>NC_072436.2:47492500-52492500 GCF_028878055.3 Symphalangus syndactylus
ATAAGTTGATTTAATTAAGCAAGAAAGACTTAATAGATATAATAAAATGTTAAAAAGTCAAATGATGTGCAGTTACATTTCAGTTAACACTGCTCAACAAATGTACTAAATTTATTCCTTTCAATAATGATGTGTTTTGAACATTTAATTAGATAAATAATGTCTAATCACTTCAGCAAATCTGAACTGGAAGAATCCCTTGTCATCAAAGGTGACTCACGCTTGTTACATCTACCTTCTAAGGGAAGGTAAAGCTGACAAACTTCAGCTCTTTTCAAGGAGATGAACAGAAATAAGGTAAAGTCTGTCTTTCGAGCCTCATTAAAATTCATGGTTTGCTAAACAAACTATTATTTACAATAAGAAGAGTGTTATTCGGAATAGACTTCTACTTGTTTGCCTTTTTTTTTTTTTAAGAATCAGAAACTCTAAGCAGCTGATAAGAAAAGGTATTCAGTGTTAGATGTCCTATAATTCATCATAATACTGTTTCCTTTAATAACTACTTTGCTCAAGTGATTGGCATGATTACAAGAAAATTACTTCAAATTATTCATCTCTTATCTTTCCTCTAAGATGTCCTAAGTTGGATGATAGTTAGCATAATGGGGCCCTATTAATTACTAATGTGGAAAGTCCTTCACAATTTGGATAGAGTTTGTAGCCTAAATAAAGAAAATAGTGCCAAATGCACACTTACATCATCTGCTCCTTAAGATGGTGCCACCCACTGTCTATTAAATGGAATATCAAGGACATTTATTTCTTCGTTTGGAATTTGCTAAGATGAACCCAGTCTGTATATGAAAAGCAGACCCATAATTAACATCTATATGTGTATACACACACACAGACACACGCAGAGGAATGCACACACACACACTCACACACACACAAGAGCACATACCCAATGCACAAAAGTATTGATGTGCTCTGAAATGTAGAAGATGATTAACATAAAATTATCATTTCAAGCTTATGGTGTTAATTCATTCATGTCTTTCTGGAAAAACAATTCGTGGTAGAAGATCTTTTCATTTCTAATATTGCCTGGAATAATTTGTTTTGGGAAGTTTACCTATAAATATATTTGGTTCATTCCAAGACATAATAGTATGAAGTTCTGTTAAACCCTGAGACTTTTGAATTTATAGGTAGGTTGCTGTTAAAAACATCTTTCATTTCTTCCCTTACTTTGAGGGAAAGTAGATATATAAATAGAACACACAAACATACAAACTTAGAATTTTCATTCATATTCATTTTAAATAGTCACCCGGTTTTAAGTTATGTTTCTTTCTATACAATGTTTTGTGGAATATTTGTCTTTTCATACTACTTATTTTCTATTTTTTACAATTTTTTTCTTTTCTCTATGGTGATATATAATTTATAAACCAACTCAAAATCTGGGATCATGTAAAGTCAAGCCCAATGAGGTTAGCAATGGAGGTCGTAAGGTTACTTTGTATGTAAATAATAACAGCTATTTGGGGGGTATTTTCTTGTGGTAATGTTTCCAACTTAAAGAATCCTTGAAACTTTTCACCCTCTTAGTGTTTACTTCAACATTCAAAGTTCTTTTTCCTTTGGATTTGTAAGACATAACAAACATACTCACATGCATGTGGAGTTCAATATAAAAACCAAGAAACAATGTGACCCATATCTGCAGAAAACTAGGAAGAAACACTAGTATGTGGCTGGTTCTAGTGACTGCATATAAGTGCTTTACTAAAATCTGCCATCTCCAGGGTAGATTTCACCTGCAGCTGTAGTTAGGATACTGTGTCCAGCTTCAAAGCCTTTTTATATTATACCTGCTGGGCCAGGACACGCCACCATGATCACAGGACCCTTCCCTATCAGGGAGTAGAGAAAAAGGCTGCAGGGCAACAGTATTTGGCCTAAAGTCAGACTTGTTTTGTGTGGAGGGTCTTCCTCTTTCATCCGGTATTCCTCTCTGCGCACCTTGGTGAGCCTGTGGTTTGTGGACCTTTGTTGTTTCTTACCACCGGCTTCTTGGTGTTTGTCTGCTTTTGCCTACTAGCAATCACTGGGATTTTAATCTCTGGGGCCACTTCTTGGAGTCCCATCCAGGCGTTCTGTCCTGTTAGAATGTTGCCCATATTTTGGCTTGGCAACGGAAAATTGTGGAATGTAAAATGTAGTCCAGTGTACATATCTTGATCAAATATACCATACAGCAACATATTTGAAACACTATAACGTAAGACACAAAGGTCAACTCTCATTATGATTGGTTTGTTCAGATCTCTGTTGTTTAGGTAACATTTTCTAAGAATCATGGATGAGCCAGCCAACTAAAGAAAATTATGATTGAGCTTCAAATACATAAAAGAGGAATATTCATATTTAATTATACCTTGATTACATATTGCTAATGCAGAAATGTTTGCACAAGTAAAAAAAAAATATTTATTAGCTCCCAATATGCACAAAGCATCCTACAATGTAATTTTAATACTGTTTTTAAAAAGGTGAGTTTTAAATTTTCATTCTATTCATCATTTTCCCCTTTATTTGTCCATCTGTGTGCCTATACTGTAGGATTTTGCACAGTAAAACTTGGAATTTTGTGCTTACTTGCAAGCAATTTAAGATTTCTATTTAAAATTCAGGAAAGTAGTCTTGTTTGGGTTGCCTTTTCATGTGTAAGTTGCATAGTCTGGAACTTGGCCCTTCTCTGGAATAAATTAAGTTCCAAAGTCCAAGTGAGCTTGTGCTTAGTCATTGATGTTCCTGAACGAATTGCTTAGTCACTCTCTGCCTCAGTTTATTCATTTACGAATGGCCTATCTGATCCATCTTTCTTAGCAAAACTATTTTTAAAACTTACACTTGCGAAGGAGTAATGTGCCTTGGGAAAAAGACAGTGCATGTTGCTAAAGCTAGCTATTTTAGAATATAAGAACCTGGGGGAAGAAGTAGAAGGAAGGAAAGAACTCGATTTTATCTCTTCTTTGAATGAGCTGATGTGAACTGCTTAGCCTCTGTCCATGTTCTATAAGAATTAAGTGATAAACAAATAAAACAGGGAATGAACTAGAAATGATTTGGGGGAAAATACCGGGCTAAGAATTAAAAGCCTACAGGCTCTGCTTTGACATGCACAGTTGGTGTCGCCCTTAGGTAAGTCCCCCAACTTCAGGGCACCTCATCCTCCACCTGAAAATTCTGATCCAGGAAGGATATACATAAAGTGTGAATTACACACAAAAATCTAAGGTAATAAAGAGGTGTGAAACTACATAACTTTTTAAAAGAAGGTAATTGGTGAAAATACTCCCTCTTGCTTCAGGAATCCATTTGTTTTATTTCCAACAACAAAAAAGCTTATGCAGATCAAGTATTTTTAATAATCAAAAATTTAAAATATATAAATTTTATTATCTAATTGATATCTTACACTAATTTATTAATTAATTCTTCTAGAAAACCATCTTGTAGGCAGTAAACAAATAAATGGGATTTTCACATGCATTTGTTCATTCAAATATATAGCACAGCCATTTAACAGACAACTATTGAGTTAAATTCAAAATATTATTATTTTTATTGCACAAAAGGATGATCTCAAGCAGGACCACAGGAAAAATATTAGTACTGCCCCAATCAAGAATATGGAAAGTAGAGTAAACACAAAAAGAGTTAGGATTCTCACAGAATCTGCAAAGAGTACTTTGAAATATTCATTTCAAAGTTCTTGGTATGAGGGAAAATGCTAGTAAAGAACAATGCTAATTTCACAATGGTAGCCTTTTCCAGCCACCTCACCTGGAAAGTTTTGGACCATGGCCATGACTGACAGCTATGATTCTAGCAATACCCGCCTTTAGGCAGAATAGCCCCTCCTAAACAAGGAGTTCATCACACATGCCTCCTGGTTGCAAGGCTACAGTACCACCTGCATTGGCCAAGGACACCACTAGTCTAGTCACATGGATAAAGAGGACACGGGGAAAGTTTTCTATTATAAAAACCAAAAAAGGTTATGAAATTGGACGGCTATTTTATCTTAATGTTATTTCTCCAACCATGAAAACACGTTTCCTCAAAGTCTTCCCTAGAAATTCAGTTAACACCATGCATCAGAAGGCCCATTTGTGGCTGGGTGTGGTGGCTCATGCCTGTAATCCTAGCACTTTGGGAGGCTGAGGCGGGTGGGTCATGAGGTCAGGAGTTCAAGACCAGTGTGGCCAAGATGATGAAACCCCCGTCTCTACTAAAAATACAAAAAACTTAGCCGGGCATTGTGGCGGACACCTGTAATCTCAGCCACTCGGGAGGCTGAGGCAGAGAATTGCTTGAACCCTGGAGGTGGAGGTTGCAGTGAGCTGAGATGGCACCACTGCACTGCAGCCTGGGCAATGGAGTGAGATTCGTCTCAAAAAAAAAGAAGGAGCCCATTTGTTTTATTTCCAACAACAAAAAAGTTTACGCAGATCAAATATTTATAATAATCAAGAATTTAAAATATATAAATTTTATTATCTAATTGATGTCTTACACTAACTTATCAATTAATTCTTCTAAAAAGCCATCATGTAGGCAGTAAACAAGTAAATGGGATTTTCACACGCATTTGTTCATTGAAATACATAGCACAGCCATTTAACAGACAGCCACTGAGTTAAATTCAAAATGAATACAATGACCAAGGTTACATTAACAATTAGTAGCAAGCCAAGAAACACAATTTGGAATTAATATCTATAATGTACTCATATATCCACTTTATAAAGTATTATCTAAAATTAGCCAAAATGATAGATGTCACTTAAGCCAATTTTTATTTTCGAGTGTTTGGCCAATTAGATATGGAGCTATGTGAATATTTCAGGGGAACTCCTAGTTACATAAAGTCCATAAATGAGGAAATCTAGTTTTCACTCATTTACTCAGCAAACATATATTGGATACATATAATTGATAGCCTTTTCTATATGACCTGAACTAAAATTGGCACTTCCAATTTTCCCTATTTTTAGATTGCTCATGGTTTGTAAGATAGACCATAACTTCAGCAAGTCATTACAACATAAGGTAATACGAGTAAAAGTAGAGGTGCACCTATGGGGCTATGAGAACAGAGAAAAGGGAGGACTTAGAGCATCCCAGAGGAGGGACCTGAGTGTTAAAGTCAGAGAACGCATAAGGAAGAAGGGTGTTCCAGGGAAGACTTGGGGAGGTTGGCAAAGAAAAGCCATCCAGAGTCCCTGATGTCTGTTTGCAAATCATAATCCTGGTTAAGAAACCGACATCCAAAAGGTTTGGCCCAGTGAAAGGTCTGGGCATCAACAAATAAGCTGTTCACACAAGAGGGTCAAAGCAACAAGGAGCTAAAATCTGGGTATGAAGAGTAGACCATGAATGTGGAGGCGCAAATGGGAAGAGTGCAGCTTGATAAGCACGGGAGAAAGTCATATGCTATCATGCACTCTCAGAGCACCATGTACAATTCCTCAGGGAAGTCCTGCTTGCATACATTTGGTGAAGCTTTTGTTACCTATGGCAATCTCCTTTTCAAGGGAGGTGCCTGGAATCTGCCCCAGAATATGACAGTGCTGGCAGAAATGAGTCTTGCTTCAATACGGCTATAATCCCATGAACTGAAATGTTTGCTGTGGCTATCTCCTCCCTCACCCACTGCAAATGGCGTCTTTGTCCAGAGACTCTGGGCTATGTCACTCAGGGTGGATACCCCACCTTCACAGTCAGGCCTAAATTCTTTTTTTTTTTTTTTTGAGACAGAGTCTTGCTCTGTTGCCCAGGCTGGAGTGCAGTGGTGCGATCTCGGCTCACTGCAAGCTCTACCTCCCGGGTTCATGCCATTCTCCTGCCTCAGCCTCCCAAGTAGCTGGGACTACAGGCGCCCACCACCACACTGGGCTAATTTTTTGTATTTTCAGTGGAGATGGGGTTTCACCGTGGTCTCGATCTCCTGACCTCGTGATCAGCCAGCCTCGGCCTCCCAAAGTGCTGGGATTACAGGCGTGAGCCACTGCGCCTGGCCTGGCCTAAGTTCTTTAAGGCACATTCAAATATGGAAACCCAGCCACCAACATCTCTACTGATGGATCTCCATGTACCTGGGACCCATCAAATATGCTTTCTTTCCTCTCCCTAAAAGTTCATAAAGGAAATGGGAAAGAAAGACCCCTCTGAAGATCAAGGGATTTGGGGATTGGTCAAGAGAAACATAAAGGCCAATGGGAGAGTCAGGTAGAGGAGGTTGTTTGTGAGAAGAGAAAAGATGACGGTGATCCTTACCTCCTATCCAGTGACAATGTGGAAAACCTCTGGTCCCTAAGATGCTATTCTGGGTAAAAGTCTGGAAAACAGGTAAAAGTCTTATGAGACCAAGTGGAGCACACTGTCTGACTGCTCTGTGCTGAAGTTGGTCAAGGTCTTCTATGACCAAGGATAGAGCAAGCACTGCAGGTGGGCTTCATCCCTGTAAGAGAGATGCCTGCTGTCTTCCCACACCACCAGCTGTCTTAAGAGTGTTAAAAGACTGGGGAACAGGATGGAAAAGACATTTTTGACAGTCATGTCTTTTAAGGTAACAATATAGCACAAAAGAGAAAAGGTAAAGCAGATAATAAGGTGTGATTTCTCCAAGGGCCTATGCCTTCATTTCCTGTGGGTAATTTTATGTTGTTGAGACTGTTGTTTTCCCATACAAGTCAGAAAGGAACAATGGGACAAAGTTCCTTGTCTATGTGCCTGAAATGAGGAGTAAGTCTCTTGTCCTACTGACAATGACCCTTAGCTGTTAACGTCACCAAATCGTATCACCAGAAAGGCATGCCTCATATGAAGAATACAGAAAGTGATTCAGCAGTTAACTTGTCAATTCTTTGAATCATAAGACATATCAAAATATTTACTATATTTTAAAGAACAATATTTAGTGTAAGTTTTTAAAACAGAGATTAAAACAAAAACATGGAGAAAAAGAAAGGAATGGATCATATCAGTACATTATGTATTTACATAATATTTTGGAATAAAATATTTTTCTTCCTGTTCAAAATCATCTCTTTATTCTAAAAATGGCCACCATTGTGGTGTGTATGTGTGTTTGAGAGCAGGAGGTATTAGAAAAAGCAGGAAAGATATTTGCTTCTTCATTATTTTGCTCTCTCTCTCTCTCTCTCTCTCTCTCTATATATATATATATATATTTCTTTTTTTTTTTTTTTTTTTTTTTGAGACAGAGTTTCACTCTTGTTGCCCAGGCTGGAGTGCAATGGTACGATCTCAACTTACCACAACCTCTACCTCCCTGGTTGAAGTGATTCTCCTGCCTCAGCCTCCCTAGTGGCTAGGATTACAGGCATGAGCCACCACGCCCAGCTAATTTTGTATTTTTAGTAGAGACAGGGTTTCTCCATGTTGGTCAGGCTGGTCTCGAACTCCTGATCTTAGGTGATCCGCCCACCTTGGCCTCCCAAAGTGCTGGGATTACAGGCGTGCACCACAGCACCTGGCCTATTTTGCTATATTAACATATATTACATTAATGAAGATGATTCAATGCAGTATGTTACCTAGAAGGTCAAGAGCATGGAGAATATTGCATTCAAATGGAAAAGGTGGACCTACAAACTAAAGATGTAAACTCTGAAGGCTGAAACAGTGGACAGGACCTGCTTGTCTTTAATTATCTTTTTTTGTTGTTTGTTTCCTGGCAGTTCTAACTGGTGAACTTTGGCATAAAGTTGAAGAAGAATAAACTTAATATCGACGTTGTTAGTCTAGTAGAGTACTGTGTCTTTATAGGCCCATGGATTGACGAATGAATTGCCCAGTGAGGGAGATCTTCTGGGAAGCTCTGAAGTGCTCTAACGTTGCCTTTTGCTGATCATACCTTAGTGGATAACAGGAATAATGACAATTGAGATAGGATGCTTCTAGGAGGCAAAACTTCCACAGATCTTCTCCCAGCTTACATTCCTGCTTATTAGATATTGCAACTTACGACCAAGGTGGGTGTTTGGGGATGGATCAGAATGGTTTTTAGAATTTGCAGCCGGGGGAGAAATATGATGTTCTTCAAGTTATCGTTGTTAACTCACAGAACTACGCAATGGACATGAAGGCAGGTTTTTGATAAATCCTATTCCATTGCTCTCTTTTTTTGTTTTTCATTTAGTTTTTCACAGTGCTTTAAAATTAACCAAAATCATGTTAACGTTTGCTCCCCTTTTTTTTTTTCTAGACCATCCTAGCATCATGGGCTGCATCTGACCTGTTTACAGGCAGATTTGGAAACACCCTACACAATTCATGTTACACCAACATCTATTTCACAATCTCGCTTAATGCCTTTAGATACCTCAGCTCATTTCCCTCCCCCAGCTACCAATATTGACTGGTTTTCCATGCCCCGCTGTGTAGGTGGAAGACTCTATAAAAGCTTCCAGCTTAGGGGGCAGGGAGGAGTTGAAATCCTGCCCTACTCCACTCCCCAAGCTGTAGGCTCTGGCCCAGGATGAAGGTCTGTAGGCCATTTCCTAATTCGCACAAAGGCTCCATATAGATATAGGCTCATGATGGTCTCTACCAGACTAACATGGCACTTCACCTCCACGCATTTCAAATTGCAGGCTAGGACCCATGGAGGTGTGAAAATGTTTATCTATCTATAGGATAGAAAATATCAGAATGCTTCATGGATAGCAAAGGCGTGTTGTTGTTTGAAACTTTTGTGTGGGCCATCATTACACAGATGTGTCCTGGAATATATATAAAATGCATTTCTTCCTGTAGGTCATGGCCAAAAATGTTTGAAAGCCATCCTGTTTATCATCATAGTCCTCAATAGATTAATACCACTACTACTAATAATATATCAACATAGTATATTCCAGAATCTTTAGAAGTATTCACATATTATCATACTTGACCCTCAGAATCTGGCAAAGTTGATTGGGATTATTACCTTTACTTGGTAGTCACATAAGGAACAGCATCTCAGTTGGGTACAATGGTTTGCTGACAAGTTTCCATACCAGCTTTAGGATCCAGGTACAAAAGAAAGGTGGATGGAATTGTACACTATAAAAGTCAATGCTTTATTGGTGAGCAGCCATAGTTATTTTGAAAGTTAACTGAAATATCAATCATATTTTCTGGATAAAGACATAGGTCAGATTTTTTGTTTGCTTGTTTGTTTTTAGACAGAGTCTTGCTCTGCCACCCAGGCTGGTGCGCAGTGGTGTGATCTCAGCTCACTGCAACCTCCGCCTCCCGGATTCAAGCAATTCTCCTGCCTCAGCCTCCTGAATAGCTGGGATGACAGGCACGCGCCACCATGCCCTGCTTATTTTTGTATTTTTAGTAGAGACAGGGTTTCACCATGTTGGCCAGGCTGGTGTCGGACTCCTGACCTCATGATCCGCCCCCCTTGGCCTCCCAAAGTGCTGGGATTACAGGCTTCAGCCAACGCCAGGTCAGAGGGTTTTTTAAGAGGTGGGGCTACAGGGCAGTAAAAGGCTCTAGGTGACAGTGTTCAAAGGTATATCAGGGCTAATGAAGGAAGCCAGATCCACCTGCTCATGCCCCCGAGATGGGGGGCTGAGGGTGCCCGTGAGCTGTGAGGAGAGGAGTGGACCAGGAGGTCATTTGGAAGAGGAAATTTCCACCTAAAGGAAGAGAGATTAGGCCAGAAGGGAAAAAAAATAAAAAGCAAAATAAAGTACAACAGAACTTCTTTTATTGTGTTGCTCTCATTTTATCCTGCTTCCTGGAACATAATCTCAGAGAGTACAACAAATGCTACATGCGATTCTTTCCAAGTTTTCTGTGGAAGTTGGATCAAAACCTTGGGTTTCTTGATGTTCTAAGCCAAGAGAACACCTTGATGCTCACTGTGGCAACTTCCTAAATGGTTCCCTAGGGATCTGAAGAGCTAAGGCAGAGCCCAGCGCACAGGGAATTGAGGATCATACTCCAACTACACCCGGGGGAGACTTCTGTGTATTGAGCTGGGAGAAGAGAAATTTTAGATTAAACTAGTTATTGCCTATATTTAATTGATTTGTGATTGGATTATGTAAGACATGAAAGGATCCTTACAGATAAGGCAGCACACTCTCCTCGTTTTACAGAGGAGGAAATTGAGGCGTAAGAGGTCACAGGCTCCAGTTCACACACAGGTGAGTAGAAGTCAGGGCCCCTGCATGGGCTTGGCTTTCTTTTTCCTGACACTTACTTATACTCATTGAAGAAGGCTAGACATCCACAGCCTGTCTCAAAGTTGAACACTATCTGAAAAGTAGTCTGTGGTGCACCTGACGAAGCCTCAAACTACATCAGAGTATGGCTCTTGGATTAGCATTGCCACCAGCCATACAGGGCTGCCCTGACTTCCTCCTCAACAAGTCAGTCCTCTGGCTGCCCAGACCGTTTGCTTAATGCAGCATGGCCTGCCTGGCCTCTGGGGCCTCATGGCAGTGGGCACTTGCCCCGTGAAGGGAACCCGCAACGGCGACTCCCTGGACATGCGGCACCAATCAAACTTGAGAAATTCAAGAATACCAAGGAAACCATATTTTATATTATTGAAATTAATGGATGAAAAAATAAGATAAAAAACCCTCCATAATTCTGAAACAGAACTGTATTTCAATCCACCTAAAAACAATTTCATAGAGTTTTAGAAAAGTGTTCCAGATGATATCTTGCCAAGATCTCAATTATTTTCTTACAATATGTTTAAAGTCTTTTTTTTTTTTGGTTATGATTAAAACATAGTTCTCTATTATGTTACCATAATATTAATCTCATTTTCAGACTGGGAAAAATTTCAACGACTTCATTAAAATATTAATGTTTGCTGTTGAAAATACTTATTTTTCCCTCTTCATATTCTTTAAGAATAATGAACTTGCTAATAATTAACAGAACAAATAATTAAGTGAAAAACAAACAGCAAAAAACACACAGTAACCGTCAACTGCACATTTTAAAAGGTATCGAGGCCTCCTCCCATAGGTTCTTGGATGTACCATGAGAAGGAAGTATTATGTTGCTGCTCTATGAGGTCTTGAACATTGAGGAGTGGACTTTCTAATATTATTTTACCCAAACTAAGGTCACGTTTTATTTCTCATTCCGGCCTCAAAGAAACACTGGCCTCCAGAGATCCAAAAGTAATTTTAAAAAAAGTAATAAATGCTTAGTGAAACACATACTGCTTTTGTTTCATATTTATGGAAGTTTTCTATTCTGTTTCTTCCCATGGCACTGTTTCCCCCACCCCCTCCTCGGAGTTAGAAAGAAAAGCGGCGGCCCAGGCCCACCCACGCGTCATGGCGGGGAGCTGGCGGGGATGCGGGCGCACGCCTGGAGCTCTCACCAAGGATGATAAGCCTGCATGAATTTTACGAGTCTCAGTATCAAGGTTGCCCTCGCCCAAGGGATTTAAGAATAAGGGGGGGAAAAAAGAGAAGGCAGATGTATGAATAACTGGCATTGTAAATCTTCACCGTGGCAACCTACAGCTAGAAAAAGTCTGTGATGGGTTCATGACTTGAGAAGAAAGCGACACAGCAGAATGTGAATGGATTTTCTTCAGCTACTTAATACACTGCTTAGAGCAGCTTAGGGGGGTGCATGTGAGTGTGTGCGTGGAGGAGTGTGTGTGTGTGAGAGAGAGAGAGTGCGTGTGTAAGAGGAGGAGCTTCCTGGAAATTCGTTAGATGGAATTACTAGTGTTACACAGCTTGCCAGCTTTGGGGGCAAAAAGAATACCGTTTAGCCTCGGAATATAAATGACTGGATTTTGCTTGGGGGAAAAAAAGGCTGTGGGGGAGGGGCATAGGATTATGCAAGCCAGTAACAATGAGCAAATTGGACCCTCCGCTACACAGCACAAGGTCACCGCGAAAGTCATGGTGTTGGTTGGTGGAAGTGGTTGATAGAAGAAAATGGCTCATGATAAATCGCTTCCCATTTTGCAAAATCTGGCAGTTAATGAAAATAAGATGCATTTGAGTAGTCTATACGAACACCTAATTTTTTCGTGCTCTCTCCCTTTCCTCCTCTCCACACGCAGACACACACGCAGGCACACGCAGGGCCTGCTGATGTATGGAAGCAAAGCCTTCGCTCTAATTGTGCAATTATAAAACGGAAATGATGCAGGTTTGGCAACACAGGGAAAGAAGGCAGCTCAATAACATTGTTTAATAACAAGCAAATAAAGCTCCGAGGGGAAAGAGGTGACTATTTCTGCTTTAGACTCATTAAGGAGCCTGAAACATATTGTAAAAGAGTGATATTTAATTATGGGCTGGGCTGATAACAGAGAGCAGGGCCTCACTGGGAGAAAGAGACCCTGTGCTCCTAGGAGCTCACAGCTCCAAACATCAATTACCATGATTATCTACCCGGCGCTTACAAAATGCACCGTCTCCATGTTCCATCAGCGACCCGTAAACAGGCATTGCATAGGCAAATTTATGGGCACAGGCAGCCAGGGCCAGGTGGGAAAGCAAGCTGCCCATTGGTGCTTCCCCGCAAAGGAGGAAAGAGGCAAAGGAAAGAAAAATCCGTCTTCTGCACCGCTGAAAGAACAATTTATTACAGAACATTTGCAGAAGACAGCGTTTGTTGCCCTGCTGCTATTTTTTTTTTTTTTTTTTTTTTTTTTTTTTTTTTTGCCTCTGTTCCCTGTCTGAATGAGGAATGGGAGGGTATTAACCAACTCCTGGTTACAGGGGACCCCCTTGGCATGGTCCCATCAAACTTTTTGGTGCTCTAGAAGCCCCAAGTCCAAATGTACCAGGAATTAGAAATGAGATGCCTGTTTCTCCCTTTAGTCTTAGCCTAAGGGAATAGATAGGACAACCTGTTTGTTTGCTGGCTTAAAATTAGAATTTGGTAGAAATCAAACTACAGTAAGGAAGATAGTGTTCTCATTTGTACACATTAGGAAGTATTTTTGTTAGGTTGTGTGTTTTTTGTTGTGTATTTTTTTCAGTGCTTTCAGGGTGGATTGTGGAGTTCCAGGATTAAGGAATGCTCTAAGGTTGGTGCACTATCAAATCTGTTTTTACAAAAATAGTGATGTATTAGACTGTATCTACCCATTACCAGTTCAGCAAAGAATTCAGGCTCTTCATGTACAAATCATTCCAACAACTGCCTGAAATATTGATGAAATCGCTCAGATATTTTTGATACTCATATTTATATTTCAAGACAGGAAGTGTCTTCCTCCTCCAAACTTTACAGCAAACTTTTTGGGGCAACTGTCACCTCTGTAGGCAAGTGCTCAAGTGCACATCATTTGAATTTTGTCTTGCTCTTTTGCAACTATTTTCTTGAACAAGATTGTCCATAAAGAATGCATGCCGATGACCGGGCAGAGCCACCATAGGTAGGCAACAGGGAATGGCAGGCTGGTCGGCTTCCCTCCCACCATCCGCCTCCAGAGCTAGAATTTCTTGTGGCTCACAAATTGATAAGTACTGAGGAACACTACGGACTGCAAACTGTCAGTCCCCTCCTGAAGAACAAAGGAGATTTGGGCTACTTTTTAATTCTACCCTCTCAGCTCATCAACACTTGGTTTGCATTAAAATGTAAGAACATTACACTCAACACTCTGCTAATCATCAGAAAGTACTGCTTTGAAGTTTCCCTGTTTCTCAGCTACTACCCATGACAGATGTTTGCCAGAGAACAACTCAGGGGGCATTTTCTTGCAAGCATTTTGGCTGAGAACAATAACCACTGTGCCACTTAATATTTCAGCAATCTCTGGAGAAATCGGGGAATAGCAGTTACTTATTTATCTCACGTATTGCTCCTTGCTACCTTCCCACCACCACTGGCACGACCTCTGAAGGCACACATTAATTTCACCTCAGTATTTCCATAGCATCAATTAATAAAAACTGACTACATTTTCAACAAACGCACATGTCCTGATAAATGAGGGTCCTGACTTAATTGCTCTGTAAATTAAGAGCTCACCGTAGTGACAATAGAGAGAGTTTTAATATTTAAAAACTCATTAAATTTGTGTACTTTGTGAATAATTAAAGTCACAGGACCACTTTAAGGGGCTAATTTAAGTTTCATTCTTAAATGTATATCACAGATGAGGATAATTCATCTACCAAAAAAAGGTCAATTTTTTTAATTACTAAATTTGGTTACTTTTTTTGTCCTAATTGGTTACTTTTGGTCCTAATTTGTCTGTGGCTTTTTCCTCATCCTTTTTTAATTTTTTTTCCAAATGACAATGACTGAATTAAAATGTTGTGGTCTGAGGGTTTAAAAGTCAGTTATCTGTTTACATAAAAAAGAACGATCTAAGGGCAAAACACACCTGGTTGGCTTCACCTTTTTTCTTATACATGAACTAAACTTTTTCATTTGCATTTGATTGTTTTCATTTGAAGTGTGCTCTGGTTTGAACTATTCCCCCCCCCAAAAAAAAGTTCTGTTGTTTTTGTTTATAACTTAACAGCTGTGTAAAGATCTAAATGTGTAAGTATGTGTGACGATGACAAGACTTGAAAAGATTTGTGCAAACCACAGATCTTGGTGATTACAAAAGGGAGGCTCTCTTGAAAGAGTTCAAGTCAAAATCCCCGAATAACCACTAAACACAGAGAGTAGAGATTCTTTCCCCTTTAAATCAAGTGATGACTGCTCTAAGAATTATCTATGATTTTCCAACCTGGTGTTCACAGTTGGGAAAGGGTCTAGTTCTGGGTCAATGAGGCTTCTGTGTCATCTTTGTACTTTTCACATCTCTTACTCCTCCTGTCCACATGTCAATGTTAGTATTGTCATCGATATTTAGTCAATAATTAAGCTGACACTCTTGGTCTGCTCAGTTTTCAGAGATCACTGGACATTTTGAAGTGTGAGCTCTCTGTAGAAGGCAAGCATACGGAACTCCGTCTGGTATTTCTTCCTGGAAACGTACGTACCATTTTTGAAAGAATCACTTTCTTGTGAACTCGATACTTCTGAAAATAAAAATGAAAAAAAAAAAAGCTGGGGCTGGGCCTTGGGGGGGGGCACTTTAATTAAATTGGAACATTGATCTGTCTTCAAGCAACCCTTAGCAGGGAAAAGAGGTGTCTACCAAAAAAGGAGACAATATTCATAAATCATTGTTTTATTACAAGTTGGAAGAAGCGAAGTGGATTTCCTAGGATGTGGGTAGGGGCACACCTATTATTCTTAAAGGAGTATGATCCCAGTTCTTGTCTTTAAAAGAAGTAGATGAATGCCGTAGCAATCCAAAGTCTGTGCTCCTGTGCCCTTCTAATAGAAGAAATCACAAAAATGTAGAGAAAAGTAGATAAGAAATGCACATGGAGGATAAAAATGTAAAAGGTAAACTTTTTTTATGCTATCAATTCATTATCACAACTGCTGAATGTTCCTCTGTCTTAGACTAGGGGCTATCTTTCCAGAGTTCTCAACTGTAAGAAAACTATTATATTAAAATGCTGTCACAATGAATCCCATGGGATTGGGGAAAGCTATGTTGCAAATGGGATTTTGCACTGTGTGAATTGCCAATCCCAAAAGATTGTGAGATCCTGTGGCTAGGCACAGGTTCTACAATATGTGCATTTGTGAAAAAGGAATGTCATCACTACATATTATTTTTACCTTTGGCAAGAATTTTATAAAATTTCAGAGCATATCACACTCAAAAATACTTCTATAAGTGTGGCAAAATCTAAATGAAATTGCTCTGGATGCCATACTATCATGCATTTATTAATTTGTTCTCATATTGTTTTTGCTTTATTTGATCTGGAAAATAAATGAAAACTGTTAGTTGCTAGTCCTATAAAATCATCCACCTGTTGAAAGCATAGCATAGCAAATACCACCGTGGACATCAGGGAGGGAAAGGTAAGGAAAAGGAGTGAAACTTAGGAGAACGGATGCCAGAAAAAAAAATGCAAGGAAGAAAATAATGGGAGATGAAAGTCTCCTTTCTCTTTTTAGCTTCTAGTTTGGATATGAGCAGATGAGAAGGGAAAAGAAATTGATATGGAGAGAAACACATGGTGGAGAATAACTCAAGACCATAATACACAGAGCCACTTGCCCCAATAAAAATGTCATGCCACAAGCTAAAGGACAGAGGAAGCACAGAATTGTCCATATTAAGTTTTTACTTTGTTACAAAGCATTCACTAAAAGAACATTGGTTAAATCTGACCATATTACTGTTCGACTTTTTCAGAGACCTACTGGCAGAAAACCCATTGAAGTCCCTGTTTTACAACTAACACAATGGGCGTGTGGAAATGCTTCTCCATCCACCAGGGGGCAGAAACGAACCCTTTGATTGGCCAGAGATCTTTGGACTTCAACTTTGATTTGGAATAGGTGTAATTTGCATAGCCTTTTCACTCTCAGACATCACTCTTTCTGTCACTAGGAACATAACCATATAGACATTTCAAAGAAGCCTCTTAATTCTGTATGAAGCTCTAAACTTCACTCTACCAATAAACTTCCCCACGTTCACACTAGAGAGATGTGATGGGAATGCTGGGTCTTACATATGGTGGTCTTCGTATTTTCGTGGATTTGTCTTTTGAGGCATGGAGTGCCTGACCTTTGCGTATGCAAGATTCGCTAGCATGTAAACTCTGTCACTGTTTCCCAAGAACACAGAAACAGGGCTATTAATAATTTTAATACTTACCGTTTTGAGTAGCATTTTTTTGCAGAAACTGTCTATTAAAAAGTCAAATTTGGTGGTGCTTTTCTTGTGTTTTTGGTGGGGAGGCAGGCCGCTTCCTGGAAGGAAGGGACGTGTGTAATGCATATAAGGTCACCTTGTGCTATTCTCATTCAGTTTAGCACTGTGCTGCTCAGTGATCATGGCCTTCATCAATGCAAGCATCAAAGTAAGGGTGGTCATTTCAGGAGAACTAAATGTTAGAAATAATTAAAATAACTACAACGGACATATACTCAGGGGAGCCATAAAATGTAGCCTTCTCTGATGTCCAATATCTAGCTGAACTGAAATACAATCCTTTAGCATCTGAACAAGTAAAAAAAAAAAATCTGGCTCAGGAATTGTCATTGGAGTTGGTTGCTCACCACATTTCTGAATAGTTTACATCTGTTGACCAGCCCTAAGTCCTACTTAACATATGCAATCTGATGAGAGATCACAGTCTGAATGAATTGATGTAAAATGGATTGAGTTTAATTAGCCCATCTTTACTATACTGTGTTGAAGATGTGGCATTTAAAGAAAACTAGAGCAATATCCAGGAGGACAAATATTATCGTATACAGAGATTTTAAAGGAAATCATAATAAGAAACATGAAGCCTATTGAACTCCATTAAAAAGCCAAACCACAGGGAGGTAGCCAGTCGGGAAGTATAGCCCTTGAATTTATTTTAAAAACCTACCGGTACAGCCATGCTTCTATTGCTGAATCACATCTGCCATCACTGATCTTGCCAGAAGATATAATGTAATAAAACAAACCCAGGTGATTTCAGAGCCATCCTTTTTTATTTTCCTTTAAAAGTATGGGAAACAAACTCTTGGGAATGTTGATAGTATTTTCTGGTGGTGATGAGCTCCTCTTGTCCCAAGCTCAGGCTCCCTGGTAATGGAACCCACTGTACATGCGTTCGAATTTCCTCTGTGGTTCACTCTCTGTCCTTTGGAGGCTGTTGTGACAGGGCTGCTCCTTAGTGACTTCCTGGGATAGGCATGACATCGATTAGACACACACCCCATGTACTTTAACACTAACCATGACATTAAAGTGGTAAAAGCCATAATAAGTAAATCCAACAACATATACATAAGCAAGATGGCAAATAGCTCAATCTTTCCTAAAATTATACATTCTTGTACTCAAGAAAACATTTGCTTCATTCAGGATTTTCCTGTAGTGATCCATCTCACTTCTATTTCTTCAATGTTCTAACTTCATGAGTAATTTCTATTTTTTCCTTACTCTTAAAGCTATCCAACCTTGAGTTTGATTATTAGTAATTTTGTTTTTCTTTCCAAATAACAAATAGAAAGTTCCAAGAGTTCTTGTTTGTAGGTGAAAATGATGCTACTGGTTGGGCGTCGGTAGGTCATTTGCTTTGAGTTGTTTTCTGGAAACAGGCTTATACTAATCTTTCTATTTTTCTCTTATCTAACCCTGCCTATCCTCCCATCAAGGATTCTTTTTTCCAACAATACTAAGTACTAGGTTGTCATTAGGTTTTAGAACAGACTGAAACAAACAGGCAGACTTTGATATGGGTATTCATGACCTGGGCTCCAACAGCCTAGTTCTCTATTCAAGGATCAAGCCAACCATCTGATGCCATACACATCTAATACTCTCTCAAAATATCACACTTTTATTTGGATCTCCATTAGATCCAAATAAATGATAAAATATCATATTTCAAAAAGCTATCTCTATCATCAAAACTTCATCCTTCAAATTTTTAAAGGTAGTTTTTCTCTCTGGAAGAAAAAAGGGGCATGTCAATCCAATTATACATACAGCTGTCTAATTGCTTGCACATTTGAGGCCAGTAGGAACCAACTGTCACTGCAAGAGATAGATGTAAATCTGGCCCTTGGTGCCTTGAGGACTGACCTGTTCAGATCTGTGGTTCCATAGGCATTTATATCTAGTCTATAGGTACTGCTGGATTCTTGGCGTTGACATTTTAAGTAGTTTAATATTATTCGAATGAGACAAAATTGAAAAAGCCTCAGAAAAGGAAATGTTTTGCTGATCTAAAACACAAATCCTGCTTGAACTCCAGTGATGTAGTTCAAGGACATAATACAACCAAAGGGAATATTCTGATAAAATTTAGACATTTCCAAATCCATATTCAAATATGGGTATTTATGATGCATCTTGGACTCCTTGACATGTAGGAAAGTCCAGGCACCTCCATGACCTCTGAATCAGCTAGGGATAAATAGCTCAAAAATCTATTTTAAGGGGAAAAAACCGATGATAAACAGCTCTGAGCATATGAATAACAACTATAACTCGTGTAACAATACTAACGATATTACTAGATGTTGTGGTCAGTTCTAGGCAAATGATCAGCAGGCAAGTGTGTTTTTCTATATCTAAAAGTCAGATCCCAATGCAATATTGGGACTTTTTCTTGGGATATTTTGCTTTTTGTGAAATTGTGGCATGCCTAGTAGCCTTGCTTAGCTGCACCCTCTCCCTGCATCACACAGCCCTAACCCCTAGGACATAATGGGGGTTAGACACTGACATAATGTCTGAACAGAGAGGCTCAGAAGTGACTATTAAAGTTCCAACTCTCCATCATTTATCTTTTTTTTTAATACTTTAAGTTTTATGGTACATGTGCACAACGTGCACCCGTCATTTATCTTATCTCTGCTTCCTCACTCTTCATCTTTTGGGTTCTACTGTATCTTCCTTGGACTTAAAATTTCTGAAGGAAGCAGTTTGCAGATTATCATCTGTAATTAACTTAAATTCAATGATTTGAGTACTCCCCTTTAATTTTCTGTTGGTGGTATGATCAGGGAATTCATTAATGAATTTTGTAAGTATGTGTGTGCATATTTGCTATCACACACAGCATTCTAAACAACATATCATGTAACTCTTGCAGTTTCCAAATCTTGATTATTTAAACAAAAGCAGATTTTACCTTTGCAAATCTTTACTAAGATTTCCAACAACTGAAAAAAAAAAAAAAGAAGACAAATGGTTACTTGGTTTCAATCTGGCCTTAATAATTTTCCCTCTTTATTTTCCATTAAAAAGAAGGTGGTTATACAACCCAACCTAGGGTACAAAATACTTTTAAAACTCTAGAACTTTATTTGCTATAGTGTTTATTAGTTCATATAGTTTTCAATGCATTTCGACTATTCTGGCACAAATTGCTATATAACTTAAATTCTGATGCTGGGGAAGGGAAGTGAACACTGTATCAGATTCCCAGGATCTCCTTTCTGCCAGGAATTTCCTCCTAAGATTCACTGATAAAATGTTGATTGCTTAGAAAACAAAGTTGCAATATTCATCACTTTGTGAGCACCATGACAAATTACAGAGCATTGTTGTTTAAATTAAATGTTAAAGTAGGTTAGTTCAGACATTTATAATGGTGCATGTAATTAGCCCAAACCGATGAAATATCAACAAATTAACTGTTTTTGAAGAAAAAAAAAAGTAGTATTCGAAATTGTCCAGTATGAGCACTGGGGCCTTTAAACAAATGATGTCACACAGTCTGGGAGGCTTTGTCGTGTTCAGTAAATTAGCACGGCCTAACCACAGCAGAAAATTTCCTTGAGCTGCAATAAAGACTAAATGCTTTCAGACTCCCATGGTCCTTTGTAGTCATCATTTTAAAGCACTGCCTTAGTGAGCTAAACCTGTAAAGTTTTCTTTTGAGCGGCTGTGAGTTGATTAGATCTATTTCAGCCTAGTAGTGGTAATAGGCTCCTCTCTGCGAAACTGCTTACCCTCTGCTCCCCTGGCAGCTGGAGAGACTGGAATTAATCAGGTCTGCTGGGGACTTCCTTAACGTCTCCGCAGGCCAGCGACTCTGGAATCATTTACCACAGAATCTGACTGTCAACTCTTTGTCATGTAGGCTTTTGATTATGCTTTCTTTCTCATTTTCCTTCCTTGTTTTTTCAGAAAAAAAAAAAGCGGGGGAAGGGATGAGGGATTATCCTAATGCAGTATTTTACTAGTGACTTATACAGGTATCTCTTATCGCCTTTGATCTGCCCTTTAGAAAATATGGCTATGTGTGAAGGTAGTGAGGACTTACTATTAAAATTAAAATTAACTTTATCTTTCTTATTAAGGTATATATCCAGCCAAAAGATAGGCAGGCATTCATAGGTACACTGTCTTTCCATCTGAAAAATATATATTTGGAGATTTATTTTTGAAGGACCTTTATGATTTCCTTCAGCAGCATCCAACAAAGTGCTCTGCCTGTATCCCCAGCTCAAATTTGCCTGTGTTTCAAAATGTGCAGAATCACTACTTAAAACACAAAGCACATTAGCATTCATGGCAAAACACTTCCAAGTACCCACAGAAATTACAAAGAAGCAGATTGAAGTCCACATAAAAATCTACGGGTCTAATTTCAGTATTTGATTTTCTCAGTGCAAATATCTTGATAATTGAGTTGTATGATTTTATGCTTAAAATTCAAAGAATAAAATTCCCATAATGTCATAACAAAAATAAACCACCCAAATCAAAGTGCAATTTTACATTAAAAATTTTTATCTTGGGGCAACTTTTTCTCCAATTTAGCCACCAAGAATATTTTCACTTCTTTCGGCACTCTAATTGTTTGACAGGGTTCTCCTTCCAAGGGAAACATATACCCAACAGATAGGGTAGAGACATTTAAATATCTTCTCTAGGGTATAACCATAATAATTATATGTAAATGTTGGGACTTAATGTTTCTAAAATTGTGATACATAATATTCTAGGATAAATGTAATGCCCCTAAAAGTATTTTTGCAAACAATATTTTCTTTCACCTAATTGCTATGAAGGCTGTAATGAGTCAAACAGCGAAATACTGTATATTGTAAATGCCAAGATGTAATGAATACATCAGTATCACATAGCCTGTACCAATAAATGTGTTACTGAAACAGACAACAGACTAAATGTGTTTACCTTAAGACATGAATGTCCTGCTTTCTGTATGAATTTTCAGAGCTCTGCAACAAGTTTCAACTAAGGGATTGTGAATTATGTAGGGCTTGTGTACTCTGTATAGAATGCAGCTTTCTCATTTGTTCTCTTCTGACACTGTTTATGTCTGGTTGAACCACAAATAGACATAAATATAGCACCAATTTGAGGGCTCACTTTAGGTGTGTTTGGTGGGTGGAGGGTGTGTGCCTAAACCTTCTTTTATAGGAAGACAGAATGAGAAATTGATGGCTGAGATCTGGAATAAATGTTGTTAAAGGCAGACAGCTGATTTACATTGCACTGGCATTTTTGGCTTATATATTTTGTTTAAGAATTATATTGCTGCTGTTTTGTTTTTTAAAGAAAGGATTCAAGGCTTACTTAAAATCATTCAGACCTAAATGAATTGGCAGCACTTTTACTTTATGTCCGGCACTGTCCCCGTGCTCCTCTCCTCTGTCCCTCTCTCTGGTCATGGGCTCCGTCTCCGACTGCCATCTCAACGCGGTCTTCTATTTGGGTGGGCAGGATGCCCAGGTACCTCTCAGGGGTCTTCACCTACATTGCTCATTAACCACCCTTCAGAAGGAAAAATCGTCCTGCCACAATGCTCTCTGCTGCCTCGTAGTCCCGGCAAGGCCTGGGGAACGGTGATTTCTCTGCTGCTCTGAGGTGTCCCAGACGTCAGGGCTATAAAGGGATGTTGCTAGGCTAATTTGGCACTGCCCCTTCCAACAATGCAGCATGCACTTGGCAAAATTCAATGAGAGAGAGAGAGAGAGTGGATGCAAGACAGCGAGTGAGAGAGCGCTGCTCACTAATTGAGCTATTTAACAGACTGCAGAGCCACCTGGAAGGCAGCCAATCATTACTCAGTGTCTTAATAGTATAGAGACTCTTGAATCATTCCAAGAAGAAGTTCCACATATTTGTTTGTTTGTTTTATTTTTGTTTGTCTTTTGGGGTGGTGTGGGAAGAGGAAGAGGGTGGGAATAAGAGCATAGAAAAGGGGGAAGGGTAAAAAGAGGAGTACACTGTACAGCACACGTAAATCCAGATACTGAAGTATGAAAAGCCAGTGTGCATTCTAAGACTGGCAAGGAAATAATTTACAATGCCAAAAGAAAAAAAAAAAAAGGGAGGGTTGGGATTTTTTACAGGACTCCATCTCTATATAAAGTTTTTTTTCCCTTCTCTTGGAATGGGTCATCTTCTACCACACTGGTGAATTCTTTTGGCCATTTGTCAAGGGCCATTTTCTGAGCGTAGACTGACTTGTCTCCTGCTCTCTTCGCGGGGAGGGCTGCAGGCTGGAGCTGCGCACACACCCGCCATCACGGTTCCCTTTGGGGACGGCCCTTGGACAAGGAGGATTTGTTGATTGGCAAGGTGGCTGGAGTGAGAAGACTCTGCCAAGCCATACCCTTCTTTTCTTTCTAAACTTGGCTCTAAATTTCCCTTTTCCTGGAAGCTTCTGGGACTGCTCCCTCTCAATTTTCTCCTTTCAATTCTTTGTATGCACATTTTATATCCACGTATTCACATGGCGTGCATTACTACTCATTGATTCTTTTTTGAGTCATCGGTGTTGGCTTCATCTTCCTGACCAGAAAGTAAGCCGACTCCATGTGGGGACCATGTCTTCTAATTATTTAATTATTTTTTCCTGCAATACTTTCTCTAATAGTGTGCTGTGCGCATTGATTACGGTTTATTTACCAAACTACTGTGGAGAATAGTGGCTGTGAGATGAAGCTTCCCTTTTCTTAAAATCTCAGCCAAGCCATTAACATTCCCTGTGCCTCATTTTATCAATATTAAGAATAACCACAATGATGCACTTTCAAATGTTCTATGAAAATTAATGGATAATTAATGGCGACAGTGCAAGATAGTGATTAAGAGGGCTGGCTCTGGAGCCAGGCTGCCCAGTTTGAATCCTGGATCTGTACTGACTCACTGCTCAATAATTATAATGCTCTAAATTTACCATTCAGTTTTAGGCTTAACAGTTATTGAATGTTTACTCCCTGCCAGCCGCTGGTGACAAGCACTTTATAAGCATTCTTGTACTTCATCATTAGGACATCCCTATGAAATAGATACGGTTATTATTCCCATTTTGCACACCGGCAAGGACAAGCGCTAACCTAGCTCTTGGGATATAGTAGGCGCTGAATGACTTTAGCAAAGCCAAAGCCATTTGATAAATTCAAAGTTTTGCTAAAAGCTAAAATGAGAAGAGAGAACCCCCTTAACTCTCATTTCTCCAATCTCCCTTCATTGCCCTGGTCTGTACTCTATGAGGCGACGCAAAACTGGCACAATGTAAATTCCGCCATGAGCACAGTTTACAGTGAAGGCAGAAATAAACAAAATGAAGCCTGCCTCGTGTTCTCGCCAACCCTGCTTTTCTCGTTCACTATACTCCTATTTTAATGTCCCAGCCAAGGGCCCATAAAAGGGTTTTACCACTGAGATTGGCTTCTCCTCAAACTGTCAGAACTATTGCCAACTGTTACTGTCAAATAGTGGCACATCTTCTCCCTTTCAGAATTCTGAGATTCTCTATGGCTTCAAAAAAAGTACATTTGTATGTATATGTGTTGTTTGTATTTCTGTGTGTGTGTGTGTGTGTGTGTGCTCTCAGACACTGGTCTAATGTATCAATGATTATATCAGTGACTGAGCTTGTCTGAACACTGAACACACATCATTGATGAATCTAGGATTTCAGGAACAGTTGCTGTACCTTATAAATGCTAAAAAAGTATTTTCCAAAGCTTAGTATTTTTGATGCATGACCCCTCTGTAAAAATTGCAATAATTTGTTTTAAATTTAAGTAACATTTTTATTTTTATTATTAAAATAGAATGCCAGCCATTTTATTCCTGAATCACTTGGTTCTGTTTCCTAAAATTTCTAAGGTATCCAATATCAGAACTTTTAAGATCTAAAATCATTTTTAAAATGTTCCCACTGTTATTAAAATTTTTTAAAAAACTTACTCTATGAGATTGAAAGGCAATTAGGATAATCCCACAGCAATTGGGCATTAGATACAAAGTATATGCACAATAATAAATGTTGATTATTTTTGATATTTACACAAGAACATTTTCTGGAATAATTATATCCTCTACTTACTGACCACTTATTGGTTCATTAAATCCTAATAATAGCTGAAGGAAGAGATACAGTTTCCATTTTACAAATGAAGACAATAAAGCTGAGATAAACAATTCCAACTGTTCAGGCCACATATTTGATAGGTGTCAGAGCTAATTTCATATGTGGGATTTCTGACTTCTGTCTGGGCCTTTTAATGGCCACGCTATTTGCCATCCAAGTCTCACAGTGAAAGCATTAGGAACTCATATTTTGTGTATAAACTAGCATGGGGTCAGATTATGCACCCCAGCTAAAATGCAGGATACCTAATTAAGTTTGAATTTCAGATAAACAACAAACAACATTTTGGTAGTATGTTTAGTAGCATGTTGCATAGGACATATTTACACCAAAATTAGTCATTGTTAATCTGAAATTCAGATTTAACTGGGTGTCTAGTATTTTCATTTGCTAAATCTGGCAACCCTAGTCTGAATATACTAAGGTAAAAGAGAGGCAAAGTAAATGATCTCTGTCATAGCCTCCCTGAAATTTCCTCTTGTGTTTAAAAGGGGGTCTGAGGGATGACTGCCTCCTTTGCTGGTTACCCTTCTTTCCTGCTCTGACTTACTGTGCTAAAGCCTCTGAGATCCCCTGGTGTCAGAGGCAGCACCTCTGCAGCTGGGAGCCATAGAGGGCTGTCCCCTGCCGCTGAGGCCCGTGGAAGGCCCCACCGTGTCCCCTGCCCTCCCAGGATGTGTCCCTTGGTGGGTGCAGTGCCCGGGCCAGCCATGCAAATGATTCTCGATTCTCCTGCCAAAGTCGCTGCACTGTCAATGCCCGTAGAGATGCATCGAGGGGACCACTTAGAGTTCTTACCTTGCAGCCTCATACCCCAGGTTTCAGCCAGGAGTCACTGAGGAGTGAGCAGTAGAAAAATTTGAGTATTAAGCACCATACTCTGCTCAGATGACCTGTCCTTCCTGCCACAACCCAGAGGACACTTGTCCCATCCCCACAGCCTGCTCCAGCTTTTGTGTGAAGAGGGCTCACCCACCAGCCCCACAGATGTGTCTGGACATGTCAAGCATTCAATGGGCCAGGGTTTATGCTCAGGGGTTAATAATGCTAATAATAATGACTGTAATAATGATATAATTAGAATACTCTTAATTTTCACTATGATTGAATTTTCACTATGATTGAAGCTTGTTGTTCATATTGAAACAGGTTGTTACAACCTGTTACAGAGCTCCAATCATAGTGAAAATTAAGAGTATTCTAATTCTATCATTATTACAATCACTATTATTAGCATTATTAACCCCTGAGCATAAAGCCTGGCCTGTTACAACGCCGGGGTTGAAATCTCCTATGAGACTGCCCTCAATTAATTATTTTTTTTGAGGGTTGGGGCCTCTTCTCTATCTTACTGAGCAAAGACATTGTATGGATGAAGGCCTATTCACTGTTTTTTTGTTGTTATTTTTTGGTGAGAATAAATAAGCATCAGATATGATTCTCCAAGGTACAGGACAAAAAGGACACACAAAGGATGCTGTGGAAAATCAGGCAGGCAGAGGTGTACAGCTAGCTCCTGCAGTTATCATCTGTGTGACTTTAGATGAGCTAAATTACTGAGCCCTCTAAGTGTGCCCCAAAGGGTAAGCATCTCCAGTGATTCGTAAGCATCTGGGAAAATGGACATTCATGACTTGATACAGACTTTCAGGAATTCCATCAGAGCTGACTTAATCCCTGCAAGAGTCATACTCTCACTTATTTTGCAATCCTTATGAGAAATCCTGAGATACGTGAAACACAAAGCCTACCCCAGGTTTCCTCAAAACCTGCCAGTGAGCTAAGTACTCTGGCAGTGAGGTCTAGGCCCACACTGGTCTTGTTCAGGACCACATTCTGGGATGAGTGTCATTGGTGTGTGGGAAAGAACACAGCTGTGGGCTTGATCTGGATTCCATCCAAGCTAGAGTGTTCTTGTCAGCTCAGTGACATCAGGCAAGTGCTGAACCTCAGTTTCCTCATCTGTAAGTGCTAGATGATGCTTGCTTCCTAAACACTGTTGTAACAACCTGTTACAGAGCTTCAATCATAGTGAAAATTAAAAGTATTCTAATTCTGTCATTATTACAGTCATTATTACAGTCATTATTATTAACATTAGCATTAGTATTCCACCAGCATAGGTGTAGAGGCTACTTGTATACACGTTAGCAGATCTTTTGCAGAGCCTCTTCTTCAGAGCTGTTTTGGCTATAGGTGGCTGCTAATGTTACACGACTATTGAGCACTTGAAATGTGCTGTATATGCAAAAGGCACTCTGAATTTTGAAGACAGTGCAAAAATTAGAATTTAAAGCACAACATTAATACATGTTATGTTATCATATGTTAAAATGACAATAATTTGAAAGTTTGGGTTAAATAAAATATATTATTAAAGTTACCTTCACCTGTTTCTTTTTATTTATTTTGAATGTGGCTACCAGAAAATTGAAAATTACATATGTGGCTCTCATTTGCAGCTTACCTGGTATTTCTATTGGAAGTGCTGCTCTAGGGAACTCAGGTCATAGGTCTAGAAAGAAATATAATTCCATTGTGCCCTTTCCTTTTTACTCAATGTTTTCCTCTTTGTGTTCTAGAGAGACTTTGTTCTGTACGATATATTCTTTTAAATATTGTTTTTGCCCTTCTGAATATAAGAAAGCAGAACAAGCAAGGATAATCTATGTAGGTGGGGCCAAAACAAATGATGAGAACAAAATTCACTCTATTAAGAGACGCTCAATATTCCTCTAAAACGTTTTTAAAGCTTTTAACCTGGCCAAAAATTCACATCAGGATGTGCTTTTGATTCTGACATGGCAAGAAACCTTCAATGTAAAAGACAAATTGCCAAGGGTACCAAATGGGATGACTGACAGCACCTGGACATTTGCTAAAATATTTGAGGAGTTTTCGTATTCGCTCAGCTACTGAATTTTCATAGAAAAATAATCTAATATAGCATATGTATGATTGTGTGATTCCCAATTAAAATATTCAAGGTCTGTATTTGTGAGCCAAGATCCAATACCTTTTCCAAGTTTTACAGAAAAGTGGAGAAAACCTGGAAATGCTTGATACATATTACACATATAAATAGGTGCTACAATTTCTCTTTATCACTAGGAATGTGAAATCTGGAGAAGCAGTTTTTTTTTTTTTAAATAAACAGGAACACTACAATTATTTTTCTGCTTCACCTCTTTGCTCTATGCAATGCTGTTGAACTTGCTCTTTTAAAGATTAATCAAAGTCTGCATTTACAATTGGTTTAAGACTGTCACTATAATTTTGAACTCATGTAATGTGAGAGGAATTAATTTGATTAAAACAAAATTAAACCATGTGTAATTCACAATAGCAGAACACATTTGCAGGCTTCCTCGTGACGTGGCTAGTGTTGGAATACTTGTCAGGGGAGTGGTTTAGAATTAGATAGAAGGGGGCCAGGAGCGGTGGCTCACGCCTGTAACCCCACCACTTTGGGAGGCTGAGGTGGGTGGTTCATGAGGTCAGGAGTTCAAGAACAGCATGACCAACATAGTGAAACCCCATTCTCTATTAAAAATACATGAAATTAGCCCGGTGTGGTGGCAGGCGCCTGTAATCCAAACTACTCGGGAGGCTGAGGCAGGAGAATCGCTTGAACCCTGGAGGCGGAGGTTGCAGTGAGCCAAGATCATGCCACTGCACTCCAGCCTGGGCAACAAGAGCAAGACTCCGTCTTGGGGAAGAAAAAAGACTTAGATAGAAGGTTCTATTAGTAGAGATGCCAATGCTAAGTGGCTGTGACCAAGCATTTTGCTGCAACATTTGATACTGTCATAATTATCATGTTTTATTAAAAATCTTAGAAAGAGGTAATATAATTGAGAGAAACACTGCTCTTTCATTACCCACTCTTCAACCCCATGGAATGGGTCCAGTTTTGCCTTTCCTCTTCTTTTCTCCTCTTGTTTTCTCTTCTTCTTCTTTTTCTTTTCTTTCCTTTTTTTTTTTTTTTTGAGATGGAGTCTCACTTTGTTGCCCAGGCTGGAGTGCGGTGGCATGATCTTGGCTCACTGCAACCCCCACCTCCTGGGTTCAAGTGATTCTCCTGCCTCAGCCTCCCGAGTAGCTGGGACTACAGGTGCCTGCCACTGTGCCCGGCTAATTTTTTATATTTTTAGTAAAGACAGGTTTCACCTTGTTAGCCAGGATGGTCTTGATCTCCTGACCTTGTGACCCGCCCACTTCGGCTTCCCAAAGTGCTGGGATTATAGGTGTGAGCCACCATGCCCAGCCCCTCTTCTCTTCTTTCATTTCTCTGGGTAAGCCTAGTCTTTTGAGTTTGAGACAGGGTTGGGGGTCGGGATAAGAGTATCAGAGATATTCTTTCACACATGGTTGTCCATTGGTGCTGGGGAGATGGTCCTGGTCTCACTCTTGGCTTGGTCTTGTTTTACCTGATGCTGGTGGTCTCTTCTGATGCACTGGCCTCTGCATAGAAGGTATAGGGGTTTGTTTAGTGTGGCCCTCTGCTGAGGACTCCTTCAAAGCGAGGAAGTCCCTTGGGCCCTTCTAGTGCTCCATGCTTTCATTCAACACTCTCTTGGGGAAGGGTCTCCCCTCCTTTTATCCCTATATTCCTTCTATGGAGTCATGTCCAATACTAAATTCCTTTTGTTCCCCCCTGTCTCTGAGGACTGAGGAAACTAGGGAGAGTTATATCCATGCCTACTCTGCTACCAAACGCTATTTCCACAGTCCTTCCCACCTCAGAAACTGCTAGACCAGGTGTAGACACTAGTCTTGACAGTCTCTATGCCCTTTACAACCAGAATATACTGTCAGGTTTCCCTGAGGGCACTCTCATTCACTGCTGTCTAATGGTGGGCATATATGACTTGCATTTTCTTTTTTTTTTTCTTTTTTTTTGAGACGGAGTCTGGCTCTGTCACCCAGGCTGGAGTGCAGTGGTGCAATCTCGGCTCACTGCAACTTCCCCCTCCCGGGTTCCCACCATTCTCCCGCCTCAGCCTCCCGAGTAGCTGGGACTACAGGCACCCGCCATCACGCCCAGCTATTTTTTTGTATTTTTAGTAGAGATGGGATTTCACCGTGTTAGCCAGGATGTTCTCGATCTCCTGACCTCGTGATTCACCCGCCTCAGCCTCCCAAAGTGCTGGGATTACAGGCTTAGCCACCACACCCGGCAGACTTGCATTTTCAATGACAGCAAGCTTTCAGCTGGGAAGTGGGGCACTGGTGTCCCCTCCTTGTAGACACTCCTCATCAAACCACAGGGTCTTATAAAGCCCCATTTATTTGATTATGGAGAAGAGAGGGAGACCCCTTTTCATTCCTGACACCGCAGATCTATGAGGCCCCAACAGCCCTTCCATCCTTCTTTACTCTGTAATCCTCTTATATAAACTGGGAAGGAGGGGATGGTCACTGGAGTGGTAGCAGGGGTGGTTCTGCCACTGCTCAACAAACAGAGGACAGTGTCTGGCAGTATATAGTATATTTTTTATCATTTGTCAGTTCAGAGTCTTGGAGTATATTCCAGCTCAAAATAAAAAATGTCAGCTCCTTACTTTGTGGATGTACTTTAGGAAATCATCAGTACCATTTATCAGATATTTTTATTTTTCTGTTAGGCACTTGGTAGAATTGCATTTCCTTACCTTCTTGGAGTTAGGTAAGGCCGTGCTTTAGCCAGTAATTATTTTATATTGGGAGGGAAGCTTTAAGAGCTTGAGTGTCATTTACTTGATTCCCGTGTTCATATCTAGCGACTGTGGAAGAATGTATCCAAATGGAGCCTCCGTTAGGCCAGGTCTTCATGTGTTTAGGATGAGCCAAGCTTCCCTGTGGTCTTTGTGTTGAATATGTGGTGTGAGTGGGAAATATATTTTGTGTATGTGAAAAGCCACACAGATTTTTTTTTTTTTTTTTTGAGACAGAGTCTCGCTGTGTACCCCAGGTTGGAGTGCAGTGGCGCGATCTCAGCTCACTGAAAGCTCCGCCTCCTGGGTTCACGCCATTCTCCTGCCTCAGCCTCCCGAGTAGCTGGGACTACAGGCGCCTGCCACCACGCTCGGCTAATTTTTTTTTTTTGTATTTTTAGTAGAGACGGGGTTTCACCGTGTTAGCCAGGATGGTCTCAATCTCCTGACCTCGTGATCCGCCAGTCTCGGCCTCTCAAAGTGCTGGGATTACAGGCATGAGCCACCGCGCTGGGCCAAGCCACACAGATTTTTGAGTGATCTGTCACTGCAACAAAATCTAACTTAGGCTGAAGAATACAATGTTGTTGCATTAAACATGAGCAGCCAGGTCAGAAGCTGATCAGGACTAGAAAATGCAGATCTGTCCTGCTCAGTGCCGCCTGCCCCATGCCTGTTCCCTCTCTGAGGCCCAGCCCCCTTTGTCTGTGTCCATCACACTTTGTGGAAGCGTTGCCAGCATGTCTGACAAACTGTCCTATAAAGTTGCTGACATCGACCTGGCCGCCTGGGGACACAAGGCCCTGGATATTGCGGAGAATGAGATGCTGGGTCTGATGCGTGTGTGGGAGCTGTACTCGGCCTCCAAGCCACTGAAAGGCACCCATATCTCTGGCTGTCCGTATGTGACTGTGGAGAGAGCCATCCTCACTGAGACCCGTTGTCTCCCTGGATGCTGAGGTACAGTGGTCCAACTGCAACATCTCCACCCAGGACCAGGTGACAGCTGCCATTGCCAAGGCTGTCATTCCTGTGCATGCCTGGAAGGGTGAAACAAACAAGGGGTACCTGTCATGCATCCAGCAATCACTACTTCAAAGACGTGCCTCTCAGCATGATTCTGGATGATGGTAGCGACCTCACCAGCCACATCCACACCAAGTACCCACAGCTCTTGCTGGGCATCCAAGGCATCTCAAAGGAGACCACCACTGGGGTCCACAACCTACGTAAGATGATGGCCAAGGGGATACTGAAGGTGCCTGCCGTCAACAACTCCATCACCAAGAGCAAGTTTCACAGCCTCCAAGGCTGCCGGGCCTCACAGATGGCATCAAGAGGGCTATAGACATGATGATTTTCGGCAAGGTAGCCATGGTGGCAGGCTATGGAGACATGGGCAAGGGCTGTGCCCAGGCCCTGTGGGATTTTGGGGACCCCTTCATCATCACCAAGATCGGCCCCATCAACCTGCTACAGACTGCCATGGAGGGCTATGAGGTGACCGCCATAGATGAGGCCTGCCAGGAGGGCAACATCTTTGTCACCGCCACAGGCTGTGTTGACATCATCCTTGGCCAGTACTTTGAGCAGATGAAGGATGATGCCATCATGTGTAACCCTGGTCACTTTGACGTGGAGATCAATGCCAAGTGGCTAAAAGTGAACACTGTGGAGAAGGTGACCATGAAGCCCCGGGTGGCCAGGACTGGCTGAAGAGCAGCACGGCACCATCCTGCTTGTTGAGGGTCTGCTGGTCAGCCTGGGCTGTTCCATGGGCCACGCTGGCTTTGTGATGAGTGTGACTCCTTTATCAACCAGGTGATGGTGCAGATTGAGCTGTGGACCCACCCAGACAAGTACCCTGGTGGGATTCACTTGCTGCCCAAGAAGCTGGATGAGGCAGTGGCTGAATCCCACCTGGGCAAGCTGAGTGCGAAACTCACAAGTTGACCAAGAAGCAGGCCCAGTACCTGGGTATGTCCTGTGACAGCCCCTTCAAGCCAGATCACAACTGCTACTGAGAGCCATGCCTGCCCTTCACCTTCCAGCTGCTATCCTTGCCCAGGCCCCGCCTCTCCTCTGTAAGAGCAAATGGCACCAACTTTGCGATTGGTTTGTCAGTGTCTGCCATAGACTCCCTGGTGCTAGTCCGTCAGTTTTTGGCCTCTGCTGCACCCCTCATACTGTTCCAAGTGTGGCAGGGGGAATCGAAAGGCCCTTCCTCAAGCCCTGGTCAGGATGGAGGTAGAAGGGAGACAGCCACAGGGAACCGTGAGCTCAGTGGTCTTGGAACTGCTCACTAAGTCAGTCCTTCCTAAGCCTGGAAATTGACAGTGGAGTCACAAAGCCCATGTACCTTACCACCTAGGCCTTCACCTGGCCTGTGGATTTATACCTATGTGCTTGGTTCAGTGGCTCCTCAGCCCATGACAGATGGAAGGCGCCATTTTCAAAGGCAAGGAGGAACTGTTTGAATTTTCCTGAGAGCCTGGCTTGATGCTGGGCCTTCTCTTAAACCTCATTAACAATGAGGTTGGTACTTTTAGTCTCTATTTCACAGGGGTTAGAATAGACCACTAAGGGACAACTGAGAAAGGACAGAGAAGGGACAGCCAGAGGTTGAAAGGGGCCAGAAAAACACAAAGCCAGCATATATCTGCCATCATTTTGTAACAAGAGGGTTCCTATCACAACCCTGGGTCCAAAATAGAGTAATCTGATTTATAGTATTTATATAATGTTTATAACCTTAAAGAAAGCAGGAAGGTGAGTAAATAAAAATCTTGGTGCCTAAAACAATTTTGAGGCTTTATTTTATAAATAATCCACTGCCAACAATGTATGGTGTGAATAAGGGGGTATAGTCACATACCAATGAAGCATTGAGAAGACAAGGGGTTGTCTGCAGTGTGAGGGCTGTAGGCAACCCATTAGGCTTGAAAGAATGAGTAAAGAGGGAACTCTTGTCTTTTCAGACATGTCTCTTGTAAATAACCTGTTTTTAACCCAATCTTAGACCGTCATTTAATAGATGAATTTAACTCATTTATAATTAAAAAAAAAAAAAGAAAAAGATGCAGATCTTCTCTATGTGAGATGCTAAGAGGTACCCAGACTGTGTCTAGCATCCTTCTTAGGAGAGCAAGAACATGTGCAAAGGAAATTGACAGCAATGGAGTCAAAGTCACACAGCGGGTAAGTTATAGTCTTTACAAGACATCTGTTTTGAGGCTTTGCATATCCAGGTTTACATTTTCTGCCCTTGCCATATTTTCTTTCCTTCAAAGTTATTTATGTGATGAATATAAACTTATAATAATTTAATTATTAGTGACTATTAGTAATTTTTTTCAGTTGATCTATGTTGCCTTTAGGGAGCTGTATTTATGATTAGGGTTTCTTTATTGAATTCTGGTAGCAAGTAATAAACACGTCCATGTATGTAAACAGAGCAAGTTGGATTTTGAGGGTATTAATATGTGCTGATCTAATTGGCCTCAAGGCAGTCAGAGATACAGCTTGGCAAGCAAGCCAGTGGAGGTAACATCTCCTGGAGTCAGAGCAAATACCACTCTTTGCATAGCACCATACTGAAACCATTTGTACTAAGTACATATCTAAGTGATTATGCATGGAAATATCCTGAATCATAATCTTTCCCCTGTAAAAAGTGATTTTAACAGTGACATGGATATGTGTTTCAAAGCACACTTGAGAGAAGGAAATTGGGACCTGCTCAGCTGTGTTTCTGCATTCTCAGGTTGGGCTACCGGGGATCTGCTGGGCTCTAGGTCTGGCTGCTTGAATATTCAAGGTCTGAGATTATTGCTTAATTTTTCCTGCTTTTTTAGCCAAATGTGTGATAGAAATCATCCAGCCCTTCATTTTGTCATGTTCCTGAGGCATAACATGGAGTAAAACATTCAAGAATTGTATATGGGTGTCACTCTCTAAATATAAAATCATAGACCACATGATTATTATTCTGAATATTGGCATTTTAAATGGGAGGTTATTAATTATTCTGAATATTTGCACTTTAAATGGAAAGTTGTTTTGAGCAAGAAACTACCTACTGAAAAATAATTCGTGGTCCAACAGACATTGGCCATGTGGAACTAAATCTGGGAGAATCTCCGGTCTCAAACTGCTACTAAAAGTTTCAAAATTGAATGGGCAAGTAAGTATGGTCATTAAAATTTAAGTGGATGAAAATTGGATAATTGCATGCTGCTTTTTATCTTGACACATATTGTGTTAAAAGTTACTATGCAAAAGAACCATTATCTTGGGAAATAAACAGATGAGAAGATTAAACAAGTGACTATTTCTAAATCATATAAGTGGGAGGAGAGTAGTTGAAAAGCATTATTTCACTGTTCCTACAATGCCCAGCTCGGGGCTGCACACATAACAGCCACTCAGTAAATATTTGTTGAGTCTATTAATGTATGAATGCAAACAAAATTCCTATCTTTCCATTAAAATGGAGTAAGTACAATAGAGGAAATTATTTTAAAATGTAGTCCAGTATCCAAAACAAATCATCTCAATTTAGGTCTTAATTAGTATGAGAGTACATTGTTGTTATTCGTTTTCAAAATTTGTTTAACGATCATGACAGGATTACTTGTGGTATATTCCCTAGGTTGAGTTTATGTAAAAAAAAAAAAATCTTTCTCCACTGCCTTGATATATTTGGCACCCTTTCTGTGAAGTGCTCAAAATATCATTTTGGGGGTACATTTTAGAGATGCGAAGGGAAATGTCTGAGCTATAAAATCCAAATCGGGATCTCCTTTTTAGTTTTAAGCTAAAGAAAGAAATTCATCATTGAATATACATGCATCTCACATGTTCTAGGGCCTGGTAGTGTTGGAGATTGTTTACGTAGCATATGTAGTTTTACATTCAATAAATGCTTTCTGATCGACAGATAGACCAGTAAAATGCTTCAAGGTAGTATGGCCATTCATTTGGAATTGTCTATTTGATCTGCAGAAGGCAAGACACACAGAAACCTCCCACTGCTGGATAGGGTTTAGGACAGGGCAAGGAAGTACGTTTATGGTCTGCAAGCAAAGATTCCTGATTGAGAATTCCCTTTATAGTGAAAGCTGGGTAATAACAGCTTTTAAAAGCTTCAATTTCCAATGTGAAGAGGTTTTTTTATTTTAAGGAGAATCTCTACTGTAACCAAAGAATTCAGCCTAAAATTCTAGAAGGCCCGGTGGCCACTTATTGTGGTGTTTGTTCTCCCTGGAGCAACCTTTCTTTCCTTCCCTCTACCCCACAGCCTCCAACAAAACACACAGAGGTCACCAGCCACAATTGGCTTTGGCCAAGCTTCAGTTTAGGTTTCCTAACAAGTAACCACTAGCCCTCTTTTCCCCTAAATGACATCCTATTGATTCTGTAGGATTCATGCATTTTAGGGTATTTTGATATTTTTGCAGGGAATAAAGTTCAGTTCCCAGGTGAATCTCACTCTTTTCTCCTCTTGTGTTTCCATCAAGAAACCTAAAACTTGTCATTATGGAATTCTTTTCCTTCTTTTAGAGACAGGGTCTCTCTCTGTTGCTCAGGCTGGAATGCAGTGGTGCAATCAGAGTTCGCTGCAGCCTCTAACTCCTGGATTTAAGTGATCCTCCCATCTCAATCTTGGAATGGCTGGGACTAGAGGCATGCACCACCATGCCCAGCTAATTTTATTATTTTTTTGTACAGACAGAATCTCAGTATGTTGCCCAGGCTGATCTCGAACTTCTGACCTCAAGCGATTCTCCTGCCTTAGCCTCCCAAAGTGCTGGGATTACAGGTGTGAGCCACCATGCCTGGCTGCATTGTAGAGTTCTAATTACGAAGAGAAGTGAAGCCAACAGACAAATTGCCTGATACATTCAAAGTCACCGACAGCCTTCTGGAGTTGGGATTAGAAGTTTGTTTTTGGCTTTCTAATTTCCTGCTCAGCTTCTTGTCCATAACCAGCATGATAAGAGGGGATCTCTGGTGGTCACAGCTTCCATCACACAGTGGTTTGATTAATAGGCCAACACTCATAAAGTGCACCTGGTGGTTCCAGGACAGAGGAAATGCCAACAAGTGCTGGTTTCTGTTATTGTTATAATTGGCTTGTCATACACCAGAGCATATTTTTCTTGCTTTGACCCAAAATACTAAGGCCATTTACCTGATAGTCCTTTTGCTCCTGTTTAAAAAAGAGCACATTAAATATATTTTCAAGCATTTACTTCATCACATCCTTGTTACCCATAGCACTTCACAAAGCAACCTTCTTTCATCCAAACTCTGCTTCCCCTTCCAGTCATCACCCAAGATCATTGTTAGTCACTCATAATGACCCTGGGATCTCAGAGACAGTAGGATTACCAGGGAAAAATTTTATCCAATTGATGATCTCATATGTAGCTACTATTCATCAACCCCTTACTACGTACTAGTTCCCAAAACTAAACTTCAAAAATTTGTAGGTGAGTATCAGACCTCATTTTCTCATTTCTGGGGAATGGGACAGCTAGGACCGAGGTGACAGGTGACCTTAGCACACTACTCTGTCCCATAGGTAAATTTACGTATGCTCTCTTCACTTTACCCTTATTTCCCTAGAGTTTTAATTTTATTTTAATTTTAAATTGACAAGTAAAAACTGTACACATTTATGGTACAGTTTGATATGGTATATTTTGAAATATGAATGCATTTGAAATGGCTAAATCAGGCTAATTTACATATACATTACATCACACAGTTATGTTTTTTTTTTCTGGTAAGAACACTTAAAATCTACTCTCGGCAATTTTCTAGAATACAATATGTACATTGTTATTAACTATAGTCAACATATTGTCCAATAGATCTCTTGAACTTATTCCTTCTATCTCACTGAAATTTTGTATCCCTTGACCAGCATTTCCCACTCTCACTGCCCCCATTCCCAGCCTCTGGTAACCATCATTCTACTCTCTGCTTCTGTGAGTTCAGCTTTTTTAGATTCCACATAGAAGTGAGATCATGAGGCATTTGTCTTTCTGTGCCTGGCTTATTTCACTTAGTGCAATGCCTTCCAGGTTCATTTATGTTGTTACAAATGACAGGATTTCCTTCTCTCTCTCTCTCTCTCTCTTTTTTTTTTTTGAGGCAGAGTCTTGCTCTGTCGCCCAGGCTGGAGTGCAGTGGCTGGATCTCGGCTCACTGCAAGCTCCGCCTCCAGGGTTCACGCCATTCTCCTGCCTCAGCCTCCCGAATAGCTGGGACTACAGGTGCCCACCACCATGCCCAGCTAGTTTTTTGTATTTTTAGCAGAGACGGGGTTTCACTGTGTTGGACAGGATTGTCTTGATCTCCCGACCTCATGATCCACCCGCCTAGGCCTCCCAAAGTGCTGGGATAACAGGCATGAGCCACGGCGCCCAGCCTTCTTCTCTTTTTTTTTTTTTTTTTTTTTTTTTGAGACAGAGTCTCGCTCTGTCGCCCGGGCTGGAGTGCAGTGGCGCAATCTCGGCTCACTGCAAGCTCCGCCTCCCGGGTTCACGCCATTCTCCTGCCTCAGCCTCCGAGTAGCTGGGACTACAGGCGCCCGCCACCGAGCCCGGCTAATTTTTTGTATTTTTTAGTAGAGACGGGGTTTCACCGTGGTCTCGATCTCCTGACCTCGTGATCCGCCCGCCTCGGCCTCCCAAAGTGCTGGGATTACAAGCGTGAGCCACCGCGCCCGGCCCCTTCTTCTCTTTTTAAGGCTGAATAGTATTCTGTTGTGTATACATAACATTTTCTTTATCTAGTCATTTGTTGATGGACACTTAGGTTGATTCCATATCTTGGCTATTGTGAATAGCGCTACAATAAACACGAGAGTGCAGATATCTCTTAGACATACTGATTTCATTTCCTTTGGATATATGTTCAGTAGTGGAAATGCTGGATCATATGGTAATTCTATTTTTAATTTTTTGAGGAACTTCCATGTTGTTTTCCCTGATGGCTGTGCTAATTTACATTTCCACCAAAACAGTGCAAGGATTCCTTTTTCTCTTTTTCTCCATCACTTCTTATCACTTCCTTATCTTTTGATACCAGCCATTCTAACAGTTGTGAGGTGATATTTCACTGTGGTTTTGATTTGCACTTCTCTAGTGATTTGGGACTTTTTTTTTCTGTATACTTATTGGCCATTTAAATGTCTTCTTCTGAGAAATGTGTATTCAGATCCTTTGACTGTTTTTCAATTGGGTTATTTGTTTTCTTACTATTGAGTTGCTTAAGTTCCTTATATATTTTGGATTTTAACCCCCTCTCAGATGAGCGATTTACAAATATTTTCTCTCGTTCTGTATGCTGCCTCTTCATTCTGTTGATTGTTTTCTTTGCTGTGCAAAAACATTTTAGGGAACACAGACATGAAACTGGGAGTTGATGGCACGGAGAATTTGCATTAAAGCCAGGAGAGTAGGTAAGCTATCTGAGGGAGGATGTAGATCAAGAAAGGAATGAGGACCAGGATGGATTCCTTAGGAATTTAGAGGCTGGGTAGAGGAGGAGGAGCCAGAAAATGATACCTAAACCAAAACAAAACCAGCCAGAGAACAGGAGGAAATCCAAGAGAAACTGATATAAAGAAGCCAAGAGAATAGAAAACTTCCCAGATGGAGCAATCCCATGGGTTTCCACAGAGGAGATGAATACCAACTAGAGTCCATCAGCTTTAGGGACATGAAAGCTATCAGCGACTCCATGCATCTGGTATTTTAAGTATTCATCAGATTGAGATAGCTGCAAACTTTTACCCTGAGACTTTAATTTTCTAGTCTTAGAATTTTAGAGGATTTCAAATTCTAAAATGGTAACTACTTAACATACACTGATATTCTGTTTTCATTTTACCATGCATCCCACTTATAAGCTGAAATATACTTATGCACTTAAATAAGATTTTCCTCTGACTAAATTGCCAATCTCCTGAGAAAAATCTGATAAACTAAATTTTAATTAATCTCCGTTATACCCTTCTCATCTTTCCTCAAATGAATTAATTTTTTTCCCATAGCAACTTAATACCTAGTTCACTTAGACACCAAGTTTCACTTTAGAGCCTGTGCTTGTTTCTTGCATTTTCTGTATATTGATATTTTTTTCCAAGAAGATCATATTTCTAAACATAGGTGCTTCTTTTCTAAGATCTAGGTGATTCTAGATTCTAAGATTTTGATTCTCTATTTTTCACCTTTTATTAATCCATTTGGAAACTATTAAGCACTTTCTTTGTTCTGGGTTCTGGAGTACAAAGATGAACAAGACACAATTCTTGCCATCGCAGCTATCAACCAAGTAAGGGAGACAGATGCCTAAGTGGACAAGTGTAATTCAGTACGTCGGAAAAGGACACTGGATCTCCAGGAAGTTCTCAGTCACACTGGAGCAGCGATGCCTGTTGTAAGACAGTTGTTTTCTGTAATGCTGTCTTGACCCAGTTTTGAGGCCCTGACTAGAGGCTGATCAGTTCCTTCTTGGCATCTGATTAAGTCCATACCTCGACCACCTTTCTTATTGGGCTGTCACCCTCTGGGGCTCCTGTGCACCCATGTTTATCTCCCTGGGGCTAGGTGCCAGACAACTAGGGACAGATTAAATGCCTAGGAACCTGATATTCAAATTAGTGAACCCACAAGCAGCCTGGAAACCCAGCTAAGCCCACCTCGCTTGCCATACCTAAGCTGTCTCTGACAGCCCCAGCTTGCTCTTACCCTGCCCTGTTTCAAGCCCCTGTGTGACCCTGACGACAGCCTGCTCTGGTTTGGAGCTGTAGGTAACAAGTTCTGCCTCTCACCTCTGAGTGTCTTTGTGTTGTATCTTGGCAATGAAAGAAGCTTTAAATCTTATACAACACCAGGCTGAGTCTTATATCTGTTTAGGCATTGGACAGGTGAGGAGTTGAAGTCAGAGGAGAAATCAGCCCAGGCAAGGAAGAGAGTAAACTTGTGATGAGTTTGCAGATGCACATATGGGCACCATCCGGACACTGGAAGTCATGGAGAACATTTAAGCAAGAAGGAGTTACAGGCCTGCAGGCAATGACATCTCAGAGGCAGGAAGAGAAGTGCAATCCAGGGAGATGACAGCAAAAATACACCCCGAGAAGTGCAAGGCAGCAGTGTGTAGTAGGATCTGATGGATTCCATGAGTCTCTAACGTGGGGAGTGACCTGAAGTGTCAAATGGGAGGAAATTGTCCAGAAAAGTCAGCATGAGAAAGCAGGTATTGAACTGGGCAGTGAGGAGGTGGCTGGTGGTCCTAGGAAGAGCAGTTTCAGTATTGTGGCTGCTGCACGTGCTGGTTCATGATGGTTTGAAGTAGGGGTGAAAGGTAAAGAACCAGAGTTAGTGAGAGAAGAACGTTCTGTTGAGAACTTTCAATAAAGAGGAGATGAGAGAAATGGGGATGTAAGAGTGAGAAAGTGAATGTGTAATTCTTTCTCTCTCTCTCTTTTTTTTTCACATGGGAAAAGTTTGAGCATGTTTAAAGTACTGGAGTTGGAGGACAGGGATGGTTGATAGAACCAGGTGCTGCAAGAAGTTGTGGGTACAGGCCAGATGTGGTGGCTTATGTCTGTAATTGCAGAGTTTTGGGAGGCTAAGGTTCTAAGATCACTTGAACCCAGGAGTTCAAGGCAACACAGTGAGACCCTGTCTCTACAAAAAAGTTATTTGGGCATGGTAGCTTACATTTGTGGCCCCAGCTACTCCAGAGGCTGAGGCGGTAGGGTTGCTTGGACCCAGGAGTTCAAGGCTACAGTGAGCCGTGTTTGTGCCACTCTACTCCAGCCTGGGCAACAGAGTGAGAACTTGTTTCAAAAACAAAACAAAAAAGAGGCGGTGAGGGCAAAGGTAGAAGAAGGGGCTGGAACCAGAATTGCAGAGATCCTCCTGCTCAGAAAGTACCTGGTAAGGTATGAATGGGTATAGGGTCAATCCTCATTGAGAATTAGATTTTTGCCAATTTTCCTACTTGCTAAAATTGATTTGTAACTCCTGTTAAAAGAAAAGCTCTAGGCAAATTAAATTTAACAGAGTTTAATTGCGCAAAGGAGTCATGAAATGGGCAGAATAGGTTCAGAGAGGACCCATGCTACTGTGTGGTCGGAGAGGATCTATGAAGAGAAATAAGAAAGTGATGTTCAGAAAATGGAAGCGAGATACGAAAACAGCTGGATTGGTTACAGCTTAGCAGGGTTTGCCTCACTTGAACATGATGTGAACAGCTGACTGCCTATGAGTGGTTGAAGTATGATTGCTGTGATTGGCTGAGACTCAGCCAGTTATTGCAAGATTAGGTGATAGTCTGTTTACACGTCCAGTTAGGTGACAGTTCACTATGCACAGAGAAACCTTTAGGGTAACCTTAAAATATATAAGGAGGCAGCTTTAGGCTAGACTTAATGTAACACTCCCAAATCAATCTCTTGGTGCTTTTAAATTCATTTGTAGACATACACAGAATGGCAAAAAATTGGAGTTGCACAATGTGTATGTCCTCAGCTGAGGCTGAACAAGATGATGGTCTTGTTTCAGCTCCCTGAATAGGTGTCCTTTTCACAATCTATGTAGTAACACGTTTTTCCCATTTGAGGGCTTTCTGATGGAGATTTTGCTGTTTAAAATGGCCCTCAATTGTAGTGCTGAGGTGCTTTCCAGTGTTCCTGTGTGAGATGGCTGTGATACGCCCTGTGGAGAAAATATGTGTATTAAATGAGCCTCATTCAGCATAAGTTTTGGTGCTGTTGGCTATGAGTTTAATGCAAAATGAATCAACAATATAGATTTTTTTAAGTGTATAAAACAAAATTTTGTATTGATTGATGAAAATATGACTACTACTACCACAAATAATGAAAATCAACTACATACACACACATAGGCACACACATGTATGAGTCTATATAAGCTGTATAGATGCCTCATTTAATGACTCAGTTAATCCTCATGCCATTCTTATGTGGTAGGTCATTTCATGATCCCCTCTGGTTCAATGTGGGTTTGGAGACTCTGAGAGGGCAATGATTCTCCCAATGACACAGACCTGTAAGTCAGGGCAGGGATAGTAACTTGGGCAGTGTGACTCTGGGGCTGTTCTGTTAACCACTTCTGCCATGTGCCCGTTGGTGTGTGGATCTAGACTAGGAAAGTGGCTTAAGAAAGGCTTTTGTTAGCACTGTTTGTCATCTGGAAAGTACAAGCAGAAAAAGCATATGGGTTGCCTGATCCTGGCTTGGAGATTGGTGGTGTGAGAACAAAGCTGAAGCATATTAGTGTTGAATGTATTGTCCAGAAGGACGGACTCAGAGTGGAGAGGAAGACCATGAGTCAAGGACCAAGAGTTAGTTATTATTTAAACAAGTAATAAAAAACAAACAAAACACAAAACAAAACAAATTATATTGAGCCCTTGCCAAGTACCACTGTTCTTGGCCCCAAGATTATAATGATTCATAAAGCATGATTCTATCCTCAAGAAATACAAAGTTCCAAGGCACATACAGATAACAGTCCGACAGTGACATGTGTGTCCTGCAGCCCCAGGAAGATGCCTACCTGGTCCTGTGAGTCAAAGTGGCTTCCCATAGGAAATGCCACCTGAATTCAGTTGGAGAAGGATGAATAAGACGCGTGACTTTGAAACTCTTGAAACTTTAGATGCTTCAACTTTGAAATGAGGATCAAAATAGTTTGACGTATGTCGTTATGAGAATTAAATGTAGTACTTCAGTGAAGCCCTTAGCATGGTGCCTGAAACATACTAAGCCTTTACTAGAAGATGCTATTACAGCAATATTATTTAGTAGGTGGAGAGCAGAAAGAAGGATGTCTAAGGAAGGTGAAGAACCAAACGAAGGAAGCAACATGGCTCATGACTGTGGGCTGGGCAGCAAACAGAGCTTTCGGTGGGTACAGGGATGGCCCAGAATATGGTGGGGGTAGCAGTGGGGAGGCAGAAAGTGGCAGGGCCAGATGTCATCCACATCAAGGAAGGATGGATTTTTTAATGAGATGTGATTTTCAGGGCAGAGATTTTGAGTAAATTAGAAGCCCAGGTAGTTAACAGTGAATTGTTAGGCCAGGTACGGTGGCTCACAGCTGCAATCTCAGCACTTTGGGAGGCCAAAGCAGAAGGATCACTTAAGCTCAGGAGTTCAAGACCAGCCTGAGCAACATGGCAGAACCCCATTTCTAAATCAATAAATAATAAATAAACGATAATGAATTGTTTCTATAACTGTGCTGGTTTCCTTGACTCACTCCTCCATGAGACACCTAGCTTCCCAGTTTAACCTCCTTCCTATCACCACATTTATGTACATATTCAGATTAGTTTTATTCTGGGTCCTCAGGGAAAATGAGCTGGTTTTATCATCTCTGGATACTCCATTCATTCATTCATTCATGCATGCATTCACTCATTCAGTCACTCGTTCAGACTTCATTAACTCTCTTGTGTCAGGACTTTCTTCTGCGTGCTGAGGGGTACACAGCAATAAAGATGGAGGCACTCAGAATCTTGGCAGAGAGACAGAGAGGAAAATAAATAATAACAGCTGTGGGAAGCGGCGGTAAGAGATTGATAAGAAGAAGCTCTTGGAGGAACATAGATGAGAGATGGGATAGAGGATAAAATATAAGGAATCCAGTTAAATGGACACATGTTTGTGAGATCTGGAGGTTCGTGCTTGAACATTGGTACTGACCAGACACTTATGTTTTGGCAAATATCTCCTAAGATGATAACATCTTACATTTGTGGGAACTAAGATAGAGCACACCCAGTGAATACCATACAAGGTATTGAGTTTCCTAACCTCCTAGAATCTGAAGAAAGTTTAACCTTTTCCCTAGAAGTACAAATTTTTGATATAAAATAATCACTGACCTTCTAAACTCCATTCATGGCCAGGTATGGTGGTTCATACCTGTAATCCCAGCACTTTGGGAGAGGGAGGATCGCTTGAACTAGGTGTTTGAGACCAGCCTGGATAACATAGTGAAACTATGACTCAACAAAAAAACTAAAAAATTAGCCAGGCATGGTGGCACATGCTCGTAGTCCCAGCTACTCGGCAGGCTGAGGTGGGAGAACTGCTTAAGCCAGGGAGGTTGAGGCTGCAGTGAGCCATGATCTTGCCACTGTACTCCAGCCTGGGTGACAGAGTGAGACTCTGTCTCAAAAAAAAGGTAAAAATGAAAATTAAAATCCATTAATTGCTGACAATTATACATTTTGCTTTGAATAATAAAGTTATATAGAATGTTCTACCTCTTCAGCAAAGAAACCTGCAAGCTCAAGGACCTATGTTCTAGTATCATAGAAGGGGATTTGGGCCAATACAGCTATCAATTATCCCCACTCACCTCTGGCCACCATCATGACTAGCTCCAAGAATCAGTAGTGTTCTGACTGAAACTGATCTTTCCAATTAATGAGAAGGATACTTTGGGTAACCAAATGACTTTCCAAGAAGACAAAAGCAACCTCTGTTGACAAGGAACACAGACTACCTTGTTTTCAACAGAAGGATTCAAAATACGATTGCGAATGTAGTGATTAACACTGTAAGCTGGGTTGGGGGTGAGACAATTTGTCTCAGGAGGGTTGAAACAGGATATGATTTTGAGAAATATCAACCCCACTTTTTAAATTAACTTATTGACAAAATACTGTCAAGATTCTTTAAGGAAACTACATCTATGGTAAAAGTATTCTATATGTTTTTGAAAATAGTTTTATGCTGCAGATGGTAGGAAAGAATAAATTAACTAAAATATCTTTAATGTTCTTTTCTAGCACTGTGACTAGTAAAATATATTTCAAGCCCCAAATAAAAGAGTCGATGTGAACTTGATCTATCTCAGGTAACCAATAAGCATTTCAAACTCTCATGTCAGGGATTTTTAATGATTGTAGAAGGCATTTCTTAAAATATTTTACACTCACTAACCCCATCTGCTTCAATGAAAGCATTGCCCTAAGCCTTCAGTCATCTTTCTAGAGGCCTACTACTGCTATCTAGAGTTCACAGCCAACATTGATTACATTTACTACGTGGTACTGAAAAATCGATTCAATATTAGAAAATTGTGAAAATTATAGAAATTTAATATGATGCCAACCTACTAATTGCAGTGAGTTCAGGAACAAAGGAAATATTAGTAGGTGCAAATATGGTATTACTAGATAAAATTCCACTTTATATTTTCCCCCAATCTGGCAACTCTGTTGAGTAGCATCTTTCAAATGTGTTCTTCAATCACATTTGAATACATACATTTGAATCTATGACTGTGTCTTGACCTAAGAAAGGAAAGTCCTCTTCAGGAAGAAGCCCTGTCTTTGCAAGTAGAAATAATTGACTCAACAGGCATAATGTGATTCACTTTTAAAGTATGTTCTTCCATATGACGCTTTGGTAGTAATAGTAACGATCTTTCTTATTTTATGCTCCACTAGGGCATATGTGGCCAATTGTATCGCCAGTGTAAGTCTGGATTACTTTCTATTACTTTCTATTGATAATTTTTAATAACCAAAGACATTTGGAACTAGAAGGCAGTCAGTGGTGCTTGCAACAAAGCAGGGGCAATTAAGATGGGTGAGGGTTTTAAACTCTGCATTGGTCTGTGCACGTCGGGAGAGGCAGTCAGCCATTAAAAAAATTAAACCGTTTGGGTCTTGGGTTAAGGTCTGTGAACTGTTTAATATCATAATTGCCTGCTGCCTCAATCATCAAACTGAATGAACTTCTAAGTTGAAATGTCATAAACGCTCAGCGTAAAGATTTATATAACCCAGGTATCCGACCTACCGCCAAGCCATGCCTGTGGCAGGGAGTGTTTGTTATGTCTTACTCAACATTTTGGAAAAAAAATAAATAAATCCGGAAATGTGCTTGTTCTGGCAATGATCAAAACATTAAGAACCAATTCTGTTATCTGTATGGTATGTTCAGATTCTGTGATAAACATATCCATTTCCTATAAAAAATAATTTAGAAACAAATTCCTTTAGTAGAAAAAGGTTAGTATCATGTTTTCCCACTGTATATTTAGCCAAAATGTGATAGGAATATTTTTAGTTAGAGTAAATTCTTTTTTCTGAAGAAGTACATTATTTTGTGATTATCAGTTATATTTTGATCCTCCCTAAAGAAAAATCCAAATTTCATCATGTGTATATTATAAATGTGTGCTAAATAAAAACCCAATATTTTCTAGTCAGATATTATTTGGAATTTCTCCTTTTTATATAATATAGGATTATTTTAAAGTCAGTGATTCATATAACCCAAAATAATGCCATATTTTTCTTGTTATATAGAAGTAAAAACAAAATTTCAGAGACACTGTGACAAAAGTTCTGTTAGTTCTGCCAAACCAATATGTACTTATCAAGTCATAAAAATTGTGTTCATTAGACCCCTACAAATCAATAATAAAAATAAAAATAAAAAGTGAGCAAAAGACCTGAACAAACCCTTAACAAAAGAAGAGATATAAGTGGTTAATAAGTATGTCAAAATAAATTCAACATCATTAGTTACTAGAGAGGTGCAAATTAAAACCACAGTGAAATACCACACGTGCCTTCGTATGGCTAACATTTAAAAAGACTGAGAATACTCAGTTGATAAGAATGTAGAGCGTATGGAACTCTTATGCACTGATGGTGGGAGCATGTATTAAGAGCTGGTTATATTCCACGCTGACACAAATGAGGAAGCACAAGAGGATGTCCCTGCCCAGGAGACGGTTAGTGTGCCAGGGAAGCTGGTCAGGGAAACAGATGATTCCCGCACTGTGTAAAGTGTAGGGTACGCAGCAGATCCTACGGAAGCCCTTGGGCTGGTGTTCTGCCAGATAGGGGTAGGGACAGAAGGCAGGCAGGGGCAGATTTTAGGTGGCATGTCAACTGAGCCTGAAAAGACTAGGGGTGAGTCAGAGAAAGAAAGAAAGGAGAGAAAATAGATCACCAAACACAAAATGATAGATATTTTTAAAACATGGCGGATTTAGGGAACTTTTGAAAGCCAAAGGGAATAATGGGGATGGGCAGAAATAGCAGGCAGGAGGCTACAGAGAAAGGCAGGAATTACATATTTGAAGTAGGAGGTATGCTGCCATGCTGAAATATTTAGTCTTTGTCCTGAAAGCTATGCAAATACAACAGAGGTTTAAAACTGGGAAATGTGATCAGATTTGGCTTTTGGAAAGACCACTCTTTGAGCAGCATTGAAAATTGATGGAATGTAGGTATGATGGAAGACAAGGCAGTCAATTGACTACTTAAAAATCACTTATAATTCACTATAACCAATATGGAGTTACCTCTTTCAGTGATCCAGGTCTTAATATCTGGAGGTTGCCATCAGACATGTGTGTGTTTTCTCTTTAGATGTTTGGTTTTCTTCCTGAAAGCTGTGCATTGTATGATAAAAATGCTGAACATCCCTCAGCAATGCTACTGAAGAAAGCAAACTTACACAGATGATGACAGCATTATTTTGCCAAAAGATCATAATATTCAAAATAACATTTCATCAGAGAGAAACTACCTTCCATCAAAGACCATCAGAATCCAAGGAACCATGCAGCCTGCACACCCCCTGCCTGTTCTCAGCAGTTTCTGTCTGGCATGCCTCAGTGGGCCCTGGACAAAGAGACCCTCAAATCAGCGAGGCTGAAGAAGAAAGGCAATTTGAAGCCTCTCTCCTCCAGTTTAAAAGGCAGTTTCTAAAGTGCTTGCAGCAAATCAGCTTATCGTCAAAGTGCACACCAATAAGAGACATCAGATATGGGTCACAAAGGCTGTATGAAGCAGATTTGACTATGTCAGTCAGAGTCTGCCTGGAAGATAGCTCATGCCCGGATGGTTTATCGTGGGTATCTAATACAAAAGCAAGTCACAGAGGTATTAGAAGATCTGAAAACAGGAAGTGAAGCAATCCAGACATTGACAACTGCAGGAAGCTGTTACCACAACAAGGGTTGGAGGGGCAAAGAGAAGGGATATATATACCAGAGTCCAGGATATGGGGCCTTTGAGGGCTGATCTGCTTGGTGAGAACAGACTTCCAGGAGAGATAAAGCCCATGCTGGAAAAGCCTGTGGACACAGAGATGAGTTACGAATACCATAGCTTCACCCCTCCTCCACCCACCCTCTAATTTCCTGTAAGTGCTTCCATTGGCTGAATCTAACAGGAAGTGGTGGGTAAAGCCTTCTGGGAAGTGTAGTTTGCATTGTTAGCCCACTGTTCTACAGTGCGGTGATGGGCTTCCTGGGCTAGGGGTGTACTTGAGGGCAAAGGGATTACCTATCAAGTCAGTTGATCTTGGCATGTGTTTCCTGTAGTAAACAAAGAGCAGTGAGAGCCTGCTAATTTGTCTGTTTTCAATGAGAAGACAGTAACATATTGTATAGTTACCTTGGTACGGGAGTCGGAGAGGGAAGTGCTGGGTAGAGAAAGGCGGGTTCCTGGCTAGGGCTCCACTCCAACAGATGTAGGTGAGGACAGGCACTCCTGCTTTCAGCCCAAATGTTGCATTTTCCAAGACCACCCTGGTCTGCCATGCCCCCATTCTGGGCTCATAAAAACCTGAGACCCTAGCCGGCAGACACACAGGCAGCCAGATGTTGAGAGGAGCACATCACCAGAAGAAGACACAAGCGGCTGGAAGGCGAGAGGATGTCAAGGGAGCATGTCAGCAGAAGAGCACACTGACAGATGCCAGCACACCCGCAGGCCATCGACCAGTGGGACAAGGCAGAGTTTGGATGGGGCAGTTATAGGAGAGCCGGGGGCCACTGCGGGCCCAACTCCACGGGAGAAACCATCTCCCTTCTGGCTCCCCCATCTGCTGAGAGCTACTTCCACTCAATAAAATTTTGTACTCATTCTCCAAGCCCACGTGTGATACAATTTTTCTGGTACACCAAGGCCAGAACCTGGGATACAGAAAGCCCTCTGTCCTTGTGACAAGATAGAGGGTCTAACTGAGCTGGTTAACACAAGCTGCCTATAGACAGCAAACTAAAAGAGCACCGTGTAACACATGCCCACTGGGGCTTCAGCTGTAAACATTCACCCCTAGACACTGCCATAGGATTGCAACCCCACAGCCTACCCATCTGTGTGCTTCCCTAGAGGTTTGAGTTGTGGGGCACTGAAGAAGCGAGCCACACCCCCATTGCACGCCCTGCAAGGGGGACAAGGGAACCTTTCCTGTTTCAATATCAGAAAGTCTCAGGGTTTTCCCAAGGGTATCCTCTAACATGCTTCAAATCCATAAATACAGTTCAAACAAACTAGATTACGTTTACTTAACAGCAAACAACCTTCAGTTTTCTTACCCATAGTAAGTACACGTAAAGTTTGCTGAATGAGTAATTTTAACATGACCAGGAGACAGGGGTCCTCTTACCTTGGTCACTTACTAAAATCTGAAAGCAAATTTAGAGCTCAATTCTCAAAGTTCCTTTAACTACAAATAGAGAAGACTTCATCTAGAGAGAGAGATTAAATCTTTGAGGAAGAGGAGCTTAGCAAGGATGTTATGGAAGCAGGACTCTAGGTACATGTATTAATACAGAGAAGTAACATCAACTTTGAGATATCCTATAATAATTAATACACGATTGTGAAATTTTGAGAAAAATAATTCAGTGAAGTGAACAACAGTAAAGAAAAGGGACAAAGAAAATGACTGGGAACCCTCTCACTACTTCCTTAGTCTATGAAACATTTCACTGTCCTGTCTCTGTTGTACCTCACAAGAACAATGGCTTATTTCACTCAAAGGCCCACAGATCAATGACCTCAGGACACTTTGCTGAGCTTCCTCTTCCACATCTACTTCAGCACTGTTCCGGGGTCTTCTCTGGTCTTCCTCCTCTGTGATCAGCCCCTGACTCTACCCATCTTTGATAATTTTCTTTCTCTTTGTGTTTACTAATCCCGTATCCACCCCCCAACTGAAATTGAACCCGTCGATGTATTATCTTTTTGATCTAGCATTCAACTACATTTATGCAATTCTTATTTTGAGTTTGACACTGTGCTGAGTAAATGGAGGAGGAAAAAAACACAAAACGAACAAACCCAAAGAAACTCAAGGCATGATTCTTAGTTTCGTGGGACTGATATATCTTGATATCCTCTTGTACTTTTTTGAATCCTTTTTAATAAGCACTCACTGATAAGCTGATGATAACAACTAACATATTTAAGGCTCACTGTTTGCATCAGGCACACCATTGTTCTCATTTTTGTCCCTCTTTCATCAATGTCATTAGGTAAGTTGTATTGTTATCATTATTTGACAGAAGATACAGTAGAAGCAAAAAGAGGTTATGTTGGCCTTTGCGTGGTGGAGCTGGGATCAGAGCTCTAATAGCAAATGCTGGAAAATAGCCTGAAGGACTCAGCTCTTCCTCTCTTTCTTGCTTGCAGCTCTCACAACTGTAGAATGTACATCTTGAGATAAGAAAGACCTGTCATTTAAGCCTAGGCTCTGTGCCCACCCCTCCTAGAACAGGATGTCCTACCACACTGTAACCCAGTGATTCCAGATTACTCTGGGGTATACAGTAGAGTGCTTTTGGGGTTGTTCAGCTGCTGTGCAACGTGGGCATAAGCAGATGAGATTCCATCCACTTCAAGCAGCTTTCCTGAGCCTTGGGGGCTCTGGGTTACTGTGAATCCCAGGCTGCTCTTGTCCCTTCCTGCCTGTCTGTGAGTAATAAAGTGGCTTCGCTTACCTTGTTGTATAAACGTTCTGTCTCACTGAACTTACGCAGGTGTTATAAATTGCAGCCCAAGATGCAGTGGGTGGAAATGTTTGGACTCCTTTTCCTAGTGGTTGATGTAGTGAGGAACTTTGCTATCCTCCATGTGGTGGGATAATTGCCTGGGATTGGTAACTGCTGCACAGTGAACCTGCTTCACAGGCCTGTGGTTCACAGAGTGCCATGCTCATGAGTAGTCAGAACAGACATCATGAACTATATACTAATCTACTAAGTTCCATGCCACTGTGCTAAGAATGAGAACACCAAACACAGCCAGGAATGGTTCTGGAACTTCAGGAGTTCTAGTCTAGTTGACTAGACTGAATATGGATGTGTTATATGGTGCTACAGAGACAAAGATATAGGAAGATGGTAAAAGTTTCTGATCTGGTATAGAACTGTGTCCCTGACCAAATCTCATGTTCAATTGTAATCTCCAATGTTGGAGGTGGGGCCTGGTGGGAGATGATTGGATCATAGAGGTGGACCCTTCGTGAATGGTTTAACACCATCCCTTTGGAGATGTTCTCCTGATGGTGGATGAGTTCTCACGAGATCAGTTTAAAACTGTGGGGCACCTCCTCCTGCTCTAGCCATGAGAATTGCTGACTCCCTCTTTGCCTTCTGCCATGGTTGTAAGTTTCTTGAGGTCTCTCCAGAAGATGTGCAGATACCAGAAGCATGCTTCCTGCACAGCCTGCAGAACCATGAGCCAATTAATATTAATATATATATAAAGAAAATGCTAATTTTCCTTATAAATTACCCAGTTGCAGGTTTTTTTTTTTTTTTTTTTTTTTATAGCAGTGTGAGAATGGTCTAATACGGTTACCTAAGGAGAAAAAAAAAAAAAAAAAGGATGGTCAGGTTAGTTCTACCTGGGCAGTGGGGCAGCTTGAAGGAAGTGATGAGTCATAGAGCTGAGCTAATCAGCAGGTGGTGCAGAATAAAAAGAGAGAAGGACATTAGAGAGCATTAGCAGAGATAAGGTAGGAATCAGAATGGCACTTTCAGAATATAGATCGTTCAGCACAGCTAAATGTTGGGTGACAGCAGAGATAAGCACCAAAACAGATGATGGGCCTGCCTATTTTGCTAAGAAGTGTGGATTTTGTCCTGACGGTAATGAGGCAGCATCAATGGATTTTAAGCAGTTTCTGTGTTTAGGAAGGCACCAAGAGCAGTAAGGAGACTGAAGAAAAGTGGGACAGCAAGGTTAGGTGAGCTCCCTGGAGGACATGAAGTGGGTCATAGTAATGAGAATGTCTAGGAAGATGATAGGGAAGTGGACGCTATAGCATTCATGATCCAACTGGGACTAAGGACGAAGAAAAAGGAGGAAATAAGGAAAAAAAACCTCCCAAACAATACCATTTTGACTTGAGTAACCAGATGGATTTCAATAACATTTTCCAAAATAAGAAAAGAGGAGAAGTAGTTGGGGAAATGCCCTTTATCTTGTCTTCCTGCCTTGCCTCTCTTTGCCATTTTCCTTCCTCCATTTTTACCAATTTACATCTCATGTTTTATGTGCCTTTCAAGTTCAGACTTGTGAGAAGGTGATGGTGTGTCCGGAATTAGTGGGTTCTTAGTCTCACTGACTTCAGGAATGAAGCCGCGGACTCTCGTGGTGAGTGTTACAGTTCTAAAGGCAGCGTGTCCGGAGTTTGTTCCTTCTGATGTTCGGAGTTTCTTCCTTCTGGTGGGTTTGTGGTCTCGCTGGCTCAGGAGTGAAGCTGCAGACCTTCGCAGTGAGTGTACAGCTCTTAAGGCAGCACGTCTGGAGTTGCTCATTCCTCCCGGTGGGCTCGTGGGCTCGCTGGCTTCAGGACTGAAGCTGCAGACTTTTGCTGTGAGTGTTATAGCTCATAAAAGCAATGTGGACCCAAAAAGTGAGCAGTAGAAAGATTTGTTGCAAAGAGCAAAAGAGCAAAGCTTCCACGGTGTGGAAGGGGATCCGAGCGGGTTGCCACTGCTAGCTCGGACAGCCTGCTTTTTATTCTCTTATCTGGCCCCACCCACATCCTGCTGATTGGTAGAGCCCAGTGGTCTGTTCTGACAGGGTGCTGATTGGTGCGTTTACCATCCCTGAGCTAGACATAAAGGTTCTCCACGTCCCCATCAGATCAGTTAAATACAGAGTATCCACATAAAGGTTCTCCAAGGCCCCACCAGAGCAGCCAGACACAGAGTGTCGATTGGTGCACTCACGAACCTCGAGCTAGACACAGGGTGCTGATTGGTGTGTTTACAATCCCTGAGCTAGACATAAAGGTTCTCCACATCTCCACCAGACTCAGCACCCCAGCTGACTTCACCCAGTGGATCCTGCACTGGGGCTGCAGGTGGAGCTGCCTGCCAGTCCCGCACTGTGCGCTCGCACTCCTCAGCCCTTGGTTGGTCAATGGGACTGGGCGCCGTGGAGCAGGGGGTGGTGCTCGTCGGGGAGGCTCCGGCCGCACAGGAGCCCATGGAGGGGGTGGGAGGCTCAGGCATGGCGGGCTGCAGGTCCCGAGCCCTGACCCGCGGGAAGGCAGCTAAGGTCTGGTGAGAAATCAAACGCAGTGCCGGTGGGTCGGCACTGCTGGGGGACCCAGCACACCCTCCGCAGCTGCTGGCCTGGGTGCTAAGCCCCTCACTGCCCAGGGCCAGCAGGGCCGGCCAGCAGGGCCAGCCGGCTGCTCCGAGTCGGGGGGCGGGAGCCCGCCAAGCCCATGCCCGCCCCGAACTCCAGCTGGCCTGCAAGCGCCGCACGCAGCCCGGGTTCCCACTCGCGCCTCTCCCTCCACACCTCCCCGCAAGCTGAGGGAGCCGGCTCCCACCTTGGCCAGCCCAGAAAGGGGCTCCCACAGTGCAGCGGTGGGCTGAAGGTCTCCCCAAGTGCCACCAAAGTGGGAGCCCAGGCAGAGGAGGCGCCGAGAGCAAGCGAGGGCTGTGAGGACAGCCAGCACGCTGTCACCTCTCAATGGTTTATAGAATTTGAAGCTAGGCTGGCAAGAATCTTTATCCAAACGAAATTTTTTACCCAATTCCAGAGAGGCAAATATTCCCTAATTATTTTAAATATTGTATTTTTGCCTTGAGTATTAGCAGAATGAACTGGACAATTTTAAAAGGTAATTCAATGGTAGTTGTGAAGCTTGTGAGCAAATGGATGTGTGGGTAATTTATGTGAAAAAATCATAGACGCTCAGTCAATTTCTGGCTTGGAAGTCTGGGTAATATTAATTAGGCTTGACTATTTAGGAAAGGAAATAATTTCAGGGAATTTTTTTTTTTTTAAATGCTGAGTTTGTGGTGGCTTTGGGACTTTTCCATGTGGATTTCTACTAGGCAGGTAGAAAGTGTGATCTTCAGCAGAGGAGCAAGATGAATGGGAAATGGAATTATAGGTGATATCAGCATATGGATAGTGATGGGAGTCAGTGCCACACCCAGAAAATTATGAGAAGTGAAGGTGTCAGAGGGTCAACAGCAGAACCTTACAGAAGACAGCAATCCCCGCTTATCTAGAGTTTTGATTTCCGAGGTTTCATTTACCTGCGGTCCACTGCAGTCTCAAAATATTGCACGCAATAAGATAATTTGAGAGAGAGAGAGAGAGACCACATTCACCTAACCTTTATTACAGAATATTTTTATAATTGTTCTATTTTATTATTGTTATTGTTAATCTCTTACCATGCCTAATATATAAGTTAAGCTTTATTGTTTGGGGAAAAACAATGTATATAGGGTTCGACACTATTGCAGTTTCAGGCATCCACAGGGAGTCTTGGAATGTATCCGCTGTGGATAAGGGGGAGCTACTGTGCAATATTCAGAGTCAGGCAGAGGAAGAGCAATGAGCAGGAGGCATCAAGAAAGAAGGTCAGAGGAACAGGAGAACCAAAAGAACTCAGTCTGAGTAAGCTAAGGGAGGATACACTGAAGAAGAAGCAAGCAGCCAGTGTCATAGAGGTTAACGATGTTGAAGGTTGAAAGAACACATTGTGTTTGGTTATTAAGGGACCATTGGTGACTTCAGACACATCAAATTCAGTGGAATGCTGAAAATAGAAACTCAATTGCAATGGGTAATAAGGAAGTCCATGAAGTCTGTGTATGTGGATAATTCTAAAAAAACTTCCTTGAAAATCAAGCAGGATACGAGGTGGCAGAGTCCTACTCTTCATGAGTAAAGAGGGTGCTAAGATCGTTGGGGATGGGGGAAAAGGTAGAAGTGTCCTGTGCACTGGCCATGGAATTTATGCAATGAAGCTTGGGCCTGAGGATGGGGCAACCACATCAAAGCTGAGATAGCAAAGCTGATTATAAATAATTCCATACACCACCCCACCAAGATCTCAAAGTATTTCAGTCTGTCCTAAGAGTTCTAATACCCAAACCACAAGATAGCCCAGGGATGTAATGGCAATCTGAGGCCATGTACAAATGAGATTAGCTCATGTGCCACTCTATTCCTGCTCCTATTTACTGACCCCAAGCCTCTCCACTAACACTAAATCTCTTTAATATCAGCAAAGTAGGTTCCATTTGGGAATGTTTAGATGTTTTAGTAATAGCCTTAGGCTGAGATAGATGGTAATATCTACTGAAATAAGATTCACTGTCACAGGAAATTCCAATGGCCATGCTTTCATGGGCCCCACATTTTCAAACTGGAACAAGTATGTGATAACTATGTGAACAAATTAGGCACATCACCCAGATAATATATAGATAGTCAAGATTATACTGGTTGCTGTCCAACCTGCACGTGCTGCTTGGTAAGACCCTCTGGTGAATCACGGTTCATGGTCAATTGATCTACTCTTAATACAATTTCTGCTGCCCTTTGAGGTTTTTGCCCCACATGTATAATTTCTCCAAGACATTCAGTATGTTATCTGAAAGGTCTCTCAATGCCACTGCATCAATGCAAACCAGACTACATACAGATGAACAAAGGGAATTTAACTTTCATAAGTTGGTTTTAAAATGCATTTACTTTGACTGCACTGAAAGAATCTAAAAAAAGATGAAAAGCATCTTTAGCATGCCAAAAACATCTGGTTTCATATTTTCAGACCAAAAGGAAATTGCATGAAGACTAAAATCTTATGTTTTGATTTATATTATTATTGGAGGGCTGAGAAGCTGCCAATCACCAAGTAAAATTTTATGATGATAAATAAATAAGGAAAACAATCTGACAAAACATGTTGTGGAACAAAGCTGCATTTCAAGTTTAATTAACTGATAACAATGTTTATGATGGAAGAACTGTGCCACCAATTATACAATTAGTAAATGTATGCTCCCAATGAGAAGACAGGCCTATAAAACTGTATAAAGGGCTCTTCCTCGCCATAGTCTTTCAGCCTATCCAAGCAAAGTTTTGCTTCATGTAGTAAATCATGCATCAATTAAGACCCTCTCTGAGCACATGCATGAGTTGGTCTCTGAGAGATGGTACCTCTAAATAGCATATTTTAAACTAAAACATAGCAGAAGTAATACTTTCCTAATAGGTAGAGTGATGGTTTCTTCTGCAACTGACAGGAGCTGGTACAGTAGAGATACAGCCGTCAGGGGAAGAAAGAAAAAAAAACAGTTAAAAAGAGAAGAGAATGTTTACATCTTTTTAGTACTAAGCTTTCCCCTCTCCCCAAAACCTCGGACAAAATTCTTACAAAGAGTTCCAGCAGAAAAGCTTTCATAGTGCCTGCTGATCAGCAGCGGGCTGTAGGTAGAAGATTTCCTTAATCGTTTATGGGCGAACCAGGTCTCTTTGCGGTTTTTAATCTCACATTTAAAAGCATTGCATACTCAGTTGTTGCAATTCAAAGACATTAGGATCACAGTTATTGTTTGTTCCCAATGTAAACTGTTTACTTTCAGTTTACCACTGAGACTATCCCATGCCATGTTTTAGCATTCGTTACATTTTTAGAGGGACACTTTTCATAGCAGATCTTATAAGTTGATTTACTCAAACTACTGAAGGAGATAAACCTAGGCTGATATGCAGAAGATTTTATGTCCAGTCTTCCTCAGCTCTTGGAATGCTGGACTATTACCAGATTTAGGAAATACTTAACTCCCCTGACTGCAGGCCCATTAACCATTCTGCTCACACCCCCATAGAATCCTTTCAGCAGCAATAACTGTCACTATGCTTTTGGGCTCCCTGACAGTGAGCTCCACACAAAAATAAGATCAGTTAGCACATTAAGCAATGCATTCCAAATATTAGGTAGTTTCCCAATGGATGCCTAATAGAATTTAAAATACATATATAGCTGATATTAAGGGGTAGAGTATTCAATCAAACGCTTTTGTTGCTAAAACTCAATATTCTGTAGTCAGACAAAAGGCCTGCAGAATGCAGAACAGTTGTGGAAAATTCCTGGAACTTTAAGCTTAGATACAGTTGCCATCAAAAACATTCTGAAGTGCATTTGTTGATTCAAGAGGAAGCACAAAGCATTTGGAATTTTGGTTCTTCCTAGAATCTGTTTGGATTTGTGCATGGCAATTTCCTGTGTGATTTTTATTTTCTTTCCTCCAGTTGTGTCCTCTCATGAATTAATTTCATGCCATTTCTCTCTTATTAAAATTATTAATCAATTCAATTGTTTGGTCAACAAATTTTTGTTTCCCCGTTTTAGATGTATGTGGTAATTGTCACCCCCTTCGTTAACAAAATGAACTTTTCTATATGCGAGGAGGCTGTGTTGGTTCATTTTGTGTCTGTCTGCTTGCATGTATGTGCATGGAAAAGTTAACATCTTGTCTTCAATGCAGTTGGGAATTACTACTGGCATGTTTTGACTCATTACCTTGAATCTTAATCAGCTGATGAAAAAAATTAGTTTCATCAGCTGATGAAGGCTCAGGGTAATGAGTCAAAACATCATGATAGGGCTTCTCAAGCCTCCAGAAATGGGACTGGAACACTTCACCTGAGACAGCTGTCTCTCAGTGCTATCCAATAGATGATTTATCCAGTCTCTGTGTTTACACAAAGTAACAACCAGAGTGTGGTATGAGAAAGGACTGGCAGTTGGTGAGCACTATCATCTCCTAGGAAGAGGAGTTGTACTTTTTATATTAGTATTTTAAAAATTGTGGTAAAATATAAATAGCATAAATTTGTGATTTTAACTTTTTTTTTTTTTCCCCGGAGATGCACTTTTGCTCTTATTGCCCAGGCTGGAACGCAATGGTGCGATCTCGGCTCACTGCAACCTCTGCCTCCTGGGTTCAAATGATTCTCCAGCCTCAGCCTCCTGAGTAGCTGTGATTACAGGTACCCACCACCACGCCTGGCTATTTTTTTTTTTTTTTTTTAATAGAAACTGGTTTTTGCCATGTTGGCCAGGCTGGTCTCGAACTCCTGACCTCAGGCCATCTGCTCACTTCAGCCTCCCAAAGTGCTGGGATTACAGGCATAAGCCAGTGTGCTCGGCCTGATTTTAAACATTTTAAGCGTACAGTTCGATGGCATTAGGTACTTTTGAATTATGGTGCAACCATCACCACCATCCATCTCCTGAACTTTTTCATCTTGCAAGACGGAAACTCCGTACCCATGAAACAATAGCTTCCCATTCCTCCCTCTCCTCAGCCCCTGGTGACCACCATTCTACTTTATGTCTCTACAATTTTGACTAGCTCATACAGGGGGAATCATACAGTGTTTATTCCTTTGTGACTGGCTTATTTCACTCAGCGTAATGACCTCAAGGTTCATCCATGGCACAGCATGTGGCAGAATTTCCTTCCTTTAAAAATCTGAATAATATTCCATTGTACGGATAGACCACGTTTTGTTTCTCCATTTATTATTTGTTACGAACTCGTGGATTGTTTCCACTTTTTGACTACTGTAATGCCTCTGTGAACATGAGTGTAGTAATACGTCTTCAAGACCTTGCTTTTTTTTTTTTTTTTTTTTTAAATGGAGTCTTGCTCTGTCACCCAGGCTGGAGTGTGCAGTGGCCTGATGTTGGCTCACTGCAACCTCCACCTCCCGGATTCAAGGGATTCTTCTGCCTCAGCCTCCCTAGTAGCTGGGATTACAGGCACTCGCCACCATGCCCGGCTCATTTCTGTATTTTTAGTAGAGACGGGGTTTTGCCATGTTGGCCGGGCTGGTCTCGAACTCCTGACCTCAGGTGATCCGCCTGCCTCAGCCTCCCAAAGTGCTGGGACTGCAGGCATGAGCCATCGCTTTTTAAAAGTCTCCTACCTCCTCTCTCCAGCTCTGCTGCCGGGTCTGTGTGACTGCAAAGCCTCCTTCCGGTTCCTCAACTGTGGACCCAGAGGGTTGCTGTTCCTTAAGGTCCCTTAGATCCAGAAATTCCTCGCCCCGCAATCCTGAGTGTCGCTCTATTGTTAACAATTTAAGAAGCAGCATTTAAAATTTTTTTTTTTTTTTTTTTTTTTTTTTGAGATGGAGTCTTGCTCTGTCACCTAGGCTGGAGTGCAGTGGCGCAATCTCGGCTCACTGCAAGCTCCGCCTCCCGGGTTCACGCCATTCTCCTGCCTCAGCCTCTCCGAGTAGCTGGGACTACAGGCGCCCGCCACCACGCCCGGCTAATTTTTTTTTGTATTTTTTAGTAGAGACGGGGTTTCACCGTGGTCTCGATCTCCTGACCTCGTGATCCGCCCGCCTCGGCCTCCCAAAGTGCTGGGATTACAAGCGTGAGCCACCGCGCCCGGCCGCATTTAAAATTTTAAAAATTATAGACAACCATTCCTCACAATCATCAGCCTATTTTTCCACCATTCCACCATTTCAAACGTTTTAAAACCTTGCTTGACATCTTTTTGCTTCACACTGACAACTGCTTTTACTTTATTTATTTTTTTTTTTACAGAGCTTAGTCTTGAGACTTCTCTGGCTGTGTAAGCGAAGTCCCTCTGCGTTCTCATTTATTTCATCTTTTTTTCTTTTTGAGTGGATTTCTGGTTGTGATACTGAACTGAGGAGATTTGACCTAAATAAAGTGCCAATTTGGAAAAGAAACATAAGGAAATGGGAGAAATGATGACAGTCACAAATGAGAGTGTGCAAGTGCAGTGCTCGGGCAAGCAGTTCAGTCTCTGCTTTAATTGAACTGCTATGGAAAGAGACACCCTTATGCGACTTTCTGGTACATTATTTTAAACTACTTATATTATTAATATATGGTCATTGATTCTTCAGGAAAATGTTTTGAAACCCTAACATCTTAAACTTTGGCTTATATTGTTGTGAAGATATTTATTCTTTCTTATTTTTCTTGAAAGCTTAGAGTTAGGAATTGTTTTGTCTTCATCAAATTTTCTGATTATAAATATCAAGGAGTCACTGAAAATACAGAAATGAGCCAGGCGTGGTGGTGGGCGCCTGTAGTCCCAGCTACTCGGGAGGCCGAGGCTGGAGAATCGCTTGAACCCGGCAGGCGGAGGTTGCAGTGAGCGGAGATTGTGCCACTGCACTCTAGCCTGGGCGATAGAGTCAGACTCTATCTCAAAACAAACAAACAAACAAACAAAAATTTAGCCAAAGGACAAGCTTTTTGCTCGTTAGTATGTGAATTACTTCCGCAGCCTCTTCTTGTATTTCGTTCCTCAGATAAGCTCGGACTTCTCCTGGGCTCCTATTCCTCCTCCCAACAGCGGTGCCACCTACGCCTTTCAGAATTCTTCTTGTCGGAGACGCCCACCTCTGTCAGCGGTTTTGAGCTCCTCCTAATTGACTGTTCTCTCTTCTGCATTGCCATGACGTTTTGTTTTATATTATCGAATTCATACCCTATTCAAATTCTTTCAACCTTTACCTTTCCCTGTTATTTGTCCTTCCCCTGCGGTTGGAAACTCACTCCCCTTTGTGGCGCCTCCCAGGCACAGCCGCTGCTCACTGGACATTCGATTCAAATTGAAATATTTTTAAAAGAAGCCAATGGGAAAGTCTTTGAGAATCATAACTATCTCTTGAGCCTTTGAGGAAAAAACAAACAAAATGAACTTATCCCCAATTATTGAAAAGCATTGATACATTTTATAGAGAAAAAGAAAAATTCTAAAACAAAGGTTATGAACTCGACTTGCCCCTAAGCCTTTATGACATGTACTTTCTCTGTAAGTATGACGGTATCTCTATCCTCCAGAACAGAAAGAACTTAGAACCTCTTTCAGACTTCAATGCCATCTTCTCCCTGGGGGCCTTTCCTGACCACTGTGCTTGAAAGTACCACAGCCCCTTCCTCCAGCTCCCTCTGCCCGGTCTCCATGTCATTATTTGTCCTTCTATGTACATAATCTCCTAAGATTTTGCAAGCCTTTGTTTTCCACTTTTAATTTAATTTGTTTTGGGTTTCATATTTTTGTCTACCCCAGGAGTGTCCAATCTTTTCGCTTCCCTGGGCTACTTGGAAGAAGAATTGTCTTGAACCTCACATAAAACACATTAACACTAACAACTAGCTGATGAGTTATTTTTTAAAAATCACCAAAAAAGTCTCATAATGTTTTAAGAGAGTTTACAAATTTGTATTGGGCTGCATTTAAAGCCCATCCTGGACTGCATGCGGTTTAGACAAGCTTGGTCTACCCTAAAGAATGTACAGTAAATGAAGCCAAGGATTTCTTATTTTCTGTATTTTTTTTTCCTGCTCTATCCCATCACAGGTGTTCACTAAATATTAGGGAATGAATGAAAGAATGAACATCTTTCACTCATTTCTCCATTATATTTCGAATCCATCCTATGGCTGAGTTATTTTTGTATAAAATTTTCCAAACACATCTATTTCTAAAACATTTTCACTCTTAGACTATTGAAACTATCTTCTGTGTAGCTACTGTAAGCTGGATATGCCATTCTCAAAATATTCCTACACTAAAGGTACCATTTTTTTTTTATGTTTGTAAGACCAAGTTTGTTCTTTTTTCCAGTGTTGCAGTAGCACTCAGTTTGCTTTGAAATTAAATTAAAATTGCATTTTTTGTGCACTGAGGTCCTCCTTTCTCTGTGTTCCCTATTATTATGGTCTGGCCTGTTTCTCAGTATTCTGGGCAGACCCCCCTACTTGCTTCCTTATCCCTTGCCAGCCACTTTTTTCTACTCAAATCTATAGTTTCCACTATTTCACATACCTTCTGCCTTAATTTCTGATCAAACTTCATCTCAATTTCCAAAGAGTTACTTTATACTGAAAAAATTCATTTTAAAGTGAGTTGATTATATTTACTTCAGTCATTCCAGAAATTAATTACATATTCCAGTCCATCACTCAACATATATGCACTAAGAGCTTATTAGATACCAGGCACTAGTCTGGGTACTGGAATTATGAGGGAGAACAAGAAAAATAAAATCACTGCCAAATTGAAATTATGATGACATTCTAATTCTTTATTTTTGCCTTCTCATTGGGTATGTACCATGCACCATATAAATACACTGTGTACCATGCACGTACTGTGATGGTTTAAAAAAAGAAGCTGGTCTTCAGCATGGCTTGAGGTCTTTGTTTCTATTAATTAGAGTCACTGTGCACATTCTTTGTGCCATCAACTGAATTTCAAGGAATGATGTGTATGTGTGTGTGTGTGTGTTTAATTTTACTTACACACCTACTCCTTCTGAACTATTTGTATACAAAGACAAGCTTTTAGACTATATTCTTGTCCACCTTCCCAGCTCCTTGTTTTCCATTTTACCATATTCTAAAGCAGATTAGAACTATGACTTGGGAGGAAAGTATATTGCTGGCCAAGCACACTGATTGGTGTCTCTATAAAGACAAATTAATTGAGCAAGTGAGAAGCTTTTTAACAAGTTTCAGGTGCTACATTTCACATGGTTGCTCTTTTGGAATAAGACAAGGACGTTTTCATAAATGTCATGTTACTACCCATCAGGACATGCCCCCAAGATTGCAAACCTTATGGTCAACTCTAAACACTTTGAGAACTTGAATTAAAGTTTGAAATTTAAGGCAATAGCATTCTGAGCAAGGTACAACATTTGTAGACATTAGATTAAATTAGCAAAGCATCATCTGTCCCTCTGATGTTGTGGCTGAAAAGTCCTTCAGGCATTGTCTATGTGTGTCTGTGTGTGTGTGTGCACACACTCATGAGCATGCACACATGTGCAAAAAGATTCTTCTCAACCACCATCATTGCCCACTTCTTGAGTCTGTCTCCTCCTACATGCTAAGTATATTTCTGAGAAGTACAGAATAGAAAATATATTGCCTTAGTTGGCCAATCCAATGCGATATCTAGAAGCTTGGAGACAAAAGGATCATGACCATGAACGACATAAATGGCAACAGTCAGTTGAATTAACAGTCATAAAGTTGAGTTTTTCACAGATGCAAGATAAATCAGAGTTATGGAATTTGCATCAAATTTGTATAATTCTTGGCTGGTTTGGCCAACGTTTAATTTAATGGTTCATTCTATTTTTAAAAAGTAGTTCTAAAATTTGCTTCCTTTTGTTAAATTCATTCTCCAAAAGCCAAATACTGCAATCTAGTGATGTAGCCTTCAATTTTTGGCAAAGACCGTTACATTTTCTGCTCTTTTTTCTGATGGTGTAGTGGGGGAGAAAGCACACTGTCTCAATTGCCATGATGTATTTTTATTTTTAAACTATTTTTTTCTCAAGGAAAACGTCTCAATTTTGAAACTCTCTGACATTATTCTTTGCGTAATTTCTTTGCCTTACCCTAAATAGTTTTGCCACATTTATTGTTCTTATCACATGATAACTGAGGGGATACTGTCTCTCATTTTGAATATAAAAAAGAAAACCTGCCCATAGAAGCTGGAATACTTGGGGTGTGACCTTAATCTCTTTTAGTGCAATTAAATTAAAAAAGCTAATGATGCTTAATAATGTACTGCCTCTTGTGGTGTGCTTCAAGCACAGAAAAAACTTATTTTCCTTAAGAATATTTGCCAATCCCCCCATGTAGGTATCTATTAGGTATGTGTATATACACACACATGCATATATATATATATACACACACACACACATTAACAATGCCATACAAAAAATCAACAGTTTGAAAGCATTTTAGTGTTTTTTTTTTTTTATTTTTGCTTCCTCATAAAACCTCATCTATATCAAACCTAAAGGATATGATGAAAACATGTATAGATTCTTTAGGTGCTTTCTCTTTATAATTTATTACAGCCCCATTAACATTTCCATTTACACTCTGTATGTTAATGTAGGCCTGGTCACAGTGTTAATAATATTGACTTTGATTTACAACAGATAAATTTTGTACTGTGTAAGATGCTAAGATGCTGTCAGTCACATTTTCGGCATTGCTGAAACGGAATAGTTCCTTTTAATTAAAATTGTTTTTGATGATTCTGCACATACCTCAGACAATCTAATCTTTGTTTATTGTGCAAGTTGAATGAATATTGATCTCATTCATGAGGTTCTGAGATTTTAAAAATCTTTATTGTTCAAATAATTTGATTTTGAATTTGCCCACTTTTATAAGAGATTGAGAGCTCGCACATATTTCTGTTTTTAAAGAGCTTTTCTTTTAGGTTCGGGGTACATGTGCAGGATATGTAGGTTTGTTACATAGGTAAATGTGTGTCACGGGGGTTTGTTGTATCCATGATTTCATCACCCAGGTATTAAGCCTAGCATCCATTATTTTTCCTGATCCTCTACCTCCTTCTACCCTCCAGCCTCTGATAGGCCCCAGTGTGTGTTGTTCCCCCATGTCGGACATATTTCTTGTCTTTTAACTTTCATTGTAATTTCTAACAACACCCCAAATTTTTGTCGACTCCAACAAAATTTACTTATCATGCCTTCTTAATCATAAGTGTTCCCTAAGATCTCTTGACAACTTGTTAGCAATAATTATGTCATAAAAAGTGGCAGTAACTTCAACATTAGAATGTTTCACATACATTTTACTTTTTATGTTTTCTGAAAATTTCCAGAGCTATTCTTTAATTGGAAACTGCTTATGATGTAAGAAATTATTTTCCACAACCGATTTTTTGTTGGAGAATCGACATGTATGGTAATAGCACACATAATCTTTATAATACTATAAACCAATCACTGAAAACCAGAAACATGAGATTCTTTTAAACCTTGGGATTCACCTTAAATTTTTTATGTTGAAATTAAACTTTCCTTGACAAAAGTTTTTATAAAATTTGATGTGTATTACTACAATTTCAATAATGCACAGACTCCCAAGTTTTCAGATGGTACATTCTCTGTATTTTCACATCAGGTGAATTAATTATTATGATGACAAAATATTCTGTATTTCCACACTACTTCTATCAGCATCACACTTTGACTTTCCTGGTCAACTATTAGAAATCCTTGTGTAAAATTATAAGAACACTCACTTTTGTTTGAAAAGTTTTCAAATAATAAACATAAGAAAATATAAATCTCAAAGTTGAAATATTGATCAGTTGGAGGTGAGTGCAAAATTGTGTGCATCAAACAGTGGAAAACCTTGTAATCATCGATAGGAACAGAAATGTGTGTGCAAGTGGTTGAATCTAAAATCATTTAGGAAGAGATGTTGTAGTGTTATCATGAGCTTAATTTCACCTACATGCTCCTAATTTTCCTTTACTTTCCATTTCAATTTTTATTAAAAATGTATATTTTATAGCATTGGAAGAAAAAATAGAACCACGACACATTTCAATACTTATTTGGAAAGCTTTATATTCTTTTTACCGCTTAACTATGTTTCTATCCTCTGCAAAGTTGGCAGATGTCCTGTGCCTCCTATGTTAGGTGTATGCCCATGGGAGCACTGTGCCCCTGCCATGTAAAATCCTGTGCAGTTCCCTCAAAATGACACGTTCTGCATCTGGATCTTAGCTTTCTGCATTTATTCCTCTGGATGTCAGGCACTGCCACCTCCGGAGAGCTTTCATGGATGCCTCTCTACCCAATCCTGGAGGAAGACACACTCAGATGAGTGCAAGGGAGGAAATGAACTGCTTTTTCTCAGCTCCGTGCTCCTAGAAATATACAAGTCTATACATTCATGGAACAAAGGGAGTAGGAATGCTTTGAACCAGATGGCATATGAAGACTTTTAAATTGTATTGGGTTGGACTAGGGTTCAATATATAGAAATGACCAGAGACTAACAGAATCAGAAAAAGAGGATTTGAGCATTTGAAGCAAGGATTGCTAATCACACAATTGTTCCCTATTTGTAATCCAGTGAATTGAGAGTTCTCAGGAGACAGGTGCTTTTTGTGTACTTTATGAAAATTGTTCTTGGTGCTACATTTGATATGTATTTGGGGAAGCCTTAGAGTGCACCTGTTTTGTACTATGGGAATAGGCTCAAGTGATTGACATTGTGCTGCAACTTGACGCTTTGGTCCTTGAAGCTTTTGTACATTTACGGTCAGAGGCAGTTGATGAGGCTTACGAGAGCCGCCTCTATTTGCAAAATAGTTTTATTGTTGATGTGACTGGATGAGAAGGTGGAAATTTGTACCAGGTTCTGTAGTTACATTTTAGAGAACATGGAACCAGGTCATGGGCCTAGATAATTCTCAGGTGTAGTTTCTTGGCATTGCTCAGGTGAAAAGGAATGAAATACATTTATTTTGAAGTTTCATTTAACATTTACCCGAAGCTCTTACATGATGAGATGTTATGAGTTGATCTAGTCTGTCCAAAATAAAAGGTGATTTTATAGTGCTCCTTTCCAAGACCTGGCTAACTCCTTGCCGGACTTCAGCTGTCCATAGGAGTCAATCATGTTTAATTTCTGTATTTCTAAGTTTTCTTTTGTTTTCTCCCCAACAAATATTTGGGTTAGAAAATATGGCTTAAGTTCTATAAGTGAACTCACTTATTATACTGAAGTTTTGTCTTATTGGCCAAGCTGAGAAGCTTCAGGATGCCATGAGTCTAAGTTTCTGCAAATATGTCTCTGATTGTCCCATCCCTGGGCTCCTCAACTTCGATGAACTGCCCTGACCCAAACCATCTAGGCAGATGCACAAAGTCATGCCCTGCGAAGGGATGGCACCATGAATCCTGATCTCTAACGCTGGGTTCTGCCATAACAATTTTTAAAGCCGGGACCTGAGAGAATGACCTAGTTTTGGTGAACATTTTTATTTACTCTAATCATTTTTCATTAAAAAGTTATTTCAGTTACCCATTTTGGCTGACTAACTCATATATATATTTATCTCCTCTCACCCCACCCACAGAATAATTTCCACATGAGAAAACAAACCTTGTATTTTGGGTTTGATAATGGTTAATGATACGGCTCCTTTCTCCTGGCTCCTCATGTGCTTTCAACATAACACTCAGCGCTATGCAGTGAGCAGAGAGGCAGGCACTCAATGTTGTTGACTGACAACCTTCCAAGAATAAACACCTTCATTCTTTGTTTGACAGGGCCACTTTCTCTTCCCATCCAGACACCAAACTCTGCTCCACATTGTAAAGGCAGCAAGAATACGTTCTCCTTAACTGGTGAACACATGGCTGGATTTTATTTTAAAGTGAATATTCTAGGACACTAGGTAACTAATTTAAATAAGAGTAGCTCTGTAGGCTTATATTTGGAGAGCTCTTGGCTGAAGTTCAGTGTCTTAGAAGGTTCTGATGAATCTGGCGTCAGATCAGGGCCATCATGAGGGTCTCAGATAAGCTGTATTGTGGTAAGCAGGATTATCTTTTCTTCTCTATGAGAGAGCTTATTCCCCAGGGTACAGGGGGATGTCCTGCCTGGCCATTGTCCCACCACTCCTTGGTATCTTTTGGCAATAACTCCTGTGAATTCCCTTCATAGCCTCCATCCTCCTGTACATTCCACCAAGTTTTACTAGGTCAAGTTGGGTCCAGTCTAAGACCATCAAGAGCAGATACACTTTAACAAAATGTGCTCTCCCTACCTCTAAAGAGGCTCGATCACTCCATGTTATTCCAGTTGCTCAAGTCCTGCAGAATGACTCTTGCACCTTACTAGAGAGATTGTAACAGCACATCCATCCACCCAAAGAGGGCTGGACTCAATTCAAGGTGATTTGTAAGCACAGGCTGCAGCTGGTGGCTTGGGGACAGGAGCAGGCTCATCCATCAGTTCCCTCACAAAGCTTAACTTTACAATTCAGACTTATAGAGCATGTAGGTAATACAAGTCTTGCAAGTCTTGCAGAAACTGCTGGGAAACTGAGGTAAATAATTGTTTTGTGGGCTTTGACACAAGTCAGGGAAAAGAGATTTCAAATGTGCAGCAGCTCCCCAGAGCACAGCTGTTGACCCTGACCCAAGAGGAAGCTGTTTTGTGGCTGAGCTGAAGGTGCCCACTGAAGTGCCAGTGGGGCATGGCAGTCTGCATGCTAACTACACCATTCTGGAAAGAAGTTCCCTCCATGTTTCCATTACTCAATGTTTCTGAAGGTGGTCTAACATAATAGACCATGCCTAGGCTAGAAGTCCAGAGTCTGGCCCTGTTGATGTTTATTCAGTCAGAGTAATCTCTCCAGGCTTGGCATGCATCATCTCTAAGACATGGATAATACTACTATCCACCCAACTGCCCTTATGGGGTTAGGGGAGAGCAAGTAAGACAAAAAGGCAAGACACAGTAAGAAATAAAGTTCTATGAAACTATTTGCATTCAAGTTTGGACTTTAAAAATTTGCACAGGTTTGCATTCAATGTTCAGGGACCTACACTGCACAAGATAAAAAGGACTATGAAAATTTAACTAAAGTTTATTAAAATTTAGTTACTAATGAAAGTTTAACTAAAGAATGATCATCTGAGAAAGAAAAGAGGACTTGGGATTTATTTATTTGTATATTGCCTCAACTCACTATTTTGCTGAGTTTATGACTTAAACTAAGCATTAAAATGAGAAATGACATGAACATCTTTTTTTTATTGTTTTAGTTTGAGGAAGAAACTGGAGGTTTCTAAAATGATCAGTAAGATATTTTTCTGTATGAAAATTTTTAGGATTCACAACTGATTACGAGACTTTTTAATCACGGGGAATGCTTTCACATTTGCATTTTTGGTTTAAGAAAAAGTTTCTGTTAAGTCATAGATAGCTGAAAAGCTTATCTACTAGTGCAGTTAAACTTTTAATTCGGGCTGAAAACATAAACATTTGCAGTTCTAGATATGATAACTTTATTGAAAAGTTGTATTGATAAGTCTTTTGTTTTTATAAAATATCATTGACTACAAACTTTTTTTTAACTTTTAGTGTATAAAACGAAATTATTTCTCAAAGGAATACTAGAGAGTTTCCAATCCATATACAATTTATCAGAGAAGGATTTTACCCAAACTGAAATTACTGATGATAAAACAGCTGGACTGATAGTAAAACAGCTAAATTATGGTTTCATTGAAATCACTATAAAGAAAACTAAAAATTCACATACCTAGTAGGAATTCAATTGACAACAATAGGAAGATGTATCACATTTTGTTAAACAGAAGAGAACACAGCAATTTCTGTGTTCTCTTAAATCATGATAATTACAGCTGCTTTCCTCTGAAGAAATATTTTCTTGTATACTACCTCATTTGCTATTATAATATCCCATAAGGGACAGATGTAACAGTCTTCAATTTACAGATGAGGAAAGTGAGTCACAGATGGTCAAATTTTCCTAAAGGAAAGTTGGGCCACTGTACTGACTTCCACTGAGGCTTTTAGGATTTTGATGTTAAAGTCTTTGCTTCAATGGGAGGGTGGGGTGTGTGGAATATACAGCAAAGGGTAATTATCATTCAACCCTCACCTTCCTTTCTCACCTTGGAAACCTAGAGAGGAGGCCACCACTTACCAGTTCAGCCATAATATGGAGGTCAGCTGGATGCATCTTGCCATCCATCTCATCGTGCGATTATGGATGGATGAATTAGCAGTAGATCTCCCTTGATTCTAAAAATGAATCTATTAAATTTTGTAACGATCTGACACTTACATTTAAATCTTACTCAAAACATCATCTGTCTCAATTTGCCCCATTAGATAAGAGAAAGGATTATCTTATTCAGAGATTGCAAAGAGTTTTACATTTATATGTTGGCTTTTACAATTGGAAAGGTCTGTTCAGAGTCTTTGTTGAGAAAGATGCTGAAATCAAGCCAGGTCTCCATGGGAAAGAGTGCTGTGATTCCTTAGGTATATTTTGTGATGGATATTGTCAGCTGGGGCTGCAAGTAAGGTTAGGAGGCCATGATAGACATGTGTACCTGTTATGATACGTGACTCCAAAACATAGTGGCTTAAAATAACACCATTTATTTGCTTAGGTTTCTGTATTTCTGTTTGAGTTTAGCTAGGCAGTTCTGGTCTTGGCCTGGAGTTCCTTAATCAACTGCTTTCAACTGGTGGCTTGCCTGAGGCTGGATGATTCAAGTCAGCCCCACGCAAATCCCTGGCAGTTAATGTGGCTGCCTTCTGGAGCTCCTTGGTTCTCCTCCTGTGGCCTCTTCAGTTGGATAGCCTGAATTTTTTATTTTTTATTTTTTTAATGATGTTGGCAGTGTCCCAAGAAGGCCAGCCTCCTCAACGTATAAGCCCTTGTCAAGTTTTTGCCAGCATCAAATTTGTGATGTTCCATTGGCTTAGGCAATGGCCTTAGTCACATGGCCAAGCCCAGAGGTGATGAGAGGGAGTGATACAAAAGCATGGATACTGGGCGGTGTGAATCACGAGTGCCATCGCAATAACGATCCCCATGGTGCACGTGCTATTTCTGGTAGAGTGGGAGAAAATGAGGTCTAGAGGTTTGCAAAACTGGGTTCAATCTGGTTCTGACATAAACTAGATGTATTTTTAAACCTTAAGTTTCAGTTTCCTCCCCAGGTAAAAGGACATTATCATTCTTACTCTTCTTGTATTTGTAGGATTACTCTTCATACGATATTTCAGAAAGCTTTACATAAGGATAAAACTTCATTGAAATGGATTCATTTCCTGAACACATGAATTACTAAATATTTTATAGAGAATACAAAAGCACAATGTCAAGTTCTGGACTTTTAGGAGCTGATAGTTTCGTAAGGGAGACAGGCCATGTTCAGAGAACGATAACAACAGTAACAAAACGTACAATTCATGTGGGATTTCATAAATATTTTATGAGTTTTATATAAACAATGAATGCTATAGAACTTCATAGAAGAAATGCCCTCTTTGGGAAAATCAGAGAACATTTTGTGAAAATTATAGGTGAAGAGGGCCTGGAAAGAGGGATAGGATAAAGATAAATTTATTTTATTACAAAAGTAATATATTTTAATTATAGAGAATTTAGAGAAAATAGAAAAACACATAGAAGACCCTTTACGTGTACCATGTGTATATACAGGCACACATACATTTTTAAAATGTATTTTTGAACAATCTTGTTAATATATTGTGAAATTTTCCTGTAAAATTAATTCATTTTACTACTTTCCACTTCAATGGTTATATTTTCATTCCAACTAACCTTATGTACCATCAATAATTTGAGTGTCTACTGATAAATATTTAGGTTGATTTTCCTGTCTTTGGCAATGCAGCAATGACAATTCCTGCAGACATATCTTTGCTAATGATTTCCTAAGGATAAATTCCTAAAGGTGAAATAATTAAATCAAAGAGTATACAGGTATATATTTAAAACTTTTTAATGTGGTGCAAAAGTAATTACTGTTTCAGACTGTGAATTTTAAATTATTATAACTAGGCTCATACACATCTTTATTAATCAATAGAGGAACCATTATAATCAATGCATTTTTGCCAACAAGAAGCAAGTTTGTTTTTTCCTGTGGTGTAAAAATTCATGCTTTGGGATTCGACGAACTCTTGGAAAGCATTTTCTGCATCCTGCTGGTTGTGGAAGCATTTTCCCCGCAAAAAAGTTGTCAAGATGCTTGAAGAAATGGTAGTTGTTTGGTGAGAGGTCAGGTGAATATGGCAGAGGAGGCAAAATTTCATAGCCCAATTCGTTCCAATTTTGAAGCATTGGTTGTGCCACGTGTGGCTGGGCATTGTCGTGGAGAAGAACTGGGCCCTTTCTGTTGACTGATGCCAGCTGCAGGCCTTGCAGTTTTCAGTGCATATCATCAATTTGCATACTTCTCAGATGTAATGGTTTCACCGGGATTCAGAAAGCTGTAGCAGATCATACCAGCAGCAGACCAACAAACAGTGACCAAGACCTTTTTTTTGGTGCAACTTTGGCTTTGGCAAGTGCTTTGGAGCTTGTTCCCAGTCCAACCACTGAGCTGATGGTCGCTGGTTGTCATATAAAATCCACTTTTCGTGCACGTCACAATCCAATTGAGCATTGGTTTATTGTAGTTGCATAGAATAAGAGAAGACAACACTTCAAAACGACGATTATTATTTTTATTTTTGCTCAGCTCATGAGGCACCCACTTAGTGAGCTTTTTCACTTTTCCAGTTTGTTTCAAATGCCAAATGACTGTAGAATGGTCGATACTGAGTTCTTCAGCAACTTCTCATGTAGTTGTAAGAGGATCAACTTTGATGATTGCTCTCAATTGGTCCTTGTCAACTTTTGGTGGCCGGCCACTACACTCCTCAACTTCTTTTTCTTTTCAATTTTTTTTTGGAAGCGAAATCTCACTCTATTGCCCACTCCTGAGTGCAGTGACACAGTCTCGGCTCACTGCAACCTCCACCTCCCAGGTTCAAGTGATTCTCCTTCCTCAGCCTCTTGAGTAGCTGGTGTTACAGGCACCACCATGCCCAGCTAATTTTTTGTATTTTTAGTACAGACAAGTTTCACTATGTTGCCCAGGCTGGTCTCAAACTCCTGACCTCAGGTGATCCACCCACCTCGGCCTCCCAAAGTGTTGGGATTACAGGCATGAGCCACCGTGTCTGGCCCCTCCTCATCTTCAAGGCTTTTGTCTCCTTGGCAAAACTTCTTGAACCACCACTGCACTGTATGTTCATTAGCAGTTCCTGGGCCAAGTGTGTTGTTGATGTTGCGAGTTGTCTCTGCTGCTTTATGACCTGTTTTGAACTCGAATAAGAAACTCGTTCAAATTTGCTTTTTGTCTAACATCATTTCTGTAGTCTAAAATAAATGTAAAATATATACCATGTAATAAGTCATTAGCAAAAAACAAAGTGAGAAGTGTGCATTAAAATGATATATAATATAACCACATTTATTTAAGAATGTATTCCAATATCAAACGGCAAATCTCAACAATGCAAAAACCGCTATTACTTTTGCACCACTGTGATGCCAAAATTGTATACTTGGAACAGCTGAGCCAATTTATAGTTTTATTGCTATAAGAGTCACGTTATCCTGAACCCTCACCAACACAGGTATTACAATTAGGGATTTTACTTTTCACTTTGAGGTTTAAAAATACACTACGTAATTTTAACTTGCACTTCTTTAGTTACAATAAATACTGACCTATTTTCTATCTATTTATTTGAAATTTATTTTCTATAAATTAGCTATTCCAAGGCCTTAGCCCATTTGCATTACTGCTGCTAAGGTTTTCTGTTACACGTAAGAGCTCTTTATATGTTAAAATGAATAACAATTTGTCGAATATATGTCACAATATTTTTTAGTTTTTAAAAAAATCTTTCCTTTTTTACAGTGATTGTTCACATATTTAATGTTTTATGTTTCCTTATGTTCCTTTCATGGTTTCCGGGTTTTTTTTTTGCCATGCACTAAACTTTTTCCCAGAAAATGTTATCAAAAATTCACATTTACTTCCTTCTAGATGTTTTATTGTTTATTATAAAAAATATATAATGTTTTCTCCATTTAGAATTTATTTTGGTGTAGTGCATCCTCACCATCTAACCCGTGTGTGTGTTTGAGTGCATGTACCTGTATGTGCCCACACATGCAAATTGTTAGGTGATTGAACCAGCAACATTTATCAAACACTTTTATGGATAAGTAGAATTAGTTTAATCAGAGAGACACCATAGATTATGTAGTCAAAGGAAATCTAATTAAAACACGTGTGGGTAGATATTTGGCAAAACATTTAGGGGCAACTCATGTGAACTGGTTTATTGTTATAGTAGATTTGGAAAAGGGATGAGATGATGAAAGGCTTTGAATGACAGACTAAGAAGCATAAGGTAAATTGGCCAGGTGGGATCTGCAGGCTTTCCTTCTCCAGACTTAGAGATTGCTCAGGTACAGACCACCACCACAGACGGGACATCTTGCCAAAATTGAGAAGGGAGTAGGCTGGCAGCCCTGAGCTGTGGGCCTGCGGAGGCTCTACTGATGCTGAGACAAAACATATGTGACTCCTCCTTATGCAGTAAGCTCCCCAAGAGGCACTGTGGCCCCAGGAACTCTATTTCCATTCCCAAGCTCATCTCACAGCTATCGCAGTTGTGGGCAAGAGCTCCTGGGCCCTGGACCTGCCATTCCCTCCAGAGCCTGGTTATTTCTTGTTCCCTGGGGAATGGTGGAGAGGGTCCTCTCCTCATCCTGTGGCCCTGCCTACTGGCCTCACTCTCCGGAAGGTGCTGCTCCATTTTCCACAATACCCAGGGAGAAGGGGAGGACTGAATGCCATGGCCTTCTCTTCCTGGAGTTCCACAGGCCCCATGTCCCTCTGCCCTTCAGTGAGGATCTAGAATATTTTTATGGAGGATTAGTAATAAAGAATACCGGTTTTCTCCCTTTCCCAGAGGATAGCCCCCTGGGACTTGCATGATGTGTCACATATGGACAGTGAACTGTACAGCTTAGTTGAGGAGACTCTGGACTCTAATCACTTGAATGAGGCTGGGTCCAAGTCCCATCTATGCCACATGCTTGCTGTGTGACCTTGAGTTTGTTACTCAACTCCCTTGAGCCTCAGTTTTCCCATTTATTCAATGAGAATAAAAAGAGTACCTACCCACCTAAGACAGACAGTGCTCTGGTAAGAGCTTCTTCTCCTTATCCCTACCTAAGAGAATCAGATTTTGTCCAGGTATTGAGTAATAAAGCATTCAAGGTAGGTGGGTTTCTTCTCCAGGGTGAGAAGATGAGACTCGATAGGACTAAGTCAGTTGTAGCAACCCCATGACTCTTTACCAGGACTTGGTTAAGAGATGGGCTCATGATTCCATCCTGCCTTAATGGGAGCTGGGAGGAGTCTGTTGGGGCTTTTGGGAAAAAGTGTTTCTTTGTGAAAAAGAAATAAGGTATATCTAGAAAAAAAACCTCTTCTCCTTCTTGTTTCTGGAGATGTTGTCTGAAGATGGGAGCCTTGGGATTGCAGCAGCCACCTTGTAAGCATGAGGAGAAAGCCAAGAGCTGCACAGAGAAACAGATCCAAAAGTCTGACATTACTGTGTGAATGTCAGGGCCTGACAACCCTGGGCCTGACTCCTTTGGAAGCTTGTTTTTGTAAGGTAATTTGGAAAAAAACAGAACAAAACAAAATAAAACAAAAACCTATGTGCTTGAAAGTCTTCAAAAGATATTTACTGGTGGCCAGGTGTGGTGGCTCAGCCTATAATCCCAGCACTTTGGGAGGCTGAGGCAGGTGGATCACTTGAGGTTAGGAGTTTGAGACCAGCCTGGCCAACATGGGGAAACCGTGTTTCTACTAAAAATACAAAAATTAGCCAGGCGTGGTGGCAGCCAGTGCCTATAATCTCAGCTACTTGGGAGGCTAAGGCAGGAGAGTCGCTTGAACCCGGGAGGTGGAGATTGCAGTGAGTCAAAATTGTGCCACTGCACTCCAGCCTGGGCAACAGAGACTCCATCTCAAAAAAAAAAAAAAAGATATTAACTGTATTATTATCATCATGACCACTGTAATTATTATTATAACCTATTGAGTATTTGATGACTACCAGGCATTATGCTCAATATCCCAGAACACCAAGAACTGAGATAGGACAGAGAAGATGGGCAGATGGATAGATAGACCTGCACAAAACTATTTCTAGTAAGTGGAATTAAAATTTCCAGGCAGCTTTTGCTTGGTTAAGACATAGTCTTGGCCAGGCGTGGTGGCTCACGCCTGTAATCCCAGCACTTTGGGAGGTCAAGGTGGGCGGATCACGAGGTCAGGAGATCAAGACCATCCTGACGAACATGGTGAAACCCCATCTCTACTAAAAATACAAAAAAATTAACCAGGCGTGGTGGCGGGTGCCTATAGTCCCAGCTACTTGGGAGGGTGAGGCAGGAGAATCTCTTGAACCCAGGAGGCAGAGCTTGCAGTGAGCCGAGATCACGCCACTGCACTCCAGCCTGGGCGACAGAGTGAGATTCTGTCTCAAAACAAAACAAAAAAAAAAAATAAAAAAATAAAAAGAACATAATCTTATCCAGGAGACCAGGAGAATCACTTGAACCCGGGAGGCAGAGGTTGCAGTGAGCTGAGATCAGGACACTGCACTCCAGCCTGGGAGACAAGAGCAAAACTCCATCTCAAAATAAAGAATATGGCCTTATTGTCCTTATCAAAGAATGAAGATTAAGCATTGAAGGTATAAGGAAAGTTATTTTGGTTTAATTCATGGTCCAGGTCAGAGTCAGGGCCTACACTGCATTCAGACCTAAATCCACTAGAAAGCTGGGAATTAAGAACAGCCGAGTGAAATAAGATATAACATGGGGATCAAGATTCACACCAATTAATTGTATCTAATCTGAAAATTTACTAAGTTTTAATAATTTTTTTAAAGATTCTTGATATTTAGTTATTATAATATCAAAAGGTTAAGATTATCCATCACAACATTTTTCAAAAGAAAACATTAATGGATTTTGCTGCAAAGAGATATTAATGACCCACAAACTTCCAGAAGAATTGGGTATTGGTAGTGAGAAGGTAGGGTCAGTGGAGTTAATTAGCTTCTGAATTATTTTGAAACAAGATCTATTTGTAAATATTTTATATTCAAATTCAAGAAGACAAAAAGAAGAAAAAGAATATAATTTTCTAAATGATTCTTGGTAGGCACATTTTAATAGCTGATATTGCTAAGTTGGTGGTTAAGTATTAGTGGAGTCTGCAGGCAGTGTGCCTGACTGTGGAAATGAGGGAATTGGAGTCCTCATGCAGATAGATGCTCACACTCTATCCTAGACTCTGTCTAGAAGTGATGCTACCAAATTGCTTGTATTCTATCACTCGTCAAATTTGACTGATCTAACTGCCTCTCTTGAATTTACTGACTTTCTCCATAGTCATTATCAATGTTTGTGTTTTCAGTGCCGTTAATTTTTCTGATTGGGATTACTGTTCTCAGCTTCCAGTCTACCGTCTACTTCTCAGCACATACACGACTACTGCAAATAACCACAATTCTTTTGTGCTCATGTATTACTCCAGTTCATTTTTGACACTTAGGTCCGTCAGTGGCTTTCCCTAAGTATCAAGTCTGTATCTTCTCAGGATAGGCTACTTAGTTCTATCTTTTAGGATAATTCTACTAAAGAACTTTTCTATTAATATCAGAGATCCTGTCTTCTAGGTTGAAGAACAAGATAGAATGCTTCCCTTAATTTTATATTAGAATGGTTTTCACCCCTTTTTCAAAATCTTCTTAAAAGCCATTGATGAGTTTAGCAGGATCTGTTGATTTATGTATCTGAGATATTATTCTGGTTTCTCTGAAAAGATTAAGAAAGGGTGAGCATAGAAACAAGCAGAATCAATAAGCAGCACAAGAGAGGATGCTGATTTCAAGAAAAGATGTGAATAGTGCTGAGCTATAGTTTGGAGACAGAATAACAAGGGCTTGTTGATGGATTAGATGTGCATGTAAAAAAAGAGAGCTTAGGAATTAAAGAGCTGGGTCTATGGCTGTGTCAGGTAATGAAGTAAGAACCAGTAGAAGATGGGCAGGTTTCAGGGTGAGACTAATCAAGATCTCTACTTGAAGGAGGGTATAGACATCCCACTGGAGGTATCAAAAGCAGGTTTTACTTATGAGTTCTGACTCTCAGGAGAGGTGTGAACTAGAGATCTGGTGAAGCAGCAATTATTCTACACAAACATACAAATGAGAAAATTGAGACCAAGAAAGGCTACGTGACTTGTCTTGGATCACATAGACTTTGAGTAGCAGGACTGGGATGAAACCTATGTCAGTCTAAAGCTGAAGTTCTTTCACTGGACCGTTTTGTCACTGAGTGCCTATGACTTGCCCAGCCCTTTCCTAGGCACAGAGGAAGGCATGAAAATACAACATGATCCTGTTTCTTAAGGAGTTTACTTTCTTTTTTTTTTTTTTTTTTTTGAGATAGAGTCTCGCTCTGCCGCCCAGGCTGGAGTGCAGTGGCGTGATCTCGGCTCACTGCAAGCTCCAGCTCCCTGGTTCATGCCATTCTCCTGCCTCAGCCTCCTGAGTAGCTGGGACTACAGGTGCCCACCACCACATCCGGCTAATTTTTTTGTATTTTTAGTAGAGACAGGGTTTCACCGTGTTAGCCAGGATGGTCTCAATCTCCTGACCTCGTGATCTGCCTGCCTCGGCCTCCCAAAGTGCTGGGATTACAGGCGTGAGCCATCGCACCCGGCCAGGAGTTTACTTTCTAGAACACCCCACTCCTAGTACTAGGGCTGCAGAAGGAATTTAGAAATAAAGCTAAATGGCAAATAATAAGTTGTTTTATCAGCATTTTATGGAATTTATGTCAAAATTATTTAGTTTATAGACTATGTGTAAAAATTTTGGGATTGATAAGGAAGTTAGTATGATTGCTTGCTTTGCAAAATAATTTCTCAGCATCAGAAATGCAACAGCAGCCAGAATTCTTAAGATATTTAAAATATTTTAGACTTAATTCTTGATCTACCACAATTTAGTGTAGTGAGAGTATGTGATATTATCTTAACAAATATCATCTAACAGTTTTTTTTCAAAGTTTTATTTTTACCTTATAGAGGAAACTTATGAAATTTCCTTGGCTATTGCCTTACAGACTAGGATAAAACATTAATCAAATTCAAACAGAAAAAGGACAAATATCTGGTTTAAAGCAGTTTATCTGAAAAATGATGTGAATATTTGTTGATCACAGTTAGAATAGGAAAGCCTCTTCCGAAAAAAAAAAGTAATTTTAAATATGTAAATAGATCATTTCACCAAACACTAATAGCTTAACAATAAGATAATTAGCTGGTCACATGAGTTAGGTGACACTTTTCCATTTTGTAGACCTTCAAAATGACCACAGGCATGGAAGAGAGGGAAGAAGGGGGCACAGTGGCTCTTAACTGCCTTAGCCAGGAAGTAACGCTTGCCATTTGTCACTTTTGTTCAGAATCCTTCAGACAAAATGGGTCGCAGGCTCCCAATCTAACTGCAAGAGCAGGCAGAAAATGCCAGGGAGCATGTGAAATAGTTGCAGAGTTTGAATATAATAGATGAGTCAATGATGTGACAAATTAAAGCTGAAGGCTGAAATAGCAGAAATAGAGGCAAGAGAAAGCTGGCTGAACCCTGCAGCCATCAGTGTGATGGGTTCCTCCTCTCCATCAAAAGCGGACTAGTGTGAATCCACCATGGGAAACTGCTGGGCCAGTGAGGGTTCTCACTCTCAAAGACCAGGTAGAGGGATATTTAGTTTGGGGATTAGAACACTTGGTGAGGGAGTCTAAGTATCTTCTTCAACTATCTGCTGAGCTATTATTCAGAGAGGAAGCAGATTTACTCCACCTTACTTTAGAAGTGGCTGGCAGATTCCATGTAAATCAAATAAGGAAACATCTACTTCCAAACAGAATGTCATGCCTAGAAATAATAGTGAGCTTCCCATATTGGCAATCATTCAGACAGTAGTTGGGCAACTATGTATTGGTAATATTACGAGTCAATTTCTGCACTGAGTGAAGTGAATGACCTCTGAATATTGCTAATTCTAGGATTCTGAGTCTATTTTTGTCTTTGTTAACATATTTAGTCTCTCAGAATTTGAAATATGAAGCTGAAGTTTGAAGATGAGAAGAAAGGATGACATAACTTTTCCTATAACTTTGCTGTTTTTCTCTCTCAAAATTTTGCAATGAGCTCACTTGAACAAAATTCACTCATTCTACATTTTCATAGTTTGAAAATGCTTGTTTGTTCATTGTTTGCTGTAGATCTTGAAGTGCAATGAACCAGAACACTGCTCATTTGCCTTACTTACTACCACATTTACATTGTTTTCTGTTTGTGCAAAATGTCCTTGAATATGCTTTGAAAATCTGCATGACATACAAGGAAACTTCAGAATATAAGAACTTAGTTTTCTTTTTTTTTTTTTTTTTGAGATGGAGTCTCACTCTGTTGCCCAGGCTGGAGAGAAGTGGCACGATCTCTGCTCACTGCAAGCTCTGCCTCCCGGGTTCACTCCATTCTCCTGCCTCAGCCTCCCGAGTAGCTGGGACTACAGGTGCCTGCCACCACGCCCAGTTAATTTTTTTGTATTTTTAGTAGAGATGGGGTTTCACCGTGTTAGCCAGGATGGTCTCAATCTCCTCACCTCGTGATCCGCCCACCTCGGCCTCCCAAAGTGCTGGGATTACAGGCATGAGCCACCAAGCCCGGCCAGTTTTCCTTTATCTTAAAATTAGAAATTCTATTTTTTTGTTCTCTCTTTTCGATCCCTCAAATTTATTGCTATTGACAGAAAAGCTCAATTATTTCATTAAATTTCAGTCACTTAAATGTCTAAGGTCTATCTTTGTATACTGTCATCCCTCTCTCATGTGTTAGAGAAAGAAGTATCCTACCCTTTTCCAAGTATATGTCCTCCACCTGGATTCTGTTCCTGTTTCTTCCTGCCCCTTCTATTATTATTTCCCTTAGTGCCTTTCCTTCTTCGCATAATTACCCAGGGCTCTTAATTACAATGTGTAAGTCAACATTTATTTTAATGAATTAAAGAAACGTATCATGTAGTTTCACAATTTCAGGACTGGTGTGTGCTTTATTTTCTGCTAAGACTACCCTTTTATCCCTTCCCTTTCAAACTTTTAAACTTCTATTTATCATTTAAAATCCAACTCACCTTTTACTTCTTCTCTATAAAGTAATAGTAAAGTTAGGCACTCTTTCTTATGGATTTATTCACAGCATAAACTTTATTGGAGAGTCTGTTATGAATGATCACTTGTTTACCTATCTGTCTCCACCCAGTAAATAGTAAAATCTTTAAGGATGAGGGGTTGAAAGAGGACATTGAATATTGTGAGTGGCAGAGTTAATATTTTTTTAGTGAATGGATTTAAGAAATATAATACTACCTGTGCCTACTCACAGACAGACAATGGAATACCATTCAGCCTTGAAACAGAAGGAAATTTTGTCACTGGCAAAAATATGGATGAACCTGGAGGAGGCTATGCTAAGTAACGTAAACCAGGCACAGAAAGACAAAACGCTGCGTGATTTCACTTATATGTGGTGTTTAAAAAAGTCAAACTCATAGGAGTAAAGAGTAGAATGGTGGTTACAGAAGCTGAGGGAGGGGGATAGGGAATGCGGAGTTGTTGGTTGAAAGGAACAAAGTTTTATTTAGATGGGATGAATACATTTTAGAGATCTATGTACAGCATGATGACTGTAATTAACAATAATGTACTAGAATACTAGAATATTACTAAGGGAACAGATCTTAAATATTCTCACAACAATAATGACAAGTATCTGAGATGACAGCTATGTCAATTAACTTGATTCAATCACTTTACAATGTATACATAAATCAAAAAAATCACCTTATACACTGTAAATATATGACCTTTTATTTGCCAATTATACTTGAATAAAGCTAGATAAATAGGGAGGAAGGAAGGAAAGAGGAAGGAAAGAAAGAGAGAGAAAGAAGGAAGGAAAGAAAGGGGAAGGAAGGAAGGAAGGGAGGAAAAAGGAATGTCAAGGACAAGAAAGGAAGAATGAAGTGTGTTCTGGGAAGGGCAAATTGTCAGGCTTGGCTGCTATATTGTAAATAATAGTTAAAGATGAGGCTGGAGAAGGGGGAGAAACTTTCACATACGTAGTGGTTATACATTTTTTTACAGTAGCCTCATGGGGAGACAGTAAAGGCTTCTGGTCAGGAGAATGACAGAATAAGACAGAATAAGACGAATGTTGCTGGAGACTTAGGTTACTTCCATATTTTGGCTGTTGTTAATAATACTGCAATGAACATGTGAATGCAGATATTACTGACTTCAATTCCTTTGGGTATATACTCAGAAGTAGGATTATTGGATCAAATGGTAATTCTATTTTTAACTTCTTGAGGAATCTCCGTACTGTTTTCCATGATGGCTATACTAATTTACATTCCCACCAACAGTGTGCAAAAGTTCTTTTTCTCTCCATCCTTGCCATCACTTGTTATCTTTTATCTTTTTGATAATAGCTATACCAACGAGTGTGAGGCAATATCTGATTTTGGTTTTAATTTACATTTCTCTGATTACTGATATTGAGCATATTTTTATTATTTATTATTTATTTATTTATTTTTTAGACGGAGTCTCGCTCTGTCACCCAGGCTGGAGTGCAGTGGTGTGATCTCTACTCACTGCAAGCTCCGCCTTCTGGGTTCACGCCATTCTCCTGCCTCAGCCTCCCGAGTAGCTGAGACTACAGGCGCCCGCCACCACACCCGGCTAATTTTTTGTATTTTTACTAGAGACGGGGTTTCACTGTGTTAGCCAGGATAGTCTTGATCTGCTGACCTCGTGATTTGCCTGCCTCGGCCTCCCAAAGTGCCGGGATTATAGGTGTGAGCCACCGCGCCGGGCCGATGTTGAGCATATGATGTTGAGCATATTTTTATAAACCTCTTGGCTATTTGTATGCTTTTTTTTTTTGAAAAATGTCTATTCAGGTTCTTTGTCTATTTTTAATCTAGGTTATCTGTTTTCTTGCTATTGAGCTATTCAAGTTCCTCATGTATTTTGAATATTACCCCATTCACATTCCATGTCCACATGTTACTGATTTTATGAAGTCTATTTCTGAAACAGTTGCAACTCTCTTGAATATGTACATCATTTTGTTTGCATTTGAACTTCTTGCATACTATTTGTTTATGCTTCACACCCTTTGAGGGCAGGAATGTTGTTTATGTTACTTTTAAACACTAAAGTTCGCAGCACCAGACATTGCAATTAGTAAACTAACAAAAATGATTGCTGGGTGAAGAAGATATCATACTCCTTTGTTTCATATAGCTGTTGTATAAAACTGGGAAAAATCTAGATACTTAATCTTGCTTTTGGTTTTGTGTTTCTGTAGTTCAGTGTATAGTCTATGACCTTTGAATCTGATAAATTTGTATACTTTTCTTTTCTCCTGCAATGAGTTAGTTATTGTTGTTGTTGCTGCTGTTGTTATACTTTGGGAGTGTTTATAATCTCGTGTGTTTGTTGGTGAAGGAGAGTTTCAGCGGGACTCTTTAGGATTTGGAGATATTACCTGAAGTCTCTGTCATTATTGTCATGGTTTGTTACAACTTTTATTTCCCTAAATGCCAGTACGTTTTTTTTTTTAAGTCTTTAAACCTGTAATCCTGTAAGGTACTTTATTTCTTATAGCAATACATAGTGAAATGTTGACTTCTGTCTCTAGGTCTTAATATTTGTCTTCGTGTTTAAGAGCTGAGTCAAATCTGTGATTCTTACAGCTTCCTGGTAATCTAATGACAGTTGGTTTTCCAATATTAACTAGAGGAATTCAAAAGAATGCTCAGAAACTTGTTCAAAACAGTTAACTTCCAAACAGCAAAGCTCCAGACTTCTATTTTCAACAAATCTGAATTTCTCTGATGCTAAATATTTCATTTTTTTTCCCAACTGGGTAAGCCTTATTTGCTACCTCATATCAATTTACAGCTTTGCCTTTCTCAAAGGAGATTTCTAAGGATTTAAACATACATCATAAACATTCCTCTAATCAACTCTTACATCTCTGAGAAGAAATTTGTGGGTAAATATTTTTATTGTTTCTCCTTAAAATATGAGAAATGACAAGGCCACATTTCCATTGCAAGAGCAAAACAAATTAGATAACGCCACTAATTCATCTAAGTAGCATGGACTCTTGCACAGAGTAGGCACAAGGTAGTATTTCTTAAGTCCATTCACCAAAAAGTATTAACTCTGCCACTCACAATATTCAATGTCTTCTTTCATCCTCCCGTCTTTAAAGATTTCACTATTTACTGGGTGGAGGCAGATAGGTAAACAAGTAATCATTCCAGACTCTTCAATAAAGCTTCTACTATGAATATATCAGTCCATAAGAGAGTGCCTAACTTTACTATTACTTTATATAGAAGAAGTAGAAAGGTGAATTGAATTTTAAATGATAAATGGAAGTTTAAAAGTTTAAAAGGGAAGGGAGAAAAGGGTAGTCCTAGCAGAAAATAAAGTATGCACCGTGTCTGAAATTGTAAAAATATATGATATGTTTATTTCATTCATTAAAAATAAATACTGACCTACACACTGTGATTCAGAGCCTTGGGTAATTATGTGATTCTCTTCTTAGAGGAAAAGGAGTTTGCAAAAGAGACAGAAAATGAGTGGCCAGAGAGGTAGAGGGAAAGTGAGGTGGGGGAGCTGCTGTAGGAAGTGAAGGCTTCCACTGAGAGAAGTGCAGGTCATTTCATAAAGCTTGAAATAGGTGTGCATATGAAGCAGCTATTGAAAAAGGCTGGCAGTGGACAGTCGTGGAAAAGAAGGTCTTGAAAGGCAATTTAGATTTTACTAAAGGCAATTTAGAAATACTAAGGCAATTTAGATTTTAGATTCTAATATCAATGCTTCTTAGCCAGGGTGGGGCCTATCATTATCTCTAAGGCGTTTCAACAATGCCCTCTGATTCAGATTTAATGGTTCCAAAATAGGACTTCTGCACTTTAAAAACTGCCCAGAAATGGGTCTGTCCTGAGAAGCCATTACCTGGGTTATGAAAGTGAGAAATAGGGTCACAGCTGCATTTGAGGAAAACCACTCTTCACTCTAGACCATTGACTCAACCCTAGCTGCACAGGACCCCCCGGAGACCTTTCAAACCCATGACACTTAGGATCCACCCCAGACCAAACTACACAAGAAATTCCTCTGTGGAACCTGTCTGTATATTTTTAAGGCTCTCAGGTGATTTTAGTGTTGAGATCCATTAGTATAGGACACAATAGAGCTGAAACCTGAAGCAGAGAAACCAGTAGGGTTGGTTATTGACAGGAAGGTCCATGCTTCCTAATAAATTTAGGCCCATGAGTATACTGTTCAAGGAGCAGTCACCATGTTTACAAACATGTAAAATAAAGTCTTGCTTAAAGAGTTCTTTCTACTAAGGGGAAGTCCTGTAGCCTCCTACAATTTCCTAGATGGCAGCACCTGTTTCCTGTCTCCTGTAAATAAAAGCTACGATCTTCTTCCCAGGCACACCAGCTGGAGAAAGATAAAAAGAATCTGAGATAAATTCTAAGGATTCTAACGAAAAATGAAACCCGTAGTGAAATAATAGCTTTCTCTTTATTTCAAAGTTAAGAAATCTGGGGATGGGGAATTGATGTGGAAGAACTCACATTTATTTCATGCCTGCAATTTTCCAGGGATGGAACAGTTCTGGAACACAAGAAAACAAAATGTGTGACGAGGGGCACACAGTACATTTCCTTTCACAGGACTTTCTGCTGATTCTGGGGCCGGTGGCTTTTTAAAGTATCCTGGCTGACATACATGTGCTCTCTCCCTTACCCCCTCTCCAGTCCCCAGATCTCTTGATGGGAGAGCTAGGATTGCCCCAGCAAAAAGATCGGAGGTGTCCAAGAAAATGTAGGATACTAAAAGCAGGCTTCCAGCCTCCGTAACTCTCCGGCTGAGCCTGTTTCAGGAGGAAATGAACTCAGAGGTGCTAAGAAAGCAGTCATCCTCAAGCTATCACTTTCTCCTCTGCTAGTTTTAGTGTAGGAGAAAAGCTTCAAAGAATCCAAGATGACCTGGAGTAATAAGCAGTAGTAAAATTCAGGAGCATAGCGGACACTGGAGAAAGCAGCAGGATTACATGTCACCCTTGTTATGAGGAGTGTCAGAATGGGCTCCCTAGCAAGTCAACTGTGTTTCTGTAAGGTGTATTGCTCTGTAGGATGAACAGCAGTGTTTGGCCTGCCAGAGGGAACCCTGCAGTTCCTGCTGGACTGGGTGGCAGCTACTCTTTCCAATGATGACTGTAATGACATCACCCATCCAACATTCTTTTTTTTAAAAAAAATTAAACTAAAATATTTATTTAAAAATAACTGTAACTCTACATGCAGTTATAAGACATATTACAGAGAGATCCGGGAGACAATTACTCAGTTTCCCTGAATAACATCTTGCAAAATTTCACTACAATATCGCAATCACGATATTCACATTGATTGTCAAGATAGTCAACAGTTCTGGCATCACAAAGATCTCTATGTTGCCATTTTCTGACCACACCAACTACCCTCACATCACCCCGCTCCTAACCCTGTTCATTTTGTCTATGATTTTATGATTTCAAGATTATTGTATGAATAGAATCATGCAGTATGTAACCTTTTGTGTTAGTTTTTTCCTCAGTGTAAATCTCTAGAGAGTCATCCAAAATAGTTGTTTGTATCAAGAATTTGTTCTATTTTATCATTGAGTAGAATTCCAAGGTATAGATGTACCGCAGTTTGTTTAACCAGTCACTTGTTAAGTGACTAGAGCTTCTATGAACATTTGTGTTTCAGTTTTGTGGAACACAAACGTTGATTTCTTTGGAATAAATGTTCAAGAATGTAATTGTTGGGTTTTATGGCAGTTGAATATTTAGTTTTATAAGAAACTGCTAAGTGGTTCCCAGAGTGGCTATCCCATTCTACATTCTCACAAGTAATGTGTAAATTATCCAATTTCTCAGAAACCTTGCTAACATTTGGTATTGTCACTAGTTTTTATTTTAGCCACTTTGATAGGTGTATAGTGTATAGTGTGGTTTTAATGTGCAATTCCTTAATGGCTAAGGATGTTGAGTGTATTTCTATGTGCTTGTGTGCCATCTATATATCCTTTTTTGTTTATTATATTATTTTAAAGTTTATGTCATTTTTAATTACAGATAATAACTGTATATATTTATGGGGTACCATGTGATGTTTTATCATTTAATCACTCCACAATGTATTCATATATACATTGTGGAATGATTAATCAAGCTAATCAACACAACCATCGCTTCACATATTTATCATTATTGTTGTGAGAACTTTTAAAATCCACTCTTTCAGCAATTTAGAAATATACAGTACATTAACTATAGTACTGTGCTGTGCAATAGACCTCTAAAATTTATTCCTCCCATCTAAATAAAACTTTATCCACAAAGACTAAGACCAGCATCTCCCCATTGTCTCCCCACACTGCCCAGCCCATGGTAACCGCTATTCTACTCTCCACTTCTCTGAGTTCTATGTTTTCAAATATTCTACATGTACATGGGATCATGCAGTATTGGTCTGTCTGTGCCTAGTTTATTTCAGTTAGCATAGTGTCCTCCAGGTTCATCCATGTTGGCATAAATAACTTCCTTCTTTGTAAAAGCTGAATAGTATTTCACAGTATATATACATCACATTTCTTTATCCATTCGTCTGTTGATGGACATTTAGACTGCTGCCATATCTTAGCTATTATAAATAATGCTGCAATGAAGATGAGAGTACAGATAACTCTTTGACATACTGACTTCAATTCCCTTGGATTTATACCCAAATCGGATATATATCCAGATTTATCCAAAAATATATCAAAAAATAGAATAGAAATTCTATTTTTAGTTTTTAGAGGAACCTCCTATGTCTTTTTCCTATGGCCATACTAGTTTACTTCCTTAGTAACAATGTACAAGGGTTCTCTTTTCTCCACATCCTTATCAACACTAATTACCTTTTGTCTTTTTCATAATAGCTATTCTAAGAGGTATGCGGTGATATCTCATTGTGGTTTTAATTTGCATTTTCCTGATGATTAGTGCCTTTTTCATATATCTATTGGTCACTTGTATGTTTTCTTTTCAGGAATGTGCTTTCAAGTCATTTACTCATTTTTTAATTGAGTTCATTGTTTTCTTACTATTGAGTTGTTTGAGTTCTTTATGTATTTTGGATATTAGCTCCTTGTCAGATGTATGGGTTGCAAATATTTTCTCCTAATCCATGGGTTGTCTTTTCACTCTGTTAATTGTATAGATGGCTGTGCAGAAGCTTTTAAGTTTGATATATGTATGTCCTTTTTTGTGAAATGGTGGTGCATGTCCTTTGTCCATTTTTAAATTGGATTTATATTTACTGTTGTGTATTGAGTTCTTTATGAATTCTAGATACTAGTCCTTTGTCAGACACATGGTTTGCATATATTCTCTCACAGTAACTTTTTTTTGTCTGAACATTTTTAATGTTAATGAGGTGCAATTTATCATTTTTCCTTTTTAATCGTGTTCTTGGTTTCAAGTCTAAGAGCTATTTCCTTAGTCATGGATTTCTAAATTTTTCTTATAAATTTTTCCTAAAAGTTTTATAGTATTACATGTTTATGTCTCCATTGTGAGTTAATTTTTCTTTAAATTATATGGTGCATGTGGATGTCCAATGACTTTCACATTATTTGTTGAAAAGGCTACCTTTTGTATATTGGATTGCTTTTGCAACTTCGCTCCACTCTGGATGAAACAGTATGATGGATCAAAAAACAAAGTGTGTGATCAAAGAAGCGCACAGTAGGGTTCCTCTCATACTACAGCCTGCTTATTTTCCTGGGACTGGTTAGGTATATTTTTGTAATTTTTGAGTACTGTGTTCTGTTCCACCGATCTATGCATCTATATTCTTTTTTTTTTTTTTTTTTTTTTTTTTTTTTTTTTTTTTGAGATGGAGTCTTGCTCTGTCTCCCAGGCTGGGATGCAGTGGCATAATCTCGGCTCACTACCAGCTCCGCCTCCCAGGTTCACGCCATTCTCCTGCTTCAGCCTCCTGAGCAGCTGGGACTACAGGCACCTGCCACCACACCCAGCTAATTTTTTTTTTTTTTTTTTTTTTTGTATTTTTAGTAGAGACAGGGTTTCACTGTGTTAGCCAGGATGGTCTCGATCTCCTGACCTTGTGATCCGCCCACCTTGACCTCCCAAAGTGCTGGGATTACAGGCGTGAGCCACCACGCCCAGATAGATGCATCTATCTTCTTATCAATACTATACAGTTTGATGACTGCAGCTATGTAGTTAGCCTTAATATTGAGTACAGCATTTCCTCTCACCTTATTCTTCTTTTTCAAGTTGTTTTTAGTTATTCTGGAGTTTGTATCTTTCCATAAATTTTAAAATGTGCTTGTCTGGGTCAACAGATGAAAACTTCCTGAGTTTTTGATAGAAGTTACATTAAATCCATAGTCAATTTGAGAAGAATAGACATCTTTACTATGTTAAGTCTTCCAATCTATGAACACAGTGTGTCTTTCCTTTTATTGAGATCTTTGCTTTTTTTCATTGGACTTTGTAAGTTTCAGCATATAGGTTTTTAAAATATTTTGTGAAGTTTATATCGACATATTTCATTTCCTTTGGAGTTACTGTAATTGTTATTGTTTTTAATTTAAGTTTTGACATGGTCATTCTTAATATGTAGAAATGCAATTTTCTTTTTGCTGTTGAAATTGTATCCTGTGACTTTGCTAAATATACGTATTAGTTCTAAGAGGTTTTTTTGTAGATTCCCTGAAATTTTTTTTTTTTTTTTAGACGGCGTCTCCCTCTGTTGCCCAGGCTGGAGTGCAGTGGCGCAATCTCGGTTCACTGCAAGCTCCACCTCCCAGGTTCACGCCATTCTCCTGCCTCAGCCTCTCTGAGTAGCTAGGACTACAGGCGCCCGCCACCACGCCCGGCTAATTTATTGTATTTTTAGTAGAGATGGGGTTTCACCTTGGTCTCGATCTCCTGACCTCGTGATCCGCCCGCCTCGGCCTCCCAAAGTGCTGGGATTACAAGCGTGAGCCACCGCACCCGGCTGATTCCCTGAAATTTTTAAGTAGATTATCATGTCATCTGCAAATAAAGACAGTATTTTTTCTTCCTTTACAATTGGTATGTTTTTCATTTTTTTTTTTTTTTTTTTTTTTGCTTTATTGAAGTGGGCAGAACTTTCAATTCTGTGTTAAATTAAGAGTGGTGACATTAGGAAATAGCATTCACGAATTAAGTATGTTGCTAGCTATAGATGTTTTGTAGCTATTCTTTGTTAAAATAATTTTCTCTATTCCTAACTTAGTTTTTATCATGAATGGGTTTTGGGTTTTGTCAAATACTTTTTCAGCACTAATGGATATGATCATTTGCAGTTTCTTTTCTAGCCTATTGATAAGATTGATTACATTGATTGATTTCAAATGTTGAACTAGCCTTGTATACCTGAAGTAAATCTCATTTAATCATGGTGTAAAATTCATTTTATACCTTGTTAGGTTTGACTTGTTGATGTTTCATTGAGGATTTTTGTGTGTGTAATTTTATGAGAGATATTAGTCGGTAGTTTTCTTTTATTGCTGTATTTTTGTAGTTTGCGTATCAAGGTAATACTGGCCTCGTAAAATGAGTTGGGAATTATGCCCTCTGATTCCGTTTTTTGGTAAGAAAATGTATATAATCGTTTCAATTGTTGTTTTAAATGTTTGGTAGAATTCTCCAGTGATACCATTGGATCTTAAATATTTCCTTTGAGAGCTTTTAAATTACAAATTCTATTTATTTAATGGTTATAGAACTATTCAGATAATCTTCATCCTTCTTGAGTTTTCGTTGTTTGTAGTTTTTGAGGAATTGGTCTATGTCTTCTAGTTGTCACATTTATGAGCATACATGAAGTTGTTTATATTTCCTTATAATTCTTTTATTGCCTGTAAGATCAGTAGTAATATTCGCTGTTTAATTCCTGATATTAGTGATTGCTGTTTTTTCTTTACCTTTGATAGTCTTGTTGAAGTTTTATCAATTACAGTGGTTCTTTCTAATAACTAGATATTTGTTTCATTTATTATCTCAATTGTTTCCCTGTTTTTAATTTCATTGATTTCTGTAGTTATTTTTATTATTTCCTTCCTTCCTTTGGGTTTATTTTGCTTTTCTTTTTCTAGTTCCCTGATGTTAGAACTTAGATTATTGATTTGTGACCTTTCCTCTTTTCTACTATTAGCTGTCAATTTGTCTATTAGCACTGCTTTATTTGCATCCCGTATATTTTGATATGTTATATTTTTCTTTTAATTCGGGTCTATGAATATTTTATTTCCTTTGAGATGATAAAGCTTTGCAGGCTGGGTCATTTGTTGTAGGGGGATCCCGTTTGCCAGCCAGACCAGCAACTTGTTTTCTCTAGGTAGCAGAGGGGAGTCTCATTCATAAGAGAACAAAGATGCTTCCTGGACCAGGTGCTTGTTGTGGCGGGATTACCCTTGCTGGAATCTGCCACCTGCCAGGTGTCTCTCTGTGGGGGAAAAAGAGCCTCAGTCTTGGTGTGCTTCTTATTTTTAACAGGGTCTGCAATAGGTCCTCTCCCCCATGCTGCCGGACTCACCTGTGTTGTCAGTGAGACTCTAGTTCAATTATCCAGAGGAATGAGCATACCTAGACTGCCTTCTGTTGCTAGTTTAGAGTTGGGAGATGCCAGACCTGGTTTCCCTTCTGCTGTTGAGAGGGTGGTCCCAAGACACTCTGCCACTATGTGGTTCCTCTAGTTCTGGGGTTTCTAACAAGTTCTCCTTCCTCTATCCACCTTTACAAGTTCGCTTTTGATTTCATTTTGTGCTGTTCTCAGGGGTTATTGTTGTACTCACAGGGGAAAGGAAAAGAGCCACGAGAAATGAATCTGCTCCATCTCACATGAACAGGAAGTCAGATAGTTTATTTTAAAAGTCTTTATTAATGCTTCTTTTTCATGTCCAGTTAACATGTTAGTTAGCAAATGGTCAACTGAGTTGTGGGATCAATAGCAGTCACAACTATTGTTATCACAGACCTGTATCATCAGCCAAGTGTTTGTCAATATGTGCTACAATAATTTCCTCACTCACACAATGCCACGTGGAAACATGCAGAATGCTGTGAGACTTAAGGACTGGAAGAAAACTGGCTGCTACTGGAACTCTTCAGCCAAAGAGAATGACACAATCCTCCCGTGTTAATGGACACTTCCCATAAGTGCATGTTGCAATTTTTGAGTAGTTAATGGGAGACATTTCTTTCGTGAATAGGACAGGGATAAATGTTTTAGTTTCAGATAAAAAAAAAAATCACCAAAGGGTCATGTTAATTCAATGGCATGTCAGATTACAGAACGTGGTTCTTCTGTTTTGAATATCCCCTTGGTTTATTGGAATATAGAGTGATTTATTGAGACCAACCAAGGATTATAAAAAATTATACACCAGGATATATTTTGGAAAAATATTCCGAGTGATTTTGCTTAACTTTGTGCCATATCAATTCATCAAAGTGGTAATTCATCTAAAGTGCTAAAATTATGTATAAAATTCTGTGCTTGGCACACTGGTAACTCCAAGAAAAAGAAGAAAAAAAAATCTTGCTTTCAGGACTAGCTCTACTCAAAGAGATTTTCCAAACACCAATGAAAAAGAGCCTATGATACAGGACAGCACATAATTAAGTTTCTATGATTAGGAAGAAAAATTACGGCAGGAATTCAGAAGAGAGAGTGATTGTTGTGAATTGGGCTGTTAAGTGAAAGTCTGAGGGACGTTCAGGATAGGTATGATGGGGTGGGTGGGAGGTGGACACTGTGAACAAAGCATGAAAGTTAAAATAGGCAAATGATACATAGAGGGCAGGCCGTCAGCCAGTCTAGCTGGAGAAGTGGACTTGTTTTAGTTGAGAGTTTAGCTGAGGCCAGGCTCTGCAAGACTTGAATGTCAGGCTGAGAAGATCTCTATTTTCTGAGGACACAGGGGACTTTGCAGTTTTTTGAACTGATAGTTGGTGCAGGCAAATACTGAGTAGGTGAGCATCAGTTTGCAGAGAATCACGGTCAGGACTAGATAATGATGTGTGTGTATCTCTGTGTGTGTGTGTGTGCACGTATGAATCATTTTACATTATGTTTATTTATATTCTGTAGTTTGGTATCAATGTTCACAGTAAACTGCTTTCTTCAATATTGCTTTAAGTATGATTTCAATTTATCCATGCGCAGCTGAAAGTAAATAATATTAAGGCCAAAACTGTAAAATTAGTGGTTTCACTGTGACCTTGTTATGTGGCCCTGACCGATAACTCATCTTTCCAAGGCTTGACTGAATATATGGGAAGAGAGCGAAAATAATCAAAGATAACTCCAAAGTGTCTACTCTGGTTGACTGGGACAAAATGACAAATGCACTAATTTTAAAACATTTTGCTACTTTTATATTCATAAAAAGAGTTGGCATGCTACCTAAAATAATAATATGAGTAACATGCTTTATAAATCAAAGAACATAGATAAAATCCTTTAACATACAGGATTATTAAGCATATACTGGCTGTTTGAGAGAAAAAAACAGACAAAGTGATATATTTGTATGAGAAATAAACGCAGGTGTTATAACTCAATAGTGAGATCATCTCCCTAACTAACACGAAGCTGGCTTTTGATTGAAGAGCTGACTACCCTCATGTGATTCCCATGTACTAATGAGTGTCAACCAGTTGCACATAGGAACTCAGGTCTGACCTAACAGAGTTAGGTAAGTGTGTGAGACTCTGGGAGAAGCATATTGAATAAAATGCAGTGTAATTTAATAATTATATTTCTTATTACATTATTGCTCGAGTAATAATTTTCAATCCAATAACATAACGATTATCATCCTTCATGTACTCCTATGTTGTGACAGTGACATAAAATGGTAAAGGAGACTTTAATAAATGTTTTTTGAATGGAAACAAATAAATGAGTGAATAATGAACATCTGCACTCTATTTCTTCTTCAGAGAAGCTGACATACGAAGAGAAGCAAAACAAAGAAGGCAATCCATGGAAATGGCCACGGAAAGTCAGCTCATTTTCAGTCTGGACTTAGATCAGGCCATCCGAACAATGTTGCATGTTCTCTGAAATAATCTTTCATTCTTGACATGGAGGACACAAGAGCAAATGTTATGAAAATTCAGTGAGAAACCTCACCTTCTGGAAATTATATATGTATCTCATTTAAACTCACTTGAACACTATTACACTCATAGCAGACAAAGACCAATATGCGTGAGATTTAAATGATGACACTCTAGGTAACTGCTTTGCAATGCCCATGAACAATAAAATCGTGAGTGTGCATTTTTAAAAATAAGTAGATAATGAGATGTGAAATCATTATAATAATGCTTTTCTAAGTAAAAGCTGCCAACTTGCTGACATCAAAATTGTGCCATCCTTAGCTTAAAATAGAGTGGATGCATTTCCTAAAGCCCATCACTTTGCTGTCGCATTCATTTGCCTCTTTAAAATGAAGGGTTTATTTCACCTTTTATAAGTAATTACAGGTTGAGAAGTCCCCGCTGTGTCTCCTACCTATTTTGTCTCTCATGCTCTGGGTTTTGCTGCTTCTCCCAGGCAGGCTGATAATGGAGCAGGACAAGGCTTAAAGGATGAAAATCCAGTGAGGGAATGGTGTTCTGGCTTGGGAAGGGCCCTGAGCAATTCAGCCATTAAGGTGACACTCTCTTGTAGTTAAGGTAGTGAGAGGTGACAGCGTGCTGGCAGTCCTCACAGCCCTTGCCCGCTTTCGGCACCTCCTCTGCCTGGGCTCCCACTTTGGTGGCACTTGAGGAGCCCTTCTGCCCACCACTGCACTGTGGGAGCCCCTTTCTGGGCTGGCCAAGTGGGGAGCTGGCTCCCTCAGCTTGCAGGGAGGTGTGGAGGGAGAGGCGTGAGCGGGAACTGGGACTGCCCGCGGCGCTTGCGGGCGGGCTGGAGTTCCGGGTGGGCGTGGGCTTGGCAGGCCCCTCACTCAGAGCAGCTGGCCAGCCCTGCCGGCCCGGGCAATGAGGGGCTTAGCACCCGGGCCAGCAGCTGCGGAGGGTGTACTGGGTCCCCCAGCAGTGCCAGCCCACCGGCGCTGCGCTCGATTTCTCACTGGGGCTTAGCTGCCTTCCCACGGGGCAGGGCTCGGGACCTGCAGCCCGCCATGCCTGAGCCTCCCACCCCCTCCATGGGCTCCTGTGCGGCCCGAGCCTCCCCGACGAGCGCCACCGCCTGCTCCACAGCGCCCAGTCTCATCGACCACTCAAGCGGTGAGGCGTGCGAGTGCACTGCACGGAACTGGCAGGCAACTCCACCTGCAGCCCCGGTGCGGGATCCACTGGGTGAAGCCAGCTGGGCTCCTGAGTCTGGTGGAGATGTGGAGAACCTTTATGTCTAGCTCAGCGATTGTAAATACACCAGTCAGCACCCTGTGTCTAGCTCAGGGTCTGTGAATGCACCAATTGACACTCTGTGTCTAGCTGCTCTGGTGGGGCCTTGGAGAACCTGTATGTCTAGCTCAAGGATTGTAAATACACCAATCGGCACTCTGTATCTAGCTCAAGGTTTGCAGACACACCAATAAGCACCCCGTGTCTAGCTCAGGGTTTGTGAGTGCACCAATCGACACTCTGTATCTAGCTGCTCTGGTGGGGCCTCCATCCCTGAGCTAGACATAAAAGTCCTCCACGTCCCCGTCAGATCAGTTAGATACAGAGTATAGACACAAAGGTTCTCCAAGGCCCCTCCAGAGAGCTAGATACAGAGTGCCGATTGGTGCACTCACAAACCGTGAGCTAGACACAGGGTGCTGATTGGTGTGTCTGCAAACCTTGAGCTAGATACAGAGTGCCGATTGGTATATTTACAATCCTTGAGCTAGACATAAAGGTTCTCCAAGGCCCCATCAGAGCAGCTAGATACAGAGTGTGGATTGGTGTATTCACAGACCCTGAGCTAGACACAGGGTGCTGATTGGTGTATCCACAATCCCTGAGCTAGACATAAAGGTTCTCCACATCTCCACCAGACTCAGGATCCCAGCTGGCCCCACCCAGCGGATCCCACACCAGGGCCGCAGGCGGAGCTGCCCGCCAGTCCCGCGCCGTGCGCTGGTACTCCTCAGCCCATGGGTGGTCGATGGGACTGGGTGCTGTGGAGCAGGGGGTGGCACCCGCAGGGGAGGCCCGGGCCGCACAGGAGCCCACAGAGGGGGTGGGAGGCTCAGGCATGGCAGGCTGCAGGTCCCGAGCCCTGCCCCACGGGGAGGCAGCCAAGGTCCGGCGTGAAATCCAGCGCAGCGCCGGTGGATCGGCACTGCCAGGGGACCCGGCATACCCTCCGCAGCCGCCGGCCTGGGCGCCAAGCCCCCCACTGCCTGGGGCCGGCAGGGCCGGCCGGCTGCTCCGAGTGGTGGGGCCCGCCAAGCCCATGCCCACCCAGAACTCCAGCCAGCCCGCAAGTGCCGCTCGCAGCCTGGGTTCCCGCCCGCGCCTCTCCCTCCACACCTACCTGCAAGCTGAGGGAGCCGGCTCCCACCTTGGCCAGCCCAGAAAGGGGCTCCCATAGTGCAGCGGTGGGCTGAAGGGCTCCTCAAGTGCCACCAAAGTGGGAGCCCAGGCAGAGGAGGTGCCGAGAGCGGGCGAGGGCTGTGAGGACTGCCAGCATGCTGTCACCTCTCACTTTCAATATCTTTCTTTCGTCCTAAGTGCTCTGAAATTTCACAATGAGTTGCCTTAGTAGGGGTTTATTTTCATCCACTCTGCTAGGCACCAGTGAAACAGAAAAATTTCCTTGTCCCCCTTGCAGGGCGTGTGATGGGGGTGTGGCTTGCTTCTTGGGTGCCCCGATGCTCAAGCCCCTAGGGGTAGCATGCAGACGGGCAGGTTGTGGGGCTCCGACCCCACGGCAGTGTCTAAGGGTGAATGTTTACAGCTCCTGAGGCCCCAGTGGGCTCGTGTTACAGGGTGCTCTTTTAGTTTAGCTGTCGGTAGTCAGTTTATGTTAGTCAGCTCAATTAGACCCTCTGCCTTACCACAAAGACAGAGGGCTTTCTGTATCCCGGGGTTTCTTGCCTTGGTGTACCTGAAGAATCGGAATACACCTGGGCTTGGAGAATGAGTGCAAGGTTTTATTGTGTGGAAGAAGCTCTCAGCAGATGGGGGAGCCAGAAGGGGATGGAGTGGGAAGGTGGTTTTCCCCTGGAATCGGGCGGCTCAGTGGCCCGGAGTGCCCTCCCACCATCCCGACCAAACTCCGCGATGGCTTGCCAGTGTCTGTCGATGTGCTCTTAACGCTAATGTGTTCCTCTTGAAGTCCAGCCACTTGTGACTTCTTCCAGCGATAAGCTCCTCTGCATGTCCAGCTGCGTGTGTCTCTGCCTGCTAGGGTCTTGGGGGTTTTATAGGCATGGGATGGGGGCGTGTTGGGAAATGCAGCATTTGGGCAGGAAAACAGAAACAGAACATAGGTTCGTGGGCACAGGCCCGGGGTCCTAGCCAGGGACCATGCCTTTCCCTTCCCAGCACTTCCCTGCCCGACTCCTGTATCATCGGTTGGCACTTTCTGTCTAGAAACGCATGTCTTTTATGTCTGAGAGAGCTCTTAAATTGTTGACTTGATAATTTTTGTCTCCTTTGTTTTCTCTCCGGAACTCCTGTTCCTCAGTAGCCTGCCACACTGATGCACTGATCTTCTATCACTCTAGCCCATTTTCATCCTCTTTCTTACCCAAGCTCTTTTTTTCTTCCATGTCTCATGGAATTTTCTCAAATATCTCTTCATTGAATTTTTTCATTAAAATTTTTTTTTCAGTTTTTTTATTTCATTGAAAAAGTTCATCGAATTTTTCATATGTGCTATTGTATTTTTAATTTCTAAGACAGCTGATCTTCTTATCTTTTTAAATAGATACAATTATCAGGCTGGGCGTGGTGGCTCACTTCTGCAATCCCAGCACTTTGGGAGGTCGAGGAGCGCATCATTTGAGCTCAGGAGTTTGAGACCAGCCTAGGCAACATGGCGAAACCCCGTCTCTACACAAAATAGAAAGAAATGAGCTGGGCATGGCCAGGCCCGGTGGCTCACGCCCATAATCCCAGCACTCTGGGAGGCTGAGGTGGGTGGATCACAAGGTCAGGAGTTCGAGACCAACCTGGCTGATATGGTGAAACCCTGTCTCTGCTAAAAAGTACAAAAATTAGCCGGGTGTGGTGTCAGGCGCCTGTAATCCCAGCTACTCGGGAGGCTGAGGCAGGAGAATCGCTTGAACCCAGGAGGCGGAGGTTGCAGTAAGCTGAGATTGTACCACTGCACTCCAGCCTGGGTGACAGACAGAGACTCCATCTCAAAAAAAAAAAAAAAAAAAAGATTTTTCAAAATAAGGTTGTAGATTTAAAAAAAGAAAGAAAGAAAGAAAGAAATTAGCTGGGCATGATGGTGTCCTCCTATACCCAGCTACTTGAAAGGCCAGAGTGGGAGGATCACTTGAGCCCAAGAGGTTGAGGCTGCAGTGAGCTGGGGTGGTCATACTGCACTCCAGTCTGGGCAACAGAGTGAGACCCTATCTCAAAAAATATACAAATAAATAAAAATAGATACAGTTATTATATTTTACCTCTTCGAAAATAATGTTCTGTTTTGCTTTCAAAATTTCTTATGTTTCTGCATCATTTCTGGTTCCTCAATTTTATTTTCTCTTTGTTAGTTTTTTGTTTTGATTTGTGCTTTTATTTGTGTATTTATTTATTTTGAGACGGGGTCTCATTCTGTTGCCCAGGCTGGAGTACAGTGGCCTGATCATAGCTCACTACAGCCTCACTGCTCAAGTGATCCTCCCACCTCAGCCTCCCATGTAGTTAGGACTACAGGTGTGTGCCACCATCCCAGCTATTTTTTGTAGAGATGGGGTCTTGCCATGTTGCCCAGCTTGGTGTTGAACTCCTGGGCTCAAGTGATCCTCCTGCCAGGGCCTCCCAAAGTGCTGGGACTACAGGTGTAAGCCACTGGGCCTGGCCGATTTTTGCTTTTATGTGGAAAGTTTCCTTAACTAACTGTCAATCCTTAGATGATCATTTTATTCACAGTTAGGAGTGAGTACTTAAAGCATACAGGGGAAAAAAAGCTTAATGGGAGCTCTCTATGAGTGGGTGTGGCTTATTTCCTAGTGGAATTACTATGAGATCTGTCCGGGCAGCGTAGTTGGGGGACTGCAGCCATTAATATTGGAAGATCTTTTCTTAGGCTAATCCTGCCTGGGAAGGAATGGTCTCCAATGCCTGAGACTAATAGAGTAGGCTACCAGTATTCTTGGAGCCCAGTGGAGGACGGGGACTAGAGGTCTCACATTCCATAGTGTATAGCATTTCCCTTAACTCTATTGTGTTCAGTATGTGCCCTCATTCCTCGCCTAAGCCCTAAGTCCAGGATCACTCTAGTTCATTCTCTCTAGTCTTCTATGGAGACAGAGATCTAACTGCATCCTATATGGACTTTCAATCAATAATCCCATTTCCAGCCTCACAGTCACTTCATCCTCTTTATTCAGAGTGGTGCCTCCCATACTTGAGATTTTCTGGTGGTTTGTGGCACAAAGCTGCCTACTTCTGGGTTTCAAACAGACATTAGCCTTTTCTGGTCATTTAAGTATTAACCAATTAGATGTCTAACTGCTTTCCTTTTGCTAAGATGTTGTTGCATCTCTTTGTCCTTATGAGCTTATGCGTATTAAAAAATTACTGTATCATTAGTGGGTTTTCAAGTAGGAGCTGGAGCATCTTTAATTCATAATGTTTAATTCCATGTTTTTATTTTATTTTATTTTTTGAGATAGGATCTCCCTCTGTCACCCGGGCTGGAGTGCAGTGGTACAATCATAGCTCATTGCAGCCTCAAACTCCTGGGCTCAGGTGATCCTCCTGCCTCAGCCTCCTGATTAGCTAGGACTACAGGCATGCACCAGCATGCCCAGCTTACTTTTAAATTTTTTTCTAGGGAGGGTCTCACCATATTGCCCAGGCTATTTTCTGTGGAAGAGGTCTTGCTATGTTGCCTGGGCTGTTTTGTTTATGCAGAAACATAAGAAATTTTGAAAGCAAAACAAAACTCCTGGCTTTAAGCAATCCTCCCTCCTTAGCCTCCCAAAATGCTGGGATTGCAAGTGGGAGCCACCACACCTGACCTCTTTATTTTCATTAGTATTTTCTTGTTCTATCTTTATTTGTTCCTCCATTTTCACACTTTAAACCTGTCATTTTTTTTCAGGTATCTCTTTATAGTAACAGTAATAGCCAACATTAAGCACTATTCGCCAGGCACTTTTCATGCAATCCTTGTATGGTATTGTCCATATAGTAGAGTACAGGTACTTATTTATTAATTTATTATTTATTATTATTATTTATATTTTATATATATATATATATATTTTTGAGACGGAGTCTCGCTCTGTCACCCAGGCTGGAGTGCAGTGGTGCAATCTCGGCTCCAAGAGAATGGCGTGAATCCGGGAGGCAGAGCTTGCAGTGAGCGGAGATTGCACCACTGCACTCCAGTCTGGGTGACAGAGGGAAACTCCGTCTCAAAAAAAAAGAAAGAAAATAAGTATGCCTCCGATAAGGGTGTTCTATCATTACAAGTCCTAGAATGAGAAAATACATGGAACAGACCCACATCCTGAGGCAGAGACGTAGTCAACTCATGACCATCGAGTGATGTGAGCTGGAAATAAATTTTTACCATCCTAGCTGCTTATCGATATTTTTGAATTTTTGGTACTGTAAGAAACTTAATATGTCATTTTGTGTCTTCCAGTTACCATTCTTTTTTGTTATAGTTATTTTTCTTTTTCTATCCTCGTTGAATTGATGACATTTCCTTTATTCCATTTTCTTTCTTTCCTTCTTTAATTTGGCAGGTATTTGTATTAGTCTGTTCTTGCATTGCTATAAAGAACTACCTGAGACTGAGTAATTTATAAAGAAAAGAGGTTTCATTGACTCAGAGTTCTGCAGGCTATACAGGAAGCATGGCTGAGGAGGCCTCAGGAAACTTAGAATCGTGGTAGAAGGTGAAGGGGAAGCAGGGATATCTTACATGGCTGGAGAAGGAGGAAAAGAGAGCACAGACGGGAAGGTGCTACACACTTTTAAAAAACAAACAAACAAACAAACAAACAAAAAACAACCAACCAGATCTTGTGAGAACTCACTCACTATCATGAGAACAGCAAGGGAGAAATCAGCCCCCATGATCCAGTCACCTCTCACCAGGCCCCTCATCCAACACTGGGGATTACAACTCGACATGAAATTTTGACAGAGACACAAATCTAAATCATATCATTATTTATTCTGTTTCTAATTTTCTAGCAATTACCCTCAAATTAGTAACAATATAATTATTATTCAACAGATTTAAACTTACATATTTTTAAAACAGAGTAAATCAGTATCTGTATCTTGAAAAAGACAAGTCAGATTTACCCCAAATTTACCACCCCCATGTTGAAAATAGTCGGAATTTAACTCCAGAGTATTAAGAAAATTATATTCCATTATCCACCGACAATTATTTAAACTTTTGTTTTTCTGGCCTTCTTGTTCACTCTTTTCTCTTGCATCCCTTATCTTCTAATTTCTATGATAATTTGTTTTCTTTTTCTGAAATACATTCTGTATATCATCTTGTAAAAGCCCTGTGGGATGTAAACTTTAAAAATCTTTAATGTCCAAAAATATCATTTTTTTTTACATTAAAACACTTTATTTGCAGCTGAGTTTAACAACGTGACATAAGAAAAGCACTGTAGGCTGGGTGCGGTGGCTCACACCTGTAATCCCAGCACTTTGGGAGGCCGAGGCAGGCGGATCATGGGGTCAGGAGATTTGAGATCATCCTGGCTAACACGATGAATCCCCATCCCTACTAAAAATACAAAAAATTAGCCAGGCGTGGTGGCAGCAGCCTGTAGTCCCAGCTACTGGGGAGGCTGAGGCAGGAGAATGGTGTGAACCCGGGAGGCGGAGCTTGCAGTGAGCCTAGATCGTGCTACTGCACTCCAGCCTGGGCGACAGAGTGAGACTCCGTCTCAAAAAAAAAAAAAGCATTGTATGTTGCAAAACTTCTAACTGACTCTGCCACTTAAAATATCTCTTTATAAAACCAGACTAGCATGCCTCAGACACAGGCAATGTGGTTCACCAAAAGTTATAAAGAAATAGGAAAATGGGAGTAAGGAAGGAAGAGAAGATTTTAGTTTCTGTTTTTACAGAAGCATTAACATTTGAATGCCAATGACCTGGAAAACAGAAAATGAAAGAAGCTTTTTGTCTTACTGCTGGCTAAAGAGACCTTTCTAAATTTCAGGGCATTAAAATAATATATGTGCTACCTACCACAGGAAGTTGTTTATAGTAAAGGTTTACTTTTTGTGCTTTTACATTACTCTGAAAGATGTCAGGACAGAGCTATAAAAGAAAGTGATATACTCCTATTATGTTTGATTTATCAGGTTAACTAGATTTTTATACATATGAACAATATGTGCCAAATTTAAATGTGTACTAATTACCAAGGGTGATTACTCAGTTACCCTAACTGAGTGGGTTCACTAAAAGTTCAAACTGAACAGTAAAACCAGGCCGTTTCATAAAGATATCTTTATTTTGACCTCCCACTTGAATGTTACTTTGGCTGGATATAAAATTTGAAGTTCAAAGTAACTTCCACTCAGAATTTTGAAGTTAATTTTTCCTTTTTTCTCCCTTATGCTGATCTACTGTTTCCATGCTGATCTGATTATCTTTTCTTTCTAGATAACCTGGTTGTTGGTGGGCGGGGGGGGGGGGGGGTTGTCTTTTGGAATTTTTAAGAATTTCTCTTTAGCCTTGGAGCTTTAAAAATTTAAGATGACACTTTTGGATTATTTTTCTTTTTTTCTTGCTCAACACATAGTAGACTCTTAAATCTGAAAATTTATATTTTCCATCAGTTCTGAAAAATGTGCAATTATTTATTTGAATAATTCTTCCCCTCTTTTTTCTCTGTTATCTTTAGAAAGCTTATAGGAAAAATGTCCAATTACCTGTCTTCCATGTCATTTACTTTCTATCTCATAATTGTCATTACTTTATATTTGAGTGCTATATTTAGGGAGAATTTCTTGGGTCAGTCTTACACTTTTACTGAATCCAGCCTTCTTTTCAGCCCAATTATGTAAGTCTTTATTTCATCAGTCATTAACCCATTTATGCCTGAGGTTGCAATTTTTTTGAATTTTTGCAGTCAAAAAACAACCTTGAGCAGTAGGATATAAATAACTCCCACATGTTTAGCGTTCCAATAATGGAACACTAGGCATAAATGGGTTTTAATAGGTATTGGAACTAGGATTCAAATCTAGAACCTATACTGTTAAACACTATGCTGCTAGTATATGGTATCAAGACTTTTTTTCTTTAAGCCAATTAGAGTCTTTGTCTTTTAATGGAGGAATTTTAACCCGCCTACATTATGGGATAATGGATATGTATGAACATACTCTTACCATCTTGATGTCAGGATATGGAAACCTTTTAATTTTCTCTAAGGATATCACTTATACTTTATTTTTTTCTTTTCTTTTCAGGTTATTTCCTTTTTAAGGTTTTCTTTTTCAGTTTGATGATTTTGATGCCTTTCCTCAGTGTTGCTTTTCCACAAATATTAGGCTAATCTTGGCTATCTGTGTTCATATTTGAGATTCTTCTTCACCTATCACTGATTTTTTTTTTTTTTTAGACGGAGTCTTTCTCTGTTGCCAATTCTGGAGTGCAGTGGTATGATCTCAGCTCACTGCAACCTCCACCTCCCAGGTTCAAGTGATTCTCCCACCTCAGCCTCCCCGAGTAGCTGGGACTACAGGCGCATGCCACTGAGAGGTGACAGCGTGCTGGCAGTCCTCACAGCCCACGATGGCTCTCGGCACCTCCTCTGCCTGGGTTCCCACTTTGGTGGCACTTGAGGAGCCCTTCTGCCCACCGCTGCACTGTGGGAGCCCCTTTCTGGGCTGGCCAAGGTGGGAGCTGGCTCCCTCAGCTTGCAGGGAGGTGTGGAGGGAGAGGCGCGAGCGGGAACCGGGACTGCGCGCTGCGCTTGCGGGGGCCTGGATTTCCAGGTGGGCATGGGCTTGGCGGGCCCCTCGCTCAGAGCAGCCGGCCGGCCCTGCTGGCCCGGGCAATGAGGGGCTTAGCACCCGGGCCAGCAGCTGTGGAGGGTGTACTGGATCCCCCAGCAGTGCCAGCCCACCGGCACTGCGCTCGATTTCTTACTGGGCCTTAGCTGCCTTCCCACGGGGCAGGGCTCGGGACCTGCAGCCCGCCATGCCTGAGCCTCCCACCCCCTCCATGGGCTCCTGTGTGGCCTGAGCCTCCCCGACGAGCGCCACCCCCTGCTCCACAGCGCCCAATCCCATCAACCACCCAAGGGCTGCGGAGTGCGAGTGCATGGGGCAGGACTGGCAGGCAGCTCCACCTGCAGCCCCGGTGCGGGATCCACTGGGTGAAGCCAGCTGGGTTCCTGAGTCTGGTGGAGATGTGGAGAACCTTTATGTCTAGCTCAGGGATTGTAAACACACCAATCAGCACCCTGTGTCTAGCTCGAGGTTTGTGGATGCACCAATCGACACTCTGTGTCTGGCTGCTCTGGTGGGGCCTTGGAGAACCTTCGTGTCGATATTTTCTATCTAACTGATCTGACGAGGACGTGGAGAACTTTTATGTCTAGCTCAGGGATGGTAAACGCACCAATCAGCGCCCTGTTAGAACAGACCACACGGCTCTACCAATCAACAGGACGTGGGTGGGGCCAGATAAGAGAATAAAAGCAGGCTGCCCGAGCCAGCAGCGGCAACCCGCTTGGGTGTTGTGGAAGCCTTGTTCTTTTGCTCTGCGATAAAACTTGCTACTGCTCACTCTTTGGGTCCACACTGCTTTTATGAGATGTAACACTCACCACGAAGGTCTGCAGCTTCACTCCTGAAGCCAGCGAGACCACGAGCCCACCGGGAGGAACGAACAACTCCAGACGTACCGCTTTAAAAGCAGTAACACTCACCGCGAGGATCCACGGCTTCATTCTTCAAGTCAGTGAGACCAAGAGCCCACCAATTCCGGACACAGTAGCACCCTCTTGTAGTTAAATTTGGGGCAGATTTTCAGGCTCAGTATTACCCAGTGCTCAAGTTGCATATGATCTATGATTTATAAACCCATGACTTTTTTCTTACTGTTAAAGTTGAGGTTTTTGTACAAGCAAAATACATAGAAGAAACTGCGAGGGAAGATTGAGTGTAACCCTTCCAGTCATTCCCAAACCAATCACAAGTACCCACGTAATGCTGAAAAGGCATTGATAAGTGTTTGGGCAAATCACTGTTCTGGTCCTACAGTGATTCCTGAGCCTGCACTGCACTTAGTTCTTTGTGGGTTTGTTTACCAGCCATGGACTGAGCAACACTTCCAGCTAAAAATAAAGTCATTGTTTAAAAAATATTTAGCTCCAGCTTTCAACAATTTAGCTGCCTAGTTAGGGAACAGAGATGATGTTAAAATAGTAGCTATTGTAACAGAATAAAGATAGGTGGTGTCAGGTCACAGGGATTGTGAAGGACAAATCCCCATAGAAGGGCAGAGGAGGTGACTCTGTGATACTCTGTGAACACTTCATAGACTTGGTAAAGTTTCTTCTAGTCTTTGCCTGGAAAACATGTTTTCAATAAAGGGAATTGAAAAAGGAGAAGCAGAAAAATGAGTCTAAGGATAGATGGGCCTGGTAATATCATGCTTTGGCTTTGGAGGTGATAATGATAATGATCTGTACCAGATGTGGCTCTTACTTTACCCATAAACATTTCCTCCACCTCTGAACTAACCTGCAACCTCAGAGCACAGTTTCCACCTCAAGCACTCACTTTTCTCGGCTTCTCTGCCTGAGAGCTTTTCCTTGAGTCACAGGAGTTTGCTGGCCCATTGCTGGGGCATCAAGAAGTGTGTGAGGTTTAATGCCCCAGGGGAACCCCCAGACAATTAAAAATGGACACCGGTGGATAACTACCCACAGGTTCTTTAACTGCATTCTACACAGAAGGTCCTCAGAAGGGAAAAGGCTAGTGTACTAGACAGAATAATGGCTCCCAACAAAATCCATGTCCTGTCCAGGATGGTGGCTCGTGCCTGTAATCCCAACGCTTTGGGAGGCTGAGGCAGGAATATCACAAGGTCAGGAGTTCGAGACCAGCCTGGGCAACAAAGCAAGGCCTGTCTGTACAAAAGAAAGTTATAGTAGCAATGAAATCCATGTCCTAATTCCCAGACTCTTTGAACAAATCACGATTCAAGTAAGGATTTTGAGATGCGGAGGTTTTCTTGGATTATGTGGGTGGGCTCAGTAATCACGAGGATCCTCGGAGGGGAAAGAGTGAGGAAGGAAATTCAGGGTCAGAGAGAGATGTGAAGATGTCACACTGCTGGCTTCGAAGATGGAGATGAAACCACGGCATGTAGGCTGAAATAAACAATACAACCAATTTTTCTCTAGAGAGTTCAGAAAGGAATGCAGCACAGATGACACCTTGATTTCCCAGGCCCTTGTCACCTCATACCTAAGTTATTAAAACAACTTAACTAGTTTCCTGTTGACAGTCTTTCTCTGTTCCAATCCACCCTGCACTGAGTCAACAGGTTACTAGGTTACTTCCTCTGAAGCTCCCCGCAGAAACTCTCAATGGCTCTTGTGACATTGCTATCGCTTGATAGAGTTGACTCTGTTAGATACAGGCTCTGGAGTCTGGTGCTTCTTTGTAAGTCCTGGGCTTCTTAAGCTTTGATGTGTAAAAGATGCTCTCAGGCTTTCCCTTTTTTTTTTTTTTTTTTTTTTTTAAGGCTGAATAGTATTTCATTGTATAGATATAGCACATTTTCAACAACATGGGGGAACCTGGAGGCCATTATGCTAAGTGAAATAAACCAGACATGGAAGAACAAATACTACATGATACTACCTACAAAAGGAATAAAAAAGAGTCAGACTCAAAGAATGAGAGAGTGTAGTGGTGATTATCATGGCCTGAGGAGAGGGGCAAATGGGGAGATATTAGTCAAAGAGTACTAAGTTTTGATTGTACAAGATAAGTAAGTCCTAGAGATCTTCTGCGCATCACTGTACCTATGTTAACTATACTGTGTTATATGCCTAAAAGTTTGCTAAGAGGGTGGATATTCTGCTATGTGTTATCACAGAAGCAATAATAATAATAATAATAATAATAATAATAATAATGAATAAGATGGCAGGAGGAAAATTTTGCAGGTGTTGTATGGGTTTATGGCACAGATTGGGATGATGGCTTCATGTGTGCATACTTATCTCCATACTCATCCAGTTGTACATGTTAAATGTCAGCTTTTTGTATGTCAGTTTTCCCTCAGTAAAGTGCTTTAAAAATGCTTGTAGGCCCTGGACATCATGCTCAAAAAGCATATTTTAAATCCCTACCCCTATGGTATACTGACCCAATTAATGAACTCCCTGAATCCATGCCTAGATCCGTGCCTTGCATTGTGACTTTGTAGTTACTTGCATTGAAAGGTGGAGTCGATTTCTCATATTTTGAATAGCTAACTGTTACACCTCAAGCACCCACTTTTCTCGGCTTCTCTGCCTGAGAGATTTTTCTTGAGTCACAGGAGCTTGCTGGCCCATTGCTGGGGCATCAAGAAGTGTGTGCGGTTTAATGCCCCCAGGGGAACCCCCAGACAATTAAAAATGGACACCGGTGGATAACTACCCACAGGTTCTTTATCTGCATTCTACACAGAAGGTCCTCAGGAGGGAAAAGGCTAGTGTACTAGACAGAATAATGGCTCCCAACAAAATCCATGTCCTGTCCAGGATGGTGGCTCATGCCTGTAATCCCAACGCTTTGGGAGGCTGAGGCAGGAATATCACAAGGCCAGGAGTTTGAGACCAGCCTGGGCAACAAAGCGAGGCCTGTCTGTACAAAAGAAAATTATAGTAACAACAAAATCCATGTCCTAATTCCCAGACTCTTTGAACAAATCACGATTCAAGTAAGGATTTTGAGATGCGGAGGTTTTCTTGGATTATGTGGGTGGGCTCTGTAATCACGAGGATCCTCGGAGGGGAAAGAGTGAGGAAGGAAAGTCAGGGTCAGAGAGAGATGTGAAGATGTTACAACCAACCCCCAGACTCAGATTCCATAGGTAGATATGGGGAAATGCACCCCAAAACTCATTTTTTAACAGATGATTCTGTTTTGAGGCTTGTCCAAAGACCTAACTTGGGAAGCACTGGGATATAGCAGCTCAGTTGGAGAGAAATTAGAACGAGGTGAAAGATGCAGTCTGTGAAGGCAGCATAAACCTGACAAGAGCTTGGAGAGCAATGACAGGTAAGAGATCACTATAGTGACCCATAACTGAGTCGAACCTCACACAGGAGAATATGCAGATGTGCTTGCAGCAGATGCCTGGAGGAGCGCTGAACTCCTGATCCAGCAGTGTGTCCATGAGAAGCTACTCTGGTTTATAAATATGAATTTATAGAGTCATAGCTGTTAATTTACATCCAGAAAAGTACCTATGCTTGATTATTTTTATCACAGCCCTTAAGCAAAGGCACACCTGGAATCCCAGTACACAAAGCAGATGCATATGATGGAAGTAGATGGCTGTGCACCCTGAGTGCTCTGTCTCCCTTTCCCAGTGCTGCCTTCCCTTGAGGCCATGAAGGAGTCTCTCTGGACTAGAGTAAGAAAATCACTGACCTGCAGGATGAAATTTACATTCCTTGGTCTGGTATGCAAGGCTCCCACAGTCTGGTTTTATTGTTCAGGTTATACATTGCTGCATAAAAACCACCCCAAACTTAGTGGCATAAAACTGCAACCCTTTTATGACCATAGATCTGTAGATCAGGAATTCAGATTTGGCACAGCAGAAATGCCACGTCCTGCCCTTTTGGATGTCTGCAGCCTCAGTGGGGAAGGCTCAAATGGTTGTGGCTGGAATCTTCTGGGGGCTTGTTCACTTACATGCCTGGTACCTGGGTGGGATGAATCAAAGGCTGAGCTCATCTGGAAGTGCTGACTAAAGCTTTTCCATGCTTCTCCATTTGGCTTGGGTTTCTTTCAGCAAGATGGTGGGGTTCCAATATGGAGTGTCATGATAAGGGTCATGTGGATAGTGAGTGTTCCAAGAAATCCAAACAGAACCTGCATGAACTTTGATGAACTAGCCTCAGGAATCTCATGACTTCACCTCTACTGTACTTCCTTGGTCACGGTAGTCACAAGGTTCCATTCCAGTTCCATAGGAGGAAATATGGACACCTCTGTTTGGTGGTAAGAATGTCTTTATTGTCTTGTGGGATGGAGATATTGATGCTGAGATCTTTAGGAAACATAATCTGCCACAGTCCACTCTCTGGCCACAACAATTCTTTTTATTATTATTATTATTATACTTTAAGTTTTAGGGTACATGTGCACAATGTGCAGGTTTGTTACATATGTATACATGTGCCATGATGGTGTGCTGCACCCATTAACTCGTCATTTAGCATTAGGTATATCTCCTAATGCTATCCATTCCCCCTCCCCCCACCCCACAACAGTCCCCGCTGTGTGATGTTCCTCTTCCTGTGTCCATGTGTTCTCATTGTTCAATTCCCACCTATGAGTGAGAACATGCGGTGTTTGGTTTTTTGTCCTTGCGATAGTTTGCTGAGAATGATGGTTTCCAGCTTCATCCATGTCCCTACAAAGGACATGAACTCATCATTTTTTATGGCTGCATAGTATTCCATGGTGTATATGTGCCACATTTTCTTAATCCAGTCTATCATTGTTGGACATTAGGCCACAACAATTCTTAACCATGCAAAATGCAAAAACCCTTTGCAAACACCACAGCGTCTTATCACATTATAATTCCAGCTTAAGGGCCAAGATCTCATGTGGATCAGGTCTAGAAAAAGATGAAGCTCCTCAGGCCAAGGGCTTTGAGTACAGTTCCGAGGGACAAACTATTGGTCCTCAACTCCCTACAAACAATAGTGGGAACTAGACGATAGTAGGCATCACAGAAGAACACAGGAAATGAAAATTACTGTTGTGGCACATCTCTGGGAAATGCATCCTGCCATACTTATCTTTTCAGCTTTTCATCTATTCATTTCTAATGTGGATCTTGCATCATATGTTAAGGGCATCACGCTTCTACAGGTTTCTCTGCTTCTGTTCACAAAGTTCTTCCCTGCTAGAATTATCTTCACAACTCTTTCCTGCCAGTCAAGACCTATCTCCCGGCCAGGCGCTGTGGCTCACGCCTGTAATTCCAGGCACTTTGGGAAGCTGAGGTGGGTGGATGACCTGAGGTCAGGAGTTCGAGACCAGTCTGGGCAATATGGCAAAACCCCATCTCTACTAAAAATACAAAAAAAAAAAAAAAAAAAATTTGCAGGGTGTGGTGGTGGGTGCCTGTAATCTCGGCTACTTGGGAGGCTGAGACAGGAGAATTGCTTGAAATTCGGAGGCGGAGGTTGCAATGAGCTGAAATCATGCCACTGCACTCCAACCTGGGCAACAAGACCAAAACTCCATCTCAAAAAACAAACAAACAAAACTATACCCCTCTAGGTTTCCCAATACCTCCTATTCCTTGACGTTTCCTGTGACAGTCCAACCTACAGTCATATGTTCATATTCTCAATCCCTGAGTACCCACTATTGCCATGCCTAGTGTTTGGTGCTGAGGATAAAAGAATGAGCAAACACAGGATGAGCTTTAACCTCAAGAAGCTCAGAGACTAGGGGTGAAGATAAATATCAATTAAACAATTACACAAACAAATACAATAGTTCAACAGTAACATGTGAGAGAGGTGCACGATGCCATGAGAATCTGTACAAGAGAATTTAACCAGTAGAGAGTGTAGGAAAGGCCTTCGCAAAGACATAATGGGCTAAACAATGGGTCATATTTAAAGAGGAGTTTTAGGCAGTGGAACAACAGGAGCAAAAACCTTGCAGCAGGAATGAACATGAAAAGAAGCAAAAGGGTAGAGGATAAGTTGTGAGATGGGGCTTGAGAGGTAGGCATGGGGGGCTGTTCATCCATGAACACTGACAGCCCTTGAAGCATTTAAACTGAGGTGAAGTGAGGTGAGGGTGGTCGGCATGATCAGATTTGCCATCTAAAAAGATTTTGTTGGTAGGGGTGCATGGACAATGGTTCCGGGTGGGACCCGATGTGGGCAGCCAAATTTGGAGACCTTTGATTAGCTTAGGCTGGTGAGTTGGTTATTGGAGCATTGGTAGTATTGAACGAATTTGGACACCTCAACACCCATGAAACACTTAAATCCACACCATTTTGTAACATCTCATATTTTCATGTATTTGATTCATGATTAAATTCACTGATTAATCTGGACACACAGGTATATTAGTTTTTTCACTCAAACTACATGGTATGGTATAATAAAATCCTTGGGGTTGGATTTTTTAAAATATATTTTTAAGTGATCAACATATGGATATGTAATTACTACAGCTTGAATATCCTTTGTCTGAAATGCTTGGAACCAGAAGTATTTCCAATTTTATATTTTTTCAGATTTTGAAATAGTCTCATACTCATAATGAGATATCTTGGGGACAGTACCCAAATCTAAACACAAAATTCATCTGTGTTTCATATACACCTTATGTGTGTGGGCTGAAGATAATTTTATACAATATTTTGAATAATTTTGTGCACCCATCACATGAGACCAGGAGTGGAATTTTCTGCTTGTGCTGTCATTTTGGTGCTCAAAGAGTTTCAGATTTGGAGCATTTCCGATTTTGGATTTTCAGAATAGGGCTGCTCAATCTATATTAAATAAATATTTGAATGATAAAATAAATTAAAGAACAAATGAATTAATTTGAAGGCATTATTTTTTATAAGGACTATTTTAAGTTCTCTTTCTAAAATATCAACAGTACTCATTGAAATTGTCAAATAATAATCTGTTGCACAAAGTAAAATTTGGGGCCACTCTCAAAAGTGACAGCAATTTTTCAGAACCAATATGAGAAGTGTTCAAAAATTATCCCTTGCAGTCAGGCCTTGGCCTCCTGCAGATCTCCATGGAACCTGGCTATGGTTTAGGTCTTGAAGCAATCAATTCTGGCCAACCACCAGGTTTGAGTCCCAACGCCACAGTCACACCATGGGAGGAGCTTAAATGTCACACAGTCCAAAGTCTGTCCTTGACAGATGTCTGGTGGCTGCACTAAGATGGATGGCTCTGGTGACCTGTCCAGCTGCTACTAATCCTACTCTGAGACCTTAGCCCAGTGCACACTACCCTAGGAGTTCTGAAATGGCACCATCCAACCACCTATTCAGATTGTATGGTAGTTAGTGCTGTGAGCCAGCTTATCATGGTCATTTGAAAGAAAATCAAGGGGCTAAAGATCAAAGACATATCTTGGAGGGGGTGGGCAATTGTGAGACAGAGTTGTAGGCACAGGTGGACTCATACTGCCCTTAAGAAGAAACCTTATGAAATCCTGAACACCAAGCAGAATGTTTTAGTAGATGTTAAAGATCTTGAAGGTAGTCATTATAAAGAGATAAGACTCCAGTCAAGGGAAGGCTAAGACAGTACACCTAGTAACATTAAGCAAAAAACAGACAAACAAACAAACAAAAAAAACAAAAAACAAAAACCAGCAGATATATGATTGTCCCCCTTTGTGATATGGTGGATACAATTAGATCAGTTAGTGTATAGATTGAGGGGATATTAGGGAGAATGCAACAATCAGGATGGCAGAGAAGGAAGGAACCGCAGAATGACCCTCTGTCTCTATGAGTTTCAGATACTACAACATCATCCGAAGGGATGGCACCTGGTGGTTGTTGGCTGACAACCTTCTGGAAACACTAGAATCCTTAGGGCAGACCTCACAATCAAGGCAGAGTTATTAGATATCCAAATACAGTTGTTGCTATTGTCTTAGTCTGTTTTCTGTTGCCATAAATGAATACCGTATATGGGGCAATTTATAAAGAGTAGAGATTTATTTAGCTCGATTCTGGAGTCTGGGAAGTCCAGGAGCATGGCACTAACATCTGGCAAGGTGCTTTGAACTGTGTCATACATGGCAGAAGGCGTTCTCAGGGTGAGAAGGCAGGAGCATGTCAGCTCAGGCTTCTCTTCCTCTTCTTATTAAGCCACCAGTCCCATCATGGAAGCCCCACCCTGATGACATTATGTAATCCTAGTTCCTTCCCAAAGACCCCACTTCCAAATACCGTCAACATAAAAATTTGAAGATTAAGTTTCCAACACATTAAATTTTGGGTGGGAGAAACACATTCAAATAATAGCACTGATCATAGTCAAGAATTAAGATATTAATACATAACTCAGTCAGACAATGAACTCTTCCCTGCTAAGTCAGTATAGCCCTGGACTGTCCCATGTGTGATGCAATGGCCCTTATGGCTCACATAGTGAGAGATAAATGTAACCCTGGAACAGTCAAACCAAGGACAACTCAGTTCTTCTCCCAAACTGGTGTACTAGATGGACCACTTATCTAAAATTATACAAGTCCTCAATATACCTATGGCTGCAGGGTGTATTTTCTCCCTTTTCTCATGTCTCTTGGTATTCCAGAGTCAGGAGTAGGGGATAATCTGGATCCACACAGTTGCAGAGAGTTTTTTCCCCACATCCTGACTTCCCCCAGCAGCTGGAATATCTTGACTGTCCTTTGACAAAGGCTGGGCAGGCACCAACCTGTAGACACGACTATCTCCTGACTGAATGCTGAATGAATTGTGTGTGGTTTTTCTTTTCTTCAGGATGAAACCGGTTCTTAAGTTACTGGAAAAGATTCGGAAGCAACGCTTCCAAAAAGGCTAAAGATATTTGCCTTATGACACTATGCACTAGATAATGTGTGTATCCCAGTTTTGTTCTTACAAATAATCATTTCCTACGTGCTAGGTGCAGTCACCCAGCCATTTCAAACCATATTTTAATGTGTTCTGTGACTGTGTCTATAAGTAGCCTCATAATCTTTTAAGTCCAAATGGTAAGAGTTGCAGACAATGTGGACATCTTTTGGGTTTGTGTCATAGACAGAGACGTAAAAGTTATTTTATCCAAGACTGATCTCAGAAAATAGTTGGCTTCTTGCAAATCTCTATGCAAACTGGCTCCATTCCGATGCTTATGGCAATCAGTTCTTTTGTCCACTGCAATGTTTGGACCTCAGTATTTCCTTCTTGGGAAATACTGCCACCCATGGCCAGAGGAGGTAGTACTACTGCTAACCACAGCCGCTGAGCTGGCAGGATGGAGCAGAAGCCTCGGTTTGGTCACGTCATATTGCTTGTGTTCCCAGTCCCAGATCCTATCAGGAGAGAGAGACTGGCATTTTCCTAATCATGCGTCATAAAAGTTGTATAGCACAAGGGTCAAAAAAATTCCTCAGTGATGACATCAGCCCTGCTAGATCTCAGGAGCTGTGCTTGCATGAAAGAGAAAGGAAGAACCCAGGTCTGCTATCAATAACATCTATGTGAGTTTTCCTCAATGTTTGCTGCTCTAGTAGGCCTGATTGCATGTTGTTGCAATATGAAAGACACCATAGGCTGAAGATGCATTTAGTTTCCAAACCATTAACAATGTAGACAGTTTTTCGAAGGCAAATGGCTACTAACAAGGAAATCAAGCCCAGACTCTGAAACCTGGTGAACCTTCTCATATCGGGCCATCAGAAGCCCAATGGTGCCGTTAAAACCCTGAGATCATGAAGGAAACCTTGCTGAGGATGTTTGCAGCCATTGAATATGCAGTCCTTTTGATCTAATCTAATTGTTGGCCTACGGTTTTGCTTGACCAATACAAAGGACTCTTTGAAGTAGCCTAGTTGTTTTTGTACTGTTTTTAATGTTGCATAAAGGGCACATGAAACAACAAAAATGATTTTGATATTTGCCCCTTGTGAGGGCCTCATCAGCATATATTTATGAAGCAACTAGTGCGTTTTGTAAACTAGCTATATATTATCAAATGCTACAGCATGACGTTTGAACTCTGTACCCCACTATGGGCCTCAACTTTCTGACTTCTCAGAATAAGAAACAATCATGATCATTACTAAGTACTCATTTCTGGTGTCTTGGCTTCTTGGAGCACTGAATCCTTCCTGAGAACTGGAGATATTTTTAGTTGTGCAAGCTGGAAGGGCAATGGCTTACTTAGTAACCTCTAGGGGCCATGGGCTAGAAAACTTGTCCATCCACAGAGGCTGTTTTATTTGTAATGATGAAGAGGTGTGCTAGGAGCAAATAATACAACCACAAAAGCATTAAATTTGTCTCAGGCTTCATGGGGGCTTACAAGTTGATTGAAGAGGCAAGACTTGTATGCAAAACGAATTAAGGAAAGATATAAAAATTTCCAATCAAGTGTTAGATCAAGAATGAGTGAATCATAGCAACCAGAGGTGTTTTTGTCTGCGTTGAAAAGAAGGAATGATTCAATGTCCCTTAGATGTGAAGGGGTGCACTAGGCAGTATGACATTGAAGCCTGTAATCAAACTATTACAGATTTCCATGTATACTATTAAACAGATATTGACTTTCATGAGGTTATATCAAGATTTATTGGCCTAAGAGGTAAATATTGACTGATAAGATGTTGAGGTCAATAATTACCTCCAGGGACAATAAATCTTTATATTCGCAGACACACAAATTCAATAGTCAGTGTGGTTTGTTAGATTAAACACAAATTCCAAGTCATTAGATATATCTGGAAATCCCTTTTCATAACCATGAATTCTGACAGTTTATAATTCATCTTAAAACAGCATATTTTAAATCAGATCTGATACAATGGTAGAAGAAAAAAGTACTTTTATGTTTAATGATAGCCTTCTGGAAAAAATCATTTTATACACTACTTCATGTTGGCTAATTTTATTCTAGAAACTAGTCCAGTAATTGCCACATGGTAGGTATTCTATATACATTTTTAATGAAATTAATCTCACACAATTGGACATTTAAATTTGTAATCAACAACAAAAACAGATTAAAAAGTATATATTATATAACAATCATCTATGTTTTAAATTCACTCACTTCTTTGTTACAAAAATATTTGTTCAGAACTGATTCTAGTGTAAAGAGCATGTGAGAAAAAAAGATTATTCCACTGATGTTCTTAGAAGAATTTGCATGGTTTATATTAGTTCTTTCCCTAAAATTCATTCAGAATTTTATTTCAATCAGAAATTTAATTTTCAGTACTTTTAAGTTCAATGTAATTTGGAATGTGAGTTTATAAAACATGAAAATACAGTAACACTGTAGTTTAAAGAGTTAATTTTTTATTTAGTCAATTACTTTGAGAGGATGTGTCTAAATACTGCTTATATTAAGGTCTAGACAGTATGATCTTATACCAGGGAGATGGTGAACACAACTGGCAGTTTAGGGCCAGAGTTGGGACTGCAGGCAACATAAAGTGTTGGTGTACAAATGAGTTATCTTGGCTTGCCATGGAAGTGTGGTGCAGAAACTCTTTTCTTTTTTTTTTTTGAGACGGAGCCTTGCTCTGTCACCCAGGTTGGAGTGCAGTGGCGTGATCTCGGCTCACTGCAACCTCTGCCTTCTGGGATCAAGCTATTCTCCTGCCTCAGCCTCCCCAGTAGCTGGGATTACAGGCACATGCCATCATTCCCGGCTGATTTTTTTTTTTTTTGTATTTTTAGTAGAGACGGGGTTTTACCATGTTGGCCAGGCTGATCTTGAACTCCTGACCTCGTGATCCACCCAACTTGGCCTCCCAAAGTGCTGGGATTACAGGCATGAGCCACCGCGTCTGGCCGCAGAAACTCTTTTCTTAGAAGCTTCATATAGGTTGTCCTCTGCCCGCGCCCTCCTTTTCCCACACCGCTGACCACTTAAATTAGCCATCTCCTGCCGCATACAACTACTCCGCAGTTCTCTGTTCTCAACTCTCAAACATTCTCCTGTGGCAAGAGCAGGAAATTGGTCCGGAGAATGGTAAGCAACCGTGCTACACTGAGCGTGGGGTGCTATGTGGGAGAGTTAAACCACGTCTCACAAAAGTACAAAGAATGATCAAACTGTACCCATAGGCCAACCTTTCTGGATTAATCACTGTTAACAGTATATCAGAGTTCTTCTGTCCATTTGTACAAAAAGAAAGGATTATGTACTTCAGTCATTATTATATTTCTCATAAGGGCCACAGCTATTATGAGTTTGGTGGTATTTCTTTTGGCAAATTTTATGTACTTTAAAGCAGATAGATAGATAGGTAGACAGACAGACAGATAGATAAATAGAGAGATAGATAGACGATAGATAGGGTATTTATAAATTGTTTAAATGTCTTATTTGTATTACATGAATTATTCTGCATCTCTCTTTCCATATATTGTGTTTTCAGTATCTAGTGAATAAACTTGTATATAATTAGCACTTAGGCTGAGTCCTGTAAGAGACTTATGAATAAATTGGAAAAAAAATGACATTTTTTTTTTAATTGAGACAGAGTCTCTCTCTGTCACCCAGGCTGGAGTGCAGTGGCATGATCTTGGCACACTGCAAGCTGCCTCTCCCAGGTTCATGCCATTCTCCTGCCTCAGCCTCCTGAGTAGCTGGTACTATAGGTGTGTGCCACCATGCCCAGCTAATTTTATTGTATTTTTAGTTGAGACGGGGTTTCACCGTGTTAGCCAGGATGGTCTTGATCTCCTGACCTCGTGATCCACCTGCCTCAGCCTCCCAAAGTGCTGGGATTACAGGTGTGAGCCACCGTGCCCGGCCTAAAAAAATGACATTCCAATCCCTTCCGTAATTCAACAAGTATCGTTCTAGATCAGTATTTCTTAAATTGAGTTACATAGGCACTATGGAAATAGGGGCCTGAGGGAGACATGCCCATGAGCTTTGTGTGTGTGTGTGTGTGTGTGTGTATTAATGTGTATTACACGTAGGTATACTATTTCTGGAAAGATGTCCCATAGCTTCCATCAAATTCTCAAAGGAGTCCATAAATTCTAACTTTTGGAAGTATCTTTTAAAAGCCCTGCTTAATTTCAGTGTCATAACTGAGGTAAAAATTTTTGGTATTAAAATTATGAAAAATAAGAGTCTATAATGAAATCGCCTATGTTGAAAAAATATAGATGAGTTTTTAAAATCATAATTATAGCTTCATTTTTATGTATCTAGACACATGTGATCATTTAATCCACAAAATAAAATAATTCAATCGTAATTACATCTTTGAATGTTAGAAACGGGGCATGCCTTAATAGGAAGCTTGCACAGGAGATTCAAGGACCAAGAGGTGGTTGGTTTAGTGACCTTTTAATTATTTCTACAAATCCAGTCCAGTTCCCTTACTTTAGATGAGGAAAGCTGAGACCAAGAGAACTGATGGAATTTATGTATAATCACTTGTTTTCGACTCAAAGTCATTAATGTATAGTGAAGAATTTCGAAGGTTAGTTTTGATAGAGAGAAAAAAACAGATAGGGTCTCTCTTTTAAATCCTTATAAGACATTGGATATGAGCTAAATGCAAAAATTAAATCTTTTCTTGTTATTCCCTATAACTAGCTGGTTGTGGAAAATCTGAAGCTGTGATGTTTGGAAGCATGATGTAAAATAAATGTATACAAATGTTGGGCACTTGTTTGGTTTAATTTTCTGGCTATACATGCAAATGCAAACATCTAACAAGTATGCTTTCAGAATGTAAGCACTGGGAATCGTGGAGGAGAACACAGATGGAGCTGTCCTCATGGAACCATTATACACTGCTAGTCCTAAAGCAATGGGGTGTCAGATAGACATATTTTTGTTTCTTAATTGCTGAAAATGATCTTTGCCAAAGAACTTCTTTCCCGCCCCCACCTTTCCATACTATATTCTTTGAAAAGGAGGCACCCTGTCACAGCCTTCACTTAAAGGGTGAAGGGTTATATTACACCTTCTTGAGAGTGGAGGATCTACATACATTTTTGGGGGTTCTTCTACAAGGGAGATTTTTCTTTCCCTCTTTATTTATTTACTTATTCAATCATTTATTCAATCAAATTAATCATTCAGGTACTTCTGGGAAAAGAATTTCAGAGGTAGAAAGGGCAGAAAGTAATCTTGTTCTATTTTATCATTTTGCAGGTGAAAATTGAGATGAAAAGAAGTTGAGAATTTAATCAGAATTGTAGGATTCATTGTGGCAGAAGACCCTGTATGGCTTCTCCTTTCTACAGAGTGTGGTGTTTCTGTGTCGGCCCAGTGTGAGGTTGTGGCTACATGGTGGCATGTATGTGGGTGGAGGAGGAGCTGTCCATGCAGTTCAAATGTGTTTGTGAGGATAGGATCTTTAGCCAATGCCTCCAGATTCTCACCTTAGAACTCAAAGTTGTGATTATTTGTAGAGCAACCAGAGTGATAGCATTTGTGACTAGGAATGGAGGGACTATAATTTCCACAACTGTGAATGAGCTGCCCCACTATAGCAAGGGCTGCCAGCTTCATTGTGGCACCCTTTGCAGGAATCAACCTCCCTCTCAAATTTCTCTATTGCACTTGCCTGTAACTATTGTGGCAACTCATTTATTTAACTGAATTTTTTAAGCCAGTTTTAGATTCTTATAAAAAGAGATGTGCGAGGATAGCACAGAGAGTTCTCATATACCCTACACTCAGATTCCCCTCGTATTAACATCTTAGATTAGGATGGTACATTTGTTATATTTGATGAGCACATCTGGATGCATCAGTATCAAGTACAGTCCATACTTGGTTTTTATTTTCTGAGTTCTTACCTTATGTCTGTTTTTTGGTCCCAGAATCCCACCCAGGATACCACATTACATCAAATCATCATGTCTCTCTAGGCTTCCCTTAGCTATGACAGGTTCTGAGACTTTCCTTGTTTTTGATGACTTTGGCAGTTTTAAGAGCACTGTACAGGCATCTTGCAGACTGTCCCTCAGTTGGGACTGTCTAATGTTTTCTTACGATTCAGCTGAGGTTATGGGTTTCTGGGAGGAGGACCACAGAGGTAATGTGACATTTTCATAATATCCTGTGAACGGTACATACTATCAACACCACTAATCAGTGTTGATGTGCACCTTGATCACCTGGTTGAAGTAGTCTTTGTAAAGTTACTCTCCACTCCTGCTCCCCACCCCACCTTTCCATACCATATTCTTTGCAAGGGAGTCACCCTGTCACAGCTCACACTTAACGGGTAGAGAGTTATGCTCCACGTTCTTCAAAGTGGAGGATCTACATAAATTATTGGAGATACTTCTACAGGGGAGATTTGTCTTTTCCCCCTTATTTATTTACTTATTTGATCACTTATTTAAATCATCCTGGACTCATGGGTACATATTTATACTCTGGGGATTAATCAATATTCCTTTATTTTGTTGCTCAGGTTGTTCCAGCTTTGGTCATTGAAAGTTTTTTTCAGTTGGCTCCTGTGTTCCATAGCCCATCATTTTGTTTTTGTTTGTTTGTTTTGAGTACTTCCTTCCTTTCTGGTGCTACAAGTTGTTTCAGGCCCATGTTGTATGTTTCCTGAGAATATTGACTTTATTTCTGAGAATACTGACTCACTTTTCATACTTACTTTACATTTAAGTTATAGCATGATATTGTGTGTGTGGTTAAACCCCCTGGCTGGATGGATTCCACTCACCCCACTGGGTTCACTGTCCACTCTTTCTCACCTGCTCTGTGTCCAGGAGACTGGTCTATGTGGGCTGATGGGGAGGCCCTCACCATAAGGTGCTCCCACAGAGAGGGGAGGGAGCACCAAGAGTCAGCCTGGGCTATTTATTCCTCCACTCTCCCCTGGGCTTACTGGATCCTTGCTGAAGACCTAAACTCACACCAGGCAGTGTCTCCACATGGCTTCTCGGGCTCCAGAAGCTCCTCCCACTTCTCCATACCTTCCCCTACACCCCACCTCCCCTTAGCCTGTTTGGGTCTGGGAGTAAGAAACTCTCCTGTTGCTAGCCCAGGGCACTGCCCTGGCACCTGTAGTTTCCTTTGACCTCACCCATACTTGGGTAAGCAGTCTCTTTATTAAACTCCCAAATTATCCTAATTTGACTGCATCTTTTATTTCCTGCTGGAATACTTTCTAGTATCTTTTTGGAATATGATCAGAATATGTTCCAGGAAGGTCGGAAGAAATGAAGGAAGAAAAGAGTGGAAAAGGCTAGGCATGGTGGCTCACACCTGTAGTCCCAGCACTTTGGGAGGCTGAGGTGGGCAGATCACCAGGTCAAGAGATGGAGACCATCCTGGCCAACATGGTGAAACCCTGTGTCTACTAAAAATGCAGAAATTAGCTGGGCATGGTGGTGCATGCCTGTGGTCCCAGCTGCTCTGGAGGCTGAGGCAGGAGATTCGCTTGGGACCCAGGGGGCAGAGGTTGCAGTGAGCTGAGATTGCACCACTGCATTCCAGCCTGGCGACAGAGGGAGAATCCGTCTCAAACAAAGAAGCAAACAAAAAGAGTGGAAGAAAGAGTGAGAGAGATTCAGAGTGAAGAGGAGGTGGAGGAGAGAGAGGGAGAAAGAGGAGAGGGAAGAGAATGGAGAGAGAGGAAGGAAGAGGGAGAGGAGAGAGAGGGAGAAGGAGAGAAAGAAGGAGAGAGGAGAAAGAAGAGAGGAGAGAGAGAGAAAGGGAGGGAGAGAGGGATATATAAAGGAAGAAAGGAAGTGAGGGAGGAAGGGAGGGAGAGAGAGCAGAGATTCTTAAAGAATAATCAGGACATATGAGCATGTCTTATAATAACGTGAAGGAAGACACTTAGGATCAACGGCAGAGGACAGGTTTCTAACTTACAGCCAATTCATTCCTCATATACTAAATAACAATTTTAGGTCCATACGGGACTAGGCAATTTTTTAGGATTTAACTTTAGAGCTAATAATTATAATATGTGGAGCTATTATTAATAACTCCCATGGTATCCTGACAATGTGTTAGACACCAAATTTTCAAGTAGATTAAGAGCAAATATTCCTTATTAGTACAAAACAACTGTGCACATTCCATATTTACGCATTTGTGGGATTTTATACTTTCATTTGCATTACCTTGGATTTCTTCTTAAGGAAGAGAAAAAAATCTTATCATAGACACTTCTTTAGGTTTTGCAGTAAATATGATGAAAGTGTGCTCTTCGTTAAAACAATCTTGAATCTCCACATTGTTTAGCATGCCTGCATTGCATTATAAGATATCAATAAATACTGAAATGGAAACACAGTTAACTGTATATAGCTATCTATTAATGTATCTTTTATTCCATGCTAACTATGTAGGTAGGCACTTAATATGTATTACTTAATTTAATTCTTGATCCGTTATGTTGGGATTTGGAATTTTAAAGATGAGTTAAACTCAGAGAGACTAAGTTGCCAGCAATCACACAGGCAAAGACTACAGAAACAGAAGTCACACCACTGGGGCTGGAACATGGGTTTTCCTAACTGTAAACCTTGTGCTCTTTCAATTACTCCATTAATTAATATGAACATTTATGCTTTGGGGGCAATTAATTCAGAAGTATGCAGTACAATGAAATATGAGCATTCATTTCTGTGAAGGTTTCATTTTATGGCGTGAGCTAAATTTTTAGTTAGGATTGAAAACACTGTGTTAAATAAACTAAAACTTCTCTTTAAAACATCTCAAGCAGAATAGTCTATGACTAATACATATTATGGAATAAGACAGAACTTGCTGAAAAACCACGTGTACATGGTTTTGATTACCTTTTGGTGCCAAGGTATTTAATTATGTTTTTATTTCAAAGAAACAAATAGTCAAGACTGGGTTTGTGAGAATAAGAAATAAAAGCAGTGTCTTTTTCTTCTTCCAAGATTTGGAACTGTGGTGGTTTACTTAACCTGATCAAACTTTTGCCTGGTGAAAGAGAATGGAAACACGTTGTTTTAATTCAAGGAAAGTAACCAATTTGCATACATTTAGTATGAGAGGCTTACACGGGTCTATAAAAATCAGTGTTAACAGAGACTCTGTCTTTGACAACTTCTACTCCAATTTAGATAACAATTTATTAACCTACCTAAAATGTGGTTCTTTTATTCATTCAACAAGTAATTTTTGAATATTATATTTCAATCGATATTTTCATGTGTTAGGTGTTCTGCTGGGCTCTGCAGTGACAGAGATGAACATGTTATATGTAAACGCAACCTTTACTTAGTCACTACTGATTAGTATTGTGTCTAAACATACTTCTCAACTATGTTAACAATTTCTAAATGTCAGAGACAGGTGTTTTAAAATCCGTGGACATGTTTTCAATAGTCGTTATGAATGACCCAATCCCGGACATTCAGGCTGAGAAGGTACTCTGAAATCTTAGCTCTTCCAGTGCAACACCCTCCTTGCCCTTTCAGGATCCTGAGAGTTGGGGGAGGTAGTGACTTTCTCAAGGCCACACAAGAAAAGCAAGAATAGAAATCTTGTCCCATGACTCTGAAGTCTGTCTCAAATAGGACACTGGCTTGCCTGGGGTATTAAAGAGTCACTCATGAATTCATTCATTGGTTAACTCAATTGACAAATATTTTTTGATCATTTTCTTTGGTCAGGCCAAGGCCCAAGGTACCCCACTAGGGGATGGAGGTACAATGAGAGCAGAACAAACATGCCCCTTACAGTGTGGCACTTCAGTCTAACAAAGCACTAGGTCTATGGTAAGATACTAATAAGAAACTATGAATATTAAGTAACTCTAATGTAATTTGTTAAATAGATTCACCAACCAGTATACGAGAAACTGTAGTAAACTGATTATTGGGGAATAGAATAGTGAGCCATGAGAGAATATCGAGGGTTTTCCAATATTGTTTTGGGAAAAGCTGAGTTAGGATCCACTGTGGCTGCAAAGCTGAGCTGTAAACGGGAAGATCTGCAGGAAAGAGCTGGCCAGGTGGACGACGGACGCAGGTGGGCAAGCGTGCTCCACGCACAGGGCCCAGCGCGTGACATCACCAAGAACTGAGAGCAGGGAATTCATAAACGTGTGAAGAAGTAGATAATGGTAGTGTTTATTTCTTGCTTACTTTGTGCCAATATGTTGTAAATGCCTTACATAGGCTAATTTATCAAATCCTCCTACCAACAGTACGAGATAGGGGAGTATAGTTACCCTACCTTCACTGAGGAGAATACTAAAGCTCACATAGGTTAAAAACCTCACCCCAGATCATATATCGAAGACTGACGGAATGGACTTCAAACCAGGGTGTATGGCCTCAGGGTGCCTGCCCTTAGCCACAATGCTGTCTTCTTTTTGAATGTAAAGTAAATAGTTGGTATTTTCCGCCTTCTAGCTCTCCTCCATGCTTGGAGTTCAATTTCTACAGTTGGGAAAAAATTACACAAACCCCGAACAATTTGAATTTATGCCTTGTCATACTGTATTTGCTTAATGAATGCAAGCCTCTATATTTCCTCTCATTTGTGGGTTTATGAACGTCAGCATCATACTTTATATGTGGCATGATTTTTTTAAATGCCTAACCTGTCATAATTAAAGATACCTACTTTGGACAAAAACACTTCTCTCCTACTTGTAACACTCTGGCACTAACCATGCCAAAAACAAAAAACAAAACAAAACAAAACAAAACAAAACAAAAAACAACAAAAAAAACCCCCACACATAATATTTAATATGTGTACCTTGCCCAGTTTCTGGGCTGGTCTTCTTCCCCTAGGTTTTCCTCTGTATCATTTTTGTGGCTGCTTCATTTCTGTTTAATATTTGCTTATTTTTGTTGAAATCCCCAGTGCAGAAACCCACAAACCAAACAAATACTGATGGAAAACTCACAGCAGCTCAAATGTCCTTGGAGACACTCAATTTTTTCTTTTTTTTGCTACCATTTGTCATCCTCTGCTCAGAGAGATCAACAGTTTTTAGCACACAGATCAATATTCTCTTAACCCAGACCTAATCTGAGGAGAGTCTCCCTGTGTTCACCTTGGCCTACTCCTCTATCCTGGAGTTGCCCTTTTTTTTCCCCCAGCAATAATCTTGTCTGAGTAAGACAGCAATTTTTCATCCTTTGGTCAAAACTGGTGACAAAAGAGGGAATAATGGTTGCTGACATACGAAATGATAGATTTGACACATGGCGTGCTGAGCTGGGAGTTTTCACGTGCTAAAGCAGAAAGACAGATAAGCAGGCTGATAGCTCTCCCGACATTGCCGGCTCGCCCCAGCCGTCCCCACCCTCGGATACCAAAACAATCTCTGCTTTTTTTTTTTTTTTTTTTTTTTTTTGCCTTTTTCTTGAAGAAGTTTTGTCTCTGCCTCTGGATAGGAAGCTAGTAAATGTGCTGCTTTCCTGCCCAAAATAAACATTTCCCTGTCCCGCAAAAATGATCAATCTCTGCCCTTTTCTGTAGCACAGCGAGGGCAATACAGCCTGCTGCTTGAGGAAATATTAACAAATATAGCCAGTGAGAGGGAAACAGATGGGACGAAGAAATTGAACCAGCAGATTTCTGGACGGTGTTCAATGAGAAGAGTTTTAGAATACTGAAACAGAACTGCTCTTTAATTTTTGTGAGCATCGATAGTCAAGAAACACCTCTTCCCAGCCTCCTGGTCTCCCTATTAAAGACTTCATAGAGGGGCACAAAAGGGTCCCTTTCTTAATCATTCTGGCAAAAGCAAATTGAGGCTTACAAAAGCGAGTGCCAGGCGAGAGCGTAAAGGCGTGCTGGCGGCTCCAGCCCTGGTTCCTGGGACAGACACAGTGACCTACATGCCACAGAGCAGGGCTCCAGCCCTGGGATCCTCTTACATCTTGACACACAAAAGCTTCTTTCAGAATCCAGACTAACCAAACAGGAACAATTTTTATTCCTTCATGGGCTTCTCTGGAGCATGTGTTCACATTTAAAACCCTGTCCCTTGTGTCATAGGCCTGCATTCAGAGTCATTTGTATTCTTCGGATTTGCAAAGCAACTGCCACCAGGACTTCACTTGGTCACCAGTAGCCCATAAACAACTGGAAGTACAGTTTACTTTCTAAAACGTGCTTTTCACTCAGCTTCAAAGTCCCCTTTCTTTGACCAACTACATTATTTGTGTGGGAAACTATAGCTTTTTCACCATTGTTACGCTGTTATAAACATTTAAATATCATACACCATGCTCCCCTCCAAATGACAAAAACATATACATATCCTAAGGTGATGCTATTTACAAAGCTGTAAAATACCTACTTTCTGCCTTCCTTTAAAAGGCAACATTTTGGAAAGAATTTTTCAATCTACTTCAAAAAAGTAGTCTTGTTCTTTAAAACTGCTAGGCTTCCCCAAAACCTACATGCTATAAACATAAGGAAAATATTATAGATATATAATCAAATGCATGTTTTAAATCTCTGAGCCAGTTTTTTTTCTTTCTTTTTTTTTTTTTCTGTGTGTGTGTGTGTGTGTGTGTGTGTTGATGAAAAACATTTTCCTTGTAATACATTATTCGGCACAGTCTATGGTATTTTTCACAGTTTCTACATGTTTGACATTTTAGCCAAATCTGTTAGGAGGGGAACCAAAATGAACTACAATATTTAGCTTTCAATGAAGAAAATTAATAAAGGCAAGTTTCTTTTCTTTAAATAAAATTGTGGGTGGCTGGTTTTTTTTATGTGACTTTAAGAGCTCAGAAATTAACTGCCAATAGTTCATGGTGGATAATAAAATAATTTTTAAATGTATAAATATTTTGAGATGTGCACACTGTGAGAAGGAGAGGAGGAGAAGTTAAATAGAAACACCTCCCCCCAAACCTGGCAGAAACAAGAAACTTCCCATGATGAGAAGTACTTTGTAGAAAACAGGTGAATAATGAACTCTTATTTTTATTCTTTTCTTTATGAGTTAGCTTTCTTACAAAATCTTGAATTACCTGAAGTTTTTACTCGCTCGTTTGTTTTACGTTACTCGGAAGGTCATGATTTAGGGTGCATTTCCTTACTCCAGCAGTCCCTTAGTGAAAAGTCTGAGTGGTCTTCTGGCATTTTCCTTTTAATAGCAATTTCAAGTACAGGATTGCTGAAATGTAGAATCATTTTTGAACACGTGCCCTAAGGCCACAGGACAATGAAGAACATTTTGAAGGAGTCGATACAATAAAAATAAAACCAGCACTACCGTTCTTTGGAAAGCAATAATATTGCTCTCGGTGGCCTCAACTCTCACCTTGGCCTGTTTTCTCACCTGCAAGCAAAAGTCCCCTTGAAATTGGGGAAACTCAGAACCAAGTACAGAGATGAGATGCACTTCTGCCTCGCTTGGAATTTTTCTCTCTGGAAAAAGGTCCCCTTTGTATCAGAGAATTTGCAGACACTTCTTGCCACGGAATTGTTTACATTGTTATTTTGTCCCCAAAGAGTTCTATGATATGCGTGATTCGGTCAAACTATCCCCTTTGCTTCCCATAGTTGCACTCCTCATAGAATACAAAGAGTTAAGATGATGTTTCTTGTTGTAGAATTAATCAGATTCATATTAGCAGTAGTAAATGTCATGTTGGCACCTTTTCCTTCTCACACATTACAGTTTCAAGTCTTTGCTATGAGGAAATAATGAAGTCAAGATATGCAGTGCCATATACTGTGCATCTTTTTTGTCAGGCTGCATAAGAAATGAATTGTATCTGCTACTAAGGGGGTCAGAAGAACAGCGAGTTAAGAAGACTGCTTAAAGAAATGACATGTCAAAGGAAACAAAAACTTATTTTTTAGTACTTTCAAGGGGGATTGCCTTTTTGGAAATAAAATGTTCACAAATATCCCTATGTGATAAGGCTTGGTTACATTTAATTGCCTCTTACCAAGCAGCTTTGAAGTTCCCACAGCTTACTTATTGAGATCAATAAAATAAAAACGACCTCCTTGGCAGCATACTTGAGCACTGCCAGGAGAGGGAAATCCTTCCCTCTGGTATAGAAGATTCAAAGCAATTTTGAGTTTTGAGGTCACCTATTATAAACAAGTAATGTTTCAGGTACCGTAAGGAAATATCAGGCCCTGCATGGGATCATAATCAACATCCATAAATAGCTTCAACATAAGGCAGGTTGTGCAAATTACTATAATAGAGATATAAGCAATTTCCCATGGGATGTCACAAGAAGAAAGGAAGGTTTAACTTCAATAAACTATTGCTTAAAAATAAATAAGGTGATCATCTCTGTAGTCAGCTATTCAATTCACTTAACTTCGTCCAGGCAACTAAATCCTATAAGTGGTTTTCTCATGGAATGCTATGAGATTCAAGTGAGAAATGTATATGAAAAGCATTAAGTGCTATCAAAACACAAATAAATTGTGTCTAATCATCATCATTTTAATCACTACTTCTAAATACCAGATATAGTAGACCTGAAATAAAGAGATCCTTCTAGACTAGAGCTGCTCACTTGCGGTGTGCACAGATTCCTTGCAGACTGTGTTAAAATCAGATCCTGAGCCAGTATGTCTGGAATGCAGCCTGAGATTCTGCATTTCTAACAAGCACCCAGGTGAAGATTATGCTGTTGGTCCTCAGATCCAACTTTCTGGAGCAAGGCTAGAGGCTTTCTTTTGGGGAAGGCCCAGGTTTTGCTCAATCTCTGCCAACAGCTTTGACCCTTCATTGTTTCTGTCCAACAGTTACTAGAAGTCCTTCCCTATAAACCACTGCGTGTTCAAGTAACCCAGTCTCCCACGATGTTTGGTCCAGTAACCAAGCACCCTGGCTTACTGAGTCTTGGAATGATATAGGATTTTGAAATGCCTCCCAATTGCCCCATGGAATTCACTCATTAGATTGTCTGACACCCGGTATGTTCTCATGCAATAATCTCCTTTTGATTAAATCTTACCTACAACACCTCATCCTGTATTCATTTACCACATCTGACTTACAACTGTGGTAACAATGCCTAACATGTTTCAGGGTCACTGTAACTGTAACTCCAGGAGTTACAGTTCCCCTTGTATTTTACACAAATTCTGTGTGAGTTTTGCTCTAAGAGCAGGCACCATTTTCAACGTGAATGGTGGCCTTTTCGGTTGTACAATGCCTCAGTACTGTAAAGGGATTTTAAAATTTACAAAGTACTTTCACAGAGAATAATTTATTTAAACCCTGAAGCAACCTTTTGAGGCAGGAGTTGAGCTATTATCCCCATTTTTCAGTTAAAATAACTTTGAGAGTTCAAGCAAACTTTGGGGAATTAAGTCATACAGATGGGAATAATGAAATAAAAATGTACAATCAAATCTCCTGCTTCCATCCTCTCCCCGTGTTTCATCATCTTCATGCCTCTACTTTCCACCTTTCTTAACTAAAACAGAGAATGGATCCCAGCAACAACCATGACATATTTGAATTAAATCACTTTTATTGTCTCAACTTTGTTTTATCCCATCAGCATTAGTCACCTGACAATGTTTGATGTTTCTAGGAATTGAAAGGTGTTCTCTTTCAGTTTGATGTGACAATTTAACTTCATACATTTATCTCCTCTACTTCCCTAGAAATAACACTAGCCTAAGACAAGATACTATCATGCACTATATAATGTTGCTTTAATCAACTATGAATTGCATATACAACAGTGGTCCCGTAAGATTATAATTCAGCTGAAAAATTCCTACTGCCTAGTGACACTGTAGGCATCATAATGTTGTAGCACAATGACATTAAAAAATAAATTTAGTGGCCGGGCACGGTGGCTCATGCCTGTAATCCCAGCACTTTGGGAGGCCAATGAGGGCAGATCACAAAGTCAGGAGATCGAGACAATCCTGGCTAACATGGTGAAACCCCATCTCTACTAAAAACACAAAAAATTAGCCGGGCATGGTGGCGGGTGCCTGTAGTCCTAGCTACTCGGGAGGCTGAGGCAGGAGAATGCTGTGAACCTGGGAGGCAGAGCTTGCAGTGAGCCGAGATCACGCCACTGCACTCCAGCCTGGGCGACAGAGCAAGACTCTGTCTCAAAAATTAATTAATTAATTTAGTGTAGCCTAATGTACAGTGTTTATACAGACTACAATAGTATACAGTAATATCCTAGGCCTTCACATTCACTCAGCATTCACTCACTGCCTCACTCAGAGCAACTTTCAGTCCCGCAAGCTCCATTCATGATAAGTACCCTATGCAGGTATACCATTTTAAATCTTTTTTACCATAGTTTTTATTGTATCTTTCTTAGGTTTAGATATGTCTGGATACAAAATACTTACCATTGTGTTATAATAAAGTAGGCAGTGCAGTAATATGTTGTATAGATTTGTAGCCTAGTAGCAATAGCCTATACCATACAGCCTAGGTGTGTAGTAGGCTATCCCATCTAGGTGTGTGTAAGTACTTTCTACGATGTTAGCACAATGAGGAAATTTCCTAACAACGAATTTCTCAGAGTGTATCCCCACTGTTAAGTGACACATGAGTATTTTTAGCATTAGGGGAATATTTAAACCTAGACTGGCATCTCGAGGAAGGTCTCCTACACAATTCTGGGTGATACAGCACAGGTAAGATTGGAGTGAAGGAAAAACTGACTAATTTGAGTTTTACATTAAGACGAAACTAATGTTGGCCATAGAAATGGATAGTAGGGACCCGGAGGGAGTTGAGAGCAGATCACTGGACAAGAAGGGAGGAGAACATATTGAATCTCCCAGATTCCCAGGAAACCCCACAGGCACTAAGGACTGGGAACTCTGAGGAGTAGGCCCTCAGCATTTACTGTTGGGATGCACCTGGTACGGACAGCACAGAAACACAGAGGCTCGGCTGCACTGATTTAATGGCGGGCATGCAAGCCAGCGAGGAAGTCAGCTGTGACTAGGCTGCTACTTCAAACTAAATGCACAAAGAGTCGATCTGGCCCCCATTACAGCTTACATCTCTGGTGACCTCCTTTCTGATTCCTGGCAGGCCACAAATGCTCATTAAACTTTTCCCTTATCTCCTGATTTCTGCTTGAAAGAGTTGAATAAGAATCCACCCAATCTCAGGTAGAACCATTTCAAGTGGTTCAAGTGACAACACTTGGCTAATAAGGACTTCCTTTCTCAATAACTGTGAAAGTGAAAAACAGTATTATTGGACATGGAATGTGGTTAACTGTTCAAATCAGAAGAACAAAGGTAGATTATGACAATAGACTTTCAATATACATGACAGGCAAAAGACTAACTTCTTAACTATACAATTGATTACAAATTAATAACCAAAAAAATCAAACTTCCAATGAGAGGGATTAGAAACCAGAAACTATATACCAGGATATTGCAAATAACAAGGAAGCAGCCACAACATTATTGATATCCAAGAAAGAAGCATACAAAGAAATGTATTACGCATTCAAGATTACAACAGTCATGAAGATTTGTCCACCAAATAACATCATGAAGGGCGATTTAAATTTTTAAAAAATTGAAAATTAAAGGAAGGTTTTGACAACCCCCTCTCTATCTTTAATATATAAAGTGGATAAAAAATAAATATGGGTTTAATAGTCTTGCATCATACTTTGCAGTTTACAGATAAAAAATATACATTGCCTTAAGAAGTATTTTAGACAATTTTTAAAAAATTCAATAAGCATTTGTTGAGCCTATACAATGAGCCAAGAGTTTACATATTATTTATTCCCTAAACTAAGCCTCTGATGTAGCTGTTACCCTAGATTTACTGATAAGAAAACTATAACTGAGGAAATAAGAGATTATCTAAGATAATGTGATAATTAAAGTGATAGATTCCATTGCACTTGTAACTTTAAAAAAATCTTAACCTTTCTTTTTTTGTGGATCAATTTTTTTTTTTTTTTTTTTGAGACGGAGTCTCGCTCTGTCCCCCAGGCTGGAGTGCAATGGTGGGATCTCCGCTCACTGCAAGCTGTGCCCCCGGGGTTCAAGCCATTCTCCTGCCTCAGCCTCCCAAGTATCTGGGACTACAGGCGCCCGCCACAACGCCGGGCTAATTTTTTTTTTGTATATTTAGTAGAGACGAGGTTTCACCGTGTTAGCCAGGATGGTCTCGATCTCCTGACCTCGTGATCCACCCGCCTCGGCCTCCCAAAGTGCTAGGATTACAGGCTTGAGCCACTGTGCCCGGCCTTGTGGATCAATTTTAAACGTATAGAAAGTTAGCAAAAGTAGTAGTTGTACAGTTTGTGTATACCCTTCAGCAAGCTATCCTAAAGTTCACACCTTACTTAACAATATTAAAATAATCAAAACCAGGAAACTAACATTGGGGCAATACTATTATCTAAAGACCTTATTCAATTTTCACTTGCTTTTCCACTAATGTCCCTTTCTACTCTGACAACCTAGGCAGGACCCTGCTTTGCTTTTCTCCTGGGGCCTCTTCAGTTTCTATTAGTTACTCATTCTCACCTTGGGTCTCAATGATCTTGACACTTTCAGAGAGCATGTGGTCATTTGTCTTGTAGAATGTCCCTCAGTTTGGATTCATCTGATGTTTTCTCAAATGGGGACAGAGGCTATGCAGTTTGAACAGGAATACCAAAGAGTGATGTTGCTTCTTTCTCAGTGCATCTTATATCATAAGGTTCATGACATGCATATGTCTAATTGTTGGTGAGGTTGACTTTCATCAGTTAGTTAAGGTGGTGTCTGTTGAGTTTCTCCACCTATAAAGTTACTATTTTCTTTTTTCTTTTTTTTTTTTTTGAGACGGAGTCTTGCTCTGTCGCCCAGGCTGGAGTGCAGTGGCGTGATCTTGGCTCACTGCAAGCTCCGCCTCCTGGGTTCACACCATTCTCCTGCTTCAGCCTCCCGAGTAGTTGGGACTACAGGCACCCGCCACCATGCCCGGCTAATTTTTTTATATTTTTAGTAGAGACGGGGTTTCGGGGTTTCACCGTGTTAGCCAGGATGGTCTGCATCTCCTGACCTTGTGATCCGCCCACCTCGGCCTCCCAAAGTGCTGGGATTACAGGCGTGAGCCACTGTGCCCGGCCTATTTTTCTTTTCTGTTAAAAAATATCTTGGGAGAGATGTGTAAAGACTTGCAAATCCTGTTTCTTTTCAACTATAAAACAATTTTTAAAACTTGATTATTTTCCAAGCAGCAAATATTCTATAAAATGTAGATGCTATACCTGTTACAATCTCTGAGAGAAAAAAAAATCCAACAATATTACAATAGTCACCCCAAATTGAAATTTATAGAAATAATACTCTATTTTAGGGAAAATAAGTAATTAAACTATCATCCCAGATTATTATTAAAAAGTCAAATTGAGAATGATACATTTCCAAAATTAATTATTAGCATTACCAAATTTAGAGGAAAACTCATATCCTTAAATTTCAATTAATTAATTCAAGTAAGGCTTAGTTTGTTTTGTTATGATATTCTAAATACTACATTAGTAGTGAACAAAACAGGCATGATCTCTGCTATACTGATAAAAATGAAAATAAGTAAATTAACCCTTCATCTCGAGAAGCTCTAGTGGAAACCATTAAGTAAAGCCAGGGAAAACAGGAAAAAAGAAATAAAGTAGCAAAACGAGAATCAATAAAATTAACAAGTAGATGATAAGGCCAAGTCCTTCCCCTTGAAAATGAAGGTAAGCATATGTCAAGACTAACCAGAAAAGTCACCAACAGCATAAAATACACAAACTTAATAAGGAAAGAACAAAATTTCTCTTGACTTAGGGGAAAAATTAACAAGTGATGTAGACAGAAAATTCATAAAAGAATTTATAAAAATAGCTGATAAACATGCCTAACTTCAGTAATAATTAAAAATTACAACAATAAGATAATGTTTCTCTTCATCAAGGTTACATTGAAAAAGGACTGGAGACACCCAGTATTCACAAGGTTGAGAAAAGAACACATCCACATGTTGCAACTGTGTTATTGGTTCAATACTTTTGATACAAATTTTTCTTATAATTACATCAAACATTCTTTTTCTTTTCTTTTCTTTTCTTTTTTTCTTTGAGGCCGAGTTTTGCTCTGTCGCCCAGGCTGGAGTGCAGTGGTGCGATCTCGGCTCACTGCCAGCTCTGCCTCCCGGGTTCACACCGTTCTCTTGCCTCAGCCTCCCGAGTAGCTGGGACTACAGGTGCCTGCCACCAAGCCCGGTTAATTTTTTTGGTACTTTTAGTAGAGACAGGGTTTCACCATGTTAGGCAGGATGGTCTCGAACTCCTGACCTTGTGATCCACCTGCCTCGGCCTCCCAAAGTGCTGGGATTACAGGTGTGAGCCACCACACCCAGCCGATTCTAAAATATATTTGACCTATCTCTGAGAAAGCTAAGATTTTATTCTAAGGATATAATTATTCATAGGCACCTGGGCGTGGTGGCTCACACCTGTAATCCCAGCACTTTGGGAGGCTGGAGTGGGTGGATCACCTGAGGTCAGGAGTTCGAGACCAGCCTGACCAACATGGTGAAGCCCCATCTCTACTAAAAATGCAAAAATTAGCTGGGTGAGGTGGCACAAGCCTGTAACCCCAGCTACTCGGGAGGCTGAGGCAGGACAATCGCCTGAACCTGGCAGGTGGAGGTTGCAGTGAGCCAAGATCACATCATTGTACTCCAGCCTGGGCAACAAGAGTTAAACTCTGTCTCAAAAAAGAAAAAAACAATTATTCATAGGTTATAAGAGACAATAATATTCATCACAGTTTAGTTCATAATAGTGGAAAAAAAGAGAAATGACCTAAATACCCCGTAGTCAGGAAACAGATTAAGTAAACTGATACATTTATGAAATGAAATATTATGTATGCATAAAAAACAATATTGTATAAGAATATTAGTGATGGAGATATTCACAAAATATTTCATTATTAAAGCTGTTTTTCAGATATTTTTAATATGACTTTCATTATAGTCATATTTAGTATTAATTTATACATCTAGAAATGTATACAGAAGTTATTAAAAGTGGTTAGCACCATGAAGAAGGATTATGGGTGATTTTTACTCTCAGCATCCTACTCCCATGATAAGTTCAAACAGGATTTGAAATATATATGTGTGTGTATAAATATAATATACATTTATATCTGGTTTTAAAGTATTAATCAAGCTGTATCAAACTGGCTGTACTTCTAAATTCTGGAAATCCTTTTAACTTGCTCTCTCACCTTTTCAACTATGCAACTTAGTGTTTTTGCTTTTTTCTTTTTTTTTTTCTTTTAAGAGGAATAAAACAGTGCTTTAAATAATCCATTTCTGAATTCTGAATATGGGTTTTAAAAAATGTAACTGCTTATCTATTTCCCTTTATTGTGCATTTGTACATATTACATATTTGTCTTCTATTTGTGCTTTCTTCATCTTGAACTTTCCCTTAATGATCATCTATCAAAACAGAGTCTTTTGATTATTGACAGCTTCCATATTCTCACAAACACTCAACAACTTCCCTCTCCTATTTCCAGCAAGTTTAGAAACTTGACGGTTTACATGGTTCAGTGCTCAAGGGCTCTTGATTTATCATTTACATTACCTTTTGGACTTTTGTTTCCTTTCATACTTTTTCTTATTTTACATTTGAGTCCTTTAATTCTCAGCATTTCTTTCCATTGGCAATGCAGGCTGCTGCAGCAAGACACGTGATCACAGGCCTCTCTTCCCACACTTGATTAGCTGGTAAAGTTAGAGAAATGGCGCAATTACTATTTTAGGTGTTAATTTTTGTTTTTCGTTCAAATCATAAATAATGGATTCTCAGCACCTTCCTGTCATCGTCCCTCTATGCAGCCAGACCCCGGGGAGTTCCCTCGAGGCCCTGGCTAATTTACCAGCAAGGCAGCAGCCTGAGGGGGGCGCATCCTTGCAGAATTCAAAAAACTGGAGAGTTTTCAGTCCTGGTAGAGGGGAAACAAAGCACCTAGTAATAATTTTATTAGTGAATAACAGCTGAGACAAAACGGAGATATCTTTACATCAAATCAGCCAGGTATAAAATGAATTGGAAAAGGAAACAAAGATTTAGATACTCCTCAAATTCCAAACCCAGACAGAGACATACGGACTTCAGCACAATTTTCCTTGGATGGGTAATTCAGGCAATCAGTTTTATCTACTTGATTTGTCACTAAAATAGGAAGTTATGACTGGAAATCTCAGCATAAAGTAAATTTTCTTTTTATCACTTTGCTTAAAAAAATGTATTGTTGTAAATCATGCTGGGATACCTGGCAACGGCATGACTAATTTGTGTGTGAAAAGTAAATCCCGTCTCATCCAGAATCCCCATAACAAGGATATCTAAATTATTTTCTTAAAGAAGAAAGAACGGCTTAAATTCAACTCTTTGGTAACTAAACATTCCAAAGAATTTAAATTTCAGGAACTTTCAGTTCCAGCTGCATTCTAAAAACTGTTTATTAAAAACTGAAATCAGATATTTTCAAATTACTAAGAAATTCATTTCCTATATTTTGTTGTTGCTCAGGAGTGTCTTGAGTCTCTGCTTTGAGCCTATCTCCTGTTTAACAGCCTCCCAATTGCTATCTCTAGGCAGTGAGGACAGGATAAATGTGATCTAGTCTCTGCATTTGAAAAGCATACATCTGAATCATTTCTTTCCCCAGAGTTGTTTCTATTTCCCTTTCATCTCAATTTCCTCACTTGTAAACTAATGTCAGTTGAACCACACTGTTTCATCTCTCTTTGGTGACATCCTAGAGAAGTCATTCTCTATGTGTTTGCAGTTGGAACACTATTCCTCACCCAAGTCTCTCTCTAAGGAACCTGTAGCTTTGTAGCTAAAAGCATGGACTTCAGAATCTGGCAGAACTGAATTTAGATCTCAGTTGTTTCTTACTGCCATGAGACCCTCAACATCAGTCTTGACCTCCCTTTGCCTCAGTTTCCTTTTCTGTAAAGTAGTCATAATACCATCTACTATATATAGTGATTCAGAGGGTGAGAGGCTGAGCACAGTACCTATCACAAAGCAAGTGTTCAGTTAGTAGTAATATAGTAATGAGTGTCTACTCATGTATTTCAAGACTGAGGACGAAAAATTGTGATCTTTTGTTTCAGTAGCTTGTTCTATGAATACTGTGATGGATTAAGTAGTTGATGAAGTTTCTAACTATAAACAGACTCTTCCCCCCACCCCCTTTTTTTTTGAGATGGAGTCTCACTCTGTCGCCCAGGCAGGAGTGCAGTGGCGCGATCTTGGCTCACTGCAGCCTCCGCCTCCTGGGTTCACGCCATTCTCCTGCCTCAGCCTCCCGAGTAGCTGGGACTACAGGTGCCCACCACTATGCCCGGCTGATTTTTTTTTTCTTTGTATTTTTAGTAGAGACAGGGTTTCACCATGTTAGCCAGGATGGTCTTGATCTCCTGATCTCGTGATCCACCCACCTTGGCCTCCCAAAGTGCTGGGATTACAGGTGTGAGCCACCACGCCCAGCCTTTTTTTCTTTTAAATCAAAGTAATACACACTGTTTGTAAGAGCCAACAAATTAGTTTGTCAATTGGTAGAGAGAACCCTGAGCAAGAGTGAGAAAAAGTAAATTTTAATTTTTTCATTATTTGACTTTAGGGCATTGACATATACTGTCTTGGTCTCCTTTCTAACATGAAGAAGTGAAGCTAAATGATTTTTATGGACCCTTCAAGCTCCAACATTGAAGGAACTCCAGTCCTCTCAGCAGGTTGGTTTGTAGGACTAGGGACCTGCATACACACCTTGTTTCAGTTCTCCATCTTCAGCCTCAAACTCAAGATCTGGCATATCATGAGTGCTCTTCAGTTCATGTTTGTTGAAACCTCCATGGGTATGGAGGGGTCCCAACAGCAGCAGATACTGGGTAGATGAACTTTCCCTTCGGGTGAAAGTGGGGCTTGTTGTTATTCAAGGAACAGGGGATCCCTTCTGCATAGCACCACCATACCCTCAATTTCCCATTAAACAAGTACCTTCTGCCTCATGGACAAGGCCTTGTGAAGACCACTCTTTTCAATTCTTGTCCTACCAGTATTGATGATTGAGCAACAAGACCCAGTGGCATTCCTCACGTAAATCTTTTCCAGAGAGAATTTTGCAGAACTCTAATCTGTGGAATGTTCTTAGGTGTTATGTAGAGGAAGGGTTCCTTAGACCTGTTTGATTCTCACCAGACTAAATAGCATTCAACAGTTTCTTAGTGCTGACTTCTCAGAGCCTTAATTGTGCTCTTAGTCACTGGGAAATCACCCAGTGTTTGAAAAGGAGCCTTTGGAGCATTTCTCTGAATGGGTATTCCTTGGTATATATTTTAATATTGATACCAGCCATCACCAATGTTCTTGCATTCATTTCCTCTGCATTCATCTTTGAACGATGTGGGCAGCTCAGAGGTCATGATTTTTGGAACTCAAAATCAACTGGAAGCAAGTCTGTGGATTTGGTATCTATAGGGGACAGCAAATCTGTTTTTCCTCATGGGGGCAGCCATGACCTCATCACATGTGAGCATATATTCTCCATCCCCATTGTGTCCACTTGTCCTGCTGGCATAGGAGCCGTATAGGAGAAGCATCTTTTCTGGTAGTTTACTGGTGGTTGAAGGATTCAGATCTTAACCCTCATCGCCAAGTAAGTGAAAGAGAGATATTTTCCTATAAAATTTCAGGAGATGTGTTATATCTTATTAAACTACAATGGGATTCTCTCTTGGAGCTAACTTTTTTTATTTTTTATTTTTTTGAGATGGACTCTCACTCTATCACCCAGGCTGGAGTGCAATGGTGTGATCTCCACTCACTGCAATCTTGTGCCTCTTGGGTTCTAGCAATTCTCCTGCCTCAGCCTCCTGAGTAGCTGGAATACAGGTGCACACCGCCACACCCAGCTAATTTTTTTGTACTTTAGTAGAGATGGGATTTCACCGTGTTGCCCAGGCTGGTCTCCAACTTCTGAGCTCAGGCAATCCACCTGCCTCAGCCTCCCAAAGTGCTAGGATTACAGGCATGAGCCACGCCCAGCTGGGGCTAACTTTTCAAAGACACTTAAAGGCACTGTGAACTGGGTCTGTCTCTTTTTTGTTGAACGTCTTGCTCTGCATAGTGGGAATCCTTGTCTTTAATCAGGGATAATATTTAAAATACTTAACAACCATTAGAGCCAGGCCATTGACCATTATGAAATGATGACACCCACTGGGCTTGAGCAAGGCACTGGAGGCAGGAAGCTAGACTGGTTTCTGGAAGCCCTTGCGTGGGGCCAGAGCACAGTTGTGGTGGCTGGGGTGCCTTGTGGGATGGCTGTTCCTAACTTCAGTGTGTAACTACTGGTATGCCTCTATTGGGGTGTGCCTGCTGAGTATGGGACATGTTTTTGTGATGGATAAATGTTTTGATGTCTTGGCTCAATAAAGGAACACAGAACTTGCTATTGTGACTCTATTAATGGGAATTTCAGGGAAGTTAGAAAAGCAAGCTAATGTCATTAAAGGCTGCTCAAAGAAGCACTTTGGAATGGGCTCCCTGCTCCTTGTTTCTGTTCTCTATCCTCTTCCCCTAAACCCAGGTTACACCATGGACACAGCTGTTATTAGCCACAACCTTATAGGTTAACTTTGTTTTCAGGCCTTGGGTCAATAATGTTGCCCAATTACAAAAGCATTGCACGAGATGCCAAGATGCCTTGAATTTGCTCCTGAATACTTTGCTCAGGTTCCACCCACTTTGATTTGAGGTCACAAGTTTATTTTACCTTTTATTCTACCTAAGTGGAGAATTCAGAAGGTAAAATTAAATATTTCTTCTAGAAAGAGTAGATGCTTCCATGTAAGTGTGGAACCCTCTGATGGATATAGCCATTACATGGATCTTGTTAACAGAATTTATGATATCTGAATGAGACACAAAAGGATGAGTGTTTGTTAGAGAAACACATTGAAAAAAAAGTTAGCCTCTGCAAAAATATGAAAAATGTAAAAAGTTGTTTTCAACTAGAAAGTAAGATTATATCAAATCCTTTTTGTTTGAATATAAGACAAACAAATGACTCTTGACTGTAGTTTAGGTAACAAAAGTCAAGGAAGACTCCACTGCAGTGTCCGATTGATGCTTCTGAAATAATTGGGGATACAACAAAGATCAGCTGTAGCAACTACTAAAACTACTTCTGCAGAAATTACTAGGGAGTTTTTAAAAGGTGTTTGTTTTTGACAGCACTGGATTTTGCTTTCCCCATGATTATTTATATACAAGCAGGAAGTCTGCTCCAGAAGGCGGGTTATAAGAAATGTTTTTCAATCAATGAGAGTTTACAGAATGGCCATTTTGGAGATACGGTTGCTTTGTTTTGTTTTATTCATTTTCCTGGACCACTACTATGGTTGCTTTGCATAAGTCAGCCAACCTACTGTGGAAGAGATTTCTGTACATTTCTAGAAAATACCTGTACCTGGGACACGTGTGCAAATAGAGGATATAACAAATGGGTAAAGAGTGATAGCTTACTAAGTTTGTGATGGTGTGCTTTCATTTCCAACAAAGTTTTAAATAGGTCTTCCAGGCTTGGTTAAAAAAAAAGATTAAAAATATCTTTCCCTTTTGATTTGAAGAAACCATGATTATTTTCTATTGTCTTGGTGTAGGCTTTTTATCTGTAATGTTAGTTTGCCTCCAGCAAATCATGTCTATAGGATGTTTCCCAAACTGAACTATTCTAGAGGGATTTTCAAATGTCTTTATCCAAATAGCACATAAAAACTGTGTTACTTGAGAAAATTCAGACAGACATAAAAGCAATGAAAATTCTCAACACATTTTAAGTAAAAAGCCCTCTGGAAAAAAGAAAGCAGAAATTAAAGAAGAACTGCTCAACTAAATTCTTTCTAACTAAAAATATGTACACTGGGGAAAAAGCAGACTGTTAACAATGCCAAATTAACAGACACCATTAGCAAAGCTGATCCATATGTCCATATTCTGAAAGTTTTGCATACCTTTCCAATCAGAACAATGAAATAATTCCTTTAATCAAATAAAAATCAGAACCACAATTTTCATTATTTTATGATAAGGAAAAAATCACAAAAACCTGTAAATCCCAGTATTCCTTTTCCAGATGTACCAATTTAATTTGTAATTGCAAGACACTGCCTGGTTTTAATGAATATGCAACATATGGATTAGTTCATTTCACTGCCTTTAGGTGTAGGGTCCCCAAGAGCAAGTGTAGATCTTGTTAACCACAATCAACATTCTGGAGATTAAATATTTTTAGAGATAATCGTTTCTATTACTCTGTTGAGCAGCATTATATCTGTGCCTAAGTTGTTTCTCGTCTATAATTTGGACAGTTCCAATAACTGGCTACCACTGTAGTAGCCTTTGCCTGTATAATTAAGTATTTTAGGAATCATTCATTCGGCTATGAGTTTTGGTCCAACCAAGTAGCACAAACTTTCTCCAAGAGAACACGATTAGAATAATTGCCACTCTAGGCCACTGTGAGTCATGCTGATTTGTTTAACCAAAATTTAGTTTTGTGCTGGGACTGCCACCAAAAGATTTGTTCTTGGGCATAGAACAAATTAAAGTGGAATCCAACTGTTTTCCTTAATAAAAACATATAATTATCTTAATTATTAAGGCAGGTGCAAATATTAGCATACGCACTGGAAGGATTTGTCTTCACTGGTGATTGCCCTACGTGTGTTGAACAGCTCATCTTTGTAGAATGGAGGACAGGGCTTCTATCCACAAGGTAGGATTCAGGCGAGTCACTGCCCTCCATGAATTTCTTGGAGAAGTAGAGCTTTGAAGAAAAGGCATGAGAAGGGAGTGAAAGCCAGCAGATCAGAATGTTGACCGTGGAAGGACATGTACAAGATGGGACAGTTTTCCAATTTCTGAGGCTAATCGTTGCTTTTACTCAAAGAACACACTTTGTCCAGCAAAACATTTTGTACTTACAATCATGCTAATTAGCCAAGAAATGAAACCCTTCAAACTTATAGTTTTAGCCAAGTATATTTTTTCTCCCTAATTTGTGGAAAAACTCTTAATCGCAGGAAACCGGATCTAGTTGTTATACTTTTTAGTTAGCTCTATTTATCCATAACAGCATCTCACTGAGGTCTAGTCACTACCAACCAGCAGGGGCCATCACAATATCCTGTCTTCCCTAGTACTTCTGTAAAATTCTGTGCTCACTGTATCCTAATTTAGGAATTTTATTCAGTAAAAATTTAAACCACTTTAAGCAATTCGTCACTCTACTGTGAATGCACATTTTTTACATGAGGTAGATAGTTCTGAGGTGATGTTTTAATGAGCATTTGCAGGTGAAGTTTGAATGTAGTGCTGTGCCTGCCTGAGTTGGACAAAGGGGAAAGGCAGGAATTAGGGATTCTGACACAAATTGTTTTCACTTCCAACTTTTGATGAAAGCCTTTTTGGATCTCTGATACGTGGGCATTCAGTTATTTCCTACCTCTACCCTTAATCTTCTGATTTTTGAATTGATCACCTTTCTTGTGGTAGCAGAACAAGCAGTTTCCTCTGCATAGGATTTAATTGCTTTATCCCAATGTTATGCTTATTGTGTGTATTATTCGCCTTTCTCATGAGTTTGTAAGCTTCACGAGGACAGGGAACTTGTCTATTTTGTTCTCAGAAATTTTGAGCATCCGGTGTAGTGCACAGCACAGAGTTGGTGGTGAATAAATATGCTGTTAAGTTCAAGAATGGGTAAATGACTATGCTGCTTTGCATTTTATCAAGCATTCTACACATTACATGTCTCATTGTTGGTTTTCTCTTGCTTGGGACAAAGTGTGGCTGTTGTTCTTCTTTTAGTCAGTTTGCTAATTTGCCTTCATAACAGTGGGTAGGCATAAACATCTTTTGGTTTCTTAGTCCCATGAATTTAAATGTCAAGTTTTATAGTGTAATAAAAATATCTCTGAAAAGTCATTTGGACAAGGTAACTTCTACTACCACAGAACGCCTTCCCAGTCTTCTGGGTGTGAAAAATCAACATCTCACTTTTTTCCCCCTTCTAAAGGATAAGCCCTGAGTAATTTAATGTATCTTCACACTCTTGAGTCCAAAGGCCCATTAGTAAATGTTTACCAAGAGCAGCTCTCCTGTTTTCCTTAGGGAAAGCTAAGTGAAAAATTAGTCTTTTTACTTCAATAACTAACTTTATTCCTACAGCTGTTTCAAATACTGAAATTATCCTTCAAATGAAGCAAAATAATAAAAAATTAACAGTTTATTTTATATTGCATACATTATTTGCACATAACTCTCAGATCAGGCCTGTCTAGACTTCAGCATGTGATATTTTAATTGTGTTTCCAACACATGTCTATAAATTAGTTGTTTACAACTCAAGATGTGTTTTCCCACGGAAACAAAATTGTTAAACGTGATTTGTTTTTCAGGCTAGATGGCTGCTGCTTATCATAGTACAGTGCTGGTTAGACCCTGGATAACTGACCTCCCTGTATATGCTTGACACTGGGCTGAGTGTTGTACATTCATTATCCCCGATCCTTGCAACCCTTTGAGGTGGCTATGTTCATTCCCACTTTATAGATGAACTGCTTCATTATAGGGACACCCAATAAGGTAAAGCTGAAGAGGCAAAGCAAGCAAAGAGTAGAGCTTCAATTTGACCCAGGCTAGCTTGAGTGCAAAACTTCAAATCTTCCTATCATGCATCTGAGCCTCCACAAAACCTAAACAATGGTGAGGAGACCAGAGGATGCAGAAGAGGTTATGAGAGATGGTGATATCTTTCAATAGGTACATGAACTATGGAAACTAGCAATTGTTAGCTTCCTGCAGAATAATTCAAGATCCTCTTGGTTGAAACTGGAAGTGTTTGAGACAAAGCAAGTATCATAACCATGGCCCTAAATAGAAGCTGAAAGTCCTGGTGAGAGATCGGGTCAGTTGGTCATGGCCACCATTTTGAGTGAAAGTGGAGTAAGGAAGTGAATAGGGAGAAAGAAAACTAATGATAGAGAGAAAGAGACAGGGAAGGAGCAGGACTTATGTAAAAGGGAGAAAGGAAAGCATTTCAGAAGTTGTCCTATTGATTAATTACTTCCCAGGTATTACTGAAACATCATACATTAATCATGGATAACACAAACATATATTGTCGTGGAGCTGCCTATGTTATCAGATGCTACACTCATCATCTGGTAGATGATCCTATAGAATATTTAGAATAGCTACAGGGGAAGGATATTATTAGCATGAGAAGAAATAGAGTTGTGATATGTGATGCTTTAAACCATTAGGAAGATGAATGGGCTAAGTGATAACTCCCAAAATGTGATCTACCTTTATAAGAGGATTTCACAAGTAAAGACTCTGAAGTGAAAGTAAGCACAGCATCAGCTCTGTAACTTTACTGTCAATATAGAGAAAATAAACCCTGCCTTTGGTGATGTAAAAATCCAAATGAAATAAAATGAAAATAAAACAGGAATATAACAGAGCCTATAAGAAAATTATTATTATTACAACTACTCTCATTGGCTAACTTTTATTCATTCTTACTATGGGCCAAACATTAGAGAAGTCTTATTTAATCTTGACATTAATCTTGCATGGTATTACTTTATTTTACACATGAAGAAACAGGCTCAGAGAAGTTATATAACACTCAAGTGCAGAGAGCTACCAGCGGTAGAGATAGGATTCAATGTTTTTTATACATCTTGCTTGCACCCTTTAACTATGTTATAGTATAGAAGAAAGGTATAATCTTTTTGTCAATGACAAGAGAAAAAAAGAAACCAGAAAAATACTATAACAAAATTTTCCTAAATAAGAAATGAGGCAGCATGGCTGATTAACATTGAGCTGCATTATTGGATGAGGGTTTAGAAACTTATTGACATAAAAACATGTTTGCTCTGTTTTAGTACATGTAAAATTCTTTTCCTTCAGTGATTCAAACTATGTTTCAGAACATGGAGCAATTTTAAAACCTGTATCAGAAACAGTGGAATTTATGAAGAAGGAAGAATGAGCACATCCTCTCAGTCACTGAGCTTAAAATTTAGGAAAACAAAAAATGGAACAAAAATGTGACATTCTTGTCACATAGTCCATAAGTCCCATAGGACAGTAACAAAGAGCAATACAATTTTCAAGGAGGCCTAGATGGTCTCCGACAGGGATGATCATGGAGTGGCTTTCAGATAGAAGTGGCACTTGAGCTAGGGCTTAAAGGATGTGTGGACAGAGACGATGGGGCGGCATTGCAGACTGAATGACTGCAAAGGAGCCGGAAGGAGAAAGTGGTCAGGTCCACTGGGTGAACTGTCTGATTTAGCAGCATTTAGAGTGAGGTTGAGGGATATAATGCTGGAAAATTGGGGTATAATGCTGGGAAAACAGACTGTCTTCTGAAAAAACAAAGGGCTTGGTTTCAGGTTGATGAACTCATATTTACTTTTACTCACAGAAGTTGTTTAACCAGCAACTATCTTAGTCCATTTTCTGTTGCTTCTTACAGAATACCTGAAACTGGGTAATTTACATAGAAAATAAATTAATTTCTTACAGTTATGGAGGTTGGGAAGTCCAAGGTCATGGGACCCTCTCTGGTGAGAGCCTTCTTGCTGATGGGGAAGCTCTGAAGAATCCCAAAGTGGCGCACAGCATCACATGGTGTGGGGGCTGAGTGTGCTAGCTCAGGTCCCCCTTCGCTTCTTACAAAGCCACCAGTTCCACTCCTGTGATAATCTATTAATCCATGAACCCATTAATCCATTAATCCATAAATGGATTAATCTATTCATGAGGTCAGGGCCCTTGTAACCTAATCACATCTTAAAGGCCCCACCTCTGAATATTGCCACATAGGGGATTAAATTTCAACTGAGTTTTGGAGGGGACAAACAGTTAAATCATAGCAGAAGCATACATGTTTATTTAACAATAACAATTATTTATATCTTATTATATACCTACATGGTACTTCTAAGAATTTTACCAATACTAATTTATTTGACTTTTTTTTAGATCCTTGTGAGTTAGGTCCATTTACTAGCCAGTTTACCTGTGAGGAAATTAAGGCACAGAGGGTTCAGTAACTTGCCCAGTTTATAAAGATAGTAAGTACTGGAGCTGGGATTTGAACTCAGGCATCTGGCTTGAAAGCCTGTTCTCACAGCCTTTGTGCTGTGCTGCCTTTGAGGGGGAGGTTAGAGTTATAGGACATTGAATGTCCTATGTAAAACTCTTCTGGAAACAGGGAAAACTGGTGTCAGGGCAGCTAAAAAAATATCTCATAAAGTCAGAAAAATCCAACTAAGATGGAGGACTGGCTGTAGAAGCTACACACTTGATCAGGGCATGGTAGTTTGTGCTTGCAATCTGGCTAGTCTAGAGGCTGAGGCAGGAGGATTGTATGAGGCCAGGAGTTTGAAACCAGCCTGAGAAACATAGAAAGACTCCATCTCTGAAAAAAAAAAAAAAAGGAAAGAAAATTCGCAAAGCATTGTGGCACATTGGCACATACCTGTAGTTCCTGCTACTCAAGAGGCTGAGGCAGAAGGAGCCTCCCTGAGCCCAGGAGTTTGAAGCTGCAGTGAGCTATGATCTGGCCACTGCACATTAGCCTGGGTGACAGAGAGAGACTCTGTGATATAGTTTGGATATTGTTTCCTCTAAATCTCATGTTAAATTATAATCTGCAATGTTGAAAGTGGGGCCCCATGAATGGATTATGGGGGCAGATATCTCATAAATGGTTTAATGCCATCTCCTTGGTGCTGCCCTTGCAATAGTGTGCTCTTGGGAGATCTGGCTGTTTAAAAGTATGGCACCTTCCCCTTCACTCTCTCTTGCTTCTGCTGTTGCCCTGCGATGTGCCTGCTCTCACTTCACTTTTTGCTATGAATAAAGAACCTTGAGGGACTCCCTAGAAGCCAAGCAAATGTTGGTACCGTGCTTGTATAGCCTGTAGAACTGTCAACCCATCAAATCTCTTTTCTTTGTAAATTTCCCAGCTTCATATATTCTTTTCAGGTGTACACTTTATTGTGTATTTTTTTTTGAGATGGAGTCTTGCTCTTTCACCCAGGCTGGAGTGCAGTGGCTCCATCTCGGCTCACTACAAGCTCCACCTCCCAGGTTATACCATTCTCCTGCCTCAGCCTCCCAAGTAGCTGGGACTACAGGCGCCTGCCACCACGCCTGGCTATTTTTTTGTATTTTTTTTTTAGTAGAGAAGGGGTTTCACCTTGTTAGCCAGGATGGTCTCGATCTCCTGACCTCGTGATCCGCCCACCTCGGCCTCCCAAAGTGCTGGGATTACAGGCGTGAGCCACTGCGCCCGGCCTATTTTTTGTTTTATTTCATGCTTTTGCCTTGCATTTTTGCCTGGAACAAAGAGTTTCTGATTTCTTTTTATTTGTTTTGTTTGGTAGTTTTTACACACTTTACCTTTAGTCTTTCTAAGTAGTTTTACTTTGTATGGCTTTCATACACACACATACACATTTTAGTTTTGTTTTCTGATACAATTTGTTTTTCTCTTAGTTGATAACTTTATTCCCTCTATGTGCATTGATATTAAGGATATTTCTCATCTGTTTTTACATATGGTTTCTTAATTTTTTATCTTAAAAAATCTTTTGCAAGTGGTTTTTGCTGTTGCATTATATCTGTACATATGTGTTCATCTGTGTTTCTTCTGGCAAATTGACAGAGGCTTTGAAGCAAAAAAGCCACAAATCTTGGTAACTTTGTGGGTGACAGAAGAGAAGGAAAGGCCAGAGGTAAAGAGCTTTGTTTTGAATACGGACTACAGTGATGATGACCTTGAAATAAGCAGAGAAATTAAAGAAAATATTTTAGGGAAAGAGCACTTGTCATCTTAAATTTTGTGTATAACAAGGTCTTGGTGTGTCATTTTTGTGGAAAAGACTAGCAGATATTTGGATGGGGTGGAAATGATGGGAAACAATTTACCAGTGAAGCCAGGTCAGACTTCGGAGTTGGAGTAATGCAGTCAGGTCATAGCTCAGCAGCCAGGAGGGTGAGCTCTGTCCTCAGACACTTTTGAAGTTGGAGCCCGTTTCCTCCATTCACAACAGTGCTGCTTTAGGAAAATGTTTCTGTCTCTTTAAGCTCAGAGGTTTTCTCAAAAAAAAAAAAAAAAAAAAAAGAATTGTTGCCTTTTATGGTTGCTATAAGAATTAAATAAAATCATGGAAACAAAGTCTGTACTTATTAATACAGAACGTGGCATATAATAATCCCTCTACAGAATTTAGCTGTTATGATGGTGTATATATGGCATTATACCACATATAGCATATACAATCATATATAGATATATAACGATCATTTTAAGCATTGTCTCAGCAGATGAGAGAAGATAGAAAAATTTCAAAGAATTTTTGAGAAACAGACATGTCAAAAGTAGGGTATAATAAAGGGAAAAAAGTAGGGGACTAAGAAATGGGAGTTGTCATTCAAATGAGCAAGGAAAAGTAGATTTAGTATGACAAAAGAGCAGAGGTTTAAGAGGAAGCAGTTGGTTCCGTCGGTGAAGTGTCTCTCTGCAATGAGCGACACTAGGCAAGGAGGAAAGGCCACGGTGCGTGGGTCGCAGGTGTCTCTGGTGTTTTTCAGAGGAGGGGAAAGTTTGGAGAGGGTAGGGGTTACATTTTGAGCACAAGATCCTTCTTTAAAGATCGTGAAACTGTGCCTCACAGGGTTAAATAGACCAAAGAACTGGTTTAAAAGGGACTGGTGATTAACAAAATCTCTGTTTATTTTCCAGGATGTCCCCTATTGGACCACAGGACCAGCTGAAACCCGCCAGAACCAGTATGACCGACTGGAGCTCGCGCAAGGATTTGCCGGGCCACGCGGTGATTTTTTGACGTCACCGTCTGAACTTCCGCCGCACGTTTCATACTAACTCCCCCTAAATTTGCACATGCCACCCATGAAGAGGCAACTGCACATGGGCAAGGGACTTTCCAAACATCCCCGTTCCCTGGCCACTCACTAATCTACCCTGAAACACTTTCCTCCGAATCCCTCTTTTATGTATATGGCTTTCAAGCCAGTACAAGGAGACAGTTTTGAGCCCATCTCCTGTCTCGCTGCTTGGCTGTTTTGCAATAAACCTTTCTCTCTACAAAAATCCCAAGCTTCATGTTTACCTTTCCATTGCTCACAGGTAAATGGACCTGGTTTGGTTCTATAACAATCTTTTGAATGACAGATTTGGTAATGACAGGAAAGGAACTAGACTAATCATAAAAAGGAGTGGCAGAGTTGGGACAATCACTGGAAGTCAGCAAAAATATTAGGGGAAAATCAGTTGATGTGGGGAATCTTAGGCAGAAATCAGGTGATAGCCTGCCATGGCGGCTACTGCATCTGCATGAACTGATGGACTTCAGGTGCTCAATAAACTTCAGTTCAATGAATAACTGTATCAACTTATTGGAAGAGGAATGGGTAGGGAAGCTAGGAGTAGGGGCTTCTGAAAAGTAGAAGAAATGATTTAATTTTAAAATCACCTAATTTGACGGGTCTGAATTTGTTCCTGTCTCAGTCTCAGTGGGGAAACTTTTTTAAAAAGTAAAATATTATTGTACAAACAATAACAGAATATTACATAAAATTGAAATGGTTTGTGTGTGGGGATGAAACTCCTGTCTTTTCCATCATACTTATATAATTAAAGTAATTTCTGTGTATTCCCTTCCAGTCCTTTATTTATATGCAGTCATATTTTTACATAATTGCAACCACAATATACAGACAATTTGCATTCTGCTTTTTAATTTAGTTCAAGGGAAGTTTGGCTAAAATTATTTGAAAGAAGAAAATAAAATATTGGGTATAAATATTCAACTACAAATGAAGGAAGGTTTTGTTCATCAATCCTCATCTCTAGAAAGGGAAAGCAATAAAAGTGAGGTAAAGCAATTCGACAGCACTTTCCAGTTCTTATAGGGGAAAAAAGAGCTTTCAAACTTACGGAACTGAATAAAATATTATAGCTAGAGGCACTGGTAGCTTTTGTAATATTCTGCTAAGCATTGCTTCATGCTAAATCTTGAGGTTTTCTGTTAAATTGCTTTTAATGCCTTACTGTAAATATCTGTTTTGTAATAGAGCATTGTTATCATTATTACTATTATTATTAATTTATATTTATAAGATGACAACATGTGGAAACTCTTTACCAACATTTGAAAAACCCCATTCGATCCTTGCCTGAGGGACAAAACATAAATTAGAGGAATACAATGCAGGAAAATGATGGGCACATATATGGTTTCAGCAATGGTATGGATTTCAGGCTAGAAAGGCTCTGCAAAGGAAGCACTGTTGTGATGTCTGAATAACATGGAAGTTTCTACTCTGAATAAATTTTGCCTATGATTCATGAGTCTTGTGAAGTTTATCTTTTTTTTTTCCCTGAGGCATCCCTTCACAAGTTCTATAATTTCCATAATACCCCTAAATTTTAAAAGCTCTGGATGTGCAGCTAGAGGCAGCTGCAGAAGATGAAAAAAAGGCAACAGGCTTACTTTCTCCTCTGCAGTCAGTATTTTCTATTAACATGTCTGTAAAAATAGGCCCTGTGCAAATGGACAGTTAGAGGTGGTCCAAATAAAGAGAAAGAGGAGATTCATTAGTTGATTGACTTTCATTTATTTTTGAGTGGAAAAAGCAACCTTAAAAACTATAAAATTATTTTAAAGTTCTACATTTCTAAGTTCATCAGTATCTGTAACATTGACTTTGGAAGTGAAAATAGGATAGCATAAAGTCATGCGGCCAGATGCAAGAAAATAAGCTTGCTCTTTTGATGGAAGGATGCATGGATCTGAACCACATCCAAGTTTTCTGTCTAGTCAACTAAAAAGCATACAGACAGCTTAGTCAGCCACATAAAATAATCGATCAGAGGCAGAAAATTTCATAAAATTTTAGTAATTGATTTCCAGCAGGCGAAATTTCAGTCATTTCTCAAAGGCAGGTGGCCCTAAGCACATTGATATGTTTATCTGTTTTCTTTAATTCTTCCAAGGAAGATTGTAAACTGGGAATAGTACAAGGTTTGATTTTAAAGATGGCCAAATATAGATATTTGTGAATTTTAGTGGCCTGAGGTCCATAGGTAGAGATTATATAATCTGTAATATTTTTTTAAAAAAGAATGTTAACTATATTAACAATAGCCAATAATTAATATTTGAATATCTGTTATGTACCATTCACTATCCTAGCCACTTCACAAATAGTATTTCATTTAGTGCTGTGTAATTGTAAAGTATACATTTGGTCTTGGCCCCTTGGTTTTTAGGAAAAAGCCCTAAAACTCTTGGAATTTTTGGAGTGATGAGTGTTCTTTGTATGTGAATGAGGTGATGGATGCAGCCCCTAGGTAGCTTCAGAATGGGGATTGGTCAGCAGAAATACCATAGTGGGATTAGAGGTTGGGAACTTTCAGCCCACACCACAACACCAGGCAAGAGAGAAGGGCTGAAGGTTAAGTTGACTGCCAATGGTTAATGACTTAATCAATTGTGCCTGTGTAATAAACCCAAAAGGACTGAGTTTGGGGAATTTCCAGATGGCTGAACACATAGAGGTTCTTGGAGGGTGGTACACCTGGAGAGGGCATGAAAGCTCTGTGCTGCTTCCCATATACTTTGCCTTATGCATCTCTTCCATCTGACAATTCGCTTGTATCTTTTGTAATATCCTTTGTGCAATCAATGGGTAAATATAAGTAGCGTTTCCCTGAGTTCTGTGAGTCACTTTAGCAAACTCATTGAACCAGAAGAGGGGGTTGTGGGAATCCCAGTTGATAGCTGGTTGATTAGAAACGTGGGCCACAACCAGTGCTTGTGACTGGCATTTGAAGTGGGGGCAGTCTTATGGGACTGGACCCTCAATCTGTGGGATCTGAGACTACTGCCAGGTAGACAGTGTCAGAATTTAGTTGAATTTTAGAACACTCAGTTAGTGTCTGTTGGAGAATTTGGGGCTGGAAAATTGCTTTGTGCTGGGGGTGAGGTGGGAAGGTAGGGGTGGGGTGAGAGGGGAGAAACCCCACACATCTGGTCAAAGAAGTATTCTGTGCTGTGAAAGAATTGTTGAAGAAACCAAATTTGTTTTTTTTTCAATATCATTACCATGCCCAAAAACAATTCTACGAAATTATTTCCATTTTGTAAATGAGAAACAAAGAAGTCACACATATAGTGAAAGAGCTGACATTTGAACCCAAAAAGTGTGCCTCTGCTTATAACCACAGAACAATGTGCCTCAACTATCACAATAATTAAAACATGTGCTAAACAAAGATAAGACAAAAGTTGATTTTAACATGGTTCTATTTTGTACCATAGTCATTATCCAATAAAATACTTTCTTAGAAAACAACTATACACTGGACAGTTATCAAAGCTAGGCAGAAATTGAAGGGGGTTCTACACTTGGAAGAAGGAAATTTCCCTGAGTGAATTCCCCCACATTTTATAGCATGTGGCCTTAGGGAAAACCTTACCTTCAACATGTAGTTGACCTACATTGGGATAGACACATTCACTCTTATTGGCTTAAAGAACCCAAGGGCAAAATTTACAGCAATCACCATAGCTGGAAAGCAAAGGATGAAGAGAATGCTGAGAAGTGAGAACCACAGATGTGAAGCCCCAAATTATATATGTAAACTTTCCCTAAACCTCTGGCTGGACCTTGGGCAATCCACGCACGAAACGGACTCCAAGCAGTGCAGCCAGAGCTAACAGAACATTTCAACTTCCATCTACTCCAGAGTTTAAAGTTTCAGTTCAGCCAAGTTAATTGCCTGCTAATCAAAGCAATTAACACCCTCTGGAAGAATATAGCAAAATCCAAAATCTCCACAACTTAAAATTCACAATTTTCTGGATATAATTCAGAAATTACTCAATCTACAAAAAATCAGGAACACTTAACCCATACTTAACAGAAAAAGCTATCAATGGAGATCAGCTCTGAGACGAGACAGACACTAAATTTATCAGAGGACTTAAAATTCATCTACCGTAGTTATTAAAAACCTATTTGTAATCAGCATAACAAATAGGAAATCTCAGGACAGAGATATGGAAAATATGAAAAAAATGATTCAGTGGAAATTGTAGAACTATAAAACACAATATCCGAAGTTTCAACATTTTACTGAATGAAATTAATGGCAGATTCAAGGTGGTAGAAAGGAGTCACTGAAGGAGAAGACAGAATAATGGAAATTACCAATCTGAAGAACCAGGAAGAAAAAAAATAGGAAAAAGTGAAAAGTGCCTGAGGACCTGGGAGACAATATCAAAACATCGATCATAGGTGTAATTGGGATTCTGGAATGAAAAAATAAAGATAATAGGGCAGAAAGAATATTTGGATAAAGAATTTGCAAAGTTGCCCAAATTTGCTGAAAGACATAACTTTATAGATTGGAGCTCAGCATAGTCCAAGAAAGATACATAAAAAAGTAAACAGAAAATATTGAAAGTGGCCAGAATAAAATACCATATTACATATAAGAAAACAATTATATGAATAATGACTAATTTATCATCAGAAATGATGGAGGGCAAGAGATCTTTAACGTCCCACCAACCTTGAATTCTATACACAGTAAAAATATCCTTCAAGAAAAAATGTGAACTGAAGACACTTACATAAATGTTAAAACTAAGTAAATTTTTGTCAGCACACATACTTTAGAGGGAGTCCACCATGTTGAAAGGTATCATAATAGATGGAAACTGAGAATTCTAGGATGGAAGCATAAATATTTCGATATTTAAAAAAGATGATGTTTCTCTGAATTTCTTTAGGTTATATATGACCATTGGAAAAAAAATTAACACCATTATAACATATGTATTAGCTATGACAATGCATATGACAGAAATAGGCTAAAGAATGGAAAAGTAAAAGAACCTATGTAGCATGTTTTCTCTATTTTTTGGGGAAATGATATATTAACTTTAAGTAGACTATAAACAGTTAAGGCTATATATAGTATTCTCTAGAACAACTTCCAAAAGAATGATTCAATGAGGTACAGCTAAAAAGCCAGCAGACACAATGAAAATGTAAAAAATGTTTAGTTACCTCCAATCAGGTAGTAAAGGAGAAAGACAGGAACAAAATCAGACAAGACACAGGAAAAAATTAAATGGCAGACACATAACCAGCCATTTCAATAACTACATTGAATGTAAATCGCATAAGCTTTCCAACGAGAAGACAAAAATTATCAGTATGGATTCAAATAGCCAGCCCCAACTGTATGTGATGTAGAGAGAGAGAAAGAGAGAGACTTTAACTATAAAAACACAAGTAGGCTGAAACTAATTGAATAAAAACATTATAACATTTAAATAAGAACCAGAGAATGCTGAAGTGACTACATTAATATCAGATAAACCAGACTTCTAGACAAAGAGTTTTATGAGCTACAGTTAAAAGTTAATGGCAGAATGTTGGTGACAGGTACATGAGTGTTCACTGGAGAGTTTTTTCTATGTTTTTATATATTTGAACATTTTTATAATATTAATTTGACAAAATTTAACTTTAATCAGTATTAACAATGACAACATTGAGAAACAACAGGCGAAGCAATATGGTAAATTTGAAAAAGTGTTACCCTGAGATACAGGGACTTGGATTCAAGTCCCACTTCTACAAGGCACTTCAGTGACTTTAAATCTGACATTTAGCATCATTAAGAATCAGTTTTCTTGTCTGTAAAATAAGACACATTTTTAAAGTCTGGGTACTGTCTGGGAACATTTTAATAAATATAGCAGGATATTCCAGCATTCAAGAGTTTGAGTAAAAAGAAAGGTATCATTATTCAATATCCCTACTTTTCTGCTCTTAAAAAACATAAATGAAAATATGTTAAACTTCTTAGAAAAACTACTAATTGTTGATGCCTTTTGATTCATTCTTTATAGCTAAGAAAAAATTGGATTATGTTACAAGGTGTTTTTTGTTTGTTTGTTTTGTTTGTTTGTTTTTGAGAGGAAGTCTCACTCTGTTGCCCAGGCTGGAGTGCAGTGGCGCAATCTCAGCTCACTGCAACCTCCACCTCCGGGTTTAAGGGAGTCTGCTGCCTCAGCCTCCCAAGTAGCTGGGTCTACAGGCACATCACCACACCAGAATAATTTTTTTGTATTTTTAGTAGAGATAGGGTTTCATCATGTTGACCAGACTAGCCTCGAACTCCTGACCTCAGGTAATCTGCTTGCCTTGGCCTCCCAAAATATTGGGATTACAGGCATGAGCCACTACAAGCTATTTTTTAAGATATAATTTATTTATAACAATTTTAACTTCAGCTCTATAAATAATTTAATGGCATCATTCTCTGACCTGGATAAAAATAAGAAAGATGACTTTACCAAAGTTTTCCACTTTTGTTATTTCTGGCATTGGGGCGAAAATATAAATCCATCAAATGTCAATGAAATTAAATGCCTTTCTGTTATCATTTCCTTATCAAAAAATAATTTGTTTTTCATATTTGTGCTAAGGAGTAACATATGTAACATATGAGAAAATTCTAAGATACAAAACATATATTTTATTTAGCATTTTTACTATAAATAAAATAGTATATTAATTGTAGAATATTAAGAAAGCATAGAAAAGGAAATAAAAATCACTTATATTTTCATAAACTAAGGCAGCATTTTCATACAATTCCCAATAGATTTTTTAAAAAGTTTACTAGTGTATAATGTTTTCTTTTTTTAGGGAAAAATGGCAGACTAAGCATGTGAATTTATGCATTTTGATGACCTTTGAATCATGAAAGGATGTTGATTTAATTTTAGATTCTGCATTTTTTAAGTGTTCATACCCAAGGTAAAATTTGTCCAGTGCAATAAATCACCTTCTCTAAATTGGCAAGCATTCCGAACTACAATCAACATTTGTCCTCCTATCATGCTTCTTAGATTAGTCTCTCTCAATTTATTACTTATTCTTATTGCATAATCTCCTATTAAAAATATAAAAGGAATCCTGTGAAGATAGACATTGGATTTGGAGTTTAAAATAAGATATATCATCATAAACAAATATCGTATCTTCTAATGAAAGCAATATCTTTCTTGCATTTGTTAAAAAAATAATTTTAAATGCAGAGTTTTTAGGAAGGGTTGGAGATAAGCAGTGTCAAAGCTCTTTAGTGACTAAGTGCATCTGTCAGTTTCACAGTCAGTTAAGGGTTTTGACACTTGCTCCTTGGAGTTTGACTAAGTGAAGGGAGGCCTAACAGCTTTCCGCATGTGGGCCGACTAAAAGAACTGCATGCCATTGGCTTCTCTTTCCTCTTTAGGTATTAACTCCAAGGGAAAAAACCTTTCATGAATTTACCATAAAAAAAGCCCTTCAAATTGTTTATAAGTGTAAGAATAAGTGGACTAAGTGAACAGTCTTTAACTGGGCAATTAAACACTTAGCTATTTATGTTAGCCCTGGGCTCCTTAGGAGCTAATGTTCAACAGTTAGAAGAAAAATACATTGTTAAATTTTACGCCATCATATGCTATCAAGACTTTGGTATGTGTGATACTGAAACTTTCACTTGCAATGGTACCTGTGATCCCTTCACATAACGCAGTCCGACAGTATTCTGTGGTGCCCAAGCGTCATGGAGGACAGTAAATCCGTAGAGCTTTGCATTAAAGCCCATGCCTTTCTGGTTAGGAGAAAATTGGTTATTAGAGAAGGAAGTGGGGCTCTTCTTACAGCACACATTCCTACAGCAGCATTTTGTAGAAGTCCACATTTTGTATTGCAGTCCTGGTATTCAATAGGAAAATTCCCCGAAGGCAAGATTCATGGAAATTTACAAGCAAGTGTCTCTCATAAGTTACTTATTGGAACAGAGTCCTGAAAGTAGCATTTTTCTTGTTTGTTTTTTTTTTCTGGTATTTCTTTACTATTAGGTTTAACACTAACAGAGAATTCAGTCTAAACACTACGGCTTTAATAGCTTTTAAGTCTTCGAAACTTCAATGATACAGTTTGTGAGCATCAGAAGAAAATAATCCAGAACAGTTTTTAGGTAAAAAAGTAACATATGTATAGGTACTTTGTTTTATTCTATCTATCTATATATGTATTTATTTTTGCTTTTTTGATGATGTCCTAAACTTTTCTCCTCTGCAAAGATGGCATCAAGTAATAGTAAAAAGATATTTATGTTGGGCAATATCTTATGACATAAATAATTTTTTTGCTCTCTTGTTTCATTAATAAGGATAATAAAGAATCTGTGTTTTCTTAAAAATGGAAACCCCAAAATGTAGAACATGTATTATTAATATAATAAAGTCCTATTGAGCAAAACAAATAATAAATCACATGAGAGTAATGGTTTTCAATAATTGGAAATCTAGAAGAGATGTGAACTAATATATTTTGTATATTGCACATATATATCCATATATACACACACATATACATGTATAGATATATATACATATATACACATATGTGGATAATGTAGATATGTAGATAATGTAGGTATAGATGTGTATACATATATTTATGTATATATATCTCTACATTATCTATATTACATCTACATATTATATATATACATATATACAACTACATGTGTAGATATATCTACATATAAATACATCTGCATGTGTAGATATATCTACATATATATACATCTACATGTGTAGATATATCTACATATATATACATCTACATGTGTAGATACATCTACATATATATACATCTACATGTGTAGATATATCTACATATATATATATCTACATATATATACATCTACATGTGTAGGTATATCTACATATATCTACATTAAAAGAATTAAGCCAAATATGACCATCTCATCAGTGACGTTCAAGTCTGCTATACATCAGAATCACCTGAAAGAAAGTTAAACCAAAATACCAAACCGATGTCCATTTCCATAGATTCTGATTCCATCAGTCTCGGGGGGAGCTCAGAGCTCAGAGCTCAGAATTTTTAAAGTTCCCAGGGGATTTTCATGTGCAGCCAGGCTGTGAAATACAGCACTCTGTTCACTTTACTGTTGAAAGAACTTATTTCCTCCTCTCCTTGTACTTTCTTATCCTGCCTTTGTTTCTTCTTTTCTTTGCTTCTCTTACTTTTTAAAATTAGTTTTTAACTTGTTATTGTTCTTGAGTCTTTGTAGCAGCTAGACAGCGGGGCATGTGAAGGGGCCAGTCCTGTCAGGCCTGTGCCATCTTTGCTGTTACCATATTTTTTGCAGGTAGATCTATCTTGTAGGTTCAAACATTTTGCATTAATAATGTTTAAATCTGTATCTGGAAGACTGTGAGTTTAACTTTTTTGATTACTACAGCAAAAGTGGTAATATTTCATCAGGAGCTGTGAAGATGAAGTACTACATTTTCCCTGAAATAGGTGTGTCATGACTCTCAGAGTCCGACAGGCTGTCTCCAGTTCATCATTTTTCCACTGCATGGGCTGAAACACAGTCCAGTCAGCGGAGCCACCTGGGTTGAGATAATAGTCAGAGGAATTGTGAATTGTCTAATTGAAGAGAGGTGTGAATACCTGAACTCTGCACAGTTAAACAACAATCGAGGCAGTTTATCCTTAGATGGACACAGACAAGCTGAGAATGGGAACAACCTCAGTGTTATCACAGCCGCTCAACTGGCTAACCGACTGCCTGCAGGAAAATATTTCCCTAAACATTTATCCAAAATGTGCCTTATTTACTTCACAAGATCTGAACTTTCCATTTCTTTGCTCTTAAATCTTAGTTGTCTTTACTCAGAAATGGCTGAAAGAACTCCACATATTATTAATAGGACTCAAAGCATAGTGACAAGTTATTTATAGCTCCTCTTTTTGATATCTGTAAAATATATAGATGTGTTCTGATAAAGGAATTTGACTCAAATGTTTTAAACAATTTCTTTCAGAGTTCTTATCTGGCCCTGTTTCTCCTGTAAATAATGTGAATTCATTCTCCTGGCCAGAGTGGTTATAATTTGTCAAAAATTATTTTGTATGTGTGTGAAAAAATGTTGACCAACTGCAAGGGTCAGAGGAGTCTATCATAGTCAGAGGGTGGGAAACCCCTTGGTTTTTAGGGTTTTGCAGACAGAGCAGCCTCTTTACCAATACCTCTAGGAATCATCTGTTCGAGTAAGCCAATAAGAAGAGTCGGCTCTCTTGAGAATGTTAGGTCCTTATGTAGCCGTCTAATCCACTCTTGGAGATGTCACATCCAGAAGTGGCACCTACTCCCAAGGAAGTTTTCTTGAAAGAAACCAATTTATAGAAATGTATTTTAATTCCATACAAAAGCAAGATTGAACAGAAAACCCACTAACCTTATAAAGTAATCAAAGAAGGAAAACAGTGAAACACAATATACCAATATGGCATGCTCATATATAATGTATGTGCTGAAAACATCAGTCAGTCTTTGTAATGTCAAAATTCAAATAGTCTCCTAATAAGTTTTCCAAGTTCTCAAAAACAGTGCCGTTATACTAAAAGAGATAATAATTTGTGCTTGAAAAGGAGAGCAGAGTGCTTTCCATTTCCTGCTCTGAATCTGCTCTCTGTCCTCCTCCACCCACTTTGTGCCCCTTAGTCTGTTCTCCAGGGACCACATAGGGACAGGCTCCCTTGCCCTCCGACATGGAGTTAACTTTAGCCATGTAGAGGCACTGGCAGAAGATCAGGGGGTTGGGGAGAGGGAGGTCAGGGTATTTATTCCCTTTTCCTCCCCGCTGGGTTGTGGGTTGGCTGCATTTCTTTACGGAGGCCGCAGCTCCTGTGGAGCAGGTCTCTCTGACAGCCACAGCTCTCTGCAGGTTCCGGGAGCTATGCCCTCCCCTTGCATCTTCTGGATTCTCCACCAGCCTCCTGGTTTCCATTAACCCTGCCAGATCCTTACGTCACTCCTTCTCCAAACCCTCTTCAAACACCCCTTTTGAGTGGCTTCCCAAATGGTTTAAAATAGAGGGCTAATGAGATTTGTTAAGCAAGCAACGCATCCACAATACACACACACACACAAACACACACACACACATATAAAACATCCTGGTAAACCATAAGCTTAAATTTTGTTAAGGGGTATAATATTTGCTTTCTACATACCAGGTTGGACTTGCAGGTGCTTTACGGCAGGGGAGTTCCTGTTTGAGCCTTTAATGCTGGTTTCTTCTAGCTGGCCTAGCAAGGCCCGTGCTGTGAGCTTAGTGGTGGTAGTCCAGGTTATGTTTTATTCAAGGCTCAGGTAACGGCGAGATGTAAGAAACTTACATATATAATCTAGACATTTTATTATTCAAATGCCAGAACAAGTATTAACTCTTAATTATTTATTTTTACACGTTAGGTTTAAAGAATAATATCTGTCTTCATAAATCGGGGGCCTCCCTGCTCATCAGAGAGAAGTGGCTTCTTAAAACTCACATTTCACTCTGCCATAAGTGTCTCATTGGCAGCTTGGAATCTAATTAGGCTCAGGGGGAGATAGTCTCTCTGTCTCCATTTGCCTCTCTCTCTCTCATTTCCCCTCCTTCTCTCCTGTCTTTATTCTTTGTGTTGTTTGTATTTGTAATTTGTTTTGCTTTCCTTGCTGGATGGTGAGGGGGCAAGAAATCATCTCTTCCAAATGCCATTTACCCTATAACTATTCTGTATCCCTGGGAGAAAACATTTTGTTTTTTCATGTATTTTTAATCTATATTGGTGAGGACTCTGCGCTGCAAATTACAAGGTTGAACTTATACTAATAAGCAAACTCAGTGATGAGTGGTTCCTGTAAGTGAACAATCTAGGGTTAGCTTTGGCTTCAGGTAGAGTAGAAACCTGGAGATCTGGGGCTCAGTTAATGCCATCCTGGTCTCTCTCCTTTTCCTCTTTGAATGTTGTGCTTGTTCTCATTCTCTTCTGCTGATGAATAGCAAAACCAGCTCCACCCTTTGCCTGTGACTTGTGACCCAAGACAGTGAGGGTATCTTTGCTGATTCCTGTGTTAGAAATGTTCTGGGGAGGACTCTCATTGTCCTGTGTCCACCTCATGCCAACCACTGTGGCCAGGAGGACCATTGTCTCTGATTGTCCAGGCTTGGATAACACACACACTGCCAAGAGAAGGAGAAAGGAAGCAAAAAGGGAAAAGAAGTGGTGGAAGGTAGGAAAGACAGATGGTTAGCTGGAAGGGGACCAGAACTAACTAGGGTGGTTATAGAGAAACTCCACTCACATAGCAGCCTTTGCTCTGTTGCTGCAGAGCCAGTGTTGAAGACTAAGCCCACACTGTGAGATAGTCTCTTGACTGCAGCTGCAACAGCATCCTAACACACCTAAGTCTAGATTCCTGCACAGATGTACCCAATGGCTCACAAAGGAGCAAGTGAAATAAAACTTTCCAGTTTATTCTCATAAAACCACAGTGGGGGCCGGGCACGATGGCTCACACCTGTAATCTCAGCACTTTGGGAGGCCGAGGTGGGCAGATCATGAGGTCAGGAGATCGAGACCATCCTGGCTAAGGTGAAACCCCGTCTCTACTAAAAAATACAAAAAACTAGCCGGGTATGGTGGTGGGCACCTATAGTCCCAGTTACTCAGGAGACTGAGGCAGGAATGGCGTGAACCCGGCAAGTGGAGCTTGCAGTGAGCTGAGATCATGCCACTGCACTCCAGCCTAGGTGACAGAGCGAGATTCCGTCTCAAAAAAAAAAAAAAAAAAAAAAACCGCAGTGGGGCAGCTGGCTCAGAAGATCAGATGGCCCAGTGCACCCTCTATGTTGTAGGTAGACCTCTTCCATTAATATCAAGGGCGTGGTGTTTACTTCCTGGCAACCAGTCCACAGTCTTTCCTCCTCTCTTCGGAGGCCTTAAGACCATCTCAGCCACAAAGAGATGTGCTAATAATACCATTTGGATCTCAAAAGGGAAGAGGGAGTTCTCTTGATCCTTATATTCCCAAGGGTCTCCTTAGCCCATGAGCCTGTTGACCCAAATTCTTCCTTATCTAAAAATAAGACATTGGAAGAAACAAATTTAATTAATCCTCACGTTCCAGTTACAGCAAATCAAACCGCTCACTTGTCTCACATTTGTTAAACCTGGAGATGCCTTGAGTAATGTTTATAGAGCAAAGACATGATAACATATTTAAAGCATCTTTTTATTGCCAAACTGCCACCTAAAAAATTTACCACGTTATCTTTATAATAAACTCACTGAAATATTAATACAAAATATTAATTACTGTATGCCAGGCATTGTGCCAAGGATTTAGAAATAAATGGTGACCCAAAGAGAGACGGTTCCTTCCTTTAAGGAGGCTGCACTTTAAGAAGTGAACAAGATAAAAATACAGCAATAAATAATTAAAATAATTACAGATTCTGGGAAGGACCAAGATGAGTATAAAGCACAGTATGCTGTGCTACAGAAAAATACAGTCTAAATGAGGACTCCTTTAGAAAGAGCTATGAGAAAAGGTTTCTAGATGAAATGAGTTTTATGCCGAGCCCTGGGGTTTAGAAGTGGGAGCCCTTTGCATGAGCAGGCAGAGAGGCCTGGAAAGAGAGAAGAGCAAGGTAGGCCCAGAATGAAGAAGGGAGCATGATTTGTTTGCTGATCTGGAAGAATTATGTGTCCCCGGAGCAACATGTGTGAAGTGGAGAGCAACACAAGCATTGTCACACAGAAGGCAGGTGGGGCGCTTGATATGGGCAGTAAGAAGGAGTTTGACTGTTTCTCTGCCTGTTTGAGTGGATTTTCTATTTTAGGCAACCAGGCAACCTCTACTTAGAGAATGATCAAATCTGAACCAAGACCTTCCCTTGAGGCAGAAGTCCATAAGTAACTGAATGTCACCGTAGGCTCTGTGTGCCTAGAACTGAATCCATCTATCACCAGGCTCCAACCCCCACATACTGTTTTTTTTGTTTTTTGTCTTTTGTGTTTTGTTTTTGTTTTTGTTTTTTTCATTTCTTCTCCTAGTTAAGACTATTACTCTGGTAGACTGTGCTATTTTTCTCAAGTGTTTTCTGTTCCTTTTTTTGAGAGACTATACTTACCCCTCACCAATTGATGTCATATTTTCCCATACAACTTGCTTCAGCCAATAAAATGATTGAAGAAGCAACACATGCTCCTTCCAAGGAGATTCATTAGAAGGCAGTGATCTTGGCTCCCATTACCCACCTCCCTTTTCTCTGGAGCAGCATGCTTCACGCAATGGCTGCCGCATCATCTTCAGTCCCGTCGTGAAGGTGCAACAGAACAAAGCCGGGGCCTTCCCACAGCTGACATTCAACATGAGGGAGAAAGGAACTTTGTTGTGGTGTCGAGACTACTTGGAGGGTGTTTATTATCACAACGTAATTGGCATAAACTGACAAGAAAAGAAATTTGTACCTGGTGGGTGGGTGTTACTGTAATGGCAGCAAAAAACTCTATTACGTGTGGCGTTAAATATTAGACAGGGTGTTGCATAATGATGAAAATGTTATTGCCATGTGATTCAGTGGTCAGACTTTAGTAGGACTATTTCCTGTATCTCCAGATGTGGTATGCCACGAAGGGCTTGTCATCTCTGTGTAATATTATGGCTGAACATGCATAATTGGAAACTAATTATGAGGAAACCTCAGAAACACCCATAATGAAGAATATTCTATTAAAAGAAAAGTCGGGGTCTGGGTGCGGTGGCTCATGCCTGTAATCCTAACACTTTGGGAGGCCGAGGTCGGCGGATCATGAGGTCAGGAGTTCGAGACCAGCCTGGCCAACATAGTGAAACCCCATCTCTACTAAAAATGCAAAAAATTAGCTGGACGTGGTGGTGGGCACCTGTAATTCCAGCTACTCGGAAGGCTGAGGCAGGAGAATTGCTTGAACCCGGGAGGCAGAAGTCGCAGTGAGCCAAGATCACGCCATTGCACTCCAGCCTGGGAAATAAGAGTGAAACTCCATGTCAAAAAAAAAAAAAAAAAAAAGGAAAGAAAAGAAAAGTAAGAAAGAAAAGGGGGAAGAGAAGAGCTATAGTCTTCAAAAGTGTCAAAGTTATAAAAAAACAAACCTGTGGAAATGTTTTAGAAGAAAGGAAGCAATAAAGTCTTGGAACTAAATGCAGTGCCTGACCCTAGACTGATGCTGTACTGGAGGAAAAGAATATACTATCAAGGACATTATTGGGTTCAACTGACAAAAACTGAAACAAGAAAAGTAAATTTTTGTATCAATGAGGAGATCATTGAAGAGTTAGGGACGGACCTGGGTGGTAGTTTCGGTCCCTCAAATAGCACAACCTAGAAAGTTCATTGTGAAATTTTCTGGTTGATCAAGCCTTGGAGATTTTATTATGGGAGCACAGGGTGTGCGTTGGAGAGGAAAGATACAAAAGTACTGCTTCCAGCAGTAATATAAGAATGATATGATGTTAGAACATAAAATAAATAAGTAGAAGTGGCAAACATAATTTTCATCTCTGGACTGGAAAATCAATAGAGGCAGGGGCTGCATTGCCCTTATTCACCTCTGCAGTCCCAGTGCTGGCACATAAGAAGTGGCAATATGTGCTTAATTAATTAATTAGTTAGACAATTTATCTCAATAGATGCAAATGGGCCTTTGATAATATTCAAAATCTATTCTCAATATATTTAGAGTATTACATTCTTATATTATAAATATTATGTATAGAAATCCAAGAGCCAGCATCACATTTAATGACAAACTTTGGAAGGATTAAACTCAAGAATAAAGTACGGATGATATTATCACCAGTATTTTTTTAACATTGGCTAAGAGGTATGTCAATATGATGAGAGAGAAAATACAAATACATGTTTTTTTCAGGTCAGATTATTACCTAAAAAATCTAATAGCAAAATAAAAACCTATTAGAAGTAACTGAATATTTGAGTGATGTGATCTAACATTAGAAAGTGGACATAAAATATTTTTCCATGTGAACAGAAAATCCTATAGAACAGCCTATAAAATGAAATTGATCATAATGCTGAAGATACGAGTGCATATATAGATTTACAGATGGGTGTGATAAAAAAGAGCCATAAAACATTTCAATTGGTTCTGAAGTGGTGTTCCATAAAATCTCTAAAATACTGGGGTCCGCTTGTTGGGGGATGGTAAGAGGAGGGAGAGGAGCAGAAAAGATAACTATTGGGTATCGGGCTTAATGCCTGGGTGGTGAAATAATATGTACAAGAAACCCCTGTGACACGTATTTACCTATGTGACAAACCTTGGGTACTGTCCCCCGAACCTAAAATAAAAGTTTAAAAAAGTAAAAAAAAATCTGGCAACAATATTCCTACATAGAACAATACTCCTACATGGTGAGTGATAAAGAAAATGATCTTTTTGTATAGATGGCAAATCATCACAAAATATTTGAGAGGCAGATCTTTAGATTACCTGAGAGATTTGTGCTCAAGGGGAGGAGACTGGAAAACTGAAGGTTATTTTTGGGTTTTAATCGCTATTAGCTGTCTTTGGCAAGTTATCACAAGAGGTGAGCCCTAGGATGAACGGGCCAGTTCACCAGAGAAATGACAAAGAGAAAGATGCTAGAAACTTGGGGCATCACACTGCTGGAAAAGTGGACTGCTTATAAGATCGAAAGAGTAAGAGATACAATTGTAAAATGAACCTTTAAAATACAATTTTTTAAATACTATGACTTTATGGCAAAATTATGTTTCTAATATTGGGTCATGGTTTCCAGTAGATTTAACATACCTTTCATTAGTTCAGACAATAGAAATATGGGCAAGAAAGCCAAAAAAAAAAAAAAAGCCACAGGAAAATAACCTGTCATGGAAAGCTTGGCACATGAAATTGAGTGGGATGAAATAGATGAGGAGCCCACTAACTTTGGTTATATGTGATGTGAAGTATTATGTGAAGGATAGGCCTTGTATTCAAATGAGTAGGAGATGTTGATTTAACAAAGTTTAACATATTTCCCTACTGCAAGATTTCTCAGAAAGAACTTACTTTCTAATGAGCCTCATAGGTCTCCAGGAAGAGAACATGGAATGCAGTGTTTCCCAAAACTTCTGTTCCCAAAACATTCTATACCCCTCTTCTACTAACAAAACAACTATTAACATCTCAAAGAATATTCTTTCATAAAACATGGCTTGGGAAATCTTAGAATAAACTAAGAAAAATCTTTGATTAGATTGAAAATAGACATTTCAGGAAGTATAAATATACTATAAAGAGAATTTAAAAATAAACAAGGCAAGATTCATTTTCATATGACCAAGAAAGCTCTTACCAAATCAGCTCTCTCACAGATAACAACCATAAATTCTGGACAAAATACAAAACAACTCTCTGAAGGCACTGGAGAAAGATAAAAAATAAGTAGACAAAATATAAACAAAGTTATAGATGTTCTGGATGATATCTTAACCCAATTGATGTTTATAATACTTCACTCAACAACTTCAGACTAACATACACATGTTCTTCACATCCACATGGTCATTCACTGTGATAGCCATAAAATAAACCTTCATACATTTAAAAGGGTTGCAACCACACAGTCTATTTTTTTTTTTTTTTTTTTTTTTTTACCACAGTGGAACTAAATTAGAAACCAGTTACAATAAGACATCTAGGAAAAACTCCCAACTTACACAGTTACACGAAGACATTTGGAGACTATTTTAGATGGAATGATACTGAAAAGGAAAATATATCAAACTTCCACATACGATAGTCCAATACCCTTCTGAATAACCCCTTGCTTCAGAAAACTTGGACACAATGTAAAAAAAGCAACATTGAAAGGTACTGGGGAGTGATTGGAAGCAGACAGACTGTGATGGGAAATTCACATTTGGAAGAGGAAAGAGGGAGAGCTATTTAAGTGCATTCCTGTCTCCCCAGCTTTTAGTTTCAGACCAAGGCCAATTGGCACAGCATGAATAGTAGCGGCAGGGGCACACATGAGAAAGCCCAGATTTTCTTCCCTGGAGAACCAGAAAAGTGAAACTGCCAAACTATGAACACTGAAGAGAGTGAGGACCTTACAAGGAAAAGAGCTGATTAAAATGGGCAAAATATTTGAAGAGACACTTCTCAAAAGAAGATGTACAAGTGGTTTTTAAGCACATCAGACAATTCTTAACATCACTAGTTATCAGGGAAATGCAAATTAAAGCCACCACGAAGTGTCATTATATACCTCTAAAGATAGCTAAAGTTCAAAAGCTTGACAACACCAAGTGCTGGAAATGATACAGAGCCCCTGGAGCTCTCAGGCATTACTAGAGGGAGAATGCAAAGTGCTACAGCTATTTGGAAACAGTCAAAATACCTATACCTAATTCTATTCCTAGGCATTTATCCAAGAAAATTGAAAACATGCATCCACAGAAAATGTGTATGTGAATATTCATATCAGCATTACTTGCAGTAGCCCCAAACCCAAATGACCAGCAATGGATAAAGAAAGAAAGAAATTGTGGTATATCTACACTCTGGAATACTACTCAGAAACAAGCAAGAATGAAGTAAATTATACATGAAATGACCCAGTGATCTTACAAATATGTTAAGTGAAAGAAGTCAACCACGATAAAACTATCTTCAGTATGATCCTATTTATATGGAATTCGAGAAATGACAGAAAGATCAGTGGTTGCCTGGGGCCATGATTGGAGGGGGTGGCGACTAATCCCAAAGGGAAACTTTCAGAGTGGGTGAACAGTCTGTATCTTGATCGTGGTGGTCTATTACTTAGGCACAAGGAACAACTCACCTTCCCTTGAACACAAGCTTCTGTGCCCTTTTGTTTCTTCTTCAGTGTATAATTCTCTTCTTTCCATGATGAAATCTCTCTCATCCGTTCAGGCTCAGATCAAATGTCACTTCTGCAATGGACACATCCAATCAATCATAGGCTGCTTCCTTCGTTCTCCTTTCCATAACTCTTTGTGCCAAATCCTTATCAGTCTATATTTTAAATATTTGTTTCCATTTTCAGTCTTTTTTAGTAAATTGCTGCTCCTTAAGAAATTAGACTATATTTTAGCTAAAATCAGCTAAAATCCTTAACATATAGAATGTAATACACACATGTATTTTACGTTGTAATTTCTAACTTCTTAAAGAGCATTTGAGATTTTGTTCTTTCCTTTTTTAAAAGAAGATCCCATAAACTGGTCTCTTGTAGCCTGAACTCTTTCCATGTTGTTTGCTAACAAACTCTCAAAACATTTTTTTGAAATGGTTCATTCAGAGCTAAAATATTTGTATCTCTCCTTTCACTCATCCTTAGAAATAAACATTTTTCTATTACATCCTAAGAGAATCTTTTGTAACATAATTCTATGTGTTCTGCACGGAGAGATCTATAACTGAAGAATGTGAATTATTTCTCTATTTGTATTTCCTTTCACCCTTTGCCCTACAGTATAGGCCATGCTACTCTAAATTACCATATATAATTTTGAAGAGGATCATTACATGTTTCTATAAACAATGCCTTATCCTACTTTTGCTGAAAGTGTCTCATAATATGCACATTTCCTTAATTTTAGTTCTTTTGGGACCATCTCTAGTTCCTTCGTATCAGTAAGCATACATACCTGAATGGCCTACAGTGCGCTTTAGCTGTATTGATACTGTGAAGTGATTACACACCACAATTTTGTTAATATATCTCAATAATCATGCTAGCTTCCTTAATAACAGCACGATCTCCAAGAAATCCTGAGTAAGAGAGTTTCTTGTTAATGATAATTAGACTAGAATTGCACAGGAGTGGTATATTTTATAAACCCTTCGTAGATGAAGGAAAACTAGCAACTCCTTTCAGATTAAAGGTAATTTAGACATTGTAGGAGCCATGAGAAACTTTCTGACTAGTCCCCAGGAAATGACGTTAAAAGGAGAATCTTCCCATTATCTAAGTATTGGCTTAGAAAATCTATTTCCTGTTTTATAGGTGAGGCAACAGAGGTTAGTATAAATTGTCTAGTGGAAATAAATAACTTTCTCCAAACCAAAGAATAAATGTTAGGGCTAGATTTGAATTCAAGTCTGTCTGATTTCAAACCTAATGCCTTTTCTGAGATACCGGGCTGCTTCCCTGTGACAATCTTCTATAAAAACATTTTTTGAGGGCCGGGTACAGTGGCTCATGCCTGTAATCCCAGCACTTTGGGAGGCAGAGGCGGGCGGATCATGAGGTTAGGAGATCGAGACCATCCTAGCTAACATAGGGAAACCCCGTCTCTACTAAAAATACAAAAAATTAGCTGGGCATGGTGGCGGGCGCCTGTGGTCCCAGTTACTCAGGAGGCTGAGGCAGGAGAATGGCGTGAATCTGGGAGGCAGAGTTTGCAGTGAGCCGAGATCCAGCCACTGCACTCCAGCCTGGGCGACAGAGCAAGACCCCGTCTCAAAAAAAAATTTTTTTTTTGAAATTGTATTTCCACATAAACACAAAAGCACAGAGAGCAGCATAATGAATGTCATGTATTCATCAATCAGATTTATTTATCAAAGTTCTGCTGCATTTACCTCAGCTATTTCTGTGTTTTGCTTCCTTTCCTTTCCTTTGCTATAGTATTTTGAAGCTTTTGTATGCAAAAATATTTTTTTTCCCTTACATAACAGCACTGCCTTCATCATACCTGACAAATTAACAATGCTTCTGTGGTATGAGATGTCTCAAAAATGTCTGCAAAAGTTGTTTTTTTCAAATCAGAATCCAGAATTCACACATCACATTAACTTGTCATGATGCCTAAGGCTTTTAAAATCTAGAACAGTCTCCATCCCTTGCTGCCCTCTTTTTATGTATTTTGATGTCAATGACTTGCTGTAGAAAACAGGTAGTAGTCTGGTAGACTGTCCCAACTTTTGATAGCCCTTTTTTCTTCTTTTTGTTGTAATTTAGCTTGAAACTTTGCCCTTTACCCCAATATTTCCTGTACTAAAAAACAGTGTTCATATACACTCTAAAGGCTTGATTAGATTCAGGTTCAACTTATTCCACTCCTGCCCCCCGCCCCCCACCCCCCACCAAATCTATCATAAGCAGTTGCTGTATGTTTCACACAGTCTGGTTGTTCCATTTTTAGAGATGCTGAGATTGATAATTTTCAGGTGTTGAAACCCTGGTCTCTTCCTTGCCAAATTCCTCATCAATTTTTTACCCCGCTGAGAATAGCTCCCCAATTGAATTTATTCATTGGGTGTTGCAAAAATGGTGACTTTTCTGACTTTGTCATTCCTTGCACATTTAACTTCATTTCTTCTCTAAACGAGAAATTCATTTCATCAAATAGCCTTATGTATTTATTGTGAATTATAGTGTATGCAGGAGAGTTGGAATAAATGCTTAATTTTTTTCTTTTCATTGACAATTTTCAATTTTCTGTGTAAGGAGTTGGTGCCCTAGATATTTCTCTTTCTCTCTCTCTTCCATAAGTTTATTATGGACCTATGGGTTTTTACACATTCAATGAATTTAAATAAATTATTTTTTGATGCTAAAATTTGTCCACCTTTAGTTGATGGAAGACTTTTATGTTGCTTTCTTTGTCCTTTAGGCTCAACTCATCAGGCTTTGAAAATGTTTTTTTTTTTCTTTTGGCACAAGACATTCTAAGCTCAACTTGTATGTTTCCTGCTTTACATCTGGAATTAGCCACTGCTCTAACAAGCTCTAGTTCATTTTAGTGGAGAATAAGATATGGAGGAGAAAATCCAGAGATTAGGAATGCTTATTGCCTTTGGGTTATCATTGATTCTGAAAATGTTTAAGGACAGAGCTAGTAAATTGTTATTCAAACTAAACATGAATTTATATAGATATTTCTAACATGTAGAATTTTACTTAACTAAAATGTAACATGAATTTTCCTCAAATTTTTTTGATTTTATACTTACATTTTTTTGCATTGCACTAGAATATTTGTTCTCATTAATAGCAGAAGGTAAATTTATGGCTCTATTCATTCTTAGAGCATGTTCTTATGTGTACATATGTGGGTGTACAATGAACATATTGTGTCCTATAGTCGACTAGAATAATTCCATTCTTCGTGAATTGTGTCACCAACTTGAAAACTAAGTTTGCTAGTTTCAGATTGCTTTAAATTGATGGTTGCTCTTTTCTTTTGAATATACTTTATCTTTTAAATATGTAATATACTTTAACGTGCCCACAGTCAAAACAGGATAACAATATTATTATTTTAATAACAATATTTTAATGTTTTAATCCTTAATTACTTTGATTTTGATATCTAATTATGTTATTTCACTTTTAGTAATGTAGTTATTTTATGACATGATCTTTCCTCTAAGGACAATATTAGCCATATTCTACATTCTGTAATAGTTTTCATTATAAAATTTCTAGGAATTCTATACTTTTATTTTGTATTTTCCTTTTGACCCATAGATTTATTCATGGAGGGTATTGTTAATTTTTCAAAAGACTCTTCATTTTACTAAGTTTTTGTCTTATTGTTTAGAAGTTAGAAAATGCAGTTTGTGTTTTTTTATTAATTTATTGAGGCTTCTTTCAGGCCTTAATATATAGGAAATTTTCACAAATATTCCATGTGCACTTGCAAGTGAAAGTATCTTGTCTATTACCAAAGTGTAGTATACAGAGTATCTATACTATAAATGGCTGTTACCTTTATTTATAATGTGTCCGGAATTGGTGGGTTCTTGGTCTCACTGACTTCAAGAATGAAGCCGAGGACCCCCGCGGTGAGTGTTACAGTTCTAAAGGTGGCGTGTCCAGAGTTTGTTCCTTCTGATGTTCGGATGTGTTCAGAGTTTCTTCCTTCCGGTGGGTTCGTGGTCTCGCTGGCTCAGACCTTCGCAGTGAGTGTTACAGCTCTTAAAGCGGCACGTCTGGAGTTGTTCGTTCCTCCCGGTGGGCTTGTGGTCTCGCTGGCTTGAGGAGTGAAGCTGCAGACCTTCGCTGTGAGTGTTACAGCTCATAAAAGCAGTGTGGACCCAAAGACTGAGCAGTAGCAAGATTTATTGCAAAGAGCAAAAGAACGAAGCTTCCACAGTGTGGAAGGGGATCCGAGCGGGTTGCCGCTGTTGGCCCACGTCCTGCTGATTGGTAGAGCCCAGTGGTCTGTTCTGACAGGGAGCTGATTGGTGCGTTTACCATCCCTGAGCTAGACATAAAAGTTCTCCACGTCCTCATCAGATCAGTTAGATACAGAATATCGACACAAAGGTTCTCCAAGGCCCCACCAGAGCAGCCAGACAGAGTGCCCATTGGTGCATCCACAAACCCTGAGCTAGACACAGGGTGCTGATTGGTGTGTTTACAATCCCTGAGCTAGACATAAAGGTTCTCCACATCTCCACCAGACTCAGGAGCCCAGCTGGCTTCACCCAGTGGATCCCACACCGGGGCTGCAGGTGGAGCTGCCTGCCAGTCCCGCGCCGTGCACTCGCACTCCTCAGCCCTTGGGTGGTTGATGGGACTGGGCACTGTGGAGCAGGGGGTGGCGCTCGTCGGGGAGGCTCAGGCCGCACAGGAGCCCATGGAGGGGGTGGGAGGCTCAGGCATGGCGGGCTGCAGGTCCCGAGCCCTGCCCCGTGGGAAGGCAGCTAAGCCCCAGTGAGAAATAGAGCACAGCGCCGGTGGGCTGGCACTGTTGGGGGACCCAGTACACCCTCCGCAGCCGCTGGCCCGGGTGCTAAGCCCCTCATTGCCGGGGGCTGGCAGGGCCGGCCGGCTGCTCTGAGTGACGGGCCCGCCAAGCCCACGCCCACCCGGAACTCCAGCCCGCCGGCAAGCGCCGCGCGCAGCCCGCGTTCCTGCTCACGCCTCTCCCTCCACACCTCCCTGCAAGCTGAGGGAGCCAGCTCCCGCCTCTGCCAGCCCAGAAAGGGGCTCCCAGTGCAGCGGTGGGCTGAAGGGCTCCCCAAGTGCCACCAAAGTGGGAGCCCAGGCAGAGGAGGCGCCGAGAGCGAGTGAAAGCTGTGAGGACTGCCAGCATGCTGTCACCTCTCAATAATGTCTACTTAATCTGTAATTATCTAAATCTGAAAGAGGTAGTTTAGTTCTCCTCTTCTGTGTTGTTATAGTATTATATTTTCACTGTGTGTTTTAGACTTTATTAGGTGTCCTTAATATTTGTCTTGTTAGAATGGTTTGACATGAATTCTAACTTGTCTAATATTAAGTATATGGCCCATTTTTTAATTGCTTGATAATTATTTGCCTACCCTTTTATTTTTACTTTTCTGAATCCTTTTGTTAAAGGATTATTTCTTTAATACAGCATAGAGTTTGGTTGGGCTTCACTGGCCAATATAAAAATATTTTTCTTATAGGTGCATTCAACCACAGTTTTCTAGTACATTCTTGTGTGTTTGTGTATTATTAATGTTATTGTCACCTTTTTCTTTTGATAACTTTATATTTTTGTTGTTGTTGCCTATGTTTAAAGGAGGTGGATTTTCCTGGAGTTTTAGTAAAAGGTTTCTGGTTGGGGGGTGTCAGGAGATGAAGTTAGCCAACATAGTTTTTCTAGCTTCACTGATCCAGTTCTCCCCACTCAGTTGTAATAACTTGGAAGGACTCAAAATACACCGTGCAGTTGTTTTATTGTTTCTCAGAGTTAATTATATTGACGAAGAAGACTTGTGTCCAGCTGCGTGTTTTCTGGGATTTGCTTCCTCAACCTGTCATCTGAGCACTATTCCTTCTAGATTTCCCAATCCCAGTGTTTCAACCCTGATCATTTTGGTTTCTCTCCACAGCAGCTTTCCTTGATGGAGAGGCTCTGTCTTTCTGGAAAGGAGTGTGAGATAACCTTAACACTTTTTATATGCACAGAGCCTGGGAAGATTTTCCCCAGTTGTAGTGATCATTTTCAAATCTGTCAGTCCAGGCTTCCAGCCAGGATGGGGGTTCTCTAATATTGCCACTGATTTTTTGGTATCCAAGGCTGGTAGATAGCATTCACAGACCACTCACCTCTCCCAGCTCCAGCCACCCAGCTCCTGTGGTGCAGCTCCACTGCTGGTGGCCTCCCTGGTCCACCACCATCCTGGGAATCACCTGGAACCTAATGGAGAAGTGGACAGCGCTCCCAGCCCCACCATCTTCCTGTTTGGTTTCTGTGATTTACAGAAGGACTCTAAGTGAGACTAGAAAAGGGTGGGTGCCATGATTACACATCACAGTAAGCTCTTTTCTACAGCACTTTTAGAAGGAGGTGTTCTACTCGGGAAGAATTAGCCAGAGTAAAGATGCCAGTGGTGAAGGATACCCAGGAGGACAGCACATTTGTCCTGAATTCTGTGTTTTTCTACTGGTGTGTGTGTGGGGGGGTCTCCCTGGGGCTAGACAGAAAGCCAGAGCCCTGTGAAAGTGTGCAGTGACTTTGGGAAAGGAGTTAGCTTTGGCTAACTTACAAAATACAATTACGTTTAAGTTCTTAATGTTTATTTTAAAGAATGTCATAGATCTCAGGAGCAAATATATGAATTTTTTTTTAATGAAAGTACTAAATAGCCTTAAGAACCCTGTGTATGTGTGTGAATATGTGTAGGCGTTTACATTAGTATATTATACAAGACCCTTTCTAAGCTGTTTCTAGTGTTTTTGTTAGGAAGATAATTTCTGAGAGTGGCTTCTAAAATGTAATTATTCTAAAAATTATATGCATATTTAGGAAGTTCAGATTAAGTAGATGGCCCTTAAACATGGGTTCTTAGGCAAGTTTCACAGCGTGTCACTGATTTCATTAGCCAGCAAAGTCTACTTTTATGATAGGTGTTAAGTAGTTATTTTGTGGAACAGCTGGCAACAAAGAGGGCAAGAATAAAGAAGTTAAAATGATTCGGTGTAAGACAACATTTTAAAAAGTGTTCGGATTGTTTAGTTTCTGAAATTGCTGAGAAATTACTAGAATTTTCATTTTCATGATGCTTAATTTGAGGGAGGTGATATATTCCTTTTCTTTAAAAACGCAGCCTTTGTTTTTTACGGCAGAAAATCCTGGTTTGTTGGGAAGGTTTTGAGGAGCCTTTGGAAGAAGATGACAAAATAAAAGGCTTTTCAGTGTCTTGTGGGAAGGCAAGATTTGTCTTGTGATGGAATTTAGAACACAATAGTTCCCTGGGCAAACTGTCACTCAGTTTTTAAGGTGGAATTTAAATAACCACATTGTTTTCTAAGAACTCCTACTTTGACCACTCTATTGTGCAGAATTACAACTGCATCAATTCCCTTCTAAAGTATTTACTTTCAAGATTTCTTATTCAGCATTATGTTGTCCTATATGAGACTTGTCTTTCTTATCAAAATGATGAATCCTATAAATAAGAATTCTGTGTTAAGAAATTTAATTTGACTTTCCAGAGGCCAGACTCCAAGATATAAGACCCGTCGTATATTAATGTAGCATATAAGTTCAAAAAATAAATAAGATTTCTTGACAGGGGAAAATCAAAATTTTCCTAAATTAAGTAAGGGATTAGCCTTAAAAAAATGAGTTACTGTGACCCAAAGAATAGAATGATTGTTTTTTTTTTCCATCTAGTAGTTTAGAGATATTTAATAGTTAAAGGAAGGGCACATCAAACAACAATACTTAGTTAATACCTTTAGGATAAAATATTTGAGGGCAAATAGCTGATAATTTTTTGAGCATTTAAAGAGGGATCAAGAAATGGCGCAAGGGTGGGGTAAGAAGGTGTGCAAGAAGAGAAAGAAGAGATAACACTCATTTTTTTGAGTGCTTGTCATGTGCCCTACTATGATGCATATATTTTATGTCATTTAGTCTTCAAAATAACCCTGCAAGGTATGTACTCTTGTTGTCTCCATTTTACAGATGGCAAAAATATGTTTATAAAGGGTAAATTATTTGCCCAAGTTCACATCAATAGTAAAACATGGGAGGTAGAATAGTTTGATACTAAAATGACAATAGGGGTTACAGAGGTGGCTTTCAGGCCCTGCATGCAGTATTCCTCTCTGGAAGTTCATAGCATTAAAAGCAAGTGGGATTGAATACATTTCAGTTTAAGGTATTTATTTTAAGCCATTATTTGCAACAGACATTTTACATACCTTTTTTTCATGATATTTGTATCAATAGTCCGTCTGACAAATAATCCTCAAACAGGAAACATGATTTGCAAACTGTGCCATTTCATTTAGTTTTCTCTGTCTCTCTGTCAGCCTGTCTGAATAAACATATCCAGACAATCTAAATAATTTGCCTGGTGTTACATAAAGAGTAAGCACTTGGAATTAAATCTTTTTTTTTTTAAGTCAAAGCCCCACTCTTTGAGAAAAATTAATTGTGTAAAGTAGGGATAGGCAATTTTATTTTATTTTTTATTTATTTATTTTTTGCAAAGGGCCAGATTATAAATATTTTAGTCTTTGTGTTTTCTATGGCTGGTAGATCTCTGTCACACTATTCAATTCTGAGATTATAGCATTAAAGCATCCATAGACAATATGTAAAATAATCCATTTTATCAATTACTTTTTTCATGGATCATGCCTTTGATTTTGTCTGTATCTAAAAAGTCACCATAAAATCCAAGGTTATCTAGATTTTCTTGTGTGTTATCTTCTAGGAGTTTTATAGCTTTGTGTTTTACATTTCTGTCCGTGATCCATTTCGAGTTCCTTTTTTTGAAGGGTATAAAGTGTGTTGTTTTTTGCATGTGGGTGTCCAGTTGTTCCAGCACCATTTATTGAAAAAAAGATCTTTTCTCCATTGCATTGCCTTGCTCCTTCATCAATGATGAGTTCACTTTATTTGTGTGGATCTCTTTCTGGTTTCTGTATCCAGTTCCATCAATCTATTTGTCTGTCTTTCACCAGTACCACACTATCTTGATTACTGTGCTTTATGGTGAGACTTGAAGGCAGATAGCATCCATCCAAAAGACTTTGCTCTACTTCAACATTGAGTTGGCTATTCTGGGTATTTGGCCCCTCATGTTCCAGCCACCTCTGCAGCCTGACACTGTGATCTGGGCTTCTCCCCTCAGGGTAACCATCACACTCTGCCTGAGCTTCCCCTCCCTACACTGTAGCGCAGTAAGTTCCTCCAGGCAGAAAGTGGCGGATATTGAAGCAGTCACTTTGTGAGTCTCTCTCCACTCTGTTGCCTATTGTCTAGCATCTGACAACAGTTGTTTCATATACATTATCTAGTGTCAGAATTGTTTCTAAAGGGAGGCTATTCCAATAATTTTTCTTCTGTCATGGCCAGAATCAGAAATCCCAGGCTTTTTTTAAGTTCTTTCTTGGCATTAAGTCTTGCGTCATTGAACTACATTTTCTAAGATCAAATTCAAAATATAAACATTTAAAAAATCAAGACTGTATGATCACTTCCTTAAATGCTTTGAAACAGCAGCCTCTTAAACCTTTTTAGTCTCTTTAGCTAAGTGTGCACATGCTAATTTAACCTGAGTTGTTTCCTCATTGTCAATAAAAAGGCAATCCAATGTCCAATATTAGTAAAACTATATGCAATTATGTATGTATTTCTGACTAAGAAGAAATCATTACAAAAGCTGAGAGTTCGTTTGAAAGATCAAGAGATCTCTAGTTATAGAAAAGCAAAACACAAAAAATCTCTACAAGGATATGATGCTTGATCATTTTGCAGTTTTACTGCCATGATGTGCTTTTATATGGGTATAGTCCAGTTTTATAATATGTTCGTATACATATAATTTTAGGGACAGCCATGGGATGACAGTTAAACCTTTTATCAGTGTTAGTAAAGTTTCTGGAACAAAATGAAAATGGATCTAGGTGACAAGGTCGAATCTCTTTTGTATGACATCATGATATGGCTGTGCTCATCATCTCTTTGCCTTGAGTATTGTTTCTGATATGTGACAAAAGAAGCACCTCCATTACACAGAAAATTATAGGATAGGATGAAAGCTGTATTTTATATCATTCTTCAAGGAGACCTGGGTGAAGAACTTTTAGTTTTATCACTAATAAAACCCAAAGGAAATTGTGTGACCTGCTTGGACTCTATTTCAAATTTATTTCTGAAACTACACACTGCCCCCTAATTGTTACTGTAATAATTCAAATCAACATGTTAATATATGATAATTAAAGCTGTTGTATACATTACATATCAATATATTAAATAATTTTTTTTCAGGCTTGCCTATGAAAATGTAGCCAAGGGGCCCCCACAGAAGAAAGCTACACATAGAGTGGAAATCCTGTGTTTACTGGCTCCTGTGGTTCAGGCCAGTGAGGGTCACTGAAATTCACTTCATTTCCTATTCAACTCTCTGACTTTGCTCTTTGAAGAGCACCTTAGGGACAGAATCAGTTTTCCTGTCTAGCGAAAGCCACCCGAAGGATCAACCACTTTCTCAAGCTCTAATTCCCCATTTTTCCATGTGCATAAGTATATGCAGGCACATGATTGCCATGTAAACATTGTAATTTTTTTGAACTGAGATTTTAATTTGTAAATACTAGTAAAATAAAAATTCTGCTACTGCCACCTAAATAGGAAGTAGGTGCCTTTATAAGATGGCTTACTCTAACAATCAGCATTTTTTAAAATATGAATCTGGAATCAGGACATGCATGTGATGAAATTGGTTATCACTAAGATAATTGATAAACCAGTGAGACAACTGTGAGTGCAAATTTTCGTTACTTCTCAGATTGTAGGAAAATAATAAATAAATAAAAAGAAAATGTATAGAAAGAGTAACACTTATAAAAACATTTCTACTCTCTATCCATTAAATACTTTCAATTTTTGAGTGTGTCAAAAAACTAGTTCACTTTTTGAGTTCATTCGTCTTCTTTTTATTTCAACACTCTAATTGAACTTCCTCCTGCTACAACTTTATTATACTCCATCTCTGAGTTTTGCATTTGCTCTTTCCTTTGCTTGAAATGTGTCACCTCCTCTATTCCTCATCCTCATGAGCATAGTTCAAATGTCATTTCGGCAGGGAAGTCTTTCTGCCCAGTTCCCTGTACATATTTTAACATGATGGTTTGCAGCTTATATTTATAGATTCATATTTTTCTGTGACAAACACCTGTTTTCTCCCCTGACTGTGTCCTCCATGAAGTTGCAGAGTATGTTTTTCTCACTGTTTGATCCCAGAACCTCATGTAATGTCTAACACAGAGTAGACCCTCAGAGAAGAATGTATTTCCAATGTATTTTATAAGACAATTATGTATTTTGTATAATATTTTATAAGAAAATTTGTCTTGTATTTCTCTTTCCTTAAGTTACTGCATTATTTCCTTTTTTGTCTTATTATTGTTTTGTTTTTTCTCTCTTTCATTCCTCTTTGTTTCTTCTGTTTGTAGACACGCATAGAAGACTCTGTGGTTGACTTTCTGAAAAGGTAGGGTATGACGTTATTTTCAAAAATAGGTCTTCTTTATGAAGCTAAAAACATGTTGACTTTAATCCCACTTTAAGTTACTGTGGCAGAAAACCTCAACAACTAGAATTGAAAATCTAGAATGCAAATTTCATCTATGTTTCTTCACAGATTAACTGCAATTTTCTAGAACATTATCTGGAACATAATATGAGAGGTTCAATACATATTTGTTAAGTGAATAAATCAACTAAAAAGGCAAAACAATTGCTAACATTAACCACCGTGCTCTTACTGGCTTATAAAATGTACTGTTTTTAGTTAACTATTTTAATGAATATTGGCACAACCCTTTGTCAGAAGTCTTTGAATTATACTAGTGGGTAGAGAAAATCTGAAGTCTTCACTGTGGCAGTTGCGATGCCCAGAAAAATAACTGTTTCCCTTAAATTGTGGCTCCAGCAAGTTCTTAATAGGTATATTTAAGCATTCCATACTAACACTGCTAAGTTTCTTTTTTCTTTTTCATTTTTGATAAATTCTTAGTATTTCACCTATATTACATCATATGACATCACATTAAAATTTGTCAGAGCAAGTATAGAAATAGGAAAACAAAGCAAAGTAGAACAAAACACGGGGGGCTTGAAAGTCATTGTTTCCATGACTAAAGGCTGAGGGGAAAATAACACTGAGATAGAGAGATGCTTGAGAGCTTTTCTCATCCTGCTTCCTTTTAATATTATTTTACAGAAACCCTAGACAGTATAGCCAGCAGAGTTCTTTTAAGTGTGTGTGTGTGTGTGTGTGCGTGCACGCATATGTGTGTGTGTGTGTGGTAAGAGTACCTGAAATCTACTCTTAGCAAATTTCCATTATATAATACAATATTGTTGACAGTAGTCCTCAGGCTGTGCATTAGATCTCCAGACTTACTCATTCTATATAACTGCAACTTTATAACTTTTGAGAGACATCTCTCCATTTCTGTCATCTCTGCTCCTGGTAACCACTGTTATATCCTTTATTTCTAATAATTTCACTTTTTTTCCATTTTGCATATAAGTGGCATTATGCAGTATTTGTCTTTCTGTGCCTGGCTTATTTCACCTAGCATAATGTCCTCCAGGTACATTCATATTGTCGTGAATGGATCTCCTTCTTTCTAAAGGCTGAAAAATTACCGTGGGTGTGTGTGTGCGTGTGTGTGTATAACGATTTCTTTATCTATTCATCCATCAATGGACACTTATGTTTTTCTTACATCTTGGCTGTTGTGAATAATGCTGCAATGAATATGAGAGTGCAGATAACTCGATTATGTGCTTATTTAAGTTCTTTGAGTATACACCCAATGGAGGGATGCTGGGTCAGATGGTAGTTTAACTTTCAAATTTTTGAGGATCCTCTGTACTGTCTTCCACAATGATTGTACCAATTTACATTCCTACTAACAGTGTACTAGGTTTCCCTTTTGTCCACACCCTCACCAACACTTATCTCTTATTGTTATAATTATAGCCATCCTAGCAGGTGTGAAGTAATATTTCATTGTGGTTTTGATTTGCATTTCCCTGACGATTAGTGATGTTGAACACCTTTTAATATGCCTATTGATATTTTTGTATGTGTGTCTTGGAAAAATTTCTATTCAGGTCATTTTTCCATTTTTTAGTTTGGTTATTTATTTTCTTGCTATTGAGTGGTGTAGATTCCTTGTGTATTGTGGATATTAATATTAACCCTTTATCAGATGTATAGTTGCAAACATTTTCTCTTATTCTGCATACTGAACTTTTGGTGTAATACCCCAAAAATCATGGCCAAGGCCATTGTCAAGGAGATGTACCCCTACATTTTATTTGAGGAGTTTTAAGGCATCAAGTCTTACTTTTAGATCTTTAATCTACTTTGAGTTGATATGTGTGTATGGTATAAGGGTCCAATTTCATGTTTTCTGCATGTGAATGTCTAGTTTTCCCAACATTGTTTGTTGAAGAGAATTTCCTTTCCCCACATGTATTCTTGGTGCCCTTGTTGAAGAATACCTGGTTAGGCTCTTTATTCAGTTTAGATATTTGTATTCATACCAGCATCATTCTGTTTTAATTATTGTAGCTGTATAACATAATTTGAAATCAGGCAGTGCAATGCCACAATACTTAATACAATCTTAAGTAAGTATTTTTCTTACTTGAGATTGTTTAGGCTAATTGGGATCTTTTGTAGTTCTATAGGAATTTTAGAATATTTTGGAATTTTGATAGGGATTGGATTAAACCAGTTATATCTCTTTGTATAATATGGACATTTTAACAGCATTAATTCTTCTAACCCATGAACATGTACATCTTTTCATCTATTTGTGTATTCTTCAGTTTCTTTTATCAATGTCTTATTGTTTTTAGTGTACAGATCTTTTATCTCCTTGGTTAAATATATTCCTAAGTATTTTGTTCTTTAGGTGCTGTCATAAAGGAGACTGATTTATTTATTTCCTTTTTGGATAGATCATTATAGATGTAAAGAAATACAACTAATATTTTGTATTTTGATTTTGTATCCTGCAATTTTACTAAATTCATTTATTAGTTCTAACCGTTTTTTTAAATGGAATCTGATTTCCTACATACAGGATCATGTCTTCTGCAAACCAGAAGAATTTTACTTCCTCCTTTCAAATTTGGATACATTTACATCTCTTTTTCTTCTCTAATTGCTCTTACTAGCACTTCCAGTACTATGTTGAATAGAAATGGTTAGACTAGGCATCCTTGCCTTGTACTGGAATTTAGATAAAAAGCTTTTAGTATTTAATTATAATGTTAGCTGTGGGCTTTTCATTTATGACCTTTATTACGTTGAGGACATTTCCTTCTAGATTTAATAAGTTGAGAATTTTTATGTTGAACTTTGTCAAATGCCTTCTCTGCATCTTTTATGATTATCAGGTTGTCATTCTTTCTCATTCTGTTAATGTGGTATATCACATTGATTGATTTGTGGATGTCAAACCAACCTTGCATTCCACGGATAAATCCCACTTGATCATGATGTATAATCTTTTACATGTTTGGAGTTCAGTTTGCTAGTATTTCATTGAGGATTTTATATTTATCAGTGACATTGTCCTGCCATTTTCTTTTCTTGTGGTGGCTTTGTTTGGCTTTGATTTCAGGGTGATGATGTTTTCATAAAATAAGCTTAGAAGTATTTCCTCTACTTGCATTGATAGAATTTAAGAAAAATTGATAGTAATGTTTGGAATTCTTGGCAGAATTCCACCACAAAGCCATCTGGTCCCAGGCTTTTCTTTTTTGGAAAATCATTTTTTTTTTTTTCTGAGACAGAGTCTTGCTCTGTTGCCCAGGCTGGAGTGCAGTGGCACAATCTCAGCTTACTGCAAGCTCCGCCTCCTGGGTTCATGCCATTCTCCTGCCTCAGCCTCTTGAGTAGCTGGGACTACAGCACCCACCACCATGCCCGGCTAATTTTTTTGTATTTTTAGTAGATACGGGGTTTCACCGTGTTAGCCAGGATGGTCTCGATCTCCTGACCTTGTGATCCACCTGCCTTGGCCTCCAAAAGTGCTGGGATTACAGATGTGAGCCACCGCACCCGGCCTGGAAAATCATTTTTAACATTTTAAATCCTTATTTCAGTCTCTTTATTTGTTATCAGTCTGTCCAGGCTTTATGTTTTATCTTGATTTAATTGTGGTAGGTTGTATGTTTCTAGGAATTTATCCATTTCCTTTATGGTATCCATTTTGATGGCATATCATTGTTCATAATAGTCACTTATAGCCCTTTTTGTTTCTGAGATGTCAGTTGTAATGTCTCTACCTTCATTTCTGACCTTACTTGAGTCTTCTCTCTTTTTTCATAGTCTAGCTAAGGGTTTGCACATTTTATATACTTTTTCAAAAAAGCTAACTCAATTTTGTTGATTTTTTAATAGTTTCTTTCTATCCTGTATTTATTTCTGCTCTTATTTTTATTATTTTCTTCTTTTTGCTAACTTTGGGTCTAGTTTGTTCTTCTTGTTCCTTGAGTTGTAATTTTAGGGTGTTAACTTGAGAACTTTCTTCTTTTTTACTGTAGGCATTTATCACTATAATCTTCCCTCTTACAACTGCTTTGCTGCATTCTATAGGTTCCAGTATGTTATATTTTCGTATTCATTCACCTGGAGATGTATTTTGTTTCCCTTTTGATTTTTTTGACCCACTGATTGTTCCAGAATATTTTATTTAATTTCCTCATACTTGTGAATTTTTCTAGGTTCCTACTCTTATTGATTCTTACCATTGTGGCCTGAAGAAATTCTTGATATGATTTAAGTTGTCCTAAGTTTGTTGGGACTTGTTTTGTGGCCTAACATAGTATTATCTTGGATAATGTTCCATGTGCACTTGAGAATAATGTGTATTCTGCTACTGTTAGATAAAATGTTCTGTATGTGTGTATTAGGTTCATTTGGTCTAACATGTAATTCAAGTCCAATGTTTCCTTATTGATTTTCTCTCTGGATAATCTGTCCATTGTTTAAAGTGGACTAGTCCTCTATCATTATTGTATTGTGGACTATCTCTCCCTTCAAAATCATGTAATAATTGCTTTATATATTTAAGTGCTTCAATGTTGGGTCATACATATTTACAATTTTTATGTGCTCTTGATGAATTGACTCCTTTTTTTTTTTTTGAGACGGAGTCTCGCTCTGTCTCCCAGGCTGGAGTGCAGTGGCATGATCTCTGCTCACTGCAAGCTCCGCCTCCTGGGTTCACACCATTCTCCTGCCTCAGCCTCCTGAGGAGCTGGGACTACAGGCGCCCACCACCACGCCCGGCTAATTTCTTGTATTTTTAGTTGAGACGGGGTTTCACTGTGTTAGCCAGGATGGTCTCGATCTTCTGACCTTGTGATCTGCCCGCCTCGGCCTCCCAAAGTGCTGGGGTTACAGGTGTGAGCCACCGTGCCTGGCCGAATTGACTCCTTTATCATTATCTGATGACCCTTTTTATCTCTTTTTACGGTTTTTGAGTTAAAGTCTACTTTGTTTGATGTAAATATAGCCACCCCTGCATTCTTTTCATTCCATTTGCATGAAATATCTTTTTCCAGTCCTTTACTTTCAGTCTGTGTGTGTCCTTAAAACTGAAAGAAGTTTCTTGGAGTTAGCATACAGTTGGGCCCTGTTTTTTAAATTAATCCATTCAGCTATTCTATATTTCTTGATTGATGAATGTAGTTCATTTATGTTTAAAGTAATTTTTTTTTTTTTTTTTTTAGGTGGAGTCTCACTCTGTCGCCCAGGCTGATCAGTGGCCTGATCAGTGGCTGATCAGTGGCCTGATCTCGGCTCACTGCAAACTCCACCTCCCAGGTTCATGCCATTCTCCATGCCATTTTGTTCATTATTTGGGTTTTTTTTTCCCATTTCATTTTTCTTTTTTTTATCTTTGCTGTTTTCCTTTGCAATGTGATGGTTTTCTGTAGTGGTATGCTTTGAATTTTTTTCTCTTTATCTTTTGTATATATACTATCAGTTTTTACCTTGTGGTTACCATGAGGCTTATGTAAAACATCTTGTAGTTATGCCAGTTGATTTTAAGTTCTACTATTGTGTTGCCCCGCATTTTGTTTTTGATGTCACAGTTTACAACTTTATATTGTGTAACTCTTATAAATTATTGTAGTTATAGTTACTTTCATGCATCTGTCCTTTAACCATTATAGTAGAGTTATAAGTGGTTTACATACTACCATTACAGTAGTAGAGTACTCTGAATTTAACTATTTATCTACCTTCACCAGTGAGTTTTATACTTTCACATGTTTTCATGTTATTTATTAACTAGCAGCATTCATTTCATTTTGACGATCTCCCTTTAGCATTTCTTGTAAAGCAGGTTTAGTGGTTATAAACTCCATCAACTTTGTTTTTGTCTGGGAAAATCTTGTTTTCTCATCATTTCTAAATGATGGTTTTGTCAGGTAAAGTATTCTTTGTTGTCAGTTTTATTTTCCTTTCAGCATTTTGAATATATCATCCCTCTCTCTCCTGTCCTGTAAGACTTTTGCTGAGAAATCCATTGATAGTGTTATTATCATTCCCTTGTATGTGAAATGCTTCCTTTTACTGCTTTCAACATTCTCTCTTTATCTTTCATAGTTCACTGTTGATTCTAATGTATCTTGGTGAAATCTTTGGTTTCATTTTATTACAGACCTTTGAGCTTTATGTACCTGAATGTTTCCCCATTTTGGAGACATTTTTACCTACTATTTCTTTTTTCTTTCTTTCTTTTTTTTTTTTTTTTGAGATGGAATCTTACTCTGTCGCCCAGGCTGGAGTGCAGTGGTGCAATCTCGGCTCACTACAAGCTCTGCCTCCCAGGTTCATGCCATTCTCCTGCCTCAGCCTCCCGAGTAGCTGGGACTACAGGTGCCCAAAACCACACCTAGCTAATTTTTTTGTATTTTTAGTAGAGACGGGGTTTCACCATGTTAGCCAGGATGGTCTCGATCTCCTGACCTCATGACCCACCTGCCTCAGCCTCTCAAAGTGCTGGGATTACAGGCGTGAGCCACCGTGCCCGGCCTTTACCTACTATTTCTTTATATAGGTATTCTGTCCCTTTCTTGCCTTCTTATTCTTCTGAATATCCTGTTGTGAGAACTTCACTTTCTTGATCATTTTACACAGATATCGTAGGTTTTCTTGATTCCTTTTTATTCTTTTTTTTTTTCTCCTTTTACTGTATAATTTCAAATAATGTCTTTGGGTTTTCCATTCTTTCTTCTGCTTGATGTGTTCTGTTGTGGATGCCCTTTATTGTATTTTTTAGTTTAGTCATTGTATTATTCAGTTTTGAAATTTCTGTTTGTTTTTTCATGTTTTATATCTTTTTGTTCAGCTTCTTGTTTTGTTTTTGTATTGTTTTCTTGATATTATTTAATTGTTTAACTGTTGTTTTTTAGTTTGCTGAGCTTCTTTAGAAAAATTATTCTGAATTATTTGTCTGGAAATTAGAGGATCTCCAGTTATTTGGGGTTGGCTACCAGAAGTTTATTATGTTCTTTTAACAGTGTCATTTTTTATCTCTAATCTTTTGTGATCCTTAAAGCCTTGTGAGAGTGTCTGTATTTGAAGAAGCAGCCTTCTCTTCCAGACTTGATAAACTGGCTTTGGTAAGGAAAAACCTTCACTTGCAGCTCAAGGTCTGATAGGGGGAGATAGGGCAGTGTCTCATCAACTCAGGAAGATGAGGTTCACAATATAAACAACTGTGTGGTCCTTACTGGCAAGAGCTGTGGGAGATCTGTGGTAGCTAAAGGACTGTTAGGAGCTGCAGCAGTGCTTCTGGGCCTAGCAGCACAAGCACAAGGCCAGGGCAGACAACAGTGGGGACCAGAGCCAGTGGTGTGCACATGCTCAGATATGGGCCAGCTGCTGGCATGTGCATGGTGGCAGGAGTCAGCTACAGGTCTATGCATGATGTCATGGGCCAGGGCCGGGGCAGTGGCTAAGATGAACAGCAGGAGTACCTGTGGTGGGGCATGGGGGTGGCTTACAGCATATACCTGCACAGTTGCAGGGAATAGTTGAGGTCTGGCAGTAGGGGTCTGGTCACCTGTGCATGCTAGGGCATCTGAGGGCCTGAGCTGGGGGTGTGCATACTCGTTTAACTAAAGGAATGAGTTGTGAGTGCAAGTACAGTGGTGGGAGCCAGAAAGAATATTACAGGCCCTTGGGAGGTAAAAGCTGCAAGGAGTCCTCTGTGCCTATGCTGGCTATTGGTTTCCTCAGCAGTGAAAGCTGCTGAAGTTCTCAGTGGAGCAAGATGCTGAGGTCTGTGACTATGACCACTATCAGGGTCCACAGTTGTGAAAGCTGTGGGGAGTAAACAGTGGCCATGAGGTTGCTTAGCTCCTCAGTGCAAAAGTCTGCGTAGTACTGTGCAGAGCAGACCACTGGGGACTGTGATTCCTGCCACATGGCTGATACTGATAGCCCGTTTTTTCCTAGCTGTCTCTCGATGTCTCAGCTATGTTAGTCTCCCCAGTGATCTGAACGGAAACGAAGGTAATTATTTATGCAGTGCCCCAAACAGCTGAGTAAGCTGGTTGTTCTCCTTACTCTCCTTTTCCTTGCGAGAGACACTAGCAAGTCAGGGAGATCACTCACCATGTTGAGCAGTGCTGGCCTGGAAAATGGGGCGATGCAGGCAAAATGAAACTGTTCTTCATTTTTTTCATGATTATTCTTGAGGTATTTTTTTTTCCTCAGTGAACTCTTGAGCTCTTCCAGGGTTGCTTTCCCTCATGGGTAGCTGCTAAATTGTTGGTCTTTGTAGAGGGAAGGAAAGCTGGGATATCCTACTCAACCTCTGATGTCACTCTCCCACAGCTAAGTTACTAATGCTTTGCTATTTTTATCACGCTGGAAGGAGAGACATCTTAATGGCTCAACATTATATCAATGCTTCTCAGTCAATTTAACCTCTAGATATTGTATGTAATTATTATAATGAGAGGAACTTACAATTGTCTAGTTCTATGTAATTTTCGTCATCCTTTATTGGTATAAAAAATTCAAAGGATAGGATTTATGTTGTAAAATGAGTAAACATATGCATCCTTAATGCTATTAACTATTTAATAATTTCTTCACCACCTTGAATTGCAATGTTACCTATCGATATGTTAATGCTTAGTAACATGGCAGAATTATTTTTGTTTGCCAGTGGATTCACACAGCATGGTGAATACTGAATTACTTGAAAATACCAAATTGTGTTGGCCAATCTTCCCAGAAATCTGCTTTAAGTTGATACCAAACCATTCCTCCTAGTTGATTTTTTATTTGAGAATATTGTGACTTATGATAATAGTTTTAATATAGAGTCCCTATCTCTGAAGTTCTGAAACCCTGGTGAGAGGAATGTGGACACATTGTTAAAAAGATATTAATAAGCAATCTTTGCCTTATAAATAACTGATTCAGAGATGTGATCATTACACCTTAATTTGTTTTTCCTTCACTTATTTTATTTTTACATAATTATTTTATTTTTAATTTTGTGGGTACATAGTAGGTGTATATATTTATAGAGTACGTGAGATGTTTTGATACAAGCATGCAATGTGAAATAAGCACATCATGTAGAAAGGGATATCTATCCTCTCAAGCATTTATCCTTTGAGTTACAAACAATCCAATTATACTCATCAACATATTTTAAACTGTACAATTAAGTTATTATTAACTATAGTCAGCCAATTGTCCTATCAAATAGTAGGTCTTATTCATTATTTCTAAATCTTTTTTTGGAATCATTAATCATCCCCACCTTCCCCTAGCCCCCAGCTACCCTTCCCAGCCTCTGGTAACCATTCCTCTACTCTCTATGTCAAAGAGTTCAATTGTTTTAATTTTTAGATCCCACAAATAAGTGAGAACATGCCGTCTTTCTGTGTCTTGCTTATTTCACTTAATATGATGACCTCCAGTTCCAACCATGTTGTTGCAAATGACTGGATCTCATTTTTTTTACGGATGAATAATATTCCATTATGTATACGTACCACATTTTCTTTATCCATTCGTCTGTTGATGGACAATTAGGTTGCTTCCAAATCTTAGCTATTGTAAACAGTGCTCCAACAAAGACAGGAATGCATACATCTATTCAATATACTGATTTCTTTCCTTTTGGGTATATACTCAGCAGTGGGATTGCTGGATCATATAGAAATTCAATTTTTAGTCTTTTGAGGAATCACCAAACTGTTCTCTATAGTAGTTGTACTAATTTACATTCTCACCAACAGTGTGCAGGGTTCCCTTTTGTCCAAATCCTTGTCAGTATGTGTTATTGCCTGTCTTTGGGATATTACACATTTTAACTGGGGTGAAATGATATCTCATTGTAGTTGTGATTTGCATTTCTCTGATGATCAATGATGTTGAGCACATTTTCATATGCCTGTTTGCCACTTGTATGTCTTCTTTTGAGAAATGTCTATTCAAATATTTTGCCCACCTTTTGATTGGATTATTAGATTTTTTTCCAATAGAGTTGCTTGCACTCCTTATGTGTTCTGGTTATTAATCTCTTGTCAGATGGGTAGTTTACAAATATTTTCTCCCATTCTGTGGGTTATGTCTTCAACTTTTCAATTGTTTCCTTTGCTGTGCAGAAGCTTTTTAACTTGATGTGATCCCATTTGTCCATTTTTGCTTTGGTTGCCTGTGCTTGTGAGGTACTGCTTACGAAACTTTTGTTTGGACCAATGTCCGGGAGAATTTCCCCAATGTTTTCTTGTAGTAGTTTCATAGTTTGAAATGTTAGATTTAAGTCTTTAATTTATTTTTATTTGATTTTTGTATATGGTGAGAGATAGGTGTCTAGTTTCACTCCTCTGCATGTGGATATTCAGTTTTCCCAGCACCATTTATTGAAGAGATTGTCTTTTCTCTGGTGTATGTTCTTGGCACCTATGTTGAAAATGAGTTCACTGTAGGTGTGTGGATTTGTTTCTAGGTTCTCTATTATGTTCCATTGGTTTATGTGTCTCTGTTTATGGCAGTACCACGCTGCTTTCGTTACTATAGCTCTGCAGTATAATTTAAAGTCATGTAACACAATTCCTCCAGTTTTCTTTTTTCTTTTTTTTTTGCTTAGGATAACTTTGGCTCTTTTGGGCCTTTTGTGGTTGCATACAAATTTTATGATTTTTTTCTATTTCTGTGAAGAATAACATTGATATTTTGATAGGGATTGCATTGAATCTGTAGATTGCTTTGGGTAATATGGACATTTTAACAATATTGATTCTTCCAATCAATAAACATGGAGTATTTCTCCATTTTTTGGTGTCCTCCTCAATTTCTTTCATGAATGTTTTATGGTTTTCATTATAGAAATCTTTCACTTCTTTGACTAATTTCTAAGTATTTAATTTTATATATGGCTATTGTAAGTGGGATTACTTTTTTTTTCCACATTGTTCACTGTTGGTGTTTAAAAATGCTACTCATTTTTGTATGTTGCTTTTGTATCTTGCAACTTTACTGAATTTGTTTACTAGTTCTAATAGTTTCCTTGTAGAGTGTTTAGTTTTTTCCAAATATAATATGTCACCTGCAATCAAGGATAATTTTATTTCTTCGTTTCCAATTTGGATGCTCTTTATATCTTTCTCTTGTCTGATTGCTCTAGCTAGAACTTCCAATACTATGTAGAGTAACAGTAGTGGCAGTCGGCATGCTTGTAGTGTTCCAGATCTTAGAGAAAAGACTGTCAGTTTTCCTCTATTCAGTATGTTACTAGCTGTGGGTCTGTCATATATGGCTTTTATTATGCTGAGTTATGTTCCTTCTAGCTGCAGTTTTTTGAGGGTTTTTATCCTGAAGGGATGTGGAATTTTTATATTTTTATTAAATGCTTTTTCAGCATCAATTGAAATGATCATATGGTTTTTATCCTTCATTCTGTTGATATGACATATTACATTGGTTTGATTTGCATGTGTTGAAACCATCCTTGCATCCCAGGGATAAATCCCACTTGGTCATAATGAATAATTTTTCTAATGTATTGTTGAATTCAGTTTGCTAGTATTTTGTTGAGGGTTTTTGCATCAATATTCATCAGAGATATTGGCGTGTAGATCTTTTGTACTTATAGCTACAAACTTCCCTCTTAGTACCGCTTTCACTATATTCCATAGGTTTCTGTATGTTGTGTTTCCATTATCATTCGTTTCAAGAAATTTTTCAATTTTCTTCTTAATTTCAACTTTCTTTTTATTTCATGTATCTTTGCCTGATTTTGGTATCAGGGTAATACCTGCCTCATATAATGGGTTTGGAAGTATTCCCTCCTGTTATATTTTTCAGAATAGTTTGAGTAGGATTGGTATTAGTTCTTCCTTAAATGTTTGGTAGAATTCAGCAGTGAAGCCATCAGGCCTCAGGCTTTCCTTTTGTGGGAGACTTTTTATCAATTCCATTGCTTGTTATTGGTCTGTTCAAGTTCTGGATTTCTTCCTGGTTCTGTCTTGGCAGGTTGTATGTATCTAGGAAATTGTCCATTTCTTCTAGATTTTCAAATTTATTGGCATATAGTTTCTCATAGTAGCCACTAATGATCCTTTGAATTTCTGTAGTATCAGCTGTAATGTCTCCTTTTGCGTTTCTGATTTTATTTGGATCTTCTCTCTTTTGCTCTTAGTCTGCATAAAGGTTTGTAAGGTTTGTTTAACTTTTCAGAAAACCAACTTTTTGTTTCATTGATCTTGTGTATTGTTTTTTCATTTCAATTTCATTTATTTCTGCTCTGATAGTTGTTATTTCTCTCCTCCTAATTTTGGGTTTGGTTTGCTCTTACTTTTCTAGTTTTTAAAGATGCATCATTAGATTGTTCATGTGAAGTTTTTCCTCTTTTGGATATAGGCACTTATAGCTATAAACTTCCCTTTTAGTACTGCTTTTGCTGTATTCCATGGGTTTTGGTATGTTGTGCTTTCATTATCATTTGTTTCCAGACATTTTTCAATTTCTTTCTTGATTTCTTCATTGAGCCACTGGCTATTCGGGAGCATATTATTTACTTTCCACGTATTTGTGTAATTTCCAAAATTCCTGCTGTAATTAATTTCTAGTTTTATTCCATCATGGTCAGAGGGGATGCTTGACATTATTTCAATTTTTTGAATGTTTTAAGACTTATTTTGTGACCTCACATATGGTCTATCCTTGAGAATGATTCATGTGCTGAGGAAAATAATATGTATTCTGCAGCTCTTGGATAAAATGTTCTGTAAATATCTATTGGATCCATTTGGTATATAGTGCAGATTAAGTTTGATGTTTCTTTGTTTATTTTCTTTCTTGATGATCTGTCCAATGCTGAAAGTGGAGTGTTGAAGTCTTCAGCTACTATTGTATTGGGGCCTATCTCTCTCTTTAGCTCTAATAATATTTGCTTTATATATCTGGGTTCTCCAGTGTTGTTTGCATATATATTTAAAATTGTTGCTGAATTGACCCCTTTATCATTATATAGTAACCTTCTTTGTCTCTTCTTATAGTTTTTGTCTTGAAATCTATTTTGTATGATATAAGTATAGTGACTCCTGTTCTTTTTTATTTCCCATTGGTATGGAATATCTTTTTCCATTTATTTATTTTCAGTCTAGGTGTGTCTTTATAGGTGAAGTGTGTTTCTTGTAGGCAACAGATCTATGGGTGTTGATTTTTCATCTATTCAGCTGCTCTATGTCTTTTGATATGAGAGTTTAGTCCATCTATATTTAATGTTATTATTGATAAATAAGGACTTACTTTTGTCATTTTGTTATTTATTTTCTGGTGTTTTATGGTCTTCCCTTCCTTCTTTCTTTCTTTCCTGTCTTCTTCTAGTAGAGGTGATTTCCTCTGGTTATATAATTTAGATTCTTATTTTTTATTTTTTGTATATACATTGTACGTTTTTTGGTTTGAGGCTTGCCAGCACTATCTTATAACCAATTATTTTAAACTGATAACAATTTAACACTATTTGTGTAAACAAACAAACAAGGAAAAAGCAAACTAATAAAAATCCTATGCCTTATCTTTGTCCTTCAACTTTTTCACGTTTTGTTGTTTTGTTTATATTATTGGGCTGATTATATCCTGAAAAGTTGTTGTAGTTATTATTTTTATTGGCTCATCATTTAGTCTTTCTACTTAGGAAAAGAGTAGCATATACACCATAGTTTCAGTATTATGATATTCTGTTTTCTTGTGTACTTACAATTATCAGTAAATTTTATGTCTTCAAGTGATTATTTGTTGCTCGTTAATATCCTTTTCTTTCTGATTGAAGTACTCACTTAAGCATTTCTTGCAGGACATGCCTGGTATTGAAGAAATCCCTCAGCTTTTGTTTGTCTGGGAAAGTATTTCTCCCTCATGTTTAAAGGATAGTTTCACAGGATATACTATTCTAGTGTAAAAGTTTTTCCCTTCAATACTTAAAATATTTCATGCTTCTCTCTCCTGGCTTGTAAGGTTTCCACTGAGAAGCCAGCTTCCAAATGTTTTGGACCTCCATTGTATGTTATTTGTTTCTTTTGCTGCTTTTAGGACCCTTTCTGTATCCTTGACTTTTGGGAGTTTGATTATTAAATTCCTTGAGTTATAGTCTTCTTTGGGTTAAATCTGCTTCGTGTTCTATGACCTTCTTGTACTCAGATGGTGATATCTTTCTATAGGGTTGGGAAGCTCTCTGTTATTATCTCTTCGAATAAACTTTCTAACCCTGTGTGTTCTCTACCTCCTTTTAAGGTCAATAACTCTTAGATTGGCCCTTTTGAGGCTTTTTTTTTTAAGATGTTGTATCCATACGTCATTGTTTTTTATTCTTTTTTCTTTTGTCTCCTCTGACTGTGTATTTTCAAATAGCCTGTCTTCAAGCTCACTAATTCTTTATTCTACTTAATCAATTCTGCTATCAAAGGGTTCTCATGGATTCTTCAGTATGCCAATTTTATTTTTCAGCTCCAGTTTTTCTGCTCGATATTTTTAAAATTATTTCCATCTCTTTGTTAAATCATCTGATAGAATTTTAATTTCTTCTCTGTGTTATCTTGAATTTCTTTGAGTTCTCTCAAAACGGCTATTTTGAATTATCTGTCTGAAAGATTATATATGTCTGATTCTCCAGGATTGGTCCCTGGCACCATACACCATAAGAGGCAGTTTATCCGATTCTTCCCTCACCTTTCCAAAGGTGGAGGAGCCTCACCTGGTAGCCACTGCCACCCCAGGCCTTGAAGAGTACTGCCAGACTAATGCTGATGTTCCCTTAAAGCCCAAGGTCTCTTAAATCAGCTTATTGTGAATGCTGTCTGGCCTGGGACTCACCCTTCAGGGAAGTGGGCTCCCCTCTGGCCCAGAGCTAGTCCATAAATGCTTTTCAAGAGTCAAGTCCTAGAATCAGGGACCCAAAGAGTCTGCTTGGTGCTCTATCTCCCTGTGGCTATGCTGCTTCCTGAAGCCAGCAAGTCTCAGAGGCTCACCCAAGACCCTCTATGTAGTACCTGGGTATCATGGCTGATTATTTAGGGCTCAGGAGTTCTTCGGTTAGCAGGTGAGGAATACTGCCAGGATGAAGCCCTTTCCTTCAAGGCACTGGGTTTCCTTCTGGCCCAAGGTATGTCTAGAAATGTGTGGGAGCTTGGGTCTGGAACATGGGCCTCATGACTTTAGCTGGTGCCCTATCTTGCTGTGGCTGAGCTGGTATCCAAGATGCAAGACAAAATCCTCCCTACTCCTCCCTCTCTTCTCCTTACACAGAAGGAAGGGGTGTCTTTTGTAGCTGAGAGCTCTGCAGCCTGAGGGTCAGGAGGTGGGATGCCAGCACTCCTTTAGCTGTCCCAGCTGGTGTCTCTGTATGTCACATGCCCTCTGAGTACACTGTCTCTGGGCCTAGTTAAAAACTAGGACTCATCTAAGAGTTGCAGTCTTTGTGGCCTAGCTGCCTTTCAAGTTAACTGGAGACACAGAGTGCTGTAGCCCGTGGTGGCAAGGTTTGAAGGAATCAAGCTTGGACCACTGGGATTGGTGATTCCCCTCTGGTTAGGGCCAGTTTAAATGCTCCCCTCATGGGCGTGTCAGCTGAGTTTGGTCTGGTTTTCCTTTGTACTCTAACAGGGCAGCACTGAGTTCAGTGCCTCACAGTAGCTGTGTTCTCCCTCCCCAGCACCCAGAGATGCTCTCTGCAACACACTGCCACTACCAGGGGGTAGAGGATGGTGGCGTCAACCATTCAGAACTGTTTTTTTCTCTCTCTTCTCTGCCTCTTTCAGCAATATGGAGTTAAAACCAGGTACTGTGAGTGCTTACCTGATTTTTGGTTCTAATGAAGGTGTATTTTTCTATATAGGTAGTAGTTAACTTGTTGCCCTTGTGAGGGAAACTATTGGTGAAGGCTTCTATCCTGCCATCTTGCTCTACCTCCTTGTTACTTAATTTTTTAGAGCAGTTCTATGCTTAGAGGAAAATTAAGAAGAAAGTGCAGAGTTTCCATATAGTCTCCTGCCATAACCTTTAATTTTCCTTATTATTAACATCTTGGATTGGTGTGGAACATTCGTTAAGCCAATATTGAAGTATTATTATTGACTAAAGTCCATAGATTACATTAAGGCTCACTTTTTGTGTTGTACAGTTATTTGTGTTTTAACAAACGTACAATGACATGTATCTATTTCAGTATTATACATGATAGTTTTACTGCCCTAAAAATCCCCTGTGTTCTACTTATTCATTCCTCCTTCCTTCCCTCTGAACCCTTGGCAACTGCTGATCCTTTCACTGACTCCATTGTTTTGCCTTTTCAAAAACGTCATATAGTTGGAATATTACAGTATATAACTGTTTCAGTTTGGCTTCTTTCACTTAGTAATATGCATGTAAGTTTCTTTCATGTCTTTTCATGACTAGATTTCATGGCTCATTTCTTTTTCAACCGAATAATATTCCATTGTATGGATGTACCATAATTTACATATCCATTCACTTCCTGAAGGACATCTTGATTATTTTCTAGTTATAGCAACTGAGAATGAGACTTCTATAATCATCTGTGTGAAGGTTTTTGTGCAGACCTAAGTTTTCACTTCATTTGGGCAAATACCATGACATGTGACAGCTAAATCATATGGTAAGGGTATGTTTAGTTTTGTAAGAAACTGCCAAACAATTTCCTATGTGGTTGTACTATTTTGTATTTTCACTAGCAATAAATGACAGTTCCTACTGCTCCACATCCTTGTCAGCATTTGGTGTTGTCAGTGTTTTAGATTTTAATCATTCTGTCAGGTATTTAGTAGTGTCTATCTCATTGATGTTTGAATTTACAATCCCCTAGTGACATATGATATTGAGTATCTTTTCAAACTTATTTGCAACAGAGTTTTAATGATTATCAAGACTACTACTAATAATTTTTGAGGGAGACCATTAACAGACCTGAATGGTTCTGAAGAATCACTGTGACTTTTTGAGTAAAGCTTCTTAGTCACTTTCTGTAAAAAAATACTTGTATTTAGCAACTATGTCAAGTTAATCTGACATGCACAGTACAGATTTTGAAAATATCAGACTCTGTTTTATGTCACCAGACTGAGCCTTCAGTGTATGCTTTTGTATGAAAAAATCCAAGAGCTTCAAATAACTGACCATGATAATATGATGACTGCCTCTCAAAATACTAAAGGGATTTTAATATAAATGACAACCTTTATAAGTTGGTAATTCACTTGAATAGCTTGTGAGTGACCTTTCTGCCCATTTCCCTACTAGTGTCTTATTCCTGTAAGTATATCAGGACTGCAAATGTGTTACTTTGACCTCAGTGAAGAAAGAGACACATGCTCAGAGAACTGAAAACCAGCATCCCTAATCTACAGCCTCAGTTTCCCAGATAACTATACTGATGTCAAAATATTACTAATAAGACTGTCACTGAAAAACATTCCATTTTTGTATTAAAGTGTAATTTGGACATCTTGCCTCCCTGAGGGAAGATATGACACATTTGAATAGGTTTCTTTGTGAAAATGAATAATTTTTTTTCCTAGAGATCTTAAGAATGAGGTTAAACTATTCCGGCAGAGTTTAAATGCTCTCTGACTTGGATTAAATGGCAACCAAGGTCACTTTCTGCTTTGTGATTCTTTTAAAGTGGCTTTTATATTTGAATGTCACTCTCGTGCACTGTATTTAATAGCAGAGTTAATAACTTCTTGATTATCTTAAGGATTATTCAAAAACATTGGGATAAATAAGAGTAAAAAGGGATTGGAGATCATCTTTCAATCCCATGAAACACCTGACATGGTTTATCCTCCTAGCATAGCAAAAGGCTCTTAAAATATTTCTGGCAGACTATTGTTCTTAAAAACAACTTTACCATCCCTTGTCAAAATAAATCAAAGCATGTTAATCACCACATGCAGTTAAAAAGAGTGCAAAATTATGAGAGATCACAGTCTATACCAGATTATTCCAAATATTTCATCTTTCCTGAACAAGAGGAGAAAAATGAATCAAATATCAAAAGAGGGAACTATTCCCTTTTATTACAATCATTTTCTCTTCTGTGGAGATAATTAAATATAGCTTAAGAGGCAAGAGTGTGAGTCAGAGAAAGAGAAGGTGATCTCAAAGGCCAGAAGTTAATGTTTGCTTGCAAGATTCATCTGTTAAAGGCACACCATCAATAAAGTGCTAACTTGTATTTTATATTATTATGACTGACGAAATTATCTAAAAGAGATATGAAATGTGAAAACATAGTGTGTTAGAACTTAGACTATCACCTCATGTATCTTAGTAAATAACATTTTATTGGAACAGTTGTGTTGTTATTTTAACTAAGTTCTCCTTCCCAACCCTCTCTTTTTGTCTTTTCAAAAAAGATAATACGAACATGGTGGCTTATGCCTGTAATCTCAGCACTTTGGGAGACTGAGGCGAATGGATCATGAGGTCAAGAGATCGAGACCATCCTGACCAAATGGTGAAACCTCATCTCTACTAAAAATACAAAACTTAGCAGGGCGTGGTGGTGCGTGTCTGTAGTCCCAGCTACACAGGAGGCTGAGGCAGGAGAATGGCTTGAACCCAGGAGGCGGAGGTTGCAGTGAGCTGAGATTGTGCCGCTGCCCTCCAGCCTGGTGACAGAGCAAGGCTCCGTCTCAAAAAACAAAAACAAAAACAAAAACAAAAAAGATAATATTTTTTATCGTTCTTTGGTAAGGATGTTATGGGAGAGGATGGGCTCAGGTTAGGTTACAAATAGCAATAATAACACAAATTTGATGGAGTAAAAACTGCCAATAAAATTGTTTAAAATATATCTTGTAATTAAATTAACAAAAGTGACTGTAGAAGAATCATAAATGTAAACTATGTAAAGACACATTTTCGAATTTCTCACAAACAAATAAGGTAGATTTTGCACCCAAGTTCTTGAAGAAAAACACACACGTACAAGCACAAACACACACACACACACGAAAAAAATAAGCAAGGAAATTCTTTCCAATAGTTGGCTTCATGAATACAACTGCTCTCCTGTTCCAGTAGCTATTGCTCGCCAAATAAAACATCACTGTTCCACTAGGAAATGGCTAGCTAAACAGAAAGTGCAATGAATCTGCCGCTGATGAATATACAGACTTCTCCATGAAATCCCCTGTGTCAAAAATTGTTATAGAGGCTTTTTTGTTGTTTAGGACGTTCCCAGGACTGGTTGCTTAGTGTTATGTAAATGACAAATGACTAGAAAAAATATTGGCATAGGTAAATAAGGAAATCGGTTTCCTAGTGAAAGGATCCAAACAGGTTCAACAGCCATCTGAATGCAACTTCTTAATATCTAAGAGAACTTGCTTGTATTCTTTAGTGAATTTGGATATTATTTTTTAAGCAGCATGAATTTGCATAGATAGATCCCTTAAGGGGGAGCAGAGGACTCCAGCAACTTGAGTTAGGACCCTTCTGCTTATAATTCAGGGGACCAGCTAATTTAATTTTCACCTACAAATAAATTGTTGAGAATTTTGTGACCAGGTAGAATTTTGTGACATAGCAGATAGCTTGTATAGTTATCTCTTTCTATTGACAAGTCTTTTTATAATTGATTTTATAAAGTATTAATGATGGTGCAAAGAGTCATTAATTTCTATTTTTGCAAAATTTGTGGTCTGTGCTCCTTTTCTTAAGGATTTCAAATGTATTTTTAATGCACTATATCCAATAATTTTATTTTTAATTGTCAAATATCCCAAGTATACGTAAACACATAAAATAACATTATACGTAACCACTACCTGTATTAAACGTATGTTAACATAAATATTCTATTTCTTAAATAGTTGGAATATGTTTTTTAAAAAGCTTCAACAAAGTTTCCATTGTTATTATACCCTAGTCCCAAGTCCAGGAAAGAAGTGAAATTAAAAACATAGACACCTTCCAATGAGAATGACATTTAACCACACAAGAATGAATTACCACAAACCTTAAAATAGTTCAAACTCAAAGTCGAAGATGGAAAACTTTATATTAGGAATTTCTTTTAGCTGAAAGAATCTAATATGTAGGTGAATAACAGAACTATTTAACTTGCAGATATGCGTGCAATTCAAAATACAGGAACTTAAATAAGTTTCCCCACATCGTATTTTCTAATTAGGACCCAGGAAATTAACTTTCTAGTTCAAATTTTGTATTTGTTCTTCTGATGAAGTGAATTCAAATACAAAGTTGTCTAAATAAGGGAGTATCTACGTTTAAGAGACTGTCAGTAGGGAGAGGCTATTAATGTGGTAAGGATTTGGTAACTGAGCCTGAGAAATTCCTCATTATCTTTCTTGGTCTTTCCCTGAGGAGTATCTTTATTGCCACACATTTCTAAGCCACTTCCACACCACACAAGAAGATGCACCTCATTTGGTTACTGTTGCTTCGAGATGATTCAAACATACATTATCAAGCTTATTTGCCCTTTCTTACATTTGACTATGTAATGTAAAACATTTTACCAATATCAAGTCCATCCTTAAAAACTAAAAGACATGACACCATTGTTGAGAATACTGGAAAGAATATGGTCACTGAGAAAAAGGTTTCAGAATGTTTTGAACAATAGTAGCATATTTAGAATACACACACACATGCCCATGTGCACACGCACACACACGTTAGACTCCTTTGGTAACTAACCTAGGAGGACAGTAATCATTTATTTATTCTTTTATTTATTCAATGGACATGTAGGGAAATGAAGACAAAGATGTTTTTCCCAGTAGAATTCTACCATCATTTAGCTGGACAAATTAAGTGGCATGGGTTCATTAAGAAAATTATTTGACTCTATAGTCACTGTGGAATTGCACTGCTCCCTGTCGTAGCCTCCACTCCATGTAGGAAGCAGCATCATTGTCCTTCACAAGCTATTCTCACTCCAGACCCTCTGCCTTTGAGTGTGTTTTGCCTTGAAGACGAGAAATCTTCAACATGCTTTCTAATTATCCAAATCCTTCATAATCCCCCTACTAAAATTAGGTCACACTTTCTCCACAAAACCTTCCCCAGTTTCTCTGACTGCTATTTACTTCTTTGTTATCTAAATTCCTGTAGGACAGATAGCTCGCCTCCTCCTGCTTGGCACTAGTAGATTGAATGTCTGGAATCCTTCTGCTTGTGTACAGTATGACTTAGCCTTGTCCCGTATTGGGACGATGAAGGCCAAAGGCAGAGACCCTACCCATCTTTTTATGTGTTCAGCTCCCCATCCCTTCCCCCGCCCCTCTTTCCCTTTGCTCATCCTGCAGATCCTGTAATTGTGGCGTAGATATACCTGTGGACTGATGGGCGTTGAAAACTAGGATTCAGGAGACTAGAGATCTGGAGAGAAAATCTGCCACAGCTAAAAAACAAAAACACCATTTAATCAAATCAGAACTTACAATGCAATATAAATCTCTATTTAAAAAATTCTAGCCTAATCAAGTCATTCCTGTTTTGTTTTTTTAAAAAATATTGTTTATATTTTCAGCTCTTACACTGGTTAATACACCACCACTAAGTAATTAATTTCGTGATGAAACAATACATGATTTACATAAGTGTCATAGCGAAGAAACAGGGAGGAATTAATTTAGCAGATCTTCATTGAAAACCTCCTGCATGTCAAGCACTATGCTAGGTTCTGGAATAGATAAAGTGAGGAGATGATAAAATAACCCTCGTGGAACTGTTCAGGGACTTGAAGAATTTTTCTAACTCATTAGCTTACTATAAGGTTATGATGATATCTAGAACCAATATACTTTCTATTCTGCATTCTATTTATATTCCATATTCTATTTCTATTATCCAGTCTATTCTCTATATTTCTATATTCTATTCTGTTTGACACACACACACACACACACATATATATATATTCAGTATCTATTCATTTGAATTGCTGTTGTCACTTCTTTTTATTGTCGTCAAGTTCTGCGTAATTTTTCACACTTAACCCAAGTTGTACCTTCATCATGGAGCCCGGCCCAGCATCACAGATCCCATTGAGTTGGTCCCTTCTCTCATCTTCTTTTGCACTTACAATCTACGCCTCTCCTTATCCCTTAATTCTTGAATATCAGCCTCTTTGGCTATTCATTATTCTGTTTTTTGTTTTCAAAATGATACTATGTTTACTAAAAATTATAAAGATTTAAAAATATGAATGGACCCATATATTCAATAATTAAACTTTTCAAAAAATGGTGACAGATAAATTTTACAGATATATATATAGCCATTAAAATGGTGATTAAAATAATGTTTGAACCATGGAGAAATCTTAAGGTAAAAAATATTCACTTTTATGCTTTATGTGTATGTTGTATGATCCCAAATTTTCCTGTAAATCAATCCTAAAAAGATAATGAGATAGGTGCTATCATTACTTATAAAAATTCTAAATTAAATAATTTATAAGAATAAAATTTTAATGATTCCATTATAATCATCAGAAGGAAGAAAATTCAAATCTTAAATTTCAGAAAGAAGGAAAAGTTACAGAATTGAATGTAAGCAAGTTATATTCAGAAAGCATTGACAGTCATGTTATGAAAATATATTTATTGTTTTGAACAACAGCCACTGTATAAAATGAATTATAAACATTAAACTGATTTTATATATCTAATATGTAATATTTTTAAAATAAATGTTTACATAAATGTAACTCTACATTTGTATTACATATCTTTAATAAATGAGGGCTTTAGAATACATATAAAATAATTTTATAGTAAGTAAAATATTAATCTTATTTTTGAAATGCATATCTGATTTTCCTAAGCTATATGTACACTCTCATTTTTATATAAAGATGTCTGGAATGATGCATCCAAATATAAATAAAATTTATGTTTGATAGATTTATTGGTTAAAGTTTATTTTTTCCCTTTTTAATTTTTTTTAAATTTTATTTTTGGTGGGTACATAATAAGTGTACATATTTATGGGGTAGAGAGTGATATTTTGATACACATATATGCAATATGCAACGGTCACATTATAATTAGCATATCTGTCACCTCAAACATTTATCATTCCTTCATTTTGGACACATTCAAAATCCTCTCTTCTGGGTATTTGAAAATATATAGTAAATTAATGTTAACTATAGTCACTGTATTGTGCTACAGAACACTAGAACTTATTTCTCCTATCTGGCTATAATTTTGTATTAGCTAACCCACCTCTTCCTATCCTTCCCCTGTCCTTCCCAGCCTCCAATAACCACAATGCTACTCTCTATTTCTATGAGCTCAAATTTTTTAGCTCCAGCATATGAGTGAGAACATGTGGTATTTATCTTTCTGCGCCTGACATTTCACCTAACATAATGTCTTAAAGGCTCATCCATGTTGCTGCGAATGATGAGATTTCATTATTATGGCTGATTAGTATTCCATTGTGTGTATAGCTCACATTTTCTTTATCCATTCATCTATTGTTGGACACATAAATCAATTCCATATCTTGGCTATTGTGAATATTGCTGCAATAAACATGGAGGTGTAGATATCTCTTCAATATACTGATTTCCTTTCCTTTGAATAAATACCTAGCAATAAGTTTACTGGATAATATGGTATTTCTACTTTTAGTTTGTTTGAGAAGCCTCCATGGTTTTGTTTTGTTTTGATTTGTTATGTTTGAGATGGAGTCTCACTCTGTTGCCCAGGCTGGAGTGCAGTGGCTTTATCTTGGCTCACTGTAATCTCCGCTTCCTGGGTTCAAGCAATTCTCCTGCCTCAGCTTCCCAAGTAGCTGGGATCACAGGTGCCTGGCCACCATGCCCAGCTAATTTTTGTGTTTTTAGTAGAGATGGGATTTCACCATGTTGGTCAGGCTGGTCTCAAACTCCTGACCTCAGGTGATCCACCCACATTGGCCTTCCAAAATGCTGGGATTAGAGGTGTGAGCCATGTTGCCTGGCCCATGTTGTTTTCCATAATGGTTGTACAAATTTATATTTTTCACAACAATGTATAAGAATTTGCCTTTCCTCCAAATCCTTACCAGAATTTGCTATTTTTTTTTGTCTTTTAGTAAGAGACAATCTAAGTGGGGTGAGATGATAACTCACTGTGGTTTTGATTTGCATTTCATTGACAATTAGTGATGTTGAGCATTTTTTCATGTGCCTGTTGACGCTTTGCATGAATTCTTGACAGTAATGTCTATTCAAACCCTTTGCCAATTTTTTAACTGGACCATTATTATTATTATTATTAATCATTTTTGCTATTGAGTTGTTTGAGTTCCTTGTGTATTCTGGATATTAATTCCTTGTCAGATGAATAGTTTGCAAATATTTTCTCGCATTCTGTCAGTTGTCTCTACACTCTTTTCATTGCTTCTTTTTGCTGTGCAGGAGGTTTTTGGTTTTATATTATTCCATTTGCCTATTTTTGCTTTTCTCACATGTGTTTTTGGAGTCTTATCCATAAAATTTCTGTCTAGACCAATGTACTCAAGCATTTCTCCTATTTTTTAAATTAGTTTTATAGTTTAGGGTCTCATATTTGTGTTTAATTTATTTGAGTTGAGTTTTTTTATTTTTATTTTATTTTATTATTATTAAACTTTAAGTTTTAGGGTACATGTGCACAATGTGCAGGTTTGTTACATATGTATACATGTGCCATGTTGGTGCGCTGCACCCATTAACTCATCATTTAGCATTAGGTATAGAGTTGAGTTTTTTATATGTTGAGAAATGAGACACTAGTTTTATTCCTCTGCATATGGATATCCAGGTTACTCAGCATCATTTATTGAAGAGGTTGTTCTTTCCTTAATGTATGTTCTGGGTGCCTTGTCAAAAATCAGTTGACTGTAAATAAATATATTCATTTCTGGGTTCTTTATTCTGTTTCATTGGCCTATGTGTCTGTTTTTATATCAGTACCATGCTGTTTTGGTTACAATAGCTTTGTAGTATGGTTTAAAATCAGATAGTGTGATGTCTACCACTTCGTTCTTTTTGCTTAGGATTTCTTAGGCTCTTTGGAGTCTTTTAAGGTTCTGTATAAATTTTCTCTATTTCTGTGAATAACATCATTAATATTTTGATGGGAATTGTGTTGAATCTATAGATCACTTTGAGTAGTATTAATATTTAAACAATTTGAATTCTTCTAATCCATAACAATGGTTTGTCTTTTTATTTTTAAGTGTACTCATCCATTTCTTTCATCAGTATTTTGTAATTTTCATTTCAGACATCTTTCACCACTTTGGTTTAATTTATTCCTAGGTATTTTATTTTACTTTATAGCTATCATAAATGAGATTGCTTTCCTGATTTCTTTTTCAGATAGTTTATTATTTTTATATAAATTTTTCTGACTTGTGTGTTGATTTTGTATCTTAAAACTTTAGTAAATTTGTTTATGAGGTCTAAAAGGTCTAAGAGGTTTTTGGTAGAATTGTTAAGATTTTTTTTTTTTACATAAAATATTATGTAATCTGAAAAAAGGGACAATTTGACTTTCTCCTTTTAAATTGGATGCCCTTAATTTCTTTCTCTTGCCTAATTGCTCCTGGCTAAGATACCCAGTACTATACTGAACAAAAGTGTTGAATTGGGCACTTTCATTTTTTTTCCAGCATGATATTAGCTATAGATTTGCTTCTATTATGCTAAGGTAGGTATATTCCTTCTCTGCATAATTTATTGAGAGTTTTCAATTATGAAGTGGTTGAATTTTATCAAAAGTTTTTTATGCATCTATTGAGATCATATGGTTTTTGTCCTTTATTTGGTTGATGTGATGTATCATTTATTGATTTGCATATGTCGAACCATCCCTGCATCCCTAAGATAAATCCCATTTGATCATGGTGTATAATCTTTTTGATGTTCTGTTGGATTTGGTTTGCTTGTAGTTTGTTGAGGATTGTTGCATACATGGTCATCAGAGATATTGGCCTGTAGTATTTTTGTTTTTGTATCCCTATCTGGTTTTGGTGTCAGGGTAAATAAAACTGGCTTCATAGAATGTGTTAGAGGGAAAAATTCCCTCTTCTTCAGTTTTTTTCTGAATACATCAAGAATGATTAATGTTAGTTTTTCTTTAAAAGTTTGATATAATTCATCAGTGAAGCCATCTGGTATTGTGCTTTTTTTTTTCTTGGAGACTTTATTACTGATTTAATCTTGTTACTCATTACTGGTCTATTCAGGTTTTCTGTTTCTTCTTAGTTCAATCTTGATAGTTTACATGTGTCTAGAAATTTATACATTTATTCTAGGTTTTCTCATTTGTTGGACACAGCTGTTGATAATAGTATCTAGTGAGTCTTTGTATTCCTGTGCTATCCGTTGTAATGTTTTTTTTTTTTTTTTGGTTTGTTTCTCGTTTTATTCATTTGACGCTTCTCTCATTTTGTCTTAGTTATCCAAGCTAATGGTTTGTCAATTTTCTTTATCTTTTTAAAACATTTTTTAGCCTCAATTTTATTTATTTTTGCTCGTATATTTGTTACTTCTTTCCTTCCACTAATTTGAGGTTTTGTTTGTTCTTGCTTTTCTAGATCATTGAGGTACATCATTAAATTGTTTATTTGAAAGCTTTCTACTTTTTTGATGTAGTGTTTATTTCTATAAACTTATTTCTTAGTACTGCTTTTGCTGTATCCCATGGGTTTTTGTAAGTTGTATTTTATTTTCATTTGCTTCAAGAAATTTGTTGATTTTCTTCTTAATTTTTTTATTGACCCATTGATCATTCAGAAGCAAGTTGTTTAATTTTTATTTATTCGTGCAATTTCCAAAGCTGCTTTTTGTCATTGATTCCTAGTTTTATTTTATTATTGTCTGATATAATTTCAGTGTTTAAAAATTGGTTGAGACTTGTTTTGTGGCCTAACATGTGGTCTACTCTGAAAAAGATTCCATCTGCTGATAAGAAGAATATATATTCTGGAGTTTTTAAAATATTCTCTAAATGTCTGTTAGCTCCTTTCAGTCTATAGTACAGTTTAAATCTGATGTTTCTTTGTTGGCTTTTTGCTTAGACGATCTGTTCAATGCTGAGAGTAGGGTGTTGAAGCCTCCAACTGTTATTATATTGGGCTCTCTCTCTCTCTTTAGCTCTAATATTAATAATATTTGCTTTATATAACTGGATGCGCCTGTAGTGGGTGCCTATATATTTAAAATTGTTGTATCTTTCTGCTGAATTGATTGTCATTATATATTGACTTTATTTATTTTTAATCTTCTTTTAAATGAAAGCCTACTTTATCTTATATAATTGTAGCTACTCCTGTTTGCTTTTGGTTTCTGCTCAAATGGAGTATCTTTTTTCATCCTTTCACTTTCGGTCTATGTTTCCCTTTACAGATGAAGTGAGTTTCTTGTAGGCAGCATATAACGTATAGTTGGATGTTATTTTTATCCTGTTAGCCAGTCTATATCTTTTCACTGGGGAATTTAAACCACTTATATTCAAAATTAGTATTGGCAGGTAAGGTCTCACTCCTGTCATTTTGTTGTTTTCTGGTAGTCTTGTATACTTTTTTTCCTTTCTTCCTCTCTTGTTGTCTCTCTTTATGGTTTGGTGGTTTTCTGTAGTGATAACATTTGATTTCTTTCTTTTTCATTTATGTATCTGCTTTACTAGTGAGTTTTATACTTTCGTGTGTTTTCATGATGATAAATATCGTCCTTTCACTTCCAGATGTAGTATTCTCTTAAGCATTTCTCGTAGGGATGGTCTAGTGGTTTTGAATTCCCTCAGTTTTTGCTCACTTGGGAAGACTTCCCCTTTATTTCTGAAGGATAGTTTACTGAGTATAGTATTCTTGGCTGACAGTTTCTTTTTCTCTCAACACTTTAGATATAACACCTCATTTTCTCTGGCCTATACAGTTTCTGCTGAGTAAGCTGTTGTTGTAACAATTGGGATTTCCATACATGTGACTTGACATTTTTTTCTTCTTCTTTTAAAAATTCACCCTTGTTCTTTGACTTCTGACTATTATGTGCCTCTGAGAAGACATTTTGGATTGAATCTCTCTAGGGAATCTCTGAGCTTCCTGTATCTGGATGTCCACATCTCTCCCAAGACTTGGGAAGCTGTTAGCTATTACTTCATTAAATAAGAATCTTTTTAAAATTTCTTTTTGTTATTTTTTTTTTTGAGATAGGGTCTTGCTCTGTCACTCAGGCTGGAGTGCAGTTGTGCCATCATAGCTCAGTGAAACGTCAAGCTGCTGGGCTCAAGGAATTCTCTCACCTCAGCCTCCTGAATAGCTGGGACTACTGGCATGCATCACCACACTTAGCTTTTTGGAGAGTCAGCAGCTTGCTATGTTGCCCAAGCTGGTCTTGAACTCCTTAAGTGATATTTCCCTGTCGGCCTCCCAGTGCACTGGAATTACAGGTGTGAGGCACTGAAACAGGTCTAAATAGGTTTTCTGTGTCTTTTCCCATCTATTTATCTTCTGGAATTCCCATGTGAAAATTTGTTTATTTGATGGTTTACCACACGTTCCATAGGCTTTCTTCATTATATTTTCTATCTTATCCTCCCCCTCCTCCTCCTCTTCTTCCTCTTTCTCCTCTTCCTCCTCCTCCTCCTTCTTCTTCTTCCTTCTTCTTCTTCCTTCTTTTTCTTCCTCCTCCTCCTCCTTCTCCTCCTCCTCCTCCCTCCTCCTCCCTCCTCCTCCTCCCTCTTACTCCCTCTTCCTCCTCCCTCCTTCTCCCTCCTCCTCATCCTCCTCCTCCATCTTCTTCTTCTTCCTCCTCCTCCACCTCTTGTTATTCCTCTTCTTTTTCTCTTTGTCAGACTGGATTGTTTCAAAAGACCTGTCTTCAGGTTCAGAAATTCTTTCTTCTGCTTGACCTAGTCTATTTTCTGAATTTTCAATCACATTTCATAAATACACGTGCCAATCTTAGTAATTAATCATGCAATTTTGGAAAATTATCAACATTTTTCAGTTTCATAGGTTGTGATTTACAAATTATTTTCATTAAGTAAGTTGATTCTACTAAGTCACATTAATAAGACTTAAACTTCAAGTTGACATTTTCCTGGAAGTACAATAGCAATAGATGTATATCTGTTTATCTAGATTCTTTCTTTTCAACTTCCTAAAGGGAAATATTGCTAAAATTTACATAGCTTCTGAAGGTTTAATTTGATGTCATGAAGAAGAATAAAGCTAAGTGCTCCATGACAGTTACACAGGTAAGAGTGGTGGTGCTGTCTTCCTTACTGACTGACTGTAACCAATGGGATCAAAGAAGCTATAGTTCTTCATATGGAGTCTTGAGCAAGAAAGAGTTAATGCAGCATTATCAGAGGTCTACTTTGCTCTTAAAGAGTTTGACTTCATAAATGATGCAACCAATTCCAGGACAAATAATTTTGATCAACAATAAATTTTTGTAAAATTTGCTCATTTTGCTAGTTGTTTTCCATGTACCCATTCAGTTCTTCTAGATTTCCTATACTCTGCTCTTTGCCCTGAGGATGTGGCATTTATGGGCTTGTATCCATGGCTCCCTTGCCCCTTGACTCTGCTTTTTTTTTTTGTCCAGTAGGAAAAAGTGCCAGGCAATTGGTGGGAAGGAAGACAGTGACTTCAGGTCATGAGTCCTCTGCTTCCCTTCTGTGAGGCTAAATTTGATCATTGTTTTCTTCTGTGGAAGTCATAGTTCCTTTTGCTGGATTCAGGAAAACATGCACTCACCCTGCCCCTGATGCCCAGGTGTGGGATTGTTTTCTTGCTGTGGCCAGCCACAGAGTGTCCACTCTCCTTTGTTTCCTTACCTTAATCCTCTCACACTTTTGTAGGTAGTTATTTATTCAATTTTCCCCAGTTTCCTTTGTCTGTGTGATCCATCTTATTCTGGCACCCTGACTGACGGCCCATGTTGATCACACTTTTTGGCTCATGACAAGATAGTTGAAAACTATCAACCACCCACATTTGTGCTCCTTACAGTTAATTTGTTTCAAGTCATCTGAGCTTCATTATCAGAAGAGCTACATTAAATAATATACTTCTCACAAGTCCCTCCCTCAGTTTCATTTAATTAAGAAAAAAGAACAGATATGAGAGTAATGTTTTTAAACTGATGGTTCTACAAGGCTTCAATTCTCTCCTTCCAATCCCCTGAATCATCCCATCTTAATTTTGACTTAATTGTTCATGTAATTCTGTGGGATTTAGGATTTCATTTATGTGCACAGCATTTAGACTGTCCCTCTTTTAAAATTTAAAACCTTAACTTTTAATATTCATAAGCTATAGTTTCTGCTGTGCAGCATATAGTATTTCCTTAACATCTATTCTTTTCTCTTTCCCCTGAGCTCCACATTTGCTATCTCTTTGCTTTTCCTCATCATAGCTTCTCTTGTTTGTATGTTTTCCAACCTCTCCTTCTTTGCTTCTGTCAGAGATATTCTCACTTAAATTTAGCTTATCTCTTTTGTTCAGTTGAGACTCTTTGAAGAAGTTACATAAAAAAATCTCTACAGACCACCCTGCTATACCATGGATCTTACTGTATGTACTGTGGGCTGAGGGAAGGTTAAAAAGCCACATGTTCCTCAAAACTAAAATCACTTATTCTGACTTTGCTTCTACCAGAGGTTGCTTAAGGTGAATATCTACCATTTATTTCCGTATACATATGTAATGTAATTTTAGATTCCTCTCCATTTTCACCAGTTTATTCAATACACAGTTATACGTGTTTATGATGTGTGTGAGTACATGACCTGCATTGCCTTTGACAACAAGGCAATCTTCCAGAGAGGAGAGCTCCAAATGCATAATCAGCCTTCTCTGCAGCCCAGATTTGAGGCACAAGAACTTAGATAAAATGTTTTCATAATTACATAAATCGTTAGGACCTGATATAAAATTTCACTTAAAGCCTCCCATGGAGTACTTTATATGTCAGACTCAACTCACACAATGTTATCCTGGTATCTGTGGCTGCCATTATAACTGCATATGATGTATTAGCCCCTGAAGTGATAGAGATAAATCACTTCTGGGGACTCCATTCATTCTTACTTTTAACAGACACTTTGGGTTTTGTGAATGTACTTTGTATTTCAGAAACAGCAAAGGAAATAGAGGATGAAATATTTTGTCAAATGTAAATCTGTTTTTCCTAAGGAATCAGCACAAATTGAAGGTTATAAAAATACAAAACTAACATCAAGTTAATACTATTCAAACAGAATTGTTATATTTAAAGTATTTTTATTAGCTGACCATGAAAAGGATAGCAAGGATAGACTGTTTTTGTGTATTATTTTAAGTGAGACTCTAAGATTTCTGAAGCTTAAATTGCTCTTTTAGTAAATTAAAATGTCATTTGTCATTATCATCAATATCAAATAGCATTTCTCAAGCGCTACACATTCCTGGATCTCTTCTGGGAATCTTATCAAGCAAGGTCAGGGGAAATGACACCTTCCTTCAGGAGCACACAGTAGATGCTAATGATGTGGACAAATATCCAGAAATACAATGTATAGTATCTTGCATCTAATCAGTTTGCCTAAATATAGTGAAGTGAGCCTAGACAGGAATATATCAGGATTTAGTGCTAGACAGGGCAGTAAAATATTTATTTAGAAACATAAGAAATTTTATATGACATTACATTGGCATACATTGATATAACATTATGGAAGACAATTTGGTGCCATTTATTAAAATTAAAAACGTACAGACTTTTTGATTCAGTAATTTCACTTTTAGAAATTTTTATGCCTCTATATCATCAATAAACCTGTTTCGCTTTGTTAAAAAAAAAATTTTATGCTATAGATATGCCCACACAGGCACAATTATTCAATGAAACAATGTTTGTAAAAACAGAAAAGTTCAGAAGAACTTACTGTTAATCACTAGGGTCCTGTTGAATAAGTTATGCTGTGTGTATATAAAAAAAATTATACAACTTTTTTAAAAAATGAAAATATTCTTTATATACAAATACAGAGGGTTGTTCAAGTGAAAATAGCAATATATGGGGTGATGTACAGAATATGCTACTCCCCACCCCCCCCAAAAGAATAAAAGGGAGTGTGTGTGCATATGTATTTTGAAAGTTTAAAATAATGATTTATAAAAACAATAAAAAGAGATTGTATATAGCTCAAACCATGGATCTCCTTTACCTAGTGTTTCTTTTGTTTGGTTTCAAAATATTTTAGAGTGAAATTTTCAAAACATCAATTACCAAATATTATTACAGTGTCATCATCTTTTCCTCATCCCAATCCTGTGAAAGCTTCTTATTTCTCCCACCCCTGCAAACTTTTTCCTGCAATAATTTATACAGATTACTTCAGTGCACCTCCTCCCCCACCTTTGGAGTCTATTTCTGTGGTCAGTCCATATAATCTTCATGATTAACAAGTTCCTTAAATGTACTCCTCGCTTGATGAAATAGCTTGCCTTTGTTTGCTCTGTGGTATTTTTTCAATTAATAATCAACCAATAAATATATATCAAACATCTGCTGTATATATGCATACACAACGCACACACACGCGTGCACACACACCACTAAATAAACTTCAAAGGGAGCCTTTCAAGTCTATCTAGAGTTTCATGTAATAATCAGTGATGAATAACCCATATCCTTTAAGTGTGCATAACCTTTACTAACCCAGGTGATGTACTTTCCATTTCTGCACATAATAATACTGTTTTATTCACTCTGTTTTTATATGGCAGACCTCTATGCGTCTGGGTTCCTTACTCAATGAATCTTTTCTTGGTCATGAAGAGGCAAACCCTTCTGTGTCACTGCAAGTACAAGAATTGTTTAATGTTTGATTCTGTTTTCTGTTTTCATTTCCAATAACTTTATTAATTATGTCCTAAATTTTAGAAGTAATTTTGGGGGATGAAGATGCGCTGGACTGGTGCACAGTTTGGATAAGAGACTAGAATCACTTCTGGATGATCAAAAGGAAAGACGCTAAGAGCTAATCACTAGAAGAAGGCCTTGGCTGATTCCCCTGCCACCACAGTTTTACCTTGTCCATCCTTGCTTATACTGAAGTTCATTGGCCATTTTTCTACTCATTCGTGGGGTTTCATTGGTAACAGTTTGACATCTCACTACTTGGAGCAGCTTATTAGCTGCAGCAACTTGGAGATTTCACTATATACTCCTCATTCCAAATAGTTTCAAATTAAGTTTTTGGTCACAGAGCTCAATTTTCTATAGTGAAAAGAGCTTGTTCATTTCTATTTCTTGATTCTTTTTTTCTGAGCTGGTTACTTGTCTATAACGAAGCATTGCTCTGACGCCAGACTACCTCCATTTTGAATATTTATTTTGCACAGAATTTTCGCAAGACATTTTAAATCTAACTGCATTAGGGCCACCAGCTGTCCCTTGTTTAATTGCTTATTTATAAACACCTCCTGCCCTCATCAAAGAGCTCTGGTAAGATTAGAACATAAGATCCCCGAGGGAAAGAATTCATCTCCAGCATTTATTACAGGGCCTGGCAGTGAGCTCACATTCAATAAATATTTGTTGAATGGCTAAATATTTGTTGAATGAATTAGTCAGACATGATTCCTCTTTACAGAAAGCATGCTCCATTTCTCATTATAAATCACACTAGATTTTCTCTTATTTGGGAAGGAATTATTGAAGAAGGTTCATTTCCAAAAAGTATTTGAAAGAGTGGGTACATTAGAGTCCTAGGTTTGCCATAAAAATTATCATAAACTGGGTGGCTTAAAACAGCAAAAATTCATTATTTCACAGTTCTGGAGGCCAAGAGTCAAACATCAAGATTTCAGCAGGTCCATGCTCCCACTGAAGGTTCTGGAAGAGAATCCTTCCTTGCCCCTTCCAGTTTCTGGTGGTTATCAGCAATCCTTGGCCTCTTGGCCTCCTCAGCTTGTGGCTACATCACTCTAGTCTCTGCCTCTGTCTTTATAGCACCTTCTTCTTTGTGTGTCTTCATCTATTCTGTTTCTTATAAGGACATATCATTGGATTTATGGCCCACCTGAGTCATCTATGATGATCTCATCTCAAGATCCTTAACTTAATCCGAAGACTCCTTTTTCCAAAAATGATGGTATTTATAGGTTCTAGGGATTTGGGCACAGATGTGCCACATTACACAGGGATTGTTCAGAAATAGCATTCACACTTAAATGAGATACAGTTAGAATATAGAAACTATCAATGAACCAGTTGGTTAGTTTTCTTTTCTTTTTTTTTCTTTTGAGACGGAGTCTCACTCTGTTGCCAGGCTGGAGTGCAGTGGGGCGATGGCTCACTGCAACCTCCGCCTCCTGGGTTCACGCAATTCTCCTGCCCCAGCCTCCCAAGCAGCTGGCACTACAGGTGCCTGCCATCATGCCCAGCTAGTTTTTGTATTTTTAGTAGAAACAGAGTTTCACCATGTTGGCCAGGATGTCCTCAATCTCTTGGCCTCATGATCTGCCAGTCTCAGCCTCCCAAAGTGCTGGGATTACAGGCATAAGCCACCATGCCCTGCCTGGTGAGTTTGCTAATAAAGTATGAGGGGGCCTCCTGCAATGTGCATATTTGGGAATTATTCCATGATTGGCAGAGGCATGGAAACTCCCCTAAAGAATTGGTTTAGAGTGAATAAGAATGCTCTTTCTAAGGGTTTTGATTGAAGAATAAATCACAACATGCAGTTGACCTTCCGTTTCCCTTCCACACCTCCAACTTAATGAAGATGGTAAGCATGTAATTTGATGAAGAATGTGGTCTGTACATGGAGATCCTGGAAGCTCAGTGGGTTTTATTTACTGTAGCAAGACAAACAATAAGTAGCTTTAGTGGAAAAGGAAGGTCAGGGAGAGAGAAGTGAGGCAGGAAGTGTAGAAATGACGGGCACTGAATTTAATAGGCTAAGTAATTTTGAGTGATGAGGTAATCAAGTCATAGGGAGGGTGGGATCCAATAAAATCACCTACACCTCTTATGCATCCACCCACACATGTTGGAATAGCAGCTTCAGGCTCTAATGAGTGTCCAGGGTACATGTAATAGAGAATATTAGCTGCAAAACTTTAAGGAGAAGAGAGATGAGTATAGAGAAGATCATTACCTCCTTTGCCTGGTAAAATGGGGAGTGCCTTGGCTTAATTTTGCATGCCTGGAGCCAGTTAAAGAATGAAACCAAACATCAGATGAATGCTGGCTTTCTGCTGGGCATGGGCTACACTAAGTATCTAATTTCTGCAAAGGAGCTGGAATGCGGCATCCTGAGTTTCAATATCTGACTCATCGGCGATGCTGCTCAACTTCTTGTTTTTCATGAGATGTAATACATGGAGAATCTGATGGAATCTGATTAATCATACATGGTGTGCCTTGGCATGTATATCACACATTGTGTTTTCCCACCAGGAGGCCAGAAGAGAAGTGTACTATGGAAAAGATTTTTTGGAAGCTCCATTGATCCTGAACCACAAACAGCTCACACACACTCAGAGATACTACTGGTATCTCTGAGAATTGTCTGAAATGTCTTTAACTCTCCCATGGTCGATTTTGGTTAGCAGGTATTTCCAACTCCACAAGAGGTTTTATATGCTAGAGCAATACATGAATCTTTGCCTATTTGCAACTCCTCACTGTCAGACTGAGGCTGTATCCATTCAGTCCCCAGGAAGCGCTTCTGTGGGAGGGTGTCTTTAATGATTATGGGCCCCAGCGCACCAATGGACCACAATCAATAGGTAGGCCCAGGTCCTTAGCTCTCAGATGACCATGCAGCCTTTCCTCTGCTAGTGTCCTCTGTGACCCCTGTTTAATAGTTTATCTGATTAATAGTTTTTCAACTGGTTAGTAGCTTCTGAACCACTTAACACTTAGGCAATTGTGAGAGGATGGTCTATCAACTCTTCAGTGATTGACATGTGGCGATTTCTGACCACTGACCAATAGACTTGGCATTAATCCTATTTCTGGGCTCAGAGGCCAAGAACAAAAAACATCCTAAGACCAATGAATTCCCTTGTAGTGAGAGGCAGTCCTTTCTGCTCAGAGTTCAAACTCACTGGAGAGGCAAGCCTAGGGTAGAAGTTAGCAGTGCAATCTCCCAAACTCCATATGCAGTCAGGCAAATGGATAAAGAGTTTCAGTCTCAGGGGTTGTTAAATTTGACATTTTTCACAACTTCTAAATTTCCTAAAATAATAAACAAATATTTTTCAGCCTATTTATATTTTGCACCCAAACATGAAGCACATCGCTAGCAAAGAATGTGTAAATACTTTTGAAGACCCTCCTCTGCTGTAGCCCAGTAAATGGAAATCTTTGTACCTTGTTTGGCTGATTTGACTCTCCAGGCTGCGGCAGGCCTTAATGTTTACCTTGGAAAAGCTTTCACGAGGTGGGCCCACCTGAGTGGTATCCAAGGCCAGAGCCAAGATCTACCTTGATTTTGAGTTGAAAATTAAGTTGAATCATATGAAATTTTCCATATTTGAACGTTTTGTACTTATAATAAAGTTAATTTCGTATGGTTCATCTATTACCTTTCAAAACAACGCTATCCTACTGTGTTTGTAGCTACATAAGGTGCTTGTCTAATTTGTAGTCAAAGTATACTATTTGCAAATGAATATAATTCTTTAATCATATTTTCTTACTATAAAAACTGTGGATAATCAAAGAAGTTGAGAGCAACCGTGGTTAAGACTTTAGATTCTGGAGTTAGACAAACCTGGGTCTCAGATGAGCTGTTAGACCCTGGGTGATTCACTTAACTTACTCAGCCTCAGTTTTCGTATCTGTGAAGTGGTTTGAAAACAAGACTTGACTCTGTTGTGAGAAGTTAATGCACGAGTGGCCAGAAAGTGTTCAGCAGAGGGCCTGACTTAAGGAAAAGCACACTAAATGTTTGCTTTTACTCCCAGTACTTTCTTTTTTCTCTTTATTTTTCCTCATCCTCTCCGCCTTTTCCCTGTTACCAATGGAGCAGTATTAATAATAAACACAGTGAACAAAAGGAAACATTACCAGACCTGATGCCTATGGACATATTGATATTTTTATAACTGTAATCTTGGCATGTACAGTTACATGTTGTGCTTTCAAAATAATTTAATATTGCGATTCATATATTAGGTATATGTACCATGCTTCCAAATCAGGGGTCAGCAAATGATGGCCCATGGATCAAATACAACCCTTTGCCTATTTTTGAAATTAAGATTTTATTAGAACACAGCTATTATGGACAGAATTATGCCTCCTTAAAATTTGTGTGTGAACACCCTAACCCACAGTGTGACTGTATTTAGACACAGGGCCTTTAAAGAGATTATTCAAGCTGAATGAAGCCACAAGGATGGGACCCTGATCCAATAGAATTGATGTCCTTGTAAGAAGAGAGCGAGATGCCAGGGGTGTGCACACAGAGGGAGGGCATGTGAAGACGTGGCAAGAAGGCAGCCATCTGCAAGCCAGGAAGAGAGGCCTCAGAAGACACTTGATTGGTCAACACCTTGATGTTGGATTTCCAGCTTCTAGAATTGTGAGAAAATAAATTTCTGTTGTGTAAGCCACTCAGCTTATGTTATCTATTAAGTCAGCCCTACCAGGCTGATACAACAACCATGCCCATTTGTTTATATATCATCTATGACTCCCTTATGGCCTTCAAAGCCTAAAATATTTTTTCTCCGGCCCTTTACAGAAAAGATCTGCTATCTACTCTTTTACATAGTCTTTGCAACTTATCATTTTAATGGCAGCATAGTATCTGTTGATGAACTTGTAGGTGTATCAAATTTCTGGTTTTGACAGACACTGCAACAATGTGTTTTAGAGCATGTATTTTCTTTTGTTTAATTATTTTTTCATAGAATAAATTCCAAGTTATGGTATGACCCACATGAAAGATATGACTTTTATAACTTTCTACATTACTGTTTTTCCTTGTAAAAATACTGCCCTGGCCGGGAGCAGTGGCTCACACCTGTAATCCCAGCACTTTGGGAAGCTGAGGTGGGTGGATCACGAGGTCAGGAGATCGAGACCATCCTGGCTAACACAGTGAAACCCCGTCTCTACTAAAAATACAAAAAATTAGCTGGGCGTGGTGGCAGGCGCCTGTAGTCCCAGCTACTCGGGAGGCTGAGGCGGGAGAATGGTGTGAACCCAGGAGGCAGAGCTTGCAGTGAGCCGAGATTGCGCCACCGCACTCCAACTTGGGTGACAGAGCGAGGCTCCGTCTCAAAAAAAAAAAAAAAAAAATACTGCCCCTGTTGTTCCACCAACAGTCTACGGATATGAGTTTCACCAGTACCTCTTCCCCGACAATGGACATTGATTTTTGCTCTGATTTGCATATGAATATACTTATTGTCTAAACAAAGCAGCTGCCTAAAGCTCCTTATGCACTTGTAGGTGATACCACAGATGCCCTATAAATTGCTCCCATCATTTGCTATAACTATTGCTTCAAAGGATGACTTTTGAATTCACATCTTGTTCTTCCTGTGGATTCTCTCTTATTCTACCTTTCCTGACCCGGATTTGACAGTCTGTCCTGATTTACTGGGTGTGGCCCAGAAAACTGTATTTTTTCTATATATCCTGTTCTCCATGCCCCAACCTCGGAGGCCAGGTCCATCTATGCTCACACCAAATCTATGCTCCTGGAATCCCATGCAAGGGTCTTCTCTCTTATTCTGGTAGGGAAGTTGAGTCAATTATGGAGTTAATGACTTTAAGGATACAGATTCAATTCTTGGATTGTACATGTACCACATACGATCAGTATCTCCCACTCTGGCATTTTCATTGCTGACAGGCTCCATTAGTGCTTTCAGCCCTTTCACTGAATTCTTTTTCTCTAGAAATGCTTTGATGTAGAGATAGTCTGTTCTTAATTTCTTTTTTAAGTTGGTCCTGACACCAGCTGGGGAAATTCATTCATTCACTTTTTCATTAAATATTTATGAAGTGCCTATCATGTCAGGCATACTTCTAGGCACTAGGGATTCACACTAACCAAAACAACATTTGAAAGAAAGAGATTATAACCAACATAAACCAATAAAATATATGGGATATTTGAGAGTGATAGGACAAAGAGAAGAGTGAGGGAAGGAGATTGAGAGTGCCGAGGTGGAGGGTAGGTAGTGTCATTTGCAATATAACATAGATCGTCAAAGAAGCCCTCACTGAGAAGACCTCAGGAAGTAAAAGAATGAACCATAAGGAAATTTTGGGACGATGATCCTAGGCCGAGGATACAAAAAGTGCTAAATGTTGAGGAGTTGCGGGGGGCAGCCTTAAAATGTTTGAGGGAGTATTTGGAGGCCTGTATGGCTGAAGCAGAAGAACTAGTGGGGGAAGCAGAAGAAGGGGAGGCCAGACAGGGAACAGGGGCCAAATGATGAAGGGCTTTAAGTGATGGGAAGGGCTTTGGTCTCACATCAGAGGAAGATAGGATATAGAGGTGTTAAGTAAATGAGTGAAATATCTGACTTGAATTTTTAGGTGATCACTATGGCCACTTGGAGGAAGGATGGGTACTGAAGAACAGCTGGGGGCTGTCGCAGTCATCCTGGACAGAGGTGCCGATGGCTTAGATGAGTGGGGGTGGTCAGATTCCAGAAAGAATCTAAAAGCAGAGCCTAAAGGATCCACCACCAAGATCGTTGTGGAGCTAAAAGCAAGAGGAATCAAGGGTTTTTGATTGATTGTTTTCAATATATATGCAGAGAAAGATGGTCTTGCCACTGATGGAGGACAAGGAGTTTGGGTGCAGTAAATTAGAACTCAGTTTAAAGCATGTTAAGTTTAACAGGTCTATTAGAAACTCAAGTGGAAAAGCCAACTAGCTGATTGGATATATGGATCTGGAGTTTCAGAGAGACATCTGAGCTAAATATATAATGTGGGCACAAATGTAGGAAGAATAACAACAGTCCAACTTTTAGAGGTTGAAGAAAGAATAAGGAACCAGCAAAGAATAATTGAGAAGAAGCAAACAGTGAGATAGGGGAAATAAAACAAGGAGAGAATCATGTCCTGGAAGCCAAGTAAGGATAATATTCTCAGGCAGAGCTTGCTGGCAGGTCCAGTACGATGAGAACTGAGGAATAACTATCATGTTTTTGAAGATGGAGGTCACTGATGACCTTGATGAAAACAGCTTTGTTGGTATGGGGCAAACAATGAATTAGAGTTAAATTTAAGAGAAAATAAGAAGAGAAAGGTTAAAGATATCACTATAAAGGAGTCTTTGGAGAAACTTTGCTTCAAAGAGATAGTAGCTGATTAACAGAATAATCAACCAATGGTCTGCTATTAGCAATAACCAGGCAATATGTGACAGACACAAAGCTATGCGTATGCCAAATTCTATGTCCTTTTTCTTCTTGGCACACAGCTAGGTCACCTTTTCAGCATCACTATGACTAGATTCAGTGCATGGAGTGGACCTGGGTCATCATTGCCCAGCCTGAACTTCAAAAATACTTTCCACCCCACCCTCCAGCTCTTTGTCTTTCTTGACTTCCGACTTGTTCTAATTGGTCTGGTGCAGGACTCAGAGGCCCTGAAAATTGTGGGACCATTTGTTTGAAGGCACTTGACTTCATGAGTATCTGCATAGAACAGAGCTCTGCTACCAACCCACTTTGAGCTTTATGACACTAATCATATGATATTGGGGGGTGGGGATGTTGTTTATAGCTATTAGCTTACCATGACTCACCAACTTTCAATTTAACCATTTCAGTGAAAGAACCCTGTGAGAGTCTACCAAAGATTGAGATGTCTTTACTCTTTTTAGCATTTTGGTATGACTTCAATATTGAAGTGTAATGTCTAAAATTTACCTACTTTGACTAATGAGTTACAGCATGAGATGCAAAAATATATAAATGGATGGTTTTTGAGGAGTTCTTAGATTTTAAAAGCTCTTTGTCTGTGTGGTTGATTGGGTGAATTTCCTGATGGAAAATGCCTGTTGGCTTCCTCATTGTCTACCGACTAGGTTTACACATTTTGGAATGAAATTCAAGGCTTTCTACAGTCTATGCACAGAAAATTAGTTGGATATTTTGTTTTAAAATGTGGTTGTCTTCTCCCACACTCAGTACCCCCAAAACACTATTAAAAATCCTTGGTAAAATCACAAAGTAATGAGCACCTATCTTCTCAAATCAAGGTATAAATTATGGATCCAGCAGTCAAAAGAAATAACTTTTATTCCTCTTATAACTCTCCATAAACCTTTGTTAAGATTTTCATTGATTTAAATTACTATAATAATCCAATACTTCAGGTAGTCTGGTTTTGAAAGGAAGCGTTTTACATAATATACATCAATTACTTGAAAAGACGTTTCTGTGTGCAGATCAGAGACAATCTATAACTTTCAAATGCAGATTTTATAATGTCCATCTCAACCCTGGAAAAGCAATGGTGTAGGATTTCAGCTGGAAGACCACATAATAATAGGTATCATTTTTTTTTGTGACTGTCTTTATATCATCTGGCATTGTGCTTGTCACTATAATTCTTTAATTTTAAGATGCTATGAATTGAAATATGTAACTTTTTTTTTTCTGGGGGAGAAAAGAAACGTTATTACTTTACATGAAAATCTCAATTGCAGGAAACGTCCAGGCTTTAAAAGCCATTAGAAGTGGGGGAAAAACTGTTTTTCAGACTTGAGGAAATAGACTACTGTGTCAAATCTACACAACATGATGTGTAGAAGCACTGAGTTTCAGGCATAATCTGTCCAAGGTCACCACCTTGAGAGGGGCTGAGCTCAATTCGTAGACAGGATTGGTGGACACCTGAGATGGCTCTTTTCACATCACCGTCTTGGCTTTTCTCCCTGCCTTTACTCTTCAAATCTTAGACCATTACTGACTCATTTGAATTCAACAATACCCCCCAGTATAGTTAAGTCTAGTGAGTGAATGTGCTTTAAAGAGTGGAAAAAAAAACACACATTTTACTCCATTGATAATTTTCTAAATCTTCTTTACTCAATTCATGCATTTAGTGATTTTTAGCCAAACATTTAAGGCTTAGTTGAATCTGAAGATAATGTTAACACTTTGTCAAGCATTTGAATTGCTTCCAGTATATTGTAGTATAATCCTCTGTCCACAAACATCCCTTCATTATTGCCTAATTACATGCAAATTTCATAAAATGAATGAGTTTTAAGGACTTGTCAATCTGTCATCCTAGGAACCACTGAAACATTTTGACTGCTAGATAAATAATCAGCAATAATCACACTATGCAAATTTGATATTTTCTATACAATTATCTGAAACCATAAATAACTGGACACAAAGACATTTGGCATTCTTTCTGTGAGACTTGACCTATGGGGCTTTTTTCCTTTTTTCCTCTTCTAACAAATGTGCTAGTGGGAAATTTGCTGTTTTTTTTTTTTTTTCTAATTCCAACTGTGCAAATGTACCCAGTGGAAAAATTATGAGTACAAAAATGCAAAGAGAATTTTGTTTATTTTTATCTGAAGTGTGTTTCGCTTTGGCAAACATTTTTTGTTTCCACTTTAATTTTTCCTTTCTGTAATTTTTACCTTCACTTTCTTGGAGTTTTTTTTTTTTTTTTTTTTTTCTTTTTCACTAGCAAAGAGAATATAGGTGGGAGTATTCAGTGTAAGGTTATTTGTTTTCTTCAAATTTATTTTCTCTATATTCTGCATTTTATTATTTTCTTCCTATATAAGTCATATGAATGTCTAATACGCATCAGGCACGTAGGACCATCCACTATCCAGAGGCTAAATATCATTCTATAGCCAAGCTTGGAAACTATAAACAGCCTAGTTTAGTAAAGTCACTAAACTTAGAACTAAAAATTGTTTTCCTTTTTGGTTGATGCCTGTGTCGCTGTAAGACTGTGAGGATCATCATGTCCTCTGTACTTTTTCATGAAAGTAGGCTGATGAGTCCTAAGGAATAACAACACAGCTCGTTATTAATGTTTTTATTATGGAAGATCCCGAAATCCAAACAGCATTGGAGCATTCTGGAGCCATGTTTACCTTTGTTTTGTGAATATCTTCAATGACTATAGATAGCTCTGACATTCCACGGTATTTTTTTTAGAGTTTAATGTCATGTTAAAGCCATTATAATTATTTAATAAAAGCTCTGATTGACTGATTGATTGGCTGTAGAAAGAGACACTTGTTGATTATCATCTGGCAGTAAGTCACCAACAATGAGAAGAAATGAGAGGAGACCTTGCTTCTGTGGTTTGTTAATGGCTGGGCTCGTTAACAGAAGTAAATCCAGCACACCACTTTCTTTTTCTTTTAACTGCCGAAGAATCACCTGATATGAATGTAAGGTATTAACTTTTTTCTTAATTTTAAGATATATAGGCAAATAAGGTACTCCGGTTGATTTCATTTAGGAGGATAATGAAAGAGCGCCATTCAGAAACTCGGAGTTTAAAAATGATTAATAAAGTGCTTTGCACCACATCCACTCATTTTCTTCTGTAAGTAAGGCCATCAATCAATAGAAAGCCAGCCTGACTCATTGATACTATTATTATTTCTGAGCCTCTGTTAAACGTGAAAGCATATATTGTGTTTTGCTGCTCCTAAAATGCAGAAGGTTAACTAAGTTGTTTTTAATGCTAAAAGCAGACAACCAAGAAAGCCGAGGTAGCGGTGCTTTGGTATACCCCAAATCAAACATGCTCTGGCAATTTGGGCAGAAAACACAAAATTCTTTTGAAATGTAGCTGAAAAGCTCAAAACTAACTCATGGAACCCCTCTTCCTTGAGGGTTCTTACTGGAAGTATTGTTTTTCATTCTATTCTTCAGTATTCCAATAGCAGCATCCATTGCAGGCATGTTGCAATGTGCATTTGCAAATTGCTTCAAGATCTGAAAAGGCAACATTCTCAGCTTATAAAGGAAGATGAAATATGTTTCATGAAAGCCATCTCTACAAAAAATAAATAAATAAAACTCTCCATATGGGTAAGGTGGAGAAATGAATGTTCAGAGGTTACAGGCACTGATGTTATTTAATACTGATGTTATTTAATGATTAATAAATGGCACTGAGGACAGCTATAGATGCATCTATTTATTATATTGTATGTTGTCAGTGAAGTATAATTGCAGTTTGCACCTTGTAATGTCTTACCGTTTAGTTATATGTTTAAAAAAATTAAGACGTTAGTATAATAGTTTTTTTGTTTCTTTACACAATGCATATTTTTTTTTGCACAAACTACAATGTCTATTCCATACATACAACTAAGTGATTATGTTAAATAGTATTAAAATGTTATGCTTTGGTTGAACACTGGATTTAGAACATGTACTATTTGAAGCCTATCTAAGCTATCCATAAAGAAGTACAAATTGTCCATAGATGTCTTATCACACAAACTCTTCCTGTAGGTTTGCTATTACTGAAGTTACTAGGGACTGATGATCTATAACTTGAATGTGCGGTTCTCTGGCTGAAGATATATAGTAATAATGTGGGTGTGTCTCCCGTGTGTGTTTGTGTGTGTGTAACTATCTTCTTGGATTCTAAATATGAATTAAAACCTAAAACATTTGGAATCGCACAATTTTAACTACTAAATTATCTGTGCAAATTGGCACATACCTAGATGTTATATATACATAAAAATTCAGAGCCCTACTTTGGTGTTTTGGATCCACAGGCCAGGCTGTTGATGTGAAAGGCTATAATTGCAGGCAGAATTGAGAAAAGGTTGTGGGGATGCAGTTAGAGTAGGAAACAGTCTGCAATTGACTTGAAAAAGTCAATTAAGAGAAACAGTCTGCAATTGACTTGGAAAAGTAATGGATTACTTTTGCTTATGCTTTTTAAAGCTAATAAAAATGCTACTTTTATTCCTTGAGAGATAATAGGATAATATTATCCACATGATTTTTAAAATAAGGCCCTTCTATTTTATTTTTTTCTGATCCTGTTCTTGAGTATATGTTACTGATTAACCAAAGTGACTACTGCCATTTTAGTCACTGAAAAATAACTATTTATTCAGAACATTCTCTCTGAATTTCTGAAGCTTTTGCTTAGTTTAATTGATAGCCTGATTTTAAAAGTAGGTTTAGGAAATGACAGCGGGCCTGAGCTTTCTCTTTGCTTTCCTCTTCAGGCCAGCGTTAGGACTTCATTAAGCTACTCCTTGAAAGAAGTTTCTGTGAGCCAGGATGCTCGACTAAGAATCAAATGAGAATGTTGGCATATTGGTTTATAGGTTTGGGAGCTGTCATTAGGACCATCATTATTATTGATGTGATTTGGAGTTAAAAAAATACCTTTTCATGGCATAAATAAAGTGAAAGAAGAGAAATCTTTTTCCTTTTGAGCATTTATATCGCAGCATTATCTTGAGCATATTAGAGCTTATGTCGATGAATTATATTTAACTTATTTGTGGTCAATTAAAAGTTATGAATATGACCTAAAGAAAGAAAAAGTAAGGTACCATTTATTCTAAAATGTGCCACAAATTATAGTTCCTTTTTTTTACAAAGCATTAGAACAAGTTCTTTTTTCCTGTATAACTGAACATACAAACAGAAAAGTGCAAAATTGTGTAAGAGTGGTGGTAAAACAAACACCCATGTAAGCCACCACCACATTGAGTATTTCCAGCCTCTCAGAATCTCCCATCATTCCCTTCCCGTTCTCCTTTCCAAAGGTATAAGATGTCCTTGATTTTATAATGATCTTGTTTTTCTTAATAGTGTTGCGTTTCATTTACATATTGATGCATGAAATGATATGACTCAGTTTGCTGGAACATGAGAAAAAAATCAATCCATGGTCCATTTGGTTAAATGAAATCCAGTGGTTGTACCCGACCATCTCTTTCAGCATGCTGGACTTGAAGGCAGAAACCTGATACCCACTGTTGGGAGAACAACACCTTCTACAGATGTGTTGAGTATCAAATAGTACAATATTAGAAAGCACTTAGTAAACCACTGTTCCTGATATGTCCAGTACTCAGTGATAGAACTCAAGATGGGCATTGGTCACTGAGTATAAAACCAGGGACAAATAGCCAAGATGATTGACATCTGGAGTGAATAAAAATAAGTGAATATAGATACCATTTTCCAATATCTGAAAATTTCTCATGGTGGAGAATCCCATCGATGGTGCAGTAGTCCAAATGTCCTAGGCACTTGATAGAAGGTCAGAGTAAAATTTCAGAATTCTGAGCAATTATATTCATCCAAAAAAAGAGAATGAGATGATAAAAGCATGGGTTTTGAAGTGAGGTGGCTCTAGATTTAGATCCTGTTTCTACCTCTTGCTGGCTGCATAAATTTGGACAGATCCTGGAACATCTCTACACATGTGTACCTCATGTACTATAAGAGTAACCTCTGTATTGTTTGTGGATTAGATAGTATATGCAAATCACTTAGGACAGTGTCTGACATTTATATTACAATTGAATAAGTGAGTTCCCTAGGGGGCAAAGAACTCAAGATGAACTGAGAGGACTGCTAGTTAAGGAAGCACCAAAGAGAAGAAGCCAAATTTGTCTTATTCTTTGTTTATCCCCAATCTTAGCGCTTAGAATGTTCACACAAGGTTTTTACAATACATGAATGATAGAAGGGGTGTCTGCATTGAGTTGAGCCGAAAATTTATCTTTATGTCATTCTTCCTTTTTAAAAATTAGTCTTTAATTCTCGGATCAGCTAGTCCTAATCGGGAAGCTGGAAAACAAATCCAAAAGAGAGAACTTGATCAACTAAATGCAGTATAACTATATTTCCACTCAGCAGCTCTTAGGAGCATCTCTCCTTTCTTCTTTCTCTAGTTCTCCTTTGCTAAAACATAGCTGCAAATCTTCACCACTATTCATTTTTCTGAATTTCAGACGTAGGAGCACTTGGTGCTCTTAGGTTGTGCTTCAGCAGAGTAGTTCTCAAAGTTCACGATACAATAGAAGCATCAGATATGCTTACAGCCAATATCATACTGAATGGGCAAAAACTGGAAGCATTCCCTCTGAAAACCGGCACAAGACAGGAATGCCCTCTCTCACTGCTCCTATTCAACATAGTGCTGGAAGTTCTGGCCAGAGCAATCAGGCAGGAGAAGGAAATAAATGGTATTCAATTAGGAAAAGAGGAAGTCAAATTGTCCCTGTTTGCAGATGACATGATTGTATATCTAGAAAACCCCATTGTCTCAGCCCAAAATCTCCTTAAGCTGGTTAGCAACTTCAGCAAAGTCTCAGGATACAAAATCAATGTACAAAAATCACAAGCATTCTTGTACACCAATCACAGACAAACAGAGAGCCAAATCATGAGGGAACTCCCATTCACAATTGCTTCAAAGAGAATAAAATACCTAGGAATCCAACTTACAAGGGATGTGAAGGACCTCTTCAAGGAGAACTACAAACCACTGCTCAATGAAATAAAAGAGGATACAAACAAATGGAAGAACATTCCATGCTCATGGGTTGGAAGAATCAATATCGTGAAAATGGCCATACTGCCCAAGGTAATTTATAGATTCAATGCCATCCCCATCAAGCTACCAATGACTTTCTTCACAGAATTGGAAAAAACTACTTTAAAGTTCATATGGAACCAAAAAAGAGCCCTCATCGCCAAGCCAATCCTAAGCCAAAAGAACCAAGCTGGAGGCATCACGCTACCTGACTTCAAACTATACTACAAGGCTACAGTAACCAAAACAGCATGGTACTGGTACCACAACAGAGACATAGATCAATGGAACAGAACAGAGCCCTCAGAAATGATGCCGCATATCTACAACTATCTGATCTTTGACAAACCTGACAAAAACAAGAAATGGGGAAAGGATTCCCTATTTAATAAATGGTGCTGGGAAAACTGGCTAGCCATATGTAGAAAGCTGAAACTGGATCCCTTCCTTACACCTTATACAAAAATTAATTCAAGATGGATTAAAGACTTAAATGTTAGACCTAAAACCATTAAAATCCTACAAGAAAACCTAGGCAATACCATTCAGGACATAGTCGTGGGCAAGGACTTCATGTCTAAAACACCAAAAGCAATGGCAACAAAAGCCAAAATTGACAAATGGGATCTAATTAAACTAAAGAGCTTCTGCACAGCAAAAGAAACTATGATCAGAGTGAACAGGCAACCTACAGAATGGGAGAAAATTTTTGCAACCTACTCATCTGACAAAGGGCTAATATCCAGAATCTACAATGAACTCAAACAAATTTACAAGAAAAAAACAACCCCATCAAAAAGTGGGCAAAGGACATGAACAGACACTTCTCAAAAGAAGACATTTATGCAGCCAAAAAACACAGAAGAAATGCTCATCATCACTGGCCATCAGAGAAATGCAAATCAAAACCACAGTGAGATACCATCTCACACCAGTTAGAATGGCCATCATTAAAAAAGCAGGAAACAACAGGTGCTGGAGAGGATGTGGAGAAATAGGAACACTTTTACACTGTTGGTGGGAGTATAAACTAGTTCAACCATTGTGGAAGTCAGTGTGGCGATTCCTCAGGGATCTAGAACTAGAAATACCATTTGACCCAGCCATCCCGTTACTGAGTATATACCCAAAGGACTATAAATCATGCTGCTATAAAGACACATGCACACGTATGTTTATTGCAGCACTATTCACAATAGCAAAGAGTTGGAACCAACCCAAATGTCCAACAACGATAGACTGGATTAAGAAAATGTGGCACATATACACCATGGAATACTATGCAGCCATAAAAAATGATGAGTTCATGTCCTTTGTAGGGACATGGATGAAACTGGAAACCATCATTCTCAGTAAACTATCACAAGGACAAAAAACCAAACACCGCATGTTCTCACTCATAGGTGGGAATTGAACAATGAGAACTCATGGACACATGAAGGGGAACATCACACTCCGGGGACTGTTGTGGGGTTGGGGGAGGGGGGAGGGACAGCATTAGGAGATATACCTAATGCTAAATGACGAGTTAATGGGTGCAGGAAATCAACATGGCATATGGATACATATATAACAAACCTGCACATTGTGCACATGTACCCTAAACCTAAGGTATAATAATAATAATAAAAAAAAAGAATCCTTATGCCAGGCCACATCCTAGACTGATTAATCAGAATCTCTGAAGGGACTCTGGCATTCCTGTTTTTATAAACTCCCTAGGTGACTTCAATGTGCATCCAGTGCTGCTAACCAGGACCTTAGCATTTACTGTGTTTCAGGCCCCGTTCCAAGTGCTGGGCAAGAAGCCACCAGTGCTCTGCTTAAAGAGCTGACAATCCCTTCAAATAGTCCATGTGTAGAATGTATTGCAGGTATTGTCTATTACTACCCACCTTAGGTCAGCATTGCAGGCTTCCTTAGCCACCCCAGGAACTGGAAGATTTGAAGTGGATATTCACATAGCAGGAAGGCATTTGACAAAAATACAAAGTAGAAGAAATTTTTTTCAATAAATACAGATTATTTGACTGCATTTTAACCCAAGATACCTACAAAGTATCTAATTGCTGAAAATCTAGCACCCATGGGTCATTTAAGCAGCCATGTGTGGAACTGAGGGGTGCTGGAAAAGTTCCTTTTATCCCAGCATCTTTCCTTGCAAAATTGTGTCATGCTTTAAAATTTCAACGTTGATCATTGTTTGTCATTAGGCATTTATGATTGCATCAGCCATTTCTAATTAAGTGACTTTCAATCCAAAAACTTATGTGACATTCCATTTGAAGGAACTCTCAAGTGAAACAAGATATGAGAGAAAACTTTATAAACAGTAAAGAGTTTTGGAAGTGTAAGTCATTGTTGTTGCTATTTATTAGTTGGTCATATTCACTAAGGCAAGGATTGGACAATGGAATATCAATCAGGCAGACTTCAGGGAGCAATGGTAGAAAGTTTGAAGCCTGGGGCTCTGAAAAGCTGTGGAGAAAAACCCCAAGGAGTAGTTACCAGTACAGGAAGGAAGGTGAAGGAAATTCAGAGGCGACGGTGTGAGCATGCCGTTATCTGAACGTTCATTTCCTGATTTACACAGGCCTTGTGGATATCTCCGGATAAAAGGGAACTCCCTTTCATGTGATTGAGGACACGCTACTCTTCCTTGGATACATCACAGTTGCTAATTGCCTCTTAGCCCTTAGCCCTCCACTTTCAAATTGGGAAGGTACTCCATGGATTCAGCTGCCTGGGAATCCCTCTTGTCCATGAGTATGCCTATGTCATGGGTTCTCAAGTTGGACTGAAAATCATCTGTGGATTTTATAAGAAATGCAGATCCTTGGGCTCAATCCCAGGCCTACTGAATAAGTACTGGTTATGAATGGAGCCCGGTGATCTGCATTTTAACAGGCTCTCCAGCCATATCTGATGCATGGAAACATCTGAGACCCATTGGCTTACGAGTTATGTTGCTTTCTAAAGAATAGGTTATTCTTTTTATTTGAAATAAGTGATAAACACATGTGATACTGAAATATTAAAATTGTTCCAAATGAAATGCAGAATCATTAATCATTGGTAATTTATCCCACTACTATCCCTTTCTAGGGAGAGCCAGTGTTACCAGTTTCTGGTAATGCTTCGCCCAGTTTTAAGATTACAATCACGACTTTCATTTTGTTTTACACTTGCCAGGCATTCTTTTTCTCATCTTTACATTTTTGAGCATTCTGTGTCATTTTCTTGGGCAGTGAGTGGTTTGGGAGCATCTTGTATATACATTATAATTGGGTTTTGCTTTGAAACCCAATGAGTCTTTTTACGTTTCACAGACTAGTTTAACCCATTTTATTTTTATTTATATGGAAGGTATTTCTTAGTTTTATAAGCATATTTTATTCAATGTTTTCTGGTTTTTATTTTTAATAATTTTCTTTATGTAGTCCATTGTGTTAGCATAGGGTTTCTTTTTGAGAAAATGAAAGTTTTGCATTTTAATGTTTCATAGCGGTGGTAAGGGGGTAAATGTTTAACAATCTGCTCTTCAGAAAAATGTGTATAGCATTTGCCAATTTCTCTTGTATAAATAACTGCTTTGTAGTTACCTTTAAATACATATAGATGTTTGTATATATATTCATATTTTAACTTTGTAATATATATTTTCTTCTCTAGACAATATCTTATGAGTAATGGCAAAATTAATTTACTTCTACTTCATCACCCACTTAAAAATACCATCTGTTGATTTCTTATTGTATATAATATGTCATTATTAAAAATATCTATTTTGAGTAAAAGTAAAATAAACATGCTTTTTTTGAGACAGGGTCTTGTTCTATTGCCCAAGTCATAGCTCAGTGGCTCAATCATAGCTCACTGCAGCCTCGAACACATGGGCTCAAGCTTTACTTCCATCTCAGCCTCCCAAAGTGCTGAGATTACAGGCATGAGCTGCCATACCCAGCCAAACATGCTCTTGTGTGAATAGGAGAGATGCTCCTAAGAGCTGCTGAGTGGAATGAGCTCACTGTGCAGCACACCTGCTTGATGAAGATATCACGGACTTTGGAGTCACGCAGACTTGGGTTTGGCCATTTGCAACCTGCCTTATTTTGGGAAAATTAAACCAGCTCTGTAAACCTGAGGTTCCTTATCCATAAAATGGGCATAAAACTAGCCACTCCACAAAGTATGAATGAGATAACCTGTAAAATACTCATCACAGGCCTGGCAAATATTATGTGCTACAAATGTGGAGGTATGGTGAACCAAAGAGGAAGAAGGAAGTCAGCCAATGCGTTTTCTTCTTCATAGCTGTTAGGGACTGAATGTGGTCCCCTCAGATTAATATGTTGAATTTCAACCCCCAGTGTCTCAGAATGTGACTGTTTGGGAGAAAGGGTCTTTAAAGAGGTAATTAAGGTCAAATGAAGACATTGGGGTGGACCCTAACCTATATGACTGATGTCAGAAGGAGAGGAGATTAAGACACAGTGAGACAGAAGGAAGATCATATGAAGACACAGGGAGAAGATGGCCTTCTATAAGCCAAGGAGAGAGGCCTCAGAAGAATCTAGCCCTACTGGTACCTTGATTTCCAAGTTACAGCCTCCAGGACTGTGACAAACTAAATTTCTGTTGTTTAAATCACCTGGGTTGCAGTACTTTGTTATGGCAGTCCAAACAAATGAATACAGTAATTTTGCCACTCCTGAACTTATGTTATTTTGTTCTGTTTACTAAATATATCTATTAAATGTATAACTAATTATAGTTTAATGTATATCTCATGTGGTTTCTCTATCAGACCACGTGTGCTCATTATTAGTTTAGAAAATGTGGCCACACATCTAATGTGAAGAGTACTGCACAGTCAGGAATTCAGTAAGCGTCCTGCCGATGTGAGTGTAATGATCACAGGCCTCTCACACCTTCGTGAATATGTGTACCACATATCCACCAATTAAGGTAGCAGGTCAGAGGGTCATCCTTGTTCCTGAAGAAAGCCCATGACTGTACTAAAGGGAATAGACAATGGGAGAGAGGCAAACTCAATATATTCTTTCCATTGGGTTTTTATCATGTGAGGCCTACACAGGAATTAATTTTGCTCTTCCAGAATGGAAGGCCCGAGAGGCATCATTATTAATGGAAAGTATATTATTATAGTCAAGTAAGAGATTATTCTTATGGACAAATATTTATTTTGGGTGTTAGGAATTTGTGCTACCGTCTGTTCCCTGTATCTATTTCTAAGTGTCAAGTCATCCGAACACTCAGCGGCTTAAAAAACACAAATATCATTTATTTTATTTGACAAATGTAAAATCTGGGCTTGGCTGGTGGCAACAGCTTATCTCTGTTCCTGTTGGATTCAGCTAGGAAGCTCAAAGGCAGCTAGCTGGCACCACTGGAGGCTTGTTCACTCCCGTGGCTGGCTGTGGCTGCAGGCTGTAGCCACTGGCTCTCAGCTGACCCCTTGGCTATGGATGTGGCTGAAATATCTACAAATGGCCTTCTCACACGTCTGCTGGGCTTCTGCACAATATGGTGGCTGGTTTCCAGGGACACAGGTCCCAAGAGGGAGAGCTGGTAGAAGCGATGCTGCCTTTTCTAACCTAACCTCTGAAGTCATGCCATGTCACTTCTGCTGAGTTCCATTAATTAAAAATAAGTCACTGAGGGCCAGGCACAGTGGCTCATGCCTGTAATCTCAGTGTTTTGGGAGGCCGAGGTGGGCAGATCACTTAAGGTCAGGAGTTCAAGACCTGCCTGGCCAACATGATGAAATCGCATCTCCACTAAAAATACAAAAAATGAGCTGGATGTAGTGGCACTCACCTATAGTCCCAGATACTCAGGAGACTGAGGCGTGAGAATCACTTGAATCTGGGAGGCGGAGGTCGTAGTGAGCCAAGATGGTGGCCCTGCACTCCAGCCTGGGTAACAGAGGGAGACTCTGCCTCAAAAAAAAAAAAAAAAAAAAAAAAGAGGCACTGAAGTTGGCCATAATCAAGAGGATGAGTATTGAACTCCATCTTTTAATGGGAGGAGTGTCAAAGAATTTTTAAAAATGCTTTAAAACCACTGTATTGACCTGTTTTCAGTTGCCTATATGCTTTGAAATATTTTTGTTGTAGTGCCCAGAGGCTTGTGCATTCAGCAAACCTTCCTCATCTCACTGTAAGCAAATGACTCTTACCTATAAAAGACAAGCCAGGAATTTAGACATATGTCCAGTTTGAGACCAGTAAGTGGGTTATCTGTTTTTCTTAGAGAAGCAACAGCCTTGTATGGACATTACATTTTTACTTTTGTGTCATTAGCTCTACTTTCTAACCTCGTGGCCTCTGTGCTTCCGTGGCAAGCATTTTGCTTGTGTTCTCCAAGGACAACTGAATTTTTTCTTTTCTTGGGGATTTTGATAGGAAAGTGAATACTTTTAAGAAAGAAAATGATCATCTTGATAACAGACTGATTTTCTCAGAAATTGGTAACAGAAATATTATGATAATGACCTAGGTTCTACCAAAGTCTCAAGGGCTAGACAGATAATGGTTATACTTTCATTTTGTCTTATAATCTCAGAAGTTTAGATATGTTATGTGTATTTTTTATGGAATCAATTATTTGACATTTACTGAATATTATAAGATTGTCAAAGGATGTATACATATGAATATAAACATACATATTTACAAATATGCATATAAATACATGCATGAACATTACAATTGTTGTGTCAAATTTCTTTGGAAATAAGGCAGTTAAGTTAAGAAGTAAGTGGTTAAATAAATAAATAAGTAAATAAAGCAAAGCAATATGTTCAGGAGAAGGAAAAATACTTTTCACATATGGAGACTAATAGAGTCTAAGGGAACCAGCTATAGTTAAATTGATAGATTTAAAATGTTCATGCAGCTGCTTGACTTTCCTCTAAGAATAATGGCGTTCATAACTTTTGATACTTTCTGTCTGATTCACTGGACTTTGGACCCCTCTTTCAGCTTGGGTGGAGATGAGTCAGTAAATTATAAGGAGAAATTGTGCTGCTTGGATATCAGACAGACCCAGCTTCAAATTCTGCTGTGACCACTTCCCAGCTCCCTAACCTTTGAGTAAGTTCAGTTTCTCTTCAATTTTCTACAGAGCAGGGATAACACGACATGAATAAACTGTGAGGATCAAATGAAATAATAATATGTGTGGCATTGAGGCTGCAGGGAACACTCAAGGCATCACTGTCTCCTTTGCAGATTTCCAGCATCACCACCTCAAATAGAAGCATATCCTTAAAAACTATCTGTAGAGTGAATGGCTGATTGAATAAATTGTATGCAAATTAAATCTTACTAGTTTTTTGGGGGGCGTGGTTTAAGGAATGGAGAGTTTAATAGGCCAGAAGGGGCAAGAAGGAAGGGAAAAGGAAGAAGCTCCCTTGTACAGAGACAGAGAGAGAGGGGCTCCAAAGCCAAGAGAACAAACCCCACCTGCCACAGATACCAACTAAGTATACATACAAAGGTTGGAGGAGGCAGTGTCTGATTTGCATAGGGCTCAGAGGATTGGTTTGACTAGGCATGTCATTCACATAGCCCTCGAAAAAGCTGGTCCCCCAACCCTAGCCTTTTAATATACAAATTCAGGGCACCATGATGTTCTACACACGTGGGGATACATGGGGGAATCGTCATGTTTGGGTAGACCCAGTTTCTAATGGCAGGCATTTTGGCATTTGCATATCAAAGGTTGCTGGCGTGGCTCTAAGAGCCAGGTCTTTACAAGAAACTTTTCCAGAGATGCTTAAAAAAAAGAAAACTTCCCAAGGACCCCGTTTTCCTCTCTATCTACCTAAAATAATTTCTTAATAACTCCTACAACATTCCCCCTGTAGAGATGCCACACTAACTGCTGTTAGGGGGTTTTAGGGACAACTCCTTCTGGCTACTTCCTGCTGAAAGGGGGCATCAAATGGTGAACAGCAGCTAGGACTCCTCCTAGGGTCAATCTAAGGGTCCTCAGAAGAATGACATGTCCATGTGTGGTTCAGTTGACAGCACCATTTGGAGTTTGATTTCTTCTAGGTGAGAAGAAACAATTCGAGTTATAGTATTGTGTATACAGGGTCCAAATATCAATGAAAGACATATAAGCAAGAGAGGGCTTAATAAAGGGGTTAACCAATTCCATAAAGAAGACTGGAATTTATTAAAGAGGGATTGTAGCTACTCAGGGCTGAATCTGGCATTTTCTCTGAACTTGTCAATAATTTTGATGTGATTTTTAAGTAACTGTAGATTTTCCTTTACTTTATTAGAGGTGTTAATCCAAAAGCAGCATGTTTCATTTAAAACTGCTTCACTAAACCCAATAGAAAGTCCTAGCAGATGCAGTGATAGTAAAACTTTCATGATTTCTTTTTGTTGTAACTATTAGCTCTGCTATAAGGATAATAATTAAGGAAAATATGACAGCGATGGAAAGTCTCTGTTTAATATTTCAGTTAGAAGGTGCTACCTTGTACAACCCTATTGCAGATAATAGAGTGAGTATAGTAATTTCCGTAAGTGTGGTGCAGTAGATAATTTCCATCTAAAATTTAACTTGTCAAGATACAGAATTCCCATTTGGCGGTCTATGAAATTCCTTGGTTTTATTTTCCTAAACAAAGAAACCTCTGGGTCATGGGCAACCTACTCACTTTTATTACCTGGCAGAATTTGCAGGATAATTGCCAAGCACTAGTATACTGATCCAGGTTTTTACATTACCCATCCCTTATTTTTTCTTCCATGCTGCAGGAAATTGCTACTTGATTCACAGGAATAAGTACGGTTAGTCTAAAATGTAGGCAAAAAGCTTGAAAACAATAAGACTAGGACTTAATGACAAACGTATGATAAGTTTTGAAGCACAGTTTTTCTCTCTAGTCCTCATTTTTGGTAAAAACAAATCTTACTCATATTTATGGAAAGTGAATCTGCTCTATATTTTACCTGATTGGAAACAGATTTGCATTTCTTTTTCCTTATAGTTTTTCAACTTGAATTATGGTTCAGGTTCTTCTGATTATCATTGCTTATGTCCTGTTCTAAAGGATAAAGACCTTTATCACCCAACATATGCAGCAGAGCAACTTCTGTTTTCACATAATTCTTCTAAATTGGATTTATAATTTAATAAGACAATAAGGATCAATAAATCAATACATGTAAAATGGCTACAATCCCAGAACTCCTTTGGTCATTTCACCTTCCTTCAGAAAGAAATGCCTTCCTAGGTTATTAAAATAAATCGCACGTTTGTGTATGTGAGTGTGTGTGTGTGTATGGTGTGTGTGTGTTCCTATCTGTAGAAAAAGACATGAGGAGACACGACGATAGTCAATGTAAAGCATTTCCCTTTCTAAGAAGAAAACCCGCTCTCTGCACACCATGCTGTGGGGGAATGCCATTCTCCCCACCCGGATTTCAGGCACTGCCTTTTTTTGAGATTCAGTTACATTTGACTGTTTAGCGAAGAGGGTCTTGTGGCTGCTAGCAAGATCGGCAGCACTCTATTCCCACATCACCTCCCTGAATTCGTAGTTAAGTCATCTGTTTTTATTTTTCAAAAGGTTGTCACAAATTTCAGAAACTAATTAAAGTCCCTAAGTACATCTTTCAAAAGGGGCTTTCTCAAGAAGTGATTTCGGGACTGTTTCCTGCAATGGAACCTGGAAATTCTAGTGCTGGAGTTCCAGAGATGCAAGTTACCAATCACAGAGGCACTCTTAATCTTATCACAGCTGTGATGGCTATTGACATTAAATTACACAAATTTGGTCAGTGTGATCTCCTTGGTAGAGCATCTTCACGTCAATTATATTTTTGACCTTAAAAAAGAATCATCTCTCTTCTAATTTTCCCTTTCCTTCACTCTCACCCAGACTCATGTTAACCACCTCATTTCTTCTACTCTGGCTCCCTCATTTTTGGCCGAAAAGCATTTACCCCAGGACACTAGGATGCCACTGTGTTTTTGCATGGGTTATTTGTACATATACATTTCAGATCCACCTTTTCTGTTTGCAGAGACTATTCTGAATAAAGAGATGATGCAGAGGTGTGCTGACTTAGCTTTTGTGGAGATAAAGAAAACTGGCTGGATAATGATGAAGACATTTCAAGGACATCCCTAGAATGCAATAGCTTTCTCTCTGGGTCAGTCAGTGGTTTAGGTTGCTTAATTACTGCACATTCATGCAAGTGGCAGCAATGCACACGTGAAAAGACATTGGGAGGTCTCTTCTATTGTTTAACTTCATAGTGAAAATGTTACACACTGCTAAGGGGTCCTACTCCAGATTTCTTTAGAACCCTCCTCCATGTCCAGAATGATGAACATTTAAAATTCATTTTGAAACATTTAAAATGTGTTTGGTTGATAGTTAATGAATTATTTTCTGTCAATCTGGCTGACTTTCCAAGGTGGGATTTAGATTTTCATTGTAATTAACAGGGTTGAACATTTGGGTCCTTTGGAATATTTCTGTAGTGGTGGGCTTGATACAATTATCATTCAACTCTGGATTATATACAGACAACATAAGGAGATATTTTGTTGGTGAAGATCAAAATGAGGATTATACAATCTCATTTCTTAATTGAGAAGAAAAAATGTAAAGACAATGGGGAATTGTGAAATGGGTGAAGTATAGGGAAAATAAGTTTTACAAACATAGGGATTATTTATCTTAACAGAGGTAAGCTGTTTAGAAGCATATTATCAATGTTTGATTTTATTCCCAGATGAATGAACCCGAGAAATTGCAATATAGGAAATGTCCAGTTATCCAAAAGCACTGAGTTCTGAAAATGGAAGAGAAACAAATAAATCCAGTTCAACATCTAGTTTAAATTTCTCTTCCTTAGCATTCTGGGAAGATTTATATAGAAACTTCCTGTTATAGACTCTCCTTTTCTTTGAGGACAGTTATTTAACCACCTCCCTCCCCCCAGCAGCCATCTGTTCTCCAGGACACATTGTCCCAACACATTTCATCTTTTATATTTTCCATATTTGTACTCACATTTTTTTCTTTTTTCATAGGCTTAAATAAATTATGTTTCCCTCCCGAATTCTACAGGTTTTCTATGAGAAAAAACTGCAGGTAGAGTAATAACTATAAACTATCAGAGCTTACCAAGAATTGTTATGAAATTTTCTACTGTCAAATTAAATGCAAAAGAAGCAACATATTTAATGAAAAAAGTCAGTGTTGACCTTTCTGCCCTGGACTGGTCCTCTAATGTACTCTGTACATCTGTGATGGTAAACATATTCAGACATACCTCTGAAACACATTTACCTATAACATTTGAATACTGTGTAACAATGCTATTACTCACCAGGTCTACTTAATTTAGTTTATTTGGGTTTACATTGCACATGCGGCACCAGAAAGAGGAACAATCTAATTTGTGAGACTGGGGGCATGACACTGCCATTCTCTGAGAGAGGACTGTGGAAGGTGAGCATGCTGGAGAATAGGAGGTGAAGAGGAGTTGAGCTTGGTGTAGAGAAGCAGCTGTGCTTGTGGGATATTCAGGAGGAACTATGGAGAATCCAGAGGAGAGGATTCTGAAACTCAGGGAGGTATCTGGGGCTGAGATTATGGATTTGGGAGTTATCAGCCTACTGACAGTGGTTAGAACTGTGAAGATTGATGAGATCACGTAGGAAGAGAAAGAGGCATTGAGAAGGGTAGGAAAACAGAGTGAGGTGATATAGTTTGGATATTTGTCTACTCCAAATCTCATTTTGAAATTTGATCTCCAATGTTGGAGGTGGGGCCTTATGGAAGATGATTTTTTTTTTTATTATTATACTTTAGGTTTTAGGGTACATGTGCACAATGTGCAGGTTTGTTACATATGTATCCATGTGCCATGTTGATTTCCTGCACCCATTAACTCGTCATTTAGCATTAGGTATATCTCCTAATGCTGTCCCTCCCCCCTCCCCCAACCCCACAACAGTCCCCGGAGTGTGATGTTCCCCTTCATGTGTCCATGAGTTCTCATTGTTCAATTCCCACCTATGAGTGAGAACACGCGGTGTTTGGTTTTTTGTCCTTGCAATAGTTTACTGAGAATGATGTTTTCCGGTTTCATCCATGTCCCTACAAAGGACATGAACTCATCATTTTTTATGGCTGCATAGTATTCCATGGTGTATATGTGCCACATTTTCTTAATCCAGCCTATCGTTGTTGGACATTTGGGTTGGTTCCAACTCTTTGCTATTGTGAATAGTGCTGTAATAAACATACGTGTGCATGTGTCTTTATAGCAGCATGATTTATAGTCCTTTGGGTATATACCCAGTAATGGGATGGCTGGATCAAATGGTATTTCTAGTTCTAGATCCCTGAGGAATCGCCACACTGACTTCCACAATGGTTGAACTAGTTTACAGTCCCACCAACAGTGTAAAAGTGTTCCTATTTCTCCACATCCTCTCCAGCACCTGTTGTTTCCTGATTTTTTAATGATGGCCATTCTAACTGGTGTGAGATGATATCTCACTGTGGTTTTGATTTGCATTTCTCTGATGGCCAGTGATGATGAGCATTTCTTCATGTGTTTTTTGGCTGCATAAATGTCTTCTTTTGAGAAGTGTCTGTTCATGTCCTTTGCCCACTTTTTGATGGGGTTGTTTGTTTTTTTCTTGTAAATTTGTTTGAGTTCATTGTAGATTCTGGATATTAGCCCTTTGTCAGATGAGTAGGTTGCAAAAATTTTCTCCCATTCTGTAGGTTGCCTGTTCACTCTGATGGTAGTTTCTTTTGCTGTGCAGAAGCTCTTTAGTTTAATTAGATCCCATTTGTCAATTTTGGCTTTTGTTGCCATTGCTTTTGGTGTTTTAGACATGAAGTCCTTGCCCACACCTATGTCCTGAATGGTATTGCCTAGGTTTTCTTGTAGGATTTTAATGGTTTTAGGTCTAACATTTAAGTCTTTAATCCACCTTGAATTAATTTTTGTATAAGGTGTAAGGAAGGGATCCAGTTTCAGCTTTCTACATATGGCTAGCCAGTTTTCCCAGCACCATTTATTAAATAGGGAATCCTTTCCCCATTTCTTGTTTTTGTCAGGTTTGTCAAAGATCAGATAGTTGTAGATATGCGGCATCATTTCTGAGGGCTCTGTTCTGTTCCATTGATCTGTGTCTCTGTTGTGGTACCAGTACCATGCTGTTTTGGTTACTGTAGCCTTGTAATATAGTTTGAAGTCAGGTAGCATGATGCCTCCAGCTTTGTTCTTTTGGCTTAGGATTGACTTGGCAATGAGGGCTCTTTTTTGGTTCCATATGAACTTTAAAGTAGTTTTTTCCAATTCTGTGAAGAAAGTCATTGGTAGCTTGATGGGGATGGCATTGAATCTATAAATTACCTTGGGCAGTATGGCCATTTTCACGATATTGATTCTTCCAACCCATGAGCATGGAATGTTCTTCCATTTGTTTGTATCCTCTTTTATTTCATTGAGCAGTGGTTTGTAGTTCTCCTTGAAGAGGTCCTTCACATCCCTTGGATTCCTAGGTATTTTATTCTCTTTGAAGCAATTGTGAATAGGAGTTCACTCATGATTTGGCTCTCTGTTTGTCTGTGATTGGTGTACAAGAATGCTTGTGATTTTTGTACATTGATTTTGTATCCTGAGACTTTGCTGAAGTTGCTAATCAGCTTAAGGAGATTTTGGGCTGAGACAATGGGGTTTTCTAGATATACAATCATGTCTAAGTTACAGAGAATGATCTTTTGTGAATGGCCTTGCTATAATGAGTTAGGCCTCACTCGATTAGTTCACAAAAGAACAGATTGTTAAAAAGAGCCTAGCACCTCCCTCTCCTCTCTCTTCCTCCTTCTTCCACCACGTGACACACCTGCTCTCCCTTCACCTTCTGCCATAATTGGAATCTTCCTGAGTTTCTTACCAGATGCAGATGCTGGTGCCATGCTTCTTGTACAGCCTGCAGAACTGTGAGCCAAATAAGCCTCTTTCCTTGATAAATTACCCAGCCTCAGGTATTCCTTTATAGAAATGCAAAACAGACTGAGACATTAGGTGTGACAGAAATCAAGATGATGGAGAACTTTAAGCAAAGAAGGATTGACAGTGTAAAATGCAGAAGGAATGCCGCATAGGACTAGGGCTCGAAAATTGGGCTTGGCAACTAGGAACTTCTTTGGGTCTCTAGTAATACTAGAGTGATAGGGCAAGAAGTTGGCCTATTAATTGGGTCTTATAAATGAGTAAGATTCAGGGAGTTTTCCTATTTTTTCTTTTAAAGCTGGCCTTTGTATTGTCCTTGGAATATCAAAGTTACAATCAAAATGATTATGTTAGTTTAAGGAGATTACTCAGGCCTCCATTCTAAATAGAGATTATATTTTTCAAACTCCTTGCTATGTTTAAACAATATGCAAATAGAGAATGGAAGCCCTACCAATGAAATAAATCGGTGGCTGTGAGAATACAAAAGTAACTTTATGTGGCCTTTTGTCATTCACATTTTAACTTTAGTGTCACCGCCTCAGAGAAGGCATTACTTTCCAATTTAAGGTAGATTCTTAGACATCGCTATCATATTATTTTGTTTAAATTTTCTGCATAGCAATTACCATTATCTGGTTTTTCAAAATCTATTCTTCCCTCCCCTTGATGTGAAATAGGAGCTAAGAAGAGAAGCTTGACTCTCTTGTTCTTTGCTGAATCTCCAATATCGAGTTTCTTCCTTGTGATATATGAGCATTGAAGTTAGGGATATCAATAAATATGCATTAAATAAATATATGAATGGATAAAGGATCTCCAATCTCAACTCTCTTAGAGTCTGACCTGAGATTTAAAAATATAATAAAGCAAATTGAGCAATTACAATATGCCACAGTATTGCGTTAAATACATATCGAATTTCCACAATCAGAATCCATTGAGATAAGCATGAATTTGATCTTCTTAATAGAAAAAGTATCTGAGCCTTAGAGTAAATATTTATCTTATAATAAAAAGCCATTAAATAAGAGAGCTTCAATTTAGCCAGGCTATCTCAGTCCATGGAACATGACCACTATGCAGCTGGCCACCCTTTCCATAGAACGTTGGCACCAGGATAGTGTCATAGCTGCAGGTACACTGGGCTGAGGACAGATGTATGAAGGCTCCCACACAAAGTATATCGATTGCTCCATGTGCACTATAATGATGAATTAACTTATAATCATTACTTAATATTTGTTTGAAATATGGTGTGATCAGGTAATTAGGCCTAGAAGCAGATCATCAAACTATTCAATACAAATAATAATGAATATAAAATAATAGAATACTATATCCACTGCCCTGAACTTCTTTATATATATTAATCAATTAAACCCTCACAACAACCCTAAGAGCTACAAATATGTTTATTCCCACTTTACAACTAGGATAAAGAAATTAAATAATTATCCTATTACACAAATAGGACGTGGTAAAGCCACAATTGGAAACCGAGTAGGCAGTTGCCAGAGAGCTACAAAGAACTCAGGCTGACAGAAACAAATCTAATTGGAGAATTTGGTCTTCTTCTGAAGTTGGCATAGACCAGGTCTTGTATAAAATGTCCTGCTAACTGAAAATATATACCTATACTTAATTATTACTTCAGGCTAGATGAGGCATTTCTCATTTGAAAGATCTTATCTCATTTTATAAAAATGAAAAGGAAAAAAATAAAAATGGCTGCTTCTTTCAAAGTGTTATACTTCAAAGTCACCAGAGCATCATGTAGGTAAGTGAGCTGAATCTCCTACTTTGGCAAGTTTGATGTCTTAGCAAGTTATTTGTGACTGAAGTAGCTGTCTTAGCAAGATGATGTAGGACTGTAACACATAAACCATGACTAAACTGTCCAAAAGAGCTTCCTGAAATGATGGGAATGTTCTGTAAAATGTACTTCCACTAAGCATTTGAAATGTGGCTTGTGCAACTGATGAACTGATTCTTAAGTTTAATTTTAACTAATTTAAGTAGCTACATGTGTGTAGAGGCTATTTACTATATCAAGCAGTGCAGACTTAGACAACTTTGGATCATATGAAGTTGTGAAAATTATCTTACACAATTATAAAATATAGAGATATTAGGAAGATGGGCACCAAAAATGTTATTCCATAAAAGGATAGTGAAATAGGTAAGTTGGATAATCCCATAAGTAAGTGTTGAAGGGTTTAGTACATGGAATTGCAATAATCTTAAGTGAAACTGAGGCTTGTCAGTTCTATTGATCTGTTCATAGGGAAACAGAAGCTGTTCTGAATGCAATCAGTCATCACTGAGAAAACTGGATCTAATCAACCAAATCTACAAATAAGTGACCAGTATGTGTAAGTAAACAGTAGTCATATATCATAAGCATGATGACTAAAATCATTTATTCACAGTAGAAAAAAATTGTAGTATCAAGCACAGGGGAACCCCCCTTTTGGCTGAATATTAAGCAGAAGCTGATTTCTGGAGAACATCTGCTCTCCTCAGCAGTGCCTTTTGTGGATGCAAGGTGAGGGATAAGGAAAACAGAACATTAAAGAGATGGGTTAGGAATTGAAATCTACCCTTTCAAAGCCAAGGAAAGCACCTTGCTATTATCAATTATGTTGTTGTCAATGATCAATCCAGAAATGATGATTTTACTAATGGGGGTAGGAAGTATCACATACAATTCTTGGGAACTGCTACAGTCTACCAGGTACCTCTATAGTTTGACATTACTTAAGGAAGCTTTTTGTGGTATAATGTATTGTAACACCCTTTTTGGAATGTAAATATTATTTTAGCAAATTGCATTACACATGCACTATATCTAAGCTTAGTTTATAAAAAATCCATTCAAAAATATTACAAATTAAAAATATTTATTTTTTGTGCTAAAAGAAACACTTATCAAAGCCATTCATTTTAGCAGTCAATCGTTCATTTTTCCATTTGTTTCTTTGAATTCAATAATATACCAGGAAGCAAGGAAGGTACCTAAAACTTCTAAATTGCTATTTTGATTATAATTATAAAACAGTTTTCTTTTGATTCTAAATAATGTTTTCTCTATAATATATAAAGATATATGATGAAAATAATGAATTTTCATTATTCAATTTTATTTTCTGCCTTCTTATAGAGGTAGAAATGAAAACAACAAGCATATGTTAAACTTTGCAGTGTTACAGGATAGAGATATAAATAATGTTTTTTATTCTTGAGTCATACCAGCCATCGAAAGTTTACACTAATTACCTGTAGTTTTGTTAATGTTATAAGCTGCCCTTCATCTCTCCTATCCAGACACACCACTCAGTTTCCTCTGCAGATATATTCAACAGCTTCTGTTCACACCTGACATCAATTTCCTTTGATGTTCACAGCCTAAATGAGAATGCTACAGCAAGCTGTATTTGTAAAGTATACAAGATGCCTTTAAAATGATGGCAGGTATTTTCCTCATTAAAGCAGCCATAACAGATAGTTAGATATGATGCTGTCCCTCACCTTCCTACTAATTAATGACTATGATTGCAACCCAAATAAGATCAGGCAATTAAGTGTGATAACATTTCAGAAGCAAAGAAAATATACAACAATCTTGGAATAGCTTCTTACCGATAAATAAAGTTGATCTTTGGAAAATTACCATATAAATGTACTATTCTATCAAAAAAATCACACAAACTAAGGAACGTAATAATTTTGCTTTTAATTGAAACATGAGCACGTATCCCATTAAATTAAAATGTTATGAGTTGGCTTCTAGGAAGGTATTGTAAACAATCTCTGTCATATTCTGCAGCAAGATACAGTAGGTAGGCAGGGGCTCGTTTAAGCATGTCTTGAGAAACACTTTGGGGAATGTGTTATACTCATCTTAGCAAAGTATCTAAGTGATTTTTTTCAGTAACAGAGTTGTGACCAGGCCTAGATAAAAATGAAAAGCTACCAAGGAGAAGCATGCAAGAGAAGTCACTGACCCCACCAAGGTTCACAAACATGCAAATACCACAGATACTTAAGAAAACCTTCCAGAAAAGCTAGCACTTTCAGAAAACAAAAGCGAACACATCCCTCGGTAACCAACCAACTGCTTTTTAAAATTTCATTAACCATAATGCAATTTAAATTTTAGATATATTTTTATTAAGATATGCAGAAGTTACATGCACCAGTTGATGACAACAGTGCTGTTAGACCGTAGACTTCCTCTTCTGATCTTGAGAAGGGTTAATGGTGGCACAAATATTGAAAGTTCATTCTCCAGCTCATTACTGGAGCCATGGTAAAATGTCAAGGTGCAAGGAGATCTCTTTTCTCAGTGGGTTTTCCTTATTTCTCACTTGAAGCCTGGCTAGGGTAGACGCTAATCCTAGCATTGAACGAAAGGCTTTATTTATTGTTTGGTCTACTTGAGCTCCCATGTAGATTTCTTAAAGGTTATAATAACCTGCACGTTATAATAGCAACAAGGAATATCAATCAAAATAATTTGCTTGTCTGAAGTGCTCGCTATGAGAAGACCCTGGAAAAAAAAATCTCATAAAAGCACACTCTTGTACTAACTCCTTCCGAACGTATGTCTGTGATTTGAAGCATTTCTGCGATGCAACGAATCATGGTCATTATTATGATGGGTGCTCTGGAGACGCCAGGTGCTACAGGGTGGGTAAAGTCGTTTCCTAGAACATGAGAAGAAAGAATTGTTCCAGGGATGACCTTACTTACCCAAACATAAATAATTAAATAGTTGTGAATATATATATTTATGCATATTAATGTACATGTACACATACATTATTATATATGTGAGCCTAATGGAGATGTGAATTTTTTAAAGGAGAGGGCCTTATGCTAGTTGTATCCTCCTTCCACACAGCAGAGAGCAGTGCCTGAAAATTAACAAAACGTACTCAAGTCTTGTAGAAGGAGCACATATACACTCTCCTGCACGGGCACACACACCCTGGGTGTCAGTAGGGCCGTGTTCCTAACAGTATCTCCTTTGTGTGTGTATGTAAAGCTCTCAAACCTTGTGATGCCATTGACATCACCTCTCCCTCTTCTTGTTTTATCCCAAGGCTGTATTCTCTGTACTTCCCTCTCGTCCTCTCTCCCCATGAGGCAACTTTGAGTATATTGCTCCCAAAGGTGTGCCAAGCTTGCAGTTGATCTTGGCTTTATGTGAAAACAGAATATTCTTGTACTCCTTTGGATTTAAGACGTTAGGCAACTGAGGAGTATTCTCAAAGGAAGATAGAATGCCTATAAACAAAACTACAGGTGAGTTGCATGTTTTCAAATAAAGTAAATACCCATTTTTATTGTAAATAATTTTAATTTTGTTTAATGTTTAAATACCGATCAATAAACAATGGTTATTTAAATCAATAAGAAATGATTAATTTTACAGTTGATCTGGCAGACTTCAGAAGAACTGGTTTGCCATCCTTGTCTGCCCCTTACTTGCTGTGTTGCCTGACTAAGCTGAATTTCACCAAGGCCTGGTTTCTTCAATGAAAGATTAATACGTGACTCCATGGTTTTGTGCACCTCAAATGAGATAATAAACTACTAAGTGTATACATATCTCTAGGTTTCATTGTACAAAGGATAGCAAAAATGCTGGGCATGGTGGCTCATGCCTGTAATCCCAGCACTTTGGGATGCCAAGGCAGGTGGATCACCTGAGGTAAGGAGTTTGAGACCAGCCTGGCCTACATGGAGAAACCTCATCTCTACTAAAAATACAAAAATTAGCCAGGTGTGATGGCACATGACTGTAATCCCAGATACTTGCTGAGACTGAGGCAGGAGAATCACTTGAACCTGGGAGTGGGAGGTTGCAGTGAGGTGAGATCGTGCTATTGCACACCAGCCTGGGCATCAGAATGAGACTCTGTCTCCAAAAAAAAAACAAAAAGAATAGTAAAAAAAAAAAAATATATAAATCCACAGAATAGTCAGAATTCTAAGAGATCTGTAACTACTGCTTTGTGGGGAAGTTAAGTTTTGAGGGAGAAAAATACAATGAACTTGAAAACTGTCTTCAATGGTTTAAGACATTTCTATATGAAACAAAATTTTTTAAAATTTCATTATGATAGAGCCATAAGCTATAGATCAAATTTTCCAAGAATGTGATTGGAGATTAATGTAAGGTAGAATTCTAGCAATTATTAGGATCCACAGGGAACAGATGACTGCAAGTAAGGGGTTTGGAATGAGATATACCTGAATTTCAGTTTTAGTTCATTCATTTGCTGACTGCATTACATTGGGCATGACTATTAGTCTTTCTAAATTTCAATTTCTTCATCCTTAAAAGGAGAGTGAGTACCTGTGTAGAAAATTAATAAATGATAAACTAGGTAATATAGGCAAATTACTTAACATAATGTCTGAGATAATTATCCCCATATACATTATATTTAACTATTACCTAGGAGTGGGAGGATTCCAGCTCAGTGATATGGTCACTAGTCTAGAATGATTCCAAAGGTCACTGACCATGTCTACTTTGTTCATGGTAATATTCCCAGTCCTAACAGAGATTTGGTATTCATTTACTATTTCTTGAGTAAATGAATGAATACAGGAGATGCCTCCATTGAGTTGAAGGTTAAAACAATGACCTGTAGTCCTTTCCAAATTCAAGAACTTGGTTTGGATTTGATGATCCTTGTTGGGGAAGAGGAAAAGTAATCCTTAAGTTGAAACTAAATCAGGTAGATAACTTCCTACTTCTACCTTTGGCTAAAAGAAACTGTAAGCAAACAATTACTCTTGTTCCTGGAAAAGCTTACTTAGGAGTTCTTAATAGTCTCAGAATGAATTTGTGCTTTGAAAATCAGACAGGTGATTCCATTTGGTGGAAAATAATATAATGACATATAATTTTATTTAAAACATCTTTGAAGAATGAAGGTCAAGAGAACTTTTTTTCAATTAAAATTATTTCCATTGATTGGGAAATCATAGATAATAGGATGTTTAGATAGAATATTTGGTGGAAAATACAACTGTCAATGAGTTCTCCTATTTCTTCTAGTAGCAAATAATCAGTATCATTTCAGAAACACATATATGTTAACACTGCACAAAAAGGCAGTAAAAGGCTTCCAGACTTGATTTTGTTTCTATTGTATGTTTTTGTTTTTAAGTGTCTATGTTTTTTCATTGCTGAACCATCACACTTAACACGTTTCTATGCATACACAATACTAATAGCAAATCCCTACAAAGGCAAGGCTGGCAAAAAGTCATAACTGTTAAAAAGTTCCCCTATAAAATGCCATGAGATTATTTAGGTTAGTAAAAAGCTAGCAAGGATTGTTAAAAACTCCAGAAGGATCTAATCAAAGTGTGAGACTGTGCAACATAATGACAGATGGAATTTAATGTAGATAAGAAAAAGGTAATGCATTTGGGGAGAAATCATTTAAACTTTTCATATACATTGGTAAGATCTGAATTAGCTGAACTTCTCAGGGAAAAAATAAGGGGTAATTATGGATGGAGTATTCATTGAAGACATCTGCTCAGTCTTCAGAGCAGTTAAAGCTAATAGACTGATGGTTATATTAATAAGGCTAGGGAAAATAGTATGGAAAATATTATGACATTATGCTATATAAACCACTGATTTAATTTCACTTTGAATGCTGTGTTAGTTTTTGGATTCCTAGCATTTTAAAAGACGCAATGTTTACAAAGTAAAAGTTAAAAAAAAAAAAGAAAGAAACGAGAGCAGAGCCAAGGGGAGCATTAGACTCAGAGCAGGTAAAGTGGAGCCCTGAATGTGAGAGGAGGTATGTTTCCACCTCCACCCCACATAACCTTGTTGAATTCATAATTGCAGCTTCCATGAAATGCAACTTTTCCCAGAATCATTCCCAGATAATTATTTACCAGTGAGTTCTGAGCAAAGCATTTAATGCTTTTTAGCCCAAAAGGATTTTATCCTCTGTTTGCTTGATATGTATAAAAATAGCTGCTATGTGTAAAAATATTTGTGGAAGTGAAAAAACAATCCTTCTATGAAAACACTTTTTTTCTTTGTGTAGGTATCATTTAGATAATCCATAAAATGATGACTGTGTAGTATTCCCATTGGTTCTTTGTTGTTGATTTTGTCTCTTCTGAACCTCTGGGAAGTCATTCAATGACATCCCTTTGATGCAAAGGTCTTGGGGAAAGAAGTCTCTAAAGTTAATAGTAAGATGCATGTAATAATTAAACATTTTCTCTTTGTCCCACCTTCCTTGTTTACCTAATTTAAATGAACTATTCCTAAAGGTGCAACTTCTTTTGTTGAAAATACCTGACTGACAGGCCTTTCTACTATGGGTCTTAGCACAGTTAGAGGTAAGCGTTATGTTAGCCAGCCCAGGTCTTATACTGGCTTTGCCACCATAAGACTTTTGATCTTAGGGAAGAACTTTTATTCCCTGTGTCTTAATTTCTTCTCTTTAAAATAGCAATGACACTATCTATCACACAAGGTCATTGTAAGAATTAAATAGAATCATATATATGGAATTCTTTGTACATGTTAAGTGCTCCATGTTAGATAGTATTGTTACGTAGTACCAAATAAATGGTGGGTTTAAGATAAAAATAAAATAATCATGTTAGCATTTGCTCTCAAAATAATTTTTGTTTGTCATGCGATCTAAGTTCTTCACATATTTATAATTTAGAGAGGCTGTCCTGGATTACATGGTTCTCCATGATCCAATCCCAGATTCCCATTATAAACTCTCTGCCACTAATCTCTGATGATCATTCCATTCCACAGCTACAAGGAGTACTAGCGTGTATTCCTCTATCAATGTTCTCCACACTTCTCCAATTCAGAGCCTGGCACAAGTCTTCTATAATGCCCAGCCCCCTCTCCAAGGCCTGCTTCAGTCCAGCAAAGGAAGGCTCAGCCAACACTTCTTTCCTCCTGGAAATCTTTTCAACATCTCCAAGAGATAATTAGTCAGTTTATCCTTGGAATTTCATAGCAGTAAATCTGGACTTCTACTTGATCCAAACACCATGATGTCTTGTGTTATTTGTATTATTTATGTAATCATTCCCTGTACGATTGTAAACTACTCACCCTTCTGTGTTCAACATTATCCAGCATAGGACAAAAGAACATACTGAATACATTAATACATGTACACAGTTATAGATCTATCTCTTACAATGAACTCACAGACACAGCAAATTCAAGGGATAAGATGCAAACTTCAAAAAGAAAATGATAACCTTGCATAGTAAACATAAAAATACAGCAAATATTCAGTTTTTCTGATCTTAGCTTTCCAGAGAGTGATTATTAAAGAAGCAAGAATTTATCACTTATTGAAAACACAGAATCAGTTTCTAACAGAAGGACTACATTCCCTTCTTTGAGTTTGAACCTGAACATATTAAAGTATTTGAAGTTAATTCAGAAAAAAAGAGTACCAATCTGCAATATGTGCAAGATTCTATTTTTCTCTAAAATTTCACTGTGAAGAATAAACAGAAGATTACTAATAGTTTATATCCTTACCTATTTTGTTTTGTGGGACAACGTATTCTTTTCAAATTTAAGAATTGTTTTACTTCATTTCCTATACCTTATTTTATAACAACTAGCCATGGAATTTCAGTGTTTCATATGTGAAAGAAGGGAAAGAAATAACATTTTAAAGGATTGTTTCTTTCATTGAATTTTCCTATTCTTTGCTTAGCATGAATTACAAATTCTCATGGATGAGGACCATTATGTTAGTCTGTGGTGAGTGTTATATGAGATAAAAGAGAAGGGATGAGATCAGCTCCTATACAGCTGCTAGACATATCCTTTTTATTGAAAAACGTATTTAAAATGTCCCATCTTCAATGGAGGGGCAATGATTTAAAAGACACAGCTGCTAGTTAAGTAACAGAAACGGCACCTGGGTTCCAACTGGGCTTAGGTGTGAGCAATCTTGAGAATAGGCTCAGAATAGAAAGCAATGAGATGGGGGTAGAAATTCTTTTGCTGTTAAAGTCAATGTCATCATCAAAGTTTATAGAGATCCCAATTTTCAAGGTATCACAATTGAAAATTCAAAGCAATTTTGGGAAAAGATATGCACTATTATATTGAACTGTCTTTTGAGTTAAAAATATTTAGCTGAATTAATGTTAGATGATTGGGAGGGGTTTTTAAATCATGCAAATGAAAGATGTATTTTTCTCAGGGCAATGAAATTCACATACAGAGGAGCATTACTGATCATTAGCATGGGGAAGGCATACTTCTGCTTAATCAAATGTCCATTAATACAGAGAATGTCTGCCCTTTTCATTGATTGCAGTTTAAAAAGGAACACATGAAAAGGTGGTCACAGAAGATAGAGATGCCTTCATTAGTCAACATGAATGGCATACTCTTCTTTTTAATGTTCTTTCCTTCTCTTCTCTTTTTCCTCAGAGCTCTGTGAAAAGTGGTGTGTGTAAACTCTCTCTATAAAATGCAATTAGTAAGTTAGGGATAAATCAATCACATTTTCTGTTAAAAAGTGCCTCTCCTGCTGCATCCTCTTTACAGTGCCTTAGATAATACCCTTGGCCATGGAGATAGATTAGACCCTACTTTTGTTTTTTGTTTTTGAATTGGAGGGGGCCTGGAGGGCTGGATAAAATAAAATGTGAGGCCACTCTGAGGTCAACGTTATTGATGGAAAACACTGTTGGAAATACAAGCAGTGACATGGGCACAGGGGAGGGAAATGCCCTTTACATAATGCAGAGATTGGTCTAAGTCCTGCTTTTTCTTCTTATTAGTTGTGTAATCTTGGGTAAGGTAAAGTATTTGATTTCATATTTTTTATTTTTTTATTACACACATATTTTTGGGACCTCTACTTCATGGTAGGCACTGTTCTGTGGTTTGGCATTCCAATGATAAGCCAAACAGACAAAGCGCTTACCCTCATGATACTTAAGTATTATAGGGGACATTGACAGTAAATACACATTTGCGGATATATTGCAGTGCCAAGCAGTAACAAGTGGAATGAAGAAAGATGATGGAGAAGAAATGGAGACAGTGACAGCAGATGCTATTAGAGATAGAGTAGACATGGAAGGCCATGCTGGGCATGCTTAGTTGATGAGACCCAACTGAATGAAATGAGGGTGCCTCACTTCATTTAAATTACTCTCTATAATGGCAATATTAGTAACTACATTGACGAAGTCTAAAACAACATACAGAAAGCACAAGTGTGGCATAGCAGCTCAACAATCAGCTATAGCTCTCAGTGCTGTGACTGTGAAATGTGTGGTCACCTGTCATATGCGATACTCACTTCCAAGTTTGGGTTCACCTCTCAGTTACTCTGATTTCATCCTTACACATTGTATACAAGCATCAGTGTATCACACGTATCCCCTAAATATGTACAGATATGAGATATCTATCAATAAAAAATTTTCAGAAAGATTTGGGTTCAATATGATTTCCATTTCTTCAGGTACACATTTGATACTACAGAAGTCAGTATTAGTTACATTTTTGAATTTCGGTTTGATTCTCATATTCACCATATAAAGGTTGCTCTACTTCTGCCTTTGTTTTAATACCACGCATTTTCCCCATCGTTTAGCCTCGTGATTGCATATATATTAGGCAGGATTTGAATAATTATGACAGCATTTGTGCTGCCTTCAGGTCTTAAATATTTTTCAAATATAAATTTCATAATTCACGGCAATTTTTCCAGATGTCTTTTGCAGCTTAAAGGACATGAAATCCTGGTTGCTGGGTCTATAATTCAACAAAAGAAAATATAGGTAAATAAGGCAGGACAAACATGGTAAGATTTGGAAAATGAACTAGAATTTACTGTTGGCTTTAAGAAAATCTTGAAGGTCAAGAAAGAAAACTTAGTGTATGACAGGAGAATCAAACAGAATTGTCTAGGACAGACAATGTGAAATCAAACTATTAAATGGATCAGAGACAGCAAAGGAGTCTGAGTTGTCAGGAGAAAGAGGACCACAACCAGGGAACCAGAAGACATTTTAATGTACAATAAACAAGATGTTGTAGAGGATAGCAATGAAGTACAAGAACATTTGGGTTTTCTTGATTCATCTTCTATAATCCTTGAATGAATAGAGGGGCAAAACTACCACCCGTTTGACATTGATAAGTGAAATAAAGTAATTATTGAGCACTTAATGAACATACTTAACACTTACTGAAAGTAATGTGTTCTGAGTCCTTTAATTATTAAGCCTTTTAGTCCTTGGAAACATTTTATCACATAAGTGTGATGATCCCTGTTGTTCACAGAAACAAACTCAGACTCAGAGAGGTTAAATAACTTTCCCAGGGTCACACAGGAATTTGATCTTCATGCAGGGAGTGTGGCTCCAGATGCCTTGTTGTTTGTAAACACTATAACACTCTCATGCTCATGAATTTAGCTATCCTTTTAAAAAATCTATTTATTGGTATTATTATTATCCCACTTTCACCATTTATGAAATGAGGTACAGAGAGATTAAGTAACTTTTTCACGATGAAACAGGTTGAAAATGGCATAGAAAAAAAATTACGTTCTATAGGTTATACATTTTACTATATCATGCTGGGAGAAGACTGGAAACCCAGAGTACTAGCTCCTGCAGTTTGAGGGCAAAGCTGGTTCTCCTGACTCACTCCATCAGAATGATATTACCAAGGCACATGCTCTTTTGAAAGGCAAAGCATTTGACCGAACAAGCTTATTTTCCCTGTACTACTTCTCCTCCACTCCCCACTGGACAGATTACACAGCATTAGAGGTGGAGTGAAGAGGTAATAGTATCCATCCCCCTTATTTTATAAGAGGAGGAATTACTATTTAATGGAAATATTCATAATTTGTCCCAAGTCACCCAAGTTAAGGACTAGTCATATGTTTCTTGCCATTATATCATATTCATTTTAATTCTTTGATCCATTTATTCATATGTCACAAATTAGTGAAGCACTTACTATATTCAACAAGTCTCAACTGTCATCCTGTGAGATAAAAGAGTCGACAAGGCTGTTACCTTCAAGGACAGGAGCAGGTATAAACCAAGCACATAAACGACACTGTAGTGGGGAAAGAAACGTAGGACCTGCCATGCCAGAGAGTCCAAAACATACACCAGGGATACAGATTCAGAAACAAGAGTTTGCTTGCAACTGATGAAATAAAGAACGGAAGGTCTGTGTTAAAGTTAAATTTAGAGCTAAATTTGAAAAGATTATCAGACTCATGCAATCAGGAGAGACCTGATCACTCAATGTAACAGGTGAATTAAAGTCCAGAGACAAGCAAATGCTTCACTTTAATGGGCACCAGGGGTAGTCTCTCTTGGCAGGAGAACTAAGTGCAAGAAGGAAAGGTACCATCGCTGCAACTTGGAGAGTCAGGTGGATGCCTGATACTGTTTTAATGATGACGGCAAACGACAAAATATGAATCATTCAGAATTAAGAGATACTAAGGTTAAGATATATTTATTGGAAATAGAATGAAAAGGGTAGCTCTACAAACTGAAATCAAAACCTGAGGTATTATAACTAAGGTACTGATTCAAAAGACTCATTGAGGCCATAGCCATAACCAACAATATGAATAATAACTGGCCAAATCAAAACCACTCACGCATTAAATTAGAACATTTGTGTTACAGTGCTTGAAGCCAAATGAGCTTTTCTATGTTAGATATATGAAAGGCACAATTCATGATAGAGCCATTACCTGGACTAAGGATGTACTTGGGCAGACAGAGTCAGTCCAGACAGTGGAACAAGAACACACATTTTGATAGAATATAGTAATTTTGTTATTTACAGTTAAAGGTTACAGGTGAGCTCTCAGCTTTCTCTGTCTCACTTTTGATGATCTAACAACATGAAAATTGTTTCTATCTGGTATTTATTATGACTGATGATGTTTCATCTAGGTCAGCCCTTCTTGGCCTTTTCTGCGTCTCCTAGAACCCTGCTCTCAAAAAATTCAAGCTGATAGCGGGGAACCAAAAAAGCAGCCAAAGCCTCAGGATCCCCTGTGACTAGCAGCAGGCAGGCCACTGGAACACACCCCCAGAACATGCACACAGGCACCTGAAGATGTTATCAGAGAAAAATGAAACGCTGCTTTGCTAATGGGGATGTGTACAGGTTGAAGAAGTCCTAGCCCCTGCAATAGGATAAATCCTCCTTAGAGCAGGAATTTTGTTAGCTGTTCCCTTACTCATTTGTAATATAATCTTAACATGTGTATATATTTTTTTAACAAGTTATCTTTTGTGTGTGTGTGTGTGTGGTTGTTATAGATTTTCTTGAGAACGGATCAATAGCCATGCAGGGATTCATAAGAACAGGAAAATGCCAACAAGACCCACTTGAGAAGGGTCTCCTTCTGAAAAAACAACTGTACCCGATGGAATATTAAGAAAATATACTGCTAAGCGGATATGCCATACTAAGCAATAAGCGTATGTTATTCAGGAATTAAAACAGAGACTGAATAAAGGCAGAATGAGAATGTCCATTCTAAGGTTTCTAAAATATCTAGGAATTATGTTTCCTTATTTTCTCTCACAGCAATGAGACTTTATTTTGGGGAGGAAACAGAAGAATTTTATTTGGGGAAGGAATTTGGTAAGCATCCCAAATATGAATTTTTTGATTGATATATTTTGAGAGATGACCTTGTAGTAGATAATAGTAGTAGAACTGGATAAGACTGTCTTGAAAAAAATTATCATCTTATGCATAATTTATACTGTGAACTATACAGAAGAGAATTTTGTATAAAAGTTTTAGATTTATTAGAGCATTCTTTGACAAATAAATTTAAAACATGAAATGAAGCCGTATGTCAGATACAAATTGTAAATCTCAAATTACTAAAGCACAGCATCAGGTAGTTCCAGAGACAGAAAAAGTTTGGTCCTATTCTGGAGCCTTCAAAATTACCATCATAGCATATTGCCCAGCAAAATGTTGAGTAGGTTATCTGTTTGTCTGTCTGTATATTAATGGTTTATCCAATAATTACGTATTGAGTGGTCATGATGGAGCAGTATTCTTCCAGGTAATGATTCTACAGGAGTTAAAAAGTTAAAAAGACAATCTTTTGCCCTAATTCATATTTATAATTTGAAAACATGACATTTTTATGTATTGAGTAAATGTTTAGTTGTCTGTATCAATAAACCAAAAACTGGGTATTAACTGGGGATTCAACTTCAACTAACTGTGGGACAGAATTCACATCACTGGGCAATATACAGTGTTATGGATAAGATGCAAATTTAAAAACACAAATATAATACAATCTTGGCAGCTTTTAAAAATTTTAAACAGCTTTATGGAGATCTAATTTACATACCATAAAATTTACCCACTTGAAATATGCAATCTAATGTTTCTTAGTGTATTCACAGTTGTGCACACATCAACTACATTCCAATTTTAGAACATATTTATTACTCTAAGAAGAAATCTTGTATTAATTTCATTTCTTTCAATAACGTATTTTAGTTTTCAGTGTTCAAGTCATACCATCCTTTATTGTTAAATTCTGTATGTATTTTACTATTTTGGATTGTACTGTAAATCAAATTGGCTTCTTTTAGATTCAGATTGTTTATAATGAATGGCGAGAAGTACAACTGATTTTTGTACATTGTTATTGAATCTTGCAAGATTTTGCATTCTACTTTTTTGGATGAGTTTTCAAATGATTGATATTAACTATTCTTAAATGCTTGGTAGATTTTATCAGTGAAGGCATCTTGCCCTCAGCTTTTCTTTGTGGGAAATTTTAAGAGTCCTAATTTAATCTCTTTACTTATTGTATGTATGTTCAGATTTTCTATTTTTTGAGTAATTTTCAGTTGTTTTTATGTTTATAGGAATTTATTCCTTGCATTGAAGAAGTATATATTATAATTCCTGATAGACTTTAAGATAAAGTCCATTGTTTCTCTGTCCTGTATTTATTTCTAATCTAATATTTATTACACTTGTTTTGAAATCTTTTTGTCTAATATTATAGATCCCAGATCCCTTTAAGTTTCTGTATGCATGATGTATCTCTTGCCATCTTTTTACTTTCATTCTATTTGTATCTTTGGATCAAAAGTGTCTTACTTGTAGACAGCACATAGCCATGTCATACATTTATCCATTCTTCCAATTTTTATCTTTGATTTTAGGGTTTTATCCATTTATATTTAATGTAATTAGTGATAAAGTAGGATTTATCTCTGTCATTTTGGTGCTATTTCTATATGTCTCACCTTTGTTACTTCTCTGTCACTGCTCTTTTATGCTAAATACATATATTCTAGTATATTATTTTAATTATATATGTTATATATATATATACAACTTCATATATATATATATATTTAAATTCATTTATTTTGATAGTGGGTCTTGCTATGTTGCCTAGGCTGGATTCAAACTCCTGGGATCAAGCAATACTCCTTACTCAGCTTCTTGAATAGCTGGGACTACATGCACATGCCACTGCACCTGGCTAGTGTACCATTTAAATTTCCCTATTGTTTATTTTATATTTGTGTAAATATATATTTTTTGCCTTGATGGTTGCCTTCAGGTTACATTTAGCATTCTAGTTGAAAATAATCCAGCTTAGATTAATACTAATGTAATTTAGATAATATACAGAAGATTTGTTCTAACATTGCTCCATTTACCCTTTCTTTGTGCTATTATTGTTATGCTAATGATATCTTTAGACATTATATGCCCATCAACACATTTTTAAAATAATTGCTATGTAGTTGTCTTTCAAATTATATAAGAGAAGAAAATATTACCAAAATACATTTACACTATTTCTTACATTTACCAAGTTAGTTACCTTTACTGGTGCTTTTTATTTCTTCCTGTGGTTGAATCTATTATCTAATTTCCTCTTATTTGAGCCTGAACAATATCCTTAGTGTTTCTTTTGGAGCAGTATGCTAGCAAGGAATTCTGTTTTTAATTTGGAGGAATATAAGATTCATGATTAACATTTTTCTCTTTTAACACCCTGAATGTCTCATTTTATTACTTTCCAGACTGCATGAGTTCTGATTCAGCCGTGACTCACATTGAGGAGCCCTTTTATGTGATAAGTCATGTTTTTTTCACTTACCAGTTTCTCTCTTTACCTTTGACTACTAAGTGATTAGGTGTGTACTTCCTTGAGTTTATCCTACTGAAGTCTGTAGAGGTTTTTAGATTTTTAGATTAATGTTTTTCATCAAATTTGGGAAGTTTTCCACAATTATTTCTTTATTTTTTTCTTTCTGTTCCTTAGGCAGAATATTCTCTATTATTTATGTTTGAGTTCACTGATTTTTTTCTTCTGCTACTATACTCTGCTACTATACCTCACTAGTGAATTTTCATTTATTACACTTTTTAACCCCAGGATTTATATTTAGTTCATTAGTATAATTTCCATCTCTTTATTGATATTTTTTAATATGGTAAGACTTCATTATCATACTGTCCATTCATTATCTAGACATGTTTTTCTTTAGTTCTTCCAATATGTTGATAATAGTTGATTTAAGCTCTTTTTTCAGTAACGCCAACATCTGTCTCTCTTAAGAATTGTTACATCAACTGCTTATGTAGCAGATTTATGTTTTCCCCTTATATAGGGGCCTCACTTTCCTGTTAGTTTGTGTATCATATACATTTTGGTTGAAAATTGGACATTTAAAAAATATCATGTACAAATTTTATAAAAGAGATTCCTGTCTGCCTACTCCCTTCTCCAGCATTTATTACTGTTGCTGTATTGTTTTTGCTATTTTTCAGTGAATTATCTTCCCCCTTTTTCCAATAAGTGTGTGCTAGACAAGTGTTCACCATGTAGGCAGTTTACAGCTGTGCCTTACCACTCACTTCCTGCATGTTCAGGGCCTCAACATGAACAAAATGAGAAACTGTGGCTCTCTCAGGTCTCTCCTGGGCATGTGTACAAATGGTTCTGCAGATGTGTATGGTTTTCTAAATCCATGTCAACACTTTCAAAAGTCCCATTGACATCCCATGCCCCATATGATAGTCTCTAAATTCTGATGTGTTTTTTTTAAAGATTTTGTCCAGGTTCTTGTTTTCCCCACTGATATTGCAGCCTCATGAAGTTGTGATATTAAACAATTGTTGTTGATTGTTTATGACAAACACCTGGGAAACAGGGCTTTTCCCATGGAGTAAGCATGGAGATTTGTCAAATAATGACACACTCTGCAAACAGGGCTTGTGATAGAGCTGGGAGATAGGTCAATAGTGATGATGCTTTGAGACTGGGACTGTTTGTGGAACTGTAAACCCAATCTTCCCCTTCCATGACAACAGGGCTGGTAGTTTTCACAGCTATCATTGTTTTGAGGCCGCTGGTTGTCAGACTACTGTAAAACTGAAGAGAAGGGAATGGGAGTAGGTCAAGTTACAATACTAAAGACTGTGTTTTTCTCATAAAGATTCAGCAGTTCTATTTTTTTTAAATAAATACTTATCAGATTGTTACAAGACTTTGGTTAATTTTGACTGCTATAAAAAACGTTGACCTTTACAATTTTTGCTAGTATTTTTGTTACTTTTATGGATAGATTGATTTACATAGGTCCTCATTCTGTGATTCTGGAAGTCCCGCCTCCCTTTGTTTTAAATGCATGTATGTGATGTGCTCACATACAGATGAGGAAGGTACTAATACAGTCCTCAGTTCTTTAAAGTGCAAATCAGATAAAATGTAGTAACAAAGGTATAATGAATCTGGAAAGGCATACCCCTCTGCAGGTTTTACTATTTGATTTCTATATGGCTATGTTTGTTTTGAAATTTTAAATTTATAATATGAATCCTCCATCGTTAGTCATTTTGATTTAGTTAACACTTGATGTTTTTAAGTTATGGGATATATGTGATAATGGGAGAATTCCTAAGCATACAAGCACTACATTTTATTACTAAGTATTAATATGTAAGACTATCTCACATCTTTTTCATATAACAAAAAAATGATGTCAACTTGTTAAAAATTGTTACAGTTCTGTTTTTAATGATGGCTAAATTCTTCTAGTTTTTCTCCTAACAGGAAAATTCACTTGCATTCAAAGTTTAATAGCAGTTATTATTGACAAACATGAGCCAGGGATTTCTGCAATTATGTGGTATATAATAAATAAAACCAGGCAATGGTAAAGTATCCTATTTCTCTTCAAGAGAAGAGATAGAAAGTAAGGCATTAAACATTTATTGCTCTTTGCCTTTGTGCTTTTCTCCTCTTCTTATAGGTCAAAAAATAATAATTACATAATGACTTCATAAATCTGTTTGACTTTATGTTACGTGTTTTGGGCAGCAAAAGAATATCTGAATAAAGCTATGTGGTTTTAGGAGGGCAAACCTGACAGAATATTGCGTATGTGCTGATAAAGATAGAGCACCAATGAAGGCACTGGGTGAAGCTTCCTATCCAAAAATGACTGTATCTTGTGTGCTGTTCTAATCCCAAAGGAGAGAAATCTACCCCAGAGAACGATGTCCCCCTAACCCCCCCAAAACCATCACATTATGTGATTTAGGATCAGTAGTTCATTTTGTTTGTTAAATTAAAATTGAAATATGTTTTTTAAAGAAAGCTTACTCAAATTTTATACTTAATGCAATCTTTTCTTTTTTATATCACAAATTTGTTTAAGGATAATTTGGCACTAGTTTTACTCTATTTTTAAATTATTACTTTTTACTGCTAACACTATCACTATTCACATGAATACATTCATTGGCAGCCTGAGAAATGGAGAACCACCATTGGAATTATTATTTTCTGATACATCGACTCCTCTAAATATCAGGGGTGGTGATAGAAGTATGTATAAGAACTAAAGTATATTTAAAAAAAGTAAAAAGTAGTATGTAACAAAGGCTGGGCGGAACTCTGTGGGAAATTCAACTGCACATTTTTATGTCATAGTGGTTTCATAACCAGAGGTGGGTTTACCAGGTTAAAGAGCTGTAAAAGAACAGGCACAAGTCCATTTGGTTTTACGTTCATTCATTTTCATTGAATTTAATAAGTGTTTCAAGGAGCCCATAAAGGATTTTCATAGTATATCTCAATATGTTAATATCAAATTTCATTATAATTTACTTTTTGTCATAGAGGAGTCCATGCTTTAGTAAATTTAAGAAGTTAATACCTAGAGAAATAAAGTTCTTTCAAAATGTGATTTGGATCAATGTAACATGAACATAAAGTTGACTAAGTCTGTTTCTACATAAGTGGTGTTTTCTTCATTTTAATAGCCATTCATATTTCTTTTTTTTTTTTTTTTCTTGAGACGGAGTCTCGCTCTGTCACCCAGGCTGGAGTGCAGTGGCGCAATCTCGGCTCACTGCAAGCTCCACCTCCCGGGTTCACGCCATTCTCCTGCCTCAGCCTCTCCGAGTAGCTGGGACTACAGGCGATTCATATTTCTAAAAGTTATTTTATGTGTAAATACATGCCATCTTCAAATGAAACTATGGTATTTTTGATTGAATGAGGGAAATGAGGCAAATACTCAAAGATGGTTGAACAGATGCAAGGTGAGAATGTTAGGTAAGACAGAGCAGCCCTCCCCTGCCGGTGTCCTCCTTGCTATTTCATTCTACCCTAGTGACTTGTCCTCCCACCATCCAACAAACTTTTGTTGGGGAACTGCTCAGTATGACCAGCCTTTGACTGATGCTGCTGCATGGTTGGTACAGAGGTGAGAGACAGCGTTCTTGCTGCCTGGTTGCTAAAAGCCTAGTAGTCAGGAAACTAGCAAACAATCCTTTGTGATGAGTGCTAAGATAGAGTTAAACAGAGTTCCCTAGAAGCAAGAGAAAGCCTTCCAAGAGAACTGCCATCTGCAAGAAGCTTCATGAAAACATGCAGGACTCAGTCACTGAAGTGAAAGAAACACAATGTTTATGAGGAAAAAATCAGTTTGGTATGGTGGGAGCATGGGGGCTCGATGTGTGTCAAAAAAGGAACCCAGAAAGAACGTGCCTAAGTATGCTATAAGGCAAGGAATTTGATAAAGAACCTCTGGAACATCCATGGGACAATGTCCAACTAGCACCTGTCTGTTTAACTCTGAATAGGCAAGGTGTGTCTAGAGAGCCAGATGAATAAATTCCTAACATGGGAAATGACGGTAAAAACTGTGGCCCTTGATGAGTTCAACTACAGTGAATATATTATAAGAAGAGGGTTGAAGGTCAAATTCTATAAAACATCAGACTGAAGAAAGGAGGGGAAAGCAGGGGAAAGAAGCTTGGAGTGTGAGTTGCAAAGAGACAATATTAAATATACCAGAACATCCAATAATTTAGGGGTTGGAACAAATCCTTTGCACTTGGGAAGAGAGGTTACCTTTGGCAGATTTATTTTGGCATGGACCTTCGGCAGAGATATTTTGGTTGGATGGTTGCAGTAGGAGTGGGCTCATGAAGGAAGAGACTCTGAGAAATGGAGAAAATACTGTAGTTTGCTGTAACATCTCTCCAAACTTTTTCCTTCTTTCCTTTCTCTCTTTCTTGGTTACTTGCTTCCTTCCTTCCATGCTTCATTCATATCTTTCATTTTTTCCTATTTTTAGTGCAAAGAGAGAAAGAGATATAGCTTAAGAGATAACCAATTGAATCTTTAGTACTTTGGAACTACATATCCCTTTGAAAATAGTTTTAAAACTATTCATCTTCCATCAAGAAAAATGCACACATATATAACACTTTATAAACAATTCCAGGAAATACATAGTCTTTTTGAAATTCACTCACTAAGTGTGAAGCTTTTAATGGGTGCCCAGTTAAAAATCTCTACTAGCCAATCTTTGCAATCATGTAGTGTGGGTGTGGAGGTGTTGGGTATGTAGTTATGTTGGGATAGAGGAGTGCAAGGATCTGAGTTTGGGTGTGTTTGAAACATAAAATTTATGCTCCTTATGATATAATTTTACATACTAATTTCCTATAAAGAAAATAAATTCTCTTTCATTTCTCTATTTTTGTAGGCAATGAAATATAATATAAATGAGTTTTAGCTCAGTAGATTGGAAACATTCATTCATTTAATAAGCATTTATTGAACATCTTTTTAGAGCCAGGTATTAGCCTGAGAGACACTTGGAATACAGATAAGAATAAAATATAGCTATTGCCCACAGGCAGCTCACAGCTTTCTGGGCAGGATGCAAAGTAAACAAATAATGATGATGCTACATGAGATGTGCTGTATCAAATATAGGGATGTGATGCATTCTCATGCAAATGAGGAGCTGCCTCATTGATCACAACATCGGTTTTTTGAATTAGTTTTTGTTTACAATGCCAATTTAAATACTATAAATTTGATAGTAATAAAAGTGTTGAGGAGTCGAAAGTTGATACATCTCTACTGTCTCCACCAATTGGTTAACAAAAGACAGTTAAACAGGAGGATGAGCTCTAGGTACAATTAGACCTGGGTTCCTTTCTGGGCAGTGGCATTGTCAGCTGCATGACTTTAAAATGGTACTTGATCTATGAAAGAGTCAGGTCCCTGATACGTAAAGTTACGTTATTAATAGAAACTTGGTTTGCTATGCACATTCAATAAGCTAAACAAGATTAAAGCACCCAACTCAGGATCTGATCCAAAATTAGCAAAAAATAATTCCTTAAGTAACTATTATTATTATTATCATCATCATTACTGCATATGTAGCTGTGGTTGTTTTTAAATATAAAATATTTTATTTGATTGGAAACCACCGGAAATGTTGTTCAGATTCCTACATTGGTCAAGAAAATCAGAAAGCAAAATGAAAATGAAAGCTTATTGTTAAACTAGTTGGGAGACAATTAAGATTAAATTTTTTTTGTAAGAGACAATTATATATTTAGATTACAGGTTAAACTCAGTAAATAGACACATATAACAAAAAAATTTAAAATATATAAAAAATAGGGTATTTTATTCTTTAAAAGCCCATTATTTGGGGCTTCTGCTTTCAACCAAGATGGAGTAACAAAGATTTAGCTGTCCCTTGAACCAACTGAAAAGTAGGACTAAATATATATAACAATACTTTTCAGAAATCAGATATCAGGCAACACAGGATGGCAGTTCCTGAGAGAAGTGATGGAGATGAGGTGAGCAGAGCTCTATGATTGATGCAATTCCTGCCTACTGTCTGGAAAACTTTTTTCCAGGATGCAGCACAGGGAGAGTACCTCATCAGAGCCTGGTAGACTATCAGAATTGATAAGACAGAGCGTGGAGTACAGGAAGGCTAAGACAGCTAGAGTTCACAGTGCACCTTATTATAAAGGAAAGAGCTTCCAAGAGTGGGGTGGGGGCGAGCAGAGATAGAGAGACAGAGAGAGAGAGAGAAAGAATACATGAGCACTACAGAAATATTCAGAAAGTCTCTGCCAAGTTTTCAGCTGATTACTAGGTAACACACGTGTGTGAGGAAATTATCTGAGGATTGGGAAAGTACCACCCCAAAGAAACAGAGGAAATGACTGCGGAGCTTAGGTGGCTGGGAATGTTTGTAACACCATTTATAAGAACAGAAAATTTCATAATTCAAGGAGTCTTGGTTAGAGTACTTAGAAGGACACTGCCTCAATAGTGGGGCATAGTTAGCCATAAATGAAAGGTTTCTCTGTATCCGCCAATCAAAGCTTTAAAGCAAACCTCAAGATATCAAAGTATAATTAAATAATTTACTGCAACCCAGGACAAAGATCAAGCACTGCTACAGGTATACTAAAATTTCTAGCATCCAACAAGGTAATTTTCCAAATGTTGAGCATCTGATATAAAATTACCAAGATGCAAAGAACTGAAAGGGTTATGACTCAAATGACAAGTTAAAAAATCCATAGAAATAGACCTAGCAATAATACAGATGACATAATTAGTAGAAAAGTAGATTAGAACTTACTATAACTATTATTAGGTTCAATAATTTAGAGCAGAAATTGAACATCTTAAGTAGGGAAATGAGAGAATTTTTAAAAGATTGATATCAAACTTTTAAAGATAAAAAATACTGTCTGAGATTAGAAATACATTAGTTGGAAGATTTATTTTATGAGTAAGATTTAGTAAGCACACTCCACCCTGTCTCACCTATTGAATACAGATAAAAACAGAGACAGAATATATGAAACAACTGTGTTAGAACTGTGGTAGATCCTACCATAGGACCTTTTGCCACCTTTGACCTTCATCTGCTAGTGTTACACATATGAATATTTTACAGCTCAAGAATGACTCCAGGAGTACATAAACAACTGCACGGAGTTGCTTTCCCAAACTCATCTCTGAATTGTATATACATGGATCGAATCCTAACCAGTACAACAAAGACTTGAAGAACTAACACTACACCACCACCTAGGTCCCAGAATGGCCACTGGGTGGCAAGCACATGGACAGATTTATGTAACACTGCCAAGTCTTTGAAAACTGAACTAATATTGGGACCACAGTCCAGAAAAGATGAGTTAAAATATAAAGCCTGAACTTTACCAGGTTGATTACTTGCTAAAACAGAAATGTCAATATTCACCAAAGGATTTAAACAAGACTCAGAATCTCATAACATAATATCCAAGATGTCCAGATATAATCCAATATCATGTGGCACATAAAGAACCAAGAAAATGTCAATTCACGTGAGAAAGGGCCAATGGTGAAATTGGATATGTTGAAATTATTTGGCAAAATGTTAAAACAGCTAATGTAAAAATAGTATAGCAATCAAGTCTGAGAATTCTTGAAACAAATGGAAAAATAGAAATCCTCAGCATTAAAATAGAAAACATAAAAAAGGCAATGTTAGAATTAAATTTAATTTTTTTAAACATTTAAGTTAAACATGTTTTAAATGCAAAATTTAAAAAAAAAAACACTGGATGGCCGAAATAGCACAATGAAAATTACAGAGGAATGAGTCAGTTTACATGAAAATCATCCAATCTGAGCAACTGAGAAAAAAAAATTTAAAAATTAAGCAGATCCCAGTAGTCTATGGAATAGTAATGGAAGGTCCAACATTTGTGTCATTAGAGTTTTCAGAAAAGAGGAAGCATGTGATACTGAAAAATAATGAAGTGGCTTAAAAGTACCCAAATTTGGTGAAGGACATAAACTTGCAAATTCAAGAATTTTGGAATCCCACAAAATAGACAGACTCAAAGAAACCCATGCCTAGACACCTGTACATCACAATCACTGCTGAAATTTAAAGATAAAGAAAACTTAAAAGAAGTCAGAGAAACCTGCATTATCTATTAAATGACAGTGAATTTTGCACCAGAAACTATGGAAGTTGTCAAGTGCTGAAAAAAAATCTCACTCTCAATCCAAAATTCTATATTCAGTGAAAATATCCCTCAGAATGAAGATAAAATAAAGATGTTCTCAGATGAAAGAAAATTCTGAGGTGAAAGAGTTTATTGACATAAGAGCTGCTCTAAAACAATTGCTAAATGAAGTTCTTCAACAAGAAGAAAAATTTATGCTAGAAGGAAATTTGGTACATCAGAAATAAAGGAAGAACAAGAAAAAATTTAAAAAGTAAATATACCAAGGTAATTTTCTCTTAGCTCCTTAAAATGTTTAATTATTGAAAAAAATAATGATTCTTGATGAAAATTTTAGTGTAGTAGATATAATGTGAAAGAAAACTGTACCATAGAGAGTTAAGGGCAAATGAAACTATTTGAAGGATGGTGAGATGTCTACATTCAAAGTGTAGTAATAAAGTGTTGAATCTAAGTGAATGCAAAATGGCTACATATGCATAATACTTAGAGCAATCACTAAAAAAAGCTATACAAAAAGAAATAGTTTAAAATGATGTACATAAATTGAAAAAGAATTTTAAAATGGTTCACGTAGTCCAAAAGAAGTCAGAAAAAGGAAACAGAAGAATAAAAATTAGAATAGGCAGAAAACAATTAAAAATCTTGGACATAAATCAAAACATAACAATAACCCATTAATTATAAACATCTTAAACACTGAAAATAAAAGACAGAGACTGTTAAAATGAATGTGTTATTTAGGGTTCTCCATAACTTATATGCTATGGCATAAAATTAACAACATTCAGTACCATGTTATAAAGGCAATAAATCTCATGTCACATGAAAAGAGAATAGGACAGACAGGGGAAAACATTTTGTGTGTATGTGTGTGTTTAGGAAAACATACCCATTTTGTATTTCCTTTGCTTTCAGCAAACACCTCAGTTTGTTGTTCTGTATCTCATGTTACAGGTACAGGTGCATGATGGTTAATATTGTGTCAACTTGATTGGATTGAAGGAAGTAAAGTATTGTTTCTGGGTGTTTCTGGGTGTTGCCTGAAGAGATTAACATTTGAGTCAGTGGACTGGGAGAGGAAGACCCACCCTCAGAAAGACCCACCCAGTGGGTGGGTACCATCCAATTGGCTGCCAGCATGGCTAGAAAAAGGAGGCAGAAGAAGGTGGAAGGAGCTGACTTGCTGAATCTTCTGGACTTCATCTTTTTCCTGTGCTGAATTTTCCTGCCCTCGAACATTAGACCCCATGTTCTTGTTTTTGGACTCTTGGACTTACACCAGTGGTTTGTCAGGGGCTCTCAGGCCTTCAGTCACAGACTGAAGGCTGCACTGTCAGCTTCCCTACTTTTCAGGGTTGGGGACTCGGACTGAGCCACTACTGATTTTGTTGCCTCTCAACATGCAGACAGCCTATCGTGAGATGTCACCTTGTGATCGTATGAGTCAATTCTCCTTAATAAACTCCCATGCATATATACATATATCCTATTAGTTCTGTCCCTCAAGAGAACCCTGACTAATACAAGGTGTTACTCAGATATTAGGGTGACCCAAACATTTATTACTGAAGGTTTTTGGCATTTAGTAATTCTGCCTACATAGGGATGTTATAGTTTCCCATTGACCTTAATCACAGGGCATGGTAATACTAAGAGATACCCCAGGAATCTGCTGTATTCCAGACATGCTCTTCTTTACCTCCATTGTGGAGTAGAAGTCCAGTTTCCCCTTGGTTGTTTAGATCAATCACTCAGATCAACATCATAACTCCCTTCTTATCTGGTTGACTCAGAAGCAGAAGAATTGTCAGGTTGGCCAGGGGGCAGTCTTAACTTCCAGTTCCACTGACTTATTGTTGTGTCTTCTGGTTGAATCATTCGTCCTTCTAAAATTAAGATCTCTAGGCCAGCAGAGCATATAATGTCATGGGAATAGGAAGCAAAAGTTTTATTGGTGGGTCAATAGGGATAGTGGTGAGTGGTATCACCCCAAATTTCACCCCTTGATTCTTAGACCCATGAAATCTGGCTGTGGGAGAAACAGTATCATATATTGAATGCTGATTCAGAACATATACAGCCTTCTGCAGAATATTTCCCTGGCCCTTTAAGATTTTTCTCCTAGCTGGCACTGAAAATTGTTCTCCAAAACCCATTCTAATATTCTATCAAATGGGCTGCTTCAGGAAGGTGGGCAACATGGTAAGCCAGTGAATTCAATGAGCATGGGCCCATTGCTACACTTCTTTTCCTGTGAGGTGAGCTCCTTGATCAGAAGCAGCATTGTGTGAAATAACATGAATAAGACATTCTGCAAATCTACGGATGGTAGTTTTGGCAGAAGCATTACCTATAGGGAGGACAAACCTGTATCCAGAGTGTCTATTCCATTGAAAGCAAAGTGCTTCCTCTTTCATGATGGAAGTGGTCCAGTGCAGTGATGGAAGCTGTCACCAGGAAGCTGGTAAATCATTCAGGAGAATGCTGTCATATCTGGGATTCAGGGTTGGTTTCTGCTGGTAGCAGATTGGGCACTCAGCAGTTGCCATAGACATGTTGGCATTGGTTAATAAAACTTCATGTTGCTGAGCCTATGCATAACCTCCATCCCTGATATCATAGCCACTTTTTTTTTGTGAGCTCATTATGCAGTGACAGGGATGGCTGAAAAAAGAGAATAACTAGTATCCAGAAAACAGGCCATCCTACCCACTTGACCCTCCTTTGGTGAACATTCACATGGAACACAAAAATCTTAATGTTTTTTGCCCATTCAAAGAGGTCTATCTGCATAACTCTTCCCAAAATCTCCTTGTTACCAATTTTCCAATCATATTTCTTTCAAGTTCCTAATTATCCAGCTAAACCATTGACCACAGCCCATAAATTGGCATATAATTATATTGCACATCTGACCATTTCTTTTTCCAAGCAAAGTTAACAACCAAGAGCACTACTCAAAGATCTGCCTACTTAGAGGATTTCCCTTCCTCACTGTCCTTCAGGTTTGCCCTCAAAAGGGGTATAATGTTGCAGCTGTCCACTTTCTGGTGGAGTCTGCATATCATGCAGAACCATTGGTAAACCAGACCTAATTATTCTCTTTCACTCTCTGTTTATCTTAGGGAACTTCCCCATGAGGCCATAGGTACAGGCTGGGAGAGAGAAGACAGTTTAGAAAAGTTGAGAACAATAGACATTTAGGTCAATTCTTCAAGTAACTTGTGCTTTCAGGGTCTCTTTGGGCCCTATGTTACATGTACCACTTCCATTTGATAGTGAAGTGTTGGTGTTGCTGTACATGCCCAACTTAAGGCTTGGTGGGCCATATAACACATAGTTTATGATGGGCAGCTCAGGCCACGTGGTACCTTGGTGGGGCATGTTTGAAAGTTTAGTCTCTATTAAAGCACAGTAGCAGGCCAAAAGTTGTTTTTAAAATGAGAGTATTTATCTGTAGAGAATAGCAGAGTTTTGCTTCAAAAACCTAAGGATCTATGCCATGATTTACCTGTAGGCACATGCCAAAGACTACAAATAACATTCTTATCTGCCACAGCCACTGCAAGCACCATTGGCTCTGGTGGCTCCTTGGCCCAATTAAAACCTGCAGCAACATGTGGGAGAGGAAAAGAAAAAGAAGGACACACAGAAAAGATCACTGAGCAGAGCAGCATACCTGAAACATTTGGAGATGTCTAGGAAGAAAGAAAGGGGGAATATCAGTATCAGCCACGTGGGGAGCACCACTGTGGTCTCCAGGGGCCTGCTCTGTAAAGGACAACAGCATTTTTTTTTGCCACTAGGTAACCAACAGCCATCCCAGACATGGATCCTTTGAGGAGGGAGATGAGTCTATTCCTCTTGTCCCCCTTCTCAAGAAGCAGCCAATCTTGTGCCAATTCAAAGCCAGAGCTACCCCTCCCAACCTAAATGCACACTGTTGACTCCAGAGCTGCAGCTGCTCCACCTGTGTCCACACTCCAGGTCTCAGCTCTGCAGTTGCTCTGTGCTTGCCAGTGTTTCAGACCCAAACTCTGTGGCTACACTGCATATGCTCACACATCAGGCTTGGAGACACTGCTCCTATGGGCTAGTCTGCACCCTGCACACACCAATGCAGCAGTTGGGGTGCCAGCACTTCAGGCACTGGTGCCACTACTGCCCTAGACCCCCAAATCATGATCCTTCCATGCATGCCTATCCTTCAGAACTCAGATCCATGGCCACTCCACAGGGGTTGTGCATTAGACTCTGGTGCAAGCATGCTCTAAAGCCAGAACCAGTGCCAAGAGGGATTCCTTTGGCCATGACTTTCCTGTTGGAAGAAAAATAGATCAGCGGGACCCCAGAAGCCTTTGCCATTGAAAATTTCAACATCTTTCACCATCCTTTGCCATTGAAAATTCCAACATCCTTCACCGCCGATGAGGATATCCACAGAGTTGGCTGTTGGGGCTCCCTGAAATATTTGCCAACATTGATTTTACCTGACAGGATTGTACTGAGACTATGCTGCTATATCCTTACGGGAGCCAGAACATTCACAACCTTCTCAGCTTGTGTCTTTGCACCCACCTATAAGGGAAGGTCTTTCCCAACTGAAAAGAGTCTGTGAAGTCTAGAAAAGTAATTGCTTCAGTAAATTAACAAACATAAACACAAGGCAACAAGGAATATGAAAAACTGAGGAAATATATCATTACCAAAGGAATACAATAATTTCCCAGTAATTGGCCCATCGAAAATGGAGATCTACAAATTGTCTGGCAAAGAATTTAAAATAATTATTTTAAGAAAGCTCAATGAACTTCAAGAAAACAGAACAATACCATTTAACAAAATCAGAAAAGCAGTAAGTGAAACAAAAGAGCCTTTTTAATAGAGAAGTTGCAATTAAAAAAAAAAAAAAAACAAAGAAATCTGGAGCTGAAGAACACAATGAATGAAATAAAAAACGCAATTGAGAACAACATGAGAACTTATCAAGTAGACAAAATAATCTGAAAACAAAAAGACATGCTATCAATAGAGAAAAAAGAATAAACAGAATAAAAAGAGCTTACATGTATTGTATGACAGCATCTAGACACTAACTTTCTCATTATAGGAGTCTAAAAAGGAGAAAAGAAAAAGAAAGGGACACAAGATTATTTAAAGAAATATGCCAAATCTGAGGAAAGATATAAGTATCCTGGTACAGGAGGCTCTAAGAACTCCAATGAAATGCAATCCAAAGTAAACTGTGCCAAGAAATATTATAATCAAATTGTCAAAAGTGAAAGACAAGGAGAGACTCATGAAAGCAGCAAGAGAATAAAATTCTCACATACAAGTGATCACACATAAGGCTGGCAGCTGATTTCTCAGCAGAGACTTTGCAGGCCAGGAGAGACTGGGTTGATATACTCCAAGTGCAACAACAACAAAAAATTGCCAACCAGGAATAGTTCACTGAGAAAAGATGTCCTTAAAGAATGAAAAATTGATAAAGACTTTCACAAACAAATGAAAGCTCAGGAAGTTCATATCACTAGACCTATCCTAGCAGAAATACTGAAGAAAGTTCCTCAAGCTGAAACAAAAGCAATCTCATTAGTAATAAGAAAATTCATAATAATATAATAATCACTGGTAAAAGTAAGTACATTATCAAGTTCAGAATACTGTAAAACTTTGAGTGTCATGTAAATAACTTATCTCTAATAGAAAGGTTAGAGAACAAAACTATTAATATAAGTGTATCTACAATAATTTTTAAGGGATACACAATACATAATAATGTTAATTGTGACATCAAAAAGATAAAATGCGGGTAAAAGTAGTAAAAGTATAGTTTTGTATGTGATTGAATTTATCAGCTTAAATAACATGTCATAACTATAATAAGTTTTATGAAGGCTTTAAGGTAAGCAGAAAGCAAAAATGTATAGGAGATCTAAAAAAAATATAAAGAGGAAGGAATCAAAGCATACAACTACAGAAAATCATCAAACCACAAAGAAAGATAGCAGGAGTGGAAGAAAGGAACAAAGGATCAGCAAAATAATCAGAAAATAAACAAAATGGCAATTGTAAGTACTTATCTATCAATAATTACCTTGAATATAAATGTACTAAATTATCCAATTAAAAGACATAGAGTGGTTGAATACATTAAAAAAAAAAAACAAAAACAAAAACAGGACCCAGGACCCAAATATAACAAACTGAAATAAGTGTGTTATAGGCAACATATATTTGGGTCCTGTTTACTGACATATATAGATTGAAGGAGAAGGTATAAATAAAGATATTCTATGTAAATGAAAACCAAAAGACAGCAGGAATAGCTACACTTACATCAGATAAAACAGACTTTAATTCAAACCTATAAAAAGAGACAAAAATATTATTATATATTGGTAAAGGAATAACTTCATCAAGATGACATAACAGTTATAAGTACACATGTGCTATACATCAGAGCACCTAAATACATAAGCAAATATTAATTGGTCTGAAGAGAGAGACTGTAATACAATAGTACAGAACTTCAGTATTCTACTTTCGATAATCAACATATCATCCAGTCAGAAAATCAATAAGGAAACACTAGATTTATACACTTTAGATCAAATGGACTTAGCAGACATATAAGAACATTTAATTCAACAGCAAAAGAGAATACTCATTTTTCTCCAGTGCAAAAAAACAAAAACAAAATTCTCTAGTATATAGCATATTTTAGGCAACAAAACAAAACTTAACAAATTTAAGATTGAAGTAATATAAAATATCTTTTCTGACTACTCTTATATGAAACCAGAGATCAATAACAAGAGGAATTTTGGAAAATTCAGAAACACATGAAAATTAAACAACATACTCTTGACCAGCCAATGATTCAAGAAGAAATTAAAAAGTAAATTTAAAAAATGTATCTTGAGATAAATAAAAAGAGGCACACAACACACCAAAATGTATACGATGCAGCAAGAGTAGTTCTAAGACAGGAGGTTATAGCAGTAAATTCCTGCATCAAAAAAAGAAGAAATACATCAAGTAAATAACCTAACGGTACTTCTCAAGAAACTAGAAAAACAAAAACAAATTAAGCTCAAAGTTAGCAGTAGGGAGAATATATGAAGTATCAGAGCAGAAATAAGCAAAACAGAGACTAGAAAAATTTAAAAGATGAAATAAACTGAGTTAATTTTTAATGGATAAACAAAATCAACAAACTTTTAGCTGGATTAAGAAAAAAAGAGAATTAGTACATTAAATCAGAAATGAAAGAGAAGGCATTACAACTGATACCTGAAATACAAATCATATGAGACAGCTATAAACTATTTTACACCAATTAACTGTATAACCTAGAAAAATGGATATATTTCTGGACACATACAACCTACCAAGACTGAATTATGAAGAAATAGAAAATTTGACCAGAGCAATAAAGAGTAAGGACATTGAATCAGTAAACAAACAACTCTCAACAAAGTAAATAAAGTTCAGGAACTACTGGCTTCTCTAGTGAATACTACCAAACATTTAAGGAAGAATTAATGCCAATCCTTTTCAAACTCTACTAAAATAATTGAAGAAGGACAATTTTCAAATTAATGAGATCCTTATCACCCTGCTATCAAAGCCAGACAAGGACACTGAAAGAAAAAATAAATTACAGGCCAATATTCCTCATGAACTGAAGTAGTTTTTCTCTATTCCTAACTTGATGAGATTTTACCATACTTGAGTGTTAAATTTTTCAAGTACTTTTGCTTAATAATTTTGTTTAAAAATCAAATTGCTTTAGCTTGTTGATAGGGTAAATCACATTGCTAATGTTTTTTAATGTTGAAGAATTTATCTGTAATAAATTCCATGTGGTCATGATGTATACTTTTAAAACTACATTGCTGGAATTGATTTACTGATACTGTATTAAGGACTTTTGTGTCTAAATTTATGAGCTATATTTGCCCATAGTTTTTCTTATTTGAACTGTCTTTGTCTGGTTTTGAATCAAGGTAATATAATCCTCATAAAATGAGTTGGGAAATATTCACTCTTCTATTTTCTTAAAGATATTGTGTAAACTTTTTGTTAATTATTATTTACTGTTTGAATTCTGCAGTAAATTATTCTGGACTTGAAGATTTCTTTTCCTGCGGTTTAAAAATTATATGTCCATGTTAATTTTCTTTAATGATTACAAGATGGTTCAGGTTGTCTATTCCATCTCAGTTGAGTTTTGGTAGTTTATGGGTTTTGAGAACTTGATACATTTCTTTTAAGTTGTCAAACTTATGAGCATAAAGTTCTTCATATTTTTCTACTATCCTTTAAATGATTGCAGAACTATCCAATATTATATTCCTTACCATGTTTATTTTTGTCTTCTACTTTTTCCTTATATTGCAATAGGTTTATCAATTTTATTGATTTTTTAAGCATTAGAGTTTTATTCATTTATTTTCTCCATTGTCTTTCTGTTTTCAACGTCATTAATTTCTGTTATTTCCTTTCTTCTGTCTCCTTTGGTTTTAAGTTGTTCTTCTTTTTCTAGTTTCTTGAGATGGGAACTTAGATTAGTGATTTGGAAACTTTGCCTCTTTCATAGTGGCAGCATTTAGTGCTGTTATTCTCCTTTCAACATGGCTTTGGGTGCATTCTGCATATTTTGATATTTTGTATTTTCATTTTCATTTAACTCTATGTATTTTCTATTTATTGCTTCTGATAATTTGTCTTTTATCAATGATATATTTAGAAGTCTGTAATTTAATTTCCAAATGTTTGGAGATTTTTCATTTGTCTTTCTGTTATTGATTTCTAGCAGACCGCTTTATGATCAGAGAAAATATGCTGCATGATTTCAATTATTTTAAATTTGTTGGGGGTTGTTTTATAATCCAGGATTTGATTCATCTTGTTGAACATTCCAGTGTCACTGAAAAAAAAAGGATGTATCATCCTATTGCTTGATTCTGTTGTTTAGTTCTTCTATATTCCTGCTAATTTTTGTTTAGTGTCTTTAATTGTTGAGAATTAGATGTTGAAGTCCTTAAACATGTTGGTGGATTTGTCTATTTGTCTATTTGTCCTTTCAACTCTTAGTTTTTATTTAGTGTATTTTGAGGCTCTGTTGTGTGCATGTGTGTATACACACATTTTTAATAATTTATTTCTATTTTTCCTTTTACTGTCATATAATCTTTTTTCTGTAGAGATATTCTTTGTTTGGAGTTTACTTTATTCTGACATTAATATGTCACTTTTTCATTTTTAATTATTGTTTATATAATCAGTTATTTTATTTTCAGTGTGTATGTGCTGTTGTGTCTAAAGTGAGCTTTCTGTAGGGCCATTTGAATATGTTTCAGTTTCTTTTATTCATTCTATCAATTTCTGCCATATGATAGGTATTGTATGTTAAAGCTAAATCAGTCTTATTAGCATTTACTTTTTATTTATTTCCTTTTTTTATTTTTTGTCTCTCTTTCTACCTACTTACCTACCTGTGGGTTGCATGGATATTTGTTATAATTGCATTTTAATTTGTAATGTTTTGATTCTTTATATAGTTTTCTTACTAATTGTAGGAGTCAGAGTTCTTCAGAGAAACAGCGTGTGTGTGTGTGTGTGTGTGTCTGTATAAAAATGGTAGAAGCAAAAATTATAAAACCATATGAAATGGTACTATAGAAGAAATACTTAACATAATTATAGTTTGTATAAGGAGAATGTAAGCTAACATTTCTAAATTTCACTAAAAGTGGTAAAATGCAGATACCAGTAGACTATGATAAATTACATATGTACATTTTAATACCTACAGCAACATACCAATACCCAGCATTCTGCCTAATTTTATTAATATTTGTCAACATGGCTAGGCCACATTACTGAGATATTTGGTCAAAGTCTTCTGGATAATATTGAAAAGGTATGTTTTTAGATGAGGTTAATGTTTAAATCAATAAACTTTGAGTGAAACAGTTTCCCCCATCATGTGAGCAGTCCTCATTCATTTTGCTGAAGGCCATAAGAAAAAGACTGCCCCTCCCATAAAAAGAGGGAATTCATCGAGCTGACTGCCTTTACACTCCAGCTGAAACATTAACTCTTTCCTGGGTCTCTAGACTGCTTCTGGACTACCCTGCAAGTTTTGGACCTGCCAGTCTCCACAATCAGGTGAGCCAATTCTTTAACATAATTTCATAACATAAATCTTAGTCTCTAGCAGTCTCTCTCCTCTCTCTCTATCTATATATATTTATATATAGATATCTATATCTATATATTTATATATAGTTTTGGACCTGCCAGTCTCACAATCAGGTGAGCCAATTCTTTAACATAATTTCACAACATAAATCTTAGTCTCTAGCAGTCTCTCTCTCCTCTCTCTTTCTCTCTATTTATATATATATATCTATATTTATATATAGAGAAATTGATATATATTTGATACATATATTGAGAAATTGATATATATGTATGTGTATATATATACATATATATACACATACATATATACATATATACTTATACATATATACATATATACTTATACATATATACATATATAGATGTATATATATATATAAAGAGAGAGAGAGAGGAGACAGAGATGAGATGTTGAAGTCCTTAAACATGTTTATGGATTTGTTTATTTATTTGTCCTTTCAACTCTCAGTTTTTGTTTAGCGTATTTTGAGGCTCTGTTGTTTGCTTGTATGTATGCACACATTTTTAATAATTTATTTCTATTTTTTATTTTACTGTTACATAATCTCTCTTTTTTTCTATAGGGATATTCTTTGTTTAGAATTTATTCTGACATTAATATGTCACTTTTTCATTTTTAATTACTGTTTATATAATCAGTTCTTTTTTCAGTGTATATGTGCTATTGTATCTATCTTTTGTTGTAATCCCACAGGTTCCTGAAGCCCTGCTCATTAATTTTTTTCATTTTATTTTCTCTCTGGTGTTCAGACTGGCTAATTTATATTGTTCTATGGTCTGGTTCACTGATTCTTTCCTCTCTCCTCTCTATTCTGTTCTTCAGCCCATCCAGTGAGTTTCTTTTTAAATTCATACATATATATGTGTATGAATATATGTATAAAATTTATACATATATATATATATATAGAGAGAGAGAGAGTTGGTGCTTCAGCTGGAGTCTGAAGACAGTCTTCCTGATGGATTCCCTCTTTTTTGGGGGACATCAGTCTTTTTCTTAAGGTCTTCAACTTACTGAATGAGGCCCACTCACATTATGGAGGGAAATCTGTTTCACTCAAAGTTTGTTGATTTAAATGTTAACCTCATCTGAAAACATACTGTTGCAGTATTATCCAGAATAGTTTGACCAAATATCTCGGTAGCATAGCCTAGTCAAGTTGACAAATTAAATTAGCCAGAAGACAAGTTGCTGTACGTATTAAAATATACATATGTAATTTGCCACAGTCTACCTGTAACAATATTTTTCACTTTGAGTAAAGTTTAGAAACATTACCTTCTCCATATAAAAATACAATTGTATTAAGCATTTCTTCTGCATACATTGAATATAATTCAATGATAAATATCAGATGTTTTCATAATTTTTGTTTCTACTGTTGAATATGATTTAAGTAACCTACAAGAAGAAAGATACTATATTTATACTCCTATTTTTACACATTTTAATGTAATTCTTTCCTTTCTGAAATTTTAAGACTTCTTTTATTACCATGTTCTTTCTCTCTAAAGAGCTTAACTATTTTTTAAGAGCAAGTTTGTCAGCAATAAATTACCTTAGTTTTTCTTCATCCGACAGTGTCTTCATTCATGTTTACCAGTGTATGAGGAAAAATGTCACATAAGTTTTTTTTCAGGTGCAATGGAACTGTGTATGTATCACTGACATTTATTTCAATGTTTAATATTTGGAGACTTTTGTTCTTTATTTAGAAGTTTGGTGATATTTTTGTGACCAGAAATATACTATAGAAACAAGCCTCATTTATATCAATTAACTTATGGTAAAATTGGCTTTGTTATAAGTTGTTTTGTTGTGCTAAAGTCAAAGTCTCCAAGAACCTGTTGACAATGTTTTGTGAATACTTACTATATTTTTACGACGTGCTTAACATTTTTGTCAGAAAAGTCTAACATCTGTGTCACCTCTTGTTGGTTTTTGTTGACTGTCTTTTGTCATTCTGATTGAGATATTACTGGTTCTTAGTATAATGAGTTATTTTCAATTGAGACCTGGACATTTTTGAGTTTTATAAGATTCTGCATCTTATATAAATCTTATTTCTTATCAGACCTTGTATGACATGCTCTGGTGGGCGAAGAGGTTTCGGGGAAAAGTGCCTCCTTGTACTGACAGGTAGGGTGGAAGTTTAGGTTAATTATGATCTCACAGGGATGAAGTCCCAGGTCCCCTCTTGGCCTCAGAGACAGGGCTGGAGGCCTTGTTATAGCCCTCTGAGAGTGGAAGTCTAGGGTCTCCACTCAGCCTTTCCTTTCAGAGGTGCAGGGTGTAGTCACAGTGTTTATGTTGGTACTTGGCAGTAGTAGAGTTGTTACCGTTTGCAAATTTCCTGTGATGTAAAGCAAAGCTATCCTTTCCTTTGGCTAAAGAAAGGAAGATATACTTGGGAATAATTTTCTTCTTTGACTGTTGGCATCTGTAGGTTGCCAGCTTCTCCAGCACCTATTCTGGGATACGTGAGGCAAAAAGAAAACCCAATAAACTCACAGTTCTTTTCATTCCTTCGGTCTTAAGATTTAAGCTGTTTGTATTCTTCTATTTTTCAGAGTTATCCTTTGCTTGTTTCACATTTAATGTCCAGAGTTTTTAGCTGTACTCAGTTAGAGTAATAGGAAACCTGTTTATTCCATCCTATCCTCCTCTTCCCATTTTGACAATGGTGCAAAACAATTCAATAAGAAGGATATTGTTTTCAATAAATGCCACTGGAAAAATTGTAAATCCATATTTTTAAAATGGAATGCTGACCTAACCCTCACACATAAAGTAAAAATTTACATCTAAATTTAAAATATAGGACCATACAACTTCTAGAGGAAATACAGAAGAAAATCTCTGTAACCTGTTGTAAGGCAGAAAGTACTCACATATGATCCAAAATGCATAATATAAAACATATGAATTTGATAAACTGAACTCAACCAAATTTTAAAAAATGCTTTGTTAAAGACACTGTTAAGAGACCAAAACACTTAGCATCAGAACTGTTAAAAATATTTGCAAATTACACATCCAACAGAGGACTTCTTGCTAGAATAACTATTTGAAGACACAAAATGTAACAATAGAAAAACAGTTTAATAAACTGGACTCTTTACTAAAGAGCATATAAAGATGGCAAATAATGACATGAAAAGATGCTCAATATCATTAATCATTAGGGAAATGCAAATTAAAGCCATGATGATGTACCACTGTTCATATACTGGAATAGCTAAAACCTAAAATATTGATTGCATTAAGTGTTACCAAGAATGTGGAGAAACAAAACTCTCATACATTCCTGGTGGGAACGTAAAATTATATAACTACCTTACAAAATAGTCTGGCAATTTCTTGAAATGTTAGGTAGACATCTATTATATTAATGTGATTCAGCTATTATTCCTAGCTAATTATTTCCAAGTAATTTTCCAAGATAAATAAAAGATGTGTCTACACAAACTTGTATTTAAATGTTTGTAGCAACGGTATTTGTAATTGCCAAAAAATAGAAATGACCTGCATGTGTATCAATAGGTTAATAGCTTGATAAGTTGTAGTATCTCTATACAACGAAACACTAATTGGCAGAAAAAGAAATGAATTTTTTATGTACTTACCAATATGAATGAATCTCAAACTCATTATTTTGAATGAATGAACCCAGACAAAAGAGACTACATATGCTGCCATTCCATTTGCATAAAATTTAGAAAATGTAAAATTATCTATATGACAGAAAATAGATAAGTGATTAACTGGAGATACGGTGGGGAGGTTGAGGAGGGAGGGATTACAAAAGGGTGATTGATATATTCGTCGTTTTGAACGTGTTGGTACTTTCATTGGCATATGCATATGTCAAAACTTATCAAATCACACTACCTACATATATGAAATTTATATGTCAATTATGCCTGAAAAAGATGTTTGAAAGAGTCATAAGACACCAACATATTTTAAATCAATGATATCTAAAATAAAGAATACCAACAAAAAGACTATTATTTAAAAAAATTTCTCAACGTATTTCACTTATTTTCCAAAAATGTAGTCACGAAAGTTATAAAATGATTCCATAAATAACAAATAAATATATTTTAAATTCAATAGAGAAATGTAGCCTTTGCAACAAATATTTGGATTTCCACACGACCATAAAAAGAAACTCAATATCTACTTCATGCTACATATAAACATGAACTCAAATTTGTTCATAGATCTAAAAATATAAAATTTTAATTACTTTAGAAGAGAAAGTAGGAGAAAACCTTTGAGCTAGGCAAAGATTTCTCAAATATGACTCTGCTATGTTTTTAATGTATGTGTCCTTCCAAAATTCATATGTTGGAACCCAATACCTATTGTGATAGTATTAAGAAGGGGGGCCTTTGAGGAAGTAATTAAGTCATGAACTCTGCATTCTCTTGAATGGGATTAGTGCTCGTGTAAAAGATGTTGAAGCTCCTAGCTCCTTTTGCTTTTACCATATGAGGACTCAGCAAGTAGGACCTCATCAGACACTGAGTCTGTTCACACCTCAATCTTAGACTTCCCAGCTTCCAGAGCTGTTCTTTCTAAATTACCCAGTCTAAGGTGTTTTGTTATAGTAGCTAAAATGGTCCAAGGCAGGCCGAAGCAGGCAGATCACGAGGTCAGGAGATCGAGACCATCCTGGCTAACATGATGAAACCCCATCTCTACTAAAAATACAAAAAATTAGCCGGGCATGGTGGCCGGCACCTGTAGTCCCAGCTACTCGGGAGGCTGAGGCAGGAGAATGGCGTGAACCCGGGAAGCGGAGCTTGCAGTGAGCCGAGATCGTGCCACTGCACTCCAGCCTGGGCAACAGAGCAAGACTCGGTCTCAAATAAAAAAAAAAAAAAGGTCCAAGTCAGGCAGCAAAAGCAGAATTCATTAAAGAAAAAACAATGAATTGTGTTTTCTCAAAATTAAAATCTCCTAATCATTGAAAACGCTGTTAATAAAATTAAACTGCAAGCCATACTGTATTGTATGGTATAACTTGCAGATATATACTCTCACCTGAACACACTCAAGATTTATTGTTTTATGTATCAAACAGACACCTCATAATTTCAGTTCATTTGGCAATTAGCCTTATTGTTTTCACATAATTTTGGCAATAATCAGTATTCCTTAGTGAGTGTTGGCTTTAAACAGTCTTGGACTCTTTATGCAAATCAACATACAGCTGGCTATAAATATCTGCTTGATCCCACTTTACAGACTGGTCCAAGAGATAAATGTGGAAGTTACTTTCATGAATTTCAGAGTGAAGCCATTCACAAATTAATTCTGCAGTTTCCCTCTGGCCTTGCTGCAAAATACAATAAAGACTCTACTAATATATTTCAGTTTTATTTTTAACCACTAGCTTGTATAAAATGACTGTTCTGTTTTGTTTCACTCTCACAAGTTGAGCTGCTTTTTCCTTACATTTCTCCTCTCCTGGCCAAAGATCTTGGCTCTCCTATTCTTAGAAAGCACACACGCGCAGACACTCACTCTCCTCAGGCTCCTCCTTTTTTGGTTCTTCTAATAATAGCAAGTCTTCAGCATCTGCCTGTTCAAAACTCTATCTCAACGTTTATTTAGTGAACTTTAGCTCATCTCCTGGTTGCAATTGTGATGTTTTACGTTATGTATCTCAATTTAAATTAATTTCTCTGTTGTATATTTATCATTAAAACTACCAAACACAGTCTAACCCATAAATGTAAAATGTCATAGTTTATGACACATAGCATGAAAGAAATTATTAATCTACAGTAAGCTGAGGAGCACTTTGTAATTTTAATATATAATGAATGTAATAGAAGATATTTCATTTTATGTATTATATGTATAAAAAATTGCTTAAATATACTTTGATGTATATGCAGCCTAAACCAGAGTTTTCTAGGTTACTTATTACTATACTGCATATATTAAAATATATTTGTAAAGTACTTTGAATATAAACCCAAAGATGCATTCCTAAAATGTGGAGAATAATTTTAGTGACAAGTCAATTATTTTGAGTTCATTGTTGAAATATTTGGATGAAACTTTTACCCATTTTTAAGGGTTATATTGTATTGAATAGGTGAATTTGGTGCTAACTTTGACATTAAATAAAAGAGAAAAGATTGAAGTAAATTTAAAAAGGGGAAGTCTTTTATACAGCGAATATTATACTTATCCATGTTGCTCCTTTCTGGAATTTTCTAGGAATATTGTAACTGAAATAGTGTGATGTTTGATAAAGGATGTTCCTGTCATTTAGAACATCATCATGTTCAGGTTCCAGCTCTGCAAATACTTCCTGTCCCTGGTGTATGATTTTTCTCCTTCAAATCGTGAATGTGGAATGATCTGCAACCACTCCCAGCAGCAGTGACTTCTGGGGCTGTCAAAAAGTGTCAGCAAACAGGACGAATATTGGGATGCGTCAAGAACTAAATAAAGACCAGGGACTGAATAAAGCACCTGGACACAGAAAACTATACGTCGTCTCCTTGGCTTCCTTTTTGAAAATTGGCATATACAGTGTATTTTTAGCAGGGATGGGATGATTTTGCTTAATGCTCGACAGCTGCTCATTAGGCAGATCAGAAAGAGATAAGCAAGATGGCATATTGGTTAAAATTGCAGAGTAGGTGCCAGGAGTACTAGATTTCAAGTTTTGCTTGCTAACCTTGAATGACCTTGAGGACTTATTTTCCCCTTGCTGTTCCCAGCTTTTCTAGATTTACAGTTGTGACAAGAACACCTTCCCAACATCTCAGTGGTGCTACGGAGAATCTGTAAAGTTTTGAGATTCTTGAAGTAACAGATTCCCATTAAAATTACTGACCATGCAAGATGCCTCTGTGGCTATCTCATTTAGATAAGATACCCAGGGAAGCATAAAGGCATACAAGGGATATAAGCATAGAATTGTTGAGAAAATAAAATTTGATTTGCTAAAGTCTATCCTTGTATAGGCTGAAATTACTTTTAGTAAAACAAGCCTCACTGGTTACCTTGTCATTAAGAGATTCTATCTTACTTCAACCAAACATAAATGAATGAATATTGAATGAATCTAAACATGAGATGTACAATTAATCACAAAAGTGTATTTTGGCTAAATCAGGTAAAGGTAGCCAGTTGCAAAGTTCAGTAACTACAATTCAGTGCATTTTCATCTAGTCACTTGTTGCTAGTCAGAATGACGATTTCCTTTTAGGATGAGATTTCTGAATATAATGAGGCTTTTGCTTGATGATATATGTTTCACTTATTTAATAACTGAGGTTAGCAAAAAAATGAGTCAGTTTCAATGTCAGTATGTTAAATTATTTTTAGTCTTTAATCTCGGTGAGATTCTTTTTCAAGTCCTTGGATTGTAAGATGATATGAAATAATGGTATGAGAACTGCTTATTTCAAAGAAATTACTTCATGTTCCAGAAAGACAGGAGTTCATAAGAGTCTTGTATTTTTTTTAACAGTGATTACTGCAGTAAATATTTCACTTTAGCCTAGGGATTTTTTTTTTTTTTGTGTGTGTGTGCCTTGTTATACTGATAACATTGGTTTAAGTGTGGAAAAAAATGTGTAATTTGATTTTAGTTTATTAGCATATAATTTTAAAAATTGCTTTGGCTTCTTTCACATTTTAATGCTCTAATATTAATATAAGTGAGTGATATTAATAAAATCCTGGAGTGAAAGCAGCCTGCAGATATAGCCTTTGTGAAGTCCTTTATGAAGGACTCTGTTAGCATTGTCACCTAGCCCCGAGGAGGCTGAGCAGTCCACCATACTGACTGCACAGCCTGCGGAGACGAGGGGAGACAAACGCAGAGTTAGCATTAGCTGTTTTCACAAATAAATTGCCAATGGTCAGCATTTGTGATTCTAAAGAGCGCCTGTTGCGAATGGTTGAGATGCTATGGGTTTCTGCCAACACACAGAGTCTGCCTCCGAGTTCCTCAGTGGCTTTTGTGGCCCAGGTACATTTCTGTGGGAAGATAAGGCTCACTGTAGACATTACCATTACGATGGGGATGACAGTAATGAATCCACTTCTCTCTAAAACAACTATTTTTATAAAGCCTCCTCAATAAAAACTTGGAGTGTAAAAATGTCCACACATAACCAGATGCCAACTCTCTAAATTCTTCTCAGGAATAAAAGTTCAATTTCCAATATTGTGTGAAGACAGAGGAAGAAAGGGGAAAAGAGGTATGTGTGATAAGCAATCGATACATAATCAACTAATGATAATGGTGCCTGAGTTGATTGTCATAGCCTGTGAAGAAGGCATAGGTCAAATTCATTTTTTCTTTAACATGAACTCAGGCTGGTGTCTGGTACTCAAGTCCAGTGAAAGGAAATGCTTTAAAATTCCTAGCCTGGGGCCAATGTGAATAGTGGCATATAATGTCGTTTACTAAGAACACTTGAGAAAAATAAAACCTGTATTTTTGGCACTAATTTTTTCACTGGCAGATAAAGTCAATAATCAGTTAATATTTTAGAAAATATTCAAGTTTGCACTAATGTGTTGAGCTTTATCAGATCTTGGTAAACTAATTGTTGCTGCAGAAGTCAGACATTAGTATTCTTTTTTCCACAGAAAAAATCACATAGAATATAAGCCAACATCTTCATGAAAATCTGGTTATAGCTAACTGCAGAGGGTGAAGGGCACATAGAACTGCAGAGGGTGAAGGGCACATAGGTTACAGAAACTGACTCCCAGATCCAGCTGATTTTTTTCCTTTGACACACAACCACTACTCCCTAGGCCACACTTCTCCCTAAAAACTGCTTCTCTCAAAAGCAGAGCAAAGTGCTTTTTTTCTGAGATAAGCACTGCAATATGTTTGGACTAAAAAACTTTGCTCATCAGAGCGGATGTGACTGGAGTTAACACCTTATCCAGGCTGAGTCAACTTATTGGTTGGCCAGATGTCTACTGTGTACTCTCAAGTAAGCACTCCATAGAAGAAACACAGAATCTCAGGGAGATGAGATTAATTCTGCTCCCTTCGGGTGTGGGCTGGATTTAGCAACTCTTAACTAACGAATAGCAGCAATGATGTATGACATCAAGTGGTCATGTTTTAAGCAACCCATTGTGGGGCCCGTGTGGTGGGTACTGGAACCTCTGGTGAGGAGTGGAGGCCTGCCAATAATCACAGTAGTGAGGTGGGAGCAGATTTCCCATCCCTTGCTGAACTTTAAGAAGATTGTAGCATTAGCAGAGAACTCATCTGAAGCCTTGTAAAAGACTGTGAGCCACAGCAACCCACATAAGACTCTCTTAGATTCTTGACCTACAGAAATTGTGTGAGGCAATCCATGTTTATGGCTGCAAGATGCTAAGCTAAATTCTGGGGTAATTTGCTATACAGCAATAGATAACTAATGCAATTGATTTCAATAAAAATCATAGCAGGATCACCATTTTTGCTGCCACATCTCCGGGTTTTTTTGTTTTTTGTTTTTTTTTTTTTGAGACAGAATCTGGCTCTGGCGCGCAGGCTGGAGCACAGTGGCACAATCTCGGCTCACTGCAGGCTCCACCTCCCGGGTTCACGCCATTCTCCTGCCTCAGCCTCCTGAGTAGTTAGGACTACAAGCGCCCACCACCATGCCCGGCTAATTTTGTTTTTGTATTTTTAGTAGAGACGGGGTTTCACTGTGTTAGCCAGGATGGTCTCGATCTCCTGACCTCATGATCCACCCGCCTGGGCCTCCCAAAGTGCTGGGATTACAGGCGTGAGCCACCACGCAGGCCCAGGTTGTTTTTTTCTTCAATGTTTTGAAGATGTCCCCTCTTCTCAACTTTTAACAATTAGTTTCTTACGACTCTGTCCTTGGTCCTCTTCTCCTCTTACTCTGGTCTTCAGTGATCTTATTTGCCTATATAACCTCAAACACCAACTAAAGACTTACAGATTCACATCCAGGTTTCTCCATTTCATCACTATCAATATTCTGGGAGACATAATTCTTTGTTGTGAGTACCTATGATATGCCTCATAGGGTATTTAGTAGTATCCCTGCTCTCTACATTCTAGATGCCAGAAACACCCTCCTCTCTCCCAGCTGGGAAAACCAAAAATGTCGCCAGGCATTGTCAAGTACTGCTGGGGAGAGGGGGCACTGCTCTCAGCTGAGAATAACTCTTCTAGACCTTCCCTCAGAGATTCAGATCCATAAATCCAATCACCAATTTAAGATTTAATGAAGGTCACCTTTGAAATAGTATAATGTTGTAGGCATCTCAAAATCTACATGCCAAAATATGAATTCCTAACCTCTATCTCTTTTGCCCAACTCCTGGTGGAACACAGTTACCTTGAGTGTCCTTCCTTAGATGTCTACACCATCTGCCAGTTGCTCCAAGCCTGAAGCCAACATCTTCACCACTTCCAGCAAAGCCTTACATATTCCACCACCCACTGCCTTTCCAACTTCATCACACGCAACAACTCTGCCCTTTAGTCATGCCTTTGAATTATCTAGTTTTTTTTTTTTTTTAGTTATTATTTTCAGAGCATTTTTGTACCAGTCTCTTCTCCATGTCACTGGCTCTGCACTTGCCTGTGCTTCTGCCTGAAACATACTCCGCTTTCCTCTTCACCTTGCCAATTCTAAACCGTCTCTCATGTCTCAGCTGAAATGAAATATCACCTCTTCAAGGAAGCCCTCTCTGATCACTCCAGACTAAGGTTAGTTCCCCAATTATAATCTCAAGCAGGACCTGCCTCTCCTTGTCAACAATTACAACTATTTTGCTTTTGTAACTCTAATTTTAGTACTCTTTCCATCACCAATAACTTTAGCTTCATTGATAAAGGTATCATGTCCACATTCCTTTGCTTCTAGGTAGCTTATACCTAGGTCAGTGCCTGTTAGACACTCAGAAAATATTTGTTAATTAAAAAAAATAGCTAAATGAATATGCCAAGAGGTAAAAGAATTTTGCTATCCACGCTACTAAAGTCTGGAGGTGACCCTACAGGGTTTTGTGAGATCCTAAGTATCTCTTTTAATAATTATTTTGTACAGACATCTTTCATTTTATAATTTGGGAAATGAATGCTAACTTTAGGTGTGAGTTTCACTATCCTTGTAAACGACATAGAACATGATTAAACAATAAATCATAAAACTGTTATTGGAGTTAATGAACCAACTAGTAAAACTATATTTAACATGAATAGCAATATGTAAATGGAGTGAACTTTTATTCTGATAACTGTCAAAATACTTCAATTTTACAAGTGTAAATGGAAAGGCTTTTTTTCCCCCAATAATTATAATTAAAAGCCACAGATATATTTCAGTACATTAAAAAAATTATATGTGACTAAAAGTGACACTGTAATTAAAATTTAAGAAAACTGACAGGTGTATATGATAAAGTCTTATCATCATCATATTTTAAAACTCTTACAAACGAATCAGAAGAGGACAAATTATTTATTAGAAATAAGGACAAGGAAGAAAAGTGTAAGTGAAAAACAGAGATCAACAATAAATTATTTTTGAGTGAAAAAATACTAGAACACTACATCCTGATAACAAGACATTGAGAAATACTTATAGATCAAATGATAGAGGAATGTTTAAATAACTGTATCTCTGTAAAGTAAGTTTCTATTTAGAAAATAAAGTTGAGAATATAAATTTATATTTGTTACCATGGAGGCATATTTATGTTTATAAACATAAGCCCCCAAGTATAATTTTTTTCACATAGTTAAATGTAAAAGAGGTTACAAAACGTAAATGATACCATTTTCATAAAATGTGTGTGTTGTATATATGTACATAGAAACAGGTTAGAAAAAACACGTTAGTGTGGTGATCATGTTTGGGGGATAGAATTCTATTATTATTTAATTCTTATTGTTTAGGCTTAGTATTGGTCTAAATTGTTTACAATACATATCTATTTCTTTTATCATCAGAAAAAAGCCAGGTTTATTATGGAAAAAATAAGCCCAAAATCAACTTTAATTATTTTAGGCATATTTTTCAATAAAACAAAATGTATTTTAAGAATTTTATCCTCAAGATTCTGTCTGCTGGAAATAAAATTTAAAAAATAATAAACCTTGCTACCATATACTTTCCTAAACCTTTCTTCCAAAAGCTCATAAAAACTCTGATACTAGCTTTTAATAATAAAAGTCTGCGTTCTTTCTGCAACTATCGATGTTGAATTTAGTACTTTAAACCATCCTAAAACTCATCCATCACATTAGTAAGGAAAATTGGAATATGCCTTACTATCCCAAATGAAAATTAAAGCCATCTGCTAATTCCGTAACATACCTCACCTAAATGTTTTGCAAAATGTTGCTGTAACTTGAGTAAACACAAGAAAAGAGGCAAACACAGCCTCAGACCTTCTTTAATCTTTGGCTGAGGACCATGTGGTGGGGACCATGTCATCAACAGAGGCACAGGGGGCTTCTTCAAAAAATAAATTATCTTGTTTGTCCCTGAATTTCGCTTCGGTTTCATAATGGTTAGCAAATGAGCTGGGCTGCTTCAGCGGGGCAGAAGACTGCTGAAGCACCGTTTTATCTTTTTTTTTTTGCCACAAATTTTCTGCTGTGAACCCTAAGGGCCAAATTTAGAAATGTAGATAAACCAGATGTGCTCATAAAATTGAATGCATACCTGTGCTGCCTACCAAAACAAAAACTCCAAAGTTTCCCATTGCACAATATTCTGATTTCCTAGCGTTGCCTGCTGTAATGGTCCCGGCAGGCAAAGTTGCTTCCCCATCTTCTGAGCAGGCTGGCAGCATCAGCTTTGAGAATGTTAGTGATGAGGCCTTTGCAAATAAGCACAAGTCGCATTATGTCAACTTCAAATGAAATCATAACACAAAAAGAAAACATTCATACATTGATAGAAATTATAGAGCATCAAATGAGATACAAGAATTTTATCTCCTTATTTGTATATTCTTGTCTCCCTGTCTATAAACATATGTTTGCACATGCTGTGTATTGATAGATTAACATACAAAATTACAACATTGCATTTGCAACACTGTAGTTAAGGTTGTCTTCACATTTATATTTCTGAGGTTTTATATCTGAACCATAAACACCCTCTCTGGGCTGAAACTTGGCATACAGAGCAAAACTAGAAATGCGCTCATTTTTCTCCTGTACAAAAAGAAATTTCACAGAAATGCTTATATTTTTAAAATCATATTTTTAGTTGACAAAATAAAATATTATTTGTAAAGTTGACCTATGATAATTCAAAGCAGAAAAATGATCAGGTAGTGTGTTTTATATCATTGCCTTCATATTTTACTACATTAGGAAAATGCAGTGTGTGTTTTTTAATATTATGATAGTTTTAAAAATTTTTATGATCATTTGACTACAGAAAAGTCCACTAATGACATTTTGAATTAAAATTTTTTTTTTTAAAATCTAGAAACAACATAAGAAAGCTACTTAATTTAGGTAAAATAATTAAACATAGCATTTAACATAACTGACTCAAAGTTACTTTAAGCATTTTAATGATTTTAAGCAAATAAATATGAACACTGCTAAAGTAAATATTCCCAATTAAAAATTTTAAAATATTGTTTTGGAGGAAATGGGTTAATCAATTTTGTCGAGCAGGTTGACACTATTTTGCAATAAAAAGGGTTCAACATTCTGCTTTGAAATAAATTTTTCAAAAGATTTGCAATCTTGAAACAAAATAAAGCTTCAAAACTCAAATGTATTTATTGGTTATATGATTTCCTGTACATTATTGAAGTTCTTAGTATTCTCTTGATGGTTCTGAACAATTGTTACTTTAACCAGGTTGTTTGTTTGTTTACCTAGATGCTACTTTCATTTGTTAGAAAAACATGTTTTGAAAATTGAATTTCCCTGTAGGAACAATGGGTAAAATACAAGGCATATGTTTTTCAAATCACATAGTTTGTTTAATACCTAAAAAATATCTTTCACTCATTTTTCAATACTTTCCAACCATTCTCAAAAGACCCTTTCTTTATTATTTGTTAAATGTTGGAAGTGAGAAAAATGTGTATTTTGTGGAATGTGGGAGGCATGTTTATTCACAATTAACTGTGAAGCATATGGAATAAATTTCTCTTATAATACCAAACTTCAAAAGTTCAGGTTAAGCAATGTATGGCTTAGATCCTTTGGAGGTTTGCACAGCGAATTGGAAAAATCAGTCATGATGTTTAGTGATCCTAATATGTTCATTTTCAATGACGTAAATATACATGCAAAATCTCAGGGCATGGAGGATAAAATAAACGTTACATTTTCCAAAGTTGGAAACACTAACTTTTGACTTACTGCCTCAGCATTGCTAAGTTATGCGCTCATCCCCAAAAGTTCTGTTCTCTTTTTTCCCAGCTTGTGCAATTGCAAACTCCTGGGTATTATGAAGTCACATGGGCTGTACTGCCCTGGAGCCTACAGTGTATATGATGTAGTTGGCTCCACGTCCTTCAGCCTTCACCATGCTAAACATTTGGACTTGCTTACACTTCACTGCCCAGGAGCAAATGCTTCATGTCATAATCCCCTGTGGACTGAATCCGGATGAGTTTCTCACCGTTCAAGAGGAAAAGCTAGTGATGGTTTGAGCCAGAGAGAACCAACAATAGTAACACAGGGTAGAAACTTGCTTTTATTCAAAATGACAGACCTAGACCTTATTTCCTGATCTATAAAATATGCATTTAACAATCCTACTGCTTTTCTTAGGACATAAACATTTTCTTTTTCTTGCTGAAGGTAGCACTTTCAAGATGCAGATGACTTCAAAATTGGCATATTCATATCCTGAAGTTACCTGCAGGAAAAGTAGATAGTTTCTGGAATGTTTATGCCTCTACTTATAGTGAGTAGGTATTTTGGGGAAGCAGTGATTTCTTTAACAAATGTAATAAGCTCTGAATTATAGAAAATGAATCTTATTCATTTTTTTCTAACTGTCCTTCTATACCTTATATGATAAACAAATTTCTGAAAGCTAATGGTTGGATCCATTTCTTAAGAAATAGTAATTTATGGCAGATATCCTTCCATGGAGATAAGAGAAAGAGTAATAAAGCCTTGCTAGTTGAGAACAGCACTTAGAACATGTACAATGCTTAACATGGTCCTTAGTATAGGGACCCAGTGATGATAGCTAAAGATATCAATGTAGAAATGAATAAATAAGTGCACAATTAGGTGTTGTGTTTTTGGAGATAGGTGACCTCTTTACCTATTAATCTCCTGCAAATGTTTTTAAGGTACAATAATTCTGGGAGACTAGAAAATTCAACATGTGGATGTTATTCTGTTTACCTAATTGCTGGCTTTTGTGTGCATACTTGTCACATGTTAGCTAGGTTAGAATGTTCGTTAATTTTGTGTGTCAACTTGACTGCTTTAAGAGATGCTCCAATAGCTGGTAAAACATTGTTTCTTGGTGTGACTGTGAGGCTGTTTCCAGAAGAGATTGGCATTCAAATCAGTAGACTGAATAAAGAAGATGACCCTCATCCATGTGGGTGGGCCTCATTCGATCTAGTTAGAGTCCGGTAGAATAAAAAGGTGGAAAAAGATCGAATTTGCTCTTTCTTTCCTTAAGCTGAGATATGTGTCTCCTCCTGCCTTCAGACATTAGAGCTCCTGTTTTCAGGTCTTTGGACCCCAGAATTCACATCAGCGTTCCCTCTGGTTCTCAGGCCTTTCAACTTAGACTGAATTACATCACCAGCTTCCCTGGTTCTCCTGCTTGCAGATGGCAGATCCTTGGCTTCATAATCCTGTGAGTCAATTCCTATAATAAATCTCCCCTTTCATATATATATTTATGTATATATTTCCTATTGGTTCTGCTGACTTCAAAAACCTTAACAGTTCCTGTATGGACTAACAGTATGGGGGAAAACTGTATCCGTGTAATTGTTTTGTATTAATCCTAGTGTTTTGTATTAAGCCTAGTGTTGGATACAGTTAGACTTTAAATCCATTAGACCTATGGTGGTAAATACTTTATTCATTCTCAAAGATAATTGGAGAACTGCTATGTGTGGAGATTTTATAGAATCATTACTGTGAAATAGTTGTGCTGTACTGGATGTATGTAATGTAACGTTCTTTCTACCGTGGAGGAAAATATTGGCAAATATTACATTATTTTTTGTAGTCTTCAGGCCATTATCCCCATCTTGTAGTTGGAGACACTTAGGTTAGATGCTGGGTGACACATGACACAGCTGTTGGCTCATATCTTAATGTGTTGGGAAATCTATCACCTGGCTTCTGTGTTATTTTTCATCAGCCCATTGCTGAATTCGAAATGACCTCCTCACTGTCCACTGTTCTTTCCTGCTCTAATTCCCAGTTATCTCACCTATTGACCACAGACCCAGATTCTCAATGTATTGTTTATATTTTATATATTAATATATTACATACATTTTGTCATGTTACATGTTTATATGTATCACTTATCCTTTATATGCATATACCACTTACTATATTATGCATAACACTTATTGTTCATACTTATAGTGTCATAACATAATCAGTGTTCTTCAATGACAAAGATATAACACACATGGTTAGCCTGGATCTTAACAGGCAGCCACAATCTCCTATTCCAGTCTTATCCTCCGTGAGTCTTCGACTGCAAGCAAGTGAATCGACTTGCAACCTCTAACATCTTGAATTGCCCATTGGAATTTTCTAGGATTAATGAAAGAGCCTATATGTTTTCCTAGCCCATCTGTACTCACACCTAACAGTGGCTCACAGTGGCTACTAAAAAGTGGCTCTTTATTTGCCCACTGGGGAGCATTGTCTTAATGACAATCTCCAGCAAAAGAAAAGAAAGGTAGGAGAGGCATGGAAATGTAATATTGTTCACAATTCATCCATAGTTGCTTGTCTTAACTGAACACCAACAAAACTCAATCTAGGGACTTTGAAAGATTCCAGTTTAGGTTCAACCCCTGATCCAGTTTACAATTCAAAGCAAACTCCAGTGGATACTAAGGAAGGGAAGCAAACCATGCAGTGAAATGCTCCCAGAAGATCTTTTCTGAGGATTCCTCCTCTCGCAGATCTGGGAAAGAGGAGCTCTGCTATAGATACACCCCAGAACCTAGTAGAGGAAAGAAGAATGTGCTTTTAAAGCAACTTTAGATGCCTTATAATAAATCTGGATGTGCTTAAAAATCCCTGAGGAGTTTAAAGTCTGGATGTGTTTTCTCAAATAACTATTTAAAGCATATTAGAGTTTTTAATTGCACTGGGGACTTTTCAAAGCATATCAGGACAGAACAGTAGAGTATAGGCCCCAATATGCTAATTAATAGATAGCTAGACCCCTGAAATAAACCTGCAACACTCCATTAATCAGGCAGTAATTGAATTGGCACAGCGCTTTTGTGCAAACTACATGATAATTGAAAACCCAAACCTGGCAGCAGTGAGGGTAAGGTTCTCCACCACAACATGTAACAGGGCATCCTGTTTGCACTTGTCAGTGGGCAGTTGGCCCTACTGTCGGGAGGCTTTGAGTAGGGAGAAAGCCAGCTCCGGAGTCCAGTGTCACCTTGATCTCTTGCTGAGATGGTCTTTTAGATGTGTGATATCCAGTGGCCACAAGCATAACCCCATGGAAATACAAGTAATGGCTGATACGCTTTTCTCTGTTACCTAAAGACATCTGTCAATTAATGTGATTATAAAAATAATAGTGAGGAACAGATGTTTCGTTTGCTAATTTTATATCTGACTGTTTGAAAGCTAAATACCTGGGGATTTAACTGGCAAATACTACTTTGCTCATGAAAAAAGAAACAATGCGTGCATTTTTTCCCACACAGCTGATGTGGTATAATTCTGGATAGTTGTTACCTATAGTAAGAGCTCAGTAAGAGGGAGACTGATTGCTTCTAAAAGAAGAGAAGAAAAGTAGCACTTTAAGCCTTTTCTTTTTTTCTTCTTTCTTTTTTTTTTTTTTTTTTTTTTTGCTATAAACAAAACAGTAAGCCTATCGCTATGCCAAAAAAGGCTGTTGCAATAAAAGAGTTTGGCCTGTCATATTGTGATGATGGGGTGGGGAAATTGATGTGAATACACTGACGATGGACATAAGTTATCCACCAAGAACTTTTAAACAAATCATCTTGAAAAACCTGAAGACTTTTGCTGCATTTGCCAGCCGTTAACTAGAACAGATGAAGACCAGGAAATGTGGAATCATAATGAAAAAGTTAGCTGTCATGGCTGTGGGGATCTAGAGGGAAATATTTTAAGAAATTTAGAAATTTAGGAAAAAAATCCAAGAATTATTTTAACTAAATATTTTAATTCTAAGTACTCTTTTTCTTCTTCAAGGAGGTTGATTATAGTGTCAAATGTACGTAAGATAAGTGTTTGTTAGTCCAGGATCTTACTGCAATCAGGTTCTTCTTAGCATTGTGTATACACTGTCGCACTTTGCTCTGTCTGTTGCAAGAGGTCAACTTGGGGTGGAAGTTTCTCTTTCTGCTGTTAAATATACAAATAAATCTGACTTTTAAGAAAAAAACCTGTGATTTGGGTACTAGATGTGCTACTCACTGTTTCTGTGATCTTAGGCAAGTCACTAACCCACTTTGCCTTACTTAGCTTACCTGTCCATAGAGGAATTTGGATTCGAGTAGAGCTTCAGAAATTGTCAAAATTCATGCCCTTTATACAAAAGTAAAACCTATGAATTCTCTTTAAAATTTTTTAAACTTGTGGCTCACGCTTGTAATCCCAGCACTTTGGGAGGCCGAGGCGGGCGGATCACGAGGTCAGGAGATCGAGACCATGGTGAAACCCCGTCTCTACTAAAAATACCAAAAAAAAATTAGCCGGGCGTGGTGGCGGGCGCCTGTAGTCCCAGCTGCTCGGAGAGGCTGAGGCAGGAGAATGGCGTGAACCCGGGAGGCGGAGCTTGCAGTGAGCCGAGATTGCGCCACTGCACTCCAGCCTGGGCGACAGAGCGAGACTCCGTCTCAAAAAAAAAAAAAAAATTTTTTTAAACTTACAAACTATATGTAGTGTGATATAAGAAAACTTATATGGTTTAAAATCCTATAGTCATATGATTTTATAATTAACTCAGATATATGTAGTTAACATATAGTTAAAATTTATATAGTTATAAATCAAAGTTATATAGTTACTGGCTTTATTTTAAAATTTCAACTCCTCTTAAGCTTCAGAGAATTTGCAAGACTTACACAAGTGTCATGTAGGCAATGAATGTTCATGTGTGTGAATCTGAGCATGGGGGAGCCAGCATTAGGACTAGAGCCTCTGAAATAGGATTATCCCTCTGCCAGACTACCTGGTTGTCCTTACCAGCCTTGGAAATTGGACTTTGTTATCAGTGAATGTATTTAAACTTTATCGGTGAATGTATTTAAACTTTGTCTAACTTTCCATGTCATGTGAATTGAACATAAGCCTGTGTCCATCAGTGGCTGTCAATGCAAAAGATGGTACCTGTGCTGTCGATTGCGAGTCTCTCTCCTGTAAAACAAATGAACAAACAAACAATAGACTCCCCCCCAAAAAACTAAAACTAAAAACCTGATTGCTTTTCTAGTTTGGGGTTTCTTTTTTTTTTTGAGACGGAGTCTCGCTCTGTCGCCCAGGCTGGAGTGCAGTGGCGCAATCTCGGCTCACTGCAAGCTCCGCCTCCTGGGTTCACGCCATTCTCCTGCCTCAGCCTCTCCGAGCAGCTGGGACTACAGGCGCCCGCCACCACGCCCGGCTAATTTTTTTTGTATTTTTAGTAGAGACGGGGTTTCACCGTGGTCTCGATCTCCTGACCTCGTGATCCGCCCGCCTCAGCCTCCCAAAGTGCTGGGATTACAAGCGTGAGCCACCGCGCCCAGCCATTTGGGGTTTCTTTAGACCTCAAAGTGTTTGGTGTTACTTTTTTAAACCTCAAGATGTTCCATTATGAATTGACACTATCCTGTGCTAGTGCCTTTGATTGTTTTGTTTTGTTTTTCACCTCTGGCTGCAGGATCTATTCCAGGGCATCTACCCCAGGACCCTTTCCTTTCTCTTAGATACTGAGGTTATTCCCAGTCTACCTACAGAAACTTCACTTTCATTCTCCAACCCTAGTGATTTCAGGCACTTCTAGGGCTGGATTCCTCCCAGCCTTAGCCTGACTTTTATCTCAATACATCTGAAATATATGGGTTTGAAATCATTTTCAAAACACTGCTTCTTTCTAACTTTACTACTTTTATTTTACCTTACATGTCTACATTCAAGACTTCAGCTTTACCTCCAAAACATAGCTCATGTTTTTCCTCTTCTCACCATCTGTCTGGGCCCCACAGCTGCCATTTCTCACCCCCTTCTGCAGTAGCCCCAATAGTCTCTGCCTCCACTCTTGCAATCATGAAATCAAGGTCCAAACATAGCAACCAGATGGCTTTTTTGAAAATGTAATCATACGTCACACCTTCCACCTATTTAAAAGTCTACCGGTTGCTTCCTGTTGTATTTAGAATAAAATTCAAACTTCTGACTATGACCCAAAAGCCAATAACTTAAAAGTCTGTCCCTATTTATCAATCTTATTTCCCCTGCCCTGTTTTCCTTCGTACCACCTTCTTCACCTCCTCACTAAATTAGTCTTGCATTTGCTCTTCCTCAGAGACCACAAGTTGGTCTTGGCCTGCAGACCTTGTATTTACTACTTGCTTTGCCTGGCACACTCTTCTCTGGGTTTTGTGCATGGCTGATTCCTTCTCTCATTCAGGCTTCAGCTCAAGGATAATTTCCTTGGACAGCCCTTCCTTGTTTCCATAAGTCCCCCTATCCCCATCAAATCACTCTCCACCCCCATTCATTATATATATATGACTTACAATAATCTCAACTTATCTGGTCCATCTGTTTACTTTTTATTGCTGCCTCCCACTATAAGAACATATCCTCTGTGATGACAGAGACTTTGGCAGTCCTTTTCTCTGCCACACTTCCAATGTCTAGGACAATGCTCAATAAATACTTCTGAAATGGATTAAAAAAAATGTTTCCACTAAAAGCATATGCTTGCAGTCTGTGCAACTGCTGAGGAGATATCAGCCCAGTGGTAGACACAAACTAAGAACCTGGGACTTTTCCAAGTGTTTTCAGAAACAGAGAAATCAATAACCACTAAAAAATTCCATTCCTCTTTCTAAAAAAAAAAAAAAAAACCCAAACTTGATTTTTAGCATAAGTTAATGTTAATCATCAAACTTTACTCCATGGGAACAGATATGAAGGGAAATACATTTATTTCAAAGCAAGAATAATAAAAAATAAAGGATCCTCTGGTTCAGAGGCTGACAAATTTTACCATGAAAAACCAGAAAGTAGCAAATATTTTAAGCTTTGCAACCTATATGACTAATGTGACTACTCAGCTGTGCCGTTGTAGTACAAGGTATGTCTATGTACCACTAAAACTATTTATTGACATTGAAATGTGAATTTCATATAATTCTCACCTGGCATGAAATATTAATCTTGTTCTGTTATTTTTTCAATCATTTAAAATTTAAAAACATTATTAGCTATTGGGTTATATAAAAACTGGTATTGGGCCAGATTTGATCTGGGGCACATCATTTGCCAACCCCTGTTCTAGGCATATTGCACCATCCCTAGCTCCTTCTTTGACCACCTAGGAACTGAGAGTTATTCTAACTTAAAGCTTCTAGGAAGTTCTTACTCGGTGCATAGAGTAGGAATTTTTTGAAGATGCATTTACATCTCTAGATTTCTTGCTAATATCCTCTTTGGGTGCCAAAGTTATAAAATCCTTTTAAGGGCTATAATGCTTTTATTTCTTTACACCCCAGAAAATCTCACTTGTATAGCAATGGGGAAAAAATGCATCTTTGTTTCCTGGCTTTCCCAATGAGTAGCATCTATTTTCTTAAAATTATTTCCATAAATTATTGTCAACCTGCATGCATCCAACATTATGCTACTCCATATTATTCTATGCTGTTGTACTCCAAATATTCCAATGTTCCTACTCTCCCAGCTTGAGAGCAAGGGTTAAAAGTTGGAGAGAAAGATAAATAAAATGTAATATATGCCCCATGCCCTTGTAATCTAAAAGAGAAGCTCTGTTTGTAATTGCTTAAAGTTATTTAGAAAATTTTGACTGAAGAACTCTTGCAATAGTTGTTTTACTACTAGGGTTTCTTGTTTAAAAATCTTACAATCACTCTTACCTCTTTTGTTCTAGCAGGAAGTTTATCCCTAGTCCTTCTAAATGTCTATACCCTCCTAAAGCCGACCACTAGTTCTAACTCTGGAACTACTTGTGTTCTAGATTCCATCCCATCCCCTTGCGTTTCCTCCTCCCTTCAATTGAACAACAGCAACTTTCTTCTGTATACTCAATCTTTCCTCTCTTAGGTATCCTCTGCAATCTAGCTCAAGGCTTCTAAATCCTTACAAACTTTCATATCTATTCTGCCTTTCTTCAAACCCCTGTCCTAGACAACTCTTCTTTATTACCAACCTACTTGAAAACAAATCCCCATGTAACATTGTCATCAGCTCTTCTGGCTACTGTTGCTGCATAATAAACCTGCTAATGACCTATTGTCTTAAAACAATATCAATCATTTATTTTTATCGTGAATTTGCCATTTGGGCAGGGCTCTACAGGAATGTCTCATTTCTCTTCAGTAGGGCGACTAGACTGGTAGCTGTTTGATCTTTTATTCAAGGGATTATACATGGCTGGGAGTTGGGGCTTGGCTTTCCATGAGCTTCTTGGGCTGGCTTAGAGCATGATGACTGGGTGCCAAGAGCAAGCATTCAAGAGACAGAAAGTGGGAGCTGTCAGTTTCCTAGGCCAACAGAGCTTTCATGCTACCATACTTGATGGGGGGCTTGTCAAATAATTTTGGGGCAGTGTTTCAAAACCTCTCTTTAAAATTCTTTTGGTACTAACATCATTAACCTCCAACATACCAGATTTGATGGCATCTTTTCAGTATTTCTTCTGTGTCAGCTCTTCCCTTCTCTGATATTCTCAGACAACTTTCTCATCTCCTTTGACACCCATGAAACTTATTTCTCTTTATCTGTTTAATCCTTGATTCATTTTACTCTTTACCAATTTCACTGATTTTTTTCTTTCTTGCGCGTGAATCTTAAATATTGGGATTCTTTGGATTTGATCTTCCATCTTGTTTTCTTTCTATGTGCTCTTTTTTATCTTATAGAAATAGAGTCTTTCTGTATTGTCCATGCTAGTGTTGAACTCCTGGCCTCAAGTGATCCTCCTGCTTTGGCCTCTCAAAGTTCTGGGATTACAGGCATAAGCCACTGTGCTTGGCCTCTAGATGTTCTCACTGAGTCTTGTGGTAACAATTAATATCTACACACTGATTACACCCAGTTTATGTTTTAAACTCCACCCATGTTGCTGAGCTCAAGAACACTTTTTCTATTTGTCCTGTGTGTCTCAAATAATCATATTACATATGAAAATTCCACAGAGCTACACTGTGGCTATGTCAAACTCTGCTTCTTGAACCTGCTGCATCCTTGAATGACTCTACACCTTTGCACAGGCTATTATCAACACTGGACTTGCCTCGTGCTCACTTGGAGGAACTGCTACTTATTCATCAAAACATAGCTGAAATAGCTTGTATTCTGTGAAAACTCCCTGATTCCCAGTTAGAGTGAATTGCTCTGAGTGGTGCCCATAATGCATTGTTCTTCAAACAAATAATCTTAATTGTAATTTTTATTTTACTACAACCTTCAGCTCTATTCATAGGTGCTTAGCCGAAGTCAGTTTTTACTTGTGCAGCATAACTAAAGAAGTAAAACATAGCTCTACCCTAAAAAATAGTGTATTAGTCATTTGCAGAAAAGTCCATATATGAATTTAAGGCAATGAATTGGCTTGGCATTTTTTTACTTGTAATGTGAAACTAAAACTGAAATTCTGTTTTTGTTTTATTTGGATGGGGAGTAGGAATGAGTGAACCCTCAGGATAAAAGGCAAACTTTATTCTTTAGAGTGTCTTAATGTATCTTTGCATTTAATAACTAAGATAACCAAAACAACTCTATTGAAACAAACTGTTTTCCCATTTGATTGTAGCTGATTTTTGAGAAATTTGAAATATAGCAAGTGGTCACTTTGCCACTGCAGGCCATTTAAAATTTAAGTAAAACTGATGCATATCAAGTGTCCTTTATCCTCTGCTCAAAGGTCTAACCTATCAGGTTGTCCTGTGGTCAATTCCTGTGCAGGAAACTTAACTAAACATATTGATGAATATTTGGAGAAGTATCGACATTCAGCTTAGCTCTTTTAAGACCACAACCTGAATAACATTAGATCACAAAAAGGATACTAGCATAGAAAACAGCTATTATGGTCACATAAAGTATTAAAAGTCATAGTTCTTTGATTTGAAAGACAAAGAAACCACCTAGTGCTTTTTCAGCAAACAGTTTAATCCTATTAGGCATTTCCAGGCTTGTACAAAGAAACTCTATACTTACTTAGAGTTGTCCTGTTTTAAAAAAAATGCAGTAACACATTGGGGAATATTTTCTTGAGCTATCTTGTTTCTTCTAATCATTGTACCCCCTTTACTGGAGAATTTCCTATTATTCAGCAACATATGGATAAAAGATTTTTTCAGTAATCATGTCTGAACAAAGCAATCATTCTGTCATTAACCAATTATTATTCAGAATCAAATGGAACAGACAGATTTGCTAAGACAATTTACTTTAATAAACCCTATGGAATCAGACCTTACATAACTCATGTTCAAATGGTTTAATCCAAAGATCACAGTGTAGATAAGAAAAATGGTTTCTTGGGTTTTGTTTTGTCTTGTTTTAATGCATTGACAGCATGTGATCTCAGGAAACCCACTAGAGATGGAATGAGTGCTAGGTTTTTGGAAGGTGGAAAAGATGAGATAATGAGAACGTCTGGTTCTGTGTAGGAATACTCAATCTATCCAGCTCCGAGGTGCTTCTTTTTCTTTCTTTCTTTTATCATCAAAAGTCTGTGATTTATTACAGCTCTTCTACTTTCTAGAAGCTGCTGGATAAACAGCCTGACCAAAGAGGTGAGAGTAGGTGCTCTGCTCCAGAAATGCTTCCAAGAAGGATGCAAAGGAGTGTTCAGGAAAGGTAAATTATCTCAGAATGTCAGTGACTTAGTTGGTTCGGACTGCTGTAACAGAATCCTTATAAACAACTTAGAAACAACAAAAACAAATCTTTCTCACTGTTCTAAAGGCTGGGAAGTCCAAGATCAAGGCACAATCCAATTAAGCATCAAGTGAGGGCCTATTTCCTGGTTCATAGATGCCCTCACATGGTGTAAGGGGTTGGGGAGCTTTCTGGAGCCTCTTTTCTAAAAACACGAAACCCATTCATGAAGGCTGTGGCCCCAGGACATAATTGCCTCCCAAAGACCTCACCTTTTAGTACTATCTTCTTGGGGGTTAGGATTTCAACATACACATTTTGGGGAGATACAAACATTCAGACCCCTGCAGTCAATGACCTGTCAAGTTTGGAATGATCTTTCTAAGCAGTGGGAACGTAAGAAAGCATTTTCAGGAGGGGATGGGAGTGAGAAAGTACAGTGCTGTTTTATTTAACTCCATGGTATTCTATATGACTTTTTTTAATTCCATGGCATTCTGATGTGGTTCACTTCAATAGAAGAGGCTTCCCCTAACTCCTGTTTGATTTGTCTTTGTGATTCATTTTATGGGAGTTGACTTAGAGATTCAGTTTTGCAGTTTCTGAACTTTTTGGCTTAAAGAATCAGAATGCATACCATCAGCATTCTGAGTTTTCTGTCATAATTCAAGGGGCACCAAATGTTTGCAGGCAAAGTCCTAACATAGTAGAAATTACAACAGCAAAGCCTGAGTATAAAAATATTTTAGGCCTTGCTCCAGTTATCAAAGTAATACTTGACTCATTACCAAAAAAAACATTGAAAACTTAAGTACTAGTCTTTCTTCTGCAGCTAACTGATTATAGAAATGTAAGCTTGAGATTTACTTCCTCTCCAACCTCAGTTTCCTTTTGTATGAAACAGGTTCTTCAAAATTCTATGATCCTTTGTGTTTTTCATAATGATACTTTGCACATTTTCTAACATAGTAGTTAAGGACAGATTTGCCAACATCAAAAGCAACAGTAACAAAATGAGTCGTCTCTTTAATTTAAACTTCACCTACTCACAAGTAAGAAAGACACACAAAAACCACACAATAATATCAATATACAATACTTTGCATAATTACATAAATGATCTCATATCCTTAGGCTGTTTTTTCCATTATCAACGGGGTGATGTTTTACTTCCAATAACTTTTTTAAAAAGTTTCTTGTCCACACCATTAAACACCGCGACCTAATCTCACATTTAAAGCATTAATGACTGTCACCACAGCTCTCCGCACTGGGTAGATTTGGGATGACAGCTGTCACTGCAGCAGGATACATTTTTTATAATAGTTTTATGATTCACCCTTTGAGATGAAGATTTGGACACCTGATACCAGCCTATGATTTTCTCCCTGTAATTTTCAGAATGGGTAAACCCAAATAACAGCCTCCCAGTCTCATAGGTCTTATGCCAAGTGTTTCAGAAATGACATCGGTGGGAATTGAAAACCATACTCATTTTTTTCATAGCATATGCTAAGCACTTTCATTTGCCTGTATTAGTTGATCTTGGGGGTGGGGGTGGAGGCTGGCTTTCCATCAAAGTAATAGCAAAGCTATAGTTTTTCTCCCCATTTCACCTTCCCATTATCATGGAGGTGTTTACCAATCTTGTGTCAGTTCAGTCTCAGCAATTTTCATGACAAATATACGGCCAAAAAAAAATCTATTCATCAGTATCCTCAGGATGCTCCTTTAAAGACCGGAATATGCTAACAAAATTTGGCTTGTGCCTATGGACAAGTAAAATGCAAGTAAGAAGGGATATAAGTAAGGTGAATTTTTTTTAATTGGCTTAATATTGACAATTTATAAGCTGATTTCCTGAATTTAGAACAGCAAAGAGGAAGAGTTAGTTCCTCCCTTGACTTTTGGTATAGATGTAAACTTTGGTTTTGATCAAAGCTTATTAAATTTGTGTTCTGGAGCCTGGGTAACATGGCAAAACCCAGTTTCCTTACAAAAAATACACGCATACACACACATACACAAATTAGTCAGGTGTGGTGGTGCACGCCTGTAGTTCCAGCTACTGGGGGTGCTGAGGCAGGAGGATTGCTTGAGCCCATAAGTCGGAGGTTGTTTTGAGCTGAGATCGTGCCACTGCACTCCAACCTGGAAGATAGAGTGAGACCCCGTCTCAAATATAAATAAATAAATAAATAAATAAATAAATAAATAAATAAACAAATAAATAAATACAAATAAATTAGGGTTCTGGGAAATCTGTTTGTGCTCAATGCAGGTTCAAAGTTCCTTCTCTCTCCCCATGTGGCCCCTCATTCAAGACACAGGCTTCTCCTTCTCTTTAGACCAGTTCCTTGAAAACATCAGACTAATGACTAGTCCATCCTGGATGGTTGCATGAATTAGGAAATTTGCAAAATCAGGTACTATCATTCTTGCCCTGGCAGTAAAATCAAAAGGGGAATATTCAGTATTTTTCAGGGGGCTGAGATTATGATCCTTATACAAACAGGGTAATACAAAAGAAAACAGGCTGCTGCTTTGTAAAGCAAGAGCAGTTTTATGTGAATGTTTAAAACCGCAGCCTGAGTGATGTGTGTCAGGAAGTCAAGGGCAAAGAATGGATACAATGGTCAGTCACTACGAACATTTCCACAGCCTCACATGCAGTTAAACGAACTTTAGCTGGATGGAAGAGACACACTAACCTTCTCTGAGCAAAATAAAAATAAAGAATGACACTATGCTCATGTGTTCCTCAGGGGCTAACTCAGCCTCTCAAAGGCAAAATCTTCAGTCTCTTCCCACTTACGTGACATTCTGGGATTACATTTCCTGGCCACAAAGTAGCATCTGAAATAATTACAATGAAAGAAAGACATACTGGTCGGGGGGTGGGGGGGTTGGTGGTGGTAGAAAATGTAGGCATGGGGGAGGCAGTGGCAGCCTGACTTCCTGGTATTTGGGAAGAGTGTGTGAGCATTTGTGAGATGCAATTGGAAAGCTTAAGAATAAGTGGGAAATTAATGGTACAACATTGAGGAAGAATAGAAAGAGCAAAATTACTGATATTTAGTAGTAATAACAATAGATGCTACAATGTTCTATGTGCAAGATCATACAAATTAAAGGAAAGGGGATCTGAAATAGCAGGATCCTCCAAACTACCACTTTGTGGTTTAGTGCTCTTCAGTGAGAAAGATTAAGGGGCAGTAGCTAAAATGACCCCAAATTAGAATGAATCCTTAAAAAAAATGTTAAAATATGGATTGTAATTGATAACATTATTTATACAAATACAATTAGAGACAGTGTAAAGTAAAATTTATTTCTCCTTGAAAAAATCTAAGGGATTTGTGAAACTTGGAAATAATATAATTATCAATTTGTGGTGTAAATTCATAAAGCATTGTAGTATTCTTTGTGTAGGGCTTCACACAAAGCATGCTAAATTTCAACTGGCATGTTAGCAGTTTAGAAGGTTACCAAATTCTACTCTCTATGAAGGCAATGGAATATGGTAGAAGGAATAGGGGCTCTGAAACCTAAGTACCTGAGTTTCACATTCCATCTGCTCTAGCTGTGGGACCTTGGGGATGTGATTTAAACTAACCTAAACTTCAGTCACATGTTCTTTAAAAAGTAGAAATAAGAATGCAGGCATCACAAAGATGTTAGAAGGATTAAATTTCACAATATTTACAACTGGTGAATAGTCCCATCTCTGCTTGGAGAAGCATCAAGGTTAAGAGAGTTGACCTTTCTCCAATCAGTATTTGTAACATTGCTCTTAGATCTCTGCTGTTAGTCTCTTAATGAAATTTGGGGTGGGTCTCTCAACTTTCAGATTACTTTGAGTATCAAATCACTTTTTGACTTAAAACATTAGTCTAAATGGAAAGACTAAGTTCTCATTTCCCATTTGGAATTCTGGCAGGATGTCTAGTGAGTTTGTGTGCCCCTATGCCAAATATGGAGAGGAGAGACGAGAACTGGAGAGCTGGGATGCTGGAATAGATTGCACTCCACAGATCGACAAAGCAAGACATTTTCATGGACCCTACAGCTCACAGGGCTTAATTTTGTTTCTCAACCAAAATGCCAAGATCAAGCTGAGCGGAAATCCTGAGTGTTCAGAGAATGGTATGATCTCCCTCTGGAAGACCTCTCCTTCCCTATAACCCCTCTCCAAGGACAAGTTATTCCTGTGTGTTGGGAAGGGATGAAAAAAGAGAGAAAAGAACAAGTCTCTATAATTAGTTGACTTTTTTTTTGGTGGTGGTCTCTGATTCCCGCTGACAGACTATTGATGTCCTCTGTGCCAGACATTTAAGGAGGGTTCATGTGTAAGTTCTTCAGAGGAGCTATTGCACTTCAAGGTACCTGACGTGGGAGACGAAGCTCTGTTGGGCATCTCCTATCCCTTCCCTGTTCCTGCTACTGGCCACATGTCCCAAAGTCTCTTAGGTGGAGTACTAAAATGATGGTTCATGCCTATCATTTGGCAGAGGCACCTGACAGCAATAACTTAAGCATACCTTGACAATGATCCTGTATGGCAGACACACCTGAATATGTGTTCAGAATTCCAAGCTAAAGAATATGGGAATGGCCAACCCAGAGATCCATTCCTTATCCGTGAGGAACATCTAAACCTTCTGCCAGTCTTATGGAACATAGGCCATACAGGAGATTGAGGTCCTTTGCTTCAGGTTAAATGAATGTTTCCAGTTGCAAGATTTAGGGAGAGGGTTCTAAGTGAAAATGCTATATAAACTGCATTCTTTTTGCAAGAGTTTATAGTTCTCCTGTCCAGCCCGCTTTCATTGGACCATCCCTGTATGTAAGGTTCTTGCTTAAAAAATCCTTTGTCTCCTTTGCTGGCCCTGGGTCTCTTCTGCCTCTTGAACCTGGTGCCATTCCTCCTGAAGTTAATAGGGGTCTGGCATGACACCTATCTACCATCAGTGATGGGTCAACCCCACGAGCTGCAGTGTCCATAAAATAACTCCAAATGAGAAACAAGAAGTTAATCTCTTTTTCTTGCAGGTATTTCTTTTTGCAATTTTTTATTTTTTTTTTCTTTTCTTCTTCTTCTTTTTTTTTGGAAATGGGGCTCCTATGTTGCCCAGGCAAGTCTTGAACTCCTGGCCTCAAGTGATCCACCTCAGCCTCCCAAAGTGTTAGGAATACAGGCGTGAGCCACCACACCTGGTCAGGTATCTCAACTCTTGATAAGAAAATATCTTGGAACATTCCCTCATGTGGCTGGAGGGGGGTGGGTGGGAGTCCACCTACCCTAAAAACACTGTTCCCACAACTCCGTAACTCCACTGAGTCAGCAAAGGTCACTGGTGGCTACCATGCGGGCAGCAACAATGATTCTTTTACTTCTTGCTAAGTCTCAGAAAAGTATTGTTATGTTGTAAATGACTTGCTTTCTTTGAGTTTCCATCTCTCTGCTTATAGTATCCATCTGTTCTTTCATGTTTTCCACTTTTTCCATTAGAAACCTTAGCAAATTAATCATTTAAAATTCCGGTTCTGATACTTCCAAAAATCTCTGCTATATCTGAGTCTGGTTCTTGTGCTTGTTTTGTATCTTCAGACTATGTTGTCAGCTTTTTACCATGACTTGTCATGCTTTTGTTAAAAGCCAACAGGACGTATTGGGTATAAGGAACTGGGGTAAACAGGTCTTTAGTGTGAGGTTTTATGTTTGTCTGGCTAGGATTTAGTCTGTGTTGGCTGTTTGCTATTCCTATAATGTCAGAGACTAACATTTCTTCTAATGTCCTTATTTTGATCTTTGGGTTTATTAGAGACTCCATATGAAATCGAGTCTGAGATGTACAGTTCTTTTAATGAAACTCCTTGGCATTATACAGGAGCCTGTAGAAGGGTCAGAACGTGGGAAGAGAGGGGAAGTGTTTTATAATCCTTTAATTGGTTCTCAGTCTTTTATTCTGAGTTGGATATGTCCCTTCCTCCATGTCCAAGGCTAGAAGAAGCCGGAGTTGGGCACTTCCCTTCTTCAAATCATGGGTTAGAGTGGCCTAGAGTCAGGTATTTGGTATTGAGTACCAACATTGGGTAACTGCATGTTGGTTAGACTCTGGTGAAATAGATTTTCTTGAGGGAAGGCCTCTGTTAAGGAGAAGAGAACACTCCAGGTATATGTCAACTGGTTACCTTTCCCCTCTCCCTGTCAGTGGGGATCTTTTTCTATTCTTCACAGTAAAAACCTGGGTGGACTTCTTGAGGTAAAACTCATCCCGTTTTGGATTCCTTGCTGAGCGTGTGACACCCCCCTCCACCTCCCAGCATTTTTATCTCTCAAGCTAGTCTGCACACCATTCCCAACAGTTAGTCAAATCCTCTACAAGTGTTCCTACCAGTTTCTGGCCCTGCCATTGATTTCTCTGCCAGTAAGCTATGATCCACCTGTCTCTTCAACATTCAAGATGGCAATTTGTCCTATGACTTCAGTTCACCAGTGGATCTAAGGGGAGTCACTTTTTATTTTGTTAGCCTTTTTGTCATACTGTAGGGATGGAAATAACATCCAAACTCTTTTTTTATATGCTTTTATTTTTCCGTGATTACAAACACAACTGAATATCAAATGCACAAAGTAAGAATTATACGGGGAAAAAAAATCAGATACGTTCATATATATATATCACCTTTTCAAGGCTATTTCCGTCCAAAATAACCTTGGTTTGCCAGGGCCAATGGAAAGAAGTCACAAAATCGCCTTTAGTCAAATTTGTGTGTTTGCTTTCTTCTATAATTCCAATACCTCCACCATCAACGACTTGAGATAGCTGCGAAGGTGTTATATAATCAGTGCCAGTGTCTTCATTCATTCTTTCAATGAAGGCTGTCAATTCACACTTGGAAGGTTGCACAGTGGCCAGGCAGAGGCGCTCCTCACGTCCCAGACGGGGCGGCCAGCCAGAGGCGCTGCTCACAATCCAGATGATGGGCGGCCGGGCAGAGGCGCTCCTCACTTCCCAGACAGGGCGGCCAGGCAGAGGTGCTCCTCACTTCCTAGACAGGGCGGCCAGGCAGAGGCGCTCCTCACTTCCCAGACGGGGCGGCCGGGCAGAGGCGCTCCTCACTTCCTAGATGGGGCGGCCAGGCAGGGACGCTCCTCACTTCCTAGACGGGGTGGCAGCCGGGCAGAGGTGCTCCTCACTTCCCAGACGGGGCGCCAAACTCTTTAATTATTGGTTCACAAAACAAAAATCAAGGGCAGGCTCCTAGCTCTGTAAGCTAGTGCCAGTGTATTTTTATACATTCGTATAAAATGTCTAGTATTTGGCATGGTGCACGATAAGAACATCATTTTGATACGTTTGCTCCTTTTTATAAATCCTTTAATCCTGAAGTTGAAAATGTAGCAGGAATCATGGAAACATTTTGAATGCGAAGAACAGTAAGAAATACAAATGTACCAGGAATCAAAACTATGCTAAAAACAAAACAATACAACACAAAACAAAAACTACTTGTATAACCATTCTGAAAACGTGTGACTTCTGAGTTTTACTGAATAATAACTAAACATTTAGCTTCCTGGAACAAAAGTAAAGGGCTGACAGAAATGAACAAAAATACGTAGATATCACCGAGATGGTTGTATTTTATGGCAACCCTTTTGGATAACAGGACATATGCAGAGTCCTCGTCCATCACTATTGCTCCATGTATATGTAACATACTCAGGAGTCTGTCCAAGTCAAAGTGTGGCCTTAAGGAGAAGAAGTAGAAAGGCTCAAGTGTACCACCTATGTCTACTGTTAAAGAACAAAAGAAACCTCTCTCTCTTAGAGTTTGTGGCTGGAAGGTTAGAATTTCAAAAGAAATTCTAACTGTGATGTATCTAATCTGTGTCCTCCTGCATGAAAAACTTGATCCAACTGACTTGTGTTGTGAGAAGGAAGTTTATGTGAAACGTGATGTTATTGGCCACCACTAAGGGTGACTCATTGTTTAACCTTCCAGGGAGTTTTGAAAAATGTGTCTTAGAATCAGCTTGTGGCAGATGAGAGGTGAAGAATTCATCCATTGGCCCTTGTCTTCTGTCAGTCAAGGGTGGCCCCAGGAGTACCAACCTCCTGGCTCTCCCCAGCTCTGCATTCTGCTAAGCCTGAGCATCAGGGAGGTAGGGCAGGGAACAGCATGATTTGGGGATGAAGCGCCATCAAACCATACTTTTGTGAAGCTGGTCCTGGCAATGTGTGGGGGCTGAGATTTGACAGTGCAATACAAGATAGTGTGATGCTTAATGGTAGTATGTAACTCCAGTTTGCAAGAATCAATTCCATTTCCTGGGGACACAGCAATGTTTAGGAAATCTTGAAAATACAGTGGAGCTGGAAGCAGCTAGCTATCTTCCTTCTATTTTCTTGTGAACACAAAGTTGTTTGTTTCTAAATAATAATAAGACCATTTCATAATCATCTCAAACACCTGAATCAACCTTCCCTGATGCCATTTTATTGACTTCCTATGATGAAGCTATGAAATTATATTTGAACATGGAACAGACTGGAATAATGTTTTATTTTTTCCTTATTTCTTTTGATTTGTAAAACATTGCTCTTTTTCTATCATTCTGGATCATGCTTCATGGTATAATTATTGACCCTCTGGGTTTGTCTTCATTTATATAGCACCATGTATAAAAAGCCTTTCTCAATTCAAGAGATATTGAGAAAGAAATTGTGTCCATAAATTCCCTTTGTAATTTTGTTTCATAATTTCCTTTAAATATTCAATCAAGTCATCAAATGTGTTAAACTAAATCTTGTACGTGTGTGTGTCTCATGGTGACTCACTTGAATTAACTTGTAAGTTTCTAGATGTCTTGTCGTTTTGTTCCTGATTACTTGAATCCCTCTCCAACTCCAGAGGTTTGTGGTCTTTTGTTGCCATAGATAGAAATGGTGGGCTGCCAGCAGCTTCAGAGATTTCCTTGCATATGACTTTATAAGAAGTTTTTTTCAAGGAATGAATTTATCAAAGAACACAGTAGCATTTCATGACCTGAATTCTCTTCCATACACAGTAATAGAACTCGATATGAGTCTATTGAAAAGTTAGTTACTCCTTTACCCAACTAATTGTATGAACTATTAGGTAAATATGAACTCCAAAGAAATCCCCAAATGTATAATATTCGTTGTTATAAGTAAATGTTTTCTTCCCTATAATCTTGCTATCGTGAGCTAATGAATGTTTAACTTTTTAAAAATTTCAAGCTATTAGTCAAAATGTAAAAGTCTAACAATGTGTATTAGATACATGCTATGTGGGTGTGAAGAAATTCTAAGAAACTTTCCTGTAACTAAGTCTTTTAGAATCTAAAGAAATGTTTTGGTTCTCAGAAAAAAAACCTTTATGAAGCAACCTACCCGAGGCCTTAAGTTCCTCCAGGCAGGAGGCCACGCCAGATCTCTCTTACTGTGACAGTAAAATGTGATTAAAGCAATCCAGAGAAGCTATAGCCTGCAGACTCAAGAGTCTAACATTTTTATCAGGTGCAACAAAAGATGTATTTTCCAGTCAATAATCCAATAATGTCCTTGCCCTTGAGTCTTGACACACCCATAATCTTGGTATGAATATGGGGGCTGTAGATGGACAGAGGGGACTGAAGATTGGTTTCCATGAGCTTTCCTTAAGGACTAACGTATGATGCTGAACAGAATAAACACCTACAATTCAATTTTATTTACTTTAAAATCATGCTTATATATTGAAACACTAATACTCTATCACACCTATATAACCATGCAGATAACAAGGGCTCTGTATGTTCACATTATAAATTCATCATGTATTTGAAGACACTGTGACAGATGGCTTTTAGCTCCTGACTGAAGATAATACATAGCTGCCATGCATGTTCAGTGTATTAGACCATTCTTTTAAGAAAACTTGTGGGTACATAGTGTATATCTTTATGGCTTACATGAGACGCTTTGATACAGGCATGCAATGTGAAATATGTATTAGACTGTTCTTGCATTGCTATAAAGAAATACCTGAGAATGGGTAATTTATAAGAAAAGAGGTTTAATGGCTCATAGTTCTGCAGGCTGTACAGGAAGCATGGCAACAGCATCTGCTTCTGTTGATAGAAACTTTAATAGTGTCTTTTGTTATTTTCTCACTGAAATGCTTTGGATAGCTTATTTTGGGAATGAATTTTATCCAAAAAATAATTGCATCTGTTTCTGGGGAGGCCTCAGGAAGCTTTTATTCATGGTGGAAGGTGAAGCAGGAGCAGACATTTCACATGGTGAAAGCAGGAGCAAGAGAGAGAGAAAGAGAGTGTGGGTGTGAGGGGCACATACTTTTAAACCACCAGATCTCATGTGAACTCAGAGCAAGAGCTCACTTATCACCAAGGGGATGGCCCAAGCCATTCATGAAGGATTTGCCCCTACGATTAAAACACCTCCCACCAGACCCCACCTCCACCAATGGGGATTACCATTCAACATGAGATTTGGGAGGGGACAAATATCCAAACTATGTCACTTAGGTTCTGCCTAGACGGGCCATTCGTTTTTTCTGTAATTTGTTAAACATAGTTTTTTAAAGTGTTAAGCTGGGAACTATGGTGGGTGCAGAGATGACCTAGGCACACAGTCTGTCATCAATTAACTTCTAGTCTAATTGAATAATGCAAAAATATACTTAAATTTTAAGATACAAGTGTGGGAGAAGGTCAGAGGGGAATATGACTGATGGATGGAGAAGTCAGCCAATAGGCAGGCTTTCCTCCAGACAGAGTACAAAGGATGAACCTCCAGGCTCCAGAGAGAATGAGAGGAGAAGGCCACACGCAGCTGGCGGTAGTCAAGGGGTTGCATGGGGAGGAAGACTTTCTGGTACAGTGGAGAGTGGGGGCATTTTGTCACTAGGGCATTGTTTCAGAAATAGGGTTTTCATGGGGTCTGCCATTTAAAATTCACATTCAAGTATGTACATGCTCAGTCAGGTACTGAGGCCGAAAACAAATCAGGCAAATAACTCTCTTGGAAGCCTCAAAGGATAATCTTTACAACTGATTCTTTTTCGGATAAAATGTGTTCCCAAAATAAGCCATCCAGAGCATTTCAGTGAGAAAAGAACAAAAGACACTATTAAAGCTATGTAAACTGTTCAAGTGTCACAATACGTTGCGGTCAAGAAGAGGAGTTTCTAGTCAGTTGAATTCATGTACGTTTTTATTTCCAAATAGAGATTTTGTATCTCTGCATATGTATGTAAGTATATAGATATAGATATAGGTGTATTGATATATGTTTTATATGTATGTATATAGAGAGAAATTAGTATGTGTATGAGAAATTAATATGTATATACACACACATGCGTGTGTGTATATATATACCCATGTACAGAAGGATGCATATGTGTATTATATATATATGTGTTTTGAGAAAAAAATTCCCTCCCATGTACCATATATAAGTGTATAAATGTGTGTGTGTGTACCAAATTACCTGTTACCAAATCCACCCAAAGCCTGCTGTCTTCTCTCTTTCCTGGCAGTGGTTTCCTGCTCATGATCAGTTATTACATTACTTGACCATCTTTCCTGAACTTACTTTGAGTCCCTGAACTTATGAACATTTGGGGCTATTAGTAATTTTCAAAGCCATTGACACGAGAATGTGATTGTAATATAAAATACTTGCATCCTATTTCCATAGATTTATCACTTTATTTAAATAAATAAGAATTTGTTCGTCGTTTGGAAATGTTTCCTAGAAAGTCAGCTTAACACACACACACATTTATACACTTACATATAGGAGGGATTTTTTTTTCTCAAAACAGGACACTTTCAACTCAAGCAGTTTAAACAGAATATAAACAAGATATACTGTAATGGTTAGGATATAGAGAATTTAGTTTTCTTTTTAGGCTTAGATTTATTCTATGATGTTTTCTCTGATACCCAAGTTTAACATTTACTAATGTCTTTTGAGTAAAAGGAAAAAAGAATGAGAAACTTATTTAATCTCATATTTCTTAATTCCTTGATCACTCATTTCAGCCACCACATCATTTCACCAAGCACTGGCTGAATCTGTCTCATGCCTCCACGCACTCACTCCCTTATTTTTTTGTGAAAAATAAATGAAAGGATACATTTAATTCTTTAGACTCCACTATTTGGTCAATAAATTACCTGTCTCTGTCTTTCAACATTGACTGTCTCTTATGCTGACCTTTTTACCCTTAGTGCTTTGAAAAATGTTCTGATATTTATCTAAACTTTCCTGCAATCTTCCTTTCATTTTTCATCTTTGCTTTTCTTATATATTTTTTACACTTGAATTCATTCTATAATCTCCTCTGTTACATCTGGATGTAGTGTTTTGTATTTCACATATTTCTCTCTCATACCTTGAGTGCTTTCTGCACCTCCTGATTTATCCACATTGACTTTTGTTCACTCCGGCTATACTTATTGGTATGTGACATTCCTAACCCTTGGGCATACATTAATTTATCATTAAATATTTTCCATTTCCCCTTGCTGGCCTTTGTAGAATTCCATTACTTTATCCCCCTGGATTGTTCCCACCTCTTATCACACTTTTGCAAAGAATGTACTCTCCCCAAATCTAGCATTTTTATTATTCAGTATTTGGATCCAAACCAGGATCATTTTTATGGTTGGAGTGACTATTTTGCAGTGAGCTGTCTCTGTGGAGGGCACTAAACTTGGCATGGAGTGCCTTCTTTTTTCAGTGAATTCTCTTCAGACATAAATTTAGATTATGCCATTTAAACAAATTTAGTTTCACCTGCCAATAGAGGAAATGTATTGAGCAGATTCATCACCCTTAGGTAATAGAACATGCTTTCAGTTTGACCTGTGTGCATAAACAGCAGGTCTATTACCAAATCCACCCGAAGCCTGCTGCCTTCTCTCTTTCCTGGCAGTGGCTTCCTGCTCATCATCAGCTACTGCATTACTTGACCATCTTCCCTAAATTTACTTTGAGTCCCTGAACTTATGTACATTTGTGGACTATTAGTAATTATATATATATATATATATAATACTTTAAGTTCTAGGGTACATGGGCACAACGTGCAGGTTTGTTACATATGTATACATGTGCCATGTTGGTGTGCTGCACCCATTAACTCGTCATATAACATTAGGTATATCTCCTAATGCTATCCCTCCCCCTTCCCCCCACCCGACAGCAGGCCCTGGTGTGTGATGTCCCCCTTCCTGTGTCCAAGTGTTCTCATTGTTCAACTCCCACCTATGAGCGAGAACATGCGGTGTTTGTTTTTTTGACCTTGCGACAGTTTGCTGAGAATGATGGTTTCCAGCTTCATCCATGTCCCTACAAAGGACATGAACTCATCATTTTTTATGGCTGCATAGTATTCCATGGTGTATATGTGCCACATTTTCTTAATCCAGTCTACCATTGCTGGGCATTTGGGTTGGTTCCAAGTCATTGTTATTGTGAATAGTGCTGCAGTAAACATACGTGTGCGTGTGTCTTTATAGCAGCATGATTTATATTCCTTTGGGTATATACCCAGTAATGGGATGGCTAGATCAAATGGTATTTCTAGTTCTAGATCCCTGAGGAATCGCCACACTAACTTCCACAATGGTTGAACTAGTTTACAGTCCCACCAACAGTGTAAAAGTGTTCCTACTTCTCCACATCCTCTCTAGTACCTGTTGTTTCCTGACATTTTAATGATGGCCATTCTAACTGGTGTGAGATGGTATCTCATTGTGGTTTTGATTTGCATTTCTCTGATGGCCAGTGATGATGAGCATTTTTTCATGTGTCTTTTGGCTGCATAAGTGTCTTCTTTTGAGAAGTGTCTGTTCGTATCCTTTGCCCACTTTTAGAAGGGATTGTTTTTTTCTTGTAAATTTGTTTGAGCTCTTTGTAGATTCTGGGTATTAGCCTTTTGTCAGATGAATAGATTAGTAATTTTCAAAGCCATGGACATGAGAATGTGATTATAATACAAAATACTTGCATCATATTTCCATAGGTTTATCACTTTATTTAAATAAATAAGAATTTGCTCATCATTTGGGAATGTTTCCTAGAAAGTCAGCTTAACTATTTACTAGCTTATCTTTTTTCTTCCCCCTTACTCCTTTCCACTGTTCCTGTTACAATAAACTTCCTTCTATTCTTCACAAAGAAAACTCATAAAATTCAGTTTTTGTCAAGGAGTCTTCCACAAAAAGTGCTGTTAACTTTTTTTTTCAGTTTTAACTCCAGATGCAAACCCACTTTCTAACATGAGATAGCTCTATAGTTACGTGTGTGCGATCATACACACAATCATTTTTCTTTTTACTACGTTCATTGGCAATTGACAATGGTTATTCACAGTTGATAACTTGAATATGGTTTAGATCGAAAAGTAAGAAAATCAGCTGACTGCTTAATGTTTTTTTTTTTTTTTTTCTTTTTGGTGTCTGGAAAGTGTCTTTGTGACTGAGAAGGCCAGAGATGTAGTGAGAAAGAACAGTGCCATATTTGGAATCTGCTAGTCTGCTTCAAATCTGAGTTTGACCAGCAATGATGAGTCCACGGGCATCTATCCCTCCTCTCAGAGTCGTATGTAGATACAATTATCTGTAATGAACATCTCCTATGAAGGCTAGAGATTGCATATGTAAGCCACTGGCCATGTGAGAATTGGCTAAGAAGTGATAAGTGCATATTGAGAATATTGACAAAATATTTATTATTAAGTATTGAAATATATATTATAATTGATTGCGATAAAAACTATTTGTGTAGGTTGTGGAAGTATTTCACAGATCCTTCAAATAAATTATCTCATATGATTAAACAAAATTCCTGTGAGGTGAGCAGGAAAGTATTATAATTATGATTTTACATTATTGAAAGGCACCTGTGTCTAGATATGACCTTGAATTTAACATTTTAGAGTTTCAAATAAATCTGGGACTAGAGTGAATGAAGAGTATAATCGTAACAGTGTAAAGTTGAGTTAATTGTAATGACTTTGAATATGTTTACTTTGAAATGCTCAGCATTCATGTTTAATGATTTTGAGTGTGTGATCATATGGAGGAGTCTGTGGAGTACAACGTACAGCACTTTGTTGATTTTCACATGATATGGAGAGAGCGTGGATACAGCCACGCCAGAGGGAATATGGCTTTTCTTCAGGCTATAGTCATGATCTTGCTCAAGACTAGGACTCCTTGCCCCTGGGCCAGTGGTTTTCAAACTTCAACATGCATCAGATTCACCAGGAACAAAACAAAACAAAACAAAAGCACACAAACTGCTAGGCCCACTCTGAGAGTTTCTGAATGAGTGGGTCTGAAGTAAGGCTGAGTATTTGCATTTTTCGTGAGTTCCCAGGTGGTGCTGATGCTGCTCATGCTGGTCCTAGGACCATCTTTATAATCACTGGACTAGAATGTTCCCATCATTTCTTTTCATCAATAAAAAGGCAATTCTGTTAGAAAGATGCTGAAGGTTGAAGACTAGTTATTATTTCTTAAACATTTTATTTTGAAATAATTATGGATTCATGGGAAGTTGCAAAGATTGCACAGAGAGTTCCTGTGTCTTCTTCACCCAGTTTGCCCTCACGGTTAGAACTTAGATAATTATAGCACAATTATGAAAATCAAGAAGTTCACACTGCAGTAAAGCGTGTGTTGCTTCTATGTCATTTTAATCACATGCGTAGTCACCATCCTGATCAAAACAGAGAAGTATTCCTTCATCTCAAAGATCTTTCTCCTGTTCCCTTTTTATAGTTGCACTGACCCCTTTACACCTCCCCCACCATTCCAAACCAAAGGCAAACACTAATCTGTTTTTCAACTTTGTAGTTTTGTCATCTGAAAATGTTACATAAATGGAATTATCAGCAAAAGGGAGTTCAACTATTTATTGAGTGTGTCAATAATTCACTCCTTTTCATTATTGAGTGGTATTGTCTAGTGTGGGTGTCCCAGTTAGTTTAATCATTGATCACCCATTGAGAGACATTTGGTTTTGCCCACTTTTCGTCTATTATGAACAAAGTTGTCATGAGCAATGATGTGCAGGATTTTTGTGTAAATATATTTTCATTTCTCTGGGACAGATGCCCAAGGATACAAAAGCCAGATTGCATGGTAAACATATATTTACTTGTTAAAGCAAGTTCCAAACTAATTTCCCAAGGGGTCACTGGAAATTCCCATCAATAGTGCTGGAGAGATTTAGTTTCTCAGCATCTTTTTTTTTTTTTTTTTTTTTTTTTTGAGACGGAGTCTTGCTCTGTCACCCAGGCTGGAGTGCAGTGGCGCAATCTCGGCTCACTGCAAGCTCCGCCTCCTGGGTTCACGCCATTCTCCTGCCTCAGCCTCTCCGAGTAGCTGGGACTACAGGCGCCCACCACCACGCCCGGCTAATTTTTTTTGTATTTTTAGTAGAGACGGGGTTTCACCGTGGTCTCGATCTTCTGACCTCGTGATCCGCCCGCCTCAGCCTCCCAAAGTGCTGGGATTACAAGCGTGAGCCACTGCGCCCGGCCTGCATCTTGTCTAGCATTTGGTGTTGTCACTACTTTTATGTTAGCTATTCTGAGAGACGTGTAGTGATATCTAATTGTGGTCTTAATTTGCCCATCTCTTATAGCTAGTGATTTACACATCTTTTCATGTGCTTATTTGCCATTCATAGCTCCGCTTTCATGAAACATTTCTTCATGTCTTTTGCCCATTTTCTTACTGGTCGTTTCTTAGCCACTGAGTTTTGAGAGTTCTTTATATATTTTCCATATGAGTTCTCTGTCAGAAATGTGGTTTGCAAATATTTTCTCCAAGATTGTAGCTCTTCTATTTCTCTTAACAAGGTCTTCCAAAGAGCAAATGGTTTTAATTTTAATGAAGTTCTAATTTATCAATTGTTCTTTTGTGCTTTTGGTGGCATATCTAAGAACTCTTTACCAAAACTTAGAACCTGAAGATTTTACCTATTGTTTTTTCCTAAACATTCTTTTATTACTATTTTTAATTGGCATATACTAATTTTATGTATTATGGGACACGGTGTGATATTTTCATACATGTATACAATGTATAATGATCACATCAGAGTAATTAACATATCCATCACCTCACACATTTCTCATTTCTTTGTGTTGGGACATTCAAAATATTCTTCTGTTTGAAAATATACAATAAATTATTGTTAATTGTAGTCACCCTATAGTACTATAGAACATTAGAGCTTACTCTTTCGATCTAGCTATAATTTTCCATCTATTAACCAACTTCACACTATCTCTTCCATCCCCTTATTTAGTTTCATGTTTTACATTTAAGTATATGATCCATTTTGAGTTAGCTTTGGATAAAGTGTGAGTTTTAGATGTAAAATCTTGTTTCTTTTTTCTTTTTTGCTTATGTGTATCTAACTGCTCTAGCACTGTTTGTTGAATAAACTATTTTTTTGCATTGAATTGCTTTTGTATCTTAGAGCAATACAATATGATCAATATGATTTATAATAGTACAATATTATTTTTTGACAATTTCTGGATTTTCTATTCTGTTACATAGATCTACCTGTAGATTGCCAATACAACACAATCTTGATGACTGTAATTATATAGTAAGTCTTGACAACAAGTACAATAATGCCTTTATTTTATATTTATTATTTAAAATTGCTTTAGCTATTCTAATTATTTTGTATTTCCACGAGAGTTTAGATCTTTTCTATATCTTTAAAAATATCTTCCTGGGATTTTGATCAGAATTGCATAAGCCTGTGCATCAGTTTGAGAAGAATTGACAACTTTACCATGCTGTCTTCCAATCCATGAAAACATTAAGTTTTTCCATTTATTTACTTTTCTTTGATCCCTTTAATTAGTATTTTTCACTTTTTAACATTCACCTCCTGTACATTAGATTTACACCTGCATATTTCAATTTTTTGGTTAATTGTAAATGGTATTGTAATTTTAATTTGTTTCCATGTTTTCACTGCTAGTATAAAAATGCAATTGATACGGTGTCTTGATCATTTATCCTGCAACTATGCTGAATTCCATTATTAGTTCTAGGGTTTTTTTACTCCTTTAGATTTTCTATGGAAACCTTCATGTCATCTGTAAATAGAGATAGTTTTATTTCTTCTTTTCTCATCTATATGCCATTTTTTCTTTTGCTTTATCATGCCAGCTAAAATTTAAGGCACTATATTGAACAAGTTGGTAAGAAAGAACATCCTTACTTTGTTCCTGATATTAGAGAGAAAGTGTTCAATATTTCACCATTAGGTATGTGGTTAGCTATAATATTTTGGTAAATTTTTTCAATCAAGTTGAAAAAGTCCCCTTTAGTTCTAGTTTTCTGAGATTTTTTTATCATGACCGGATATTGAATTTTGTCAAATGCTTTCTTTTGCATCAAATATTATTATTTATCTTCTTTAGCTTGTTAATATGGGTTAATTAACTTTTGACTGTTGTTCCAGCCTTGTATCTGTAGAAGAAATCTCTCTCAATCATATTGTATAATTATTTTTATATACTGTTGAGTTCTATATGCTAATATGTTGTTGAGAATTTCTGCCTCTATATTTATGAGGGTTTTGTAATTTTCTTTTGTGGTATTGTCCACATGATTCTTACATAAGAATATTACTGGCTTCACATAGCGTATTGGAAAGTGTCTTTTCTTATTCCATTTACTGGAAGAGATTGTGTAGAATTGATGCTGATTCTTACTTAAATGTTTGACAGAATTCTCCAATGAAAACATTTTGATATGAAGATTTCGCCAGGTGGGGGAAGGTGGGGAATTTAATTATGAATTAAAATTTCAAACACTAATAAAGCTATTAAAGTTGTATATTTTATATTGGGTGAGTTTGCATCATTTTTGATTTTCAGGAAATTGATCAATTTCATCTAAGCTGTCAAATTTATGTTTGTAGCATTATTTCTAATATTTTCATATTATCCTTTGGAAGTCTGCAGAGTCTGTAATAATATCCCATGTTTCATTCCTAATATTAGTAATTTGTGGCTTCTCTCTTTTTTTTCATTGTCGGGCTAGCTAAAGGTTAGTCAGCTTTGTTGATTTTTGTTGAAATAAGACATTTTTTCATTGTCTTTTCTCTTTTTTAGTTTTCAATTTCATTTATTTCTGTTGTTGTATCTTTTATTCTGCTAGGTATATGTTTTTCTGTTCTAATTTCTTGAAGTGGGAGCTTAGATTACCGATATAAAACTTCTCCTTTTTTTTTTTTTTTTTTTTTTTTTTTGGAGACAGTCTCACTCTGTTGCCCAGGCTGGAGTGCAGTGGTGCCATCTCAGTTCACTGTAAGCTCTTCCTCCTAGGTTCAAGCAATTCTCTTGCCTCATCCTCCCAAGTAGCTGGAACTGCAGGCGTGTGCCACCATGCCTAGCTAATTTTTGCATTTTTAGTAGAGACAGGGTTTTGCCATATTAGACAGGCTGGTCTGGTACTCCTGACCTCAGGTGATCCGCCTGCCTCTGACTCCCAAAGTGCTGGGATTACAGGCCGAGCCACCATGCCCAGATTTTCTTCTTTTCTAATATGAATGTTTAGTACTGTAAATTTCCTTTTTTAATACTGCTTGAGCTGTCATCTACAAATTTTAATATGTTGTATTTTCATTTTCTTGCATTCGATGTGCTTTTAGATTTTCCTTTAAATTTTTTCTTCCACTCATGAATATTTAGCAGTGTGTTTTTTCAGTTCCAATTGTTTTGCACTTTTTCTTTTTTGTTTTTTTGTTATTGATTTCTAGTTTGATTCCACTGTAGTCAAAAACCAAACTGTTTATGATTTTAATTTCTTTGAATTTGTTAAAGTTTGTTTTATGGCCCAGGATGTGGTCGTCATTGGAATATATTCTGTGGGCACTTGATATAAGTATGATCCTGTTGATAGATGGTGATTTTGAGTACTATATTTTTGCTGATTATCTGGACAGTTGTCTATTACTTGTTGTGAGAAGTTTGTTGAAATATCCAAGTACAATTGTGGAAATGAGCTTCTTGTAGACAGTATATAATTGGGTTGTTTGTTTAAATCCATGCTACCAATCTTTGTATTTTAATTGGTGTATTTAGATCATTCACATGTAATATAATTAGGGATTAGAGTGTAAACTGGTCATTATATATTTTTTGTTCTGTTTCTTCTCTGTTTTTTTTTAATCCCCTAGCTTTCTTTTTTGTTTCTTCCTATAGGTTGAGCATTTTTGGAATGTCATTTTGATTTATATATAATATAAATTTTAAAGTATATTCCTATATATCTCTTTTAGTGATTGCTATTAATATTATATTTTTACCCCAGTCTACTGGTGTCAATTTTTTTATCACTTTCAGTGAAGTGTAAAAATCTTACCTCTTTTTGTGTCCCTTTATTCTCCTCCTATTTAATTTTAAAAGTTTCAGTATGGTGTGTCTTAGACATGGAATTATTTGGGTTTAACTTCTTCGGGGTTTACTCTGCTTTTTGAATCTGTAGACTTATTAATTTTGGCAAATTTTGGAAATTTTCAGTCATACTTCAAAAACCGTTTCAGCTCTACACTCTCTGCTCCTCATTTTTGGACTCCATTGACATTAATGTTAGAACTTTTTTTATAGTCTCATAAGTGCCTGATTGCTCCCAATTCTCTTATTGAGCCTATCCATTGAGGATTTGTTGTTAATTATCTTTTTCAGTTCTAACATTTTTATTTGATTCTTTATATCTTTTATTTATTTGCTTAGACTTTCTGTTTCATTTCCAAGACTTTCTATTTTCATTTAAGTGTGTTTGTAATTACTCATTTCATTTTTGTGATGGCTTTGTAAAGCCCTTATCAGATAATTTACTTGATGTTGGCATCTGTCAATTTTCTTTTCTTATTGAAAGTTGAGATCTTCCTGGTTTTTGATATGAGGATTATTTTTTGATAAAACCTATTCAGGTTAGGTATTACATTGAGAGACTCTGAACCTTGTTTAAATCTCATGTTTCAGCAACTCTCTTGTTACACTGCTCAATGTCAGTGGATGAAGGGCCAGAGAAAGGCCATAGCCTCTTTACTGAAAGGTTGGGTTGGAAGTTCAGAGGAAGCCCAGGTTCTGTACTAACTCTTGTTGATTTGTGGTGAGGGGCATCTCATTAGAGTTGATGGTAATGGCCTCAACTAATACAATGGCAGTGTTTTTCTAAGGGGTGTGGGGTGGCTCATTACCACTTTACTGCTTTAGACATCCTGACTCTTCACCAGGCCTCCTACCACATTTCAGTAGTATGTAGATAAAAGTCTAGACTGTCCATGTGGTTTCTATTGACATAGAGTGGTGTGTGAGGGGAGTGTTGGAAGATTTGTTACTACCTTGCAAGAATGAAAGTCTCAGCTCCCTACTCAGCATTTTCAGATGCACTCAAACAGTGTGGTTGGGTCACCTTATTACAACCTCTCAAGGTAGAAGTTCAGATACTCCACCAGGCTCACAGGCATGGTGGCTGGGTCCTAGCCTTTTCTTTATTTTTGGAAAAGTAGAGCAGTTATTGTCTAATGAAAGTTTTCTTTTGTCTTGCTAGGCTGCCCCTCTCTGTGTCCTTTTGTTAGAGTGATCAAGCTTTTCTTGGTGCTCTTGTTGTCTGTATTCTTAGGCATTTCCTGGCTGCTGATTTCTCTAATATGTATTTAGAGATATACAAAGCAAAATGAAAGCCAAAGTAACTCTCCACTTTGCCAGTTCTCGGATAGCAGAGTCCCTAGCCATTCTTCCTTCCTCTCTCCACCTTTTGATATTCAAGGTTTATAGTCACACTTAGTGGGAGGAACAGTGAAAGCTACATGCACTCCAAGTTTCTCCAAGAGTAATTATTTTTAAAGATTTCTGTTGGACTTAATTTACAGTTCTGCAGCAATTATGTGTTTCTTATAACATCAAGTATTTCATTGATTTTTTATTTAATGGGACAATGGAAGTTGGCCAATATAACAATATATGACATTTTTGGAATTTCTCACCTTGGCTCCCTTGAAAATATTTGGATACAGGTATCACCTAAACATATCTTTATTTTCACTCATTTTAAATATTATAGTACACAATGCTTAGTTAATCTTATCATTGCTTTAGTTTCATTTTCTACGTCCTAGAAACACTCAGTTTTTAAATGCCAAATAGTATATATGTCCACATTATTTTATATTTCTTTTATTTGCTTATATTCCTTAATGCTTTCCTTTATAACTTCTACCCTCTGGGTATATTTTCTCTTGTCAGATTTTATTTTTTATTTTAGTCCTTTGAGTTGTCTCAAAAGGTGGGAAAGATGTGATGTCTGTTTCCCCAACTAATATTATTTCTTCCCTGACCACTCATCTGTTTATTTAGTAGAAGCTTTTGAGAACTCATGGACACAGGAAGGGGAACATCACACTCCAGGGACTGTTGTGGGGTGGGGGGAGGGGGGAGGGACAGCATTAGGAGATATACCTAATGCTAAATGACGAGTTAATGGGTGCAGCAAACCAACATGGCACATGGATACATATGTAACAAACCTGCACATTGCGCTCATGTACCCTAAAACCTAAAGTATAATAAAAAAAAAGGAGGCTTTTGTATAGACTTGTGACATATGCCTTCTAAAGATGTGCATGAATAACAAGTACCAAATAGGAATAAAATGAGATGGAGAGGATGGTCTTAGAGATTAATAATAGTAATTAATCATTTTTTTCTGTCTGAACCTTATCTCAACTAACAAGAGACGTGTAATCTCTTCCTCTTTCTCCAAATTCTCTTTTTCTTTTCTCCATTTTGCCAAGGTCTTTCTCCAGAATTCAGACAACTCTGAAAATCCAAGTCTGTTGCTAGAAGATATCTTACTCTAAGAACACAGTGAGTAGCTTTCGCATAAACCACCCTGATGGTATTGCTTACATATTTTAACCCTTTAATTTTTAATTCTAAAAAAGGTTTTGCCCTCTGAATGAACTAATGGTTAAAAACTTTGATATCTGGCCATCTCTTCCTGGCACTTTTGCTCTCTCTCTCTCACTCGCTCGCCTATTTTCATTGTAAGGCTGACCTTAACATAACTTTTTGTCTTTATCTCCTAGCACATTACCCTACAAATTAGATCACTAATAAATGCTCCTTAATGATGATATTTGTTTGTGCTTAGGGAGAGCACAAAATGAAACTCTGATACAGTTTGTGACAGGCATATAATAACTTACTTGAATTGTCTTTTGTTAATTTCACCAAAGTAGGGGATAAGGATAGCAACAGTGATATTTAGAATAAACCGGAAGGAAACTATGTGATTTGCCAGTACTAACCGAATGATAAACTTATTTTATTTTTTTTATTTTTTATTTTTATTTTTTGGTATGTTTTCTCCTGATTTATGAAGAGTTCTAACATGGCATGGGATTGCCAGCAAAACTAATCTATTGCAAAAGGAAATAAAATAATCTTCAAACAAGAGGAAAAGCGAGGAAAAATATCCCTCATGTTTTCACTTAATTTAGCAGTATTTACCATTGATTTACCAGATGACTTTCCTCCATGATCAATATGATTGGGGATTGAAAAGATTTTCTTAGTTTCTAGATCAAAACATATGGGGACAAATGAGAAATCAGGGCTTGTCACCCCTTCTGTTGAGAGCCATGCTGGTAAGGTTTTTCCAGCTGTAATTGTTGAAGCATTATGTATGTCTATTCTCAGCTTTATTTCAGACAGTGGGAGGTGAAAGACAGATGATGGATGGTAGATTGAGATGAAAAAAAAAAAAAACCCAGACTGGCAGAAAGAAGTTCCTCAGAAAAGAGAGAACAAGGAATATGGTTAATGTTTGGTGGCTGTTGCAACAGAGGTATGTATATTTGCTTAGAGTATGGCAAGGTGAATAGGCAAAGAATTTTGTGGGAATATCATTAAAATATCTGAGTAAAAATAGGATTAGTAGCAACAAATGTATGCTTATGAATGGTAAATAGTGATTAGATAACTTTTGTTAAGGTTTTCAGTGTGCAGAAAACTGGTCACAATTCTCAACTCTTCATGAACTGAAACAAACAGTAAGACACCTACTCTGTAAAACTCCTCAGCCTGATATTCATTTCATTCATTCAACAGTAATTTTGGTGCCCTAATTTTATATGAGGTGCTTAGTCAGCGGAACTACCCAGCACATATACCAGGTAAACAAAGTTTCATCTTAAAATAAAAAAGATGCTTTCCCTTATCTATCTCTTTGATGTGTTTCAGACTAGATTATTAACCTTTGCATTTCAAAGAGACATTTGCAAAGCTTTTTTTTTTTTTTTTTTTTTTTGAGACGGAGTTTCGCTCTTGTTGCCCAGGCTGGAGTGCCATGGCACGATCTCAGCTCACCACAACCTCCGCCTCCCAGGTTCAAGCCATTCTCCTGCCTCAGCCTCCCGATTAGCTGGGATTACAGGCATGTGCCACTATGCCTGGTTAATTTTTTTGTATTTTTAGTAGAGACGGGGTTTCTCCATGTTGGTCAGGCTGGTCTCGAACTCCCGAGCTCAGTTGATCTGCCTGCCTCCTAAAGTGCTGGGATTACAGGTGTGAGCCACCACACCCAGTGACATTTGCAAAGTATTCATTCGAAAGAACAAAGCTATTATTAAAATCTTCCAAGGTTTTCTGATTTTTGAATTATCACCTATGTTTGATCACATACTGTTTTAATGTTTGCTTCCAAACAGTTTTCTGCATTTCTGTATCACTGTGGAAACATTTGTTTTTCTTTTCCTCCCGGAAAAGATGACTTTTGATTTCACTAGATGTGTTATTTAGAAACTAGTCAAATGAAAGAACTGTTTAAGAGCAAGAGCAGAGAGTGTGTCACATAAACTGTCATGTATGCACTCTGTCTATATCATGTTCAACAGCAGGGAGAGTTTTGGGGGTGTTATTTGTTTATTAAGTATCTCATGTTACATACTTTTAAGGAAATTACCACTTATTCTTTTGTAAATAATGTTTTAAGAAATGTGTCATTTTAGTGTTTGGTCTCTAGAAATGATAAATAATTAAAAATAGACCTAGGCCACCAGCTTGCCAGAGGTTTAATGAAGTTATGAAAACTTTGTTGACCAATATACCCTTTGAAAGATTGACTTAGACCACCACTGTCTAGTAAAACTCTCTGAGATTAGGAAAACTTTCTATATCTGCTGTGACTGATGGTGTAACCCCTAGCCACATATGGCTATTGAGTGCTTGAAATGTTTCTTTTATTACAGAAGTAACTAACATTTTAAGTTATTTGAGTTTGATAAATTTAAGTATAAACATAAATAGACACATGTGGCAAGAGATGACCATGTTGGGTTGACATATTTAGACAAATGCTGAGATTAAACATATACTTCAGATTTTGTTAAAAATTTCACTCAGAGAACTATGGAAAACTGAGAAGAATAGTTAGCGTTTTGGTAAAATCCCAAGCTGAGTGTCTGGCACATAGGAGTCATTCAGAGAGTGTTACATTTTTCCCTTTCCTTCTTCTTACGATGTTACAGTATCACAGTGCATACAGGTAATATATAGCAAATTAAAACATTAAACATTTAGGCCAGGCGAGGTGGCTTACGCCTGTAACCTAGCACTTTGGGAGGCTGAGATGGCTTGCATGAGCTCAAGAGTTTGAGACCAGCCTGGGCAACATGGTGAAAGCCCGTCTTTACTAAAAATACAGAAAAATTAGCTGGGCATGGTGGTGTGGGCCTGTGGTCCCAGCTACTTGGAGGGCTGAGGCAAGAGGATCACTTGAACCCAGGAGGTGGAAGCTGCAGTGAGCCGAAATCCTGCCACTGCACTCCAGCCTGGGTGACATAGTGAGACCCTGTCTCAAAAATAGACAGATAAATAAATAAATAAATAAATAAAGACATTTATATTTGTTACAGGTTTTTAGCATGATGAGAAAGTATGCAACAGGAAAAAATCTTGTGTGTCAGTTGAAATAGATTCTTTTTATAGTTCTATGCATAACTAATAAGGTATTAGAACGTATTGCCTTCTTTCTTTTCTCTGCAATAGTGGAATCGGGATGTAGCCACCTTTCTCCCATCTAATGCTGTGATTTTACTAAATTGAACCATATGACATTGTAAATTTTATAGCTTAAACATGATCAACTATGAACAGTTTCATTCAGCTCAACAGATTAATTAGGAAAAATAAATGGCACACTGAAGGAAAGGCGACATGTATTTTAGAAGGTAGTTATTCCCCAAATTATTAAACACTTATTATTTTCAGAGAGTATATTTTTGGGTAAAATAAATAAAAATGGAAGTGTCTATATAAATATGTTGATCTGTGTGTGCATGTATATATATGCCATAACTTGCCTCCAGGCTATAATGTAGAGGCTTAGTCCGTATAGTCCATAGGAACATGACTTAAGAAAAAAATTGAGTCTCTGTTTCAGTTCATATATGGCTTACCATTTGCACGTAGTTGGGTAAATTGAAATTAAAAATCTCCTTTTAATTGAGAAGAATTTCAGGTCCAGTTGATTTCATACCATGTACCTAACCACCATGGCAGGTCTTCAAAGAACAGAGACGGACTCTTCAGTAGAGTAGGGTAATCAGAATGATGGCCTCTTACTTTGGAAGGTGTTCTCATGCTCTTAGGGAAGAAGAAGCTCAAAACTGATAATGCTTGTTTACAGATGAAATAATTTATGCACGCAGAAGACACAGGGGAGATAGCACGGTATTTGGGCTACTGGTTTCAAGTAGTGATAGAAGAATAGATTGATAGAGAGAGGGGTCTTAAGATCTGTACCAGCTCATCACAGCTTCCCTGTTCCCAGTCTTGATGGGTGGAAAACCCAGGACATACCCACCCAGGGAGGGTCTATTAAAAATAAAAAAGAAGTAACATAACCGACCTGAAGCCATTTGCCTGGGAAATGTCTTTGGGCTGCTGCTGAGAACCAGTGAGGGTATTGCAGAAGAGGAAGAAAATACTAATGAAACGGTGATGGTGCCCCAGGGTGTGTGGGGAGGAGGCAAAGCAGATTTGAAGCACTGTGGGGACTCCTCAGGCAGGCTGTGCCCATGAGCTGCTCCCCTACTGCCTGCACGTATCTGCGGGCTAAAACCTGGGCTCAGTCTTCATGTGGCCAATGAAAATTGACATTTCCCATATCCCAAGGTTAGCCTAACAGTAATTAAAGCATCACATTGCACACAATTCTATCTATTATAATTTAAGTGGATTTTATGCTATTTTAAAAACCATCCTAGTTCCCACTGTGAATAATGAATACAAATAAAGTTGAATGTCAGACCTGGAATACAAATCAAATAAGAAAACCTATAAGTATCCTAAACATCTGCCCCCACAATCCCTAAGTCTCAGGTGCTTTGCTGCCAGCCCAACATTTCATAAATGGTTGACCTGGTTTGCTTTTGATGTCAAGCTACCTCAACAGGCCACTTCTGTTCCATTAACAATGATAAGGCACCTCACACTCTGAGACATCCTTCCAGCTTCCACCGTCTTTCGAGAAATTCATTCATCTTTCTAAGCAGCTATATTAGACAGTGCCAAGAAGATTTCTAAAAGGAGATAGACAGACACACCTACTCAGAAATCGCAAGGTCTTTCAGATATGATAATTGTTTTTTTTTTTCCACCACTGAAAGAATGGGTCTTTTGCTCAGTTCATTTTCTACACTTTCAGTCAATGTGCTTAAAAATGTCCCTGCCTCTCTGGATCTCTAGGAGGGACAATTTACAGTTATGCTTTCCTGCGATTGTGGATGTGATATTGTTGTGTTCTGATTCTAAATAACATGACAGAAGGTTGACATCAGCATATCTTGCTCCTCTCATTGTTGTTCCATGAAAAAGGGAGAGAAACTGGAAACAGAGCTTTACACACGGTCTGGCTGGAAGGATAGTACAGAAAAGGTTGAAATCTTGTAACCTCATTTATAAATGCATGAGAGGGGACAGATTTGGGTTTCTGCTGCCTGTTCACCATGGACACCCAACAGGCAGAAACAGGGAAAGAAGCCTGTAGCCTTTCTGTGACTCATTGTAATGCAGAAAAGCCTGGTGACAGGGAGTTGTTTTTATTTTTATACTATTACTAGACTGAAAAGCATTAATATTGTCATACAGATGGTCACCTATGTTGGAAGCTTACGAAAGAATTCTAAATTGCGAAAAGATTATTCTAAATTTAGGAAAGCATCAACTCCCTAATGCTAAAGGTGGAGCCATGCTGCTAAACATATTAGTATTTCCTAATTCAAACACCTGTTCTGCCCGTACGATACATAAAAAAGCTCTTATTTATTGCTTGCATCTCCATTTCAGATTTAATCTCACTATAAATTCATCTCATGTTAATTTATGTGCAAACAAAGACACACACATTTTAAATATCCGAAATGCTGGAAATAAACTTATTTTTAATTTTGTGCTTGTTTTCCATTTGTCAACCAGCAAATGAAAGGACTGAATAAATCATGCACTAATTGCCAGCGGTGCTAAATTTAGTGTGAGATCTGGAATCCTTTTGATCAAAACCGCTGAATATGAAATCATCCTCAGCTCTCTAGGCAACTTTATCCGCCTTTCTATTCTCCATCTGTCAGTCACCTGGGAATTTGTGAACTATTCCATATGTCAGGCTTGTCAATCACAATGGGATGTGGGAACTATCTGCCTACTGCATAGGAATTCTTGTTAAAAAATTAATCTGCATTTAACTAGTAGTTCTATATTTTGAATACCATATTGTTTAGTGTTTTGAATTTTTTTCTCTATATAAGGTTAATAGAAATAAACTTTATTTAAATAGTGTAGATTCAAAGTCTTCATTTAAATAACATTTACAAGCATGTAACTGTTACACATATATCTGTTATATATAGCCAGTAATATTGTGCATGCATATGCAACATTTTAAATAGAATTCCCTTATTATGGTAACACTGAATCTGACACAAACCTATCTTACCTACTGACACTCTAAATATATATGAAATTAAAAGTAATAACCATGTGAACATCTCACTGTTTTGAGATTCACAAACCTATCAAGTTATTTCTGAGAGAAAAATGATTCACCAAAGGTGCTTTATTTTAAGCTTAAATGCATGTAAAATATTCAAACATCTCATTTAAATAAATATGCAAATAAAATTGTATTCTTCACAACATCATTGCCTTTCTATCATAATTTTATTCTAAACCAATTAGGAAAATTCAGAAATCACATACAACATAGAATGTCTGAAATATCAACCTCATTGAATTTGAAATGTTTACATATTTCATATTTTAACTCCATTTACTTATGATAGAATCTGAGAAAACAAGCAGCAGAACTATTGAAATATTAGAAAAAGATCAAAACAACATATTGGAAACAAAGATAATAGTGCCAGAAATCCAAATTAGTATACAGATCTTACAGTTCTGTGACCTTAGGCAAATTACTTAACTTTTTTATACCTGAGATCCCATGTCTGTGCTATGAGGACATAAATAGATACAAATCTAAAAGATTGTTGGAAAAAATGAAATAATATATGTAAAGCCCTTAAGAAAATGCCTGGCAGATAGAAAATACTGAATAAATGTTGTATACTGTATGTACTGTCAGAGTCAGTATTCATCCTGCGAAGGTTAAAGAAGGGAATTGAATATAGGGAAATTGCTATAGAGATGTTGGAAGAGCTGAAAACATTGAGTCCATTTGCTACATTATAGCCACCTGGAAATCAATTATTTTCTCCCACATTTAATGCCCTTCAGAGTTCCCCATTTTTCTAAGGATGGAAATCCTTAAAAGGGCCTACAAGACCCAGAGAGCAACAGCTCTCATTAATTGTGCACATGCCTCCCTTAAACTCTCTACCTTTTTCTTAGCCTCAGAAGCACCATGCTCCCTCCCACAGGGCCTGCACTCACACCGAGCCCTCTGTCTGGAGCCCTTTACCTCTGTCTCTTGACCCAAATATTCTTGAGTTCTCAACTCAATTATCACTTTCAGGGCTTCTTCCTTCCCTTGGGCCCTTAATGCTCCCATGATTATACCCAGCACTGTATAATTAATCACTAAATGTTTAGGTTGCACACAAATCTGTCCTTCTGTCCTTTGATTATGCACTTATTTGAGAGATTTTGATTAATCTTTGTCTGTCCCACCAGAGAATAAATTTCACGAGGTCAGGGACTCATTCAGACTGGATTCTAATTGAGTCCAATAATGACACATAGTAGGTGGGCAGTATATTTTGATTGAATGAGTGGCCTGCCTTAATGAGTGAGTTATCAGAAGATGAATAGTAAAGAAATGAATACCTGAGCATGTAAGTGCAAATGTCCTAACTTAAATAACTAAGTGGCTAAGCAATGCACTTAGTAATTTAATAGGAATAAAATGTGAAATAGACATAATTGCTTTCACACAACTGTAGTAAACAGAATTATATCTGACTTGGTGTAAATATCCAGCACACTGTGGACCGTGTCCTAAACTCCATAGATTGCATTAATGTCATCTTTCATTATCTACCAGTCATTTTCTACATACATCTAATGCTTTCTCCATTGTAATAAATCTCTGATTTCATGTGTGTCCTCCTAAAAAACTGTTAGTTCTCTGAGGAGGCCCATGGCCTGAGTCTTGTAGAGCCTGATACATAGTAGCATGTCATTACATTTTGTTTAGTGAAGATATAGCTTGTGTTCAGAACAATATGCCTTTTCTTGGCTGCTTAGCTTAGATGCTTATAAACTGCTTTTGTTCCATTGATCCCCATGAGCCCCTTGGTTGTACTATCTTCCATTGTCACAGACTCTGCATTTTCCTGTCTATCCATCATGAGAATGCATTCTACTAGCTATAATAGGGACTAGAGAATACAATGTGGTCAGTTCAAGTCAAATTCACCATTACTGTAGGAAAATAAATAATAGAGGGAAGCAGAGAAAAAAAGAAGAAATGAGGGGGAAGGAAAGGAAGAAGGAAGAGAGGAAATAACAAAAGGAATAAACAAACCCATACATTTTTCAGTAAAAATTTTTTATTCCTAAATACAATCTGAAATGCCTTGAAATATCACTTTCAAAAAACAAAATTATTTCATGTAGTGAAAAATAGCAACACCAGAGAACCAAAAATAGTATGCAGAGGTATCTGAAGATAGCCTTTAAAAGTTTATGTTACAAAACTCAGCAAATTTGCTTAGTTTTCTATTTATGCAAAAATAAAATAAGAAACAGGAAGAAAGTAACAAAGAGTAAATTGATGAAAAAGATAAATTTAAAAATTATTTTGGCTGTGTGTGTGTGTGCGCGTTTCTGGGATATGGCTACATTTTCTCTAACCATGAACACCGAATAGAAGTGATATAATAAAAAGTTGCAAATATTAAAAGTATGCTTTTATTAAGAATTTACAATTTTATGCTAGAAATACAAAAGCAATTCAAGTTACAGAATTTTTAAAGTACAAGTTAAAAGATAAATCAACATTAATAGATACATAAACACCATTTGATAAATTTAATTTGCCTCCAAGTTGAATGTTCTTAACATGATGAAAATAGAACTAAACATCTTGAATAAAATTGACATTAAAAATTTGCATCAGAATCGTATGTAAAGTGAAATTTTAAAATATTCTTCAAATAAAAAAGGTGAAAGATAAAGATATTATTGTCACTAATGCTATTCAACATTGTAGTAGGTATCCTGACCAATGTAGTATGATAACAGAAAAGGAAAAACTATGATATAAAAATTAAAGTAAAAAAGACACACTGTCATTATTTTGGACCATATGACAAGCTACCTAGAAATCCTCAAAGGAACTACTAAAAACCTATTGAATAAGAGATATCAGTGAAGAGTCCCAATAGAATTCAAAATTTAAAAGTCAATTTCTTAACTAAGTAGAAAATTTGGGTAGGAAGGATCTGAATAACTAGAGCAAAACAAGCTACAAAATACCTGTTAATAAACTTGATAAGAAATGCTCAAAGGAGGTATAATGAAATCCATGCATTACTTTGAAGGGCATCATTTAAATAAATTAATTTGGAGACATGCTTCTTACAAAATAGAAAAATTATAAATTTTGATTCTACAGATATTCTATAAATATAGCCAATCCCAATGGAAATTCCAACAGAAATATTTTAATGTAACAGAACAAATTCCAACTTTCATTTGGAAAAAAAATGACAGTTGTTTTAAAAAAGAGGGAAAAATAAAAACTTTGGATATGTTCCAAAAGATTAAAAATATACTCTAAAGCTAGAGCAATTAAATGAGTAAGATATTAGCACAAGAATAAATAGAAAGGTCAATAGAAATTGTAGATAGTACTAAAACTGATCGAAGTATGACAAAAGGTCAATTAAATTAGTGGGGAAAAGGAAGAACTGTAATAAATGTTGTTGGGAATATAGGCTATCTTTTGGATTAAAATAATTTAGACCAAGCCACATAAAATTAACTTGTAAAAATGTAAAAAATCATTAGAAACACATTTATCTGTGAAACAGAGATCGTTCTATACCTCAGGGTTTTAGGAGGGTTAAGTGGTTTGAGCCTTCTAGTGCATCCAAAATATAGTAAGATTTCACTATTCTTTTTTTTAAATTTAAAATTTTTAACTTTTATTTTAGGCTCAGGGTACATTTGCTGATTTGTTATGTAGGTAAATTGCATGTTATGAGGTCTGGTATACAGATTATTTTGTCACTCAGGTAATAAACATAGTACTCAATAGGGAGTTTTTTGATCCTCCCTCTTCTCCCTTCCTCCACACTCGAATAGGTCCTGGTGTCTGCTGTTCTCTTCTTTGTGTTCAAAAGTACTCAGTGTTTAGCTCCCACTTATGAATGAGAACATGTGATATTTGGTTTTCTGTTCCTGTTTTAGTTTGCTTAGGATAATGGCCTCCAGCTCCATCCATGTTGCCACAATAGACAGAATCTCATTCTTTTTTTAATGGCTGAGTAGTATTCCATGGTGTATATGTGCCACATTTTCTTTATCCTGTCTACTGTTGGTGGGCATTTAGGTTGATTCCATGTCTATGCTATTGTAAATAGGGCTGCAATGAAAATACACATGCATGTGTCTTTACGGTAAAATGATTTATATTCTTTTCACTGCTTTTTTTTTTCTATTTTTTTTTCTTTATTATACTTCAGGTTTTAGGGTACATGTGCACAATGTGCAGGTTTGTTGCATATGTATCCATGTGCCATGTTGATTTCCTGCACCCATTAACTCGTCATTTAGCATTAGGTATATCTCCTAATGCTGTGCTTTTTATTTTTTAATAGAATCTAGGTTTTGTGTCTTGCTTAAGAATACCTACTCTCATACTAACAGCAGAATTTTCTCTGATATGTTATCTTAACATTTCCTCAACTTAGATAAGGATATTGAGATTTGGAGACACGTAATCTGACTCTAGAGCCTTTTCCTTAGCCATTCATCTGCACTACCTCCCTAGGTGGACCACGTAAATAGTAAAGCAAAAACAACTTCCATATAGGAAATGATATAATAATCCAAGATTATTGGATTGGGAGTAATCCCATAAATCTTGGAAACAGTATTGGAAACAGTATTTGCAAGGTATAAAAAGTTAAACAATAAAAATAATTATGATATGCATAGGGAAACTTCAAATCTAAAAGAAAAAATCTTGAAAAATAGGCAAGAAATATAAGCATATAATTTAGAGAGAATATAAATACAATTTCAAAAGTGTTTGTAGCTAGGGGATACAAATTTAAATAATGATGAGATCCTGTGTTTTTTCACCCGACAGCTAACAAATTAGATTGATATTATCAAGTACTGTTGTTCGTGTGAGACAATGGATACCTTCATATACACTTTTTGGGAATTTAACATGGTGAAGAGTTTTTAAAACTGCAAACAGATTCCACTAGCAAAACTGTAAGTGCAAGTATTCTTCCACTAACCAAAACCTAGTGAGTACCCATGTCAAATCAATAGCATATATATATATATGTAATAATACACAGAATTTATTTATTTATTTTTGATACAGGATCTCACTCTGTCACCCAGTCTGGAGTACAGTGTCATGATCTTGGCTCACTGCAACCTCCACCTCCTGGTCTCAAGCAATCCTCCTGCCTCAGCCTCCTGAGTAGCTGGAACTACAGGCGTGTGCCACCACACTTGGCTATTTTTCATATTTTTAGTAGAGACGAGGTTTCACCATGTTGCCCAGGCCGGTCTTAAACTCTTGAGCTAAAGCAATCCACCTGCCTTGGCCTCTCAAAGTGCTGAGATTACAGGTGTGAGCCACCACTTCTAGCCCACAGTATTTATTTTTAATGCTTTCTTTCGAAAGGGAAAAAGTTGGAAATACACATACAATGATAAAAAATTATTTATTACTTATGGTACATACACCAAAGCACAAAGTTTTCAAGGCACATGTGGAAATCAGAGTACATTCAGCATGGTCTAACCTGTGTCCGATTGGCTCTCAGTTTAAGAGGATAAAGAAATTGAGAGGAAATGTTTTAAAAACGTTTCAAGATACATCAAACAAAAACAATTCTAAAGTGAGAACAAGACAAATCCATAGTTATAGATGGAGATTTTAATACTCACCCTCATAGTAATAAAGGTATATAATATTTATATGTTATTGCCAATCACTTAATTTAGCCCTTAAGGAACAATATACCTAACATTGCACATGACACACTATATTCAAGTGTACTTGAATCCATTAAATCACGATAGAACATATGCTGGGCCATATAATGTGTACCAATAAATTCCAAGAACTGATATTATACACACATATTATCTGGCTACAATGTAATTAAAATATAAAGAAATAAAAAGATAGCTGAAGAATGCTAAAATACTTAAAATTAAGCACTTCTAAATACCTCACAAGAGAAAGAAATCAGAAGAGAAAATAGCAAATATTTTAATAGAGAAGCCACGAAAACATATTAAAATTTGAGGGATGCAACTGAAGCAGTAATTGAAAGAAAATGTATGCTTATATTAAAAAATTAAGAATATAAGATTCCACTTTGAGAACTTAGAAAAGGAAAAGAAAATTAAAACCAAAGTTAACAGAAAGAGAATAGTAAAGATATGAGCAGAAATCACTGAAGTAGAAAATTGACAAGCAGTAGAGAAAAATCACCAAAATACAAATTTGATTTTCTGAAACAACTAATAAAATTGATAGATTTCCAGTTAGACTACATAGATTAGAGAGAGACTGCATGCAAAATCACAATAAATATCATCAATTAACATTATTATGGACTCTACAGCCATAAAAACAGATAACTGAATGTTATAAGCAAATACATTTGACAGTTTGAAGAAATTAACAATTTTTTAAAAATATTTTGACTTTTAAGTTCGGGGGTACATGTGCAGGATGTGCAGGTTTGTTAGACAGGTAGGCATGTGCCATAGTGGTTGGCTGCACAGACCATCTTATCACTCAGGAATGAAGCCAGTCATACATTGGCTATTATTCCTGATCCTTTCCCTTCTCCCACCCCTGTCCTCCAACAGGCCCCAGAGAGTGTTGTTCCCCACCAGTGTTCATGTGTTTTCATCATTTAACTCCCACTTATAAGTGAGAACATGCGGTATTTGAATTTCTTGAAAGATACAAATTTCCAAATCTGTCACAGGGAATAGGAAAAATTCCTAATACATCAGTCAATCTCAATCAGATATGTTAGTTTTCTGTGGGATCCACTGACAATGTCTAGAGGCCTTTTTGTGTCTCAACTCAGGGGAAAAGGGTGCTGTTGGCATCTGGCGAGTAGAGGCCAAGGATGCTCCTAAACACCATTCAATCCTGTAATAAATAGGACAGCTCTACACAAAAAAGAATTATTCAGCCCCAAGCATCGATTGTACCAAGACGGAGAAACCTGTTAATACAACTTTTCTGGTTATATAATTCTAATTACTCATCAAAAACCTTTGACAAAGAATATTGCAGGCACAGTTGGCCTCACTGTTGGAGTACATTGAATATTTGAGGAAAAATTAATACCAATGTTACATAAACATTAAAAAATAGTTAAGGAGAGACATTCACAACTCATTTTATGAGGCAAAATTCCCAGATACTAAAGTCAGACATAGAAAATACAAGAAAAGAAAACTACAAACCAATATTCTTATGAATATTGATGTAAAAATCCTCAACAAAACATTAGTGAATAGAATTAAGTAACATTAAGAGAATTTCACACCATGATCAATTATCAAGGATATTTTGAAATATGAAAATCAATTAATGTAATTCACTACATTAATAGAATAAAGAGGGGAAAACCTCACATGATTATCTCAAAGTAGAAAAAGCATCTGACAAAATTTAACTCCTTTTATCATAAAACATCCAACAAATCAGGGATAGAATAAAATTCTCCATCATGATAAAGACCACATATGTAAGTCTCATGGCCAGTATTATACTCCATAGTGACAAACTGAAAGCATTTCCACTAAGATTAAGAAAAGACAAGAATCCCCACTTTTAACACTTTTATTCAACATAGTATTGAAAGATCTATTCAGAGAGATTAGGCAAAAAAAAAAAAAAAAAAAAAAAAAAGGCACCCAGATTGGAAAAGAAGTAAAATTATCTCTGTTCTCAGATGCTATGATCTTATATATAGAAAACCCTAAATATTACACCACACAGACACATACACACACACACACACACACACACACACACACACACGTTGATGCTACTAAGTGAATTCAGTGGGATTAATTACAGGAAGCAAAAAATCAACTCACAAAAGTTAGTTGCTTTTCTATGCACTAACAATGAAAAACCTGAATAGAAAATTAAAAAAAAAATTCAATTTACAATAGCATCAGAAATAATAATATGAAATAAATTTAATCAAGGAGGCAAATACTTGCACAATGGAAACTACAAAACATTGTTAATAGTTATTAAGAGAACGTAAAGAAATGGAAGGACACTCCATATTCATGGAGAGGAAGACAATATTTTTTGGTGACAGTGTTAATTAAAGAGATTTACAGATTCAATGCAATCTCTTTAAAAATCAAAATTGTGTTTTCTTTGGAAAGAGAAAAACCCATCCTAAATACAGACGAAAACTTTGGGGACTCAAAATAGCCAACACGTTCTTGAAAAGGAATGAAGTTGGAGGATGCACAAGGTACCAATTTCAAAACTTATTATAAAGCTGCAGGAATCAATACTTTGTGATACTGGTACAAGGACAGACATACAGACGAATAGAGTAGAATAGAATAGAATAGAGTAGAATAGAATAGAATAGAATAGAATAGAATAGAATAGAATAGAATAGAATAGAATAGAATAGAATAATCAACCTTTACATACAAATTCAATTGCTACTTGACGAGAGTGCCAAGACCATTCAATGTGGGAAAGGGCAGTCTCTTCAGCAGGTGATGCTGGGAAAACTGGATAACTACATTCAAAAGAATGCAGTTGGACCTGTACCTTACATCATGTACAAAGATTAACTCACAATGGATCCAAAACCTAAACATAAAACTTAAAACTCAACAACTTTTAGAAAGAAATATAGGAAAGAAAATATGACACTGAATTTGGCAATGATTTTTAGATATGACACCAAAAACATAGGCAGAAAAGATCAACAAGAGATCAAATAGATAAACTGGATTTAATTGAGTTTAAAATATTTGAGTATTCAAGGACATTGTCAAGTGAGTAAAAATACAACCCACAGAATGGGAGCAAATATTTGCTGATCATACATATGATAAGGGATTAATATCCAGAATATATAAAGAACTCTTAAAACTTGTCAGTAAGAGACAACTCAATTAAAGCATAGACTTAAATTAGACTTATCTTCAAAGCCAAAGTACCTAGAATTTGCAAATTCATTGAGATAGAAAGTAATTGAATAGAGATTACCAAGGGCATGGAAGAGACTTAAAGGGGAGTTATTTAATGGCTATAGAGTTTCTGTTTGGGATGATGAAAAAGTTCTGGAAATACTGGTGATGGTTGCCAAGCATCATGAATGTATTTAGTGCCCCTGAACTGTACATCTTTATGGTTAAAATGGCACATTTTAATGCATGTTTTGCAACAATAAAAAAGTGAAAAAGAAATTAAATGCATTCCTAGATAGACAAAAGTTGAGAAAATCTATTGCTAGCTAAACTGCTCTACGAAAAATACTAAAGGAAGTTTTGCTGGCTTAAAGAAAATGATGTCAGATGTTAACTCAAACATACAAGAAATAAATGATATGATCAGAAGTGGCAATATGTGGATGAATATAAAATTACACATATGTGTGTGTGTGTATACAGGCATACCTGGGAGATATTGCAGATTTAGTTCCAGACCACCAGAGCAAAGTAAACATTTTTAGTTTTTCAGTTCATGTAAAAGTTATGTTTGCACTAAACTATAGTCTACTAAGTGTGCAACAGTATTGTGTCTTAAAAACAATGTATATACCTTAATAATTAAAAACATTTTATTGTTAAAGACTGGTGCCACGGAGACACAAAGTGAATAGATTCTATTGAAACAAGTGGCGCTGATAGGCTTGCTGGATGCAGGGGCTGCCACAAACCTCCAGTATGTAAGAAATGTAACATCTGTGAGGTGCAATAAAGCCAGACACAATCAAACAAGGTATGTCTGTAGTTGTTTTGGGGAGCCACTAACTGTACCCATATACGACTAAGAAAATACATTTTAAAAATGGTTTAAAAAGTAATTTAAAATTGCATCGAAATCTCTCTCTAACACAAAACAAGGCAGTAAAAGATAAACAGAAGAACAAAAACGTTAATGAGACTAATAGAAAACAGCAAAAACAAACCAGAAGTAAATCCAATCATATCAATACTTAACGTTAAATTTAAGTGAAATAAATGCTTTGATCAAGAGACAGAGTTAAAACTGGACACAAACTGAAGTACACATATACGCTGTATACGAGACATACTTTAGCTTTAAAGAAATGTGACATTTTGTGGGGAAACTTGCCTCAGAAAACCATGGATTCTGAGTTTATTTGCCATAGTTTTTCTTTTGCTGTGGATATCTTGTCATGGTTATTCTCAGTATAAGATCTTTTTGTACTAGCAAATGTAATTATTCCAACTGGCAATATCAGAGCAGTTCACTTGCCCTCTGCCCTCACTCCCTCAACCCCTAGGAAAGTTCTTCAGTAAAAGGAATGAATAGATCACAACCTAACTGCTTTAACTCCCTCCTCACTTCGTGAAAAGCTTTTCTTTGGTATACAGTTAAAAGTGTAAATGCTTGTAGAATGGTTAAATTTGAAATTATTTTGATTTTCAATTATGTACTTTCTTAGTATTTTTTTTTTTTTTTTCTGAGACCAAAGCTGCGTCTACCCAGGATAGAGTGTAGCTGAGACTACAGGTGCACAGCACCACGCCTGGCTAATTTTTGTATTTTTTGTAGAGACGGGGTTTCCCATGTTACCCAGGCTGGTCTCGAATTCGTGAGCTCAAGCAATCGGCCCACCTCGGCTCCTAAAGGCCTGGGATTACAGGCGAGAGCCACCGTGCCTGGCCTCTTACTATCTTTAAACTTTGTTTATTGCCTCCTCTGTTTCAGAAGGTTAATCTTTGTACCTTGTCTTCCATTTTGTTCATCTTGTTTTGAATGATCTTTATCTATATTTTTTTTCCTGCATGCTGCCTAGCTACTTGCATACAAATCGTTTCCATAATCTGATTTTATGATTTCTTAAATTGTTATTTACTACTTATAACAATAATTCAAATTATGCTACTAAGAAAGAAGGTTTTTTTTTGTTTTTGTTGTAAAGTTTCTCGTGTATCTTTCACAAAACTTTCTTTACAAATAGCAGAAGTCATTTTCATAAAACGTCAGGTGTTTTCTCAGAACGAGATTGACTTCTATGATATTTGTGTTTGCTTCACCTCTTATTTAGTTTTTTTCATGCCTTTTGAAAATAAACTATTTGAGTAGTTTTAGATTCACAGAAAGGTGGCAAAAATAGTACAGAGAGTTCTCATATAACCCACACCAAGTTTCCCCTATAATTAACATATTAGCATGGCACTTTTTCATAAATAATAAGCAAATATTGATATATTTTCCATTTAAGTTCATACTTTATTCAGATCTCTTTAGTTGTTTAACTACTGTCATTTTTCTCTTCCAGGATATTATGGGAATATCACATCACCTTCGTTTGTCATGTCTCCTTAGCTCATCTCCTTAGTTCATATCAACTTCTTATCATATCAGTTTCTTAGTTCATATTAGTTTCTTAGACTTTTCTTGTTTTTGCACAATAGCTTATTAATTGTGGTAAAATATACATAACCTATAATTTATCATGTAAACATTTTCAGTGTACAATTTACTGAAATTAAGTATGCTTGCATTGTTGTGCACCCATCACCACTATTCATTTTTTTATTATACTTTAAGTTCTAGGGTACATGTGCACAACGTGCAGGTTTGTTACATATGAATACATTTGAATACATGTGCCATGTTGGTGTGCTGCACCCATTAACTCATCATTTAACATTAGGTATATCTCTTATTGCTGTCCCTCCCCCCTCCCCCCACCCCACAGCAGGCCCCAGTGTGTGATGTTCCCCTTCCTGTGTCCAAGTGTTCTCATTGTTCAACTCCCACCTATGAGTGAGAACATGCGGTGTTCGGTTTTTTGTCCTTACGATAGTTTGCTGAGAATGATGGTTTCCAGTTTCATCCATGTCCCTACAAAGGACATGAACTCATCATTTTTTATGGCTGCATAGTATTCCATGGTGTATAGGTGCCACATTTTCTTAATCCAGTCTATCATTGTTGGACATTTGGGTTGGTTCCAACTCTTTGCTATTGTGAATAGTGCCGCAATAAACATACGTGTGCATGTGTCTTTATAGCAGCATGATTTATAATCCCTACATTGTTGGTGGGACTGTAAACTAGTTCAACCACTGTGGAAATCAGTGTGGCAATTCCTCAGGGATCTAGAACTAGAAATACCATTTGACCCACCACTATTCATTTTTAGAACTTCCCCATCCTCCCAGACTGAAACTTTGTACCTATTGTAAACTAAAAATAAGTCCTGAGGTTCCACCAACTGAACAGACCCCAGTTTGGCCAAGGGGACCCCCAACATCCTTAAAACTGAGTTCCCAGCCACAATGGGATGGGCGGTCAGATGTACCTCTTTATGGTTATGCCTAAACCATAGGCATAACCTCCTCCTTTTTTATGGTGTAGGCATAACCAGCGTTAGTGTTAAAATAGAGTTCATGAGACTGACTGAACAGACTCTTCGTGGCAATAAGACACCGATTATAAACAGGACCTCAGGCCATGCCAGGCAAGGGTGAAGTCACAACTACACTTAAAAAATAAACTATGTCCCTAACTGCCACAAGGTTTTTCTTTATCTCTAGCACCTAAATAAGTACTGTCCTTGAGAGAAGCAAGACTAAAACAATTACAACTCACTCAGTTCACAGACATTTGATTAACTAACCCCCTTTTCCACCAGCCTGAACTACAGCTTTCATTGGATAAGCGACTGATTTCATTAACTTTCTCCTGATAAAAGACCACTGACCATGGACTGCTTCTAGGTTGGTTTACAGAGGTACTCACAGGACTTTGTGTCCTGAAAAGACTTTTTGACGTAGAGAGCTTAACTGTAACACATCATATGTTAGGCCTCCACCCCAAAGTGAACATGCGTGGTATGTTACACACATGTTTGTTCAATATGTGTCTCAGGACCACCTTCATGAATATTCATAGCTCTCCCTATAACCTGTTGAATATATATGTTTAGCCACCCTGTCCAGCATAAAGCTCCTACCCCAAACCCTACTCCTTCTAAGTGCCTGTCTCTGATCTTGGCTGGAAGCACACTTCTCAGCTTGTAGGATGGCCACCTTGCCCCCTGTAACCCTTTACAAGTCTTCTCTCCTTTTCTAAAATTATAAATTGCGAGTTTTTAAAAGTTAACACTATTAAACACTAACTCCCCATTCCCCCCTCCCTCTAGGCCTTGATAACCATCATTTTGCTGTTAGTATCTATGAATTTGTCTACTCATTCTAGATACCTCCATAAGTGTAAACCTATAATACTTGTTCTTTTAACCCAGCTTATTTGACTTAGCATAATGCTTTCAAGATTCATGTATTAGAATTTTCATTTTTTTAAAAGAATCGATATTTCATTATATGTATACTCCACAATTTGTTTATCCTTTTATTGATTGATGGACATTTGGATTGTTTTCACCTATGGCTGTAGTGAATAATGCTGCTATAAACATTGGTATGCAAATATCTATTCAAGTCCTTGCTCAATTACTTTGGGTATGGACCTGGATTATATGGCTGTTCTATGTTTAACTTTTGGTAAATTGCTCTACTGTCTTCTATAGTGCCTGAACAATTTTATATTCCTATCATCAATGCACAAGTGTACTGATATCTCCAGATTTTGGCTAACATTTATTATTTTGTATTTTTTTTGGATATGCCAATGGGTATAAAGTGGTCTCATTATGATATTAATTTGCATTTAATTAGTAATTCCTGATGTTGAATATCTTTTCATGTGCTTGTTGTCCGTTTGTACATCTTTATTGGAGAAACGTCTATTTGAGTCTTTGACCATTTTTGAATTGGGTTATTTGTTCCATTGTTGTAGAATTTTAGGAGTTCTTCGTATATTCTGGATGTTAATCCTTTACCAGTTATATGATTTGCAAATGTCTTCTCCCAATATATGGGTTGCTTTTTTATTCTCTTAATAGTTTCTTTTGATACACAAGTTTTTAATTTTCATTAAGTCCATTTTATCTATTTGATCTTTTGTTGCCTCTGCTTTTGGTATCACATTTAAAAAATTACTGACAAATTTAATGTTTTTAATATTTTTATCTATGTTTCATTCTTAGAGTTCTATAGTTTTATCTATTTATTTATATTTATTTATTTTTTTGAGACAGACTCTCACTCTGTCACCCAGGCTGGAGTGCAGTGGCACAATCTCGGCTCACTGCAACCGTTGCCTCCCAGGTTCAGGCGATTTTCGTGCCTTAGCCTCCCGAGTAGCTAGGATTACAGGCGTGCACCACCATGCCTGGCTAATTTTTGTATTTTTAGTAGAGACGGGGTTTCACCATATTGGCCAGGCTGGTCTCGAGTAAGAGTTCTATAGTTTTAGATCTTACATTTAGGTCTTTTATCTATTTTGAGTTAATTTTTGTACATGGTGCAAGGGAGGGGTACAACTTCATTTCTTTGAATGTGGTTATTCAGTTTCCAAACATTATTTGTTGAAGACTGTCCTTTCCCCTACTTAATACTCTTGGCATCCTTGTTGAAAATCTTTTGAACATATTTGTGAAGGTTTATTTCTATACTATTGATCTATATATCTTCCCTTGTGGCTGCTACCACACTTTTTAAAAATTTACTCTACCTGCCCCCATCTATTTAGTTTGTATTGTAGACTTTGGGGGGTTTAGTGTTTTTATTTTTTAAAATTAAAATAAATAAGGTAGTCCATCAGAAGATAATCTATTTGAGATGCACATTTACGTATTTATCTATCTTTACCATTTTCACCATTTTTAAAATTGACACATAGTAATTATAAATATTTATGGACTCCATAGTGATGTTTTGATGTATATCATGTATAATGATCAAATTAGGGTAATTAGCATTTGTTAAAGGACACAAAGTTACAGCTTGATAGGAGGAATACATTCTAGTATTCTATAGCACTGTAGAATGAACATAGTTGACGATGACATATTATATAGTTTAAAATAGGCTGAAGGAGGATATTGAATGTTCCCAACACAAAGAAATGATGCACGTTTGAAGTATACATTTAATTGAAGAAAAAAAATATATACACATTGAAGAAAATATATATATACATTTAATTGAAGAAAAAAAATATATATATATACATATATATATATATATATATATTTTTTTTTTTTTGAGACGGAGTCTCTCTCTTTCGCCCAGGCTGCAGTGCAGCGGCTCAATCTCGGCTCACTGCAAGCTCTGTCTCCCGGGTTCATGCCATTCTCTCGCCTCAGCCTCCCGAGTAGCTGGGACTACAGGCGCCCACTACCGTGCCCAGCTAATTTTTTTGTATTTTTAGTAGAGATGGGGTTTCACCATGTTAGCCAGGATGGTCTGGATCTCCTGACCTAGTGATCCACCCGCCTCAGCCTCCCGAAGTGCTGGGATTACAGGTGTGAGCCATCGTGCCTGGCCGAAGAAGATATTTTTTAAATTTGCTGCCATGAGTCATGTATTCTGCCTGTGGTTTGTTCTACAATCAAGATAAAGTTAGGGCCGTAAGATAGCTAGGTTTGTCTCATATTTATGGCCAAATCACGTTTTTAATGTGATTCACACCTGTGATAATTCTATCTCAAATAGTCTATTTTAGGATGGAGTTACCCAGGTGAAATCACCCTATCAACATCACATGATCCACCAAATCCTAATAATGTCAGTGGATATGTCTGAAAATGTCAGTGGATATGGGGCAGACCATTTTCCAGATCCGTCTATGACCAAGGTTCAGTTTTTGGTAAGTGAAAAATTTCAGATCTGCTCTTGGTCACGTATTGGAGCAAATCCCATTAGTGCAGAATACCCCGTGATTTTAGGAACATGCTCAGTTGTTGCCATTAGTTTTGAGTCCCGTCAGGGATTTTCACCTTCCCAGAAGCTTTCTTGTACTAAATGTACAAGAAATAGGACATTGAAGGATGGAGCTCTGAGAAACTTTTATTTTACTACCCTCCTAGTTGTCTTATCATGGGTTCTTATTAAACCATAATTCATTACTATTCTGGAGTTCCATGTCATGGCAGTGGAGTCTACAATGCACACAAAAAAGTCACACAAATTTTTGTTTCCAGTAACTCTTGTATTTTGTTATTTTAGTTGCAGATGAGAACATTTTGGGAAGAGACATCATTTAAAGACAACATAGTTCCCTGGTATTCATTTGGTAATTATTAATTGATTGTAATATTATTTATTTATTTTTATTATAAATTGACTATTATTGTCTAAAATTTATGGAGTACAAAAATGCAATGTGGAGTAATTAAATCAAGCTAGTTACCATATCTGTCACCTCAAATATTTAAAATTTTTTCTAGTGAGGACATTTGAAATTACTTTTGAAATGCACAGTACTCTATTTTATTTATTTATTTATTTTTGAGACAGAGTCTTGCCGTGTCGTCCAGGCTGAAGTGCAGTGGTGCAATCCTGGCTCACTGCAACCTCTGCCTCCCAGGTTCAAGCTATTCTCCTGCCTCAGCCTCCGGAATAGCTGTACAGGCGCAGGCCACCACACCCGGCTAATTTTTGTATTTTTAGTAGAGAAGGGGTTTCACCATATTGGCCAGGCTGATCTCGAAGTCCTGACCTCAGGTGATCCGCCTGCCTTGGCCTCCCAAACTGCAGGGATTACAGGTGTAAGCCACTGTGCCCAGCCTCTATTTTTAACTATATTCACCACATTATGCAGTAGAACTCAAAAAGGAGGAAACGATATTCTTCTTGTCTAATTGGGATTCTGTACCTTGTGGCAAACATTTCCTTATTTCCCCTGCCCCTCAGCCTCTGTGACCACCTTCCAAAGTCTGCTTCTATGAGTTCAATTATTTTAGATTCCATACGTAAGTGAGAACATATAGTATTTGTCTTACTGTACCTGACTTATTTTACTTAGCATAATGTTCTCCAGTTCCATTCGTGTTGTCCCAAATGACAGAATTGTCTTTTTTTTTAAGGCTGAATAGTATTTTATTTATCCATTCTTTATCCATTCATTGACTGATAGACATTTATGTTGATTCCATAATTTGGCTATTGTGAATAGTACAGCAGTGAACATGGGAGTGCAGATATCTCTTTGACAAACTGATTCGAAATCTTTTGGGCAAATACCCAGAAGTGGGATTGCTGGATCATATGGTAATTTAGTTTTAGTTTTTTGAGGAACCTCCATATTACTTCCCATAATGATTGTGCTAATTTACATTTTCCACCAACAGTGTGCAAGTGTTCCTTTTTCTGCACAGCTTTGTCAACCACGTGTTGTCATTCAGCTCTTCGATGAAACCATTAAGACAGGTGTGAGATTATATCTCTTTGTGGTTTTAATTTGCATTTTTTAAATGAGTAGCCATATTGAACATTTTTCCAGGCATCTGCTGGCCATTTGCATGTCTTTTTTTGATAACTGTCTAGTCAGACTTCTTGCCCATTTTTTAACTTTTTGTTTTGTTTTGTTTTCTGCTATTGAGTTCTTGGAGCTCCTTATATACTTTGGTTATAACTCTTTATCAGATATGTGTTTGCTAATATTTTCTCCCAACCCTTAGGTTGTTTCTGCAAACTGTTAATTGTTTTCTTTGATGTGCAGAAGCTTTCTAATCTGATGTACTCTCGTTTGTCTACTTTTGGACATGCTGCCCATGCTTTTGGAGTCAAATCCAAAAAAATCATTGCCCTGACCAATATCATGTAGTTTTCTTCCTCTGTTTTCTTCTAGTAGTTTAAGAGTTTCTGATTTTATGTTTAAATCCTTAATCCATTTTGGGTAGTTTTTGTGTATAGTGTGAGAGATAGGTCCAATTTTATTCTTCTGCATGTGGAAATGCAGTTTTCCCAAAACCATTTATTGAAGAGACTGTATTTTTCACATTGTGTATTCTTGGCAGCTTTATAGAAAATCATTTGTCTGTAGGTATGGGTTAATTTCTGGGCTCTCTATTCCATTGATTTACATACCCTTTTTGCCAATACCACACACTTTAATTACTATAGCTTTGTAGTATAGCTTGTAATTAGATAATGTAATACCTCCAGCTATGTTCTTTAAGTGAGCCACTTTCAGAAGGCAGTTCACTATAATAAAAAGTAGGGTTAGTACCTCTTCCGTGTGATCATAACACTCAGTAAATAAATCAATGATTGCATTAGCCACATTGAAATGTAGGCCCTGAGTTTCTTGATACCTTTATCTTGGTCTTACTCATATTTGTAAACTAACAGCACTTAATATGCAGGAGGTGAAAAATGAATATACATTAAACTCACTATTGATCAAATAGTAATTTAACTTTTTCTGTATAACATGTATGCAGTCAGACACTGAAAACAGAATAAGAAAAATACATGTATGTGTGTATATATATATATATATACACACATACACATATACATGTATCTGTAGTTATTGAGCTTATATTTTAAATGGAATATATTTGTTTTAAAATAATCACCAAATTAGGACAATATTGTAAGTTGTGCTGTAAAGAAAAAAGTACCACATGTTTTAAGTGTAGACAATAGAACCTTTATTTTGTCTCTATGAAGAATGAATAAATATGGTGAAATATTTGTAATGTATATTTATATCAATAATTGGAAATACCTATTTAAAAAACAAAATATGAATAGGCCAAGATTAGTTCAATTGCTGAAAGAAAGAATGCAGTAATTGACAAGGAAGGCTCATAAGTGCAATTAATTGGCAAAAGGTGTAAAATTAATGAAAGTCATTTAAGGAAGTTGGACGATCTTCTTAAGAGTCCATTTTTTCTAAATTGGTCACCCTCTGCACAGTGTGATTATCCCCGTTGTTCTTTGCTTGATTGGGCACAGACCTCAGAGCAGCCTGTGATGATGCACGCTCTCCTAGGATGGTCTCAGTAATGAACACGCATTGATGTAGTGACTTCTTGTAGTGGCTTTGCTTTTCCTGGCAGGAAGAAATGTGCTTCATTAGAGTAAGTGCAGATTTTTCTCAAAACACTATAAATGGCCCTACAGACCTTCTTCTCAGATAGATAGATTGTGATCAGCTCTGAGGCCTTTTTCATCTTTTCATCTCTGCTTCTCTAATATCTATCAAGTACTCAATACTAATCGGTAATCAGCAAATGTTAGTAGAATAAGAGAACATTTATATTCCTAAAATTGGTTAAATAGATAAATTGATATATTAACTATAGAATGTTTTAGTCAATAGTTGGTATTTAAATTTATGTTCATTTTTGACATTACCACATATAACTACATAGCAAGTAATTATAGAATATCCGTTTGTATGCAAAAGTTTATGGGTGAAAGCATAAATATGCCTGTAATATGTGCAAACATTTTTACCATATGTGTATACACATATGAGCACACACATACAAACATGTATGGTGCCATTTTAATATAAGGAACCACTGCCACAAGGCACATGGCATTTCGCATATAGAAGATGTATAATCTCTTGCTGATAAATACTTAGGCCAGTAATTTCCTGGAAACCTCGTGTACAGGCTTTTGAAGACTTGAAATTCACTGGGTTTCCTCCCCCCGAAATTATGATACATTGTCAGGGTGGAAAGTTTATACACTTAAAATGATTAATTTAATTTGAGCTTCTTGTCCTCTTGTGGACAACTAATTATGCAAGTCACAATATTGTTTTCAAATTTTTTCTGATGTCATTATAAATAAATTTTAAAATATATATATTTCTGATGTCATTATAAATGCATTTTAAAAATATATTTATATTTGTAGTTAATATATTTATATTTGTAGTTAATATATTTATATTAACTAATGTTTTTTGTATTATGAAAATCCAAATGTGTATCCCTAAGATATATATAACAATTCCAAAATACAGGTTCATGTAACATTCACACACACACACACACACACACACACGCACACCCACACAAACACTATAAAAACCCAAATATCCTCTTATTTTGTCATCATACCCATCTCCTGGTAATTCTGAGCTGCTGCTAGAAACCTGTGCCACTTTATTCATTATGTCTTAGTATTGATGGCATGGAAAAAATACACTGAGAAAGAATACTAATTTCCCTCATTGCTACAGTATTTTTACTCTTCTTTCTACATATTCTGTATCTTTTTTTCCTATTTTCACAACTTCTATTTTCAAATCCCAAGACTCATTTTTATAAATTAAAATGTACAAAATGTGAAGATGAAATGAGATTTCATGGCAAAACCAAGTAAACACTGCAACATTTTTATACAAATGAATATTTATCCGCATACAGGATATAGCCTATGATTATTTATTTTCAAAACAATATGTTTTCTAAAAATTCACACAGACTTCAGTATTTGTTTATACGTATGTTTTAAGTTATAGCTAAGAGTATAGTTTACAAGAATGATTAGGTATAAGATCCTCTGCAACTTAATATTTGTAGCAAAATCATAACTTAGGTGAAATTTATTAGAAGATGAAATTGCATTAGGATTTTTAATGGAATTGGTGCCAGGTTCCATGTCCGCCTGTCGATAGTTTTGTTCAATATACAATAGGCATGAAAACACAATGCTTTATGTTATTGAAACTTTGTTACCATGAAAAGTTATTTATCAGTGTCTGATAGCGTTAGGTGATACATACGTACTGACATAGGGAAACTTATATTAAGATTCCTGTCCTCCAAGGCAATGACATTAAATATTAGCAGGTAGAAAATTTTGCCTCAGATGCTGCCATTTAATGATAATGCTCATTTTACTTCAGCTCGTTTTGTGGATAATTTACACTCCACATGAGGTTAAGACCTAATCCATTTGCTTGTTATCCTGTATTTTTAGTTATCCCTGTTAAGCCAATATTCTGCATAATATCTGGAAAATCTTTGGAATCCTAGGCACTTAATTACATAAGATGAGTTTACATTATTAATGTAGAAGGGCTATAGAAACAAATGAAGCTCTTTCAGTGAATAGGAAGAAGAAAATAAAAATTGATCTTTAAAGAGAATATTTAAGCTTATTATTTTCCTCCTCTGCTCCCTTCTTTGACATTTTAAATTGCCTATTTGGGGATCTTTCCCTCATTACTAAATATCTTCAGAGAGCAACCCTGCTCTGCAGCTTCAGAATACAACAGGAAAAAAGAGAACACTGAAATAGATCCCACAGTTGAGGACAATAAAACTTTATTATGTTCTAACAAAATTCCCTCCTCCCTTTTCTTTCAACTCAAAGGTATACAGTTAAAGATCACGTAAATTTTATACACCCCCGAAATCCCTTTTTTAACACGTCTAAGTTTCTGAAAGGTTAAGCAGTTCCTAGTTGGGCAGTTTCTGAATGAGTTCCTGCATATAAACACAGACACATTTCTTTTGTGTATATCAAAATACATGTCTGAACTGACATTTTCTGTCCACCATTGTATCCATGCCTTACTTGTAAAGATGTGGGTGCAAAGGAATTTGGGCGCTATTTTAAAAGGCAGCCACCTAAGCCAATTTCAGCAGCAAATTAACATTTAGGGACAATAAGAAACCTATGAATGTTGCAAAAGGAGAAAAGAATAGCACTACAGGGATAGGATGAAGCATATAAAAAGTTACCTTACTCTAGAAATGAAACCTTTAATTATGATGCCTGTGAGAAGAGTGACCTGAATGAAATGGAACGTAGTTGAATGAGCCATGGAAGGTTGATAATTTGCGTCCCCTTTGTAGATGGCAATTGAAATAAATTCAGCCTTCCCCTCTCCTGTTTCTATCATCCTAAATATGAGGCTCTGTTTCTATATTAGCCTTTCAAAGATACTTTGTTTGATCTGCATTTTCCACTCAACCTTGTTTGCAGTTGAGTTTTGTTAAGTTGTGCTTAGTTATCAATAATCAGTCATAAAAGGATATTGGGAAACCCACTAAGGGGAAAATTTCCACAGCAACCGGTTTCTTGTAGGCTGAAAAGATTTCTAAACAGATTCTTTCCTTACTTATTCACTAGTTTTGTTTGTTTGTTTGTTTGTTTGTTTTGAGACAGAGTCTCACTCTGTTGCCCAGGCTGGAGTGCAGTGGTGTGATCCTGGCTCATTGCAACCTCCTCCTCCTGGGTTCAAGCGATTCTCCTGCCTCAGCCTCCCAAGTAGCTGGGATTAGAAGTGTGTGCCACCACACCTGGCTAATTTTTGTATTTTTTGTAGAGACAGGGTTTCACCATGTTGGCCCAGCTGGTCTCAAACTTCTGACCTCAGGTGATCCACCCACGTCGGCCTGCCAAAGTGCTGGGATTACAGGCATGAGCCACCTTGCCCAGCCAGCAAACTAGTTTTGACAGAATACTATATGTCAGCCACACTCTAGGCTCTGGAGGTATGAATACTGAATAAAACCACAGAGTCCCTTCTCATAAAATTTTCATTCCATGGGTGAGAGATAGCCATGAAGCAAATATGCAAGTATGCACTAAATTCCCTCCATTCAAAAATCCATAGTTGTTCACATTTTAATCTTTGACATTGAGGTTCATCTTACAATTGAGCTCATCTTATATTCAGTTTTGACTAGGTGGCATTTGTGATATGTAAATTTAATTATACTTCTTCATATTTAGATATTTAATTGAGTCATATGAGTTATGTCCATTGTACCACACATGTTGAATTTATTTGCCATGTAAAAGTATTTTCTAAGAGACCACATTATGACATGACTTCAACGCCAAAATTTTTATGCAGAAATGCACAGATATAAACCAGCAGGATATAAATTTAATATTTGTTAGACGAATGTTCATTATTGGAAGAATACCTGAGTTCTATACTTTCCTGCAGAGCAATAAGTTTTAACATGCTATGGCTGAGAAAACAAAGGTACCTATATATAAATAAACCTGTTGATTTATTTTCCAACTGAGATGTATGCAAAAGGCACTGAACTAATACAGACCAAGCAATTCATCAGAAGGCAGTGCCAAGACCATAATACAAGGCAAGGCCAAAGTCAAGGTGCAATTCAACCAATTTTAAATGCAAATAGTTTATTATTTACATCAATGCTAAGGGGGCCAGCTCCCTGCAGTCCTTGTCCTATGTACCAAAAATGATATTAAAACCAAAGATGCCAGGACACAATCCAGCGTGACTTTGGGGACATGCTGAGGCTCAGGAACACAATCTAGACCTTAGCTGAACAGTTGTAAGGTCTGAAGCTGTCCCTTTACGGGGAGGAGCAGAAACCTGACAGGCAATAAGAAACTGACTTATGATGCCTCCCAAGCTAGACAGGGAGACCAATGCAAGGAACTTTTTGGCAGGGGTGGGAGGGTGAAGGGAGAAAGGGTCTCATTCTGTAGCTCAGGCTGGAATGCAGTGGCACGACCAAGGTTCACTGCAGCCTCAACCCTCTGAACTCAGGTGATCCACCCACCTCAGCTTCCTGAGTAGCAGGGACCACAGATGAATGCCAAGACACCCAGCTAATTTTTTGTATTTTTGTAGAGATGAGATTTGGCCATGTTGTCCAGGCTGATGTCAAACTCCTCGGCTCAAGCGATCCATTCACCTTGGCTTCCCAAAGTGCCAGGATTTGTGAGCCACCATGCCCTACCACAAGAAGCTTTTGAGGCAGCTCATTACAAGCCCCCCATCCTCTCTTGTTGCAGAGATCATGAGGTGTTCCTAGGTGGATTTGTGCAAGGTCACCATGGCACCATAGCAGAGCAGTTTCCCTACACGCAGCAAATGTGGCTATACCCCTTGGAGGAGAAAAAGATCTTCAGAGTAATAAGAGGCTGGTGTGACAGATTTATGTATTTGACTTTAGTCAAATCAAAAAAGCATCCGTTAAAACTTGTACAATATTCAGGAGCAGAGAAGAAAATGCAAAAGCCATTACTAGGACATCATTTAAAAAAATGAATTATTAAAGCTCTTGAATGTACAAAATATGACACTGTGTAGAAAATCAGGGATACAGACAATTTACTCTTTCTTAATATGAACAAGTTTTAGGAATAACTCAACCTTTTTTGTTTGTCCTTTCCATTTTTTTATAAGTATAAGGTTGATAAGTGATAGAAATCCATGCTTAAGTACGTCTAAAAGAGCTCTTTTAGTATGATTAAAATAAAAATTCAAATCAAATAAAGTATTGTTTCACAATTTAATTAGCAATATATTGTTGGGAATAGGCCCCCAAAATCTGGCCATAAACTGGCCCCAAAACTGACCATAAACAAAAATCTCTGTAGCACTGTGACATGTTTGTGATGGCCATGACGCCCACGCTGGAAGCTTGTGGGTTTATCAGAAGGAGGGCAAGGAACACCTGGCCCACCCAGGGTGGGAAAACCGCTAAAGGCATTCTTAAACCACAAACGATAGCATGAGCGATCTGTGTCTTAAGGACATGCTCCTGCTGCAGATAACTAGCCCAACCCATACCTTTATTTCGGCCCATCCCTTTGTTTCCCGTAAGGAATACTTTTAGTTAATCTATAATCTATAGAAACAGTGCTTATCACTGGCTTGCTGTCAATAAATACATGGGTAAATCTCTGTTTGAGTCTCTCGGTTCTGAAGGCTGTGAGACCCCTGATTTCCCACTCCACACCTCTATATTTCTGTGTTTGTGTCTTTAATTCCTCTAGCGCCGCTGAGTTGGGGTCTCTCCAACCCAGCTTGTCTCAGCAGTATATTTTCTTTCTTAGTGATACATAAAATAACCATGTATCTTACAATCATTGCAACTTATATTTAATTAAATAGTTTATGTAAGGGGATGATAAATGCTATGGAGAAAAATGAAGTGTGGTAAGATGGAGAGAGAAGTAGGGAAGCAGAGACTCTCTCCTAAAAGGCATCAGAGGAGCCCTCTGTGATGAAGTGATATTTGAACAGAGACCTGTAAGAAGTAAAATTGGAAGCCACATGGATACCTGGGAGAAAAAGATTCTCGCCACAGGTTACAATATTTGCAAAGATCTTGAGACCAGAACTGGCCTGATGCAACTGAGGAAGAGCAAGGAGGCCTGAGTGGCTCCAGGATTGTAACAAGGGGAGTGCTGTTTGGTGCTGGAGTCAGAGAATCAGCAAGGTGGGAGGTTGTACAGGGTCTTCAGTGCCATGGTTAGTACTCCAGCTCTCTCTTTAAGGAAGAGAGGAAGCCACTGGAGAATTTTGAGAATAAGAATGACATGCTCTGACTCATGCCTCAAAAGTGTCATTCTGGCCACTATTTTGAAAATAGTAATAAGGAACAAGTAGACAGTGAGGAGATCTTTAGTAGGTTTGAGCTTTGGTAGTGATGAAGGTGAACAGAAGCAGATACTGAACATATTTAAAAATTAGAGCCAACGAAATTTGCAGATGGATTGGATGTGGGGTATGTAAGAGAAAGAATTAATAAATGATGCTGAATTCTATGACCAGAGCCACTGGAAAGATGAAATTGCCACCTGCTGAGGTAAGGTGGATTACGGGGGGAAGATGAGGAAGCAGGAGCCAGAAGTTCAATTTTAAATGTGCTATGTTATAGGCTGGGCACTTGGCTTGCACCTGTAATCCCAGCACTTTGGAAGGCAGAGGCAGGTGGATCACTTGAGGCCAGGAGTTCAAGACCATCCTGTCCAACATAGCAAAACCCCATCTCTACTAAAAATACAAAAATTAGCCAGGCACAGTGCACGCCTGTAATCCCAGCTACTCCAGAGGCTGAGGCATGAGAATCACTTGAACTCGGGAGGCAGAGATTGCAGTGAACCGAGATTGTGCCACTGCATTCCAGCCTGGACAATACAGCAAGACTTGGTCTCAGAAAAATAAAAATGAAAATAAAAATAAATAAATAAATAAATGTGTTACACTATAAATATCTTTGATTATCTATCCAGGCAGCAATGGCAAATTGAAAACTGGATGTAAGTGTTTGGTGGTCAAGTAACATATATGAGTAAGATGTTAATTTGGAAGTTATGAGTATATAGACTTCTTTAGGAACGTCTCCTATATTTCCTTCTAGTTTAAATTCTGGTGAAATCTACATCCATGCCCAAATACAGAGAAGAAGAGGGCCCTTATGCCACTTAGGTAAGTGCTGACAGATCCCGATTGTTGAAGAACCAGGCTTTCCTGGGGGGAGGCTGTTCTTTGGACCTTTTTCCCTTCTTTCCCTGCCTCTGAGGTTGCCAGCTCTGTGACTGGTTCACCCTGCAGGGCCTGGCTGTCATCTAGCCACTTGAGTTTACAAGCACACCCAGTTTGTTTTATAAAGGCAAATCACACTGTAATTACAATTTTGAAAAATGTGAAAAATAATCAACCTGTCTTCAGTCCATTGACCACTCGAAAGGAACCACTGAAAGAAACTCTTCGTCAATGTTTGAATAAGCAGTACCAAATAACAGCCATCAGTACTACCAGCACTGAGTGGTCTACAGAAATATATGATACTCATTGAACCTTAGGTTTCTCATGAAATAACAGAATAAAATATGGTGATATTGTATGAGTAAAATAAACATACTATTTTTATTATTGCCAGCAATATTTATGATATAAAAGTGACTAGCAAAAATTTTTTTGTTAAAATGATAGAAAATTTTCTTATTGATCATGTATAAAGAATACCGTGATGAAAACTACAATTATGTCTTTGGTTTTCATTTGTTTGGAATTAGCGAGTACTTGTGTTTCTGGTTAAAACCATGCCTTAATTCAGCAATTCTTAAAATTCCCCAGAGAAAGGATAAATATTTGAAAAGACGTTTTCATTCTACAGTGTACTGTACTTATATCATCAGGTAACTTTGATACAAATGTTAGTTTGGGGGATTAGGGAACAAAAGCAACATATTCAAATGAATTCCTATAATATTAAAAACAGATATCGACTAATGTACCAGGAATTTTACTCTTGCTGTTCATTTGAAGTTCTATTCTGCCCTTGTAAATCAAAAACTCATCCAAATGATATTTTCAGTATGTGCAAATGTGAATATGAGCACTGTTGCTTGTAAATAGGGTGGATTTGCTCGGAGCTCAACATCACTACTGATGCATTATTTTATGTTAGAAATGTAGCAGTTGATTGGAAATCACGCCTAAAGTTTTTCTAGACCTCTATTATATCAATTTTTAAGAAATTACTAACCACAGCTCCCCTTTCTATTTAGGTTTATTTATTTTAACAATAGAAACCAAAATCTTTTACTTTCCAGAAAATTTCAGGAAAATATCACTGATTTGGGAGCTTGGTTTAAAAAAATAAGTTTCAGGAAACAAAAGGACTGGCAATGCTTAATTTCTTAAGCTAGGTGATGGTATGTGGATATTCATCATATTGTTCGCTATACTGTTTTGAAGGCTAAAATATTTCATAATCAGAAAAATATGGGCTAGTAGTTGAGCCATTCAAAAAATGAGTATATAAATAGTTTTTTACTTATGATGGTGACCATACATTTCTCCACCTATGTCATGGCTACCTTTGTGCTCACAACTTAATTTGTAATTGACTCTATTTCAGGTTATGACTGGCAAAACCAAGGAAGACCATTGAAGGATGCTTGACTTTCCAAAGTGGGTTAGAAATGCTTAAGTTGCTTCCCCGCGCCCCCCCCCCCCATTTTAATTGCTTTATCTTACCTACAACCAGACAGTAACAGCAGAGTACAGTTTGGGGAACATTCTGGAATGGTGTAGTGAGAAACTCTGTAAATCCAGCCCTCTATTAGAAGCACTGAAACTGTTGGCAAAAATTGTAAACATTAAACTTTAAACTTTTCCTATCTCTGGAAATTAACCAAAGGCTTACAACACTCTGAAAAGCATTAATTAAAGCAAAGTTGCTGAATCTGGTTAAGAATAGAAGGGTCAGTGGCTTTCACTTTGGCCTACTCCCACTCTCCTCTCTCAAGTGCCGTGACAATCTTGAAAGCTGTTTGCCTCAAAACCAAGCAGTTGTAAAAGCCAGAAGGCTGGAAGTCCCTGGATGGGGATGGAAATTCCTCAAAAGATGCCACCCCCAGTGCTTTACCACTATCTGACCTGTCTTGAAGCTCCCTGGAAAAGCCCCATTTGGGGGTATTGTCATTATTTGACTTGATTCCGAGCTTGCTTTGCAGAAAAAGCCCTATCTCTCGGCTGTTTCTCAACAAACCAGTCAGCAACAATTATTTAATATTGTAGCAGTCTGAGCTGCAATGCCAGCTGGGACAAACAAGAATCTGACTCAATAAAAAATAGAAAATATTAATGGACTCGTAACAAGTAAAGAGATTAAATTAGTAATTCAGAAACTTCCCACAAAGAAGAGACCAGGCCCAGATGGCTTTACTGCCAAACATTTAAGAAAAATTAATACAAATCCTTTACAAAACTCTACCAAAAAATAGAATAGGAGGAAACACTCCTCAATTCTTTCTATGAAGCCACCATTACCCAAATATCAAAACTAGACACAGACATACAAGAAAAACAAAACAAAACAAAAACTAAAGACCTAAATTCCTTATGAATATAAACACAAAAATCCTCAACAAAATGCTAGCCAACTGAGCCCATCATATTAAGAAGAATTATAGAGAAAAAGAAAAAAAAGAAAAAAAAATGATTAATTGGGCTTCATCAAAATTAAAAAACATTTTCTTTGTAAAAGACCCTAATAAGAGGATGAAAAGGCAAGCTACAGAACGGGAGAAAATATTTACAAATTATACATCCAGCAGAAGATTCATAGCTGGAATACATAAAGAACTCTGAAATTTTAATAGTAAAAAAAACAAATATTCCTATTAAGAAAATGGGTGACAGACAGGAAGGGATGTTGTGTCAAAGAGGGTAAACAGAGGGCAAATAAATTAATGAAAACATGTTCAACATCATTAGCCATTAGGGAAATGAAACAGAAAACCACAATTATTTATTATTCCACACATACCAGAAGGCTATTTTAAAAAACAAAACAAAACCAAAAAAAAAAAACAAAAAAATACATGCCATAAAGGATGTTGAAAAACTGCATGGTTTCTTTATTGTTCGTGGGAATTTAACATCGTACAGCCAGTCTGAAGAAACATTTTGGAATTTTTCTTTTAGTCTAAACATGTAATCATTTTACAATCCATCAATTCCATCCTTGAGCATTTATCTCGGAGAAATGAAAGGGATATTCACATAAAAACCAGTACATGTATGTTTATAGCTATTTTATGCATAATGTCTGCAAACTGGAAACACACAGATTTCCCTCAAAAAGCAAATGGGTAAATAAACAGTGGAAAATCGACACTGTGGATTACTACTCAGTAAGAAAAAGGAGCAAACTATTGTTACATGCAAAAACCTGAATTAATCTCCAGAGAATTGCACTGAATAAAAAAGATCCTTCCCCAAATGTGGCATAGTATAATTTCATTTATATAACATTCTTGAAATGACACAATCATAGAAATGGAGAACAGATTAGTAGTTTCCAGGGGTCAGAAACAGGGGTGGGTTGAGAGAGAAGGTGATGGATGTGTTTGTAAAGGGGCACCACTAGGGAGACTTGTCCTGATGGAACTGTTCAGAATTGTGAATGTATCAATATCAATATTCCAGGACTGATATTGTACTATATATCTATATGATATTACATTGAGGGGAATTAGATGTAGGGTATATATAATATTTCTATATTATTTCTTTTTAAAAGACTTATTTTAGGTTCAGGGGTATATGTGCAGGTTTGTTACATGGATACATTTGGTGTACAGATTTTTTGTTAGCCAGGTAATAGGTATAGCACACTATAGGTATTTTTTTCAATCCTCACCCTCCTCTCACCCTCCACCCCCATATAGGCCAAGGTGTCTGTTGTTCCCTTCTTTGTGTCCATATGTACTTGATGTTCAGCTCCCACTTATAAGTGAGAACATGTGGTATTTGATTCCTGTTCCTGTGTTAGTTTGCTGAGGATAACAGCCTCCAACTCCATCCATGTTGTTGCAGAGCACATGATTTCATTCTTTTTCATGACGGCATAGTATTCTATGGTCTATTTGTACCACTTTTCTTTATCCAGTTTTCCATTGACAGGCATTTAGGTTGATTCCATGTCTTTGCTATTGTGAACTGTGCTGGGATGAACACACATACATATGGCTCTTTATGGTAGAATTATTTATATATTTTTGTGTATATACCCAATAATGGGACTGTTAGGTCAAATGGTAGTACCAGTACCATGCTGTTTTGTATAGTAGGTAGGCAGAATAATGATACTTGGCTACACATCAAGGGGGAATCCAAATTACAAATGAAATTACATTTGCTAATCAGCTGTCTGAGATGAAGAGCTTATTCTGGATTGTCAGGAAGGATCCAATGTAATTACAAGATTCTTCATAAGCAATAGAGTAAGTTAAGAGAGCCAATGTCCCAGCGATGCGATGTGAGATGTGCCCCACCGTCTATTGCTGTCTTTGGAATGGGAGGAAATTATAAACCAAGAGATGCAGAAATCCCATTCAAGCTGGAAAAATCTGGGAAATATATTCTTCCCTAGCGCTTCCAGAAAGGAACTCAGTTCTCTGACCGCTTAGTTTAAGCCCGGTGAGGCCTATTTGAGACTTGTGACCTTCAGAATTTTAAAATAACAGATTATTTTAAGCTGCTAAATTGCAGTAATTTGTTACAGCAGCAGTAAGAAATGATAAACCATGTTAATAAAGAACAAAAATCACATGATTATGTCAATAGAGTCAGAAAAAGTATTTGATAAAATCCAATGTCCTTTTGTGATAAAAATACTCAACAATCTAAGAATAGTAGACAACTTCCTAAATTTAAAGAAACGCATCTATGAATAACCCACAGCAAACATAGCACTTTATAGTAAAAGACTGAATGTTTTGCCCCATAAGTAGCAACAAGACAATGACGTCACTTTTGCCACTTCTTTAAAATATTTTTATGTTTGTTCTAGCCAAGGCAATTTAGTAACAAAAAGAAATAAAGGACATTCTTCTTGGGAAAAAAGAGTAAAAATACTTCTACTTGCAAATGATATCATCTTATAATTAGAAAATCTTACAGAATCTATTAAAAACTGTTTGAACTAGTAAATGAGTGCAGTAAGTTTACAGGATAGAAGATCAATATAAAAAATGAATTATATTTCTATGCCTGAGAAATTAACAAACTGAAAATGAAGTTAAGAAAATTTCATTTACAATAGAATAAAAAATAAAATACTTAGAAACAAATTCCAGAAGAAGTATTAGACTTTCACACTGAAAATTATAATATATTGTTAAATAAAATTAAAAACAATTTAAAAATGAATGGAAAGGCAGCTAAATTTCATGGATCAGAAGATTTAAAATTTTTAATAGGGTAATATTCCCAAGTTAATCTACAGATTCAATAAAATCACTGTCATAAACCCAGATGGCTTTTACTGAAATTGATAGCATATCTGAAAACTTACATGAAAATACAAAAGTTTTGAAAAAACAAAAAATCTTAAGAGGAATAACTTTCTGATTCTGAGGCTTACCACAAAGCTCAGTAAACAAGATACTGTGTAATGGCACGAGGAGAGATGTATATGTTAATGGGATGGATCTGAAAGTCTAGAATAAACTCTTCATTATAGCCAATTGGTTTTTGAAGAAAGTGCCAAGACAATTTAATGGGGGAAAAATATAGAATAGTCATTTCAAAAAATGGCATTGGGACAACTGGATATTCACATGCAAAAAAAGAAAAGAAATCTAGATTTCTGCCTTACATCATATGTAAAAATTCTTCAAAATAAATTGTTGACCAAAATATAAGGTCTAAAATGACAAACTTCTCAGAAGAAAACATGAAAGTAAACATTCATGACCTGGGGTTAGGCAGTGTTATATTAGGCATGACGACAAATCAGATGCACAAAAAGAAAACAAATAATTATTGAACTCCACCAAAATTAAAAACTTTTGTTCTTCAAATATACTATAAAGACAATAAAAGAGATAAGCTATAGCCTGGAAGAAAAAATTTGCAGATCATATAACTAAAAAGGGACTTGAACCCAAATATATAAAGAACACTTGCAATTCAATAATAAAAATGATAAATCGTCCAATTTAAAACTGGACAAATATTTGAATAGAAAATTCTTAAGAAGATATGCAAGTCATCAATAAACACATAGAGTGATAATTAACGTCATTAGTCATTAACGATACCACTTGACACTTACTAGGATTGCTAAAATCAAAATGTCTGACTACAGCAAATGTTGGTAAGGATGTGAAGAAATTGAAACCATCATATGTTCCTGGCAAGAATGTAAAATGTTCCCAAAATGGTTTGACATTTTCTTAAAATATTAAGCATGAAATTAATCTATGGCCCTGTAATTCCACTCAGAAATGAAAGAGAAATGAAAACATATGTCCACATAAACTCTTGTACAAAGATGTTCTTAGCATCATTATGCATAGTAGTAAAAAGTTAGAATCCACACAAATGTTCATAAACTAATTTATAGGCAATTAAAATGTAGTATGTAGTATATCCAAACAATGGAATATCCTTCAATAATAATAAAAAATGAATGAAGTACTGATGCATGCTGCAACCTAAAAGAAGCTCGAACACATTATGCTCAATGAAAGAAAACAGTCACAAAAGATACACAATTTATTCCACTTTTTTGGAAAGTCTGGAAACTGCCTAATGCTGTGATGCCAGTGATGGCAAACAAGAACCGAGACAAAAATGCAAAAAGATTTAAAAACAAAATGTCTATAGGGTGCTTTATGTGGATACAGAAGGCCATGTGCACATGCAGTGTTGTATGCCTGTCCAGAAAAGACCTTAAAGGGCACCAATCATTCACCTCCGCCCAACTTGTATCTCTGCACAAGGATGCAGTGAAGGCTGACAGACTTTTAAATGTCCAGAGTGGTGGGTGAATAAATGCCCCAACACACACAAAGCCTCTTGGCAAAAGGCAGGAAACATACAGGATCAAGCCATTTAAAGAAGTCTTGGACCAATCGTTACCTGACTACTAAGCTAACCAAGCTAACACTTCATCGGCTGCACACTATATAGATAATGGCATTATAGAATTATTCTGGAAAAGTTCTTAAATAAAAATACCACTGCCAATCAAAACTGTCCAGAAGAGAGGATATTTGATTTCCAAAGTTATCATATGATATTACCAAAAAATACAGTTTTCAACAAAAATCATAAGATGTGCAAAGAAACAGGAAAGAATGGCCCCCACACAAGAAAACAAGCAGCAGGTGCATGCTGCCCGTAAGCAAGCCCAGGTGGTGAAGTATTAAAGACTTTGAATCAGTTCTTATCAATATGTAAAGAATATTAGGAGAGTGATGACTCACAATTCTAAAAATATCAATAAGGAGATGGAATATATATATTTTAAATGGCCAAGTGGAAATTTTAGGGATAAAAAGTATAGTAATTTAAAAAATGTACTAGAGGGGCTCAACACCAGTTTGAGTTGGCAGGGAAAAGAATCAGCAAACTACAAAATGGATCTGTAGTGATTCCTCTTTTAGTCTGAGTTACTAAAATAAAAGGAATATAGGAAAATAAACAGAGCTTCAGAGACCTGTGAGTCTCCATCAAGCACAACATATGCAGCATATGCATAATGTTAGTTGCTGAAAGCTGGGGGAGAAAGGGACAGAAATATTTGAAAAATACATTTATGACAAGTAAATTCATGAATTAGTAAGCAAGATCTTCCCACAAAGAAAAGCTTGTGCTTAGATGGCTTCACTGATGAATTTTAGTGAAGATGTAAATAAAAATTAATACCAACGTGCCACAAACACTTCCCAAAAATAGAGAAAAAATAAAATTTCTAACTCATTTTATGATTTCAGTGTCACCCTGATACCAAATAAAATTCATCATAAGAAAAGAAAACCAATATCCCTTGTGAATATGGAAAGAAAAGTGTTAAGATCAGAAACAAGACAAAGATACTCGCTGTTTCTCTGCTGTTTAATGCATGCTTTGCAGCTGCCCCTCAGAGGCCTGGAGTAATGGCCCTCAGATGTTGAGACAGATGATGCCACACACACCCTGCTTAATTCCATGTGGGTCCTGTGACAAACTACTGCAAACTTCGTGGCTTATAATAAAAATAAATTTATTCTCTTACATTTTAGGAGTCCAGAAGCTGAAATCAGTATCAGTGGGCCAAAATCAAAGCTGTCTGCATGGGTGCGCTCTGCTCAGAGGCCCCAACAGAGAGTAGGTTTGTTGCCTCTTCCAGCTGCAGGTGGCCGTTTGCATTCTTTGGCTTGTGGTTCTGTCTCTCCAATTTCTTCCTTTGCCTTCACTTTGCCTTTTTCTCTATATGTATTTCTTTTTCTCTTCTGGCTGTTTCTAATCTCCCTCTTTCTCTAAGAAGGACACCTGGATGATCTGGGATGGCCTAGCCATTCCAGAATCCTTCACTTACTCACATCTACAAAGACCCACTTTTATGAAATGGAACATTTACAGGTTCCAAGGATTAGAACCTGATATCTTTGGGAGGTCATTATTCAGTCTACTACACACACTAAGAGGGCCTGAGGAGATTTATCACATATACCAAAGCCACTCTGAAAATGGTCCGGGTGAAGGGAAGGGTGAGTGTTTCCAGTTTTTGGAGGGTGAAGCTGGCATGAAGGTTTCTATACAGGGTAGGTTTTGTGTATCTAGGAAAAGAGCACCTGGAAATTCTTTATGAGCTCGAAGAAATGTTAGGCCAAAGGAAAAGGGGAATGGTGGGACTTGGAAGCTGTCAGCTGTCAAATATGAAAAATGAAGTCAGACTCCATTACAACGTAGTATTGGAGGTTCTAGCCAATGAAATCAGGCAAAATGACAAAACAAAACCAGTAAAACAGAAAGAAAGGGGAAAAAAAAGAAAGACATCCAGATTGAAAATCAAGAAGTAAAACTTTATTTATTCACAGTTAATAGCACCCTGTTTATGGAAAATCCTGAAGAATCCAACTACAAGTAAAATGAAAAAAAAGAAAGACATCCAGATTGAAAGTCAAGAAGTAAAACTTTATTTATTCACAGTTAATACTATCCTGTTTATGGAAAATCCTAAAAAATCCAACTACAAATAAAACAAAAAAAATTAGAATAAATAAACACTTCAGGAGGCTGAGGAGGGCGGATCACGAGGTCAGGAGTTCAAGACCAGCCTGACCAATGTAGTGAAACCCTGTTTCTGCTAAAAATACAAAAATTAGCCAGGCGTGGTGGCACATGCCTGTAGTCCCCGCTACTTGGGAGGCTGAGGCAGGGGAATTGCTTGAACCCAGGAGGCGGAGGTTGCAGTGAGCCAAGATCATGCCACTGCACTCCAGCTGGGGCAACAGAGTGAGACTCTGTCTCAAAAAAAAAAAAAAAAGAATGAATAAACAAGTAGACCAAGGCCACATGAAACAAGATTAGTATAAAAAGTCAATTGTTATTCTATATACAAGCATTGTCCACTCCAAAATTAAAATTAAGAATACAATTCTATTCACTGTGGCACTAAAAATGTACAATACTTAGACGTACATGGAACGAAAAAGTGTAAGGCTTATAAACTGATCACAAAACTGTGGAGAGACATTCCATGTTCGTGAGTTTACAGACTCAGTTTATGTTGATGACAATTCCTCCCCAATTGATGTATGAATTCAACATAATCCCTATCAAAATTATAGCATGCATTTTTTCAGAAATTGATAACCAGATCCTAAAACTTATATGGAAATGCAAAACGTCTAGAATAATCAAAACAATTTAAAAATAAAATATTGTTTAAAAATAAGAACGAAGTTGGAGGACTTCTGCTTTCTGGTTTCAAAATTTACTATAAAGCTACAGTTATTAAGACAATGCATTACAGACATAGATTAATAGGTAGGTAGATATAAAGGGGTCAAATTGAGAGCATGGTGCATACAATTTTTTAAAAAATGTTTAACTGACCTTGTCAATGAAAAACTTTTGCTTATAAAAAGACATTATTAAGAAAATAAAAACGTGAGCAGTCTCCCAACAGACTGGGAGAAAATATTTTCAAAAACACACATCCAATATGAGGTTTGTATCCAGAATTTACGAAGAACTCTTACAAATCAATACTGAAAAGACAAATAAGTCAGTCAAAAAAGTGGGGAAAAAACAGAAGACAGACTACCAAAGATGATGTATAAATAACTAATAAGCACATGAAAAGATGCTCAACATTATTAGTCATTAGGGAAATGCAAATTAAAACAACAATGAGCTATTACTACATACCCATTAGAATTGCTAAAATCCCAAACACAACACCAAAGGCTGATAACGATGTGGAGAAACAGGGACTTTCATTCATTTCTGGTAGAAATACAAATGGTGAAGCCACTTCAGCAAACAGCTTAGCAGTTTCTTACAAAACTAAATGTATTCTCCCCATGTGGTCCAGTAATAGTGCTCCTTGGTATTTAACCAAGTATGTTGAAAACTTACATCCATAGGAAAATCTGCATACAGATATTTATAGCAGCTTTATTCATAATTGCCAAAATGTGGGACTAACCAAGATGTTCTACAGGTCAATGGATAGATAAATCATAATACATCTATCTATACAATGGAACATTATTCAGTACTAAAAATAATGAGCCACCAAACCACTAAAAGTCATGGAAGAACCCTAAATAAAAATTACTAAGTGAAAGAAGCCAGTGTTGAGAGGCCGTATGTTTCCAAGTGTATGACATTTTGAAAAAGAAAAAAAATCAGAGAGAGTAAAAAAACTCGGTAGTTTTCTCAGGTTTGGGGTAATGGCAAGGGGACTAAATGGGTGGAGTAGAGAGGATTTTCCTGGCAATGAAACTATTTCAAATGATACTCTAATAGTAGATACATGTCACACATTTGTCAAAGCCCAGAGAACTTCAACACCAAGAGTGAACCTTTGTAAACCATGGGTTTTGGTTGATAATGATGTGGTAATGTTTCTTCTTCTATTGTAACAAATATGCTCTATTGTTAGATGTTTACCATGGGGAAGGCTCTACATGTTGGGGTAGAAGGGTGTGCATGGGAACTCTGCACATTTCACCAACTTTGCTGTGAACCTAAAAATAAAGACTACAGCTTCAGCATGTAAGAAGCTTAGAAGTTGCTACTGCAACCTAACAACAAATAGAAAGCTGAACAAATGGAAAACCAGTAATTTATTTTATTTTTTTAATTTTATGTATTTATTTATTTATTTTGAGATGGAGCCTTGGACTGTCGCCCAGCCTGATGTGCAGTGGTGCCATCTCAGCTTGCTGCAACCTCCCGGGTTCAAGCTGTTCTCCTGCCTCAGCCTCTGGAGTAGCTAGGATTACAGGCACACGCCACCACGCCTGGCTAATTTTTTGTATTTTTAGTAAACACAGGGTTTCACTATGCTGGCCAGGCTGGTCTCAAACTCCTGACCTCATGATCCGCCCCCCCTCAGCCTCCCAAAGTGCTGGGATTACAGGCTTGAGCCACCGCACCCGGCCAGTAATTTTTTTTAAATCAGTAAGATAAGTGATGTCACAAGACAAACCACTGCCTCCAAAATTGGAGAGACAGGCAGGTAAATATGGAAAAATCACAAGTTACCAGAGAAGAAACCCATGACTAAAAGCCTTCATGGGAACCAGTGCCAGGGTAGGAAAAACTAAACTGTAGTTGAGAAACTGCCAGAGTCTCAGTGTGGACGAAAGTAAGAGTTAAAAACTCAAAGGGTAGGTACCATGATAAAGAGGGGCCCCTCACATTTTTGTGTGTTTTAAGGCCTTCACAGTGAATACGAATATCAGAGAAGAATAACCATGCTTTGGCAGAGGGCATTCTCTTTTGCTTTGTTTTGTGTTTGAGACTGGGTCTTACTCTGTCACCCAGGCTGGAGTGCAGTGGTGTGATCTCAGCTTACTGCAATCTCCCCTTCCAAGGCTCAAGTGATTCCCCCCCACCTCAGCCTCCTAAGTAGTTGGGACCACAGATACGCACCACCATGCCTGGCTAATTTTTGTGTTTTTTGTAGATATGGGGTCTTGCCATTTTGCCCAGTCTGGTCTTGAACTCCTGAGTTTAAGTGATCAACCTCCTCAGCCTCCCAAAGTTGCACTGCCCATGAAGCAGTATAGTGTTATTTGAAAGTGAACTTGGATTAGTTGTAAATGTATATTGCAAATTCTAGGGTAACCACTAAAAAAAGCTAAAGAGAAGTGTTATAATTGACATGCTGAAAAGAGAAAGAAAATGAAATTATACAAAACACTCAATTAAAGCCACAAAGGCAGAAAAAGCATGGAAGACAAAAAAATAGGAACAAAGAACAAGGGAAAGAAGTAGAAAACAGTAACAAATATGATTCATATTAATCCAACTACACCAACAATTACTTGAAACATCAATGGTCTAAATATACCAATTAAAAGACAAAAATCATCAAAATGGATGAAAAAACAAGACTTAACTGTATGTCATCTACAAGAAACTAACTGTAACTATAAAATACATATAAATTAAAAGTAAAGAGATGGAGAAAGAGATACAATCTTAATGTTAATGAAAAGAAAGCTGAAGTAGCTAAAATCATTTTAGACAGAGCAGACTTCAGAAAAAGAGAAGTTATCAGAGATAAAGGGGGCATTACACAATGATAAAGGGGTCAGTACTCCAAGAAAACAATAATTCTTTATGTCTCTGTACCTAACAACAGAGCATCAAAATATACAAGCCAAAAGTGGATAGAACTGCAAAGAAAAATTGAGGAATCTAGTGTTATATTTGGAGACTTTAACTCTCTTCTATCAGAAAATGAAATATCTGGTAGGCAAAAAGTCAGTAGGCATATAGTTGATCTCTATGGCATCATCAATCAACTGTGTATAATTGACCTCTATAGACAATATCATCCAACAACAACCCATTATGCATTCTTCTCAAGCTCACATAGAATATTTACTAAGATAGACCACATTCTGGGCAATAAAACATACCTAACAAGTTTAAAAGAGTAGAAATCATATAATGCCTGTTCTCAGACAACAATTGAATTCAATGGACTTTTGGAAACAACAAAAACTAAAATCAATAACAGAAATGTAGCAAAAAAAATCTCAAAATATTTGAAGATAAAACAACATACTTCTAAATAACACATGGGTCAAACAATAAGTCTCAAATAAATTTTAAAATATTTGAACTAATGAAAATGAAACCCCAACTTACTAAAATTTGTGGAATATAGCTAAAGCAATGCTTACAGGAAAATTTATGGCATTGGATACATGTATTAGAAAAGAAGAATAATTTACAATTAACAATCTCCACTTCCACCCGTGGAAACTAGAAAAAAAAGAGAAAATTAAATCCAAAGTACACAGAAAAAAAGAAATAATAAAAATTAAAACAGAAAATAATAAAATTGCAAACAGGAAATCAGTAGAGAAAGAAAAGACTGGTTTTTTGAAAAGACTAATAAAAATTATTAGCCTCTAGTCACGGAAACTAAGAAAAAAAGGAAGAAAATAAAAATTATTAATATTGAAAAAAAAGAGTAGATACCATTCCAAATCCCATGGACATTAATAGGACAGTAAAGAAATATTATGAAGAATTTTATGCTAACAGATTTAATAATCTAGATGAAATGAACTAATTTCCTGATAGAAAATTTTACACAAAAGAAATAAATAATCTGAATAGGCTGATACCTATGAAAGCAATTTAATCAATAATTAACTGTCCAAAACTGAAAGCTCCAGGTCCAGAGGTTTTTACCAGTGAATTCTAGCAAACATATAAGAAATGCATTATATCAATTCTGTATAGTCTTCCTCAGAAGTCAGAAACAGAAGTAATATTTTCTAACTTGTTTTATGAGGCCAGCATTACCCTAGTACCAAAATCAAACAAAGGCAGTTTAAGAAAACTACAGAGTATCTCTCATGAAAATTGGTGTAAAAATCTCAACAAAATATTAGCAAATTGAATCCCACAATGTATACAAAAAATTACACACTATGACAAAGTGGAATGAATTCCCGGCATGCAAGGCTGGTTCAATATTCGAATATCAATTAATGTAATGCATGACTTCAAAAAATTAAAAAAGAAAAATCACATGATCCTATTTATAGGCGCAGAAAAAGCATTTGAGAAAATCCAACACCCAGTCATGATAAAAACTCTCAATAGACTAGGAATAGAGGGGAACTTCCTCAATTGTATAAAGAACATTTACACAAATGTTCTACAACAAACACCATATTTAATGGTGAGAAACTGGAAGCAAAGATCAATAACAAGTTAAGGGATATCACCTCTCACCACTTTCATGTCACATCTAATGCAGTAAGACAATAAAAGAAATAAATTGTCTATTATTTGGGAAGAAAAGATTTTCTTTGTTTACAGACGATACAATGTTTTTATGCAGAAAATCCAAAAGAATCAGCCAAAGAAACCTCTGAAATTAATAATTGATTACAGCGAGGTTGCAGGACACAAAGTTAATACAGAAAAATCAACTGCTTTCTTTTATACCAGCAATGAACAGAAGAAATTTTGAATTTTAAAACACCGTATTATTTACATTAACATTTCCCAAAATGAAATACTTAGGTACAAACCTAACAAAATACATACATTATCCACATGAGGAAAACTAAAAAACTGATAAAAGATATTGATGGCAGTGGTAGCTGTCTGGAGAAGCTGCTGCCATCATGTGAACTGCAGCAAGGAGGCATGTCTGGGGCTGTACACTCCATGGAGCCGGCAGAAGCTGGGGACAAGTGGGAGCCCTGCCCCTTCTGAGTTGGAGTGGGAGCTCTGCGGGTTCCACTGCAGCCTCCCAAGCGATGGCTGTGGACCCAGGCATCCCTGTGCTCTCAGGGCCCAGGAGCAGGTGGGAGCCCAGCTCTCATAGGCACAGCTTCAGCGGCCCAAGTTGCGGCAGTGGACCCAGGCCTCCAGCTCCACAGAGCAGACAGGAACTGTGCTCCCCTGGGCACAGCCGCAGCCACCAAACTGCAGCTGCAGACCCAGGCATCACTGCATTTCTGTTCTCTTGGGGGCCTGGGAAGGCCTCCCCTGACCTTGCAGGCTTGGAAGTGCCTGCTCCTGCTTGCTGGCTTCTCCCTGCTGTCAGCATCTGTTCTGATCTTGGAGCAAAGTCAGAGCCAAGCCCAGGTGCTGTCATTGCCCTGCTGACTGTGCACATGTTTGGACACACCAACCCACTGCCTCCTCAGCCCCCTCTGGACTTTGGGCACTGACGAGCATGGGAGGGAAGCTGAGGGGGCACTGAGGGCAGCTCTGTGCTGGCCTGCAGCTGCACCTTGGCACCTATAGCCTGGGTGCCATGAATAGCAGCAGGAGGTAGATAGGTTCCTGGGCATAAGGGGGCAGGTCCCCGGTGAGGCCCCAACTTCAGGCCAGGGAGGGTCTGAAGGCTGGAAACCAGGCTGCCAGTCCTGTACACTAGAGTGGAAAATTGTGGTCCCTTTTCTGGGCCTGCCCATGGCCACCCATGGACCAATCAGCATGCACTTTCTCCCCTCTGAGGCCCCGTAAAAGCCCTGGGCTCACCCAGAGCTGAGCAGATATCAGGACGACAAGCTGCAGAGAGGTACTACCCATACCAATGCCTCCTCTCTGCTGAGAGCTGCAGAGACAATGGAATGACCTGCCTATAGAGAGGAGCTTCCCACTCCAGGGTCTCCTCTCAGCTCGGAGCTGAACACCCATTGGGACATCTTGGCTGCGCAAAGGAGTACTCACTGTGGGTCTCCTCTGAGCTGTTCTATTGATCAGTAAAGCTCCTCTTCATCTTGCTTACCCTCCACTTCTTTGTGTATCTCATTCTTCCTGGTCGCAGGGCAAGAACTTGGGACACATTGGATGGCAGGGCTAAAAGAGCTGTAAAACAAACAGGGCTGAAACATGTCCCATGCTCACCACATTGCAGGCAAAGAGAAAGAGAGAAGAGCTGTGGGCCTTCAGGGAGCCTAGACCTGGGAGCTCCTCTAGCCAGGGCTGTCACTTCCTCTTTGGGGCCCTCTGGTTCCTGGCATCTCCAAGCTTCTGGGCATCACCACGTCCTCCAGTGCCAGCTGTGGAAGCTGCTTGCAGTGCACCTGGTTCAGCCACAGCCTCACAGAGAGCTGGTGCCCATGCTGGCACCTGGAGCTGCCCACCCAGCTGCAGTGGCCAGACTTCATGTTCACTCACACACCCCTCACTGCTCCACCCCTGACTCGCCCTTGGCAGACATGGGATCCAGGCATGTAGTGTGTGTTTAGCACAGCCTGGCAAGCCAAGTGAGCAGAACTAGCCCAGTAGGCCCAAGCAAAACCCTGGCAAAGGAGCCACTGTCCACAGAGGCTTATGGCCAGAAAAGCAACACCCCACGGATCCTGTAACAATATCAAAGAAGAAATATACAAATGAAGAGCTATTTTGTGTTTATTGATAGAAAGATGCATAATTGCCAAGATGTTGGTTCTTCCCAACTTGATCTATAGATTTAATGCAATCCCAATCAAATTCTCCTTAAATTTTATCTAGTTATATTGTGGAAATCAACAAAATGAATCTATAGTTTATATGAAGAGGTGAAGCATGCAAAATAGACAATTCAATGTTCAAGAAGAACAGTCAGAGGACTGACTGATGCTATTTTGAATAATTACTATAAAGCTACAATATTCAAGCCACGTGGTATTGGCAAAAAAATAGACAAATACATCAATGTAACAGAATAGAGAACTGAGAAATAGACACATGTGAATTTAGTTAACATGATCTTCTTAAAAAATTAAATTTATGGCCAGGCGCAGTGGCTCACGCCTGTAATCCCAGCACTTTGGGAGGCCGAGGCAGGTGGATCACGAGGTCAGGAGTTCAAGACCAGCCTGGCCAACATGATGAAACCCTGTCTCTACTAAAAACACAAAAATTAGCCAGGTGTGGTGGTGGGCGCCTGTAATCCCAGCTACTCTGGAGGTTGAGGCAGGAGACTTGATTGAACCCAGGAGGCGGAGGTTACAGTGAGCCAAGATCACACCACTGTACTCCAGCCCGGGTGACAGGACAAGACTCTGTCTCAAAAAAAAATTAAATTTATTTTTATTGATACATAATAATTGTATATATTTATGGGGCACATGTGATATTTTGATACATGCATACAATATATAATGATCACATCAGGGTATTTAGGGTATTCATAATCTCAAACATTTATCATTTCTCTGTGTTGAGAACATTTCAAACACATATTATTAAGTGAAAGAAGCACATCTAAAAAGGCTATGTACTATATGATTCTAACTATATGACATTATGGAAAAGCAAAAGAATGGAGGCAGTGAAAGTTCAGTGGTTGCCTGGGGTTAGGTGGAATGGAGGGGTAAACAGGCAGAGCAGAGAGGAATTTGGGGGCAGCAAAACTCTTCTGAATGATACTAGGATGGATGACACTTGTTATTGTACGTTCGTAGAACACCATGAGTGAATGTTCGTGTAAGTTATGAGTTGGTTCATAATGTTGTGCCAATGTAAGTTCATCGATTATAACAAATGTACTACTGTGGCATGGGATATTAATACTGGGGGAGGATGTGCATGTTTAGGAATGGGAATATATAGGAATTCTCTTTACTTTCCATGTACTTTTTCTGTGAGCCTAAAACTGTTCTAAAAAAATAAAGTTTATTAATTAAAAATATATAAAATCTATTAAAAACTTAAACAGAAAAGTAAAGTAAATAACACCTTATTGTATAAAATGCCAATTCTTTGTAATATGCTTTGAGATTTGACTCTGAATTATCTTTATTATTTCTTTATTATAAATATCTAAAGCAAAGAATACTGTTTCATTTGGGAGGTTTCCCATAAATTTCACGTTGTAATATTATTTTGTTCTTTAACAATTTATGATTATCACTATAAAAAACATTTCCACAAACTGAGTTTCCAAGATCTAATTGGCTTTTTATTAACAATTCATAAAAGCAAAATACAAAGGGGCTTCAATGAACTAAACAGAATGAATGAGTTTTACGTGTACAAAAATGTGGAGAAAAGAAGAAACAAGAAAAAAATAGCAAATTGATCATTTTGAGGTTAATTTTTTAACAGGGATGAAAGCAAAATATTGTTGGAGTAACATAATTTTGCTGTCATTTGTTGCCTGATTTTTTGAAAGGTCAAAAACTTAGGTTTCATTTTGGTGGAATGGAGTGACTCCATTTTGGATCTACTGTCTTCTTTAATGTTACCTTTCTTACATTCTTATATTGTATTTCTTTAACATTCTTAAATTTCACCTTTGACTCCATAAATATTTAATCTCTAAATGTTAAAATGCTTTCTTGTTATTGCTTAAAATATTAATTATCATTTTCTAACTCATTAGATTTTTATCACAGAGTATGTTTCATACTATATGGGAGTGAAGGTAATTACGTTTTGGGAAGGCTAAATTTTCATGGAAACTTAGGGAAAAGGATATTTTCTGTTGTTGAGATGTTTATGCGTTATCTATAAATCTAGTCTATGGATTACATTTTTCAAGTATTTTGCTTTGATTTATTGCCTTATCAAAGAAAGACAAAGATGGAGGTAGAATTTCTCAAACCAATTGCATGTTTCTTACCTTACGCTTACCCTTATTTTTCTAATAGTGTTATACTAATTTAGTACACAAATATTAATAGTTATAATCTTAGTAAAATTTTTGTATCTATATATAAAGAGTTCAATCATTTTTTGTCATAAAATTTACTTTGTATGAAATAATATTGCCAGCTTTGCTCTTTTTTAATTGGACTGATTGATGTTTTTGTTTGTAAACATTCTATGATATTTTTTGTCAGAGATGTGTGTGTATATATATTTTTTTCTGGGATTATCCTACTGTTACTTATGTATGTCCAAAATTTACATCCAATGTTAATAATATTTAGGCAAAACATAATTTCAAAATCATGGCAATTATTTTATGTTTATATTTTGATACTGATTTAAAAAATAATGTTTCAGAAGTAAAGTTTGAAAACATTTTCTCCTGTATTGGTATTTCTTATCTATCTAGGAAACTAAAATACTCTGTTTTTTCTTCCTACATTTCAAAGTATGGATCCTGTAGGTTCACAATGTTGCCTGTTTCTTTAGCTCAAGAAATTATTCTTTCATTATGTTATTGATTCTATACTTTTTTCTTTCTTAAGAATACAAAATCCTTTTAGGTTGGGATCTTAAGAATATGAAATCCTTTTAGGTTGACTCTTTTTTTCACACTCTTCCATGTCAATATTCTTTTATAATTTTCATCTCATTGCCAATTTCTTCTTCATTCTGAGAGAGCAAATGATTCCTGTCCTTCACATACCTAATTCAAAAGTCTCACAAAATTCTATGAGTTCATTGATTTTCAGGTGGACTTAATTTAGCTCTTATATTCCTGTACATTTGTAAGTATTTACAGGAATACACTTTGTTTATTCATTTATTTATTTTTTGAGGTGGAGTCTCGCTCTGTCACCCAGGCTGGAGTGCAGTGGCACAATCTTGGCTCACTGCAAGCTCTGCCTCCCAAGTTCATGCCATTCTCCTGCCTCAGTCTCCCGAGTAGCTGGGACTACAGGCACCCGCTACCATGCCCTGCTAATTTTTTGTATTTCTAGTAGAGATGGGGTTTCCCCATGTTGACCAGGATGGTCTCAATCTCCTGACCTCGTGATCCACCCATCTCGGCCTCCCAAAGTACTGGGATTACAGGCATGAGCCACCACGCCCAGCCAGGAATGTACTTTATAATACATTTTTGGCAACTTGATTTGTTGTACAAAATTATCTATCTTAGAAATCAATCCTTGTTTTAATATGTGTATGTTCCTCAATATCTTTCAATCTTCTTTAATTGTCCCTCAGTTTTAATAGTTACGGGATATTGCATTAAATGGATTTGCATAATTTAGTGTTTCTTTTGAGATCTACTTTGTGTTCAATCTTTTGATAGTACAAACAATTCTTTCAAATAGTCTTTGTATGTAAGTCTCTTTCACAGGAGTGAATATATATAGGATACATTCCTAAAAATAATAATTGTTAGCATTCAGAATCTTTGTGTTTTTCCTCCTTTTTTTTTTTGTTTGTATTTCTGAGAAACATTACCAAATTGCCCTTCATGGACAGGTGATTTCCTTTTATACATCCTCTTACCCAATTCCATTTAATTTTAATCTGTTCCTTCTTGTTAAACTTATTCTGTTTCACAGACTAAAGATGTTATTTTATTTTATTGAATTACTTGAGAAATCAGTGTTTTTTTATTCTAACATTGTATTCTTTTGTGATATTTAAATACAGTGAGAGATTTAATCTTCACTTGAGTCTTCAGGATAAAGACTCAAATGAAGGTTATTCACTTCAATTACATTGATATTTTTGGGTCTTCACGTTTCTCTGACTCTAGTTTTTGTAGTTTTCAATTTCAGCTTAATTGTGAAGTCCAGGCTCAGTGATTTCCTATAAATAGGGGCTAGGGCTTACCCTTAGCCTAGTTGTCTGCGTATCAGTATGTTGAACTGTCTTTGCCCAGCTAAAGGACTAATTGATATTTGCAGACTGATTTTAAGGGTTAGCAGGCATTAATAAAGAAGCTCTGCTAATCCAAGTGGCATCGACTCCAACCCCCACAGAAGTAATGGTCAATGCTAAAAACCCTAATCTCAGCATCAAGTTTCCCCATGTCTCTTTCTGTTTCTGTCTGTTGTATTTCTGGACTTTGTAGCTGAGCTATATATCTCCCATGATATAATTTATCCAAGCATTACTTTTCTGTATCTGACTTGTGGTTTTCTGAGCGACGAAGCTGTCATTTCTGAATACATTTAAAGAGAAGTTGATTATGGGAGGAGGAAATTGGAAGAGAGGTGGCAACCCTTAGCTGTTTTATTATATCTGCTTTGTTTTCTCAGCGTCTATTACAGATTATGAGCCATCATCCAAGCTATAAGCAATAAATAAAATATCTCTACATCCTTGTCAAACTACTGTATTTGTATTATCTTAAGCAAAATGTATATGTGATTCTCCTTTCAACTCTGAAAGTTTTGTACCTCCCAAATTTTGACAATAAGTTGGCTATAAATACTAGTTTTTATTGCTGTTTTCTTTTTGTTTATATTTGCATTGATATTTTATTGACAGGTTTGGAGAGATTACATGAAGATAGATGACCAGAGTATGCGTTTAGTTAAAATTCTTGGTTTAATTTGGCATTTGAATCAGGTCATTCTCTTATAAGCCACATATTTCTGTCTCAAAGACTTATTGTATAAACCATATTTAACAATTGTGCTCTCATTTTAAGTAAAATATAGGAGCTAAATCTATAAAGAAATAATATTATCAGAATAATATTTATACAGTAAATAACTATCTGTTAATTTATTTGTATGTAAATTTGCATTTCTATATGGCATATTATTAAGGAAATTATCCATTTTAGCTTATGTTTCTCTTTATTCTGGATAACAACTATTCTTCCAATATTAAATTTCTTCTAAAATTACTTACCCCATTGGGCCTCTACCTCTGTCTCTTTTCCTGGTGTAGTCTTCTCTTCTACTTATTCACAGTTTTATCCTTGAATTAACTTGTTTTTTCTGCATTCTTTTATTATGCTGGAAACCTTCCTGCCAATTTGCAGGAAAGCAATACTCTTTGTTGATTTCCCTTTGAAAGAGAAAAGCAAGCTTCTAAACTAAGAAAGATCAAATCAGCATAAACTATTAGTATGATATTGTATTCTAAAGCAATGAATGTATCTATAACTAAAGATCTCACTCAGAAACACCTGGAGCTAGTTTATCTTCAATAGTATGCAAAGGCTATATTTAACTACAACACTTAAAAAACGAATTTTGTGATTTCCTTTTATTGTTTCAGGAATTACAAATTTTAAATTAACTAGGTGAAGATGGAAAAAGTCACATATTGGAAAGGGAGCAGAGGAGAGATGAATCTACAATTTGACCTATTAGAGAAATTAAAGGTCCCTTAAATACTACAAAATTACTTCAAAAATAAATCAAGATATTTTATTTTTAAAAGCAAAGAACCATACAACAGATATGTGTTTTTGTTTCCTCTTTTCCATACGTCAGGGTGAAATCAGATGTAAGTAATTTATTAGTTATGAGATACGCTCATTCATATTAGTTATGAGATAACTCATTTCTTATGTTTAAAATTGATATATAATATTCATTTTGAATTTTTCAACTATAAACTTTAAAAGGAGAAATATAAATGCTAACTAATGTATAATTTCCCATTTTCAATGTAGAAAGATATTTTTGTCATGTTCCAAATTTTCATTTATTTTAAATACTTGTTTTTTTTTTTTTTTTCTTAAGGGCCAAGGATAATTCTATCAGAGGACAAAGATGGTTGCTTTTAATTGCGCAGTTACTCTATCCAGTGATCCAGCTTTGGCTTCAGGTTGCTATAGCAATTAAAATGGGAAAACTGGAAACAAAGCTTATTAAACTTCATTTAATCCATTATATATGGTTACAGCAACCAAAAAGCTTCCTACAGATTCTGAAATGGAAGCATCACCTCTGCAGATAATTAAGTGTTTTGGTGGGAATTTGTTCGAAAACCCAATGTACAATTAGACAAATATGTTCACATACTATGTTTCATTGAAGTCTACATGAGTGTACATGCTTGTCAACGGGTCCTGATCCTAAATGCTTTTATGCCTGATTAATTGTCGATATCAGGCAGGAGCTTGCTCATTAGCTCCTTGCAGGGTCCATTTTAGATTGCAATAAGCTTCATTTAGAGATGATACGCTAACTGTTAATAAACTGCATTGAATTTTTGTGTGTGAGCAAATCCTGTTGGAAAACATCTAAAAATCTTCCAAAGGGACTGAATAAATTCAGATTATTCTCTTTTGCAAAATTTACTATTAGATTATCTATTTTGCTTTAATTAAATATAAACTTCGTGTTTGCTCTTTATTTCATATTTTATGTTTTCAATGTATCTGGTGTTTCCCACAGATATACTGACACTGTCAACTAATATTACTTCTGTATGTAAATGAAGCAAACTCATTTTAAGATTCACTAGATCTTGGTAACTAACTTTTTAGACAGACATTGCAGACAAATGTATATTTTAGCCATTAATAAAAACTCTAAAGGCAACTTACTCAATATTTTTCTCTTTAATTCAATAAAATTATTAGAAGACCTGCTAATAGACCTACTTTATTAACATATGTTGGAAACACAGAGTTAGGAAAATTTTCTAGAAATTACAGCAGGAGATAGTAAAGTTAGCTCAAGAAAGAAGACTTCTAAATCAGACCTCCCCAGAATTATTCTTTCTTATTTTGAGATCATAAGTATTTGTTTTGTTTTTTATTTTTTGTATTAAGCTACATATGAACTAAATTTTGTCATAGAGAAAACTATCCTCTCAAGAATCAGGAAATTTTAAAGAAAGTTAAAATTTTTTAAATGACAAAAGCATAGCTTTATTATTAAACTCACACCTACATACTATATACTAAAAGTAGAATAAGTTTACTGAATAAACTAATGGCTAGTCTCACTATCTTATCTAGACTAGGAGAATTACTTTTTACAAAATGTAGCTCATTTGGCTATCTCCTTGTATGCTTTTTAGAAAATGTTCCTAACTCCGTAAGTGTCTTCAACATATATTAATTAAACAGGTCTATTATTGGGTCTTCTAATAATTTTAGTGATGTCAAATGATAAAATACATGGTTTGGAGCTGTCTACATGAGAGAAAACATATTGTGAGAAGTCATAGAATTTTGCTTAGAAAGACTTGAAAATATATCAATGAAGGAATCAACATTGGAAATAATAATGTATATTTAAGGATACATATGATATTAGAAATAATCCAATCAATACTTATCTCTAATATAAAATAATTATAATAACAATTACAATAACATCTTTTCTTGTTTTTTAAGTCTTTAATACATTGGAATTTACACTGAAGTTTTCCACTGATTAGAAGTTCTAAAAAATTATAATTATCATGGGTGTTGAATAAAAAGATATCTTGAATAGATAGGAGGAAATATATATTTTTGGTGGCATTTAGCAGATAATTAAAAATCTTACATCTCAAATCATTCAGTAAATTGCAAAAAAGTCTTGTTTAGTGATATTTTGCAGTTCTCACAAAGACACAGGAAAGGCAATAATGGAATTTTTTATTTCATTAAAACATAAAATAACAGATTCAATTTTGGAAAGAAAAGTATACTTCTTGATGGATATTTTATACTCCATCTATATTATACTTTTTTCTTTTATACTATATTTCTTTTGGTCTCTTTTTAAAAGCAAGTGTAGAAGACAAAGACTTTTCTCTAAAATTATCACAAAAACACAGGAGTATATGGCTCCTGAGCATCTCTTTTTCTAATATCCCATATTTAATGATATATTTTAAAGAATTCTGTGACTTTACTTTTATCAACAACCAAGTTGAAATTAATTGTATATAAATTTTTTATCACATGTGAAGATGACTATATATAAAAATATTGCTTTGTGCCAGTTTCCAAATACATGCCATAACAATAATTTAATAACTTCTGTGAAAGTAAAATGAGGACTCAGAACAGAATTGAAAATGTACTCATTAGAAAACAGAGCTTCAGAAACATTTGAAATAATAATATCTCTTCAAATGGGATGTACATTCCTTACTGATATGGTTTGGCTGTGCCCCCATCCAAATCTCATCTTGAACTGTAGCTCCCACGATTCCCATGTGTTATGGGAAGGACCCAGTGAGAGGTAATTGAATCATGGGGGTGGGTCTTTTCCATGCTGTTCTCATGATAGTGAGTAAGTCTGAGAAGATCTGCTGCTTTTATAAGGCGGGGTTTCCCTGCACAAGCTCTCTCTTTGCCTGGTGCCATCCATGTAAGATGTGACTTGCTCCTCCTGGCCTTCTGACCTGATTATGATGCCTCCTCAACCATGTGGAACCGTAAGTCCATGAAACCTCCATTACTCAGTCTTGGGTATGTCTTTATCAGCAGTGTGAAAACAGACAAATACACTTAATAAATAAGGCAACTTTGATTCCTAATGAGATCCTTTCATTCGTTCGGGAGATTCTCCTAAAGTGTATGGTGCTTTTCCACCAGTTGGAGTTCAAGGTCTCAGTTCCTTTGTCCAATGATGGCAACTATTCTTTCCAAGCCCTACTCACTAGGAATTGTAGTAATGGCTGTTTCCTGAATATACACTGAACATATTTTGTTCTGTGCTTTTTCTTATAAATATCTAGAATACCTGGATTATCTACTATCCATCTAAAACAGTGAGGGCTGTATCTTCCTATTTTTCTTGGTCCCTTAATGCTTTCCTGAGCGCCATGGGGATGTGCTCCCTTCCATGAAATTCTTATGATTTTTTGCTGTTCCCTTCTTATTTTACTTACATTGCAGTAAAGTTATTGGTTTGGACAGCATCACAAAATCATGTGATATTGGAATATATATTCATGATTAACCAAGAGAAAGCAAACACAATAAGCACAAACTCCATAGTAACACATGAAAATATTTTTTGTTCCCAGCTACTCGGGAGGCTGAGGCAGGAGAATGGTGTGAACCCGGGAGGTGGAGCTTGCAGTGAGCTGAGATTGTACTCCAGCCTGGGCAACAGAGCTAGACTCCATCTCAAAAGAAAAAAAAAAAAGAAATAAGAAAATATTCTTTGTAGTGGTAGAGGAATAGGGAAGTTTGTTTTTTTGAGACAGGGTCTCATTCTGTTTCCCAGGCTAGAGTGTAGTGACACCATCACAGCTCACTGAAGCCTTGACCTCCCAAGATCAAGTGATCCTCCTGCCTCAGCTTCCCAAGTAGCTGGAACTACAGGCACACACCACCACAGCCCTTTAATTTTTGTATTTTTTGTAGAGACAGGGTCTTGCTATGTTGCTCAGTGATATGGTTAGGCTTTGTATCCCCACCCAAATATCATCTTGAATTGTAATCCCCAGAATCACCATGTGTCAACAGAGAGACCAGGTAGAGGTAATTAAATTATGGGGGTGATTTTCCCCATGCTGTTCTCGTGATAGTGAGTGAGTCTCGCAAAATCTGATGGTTTCATAAGTAGCTCTTCCCCCTTTGCTCAGCACTTCTCTTTCCTGCAGCCTTGTGAGGAAGGTGCCTTGCTTCCTCCTCACATTCTGCCATGATTGTAAGTATCCTGAAGCCTCTCCAGCCATGCTGAACTGTGAGTCAATTAAACCTCTTTCTTTTACAAATTACTCAGTCTTTAGCAATTATTTATTGCAGTATGAAATAGACTAATACAACCAGCCTGGTCTCAAACTGCTAGGCTTAAGTGATCCTCCTGCTTGAGCTCCCCAAAGTGCTGCAATTATAGGTGTGAGCCACTGCACCTGGACTAAGGGAAAATAAATTTCAATAAGCAGCCATATATATAGTTCTAGTTGCGTGTGTGTATGTGTATTTCAATTTTGAGTAAATTTATAGAGTTATGCAATCAACAATCTAGTTTTAGAACATTGTAGTCATTAATCTACTTTCTGTATTTATATTTTAGCCTTTACTGAGCTTTTCCTACAAATGGAATCATACAAAAGATGGTCTTTTGCATCTGACTCTTTTGCATCTGTCTCTGTTCACTTAGCATGATATTTTGAAGTTCATTCACGACTTAGCATCTACCAATAATTTATCTGTTTTATTACTGAATGGTATTCAATTTTTATATGGCTACATTTCATTTGGTCTATTGAACAGTTGAGGGAAATATGTATTGCTTCCAGTTTGGGGCAGCTATGAAGAATGCTGCTATAAATATAAACATTCCTATGCAAGCCTTTGTGTGGTTGTGTGTTTCCTTTCCTCTTATATTCCTCAGAATGAAATTGGTGGATTATTTGATAAGCTTATGTTAACTTTTCAAATAACTGCCAAACTTTTTCAAAGTGGCAGTATTCCCCAGCAACTTATGAGTGTTCTTAGTTTTCCATATCTTGGTCAACATTTGGTGTTGTCTTTTTCCAAAAGAGAAAAAAAGAAAAGAGAAGAGAAGAGAAGAAGAAAAGAAAAGAAAAGAAAAGAAAAGAAAAGAAAGGAAAAGAAAAGAAAAGAAAGGAAAAGAAAAAAAAGAAAAGAGAAAAGAAAAGAAAAGAAAAACCCTTCTCATGGGTGTGAAGTAGCATCTCGTTGTTGTTTTAATTTTCATTTTCTTTTTTTTTGAGACAGAGTCTCACTCTGTTGCCCAGGCTGGAGTGCAGTGGCACGATCTCAGCTCACTGCAAGCTCTGCCTCCCAGGTTCACGCCATTCTCCTGCCTCACCCTCCAGAGTAGCTGGGACTACAGGTGCCCGTCACCATGCCTGGCTAATTTTTTGTATTTTTAGTAGTGACAGGGTTTCACCATGTTAGCCAGGAAATTTTCATTTTCTTAATCATTAATAATGTTTGCACCTTTTCATGTGATTATTAGCCATTCTTATATCTTCTTTGGTGAAATGTCTATCCAAATATTTTACCCGTTTTTAAATTGGGTTGTTCATTTGTTTTTTTATTATTGAATTGTAACAGTTCTAGATACAGTCTTGTCACTGGTCATTTATCCTATATATGATTTGCAAGTATTTTCTTCCACTTTATGTCTTGTCTTTTAACTTTTTCATGGCATCTTTCAAAGCTTAAAATTGTTAATTAGGATGAATTTCAATATATCTTATTTGTTGTTGTTATAAGTTGCACCTTTGGCGTCTCCTTAAACTAAAGTTAACAAATACTTTCTCATATATTTTCTTCTGGATGTTTTATGAGTTTGGCTTTTATATGAGGTCTCTGAGACCTTTTTTGAGTTAGTTGTATGATGGGACATACAGGTCTACATCAGTCTTTTGACATGTGGACATTCAATTGTCCCTGTATTATTTATATGAACGGCTATTTTTTTCTGCATTGAATTGCCTTGACATCTTTCTTCAAATTATTTCACCATAAATGTGTTTATTTCAGGACTCTCAATTCTGTACCACTGATCTATATGTTTATCCTCACACTGGCAGCATTCTATCTTGCTTAGTGTGAATTTATAGTAATTTTGAATTCTAGAAATCTAAGTCCTTCAACTTTATTCTTTTTCAAAGTTATTCTGGCTGTTCTAGGTGCTTTGTAATTTTTTATAAATTTTAGGATCAGCTTGTCCATTTTTGCAAACAACAACAACAACAAAAAACCCAACCTACTGAGATTTTGATAGGCTGTGTGTTAAATTTATAAATCAATTTAGGGGAGAAATGACATCATAAAAGGATTAATTTTTCAATTCAAACATATGGAATGTCTCTCCATTTAGTTAAATCTTCTTTGGATGTGTCATTGCAATGTTTTGCAGTTGTCATGTTATACATTTTGCACTTTTTGTTAAATTTATTCCTAAGCATTTCATTCTTTTTTGATAATTTTGTGAATATAATTAATTTCATTTTTGGATTGTTACTTCTCTTTGAAAATACAATTACCTTTGTATAAAGATCTTATATAGGTAAACATGCTGACCTCCTCGATTTGGCTTAGTAGTTTTATTGTGGCTTCCTTAAGGCTTTTTTATGTATATGAGTACATCATCTGTGAATAAAGACAGTTGTACTTCATACTTTCTTTCTTTTTTTTTTTTGAGACGGAGTCTTGCTCTTTCGCCCAGGCCAGAGTGCAGTGGCGTGATCTCGGCTCACTGCAAGCTCCACCTCCCGGGTTCACGCCATTCTCCTGCCTCAGCCTCCCGAGTAGCTGGGACTACAGGCGCCCGACACCGCGCCCGGCTAATTTTTTGTATTTTTAGTAGAGACGGGGTTTCACCGTGTTAGCCAGGATGGTCTCGATCTCCTGACCTTGTGATCCGCCCGCCTCAGCCTCCCAAAGTACTGGGATTACAGGCGTGAGCCGCCGCGCCTGGCCGTACTTCATACTTTCAAATGTGCATGTTTTTAATTTCTATTATTATTATTTGCCATTATATACTGGCTACAAGCTCAATTAAAATGTTAAGTAGGAGTGGTGAGAATAGAAATCCTTGCTTTTTTTTCCCCATCTTTCAGGGAATGCATTCAATCTTTCAGCGTAAAGTATAAGGCTAGCTGTAGGTTTTATGCAGCTGCCTTTTAGCAAGTTGAGGACATTTCCTTTCATTAGTCTGTTGAGCGTTTTTAATCATGGATGTGTGTTGGATATTGTCAAATCCTTTTTCTGCGTTTATTTTGATGTTCATGGGCTGAATCATTATTTCCAAATGTTAAAATAGCTAAATATCAAATGCTTAATAAAAATTGCTTTTTCTCTAATATCTAGAGCCATTTGTATGCACTTAAAATCACTGCATACAGGTGACTACTTTTTTTTTTAACCAGTTGTTAAGGCTGCTTCTGGCTCAATGAAATGCTGGATTATAATTATTAATGCTAGGAGAATTTTGAACACTGTCAGAAAACAGGCTCCCTTTGTGATTTAGTAATATATTGGTGAGGAGTAGAAAGGGATTTTCTTTTTTCAGTTTTTTTTAATTGTGGTAAAATATACATAACATAAAACATCTGTAAGTCATTTTTAAATGTACATCTCAGTGACATTCATAATGTTGTGCAGTTACCACCACTATCCATTTCCAGGACATTTTTATCATCTAAAGCAGACGCTTGGTACCCACTAAATATCAACCCCACTTTACTCCCTACCCCCAGACTCTGGTAACCTCTATTCTATTTTCTGCTTTTATTAAATTGCCTTTTCTAGGTACCTCATATAAGTGAAGTCATACTACATTTTTCCTTTGTGTCTACCTTCTTTCACTTAGCATCATGCATTCATGGTTTATCCACGGTGTAGTATGTCTCAGAGGAATTTCATTTATTTTTAAGACTGAATAATATTCCATTGTATGTTTATAGCATATTTTTTATATCCGCTCATCTGTTGATGATTGACAGACATTTGGGTTGTTTCCACATTTCAGCTATTTTGAATAATGCTGCTATGAACATCAGCGTATAATTTTCTCTTTGAGTCCTTCCTTTCAATCCTTTTGAGTGTCTACCTAGAAGTGGAATTGCTGGATCGTATGGTACTTCTAGGTTTCACTTTTTGAGGAATTGCCATTCTATTTTCCACAAAGACTGCACTATTTCACATTACTACCAGCATTGCACGAGGGATACAATTTCTCTCTAACATTTTCTCTAACACTTTTCTTTTCTTTCAATAAGAGCCACTCTAATGGGTGTGAAGTTGTACCTCATTGTGGTTATGATTTGCCTTTTGCTAATGATGAGTGATGCTGAGCATTTTTTCAACTGCCTGTTGCCCATTTGTGTATCTTCCTTGGAGACAAGTTTATTCAAGTCCTTTAATCATTGTTTGTTTTTCTTGTTAAGTTTTAGAAGTTATTTATGCATTCTGGATATTAATCACTTATCAGGTATATGACTTACAAATATTTTCACTTGATAGCATCCTTTGATGTACAACATTTTACATTTTGATGAAGTCCAATTTACTTACTATTTCTTTTATTGCCTATGCTTTTGATATCATATGCAAGCAATCTCTGCCAAATCCAATGTCATACCAGCTATTTTTTGTAAGAGTTTTGGAGTTTTACCTCTTAAGTTTAGGTCTTTGATCCATTTTGAGTAAGTTTTTGTATGTGGCATGTGGTACAAGTTTTACATGATTCTTTTGCCTGTGAATATCCAGTTTTCTTAAGTTCCCTTTGTTGAAAGGAATGTCCTTTCCTTCATTAAATGGTCTGGGTACCCTTGCTAAAAATCAATTGGCTTTATGTGCAAAGGTTTACTCCGAGGCTCTATGTCTATTGCATTGGCCTATATGTCTGTCCTTAAGCCAACACCACACTGTTAGGCCTCTGCAGTGCCTTTTGAAATTGGGAAGTGTAATTCCTCCATCTTTGTTCTTATTTTTCAAGATGACTTTGGCTCTTGAAGTTGCTTGAGTTTTCATATAACCATTAGGATAAATTTTTCTATTCCTGCAAAAAGAAAATCCTTGGTATTTTTGATAGCTATTGCATTGAATCTGTAAATTGCTTTGGGTAGTGTGGTTGTGTCCAGAATTGGTGGGTTCTTGGTCTCACTGACTTCAAGAATGAAGCCGCTGACCCTCGTGGTGAGTGTTCCAGCTCTTAAGGTGGCGCATCTGGAGTTTGTTCCTTCTGATGTACGGATGTGTTCGGAGTTTCTTCCTTCTGGTGGGCTCGTGGTCTCGCTGGCTTGAGGAGTGAAGCTGCAGACCTTCGCCATGAGTGTTACAGCTCATAAAAGCAGTGTGGACCCAAAGAGTGAGCAGCAGCAAGATTTATTGCAAAGAGCGAAAGAACAAAGCTTCCACAGCGTGGAAGAGCACCCGAGCGGGTTGCCACTGCTAGCTCAGGCAGCCTGCTTTTATTCTCTTATCTGGCCCCACCCATGTCCTGCTGATTGGTAGAGCTGAGTGGTCTGTTTTGACAGGGCGCTGTTTGGTGCGTTTACAATCCCTGAGCTAGACATAAAGGTTCTCCACATCCCCATCAGATCCAAGGCCCCACCAGAGCAGCTAGATACAGAGTGTCGACTCGTGCATTCACAAACCCTGAGCTAGACACAGGGTGCTGACTGGTGTGTTTACAAACCTTGAGCTAGATACAGAGTGTGGATTGGTGTATTTACAATCCCTGAGCTAGACATAAAGGTTCTCCAAGGCCCCCCCAGACTCAGGAGCCCAGCTGGCTTCACCCAGTGGATCCCACACCGGGGCTGCAGGTGGAGCTGGCTGCCAGTCCCATGCCATGCGCTTGCACTCCTCAGCCCTTGGGTGATCGATGGGACTGGGCGCCGTGGAGGAGGGGGCGGCACTTGTCAGGGAGGCTTGGGCTGCACAGGAGCCCACTGAGGCCTAGGAAGGCTCAGGCATGGCAGGCTGCAGTCCGGAGACCTGCCCCGCGGGAAGGCAGCTAAGGCCCGGCGAGAAATCAAGCGCAGCGCCGGTAGGCTGGCACTGCTGGGGGACCCAGTACACCCTCCGCAGCCGCTGGCCCAGGTGCTAAGTCCCTCATTGCCCGGGGTGGCAGGGCCCGCCGGCTGCTCCGAGTGTGGGGCCCGCCAAGCCCACGCTCACCTGGAACTCCAGCTGGCCCGCAAGGGCCGCACGCAGCCCCGGTTCCCGCTCGCACCTCTCCCTCCACACCTCCCTGCAAGCTGAGGGAGTGGGCTCTGGCCTTGGCCAGCCCAGAAAGGGGCTCCCACAGTGCAGCAGTGGGCTGAAGGGTTCCTCAGTCGCCAAAGTGGGAGCCCAGGCAGAGGAGGCGCCGAGAGTGAGTGAGGGCTGTGAGGACTGCCAGCATGCTGTCACCTCTCATGGTCATCTTGGCAAGATTATGTATTCTAATCTATGAACAAGATGTCTTTTCATATATCTAATCTTTTGGCAATGTTTTGTAGTTTTCAATGTATGAGTCTTTTATCTGCTTGTTTAGATTTATACCTAAGTATTTTTTTCGTTTTGATACTCTTATAAATATAATTTATTTCTTAATTTCCTTTTTACACTGTTCATTGTTAGTGCGTAAAAATGCAACTAATATTTGCATGTTGAACATCTGTCTATTATTTGCACACAAAACCACTTTTAATGGGTACAAAGTTAAATTAGGAATAAGTTCGGATGTACTATTGCACAGTAGGGTGACTATAGTTAATAATGTATTGAATGTTCTTGCTACAAATAAATGATAAATGTTTGAGGTGATGGGTGTGCTAATTACACTGATTTGATTGATACTCATTTTACCTGAAACAGTACATACACCATAAATATTTACAATAATTTATCAGTTTAACATTTTAAAAAACATTTCTAATGTAAAAAGTGTCTCTTAAACTGTGTGGGTTAACTTCTTTATTTATATTTAAATATGCATCTTAAGCAAAATAGTGAAAATAACCATCTTGATTTAATGTTTTTTTCCTATATGTGAATTGTATGTACTTAGGTGAGGACAATAAAATCAACTGAACTATAAGCTTAGAATAGGACTGAGGGATAATTTTGCCCAGCAGTTTTACTAATGATACATTGTTATATTGTTGCTTCAAAACTCTCTCTCTCTGTCTGCCTCTCTCTCTCAATAAATGGCCAAAGGGATTAGTACTTTACCTTTGGAGGTCCTCAAAGCATTATTTGGAGTTCATAATACTTCAGCTAGAACCAAGTAGAATCTGTTTTTTTCTGAGGAGTATCGGTAGCATAAATGAGATTATAAACAAAGTACACTTAAGTTATATGAATGCAATGACTGCTATTTATACAAAATTTAAATCTGCAAAAGGAATCAACATGCTTATGGGTTATTAAAATTGTCTAAATTCTTTGGTTCTGTACAGTACATGTGTTGATTTACAAATAAATGATTTATTAAGTGATTAAGAAAAAAATGCAACTAATATTTGCATGTTGATTTTCTATCCTGCAACTTTGCTGTATTTATTTATTAAATTCCAACAGTTTTTCTGAAATCTTTATGCTTATCTACATTTAAGATTATGTCATTTGTGAGGAGAGATTTTCATTCTTCCCTCCCAATTTAGATGCATTTTCTTTCTTTCCCTTGCCTATTGCTCTGATTAGAACTTCCAGTAGGTGGGAATTGAACAATGAGAACACCTGGACACAGGATGGGGAACGTCATACACCGGGGCCTGTCATGGGGTGGGGGAAGGGGGGAGGGATAGCATTAGGAGATATACTTAAGGTAAATGATGAGTTAATGGGTGCAGCACACCAACATGGCAGATGTATACATATGTAACAAACCTGCACGTTGTGCACATGTACCCTAGAACTTAAAGTACAACAACAAAAATTATATATATAAAATATATTTAAAAAAAGAACTTCCAGTAATATGTTGAATAGAAGGGACCAAAGCAGGCATCATTGCTTATTTCTGATTTTAGAGAAAAAGTTGATTATTTTTAAATATTGGATGTTATCTGTAAGCTTTTCATATACATTTGTTGAGGAATTTATCTTTTATCCTTAGTTTATTTGGTGCTTTTTATCAAGAAAGAATGTTGATTTTCATTAGATGTTCTCTCTCCTTTTTTTGTACCAATTGTGAATATTGACTGTTTTCCCTCACTTCATTCTATTAATATTTTCTAGCTTCTTAACATTTAAAATAATGCTAATAATTTAATACATTTTTCTTTTTAAATGTATGTATTTACAGATATAAATTTCCCCCTTATCACTGCTTTTGCTGCATCTCATGAGGTTTTGCATGTGTTTTTATTGGTCTCAAAATATTTTCTAATTTTTCCTGTGGTTCTGCTTTAATGAATTGGTGGTTTAAAGGTGTTTTGCTTAATTTCCACGTATTTTTGAGTTTTCTAGTTTTCTCTTTTTATTAATTTCTAGCTTTATTCTATTGTTACCACACAAGGTACTTGGTGTAATTTCAATCTTTTTAAAATTTTAAGACTTAGTAGTGCTCCAGCTTCATTCCATTGTAATCTGACGAGGTACTTTGTATGATTTTAATCTTTTTAAAATTTTAAGTCTTGGTTGTATCCTAACTATACTGGACAATGTTCCATGTGCCTTTGAGAAAAATGCGTATTCTGCTGTTATAGGGTGGAATGATATGTGTGTGTCTCTTAGATCTAATTGGTCTACAGTGTTGTTTAAGCCCTCTAAATCCTTATTGATCTTCTGTTTTATTGCTCTACCCAATATTGAATTTGGGAGTATTGAAGTGTCTAACTATTATTGTATAAGTGTCTATTTCTCTCTTCAAATCTGTCATTGTTCTATCATATATATTGGGGATCTGAGATTTTATGTGTATGTGTTTATAATTGTTAAATGCTCTTGGTGAATTGAATTTTTATTCACGTATAATGCCTTTCTTTGCCTTTTGTAACAGTTTTTGAGTTAAAGTCTATTTTGACTAATATTAACATAATATCTAGTTTGCCTTTAGTTACTACTTGCATGGAATATCTTTTTGTATTCTTTACCTTCAAATTGTGTTTCAAATATAAAGTGAGTTTCTTAAAAACAGCATTGAGTTGAATCATGTTTTTTTTTCTGTTCTGCCTCTATGACTTTTGATTGGAGAGCTTAATCCATTTACGTTAAAAATACATATTGATATGAAGGAAATTCTGCCATTTGCTATTTGCTTTCTATACATCTCATAGCTTCTTTGTCTCTAATTTTCTCCATTAGAGTTTTTTTTGTGTGTTTAGTGCATTTTTGTAGTGACATGTCTGATTCCCTTATGCTTTCCTATTGTTTACATTCCATAGATGTTTTCTTTGTGATTATCATGGGGATTGCATATAATATCTTAAGGTTATAAATAATTTGAATGAATTATAACTTGACCTCAATTGCATAATATACTCTACTCTTATAAAGTTACATCCTGATGTTATTAATAATAAATATGTTACAATTTATCATAAGTATATCAAATTACATATTTATACATTGAGTAACTAATAATATAATACAGCTTTAAACTTCTTTCTATGCTTTTGTATTTTAAATTCTGTAGAAAATAAAAAGTGGAGTTATAGACTAAAATTATGGTAACTGTGGCTTATATCTGCTCATGTATTTATCTTTACAGGAGAACATTGTATTTTCATATGGCTTCAAGTTACTGCATATTGTCTTTTTATTTTGTTGTAAAGGATTCCCTTTAGAATTTCTTATAGAGCAGTTCTAGTGGTAGTGAATTCCCTTAGCTTTTATTTATCTGAAAATACAGATAAACAAGAAAATTATTATTTTTTATCTGGGAATACAGATGAACAGTAAATAAATTACACTATTTGTAACTTCTCCCTCGTTTTTAAAGAACAACTTTGCTAAATATAGAAATCTTCATTGACAGGTGTTTTTCCAGCCCTTTTTTATTTTATTTTATTTTATTTATTTTGATATTTTATTTTATTTTTTTATTTTATTTTATTTTATTTTATTTTATTTTATTTTATTTTATTTTATTTTATTTTATTATTTTTGAGATAAAGTCTCACTCTGTTGTCCAGGCTGGAGTGCAGCGGTATGATCTCAGCTCACTGCAACCTCTGCTTCCCAGATTCAAGTGATTCTCCTGCCTCAGCCACCTGAGTAGCTGGGACTACAGGTGCGCGCCACTGTACCCGACTAATTTTTGTATTTTTAGTAGAGACAGGGTTTTGCCATGGTCACCAGGCTGGTCTCAAACTCCTGACCTCAAGTGATTCACCCGTCTCAGACTCCCAAAGTGCAGGGATTACAGGCGTGAGTCATCGTGCCTGGCTTTTTTCAGCACTTCAGATATATTATTTCTCTGCCTTCTTGCCTCCAGGCTTCTGATGAGAAATTGGCTGATACTTCTATTAAACATCCCTTTTATTTTGTTGAATTGCCTTGCTGTTGTTGCTTTTAAGATTCTGTCATTGTTTGGCTTTCAACAGTTTGATTATAATGTGCTTTGGTGTAGATGTTTTTGGGTTTATCCAATTTGGTATTTGTTGGGCTTATTTTATCTGTATATTCACGTCTTTCTTCATATTTGTAAGGTATTTGGCTATTATTTATCTTACTACTCTTTTTTACCTCTCTCTTCTCCTTGATCTGCTTGATGGTGTCCCTCAGTTTCCTTAGGTTCTATTCACTTTTGTTCATTCCTTTTTCTCTTCTGCTCCTCAGACTCAATAATTTCAATTTTCCTATCTTTGAGTTCACTAATCTTCTGCAAATCTGTTGTTGATCTCTGCAAGTAATTTTAAAAATTTCAGTTGCTGTACTTTTCAGCTCCAGAATTTCTGTGTGGTTCTTTTTTATAATTTCTCTGTTTGATGATATTCTCCTTTAGATAAAATATTCTGTTCCAAATTTCCTTTACTTCTTTGTCGAAATTCATTCTTGTCTAGTTGAGCAAATGTCAGGTCACTTTAGTATCTGGGCTTTCTCAGGCACAGTTTATGCCAATTAATCATTTTATTCCTTTGAATGAGCCATTTTTCTGTTTCTTTGTATGCCTTGTGAATTTTGTTGTTTTCATTATTGTCGAAGATTGGCATTTGATTTTTATAATGTGGTGACTTTGGAAATCAGATTCTCTTCATTCCTTAGGTTCTCTATGTTGGTGTTTCTGTTTTGATTATTAAAGTCTGTTGTGTTCTATTTGTCTTGAGACAAACTATTTTTGCAAAGATTATTCCTCGGTGTGTGTATTCACTATTTTGATACCTTAGCTTGCACTCAGCTAATACTTTGACAAAGATTTTCTTGAATTTCAGGATCTGAAACAGACAAAAACAAACAAAAAACCCCAAACAAACAAATAAACAAATGGACAGTCACCTTTCTCAGATTTTATAGACTGCCTCTGTGCTAATGTACTTATTCATGATTTTCTAGGCCTTCCATGAGTCTGGGATTCAGCCAGGGTGAAAGATTAACGGATTTTAAGGAATTTTGAGCATGTGTCTTTCTGGGGCATGCTAATAACGTTCTAAATCCCCCTGTATATACAATTCTTTTTGAATGCCCTAATTTCCCAAAGAGTCTCAACGTGTTTCCCCTCTGGGCCTTAGCTGGTGTATTGTATGTCTCCACCTAGAATCTCTAGTTCCAGATGTCTGCAGGATTTTTGTCCTCTTGTGGTTTTTACGAGACGTTCCTGTTGCTTTTCCTACCTGTACTCTGAACTATAAAAGACAGAGATGAGCAAGTCAGTTCTTCAAGTGCTTCTCTAGTCCGGTTAGGATGAACATACACAATCATTTTCAAGTAAAGTCTGCTCTGCTTCCTCCACTTTGAAGTGGGGAATTGGTAACTTATCTGTCACTGCTAAAAAGCACACCATCATCTGCTATGAAGGGTCTGGAGGATGCAGAATAAAACCATCAGTAAACATTTTTATCATTTTGAAGATGGCTTTTTCTTGATTGAGTATGTGCTTAGTTGCTGTAAAACTTTGATTATTTTCCAGAGCTTCTACAAAGTTGTTTCACACTGTTTATGTTTTATTTTACTTTATTTTTTATGTTTATGTTTGAGGAATAAGAGCTCGGAACTTGTTAGTCTGCCATTTTGCTGACACCACACCCCAAGGGTTCCTATTTTTGACAAGTCTAGAAACACTTTACTTATTCCTTTTTTATTTTCAAAGACCTCTAGGAAAGTGTCAATGTTTCCATAGTCAAGTTTAACATTTCATGATCATTTCTTTTTTCTTTCTGTCGTTACTGGTTGTTCTCAGTTATTACCTAATGCTATTTATACATTGTCATTTACTAAACTTCAACGATTATATACAAATAATGAATCTATTAGTTCATGTTTCTATAGACACAAATATAATGGGGCATTTCTTAAAAATAAATATGTATTTTTTTATTACTTGAGTTCAGGTAGTATAAAATGGGAATTATTTGTGGTTTTGCTATGGTTTGAATGTGTCCCCCAAAGTTCATACTTTGGAAACTTAATTTGCAATGCAATAGTGTTGAGAGGTAGGCCTTTTGAGAGGTGATTTCATGAGGCCAGAGCCCTCATGAATGGATTAATGCTATTATCACAGGTTAGGTTAGTTACTGCAGGAGTGTGTTCCTGAGTTCAGCTCCCTTCTCTTTCTCACATGTGTTCTCTTGCCTCTCCCCCTTCTGCCATGAGATCATGCAGCAAGAAGTCCCTCACCAAATGCAATCCCCTTGACCTTGGACTTCTCTACCTCCAGAACTGTAAGAAATACATCTCTGCTTTCTTTACAAATTACCTAGTCTCTGGTATTCTATTATAGCAGCAGAAAATTGACTAAGACATGGTTCTTTCAAAATTCTACTTTCTTCCCCATAACCTGCTATTCTGTCAATGTGATTTTCTTTCCAAATTTTCACTAATTACTTTAAACACAATTATTTTGCATTCATTTTTAGGTTATTGTATCAATTTGGGTATGTGAGAATAACAGTTCTCCTATTTGCTGTATCTGCTGGTTCTCTCCATGCTGGCACATTTCCTTATGTGGTGGTTCCTTGAAATCATTGAGCTCATTTTTAGCAGCATTATTTTTTTCTGTAGCTTTACTAGATGCCCTGTATTATGGATTTATTTTGTAGACGGTTTTGTCTTTTCTTCTGCTAGAGCTTTTGAGATATGTATCTTGAGATTCCCAAATTTTAAAAATCTCAAATCAGGACCGTAAGATAACAAATTTGTGTTGTCTACAGTAAGAAAAATAAATAAATAAATTCTAGCTTCAACACCTGAGTGTGGCACAGATTTAATGTCTCTATTTCTCATAGAAAATTTTTCTACACCAGAGATTTGAAAACATGAAAGCTTATTTTCTTCTACTATGGTTTGGTGGAGTGGATATTTTATTTGCCCTTTTAATGAAGTGGGCATAACTTTTAGAAACCTGCTTTTATGCAGGTAATCTCACTGGTAACTCTATACTTTTTTTTTTTTTTAACTATAAGAAGCTTCCACTTTTTCCCTTTTTTCTTTTCATTTATCATGTTTCAATATCTGTTTTGAACAATAGAAAGGCATTTCTCTTGAGAAGTTCTTTTTACTTTATTGACTAATTGATTACATTTTACAAAAGCACAAAATGTGTATATGCTCCAGACATAGTTGAATAATACCAAAATAGAATCGTCAATATTCACTTTGTGAGATTTCAGAGACTTTATTCAATGTCAATGCATAAATATAATTTATTTTAAAGATGCATCAGATAAATTTATTTTTGAAATAATATATTTCCCTCTAGACAGATATATTTTAGCTAAATACACAAAGAATGATAATATTTAATATTGTTACTTTGTAATTTCCTTTACTGGCCATACATACATATACATGGGAATGTTTAATAAAGGTTAAGAGGAAAATACTTCTTCATCGAGATTCCCAAAGCATTTATCCATTATTGTCACTGAAAGAGGTAACAATATGCCTCCTAAAATTTCAACCTCTTTTCCATGTGTGAAACTATTTGTGAATTTCCTTACAATATTTTTCTACTTATTGTCTTGTGTTAACATTTAATATTTATTTTAACCACGTGTGGATGTGTATATATGTGTGTGCTTGTGTGTGTGCATGTGTGTGTGTATGCCTGTCTCTCCCTCTCTGTATCTGTCTCCCTCACTTTATAGATGTAGAGCATAAATGATAAATATTGAACGTAAAATTGAAACCCTAGTGTCCTACATTAAAGATTTCTCCTTACATGAGGACAGTTGGGTGTTCTTTTTAGCCAATATCATTGTCATAAGGTTAAAGGATGATGGAGAGGTACAGAAGCAGAAGTTTCAGGGGATAGTATCCAAATATATAGGAATTCATCTCATAGAACTTCCAAGTTCTATTAGAATGCTACTTTAATTTCTCCACTTAGCGATTATACCTCTGCATAGCTCAGTGGTGAAAAAGAGTATAATTATACCTGTATAATTTCTGCCTTACTAAATTTAATTAAAATCTCTATTTTGTTGATATTTATGATTACTAAACCCCTAATTGAATGTTGTAGAAAATAACTACAGTTGCTGAGTTTGTGGTTGTTAAGAAGCAGATAACATCAACTAGCTGGATTAAATGACCCGTAGTAGGTAATCAATAAGTGTGTGTGTGCCTGCCTGTGTGTGTGCCAAGATTCTTCTTATTCACATTCCCAGTGTAAATGGCTCTTGGGGTAATGGATTCTTTTATAAGCTGAAATTGCCTATGCTGAATGGTTGTTAGCTAATATTTATATATGACTTTTATGAGGAGAGACATTTTCTACTTCTTTTGGTAAGGAGAAATGAATGTGAAGATACAGCAAGTACAGGAAAATGTTTCAGTTTAACTCCGGCGGCCAGGAAGATAGCAGTTTTATACAAACTTGATCTGTTCTAATTAATTTTTTTTGTGATTTTGAGTTTTTGTCACACTTGCACATAGCATAGTCACATATTAACAACTTTTATCATATTCAAACTGCACACACATACACATACATGCACTCCATTTAAAAGATTGGATGGCATTACAATATAGATTAGCACTTCAATGCTCCACATCACAATCTTTAAAATAGATAATGGTTTGGAAGTCTAGCTATTTATTTTCTATTTCACTTCTACCCTGGCCCAAGGAATTTGACAGGCTTTAATTTTTTTAATGTGGAAGCCCAGTAGTGAATTTCAGTGGCCATTACTAGAAATATCTCTTCAAATGTGAAAGTAGTGAGTCTCCTGACTACTCGTTGTGAATATACTTTGATGAACATGAGGTATCTTTAGTTTTATTATAGTTTATGGCATCTTTGGCTGAGTTTCAAGCAGAATTTTGCTATTATGCACCAATGGCCAGAAAAGGTTTTATTCTTTACTTTTAGAATAAATATGATTTCACACTGAGAACTTTTTTTTTTTTTAATTTTATAGTCTGGACTTTAGAGACTGAGGCTATAGCCTGTGCTGTCCAGTATGTGAGATCTAGATGTGTGGATAGTGAAATAGTTTTCTTACCAAAGAATTCTTTAGATAAACTGTAGCTGTGTAGATTTGGTTCTAGCTGTGAACAATAGCCAAGGTAAGATAATTCAGCTAGTGTGAGAAAAGCTGAATTGGTCCCACTCTTCCCATTAGGCAATACGTGAAACCCACCTGGGGATCTTGGGAAAGTCTGTTCAACACTCCCACTATGCTTCGTTTTGTTTTTCTCCTCCCACTGCCAAACCTCTGTGAACTCCAAAGGACATTCAATCCTTCCAGTTTTCCCACCTGTAATGAAATATACAAGTGTAAAAGCCCCATTAAGAATTTCAATACAATTGCTCTTCTACTCTTACGTTTCAACCTGTTGAGAGTCCTGTTAAGCAACCTCGTCAGAGCTCACTCATCATTGAACCACAAATCTGGAAGCAGTTTTAATGCCATTCCATAGATATGCTATTGGATTTTGTCAAATATAAATTATCAAAAGAAACAAGGCACTAATGCGCGTTTGACAATGAATGTCCCTTGGGCTCATTTCAGGCCCACATCTTAATAAGAGCACTTTGCAGCAATGTGTACGTGGCTGGTCTCAGTCCATCCTTTTCTTAGCTGAGTAGTGCTTGAGCACTCTTCCGTGGACAATGACACACAATTATTGGAGTTTAATTCTAACTTCATTGCGTTTTATATTTTTAAGGAAATTTGGGAATCAGAAATACAACCTGAAAGGCCAGGTTTATGTTCATACAGACTTTTTAAAAAATGTAAGGTATCCAGAATGGTTTTATAGGAATCATTAACTTTTTAAAAGCCACCAGTTTCCTTCTGTCATTAATGATATGCGTAACAGCTTAATGTAGTGCTACTTTTAATTATCACAGCCCTTTCTTTTAAATATCAAATTTCCCTCTCTGAACTGTCCTGCCTTCTCTTTAGAGTCTCATCTGTCACTGTAAATGCCATCACTTTATTCCTCCTTTAGATGCACTGACAGGCCCACTCTTATCCCAAGCTTTATCTCTTTTTCCATCCTTTATTGTACTACAAAGATCCCTTTTTCCTAGTTTACAGCTGTATCCGCTTTCCACACGTGGCAAATGATTGCCTCGGTAAAGGTATTTTCTGTTTCAATCTTGTATTTTCCCAAGGGAGAACAAAAGGGACAAGCTTTCTGGAGTTGGTTTCACTGAGAAAATTGTTTAGAATTGCCTCATTCCTCAGCAGATTAACGAATGCATACAATCCCAGCTTAAGTGCTATTGTACTACACAATTTGTCCATTATACTTTGTCCTTTCCATTTAGAAAACCCCTCACCAATTAAAGTAATACAGCCTTCCAATACCTGCTCCCAATTAAATCTGAGCTGTATTACCTGCCCTGATGCAGCTGGTCACAGATTCTTACCACTTACCCACATTCATTAGGCTTGTTCATTATCAAGGGGATGGTGGCAGGAATTCAAGCCACTGCCTTCCTTTTAGGGCTCACCAAAATTATCAGCTTTCCACCCAAGGCCCCAATAAGGACAGGATTAAGTATAAGGAGAAGGAATTCATACAGTAGCAACTCTCATTGTTTCTTCTTTCCTCATGTCTTTTCTACCTCAACACATCAAAAGGATACAGTGCAGGTACAAAAGAACACTCATCTTAATGAAAGGATCACTTTTCTCTCGGTTTCGGGCCCAAAGCGTACCCCCCAGCTTTGTTCTTCTGTCTTAACTGCCCTCCCCCTCCAAGCTCTTTCTGCAAGACCACAGTGAGAACCATAAAGAAAGGCTCTGAAAGTGACCAAGAAGCCCACTTACTGCGAGCTTTGTCATTTAAGAGCAAGGCTTTCCAGCTTCAGGCTGGACTGGATTTTGGGGAAGTGTTATTTTTCTATCCAAGGCTTAAGGCATCTCTAAGAAAGGAGGGGGTTGTGGAGGAATGGAAAGTATGGGGAACTGTGATTTAATTACTACTGGGCATGACTGCGTGAGTGGGTTTTCCCAGATAAATTTTAATCTAAATCCAGTGAACAAAAATATACAACCGGCTTTCTTTACTTTCATTTTGAAGTGGGACATACACGCAGTTAATTCTTTGGTGATTCTGGTGGGTCTCTGTCGTGATTATTGATGAGAAAAGAAAAATAAAAAACAAAGCGAAGTTGGCGGGGGGGGGGGGGGGCATGCCACAGAAGGGAAAAGGTCACAGACTAAAGAGGAGAGGTATATTTAACGCACTAGAGAGAAAATTCAGGAGAGAAGAAAATACAAGTTAGCTGCTAGGGTTAGGAAATACAAAATTCAGGTAAAAAGGACTATTGATAAAATTAAAAAGTCATGAATTTCTGAACAAGAAGTGCTCCTTCAGCCCTGAGGAGACCAAGCCTGAGAGCTTACCCAGGCACTGTTGGTTCTCGGGGGGGGAAAGAGAAGTTCAGTGGAGGCTCAAGTGTCCTTTTATAGGAGAGTACAGAGCAAATTCCACCTATCTTCTCTGGAGAGAAGACACTGAGATCCTGCACCAAAGTGTCCCTTTTAAGATATTTTATTATGAAATTAAATTAACATGTATCCTCTTCCGAATTCCTGAATCGTCATCTATCCTTTAGTCAGTAACATTTTTAAAGGAACTTCAGTGATCTCGTGCCTGTACTGAGCAGGCACTGTGATGGAGAAATCCTGATCCTGGAGAAACTACCAGCATTCTCAAAGGAGCAGATATATGGTGGGTGGATAATCAGTGAAAATCCATTCTAAGCAACTTTACTATAAGTCTTTATTGTATACATACAAATCTTATCAATGAACAGCACCATATGCATATCTGTGGCTTTTTTTTTTCTTACGGGGGGGAGGTTGTATATTAGTGTTTTCCTCTCAATTAACTTCTAGGCAATTTTCCCAGCTAAATGCATAACATCTTTGGCAAGATGCCAAACAAAACCTTAAGACCCAACACTAAATTCTGCACTTATACAGGCAGCTTAGATTTTCATGCGGTGAACTGGAAGCTTGCCAGCAACTCCCACTATAAACTCAGCAGTGGGAAAGCTATATATATTTTTTTTTTATCAAGAAACTCTACTTTAGATTTCCAAGACCACTTGAAAATTGCACTATTTTAATGTGCCTTTTAGACAAAAATAAAAGAAAGATTTAACCTGCTATTAAATTAACCCAATTAGCTATTTATTCCGTGTAACCTTACACTTTGGATGATGTTAAATCAAATAAACTGGCAGGGGATGATTTTTTGTAGTGAATTATGGAAATTACAAGATGCATTCTAGACAATAAGTTCTTATGTCTTTTTCTTTATCCTTTTTACTCTGACAAGATTATCAGAATACTTTAAAAAAAATCCCTTTTTTGTATAGGAAATGGAATTACCCAGGATATAATAAAGCTGAAGGGACTGGGGAGAAGTGGCTGGAAAATTAGAATGTAACGGAATGCTCATCAAATAGAAATTTACACAACAGTCATTCCTTGGAAGGCTTGCCATCCATCCCTCAAACTTTGCTTTTTGGTGTGCTTTTACTTGTACAACCCATTCAACACACGTGTTCTTCCAATAATGTTGTACTTTTCAAAGCACTAACTGTTGTCGGGCTGCTTTGGTCCCTAGTCAAGCTTTGTTGATGTTAAATTTAGAACCAAACTCTAAGAATTTGAGTTCATGTCCACTGGGATCTACCAGTTGAGGTAAAAAACACTTTCGAGAACTTGTGTAGTGTCCGATAAATTCTTTTAACACTAAAAAGCTTTTGGAAAACAACATTTTGACGATTTAAGAGGCAGTGAACCAGAAACATATGGATTAAGTTTCCTCTGTAATACTCAGGGGCTTAAAAATTAAGGGGGAAACGCTTGGCCAAACAAATTTTGCCCAACCAAAAAAATTCACAAACCAGGCCAAGATACTTTGCCAAACCTAAATTACTGATGAGCTCTCTTTCCGTAATATTAGCTATTATTATTATTATGTTTTATTTTTGTTTGATAATTCTGGAGTTTTAAAAACATCTAGAATGGTTTCAGAGAACAGCAGTTCACATCAAAGTGATTTTGCAATTTCAAAAACAAATCATAAATCATAACCTAAGAACATTGTGAATTTGTCTACATAAGTTCAAGAGCCAGGAAAGTTTGGCCAGGAAGTGGCACACAGTTGTACCCATGGTAAGGGTGCTTAATGTTCAGTAGGTTAGGCCTTGCAAAGACAGGGAGACTCAGAGGATGTGGAGGAAGGAAAAGTCAGTACTTGTGTCATGGCCTCGGGCACCAGTTTCCACTAGACAGATATGAGACAGACAGAAGGCACCACTGGAGAGCTTCCTATAAAAATATGCAGAGAGATGACTCCTTAGGACACCTCAGTAAAACACAAGATATGGACCCCAAAAGAATTGTTAATGTTTTCCTTTTGATTTTCAACAACTTCCAAGAACAGACGTAGCAGCTACTTCTGCCTATTGGCCCTCTGTAAGTTTTAGCAACAGCACAGAACTCTCATCACACTAAATAACATCACCAAAATAGCAGGACAGAATACAAGGGTGAAATGAACTATCTCAACCATCTTTTCCACTGACTTTTCCTGTTTGTCACCTGTTCCCTCAAATTGTGGCCGGAAGAAAGCAGGTTCTGTGCTATGTATACGCAAAGCCTGCATTTGAAGAAACAGAAGGAGCCCAGACTAGGAAGCTAAGGGCACAAGCTGCAAAATATAAATAAAAGAGCAAGAAATAAATAAATACAATGATAAAATGAAAGAAGAAACAAAAGAAACAAACCCCCAAAATGAAAAGAATGAAGGAAAGCAGAAAGAAAGCCGGGAAGAGAAGGGAGGAAGGAAGGAAGGGAAGGAAAGAGGAAGGAAGGAAGGAAGGGAAAGTAAAAGGAAGGAGGGAAGGTAGACAGACTCTCAGCACACATGTAATATTAAGGGAAAGGAGATTATAGCCAATTTGATGAACACTTGCTATAGATTTTGTTGCATATATAATTTATATTCCTTTGATTTATTTCAAGATTTAATTACCATTTTTTTCCAGCAAGTTGATTATGATTGCATGTGGTATTATAGTGGTAGAGGTGGTGGTAATTGTGGTAATGGGATAGATCAGCATTGAGAAACTTTAAAACTGTCTCTAAGATAGAAGTAAGAGTTTGATGTAAACAAACAAAAATCCTTTTTAAATATTTTGGAAGAGCGATAAAAGTCATTTGACATTTAAAGACACTGCAGCAGCAGTTAGTGGACTATGGAGAACTGACATTTATGAAAAAATTGTATTCATACTGCTGAAACATCACATAATCCCTGCAAAACTCTGAACAAAGTTATAAAATTAACTGCTCTATATGGTCTATTTTACGTAAGAGGCCATTGTGTCCACAGAATGCAATGGCTATGACAAAAGAAATATTCTTACACTATTGAAAGTATGTTAAATTAATTTTTTTGAAACTCCTAGGAAAGTCCAAGATAGATGATTTTATTGGTGGAGGTATTTCTTAAATATATACTAATGAGTCAACAGGCATTTGGGAAATAGCTTAACATATCTTTTTTTTTCTGTCTTCTAACTAGAAAAATATTTTTTTCTTCCATAAGGGCAGTCTAGAAGATTGGGCATGATTCATACTGCATCTTATTACACCCCTGAATTTATGTCTATTTATGAAAAAATTAGCATAATTTGACTTAAAACTTCTATTACTTTGTAAAAGAGTTATTTCACATATTTCTCACCACAAGCAGCAGCAGGCTCTTAGGAAGAATTTTCTGCTGTGAAGGAGTATTCTATGCTTATATTTATACATAACTACATTCTAACTCGTACAATCCAAAATTGCAGGGAGACAGGCTAGAAAAAGAATCTGCATTCACTCAAGATTCTTTGTAAAAAAAATTTAAAAATATCATTGTATTAAAATATTTAAAAAGGTACTCTGTTTTACATGCACTTGCTTTGATTTAGAATGCAGTTTTGAAAACCCACCTCAAGCTTCTCTGGGCTCTCTAGCAGGGCCTGCTTGCCTGCTGACAGACGGGCCGTCCTTAGGAACCCAATGTGCCAATTTGCACCTAGCACGGCGTGTGCATTAAAGTTACACGTGGCAGAGCTCTGCAGCATGCACGTCTTTGTTCGGGATGCGAATTGTTAGAAATCAGGGATTATCTTTATTAGGATAAAGGCTAATGCTGTACAAGACCCAAACAAATAAAAACATACATAAAACCCAGAAGCTTTTCAAGTTGAGACTTAGTGTCAGAATCCCAGGTGGGGAGGCAATGTCAGAAAACCTAATTCAGAATTTCTGGTAAAGGTAAATGGAAGGTGACAGGTAGTTCCAAAATCCAGCCACAATCAGCAACTAGAGAGGAGGAGTTACCTAAACTTGAATCAGAATCCAAAATCAGGGTCAAGAGGCACAAGAAGGAGCAAGCCAGGGAGTCCACACTAGCCGGGACTTGGGGACAGTAGACAGCTGATGATGGGCCCAGGGTTTCTTGGTGTTTTTAGAGAGAGTGAGTGAAAATGAAGTGAGGGCTCCGGATAAAAGGCAGCCCGGAAACCAGGGGTGGGGGTGGGGTCAGCAGGTTACAACCCCCTCATCAGTCAAGGTACACACCTGGCAGCCAGGCCTGGCAGGCTTCTGCCGAAGAGGGAGCGACTTCCCACGGTGACAGGAGTAGCAAATTATATAGATCTAGAGATAGAGATCTATTTATGCAGGTTGTTTATTCAGAAACTAGTCATTATTAAAAGGCTACTAACTACAGGAAAAATATCACTCCCCTAGGGTCAAGTGATTTCTGTCCAACACTGATTTCTGAAAAATGAAGATTTCTTTGAAATGGAAAGACAAGATATTGTAAAATATGCATCATTTCAAGACCTCGTTCTTCTGTCTTTGCACTGATCTTTCTGCTCTTTTTATTGATTCATGGATCAGTGTCCAAACATAATTTTACCTTTTTCAACAGAGTTCAAAGCAGGGGAGATGCTATCTCATCAGTTTTCATAATTTCCATATGATTCACCATCTGGCTCTCCCCTGTCTCTGGGGCTTAATTTCCCACTATACCTCTCCGCTTACCACATACACCAGCCACACCTGTAACTCCTTCTGAAAGCCACAGGGTAGTTCTCTGTTTCTCAACCTGCTCATGCTATTCTCTCAGCCTGACAATTTTCTCTCTCTTCATTTATGCAGTTAACATTTATGGAACCCCAGCTATGTGTTTAATCTGTGCTTGGAAGTGATGAAATGACGCAGTAACCTCTGGAGCTTCCTGTTACTAAAGGCACCAAACTAGTCCACCAAGACTCAGCTCTACCTTCCTATAAAAAACCCACTCTTCTTCCCAATTTTGAATTTGTCACACCTTTTTATGTGCCACCAGAGGGATATATATATATATACACGTATATATATATCACCAGAGTTTGTATTGTATATTTTAATTAATTGTATTTTATATGTTAATTGATTATATGTGTGTCTCCCTAGTAGAAGGATAAGCTATGTGCTCATTATATCTTCTTCAGTACTATTGGCACAGATACAATATTTTATGCATTGAAATTATTAATTTCTTCTTTGGTTAAATGGAAGGTTATAGACTGAGGGATGGATGGATGGGTGGATGCATGGATGGATGGGTGGATGGATGGATGGATGGATGGATGGATGGATGGATGGACTGACTAATGAATGGATGAATGAATGAATATTTGGATATATGCAGTTGAATATTATACCCTTTTTTGTTTCTTGAATCCACAGTACATTGCCCATGACTGTTCAAGACAATAATTCTGCATTGCCTTCCTGCCTCAACCTGGAATCAATGACTTTTTAATCTAAGCCGTATTTCCCTTTCAATTAACAAATAGGATAATTTTGTTTCGTCATAGAACTACTCACTGTAAACACAATTGTCTGTGTGCATAATAGTTTTCTGTTACTACACTAAACTTTTATATGGAGTAATGATGTATATTTGTCAATTCAACAATAGAGTATAAGTTTAATATTCAAAAAACATGTAACTGCCATAAGAGGGTCTGCATTGTAGTATGACATATTTTTATGTCTAAAAGAAAAGTATTTATATGAAAAAAATTAAGCATTTATGTGGAAGAACAGATTATTAATTTATATTTGTAAAAAACGGTTTCTAATTTACTTTCATTATAAAAATTATTCAATCTGAATTATCAATTTATATATCTTCAACTTTCTTCTAGAGATATTTTCAAAATGAGTACATACTATCTTTATACATTTAAAATTCATACATAGTTGATATTCATATTTTAGTAGATTCTATGTAGAAAATGAAAGTTTGCTCTATCATGTTTTGACAATTTAAAAAATTCATTTCTCCATCCAAAAAATCCTTGATACAGTAGACTGATTCTGGCACAGGTATCGTAATTCAGAAATGTGTAAAAAAATGCTCAGAGAAAGGCATATCTAATATCGCGGTCCTAACACATTTGATATAGATATAGTATCGCCGAGCTCATTATAGCAGACCCTATACTATAATTATATTACACACATTTTAAATTATCATTATAATTTAAGTCTGCAATTTTGTTTGGGGCTTAGATTTTCCATATTTGTTCTCACATGTGAATCATTTAAATTGTTGAAGTAGAATCTGTTTAGCTGTTTTGAATTATATGAATGAAAGAAAAAATACTTTCTCTTCAAAGCAAATTAAGATATTTGGGGACTCAAGTGAGACTGTCTGCATTTATAAGCTTCAAAATTTTGGAGTAAATATGAATTTAAAAATATTTTCTAATTTCCCTTGAACACAACTTAAAATTACAAATAAATTAAATATTTGACATAAATCTAATGAAATTATCAGTTTATTCAATGATCTTAATTTTACCAGGAATACTGAAGATAAAATTAACATCATAAATTATTAGATTTGTTCAGTTACATTATTTTGGTGTATGCAAGTACAAGATGTTTATTTTTAATATTTGGTCATGACATACAGAGGTACAAATTAAATAATGTCCCATTATTGTTCCATTTATGTCTGAAGTACAATTATATAAACATGCAAAAGTCCAAATTTACCAAACATTAATTTACCCTGAGAAGATGCAATATTTGTTCCTGGTAGTTGGGGATTTTAACTGGTGACCTGGATACCATTAGTTCTTTATGTCATGCTTTTATATATTTATACTTTGTAAGGAAACTTGGCAAAAATTTCAAATAAACATAGAAAAGACTTAGGCTAACGTTTCAAGAAATGGAGACTTCTATCTTTCTTCCTAAAAAATTACTTAAAATATCAGCTTTCAGATATTAAAAATATCACTAAGTCTATGTGTATACTCCCCTTACTTTATGTATTTAATTTCATAATTCTGTAATCCTCACTGTATTGTTGTTTCCCTTAAATGTTTGCCTTTGGAAGTCAGCAGAGAGACATCACGATCCCTTTGAACTTTTACTTTTGATGATATAAGTATTTCAAATTATAATAGAACTCCACATGCTAAATTTTGCTCTCCTGACATTTTTAAAACAACAGCAAAGACAAAAGGGCACTCGATGTAAATCCCTGAGGACTCACAGTAGCAGCCGAGTCTTACAGGTTCCCTTGGTCTTCAACACTCTCTTGTCTGACCTAGACCAAGTCTAGCAGAGGTGGTTATAAATAACTCCTCAAACACTGGCTGGAGGCTCCAGTATGAACTGGGGCTGCAGCTGCCGTGCACACTCAGGAGAGGGCAGACAGAAGAAAGCAAGACTAGAGATGACTACAGACACAAAAGCTTAGCAATTGGCATCCTGTAGTCACTACTTGAGCTTTTCCTCTGTATTTTTCGAGAGATTTTATTAAAATGTCTAGTAGACAACACGACACATTTCTATTTAGCAAGCGCTCTAAACAGCAAGAGGCCCACAGAATGTTCATTATTGGAATGAGGAAGAAAGTGTTGTCTGTGCTGCCAGCACCAACATTAATGCCCATTCAAAAGTCTTTTAACCCAAGTGGAAGTGGATTTAGCAGGCACTTCAGGCCAACATTATTTGGAAGGATTTTACACATTGTAAGTCATAGTATACACTAAGGAAGAAACTGTGAAACAGTTAACTTGGATTTAAAACGAGAATTCTGAAGGTAGATTAGTATTAGCCAAGTTGTACCAAGAGTAAGTTTCTCCAGCAGCATATAGTACCGCATGACAGCCTCACATAGAAATCAAATTGCCTTTGAAAATTTTAGCTCACTTACTTTATTTTAACACATATTTTGGTATTATTAAGGGAAAATAAAGTTGCCTTTTTCCCCTTTATTTCTCAATGCTGCGTTTCAACTATATAACTTTCTAACTCCTCCTGAGACTGCTATTTAAATGAACTTGATGATGCAATTGTTTATCAAATAAAGACTACTTTAAAATTATAGTTAACTCCTAATTTGCTATACAGATTTTTTTATTGCCATGTACTAGGCTTCAAAATTTATCCCTCAAATTTCCACTTTAACTTAAGTATATGTAATGTCAATTTTATGTTTTTGTCTTGGGACTGTGGTATTTATGGCCAATATCACCAATGTTCCAATTGCTATTTAAGCATTAAGAGGTACGTCAGCAGAAATTTTAATTGTCTTACGTTTTAATTTTAATTTTATAATCCTTTCATACTTTCTTATAAGCCATCTTTCCTTTGTGAGCCAGGAGATGAAACATTTTTAATTTGGTTCATCGTTTCAGCCCATTTTCTTTTTCTTTTTTTTTTTTTTTTGAGACGGAGTCTCGCTCTGTCGCCCAGGCTGGAGTGCAGTGGCGCGATCTCGGCTCACTGCAAGCTCTGCTTCCTGGGTTCACTCCATTCTCCTGCTTCAGCCTCTCCAAGTAGCTGGGACTACAGGCGCCCGCCACCACGCCCGGCTAATTTTTTTGTATTTTTAGTAGAGACGGGGTGGCCGTGGTCTCGATCTCCTGACCTCGTGATCCGCCTGCCTCGGCCTCCCAAAGTGCTGGGATTACAAGCGTGAGCCACCGCGCCCGGCAGCCCATTTTCTTGATGTTTCAAGCATTATTTAGTGTCTGTGTATAGCATGTGATAGTTGCCACTTAGCTTTTGTTGATGAAAACTTTTTGCCTGTGTAATGAATGGCTAGTTATAACAAAATATTAATTGTAGTCAATAAGGGAGAAAAATCAGCAAATTTAACATGTGGATGTCATTTACGGATTAAGGTCATCTGTGATTTAAGACAAAAACCTGTAATCTAATTTTTTTTTCCTAGTAATTGGTAAGGCAGAGTGATCTAGTACAGCACCATCCAATAGAATTTTCTATGATTATGCAAATATTTTACATCTGTCATGTCCAATATGGTAGCCACTAGCCACATGACATTTGGCTTGTGACAGAAAAACTTCATTTTTAATTTTCTTTAATTTTAATTGCTCTATAGTTATATTTAAATACCAACTGGTCTAGAGCCAAAACATGGGCATTTGAGAATTGATTCCATCTCTTACTGTGTGGTTTGGGATGTCACACTCCCTGGGCCTCAGTCCTTGTATCCGTGAAATACAGGTAATAGTGCCCACCTTGTTGTTATGAAGATTTAATAAGTTACCCAACCTTAAACCAGTGCCTGGCATATATGTTGAGTAATGAATAAATGTTTGCCATTGCTATCACAGGGGTTTGTATTTCTACAGCAGTCAACCCAGCTTAGCTTTTATTTTCTTAGGTTAGCAACCAAAATAAATAAAGTATAATTGTAACTATGTCAACAAATAGGTTTAGGTTCAACTTTTACTTGTAGTGTAAGTGGGAAGTTCTGGAACTTTCTCTAACAAATGGGTACAAGTGACAGGCCAGTCAACCTTTTCTTAGGTGGAAGCACAGTGATTTTAAGAGATTGTGTAGTCTGCTTTAAAAATACTATTTTTAAATGAAGTTGAATAAGTCTGAACATCTGCATGTGAAAATAAAGCTATAAAACATTAAAAAATTTGATTTGTATATACTGCATAAAATATGCTGTTTTCAGATTAGTTGTATAACCAATGGTGCTAAGGACATTCAAATTAAGAAAGATATAACGTTTAGACTAATTTATGTGTTTTTACTATTGGAAACTTTAATGCTTATATTAACAAATCTATAATTAATATGAAACTTTTTTTCTTTTCATCAATAGGGATGAGGTTTTCTAACTAGCATCTCCCATAGTCAAAATTAACATTAGGGTTTTAGCAGATAAAACTCTAGAATAGAGGTGCCCCTTGAGATTAAACAAGCATGGGGGCAGAAGGAAACTTCACAGAACCATACCAGTTACTTTCTTTCTTATATTGTCTTATGTTTGAGTGTTACGATGTTAAATTATTTCAAAGTAGAATATGTGAAATAAGAAATCACAGAAAATGAATGCTTCATGGAAAGGCTGATCTGGAGTTGAGACAAGAATATTTTGAAGCATGAAAGCAAGAATCTGTTCTTGGTGTGTTCAAAATGGAACAGGCTTCAGCCTGCTAGGTGTTGCCTCAGTCAGGCTGGTCTATTACAAAATGCTTTGAGAACTATGTTGAAAGTGGGTTGTGTGAATTCACCCCCTTCCAAAATGATTTTTTTTCATGTTGAATTGAGGCTGCTTGAAAATGAATATCAAAAAGCAATGTCAAGGAAGGCAAATATCAGCTGCTGTCATCAACAAATATTTGCTGAATTCTGAGTATTAGTTATGTACAGTGTTACAGGGCTTTCAAAGCAGGTGGATGATGAGACTTTATTTACATTTAAAGCTGATGTTCTTAAACTTGATTAATGAAAGCTTGGGCATCATGTCCAGGCAGCCCTGAAATTATGTGCACACCTTGGTGTGTGAATGTTATGTACTTTTATGTGGGAGGTGGACCAAGGGTAGTATAAGTCGTGAGAGTATCAAAATTTTTTGGTTTGATCCTTAAAGTATTTCATGACTGCCAAAATGTTAACTGTTAATCTCCTCGGATCACATCTAAATGGTAGCTGAGAAAAGCCCAAATGTTAGCCTTCTTTTCATTGTGATGCTATTATGCTAAATAGTTCTAGACATGGAGCTTCTTATGCAGTTCGGTGTGACTGGTGATTACTAATCTGGCTTAAGCCCTGTGTAATCAGTGGTATCCTGACTGCATCTGAGTGCCTGATCAATCTCTTTCAGATAATCAAAGGGACATTAGTTTTTTCCTGAAGTCCATTACCATGAGTTAGAGGGCTCTATATATCAGTGGTACCTCCCACTTTTTTTCATACTCACACAACCTAAAAAATTTGGACAAACTATGTGCCATCTAGCATATAATACATAAGCATACAAAATATTTTCTCTTAAATTTAAATATTTTTAAAGAGTGTAACTTCTGGCGTGTTGTAAATATTGACATTTAAAAATAAAACTGCTGTACCACTCCTTAAAATATATCCAATGAAATCTAAATACCATTGAGATTTGATTTTTACCAACATCCATTTAAAAAAAATATGCACAGAATGTTCTTTAACAGTCAGGAATTTTATATTGTTCCTTTTTCTCCTCGAACCCAATTTTCATTCCACTTCCCCCAAAGAAGTTGATTCTGGGGTAATATATTTTTATGCTTAGAAGTCTTTCATTGATAATCAAATCTTGCTTCTTGCAATAAAAAAGTATGTAAATAAAAATTCTAAAAATAATATTCTATGACCGTAATGATTTATGTTTTTCTGGGTGGAGTTACCATTATAACTATATTTAGCACACAGTTGATGAAAACAATATAAACATATGATCAGATTTATAGCAAAAGCAGGGAGCCTTGTGATGAGCTAGGACTGGGGTGGTTTCCCCGTAGTGTTTCCTTCAGGTGCTCTATTTCCTTGGCTGTTGTAAGACCCTCCGCTTGAAGTGATACACTGTTTGACAGTAGGGCAGTTAAGAAAGAAGCAACAAACTTTTAAAGTTACTATCAGTCTTCACTCTATTAGATGTCTGAATTCAGAGCATCTGATTTTATAGGCTAAAATATCTATTTGTAATATCACAGTCTGTCCTTAGAAGAAAACTACAGGAGAAAAATAATACCAGGGAGTATACACCTACAACATTTTGAATGTTCCCTTTGTTCCAGACCTCAGCATGATGTGCGTAGTGCAATGATGGATGGGCAGTCAGTATGCTTCATTTTGTAAAGTGTGGGAAGGTTAGTTCTGATGAGAACATGTCATTCTGAAGGAAAATAATGGGCAGATGAGAGAAATTTTCAATTTGAAGAAGGCCTTTAGAGTCTCAGTAGTTCTAAAACCCATGGAGATATACTGATAAAACTGAATTCCATTGAATTACATCTCCTTGTGTCCGGATCCCTTTTGCCATATGATGTTCCTTCTTTGTTCTATGACTGTCTTTTCTACTTGTGTGAACAATAGAAAGTCAAGAAACTGACGATGTGTAAGTTCTGGTGTCCAGGCTTTAAGAGGCCCTGCAGCTTCTGCTTGGACACTCTTGGGAATCTCAATTCACCATGCTGTGTAGAAGCCCAGTGTGGTCTCCTGGACGATGAACAGCCAAATGGAGAAGAACCTAAGCACCTTAGCCAGCAGAGCTGCCAGCCATGCTGGAACATTCAGCCCTGCAGCTGCACTAAGGGAAACCAGTAAAAGCATTACCGAGATCACCCACCCACAGAATTTGGAAGACTTAAAACTCTGTTGTTTTAAGTCTCTAGGATTTGGGGTGGTTTGCTCTGCAGTAACATGTAACTGATACATCCATTAAATTGAAAGATGTCCTCCAAAATTTTTATTACACTTATTCATTAATAGTCCCTTTCAATGAAATAAAGTTGTTATGTGAAATAGTTATGTAAAATAACCAATAGTTATGTAAAAGAACTTAGTTTTTTAAAGATCATCCTAATATAAATTAATATAAATATCTAAAGCTAGATCTGAACACATGAAAACACACATACACATCCACAAACACACAAACTGTTATAGAATCAATTACATCAATCAGATTCCATTCAAAGTATTATAGTCAGGTAGAATTTTCATGAGTATAAAGATCAGAATCTGGCTCATAGTATGTTCAAGAATAATATAGGGAACAATCAAATGAGTTATTTTATTGTGTGAATAATATCGACCCCTTCTAACAAAAATGACATTGATTTGGAAATTTGGGACACAACCACAACATCTGTAATAAAGCTTGATTTTCCATCATACACAGGCAACATCATAAAGTATTTCTTTTAAACTAAACCACAATTCTTGTAGAGGTCTAAAAGGTTTTATGTAATGCATTAAAAAGCCAAAATAAAAACCAAATGATTTTGGGAGAACTACAAGCTTATTTGCAAACACAGAGTTAAAGTTCTTCTATTCACTTTATGTCTAAATCAATTTTCAATTGCTTTAAATTTCAGTATTTTTTTCCTTGTGGACACTCTGAAATTAAGAGGATAAATCCCCTAAATACCCTCATTATGCTTGACATGCACAGTGCATGTGGTAGAAGAGAGCTGAGAACTATACTTGTCTCCTACAAGACAAAAAGTATGGAGAACTTACAAGGTGAAAATTAATGAAGTCAAAGAGCACTAGAAGAATAAAACACCTTGAAAATAAGTCTTCAAGTGCACACACGCTCTTCACAGGCAAATGAAGGACGTGGGGCACAGAGAGGCAAGATGGTAATTAAAGAGTGGGTGGCAAACAGTATGAGATCTCTTAATTTCCCTCCAAATTAACTTTTGTCTACAGGTATACAATTCCTTATTGGAAACCCTTGGAACCACACATTTTAGGTCACATGCTTCAGAGTGGAGTGGAGCACTATTAGCTGCACATCTAGACTTCATCGCATCCTCAGTCAGATCCGTGACATTTCCCTATAAACAAGTATCTTAACATTTCTACAATGAAAGGTATGGCTATTTATACTAAATTGGCTAAATGAAAATTAAAATGCTCTTTTATAAGTTCAGGTTGGGTTCTACTACACAATGAGTTTGTTGCCAAACTTACAGAGAAAATAAATAAAACAAACACTTCTTTTGGAGTTTGGAATTCCAAGCACAGGACTCAGGAGCCTATTAATATCTATGTCTAATTCAGAACTTTCTTTTTTATCCCTGTTTGTGTTTTGATTTTTTATCACACCCTGTTTCTGGATTGTAGTACAATATACAGTGAGGTTTTTATTTTTTTAAACTTGTTAGTCTTTGTCCTTTTCTTGTATCTCTTTTTTTCCTTCATATTCTATATCAATGGTCATAAACAGTGGCTTAAATGCTTTTCTGTCTCAGTTAATGTAGGCAAATTATTCTATTGGGAAGATGGATGAGTCATTATTTACAGATGCCCTAGAAATCAGCCTTTACACATAAAATGAGGACTTTATACTGATAGATCCAGACATACTTCTGACCAGCAAAGTGTCAGATGCAGGAGGCAAGTTAGAAGCATCAACATCAGGATCAAAATCTGTCAAAAGTACTCAAAGATTAAATAATACCCAGATTTTACATGACTCAGAGATCATATAAGTACAGGAAGCCCCTACTTGTCCCATGTAATGGAAATTTAATTTATTTTTTTAAAAATAGGAATACTAAGGATCAACCATGCCAATGTGTGACAATATGGTGCACAGATGGACATTTTAGGTGACACCGGAATTGAAATAAGGGCCTATTAAAAGGAAGAACACTAAATACTCCTTTAACAGTTAAGATTTTAAAGTTCTTGGTGAATTATTTAAATGTTTCTTGAAGAAAATTTAAATTTTTTGTTTTAAAATTGATTATAAAAATTGCCAATATTTAAAAATAAAATATTCCTTTCTAAAATTCCCACCATGTTAGCACTCATTTGATTGCCGCTGGTTTCTAAGGGAGATATTAGGCCTTAGCTGACCTGTCCTATTCTCTATCTCCAGGCACATGGCAGGTTACACTCCTCTACTTCTTGGAAGTGGAATGTAGTAGTCATGCAACTCGTTTCGGCCAATGATATATAATGTAAATGTCATAGGTTACTTCTGGATGAGACATTTGAAAGGCAAAGCATAGTCCCCTGTTCTCACTTCCACTGCCTCAGCAGATTTCTGTTTTGAGATGTCAATGTCATCACATGGTAAGTCTCCATCAGTTTGGGTCCCTGAGTGACCTGATGGAGCAGAGCACTTTTCTTCTTTCCTCTCTAACACCAATCCATGTTAGACCTCAAGCATGACTGAAAAATTAGCTTGTTGCTTCAAGCTATTGAGATTTCTCAGATTATGAATTATGGGAGCATAATTCTGGCCATCTGGAACAATTCTGGCCATCTGGAATAATATGTTCTTTATTAAGTGGCTGGTTATCTGTGCATCATTCTGAATCTGGATTTTGTATAGCAACTTTCAAAGTCTTTTTAATTCATATTCTAAATACCAGAGCTGAATAGATTGCCTTGCTCAGTTAAGTGAAAACATCATATATCCCCCTTAAATGGTCTAGTAAAGCACAGCTCAACATTTGTCCTATTATTTTAGGACTATGGGATATGGCCATACTTACATATTAATGTTCTATTCATAGAATCACAAATTTGAGGGTTTGTGGCATAAAACCCTCCAAGTTTTTCCCTCACATATAAGAAATTGGTTGTAGTGGTTAATGGAGAGTTGTAGTGATCTGTTCAATGTAAAGGGAGATTCTGGAAAAGTGTGACAGGTGAAGTATTATAAAAGAAAATCAACTGTTGTGCATGAATTTAGAAGAAAGTATATTAATATTGTGGAAGAACAAAATCAGCATATCTAAAGTCCAAAAATAGCCCAAATCCCCACATTAAATTCTATGAATCTCAGTTTAATCTATATATGATAAAATATTCAGGAGCTTAAAGGAATTAAATATTTTAGTAAGAACTAGATATTTTAGCAAAAGTCTTTCACAGTCTCTTTTTTTTTCTCTTACATGAACTTAACACTGGGTCCAAAACAGAAATGCCCAGTTGTGGGGGGAGGTGGGCCCAATGTCTTCTCAGCACACCTGTGAACTATAGGTCTCGTTTCTACAATAATCCCCAATCCTGGAACTTCATGGTCCCCAATCATTGCTTTTTCTTCATTAATCTTTTGAAATCACAGTCAGGTATTATACATTGGCTGGAGAGAGAAAAAAATGGAATACTGGAAACTAAAAATAGAACTACCATATGATCCAGCAATCCCATTTCAGAGTATATATCCAAAGGAATTGAAATTAGTATGTTGAAGAGATATCTGCACTCTCAAGTTCATTTCAGCACTATTCACAATAGCCAAGATGGGTAAGCAACCTATCTTGCTTTGTTCACCAATGGATGAATAGATAGAGAAAACATGGTGTGTGTGTGTGTGTGTGTTTGTATACACACTCAAAATGGAGTACTATACAAACTTTAAAAAGAAGGAAATTCTGTCATTCATTACAGTGTGGATGGAGCTGGAGGACATTATGCTAAATGAAATAAGCCAGGCACAAAAAGACAAAGACCATATGATCTCACCTATATGTAGAATCTTAAAAAAGTCAATCTCATAGAAACAGAGAGTGGAAAGGTGATGGTTACTACAGGCTGGGCGGGGGTGGGAAGGAAGGAAAAGGATAAGAAAAGGGTACAAAATTTCAGTTAAACAGAAAGAATAAGTTTTAGTAATCTATTGCACTGCATGGTGACCATAATTAATAATGTATTGTATATTTCAAAATTGCTAGAACAGATTTTTAACATTTTCATCACAAAAATATAAGTTGGTGATAGATATGTTAATTACCTTGATCAACTCTTTCTACAATGTATGCATAGATCAAAACATCCCATTGTACCTCATAAATATACATAATGATTTTATTTCAATTAAAAGTTGAAAATTACATAAAAAGAAAAAAGGGATATTGGCAAATACAATAAAGTTGCCTCGGGGCATCAGTGGTACGCGCTTGTGAACACGCACGCGTGTGTGTAGCTGGATTCGCAGATTTTTTAATTGCTTTCAACTGAATTCAGTTTTTTCGAAATTCAACTCTTGCCTAACATGGTGATCTGAAATGAAATCCTTAAAAATTGACTTTTGGGTCTCAATATGTGCGATGAGGCAACTAAAATGTAAAAGGATATAGTTACACATGCTAACTGTTTTGAGTTACATTAGAAAAAATTATCAATAGAAAAAGCTCAGTTTTTAAGTCCTGTAAGTTTAATAATTACTTCATTATTACATCTTAAAAAAGAGAAATAAAATCCATGTAATTTGGAGAACCAAGGTTTGTTTTAAAATGTCATTAAGAACATGCTATATTTTTCATTCTGAAAAATGGGTATAATAAGTTCTTCTTAAAAGACAGTTAATAATAGAATGAAATGAAATATGTGAAAGTGTTTTCCAATAAGAAATCAACTTAACAAATTTAAGATATGGTTTTAATTTTTTATTTTTCTTGGCAACAATTTTAATGTAATGCAATATATTTTTCTCATCAATCTGCATCTTTATGTAAGAAATCTACTCCTTCATATTAACTGCAGACACATTCACTGTACTTGTCAAAGTTGTAAATACCAAGTAAGCTATTTTTTTTTTTTTAAGAGAGGGAGTCTGGCTATGTTGCCCAGGCTGGAGTATAGTGGTTATTCACACACACAATCATAATTTGCTGCAGCCTTGAACTTCTGGCCTCAATCATTCCTCCCACCTCAGCTTCTTGAGTTGCTGAAATTACAAGTGCATACCACTGCAGCACCCAGCAAGAGTTAACATTTATCCTGGCTAAATTGAAGTTTATCAAAATGTGGTTTGTAAATATAAAAATAATATTATTTATTCCAAATCCTAAATTTGATCATTTTCAAGGAAATATAATTCTCTTTCAGTAACACACATTGCATCTAACTTATCCACATTTATTTCAGTCATTTGTATACAAATACAGAAAGATAATTTTAGTGACGCTTTTAACAAAAATATTGAAAAAATTAGAATCCTTCAGTTACTCATGTAGTTTTCCTTTATGAATTGCTGCATACTAGTAGTTAAGCGGGAAGACATAATTCTGTGATATTTTAAAAATAAGACTGACGTTTTTTCGAAGCTTATGAGAATATTTATATGAGTGCTATACTTTTGTATTATATCAGTTAACTCACAGATCCACGTATATAAATTCAGCTACAGTTTGCGTGTTCAAAAACATCACAAAGGTTTTCAATAACTAGAATTCATGTCTACTGTACTTAAAACCTGGTCCTCTAAAGTATATTGGCAAATGTTTATCAAAATTCTGATAGACAACACCATATCTAAGACACTAAACCTATCCCAAATGCATTAGAAACCCTCCATTCTGCTCCTTGACAAGTCTCTCTTTGTTTGTTTATTTGCCTTCTAAAGTAGTTGCTTCTGTTAAGTTCATTTTGCTATTTCCTTAAATCTTACCTCCCCCTGCTGGTTGTGCAACACGGAGCGTGTCTAGGTAGAGTAAAAAATAATTTGCAAAGGTTGGAGACCTTTCAGAAGGGCAACTAGTAAAAATACATAGGTTCATATATATGTTTACAAATACATATACACATGTACACACACAATGAAACTAGATTTTTTTATAAATTAGACTTAGATGAGAATTGTTAGGGCAATAATCTATAAACAAAATTTTATGTGAAAGTGTAATATCATAGTTATAACATGAAAGACACTCAAGATATATCCCACATTTATATATGCTAGAATAGTGAAGTGTATTTGAGTCAACAGTTTTCATTATGTTATCACATACACAGTTTGCACAATGGCTTATCTGGAACACTAAGAAGACATATACTCAGTTCTATATGTTGATGCAGATATTAGTTGGCCAAAACCATTGATTATCTAGTAATAAATTGAATTTTTATATGCAACCTTTATTGACTTATCACAGCATAATTTAGTTTACCAGAAGTTTTGACCATTTCCCTCCTTTTAAAATTAGACTGGCTCTTCAACTAGAACTTCTAATCTGTAATGCTGAAAATGCTTGCTAAATCAAACATATACGGAACCACAGGATGCATAATTTTCAGAACTGTGTCTACATGGTCTGCAATTTACATTAAATTGCTATGTTTTGGTTAAATGGCACCTTAGCTTCCAAGCAACTCTTTCAATAGTTGTTTCTTTAATTATTATTTAATTTTGTGGTTATGACTGGTTTTCAGTTAAAGAGGGTACTACTGACAAATTCAATTAAATGAAAATAGAGGACTTAATGGTCCATGCTAATGCTTCATTTCATACATAATATTTTATCATTTTCTGTGCAAATTTGAAATGAGCACTTGGTTTGTATTAATAAATGCTTACATTTAGGCCACATAAAGTACAGTAATTAAAATACTTTGCTAATATTATTTACTTATAAGTGCTCTAAAAACAATTAACCCGTTGATTCCAATCACTTTTACTAAACCAACTTCCAAGAATACAGTTCTTTGGCATCAAAAATTATTATTTTAATCCTACTTTTCATAAAGTGCCCTGGGTGCTATTTTATTATATTTTAATAGAGCATGTTATACATCTGCCGCTTTCTGGAACACAGATTTCATAGAATAACAGCAAACAAAAATTTAAACAAAACAACCATTTTTTTTGAATTTTGAACAAAGGACGCATATGTTATAGATCTCATTTCCAAATATTTAAACTGAGAAATGTAACTGTTTATTGTATTGAAATGAGCAAAAGTTGGTTGCCTTTTGCTCTTTAAAGTATATGTTACTCTATGGTATTTTTTCTTTAACCTATAACAGAAGTCATCTGCAGACAATTTACATTCCTTCTCATACTAAAAGAAGATATGCTGCCTCTCCAAATGAATAAAGATCTTATTTATAAACATGTTGCAGAATATGTGTTACTTATAATTCAACTATGTAATAACATAGTTCAAAATTAAATAGATATATAAATGTATAAGCTAAACATAAAAGATAAGTTTAAATTCATAAAGTTGGAAACGAGTTTGTATAGGATTATTCAGTTTTCTAGTTTACATGAAAAAGCAACAATTAAACATGTCTAAAATCTTACCTCTAGATATGTGGTCAGTATATTGGCTAATCAAAGCTTTTGGTTTTTATGAAAGTGGCACTCTGGAAATCAGACATATTTAAAACAGAGTGATGTGTTTTATTGTTAGTACTTTTTGCTATTGATGTTGAATCAATACCCTAAGGATAAGGAGAAGCAAAATTCCAAACTGACATAAAGGTTGAGATTACAAAATAAATTACGGAAAAGAAAAGAAAATATCTTGAGGTAGTCTGTTCCTTTAAGACCACCAATGAAAAAAGTAAAACGCAAATCAAACTCTTCAGGTAACTAAAGCTTTAGATACGAGCTTTTTAAAAGGCAGAAATATCTGATTCATTAGAAAAAGCCCTTATTTTTAAAAGCAAGCTGGTAATGACAGCCTTAGTTTTCACATGGAAATACAAAGTATCCAGTGATAATAACTTCATTAGATATGACCCACAGTACTTCAAAGCAGTCTCTTGTAAAGGAAAAGTCACTTGGTTGTAACATATAAAAAGGAATTATTACTATTTTAAAGGTGGGAAAACAAACACAACTTCAAGTCAAACACTGAAGCATAGGATGGCTAAATTTATAACTCAGATGTACCTTGGCACCGAATTCTACCATTTCAATCAGTCTCCAGAAAATTTTCTAAAAATAAGCCTGTACATTTTCATTTGAGAGTGATATTTTGAGTAATTGTAAGGGGCTTGACATAAAGCACATCTAGTGACATTAAGGTATATATCTTAATACATATATTGAAAGAGATCATACGTAATAATATATGATGAATATCAATAGCATCTAAAACAGAGTAGGAATTAAAATATACACACATACATGCAAATAAAGGGCATGTGTAGTCATTGGAATTGTTGGATACAGAGTTAGTTCCACCGTTAGCTAACCAGGAAGAGTTGTGGGAATCAAAGTGCTCCCACAGTGCATGCACACACTTTGTGTAGGTCCAGGGAACAGGAGAATGATAAGTAATCCTCATCAGTCACCACTATCTGCAAAGGCTTTATTTCTCAAGACGACGTGCTGCTGACCAAATGGACAGATTTGATAGAATTGGGCAAAGTAGTTCACTTCAGTTACATAATATTTAAATATGTTCTACTATTTACAGAATTATTGAACTCCTTCACTTTCACCATAGAAAATTCTGTGTCTGGCTAATTTTTGATATTATTGAATACTGAGTAAATATTTCAATATGATTTTTCTTGTCTACACTTGAAAATAGCTTCAATTTGTAAAATATTTTTTCTAATTCCTAAAAAAAATCTATTGTAGAGAATGCTTCTGTCAAAGTATTAATGGCTGAATCCTTTCTCTTTCTGAAGCTACTGTTGGTACAACAAGATCTGATTCTGCCTCTTGCATGGCAAAATATGCCAGAGGAATCAGGAAACTGGTGTTTCAGCATTCAGGTTTGCCTGCTCTTCTCATTTCATGCATGTCACAGTATCTTCAGCAACTGTTGCTCAAAACATAGGAGATGTGAAACTTTTCTGTCTGGTTGCCTTTGGAGAAGTGGATAAATATGCCAACTAGAGTCCAGAACACATCCTTGTAATCACAGAGAAAATGAAACAGCATGCTCTACTTGGGGTAAGGAGATTACACAGCATTGCTTGCTGGACAAAGGAAGATAAACCTTCTTCTCTCTTTGATTCCTTTAAAAAATCCTGGTAGTTGGGGTTTGCCAGGCCCATTATTGACATCATAAGCAATATTCTTAAATGCATATATTTTTGAATGAATAAAAAATACAGCTAATCGTACTTAAATCCAAGCCAGAAATGCTTAGAAGCCCTCAGCTTGACGTTTGAATGCTACTTACATTAACTGAGTACAATTAGGTATTAACAATTCCAAAACACTCTCTTTGGACAGCATTTGTTAATAATAACATTTGTATTACACGTTTGTTGAAGTCATGCCTAAGATGCAGAATTCATCTACATAACACCCTGCTTTGCTGGGTCTCATCTCACCTGATGGCTCTTCTAGGCATCCCCTTACTCAGTGACTTCGATCTTACCTGTTGTGTTTCCATTTCACCTCTTTCCCCTTGTGTCCTTGTATAGTTTTTTGAGACAGAATCTCACCTATTACCCAAGCTAGAGTGCAATGATGTGATCAAGGCTCACTGCAAACTTGATCTCCTGGGCTGGAGTGATTCTCCCACCTCAGACTCCCAAGTAGCTAGGACTACAAGGACGCACTATCCTGCCAGCTAACTTTTTGGTATTTTTTTGTTAGAGATGGAGTTTTGCCGTGTTGCCCAGGTTGATCTAGAGCTCCTGGGCTCAAGCGATCCTCCTGCCTTGGCCTCCCGAAGTGCTGGGATTAAGTGAGCCACTGTAGCCACCCAATTTTTAATATTTTGTACCTTCTAAACTAATTGTTGTACTAAAGATATGCTATTGATAAATATTCTCAATATTACTGAAAAAAAAAACACTGTAATGCAGAGATCGGGCCTAGCCACTGGATGACCCACTTATTGCCATGTGGAAAAATACCAAATCAGTACTTTAGTTGCAACACAAATTGCTAAATAAAGCAATTTAGTTAGAAGGAGAATATTAATCAAAGGAAACACTCAGTCTTCAGAACAACTTGATCAGATAGCTTACTAGCTTAGAAGTTAAACAGGAGTAAAATTAAGCCTATATTTCCTCTTCTGTAAGAGACAGGGATAATAATTCTATAGAGGCATTACTTCACTGTCAATTTTGTTTTGCTCTGGTTTTGATGGGGATTAAGTTGGAGAAGTGAAAGAAGGAGGAAGAATCTGTGAAATGATGGGGCAAATGAGCTGATGTGTAAAACACTTGGGTTGTATTATGATTGGATTTTGTTACATTAATTCGAGTAGGTTATCTAACACATACAAACTTCAAATTGGAAACCACTTCGAGCAACTAGTATCTAATAGCGTAATATAGAGAAACTATTAGAAGCAAATAATGGACATATTTAGACAAAATTAGCTTCATCATGTTGAGTAGGCAGTAGGGAAAGACTTTATGTATAAAATATGCACACAAAAAGCTGTTGGGGGATAGATAAGGAAGTAAATGTTAATATACTTAATTCTCTTTTAAAAACATAACGCAAAACCTAAAACAGAGCAGGCATACAATCGGTGTTTGTGGGGTGCCGGAATGAATGAATGAAAGATGCCATAGCCAGGGATTCCATCAGGGTAGGCAGAGATACACAGATTGCAACCATAACCTGGTTGTGGCCATATTGATTATTAAAAAAAATACATGAAAATTAAAAAGAATGTTTTCAGATAATGCTCTAAATAATGGCAAAGTTTTTGTAGCTCAACAAATTCAACCATGGTATGTTTTCACGCATAGGTTGTATAAATTATTATTAGGACTTGCTTTATTTATTAGGGAGTTTTGAGGAAAATGAAGTTTATAATGGATGTTTTATGGTCTATTGTTAATATTATGTACTGACTTTTTGGTAGACTTTCCCTGTTTGGAACAAATCCAAAGCATCATACCAGGGCAGTTGGAACATGTCTGTTCTGTAATGTCCATGTGCTAAAAATCCTCTAGAGAGTTCTACTGGGAGAGGATTAAAACTTGTCATTAAGCCAAATAACAAATCTTTGTTGGTTCTCTGCAGTGCACAGCGATGTTAGAGCTCATGTTACAGGTTAATTGCTTTCAGTGGTGGAATAGCCTGAGTAAGGTTTTCCTTGGCTTAGCAGAGTATTAATAAGGAAATCCAACACAACGTGACCACCAATATTAGAGACAGAGAACTCTGGCAGGCTAAGGCAGCCAACGGCCAATGGGAAAGCTCTGTTACCGAGGGACCATCAGATATGCAAAGCACAGAAGTATTTTACCCTGATGTGGTCGACTAACTTTAAGCAACAAAGCCTTCGTCCTTAAGCATTTGTGAGATTTGAACACACAGTGCATAAAAGGTTATGTTCCAAGTGCAAAGTGGAAAATAAAGCGAAAGCAAGGCATCAGACAGAAATATAGAAAATTTAGATATTGTCCACTTATTGGATTTCTGTAGCCTGGAAGTAGCCCTGATTATTTTACTTTACTTCAAAATTTTTAAAAGAAAAATAAAATTGTCCATAACTGAAACTTGGGTACCAATTTTATCTACAGCATTTTTTTTTCCTAGCCTGATTATAAACCCCTGAAAATCAGCATTCTTGGTATAATGGGAATACTGCATATCTTTATAACAGCCTTAGCAGTACTAATTACCCATTCTGTACTTAGAAAGTAGAAGGATCAAGACTATATGCATTTACAGCATCCATGTTTGCAGAGGTAGCTAGCCTGTCAGCATTTTCATTCTGTACAAAATGCCTGAGAAGATTTTAGAAATGGCAAAGCTGCCTCTTTAGCATCAATCTACATTGCAATTTTAGCAAAGCAGCATTACTCAGAACACCATACAGTATATCCTAGTGTACACAGTCAAAGTCCAATTTGAATCTGTGGGATGAATTAAAATACCATATACTAAAGAGCCGTTCAAAAATAGTAAACTACCGTAGCTACCAGCTGCAATTTCTTATTTTTCCTGAAAACTCTTCTCCGTTTGAACAAGATCAGCATATGGCTTTCCAAACTATACCTTTTAATAACTCCATAAAAACGGACTGACTTGGAACATTATACAGCACCGGTAAGAAGGGCTGATGAACTGCACTTCTACTGGGGTCTTCCTACCTGAGAAAAATCGTGCAAAACCCAAGATACACGATAAAACATATATATCTGATCTTTTGCCTTTTCATTCCACTGCCAGTCTTGCCTCCTGCATTTCTACTCCAGTGATTCTGTAGCAAGATACATACCCAATAACAATTGTCAGAGCCCGTGCTCCACGGCTGACCACCTAGAAAGAAACGTTCTCTGTTGTGAGTCCTGGCCCTGTGGACAGCCCGCAGAGGTTTCTGCATGGCTTGTGCCGGACAATGTTGTACAATCAGTTTCAAAATGTGGTGTCAGTCAGCGCTCTGGCACATGTGCAACCTCAAAGGGTGAAAGAAGTCGCGACTGGGCTGTGGTCAGTGACTGGTGGCGGGGCTGCGCTGCCAGTGTGGGTGAAGCAGGGTAGAAGGAAACCACTTTCGAGTGATAGCATTTGGTTTTCCCATGATCTGACAACCAGCAACCCACGGAGAGCTTTCCTTTTCTTTTCCTGCGTATCCACCTTCCCCTCCTGCCCTTTCCGCCCTCACCCCTCCCTGTTCACCTCACCCCCACCGGGCCCTGCCTTTGGTGAAAGAAAGAGACCAAAGTGCCACAAAAGGGCAAGGGTAGCTCAGTTTCAGGCCCCAGGGCAACATGTGTTCAGCGAACAAGAGTGTAAGAAACACTGAATATAACAGTTAATTCTTTAGACACACGATTTTCTGACTATGGCTTTCTTTTTAGCCATGCATATTTATTGCCATTCAAAGAGATTGTGTCTGCATACCAGCAAACAGCTATTGAGAACACAGCAAATCTTAAAATGATTAAGGCACTGGAGTTTGCTAAAGATGTGGCATGCAAAGAATCACGAGAAAGCCATAGAATATTAAAAAAATATTAATAATGTCAGTTCTAATAATTCAATCTCAGATTTATTTTGCTACAATCCTGTTCCAAGTGGTGTGCCCTGTCTTTTTTCTTAAGAATGAACAAAGATCATGGAACAGATTGTAACCTAGGTAAATTGCATGTCTGTTTACAATTGTATTTCACATATTCTATATATCATTTGCAAACTATTCCCCAAAGAAATATGTATCAAACTTTTGAAAAAAGTGAAGATTTGATGACAATCTGTTTTCCTTTCATTTGTTTCAGATGCTGCAGGAGATTTCATCTGCTGGTTAGGTTTTTTTGTCTGCATTTTGAATATAGTGTCCTGTCATGTTCATCATTTGTTTTCTTTTGTTCTCTCTGCTTTTACATTCATAAACTACATTTCTTGAAATTATATCGCCACCATTAAGCAAAGAGGAATAAAGAAAAAATAGAAGATTGAAGTGAAGTTTACATATGCAATGTAATCATAGAATTCTGATCAAATGTGAATGACAAATGTTTCCACATATCATTTGAAAAAAAAAATCAAAATGCCACCCTCAACTCTTTTAACTTATAAGAATATGCAATTTGTGAGTTTTAGGACTTGTCATCACAAAAATGTCTTAGGTTATACTTTGAGGAAAACAGTTAAGTATTGCAGCATATTTATAAACGTGTTTTCATGGTCTGAACCTTTGGGATGAGAAATTATTCCCTAGTAATTAATTGCTGCTACTTTTTTAACTGTCAAAATTAAAGATTAATCTTGCAATAGCAGTTTAACCAGAAGAACAACCAATGGCAATTGCTGAGGAGTATGACTCATAGAAAACACTCAGGAAGAGCAGAGATTCCGAACTAACACTAAATGGATTCTAACAACTCAATTCTAGCATTACTCACAGTGTATTAATAGAACCTCTCTACTCCTAAGTTAGCACTGAAATCAGACAAAAACACTCTCATTAAGAAGAGACATTTCTATCCCACTACAAATAAGGATTCTTAGATTGTACTCATACCAAACACTATTATACAGTAAATATTTAATTATTGTTTGTACTGGAATTTAAATCATTGAAAAAATGCACATTTGTTTTTCTTAAATGTCTTCAAAAATAATTATGAAAAAATAAATCCATATTAACATGTAAATTTGGCATATAGACATGTAATAAACATGTATTCGATGACTAATCATTATAATTAATTATAATAAAGCTTGGGTGTAAAAGTTGGCTTTGTCTTAGAAACTAAAAACACGCATTTAGTAGTAAATGATATGGATCACTGGAGAGGCACCTTACAGAGCTTGGGGAAAGGAGCAGTTACCCAGTGAAAATGCTTTTGGCAACTCTTGACCTTTGAGTTCCTAACTTAAAGGACATACAAACAGCACCATTCTCCAGCAAGTTTCCCTTGATAACCTGCTGGAGAGGGGACAGCGTATCCTGAAGCCATTTGACATGCACAATTTAGCAATTATGTCATCAGAGGAGGAATGATTCTGTTAGACCATCAGGGATTGCTGATGTTTACAACCTTTACACACTTACTAAAATCTAACACAGCATAATCAATATCAGAATGAATTCTCATTTTGAGCCGTGAATGATAGCTCACATTTTATAGGAAAAGCAAATTTGGAAGATTTCAAATGTTTGATTGAATCTATTTTTTTTTTAAAGGAAATACGTGAGGGTGTGAGACTATGTGGTGAGGGGATATTCATTACTATATTTAAATGAGGAATAAAAATAAACATGAGTCAAAATGCAATGTGATGTTTTTTTTTAACCTTGGATTTCAAAACTAACATTTCTCCAGGTGAAAAATAATAAAGTTTATTTTACTTTACTTTTCAACTAAAAGAAGTTGTTCTTTTTTCTAAGTCTCCCTTGAGCTCACAGCAGTTTATTTTTATTTTACTGTACATGAAGAAGGTTGCAAGACCAATAATGCTAATGCTTTAAATATTTCAATCTAATTTAAGATTCTTAATTCATTTACTCTGTGAATAATTTAAACTTGTTTTCCTTTTGTTTAGTTTCCTTGATATGAAAACACAATTTGCATTTCTCTTTTTAGCAGGTAAGTTAGCTAGAAAACAGTTTTCTTCCCCCCTCAAAAAGTAAAATCATTTTCAAGCTTTTATAGTCACATAAAAGTGCAGCTCAATGCTTTCACTCTCAAAGCTCTATTTTTAATGGGTTATTTCCAAAATTTCATGCATTCATCAATCAGATATCAATTGCGGGGTGCCTGATTGGGTCTCCCTCCACCTCCATCGTTCCCTGCTGCCTGGGCACTGCCTGCCAAATGTTGCAGGAAGTGACTTGAATAGCGACAGCAGATCCAGCAGCACCCTCAGTGTGCTGGTGGGTCATTGCCATCCCCACTGAGAACCCAGAACATCTGCTCTCTAAACACAGGGTCTGACGCATAATCAGCTTGCAGAAGACCATCTCTCCCAGTACATCACAGACCCTGGCACCTCGACACGTGCAATTGAACCAGCCCACACACCCACACCTCCACGTCTTCCTCTGATGTCTGGATTTCAAATGCAAAGTCTAGCTTTTAGTTTGTTTTCTTTCAAAAAAAGAAAAGAAAAAACAAGCAAGAAAAAAAACCACATGGATTAAATAATGAATGAATCCCTTTAAGAATCTAATGGAGGACATATACATATGAAAGGAAATGATCACAGTGATAGAGGCAAGTTCAAGTGATAAGGAAAGATTGGTTGGCATAGAAATTGGCTGTTGCTGCTCCAAGGATCCCAAAGTGCACTATTTTTCTGATGTAGTCTTGATGCAAGTGTGATTTTTCAGCATATGGAATGTAGAAGGATAGGGCTCCCCGAACTAAGTCACACAAAATTGATATTCGCCTATGGGGACTTAAGAACTTTTTGAGAACTACCTGGCATGGAAATTTATGTGAAGATTCTTCACAATGCAAAGGATGATACAGTGGCTCTTGAACTATTTCCTTATTGTGCTCATCTCAAACAGATGTCTTTTTGTTCATTGCATTCCTTGCACAGACATATTGGCTGTAACCTTCTGTTTTAGAGGGACTGTGCAGGATGATTTTCCACATGCTGAGATGCTAAACAGGGGTGTGTGCTCCGTGTTTGATTACTCAGTGCCTCAGTGGCAACAGGCAACTGCAGCAATGCCTTTGATAATATTTCTTAGAGGAATTAGGAAAACCGAATTTGGCGCACTTTATTTTTGTTATTAAAGAAAGGCGTTGAATTATCTTTTATTCTTTTTTTTTCCCTTAGCATATTAGAGTGAATTTCTGGTTCTCTATTTCACAATGCCACACAGACACACAGCATATCATCGGGTGATAAATGAGAGCTTAGTGTATATGAAATTACTGATACTGTGGGTTAACAAAAGCTACCTGTGTGCAAAGTTCTTATGCATCTGTATCTTGGCTTTGCGACCGTGAACAAGTTGCCAAACCTCTTTGAACCTCGTAATTCCTAAAATGTGGTAAAATAAAAATTACTGTGTAGCTTTGGGGAGGTCTACGTGAGATCTGCTTCTTATATTTGCTGGCATCTAACAGCCCTCCCCTTCAAGTCTTCATGTAAAATTCCCGGGTACTCATTACCTATCCCCTCCCCCATTCCCAAGGAACACTCTCTCCAGCTTCTTAGCTTTATTTTTCTCTGGAATACTGTCTACCCTTGAACTCCAGGATTTCCCTGTTTGCTTCATTTCTTGTCTGTCTTTCTCTTACTAGAATATGAATTCACCAGAGCAAGGGTTTTTGACTGTTTTGTTTATTACTGCATCCCCATTGCACACTCTGATCCAAATTATATTTCCAGCTCTGTAAATATGGATTAGTTGAGTGGATAAATAAATTTTTACATTAATAAATGAATGGAAAGCCTAGATTTATTTAAAATATCTCTTTTCCATCCTGTGGAGTTATATGGGATTCTCTGCCAATGAATTTATTGAAAATATCTTTTCCTAAACCTTTCAGGGGCCAAATAGAATATTTTCTTCCAAATGTACAAAGTAACGTCCGTATTTTTTAAAGCATGTTTTCCAAGGCACATCTGACGTTAAATCTAGCATGGAAGGGAACCCTTTGTCCACTCGAGAAAATGTTTCCCTTATGGAAGTTGGACAGCCAGGTGGAAAAATTGCACTATGCTGTCCACCTAGTCGATGACACAGCAGTGTGGCACAGTGACCTAGCCTGTTGTAGCCCAAGTCACTAAGCCTAGAAACCACCTTCTAGTCTCTGCCTGTTTTGAACAAGCTGGTGAATCATCAGGACTTCCATTTCCCCATTTACAAAATACATGCACAGATTTAGTTTCCAGTCTGGCACTAAACTACTCCGAAAATTTTGACATTTCATGTTGTACCCCATGAACTAGATAGGGTAAAGGACAGATTAACCACTTTTTTTTGTGTGTGTGTGTGAGACGGAGTCTCACTCTGTCGCCCAGGCTGGAGTGCAGTGGCACGATCTCGGCTCACTGCAAGCTCTGCCTCCCGGGTTCACGCCATTCTCCTGCCTCGGCCTCCTGAGTAGCTGGGACTACAGGCGCCCGCCACCATGCCCAGCTAATTTTTTTTGTACTGTTTTTTTTTTTTTTTTTTTTTTTTTTTTTTTTTTTTTTTTTTTTTTTTTAGTAGAGGCTGGATTTCACCGTGTTAGCCAGGATGGTCTGGATCTCCTGACCTCGTGATCCGCCCGCCTCTGCCTCGCAAAGTGCTGGGATTACAGACGTGGGCCACCGCACCCGGCCCAGATCCATCAAATCTTATGTCTAATTCCATTCTATGGTAAAACATGAGTTCTGGTGCATTAATAGCATTGAAGGCTCACCTTTTGTAGCTACCCTGATCATTGGAAGATATGAGAGAAAACAAGTACTAGGAAATAAAACCCAGAGACTGTGGAGCCCGTGGTCCCATCCATATTCCCATATCCTCGACCCCCACCTTTTTTTTTTTTTTTTTAACGAAGAACATCTACAGATTTGTTAAATCAAGAAAAAACAAGAAAAAAACCCTAATTTTAAATGCATCCCTTAATGCCAACTATTCTTAATGTAGATGAAAGTCCACACTGAAAGGCATATGATTACAATAAAGAGAGGGAAGAAAATGTTTCTTCAGGAGGGAAAGTTATAACTTACACATGTTTAGAATTACCCAGAGAGCTATTTGTCCTCCTAATGCACACGGAGGGGCACTTGTATCATCACCGTGAACACTGCATTGAGCAAGCACTCAGGTCTTTTGCGGACTATCCATGTCACTTACTTTAAGTGGGAGTGTTAACACCTTTGCCATTTCTCTAAAAATGAGGTTTGCTTCTTTTTGAGTTAAAAAAAAAAGAGATTTCTATAAAAGGGAGCATTAAGCAAGTTAACAAAGTACTTTTTTAGAGGATCAAGCTAAGGAAGGTAATACTTCCTTAAAAGGTTTCACTTCTTATTTCCCACCTTACTTAACAGGATGACAGAACATCCAGGAGAAAGGCTCAAAGGAGAAATATATTGAAACTCAATTACCTGTGTTAGTGAACCACCTACAGATATTTAAAAATATTCTCTTCTCACAGGTACTCAGTATGAACCAAGTGCTTTTTTTATTTGTGTCTCTGATGCCCCATTAACATAATGAAATGCCTGTGCCTTTTTTCACAATAGGAAAAAAGGGCCAAAGAGTGATAAGATATCCATACTAACTGTAAGCCAGTGGACAGCGCTTTTAACTGCTTCCTGGCTGCCTAACATGCGTGAAATACCAAGCAGGCCTGGACAGTGTATCTACTTGTAGTTCCCAGGGAACGAGAAGCTGACCTGAGTTTTGATAGGGACAAGAACCCTTTGGTTCCATTGATTTTCTGAAACTTGTGAAATCAGCCAACTGAATTTATATAACACCAGGAAATTTTTAAAGATTCGATGCTCTACCTTCTTTCATTTGATACAGAACTGTTTACCTATGAATGTAGTCTCTCTGGATAAGACCTCTAGCTTTTGCCTGCAGCTTTGGCCACCTTCAATTCACATTCAAGGGAATAAAATGCTCTCAAATAAGATGGAATCTGTATATTGACTATCCAGTCTTTATTAAAAAAATTTTTGAAGTTTCAGATACCAAATAGTCATGTAGAGCCACTCTCATATTCTTTCATTCATCTCCTCCAAAGATAGTGCTGAAATATTGTGCCGAATATTTTCCATTCAACTGTTGATTTTTCAGATTAATTATTGATTACTAATTCAACTTATGTCTGTTCAACAAATCTGAGCACAATAAATTTTGAGATGAATAAGTCATCACTGTGTCCAGACACAGTGCTGGCACTCGTTCTTTGAATCCCTTACCACATGGGGTAGACCCAGCTGCCCTCAGTTCCCTCCAAGCTGTGTCTCCTTCCCGGCGGTTCCTCCTACACTCCTCCTTGTATCACATCCCTGATCAATATTCTCCAGCAGCTCTCCACTGCCTGCACACAGGATCAAGTTCAAACTCCAAGACCTTGCATTCTCAGCAGCTCCCTAATGCTGTCTCTAGGTCCTTCCCATCCTTGCACACACCCAACTCATACCTTACTTTTTCCTGCTCCCAAAAATGTGTTGTCCTCAATGGCTTTCCTGCCTCTTTTGTGTGCTATTTCCCTTCTTAGAATGCCTTCTTCACCCTTAGTTACAGAAACACCCCACTCAAGCCCCTCATCCTCCACAAAGCCTTTCTGAATAGTTCCTGCTAGATGAGGCTTCATTTTCTACCCTTGGTTGTGGTCAGAGCACTATTTTTCATAACGCCCATTCCATTCCACATGGTGATATTTCATTTTTATTTGCTTAATATCTTATCTCACCAAATGAATTATCATCTTGCAGAACACGAGAACTAGGTCGTATTTCTGTACATATATTTGCATCCCTATCCCCTTGTCCCCACCCATAAAGACGTGGAAGAATCTCATTTTAAAATAAAAAACCATAAAGACAAAAAAACCTTGCCTATTGAAACATAAACAAATAATTGAACATTTTAAATGCATTTTTTACTTACAAATTAATTTCTCATGATTTTCATTCATTGGCTTTACTAATAAAAATTCATTATGTATTATTCCACCTGACTTTTAAAGTACTTCTATTAGACAAATGTCCCAAATATGAGAAAACAAATATAAGTTAAATTAAATCCACAAAGCTAAAATTCTCTATGAAATAATTTAAATAATTGAAAGTTTCTCTATGAAATAATTTAAATTTATGGCCCTTTAGATGATTACTAAAATAGGCATGTCTCATAGATTTGAAGTTAAAAATGTGTGTGTGTGTGAACTTCTATGTTGATCAAGGAGTCAGAGGTAGGGAGGATAAGAGAATATAGTCTGGGAGTTGCAGCCCAGCAGATAAAAATAATAGAAGGACAACTTAATCATGTGTAATTTAGATCATCTAAGCATTAGGAACCAGCTACGTGAAAAGGGGTATTTTGACGAACTCCATTTGGCAGGGGCCTTAGGCACAAGGCACAGGAAAGTGCCTGTGAAAATTGAGGATGGCCAGGCATGGTGGCTCATGCCTGCAATCCCAGCATTTTGTGGGGCTGATGCGGGTGGATCACTTGAGGTCAGGAGTTCGAGATCAGCTTAGCAAACATGGTGAAATCTCATCTCTACTAAAAATACAAAAATTGGCCAGGTGTGGTGGCACATGTCTGTAATCCCTGCTACTCAGGAGGCTGAGGCACGAGAATCACTTAAACCAAGGATGCAGAGTTTGCAGTGAGCCGAGATCATGCCACTGCACTCCAGCTTGGGCAACAAAGTGAGACTCCATCACAAAAAAAAAAAAAAAAAAAAGTGAAAGAAAATTCAGGCAAGGAACCAAAATAAAATGAAGAAGATAACATTCGAAGCAGAGAAGACTAGTTCCGGGGACAGGAAGCAAGCACAGAAGGGAAATGTTTCAATCATCCAGGTCAGTCTATTTTAAGACAATGCAAGAGTCAAAGTTATAGAGTCAAAAGGAAAAGAGAGGGGTAAAGCAAAATATTCTTTCATAAGATAAATGGAAGCATTTATTAATCAAATGAATTTTCCAAGTGTTGAGCCAAAGGTAACAGATAATTCAGTTACATAATCCACTAATTAATCAGCATCATTAAAGCATTTATTCATTTATTTAGAGAAGCTCACTGTAGTGGTGGAAACAAACTATACTCTGATTATCCACCTATAATAATGTGTTTAGTAGGCACAGTTATAATATGCTCTAGGAACAGAGATGGAGAGAGAATAATTCTTTTGGGGACTTAAGAGGCTGCTTCATAGATATACCAACTCCATCTTTGTATTCATAAATGGTCTAAATTTCATCAGGCTGTAAGGATTCATGCTCAAAAGCCTATACGAAGGAGCCTAGGGTGTTCCAGAGCAGCACTCCTTATAGAAATATGATGTAAACGATGTGCATAATTTTTGTATTTTCTGTAGTTACATAAAAAAGAAAATAAATAGAGCTACAATTGATTTAATCATCTAACATGTAATCAACATAAAACATTCTTAATGACTTTTTACACCTTTTATTGGCTGGGGGAGGGAGATGTTACAAAGTTTTTGAATCATAGGAAAAGAAGGACTTGAGTAGAAACAAGGGAAGATGGGTGGGGGTTGTAGTTAGACATATGGGTGGAAATGAAAAAGACAATTCCAGTTTAAATTAACATAAGGTTGTCAGATAAAATATAGGATGCCCATTTAAATTTGAATTTTAGATAAATGATTTTTGGGAGGTGTAAATATGTCCTAAATATTGCGTAATTATACTAAAAATATATTCGTTGGTTATCTGAAATTCACAACACTGTAATGCTCAATTAAAATAATAAAATCAGAGATCAAAAGTTTATACCAGGATGTTCATGAAGCTAAATTCTAAATCAGTTTACATGCATTTTTACATTTAGTTCTTAAAGCAGCATTATGTGGTAGATCCTTTGTATTGTCCCTAATTTACAGATGAGAAAACTGATTCTGAATTAGATAATAAGTCAAAGGTATCATAGCTAGTAAATTACAGAACTAGGATTTGAACCTAATTATGTTTTCTACCATTACAGTGCTCATGTCAGAGCTGAAGGATATTGGAAAAATATGGGTTAGAAGTTCACAAAGGGCATAGAAGTCAATAATCTCTAAGCTCACTTGTGACTCTAAAATTTAGAATCTACTTCTGGCACAAAAAAGTATTAAACTGTGGCTTAGATGTAACCAACTCTCCTGCCAAGAATAACTAGAAAATCTGGTAAAATATGGAATCGGAGAGTTATGTAGGCAGCCAAAGCTTCAGGGGCCAAGGTCTCTGAATGGAAAATGCATTAAAGTGAATTAACATTCTGCTCTGCATTCTCTCTGGAGGCATTTACTTCTTAGACTGAGAATCTAAGATGGAATAGCAGCAAAGAGGCTGAGCAAAGCTTCTGGTAGTCCCATGGCATTGAGAAAAGAATATATTTCAGATCTGTTATTATAGTCAAGATTGAGAAATCAGGATTCCAGAGGGACAAAAGTGCAACATCTATACTGCTTTTTACTTCATAGCATGTACCTCTTTATGAGCGGTGGTAAGAAATTGATCAGAGCTTTTGACTAGGGAGACAAGAATTAGAGTCCAGGGGCTATCGATGGGGAAGGAACTGAAAACAATGTAGGCTTTTACTTGGGATCACTGCAGAGCTACACCCTAAAGATAAGGCTAGCTTTAAAATGAACCAGCACTCACAAAGACGAAAATTCACTGTCAAATCAGCTCAATCACAAACCGGATTAAAGTAAAATATTTCTACTCTAACAGGCTTGAGAAGCAAAAATAAACGTTTTCTAGGGAAGGAAAACATTATTTTGAAACTTTGCTATATTTAATATAAAGTTTTTCTACAAAATTTTATTTAAAAAATTAGTGGAGATAGGACCAAAAACAAAAGAAAAAAAAGAGACAATAGAAATAGATGTACAGATGATCCAAGAACTACTCTTATGAAGCACAGATGATAAAAATTCTGTGATTAATACAATAAAAATGTGTGACTAGATATAAACTTTGAAAAGGAAAATGGAACACATTTAAAGAAGGAAGAGAGTAAACTGAAAAAAAATGAGTTTAATAATAGATAGAACACTGCTGATTAGGATTAGTTAACTCACACATAATTTAGTGGAGCATATACACTGAAGCGCATAGAGAAAAACTCGTGGGAAATATTAAAACAAGAACAAATTCATAGAGCATGAAAATATACATGTTACTGAAGTTCCAGGAGAAAATTAGAGGCAAATGCAACAGAGTAATTTTTCAGGGATGATTTGGAAAAATTTTCAGAAACAATTAAATAATTAAAAATAGATTCTAGAAACACTACCAATCTGAAACATGATTATAAAAGATAAAAATCATAGCAAAGCAGTTGAAATCCAAATATATACTAAAAACTTCCAGAGGAGGGAAAAAACAAATCACTTTCAAAAGAGCAACAGTAAGGATAATAACGAACTTCTCAACTCAAAAACTAAATTTGGAAGATGATATAATGATTTTTTCAAAAATCTAAAATAATATAATTTAACCTAGAATTCTATAGCCAGCTAAAATATCATCCTTCAAAAATGAAATAAAATTATTTTCAGTAAAAGAAGGACTTTTCAAACAGCAGACCTGAAAAAATGACAGAAAGAATTCTTCAAGCAGAAGAAAAATTATCGTAGATGGAAACATCGAAATACAAGAAGAAATAGAGAACAAAAAGTTACAGTAAATCTAGATGAATATGTACTATGGAAAAATGTCTTATGTGGTTTAATATATATACTATTAAAATAAATTATCAAAATCCACAAATGACAAAAGGAGATAAATTGCATTAATGTATTGTTAAAGTCTTTGTACTGTCCTGAAATTGGAAAATAATTCTAATTTAAGACATACTGCAATATTTCAAATATACATGCTGATGTTTTAAGATAGCTAACAAAACAAGAAACTGTATAATGAAAAACTTACAAAGGACAAAGGAATGATAAAAAAGTAAATAAGTGAGTAATCAAAACAGAGAAGGAAAGAAGTGGCCAAAAAACAACAGAGTACAGACAGGACAAATACAAAACTAACAATAAGATATTAGACTTAAACATAAATATGTAATTAATTAAATGCCAATGAACTAAATAATTCAAAATTAGAATTAAAACTTATCAGACTGGATTGACAACAACTGTACACTGTTTATGAGATCAACACTTTAAATGTAAAAGAAAAAAAGACCCTAAAATCCCTGTCCCTAAGAAATCTGATATGACATTAATTAGAAATATTGATGTAAAATTGACTAGACTTTAAAGAAAGATGCAATACTAGTATATTCATGGTTCAATCACCAGGAAGAGATAATAATTCTTACTTTGTATACACTGATAACACAGGTTAAATATCTATCTGTATTTTATATACGTCTATATAATATAGATAAAATGTAAATATAATATAGATAGCTGATATATCTAATATAGATATAATATAAATATAGTAAATATATAGTTTTATATTTATAATTATATTTATAATATTCTATTCTATTTATATTTATAGGAAAACAAATATCTATTATATTTATATTTATATATAGTATTTATATTATATTTATAGTATTCTATTTATATTATGTTATTAATAAGATATAGATATAACATCCATATATCTTTCTATATATAGACATTATATAAATATAATATGTAGATACATAGATATTTATAGATATATATTTATAGACCTATAAATATGAATATATATCTATAAATATATATCTATAAATATCTATATATCTGTATACATAGATATCTGTATGTATACCTAGATATAGAGATATAAATATCTACATGGAAATTGTTCAGAGCTTTTGGATAGGGAGATAAGATATATCTATATAAATATCTATATGTATATCTAGATAGAGATCTATAAATACCTATAAAGATATAGATCTATACATTTATATAGATATATATAAAGATATATATATTGTCGGAGAATATCTCCCTGTAAAATTTTGACACATTGTTCTAACTAACTGGCAGAATCACAGGAGCAAATTAGTAAAGATATAGAGGACACAAATAACATAATTCATGAAATGGACCTAATCAAAATCCGTAGAGTATTGCTTGTTTCTCAGTAAGCTCGGAAAATAATATTGAGACTATTGAATAAAAGAAAAGAAGGCATAAATTACTAATAATCAGGATGCAAAAGAGGCTATCATTACAGATCCTGCAGTTACTAAAATGATAGTAAGAAAATATTATTAAAAAGGCTATGCCAATAAATCTGCTAATTTACATTAAAAATATATATTATGTAGATATAGATATTTATATAGATATTGATGTGTATAAAGATATAGATATATTAATATCTATATGTAGCTGCCTATATATTTATAGATATATCAATCAAATGGAGAAATAAAAGGACAAAGGTAATTTAACTACATTGTGAAGGATTTTGACATATTTTTCCAATTGACTGGCAGAGTCACAGGAGCAAATCTATGGAGATATAGAGGACACATATAGCATAATTCATGAAATGGACCTAATCAACATACATAGAACACTGCAACCAACAATTGCAGCCTATCATTTTTTCAGTTGAACATGGAATCTTTTTAAAAATTGACCATAATATTAACAAAACACTCAAAATTTATTAGATATACAAGGATGAAAATTATATGGAGGCATATTCTCTTACAAGAGCAAGATTAAACAAGAGTTAAAAGGCACTGATATGGTTTGGCTGTGTCCCCATCCAAATCTCATCTTGAATTGTAACTCCCACAATTCCTATGTGTTGTCGAAGGGACCCAGTAGGAGGTAATAGAATCATGGGGGTAGGTCTTTCCCATGCTGTTCTCGTGATAGTGAATAAGTCTCACAAGATCTGATGGTTTTAAAAAATGGGAGTTCCCCTGCACAAGCTCTCTCTCTTTGCCTGCCACCACCCATGTAAGATGTGACTTGCTCCTCCTTGCCTTCTGCCATGATTGTGAGGCTTCCCCAGCCATGTGGAACTGTTAAGTCCATTAAATCTCTTTTTCTTCCCGGTCTTGGGTATGTCTTCATCAGCAGTGTGAAAACAGACTAATACAGGCACTTAATGAATTCTACAAATTTTTGGTAACTTTTAAATAACATGTAGATCTAGGAAAGAATCAAAATAAAATTTTTGAGATACTTTTAACTGAATAATATATAATAATAATAAAATGCAACATATTAAGTTTGTGAGATATAAATAAAGTCCTACCTGCAACGGAATGCTTATCCTTCAATACATATGCTTGGAAGAAGAAAGGCTTTTATCTCAATAATCAAAATATCCACCTCAATAAATTAGAAAATGAATAACAAATTGAATCCAAAGAAAGCAAAAGGAAAATGAAGCAAAAGCACAACTGCAGAACAAAGCTCTAATGCAATATGCAAAAGAAGAATTCTAACAGAGCTGTCATTAGTTCTCTGAAATCTAGTAAGTTGAGAAAATAATATTCAGGCTATTAAATAAAAATAAGGGATAAATTACTAATATCAGGATGCAAAAGAGGCTCTCATTACAGATCCTGCAGTTACTAAAATGATAAAAGGAAAATATTATTAAAATCTCTATGTCAATAAGTCTGACAATTTACATAAAATAGATATACTCCTAGAAAAATTATGTGCCAAAACTGACAAAAGAAAAAATAAAAAATATAGAAAAAACACATTTATTAAATAAATTAAATTGGTAATTTAAAATTTTCCCCAAAATAACCAATGTAAGCTCAAATAGCTTTACTGGTGAATTCTTCTCAAGATTTAAGAAAGAAATATCCTGAATCTTATACTTTTTGAAGACAATAGCAAAAGGAGAGTCCTTTGAAACTCATTTTATGAGATGCTTTTAAACTCTCCAGAACATTAACAAATAAGAAAATTACACTTTGATCTCACTACGATAGATGAAAAACTCCTAAAGAAATATGTGAAACAAAATATTCAAAACTAATCCCAGAAATATTCAAAATCGAATTCAGGGATCTATAAATAAAGAAAACTATATCATCATCAAGATGGGAATATTAGGTTAATTTAACTTTATAAACACACATCCATGTAATCTACCACATGAACAATGAGAGGAGATAAATTATACTATCTTTTCAATAGATACAGTAGCTGGAGGGAGAGGAGAAGAAGAGATTAGGAGAGGGAGAAGGAGAAAGTAAGAGACAGAGAGAGCAAGAAAGACAATGGAAAGTAAATGAAAAACATACATCACATACCTACAATTTAATTTTAAAAAGCAAAAAATATGTTTTAGTAAACTGAGGAAGAATGGTATTTTAGAATATCTTTACTAATAATGATACCATTTGTTGAATTAATAAATACCATTAATAAATGGAATATAAGTAAAACAAACATTATTCTTTATACCAGAATATTAATGCCTTTTCCCAAATTAAATTGGGGAAAAGACAAAAATGCTCAGAATCCGCTGGGCATGGTGGCTCATGCCTGTAATCCCAGTACTTTGAGGTCAAGAGATCAAGACCATCCTGGTCAACATGGTGAAATACCGTCTCTACTAAAAATACAAAAATTAGCTGGGTGTGGTGGCGTGCATCGGTATTCCCCAGCTACTCAGGAGTCTGAGGCAGGAGAATTGCTTGAACCCAGGAGGCAAAGACTGCAGTGAACCGAGATTGCACCACTGCACTCCAGCCTAGTGACAGAGCGAGACTCCATCTCAAAAAAAAAAAAAAAAAAGCTCAGAATCAACATTTTTATTCAACATTATGTTGGAGGTTCTATTCAGTGTAATTGACAAGAGACATGTATAATTTTGAAAAAATAAAAATGTGAACTTTTGCAGATGGCATAATTGTGTATAAATAACATTTTTTCAAGTCTATAACTCATGTCTTCAGTGAATTTAGTAAACTCAGTGGATACACAGCCAGTGTCCAAAAAAATCAATTGCATTTCTCTATTTCAATAAGAAATTAGTTAAAATATTTTTAAGTACTATTCAGAGTATTACTAAGAAATATGAAATGTTTACAAATATATTTACCAAAATATAAGCAAGACTGTGGCACATGAGTTCAGTGAATATTATAAAGATGTTAATTCTCTCTATAGTCGCTTTTTAAATACAATACCAATAGAAACTCTAGCAAGTGTGTTTACAGTAGTTTAATTTTTTTGAACACTTCTAAAGATGACCCTAACATTTATATTGAAATGTATATGGTCAAAAGTAGCTAAGGCAATCATGAAGGACATTTCATGAATTTCATTTCCAGATAAAAATAAATGATAATTAAGATAACTTAATATTAGCTTAAGTGTATACAAAGAGACCAATGGAATAGAATGAGTCCAGAAATATATTCCTAAATATATATGGCCAATTAATTTATCACAAAATTGACACTGCAGTGTAGTGGGCAAAGTTTTGATAGTTTTCTTAATGGGTGTTACTAGGTCAATTTGATATTTCTTTTTTCTTTTTTTTTTTTTTTTTTGACATGGAGTCTCGCTCTGTCGCACAGGCTGGAGTGCAGTGGCGCAGTCTCGACTCACTGCAAGCTCCGCCTCCCGGGTTCACGCCATTCTCCTGCCTCAGCCTCTCCGAGTAGCTGGGACTACAGGCGCCCACCACCGTGCCCGGCCAATTTTTTGTATTTTTAGTAGAGACGGGGTTTCACCGTGGTCTCGATCTCCTGACCTCGTGATCCGCCTGCCTCGGCCTCCCAAAGTGCTGGGATTACAAGCGTGAGCCACTGCGCCCGGCCTAATTTGATATTCTTATGGGAAAAATAAATCTTGACCCTGACTCACACCATACACAAATTAACTCTGGTTAAATACAGACTTAATTATGCAAGTGAATAATCATAAAACTTCTTGAAAATATCATAGGAAAATATCTTCAAAGTCTTGAGGATATACAACTATTTTTTACATAAGATACACATCCCATTAATCATAATGAAGAGTTTGGTAAGCAAAGTTATATTAGAATTAATAAATTCAATTCATCAAAAGACATCAATAAGAGAGTTTAAAAACTAGAGAGTGATTGAAAATATTAGCAACACACATATATATACATAACAAAAAATACTTGCATCCAGAACATATAACTCTCATTTATTGACAAGGAATAGTCAGATAATTTTTTTAAAGATGAAATACTTAAATTGGCATTTCATAAAGATGATATCAAAATGACTAATAAACGTGTGAATAGCCCCACCTCATTCATGTTAGAAAACTACACATGAAAACCATAATGAGATATTATTTTACCCCCATGAGAATATCTAATATTAATAAGATGAGCAATACTTACTGTTGGCAAAAATAGTTCAATTATTTCAAACACTTTCGAAATAAGTGCATTACCTATGGTAGCAGAATTACATCATCTATTATTGATTTTATACCCAATAGAAATGCATGTATATGTGTACCTCAAAACATGCACAAAAATGTTAATAGCAGGAAGATGTCTAAGTGCCAGAAACTGGAAACAACCCAGTAGGTTAATTGAATGGGATACTCTAAAGCTGTAAAAATAGATAAACCACTGCAATACTTAATATTGGGAATAAATTTTACGAACATGTTGAGCAAAAAGACCAATTCTGCACAAAAAGTACATAATCTATAATAATCTTGATTTAAAGTTCAAAAAAGGCAAAATAACTTCATGGTGATAGGACAGTGATGATCTGAGGTAGGTTAGTGACTGAGAGTAGGCATGAGAGGGATTCTAGAGGATGAGCAATATTTTGTTTTCTTCTTTAGGTGTTGTTTACATGTGTCTGCTAACTTTGTTAGCATTGAGCTAACTTTGTATTGAGCTATATAGTCATAATGTATGCATTTTTTCCATGCATTCATACTACAATGAAGCAGCTATTTTAACAACTGTGGCTTCACTGCTGATTTGGGTTAGGTGTGGTTGAATTATGAAAACTGTAGGCATTTTTAAAGAAGAAATTGGTGTGTTAATTATTTCAAAGTTACTTCATTTGGACTTGATCCCAGACTTTGCATAGGAAAAAAAAAAGAGAAGAATGTGGCCCAGAGAAATCTAGAGTTTCTGATTTAGGAGCCATAGAGTGAAGGACATGGTGAAGGTCTGAATAGGGAGATGTTAGTTTCAATGTACTGTATAAAGTCTTTGGTGTTATGGCAGGATCTTCAAATGAAACATATACATGACTCAAGACACAAAGAAAAGTTGGTACCATTACAAGGGAGAAGATAAGTGAACAGTCATGGAGGAAAGATTGATAACTCAGTCTTTTCTAGGCTCATCCTTAGCTGATGTAATTATTGTCTGTCCATAACATTTATTACATTTGTCACTCATTTTGACAATTGGTTATGTGTACATTGTCTTATTTTGTCACTTAATTATTTCAAGATGTATTAGGTTGAAGGGTATGAAATTGCCAATATTCAATCTTTTTTTACATACAAAAATGGCAATTTCATAGGGTCCAACTTAATAACGTGTGTGCCCTAGCAAGATTCACTTCCATTATCATTTGTCTATGGGCCAGCATGTCGCTAAAGTCTCTGGGCCTCACTCATTTTATCCTCCAATGGGCATTCTCAGAGCTGTCACAATGATGACATGAAACTTTCACTTGGAAGTGCTTTGTAAACTCTAACGTAACATCATGCTCAAGTCGTTAAAGTGAAGACTAATATAAACTATGGCTAGAGAAATCTTGCCGAGGAAAGCATTCATGGATTTCAGTGGATCAGTGGATTTCATGGAACGCATTCAGTGGATCTACCTGGAATCTCTGTAACTAAAGGGAGCAAAAGGCACTTTATAATGCATAAGCCAGCAAAAAATTATAGAGAAAAGTTAGAAAAAAATAAGTATGTGCTTTCTGGATTTGACATTGTGGTCATTTTGAACATGTAAGTTCTCATGATGTTACAGTTTTTCCAAAGGCTTTCATGGACTTTCCTTCTTTGATGCTTCCATGGACAAAATCAGCAGCCTGGCATGTGAGTTCTTTCACAAGTAAGCCTTAGTTTTCATTTCCAGCCTATTTCTGTCCACTCACCTTCTCAAGTAGCTACTATGTGTTAAACACAATGCTAAATTAATGAAAATACAGTAGTGCTGAAAAGTTACAGTGCCTCTATCATCTCAAAACATTCAATGTAACAGACAAGGTAAGCAATTCCAATACAGTGAACAAAGGCTAAGGGAATAAGACAGAGATTTGTGAGTACCTAGCTCAACTCAGGCTCAGGGAAGTGAAGATTGTTTCCCAGGATAATAGATATCCAAGTTTAGAGCTGACAACTGAATGGGTGTTAGGCAGGCATAGACAAAGGCCTGAAGAGGGAGCATGGAATACTCAAAGCTGAAGAGGTGGCAGTATGGGGGCACAGGGCAGAGTGTAGATTTAGAAAGAGGAACAAAGTGGGATGGAAACATTGAGGAGGTAGGAAAGAAACACAACTGTCCTTTGGGTCACACTAAGGATCTTAGACTTCATCTTATGAGAAATGTCACTGAAATGATTGAAGAAACGAAGCAGCAGAAAGACATAAAAGTTTGCATTTTAGCAAGGAAACTTTGTCTCACTGGGGAGCAAGAAGAGACGAAAACAGTTCCTGGTAAGACAGGAGGCAAGTAATAAAGGAAAGTGATTGTTGTTGCAATACACAGTTACAAAATGTAGGACTGACCCAGCATGGTGGGAATGGGAATGGAGATGAGTTCTTCTGTTCTTTCAAAAGCATAGAATCAACAGTGTGACATGAGTCATTTTCTATGGAGGGAGAGGGGCTCATCAAACAGGATTCCCAGGTTTCTACTCTGGGCAATAAAGTTTGCTGGTATCCATCTCTAAGGCTGACTGCATAAGAAGAGTAACAGAATTGGCATGAGTTGCAGAAGAGAGAATGGAGATTATGATTTAGTTTGGAATCTTAAGTTTGAAGAGCTTATCTGTTACCCAGGAAGAGAGATTCAAGAAGCTGAGCAAATCTAGAGCTTGAGAAATATTTGAGGATGGAAGTTTGAATGGGAATAGAGGCCTTGAAAATAGATGAAATTGCCCAGAACAGAGAGCAGAGGGAGTCCAACCAAATGTTCAGAGCAGTCACTACTTTGGCATTTGAGGGATGCTAAAAGAAAAGGTAGGGAGTGGTGGGGGGAGTCGTCACAAATTTCAGGAGAAAGAGCCAGAAAACTGAAGACAGAGCATTTTCTAGGGAAGAGGATAAAGCAGTGTTTCTCGAATGTGAAAACACTTTCAGATGTTGCTAAGAGATTTGCATTGATAAAACTGAGAAGTGCCATTAGTTTTGCACTAAGGAAGGCACTGGTAACCTTAGAAAAGGCAGTACCAAAATCTCACAAATCACCACTAATGAACTTACTCTTGTAACCAAATACCACCTGTTCCCCAATAATCTATGGAAATAAAAAAGAAAAAAAAAGGAAAAGAAAAGGCAGTATTGGTGCAGAGGGCAGCAGCTGAAGATGCTAGCAGAAGATGGTAGTGGAGATTGGGAAAATTTTATATTTATGTTGGAAGACATGAACATATTTAAATGTCAATGAAAAGTGTGAATACAGAGAGGAAGACTGAGCGTAAATGAAAGAGAAGGCATTTGTCATAAGAATGAAGTTCCTGAAAAAGCATCAGGGGATAGAATTGAGAGCACAAGTGTAGAGATTAGTTTTAGAAAGGAAGAAAGATTCTCGTCTGTTTTACGAGGAGGTTCAGAGAACAGGGCGTGTGCAAATGCAAATAATGGGGTATTTTTGATGAGTGAGGCTTGAAGACCCTTCTGTCTTATTGCTTCTATCCTCTTTGAGTTAGAAAATGAAGAAAACCACTGAAAGTAAGGTCAAAGGTGGCATCTGTGTTGTAAAGAGTTTAATCTTAGTCCCCAAAGAGGTCTGACATTTGCTCTTGGCCTTGGGTGGTAATCTTTAAACCTTTGGACTCTCATGCCTGGCAGAAATGTCTTTGTTTGCCTGGGTCCTTGACCCACATAAGATAGTCTAACAATATGATTTAGAGTAGGGACTGGCAATGCCAGTGAGACGGAAAATGTCAGCTAGGGTGTTGGGTTCTTTGGGTCATATGGTGTTAGTCTATCCTGTAGACTGAGATCAAACACATGAACAATGGAACAATCAGTCACACTGATGTGATAGGGGCCTGTTAAAAATTCTAGATTTGAGGTGAGCTTCCTTGGTTGGCAGTATCTGTGTGTATTGTCATACATCACTACTGGAAAAGTACCACATCTCAATTCCATGGGGAGAGGACAATGGAAGCTCTATGTTGTTTCTTTCCCAGCCCATGCCCTACGCAATTCTTCCCTTGGCTGATTATAATCTGTATCCTTTCCCCATGAGAACCATAATCATGAATGTTACAGTTTCTGTGACTTCTGTGAGCAGCCCTCTAGTGAATTATTGAAGCTTGGGATTTCTCGGGAGCTCCTTGAACTTGGACTTGGTGTCAGAATTGAGACTGGCCTTGTGTGGACTGTGCTCCCTCAACCTGTAGAGGTGGCTAAAACTAGTGCAGCATCATTGAGCTTAGGAGAATAGAGAAGATGAGAAATAACTTCTGTTGAGAATGTGAGTGTGAACTGCAGAGGGGAATAGAAGAGGCTTGTTGGGCAGGCATCACTGAAGACCTGAGCACAGAGTGAGTGGGAGGAGGTAGCTGGATGGCATGGCTCTGCAGCACCAGTGCAGACCTCTGCTCCTGTCTTTACTAGATTCCTCCTGCCTGCCCATCAACAGAGTCTTGGTATCCTGACTATTTCCCACACTTAGTATCCAGTCTCCTGTACATCGCTTTATCCCACTATTTTCCTTCAACTAATTTATTTGAAGACTGCCAGCCATAACCCACAGTGATTTCTGTTCCCTGAAAACAAGAACTCTAAAATGGTTTTTTTTCAGCTATCATATCAAATTTTAAAAGTTTAAATTATAATATTTTTCCTCTTATTTCATTCTAGTCATGAAAGCCTTTGCTGCACATTTACCTGAACCTCTGCTGATGGGTCTCCCTGGGACACCGTATGGATATTTAGCAGTTTGCAATAGGCTTGCTGACTGTCCTCCTACTTTGAAAGTGTGCACTATTATACAAAAGCATTAGAGCATTTATACACTTTTATTTCCCCTTACCCTTTGTTACAGAACATCTGTGTCTTTCCCCATGCCCTCAATCATGTATTATTCGTTAGAGAAGTACTGTCTTTGCAGCAGCAACCAGTGAAGGAGTATTGGGAATTTTAGTGTGTTAAAATGACAATTATTTTTTTAGCTCTAGGTTATGATTTCCAAGTCATCTTAGGATTGCTGTTTTCCATTAGTCATATGCAGAAGTAACAATTCCTTAAAGTTAAGAAATCTTGGGACTCAAGTCAGGAACAAAGGAACAGGCTGTACTGTTGGCTTATAAAGAACATTTACTGGAATGCATTCTTCAATATACAAGTATGCAGAACCACTACAGATAGACAGCTGTGTGTCTAAACATTTGTGACAAACAGAACTCAGATGGGAATCTATTTCTTAAAGGAGAAAAAGGCATCAACATACATTCATCACTTGGGCGTGAGAACAATACAAGCTTACAATATAGGTTGAGCAAAAGAGAGTCAGCTTGCGAAAAATGATGAGTTTTTTTTATCTCTATGAAATACTTTCTGCAGTTGTCAGCATAGCTTTCTTGCTGCCTTATAATCTTGCAGCCAGTACAACTTTTTGATCATGAAAAAAACTCAGACGACTTTATAGCCAATTTACTGTTAATGACCCAAGATAGATCCTTGCTCTGTGAAATCTCATTGTGAACCCTACAGACTAAGGCAGTAAGGAGATTTTAGGACTGAATGAGAGTCAAATATAGTAACAGTGAGAGACAAATGAAGAGAAACATTGAAATGAACTGTCTCAGAATTCTTGGGATAACTTTTTAAAGCAAAGTGATTTATTAAAAAAATTATGAGACTGTATAAATCCCTATTGGGTGAGTAGTTATGTAATGAATACATACATGAATACAAACACAGATGGGATCATGAGACAGAGACAACGTATCAGAGGGCCATGATTTTAAAACCAGAAAACTTTCCCCTCTGATGTCAATACATTATGTTAGAAATTGTGATTTGCCTTAAAAAAAAAAAACTCTAAAAGAGTATCTTTTCTCTGTCTAGAATGTCTACTACTACATTATTTTTTCCTTTTGAAATACTACATGTAATTAAGATCCAGTTCAATGCTTTGATGAATCCATATTTATAGTGTAGTTGTTATACTGGTCAATCTATATTTCCCTAAAAGTATTAATAAATTAGTTACTTCTTAAAAGTAGGCCATGTCTTATTTGTCATTTCTCGCAGGAGTCTTAGCTTAGCCATCAGAAGGATAGTCCTAGATATTGAGGAAATGTTGAATATTGAATGGAAGACACACATTACAATTCAATAATTGAGCCTATCCTAGAATAAAACGAATGAAACAATGTAGAAGCAGCTGTGTTAAATGTAAATAAATAATAGACCACATGGACTAAGTATTAAATGTAAAAATAAACCATACAAACTAAAACACAGGTGAATATTAACATGCTCTTATTGTGAGGGAGGGCTTCCTAAGCATACTACCCAGGTGAATCTATAAATGAAAATATTAATTTGACTATATAAAATTGTGAAAGCTTTGTGATATAAAAATCTGTTAAGTTATATAGCCAAAAGTACCTACGTGGGATATCTTCTTTCACATACTAAAAATATGTAAGAAAGGTTTATTCCTTGTAATATAAAAAGTTATTTCAGATCCATAATAATAAGTTCAACCATCCCAATATAAAAATTGACAACATACAACAACAAACATACCTGTTTCCACACTGCTGATAAAGAGTTACCCAAGACTAGGCAATTTACAAAAGAAAGAGGTTTATTAGACATACAGTTCCACGTGGCTGGGGGTGCCTCACAATCATGCAGGAAGGTGAAAGGCACGTCTCTGATGGTGGCAGACAAGAGAAGAGAGCTTGGGTAGGGAAACTCCCTTTTATAAAATCATCAAGTCCACAAGGCCCTTTCCTTTTCTGATATAAACCAAAAATTAAGTCAACAATAGGGTCATCTATTCTTCCTACCATTTAATACTTTTTTTTGAGATCATGTCTTTAAGGAGTATGTTAGGAAGATTGCTTGAGCCCATGAGGTTGAGACTGCAGCGAGCTGTGATGGTACCACTGTGTTCCAGCCTGGGTGACAGAGCGAGAGTCTGCCTTTCAAAAAATTTAAAAATTAATAATCTTGTTTTGCATGTTTATAAGAATTTCCTTCCTTCCTTCCTTCCTTCCTTCCTTCCTTCCTTCCTTCCTTCCTTCCTTCCTTCCTTCCTTCCTTTCTTTCCTTCTTCTTTCTTTCTTTTCTTTTTTTGGTTGAGACAGGGTCTCACTCTGTTGCCCCGTCTGGAAAGCAGTGGCATGGCCAGGGCTCACTTCAACTTTGGACTATTTGGTTCAAGTGATCCTCCTGCCTGAGCCTCTTTGCCTAGGGCTCCAGGCCTGTGCCACCACACTTGGCCTTTAAAAGCATTTTTGAGCTAGGTAAGCTGGTCTGAACGCACTTCATTCAATTACGTATACATCATTCAATCAACGAACATTTATTGAGTTCCTACCCTCTATTAGATCATGTTGTAGACTCTGTGAACAAGAAAGGCAAAGTCTCTGCTTTTATGGAGCTAACATTAGAATGAAGAAAGACAGACAATAGCCAGGTTAACAGATAAACAAAGTAATTTCGGTGCAAGAAGAGAATAACTCAGGTAATCTGCTCAGACATAAATAGGGCAGGTCAATTTTGGTCGATGTGCAGAGGTGGCCACTCCAAGGTTGCATTTGAAAGAGAAAAAGCCAACCAAGCTAATTTCTACTAGAGTTCTGGTTCACGCACAGAAAACAGCATATGCAGGAAAGGTCCCTAGACAGAAGACAGTTTGGCTGTTCTAGAAACAGCAGGAATATACAAGTATGCAGAACCACTACAGATAGACAGCAGGAACATGAAATGCAGCTGTAGGATCATGAACAACAGGGGTGGAGTGTGAGAGCCATGGTTGGAAAGGTAGACACAAACTTGTTCATTCAGACTTTTGACAGGAGGCCGATGCTACAGTGAGCCGAGGGGTTGAGCCATTGCACTATAGCCTGGGGAACAAGAGCAAAACTCCTTCTCAAAAAAAAAAAAAAAAAGGGAAACTTTTTTTTTTATTTTATACTGCCACTCCTTTTGTTACATTTTATCTACACATTAACATGTGCCTTTAAAATGTTTTTCAGACCTCCAAATCTAAAACATTATGCTACAGGGTAAAACAGACTTCTTTTATTGTTTGGAATACTGTGCTCATTTTTAAGTTATATAATATACTTACTTGCATACTCTAAGAAAGATAAATGGTATACGTCTTTCAGGAAGTCAAGTCCAATGGAGAGTTAGTATACTAACGAGATATATTCTTCAACAATCTTTGGCAAATTTATCCTTTAATTCACTTTTTATATTCTTGAATTTTCTAATATAGCTCTTTGCTTTAAGTATTTATCTGCTTACATATACATGTATGTATATGAAAAGAAAGATAGCTGTATCTTCCTCTCCATCTTGTTTGAAGTAAGTGTTGAGGTCTTTATGTAAACCATTTTAATTATGCATTCCATTTATTTATTGAGACAATTTGGGGAATACCTACTGGATGATATAAATAATACAAAATTTTATAAACTAATAATAGGGTTGTAAAACATGAATTCTATAAAAGAGTTAGGTTCTAAAAGTACAGGAGAAATATTTTCTATTCCCTGTGCTCCAAAGTAGAAATCACTCATTACCTATTTCCACTGTTTCATAGTTCCTGAGTTTCATATGCTAGCGTGTCAGTATCACAACATTTACACTGCATTATTTAAGTCTGGAGCAGTACTATTGAAATATCATGCAGTCTTGTCCCCAAAACAATGAGAATTCATTATTACTCATGAAATCTATTCAATGAAAGTTTACAAAAAAAAAAAAAAATGGTTAGAGGTAAGACTAGCCTGAGGATTCCCTGGAACACCTTTTGTTTAATGCATGCTAAGTTTTCACCACAGAATAAAAGTAACTTTTACATTTTGTAGGATTGATGAATGGCATGAAGGGTTATGTTTTCATGGCTATGACCATAAAATGACCAAATTTTATTAATTTGATGCCAGTGACATAGAATGTGTGACAACTTTGCCGGCCTGTGGTGATATCCACCCACCATAGTGTTTGTGAAAACATAAATGTGAGGTAAATTGATGGTGTAAATAGAATTGCAAGTACTTGGTCAACTTTTTTGAGAAAAGATAATTTCTGAGAAAAATTGCATATCTGTGACTAGATGTTCTTATCGCTTCATCAAATGGACTGAATGTGTTTGTAGTGGTTCAAGTGACTCTACGTTCTAGAAAAGGGGAATTTAGGTTCTACCTCTGTACCTTGCCTGCCTTTTCTGTCTTCAGAATCCTCTTCACATTGAGATGCTGCTCCAAAACTCTAAAATCCTGAGTTTTCAGTATTTCAAACTGACCTCTAATATTAAGTATATATAATATGTGTTATATAATTATCACCAATTTTTAGTTACCTCTATCTATGATTATTAATTAGTCCTCAGGTGTCTGGGTAAGTTCCACATTTAAAAAATACCTACTGTTAAGTTTTTGTGAAGCCTGATGATATTGAACTCGTAAGTTGTTGGATTTCATCTCCTTATCCATTCACTGCTAATTGCCAGTAAAAATATTTTAAAGAAGGAGAAAACAAGGAGAAAATCCTTCAGCTATATACTGAGACTAAGTATGCTCATTAAGAGATATTACGTGTTCATTAAGATAAAATTCCCCTTGAATAAAATGACATGTTTTCATGTAGAACTGAGGGTAAGCACCAAACCCAAGATTGAAGTAGACATTCTTGGAAGTCGTAAGCATTTCTATGAGGACATTTCTAATACATGGACACTTAGAAATTGCTGCTACCCCTGCCAAAAAAATTGCACGGGGAATTTCGTAGCTGTGGGAGAACTCAGGTTACTGAAACCACCAGTTCAAATATAAACCTATTAACTAAATAGATTCTAACCCAATACATTTATATGTTCCTAAATATTACACAATAAAGTTTTATAGTTAAAGGTCCAGGCTTCTTAGCATGACCTTCTTAGCATGATAAATGTGATTTATCATATGCATTTTACAAAGGTTAATATGCATTTACAAAGGTTATTCTTCATTTATTTGAATAATAGGCTAAAAAAGCCATAATTACAAAAATCAAAAATGTTGCTAAGATGTTTATCTTGTTATTGGGTGCAAAATTTTGCCTCACTTTGAGTTTTGGTAGCGTGACTGTGTTTTAAAACTTTCCAGAAATGGGTCCCTTTATATTCTAAACATCCTCATAGTTTTTCTTATATGACAAGAGCTTCTCTCCAGCTACTCTATCACCAGTCACCACATAATTTGGGCAGGTAACCATTTATTTCATTGATAAACCATATTTTCTTACAACTATTCAGGCATAAATATCCCAAATTTGCTGAATATGTGATGTGAATAATTAGTGAAAAAACAAGAGACATATTTTAACGATAGAACAAACCAAAGTATTTTTTAAAATACACTATCAATAGTTTATATTGGCAAAAACATTCAATGTCTGCTTGACTAAGAGCTAAGATTGACTGCTATGTTTTTCTTAGAAATACACAATTAACTGTTATTGCTTTCTCTCTTGATAAGACCACTGTGTTTTATTTACAGCAGTGAACTCATGAAAGATAGAATCATTATTTTAATTAATTGAACAAGTCCATGGTGATTGTCAATTCTGCGCCAGATGGCTATGCTATGCACCGGCCATAGAGAAATTGAGGTAGCACAGTGCTTGGCATGGAAATGAGAAGGTTTGCTCATGAAGTGAAGCTTAATGAGAGCTGAGACTTATTTAGGTGGGTAACTTGTGGTGTGGGAAGCTTCCCATGTAAAGAACGGTATGAATGTCTCTTGTATGTACTTACAGTCTTTGTGCTTACTTCAGCAATGCTTTTAGCATAATAGGTTGACTGCAATTGTTTGCTGAGCAAAATTCGGTAACTATCTACATAACCTACTGTTGCTTGACCCTGGGCCTGCTATTTCAGTCAGTTGTCCTGGAAGTTTCCAAATGGGTATAAAGTGGGTTATTCTATTTTGTGTTATTTTTATTATACTTTAAGTCCTAGGATACATGTGCAGAACACGCAGGTTTGTTACATAGGTATACACATGCCATGGAAGTTTGCGGCACCCATCAACCTGTCATCTACATTAGGTATTTCTCCTAATGCTATCCTTCCCCTAGCCCCCGACTCCCTGACAGGCCCCAGTGTGTGATGTTCCCCTCCCTGTGTCCAGTCTTCTCATTGCTCAGCTCTAAAATGGGTAATTTTAAAAAGGATATAGGCTAGTTAGAGAGATCTTATACCTTTATAATACAAGTCAAGTCATTATTAATTACATACCAAAATTAATGGTAAGTACAAGAAAACACCTTTCTTTACTCAACAAATAATTGATTGACGATAATGTATGCTTTTTAGAGGCACAGCATAATTCATCCTTTATGAAGATGGCTGATTTTATGCATGAAAATACATGTATGTTTCTTTTTTTTTTTTTTTTTGAGATGGAGTCTCACTCTGTTGCCCAGGCTGGAGTACAATGGTGCAATCTCGGCTCACTGCAACCTCGGCCTCCCAGTTCGAGTGAGTCTCCTGCCTCAGACATGGTGGTGGGCGCCTGTAATCTCTTCTGAGTAGCTGGGATTACAGGTGTCCCCCACCACGCCTGGCTAATTTTTGTATTTTTAGTAGAGACAAGGTTTTACCACACTGGCCTGGCTGGTCTCAAAATCCTGATCTCAAGTGATCCACCTGCCTTGGCCTCCCATGTATGGTCCTTGACAGATGATTTTGGTTGAAAGAGCTCTGGTTCTGGGCAGAGCTGGGGTAAAGCAGGCCAAAAAAAGAGAGAGATCTGATGTGAAATGCTCACTAAAATGGAAGTGTCAGGCTTTTCATGGGCAACCAGGGATTGAGAGAGAAAGAGGGACCAGGGCAGAGAAGTTCAAGAAGAAAAGTATGGGGAGAATTAGGAGAGAGAAGAGGTCCAGGAAGTTGGCAAGAAACAAGAACCTAAAGGAAACTTTCCACAAGGAAATCCTTATGTTGAAGAGGCCCAACATATGTTTTACACTTCGGGTTTTGCTGTGCTGTGCTACCCTTCACACTGATTTCCCCTGTTACCCAAAACTTTTAGGAAAGATCTGATGCACAGTGACATCTTAAAGAAGCAGTGTCCACCCCTGGGAAACAGAGGCCCAGAGGAAGAGAAGAGCTGTAGGAACCAGCAGCTACCTTTTGGAGTTAAGGGATACAGGAAAGCAATTTGTTATACAGTCTAATTCAGACTTAGGTGCAGAACACTCTTTCTTCAAATTATACTAAAATGAACTATTGAATAGGGAGCAGAATAGCACCTGACCTCTGTCATGTAAGTATTCACAAATATATTTAATAAGAGACAAATCAATCACCACAATAATTATTATCTGATTTCAGAGATAAAGACATTTTTAGGCTGGAATAATCAGCTTTGGCTAAAAAAAGTGACTCCATTGGAGAAGGAAATTGAGGGACAGTAAGAATAAAGTCGGAGGAGGAGGGCATCTCAGATGGAAGTAAGGAAGCAATGCTGGTGTTTAGACTGAACTAGAAGCAACACGTTGGTGTTTATGGGCATGAGCATTGGAGTCAATAGACCTAAATTTGGATCCCCACTCTGATTACTGATTAGTTCAGTAATCTAGAGCATTTTTGCTAACATGTTTGTGTTATGAGGGGAATTAAGTGATAACACTATGCAAAATAATTTCCTTGTGGCTTGGCACATAATCAGTTCTTATAAGGATAGTTATGTAGACTGGACAATTAACAGATGACTAATCATTATGCCTGAAGAAATTGCAGGTGAACTCTATAGACTAAAATTTGGGTCTGTGCAGAGCTTTAGTAAAGAGCTACTCGGGAGGCTGAGGCAGGAGAATGCAGTGAACTTAGGAGGCGGAGCTTTTAGGGAGTCGAGATAGCACCACGGCACTCCAGCCTTGGGTGCCAGAGAGCGAGACTCAAAAAAAGCTTTACTTTAAGTGAGAATTCCTTGAGCAAGGGCAAAGATGAATGCAACATGACGACAGGGGAGACTTGTCCCAATTCGGGGGCTCATGTTGCTGCTTGGATAATGATCGAAATAAAATTTCATTGTGAACTTTGGACATCACCTCAAAACCAGCATTGGTGATTACATAAGCAAATGGGGCCAATTCATATCAGCGCTGAAAGACTTTGGAATCAAACTGTGCAATTTATGGCTCAGCTATCTAAATGAGACTCAGAGTTGGGGAAGGAACATCTTTTTCTGGTCCTTAAAGGTCAGAGTGAAGCTCTGGCCCATAAAGGCTCATCCTGGCAGAGAGACACCATGCCCTTGGGGGCTCCTTCTCATGGAGACACCCGAAGCTGAGACAGGGTTGAAGCGTTCTGTTGGGGAAGGAAGGCAGAACCAAACTTTGGGGCTTGCTTTGTGCCTTCAGAGACTTAATGGAAAAGAACCTGGAAGCAAGGAACAGTTAGAGACTATTAGAATGGTCTTTGTAAATACCTGTTCTGTGGATTATTCTCTTCTTTCCATCTTACTATCTAAAAGAATGATCTGTATAATAATGCAATCATTTGGAATTTACCAGTTCACCTTTTGTAAACAGTCTACAATTCTATTAAAGGCATATCCTCATCAGTCTGTGTAAAAATTTTGAGTAAATTTTAAGCTAATGTAAATTATTACTTTTATAGGAAGTGTCGTACATTCTTACCAGGCTAAATAGACTTAGGAGAGGCACTAACCTTATTGTAGAGGAAAAGTCTATCAACAATCTGAATTATAAACAAAACACCCAAAAGTTATGGAAATAAACTGTCATGTTTTCACTAGAACTCATGGATGAAAGAAGGGAACGTAGCTACTCAAAAAATAATCAGTCAACACTTACAAACCAACTGCCTAGACAAGAAGATAAAAATAAATGTAAACACTCAACATTACCATACATATTTTATTTAAGAAATCACAACTTTCTTGTAAAGTGTTATCCCTCAATTTATTTTTTTCCACACATCTCCTTTGGTGATATCATAATACAGTAGTAACTGGTCAGTATCAAAAAAGTCTATATTGCATCTACATTAGTAACAGAGTTTGGTTCCATCTCTGAAGGTTAGAGTTCTTGAGCATATCTCTCAATGTGAGCCCCAATTAATTCAATCCACAAGCAAGATGGGTCACATCTTAGGGAAGGAAAGGAAAGGAGAAGGACTCTGAGGATGTTGACCTCATCAGGACTCAGCCCAACGCCTGACACCTGTGCCCACGTTCACAGGCTGATTAATGGGCTGTCACTTCAGTTGTTGACTGGTGAATTATTTATACTTATACACTGCTAAATAATTTAGAGCTGATGTCTTAAATTACAGCTGAGAGTGACTGGAGGAAAGTGGCCTTAAACTCCAACTGGAGATCAATGCCCTTGTTCTTAGGGCACTTTAGAACACAATTTTTGCTGACCGTTCTCAGAAGAAAAGATGGAAAAGAAAATATATGTCAATTTGGGTATAACATGTTAGAAAGGGTGAAATGCTTCAGCAATCAAAGAGAAAGTTGCCTTAAAAAACACAAACAAGATACAGCTCTGAAGGATACTAAAATTTTATAGAAAAAGAAAATATTTGGCTTCAAAATTTAATAATGAAATCTAGAACTACTGTAGGTTTTAAACTTTGCCTTAAAGAAGTTTACCATGCTCTCTTATCACAGAAGATCTGGATACATAGTGATTTTCACCTGTGGCTATTGCATTACACTTTGTTTTCTTTTTATAATGCAGCAAAGATGGCTTAGAAATAAAATATTCATTAATATAACACAGGGTGGGATAGGGCAGTGATGTGATTGCATCTAGACATATTAAATTGAGAAGAGCAAAAGAAAGCAGGGGGAGGTTGAGAAGAAAAGTAAGAGTGTGAGGATTTTTAGCACCTTACTGATACCACAATGTGTTTTCGGAGTAGCCAAATAGATTGCGGAAAGTTATCTTAATAAGTGATTATTGTGTTTAATTTACTAAGACTGAATATGTGTTATGCAAATAAGAGGTAAGTGTTTTAAGACAACATTAAAATATTATAACGAGGGATTTTCTATTAACTTAAATGGAGTTTGTGGAGTGTGTATACGTGTGTGTGTGTTTGTGTTTAAAGAGCATATCAAGGAAAAATGGAATTATTATAAGCTCCACTTCCTCTGATCACTATCTTTTTATACACACTTCATATAAATTTCCTCCCACATTGGCGTTTACAAGTATATTCTTTTTTTAATACAGGGCAGTATTAAATGCTTGTTTATAGTGACTACTTAATAATTAACTTCGGTGGCTGCATTGACCTGCTCTGACATTACTGATGGCTTGCCTTTCATCATAAGCTTCTTACAAAAAGGTCTTAACAATATTTGCCTAAAATCAGATAGGCATAGGCCCAGATCTCCAAAGGATGTCCTTTCCTTGATAAATGAAAAAAAGAACTTAACTTACCCTCTTTGCTTTTATGCCATATATTGTATTATGATGGCAAACAGAGAAACAGTGTGGGTGAGTCTTGTGGACAGACAGGATGTGGAGTTTCCTCTGGGCTAGGGGCAGTCCTGCTCTTTCATGACTTTGAATAAGATACTCACTTTCCTCATTCTTTGTTTGAACCACCAGTGCTCAATATCTCCCTCTAGTTTCCAGAAGAGGTATTTGGCAATTTCTCTTTCCTGCAATATAATGGTGACTTTGCAAGGCTGTTCACGATTTCCCTTTTAATCTTCATAGCATTTTGAACAGATACAGTCATTTTGACCAAGAATGGGGCGGAATTCTGGAGTGAAAAAGTCCCAAACAAGTCAACCTCCTTTCCCTGGATTTCACAGAATTTCTTAGTGACACAATCGTATTCTGTTTCCAAAATTAGATATAATCATCTTCACCTTTGTAAAGGTTAATAGACACTTAAAACCAACAGCAAGTGATTGGATAGGCTTCTAAATGTGAGTTTCCAAGATCAAACAACCTGGCTTAGTGCTACTACAAATATCAAAATATTGAAATATTTATTTTTTAATATAGTACTTGCCATAAACATGTACAACAAGAGGACAAGACAATGAAGCCCGTTTGTGACCACAGACCTGAGACTCCTGTCCCTTCCCTAGAAACAAACAGATAGATGGCAACACAACCACAGCAAGGCCTGGATCGGCGACACTCTCTGCTCCCAATGGGCAGTGGTGGGTACAGACCCTCTGTTCCCATGAATTCGAGACTCCACTCCCCCACCAGGAAGCTTCAGGGCTGGCAGACATAGCTAAAATAAGCAGGCTGGCTTGAAAAGCCTCTTTGTCCAGGCAGGCCTGCTGCCTCCCCCACTGAGAGACGCTCAGAAACATGGCGGGAAGCCCCTTCTGCCTCCTTAGAAGGCACCATCAGGGAACAGTGGGAATCTGGGCAGTATCAGACAAACCAAGCAGACCAAAATAACACCATAAAGGCACTAAAAATTAAATTGTCATTCGAACTCCATCCCACAAATGTGTGCTAAACATGACAGAATAATTAACTGTTAAATGATGTAAATAGGATCCAGAGAATCATAACATGATAGACAAAATGTACAAGATACTACTGAAAATCACCCATTATACCAAGGAACAAGAAAAATCATAATGTGAATGAGAAAACTCAATTATCTGATGTCAACTCTGTGATGAAATCAATGTTGGAATCATCTAACAAGTATCTTACAGCAGACATAATAAAAATGCCTTAATCAGCAGTTTCAAATTCTCTGGAAACAAATTAAAAACAACCTGCAAAGAAATAAATGTTATATAAAAGAACCAAATGAAAATTAGGGAACTGAAACTTAATAACTCTGCTTCCCACCCCCACATACACAACACACACATACACACACAATCTCTCTGATGGGCCCAGTAGAAGTGTGGATATGACAGGGAATAGGATCAGTTCATTCGAGGACAGATCGATAGAACTCACCCATCTTGAACAACAGGGAGAAAATAGACTGAAAAAAAAGAGCAAGACTATTAATGGGCCACTTGGAATCTCATAATGAGAGGAGAAATAGAGTGAAGCTGAAAAAATATTTAAAGAAATATTCTTTGAAAATGTTCCAAATGTGATGAAAAACACAAGTCTACAGATTTATGAAAATGAGGAAATACCCAATAGAATAAACTAAAAAAAAAGAAAACATCTACACAATGATGCACCATAATGAAATTGCTGAAAACTAAAGACAAAGAAAAACATATTAATGGTAGCTAAAGAGAAGTAACAAATTACCTATAAAAACATAAATGATCAGGATAGTAAACTTCTCTTCTAAAACAGTGAAAGGCAGGAGGAAATGTAGAATGTTCTACTGCAACAAATATGCCACTTTTTTCAAGTGCTCCCAGAATATTTATCGAGATAGACCATATCCCGGGTCATAAACAAACCTCAACAAATTTAAATGAATTGAAATCATATGGTGTGTTCTCTGACTATAATGGAATCAAACCAGAAATCAGAAACAGAGGGAAAAGGGGATAATTTCTAGACACACAGAGATTAAACGATACATTCTAAATAACCTGTAGGTGAAATGGTAAATCCCTAAGGAATTAGAGATACATAGAATTGAATGAAAATAAAAACATACGATACCAAAATATGTAGAATGCTGCTGATGCAGTGCTGAGAGAAAAATTACACGATTGTAATGATTAATTTTAGATGCTAATTTGCAAGATGTTTGGAGTGAAATTAATATTTAAATTAATGAACATTGATTAAGCAGATTGTCATTCATAATTTGGGCAGGTCTTATTCAACTGACTAAAGGCCCAAATAGAACAAAAAGCCTGGCCTTCCGAAGCAAGAGGGAATTTCCTAGCCAGCTGCCTATAGACTTCATCGGTATGATTAGCTCTTCTGGTCTCAAGCCTGCCAGTCCATCCTGCAAGTTTTGGTATTCCAAGACTCAATATTTGCATGAGCCATTTTAGTTTCCAACTCAACACTAAGTAAGAAGAACAAGATAAACACAAAGCAACAGGAAGACAACAATAAAAATCAAAACCAAATCACTAAAATGGAAAATAGGAAAACAAAGAATAATCAATGAAATAAATTATTCTTTGAAAAATTTCATAAAATTGATAAACCTCTAAGAGAGAAGTCACCAATATCATGAATGAAACAGGGGATATAATTATTATATATATTTGATTAATTATATATAGTTATATATGTGTGTGTACATATTACAGACACATATATATATATATTTATACATACACACACACACACAGAGAGACAAATGTCATGCTTATTTAAAAATCCCAACATAGTTTTATGTAGACATAGACAAGCTTATTCTAAAATTTATATGGGAAAGGACTGGCCCTAGAATAGCTAAAATGACTTTGACAAATGAGCATAAAGTACAAGAAATCCCTCTAGCTTATATCAAGGTAGATACAAGCTACCATATTAGGTAGCTATAGTAATCAAGTGCAGTATAGCACAGGGATAGACACATAGATTAGTGTAATCCAGTAGACAACTAGAAAATGACCCACGCAAATATGCTCAACTGATTTTTTGAGAAAACAATGCAAAAAAGAATTCAATGGAGGTAGGAAAACTTGATTTCAACAAGTGGTACTGGATCAATTAGATATGTCCATAGCAAAAAAATAAGCTTTGAGCTGAACCTCATATCTGATCTAAAAATGAACACAAAATGGAACATGGATTAAAAGTGAACGTAAAACTATAAAACTTTTAGGCAAAAACATAGAACTAAATCTTTGAGATATGGCACTTGGCAAAGCATTCTTGGACTTGACATCAAAACACAATCCATGAAAGCAGCAAGTTATGAATTGAGTCTCATCAAAATTAAATGATTTCGCTGTGTCAAAGGCCCTGTGAAGAGGATGGAAAGGCAACCTACAAACTGGGAGAAAATATTGCACACCGCCTAGCTGACATAAAACTTATATCTAGAAAATATAAAACATTATAAAAAGTCAACAGAAAAAAAAAAGCAGTCCTATTAGAAAATGAAATAGGAACACTTTTACACTGTTGGTGGGAATGTAAACTAGTTCAACCATTGTGGAAGTCAGTGTGGCGATTCCTCAGGGATCTAGAACTAGAAATACCATTTGACCCAGCCATCCCATTACTGGCTATATACCCAAAGGATTATAAATTATGCTGCTATAAAGACACATGCACAAGTATGTTTATTGTGGCACTATTCACAATAGCAAAGACTTGGAACCAACCCAAATGTCCAACAATGATAGACTGGATTAAGAAAATGTGGCACATATACACCACGGAATACTATGCTGCCATAAAAAAGGATGAGTTCCTGTCCTTTGTAGGGACATGGATGAAGCTGGAAACCATCATTCTCTGCAAACTATCGCAAGGACAAAAAACCAAACACTGCATGTTCTCACTCATAGGTGGGAATTGAACAATGAGAACACATGGACACAGGAAGGGGAACATCACACACCAGGGACTGTTGTGGGGTGAGGGGAAGGGGGAGGGATAGCATTAGGAGATATACCTAATGCTAAATGGTGAGTTAATGGGTGCAGCACACCAACATGGCACATGAATACATATGTAACAAAACTGCATGTTGTGCACATGTATCCTAAAACTTAAAGTATAATAATAGTAATAAAAAAAAAGAAAATGACCAAAGGGCATGAAGAGACATTTCACTAAGAAGGAGGACAAACAAATGACAAGTAAGCACATGAAAGGATGCCCAGTAATTAGACATCACAAAATGCAAATGAAAATCACTGCAGGATATCTCTACCTAACTAACAATGACTAAAATACAGCCAACAAAAATAGTTACAATATCAAATCCTAGTGAGGATGCAGTGAAACTGGATTATTCATACATTGTTCATGGGAAAGTAAACAATACAGCCACTCTGAAAGCCATTTTGGCAATTTCTTATAAAACTGAAGAGGCAATTACCATGTGACCCAGCATTTACACTCTAGGTCATTCACCCCAGAAAAAAATTTTAAAACGTATGTTTATGTCAAATACACAATTTTTTAGCAGCTTTATTTAGAATAGTTCCAAACTAGAAATAGTCCAGTTGTCTTTCAACAGATGAAGGGTATGGTATATCCATGTCACCGAATACTACTCAGTAACACAAGGAAAAAACTATTCCCAACAATGTGGGGAAATGGTTGGGGTATTAAGGTGCATGAAATAAACCAATCTCAAAAGCCAACCCTATACTGTGTTATACCATTTATATAACAGTTTCGAAATGACAACATTTTAGAACCCCAAAGTATAAGATAGTGGAGACATAAACTGTCCCACCACAGTCCTGTTAGGTTTGGCAGCTGGGCATAGGTAGCAGAGGGAAGAGAAAGGAAAGTTCTGAAACTATCTAGTTGGTATCATCAGAAAATTAAGACACTCATTAATCACTTATAAGATTATGTTTCTTTGCCCACAAATAACTGCATTTTAAAAGAAAAGGTAGAGAAGCCAACATTCATGGATGAATTAATTTATTTTAAAGATAGATTTTAAAAATCGGTGGGAAAATTTTTATTGGAGAAGGTGGAGAAGCAAAATTGGAGATCATTAATTATGTATTCATTGAGTAGATGAATGAACAAATGAAACTAGGTGACAATTCTTTATGTGCCCACTACCATTGCTGTACATTTATTTATTTTCATAGTGCAAACTGTGTGACAAGGTGTGTTCAACATAGTGAATGGCAGTGAAACTTATTTCTTCAAGATTTTTACTTGAAACCTTTGAATATTTGAACTTAAGGGCATTTGTAAATAAACCATGCATGCATTTGCCATTTAAAAATAACTAGGTGATTTTAAATCCTCTTTAAACAAAAGTATTTGATGAACATAAGTCAAACAGATGCATCAAGACCAACAGGGCATACAAACCTGTAATAAATCATCAGCATAAGGAAAGCTGGCTATGACTGTCTTTGATGGTTTACTAATATTTGAAATTATGAGACCTGGTATGATTTTAAACCTCAGGGATTCCTTTTGATCACTTGGATGGAATCATAGAATCATAGACATTTAAAACTATACAGGTGGAGAAGCCATTTGAGGGAACGTAACATTCTTAGGTATCTAGAGTAGAGCTCCAAGATCCTGGTCCTCCTGGCTTGCTGGCTGGAAACAGTGCCAGCATGACAGCAGCAGCCTCTTGTTAGGAAGGTGCTTCCAATTCTCACGTTCTCCTTGCTGAGCTATTTTGCCAATGAAATAAGCACAGCAGGACTTTGACATTAGGTGTTTTCCTCTGCTAGATCAACTGAATTCTTCTTGCCTTTTGGGTCTTGTATGCCCTCTCTGACCATGCAAAGCGAAATACATTGCCTTTCCCCGTCTATTCTTATTGAAGTGTTTATGGATACAATTTTTTGTACAATTGATCCTACACTAAGAGATGGGGATCTTGATTCTACTGTTTTTCTACGCTCTCAGTTAAGAACAGGTACTGTGTAAACACTGGTTGAATGAATGCTGGCAGATTAACTTTATGTTAATTCCTTTCCCCACACATTTTGTTTTGCAAAAATGCAGAAGACACCAGGTCGTTTTGTTTAAGAATGGGAAATCCTTTTGGATTAGATAATGTGTGTTATCTATTACTTAATGGCCTCTTTATAAAATTAATTCAATAATATCAAGATATGTATTATCTCTCAACACAATAAGGAATATTGAAATAATAATACACACATCTTTTGGAAGCTCATGTGATAATGAAGAAAATGTCACAAAAATAATAATCTGATGAAAGTCAGTAAAATTGTAACTACTCAAAGACAATAATAGTATCTCTTTTTTATGGTTATTTTTCTAGAGCCATGCACAGTGTGCAGCATATTGTTTGTACTTGAGAACTAATGTTCTAGGGTGGCAAAAGGGCAATTATGGGACTCCTTAAAGGTGGTTACAAACATAACAAAAGAGTAAGGACAGATATTCCCTATATATAAATGGAACATTTTAATGGGTCCATCTAATCCCATTTTTCTAAGGGAGCATCCTCCTACTCACAAAGCCATTGGAATTAGACAAATGCAAGTATTCCCTTTTCATTATGTGTGAGATTTTCCCTTACTTGAATTTTTGTGTAAAGCCTAATGGGGAAGACCAGGGCTTGGCAAACCTTTTCTGTAGGGAAGCACATCATACATATTTCAGGCTTTCCGGGGGCATAAGTCACTCAACCCTGCCATTTTAACACAAAAGCAGACATAGAAAATGTGAAAAGGAATGCATATTTCTACGTTTCAATAAATCTTTATTCACAAAAACAGGCAGTGGGGCAGAATTGGTCCAATGGCTGTAGTTTGCCAACCACAGTGATAGATGACTAGTGTGAGGCTGTTTTGTTAAATATATGAAATTTGAATTAACCGTTTCTCTAGGTATTTTGAAAGTACATTTAATATTGTTCTTGTTTTCATAACTAGGTAGTGATGTTCATTACATATAAAATATATCCTAAATAAATAAAATTGCATATCTGTGTAGTTTATATCATTCACATATTATGTTATTCAATAACGTAGGTAGACTGGTTGAGAAGGCTAAAAGTAGTGGCGAAATTTGGGAGCTATGGCTTTTATTACTAGCTCATTTTTGTTTGTTTGTTTGGTTTTTTGTTTTTTGTTTTTTTTTTTTTTTTTTTTTTTTTTTTGAGATGGAGTCTTGCTCTGTCACCCAGGCTGGAGTGCAGTGGCGCGATCTCGGCTCACTGCAAGCTCCTCCTCCCGGGTTCAAGCCATTCTCCTGCCTCAGCCTCTCCGGGTAGCTGGGACTACAGGCGCCCGCCACCATGCCCGGCTAATTTTGTGTATTTTAAAGTTTTTTACTTTATTGTCTTTGGCAAATCACAGAACAGTTACACACTACAGTCTTGAAAACAGATGCAACACTATCCACATGGCCCCTGATCTCATATTCTTATACTAGGTGCCTTTGCATTGCTTCTGACTTTCAGATCAAATTGGATTTTCCAGATATAAGAAAGTGGCCCATAGAGGCCGGGCGCAGTGGCTCACGCCTGTAATCCCAGCACTTTGGGAGGCCAAGGTGGTCAGATTGCGAGGTCAGGAGTTCAAGACTAGCCTGGCCAACTTGGTGAAACCCCATCTCTACTAAAAATACAAAAATTAGCTGAGTGTGGTGGTGGGCGCCTGCAATCCCAGCTACTTGGGAGGCTGGGGCAAAAGAATTGCTTGAACCCAGGAGGTGGAGGTTGCAGTGAGCTGAGTTCATGCCACTGCACCCCAGCCTGGGTGACAGAGCAAGTCTTGGGCATGGAGGGTGGGGTGGCAGGGGAAGAAAGTGGCCAGTAGAATGCTATAGATTTAAAAGTCCTGTATTTGTCAGGATTCTCCAAAGAAAGAGAAACAATAAGACACAGATACACAGAAGGAGATTTATTGTGGGGATTGGCTCATGAGATTATAGAGACCAAGAAATCCCACAATTTTTTGTTTATAAGCTGGAGACTCCAGGAAGCTGGTAATGTAATTCTGTCTGAGTCTGAGGGTGTAAGAACTAGGGGAGCTTATTGTGTAAGTTTCAATTTAAAGTTGCAGGCCTGAGAAACTGAAGGACCGCTGGCATAAGTTCTGAAGTCTGAAGGCCTGGGAACCAAGAAATCCAATGTCTGAGGGCAGGAGAAGATGAATGTTCCAGTTCCAGAAGAGAGAAAAAGAATTCGCCCTTCCTCCACATTTTTGCTCTATCCAGTCTCTCAATGGATGGGATGATGGCTGCCACGTGGATGAGGGCAGACATTCTTTACTCAGTCTACTGATTAAAATGCCCATCTGTTCTGGAAACACCCTCACAGTTATACCCAGAAATGATACTTTATCAGCTATCAGGGTATCTCTTAACCCAGTTAAGTTGACACCTAAAATTAACCATCATGGTCCTCTAAACCGGAGGAGGTTCTGTAGGTACTGGGACAGAAGAGACCTCAGTCAATGTCCAGTTGGGTTAGTGTTGACCAGTAGAGAGTGTAGCTAAAACATACATTTCAGACTTCTGAGAGAAGAGGCAAAGCCAGCAGGAGAACACTTAAAGAGGAACAGGGAAATTATAAAGGAGAAATAGGATACACTCAGCTTAGTTATTCAGAATATAGTGGCTAATTTTCTAGGAGATGTTATGAAAAATTAGCCAAAAGTTTCAGATATTGGTAAACAAAGGTAAGTGTCTGGATCAAATAGAGACAACCTCAAATCTTTGAGATACAAAAATAAAACAAAAAAAGAAAACATACATTGTCTTGTGCTCGGCTGCCTACGTCATCTCCCATGAGTGCAGACTCTTCTGACCTCTTCACTTAGTCTCCAGTGCTATCCTTGATCCACTCCATTCTTCATAAAATGCCCTTCATAAAAGTTGCTAATTTACAGCCTCCAGCCATACAAATTGTCCTGCCATTTTCCTCCTAGCTTTTAATTCTCCTATTGTGAAGCCTGCAGACACCACAGACCACTATTTATTTTGTATCCTTATCCATGACATCTTGGCTCCAAATTTAGGTCCCTAAGCTATCTAAATTGTTCTGCTAACCAAGTTAAATCCCAGAGCTTACAGCAGTTACAGGAAAAGTTTCCTATATCTCATCCTGGTGCTGTAATTGAAATTAAAGTAAATGATTCACACAGTGCACATTAATGTTGGCACGGCTCCCTCTGCCTTCTTCCCAAATGACATTATGAGTTATGCCAAACTAAACTCATTTCCATTTTTGATATGGTTAACGAGTGGTAGATGAGGAGAATGCCATTGACAGAGTATAACTTGATTTCAGTCAGGCATTTAGGGCAAGCAATGACTCTCAGACTTTTCTTTTGGACATGACAGGTAAATGTTAACAGCATGATACAAGAATATTTGAATAAAAATTGCCAAGACTTGATTAATTGCTTGGTGAGAAACAGAAAGAAGAATTCCATTTCTAGTTTTTTTCCTCAACATTCCCTCTTTGACCCAGTCTTGATCAATAATATTATCAACAGGGCAACCAAAGTTAACATTTGGATATTGACAGTAGTTTAATTTTTAGATGATAGAAAAACCTAAGATAAAGGGCTTATATTGGGTAAGAAAACTACATTTTGAAAGAGTCTTAGTGACATTATTCTCAACAACCAAAAACAAACAAAGTTTTATGTATGTTATGACTTAATAAAGGGAAGCTTATGCCACCATGAAAGGCTGCTTTTGAAGATCAGCGCCAAGGCATTTTTTAAACCATATTTATACATATCATGTGTGTATATATAAATATATAGTCCAGAGGAAAAAACACTAGACGGAAACATACTATCATTTCAGATGCTGTCTCTGAATGGTGGGATTAAGTTTTCTTTTTTTCCTTTACCTTCCAACATTTTCTAAAATTTAGGCAGTAATGGTATTGCTTTCCAATAATAATTTTTAAAAAGACACGAGTAATGGATAAATTAAAAATCTGGTCAAAACCAACTAGTAAAATTGAGCAAGGATGAACATAAAGCCCTGCATTTTCCTTCCAGAATCAACATTGGCCCATAAAGTGGCCCCTGTCACAGAACCCACTTGGACATCATGTCCCATACCTCCCCACTTACACCACCTCTGGCTCTCACTTCTGGTTCCAATCTGATTGAAACCCCAACAGTGGTTGGTTCTGCGCTCCATACTGTAAGCCTCAAATGTGTCCATGAGTGCATGCCACTGCTTATTTTCCCAAGACAGAGTGAGTTTTTCAATACGTAGAACCTTGTAAAATCAGGACTAGCATCCTGTGTTTGTCATGTTCACCAACATCTTATTAAAGTGTCCAGTCTCTCATTTGGTGTTCAAGTTGGTTGATAATGCTTTTCAAAGCACAGACTTGACATACTGGTTGCAAAATGTTTATATTTCCATTTCTTTCTGCATATCATATCTCAGTGGTAAAATTTCAACATTTTTCCTCAAAACAAGGAGAATCATTGAAAGTATGGTAGCACGTTGAAAATAACATATAGGTTAACAATTGAGAAAAAATTGTCTTTTTTGTAAAAAGAGAGAAGTCATAATATTGAATTTTTACCATTTAATGAGATATTTAAATTACATATAATCAAGAAGAAGCCTATTATTTTAAATCACTTCAAGGCTCCGATATGAGGGGTGAAAAACACGATCCTTTGAAGATATTCCTGCAGCCTACCTACCCTCCAGACTCAATATCCTAATTTCAGCATTTCTTTCCGACTCTTAGCTGGAAAAGAATCTGCAGAGACCAGACAAAAGTAGAAGTGACTTCTCTGTTTTCCTTTCACGTGCAGGTAATTCATTGAAGGTCAGCTCTAATTAGGATTTCATTTTTATTAAGATCCCTCACCCAAATTCTCTGTAGGTAAATGCTGGTCAACAGCAGGTTCTTGGATCTGGTAGAAATGGAGGACAAGAGAATCTTGGGCAGCCTAATTTTGGTTTCTTTTTTTTTTTCCTTTTATATCCAGAGTTCATTGAACACACGATATATTGGATAGCAGAATGCCTGGGACAGAGAATTGAGAACTTTCATCATTCAGTGACATCGTACCAGTAATCAAGTGAGTCCTCCTTCTAACTTTTTTTTTTTTAAGTGAATGTGGTACAGTAAAGAGTATCTCTCTATGTTTAGAGAAAATATTTTTCTAGAATACAGAATGGAGAATTTTTTTTAATTAGATACAAAGTTTTGAACTGTACTCTGCTACCTTGGGTGCACCATTGAAAAAGTAGTTTTTGCTAAAATTTTTCTTTGTCATGTATAAATTCTGAGATTTCTGTGCTCAACTGCACTCTAGTTAAAGACTAAACCTGGTGTGTCAAATTAGCACCTTGACTGGATAGTAACTCGTTTCCAGTTCTTTCAGAACTAGAAATATGAGGGCCAAAAGAATTACTCTGGTACAGCTGACTAACAAGAAATTTACAAACAAGACAAAAAAAGATGGCACTTGTTGACTGGAAGTGCTGTGCTAAAGTTATCCCTGGAGGATTAGGGTCAAGTCTTACGATGCCAGAGTTAGTTCCACCTTTTTTTTTTTTTTTTTTTTTTTTTTTTTTTTTTTTTTTTTTTTATGACTCTTTTATCCAGCAACAGTGAGTATTTTCTTCTCACTTTCCTAAATTCTAACCTAACCAACCTGGTGGTCCTGGGGAAAAAAAGGAATAAAAATGTGGTCTGGTAAATTATTTGTACCTGTTTGCCAGACTGTCTTAGTCTAAGGTGTGTTGTATTATTTATTACAATGTATAAATATTTATTAAGCATACAGCATATCTTTTCTCCAAAGAAGAAAAAAAGTCAGCAACAAACACACAAAACTCTAAACTCTTTTCTGAATACTACCAAATTGAAAATTCCAGGTAGATTACAGTTTGAAGCAGCAGCACACTGTTTTGAATGCTGCATGCCACAGACAAGCTCCCCTCTTGGTTCCACCCATGGTGACTCTCATTTTTATTTCTGGTACAAGTGTGCTGAACCCAGCATGTCTCTATGACCTAAGGAAAACTTCCAGGGGCCTCTGAATGGGAAGATATTTATTAGAATTTAAAAACCATAGCTTTTCAGAAATTCAACTCTGCTTATCCTTTGTTGTAATAACAGAAATCACAAAGAATTATTGTAGTTAAACCATTTAGAGTAAAAAAAATTAAAATTTTTCCTATTTATAAGCATGTTTAACATAATATATGTTGATTAAGAAGTCACCTTAAAATATTTAATTCAATATGCCCTTGAATTAATCTCACTCTTTTCCACAAAATCCATGTGAAGGAATTGTAGTGTTTTGGGTTGACAGATTAAATATTAAAATATTTCTAGTCATGTCATTGCTCATATTTCTGTTTTTCTCCTCACGGAGTCTGAAATAGTATCTAAACATCAGGTTCCGTTAAAATTTTATCTTGTTTTTAAGTTTCGGCACCTGTGAACTGTTAATATGAAGTTCTTTGTCATAGCTTTGTTGCTCTTCTTTGAGAATGCATCAGATAAGCATAAACAGACACACAAACACACGCAAAGACACACGCACACACGCACTGTTTCCTTAACATCATTTGAGTCTCAAGGACACTACGCTAGACTAATAAGGAAAATATTCTCTCATATTATGCTAGATAAAAATTCAGGAGTGGAATTCATAAATTAAATACAGAGTAGTGTCTATAAAATTCCATAGAACTAGAGAATAACATCCTAACCAAAGCTAGACCGAAGCTCCATGAGGGTATGACCAATGCCTGTTTATTTTCAATGCTGTTCCACAGCTGCCTGGCACAGCAGTTAACATATGCATATTTGAAGAACAAATAAATGGATGACAAAACAAATGAATATGTTAATATAGAAGTAAATGAATGCTTTGCTAATATTACCAATAAAATATTGGTAACTTGGAAAATCCTTCTGATGCTAAACTGTGAAGAAAACATTCTAAAATTAACATGTGCTTCAAAATTTCAAAGTAACTTAGTTTTTATTACTGAAGCAATTCTACTCCAGTTGTTTTAGGACAACCAGAAAACACAGCACGTGGAAAGTAATAATCATCCAAATCTAAGAAATAAATATTGTTGAAATCTTGGAATGTCTCCTACCACATTTCCTTCTGCAAGTCTGTGAAAATTTCGAAAAGTTATATTCTAATGCACATAGTGGTTTTTGTAACTAGTTTTGTCCAGGTAAAATACGTTATGGGCACATTTCCATGTTCATAAATTTATCATTGACATCATTTTTAATGGTGCCATATCATTGAATTTATGTTACTATCTTAATTTTTGTATCAGCTTTAAGTTAGTCACTATTATTATTCTTTCTGATAAATATTCACCCCATGACCCACATTCTACTTTGGAGAATCATTCTGCTCCACATTTATCCAAGATTTAGTGTGGATGAAAAAAGCAAGTTCTAGACCCTTTTTGCCTTGCTTGTGGTGCAACGTACTGCTTGCATCTGTTGCTCTGATTCGAAAATCTCATTAATGCCTGGAGCTTGAAAGGAGCTGGAGAGGAGACTGTGATCCTTATTTTTCCTAAAATCTCTGTTAAAGGGAAAATGTCATTTGTTTCAGTTTATTAAGATGTAAAATGGCTATAAAATGTAATGTGTAAATATACATCATTGACTAGTGGCTTAATTGTCTTCCCTTAAAGCATTTACTTAACAGTCCCACATTAAAATATATTCTTCAGTAATAGTCAGTCTCCTTGGGAATACATGAAACAGCACATTATGAAATAAGATACATTTTACATGTGTGTAACTATCTTTGCGAAGCAAATCCTCCTTGTAAGTTGAGATATTAACTGCAATAATTATAACAAAAATAACATTATGGATATGTTATGTTTTGTGTAAAAGCTGTAATCTTAACCAAAGAGAAAAAAAACCTTTAAGTTAAAATTCAGTAGGCCAATCTGATTTTGCATGGATTAATTCTCTTGTTCTTCTTAAGGCTGTTTTATTTTCCCAATTAAAAAAAAAAAAAGTGTGATTTTAATCATAACAGCTGTCTTGCAAATAAATATTTTTAAAAAATAAAGTAAATTCTCCACTCTACTTGATTACAAAGCTTATTTAGCTCAGAATAGTGTTGCAAATAGTCACTCACCCTTTTGTCTTGGAAAAGTAATGATTTATGCCAAGCACAAGGCAGGAAATATACTTAATTTATTCATTGCACAACCTATACACCACCTCAGGGTGGGGTGGTAGGGAAGGCTGGAAAAACATTGTGAGCTAATAAATTATTTCTCCTTGTTTGGAAGCCTGTCACTATGGTATACTGCTAGTAAAGCTTACAAATGATTTTTATTCTGGAGATGTTAATAAAAAAAGGAAAACATTGAGCTGTATATTAAGCTCTGCCTATTTTTCTTTATAAAATTTCAATAGGAAAATGGATTATTAATTAGGCATCCACCAGAAAATTGTGGACAATGAATCTACATAAAAATAATCTAAAATTTCCATGATTTTTTCTTTTTCTCACATTTGAAAATTTGTTTTCCTGATTTCTGGACTGTCTTCATGTTAGTATTCTCTGCAAATGTCAACATTTGAATAAACTTCCCAGAACCTACTCCTAGACAGACGTCTACACGGTTGACATAATCCAGATAATTCATGCAAAAATACGCAAATAAAAAACTCTTCTTATTGCCTTTGTAACATCCTTATTTCTTTTTTCTTGACCTGAATTACCCCCATATTAGATCTCTGTAGAGCACCAATTCAAAAATAAATATTAACCCAACACTTTATTTTGTGTTGTGTAGACTTGGCAATGTACAGCCAATAAAAGCTACGTTAGAGCATCTGAACACTCAATTTAACCCTGAAAATTTGCATTTATAATTGATGGTTATGTTTAGCTGATTAACAGTATAGAGAAACACTCTGAAGATTACCAGTGAATTCCACTTATTTTGTAAAATAAACCCTAAGTAAGACACTGGTTGAATTTCAATCTACTCGCGATGAGATGGATTATAAGGAATTTCATGTGTAGACTCCTAAATTAATTTTTCTGAAATAAGATAAACACCAAGAGGCAAAAAGTTAAAGAAATAAACTCAGCAAACATAATGACATAGTGAAAAGATTATTTGGTCATATCTAAACAGCTTGAGTGCTGTTGCTGAATGTCTTGAAGCTTTCAAAGGCAAGTAATTTAACATTACATATATTTAAGTTAAAAAAACAAAATGGACCCAAGGATGCTGTTGATGCTGAATAAATCTCAAAATATTAAACAAATTTAGCATTAAACAATGTAAGATTAACAAAAACAAAAGGGCCCTCTGAGGAAATATTTTCCCTCAATGTCCGTGTCATCTTACAATTTTAAAATAAAATCCCCAATGATAAAGGACCGTCTGCAATAAGATTTAGTGAAATACAGTAATCAATATTTTCATATTTATTTATTGCATTTAATTTCCATTTTAGATAGAAACAAAAATTTAAAATCCATTTTCTTCATTGTTACTGAAAACTTTAAATTTTATCATTGAAGTGTGAATGGGAAGACAAAAATAAAAAACACTTAATCATTCCCTTTAATTGAAGAAGCATTTCATTTGATCAAAAGTGATGAATGGAACTTTTGTTGTTATTGATAACTTTGTGAATTATCATAGATTTTGAGGGAAGAAATAAGAAGAGAAAGTCTACCTACAGAAGAAGCAGTTTGTTGTAGTGAAATGGCTATTGATTACAATCACATCATTAAGGCCTTATCTAGACCTCCAACAAGCCACATCCAGTGTTCTTTATTCAGTATACAAGTATTAATCTTATAACAAGTAAAATCCCATGCAAGATGCTGTGGATGATACAAAAGTGACTATGAATTTTGTTTCTTTATAGCTCTCCTTTCTTCCAGCAAGAATTTTAGGTGGTACAAAGACGTAAAACACAGCCATTATGAAAAACAATATGGAGGTTTGTAAAGAAATTAAAAATAATTTCCCTTTTGGGTATACACCAAAAGAAAACGGAGTTTCCAGCTGTAAAGATCTCTGCACTCCCGTATTCAATGCAGCATTATTCACAATAGCCAAGATATAAAGTGAACCTAAGTGGCCATCCTCAGAAGATTGAACAAATAAACTGCAGGGTGTGTGTGTGTGTGTTTGTGTGTGTATATGTGTGTGTGTGTGTATAGTGTGTATGTGTGTGGAATATTATTCAGCCTTAAAAAAGAAGGAGATCTTGTAATTTGCCACAGCTTGGGTGACCTGGAGAAAATATGCTAAGTGAAATAAGCCAGACACAGAAAGAAAAATATTGCATAACTTTCTGTATGGAATTTTTAAGTCAAATATACAGAGATAGGAAATAAATCTGTGGGTTCCAGAGTTGAGAGTGGCTGGAGAAAATGAGAAGATACAGCTTAAAGGAAAAGTAACAGATATGTAGAATAAACATTCTAAAGACCTAACATATAGCATAAGGACTGTCATTATTATTTACAGTTACAGTGGACTGTATTCAGAATTTTTGCTAAATGAGTAGATTATAGCTGCTTTTGCCACAGAGGGGAAAATGGGCAACTCTGTGAGATGATGAATGTGTTCATTTGCTTCACTATAGTAATCATCTTACTGTATGTATGCATCTCAAAACATCATTTTGTATACCTTAAATATACACAATAAAATTTATTAAAACAAATGAAAAAAAAAACCTCCAAGCAAAACAGAACCAAAACAATGCTTGAAATATATATATATATATTTATATATTTGCATCTTTTCCTCACCTTATTCACATAGGATTCCAATTCTCTTTAAAAACTTGAGGGTCGGGGTTTTCGGCCCTAAGCAACCAGGGAGAGGGGTGCCTCCCTGGAGGTTGGTCGATGGGTTCTGATGTTCTTAAAACAGCAGCAGGCACTAATATGGGGCAGCATGGGCCAAAGTTGCAATAGCAGTGAGGGACGAATCTGCCTGCCCTAGGAGCCCTCACAGATTGGCTCTCAGCTCCAGTGACGCTGCCCGATTCCACACCCCAAAAGACTTTTAATCGCTGATGTAATGCTTAACTAATAGCAGTCTGGCTTTAGTCAACACACTACATCCTGAATGATTAGATTTTCAGAGAATTTGTTTCTTGTTGCTCTCCACAGCACCCATAACAATCAAGAACTCTTATTGACTCAACGTGACCTGATTGAAATTGAATAATGATGGAGTCAATAGTTTGCTAATGGCTAGCAAAAATGACAGAGATTGTTATTTTATTATTATTACTATTATTTCAGCCGGTGCTTTTGTTTCTCTCTTCTTTGAAAAGAAAGAAAACATAATGGGCATGAAAGACAGAAAAACAAATTAGGCATTTGAATGTGCCTCCATGTTATAACCTGTCTTTTTGAAAATACAAATTCTTCTCACAACAGCATGTCTATGACTCATGTTAAACAAATTTTTATTTTGATTTAGCAAAATTGAACATCCTGAAAGCAAAGCAAAAACATATCACATGTAATGATTAGGTAGCAGTTCACAATTAACAAAAAGGTATGGGTGCAGGTAAGATGGCCTCAAGATATCTTGTATATATTTACTTATTTTAACAGTCCGAGCTAAGGTGAACACAGGCATGGAGAACTCAACTGACCCCTCAGTAAGGTCATAAGTTCTCAGGAACATTCTAAATGAGTCTTTAGATATATGCACAAGCACATATATGGAAATCATCTTCTAAAATGACTTTCTTCGACTCCCATAAATAAATAAGCATATATTTCCTATAGTCTTTCAGACATAGCCATAGGTCTTCCTTGCTTGTATTTGCCCCACTCTAACTTTCTTTTGGCGTATTTTCGATATAATTTGTCACTTCCACTCATTTATCTCACTCTTATATTCATATAATTTTATATATGTGCTTTACTGCTAAGAACATTGAACTAATTACACATTGAGGTATTTCCTCATTCCCTTGTTTATGTTCTGTTTCACAAAGGTCCACTAATGATATATTTCTTTTGTCTGAAACTAAAACTAAATCACAACAAAGAACCGAAGATGATTGAAAAGAATTCTGCAGTATTATATATTCCTAATCTCTGCCCAATACTAGTCCCCGTCTTTCTCCCCCTTTCCCCAGGCTTAGCATATTTGTCAGTTTCTTGACTTGAGATTGTGAGCCTACAGGGCAGATGTGATGTACTGTTCCGTCATTCTGCATGGCTCAGAGCACGATGTTGGTGCTTACAGAAATGTGAAACATAATACCAATAATAATTGCATGCAGTACATTTAGAAAATGTTCATTAAATAACAGTTATGTAGTAGCCAGCTTTGTGTCTTCCTGAGAATACAGATGAGTGTGTGTGTGTGTGTCTGCATGTGAATGTGTGTGCAGGCATGTAAGTATGTATCCAAATACCACCCCCCCGCCACACACACACATAGATTTAGGAAAAATGCATAAACCTTTTCTCCTTTGTTTCTATATGCTTTTCTACTGTCATACTGAACACAAAGTCTCTAATCATTTCTTATACATTATCAACATGCTGTATATTTCAGCTGTGTGTCTAGCTTTGTGTAGGAAAATGGTTTGGGGTGTCAGCTCTGAATAGAGCTCTCTTTTTCAACATTAGTAAAAATAATTTGATCTTAATATTCTATTTTTAGGTAACCAGATTTAATTAAAGTAAAAGTAATCATGTTCTCATATAAATCATTTACTAATTAGTGAACAATAGTGAACTATAAAATGTTTCATGACATTTAATTTTTATTTTTCTTATAAAATTCCTAATGTGTATCACATGAGACACAAACACAAGTCTTCATGTGGGTCTTTAAACTATCTATGAGCAGTAAAAACAAGATCATAATCAATCAGTGGTATGCCGGTACATGACTTGATAGAATGAAATACAACTAGTTTACAAAACCTGGAATGCATTAATTAGGCCTTTATGATTTTGGAAGGAAAACCATGCAGGTGGCTTATCCATATTCTTTATAGAATTTCTGTTTTTAAGATGATCTGAGATAGATATTTTTGAGGTTTCTTGCTATCTCTATAACAGTGAAAAGAGAATTGGGGCATTTTTTGTTATGTTTTTAAATCTCTAAAAGGCAGGCCTGCCCTACTTTCACCTGAACATAACTTCACATTTTATTATCACATTCAGAACAAAGGCTGCTGCACATGAAGTTTCAATTGCTCCAAAGAAAATCCATCTGATGCTATATGGTTCTGTACTAAACAGACCCTAATTTGGTCTGAAAAGAAAATTAAATCCAAGCAAGAATTCAGGAAGAAAAACAAAGAAACCAGGATTTCTTTTGTGTCCTCAAGGGAAAAAAATGTGGGGCATGTAGAATATTACAAAGCTTTAAGATGCAAAATTTGGCTCCATCTTTTAAAAAATGTTTAATGAGGGCCTACTATGTAGAAGACATGGTTCTGAGCATCCTACTTGAATCATTTCACTTAATTATACAACAGTCTTACAATGCAGATGTTATGTGTCCAAGAGTTACAATGGCTCAGAGAGGTTATGCAACATATTTTTCTCACCCAGTGACTAAGTGGTGTAACAAACATTCAGATTCAGGCAAGTCGAATTTCATCTGCATTTAACCATTTCAACTAATATTTATGTATTAATTTAGCCAATAAGAGAAAGTATTTATGAATATTATAGACAAATCAAGGTTTCAAAATCCTAAATGATTGTTGGATATTTGGGGTAAGATACATGGCCTCTTTCTCTTTTGCAGTAAAATGCTGGCTAGTAAATCTAGCATAGAGCAAGGTAAGAACATTTAAATCCCTTCTTTTGGATTTTTAGCAGCTTTGGTAGAATAGTTCAAATGGCCAACTAAATTAAATTTGGGGAAAAATAGTGGATCTGTTGATTGGCATACCTGTTTTCCACTGATACAGACAACTAAAAATTTATGCAAAAAGATAAAGTTTATAATACTATGTTTCAGTTTCTGTTGTACTAACCACTAGTTGATTTTTCCTGTCCTTTTTTGGCTTTCATTTATAGACCATGGCCAGCAAGTATTCTGCTGTTTTGCTATATGTCAACAGCAACTGCAATTAGAAAGATATTACAAGTCTACTACATGGTAATAGCATCCAAGACAAATCATAGCTGGGCTGCAGATGGCAGCTTCTCTTCAGAAAGGCATTCTTCCTTTTCTCAATGCAGTAATTGTTGCATTTCCCTAGTGGAAGAACCTGAATTGTGGAAATAATGTAAGTTCCACTATAGTTTGAGCACATAAGAGAGAACAATGGTTAGTAAAATTTGAAATGGTTTGAAAAATAATTGTCTGCCAAAATATAATTTGTTTCTCAGAATTAAAAAAATAAACTGCATCTATATTTACCATTCAAGCTCTTCTTTAGGCCTTTCCTATATCCTTGCTTGGCTTTCTGTATTTTAAATTTGATAGACTGTCCCTGAATGCATCAGATTCACATAAAGTACAGCCAAAGCCACAAATGATAAATAAATCATTCAAAAGCAGGACATAACCCCAAATGAGAACAAGTTATATGAATGAGAGGGTTGCAACCTAAGTGTAATATTTGTTTCTTAATCCAGTCTATCGTTGTTGGACATTTGGGTTGGTTCCAAGTCTTTGCTATTGTGAATAGTGCCGCAACAAACATACGTGTGCGTGTGTCTTTAGAGCAGCATGATTTATAGTCCTTTGGGTATATACCCAGTAATGGGATGGCTGGGTCAAATGGTATTTCTAGTTCTAGATCCCTGAGGAATCGCCACACTGACTTCCACAATGATTGAACTAGTTTACAGTCCCACCAACAGTGTAAAAGTGTTACTATTTCTCCACACTCTAAAACCTAAAGTATAATAATAAAAAAAGAAAAAAAAAGAAAAAAAATATTTGTTTCATTTGACATTTGGTGAGCCAGTTCCTGGTGGGGATTTAGTTTCATTTCTATGGCCTCAGTCTGGGACTTTTGGAAGATGTATGTTCCAGGCTGGGCGTGGTGGCTCACGCCTGTAATTCCAACACTTTGGGAGGCCGAGGCGGATGGATAACCTGAGGTCAAGAGTTCAAGACTAGCCTGACCAATACGGTGAAACCCCATCTCTACTAAAAATACAAAAATTAACCAGGTGTGGTGGCGTGTGCCTATAGTTTCAGCTTCTCAGGAGGCTGACACATGAGAATTGCTTGAACCCTGGAGGCGGAGGTTGCAGTGAGCGGAGATCGTGTCACTACACTCCAGCCTGGACAACAGAGTGAGACTTCATCTCAAAAAAAAAAAGTATGTCCCACAAGTGAGTTTGGAACCTTGAGATCATTCTCATTCCATGGAAAGACAATATAATGAAAAGCACTTGGGGTCTACCAGATAAAACATAAGCCTTCATTGTGACTGTAGGTTATTTGTGTACAAGAGCATGTCAGCAGGGATCAAATGGAGCAACAGAGAGGTGGAGAGTCTCCATCTTCAGAGACAAATCTGGGCACACTTTTAAAATATTTAATTTGTGTTAGGAACTTTTCCACTACTTATTCAGTACCTCAGGTGGTCACTGTCTTTATATTTCCGGCAAGTGTACTGCCCTTCAGGATAGACCATCATCTGAGCGTTAACTACCTATCAAAATCTGCCCAGCCTTAAACTGACTAAATAAAAACTATTATAATGTTTGCAATCATAATGATAGCCACAAGAAATATTGACTGAGTTGTTTCTATGGAATATTCATTCTTCTGAAGGCTTCATAGCTGTTTGCCCACTTATTTCTTACAATAATTTTGTGAGATACATAGTTTTCTTGTACAATTTTATGGGTAAGGGATAAAGCCTTCCAAGAAAAATGACAAATGAGAAAGAAAGTAATCAATAAATCAATTCACATAAAACTTTAAATGGCTGGTAACCTTCAGAAATATATGGAATGGAAATACCCTTGTTATCACTGATGATTCCTAATTGACAAATTTTAACTCAATAAAAGAAACAAATTAGAAAAAAATCATGCAGTGGTTAGAGAAAAGGCATTTGAAAAAGCCAACATCCATACATGATAAAAACTTGGAGCAATAAAAAACTACTAGAGAACCTCTTCAACTCAATAAAGAACATCTAACAAAATTGGCAGCTAATATTATAATTAATGGTGAAAAACTGGGCACATTCTTCCAAGATCATGAACAAAGCAATGATGTCCTCTCTCACCACTTCTATTCAACAGTGTACTGGAAGTCCTGGTTGGCTTAATAAGACAGGAAATGAAATAAAACACATACGGATTGTGAAGGAAAAAATAATATTATGTTCATTAATAGATGACATAATCATCTCTATAGAAATTCCCAAATAATGGATTTAAAAACTTATAAAAGGAGAAAGCCTCCAAGAACTAATAAGCAAGTGTAGTAAAGCACAGGCTGCAAGGTTAATACACAAAAGTAAATTATTTTCTGTATGCCAACAATGAATAGTTGGAGCTTGAACTTTTAAAAAATATCCTTTATGATAAGAATAGAAGGAAAGGAAAGAAAGAAGAAAAGAAAGAAAGAAAGAAAGAAAGAAAGAAAGAAAGAAAGAAAGAAAGAAAGAAAGAAAGAGAAAGAAAGAGAGAGAGAGGAAGGAAGGAAAGAAGGAAGGAAGGAAAAACGAGAGAGAAAGAAAGGAAGGAAGGAAGAGAAAGACCAACATAGGCATACATCTAACAAAACAGTTACAGGATCTATAATGTGCAAAACTACAAAATTCTGATAGAGGAAATTAAAGATCTAAATAAATTGTGATATACTGCATGTTCATGCATTGAAAAACTCAATAATATGTCAAAAATCAATAATATGGTGATACATCAGTCCTCCCCAACTTGATCTGCAGATTCAATACTGTCTCAATCAACATCCCAGCAGGCTATTTTATAGTTATCAACAAACTGATTGTACACTTTATGTAAAAAAGCCCAAAGATTTGGAACAGCCAATGTAATACTGAAAAACAGCAAAGTAAGAGGACTCCCAACAATCAATTTGAAGACATAATTAAAAGCTACAATAATTAAGACAGTATGGTATTTGCAGAAAAACAGATACATGAACCAATGTGAAAGAATAGAAAGCCCAAAATGGACCCAGGCAAATATTACCTGAACTTTGACAAATGAGAAAAAACATTTATTTTCAGTAAATGTTGCTGAAACTTTTGGACGTTTATGTTTTAAAAAAAGAAACTAGACACAGACCTTACACCTTTCACAAAGTTAATTCAAAATGAACATATACTTAAATGGAAAATGCAAAATTATGAAACTTCTAGAAGAAAATATAGGAGAAAATCTATGTGACCTTGGGTTTAATAGTGATATTTTACATACAACACACAAAACAAAATTCATGAAAATAAATTTGGTTTGACTACTTTATTAAAATTGAAAACCTGTAATCTGTGAAAGACACTGTTAAAAGAATCAAGACAAGCAATCAGCTCTAAAATAATATTTTCAAAACATATATCTTTTAAAGAACTTGCATGTTCTTTATGTATATATAACATACAAGGAAATGTAAGACTCAACATCTAAAATCACCAAACCAATTTTAAAAATAGGTAAGAGATCTGAACAGACATCTTACCAAAGATATAAGATAGTAAATATACATATGAGATATGCTCAACATCAATGGTACTTAGAAAATTGCAAATAAAACAATGAAATAGCAATACACATTAAAATCGCTAAAATCCAAACACTGAAAATATCAAATGACAGCAAGGATGTGGAGATCTTATTCTTTGCTGGTGGAAACGCAAAATGTATAGACACTTCAGAAGATAGTTTGGCAATTTCTTAGAAATCTAAACATAGTCTTCCATATGATCTAGCAATTGGATTCCTAGGTATGTATCCAACTGATTTGTAAACATGTCCATACAAAAGCCTGCACATAAATGTTTATATCATCTTTATTCATAATCACCAAAAACTGGAAGCAACCAGTATTTTCAACTATAGGTGAATGAGTAAACAAAATGTGGTACATACACACAATGGAATATTTGTTATTTAGAATTAAAAGGAAATGAGCTTTCAATTCATAAAAGATGTGGATGAATCTTAAATACATATTGCTAAGTGAAAGAAGCTAGGCTGTAAATGTTATATATTGTATATTACATGACATTTGAGAGAGACAAAACATTAGAGATGATAAACAGATTAGTGGTTTCCAGGATGGTATGAAGAGAGTGACAAGATAGTCTAACTATGTTATGAATGTGGGAAAGAATCTGACTGAAGGCGGTGGGGAAAATGGCATTAACCTAAGTAACTTTGAAGGTGAGTGAAATCTATTAGATTAAATGGAAAAGGAATTGTATGTGGGTGTTATACTCTTGTTGATAAAGTGTTTTACCCATGGATATATGGGTTAACAATTCTGATGCCATTGTGCATGTATACTGGAATTGAGCAATTACGCAAGTGAATGAACAATCGTGGGAACCATGGTTTTCATTATCGGAGTAGGAAGATTCAGAAAACAAGAAAGTAATCCAGTTTGCCTATTACCACCCCAATCTTGTACCCACCCTGCCATAGGGCAGGACATTCTAAGCTATTTCTGAAATTTATAGTTTTTTAAATCACTTTTAAAATTGTCTATTTCTAAACCTCTAAACATTCTTCTTTCCCTTATTGTAATCATCATTATGTAATAAATTAGTAATATGTAAATTAAATCCTAGCGACCACCATGGTCTAAGCACTTGGTGAATATAATCTCATTTTGTTTTTATAACAACCCCATGAGGAAAACAGTCTTCTAATTCTCAAGATGACAATAATGAGGATTAGCAATCAGAATCTGATGACGGTATCATAGCTAACTTAGTCATTCCTGAAGCTGACAACTATTTTTGAGCAACTGCCAGATGCCAGTCCTTGTGGAGTCACCAGGTGTATGGTGATGAGCACATTTTCAGGGACCATGTTCCAAGAAAACCTACAGTCTCTATTCAGTGACAAATGCTATACAAGGAAACATACTTATGTGCAATTTAAGTGTCAGTTTATAAAGGAAATGAACCAAGGGAGGGTCTTTATTAGTTAAGTGGACAAAGTAGGCTCTTTAAGGAACTCACATGTAAATGGGGGTACAAAGGATATTAAAATCTCAGAGGCCATGAGAGTGGAGGGAGATATGAAAATATGTTCCTAGCAGAGGAAACAGACTATATGACGATGCCAAGGCAAAAACTCTCTTGTTATTTAGAAACTACTAAGAATTAGTATCTGGAAGAGCAGGTTTACTATGATAGGATTATCACGCTCCATAGTTCTTGCTTTCATTCAAACCAGAACATTACAGAATCTCTCCTATAAACATTTTCCCCTAAATATAAAAGGTGCTTACTGTGGAAAATCAACAAAAGTCAGAAAACACTAGAAGAAAGCAACAATAATCAGTAATCCCATTTTATACAAAAGCCAAATATTTCAGTTTCCAGTTTTCTAGTAGTTTTTCTCTATCTGTGTTTTTTGCTTACAAAACATTGAGACCAAACTACATACTTACAAAATAATAGGCTGGGTGCGGAGGCTCATGCCTGTGATCCCAGCACTTTGTGATGCTGAGGTGGGTGGATCACGAGGTCAAGAGATCGAGACTATCCTGGCCAACATGGTGAAACCCCGTCTCTACTAAAAATACAAAAATTAGCTGGGCATGGTGGCACATGCCTGTAGTCTCACCTACTTTGGAGGCTGAGGCAGGAGAATTGCTTGAACCCGGGAAGCGGAGGTTGCAGTGAGCTGAGATTGTGCCACTGCACTCCATCCTGGTGACAGAGCAAGACTCTCTCTCTCTCTCAAAAATAATAATAATAATAAACAGATATTTAGGAGTATCAATTCATTATAATAATTTTCCATGTTTTAAATACCGTTCAGTGACATTGTTTAAATGCTACAACTTGCAAGCCAACTTACAAGTATGCCATACTTTAAAAAATACCTTCTTGCTGGTAATTTGTATAGTTTTCTTAATTTTAGGTTATTACATAAATTTTAGGGGAATATTTATAAATAATATTTTGTTTCAATTTCTAGTAAATTTCTCAGAATAAATTATTAAAAGTGGAAATACTCTGCCAAGCAGAATAAGCATTTTTAAGATTGCTGATACATATTGCTGAGTTGCCCTACCAAAGCCTTTTTATTAATTAACATTTACATCAGAACTATATGACAGGCCTTGCTTCCTTATACTCCGGGCAACCTGAAACAGTTTTAATGTTCTTTTACTACTTTTTTTTTTTTTTTGGATAGGCAAAATATAGATATTGTAGCTTTATTTTGCATGCCTTTTGACTTCTTCATTTGTGAATTGTTATTCATATTCTTTGACCCTACTCCTATGGGAAATAAATTAATCAATTATTCCAGTGGTAGTTATTAACTCTGTCTATGTTAATTTAAAATATGACTAAGTTGAATACATTCATTCATCATGTTTCTGAACTTTCTCTTACACTTATTTATCTTTGTTCTACTTACTCTCCTACCACACTGTTTAACTTATTATAGCTTTAGAACATACTTTAGTAGCTGATACTGCTAAACCCTCATATAATTCTTCTATTTCAAACTTTTATTTGCCTTTTTATCTTAATTTACTTTTCCAAACTTTTTTGTTAATCTTAAAATAATCTGCTATTTTTGTTGTTTTTGAAATTTTATTGTACTTATATATTTAACTTAGAAATAATTGTATTTATGTTTAATTTTGTACAAGTTCAATTTTATACAAGATTTTTTGATTAACACCTCCATGTTTTCAAGACTTCTTGATGTCCTGACAATATTTTTAGTGTTCTTCCTATAAGACTTAATTATTTGTTATTAAATGTGCTTCTGAATGAATGTGATTTTCCCTTCCCCAAAACTATATGTTTTTATTGCTAGTTCTATAAATCAGTTTTTTGATTTTGTGTATTTAGTGTCAACTTCATCTCAGTAAAAATATTAGCTGATTGTATAGTTTCTACTTGATTTACTTAAGGACTCCTGGAAATATCTATTAAATAAAGATAATCAAAAAATTTTATTTTTCTCTTTTATTATATAGACCACTTATTTACTTTTATTGAGTTATTGCATTGTCTATAGGTTGTCCCAAAACTTTAAATAACAATTGTAGGCACCTGTGCCTTGCTTCTATCTTTGTCAGCAAAAACAACAAGAAGACTTGACATTTATCACATACTTATCTTGTGCCCAGCACTGCCCTGAGCCCCTTTTTCTTTAGTCTTGATATATTAGAAACTACTTTTTTATTTTTTAATTTATTTTTATTTATTTCTTAATTTTTTTTGAGACAGAGTCTTGCTCTGTCGCCAGGCTGGAGTACAGTGGCGCTATCTCTGCTCACTGCAGCCTCCACCTCCCAGGTTCAAGTGATTCTCCTGCCTCAACCTCCCAAATAGCTGAGACTACAGGCATGTGCCACCATGCCCAGCTAATCTTTGTATTTTCAGTAGAGATGGGGTTTCACCATGTAGACCAGGATTGTCTCGATCTCTGGACCTTGTGATCCACTGGCCTAAGCCTCCCAAAGTGTTAGGATTACAGGCGTGAGCCACAACATCCGGCCGCAACTACTTTTATTTCCATCCTTTATGAAAGAGACACTAAGGCACAGAGAAGTTTATAAATTGCTCAAGTTCACGTGTAGAGTTAGTGATAGAGTTAAAGACATTATTCCAGAAAGTTTGATTCTAGAGTTCAGATCCTTCCCAGTGGATCTTCCCAGCAGTGGTCAAAGGAGTGATGCTAATAGGGGGAAAAAAAAAAAGAGTATGTAGTGAAAGAAAAGAGTATGAAAAACATATATTTTGTGTCTCTAACCCCAGAATTTTCTTTGTATCATCAGTCATAAAGCTCTATTCTCCTGAGATACAACTTCATAAGAACAATTCTGTTTTCAGGTAACATCTTCCCACTTAGCTATTTGAAACAGTTAGAAATGTCATTTTAAGACTATAGTGTATGGAAAAAATAGTATATTTGCCTCTTCGTTTCAGTATTCTAATTTGCAATGGTCACAGATTTTGATCCCGTGAAAAGCATTTTAGCTTGTGACCTGCCAAGTGAAGCCACAGGTGGAAACTGAGAAATGGAGAACACAAAGGTGGAAGTTCAAAGGGGCCACACCAGTCTTTGGCCAAAGCCTGCAGACCCTTTCAATCACTTTTGAATAAACTCCCCATACTCTTGGATTTATGACTCGCTGGACTTCTCACAAAGGGCCAGTGGAAAGAACTGAGTGAATAATTATGATGATTAATTATGCACAGGGACTCATTTCACTCTGTACCTAAGATCATGAAACTTGTGTCCACTTTAATAGGAACTTCATGCCCAGGAATCAAATAGTCCACATGAAGTCTGGGAATGTTTCTTTCTACCTGAGTAAGAAGTTAGCATATGCAATATCATTAGGGAGACAGATCTAAGGAAGGAAACAAAAGGTCTGAATATGTAATCAAAAAGTATTGATATAACCTTAATATTTTAATGTGTTTAGCTTGCACGCTATCAATATATTCTAATTAATGGAAGTGGAAAGAGAGAGAGAGCATCTAAAGACAATTACATTGAGAGAGATGTGGAGAGAAAGAGAGAAACCCCTTTGCTCCTTCTGGTTACTGAAAAAAAAAAAAAAAAAGCTTCCAAGCTGATCGCCATCACTCTATCATTCAAAAGTGTTACATTAATCATTAACTTTGGTTGCAGTTTCTCTGGGACTCCAAGTTGGCCTTCCAAACCACGTCCCAAAAGTCCTAACTGGAGGATCTTTATACATTTCCCTCCCCTGCCTGTTTTTTTACTGCACTTATTCCAATAAGCATGCTGAAAAGCATGGTCGCTAAATACTGATTTGCCCATTCAGTAATTCTTAGAGCTGTCCAGGCCTTTGAGACAGCTGTCCCCTCCCAGCTTGAGAATGAGGCCCTCTGGAAGAAGCAGGGAGGGAGACTGCCTTATTAGACAGAAATTGACAGACATCGAATGAAGGGCATGAGCGACCCCTCAGAAACTCATGTGGACCATTGTGGAAGGATTAGCGGAGGAGAACACACTTCAGGAGGCCTGTGGGCATATCTCCACAAAGAGGAGAGAACAGGAGGGCCGTGGGAGGTGGGGTGGAGAGAAGTCCATACTTTTAGTTAATATATTTTATTAGACCTGATTTGGCATTCAGAGTCTTTTCTCAATATTTTGTGTCTGTTTCCTCTCAGCTCTTTAATATTTATCCCATTCAGGGCATTATATACCCTATGATGAGTTGGCATGGGGAATGTTCAATCTGCAGTAATCTGTATGCATTTATATTGCGAGCTGCTCCCTAATTGGTTTTCATCCAAGTAATCCCACAGAGAATAAGGTTACGTGCTGCAAAGGGCAGAGGTGAGAGAGTGGGTAAAAGGGGACTGGGAACTCTTTTCCTGGCCTTATTAGAATGCTGTGAGCATATGCATTAAGGAGAAAAAGATGTCCATATTTCTTAGGTTCTCCTACGTCATGAATAAGCATATAGTACACCCCAGAGCACACCTAATAAGCCAGAGAGACAAAATAATTTGGGGGCAACTCCACCCATTTCTAAATGATACAACGGCTGGTATAACATAGAATATTAGGTTCAAAAGAGGACACATAAACATAAGTAATTGGAAAATTAATTCAAATTGAGAAAAAATCAGCATTTTGTCATAGTTCCATAAGCCTGTAATTTTGGAAGACATAAGCTTCAGGCAGGCATTTTCATATGTGTTTAAAAACAAGGGCAACTAAAACTAACCGTATTTCTGATTGTGTCTTTTTATTATTGTTTTTATCTTCCATGAGTCCCACAGATATTTTTATTCATCTTCAGCAACACATCTAGTGTGGGAGGGCATGTAGCGCACGTGTGTGTATTTGTCTGAGTACGGTCAGTCCCATTGTAAATGGGAATGAAGCTTTGTAGGACTGTGAATATGTTTCACTAATATGATTTCAAGGTGAAAATATTGAGACATTACCTTGAAGTTTTAAAATATGTGATGAGAATTTACCTCTCTGAAAAAATTTTACATTTTGATTTGTATAAATATTGCAATTGTCTTTACTCCCTGAAAATAGTGTCCATTTTTCACTTGCTATCCTTAGCTGGGCTGGTGCCTTGATTAGGATAATTTGTTTCAAGTGCACTATGGTATAGATAACAGATTGCATAAGAAGACTGGCGCTTCTATATTTTCTACTATAAAATGAGAATACCATGCTTGGTCATCATGCTTGTTTTAAAAGTAATTATCGTTTTCCAAGTCCAATTCACTCTCAGAAAAGGAATCCGGAATTAGTCTTTCTAAAACAGAAAAAGAGACAGTGGTGTAATTGTTCTTCCTCCTGGGAAATATGCTTTTCCTTAACTACATAAAGCAACACAAAAACTTCTATAAATAATTACAGTAACAACATGTTATGCGAAGTAAATAAAAAAACACGCTATATATTTAGAATTAAGGAATGTTAAAACAACACTTTTAAAAACTCTGCATCAGATCACAAAATGAAACCACCCAAAGAAGTTGTAGTAATGTAAGTAGGTGTAACTCTTCGTGAAATCTCACTTTGAATTATCTTATTCTCTTGCTTATATGTCAAGTAACTAATTTTATAAAGGCTTAAATAGAAAAGTCATATTAAAAAAAGAAAGAATGTTTTTCTACCAAGAATCTCATAGGCTCAAAGGCTGTTTAACTTAGCTCAGTCATCTAGTTTATTTTGCATTAGAGGAACTTCTCATTTAATTTACCAGTCCATAATAGGTAACTTTTTCAATATGGAGCTAAAGGTCACTATTATATGTAAGGAAAATTAAGCCGATGTTCTTGGTTGCCTTACAGTTCTCCTAGTTCAACTACTCCAATAAATGAACATGTACAACAAGCCGAAGGGCTTTTTATTACAAATTTAATTCATTTCTCTAGACAACTGTGAAATTTGCCATTGACATTAGTCATTACCCCAAGGCGAACTAAAAGATGATCTCAGTTAATAAATGATCCTTAACAAGGAACGCTCCTATCTCCTGTGATATTGGCACAGGCACATTTTATTAATGCAGGGCTTGCTTCCTGCCAGAACACCAGCATTCACGACTATTTGGTGTGCTTGTTTCCTCTTCCTGCTCCTGATATTAATAATTATGCAACGGGATAATTAGCAACACAAAGAGACAGTACTATGAGCTTGAAGCTAGATTTTCAGCACGTTAACCTTCTGGGAAATAAGAACAGAAGCAAAGAGCCTAGCCAAATAACCAATGCAGGTTGATTTCACAGTGTGTAAAAGGCTAATTATCTGTGAAAAGTCTGACCTCAAGTAACAAAATTACAGAAATGTGCAGGCATTTTATTTTAAATAAAACTCAGAGACACTGCTTCCGATTCTAAAGAAATCTGATTAGCAAATGTATGAAAAAAGATATTTGAAACTTAAACAAAAATAAGCTCTGAAGGAAATTGATAATATCTGGAAATAAATGTTAACGATCAACTCAGACACCTGAGAATGTACGGTAAAAAATAAACTTTTACTTTCTTTCCCTATACCCAACACACACACACATTACAATGAAGAAAAGAAAAAAAGAAAAAACAAGACGCACACACTCAGTGTGTGACAGAAGTAGGTTAAGTGTATTTTGTTTACTGGAGACAGGCTACAATAAAAAGCAGAAAATATTACTACTTCTTTACAGATACCATATGTAATTCATTCTGATATAGGAATATTTATCCACTAGCAGTAATAACAAACCACAATTTTTGTCATGAAAAAAATAAATTGTATTTGCAAAAAGCAAACACATTACAGAGTGTGTAAAAATGCAATATTCCCATTTTCTAGTCAGAGTTCCAATTTATTGAAGTAACAGAGCAGAAAATGCACTGACAGCTGTTACATTTTATTGCGAATTAGTATATACGTTTTATATCCAGTGAGCAAATGCATGATACATTGTATTCCAGTAATTGCCACTGGCTTTCCAAATGGAAATCAAATGATCTTAGTGCAATTACACTCAGGAGAGTACATAGAGCAACCTCTAGTTCTACATTATAGCACTTTAACAATACCAGTATTAGGTATATTTTATTTTTTTAAATGAAAGATTAAAAAGGTCAAGTTGGATTTTAAAAATCAACAAAAATAGTGCTCACATGGTATATGTGCTACCTCAGAAATCCTGAATGACTACTTTTTATTTAAGTTACCCGTATTAGGATATTGTAGTTTGGAATGATCAGGAAGGTTAAATAAAGTTTCTCTCCTCTGCCTCCTCTCTCTTTGTTTACTATATCAATATTTTACTATCTGTGATGTCTCTTTCTCTATTCCCCTTTTAGCAATGGAATGAAGGGATTTAAGGTGATGGGAAGAGGGGGCAGGTGTTAGAATACTTTAGAAAATGAGCTATACGCTGAGTTTCCACTTTACCCTGAACAGCCAAATCATCTTTGATTCCCTCCCTCATCCTTCCCCGATAGCTACTCTTCCTAACATGTATGTGCATTAGCTATAGGCCTAAGGAGAGAGCCATTTATTTTCATAAGGGTTAACTGATTTCATAGATCATCTTGCTAATGCTTAAGACTACGGATTAACAGGTAAGCACATTCTAGCATTCTAACTACCTTCCCAGTCATTTCAAATTTATTAGAAGCAAATTTCTTGCATACTTTAAGAACCCTATTTTTTTTCTATTTTGGGGGACCTTTATAATATACTTAAACCCTTTTGCTTGGCATCTCGTCCTCTGACAGCTTCCCCACCATCAGTTTCTGTGGTGAAGCCTTCAATAAATCCGGCTGTCTCCTCCCCTCTAGTGGTTACCAGCCCGCCTTGCAGCACAGGGAATGCCGAGATCTTCAGAGGACCCACAGAGGGACATTTGTGTAATTCTTTTGGCTTAGAGAGAAAAGGGGGAAGAAAATAAACCAACTCAGTCATCATTGCAGAAAATAAAATTTATCAAGCATTTAAAACAATATGCTAGCGACGGCTACATCTTAACACCAACCTGCTGACATAGATTTGCAATTTGAGCTAGTTATTAGTGATTGAATTAACAGCATGTCACAACTTGTATCTGGTTTAATAAAAGAAACCAACTAATGCAACAAAATCATAAACAACATGTAGTAGGGCATTCCCCCCGCCTCCTCTGGCCGCCACTACCAGGATGGAATTGAAAGTCCATGTAGCTAGAACAAGGAAGGTCAGGGGCCACTCCATTTGCACCTTGAAGGGCTGTCCCAAAATAATCCTGGACTTCCTTCTATAGGACTCATTGCATGGTCAGCACAGTGGCCCATCTATAGGAATACCAGCAAAAACAGCGGCAGCCACGGCAACAATGCCAACACTAATGACATGTCTCACCCAGATGTCAGAAACAATGGTGTCACAAATAAAGCTACTTGTGATGCCATTTGCCACACCACTGCACCTTAAAAATGTGTCAGCTTACCATCATCCCCTTACAACAGCTTCTAACCCCAAATAACCCCAAATGTGTTCAGGAACTTATTTGAAAGAAAATATATTGAGCATAATACTGAAATCAAAAGCATATGCCTTCTTGTTTTTCTATAAAAATATTAATACTATGGGTTTGAGTTTTGAATTATTAAAATATAAGTTAAAGAATTTTGCTACATCCAATGTAACATACAAATAAACTTTGCTATTGAGAAGTGCGTTGATCTCGTTTATAATAAAAGAAATATTAAGGTAAAATTCTGGATATAAATCATGGCTAAATGTACTGAAGTTTCTTAATGTAATATGAAGAATGACTAATGTGGACCATGTCTTACCAATAATTATTTGGATTTACCATTCCACACCATTCATTGAATTCTTTGGTAAAGGAAAGATATAAATGCACGTATGACTTACCTATTCTGAACAGCTTATTTTCTCTCTTTTTAAAGGACAGGCTTTTTTGAGAATTAGTTTAAGTTAATGTTTAAGGAAATGAAGAGAAACTCGCTCTTATCCAAATTGGTATCATTCTTATCATTGTTGTTTAAAATGTATAGAGTGATTTTTCTTAAAGAATATTTAAAAGTTTTTTAAATTAAAAAATGGTATTGTTATTGATTGCCAATAAATTGGTAGAATCAAGTGTTTTTTTCAACAATATGCAAACATACAAATAAGGTAAAATTTTTTCTCTCCAAGTTAATCAGAATCCTAATACTAAATCTTTTCAAATGTCTATATGCAGCTAACTAGGGGAAAATCAAGTACACTTATCTTCTGTTTCACCGAAAGGGGTCCTGCAGGGGCTGATCTGATCTCAGTAGAGACTGAAATAAGGTAGTTCCTTGGGGATTGCATTAGATCTGAGTGAATGTGTGGAGCTGAAGCTTGGGGGAAATAAAATAAATCAGATATGGAAAGATGTACATGATCTGTCACAATAGACTTTTTCTTTTTTATGTAAAATCAATGAGAAATCTGAGTGATGATAATTTCCTCTCTAACACATGCAGTAGAATAGTCATTTTGCCTTATTTTATTCTGGTTTGGTGGGTTTTTATTACCTCAACCCAATGGCTCATACAATCCTGGAATAAAGGTGAGGAAACAGTGGCTCAGGGAGCTGGGTGATCTGCCTAAAGCTCAGAATCCAGACCATACTCTATTGTTATTTTCTGATACAAGAAGAATTTTGTATCTCTGTAAGGCATTATATGACAGTTATTTTAGTGGATTTTTCATTGTAGGATTTCTTTAACACCCAATATGCCTTCTAATAGTAGTAGACTATTAGCAATTGATGTACAAACAAGAAACAAACTGACTTTAATATTTTCTTTAGCAAAACAAAATAGGAGTTTCTAAAATTTTGAAACAACTATCCTAAATTTCAAAGAAGAAAAAGGAACTAAATTAATTTGTAGTATCTATAGATTTGGATAAACTACGTTATTTCTTTCTATTATCATTTATCAACAGAAGTTGATTGTAAATGCCACTACATTGGATTCATTTTTAAGAGTAAAATATTTTAATTAACTCATTCTTCCTCACTTTCTCCATCTGTGCAATAAAATTGTGCTGTGAAATTTTTCTATCACTTTTTAAAATAATACCAGAGAGGAAATGTTCCAGGTATCATAAAAGCATACATTTGGGAAAACTAATGAAGTAGCTAGATCATCTCTTGTCACACCTTAATTCAAAGTTGTCTAACCCAAAGCAATATAGAGAGTGGCCACTTCTTTATCCTTTTTGGTAGTAGATTGAGCCTTTTCAGAAGTAAACAATAGGTCCTCAACTTTAGCTTGAGAGATTATCAGGAAACGTGATTAAATGTGTTATTCACTTTGGTATCCCCCTTCTGTCTCAAATTTATTTGTTCAACTAATACTTATTTAGTGTCAGGTAATGGCACTTGTAACTGGTGATGCACTGATGAACAACAAACTCATTGTTCAAATGGAGGTTACAATATAGAGGGGAAAATATATGCGAATGATAATCATACAACCAGAAATAGACTTATGCTTTTAAAAGTGTTACACTGGGCCAAATAGAATCAGGCTATGAGGTCTTATAAAGGAGAATAGGTTGACACTTGGTGTCAGAGTGAGTGAAGGATAATCGGATGAAGTAATGGGATACTCAAGGTGAGAAAGAATGTAGGGAAGGATGTATTTATTACATTTGAGTGACGAGGAAGCTACAGGAAGAGCACTTCAGGCAGGGGAGAAATGCAGCATAGCACAGGTAAAGGTAGTGCAGTGGGAAAGCCTCCGCGGACGGGAGGAAGATGAATGGGGTGGGATTAGGGTACAGTGAGGGCGAGCAGAGTGGAAGGCAACCCCAGGGGTATCCAGAGGAGGCCAGCTGTGTCCGGGGAGCCCTTTCTTCTTCAATATATTGTTTTTTTTTTTTTTTTTTTTTTTGAGACGGAGTCTCGCTCTGTCGCCCAGGCTGGAGTGCAGTGGCGCGATCTCGGCTCACTGCAAGCTCCGCCTCCCGGGTTCACGCCATTCTCCTGCCTCAGCCTCTCCGAGTAGCTGGGACTACAGGCGCCCGCCACCACGCCCGGCTAATTTTTTTGCAATATACTGTTCTTAAGTGCAAAGAAAGATGGAAAGCTCTTAAAGGGCTTTTTAGGTGGGATATCAAGCCACTCCACTAAGGTGGGAAGAATAATTTTAAAAAGCAAACGTGGATACGAGGAAGCCTTTGGATTGCCAAAACATAAACACAAATCCTCCGAATTCCTGCTAAGCATTGACTGGTAGCTTATACAGAATATTTCTTTATTTTTCCGAACTGGTTTCTGTTGATATTTTAAAGTAAGAATTTACAGAGAATGTTTGTATGTGTTTGATCTTCATAACAACCCTATAAGGAGGTCATGTTGGATATGATTATTCCCTACAAAACAGACAAATTATGGAGTAACTGAGATTCGACCAACTATTTCAAACTCTTATAACTCTCCACCATTTAATAACATTCATAAAGTTGACATGTAATTAGTTTGAATTTCAAATGAAAGATGCATCAGAAGGAGATCACTTTCTTATAAAATAGATTTTCTCTTTATTTTGATAGATTTATTAGTTTACCATCTCCACATTCATACCAACCCCTTGTAAAGGGGTTAATAAGAGAATGTTTATTAAAGATATTTCTTTTCTTTTCTTTTCTTTTTTTTTTTTTTTTTTTTTTGAGATGGCGTCTCGCTCTGTTGTTAGGCTGGAGTGCAGTGGCACAATCTTGGCTCACTGCATGCAACCTCTGTTTCCTGGGTTCAAGCGATTCTCCTGCCTCAGCCTCCTGAATAGCTGGGACTACAGGCCCACTCCACCACACCTGGCTAATTTTATTTTTAGTAGAGACGGGGTTTGATCTCAGGATGATCTCGGATCTCCTGACCTCGTGATCTGCCCACCTCGGCCTCCCAAAGTGCTGGGATTACAAGCTTGAGCCATTGCACCTGGACTATTAAAGATTTTTCAAAGCTTTATTGGAAAAGTCTACATGTGTATAAAGCTTCTATTTTCAACATCACCGTGTGGTTTTGGGAGACATTTAAACTTGACTTGAATAATCTCGCTTCAAAAGATTAGGAACACATCATTTTTCTAATGCAAACAATAATAATAGTAATTCACTAATATCTAGAACCTGGTTCAGATTAGAAAGAAAGGGAAACCTAAAATCATTGTCTTCACATACACATTTTGAAATTTTATATAAACAATATATCTTATGTATGCATCAACATATGTTTACCATTTTTAGTATTTTAATGCCTATAGGATAAAAATACTGGAATAATGGAATGCCGTAAAACTAAAAGAAATAGTTCAAGTCACATAAATATTGTTGGCTAAGTGTTGTGCTGTTTTAAAAAAAAAGTGGTTTTACTTTCATGTAGTCACTCTGGAATGAAAATCTAGAAATTACAAAGTTCAGTGTTTGAATTAGAAAGAGATACGCAAAGATGAGAAAGACTCAATCCTTTAAAAAAAGGAGCTTAAAAAGTATTTTATGTTTAAAAGTAGAAGTTTTATTTGTTAGAGATATACTTTAAACAAAAGCATTGTCCAAATTTTTCTCAAGTTTTTAAAATTTTTACATGACAAATAACAGCTGTGTATTTTATGGGGTACAGTGTGATATTTTGACCTATGTATATATCATAGAAGGATTCAATCAAGCTAATTAACACATTCATCACTTCACAAACTTATCATTGTTTTGTGGTGAGAACATTAATAATATATTCTTTTAGTAATTTTGAAAGTACAGTACATTATTATTAACTGTGGTCACCATGCAGTGCAATTGTTCACTAAAAATTAGTCCTCCAGTCTAACTGAAACTTGGTACCCTTTGGTCAACATTTTCCCTTTCCCCACTCCACCTCACCTCTTCCTTCCCAGCCTCTGGTGGCCACCTTTCTACTCCCTGTTTCTATGAGATCAGCTTTTTTAGAGTCCATATATAAGTGAGATCATACAGTATTTGTCTTTTTGTGCCTGCCTTATTTCACTTACAATAGCCAAAATGTTTGACTTAAGCTGAGAACAAATAAAATTCTGTCTTCGTGGTGTTCTTGAGACAGTTATAAAATTTTCCAAAAACACTGAGCATATTTTTATAATGATTATGCAATTGTATATACAAATAAGTTTTTAACTAAGCAAATCCTTTGTAATTTTTTGAGATATCATGAGTAGCATAAATTCATACATCTTTAGTGAGTTTCCTGCCCCTCACCCCAAATTATCAAAAGGCCAACACTATGAATGTTTTGCTTCCTGGTGTTACAAAGGTCATTGAATATTAACTGCTACTATAAATAGAGATGGGTGAACATCTTGGTTTGATTTTGTATTTCCTCAAATTTTACGAGCACTTTATATTTCAGCCTCCCCTTTCTCATTCTTTCCAACTTCCCTGTACATATTATTTTTGTTCACATACTAACAAAATAACAATATTTAAATATGTGACATTTTGTACAAACAACAAATCACTGATACCATGGCAAAAACATACAAAAATCCAACATAGATAGTCTTTCATAAAGCACAGGAATACCACATGGTCCCACATTTACCAAAAAAAAAAGAACAAAATTAGTTAATAATTTTTCACTATAATTCAACTTCTGCTCAGTCATTCTTTTTTTTTTTTGATTTATTAATTATCTCAGGATTTACCTCGTTCATTCAGTCAATGACTATCAGTAAATGTTTACAATGTGATAGGCACTGTAGTATCATTGGGGATTACCAGGATGTTTATGAGTTTATCTACCAGGACATACATTCTGGTGCAGGAAGAGAAATTGATAAATATATAATTTAGTACATAATAGGGTTATAATAAAGTTATATACAAAGCAGGATGGGAGTATTCAAAAGAAACTTTCTATGGCTTGGAGAGATTGATGATCTTGAAAGATGGGCAGACATTCTCTATTAGGGGATTAAAATATGGAGGCATCAAGCAAGGGCTATCAGGTATGTGGAAAAGCAAGAATGAAAACATAAAGTCCCAGGGGACATTGCATGTTTAGGGAAAGGGTAGGTGTTTCATCAAACTGGTGCACAGGGCATGTAGGACTGTCTGATGGTTTCAGGAAACAGTAGACAACTACAAAATGTTTCTGTCCCAGAGAAAGATTTTTCAATTCTTTTCTTTTTTGTCGTCTATACTTTGTTTCAAGCTGAACATATTAAGATTTCATCAAGTTACTTTGCCTCTAAGACTCTGGAAAAGTTGAGACCTCACACAAAGATATTCATCTTAGAAGTTCACAAACAGCCAACATGAATAAAGATAAATAAAATATTTCATAAAGAAAGTGGTAGGCATGGACAGAATGAGAATGGCATATTAATGTAGCAAAATTATGTCCATGGGCATTAAAAGGCCATCAAACATTTTTAAAAGGTTTTACTTTGAAACAATGTCAAACATACAGTAAAATTTCAAGTACAGTACAAAGAACATTCTTTTTCTCTGAATCTTTTAAGGGTAAGATGCTGACTTGATGCCTCATTACTAATGAATATTTTAATGCATATTCACTATAAATAAGGACATTCTTCTGCCTAACTATAATACTGTCATCAACATCAGGAAAGTAACATTGATATGATATTAGTATTTAATTGGTAGGCCCCATTCAAGTTTTGCCAATGGTCCCCAAAATGTTTCTTTTAACAAAGGGCTCGAGTCCAAAAACGTATGCTGCATTCACTTGTCTTGCTTTTCAGTTTTGTTCAGTCTGGAATATTTTCTCACCCTTTCCTTGATTATCATGAAATTGACACAATCACACATGTTAGGCCAGTTATTTTGTAGAATGTCCTCAACTTGCCTTTGTCTAATGTTTCTTCAGGTTTAGATCCAGGTTGTACAACTTTGGAAGAAGAGATCAGGTGTCCTTTTTGTTGCATCCAATCAGGTGGCACCCAATTTCAATTTGTTCCCATAGCACTCATGTTGTCTTTTATCACCTGATTAAGGTGGTTTCTCCCAGATGTCCCCAATGCAGAATAACTCCCTTTCCCAGTGTAATTTAGTAAGTATTTTGTGGGGAGATATTTTGATACCACATAAACATCTCCTTATTAAAATGTCTATCTGTTTGTATCCAGATGGCCTAATCAATTCCTAATTTAATCAAAGGCTTATAACCTATTATGATCATTATTTATTTTGATATCCAAATTGCACCCTATTTGACCAGCAGCAGGCTTTTTAAAAGGATTTTTATCTTGTGATTTTGACAAGTCACAATCATCTTTCGGGCACTGCTTTGCTTAGGGACACAGTAAGATGTTCCAAGTTCATGTTTCACCTGTTCTACCTCAGCACTCGATTTAGTCATCTCCCCAAGGAGCCCTGGCCAGTAGCGTCACATTTAAAAATCAATACCTAGGTGCTAGGAGTGTTACCCCTATGTATTGATTAGGATGACACTCCTAATGTAAGGTATTAGGAGTGTCACCCCATTAACACTGGATAGAAATACATGTATAGACATAAACACATGTATATCTATACATCTAAATCTATATGTTTATATAAAAAATAATGAATTAATAATGATATCTCTAGCAATTCAACATTCTAGGATACATTCTAGTTTTTACTCTTATATGTACCTCTCTTTTCACACAGTGAAGAACCTGCTTCTCTTGTCCAAAATACACTTATATAATCTCTCTCCTGTATCCAACTCATTCAATGACACCATCCCTGTGCCTCAACTTTCCCTGCTCTGCCATCCCCACCTGGTTTACTGCCAGCACCTGTTACTTATCACATGGTTGTTCTTCTTACGCTGCTCATGTTTAAACAACCATTTTCATCATCCACGTCTTTAAACACAGTCAAATTTGTGTTTTGGATGGATAAGTGTGACAACAGTGTTGCTAAAGTGAGGGAAGCAGAGATTGCCATCTGCCAGTCCCAGGGAAATATTTAATGCAAATATTAAAGCAAGAAGTGATGAGGAAAATGAGGGGGGGAATAGACTCAAGATACATATCTCTGATAAAATACCCTGAAGAGAGGTGAAAGAGAGGAAATGGTTGATGAAAATACTAAGGTTTATAATTTGAAGGTAATTAAATTTTTCAAAATTGTGAATACAGGACAGAGACAAGGTTATTTATTTCTTGTTTGTCTTGCACAATTTTGTTTAATGTCATTTTAGGGTTGAGAAAGAAGATAATTTTAGATTTGGAAATGACATTTATTAGATGTTGGCAAGAACATTTTTTCAGTTGAAGTGGTCAGGTAGAACTCTGGTTGTGCTGAGTTGAGGAATGAGTGAGGTTTAGATATCTTATAATGACAAAATAAAACAAAGGATATCTTGCTTTTGTTTTGATAAATGTTACTTTCGTGATGTATTTATTGATTTCAAGTCTCTAATTTCTTCTCTCTTCTTTTAGATGAAGACAACTGTAGAATCTATTCTCTACCTAAATGAAATATTGTTTTTGTTCTCCCTCAGTCTATTCCACCTTTGCTCGCTATTTCTCCCTTAGGCAAGTAGCTAAGGAGATAAATAACCAGGCTTATATGGAGAACAACAGATAGAAAGGGAAAGGAGAGAACGATGAAAGCCATTCTACTTATAGTCTTCCTTCCAGAGTCCTGAATGTTTGAATTGTTAGTGCCCTGTTGCCACCATAACAAATTACTATGGACTCAGTAGCTTAAAAACTTTAAATATATTATCTTACTGTTCTGGAGAACAGAAGTCTGAAATGGGTCTTATGGGCTAAAATTATGGGTTTAGGGAACTTCATTCATTGTGGACTCTCTAGAGACCATTCTATTTCCCTGCCTTTTCCAGTTTCTATAAGCCATTCATATTCCTTGGCTAGTGGCCCCTTCCTCCATTGCAAAGTGTATCACTCCAGCTTCTGCTCCCTTTGCCACTTCCCCTCTATTTATGGCTTTGGCCCTTACACCGTCCTCTTATTAGGATCCTTGTGATCACATTGGGTCAACTTGTATAATCTGGAATAACCTCTTCATCTCAAGATTTTTAACTGAATCACATGGGAAAAGTCTTTTTTGCTATGCGAGGTAAGGTATTCACTGGTTCTGGGGATTAGGACATGGACATCTTTGAAGGGAAAGTTCTATTATTCGGTCCACCAACTACACTTAACAAAGTGTTCAACACTTAGCACCATGAAAATAAGCCTATGGGCTACGTACCATTGTTACATGTCATTTTTAGTTTAATTAACTCTATAAGCTATTTACAGAATTTAAGTAACTCAACAAAGTTCATAAAGCTAGTAAATAGGGGAACTCAGAAATTCATCCAGGTCCGTGACTCAAAAACCTATAGCTGTAAATAATGACTACACAAACTAGGCTAGCGTGTATTATATACTATAGCGTTTTTTAACACTATAGATAGTAATAGCAATAATTTAAAAGAAAATCCAGGAGTCCAAGAACAACAAGCAAAAAGAAGATAGACAGTAGCAGTAGAATGTCTGGGAGCCTTCTGTCTATGCCTTGTAAATCTGGCCCTTGCACAGAGATCCTAGTTACACACTCTGGGTATGTTTCACCTTCTCTGGCATTTGAGGGTAGATGAATGGCTACTATGACCTGTACAATGATAAAGCCAGAGGAAGAGGAAGAGTCACATATATTGTAAAATGGAGGAAAATAAGACAATGCAAAAGAAAATAAAGAGGAGATAGAAGGAAGGTTGGCTGAGGAATAAGGGAAAAAAAAGAGAGAAAAAAAGAATGCTCTTCTTGGATCTGCAAATTATACACAATCTTGACGTTTGCATAACTAGCTTAATGATTTGGGAACAGATCGGGGTGACTATTGTGGATGGATACCCAAGGGAGTCAATATAGTTAAACATAACTACTAAGACTCTATTTATGTCTTTCCACATATGGGACATTAACAAATTTAATGGAATGCTTCATGAAATTTTGCTTTTGGTCTTCAATATCTATATATTCCTGTGTAGTTATAATAATAACAAGGTGTTCTAAAACTACACTGACAATGTTTTCTTTCATCAAGAACATACAAATACACAAACGAGAAACGTAAAATTAAACCAAAATATAACTGGAAACTAAAGGTCAGTTTTAGTCTCCTTACCCTTTTATTGCCCCGACATCTGGTTTTCTGGGACAGAACAAAACTTACTCTCCTGCAAATAGATTACTTGAAGGATAAACTTAATTACAACTTTACCCATTACCATCATTACCATCACCACCACCAACTCTTGTGCTGGAAGTCCCATGTATTCAATCCCCACCAATAGGTAGGCACCATGCTAATGTCAATGCATATTTTCTTCAAACAAATGCTGTAAGTTCTTTGGTGATTTCAACATTAAAACAACATCATGCTATCATTTGTTCATATGATTTTCTATGACCTCAATTAGATATCTTCTGAGAAAAGTAGCTACTTATGCAAATACCAAATGACTGGTACCTGGAAGACTAATGTTATCTAAGGCTTTAGCAAACATGTGTGCTATTCTAAGACTACAACTCGTAAGTTTTAGGTAATGTGTGATAGTGTAAAAGAGTGTAAGCATTAGCATCTCTTGGCTTTAGATTCTTCGTAATACTGATTCTATGACAATGTTATATAAATAGTATAAAAATAATTTTGTTCATTCTTAATTCTCCTATATATAAAAAAGCTGTGTAAAAATACTTTTGTGAAGAACTATTTGGAAAATATAGCATAGTTGAGTCCACCACCATTTCTCTTCCATTCCTGGCTGTGTATACCTGCAGAAGTTATTTGACCAATTTTAGTGTTATTTCATTGTACATGTGTATGTGAATTCATGCATTTATGTATGTGTCAAAGAAATGTGCTTTATACATAATATTTTATATACAAATTTTATGGTGATTTAAAGCTAGAGGAAAATCATAGCTGCTCAATAGATTTGTTCCCCATTATCTTCTTTCCATCTGGCCTCCCTGAAGGAGACAAGAAGTTTGTTGAAGGAGAAGTGAATAAGATGTTTACTTCATTTGCAATATGGTGGACTTTTGCCATGATGGGAATGTGGAGATAGATGAAGGGGTGAAGGCATATAGTCTGAATTTATCCACCACACAGAATCATGAGGAAGGAAATAAGCTAGCAGTTGGCAACTCTCCCTGGAACGAAGTAGACAAGATCTTTACCTTTCTGAGACTGAATTTTACAACCTGTAAAAAGATGTTCAATGCCTGCTTCCTGTACTGCAGAGTGCTGCTGATTGCATTAAATGCAGAAATGTAAAAGAAACACCTTTAAAACTCTAAAGCATTACAGAAAGTTCAGAACTTATTATCAATGTATATTCAGCAACAATCACATTTTTCTGAATTCATAATGATCATTAAATAATGTGAAAAAATTTCAATATGCATATTCATTTTTTGCTGATACACTGTGGATCATTTTACAGTGTTTTATAACATTATATTCTTTTCCGTCTCAACCACAGCCTCTGCTGTGACTGGAGCCATCTCCTTACACCCCATATATGTAGGGATGATGGCTTGCATTTGACCCAGCCACTTTCCTGCCAGGAGTGGTTACCTCTTTCCCTGATTGTGAGACACTCTTAATCTGGTCTTTTCTGACTACACAAGACCTAATTGAACTTTTTTTCCACCAGTGGTGCTTTAGTACTTTGAGTTCACATCACATAATTTAACACTTAATTATATTTTAAAAGTGAGGGAGGGAAGGCATCCAGACAAAAATTCCATCTATTTTAGTGATAGAGAAAGCTAGAAAAAGAGAGGGAAAAAAGTGATTTCTTCTAACTGTGGCCTACCTCACCAGAAACAGGCCAATCAACCATGCAATTTTTATTTATGTTTCCTTTTCATTTCCTGAGGGCAAATATATATTCTACCACCTTGATGAAACCAAGTAGTGGGTAGCCATAAATCACTAGTGACATGCTGGAACCAATCATTTTAGGGGGCCAGAAGAATGACTGGAGGATTATTTCCAGCAATATCCACAAAATAAAGTCACTATTGAGAAAAATCTAGAAAAAAGACATCTATGTCAGATAATATTTCAAGGGATGTTGCTTGTGAATGAATAGGGAAAGTACCAATACATTTTTAGTAGATGAGATCATTAGATTGGATTAAATGACACCATACACAGTTTTAGTTTTCTAAATATTTCTTCTGTATGTATACTTAAGGCAAAAAATTTTTATCCATTTTTAAAAGTAAACATACCATAATTTAAACATCCTGGTGATTTTTTTCCCCACCATTTGAGAGGGAGTTTCATATACTGAAAGAGTGTGGATTTTGGAATACTAGCTTTTTCATTTTCGCATTTTCCCTAAAATAAAATTCAGTTTCACTGAAACTCAATATCCTTACTGTGAAGTGGGAATAGTAACGTCCTCATTACTACTGAACACTGGTGTGGAGTATGCTGAAGACTGGTGTGCTGAGCCTATACCACCTGGTGCTTCAGTACATATCCAATGCCTGTTAGTTACATCTTCTTTTTCTTTGGTGAGATTATTCATATTTATTTTGATATAGCTTTCATACAGAAATAAAAACAAATCTAAAATTTAAGAAGGCTAATTATTGGAATTCATTATTTGGGATTGCCTTTAGAGTCTGAAACACATTATTATCCACCAGTGATGTGACTTTTTAGCCAAATGATTTCAATAATTTATACCTTACCTACAAAGTAATGGACATCAAATAATAATAATAATAATAATAATAGCTTTATTAATACTAATAACAGTACTCTACAAAGGGAAATAGACTCCAAAATCCCAAAACATTTTAATTCCTTTTGTGAAAGTATGAGACGAATGGCCACATAGCATTCTGACATCCATCAGATTTAAAATTACACACACACACACACACACACACACACTTGCATCTCTCGTAGCTATGATATATGCAGGCACAAAGTGAATTAGGAAGTAAATTTAAGTAAATTTAAAAAATGATTATCAGTGGACAGTTATTAGTGATCCCAGGAGAAATTTTAACTGACTGGCATGTCAACAACTATTGACCAGTTGTTGTGCACCAGTATATATTACTAAACACTAAAAACTGATATTTCCTAATTAAAATTTTTATTGAGAAAAGTATAGATTCCCATACATGTGTAAGAAACTCTTTTCCAGAGTGATTGCATCATTTTACATTTCCACTAGCAATGTATGAATAATCACTCGTAGCATTCTGACATCCATTAGATTTTAAATTATACACACACACACACACACTTGCATCTCTCCTAGCTATGAGATTCTTAATATTTATGCAACATTAATATCAACATTAATAGCTATGTTAGTTCTTAATATTTCAGAGTTCTTAAGTGAGTTGCATTTCAACAGTAACTCAATAGCAGTTTCTCCACACATCTGGCAGCATTAGGTGTTGTCAGAATATTTCAGTTGTTCTCATAAGTGTATTGTAATATCTCATTGTGGATTTAATTTGCATTTCCTGATGACTAATGATGGTAAATATCTTTTGTGTACTTAGTTGTCTTCAACATTTTTATGTGAAATCTGTCTTTGTAACTTTGTTCTTTTTCTGATTGTTCTTTTACCCTGGAGTAAGTTTTTAGAGTTCTTAATATAGTGTAGATATGAGTCCTTTGTCAGATATGTGGCTCACAAATATGCTGTTCCAATCTATAGCTTTTCTTTTATTCCTTTTTACAGAGTTTTTTTTTCTTTTTTTTTTTCAGAGAAACTGGTTTTGATGAGGTCTAGTTTATCAATTTTTCCTTTTGTAGATTGTGCTTTTGGTGTGAAATCAAAGAATATTTTTTTCCAATGCTATAAAACATTTCTCCTATTTTTTACATTTAAGCCTTTAAAATATCTTGAATTAAAGTTTTATAAAGTAGGAGACTAAAATATAAGTTAATTTTTTTTTTACCCTTGTGGATATTCAATTGTTTCAGGACCGTTTGTTAAAAAATGCTATCATTTCCTCATTGAATTATTTTGGAATCTCTGTCATATTTGTCAAAAGTATGACTGTGTGAGCATAATTGTATGAGCCAATTTCTGGATTCTCTGCTCCTTTCCTTTAATCTGTCTGACTATCACTCTGCTAATACAACACAGTTTCTATAATTGTAGCTATGTAATAAGTCCTGAAGTCATGTAGTCAAGTTCCTCCCACTTTGATCTTCTGTTTTGAGATTGTATTGATTATTCTAGTTTATTTGCTTTTCCATCATAAATTTTATAATCTGCTTGGCTTGAAGGAACTGTATTAAAATGATGTATCATTCTGTGAGAACTAACATCTTTACTATGTTCAGTCTTCAAATCCATGAATATAGTATGCCTCTCCCTTTATTTAGATCTTTGATTTCTTTCATTAATATTGTATAGTTTTCAGGATATAAGAACTGTACATATCTCATTAAATTTACACAAAATATCAGTATTTCACCACTATGTTCTATGTTAGCTGTAGGATTTTTTGGTAAGTGTTCTTTATCAAGTTGCTGATAAGGTTCTCTCTCTTCCTATATTTCTGAGAGTATTTATTATGTATGAGTGGTTTTTTTCATAAATTATTTTTCCATATGGATTGATATAAGATACATTTTTCTTTTTTAGCCTGTTAGTGGGTGGCTTATAATTATTGATTTTCAAATGTTAAAATTAGACTTGCTACACCGAAATAAATACCACATGATCATGGTATATAATTATTTCTCTATACTGCTGCAATTGTTTATTAAATGTTTTTGTGTTAATATTTATGAGGATATTGACCTGTAGTTTTCTTTACATTATTGAAGATCTGTAGTAATATTTTATTTCATTCTAATATTGGTAATTTATATATTTTATCTTGTTTGTCAGTCTTACAAAAATTTGTCAATTTTATAAATCTTGTAAAAGAAGTAGCTCTTAATTTATTTTCTACATTGTTTTTCTGTTGTCTATTTTATGGATTTTTGCATTAATTTTTATAACATTATTTTTCTGCTAGCTTTAGATTTACTTTGCTCTTCTTTTTATTAGTTCTTAATGAGAGAATATAGCTTAATGAGTTAAAGTTGCTCCTCCTTCCTAAAGGTATACATTTCATACTATATGTCTTCCTCTCATCACTGTTTTAGTTGTGTACTACAAATTTTAATGTTTATATTTTTAGTATAAATTTTAACATTTATACTAAATTAAGATATACTAAAATTAAATATACATTTTAACATTTATATTTTTATCTATTTTTATATTTTTATTTTCTTTCTTTTTAATTTAAAATTATTTTTATTGAGACTCTTTATTGGCCCATCAATTATTTAGAAATATGCTATTCAGTTCTGAAGTGTTTGGAAATATCCTTTATTTTACTGATTTCTAGTTTGATTCCTTTGTAGTCAGAGAATACACACTGTCTGGTTTCATTGTTTAAAGACATTTTTGAGATTTTTGGTTTTGGTCCAGCTTATGGTCTGTGTTTCTATATGCTCTTGAGCACTCGTAAAGAGTGTACATGTTTCTGTTGTTAAGTGAAATGTTCTACAAATTTCTATTAGATCCTGTTGGTTGATGGTCTTGGAGAGTTCTTACGTATTCTTGTTTATTTCTCTCTAGTTGTTCTATAAATTGATAAAAGAATGTGTTGAATTCTGTAAGTTTAATTTCATATTTTTTTCTTTCAGTTCTATCAGTTGTGTTGTGAATATTTTGCATTTTGTTATTTGATGCATACCCATCTAGACTTGTTACGTGGATTGACTCTGATATCGTTATATATCTATCTCTTCTTTCCTTTAGTTTTCTTTGCTCTAAAATATTATCTGATGTTATTAACATAGTGTTGATTTCCTTTCATTAATATTTATGTAATTTTTTTTCTATTATTTTAACTAAACCTGATCATATAATTACGTTTCAAGTAAATTTCTTATGGACAGCATACTGTTGGATCATATTTTTAAATACACTTTTCCAATCTCTGTATTTTAATTGGCATATTTAGGCCATTTATATTTAATGTAGTTACTGACATTTTAAAGGTTATGTTGTCATTTTAAAAGTCTTTATTTTCTGTTTGTTCTTACTGGTATACGTTTTACTATTTTCCTTTCCTTAATTCATGGCAGGATACTTGAACAATTTTTGGAATTTTGTTTTGATTTATCTATTATATTTTTGAATGTATCTTTTTGTAGAGCTTTTAAAAGTTATTTCTCTTGTTATTACATTATTTATACTTATGTCATAACCATCACAGTCTTCTAGTATTCTTATTTTATCAGTTCTTATGATGTCTAAAAACATTACCTCCCTTTATATTCCTTTACTCCCTGTTGTTTATGACATAATTATCTTAAATGTGCCTTCTAAATACATTTAGAATCACATCAGACAATGCTATAATTTTTACTTCAATCATCAAACATAATTTATAAAATAAGAAGAAAAGACCAATATATTTTCCCATATTTTTGTTTAACGTGTTTTTTCTTTTTTATAACGTTCCTCTTTTCACTGTTTATTTTCTGTTTGAGGAACATTCTGAAGCCATTCTTCTGGAGTGAATCTTCTGACAAAGTATTTTCCTTTTATTCCTTTGTCTGAGAATGCTTTGATTTTTATTTTACTCCTGAAGGATATTTTTGCTGGGTATAGCATTGGATTTGATAGTTCTTTGCTTTCTGCACTTTAGAAATAGTCCCTCTGACCTCCATAGTTTCTGATAAAAAAAAATCCACTGAAAATATAAATTTTCGTTCTACAGATATGGAACTATTTTATCTCTAGCTGTTCATAAGATTTTCTCATTGTCTTTAGTTTTCAGAAGTTTAATTTTGACGTGTCTTGGTTTGAATTCCCTTTGGGATTTGCATAACTTCGTGAATCTGTGTGTTTATCGATCAGCAAATTTTAAAAGTCATTATTTCTTCAAGTATTTTTAGTCCTAACCTCCTCTTCTCATTCTTAAACTCTGATGACACAAAAGTTAGATTTTCTGCTATATGCTCACAGTTGCATGAAGTCCTGGTCATTTTTTAAGACTAGGAATAAAAATAAGCTGCTAGTGATCAAAGTTTTAGAATAATGAGTAATAATTTGGAGGCAAACCATGTACAGTCAAGAATATGTGTTCTCCCAACCATTCTTATTTTTATTATTTTCAAAGGTAGATTTTATTTCCTCAGGATTTAATTGTTATTGAGAAGAGTAGTTTTTAAAAGTTATTTTCAACTAAAGAGTTTATTAGAACTTTGGGAGTTGTTTAGTTTCTTTAGCTAATTACAGTTTTAATGGATTGTGATCAGAAGTTGCAGCCTGCACAATTTTTAGTCTGGAGTATTTTTTGATCCATTACATGATCAATTTTTTATGAAAGTGTGAGAAGCAGCTGTGTTCTTCACAGGACACAAACATATTAGTCCTACCTTATTTGTTATGTTTTTCAAATCTTCTCTGTCCTTATTTTCTGTTGTCAATCTACCGACACCTGTGAGGAGTATATTGAAGTTTCATATTTACATTGGATTTATGTCAACTTGCTGTTCTGCATATTTGGATGCTATCAGTTGTCTTCTCTGCCTGACTTCTTTGACTTCAAGTTTACTTTGTTTGTTTTTATTTTTAATATTTGTGGGTATATAACAGTAGTACATATTTATAGGGTACATGTGATATTTTGGAACAAGCGTAGAATGTGTAATGATCAAATCAGGGTAACTGAGATATTCTATTCCCTCAAATATTTATCATTTCATTGTGTTTCAAAAATTTCAAATCCACTTGTCTATTTTGAAATATAAAATAGCTTATTTTTTAACTAGAGTAGCCCTGTTGTGCTACCAAACACTACATATTATTTTTACTATCTAACTGTATTTTTGTACCCATTATCCAACCCATTTTTGTTCCCTCACTACTACCCTGCCCTTCCTCTGCTTACCATTACTCCATCTCTTACCTCAATAAGATAATATCTGTAGCACCAAGATATGAGTGAGAACATATGATATTTGTCTTTCTGTGTCTGACTTATTTCATTTAACATAATGTCCCCCAGGTCCATCCATGTTATTGCAAATGACGGGATTTCATGTCTTTAAATGGCTGAATAATATTCCGTTATGTGTCTGTACAACATTTTCTTTATCTGTTCATCTCTTGGTGAATACTTAGGTAGATTTCACATTTTGGCTATTGTGTATAGTCCTGTGATAAACGTGAGAGGGCAGATATCTCTTTGATATACTGATTTCCTATCTTTTGGATATATATCCAGCAGCAGGATTGCTAGGTCACAAAATAGTTCTACTTTTAGTTTTGCTGAGAAAGCTCCATACTGTTTTACATAGTGGTTGTACTAATTTACATTCCCACCAACATTGTATGAGCATTCTCCTTTCTCCACATCCTTATCCGCATCCACTATTTTTATCTATACAAGGACAGCTAAACATATGCACATCAAGAAACATGATACATCACATCAACAATGATGTGAAATGAAGGAAAAAAATCTACATAATAATTTCAATAGATGTCAAAAAAGGATTCAATAGAATTTAACATCCCTCCATGATTAAAAACCCTCAGCAAACTGAGTGTAGAAGGAACATACCTAAACATGCTAAATGTTATATAGGAAAAACTCATAGCTAGTATAATACTGAATGGGGAAAGAACTAAGAGCCTTTCCTTTATGATCTGAAACATGACAATAATGTACACTTTCACAACTTTAAATTTACAAAATACTGGAAGTCCTAGCCAGAGCAATTAGACAAGAGAAAGAAATAAAGGACATTTGGCCAGACGCATTGGTTTATGCCTGTAATCCCAGCACTTTGGGAGGCCAAGGTAGGCTAGTCACGAGGTCAGGAGTTCGAGACCAGATTGGCCTACAGGCTGAAACCCCATCTCTACTAAAAATACAAAAATTAGCCAGGTGTGATGGTGCGTGCCTGTAATCCCAGCTACTCAGGAGGCTGAGACAGGAGAATTGCTTGAACCTAGGAGGCAGAGGTTGTAGTGAGCCAAGATCACGCCACTGCACTCCAGCCTGATCGACAGAGTGAGACTCTGTCTCAAAAAATAAATAAATAAAATAAAAGACATTCATAGTGGAAAGGAAGGAGTCAAATTATCCTTCTATGCAGATGACGTAATCTTATCTTTAGAACAATCTAAATATTCCACAAAAATACTATTAGAACTAATAAATTCAGGAAGTTTGCAGGATAAAAAATCAACATATAAAAATCAGTAGTATTTCTGTATGCCAATAGTGAATAATCTGAAAAAGAAATGAAGAAAGCAATCTAATTTACAATAGCTACAGAAAAAAATACCTAGGAATAAACATAACCAAGGAAGTGAAAAACTGCTACAATGAAAACTATAAAACATTGATAAAAGAAATTGAGGAGGACATGCACAAAATCAATGAAAATATATCCCATGTTTATGAATTAGAAGAATCAATATTGTTAAAATGTCCATACCACTCAAAGTGATCTACAGATTTATTGCAATCCTTCTCAAAGTATTAATGACATTTCTTCACAGAAATAGAAAAAAAAAACAAAACTAAAATTTATGTGGAACCACCAAAGACCCAGAATAGTCAAAGCAATCACAGAGAACAAAGCTGGAAGAATCACATTTCCTTACTTCAAAATACATGGCAAGGCTCTAGCAACCAAAAAAGCATGGTACTAGCATAAAAAACAGATACATATTCCGATAGAATAGAGTATCCAGAAATAAATCCACACATTTACAGTCAACTGATTTTTGATAAAGGTGCCAGAAACGTACATTAGGAAAAGAACAGTCTCTTAAACAAATGGTGCTGGGAAAACTGGATATCCATGTGCAAAAGAATGAAGTTAGACTCCTCTCACCATATCGAAGAATCAAATAAAAATGTAGTAAAGACTTAAATATAAGACCTGAAACTCTGAAAGTACTAGAAGAAAACTTTGGGGAAATGCTTGAGGACATTGATCTGGGTAAATATTTCTTGAGTAAGACCTCAAAAGCATAGGCAATCCAAGCAAAAATGGACAAATGGCATGACACCAACCTGCCTGACTTCTTTCTAGGAGGTTCTCCTTTTCCTTTGCATTTGGTTGTTAATCAGGATTGCTGCTTCCCCCAGCATTCACTAAGGCCAACCAATGAAGGTACTTTATTCCAAGAAATATCATTAAAAGTAGTTAATGACCAGCGTAGTGCCTGTACTGACCATTCTGAATAGGCTGCCAACCACTGAGAACAGATGCCAGCCATAAAGAACCAATAGGGTCTGACTAATGCACATTTTCTAAGTATCAGTCTTACTCTCCTATAGTCCTTGAGAGGTTTTGCCCAACCTTTGTCCAAAGTCGGACCACTCAGTTCCATTTTGGGAGATTGGTCATAATGCTTTATCTCTTTATAATAAAAATGCAGAGGCCATGTAATGGGAAAGGTACTTGAGACCACCTATCCCATCATGTAGAGATGGCTAGCCAGAATAAAATAATGAAGAAATTGAGATAAAAGAGAAAGAAAGAAAAGACATAGGGTAAAGATCAAAGGAGAGAATGAGAATAAGAGAAAGAGAATCACTACTCATTATATTATTTGAACACCTGAATCTATCTGTGCCTGCTGCCTATACATTTTAAAATCATGAGTCAATAGATTTTCTATTAGCTTTAGCTGATTTGAGTTTTCTTAGTGTCAGTTGAAATTCAAGTCTCAACTAACTTAATTTAATCAAATATGTCAATACACAGGATTACAGAAAAATAATTCAGTGCACATACACTCATCATCCACATGATAAAAATGTACATATTTGCCATTATTTGATGCATTGTTGTTGTGGACACGGTTTTCTTTGAGTGTCTTCTATTTATTGCCTTCCTTTCTTGGAGGTGCCTATTCTAAAGATGACATGCACCAATCCAAGCATGTTTTATACTTTAATATATTTATTTATCCATATAATATAAATAACATGTTATTAACTTAAAGTTTACATAATTAGTATCATAAAGATCTCTTCATCCTGCAACTTTTTTCTGTCAGTATTATGCCTCCCAGATTTAACATGCTGTTACATTTAGACATAATCTACTCTAATCTTGAGGGTTTTGAACTAACTTTCTCTTTCTTTCTTTCTTTCTTTCTCTTTCTTTCTTTCTTTCTTTCTTTCTTTCTTTCTTTCTTTCTTTCTTCCTTCCTTCCTTTCTTTCTTTCTTTCTTTCTTTCTTTCCTTTATTTTCTTTCTTTCTTTCTTTCTTTCTTTCTTTCTTTCTTTCTTTCTTTCTTTCTTTGTTTCTTTCTTTCTCTCTCTCCTTCCTTCCTTCCTTCCTTCCTTTCTTTCTTTCTTTCTTTCTTTCTTTCTTTCTTTCTTTCTTCCTTCCTTTCTTTCTTTCTTTCTTTCTTTCTTTCTTTCTTTCTTTCTTTCCTTTATTTTCTTTCTTTCTTTCTTTCTTTCTTTCTTTCTTTCTTTCTTTCTTTCCTTTATTTCCTTTCTTTCTTTCTTTCTTTCTTTCTTTCTTTCTTTCTTTCTCTCTCTCTCCTTCCTTCCTTCCTTCCTTTCTTCCTTTCTTTCTTTCTTTCTTTCTTTCTTTCTTTCTTTCTTTCTTTCTTTCTTTCTTTCTTTCTTTCTTTCCTTTCGAGATGGGGTCTCACTCTATCACCCAGGCTGGAGTGCAGTGCTGCAATTATAGCTCATTACAGTCTCAAACTCTTGGGCTTAAAAGATCCTCCCACCTCAGCCTCCCGAGAAGCTGGACCACAGGCATGTGCCACCACAGCCCCTGACTACTATTTTGTATTTTTTGTAGAGATGACGTCTCGCTTTATTGCCCAGGCTAGTCTTAAACTCCTGACTTTAAGCAGTCCTCCTGCCTCAGCTTCCCAAAATGTTGGAATTGCAGGCATGAGCCACCGTGCAGAATTTCCTCTTAAGAGTAAATCATAATACATCATCTTTCTTGTATTTTGAATAATTTTTTCTAGTTTTTCTATTATATGCAATTTTGCAATAGCAATTCTTGTACATTTTTGACAGCTTAGTTAAGGGAGGATTTGAAAGCAAATTGTTGAGTTGTATGCTATCTTCATTTTCAAGTTAATCATGTTGCCAGTAGTTTTCAGTCCTACCAACAGTGTATGAAAGTTCCACTTTTCCATATTTTTCTCAAAAAGTTTTATTGCCTGGTTTTATGATTTTTGCCAATGTGATGATTATGAAGTGGAAACTCTTGGCTGCTTTGATTTGCACTTTTTGGTTTCTGCTTACTAAAGAAGTTGAGCTTTTATCTATGTGTTTATTAACCATTCAGATGACACTTAACATTGTTCTTTTCTTTTGCCTTTTTTATATTTAGGTTGATGAACATTTTTATTCCTATGAAATGTGAAAGCTATTCAAGTAGTGAGTCAACTTGAAAGTTGCATTATAAATATCTTTCCTAAGTCTGTGGGTTTTTTTCAAAATATGATTTATGTTGCTTTACACTGTAGATGATTTTATTTACTATTATTATTGGTGTTATTTTAAGAGTTGTGCTTTTTATGAGTTAATCACTTTTGTTCCAAAGTCAAAGAAAATTTTCTGGATTCTTCTTTGAAGTATTGAACTTATCTTTACTTATCTAGCTCTTTAATCAGTCTGGAATCAATTTTGCTGATAGTGTAAAGGATCTAATAGACTTATTAAACCAGGTATTTAATTGGGTGCCTAGAAATAGTGCAGGAACAGTCGAACGTGGATAGTTTTCAGCTTCATCAATAAATAACAAGAATGGCCAGCTTGTTTCAAACTAGTACAGAGTTTACTCTTAATTTTTTTAAGATCTCCACATTAATTTGTCTCCTTTACAATTCATAAGCTAGAAGTTTGTCCATTTTCTTCCCTTCTTTTAATCAGTATTGTGAGATATTGTTATATGAGTATTATAAATAACCTATTTCATCTTTATAAATCTTGTTTTTTATCATTTTCCCTGTTCTATTATATTTTAAAAAGTATTTTACTTTTGTATCCTTGTCCTCCATTTCATTATATTTCCCCTATAATATTTTGTCTATATTATTTCTTTCCTCTCATATCTAGATTTATTTTATTTCCTAACTAGCTTTCTAATTTGAATGCTGAGCTACTTGATTTTGGTCTATTTTTCTGATACATGCATCCAATACTGAATTTTGCCTATAATAAAAAATTTATTTGCATGTACATGTTTTAATAGGCAATGCTTTCCTTGTTATTTAGTCTTAGAACAGTTTCCATTAAAATTTTTATTTTATTAATAAGTATTTTTCACATATATTTTTTCCTTTCTTTTTTTTCTCCCCTTCCTTGTACCTTTTTTCTTTTCTTTATTTTTTTTGAAGATGGTTTTATGATGACAGTTTTTAATTTTATTGCTGTGTGATTGGAGGACCCGATATGATCTCTATAATACATAGATTCTTATTGTCCCACATAAATACTTTTTGGTAAATATTTCATGTACACTTGAAGTGAATATATATTATTCTCTAATTGTTGGTTGCAAGAATCTGTGAATATTAACTAGCTCAATCTTCTTACTGTTTAATTTTAAATACTTAAAATCAGTGTTTTTATTATCGTTTGTTCTATATATTCTATCACTTTCTATTATAGGTGTTTAAAAATTTGCATTAGGTTTTGTTTATTTAAAATCCCACACTGTTATTTCCTCAACTAAAGCTTTATATATTTAGAAGCTATTTTATCAATATTTATCAAATGTTCTTGGGTACATTATTGTAGTATTTTCCTAAAAAAATGTTTCTATACAGTTATGTAATATCCTTCAGTAATTGTAATAGCTATTTTCTCTTAGTATGTACTTGATCTGATATTAGTAATTCTTTGCTGTCTAGTATGTTATTTGTTATTAAGCATAGCATTTTATCATCTGTTTTAAAACTTTTTGTGCTGTTATATTTTATGCTGAAAATTTTATATGAATATCTGTAAATTCATGAACGACAAATTAAATGCACTTTTCATGTATTTTAATTTTACAGATCTATCTGGTTTTACATTTTTTTGTCATTTCTGTTAATTCTCTATCATGGTATGTATTTCTTCATGTGATTTCTGGTTTTTAAAAAATGTTAAGCTTTTCTCGAGTGTGTGTTCTGTCCCTTCCTCTCCCTCCCTCCACCATTGGAATCTTGTGCATTCAGTCACTATGATGAAATTTTTGTTTTACTTTTTGCTGTGTTATTCTACTATATAGGTGTCATACTTTCAGAGTCTATACTAACACAGTGCCTTTGATTTTATAGTTTTGATGCTGTATATATATATATATATATATATATATATGGTACATACAGATTCATGATTATTATATTTTATAATAGTTATATCTTTCTCAGTATAAAATGACCATCTATCCATGAGGAAAGTACTAGCAGTACTAAAAATTACATGATTTTTTTCTTTTTTTCTTGTTTGATGGTTCTTGTTGCTTTTTTCAAACTTGTGAGTCAATTTTTATTTCTGTTTTTCATATACGGTGTCTGCATTTTGGTGGGTTTGCTAATCTCATTTATTAAGTGTGTAGGTTTTGCTGCCTTTATTTTGACTGACAAATTTTTACCTATGTTTCAAATTCACCTGAAACCGTGTATTTTAAATGCTTTATCCAGAAGAAATAATTTGCTTTCTTAAATATTCAAAAGTCATTCATCACTCCCTTATATTTTAGGCACTTTCTAAATTATTAGTTAGTCTACTAGATGTTAAACTTTGAGAGAGTAATAACTGTGCATGTCTTAAATAGTTTTTATTCTAATAAATACCTACTGAAAATAATGCTTAACACTTCACAACATATGTGTTGGATAAAAGAATACTATAATGTCTTTAAACAAAATGAATGGTAGGTTTAGGAACCATCTCTTTAAAAAGAGCAAAAAATATTTTAAATATTAAAATTCATGGCTGGAAGAGTTAGATTATTGTATTTTAACACATTTTTCCACAGCTACATATACATGCTCAAGTCTTTAACTGTGTATAATTTTATTCTGTAAAACACCAATTGCTAAGTTAGTTTCTCTCTTAACTAATTATATTTTGAGAAGGATCCTGCTCTATGTTTCACCTTTATTTGGTATCCCCACTGAAGTGATTCATGAAATAAATAAAACAAGATATTTGTTATCTTATTGAAATGATACAGGTCATATCTAAAAAATCCTTACTTTCACATTATTTAATATAGTAACCATGGAAATAGATTTTCTTGTGAATTTACCATTGTCATTCAAATTCTTTCTAAGGCTAGCAACTTTTCTCACTAAGCCAACAGCCTCAGTCAGAGGAAACACAAAACCGACGGCTGATGCTGGTGGTAGCATGGGCACCATTAAATTTCCACTCTCAGTTTTGACCAGTGTGGAGAGCATTCTACTCAGTTGCCCATCCTCTTTAAAATGAACACCCGGTTCTTCACTTGACCAAAACTATACTTCCTCTATGGAGCTAAAGTACTGACAGTAAATTTTCAATTTTCAAGAAAGGTTTTTGGAGGAAAAATACGAAGAACCAGGATATCTAGATTTCTAACGTAGACATTCTATTTTTCCAGTGTATAACTGCAGTGTGTGTGAATTACATCATGTCAGGTTTTGTAGACAAATATTAATATATAAACTATCATTGTAGTAATCTGGTATCAGGTATTTTATTTTGTAGATGTTTCATACCTTCCAAAAAACTGAGAATAGTGTAACTTAATAGGAAATAATAAAATAAGTTGGATCCACATATAAGATTCATTTATCCTTCTTCTTCTTCTTTTTTTTTTTTGAGAGAGAGTTTTGCCGTGTCTCCCAGGCTGGAGTGCCGTGGCACAATCTTGGCTCACTGTAACCTGTGCCTCTCGGGTTCAAGCAATTCGCCTGCCTCAGCTTCCCAACTTGCTGGGATTACAGGTGCCCACCCCCACCCCACACCACCCTGCTAACTTTTGTATTTTTAGTAGAGATGGGGTTTCACCACGTTGGGCCAGGCTGGTCTCGAACTCCTGACCTCAGGTGATCCGCCCCCACTGAGCCTCCTAAAGTGCTAGGATTACAGCACACAGCCCATTTATCCTTCTTAATCATTCAAACTTTATATTCATACCACTTGCTTAAAAAGTACACATAGTTATTAGCTTGGGTTTGTTTTATCTTCATTAACTCCCTTTTCCTACCTTCCCTCAAGGAAAGTGGCAATGAATTGGAAGGTTAAAAGAAATGTCAGTAATAGTTCAAAAGTCAGTAACGCTTTGATTAAGGGAGAAAGATATTTTTCATTTTGGTCATGTCTTTTGGAAAGCAACACAATACCGTAGTCTTTTTCCTGTCATAGTACACGTTGAGCATTTTGAAGGGGACAACAAAACTTGGATAGAATTTGCTTATGTCTAACTCAGTGTAACATGATGGAGGAGAAAAATCCCCAGAATTTCCTCTTATACTTTCTCTGTACCAGCAAAAGCCTCACAATTGATATTTTTAATGAAGCAAAAAACTATAGTAGTAAACTCTTGAGAGTTTATTGCATGTAGGTGCTGTTGTGTTGACAGAGTTAAAACTGTATTCAGTAACTATTTTCTTGTGTCCCTGAAGATCTTCTGAAATAAGAAGGTGCCTCTCTGATTCCTCAGTCAGCCTCCCAAGCCTCCTTCTGCATCCAGGGAACTATCTTCCAACCTGCTGTTCATGAGAGTGGACATTTCAAATGCAGACACCTGGATCCCACCTTAGGACTTTCTTATCTAGTGGGTATGAGATAATGCTTCCCATTCACCTTTTCATTACAATCGGACATTCACAAACTTACATTTCCAAACTTAAATGCATCTTTCCAGGGCATTTGACCCTTGCAATGATATGAACATTAAATTCTTATATCTTCTAAAGCCATTCCTCAGAGGGTCTCCCTTCACGTTTTTATTATTGTGGTTCTGTTCCTCTTTCTTTCAGGATGCTTCTTTGCTGTCCAGTCCTCTCTGTGGATCTCACAGATGGTTGCTTGTCCAAATAATATAGTGATCAGGAAGGGCAGTGACCCTGGGAAGCCTCCACACTGAACCCCCTGTCCATGAATCCCCCACTTCAGGAATCTCTAAGGAACATCACTTCATAGTTATGAAATGTTTGACATTTATACACTCCCAAGAGATAAATAACATAGAGTTTGGATATTTGCCCCCACCCAAATCTCATGTTACTTGTAATGCCGAAGTTGGGGCCTGGTGAGAGGTGTTTAGATCATGGGATAGGATCCCTCATGGCATGGTGCTGTCTTTGTGATAGTGAGTTCTTATGAGATCTGGCATTTAAAAGTGTGTGACACCTCCCTCACCATTCCACTCTCTTTCTCTCTCTTTTTTTTGTTTTTGCCATGTGATGTACCTATTTCCACTTCACCTTCTGCTATGATTATAAGCCTCCTGAGGCCTCCCCAGAAGCGGATGCCGCTATGCTTCTTGTATAACCTGGAGAATCATGAGCCAATTAAACCTCTTTCTTTATAAATTGCCCAGCTTCAGGAATTTCTTTATCGCAATGCAAGAGCAGCCTAATACAACAACCATAAATACCCAGTGTGAAAACTTTTGTAAGAAGCAACTCAAACTAAAACCCTGTCATAGCATTAATGTTAATTTTCTATAATAGTGGGAGAATTATTACGGTAAATAAATGTGCTATATCCAGTTTTGTCTTTTGATCATTTTGTATTATTTTAGTAATAGCTGTTGTAAATGCAATTTAGGGTTTGTAGATTATTAAAAGCATAAATTCAGGGCCATGTGCGGTAGCTCACACCTGTAATCCCAGGATTTTGGGACGTGGAGGCAGGCGGATCACCTGAAGTCAGGAGTTTGAGACCAGTCTGGCCAACACAGCAAAACCCCATCTCTACTAAAAATCAAAGATTAGCTGGATGTGGTGGTGCATGCCTGTAATCCAAGCTACATGGGAGGCTGAGGCAGGAGAACCACTTGAACCCCAGAGGCAGAGGTTACAGTGAGTTGAGATTGTGCCACTGCACTCCAGCCTGGGAGACAGGGTGAAACTCCCTCTTTAAAAATAAAATAAAATAAAATAAAAGCACAAATTCACATATAAAGATCAATGGATAAAAATAGAAATTAAAATCAGAAATTGTTAACAAAAATGATAGCTTCAAAAGCATATTATTTTAGTTTCAAACTTTTAAGAAGAAAAATAACATTCATCAGTCTATGCTTAAAATCCATTTCATTTTTATAACTATATCTAATACAAATATTTTACAACTTGCGATTATACCAAAAAATCCAAAAGTTAGACAATCTAAACATTTTAGTTGGCTAAGAAAGCCATGTTTATACTATTATTTGAATGAGAGATTTCTTTAAATTGCAGGAATTTTAAAGAAGATAAACAATATGCCAGAACTACGTTGTTAACATTCACATTACCAGAATGTGGGAACTGTGAGATTCTGTGAGAGGAATGAGCTGCAATAACTATTAAGATGGATACAGAGTCTAGCTGACCTCTTTTAATGTTTGCTGGGCTCTCTTCTCCGTATGGAAGACATTTAATTTGTTTGCTCATAAATACTTTCCTTGAGCTAGGAAGACAATTGATTTGGCTAGAAATGGTTTTCTCCTCGAACCTTCTAGGTTAGAATGGTAAACACTTTCATTATGTTCATAAAGTAACTAAGCGAAATGGAAGATGAGGACCAAATCTGAAAGATAAGTGTTACTGTTTATAATGGCAAGACAGATCATTACCAATTGTTCATACTGCTGTTACCAGACATTCTTTCTTTATTTTCAAGATGAGTCCATGCAGCCCAAACAATTTAATTGTATTATTAAAATCAAGTACCATGTGAACAGAGAGAGATGAGAAGTAGATGTCTGGATGCATTGCCTATTTATCCAGCAATCTGTCCACCAAGCCACACTTTCCCACACACTGTCATGTAGATTCTGTGTCTATTTCAACACTATTGCTTTCAGGGAAAGACAGACTATGTCAGGCAGATAATGTAAGGTAGAGAGCAAAAAGCTAGCTAAACATTTTCAAACTTGAAAAATAACTAATTTAGCTTGAGTTCTGAGAAAAGTCTCATCCAAATCATTATTCAAAAAGCTATTTATTCTGCTCTCACTTATACTGTTCAAAGTTATTTTGAAATGTAAGCTTTCTGAATAATTTTCGTTATTTGTAAAGAGCTTTGACTTCTTTGAAATAAAGAATCTGTGAAAAAGTGAATAAAAGAAAATTTAAATGTTCACAAGTGCTTAATAAGGCAAAATCTTTTCAAAGAGCATATCAAATTATTTTATTTAAATTGTCATTTTCAACTAAAAATTAATGTGGATTTTATCATTAATGAATGCCACTACTTTCAACCAATATAATAGTCAAAGAAGAAAATATTTGAGAATACTTAAAAGGTACATCAAATCAATATTAGTAGAAAAATGAAGTCCTTTTGTTTATTTTACTAGTACAAATATGAAGCACTAATCAAAATCCTTTCAAGAAAAATTAAGCATGACAATTTTCAGCTGCAGTTATATTTATTTTTCAATTTTGCCTGTAGTATTTTGCCTTTTACATTACACCCTTAAGATTTCTAAAACCCTGGCTTATGTATGAGTATGAAGCGTACACAACCCATTAAACTAAGGGCTCTAGAAGTACTCATCTACAAATCAAACAAATCTAATGTCTTCAGTTGATCATCTTTCGTTAGTACACTGTTCCCTCTGAAATCATGAACATCATGAGGATGAGGACCACCAAGTATTGGTGAACTTGACTACTTTAGACAGAAATAGGAAAGTGTAGCAGAAGAGGTGGTGAATGTTGGGCAAATCTACCAAAAACTTTACTGACTGTCATGTTAATTAATTAGCCCTGAGCGCATTTTCTTTAGAATGAAGCAAATATTTAGCACTGCTTCTCAAATTCATCCAGGGATAACTAAAACTTTAGGAGCTTACGTTTTAGGTAATGGATGGATTACTCTTACATGAACCTAGCAAAAATATCCTCTTAGGGGAAGGTATAGAACTACAAACTTGCTTCTCTTCAATAATTTTCTAAGCCCCACATGCTCCAGCATACTATAATGATTCAGTGCACTTTGTTTTAGCTATGTTTTACTTAATAAAATTTGGTCATCTTAGCAAAGTCAAGAAAAGAAAGCTCCAAATTGTCCTAAGCAGCTACTTGTCAATGAAGTAAATTTTCCAATTGCTCTGTTTTTAATTTGTATTGACCTTCTGATCAAATACAGGATTCTAGAGGTAGTCATGTGTTTGGAGGAGGTCGCTGCGAGATTCTGATCATCTACAGGGCATGAGGATCTTTGTTTTGAGTCATTTACCAGTGGTTTCTAAGAAGGAAAGCTCCTTAAAGTGCCTCTTTTCCAAAAGCAATGAAATGTAGGTAGAATTTCTGTGACTTATTGCATTTAAAATAGAAAATATAGTGAAAATAAGCTTTTCTTCTACATTTAATCAAAAAGTTCGTGTCCAGAATGAATTCATACGAGGAAAACATTTTCTCAAACAAAACTTTTTCCATTTTATGAAAGATAATATTAAAGAATGCTAGTAAAATCCAAACTGATCCATTAAATAAGGGGAAAGTGTCAGTTTCTGGGTGAAAGTCTTCTCAAAACCCAATTTTCAAAGGTATTTGTTTTCCCACGATAGTGACAATTTTAAAAAAGAAAAAAATAATTTAAACATTTCTTCACACAAGTATTCCCTTGTTGAAATAAACACTACAGATTTTATGGCAAATTGTGAACTTGCAACTCAAAGAACATATTTGCTGACTTTCTTTTAAAAAATTAATTACTTAGATTTTTCAGTTACTTACCTTGAACTTTATGAAAGAATAAGCAAGTTTCTGCATAGACACTTTTACTAGAATATTTTGAATCAAAACACTCTTGATTTTTAACTCTTCACTGTTTATAGTAGTACAGCATTGATTCTCTTTTCTACAAATGTTATTTATTTGTGATAAACTCCCTCCTTTGTTATTTCTTGGCAATTAATAATGGGGAAAGACCACATTTCTTAGGGTGCATTGAAACATTGGAGTTTCATAATTTATACCAAGACAATAGTCATTTCATAGTTAATTTTGATGCTTTGTTGTTTGTTTCCCTAAGATACTAAATCATCCAATAATAGCCATAGGGTCCCTTTAAAGACAAAAATACATGCTAAATTACTAAATCTTCTAAGAATGTCTACATCCAGTCTTTTTCTAAATTGCCATCATCCCGAAAATATGGTCTCCGAAAGCTTATAGATTTCCCAGGTCTTCCTTCTTGGATATTGATTTTCTCAATATTGGATCAAAACTAGAATCAACCAGATGTTGGTTTCTAGTCTTCATTCTGGATGTGTGATTATATTTTCACGTACTACTCAGTTTTCCCAATATTTCTTTGTAATTTCTACATTTAGATTCACATTTGGGAAGGCCTAGATTGGTGGCTCAACTTTGCTGCTGCGGCTAGGAGTCATAAAAATCAATGTGGTTAAAATTCCTGCTAGTCAAATGGAACTGGACACGGCTTCAGAAATTAAGTCAAATTATAAGAAAACAATTTGTAATCCAAGATTCATACCTGATACACAAATGTGCACACACACATACACACAAACACACAGTTTTTTTTAAGAAAGCTCATTTTTAAATAAAAATTTATCACCTGAAAAAATGTTGTCTTATGGAAAATTCAAGTTGCTGACTAGAAACTTTTACCTGCTTATTTAACATAGAGGTCAGCCAGAGAGAGGTACAGCTATAAAATAAGAGATAAATGCCAATTTATAGCAAATCAAAATTTTTTATTGTAGGATCTCTGGAACTATAAAATGTCACTGGGAATAATGATGCTCAGTTTACAAAATAAATTCTCAGAGTATTGCAAATATTGACAAAATCAGAGAATCATAGAATCACAACTGGACTTTTATAGACCATTGACAGCTGAAGTCAATGAAGTCATAGGAAAACAATAACAGTAACAAAAACAATATTAACCAAGTCACCCCATAATCTTTTCTAAGATGTAAGATTTCTGACTTTTCTATTTAAAACATACATTAGTAACTTGACATCAAAAATAGTTTCAAAGACCTGTATTGCCACATTCCTTAAAAAGTAACTTTCAATATTCTAAAATTTGAGTTATCAAATTGGTATTTGATTGAAACATATATATATATTTTTCTTTATGACATAGAATTATAAATAGATTTGACATATATATGTATACATAATATTATCTATCACCAAGGGAAATTTATGACAATTGTCCAATTTTAATTTTTAATTGTCACTAAATGAAACCACTTACTGATAAATCACATCTACCTTGTATTGAATTCTCTGGGTTTATATTCCAGATCTACCACTAACTAGCTGTATGACTCTGGCCAAGTTATTAAACCTTTCTGCTCCTAGGTGCTGTTAAGAATACCTACTTCATAGTATTGTTATAAGGATGAAATGGGATTATCTATGTAAAGACATGTATGTAAAGTTTTAGAAGTCTCCAAATACTACAGAATTTGTACTCTCTTCTTTCCTAAACTTGCTTTTTGTGCCATGCATTTCTAGTCCTAGAAAATATTAGGCAACATTGCATATTTTTATGAGGTAGCTATTTTGAGTCTTCAAAGCCGTTTTCAAGTCATAAAATGTGCCATTTCTGTATGTCTCTGTATTAACTTTAGTATTTTAGTTACTTTATAAACAATATGCTATTTTAGAAGACTTCTGGAAATCCTAAAATGAATACAAATAAATTGTCAACAAACTCCTGCAGAGCTGAACCCTATTCAAACGCCTTTTGTTGTTAGATGGTTCTTCCAGAGAACTCAAGAAGAAACCCAATATCAGAGCATGGTCACATGTGGCTTGGGGAGTACATCACTAAAGGGGCCAGAGAGCACCAACTTACATTGCAGTGCGTAGACTGCCTACCTATCCCACTCCTACCACAATCCCAAAATAAAATGGAAGTGGAGCTCCCTGACAAGACAGTCAGCAGAGTGAGGGTATCTGGGATTTAGAAAGGGACTAGCAAACAGAGAACTTTGCATTACTTTGAGGTGTGAGCAAGTCCAGTTTGTAGAAAGATAACAGATGTTAGTGAAAGTAGGTGGTCCTATTCTAAAAGTTCTCTAACCCTTTATCTTCCTTTGTGGTGTTGGAGGCATGAGGCTGGAAAAGATTTTGAGCCAGGATGCTACAGGCTCTAGATTGCACTGTGGGAGCCGAGAAAAAGGCAAAGCGCTTGACTGAGACTAGAAGAGAAGCCGGCTTGAGGATGGCTCAAGTGAGCTGTGATGGGAGGTGACCTTGTGAGACGATGGCGAGAACACTGATCCAGGGATGAAACAGGAGGAAATCCTGACCCAGGCTCCGGCCTCCTCCCAGCCCCATGCTGCAGGCAAGGTGAGAAAGTCACAAGTCACTGCTCCTCTCCTCTTCTGTCCCCACCCAAGATGACGGGCTGGATTAAATCAGAAACCCAAAATCTCAACTCCATCCCCAACACAGGGTGACTTTCAGGATTTTAAGTCTTTGAGATATTCATTTTAACTCTATAAAATGTTGATTACAAGAGTGCTGTTTCCCAAGTGCTGAAAAATATTTTTGTTAAATAATTGAATGAATTTTGCCGTGTTGGAAATAAAAAAACATAAGCTAACTAAACACATTTAACAGGGGTAGATTCCCATCCTACCTCTGGAATCTATACGTTGTCCATTGTTAGACAAAAAACAAGAAACCCAGTAAAGAAATAAACCCTGGTTAAGGTAGTGAGGAAGGAAACAAGAAGAAATAAGAAAAAACGCTATAGCGTTAGGTGCAATATTATATCCTTGTAATTTAAAATATGCATAAAATAAATTATTTTCACTAAAAGATTTTAAAAAATTAACCCAAAAGAAAATAGACAAGCTGAATATACCAAAAGCCAGAGAATAAGTACAAATATAGTCAGAGATCTATCATCAAATAGACACATAATTTTTATCACATAAAGGTTTATGAGCATAGAAAAGTTTCCCCAGCTAATTCTACAATAATAAATAAAGCCTGATTCTACCATGAAATAAGGAAAAAACAGAAAAAGAGAACTCTATGTCAGTCTTGCTTTAGGATATAGATATAAAAATCCTGAAAAATCATTATCAAATAGAATTCATCAAGTCACTAAAAAAAATCATAAGTGGGGATGACTTATCCTATTATATGATTGACTGAACATTGAAACATTTTCTAATGTGTTTTCAGTATGGAAAAATTTTAACATAAAAAATATGCAACTTCAATAAAACAAAAACCTTTTCATGAAAAGTGATGCATTATTTTGATTTTAAAAATCTTAGCATAATTGCGATCCTTATGTATGTAAATATGTTCTTGGTATCTTTTTAAGTGAATATAGGTTACAAAACTCTATTTTAAAAATGAGATGGCAGTATATATGATATCAAAGTATTTATTATCTGTAATACAGAATAATTATTTATTTAGGTGTATAATAATTACATATATAGAAATGTATATATAGGCATTTATCTATATGCATAGATTACGTAAAATTACACCTAAATGGCCACAGTCATTGCCTATTGATTAGGGTTTGCCATAAGCCCTAATTATTTTCTATTGTTTTTGTTTGTTCTTTCTTTTTTTTTTGCTTCTCAGAAGTTTCTATGTTCATATGGATTGATTGTAATTTTTAAAGAGTGAATAACATTATTTAAAAATGTAAAATCAGACACATGAATTGCCAATTTTATAAAATTTTGATAAATGCTGGAATATATGTATGTGCAAAGACCTGTGTGCTGCATCTAGGCTTGTTTCCTTTATTTAGTTCCTGAGCTGGAATGAGCACCCTATGGCCTCAGGACCTTTGCACATGCCATCTGGGCCTCCTCAAGCATTCTTCCCCACACTTTCACTGATGCTACCTAATTTCTTCTCTTCCTTGGTCTAAAAAGATTCTTTCTCAAAAGCTTCCTTTTCTTAACAAAGCTAACTAAAATAAGCCTCCTTCATTATCCACTGCTTTCCCTTATTTATTTCCTTCTAACATGTTCTCAAGTCTGCAATTATTATTATTTCTTTTTCAGTTCATATTTATTTTTTCTGTTTTTTCAATGAAAATTCAAAGTCCTAGAAGGAAAGAGTAGGTCGAGTCAGTCTCTTTTATATGTTGTTGTGTTTCAGTCAATGACTGATGAATAAATCACTGGATTATAGAGTAGTTAATTCCTTTCCAACCCATCTGCTGACAGATTAAAAATGATATCTACAGCGAATTCAAACCTTTTTGTATAAATTGCTTGCCTATTTTATGTTTCAGGAAATTTCCTTACAAATGTGTGTGTGTGTGTGTGTGTATATATAAATGTATCTTATTGCAAAAGTAGCTGTGTTTTAAAACTTACTTAATTGCATTAGGCCAATTCTGGGGTAATTTACAGAAGAAGGGCACTCCATGAGTTAAATTGCTGGGTCTGACCTAAAACAATACCTGAAGTTGCTCAAATGAGACGCATTGGGTAAAACAAAAGTTGTGAAAATATGGCCCGTTATTCATTTAATTGGGAAGACGATGTTAAGTTTCTTAATGTCTCCTAGCCTTTACTCCTGTGTAATGTGGCCATGATCGTGTCACTCTGTCTTTTTTCAGACCTACTCTTTCTGCATTACTGGTCCTTACACTTCTACTAAGTTTGAACTAAATTCCTAACTCTAGTATACGCTTTTTTTTGATATTAGAAATAAAGATTATATGCTACAGGACACCACATCAGAAGAAGAAAAATCCTATAAATGATTTCATTTGCGCTTTTTCATGTTCCAGATGAAGAAACAGGTCCATAAAACTTGTCAACTCAGGTGATTTTATCTGGTACTCTTCCTCAATGTCTTTTATAGTGAGATATATAATTACATAGATAGATGATATCTATATAGTCTAGATAGATGATATGTATGTAGTCTAATATCACTCTGTAAGTATTTTAGGTGGTTTGCTTGAGTTTTTCCCATATTCACTGTAATCTCCATTGCAATCTCCATTGCACTTAACAAAGTACACAGAACAAAGTAGGCTCCCAATAAATATTTGCTGATTGATAATGAATACATGTGCACTTCAAAAAGTAACAAGTAAAATGCAAATATAAATGGTGTTAATGTATGTTTTCATCATGATAATGATTATGATGGCAATCACTGGGTTTTATCCACTAGATGGAAAAACAGTAATATTGACATCTTACTAGCATATAAGATAATCAGTATTGGTATAAGTGAAATACTGGTACATAAGGGTATTCCAGTGTTTTATTTTATCTTAAAATTGGACATGATTAAATAATGAGTGGTTTAATAGAAATTCTAATTCTAAAAAAACTAACATAAAAACATTAAATTCTTCTGTAATAGTGTTGGATCTCAGCTACAGCAGTATTCTTACATGTTTGGACAGAAGACAGCACTTCATTTATAAATAATGTTTTTATTTAAATAATCTTGAATTAAAATGAAACCTTTGGCCCTGCTCGTAATTAAACAGCAGTGCTTTACACTACTCTTATTCTAAACATGCAGACAGAGAAAAACACTTTACAAATAAAAGTATACACAAGCTGCAGTGTTTTGGTCCATTAGGGAGGAGAACACCTGCAAAGCTTTTACTTCCCCCACTTACAATTTTTTTTTAGTGGGCTGAAGTGTGATAATACTCTTGTCCCCATATGGGAACCAGAGATTAGTCCCAACTAAAACATCCAACACTCTCAGCTACCTGCAAGCAATTGAGTAACCTAAGCTTAACTGATATGTACAGCTGGAATAAGAGGCACTTGAAACAACTGGCCACATGGGGCACACAGAGAGAAGGCCACTCACAAGTCCAAATAAGCCATGTGCTTATTTGTCTCCTACAGGGGTGGAAGAAAAGTCACTACTCAGGGTGGCCCTATTCAATTCAACACAGTTGGTAGAACTGGCTGAGTCTCTCCATAGGAAACCCCATGGAATACTGGGCCCAGTGGTCCCCTGAGCCTGAAAGCAGCAACCAGAGTAGAGCAGAACTCTCACCAACTACATTGAAGAGCTACTTGGGGGTAGGGAGGGAGTGCAGGCAGGATAAGGCTTCTTAGCCTTAAGGAACAGTGACATATGGGAATGCACACTTTGGTTTTTCTCCTTGTAAGAGCTGGGGAGGTTATCCTTTACTTTTTCACCCTCAGAAACTTGCACAGTTTTTCTACAGGGCCGGAGGAATCTAAAAGAATAACCGCTTTGAATCTTTCCTACCACCAATATCATGGCTGACCATTCTGTTTTTAAATGAATTGTGCAAAGTAAAAGGCAGCCTAAAATCCAGTCTAAATGTACATGTCCTTTGAGCTGTAAGTGCACACTCAAATACTCTAGTGCAAGGGCAATGATGACATCACACCTTACATGTAATCTGTACAGTACAGGTGACACCTTCTAGAAATTTGGTCTTCCAAAGCTGGGAAGAATGTATGAGATAAGGATGCTTTCCATCATAAAAATATTGTATTTTGCTTAATTTTAGATGTGTATTTTGAATTAAACTCCTTTAATCACAAAGAGGTTAGAATTGATGTTTCAAGCAGCACAGGTAAATGCAGAAATAGCTCCTTGCAAATACACTCAGAACAGCTCTCAGGCATTTTGTCTTGATGCCCCATCACAGGCATTTCTCCAAAACACATCTGCTTGGGACTATGAACAGCTTTCAGTCTAGCCTATTAACTTATTCTCCATTAGAGTTAGCAGTGATCTCTTTCAAACTCTTATCTAATCAGGTCCCTCCTTTCCTGATTAAAATGTTCTGATGGCTTCCCATTTCTGTCATTATAAGATATAAACTCCAAGAAGTAGCTTATCACTAGGTCCCTGCCTACTTCCATCAACTCATTTCTTGTTTTTTGTTTGTTTGTTTGTTTTACCTTATTCTCCTTCACCCCAAGTAATATTTGCAGGGGTCCAGCTATTAGGTGTGCTGTGCGAAGTTTACTTACTCACCTTTCTTTAATATTTCCATGGTTTTGCATGTACTAAATACTTTAACAAATCAGCTATTTTCAATCCTGGCTGCAGAATAGAATAACAATAGCAGCAAAATCAGGCACCCACACCAGAATTCATTAGTCTATTTATTCAGGAGTGAGGCGGCATGGGCATTGGTTTTTAAAATCCTGGATCATTGTGTGTATTAACAGCAGAGATTCCCTGCTGTAAATATTTATACCTGCAAATTCACAGGTGTTGTTTTTGTCATGCTGACTAACCCAACCCCTCCATAGTCCATGCTAGAATCTTCTCTGTGATGCTCCTATGTGTTCATATCCCCCATGGCTTTTAACACATCTTATTTCAGTCTTTTATCTCCTATTTCTCATCTCTACCAGAATACAAATTATTTGTCTCCATAGTACCTAGCATTCAAGATTTCTTTTTAACTGAACAAATGGGGATTTGGAGTGAGTTCAACAAACACTTATTGACAGCTACCTTTGTGTCAGCCACTCTGCTAGTCTTTTGTCCAGTCCACATTCCATCTGCTTTGGGGCTCATGGATTAATGGGGGAGATAGTAACTTAATGATATCATAACACGATCAAATATTTTATGGCAATCTAAGGTACTACAGGAAAATTAATAATTTTAGGAAGTCAGTGAAGGTTTTTATTAAAAAATGCATTCATGTTTAGAACTAAAAGATAAGTAGTATGTTCTTAGACTCAGTAGAAGCAAGGATGTTCCTGGCATCCAAATAGGATATTATTACAGTAGATTTCCAGTGAGTAAAGAGGAAAGTGGTCAGAGATGAAGCTACCAGTATAAGGGAAAACAGGTCACAGAGGATCTCAAAGCCACAAGGCCACTGAATTTTACCCCAAGTAAAATAGGTAGAGCCATGTATCAATCAGGGCTCAATCAGAAAAACAGAAACCACTGCACATGCTCCAAACAGAAGGGATTTTATACTCAGATCTAATTACACAAGTGATGGAAGAGTTAGGAAGCCAAGAAGAGGATAATGAAGCAATTTATAAATTTAGTACAGATGGAAGACACTATTTACTATTAAGCTGAAGGGATATAGCGAGGAGGTAGTATGATGGAGAGAAACGTGGTTAGCATTCCTGGTGATAAACAGGGCCACAGAGGAAGTGACTTCAAATGGAAAAAGTTGAAACTACAGCTGAAGATACTGCCCTCCCACTTTAGCGACCTACTGTGTGAAACCAGGCAGGAGCAAGGAAGTTTAAGAAATAGCTCCCGGTGATAAAGATTGGCACAGAAGAGATTGGAAATATATCTAAGAGCAAATGGCCACACCACCAAAGAGTGCAAAGCAACAGTTCTGTGACAATGTGATCAGGTTTAATCTAAAATATCACCCTGCTGTCCATATGATGTTGCAGGTAGAGAAAGGCAAGAGTAGAGAAAGACTATGGAGGCTTCTCGTGCGATGATCCAGGTAATAGTGGAGGTAGGCTGAACTAAGATGTTAGCAGTGATGATGGAAAGAAATTATTGTGTTTGAAATATATTTAAGAGGCAGGTAGAAGCAGCAGGGAGCATTTCTTGAAGGGAGAGGAATCCAGATTTTGTTCTTTATGTAATGGGGAGTCCCTGCAGGTTTTTGATCAGAGGAGACAGGAACAGTGCTATTCATTTGCAGCTCAAGATAAATCGAATGGATGAGATGCCCAAGACAGGGAAACCTGTTAAAAGGTTATTGCAATAGATCAAACAGTAAGAATATCAATGTATCAAGGTGAACCATAAAACTAACAGAAAAATAAAACAACAACAAAGCCTGAAGTTAATTTTATTTAGTTAAAAAAATGAGTATTGAAATAAAATTGATTTTTTAAAATCCTGGATGTATTTTATTAATTTAATAATATCTGAACTCAATAACAGTAATGTTATTAGCTTTATTGTTTGTAAGCCTGGAATCAACTGACATTTTGCACAGAGGCTAGTTCGCTTGATTGATTTCAGTCTCAACATAGATGAGCAAACATCAAGCCCTAATGACCGCATGTGATTAATTTCCAATTTGTGCACTCTGAAAGTATTTGTCAAATGTCAGAAGTGTATCTGTATTTTTGAGTACCAAGAAAATAAATTTCCAAAATCATCCATACAAAATTTTCCTCTTCAACCTATGTTTGACCTAATGGATTTGGTATCTAACCAATAAATAATTTTTTAGCGGTCCATAAAGATCTTGTAATAGTTTAGACCAAAATTTAGCAGCACAACATTTTTAGAGTTATGAGCGTTATATAATAATGCTAACTTTTATTTTGTTAATTTCCTCATTTAATATTTAAATCTTATTACTTCAGTTCACTCATTTTTCATTCTATATATATATATTAATAAGTATTTATTATATGTCAAGATTTGGACTAGGCTTTGGGGATATAGACATAACAAGTTATAAAATAATACCTGCTTAGGTGGAGTTTACATGTAGCTTTAAATTTATGTTAGGTAGGTGTGTGAAATAATAAAGTCTCTTCCAAAAATTCTTTTAGATAGAGATGACTAATGCTTAACATATACAATTTAAACAAAACAGATGTTTTAAAACCAACTATTTGAAATCAATTTCTATGAAATAAAGAAAATGGAGCTTAAGAGGAAGACAGTATCAGAAGCTAGGACACACTGCCTTCATCCTCCGTATTACACTTTCTCTACAATGTTTTCAGTTTTACCAATGCTCGGATGATATCACTAAGAATAAGAAACAATAGAAAGTCCTTTAACATTTATTCTAAATCTGTTCTGTATAACTCTAAAGTGTGCACACACAAAATTATGCCTAGCAGTCATTGGGTCACCTCTTTATTATATGACTACATTTTATGTTTTAATCTTTTCCCCATTGCATCTTTGTTTATTAATAAAAATTAAAATGCAAAGATATCTAATTTCTGGTATCACTTGGAAGGAGCATGGAAGTCACCCCTTCATTCTAACAACAAGGAAAAAGCTAAATAGACTGAAAAATTAACTTTTCATAGATTTATAAGAGAACGGAGGACATAGAGAAACCCACTGCCCTAAAGGTTGGAGAGATAGAAAAGTGAATACAGAAAGTCCCAACTAAGCGAAGCAGAGACTTGTCAATGGAACTGCTACGAGAACCAGTGTTGGGGTAGAGAAAACAATTTTTTTTATTTTTATTTTTATACTTTAAGTTTTAGGGTACATGTGCACAATGTGCAGGTTTGTTACATGTGTATCTTGACAAATTGCTGGGGCGGAGGGCAGGCAGTGTAGACAAGTTTGAGAGTTAAAACTCGAGAGGAACCAGATGTAGGGGAGTCCGCACAATGTTGTGAGATTTACCTTCAGGAGCTCAACCAGATTCCACAATACATATAATAGAAAAATCCCCTCATGCTTCCACTGGGGGAGGGGAAAAGGAACCATTTTGAAATATGCTAGAACACTCTTTTTTTAAATAAGGCCTGCCCTCATGAGAAACTATTCAACTAAAATCTAATCTGTTGGTACACTATTAGAGCCAAATTGATCTGGATAAAGGAAAATATCCAACTTCAACTCCCTCTAGCCTTCCATGTAGGGGAGAGGAAATACTCAACTCTAGCTCACTCTAGCCATTCTGCCCCACCTAAGATGGAAGAAAATAGCTGATGAACACTCATGAAGTTCCAAGTACAGAGGCATAAGCTTACCAAAAGACTGAGACCAAATCATAGGACTATAGAATATTCCCTGTGCCCCCACACTTTGCCACTATATTACTAAAGGCCTATTCACAGCAGTTTCTGTTACCATCATATCTTGCTATCAAGAAAATTTACCAGCCATATCAAAAGACAAAACCCACACAATTTGAAAAGACAAGAGAAAGTATCCGAACCAGACATGACAGGACTGTTGGCATTATCCGACTGGAAGTTTAAAACAACTATAATTAGATCCTGAGGGGTCTAATGGAAAAAATAAACAGCAAGCAAGAACGGGCGAGCAGTGTAAGCAGAGAGACAAAAATGCAAAGGAAGGACAGGAAAGAAATGCAAATGACCAAAACAGTGACAAAAATAAAGGTGGCCTTTGGTGGACGTATTAGTAGACTGAACACGACTGAGTAAAGAATTTCTGAATTTGAAGACACATGAATAGAAACTTCAAACACTAAAGATGAAATATAGCAAAGTCTGAAAAAAACAGAGCAGAATATGCAAGGACTGTGGACAACTGTAAAAAGTGTAACATACAAGTTATGGGAATACTAGAAGGAGAAGAAAGAGAGAAAGCAGAATAAATATGTGAAGCAGTAATGTCTTTCCCCAAATTAATGTCAGATACCAAACCACAAATCGGGGAAGTTCAGAGAACACAATGCAGGATTTTTAAAGAATCCTACATTTAGGCACGTTATTTTCAGTCTACAGAAAACCACAAAGTTTTTCTTTTAAGTCTTCTTGAAAGAAGCTAGAGGAAAACCATACCTTACCTACATAGAAGCAAAGATAATATTTCTCCTCAGAAAACATGCAAGCAATAAGAGAGTGAAGTGGAATATTTAAAGTGTTGAGAGGAAAAGAAAATAACAACCTAGAATTCTGTACCTTGTGAAAGTGTGTTCCAAAAGTAAAAAAGAAATAATTTCTCAAACAAATAAAAATTGAAGGAATAGTCCTGTCTTGCAATAAATGTTAAAAGAAGATTTTTGTTGTTGTTGTTCTTTTGTTTTGTCTTTTTTTTTTTTTTTTTTTGAGACGGAGTCTCCCCCTGTCACTCAGGCTGGGGTGCAGTGGCGTGATCTCGGCTCACTGCAAGCTCCGCCTCCAGGGATCATGCCATTCTCCTGCCTCAGCCTCCTGAGTAGCTGGGATTACAGGTGTGTACCATCATGCCCGGCTAATTTTTGTATTTGTAGTAGAGATGGGGCTTCACCATGTCAGTCAGGCTAGTCTTGAACTCCTGACCTCGTGATCTGCCCCGCCTCGGCCTCCCAAAGTGCTGGGATTGCAGACGTGAGCCACCACGCCTGGCCAAAAGAAGTTTTTAAGAATAAAGGAAAATAGGCCAGGCGTGGTGGCTCACACCTGTAATCCAACCCTTTGGGATGCTGAGGCAGGTGGATCACCTGAGGTCAGGAGTTTTGAGACTAGCCTGACCAACATGGTGAAACCCTGTCTCTACTAAAAATACAAAATTAGCTGGGTGTGGTGGCACATTCCTGTAATCCCAGCTTCTTGGGAGGCTGAGGCAGGGGTATTGCTTGAACCTGAGAGGCTGAGCTTGCAGTGAGCTGAGATCATGCCATTGCACTCCAGCCTGGGCAACAAGAGAGAAACTCCATCAAAAAAAAAAAATTACAAAAAAGAATAAAGGAAAATAATAGAGCTGAGTAAAAAATTCAGATCTATATAAAAAAGGAAAAGTATCAGATCAAGAATAAAAGAATGTAAAATAAAGCCTTTTACTTTTATTATTCTTAATTGGCCTAACAGATAACAGTTTCCTCAAAATAATAGTAGTAACATTGTATTATATTACTAATGCTTATGCATATATCATATACAGTCATGTATGCTTATATATAAGTAAAATGAATGACATCAATGATATAAGAGGAGAGAAAGAAATTAAGATTATTTTGTTATTATAAGATATCCTTTAAGTGGTATAGTGTTATTGGAAAGTAGCTTGAGTTAGCTGTAAATGCATATTGCAAGCTATAGATCAACCACTAAAAAAGTAAAAAAGAAAGTATAATTGATATGCTAAGAAAGGAAATAGAATTATATAAAATTCTCAGTTAAAACCACAAAAGCCAGAAAAAAAAGTAAAAGATGAAAATAGGAACAAAAAACAAAAGCAATAAATATAAAGCATTAGCAAATACAGCAGAGACTAGTCCAATTATATAAATGATCCTTTTTAATTTAAAAGGTCAAAATTCACCGATTAAAAGACAGAGATTATCAGATTGAATAAAAAACTAGACCCAACTGTGTGTGTCTAGAAGGCGCCCATTTAAAATGTAAAGTAACATATAGATTGAAAGTAAATGGATAGACAAAAATATATCATGATAACACTAACGCAAAGAAAGCAGAAATAGTTATATTAATTTCAGAAATATCAGACTTCTAAGCAAGGAGCATTATCAGATATAGAGAAGGGCATTAGATAATGATAACAATCCTTAATATGTATGTGCCTAACAACAGAGAATAAACTATGTGAGGCAAAAACTAATAAAACTGCAAGGAGAAATAGATGATTCCATTATCATAGTTGAAGAATTCAACATCTCTCTATCAGAAATAAACAAATCCAGCAGGCAAAATATCAGTAAGGAAATAGTTTAACACAACAACACTGTCAACAAACTGGATATAATCAATATTTATAAACTACTTCAACAACAGCAAAATCCACATTCTTTTCATGCTCACATGGAACGTCAGTAGGATAGAACACATTCTGGGCATTAAAACACAGCTTAAAAAATAGAAATGCAATGTCTGCTCTCAGACTGCAGTGAAACTAAACTGGACATCACTAACTGAAAGATAACAAGATAAGCCCAAAATACATGGAGATTAAGCAACACGTTTCTAAATAACACGAGTCAAAGAAGAAATTTCAAAAGAAATTAAAATTACATTGAACCAAATGAAATGAAAGCAAAGCTTATCAAAATTTGTGAAATATAGCAAAAATAGCACTTAGAGGGAAATTTATGTCATTGAATGCATAGAGAAGAAAAAAAGGTCTGAAATGAATCATCTAATCATCCACCTTATAAAAGTAGAAAAAGATGAGCAAATTCTATCCAAAATAAGCAGAAGAAAAGAAATAATAAGAATTAGAGCAGAAATAGATGAAATTGAAAACAGGAAACCAGCAGAAAGAATTAACAAAACCAAATCTGGTTATTTAAAATGTTTAATAAACTTGATAAGCCCATACCTGGCTAACTAAGAGAAACTGAGAAAGGTCATAAATTACGTGTATCAGACATGAAAGAGGGGACACCACTACAGATCCTATGGACATTAATAGGATAATAAAGAAATACCATGAGTAACTCTGTGCCCACAACTATAATATCCTAGATGAAATAGACCAATTTCTTCAAAGACAAAACCTGCCAAACCCACATAAGGAGAAATAGACAATTTGAATTGGTCTGTATCTATTAAAGACATTGGTAGCTATTCCTTACATCTATATTTAATATAGATATTTATAATAATATCAATGTTGTCAATAATTAATAACCTTCCAAAACAGAAGCATCTGGCCCAGATGGGTAATTCCAGCAAATATTTAAGGAAAAAATTACAGCAATTCTTTACAATCTCTTTCAGGGGATAGAAGCAGACGGAGTGCTTTCTAACTTATTCTATGAGACCATCATTGCCCTGATACCAATACCAGATCAAGGCATTATAATGAAATATGTCTCATAAGCATAGATGCAAAAATCTTCAACAACATATTAACTATTTGAATCCAACAATGTATAAAGTGTACTTTATAATGTATATTATAAACCATGACTAAATAGGATTTATTCCAGGTATGCAAGATGGGATCAATAATCAAAAAATCTATTCATGGTCAATTTTAGAATGAGTGCCATGTGGCTCTGAGAAGACTGTATATTCTGTTGATTTGGGGTAGAGAGTTCTGTAGACGTCTATTAGGTCCACTTGATCCAGAGCTGAGTTCAAGTACTGAATACGCTTGTTAATTTTCTGTCTCATTGATCTGTCTAATACTGATAGTGGGGTGTTAAAGTCTCCCACTATTATTGTGTGGGAGTCTAATTCTCTTTGTAGGTCTCTAAAAACTGGTTTTATGAATTTGGGTGCTGCTTTACTGGGTACAAATATATTTAGAATAGTTAGCTCTTCTTGTTGAATTGTTCCATTTACCATTATGTAATTCCCTTCTTTGTCTTTTTTGATCTTTGTTAGTTTAAAGTCTGTTTTGCTGTTTGGTCAGAGACCAGGATTGCAACCCCTGTTTTTTTTTTTTTTTTTTTCTTACTTTCCTTTAGCTTGGTAAATTTTCCTCCACGCCTTTGTTTTGAGCCTTTTATGTGTGTCTCTGCATGTAAGATGGGTCTCCTGAATACAGCACACCAATGGATCTTGACTCCTTACCCAACATGCCAGTCTGTCTCTTTTAATTGGGGCATTTAACCCATTTACATTTAAGGTTAGAATTGTTATGTGTGTATTTGATCCTGTCATCATGATGCTATTTGGTTATTTTGCACATTAGTTGATGAAGTTTCTTCATAGTGACATTGGTCTTTATATGTTGGTGTGTTTTTGCAGTGGCTTGTACCAGTCTTTCCTTTCTGTGTTTAGTGCTTCTTTCAGGAGCTCTTGCAGGTCAGGCCTAGTGGTAATGAAATCCCTCAGCATTTGCTTGTCTGGAAAGGATTTTGCTTCTCCTTTGCTTATGAAGTTTAGTTTGTTTGGATATAAAATTCTGGGTTGATAATTATTTCTTTAAGAATGGTGAATATCGGTCCCCAATCTCTTCTGGCTTTTTATTATTATTATTATTATTATTATACGTTAAGTTTTAGGGTACATGTGCACAATGTGCAGGTTTGTTACATATGTATCCATGTGCCATGTTGGTGTGCTGCACCCATTAACTCGTCATTTAGCATTAGGTATATCTCCTATTGCTGTCTCTCCCCCCTCCCCCCACCACACAACAGTCTCCAGAGTGTGATGTTCCCCTTCCTGTGTCCATGTGTTCTTATTGTTCAATTCCCACCTATGAGTGAGAACATGTGGTGTTTGGTTTTTTGTCCTTGCGATAGTTTACTGAGAATGATGTTTTCCAGTTTCATCCATGTCCCTACAAAGGACATGAACTCATCATTTTTATGGCTGCATAGTATTCCATGGTGTATATGTGCTACATTTTCTTAATCCAGTCTATCGTTGTTGGACATTTGGGTTGGTTCCAAGTCTTTGCTATTGTGAATAGTGCCGCAATCAATATACATGTGCATGTGTCTTTATAGCAGCATGATTTATAGTCCTTTGGGTATATACCCAGTAATGGGATGGCTGGGTCAAATGGTATTTCTAGTTCTAGATCCCTGAGGAATCGCCACACTGACTTCCACAATGGTTGAACTAGTTTACAGTCCCACCAACAGTGTCAAAGTGTTCCTATTTCTCCACATCCTCTCCAGCACCTGTTGTTTCCTGACTTATAGAGTTTCTGCTGAGAGGTCTGCTGTTAGTCTGATGGGCTTCCCTTTGTAAGTGCCCTGGCCTTTGTCTCTGGCTGCCCTTAGCAGTTTTTTCTTCATTTCTACCTTGGAGAATCTGATGTTTATGTCTTGGGGTTGAACTTCTCGTAGAGTATCTTAATGGTCTTCTCTGTATTTCCCAAATTTCCATGTTGGCTTGTCTTGCTAGGTTGGAGAATTTCTCCTGGATAATATCCTGAAGTGTGTTTTCCAGCTTGTTTCCATTCTCCCTTTCTCCTTCTGGTACTCCAGTCAGTCGTAGGTTGGTCTTTGTGTGAAGTACCATATTTCCTGGAGGATTTGTTCATTCCTTTTCATTCTTTTTTCTCTATTTTTGTCTGCATGTCTTATTTTAGCAAGATGGTCTTCAAACTCTGATATCCTTTATTCCACTTGGTCAATTCAGCTGTTAATACTTGTGTATACACGAAGTTCTGTGTGTTTCAGATCCATCAGGTCGTTCATGTTTCTCTCTAAACTGATTATTCTAGTTATCAATTCCTCTAAAGTTTTATTGAGGTTCTTAGCTTCTTTGCATTGGGTTAGAGCATGCTCCTTTAGGTCAGCATAGTTTTTTATTACCCATCCTCTGAAGCCTACTTCTGTCAATTTGTCCATCTGATCCTCTGTCCAGTTCCGTGCCCTTGATGGAAACCTAGGCAATACCATTCAGGACGTAGGCATGGGCAAAAGACTTCATGACAAAAACGTGAAGAGCAATTGCAACAAAAGCTACAATTGACAAATGGGATCTAATTAAACTAAAGAGCTTATGCACAGAAAAAGAAACTATTATCAGAGTAAATATGCAGCCTACAGAATGGGAGAAAAATTTAGCATTCTACCTATCTGACAAAGGTCTAATATCCAGAATTTATAAGGAACTTAAAGATGTTTACAAAAAAAAAAAAAAAAACCCAAACAACCTCATCCAAAAGTGGGCAAAGGATATGAACAGACATTTCTCAAAAGAAGACATTTACATGGCCAGCAAACCTATGAAAAAAGCTCAACATCACTGATTATCTAAGAAATGCAAATCAAAACCACAGTGAGATACTATCTCACACCAGTAAGAACGGTGATTATTAAATAGTGAGAAAACAGTAGATGCTGGCAAGGCTATGGAGAAATAGGAATGCTTTTACACTGTTGGTGGGACTGTAAATTAGTTTAACCATTGTGGAAGACAGTGTGGCAATTCCTCAAGGATCTATAACCAGAAATACCACTTGACCCAGCAATCCCATTATTGGGCATATACCCATAGGAATATAAATCATTCTACTATGAAGACACATGCACACATATATTTACTGCAGCACTATTTACAATAGCAAAGACATGGAACCAACCCAAATGCCCATCAATGATAGACTGGATAAAGAAAATTGGTACATATACACTATGGAATACTATGCAGTATTCCATATAAGGAATATCCATAAAGAGGAATGAGATCATGTCCTTTGCGGGGACATGGATGAAGCTGGAAGCCATCATCCTCAGCAAACTAACATAGGAACAGAAAACCAAACATTGCATATTCTCACTCATAAGTGGGAGATGAGCATTGAGAACACATGGACACAGAGAGGGGAACAGGACACACCAGGGCCTGTTGGGGTTGAGGGGCTAGGGGAGGGAAATTAGAGGATGGGTAAATAGGTTCAGCAAACTACCGTGGCCCACGTATACCTGTGTAATAAACCTGCGTGTTCTGCACATGTATCCCATTTTTTTTATGTTTTTAGAAGAAATAAAGAAAAACAAAAAAAACCCAAATCTATTAATGTAAGATACTACATTAACAGGCTAAAAAATAAAAAAATCACATACTCATATAAATAGATGCAGATAAAGAATTTGATACAATCTAACACCTATTCATTATAAAAACTCTTAGTAAACTAGGGATAGAGGAAGACTTCTTAAATTTGATTAAGAATATCTACAAAAGGCCTACAGCTAACATGATAATTATAACAAATTTGAAGTTTTCTCACTAAGATGCAGCAACAATACCAGTATGTCCCCTCTCACCAATCATTTTCAACACTACTAGAAAAACCAACAAATGCAGTAAGAAAAGGAAGGGAAAAAAAAAATACAAATTGGGAAGGAAAAAATAAAACTGGCTTTATTTGTAGAAGACATAATCATCTCTGTAAAAAATATAAAATAATTGACAAAAATATCCTAGAACTAATATTGCAAGATTTTAGTATACAAGATTAATATATAAAAGTCAAGCAATTTTCTATATACCAGCAATAAACAAGTAGAATTTGAAATTACAAACAATACCAATACCATTTACATTAGCAAACCCCAAAATGAAATACTCAGGTGTAAATGAAACAAAATATCTATAAAAGGTATTAATATGTGGAAAACTACTAATTGCAGATGAACAAAATCAGAGAAAACTACAAAAATGCTGATGAATGACATCAAAGAAGATATTCTGTATTCATAGATAGGAAGACTCGATATTGTCAAGATTTTTGTTCGTCTCAAGTAAATGCAATCCCAGTTGAAGTCACTGCAAATTATTTTGTGGGTATCAATATACTGATCTGAAACCTTACAAGGAGAGGCAAATGACCAAGACTAGCCAACACAGTATTGAAGAAAATGGAAAAAGTTGGAGAACTAATACTACCCAACTTCAAAACTCATTATAAAGTGACAGTGATAAAAACAGTGTGTTATTGGCAAAATAATAGACAAATGTATCAATGGAACAAAATAGAGAGCCCAGAAATAGGCCCACATAAGCAAAGTTATCTGATCTTGGAGAAAGGAGCAAAGACAATACAATGGAGCTAAGACACTTTTTTCAACAAATGATGGTAGGTCAGCTGGACATTCACATGCAAAATATGTAGATGCAGACCTTACACTCTTCAGAAAAATAAACTGAAAATGAGCCATAAACCTTAATGTAAACACAAAATTATAAAATTTGTAGAAGATAACATAAGAGAAAACCTGTATGACCTTTGTATGATGATGACTTTTAGATACAACCCCAACGGCACAATACATGGAAGAAATAATTGGCAAACTTGACTGCATCAAAATTAAAAACTTCTGCTCTGTCAAAGGCAATGTCAAGAGAATGAGAAGACCAGCCACAGGGTGGGAGAAAATATTTTCAAAAGACACTTCTGATAAAAGACTGTTATCTAAAATACACAAACAACTCCTAAAAATCAACAATAAGAAAACAATCCACTTTACAAATGGGCCAAAGGTCTTAATGGACACCTCATCAGAGAAGATATACAGATTGAAAATAAGCATATGAAAAGATGGTCCACATTCTATGTCAGCAAGGAAATGCAAATTAATAAAAAATGAAATATCATTACCTAAGAATTAGATTGGCCCAAATAGAAAACTCTAGCATCACCAAAAACTGATGAGAATGTGGAGCAACATGAACTCTCCTTCATTACTGGTAAATATGCACAATGGTACAGCCACTTTGGAAGACAATTTGGTCATTTCTTACAAAGCTATAAGTATGTTTACCACATGGTTCATCAAACATGCTTCTTGGCATTCATCCAGAGAAGTTGAAAACTTACATTCACATGAATACCTGCTATATGAATGTTTATAGTAGCTTTATTCTTAACTGCCAAAACTTGGAAATACTCAGGAATGTCCTTCGGTAGGTGAATGGATAAACTGTGGTGCATCTTGCCAATGGATAAACTCTGCTACATCCAGGCAATTCAGTGCTTAAAAGGAATGACCTACGAAGCCATAGAAAGACATGGAGAAAAGTTAATGCATGTTACCAAGTGAAAGAAGTCAATTGGAAAAGGCTACATAGTGTAGGATTCCAACTCTGTGATATTCAGGGAAAGACAAAAGTACAGAGATATTTAAGAGACAGTGGTTGGCAAGGGGTGGAGATAGAGAGGGCTGAAGAGGAGAAACACAGAGGATTTTAGGGGCAGCAAAAGTACTCTGTATGATACAATAATGATGTATTGTACATGTCATTATACATTTGTTCAAACTCATTGAATGTACAACACCAGGAGTGAACTCCTGCTGTAAATTATGGACTTTGGGTGTTTATGATGTGCCAATGTAAGATCATTAATTGTAAAAAAATGTGTCACTCTGGTGAAGGATGCTGATAATGGAGGAGGCCATGCGTGTGTGAAGGCAGGGTGTTTATGGGAACCCTCTATACCTTCCTCTTAATTTTACTGTGAACCTAAAACTGTGCTAAAAAAAAAAGCCTTAAAAAAGGGAGAAAGATGTTAGTAATATATGCTGTTTTGACTTTTTTTTGAGTAGTAGTTATTGTGAGGGAGCCTGTACATAAGCAAAAGTATAAGATAATCCTGAGATAATTCTGTGGCTGCCAAAAATATTTCTAAATTCAACAAATAAAGTTTATATTACCAAATTCTCTAAGAGAAGCAATGTCTTGTAGATTTTGGATCTCATGTAAGTAGACTTAATTAATGAAATGGAAAAGAAATTGAGATGCTATTAACACTTTATAATGTTCATATGTTAGGAGTCAGAAAAAAATAATAAGCTTAAATTTAATTATTTTCAAATGAATTTTTATTTATTTTTAAGTAAAGAATATTTTGGGACATATCCTGTATTTATCAACATATTCCCTCCAAATGAGTACCAAATACTCTCCAATTATGTGCTTTTATTTAATTTCCTATATATTATTAAATGTGTGCACACTTAAGTATATGATACTTAATGGAATGTCCTGAAAAAAACTATATCAGACACTATGATATGTGGTGAATGTGTGTGTGTGTGTGTGTGCACGCGTGCACGCACGGGCGCGTGTGTGGGTATACATAAAACAAACTTATTAAATTAGATCCAATACAACAGGGCTGTGGATTAGGTATACCAACTTATATCACACTATATTTAAGAGGTGGACTCTTAAGACCTCATTTTAGAGCATGAAGAGAAGGGATCTCTTTACACAGCTTAAAAAGCTAAAGGAAGTTGCACTTCACTCCTGTAAAAATCAAAAGGGCATGTGTATAATAATCAGAAGGAATATGAATAATGGAAATGAACTCCTATTTCTTCCCACTCCTTGGTGACTAAAGCAAACTAACAAATCAGCCTTTAAGAGAAAATTTAGAGTAACTTCCCTGGAAATGCTCATTCTCCAGAAAATTTTGTCAGGGAGAGATCATAGATACATATGGGTAAAGGCAGAAAAAAAGAACCAAGATCAACGGGGAAAGAAAAAAGATCTTACATACAAGATATGTAATAAAGAATTTTTCTTGTGAGCAGGCAAATTGTAATGTAGCTGGAGCAAGAATCTTACTTCATTATTTGTGAATATTCATTCAGTGCCAAATGTAAGCCAAGACCTTTCCTTAGCACTGGTGATGAGGCAGTGAGTAATAGAGGTACTAGCTCTACCCTCATGAAGGTTGCTCTTCTTCAGTGAGATGGGCAGTAGAAAATGAAATTGATGTAGGATATAATGCTAGATAATGATAAGGAGTATGAAGAAAAATAAAACAGAATAATTATACAGTAAATATGGTACTATTTTAGTATAAGTTGTCAGGGAATGACTTTTAAATAGGGTTTCATTAAAAAATATACAAGGGTATATTTAAAATTATAAAACACTACAAAGAGAAATTAAAGAAGACCTAAATAATTGAGAAAGGTATAAGTAAAACAAAATTAATGGATTAGAAGGATCAATATTGTTAAATAACCATTCTCTTCAAAAATATTCCTATATAGTTAACACAATTGCAATAAAAATTACACGCATCATTTTTTTTTTTTTGAAACTGGGTCTTGCTCTCTTGCCCAGGCTGGAGTGGTGTAGTGGCGTGATCATAGCTCACTGCAACCTCAAACTCGTGGGCTTAAGCTCCTCAGCCTTCTGTGTAGCTAGGATTACAGGTGGGTACCACCATGCCCAGTGAATTTGTTTTTTCAAATTGTAGAGACAAGATCTCACCATGTTGCCCAAATGGGTCTCCAACACCTGGCCTCAAGCTATCCTCCTGTCTCAGCCTCCTCAAGTGCTAGAATTATAGACATGAGCTACCATGCCCAGCAACCCTTTGTTTAATGGTAGAAATTTACGTACTGATTTTACAAGTTATAAAAGAATGCAAAAGATAGAAAATAGCCAAAGTAATTCTCAAAAGGAAAACAAAATTGGAGGACTGACAACACCTAAGCAACACTTACTACAAAGCTGAAATAATTAACAATGTGTGGTATTTGGTATAAGAATAGACATATTCATCAATGATTGGAATATAGTCCAGTTCCTCATATATATATATATATATATATATATATATATGCACATATATATATATGTACATATATACACACACATATATATGAAATTTTAAAAGGACTCTCTCTATATATATATATATACATAAATCTCATACCAAAATGTCATCATATCAATCAAAAAGGGCTATATATATAAGAAAGAGATGTTAATAGAGTCCAGAAATAAACTGACAAATATATAGGGTTCAGAAATTAACTTATCTCTCTATGTATGTAGTCCCTTTTTATATAATGCCAAAAATTCAAACATTGCTTTACAAAAGTAAAAATAATGTATTTTAAACAAATAGTACTAGACAATTGAATAACTATATGAAAAAATTGAATTTCAAACATCACCTCATACACCTACACAAAAATTAACTGAAACTGGCTTAAAGCCCTAAATGGAAAAGATAAAGTGATAAAACTTCTGGAAGTAAACATGAAGGAACATTTTGGCAAACATTAAATAGGCAATAAATTCTTTGATAGGAGACAAAAAAGACAAAGAAAGAATAAGAATCTTAATTTTATCAAAATTTTAAAAATTATTTTTCAAAATATATCATTAAGAAAATGGAAAGGCAAGGATGCTCACTGGGAAAAAATATTCACCATCCCTATATCTGAAAGAGAATATGTATCCAGAATGTATAAGGACCTTTACAACTCAAGAATTAAAAAACAAAACAATTTAAGATGGCAATAATTTGCTCATATATTATACAAAGCTCATAAACAAATAAGCACGGTTAACGGTACTAAAGATCTTTATTCATAAATTAAATACGAAGTAAAACTACCATAAGATATCGTTGTAAGCTCCCTAGAATAGGTGCAATTTAAAATACAGACAGTGTCAAATGTTGACAAGTATGTAGAAGAACTGAAAATCTCATATATTGTTGCTGAAAATGTAAAATGACAGACCCTTGAAAATTAGTTTAGCAACTTTCTATAAGGTCACATATACATGTAACTTATGGCCCACTATTTTAACTCCTAGATGCCCAATATAAGTAAAAACATATGACAACACAAACTTTTACAAAAAATTAAAGCAGTTTAATTCATAATATTAAAAAATTGGAACACCCCAAATGTCCATCAACAAGATAAACCCTTCTATATAGTAATACTTAGTAATAAAAAGAAAAAAGAATTGATATATGAAACAACACGAACGGACTCCTCCCCAAGCATTGCTTTGCACAAAGAAGCCAGATAAATGACAACATAGTCCATTAGGATTCCATTTGTGGGAAACTCTGGAAAGACAAATCTACAATGATAGAAAGTTGATCAGTGGTAACCTGGGGTAAGATGTAAGGATTAGGGAATGACTAGGAAATGTCGCAAGGGAATCTTTTTGTTGATAGAAGTGCCCTCTATCTTTACTGCTAAGGTGGTAATTTCACTGGATACATTCATTTGTCAAACCTCACTGAGCTTTACAATCAAAATGTGTACATTTCATCATTTATAAATTATGCCTCAGTAAAGTTGATTAAAATAAAATCAACTAAGTAATGTGGATCTTTTAAAGCCCACTGTTTAAGATGTTAAGTAGCTACCAAAACAATGAAGAATAGAGGCATTCATGATGAAGAGAAAATTAGCTAAGAGAGCTGAGTCTAATATTTTGTACCACTTTGCTCTTTTGTGCATTTATTAATTCTAAAATTATGCATGGAAGATGGTGAAACTGAACATAAGATAGCTTAAGAGCAACTGGGAGAGCAGACTAGGGCTTTGAGCAGTCCCTGGAGAAGGGGGCAAGACTTGAAACTCTAGTCTCACCAAGTAGGAGGTAGCTGACAAATTGGGGCTTTCAATTGGGATCGTAACATATAATTTATGATGCATCATGATAGAGCCGCCCTTTTAAAGACTGAAACCCTTAATCATATTAGTTTGATCCCAGATGAACTTTTTCTAGCTGGAATGTCTGTCAAAGGCAAAAAATAAATAAATAAAATAATCTTTTTGGCAGAAGTTTAAAGTCATGTATCTCAGGCAAAACTCTATAATTTTTTGTATGCTATGTCAGGCATTAAATAAAAAATAGCAAGGTATGAAAAAATAAAACAATTGAACACAAGTCAAAATTAAAAAAAAGAAACAACAGACGTACAAGGTAGCCCAGATTTTGGAATTATCAGCTAATTCTTTAAATAACTATGATTAATTTGTTTAAGAAATAAAACAAAATGTTGGACGATTTTAGCAAAAACTGAAAAAAATAATAATCAATAGAGATTTTATCACTGAGATTTACTGTGGTAGGCAGAATTCCAGAGGGCCCATGACCTTTGCCCTCTTATGTTATTCCTGTGATTATGTTAAGGTTCAGCATGACAGGGATTTTTCAGATGTAATTAAGATGACTAATTAGTTGATCTTAAGATAGGGAGATTATCCAGGTGGAATTAATCTAATCACATTGACAGTGTAAAAGCAGAGAACTTTCTCTGGTCAGTAACAGAGGAGCAAGCCAGATATTCAAATCATGGTGGGGTTTGATGTGCTGTTCCTGGCTCTGCAGTTGGAAAGTGTTTTGCGTCAAATAGTGCAGGTGGTTTAGGAGCTGAAAGCCCCCATCCAACAGCAGAAAAGGAAATGGCAACCTCAGCTTTCCAACTGCAAAGAACTGGGTTCAGCTGATACTGAATCAATTTGGAATACGATTCTTCTCCAGATCCTCTGTATAGGTATCACCTTGATTTTGACCCTATGAGACAAAGCAGAAACCCACCTGGAGTTTTGACCTGCAGAACTGTGAGCTAATAGACTGTTGTGTTTTCAGGCACTAAGTTTGTGCATCAGTAGAAAACTAATACATATACAATAATTGGAAAATAGAACTCAACTGATGCATTTAATGGCTGATTACATACAAATTAATAGAGGTCTCAATAATAGTAAAATGTAAATAATAAACCAGAAGGTAGGCAAGATGAAAATCCAGGGAAAATCACGCGCGAAATAAAATGACAGAAAACATAGAAAAGAGCTTAACAAGTGGGTGATATAATTGCAGTCCAGGAACTAAAGAATGCAGAAATGAGAGAGAGAGGGAGTTTATGAAGACATAATGGTTAGGAACTTTCCAAAACTACTAAGAAATGAAATATACATCCAGCAAAATATGCTTCAGAAGTGAAGGTAAATAGAAGCATTTTCACATTTAAAAAAATATTGACCATTCATCCGGAAATAGTAAAGGGAATTTTCAAGAGGAAATGATACCAGATGGATGCTCTGAATTTCAGGAAAGAAGAAAGTAACAAAAAGTAGATATTTCAGTAAATCTAACTAAATATGGACTACATACAACAATACTAATGATGATGATGATGTCATGTGGGGAATAGCAGGATAGTAAATTAAGGTAAAATATTTTTAGTCATAGCATTGTCCAGATATAATAAATGTATTACTACATATAAGAATTAAGACAAGTGATCACATTTTAATCTGAAGGCTATCTGAAGAAACATGAAAGAATATAAAACTAACAGGAGAATATAGCAAGAAAAAAAGAAATATCAGTAAAATACTTATTTCACTCAAAACAAGATAAAAAAGGAGAGAAAATAGAAACAGAATCTAATATAAAACAAATAGAAAAATAGCACATTAAATCATTGATACATACTTCAGGAAAGAGGTAAAAAACCAACCTCAATACAATATTAGTTACATTAAATGTTATTATACATAATGAAATTTAAAATAAAACTTGTCAGACATGATAAAAAATAAAACTTTATCCTACTAAAAGAGACATATTCTAAATAAGAGAAATAAAATGTTTGAAGGTAGTGACAAAAAATTATATCACAAAATATGAGAGAGAGAAAGCAGTTGTGTAGATATTCTAATTTAAAAAAATAGAATTTAAGAATATAATTATAAAGGTTGTGTCTAATAATGATCATACTTTTTAATAAACCAGGAGATACGCTTATTCCAAAGTTGTATGTAATTAAACATGTCACCAAAATATATAAAGTAATAATTGCCCAAATAAAAGAGAAATAGACACAAATCAAAACCATAGGGGATGATTTTAACAAATTTTTCCTAGGAATAGATTGAAAAAGCAGTCAAAATGTAAGAATATAGATTTGAACAGTGTTGTAAATAAAGATAACCTAATTGACATATTTAAAACATGGGTCGGCTGGGCTTACAGGTGACTCATACCTATAATCCCGGCACTTTGGGAGGCTGAGGCAGGTGAATTACTTGAGTTCAGGAGTTCGAGACCAGCCTGGCCAACGTGGTGAAAACTCTACTAAAAATAGAAAAATTACCTGGGCATGGTGGCACGCGCCTGTAGTCCGGGCTACTCAGGAGGCTGAGGCAAGAGAATCGCTTGAACCCGGGATGTGGAGGTTGCAGTGAGCAGAGATCACTCCACTGCCTGGGAGACAGAGCGAGACTCTGTCTCAAAAAAAAGAACAAAAAAACAAACAAAAAACAATGACAACAACAAAAACATGTGTCACAAGAAATTCACAGTATGGGTAAGTAAGTGTACATGTAACATTTGCTAAAATTCACCATATGAGGGGCCAGTAATGCCTGACAACAGAAAGGATATAAGCTATATTATCTAGCCATAGTATAACTAAGCTAGTTATCAATAACAAAAAGCTGTTTAAAAACTCTCAGATTTTTAGAAATTATGTAATATTCATTGGTCAACAAAGTAATAAAGAGAAAAAGAAAAGTTATGATCTGAATTATAATGAAAACACTTCGTATCATTCTTGTGTAATTGCAGCTATAATTGTACAAATACAGACATTTTAAATGAATGTATTAGAAAAGGACAAAGCTGAAAATCAATAATCTTATTTATTTCTAGAGTTTAGAATGTAAACTATAATTTAAGTCAAATAAAGCAGAAAGATGAACAAATAAGTAATAAATTTAGGGTGGACTTTAGTAAAATAGAAATCACTTTTCAATAGATTGTATTTGAAAAAGTCTTTGAAAAGGCTAATAAATTTAATAAGCAGGTGCCAAGGCAAATCTAGATATACCAAAGGCACCGAGACCAAGCATCAGTAATGAAAAAGCAGTCAACATCAGAGGTTCTATAAACATTCCAAAAGATGTTCAGAAAATTCAACGTTATGACATTAAATTAGAAAATTTAAGAATTAGTTCTTACCTTAGAAAAGCACATTTTACCAAAGCTAGGGTTTTTGTAAAAGTTAAAATTAACTCTTACTTCTTTTAATTTTAGGACAGAAATTACGAAAAAAAAAATCCCCAGATCTTAATTGTTTTTGTAGCAGAATCTCAAGAAAAGTTGAATGCAAAGCCTCACCACATCTTCTATGTAAAGTTTGGGATACTGATTTACTGATTTGGGAAGAATGGGGAAGAACTTGGATGGGGCAATCTGGATGGATTCAGATAATTCTGAGAATTTTGAACCTCTCAGTTACTTTAAGCCTCTCTTGCCAGCAGAAGCAGCTCTTTTTCTTCTGTCAGGTGGGGTTTTCTTTCTTTTCTTTTTTTCTTATTTTGGAAATAAAGACCTAATATGGCCCTCATCATAAGCAGTTGCTTGCAAGAGAAAGTTCTTCTCCTCAAGGCTCATGTGCACGGTCTCTCTTCGATTTCAGACATGTAACCAAAATCAGAGGCCAGCATTCCCAGGAAGACAAGTGCAAAATAATTGCAAAATGTTGATAATTTATGTGGGATAGCTAAGAAAATACGTGGAATGGGCGGGGCGCAGTGGCTCATGCCCGTAATTCCAACACTTCGGGAGGCCGAGGTGGGCGGATCACCTGATGTCAGGAATTCAAGAATAGCCTGGCCAATATGGCGAAACCCCATCTCTACTAAAATACAAAAATTATCTGGGCGTGGTGGCGGGCACCTGTAATCCCAGCTACTTGGGTGGCTGAGGCATGAGTGTCGCTTGAACGGGGAAGGCGGAGGTTGCAGCGAGCCGAGATAGTGCCATTGCCCTCCAGCGTGGGGGATAGAGTGAGACTCTGCTTCAAAAAAAACAACAAAAAACAAACAAGCCAAAAATATGTGGAATGAGTTATAAACATGTTAGTCTAAAAGCTGGATTCCACCAAATTTGTAGGTTAAGGGCGCACTTACTTGAAATTCTAGGTCTAGTATGCCTTGACTGAAGGAATGGAAACACAGTCATAAAAAAAGAAATTCATAAATACCAGCTATAGGCTAATTCACAATACTAGGAATAAAACCAATAGAGCATATTCTTATGCATATATTGGTTAAAATTAATAAATCCTTCCCTTTTTTCTACTTATTCTACTATTTTGTATGAAGAATGTTGAAAGTATTTAATTTTGTAATCATTTTGTTGATTTTAGCATGTTCCAGTAAGATCTTGGCTGAAGAATTAACATCCTCAGTAGTGGATATAGTGAGTTCCTCCAGCCCCTGTTCTTTTTTTGCATGATTTTGAGAGCATCTTTGTATTATTTACAGTTACATCATATTAAAAGGAAACATAAACTCATGTTGTACAAGTTAAATATAGCTGTAAGTATAAAAATAACAAAGAGTGAGTAACAGAACTGTAGCATCATGCTAGCCAAGAGTGAGATACACAATGAATGTGCGTGTACATACTTGTTTGCTCTTAGATCTAGTCTCCTCCTTTCCAATTGAAGGGACCAATCCTTCATGTATGTTGCCTGCCAACTCCAGTTACATTGGGTAGTTTGGCCAGTGGAAGGTACAGATTAAGAGATTGGTTGGACCTGGGGAGTTAGGGTGTTCCTATCTCACTGTATGTGAAGTAGCATACAGACACATTAATTTGGACAAATTGATAACTTTGTGCAATTGTGCCTTAACTATTCTTATGAATGGTTTTATGTTACCATTTAGACATTTTATAGCTCTCAGAAAAAAATACTTGGAAGTTTTTCATATAAAAAATTCCTATGTTTCCTTTTTATTCCAAAGGCTCTTTTGAAAAATTTCCTTTGAGAGGCCCAGTAGTGCAATCATAACTCATTGTAGCCTGGAACTCCTGGGTCCAAGTGATCCTCCCACCTTAGCCTCTGGAGTAGCTGGGACTAAAGGCACACACAAGAACGCCCACTTCCAAAGATTTTTATACTTAGTCACAGGAGTGAATTGAATTTTCCTCCATTATGTCATACTCTATTCATTTTAGGGAATCTATAGACTTTTCATTTATTTTGTTGTTGTTATTCTTATTAGACTCTAATTTAATTTGATTTTATAATGAAACATAATTTTATGTTTTGCTGATTATTCTGAGTATTTCAAATGGAGAAAGTGTTTATAAATAATAAAAAATTTTTCTCTCCTTTACAATGGTTATTTTCCTCATTAGTTTGTATGAAATATTGCAATTGTAACACTTGATAATATACATGCATCTTTTGTTCCTGAATTTAATGATTCTCCCTCTCTCCCCAGACTCCTCCTTCTTTCTCTTTCTACTTTACCTATTTACAATGTGTTAGTTTAAAATAGCTTTCTTTCTTCATGTCAAGAAAGCATCCTTCTAATGCTGGTGTAGGTAATGTTTCCATATTTCATTTTTAATTTTAAAAATTTGGATTAGATTGCCATGCCTTTGAAATATCTATGGATATAGCTTTTTTGACTTATGTAATGAATTATTTTAATCGTATCATAAGATTAATCTTCCTATTTCCTAAATAAATTACACTTCCCATTGATGTATTAATGCTTTCACATACCATACTTTATCACTAATATTTATTTAGAATGTGTTTTATTAATATATTTGGTTTTCTGTTTTCTTCTCTTTACATATGCTTTTTTTTCTGGTCAAGCTTTGGCATTGTGGTTACATAGTAGCATCAAAAACGACATTAAAATATTTATATTTTGTGTTGGAGCAATTTAGATAGGATGGGGACTTTATTTATTTAGGGTATGAAATTATTACTTGGGAACAATGACAGGATGAGATGTACAATAGCGTTCGGGGGAATAGATTCAAAAGGTAGGTGAGGCTAACTACAGATTTAAATAGGAGGCTCAAGTTGAGGTGAATTTTGCCTAATTAGGTATTGGGAATGAGGACAGACTGGCATGGAGAGATTCAAGTGATGCCTAAGAGAATTTTCAGTAAGATTCGAGGATAGTCACACATGAAGGATAGAGAAGCCAACGCTCCAATAATTCACCTAAAAATTGTTCCTTTTAGAAATACTCAAGAGTTAATATCCATTTCAAAAATGTGTTTGAGAAAAAAACTGTGTCAAAAAGTAGAAAATTTAAATAAAATTGATGACGTGTTTGTTGAGTACTCACCACCTGCCAGATATCATGCTATTAAATGCATGTGCATTATCTTATTGATCTGACAAGAACAGTCTATTATTATAAAAACACTCCCATGATTATGTGTATTGTGCAAACTGAGTTTTGTGAATTTAAGCAGTTTGCCCAAGGGCTCAAGGCCTATTAAAGTGACCTGCATTTTATGTCCAAAAAACGTTCACACAAAAAAATTTCAAAAATATTTATTAAAAGGCAACATTTAATAGTATATGAATATTACACAATCTTCTTAAGGGTTCTTGATTTTATCTATAATAAAACTGAATTGCAAGGACCCATCCGAGGCACTTGTATAATCCTCTAATATTATTAACTTCAATCTTTTTGTTTGTCATATAAAGGAATATAGTTTAATTTAGGAAATATAAAATCAGTGGGACAAATTTAACTTCATCTGGAAATCATGCAATACCACATCTGCCTGAAATTGTTGTACAATATGTAATTCTAAACTAGAATTAAATTAAGATGATGTTCCCACAGAATAAGAAAAAACTGTTAGTGACACACACATGCACATAAGTATACATGTGACTTTACCTACATACTTATATACATGCAGTCCATATTGTTAAACAAATACTAATTCATTAGCAAATTAAAAGTTCATATTTCAATTAAACGTGTGCTTATTATAAATAATGGGTATTTACTGAATGCCTTAGTTTTATACTCTATAAGAAGTTTGCCTTATATAAAAGACAATAGCAAGCACATAGCTCTCATGTGACATCGTCTTGATGATTTAAGACAACATATAACACATTTAAATTATAGCTAAATTATTCTACTAGGATTATATGTCATGCTTAGGGATTTTAGTCTTTGTTTAATCTTGCTATTCCTTTTTTTAATAGCAGAGCTTGAAAAGTGGGGGCTGGGAGATATAATTGACTGAAAAAGACATTTTTGGTAACTTTTGCTTAGCTGCTTTGTTAAAGAACAGTAAAAGTCCTGTTTATGTTGCAAATCTGAACCAGAGCACTCCATCAGGCTGGAACTTCCTGACACAGTAAGCATCAGGTAGTTTTCTGCCATATTTTCAGCACATCAGTACTCCATATGCTGTAAGAATGTCACTGAAGTCTGGCAGCAATTTTGAAAGGCTCTTGACATGCTGTTTGGTGTCATTCTTTAGTAGGAATTGCCTGGGGTTGTGGCTGAAAGAAGGGAGAAATTGTGGCAACTAAGAAACACAAAAGCCTAACAAAAGTGACTAAGATATCTAAAAGGTTTCTAGAAAGTAACAGATGCAGATGCTTTATTGAGGGTAGGGAAGGGAATGGTGACAAAGCGAGAAAGAGAGAGAGAGAACAAGAGAGCCCATAGAATACATGGATCCTAGAAAGAATTGTTGATTATATGCTCTTTCAGTCCAACTGAAAAGCAAAATGTCACATTTCAGGTTGACATATTAAAATATGAGGTTCTATCTAGTGGAAATGGTTTAAAAATTAAGTTGGGAAACAGTGAATAAGAATAATACAGAAAATGTACAGGTCAAAATTGATCACCATAAGTGAGTGACTTCACAATGTCAATCTTCTCAGTCACCCTTTCACGTTCTGTCCATCTCAAAAACGTGTTTATTTGCAAGAACCTCCCTATTTTATCCCATTCAGCCATATTCAGAAGAACACATGCCATGTTCTTAGTTTGTATGAATAGTTCAGCTTTTGAAAACATTTCGTCATTATTAAGTCTGTCGAGTCAGTAAGCCAAATCAGTTGCCATCTTGTCATCACTAAACACATGGGGAAATTTGCTCTTTTAATTCAAGATTGGACAACCTCAGGCAGTTATTGTTCAGGTGATGAGATGTTTGCTTGTGGATTATAGTTACTGGCACTGGAAGTAGAAAAGGAAATAAAGATAATTTGCTTTTCCTAAAACTTGACAACACAGGCATTGGGACTCCCCTGGGAGGTTTTATGATGGTCATCAGCATTTGGGTAATATTAGTTGATTAATTACTTTGCCAATATTTTGAAGTGGGCTGGTCTTACAAAAGTTAGCTCTTTGCATAGCACATTCTCTTAATTATATTCTGTCAATGTCTAGTTTTTTAGATTAAACATTCATAAATATTTTTATAACATATCGGGCCATTGCACATGTATTTATTGGTGCTCGTACTTGTTTATATTATTTTGTTTTCATCATAAGTGTAGAGAGTGGAGCTTCTAGTAGAAAGTCAAGGCAATTGACATTTCATAAAAATGATTATATATTACATGTTTGAAAAAATGTGAGAATGATTATATATAAATCGCTCTGTACTAGAATTAAAATTTGAGTGGCATTACTAATACTGGCACGAATAAAAAATAAAAACTCAATGGAACAAAATAGATTCAAAAATATAACTAAAAGAATAAAATTATATTTAAATTTAGAAAACGCATAAAGGAAAAGGAAGTAAAGTATGACTAATCAGGAGAATTGATGGAGCTTTGAGAATTTTGGTAAATATTAGACAGAAATTACGTTTGTTATACAGTGAATTGCCTCAATATGCTAGGTTTATACTCTTGGTATATATACTTGGTTTTTAAGGTAAAGGCATTTATAATTCATTTAATTTATTTTGTTGTTTTGGGGTAGAATTGACTTCAACATTTTAATTAATGACTCAACAAACAGTTCAAGAACATCAAGAGAAAAAATCAATTAGATATAAAAGAGCATCGAAAATATCTGGATTCAAGTAACGAAAAGGTTTCTTTAAGGTAGAGACATTAGCAAGTTAAAATTGACCAAAATAATGACTAAGAAAGGAAACGAAAAGAAGAAAAAAGTATTGTTTAACATGATGCTAGTGGTATTCAAAAAAAAGTCTTCCAGAGACTATTTAAGGAAATTATTTAAATCATCTGGAGAAACTCTTATATGAATTATTTGAAAACGTTGAAAATGTGAGAAATAGCTGGTTAATAGAGGATCCAGCTGAGTAATTAAAAAGGGCCAAGCTCTAGGAACTGTTGAAGTGTGAAATTGATTTGGGATGATGTAGATATCTAAATTTCATTACATATAAGAATATCCGTTCATGTAGAATCTACTACAGATTTTATTTTAAATAATATATTCATTGTTTCAGGAGGTATAATCTCAAACCTAGGGTCATTATAAATGAGATTCTCTGGATTTTGTGTTATGCATGTTTATATCTCAAGCATCTTCAACAATGGTTAGCATATCAAGCATTTGCTATATGTTTGTGGAATAAAAGAATAAATGAATGAATGAATCAATTAATTAATTTATCAGCATAGACATGGAAGACTATTTCGGGGTTCCATTTTGGTAAAAAACAAGTTGCCTCACAATCAAGATCAATAAACAAAACCATAAGGCTGTAGAAGAACCCTCCCCCTCCTCCAATTCATAGATGAATAGAATCGATGCTTGAGAAAATTTCCCTGGAGGGTACAGGGCAGAATTTGGAAACTGTAAAAGGAGCAATGAAAATGGGAAGAGCAGATGGAAGCTATTAAATCAGAATAACATTGCCTCTCACAAAGACTCAAATCAAATGTCATGAACTTCTATTATTGACAACACAGGACTTTAAAAAATACATTATATGCAGTATTACACTATAAATAGTTATAAATTCTGCCTCAGCAAAGTGTCATGCACCTGGTAGGTACACAATAAAGATTTTTTGATGATGTTATTCCAATTTTAATAGAGTCACGTGTCTAGAAATATTAAAGAAAAAATACAGATTGCCAAAGGACTTAGAATACAGTCCACATTGTAAAAATGAGGAAATCCTAAAAATACTTTAAATAGAAAAATGATTTATTTTAACCTCTAAATGATCTACTTGTAGAAAACAGTATTTGACGCTTTGATATAATGTTTTTAAATAGAATTACCAGTGATTCTTACTTCTTTATCAGACATGATCAGGCGCTCCTGACACATGCTTCCCACCTGGATTCCCTTCTTGACCTCTATATCCTGGATGGAGCACTTTAACGCCTTAGGAAGGCATGAAACTATTGAGGGATTTGCAAATGAGTTTCTTCAAATAGGGCTCAGGAGTCTGCAGGTCATGTTGATGTACTGGCTTGATCTCCTTCTGCAATCATGTGCTCTCTTGATCTCCCATTAGCCCAGCTGTTGGTGCATATGTGAGCACAGATGATGGTCAATCCCTCCTTGCCTCCCTCCCCCACCTGCTTGACTTCTTCCACGGACACTTTTGGGTGAATTAGATTTCTACAAAATCTCATATGTTTACCAATATCCTTTCATTCTCCTCTTCATCTCATTTTCTTCCATTGCTTGCTATACCATCATACAGGGCAATTTGGACATGACACAACAACTCAGCAATTACATTTCCTGACAAAGGAGGAAGAGGAGGAGGAGATGAGAAGTAGGGATTGGGAGGGGGGGGGAAGAAAAAGCCATTCTATTACTTTATTGACATCAAATAATAAATAAAAGACTCAAGAGACTGATTTTTCTTCTTCTTTTTTTTTTTTTTGGTTTCTCCATGTTTTAATTATTTTGCAAAGAGCACCTGACAACCCACATGCTTCCCTGAAGGAAGTATCTATAGAGTACCTGTTAATTCCAGAATAACCAAAAGACTACTGTAGGGGAGAACCTAATTTTCATGATTTTTGTACCCACTACACAAGAAGACTGGGCTGCATTTCATAGCCAACAGGCAGCCTTGGTGGAATTGTCCTGGATCTTGAAAGAATTGATAATTTTTTGGTTCAGGGAATATTGAAATCACTGAATTCTACAGTTGAAATAATATTTCTGCTTAAAATTGTAGAAAGTACTTCTAAATGAATCACGTCTAAAGCCATGTGACTTACACTGCAGGTTTCTATCTCCTTATTCGTGATGGTTGTTACCCATAACTTCTGTTAGAGTTGACTGATTCCTAAGTTCTCTCAGCCCAGTTCCTGATGGTACCTCATATGGACCAGAGTCAGCCAAGCTCCTTGATCAGGGACAGCAGACAAGCTGCCCAATCAAAGAGATCTGAAATTGACTAACTGATGAAATTATTTATCCCCTGGTGGTGTAATCTTAAACCCTTTAGTCCACAGCTGGAAGTGATCAGTTAATTCTCTAAAAGGGTTCAATTTGCCATAGTTAATGAATTAAATTATTTAAAACCATACTTACCTGCAGAATACAGACTTCTCCAACATTTATTCTAGAGAACTTTTATGAGCTCATTTTTGTTCTTATTTCAAGTTTTTTTTGTTGTTGTGATTGTATTAACTCTTAATTTAATATAAATGTAGTAAGCCTTTATTCATTCATGAATTTAGTCAATATGCATTGAGTACTACTGTGTGCCAGCAACTGACAATGTTCTAATGATGGTAATGGTGAAATAACGGGGGCAATTGCGAACTGTGTTGTGGTTGAGCACGTACCAGGTGACGCAGGAACACTAAGAAATCAACTCTAGTCATAGGGATGGAGTGTGGTTGGAGGGTGGGATTCACAAAGGAGAGTGTGACTGATGTGGGTCTGAATGAAAAAGCAGGAATCAGGCAGGTAAAAAGTGTCACGTATGAAGGGCCAGCCATTCCGTTCCCTGCTGTTTAACTAGCTGTTACAGCTTGGACAAGTTACTTCTCTGGATCTGTTTCTTCAACGTAAAATTAATATAATAATAAGTAATTGTCTTAGTCCATTTTTGATTGCTTATAACAGAATACCTGATTACAACTTAATAATATTAATATTACAATTAATTATTATTTAAAATTTAAAATATTAATTATATTTTCTTGTAATTATGGTGGCTCACACCTATAATCCCAACATTTTGGGAAGCTGAGGTGAGTGGATTGCTTGAGCCCAGGAGTTTGAGACCAGCCTGGGCAACATGGTGAAACCCCATCTTTACTAAAAATACAAAAATTAGCTGGGCGTTGTGGCATGCACCTGTAATCCCAGCTACTTGGGAGGCTGAGGCAGGAGAATCGCTGGAACCTGGGAGACAAAGGTTGCAGTGAGCCAAGATAGCACCTCTGCACTCCAGCCTGGGTGAAACAGCAAGACTTCGTTTCAAACAAAAGAAGAGAAGAAAAAAAAACTAATTTCTTACCATTATGGAGGCCAGAAAGTCCAACATCAAGTGGCTACATCTAGTGAGAGCCTTCTTGCTGGTAGGGACTCTGCAGAGTTCCAAAGCAGCACAAGGCATCACAGGGCCACTGAGAGGGGCTGACCATGCTAGCTCAGGTCTCTCTTCTTTTTCTTAGAGAGCCGCAGGTCTTACTCCCATAGTAACCCATTAACTCCTTACCCCATTAATCCATGAATGGGTTAATTCATTTTTGAGGGCACAGCCTTTGTGACCCAATAACCTTGTAAAGGCTCCACCTCTCACTACTGTGACATGGGGTATTAAGTTTTCACATAAGTTTTGGAGGGGACAAATATTCAAAACAAAGCAGAATGTACCTCTTAAGATTGCTGTGACTATAACATATATAAAGTACTTGGAAGGGCATCTGGGACATAGGATCGGTTGTATAAGTGTTCCCTAACGTTATCACTGTACTTGGCGCCTAGATAGCAATGGACAGTAGCAAGGAAAGGGAAGATGGAATCAGAAGGCCACAAGGAATGTATTATGTAAGAAAATAAAGCATGTGGTATTTTACAGAGCATGGACTTTTTTTGAGAGCCATGTGATTATAGAAGGGTTTCAAGGAGGGAATAATGATCAGTTTCACAATAGAGATGAGCTTGGCGCTGATGTGATCAAGGTGTTGTTGGAACTGCAGGAAGGGAGTAGAAGAGGGGGAAGCTGTAGCGGGGCCCTCAGCCAAAGGAGGACACCCAAAACCAACACAGTGGTGGGAAGAAGATGGTGGGATAAATCCTAGAGAATTTGCTCTTAATTTGAAACATAACCTATGCATGTATTTCCACATCTCAGATTCCACTGTGATAATATTTGTATATTGCTTAATTTATTTGATGTTAACATTGAGCATCATGCACTCATTCACTTTTTTCTACATTGTAAATTGTTATTTTTTAAAAAGAAGCTTGCTTAGATTTTTCCTTTTATGATTTTATCTTTATTTTTACAAATTTATGGGGCACATGAAAAATTTTGTTATATGTATAGAATGCATAGGGAACAAATCAGGGTATTTAGGGTGTCTATCACCTAAGAACAATACATTTTTGTTAAGTATAATCACCTTCCTCAGCTAGCAAACATTGAATTTATTCCTTCTGGTTTGGTGTGTGTTTCTACCCTTTAATCCACTTATCTTCATCCTCCTTTTCCCTCCACTCACTTCTCTGTTTCTATCTTTCCACTCTCTACCTGTATGTGATCAAATGTTTTAGCTCCCACGTATGAATGAGAACACGAGGTATCTAAGGTATATTTCTTTGTGCCTGGCTTATTTCACTTAACGACCTCTGGTTCCATCCATGTTGCTGCAAATAACATGATTTCATCCTTTTTCATGGCTAAATAGTATTCCACTGTGTATATGTATATATGCACCACATTTTCTTTATCCACTCATCACTTGATGGACACTTAGGCTGACTTCATATCTTTGCTATTGTGAATTTTGCTGCAGTAAACACGTGAGTACAGGTATCACTTGGATATATTGATTTCTTTTCCTCTGGGTAAATTCCCAGTAGTAGGTTTCCTGGATCAACTGGTAATTCTATTTTTAGTTTTTTGAGAAATCTCCATATTGTTTTCCATAGTGGTTGTACTAATTTACATTCCCACCACTAGAGAGAGTTTTCTCCATATCCTCACCAACATGTTATTTTTTTGTGTTTTTAATAATAGCCACTCTGACTGGGGTAAGATGATATCTCATTGTGGTTTTGATTTACATTTTTCTGCAGATAAGTAATGTGCCTGTTGGATGTTTGTATGTCTTATTTTGAGAAATGCCTATACATGTCCTTTATTTTAATGGAATTATTTGTTAATTATTTATTCTCATATGTTTTACTGGGAAGTATTTGATACATGCATAAGAATATAGATGTCATACATACACTTTATAAAGCATAATAATAAAGCAAACACCTCTGAAACAAATACCCAACTTCAGAAATTGAATCCAGCAAAGATTCTTTTCTAGATCAAATTCTACTCAGGCTCTTCTGAACTTTCTTTCAGCTAGCTTTTGACTTTTGGACTTTTGTGCTCATTTCTGCACCGTCCAATTTTTGTAAGAATCCTAAGTCAGCTTTTAAGTCAGAATCTCCTATTCTCCATATCTGATCACCCTCAATATCTAATCAGGTTCCTCATCCTCCATCACCTCCCATGTGATGTCTGCATCCCGGCTTGTCTTCAGAGAAAATTCTATTAGTTTGGTTTTGCCAGAATTCCCTCTTACTCCTCATGTTTCCTTTTGGTAATATTCTAGCCACTGATCCCCACCCTGTTATTTGGCTGTACATTCCTACATGCCTGTGCTGTATTCAGAGCCTAATCCAATCTCTCTCCCATTGTAATGGTCCCTATACCTATTGAAATGGCCTCTTATTGAATAAATTCTGTCTTACTGTCTTTAACAAGTGTCAACAAATATATTTCTTTAATAGATCTTAGCATTACCATTTATATCTCTTATAGCTCTCCCCTGTCAAATCCCAAACTCTTGTCTCTCCCTTAGATGTAAACATTATCCTATATTAAAAAACACTATTGCTTTTATTTATGGATTTATCACACTTGGACATACTCCTATGTAATGTATTATTTATTATTTCTTAACTTTATTTTTAAGACCCAATTATTACCTTTTGTAATAAAGTCAAAAATGTAACTTGGTGATTTTTCAACATTATGTAACTAAGATTCATATTTGTTGCATGTAGCTCTAGCTTATTCATTTTCACCACTATATTTCATTCCATTATATAATTGTAGAAATATATTTGAATTTACTCGAGTGAGTTAGTTACTTCTGTTCTGACAAACAGTGCTGCTATAAACATTTTCTTACATGTTGAGTGATGCATGTGTGCCAGAGTTTCTCCGGGAATGAAATTGCTAGATCATAGGATACATGAAGGTCAAGTAAACTAGATAATGCCAAGTTGTTCACACACAGGTTATGCCAATTTTCAGTGCCATTCTCAATGCCAGCAGCTTTGGGAGTCCCTGGTTTTTCTATATCCTTGCCAATATTTGTTATTGTTAGACTTTTACCTTTTTCTTCTTGACAATCTAGAGGTTGCAAGTGGTACATTATTATGATTTAATTTACTTAATTATTGTGGAGATCAAATGACTTTACATATATTTATTGATTCTTCACTCTTCTTCCTCCAGGAAATATCTATTATATTGTTTGCCCTTTTCTATATTAATTTTTTAATGTGGATGTCATGATAGTTCATAGAATCTGAATATTAGTTGGTTATGTATGTGGCTAATATCCACTGTCAGTTTGTACTTTTTCTTTTTACCTTTTTATGGTAGTCTTTTGATGAATAGAGGTTCTTAATTTTAATGTAATTTGTTGTCAGTCTTTTCCTTTAATTTAGTGCTTTTTGTGCTTTATATATAAACTCCTTCATCCTGAGAACATAAAGACATTCTATACTTTCTACTAAAGGTTGTAATGTTTTCCCCTTTACATTTAGGTTTTAAGCATATTTAACTGATTTTTATGAGGTAAAGATCTTCCTTCACATTTAGGTTTTAAGCATATTTAACTGATTTTTATGAGGTAAGGATCTTCCTTCTTTATTTTGTTCTTGTAATATATGCTATATACTTTAACTCATGCCAGGAAAAAAAAATAAAATGCAATAAAACAATATAAAATAATACAAAGAACAGTATGCCTAATTTCAAGAGTGTTTGACTAGTAAGAAAAAATAACACTAGTCATACCTTGAGCTTGTATGGTACTTTACAAATTAGCCATTCATATAACCCAAGATCCACTGGCTAAACTTTCTAAAAGCAAATCACAGAATGTCTTTCTCTTGTTTAAAACCTTTCATGTTTTCTTATACTGTCCAAAATAGGATATAAACTCCTTGACTTAGTCAACTTGGTACTAGATAATTTTGCCCCCTTTTACCTCTCTAGATACTACTGTACCCACTAGACATTCTTGTCTACCTATTTCCAATTGTTGGGCTCAGAAAATGTACTCCAAATTGTGGCACTTTGGTATGCTAAGTACTTTGAACTACAGACGATAGAGAGGCCTCAGAACCAGCCTCCTGCTCATCTTCCTTCCCTGAAGCATTTGTAGAAACCAGAATTCCTCTTCCATAAGTTGGGTCATAGAAACTGGAACATTAAAGCAAGCCATAAAACCCAAATGGTCACTCTCTTTCTTCTCCTCCTTCCTTTGAAGATCCTCATTTCAGAGGGGTCCTGCCTCATACCTGGGAGTAAGAAATGCTACACAGAGGCCAAGAAGAGTCTGAGCAGATAGACCTCACTGGGTTTCTCTCCTCACTGGATTACTATTAGATCATATCCTTTGTCCCTACATAGCTGCCCATTCTTCATTGAACCTAAGCATAAAAACAGTTTTTCCTAATTATTGGGGTCTTCACTTATAAGGATTCTGTGTCATGTAAAACTTTGATGAAATAAATTTGCTATGCCTTTCTTTGTTAACTTTGTTGCTGTTGTTGTTGTTGTTATGGTACTGTCAACCATGACTCTTACGATGGATTAGGAAGGTATTATACCCTTTCCACGCTTACACAGACATATGAATTACATGTTGTTCAAATGTCCCATGCCATCTTTTAATCCTGTTCCTTTCTTCTGCTATGAGATTAGTAATTTAGTTAAGGGGCGGCTGCAATTCTAGACAAGAAATGATGACTTCCTAATTCAGTGGACATGGAAATATATAATGAGAACATCATTTGAGAATTATGAAGAAAACAGACTTTGTAAGTATTTGAGGGCTAAGTAGACATGCAAGAATGAGTGAATAAGGGTATAGGTGACCACTGATCTCTTCATTGTCATATAGCAAACTTCCTTATATACTGGAAGATATCTGTCGAATGAATGAATGAATGAATGAATGAATGAAAAAGTAGGAGTAAAAACAGTTCTTTTATTTTGGCAATTCAGTTCTTTGGCTATTCATTTTAAGTCTGATTATCTGTATAGGTTTTTGCTTTGTTTTGTTTTTTGCTGTATCCTTAGGTAAATCTATATGTAGCCACCTAAAAAAAAAATGCTGTTTTTAACTATTATAACAAGGTATTGCCTCTGTTAGAACAGAATTTTTAGTAAGCTCATGAACCATGATTTTGTACTTCTATGGACACAGCTAATCATCTTTAAAGAAAAATCTTGATTGAAGGCTTTAGCATTGGAAGTATTTATTGATATTAACATGCACTTAAAATATATTTAAAAGTACCTTTTACTTAGTCACAGACAACTAATGGCTTTAACGAAAGAAGAATATCAAGGTGTACATATAATTTTAGTTCATAATTTCACTAATGATCCTAATTATTGAAGCTCTCAGCCAGTACTCATGCTTTTAGTAATTTTTTAGCTGGATCGAGTACATGTAGATTTCAACTAATAAAATTTATTCTTACATTTATTTAAAATTATATATATATGTATTATTTTTTCCTTCATGCAATTTTCCTGTGTGAGGGAGGGGTGCTACTCCGTTTTAAATTATTATTTTCACAGAAATTAAAATCCCACCAAATCTGCAACGATACATGCACCCTGTAATCAGTGGCACTCTATGTCCTTTCAGGCTCATTTCTGCACTTAGGAGCCGACTGAGCTCAAAGGACAGCCCATTCTTGAGGCTGCAGACCTTTCTCTGATCAATACCGGCTTCAGGATCTGTGAGGTCAAGTCTGTGCCCTTTCTTGCTACAGTGCTACTTCTAGGCAAGGTCACTTCTTTGTGCTCCTGGCCTCTTGCTCACTTCTTTTCTTTTGGAATCATTGGGTCTCTGCTTTCAAGCTCCCTGCACTCCGGACTCACAGCCGCTTTCCAGCGAAGGCCCCAGCCTGGTTCACCTCCTCAACCAGCACAACAGCCCCTTCTCATATCCTCATCAAGAGTTGATCTGGGCAAGACCTCTGCGGAAACAAATCTGTTGTTGCTTTTCCACCTCCTAATCCTTTATGTATAGCCTATTTCTCTAGTTTTCTAACAAGTCTCCTAAGTAAAAATGGTGAATAGTAGAAAATGCATGGACATTGGGGATGGACAAAGTTCTTTTTTCTTTTTACCTGTGTGACCTCTTAGTTTCAATATTTTCAGAATATCGTATGAAAATTAAATATCAAATAGAGACATAACATCTTGATACAAAACGAGTGGTACATAAGTGCTAGAGGCTACTGCTGCCTGGGGTCAACCTCACTCTATGGAAATACCTAAACCTTTTGCACACGGCATTTTTTGCCTTTTCTAGGTTTTAAACTAACTAACTAAATAAATAATGCACTAATTAATTTTACCCTTCTCTTTACTTTGATTCTCCCTCCTCTGGAATGTACTTAGCATTAAGTTCATAACATAAGCTCACCTGGAAGAAATAAAAGTTAAAGCTCTGTAAATTAGTTAATACAAGTCTTTACTACTTCTGACTAATTATATCTGTCTAAACCTCCAAAGCTTTCTGGACTTTCTGTTGGCTTTGTCACCTTATGCATCAGATGTTATCAAAGATTTTGAAGATCAGAGCGTGAAATAGGCCTCAATTCTGTGGAGATGCCCCTCAGTTTCTCAGGCAAGAGTTAGTGCTGGGTGCTTGCTTTTCCATTACTAGATCAGGGACACTCAATAAAGTGTCCTCTTCAGTAGAAAGTGCATTTTTTGGGGTGGGGATATAAGTTTTGTTTTGTTTTGTTTTTTGAACTACTACTCCTGCAATCGTGATGGAAAGATTCCTTTGTAGGTTTGCCATCTCCAAGTTAGATGGTTATTATTACTCTGAATCAGAGAAGGTGGACACAAGTAAGAAAGCACATGACATTTGGATAAATGGTTGCTGGTACCTTTAAATACAGTTTGGGACTTCTCCCCAGAGTGTCTGCTGTAACTAATAGGAAATCCAGGTAGAGACAACTGGCACAGCCCTCATCAATTTATCCACCCAGCTATCCATTCTTTCAACAAGTGCTTGTAGGTAGTAGCTATTCTTGCTGGACACTGTGCTTGGCTCATAATAAGCCTTCAAAAATATTGATAAAGAAAAAATGAAGAAAACAAAGATGAAAATGAGGAGTTGAAGAGGTCCTGTCTCAGTGTAGTGTTGCTCCTGCTCGCCATGACCTGTCTTCCTTACAGCTCTGTCCCAGACTCACAGTCTTCTCTGTGTGCCAGCACTATTTTTCTTTCTCTCCACTTCCTGAGGCATAAGTAATTGCCCTGGATTTTTTTTTTACAAAGTTATCCACACTTTAAAACAAGGAAAAAAATGTAAGCACAAGGACTGAAGCACAGGTTGGTACTGGAATTTGCAAATGGATTAGAGGAAGAATTCTCTTTAGCAATAGTGACTTTATGGGGTCTCCTGTCAGAATACGTGGAATGTCATCAGTTTCTGACTATGCGGATACTTAATAGGAATTTTCCTGCGGATCTTCATTCATTTTGTGCCGGGTATGGATCTGAGAGTCCCTCTCCAACTAAAAGACTGGAATGTTGTAGTGCAGCCCACAATCTTGTCAAAGGTAGGTCATGAGTGTCTGAAGATTTCTTAGGCTTACCAACTGTGAGGATGAGTTCCACCTAGCTTCTGAAAGATCTAATGCCCTTCTGGGCCTTTTTAAGGAAATAGACCATAAAAGTTACACCAATTTTCTCTACGTGTACCCACTCCCCCATTTTCATTATATCTCCTATTAGCAATCTTACAGAATTGAGTACATTCAGAATGTAAAGTATGGCTGAATAGATTGTCATTTCCTGCTTGATTTTGCTTGACTTATTAATACTAGGAAAAATGGGGCATTCTAGAAAGTGAGACCTGGAAGATGAGTTTTCTCAAGTCGACATTTATCCATGTCTGAAATATTGACTGAGTTTCTTCAACGCATGCCAGGCACTGTTCTAACACCCTTGATATTGGATCTTTTCAATGGTATTTATGAGAAATGTAGACTTATTAGACTGATTTTTCAAATGGGGTGATAAGCTTTAGGAAAATTTTTAGTTTTGTCTGAGTTTATGTCACCTGTTAGTGGCAGAACTGGAATTTCACTATGGACAGCACAGTTTCAACGTTGAGATCACTGTCGATCAGCTACGGACCCTCCAAGTAGACAGGATCCTGTCCATATGTAGTTCATAGTGTCTAGCTGGAAAGATGGATATGTAAACAACTATTGATCTGTCACATGAAGGATGGGGGGAGCTTTGAGAGCACATAGCCAGGGCAGTCAGGAAGGGACACTTAGAGTGAAACCTGGAAAATGATAGGAGGTCAGTAGCAGGGAAAACACCAATCTAAAGATAGCTTTAAAATGATGGGAGCAAAAAGAGTGAATGTGCATTAATCTCCAGGCATTTTCTTCATCTAAAGGTACTGCTTTTTTAAATTTCTTGATAGATTTGAAAATGCCAACAGCAACGAGTATAAATTAAGAAGAAAACATTTCTTTGAAATAAAAATACAACAGTTTTTCTTCTTCCTAAAGTAACTTCTGCTTATTTCCTAATTTCTTTCTTTTTCTATGACTGGGACTCCTAAACTTTCTAAACTATTAATGATGGGTTTGGAATCATTATGCATTTCATCTTTTTTCTCACTGCAGGCTGCAAGCAAAGGGTAATGTCTGTAGAAAGTTATAAAATCGCAAAAATGAGGATTCAGCATCAAATTACCATCTTGCCCTTAAATATCATGCTGCTTCTCTTATTCTAAAGCAGGTGAATGTTGGATACAGATGCAGCTTGAAGCCATTATTCTAACCCATACTGTTAGTACATAGATTTCATTTGCAGAAAGTCACTGTGTCCCATCATGCTTGGAAATCTAGAACACGCCCTGCATTCACTCGGTGGCAGTTGCGTTTACGTTTTAACGGCATGCAGTGCACGAGAAGTTGGGTCCTGGGCACATCCTTACACATATGAATAAATAATGTTAAAGCTAATAAGATCTCTGAGAGAAAATGATGATTGTCTTTAATCACTAACCTTAAGCAGCAGCGAACCATATTATCAAACACCTTCATTTCTTATAAAACTATCTATCACACACAATATAGACCTGATGAAAAAGAAGGTGGAAGTAATCAGGACAGAATGCCAATTACCTCATTACTTGTCATAGCACATTGTAACTGGAAATTGCTTCTTTCAGGTTCTGTTTGCTCAGGCAATTACAATAAACTCTCTGCTTGACATGTTGTTTGCACAGATGTAGTGCATTAATAAACATGAGGGCTAATCTGAATTATTGAACCAGCCACAATAATTCCAACAAAGGATTTATAATAAGTCCAAGAAAGCTGAGGTATCACTGGAATTCCCTGTAAGCAACACTGACATACTTTATCACATGTAAAATCCTCAAATTTAATGTACAGTACTGGAATATGTCCCCTAGGTATTTTATATTTTCTGTGGCTCTAAGTCCTAAGCAACTGCCATCATGAAGGAGAATCAAGACTGCTAAGGTAAGTGGCAATATCACAGACTTAGAGGAAATTACTTTACTTGCTGCATAGCTTGCACATGTTGAGCTCTTTTTACCCTATTTTTACAAATCTAATTTTATTTAAAAAAAAAAAAAACCCTTCTGTGGTAGTTGTAAAACATTAAATGTTGCTAAGTATCATGGAAATGTACTGTTATCCAAAGAATGGAATGAAAGATGTGTGAAATTCCTTTCCTGCTCATATTCCTAGAAAGGGCATCGTACAAATATAGAAAGCCTTGTAGAGAACAGCCTCCCGTCATGGTCAAATATGAATAATTTTTCAGAGCAAAGCTCACAAAGTGTTCTTTACCTAAATTGAGTTCGTTTAACTGAGTTCACTTTTCCTATAAACATTTCTTATTTAAAGAAATCATTTTAATGTCAAAAATATATCCACTTGGAAAAATTGTGTGCCTCATCAATTTCTACCATACAGAGGCTGGATTTTAAAATAACTTTGTTTTTTGCCATGCGAGTAATGAATAGAATTAGAAATAGAAATGTCTTCAGAAGAGAATTGGATGCATTTAGCATAATGATTTCATGGGGAGGGGGGGTTATTAATGCTATTGACTGTGATTGGGAGTATGTTCCTAGCCTTTGAAGTTCCGGGCAGGATACATTTGGCAAAGTCTCTCAAGACAGACTCTGGTGTTGTAAAAGGGACAAGATCCTGTCAGTGAATAACCATAGCAATTTTTACATTCTTGGGCAAAGCCATACTCACAGAATAGAGTACCATAAGGTTTCATCATTTCTCCCCAAGTTAAAGCAACTTACTTCTCTCTCAGTTTCCTCTTATGTTCACTCTCCTTTTGATACCATGTAATTAATTGCACTCTAATATGGGTGCAGTGGTTTGATTATAAATCTAAATTACAGTAGCAGCAAGAAGCCACTCAATTGTAACATATCTATATAAAAAAGGAGACAAGTTACCACCATAGAACCCCTTTCAAATGAAGAACACATATTGTTCCAACTCCAAGCATTGCTCAGATGTGCAGTGCACTAGGCAATAACACTGAAATTGTCAATTAATCTCAGAAAAATTTTGAGGACTAGTTCTTGTATGTTTTCCTTGAATTTTGAGTTCTCAAAGCATAGAAATTAAGAAGTAAAACAGGCTTTTTTTGGTCTTAAAATGGACTCTTCAGGTTTTGAGCAACAGTTAAATGTAAAATGAAAATTTGTATGTAAGATTTCTCCTAATTCGAACTCACAGATTCATATAAAAATTTAGATATTATCACTGTCCTTTACTCACTCTATTCCACCTCAGCTTCTGGTCTTGCTGCCCCAACACCCTCTCTCTCAGCATCTTCTGGAGTCACTCCTCTCCACCCCCAACTTCATGAAATGCTGCTTTACTAGGACAGAAACTGCACTTTCTATGGCTTTAAAGAAAATGTGAATCAAGATATCTCAAACACTAATGGGATATATTAAAGCAATTTAATTATTTTAATCTGTTTCATATATCATGAAATTATGTAGAACAATTTCATTTAAGTGTTACCATCACTGTCGAGACTTCAATTGTGAATTGTTACACCAGCAAATATTGAAGAACATGAGTGCTAGTGAAGTTCTATTGCAGTGTATGCAAGTGAGGACCAGAATGACACCAGGAGGAAAATTTCCATCATAATCAACTTATTCATTCCGTAATAACCTCCTTAGGAATCATACTTCAAGATTATAATGTTCTGTGATTAGTTTCAGTCCAAAGTTAATGTTGTTCTTTGAGTTCGTGTTTGCTTTACTCAAGTTATAACACTCTCACATAGAGCAAGAATAATTTTAATTATAAAATAATTATAAAAATAAATTGAATAAAATAAATGAACAATAGGTTAAGGGAAGCTGAATTAGACCATTTAAATACCACATAGAGTAGGCCTTCTTTGAAAGACAAAATACATATGAAAGTTAAAAGCAAGGAAAGTCAGTTTCCATGAAACAAAAATTACTTTTCAGTTAATTTTAACCACATAATTCCCTGTTTCATAATAAATTTTCTCTGTATTACATTTAACTTGTTAAAAGGCAAGGGTGCATAGTTATCTATACCTATGTATATGTTGGGGATAGATGGTTTCCCCGATTATTTTTCAATGTTTTACACAAGTGAATATTCAAAAGCAAAAATATAAACTACATGTTTTTTCCAATGTCATCATATCAATAATTCAAATTAAATCATAGACAAATCAAAACTTAGAAAAGTCTGAATCTTCACCATTAGCTAATGCAATTTAAGCATATGTATAATTGGAGTATGTTAATAAGATTATAAATAACATTTTTAAACAAAATGTACAGTTTTGAAGGTAAGAGTCTTTCAAACTTTGAAAGGTTCTCGTCTTTATATCAGATATGAACCTAGATATTTAATGCATAGCTAGATTAATATTACATTCATGTCAATATTATATATATTTCTGATATATAAAAATCATATTAGTATAAACTGACAGCAATAAAAACATAGTCATATAATTCATAAAAGTAGGGTAGGGAATGAAATCCATGAGAAATTTCATACTAGTTACAGAGTAAAAAGAAGATGTACTCTTATTCATTCTAGGTTAATTTAATTCCAATCACAATTATTGAATACAAGTGGATCCATTCATTTCCTAGCAAATAAATTAAATAGTAATCTGCTCTGGATCATTTGCTGTGTGTTCATTCATTACTAAAAGCTTAGGAAACTTGTGTGAGAAACTTTAAGAGATAACAGTGTCAGCAAATTCATATAATCATGTACTTGTAGGCATACCATATGTAATGGTTTCATAGAAATGAAATATGTATACCCACATACCAATATACTCCACAAAATATGTATACCCACATACAAATATATATGTACCTATAAGACATCAATGTAACTAAGTAGTATTCACTTTTTTAAAGTTTCATTGTAATTTAAATTATTTCAAAAAAAATTTGATTTTCTGGTAAAGGTTGTTCATAGGAGAGTACTTTAAATATGAAAGGTTATTATTTTAGGTCACTTATTAAACAGTCAAAATCTGGAAATTTAGTGTAAAAGAGTAAACTGATAATTTTTAACTGGTAAAATATTGTAACTGCGGAGGGTGTGCAGGGAGCTGGGAGCAAGAATGGACCACACTTGAGGTCTTAAGAGCAATAGTTGAAGCTGCTACAGCCCTAGTGCGGTACCACGGTTTTCACAATATTTTTATTTCCACTGATTTTTTCATTGCTTTTTCTCCCTAGAAACTAATGATTTATCTAGCTGAAATGTAAAATTGACATATGTTAGCCATTTCCGTTTTCAACTCCTTCTTCCATTCCAGATTCGATTAACCCCCATATATAAACTTAACAGCACTCACACATGGGGCATTGAGTACACAGATATGGAAAGGGAAACATAAATTATGTTCCAAAAATTTAAAGAATGTATTAATTGAGTTTTGAAGTAATTGATGTTTATGGAAATTACACATTTTAGAGGGTTACAAATCATTCCTAAGATTTTTTTCATAGTACCTTTTCAAAAGTTTCCTTACATTACTATCAGATATTGTTGGAAGCAATGAAAGAAAAAGCTACAAATAGTAATTTATCACATACTTGTAGCTAAGATACTGTTTAAACTGCATTTTAATAATTATCAGCAAACAGAATCTCAGACTTCAAAGTAAATAATCATCAGAAAATTCTCTAAGGTTACAAGAATAGTCCTTGAATTTCTAATTCCACAGAGATAAATTATGAATCATTTTTGTAAACTTTCCTTCGTAGTTGCTTATTCAAATTCAAAAATTAGAGAACTCCCCAGTCTTTATAAAAATGACATAGATCCACAGTAAGATCATTAAAAATACATATTGGTTACATGTTAGTGAATATCTGTAGTCCTATCAGTTCTTCCCAAACAGTTACATTTTGAGTATTCCTTATTGTTATGGTCTGTATTTGAAAAGGTTTTGAAGTGCCATTCTGTGGCAAAATTCTCTGAGTTTAAACATGACATCAGCAAGCCATCATGAAGCCCTTATACTTCACTATAAATCTACTTCTTTCCTAGGAGAGATTAGCAAGTGAAATTGGTAGATATAATTTTAACCACATAATTCCCTGTTCCATAATAAGTTTCTCTGTATTATATTTAACTTATTGAAAGGCGCTTTATTGAGCATATCAACATGATAACACTGAATGTTATGTTTGGATCCTTCATCCTCAAAAATGGATGACGTTGGTCACATGGGTGCCATACTTTTTTGGGATGCTCTACTCAGAACTCTTTACCAGTTCTGTATCAATTTTCACAATCCATATACTCCCAGGAAAGCAAAGTAACTTGCTACAAAATCAGAATCTGGCAGCTTTTACATATCTTTAAGAAGTTTTTTTTTTTTTTTTTTTTTTTTTTTTTAAGGCGTTCTTTTCCTATTACAGAAATACTCCAAGCAGGCTTTGAAATGCTTATAGACTCTTCCTATTTTTTTGTTCATCCAAAGGGGTGGGTACTCCTAGAAAGGTGAAAGGTTTTTGAACATGAGAGTTTCTTCCTCTAAGAACTCCATTTATTCCTATGTGAGAAAGTAGGAAACACAAAAAGAGCAGGAGAAATCAATGAGCTTTTGCATTTCCTGGAGATGGTAAAAGACTACTAAATCAGAATGTGGGTTGCTAGACCCCTGCTGAGATGAGAAAACCGAGGCTGAAAAACAGTAAGGAACCCTGTGAGGAGCTGTCAAGACCATGGAGGGAGTAGCACGGAATTATTGACTGGGAGCTTTTAGGAAGTGTTTTAGAGAAAGTTGGTTGCCTTTACTCCAGCAAGAAAAACTCAATACTGGAGAACTTGGAACACTGAAACCAGAGAACTTGCTGTGGGAAGAGACAAGTAAAAAGATTCACCACTCCATTAGACCCTCTCCCAAGGACACCACTCTGGGAGGGGCAGTTACTGGACTACTTAAATGTCAGCCTGAGTTGACTGAGCAAATTTTACCAACAAAAAATTCGAGATCTCTGATGTTTGGCCGGTTTTGGAGGCCATTTTAAACTAAAACTCTTTAAAATGTCCATTTATAAAGGTTAATCACAAGAAAGTGCAGCAGGGGAGAATGGGAAAATATTTTCATAAGTGGCTGCTTGTTCGATGTTAGACCATGCTTATTTTTTTCTCTATCAAATTCCCTAAGTCTCATTCTTAAAAAGAAGTTCACTAAAAATAATCCAAAAATTAACTTTTGAAGCTATGAAAAATCATGAACCATTTTCCCAGTTTTCCCATTTGAGAATACAATTAAACTCTGACAATTATGTCCGTGTATATCTATATTTAAGTGCAAAACCTATGGATTTTTATTGTTTTATAAGTGAGTTGGCATCATATTTTCTTTCTCTTTCTTCCCTTCTATACCTCAGCTATTAAAAACAGTAACAAGAGTAGTTTATTTGAATCAGGATGGGTATTAAGCAAAGCCTTTCTCAATCAAGAACACGTAAACTTTTGCAAGCAAAGAAACAGACACTCAAAATACTGCAAGGAAGTAAGCTTACCTTTTGCTTGTTCTGTTCATCTTAATATTTCAAGTGCTACAGTGGCAGTGTCCTGCAAAGCTTCCCCACTTGGCAGAACTGCATGAACTGATACAGATTCAGAGAAAGCAAATAGGAGCTTTACCAACGAAAATGTGGAAAATCCAAGAATTAAAGTGCCGTTATTTCGATTTGAGGAGAGTACAGTCTATTTCTTAGAATATGTGACTCAGTGCATATTTCTTTGTCATTGTTTTGAGGTTCACTTAACCATAAAGAGGGAAGAGAGCTCAGTGAAGCATGGCTGGCTTGACAATAGGCTTTCTGCAGGTTAGCCAAATTTAACTGGCAAAAGCTCGCCCAAACCCTTTTGTCTGCTACATTTGCACCATAATGTCAGTCCTTCTTCGCATATTTCACAGATCAAGTCTGACCATTTATCCCCAGAGATGGAAAAAGTCATTTCTGGGTCTGTCTATAAAAGTTACTTTATAAAGTATTGTGCAATTCTATTACAAAAGCTACAAAAGGGGAAAGTGCACTTCACATGGCCACAATTAGGGATTCTGTTTCCGCTCTCCTGCCCTTGTCAAAGCTTTGATTTAGTTTTCCTCGGTTTTGTCCAAGGGTCATTACAGATGTCTGCACATGATTAGCATCTCCCCCCACGGCCCCTCTCCAACTGGGTGATTAGCAAATTAAAACTTTGCATTCTTTTCTGTCTACTGAGACGTACTGGGCAAGATTAGCAAATGTGGCTAATTGTGGAGACCTGAGGGGGCATCAAGGTGTTTGTCTCAGAATTTTGGAAGCTAAATATTAAGTTAGCAATTGGGAAGCCTATTATGTCACATGCTCCAGCATTTAATGAAGCATTCAACTCTGAAACTTAGAAACAATTGTATCCTTGATGGGGGGGGCTCCAGGAACATTTTGCATCCATACCCTACCTAAATGATGGCAACCTGATCCATTAAAAACTGGATTTGGTGTAGGCCATGAACAGTGTCGGGCACATTTGCAGCTCCATTTCAGAAACTGAAACCCCTGTTCTCCATAAGGACTCAGTATAACTTTTAAAGCGTTTACAACCTATGAATTCGGGTAAATGCCAACCATAAATGAGGTATTGAAATGATCCAGGAGAAATTGAGTCTTCAGTTTCAAGTGGCAATTGAAATATAAGAAAAACATTCCTGGCTCCATCTTTGTTTTAGGAGAGCAAATGTTTGATTAGGTTAGCAGACGAAGGAAGAAAAAGCTTTGGCAGGCTTACCCCAACCATATAGGAGATATAGAATCTACAGAGGGATCCGGCAAACAAGGCCCAAATGTCAGGCTTCCATTCAAAATAGACATTCTGCAAAATATATTTCTAAATGGTAACCACAGGAGGGCATAACCATTTTTTTTAAATGTGTTCCATCTCTTCTTAATTTTTCTTATCATTCTATGGTAGTGAATCAATCAAGTGGGCACAAATATCTCACAGGATATTTGTTGGAAAATGAAAAGATAGAAAGTCATATGGAGCCACACATCGAATCAACTATGAAATTAAAACTCCATTGCAGGCTACCCTAATTTCAGCCTTCCTTGTCCATACAGCTACTGAGTCTCAAATCATTGGCAGTCAGATACTTTAGGGACTGAAACCTTCTGTTTCGTGACATTACCTCCTGGAGTAGCAGGGCACCTTTACTATGTAGAGCAAGTTTTGTTACCATTACCCTATGACTCACTTCATCTTTCCACCAGGGAAGCATTGTCCCTCTTGTAAAACAAAGAAGCCTACTGATAATTTCTGAAAATCCAAGTCTGATATCTGAGAACATCTGTGGTTTTCAGTTGCTGAAAAAAAAAAAGTTTATAATGGCATATCTCAGGCCTATTGTGATTGGCTAGAACATATGATACAAAAATATCAACATAAATCAGTCGTCTCCGACATCTTATAAACAAGCAATTCCCAAATCAATATATTGACTTAAAGATAACTAATGCAGCCTGCTGAGGTGAGCTAAGCACAATTCTTCATTTCTAGGATATTCTGGGATCACAAAATACTGTGTAAATCAGATTTATTAAACCATCCAGCAAGATGTGAGTTATAAACAAGGATAGTATCCTGATAAACAGGATTTTATTTGTATGTTGTTATTCCTTTTATCACAAAGTTCAAGTTCTACAGCATTTCACAGAGGAATTTCAGTTTAGTGATAAGGATACATCATTAGTGGTATAATGTGCAAATGTAAACAATAATTGCTAATTGAATGTAGGTAAACATTGCTGTACTTTGCCAATGCTGACATTAGAAATAAATGCAATTTTCAATAGCCTTACCACACTCATTTGGCAACAGTGAAAGGGCTTTCTTACAAATGACTCTTGTATTATTATATCCAATATTGTTAGCATGCATTCCCATTTTCCATTTTATGTTCCTTGTTTCTTATCAAGAAAGTGAGTATTCTCACTAAATTAGAAGAAGTGCATGGTCATCTCTTCTTGGCATGCAAATTATTATTTAATCAATTAATGGATATTTTCGAAACTCTCCCTCAAAAGGAGTGGATGGGGCCATTGCTGATTTCTCTTCACTTTTCCTTCCACATCTTGCCCGTCCTTACTATAATGAAGCTTTTCCATTCTTCACCAGCCCACAAAGTTCTCTTTCTTTTCAGAATCCTCAGCACTTACTGGTTGAATCTCATTAGCTCTTCCCTCTATACTATTTTGCTTTATTTCATATTTACCACATATTCTTGCTATAATTTCAGGCCATGTTTAGGCATTCCCTATGCTTTCTGCTCCAATACCAGGCACATGGGGCAACTCAAAATGTACTTGCTCAGTTAGGTCTTTTTTTATTTTTTATTTTTTTTTGAGGTCTGATCTAAAGCTTGCTGTCTACAGATGATGAGGTAGAGATGGAGAATATGAGACACAGCCAGAGTGCCATATAATTGACACATATAATTTATGTTCCAAACATTTCATTTTGTAGAATTTTTTTTTTAAGAAATGCTCTTAAATAAACTGGAAGACAATGAATCCAGGGCTGTCTCAGGCAACCTGGACATATAGTTACCCCAGATTATCTGAGCTCTTACTGTAAGCTGTTTTACCTCCATTAACATATTTACTCTTCATTTTAGTCCTATGAGGAAAATACTATTATTATTCCCACTTTACAGATGAGTGAACCGAAGCACAGAGGGATGAAACAACTGGACCATAGTCACATAGCTCATAAGTGGGGAGGCGATATTTAATGCTGACCCAATTGACCCTATGGCTTATATTTAAAGTTGTCACAGAAACTTATGTTTTTTTAATAGTCTTTCTCTAATAACAGGTATGCATTTTCTAAAGAAGGAACTTAAGAAGTTTATGAACCAGAGAAAATATTTCCATAAAATCACTTAAGAAAGTATTATATAACATTGTTGTCTTAGAGCACTAAATAGGACTTTTATATATTTTTTCTATAATAACTAATTGGTTTTGACAAATTTTTATCAGACCTTTTTCAGAAAAAAAATCAATGTATGATCAATAAAAATATTAGAAAACATAAGATAGTAGTGAGGTAGATTTTTAAAAATGATTTTACTTGTAGTTTCCATAGTTTACTCCATAATAACCCCATAGTTACCCGAGTTTGTATTCATTTTTTTTTTTTTTTTTTTGAGACGGAGTCTCGCTCTGTCACCCAGGCTGGAGTGCAGTGGCACAATCTCAGCTCACTGCAAGCTCCGCCTCCCAGGTTCACGCCATGCTCCTGACTCAGCCTCTCCAAGTAGCTGGGACTACAGGCACCCGCCACCACGCCCGTCTAATTTTTTGTATTTTTTAGTAGAGACGGGGTTTCACCGTGGTCTCGATCTCCTCACCTCGTGATCCGCCCGCCTCGGCCTCCCAAAGTGCTGGGATTACAAGCGTGAGCCACCGCGCCCGGCCCTGAGTTTGTATTCTTTCTATAACCTTGCACACACATGCACACACACATACACAAACGCACAAATCATGAATCATTAGTAAATCCAATATGATGTCTTAAAGATAAATCTAAAATACCCTGTTATGAATTAAATGTTTATATTCCTCAAAATTTCTATGTAGAGGTCATAACCCTCAACATTATGGGATTTGGAGATGGGGTCTTTGGGGGGTGATTAGGTTTAGATGAAGCTGTGAGGGTGAGACCTCCTTGATGGGGTTAATATCCTTATCAGAAGAGGAAGAGAAATCTGAGCTTGCTCTCTCTCTGCCATGTGAGGACCAGTGAGCATGTAGCTGTCTGCAAGCCAAGAAGAGTGGCCTTACCAGAGATCGAATCTGCAAGCACTTTGAGCTTGAGAACTGTGAGAAACAGATGTCTTTTGTTTTAAGTTCCCCACTCTAAGGTATTTTGTTATGGTAGCCAAAGCAGACTAGTACAGAGCCCTGCTACACTCATAATAAATCTAATTTTCTCAGAGTCCTTGGCCGGGAGGCCATGCATGCTGACTCACATCTCTTTTCCTTTGGGCTGAGTTTCCTCTGGAATCTCCCGACTTCCTCATGTGAATAGGTTTCTGAACGGGGCTCTACATTCTCAGTTTTTTTAGATAGGAAGGTCAGGAATGGTCTTGCTGAAGAGGGGGCATTTGAGTGGCCCAAACAAGATAAAATGTGCATATCTGGGGTGACAGCATTCTAGGCAAGGGAAAAAAACAGAGGCAGGCGTGGCACGGTGGCTCACCCCTGTAGTCCCAGCACTTTGGGAGGCCAAGGTGGCGGATCATGAGGTTAGGAGATGGAGACCATCCTGGCTAACACGGTGAAACCCCGTCTCTACTAAAAATACAAAAAATTAGCAAGGCGCGGTGGCGGGCACCTGTAGTCACAGCTACTCGGGAGGCTGAGGCAGGATAATGGCATGAACCCGGGAGGCGGAGGTTGCGGTGAGCCGAGATCGCATCACTGCACTCCAGCCTGGGCGACAGAGCGAGATTCCATCTCAAAACAAACAAACAAACAAACAAACAAACAAACAAACAAACACCAGAGGCAATGCCCCTGAGGTAAGAAAGTGCTTGACACGCAGGAGGAATGGGAAAGTCAGTCTCGACGAAAGGCAGCAGTGGTGGAAAACCAGGTAAGATCTCTAGGCAAGGACCAGAACTCATGGCCTGTGTAAACCAGGGTTTCTCACCCTCGGGGCAATTGGTATTTGGGCTGGATAATTCTTTCTTATGGGAGGCTGTCTGTGAGGTGTGTGGTCTTTAGCAGTCTTTCTGGCCTCTGTCCATAAGGAGATAGTAGCACTCCCTCTCCATATGACAGCCGAAACAGTCTCCAGATATCGGTAAATGTCCTCTGGGAGGCAAAATTGCCCCTGGTTGAGAATCACTATTTCGGACCATGAAAAAGGCTTTGTGTTTATCCTATGAGTTTTACCAAGTCCTTGGCCTTTGAGCTTTGAGCAGGAGAGTTACAGGGCCTGATCGACATCTGGACATGAGGATAAGAAGGAAATCAGTGAGCCAATGGGGAGGCAATGGGAGAGATCCAGGTGAGACATGATCCAGGTGAGGCTTGGACTGCATATGTCATCACTGACAGGATTTACTGATGGGAAGCATGAAGGCAGTGAAAGAAAGAGAGAGGCCGGGCGTGGTGGCTCACGCTTGTAATCCCAGCATTTTGGGAGGCCGAGGCGGGCGGATCATGAGGTCGGGAGATCGAGACCATGGTGAAACCCCGTCTCTACTGAAAATACAAAAAATTAGCCGGGTGTGGTGGCGGGCGCCTGTAGTCCCAGCTACTTGGAGAGGCTGAGGCAGGAGAATGGCGTGAACCCAGGAGGCAGAGCTTGCAGTGAGCCGAGATCACGCCACTGCACTCCAGCCTGGGTGACAGAGCGAGACTCTGTCTCAAAAAAAAGAAAGAAAGAAAGAAAGAGAGATAGTGAAGAAGACTGAAATTTTTAGCCAGAGTTAATTGGCCTGAATGAGAATGAGAATGCCATTGAGTGAGAGGAGAAACCCTCAGTGGAAGTGGTGTGGGGGGTAAGGTTGTGAGGTGTGGGGATCAGTGCAGGGAGTGGTGCAGTTTGAAGGTGACAGCAATTCTGTCAAGGACATATTTGAGATGCCCTTTAGATATCCAAGTTGAGATGATGAATAGGTGGTTGGATACACAACTTGAGGCTTCAAGGGAGTGATTACTGGTAGAAACAATAGATTGGAAGTCAGTATGCAGATAATATTTTAAAGTATGGTACCAGATTTAATCACCTGGGATCCTGGTACCAAAATGTGTGCCAGGAGCAATGCAGAATAGTTAAAAAATTTTGAGAGAAAAATGCCAACACTTGGTATCTGTCAGTGCCCGAATATGTGGTCTAGGTAGCTTACATTTTCAACATTAGTTTGAGCCACATTCCTTATAATGATATCATATTTTTGTGAACTATGATAAGAATGCAACTACTACATGAAAATCAATGTGGAACAGGAAGCGAGGGTGGCCATGTCCAATTAGATTGGGGGATATGAGAAATTGTGTAGTGCACAACAGGTGCATAAATGGCACTAGTGAAGAATATGAATACTATTATATTTTCTTTCAAATTTGTGTAATTTATAATATGACTATGAGGCTATTAGGACATATATCAGTTTCCTATGAGTACCGTAATGAATTGCTACAACTTTTGTGACTTAAAACAACATCAAAGTACTCTCTTTTGGCTCTGGAAGTCAAAACTCTGACATGATTTCGCTGGGCTGCAATCAAGATGTGGGCAGGGCCACATTCTTTCTGGAGGCTCCGGGGGAGAACCCATTTTCCTCCCTTTTCCTATATCTCTTGCATTCCTGGCTCATGAACCCTTCCTCCATCTATCTTCCAAACCAACAGCATGGTATCTTCAAACTCTTATCAGTTTCCATCATCATATCACCTTCTGTCTCCTTTGACCCTCTTTCCTCCTTGCTCTAAGGACCACTGTGATTATGGTGTTTTATCCAGGTAATCTAGGAAAATCTCCCTACATTAAGATCCTTAAATTATCCATGTTTGTAAAGCCTCTTTTGCCATATAAGGTGACAGATCTGGGGATTCAGATCTGGATATCTTTGGGGCCATAATTCAGCCTACCACAGGGTGTAGATACTTAGTAAGGCATTTTGACCTATCTAATAAATAGAAGTTAGGCATTTCTTTTGGACTTGGGGTGGTCTGAAAACCATTACTGAAAAACGAAAGGCACCAAGAACTGTGAAAGTTTTGTAACTTCTGATCTAGGTAATAATGTAGTTAGAGACCCAAAGATTCCCAAATATTGAGTCACAGAGAACTTTGATATTTAGACTTTGAGAAGAGAGGAAGGATTTGGCAAAAAAAGAACAAGAAAGAATAACTAATGGTGTAGGGGTAAAACCAGGAAAGTGTGAGATCTCAGCATGCAAGTGAAAAAAGTGATTCAAGAGTGAGGAAACAATCAAATTTATCTAATATCACATATAGTGTAAGACCAGGAGTGAGACATGATATTTGGACATAATTGGGTGCCAAATGTAAATATGAACACATTTTAATAATTAAGTGTTCAATTTAATATAGTGAACAGTCATTTAAGCTAGGCTTCAGGAAAATAGTTGTCACCCAATTAGTGTATTTATAGCAGATGTATCTATCTATCATCTATCTATCTATCTATCTATCTATCTATCTATCTATCTATCTTGTGTTAGCATACCAATGTCATGAGATCAGAGGTATATAACTAAAGAAAATCATTATTGATGAGTTACTCTGGAAATACTTGTAATTCAAATTTGGGCATTGCAGAAGGACATTTCACCAACAACCAGGGTTACTCATGCAGAAGCACTTGTCATGTGTCTAGTTGGTTTTTAACTCACCCCGAGTTAGTCTGGAAAACACTGTCAGTATTGGCAAAGAAACAGAGTCAGCATGCAATTGATTTAACTAATAATTCATGTATTCATTCACTCAACAAACACTTACAGAGCTCCCACCATCTCGGGCAACATGCTGAGGACTTAATAGTGCCAGGCAACAGAACCCAAGACTAGCCACCCTCTGCTGATAGGTGTATCATGGGCAGGGCAACATGCAGAAAGACTGGGCCACAGGGCAGAGCAAGTGTGAGGTAGCAAAATTACATAATCTCGCTTCGCAGTTTCAAACCCTGCACGTTTTTTAAATATGATTTTTTCAGTGTATTTCATTTACTCATAAAAATATATATCCACATTATGCTATCAGGAGCTTCATCAAAAAAATTTGAAATGCCTTCCCCATAATTACCTCCACTAGATTCCAGCAGAATATCAAATGAGCAGAGCAAAATATCTGTTACGTACCACCCACTCCACTGACCTCAGTGAAACATTTGTTTCACTATCCAGATGGAGCAACCGAAATGTCTGCGTTATTGAGCAGCGGTCAGGTAAAATTCAAATGAAGCTCACCTTCTTTTAAAAATGAATGTTTGTTACTCTTGCTGTCGTTTTAATTCTTTTTTATTTGGGGAAACAGATATTCATTTATGGTTATGAGCATCCTTTCTTCCCTAACTCAGCCTTTTCTGAGTGATTTTCTTTTAGTATGTGCTACAGTTAGATCTATTTTTCTAAAGACAGAAGTAATATGTAAAATTCCCTGTTCCTGTATGGATCTTTAGAGGTATACTGTATTTACATTTTGCAGTTTGGACTGAGGGTGTTGAAAGAAAAACGATCTATTCTGAGGTGAAGTGAGCAAACTCACTGTGAAGTACACAGTGTAAGGCTAAATCATTACTATGGGCTAATTCAATCTTTTATTACTAATATTATCAGCCTATTGAGAAAATCCTACTCTTACTTTTAATATATTCATTTAAAAGGTCCCCGGGAAACTTGTAACCATAGGAAACTGTAGCAAATCCAAACAGAAAGATGTTGACCAAGTAGCTCTTCTTAAAAACAGTAAGGGTGTACTGCAGTAAACCCCAAAGATAAGAGGCTTAAAGAAAAGATGTTTCCATTTCATGTTGCATAATTTCTTCCTGGATAAGAGGAACTACTTGCCAATTGCTTTCCCCTAACCCCCTCTTCATTTAAGGATTCATTAAGTTTCCATTTGGCCTCGCCCCAGCCTCTCTGGTACTGCCTTTGGCCAATAACCATTCATCAAGCATTTGTTTGCCATGAGCCTCTGAGACAGGATCATCTGCCCAAGTGGAATCAGAAGCATTTCACCTAAGAATTGGGAAGAATTTCATGTCTGCTTGAAAATATGCTTTTCCAGGGCAGTTTTCCCTGCTCATCTATAATTATGGAATTGAACAATCCTGCTCTCTGACTCTGTCAAGCCGTGCTTCTAGGGTAAGTTTCTCAGATAAAATAAAGGACACTCAGTTAAAATGGAATATCAGATCAACAGTGAATACATTTTTAAGCATAAGTATGTCCCAACTATTAAATGGGATATACTTGTACTAAAAAAAAATCCATTCTTTGTCTGAAATTCAAATGTAAGTGAGCATCCTGTATCTATTTGCTAAATCTGGCAATTCTATCCTTAGGGCCATTAGAATAGTGACCTCCTAGATAGATGTGTTTTAGTGCATTGTCAAAATGGCCAAGCGGCCGGTATTTACTACCCATCTTTTCAGAAAGTCAGGAAGGAGGCCAAATGTAATGACAACTGTTTAGCAAGAAATGGTCCTGAGATTCCAGCCTTTTAGAAGAATGCTATCCGCTTTTTCTCCTGTTCAAACTGAAAAGACTCCAGAGTCTTATATTTTAGTGTGCAACACAGGATTGTAAAATCTTTACTCTCAATCAACAATAAAATTTAAAGTCAAATCTAATGTTTTTTAAGATATGAAGATTCAAAGCTAGTGTTAACACACAGAACAACAAAATAGCAATACACATTCTTTAAGCAATTGTACATTGCATTAATTTAGAATTAAGAAAATAGACTCTGCAAGGGAAAAAGACTTAGATACTATTTATCATGTGTTATGCTTTATTTGCTGTGGCACATTAGGCTAGTTATTTTTACTGCCTGAGTGAGCCCCAGTTTTGACATCTGTAAATTGGATACAATATCCTATATGGTAGGGTTGTTGTGAGGATTACACATTGGTTAAGTGAAAGACTTAGCAGAACACCAGGGATTTAGCAGGAACTCATTCAGTGTAATTATTTTTAGAGGCATGGATTAGGTATATCACCTACTGAAATTATTAGTCATCTTAACGTTGTTAAGGAAACACACCAGGATCAAACTCCAAATAAAACAATGAAGTCATTTAAGTGTAACACCACAGATATTTTAATATTCAATCTTAAAGTATTTTGGTTAAAGAATCAATGATATACAGAGGCAAAAGCCTGATAATGCACTACTCAAGGATGAAATGTGAAAGTTCATAATTTTATATGCTAACAAATATATTTTATAACCATAGTGCTATTGCAGTCCCGGTACTGGTAGATATTTCTGGCCAGTTACACAGAACTCCACACGGTTCAGAAACTTAGGAGCAGAGTTGAACCTAGTTACTACGTTATCCTGAGGATAATTTTACCATAAAATATTTTTATAGTTTAGGATCTTATTGGCAACATACAGAGTATTAACAAGTTTTCATCAAGAGCTAGATGCAGGCCCATAGTTCCTCCTTTTAATAATTTGTTTATTTTTGTTTTTATGTGACATGCAGTTGCTTAGTGCCAAACATGTATTGGGCACTATGTGAAGTCCACATCTAGAATGAAATGCTAAATTAGCAAGGCCACAGATCACATCAAAGTTGTACACTGCTGGCTCCTTCAGTCCCTTGTCTAGTGCATGACTTGCTAGTTTACCCACTCTTGCCAGAATTCTTTACTCTCCTACATTCTGTTCCTCCAAATGCCCAGTCCTGGATCAACAGACACGTGTCCTATTCTACTCCTTGACTCATGACACTGAGGGCAATTGAGGCAAATCACATAACTCTACAGTTTCATATCAACACACTTTAGGATCTTCAACCAGGTATATAAATCGGTATTCCTTTTAATGGCCCTAGTGAGATCTTTCCTCGTAGTGGCTAAGTTTGTTCTGGCTAAGTCTGGTTAGTTTAAGTCTTCCTCACTGTACTGTAGCCTCCTGGTCTACCTCTAACCTCTGGGTCAATATTCTAGGCAAATGAAAGCAAACACTGGTCTTGATACATAAACATGCTTCTCCATATTTATATATCTGTTAATTTTCCCAAACAGCTTAATTGGGTATGCTATATTATTATGCTCTTTTTAAGACCTTTATTTTATTTACCATCATTTTTACTTGGTCTTTCTTCTTTTCAGGACTGTGTCTTGGATTTCTAACTATCTTGTATAGACATAAGACATTGAGCAAGTTGTAAGAATCATAATTTGAAAGCATTTATATCCTTATTTTGCATTTACCTATAAACTACATTAATTGATTATGCTTGTTATACTATATTAACTATAAATTATATTGATTATATGTGTTACGTTAATACTATGTGAAGATAATACATATATCTACCTCCTCAGTTGTCTATAGCACCATTATGTATTTTAATTTCTTTCTCTTTAACTCTCTCTCTCTTCACTTATCAATGTGAGAAGAAATTGATAATAAAAAGATTTACTTGAATGTCTTTTTGGATAGAAAGGATGTTACCATATTGATTTCCTTCAGAATATAAGTTGCAGAAGTCAGGCCTTTGGCACAAAGCAAAGAAGGAGAGTATTAGAAGGAGAATATTTGCATTATTATAATAATATGCATTATATGCGTAATATATGATAATATATTATGATAATGTAATATAATATAATAATATAATATGATAATATGCATTAAAAGGAGAATATTTGAATCTTGGTTCTATCAGTGTCAACTGTGTGAATGTGGGCAAGTTATTTAGCTTTTCTGAGTCTCTGTTTGCTGATTTGAGATAAGGATAATCTATCCTTTAGAGACCTATTGGAATAATTCATGAAATAACCCATTTGAGAACCACTGGCATATATCTTGTGCTCAGTAAATGCAAGTTTCTTTTCCTGTTTGTTCATTCTTAATAAAATCTTGTGCTTTGACACAAAATCTATCTTATATTGATAATTCTTCAAAAGGATTTATATAAAATAATTTTAAAATAATGAGCTATGACATTATTAAATATTATTAATATTTAAAATAGTTACTTGTCAATTGAAATTTTGTTTTTATTTTAAATATATGCATTTTACATAAATAAAGTTTAAACAATTGAAAAAGGATGCTTCTTTTCCCATATGGATACAAAGGTGGTTATAGCATCACTATGTTTTGAAAAGTTACACGGATTCTTTAAAAAAAAAAAATTGTGTGAGGAGTGGGTACTAATATTGTTTACCTTTAAAATAAAGAAATAAAATATATTACTTTATATTAACTCCATGGATGACATTAATCATCCAAAAAGAGAAACTCTGTTCACATTTCTTCCCTCCTTTTTCCTTGTCAACATTTCCTGGTTAACCCGAGACCCTTTGGCAGCCCTATGGCCTTGAAAACTAAGTAGAAACAGGTGGATAGGAGAGAATACTGTATTTAGAGGATTTAGGAAAGTAAGTTTGTGAACTGCAGTTCCTAAATAGGATGCAAATCTTATAAGAAGAAACGAAAAGTTTGCAGAGGCACAGGCACAAAATTCCCAGAGTATTATAGAGCTACCCACACTGTGAGACCCCTTATTTGTTTAATACGTTTATTCAACACATATTTATTGAACTACTCTTGTACCTCACACCACATAATAACTATGGCATAAGTATCTTACCATATACTTGTTAAAAATTAGGTTAAAATGTAGAGGTAAGAAGTTTTTGAGACTATCTCAGTATCATCAGGTACTAAAATAAAGCAACGGATTAGTGTTTTTTTAGTTTTTTTCTTTAAAATAGCTAGAAAATATGTTAAAGTCAATTCTCAAAGCATACTGGGTGTGTTTGGCCCATTGTCTGTTTCATACAGTCTTAAATGAAAGCTACAGGATGCACTAACACCCTGCATGCGACTTTTACTTATCCTCAACAAAGAACTTCAGCTTTACAAAGTGTTTCGGAGAATACCAATTGTTATTAACTTTGTAGACAAACTTGTAGCCAAAATCATTTTCTGATACATGCTATATTCACATTCCTATCCATGGATAACTAAAATTTTGATGTGTTTCTAGTTCATTCCATTTGCATTTGTATTTTTTTTCTCCCTTTGTGGATGAAAATATTTCACTCTCACAAGATAGTAATGTAAAACTGAATATTTGGGAGCTCTGAATTGAACATGTAATTTGAAACTAGAACAGCCAGTAAAATTATGTAGCTGTACCACTCCATAATTTATTCCTGAAGTATTTATTCACTAAGTTCTATTTTAGTTACTTCTCTGCCTGAGTAATCTACCCCTTATCTCCATAATCCTTTCCATACCATGTTCACTCCATTATCTTTTATTCATTTTCTTTTTAAGATAACAGAAATTAACCACACCCCATGCACAATATTTATGAAGGTAAGAAAGAAGGAAAGTACATCATACCGAAGATCCCACTCCTTAACTCAAAGTTGAAAGTTTGTGACAGATCTTGTATCTCCCAATTCTACCTCTTCCCTCCCCACTACAAGGCCACCACTTATTTTTATTTTTATTTTTTTCTTCCATAGTTCTACCAGTGCATGTGTCTCTAAAAGCATATTATTAACTGTGGCTCCTGTTTAATCTTTATAAAATATCTGTTTTTTTCCCCCTCAATCCAACATTTCTTAGACTCCTCCATTCTCATGAGTATAAATGTAGTTTTTCAGTGTTGTCCAGAATTATTCTGTGAGAGTCGCACTGTGATTATCTAATTGAAGGTCGATGAACATATGTGTTGTTTCTACTTATGTGCAGTTATGAATCTAACTGCTGTGAGCATTCTTGTATGTGTTGCCTCTTCTATGTGTGTACGGAATTGCTGGAGGATACTCCTGGGAGTGGAATTGTTGGGTCACCAGGGAGCTGTGTGTGTTTAATGGTATTAGGTGGCAGAGTACCAAACTCTTTTCCAAACTACTTGTATAACAGATGACTACTGGTTGTATACTGAATGTTAGATGTTTACCTTCCAACCAGCACTTATAATTGGAGACAGAACCCAGAATCTGGAGCCAGAAGACCTGCTTGCAATTCTTGGGCAAGTTCTAAGTTCTGCACTTCAGTTTCTGGATATAAAATTAGATCACAGGTTGTTGTGAGGATTAAATTAGAGAGAAAGAAAAAAAGAAAGAGAAAATGTGTTTGGTGTTCAGAAAGAACAGCACCTGGTGTTCAGTGCCTGCTATGTGGATGTCAGTTATTAGTTGTAAACAAAATTCTGCTCAGCTGGTGACATTGTATTATCTTTTAAGAAAATGTGGTAATTTATTTTTTCATCTAAAATTCTCCCAGCTCTTTATCAAGTTTAAGCCACTTTCTCCCCATCATTCTTCTGTTACTCTTGTCTCTCTCTCCCCATGCTTTCTCTCTTTGGCTTTCTTTTTAATATCACCCTGATCCTCCTTTCTTATCATAACTTGACCTAATGTGAAGGTAATCACACTAGTCACACAAATTGAGTACATTTTCATGTTTCTGATCTGTGGTTTTTGTTTGTGTGTGTGCTTTCAGTAAAGGAGCTTGGTCACACTCATTTGATTACTGATACAGAAACTCAAATCTGGAAGCAACTGTGCTAGAAAAGGTTAGTGCGAGAAACATAAAGATCAATTTGGCTTCCAACAGCTTGAGAGGTGTGTCTGTGTGCGTGTGTGTGTGTGTGTAAGTCAATAGGCCATGTGAAAATTCTTCAGAGACATACCTGTGGCTGGTTTCCAAGGGGCACATCTTGGACTAGAAACTAACAGCTTGGAGAAATAGTTATCTTTCAACATTGCGATCCTTTTCCAAATCCAGACCTTGTGGCACCATTTCACATGACCAAGGAGCAGGTAGAACACCACTGTCCTCAAATGTCTCTTTATGAGCATCTGGAATCTTTTGATTTGCGGATTTCAGCAATAACTGAAACACAGTAGAAGCAAGGAATCATTTTTATCTCCCCACATGCTTACCAATAATAGATCAGATGAACGCCCAAATTAGGTAACTCCTTTATAGCAACTCCTGTAGTAGGTTGAATTCTATCTCCAAAAAGTTCAGGTCTACCTGGAACCTCAGAATGTAATTTTATTTGGAAATAGGGTCTTTGCAGATGCAATTCATTAAGATAAGATGAAGTCATGCTGGATTAGGGTGGGCCTAATAACCAGTGCCCTTATAAGAAGAAGACAGGATCCACAGAGAATACCTAGAGCAGAAGGCCATCTGAAGGCAGAAGCAGAGACTGGAGTAATACGCCCACCAGGGAAGGTAAGCTGGGAGCCAGAAGACGCAAAGCCCAGGGAGAAATCCCTCCTAGAGCCTTCAGAGGGAGCATGGCCCTGCTGAGACCTTGATTTCAGATGGCTCACCTCCAGGACTGTGAGAGAATACATTTCTGTTATTTTTAAGCCATCATCTTGTTTGTGGCAGTTTATTGTGGGAGCATGGTGAGACTGATACAAGAGAAGAGGTGAAGAAAACTCTGAGACCAAAAGGAAATATATAAATTATATCTTTATATAGTTACGTAGAGTATACACATAATCATTTTGTGACTGTATCAAATAGATGAAGACATTAAATAATGTAGTATGGAAGACAGCTATAAGTTTTGGATCTAAGCTGTGTGAGTGTGTGTGAGTGGGTATGTGTGTATTTTTGTGTGCACACACAGGGGTAGGAGAGTGGAGAATTATTTTTAACTCTGGATTTTATCTTTCAGCAGGGATCCAGAAGAGCTTCTCTCACTCCAATTTATTATTTCCCAATTTTAAGTTACATTTTATATACATTTGTGCTGAATGAATTTTTTGCCCTGAGGGTTTGTGTGGCTAAAATGCAAAAGGGCCCTTAAAGTATATGACTGGAGGCCAGGCCCAATGGTTCACACCTGTAATTCCAGCACTTTGGGAGGCCAAGACAGGTGGATCACCAGAGGTCGGGAGTCTGAGACCAGCCTGGCCAGTATGGTGAAACCCTGTCTGTACTAAAAATACAAAAATTAGCTGGGTGTGGTGGTGCGCACCTGTAGTCCCAGTTACTCAGGACGCTGAGGCAGGAGAATCCCTTGAACCCGGGAAGCAGAGGTTGCAGTGAGCCAAGACCATACCACTGCACTCCAGCCTGGGTGAAAGAGCAAGACGTCATCTCAAAAAAAAAAAAATAAAAGAGAATAAAAATAAAGAATATGACTGGAGCATATAAGACACAGAATTCTTCACAACTCCAGAGATACATGCCTTGCAATTATTTATCAGCAGTTTTGAAGGCATACACAGCTGTGAGTGACAACCATCTGTCACAAAATTTTTTTTTTTTTGAGACGGAGTCTCGCTCTGTCGCCCAGGCTGGAGTGCAGTGGCGCAATCTCGGCTCACTGCAAGCTCCGCCTCCCGGGTTCACGCCATTCTCCTCCCTCAGCCTCTCCGAGTAGCTGGGACTACAGGCGCCTGCCACCACGCCCAGCTAATTTTTTGTATTTTTAGTAGAGACGGGGTTTCACTGTGGTCTCGACCTCCTGACCTCGTGATCCGCCCGCCTCGGCCTCCCAAAGTGCTGGGATTACAAGCGTGAGCCACTGCGCCCGGCCTCTGTCACAAAACTTACACAAATTCACTTCCCTGACCTTCTAACTCTGGCACCTAGTGACAAAGGTGTTAGGGGCACACGTGGTCAGCCTTGAAGTCCTTTGTAAATGAAGTGCATCTGGCATGATACAAGCTTTTGCCTTTAAAGCAGGCACATCTTATTCTTTTAGGTATTATGGCCAATCTGTTAATATGTGATTTATACTCAAACGGCACAGCACCCTTGCAGCCATAACGGAAGGTGGTTTTGATTCATTTTGACAAATGTGGCCACAGATGGGAAGCTTAACATCGTCTCCCTCAGATGCACAGTATCTTTTAGCTTCTACAAAAGAGCAGAAACAAGGAGTCCAAGTACATGCCATTAGCAAACGCTCTACACTACTGCCATCTACAATGGGGTCACAGAGTGCCGTTAGTTGTGGCTAATTCGCACATGGGATTGCCAGACCAAGAAGCCCATGCTTTGGCCAACAGTGATGAGGGCTTTCCTCGGATCTGTCCTTGTTGAATAGTCACTCTAATAAAATATGATTTGAGCATCTGAGCCAGCGTAATGGTCACCAAAAATCACTGCAGTCATGGAAAAGCCCAAACCTCTACTCTTTAAAAGCGTATGTGTAATTGTTACTCTCCCTGCCACTCTTCCTCTCCATTGCTCCTCCCCACCACAGGCAAAATTCTAGAACAACTGACGCATACTCACAGTGGTAACAACAAATAACTGTAGTCTCTATGTGTCATCTCAGCAAATTGGATATTTAAATGTCAAATGGCACTAAACCTAATCTGCATGCCTACATTCTCCTGTGCTAGAAGCTGGGAACTTCGTGTTGCTTATCCAGACATGACGGCAGCCAGGATACACCGAGGGAGGTTTACCTTGAGGGAGGTAAATCAAAATGCAGAGGTTGCATTTCCCTCTGAGTTAGGGAAGGTTTTGTTTTCTCATGTACTAGTTTTTCAACTAGTTAGAAGGAAGATACTAAAACACCCCAAATAGGTAAAAAAAAATTGTTTTCTCATGTAACTAGTTTTTCAACTAGTTAGAAGGAAGATATTAAAACACCCCAAAGGCCGGGCGCGGTGGCTCAAGCCTGTAATCCCAGCACTTTGGGAGGCCGAGGCGGGCGGATCACGAGGTCAGGAGATCGAGACCATCCTGGCTAACACAGTGAAACCCCATCTCTACTAAAAATACAAAAAATTAGCCGGACGTGTTGGCGGGCGCCTGTAGTCCCAGCTACTCGGGAGGCTGAGGCAGGAGAATGGCATGAACCCGGGAGGCGGAGCTTGCAGTGAGCCGAGATCGCGCCATTGCACTCCCGCCTGGGAGACAGAGCAAGACTCCGTCTCAAAAAAAAAAAAAAAAAAAAAAAAAAAAAAAAAAAAAAAACACCCCAAATAGGTAAAAAAAATTCTTAATAATAATGGTTTGGATTACTAGCATCACAAATTACCTATGAATGTCATTTCGCCCCACTTTTGACAGTCTCATTTTGCATACTGTCTCTCTGAATGATTATTATGTCTGAAAAGTAAGATGTGCAGGCAGCCAACTGGCTTCTGAAGCATGTGAGGCTCTTCAGGCATCAAGAGGAATCTCCAATCTAATCCACCCTGTTTACAGGTAGGTTTGCCAGAGAAAATCGCATGCCGGGCTCACTTTGTCCATGGACCAGCACACAAGCCATGCCTGGACACCTCCCTCCACCAAGGCTGCCAGTCAGGGGATTTCAGGTGGTTTCTTCAATCGGAGTCTTGGCAGCTCTACACCTGTCCTCACTCCACACGGGATATACGTGTAGAGACTACATCGTGCTTTAACCTTGAGCGGCACTTCTTAAACCAAAAGTAAATTTAAGCTAAGGACCCATTTCAGCCAAACTTTCCCAAGCAATTCTACTTTCTTCTCTCTCTTATTTCCTTTAGGTCTTAGTTTCCTCTTATCCTTGTGACCCCTTGTATTCCATTATGGTTATAGCCTTTCTAATCTCTTCCTAACAGCTTCTACTCAGCAGGGGGAAGAAAAATGGACCATGTTAGAACAAATAACATAGCGGTGAACTCTGTGGATGGTGGAGTTGCTCTGTGTGCTCCAGTTCCTATCGAGATTGTGCCTAACTCATCATGAATCTCAGCAGCAGCAGCATGGACACCGTCACCAGCAGAAGCGGTTGCAAGTATCCAATTATGGGTTAGAGACTCTGCAAGGAAATTACATTCACCCAGCACCTGGCCAGAACCTAAGACTTGTTTCAGCACTTCTTGCAATTAGCAGAGGGCAGTTGCCTCCATGGTGTGTAGCCAGTTGGGGTGATGAACAATTCTCCCCCCAAAAGCCTCATGAGACATCTGGTGACTGAGTTCACAATGGCACTGCCTCAGTGTGTGTGCCCATAAAAAGGCGAGCTGACAGTACCCGTCTAGGACAGGGTTCACCAGGCTTGTCTGTGTCTGCCTCTGCTGAGATGCTCTCAAGGGACTGCTAGATTCCCACCCTCTTTATTTAACAGCTCTTCCAACAGAGAGGCAGAACCCACTTCATTCAGCTGCTTTCCTCTCTCCCCAGTTTCAGAATTACTATAATTGCCCATTGCAGTTGTTTGGCGTTCATGTCAATTTCAGTACAAGCTGGAGAATTCAGGAGAAGTTGTAAGGTGTGAGGGTTGGGAGTTGCATCCACTTGTCAGGGAAATTGCGATGTCCGAGGCAGGTCTGAGGCCTTTGCTACTTGGATCGCTCCAGCAGAATGCATTGAGGGAGGTCTCCAGGAAGAAGTGTCCCTCCATGGCCAATTGCATGCCGCATTGGGGAGGAAGGTGTCAAACAATGGCAAAGTGGATAGATGGTAAAAGACATTTTACCATCTCTTATAAAGACAAGTGACTCTCTGGATAAAAAGCCACAAGGCCTCTTCTAAAGTTTATATTTACAGAGGCTCTGTGACTGCATGGCCACTTTTCTCAGCAGCTATAGCAGGTCTTGGAATAACATTGCTGCATTCAACATCATTTTATTATAATGCTGATGAGAAAAAAATATTGATTCTCAGCCAAGGCTACTGTCTGTGTGGAGTTGTCATGTTCTCCTCATGTCTGTGTGAGTTTCCTCCCACATCCCAAAGCTGTGCCCATCCAGTGAAACAGAATATCACATGGTCCCAATGTGAGTGAATGTGTGTGTGTGTGTTTGTGTGTGCACGCGCACGCCATGGGATGGGATGGTGTCCTGTCCAGGGTGGGCTCCTGCATGGCACCCGAGCTGCTGGGGTAGGCTCTGGCCACCTGAGACCCTGAACTGGAATAAGCAGGTAAATAATTATCTTACTTGTTTTTATTAGTCTTTCTTAAACGTATGTATAGCTCACATTTATTTCCATGTCTAATGTTAGAGTCGTCTGGTCTTTATTTAGAAGTTTGGTGATATTTTTGTAACCAGAGAAATATGCTATAGAAACTTTACTCTTACTTGTGGCAACTAGCCTATGGCAAAATTGGCTATCTTATATGTCATTTCTCTTAAAGTCATAGTTTCCAAGAACCCATCCATTATGTTTAGTGAGTTCTAACTGTATATATTAAGCATCATTTACAGTGCAGTGAAAAATTGTGAGATGATCCTGTGTACACTGTCAACTTTGGTTTAGAATTACCTGTATCGTGCAGGGCAATACAGCGTCGAGTTTGGGTATTTTAATTCATCTCTATGAAATGAATTATTGGGAGAGATTTGTTAAAGGACAAAAAATTACAGCTAGATGGGAGGACTAGTGCTAGTGTTGTATAGCACTGTAGGATGACTATAGTTAATAATAACATATTATATAGTTTCAACTAGTTAGAAGGAAGATATTAAATGTTCCCAATACAAATAAATAATCAATGTTGGAGATGATAGATATGCTAATTACCTTGAGTTGATTGTACTGTATGTATTGCACATACGCACTGTATGTATTGCAACATCACCATGTACTCCATAGACATGTACAACTATCATGTGTTAATTCAAAGATTTTTTTAAAAGTCAACCAGTACTGGTGGGCATGGTGGCTCATGAATGTAATCCCAGCACTTTGGAAGGCTGAGGTGGGAGGATTACCTGAGGTCAGGAGTTCCAGCCTGCCCAACATGGTGAAACCCTGTCTCTACTAAAAATACAAAAATTAGCCGGGCCTGGTGGCCTGCGCCTGTATTTCCAGCTACTCAGGAGCCTGAGGCAGTAGAATTGTTTGAACCCGGGAGGCAGAGGTTGCAGTGAGCTGAGATCACGCTACTGCACTCCAGCCTGGGCAACAGAGCAAGACTCCATCTCAAAAAAAAAAAAAAAAAAAGTTAACCAGTATAACCTATAACTAATGAAATTAAACCAATGAGCTTTATTGCTTATATACTCAAATCAATAAGGTAGCACCCTAGTTGATACTCCCTTAAATAATCAAAATACACTCATGTAGTCAGAGAATCTCAGAACTGAAATATACAGGAGTCTCCTGGAGAATCAGAATCTATTACATTGGCTACCAAGTGTAGAATCGACATACTCAAGCAGTCCATCTCTTTGTGGCCATTTCCTGTGACCTAGTCCTTCCTTTCTTTCAGTGTAAGAAATTCAATTTCTGGGAAGCTTGGAGGTACAAATGTTCTTCTTTATTTGAGTTGCCTTTTGTGTCACAGTACCTTACCATTTATCTTTTGGGCATTTGTACTATTAAAATCATGCCTATTTCATCTTCATTTAAAACCAATACTTAACAGTCAAGTCTTTCCTTTCTTCTTATGCTGTCAGATAAAAGAACCCCAAATTCCATCACAAGATCTCATTAACATCTGATCGTGGTATATAATGCTTTATCTTTTTTGACCATTATTATTTTTAAAATCTTAAGCCCTGAAACAAGCAGAATACTCAACATTTTCAGTAGCTTCCCTTATTTTGGATTCTATTGTTTCTATATAGGCATCCTGATAATTGTGTTGACTTCATGTGTTTAGTTTTATATTTATAAATTAGCTCATGTTCATGGTAGAAAAATTAGAGAATGTGCAAAAGCATCAAGAAGAAAAGTGAATTTCTTAGGATATGGGACGGATTCTTTTAGAAGAGAGAAACAAAATAACAATAGTTTGAACAAGTTGGAAGTTTTTTTAAAATTATTTTTCCACGTAAAATTCTTGTTAGGTGCTCTGAAGCAAAGACTACCGTGGTAACTTATGAGTCACCAGAGACTCTTCTATCACATTTTGCTGCCTTCAGCATGTAGCTTCTAACTTGTTTCCAAATTGGCTATCCTGGCTACTACTGTGAGGTATTTGTGTTTTGTTTCCATTTATTAATTCGTATAAAGAAATTCATAAACTTCAAATTTTTCAATCTTTAGGAACAGCAGTCAAGTCTTCCTTTTTTTCCTGTGCTGTCAAAGAACCAAAAATTCCATCATAAGATCTCAAATAACATCTAATTGTGATATAAAATGCTGCATTTTTTGGTTGCTTTATTCTAATTAAACTCTATCTGGCCAATATTATTTTTAAAATCTTAAAAATTAAGATTTTTATTCCCAGACACAAGCATAATATTCAACCTTTTGAGTAAATTCCTTTACTTTGGATTCTATTGTTTCTATACAGGCATCATGATATTGTACATGTTTTATAGTTTCAACTAGTTAGAAGGAAGATATTAAATGCTCCCAACACAAATAAATAATCAGTGTTGGAGATGATGGATATGCTAATTACCCTGAGCTGATTGTATTATATGTATTGTACATATGCACTATATGTATTGCAATGTCCCCATGTACTCCATAAATATGTACAACTATTAGGTGTTAATTAAAAGATTTTTTAAAAAGTCAACAAGTATAATTCTGTTACATGGCTTCTAGTGTATCAGTCACCTGAATAACATACATTGTAGCCATTAAACAGTTTCCTTTCATCTGCACCCTCCCACTCTCAGACCCTTCCAAGTCTCCATTGTCTATTATTTCACACTCTATGCCAGGAGGTGTTCATTTCAGGCTGCAGGACCAGAGGAAAGAACAGGGAAAAGATACATCGATTCCTGTTAAGAGAAGCTTCAATGATCACTTCCATTCACAAATCATTGGCCAGAAGTTGGTCATATAGCAACACCTTGCTTGCAAAACTTACTGGAAAGTGGTATCTAGTTGGATGGCCATGTTTTCAACTCCAGTTCTCCCATCTAGGGAGGTGTAAGATGATTTCTTAATAATTTCTATTAACATTGTATTTTAGTTTCCTTCAGAAAGTCTTCTTTTTTATTTGTATTGAATCAGAATTGACATATCTAGAGGATGCTTATTGTTTAATTTCCTCTTTAAGTAATTATTTAACTGACTACAGACATTTAGTTTCCCAATTTTTTTCAATTAATAATCAGTAATAAACATATTGTGTGATAAACCCTAGTCTACATTGTATGCCTAGAACGGATTCAAAGCAGATAAAAGTTTGGAACTGTTTATAAATTTTTTTAGAAAAAGAATATTGCTTCCTTTAAAAATAATTTCCACTTTAGAAAGGCTGTATCAATCCATATTCCGACCCTAAATGCATACTTTTTTTTATTGGTTACTATTCAAACCTAGGATCTCTCTAATAAAAATATCCTAGCTAATTTAATAATTGGAAATTATATTTTATCATTTTGGTTTGAATTTCTGAGAAGTCAATTCATGTTATTCAGTCTTTGTCATTTGTAATACTTTTGGAGTTATCTCAAACTTATTAGACCGCATGAATCTGCTGTGTGCAATTAAATGTTAGAGGGAAATAAGGAAAATGAAGTAATTGAATTATGAGAAATTCTGTCAGCAATTTTTTAAAATGTGTAATAAGGGATGTCCAATGGCCAAAGTCCTTATAATGGCCCGAAAGACTCTACAGGGCAGAGCTTCCCATACCTCCCATTTCATCTCCTGCTTTACTTTTCCTCATGCTGTCCTCCGCTGACCTGTTAATGCAGATATTCTTTTTGTGTGTGTTCGTTTTCACTTCCACTAGCCAATATGATCCTTAAAATAGGAATTATCTCTCTTTTGACTAAGGCTGTCTCCCCAGGGTCCAGGACAGTGCTTTGTGGATAGTAGGTCATCAATATATTTTGCATGTAGGGAGAACATAAAAAGTCAGTGAAAAGACAACAAGTAGTAGAACTTGACCTTGCCTGAAACTTTCAAGGCAAAATCCGATCAGAAATTGGAACAGTATGTTCCAGCTCTAAGGAGAAAAATCAACACAACTATTGAGGAATAAGAGCTAATTCAGAGAAACTGAGAGGTGGAACAAACAGGTTGAGTTGAATTTGAAAATGGAAGACCATGGATATCAAGCCAAGGAGTTTCAGGGCCTCTTTCAAAATCACAAATCATGAGTGACGATTCTAAGTAAGCCATAAAATCCATTCCAAGATCCTCAAAAAGTGGTTTGTTCAAATTCAAATTATTCTTTTTACGAAACCAAAGGATTTCCCGCATAAATGTTTTCCTAGTGATGCACACCTCTGCAATTCATACAACAAGTGATTATTTGCAGTTTGAAATCATGTTTTTATTCTGTTAGTGAAGAGGTCCTTTTAACTTTCTGCCGTTCCTGTTATTTTATGAGTGATAACATTGCCTCTTAGTTCTCTTAAGATGCCAGCAGCATTCCTCCAATATATTTCCTTTGCACAGTTTTCTGTTTTCCAAAGAGACATAGTTTCATTTTAAAGTCTATTTCTTGACACCAGCTTTTGATCTCTGCATTACATTATCTGATTAAGCAAAGGTATATTTTGGTAGTCATCACTACCATTAGCAAGACAGGTGGGATATTTCACTATATGGTTCTAATTATTTGTATCCACCTTGTTTTATGAACATTTTGGGAAATAGGTTTACTTATAATGTTTCAGGGCTTTGGGCATGCTTTATTAACCAGAGCTATTTTTCATTTTTTATAACTCTCTTTCCCTTTGAAAACACTATGCCCAAGAAACGCTACATCAACAGCTTGTAAAAATTTTTGTCAAGAAAGAAATGAGTATTCATAAGAGATTAAAATTTTATTTGAGAAAACAGCCATATAAAAATTAGCCTTTGGTATTTTTGACTCTTAAAGGGATATTAAAGTGAGGCTTGCAGCTATTTAATTTAATTTGTGAAAGCATTGGCCATACTGACTCAGAATCTGTATACAATTATCTTATTCTTTCCTGTCTTTAAATGCCTGCTGCTTATACAGATCACAGCTCAACCCTGCTTCACAGCTTGCATGTTTCAAAGAGAAACTGAGTAATATAAGGACCTATTTGCATTGCTATTTTATAATCAATATTTATAAAAGTTTGCTTACAAATATTTGGATTTGAATGGCATTAATAAATAGATGAATTTCCCAATTAATTAAATATATTTTCTGGACTTTCATCTTGAAGCAGTGTACCTATTTTTATATTTCTAAAGCAGTGAATTGCAAAAGTCCTTTTGCCTCTCAAAATAAATGTATAACAAGACAGTATACTTTTTTACAGATCGTGTACTGAGCTCATGAGCTATATTTTGATATTAATTATAATAATCTGTGTATTATTTGGGCTTATCTGTGTAGTTTACCACACAATTTCTGGATAATGACTTTCCCCCTCATTCCTTCTAATCCTTATACATCTTATTTCTTTTCATTTCTCACTCTGCTTTCTAAGACATATGTTTTGATGTTAAATAGAAGAGGTTGCCCATTTCCTATCCTTTTTTTCTTTTCTACCTTATTTTTTAAAGCAGTTTTTGGTTCACAGCAAAACTGAGAAAGAGTTACAGAGATTTCCTATAAACTCCTGCCCCGACCTGCACAGCCTACCCTACTATCAACATCCTCCACCAGAGTGGTGTATTTGTTATACTTGATGAACCTACAGTGACACACTTTTATCACCCAGAGTCCTTAATTCACATTCGAGTTCACTTCTGGTGTTGTACATTCAACGGGTCTGGAAAAATGTCTACTGATATATATCTATCATTATGGTATATACAGAGTTTTTCACTGCCTTAAAAATCCTCTGCACTCTGCCTATTCAACCTTCGCTGCCCCCAATCCCTGCCAACTACTGATATTTTCACTGTTTCTATAGTTTGAGTAATTATAAATAAACCTGCTATTAACACCTATGTGAAGGATTTTTGAGGGGCTACACTTTCAAGTCCTTTGGGTAAATGCTAAGGAGTGCAATTGCTGGATTCTATGTTTAAAGTATGTTTAATTTTGTAAGAAACCGCCAAACTGTTTTCCAAAGTGACTGTACCACTTTGCATTTCCACCAGCAATCAAGTAGAGTTCCAGTTGCTCCACCTTCTCACCAGTGTTTGTGCTGTCAGTGTTTCAGATTTGGGGCATTTTAATAGGTGGATGGTGGTATTGCAGTGTTCTTCTAGTTCGTGTTTCTCTGATGACATATGATGTGCAGGTTCTTTTCAGATGCTTATTTGCCATTTGTATATATTCTAAGGTGAAGTGTCTTTTAAGGTCCTTGGGCCATTTTTTCATTTTCTATTTGTATTACAGTAGTTTTTATCTGTTTCTTTTTAAGTTCAGAGGTACATGTGCAAGTTTGCTATATAGGTAAACTTGTAATATGACGGTTTGTTGTACAGATTATTTCATCACCCAGGTATTAAGCCTAGTACCCATTAGTTATTTTTCCTGATCTCTCTCCTCCCACCTTCTACCCTCCGATAGGCCCCAGTGTGTGTTACTCCCCCCATGCATCCATGCATTCTCATCATTTAGGTCCCACATATAAGTGAGAAAATGCAGTATTTCATTTTCTGTTCCTGCGTTAGTTTGCTAAGGATAATGGCCTCCAGCTCCATCCATGTTCTGGCAAAGGACATAATCTTGTCTTTTTTGTGACCACATAGTATTCCATAGTGTATACAGACCACATTTTCTTTGTGTACTCTACCATTGATAGGCACCTAGGTTGATTTCATATCTCTGCTGCTGTGAATAGTGCTGCAATAAACATATGAATATATGCGTATTTGTGACAGAACGACTGATATTCCTTTGGATATACACCCAGTAATGAGACTGCTGGGTCAAATGGTATTTTTGTTTTTGGGCCTTTGAGGAATCACCACATAGTCTTCCAAAATGGTTGACCGCATATGTGTTTCCTTTTCAATCTCACCAGCATCTGTTATTTTTTTACTTTTTAATAATAGTCATTCTGACTGGTGTTAGATGGTATGTCATTGTGGTTTTGATTTGCATTTCTCTAACGATCAGGGTTGCTGAGCTTTTTATCATATGATTTTTGGCCATATGTACATCTTCTTTAGAAAAGTGTCTGTTCATGCCCTTTGCCCACCTGCTAATGAGATCATTTGCTTTTTCTTATAAATTTCTTTAAGTTCCATATAGAAGCTAAATATTAGACCTTTGTCAGATGCATAGTTCACAAAAATTTTCTTCCATTCTGTAGGCTTTGGTCCCTTTTGTAAACAGGTAGTTTTTTATTGTTCAATTTTAATTCTTCATATATTATGAATAACAAAACTCTATCAGATATGTCACATACAAATATTTTTTCCAAGTCTGTGGCTTGTCTTTTTATGCTCTCAATGTTTCTTATTCTTTTAAAGAGACTTTTAAAGAGAATGCTTCTAATATTTCCACATTTACAGTTATTGCTGTATATGACTTTATTTCATATTTTATTTTTTATAAGATACTTTCATTAAGTGAAGGAAGTTTCCCTGTAGGCCTCCATGATAAATATTTATATCATGAGTACATGTTGAAAAATATCAAATGATTTGGTTATATGTATTGTGATGATAATACTTTTCCTGTTTTAATTCATTTATGTTAAAATATATGTTATTTCTATGAAAAATACACAAATTGTGTTCCATAATTGCAGCCACCACCATAATATAAATATTAAATGTTTTCATAACTATCTAAAGACATTTTATCTGACCCTCTCCCCAGCCTCAGCCCCTGTTGATGTCAGTCTGTTTTGTGTCTCTGTAACTTTGCCTTTTTTAGCTTTTCGTATTATGGACTAGTCCAGTTTTTACACTTTTGAGGGAAACTTTTCACAGAGTAATGCTTTGGAGCTTCAGCCATTGTTGAACTATCAAGAGCCATTTCTTTTACATTGCTGAGTAGTATTCCCTTGGATGGACAGACCTCTTTTTTTGGGGGGGGGAATCCACACAACAGTTGATAGATGACTTTGTTGTTTCCAGTTTTTTGGCAGTTTTATGAAGTTGTTATGCGCATTGGCAAATAGGAATTTGAGCATTAAGTTTTCATTTCTCAGGCGTAAAGACAGAATTGGCATGGCTGGGTCATGAAGTGGGTGCATGTTTAATTCTAATGCTATGAGGTTGCATTCCTCTGTGGCTGAGCCATTTTACATTCCAACCAGCAATCTATTCCCATGTATTGTGTATAAATTTATTTTTAGATACTATATTTTTTGCCTTAAAAAGTTATAGTAAGCTTGTGTGTCCACATTTTAAACATTTCATGTATAGTTATTTTATCTTTTATATTGAGTGATTTTAATATCTGAATTCTTCAGGATTCTATTTTTTTCATTTGTGTTTTTTTCTCATTCTTACTTCTGGTCACTTATTTCTTTGTAGTTTTGGTATTGTTATCATACTTTTAAAAATTGGAGGTCCATTTTTTATTATTATCTGAGAATTGCAAAGGCCTGCATTGGGGCTGTTTTCTTCCACAGAGCATCTCCATTTGCCAGTAATGCTGGTTTGTACCCACGACTTTAGGACACACTCCCCGAGTGTTAACCTCATAGGCAATTTGTGTTCCTGCTTCACCTCCACAGATACCCTGAGCTTAGTCCACACATCTCAGTGCGCTCTTCTCTGTTTCCTGCAGGGAAGTGGCACCCTGCCCATCACCTTCAGCGCAAGCTGCTGCTGCAGATGCCTGTTCTCCTTCCTTCTTCCTCTTCCTCTTTCTCCCTTCTCTTCTTCCTTCTTCTCTTAGTTCTACTTCTGCTCTCCTTCCTTCCCTTCTCTCTTTCTTCTTCCTCATCATTCTTCTCTGGCTGGCCCTTGGAGCTTCCCTATGACTCCATAACCACAGTTCCACTGGCATATAGTTGAGTATTCCTTTCTATCACAAAACTTGTATGAGAATATTAAAAACAACTTTATTCAAAATAGACAAAAACTTTGAATACTCTAAGGGTTCATTGGAAGTAGAATGGGAAAACTGATGATAGCATGTTCGCAAGTTGGAACTCTGCATAGCAATGAAAAATAGTAGATTATTGACACACAGATCTCAAACACAATGCTGAGTGGGAGAGGTTAGATGCAAAAACAGTATCTGTTAGACAATTTATAGGAATTTCCACAAAAGGTGAAACTAATCATGATGATAGTGCTAAGAATACTTGTTATTCTTGGGGGCTACTAACTGAGAATAGGCAATAAGAACCCTTCAATGTTATTGGAAGCATTCTCTATCTTGATCTGATAGGTGGTTACACAGATATAGCAATATATTAAAATTCATCAAGCTGTTTATTTAAGATTTGTGTAGTTTTCTCATTTAGATTATACCTTAATTAAAAAAAATCTATAACCAAACAAAATAACTTACACCACATGGGCATGTTTATAGAATGTCAACTATTTGTTTAAGAAGGCTAAAGAAAAAAACTTAAAGCAAAAATATACTTATTTGCAAATAAATATTTAATTGAAATATCCAATGATAAAACTTTGAACTTCATGATTTGCGTTGTTTGAATATGAGTTATGTCATGTATCATTTTATTCTTTCACATTTGAGAATCTTTTAAAGTAGATTAGTTGTGACTAGTGAAGGAACACACAAATATTCTCATTGGATTGAGCAATTTGGAAAGTCTCCTTTAACTGAAAATTTTAGGCTTTTAGCATTATGGATGCTCATGATAAGTCCTGATTGCACATGTTCACTTAGTTTTCTTCAAATAGTTTAGACACTGAGTGAGAAGAATTGTTAAACCAGGAAGAGTTAATCAGACTACCATCTGTTTGGGGCTGTAGAATAGGAGGCACACTTTTCATCCGACTTTCATGAGGAAACTTTCACATTTTGATATGCCACTTATACGCGAACCACTTTTATGTTTTAAAGAGCACTACTGCTTAATAAAATCAGAGAATATATTTTGAAAATTATTAATAAAATACACATACATACAATGAAAAGAGGTAAAATTTGAAAAAAGTCTATAATCAATTATCATAAAGCAGTATGATCAGTTTGTTAATTAGTAAGTGACCAAACACATAGATCACTCTATATAGATCACTAATACAAGTCACCGATAGGTAATGGAAATATAATTAATAACTAATAGAAGCAGCACAATCTATCTTAACAGGCCAACAGGACTGACAGAGCGTGATTTGCTATAATTTTTTTTTTGTTTTCCTTCACAGGTTTTTTTAATGTCATTTTTGAAACTATACAGACAAATCTCTTTTCCTGTTTACTCCTGTGTCTCCTAAATACCAATCCCTCCACACATATGTTTCCTGGGAATCAAATAATCCTTTTCTGAGTCTAATAGGTAACATTTCATATGAAAAATGGGGTACATTTCACAAATATCCTTTCCTGTGTTACAAATCCATTTTGCTTTCTTTTTAGGGTTCAATACAAATAATGAACATTGCTTGAAATAATTTTATTAAAGTGTGAACTGAACTTAGCTTATTTGCAATCCTATGCAAACACTGTCAAAACTGAATAACAAAGATGAAACAAAAACTTTAGAAAGTCTTTCAAAACAAAACCAACTAATAATATTTTTAATGTAAAAGGAAATGGACATTACCAATGCGTCAAAATTCTAGGATGAGAAGGCCCAGTCACTAAATCATTGCCCATTTGATTCACTCATTTTTCCTAGTAGTTGTTACTACTTCTGTCTATTTTAAAATGAAGAAAACATTAAAGTAATATTACTTCTGTTGAAACTTGGTATCTATAGCTTATACCTTGTGATGTTAATTAAAAACATAATTTTTATGTGCTTATCACAAAAGAAATATCATTTCATTAAAATCCAATTAGATTCAGACAATATCTGTAAAGACTACGAAATCACTGCTGTTTGAACATAGGCAGCTTTGTTCTGTTTTCATTACTTGAATAAAAGCAACCACAACAAACAATCAAAGAAAAAAAATTATTAATCTCTGAGGTTACAGACACACTTGCATTTTGAATAGTATTTTGTTAGGGAGGAAAAAACATGGAAGATTTTATGTTGCATAGACTACAATTTAGTTGACCTCATTTCTAATTATTCTTATTTGTCTCTCTCCAGGAAAAATAACCTTCAGTGTATATATAATGAGACCTAGTAAAGAAGTTGTATATTAGGGCCATTCTAAGATAAACACAAAAGTGTGAGGCGACATGTTCATTAAAAAATAATAAAATAAAAAACATAAAGCAAGTCTTGTGGCGTTTCTGAATTTTTACTTCACTATAGCTAGAGAGCAAATAGAGAGAGACACAAAGGTTCAAAACAAGAGATGCTGATCATTTGTTTGGGAGATGAAAACTCACAGTCCTAGAACAATCCCGGTTTAGCTCACAGCACTTGGGGAAGCTGGATGGAGGCGTTGCACTGAGTTTTTGTGACAGGCATAGCACCGAGCTGGCCACATGTTAGGAATTTAACAAGTACCCCTTTCACTGAAAGACATGTTGGAAACAAGGAGTAAACAGTAATTTTTTTTTATTATTATTATTTTTTTTTGTGACAGAGTCTTGCTCTGTCGCTCAGGCTGGAATGCAGTGACAGGATCACAGTAGCCTTGACTTCCTGGGTTCAGGGGATCCCCCCAACTCAGCCTCCAGAGTAACTTGGACTACAGGCACGCACCACTATGCCTGGTTAGTTTTTGTCTTTTTTGTAGAGATGGATCCTGCCATGTTACCCTGGCTGGTCCTGCAAATATTTTTGAGTGCAAAATACTTGAATGCAGCAGAATCTAAAGAGCTGTCCAGCTGAGAGTGGTTGGGATTTAGCACAGCTTAATACCAAACAGCTGTGTTGTATGACACAAGCAAACTAAATGCTTGTAACTCTACTTTCTTCATCTGTAAACTCTTGATAACTATAGAACCTGTTTCAAAGAGGATATGAGCATTAAATGAGTCTAAATACGAAAAGTACCTAGAACATTGGCAGGTAACACTCAACATATTACTTATTAATGGGAAACAAGACAAAGTAATTACCCTACGTTATTTTATGTGATTTTAAACAAAGCATATCGATAATTAGAACAGCTTTGGATTTCGTTTGCTTGAATTATTAAAATACATAGTTTAATGAAACTAAAATTTTGCCTAATATTTCATATGAAAGTTAAAGTTTTCTGAAACGTGCTGTGTATACACTGTTTCATTAAGCTTAGGATGAAAGATGGTGCATCACACATGGTGGATACTCAATATATTTGGGGAATGGATGAATGGAGAAATGCTCAAATAAATGGAAAGCAGTGCAAAAATTTCCTTCCATTATGTCAGTGAAACAGGTTCAGCATCAGAAATATGACTTTTCTGTTAAAAACTCTAGCCTAAAAGAAAACTCTCAATCTTATACTAACAAATGATTATGGTTTATTTTAATTTGACTTTGTAATTAATCAGCTTCCTTTTTTTTTTTTTTTTTTTGCATTTATTTGAAGTAACGACCAATACTGAGCCAAAGGTTATTTTGGCCAGATTTTTAGTAAAATGAAATTCCATTTTGTAGCAGGTTTTTAGAGACTGATTTATAAATCAGAATTAAAAATATATTTAAATGTCTTGATTTCTTTTTTTTTTTTTTTTTTTTTGAGATGGAGTCTCGTTCTGTCACTCAGGCTGGAGTGCGATAGCACGGTCTCGGCTCACTGCAACCTCCGCTTCCCAGGTTCAAACGATTGTCCTGCCTCAGCCTCCTGAGTAGCTGGGATTACAGGCATGTGCCAACATGCCTGGCTAATTTTTGTATTTTTAGTAGAGACAGGGTTTCACCACGTTGGCCCAGCTGCTCCCGAACTCCTGACTTCAGGTGATCCACCCTCCTCGGCCTCCCAGTGGTTATAGGCGTGAGCCACCGCACCCGGCCAAATGTCTTCATTTCTTTAGGTGCCAACGGTTATTGTAGCCACGTACTCCCCATTTTTCAGTACTTATCACTTGCATCATGATCATGCTCACAGAGCTATTTCTTCTAGGAAGCTGTGAATGTCTTGAGATACTGTTGGGTTTTTTTTGTGGAAGTTTTGTTTGTATTTTGAGTTTTAGTATTTATAACTGTATTTTTATAGCACTTATATAGACCTCAATAATTTTTTACTGTATGGAGTATAAGGTAACAAAATTTGATAACATTACCCACATTCCCTAGTGTTACTTAATCCCTCCTCCCTTTTTTGGCACTTACATATCACTGAGAAACAGAGCATACTGTGTTCAGTAGGAATTAAGAGCAGACAAGCCCCGTTGAATGGTGTATCAGTAGAAATGAAGAGTGTGGGATGGGGATGAACAATGAAAACTTGCTTTCCTTCCTTGTAAGTTGCAGACATTCACCACCTAAGATAGCATGTCCGGGGTTGAAATGAACTGCCCCACACATTAGAGTCCTTATCTGCTCCATACTTTCATCCCTAGCCATTCCAACTGGCCTACTAGTAAGTACCTAAACCCATTTCTCCTTGCTTTGACTAGACTACTTTCTCTACTTTTAATGTTATCTTGGGTCTTCTTGACATTGTTTTAGTCTTTCTGTTCTTCTAAACACATCTTAGATACTTCTTCATGGAATTAGGCAGGACTTCAGCAGAAAGCAAGAGCACCACCTTGAATAAAATACTTGATATATTTTTTTAAGCAAATTAGACATTCCACTTAACAAACTTGAACTTACTTGTATTTGGAGATTTTTTTCCACTCTCAACTGTAAAATCTGAGGGCAGAGATTGCGTCTGTTGTACACAGTGACATGCACAGGTGAATGAATCAATTTATTGGCTATATAAAATAAGGAAAACTATTTGCAAACTTGACATAACTTACTCATGTTTCCCAAATAAATAAATTATCTCAGCTTTTGAATTTCTTAAAGTCCATGTAGAATTAGTAAACTGTTAAAAATCAGTAAAAGGATTTAAATTGTATGTGATCTCATACTTTACCTTGCTCAACTGCCCAAATTTTCATAAAGAAATGCAAACTATGGTTTAAGTGATTAACTCAATGTCATGTGGATGACATTGCAAGTTAAATATATGTAGAAAAAGTATAATAACGAACAAACTTGGACCCACTTATAGAACACTTCTAGATTCCTGGGAAAATAAAACATATAGTTACCAACTATGAGAAAGATCATGCAGAAAGAGGACGGCAACAAAATGAGTACACATCAGAAGTCAGACATCAACGTTGACAAAAAAAGGATTCCAGGAGGAAGGAACCCAAAGGATGAATCAAGGAGTCAAAGAGGAGAATAGAATGAAACAGAAAACCCATTTTTTACTATTTAGTAGGAATGGCAAGATAAGAACTAAGGTGAAACACACATTTTTTACTTTTTTGTTTTTCTTCTGAGACAGGGTCTCCCTCTGTTGCCCAGGCTGTAGTGCAATGTTGTGATCTCAGCTCACTGCAACCTCTGTCTCTTGAGTTCAAGTGAGTCTCGTCCCTCAGCCTCTCATGTAGCTGGCATTACAGGTGTGTGCCACCATGCCGGGCTAATTTATTTTATTTTATTTTATTTATTTATTTTTTTAGTAGAGATGGGGTTTTGCCATATTGGCCAGGCTGGACTTGAACTCCTGACCTCAAGTGATCCGCCCACTTTGGCCTCTCAAAGTGCTGGGATTACAGGCATGAACCACTGCTCCCGGCTCCATTTTTTTTTTACTACTAAGTAGGAAAGGCAATTAAGTAAGAGCCTGAACTATAAGAAGCTATTCTTTTTTATCCAGACAGATCATAGTCCAACACATTTTGACAGATTTTTTCCCCACTGCCATAGCAATATTCATAGCAGATTAGCAATATAGAGTGGTTTTCAATAAAATGTCAACACTTCTCATTACGGTGTGTTTAACAATAAAATCTCACTCAAGGAAAATATTGTGACTTAGATCTTTAAGGTAAATATTATGAAATGAGAACTAATACTGGTTGTTGAATGAAAGTACATCAGCATTACATTTTTGCTCTGCTAGCAAGCTTCCTTAGTACTGCATTTAACCATCAATTTTCATTCTACAGAATTGATGTGTAACTGAGTTTTCATAGTGTTGTTACATGGTAATTTGACTACAATGACATCATTTTTTGATATCGCTGTAAAAATTCAGAAATCACCATAATGAGATGATAATAATGAATTTCTAGAAATTTATTCTGGTTAAAATTCTCCTTTGAGTATGGAAAGAGGAAAGAAATTTGTTTTGGAAGAATAGGTATGTATGAATAATTTAAATTTTTACAAGTGTATAACATGACACATGGCTAAACCAGAACTGATGTGATTACAATTCAGGGTTTCTTTCTATGCTTAAATTAGTCAAAATAATTCTGAAAAATGTCACTAAAATAATAACATGGTAAACAATACAAATTACATATTATAAATTACATTCTCTGAGAACTAAATGATGTAGCTTAAAAATAGCAATTACAGTGGATAAAATTTAAATAACAGCAAGACCTTTAATATTGTCCTATAGGGCCAGGTGTATTTACATAGTTTTTCTAGAGCATACATATACCTAGGAATGAAGCTGAGGGTCACAGGATTTGTATGTGTTCCATTTACAGGAAACACTGCCATTTTCAAAGTGATTGTATTATACCAAGAGGCTTTCCCTTCAGCTCTGTATTAAAATTGGTTTCTCCACATTTTTTTCCAGTGAGTATTATCCAGTTTTGCAATTTTTGCCAACCTAGTTGTTGTAAAATATTATCTCAATTCATGTTTCATGTGAATTAACTTGACTACGAAGAAGACTAAAGTCATTTATATATGTTTATTGGCTGCTAATGCTTTTTTTCTGAAGTGAGTTTTCTTGTGTCATCTATTTGATACAAGACATTTTTCTTATTGATTTGTAGGAGTTTAAAACATAAATAAATAAATATATATATATATATATATATATATATATATATATATGTTCTGATCAGAAAACTAATGAAACCTCTAAGTTTTACATTGCAGATGTAGTTTCTCAGTTTCTGTGTTGTTTTACAATTTTCTTCATAATTTGATGATTGCATTTTTTTTTGCTTTTAATGTTGTTGACTTATTCAGAAATGTTCTCTTTTTGAATTTTTTTTTTTAATAGAGACGGGGTTTTGCCATGTTGGTTAGGCTGGTCTTGAAATCCTAGCCTCAAGTGATTCACCCATCTCAGCCTCCCAAAATGCTTATAGGCATGAGCCACCGTGCCCACCTGAGATGTTTCTTATTCTGATTTTGCCTTTTTGTGTCTTCTTGAAAATAATCCGCTTCTTGTCACTATGAAGCTATTTATGTATTATTCTAAAATTTACAAATTAGCTTTTCACATTGCTTTACTACGTCTTAATTTTTTTCTATAAGATGAGGTAGGGATCTATTTTTATTTTACTTGTATTATATATATAATACATATAATATATATACACACATATATTTGTGTGTGTAATATATATAAAGAGAGAGAGTGCCCCCTTATTATCTTACCTCAATTGATTGAAAAGTTGATTCTTTTTCCACACAGTGAATTCTACTTCTCTCATATGTGATGTTTTCATGTATGTGTGACCTGTTTCCTATCCCCTATAATTTGCCCACTGAAGATGTCTCTCTTTTGGCTTCAGCTTCATAAGGAGAAGGGCATTTTCTCTGTGACCTATAACTGTGCAGAGTCTTAGCTTTGCTGCCTGATCACAGGCATTCAGACCATCCAGCCATTCGAATATTGGTCCCCTCGGTGTGTGTCCTCCAAGCAGCACTCTCTTCCATTGCTGGTTTACCACTGTTGATTTTTGCACTCTTATGCTTTCTACAATCCTGGTTTTAAAAACACTGTTTTTTTTTTTTTTTTTTTTTTTGGAAAAAATCTTAGGTTTTCTTGGAGGATATTTTTCTTCCAAGAATGCAAAATTTTCAGAAGCATCCATTCATTCCTTAAATGCTGACTTTTTAAGTGTTAATTCTTGAGCTTCTATTTATGATATAATGATTGTAGCGCATAAACTAGAAGTCATATATTACTTGAAAAAATATTATGGCTTATCATTATATGAGAATAACATAAAATAACTAACATTAATTGCCAAAGAGTTTAGCTTATTCCTCAAGACATAATTTGTTAGAATTCACTAAATGTTGGCTGCTGTTACACATAAACATATTATTTTTAATAACAGTAACTGGAAATTATTCCCTGGATAATAGAAGCCTTAAAAAATATCTCCCAAATTACATTTTATGAGCTTTGTAATAAGAATTAAGAAAACCATAAATAAATTAATATATAATTAATAAATAAAAGGATGGCTTTAGAATTTTCTTCAAATCATGTAAAATAAGCCTTTTTTTTCCATTCTAACAACATCTTATATGGACCAATCATAAATAAAGTGTCTTGAAAGTTTAAACAAACACATAAATGTTCTTCTCATTGAAGCTCTCATGATGGACAATTTCTATCACCTACTCCTGTCACCGGCTTCCTTACCACTTGTGTTATTCTAACCTCACAGTGATCTTTTAGATAGGCAAATCTGATCATGGCCTTATTCTTCATGTCTCAGCTCTGCAACTCCTGCTGCACCCATTTTCCAGACAAGCCAGTGAGTGACAGCAACAGAGTTGCACATAGAATTGTGCTAAGACTATGATTCTCAGACTTTATCATGCATGAAAAACAATCGTCACAGTTGCCAAGAGTGCGGAATCTCAATTCTTCCCACCTTCCTACCATCTTTCTATCCTTTGCCATTTCTAGAATGGCACCATTTCAACTGCCTTTGTGCTTCAATCCCTTTTGTTCTCTTACTCATCTGAGAGAGTTGTCTATGTTTCAGGTAAAAGGTCAACCATTTTATCATCTGGTCTAGGAGGTCAAATTGACTGCATTAGGCAGATTAAATCCTCTTTCATCTGTTCATATTGGATTTTATTCTTAATGTTTACTTGCCTGTCTCATGCATGAAAAAGTATTGATAACAAAATTCATTTACACATATTTTTATTACCAAGATAAACAAAATGTCGAACATAGAGGATGCTCTTAATAAATATTTGTTGAATTAATTTTAGCACAGATATTAGCTAGATTCACCTTGCTGTGTTTCAGATCTAAATAATGTTGACATGTAATACCTTTGCCAGATTTTCTGCATATTCCCTGGTGTTTTAGAATCTCAAACTCTAATGTCTCTAAACTACTTACTGGGATACATTATTTTTTTCTCTCTTTTCAGTCTCGGGTGTGCAACATTTCCATTTTATCTATCAACTCTAACATGGAGTCCCTGTCTTTCTTTAATTTATACACACACACACGCACGTGCACACACACCCCAGGAAGGCCTTTGTGTGGATATCTGGCTTTGTTATCCAGATAACTATTTAGGAGAACACTAGAAGAATTATATTAAATGACTTTAACAGCCAGAAAGTCTTACATAGCATTCCTATTACTAAAGAAAAAAGTGCCCACTGTGAATTTCTTATTGGTTATAGTACTCACAGAGGGCCCTGGCTTCTGCCAATTTGTGGATCCCCTATCCTTTACCCTCTAATATCTTTTTCACTCCTTTCCTCTTGCATTGGACCAAGGAATCCTGATTTCTTAAGCTTATCAGCTGCTCTTAGTCCCTACGTTCCAACTCAGCTTATGCCTAAAACCTTCCCTAAGCTTATTCTTTATAATGAAAATAAAACATATTTGCTTTTATACTTATACCCCTGACACTATTCTAAGCATAATAGCATGCACACTTTACCTATTGCTTATACAAATCTTCTAAAGTGTCCTCTTACATTCCAATTTTACAGAAAATAAATCATGTGGCCTGCTTAAGGTCACAGAGCCAGAAGTGGCAGACCTCAGGCTTGAGACACACTCCATTCCCTAATAGACTCTACTCTCCTTCTTAACTGTGTCTTCAGGGTGGGTGATGTTACTGGAGCCCCAGTCACGTAACTTCCTGTCTCTAAGATGGTGGGATTCTAATAGCCAAACTGTTGGTGCCCACAAAGATGATCCCAAATCGTCAGCCCCTGGGTGCTTATTTTCCCTGTGATGACGAAACTACTGCCAGGTTGTCGTCTTACAACTGTAAATTATCATCCTATAGACACCTTGGCGCCCTATTGTCTCCCCAGCCTTAGCCCTTTTAAGTAAAAGACCTGCTAGTTGGTATCTTTTTGGAATTCACAGCTGCTGGCCATGAAAGACCATTTTCCGCCATCAATTCTTGTCGTCTGGAACTTGTGTAATTGTCATGAGTCCTGATAACTTTGCCTACTGTGACAAAGATGTTTTTAAAGCGTAGCTTTGAAGTATTGTGTAACTTATAAGCTTAGTGCAAAGATTCACTGCCATTTATCTGATATTCTATGTTTAATTTGAGACTTTTAATACAGTCTAAACAATAGCTCAGGCTTATGAGCCAAATTTTGGCTATAATCTAGGTCTGGCTTTGTCTAAGAGTAGGCCTATCCTTGACACTGTAATTCCACATTCTACTATCCTAGCATTTTATTCTTTTTGGGTCTTAGTATCTACCTCTCTTATACTTCTGGTTCTGCAGAATCCAGATTAGCATATCAGTTTGCTTTATATTTATTTCAAAATATAGCTCTCTGGAATCTTTTCCTCCTTTCTTTTTTTTTTTTTTTTTTTTTGTTTTCTGTTTTGGTTTTTGTTTTTGTTTTTGAGACAGAGTCTCCCTCTGTCCCCCAGGCCCCCAGGCTGGAGTGCAGTGGCGCGATCTCGGCTCACTGCAAACTCCACCTCCCAGGTTCACGCCATTCTCCTGCCTCAGCCTCCCAAGTAGCTGGGACTACAGGCGCCCGCAACCACGCCCGGCTAATTTTTTGTATTTTTAGTAGAGACGAGGTTTCACCATGTTAACCAGGATGGTTTCCATCTCCTGACCTTGTGATCCGCCTGCCTCAGCCTCCCAAAGTGCTGGGATTACAGGCGTGAGCCACTGCGCCTGGCCTCTTTTCCTCTTCTTATATGCTCTACAACTGAACATTGCATTCATTTTATATATAAGTAAATATGACTTCCCTTTGGAAGGGTTAATATTTGAATTCGAAAAGGTACTAAACCCATATTGAGCACTCACTCTTGGCAAAAGTAGACTTCAGCATACTTTCAGTTTTCAGAGAACAAATCAAAGCCTTAGCTCTCAGCTTCAGAATCTACATTGTCCCCTGAGGCTTAGTCTGGTGAAAGTTACCTTAAAATGTCATGTTTTCGGCCGGGCGCGGTGGCTCACGCTTGTAATCCCAGCACTTTGGGAGGCCGAGGCGGGCGGATCATGAGGTCAGGAGATCGAGACCACGGTGAAACCCCGTCTTTACTAAAAATACAAAAAAAAATTAGCCGGGCGTGGTGGCAGGCGCCTGTAGTCCCAGCTACTCAGGAGGCTGAGGCAGGAGAATGGCGTGACCCCGGGAGGCGGAGCTTGCAGTGAGCCGAATTTGCGCCACTGCACTCCAGCCTGGGCGACAGAGCGAGACTCCGTCTCAAAAAAAAAAAAAAAAAAAAGTCATGTTTTCCTCCAGTGACTAGAGGAAATAAAAGGCCTCAAGAAAACATTTGACCGAAAGTTAATCACAGGGACATTAACTGAGCAAGAACAGAATTCAGAAGGAAAGTGACTTAGTAGAACAACAGGCTGTTTGGGCATGTGATGCCAAGGAGAAATGGCGCTCCGGGAAAGACCTAGTGTAGTTTAGCCGTGAGGAGAATCAACAGATCCATCACTCAGCAAACTGCCCAAGCCAAAAACTCAGGTCTGCTTATCAAATAAAAACTATTATTTGTAATTATACAATGACATTAAAAAGAATCACAGAAAAGGAAGAGCGATTTAATTATCTGTAAGAAATATATTTGCCTGTAGATTCTTTTTGGAAGAAAAGAGAAAATTGATAGTACAAATGAGTGGAGAGATAGTAACTGCACCCAGTGAGAAAACCTACATTACAGATTACCAGGAACTCACTCAGGGGCTGAAGCCAGATGACCTGGGCTCAAATGGGGCTTCATCATTTATTAGCTGTTTTAACCTTAGACAAGTCACCTCACTTCCTGAATCTCAGTTTCATCATGTAAAACTGGGATAACCGTAAGTCCTACCTTGTAAGCTTATCATAGTTAAACAAATTATAATTATGGAGCACGTTAGAGCAATGGCTGGCATTTTCATCAGAATCAAAGGTAGAAAAATGCAACACATTTCAAAAGCAGCCACATCTAGTTTATGGAAGCTTCGGGTTGATGGGTGCAGCAAACCGCCATGGCACTTTTATACCTATGTAACAAACCTGCACACTCTGCACATGTATCCCAGAACTTAAAGTAAAATTAAACAAACAAACAAACAAACAAACAACTAATGCCACTTGGATCCTCGAGGATTGCTAAGAGAGGAGAAAGGGATAATATAATGTTAACAATCAATGGAGCCTCTTGAAAATTAGGCAGATGTGGTTAATGCTGATGCTCTGGTCTGAATGTTTGTGTACCTCCAAAGTTCATAGATGGAAGCCTACTCACGCAGTGGTGATGTGAGTAGATCATAAAAGAACGAATGGTATTAGTATCATTATAAAAGACACCCCGAGAGTTGCCTTGTCTCCTTCTGCTGTGAGGATTCAGTAAGAAGAGAAAATGCCCTCTACATCCCAGGATACAAGCCCTCTCCAGACACCGAATCTTCCAGTACCTTGATTTGGATTTCCAGCCTCTGACTCTGTGAGAAATAAGTGTCTGTTGTTTATAAGCTGCCCAGTCTGTGGTATTTTGTTACAACAGCCTGAACGGACTAAGACAGTTGCCTTAGAAAAGAAAAAAGATTAAGCCATATTATGTTTCCTCATTCTGCTTTCCTGAAAATCTCAGCTGGAAAGAAAATTCTACTGGATAATATTTAAAGTTGTACGTTTTAAAAGAAATTTTTAAAAATCCACCTACAGCTGAGACAGGACTGTGTATTTTCAAACAAAATACTTTTAAAGCTTAGCTTTTTTTCCCTTTCACCTATTAAAGCAAACTCTTCTAAAGTATAGTATTTTAAGGTAACATTTTACATAATAAATCCTGAACTGCACCATTAAGGTTCTGTATGCTAAATAATTCTAAGCTTTCAGTTACTCACACCAATCAGAGATAGAAAAGTAGGTCCCCAACCCCATTTCTTTAACAGTGGGGGAGAATTGAAACATCAGTGATGTCCTTCATCACTTACAAGATGAACTTTCATTGTTTCCAGATTTCACATTATTTTCAATTTTATATAAGCAGGAGTCTAAAACAAGGTTAAATCTAAATCAAGTGAGCCAGATAATAATCTAAATTTTTAAAAACAAAGCCCAAACATATCTAGCTATGTGTATAACACTTTGTTTAAAAGAGGCTGATTATTATAATATTGGCAGCTTTTACTCTTCCCATTTTTCACAGAATGTAGAGAAGATGTATGAATTCATAAATGTGGATGCACATGTAATTCCAGGGAGATAGAACAGGAAATGATGTGTTGGCTTTTCCAGCATTAAACAATTAAAATTAAATACATGCAATGAAATATGCTTTTTCCCCTTATGAGAATAACATACCCTCCAGAATAGTACAAACATAGGGTACAGTTAACGTGATGATAGCACATTGTACAATTAGATAGGAGAGCAGTTATTGTCTTGGATAGTTATAAGAATTACAAACATTTCCGTCGACAAAAATGCTGATAAATATAAAAATGGAGAATAACACAGTTTTCATGTACATAATGTGGAATCCCCATGATAGCTATTCGTGAACTGAAACCTCACTACTTGCCATATTTAGGAGTTTTATGAGTCCCACATTTCCTTTAGGAATTGAATGTAATTCCCAGGAAGTGGCAATAATTTCAGCCCTTAAAAACTAAATGTTTAGTTAATACAAACACAAAGAATAATTAAGAAAAGAGAATAATAGTAAATATCAGGCATGTATGTGTATATATATATACATGCATGTCAGAGAGATTTTCATATATACATATTTGACATAGGGTGTATGATAAAATCAGCTCTTCTTCCCTTATTTTCTAGGTAAACAAAATGAAATTCTCAGAGGCTAAGTACTAACAAGACACCTGGCAAGGGACAAGTGTTTGAAATATGTCAAAAGATCAGGGCTGCAAAATTTTAGTTGAGCGATACCTAAAAAATAATTAACTGGACTTTCTTTCACATCTATAGACTCCCAGATGAGTAATGGGTGTTGGACCTAGAATGACTCTTAAGCTAACTTTATATCTTTCCCAAGCAGACTGAGATAAGGAGAGACTAAATAATTTCCAATGTGAAAGTAGGATGAGAATTCCACATCTTCTGATGCCATGCCTTTGTTACATGAGAACTTATGCCTAGCACCATGGCTGACAAAACAGATATCATAATACTTTCACTTAATGAGGAAAAGAGAGAATCACATACATATCAAGGTGGATGGACTCTGTGAAGTTTGATTTTGATGAATGATTTTATTCTAATATTTTCAAAATTACAGATATATATCATCTTAAATATTTTCAAACATGTATTTCTCAAACTAAGAGCCCACTCTGGAGGGGTCAACATTCTACAATAAAATGAATAACCAAACAGACTACCGGCCCTCATTCTCTCCAGAATTATTTAAGAGTTAATCAATGTAACTAGTTAAGAGAAAATTTAACTCCCTCCTCAAAAGTAGGGGCTTTCAACAAATTTATTGAAACAAGTAGCAAAATCTCTGAATATAAAGAGGTTTATCTATCTATCTTATGTCTTATAAAGTGAAATCCAGACACATCTAAGAAAGTATTATTAAAAATCATAGAATTACTATGTAGAATAATATCTGTAGTCATCGAATGACTTTCTAGACATGAAGAAAAAATTGTCAACTGGAAAAAAATTGAAACATTAGAAATTTTTAGCAAGGGTAAAGATGGTGGACTAGAAGCAGCTTGATTGCACTGCTCTCACAGCAAGGAGAAAAAGTGGCAAGTGAACGCTGACTCTGCAAGCTGATCTAAGAAACTACAACAAGATTCGTCAAGGAAGGGAAATGCCATGGAGAACAGAAAAGAGCACAGCTGAACAGCTGCCCATCAGGGAGCTACATGGAGCCAGCAGAAGCTCCCCAACATGGAGAAAGAGTGAGTGAGTGAGAGCCTGTAGGGATCCACACTTCCCACAGGGACTTGTGCAAGCCTGGGAATGGGAGAGTCCCCTCATCCCCCTAAGTCTCTAGACTAATAGAGAAAACCACTTGGAGTTTTTCCAGAAGCAACACTGAAGCTCACAGGGACCCCCACAGTCCTTGGATCTCAGAGCAGCCTAGCACCAGTGGCCATATCCACGATGGAGGCTGCAGTCCCCATGCCTGGGAGGGGAGCAATAAGATTATTTCACGGCCCTCCCCCAGCTTCCAGCACACTGGCCCCACCTCTCTCTAAATTCTGTAGGGGGACACAGCTCTCTGTGTTCCCCTAGGAAACACCTGAGTGGCTGACAGGGCGACCCCAGCCACCCACACTGCTTCTACCTAGGTTCACATGCTGGCTGGGTCTTCCAACACAACTGGACCCACTTGTGCCTGCACACTGTGGGTGGATGCAGCTCCATGCACCCCTGGGGAAGTACGTGGACAGCAGATCATGCAAGTCCACTCAACTCTGCTGCTCCTTGCAGGGTGGGACATGTAAGCTGGGGTTTCCAGCACAGTAAACCTGCCTCAGCCTGAACTCTGAAGGTGGGTACAGCTCCACGTTCCTCCGGGAAGCACTCAGAGGGTGGATGGGGTGACCCCACCAACCTCTGCTGATTCTATCTGAGTGGGACACACCAGCTGGGCAGAGCTTCAGGGACTTGCTTCTGTCTGAATTTTGTGGGCAGGTGTAGCTCCGTATTCCTTCAGGAAGCACCCAGGTGGTGGAACAGGCGATTCCACCCACTCCCACTCTTCCTAGGTGGGTAAGACTCACCTTCTTAGGAGGCACTCAAGCAGGGAAGTCCCCACTGTCAGAACACTGAGAAGGGTGTGACACCTGGGCTTGTAGGCCAGAGAGAGAGCAGGAAGTGCCTCCCTCCAGGGAGGTGGTCTGGAAGGGCATGTCCTGTCTGCCAACCTGGCCTCGGACTGAGGGAGCCCTGTGGTCCAGAACATGTAACAGAGAAAATACAAGTGCAGTGCTGGTGATTGCAGGGGCCTCCTCCAAGGCCCAGGAGTAGACCAGGTGAAGGAGTCATCTCTCTCCCCCAACCACAGAGCACCACTGTCAATATGCCAAAAAATACAAAAAAAAAAAAAAAAAAAATGAGACTAAGAGCCAATCTGTGGGCATCACTCTTAGGTACCAACTACTGGATCGCAGCTCAAATTATAGCACCAAAATATTTGGCTAGTGTACAGTGCTTGTGAAAAGTAAGACAACAATCTAGCCACAGATAAAGGGCCTTGGCCTTCTGAAAGCACCAAGAAGGAAAGCCAACTCTCTATACTCAACTCACATCCATTTAAAGGAACACCAGCTTTCATACATGAGAAAGAATCAGTGTAAGAACTCTAGCAATTCAAAAAGTTAGAGTGTCCCCTTACCTTCAAACCAATACAGCAATGGTTCTTAACCAGGTTGAAATGACTGAAATGACAGACACAGAATTAAGAGTCTTGATAGCAAGGAAGCTCATCAAATTCCAGTAGAAAGTTGAAACTCAATCTAAGGAATCCAGTAAAATGATCCAGGAGCAGAAAGACAAAATAGCCATTTTAAGAAAGAACCAAACTGAACTTCTGGAATTGAGAAATTTCATAATATAATCATAAGCATTAAGAATAGAAAAAGATGAGAACAGAATGCCAGAGTTTAAAGACCAGTTCTTTGAATCAACTAAGTCAGACAAAAATAAAGAATTTACAATTTTAAATTCGAGTTTTCCTTTGTAGGAGAATTTAAAAAATAAGCAAAACCTCTAAGAAATATGTGATTATATAAAATGACCAAATCTATGACTCATTGGCATTCCTGAAAGAGGAGAGACAGTAAGCAACTTGAAAAGAATATTTGAGGATCTAGTCCTTGAGTATTACCCCAATCTTGGTAGCAAGGTGGTCATACAAATTAAATAAATACAGAAAACTCCTGAGAGATACTATACAAGATAACCATCCCCAGGGCACATAGCTATCAGATTTACGAAAGTCAACACAAAAGAAAAAATATCTTAATGGCAGGTAGAAAGAAAGGTTAGACCACCTACAAAGGGAACCCCAACAGGCTAGCAGTAGACCTCTCAGCAGAAATCTTACAAGCCAGAGGAGATTGGGGGCCTATTTTCAGCATTCTTAAAGAAAAGAAATTCCAACCAAGAATCTCATGTCCTGCCAAACTAAACTTCATAAGCAAAGGAGAAATAAAATTTTTCTCAGGCAAGCAAGCACTAAGGGAATTCATTACCACCAGACCAGCATTACAAGATGTCCTTATGGGAGTGCTAAACTTGGAAACAAAGGATTGAAACCTGCTACCACACAAACACACTCAAGCACATAGCCACAGACAATATAAAGGAACTACACAAGCAAGTCTACAAAATAAACAGCTAACAACATAATGACAGAACCAAAATTTTGCATATCAATACTAACCCTGAATATAAATGGCCTAAACACCCCACTTAAAAGGTAGGGACAGGCAAGCTAGATAAAAAGACAAGACCCAATTGTCTGCTGTCTTCCAGAGATATACCTCACATATAATGACAGCCACAGGCTAAAAGTAAAGGGATAGAGAAAGATCTACCATGCAAATGGAAAACAAAAAAGAGAAAGAGTTACTATTCTTATATCAGATAAAATAGGCTTTAAGCCAACAAAAATCAGGGAAGACAAAGAAGGGCATGACATAATGATAAAGGGTTCAATTCAACAATAAGACTTAACCATCCTAAATATATATGCACCCAACACTGTAGCACCCAGATTCATAAAACAAGTTTTTCTTTACAAGAAACTTAGACAGCCACACAATAATAGTGGGAGACTTTAACACTTCACTGACTATGTTAGAAAGATCATCAAGGCAGAAAACTACCAAGAAATTCTGGAATTAAACTCAATACTTGATGAATTGGACCTGATAGACATCTACTGAATACCCAGTAAACACAGAATATGCATTACTCTGATATGCACACAGAACATAGTCTAAGATCAACCACATTCTTGGTCATAAAGCAAGTCTCAATAAAATTTAAAAAAAATCAAAGTCATATCAATCACACTGTAGGACCACAGTGCAATAAAAATAGAAGTCAATACCAAGATGTCTCAAAACTACATGAAAATATGGAAATTAAGAAATTAAACAACTTCCTGCTGATTAGCTGTTGGGTAAACAATAAAATTAAGGCAGAAATTTTTTAAAAAGTCTGTTAAATTAATAAAAATAGAGACACAACTTACCCAAATCTCTGGGATGCAGCTAAATGTGTTAAGAGGAAAGTTTATAGTACTAAATGTCTTCATCAAGAGGCTAAGAAGATCTTAAATGAATGATCTAACATGACGCTTAGAGGAACTAAGAGAAAAGAACAATCCAACCCCAACAATAGCAGAAGAAAGTAAATAACTAAAATCAGAGAAGAACTGAACAAAATTGAGACCCAAAAGTCTATACCAAAGATGATTAAACCAAGAGTTGTCTTCAAAAGAATAAACAAGATTGATAAATCACTAGCTAGATTAACAAGGAAAAAAAAAGATCCAAATAAGCCAAATAAGTGCAATCAGAGATGGCAAAGATTACAAGTTATCTGATAGAAATGCCATAGATCCTCAGAGAGTATTGTAAACAGCTCTATAGACACAAATTAGAAAATCTGGAGGAAAAGGATAAATTCCTAGAAATACACAACCTTCCAAGATTGAACCAGGAAGAAGGTGAAAACCTGAACAAACCAATAACATGTTCCAAAATTGAATCAGCAATAAAAAACCTACAAGTAATAAATAGCCCACTTGGATTCACAGATGAATTACATCTTAAGTACGAGAAGAGCTGGTACCAATTCTTTTGAAATTATGCCTTAGAAATGAGGGAGAGGGGATCTATAACTCATTCTACAAAGCCAGCATCATCCTGATACCAAAATCTGGCAGACACAATGAAAAAAGAAAAGTTCTAGCCAATATCCCTGATGAACATAGACCTAAGAATCCTCAGCAAAATACTTGGAAACTGAATTCAGCAGCATATCAAAAAGTGAATTCACCATGATCACATAGGATTTTTTTCTTGGGATGCAAGATCTGTTCAAGATAGACAAATCAATAAATGTTATTCACCACATGAATAGGATAAGAAACGAACACCATATGATCATCTCAATGGACAAAGAAAGCCATTTATAAAATCCAACGTCCTTCACGATAAAATCCCTCAACAGGATGGGCATTGAAGGCACATACCTCAAGATAGTAAGAGTCATCTATGACAGACCCACAGCCAACATCATACTGAATGGGCAAAAGTTGAAGCCATTCCCCTTGAGAACTGGAAGAAGATAAGAATGCCTACTTTCACACTCCTATTCAGAATAGTGGTAGAAGTCCTAGCCAGAGCAATCAATCAAGAGAAAGAAGTAAAAGGTATCAAATAGAAAAAGAAGTCAAACTATCTCTCTTTGCTGGCAATGTCATTCTATACAAAGAAAACCTTAAAGACTGTGAAAAGGCTCCTGGAACTGATAAACAACTTCAGTAAGGTTTCAGGATATGAGATCAATGTACAAAAATCAGTAACATTTCAAACACCAATAACTTTCTAGCTGAGAACCAAATCAAGAACACAATCCCATTTACAGTAGACACACACACACACACACACACACACAAAGAAATACGTAGGAATTCATCTAACCAAGAGAGGTGAAAGATCTCCACAAGAATAACTCAGGAAATGTAGATGACACAAATAAATGGAAATACTTTATGGCCATAGATTGGAAGAACCAATATTGTTAAATCAGCCATATTGCCCAAAGCAGTTTACAGATTCAATGCTATCCCTATCAAAATACCAATGTTATTTTTCACAGAATTAGGAAAATTGACTCTAAAGTTTATATGGAATCAAAAAAGAGACCAAATAGCCAAAGTAACCCTAAGCAAAGAGAACAAAGCTGACATCACATTACTCAACTTCAAACTATACTATAAGGCTATGGCAACCAAAACACCATGGTAGTGGTACAGAAACATACATACAGATCAATGAAACCGAATAGAGAACCAAGAAATAAACCTATCCACCTACAATCATCTGATCCTTGACAAAACTGATAAAAATAAGTGATGGGGAAAGGACTCCCTATTCAGTAAATGGTGCTGGAGTAACTGGCCAGCCATATATAGAGAATGAAACTAGACAATTACCTCTTACTACATACAAAAATTAACTCAAGATGGATTAAAAATTTAAACGTAAGAGCTCAAACTATAAAAATCCCAGAAAAAAACGTAGGAAATAGCCTTCTCGACATTGGCTCTGGCAAAAGGTTATGGTTAAGTCTCCGAAAACAAGTACAACAAAAACAAAAAATTGATAAGTGGGACCTAATTGAACTAAAGAGCTTCTGCACAGGAAAAGAAATTACCAACAGGGTAAACAGACAGCCTACACAAAGGGAGAGAATATTCACAAAATATGCATTTGACAAAGACCTAATATCCAGAATCTACAAGGTACTTAAACAAATCAACAAGCAAAAAACAAATAATCCATTTAAAAATGGGAAAAGGACATAACAGACACTTTTCAAAAGAAGATGTGCAAGTGGTCAAAAAAACATGAAAAAAAATGCTCAACCTCACTAATCATTAGAGAAATGAAAGTCAAACCACAATAAGATATTGTCTCCCACCATTCAGAATAGCTATTATTAAAAAGTAAAACAAAACAAAACAACAACAAAAAAACAGATATTGGTGAGGCTGCAGAGAAAAGGGAATGCTTATCCAGTCTTGATGTGAATGCAAAATACTTCAGACACTGTGGAAAGTAGTCTGGAGATTTCTTAAAGAACTTAAAACTACCATTTGACCCAATAATTTCACTACAGAGTATATACCTGGAGGAAAATAATTTATTCTGTCAAAAAGACGCATGCACTCACGTTTGTTGCAGCAGTATTTCCAATAACAAAGGCACAGAATCAACATAGGTGCTCATCAACAGTGGATTGGATAAAGAAAATGTGATACATATACACCGTGGAATATTACACAGCCATAAAGAAGAATAACATCATGTCCTTTGTGATGACATGAATGGAGCTGGAGAACATTATCCTAAGTGAATGATCATCAGAACAGAAAACCAAATATCACATGTTCTTACTTATAAATGGGAGCTGGACATTGAATACGCATAGACATAAAGATAAGAGCAACAGACACTGAGGACTTCCTGATGGGGGAGGGAGGAGGGAAGGAGACATGGGGTGAGAAAACATTGGATACTATGACCACTAAATTGATGACGGGATCATTTGTACCCTAAAACTCAACATAACACAATACACTCATGCAATAAACCCTCATCTAAGGTTTGTAAGATCATGTACCCCTTCTTCTAATATAAAAGTTGTAATTATAAAAAAGCATAGTTTGCCACATGTTTTGTGTAAAGGCAAAAGATCATGCACCTAAAATGTACATACTAAAATAAAAAAGAATAATAAAAAGTTATTTAATAACAAATACCACATAGAAAGCTAGAGACAAACAGCAAACTGGGAATCTGTATTACAGAAAAGGGTTTAATATCCTAAAAACCTAAAGAACTCTTCTAAAGCAATTAAAATTATGAATATTTCAGCAGAAGAAATAGCCTAAGTAAGGGGAATTTACAAATAACTACTAATAGAAAAATAAAGAAGAGTAAGAAAATAAGTTCACCTTCCTTCACTAGTAACAAAAATCCAATCAAAACAAAAAGTGGTGTTATTTTGTTCTTTTATATGTTTCACCAACATGAAAAAGAAATGAAAAGCAGCTCTGCTGTATGAACCAGAGAAGCCAAAATGGTTCTTTCGAAAGAAAAACAAAAATGGTTCACAGAGAGAAGAAAATGGAAATGATGATATATAAAATGTCTGTTTCCAGTCTTTCTTGAGTCCAGGCTTCTGGTTTCTATGAAATACTTCTAAATCCTTGCAACAGCGTCTCTTTCTATTTAAGCTGGTTTGAGTTGAGTTTCTGTCACATACAAACAAGAGGCACAGTAATAAGTAAAATAAAATGACCCGCTGCAGTATAGACAAAAAGAAAGGATAACCCGAAACATAAAAATGACGTAAGTTCATAAACTTATGAAAAATTGATCAGAGCATGTACATAGGCTTGAGCAGTCTCATGTGACTTGCACAAGGACCTGGGTTAGAGACACAGCGAGAGGAATGGGGAGTAAGGTGGGATGGCATTTCTATACTGTTATTAAGTAGTGAGTTTCTCCAAAGCGTGGTGTGGGTACCGGGCTCATTTTAAAGTGTTATAAATGATCTGGGGAGTGAGTTCACAGATACTGAAATGCCAGACGGTGAAATGCCAGCCGCAGAAATATTTCAAAAACCTGTGTCAGTGGGCAGAAAATTGGCATATGAACTTCCAAAAGGATAAATACGAGGAAATGCCTTTAAAAGAAAGTTGTTCCATCTACACATAAAGAGTGCAAATGACCTATGAATCATTCTCTGTAGACAGCCCAGCAGGCTTCACTAGGAAAGGTTTAAAACCACCTCATGGAATTACCTTGGCATAAGTCCAAGATACACAAATGTGGCTCTAAGTATCAAAAACACCTGAGAAAGATGGTCACAACTGCAGGTTGCTAGGTGCACCCCAGCAAAATATTGCTAATAAATTGCTCCTTGAAATTTTACCGTAGTATTGATCTAGTATTCTGATGGCTGGCTAGATAAATTAACCTCAGGTGGAGTGCTTGTGGATAGAACTGAAAAATGTTGCATATATGTGTTTAAAAATTTATTTCCCATATTTTTCATAGTGCATATTATTGTTATTAGTATACTTATTTCAACATAACCTGTAGATAAAATGTCAAAACTGAAATGTCTTTCTCTAAAAAAAAATGTTGGAATTGGAAGCACGTGTATCTTGTATAATGTTTGCATGAATGAAGTAAACACATGGTCGTGTGTGATCTGGTCAATTATCTTTATCTTATGTATGTATGTATCTGGTCAAGATCTTTATCTTATGTAACATGATAATGAAGACTTTACATAACACTACTTTACCTCCTCTTATCCTCCAAAGCAGCTACAGTAAAATTCCAGTTTAAAACAGCATTGAGTTTTGACTTTACTGTGAATATGTAAGTATTTTCATCACTGAGCTGAGTAATATACAGTTATTATATTTCTTCTTTTTTCTGCAAATGTTTGCTTTTCCTATAATTAACAATGCCTAGATTTTCCATTTGCTTATATTTTTACTGCATGGACATGAATTTGCACAAATTCTGCAACTCCGTAAAACTCTTCTCATTTATATTCAATGCAACATGTAATAATTCCTTCTTTTCCCATTCACCCTTTTTGAATTTTTGTTATTGCCTGGAAAACTTTTATTTACAGATTTCCATCCTTCCGCTCCGAATTTATCCAGTCTTCTTCTTGGTCTGCTGCCAAATATTGGAACTTACCTTTGCTTATATTCTGAAAAATCCTTTCTCCTCTCTCTTCTGTTTAATAAATTTCAGATTTTTCTATTTTTTCAGTTTACTTTGATGCAGGACATATTCCAGTTGTGTGTCAAGAAGGAATCTCCAGTTGTATGTGTATTTTTGCAACTCTGTAATTTCAAAAGGGCTTTATTTTGCTCTCACAATTAACACTTTGGCTGGTGATAGAATTTTAGGTGAAATTCATTTTCCCTCAAAATTTTCAAGATACTTTAGTTGATTTTATTGCTTCTTGTGTTGCTATTGAATTCACTGAATTCACTATTGAATTCATTCATTATGGTTTCTTCTCTTTTATATACAACATTTATTTTTGCTTTGAAAGCTTTTAGGATTTTTGCTTATTTCATAGGTTCTTAACTTTTACCATAAGTATGCCTTAGTAAAATATTTTTCTTGCATTATACTGGGTATTCAATGGGCACTTTAAATCCAGAAGCATGTGTACTGTAAAATATTATTTATTTAATTCCTTGCAAATCTTTTCTCTTTGGTATCTCTGGTCTCTCTGAAAATCCATCAGATTTTTTCTCATTTTTTAATGTTAGATCCTATTTTCCATCTTTAGTTTTTCTTTTGTTCTGCCTTCTGGACTATTTAAATTGCTCTTCAAACTATTCTCTTGCTTTTTAAAATTCATCATATTTATTCCCATGAGCTCATTCCAAATTCCTGTCTTTCACCTCCTGTTCATATTTCACAGATGTAATATCTTCTCTTATTACTCTGAGAATATTGTAGTTTCAATATTGTAATTAGCCGTTCTATTTTTTTTTTTTTTACTGACTTACAGTTATCTTTCTAAATTTTACTTACCTTATTTTTGGCCTTTCACTTTAGTAGTTTCCTTTTCTTTTTTTTTTTTGAGATGGAGTCTCACTCTGTCCCCAGGCTGGAGTGCAGTGGCACGATCTACAAGCTCTGCCTCACGGGTTCACACCATTCTCCTGCCTCAGCATCCTGAGTAGCTGGGACTACAGGCACCCGCCACCATGCCCAGCCAATTTTTTGTATTTTTAGTAGAGATGGGGTTTCACCATGTTAGCCAGGATGGCCTTGATCTCCTGACCTCGTGATCCGCCTGCCTCGGCCTCCCAAAGTGCTGGGATTACAGGCCCGAGCCACCACGCCCTGCCTTTAGTGGTTTTCTTTAATACACTTGGTCAGTTATTAAGGTTTAAAAATAAGACATTAAAATGATTGGATACACTGTTTACATGGTGGAGTGGTCTATTTGTGTTTCACTTATGGTGATTGGATGGGTATTTTTTGGAAGAACACACAACCTCGATATCTGTAGGACTTTTCTCTGGAGACATACAGACTTTGTGCAGGAGATTCCTCCAACCCTTGCATTGGAGGAGAGGGCAACTGAAACCAGTGTGTGAGGAGCTGAGTGGGGAAAGACTATGCCTGATCAGTCAGATCAGGCATAGACTCACATCATCCCCTTTATTCCAGTCCTGTGTCTACACTGACCCCCTCCTGTTCTCAATAATACCCAAGTCCAGATGTTCTTCCATTGAATTTCCCCAAGGAATTAACTTCCCTCTCACAGGTTGTTGCTCAGCACCTTGGCTGAAAAAGGAGATCTCATATCTAGCTACTTTATAATCGGATTTTCAGTCAATCCTCAGAAAAGTTTCTAAGATTTCTGATACTCAAGTTCTGGGTTTCTGCAGCATGAATTGGCTTCTTCTTATTAGAAACACTTCTGCAGGCTTTTAGTTTTCAACTTTCTCAATTTCCGTCATCTCTGTATGTGTTCCTATTGTTGACATGTCTAAGCCATTGCTGGCTTATATCTTTTGTCTTTACTTCCTTTAATGCCATTGCAGCCATTTTATGGAATGAGAAGTGATAAATGAATGTGTTCAATCCACCATGATTAGCTGGTGATGGTGAAATTTATGGTGGTTTAATGTGTCTTCTTGTGTTCCTTCAACAATTGGGTTTCAAAGCCTGAGCCTATGTTCCTCATGATTAGGTTACTGTGGATGTGAATCCCTGGTTGTAATCACTAGAAAATTTTGCAATAGACATTAGCTTTTCTAAACATCTGCTTTAATGGGTAAGCCTTGTATTAAAGTGAAAATGGAATGAAAATATACATATGTTCAAAAGTATGGCTGGTAAACTAAAGCATTGTTTTTGTTTGCATGTGCAAACACACACATGGTCACGTTAATTTAGAAATCCCTGCTTAAAATATTTCTTCCACTTAAAATATTTACTTATTCTTGGATTATTTTACAAAAATAACAGTAGAATTCCATAGCCATTTAAAATATTTTACAAAGTTAAACTGTCAATAGGAAAAGCAGTGAATTTTCTTACATTCACACTAATTTGTACATATCTGTATTGGACCTAAGACTCTTTCATAAAAGCATGTTTTCATAAGAGATGAAGAAAGAGGGTCTGAAAAGATGGTAGTACAGGCTATGTCATCCTCTCCTTCTGAGAAGATAGGGACTTGGAATGAGGAAACTGGAAGGAATAAGGACTGGCTTGCCAGGAGGTTTTACCTGATTGTATTGGGCTGGGTGGGTTGACAGGTAAAACTTCTGATGCAGATGTACATACAGCAAGGTCAGTGTGTAACTAGGGGCCCCGAGGCCACTATCACCTTGGCCAACACACCAAGGACTATCACGCTCAGTCCTGGATGCCCAGAAATCCTGCAAGGCAATGAGAAGTGTTTGGACTCCTGGGACCGCCACGCATATTTTGAATATATAGGAGAACAAAACATATAAATAAAATGCCAATTTTCTGATTATCATTGATACTCTAGACTCAGTTATATTTGCCTGTTAGAATTCAGTCCTCTCCCAAAATTCTTGAGGATGGTACCTATTAAAGCTTACATTTCTCTCTTTTCCTTTGTTTTAGGGATAAGGAAGTTTGCTGTTAAGATTTTTCCAGGGATGTTCAAGTTCAAAGATATTACACAATTGCAGGCATCGCATCAATAGTGAGGAGCTGACCCTGGACCTCTCTCAGGTCTGATTTTCAGTGTGTCTTGGAAAATATCTTTTTTTATTCTTATTTTCTTTTCCCCCTAAAGTATTTTGTTTTCCAAGTTAAACAGTTTTAGTGCCCTCGGTAATTCCTCATAAAACACACTTTTATAGATCTTTACTGATCTTATTAGGAAGGCAGTATTGTATATTGATTAAGAAGTTGGGATTTGATCATAATTTGGGTTCAATCTCAGCTTTATCACTTACTAGCTGTGTGACATTGGGCAAGTCGCTTAAGTTCTCTGTTCTTTAGTTTCCTAATTTGAATGTGTTGATATTAATAGTACCTCCCTAAGAGGTCTCCTATGAGAATAAAATGAATTTATAGGTTCCCAATTAAAAATGCTCAGTAAATATTAAGTAAATATTATTAGCTAGTTGTTTACCAGTTAGTTGCTCTCTTCAGAGTGTTCTTGACTTGTTAATATTCTCTACATTGAAGTATTAGTCCAGGTGTGAGTTGACCAATGTGTATGATGGGAAATCCTTCTAAGAGGATATCAATTCATAAGCCAATGTTTACAACATTAAGTCTCCCAAATTCAAATCTAGCCAAGGGTACCAACCTTAGGTATTTTACCGTCCCTTCTTCCTCTCTCTCTCTCTGTCTCTCACTCTCTCTCTGTCTCCCTTTTTTTCTCTCTCTCTCTACATATGTGTGTGTGGGGGGTGTATGTGTGTGTGTGTAAAATATCATATATGTGATATAAAATCAATATGTAATATTTATAAAACTATCTTCATCAAATTTATATATGATGATCATTTTGTCCAATGAGAAATATAACCTGAAATTTAAAAATATTTATATATTTATTTTGAGACAGATTCTCGCTCTGTCGCCCAGCCTGGAGTGCAGTGGCATGATCTCAGCTCACGGCAACCTCTGCTGCCTGGGTTCAAGCAATTCTCTTGCCTCAGCCTCCTAAGTAGCTAGCTGGTATTGCAGATGTGTGCCACCATGTCTGGCTAATTTTTTTTCTTTTCTTTTTTTTTTTTTTTTTTTTTTTTTTGTACAGCCGGGTTTTCACCATGTTGACCATGCCGGTCTCGAGCACTTGACCTCAGGTGATCTGCCCACCTTGGCCTCCCAAAGTGCTGGGATTACAGGCATGAGCCACTACACCCAGCCACATTTTATTTATTAAGAGTAAAGTAACATTGGCTCCAATTCTACTTTCCAACACCATGGTCTGTGCTATTATCTTCTAGATTTCTGCAAATGTGTAAGAAGCTTGCATCAACATAGCTTTCCTTATTTCCTGAGTATTTGATTCCTTCTTCCCTGGTGTCTTATTCCTGTTTAAATGCAGAATCTAGCCCTTTTAAGTACCACTATATCTTCATGCAGATAAAAATTCCAGGAGTCTAGTAGGCTCTATTGGTCCTGCATGGGAGAGAGTGACATCCAGGTGTACAGGTAATTTTGAATGACACAATTAGCACCATCATAGCAATTTTTATTACTTCTCCCTAGGGAGGTTTCACTGTTCCTACAATAAATTCTAGCCTCTTGCCATTTATTCTTCCTGGCTTTTTTCTCTGTCCTCTTGATTTTTCTTTCCTTTTCCCTTTTGAGAACAAAACCAACAAATGTATCTTTCTATAGCATGTAGACCAGGCTATCCCTTTCCCCTACTGCCCAGCATCTGCCAACACCCATGCTGGGAGGGAGCCTACTGCACCCATGGATTCTTATTGAAAGAAGGAGCTCCCTCTGCCCCCACAGGCATTCTGGCTTCAGCTATTAAAATGTTAATGCTTTTAATCCTGAATAAAGGGGCATATTAACAATTGTAAGGCCTTTAGCTTTCTATGGTGTATTTTTAAAATAGTGGCTAATGAGGAATAAACGTAAGTATAAACTAATGACTGATTTGTCTTACCTTCTGTCATATGGAATCTACCAAGTATGATAGAGGTTGAGATGTTCTGAAACCATATATGTTTAGGGACTTACTGACCGATCCTGACCCCTGAAAATTCTACTTCAAATCGAAAAGAACCTAAATTAGGACTTTTTCTCTCTGCTACAGAAAAGAAAACCCAGAAAAAACAGAATCTAGGGCAGTTTTAGTTTGACGTAGAACCTTGAAATGGAAGTGCGTACCCTTGTCCTTAGATTGGGGTGGGGCAGGTGGTGTTGGGGGTTGGTGTAACTGGAGGCTCTGAGTGGCCAAGAGACAGCAGAGGAGAGCGAGAGGGGCTTATATTCCACCAAGAATCCTGCAAAAGTAGAGCATGCTTTTAGGATAGACTGAAGAGCTGAAACAAATTGTACCTAGTTTTTATTTTTCCTTGGACTATTTCATATGTTTTCCACAATAATTTACAAATACAATTTCATCAATTTTTAAACAAATGGTACAGTAATAGCAAAATGATTTAAAAGAGTCGAACCTTAGAAATGGTGGCTTTTACGGATTCTAACATACTTTGACTTTCTTTAACTACATCCTCTATTTTTTATATTAGCATCAAAGGAGCCACTCTAAAAATCTATGAGATGACATCATGTATTCTGGCAAAATCATGTGGTTAAATAGAGGTAGACATATTAATATATTTTCTGAGAATACGTTATGTTAACTACAATGGTTTTAAATAACTATTGTGACTTAAATAAGTATTTGAAATAAAATGATATTGTACATTTTATTAAATAGGCCCTCTTGTGCTCAAGGTTTGTATTTAGGACACATTTTAAATACTATATATAACAATTTTTCTATAATGTTTATTGTAAAATTTGGAACTATCCAAGCATCAGTGGAAAGCATAATAGAAAACATTTAATATTACATTAAATAATTTGGAGCACACGTTGATTACTATTATTGAAATACAAATATTAATGTACATATACATATTCTTTTGAAATCTGTTAAATATTAGATTTAATTTCATGTTTAATTTTAAATATAATTTCAGGCAGCTAATATTTGCATGCTCATTCAAAGGGTTTAATCCTCCTTTTAGATTAATGGTCTGCAAAATGTCACGTTAAATGATATTATCACTTCATATTTAACTTCATACACAGCACAAAATAACCTCCTCTAAGTCGTGGAAATTCACTGGCTATTTTTCGAAGGTATCAAAAGGAGAAAAGAGTGGCGAAGAGATGCTCTAAAGAAGAATTACATAAATCCTTTCTCTTCCTGAGAGTCCCACACTCATTTTGCTAAACTTTGAGCCACAGCGAATTCTGATGCTTGAGTATAAAGCCCTGAAAATAGGCATTTTCCATGGAAACGCTGATAGGTCTCTTATCATGGCGGCTCTGGGGAGACAACTGAGGCTCCAGGCTCCTGTGGGCAGACTCAACTTCTCTCTCCCTTACAGAAGTGGTAAATAATATTGGAACAAAGTGACTCAGGATACTTAGGATTCACTGTAGCAAAGAGAATTGGAACAACAACAGCACTCTCACTGATGAAATTGGAATTTTTTTTTTAATTAACACTTCTAATTAGAATTTAACATCTCACTAGCTTCGTATGGGATTTTTCGCTTCCTTAACCTCACGGAAACCTATCTGTTGGCTCTAAATAGGCAGTCACTTACCAGGCGCCACTTGAGGATTTCAATTAATCCCAAATCCTCCAACTTTGGTCTGTGAACTTGTCTTTTTGCTCTTGCGCCATTCCCTTCTGTTGGAACACACCTCTCAACGGGTATTGTTGTGCCGCCCTCCTCCCTGATCCTACTTCTCTCCTATCTTCAAGAAACAATTTCATAAATTTGATTGTGACTATTAAAAGAGATCATTGGTAATAGCATTTGTCATTAGTTAGGCCCCAGCCATGTGCCAGGAGGTGTGATGGATTCTTTGCCGGCTATGGGGGAGGTCTGAGTTACGTGTGAATCGGGGTCTATCTGCCCACCTCTGTGTTATCCTGGTTAAAGTCAGAAATACAGGCAGTGGACATGTGTGATTCTGAAGCTCTTCTTGTCTACTCTTCAAAATGTTATCAACATCAATAAAATCTAAGGTTATTTTCAGTGATTTTTAATTCTAAGGAATAAATGACATTTTGATGTATCCTAGAGAACCTCAAAGCATTTTCATTCAGACACACCTTGTAAATTGTGCCATATATCTACAGAAAGAGGATAGTTCACTCGTATTTGCTGACTCAGTTAAAACTGAAAACTTGGCTGAGCTCAGACTTTGCTAGAATTTTGAAGAAGGCTCTGAGGATGGCAAAAGTTCATTAATGTGCATTCAAGAGTCTATGAAAGTCATCCAGCCTGCCTGTCATTCTCAATCTAGGAAAGAGTGTAGGTGCCTAAGAAAGCAAAATAAAAAAGAATACCTCTAAAATCATGATGCTAATGTGTAGATGTCAGCATCTCTGAATCCCAGGAAACTGCTAGATAACTGGTCAAGAATTCCAAGGGTTTCCTCCAGGGAACCTCATCTAAGGGTAAAAGTCCCATCATTAGATATTCGTTTATTTAACTTCTATTCTTTTTTTTTTCTGTGCAAAGTTACCTAACCCAGGAGAGATAGGTAACATTTTGAGTCTCATTTAAACTTGATATGAAGGAACTTGATGAGATCTTTTCATGCAGGTGGTTAGAATAAAGATAAAACCCTGGAGCCGAATTAGGAAAATGGGATCCTTTGGTGGCCAGGAGACTTGCAGAGTGTGGGAAGAGGAAGGGAGAGAGCAGAGACCTCCAGGAGCTCCCTCCATTGCCCAGGTCTGCCCTGACTTGGCCAAGCCACTGTTTTTTCATGGCATGCAAAGGTGGCAAGTGCCTTAGCAACAAGATGAGGTTGAATGGGAATGTCACAGCCCTGCCACCACCGAGCAGTTCGGAGAGCATGGGAGATTTTTAACATAATAATTACAGCATAATCATTTAAACATTATAATTTTAACATCTTTTGTGTAAGGTCTTTCTTCCATGGAGCATTGCCAACATTCAACATCATCAAAAGTATTTATTTAGCACCCACGTGTATAGTTCTGCTGAGTGCTAGTTTTTTCTTTGATAATTTTTATAACATCTTAAATGGGAAAAGAAAAGCTGGAGGAGGAGGAGATTTAGGGAAAAGCAGGTTAAAAAAAGAGCCTCGGCTATTTTAAAACTACTCTCAGTAACTTTTGAGAGCAGAAGTATAGGTGGACCCCAGAAATGGAGAAAGATTTTTCCTAATGAGGGATGGAATAGAAAGTACCATTTCCTAGCAATATTTCTCTTTTTCTAGAAATGTCATTAAATAATTATTTTTTTGAAAACCTAAGTGTGCAGAGCATTCTCTACAATCAAATATCTTAAGGTATGAGTGTTTGACCTAAACATCTCTATATTTCACCCAAACTTTTAAACATTTTAAAGAAATCTGATGAAGGAAGAGCTCTTGGTTGATGTTATTAAATGTTATCTTTGCTAATTTCCTTAGGGTTGGCAAAGCCTCACCAATCACAGAGATGCTTTTAGATCTAAACGAGTTTTGTGTGAAACACTTCAACATTTTCTATGCATACTTACATGAAAAACACATGCAGCCAATTCAAGGCAAGTAGGTTGTGGAATTATATAGATCTAGAATTATTTCCACAATTATTTTCACACTACAGCTTACACATATGTTGAAAAGTCTATTGTAGGATATACAGTATTTTGAAAATTCCAGAAGGACTGGAAAATAAAGTGTAGATATTTTGTAAAATACTTAACCAAATGGTTCACACAAATATAGAAGCAAACTGTGCACTTGGAGATTCCCTTTTAGGCCCTCTTCCCTTGAGTTTAACATATGTGTCCTACTTTTTTAAAATACCGAAAATATTTGCAAGTATGTTTATTGAAATGTTTCTAAATTCTTTGCAGTAGTCATCCCATTTACATCCATACATAATTCCCACTCCTTTCTGTGGGCATGGTGAGTGTGGGGTGGAAAAACTTGGATAATTATATCTTACGAGTTTGTAAGATTTTAAATTTCCAAAGGAAAATTAGACCCATAAATTTTTTTTTTCAGATGTGCAGCTGAGAAATACTTTTTTAAATCGCTAATTTCACTGCAGATTAACACATTCAGTTCTGCCAAAAATCTGCCTCTTCCCATCCTTTCTTAACTGTGCCAACCACTCTCTTCCCCTTGCCTGACTGCTTCTTTGATGTCTTCTAGATTGAAAAAAAACAAAAACAAAAACAAAACAAAACTCTTTATTCCCCTGAAAAGTAGACAGGGGATGCTGATAATTTCTGCTCTTTCAGAAATCTCTTTTTCTTAAATTGTAGAGAAAACAGAGAATGAACTGAAGAATCATTAAATCAAGGGCAAATATTACCACAATACAGTTCAGGTATTTATCAAATATATTTGTGTCCCACTCAATAAATTCATTTTGTGAAATCCAGACTCTTAGTACAGATATATTCAGAATGGATTTATCCTTGTTAAAAGGAAAGCATTTCTTTAAAATTAACCACTAGAATGTCAAAAATAATGCAATTTATAAAAAATAAAATTATAGTTAACTTGTCAGGTATAAACCTTTCCAAAATGAGATCACAAATAAAATGTAGCAAAATCTGTCTATAACCTAAACCAAGATATATTAATAAAATATACTTTTTAAAGGATATCATCTTTATTGAGGTTCTCTGGAAGAAACAAAGGTAAAAGATAAATACATTCCATAGGGAGTCAGAGTCTATTGTAAAATATGCTAATAAAGAGTGACAAACAATTCAGGAGCTCATGTTGAAATTAAAATGGGTCCTATGATTAATAATAACCCTTGTCAATATCAAATAAAATTATTTTATGGAATATATGTATAATATATAATATATTGATATACATATGTGTATATGTATTATGTGTGTTTGTGTGTGTGTGTGTGTGTGTGTGTGTATTAATTGGGCTCCCTGGGGGCAGAGTACAAAGCTGAATGGCAAAGTGGAAACAAGCAATTCATGGTGAAAATATTGTCAAAGATGGCCCCGTATGGACCATTGAGTGGTAATTGCCTTTGATGTACATTTTCTGCCAGGGCTTTACAAAATTCCCAGGTGACTCAAACCAATATTGAGACTTCCCTTGAATTGTAAAATTTTCTAAAATAAAATCCTTTTTATTCTTGACAATAATGTATTGGAATTCAGCCATTTAAAATAATAACATGATTGCCAAGTTCATCAGTAAATTCTGTTTTTTAGCTGTAGTCCCCCCAAAATTAATCTTTAACATTCCCAGGGGGAGCATGGCCTACAACATTGATTATTTGATGTTAGCAGCATAAAAACGTTTCACATGAGAATCAAAGTGCCTGTGAACACCTACCACATAATTCCCGCTTTCACTGGAGATAAATTATGAATTCAAGGATGTAATAAAATAATGACAAGGACTATGTTGTTTATTTCAATAAGCAGGCTGCATCCAGGGGTTAAAAGCAGGCAGAATTTAAGAACACAGCTTTAATTTTTTCTTTTTGTCTACTTACCCCTCTGGATTTCCAACTGTGAACCAGATAGAAGAATGCAACCTGGTCAGCCATGGGTCAGACTCACTCCAAAAGTGTGCCTGTGTTTTTAAAAATGTCTTTGTTCAGTTTATTTTTTGATGAGAGGAGGAGGGTGCCTGCATGTAAGATGTCTTCCTTTCTCTTTTTAAGAAATTAAATACAATTGCCAACATGTAAAAATTATGAGATTTCACCAAAAACTGGTCTGTTTCCCTTGAAAGCAGCAGGATCTTGCGACATTAGACTTTCCTCCGCACACTGCAACAGGGAACACACGTCTGCTGCAGCACCCCCTCCTTCACTGCTTCCCACTGGGAAACTAGGCTGATATTAACTCAGAAAGAGAGTGAATGACTTCAGAGGCTTCACTAGACTTCCCTCAGTTTATCTCAGTAAGTAATGGACAGAAGTTTTTGTTGACAATATTGGCCTAGGATTTTTTAAAGTACTATTTGCCAAATTCTGTTCTGTGCAACACTGGTTCCTCAGAAACTAGACTATTATGAAAAGAATAGAAAAGATTCCTGTTGTCAAATAAGTTTTTAATTTAAAAAAGAAAAAACAATTTTAAGAGACAAAGTCTCACTCTGCCACCCAGGCTGGAGTGCAGTGACACAATCATAGCTCACTGCAGTCTTGAACTCCTGAATTCCTGGGCTCCAGGGATCTTCCCGCCTCAGCCTCCTAAAGAGAGCTGGGATTACAGGCATGAGCCACCATGCCTCACCCTATTGTCAAATAAGTTTAAGCAAAGTCAAATAAATTATTTTATGCGGCAGTTCTGTGCCCCAGGTGTGTCTTGTGTACTACAAATATCCAAGAGGACATTTATAAAGCAACATGTTCCAAATTTATTTGACCATGGAGTATTTCTTTTAATAAGTCATATATTTTGAAATATGGTACCTTGCAGAAATGTGGTATCATTTGTAAAAGCATGTAGGTGCAGCTGTAGTCTTAACTCGAGCTTTAACTGACCATTGAGTGCGTATGAGATTCACACTTCAGGATTCTCTGCCTTTACATTAATTTACTTGGTTTAGCATTTTTTTTCTGCTGAAAGAGAATTAAGATAAAGTTTTGAAAGCATGTTTAGAGGAAGAGGTTGGGAGGACAACAAAAATGGCCCAACATCTGTATAAGATAGTGGTCTGATGACCATTCCCATGGACTTGAGTGTGAGTCCTCAGAGTGGAGGCAAAGTCAGAACTTGAATAAATCGTTTCACAAGGGACTTCAATAAGCATGAATATAGCAACATCTCTGCTTCCATGTCCAGGGAGAAAGTAAGGCAAGTTGGGGGAGAAGATGCTCTTTCCTTGCTGCTCAGACAGCAGCCTGGTTTCAGCACAGTGAAGGATACAGGAACCAACAGAGCTCTTGCAACTGCAGAGTAGGTGCAAAAGCCTTGAATGGGCACCCAGGGAGTGCTATTGGCTGTGACAGTGGGAAGCGCCTTCTGCAGAGACCTCCTGGCAGCAGGTGTCTGCAAGGGGGCTGGATCTAAAAGCAGGAAAGAAAGTCCAGACCGACATTTGGGACATTAACCCTGCCACGCTTCAAATCTTAAGTGTAATATGGTCTTGAATATCCTTTCTACCTGCAGGGAGGAGCAGGGTTTACTGAGATGTGCGTTTATGCTGTTATACACATACTGCTTTCCTAAAGACTGCAAGGTCTGGAGAATTTTAGGTTTTATGTCTTATTAATAGTAAACACTTTAATATTCCTGATTACATGAAGGTCCTGAAAAAACTTGCAACAGTTCCCTTATGTAATAGATTCATATTTGATTAACAAAACAATTCCCATAAAAATGGAAAAGTCACTAATTAAAAAAATAATAAATTAAAAAGTAATGCTCATCTCATACCATGCTTCTCTTGGGATCTGACACATTGCACCTCTCTTTTTTATATATAATGTAAGAGAGAAAGATGGCATGAAGCATACCAGCTGCTCAGTGATGACCTGACACCCGGAATGCTAGACTGTAAATTATAATATCCCATGCTGACTGTCAGCGCACCCCTGCGTGGTCCTAGTAGTAGTAGGCATTCGAGTGCTTGAGTGTCTGAATCATGCCCCTGATATTTAGCCTTATGCATTAAAGAAGCAGCTGACAGAAAGGTCATAAATTCAGCCTGGAGAGGGATATAAGCTGTGCAGAGCGCAAAGTGTGGAAGCTGTTGGAATTCCTCCCGCCCCCCACCTTTCCTGCTCAGCACACACCAGCTGGAGGTGATGGATTGGCCTTTTAGGTGGCCTCATATTGGGATGCTTTGCCGTGAACCAACCAACTTTTATGCAACATCATGGCAGGATTGCAGCCCTGCCAGGGCCTGCCTCACTAAAATCTTTAACCATTGCCTCCCCAAGCTGCTCTGAGAATGGCATGTGATTGGGGTGCCAGATCTCACAGCATGACTCCTAAGCCCTTAAATGCTCTGCTTCCAGCATTTCTTTCCACAGAAAGGCTTGGAAGTTGTTTCGAAATTCCAGAGTGAGTGAATGAGTTAGTGATCCCCTTGGGACATTCCAAATTGATTACTACCTCTTCATGTCCTTTCACAAAGCATTTTATTCTTCAGCATTTGTATGCTTATTTCTCTCAACTTTTCTGTTATCAAATATAAGAAGAGAGCTATATTAGTCCATTCTCACACTCCTTAAAGAACTAGCTGAGCCTGGGTAATCTATAAAGAAAAGAAGTTTAATTGACTCACAGTTCCTCAGGCTGTACAGGAAACATGGCTGGGGAGGCCTCAGGAAACTTAACAATCATGGTGGAAGGCAAAAGGGAAGCCAGCATGTCTTACATGGCAGGAGCGGGAGGAAGAGAGAGTGAAGGGGGAAGTGCTACACACTTTTAAACAACCAGATCTCTGAGAACTCTCATTATGACAAGAACAGCAACGGGAATGTCTGCCCCCATGATCGAATCACCTCCCATCCGATCCCTCCCCCAACGTTGGGGCTTACAATTTAACACGAGATTTGGGTGGAGAAACAGAGCCAAACCATATGAAAAGCAGACCTACATTTAAGGAGTGGGGTGAGGGGAGGGAGAGACCTCATAAAATCAACTGCCAAGTAAGGGGTTCTTCTTTTTTGTACCTAAACTCTGGATAAATATTTACTTAGAATTAAAGACTGAGACAGCCAAGTGCACAGATTATTTTGCCCTTTGAAAAGGCATGCAGGAGAGAAATTGCCTTTCCTGATCATTTCCATACAAGGTAAATTTCTTGGATTTTTTACAATTAAAAAATGATGTGTCTGTAATAGCCCATTCTCATGTTGCTCGTAAACACATACCCAAGACTGGGTAATTTACTAAAAAAAAAAAAGAGATTAATTGACTTTAATTGACTCACAGTTCCACATGGTTCAGGAAACTTACAATCATGGCAAAGGCACCTCTTTACAGGGGGGCAGGAGAGCGATGTGCTGAGCAAAGGGGCAAAAGCCTCTTATAAAACAGTCATATCTCTTGAGAGCTCATTCACTGTCACAAGAAGAGCATGGGGGTAACAACTTGTGCCTAGAGTTCATTTTCACCACCAAAGCCTGCAGTTTTTGCCCCAGGTGGATTTAAATATCTTGAAAGGAAATCATTTGAAAAGTTTCATTCTGCATCCGCTTTTACCCCCAGAAATATTTCTTCCAGAAAATCTATGAAGGTAAAAATGTCATGGTCCTTGGGAAACATTGTGGATGGATAGAAGAAGTGTGAGATCTCAGAATACACATATTGGTTTTGATTCCTGCTTCCTTTGAATGGTCCAGGGAGGCCAGGCAGGACACTTGTCATCTGTACAACTGTTCCACAGCTGTTCAAGGGGACACACAGCTCTCTACAGGGAAGATAGAATTGAAGGCTTCGAAGGGCAGATGCCCCATAAATACTGTTATTCTATCTTAATAGAGGCATCATTACTCTTTACCATAAAGTAATGATGTTTTCATAAAGATAAATATTCTGAGTAACTGAAGACAGTATCTTTAAGCATTATCATTGAAAAAAAAATTTTAATGCCCATTGGTAATTTTTGCAGGCATGAATCCTAAGTGCAACCTTGTGAGTCATATTTCATTTTTTTGGTAACCTGGGAGGAGTGATCATGGCTAAATATGTCACCACATTTGTAGAAAAGTAATTCATCTATCCTTTTTGTTGTTTCCCAATCTGAGCCAGCTTATTATAGTTGGAGGCCCATTTATTAATTTGTAACTCAATTACTAGCATTCTCTCTGGTCATTCTGAAATATGAATGGGGGGAAAAAAGCACTTCTGTCATATTCGAAACATGTGCCACCCTGAACCATATTACACTTATTTGCTGTTTCCATGTGTTGTCATAGAATATAGTTTCTGAAGTTCTACAGTTTTTAGCTACTGCTTAAGCTCTGCTTGAAGTCACATGCATTTCCTGTCATTTTCTCCCTTTCATCTTCAAACCAGAAGGTGGATGGCCACCTTCTTGCTGTGTCCCACATGGCCTTTCTCCTGTGCACGCATTTCTCTGATGTCTTTTCCTCTTCTTTTCAGGACACCAACCCCATTAAACTAGGCTCCACCCTCACAACCCCATTTAAACTTAAGTACCTCCTATCTCCAAATACAGTTACTATATTTTTGGAGGTGATGTGCACAATTTAGCCCATACACTGCCCTTTCCTTCCTCACTATTGCAATGTAGCCTCCTCTCCTTCCATTCATTGAAGCTAATTTAATGCAGGCCAGCAGAGACCTCCTAGTGACTTGGGCTCAACCTTTTCAGGTTCAAAGAAACTTTTCCTCATCTCACTGCCATCTCTTTGCCTAAAGACCCCTCCAGACCAGACGATTTTAATTGGCAAAACCTCGGAGATAAATCTCTTCCATTTGGCCTTTCTATCCAATAAAAATTACATCAAATCACAATAATAATATTTAGAACAAAGCATTTATTTAAATAATGAAAAATGCTCCATGTTGAGCAAGAATTTCCAATTTACCTCTTAGCCACCGTTTAATATTGTGCACATATACATTTTAAACAAATTTTGATACAGAATAATTTTGATTTTTTATGAAATTTGATTAAAAAATCTACTTGAATTGACAAGCTAAGTGAATTCAGTTGAGAATATATGTATTCTATATAAGTGAGAAAAAAACTGTTATGCAAGAAGAGAGGCCTCAGGAGAAAGCAGACCTGCTGAAAATCTGATCTTAGTCTTCCAATTAAAAAAAGATGGAAAAAACAGGAAAGAGAAAAATCAGAAGGTAGCTAAACGATCTGAGTTTAGCAGAGGTTTTGTCTTAAGATGGAAACCTTTTATAGCGATATTGTTCACATTTATTCTATTGGTTTCTTATTGTTGCCATAACAAATTATATGAAACTTAGTGGCAAACTTAGTGTCTAAAAACGACACCATATAGTGATCCTCTGCTTAGGGTCTCTCAAAGCCAAAATCAGTGGGTTGTCAGAACTGTATTGCTTCTTGGAGGTTCAGGGAAGAATCTGCATCCAAGCTGCTGGATATTGTTGGCAGAATTCCATTTCTGGTGGCTCTAGAACTCACATCCCTGTTTCCCTACTGCCTGACAGCTGAGAATCTCTCAGCTTCTTGAAGTCACACGCATTTCCTGTCATTTTCTCCCTTTCATCTTCAAACCAGAAAAGGTGTGTCACGTGTCTCTCATGTTTTGAATCTCTCTGACTCTCCCTTTCTGCCTCATACCTCCTGCTCATGTGATTAGATTGCCCCATCTGATTAATCCAGGACAATTTCTCTATTTTAAACTCTGTAATTACAATTCCATCTGCAAAGTCTTTTTTGCCATGTAAGGTATATACTCACAGGTTCTGGAAATTATGTGTGGACCCCTTTGGGGGGGCCATTCTGCCTGTCACATTTCTATATTAAGAGCTCTGAGATATAAATGTAGCTGAGAAGAGCCAATTAAGCAAACTTTCTGAAAAGCTTGAGGGGAGAAAGGAATCATAAGAGAGATGGGATGGTTGGCTTGGAATACAGGATACATAAAGAAGTAGTGTGATTTGATGCAGACAGGCATTGAGGCAGTTCATTCTTATTGGCCTCAGTTTTTGTTTTTATATAGTATAAATCAAGAATATCAGGTGAAAGCTGTAGGCTGGTCAGGAATCTGGATAAAATTTGTAGAGATAGGTGTATTAGCCTATTTTCACCTTGGTGATAAAGACATACAAAGGAAAAGAGGTTTAATGGACTCACAGTTCCATGTGGCTGGGGAGGTCACACAGTCACGGTGGAAAGTGAAAGGCATGTCTTACATGGCAGCAGACAAGAGATAGAATGAGAGCCAAGCGAAAGGGCTTTCCCCTTAAAAAGCCATCAGATCTCACGAGTCTTATTCACTATCATGAGACTAGCATGGGGGAAATAGCCCTCATGACTCAATTATCTTCCACTGGGTACCTCCCACAACACATGGGAATTATGGGAGCTGCAATTCAAGATGAGATTTGGGTGGGGACACAGCCAAATTGTATCAGTATGGAAGACTCTCCAAGCCATTCCTGTGTAAATCCTGCTTTTTGTGTCACTTTTCTGAGCATAGCTATTTTCTATTCATTGTCTGTATTTAGAAAACTAAACTCATTGTTACTGTGCAAAGATAGAAACACAATTCAAGCTTTTGTGTTCTAAGCAATTAACCTCCAAGTCCAGTCTCATAACTAATTGCTCTGTAGAATATTGCCAAGTGTTAACATTCAGGTTCTGTCCCCAAAACTTAAACTATACTAGGTACTAAGTGTTGGAAGGGCTTAAAGATGTGGTAACTCAGAGATTACTAGCAGCAGAGCGTCTAGAGCAAACATAACAGCATCAAGCAGATTCTATTCCCAGAAACTAGGAAGCAGGGCTGGTGCAACTGATACCAGTTACAGAATGTGGTAAAGGGACAGACATGCTTAGACCTTGCATGCAGAGCACTGTGGTTGACACCTGACCACCTAGGCAGGAATGGAACAATGGAGCAGGGGCTACCCATGCTGGCCTGGAACCATGGAGGAACAATTGATGGGACCAGCAAGAGGATCAAGCGGGGCTACCTGAACATAGCTTAGTTTACAATCGAATGAAGCCACTTCCAGTGAATCTGCCATAAACAGAGAAAGATAGAGATAAGAAAATCTTCTAGTCTGCCATGCTTCTGACGTTGCACTATCTATTATTGGCTGAACACAAGTAGAAACTAGCTCTCAAGAGAGCCTGGAAATCCAGACATACTGAGCAGAAAGTGCCACTAGTTCCTAGGAATAAGGCTAACCCAGAAAGAGACCAGAGCTTACAGTAACGAAAGTCTGGCTGCCAAACATCTCAATCCCTATTGGATTAAAATGATCTCTGAAAATATTATTGACTCTAGGCAAAAGTCAATCATTTCTGCATAAAGAAAGTGTTATCCAAAACGTTTAATCAACTCTAAAAATTATCATATGCAATGCCTAGCTCTCAATAAAAAAATCACCACACATAAGAGAAGACACGACTTAAAGTGAAACAACAAACCATTGAAACAGGCACAGAGTTCGAGAATAGGAAGTAAGATCAGAGACCTTAAAACAACTCAAACTACTATGTAAAATAAAATGTTAAAACCATCAAAAATTTTGTCAGAGTATAAATTATAGAAAAATGAAAAATTCTAGAATTAAAATATGCAATAGATAAAATTACAAAATAAATAGAGATGAAGAGTTGGTTGGCAGATAGGTCAAAAAATATGTACCAGGAATCAACAATAAAGTTAAGAATATTTTATTAAACTATGCAGTAGATACCTTGAGATATAGTCAGAAGCTCCTACATACATATAATTTGGGTCCAGAATAGGAGGAGAGTGAGACAGATAGAGCATTTGAGACTGTAATTGTTGAGCAAATTTCAGAAATGATGAATTCTTCAAGCTTTTGATTCATAAACCATTATAAATCAAGAAAAGTGCAAAAAAAAAACCCAAGTAGACTTACAAAAATAAATTTTCTGTATCTTTTATTTGTGAAAATAAGTGATAAAGAATAAATTTTTACCACAGCAAGAGAAACACAGGATATTACCTTCAATAATAGCAACAATATCCACTATCTTCCCTTTTCATGCAGAAGGAAAATAAATTTTAACTTAGAATTCTATATTTAGCAAAAAAATAGTATTTAAAACTGGAAGTAAAATAAAAACATTTTCAGACAAACTAAAATGGAAATGATTTGTCACAAGCACAGCCTCACTAAAGGTAATCTTCAGCAAAAAGGAAGATGATCCAATATGAAAGTTCAGAGAGATAGGAAGACTAAAGGTATGTGGCTTAATCTAAATGAAAATATCTGTTGTAGACAATAATAATGTCAAAAATAACATGATAGAAAACAACACAGCATACATATCAGGAAGTGGTTAGTTAAAATGAAAAAGTATTAAGATCTTTTCTCTGTACAAAAAGTAGTAAAACAATTCATGGTAGATTTTAATAAGTAATAATGCATATTATAACTAGGCTCTAGGAAGATAAGCTATTAAAATAATGGTATGTGTAGTTTATTAATAAACTAATAAAAGGGATGTGGAATAATTTTTTTAAAACTTCAGCCTGGTGCGGTGTTTCACACCTGTAATCCCAGCAGCTGGGGAGGTCGAGGCGGGTGGATCACTTGAGGTTGGGATTTTGAGACCAGCCTGGCCAACACGGTGAAACCCTGTCTCTAATAAAAATACAAAAATTATCAGGCATGGTGGCATACATCTGTAATCACAGCTACTCGGGAGGCTGAGGCAGGAGAATTGCCTGAACCCAGGAAGCAGAGGTTGCAGTGAGCCTAGATTGCACCACCGAACTCCAGCCTGGTCGAGAGAGTGAGACTCCATCTCAAAAAACCAGACCAAACCAAACCAAACAAACAAAAAAACTTCAGCAATTCAAACAAATACAACAAAATGGAACAGATCATGGAAGGACAGGAGAATAGAAATATAGAAATGTGGCAAATACATTTCAAACACGTCAATGATTCCATTAAGTAAAACAACTAGAAATTCAATAGAAAAAAATACAAGGATTAGCAGATTGGACTTTAGAAAGAAAGAAGATATAAAGATTCAACTCATATGACCTTTGCAAACATCATTTTCAGCCTAAGAATTGAAAAATAGTGGAGGTATTGATAGTATAATAAGGAATCACTGAAAGCTGATATATGTATATTTATTTGAGTCAAAGTATGCTGTAATGCAAAACGCATTACCAGAGATAAAGGGGAGCATTTAATAATGACAGAATTTCAATTTATCAGAAAAATGTCAGAATTCAAACTTTACATGGGCCTAACTAACCCAACCTCAACACATGTCAAGCAAAAATTTACAAATGTAAAACAAAGTAAACTATAACATAATGAGAAATGTTTAATATACTTACAAAGAATTGCAGAGAAAATGTCATTGGAAATATGGATTTCAATAATGTCATTACAAAGCATGAACCCGTTAACATATGTGGAATTATGTCTCTAAATTTCAGAAAACACAAAACACATAAAATTGATGATTTGCTAGTCCACAATGCAAATCTAAACAGATTTTAAAGATTAAAATCATACAGGTTACATTTTCTGGACATTAAAATATTAAACTGGAAACCAGTATAAAAATAACTAGAAAATGCCAATGTTAGGAAATTAGGCAATAGTCAAAGAAGAAATCATATTCTGGAATTCCATATAATGAAAATTATAAAATACTTAGAACTAAATAATATCAAAAACTTTCAAACTTATGATGCAGCTTAAGCTATATTTACATATGAATGAATTATAAGGAGAAAAGCTGAAAACATCCATCTTGAATAAGAACAGCAAATTAAACTGGTAGAGTAAAATAAAAAATAGTAATTAAGAGCAGAATTTAATGAAATACAAAGCCATCATGTCTTATAGAAACTTAATACTGTCCAAAAATTGATAAACTCCTAGCAAGAAAAAGCAAGGAACAAATAAGTAACATCAGTAATAAAATGACGATATCTCAATAATTTTACAGATATTACAAGATTGTTAAGTTATATTTTGCAAAACTTTATATCACTGAATTTAGAAATTGATTTAAATAATTATAGACCAAGGCAAGATATAAAGAGTTTTATTTTCAAAGCTGACAGAAGAAGAAATTAGAAATTGCAACAATCTTATGTGCATGAAAGAATTTGAATCCATAGTTAGACACCTGCTAACAAAGTAATAGTCATGGGCCAGTGGTTTCAGCTTTTAATTCCATTAAATAGTTAGGGAAGGTGTACCCTCCAGGGTATGTAACTAGCATCTATTCTTCAGTGTAGCTGCTGCTCATTAATACCAGTGTTTATTTGATATGTTTGCAAAACTGAGGTACATTTTGCCTTAAAAACAGAATGGTTAGATTCATTTTTTTTTTTTTTTTTTTTTTTTTTTAGTGAATATTTAGGATGCTCTATTGGGTGCTGGGGACTTAATGGAGAGTAAGGCTTTTGTCCACCTGCATATATTGGAAGTAAAATGGTACTGATATATTCTCTTGGAAAAAGATACTCTTGGAAGAAGAGATCCAGAACTCCAATTCATGGTGCCGGACAGATGGAAAATATTTATACCCTACCTTCTCTAATGATACTTGAGGATGAGGTGTTGATAGTTTCAATAATTGGGTAATTAGGTCTATCTGTGTAAACAAACAATTTTCCCAAATCTCAGAGATTTAATAAAAGTATATAAGTGCATTTTTCATTCATACAAAGAACCTGAATAAACTATTTTTTCTGCAGAAGTGTTTTTTTTAATTATTATTTGACAGTGACGTGGAAATCCTTTCAGGCTTTCATTTTTGTCTGTACCACTTCAACATGTGCTTTTTGAGAATCATTCAGAGTTGATATTGACTTAACTAGGAAATGACACATGCCACAGAACTGGTTACTTGGACCTTCCCCACTGCAGGGTCTTGGAAAGTGTGAGGAAATGCATCCGTATTCCCTTCCATTCTTCTTCATTTTCTTCACATCTGCCATTGCTAACCTCAGACCGCTTGAGACCCTTTCCTAAATAAACTATTACTCTTTTAGTTATATGGAATAGATAGGAAACCTCCAGGCTACATTTAAGGAAGAAAAAGAAGGCGAGGAGAAAGGTGAGAAACTCCAAACATTGTTATGCAAAAAAGAAGTCTATTCATCACGTAATCAATTTAGCATATTTATATTCCATATTCATAAATGAGAGATTTGGATAATTATGGTCTGTCACTGGAGTCAGGCATTCATTAAGCTACAGGGCTAGAAAAAAACAAATATTTATTTTAAACCGTAGAAGGTCCTATTTCATGGTACTATAGAGTTTTCAATACTTAGAGAAAAATTATGATTTTTTTGTTTCCTGGAGGTGCCATTCTCAGAGAAATTTGAGAAAATAGTTACAGCTAGGACCTCTCCTTCTGTAAGAGAGCAGAGTTTTACACAGCAGAAACTTGATGTGACCTTTGATGAAATGCAGAAGTCAGGTATAGATCAGTTCAGGATTGGAGAAGAATATGGAATGTTGAGAAAACTAATTAAGAATCTAAATGTTGTAACTCTATATGAAACGGTTGAGAATAAGATCTTCCACTTATCCCAATTCTGATTCTGAAAGACATACTTGTATTTCTGTATTTGACGTTTCCATTCTTTAAATAAAGGAGGAAGTAAAAAAATTACTTACATTTTACCTTTAAAAATTGTATTATAAAATAATTCTTTTTAACATACATACATTTAAAAATGTGTAAGCATAATTATGTTTAAGAAAATAAAAATGATATTATCAAAGAGTTTTACAAATATATTAACTAATCTTGTTTAATTTGATGAGTATACATAAAGAAGTTACTATGTTTTTGTTCCTAAGTGCTTTCAACAACTTGGCTCACTCTCGTTAGACAGTCTTGTACGATGACTATGCGTTTACCTAGCCTCTCAGTCCACTTCCCACTAGTTGCTACATAATCCTTTTGCTATATACCCCCAACATTCTTTTCTGCATTCATACAGACTTTCTGGCCCTCATTTTCTTTTTTTAAAATTTATTATATTTTAAGTTCTGGGATACATGTGTAAGATGTAGAGGTTTGTTACATAGGTAAACGTGTGCCACAGTGGTTTGGTGCACCTATTAACCCATCACCTAGATATTAAACCCCACATGCATTTGCTATTTATCCTGATGCTCTCCCTCCCCTCCTCCTACCTGACAGGTCCCAGTGTGTGTTGTTCCTTCCCCGTGTGTTCACGTGTTCTCATTGTTCAGCTCCCACTTATAAACGAGAACATGGCAGTGTTTGGTTTTCTGTTTCCTGTGTTAGTTTGCTGAGGATAATGGCCCCCAGCTCCATCCATGTCCCTGCAAAGGACATGATCTCATTCCTTTTTATGGCTGCATAGTGTTCCATAGTGTATATATATATATATACCACATACTCTTTATCCAGTGTATCATTGATGGGCATTTGGGTTGATTCCATGTCTTTGCTATTGAGAATAGTGCTGTATAGAACATACGCATGCAAGTATCTTTTTAATAGAGTAATTTATATTCCTTTGTGTATATACACAGTAATGGAATTGCTGGGTCAAATGGTATTTCTGATTCTAGGTTTTGAAGAATTACCACACTGTCTTCCACAATGGTGGGACAAATTTACATTCCCACTGATATGGCTTGGCTGTGTCCCCACCCAAATCTCATCTTGAATTGTAGCTCCCATTATACCCACGTGTTGTGGGAGAGACCCAGTGAGAGAAAATTGAATCGTGAGGCAGTTTCCCCTATACTGTTTTCATGGTAGTAAATAAGTCTCAGGAGAGCTGACAGTTTTATAAATGGGAGTTCCCCTGTGCAGTCATGTACGATGTGTCTTTCGTTTTCTGGAATGATTGTGGGGCCTCTCAGCCATGTGAAACTGAGTCCACTAAACCTCTTTTTCCTTATAAATTAACAAGTCTCAAGTATGTCTTTATCAGCAGCATGAAAATGGACTAAGAGCAAATTGGTACCGATACTGTGGGGAGCTGCTGTAGAGACCTGAAAGTGTGGAAGCGACTTTGGGACTGGGTCTGGCAGAGGTTGGAAGAGTTTGGAGGGCTCAGAAGAAGACAGGAAGATGTGAGAAAGTTTGGAACTTCCTATAGACTGGTTAAATGGCTTTGACCAAAAGGCTGATAGTGATATGGACAATAAGATCCAGGCTGAGGTGGTCTCAGATGGAGATGAGGAACTTGTTGGGAACTGGAGTAAAGGTCACTCTTTTTTTTTGGTGGAGGGGATGGAGTCTCACTCAGTCTCCCAGGCTGGAGTGCAGTGGCATGATCTTGGCTCATTGCAAACTCCGCCTCCCAGATTCAAGCAACTATCCTTCCTCAGCCTCACAAATAGCTGGAATTAAAGTCATGTGCCACCACGCCCAGCTAATTTTTGCATTTTTAGTAGAGAGGGAGTTTCACCATGTTGGCCAGGCAGATCTCAAACTCCTGACCTCAGGTGATCCACCCACCTTGGCCTCCCAAAGTGCTAGGATTACAGGCGTGAGCCACCACACCCGGCCAAGGTCACTGTTGCTATGCAAAGAGACTGGTGGCATTTTGCTCCTGCCCTACAGATCTGTGGAACTTTAAACTTGAGAAAGATGATTTAGGGTATCTGGTAGAAGAAATTTCAAAGCAGCAAAGTTTTCGAGAGGAAGTAGAGCATAAAAGCTTGAAAAATTTGTACCCTGACAATGCAATAGAAAAGAAAAACCCATTTTCTGTGGAGAAATTCAAGCCTGCTACAGAAATTTGCATAAGTAATGGGGAGCCAAACACCAAGACAATGCAGAAATTGTCTCCAGGGCATGTCAGAGACCTTTGCAGCAGCCCCTCCCATCACAGGTCCAGAGGCTGAGGAAGAAAAAAATGGTTTGGTGGGCTGGGCCCAGGGCCACACTGCTGTGTGGAGCCTAGGGAAGTGGTGCCCTGCATTCTAGCTGCTCCAGCTATGGCTAAAAAGGGCTACAGTACAGGTTGGACAATGGCTTCAGAGGGTGCAAATCCCAAGTCTTGGCAGCTTTCATGTGATGTTGAGCATGCAGATGCACAGAAGTCAAGAATTGAGGTTTGAGGACCTCAGCCTAGATTTCAGAGTATGTATGGAAATGCCTGGATGTCCAAGCAGAAGTTTGCTGCAGGAGTGGGGCCTCATGGAGAACCTCTGCTAGGGCAGTGAGGAAAAGAAATGCTGGATTGGAACCCCCACACAGAGTCAACACTGGGGCACTTCCAAGTGGAGCTGTGAGAAGAGGGCCACTGTCCTCCAGACACCAGAATGGAATGGTAGATCCATGGACAGCTTGCTCTGTGCACCTAGAAAAGCTGCAGACACTCAATGCCAGCTGGTGAAAGCAGCAAGGACGGGAGCCGTACCCTGCAGAGGCATAGGGGTGGAGCTGCCCAAAGCCATGGCAAATTGCAGGCCCCCTCTTGCATCAGTATGACCTGGATGTGAGACATGGAGTCAAAGGAGATCATTCCAGAACTTTAAGATTTGGCTGCCCTGCTAGATTTCGGCCTTGCATGGGGTCTGTAGCCCCTTTTTTTTGCCCAGTTTCTCACATTTGGAATGGGTTTATTTACCCAATGCCTGTACCCCCACTTTAAGAAGTAGTTAATTTGCTTTTGATTTTACATACAGGTTCACAGGTCTTATCTTGTTTCAGATGAGACTTTGGACTGTGGACTTTTGAGTTAATGCTGAAATTAGTTAAGACTTTGAGGAACTGCTGGGAAGGCATAACTGGTTTTGAAATGTGAGGACATGAGATTTGGGAGGGGCCAAGGGCAGAATGATATGGTATGGCTATGTTGCCACCCAAATATCATCTTGAATTGTAGCTTCCATAATTCCCACATGTCGTGGGAGAGACCCAGTAGGAGATAATAGGATCATGGTAGTGATTTACCCCATACCGTTCTCATGGTAGTGAATAAGTCTCATGAGATCTGATGGTTTTATAAATGGGAGTTCCCCTGTATAAGCCCTTTTACCTGCACCATGTAAGACAGGCCTTTCACCTTCTGCCATGATTGTGAGGCCTCCCCAGTCATGTGGAACTGTGAGTCCATTAAACCTCTTTTTCTTCATAAATTACCCAGTCTCGGGTATGTCTTTATCTACAGTGTGAAAACAGACTAATACACCCATCAACAGTGTGAAAACATTCCTATTTCTCCACAGCTTCGGCAGCATCTGCTGTCTCTTGACTTTTTAATAATTACAATTCTGACAAGCGTGAGATGGTATCTCACAGTAGTTTTGATTTACATTTCTCTAATAATCAGTGGTGTTGGTCCTTGTTTTCTGTAGAAGTCCACCATCCAATGGTAAAGGTGGTTTCCAGCAGTTAAGGTGTACCTGTCATTAACTGGGCCCCTTAACATCTGATATAGTAAGGTTTTTCTATAAAATGGTTAGGGCAACTATAGAAAAATATAAAGGAACAAATTTGAATAAGCTAAAAGCAATCTTATTGACTACTTAGAATCTTAGTGGCTTCAGTTTATCAATTTGTAAAGAATAATTAGAGTAAGAATTTTCATTGAGCACTTTCTGAACTCTGGGCACTATACAGGCATTTTCACATTTTATCCTCAAATTAAGAGATAAAATAATTTTTTAACAAATGAAGAAGCTGTGTCTTGGACAAGTAATTTATGCGTAATTACCCAAATGAAAATGGGCAAAAGCGGGATTTGATTGGGGTCTGGCTAACTCCAAAGAAAAGATATTCCAATGAAGGGGTGACTTCATTACATAAGCAGATGTTAAACAATTTTTACAGTTGTGGCTCAATCAACAGAAAATGGGCATGCATTAAAGAAAATGAGTACATACCGGGCAAACTGAAAACAGTTTTTGATTGCCACACTGCCTTAAAACAAAATGAAAAGTCTATTGTATTGATCACGTTCTTTTAGTTTCTGTATTTCTGGTGCTTTTGTATCAGGAGACTTGCAGATCCTGGAGAGATGGTCCCTCCCAGGGCTAGTCAATCTCTAGAGGCAGTAAATGACAGCCCTGTGAGTGTGCCTTTCAAATGCAAACTGGCAAATGCAGAGTCCATATCCCCAACCACCTTTTCTACTGGGCTCTCCCATTCTGGGGCTCTATTCCTCTGCCCTAACCACCCTGGGGCCAGGTACTTGACAATTAGGGACACATCTATTAGCCACAGCCTGCTGAAATTGTTCAACTAGCTAATTCTTAGCCTGCTTTCCTTGCCTCCTCTATTCCTTTCCAGAGAAACTGCAACAAAGGCTCTTGCTTGCGTTTTGCCCTCCTTGCAACTCCTGAGCCCTGAAGGATCCTGGTGATTCTCCCAGTGGACCTATATGATGTGCCCCTTCCTCCTGCAAGCTGTGAGTAGTAAACTATCTTTTCAGTGGCAATCACCTCCTGATCTGTTGGTCTTGCTATACCTCAATAATTATAAATCTGTATTTTTTCCATTTTTAATGTTTGGGGATACATAGTTGGTGTATATATTTATGGGGTACCTAAAATATTTGGATATAGGCATACAATGCAAAAAATTATATCTGAGTAAATGGGGTATTCATTACTTCCAGTATTTATCTTTTCTTTGTGTTACAAACAACCCAATTATACTCTTTTAGTTATTTTAAAATACACAATAAATTACTGTTAACTGTAGCCCCCTGTAGTGCTACCAAATACTAGATGTTATTAATTCCATCTAATTATATTTTTGTATTAATTAACCATCCCCTCTTTCCACCCCCTGCCACTACCCTTCCTAGTCTCTGGTAGCCATCCTTCTACTGTCTATCTCCATTAGTTCAATTGCTTTAAGTTTTAGCCCACACAAATAAGTGAGAACATGTGAAGTTTACATTTCTGTGCCTGGCTTATTTCACTTAACTTAATGACGCCCAGTTCCATCCATGTTGTTACAAATGACAGGATCTCATTCCTTTTATGGCTGAATAGTACTCTGTTGTGTATATGTACTACATTCTCTTTACCCATTAATCTGTTGGTGGATATTTAGGTTGCTTTCAACTTTTGGGTATTGTGAAAGGTGCTGCAATAAACATGGGAGTGCAAATATCTCTTCGATATACTGATTTCCTTTCTTTGGGGGTATATATTTAGTAGTAAGCTTACTAGATCACATGGTAGCTCTATTTTTAGTTTTTTGAGAAACCACCCAACTGTTTTCAATAGTGGTTGTACTAATTTACACTCCTACCAATAGGGTAGAAGTGTTCCCTGTTCTCCACATCTTTGTTAGCATTTGTCACTGCCTTTCTTTTGGATAAAGCCTTCTTAACTAGGGTGCAAAATCTACATTCTAAAACTTGTATCCTCGACATCTTAGATATCATTGTCATTAGAAAACTATCTTCCCCTCCCTCATCCAATAAAATTGAAAAAAACAGTGAACATTTGTTTTGAAACCATAAAATGATGTAGATGGTCATCTTCTTGAAAGTAGCAGAATAGAATAAATCCACTTTAACAACAGATAATGCAACAACTCAACTATTTTAGAAAAGATTTGCCTACATATGCTGGAATTGCATATGGATGTTAGATTTTGACTCCTCGGATATCATTAGGTTCTATAAAATTAAATATTTTAAGAGGAAACAAAAGCATTCTAAAGGAACTAATATTATTGGGCATCTCAGGTTATTTATTTTATTCTTTTAGTTAATAATATTTTATCATTTTATTTTCAGTGTAAATTTAACCACTCAATATGTAATATTGTACAAGGAGCAGAAACTTGCTTTCCAAATGTATACAGAATATTTTTTCATTTTCTTTAGAAATCATTGTTTAGATGTTTTTAAATTACCACATATAAAATGTTTGCCTTCTCGGAAAACTTAATAAAAAACCAAAATCAACAATATTGTCTATAAGGTGATATAAAATTTTTAAAAGTTCTGATGAAGACAGAGATTGAAGCATTTTCTAATGCTAATTCAATATCAATTTCAATCTGATATGTAAGTAGCAGTGCTGTAACCTGATTGTATTACACATTGATATGGTTGTATTAATTTCTATTGATTCACAAAAGCTAACTAAAGTCCTCTAATTCCTGCTTTGATACATTGCCTAAATTTTTTACAAGTTATCTTTTTAAGTTTTATAAGAAAATTATTCTGTAGGTCATTGGGACAAATTGAAATTTGTAGAAAATTAAACAATATTTGAGGACATTCTACAAGTTTCATCAAAATATTTGTGTCAGTTGGAATTTATCAAGGGAATTAAAGTCTGAAGAATTAAAAGAGTAATATGGCAAAGCTATAGTTGGTTACTAACTGAAAACTTTGTTTTTCTCTCTCTCTATAGACATATTAGACTTGAGAATCCAAAAAGCCCTGTTTAATGATCCTGTATTGGCTGACATCCAAAGAAAAATTGCTTCACTTCTAAATATCCATGACATAACTGTCTGTCTAATAGGAAGACCTGAAAAGTACCATTTGTTGTTGCATCCGGCAGGTCTGTGTTCTGTGCCTCCCAGACTGAAATTTGTAATTCATATTTCCTTTGGCTGGAACTTTGGAATGAATGCCCAAAAGGTATATTACTTGTACAAGAGGTTCTTGCAAATAGGCTGTCGGTTCTCCTTTGAGCCTAACCTCTCTTTCTGTCTTGGGCCAGACTGTTTGTTAGAGAGGACCCTGTCACTTGTCCTGGTAGTTAAAATGTAGAAACAATCTCTCCTTGGACTGATTCTTCCCATTTTGAAAAATTGCCACAGCAAATTCCCCAGCCTGCCAAGTTGGCAGATTCTAAGCCAAAAGCTGGAGCCCAGCCAGGCATCAATGGCGCATTCCAAACCTCTGAGTCAGCATCCAACTCCATGCCATTCTCTGTCTTCTGTGCAGGAAAGCATCCCATGCCACAGAATCATTGTTAGCCAAATACTAAACTTGCTTTTCAAGCTAAACCAACTTATACTGTGGTTTCACAACCTGGAGTGGATAATATGGGAAATCTGCAAATTCTGAAAAGTTCTGATATTGGAGAATATTTCTTTTGAAATTTGGTAGATTGAGCCTCCCGGTTTTTCAGAAAGTGAGAGAGAAGTCTGAATAATTTTTTGGCTTGAGTTGTAAAACACAGGTCCTGACCCCTTGTCGTCATTAAAGATCCCATGGGCTCTTTTGAAAGGACTAAGGGGGATTAACCTTTCTGTTCTGGCTAAATTCCTAATTGGATAATTGCATTCTGCCTCCCTAAATTATCCCTGTAGCTCCAATTGGATATGGAATTTTCACTTCCTGTCATAAAGGGTTGTAGGGTGTTACAACATTTCACCCCAGGGGTGATGCCAATTAAGTCGTTAGTGAGGTGAAATCTGTATGTGGGTTGTCTTTCTTTTTGCAGCCCCCTACCCCACCTCCTTATTTGGAGTTTAAAATGTGTGGGAATCGTTCAATCATTGGTAATGAAAAGGGATGTCATAAGTTAGTAACACTGCTTATTGTGGCATTACTTCTAAGAATATAACAAAGGCTGTCAATAATTGATAAGCATTTGCAGAGAGCATTATCATTCTAAAGAGAACAAAAGCACTTTGCTTGAAATGCTGCTGTCCAAACCAGGATGATGATGATCTGAGGAAGGCAATGAAAAGTATTTTTTAAAGCATGTTCACAGATTGTGTTTTTACTGGGGAAGTTGAGTGCAGCTCTGTGAGCTGGCTTGTTTCAAAGCCTTTGTGGGTTGCCGTCTCAGTATTCATAGAAACACTTAGGCCCAGGGCCAGGGCCAAGGGGAGTCGATGTCTCTCCTGAATATGGATGCAGGCATTAACCGTGGGCAGATTACACATGCACTTGATTTGGAAAGTAAAGGTCACATATCAGTCTCTTCAGCTGCATTTATCCACATTGGAAATCATTGCTCACAGGATCACCTTTGAACCTAAAAATGCAACGCCACCAGCAGCAGCCTTATGTTTACCCTCAGTTGTGGAAAAAGTTAATAATCAGCTTATTTGTGTTCTTAAGTTTTTGAAAAATATCATTTTGAGTCGGTCAAGAAATTGTTCTTGGATCAACTATATTATTTTTATTGTTTCTATAGGTTGCTTCATCAATAGACACTTTAATGACAATGTAATTACGTTTATAATTTTAAAACAATTATGGATTAATTCTTCAGAAACAGGAATGTAAAGATACTCATGACAGCTCTGTGGTAATATCCTCCATCCTCCCATCATCTAACCTAGTTACATTGTGGACCAAATAAAATTTGGGATCCTGCCCATGAGAGTAGGAAACAAATGGGGTAAATAGAAATCCCACCATCAAACTGAAATAGACTGTGGAAAAAAACTTGGATTTGGCTGATACGATGAGAATAGAGAGTTCTCTCTGCATATTTTCTCACCTATATTACAAATCCATCCACATTTATTTTATGGAATCATAATAAGAAATAAATAACCAATGGCAGTAAACAAAGAGTTGAAATAAGCCATCTCAATATTTGAAAAGCAAATTTCAGAGATGATGCTTCTGTACATTACATCCCATTTTGTTTTTGTTTCTTGGTATAAAATAAATAGAACAATTGACTTTTAAAATATTAAATACAATTTGATTTGATTACATTGGTTGTTAGATTAATTACAGTCTTATCTCACTGCAACAATAGATGCCTTCTGATAGAAGCACCTTTAACACTCTCCTGTTCTTCTCAACATCTCTGTGTAACTTGAATTTCTCTCTCTTCTCATTTCTTATCCCAGCGAGAAATTTCTTCTGGAGAGGCCAAATCCATGCTACTGGCTGCCGCATGTCTGAGACTTGTGTAAGAATACTCCAGAGGTAGCTACAGGAGCTACACTTCAGTCCTGAAGACTCTGGATAATGTTTTCATAAGTTCTTATCAGAGAAGACATTTCCTGCTCTCTATTAGTACATATCATTTTTCTCACCTAATTTAGGACTTTGCATTTTTAACATTTAAAAATTAATCATGCTGGATCTTTAAACAATTTTTTAAAAATCTGTCTTTCTACATAGTGGTTGGCCCTTTCTATCATTCCCAAATTTTATTAGATAAGCATGCATTTTCATCTCTAGAGAAATCATTGATAAGACATATTCAGCAGCACAGAGTCAAGTGGTAAGGCCTCCTTAGTTCCTCATTGAAATATAATTTTTATCATGGTTTTGGTACAGGTATTTAGTTAGTTATAGAGTTATAAAACTAGACTTGCCTCTAACCCAAATTTTGTCATTTTACCCTCCTGGATCTAGTGCAAGATCATGTCACATATCTAGCTGAGATTTGGACAGTGTTTCTAAAGGAGTCCTCAAATTTATAAATAAATTTAGGTGGCTGAGATTTGTGTATGCCGTGACAATCACATCTGCTCATTCTGAGGCAAACATTGCATTTTCTCATTCATCTTTGACCATTCAGCTAATGATTCCTTGCACCGAGAATTTAGAGAAATCAGTTCAGGATCTCAGTCCCTACCAGAGATTCATCTAATAAAGAATAGATGATATTCCCAGGAAGGAGAATTTCAAATTTGCAGCAATTCTTTACTTCCCTGCTTTTCCAACTTTAAAATAAGCATAAAGTAGAAATTTTACGCACATTTTATGCATACACTTATTCAGTAGTCACCTAGTTAAAGGACACTAAAGGAAATGTTAAAAAATTAAAAACCACATTTACAATAGTATTATTATTTCAGAAGAGGAAACTTCAAGACCCCTTTGTGGCTACGCTGTTTAGTTAATCTTAATATCTATCTCTTAAATCTTACCGATACTTTAACCTTCCTTTACCATGGAAAAATATTCTACTTTGATATCAAGAATAAATGGCATGGTCATACACATTCACACACACACAAACATACACATACGTAATGTACTTCTATATTTACTAGTGATAAAGTAAGTTATGAATTAATTTTCTAAACAAAAAAGTTGCTTATTCTTTTATTTCATCATCATTATCTTAGAAAATAAGTACTGTAGAACAGTTTAAAGACAATAAAGAGAACAAAATGGAATTTACCATTTGCTTGCCATTCCACCCCTAATTGGTTGTGGTTTCAAGATTTGCTAATTAAAAAGTGAGCTGGTAGAATTGACTGACAGGTATAGCTGTGAAAATACTTTGTCAACCACTAGGTAATGATCTGTTAGTCAGTAAAACAGTTGTGTTAAGTACTAAGTGTTTAATCTTAAGTAGTTCTTCCAAATTGCTCCCCTGAGTGTCCCAATTTACTGCTAGACCATTGAATTCCTTATGAATTGGTTGAAGTATCCAGTGTTGTATCTTTCCCTCCACACACACACTCACACACACAGGCACATACAGATACATGCTATTTGGGGCATGCAGATGTGTGACAAGAATATTATTACATATTATTACATTAGTATTACCAACTTGCAGCACTGAACAAAATATGTTAGCACCAAGTTGTGATCATTTTATTGGTAAAACATTATAATAAGTATAAACATATTCAAATAATGAGGCACTACTAGGATAAAATATAACTTTGATAGGATCACAGATTGAGAACAATTAAAGTATGTACAGAAGATTGGTCATAGCCCTTTCACTCAGCCATTCTCTACTCTATCCTTGGTAAATAAATGAAAGCCAGAACTAGGACATCAAGGCATTTGACCTTGATTAGCCTGATCTGGGACCAGAGAGCAAGGTGATAACAAAGGAAATGAACAAAGGAGACCACCTGCTGCATTGACTGCCTAGGCTGAAAAGAATGCCTAAAAGCATTCCTGTGACACAATAAATTAATATAATTTTCTGCTAATGTCTGCATAACTTTATTGATACCAGATTAACATACTGTATTTAGTTTTAGGGCACTTCATCTTAGCAGAGAAGGAAAGAGAATAGTAAAAGCAGCAAAAAAAATGCCTAACTGATGAAATTATTTTACCCACCCAAGGTAGTATCTTTTCTTAGAATTTACTAGAAAAATAATTGTTGATTCTATATTTAACAAATATATTTTATTTCTTAAAAGCAGACAAAATTTAGACTGAAAAAACATAGTACTATTAAACTACTGGATCATTTCATGAAAAGTTAAGGATTACAAGTAAGCCTCTAAAATCACGGAAAAGGTGAATGAAAACACAACTAAGATAAAAACCTATTTCATTCAGTTCACATTAAGTAATTAACAGGATTTAAAATATGCATATGCATTTACCTGTTATGGGATACTACAGCAAAACGTGTGTTAACAAATGTGGTCTTTCTCTCTACAAACCATCCTTTTGCTGTTTGCTTTCCTGCCTTGTATCTACCACAGGTTAGTAGGTGTAAGCATGTTTAGATTCAGAGACTCAAATTTTTTAAAAATACTTTTTTTGTGAGTTCTGTGTTGTTCTTTTATAAATCTTACTTGATAAAATCACTAAAGTAAAAGAAAATTGACTGTCATCTGTTGTGAACATGCTAAAGGATTTTTAAGAAAATCCTTTACACAAGCTAATCTAAAAGCATGCAGTCTTTGCCTACAAGGAGGTAAAAGAAAATGAAATGTGAATGCAAAATAGACTTTTTTTTTTTTTGGTAAGTCAAAGAAGAAAGATGGTGCAGAAATGATGTAGAGATATTTATTGTGTTTTCTATATTGAATACATGAAATAGTTATGGAAGAGTAGGGATGCAGAAAGATAAATTGGAAGAGGAAAAGAGAACAGAGAAGTGTAGAAGCAGGTACTGCTGAGAAATGGAAGAATAGAAAGGAAGAAATATACTGGCAAGAATTAATAAATGAGTGAGAAGGCTAATATGATAGACACGTTTGCAAGTCTCCACCCACCCCACCTCCCACCTCCTAGTCAGGCCCAAGAGTGCCTGAATTGGCAGTCAATGTGCTAATTAGTTCCTGGCTCTGGGTTCCCTCCCCTTCATACCTCTCTTGCAAAAAGCTTCAGGGAGTCCCTAACATCCATGCTTCTTTACTAAATCCCTTCTATTTATAAGGTGCAAAGGTAACAAAGTGCCAGAACCAACATTCTTTTCTAGTTAGCACAAACATCAATTCAGCCCGAATGAGTAGTTACTTATAAGATGTTTATTGACTGCATAAATAATTTGAGGATGCCCATAGAAAACAGGGAAATAGCGTCTGTCTGGCCACAGAGAGATACACATCTTCAAGAAAAGCAAGCCGTAAGCAAAGTGCATTTTGCTAAACAAAAATATGAATGGTTCCCGAAGCTTCAAGCTAATTCCAATATGGTAAGTGCCTTCAGTTCACCAGCGAAAGTAGCCAGCCTCAGCTGCAAGCACGATAACAGCAAAGAACACATTGTTGTCTTTAGAAATAAAAGAACAAAAGATTAAAGCTGGTTGTATCTGAGCGATGGGACCCTGACTGACCTTTAACACTTTTTCCAATTTTTTCAGTTTCAAAATTTTCTATTGTGACTCTGTATATGGTGTGTATATTTTCCGTATTAGTGTTTGGGGGTTGGCGGGGGATGTCAGTTACCTGAAAAAAGATGGGTCTTATTTATTCTCCTTAGATGAATTATTTTGTCTCTCCCCAGCCCCAAACAGCATTTCTTACCCCCAGAATGTGGCTCTGAGTCACCTGTGTTTTAAAAAACACAAAGTGCTGTTTTCCATATCCACGGTTTCTGATTCAGCAGCTCTGTGATGGGACCCAATAATTTGTCATTCTACAAAGGTATCCAGTGCTTCTGCTGCCGCTCTGAGGACCATACTTTGAGAAGCACTCGCCTAACAGGAAACATTGCTGAGATGCTGCCAGATTCCCAAAGTACTGCAGATTATCATTCAAGCTCAACATGGCTACAGGTCTCGAGACTTACTGACAAGGATGGAGACTGGTTGACGAATCCATTATCAAAGGAGGGTAAATGAAACATGGGACCTTGGATAGGAGAAAGTGTCATCAGATTCTACATAGATAGGATAGAGATGACAGTCATTTAGACAGGGACTCCCTCTGCCTTCAGGATTTTAGGAAACAAAAAAGTAAATATCCTTTGAAAATTAGGTTTTGGTTGTTTCGCTAGGTGAAGAGAAATCAATGCTGGTAGCCAAAGAGACTCAGAACAGGCCTTCCACGTACTCCTGCCACCCACTCATCCAAACACAGCTTGTTTCCCTTGCACATGCCTCAGAGCCGCACCTCTCACCTACTCAAGGCTTTGGGCTGCAGTCAATGCCTATCTCTCTTCTAACATAGAATGTCCCCTATTCACTAGGTCTTTCTGAACCGAACACCAATATGCCATCATATATCCCATCTCCTACAAACAAGCAAACACAAGGGACACCTTTCTGAACCTCATATCTCCCTGTATCCCCCCACCTCCATTTTTTTTTCTCCTCTTTACAGAAACATACTCTTAAGTGTGCCAGAGGTGGCTCTTCTCTCCTACTTCATGGGACATGCAAGGTCTGCCTTGAGTTTATGCCCCAAAGTCCTGTGAGAATGTTAGTAAGACAGGCTAACGTGTATACGTTCATTACCTCTTTGCAAAAACCCACTGAGACATTGTTATTGTACCCATTTTGTCAATGCATAAATTGAGTTCTAGGAGGGTTCTACTTTTCAAGGTCACAGGGCTAGTCAGTAGCCAAGTTCAGCCTGGGAATTGCCTGTGGAATGAGGATCTTTAGCACAGTCCTTTCCTGCCTATCCCCATTCTGGTCCATTCATTCTTATGCACCCTTGGTTTTTCAGCCTATAACTCATTTTGTCAATGAAGTTTTCCCTAAGAAAGGAGCTCTTTTGACTCCCTCTGCCTGGAGCCCATTTCCACACGTGGGACTGCCTCCCCTAGTTCAAGTTTTTCCTCTGCTATCTCTCTGCCCACCCTCTGTGCTATGGTTGCTTTACTGTGCTCCAGCCTCCTTGCCACATTTGGAGTGCATCCATCTCAGGGTCATTATGCTCCTTGTTCTATAGACACCCACCTAGCTTTCTCCTTGACCTCATGTGGCTTGTATTCCATGGGTCATCTTATCAGAGAGAACTTCTCTGACCAATGTAACTAAAATGCATCCCGCATCCCTGTCAAACTCTCTGTTTTTCTTGCCTTCATAGCACATATTGTCACTTGATGTAGTTAATGTTTATTTGCTTATTTTTTATTTCTTTTTATATCCTCAACATAGAAGGTGTTCAAAAATATGCATTGAGTGAATGATTGAACCCCAGTAAAGGGGAATGTCATGCATTAGGAATCTAAATTGGGCCTACTGTAAACATGAGCAGAAGAACATTGCCCTACCTAGGTTAATTTCAGTGATTCTGAGAATAATGAACCTCATTTAAACATTGATAAGGTAACTGTTTATAATTGTTTTTTCACTTGTTTTAGATAAGCTGATATTTGTGGAGACTAGGAATCTATGCTTACATGCATCCAATGTATCCACATATTTACTTACATATAACATATCTTTCTTTTAACATTGACTACTTCTTCAATTTATTTTGTATCATCGTAACCAAGAAAATGTCCGAAATTAAAAATGTGTCCATATTCTGAAACTCAATTATTTTCCTTATTCTAATTTTATATGCCTCCCTAAATACACACACACACACACACGCACACACACTATGCTCTAATCTAATATGGACCAAATCCTGTCTTTCCTAATAAACCCCTGAATCAGATTCCTACTCTCTACCCGCTCCATTCACAATAAGGCCCAGCCAGATGTCAATTACAATGTGATCATTCTTAATTGGCTGAGAGACTTGGAGCAAGGAGACAAGCTGTGAACAAGGAGACAATGAAGTGGATCCACAAGGCCAGAGACACAGTTAAATCAAGAGCCAAAGCCAGAGAAAGGACAGAAGCAAACAAAAACCCCATCAATCAAAGCAGGAGTGAGACCCTGGGGTCTGCTGGGAGAAGGCGAGGTGCAAATACTGAGTTGCACTGGCCCATGATGGATATTGTTAAAGCTGTACTTCTGTGCTGGAGGCCCTTCTTCCTAAAGCCAAGCTCCATGTCCCTTAGGGTCAGGTCCTGCCTGACATTTTGCAGTTATCTATTTACTTCTTTCTCTCCCTTACTGATTGGAGAGCTACCCAAGGGCACTGTATAATGCATCAGCCTATGATTTGTGTAATATAATGCCTGTCATTCAGTAGACATTCACATATACATACATAGACAAATACAATTACTTATATATGTATTAATTTATGAATACGTGAATGATTTTCTCTTATTGTGAAGGATCTCTTAGTCTTTAAATCATATTTAAAATTGATTCTTGAAATATTAGATTTGAGAAAGCAGATGATTTTGGTTGCATAATTTTATAAAATAAGTAAAAATAGGCATATGAATATTTTTATATTGGACATGACTTCTACCTAATTCAAGCATGTACGTCTGATACTGAAGTGTCATATCTCAAGGACTGACTGGCTGCACATGTTTACACAGTGCCAATTACTGAAAATAGATCCATCCTTTGCTGTCTATTTTGCCTTGAGTGTTTTGCTAAAGCAGTAATGAGTAAAATGATTAAGGAGCATTGTACTGGTCCCAAAGATGCACCTGGATTTACAGGCTTCTATTTAGCAGCTATGGGCTAATACTGGGGTTTGTTCAATTTATCTCCAGAAACAAAATAAGGTGACATTGAGACCATGTCCCCATGACATAGTTTCAGAAATGGAGCAGGTGACTTACATGTGGCCATCATTAAAATGAATAGCAGATTTAAGTACTGGAACAGATTCAGCTTTGCAGCATGGTGTTTGCCTGGTTTGATCAGTAGACTAAAGTGGGCTTGTTGGCGAAAGCTTGTGATGAGGTCACAGTGCTCCTCATTATCTCATCCAATTTTATAAATGAAGACTCCAGTGTCTGCCGGTTTCTTAGTAATGCCATCATCATTATTACCTATTGAATAGTATTGAAAAAAAAATGTAGTTGTGCCTGACTCTAATTATTATGATCTCTCTGGCTTCGTTTCTAAATGTATGACTATACAACTGGCAGATGGTCACAGACGGTGAGGCATGGTGGTTGAGGCCATGAAGTAGATTCAAATCCTAATTCTGTCACTTACTGGCTAGATGAGGTGGGCTGTGCTACCTCTCACTCAGCCTGAGCAATTCCAACTCTAAAACGTACTGTTGAATTCCTCCTTATGCTTTAAGTTGAGCAAAAGCATGTGTCCTCTACAGAGCTTTTCCTGACCACACAGGAACTTAGGTGTGCACTCTCTTCACATAATACTTTTTCACTGTTAATAAAACACATGTATATTATTATGTAATTGGTGTTTTTGCATGTCTATTTTTCTTCTAGATTGTAAGTTCCTTGTAAACTTTAACCCTGCAATAGTCCATGCTAATCAAATGAATGGGTGAATCATTCACTGTCTATTTTAAGGAGAAGCAAGAAATTAAGTATGAGGAGAAAGTCTGGAGACAGACTGTGGAGCCAGGTTAAGACAGGTTAGTTGTAATGTATTTGAAATTGTTTTATTCCATTAATTAAAAAAAATTGTGTTTAATATTACTGACCATGTTTACATTCTCCATAACTCCTAAGTTAATGAAAAAATGCAAGAACAGAAGAAAAATAAAACATACAAATAGCACAATATATTTCCTACATATGACTGGATGTTTGGGTCCTGTGTTTTAAGTTTTTCTCAGATTAGTTTAGAAAGTACTTTTAAAGATTATTAATTTAAAACTAAGAAATCCAATAACAAAATGGTGGGAAAGCATAGAAAAGTGTGAGAATAAAAAGGAAATCATTGTTCTACTTGATTCTCTCTTCCCACAAACAACTATTTTAACATTTCACCTTTTTAAGTACTCTTTTATTTTTACTTTGTATGATAATTATTGTTATTTTCTATTTGTTAATTGACAAAACTTACATATACTGCTGCTGAACATGATATTTTGATATATGTATACATTGTGAAATGGCTAAATTAAGCTAATCAACAAATGTATTACATCTCATCTTTTTTTTTTTTGTGGTGAGGACACATAATTCTACTCTCTTTTGTTAACTATAACCAAGTCTGTGCTGCTGAAATCAGAACTTCCCACATGTCAAGGTTACATGGATTATCTGTTCATTTCTTTTTTTGGCTCTATATTTCCTTAAAATCTTTGAAAATGTAATAATTTTCTAGAAAACAATATTATTCTTTCTTGGCTTTTGTTTTCAATTTTACTGGTACATATCTCAGTAATTATTTCACAAAGTTTCTGTGGTTTTTAAATTTGGTGCACCCTAAGTGTCTACAAATTCATCTATTTTTTCCTCATGTATAATTGAGAGTTTGGCTGGGTATAGAATTCAAAAATTAAAATTATTGAAGCATTACTCTATTGTCTTCATTGTAGATCATCATATGCCTAGTATCGGTTTCATTTTCATTCTCTTCTTAGATAATATTGCTGTAGTTGTTTCTATTCAGGAGAATTTTTGCTCTATTGTTGAGTGCAGATACGCAAGCAACCAATGATTGTGTGTTTATCTTTTATGCCTTTGTTCCTGTTGTCACTTTTATTCTAAAATTGGTGCCTTTCTTTTACTTATGACTATTTTCTCATATCCATTGATTTGTTTTTCTCTTTTTAGATTTCCTGATAAGTGCACAATAAATATTTCAGATCTCAGCTACTTTGTGTCTTTTCTACTATAGCAACATTTGCTAACTTTTATTTGGCAGCCACAATTTTAATAAGCTTTTAAATTTTGGAATAATTTTAGATTTAAAGAAAAGTTGAAAGTAGTAAAGAAAGTTACTGTGTGCTTCTCACCCAATTTTCTCTCATTATTGACAACTACATTACCATGTGCATTTGTCAAAACTAAGAAACTCATTATTGGTACATTAATATTAAGTAAATTCTGAATTTTACTTATATTACACCAATTTTAAAATTAATGTCATCTTTCTGTTTTAGAATCGAATCCAGCACACAATATTGCTTTTCAGTGTTATGCTTCCCAAGTCCCCTCTAGTTTGTGACAGTTTTGTTCAGTCTTTATTTTTCAACAACAGCAAAATAATATTGAAGAGTACTGGCCAGGTATCTTGCAGACAGTCCTACAATCTGGGTTTGTCTTATGTTTTTCTTTTGACTAGATTGAGGTTATAAATTTGGGGGAAGAATTCCACACAGGTGAAGTAGCTTTTTTATCACATTATATCCATGTGATGTCACTAATGTCACTTAAACAGTTGACTGAGGTAACTGTTTGCTGAGTTTCTCTAATGATACTGCTTTTTTTTTTTTTTATTATACTTTAGGGTTTTAGGGTACATGTGCACAATGTGTGCAGGTTTGTTACATATGTATCCATGTGCCATGTTGATTTCCTGCACCCATTAACTCGTCATTTAGCATTAGGTGTATCTAAAGATACTGCTTTTTTATTCTAACCTAGTCTTTGAATAGAGTCTGTAAGTATAGCTCCTGAACAAAGAGAAAGTGTGTAGAAATCAAGCTCTACTTTCTGGAGAGGAAAGTATATAGGTAAATTATTTGCAATTCTTCTGTAAGAAAAATGCCTTTGTCTGTTCAGGCTGCTTTAACAAAAATACCATAAACTTCGTGGCTTAAACAACCAAGATTTATTTCTCATAGTTTTGGAGGCTGGGAATTTTGAAATCAAGGCACTGGAAGATCTGCTGTCTCATGAGGGCCCACTTTGCTTCCTTGTTCATAAACAGGCATCTTCTTGTTGTGTTATTCACAATTGTGAATGCACAATTGTGGTGTCATTCACAATTGTGAATGCACAATTGTGGTGTCATTCACAATTTATATCCTTGTCACATCCAAAATACACTAGTTTCACCCTAGCAGTACCCAAAATCTTCAGTTGTTCTAGTATTATCATGTATCATCTAAAGCAGACATGAGTGAGATGTAGAGTATGATTCATCCTGAAGGAAATTCTTCTCTACCTATGAACCTGTGAAACCAAACAAGTTATAAGCTTCCAGAACACAATGGTGGAACAGACATAGGGTAGATATTCCCATTCCAAAAGGGAAAAATAGGAAATAGTAAAGGAGTAACGGCTTCCAAGTAAGTTCAAAACCTAACAGGGCAAACAACATTAAACCTTAAGGCTCAAGAATTATTCCTTTTGGTTGGATGCTCTTTCTTCCATGTCCATTGGATGGCAACATCACACCCGTGGCTTGATAAGAATGCCCTACAGTGGCTCTCTAATGGGGCCCCAACAAGTAATGTTCTCTGCTAGGTCCCTGCAGTTCTGCTAGGCTCAAGCTCTGCACCCAAGTCTCTCCTGAACGGGTTTCCAGCCCTGAGACTGAGTAGCACTGTTCTTTGTAACCTAGGTGATGGCATCTATGCTCTCTGGGCCCGTGCTTTCTGGGCTTGTGATAGGAGGGAATGCCCTGCCAATCACTGAGTTATCTTTGGGGTCATGCTTACATTGGCTTGAAAAATAACATCTGGCTTCTGATGAGATGGAAGATCCATACTAATCTTATTAAACGATTGGTTAGCCACACCCTTAGTATTCTCATTTTTTGCAATATAGATAGGCTGGGAATTTTCCAAATCATTAAGTTCTGCTTCCTTTTTGCTAAAAAATTTCATCTTTAAGTCATTTCTTCATGCATTTTACTGTAAGCACTCAGGAGGAGCCAAGCCATATCTTCAACACTTCACTTAGACATCCCTTTAGCTAAACATTGAATTTGGTAGATGACAAATTCTAGCTTCCACAAAACACTAAAACAGGAACACAGTTCAGTCAAGTTCTTTATCAATTTATATCAAGAATTGGCTTTCCTCTGGTTTTCAATAGCATATTCTTCATTTCTTTTGGAGAACTCATCACAATGGACTTTGCTGTCCATGTTTTTACCAAATCCTCTTTACTATTACTTAGGTAATTCCCAAGAAGATTAAGGCTTACATTCTAACTCTCTTCTTTTCTTTCCGAGCCGTCATCAGAATTAATGTTAATGTCCACATTTCTAGCATGCACCTCAATGATCTCCCAGCCTCTACTTAGCTCCAAAGCCACTTTCATATTTTTACATAGTATTTGTTACAGCAGCAGCCCCTCTTCTCAGTACCAACTTTTGTTTTAGTCCATTCAGGCTGCTACAACAAAAATATCATAAACTGGGTGGCTTAGCAACAAACATTTATTTCTCATAGTTCAGGAGCCTGGGAAGTCCACAGTCATGGTGCTGACAGATTGGGTGTCAGGTGAGAACCTGCTTCCTGGTTCTTCTTGCTGTACTCTCACATGACAGAAAAAGTGACATAGCTCTCCAGGGTCCTTGTATAATGGCATTGATCCTATCATCAGGGGCTCTACTCTCATGACCTAATAATCTCCCAAATGCTCCACCTCCTAATACCATCACATTGGCAGTTAGGATCTCCACATATACATTTTTGTGGGACTGAAATATTCACTTTTTAACAAAAGATTTTGATGATACTTTTTAACTACAAAAAATATGTTTTTTGATTTTTTTTTGTTTCCAAAAACTGTATCTTCTTGCATAATAATCTTGAATTTCTGAGAATATTTATTTTACTTTTTTCTTGTTCTTTTGTGGTCCCTTAATTATTTTTATTTACTCTGCATTTTTCTGTTTTTCCTCATGACCCAGAATTAGGTTGATTATTTTAGTTACTGAGCTGGGTTTTCTTTGCAGTTGTGTAGGTATGTTTCCCTCAGAAGCCTTTCTTAAAATGCAAGATTAGGTGTGGGTTCTGTTTTGGGTAGTGGATCATGGCAGGGGGATAGTGGTAGCCAGCTAGGAACTCCCAAGTTGCCAAATTAAGAAATGCATTTGCAAATGTATTTCATCTACTAAATTTCACTCCTTCATGGAGCTGTGCCTTTACCCTTGCATTATTTTTGTTTCCTCCACCCCATTCCATGCATACATATGGGGAAATCCTAAGTTCCCCTCCCTCCCTTACTTTATTTATTTGTTTATTTATTTTTTAGTCTCTCATATCAGTAGACTTCTCATTGATCCCTTACTTGTTTCATTGTGCCTCTCTGGCTTTTGTCCTGTGTATAAAAGTCATAGCTGACAAGCATAGAAAGAGAGGGGCCCAATAACTGTCCTGATGACTTTCCTTTTTTAATTTTTGGCTGTGGGATTGATTCTTCTCTGGGCCTCTGAATTAGTCTGTTTTCGTGCTGCTGATAAAGACATACCTGAAACTGGGAAGAAAAAGAGGTTCCAGATGGCTGGGGAGGCCTCACAATCATGGAGGAAGGCAAGGAGGAGCAAGTCACGTCTTACATGGATGGTGGCAGGCACAGAGAGAGAGAGAGAAAGACACCTCATGTAGGGGAATTCCTCTTTTTGAAACCATTAGATCTTGTGAGACTAATTCACTATCATGAGAACAGCACAAGAAAGATCCGCCCCCATGATTCCATTATCTCCCACTGTGTCCGTCACGGGGGAATTGTGGGAGTTACAATTCAAGATGAGATTTGGGTGGGGACATAGTCAAACCATATCAAGGTCCACTGAGAAAGAATAGTCCTACCATTAGAGCTTTGAACAATAGATTTCACAGCAGTGTGCTTTTGACAAATCTGAATGTATTTGCTTTTTTAGAAATTCTTTAGACTTTCCATTTCACTAAAAGATTTCTTTTTTGAGTAGTTCTACGTTATAGCATATAGCAGAATATTATAGTATAGGTATTTACAGCAGTGTATATGTGTCCTTGGTGCATGTGCATATGTATAGTATAGATATAACTATACACACAGAGGCAGACACATGCCTACACACACACACATTTATGTGTGTATGCAATTTTCTATCCTTTCCATAGGATTTTGAAAGGAAGGGTGTAGATGTGGATGCATTTCACCATCTTGAACTATAAATCTGCAGAAGCTTTAAAATCAGAGTCATTGAAGAAAATACAAATTCCATTTGAAAAATTAATTCCACAAAATTTAACTGTAAAGGAATTTGATGCCTTAGATCTCTAAGTAGTTTCAGCGAGAAAAAGCATTTCATGCAGTAGTTTTCACTCAGAAGTGAGTGTTCCATTTGCACAAATTTGTTCACAGATGTTTAAGAACAACCCTTTCCAATTACAAAGTAGATTTGTCTTAATATGCACTCTTTCCAAATCAATTTCTTCATCATTCCACATCCTCTTCCAAAGCCTGAGTCAAAGGAACTTTAGATTCATCAGAAAACTGATGAGTCATACATTGTAATGCAAGTGGTAGTTCACGAAGTTAAGGTCGTATGTTGCAAATTTCAAGTAACAGTAAGGCAATAGGAAAGCTGCACAAAAAGGAATAAAAAGCTACCTTTATTAAAGTACAAAGGAAGAGTTGTTTGGTGAAGAAGTTGTTATGTCAGAGTTACCACACTTATTACTTTTAGATGGACTAATTCTATTTTAGGAATTAAACCTAATAATTGTGCTTTGGTTTATTTGCATTCACCTTATTTGTAATGATTTCCCAGGCACTTGAGACTGTAGATTTCATTAAGTTCAATGAGAGCATTTGTTTCAGCTGAATAATACACATGATTCCCCAAACAGTAAGTTGCTTATATTTAAATATGATCATGTGAGGAAACTCATAATTGCTATTGCCTATAAAGGCATGTGAAAATGGTAAAACAGGAGTAATACTTATTGATCCCTTATAAGTAAAATCATAATACATTAAGAGGCTCGAATATCTAATACGAAACTTGTAGATTACATTCCTACTTCATTGTGTGTATTTTACATCTTTTCTTTCTAGGAAACATCTAGAAAAAGATGTTGCAGCTCTCAAAATGCAGAAAATATTAGAATATGTTGAAGATGATACTTAAAAGAATGAGATTTCCAGAATTTCGATTTCAAACATGTGTTTAAGACTATTGATAATTTTATTATTCTTTTTGATGGAAATTAGTTTTTAAAGAACTAGTTGGATAATCTTAAGGCTATTAGAGGACAGAGAACATTGAAATCAAAGAATAAAGTCCACTATGATGAGCATTAGAAGACTTCCATAATTCTTTAATTTCTAGTAGAATTCTTGCTGTTTTCTTTGATGAGACTGCTTTGCAGCTCTCAACAATTTGGACGTTTTCTAATACATCAATAGAATATGACGAGTGTTGATTTACAGTATATGGCATTAACCATGACAAAAAATTTAATCTGTTTTCTAGATAGAATTCCCTGTTTTGTGTTTTTGAACAGCTAATTATTCCTGCTCTTCTGAAACATCAGAGTGTATCTGATTTTTTAATTTTATTTCATGACTGACTGGTCACTGTCAGATGACAAAGGATTGAAAGTTGCTGCCAGAAATTGATAATTCATAATTTAGATGAGAAGTGAAGAGCCAAGATTTGTAACCCACCCAATGATCTTCCACTGCTCAGACCTTTGCACCTCTACAACAGGGACTGAAGATGAGAGGCAAGGACAAGTGTTTCTTTTAAAGGCCTGTGGCATCTCATGGGTAGCATCTATTTCAAATGTTCTCTTGACTTGAGAGAGGGTTCCTTCTAGCGTCAGAAACCTCCTTTCCTATTTCATAATGTTAAGCCTAAGTTTGGGTCACAAGATTTGATGCTCTTCCTGATTTCTGGCTTTGGGGAAAATAATTGCTGAGGTTGTATCATTTACAATCCAGTTTGCTTTTCTGAAAAAAGGATATTTCATGCAGCATAATGCAAGAACAAGCCATAAGGTAACTATATTTTCAAAGCTCATCTTAGACACAGTTGGTGTAAAAACTTCCAAAGTCATGGTAATGTAGGCGACACCTCTTATGCCCCAGCCCCCACCATTTGGCTTGTGACTTTAGCCCTTGCTATTATCACCAGTTTCATACATGTGTAACCAGTGTCACTGCACATTTGTCACTCTCCAATTTTTGGTTGTCCTGTCCCCAGGCAAACACTCAAGACTGGAGCTCTAAATGAATTATTGTCGCATGGGGCAACGCTTGAGCTGAAAAGTGCATCCTCCTTCAGCCTCTCTGACCAACAATTCTGTGTTCAGACTATACGTATCAGAGGGTTCTGATGGAGCTGAGCCCTCATTTCCCAAAGTGGTGAAAATTTTGTTAAACTTTTATGTTAGGTTCAGGAGTATAGGTGAAGGTTTATTACATCAGTGAAATTGTGTCATGGGGGTTTGTTGTACAGATTATTTTATCACCCAGGTATTAAGCCGAGGACCCAATAGTTATCTTTTCTGCTTCTCTCCTTCCTCCTACCCTCCACCTGCAAATAGACCTCAGTGTCTGTTTTTCCCTTCTTTGTGTTCATGAGTTCTCGTCATTTAGCTCCCACTTATAAGTGAGAATATGTGGTATTTGGTTTTCTATTCCTGTGTTAGCTTGCTAAGGATAATAGCCTCCAGCTCTACCCATGTTCCTGCAAAACACATGATCTCATTCTTTTTATGGCTGCATAATAGTCCATGGTGTATATGTACCACATTTTCTTTATCCAATCTGTGTTACTGATTGGTTCATTCCATGTCTTTGCTATTGTGAATAGTGCTGCCATGAACATTCACATGCACATGCACGTGTCTTTGTGGTGGAATGATTTATATTCTTCTGGGCATATACCCAGTAATGGGATTGCTGGGTTGAATGACAGTTCTGCTTTTAGCTCTTTGAGGAATCGTCATACTGCTTCCCACAATGAATATCTTAAAACCATATGTTTCTATTGGCTTTTGTTCGTTCTATGTTTTACTCTCCCAGGCCCCCCAGTTCTGTTCTCTGGGATCGTTTTCCAAAATAAATTACCTTCATGGAAGGCCTTATCTCAAATGCCACCTGGAGGACTCATTAAGAAAGGCAAAAAATGTGTTTAGCAAATTTAGGAATGCAAACAGTCTAGTTTTCTATAATATAAAAATATGTTCATTGTATCTCATATTACAGTTTCAACTGTAAAATTCATTGATTTGAACAGTTAATCATTACTACTTCATCAGTATCCTTTGGTTCAAGCTATTAAACCTTCAACTTGCCATATTGCACACAATAAAAATTATATTTGATATGAAAAACCTTAAGATTTCAGCATATGCTCTTTTAGGTAGCAGCACAGAGAGGATCTTTGTGGGTGGGTCCCAAGGTAAAGGCAGAATTTTCTCAGCATGCTAAGCAGCTGGTTGATTTCTGTCACCTTCTGCGCTCACTATGTGGTTACTTAACGCTGTCTTTGGACCATTCTGCCAGTGACACCTCACCAGAGCCACACCCCACATGGGATGCAATTGTTACTCAAGCACATAAATGGAAATATCCACAAATAGAAGTATCCAGAGAAAACCTACATTTCCATTCCCAAGCAGGGTGTCTGTTAGAGTTCAGAAGTCAACTACATTTTGCACAAAGAGCATAAACAGAGCTCTGAAAAGCTGCCAGTCTGTAGGGATGAATAACAAGCAGACATCAAACGTCCCGAGAGAGTGTTACAGGCTTTGTCTTCTCCAAATGCAGGTTCTGGCCTCTGTGGGAATCTTTTTTTTTTTTTTTTTTTTTTGAGACGGAGTCTCGCTCTGTCACCCAGGCTGGAGGGCAGTGGAGCAATCTCTGCTCATTGCAAGCTCCGCCTCCCGGGTTCACGCCATTCTCCTGCCTCAGCCTCCTGAGTAGCTGGGACTACAGGAGCCTGCCCCCACACCCGGCTAATTTTTTTGTATTTTCAATAGAGACGGGTTTTCACCGTGTTAGCCAGGATGGTCTCAATCTCTTGACCTCGTGATCCGCCCGCCTCGGCTTCCCAAAGTGCTGGGATTAAGGGCGTGAGCCACCGAGCCCGGCCTGTGGAAATCTTAACCTAAGATTTTAGCTCATTCCTATCCTTTAGGTATGCCCTTTGGCTTGGCTATCTATAATCTCAAAGCCTTAACTTTCCTCTAACTAAAATTATGTCTTAGTCATCATTGAAGGAAGATGTTAATGAATGAGCATATAATCCAAAAAGGAAACCCTAACATGAGTTTTTTCGTTTGTTTGTTTTTTTTGTTTGTTTGTTTTTTTTTAATTCATCTAGGCTAGTCTGGTAAGAAAAGGAGAATGGACTTTTTACAAAAAAAAGGTCATATCGTGACCCTCTGTCTAACTGAATATAAGCAACCAGAATCACGTGCATAGCTATTGTATCGCAAGGATATTGTAAATTTTAGAAGCATGTTTATAGAAGGCTAATTGAAAATCTAGCTAGCAGTTGAATTTCAGTTGGGGCAATATTTTGTAGTGTTTTTTCTACATGTTATCAGTTTTTCTTGTTTAATATTAACAGCTAATAAATGTATCTTGGAGAATTTAAAAAACTGTATTTATAGTTACTACTAAGACAAAGTATATAAACCTACAGTGTTAGGATGGGCTTAGGAATAATGATATAATATCAGAGCTATTTGGATAGATTTAAGAATAGTGTTTCTGGAACAAAGGGATACCCTTAGAAACATTGAGATAACATTAGGAACATTAGGATAGCCTTAGACTGCTGGGGCCAGAAGATGTGCCAATTTCTAAACCAACATGGCTAGGAAAATCAATGATTATGATGTGGTTTGCCTTTTTCTTGTGGTGAATCTGAGAAAGAAAATTATTTTCTCTAAATCTAATAGACACAATTCCACAGTGCATCATAGGTCACCACTTGTTATATATTTAAATTAAACGGTTCATTTCATTTGCTTCAGCATCCCAGCTGCTTAGTAGTAATGATTTAGCATAACCAGGTGACTTTAATAATGACAAACAGTAAATAATTACAGTTGGCACGTACTGAGCACTTATTATGTATGAGGCTGTGTGCTGACGTTTCCCATGTTACCCAATCTAATTTTCACAACATTGAGAAGTATCACTGGGCCCGTTCCAATTATGAGGAAATAAAAAGTTAGAAAAGGATAAGCAACTGATTCCATGTTCCATAGCTTGAAAGAAAAGGCATTGGGTTGTAACTCTGTCTGACATCCAGGCCAATAGTCACAACACCTGGACCCCTTAACCTTCTAGGCAAGTAAAAGTAAGGGGAGGGTGACTAAATGTGGATAAAAATTATGTAATAAATAAAGCTGGCATGTTTGGGTATCAACTGAGAATAAAATAAAACTACACTCATGTATTGCATTATAGAAAATAAATTCTAGGTTAACTAAAGCCTCATGCACAAGAAAATTAAAAAGTGAAACTCTTGTGAGAAACCCTAACAGAATAATCAAGGACATAGGTGGGTGAAAAGAAGCTTCCAACTGAATCTGAAAACCCCAAGCTACCCACAGAAAACATTTCCGTGTAAAAATTCAGTTAAAAGAGATAAGTGATTGATAGGTTAAAAAAAAAAAAAAAGACTAACAGAAAAGATAAAAGGCTAATGTCTATAATATTCAACCTTTTTAAAATGGCAAAAAAACAAAAATAACCCACAAGCCAATAGAAAAATGGACTCTCTCTCTCTATATATATATACACACACACAGAGTAATTATATATATATATATATATATATATATATGCACAGAAGAATATTCTGTGATAGGAAGAGAGAGACAGAGAGTCCATTTAAACAGGAAAATATCAGTAGGCATGGAACTTCAAAGTAATGAAGCAATGAGACATCATTTTACCCCACATCAGAACAACAACAACAACAAAATCACATACTTGATGCTGTCAGGAGGTTGGGAAGCATAAACATTAATAGTAAAAACAGAGGTTTTAGAATATTTTTGAAAGCAAAAATAAGTGTGGAGAGTCTCTATATTGTAGCAACAAAATTCCTCGAGGTGAAAAACTTACATGCATATTGTCATCTATTGCAGCATTGTTTATGCAATAACTTGTAGTATATCAATAGCATAAAATAAAATGTTACTGAGATTGCAAAAGAAATTAGGCATAAATCAGTTGTTTAGTGTGAAAAGCAAAATATAAAATAAAAAATAAAATAAAGTATATATAAAATATTATTTTATAATATTTATATGTGTCTATACATATGCATGTATTATAAAACATATAAGCATAAAATACGGGTAAATTCCTATTAGCTTGTGACATGTGCTTCTTGGAGTTGTTTGTGGATATATTGGAGAAAATAGAAGAGATATGTGTAAGGGAGATAGAAGCCAAGCAATAAAAATGAAGAAAAGAAAGAGAAACAATTGTAGTAAAATAAAAGTATACAAGAGAAGTTCAAATTTATATAGTGATGTAAAATTTAAAACTCCAGAAAATACCAGTAGTAGCTTTTAAATAGGAAAACTTTCTTATCATATAAATACTTTGTAGAATCTTAAATTTCATTACCTATTTTTTCCTATCTGTGTTTAACAAATGCAAATACAGGTTTTATATTGCATCTTTTTGTGTTCACTAAAGTTTCCCAATTTTACTAATGGTCATTCAAAATTCCCTGAGCCACAATTAATTTCTCTCTTTTCTACAGTTTCCTTTTCCTCTGTCAGGCTCTTTTATGGCATTTTCTGTGATGTTTTGTCTTGTGTTTTTTCATAATTTCTTATGATTTAGATTCATTTGCATCACAGGACACATCTGCCATGTCTTAGGCCAAAAATATTTGTATATGAGGTATTTAGGTCTCTGGCAAAAATATGCAAGACCAATTTTGTAGAGCCTAATTAAAATAAAAATGCATGAACCCCCCAAAAAACCAGCTTTAATTAGCAAGTTTGGATTTCCTGATATTTTGTTTGATAATATTAGAAATTTTATTTGGCTAGGGAATAGCAGTTGTTTTGAATTACACCCCGTTCTGAATCAAGACACTGGTTTAATGAGGTGTTAGCTCATGAAGGAGTATTACAAGCTGATAGACTGTGGAGGATTACCATTAGGTATTGTTTAGTAAAAACTATAATTTAACAGACACAGAAACAAAGGATAATTTTGCAAATCCTTCCAGAAATAGCTATCTAATCGTGAACATATCTAAGAAGTTTGCCACAAACTTCAGTTACTTCCAACTAGCCATGGAAAGGAAGGTGAGGTGGAAAAATACATATTACTCCCTACTTGCAAAAATAACTTCACAAAGCAATTATTGTAAGTAAACTTAAAATATCTTAGCAATATCTCCATCAGTTCCTCTCAGCTCAAGAACGAATAGGTTACTTTTCGCTCTATGCATCCTATAAGAAATTGTTTCATGGCTCCCTCTGAAGAAGTAGGTCTTTTAGACAGTATTGAATGCCTTTGACTCCTTACCTTGCCTACTTAAAGCAACTATTATATATATATATATATATATATTTTTTTTTTTTTTTTTTTTTTTTTTTTTATTGAGACGGAGTCTGGCTGTCTCCCAGGCTGGAGTGCGGTGGCGCGATCTCGGCTCACTGCAAGCTCCGCCTCCCGGGTTCACGCCATTCTCCTGCCTCAGCCTCCCGAGGAGCTGGGACTACAGGCGCCCGCCACCGCGCCCGGCTAATTTTTTGTATTTTTAGTAGAGACGGGGTTTCACCGTATTAGCCAGGATAGTATCGATCTCCTGACCTTGTGATCCACCAGCCTCGGCCTGCCAAAGTGCTGGGATTACAGGTGTGAGCCACCGCCCACAGCCAGCAACTGCTATTTTTAAAGAGAGACGTAAAAGCCACCTACAGATGCTTTTGCCCCTGATTGGTTGGTGGAGATAAGATAATGCGAACTAAGATTGTTTCTTGTTTAGAACAGGGTCAGAGCTAAGGTACTGTTTTCATTGGGGAATAAATATGCTTAGGTCATTAGGCCATCAGTCTTCCTTTAAGACACTTGAAAAACATGGACAAATTTAAAGATGGCCCACAGAACTGAACTCTCAGCAGAGGGAACAAATTTGACCCAGAAGATTGCATGAATTACAGTGCTGAGTATTATTAAGCATATTATTGATGATGTTTGCTGGTTTAAAAAAATGGTAAAATGCATCTTCTGCATTTTATCTTTCTGTGCATCTTTCTAATTCTCTGAAGAGAACTCAAGTTAGTTTTTTTTTTTTTCCAAAATGCACTTTCACTAACTAAAGAAATATAGAAAACAATCTCATTTTGATAGCCCAAAGTGAATCAAGGACAAGAGTTCAGCACGCTTCCTAAATGCCAAACACTATTCTACACAGTGAGTGTGATGTACCTAACTTAATATACTCAATCTCTATGAAGTAGGCACTACTAATCTGTCTGTTTTACAGATGTGAAACTGAGGCAGAGAGAGGCTAAGTTCCCTTTAAAATGTCACACAGCTATTAAGAAGTGGAGTCAGAAGTAAAGGCTGTAAGTCTTGGAGGGCTAATTCAAGAACCCGCAGTCTAGGCTGCTGTGTGTGTGAGCAGAAGGATGAGGGAGGACAGAGAGTGTAGGTGGGGGGAAGAAGCATTGCTAATATCTATAGAAAGCTTTGTACGTCATATGCTGTCCTAAGAACAGTCAACGCGCTTTATCCTGACAGTCTCCTGAGTTGTTCTCAATGCTTCTACAGAAGGAACTAAAGCAGTGAGGTGAAATAACGTGTCCCCATATTACACATGTGGCTTCTTTTGATGAGCTTATTTATACTGCTAAATCTTCATAAACACAAATCCATATTTCATGGAAAAAACCAGGGAGGAAAAGTGTTTACAGAGCACTGGTCTTGGAGTGAAAAAGTGCAAGACTTAAACCTTAACTCTGGCATTTACTAGCTGTGTGGCTTTGAACATCTTACTCAAACCATATGAAAAGGAGTTGTCAATACAATTAACTTAATAACATCTACCTCCAATATGTGAAGTACTAACATGATACAATGAATGTGAATCACCTCATGCAGTCACTGCAGCAGAGACATTACAAACAAATATTGTTACTTATAATGGAAGGAAAACATGGGTTATTGTTTAGGTGTAACATGTGCTGTTTCTTTGTATCTTTTCCTAAATTCTGTTTGTGGGAATTTATTTGTGCAAATGGAATAAAGTGAGAATGCACATTGCATTATGTGTTGTCAGGGTCCATGCGAGTTGGCATAGTATTATGTTGAGGTCTTTGTAATAAACGCAATGACTAAGCCCATGGGAGGTATAATGGCATCTATGGGAAGAGTCAGGTGTCATCAATTCCACAGTGTAATTGATCCCAATTAAATTTTCGGCACTATTTCCATTTCAACTAGGAAGGTGTATTACTATACTTCTTAATCTCAATTATAGTAATCTTACTTATTTCATTTTCCTTGAAAAATCTTAAAACGTGTACAAATACTTGACATTATCTACCCCATAAAGAAAAAATAAAATGCTCTTTCTGAAAAATATTCCAAAATACACTAATGTTAATATCTCATGTCAATTTAATTAATTTTACAGAAAAAAGAAGTAACTAAATTTTCCAGTGTTAATAAGATATAATTAAAAATATATCTAAATGAACATTTGGGAATACTTTAACAATTAGAAAATAGTCGTGTGTCCATTAGATAGATGATACCTTTATTTTCTGATGCGGGGGTTGAACATCATTTTGTGCATTGTCTCTATTTTTGAGCAGAAAATATCAGTAAATAAATGCCATTAATCCAGGCATGACAATCATTAAGATACATTTGTCTTTTAAGGCTGACTGGCCTTCAGGTTTTTTTTCAGCAATAGATGTCAATAACCTACGTGTGTTTAATGAATATTTTTACAATATTGCTTTTATTATTGAATTAGAAAAGACTTTGAGGGAAAATACATTGCTTTGATATATTTCATTTTGTATTTGCTGAATAACATAAAATGGATATCAGTTTGCCACTCTTGAATAGTAGATGGATAGACAGCATACATAGCTTCATGGTGGTTGTTTACAATTTGACTATACATATAGAAAAATTAATAAAATGATTAATATACATATAGATAATTGTTTTTGTTTGTTTGTTTGTTAGAGAAAAGATCTCATACTGTCACCCAGGCTAGAATTCAGTGGTACAATCATAGCTGACTTTAGCCTCAAACTCCTGGGCTCAAGAGATCCTCCTGCCTCAGTTTCTTGAGTAGCTGGGATTACAGGTGTGAGCCACCATACATGGCTTTTATATGTATTAATAATTGTATGATATTACATGTATTTTATTTTTCCATTTAAAAATGTAGTTTAAAATTTATTTAAATGTTAAATATTTAGGTTTTTTAAGATTTACTGTCCTTAATACATTCTGTGATTCTATTTTTTTGAGACAGGGTCTTGTTCTGTCACCCAGGCTTTAGTGCAGTGGCATGATTTCAGCTCACTGCAACCTCTGTCTCCGATGTTCAAGCAATTTTCGTGCCTCAGCTTCCCTAGTAGGTGGGACTACAGGTGCCCACCCACCACCACACATGGCTAATTTTTGTATTTTTAGTAGAGATGGGGTTTCGCCATGTTGCTGAGGCTGGTCTTGAACTCCTGACCTCTGGTGATATTTTTCTTAATTTTAACCAAGTAGGTTCCCTAAATTCTTGGGGGTTAGTTTTTACCCCTTAATTCCAGGTGAATATTACCTACATTAATTATGTAATTTCTCATTATTTGAGGACCAGTCAAGAGCTGTACTACTGAGAAAGTCATCAAAGAGGGATTCAAGAGAAAATACAGAGATAAAATATTTTCCTTCAAGATAATTTTTGGCTAAAATCAATAGGTTGCAGATGAAAAGATATGTCTCTTTATTTATGAGGTGTTGCTTTAAAAAAAAAAATCTGGCTTGTTTTCAAATTCAAGAGGTTACATTATCTGAACTCCTACCCATTTCGTGGAGAGGGGAAAAAAAAAGTAGGAAAAGTATGTTTTTCAATGGGACCACTTGCCATGGAATTACTAAAATGAGAATACTGGTCTCAAGAAGGAGCCAAATAATTATTCACATTTTAGTGTAACTAGGAACTTAGATGTCTTTCTGACTCTCCCTCCCTCCTCACACTGCCACTGTGTGAGTTCCTTAATGTTCTGGAAAATACCTTGTACATCATTTATATCCACGATGCCAAGCAGAACAGCTACCATATTGTAAGCTTCCAGCAGTTGATTCTTATTTTCATTCTTTGTTGGCGAATGAATGTATGTGAGTGTACTACTGATTGTTAATGTCCATGATCTGTGCACATCTTGAACATATGGAAATAATCAATTATTTTTGGCCCAATTTGAGAATCTAGAATCATATCTCTTCAAGAAGACACCCAAAATTATATTTCTAACCTAAAATATCTATTTTAAAAAATGAACATTTAGAAAGATCCCGGAAGAAGAGAAATCTGCTATGGATAGTGGGAGAATAGAGTCTTGTTTTTTTTTCTTTTTTTTTGAGACGGAGTCTCGCTCTGTCACCCAGGCTGGAGTGCAGTGGCGCAGTCTCGGCTCACTGCAAGCTCCGCCTCCCGGGTTCACGCCATTCTCCTGCCTCAGCCTCCCGAGTAGCTGGGACTACAGGCGCCCGCCACCACGCCCGGCTAATTTTTTGTATTTTTAGTAGAGACGGGGTTTCACTGTGGTCTGGATCTCCTGACCTCGTGATACGCCCGCCTTGGCCTCCCAAAGTGCTGGGATTACAAGCGTGAGCCACCGCGCCCGGCCTGAATAGAGTCTTTTCCCATAACGTCTGTCATGACTATTGGATAAAAACTGGGTGATTTCAGTTCCATTTGAAAACTGTTACTTTTCATTATTGATGACTTTGCAGTTCTGGTAAAATAATAATAATGATAAAATACTTTACCCTATCAATGTACTTTCACCACCCAATGGAACTTAGCTAAATTACTGCTGAGTGCCTAAAGAGGGTAATCCTTACTGGTCAATTGCACTCCTGCCAAAGTTTTGGTTCTATAAACTATGACCCATTAATTTCCCCTTACAATATCACAGTATAAATTGTGATTAATCAGTTGGCTAGTGTCCTGGTTTCTTGTAATAACATAGGTGTAATAATATTTACTTGATATGATCCTTTACAGGATTAAATGTTTTCTGTATTTAGCACAGTCCTTGTCATTTCCTTATTGATTCCACAGATATTTTAGCACCAATTATGTGCCAGGCTTTGTTCTAGAAGCCATGAGTACAACAAGACATACAAGAGATAAAATTTTTTGACATAGAACTTATATTCTAGCTGTTTTAGAACTCTAGATTATTTGTCCCTTACCTAACATGATTAATTGCTCAAAATAATTGATTTTTGAATGTTAAACTAATTTCTTATTTCTGAGAAAAAGCCTGCACAAATAAAGCATATAATACTTTTTATGTGTTTCTGGATTCTGTTTGCTCATAATTTGTGGAGGATTTCTGTATTTATATGCATAAAATCCTTGTAGTTTTATTTTCTATATTGATAAAATGTTCGTAATTTTCTTTTCTTGTGATGTGTTTGTCTGATTTTGGTATCAGGGTAACATTAGCCTCATTGAATCAGTTGAGAATGATTCTCTCCTCTTCTATTTTTTAGAAGAGCAGTAAATTAATATTAATTCATCTTTAAGTGTTTGGTAGAATTCACTGGTGAAGCCATCTGGGCCTGGAGCTAATTTCTAATTCAATCTTTATATTTTTTACAAATGTGTTTAGATTTTTTATTTATTCCTGAATCAGTTTGAGTAGTTTGTGTCCTTCTAAAAATGTATCTCTTTTACTTAATCTTTAATTAGGTAATGGTGTATACAACATATAATTTTTCATGTTATTCTCTTATAATTACATATATTTTTGTAAGATCAGTGGTAGCAATGTTCTTTTATTTTTGTTTAGTAATTTCAATTCCCTCAGTTTCTCTGTCTCTGTCTCTTTCTTAGACATTCCAATCTAGCTAAAGTTTTATCAATTTTGTTGATCTTTTCAAGGAACAAACTTTTAGGTTTGTTGATTTCATGTGTTGCTTTCTATTCTTCAATTTATTAATTTTTTCTCTGTCTTTATAGCTTCTTGCTTTGGACTTACTTTTCTCTTCTTTTTCAAGGCTGTCAAGAGAAAAATTAGGCAATTGATTTGAGATCTTTTTTCTTTTACAACGTACGCATTTACAAATATAAATGTCCCTCTAAGCATTGTTTCAGATGAATCACATATTTTCGGCATGTTCTGTCTTCATTTTCATTTACTTTAAAGCATTTTCTAATATATTTATAATTTATTATTTGATCCCTTTGTTATTTAGAAGTGTGTTGTTTAATTTCTATTTATTTGTAAATTTTCCAAATATATTTTCATTGTTTTCTCCATTGTGGTTGGAGAGAATACTTTGTATGATTTCAATTCTTGTCAACTTGTTGAGGGTTATTTTGTGGACCATCAGATAGTCTATCCTTGAGAATGTTTCATGTGCACTTGGGAAGAATGTGTATTCTGTTATTGTTGTATGGAATGGTCTGTAGGTGTCTGGTCATGTTGAATTAGAGAGTTCTAAACTATTTTATTTCCTTGTCATCTTATGTCTGATTGTTCTATAAATTATTGAAAGTGGGATATTAAAATTTTTACTTTTCATTATTATGTGCTCCTTCAAATCTGTTAGATTTTGCTTTATGCAATTTGCAGCTGTGTTGTGAAGTGCATATATGTTTATAATTATTACATCTTTTTGATGCATTGACCCTTAGAAATTGAGACCTCTTCATTTCTAGTAACAGATTTGTTTTAAAATGTATTTTGTTGATACTAGTATAGCAACTCTTGCTTACTTATGGTTTAACAGACATTAGCATGAAACAGTTTACTGAATATTGGGCACACAAAATCCCTGAGACTTGTACATGTTATCTCATATATAAAAAGGTCTTTGCAAATATGATTAACTTAAGAATCTTAATATGGAAGATATTATCCTGGATTATCGAGGTGTGACCTAAATCCAATCACAGGTATCCTTAAAAGAGAGGCGGGGGTGAAGTTGACACATACAGGAGAGGAGAAGCAATATGACTACAGAGGCAGAGATAGGAATGATGTGACTACAAGTGAAGGAAGGTCTGCAGCCACAAGAAACCAAAGTGACAAAAAACTTATGCCCATATTGCATCCACTGGAAGTGCAGACCTGCTTGACACCTTAATTTTGGCTCAGTGAAATTGATCTCAGATGTGTAGTTTACAGAACTGAGGGAATAATCAATGTGTGTCATTTTAAGTCATTAAGTTAGTGGTAATTTATCATGGCAGTATCAGGAAACTAATTCACATTTTGGTACTGAGTAGTGAAATCCAGCTATAGCAAATAGCTGAAAATATGGAAGTGGCTTTGAAATTAGTTAATGTGTCCAGGCTGGAAAAATTCTGAGGTACATGATAGAAAAAATTAGATGGCATTAAACAGATTGTTGTTAAAAATATGAGAGTGAAAGGCACTTCTGATGAGATCTCAGAAAAAAAGCGAGGAGCATCTAAGATCAAGCCTACATTGTCTTAGAGAATAATGTTATGTATACACTGTTATGAACAGGATGTGGGTAGAAATATGAACATTAAAGACACTTCTGGGTAGGGATTAGAATGCAATAAGAAACATGTTGTTGGAAACTACAAGAAAAACAATCCTTTTTATAGAGTGGCAGAAACATAGTTCAATTCTATCCTACAATTTTTTGAAAAGCAGAACTTGATAATAAAAAAGCAGAACTTGATGATAATAAACTTGAATATTTAGCTGAGATATTTCAAGTACAGTGTTGAACATGTGGACTAGTTTCTTCTTGCCACTTATAGTAAAATGTGAGATAAAAGAGAAAAGAGAGGAAAGAAATGTTAATCAAAAAGGAACAATATTTAGTAATTTTGGAAATTGTTAGTCTATCCAGATTTTTTAAAAATGTATTGTTAGGAGATTTGCTGTTAAGACAGGGTTCTCTGGGGAAAAGGCCCAAAGTGAGGCCAGACAACCCTTTGCTAGTGTAAAAGAGATTATGCATGTGACTCATGGATTCACTCAACCATCTTAGATGAAGCCAGGAATAAAGATGAGATTATTGAGGAAAAATCTGTTGTGGACACTTTTGTGGGTTTCAATGTTTTAAATGTTCATTACAAATATAGAAGACCCATGAAGTTTTTAACAATGATATATTAGCAAATACACTGTAAACTTGGACTGAAAGGGGACAAAAAAGGAGTGGAAATGAAGGAAAGCACTTAGATTCCCAAAATGCTAGATACAGGGGCAGGCTTATAAAACTACTCAACTGTTATCCCATAAAAAGAAAAGAAAAGAAAATACCAGAAAGAAAGACAAAAATAATTATTCAATGGCAGTTGGTGCCAGAGGACAGAGCTGTAGGTGAAGAGGAAGAGACCAAGAGCATGTGCAGAGATGGCAGCAGTATAGACCCAGAGGATGGATCTTCAGGCTAGAGGATTATTCCAGTTACTGAAACCTCACTGAGTTCACCTCGCTGAATACGTACTTTTAAATTATTTGTGAATAGTCATTTCTTCTACATAGCTTTTTTCCTTTTAGAATGGAAATGCCTATAATTATTACATGGTGTCCATCCCACAAATGTATTTCAGAAACAAATACATTATTTAGTTTTGCAGGTCTTCAAGTGGAGAGGAGAGGATTTTTTGTTCCATATTGGATAATACTCGGTATTTTACTCATACCTGATTCAAATAAACTAGATGATGAAATCTGAGACTTTTAGCCTGATTATTTTGAAATGAAGTTTTGGAATTTAGTTGATGATGAAATGGGTTGAGGCTTACGGGAACCTTGAGATAGGATGAATGCATTTTTTGCATGTGGGAGGGATGTGAATCCACAGAAATGACCACAGCAAGCTGACTAATAGCCACCCAAATGTAATAAATCCTAATTATTGGAACCTGTCAATGTTACCCTATGAGGAAAAACTGTCTTTGTAAAGGGAACTAATTTAATAATATTAATTTAGGGAGATTATCCTGGATTATCTGGGTAGGTCCTAAATCCAATCACAATTGTCCCTATAAGAGAGAGGCAGAAAAAAAAAATATATATATATATAGACAGAGAGAGAGAGAGAAAGAGGGTGAGAGAGAGAGAGAGAGAGAGAGATGGAGTCTGGCTCTGTCACTCAGGCTGGAGTGCAGTGGTGCAATCTCTGCTCACTGCAACCTCCACTTCCCAGGTTCAAGTGATTCTCTTGCCTCAGCCTCCCGAGTAGCTGGGACTACAGGTTCACACCATCATACCCAGCTAATTTTTGTATTTTTAGTAGAGATGAGGTTTCACCATGTTGGCCAGGCTGGTCTTGAACTCCTAACTTCAAGTGATCCACCCACCTGGGCCTCCCAAAGTGCTGGGATTACAGGAATGAGCCACCACGCCCAGCCTGCAGAAAAATATTTGACTCACAGTAAAGGAGGAGTCAGTGTGATCAAAGAGGCAGGGATGGAAGTAATACAGTCATAAGTCAAAGAATTTTGTCAGCCACCAGAAGCTGGAAGAGACAAAGAATATCTTCTCTTCTAGTACTTCCACTGGAGTGCAGCCTTGATGACATCTTAATTTTGGCTCAGTAAAATGGATTACAGACACGTGACCTCCAAAAAATGTGAGCAAATAAACTTGTGTGTGAGGTAATTTGTTACAACAGCCTCAGGAAACTAAAACATGTAATTAACATGACTTTTTCCTCCTTTGGTTCTATCTATTTCTACCTTTGAATCTAAATTTTATCTCCTATAAACAGAATACTATTGGATTTTGTCTTCTATCCAGTCTGAAAAACTACCTTTGATTACATTGTTTAATCCATTCACATTTATTCTTATTATTGATATATTTGGATTTATGTCTGACATTTTGCTTTTTATAGACTTCATGTGCATTTTCCCCTTTATTATCCTTTTCTTTCATTAAAAGAATATATTCTAGTATAACATTTAAATTATTTAATAATTTTATTATGTATGTTTTAGATAATTTTTACTGGTTCCTTTATCTGAACCTACTTCAGATTTATACTAATTTATTCCAGCGATACATGGTATTTCTATGTAGTTACATTACATATATATGTATTATGTATGTTACAAACTCAACAACAAACAATACATTGTTATAATTATTGGTTTACATAATTTTCTGTCCGTCTAAGAAGCTGAGGTAAGAAAGAAGAGAAGGTATATATATATTCATAGAGTTTTATATATTAATCTTCTTATTTACCATGTCAGATTCTCCTCATTTGTTCTTGTGCATTTGTGTTCCTATATAGTATCATTTTCCTATTCCAAATAAGCTTTGCTCCTGTGCACCTCCTCTGTGCAATAAATACATATTACACTTCTAAATGTTGTAGTACCAATAGAAAATTTAATACATATTTTGTATATAGTTGTTTTCAAAATCAGCAAGGAGAAAAAGAAAAATAAATATACATTTATATTATCTTTTTATCTTTTTTGCATAATTACCTTTACTTGTACTCTTTGTTTTTTCATATGGATTTGAATTACTCTCTGAGTTACCTGCTTTCAGCCTGAACAGCTTTCTTGAAGTATTTCCTATAATGTGACTTTGCTAGCAATGGGTTCTCTTTGTTTTTATTATTATTACCATTATTAATGTGACAATGCCTTTATTTCTTCTTCATTTTTGTAAGACAATTTTGCTAGATATAAGATCCTTGGTGGATAATTTTGGGTTTGTTTGTTTTGTTTTGTTTCAGGTTGTTGAATATTCCATTCTACGACTTTCTGGCTTCCACTGTTTCTGGTGAGTAATCACTTGTTGATCTTATTGGGGTTTTTCCGTACCTGTCATTTGTTTTTCTTTTGCTGCTTTCAGAATATCCTTTCCCTTTGCTATGATGTTTTCATGTGTGGATCTCTTTATGTTTCTCCTATATAGAGTTTGTTGAGCTTTTTGGACTGCATGTTGTTGTTTTTAACTGTTATTTCTTTGAGTATTATTTCTTTTTTTTCTCTTTCTCCTTTGCTTTTAGTCCATCACACATACTTTTCTGTGCTAAATCGCATCCCACGTTTCTCTGAGACATTGTTCATTTCTGTTTGTTTTTATATCTTTTCTTTGAAATGTATAATTTCTATTGTTGAGGCTTTCCTCTACTAGTTTGGGTATACCGTTTAGCCTCTCGTCAGTTTGTTAATTCTGTTTATTGTACATTTCAATTAAGATAGCCCATTTGGTCCATTTTACAGTTCCTACCTTCTTATAATATTCTCTATTTCATGGCACTGCATCATAGCTTTATTTCTTTAAACATGCATTTCTTTAGTTATTTGACTCTATTTATATTGGTTGATTTGAAGTCTTTTACTTTTAAGTCAAACACTTGGGTCCTCTAAAGTCAACATCTGTTCCTTGCTTCTCTTCCTGTGTGCGGGTCAAAGTTTCCTGTTTATTTGCATCTCTCTTATTTATTTTTGTTGTAAACTAGACATTTTAAGTAATATTTTAGTTTCACTTCCCTCTCTAGAACATTTTTTTTTCTTTTTTCTTTCCTTTATTTCTGTTTGCTTCTTAATTTGTTTACTGACTTGGCTAGACTATTATAGTGAAGTCTATTTTCCTCACAGTCAGAAGCTTCTGATGTCACTCCTCAGAGGGTACAGCCTTGAGCATATACACAGTCACCCTGGGATTACAGCAAGTTTAGCAGGGCTCTTTTTGACTGTCTCTTTCCCTGATATCTCTGTTAAGCTCTCTGCCTTATTTGGTATTTACACTAAGATGTTATGCTACATTGATGGCTATCTAATTGTTCTATTATTTTCAAAACAGTCCTGAGGCATAAATTGCTCTATAGTCTGATCTAGGTAAATTCTGGTAACGGCAGTGTTAGAGGCCAGTCTTGCATGTTTGTTGCGTCCCCAGGAAGGCTCTACTTAAGTGTCTCTTTTCCATGTAGTCTCTGGTAAGCTACCTAGCCTACAGTTTAGCTTCTTGCCCTCATAGAACTGCCAGCCTCCTCTTAATTGCTTACCATGAGAATCTCTATTGTTTTCAACGGTTCCCTTGGGTTTTAACTTCGCCACTCTGTTTGAAGTGAGGCTTCTTAGCTTGCCTCTCCTGATGTGAAACTTCCATCCTATAAGTAAGCTGGGGTCAGGGCAATCAGGGGTCCAGTATGCTCATCCTTCCATGTGTGAGATCAATCCTCTGACCTGTTAGTGGTGGCCAGGTGGCCACGTGACCTCCTGGCCATACTCACCAGGAATTTAGCCTCTGCAACTTGGAGTAAGAGGGGCTGAGAAATGCTGGTGGCTACCCTCCTGGTGATATACTGTATCCCTTGACTGGAAATTAATGGGGCAGGTAATCTCACCTTGGCACACCTTCCCAGAGTTGAACTTTTATGAAGGTGACCTGGTAGGGAGAGGTTAGAGTGAGGGAAATATTGCTCACATGCCACAGACTTTTGTTTGTTTTGCAGAGATTTAGTGCATTTTCTCAGGTAAGTTTCTTAAAAGTCTGCTGTATGTTTTTAGAACAATTTCTGGAGATTTTTTAAAAAATAATTTTTGCCTATTATGTCTGTTTTCTGGTGTAACAGGTCCACAGTCTCCTTACAATGCTAATCTAGAAGTGGAATTCTTACACTACTCTTTCTTTTCCTTTTCTTTTTTTCCCTTTTTTTTTTTTTTTTTTTGAGACGGAGTCTTGCTCTGTCACCAGGCTGGAGTGCAGTGGTGTGATCTCCGCTCACTGCAGCCTCCGCCTCTGGGGTTCAAGGGATTCTCCTGCCTCAGACTCCCAAGTACCTGGGACAACAGGCACATGCCACCAAGCCCAGATAATTTTTGTATTTTTAGTAGAGATGGGGGCTTCACCATGTTGGCCAGATGGTCTTGATCTCTTGACCTTGTGATCTGCCCGCTTTGGTCTCCCAAAGTGCTGTGATTACAGGCATGAGCCACCGCCCCCGGCCTATACTGCTCTTTCTTAACCAAGGATGATGCAAGCCAAAAGTGATATTCAGGAGAAAAGACAGCAGTTTGAGTTTCTTCCATTTTTGTGGTTCACATACCAATGTCTAAAAATGTGGCATTGTTCTATTAGTAACTTTGTACAAAAAGATATCGCATAAATAATAAACTCTCGCAGTTTTGTTAATTTAAATACAAATTACACACAGAGAGACACATACACACAAATATTATTCCCTCAAACGGGGACATGATGTTTCTGGTTTCCACACTGTGTTGTCTCGACAATCAGCATGTATTGCTGAGAATTCTCCCAAACAATTAGGTTTGAAGAGCTTTTCTGTAATAACATCTGAATGTTTCTTCCAAATGATTACATTCCTAAGCTGTCTCTATAAATTTGGATTATTTCATTTTTAATTCATTTCATTCAGAAATGAACCATTCAACATCTATTATATGCCAGACAGGAAATAGGAGTAGAAATAGGAGTTTCTATACTCATTTAATTTTTTCATTTGAAGACCCTTTCATTTTAAGACCCTGATGCAGCACAATGTTGCAGCTCTGTTCAGAGTTCTCTTTTAGCATTGACTTGTGTCAGCCTTCAATTTGTCTTTTCTCTCCCGATGCCATTTCTCTGGTTCATTCCATCATCATGTCTCACCCAGGCCACTGCTTAAGTAGTTAACCAGTCTGTTGGCTGTTGTAGACCAGGAATGACCAATGGAAATATGTTTCACATACATAGTACTGAATATTTTCTTTTGAAATGACTAGATTTGCAATTCCATGTACCCTGCACTTGGTTTTCTCTAGTGGTAAAATCCTGCAAAACTATAATACCCTATCCCAACTAAAATATTTACATTACACTACAGTCCACTGATCTTATTCAGATTTCTCATTTTATTTGTACTCATTTATGTGTTTGTGTGTTTTGTGTCAGTTAGTTCTATGTGATTTTATCACAAGTAGGTTTATGTAGCCGACACCACAGTCAAGATACAGAATAGCTACATTACTGCAAGGATTCCACATGATGCTCTTTTATACCACAACTACCTTTTCTATTCTTTGCTGGAGTTGCTATTTGTTTCAAGAAGCTTTATAATTGATCATTGAAATGTTTATATAATGGCTGCTTTAAAGCCTTGTTAGATGTTTACAGCATTTGAGCCATCTCAGTGTTGGTATCAGTTGGTTGTCTACCAGCCTCCTCTTAATCGCTGACCAGAGGAGGTTGGTAGACAACCCACTGATACCAAATGTTGGTATCATTTCTCAACCCTTCTTGCTCCAAGTTGCAGAGCCTAAATTACTGGTGAGTACAGCCAGGAGGTGAAGTTTCCCTTCCTCCACGTGGCCACCACTAACAGGTTCAGAGGATTAATCTCACACATGGAAGGATGAGAATACTGGGCCCCTGATGGCCCTGACCCCAGCTTGCTTATAGGATGGAAGCTTCACATCAGGAGAGGCAAGCTAGGAAGCCTCATTTCAAACAAAGTAGGGGAAGTTAAAACCTAAGGGCACCTTTGAAAACAATAGAGATTTTCGTGGTCAGCAATTAAGAGGAGGCTGGTAGTTCTCAGCCAAGTATTATGGTTTTCCTAGTTCTTGATATGATGGGTAATTTTCAGTTTTATTCTGGACATTTTGGCTATTATTTAAGGAGATTATGGGCACAATTTAAGTCTCCTCTTCTAGAAAGTAGTCATACCACTAAGTTATGCCTTCAAATACTGGCCTACTTTTCTAAGTTATGGCTATGATGAAAATTTAGTTTTTAGAGTCTTGTGATGCTATTTTTGTCATTAGGTATAGTTGTTGCTGTTCAGGCTCTCACCAGTTCCTCCTGATGCTGACTGAGAAGGCAAAGATTCCTCAGGTGAGGCACCTGGTGCTTCTAAGTGGAGGAAGAAGCTTCATGGCCTGGGTTGCCTTTGTCTTCTACCCACCCAATTTCTCTTGGTGGAGGAGGAAAATCTCAGGCTCAGCAGAAAAGGGAAACTTCCTGTGCGCTTTCATTGCCATCAGGGCTCCCAGTCAATGCCCCTGGGTAGAGCTGATTAGATTTCTTGTTTTTGTCCAGTGATCTTCCATTCGACTGTGGAGAGAAATGAACCTATCTGGGCCACTTAATGGTTCTAGGTTGGAGTTCAGAAAAGGTTGGGCTTGGGTCACCTTCTTCAAAGGATTGGGGTCTCTGTAGTACCCTGCCACTACATTGTACTTCCAATGTTGGAGTCCCTCATTTCTTTCCCCTACTGTTTTCTTCCTTCAGAACTCTACTTGGTTGCTTTTTGCATTATTTTCAGGGTTTACAGCTGTACTCAATGGAATAAAGTCAGAAAAATGTCATGTATGCCGTTTTATTTAGAGCTGAAAACTCCACACATGTAATTTTAAATTTCTAATAGTAACATTAAAAAATAAAGAAAACAAGTGAAATAAATTGCATTAATACATTTTAACTCAATATATCCACATTATTATACTACATAACCATTGTAAACATTTATATGTTTTACATGTCTTTTCTACAAAGTATTTAAAATATTGTATATATTTTATACTTACAGCTCATCTCAAATCATACTCGTCTCATTTCATGTACTCAGTAGCCTCATGTCAAGATAAGACTACCACATTTGACAGTGCAATTCTTAACCCTTCAATTTATTATATGCACTGCACAATAATTATGATTCTTTAAAAAAATCTGAAAATATCTCTTCTCGTGCTAAACCCTTCAAAGACTTTCCAAACCACAGAAAAAAGATATTTGAAAATTCTGATAATGGCTTCCAATGTTACCATTTCTTCTCATTCTTTTCCCTGCTAATTCTTAGTAACCATTCAGCTTTCAGCTTAATTGTCACACCTTCAGGGAAGGCCTATAAAATCCCCCAAAGAAGTCATGCTTCCCTACTGATACTTCTTAACACGTATTGTACTTTTCTTATATAGCCCTTATCACAATTTTTATATAGTGTCTTTAATTATGTAAGTAGTTGTTTGTTCATTATATTCCCTTTTAGATTGCATGTTCCATGACAGCTGGATCTTATCTATTTTACTCACTACGGTATTCCCAGTACCAAGCACACTATGTGCTTTTCAAATGAATAAATGAATTTCACTAATACAAATATGGAAGCCCAAAGCAAAAAGCTCCTTATTCTAAAAGTAATAATAATTAAATAATTTGAAAATGGTTTGTTTTAAAATTATTAGGACATAATTTTTACCAATTATATTTTTATAAAATACTATGTCATTGCTTGTTTTATGGAAGATGAAATGTATCTGAAATGCTTATTTGGATTATATCCTATGTTCATAATCTCAAATGTTATGTCTCTAAATACTATTTGCAACAGAAATTAAAAAATGCATTTCCAGAGTGTCCTTATATATAGTGCCTTATACAGGGGAGTGCTTACTAATATTAGATAATAATCAGAGATCAAGAAAATTTTCTTCTTGGCTTTGTTCTTGTGTTCTCTTTCATCAATGAATTAGAATATGCTGATTAAAACCATGTTAAAGAACTCCTAGAAAGAAGCAAAAGCATCTGTGATTAGTGTATCTCTACTTCATTTCAATTGTGGTCTCCAAATTGCATCTTACATAAGGATTGTCTTATGTACTTATTTTTAGCAGCTTCTTGAATTATATAACACAGGGCAGAAATGCTTATTTCTCACTGGATTTGTATGACTTCTAGTAAATTAAATTCCAGAGACAATTTGGAACGAAAAATAAAAAGTACATGTAGCCTGTTCCATAGGATTTTTGTTAGAACGCCCTTGAGAATATTGAGTGTGTGTGTGTTACACTATCACCTTACTTAAATTCTTAAATTAGAGTTGTTTCCTCTTTCTATTCAATGCTCTTGGGATCAACCACCCTCCTACTTACTTGATTTATCCTAGGATTCTAACTCTTTGTAATTATCCTTTCCCCAGGATACAGTTTGAAGGTCATAACAACTCAAATGTTATAAAATATTTTAAATCCAAATATCAGGGAAAAGCATACTGATATTTAGATTTGAAAAAATTTATGTTTGAGTTGTAAAATTTGGTTATTATCCAGTTATGTGTGGAAACATATATAATTTATATGTGTAATTTATATAAATATATAAAAATGTATAGAGTCATAGAAAAATAGGTAGAGTTTAGCTGTAAATAGATATTTTAAAAGTTGAGATATAAATGCATTATAGACATCAATATTCAACTCAATCTGCATTCCTTTCACTTGGATTATTTTTCAGCAAATTATTATCAAAATTGCAAACAGAATTCAGCATATATGGTTTTTAGCCTGCAAGTTATGCCCAAAACTCATACAGCGTGTGTTTATTTTTTCTCTTTTTGAAAAATAGATACAACAGAATAAAGTAGAAACAACAAAGAAATTTTACATTGTTTGAATATCAATATTGAACAGGGGAGGAATTTAGATTGAAACATTTGAGTTGATCCAGTATTTCTAAACATTTCATTGGCTAAATTAGTGTGCCATGATTGATTTTACTGATTTCAACATGGTACTTATAAAAACATGTAACTAGTTGTGACCAACTTGCCTTCTTTATCTAAGCAAACAAAGTCTGCTTCTTCTGCTATTTGGAAACATTTTGTTCAGGTACATAAGACCCTCCATATTTCCCTTCACCCCCAGTTTTAAAAGACCACTTTAAATGATCCTCCTTAATGAAATTTTGTAGAGTGCCCATCAAGTGCACGCCACTATATTAGGTGCATTCCTCAGATATTTCTGCCCATTACTGGAGATGGGAATTCCTATGTGAGAATTATAGTCTCTTCAGACCAAATGGCCCTACATTGAATCCCGTTTCAACTGAGCGTTATTTGGGTTCTCAGTAAAAATCACTTCATGAGTGTGAGCACAGTGCTTTTTCTTAATCATTATTAATTTTTAAACAATTTGAGATGAAACTGCAAACACTATTGAATATGCATTGCTTTTGGAATTAAGGCTATCTCATTATCTTAACCAAGCCCTTTACCAAATTCCCCCCAGAATCATTGTTATGAAGAATTATACATCTTTTTTTCTTTTTCCTGCTGGCCAGATCAGACACATTTTTGTATCAATGAAGTCTGTTTCAAGGGCACATCGCCAAAATGATAATTTACCGCAAACAAAATAAACAAGACAGAAGATGGGATATCAAATATTGGCAGAAAAATGGATAGTTTGCAGAGGATGAGTAAAGTCTCTCCCGGCACCATTGACACTGCCTCTGCCAAGGCAAACTATGATAATAAAAGCCTCAGAAGCTTTAAAATATAAAAAATAATTGATTTTATTAAAAAATCTTATACATGCATACATACACCCAAACATATCTCTATATTAAACATGATGATTAAAAATTAAGCAATCACCAGAGTGATTGGCTTGGGATTAAAAAATTCCCATACGTAAGTTGTGATATTCCTTTTTCCTTCAAATCCTTAGCTTTTTCAGACCTCAACTTTCACAGATAAAAAAGTGCTAAAACTTTCTCACACAGATTCAACATCAGCTATAGCAGCTGTTTGCCTGTCACAAAAAAACCCAACAAAATATGCATTATTCTTTAAAAAAAATTCCTGGGGACAAAAGTGATTTGATCAATTTAACACCCAATGAAAATGGCATTTTAATCTACTACTTCTACTATGCATGTCAATGAAATATGTATAGACTGAAGAAGTGGTACTTGGTGAATCAAACAGATAAAAGACATCGACAAGACAAAGAAAGGTGTCAGTAAACAGCCAGAAAGGTTCAGGATAAAATAACTAAAACTGGACAAACTGAAAGATAGGATCTTCAAGAAATAAAGAAATTCCTAGGCAAGCATATGTCAACCATTGCAAAAGGAGTGTTTTAATAAGGGAGAATGATGGAGTTATCATGAAAGAGTTAAGAATGAAATGCTCTGTAGAGAAATAAGGGAAAACAGGAGAAGACATGAGTGAATAAGAATTTAAAACACTGCATTGTAGGAAACAGTTTTATGACACAGTAGGCGAAATCACATATGAAGAATGGACTTCAGGAAAGGGGATTTGGGAGAAAATAAGAGCAGCAGGTACTGGATAGGAGAAGGCACGGGAAACCAGAGAGAAAATCAGAGAGAAACTAGCTGGAGTGTAAGTCTTCAGTTAGAGTTGCCAAGAAATTTAATCAGAGAAAGAGAGGAGCACAGACACTTTGGGAATGAAAACCGTGGAGTCCTGTGGCTCTCAGTGGCTCTCACTGGGAGAAGATCTAGGAAGGTAATGAGGTGTGGGGAGTGTAACTGAGAAGGGAACAGGAGGGAACTAAAATACATGAATAACCAACGTAGGGTTAAGGACCATTTGACAATTATTTTGTAGTAACCGACTAGTGATAATTGGAGCTGGGAAGAAAATGGGATGCTGCGGGTGTGTCTAGACCCCAAGCAAAAGAAACAGAGAAAGGGCAAAACCTACCAATGTAGAACTGTCATATTACAGCTTTTAGATATAAATACATAATTGAAGTTTTTACTTTTGTCAACTTTTATTATACTTTTAGTAATTGCCTTCCTCTTCCTCACCCCAGATAGAAGGCTGGGAGTCAGATCTTAAATGCATAATGCCACTCTTCTTCGTGCATTTCCAGTGCACACACATGTTTTCACACAATTGAGCTCAGATTGATATTCAAATCAGTGTAACTCCATGTATGGTTTAGTTCTAGCTCTGGAAATGAAACGATCACCTCTTCAAGAAATGCACAGTCTAGAAACGGAGGAGACGGGTGTTTTTAAAACAGCCTATCAAGCTGGCCATTGCTATCCTAATAATGCAAACAGAGTAATGAGGTAATGTATAGAGGAGAAGTAATTAGTTGGCATGGGCAGGAAATGTCATACTGTTCTGGTTAATTAAATAATTTGTTTAAAAGAAGGTTTGCTGTCTGTGTCAAACCTGAATTAGGATTTTAAGTAAGTTTTATGTCTATAATAGTGGATCCTGACTCTGAGCTCTTTTTATTCGCAATACTTCTGACACCAAATGTGGGATTTTCTCCTCACACTAACCAACTCTCCAACTCTCCAGATATCAACTGGACATCCTACAATTCAATTCCATTCTGACAGTGACAACCTGAAGTTAGCGCTGACCCCACAGGTTAAAGTCTCAGTCCCACAGGATTGCCTGCCACTTGCCACTTCCAAGTCCTGGACCTCTGGTACTTATGACCAACCGGCTAAACAGTCAGGAATTCCCACACCATGGCCCTCAGCTTTGGTAATTTGCTGGAACAGCTCACAGAACTCAGAAAGGCATTTTACTTATTATTACCTGTTTATTACAAAGCCTATAACTCCAGATCAGCCATATGGAAGAGATGCATAGGGTAAGGTATGGATGGATGGGTGCAGTGCTTCTACCTGCTTTCTAACTGCACCACACTCCCAGCACCCTGATGTGTTCACCTGGAAGCTCTCCAAACATTGTTGTTAGGTGTTTTGATGGAGGTTTTATCATGTCGTCACAACCAATCATTATCTTGCTCTTCACCCTCCCTAGAGGTCAGAGTGTGGGGCTGAAATTTCTAACTATTTAATCACATGTTTGGTTTTTCCTTTGGCAACCAGTCCCCATCCTGAAACTACCTAGGGGTCCACCATCAGTCACCTCATTAACATAAACTCAAGAATGATTAAAAGAGTCTTATGTTGAATAATAAAAGATGCTCCTATCATCCTTAGCTCTCAGGAAATTACAAGAGTTTTAGAAGCTCTGTGTCAGCAACTAGGGACAAAGACCAGATATAAATTCCTTACGATCGCGCTGCCATTCCTAGTTGCAGAGTAATTCTCCATCTCTGGTGGTTTCTCCTATTCCCAGCCTCACTCTTGGAAAGAGTCCCTTCATTAAACTCTTGGAGGCAGCTGAGTGTTCCTGCACTTTCCCACATAGTGTGGTGGTCCACTGTCCTCTTCCTGATTTTTTTTTTTCAGATAATGTGTTTCTCTTTGGCTTTAGGTTTAAAATAAATCATAAGCAAGCACGAATAGCAAAATACAATTTTTTTTTTCATTCCTAAAGTACCTTCACTTTATAGATAGATCATGGGACTCCTACATTCATACACCTCATTAGATTGAGGAATAACATTGTTGCAAAATTTTAACAGCTACACTATTTGTTGTATCATATATTATTATGCTTGTGTTAGATAGACTTTGCATTGGAGAGGACTGAATAAGTTTTACATGAAAAGTAGAACTTTCTTCAGTTTCTACTCCAATATATGGAACTCTTAATTTTGCAGCTTCTAGAAAATGATTAGTGCTACAGATGCCTTTTCCATTATTTTGATTATTTAGATGCCATTCAAATAAATTTTACAACTTTTGAAATTTTCTTTGGATACCTCATGATAGAACTTTATTTAAAATGTGACATCCAGCTTAAAAGTGACAGTTCTGATAAATTGCTGCTTATAATTAGATTCCCTTAATATGCAAGTGTCCACAGAGCTATGAATGCTATCTCAGGTGGTGTGTTTGAAGAAAGCAACTGTGCAAATAGGCAATGAGTTTTAATATTAGCAGCACAGTTTTAACCTGAGCAATGTGAATCTACTACAAAGAAACAACATTTAACATTGTTGTATCAATATACTATATGCCTTTCTGGTTGGTAATCTTATTGGGAAAATTTTTTATCCTGAATTTAGAGCATTACAAAGGCCGCTCGATGAACTCTCAAATTACCCAACACTCAACCTACCTTTTATCTGTTATGACCCACAAAACTGCAAAAAGTGCTGGAGTACAGGAAGGCCCATCTCAAATGCAAAAATATGAGGATGCCCTAAAATAGTTGGTAACAAACAACTTTAACTGTTACTGGAAAAGCTATAGCTTACTTATTCTTTATGTATGGTTGTTTCACATTACTCACAGCCTGACTTTTTTTTTTTTTAACTAGAGAAACATATTATTTATAGATATAACAGATTTTTTTTCTTTTGCAGAAACTATGTTGAAATCTACTGAGCCACATAATTAAATCCCTTTAAAAATATTTCTGCATACATCCTTCACTACTTTAAAGTGAAATGAGGTGGATTTGCTCTGAACAGGTGAACGGAGTGAGAATGTACACAGGGTTGAGTGTATGCCTCAGGATTTCCCCAGGAGTGGCCCTGCCACATGGTGGTGAAGCTCCAACCTCAGGTCTTTTTCACTCTGTCATCTTCTTGTTCTAAACTAGGGCAGGCCACTGCATCCCTCTGAAATTAGGTTTCTCCATGTGTAAAATGAAATGATGGTAACCACCCAATCTACCTCTCGAGTTTGTTACGAGACTTAAATAAGAACATTTTCATGAATGCATTTTGGAACCCACAGGGCTGTCTGTCAAGTTCTAATTTTAGGATTCTCCTGGCTGGTTTGGGACTTGTTGCCTCACTTCTTTGCAGCTGTTTTCTTTATCTGGAAAGTGGTAATAGTAAAATCATCCACTTTATAGCACTGTTGTGAGAATTACATAAGAGCATGTGTGTACAATATTTAGCAAAGTACCTAATCTATTGCCATAACCCGATACGTGATTTTTGTTACTATTTTTATTGTATAAGCATTTAAAGTTATTAGGAAAGTAGTTTGACTGAATTGCAACCATTCGTGTTCCTTTGAAATAAATATTGTGTACACTGGGGTGGTTTTTATGGTCCTAAGCCTTTGCACCTAAATCACACATATTTAAGCAAAGATGACTATTCATTCGTTATGGTGTTACTTAAGCAGCACTCTTTTTCATAACAGGGAGAGATCTGGCTTTGTTGATACATTGTAGTTAACCTCGCTTAGATTATGTCATGTTATGAAATAAACATTAAAAAAAACTAATACACGTCTACTCTTTTTGTTGCTTGCCGTTGTTACAATCGCTCTGATTCACTGCTGGTGGCTTAGGAGCAGTGATTGACTGAGGCAGTTTCCTATCAATGCCAAGGCTAAAACTGGTGAAGAAGTGAAACAAATCTCTGCTAAAAGTTTTAACCAGACTTCCTCCATTTAAAAATGATGATTTATGGTTACAAGTTCTCAGTTTAATATGCATTAAGAATTCAAATGCTGTTGCGATAATTTTTTAGTAAAAGCTGCTTTTTAGGACTACCTTTGCACATTTTCTTCACAAGCAATAATTCTTCATCTATGGAGTAATTTATTTCTTCTGGTTTTAATATGTTACAGATGAATGGTTGTATGTCTTTCCTGTTAGAGCATTACAAGACAGGCCACTTTTACATTAGGCTGGTACTACAACAGATACCTGTGGTGCTCTTCATGGTTCATGTGGTACTAATTTAAATGGGAAGTTGCACATATTTCATTGAAACACTTGGTAAAGCCAGCTTTCACAGAAGGGTGCAAATGATGGACTGTTCTCTGTGTGCAGCTGAACTGCTCTAAATGTGTCAGAGAGGGTTATGGATCATTTCATTCACCCATCAACTCTGGTCCGCTGTATGTACAAATCACAGCATAGTGTCATCCAACAGAACATTCCTGACAATACTAGAACATTTATAGTACTGCCATTTTTAATAGGAGTTCTGCAACCCCATTTAAATAGTATTACTTCTTTAACACTTTCACTCCTGTTTTCCTGACCCTTTTCTCAAGCTGGCTTGGCCCTGGCTGCAGGGTCAACTGGGATTTATTATGGCAATTCAGCCATGCTGAGCGAGTGTGTGGGGAGGTCTCACTTTACCCACACCTGGGCCCTAGCCAGAGGCCAGAGTTACATCCATTCGTAGTTGTACTGTGTATGCCTCTTTCCTTTTGCAAAAGCAAAGCTACTGATCCCTCCAGGTTTGTTCTGGAGTATACCCACCCATAACTTTTTGAATAGTCAGCTTCAGTTTTAAACAAATACATTAAATAGGTTGGCTATAAATGTTCTTTAATTATAAAGTTCCTTTTCTCATCTTTGACCACTATTGTTAACAAAGAAAACTAAGAAATACAATTATGACTTTTTTTTCACTAATTCTGAAATTCTGTCATTGTCATTTTTTTTTGTCTGATTTTCTTTTTACCAGTTTGGGAACTACTAAAAACACTCTTTTGGGGTGTGCTTTCCCCAGCTTCAGTTACAGGCTTCTGGACAGTTGGTCAAAATGCTACTCCAAATGAGATTACAAGTATCCCACATAATGTGGTTTACACTCAGTAATTAAAGAGATACAGCACTTGCATTTTATGACATCATGACTTATTATTGATGTTTATTTCAACTAGCTGCCTAGTGATAATAGTAGTTGCTTTATATGTAAATGGGTAAAAAAATGTTTACAAGTTAAAGCTCATTGCTGACTCTAGGAATTCAAGGCAAGTTGAAAAAAAAATGACACTATGAGTACAGGGAATACTAAAATGACAGCATAAAGCAAATTGCGGACTTCTCTGGGATTCTACACAGAACCTTAATCCAGGCCTTGCAACCATGTTATTTTATTGGGATAAATTGAGTCAGACATAAAAATGCAAACTTTGAGAGATTTTAAGCTATCTAACTCTCAAACTAGAAACTCCAACCACAGGAAAAAGGTGAGCAATAGGCATTTTTCATAATTCTTAGAAATTATCTTTGTGTTGGCCACCGTATTTGTTTACTGAAATAAATAGGAAGGAAATATGTATGTTAAAAGGAACTGCTTTTGTGTAATGCCTTTCTCAAGTTTGCTATTATTTTAATAGTAATTTCTATACATAAATTAGTATTATTTTCTATCTTTTGAGGTAAATATTCCGACGTAGCACACACTTTTTTTCATCAGTACTATTAATATGATAAAAATTCTTCTACATGGAATAGGAAATGAAAATATTTTCCTCTGTAATTAATATCAAACCATGATAAATACTGATTTCTTCAAAATTTGTGTTTAGAAAAATCATACAATAATTTGGTATAGCTTGGAAGTCTATTCTCCAAACCTAACTAAAGCACACTTTCTCCTACACAAAAGAAAACTTGACTGTTAACTGACACAAAATTATCAGAGGCATCAGTATTCAGTATTCTGCTGCTGATTACTGAAATCAGCAGGGTCCAGATGTCAAGAGGACTCAATACAAACAGGTGTAGTGAGGAGATTTGAGGAAGTATAGGTGGGGTTGACAGAATCTATGACAAACTCAGAATTTACTCATGGTCTGTTATCATCCCTCAGCCTAAAGAGGACAGAAAGAATTACAGGCTCATTCTGCAGGAGCCAGTGCAGAGGTGGAAAGAGATTACCCCTAAGAGAGTCACACCCCAGGCCCATGCTGGAAGGGAGCCACTCCAATCCTCTCTATCCACCAAAGCACCAGTCCTCCACTGGTGCCTCCTACTTGCTGAACTCTCCTGAAAGCCAGCGAGTGGTCCATGGGGATGTCAGCCTCCAAGCACAAGGAAAGGCAGGGAAGTGTGGAGAATGGGTCTGGCTTGAGAGAAGGAGGAAGCAGAAAATAACAAGCAAAATAGCCACGTAAGAAAGCAATGTAGTTTGTTTCTAAGAAGCAAACCAAATAACCAATATCAAAACACTATTATACTCACTTTAAACAATTTTCTCTGGCTTTCTTTATCCCTAAAATCAAGTTATAAAGCCCTATATGGACAGTTGGCCTATGGAAGCCTATGTCCTTTCTCAACTGGGGTTCTTCTTCTAAACCCTGAAACACAGAAAATAACTTGAGAGGTCATATTCTTAATTCTTATGAGGTCCATTACTAATACCAACTGAAGGAATAGGCAATCAATTAATTTATTACCCATGATGGATGCTGTAGACATTAAGACTTGATTCCCTGGAGGAACCATGGAGAGGAATTCCAGAGACCCTAATGCTCTGGGCCTTATTCCTGGTGGAGTCTCTGACATGAAGATGGTGTGTCAGCCTTTTTGAAACAGCTCCCATTCTGTCACCACTACAACCTCTCATTGATGGAAACATGCCATGGCTTTGCCACATCTTATGAAAATTAATGTTTTCCATAGGAAGACCTTATTTGCCTTGTGCTTGATGCAGAGCAGGGGGCAAATTGTATTTGGTGCATGAGTAAGGTGAGTGAATGAATTAATAAATTAGCATCAGTGCTGATAAGTTAGTTAATATGCAACTCTCAAATGAAAAGTGTAAAAAATCTGAAAAAAAAAAAAAAAAAAAACAAAACTAAAACCATTGTGGGCGGGCATCTAACTTAAAACGAATTTAATTTTTGGTGACTTGCAAAATAAAACAATTTGGAGGGATATTTAAAAATTCTTCAAAAGGGACAATACAGGCATCAATACAGCGAATTTCCTCACATGCTTGTCACTTTCAAACATTTTTTGCATTTCAATTTTTTCTTCCTGTGTCTTGAGTCACTTAACTTCCTTAAATGGCCAATTTTCTAACTCTGAGTGTCATTTAATCCATTCATTGGCCACTTTCCCAATTCTTCTAAACATAAGCGCTCAAATTTAATAAAATTCATGGCGTCCCATCTGTGTTTTAATATCAAACTTCTAGGGAAATCAACATGTGAAGTATGTTAAAGGCTGTGAGAAAACATGGTCATGTTAGGAGAAAATTGAAAAGAAGGTTCCAGGGAGAACCAATGCAGAGAAGCCATGTGTGCCCCTTCCTGGGCCCTCGTTTTCCTGTGGCTGTGTGAAGATAGTGAAAAGCAGCCAACACTGTCCCATTGAATTGGAAAGGGCATAAATTCAAGCCATGAATGTGTGAACTGCATTGTACCCTCTTTGTGAGCATCTCTGAATGCTACCCTGTTGTAAGCTTTTAATTTCATTCTATAATAATTCAGTTGCCAAAGTCTTTGTCCTTGCTTCCTAACATATGCCCCTAAGGCTTGTTTCATGCTAGCAGATGCCATTAAATATGTTTATTAAATTTAAAGATAGAAAATATTTCCTACACCTGCATGTATGATATAATGCAGTTTCACAGTTTGATGGAATATCCCCTTAAGAAAGTATTGCATTGATTTCTATGCGGCATCAAATCATAGGCTTCTATAATTTCAAGAACTAATTAAGCAAATAGAAAGTAGTGCCTGTGGCTTAATCCTGTGATAAACCTGCGTGAGCCCCAGACACTGGGGCATCTCTTGTTTGAATTTGCATTGGATCGACAAAATAAACTAAGTTCTGGAAGAGATACTTGTAGTATAATTATAGCCTAAATATATGCATTAAGTAATTATTTCAGTAAACAAGAATTGCAGACTATTCATTGAACTGTAAGAAAGGGAAGATCTGTGAACTATATAAACTGTAAATGTTATTCCTTAGAAAGATTGTTCAATGAGCAGGTTAGAATTGGTGAAATTCCTAAGCAATGAGAAAATCTCTCACTTGTTTCCCATTGATATGCCACAAAAGAACCAAACTTGGAAACCAATGTGGTTTTTTGGGAATAACTGAATAGGACCCTCAGTGGTATGCCGTGTTCAGGAGTTGGCACGTTGTTCAGTTTTGTCCAATTATCAATAAGTGAGAGGGATTAGCTGTTGGTAATAGTGCAGTGGATAAAAGGCTCAGGTCATGAGCAGTGAATTTAGAAAAGTGAGAGTGTACTTAGAGGGGGAAAAGCTTTTCTAAATTAGCAATAAAATGAGATGATTAGGTTAACTGTTTAGTTCCTAAAGTGGATAAATCCTGGCGACATGAATTATACCCTGAGTGGTATGTCAAGGTTCATCTAACTTTCATTTTCTTACTGCAAAATAATCACTTAGCCCTTCATCTAACAGACAACCAAAAACTCTAGGTAAAATTTAAAGTGCCTTTGGAAATGGCAGAAAATGACCTTGAGAATAGAAAAGAGAAAAGACAGGCAAACAGGGAAGAAAAAAAAAAAACGTGAAATAGTTAATATAAAGTTTAGATTCAGATTAATGATTTTCTTTGTTTAAATGCCAGTGCTTGTATTCACATGAAAATCTGTCCTTAAAAGTACAGTTAGAACACATCAATCCTTAAGTGCTGCATACCAGAGATAAATGAAAACTCATTGTGCCAAGAAAAATGTTGATTTATGACTGGCAGGAGCTGACTACTAGCTCTTTTTAATCATCATTTTAGGGTATTCGTTTAACAAGAAGAATGTTCAAAGGTAATCAAGAAAAGCAAAAAATTATGAATTTAGAATGTATTTTGAGACTTTTCTAATTATCCACCATATTCACATCACATTAGTTAAAAATTAAAGAAAAAAAAAGAGGTAAAAGAAACTTTTACTCTACTGCTCAGTCATTAAAAATTAACCTTTATTCACAGTACTTCAACAGATCATACTTGCTTCTGGGAGGTGATCCAAACTTAAAAGTGTCATGAACAAAAGTCCTCTAACTTCAATGATCTCCTAAGTCACATCTAAAATACCACCTACTGGACAAGCACAATCTGGATATCTAAGACTATCCAATAAATCTTACTCTTTTAGAGCTTTCTAAACATGTAGAAGAAGCACATAGTTAATATTTGTTAAAGATTAATAGCAGAAACCCCAGGCAATGTGAGATCTGACATCACGCGTTATATAATTAACAGATAAAGTCCACCAAGCATTCATTCTTTTGTAGTGTGTATGGCATAACACTAGTTGCAAATCAAATTCACAAGCTGTCTAAATGAATAATTTGTGGGAGGAGTGGTTAGAAAGATGCTAGCATTGTAATATATTTTCATTTTCGAATGCCGACTTTTCTGCAAGCTGGGCTCCTGGACATTGCTAGTTTCACTTCACTACATGGGAATTGATTTCAAGTTAGGTTAAATCTCCAAATAACAGCATGGTCATGGAAATGTCCAATGGCTATTTTGTTGTAAAAATAACTGGCTTAGTCAGCTGCCTCTTTACTTACCCTTATATTGTGTCTATGATAAGTACACCTAGAAGATAGTAGAGAGTCTGCTTTGTCTATGTGACTTGATCTCTCGAGAAAAAAAACAATATGGAGTGAGGCAGATGAAGTCTATTTCATGTATAAAAATTTCCTTGCGTTATATAGTTTCAGTATAGCTTCCATTTTGAAACTGATCATATTGGTACTAGAAAAACAAATACACAAGGCATCCTTTAATCAAAAATTGCCCCCACACCCCATCTCACCCCCTTATGTTTAGTCCAATGACCTTTTTATTGCTCTAACATTATACCTCTTTTATTGACTGGACAACCTTTTTTGAGCCCTTAAAATATGATTAAGTTTTTCTTGAAAGAAATGGAGACATATGCCACTATATAAAGTTTGAAATTTGGGTAAATTATTTAATAGGTTTTAGTTATACAGCCTGGTATATGTCCAGCATTTTTCAAACAAGTTGTGTTTATTGACAAGTTTTTTATGACTAGAAAAAAAGGAGACCTAGAAGAATATGAGAGGAGTCAGAATATTTGATGTTGGGTGTTGGAAGAAAATGAAGTATTGGAAATAGATTTATTTCTTCAGTGTGAAAAATCTTCAAAGACTGAAATATGTTATGGCAGAAGTAATCCTTAACTTCACTTGTTCCAGTAAAGTACTCAGCATTCAGAGTTCATGTGTAAATGCAAAAGACATGTTTTGTGTGCCAGGTACATGGTAAGTAATGAAATGCAATATCACATCACCTTTATCCCACACAATACTGTGACTTTTGGTACTTAAATGCCAACTACTCACCTGTGTTGCCCTGGACACATCACATAAATCATATCTAAGCCTCATAAGTACCCCATAAGGTATGTACGATCAAACTTGACTTATATGTGAAGAAATTCAAGTCCAGAGAGCCTAAGTAACTTGCCATGTTCAGAGTTAGCAAACATGTTGCCAAAATCTGACTCTAATATTCTTTTCTATATATTACTACTACCACTGGGGTACAAGACAAATTGCTTGTTCTCACAGAGGACTATTAAGGAGAATGGGAGACAAATATGTCCTGGAAAATTCAGACCCATATGATAATTTTTCTCTAATTGCAGGAAGCACAAGTTCTTTAAGGGTGCAATGCAGGGAGATAGTCAAGGTAAGGTTTGGACTGAGTTCTAAAGAATGAGTAGGAATTTCCTAGGATTGAGGAGTAAGAAGGCAATTCCACAAACATACGTGTACCAGCAGATACAACGATGTCAATTTCTAGGCAATTTAGTTACTTTATTAGAGAAAAATGGTGTAGTTAAGTCATGTCCTCTGAGAAGTCAGACAATATCATGACTTTTGCTTATATGCTCTCCCACAATGAAGAAAATCATAGTACAGTATCAGTACTGCTCATATAGGATGAATAGATATACATGCCAGTTTCTCTCTTCACCACCTCTTTATTTCAGTATTTCTATCATATATACAATTACTAGAAAATTTTCCTGGTATATCTAGGATATATACCTCCATATAACATATTTAGTGGTCCTCTCATCAGTTTAGAGAGCTCAGATAAATTGTTTTGTTTTAAAGAAATCTATTATTATTAATTCAACAGAAAAGTGATAGGAAATGCCCAAAGCAAGGAAAGAACAGGAAAGTGAGAAAGCCTGGTTGGCAAGAATTGGTGGAGACCCTAGAGAGGCTTCCAAGTGTAGAAAAGGATAAGTGAGTGACCCCAGTGGTCTGCATTCCTACTGTAGACTCCTGCCTCCGAGCCACAGGAAAGTCCCTAAACCCTCAAGAGCCCAAGAATAACACAGGAAACTGCCTGGAAACTGAGCAAAGGCATTGCTTCAAGGATCAAGATCACATTGGGTCCCACACACCCCCTGAGCCTTAAGCAACTATATAGCATCATGCCATTTTGAGAACCCAGCCCTCACCAGGCTGCATCCTGACTGGGAGCCCAACAGTCCCTACACCTCCGCATCTCTGGAGGCCCATTGATATTGCCCACCCTCAGCCACCACCACAATTGGCTGTTGCCATCAGAGTTGAAGTGCAAACCACGGGCAAAAAAACCCTTATCTCCAGCAGTGAAGCCACTGTGTATTTTCATACACCCCAAGGATAAATTCCCTTGCCTCCAGCAGCTTCCACTGAAGGCTACTACTGCTTAAGTGCATACTTGCCAGCATCCTGTATTAGGCTGCTTTCACTGAAAGCAATCCGGGCCTCTCCAGTATCAAGCCTATAGTACAGCAACTAGCTCCCTAACCTAAGCATTCTGTCTTGGCCTGGGGGTCACCCCATCCCTGTCTAGCAAAGCCAGGGGTCACCCCATCCCTGTCTAGCAAAACCATCGGGGCCTGATGACAAGTCTGACTCTCTTGACTCCACCACTTGGTGCCTGAGAACTCTGTCCAAGAGCCTGGGGTTCACTCAGCCTAGCCTACCATTGTTGGCAGCTGAGCACTTCTCCCAGAGGCCTGAAGTCAGGTCCACCCAACCTGTCATTACCACCACAGCTGGCACCTATCCAGACATACTACTTGTAGGCCCAGGGACTGGCACACTCAGCCCATCATAGCTACTGCTAACAACAACATGGACCACTTGGGACCCAGAGGTAAGTCTTACCACTGCTACTGCCATTGCCCATGCCACACCTATTGCCCAAGGTCTTGAGAACTTGCCTGCTCACCTGGCCACCCACTGCCACTATCAAGCAAGTTATCTGGAGGCACAAAAATTGGCCTGCCTGGATTCACTAATACTGGTATCAGCACACACTGTCCTAGTGACCAAGGACAGGCATACTCAGCTCAGTGCTGCCACCAGTGGGGATTGAGGACAGGCTAACTGCGCATCCTCTAATCAGCAAAAAACCACAGCATTTATTAACAACTGCACCCTAAGCCACTGAGGAAATTGCAGACACCACTGTCACTATTTACAGCTGAAGAAATCATATGGGGACCACAATACTATATGTACCCAAAATCCAAACCAAAGAGACCTACCCAAATAACATCATAGACACCTATTCAGGAAAAAGTCCTCCCCATGAAAGCAAATTCAAATAATTGGAATAAATGACTATTATACCAGATGTACGGATATCAATGTAAGAACACAAGAAATATGAAGAAGCAAGAAAATATGACACCTCTACAGAAACAAAATAATTATCCAGCAAGAGAGTCTAGTCAGAAAGAAATATATAAAATCCTAGGAAAAATTAAAATATGATATTAATGAAGCTGAGTGAGAAACAAGAGAATACAGAAAAAACAATGTAAATACCTAAAAAAAATTCAAGATACGAATGAGAAATTTACCAAAAAGATATCATAAAATCAAACAACAACAACAAAAAACCCTCAGAAATTCTGGAATTAAAGAATTTATTGAATGAAATGCAAAATGTATTCAAAAGCTTCAAAAATACATTAGATCAAGAAGAAGAAAGAATTTCAGAACTTGAAGCCAGGCCTTTTAAAATAGTCTAGTCATACAAAAATTAATAAAAAACAACACAAAAAAAAATGAACAAAACTTACATGATATATGGGACACCATAATGTAATCAAATTTTGAATTTTTGGTGTCCTAGAAAGTGAAGAGCAAATGAAGGGATAAAAACCTATTTGAGAAAATAATAACTGAGAAGGAACCAAGATGGCTGACTAGACATGGCCAGGAAGAGCATCTCCCACGGAGAGACCAAACTTCAAGAAAGTTGGCACACTCCAAGCAGATCTTCAGAAGAAAGGCATTTAGAGTGGATGAAGGGAGGATGCAGATCCTGGGCTGAAGGAAGAGGAAGCTGGGAACCTGAACAGGGCTGCTGAGCACCAGGACTCATTCATGCCACCCAGCAGCTCCTGAGGAAAGAGTGAGTTAGATAGGTGAAGAGTGGCCCACTCTCACCATGGACCTCTGGAATTCTAGCTGCAGGAGACTCTACAAACCCCACGGACATATGAGTTGACAAAGAGAGCTGTTTGGCAAAGTGTCAGGGACATGACTCAAGCCTGTGCAGAGCCCAAAGTGTTTGGTGGGGGGAAAGGCTATATTGGAGCTTGGCCTGGGATGCCCATCCCCCAAGGCTTGCCATGCTCCTCTACGTGGCTTTGGCTTTTGTTGAAAGTTGGACCTAGGTACAGCAGGGCAGTCTAGCCCATGGTATGGAGTTAGTCTGATCTGAGCACCTTTCTGTCTGTCGGCCTCCCCCAGGGTCCCTACCTGGTCACACCCACTTGCAGTGCAGCCTTAGATGCCTGACAGAGGTGTGCTTCCCAGTGGCTGCTGCCATAGTGCTCCTTTGCCAGCAGACTGTGCCTAACTATTGGACAGCCCCAGCAGATGGTACTTCACTGATATGCACCCACCCACTTACATCCCCCCCACACTGCAACCTCTCCCCACTGCTTTGCCAACACATGTGTGAAGATGAAATTCATTGCCTTGCCCCCACTGGTACACACATTCGCTCTGCTTCTGTCAGCACCTCATCCCCACTGATGTGATGTTCCATGCTGTTGCTGCAGGCATGCATGCACAAGTGCAGACATTGCTGCCTCACTCCAATGAAGTGCTTCACTGGGCACCCCATCATTGGAGAATTGTGACCAGCAGAAACACCTCAGCTCCTCCTCCAGTGCAGCAATTATGTAACATCAAGGAGCCAGAGAAAAAAGCCGTGGTCCCAGCCCCCCAAGTTTAGAGCATTCAGTCCAGGAGTGCTAAGCTGAGCCTTGGCCCCCTGAAATCTTCCAGAAGTGAAACCAGACAACTGAACCTACCTTATTCCACAGTCAAACCCTTAAGGGCAAAAGAGAATAGAAAGCAAAGAAACCAAGCCAAAGATTACCAAATTCAAAGATGAAAGGAATACCAGCCCAAACAGATGGGAAAGAACCAAGTGTAGAAACTCTGGCAATTCAAAAATTCAAAGTGTCCTCTCACCTCCAAACAACCACACTAGGTTACAAGGAATGGTTCTTAACCAGTCTGAAATGGCTGAAATGATAGACATAGAATTCAAAATCTTGATAGGAATGAAGATCACTGAGATTCAAGAGAAAGTCAAAACCCAATCCAAGGAATCCAATAAAGAGATGAAAGATGAAATAACCATTTTATGAAAGAACCAAGCTGATCTAATAGAGATTTTATAATTGAATTTTATAACAATACTATAGTTTTATAATACAATTAGAAGTAAAAAAGCAGAATAGAACAAGCTGAAGAAAGAATCTCAGAGCTCAAAGGCTGTTTTTTTAAAATCAATTTAGTGTGACATAAATAAAGAATAGAAACAAATGAACAAAACCTCTGAGAAAAATGGCATTATGTAAAGACACTGAACTTATGACCAATTGGCATTCCTGAAAGAGATGGACAGAGAGCAAACAATTTGAAAAATATATTTGAGGATATTGTCCATGATATTCCCCCAACATCACTATAGAGGTTAATATTCAAATTCAGAAGATTAAGAGAAGCCCTTTGAGATTCTATACAAGATGAGTATCACCAAGACACACAGTCATCATATTCTCCAAGGACAATGTGAAAGAAAAAATATTAAAGATAACTAGAGAGAAAGGGAAGGTCAACTAAAAAGGGAAGCCCATCAGGCTAACAGTTAAACTTTCATTAGAAACCCTATAAGCCAGAAGTCTGGGGGCCTACATTCAGCATTCTTTTTTAGAAAAAAGAAAAAGAAATTCCAGCTGGCAATTTTGTATCCAGCCAGACTAAGCTTCATATGTGAATGAGAAATAAGATCCTTTGCAGATGAGCAAATGCTAAGATAATTTATTACCACTAGACAAGCCTTACAAGTGGTCCTTAAGGGAGTGCTAAACAGAAATGAAAGATGGTTACCAGCTACCACAAAAACACACTTTGGTACATAGACTATTGACACTATAAAGTGACTACAAAATTAAGTCTGCGTAACAACCAGCTAACAACACAATGATGGGCTCAAATCTGCACATATCAATATTAACTTTGAATGTAAATGGGTTAGATGCTCCATTTTAAAGGCACAGAGTGGCAATTTGGATAAAGAAGAAAGACAAAACTGTCTGCTGTCTTCAAGCGACTCATCTGACATGCAAAGACATCTGTAGCCTCAAAGTAAAGAAATAGGGAAACACTCACTAAGCAAATGAAAAACATGAGAAAGCAGGGGTTGTTATTTTAATTCCAGACAAAACACATTTTAAACCAAAACTGCTCAAAAAAGACCAGGAAGGGTATTACATTACAATAATGGGTTCAATTCAGCAAGAAGACTTAATTATATTATATATATGAACACAACACTGGAGAACCAAGATTTATAAAACACGTTCTTAGAGACCTACAAAGAGACTTAGATAACCACACAATAATATTGAGGGACTTCAACACCCCACTTACAATATTAGACAGACCATCAATGCAGAAAACCAACAAAGATACTTAGAACCTGAACTCGACACTTGATCATATGGACCTAACATCACCCACAGAACACTCCAACCAACAATAGAGAATACCTTGTTCTTATCTGGACATGGTACATAACTTAAAATTTACCACACAATCCGCCATAAAACAATATTCACAAATTTATAAAAGCCAAAATCACACCAATCACACTTTCAGATCATAGCACAATAAAAATAGAAATCAATAGTAAGAAGAGTTCTCAAAACCATACAATTATATGGAAACAAAACAGACACCTCTTAAATGACTTTACAGTAACAATAAAATTAAGTCAGAAATCAATAATTATTTAAAACTAAAGAAACCAAAGATAAAAGATACCATAATCTCTGGCACACAGCTAAAGCTGGGTTAAAAGAAAAACTTGTAGTGCTAAAATCCTACATCAAAAAGTCAGAAAAATTGGTCTATGTGTCTGTTTTTATACCAGTACCATGCTGTTTTGGTTATTATAGCCTTGTAGTACAGTTTGAAGTTGGGTAGCATGATGTCTCCAGCTTTGTTCTTTATGCTTAAGATTGTGTTGGCTATATGAGCTATTTTTGGTTTCATATGAATTTTAAAATAGTTTCTTCTAATTCTGTAAAGAATGTCAAGCATTGTTTGATAGGAATAGCATTGAATCTATATATTACTTTGAGCAGTATGGCCATTTTCACAATATTGATTCTTCCTATCCATGAGCATGGAATGTTTTTCCATTTGTTTTTGTCCTCTCTGATTTCCTTGAGCAGTGATTTGTAGCTCTCTTCAAGGAGGTCCTTCATTTCCCTTGTTAGCTGTATTTTCAGGTATTTTATTCTCTTTTTAGCAATTGTGAATGGGAGTTCACTCATTATTTGGCTCTGTGCTTGACTGGTGTTGGTGTATAGAAATGCTTGTGACTTTTGCACATTGATTTTGTAAAATCATTGAGACTTTGCTGAAGTTGCTTATAAGCTTAAGAAGATTTGGGGCTGAAATGATGAGGTTTTCTAAATATTGGATCATGCCACCCGCAAAGACAATTTGAATGCCTCTCTTCTTATTTGAATACCCTTTCTTTCTTTCTGTAGCCTGATTGCTGTGGCCAGAACTTCCAATCCTATGTTGACTAGCAGTGGTGAGAGAGGACATCCTTGACTTGTGCCAGTTTTCAAAGGGAATGCTTCTAGCTTTTGCTCATCAGTATATTGGCTGTGGGTTTGTCATAATGGCTCTTATTATTCTGAGGTAATTTTCTTCAATACCTAGTTTATGGAGAGTTTTGAACATGAAGGGATGTTGAATTTTGTTGAAGACCTTTTCTGTGTCTATTGAAATAATCATGAAGTTTTTGTCTTTAGATCTGTTTATGTGATGAATTACATTTATTGATTTGTGTATGTTGAACCACCCTTGGATGATGCCAACTTGATGGTGGTGGATAAACTTTTTGGTGTGCTACTATATTCAGTTTGTCAGAATTTTACTGAGGCTTTTTGCATCAATGTTCATCAGGGATATTGGCCTGAAGTTTTCTCTTTCTTTCTTTCTTTTTTTTTTTTTTGTTGTTGTATCTCTACCAGCCTTTGGTTTCAGGATGATGCTGACTTCATAGAATGAGTTAGGAAGGAGTTCCTCCTTTATAATTGTTTGGAATCCTTTCAGAAGAAAGGGTATTAGCTCCTCTTTCCATCCAACAGAACAAAATAGAGAACTCAAAAATAAGACTGCACGTCTACAACCATCTGATCTTTGACAAACCTGACAAAAACAAACAATGGGGCAAGGATTCTCTACTTAATAAATTGTGCTGGGTAAACTGGCTAGCCATATGCAGAAAATTGAAACTGAGTCCCTTCCTTACATCTTACACAAAAATTAATTCAAGATGAATTAAAGTCTTAAATGTAAAACCCAAAACTATAAAAACCCTAGGAGAAAATCTAGGCAAAACCATTTAGGACATAGGTATGTGCAAAGATTTCATGATGAAATTGCCAAAAGCAATTGCCACAAAAGTAAAAATTGACAAATGGTATCTAATTAAACTAAAAAACTCCTGCACAGCAAAAGAGACTATTATCAGAGTAAACAGGCCACCTACAGAGTGGAAGAAAACTTTTGTAATCTATCCTTCTGACAAAGGTTTAATATCCAGAATCAACAAGGAATTTAAACAAGAACCTAAACTTTACAAGAAAAACATAACACCATTAAAAAGTGGGCAAAGGACATGAACAGACGCTTCTCAAAAGAAGACATGAATGTGACCAAAAGACATATGAAAAAAAGCTCAACATCACTGATCATTAGAGAAATGCAAATCAAAATCACAATGAGATACCATCTTACACCAGTCAGACTATTTATTATCAAAACATCAAAAAACAACAGATGCTGGTGAGGTCGCGAAGAAATAGGAATGCTTTTACATTATTGGTGGGAATGTAAATTAGTTCAGCCATTGTGGAAGACAGTATAGCGATTCCTTAAAGATCTAGAACCAGAAATATCATTGGACCCAGCAATCCCATTACTGGGTATATACCCAAAGGAATATAAATCATTCTATTACAAAGATACATGCATGTGTATATTCATTGCAGCACTAAATACAATAGCATAAACATGGAATCAACCCCAATGCCAATAAATGATAGACTGGATAAAGAAAATGTGGTACATATACATCATGGAATACTATGCAGACATGAAAAAAAGATTAGGTCCTTTGCAGGGACATGGATGGAGCTGGAAGCCATTATCCACAGCAAACTAACACAGGAACAGAAAACCAGACACTGAATATTCTAATTTATAAGTGGGAGCTGAACAACATGAGGGGAGCTGGAGGCCATTATTCTAAGCCAATTAACATAGGAACAGAAAACCAAATATTGCATATTCTTACTTATAAGTGGGATCTAAACATTCAGAACACACGAACACAAAAAAAGTTACAATAGAAACTGGGACCTACTTAAGAGTGGAGGAGTGTGAATATAGAAAAACTGCCTATTTGTTACTATACTTATTGCATGGTAATGAAATAATCCACACATCAAACCCCCTCAACATGTAATTTATCCATATAACAAGCTTGCATTTATATGCTCTACATCTAAAACAAAAGTTTAAAAAATGAAGTAAAATAAAATCTGAAAACTTCCAAGATTTAACTAAAGATTTAAACAAAGCTGGGAAGTCCTCAAACAGATACAAAGAAAAATGTCTCCATGACACATTATGGTCAAACTGTCAAAAGTCTAAGACAAAGACAGAGCTCTAAAAACAGGAAGAGAAAAGCATCTAGTGACTTATCAGGAACTCCCTTCAGATTAACAGTCAATTGATTATCAGCAGGAATCTTACAAGCTGGAAGAAAATGAGATAATATTTTCAAAGTTTTAAAAAGACAGTAACTATATGCCAAAGATACTATATTCACCAAAGTTGTCCTTCACAAATGAAGGGAAAATAACATTTTTCCAAGACAGGAAAATCTGAGGGATTTTTTCACCTCTAGACTGGCCCAGCAAGAAAATCTTAAGGTAGTCCTATACCTGGAAGCCAAAGGACAGTATCTAATTATTACAAAAAGACATGAAAGTCTACAAACCCACTAGTAGAGAAAACACACAAATGAGGAAAAGACTCACGTGAGACCACTACAGAAAACCACTATATTAATCCATTCTTGCACTGCTATAGAGAAATACCTGAAACTGAGTAATGTATAAACAAAAGAATTGGCTTAACTGACTCATGATTTCACAGGCTGTACAGGAAGCATGATGGCTTCTGGGGAGGCCTTGGAAACTTTCAATCATGGTGGAAGGCCAAGGGGAAGCAGGTAAATCTTACATGGCTAGAGCAGGAGGAAGAGAGAGAGGGGGGAGGTGCTACACACTTTTCAACAACCAGATCACACAATAACTCACTCACTGTCATGAGAACAGCACCAAAAGGGAAATCTGCCCCCATGATCCAGTAACCTCCACCAGGCCCCACCTCCATCACTATGGATTACAATTTGACATGAGATTTGGGTGGGGACACAGACCCAAACCACAGTAATAATAGGAGAGAAAGAAACAAGTGATAGACAAAACAAGTAGAAGTCAATTAATAAAATAATTGGAATAAGCCCTCACATATCAATAATAAGCTTGAATGTAACAGATTAAACATTCCACTTAAAATATATAGACTGGCTAATAAGTGGAAAACAAAAATGAAAACCTTATTCAACTGTGTGCTGCCTTATAAGAAACTCATTTCACCTGTAAAGACATGTTGGCTCAAAGAAAGATGGAAAAATATATTTTATGCAAATGTAAAATAAAAGTAAGTATAAGTAGCTATATTTATGTCAGATAAAACAGACCTTAAGTCAAAATGGTAAAAAGAGACAAAGAAGGTGATTATACAATGAAAAAGGGATCAATTAAGCCAGAAAATATAACTACCCTAGACATGTAGGCATACATCGCCAGAATATCAGTGTATGTAAAGCAAATGTTGTTAGATCTAAAGAGAAAAATAGACTCAAAACAATAATTGTGGGAGATTTCAACACCCCAAACTCAGCATTAGACACATTACCTAGACAGGAAATCAACAACAAAACATTGAATTTAAATTGCAAGTTAGACCAAATGGACCTAAAAGACATTTACAGCATATTTCATCCAAAATTACAGAATACACATTCTTCTCATCACCACATGGAACATTTTCAAAGATATACCATATGTTAGGACACAAAAGAAGTCCTAACAAATGTTTTACAAATCAAAATCATATCAAGTATTTTCTCAGGCCACAATAAAAAATAATCTAGAAATCAATAACAACAGGAACTTTGGAAACTGTGTAAATATGTGTAAATTAACAAGATGTCCCTGAATGGCAATTAGTTCAATGAAAAAATTAAGGAGAAAATTATTAAAAATTTTTTGGAACACATGAATATCAAAACCCACAGACCAAAACCTATGAGATACAGCAAAAGTATGCTAAGATGGGACTTTATAGAAATTTACATGTAATTAAATTAAAAATGTAGAAACATTGCATTTTTTTGTCTTATTTTTTCTATTTCTTTAACCTTTATTTTAGGTTCATGGGTACATATGCAGGTTTATTACATAGGTAAATTTGGGTCACAGGTAGTTGTTGTATAGATTATTTCATCACCCAGGTACTAGGCTTAGTACCCAGAAGATATTTTTCTGATCTTCTTCCTCCTGCCACCCTCCACCCTCAAGCAGGCCCCAGTCTTTGCTGTTCACCTATACATATCCATGTGTTTTCATCATTTACCTCCCACTTAAAAGTGAGAACATGCAGTATTTGATTTTCTGTTCCTGCATTATAAGTTGCTAAGGATAATGGCCTCCAACTTCATCCATGTTCCTGCAAAGGACATGATCTCATTCTTTTTTATGACTGTAGAGTATACCATGGTATATACATATCACATTTTCTTTATTCACTCTACCATTGATGGGCATTTGTGCTGATTCCATGCCTTTGCTATTGTGAATAGTGCTGCAGTGAACATACATGTGCATGTGTCTTTTGATGGAACAATTTATATTGCTGTATTAAGGTTCTCTAGAGAGGCAGGACTAATAGAATAGATGTATACATGACAGGAGGTTTATTAAGGAGTATTGTCTCACATGATTACATGGTGAAGTCCCACAACAGGCTGTCTGCAAGCTGAAGAGCAAGAAAGCAAGTCTGAGTCCCCAAACCTCAAAATTTAGGAAGCTGAGAGTGCAGCCTTCAGTCTGTGTCCAAAGACCTGTAAGCCTCTGGCAAACCACTAGTGTAAGTCCAAAGTCCAAAAGCTGAACATCTTGGAGTCCACTGTTTGAGTGTAGGAAGCATCTACCACAGGAGGAAGATGAAGGCCGAAGACTTAGCCAGTTTAGTTCTTCCATGTTCCTCTGACTGCTTTTATCCTAGTCACACTGGCAATTCATTTGATGATGGCCACCCAGATTGAGGGTGGGTCTGCCTCTCCTTGTTCACTGACTCAAATGTTAATCTCCTTTGGCAACACCCTTGTAGACACACCCAGGAACTATACTTTCCATCCTTCAATCCAATCAAGTTGACACTCAATATTAACCATCTCAATTCCTTTGAGTATATACCCAGTAGTGAGATTGCTGGGTCAAATGGTAGTTCTGTTTTTAGCTACTTGTGGAATCACCACACTGCTTTCCACAATGGTTGTATTAATTTACACTACCACCAACAGTTTGAAAGCATTCCCTTTTCTATGCAACCTCATAAGATTCTGTTATTGTTTGAAATTTTCATAATAGTCATTCCGACTCGAGTAAGATGGTATCTCACTGTGGTTTGATTTGTATTTCTCTAGTGGTCAATCATATTGAGCTTTTTAAAATATGCTTTTTGGCCACATGTATGTCTTCTTTTGAAAAGTGTTCATGTTCTTTGCCTAGTTTTTAATGGGTTTTTTTTTTCTTGTAAATTTAAGTTCCTTAATGATCCTGGATATTAGAACTTTGTCAGATACATAATTTGCAAATATTTTCTCCCACTGTGTAGGTTGTCTGTTTAATCTGTTGAAAATTTCTTTTTCTGGGTGGAAGTTCTTAAACTTAACTAGATCTCATTTGTCAATTTTTGCTTTTGTTGCAGTTGCTTTTGATGTATTCGTCATGAAATCTTTGCCAATTCCTATGTCCAGAATGGTATCACTTAGATTGTCTTCCATAGTTTTTATACTTTTGGGGTTTACAACAAGGTTGTTACACCATCTTTGTATATGGTGTAATGCAGAGGCCCAGTTTTAATTTTCTGCATATGGCTGGCAAGGTATCTTACCACCATTAATTGAATAGGGAGACCTCTCTCTATTGCTTGCTTTTGTCAGCTTTGTGAAAGACCAGATGGCTTAGGTGTTTGCCCTTATTCCTGGGCTCACTGTTCTGTTCCATTGGTCTATATGCCTGTTTTTGTACCATTACCATGCTCTTTTGGTTACTGTAGCCCTGTAGTATAGTTTGAAGTCAGGTAACATGAGGCCTCCAACTCTATTCTTTTTCCTCAGGATTTCTTTGGCTATTTGGCCTCTCTGGTTTCACATGAATTTTAAAATAGTTTTTTTTTTCCAATTCTGTGAAGAATGTAATTGGTAATTTGCTAGAAACAGTATTACATCTGTAAATTGCTTTGGGCAGTATAGCATTTTAATGATATTGATTGTTTCCTATCTGTGAACATGGGATGTTTCTCCATTTGTTTGTGTCATGTCTGATTTTTTTAAGCAGTGCTTTGTAATTCTCATTGTAGAGATCTTTCACCTCCCTGGTGAGCTGTATTCCTTGATATTTTATTCATTTTGTGGAAATTGTACACAGGATTCTATTCCTGATTTGGCTCACAGCCTGGCTGTTGTTTTTGTGTAAGAATACTAGTGATTTTTGTATGTTGATTTTGTATCATGAGATTTTGCTGAAATTGTTTATCTGCTGAAGGAGATTTTGAGCCAAAACTATAGGGTTTACCAGATACAGAATCATGTCATCTTAAAATAAATATTTTGATTTTCTTTCTCTTATTTGGATGCCCATTATTTCTTTCTCTTTTCTGGTTGCTCTGGCCAGGGCTTCCAATATTATGTTGAATAAGAGTAATGAGAGAGGACATCCTTGTCTTGTACCGGTCTTGAAGGGCAATGCTTCCAGCTTTTGCCCATTCAGTATGATGTTGGCTGTGGGTTTTTCATAGTTGCCTCTCATGATTTTGACGTATACTTCCTCAATATCTAATTTATTGAGAGTTTTTATCATGAAGGGATGCTGAATTTCCTTGAATGCCTTTTCTGCATCTCTTGAGATAATCATATGGTTTTTGTATTTAGTTCTGTTTATGTGATGAATAATATTTATTGATTTGCCTATGTTGAACAAACCATGCATCCCAGAAATAAAGCCTTCTTAATGCTGTTAGACTAGCTTTTTGATGTGCTGATGGATTTGGTTTTCAAGTATTTTGTTGAGTATTTTTGCCTTAATGTTCTTCAAGGATATTGGCCTGAAGTTTTCTTTTTTTTGTTTTTTTTTTCCCTGCTGGATTTTGGTATCAGGGTGATACTAGCCTCATAGAATGAATGCGGGAGGAGTTCTTCCTACTAATTTTTTGAAATAGTTTCAGTAGGAATGGTACCAGGTGTTCTTTGTACATCTGGTAGAATTCATGGATGAATTTGTCTAGTTCTGGATTTTTTTTTTTGGTTGGTAGGTTATTTATTACTGATTCAATTTCAGAGCCTGTTACTGGTCTGTTCAGAGAATTAATTTCTTCCTGGTTCAATCTTGGGATGGTGTGTGTTTCTAGGAATTTACTCATCTCTTCTAGGTTTTATGGTTTGTGTGCATAGAGGGGTTTCTAGTAGTCTCTGTTGGTTGTACTTCTGTTAAGTCAGTGGTAACATCCCCTTTGCATTTCTAATTGTGTTTATTTGGATCTTCTCTCCTTTCTTCTTTATCAGTCTAGCCAGTAGCCTATCTATCTTACTAATTTTTTCTAAAAACTGACTCCTGGTTTAACTGATCTTTCAAATGATTTTTCATTTTTCAGTCTCCTGCAGTTCAGCTCTGATTTTGGTTATTTCTTTTCTTCTGCTAGCAATGGCATTGGTTTGCTTTTGCTTCTCTGGATCTTTCAGTTGTAATGCTAGGTTAATTTGAGATCTTTCTAAGTTTCTTATATGGGCATTTAGTGCTATATATTTCCCTCTAAACACTGCCTTAGCTGTGACCCAGAGATTCTGGCATGTTGTATCTTTGTTCTTACTAGTTTCAAAGAACTTCTTGATTCCAACTTTAATTTTATTATTTACCCCAAAGTCATCCGGGAGCAGGTTGTTTAATTTCCATGTAATTGCATGGTTTTGAGCAATTGTTTTAGTCTTGACTTCTATTTTTATAGTGCTCTGATCCAAACATAGATGTGGTATGATTTTGGGTTTTTTTTTTTTTTTTTTTTGCATTTCCTGAGGATTGTTTTATGTCAAATTGTGTGGTCAATTTTAGAGTATATGCCATGTGTCAATGTGAAGAATGTGTATTCTCTTGTTTTGGGTTGTAGTGTTCTACAAAGGTCTATCAGATCCATTTGGTCTAATGTTGAGTTCAGGTCCTGAATAACTTTGTTAATTTTGTTTCTCAGTCAGTCTAATACTGTCAGTGGAGTATTGAAGAGTCTCAGTATTATTGTGTGGGATCCCAAGTCTCTTTGCACATCTATAAAAACTTGCTTTATGAATCTGGGTGGTCCTGTGTTGGGTGTGTGTATATTTAGGACAGTTGGGTCTGCATGTTTGATGGAGCTCTTTACTAGCATATATGATGTCCTTCTTTTTAAAATTTTCTTTGAAATTTGTTGGTTTTAAGTATGTTTCATCTGAAATTAGTCCCTGCTTTTTTCTGACTTCTGTTTCCTGGTAGGTTTTTCTCCATTCCTTTCTTTTGAGTCTATGAATATCTTTGCATGTGACATGGATCTCTTGAAGACAGCATACCATTGGGTCTTGCTTTTTTATTCAGCTTAACACTTTGCGCCTTTTAAATGGTGCATTAAGCCCATTTATATTTAAGGTTAGTAGTGATATGTGTGGATTATCTTGTCATGGTGTTTTTAGCTGGCTATTATGCTGGCTTGTTTGTGTGTTTGCTTCATAGTGTCATTCATCTGTGTACTTAAGTGTGTTTTTTTAATTGGCTGGTAATAATCTTTCCTTTCCATATTTAATGCTCCTTGAAAGATCTCTTGCAAGGCAGGTCTGGTGATAATAAACTCCCTCAGCATTTGCTTACCTGAAAATAATCTTATTTATTCTTTGCAGAGGAAACTTAGTTTGGCTGAATATGAAATTTTTAATTTAAGATTTTTTTCTTTAAGAATGTTGAATATAGGCACCCAATCTTTTGTGGATTGTATAGTTTCTGCAGGAAGGTCTGCTGTTACCTTGATAGAATTCCTTTTGTAGAAGATCCAACCATTTTCTCTAGCTGCCTTAAAATCCTTTCTTTCATTTCAACCTTAAAAAAATTTAATAATTATGTGTCATGGGGATAATCTTTTTGTGTAAAATCTGCAGGAATTCTTCGTATTTCCTGAATTTGACTGTTGTTCTCTCTAACAAGATTGGGGGAATGTTTATGAATCATTTTCTGAAATACGTTTTCCAAGTTGGTTGCTTTGTCCCTGTCCTTTTCAGGGATGCCAATAATTCATAGATTTGGCCTGTATATCTAATCCCATATTTCTCAAGGTTTTGCTTGTTTTTTTTTAAATTCTTTTTTCTTTATTTCTGTCTGACTGTGTAATTTTGGATAGGCAGTCTTCAAGTTCTGAGATTCTTTCCTCAGCTTCATTTATTCTGCTGTTGATACTGGCAATTGCATTGTGAAATTCTTGTAGTTTGTTTTTCAGCTCTATCATATCAGTTACCATATTTTTATATACTGGCTGTTTCATGTCAGCACCAGCATCATTTCATTATGATTCTTAGTTTTCTTATATTAAAATTTGCCATTCTTCTCAATCTTGATGATCTTCATTTTTATTCACATTCTAGATTCTATTTCTGTCATTTCAGCCAACTCAGACTGGATAAGAACCCTTGTGGGAGAACTGTGGTCATTTGAGGGACAGAAGACACTCTGGCCATTTGAGTTGCTGGAGTTTTTGTGTTGGTTCTTTCTCATCTCTGAATGTTAGTGCTCCTTTAACTACTGGCTGCCTCTGATCTATGAGGTCAGGCTGGAGCAGGGTGATTGTACTGGAGGTCCAGGTCAGGCAGGAACAGTCTGTCTACTTTTCTTTGAGGAGGGTACTCAGTGCTAGGGGTCTGGATCAGCCCCTGGTCCCCAAGGACTTTCCAGAGCCTGGAGACAGTAAGGGTGAGGGCTGTGAGACAGCAAAAATGGCAAAGGGGGCTTCATCCCAGGGAGTTGCAGAGCTGCTACTGGCTCAATAGCCCTAGGAGGGAGTGACTAGAGACTCCGTCTGGGAGAACCTATGCAGTGAGGAGATACAGAGGAGATACAGAAGCCCAGGTATCTAACAAACAGATGTGCTGCTTTTTCATAAGGCTGCTACAGTATGCTGAGGGTCCGTCCACTCCAGTCCCTAGCTATCTTGGGTTTTCCAGCGTCTGAAGGTATCAACAGTGAAGGCTGCAAAACAGCAAATATGGTGGCCTGCCCTTCTCTCTGGGAGCTCTATCACAGGGAGGTTTGAAACTGCTCTTTTGCAGAAAACACTGGCAGGGGCTGCCAAACACCCTGGTTTGGAGGTCTTGATGAGTGAGAAGGAATGGGATTAGGCACTCAAATAAAAAATCACTCTTGCTGCTTTTTTTTTTTAAGTAGTTGTGCTGTGTTGGGGGTCTGATTTAGCCTTCAGTCATTTCAGACTCTCCAGTCCCAAAGGCAACAATAGCCAAGTCTTCAAAACAGCAAATACGGTAGCCAACACCCCCACACACACCTGTCCCCAGGAAGCTTCATCCCAAGGAGTTTTGAAACTGTTGCTGGCAAGAAACACTGGTGGGATGGTTGCAGAGTTCAGTCAAGAAATTCTGCCCACTGAAGAGAAGTGGGTTCTGGAACTTGTTTGAAAAAGTAGTCTGGCCACTTCTCTGTAGAGCTGCTGGGCTATGTCTGCAGCCTGTTCCAGTTCATAGTTATCTAGGAGTCCCTAGAGCCTGAAGACAACAAAGACTAAGGCTGTGAAACAGCAAATATGACAACCCATCTCTCCCCAGGGAGCTCTATCCCAGGGAGGCTCAGAACTATTGCCAGCAGGAAAATACTGGTGAGGTTGGCTGGTATAAATATAGCCACATCGATCAATGAAAAAGAATAGAGCACTCAGACAGAAATCCACATATTTATAGCCAACTGATTTTTGACAGAGGTGTGAGGAACACAGATTAGAGGAATTGACACCCACTTCAATAAATGATGCTGAGATAATTGGATATCCATATGCAGAAGAATGAAACTAGATCCTTATCTCTCATCATATTAAAAAAGTCAACTGAAAATGAATTAAAGACTTAAATGCAAGAACTGAAACTATAAAACTACTTAGAAGAAAACACAGAGGAAGCACTTGAGTATATTAGCCTAGGCAAAGATTTTATGACTAGGACCTCAAAAGCATAAAAAACAAAACAAAAATAGATAAACGGGCCTATATTAAACTAAAAAGCCTCTATAGAGCAAAAAAAAAAAAAATCCCACAATAAACAGGGTGAAGAGACAACCTGTTGAATGGGAGAAAATATTTGCAAACTATTAATTCAAGAAGAAACTAATATCCACAATATACAAGAAACTCAAATGACTCAACAGTTTAAATAAAAAAAAATCTCATTTAAAGAGGGCAAAGGCTATGAATAGATATTCTTCAAGAGAAAGAAGCATACAAATGGCCAACAGGCATAAGAAAAAAATGTTCAACATCACGAATCATCAGGGAAACGCAAAAGAGCTTCTGCACAGCAAAAGAAACTACCATCAGAGTGAACAGGCAACCTACAGAATGGGAGAAAATTTTTGCAACCTACTCATCTGACAAAGGGCTAATATCCAGAATCGACAATGACCTCAAACAAATTTACAAGAAAAAAACAAACAACCCCATCAAAAAGTGGGCAAAGGACCTGAACAGACACTTCTCAAAAGAAGACATTTATGCAGCCAAAAAACACATGAAGAAATGCTCATCATCACTGGCCATCAGAGAAATGCAAATCAAAACCACAGTGAGATACCATCTCACACCAGTTAGAATGGCCATCATTAAAAAAGCAGGAAACAACAGGTGCTGGAGAGGATGTGGAGAAATAGGAACACTTTTACACTGCTGGTGGGACTGTAAACTAGTTCAACCATTGTGGAAGTCAGTGTGGCGATTCCTCAGGGATCTAGAACTAGAAACACCATTTGACCCAGCCATCCCATTACTGGGTATATACCCAAAGGTCTATAAATCATGCTGCTATAAAGACACATGCACACGTATGTTTATTGCGGCACTATTCACAATAGCAAAGAGTTGGAACCAACCCAAATGTCCAACAACGTTAGACTGGATTAAGAAAATGTGGCACACATGCACCATGGAATACTATGCAGCCATAAAAATGATGATTTCGTGTCCTTTGTAGGGACATGGATGAAACTGGAAAACATCATTCTCAGCAAACTATCGCAAGGACAAAAAAACCAAACACTGCATGTTCTCACTCATAGGTGGTAATTGAACAATGAGAACTCATGGACACAGGAAGGGGAACATCACATTCCGGGGACTGTTGTGGGGTGGGGGGAGGGGGGAGGGACAGCATTAGGAGATATACCTAATGCTAAATGACGAGTTAATGGGTGCAGGAAATCAACATGGCACATGGATACATATGTAACAAACCTGCACATTGTGCACATGTACCCTAAAACCTAAAGTATAATAAATTAAAAAAAAAAAAAAAACCACAGTGAAATACCATCTCACTCCAGTCATTAAGGCCATCATTAAAAAGATGAAAAAAATAGATGATGACAAAGATGTGGAGAAAAAGGAAATCTTACACACTGTTGGTTGAAATGTAAATTAGTATAGCAATGGTGAAAAGGAGTCTGGAGATTTTTCAAAAAACTAAAAATAAAACTCACAAAACCAAATATAGATACTATTATTATTCAGCAGTCACACCACTTGGCATTAATCCACAGGAAAATAAATCAGTATGCAAAAGAGATACCTGATCTATTGCAGCACTATTCACAATAGCAAATATATGGTATCAACCTAAATGCTCATCATCAAACAAATGGATAGGTCTGGTATGTATACACAATGAAATACTATTCAGCCACCAAAATAATAAAGTTCTGTCATCTGCAGCACCATGGATGGAGCTGGAGGTCATTATGTTAAGTGAAATAAGCCAAGCCCAGAAAGACAACTATTCTGTATTCTCATTCGTATGTGGGAACTAAAATTGTGGATCTCATGGAGGTAGAGAGTAGAATGAGAGATATCAGAGGCTAGGAAGGGTGTGTATGGGGGTAGGGAGGGTAAAGAGACGTTGATTAATGGGTATCAACATACAGTTAGAAGGATTAATTTATAATGTTCAATAGCAGAGTGACCATAGTTAAAAACAATGTGTTGTATATTTCAAAATAGCTGGAAGAGAGGACTTGAAATATTAAAAATGCATAGAAATGATAAATACTTTAGGTGATGGATAGTCCAAATACCCTGACTTGATTGTTACACATTCTATGCATGTGAAAAAATATCACATGTACCTCATATATACGTACAAATTTAAAACTTTATTATTATTAGCAGCATGTATGTTTTGTCATTTTCTTCAACTTAATGCCATGAACTTTATTGTTTATTAACTTTGTATTATGAAAAATTTTCCAATGTGTACAAAAATTAATAAAGCAATATAATGAACTATCATGTTCTGATTACCCAACAATTAATTCAAACAGTTAAAATTCAGAGTCAATCTAGTTTTGTCCACACCTCCTTGCATTTCCCCCTTTCCATATGATTTCAGATCAAATTTCAGATAGTATTTAGTTCCATGAAAAAATATTTCAAAATATTTTTTAAGGGAAATAGCTATTTTGAAGCATAACTACAATACAATAAACTTGAAATATCAACAATCATTCGTTAATATATTTGTTTAGGCATTGGATGTTTATACCTGGTTTCACAAACATTTCAATATTGCAATTGATGGATAGATCTCTTAAGTATTCGAATCTAACATTCTATTTTCATATTTTCTTTTGTCATTTGCATTTAATTTTTTTTAAAAAGCCATAATAAAAACAATTCATCACGTAAACAAAACTAAAGACAAAAATCCACATGATTATCTCAATAGACACAGAAAAGGCCTTTGATAAAATTCAACATCCCTTTGTGTTGAAAACTCTTAATAAGCTAAGTATTGATGGGACATACATCAAAATAATAAGAGCTATTTACGACAAACCCAGAGACAATATCATACTGAATGGGCAAAAGCTGGAAGCATCCCCCTTCAAAACCAGAAGCATCCCCCTTCAAAACCAGCACAAGACAAGGGTGCCCTCTCTCACCACTCCTATTCGACCTAGTATTAGAAGTTCTGGCCAGGGCAATCAGGCTAGAGAAAGAAAGAAGAAGTATTCAAATAGGAAGAGAAAAGTGAAACTGTCTCTGTTGGCAGATGACATGATTCTATATCTAGAAAACCCCACCTTCTCAGCCCAGTAGCTTCTTAATCTGATAGGCAACTTCAGCAAAGTCTCAGGATACAAAATTAATGCATTCCTATACACCAAAAATAGATAAGCAGAGAGCCAAATCATTAATGACCTACCATTTATAATTGCAACAAAGAGAATAAAATGCCTAGGAATATAGCTAACAAGGAAAGTGAATGACCTCTTCAAGGAAAACTACAAAACACTGCTCAGGAAAATCAGAGAGGACACAAACAAATGGAAAAACATTCCATTGTCATGCATAGAAGAAATCAGTATCATGAAAATGGCCATACTTCTCCAGGTAAATTATAGATACAATGCTATTCCTATTAAACTACCATTGACATTCTTCACAGAACTAGAAAAATCTACTTTAAAATTCATATAGAACCAAAACATAGGCCGTATAGCCAAGACACTCCTAAGTAAAAAGAGCAAGGCTGGAGGCATCACCCTACCTGACTTCAAACTACACTACAAGGCTGTAGTAACTAAAAGAGCATGGTATTGGTACCAAAACAAACACATAGACCAATGGAACAGAATAGAGATTTCAGAAACAAGACCAAACATCTACAACCATCTGATCTTCGACAAACCTGACAAAAATAAGCAAGGGGGAAAGGATTCCCTATTTAATAAATGGTGCTGGGAGAACTGGCTAGCAATTTGCAGAAAACTGAAACTGGACCACTTCCTTACACCTTACACAAAAATTAACTCAAGGTGAATTAAAGTCTTAAGTCTAAAACCCAAAACTATGAAAACCCTAGAAGAAAATCTAGGCAATACCATTCAGGACATAGGCACAGGGAAAGATTTCATGGCAAAACCTAAAAAGCAATTGTAACAAAAGCAGAAATTGAAAAATGGAGTCTAATAAACTAAAAAGCTCCTGCACAGCAAAAGAAACTATCATCAGAGTGAACAGGCAACCTACAGAATGCGAGAACATTTTTGCAATCTACACAGCTAACACAGGTCTAATATCCAGAATCTACGAAGAACTTAAGCAAATTTACAAGAAAAAAACAGACACATTAAAAGTGGGCCAAGGACATGAACAGACACTGCTCAAAAGAAGACATTAATGTGGCCAAAAAACATGAAAAAAAGCTCAACATTGCTGATCATTAGAGAAATGTGAATCAAAACCACAATGAGATACGACCTCATGTCTGTCAGATGGTGATTATTGAAAAGTCAAGACACAACACACACTGACAAGGCTGTGGAGAAATAGGAACGCTTTTACATTGGTAGTGGGAATGTAAGTTAGTTCAACCATTTTTGAAGACAGTGTGGCAATTCCTTAAAGACCTGGAACCAGAAATACCATTTGATCCAGCAATCCCATTACTGGGTATATACCCAAAGGAATATAAATTATTCTGTTATAAAGATACATGCACGTGTATGTTCACTGCAGCATATTCACAATAACAAAGACATGGAACCAACCCAAATGCCCATCAATGATAGACTGGATAAAGAAAATGTGGTATATATACAACACGGAATACTATGTAGCCATACAAAGGGACAAGTTTACAAGGACATGGATGGAACTGGAAGCCATTATCCTCAGCAAACTAACACAGAAACAGAAAATCAAACACCGCATATTCTCACTTATAAGTGGGAGCTGAACAATGAAAACATATGGACACAGGGAGGGGAACCACAAACATTGGGGCCTGTTGGCAGGGGGCAGACAGAGGGCGAGCCAGCAGGATAAACAGCTAATGCATGTGGGGTTTAATACCTAGGTGATGGGTTAATAGGTGCAGCAAACCACCATGGCACATGTTTATCTACGTAACAAACCTGCACGTCCTGCACATGTAACCTGGAATTTAAATAAAATAAAATAAAATTTAGAAAAAACAAGCAAAGAACTAATCACTTACCTTTACAGATTGCCACAGTATAGATTTTTTCTTCTTGCTTCTCCATGGTGCCATTGACCATGTGTTTGTATCTATTATATTTCCTGTAAATTGGTAGTTACATCTAGAGGCTTGGTAAGGTTTCTTCTTCACCTTCTTTCCCTTCCCCTTCCCCCTTCCTTTTACTGTTCTGGCAAAACTAATCAAATGAGTTGTGCTTCTCCATCAGGATGCACATTATGTCTGATTTTCCCCTTTTCTGAAGCTAGCAACCATAATAATTAATGTGCAGTTTCATTATATCATTGGGATTGAAAAATATTCATATTCTGTGCTGTCATAGCTTATTCATTTATTATTTGAAACAATTTAGTAAAGAAAAGTGTTTCCTATATCTACTATTTATTTACTTAGTAGTAGAGTTTGCATATTATGGGGAATATAAATGATTACTGCTTTCCTTATTTGTCAAATTTCAAAATAATGACTTTTTTGTTCAGTCACAAATTTGTTTTCTTTTTTTCTTACGGTTGTCATTTTTGCTTCAGTATCCTTACAAATTCAGTTACTTAAATATATTCAATACGTTGCAATCCATTGCAGTTATCCTTATTGATGTTCAGATTATCCTATCATAAGTAAGTGAGGGCCACTTCCAGTTGACATGAACCTTTTGACATGATTGTTTATGGTGTTTGTTAGTATCCTTACTACTCGTTTTGATAACTTATTCAGGTTTATTTTGCACATTCCCCTATTTCTTTCAGGAGTTTTGGCAATATTAAGACAAGATCACAATATGGTTGGTGGGATGCTCCTTGTAACTGGTTTGGTCATTGTTTCTAGGCTATAAAGCTAGGGTAGAGACAAATATATCACAAGTTGGTACTGATACTTCCAAATCAAATTCAGGATTATAGACTTGTTTTTAAACCTCTTTTATCTACAACTTTATCTTTCCCACTCCCTGTGAAACCCCCATCTCATTGGCCTTGGAAATAATTGAATCAACTTACCTTATAATTTATTCATTTGCTTTATCCCCTGTTACACACATCATTCTTAGAATGACAATACTGACACTACAACCAACAACATGGTTAAAGAAAACCATTTAAGATTTCTTTTTCCAGTTATTTTTTGTTCTCAGTACACATTACACTAGAGATGCACAATTAATTTCTATGTTTGAAACTTCCTTGGCATAATTTCTCCTGATGGTTGTGACACAAATTGAATGCACATTTACATCCATTTGCTTTTCTTTTATTTTTAGGGATTTCTTTTTATAATTTAATTTTACAATTATGTATTTGTGTGATTCCAAAGCCAAATCTCTGTAAAATATATCAAAGAAATCCTCAGAGAATGTCCCTTCTCCCTATAGATGGTTACTTTAAAATATTTTACTGTGTTGGCCAGGTTCGGTGGCTCACGCCTGTAATCTCAGCACTTTCGGAGGTCAAGACGGGTGGATCATGAAGTCAGGAGATCGAGACCAGCCTGGCCAACATAGTGAAACCCCATCTCTACTAAAAATACAACAAAAATTAGCCAGGCATGGTGGCAGGCACCTGTAATCTCACCTACTCGGGAGGCTGAGGCAGGAGAATCACTTGAACCCGGGAGTAGGAGGTTTCAGTGAGCCAAGATGGCGCCACTGCACTCCAGCCTGGGCGACAGCGAGATTCTGTCTCAAAAATAAATAAATAAATGAATATTTAATGTGTATAAATATGTATTATATATAACTGTTTTTACTCTTACTTCTTTTATTTTTTGAAAATATGTGCCTATGTACTATCTATCATATATCTACCTGTCTCTATCTATGTTCATAATCTATCTGCTTATCTCTCTAATCTAGCCCCTTCTTAGATAAATGGTATTACACTATACATATAGTTCTCTGTCATTGCTTACACTTAATAAGGTAGCTTGGAAGTGGAGCAATAATAGTACTTAGAATGTTTTTATTTTTAAACATTTTTTCTTTAAAAAGTAGCCACATAATATACTTAACAAAATTATTTTTCTTTTTTTCTTTTAAAAACAGGAATATTCATCATTGATTTTTACAACTTTCTAGAATCTATTGTGTGAATGTACTATAGTTGATTCAGCTGATGCAGTTTAATAAATGGACCCTGGAGTTGTTTCCATTCTGCTGCTACTTTTTCTACAATAAAAAAAAGCCTTGTACACAGTCTTTACACATTTTTGCCAAGCTATCTTTTGGGTGACTCCTAAAAGTCAGATAACTAGGTCAAAGATAAATGCATATGCATTTTTGCTAGATATTGTTAAGCGCCCCATCATATAATCTGTAACATTTTTATGCACTCTAGCAATGTATAAGAGTCTCATCAACAGAGGATACGGTCAAGCTTTTTGATTTTAGCAACCGACAGCTGAGAAATTACATATAACATAGTTTAGGCTTGCAATGTTTCTGTCATGCATGAGCTTAAGCATTGTTAAGATTTAAAGCAATTTGAATTTCTCAGTCAGATTGTTGATTTTTTTCTTCTTTACTCTTAGAAATGTTATTAGAGATAGAAACCAATATTCTCATATATTCACAAACACCACACACATATGTGTATGTATACATATACACACATACATGAACAAATACACACACATATATATTTTTCACATATATTTTCACAGTATATATGTCTTCAGTTTGCTTTTATTTTCTCATTTGAAAGTTGTGATTGGGTGCGGTGGCTCACTGCCATAATCACAGCATTTTGGGAGGCCAAGGTGGGAGGACGGCTTGAATCCAGGAGTTCAAGACAAGCCTGGGAACCATAGTGAGACCTCATCTCTACAAAAAATAAATAAATAAATAAATAAATTAGCTAGGCATGGTGGTAGGGTTGCTTAAGTTTGGGAGGTTGAGGCTGCAGTGTGTTGTGATTGTTTTGCTGTACTCCAGACTGGGCAACAGAGAAAGACTCTGTCAAAAAAAAAAACAACTTTTGGCTGGGCGTGGTGGCTCGCGCTTGTAATCCCAGCACTTTGGGAGGCCGAGGCGGGTGAATCACGAGGTCAGGAGATTGAGACCACGGTGAAACCCCGTCTCTACTAAAAATACAAAAAATTAGCCGGGCGTGGTGGTGGGCGCCTGTAGTCCCAGCTACTCGGAGAGGCTGAGGCAGGAGAATGGCGTGAACCCGGGAGGCGGAGCTTGCAGTGAGCCGAGATTATGCCACTGCACTCCAGCCTGGGCGACAGAGCGAGACTCCGTCTCAAAAAAAAAAAAAAAAAAAAAAAAAACTTTTTTATTTTTTGCATTCTAACTTTCTTATCTTTTAATTACTCTTTCTGTATTTTCAGTCATGATTATGACTATTTCTTAGTTTCATGTTATGAAGCTATTCACTGATATTTTTTCCTAAATAATGCATACTTGCCCTTTTTACTTTTAATTATCTGATCTATTTGAAATTTATTGTGATATATGGTAAGTAGAATTAGAATTGTTTCTTTGTTATAACATCTGTTTTCCATATAGCTATCCAGCTATTTCAATGCCATCTTTAAATAGTTGATCTTCTTTTTTTTCTTTTCTTTTTGAGACAAAGTCTTACTCTGCCACACAGGCTGGAGTGTAGTGGTGTGTTCAGGGCTCACTGCTGCCTCGATCTCCTGGGCACAGGTGATCATCCTGCCTCAGCCTCCTGCGTAGCTGGGATTCTAGGCGACCATCACCATGCTTGGCTAATTTTTGAATTTTTTGCGGAGATGGGATTTCGCCATGTAGCCCAGGCTGTTTTTGGACTCCTGGGTTTGAGCCATCAGCCAGTCTCGGCCTCCCAAAGTGCTAGGATTACAGGTGTGAGCCAAAGAACCCAGGCTGGTATTTTCATAATGAATTTAAGATACTGGCTTTAATATACACTAAATGTGTAAATGTGTGTGTATGTAATTGGGAATATTTCTGGATTTTTCCTTCTGTTCCGTTGGTCTGTCTTTCTATCCACGCACCAAGAGTGACATTTTAGTTATGAAAATCTTAGGGTACATTTTAGTATTGGATAAGACTATTTCTTTTCTTTAAAATAAAATTTATAATTACCTTAGGTGCGGAAAAAAATATGGTATTTTTATTAGGATTATATTTAATATGCATATTAACTTAAGGATAATTTACATGCTAATGATCTTTTCTTCCTGTGCAAGAATGCAATATATCTTTCCAGTTTTTAAGGATATGTTTTTTTCTCCCTCTCAGGGTATTTCCTAGTTTTCCTTCTATTGGCTTTAGTTATCCCTAGCTAAAATTATACCAATTATTTTCTTATTTGCTATAAAAATAGGATCTGCTCTTTCATTATGCTTTATCTAGCCATTATTTATATCTATAAATGATAACTCAATAACCTTCTAAGATACTAAGCAAACAATTGGATTTTCCAGATATATCATCAAGGCTTCTTCAAATATGGATAGTTTTCCCACTACTTTTCCAATGTAAATGAACATTGAAAACATGATATGTAGTAAAAGACACCAGATGCAAATGAGTGCATACTATGTAATTACATTTTTGCTGAGGTCAAAACCAACAAAACTAATGTTTGGTAGTGAAGACTAGGAATTTTGTTCCCTTTGTAGTCTTTGGTGACTTAAGATGTAAAATATATATATTCTGGAGTGTTGCGGATGTTCTGTTCCTGATCGAGTTATTGCATACAAGGGTGTGTTCAGTGTGTGTGAACAAATGAGCTACAAATGTAAGATTTTTGTGATTTTCTGTATTTATGACAAACTCCTCTATGAAGTTTAAAAACAAATATAGTAAAACAGGAAATGATGGATTCCTTCCCAACATGACTATGCATATCAGAGAAGTCAGCCTGTTCCCAATCTAATGGGGAAATGTCAGAATCTTTCTCACTGTCAAGAATAAGATAAGGCTGTCTGTAAACTCTGCTCTTTAATATTATGGTAAAGGAAACAATTAGATATGCTCTTCTCATCACATCGTATTGGGGGCATGTGATACCAGTATAATTTATCATTGGTACTATTAGGTTTGATCATCTGGTTAGGAAAGAATCTGCCTGCTTTCTCTCTGTAAAGTTACTAATTTTTGCTTTCTATACTCTATTTTTTCAGAAGTGAGTCACTAAGTTCAGGCCTCACTCAAGTAGAGAGACATTAACTTTTACCTCCTGGTTGAAAACAGCTTCAAAGAATTGTGATCACAAGCTAAAATGGCCACAATTATTAATAAATGCAGGGGAGATAATTTGATTCTAAGTGTCCTGTTTCCTTTAAAGTTTCTTCAATTGATTTTAATTCTGCCTGTGCTTGTTACTGTAGTGTTCTAAGGGTGATTTTCCCTTTTTTCTCATTCCTTTTGTGTTTAATAATTGAAATTCTTCCATAAGAAACATTTTTTAAATTTATTTATTCAGACATTTATAGCAGCATAAAGTCACTGATATTTTGGTTTCTTCTTTTGATTATGATCCAATACTATCATTATGTAATATATTCTTCAAATTGTTCCAGCCTTGAGTGATTTTTCAGTTTGACTTCTGTGTCCATTTGACAACATGCTCCCTCCTTTTTACTTTTTATTTATTTATTTAGCAAATTTTTACTTCTTGACATTACAAGAGGATATAAGCTTATTTTGTGTTTTCTCTGTACCAACTCTAGATTTGGCCATTTCTTTAAGGATCCCTGGCTTCATTTATTGGAGAATGGTATTTATCATCCAAGATTTGGGTGCTGAGTGAACTCATTATTACTGGGGATATTGCTGTTTCTAGGCTGTCTCAGGAGCTCAATAGGAAACATGTATTAAAATTAACCAGTTTACACATACATATCTATAATTATTTCTGCATTTATCTCTCTCTCTCTGTATATATATAGTATATATATTAAAATGAACATGACTTAATACTGAAATATCTTTAATGCCTGGTTCTAATTCAGCAACAAGAGTTCACTGTAGTCATTCTTTCTTATTTGTAAGTTAACTTCTTTCTTTGTTAAAGAGAAACCTGGTTTGCATCATCTAAATTTTATTTGAATATTTGACTATGTATGTATGTATGTATGTATGTATGTATGTAACTATCTATCTATCTATCTATCTATCTATCTATCTATCTATCATCTATCTGTCTATCTGAAGTAGTTTCCAAATTGCTAACCTGTGCCCTACAAGAAACCAATTAGCAACAATATTTTTTATACAATATCTTCATCTTCAGCTGTACAGCATCCGGTGAAAGCACTGTTTTCCAAAGTTGCTTAGTTTAATTTGCTTTTCTCCACCTCCATCAGTAAGGTTATGTCAAACATTTATAATACAGTTAGAGTAATTTGTCATAGTACATTCAATCCAGGAATTTCCTAACATCCTGGGTTATGTGTTTTTATTTGAACAGAGTTAAGTTCATTATTTGTTGTATACATTTCTATGGGATTTGACAAGCATTTAGAGCTAAGTATATACCACACAAACCAGTTTCTCTATCCTAAAATTTCAGTTTTGTGGCTCCTTTGTAGTCATCTCTTCCATTTTCTCCATACTATGCCAGCTAGTATTTGGTTTTCTCCCCTTATAATTTTGCCTATTTTCAGAATGCCTTCTATATGTAATGAAATGTGTACCATTGGAATTTAACTTCTTTAAATAGCAATATATATTTAACATAGCTTAATGTTATTGTGTGATTCAAAAGTTCTTTGTTTTTGCTGAGTTCCATAGTTTGTGAACATGTTTTCAATTTCTTGTGTAAATACTTTAAAGTGTGACTGTGGGTCATCTAGAAAGTGTATGATTACCTTTATGAGAAGCTAGCAAACTGTTTTCCAGGGAGGTTGTCCAATTTTGCATTCCCATCTATAATGAATGAGCATTCCTTCCTCTCAGCATCTATTATGGGTTGAATTGTGGCCCCCAAACTTCAAAAAGCAAGTGTTGACGTGGATGCAGAGAAAAGGGAATGTGTATACACTGTTGGTACAAATGCAAATTAGTTCAACCTCTATCTAAAACAGTATGGCGATATCTCAAAGAACTAAAAATAGAACTACCATTTGACGCAGTAATCCCACTACTGGGTATCTTCCCAAAAGAAAGTAAATCATTATGTACAAAAATATGCCCGCACTTATATGTTTATCAAAACATTACTCACAATAGCAAAGTCATGGAACCAAACCATGTGTCCCTAAATGTTTGAGAAGATTAAAAAAATGTGGTACATATACACTATGTAATACTATGTATCCACAAAAAAGAATGAAATCATATCCTTCGCAGAAACATGGATGGACCTGGAGGCCATTATTCTAAGTGAACTAACTCAGAAACAGAAATTCAAATATTACATGTTCTCACTTATAAATTGGAGCAAAATATGGGGTACACACAGACATACAGATGGAAATAAGGGTCACTGAGGACTCCAAAAGGATAGGAGAAAGATGAGGGATGAAAAATTACCTATTGGGGACAATATTCAATATTTGGGTGATGAGTACAGTAGAGGCCAAATCTTCACCTTTTCACAATATATCCATGTAACAAACATGCATTTGTACCCCCTGAATCTAAAGTAAAATGATTTTTTTAAAAAAGAAATTCTAACCCTCAGTACCATAGGATGTAATGAGGTTATCAAATTAAAATGAGGCAATTAAGGTGTGCTGTAAATCAATATGACTGGCATTTTTATAAAAAGGGAAAACTAAGACACAGACATGCATAGAGAAAAAGGAAGAAAACGACTATCTGCAAGCTAATGAGAGAGGACTGAAACTGATTCTTCTCTCACAGTCCTCAGAAAGAATCAACCCAGAGAGTGTCTTGACTTTAGACTTTTGGCTTCTAGAACTGTGTGACAATAAAATTACATTGTTTAAGCTACCTGTTTTGTGGTAGTTTGTTATGGTAGCCAAAGTAGACTAATTTAGCAGCCCTAGATAATTAACATAGCATCCTTGTCAGCACTGGGTGTCATTATAATATATATGTAATGGTATCTCAGGGTACTTTTGATTTGTATTTCCCTAATGATAAGTGACACTGCACATCTTTTCATAGGCTTCCTTAATGTCCATATATGTTCATTGGTGAAGTGCCTGTTCAGATTTTTTGTCCATTTTTAAAAATTACATTTTTTCCCTTGTTGAGTTTAAGAGTTTTTACATATTATCAGATATATGATTTACAAATATTTCTCTCAGTTATTTGCTTACTTTCCCTTCCTTCAACAATGACTTTCACAGAGAAAACGTTTTTATTTTGATAACATTAAAGTATAATTTTCTATAGATTCTGCTTTTGTTGTCATATCTGAAACTCAACATAATACTTAAAAACTGTGCTGATTTTATTTTATGTTTCCTTATAAGTATTTTCAGTTTTTTACTCTTTATATTTGGATCTATGTTCCATTTTAGTTCATTTTGGTATAATATGTGGGGTACAGGTTGAAATTAATTTCTTTTGCATATGGATTTGGAAATGTTCCAGTATCAATTTTGAAGTCTATGTTTTCCTCATTGAATTACCTTTGCACTTAAAAAACTTATTGACTTTATTTTTATGGATCTTTTTATGGGTCTTTATTCTGTTTCATTGATTTATGTGTATTTTTTTCACCGATAACACCTTGTTTGATTATTATAGCTTTTTAATAAGTCTTAGAATTGCCTAGTGTGAACACTTTTTCCTTTTTTAAAAAAATGTATAACCCTTTTAGTTCTTTTTCCTTTTGATATAAATTTTAGAAACTGCTTGTCAGCATTTACAAATAAGCTCCCTAACATTTTGATGAATTGAACTGAATGCATAGATCAAACTAGAGAGAATTGACAACTTAACAATTTTGAGTTTTCCAATCCATGAACATGGTATATCTTTTGCAGATGTGACAATCTAACCAGAAAAATTTGTATGCCAATAGAAAACACCCAGAATAGCCACATAATTTTGAAAAAGAATGAGGTTGAAGAACTAACAGTTAGTTACCATTTTTTTTCCTCTTATGGACTCTGCTTTTGGTATTAATGAAGAACCATTATGAAAAAGAAGGTCAACTAGATTTGTTTCCAATGTTATCTTCAGAAGTTTTAGAGGTTTTGCATTTTAGGTCTGTGACCCATTTTGAGTTAATTTTTAGAAAGTTGTATGGTCTGTGCAAAGATTCACTTTATTGTACTTTTCTGTTTTCTTTATGCTGAAGTTGCTCTTTTTTTCTCTAGTTTCCTGATGTGAAAGCTTGGGTAGTTATTTTAAATCATTATTTTTCTCTAATGTATGCTTTTAATGCTATAAATTTCTTTTTAAGCAGTTTTTGCAGCTTCCCATATATTGGTAAGTTATATTTCCATTTTAATGTAATTAAAAATATTTTTAAATTTATATGAAGAACTATTTGATCCAAAGCTTATTTAAAAGTGTGTTGTTTATTTTCAAATATTTAGGAAATTTTAAATCTATCTTTCTATTACTGATTTCAATTCCATTGCGCTTTAAGAACACACTTTGTAGATTGCTTAAATAAATTGTTAACATGTCTTATGGCCAGAATGTAGTCTATTTCAACAAATTTTTAATGTGAACTTAAGAACAAGTATTGTCTATTGTTTTATGGCATAGTCTATAAATATAAATTAGATTGCATTAATTTATAGTTCTGTTTAGTTTTCTATATCTTTACTGATTTTATACCTGCTTGATCTATCAATTACTGACAACTATTGAAGTCTCTAATTGTAACACTGCATTTGTCTATTTCTCCTTTCAGTTTCTTATTTTCTTCTATCAGTTTTTGCCTCATGTATTTTGATAACTCTGTTAGATGCATGCTTAAGATGTTTACGTCTTCTCAGACCCCTTTATCTTTATGTAATGCCTCTCTTTATCCCTGACAACCTTTCTTGTTTTATGGTCTGCACTGTCTCAAACTAAAGTAACTATTTTAATTTTTTTTATTAGTTTTAGATTGGTAGATATTTCTCAATTTTTTAACTTTTAACTTATCTAGTTCTTTATATTTAAAGTTGTTTTTACCGAGACAACATATAATTCCGTTCCTTTCATCTACTCAGACAATCTCTTTCCTTTAATTGATATATGTAGGCTGTTTACATTTAAAGTGATAGTTGATATAGTTGGATTAATATCTACCATGTTTGTAACTTTTCCATTTGTTACATTATTCCTTTTTGCCTCCTCTTCTGCCTTCTTTGGTTTTAATTGAGCAATTCATATGATTCCATTTCATCACCTCACTTAGAATATTAGTTATACTTCTTTAAAAATTAACATTAGTGGTGGTGGAGTTTACAATAAACATGCTAAACTAATCTAAATTCAATTTCAAGTACCAATAAACATTTAGTCAAAACATTAAAAATTCCTCCCTTCCATCTCTGTGACATTGCTGTCATTCATTTCATTTACCTATTATAAAATTATGCAATACATTGTTTGTTTTTACTTTAAACAGTTATCTTTTAAATCAGTTAAGGATAAGAAAAATGGAGAAGGGGCCAAGATGGTTGAATAGAAACAGCTCCAGTCTGCAGCTCCCAGTGACACAAGCGGGGAAGGCAAATGGTTTCTGCTTCTCCAATTGAGGTACCAACTTCATCTCATTGGGACTGACTAGGTAGTTGGCACGACCCATAGAGAATGAGCAGCAGGGTGGAGCATCACTTTATCTAGGAGCTGCACAGGGTGGGCGGACCTCCCTCCTGCAATCAAGGGAAGTAGTGAGGGGCTGTGCTACCTGCCAGGGGTACTACCCTTCTCCAATGGATTTTTGCAATCCGTGGATCAGGAGAGTCCCTTGTGAGCCTACACCACCAGGGCCTTGGGTCTTAACCATAAAACTGGGCAAACCAAGGACAGCTGCTCCCGCCAGAGGCTGTTTGGGCAGGCACTGGGCTGCAGGAGTTTTTACATACTACAGTGGTGCCTGGAACTCCAGTGAGGCAGGAGAACCGTCCACTCCTGTGGAAAGGGGGCTGAAGCAGTCTTGATCAGGCAGTCCCACTCTCATGGAGTCCCACTCCCATGGAGTCCTGCAAGCTAAGACTCACTGGCTTGAGATCCCTGCTGCCTGGGACAACTGAGTTCCCAATGGGAGGGGTGACCGCCATTACTGCCACTGTAGTTGGTGGTTTTCCACTGACCAGTGCAAAGGAGACTAGGAGGTTTGGACTGGGCAGAATTCTCCACAGTGCAGCAAAGTGGCTGCTGCAGATTGTGGCCAGACTGCCTCTTTAGCTGGGACCCACAGCCATCCCTCCTCACTGAGCGGGAATTTCAGCAGCTCCAGTCAGGGGCTTAAAAACAGAACTGTCATCTCCCTGGAACAGAGCACCTTGGTGGAAGGGTGGGCACAGTCTCAAGTTCAGCCACTAAAGACTGGCTGATCCCAATTAACGGGGATTCCTCTAGCGCAGCGCACCAGTTCCACTAAGGGACAGTCAAAGGCCCTCCTTAAGTGGGTCCTGGACCCTGTGCCTCCTGACTGGGTGAGACTTCTCAACAGGGGTTGCCAGACTGTTCATACAGGAGAGTTCCAGCTGGCATCAGGTTGGTGTCCCTCTGGGACAAGCTTCTAGAGGAGGGAGCAGGCAGCAATCTTTGCAGTTCTGCAGCCTCCACTGGTGATACCCAGGTGAACAGGTTCTGGAGTGAACCCCATGCAAACTGCAGCAGACCTGCAGAAGAGGAGCCTGACTGTTAGAAGAAAAACAAACAAACAGAACATAACAACAACAACGACATCAACAAAAAGACCCAACAAAAGCCCCATGCAAAGATTATCAGACTCAAAGATGAAAGGTAGATAAATCCATGAAGATTAGGAAAAATCAAAGCAAAAATGCTGAAAATTCCAAAAGCCAGAATGTCTCTTCTCTTCCAAATGATTGCAACACTTATCCAGCAAAGGCACAGAATAGGTCTGAAGCTGAGATGGATGTACTCACAGAAGTAGGCTTCAGAAAGTGGGTAATAACAAATTTCACTGAGCTAAAGAATTATGGTCTCACTTAATGTAAAGAAGCTAAGAACCATGATAAAAGATTACAGAAGCTGTTAACTAGAATAATCAGTTTAGAGAGGAACATAAATGACCTAATGGAGCACAGAAACACAGCCTGATAACTTCATGATACAAACACAACTACCAATAGCATAATCGACCAAGTGAAAGAGAGAATATCAGAGCTTGAAGACTATCTTGCTGAAATAAGACAGGCAGACAAAATTAGAGGTAATAAAAGTAAAGAAACAAACAAATCCTCCAAGAACTATGGGAATGTAAAAAGACTGAACCTATGACTGATTGGAGTACCTGAAAGAGATGGGGAGAATGGAACCAAGTTGGAAGACACACTTCAGGATATCATCCAGAAGAACTTCCCCAACCTAGCAAGACAGGCCAGTATTCAAATTCAGGAAATCCAGAGAGCCCCAATAAGATACTCCATGAAAATATGTCTACCCTGAGACACATACTCATCAGATTCGCCAAGGTTGAAATGAAGGAAAAAATGTTAAGGGCAGCCAGACAGAAAGGCCAGGTCACCTACAAAAGGAAGCCCATTAGACTAACAGTGGAACTCTCAGCAGAAACACTATGGGCCAGAGGAGAGTAAGGGCCAATATTCAACATTCTTAAAGAAAATAAATTTCAATTCAGAGTTTCATATCGGCCAAACTAAGCTTCATAAGCAAAGGAGAAATAAAATCTTTTTCAGACAAGTGAATGCTGAGGGATTTTGTGACCACCAGGCCTGCCCTGCAAGAGCTCCTAAAGGAAGGACTAAACATGGATAGGAAAATCCATTAAAAGACACTACAAAAACACACCAAAGTACACAGACCAACAGCACTATGAATCAACTACATTAACAAGTCTGCAAAATTAACCAGCCAGCATCATGATGACAAGATCAAATTCACACATAACAATATTAAAGGTAAATGTAAATGGTCTAAATGCCCAAATTAAGAGACACAGAATGGCAAGCTGGATATAAAGAAAAGACCCATTGGTGTGCTATATTTAAGAGACACAAGTCATGTGCAAAGATGCACATAAACTCAAAATAAAGGGATGGAAGAAAATTTACCAAGGAAATGGAAAGCAGAATAAAAGGAGGGGTTACAAAAGGCATTACATAATGTTAAAGGGATCAGTGCAACAAGAAGAGCTAACTATCCTAAATATATATGCACCCAATAAAGGAGCACCCGGATTCATAAAACAAGTTCTTAGAGACCTACAAAGAGACTTAGACCCCCCACGACCACAATAATAATGGGAAACTTTAATACCCCACTGTCAGTATTAGACAGATCATTGAGACAGAAAATTAACAAAGATATTCAGGACTTGAACTAAGTTTTAGACCAAGTAGACCTGAAAACTATCTACAGAACTCTCCACCCAAAGCAACGGAATATACATTTTTTCACACCACATAGCACTTACACTAACATTGATCACATAATTGGAAGTAAAACACTGTTCAGCAAATGCAAAGGCACTGAAATTATAACAAACAGTGCCTCAGACCACAGTGCAATCAAATTAGAACTCAAGATTAACAAGCCTACTCAAAGCCACACAACTACATGAAAACTGAACAACTTGCTGCTGAATGACTCCTGGGCATAACTGAATTAAGGCAGAAATCAGTAAGTTCTTTGAAACCAGTGAGAACAAAAAGACAATGTACCAGAATCTCTGGGATGCAGCTAAAGGAGTGCTAAGAGGGAAATTTATAGAACTAAAAGCCCACTTCAAAAGCTAGAGAGATGTCACATCGACACCCTAACATCACAACTAAAAGAAGTAGAGAACAAAGAGCAAACAAACCCCAGAGATAGAAGAAGGAGAAGACAATAAATAACCAAGGTCAGAGCAGAACTGAAGGCGATAGAGACATGAAAAACCCTTCAAAAAATTAATGAATCCAGGATTTTTTTTTTTTTTTTTTTTTTTTGAGACAGAGTCTTGCTCTCTCTCAGGCTGGAGTGCAGTGGTGCAATCTCAGCTCACTGCAAGCTCTGCCTCCCAAGTTGATGCCATTCTCCTGCCTCAGCCTCCTGAGTAGCTGGGACTACAGGCACCTGCTACCATGCCCTGCTAATTTTTTTATATTTTTAGTAGAGACGGGGTTTCACCATGTTAGCCAGGGTGGTCTCGATCTCCTGACCTTGTGACCTGCCTGCCTCGGCCTCCCAAAGTGCTGGGATTACAGGTGTGAGCCACTGTGCCCATCCTGAGCTGTTTCTTTTTTTAAAAAAAAAGTCAATAAAATAGGCCACTAGTGAGACAAAAAAGAAAAGAGAGAAGACTCAAATAAACACAATCAGAAACGATAAGAAGCATGCCTCCACTGACCCCACAGAAATACAAACAACTATCAGAGAACACTATAAACACCTCTATACAAGTAAACTGGAAAATCTAGAAGAAATGGATAAATTCCTGGACACATACACCCTCCCAAGACTGAATCAGGAAGAAGTTGAATCCTTGAATAGATCAATAAAACATTCTGAAATTGAGGCAGTAATAAATAGCCTACCAACCAAAAACAAAGCCCAGGTCCAGATGGATTGACAGCTGAATTCTACCAGAGGTACAAAGATGAGTTGGTACTATTTCTTCTGACACTATTCCAAACAATTGAAAAGGAGGGAATCCTTAACTCATTTTATGAGACCAGCATCATCCTGATACCAAAACTTGGCAGAGATAGAACAACAACAACAAAAACTTCAGGCCAATATCCCTGATGAACATCAATGTAAATATCCTCAGTAAAATAGTGGCAAACAGAATCCAGCAGCATATCAAAAAGCTTATCTGCCACAATCAAGTCGGCTTCATCCCCGGAAGGCAAGGCTGGTTCAACATACACAAATCCATAAATGTAATTCATCAGATAAACAGATATAAAGACAAAAATTACATGATTACCTCAATAGATGCAGACAAGGCCTTTGATAAAATTCAACATGACTTCATGTTAAAAAAAAAAAACCTCTCAATAAACTAGATATTGAAGAAACATACCTCAAAATAACAAGGGCCACTATCCTCAGCAAACTAACTGCATTTTTCACTTGTAAGTGGGAACTGAACAATGAGAACACATGGACACAGGGAGAAGAACAACACTTACTGGGGCTGTTGGGAAGGGGTGGGGTGGGAGGGGAGAGCATAAGGGAAGAGAGCTAATGCATGCTGGGCTTAATACCTAGGTGATGAGTTGTTAGCTTCAGCAAACTACCATGGTACATGTTTTACTATGTAACAAACCTGCATATACTGCACATATACCCTGGAACTTAAAAGAAATAATAAAATAACTTTAAAAATTTTTAAAAAATGAAAATAAAAGCTTTATTCTTTCTCCGATGTCCTTTCTTTCTTTATGTAGGCTCAAGTTTCTGCTCTATATAATTTTATTTCTTTCTGAAGAATTTCTATTAACATTTTTTGCAAGGCAGGCTTAAGGGTGATTGATTTCCTAAGAAAGAGAAAGTCTGTACATCTGCATCTTTGAAGTATAATTTTGCTATTTATAGAATTCTAGGTTGGTAATTTTTTCAACATTTTTATATTTAACTCCCCTCTCTCCTTGCTTGCCTGATTTCTAGTGACATATCTAATGTAATTTGGTTTTGTTCATCTATGGGTAAGCTGTGGCTGGGCATGGTGTCTCACACCTGTAATCCCAACACTTTGGGGGGCTGAGGCAGCAGGATCACTTGAACTCAGGAGTATGCAATCAGCCTGGATAACATAGCAAGACTTCATCTTTACAAAAAATGAAAATATTAGCTGGGCATAGTGGCAGGTGCCTGTAGTCCCCTCTACTTGGGAGGCTGAGGTGTGAGGAACACTTAAGCCCAGAAGTTCAGACTGCAGCACTCCATGTTCATGCCACTGCACTCCAGCCTGGGCAACAAAATAAGACTGTCTTTTTTTAAAAAAAAAAGTAGTAATGATTAAAAATGAATTAGAAAATTTTAGACATATAGATAAGGTGGGACATTGAGTTATTTCAATATTTTCTATTTTTATTTGGTTTTCTGCAGTTTGAATATAATATGGATGTGGAATTTGGGAATGCCTAGATGTGAAATTTGGGGTATTTATTTTGAATAGTGTTCTCTGGGTTTCTTGGATTTATAGCTTGTTTTCTGTCATTATCTTGAAAAATTTTCAGCTATTATTACTTTAAATATTTTGCTTATCTTGGGTATATTTCCCATCTTTGGAAATTGTGCCATAGTTTTTAGTGTTTCTGTTTTGTATATATATATATATATATATATATATATATACACACACACACATATTATATGCATATACACATATATACATATTATATATATACATATACACATATATACATATATACATATACACATATATACATATATACATATACACATATATACACATATACACATATATACATATATAATACACATATACACACAATGTTTTACTCTCTGCTTTTCAGTTTGAGAAGTTTCTGTTGACTTATCTTAAAGTTCACTGATTCCTCAGTTGTGTGGAGTTTACTGATGAGCCCATCAATGACATTTTTCAATTTTGTTACACTGTCTTTTATTTCCATAATTTCCTTTTTATTCCTTCTTAGAGTTTCACTCTCTCTGCTTACAGAGTTGTTCTTGCATGGTGTCCACCTTTTCCATGAGTGCCCTTAATCTATTAATCATAGTTACTAATACTTGTAATTAAATAGTATCAATCACTTGTAATTAAATTGTCTTATAATTCCAATACCACCATCGTATTTCATACTGATTCAGATAATTCTTTTGTCCCTTCAGATTCTGCCTTTTTTCTTGTCTTTTGGCATGCCTGATAAGTTTTTGTAGAAAACTAGACATATTGTATCAAATAATAGTAAAGGAGGCAAATGGACCTTTAGTCTAAGGCAAAGGAAGTTCTACTACTATGTCTAGAAGTGGGGCTGTGCTTAATGTGTGCTCTTGCTGTATGTACCAGAGATTTTTGTTTCTTTTAATGCCCTTTTTTACGCCTTCCCTTCTAGACTTTGGCTTTTCCTTTGTATTCCTCCTCAGAGACTCTGTGTCTTGCAGCTTTTTCAATTGCAAGCTGTTGTTCTTATACTTCAGCCCTAGTATTATGCTTGTTAGTAAAGTGTGGGGAAGAGGGTTGTTGTATAATCTTACTGTTCTTTTAGTGGGCCAAGTCCCTCAGGGCTGTTACCTTCCAAAGTGTTTCTCCAGTTTTCCCGCTGTTACTTATTTCGTTTCCAGGATGCAGTGATTCTGATCTATTTCCTTGATGTTCTGATCTCTGATGGGAGGTGTTCTTCCACTGTAGGTGAGAAAGGAGTCGAGAGGAGGTCATGGAGAAAAAAAATGTCCTTCTTCCAGGTGATATGAAGCTCTGGAACAAACGTTCCTGCCTGGTGGCGAGGCCTTTTATATCTGGAAGGCTTCAGGAGTATCTCATAGGGATTTTTCTCCTCTCCCTGCCAGAGCCCAGAAGATCCTGCTTAAATCCTCATTGTGAGAACCCAGTAGAATTTCAGGAGGTAAAATCTTCAAAAGTGTAGATGCCATTGGAGTACAGCCCCCAGGATTTTTTACCTTCATAATAGTTCACAGTCTGTCTCCAGCAATTTATCAACAGTACCATGTATCTTACAGATTTATGACTTTTGTAGTTTCTCTTTCAGATAAGTAAACATAGACTGTGTCTTTCTGGATATACTTGCTTCTTTAGATTTTTGGGTTGTTGTTAATGAGTTCATGAGATGTCACAGATTTTCACTTTGCCCAGTCCTGTCTTATTATAAGGACAGGAGAGGCAATTTTCAGGATCTTTGCATGTTTGAGATAAGAACAGAAGTCTGGACAATTAATTTTTGTTTATTTTATCTAGTGGAATTTACTAAATATACATATGATTTTAGAATTTCATCTTTAGGTTAGGTTTTTTTTAAATTTGCCTTTTTTTGTATGTTTATTTTTTTGTGTGTCCTGTCTAGGGGATCTTTGCCTATTCCAACTTCACAAAAATGGTCTATGTATACAAACATGTAGTCTATGGTTAATGACAGTTTCTTCTTTTTCAACCAATATTACCTGTATTTTTTTTCTTCACTAAATAGGGCTTATCAGCTGCTCCAGTACAGCATAAAACAGAATGGTGATAGGAGTGTTTTTTCTTTTTCCTGTTCTCGTAGGGAAAATTTTCAAAATTTCACAATCATTATGATGGTTGTAGTAGATGTTTTTGTAGACAACTTTTGATATTAATAAAGTATTCTTATACTCCTAGTTTTCTAAAAGTTTCTGTTTTTTATTATGAAAATATTTGATATTATCAAAGTTTTTTTTTCTAAATCTGTTTGGGTGATCATGTGTTTTTATTTCTCTTGCTTTATGTTATTATAATTAATCATATTGGTTGTTTTATAAAAGTGAAGCTAGTGTTTTATTCTTAGAATAAAGTTGACTTGATCTTGATATATTTTATACAAATTGGATTTGAAAATAAGTCATTTAGAATTAAAAATATATATATTGATGGAAAAGATATAGCCACTTATTTTCCTTTCTAACCCTACCCGTGGGTTTTGATATCAGATAATCTTGGCCTCATAGTATAAGTTGTGAATTGCTTCCTCTTCTTCTACTTTCAAGAAGAGTTTTTGTCAGATTGATGGTAATTCTCCATGAACTATCTCCTGATATAGGTGTGTTAAAATCTCCCACTAATATTGTAGATCATACATAGTATGGATTTTTTTCTGTTGATTTTTAATACATCTTTGAGGCCATTAAATTAAGTACAAACAAACAGATTTTTAAAATCTTTCCTGTTTTCTCTTCCTAAATATGAGATATTATTATTTTTCTCTAACAAATGCTTTTGGGTTAAAAATCACTTTGCTTGATATTAGTATAACTAGACCAGTTAACTTTTGATTTGTGTTTATGTGGCATGTGATATTTATTATTTTACTTTTAAAGTTTTGATGTCTGTATATTATAAGCAGAATATAGCTCACTGTACCCTATGTGAACAGTTTTAGATTTTAAACATATAAATGATCATATCTACATTTAATTCTTATTACTGGTATACGTGCATTTACACATATCACTCACTTTTTGCTTTATATTTTTTCCACTGAGTCTAAATTCCATGTACTCTATTGCCTCATTTTACTTAAGAGTGTTTTATTATTCTGTTGGTACCTATATTTGCTTCTTAAGTTACTGGTTTTTACTATTATTTAAGAACTTATACTAGATGATAGAGTATGACTGCATCTGTAAAGTCAGTATAAATATGTAAATTTACCATTTTCTGAACTAGAATGTACTAGAACTCTTCAATACCTATTTTCTTCTCAAATTTTATATTTTTGTCATGCATATTAGTAATATGTACAGTTTTTTTTTTTTTTTTTTTTTTTTTTTCTGAGACTGAGTCTTGCTCTGTCGCCCAGGCTGGAGTGCAGTGGCACGATCTTGGCTCACTGCAAGCTCCACCTCCCGGGTTCACGCCATTCTCCTGCCTCAGCCTCGGGAGTAGCTGGGACTACAGGCGCCCGCCACTGCGCCTGGCTAATTTTTTGTATTTTTAGTAGAGACAGAGTTTCACCGTGGTCCCGATCTCCTGACCTTGTCATCCACCCGCCTCGGCCTCCCAAAGTGCTGGGATTACAGGTGTGAGCCGCCGCGCCCGGCCAGTAATATGTACAGTTTAAATCTACATGATAGCCAGGCACGGTGGCTCACACCTGTAATCCCAGCACTTTGGGAGGCCAAGGCAGGTGGATCACCTGAGGTCAGGATTTCCAGACCAGCCTCAACATGGAGAAGCCCTGTCTCTGCTAAAAATACGAAATTAGCCAGGCATGGTGGTGCATGCCTGTAATCTCAGCTACTCGGGAGGCTGAGGCAGGAGAATTGCTTGAACCTGGGAGATGGAGGTTGCAGTGAGCTGAGATCACACCATTGCACTCCAGCCTGGGCAACAAGAGCGAAACTCCATCTTAAAAAAATAAATAAATAAATAAAATAAAATAAATAAATAAATCTACATGCTATTAGTTTTATTATTTTATACAATATTTACTTACAGCTAGCCATATATATACTTTTTCTGTAATTCTTTATTTTTCACCATTTTTTCTTTCTGGCTCTAAAATTTCTTTTTTTTTGTTATACTTTAAGTTTTAGGGTACATGTGCACAACGTGCACGTTTGCTACATATGTATACATGTGCCATGTTGGTGTGCTGCACCCATTAACCCGTCATTTAACATTACGTATATCTCCTAATGCTATCCCTCCCCCCTCCCCCCACCCCACAACAGGCCCCAGTGTGTGATGTTCCCCTTCCTGTGTCCATGTGTTCTCAATGTTCAATTCCCACCTATAAGTGAGAACATGCAGTGTTTGGTTTTTTGTCCTTGCGATATTTTGCTGAGAATGATGGTTTCCAGCTTCATCCATGTCCCTACAAAGGACGTGTACTCATCATTTTTTATGACTGCATAGTATTCCATGGTGTATATGTGCCACATTTTCTTAATCCAGCCTATCATTGTTGGACATTTGGCTTGGTTCCAAGTCTTTGCTATTGTGAATAGTGCCGCAATAAACATATGTGTGCATGTGTCTTTATAGCAGCATGTTTTATAATCCTTTGGGTATATACCCAGTAATGGGATGGCTGGGTCAAATGGTATTTCTAGTTCTAGATCCCTGAGGAATCACCACACTGACTTCCACAATGGTTGAACTAGTTTACAGTCCCACCAACAGTGTAAAAGTGTTCCTATTTCTCCACATCCTCTCCAGCACCTGTTGTTTCCTGACTTTTTAATGATGGCCATTCTAACTGGTGTGAGATGGTATCTCATTGTGGTTTTTATGTGCATTTCTCTGATGGCCAGTGATGAGCAATTTTTCATGTGTTTGTTGGCTGCATAAATGTCTTCTTTTGAGAAGTGTCTGTTCATGTCCTTCGCCCATTTTTTGATGGGGTTGTTTGTTTTTTTCTTGTAAATTTGTTTGAGTTCATTGTAGATTCTGGATATTAGCCCTTTGTCAGATGAGTAGGTTGCAAAAATTTTCTCCCATTTTGTAGGTTGCCTGCTCACTCTGATGGTAGTTTCTTTTGCTGTGCAGAAGCTCTTTAGTTTAATTAGATCCCATTTGTCAATTTTGGCTTTTGTTGCCATTGCTTTTGGTGTTTTAGACATGAAGTCCTTGCCCATGCCTATGTCCTGAATGACATTGCCTAGGTTTTCTTCTAGGGTTTTTATGATTTTAGGTCTAACATTTAAGTCTTTAATCCATCTTGAATTAATTTTTGTATAAGATGTAAGGAAGGGATCCAGTTTCAGCTTTCTACATATGGCTAGCCAGTTTTCCCAGCACCATTTATTAAATAGGGAATCCTTGCCCCATTTCTTGTTTTTGTCAGGTTTGTCAAAGATCAGATAGTTGTAGATATGCAGCATTATTTCTGAGGGCTCTGTTCTGTTCCATTGGTCTATATCCCTGTTTTGGTACCAGTATTATGCTGTTTTGGTTACGGTAGGCTTGTAGTGTAGTTTGAAGTCCGGTAGCGTGATGCCTCCGGCGTTGTTCTTTTGGCTTAGGATTGACTTGGCAATGCGGGCTCTTTTTTGGTTCCATATGAACTTTAAAGTAGTTTTTTCCAATTCTGTGAAGAAAGTCATTGGTAGCTTGATGGGGATGGCATTGAATCTATAAATTACCTTGGGCAGTATGGCCATTTTCAGGATATTGGTTCTTCCTAACCATGAGCCTGGAATGTTCTTCATCTGTTTGTATCCTTTTATCTCATTGAGCAGTGGTTTGTAGTTCTCCTTGAAGAGGTCCTTCACATCCCTTGGAAGTTGGATTCCTAGGTATTTTATTCTCTTTAAAGCAATTGTGAATGGGAGTTCACTCATGATTTGGCTCTCTGTCTGTTATTGGTGTATAAGAATGCTTGTGATTTTTGCCCATTGATTTTGTATCCTGAGACTTTGCTGAAGTTGCCTATTAGCTTAAGGAGATTTTGGGCTGAGACGATGGGGTTTTCTTAATATAAAATCATGTCATCTGCAAACAGGGACAATTTGACTTCCTTTTTTCCCAATTGAATACCCTTTATTTCCTTCTCCTGTCTGCTTGGCCTGGCCAGAACTTCCAACATTATTTTGAATAGGAGTGGTGGGAGAGGGCATCCCTGCCTTGTGCCAATTTTCAAAGGGAATGCTTCCAGTTTTTGCCCATTCAGTATGATATTGGCTATGGGTTTGTCATAGATAGCTCTATTTTTCACCATTTTATAATGGGATTATATTCCTTCAATCTGACGAAATGTTTTTAAGTGAGTTCTTTTTTCTAAAATTTGTCTGCTGTCAATAAATTTGTTTTCAATTTTCTGGAGGGAAGTCTGGAGAAATATCTATATTTTTGTCTCTCTGATTTTATAATTTTATAGTGGAATCATTTTAATAGACATTGTCAACTGACATCTGAATTCCACCATTTTTATTAAGTATTCAATTTTCATTATTATTTTACTTCTAAACAATGTGGCTTTTTTTCTTCTTTATGGAAATATTTGTGATTTTGCCTTCTTTTGTTTTTGGCAAATTTGATGACGAAGGAGCAAAGTGATTTTCTATGTATTTGTCCTAGTTTGGGTTTGTTTGTTCTTCAATCTGTGGCTTGATATCTTTCCTCAGTTTTCGATAATTTTGGCCAGTGTTTATTTAAATAATACTTTGGTACCATTATATCCCCTTTTCTTATTTTAACTGAGATTAAGCGTATATTTAACCTTTTCGCTACATCCCAAATATCTCTTATGCTCTTTTTAGTATGTGTCTTCTTTTTTACTCTTCTCCTTCTCCTCCTCCTCCTCCTTCTTCTTCTTTCGAGACGGAGTTTTGCTCCTGTTGCCCAGGTTGGAGTGCAATGCGGCGATCTCGGCTCACTGCAACCTCTGCCTCCTGGGTTCAAGCAATTTTCCTGCCTCAACCCCTAAGTAGCTGGGATTACAGGCATGTGCCACCACACCTGGCTAATTTTTTTTTTTTTTTTTTTTTTTTTTTTTTTTTTTTTTTTTTTTATTGGCAATGGGGTTTCTCCATGTAGGTCAGGCTGTTCTCGAACCCCTGACCTCAGCCCGCCTCGGGCTCCCAAAGTGCTGGGATTACAGGAGTGAGCCAACGCGCCCGGCTACTCCATTTTTCAATGTACACATTTCTACTTAGTTCTACTCTAGAGCAAGAATCCTATTGTTAGCTATGTCTAATCTGCTCTTAAACACGGCTGTTGAATACTCAGCTTCAGTTACTTTAGTTTTAAGTCATATAGCCATGAGAAATGAATTTGACCAACAACCTTAAGGAGTTAGAAAGCAGACTCTTTCTCAGTTAAGTTTCCAGATGAAAACATACCCCAGCTGAGGTGGTGATTATAGCCTGTGAAACCCTGAGCTGGGGACCAAGCTATGCTGTGTCTGATTCATAGAAACTGTGAGACAAAACATGTGTGTTATTTTAAGCCATTAAGTTTGTGGTAATTTGTTACTCTGAAATAGAAAACCAGTATAAAATCTCTGTTTAAATTATTTATGATGTTATCTACGTTTTTAAATAGGTGAATCAACTATCCTGAAGACTGTGTATGATGATCCTAATAGCTTGATTACCTTGTGATCTAGCTCTTTGTCTTGTGTCTTGAAATGCCTGCTGACTTTTTATATGAATGACAGAAATTGTGTATTAAAAATATGTATAAACTCTGGGTGAAACTTTAACTTTCAACAGATAATTAGAAAAGGAGCTGATCAATTCAATCCAGTAAAGGACTAGGCTGCTTTAGGGCTGGGTTTCCATCTTTGTTAGGACTCATTATTATTCATGCTCACTCTTAGGTCTCATATGTCAGATATTTCCATTGGAAAGCTGCAGTGTTCTCCAGGATCTTGTGGCAAACTATGAACTCAATTTTCCTCTCCTTAGCCCTTGGAGGCAAACACAAGCTCTGTGGAGCTCCTCAATTTCTTGGCTTTTCCTTTTCACAACTAGTGGCCATGAGAATATCTTGAATGATAAACCAGATCAGACTTTCAGGCTCACTTCTCTATGATTTCCTTCTCTAAGGAATCTTAGCCACCCCCTACCCCTTAACCTGGCTAGCTTCCTTAGAAGACCCAAATTGCAGATTCTTTCCCTTTAGCCCAGTGAGGTTTCCCTCCAGATCAGGAAAGGTTATATGCCTCTTGGCTTTTTCTTACTGATTGGCTTCTCAACCACTTTAGAACTATCAGGTGCTTTGAGGGGATAGGTCTTTAGATGTTAGGCACGCTTAGATAAGTTTCCATTGTTTCTAGCATCTTAGCCCCTGAATTTCTGATTCCCTTGGTAGTTTCCTAATTCTTTTAAATGAATGGGGGTATGTATCTATCATTTCTAATTTTTTCTATGAGTATTCTTGTTGGCTACAAGCTAATCTACTACAATGACAAATGGGACTCTTCCTTTGTCATCACCAGCAGTGTGATAGGGCAAGATTTCACTGTACAGCAAGAGCTGAATGTGCACATCTTATCCAAATTCCTTGTGCAATGATAGCATGTTAATACTCTGAAAATGGCCTTGATGGAAGTAATCAAATCTGGAAATGGGAAAATCCTATTTATCAAGGTTTTTCTTTCTTATTTTTTTAAAGCCTGTTTACCTACACACTATAATATCAGGTGTTGTTTTAAGCTTAGGAGATACTCAGTCCATTGAATAGGCTGAATAAACAGTTCAGAAATTTTAGTTCTCTTAGTTCTGATTTTAGAACTAAATTTATTGTTCTTTAGTGAAGAATATACTGTGAAGATTAAAAATCCAATTTTCCAGGCTCACCTCTGGACATTCTAATCTCAGAAATATACAACATGGCTCAGAGATCTCATTTCTGCTGCTTACATATTTGTGAATCTGTTGCATGTGACCAAACTATTAGAAGCACTCAGTCTTCCGTAGGCAAAATCTTGCCGCTTTTTACCTTCCTTCTTTATTATACATACTATTTATTCATTTTTTTCTCTCAGATAATTTTGTTTTTTAACCCTCTTATTTACTGGGTTTCTTTGTTTTCTTACTTTATTTAAGTAAGCATTTCTTTCCCATTTTCTTCTGCATCTATTCCTTCTCTCTCCCTTCGTAAAGGATCTAGCATCTACAAAATAATTCTATAAATCAGTCTCCAAATGCATACACCTGGGTTATCCTAAGGTTTTTCAAAGAATTTTAAGAGAATCAGTTTCTAAATTTTCATCTGATACAGGTGCTTTCCTAAAACTGATCCACCTAAGAACTTTCTTGGGCCAAGATTGATCTCAATCCCTTCCTCACATCCTTCAGTATTACTATTATCTATTTCCTCAGCATGTAAAACGTTTGAAGTATCAAAGGGGAGTTTGAAATATTCATATCAGTAATATAGAAGTGAAAAACCCCAAAGTCTAGATAACAAATATTTGCAACTCGGGTGATTTCCATTTCTTGATTTCAATAAAACTCCAGGAAGGCCTAATTCAGAAGGCCACTGATACAGTTTTGGCAAAGAATATGGAGGGAGTGTAAAGAAATGACATTGTCATAACAACAATTACTCCATTTTCTAATTTATAAACAAGTTTTATCAAAGCTTACTATGATAGAAATAAAGAAAGGAATAAATACATATTAGAACACAATAGAGCTTGGCCGGGCGCAGTGGCTCATGTGTGTAATCCCAGCACTATGGAAGGCTGAGGGAGGCAGATTGCTTGAGTCCAGGAGCTGGAGATCAGCCTGGGGAACATGGTGAAGCCCCATCTCTACTAAAGTTTGGCGTGGTGGCGCACATCTGTAGTCCAGCTATTTGGGAGACTGATGTGGGAGGATTGCTTGAATCTGGGCAATGGAGACTGCAGTGAGCTGTGATCATGCTGCTGCATTGCAGCCTGGGCAGCAGAGAGAAACTCTGTCTCAAAACAAAACAAAACAATAGAATTGAGCTCCTATCTCTTGTTCCTTCCAGCAAAAAGAAACTAATATTCATCCATATACCAGTGAACCAAATGAAAAAAAAAAAAAAAACCCTCCAAGTCTCTCATTAAAAATGCATTGCGTTAAAACTCATTTTTATATTTTAATTTTTTGACAAAATTAACACACTTTGTTGGTTTTACTGATAATTATAAAAGATAGCTCAATATATATTTTAGAAATATCTAACAGTGAAATATATTTGCCAATAAAATATATAAACATTTTTAACACTTAAAACCTTAGTCTTATTTCTTATGTAAATATAAAAATTAATATTAAACTTTTATTCACATTTTTATAGCAGAAAAATATGATCTGCTTATAAAATACTAAAAATAAAAGGTTATGTCATGATACAGTAAAGGGGAATCATTATATCATGATATAGAGCAAGGGAATAAAATTATAAGCTTAAGCAGAAAAGAAATAGTTTAAATTTTTTGACCCAAAATGCTCACCCTTTGTTTTTAAATGTATAATTGTGAAAATTGAAAGAAATGTCTATGCCATTTATATTTCTTTTGAAATATAAAAGATTGCTATAAACATTTTACTTTTTAAATGTCAATATTTTATAATTTTAGGATTTATATTATTTTTTACTATGCTCCTTTTAACCTGATAATTGTGTTATTCACTATGTTTTCTTGATGACACAGCCTCAATAACCCACTAATTAACTCTGAGATAAAAGTTGGTGATGATCCTTGTATCTTCCCAATTCTATTGCCCTGCCTCTCTATCCAAGCTCGCCAGTGTGCTGAGAGACATCTTTCTCATTTTTTGCTTTTTAAAAATGTTGTTTTAGGCTGGGCATGGTGGTGGCTCATGCTTGTAATCCCAACACTTTGGAAGCCTAGGTGGGAGAATCTCTTGAGGCCAGGAGTTCCAGACCAGCCTGGGTAACATAGTGAGACTTTATCTCTACAAACAGTAAACAAAAATGTAGTCTTATTTTCTATGTATGTTTCTTTTTGGTGGAGGTGCTGGTTAACAGGATCCTCTGTTACAGGAGGACTGACTGAAAAAAAAAATCTTCTTCATGGAAAGTTTGCAAGAAAGGCTGTAAAATACAAGAGAAGTCAACCTCAGTGCTTAACCTCAGTGCTAGAATGTGGAAGGCAAAGCTGAGAGAAGGAAATAAAAAGTGTGGTGACTATTGGGCTATGTCTAGAATTAACCTTATTCCACTTTTGTTTGTTATTTTTTAGTCAATATATTTCATAACAATTTTTCTTCTTTTTTCCTCAGATTGAGTTGATTTGGGATTTTCTATTTCCTGCAACTGAAAATTGTTTAACTTGTGCAGTTATTTACTGAATCAGGGGTCTTTTAGGTCTTAATAAAGACCTGGTTCTGCAATTTCTTTCTGCCAACATACAGATGAATATTTACACTTTTTCCAATATTCTCCAGTTCACATTCTAATCTATTCACCACTTCTACACTGCACCTCTGTGTCTGCCCCTCTTTCTCTGCAAATCCTCATTCCATGCGTCTAGCACATGATGTTATTCGTAATGGGCTCTGCCTGTTTCTGTACCAAAATAAACTACTCAACACAGAGCTGTGTACCATGGAGCAAGAAAATTGTCTTCCTGAAAGTGAGTGCCACAATGTGTTACTACACAAGGCAATAGCTCACAAAATCACCATGGTATGTTTTTGTGTTTCTAGTGTTCTGGAAGGATGATAATTAGAAATTCTGAAAGTAGGTACCCACACTCTTGTTAATTCCTGCCTTTTCTGTGCTGATCATGACACTTACTGTCCATGTGTGTAGTGATCATGTAATGAATCATACAAGCCATAACACTTTGAACACTTCTGAAGGGGGTTGGGCTATTGATAATTATTCCAGATTCATAAGTGGACACTGGGGTTTTCCCAGGTAATTTACACTGGGTGGTCACTGTACCTGCACATCTCCCTAAAGAGATGGAGAAGGAGGCTAGGCACCTACTGACATTCCTCCTAACAATATTTTAACTCTAGTTTTTCTTTAAAAGGCAGTGAAAATTTTTGGAATTCCATCCTCTCTCATTTCTTTTTTTTTTTTTTTTTTTTTGTGTGTGTGAGACGGAGTCTCACTCTGTCGCCCAGGCTGGAGTGCAGTGGCGCAATCTCGGCTCACTGCAAGCTCCGCCTCCCGGGTTCACGCCATTCTCCTGCCTCAGCCTCTCCGAGTAGCTGGGACTACAGGCGCCCGCCACCACGCCCGGCTAATTTTTTGTATTTTTTAGTAGAGACGGGGTTTCACTGTGGTCTCGATCTCCTGACCTTGTGATCCGCCCGCCTCGGCCTCCCAAAGTGCTGGGATTACAAGCGTGAGCCACCGCGCCCGGCCCATCCTCTCTCATTTCTAATAAAGTGCATCTCCATAAAAGAAAGTTTTTTAATTTTTGGTATTTTTCCAAATAAATGAAAACCAGTGACTGCTGCATATATCTAAATGGGGTGGAGTAAGGGGCTGTAAGGCAAGAAATGTTCTGCTGACAATTTAAACACCTTGACCTGATCCACAGCAGACACAGGAGCAAGGTGTTAAGCAGTGGAGTGTCAACTCACTATAGGGCCCACTGAAAAATGAAAACTGGGCTTCCTTGTTCAAAGGCAGGGGAAAGATATGTAAAAGGTACTGAGATAGAAAGTTTTTACCTTTGCCCATGGTCTCTATCAACTTCTTAGAGTGTTTTTATTTTTATTCAAAATAACTGTGCTTCTGAGGGATAATTTACTTCAGGTTTCAATCAAGAATGAACACAATCATTCATTCAATTTTTTCAGGAAAAACATTACATTTTATTTTAACATTTATTGATTTAAAAAATCCTTGGTGAGGCATATAGCCTTATGAAGAGTTTAAACTTTTTTTTCCACTTAATAAATGTAATGCTGACAAAAACACTGGGAAAATAGCTCATGCTCATCATTTTGATTTATTCTTCAGAAATTAATAAGTGAAGCAGGAGTTTGCATTATAAATCTGTTTATCAGAATTACAAAGGGCAGAGTTCACTAGTGGGCAAGAGTTTGCATACATATCAAGGTTATAAATAACCCCATAGGAAAATATCATTAGGTTTAGTTCTATGCATCTGACTGTATAAAGGAAAGGTCAATAAATAGCACTGGAGTAAGTATATGAGTAAAGCTGATTTTTGGAAATAAAAGACAATAAATAGATAATTTTGACTTCTGTTTACCTCTCTGCTCATGAATAGAAATAAATATATAATTATGCTGTTATTCATTATTCTTGGAGCGCTATGAAAATGAGAGGAATAGTAGAATTATGAAAATTATAATGCAGTGGAAATCAAGATGTGTTGGTCTGTTCTCACTGCTATAAAAAACTACCTAAGACTTGGTAATTTATAAAGAAAAGAGGTTTAATTGACTCAGTTCCACAAGGCTGTACAGGAAGCATGGTTACGAGGCCTCGAGAAACTTACAATCATGGCAGAAGATGAAAGGGAAGCAAGCACATCTTACCACGGCAGAGCAGGACAGGGGAAGCAAAGGGGAAGTGCTGCACACTTTCAAACAACCAGGTCTTGTGAGAACTCACTCACTATCACAAAAACAGCAGGGGGAGAAATCTGCCTACAAGATTCAATCACTTCCCACCAGGTTCTTCCCCCAATACTGAGGATTACAATTCAACATGAGATTTGGGTGGAGACACAGAGCCAAACCATATCAAACAATAGTATGAAAATACACATTTTTTGTGTATCTCTGATCTTTATTTCTTTCCATACCTCTTTTCCAATATTCCCATTGGATATGTTACAAAGACTGCTGGCTCATCTCACTCCTATAAGAATGGCAAAGATAGAGTCACAAAATTTAAACTGAACAGAATCTTTGAAGTCGTTTCCTGTTTGGTAAAGAAAGTAGAGAAAAACTGGAACACATAAAAATTCAGAGCATATTTTTAGAATGTTTGTGGAGAAAGTTCACCTAAGTTTACTTCAGCAGCAATTATGAAGTTAAATGTTTACTTATAGGCATCCATTTCAAAACAAAAAAATTCATTTTTGAACAACGTGCATTACACTAGCACTTCTGAAACTTTAGTCAGCACATGAGAATCTTGTTGAGATGCAGATTCTGATTTAGTGGGTCATAGGTGCTGTCTGAAAGTCTTCTTTTTTGAAAAGTTCACAGTATGGTAAAATTTCCCATTCTGGAATTATATTTGGAGTTGCTAGGCCCTAAAAGAAACATATGTAAGTATACTGTCAAGACATATATAATCAGTTATACCTTGTTATAAAACGTCGTTTCCTCAGAAAATCCATAGTACAATGGTTTGCTCCAAACTTGCTGTCAGCCATGATGAAAAAGCAACTCTCCTCTTCTTTCTTATTCTTTGTTTTTCTGCAAAAGCAGACTTTTCCTCAAGGGAACGTTTTGTTTGGGAATTGGTATAAGAAATATTAAATGGCGTAATAGGGATGTCTTGAAAAGCAAATATGGAATAGACACAAAATAATTCTCCAAATGCCAACTTATCCGGACATCATTGCTCTGTGTTCAAAAATAAGGCTTGTGTCCTCAGTTCCATCACACACACCTCCCTTTTTTTTTTTGGACATTTCCTTCCCTCATATACTCATGTCTAGGAGAATTGTAGACCATAATTGACCATCCTATTCAAGTCTCCTTACAATGAATAAATGGAACACCTTCCCTTTTCCTGATCCTTTCAATCAGTTCAAGATAAATATCATTGGCTTTATCTCAGATATTCTGATTAATCAATACACAGATGCATTATAATTCATAGAAGATATATATATATTTAATGCTTAGATGTCCTTGGTACTACTCTAGTTGCTTTGCATATTTTAAGTAACTTAATTCTTAAAGCAATACTGTAAGGTAAGTTTAATTATCTGATTTTAATAATGAGGAAATTGAGGTAGAAAGAAGTTAGATGACTTGTCCAAGGTCACATAATAGTGTATAGAGCTGATATCTGGACCCAGGGAGCCTTGCCCATGGGTAACAGAGAACTTCAGTATGATGACCATGTAGTGAGGATTTTTCACTCTCCATGGAGAGTCTGTGAGGTGGTGGTAGTAAGTGAAATTTCTGGGCTCCGTATATGACAAACTGATGGCCTCCTTTCTGATTAATACTATTGATATGGCTAACAATTCTGTACATACTTCCCATGGCTTTGAGCACCTCGACTGTGCCATTTATTTCTTACTGATTTCTCTGGGTTGCTTTAACACCACACCCTTGGTATTTGCACATGTGCACCCTGAAAGTGTGAGAGAGTCCATGCCCATGAGACAACCTGAGCCATTGGGATAGGGATGGGAGCCAGCTGGTAAGAGGCTTCGCCTATCTTTCCCCAGGTGGACAACTCTGAGAAGATCCCCTCAGTAAAACTTTATTTTAGCTATGCTTTCAGGAAACCTTGGCTAAGACACAGTCTTCCTGTAACTGCATCAGACCATTCTGGTTGAACTTTTATGTAACAAAGCCATGAGTTGTTTTTCAGTTGCAATGGACCCCAGGTTGAACGTCATATAATCTGAGCATGCTCAGATGAACAAGTTGCAACCATGGGTGGAACCTAAATGCTCGGACCAAGAAATGGAAACTGAATTAAGAAGTGAACATAACATGTCTGGATCCAGGTTCCAATCAGATTAAGCTCTGGCACTACCCCAAGGCAGGATGTAGTCAGATCATGTACCCTGACATCACCTCATTGCAAAATTCAATTAGATCTCACCTCATTGTCCTACACGTATAAAACCCGACCCAAATTCCAACTCGGCAAGACAGATTTGAGCATTTCTTCCTGTCTCCTTGTTAGTTGACTTGCAATAAATCTTTTCTTTTCTCAAAAGACAGTGCTATGTAATTGGCCTCTATGTGCAACAGACAGCAAGCCCATTGATTGCTCTGTAATATTCCCATTGTATTGACGGCTGTTACTTCAGCATAATCTTAAGCCTGGTCATGGACTTAGTCTCATATTTATTTCCTTAAGAGCTTGGAAATGGGTATCCACCATTTTGTCTTTTTGTTGATAGATTTTTTTAAAACACTAGATTCATTTAAAACATGTTGCAATTATAGAAAATTGAAGTTTCTGATACTGCATTTATGTTTAACTATCTTTTCTGTGAAAAGATTATTGCAGGCTGACCTGGTGGAGAAGGAACATTTGATTTTTTTTTGTATTTATGTATCAAGGAAATATAACATGTTTTCTTAGTCATCTGATTACAGTGTTTCCTTCAGCTCTTTTAGAAATATATTAGAATGGTACTTTTGGATTAATTTTTCAGGCAGGAAGGACAATTTATTGATTTAATTAAAAGAGAAACTAAAATTCACTATAAGCAAAAAAACAAAGTATAGCTTTATGGCAGTGCTAACCTACAGTTAATGCATTCCAAGTATTTGTTGTAGACATAGTCTTCACTGCAAGTGGATTGATTATTATTCTTACTTCATGCTGAAATACTGTTTCACATGTGTTTATTATTAAATAATGTGACAATTTCAATCATGTTTTCTAGATATATGATAACATTACAGCACCACCTTTCTGAGCATTTGATGTAAATCAACTTTACCCTCTATTAACTCTACAGAGGAATAATAATCCTCTTTATTGATACTTGAAAGAAATTGTTAAAATAATATCTCTTTTTTAAAAAATAAAAAGGCCTAGTGACCTATGAATGCGTAGGAAATCAGCAATGTGTGTGAATCGTTCCACTCATACCCATTGTTGCGATGATACGTGACACCATGCGTAAGATGTGTGGACTCTCCCTTTCAAGAATGCAGCAGGCAGTGAGGATATGGGCATGGACAGTGAGTTCGTTCTAATCCTCAATAGCTAGTAAAAAGCATACAACCATAACGACAGCAGTTAATCATTCTGGAAAGAATAAATGAGCTTTCCTAATATTTTTGTGCTAATCTTCAGCAAGATGAGCTGAATGTGTTGAATAATATTTCTGGTTTATTTAGTCCCAACGTAACTTTAAAAATGGCTAACATTTGCTAAATCTTATAAAAACCATCCTTAAAATCTAAATATGGAAAGAAAGACATTATTCTATCCCCTCAAATGAAAAGAGTGCCTACTAGGCATAATCCAGATGTTTGGATGATGAGAAAAGTAAAAAGAATGAAAAACCAAGCTCTTTGACTCATGGAATTTACAGACCACTCTCAGTCGTGTCAGGCAGGCAACCCACATAGGAAGTGATTGGCTGGGTCTGACTGGGAACAGCTGAGCCTTTAACAAACTGGAGAATGCAAGCTTTCTTTGCCCAGGACAACACTGTAATTATTTGTTTTTTAACCCAATGTTGAACTAACAAATGGTGAGATTTATCTTGCCACTGTCAAACTGACCATTCTCTGCCTTTACTCATACCCCTAGAAATTCTATCCCACCATGTGGGCCTACAACTCCATCCATGAAAACAAAGATTTTAAAGTTTTTAATGTGCTTTGGTCACTAAAATATTTTAAATTACAAAAGATAATCTGCATTAAGCATTCAAATAAAATTCTCACAAAGCTTGGTTGGATAAGCTATGCAGCATGATAGACAACATATTTATCTGTGCTGAGCCTCTTACTCCAAACATCATTATTATTATTTTTTATTTATTATGAATGGTCTTGACATTCATAATTCAATTTCTTTTTTGGGCTTAATGAGAATATCTCCATCTCCTTTGTCCTTGTTGCCTGCCTGATAAGCTAAAGAATGCAAGACAGAAGGCCCTTCCTGGTCTTGTTCAAAGCTGTATCACCACCTCCCAAAAGAGTGTTTAGGAACTTGCAGAGCCCTCAATATTATGTGCCAAATAATATAATTTCTGTGGTTTTACCACTTGTGGGCAGAAAGAGTGGAATCCTACAGAATTTCTTTTTTTTTTTTTTTTTTTTTTGAGAGGGAGTCTCAGTCTGCTGCCCAGGCTGGAGTGCAGTGGTGCCATCTCGGCTCACTGCAACCTCTGCTGTCTGGGTTCAAGCAATTCTCCTGCCTCACCCTCCAGAGTACCTGGGATTACAGGCACCTGCCACCGTGCCTGGCTAATTTTTTTGTTGTTTTTCGTAGAGACGGGTTTCGCCATCTTTGCCAGGCTGGTCTTGAACTCTTGACCTCATGATCCACCCACCTCAGCCTCCCAAAGTTCTGGGATTACAAGCGTGAGTCACTGCAGCGGGCCCAGAATTTCTTTATTAAACGTTTTAGAAAGATAAAAAGTATTGAAGAGAGTTTTATGGCATCACAGAATATTTAAGATGAATTGGCCTAATAGGATCACCTTCTCATCATAATTATCTTCTATACAAGTAGCATTGGGTTGTTGACACCCAAAGTGGGAAGGTGCCTTAGAGGCTACCTAGAATGAACCTTCCTCCTTCCTATGGCTGCATTCTGTCATTGATTCTCCATCACTAACTTGTCTGACCTGTGTACATATCCTGTGGCAGGGGTCTCATTAGGCCCAAAGTTGGGTCTTGTCAGACAACCTCTTCTTAGCTTAAGTTACAATATGTTTCCCATAATATTCACCATTTTCATGTTTAAAACCTTTGAAATCATAGAAAGATAACTGAAGTATTATTAGCTATTCTATCTCTCATAAACCTTTCCAGGGATAACACCACCAATTTCTTCACCTATCTCTTAAATGGCAGGTGTTTGAGCGCCTTACCATTGCACTTTATCCCTTTAAGTATTCACTCCTGTCACCTTACAATATTGATTCTTTGACTTGTAACCGACATGAAGCAGGTTAGGACAGACCACCTCCATCTTCTCAATACAATGGGATGGAAATGAAATCAATCATGCTGTTGGTGCTACACAATACTCTTCAAACATATTAACTTCATAATCAACTAAAATTCATGCTTGCTTCTTGTTTAACACATAGTGTTGTTAATTATAATACATATCTATTTTTGTTTAAGATTAATTTTAAGTAACTAAAACAAATGCATAGGCATATAATTTTTAAAATTAAATTTTGCTCCAGTAGATGTTCATGTGGCACCCAGATTCCCTTCCCAGCCCAGGGCAGCCCTCCCCCAGCCACCGTCATTTCTGGCTGCTAATGGATCACAGCTGTTCCCCTTCTCAGACGAACAGTTCTGCCAAGTTCACTCCTCACTTCCCCAACAAGGGCAGCCTGCAGACAGGTACTGGTTGACAAAGGGTCCAAAAGGTCCTCTGCCTCAAGCAGGGATTACCATGTTGGTAAGGTTACATCTCGTGCTCCCAGTGGGATCTGACCAAAGTACCCTCCAGCTAAGACATCCTTTGCTTACTCTATCCTACTTCCCTTATTTCTTTTTGCAGAGGAATGTTCTTTTAATAAAGCATGTGCCCTGAAATCCCTATCTCAGGCTGTGCTCTTAGGGAACCTGGCCATAAACAATTACTAAGAGGATTATGATAATATACAGATTACTTGCTGATTCTTAGACGTAAACACATTTAATCCTTTAAGCTGTGTGTGTTTGTGGGTGTTTTGTGAGTGAATTGTTTGAGGATATAGTATTCCTAAATATGAATCATCTTTTTATTACTTGAAATATACATTTTATATTATTTTTTATCACCTTTGTGTGAAAAGAAACGCTTTTCTTTAACTTTATAGCCCTAATAATCATAATGTTATCTAAAATATATCGTAGATGGTAACATTCCTATGACAATATTAATGTTACTCATACTTTACCCAAGTTGTATTATGAGTAGTTTTTCCTCACTCAATGTTTTTCCATACAGTAGTTGCTATTTTATTTTTTATTACATTTTATTATATACCGCCTATTGTTTTACTTCAATTATTTGTTTTTAATTAATACTTTTCTTTATTTTTATTTTTTATAATTGATAAGAATTATTGTATAAATTTTGGGGGCAAATGTGATATTTTGATACATGCATATAATATGTAATAATCAAATGAGAGTAATTGAGATATCCATCATTTCAAACATTCATCAACCTTTAATCTTTGGGAACATTACAAACCTTCTTTTATATCTGTGTTAAAAGATGCAAAAATATTATTGTTAACTATGGTCACCCTACTGGGCTATTGAACTCTAGAACTTACTGAAATCTAGAACTCATTGAACTCTCTAATTGTAGTTTTGTACCTATTAAACAATTTCTCTACCATGCTCTAAATGATCCAACAGATCATCACATAATCCTGCCAGAGCCCTGCCCCATGTAGGAGCCTTCTCTCAGCCCCGTCTTGCAAAACCAGTGTGTGCAGGTTGCTCTCTGGACCTCCTGGACAGCTGCCAACTTGAGGCTTCTTTTTACTCCTATCCTGGTCACCATACTTTGTTTTTTCCCTTTCTTCAGTTTACTGAGCTTTGCAGTAGCTTCCTAAGAAAGGGTACATGCGAGCTAAGCCATCCTTTTTTTATTCTGAAAGACTTTGTTCTACCTGTATATTTCACTAATATTTTGCCTGGATAGTTTACTGTTATGATAGTTGCCTAGTTTACTGTCATCTCCAGACCTGATAAATAAGGCATCAATTCCCTTTGTTAAGAATTCTCCTTTCCAGTGGCCATGAGCCTATCACCTTCAGATACTCTTGGTGAGGTGGCATTAGAATAGTATATTGCTTAACAGGATAGGCTTTGGGTTAAGACAGCCTTGAGCTTAGAAACTAAATATACAATAATATGGCTGGGTGCAGTGGCTCCCACCTGTAATCCCAGCATTTTTGGAGGCCTAGATGGGCAGATTGCTTGAGCTCAGGAGTTCAAGAACAGTCTGGGCAACATAGCAAAAATTTGTCTGTATAAAAGAAAAATATAAGGCCAGGCGTGGTGTCTCATGCCTGTAATCCCAGCACTTTGGGAGGCCAAGGCAGGCAGATCACAAGGTCAGGAGTTCGAGACCAGCCTGACCAACATGGTGAAACCCTATCTCTACTAAGAATACAAAAATTAGCCAGATGTGGTGGCACACAGCTACTTTGGAGGCTGCGGCAGCAGAATTACTTGAACCAGGGAGGCAGAGGTGGCAGTGAGCTGCGATTGCACCACTGCACTCCAGCCCAGGCAACAGAGCGAGACTCCATCTCAAAAAAAAAGAAGAAGATGAAGAATGTATATACAATAATTTCTTAACTTTCACAGCATTATGATATAGAATATTAAACTATCTACTTAAAAATGTGATACGAAAATTAACTGATATAAAAATGTAATGTGAACATTCAAGAAATGGTTATTTAGATTCTCAAAGGCGATGTCAAAGGTAGTAAGCATTCATAAGGGGCATAACACATAATTAAGATATATTTTGCATAGCATAGAGGAGAAAATAAACTTGCCCTCAAAATACTTAAAAATATGGAACACAAAATATATATGAATGTTAATATATTAATCATAAGAATCTTCATCTAAAATAGGCTAGATTTCATTTTCTTCCAGGTTATAGAATAAGATTGGCAATTTATCTAACACATGTGATTTTAAGAAATTTTCAAACTACGTAAGATTTGATATGGTTTGGATCTGTGTCTCCACCCAAATCTCATGTTCAGTTGTAATCCTCAGTGTTGGGGGTGGGGCCTGGCGGGAGGTGACTGGAGTGTGGCAGTGGCTTCTAATGGTTTAACACCACCCCCCGGGTGTAACTCTCATGATCCAGGGTGAGTTCTCATAATACATGGTTGTTTAAAAGTGTGTAGCACCTCCCCTCTCTCTCTCTTCCTCCTGCGCCCACCATGTAAGACGTGCCTGCTTCCCCTTTGCTTTCCGCAATGGTTGTAAGTTTCCTGAGGCCTCCCCAGAAACTGAGCAGATGGCCAGCATTATGCTTCCTGTACAGTTGGTAGAACCGTGAGCCAATTAAACCTCTTGTCTTTATAAATTACCCAGTCTCAGATGTTTCTTTATAGAAGTGTAAGAATTAGCTAAAACAAGATTATAATAATTAAATCTTTGGCTAACTACTAGGGCTCAGAATTTAAGTCAAGGACTCTTCCTGTGTGTATATTTGTGAGTAGGTGTGGTAATGTCTATCTTGGTTATTATTGCATTATTAATCTCACGTCATGTTGGTGACATTGTGGCTATACGTAATTCTTGGACATTACCTCAATAATATTTTCATAACCTAAAATACATATATAAAATAGTAATATACAGTATCATTGATTGTGTGTGCATGTGCATTTGAAAGAAAGAGAGAGGGTGACATTCATCTTTTTCTGAGATATCTAGTTACTGCTTTCTTGAAGAAGTTATATTTGAAACTTCATGTAATTTTTCCATTTTTACATTAAATCATGTGTTTGAAAAATGTCCTGAAAAAAGGGTAATAAAAAACAATTACGAAAATGTTGGCTTTATATCTTATCTTCAGTGTATATTAATTAATAATGAGTAATATTAAGAGGCTCTCGTTTGCTTACAAGAGTGTGTAATCTTAAGTGGAGTCCATGAAGAATGTATTACTGAAACTGCAATTGCTGATATTTGTTGAGAAAAATTAAGGCAAAGAGCCTTAATATCTCCATTACCATTGCTGAATGTTTTAACAATTATATACATTTATTTACTCCATAAAATAATTTTGTACCTGAAAGAAAATAAAGATAATACTTTATTTTTTTGTAAAGACCTCTTCTTTCTTATTAACTAACACTGAATAAATCTATATTAAGTGTAGACCCAATAAACACTACCAGCAGAGCTGTGTGAAAAGCCAAATGCAACAGTTGATTCACCGAACCTGTTATAACTTTCTGAATTAGTAAAACTAAGGTGCTCTATCTGGAAGTTACAGTCTAATCTAGGTAAATAATATTATGCTTGGTTTCCAAAAATCTTTAAAGAATAAATTTTGGTAGAATAATAGTTGTCATACCTTATATCATTTGGATAACTATTTTCATTATTGCCAATCAGCGGTGACACCTCCAGGATCATTAAGCCGGTGGACAGCCCTAATGTGTCCTTGTTCTTATGAACAGAAAAATAAAGCTTATACTGACTGCAATGGTTTTCTGCTCATACTTATGTTGAAATGTTTCTCACACTGGAAGATTTTCATATTTCCAAATAAAATAGTCTACAGAAAGATTGAAGGGAAGGAGTTGTTATAAAGACATGAAACAAAGGAAAACAAAACAAACATCAAAGAAAAATATCCATTTCAGATATCAGCAACTACCAAAAACTTCTCAAAAACATCAGAGCATTATATGAAAATTAGACTAATGTGGCCACAATGTGAGAGCTTCTGATGTGAACTAACAAAAAAATAACTCATTTAATGAAAACAAATTTATTTTTTTCTCTCATATATACATATATAAATATATATGTGACATATGTCATAGTTCATAGATACATTTGAAGAATTGTAATCACTGTCAGTGTCTCAAAGAAGTGAGAAATAAAGTCTGCTCCACTATGCTCTGACACAGCTTTTAAGCTTTTGGTTTGCCAGAAGTAACTCAGAAGCCTTTGGATCAGGAGGTCTTTTATGCTTAGGAAGGCAAGCTCTGTGATGATATTGATCGATTTCAAGGGCATATTAGAAATGAAGCCAAGCCTCTGGAGAGAGGTTGCCATCACCTTGACCTTGGGTCAGCATTAGACCAGTGACCCTTGAACCCCAAGACCTATCTACCAGATTCTGATATCTTTTATGCCAACTGAGCAAGTCAGCAGGGTACACATGTCGATGTGGCTCTTGCCAAATCAGAATTGACTGGCCAGTAGGAAGCCTGCGAGCAGCGGGAAATGTGGGTTAAAGTATGTCAATAATGTTTCAGAAGAACGATTTCTCCCAAGAATTGTAGCTGTTGGAATGTTTTGACATTTATTCGGTAGAGAAATGTAGCATGTTTTGTGAAGCACTTCAAGAGAGCTGCTGCTAACTGCTGTGGTATATTGATCTTTCTGTTAAATTGCATGGGCACACTTGGGAGATCATTGAGATTCAGGCAACAGGAGAGAAAGGATCGGCTGCACCCGATGGTCACTAATGGTAATTGGTTTCGATCCTTGCACTTGAAGAAGCCATGATTTACTTGGTTCACTGATGAATTGTAGACACTAAATATTTTGAAAGAAAAAAATACCATTTTTAAACATTTACAAGGTATCACTTCCATTCTTGAATATCTCATATTTAATACATTCAGCAATGTAAAAAATATACCAAGTCATATTGTTTAAAATTCTGATGTTCTTGCTGATGTTGCCAATCTTTAGTTACACCATTTGTTTGTACATTAGTTTATTTCTCAACTTGTTCATAATTGAATTTAAGATAGTCTACTCTGTGTGTTTTTCACTGAAATGTAGTTTTATAATTATAAAAAATACATCTATAAGAGTGCATAAGAACATAAAGAGGAAACCAAATGACTTTTTTCTTCAGTCATGTGCTATTTTCAAAACTTTACTATATAATTTTTACACTTATAATGTAAACATTATTCCACATGAATACATATACCAATAATTCATTATCTTAGTGATTACACAGTAAACAATAGTATAGTGTCTATTGAGGGTCAATATTTAGTTTATTGCCAACCATTTCATTTTTTTGCTAGTTCTAACAATTCTCCCATATAAACACACATACACACACACACACACACACACACACATATAGATACATGGCTGTGTATATAGAAAGACAGATATGTATAAACATATCTCTATGTATGTATTATATATGTATTACATATATGTATATATACACACATAGATATGTATATACATAGGTATGTATACACATACATATATCTAGCTATTTACCTATGTACATACCTATGAATATGTATATATGTATATGTATGTGTACATATGCCTGCATAATATATATTATATGTAATGTATGTGTATATATGCATGTGTATATATATTTATATACATATATATGCCTATCTACCTATATACATGCAGTATTTTTGTGTATAATACATGTATGTGTACATATACCTATATAATATCTATTATATTATATATGTGTTATCAATGTATATGTATTTATATATACCTATGTACATAGTTGAATATAGGTATGTATATCTATATATACATACATCTCTACCTATTTACCTATATACAGAGGGGGTATATACATTTGTGTTTTATAACGGACACACACATATACACGTATGTAATACATATATGATACTACACACACAATTCTGCCACACATATATAGACAAATGCCATCTGTGTGTATGCATATGCGTGTGTAATATATGTATGGTTGGCAGAATTGTTAGAACTAGCAAAATAAATTTAAAAGGATATCCACAAATTTAAGTACTTTTGCCAGTTTAGTTACAGCACATTCCCAAAGGTGTAGTCATTTTAATTTTAACAAATATTGACACATTTTCTTTTCAAATAATTTCACCATGTTATATTGTTTTAGGAGTACTTCTTAATTTTTTTCTACCTGTGTTTATGATTCTAAGATAATTTTAACTAAAATTTGAATTGCTTTCTTCACCCTATATAGTTTGGGGAGTATAATATTAAATAAATACAATACAATGTGTAGTCATATTAACCAATGAAATAGTTCTCAAATTAATTGAAGAATAAGAATAATGGAATTATAACTTTTATACTAATAAAATATCTTAAATGTCTTACACATTATGATATCAAACTGATTTTTACTGTTTAGTCACAGTCATGCTCGGAGTTCATAATCATTCAATAAAGAGGAAGAAAATTATACTATACAAAGTAGGTTGAAACATTCATTCAGGGTGTATTTCTCTAACCCACATTAGGATGAAAAAAATATTTTTCTTTTTTTTTTTTTTTTTTTTTTTTTTTTTTTTGTGTGTGTTTTTTTTTTTTTTTTTTAATTATACTTTAGGGTTTTAGGGTACATGTGCACAATGTGCAGTTTTGTTACATATGTATCCATGTGCCATGTTGATTTCCTGCACCCATTAACTCGTCATTTAGCATTAGGTGTATCTCCTAATGCTGTCCCTCCCCCCTCCCCCCACCCCACAACAGTCCCCGGAGTGTGATGTTCCCCTTCCTGTGTCCATGAGTTCTCATTGTTCAATTCCCACCTATGAGTGAGAACATGCGGTGTTTGGTTTTTTGTCCTTGTGATAGTTTACTGAGAATGATGTTTTCCAGTTTCATCCATGTCCCTACAAAGGACACGAACTCATCATTTTTTATGGCTGCATAGTATTCCATGGTGTATATGTGCCACATTTTCTTAATCCAGTCTATCGTTGTTGGACATTTGGGTTGGTTCCAACTCTTTGCTATTGTGAATAGTGCCGCAATAAACATACGTGTGCATGTGTCTTTATAGCAGCATGATTTATAGTCCTTTGGGTATATACCCAGTAATGGGATGGCTGGGTCAAATGGTATTTCTAGTTCGAGATCCCTGAGGAATCGCCACACTGACTTCCACAATGGTTGAACTAGTTTACAGTCCCACCAACAGTGTAAAAGTGTTCCTATTTCTCCACATCCTCTCCAGCACCTGTTGTTTCCTGATTTTTTAATGATGGCCATTCTAACTGGTGTGAGATGGTATCTCACTGTGGTTTTGATTTGCATTTCTCTGATGGCCAGTGATGAGGAGCATTTCTTCATGTGTTTTTTGGCTGCATAAATGTCTTCTTTTGAGAAGTGTCTGTTCATGTCCTCTGCCCACTTTTTGATGGGGTTGTTTGTTTTTTTCTTGTAAATTTGTTTGAGTTCATTGTAGATTCTGGATATTAGCCCTTTGTCAGATGAGTAGGTTGCAAAAATTTTCTCCCATTGTGTAGGTTGCCTGTTCACTCTGATGATAGTTTCTTTTGCTGTGCAGAAGCTCTTTAGTTTAATGAGATCCCATTTGTCGATTTTGGCTTTTGTTGCCATTGCTTTTGGTGTTTTAGACATGAAGTCCTTGCCCACGCCTATGTCCTGAATGGTATTGCCTAGGTTTTCTTGTAGGATTTTAATGGTTTTAGGTCTAACATATAAGTCTTTAATCCATCTTGAATTAATTTTTGTATAAGGTGTAAGGAAGGGATCCAGTTGCAGCTTTCTACATATGGCTAGCCAGTTTTCCCAGCACCATTTATTAAATAGGGAATCCTTTCCCCATTTCTTGTTTTTGTCAGGTTTGTCAAAGATCAGATAGTTGTAGCTATGCGGCATCATTTCTGAGGGCTCTGTTCTGTTCCATTGATCTATGTCTCTGTTGTGGTACCAGTACCATGCTGTTTTGGTTACTGTAGCCTTGTAGTATAGTTTAAAGTCAGGTAGCGTGATGCCTCCAGCTTTGTTCTTTTGGCTTAGGATTGACTTGGCGATGCGGGCTCTTTTTTGGTTCCATATGAACTTTAAAGTAGTTTTTTCCAATTCTGTGAAGAAAGTCATTGGTAGCTTGATGGGGATGGCATTGAATCTATAAATTACCTTGGGCAGTATGGCCATTTTCACGATATTGATTCTTCCAACCCATGAGCATGGAATGTTCTTCCATTTGTTTGTATCCTCTTTTATTTCATTGAGCAGTGGTTTGTAGTTCTCCTTGAAGAGGTCCTTCACATCCCTTGTAAGTTGGATTCCTAGGTATTTTATTCTCTTTGAAGCAATTGTGAATGGGAGTTCACTCATGATTTGGCTCTCTGTTTGTCTGTTATTGGTGTACAAGAATGCTTGTGATTTTTGTACATTAATTTTGTATCCTGAGACTTTGCTGAAGTTGCTAATCAGCTTAAGGAGATTTTGGGCTGAGACAATGGGGTTTTCTAGATATACAATCATGTCATCTGCAAACAGGGACAATTTGACTTCCTCTTTTCCTAATTGAATACCCTTTATTTCCTTCTCCTGCCTGATTGCTCTGGCCAGAACTTCCAGCACTATGTTGAATAGTAGCGGTGAGAGAGGGCATCCCTGTCTTGTGCCAGTTTTCAGAGGGAATGCTTCCAGTTTTTGCCCATTCAGTATGATATTGGCTGTGGGTTTGTCGTAGATAGCTCTTATTATTTTGAGATACGTCCCATCAATACCTAATTTATTGAGAGTTTTTAGCATGAAGGGTTGTTGAATTTTGTCAAAGGCCTTTTCTGCATCTATTGAGATAATCATGTGGTTTTTAATGAATCCAGGAGCTGGTTTTTTGAAAAGATCAACAAAATTGATGGACCGCTAGCAAGACTAATAAAGAAGAAAAGAGAGAAGAATCAAATAGATGCAATAAAAAACGAAAAAGGGGATATCACCACCGATCCCACAGAAATACAATCTACCATCAGAGAATACTACAAACACCTCTATGCAAATAAACTAGAAAATCTGGAAGAAATGGATAAATTCCTCGACAAATACACCCTCCCAAGACTAAACCAGGAAGAAGTTGAATCTCTGAATAGACCAATAACAGGTTCTGAAATTGTGGCAATAATCAATAGCTTACCAACCAAAAAGAGTCCAGGACCTGATGGATTCACAGCTGAATTCTACCAGAGGTACAAGGAGGAACTGGTACCATTCCTTCTGAAACTATTCCAATCGATAGAAAAAGAGGGAATCCTCCCTAACACATTTTACGAAGCCAGCATCGTCCTGATACCAAAACCTGGCAGAGACTTAACCAAAAAAGAGAATTTCAGACCAATATCCTTGATGAACATTGATGCAAAAATCCTCAATAAAATACTGGCAAACCGAATCCAGCAGCACATCAAAAAGCTTATCCACCATGATCAAGTGGGCTTCATCCCTGGGATGCAAGGCTGGTTCAACATACGCAAATCAATAAATGTAATCCAGCATATAAACAGAACCAAAGAAAAAAATATTTTTCTGATTAGAAGTATAAGAAAAGGTTGGAGAAACATTATTGGCTATTAAACTTGAGGACATTTTGCAAACTTATTAATATATTGCATAAGAAACACTTTTACTTATTTCATTGAACCATATTAATGAGAAATGCAGGAGAACTTAGTGGTTTTCATTGTGTTAAAATGTAAAATGTGCATTAGAATTCCTTGGGAGCTTTCAACCATGAAGGTAAATAACATGATCATTTCTTTGGAATCTTATTTTCCATTTCTGGAATGAAGATCATGCTCATGAGAGCTGTAGGCGGGAATCAGGAGACAGATCTCTGTTACTGCTGCCAATGGGCTAGTGGCAGTGAAATTACCTCACAGATTCATAAGAATCTTTCCGTCTTCTCTTCTGAAGGGTTCAGCACTAGTGGAGATAAAGGGATTATTTTTTCTGCCCATCCATTCTCAGGATCTCATAAAACCTTGACAATAAGTGTGCTAATAAGAACTAATTGCTCTAATGGACACTAGTCTAGTGGGATCCAACAGAGACCACCAACGCACTGAAGTTGAAAAGTATTTTGTAGCAGGCTATGAATGCATAGATTTCAACTGTTTACTTCAGAGTAAAAGAAAAATATACTTCCAAATTTTCTCATAATTTCTATACCTCTTGTTTTGTGTGTTTTGAAAGAAGGTTTAAAATAAAAGGGCTCTGTCTGTTTTCATGATTTCACTTAGGGGAAAAGGTTATTTTCTCCCACAGCAACTGATACATAAAAAAGCAGCATGAAACTATGATACTAGATGAGATACCAATTTTCTTCTCTTCTTAATACCACACATTCAATTCTTTTCAATAGTTTTCTCATATATACATATATACATATATAAAACTTTTTGTTTGTATATATGTATATATAAAACTTTTTTTTTTGAGACAAAATCTTTGTCACCCAGGCTGGAGTACAGTGGCACAATCTCAGCTCACTGCAACCTCTGCCTCCTGGGCTCAAGCGATTCTCCTACCTCAGCTTCCCAGTAGTTGGGACTACAGGCATGCACCACCATGCCCGGATAATTTTTGTATTTCTAGTACAGACGGAGTTTCACTATATTGGCCAGACTGATCTCAAACTCCTGACCTCAAGTGATCCGCCCACCTCGGCCACCCAAAGTGCTGGGATTATAGGCATGAGCCACCGTGCCCCATCCGTTTTCTGATATTTCTTACAGAATAATGTGTATGTATTATTCCTTTCTTCTGTTCAACCCCCAGCCTCCAGGTTTCTTTAGAATCTTGTAGAGCTATATCTATGGCTATAGATACAGAAGTACATCTGTAGGTATCTATCTATATCCGTTGCGCTAAGCTCATGCATTAGAATCGAACCAGGTCCTTAGGCCTGTTTTTGCCTACTATTTTTGAACACCCCAGTCCAAACCATGTTAAACAAGTTTTCAGATTCCTATAGTTTGGGGACATTGCCAATATCTTCCTTTTTTCTATCATCATCATCATATTTAATTCTGGGTCTTTTGACTTTCTATGTAAACATTAGACACTAGATTTTCACAAAATAACTCTTTAGGGTTTTGACTGGGATTGTGTTAAATAAAGACGGAAATAACTGACATGTGAACAATATTGAGTCTCCCTATACATGAACATAGAATATTTCTCCTTTTAAGATGTTTTATTTTCTTCAACATCACCATATTTTACAATCAGCTCATCAATATTTTATTATGTGTATAGAGAGCCCTTCGAAAAGCAGAAGTAGTCATATTAACCAATGAAATAGTTCTCAAATGGAATAGAAGCTATTCATAGGAAAGAAAGTTGTTCTATTTTTATTCTTAATGCTATAAATTCACAATGAAGTGCTTACTATTCAGGGATCTGGTCAAAAATAATATAAGAATATTCTCAGCAGCATATTATACAATCTTTAAGAATAGGCCCATTACATGAGTGTGTAGCTTTTTAAAATGATGAATATTTTCTTATGCCTTACCTATGGTGGATTGCAAACTATATTTGGTGCTTCTTCAATATAGCCCATTTGATGTCAAAAGGTGAGAGTAGCCAGCCCGAGGAAGGAAATCAATACGCTCTCGGACAGCGCTTAAGGCAACATGACCCCTTGGAGCATTTGGTAAACCACAGCAGTGAAAAAGCAAGGAAAGCAAATCAGTTTTTTTCAATTTTTTTTTCAAAAAGTCGTGTAATGTTTTTCCTAAGATCACATTGTCATTTTATAATGTTGAGGTATTGTATCAAAACATGTCACAGTATAGGAAAAATATTAGGAGAAAGGAAAATGCATTGATTATAATTTTAATGATCATGCATCCTCTTCAAAGCCGTAGATCCTAGCTTGATCCCTAGCTCCATAGCATTTACAATTGATTATGTACAGTTCAAACTTCTGAAATATTTACAAATGTTAGATAACGACAACCCCAGAAGAAAATGCAAAAAAACAGAAAGCTCGCAGAAGATAGCCTAAGGCAATCACTGATGAAGTCAGACCTTCATGATCTGTGAGCTTTACTTGAAAATCCTTTACTAAAATGTTTTCACACATGGTTTTGGGCTTTGGGATGAAGCAACTGTTCACCAAAGAAAGGTAAGGATTATTTACTGGCATCAGAAATAGGGAATCTAGTATTAAACAGTACAGAGGTTATTATCTATCACACATCGAATTTACCAAAGTTGAATGACAACTCTCATAGCAACGGATTTTAGCTTAGATGCTCCAAGCCATGTTTCAGATAAAAGTTTATGTGATCTCTTTAAAGGACTGTGTACTGTTAATCAAGAAATTTTGCTCCGGGCCTCATGTTTGTCTTTCACTTCAGGCTATTCAGCACTATCCCGCAGGTATTCTGGCAAGGGCATGCTAATGTGGGCTTATGTGTGTTTGTGTCAGTAAGTGGCAGCTTGGGAGTCAGAGGGTTTCAGAGGTGTAGCTGCTTATTGGTTGCTTTACCATTGGTTAGAAAAGTCAGTGAATTAGGAATGATTTTACCCAGGTACAAAACTAAACATGATTGTTATTTTTGATGTCATGTTTATACATGTATGTATTCTTTACTCAAGCTGTCTTTTGATTTATCTGTTTCTAGTCTCTGATGAGACCATTTCCCTCTATGCAACATTGGAAAACAAAACTATAAAGGTTCAAATATTTGTGGATTTTCTAATCAGAAATTCATTGCCCAAGTAATTACATCCATCTAACTCTCAAAGTTACTATTATGAAAAGTTCTCATAAATTTCCAACAGTATATTAAACCTGTTATTTTTGAGTATCTATATTTGCCCAATTCTGTGTGAAATTCTTTATATTCATGAGCCTATTTTTGAGGAAGGAATTATTTGCATTTTACTTATGATTGAACTGAGAACATAACAGCTAGTAAGTAGTGAAATTCTGGATTCAAATATAGGCTCAGCAGACCCCATATTCCATCCTAATATATTATTCATTTATTCATCAACAAATATTTATTGAGTGTGGACCGTGTGGTTGGCCCTGGGAATACAGCAGCATCCTACTTAAATAGGGCTTATATTCTGAAAAGGTAACAGTGATTGTCAGCCCTTCTCTGCAGAGGTGCCTGCTGACATCATCAGCATCCTTCATGATGGTGTCTTCTGAAGTAGCCAGTTCCACTTGTCTATGGCTTAGAGGATCCATTCTGCTAGCATCAAACTCTTCCAGGCCACTGGCTCTGTCCTTCTCTCTCTCACCCACTTCTCTGTTCATCTCAGAATACATGGAAATTAAGCTCCTCTCTCCTTGAGCCTAGGCACCCCTCTGCCGTCTTTACTTTAAGCCCCCATACCATAAGAGAAAGAAGATTTGCTACCCGGGGCTTACCACCCTTCCAGAGCACCAAGTGGGAACAGGCACAAGTGTTCCAGTGTCTGAACTGGTGTTCCAGAATCCAGTCTGGTAGGCTCAACTTCAGGAAACAGGGTGTAGGATCCGTTTGCTGAGACTCCACATCACCATTCTTTGCTCTGCACTTTCCTCTTTATTTCCTTTCCCAGCCTAGTCAAGCCTAGTGCTGTCGCTCAGAGTAGGGAACTGTGGATGATTTTGGCAGCTTCTTTTGGTTACTTTCACTAAACAAATGTTTCAGGAGTTCACTTTGAAAGTTAAAATCTAAGGCACATTGCTTACTTTGCATTGCTGTAATAGTTATTTTTCTGAAGACAAGGGACTGAAAAATAGAAATCATAAAAAAGTGTTGCAGTGGAGGTAAAAAAAATCTGTGTAAATAAAATGTGTGTGTGTGTGTACTCCATATATTGTTTCTAAAAATTTCAAAAGATCTACTATATATCATAGTAACAACAGTTAATAACATATATTGTACATTTGAAAATAGCTATGAGAGCAGATTTTAAGTGCTCTTACAACAAATAAGTGATATGTGTGTGAGGTAATGCATATGTTAAATAGCTTGATTTAGCCATTCTACAATGTATATATAAAAATATATATCCAAACATCATGTTGTACAGTGTGGATATATATATGTTTTCTTTACTCATCAATTATCCTAAATAAATATTTTAAAGAGAAAGACTTATAAATTTCCTTTTGTAACTCCACCCTTTATCTATTTGAACAGTTTTTATTTTTTGCAATTTGAATGAAATATTTTATTACTATTAAAAATTTTGTTATATATCACTCTACCTATAAATTGCTTGAATCCTTTTTTATTCTTTTCAAATGGATATTCATTGTTATATTTAATATCTAATATAACTACCATGTTTACTGATGGCTGATAAATATTTGATGCCCCGACAGGAAATCATATATTAGAATTAGCATTTATATATGTTACATTTTTTTTTCAGAGACTAGGTCTTGCTGTGTTTCCCAGGTTGGAGTTCAGTGGCTATTCACAGGCACATTTACAGTGTGCTAAAGCCTCAAGTTAATGGGTTCCAGGGATACTCCTCCCTCAGCTTCCTGAGTAGCTGGTACTACAGGTGAGGTCCACTGTGCTCCGCCTAGTAAAGAAAAAAAGGAAAAGAAAAAATATTGACTACTAAGGTATTTGAGGAAGATAATTAACAACATTATTGAATTTAAAAATAATTCTTGAGAGGATTCTATCACTCATGTATGGCAGGGCTAACATACCTACCACTAGGATTATCAAACTTTTCAAATGTAAGAAGGAGCAAGTAGGTTTCACTATGTCTTAGCAAAATGCCACAAAATTTTACAAACCTCTTTGTTTTTAGTGCAAAAAGCATAGCAGACTGAGTGTTACTTTCTCTTTGATTAAAATATTTCCAAAATTATGAGTTATTTTAAGATATCATTATCCTTTCAATCGTATACCAGAGACTTTATAAAATATAATTGAGTTTTCATTAAAAATTATATCCAATAAATATGGGGATGAATATATTACTTTTCCTTTGAATAAATACCCAGTATTGGGATTGCCAGGTCGTATGCTAGTTCTATTTCTAGGTTTTTGAGAAACCTCCATACTGTTTTACAAAATGGCTCTACTAATTTACATTCCCACCAACAGTATATGATTTTTCCTTTCTCAGCATCCTCACCATCATTTTTTATTCTGTTTTTATTTTTAAATAGCCATTCTAATCAGGGTAAGAGGATATCTCACTGTGGTTTTCATTTGTGTTTCCCCGATGATTAGTGATGTTGAGTATTTTTTCATATACCTGTTGACAACTTGTATGTCATCTTTTGAAAAACATCTGTCAGATCTTTTGCCCACTTTTAATGGGATTATTTGTTTCTTTTTTCTGTTGTTTGAGTTTCTTGTACATTCTGGATGTTAATATATCAATCATTTTTTATTAGATGAATATTTTGCAAATATTTTCTTCCATTCCAGAGATTGTTTCTTTACACTGTTGATTGTTTTCTTTGCATGTTTTCCCTCATATGTGGTAGCCAAAAATGTTGCTCTCATGGAGATAGAGAGTAAAATGATAATTATCTGAGGCTAGGAAAAGTGTGTGTGTTGGGGAGGAATGAAGTAAGGTTGGTTAATGGGTACAAACAAACAGATAGAAGGAATAAGTTCTAGTGTTCAGTAGCACAGCAGGGTGACTTGAATTAATAATTTATTGTATATTTCAAAATACCTAGAAGATTTTAAGTGTTCCCAGCACAAACCAATAATAAATATTTGAGTTGATGGATTTCCTATATACCCTAATTTGATCATGATATGTCATATGCATCTATCAAAATATTACACATACCCCATAAATATATACAATTATTATATCACTAAAAACTAAATAAACTTACTTCCAGCAATTTTAATTTAAATGTTAAGAATTATAGTTCTTTTGATCTGAAAATTAGAGGATGAAAATAACATTTTCCTAGTCACAAAACACTTCCTTTCAGTAAATACTACCAACTTATGAGAAAGTAGACTATTTATTTAGTTTTTTAATAATTTAATTTACTAATTTTACTAATTCAACATTTATATATTGTTCAAAACATTCAGGTTTAAATAAGAAATGTTGTATGATTGACCTGTTAGAGGATCCATAATTATGTATTGGCTTAAACCTAATACATGGCTAATTTTGTTTAATTTCTTGCAATTAAGGAAGGAGTTAAACTTGTGATGATGCAATGCAAAATGTATCATGACATAAGCTTAATAAGAGTCCCCTTCTGAATATGTGATGCGTCTAAAGAGTATGTGTAAACAGTACCATTTTAATTTGTGCATTTTCAGCCCAACATCACAGCTGACACACAGTGGGAGGTTAATAAATATTCACTGCAAACATGCTTTGTAATATCAGTCACCTGAAAGAAGAACTTAACCACTCATGCTGTGAGCGTACCTAGACCAAGTATTCTTTCTTTTAATTTTCATGATAATTAAGTTTAAAAAGAACTAATATGAAACAACAGAAACTATAAGCTTAAAATAATAAAGTTAGACATTGAAAGCTAAATCAAATTATAATTTAAATATGAGAATCAAAAGTAATCAGCTTGCTATTGATAAGACCTAAGCATATTTTATTAATTTTATGCTGACATGACATTAAAATATTGTAAAATATTTCAAAATTGTTAAAAAATGAAAAATATATTTCATAGAATATAGCAAAAGGAATGTTTTTGTTTTCTAGAAAAGTTATTTTCATATATGATGTTTTGAGTTATTGTGCATTGTTTAGCAATTTATGCAAAAAATTAAAATGTATCACGAAAATCCTTAAGAGAAACACTATTAAGTAAAACAATAATCGTGATTGCAGGGGATATTCATATTAAAATAATTCAATTAGTATTGGTAAGAAACCGTTATTTTAAAATAATGTCAAAATTCAAGAAGTTTAAGGGAATTTACACTTTTTCTTTCTTTCACAGGATATTAGTTCACATTGTAGATAAATAGTATTATATGGGATTTTGAGCTTAGAACATTATTTAAAATAATATGAATTATTCATTTATATTCTATAATTAATTATTAACAATAAGCTAGACAATGTCCAAAAGGTCAATGTAAATTTAAACATTGAATGTATTCTCATTACATACTTAGAATTAGGTATGGGCACCAATGATGATATCTCTTGTGAGTTAAACAAGGTGGAAGTTTATTTCTCCCCCATGTAGCAGTTCGCCCCATGCTGTCAGGGATCCAGGTTTTAACTGTGTTGGTGCTCAGCCACAAATAACTTTAACTTCATGTTGTACTCCAAGACGATAACATCCACATTCTAGGTGACAAAAAATAAAAAGGACAAAGAAGAGACCAAACAATCACTCTGGACTTTCTTAAAGAAGGTTCTGAAAAACTGCCACTTAGACATACTGTCACGTAGCTACAGTAAGATTCAGACATGAGGTGTGTATCCCGAATGGACACTTGCTTGCATTTTGATAATAAAGTGGAAGGAGAATAAAGAGTGATAAAGGAAAACCAGCAATCTCTTTCGCATCTATGGTGACCATAGTTAATATACTAATGTATTTTTCTAATATTCTTGTTTGTTTGTTTGTTTGTTTGAGATGGAGTCTCACTCTGTCGCCCAGGCTGCAGTGCAGTGGCGCCATCTGGGCTCACTGCAAGCTCCGCCTCCCGGGTTCACGCCATTCTCCTGCCTCAGTCTCCCGAGTAGCTGGGACTACAGGCGCCCGCCACCACGCCCGGCTAATTTTTTTTATTTTTGGTAGAGACGGGGTTTCACTGTGTTAGCCAGGATGGTCTCGATCTCCTAACCTTGTGATCCACCTGCCTTGGCCTCCCAAAGTGTTGGGATTACAGGCGTGAGCCACCGCGCCCGGCCGTAATATTCTTTTTGTGTTCCTATATGTGTGATTTTATATAAAACCAAGTAATATCCCAAACTATTTTTTCATTTAACTGACTCGTATTCTTCAGTGTTAAGCATTTCAGCTTATAGATAGATGTTAATTTATTTACACAATTCTCTAATGTTAAAAACCTAGCCTTTCTCAAAATTGTGTTAATATAGTAATTTTTTGTGATAAACATTAGCTTACTATAATGTTTTTTAATCTTGTCATTCCCTTATAACTAACAATATTTTAATATTACGGTAAGCCTCTTCAGCATGAAACAGAATACTTACAATTAAATATATGTTCTAATGAATTGTAAACTCATTCAAGTTACATGTTTAAAATTTGGGGCTGGGCACAGTGGCTCATGCCTCTATTATCCCAGCACTTTGCAAGGCTGAGGCAGGCAGATCACGAGGTCAGGAGTTGGAGACCAGCCTGACCAACATGGTGAAACCTCGTCTCCACTAGAAATACAAAAATTAGCCAGGCATGGTGGTGTGCGCCTATAATCCCAGCTACTCAGGAGGCTGAGGCAGGAGAATCACTTAAATCCAGGAGGCAGAGGTTGCAGTGAGCTGAGATCGCACCACTGTACTCTAGCCTGGGCAACAGAGCAAGACTCTGTCTCAAAAAAAAAAAAAAGAAAGAAAAATTGGGTTATGTTAAGCTTTTAAACTCAACTTATAGATTTTCTTATTAAAGACAATTAAAATCTTAAAATATAGTAATACTTGTAAATGTAAATCCAATCACTTTTTCTTGCACTTTTTACTAACTTTTGGATTACTAACATATTTTAGATATAATTTTTCTATTATTTAATGAGATTTCCAAATTTCATTAAGTATGTTCCCTTAGACATTACAAACCAAAATTTCAAGTTTAATAGACTTTATTTTTCTCTAGAAAATTTAATATGGCAGACTTACAAATCTAACACATTGAATCGTTATAAGCATTTAACTCCTTTAAAAAAAGACATAAACATCTTAAGAATTTTAGATATGTTTAAAAATCTTAAAAATCAATTACAAATTTGTTACTATTCTACTTCTTTCTAAAATATATATTTATTATTTTATATAACTCTCTGATATTACACATCTACTCAGATAATCAAGAAAAAGCAAAGTTACCATTATCTGGAATATGGATATGCAAATCATCAAAAAACATTATAAACTATTTTTTAAAGCCACAAACTTAACTCATTCTCAGCCATGGCTAAAATGACTCTACAACATCCAATGGATTTATATTTTAGTGACCCCATAGCCATAATAAAATGTGACACATAGAGAAAAGAATTAGAATACACAGTTATGTCTTGTCCTTTGGTACACAAACATATTCATTGAAAACAAGAAACTACCCTTGACACTGAAATCACTATTCCACAATTCCTTTGCAAAATGTTGTATTAAACTTATTGTTTTTGCTCCTCCATTACATACTCATTTCTCAACTAGTTTCATGCACTGAACTAAAACTGATATTCTAGAAGTATCAATATCTATGGTAGTTAGAATGATGGCCAAAGATTCTCATGTCCTTATCCTCAGTACCTGCTAATATGTTACCATTTGTAGTGAAGCACTTAACTCCTTTAAAAATAAGACATAAACATCTTATGTCCTATGGGCATGGTGGTTCGTCCTTTAATATTATGTCTTATTATTATTTGTTTTAGGATGAGTTGAACCAACCATCATTGAATAGAAATTAATCAGTTATTGATTAGATAGTTAATTAGGTAGTTATATTTCAGATGTGATTAATGTTATGGACTTTGAGATGGGCAAATTATTCTGGATTATCTGGATGCCTCCAGTATAATCTTAGTCCATAAGATTGGAGAACCTTATGCAGCTATGGTTAGAAGAAAAGAGATGTGGCTGAATGCAGTGGCTCACACCTGTAATCCCAGCATATTGGGAGGCCACAAAGGGATGGTCACTTGAGTCCATGAGTTTGAGACCAGCCTGAGCAACAAAGTAAGACCTTGTCTTCAAAAACTGAAAAAAAAAAAGTTAGCCAGGTGTGGTACTGGTTGCCTGTGGGCCCAGCTACTCTGGAGGCTAAGGCAGGAGGATTGCTTGAGCCCCAGGAGTTTGAGGCTGCAGTGAGCTGTGAACGCCACTGCACTCCAGCGAGCTGTGATCGCCACTGCACTCCAGCTTGGGGAACAAAGCAAGACCTTGTCTCAAATTAATTAATTAAAAAATAAAAGAAAGAGATGTGATGATGACGATGAGTCAGAGGTATGCCATGTTGTTGGCTTCAAACATGAAATGAGAGAGCTACTAGCCAAGGAATGCAGGTAGTTTCTAGGAACTGAAAAAAGTCAAGAAACGAATTCTTTCTTAGAGTATCCTGAAGGAAATGCAGCTCGGAAATAGTTTGATCTTATCCCAGGGAGACAGCTGTCAGGCATCTGACCTAAAGAGTTGTAAGATCATAAGCTTTATTGTTTTAAGCCACCAAATTTGTGAATAATTTGTTGTAGTGGCAATGTGAAACAAATAAAGTGACCTGTTAGCACCACATTCAATGAGTTAGGGGTTAGCTAAACTATTATGTTACACCATATTATCCTATAATATCTTTCTCTAAACACTAATCATATTGTAATCTTTTCTTTGATTTATTATCCTTCTGTAAACTCCCAGAAGACACAAACTGCATCTTGCACAGAGGTGTACTCAGGACCATGGACAGTACTCTCAAAAGTGTGTTACATGAAATCACTGTTTTTCAAGTCTTCATTCCAATCGACCTCTGAAGCATTTGATCTTTTTAAATTTAACTCCCCATATATTTGAATGGCTACTATGCACAAATTTTAGTTGTTTAGGAATTGCAAATTAGAGTAAAACATTCTGTCTCCAAGGCATTTGTAAATTTGGTAGTAGTGGGAACTCAATAGCTGATTAGGTAAATAGGTAAATTGATGGACTAGACCAGAAAAAATCTAATCAAGAATAACCATACGAAAAAGAAGAAAAGGTACCGAGTGAGGAAAATTGAATATTATGTAATAAGTTACCTGGATCCAGGGAATATGAATAAAATTAAATCACTGAGCTAATTGTCTCAGATGAGGTGCCTTGCAATGGTGTATTTTGTATTTACACTACTAGCTTGTCTCATCTCATGCTCAATGTACCTTCCACCCAAGGATGTAATAGTTCCATCTTTATTTTTCTTTCTTCATGTGTCTAAGCTTCCATAACTATTTATTAGCATTGATCCCTGGCCTGAAATTATATTTGAGGAAATTTTCTGTTTGGCTGGTTCCTGCTATTCTGTCCCCATTGCACATGCTTTAGTTCAAATGACATGCTTCTGCCTAGGTGATTTTTTCCTTGATTTAATCTTGATTCTACAGCTAGTTCCTTCACAGGACAGGAATTCTGTCTTTATCTAATCAGTCCTGATGAACCAATACTGAAAGAAAAACCTGGTTCCAATTAGTTATAAAAAAAAAACTTTCAGATGCTGGCTGCATGTATAGATATAGTTTCATCTATGGCTCAGCCCTATGTATGCATTTTAGTAGTGTTAAGATGTGCTGCCTAATACTTAGCCAGATATTAATCGCAACAAATCTGTTTTGTTTTCTCCCACCTCTTAGAAAGCTATTGCAGCATATGCTACTGGACAGTTCCTTTGAACCTGTTATTTCTCTGATTCATTTTCAGTCCCAGATCCTCATAGCTGTCCTTAACTCCTATTCCAGTGTCAATAATAAAACAAATTGAACTGAACCTCATTGCAACACCTAGTTAATATATTGGTCTATGTATTTAAAATCACTTGCCAACTACTAATGCATCTATGGCTTATGTTAAATACAAACCATGCAATATTATGATCTTAACAGTAATGCTTTTATAATATAATCCAACTACCATCCCAGTCTTATTGCCTGCTTTTCCTGCATTCCTGCCAGACTCTACTTGATCTCCTCTGAGGAAACCCTTGTTTTCTGTTTCAAAAATATTCTTCTCAGCTTCTTTCACCTTTCCCTCTCTTTACCTGTTGTAATAACATAACTTTTATAGTCTCTTCTTGAAGCTCTTCCATTCCTGTAGTTACCAACACTCCCTTTTCTGCACTCTCTCTAGACTCCTTTCTGGAAAATACATTATGGGAAATGATACAAGTGTGTCCTATGGCTACTAGTGGAATATTTTCATTCCAGGCTAAGTTATATTGAAATGTTTTTGATTCTCATGCCTTATCTTTTTTGCTGTGACAGGTAAAACTAAGTTTGGCTGTGAGCAACAAACAAAAAATAACTGTTTCTTCAATAAGACAGAACTTAACTTGTCACTCTCGTACAAGTGCAGGAGTCAGTGGCATTGAGGAGGTAATGTTCCTCAATAGCAAGACTCACGACCCTTCCTGAAAGGCTTTTCTAGGGCTGGCGTCTATTCTCAAGGTGGAGAATCTCAAGGTCATTCACCACGGCAGCTCCAATTCCAACTACTAAGCCTGCAATCAATCCGGCAGGAAAGGAAAAAGGGATGGTGACTTTGAAGGGCTTTCATACTTGAAGGATATTTCCTAGAAGTTGAAAATATTATTTGCATACTGACTTCCCCTTGACCAGAAAACTAAGTTATATGATTACTATAATAAAGATCGTGCCTTTGTTTTTGTTGTTGCTGTTGTTGTTTGACCACTGACAGTTTTTAAGCCTCACTCGTCTCTGTTTTCCCCTGGATAAGATGGAAAGAAAGCCTGGCTGCTCTCCCCTTTGGATCAAGTGGGAAGTTCAAAGGAGAAAAGCCTCTGCCCATGCACAGGAAACCTACAACATAGAAACCCCAAGCGAGTCTGTGTACTGATTTATCAAATGATTTTCTGACCTGTTCAGGAGCCACACTGCCCTGTCCAGAAAGCCTTATTATTTGAGTAAAATCTTCTCACACACTATTGGAGTGTGTGTGTGTGTGTGTGTGATCATCAGTTTCAACATATGAACCAAATTTCGGATGGGCTTTCATCCTGTTTCTGCTACTACCCAGAAAGAAATACTAGAAAATGTAAGCTTTCCTCTAGTATTTCTTAGGTCCAGTTCAAATCTGGTGGTTCTATTACCAAAGAAAAAGTCAATAGTGGTAACTGGCAGTTAATTTTGCAAATCTTTACTTTGTATGTAATAATAATATTCTGCATTGAGTTGATTTTTAGTACATTTCCATTATTATTATTGTATTTCTCTATGTATTTTAATAATAGCTTTGGTATACAAATATATATATACACACACACACACACCACACACACACACACCACACACACACACACACCACACACACACACACACACACTATCTTCTTTTGTGCTTAGGCAAAACGATGTTACCAAGTAACACTATTTTCACAGACACGTGTGCATGGACACACACACATGCTGAACGGTGTTCAAAATGCCTTTTGAGATAAAACTAGCACAGACAGGCAAGAATGATTCACATGATGAGATAGGCCCATTCTGAGAGGAAGAGCTAATTCCAGGAATCATTACACTAACTCATTGTTTGATGACATCAATACACCTTTTCAGATTTTATAGCTAAATGCAAATTATAATAAATGTTTGTGTTGAAAATATAGTTATAATATAGTTTGTGTAGAAAAATATAGTTATTCAGGTTTGTTATATTTACTGGCTTTAAGACTATTCTCAATCTACTATTTGCTTAGCCTTTGAACTGTGTTATTACCATTTAATTTACATATTTGTCATCATATTCATCTACTCTTTCTGACATCTGGGAGTCTTCATTATACACAGTAGGAGCTCAGGAAGTGAAAATTTAAAATAACTTACTTCACTAATTATAAGCTCACTTTTTAAAAACATTGACATATCTTAAACTAGATTGTTTCCTAAAAGCAATAGCATATAATTACTCAATTTATAGTGTTTATTTTCTCTCACTGATAGATAAAATAACAAGGCATGGTAATACTAGATATATACTTTGACTTCTTGAGATAATTCTATTCTTGGACAATTATCAATAGTCCTAAGACACTGAAACTTTAGAGATAATATGCTTTGTGCTATGATACTTTTTCATTGTGTAAAGAGAATCTCAGATCAAAGTTTCCTTGTACCTGCAACCCATCTCATTTCAATTGTTTGTTTAGTGGTTCACAGCCCAAAGACAAAATATGTATGATAAAATTACTGTAGTTGACAGCTTATAAGAATTGTTTTCTAATTTATTCTCAAGTAAAAACACTACATGTTGACACCTATGTCTGAGAAAAAATTGTTGATACCTCTCAAATGAGTGACTAAAGATAAATTTTCAATTTTAGTAAACATGAGAAGTAAAATCAAGTTCCATTCATTGGTTTTTTGACCCTGAAGAAATATTTTAAGACTTACAATTATAAAGGGTTTATTTTAGGGTTACATATTAGGTCAGGCTGGGTGTCCAAAAGCCCATTGCTAGAGATGAATAAGAAGCTCTAAATATATGCACGAAAGAACTTTCCTTGTAATATATCCTGGGGTGGGAAATCAAGATCTTCTTTAGTGGTTCCACCATGTCTTCAATTCCCACATTTCATGTTTTTTCTGTTCCCTCATACCTATCCATGGTTCTGCTGCTGTCTTCAGACTTGTTATTTTATAGTTGCATGATGATGTGTGATTGTATCAGACTACATTGTAATCTTGGTGAATAGATTTTCCCTACCATCTTACAATAGTATATAAATAAGGCATTTTTTTTAAAAAAAAGAAATAATCATAAGAAATCTTCCAAGACTTATTAATTTGATGCTGATATGGATGGCTTGTGTGGACATTATGGAACATGCAGGTAGGCTGGTCTGATTTAAGAAGAAATTATAAAGAACATCCACTCCCATACTACTATGATTATTGGAATTCAGTTGGGAGGTAACACTACATTATATACTTAAAAATATAGAAGTAGGTACTTAGAATACTTATGATATTTGAACAAATATTACATAAAATCAGTTTTAAAATACAGTTTACAAAAATAGAATTTTACAAAAAGGTGGAAAGAACGACAACTAGAAAAAGTAGAGTCCTAGAAGAAACATGAGGGAAAGAGGGAGAAAAGAGAAATGAGTAGAGAGGAAGGGAGAGAACGAAACCCCAAACCGGTAATAAATTCTGTAACAGTAAAGGCTTCCATAAAATGAGGAAAAATTAAAGATAATAATGAAGTTAATGTCTAGGAAATGTATTCTATGAAAAGGTAGTTTACAAGTATTTTTATTAAAATTTAATAAATGCAAAAGCCAATCAGATGAATCATGCCTAGGATCATAATGTTTTAAAAAAGCTGTATTTCTATAAATGTATTAAATCTAAGTAAACTGCATGTTAAAAGAATAGTGAGTGTCTACATGGAGTTTAGGAAAAAAAGATGATCTAAAGAATAAAACATTGGTTTTCTGTCCCCAGCCTTCTTCCTGATAGATAATGTGCTGAGAAGATTGAAAATGTATCCCAGTCACCTAGAAAGTTTTATTTCTTATTAAAAATTAATAAATTGAAATATTGATGTATATCTGATATATAAAACAATCGTGTATTCTAAATTAATGTATTAAAAGTATCTAGTTTGGATGATTATTTGTTAGCTATGAAAACCATTTCTGAAAAAGAAGGCCAGATGTTATAAAAATTTTCAGCCATCGTCGTGGAATTTTGTCTGTAGTTTTTAAAAATAAGCTGTGTCTTATGTCTTCTGAACTCTAAGAAATGAATCTACACTAGCATAGAAGTGCTGCAATGAATAACTGTTCTCTTTCAACACTGAGAGCGTCTTATACACTGAAAATGGAACCATATTTCTACTATAAACAGCTATTAGAGCAAAAATGTTATAGAAAGGTTGAAACAATAGTGGCCAGGCACGGTGGCTCACGTCTGTAATCCCAGCACTTTGAGAGGCCGAGGCGGGTGGATCACGAGGTCAGGAGATCGAGACCATCCTGGCTTACATGGTGAAACATTGTCTCTACTAAAAATACAAAAAAAAAAAACAAAAAAAAATTAGCTGGGCTTGGTGGTGGGTGCCTGTAGTCCCAGCTACTCAGGAGGCTGAGGCAGGAGAATGACGTGAACCTGGGAGGTACAGCTCGCAGTGAGCCGAGATCACGCCACTGCACTCCAGCCTGGGCGACAGAGGGACACTCCGTCTAAAAAAACAAAAAAAAAATTGAAACAATAGTAAAAGAAGCCAGAATTCAGAAATGCTGTTTAAAAGATTCGCTGTCATTGCAATACACAAGCATACCTCCAAGATATTGCAGGTTCAGTTCTAGACCACCATAGTAAAGCAAGTATCACAATAAAGCAAGTCATTTGCACTTTTTGGTTTCCCAATGCTTATAAAAGTTATGTTTGCACTATACTGTAGTCTATTAAGTGTGCATTAAGTAGCAGTATGTACATTTTTCCTTCCTTCCTTCCTTCCTTCCTTCCTTCCTTCCTTCCTTCCTTCCTTCCCTCCCTCCCTCCCTCCTTCCTTCCTTCTTTTTTTGAGATGCAGTCCTACTCTGACACCCAGGCTGGAGTGCAGTGAGCGATCCTGGCTCACCACAACCTCTGCCTCCCAGGTTCAAGTGATTTTTCATGCCTCAGCCTCCCAAGTAGCTGAGATTATGGGTGCCCATCACCATGCCCGAGTAATTTTTGTATTTTTAGGAGCGACAGGGTTTCACCATGTTGACCAGGCTGGTCTTGAACTCCTGACCGCAAGTGATCCACCTGCCTTGGCCTCCCAAAGTGCCGGAATTAAAGGCTAAGCCATTGTGCCCAGCCACATATCTTAATTTTAAAATATTGCTTTAAAAAAAGCCAATAATCATCTGAGCCTTCAGGGAGTTGTAATATTTTTGCTGGTTTGGAGGTTCTTGCCTCCATGCTGATGGCTGTTGACTGATCCAGGTGGTGGTTGCTGAAGGTTGGAGTAACTGCAGCAATTTCTTAACATAAGACAACAATGAAGTTTGCTGCGTGAATTGACCGCCTTTTATGAAAGATTTCTCTACAGCATACAATGCTGTTTGATAGCATTTTGCTCACAGTAGAACTTCTTTCAAAATTGACGTCAACCCTCTCAAACCCTGCCACTTCTTTATCAATGAATTTTATATAATGTTTAAATCCTTTGTTAATATTTCAACAATATTCACATCTTCACCAGGAATGGAGTCCATCTCAAGAAAACACTTTCTTTGTGCATCCATAAGAGGTAACTCCTCATCTGTTGAAGTTCTATCATGAGAATGCAGCAATTCAGTCACACCTTTGGGCTTCTCTTTTAATTCTAGTTTTCTTGCTATTTCCCTGCATCTTTAGCTCCTTTCTCCACTGAAGTCTTAAAACTTTCAAAGTTATCAATGAATGTTGGAATAAATATCTTCAAAGTTCCGTTAATGTTAATATTTTGACTTCCTCCTACGAATTAGGAATGTTCTTAATGGCATCTAGAATGGTGAATCCTTTCCAGATGGTTTTCAATTTGTTTTGCTCAAATCCATAAGACGAATCCCCGTGTATGACACCTGTAGCCTTACAAAATGTATTTCTTAAGTAATCAGACCCAAAAGTCAAATTTACTTCTTGATCTATGGGCTAAAGTATGAATGTTGTGTCAACAGGCATGAAAACATTAATCTCTATCAGACCTCTTGGGAATCCAGGTGCATTGTCATTGAGCAGTAATAATTTGAAATAAAACTTTTTTTCTTAGCAGTAGATTTGGATCATGGGCTTAAAATATTTAGTAAACCATGTTTTAAGCAGATGAGCTGTCATACCATCTTTGTTATTCTGCACAGGCAGAGGAGATTTACCATAAGGTTTAAGGGTCCTAAAATTTTTTGAATGGTAAATGAGCATTGGCTTCAAGTTAAAGTCACCAGCTGCATTAGCCCCTAACAAGATAGTCAGCTTGTCCTTTGAAGCTTTGAAGTCAGACTTTGACCTCTCTATTTATGAAAGTCCTAGATGGCATCTTCTTTCATTAGAAGGCCGTTTCATCTAATTGAAAATATGTTGTTTAGTGTAGCCACCTTAATCAATTATCTTAGCTTAATCTTCTGGATAACACAGTTTCTACATCAGCACTTGATGCTTCACATTTTATATTACGGAGATGACCTCTCTTTTTAAACCTTATGAAGTAATCTCTGCTAGCTTTAAACTTTTCGTTTGTAGCTTCCTCACCTCTTTTAGCCTTTACAGAATTGAAGAAAGTTAGGGTCTTGCTCTGGATCAGGCTTTGGCTTAAGGCAATGTTGTAGCTGTTTCGATCTATCCAGACAACTCAGACTTTCTCCATACCAGCACTAAGGCTGTTTCCCTTTATGCTTCTGCTGTGTTCACTAGGGTAGCACTTTTAATTTCCTTCAAGAAGTTTTTTTTTTTCCTTTTCTTTCTTCATTTCTTTTTTCTTTTTACGGTTTTTGTTTTGTTTTGCATTCACAACTTGGCTGTTTGGGACAAGTAGTCTAGCTTTTGGCTTATCTTGTGCCTTCCTTGCTAAACTTAATTATTTCTACCTTTTGGCTTAATGTGAGAGACATGCAAATCTTCTTCTATCCTGAATACTTGGAGACCTCTGTAGGGTTATTAACTGACCTAATTTCAGTACTTTTGCATCTCAGGGAATACAGAGGCCAGAAGAAGAAAAGGAGAGAGAGGAGAGAACAACCTATGGGTGGAGCAGTCAGCATATACACTTTTATCGTTAATTTCGCCATTTTATAAGGGTGTTGTTCTTGGTGTCCCAAAACATCTGCAATGGTGACAGCAAAGATCACTGATCACAGATCACCATAACAGATACAGCAATAATGAAAAACTGTGAACTATTGCAAGACTTACCAAAACGTGACACATATACAAAGTTAGCACATGTTGTGGGAAAATGGTGCCAATAGACTTGCTGGTGATGCAGGGTTTCCACAAACCTTCAATTTATAAAAAAAACTCAATATCTGTGAAATGCAACAAAGTCAACCACAATAAAGTAAGATATGCCTGTAATGTAGACATATGTGCAAAATGATACAGTATCTAATAGTAGTTGTGAAATAAGTATAAAGGAATATCCTTATGCCATAATACTGCCTTTGATGACAGATTTATAGTGGCAGAAAAATCACAATTATCTAATGGATTGGTTTCCAATGTCAATACTACATTAAAAATGAACTTCACGGTGAGATATTTAAAGCTATCCTTGAAGATACTCTGCAATTAATGGAGAATGCCCTCCCAATCTTTTTTTCTTAAGTGGCAAATGTTGACAAGAAAATTGATGTATTTTATCTTTCATTCTAGAATGGAACATTTTTTAAAAAGCTTATTTCTGTAAAAGGTTATTTCTCCCTTACTCTCCCAATCCCACTCCCAAATGATGGACACTCAGCCCCAGCATTGGAAAACTCTCCTATTGACTAGCTTAATTCCCTCACTAGACCTCATTTTCTTATGTAAAATGGACATTAACACTTATCTCATATTGCTGTGTGAGAATTCAATTAAATGTGTTAATACGATTTAAAAGATTAGCAGAATACCGGAAAAATAAGAATGTGCTTGATAAATGATGATTATTAGTACATTTATTTATTTTTATTTCAATTTTATTATTTGGAATACAAATCTTTTCCCAAGACCATAGAAACTCCCCTGGAAAATAATTTTATCACTCATAATATTAATTTCAGAAATATTTGCCAATATTAGAAAAAATAGTTTTGATCATGTAGACATATCGATACTGTGTATTAGTTTTCCATTTCTGGTGCAACAAATTCTCACAGATTGGGTGACTGAAGACAAACTAATTCTCTTACATCTCTAGAGATCAAGATCTAAAATCAAGGTATCAACTGAGTTGCGTTCCTCTGGAGGTTATGAGGAGAAAATCCATTCCCTGGTCTTTTCAGCTCCTAGTGGCCACCTGCATTCCCTGTTCACGGCCCCTTTCTTGTATCACCCCAATCTTTTGTTTCCATCATTCCATCTCCTATTCCTGACCTTGATCTTCCTGCCTTCTATACAACAAAGACCCCAGTGATTATGTCAGTCCCACCCAGACAATCCAGGGTAATGCCCCAAATCAAATGATTAAATTAGTCAAAACTGTGAAGTCCCTTTCATTATGTCAAGTAACATATTCATGGGTCCTGGGGATTAGGACATGAACATCATTAGGAGGCCCTTATTCAACACAGTACACTGAGTATCCTTTATTGTCTCATTCTACAGGAGTTCCACTGTGGTGGTAGTTACAAATTATTTTAAGTATCCCTTTTTTTTTTTTCCTTCCTTCCTTTCTTCCTTCCTTCCTTCCTTCCTTCCTTCCTTCCTTCCTTCCTTCCTTCCTTCCTTTTCTTTCCTTCTTTCTTTCTTTCCTCTTTTTGTGTATCACTCTGTCACCCAGACTGGAGTGCAATGGTGTGATCACAGCTTACTGCAGCCTCCAACTGCTGGGCTTAAGCCATCTTCCCACTTCAGTTGCCTGAGTAGTTGAGACTACAGGTGGGCACCACCACACCCAGATGTTTTGTTTGTTTGCTTCTTTTGTAGAAATGAAGTCTTGATATATTGTGCAGGCTGGTCTTGAACTCCTGGACTCAAGGGATCTTCCTGCCTTAGCCTCCCAAGGTTTTGGCATTCCAGGCATGAGCCACTGCACCCCATCTATTTCTATCACTTCTATCACATGCTACAGCTTGGCATAGGCTGTACAGAGCAGTACTTATTCTCTACTTTCCTAACTTAGTTGAATTTTAATCACAAATGGGACATGCAAGCTTAAATATTACTCACCCTACTCCTATTTCTGTAAAGTTAACTCTTCCTGATACGTTGTTCTCAAGATAAATAATTGGGGTCATATAAAAGCTGTTATTTAAGTTAAAAATGTAAAGAAAACCACTTATCATATTCATAGATAATATAAAATCTATTTTACAATAAATCTCCCCATTGGGTGTATCAACATTTCTTTTTAAAATTTCAATTTCCCATGTGACTGAATTTCCCATCCACTCTCTTTTCCCATTGAGATCCCGGTATTTTATACAGTAAAAGGACTTAATGGATTATCAAGGGAAATGAGCTTGCCAGCCCACATAATTTTTTAAAAATATATTTATGTAGTTTTTACAAACTCAAACAGAAAAGTATCTTTAATGCTGTAATTACCTGTCTTTTACTTCTGGGCCTTTTTTGTAATTGTAGTTCTATTCTTTTTTAATAGAAACTTTTTAATCTGATTGACATACTACGTTTTATTCTTAATATTATTTTACTATGTATTCTTTGGCTTTTCTTCTTCTTTTCTTTTTTAACCAGAAAACTAAGGCAAGAATACGAACCAGTAAAAGAGGAGGTGAAATTTTTTTATATGAATGAATCCCAAGAACAGAGAGCTCAACAAACACTTGAAGATTTATGGAATGTGTTTTCCTACCTGACAAACTGTATTAGTCAGGGTTCTCCAGAGAAACAGAACATATATATGGATGGAGAGAGAGAGAGATTTATTATGAGAGGAGGGATAAATCCCAGAGCTTGAAGGCCTGAGACCCAAGATTTCAGATGTCCAAGGCCAGAAGATGGATACTCCAGCTTCAGATGAGAGAAAATTCACCCTCCTTCCACCTTTTTGTTCTATTCAGATCTTCAATAGATTGGATGAAACCCACTTACATTGATGAGGTCAGATCTTGTTTACTAAATTTACTGACTCAAATATTAATCTCTTCAAAAAAACCCTCACGGACACACCCAGAACAAATACTTTACCACCTATCTAGCAACCTCTTAGCCAATGGAAGTTGATGCATGAAATTAACCATCATACATAACTGTCACTTTCTGAGTGATATGTTTGTCAGCAAAATGTGATAGATGAATAAGGTTTCTAGTCTCCCATTAACACCCATTTCTTTCTTTTTCTTTTCTTTTCTTTTTTTTTTTTTTTTGAGATGGAGCCTCACTGTGTTGCCTGGACTGAAATGCAATGGTGCAATCTCTGCTCACAGCAAATTTTGCGTTCCAGGTTCAAGCGACTCTCCTGTCTCAGCCTCCCAAGTAGCTGGGATTACAGTTGCCCACTGCCATACCCAGCTAATTTTTGTATTTTTAGTAGAGACAGGGTTTCAAAAGTTGGTCAGGCTGGTCTCAAACTCATGACCTCATGTGATCTACCCGCCTCGGCCTCCCAGAGTACTGGAATTTCAGGTGTGAGCCACCACGCCCAGCCAACACCCATTACATATCTTTCTGTTTTCTTAGTGATTAAAAACTGATATATTTAAAATAATGTGGATTGGTGAAAACCCATATTTCGGCAGAATACTCCAGCTGATTAAAATGAATTGTTTGCCATAGCACAGTGTGGACCAACCAAAATGGAACGTTATGTGGCCCTTTAAGTATTTGCAGTATTTATTATTTATGCTCATGTGGAATCCTTTTGCTTAACATCCCAAAAGTAACATTTTACTAATTTTAAATACAGAACTTAATTCCATATTTGCTATCAATCCATAAGATCCAATATTTTAAATGGTTAAGATAGTTTTGGAAAACAATTAAGCCTTTTATTTTGTTGATAAAATGCAATACAGTTACTATGAAATGACAAAATTTGTTTTCTACTGGCTAGTGATAAATGGGCACTCTAAAAATGAAAAACATTATCGTGTATTTAAATAGATATTATTTTTTCCTTTATCATTTCAAGAATTATTATATTGTTTTTAAAATAATACAAATATATTTAAAATATTATCATCTTTGTTTTCCAAATAAGAAAAGCAAAAAAGTTGTGAAATTTACCTAGAGTCCTATATCTGGTACCTGGTGGTGATCAGCTTTGATTGTGGTTGGCCTGACTCCAGACACAGATTTTTGTTAACTAGCACATTATGGCCCCACTTTCACTACTCTCCCTATCCCTTTCTTTCTCATTTTAAAGTAATTTTATGTCTCTATTCATTGTTAATGTTAACAATTTTGAAGACATGCTATTTACAAATTAGGGTCCTATGCTTTAATTTATTAAAATTTTACCCAAGGATTTTGAAGCACACAGACATGCTTATAGGCAGTATCCTGCCAGGAAGGGTTTATGATCCATGCTCTGTCTGTCTCCAAGGCTGACTTCCCTTGGGTTCTTTTACAAACTTATTTATTTAGACTTCCCATATGCTGCCACACTTAACATGAGCACGTGATTTCACAACCACAGACCTAAGGCTCTACATGTTGGGAAGTTAAGGAAGCAGAAATTTGGGACCATGGGAGAAAATTAGAAGTATTAAAAAAAAGTCCTTGTTAATGTTAAACTTTTGAGGAAAGCTTGTTGACTACTCAGTGGTTTTCCACCCCCACACGGGCAAGTGCCAGCAGAATAGAGTCCTAGAGAAAAGGAGGATCAGGAGAAGAAAACAGACTAGTAAAAGTTCTAGCCATGAAAATAGTTGCAAATAGTGAGAATTGGACAAAGGAGCCCTGAAATATTGCTGAAATCATCAAAACAAAACAAAACAAAACAATAGCAACAACAAATAAATTGTGATCATTTTCCCACCAGGCCTGTGAAGGAGACACTCCATCTCAAGTTTAACTCAGATACACCTAAAATTTAGTAATTTGGAAGGTAATTAAATATGAGCTTCCAAAAAATACTTTGTATGTTTTGGAGTAAAATAAAGACATTAACAAATTTATGAAGTCTAGTTTGGTAGCAGAGGGGTTGGAGGAGGTAAGGAGTAGAGAATAATTTTATATAAAGCAAATGAAAAGGGTAATGTGTGTAAGATCATTTTGTAATTTTTAAAATATTTTATACAAACACACACATGATCATTGAAAAATATCCACATGTAACTCTTTAATCCATCTTGAATTAATTTTTGTATAAGGTGTAAGGAAGGGATCTAGTTTCAGCTTTCTACATATGGCTAGCCAGTTTTCCCAGCACCATTTATTAAATAGGGAATCCTTGCCCCATTTCTTGTTTTTGTCAGGTTTGTCAAAGATCAGATAGTTGTAGATATGCAGCATTATTTCTGAGGGCTCTGTTCTGTTCCATTGATCTATGTCCCTGTTGTGGTACCAGTACCATGCTGTTTTGGTTACTATAGCCTTGTAGTATAGTTTGAAGTCAGGTAACGTGATGCCTACAGCTTTGTTCTTTTGGCTTAGGATTGACTTGGAGATGCAGGCTCTTTTTTGGTTCCATATGAACTTTAAAGTAGTTTTTTCCAATTCTGTGAAGAAAGTCATTGGTAGCTTGATGGGGATGGCACTGAATCTATAAATTACCTTGGGCAGTATGGCCATTTTCACGATATTGATTCTTCCAACCCATGAGCATGGAATGTTCTTCCATTTGTTTGTATCCTCTTTTATTTCATTGAGCAGTGGTTTGTAGTTCTCCTTGAAGAATTCCTTCACGTCCCTTGTAAGTTGGATTCCTAGGTATTTTATTCTCTTTGAAGCAATTGTGAATGGGAGTTCACTCATGATTTGGCTCTCTGTTTGTCTGTGATTGGTGTACAAGACTGCTTGTGATTTTTGCACATTAATTTTGTATCCTGAGACTTTGCTGAAGTTGCTAATCAGCTTTAAGGAGATTTTGGGCTGAGAAAATGGGGTTTTCTAGATATACAATCATGTCATCTGCAAACAGGGACAATTTGACTTCCTCTTTTCCTAATTGAATATCCTTTATTTCCTTCTCCTGCCTGATTGTCCTGGCCAGAACTTCTAACACTATGTTGAATAGGGGTGGTGAGAGAGGGCATCCCTGTCTTGTGCCAGTTTTCAAAGTGAATGCTTCCAGTTTTTGTCCATTCAGTATGATACTGGCTGTGGGTTTGTCGTAGACAGCTCTTATTATTTTGAGATACGTCCCATCAATACCTAATTTATTGAGACTTTTTAGAAAACCATAAAATCCCTAGAAGAAAACCTATGCAATACCATTCAGGACATAGGCATGGGCAAGGACTTCATGTCTAAAACACCAAAAGCAATGGCAACAAAAGCCAAAATTGACAAATGGGATCTAATTAAACTAAAGAGCTTCTGCACAGCAAAAGAAACTACCATCAGAGTGAACAGAAAACCTACAAAATGGGAGAAAACTTTCATAACCTACTCATCTGACAAAGGGCTGATGTCCAGAATCTACAATGAACTCAAACAAATTTACAAGAAAAAAACAAACAACCCCATCAAAAAGTGGGCAAAGGACATGAACAGACACTTCTCAAAAGAAGACATTTATGCAGCCAAAAACACATGAAAAAATGCTCATCATCACTGGCCATCAGAGAAATGCAAATCAAAACCACAACGAGATATCATCTCACACCAGTTAGAATGGCCATCATTAAAAAGTCAGGAAACAACAGGTGCTGGAGAGGATGTGGAGAAATAGGAACACTTTTACACTGTTGGTGGGACTGTAAACTAGTTCAACCATTGTGGAAGTCAGTGTGGCGATTCCTCAGGGATCTCGAACTAGAAATACCATTTGACCCAGCCATCCCATTACTGGGTATATACCCAAAGGACTATAAATCATGCTGCTATAAAGACACATGCACACGTATGTTTATTGCGGCACTATTCACAATAGCAAAGAGTTGGAACCAACCCAAATGTCCAACAACGATAGACTAGATTAAGAAAATGTGGCACATATACACCATGGAATACTATGCAGCCATAAAAAATGATGAGTTCATGTCCTTTGTAGGGACATGGATGAAGCTGGAAACCATCATTCTCAGCAAACCATCACAAGGACAAAAAACCAAGCACCACATGTTCTCACTCATAGGTGGGAATTGAACAATGAGAACTCATGGACACAGGAAGGGGAACATCACACTCCAGGGACTGTTGTGGGGTGGGGGGAGGGGGGAGGGAGAGCATTAGGAGATATACCTAATGCTAAATGACGAGTTAATGGGTGCAGCACACCAACATGGCACATGGATACATATGTAACAAACCTGCACATTGTGCACATGTACCCTAAAACCTAAAGTATAATAATAAAATACAAAAAAAAGAAAGTAAAAAAAAAAAAAGAAAAATATCCACAAATAGAAAAGTTTAATTATTTAGACCTAGCTTTGAGTGTATAGTCTACTGTGAAAAGCAGTTGTCAATTTAACATCCCTGATGGTTTGTTCATAAAAAAAAGTCTTTCTGTGAAAGTATTACATAAGAAAATGCCATTTATTGAAATTCAATAGTTATGCAAGTCACTCATTTTTGAAAAATTTGGGAGTATTTTATTTAAGAACAAGCATAGATTACTATGGAAATCTAATATAAAATTGTATGGGATTATACCTGCATTTCTGAATTATCTGATAATTTTCTCCCATATGCAGATACTTATCCATCTCACCATGAGTCATTTTGTAATTAGGAGTTTGTGAAAGCAAACTTATTCATAGTTACACAAATTAATTATTTTATGTATCAATAAAATAAAATTTCCTGTTTTCACCCACCTTTCTCATTTATTTATCTTATCCATGAAAGTTAACTTAATTACTGGTCAATTTGATGGTATGATATAATTTAGAAAATAAACTGAAATGCCTTTTTACTGTGGTATGCAGAATTCTAAAGGTGTCTACTTTCCCCCAGTGTTCTCATGCCCTGCTCTGTCAAGCACATATTACTGTGAAGAGATTTTGCAAATGTAATGAAAGTCACAAATCAGTTGATCCCAAGATACAGAGATTTTTCAGTGATGCCTGATCCAATGAGGTGAAAGCTTTAAAAGCATAAAGTTTTCCCTGGTGGAAGAGGAAGTCAGAGATTGAAAGCATGCCCTCAATTTGCAGTTTCTGGCTTTGGAAAGGGAGGTGGCCCGGTATCAAGGAATGCAGGTGGCCTTTATGGCCTTTAGAAACTACCCTTAGCAGACTACTCACAAGGAAATAGGGGTTTCAATCCTATAGCTGTGAGGAACTGAATGGAGTTTGGCCAAGTGCCTGAATAAGTTTGCTTGTGGATTCTTCTTCACAGACTCCAGGTAGAGTCCAGCTTGGAAGACACCTTGATTTTGGCCTTGTGAAGCCTTAAGCAGAGCACTTTGCTCAAATTCTAACTTACAGAACTCTGCAAGCTAATAGATGAGGATTGTCTTAATGCTATTAAGTTTGTGGTAATTTGTTACACAGCAAAAGTAAAGTGTAACTTACTATTACTATTGTCAATTTACTATTAACTTAATAAAGTTAACAGTAAATAGTAACTTTATTACGTGCCAGCTACATTATAATACAAATGACAATGTATCTTATCATCTTCAGAGTTTGGTCTGCTTGGTAAGGTAGGATGTCGTTTGTCCAATTTACTAATGAGGCACAGGGAGAATTGACTTGCCCAGCGATTTGTGGGTGAAGCCAAGATGACAATTTAGATTTCCTGACTTTTATTTGAGACCTTTTTTGTTTAACTTAAGCATTTTACTTTTTGTTGTAAAAAGTGCAGTAGCTCCCACATACCCATGATTTTGCTTTCCACGTTTCAGTTACTAGAGGTAAACCATGCTCCAAAAATATTACATGCAATAAGATACGTTGTGCGTGCACACACGAGAGAGAGAGAGAGAGACCACATTCACTTAACTTCTATTACAGTTTACAGTTGAGCCTCGAACAACGCTGGTTTGAACACAGCTCCATTTACACACAGTTGTTGCTCCATCTCTGCCACCCTTGAAACAGCAAGACCAATTCGTCTTTTTCCTCCCCCTCCTCAGCCTATTCAACGTGAAAATGCCAAGGATGAAGACCTTTACGATGATCCACTTCCACTTAGAGAAGAGTAAATATATATTTTCTTCCTTATATTCTTAATAACATTTTATTCTATAGCTTAATTTATTGTAAGAATTCAGTATATAATAAATAACTTACAAAATATGTGTATATAAACTGTTTATGTTATCAGTAAGGCTTCTGGTCAACAGCAGGCTACTAGGAGTTAAGTGTTTGGGGAGCTGAAAGTTGTACACAGATTTTTTTATTATGTGAGGGATTGGCCCCCCTATTATTCTTTAGTCAAGGATCAACTGTATTTTTATAACTGTTCTATTTTATTATTTGTTATTGTGTTCAGTCTCTTACTCTGCCTGATTTATAAATTAAACTTTATCATAGCTACATACGTATAGGATGAAACATAGTATATATAGGATTTAGCACTATCTGTGGTTTCAAGCATCCACTGGGGATCTTAGAAAGTATTCCCCATAGAGAAGGGGATTACTGAATACACATCGTATTTACCACTTTCGTTTTTGTTTGTTTGCTTTGTTTTTTTGTTTGTTTTTTTACTTTCTGCTTTATTGAATCTTTTCCGTCACATAATGATACATAGGGCAGATGCCAAACCTTTACTTCCCAGTGGTTTTCAATAATTAACATTAGTCTTCTTTTGTATACAACTTGAATGTTATATACAGATCAAAGCTACTGCCATCACACAAACAAGGCTGGACTTGCAGCTGAGGAGGTGCAAGGTAAATGGAGCTAGCAGAGGGTGTGGCTTGCCCTAGTACTCCTTCCCTTTTCCCTCTGCTTGACTTTGAATCCTGTAGTGTTGGGAGTGGGTTAAAGAAATGGGTAGGAAAAAGAAAGAGACTTTTCTTTTCCTTTTACATTTGGTAAAGGTGGGGTCTTGATATGTTGCCCAGGCTGGTCTAGAACTCCAAGCCTAAAGTGATTCTCCTACCTTGGCCTCTCAAAGCACTGTGATTACAGGTGTGAGCCACCACATCTGGCCCAACAAGCCTGTTTCTCGACTATGGCATTCCTCATTTTGTCAATTTTTAATGATATTTTAGCCAATAACAACTTTCCATTAATAACCTCCAAGGGAAGATGCCCAGAAAGCAGAGCAGTGTAGCCTGGGTTCTTTGGTGAAGAATTACCTGGCTAGAACTTTTAAGTCCTTCTTTGTACCCCTGTCAGGACTTTCATTTGTGCTGCCAGGCCCTTGTGTGGAGCCTCTTCTCTGGGATGTAGTACTGGTGAGGTTTCTCCAGGTAGGTTCTTTCTATAGGGTCCGTGGGAAGCTAACATATCCTTGCCATACTCAAAATGAAGACGGCAGACACATGCCTTTGCCCATGCTTGTCCCTGTCTTCTGTCTCTAATTGTCTTCTCTCTGATGAGGGAGGCACTGGGGATGATCAGCAAGTCTTTTGCTTAAGGTGACATTCCAGGAGGCCATGCAAGGTTATCCACTGCTTCCTGTAATCATCAATCCATGGGTGATCCTCTGATCATTCTCACATTTGTTCCTCAACATTCACACTGCATTCCCCACACAGCCTGGGTCACTGATGACTCTAAGGAACCCTCTTCCCTCTCTTCTTTTCACTTTTTAAAAATACATTGCAGGAGGTGGCTGGTAATAGAAGCATTTCCACCACATCTTGACAAGGCAGTATCCTGCACCAATTATTCGTTGCTTGCCTTAGAATGAGGAGCATGTGATGCTAATGGTTTTCAACTGAGCTCCCCAACCCTCAACCTAGGACCAAAGGGAGGGTCGCACTAAGTATTTATTGCACTATTCTGAAACATTCAGTTGTAGATCAGCCTACAGAAACAAAACAAGGGAGAAATGATTTGCCCAAATGTCACATCAGAGTCTGGATCTAAACAGTTCCTTTTGTTTATAATTCCTCTTCTGTCTATCATAATTAAAAAGATGATATCCAAAAAAAATTAATGTGATTGTAGTAAGATCTGTATTTCAGTTGCCATCTGTGAGTTCTATATTATCTGAGATCTTTGGAAATTCATTTTGACTTAAGTATTTGAATAAACAATAAAATCTTGGAATCAGAGTAGAGCAACCTTTAGAGATAAAGAGGTAGCTGTGTTTAGTGTGGCTAGTTTGAAGTTACTCTGGTTTGTTGAAAAAAATATGAACTGATGATGTCATTATAACCTTGAATGTTTTGCAATAATTCCCAAATTGTATAAAAATGCAGATACAGTTGCACTCAAGTGTTTGCCATATCTCTATTCAAAAGATAGAAATTTTTAGAAAGCTGGCAAAGGAGTGGGATGGGAAAGAAGCTTGTGGCTTGTGACAAGGCAGTCCTAGATTGATTTTGAGACATGAAACAGAAAATAAGAGGGTTACAGGAATTGCCAGCCAAACTGAAGTCAGGCTGATGTCCCAGGATCTACTAGAACAGAAGAGGAAAGGTCAAGATTACTGACAGAATCTAAGATATCCTGAAGCAAAGAGTTATTGTTCAAGATGGCACATAAATTAGAGACCCTTTCTGATTGGGATGCAGTGGACAGTGAAAGTGCCTGGGAAGTATATTATTATTACATTTTATTTATTGAGTGCTGTCCTGGCATTGGACTCTGGATTATGCTAAACAGGATGGGTAAAACACACTTGTAATCCAATGCACTAACATTTAGTTGCACAGACCAGGTAATGCAGGAAAGAGAGACACTGATGAAATGAAAAATGGGATCATTATTTTTCCCCACTTTAAACACTGTTTCTCTCAAAAGAAATCTTCAACTGAGAGGAATTGATTTATTAATTCAATAAAAATCTGCTGATTTTATGTGATTTCACTATGTGCCTAACACTGTACTAGACACGTGGGGTAAACAGAAATAATAAACCATAATCATATCCTTATAGAAATGACTATTTAGAGAAGGAAAGGGGTAAGAATAACAGAAAATAGATCACTCTGCAATAATAGTCAGCAGTAAATATCCATTGCTGTGTTGTCTAGAACACTTTCCTTCTTATGAGGACAATGTTTTCTAATGATAAGGAAACTTTGCCTTCACCTTTCTCCAACCATGATTAACGTGTCTCAGTAACATTATCGGGCTCAAGCCCAAGCCTGATCCCTCAGAGTCCCTCACCAAGACTTTTCTCATTGCAACCAAGGAAGACACTCAACATCTCAAGATGGCAAAGGTAAAGTTATGGAGAGTTAAATATTTCCTCATATAGAAGAAGCCACACCCCTGTAGGAGATTGTGGAGCCAGGAGCTGGAGAGACACTGGGAAGACTGATGAAGAATAAGCAGCACTGGTTTTATTTTCTCCATTGCCAAGACATGTTTCTACATGTCTACACCTGCTTTGGTATTTTTCGAGACAATATTTTTAAAAATTGTGTCTAAAATAATTCTGGTTTAGTTTTCTAGCCAACTGCACCAAGAAAGACCTGACTGTTTCTACCCGGTCATTATTTGGACAAGCATTGTCAAAACTTTAATATGTGGCAAATGGGTAATAAGACAGTAAAAGGTAACTGTGGCTCACAGTTCAGCACTTCTAATCAGGATTCATCAATAGTGACCCCGACTACAATTTTTTGTTCCGTCTCCCCTGTATAGTTGCTAAAGGGACTTTGGGAGTTTGATATAGCAGAAAAATAATAATTTTTCAAGCAAATGCAAAGTGACAATGAGAATTGAGATGAGAAGAAGAGAATTTTCATACGCCTCTCAAAAGATTCAAAGAAGGAAAAGGCAGAGAAAAAAAAAGAGAGTAAATGGTGGAATTAAGATTTTAAAATATGTTAAAAAAAATAACAATAGGAAATAACAAGAAAAGGAAATCAGGTGTAAAAGGTGACGTCCAAGAAGTGAGAAAGAAAGTAAGGGAATCTTCTTGCTTAGCGGTAGTCCCCTACCTTCCATCAAATACGACCAATGGTAGATATGAACAAGTGACAAAGACCCAAAATAAGAAACTCAGATTTAAAATGCACTTCAAAGGGAAATAAGAACATAAACTTTATAGGTATTTTGGTGATGATAGAAGCCTTGGTTTATAGAAGTGGGGACACTATTTTCCTCAAAGATTTTAGTTGGTAGATTTTCAAATTCATCCTGTTTAGAATGCTCTTCCTTTCTAGATGTCTGCTTCTTAGCTATAAACTTATTTTTGAAGTTAGCAGTTGTGGTTTTGTATAAAGTGCAGAATTCAACACCAGAAAATAACACATTAAGTAGACCACCCTTTGATATACTGCCTGGTGCTAGGCATCAACAGTTCATACTTTATTTCAGTAAGAAGAGGCACTGGTCTATGGTGTTGTCAAGCCTGTGTTAAAACAAATGCAAAAAAAATTGACGACAAAATATTACGTTGCTTGAAACTTCAAGCAAAACACTTTTCTCTTTGAAAAAAAAAGTAACTGAGACAGCAAGGGATTTTCCATTGCTTTTAAACATTCTTAAAGACTATCTGTTTACCAATAAAATAATGAAACACAATGGCAGTTTTAAAAGTACAGTAATAAAAACCATTTTTGATAACAACTTAGGAATTGTTTTTACATTAATTATCCTCATGCCTTTATTCAAATATTTGATAGAGCATGTTGTTAGCATTGGACAAACACTAACACTAAAAGATAAACTATTTTTAACTCACCATTATATAAAACTTGTGTTTTGAACAAGTTTTGACAAAAGAGGTGAGCAAACTTTTTCTTTAAGGGGCAAGATAGTAAATACTTGCTGGTTATATGGTTTCTGTCACAGCTGCTCAAATCTGCCATTGTAGTGAAAAAGCAACCTTGAGGAATCCATGAGCAAATGGGTATGTCTATGTTCCAATAAAATAGATGGGGGGCTGGATTTGACTCACAGTGTATACATAACTTGCTGACCTCTGCTTTACAATAAGCAGAGAAGCATGACCTTTATTATTCAACTTCTCTTTGTTCTCTTCCAAATTATATTTGATAACTATACAGCAGAGATACCACATTGAGGCAATAAAGAAAGGGTCTATATCAAAGAGAAGTGAATAATTATGCAAGTGTCCCAAATCAAAGGGGGAATGAGGGTGACAGTGACATTCCAAATAACATTCAGTTATTCATATTGAGTGCTGGCATGTTTCTGAATACAGATGTGCTGGCATTGCAGCAATCCTTTATTATGAAATGAACAGACCAGCTTTGAGAATCTAACTCAGAAGGTAGCAGCCATATCCACTTCTCCTTGCTCCTGCCTCTGCATTAAGAATGTTCCTACCTTCTGGTGCATGCTAAAACCTGTAGCTAATATAATAATCCAGTCAAACTTAAGTCCTGTTTAAAATTTTTGTTCCTGGGGTTTAGGCCTTCTACACATTGTGGAATAATTACGGAATGGACTTCAATATTCTTATGTTGGCTTCTAGTTTTTATGGAATTGAGATGAGTTTAAAAGTAAACAGAAAATAAGGAAATGATATAAACAATGAAGGAATTTATGAATAGTTAGGTCCAATTATACTTTTAAGACTTCGAACACAGTCCTCTCTCTAATATAGATTTGACTGTTCCCTACTCACTAATTAAGGAATTATTTCTGTTAAATAAAAAAAGAAGAAGAAAACAACTGCATTTTTTAAGAAAAACAAATTAAAGCAATTAGTAGGTTTTAATCAGTGCAGCTGGACTCTTTGTGCAGTTGTTCATTTGGCAGGAGTGCAGGTGATCCATTAAGAAATTATTTACTGCACATTTACACATGAGGACTACTGTAATAAGAACTACCCAGAAAATGCACAATTGGAAAAGGCTTGTTTAAAAATCTGCTAAGAAGAGACTAGATAGACACAAGAATTGACTGAAGTATAACTACAATATAAACCTCAAGAACTATTAATATAAAAAATGCATTATAAATATGGCATGGATATATCTGGGTGAGTTATAGTTTACAAGAGTAAAGCATAAAAATAGAATAGGGGGCCAGGTGCAGTGGCTCACGCCTGTAATCCCAGCACTTTGCGAGGCCGAGGCGGGGCGATCATTCAGGTCAGGAGATCTAGACCATCCTGGCTAACACAGTGAAATCCCGTCTCTACAAAAAATACAAAAAATTAGCCAGGCGTGGTGGTGGGCACCTGTAGTCCCAGCTACTAGGGAGACTGAGGCAGGAGAATGGTGTGAACCCAGGAGGAGGAGCTTGCAGTGAGCCAAGATCGTGCCACTGCACTGCAGCCTGGGCGACAGAGTGAGACTCTGTCTCAAAAAAATATATATATATATATATTTATATATATAAATATATGTATATTTAAAAAATAGGGAAAAGCAGAGATGCCAGAGTGAGACCTTGTATAAAGCCAGCAATAGATATGAATGAAGGAAAGAGGTCATTTGGTCTGCGGAAATCAGCACAAAGAAAGGTCCTAGCAAGACCTCTGTGAGAGAATAGTCCAAACAAGTGCTGGTAAAAACATTACAGTGGATGAAGATTGTGGGTAACTCACATACTCATTTAATGCCCTTCCATTCTACTGCAGCATCTGCTTCCCCATCAGTCTTCACTCCATCCATTCATTGATTTATTCATCCTACTCACATTCATTAAACTCTTTCTCAGTGATAGTTGTCACAGCTACCATGACTTGGAGACGGTCAACCAAGACAAAATGGCCACGCCAATGGCTATCACGTCAGAAAACCTAGCTAGAAAATCAACTGTGCTCACTCTAGTGTACCAACATGTCTAACCTGACTGGAAAGGGGATTCTGTGCCAGATCACTTGAGAAGGAATTCATCATATGAGCAGAGAAAGTTGGGACACAGTAAGAGAAAATCTAAGAGCAAGGGCCTGGAAGAAAAGGAGAGAAATGATTTATTCCAGGGTCCTGTTCGTCATTATACAGTAAGACATGCCACTGTCCACAGAACTGGAGACTGAAATAAAGGTAAGGATAAATGTTTTCAAATTTTATGGAAAACATTTATAGCAGATATCGTGTTAGTCCACGAAGGCAGATACTATAGATTGGGTGGTTTCTCAACAACAGAAATTCACTTTTCCACAGTTCTGGATGCTGGAAAGTCCAAGATCGAGGCAAAATCAGATTCTGTGTGTGATGAGGACCCATTTCCTGGTTCACAGTGATTATTAGGGCTGCATCTCCCATGACAGGCTCAGGATGCTGCCACTGCAACCACTGCACAGCATTGTCTTACACTGTGCATATTCTCCTTGTACTTGGTCACTGTGCGGATCAGCTGTCCCAGGTGCACTTCTGTTAGGCCCAGTGTGGTATGCACTGCGCCCAGTAAAGTCAGGGGGTTGTAGCTACCTCCACCTAAATTGCAAAAGATTCATGTGAGAGCCATGGGGCCCAGGCAGAGAACCATAGCAGAGATGAGGCCACTTAAAGAGTCCCCTTTATAACAGTGTCCAGTGGAGATTTGGAGAGCTTCTTCAGCCAAATATCTTATTTTATTGTTAGCAAGTTCTACCTGCCATAAAGCACTAGGATAAGAGAAAAATTAATTCAAGTTCTTTGCCACTTTATATCAAGGATTTCCTTTCTTTCAGTTTCCTAAATATGTTCCTCATTTCCATCGGAGGCTATATCAGAATGGTCTTACTGTTCATATTTCTACCAACATTCTGTCACAACCACTTAAATATTCTCTAAGAGGACTGGGGCTTTCTCTACAATTCTTTTCTCCTTCTGAACTCTCAACAGGATGACAATTAACAGTCTATTCACAACAAGGTAGGTTTTTTTTTTTCCTAGCATTTACTAACAAACTGTTCCAGCCTCTACTTATTACCAAGTTCCAAAGCCACTTCTACATTTTTAGGTATTTATTAAAGGAGTACTCCCGGCCGGGTGCAGTGGCTCATGCCTGTAATCCCAGCACTTTGGGAAGCCGAGGTGGGCAGATCACGAGGTCAGGAGATCGAGGCCATCCTGGCTAACAGGGTGAAACCCCCTCTACTAAAAATACAAAAAAAAAATTAGCCAGGCGTGGTGGTGGCTGTCTGTAGTCCCAGCTACTTGGGAGGCTGAGGCAGGAGAATGGCATGAATCCAGGAGGCGGAGCTTGCAGTGAACAGAGATCAAGCCACTGCACTCCAGCCTGGGTGACAAAGCGAGACACTGTCTCAAAAAAAAAAAAAAAAAAAAGAGTGGTCCCTGCTTTAGTACTAGTGGCCTGTTTTAGTCCATTAAGGTTGCTATAATAAAATATTATAGCTAATACACAACAAAAGTTTATTTCTCACAGTTCTGGAGGCAAGAAAGTCCAAGATCAAAGTACAAGCACATTTATTGTCTGCTTAAGTCTCACCTTCTGGATCACAGATGGCACCTTTTTGCTGTGTCTTCACATCATGGAAGGGATTTGCAAGCTCTTCTGCAAAGGCACTTATCTCAATTATGAGGGCTTCACCCTCATGACATAATCATCTCCCAAAGACCCTAACCATCTAATTTCATTATCATGGGAATAAGGATTTCAGCATATAAATATTGGGGGACAGAAAGAGTTAGACCATAGCAGATATCTAAGGAGAATTAACTTAAACGAGAGACATTCCATGTTCATTGGCTGAAATTATCTAATAATATTAAAATGTCAATTATTTTAACTTTACAGGGTAAATAAACTCAATCAAAGCTCCAAAGAAGTATTTGTAGATATCAGCAAACTTATATGGAAAGGCCAAATACCTAGGAGAGCCAAAGAAATACTAAGAGAAAGAAAAACATTATAGCTGGAGAACTGATAGCAGTCAACATCAAGACTGACCATAAAGTTAAAGAAACAAAAAAAGTATTGCACTGGTGAAAGAATGGAAACAAAACGTATGCAACAAAATACAAGCCCAGAGACTAAACTCATGCAAATGTAGCCAATTGCATTTTGAAATAGGAGCAAAGATTATTAAATAGAGTAAAAATAAAATTTTCAACACGTGCTGCTGGAATGCATGGATGTCTATATGCAAAAAATAATAAAAATGAGCATAGAAACAGACCTTATACCTAACAGAAATATTAACTCAAAATGGAACATAGACTTAAACGTAAAATGAAAAACTACAAAATTCCTAGAAGAAAATACATGTGACCCTGGGTTTGATGACAGATTGTTAGATACAACACTAAAATCATAATGCGTGAATAAAAAATTTCCTAAGTTGGACTTTATTAAAATTAAAACTTTGGCTCTTTTAAAGACACAAAAAATGTTAAAAGATGGGAAAATATGTGCAAAATACATATCTAATATCAAATCATAACAGAGAATTCTTACAACTCAAAATATGAATACAAACAATGCAATTTTTAAAAAAGCCTAAATTACCAAAGAAGGTGTTAAGATGGCAAACAAACATATGGAAGGATGCTCAACATTATTTTTCATTAAGGAATTACAAATGAAAACAACAATGTAATACAACTACACACCGATGAAATGGTGAAAATGCAAAAAAATTAAAAATAACAAATGCTGGCCAAAATGTAGAACAACAAGAACTCTGATTCACTGTTGGTGAGAAAGCAAGATGAGAGAACTGTTCTGGAAGATAGTTTGGGAGTTTCTTACAAAGCTAAACATGGTCTAATTATTAAAATCAGAAATGGCACTCTAGTTATTTACCCAACTGATTTGAAAACTTACCTTCACACGAAACCTGCATAAGACAGCAGTTTCGTTCACAATTTCTAAAACCCCCAAGTAACCTGGATATGTTTCAGTGAGTGAATGGGTAAACATACTGTGATACATCCATACAACAGCATTCTATTCCATAGTAAAAAAAGCAATGAGCTCTCAAGTGATGCATAAATATGGATGAATGCTAAATGCATATTGTTGCATTAACGAAGCTAGTTTGAAAAGGTTAAATATCATATGACTCCATTTATTTGATATTATAGAAAAGACAAAACCATAGAAACAGGAAAAATATCAGTGATTGCCAAAAATTTGCAGAAATGGAGTACAGTGGCTTTTTAAAAGATATAATATAGTAATGGTAGATATATGACACAACGCATTTGTCAAAAGCCTTATAATTTTACAACACAAAGAGTAAATCTTAATGTACACCAAAATAAAAATAAAATCTTTTTTTTAATTATACTTTAAGTTCTTGGATACACGTGCAGAATGTGCAGGTTTGTCACATAGCTATACACGTGCCATGGTGGTTTGCTGCATCCATCAACCCATCATCTACATTAGGTATTTCTCCTAATGTTATCCCTCCCCTAGCCCCCCACACCTGACAAGCCCTGGTGTGTGATATTACCCTTCCTGTGTCCATGTGTGCTCATTGTTCAACTCCCACCTATGAGTGAGAACATGTGGTGTTTGGTTTTCTGTTCCTGGGTTATTTTGCTGAGAATGATGGTTTCCAGCTTCACCCATGTCCCTGCAAAGGACATGAACTCATCCTTTTTGGTGGCTGCATAGTATTCCATGGTGTATATGTGCCACATTTTCTTTATCCAGTCTGTGATTGATTGGCATTTGGGTTGGTTCCAAGCCTTTGCTATTGTGAACAGTGCAACAATAAACATACATGTGCTTGTGTCTTTATAGTAGAATGATTTATAATCCTTTGGCTATATACACAGTAATGGGATTGCTGGGTCAAATGGTATTTCTGGTTCTAGATCCTTGAGGAATTGCCACACTGTCTTCCACAATGGTTGAACTAATTTACACTCCCACCAACAGTGTAAAAGCATTCCTATTTCTCCACATCCTCTCCAGCATCTGTTGTTTCCTGACAACTGGCTAGTAGTATGCAAAAAACTGAAACTGGACCCCTTCCTTATACCTTATACAAAAGTTAACTCAAGATGGATTAAAGACTTAAACATAAAACCTAAAACCTTAAAAACCTTAGAAGAAAACCTAGGCAATACAATTCAGGACATAGGCATGGGCAAAGACTTCAGGACTAAAACACCAAAAGCAATGGCAACAAAAGCCAAAATTGACAAATGGGATCTAATTGAACTAAGGAGCTTCTGCACAGCAAAAGAAACTATCTTCAGAGTGAACAGGCAACCTATAGAATGAGAGAAAATTTTTGCAATCTATCCATCTGACAAAGGGCTAATATCCAGAATCTATAAAGAACTTAAACAAGTTTATAAGAAAAAAAACCAAACAACTCCATCAAAAACTGGGTGAAGGATATGAACAGACACTTCTCAAAAGAAGACATTTTTGCAGCCAACAAACAGATGAAAAAAAGCTCATCATCACTGTTCATTGGATAAATGCAAATCAAAACCACAATGAGATACCATTTCACGCCCGTTAGAATGGCTATCATTAAAAAGTCAGGAAAAAAATCATTTTGATGGTCAGGGGATCCCAGCATGGAAAGTAGAATGTAACTATTTAAAAATATACATGCTCTTAAAAATGTATGAAACAACATCAGTAAAAGGGGTCAAAAATGTTGACCTAAATACCTGTTGAAATAATTGGAGTCTATAAAAATAAATGCAAAGTCTTCCGTGATAGGGCTACATATGCAACGCAAACCCCAAATGCCATAGGAACAAAGAAACCAAAGAAAATAGACAAATCCGGTTTGTCAGTAAAGGGTGTTTCATTACAGAAACTTACAGACTGAAGGGTGTGGTGTTTGGCAGCTGCAAGACAGGTATATGTACCCACAGTTACTTCCCAGACCCAGGGCTTATACACCACAGGGAAAGGGTATATGTGCTCCAGCCAGACAACTGAAGGCAACGATTTAGAAAAGGCAACAATGTTATGTGCATCACATACTATAATCTGTGTGATAACATCAAGCTTGCTTTGATCTAAAGGCAGGATTTATAGTGAGTACATGTTCTTACATTAGTGACAATAAAGTAGGAACCAGGAGGCATTCATGGGACTAGGGCTAATCAGAAGTCAACATGGCAGATTAGCATCCAAGATGGAGTCACTTTTGTCACCATAAAAATAATTTGTACATAAGCGTTACATTCCAGTTTATAGATTTGTTTGTCATCAGGGGAAATGCGTTAACAAGTCTGACAACACTATTCATACATATTGAAATGAAACACTTATGTAAATGGATGGTGGAAGATTGGAACCAGTTTTCTCACTGTTGCAGTGAAAGCATAAAGACAAGAAAGAAGGGAATGCTAGAATGATTCACAAGGAAGTGTATTAGCATTGGTGATATCGAGTGAACTCAGTTTAGCTTAATATTGATACAGATGTTTGCATATAGAAATATTTATGGTTTATATACATTGGCCAGTAGAAACAAAGAGATTTCCCTTCAATGTCAGCTAAGTGGCCTACAGTCAACTACATCAAAATAGAAACAAATACAGCCACTACCCAGACCTTGGTCTCTAATGCCGTCAAATCACACTACAGAAAAATCTTTTGTAAAAGGAAGAGTCAATTGATGTGGCAAATTTTATTGTTGTCTTATTTTAAGAAATTTCCACAGACACCCCAACCTTCAGCAACCACCACCCTGATCCATCAGCAGCCATCAACATCAAGGCAGGACCTTCCACCACCGAAAATATTACAGCACACTAAATGCCAAGTGATTGTTAGCATTATTTGGCAATATAATATTTCTTATTTAGGGTATGTACATTTTTAGACATACTGCTATTGTACACTTAATAGACTACAATATTGTGTAAACATAATTTTTATATGTACTGGGAAACCAAAAAAAATATGTGACTGACTTTATTGTGATACTCACTTTATTGCCATGATCTGGACCAAAACCCACAATATCTCCACAATGTTCCTGTAGTTTTGTGGACGATTTGGACAACAAAGTGTATAGTGCCTCTCTACACTTTCTTAAGACATACCCAGATGTCCTTCAAATTATTGGGATATTTATTTTGTGGAGAAATATCTTCAGTTTGTGTAATGAGGTTTGGGCTAAGATAAAACAGAAATAACATAATTTCTCTATTGATATTTTAGACATATGAATTTTTAAGTTTTTATTTTTTCTCCACAATATTGTGTTTTACATAAATCTAGATGTTATAGAATAGACAATTTAAGCAGCTAGGGTATAATTACCTTTTATTTTATTTTAATTTTTCCATAAAAGAGCATCAAATTGATAAGGTATTCTTTCCCACAACACATAATGCATTTTATTCTAGGTCTGGCATACTACAAACTAAGGGATGACTAAAAAATTATGCCTTAAAAAACATATAAAATATCTCCATAACTGTTAACATTGAATACAACTCAGCTATCAATCAAATATTAACTTTTTACCTAGAAGATACACGTAAGAAATTAACAAGAGCTCTTCAAATTCTGAACCTATTGAGATAAATCAAAAGAATAAGTTAGATGAACATAAAAATACAACTCTTATTACTAATAAGGGCTAGTTTGTAGGATGGGGCTTGGATAGCTGAAAAATAATGAGCTTCCAAATGACTCCAGAAAAAGACAGACTCTCTGATCTCAGTCACAGGCAATGCAGGACAATTGTGGACTCTGGATGGGGCAGAACTGCATTTATAAAATGCATGGCTTGAGTAGCAGACCAGAATGTGCTCACCACAACCAAGTAGATCATGAAGAGAAAAGAGGCTTCATCACATATCGCCACCCCATTTCCCAAATTCATTAAATAGGTCCCTTCACTTCAGGAGGTGGAGTAGAGATTTGCGAACGACTAGGTCTATTTAGGAAGCATCTCTCTTCTTGGAGACTGGAAGAGATGACAGTGTTTTAACTTCCATGTCTTATTTGGTTCTGATTGGTACAAAAATACTATAGACTGGGTAACTTATAAACAATTTATTTCTCACAGTTATGGAAGTGGAGAAGTTTCAAGTTTAAAGCATCAGCATGTTATTATATCAGCACTGGTTAGGGCCCATCTTCTGAATCACATACGGCACCTTTTTGCTGTGTCCTCACAGTGTGGAAGGGACTAGCTAGCTCTCTTGGGCCTTTTTATGAGGACACTATTTCCAATCATGAAGGCCTCACTCTCATGACCTAATCGATTCCCAAAGGCCCTACCTCCTAATATTATCCTCTTGGGGATTTGGATTTCAATATATGAACTTTGGAGGAACACATTCTGTCTATAGAACACAGAAAGTAAATCAAACCCACGGCCACATTCTAGACCTATGGAATGTGGAACTGCTTAACTTTGGGAGTCTAAATTTGAGTATATCCCTCCCAGATTACTAACTCTACCTTTATAGACATCTCACTGCACACATGTCAGGCACATGATCACTCCCTCCATTTCCCCCGGGGTTACCAGCTCTTGTTGACCTCATTCACTTCCCTACCAAGTCTATATCTATTTTATCTAAACTATAAAATTTACCCTCAACAACTTCCATAGCTTTCAACATTATTTATTCTAGTGTTTACCACATTATTCCTATAGTATTACCACTGACTAATCACCCATAGCTCATGCTCATCAAAAACTTTATTTTCCTTGTAATTATAGGAAATAAATTGGGAAATGGATTTCATCTCTTCAAATGATAAAGAGACAAAAATCACAAATATAGTTAGATTTTATTGTGGGGGTGATGGGAAAATCCTTGCCAGTTTTTGTGTTTTAAAGAGTTGACACAATTTCACTCATGTTATTGAACTGATACCAGTTCAACTTAAACACTAAAAGAAATAATAATGAAAGTTGCAGAAGAAGTTGGGAATACATTTTATAAGTCTGGATGAAATAGGTCTGAACAGAAACAATGACTAGGGGAATGACAAAGAGGACATGGGCATGGGAAACTACAGAATGAATAGGACCTGGAACAGGACTTAGAACCAGTATGAAGGAGAGAGTAGGAGGCATCAAAGGTGACTGCTGGTGTCTATCAATACCTGGCACATGAGGAAAAACATGAATATATGTTGAATGCAATATAGTGTCTATAATCAGTATTTTTAATAAAATTAAGTGAATATTAGGTAACTCCCTGAATATTAGAGGGATTTCTTTGAACATTTTTAGAATTCTATATATTTTATGTTATACTAAAATAAAAGCTATTTTAAATATCTTTTCTTCTTACTTCCCACTTCAATAATTTCCTCATTTCCTCAGTTGTGAAAAGGTCACTTTATTGTTATGCATCATAGGCATTTAACTACATTTCTATTAAATGGTCAAGAGTTTGATGACAGCACCTCTGAAGAAACTGCTTTGGATTATATACAATTACATGAAATTACTAACGTATATTGACAACTTTCAATGTATCAGTTATTTAATAGATATCATCCTATTTAATTGTCAGAACAACTCTCAGAGGTATCTGTTATTTCCAATTTATGTATGTGTAAACTGAGAGTCCAAGGAATAATTATATTGGTTCAAATTTGGTTCAAATCTGCACAGTTGGTGGGCATCAAGCCAAGATTTCGAATCAAGTTTTTCTGACTACGTCACCTGTAGTCCTATAGACAATAAACTGTCTTTACTTTGTAGTAGATTGTAAAATATAGTATAAATTTTGCATTACCTCCCTTTACTGTTGTTGCTGTTGTCTGTTCCTGAATTCTGTTGAATAATTATTGCTTTGAGAATTATTGCTGTCTTAATGAAAATTAAAAACGAGGTTTGTGTTCTACAAAATATGCAACTAGGCCCAAGGCAATAATTTGAAATATGATAAAATCTGACTCTATGTGAACACTTTTTAAATGAATATAACAGTTTAATTGAACATGCAAGGCTGACCCTTAATGCTACTCTGCCTAACATAACAGTGTTGAGAAGAGGAATTGATACAGTCTGTACTTAGCATTTTTAATAATGCTATTTTAATTGACAAATTATAATTGTATACATTTATAGGGTAAAATGTCTGGATTATTTCACTTAACATAATGTCTTCCAGGTTCATTCACATGGCCTCCGATAACAGAATTTTGTGCTTTTTATGGCTGAATAATATTGCATTGTGTGTATATATACCACATTCACTTTATTCATTCATCCATTGATAGACACTGCATCTTGGCTATTGTAAATAGTGCTGCAATAAACATGAGGGTAAAGATAACTCTTTGACATACAGATTTCCTTTCCTTTGGATACATACTTAATAGTGGGATTATTGGATCATATAATAGTTCTAGTTTAGTTTTTTAAGGAGCCTCCACACAATTTTGCATACTGTATATGCTAATTTACATTCCCATGAACAGTGTGCAATGATTCCCTTTTGTTGACATCCTCACCATCACTTATCTTTCATCATTTTGATAATATGCAACAGGTGTGAGGTGATACCTTATTGTGGTTTTAATTGGCATTTCCCTAATGGTTGGTGATGCTGAGAATCTTTTTTGTGTACCTCTTAGTTATTTGGATATCTTCTTTTGAGAAATGTTTGTTTAGATCATTTGCCTACTTTTTTAATCAGGCTGTTTGTTTGTTTTTGCTATTGAGTTGTTTGAGTTCTTATGTATTTTGGATATTAATTCCTAATCAGATGAGTAGTTTGGAAATATTTTAATCCATTCTGTAGGTTGCTTCTGTACTTTGTTAATTGTTTTCTTTGTTGTGCAGAAGCATTTAAGTTTGATGCAACCCCATGAGGTTATATGCAAAAGATCATTGCCCAACTAATGTTGCATAAGTTGTCCCATATTTTTTTCTAGTAGTTTAACAGTTTCAGGTTTTATATTTAAACCTTCTTCCATTTTGAGTTGATATTTGTGTATGGTATAATATATGGGTCCAATCTTGTTCTTCTGCATGTGGCAAACCAGTTTTCCCTACACAATTTTTTGTTTTGTTTTTAATTTCAACTTTTTTTTTTTTTTTTTTTTTTTTTTTTTTATACTTCAGGGTTTTAGGGTACATGTGCACAATGTGCAGGTTTGTTACATATGTATCCATGTGCCATGTTGATTTCCTGCACCCATTAACTCGTCATTTAGCATTAGGTGTATCTCCTAATGCTGTCCCTCCCCCCTCCCCCCACCCCACAACAGTCCCCGGAGCGTGATGTTCCCCTTCCTGTGTCCATGAGTTCTCATTGTTCAATTCCCACCTATGAGTGAGAACATGCGGTGTTTGGTTTTTTGTCCTTGCGATAGTTTACTGAGAATGATGTTTTCCAGTTTCATCCATGTCCCTACAAAGGACACGAACTCATCATTTTTTATGGCTGCATAGTATTCCATGGTGTATATGTGCCACATTTTCTTAATCCAGTCTATCGTTGTTGGACATTTGGGTTGGTTCCAACTCTTTGCTATTGTGAATAGTGCCGCAATAAACATACGTGTGCATGTGTCTTTATAGCAGCATGATTTATAGTCCTTTGGGTATATACCCAGTAATGGGATGGCTGGGTCAAATGGTACCACAACAGAGACATAGATCAATGGAACAGAACAGAGCCCTCAGAAATGATGCCGCATAGCTACAACTATCTGATCTTTGACAAACCTGACAAAAACAAGAAATGGGGAAAGGATTCCCTATTTAATAAATGGTGCTGGGAAAACTGGCTAGCCATATGTAGAAAGCTGCAACTGGATCCCTTCCTTACACCTTATACAAAAATTAATTCAAGATGGATTAAAGACTTATATGTTAGACCTAAAACCATTAAAATCCTACAAGAAAACCTAGGCAATACCATTCAGGACATAGGCGTGGGCAAGGACTTCATGTCTAAAACACCAAAAGCAATGGCAACAAAAGCCAAAATCGACAAATGGGATCTCATTAAACTAAAGAGCTTCTGCACAGCAAAAGAAACTATCATCAGAGTGAACAGGCAACCTACACAATGGGAGAAAATTTTTGCAACCTACTCATCTGACAAAGGGCTAATATCCAGAATCTACAATGAACTCAAACAAATTTACAAGAAAAAAACAAACAACCCCATCAAAAAGTGGGCAGAGGACATGAACAGACACTTCTCAAAAGAAGACATTTATGCAGCCAAAAAACACATGAAGAAATGCTCCTCATCACTGGCCATCAGAGAAATGCAAATCAAAACCACAGTGAGATACCATCTCACACCAGTTAGAATGGCCATCATTAAAAAATCAGGAAACAACAGGTGCTGGAGAGGATGTGGAGAAATAGGAACACTTTTACACTGTTGGTGGGACTGTAAACTAGTTCAACCATTGTGGAAGTCAGTGTGGCGATTCCTCAGGGATCTAGAACTAGAAATACCATTTAATTTCAACTTTTATTTTAGAATCAGGGGGTACATGTACAGATTTGTTACATAGGTATATTACACCCAGGTAGTGAATGTGGTACATAATAGGTAGATTTTCAATTCACAGCCCACTCCCTCCCCACTCTAGTAGCCCACATGTCTCTTGTTCCCATGTTTCTGTCCATGTGTGTTCAATGTTTAACTCCCACTTACAAGTGAGAACATGTGGTATTTAATTTTCTGTTCCTGCATTAATTCACTTAGGATTATGGACTCCAGCTGCAACCCTGTTGCTGCAAAGGACATGATTTCGTTTTTATGGCTGCATACTATTCCATGTAGTATGTGTACCACATTTTCTTTATCCAAATCCACCATTGATGGGCACCTAGGTTGATTCCATGTCTTTGCTAATGTAAATTATGTTGTGATGAACATGCAAGTGCTTGTATGTCTTAATAATGATCTATTTTCTTTGGTATACATATCCAGTAATAGGATCGCTGGGTTGAATGGTAGTTTTGTTTTAAGTTCTTTGAGAAATCACCAAACTGCTTTCCACAGTGGGTGAACTAATTTATATTCCCACCAGCAGTGTATAAGTATTTCTTTTTCTCCACCACTTCACCCAAGTCTATTTTTTTGACTTTTTAGTATAACTCATTTTGACTAGTGTGAAATGGTATCTCATCATGGTTTTGATTTGCATTTCTCTGATGATTAGAGATGAGAAATATTTTTTCAAATGTCTGTTGGCTGTTTTTATGTCTTTTTGGCTGTTTGATGTCTTTTTTGAGAAGGGTCTCTTCATATCCATTGCCAATTTTTAATGAGTTTTTTTTTGCTTGTTGATTTGTTCAAGTCCCTTATAGATTCTGGACATTAGACCTTTGGTGGATGCATAGTTTGCAAATATTTTCTCCCATTCGATATGTTGCCTGTTTACTCTGTTGATAGTTTGTTTTGCTGTACTGTATGTAGCTCTTTAGTTTAATTATATCCCACTTACCAATTTTTGGTTTTATTACGATTGCTTTTCAAAACTTAGCCACAAATTCTTTGCCAAGGCCAGTATTGAGAAAAGTATTTCCTAGGTTTTCTTCTAAGATTTTTATAGTTAGTGCTCTTACATTTAAATCTTTAATATATCTTATTTAATTTTTGTATGTGGTGAAAGGTAAGGGTCTAATTTCATTCTTCTGCATATGGCTAGTCAGATATCCCAGCTCCATTTATTGAATTGAGAATTACTTCCCCATTGCTTGTTTTTGTCACTTTTGTCAAAGATCAGACAGTTGTAGGTGTGTATCTTTTTACTGTGCTTTATATTATGTTTCATTGGTCTATGTGTATGTTTTTATACTAGTACCATGCTGTTTTTATTACTGTAGCTTTATGGTATAGTTTAAAGTTGAGTAGTGTCAATAGAATTTATTGAAGACACTCTCTTTTTCCCATTGAGTATTCTTGACATACTTGTCCAAAATCAATTGACCATAAATGTGTTGGTTTGTTTCTGAGTTTTCTTCGTGCTTCATTCATTGATGTCTCTGTTTTTATGCCAGTAGCATGCGGTTTTAATTACAATAACTTTTGAAGTCATGAAGTGCAATGCCTTTAACTTTGTTCTTTTTGTTCAAGGCTATTTTGGCTATTCACATTATTTCATAGTTTCATACAACTTTCAACATTTTTTTTTCTATTTCTTGAAACGTGCCATGTAATTTTGACAGGGATTGCATTGACTTTAAATCACTTTGGGTAATATATACATTTTAACACTATTAATTCTTTCAGTCCATGAACATGGGCTTTTTTTTTCATTTATTTGTGTTTTAATCAACTTCTTTCATCAGTATTTTATAATTTTCCGCATATAAGTGTTTCACCTCTAAGTAAATTTGCACCTAAGTATCTTACTTTGTTGCTATTGTAAATAGAATTAATTTTTTTCTGCTAGTTCATTATTAGTATATAGAAACATAGCATGTATATTTTGTATGTGGATTTTGTAACCTGCAACTTTACTGAATTAGTTTAACTGTTCTAACAATTTTTGGTGGAATCCTTGGGGTTTCCTTTTTAACAGATCATGTAATCAGCCAACAGACAATTTCACATCTTACTTTCCTATTAGTATGCCTTTTATTTCTTTCTCTTGCCTAATTGCTCTAGCTAGGACTTCCAGTACTGTGTTGAAATAAGCGGTGAGAGTAAGCATCCTTGTCTTGACTCTGATCTTAGCAGAAAAGCATTTTACTTTACTTTTCACCACTGAATATAATGTTAATTAGTATTTGTTATTTATAGTCTTTATTGTGTTGAGGTATATTTAATCTATACCTAATCTGTAGAGAGTTTTTATTATGAAAGAGTGTTATATTTTTGTCAAATGCTCCTTCTGCATCTATTGAAATGATCATATGGTTTGCATCCTTCATTCTGTTACTGTGGCATATCACATTTATTGATTTGTTTATATTGAACTATCTTTGGATCCCAGAGATAATTCCCACCTAAAGTCATGGTCAATGATTCTATAATGTGTTATCCAATTTGGTTTCCTAATATTGATAATTTTTGCATTTATGATCATCAGAAATATTGGCCTATAATTGTCTTTCCTTGTAGTATCCTTGTCCAGCTTTGATAGCTCCTATTTTCCTAGATTTGTTGATTTTGTCTTTTCAAAAAAACAACCCTTGGTTTGTTGATTTTTTTCTATTATTTTTCTACTCTCTATTACATTTATCTCTGTTCTAATCTTTATTATTTTCTTCCCTCTGCTAACTTGGGGTTTAATATATTCATCTTTTTTTTAGTTCACAATTTTTTTGTTTTACATTTTTTACACCAATGTAACAAAAAGGTGGGAGGGAAGGGAGCCTGACAGAAAGTGTATTTTATGCTTATAAGTTGGGGGACTGGGAGGAAAACAGAGGCAGGGGCCCAGGTGAAGAAAAAACACATGGTATCTATGGAAATACGAAGAGTTTGGATAGCAACGTATGATGGAAGGCAGGTTCAGAGATGGCAGAAGGTGGCCATCTGGCTTTATTCTCAGGGAGAGAAGGTGCTGTGCCTTCTCACAGTCCACAATGTGAATCCCAGCAGCCTTTGATCTTGATCTATAGCAATCCCCATCTTTATTACAGTCACACAAAAGGTAATCCTTTCCTACTTCCTTGTCTCTGGCAATTTTCATTATCTGATTAACAGAAGACAGGAGATCTTCACATAGATGAGGGATCAGGTCAATCAGGTAGCTGAGCTTTTTCTCAATTTGCTGTAGAGGTAGGTGCCTCATTAGGTCTAAGGCATAGTCCAACTGCTAATTACTCATGGTGGCAGAGGCAGTGGCAGTCCCCATCCTGGTGTCTGTGATTCTCCACCCCATGGCAGAAGGACCAGGCACTTCCCATATTCATCTTTTTCTAGATTCTTGAGGTATAACATTAAATTCATTGAGATCTTTTTCAAAATAGGCATTTGTTGCTATAAATTTCCCTCTTGGGATTGCTTTTGCTGCATTGAATAAGCTTGTATTTCTATTTTTATTTGACTCAAGTCATTTATTTTTATTTATCATGTGATCCATGGGCTGTTAAAGCTTAACTTGTTTAATTTCCACACATGTTTATTCTCCAAATTTCTTCCTATTGTTAATTTCTAGTTTCATGTATCTGTGATCAGAAGAGAGACTTGGTATGATTTCAAACCCTGCAAACTTTTTAAGACTTGCTTTGTGACTGAACCTACAATCTATCTTGGAGAATGTTCCTGATATGCTTGAGGAAAAAAATGTATAATCTATTACTTTTGAATGGAGTATTCTGAATATGTATGTTGGGTCTATTTGATACAAAGTGTAATTTATGCCCAATGTTTCCTTGTTGATTTTCTGTCTAGGTGATATATTCACTGTTGAGAGTGGGGTATTGAGATCCCAACTATTATTGTATTGCAGTCTATTTCTCTCTACAGTTCATTTAACATTACTTTATATATTTAGGTACTCCCATGTTGGGTACATTTATATTTACGATGATTATGTCCTCTTCATAAATTGACCCTTTTGTCTTCATATAATGAGTTTTTTCTCTCTTTTTATAGTTCTTGAATTAAGTGTGTTTGTCTGATATAAGTATAGCCACCTCTCCTGTCTTTGGGTTTCCATTTGCATGAGGTATCATTATACATTTCTTCACTTTCAGTCTTAGTGCCGTTACTAGTAAAGTGAGTCTCTTGAAGGCAGAATCTAATTGGGTCTTGTTTTTTATTCATTCAGTCACTCTATATCTTTTGATTGGAGAATGTATTCCATTTACATTTAAAGTAATTATTGATAGGTAAGCACTTGTGACTGCCATTTTTAATTTTTGTTGTTGATTTGTAGATCTTTTTCTTTTCTTCTTCTTCTCTTGCTGTCTCTGTGCTTTGATGGCTTTCTGTGGTGATACGCTTTGAATCATTTTCTAAAATGTTTTGTGCAACTATCATAGGTTTTTTTGTAGTTACTATGAGGCTTTACAGAAAATACCTTATACCAAGCTATTGTGAGCTGATAACAATTTAACTCTAATTGCATACCATCACTGTATACTTTCATTCCTTCCCCCTAAATTTATCGTTTTGACATCAACATTTACTTCTTTCAATAATTTGTATCCCTTACCAATTTATTGTAGCTACAGTTGTTTTCAATATTTTTGTCTTTTAATTCACATAGTAGAGATAAAATTGTTTTACACACCAATATTATATTATTAGAATATTCTGAATGTGACTCTGCATTACTAATACCACTGAGATTTTTGCTTCCATGTTTTCTGTTATTAATTAGTAGCCTTTTATTTCAGGTTAAATAACTTCCATTGGTAAATCTTGTAAGGCAAGCCAAATGGTGATGAACACCTTTAGCTTTCGTTTGCCTGAGAAACTTTTTATTTTTCCATTATTACTAAAGGACAGCTATGAGAAGTAAAGTATTCGTGGTTGGCAATTTTTACCTTCAGAACTTTGGATATATTATCTCACTCTCTTCTGGCTTACAGAGTTTCTGATGAGAAATCTGCTGATAGCCGTATTAGAACTCCCTTGTATGTGATACATATTTTTAATATTTGGCTGCTTTCAGATTTTTTTTTGCCTTTGGTTTTTGCAGGTTTGGTTATGATGCATCTTGGTGAACTGCTTTTTGGTTTTAATCTGACTGAAGAGTTTGAGCTTCCTGTACATAGAGATTGTTCTCTTTCCAGATATTGGAAATGTTTAGCCATTATTTTCTTAAACATACTTTGTGGGACTTTTTCTCTCTTTTCTCCTTCAGGAATTGAAGGATGCAAATGTTAGCACTCTTGATGGTACCCATAATTTCCAAAAACCTTCTTCATTTTTTTTTCTTATTGCCTCTTTAGATAATTTCAAATGTTCTCTCTTCAAGCTCACTGATTTTTTCTTTTGCTTGGTCAATTCTGCTCTTAAGCATCCTTTTAATTTGCTTTTTTGTTCATTTATTTTAATCTTTGTATCTAGAATTTGTTTTTTATGGTTTATATTTTTTGTCAAACTTCTCATTCTGTTAATGAAATGTTTTCCAGGTTTTATTTAATTTTCTAGCCATCTTTTAGGATAATTATCTGAACTTCTTAGGACTATTTTGAATTATTTGTCAGTAATTTCACTGATTTTCACTTTTTTCAGGTTTTATTATTGGAGATTTACTAGGTTCTTTTTTTAAGGGTGTTATGTCCCCCTGATGTTTTGTAATCCTTGTGTCCTCTCATTGGTGTCTGAACATTTAAGAAAATGGCTACCTCTACCAGCCTTTGCAGATGTTCTTGGTAGAGATAGATCTTCACTATTTAGACTAACCTGGGATTCTAGATAGGCCAGTTGGTAGCAATCCTGGACAAATAGACCCTGCTGCCAGGTTCTCTAGTTGAGCAGGGCCACTGTCTTGTCTGAGGTGGAGTGGAACTGCTAGCAGTACTCCACAGACCAGTAAGACCACTGGCTGGACTCCACAGCCAGGCAGAGCTACTGATTTGTCTTCACCACATCCTCTGATTAGGCAGGATTGCATGCTGTCTTCCCTGGCTGGGTGGTCCTGCCAATTGAAATCTTTAAATGGACAGAGCTGCATTCTGCACTCTAGGGTTGAGTGAGGTCTCTGAGGTTGCTGTTCAGCTTCTCTGGATGACAGGGCCAGAGGATATGCTGCACAGATATGCCTGGACAGAGGCTTGCCTCCTAGCCTGAGAAACATTTGCATAGAGCACCAAGGCTTTGCAAGGTTGTTGTTACTTGGCTGCTGGGGGTTGGACAGGGTCAGATGTTCTGTTCCACAGATAGTAAATTTTCACTTGCCTGTTCTCCTAGGAAAGGTTTATGTAGAGTACCAGGGTTTTGTGGGGTCGACACTTGGCAGCTTATCTCCACAGCATTGTGACAAATATTTTTTCTGTTATGACTCTGTAAATATTTCTTAATTGGATTCTTACACTAAACACCGGTTTTCTTTGTGCATTTAACATTTACACTGGCAAAAATACATAAGCATTAAAGGTACTAAATTTGAAAGAATTACATATTTGAAAAGTTCCATCTACATAACTTCTGACATGCATAAGTTTCAAAATCAGAAAAAAAATCATAAAAAGAGAAAAAGATAAGTTTGTCAATAAATTAGTTACAGCTTGTATCACTTAATAAACTAGTAGATCAAGATGTACCTGAAGTTATCCAGTAAAGGAACAACACAATCTACACAGAGATAAGGCAACCTTTTTGTCTAGCTCTTTTTATAAACACTGCACTACAATGTTACAAACTTTGTAGGAAATACTTCTGAAGATAAGGTAAGAATAATGACAGTATAAGTACAATGCATATATTCCTTGCTGCAGTTAGGCTTATTTGCTGTGACATTATTTTGATTCAGCTATAAAATTTATTATAAATGTGGCTTTCAATTTTATAGCAAATAAAGTTATGTTTAATACATTTCAATTATCAATAGATGAATCTAGAAATTTTGCTTTATTGGCAAAATTTTAGTATATATGTCAGATTTCTTAATTATTTTGCAGTTAGTTTTGAAAATGACACTATAAACAACACACTGTATAGAAGAGAATCCTCTTCTTCTCCATACCTGTTATATTTTTTCAATTTGTTATGGTATAATAAATTACTCTAAATTATTCACAATGCAAACAGTAATCCGTTGATAAATCCACTGTCATTTTATTGACACCTTTGTTGTCAAGTTTATAAATAATAAGGTTTAACTCAGGAAATGTTCCAGAGTTGCATATAGTAAAAACTGGTAGCTTTTCAGAGTTCTTCTCCTCAGCTAGTAGAGAATTCCCACATGCATAAAAATTAATTAAACCAAATTTTTTATTTCATAACAACAGAAATAAAGAGCTTCAATTAAACAAACAGATAATTTGTATGATTTAAAAGCATGTCTATTTTATTTATTCGTGTGTCTTTCTGTTAACATTATTCAGGTATTACATATTGCAGAACATAGCAAGTCATATAACTATTGCGTGGTAACTTCATGGTATAGCTTAAGATGAAAGGTCATCCATTAATTGAGTTGTATTTATATTTATGAAGATCAAGACAACTGCATTACAAGAAAATTACCCTTTAAACCACTTACTTACCAACCATGTATATATCAACTATATATGAGCAAGGAGAAAGCTATGCAAATGTATGCAACATATTCTTAGCATTGGTTTCAAAGGTCATGTGAGAAATGTATGAAAGGGAGGGGTGATTATTAACATTGCTTTTATACATATTTATAGTGTATATTTCAACTTACTGAAATCAAACATTGCTTTTATAATTTGAGGGGCTGAATGATATTTGTCAAGCATAGTCTTTTCGCAGTAGTTAAGAATGTAAAACTGTGTGACACTATACCAATTTCCACTAAGTAGAACTGAGAGGTTCAGATTTAGTAAGATAGTTATTTTTCTGGATTTGGGCAATAGAACATTAGTAATACCATTTAAATGTATTTAATTCCCATCCACATGTGATATGAGTGAGTGCTAATAACATAAAAGGGAGAGATAGAGATGTTTGAACTATGGATTGCAAAACAAGAATATACATTATGCTCCATGATATGAAGCCTTTAAGACCTAAGCTTATCCTATGGCAGAATTCATTTTTGTACCACGTGGTAAGGCAACAAGAAAGTCAGCAACTTGGTGTGCTGACATTGCAGCAAAACATGATTTTAATGAGCTCACCCAGAGGACACGCTGAGGAAAAAGTGACATTTCATTTCATTTCATTTATACTATTAAACACAACTCTCCTTGCCCTTTCATTTATCAGGGTATGGGCTAGAAACCGCATGACTGGTTAAGACTGTGTCATTGTCCTTTAACCCAGGGGCATATGGCTCATTTGCACAGACATTTATTTTGGGACTTTCTCAGTTCAGTTGCTTAACATCTGAGTATTAAGTACCTACATATTACCATCCTAGAGGAGAAAACACTGATCTTTAATGAAATTAAGGAAACATAAGTCATATATTTTGGAGAAAAATTAGTCATTGGAAATAAAGGTAGATACTAGTGCATTAGTAATAGGTCATATAAAATAATTTTCATATCTATGTTAAATTATTACTTGGGGGAAACAATTAACTTGTCTTGCTTTTTGTAATTTCCTCTCTCCAAAGACTTTCAATAATAATAATAATACATTATTAATTTGAACTTTCATTAAGCTTCTCTTCTAATGTATTTAAAGCTCCTGTTTTCACTGAGCTCTGAGATTCACCCAATCTAGAAACCCCGGAAATTACCTTGCTCCCCATCTCTCTCTTGTCTTTCATACCGAGTCTCTAAAATAAAAAATTCTTCCTGTTTCTAATATGTCCATTGCTGCTTACTACCTTCAGATATTTGTCAGTTACTTCATAATGGCTTTATAGCTTACTTCCTCAGCTCCACTCTTGCCTCCTTTAAACCTTTTTGAACCGTTTCCCTTGGAGTCACAGGACTTAGACTTTTTCAAATCAAGCAAAAAGAAACATACCTATAGGCTGGCTACAGTAGCTTACACCTATAATACCAACACTTTGAGAGGCCAAGATGGGAAGATTACATGAGCCCAGGAGTTCAAGACCAGCCTTGGCAACAGAAGGAGACACCATTTCTGCAAAAAATTTAAAAATTAGCCAGGCACAGTGGCTTAGGCCTGTAGTCCCAGCTAATTGGGAGGCTCAGGTGGGAGGGTCTGCTTGAGCCTGGGAAGGCAAGGATGTGGTGAGTCATGATCAAGCCACTGAACTCCCGCCTGGATGAAAGAGCAAGAGCAAGACTATGTCTAGAAAAAAACAAACAAACAAAAAACTTACATTTGCTTAAAAATATTTAATAACTCTCAATCCAATATTTATGGATTGATCTTGAAATACAAACTATTTAAAGTCTGACATTTATAGTCTGTATTTGTTTTCAGTTCTTGTGTAACAAGTTACCACTAACTTAGTGAGTTAAAACAACAACACTTCTGTAGGTCAGAGGTCTGGTGTGTCATGGCTGGCTTCTCTGCCCAGGGAATCACAGGGCTGAAATTAAGGTGTCAGCCCAACTGAGTTAATACTTGCAGGCTCTGCGGGGGAAAAAACCTAGTGTGTCTGGAGTTGGCTCCTTCTGGTGTATTTGTGGTCTCGCTGACTTCAAGAATGAAGCTGCGGACCTTCGTGGTGAGAGTTACAGCTCTTAAAGGTGGCTTGGACCCAAAGAGTGAGCAGCAGTATTTATTGTGAAGGGCAAAAGAACAAAGCTTTGACAGTGTGGAAGGTGACCCAAGCAGGTTGCCGCTGCTGGCTGCAGGAGGCCAGCTTTTATTCCCTTATTTGTCCTGCCCATGTCCTGCTGATTGGTCTATTTTACAGGGTGCTGATTGGTCCATTTGACTAACCTCTAGCTAGCTACAGAGAGCTGGTTGGTGCATTTTTACAGAGCACTGATTGGTGCATTTTACAAAACTCTAGCTAGCTACAGAGCACCGATTGGTGCGTTTTTAGAAAGCACTAATTGGTGCATTTTACAAACCTCTTGTAAGACAGAAAAGTTCTTCAAGTCCCCACTCAACCCAGGAAGTCCAGCTGGCTTCACCTCTCACTAGTTCCAATTTCATTTTTGTTTTTGGCCAAAAAAAAAAAAAAAAAAAAAAAAATCAGTCTTTTGTGATTGTACAACTGAGACAACCACATGTTAAGCTTCTAGAAACTATCTGTATTCCTTGATACTGGGACCCTCCAATGGCATGGATCTCTAATTATAAATCTCTAACATCTTCATTTTCCAACATTTCGGTCTAGATTTAATGGGCTCAACTGATTTATTTTCAACTGTCTGAAAAATATTCGTATTTAAAATTCAAGTGATTGGGATCATAATCACACCTTTAAAACCCTTCAAGCAGTACTAAGAATAGTACTTAATTCCATAACATGTAGACAGGGTATATACACCAAAGGTCTGGAATTGTAAAGGACATCTTAAAATTCTGCCTACCACCCACATACTTCTTTCATAATCTGGCTTCAAATGGCATTTAAATTCAACATCAGCTACTCACATCTCTAGTTCAGTATGTTTCCTGGATCTGCAGCCTTGACACAACCTGGGAACATGTTTGAGATGCAATTCTTAAGCTCATCCGGACCTACTGGATCAGAAACTTTGGGGTAAAGATCAAAAGTTGGTATTTTGAAACACCGTGAGTGTCATGTGATTTTGGTACACCTTATGCTTTGGAACTACTTTCCAATAGTCATACTTCTTGAATGTTGACATGCTCAATAAGCATGTGGCAAATTATTAAACACAGATTTTTCTGCCTTACCAGAGTCTGATTCAGCAAGACTGGGATGGGTCCAGAGAATGTGCATTTCTAACAAACTCCCTGGCAATGCTGCTGCTGCTGGTCCATAAACTTGACTCCATAGTCAAGGGGAACTCTTCTGAGAACGAGCAGACACTTCCCAGTGCCTTTGACTTTAAATATGCCATTGTCTCTGTCTCAGAATGCCATTTTACACCTTGTCTACCTATGAGATCCGACTTAGTCTGGAACATCTGCTCCCAAAACCATTTCTTTTTTGAGGATTTCCCTAGAAAAATGCATTAACCTCTCCTCCAGTTTCTTAAAATTTTTATATACATCAAGACTAGCACTCATGGGATTGTAATTATTTAAATAGCTCTATTTTCCACAAAACCCTGTGTTTTCCACCTTGGCTGGCATTAACTCAAACATATTTTGTCCTCAAAATATTTGTTGAATTAATATATATATATGAATTAGTGCACACCAGATAGGCAAAAGGATACTAAACTTCCATGTATTCCTAAAAAACATTTTTTTCTTGTATGTTATTTATATTGTCATGATGTTTGAGAAATTAAATATATGATAATATACTATGGTTTATGCAGCTCAATAATAAACATAGCCAAATTTGTGGATTGCTGAATGTTTGACTGGTTAGATAACTTAAAAATTGTCATTAGTAATCTTATGGCATGTTTCAACAAGGGCTCAAAATTCTATTGTAATTTCATTAAAATAGGAGAGTCTAATGTTTGAATAACTAAAAGAGAATAGTGATTATGTTCTAAGGCAACATCTTAAGCATCATTACAAGTTAATTTGCAAAGAGAGCTACTAGGAAACTCCTGAATATTTTTCCCTTTTAATTTCCATAAAATAACCTGGTATTTGAGTTGAAGGTGGATAGTGCCTATAGCTTAAATTCATGGAAATTTATATCTATTCATGATTTAGTTTAAAACGTCTTGCCATTTCACAAATGGTAACACGGTCTTGAGTTTTACAATTTCATTATGTGCAATGTCATTACAGTTATAAAATAAAACATTAGAATAAGCACAGGTTGTTGATAATATTATGTACTCGGGCCTCACAAGAACCACCAATGATGATTTTCAATACTTCTTTAGATTTATTTTTATGACAATCTGTGTTTATGATAACATTATGATTCATATATTGCAGTAACATATTTATTATTTTTAAACCTTGGAAAGGGATCAAATACAAGGGGTAAAAATTACCAGGAGGAAAGAATAGGAAAGAGGAGGAGTATTAGTAATATTTCATTTATTTATTGATTGGCTCATCACACATTTGAGCAGCTACTTTCTGCCAAATACTGGGCACATAAAGATGATTAACACATAGTGTTTGAGAGGTCCTAGTCTATGTAAAATTAATTTGTCAGTTAGGCATCATTGTGTAAGAAACCACAATATAAATTAGTGGCTTAATGCAGCAGTCATTCATTAATTTTATTATTAATAATTTCCCATAAGTCCTTAGCTCAGCTAGGCAGTTTATGATCTCCCCTGTGTTCTCGCATGCTTCCAAGGTGGGCTGTATGTCACGTGGTGAATCTGAGGGCCAATGTATGAGACAGAGTTCTTCACTTATGATGGGAGAAGCGAAGGTCTGGGCCATCAATGTAGTCAGCCTACCACATTAACAAAAGAGTAGTGGTCCCAGGGGTGCTGAATGGTTTCCCACACAAAAGCTAACCATGTGTATATAGGCATGGGGACAAAATTGAGCACTTGAGTTTTAGATAACTTAATGTGACTAAATTGTAGAAGGTACATTGAAGGGTATCAGGTGGATGGAGAGAGACTGGAAAATTACTTCATGAGGCTGGAGTGTGTGTGTTCTGTAGCCTGTAATAGACAATGAAGAGGACCATGAGATGTGTACTTTAGAATGCTAGATAGGTCAGGGTGTAGGTTTTGCAGGTTGGAATCTAGATGCATGAAGCTGTTTACAGGGCAATTAAGATAGTTCTGACAAGAGGTAACAAGTGCTTGAATGAAGCTAGTGGCTATGAGTAAGAGCAGTGACAAAGTTGGAGAGACATTTAAGAACTCATTGCAGACCTTACATCAATTTCAAAGTCATTATAGAACTCCGAAGAAGAAAATTTACTCTTGCTGAGTAGTGAGCAAGTAGTACAAATACTAAATAAAGGCTACTTCAAGAACTTCTATCTTGAAGAGAACAAAAATTTTGGCATGGTAGCTGCATGTACTAACCATATTAATTGTTTCTATAAATTGTGTGTTAACAATTGCCCTCCATGCATGTGCTGAATACTTCTTGCTTTGGACAACCTGATAATACACCCAAATCACCTTGTCCTGGCTTCCTGCCTCTCTCATTGTTCCTCCATACACTTCTCTAGAGAAGTTTTCCTGGGACATGTTTTTCAAATACAAACCAACCAATCCAGGGCCTATGCCATAATCACCTTTTGTACTGAGTGTACACACTCTGGGTCACTATCCACCTGCTCTAATCATCCAGGGCAGGTGCCAGATAACTAGGAACAGTCTCTGCACCCCAGAGCCTGCTGAAATTACTTCAACTAGCCAATCCTAAACTTGCTTACTCTGTCTCATCTTTCCCTTCATGTGGAAACCACAATACAGGCTTTTGCCCACAGTTCTCCCTCTGCCCTCTGCCCTCTGCCCCATGGCCCTGCCTAGCACTTTCCTATATGGCTCCCTGTGGCATAGTGTGTCACCTCCTCTTGGAAACTGTGAGTAATAGACTGTTTTCAATGGCAATAAGTTACTGATCTGTTGGCCTTACTATACCTCAAAATTTATATTAATACACTGTATTTTAAAACATTTGAATAAAAGACAATGTAGAAGAAAGGGTATTTTTCTTATTTTTTTTTTACTCTTGCTTTTTATTTTTAAAATGAGAGCAATGTTAGTTCATTGAAGGGCTTAATGGTAATAGAAAACATAGAACTGGAAAGAGAGGTGAAATAGTTAGCATATGGCACAAAGTCTTAAAGGAAGTCAGGAAAAGTAAGAGGAACAAATTAACCTTGGGCAAGAGAAGAGACTTCTCTTATAAATCAAGAGAGTTTTGAAAATAGAGTAGGCAAGTTTATTGAGTAGACTTACGACTGCTAACCTCTATTTATGTGAAGTAGGAAGCAAAGATGTCTAATGAGCGTGAGAAGTGCCTGGGGAATCTTGGAAGCACTGCAGTGGTGAATAGGGACAGAAAGGGAGCAGGCAAATTCATGGATGCTTGTGAGCACTGAGGGCCCAGTGAAGGGCTGGTAGGATTAATGCAAGTTTGATGGACCACAGGATTTCTGCGGGCCTAATGCTCTTTGAAACCTCTTTCTAAGGTTGATCTAAATCATCACTGCTTGACTGCTCTCTGCCTCAGTGAATGTCTTTCAGCCTCAGTGATTAATTGGGTAGACATTACTGAGTCTATAATAGAGTTACTCAGGAGACAATGTACCTGTGTGAAGTCTTATTTTTCCAATGGCAGGGTTCCTAGTTGAGCATATCAGCATCACTTTTCAGAGCCCGTACACCCATTTTAAATTGAAAATGGTATAGTTAATGCATTTCTGAGATGTAGCAAATTTTAAAAATAAATAACAGAAGATATTGTCACAGATTAATCAAACAGAAGCTGAGATACAGTCTCCCAGAACCTTCCTCCCTTAGCTCCTACTTCCGTGCAGAACCCAGTCTCTTGGTTACCTTTATTTTCTTTCAATAACTCTTTATGGCTTTCTTGTCTGACTATTCTCCCTCAAGCTTCCCAGTACCTCACCAGTCTTTAATATCTCTGCATGGTGTCAGCTCTTCCATGATCACTTCTCTGTCTTGTTTACCTGGAAGTATATCTTTCCTCTGGGCAGCCATGTGGTTTTGCTTCCAGATTTCCAGATTTTAATTAGTTCAGGAGAACTCTCTTACAGCGGATATATATATGTGTATATATATATATATATATATAGTCATGAAAAACATATATATATACACACATATATACATATATATATATATATGCATATGTATACCAGCTTAGGGGCTGGTATGTATATATGTCTAGCCCCTTAGCTGGTATACAAGATTTGAGGAAAAGGACTGGGAGATTTTAGTCATGTGAAGTCACCGATGTTTCCGGAAAGTACTTTCAGAGTTTCTGTTTTTTGTCATGTTTCATCACATTTAGAGCACAGGACCTCATACATTCCATGTGCCTGGTTTGTTTTGGACAATATGGTTATATTCCATAACAACAATCACATAATGCTTTCATATTTTACCTGGTGCTATTATGCTTATACTCAAGTGGCTCAGTTCATTTTTCTTTATGAGTGAGGTTTAGACTCAAGTTTTAAATTTTTTGTTTAATTAATTTTATTGAAGTGTGATTTAAATGCTGTATAAGTTTATGTACCATATTTATTTAAATTGTGTGATTTGTGTGATTGATTTTACCGGAAGTACATGCTCCTGAAGACATGATCACAATCAATATAAAGAATCTATCACTTCTGAAAATGTTCTTTCTTTTTGGAAGTGTGTATGACTCCCTCCATCTCAAGCCCAGGAAACCATTGATCATTTTGTCACTATAAATCACTTTGTATTTTATAGAATTATATACAAATTAAATTGTATTGCATGTATTTGTTTCTGTCTTGCTTCTTTTTCTCACACACTTTTTTAAAAATAATTTATTATATATATATTTTTATTTTATTGTTATTATACTTTAAGTTTTAGGGTACATGTGCACAACGTGCAGGTTTGTTACATATGTATGCATGTGCCGTGTTGGTGTGCTGCACCCATTAACTCGTCATTTAGCATTAGGTATATCTCCTAATGCTATCCCTTCCCCCTCCCCCCACCCCACAACAGTCCCTGGTGTGTGATGTTCCCCTTCCTGTGTCCGTGTGTTCCCATTGTTCAATTCCCACCTATGAGTGAGAACATGCAGTGTTTGGTTTTTTGTCCTTGTGATAGTTTGCTGAGAATGATGGTTTCCAGCTTCATCCATGTCCCTACAAAGGACATGAACTCATCATTTTTTATGGCCGCATAGTATTCCATGGTGTATATGTGCCACATTTTCTTAATCCAGTCTATCGTTGTTGGACATTTGGGTTGGTTCCAAGTCTTTGCTATTGTGAATAGTGCCGCAATAAACATATGTGTGCATGTGTCTTTATAGCAGCATGATTTATAGTCTATTGGGTATATACCCAGTAATGGGATGGCTGGGTCAAATGGTATTTCTAGTTCTAGATCCTTGAGGAATCGCCACACTGACTTCCACAATGGTTGAACTAGTTTACAGTCCCACCAACAGTGTAAAAGTGTTCCTATTTCTCCACATCCTCTCCAGCACCTGTTGTTTCCTGACTTTTTAATGATGGCCATTCTAACTGGTGTGAGATGGTATCTCGTTGTGGTTTTGATTTGCATTTCTCTGATGGCCAGTGATGATGAGCATTTTTTCATGTGTTTTTTGGCTGCATAAATGTCTTCTTTTCAGAAGTATCTGTTCATATCCTTCACCCACTTTTTGATGGGGTTGTTTGTTTTTTTCTTGTAAGTTTGTTTGAGTTCATTGTAGATTCTGGATATTAGCCCTTTGTCAGATGAGTAGGTTGCAAAAATTTTCTCCCATTCTGTAGGTTGCCTGTTCACTCTGATGGTAGTTTCTTTTGCTGTGCAGAAGCTCTTAAGTTTAATTAGATCCCATTTGTCAATTTTGGCTTTTGTTGCCATTGCTTTTGGTGTTTTAGACATGAAGTCCTTGCCCATGCCTATGTCCTGAATGGTATTGCCTAGGTTTTCTTCTAGGGTTTTTATGGTTTTAGGTCTAACATGTAAGTCTTTAATCCATCTTGAATTAATTTTTGTATAAGGTGTAAGGAAGGGATCCAGTTTCAGCTTTCTACATATGGCTAGCCAGTTTTCCCAGCACCATTAAATAGGGAATCCTTTCCCCATTGCTTGTTTTTGTCAGGTTTGTCAAAGATCAGACAGTTGTACATATGCGGCATTATTTCTGAGGGCTCTGTTCTGTTCCATTGGTCTATATCTCTGTTTTGGTACCAGTACCATGCTGTTTTGGTTACTGTAGCCTTGTAGTATAGTTTGAAGTCAGATAGCATGCTGCCTCCAGCTTTGTTCTTTTGGCTTAGGATTATTGATATTTATTGCTATGTGTAAAAGTTTTCCTCCGCTATGTATTTCTAATAAGTATTCCATTCCATACGTATAACTCAGCTCATTCATTCATTTGTTGGTAAGACTTAGCATTGCTCCCAGGTTTTGACTATGGTGAATAATGTGGGTTGAACATCTTTACACATGTGTTTATGTGGCTATATATTTGTATATTTGTATTTCTCTTTGATAAATACCTAGGAGTAGAATGGCTGAATTACATGCCATTATATATGCCAACAGTTGTCAAAGTGATCATGCCATTTTACATACATACTAGCAGCATATGAATATTTCACTTATTCCATGCCTTCATCAAAACTGTGTACTTTTGGTCTTTTAAAATTTTAGCTATTTTGTGACTATTTAGACATATTTCTTTGTAGTTGTAATTTGCATTTCCCTAATTCCTAATGCTGTTTTCGTGGGTTAAATGGACATTTGTGTATCTTCTTTCGTGAAATCTTTCTCCTATTTTATTATAGGTTGTTTTTAATCTTCTATTATTGAGTTATAAGAACTATTTGTATATACTGGATAAAAGTTTGTTGTTTGAAATTTGTCATTGCAAATATTTTATCCCATTTCAGAGCTTGCCTTTCCTTTTTTAAATGCTGTCTTTTAAGAGCAAAAAAATTTGATTTCAACAAAATTAAGTGTATTCTTTTTAATTCATGCTTTTTAATGTACTAAGAAATCTTTTCAAACTCTGAGTTAGTAAAGATTTCCGATTTCTTTTATATTAAAGTTTTATTATTTTAACCTTCACATTTAGAGCTCTACTTAATAGAGTTCTGAGTTCATATTTATGAGTTTTGTTTGATAGGAGTCAAAATTTACTTTTTCTATATGTATATTTAGTTGTTCCAACACAATTTGTTAAAAAGACTTTCCTTTTACCACTGAATTTCCTCAAAATCTTTGTCAAAAGTTAATAGACCGTATATGAGAGTTTCTTTTTCTGAAATCCCTCATCTGTTCCATTAATCTATATGCCTTTTTTTTTTTTTTTTTTTGACGGAGTCTTGCTCAGTCGCCCAGGCTGGAGTACAGTGGCTTGATCTCGGCTCACTGTGAGCTCCGCCACCCAGGTTCATGCCATTCTCCTGCCTCAGTCTCCCGAGTAGCTGGGACTACAGGCGCCCACCACCACGCCTGGCTAATTTTTTGTATTTTTAGTAGAGAAGGGATTTCACTGTGTTGGCCAGGATGGTCTTGATCTCCTGACCTCGTGATCTGCCCGCCTCAGCCTCCCAAAGTGCTGGGATTACAGGCATGATTCACCGTGCCCGGCCCTCTATATGCCTACTTTAATATGTAAATCTCACTCTCTTAATTGCACTAACCTTATACTATTCTTGAAATCAGGTCATTTTTAACTCTTCCAAACTTATTTTAGTAATTTATCTATTCTGGATCATTAACATTATCATAAAACTTTTTAGAATAACTTTGCTAATTTCTATAAAATAAATAGTGGTATTTTGAAAGTGATAGCTTTGAATCCATAGGTGAATTCTGGAACAAATGTTATCTTAATAATGAATCTGTCAATCAATGGTTCATTATTAATTTATGGATTCTTTACTTTCTCTCAGCAATGTTACATAGTTTTGATAATAATAGCTTGCACATCTTCTGTTAATTTATTCTAGAGTGTTTTAAGTTTTTTCAGAGAATTACACAAATGAAATGCTTTTAAAGTTAAAATGATAGTTGTTAGTATATAAAAATACAACTGAATTTGAAAATATTTCACTTTTATTATGCCTTATTTCTAATTTTCACTTGTTGGTTCTAGAGTCTAATAAATAAAACTTTCTATGTAAATAATCCTGTCATGTGCAAATAGAAATAGCTTTATTATTTCCTTTCTCATCTTTACTTTTTTTATTTCTTTTTCATGTTTTATTGTACCAAATTGTCAATAAAATATCATACACAAGTGGTGAGAGTACACATCACGAAGTAAAACATATGTATTTTAAATAAATATAAAACATTCCATATATATGATATTAAATATATATGCTTTAAAATATCAAACACATGTGTTGGGAGTACACATCTTTATCTGGTTCCTAGACTTAGGGGAAACATTTCAATATTTCACCTTTAAGCAGATTTGTTGCACACTTTTCTTAGTGAGGTTTTTTAATCATCAGTTGTTGTCATACATGTTATATGCTTCCTCTATATCTATTTAAATGATAATATAGTTGTTCTTCATTTATCTTAATTTGATTATTTTAAAGTTAAACTGCAATAAATTACACCCAAAAGACAGCACTTTAAAACAACAAACATTTATCTCACATTTTTTGTGGGTCAGGAAGCCAGGTTCAGCTTAGATAGATGGCTTTGGTGCAAGGTTTCTTATGAGGATTCAGGCAAACTATTGCTTGGGGCTGCAGTCTCATCAAAGATGCAATTGGAGAAAGATCTTCTACGCTTACTCATGTGGGCCTCCATTCCTCATGGGCTATTGAGCTGAAGGCCTCAGTTTCTTATTGGCTATTGTTTGCTACAGAACTGCCTCATGACAGGACAGCTGGCTTCTTTAAGAGTGAGCAATTTAAGACAGAGAGAGAGAGAGAGAGAGAGACGGAAGGAGAAAGAACAGCAAGACAAAAGCTGAAGCAAAGATGTGCTTTCTGGTAACAGAACATCAGAAGTTAGAAGTGAGTCACTAAACCCAGCCAACATTCAATGTGAAATGATTACAAGACCATGAATACCAGGATGCAGGGACCAGTAGGAGCCATCATAGAGCCTGCTTACAACACTTGGATTCCTGAGTTAAACTCCTTTTGGTTATGATATAATTCATTAAGTAACTTTTCATCTCATTTTATAAGGAATATTAGTCTCCAATTTTCTTGTTTTGTAAAATCTTTATCAGGTTTTGATGTAACACTTATGAATGCCTCTTAAAATGAGTTGGGGGTTGTGGGCCCCTCTTCTATTTTCTGAAAGAGTTTGTGTAAGTTTGGTGTTAATTTACCCTTAACTGTTTCATAAAATTTGCCAAGAAAACATAATTTAGAGAAAAGCTAGAGTTTTCTTGAATGGTTGGTTTTTGATATTTAAACAATTAATAAATATGGTGCTATTTGTATTTGCTGGTGTCAATTTTGGCAATTTATGTCTGAAGGAATTTACCTATTTCATCTAAAATGTCACATTTATTGTCCATAAGATTATTATTCTCTTAATATCTGTAGACAATATGGTGATGGTGTCTTTTTCATTTCCAATGACAATTTTTGTAACTTTTTCTTGCTGATTCAAGCTATAGTTTTATCACATTTATTCATCTTTTCAAATAACTGGCCTTTGGTTTCTTTTCTGTTCTCTGTTGGTCCCCATTTTGCATGTTATTGACTTCTATTTTGATCTTTATTCGTTCTGTCTTCTACTTATTTTAAAATTAATTTACTATTTTTATCTCCAGCTTCTTAAACTGAAAGTTTAGTTCATTAATTCTAGACTTTTCTTGTTTTCTAATATATGCATCAAAACCTTTACATTTCCTCTGTTGGATTTCTATGGGTGGATCTCATTAATTTTGAAAGGTTTTCATTTTATTTTCATTTACTTTAATATATTATCTAGTATTTCATGTCATTTCTTCTTCAATAAATTATTTTGAGCCTTGCTTTTAATTTTCACATATTTAGAGTTTTTCTAAATAATTTTAATCAATTTCTAATTTAACTTCACTGTATACAGAGAACATACTCTATATAATCTCAAAATTTTTAAATTTGTTGAGTGTTTTAAATGATTTAACATACTTGTCTGTCTTTTAGAACACACAATGAGTTCTTGAAATAAATTTCATATTTTGCAGTTACATATAATGTTCTACAAATATCAATTAGGTCAAGATAGGAAATAGTGCCCAGATTCCCTATGTATTCATTGATACTTTTGTCTCGATGTGCAATCATTTGGAGTAGTTACTATCTACTGCTATGATCATAAAATCCTGCTAATTTTTGCGTGATGTATTTTGAGCCTCTCTTAAGTGCATACATATTTATGATTGTTATATTTTCTTTATGAATTGATCCTTTTATTAATTGTATCAGTTTTTTGTAATGTGCTTTGCCTGAAGTGGGTTTTATCTGACAATATATTCATTCTAGCCTTCTTATACTTACTGTTTACATACTATATCTTTTTTCATCCACGGATTTCCAACATAGCTACTTATTTATATTTAAAGTGCATCTTTTATAGATAACATTAACTGTTAGGCCTTGCTTTTTATACTAATTCTAAAAGCATCTGCCTTTTAATAGAGTGCTTAATCCATTAACATTTAATGTAAATATTGATGTGCTTCTAGTGGTTCTATTTAGAGCTTTCATTATATCATTTGTTTATCTATTGGCCACTGTTTCTTGTTTCTTTCTTTCTTTTTCTGCCTTCTTTTGGAGTGAATCAAAGCATTGTTTAGAATTTTATTTCAATTTATCTATTCTCTTTTTAGCTACATGTCTTCACATTATTTACTTACAGAATTCTCTAGGTATTATAGAAAATTATCTTCAACTCTTCACATTTTACTTAGAATATATATGGCATCACTTCTTTAAAATGTAGGGAAAAATAAGAGCATATATTTTGATTTACTTCTATCAGCTCACCATTCTTCATGTTAATGTTCTTATGTTATATATAACAAATATCTTAAGACATTGTTAAATTGTTTGTTTTAAACAAGTCATGTGTAATTTAAAGGAATTAATAAAAACATTATCTTATTTTTGTGCTACATTTATAATTTCATTCATTCCCAAAGATTTGAATTTTCCACTGGTATCATTTTCTTTAATCCTGAAAACTTCCTTTAGTTTATTTTGTGCGGATGGTGTCCTGAACATCAATTCTCATAGTTTTATTTTATCTGAAAATTTTTTATTTCACCTTCATTCTGAAAGAATAATTTCACTGGCTGTTTTGGGTATTATCTGGGTTGGTGATTTTCTTTTTCTTTCAGCACTTTAAAAATGTCTTTATGCCGTCTTTGTCCTCCATAGTTTCTGACGAAAAGTCTGCCATCTTTAGAATTACCATTACATTTTAAGTGAGTGTCATTTTTCTTTGGCAGCTTTCCAGATTCTCTCTTTATCTTTCATTTTCACTAGCTCCACTATACTGTGAGATTTGCTAAGCTTCTTCAATCTGTATGCTGTACTATTTATAGATCCCACACAGATCTCGAAATAATTAATAAAATTGAGAATGGAGTAAAATAAAATGCGCAGCTAAAGATTTGAGGAAAGGTGAATCCTCTATAAAATGTCCTTTCTCACAGCTGTGATTATTTGATCTCTTCTGGCTTTCCCCAACCCTACCGCTCCTACCCCCCACTTACAAGGACACACATATAGACACACTGCAAGGACACCCACGTGCTCCAATGGTCAGGTGCAATCCAGTCTTCAGCCAAGAGAGTTTTCAGGAGTTTTAAACTGGCACTGGTAGTTTCAGCAACCAGCAATCATTGCTTCTGCTTATCACTAACTCTGTGCCAGCTCCAGCACATTTGGGTCCGTAGATGACAAATGCTACTTAAATCCAGAAGGTGAATAAAACCCGTAGGCAGGCTTTCATGCAAATTAGATTTACTTCTAAGATCATGAACTTTGTTAAGCATTTATGTAAGAAGTGTGTAGTAAACACTTTTAAGACTTAATATTATGTTCATGGAAATGCAGTCAGTTGCTATAAGGTACTGAGAATTCATCAAAAGAAGGTAGTGACACTTCAAAATCAATACACATAATGGGGTCTTCCTTCCAACCAAAATTAAATGCAGGAATGGTTCGTATGTTTACCGAGATTATACAGTCTTGGCTTTTTGAGGTGACAGCAGATGGTCCGATAAGAAGTGGCAGGACTAAGTGCAGGCAACCAGCATCTCATCTCAGGCTCTTTTAACCATGAAATCTATGAATTTATGCTTAACTGAGCGACAAGAAAAAAAAAAAAAAACATGAACAGTCTTAGGGCAAGTCAGGGTGACTGGCTGTGCCTTGTATTTCTCAAGAGTAATTAAATCTTAAGCTTTTTATCTATCTTACATTCTAAAAAAGAGTGTGCTTTTCTACTTTTCTTAAAATGTCACTCATCAAAAAATGTCACTTACACATGCTTGTACTGTTTCATTTAGTTTTAGATACTTTGTGACTTGGCTTAGTTCATTTTTATTTCTTATTTCCAAGCTCCATCCAGATCCTTAGCCAAATAAGCATCAGTTGTGACTCTATTTTCCAAATTCTATCATTCTTTAAATATCATTTGGGATGATTTCCAGTAGTTCGTTGATTTTCATGTTTTTCTCCTTTGTTTTTCACTGAGAATAGTGGTAGTGCATGTCTACACAGGTTTTAGTTTCAAGTATATATTGGGTAATTTAAATACAAAATTTGAGATCAGATAATGGTATATCTGGGGCAAGAAAGAGATACATAGAATATTTATGTAACACATTCTTTTTTAAAGAGCTGAAAGACCATATTAAAGAAATGTTCAAATTTTACCTGGCAGTTTAGTAAATATTATCCATTCTTAAAGATACTGGAAAAATAAAATATTTTTAAACTCATGCTTACCTTTCCAAATGAACTCAAATTGTTTTTAAAAAGCAACGAATGTTCTGTTCTCAAAAGAAATTGTTCCTATCTTTAAAAACCATTTAATTCATGCCAATCTATTAGAAATGAATACTCAATGTGCTTTATTATTATGTGATTTGTTATATTATTTTATTAGCATAATTTAAACTAAGTTCATTGTTATTTCTATTGCAGTGTCAGACTAAATTTGGGAAGATATTGTGCTACCCTTGAAAGTTATACACACAGGTTTTATGGCAGCATGTTGAAAATCTAGAGCTTTCGGATCTAGGATGTTAAAGATGAATTATCAGTTTTTCAGATATTGGTTTTAATAGGTAGAAGGAGTCAAAGCTAAAGCCAATACATTGATAAAGAGCTGTTTATCACTGGATTTGATGACCAAAAAACAAAATCTGTTTTCTTTATGTGAGAAAATTATATATAATGAAGAACTGGAAATAAAGAGAAAGTCATTTGAAGAAATGCATTTCCTTTTATAAGATGTATTTAAAATAAATTAAGATATTCTTAGCCTTTGGATATGTCCAAATGCAAAAGCAATCTAACTTCAAAACTGTCTAAGATGACCTTACGTTACTTACATTTAAGTCACTGGAAGTGACAGTGACTTTCAGGGATAAGTCAAAAGCATGATGAATTGCATCTTGATTCTAGTCAACAATAAGCAGCCGTGTTTTCCAGAAGACTTCAACCACCATCTACTTCATCTGAATGCTGCTCTCTTCAGAAACTCATTAGCAACTGAATAACTGGAAACAGACTGATAAATCCTTTTAACAAAAGTAGTATTCTGGATCCAAGAAATTCTGAAACTAACTCTCCATATTTACATTTTTACAACAGGTAGTTGAATTTATAAACTGCATTTGCCATTAGTTCCAGCAAAATTACATATAATGAGGAATTGTTCATTTGGATGGATAGAGAGATAATAAGAGTGAGAAAAAAGATAATGAATTATAGTGAATGCTTAATTCATAATCTATCTGATCTGCCTCACTCTCTCCATTCCCATTGCCAATGTTCTCTTACAGGCATTCAGATGTTGCTTCAGAAATGAAGCCAGCACTCCTAACTGATGACCTGTTCCCATGGCCTCCTCCCTAGTCCAGCCTGCATTTCCAGATTAATCTTTATATAACCAAATTAAAAGTAATGAAAACAAAACAATAACAACAGCAATAATGCCTTTCCATTTTCTATAGAAAAAACATCTAAAATCATGAGCCTGACATTTATAGCCCTGGCTCCATTTCTTCACTGAGTTATGTCCCATTCCTTCCTCTCATTTCTATGATCTACCCAAAGAAACAAAGTCATGTTTCCCAAACCCACTTCTGTTTCCAGTTCAAATAAATTCCCTGCTGACTTGCAATTCTTATCCCTGATTTTTGTAGAACTAAGTCTAAACTGAGCCAGGAAACAAACAAAAACAAACAAAACACAAACCTTTCTCTCTGAAACCCCTCTAGAACTTCACCTATACATCATATTCAGCATTTACCACATTTTAATTCATGTCATGTTAATTTAGATGTTCAAGACCCAAATATAGTGTATGACATTGCCTACAGTATTTACTGTGGGGCTTTGTAGATGATAAACTTTCAAAAATAATTGGTGAATTAATAAAATGAACCATTTGCCGAATTTAAAGACTTTTTCCCCATCCTTGTTGTTAGTGAAAGTTGTTACTGATAATTTGAAGGACAGTGGTGAAATTGGCATTGAAGTCTACAAAAAAGTGAACCGTTTTATGCAGTAGAGGTAAGTTTGGCAACATTGTTGTATGTGAAAATGAGATGAACAGAAAACAGGTCTAGTGTACTTTAATATTTGGCTATGAGGCTTTTCAGGCACATTGTTGAAACTGCCAAATTGTTTATTTTAGCTGCATGTGGTAAAATATAGATAAAGCAAAAATAAATTGAATTTTCAATTTTCAAGCAGAATCTGGGCCAGGTAAAGGAGAAAATATTTTCCGGGTTCTAAAATCAAGCTCTCATCCTTATTTTCTTCTACAGGCAAAATTCTCTGGTCTCAGGAAAAATACCCAATCCAGGGTCTACTAGTAAAGCATGGTCACAGGGTAAAACTCTCAATGCTATGGCTTTAAAACTCTGTAGTGAGACTTCAGAAAGACATATGTGCTTGCTCAGTATAACCTGTAAGATTCTTAAGGATGTGCCTCTTAGACAGTCTCTGCTAGATGAAAATTTCTGTCTGAATCTAAATGGCATGTTTTGTAGACCCTCTGAAGAAGACAAAACGCTTCTAAGCATCTTAAGCACAGCACTTTAACAGTTAGTCCAAGGTATTAAAAAGCCTATCTTAGAAAGAAACATGAGTGTGACTTTTGTGTATTGGAGTGGGTTGTAATTTGATACATAGGAAAGTGACACAGTTTTTAAAGGCATTTTTCCAGCTTGGATTGAAAGGGATAGAGTCAGTTCCAAACGAAGAGTGATTTCCAGCTTTGGAGAAAGAAACTCAGTTGTAAACACAGGATATTTCTTAAGAAAATAAAGGGATGACTCAAAGGGTGAAACCAAGAGCCCTGAGGAAGGGTCCCAAGAGCCTTGGGAACCATTCCAGAGACTGAGTCCTAGGCAAGGACATGACCACATGCTTCTGGAAGAATTTAGGGACTGTTATGGATCACTGTGTGGTTTGGTATCTCCCATTTCTACTTTTAAAAGTATGAGTGCTTTTTGCAGTTTTCCTCTTTGTTGCAGCATTGTAAGGTGAGTGTGTGGGAGGGGCATGCATCTTGTCTCTGTATTCAGGAAGTTTGACTGAGAGAAACCTTACCTGAGGAAATGATGCCAAAGAACCTTATTCCTGCCTGGATCTCATCTAACCAATGAGAACCTGAACTTCAGTTCTGAAGTAGTTGCCCTAAAGATGTATCTTGAATGTGTAAGAAATCTAATTTGTAATCATATAAAAGACTTGGGTAACTTAAACATGGCCAAGATATTTTTCTACTCTTCTCCCTTGATTCTAGGCCAGCCTTAGTAACCTGGTTGAGAATATATAGGGTGACAAACATTCAAGTTTACCAGGGATCATAGAGCTTTCAAGAACAGAAGAGGTTCCATGTTAAAAGTAGGAAAGCCATGTACAGGTGGGCTGATTCGGTCAAAAATAATGTGGTAGGAATAACAGTGAGAGACTTTCAAGGGCAGATCTTAAGAAAGGTTGCTTCCTCCATCCAGTTCTCCTGAAACACTCTGAGGAAATCCAGCTGCTGTTTAGAAAATATAACTACCCTGACACCAACACATTATGAGAAACTGACGCCACAAGAAAAGGCCCTGGAGAATAAAATAACATGTGGAGAAAGAGAAGCCAAAAAGCATCAAGATGTCAGACACATGACTGAATAAGCTGTGTTGAAAGTAGATGCTCTGGCCCCAGCCAACCCAGCTGATACCAAACTGCCCTGTTAAGCCCTTCCCATTTTTTTTTTTAATTCACAAAACCCTGAGTGAAATAAAATTACATTGTAAATCACTAAGTTCTGTGGTAGCTTGTTATACACCATTAGACATAAAAAATAGAATTGTATTCACGAGAGCAAAGAGGTTCATATACTTCCCCAGATTATACGTTATAGTGGTTTGCAAAAAAAATACACACTTGAAATCTAATTTTGGGTGAATAAAAAAATCAATCTGCCAATGAAACTTTTTCTTCACTATTTGTTGCTAAAAATCTGCCTCAAATATATTCTTATTACACTTTTTTAACTTACATATTACATACAAATTGTAAACTTATCTGGATGGTTCAATGATTTACAGTATAGTCTCTAAAATTTAGCCTGAGGTTGTTTTTGAATATATATTCATTATAATATAAATTTATTTACTTGTATCTGCTTCTTTTGCTTGTATTCCATGGCGTATATGCGATTCATATTTATTTGAAAGACAAATGCTCAAAAAATGGTCAATTAATTGTGAGTAGATTGGGTACAATTTGAAATTTTGATTTGTTTTTAGCAGTTCTATTTATTTGAAAGGATTGATATTTTATAAATTTTATTATCTTTTACAAATTTTCCCAATAACAAAGATAAAATTTCCTTAAATGCTAGAATAAATATCATTCTATCTTATAATTGACATACTGGTCAACTGAATTTGTTTCTAAATCTATAATACATTATATGAACATAATCATTGTATTTTTTCTCTTTAATGTATTGTATTTTACTTTATTTAAGATTCAGAAGGCTCATGTGCAGGTTTGTTTCATGAGCAAATTGCATATCATTGGGGTACAAATGATCCTGTCCCCAAGGTAGTGAGCATAGTACATAAAAGTAGACTTCCAACCCATATTTCCCTCCCAAACTTCAATCTCAAGTAGTCCCCAGTGACTACCATTCCCATCTTTGTGTTCATGTGTGTTCAATGTTTAATGCTCACTTATAAGTGAGAGCATGCAGTATTTGGTAATCTATTTCTACATTAGTTCACAAAGGATAATGACCTACAATGGCATCCTACAAAGGACATGATTTCATTCTTTTTTATGGCTGCATAGTATTTCATGTTATCACTTTTTTTCATAGTATTTCACATAGTATTTCATATGTACCACATTTTTTTAATCTAGTCCAACATTCATGGGCATCTTGGTTGATTCTATGTCTTTGCTATTGTGAATAGCATTGCAATAAACATACAAGTGCATGTAGAACATTTTTTGGTAAAGCAATTTATTTTCCTTTCAGTATATGCCCAATACTGTGATCACTGGGTCGAGCAGTAGTTCTAAGTTATCTGAGAAATCTCCAAAATACTTTCCACAGTAGCTGAACTAATTTACCTTTCCTCCAGCACTATATAAGCTTTCCCATTTCTCTGTCGTCTCATAAACATTTGTTACTCTTTGACATTTTATTAATAGCCATTCTGACTAGTGTGAGATGGTATCTCATTGCAGTTTTAATTTGCATTTCTGTAATGATTAGTGGTGTTTAGCATTTCTTCATATACTTGTTGGCCATGTGTACGTTTTCTTTTGAAAAGTGTCTGTTCATGTTCTTCACCCATTATTTAATGGGGTTATTTGGTCTCTGGTTACTGATTTAAGTTCCTTATGGAATCTGGATATTACACCTTTGTTGAATGCATACTTTGCAGGCATTTTCTCCCATTTTGTAGGTTGTCTGTTTACTCTATTGATAGTTTCTCTTGTGCAGAAGCTCTATAGTTTAGTTAAATAACACTCATCAATTGGTTAACAAAATCAACAAATTGGCAATTGAGGAGTTGCAATTGCTTTTCAGAACTTATCACAAATCCTTTGTTAAGTCCGATTTTCAGAACAGTATTTCCTAGGTTTTCTTCTATGGATTGTATTGTTTCAGGTCTTACATTTGAGTCTTTAATCCATGTTGAGTTGATTTTTGTGTATGGTGAAAAGAAGGGATCCAGTTTCAATCTTCTGCATATGGCTAGCCAGTTATCCCAGCACAATTATTGAATAGAGAATCCACTCCCCCTTGCTTGTTATTGACAACTTTGTCAAAGATCAGGTGGTTGTAGGTGTGTGGCTTTACTTCTGCATTCTCTGTTCTGATCCACTGGTCTATGTGTCTGTTTTTGTACCAATACTATGCTATTTTGATTACTGTAGCCTAAAGATTTATCACAGCTGTTTCCCATGGGGGTGTGGTTGAGCAAAGTGTTTTGAGCTGCATTTGGGCATGCTTGATACCTGCTCCTTTTGATCTGGATGATCTAGAGGGAATTTTCACTGTTTGAGACAGAGTACTGTGATGCCTCCAGCTTTATTCTTTTGCTTAGATTTGCTTTGGTGATTCTGGCTTTTTTTTGGTTCCATACGTATTTTAAAATATTTTCTCTCTTTCTGTTAAGGATGTCATTGGTAGTTTGGTAGGAATAGCATTGAATCTCTAAATTGCTTTTGAGAATATGGCCATTTGAAGTATAATTAATTCTTCCTATCAATGAGAATGGAAGTTTTTTCCATTTGTTTGTGTCATCTCCAATTTCTCTCAGCAGTGTTTTGTAATTCTCATTTCACCTCCTTGTATTTCTTATTCTTTTGGGGGCTATTGGAAGTGGGATTTCATTCTTCAATTGGCTTTGTGTTTGGATCTTATTGTTGTATAGAAAGGCCAATAATTTTTGTACATTGATTTTGTATCCAGAAACTTTACTGAAGTCATTTTAATCCAGTCCAGAAGTCTTCTGGAGGAGTCTATGGGATTTTCTAGGTACAGAGTTATATAATTAGCAAAAAGAGATATTTTGACTTCCTCTCTTCCTATTTTGATGCCTTTTATTTCTTTGCCCAATTTCTCTGACTAGGACTTTCAGTATTATATTGAATAGGAATGGTGATAGTGGGCATTCTTATCTTGTTCTAGTTCTTAAAGGGAATGCTTCCAGCTTTTGCTCATTGAACATAATGTTGGCTGTGGGTATGTCATACATGGCTCTTATTATTTTGAGCTATGCTACTTCCATGACTAATTTGTTAAAGGTTTTTAACATGAAGGGATGCTAAAATTTTTTCAAAGGCATTTCTGCCTCTATTTAGATAATTATGTGTCTTTTGTTGTTAATTCTGTTTATGTAGTGAATCTTATTTATTGATTTGTTTATGTTGAACCAACCTTGCATCCTAGGAATAAAGCCTACTTGATCATGGTGAATTAACATGTTGTTGTGCTGCTGGATTCAGTTAGCTAGTTTTTTGTTGAAGATTTTTGCATTTATGCTCATTAGGGATATTGGCCTGAAATTTTCCTTTTTTGTTGTATCTTTGCCATGCTTTGCTATCAGAATGAGTGCTGGCTTCGTAGAATGAGTTAGGGAGGATTACCTCTTCATCGATTTTTTTGGAATTTTTTAGTAGGATTGGTACTAGTTATTGTTTTTACATCTGGAAGAATTCGACTATGAATCCATCTATCCATCTGGTCCAAGGCTTTTTGTTGGTTGGTAGGCTTTTTATTACTGATTCAATTTTGGAACTTGTTATTGGTCTTTTCAAGATTTTAATTTCTTCCTGGTTCAATCTTGGGAGACTGTGTGTTTCCAGGAATTTATTCATATTTTTTAGGTTTTCTAGTTTGCGTGCATAGAGGTATTCATAATAGTCTCTAGGGATTTTTGTTTCTCTGGTTGTCTTTATTTGGATCTTTTCTCTTTTTTATTTATTAATCTAGCTAATGGTATATTAATCCTGTTTAATCTTTTGAAGAACCAACTTTTGGTTTTGTTTATCTTTTGAATGAACTTTCATGTCTCAGTCTTGTTCACTTCAGTCCTGATTTATATTTTCTTTTGTCAGCTTTGGCTTTGGTTTGCTCTTGTTTTTCTTGTTCCTCTGGGTACAATGTTAAGTTATTAATTTGAGATCTTTCTAACTTCTTGATGTAGGTGTTTAACACTATAAACTTTCTTCTTAACACTGCTTAGCTTTGTTACAAATATTCTCGTATGTTTTGTCTCTGTTTTTGTTAGTTTCAAATAATTGTTTTAATTATTTCTCGACTTTGTTATCTACCCAAAGAATTATTATTGTAATTATTTCTCAATTTTGTTATCTACCCAAAAGAACCACAGGAGCAGGTTCTCTAACTTCCGTGCAATTGTATGGTTTTGATAAATCTTCCTGGTATTGATTTATATTTTTATTGCACTGTGGTCTGACAGTGTGGTTGGTATGTTTTCCTTTTTTTTTTTAATTTGTTGACACCTTCTTTATGGCCAAGCATGTGGTTGATCTTAGAGTATGTTCTGTGTGCAGATGAGAAGAATGTACATTCTGTTTGTGTTGGGTGGTGTGTTCTGTAGATTTCTACTAGGTTCAATTGGTCAGGTGTTGAGTTAAACACAGAATATATTTGTTAGTTTTCTGCCTTGATTATCTATCTAATGCTGTCAGTGAGGTGTTGAAGTCCCCCAGTATTATTGTGTGGTCGTCTGAATCTCTTTGTAGATCTCTACACACTTGTTTTATGAATCTGGGTGCTCCAATGCTTGGTGTGTATATATTTAGGATAGTTAAGTGTTCTCGTTGGATTGAGTCCTTTATCATTATGTCATGCCCTTCTTTGTTGTTTTTGATCATTTTTGGTTTTAAGTCTATGTTATCTAAGAATAGCTATTCCTGCTCTTTTTTTGTTTTCCTTTTTCCAGATAAATCTTTATCTCTTCTCTTTAAGCCATGGGGGTCATTAGTTGTGAAATGAGTCTCTGGAAGACAGCAGACAGTTGAGTCTTGTTTCTCTATCCAACTTAGCTCTCTATGTCTTTTATATCCCATTTATATTCAGGGTCAATATTGACATAAGATAATTTGATCCTGTCATTGTACAGTTAGCTGGTTGTTATGTAGATTTGATTGTATTGTTGCTTTATAGTGTCAGTGGCATATGTGCTTAAGTGTGTTTGTGTGGTGGTAGGTATCATTCTTTCCTTTCCCTATTTATAACTCTCTTTAGGAGCTCTTGTAAAGCAGTCTAGTTGTGATGAATTTCCTTAGCATTTGCTTGTCTGAAAAGGACTTCATGTCTCTTTCACTTACGAAGTTAAGTTTGGTGGGTGTATTTGTCCATTTTCACACTTCTGATAATGACATACTTGAGACTGGGTAATTTATACATGAAAAGGGGGTTTATTGTACTTACAGTTCCATGTGGTTGGGGAGGCCTCACAATCGTGGTGGAGGGTGAAAGGCATGTGTCACATGGTGGGAGACAAGAGAAGAGAGCTTATGCAGGGAAACTCCCCTTTTTAAAACCATCAGATCTCATGAGACTTATTCACTATCATAAGGACAGCATGGGAAAGATCTGCCCCATGATTCAATCACCTTCCACAGGGTCCCTCCCACAACACATAGGAATCCAAGAAGAGGTTTGGATGGAGACACAGCCAAGCCATATCATTCCACTCCTGACCCCTCCTAAATATCATGTCCCCACATTTCAAAACCAATCATGCCTTCCCAATAGTCCCCCAAAGTCTTAACTCATTTCAGCATTAACTCAAGGGTCTCCAGTCCAAAGTCTCACCTGTGATAAGACAAGTCCCTTCTGCCTATGAGCCTGTAAAATCAAAAGCAAGCTAGTTACTTCCTAGATACAATGGAGGTACAGGCATTGAGTAAATACAGTCATTCCGAATGGGAGAAACTGGTCAAAACAAAGGGGCTACAGGACCCATGAAAGTCCAAAATCCAGCTGGAAGTCCAATCTTACAGCTCCAAAATTATCTCCTTTGACTCCATGTCTCACATCCAGGTCAAGCTGATACAAGAGGTAGGTTCCCATAGTTTTGGGCAGCTCTGCCCCTGTGGCTTTGCAGGGTACAGCCTCCCTCCCAGCTGCTTTCATGGACTGGTGTTGAGTGTCTGCTGCTTTTCTAGGCATATGGTGCGAGCCATCAGTGGGTTTGGAGGACAATGGCCCTCTTCTCACAGCTCCACTAGGTGGTGCCCCAGTAAGGGCTTTGTGTGGGGCCTCTGACCCCACATGTCCCTTCTGCACTGCCCTAGCAGAGGCTTTCCATGAGAGCACCACCCTTGCAGCAAACTTCTGCCTGGACATCCAGGCGTTTCTGTACATCTTCTGAAATCTAAGCGGAGGTTCCAAAACCCTGATTCTTGATTTCTGTGCACCCACAGGCTTGACACGTGGAAGCTGTCAAGGCTTGGTTCTTCTACCCTCTGAAGCCATACCCCAAGCTGTACCTTGGCCCCTTTTAGTCACAGCTTGAGCAGCATGGACACAGGGCACCAAGTCCCTAGACTGCACACAGTACAGGGACCCTATGCCTGGCCCATAAAACCACATTTTCCTCTTAGGCCTCTGGGCCTGTGATGGGACAGGCTGCCACAAAGTTCTCTGACATGCTCTGGAGACATTTTCCTCATTGTCTTGGTGATTAACATTCAACTTCTTATTACTTATGCAAATTTCTGCAACTGGCTTGAATTTCTCCTCAGAAAATGGGATTTTCTTTTCTACTGCATTCTCAGACTAAAAATTTTCCAAACTTTTATGCTCTGTTTCCCTTTTGAAATTGAATACCTTTAACAGCACCCAAGCCACCTCTTGAATGCTTTGTTGCTTAGAAATTTCTCCCAACAGATACCCTAAATAATCTCTCTCAAGTTCATTCAAAGTTCCATAAATCTCTAGGACAGGGGCAAAATGTCACCAATCTCTTTGCTAAAACATAACAAGAGTCACCTTTGCTCCAGTTCTCAACAAGTTTCTTTTCTCCATGTGAGACCACCTCAGCTTGGATCTTACTTTTCCTATCACTATCAGCATTTTTGTCAAAGCCATTCAACAAGTCTCTAGGAAGTTCCAAACTTTCTCACATTTTCCTGTTTTCTTCTGAGCCCTCCAAACTGTTCTAACCTCTGCCTGTTACCCAGTTCCAAAGTTGCTTCCACATTTTCAAGTATCTTTTCAGCAGTGCCCCCCTCCTGCTACCAATTTACTGTATTAGTCCATTTTCACACTGCTGATAAAGACATAATCAAGACTGAGTAATTTATGCAAGAAAAAGGGGTTTATTGGTCTTATAGTTCCACATGGCTGGGGAGGCCTCACAATAAGGGCAGAAGGTGAAAGGCATGTCTCACATGGCCACAGACAAGAGAAGACAGCTTGTGCAGAGAAATTCCCCTTATTAAAACCATCATATCTCATGAGACTTATTCACTAGCACAAGAACAGCATGAGGAAGACCTGCCCCATGATTCAGTCACCTCCCACCAGGTCCCTCCCACAACACATGGGGCTTCAAGATGAGATTTGGGTAAGGACAAAACCAAACTCTATCAGTGGGATATGAAATCCTTTTTTGGAATTTTTTTAAGGATATTCAAAATAGGTCACCAACCTCTTCTGGCTTGTAAAATTTCTGCTGAAAGGTCTCCTGTTAGTATAATGGAGTTCCCCTTGTAAATGATCTGCCCCTTATCTCTAACTGGCTTTAAGATTTTTTCTTTCATGTTGACTTTGGAGAAGTTGATGACTATGTGTCTTGGCAGGGGTCATCCTTCATAGTATCTCACAGAGTTCTCTGAATTTCTTGAATTTCCATGTTGAACTCTGTAGCAAGTTTGGGAAAACTTCTGTAGACTGTATCTTCAAATATGCTCTGGAAGTTGCTTACTCTCTCTTTTTCTCTTTCTGGAATGCCAATTAATTATAGGCTCAATCTCTTCACATAATTCCATATTCTTTGGAGGTTTGGTTCATTCATTTCAAGTTCTTTTTTCTTTTTTTTCTGCCTGTCATGCTTCAAAGGAGCATTTTTCAAGCTCTAAGATTCTGTTCTTAGTTTTGCCTATTCTGTCATTAATGCTTCCAGTTGTATTTTGAGATTCTTGTAGTGATTTTATGTTTTAATTTCCAAAAGTTTGGGTATTTTTAAAAATGATCGTGTTGTGTTTCAACTCTTGGATTATTTTACTGTTATCCTTGAATTGGGTTTCAACCTACACTTGCATCTCAATGAGCTTCTTTGCCATCCAGATTCTAAATTCTGTATCTGACATATGAGCCATTTCAATCTGTTTGAAATCCTTTGTTGGCAAGCTAGTGTGATCATTTGAAGGTAAGAAGACACTCTGGCTATTAGAGTTGCCAGAATTCTTGTGCTGGTTATTTCTCATCTGGGAAGACTGATGTTCCTTCATCCTTTGAGCTTGCTGTCTTTCACATGTTGTTGGTTTGTTTGTTTGTTTTTCTTATCTTTACTTTTCATTTTTCACAAGGGTTTGACTATAGTGCATTGGGTATAATTAAATGGCTTTACTTCTAGATGCTTTTAGGGGGCAAGGCTGAGCTTTACACCCTTCTGCTGCATGCTCTAATGTTTGGGGACTGGGATCATGTCCACAGCTTTGTCCTCTGGTCTCTCAAGGTCAAGCCTCAGGTGGGCTGCTATTGGGGGAACCCACTCCCAATATTTCAATGTAGGTTCTTTCTATTTTCCATAAGTGTCGGCTGGCTGAGAAATAAAGAGAAAGAGTACAAAGAGAGGAATTTTACAGCTGGGCTGCTGGGGTTGACATCACATATCAGTAGGACTGTGATGCTCACCTGAGCCTTAAAGCCAGCAAGTTTCATTAAGGATTTCAAAAGGGGAGGGGGTGCAAGAACAGGGAGTAGTTCACAAAGATCACATGTTTCAAAGGGAAAAAAGGAGAACGAAGATCACATGCTTCTAAGGGCAAAATCAGAAACTCCTGATAAGGGTCCAGCAAAGACCACAAGGCAAACGGTTTGCAAAAGCAAAGATCACAAGGCAAAGGGCACAAACAAAGATCACAAGGCAAAGAGCAAAAGCAGAATTACCGATAAGGGTCCATGTTCAGTGGTGCACGTATTGTCTTGATAAACATCTTAAATAACAAAAAACAGGGTTCGAGAGCAGAGAATTGGTCTGACCTCAAATTTACCAGGATGGGGTTTTTCCCCACCCTAGTAAGCCTGAGGGTACTGCAGGAGACCAGGGCGTATTTCACTCCTTATCTCAACCACATAAGACAGACACTCCCAGAGCAGCCATTTATAGCCCTCCCCTGTAGGAATGCACTCCTTCCCCAGAGTATTAATCCTTGCTAGGAAAATAATTTGGCAATATCTTCACTACTTGCAAGTCTATTTATAGGCTCTCTGCAAGAAGAAAAATATGGCTCTTTTTGCCTGATCTCATGGGCAGTCAGACCTTATGGTTGTCTTCCCTTGTTCCCTAAAATCGCTGTTATTCTGTTCCTTTTCAAGGTGCACTGATTTCATATTGTTCAAACACACGTGTTTTCCAATCAATTTGTACAGTTAACACAATTATCATAGTGGCCCTGAGGTGACATACATTCTTAGCTTACAAAGATAACAGGATTAAGAGATTAAAGTAAGACAGGCATAAGAAATTATGAAAGTATTATTTGGGAACTGGTAAATGTCCATGAAATCTTCACAATTTATGTTCCTCTGCCTCAGCTCCAGCTGGTCCCTTCGTTCGAGGTCCCTGACTTCCCGCAACAGGCTGGAAGGGCTGAGTGCCCCCAGACCACTGGGAGCTGCACTCTATTATTTCTACATGATGAAATATTTTGATACCATACTATTCTGTGTATTATTTTATTTTTATTTACTATTACTTATTAATTATAATCAATTATGCTATAAAAGACTGAATAGTAAGAAAATTTGAATATTGGAATTTTCTAGAAGGCCAGTGCAATACTGAATAAATCACTTTTCAAAAAAGTTGTTTCTTATGGTGTGACCACAACTATTGTAACCACTCTTCAAGAAGCTACAAACAAGTTTGGAGGCACTGTAAATTTCCAGTCCATTCTTAGTTTTCGTTGAAAATAAGTTGTAATTGAAACTTTTTCATTTCCTGTCTACAATGTCACATGAAAAATAGTAGATGAAGATATTTTGCAATTAGACAAACCAGAAGATGAATGAAAAGAGAAAGATAGTAGCACTATAGACTCTGTAAATTGCTTTAAACTCAAGAAGAGACAAGAAAATTGTATATTTTTTATATACAAAATGAATTATGATATTCTCTAGTTAGCTATTCAATAAAATAGACTTCATAATGCAATCTTTTGCAGCAAGAACCCAGATCATCTTATTTTGTTTAAAGTAATAATGACTACTTATATTGACATTTTTGATGAACCAAAATTTAAATGACGTAAGGAAATCTGCTAAAATAAATTGTTATTAAAATATCTAATAATGTTCTTTTTGCAGTCACTTTATTGTTGTCTGTAAATTATTGCCCACAAAAAGGCAAAATATGATAAAACAGAAAGTCAATTAGATTCCAGTGGCAAATGGTGGTATCAATTTTTCCTGGCATACTAAGATTTTAAATATAATATAAAAAGAGTAAATGTTGAAGAAACATTACAATCATTTTTTTCAATAAACTTTCCAAATAAGAAATACCTTTTATGCCATATTTGAAGGGAAACTGGATACCTACAGTAAAGGACAACATACTACTTCTTAAAATAGACCAGTCTCTAAACTGGAAAGTTTAAGTTTTTGATGTTACCAGTTAATGTTGTATATAAACATCTCTGTAACTGCCAAGAGGGAAATTATGCTTTCATTTCTTTTCATGACTATTGTTCAAGCACATGTTATTTTAAAATTAAAATAGTATAAATGGTAAAACAAATTCTTTAGTTGCATATTGATGATTTACGAATAAATTGTGACTACAGAACTGTGTAAATAGATATAATACTTGCTTAATTACTGTATGATTATTGTAGCAACATTAGTGGACTCATTACTTGGTTGGCTCATCTTAACCTTGTAGTCACCTTAAACACCAATGTATTTTATGTGATTTTATAAGTGAGTACTACCAGGCTGGTTTCTCCCTTCTTGAACTTTTTTTAAACATAAAAGAATGAATTAAAAATAGCTGTGTTAAGTATAAGTACATGCTTTACAAATTTCTAGCCATTCAGCATCATTTAATAATTTGAATTGTGAGAGATAGAGAAATAGTTTTGATGACTGAATCCTAGCATTTACTCCTTCTCCTATCCAAGATTTCCCACTAAAATAGCATACTGAACTGGATAAATTAAAAAACAGAAAAAAAATGGATTCATCATCAAACATTCATTACCCACATGGAAATCTTTATCAAAGTTAGTTTGTGGAATATAACTTGAACCAACATTGTAAGTATAGCACAGTAGATTCCAACTTAAATTTAAATATTTATACAAATATAATTGAGCTGAGAAAATTATCATGTGGTCAGTTCTATGAAGCCTCTAAAAATCTGTCTTTTATTTATCTAAAGGCTTTCAAGGCCAAAGAGAAGGTAAGAAATAGCACGTCATGTGAATATTGGAGATGAGAGAGTATATGGATACTCTGCATTCCACTCAACATTTTTTAAACCTAAAACTGTTCTTCAAAATAAAGTCTATTAATTTAAAATAATAATCTTATGATGTCCATTGACAAAAATTTTCACTAAAAAATGGGTATGCGAGCCACAGACAGGGAAAAATATTTACAATATATAAATTAAAAATTAAATATTTATTTTTAGAACATATAAAGTACCCCTACCCATTTTTAAGGCAATCAACCCAATAAAAACGGTGAAAATGTCAAATACCTGACAGAAGATATATCAAATAGCACACAGCCAATAGAACAAAACAAAAACAGAAACAAAAGTGATCAACATAATTAGTCATTGGGGGAATGAAAATTTAAAACGATAAAAACAGTCAGATTCCAATAAAATAGCTGAAATAGGCTGACACACTAAATACTGGCAAGGATTTGCAGCAACTGGATTGCTGGTGGGAGCGGGAACATGCACAACAAGGCCAGAGAACCATTTTACAGATTTGTGTCTGCTTATATTACACCTATTGCTCAGAAATAAACCAGGGGGGAGAAAACCTACCATAATACACAGCATGAATGGATCTCATGAAACGTTGTTTCATTAAGTCATTCAGACATACTAATAGTAATTATATGTTGTATAATTCCTTTTATATGGGATCCAAGAAGATTCAGAATTTCACTGGGCACGGTGGCTCACGCCTGTAATCCCAGCACTTTGGGAGGCCAAGGCAGACAGATCACAAGATTAGGAGTTCAAGACCAGCCTGGCCAATATGGAGAAACCCCATATCTACTAAAAATATAAAAATTAGCCGTGTGTGGTGATAGAGAATGTCAGGAATTTAATGGAAGGAATTACAAGGAAATTTTCTGGGCAATAGAAATGTTCTATTTCTTGTATAGGTGATGAGCATATTTAATTATTAAAGTCACCAAGTTTATAAATTTATATTCTTAAAGTCATCAGCTATATCAACTTTAACAATTCATAAAACTGGAAAGATCTGTGCATTTTATGTGAATTATGCCTTATTACAAATACTTTTAAAAATGCATGCTGAAATAATCTTGCAACTCACAAAATTATTTTCAAAGTAGCATTTTCTGCAAAAAGGGAATTGCTCTCAGCTGTTTGAATGACTTATGAGCTGATGTCCAAACAGAGCTAGGATTATCCATATAGATGGTATACTTCAGCATTATATGATTAAGCTGTGTATCATGTTATTTTTCTATAGACTAGTCAGACTAGCAAGGATCCTGAAATTAGGGTGCAATAATTTGGTGGTTATGTGATCCCACCAAACCCAGTAATGAGGCTCTGGAACTGCTAGTCAGTGCAATATAGACATGATGAAATATAGAGTTAAAACAAGCTGGATGACTCTTGCAAAATATTCTCAGCTAGCTTTATGATTTTAAAATGTGGACAACCAGGCAATGTTGTTTTAAGGAAAACAATTTTGAAATTTATACATTTCAAAAAATGTATAAATCTTACTGATGATATAATCAAGGAAGATATACCCTCTATGAGGCTTGAGGATCCCCTTTTGGGGAGTGTTTAAGGAAACAGTAAATACTGTGCCATACATATAGTTACTATTATGTTTATAATAGAGGAAATAATATCCTGAATTCTGACCACATATCTATAGAGTTACACAGAAGTCTTCAGAGTTTGGAATAAAATATGGAAATCAAGCAGATTGGTGATTGATAATGTTGAGATTATTCCTTTTTTCCTCTCTATAATCCTTTATAAACAGCAAATGTGATAGGAATGAACAAAAGGAAAAATACTGTGCTATAACTCTTTAAAACACATAAAGTCACTCCCTCTAGTTTGACGTAGAATCTACATGAAAGAAAAACTTTAAAATTAATTCTATACGAAAGCTCTAAGTTCTCATTTATTGCTTTTAAATGAGTCTTCTAAAAAATTGAGAGCTTTGAAATCAACATATTTCTCTTCTTACTTTTGATATATATTGTTTATAGCTTAGATGCATTGAAAAATTGGAAACTGTCTTTCAGAGTGTTTAATGGGTTTTTAATGCATGTTGGAAACAGGTTTACATTTTAAAATTCAGATTTGTTTTCCTAAAGACTCTTTTTAATATCTAATTTTTGTGTGTATTTTGAACTAAAAATATCCCTCCCTTTAGCGTTCTTCATTCCATATTTCTTTCCTTTTAAGGTTACCCTTAGAATACTCTCTAAATCATTCTTATCTCTCTGTAGCAGTGTCTGATCACATTCCATACTTTTCGTTTATCTTTTGACCCTGATTAGCCTATTACAAACAATGAATGAGGCCAAATCCTGCCTAAGGAGACACTGTAAAATGCATAGTTAATATTTGTGGCATTGTCTAGAAAACTTAGAGGAACAAGCAGATTAAGTAGATAATATGGAAGACAACTATACTAACCAATATGTACAATGTATGTATCCACGTAATTGTCATTTTAACACAATAATTATCATAATTTTATTACCATAAACATTCTTATAATCAATTATTGTTCTTTGTATTTTAGAATTGTCAGACTGGGTTATTTAACAGAGAAATTATTTATATGGGTTTGAACATCTTTATATCTTAAGTGTTCTTTTTTTCTGTTCTAGAAAAAAGCAGTTTCTCTTACATTCTTAGGGAAAAATGCAAGGAGGAGAAAAACAAAGAAAAGAAAAAAGGAGTTGACATTAACAATTAGTAGATGTATTGTATTAAGCTCACTAATTCCCACCATATCCCAATGAGATGGTTATTGTTGCCCACATTTTATATGTGTAGAAGTTGAAATTTAGAGATAAGTTCAAAATCACACAAAGGAGACAAAGCTGGAAATTGACATCTAACCACTCTAATGGAAAAAATATGTTCTTGTTATGGCAAAATTGTTCTTTCAAAGCAATTATTTTACTAACGAAAGAGACCAACAAGAATCACTATGTTTCTCCTCAATATTTAGTAAGACTTCACTTCTTTGGAGCTTTTGGATAAATGAATTAATATAACTAACTAAAAAGCGTAGAGTAACTGGTAGGCCACAGGGCAATTTTGTATCAATTGAGATAAAAATATATACCCACTCTCACAATGAAATTGATAGGACATACATATTTTTTCATATCTAAGTGCAACATTTTGAAATGATATTGTACTGCAAAATAGTTATACTATCAGGTATTACAATTGAGTGTAGAGATATTTGCTTTTACACTAAATGACCCCATATATTTTGTTTGGAGATTGTTTTCTGCTTTTTGTCATTTTCTGTTGCACTGGTCTATGACTATCAGTTGCCACTTCTTCCTGTCAATGTGCTTATGCATATATACCACCCTCTCTTTTTTTAAAAAAAATTGAGACCTCTGATATAATTAAGGATTAGGAATGAAGCAATCGAGCCTATTAAATTCTTACCTAAAATAAGTAAATTTTGGTGTAGGATGTAAAAGGGTCCTCTGTAAGCGAACTTTGTGAGCTGTAGTATATTTTGTGACATCTCTACTCAATTTTCAGAAGTAATTTTTGCACTTACTACCTGGCCTTTAGTTTGAGTTTCAAGGAGGTGAAGTTGCTGGATAGCTCAGATATGGCCAAGGTCAGTTTCAGTTATCACATATAATTCATGACTGTCTTTTTGAAACACCTTCTAGCTTTCTTTCTTTTCTTTCTTTCTTTCTTTCTTTCTTTCTTTCTTTCTTTCTTTCTTTCTTTTTTCTTTCTTCTTTCTTTCTTTCTTTCTCTTTCTTTCTTTTCTTTTCTTTTTCTTTTTTGAGACTGAGTCTTGCTCTGTCACCCAGGCTGGAGCGCAGTGGCACTTTCTCTTTCTAGCTTGCTTTCTCTCTTTTTCTTTTCCTTTCTTTCTTTCTTTCTTTTCTTTCTTTCTTCTTTCTCTTTCTTTTCTTTCTTTCTTCCTTTCTTTTCTCTTTTCTTTCTCTTTCTTTCTTTCTTTTTCTTTCTCTCTCTCTCTTTTCTTTCTTCTCTTTCCTTCTTTCTTTCTTTCTTTTTTTCTTTTTTGAGACTGAGTCTTGCTCTCTCACCCAGGCTGGAATGCAGTGGTGCTTTCTCAGCTCACTACAACCTCCGCCTCCCAGGTTCAAGTGATTCTCCTGCCTTAGCCTCCTGAGTAGCTGGAATTACAAACGCCTACCACCATGCCCGTCTAATTTTTGTATTTTTAATAGAGGCTAGTTTTCACCATATTGGACAGGCTTGTCTCAAACTCCTGACCTTGTGATCAACCTGCCTTGGCCTCCCAAAGTGCTGGAATTACAGGCGTGTGCCACCACGCCCAGCCTACCTTCTATCTTTCAAAATGTTTCCTTCATATACACTTTTTTATTTTGGAGACAGTTTTGCTCTGTCACTGAGGCTGGAGTGCAGTGGCAAGATCTTGACTCACTGCATCCTTCATCTCCCAGGTTTAAGCAATTCTTGTGCCTCAGCTTCCCAAGAAACTGAGACTACAGGCATGTGCCACCACGCCAGTCTAATTTCTGTATTTTTAGTAGAAGCAGAGTTTCGCCATGTTGCTCAGTGTGGTCTTGAACTCCTGGCCTCAAGCAATCCGCTCACCTCTGCCTCTAAAAGCGCTGGGATTACAGGCATGAGCCACCACATGTGGCCTTCATTCATATACATTTATTTTCAAAAAATGTATAAATCTTACGGATGATATAATTTAAGATAAATGCCAATTATAAGATGACTTGGGTAAACAGTATATTTGGCTTCTTTGTACATTTTTCTTTATATTATCTTGTAACTTTTAAATTTGTAACCATCAAAATGACTTTACAAGTTTTAAATTTCAATTAAGAATGGTTTTTATTGGAAGTTTGCCTTAAATTTTTCCCTAAACCCCTTTGCTATTTTGGTGAACTCCTTTTCCCACTATTCTGAGTTAGTACCTCAGCTTGTCTTCTAACTTGGCCAAGAAATTAATACTACTATAATGTCTCCTATTTTCTACTGTGTCCACCGACTTTAAAACAAATATTTTTTACTAAGGCTTGGAAAATTCTCATTGTAAATTTCTGTAATTTTTTTTAAACTAAAAAAGACATTTGTCCTACCTTCTGATTGCAAAGGCATGTCTGCTCAGTTAAAATATTTAAATATTTTTAAAAGTGAAAGTTTAAGTACAACCTACCTAACACAACACATTATAAAATATTCAGCTTTGCAGACTTGTATGAGAACAGACAAAACAAAACAAAACAAAATCATGATTGTAAAGTTAATTCATTCATTGGTGTTTGGTGCCTTTTTCAATTAGAGCTTAGATACATTTCAACTTTATCACTTCTAAAACTATAAAAAATCCACAAAAAATATAAAAACATGCACAATAGTGCTTCTTATAGATACTAAGAATTAAAGATCTGTCATATTGTAAAAAGTTAGCAGATTATCAGTCAGCTGATTGCAAAATAGGTTTACAAAATATCATGTACTACAAACATCAAAATATTCAAGTTTAGAAGCTTTAAATATAAATTATGCATATAAGTTTAAACATATTATTTTAAAATATATTTAGTAGAAAAAAGAAAATATATTTAGTAGGAAGTAGGTTGTTAAAAATTTATTTTTATTAGCATAAATCTGGATATAATTCTATTTGGCTAATCAGTATGTGATGAAGGTGCCTAACAAAATAAAACCAGTCATTAATACACGTTAACAAGCACTTGTTATGCTTACGGTTCTCTGAAACCCGCCGTAATGAACAAGATAATGTTCCTGAAACTGGGGAGATTACAGTTTTACATAAACTGAAAGGGGATACTGGGTATCTGTTCAACAGAATCTAACTTCTTGACTAAATATTCATAAGAATATAACATCGTCTAGGTTGAAGTTATTATTTTTATATGAGTGATATGACTAAATTTTTAAATGAAATTATTATATGTATACAATTACAAAGATAACATATTTTTAGACATTTATGGAAAACTACATTTTCTAGGATTTTGAGAATATATTAATTTTTCACTCTATTGATTTTAAATCATTTAGAACTCTCATATTAAGTAAAAGACCACGTTGTATCTGAACCACTGTATTCATAATTTATTAAACTATAGTCTCCAACAATTGTTTGCCCCAATATGGAAAAAAATCCTATTTGTAATAATTAGCTTTAGTCATAATAAATGAAGCATATTTATTGTTAGAAGACTCAGAATCCCTCTTTGGAAAAAAGACTGTTTCATATCTTCCACATGTGAATGCTAAGGCTGTCCAGTGGAATGTTTTCCATGAATCATGCTCTGGGAGGACATTCCTTCTCCATTACCCTCGTTAGCTACATCCAAAGAAGAAACGGGACAAAATACCAGTTGTAAGTCAATGTTAAAATTCAGACTATTTTATAGGGCAATAATATATGAATATTATGCTGTAAAAGGAGTAAAATTTAGAGGAAAGAATATTAATTGAACAGAAACGTAGAAGAACAATATGAAATTGAAAATATCAACATAATAATAAAATATTGTTTTGGGAACTACAAGAGTTTTTGGTTGAGAAGAACAACTGGAGATAGAGAAAGAAAGGAAGGAAAACTGAGAAGAAGGGAGGGAAGGAGAAAGGGAGGGAGGAAGGAAAAGAAGGAAGAAATAAATTTCACAAATTAAAGAATATTCTTATATTCACTTTGTGTGTTCAGGAACCTTCACAGTTTAATCAAGATACAAAACCAAACTAAATTTAATTTAAATTTAACATATAACACATCAAGTATTACATGGTTTGGTTGTAGGATTTTAGGCTGATTCTTTGTGAAAATTTTCATTTCCCTTTTGATAGCTCCCATCCATCTACTTATTATGGTTATTTTTATCACTTTGAATATATAATTGATAGTTTAAGTTCTTCTCTTCTAATTCTCACACCTGGATCATATTGAGATCTCTTTCTACTGACTTCCTTTTATTATGATTTTGACTCACATTTTTTTTCTACTTCTCTGTATGTGGGACAACTGTATTTTATGCTGTTTTACCCTAAATTTAGGGAGGCTCCCTTAAATGTTGATAAAAGTCCCTACCCTTGGCCCTACTCTCCTAATTTACACAATGAATCATACTATTCTTCCCTGATGACCAACAAGTTAGGCCCTTTCATCTAGGCCCCAACCTATCGAGGAAAGATAAATTTCCTAAGCTTTTCTATAATTCCCAGAGTGGGCTTTAATGTCTTATCCATTGTTCTGTCTCAAATTCAACTGGTATAGATTGATCTCTGCATCTAACAGGCACTATCATTAGATTTTTAAATTATTCTTTAAAATTAGAAAAATACATATAGATCAAACCTTTTTTATTCACTTTACTATACTGCAATGATTCGACTTCTCTTTGAGCAATGTGGATGTTTTGTTCTAATAGATGAAAACTAACTTGAGAGATGCAAAAAAGAACCAAAATTAATATTCTAGGACATTATCATTCTAAAACTAAAAAGAAGTGTAACATACACACACACGCACACACGCACACCAGTGGGAATAGCAGAGTGAGAACCTCCAAAGATCCACTTCTGTACAAAAGCAATGAGAAACAGGAAAAACTGTTCAAAATTAATATTTTCAGAACTTCGGAAATCAAGTAAATATTACCAACAATTCAAGGAGGTGCACTTGTTCAAAACAAATGTCTGAATCACAAGGAGAATGGCAAGATTTGTTTATTGGTTAACTTTATTAGTTAACGGTAGGAATAGCCTTTTAACAAACCTTATTCCCTTTCCCCCTCCCCATTCCCTTAAAAACTAATAGTTAACAGTACCCTTAAAAACTAATAGTCTCCAAACCATGTTGGAAACCAGTAGCCTAACAATCACTAGAGGGAAAAGAAGGAGTTTGGTGCCCCTTGAAAAGCTCCTTCCAGGATAATTTTCATCATTCCACTCATCTCACAGTTTCCTGGGAAAATCTACTTGCAGGGCTGGTCTTTATTTGACTTGACTTAGTGCTCATGCAATGTGAATAGGCTTTTTCCAAGAAACATTTGCTGAAAACATCCAGTGGCAATTTTTAACACTAGACATCTGAAGGGGTGACAACCATTGGGACAAATACATATCTGACCAAAAATTCTTAAAACAAAAGGCTTGGGAATGACATGTCCACAAGAGGTTCTGAAAACGCTGGCATATTCCAGGGACTCTAGAAGACCATGTGCATGCTCAAGGTTGCGCTCATGCCATGGTTCTGTGCATGCCCAGAAAAGCCCCCAAATGACCCTGAGTTTTCACCTGCATTTATTATATGTTCAAAGAACTAAAAGCAGAGTGTGAACCAAAAATTTCATACAGAACCCTGTCCCTCAAAAATGAAGAAAAATCCAAGACATTGCCAGATAAATAAAAACTGAGAGAATTCATCCCTAGCACAAATGCCCTGTAATAAATACTGACAGTCTTACAGTGAAGAACTTCATACTAAAGTGAAAGGACACTAAACAGTAAGTTGAATGCATACGGAGAAACACACAGCACCAATAAAATTAACTACATAGGAAAACAGAAAATCAGTATAAATAAATTTATTGTTCAGAAACATTTTTTCCTTCTACATGATATAAAAGGGAACTGCATAAAACAATAAAGTCTATGTGTGTGTGTGTGTATGCAGGGGGACATATATATAAAGATAAAATGTATATGGCAATAATAGCATAAAGGAACATGGGAGAGGAGCATAAAAGCAAAGTTTCCATACACTGCTAAGATTGATTTGACATGAGTTTGACCAGGCTGTTATAAATTAAGATGTTAATTGCAATCCCCAGAGAAACCATGAAAAAATAATTCAAGAAGACATAGTAAAAGAAACATTATGGAATTAAAATGTTAAAGTAAAACTACCTATTTAACAAAAATATGAGGTAATGAAAGACTATAGAAACAAAAGAATATGACATAAAGAATATAGCAAAATGACAGTCGTACATCTTATCAGAATAGTTTTATTACATGCAAATGGATTAAATGCTACAATCATAATACAGGAATTAACAAAAAAGATTTTTAAAATGACTCCATTATATGTAGTCTATAAGAGAGACACTGTAGACCCAAAGACACAAATACTTTGAAAATGAAGGACAAAAGAAATAAACCATTCAGACAATAAACAAAAGAAAGCTGGACTGCATATACTGATAATACAGGACAGGCAAGGCCCTAAATTGGGGCTTAGCTGGGGAGGGTTCTTTGCTTTACCCAGGAAAGAATTCAAACGCAGAATGGAAGTGTTAAGCAGCAATATTTATTGAAGCAGCAGCAACAGAGGTACTGATCCTTGCAGACCAGGGCTACCCCATAGGTATGGTGCTCAGAGTGGTGGCTCAGAGGCAGTTCTGCATTCATATTTATATCCACTTTTAATTGTATGAAAATTAAGGGTCAGTTTATGCAGAAATTTCTAGGATGAGGGTGGTAACTTCCAGATTGTCTGGTCAAAGGCACAGTTATTTGGGGTTATTGCCATGGCAATGGTAAGCTGACATGGCACACTCATGGACATGTCCTATGGAGAGGTGCTTCTGCCCTGGTCCTGTTTCAGCTAGTCCATAATTTGGTCCCTTGTCTAAGCCTCACCTCTTATCTCACTAATATGGATCAAAATTGATTTTAAGACAAAATTGTGTTAAGTCTATTAACAAAGAAAATAGGGCCAGCCCATAGAGAATTATAAACATAGACCCAAAACAGAGCCCCAAAACAATTGAAAGAAAATCTGATAGACTTGAAGGGAGAAATAGACAATTCAATAATTATAGCTAAGGACATCAATATCCCACTTTCAATAATGGATTGCAAAACCAGACAAAAGATAACAAAGAAATGGAAGACTTGAACAATATTAACTAACTAGATGAAACAGACATCTCTACAATACTCCACCCAACATAAATATTATTCTTAACTACACATAGAATATTCCCCTCAGTAGACTATATACTAGGCCATAAAACAAGCCACGATAAATTTAAAATATTTAAAAGTACAAAAATATATTCTCCAGCCACAATATAGTAAAATAGCAAACAATTAATAAGAAAAATCTGTGAAATTTACAAATGTGTAGGAATTAAGCAACACTCAAAAACCAAAACCTTATAAGATACACGTAAAATGGTACTTAGTGAGGAATGTAAAGCTCTAAACAGCAATGTTGGAAGAGAAGAAGCATTTTGAATAATCTAACATTCAACTTTATGTCACAGGAAAAAAAGCAAACTAAATCCAAAGCAATTAGAAGAAAGCAAATAATATTGAAACAAAAATAAAAAGCTAACAGAAAAGCAATAGGGATAATCAGAAAAACATAAAGTTTATTACTGAAAAGATTAATATAATTTGCAAAATATTAGGTAGTCTGTCCAATAACAAAAGAAAGATAACAAAATTCAACAAAATTATTAATAAAAAAGATCATTACTACCAATCTTACAAAAATAAAGAGGCTTACAAAGGCACACTATGGTCAAACCTGTGCCAACAAATTAGATACTTGAATAGAATGAATGTATTTCTAGAAAACACAAACTACTGAAAATGATTCAAGAAACATAAAATCTGAGTAAACCTAAAACAGGTAAGGGTATTTAAATAGTAATCAAAAAATTTTCCAGACCCAGATGGATTCGCTAGTGAATTCTACCAAACTTTTAAAGAATAATTAACACTAATGTTTCTTACATTCTTCAAAATAATAGAATAGGGAGAAAAATTCCTCAATTCAAACTATAAGTCTAGTGTTATCAAAATCATATAAACACAACACAAGAACAGAACATTATAGAATAATATGCCTTTATGAATACATATATACAAAAATCCTCAAAAATATTAGACAATATAATCCAACGAGATATGTAAATGATTCTAAATCATGAAAAAGCAGGATTAATTATAGGAATGCAAGGTTGACTCAATATTCAAGAATCAATTAGCATCATATAATATACCATATTAATAGAATAGAGGATGAAAGACAATGATCACTTCAGTAGATACAGAATAAGTTTTAACAAAATTCACCGCCCTTTCATGACCAAAAAAGAAAACTGGGAATCGAGGAAAACTTGCTTAATTTGATAAAGGAAATCTATAATAAAACCCACAAATAAAAGCATACTTAATAATAAAAGACAAAAAGCTTTCCCCTTAAGATCAGGAAGGAGACAATATGCTACTCAACTTTGTATTTTATGTCCAAAAATATAAAAGACACTCAGATTGGAAAGGAAGAGGTAAAACTGTCTTTATTTGCAGGCTGGAAGATACAAAATATATTTTTAAAAACCAATTCTATTTTTCTATATTGCCATGAACAAAATAAAAATAAAATTAAAGAAATGAATTTATTGACAATAGCACCAATAATAGAATATTTAGAATATTCACAAGAAATATTTCCCAAAAAAGCAATACCTATATTAAAAACTAAAAGACTTCATTAAAACAAATTAAAGAACAGAGTTACAGGACTCCCATTTCCTGATTTCAAAACTAACTACACAGATACAATAATCAAGACAGTATATGGCACAGGCATACAGATAAAAATATAGATAAAATAGAATTGAGAGTCCAGAAAAAAAAAAAAAAAAACCTTACATGTTTGTTTCAGGTGATTTTGAGACAAGTGTTTAAAGACAATTCAAGAAGAAAAAACAATCTTTTCAACAAATAATGCTGAGATAACTGGATATTCACGTGAAAAAGATGAAGTTGGAACTCTTACATAACACTGTGTACAAAAAGTAACACAAAACACCTTTAAGATGTACATGTCGGAGATAAAAATACACAATTCTTAGAAAACAAAGGTAAGATGTACATGTCAGAGACAAAAGTATAAAATTCTCAGGAGGAAACCTTCATTATCTTTTGTTAGACAATGTTTTCTAAAATATAGAACCAAAAGTATAAGTAAAAAGAGAAAAAAAATAAATTGGATTTACCAAAATTTAAAACTTTTATGCTGTAAGTTACACTATTAGCAGAGTGAAAAGACAACCCACAGAACAGCAGAAAATATTTAAGAATCATATATCCGATAAGGGAATGGTATTGGCAGTAACAGAAAGAACTCTTACAACTCAAAGATAAAAAGACAAATAACCAATTTAAAAATGGGCAAACGATTTGCATAAGCATTCCTTCAAAGAAGATATGCAAATGGACAATAAACATGTGAAAAGATGCTCAACATTACAAGTCATCTGGGAAACAAAATCAAGCCATGATGAGATACCACTTCACACCCACTAGGATGGCTATAATTAAAAAGAAGTACAATAACAAATGTTGGCAAGGATGTGGAGAAATTGGAACCCTCATACATTGCGAGTGGCAATACAAAATGATGCTGCTTATTTGGAAAACAGTTTCACACTTCCTCAAATCATAAACATATCATTACCGTAAGATCCAACAATTTCACTACTACAGATACACCCAAGAGTACTACAAACATATGTCACACAAAAACTTGTACATGAATGTATATAGCTACATTACTCATAATAGCTACAAAGAAGAAACAATCCAAATGTTCAACTATAAATAAATAGTACATAGTATATTCATAGGATGGAATATTATTTGGTATGAAAAATTAATGCAGTACTGATACGTAGTGGAACATAGGTGATCCTTGAAAACATTATACTCAGTATGATTTCATTATGCTGAAATGTCAGAATAGGCAAACCCATAGGAACAGAGAATAGATTAGCGGTCCCCAGTGGCTAGTGGGAGGTGGGACTGGAAGTATATTGTTAATACAAATAGGGATTCTTTCTGGAGTGATGAAAATATACTGAATTTATCGATCAGGACAGTTGTGAAACTTTTTGAATATACTAAATGCCAATGAATTGTACACTTTGAAATGGTGATTTATATGTTATGTAAATTTTACTGACAACAAAACACATACAAGCACACACAAATTGAGTTAAAATGTAAGAAGTGAATGATGATTGACAGCAAGGACACAAGAAAACACTTTTAAATATATATTTAAATATCAAGTGAAAGGTTTTTTTGGTAGCCAAGAGAAAACCTTGACTTTTAAGTTTTAATGAAGAAAAACCTAAAATGACAATCATAAGCAAATCTCAAGGCCAATTTCTATCAGGAAGCAAATAAATGAAAAAAAAAAGAATATCACTATAAACTTATTTAGCCAATGAAAACATGAAATCTACAATGATTTTTTTAAGTCTGGAGGTGTAACACTCTATTACAAATTCTATCTTTATTTTTATTTCCATGAGTTGATTTCTGACATTCTAATTTAACACACAGGGAAGGCACTTAAACTTCTACTCATTGAAGTGCATTTTTCACTCCTTTTTCTCATTAATCTTATCTTGTCTTCATTTTTTAAATTTTTTTTTTCAATGCAATAAGTTTCGGAAGAACAGGGAGTTTGGTTACATGAATAAGTTCTTTAGTGATGATTTCTGATATTTTGGTGCACCCATCACCCAAGCAGTGTACACGGTACCCCATGTGTAGTCTTTTTTGTTTTGTTTGTTTGTTTGTTTGTTTTGAGACAGAGTTTCTCTCTTGTTGCCCTGGCTGGAATGCAGTGCTCGGCTCACTGCAACCTCCACCTCCTGGGATCAAGTGTTTCTCCTGCCTCAGCTTCCTGAGTAGCTGGGAATACAAGCACCCGCCACCACGCCCAGCTAATTTTTGTAGTTTTAGTAGAGATGAGGTTTCACCATGTTGGTCAGGCTGCTCTCGAACTCCTCACCTCAGTTGATTCACCTGCCTTGACTTCCCAAAGTGCTGAGATTACAAGCGTGAGCCACCGCACCTGGCCCAATGTGTAGTCTATTATCCCTCACCACCCCCTCCGTTTCCCCTGAGTCCCCAAAGTCCAATGTATCATTTTTATGCCTTTGTTTCCTCATTAGCTCCCACATATGAGTGAGAACATATGATGTTTGGTTTTCCATTCCTAAGTTACTTCACTTAGAATAATAGTCTCCAATTCTACCCAGGTTGCTGCGAATGCCATTATATCATTCATTTCATGGCTGAGTAGCATTCCATGGTACATATTTACCACATTTTCTTCATTCACTCAATGACTGATGTGCATTTGGGCTAGTTCTATATTTTTGCAGTTGCTAATTGTGCTGCTATAAATGTGTGTGCAAGTAACATTTTCATATAATGACTTCTTTTCCTCTGGGTAGATAAATAGTAGTGGGATCGCCGGATCAAACAGATCTACTTTTCGTTGATTAATGAATCTCCATAGCTTTCCATAGTGGTTGTACTAGTTTACATTCCCAACAATGGTGTAAAAGCCTTTCCTTTTCATCCATGCCAACATCTATTATTTTTGACTTTTTGATTATAGCCATTCTTACAAGAGTAAGGTGGTATCACATTGTGGTTTTGATTTGCATTTTCTTTATCATTAGTGATGTTGAGCATTTTTTATATTTTTGGCCATTTTTACATCTTCTTTTGAGAATTGTCAATTGCAACTAAAGCAAAAATTGACAAATGAGATCTAATTAAACTTAAAAGTTTCTGCACAGCAAAAGAAACTATCATCAGAGTGAACAGACAGAATGGGAGAAAATTTTTGCAATCTGTCCATCTGACAAAGGTCTAATATCAAAAATCTACAAGGAAATTAAACAAATTTTCAAGAAAAAACAATGACATTAAAAAGTGGGCAAAGGACATGAACAGACACTTCTGAAAAGAAGACATTTATGAGGCCAACAAGTATATGAAAAAAGCTCAACATTACTGATCATTAGGGAAATGAAAATCAAAACCACAATGAGATACCACTGAATGATGATTATTAAAAATGGCAATTACTCCACCAGTCAGAAGAGCAATTATTAGAAAGTCAAGAAACAACAGATGCTCACAAGGTTGCAGAGAAATAGGAACGCTTTTACACTGTTGGTGGGAATGTAAGTTAGTTTAACCATTATGGAAGACAGTGTGGCGATTCCTCAAAGAAGTAGAACCAGAAATACCATTTGACCCAGAAATCCCATTACTGGGTGTACACCCAAAGGAATGCAAATCATTCTATTATAAAGATACATGCACGAGTATGTTCATTGCAGCACTATTCACAATAGCAACGACATTTAATCAACCCAAATGCCCATCAATGATAGACTGGATAAAGAAAATGTGGTACATATACATCATGGAATACTATGCAGCCATAAAAAGGAACAAGATCATGTCTTTTGTAGGGACATGGTTGAAGCAGGAAGCCATTATCCTTAGCAAATTAATGCAGGAATAGAAAATCAAACACTGCATGTTCTTACATATAAATAGGAGCTGAACAGTTATAACACAAGGACACAGAGAGGAAAACGCACACTGGGGCTTGTGTGAGGAGTGTGTGGGGTGAGGGAGAGAGCATTAGAAAAAAGAGCTAATGCATGCTGGGCTTAATGCCTAGGTGATGAGTTGATAGGTGCAGCAAACCACCATGGCACACATTTACCTATGTAACAAATCTACACATCCTGCACATGTACCATAGAATTTAAAAAATAAAAAATAAAACTTAAAAGAAAAAACTATGTACTGGGTAGATTGAAGGCAGTAAAATTTTGTGCCAGGAAAATTGATTTTAAAAGTACAACTGTTCACATTTTGAAATTTACCAGTAAAAAAAAAAAAAAAGTTTTCAAAGAGAGTTAGCTCATAGGAGGTGGATGGTATGGACAGATTTATATTACCATGGCATATAATGGATAAAATACATTTCCCAGTGGTTTCTCGCTGTGCACAGAAATGACTTATGCTGTCAGTGCAACAGTGATTATAACCATTAGTGAAATCTAAAAATTCAGCTCAATTAAATTACTTATGCTATTTTTTCTTTTCCTACGAATATATTTTGACATTCAAGTACATCTTCATGAGCTGAAGCAGCTACAATTTATTCTGTTTCTAATTGTGGTTAAATGATTATGTGATTCATCAATAAACAGATAGCTAAGTTTCACAGTATGTCTTAGTTTACTGACAGATTATGACACTATGACATGCAATAATGCAGTGGAGGGAAAAAGTTGAATGCAGATTTGTTATTTCACAAATGCTTTCATAACTTAAAGTTTAATTTAATGTTTTGGCTGAAAGCTGTTATCTTAGAATAGTACAGAAAAATAAAATTGAAAGCATAAATTGTAAGGGAATAAAACATTTCATCTCACTCAAGAGGTAGCAATTATTAACAGCCACTTGGCAAGGAAAGACATGGACAGTGAATGTGAATAATTTTTCAATTACTGCACATCCCCTTACTTACAATGTAACTAATTAAATCAGAAGGGTTGATTACAATAACAGGCACTAAATCCTTATTAGTTTGTGAAATCTATTTTAGTGTATTATCTTAGTGTATAACTTAGATTGATATTTATTTGTTTGCATGAATATCTTGTGCATGGCTGTGTAAGTATGACAGATAGGTTCAAACTGTTGTGCTGCTTCTCTGCGATATTGCAAACAAACGTATGCGTGCCTGCACATATACACAACTACCAAGAAAAAGTCTACAATTATAATGCTAATTTCATATGGAATATAAATGTCTCTTTCCAAAATAACTTGTGAAATAAAGGAGCATTCAAGTTTTATCCTTTCCACCTGTTGTCAAATCCAAAATGATGAACAGTGAGGCGGAAGCATAAAGTACAATTTTGACACCACTTCTATTTTTGTTTTGTTTTTATCTGTCCCATACATTTGTTTAATAGACTTGTTCTTTTAGAACAATTTTAGACTTACAGAAAAGTTGAGAAATAATACAGAGTTCCAATATTCTGCACACCCTCTGCTATTATTAAGATTATACTACAGTGCAATACATTTGTCATAATTACTAAAGTAATATTGATACATTATTATTAACTAAAGTCCATAATTTGTTCATTTTTTTTAATTTCTAACCAAATATATATATATTTTTAAGGCTCCAAACCATTTATTACCCGTGTCTTTTTAGGCTCCTCTTGGCTGTGTAACTTTTCAGATTTTCCTGAGTTTTTTTTTTTTTTTTTTTTTTATTATACTTTAGGGTTTTAGGGTACATGTGCACAATGTGCAGGTTTGTTACATATGTATCCATGTGCCATGTTGATTTCCTGCACCCATTAATTCGTCATTTAGCATTAGGTGTATCTCCTAATGCTGTCCCTCCCCCCTCCCCCCACCCCACAACAGTCCCCGGAGCATGATGTTCCCCTTCCTGTGTCCATGAGTTCTCATTGTTCAATTCCCACCTATGAGTGAGAACATGCGGTGTTTGGTTTTTTGTCCTTGCGATAGTTTACTGAGAATGATGTTTTCCAGTTTCATCCATGTCCCTACAAAGGACACGAACTCATCATTTTTTATGGCTGCATAGTATTCCATGGTGTATATAAGACCTAGAGAGTTTGGCCGAGCACGGTGGCTCACGCCTGTAATCCCAGCTCTTAGGGAGGCCAAGGAGGGCGGATCACGAGGTCAGGAGATCCAGACCATCCTGACCAACACGGTGAAACCCCGTCTCTACTAAAAATACAAAAAATTAGCCAGGCATGGTGGCAGGCGCCTGTAGTCCCAGCTACTCGGGAGGCTGAGGCAGGAGAATGGCGTGAACCTGGGAGATGGAGTTTGCAGTGAGCCGAGATCGCGCCACTGCACTCCAGCCTGGGCGAGGGAGTGAGACTCCGTCTCAAAAAAAAAAAAAAAAAAAAAAAAAAAAAGACCTAGAGAGTTTTGAGGAGTAAGAATAAGCTATTTTGTAAAATTAAAGTTTTATAAAATTAACATGTGACTAATGTTTTCTCAGAAATAGGCTATCGTTACAGGCTTTGAGGAGGATAGCTATAGAGATAAAGTGCTGTTTTATTTAGGGTACACACTGTCAACATCCCTTATCACTGTTGATACTAATTTGATCACCCAGCTGAGGTGTTTTTTGTCGGATTTCTCCACTTAGTTAATCTCCTTTTTCCTTTCCATTCTGATCACTTTGAAAGAGACGCTATGAGCCAATACCAAGTAGTGAGGAGTTAGACTTCATCTAAAGTGTTTTACAAATTATTTAGAGTTCTTATGCAAGGAAAATTTGTCTTTCCTCTCCATTATATATTCAGTCACATTTTAAACAAATGTGGATTCATGAATATGTATTTTATATTCTGTATTATATTCCAATACAACATTATTTCCTTTCTCAAATTGTTCAAGCTTTGGCCACTGGCAGCTGCTTCATTTGGCTGATGTGTGCTTTTCACACCCCTCTTTTTCCCTTCAGCACTTACTTTTTGACACTGTAAGATGTTCCAGGCTCATCTTATATATTTCTTACTCAAGTGTTAGAATCAGCCATTTTTTCAAGGACACTTCCAATAGTATTCTAAATAATTTATTGGGGTGAAATTCACATAGCATAGAATTTACCTTTTTAAAATGAAAAATTCAGTGGCATGTAGTACATTCATAATGTTGTACAAATACTACTTCTATATAATTCCAAAATATTCATCATTCTTAAGTAAATCCATTTATCAATAAGCAGTTTGTCTCTACTCCTCTTCCTCACAACCTCTGGAAATTGGCAATCTGCCATTTTTCTCCATGGATTTAACAAATTCTGGACATTTCATGTAAAATGTAATAGTACAATACGTGACATTTTGTGTCTGGCTCCTTTCACTTGGCATAAGTTTCTGAGGCAATCATGTTGTGGCATGTATCAGTGCCTGAACCTTTTTTATGGCTGTGTATTATTCTGTCATATCTTTATCCCACAGTTTGTTTATACCTGCAGCCATTGATGGACTTTTGGGCTGTTTCTACATTTGGCTATTATGTTAGTTCTGCTGATAACATGCATGTACGTGTACTTGTCTGAATACTTGCTTTTAATTATTTAGGATATATACCTAGCAGTGCAATTACACAGCATATGGTAATTCTATGCTCAACTTTTAAAGCAATAACCAAACTGTTTTCCACAGGTGCTGAGCTATGTTGCATTCCCACTAGCAATGTACTTGAATTCAGATTTCTCCGCATCTTTGCTAAAACTTAGTATCTTTTACTTTTTTAATAGTCATTCTAGTGGATAAGAAGTGGTGGGTCCTAATCCAATATGACTGGTGTCCTTACTAAAAGGAGAAATTATGACCAAAAAATATGACATATATAGAGGAAAGAGAATGTGAAATTACAGGGAAAACCCCATCTACCAACCAGAAATACCTGAGACAACCACACTCCAGGAAAGTCATGGAACAGACACTTCCTCACAGCCCTGAGAAGAAACCAACCTGAATGAATCTTTGATTTTGGATTTCTAGGTTCTATACCTATGAGACAATATATTTCTGTTGTTTAAGCCACTTAGTTAGGCATACCTTGTTATGACCACCCTAGGAAACTAATAAACTAATGAATAATAATGTCAAATATTTTTTCATGTGTTTATTGGCCATTTGTATATCTTCTTTGGAGAAATGGCTACTTCTTTTCTCCATTTTAAAATTGAGTTGTCTTATTGAGTGGTAATAGTTATACATCTGAATACTATTACTGCATCGGATAAATTATTTGCAAATGTATTCTCTAATGTTGTAGATTATCTTTTCAATTTCTTGATGATGTCCTCTGAGGCACAGAAGTTTTTAATTTATGAGGTTCAATTACTTTATTCTTTTTCTTTTTTATTCATGTATTTGATGCCCAGAGATTCTCCTTCCTTCAGTAGAAAGAAATGGGTACAGTGACTAAATTCTCTTAATGTCTCTGTCACCTAGCTGGGGAACAAGCATTCTCTTTGTTCACAGCACAAAGAGAAAAAGCATTCAAGACACAGCTTCTGAAGATTTTCTAAACAAAAGATGGGAAGGATAGTTGACAGCAATTTTCAAAGCAGAAATATGATTTCCACACACCAGACTTGCATGTCTAGCTGAGTATTGTTAAGGAGGATGTGTTCTACACACTCACCAGCAGCTGGAATTTTTAAATGAAATGCTGAGGGCTTGTTGGAAGGGGCTTTTGGTGGAAAGCAGCAACCATGCTTTGGATTTATCATGAATCTATCATTAAAGCTGAATGGTAAGCTGGAAAAGGGCACTGGGCTGGGGGTGTGGAGAATGGGTGTCACCATTTACTGGCCATATGTGTGACTCCAGACACATATGCTCCCCATGAGATTCAGTGTTCATTCTGTGTCACAGGCAAGACTAGATTTCTTCATCTTCATTCTCTCAGGAACTCCTTTGCAATTTCTTTATGTGTGTGTATGTGTGTGAGTGTGTGTGTACTACATAAACATATACACATATATATACACATATATACATTACACACACATGTTAACCATTTATAAGTATATAATTCACTGGCATTAATTATACTCATAATGTACAAACATCACATCTGTCTATTTCCAAACCTTTTCATTACTCCAAACAAAAACTCTGTAACCATTAAGCAATAACTTCCAATTCTGGCTCACCCATGCCCTGGTAACCTCTAACTATTTCTGGTTTTATGTACTTGCTTATCCTGAATATTTCATGTAAGTGAAATCATACAATATTTGTTATTTTTGTTGGGCTTAGTTTACTTGTAATATTTTCAAGTTTCATCCACGTGGCAGTGTGTGTGAGAACTTCATTCCTTTTTATGACTAAATAATATTCCATTGTATCTATGTGCCACATTCTGTTTATCTATTCCTCTGATGATAAATACCTTGGTTGTAACTAATTTTTGGCAATTTTTAATAATACTCTAATGAACATTGACATACAGGTATCTGTTTGACTATGTCAATGTCCAATTATTTTGCATATATACATAAGAGTGAAATTGCAGGGTCACATAATAATTTTCTGTTTAGCATGTTGAGAAACCATCAAAGTGTTTTCTACAGCCACTGCACTATTTTATATTCCCAGCAGAAATGTACAAGTGTTTCAGTTCCTCTACATTCTCTGTAGAATGTATTTTTTTTAATTATAGCCATTCTAGTAGGTGTGAGATGTTATCTCGCTGTGGTTTTGATCTGCATGTTTCTAATGATTAATAACATTTACATTATTTTTATGTATTGGTTGTCCATTTGTATATCTTCTTTGGAGAACTATCTATTCTGTCTTTTACCCAGTTTTTTTCAATTGGGTTTTTTGTTTTTCTGTTGTTGAGTTGTAAAAGTTCTTTGTATATTCTGAACACTAGACCCCTATAAGACATATAATTTGCAAACATCTATTCTGTATGTTGCCTTTTTACTTCCTTAAAAATGTCATTTGATGCACAAAAAGTTTTAATTTTGATGAATTGCGTGTATCTACTTTTTCTTTTGTTGTTCCTGTTCTTGGTTTCATATTTATTACCAAATCCAAGGTTATGAAGACTTAATTATATGTTTTTTTTCTAAACGTGTTATGTTTTTAACTTTTATATTTATGTCATTGATCCATTTTGAATGAATTTTTGTTTATGAGGTGAGGTAGAGCTCCAACACCATTGTTTTATGTGTTGAAATACACTTTTCCCAGCATTATTTTTTGAAAAAAATGCACTTTCCCTATTGAATGAATTTGGCACCCTTGCCAAAAATTAATTAGCCACATGTGTCTGGGGTTATTCCTGGATTCTCAATGCTAACTCATTGGTCTATATGTACCTTCTTATGAAAGTACCACACTCTTTTGATTACTGTAATTTGTCACAGCTTTTAAAATTGAAAAATGTGAGATGTCCAATTTTGTTCTTTTTCATGTCTGTTTTACATATTCAGGACTCATGAATTTAAGGATGAGATTTTTCATTTTTCCTCAACAAGCTTTAGAATTTGGGTAGAGGTTGCACTGAACTTTAGATTACTGTGGGTAGTATTTATACCTTTCTAAAAATTACGTTTTCCTAACCATTAACATGAGATGCCTTTCCATGTATCTAAGTGTTTTTAAATTTCTTGTAGCCATACTTTGTAGTTTTCACTGTACAGACATCCTTTTTTTGTTTGGTTAAATTTATTCTTATATATTTTAATCTTTTATGTATATAGCAAATTAATTTGCTTTCTTAATAGTAAATTTGAATTGTTTATTGCAGATGTATTGAAACACAACTGTTTTTTTTGGCATTTAGCTCTGCGTCTTTACTGAATTCATGTATTAAAACTGGTAGCTTTTTTTATATTCTTTGAAAACCTATATATACAAGATCATGATACCTATGAATAGGGATTTTTTTACATTTTTCTTTCCCTTTAGATGCATATAATTATTTATTTTTCTTGTCTAACTGCTCTGACTAGACTTTTCACTGAATCCCATATGTTTTATTATGTTGCATTTTCATTTTGTCTCTATTTCATAATTTCCATTTTGATTTATTTTTTGACCAATTGGTTGTTTACAAGACTGTTAATTTCTGCATATATATTTGTGAAATTTCCACTTTTCCTTCTGTTAGTGATTTCTAGCTTCATTTCATTTTGGTTGGAAAATATATTTGATATTACATCAATTCCTTCATATTTATTCAGGCTTTTTTATGGCCTGGAATATTATGTATCCTAGAGATTATTTCACTGCATCTGAGAAAAATACATATTCTGTTTTATTGGGTAGAATGTGCTTCAGCTGTCTTTTTGTTTTATTTTGTTTATAGTATTGTATCAGGCTTATATTTTCTTATTGATCATCTGTCTAGTCATTCTAGCAATTATTGAAAGTAGGGAATTGACATAGCCAACTATTATTGTAGAACTGTCTATTTCTCCTTTCTATTCTACCAATATTTGCTTTATATATTTTGGGCTCTGTAGTTTCATGAATATTTTATACATAACTGTAGCATCTTATTGATGAATTGACCTCTCTGTCAATATACAATGGCCTTTGCTTTGTCTCTTGTCATAATCTTTAATGAAGTCTATTTGTCTGATATTAGTATAACCAAACTGATTCTCTGTTGGTTACTATTAGTATGAAATATCATTTGCCAACATCTCATTTTCAATCTATCTGTAATTGTTATCTACAATGCATCTCTTATAAACAAATCTATAGCTGAATCATCATTTTTATCAGTTTTTCCAAATTTTATTTTCTAATCTATTTAGATCTAATATAATTTCTGGTCCAGAAGAACTAACTTCTGCCATTTGGCTATTTGTTTTCTAAATGTCTCAAACTTTTTTTCCCTAATTTCCTCCATTGTTGCCTTATTTGTGTTTAATTTTTTGTACTGAATGATTTTGATTTCTTTCTAATTTCCTTTTGCCTATGTTTTTTAGACTTTAGTAATTACCATGAGCTTAAACATCCTTATTTTATAATAATCTAATTTAAATTGATACTAACTTAACATAATAGCAATAGCAATCAAAATTCTACTCTTAATGCAGTTAGCCCTTTCTCTTTTATGTCTATTTATTGACACAAATTCATCTTTATATTTTGTGTGCCCAATAACACACATTTATAATTATTTCATTTTTTGCATTTGTTGCTCAAATCCTGCAGGAAATAAGAAGCAGTTACAAATCAAAAGTATAGTGAAACTTGATTTACATTTGGCTATGTGTTTACATTTACCGGACATCTTTATTCCATTTTATGATTTTGAAGCACTGGCTAGTGTCCTTTCATTTCAACCTGAAAGACTCCTTTTAGCCTTTCTGTAGAGGAAGTCTATTCATCACAATCTCCCTTGGCTTTTGTTTTTCTTAAAATGTCTTGATTTAATTTAAAAGGTCTGTTTTTGCTAGATACAGAATTCTTGGCTGGCAGAGTTTTTGTTTTCTTTTAGTAGTATAAATATCTTATCCTAGTATCTTTGCCTTCCATTGTTTTTATTAACAAAGTGGCTGTTACTGAGGCTTCTTTGTATATGATGAGTCACCTCTCTCTCTGCTTTCAAGTTTATCTCTCTACCTTTGGATTTTAACAGTTTGATTACAATGTATCTTGGTGTTGGTCTCTTTAAGTTTTTACTAATTGGAGTTCATTGAGCTTTTTGTACTGATTGATGAGTATCTTTCATCAATTTGTGAAGTTTTTAGCTATTATTTCTCAAATATTCTTTTCCCCATTCCTCTCTTTCTTCTTGTTCTGAGACTCCCATAACTTATATGTAGATCTGCCACATGGTGCTTCATAGTTACCTACATTATATTTACTTTTTTTCTTTCTTTTTTATTTTCTTTTTAGATGGAGTCCCACTCTGTCACCAGGCTATAGTGCAGTCATGCGATCTCGGCTCACTGAAACCTCCGCCTCCTGGGTTCAAGAGATTCTAATGCCTCAGCCTCCAGAATAGCTGGGACTACAGGTGCATGTCACCATGCCCAGCTAACTTTTGTATTTTCAGTAGAAATGGGATTTCACCATGATGGCCAGGATAGTCTTGATCTCTTAACCTTGTGATCCACCCACCTCGGCCTCCCAAAGCGCTGGGATTATAGGCATGAGCCACTGTAACCAGTTATTTTCACTTTTCTTATTCTTTTTGCTTTCTGCTTTTCAGACAGAATGATTTATATTGCCTTATCTTCAAATTCAGTGATCTTTCAGGCTGAGTAATTTCAACTGCCTTATCTTTAAAGTCAGTGATTCTTTCTTCTGACTGCTTATATTTGCTGTTGAATTGCTCTAGCAATTGTTTTCTTTTCAGTTATTGTAAATTTTACCTCCAGCATTTATGTTCCTTTACATTATATTATTTATATACCTTCACTGATATTCTCATTTTTATACATTATTTTCATGAGTTATTTTATTTCTTTGTCCATATTTGTCTTTAAAACTTTGAACATATTTAAGACATTTGTTTAATGTTCTTGTCCACTAAATTTAATGTCTGGGTTTCCTCAGGGATGCATCCAGTTAATTAATTAATTTATTTATTTCAAGACAGGGTCTCATCCTTGTCACTGAGGCAGGAGTGCAGTGGTGCTATCACACCTCCCTGTAGTCTTGACCTTCCAGGCTCAAGTAATCCTCTCACCTCAGCTCCTGAGTAGCTGGGGCTACATATTTTGTGTTTTGATAGACCATACATTCATAGCTTCTTTTGTCTTTCTGTATGTCTTGTGATTTTTCTTCTTGAAAATTAGATATTTGAATATTATAATGTGATCATTCTGAACACTACATATTCATCTGATATAGTTTGACTGTGTTCCCACCCAAATCTCATCTTGAATTATTATATAATCACCATAATCCCCATGTGTCATGGGAGGGACCTGGTGGGAGGTAATTGAATCATAGGGGCATTTTTCCTCATACTGTTCTTGTGATAGTGAGTGAGTTCTCACAAGATCTGATGGTTTTATAAGTGTCCTCCATTTCCCCTGCTGGCATTCATTCTGCATCCTGCCACCCTGTGAAGAGATGCCTTCCACCATGATTGTAAGTTTCCTGAGGTCTCCTCAGCCATGGAAAACTGAGTCAATTAAATCTCTGTGCGTTATAAATTACCCAGTCTCAGGTATTTCTTCACAGTATCATGAGAACAAGCTAATACAGTAAATTGATACCAGGTGTGGGTGCTGCTATAAGGATACCCAAAATTGTGGAAGTCACTTTGGAACTGGGTAAAAGGCAGAGGTTGGAACAGTTTGGAAGGCTCAGAAGAAGACAGGAAGATGTGGGAAAGTTTGGAATTTCCTAGAGACTGGGAGGGCTCAGAAGACAGAAAGATGTGGGAAAGCTTGGAACTTCCTAGTGACTTGTTGAATGGCTTTGACCAAAATGCTGATAGTTATATGAAGAATGAAGTCCAGGCTGAGGTGGTCTTAGATGCAGATGAAGAGTCTGTTGGGAAACGGAGTTAAGATCACCCTTGCTATGCTTTAGTGGAGAGACTGGTGACATTTTGCCTCTGCCCTAGAGATCTGTGGAACTTTGAACTTGAGAGAGATGATTTAGGGTATCTGGTAGAAGAAATTTCTAAGTGGCAAAGCACTGAAGAGGAAGCAGAGCATAAAAGTTTGAAAAATGTGCAGCCTAATGATGTGATAGAAAAGAAGACCCCATTTTCAGGTGAAATTCAAGCCCACTGCAGAAATTTGCATAAGTAATGAGAAGCCAAATGTTAATCACCAAGACAATTGGGAAAATGTCTCCAGGGAATGTCAGAGAACTTCATGGCAGCTCCTCCCATCACAGGTCTGGAGCCTAGGAGGAAAAAAATGGTTTCATGGGCTGGACTCAGGGCTTTTCTGCTTTGTGCAGTCTTGGGACTTGGTAACCTTCATCCCAGCCATGGCTAAAAGGGGCCGATGTATAGCTTAGGCTATTGCTTTAGAGGCTGCAAACCCCAAGCCTTAGCAACCTACAGGTGGTGTTGGGCCTGAAGGTGCACAGAAGTCAAAAATTGAGGTTTGAGAACCTTCACCTGGATTTCAGAGGATGTTTGAAAATTCCTGGATGTCCAGGCAGGAGTTTGCTGCAGGGTCAGGGCCCTCATGGAGAACCTCTGCTAGGGCAGTGTGGAAAGAAAATGTGGGGTCAGAGCCCCCAAACAGAGTCCCCACTGTGGCACTGCCTAGTGGAGCTGTGAGAAGAGGGCCACCATTATCAAGATCCCAGAATGGTAGATCCACTGACAGCTTGTACTATGCTCCTGGAAAATCTTCATACACTCAGCACCAGCCCATGAAAGCAGCTAGGATTGGGGCTGTACCTTGCAAAGCCACAGGGGCAGAGTTGCCCAAGGCTGTGGAAGCCACCTCTTGCATAAGGATGCCATGGACATGACAAATGGAGTCAAAGGAGATTATTTTGGAACTTTAAAGTTTAATGACTGCCTTAATGGATTTTGGACTTGCATAAAGCCCTTAGCCCCTTTGTTTTGGCCAATTTCTCCCCTTTGTATCTGGGGTATTTACCCAATGCCTGTACCCCCATTATATCTAGGAAGTAACTAAATTGCTTTTGTTTTTACAGACTCACAGGCAGAAGGGACTTCCATTGTCTCAGATGAGACTTTAGACTTGGACTTTTGGGCTAATGCTGGGTTGAGTTAAGACTTTGGGAGACTCTTGGGAAGGCATGATTGTGTTTTGAAATGTGAGGACATGAGATTTGGGAGTGGCCAGGGGTAGAATGATATTGTTTGGCTGTGATCTCATGAGATCTGATGGTTTTATAAGTGTCTGGCATTTCCCCTGCTGGCACTCATTATCTCTCCTGCAACCCTGTAAAGAGGTGCCTTCTGCCATGATTGTAAGTTTCCTGAGGCCTCCCGAGTCATGTGGATCTGGGAGTCAATTAAACCTCTTTTATTTATAAATTACCTAGTCTTGAGTATTTCTTTACAGCAGCATGAGAACCAACTCATCCATCACCCTTCCCTACTGTTAAATGCTGCCTTAAAAATGTTATAACTGCTATTGAAATCTGTAGTAATTTATTTTTCTTCTGACTTTCTCAAATGTTTTGCATAGACTGTAGCCCTTTTGTCAAGTGTCATCACTGAAGCATCTGTCCTTGTCTTTTGTTTAGCTAGTGTATTGACAGACATTTCTTTTAATGGGCAAATGCTGAAAAATAAATAAATAAATAAACAATTTTCTCCTAGTATTTTTACATTGGCGTTGTGCTGGGGCACTTCTTTAACAGTTAACCAGATTTCCACTGAGTTTAGAGATCAGCCTGAAGTGAAAGATTAAAATCTTCTAAGGATTTTTTTGAGCACCATCTTGCCCTGTGCACATGCATCACCTTTGAAATGTTCTCATATACGGACATTTTGCATGTCCCAGAGTAACTCTCCCCAGGATTTGCTTCCAAGTATTAAAAAATCTATTGTATATCTTGACCATAATCTGTCACTTAGGCATCTGTGGGTTGTTAGTTAATTTTCAGTGTTTTCAAGCAATCTTCGCTGCTTTTCCAGTCTGAGATTTGAGTTAAGGGAGACAGGAAAGGGAACTTTCTGTCAATCCCTTAAGTGGTCTCCAGACAGATAAGAAAAAAACATACACAATAATTTGTGAGTAGAAATGGCTCTGATTGTTTCTTAACAAGAGAACGTAGTCACACTCTAAGGACCAAATTTTCCTCTTCAGAACGCCATACATGGGGGACGAATAAACATAAAGCTGCAAACTTTAATTTAATTTATTCGCTGTAAACATGGGGGAGACAAGTAAACATAAAACTACAAAACTTTTCCCCCACTTTAAAATTGCCTTTTTTTGATTCAACATGCTTTGGTTGCTGTAAACCTCTGGCGTTTTTCTAGACTTCTGACAAAGTTGATTCTGACAATTCCTGCTAGTTTCCAATGTTATCATGTAGGAATGAGATATTGAAGGTGCCTACTCTGTTGTTTTGCTGGTCACTCCTCATCTTCTGGTGTTTGTTTTTGTTTGTTTGTTTGTTTGTTTGTTGAGACGGAGTCTCGCTTTGTCACCCAGGCTGGAGTGCAGTGGCGCGATCTTGGCTTGCTGCAAGCTCTGCCTCCCGGGTTCGTGCCATACTCCTGCCTCAGCCTCCTGAGTAGCTGGGACTACTGGTGCCCGCCCCCACGCCCGGCTAATATTATATATATTTTTAGTAGAGACAGGGTTTCACCGTGTTAGCCAGGATGATCTCGATCTCCTGACCTCATGATCCACCCGCCTCTGCCTCCTAAGTGCTGGGATTTCAGGCATGAGCCACTGCGCCCGGCCTCATCTTCTGTTTTGAAAGAATTTTTCCCTGGATGTAGAATGTTAATTTAAAATTCTTTCAACATCTGAAATATTCCACTAGTCTTCTGTTTTTCATACCATCTGATTAATTATTTTCAGGCATTCTTAACTTTATTTCCTGTGGATGTAATGCACCTTGCCCCACTACGACATTACTTCCTGCTGGCCTCCTTAAACTTTTTTATTCTTTATTGAATTTTAGTATTTAAACATTTATACCTCATGCATATATACCCATGCATGCACATATATTTATCCTATTTGGAGAACATTGAGTTTCTTGTGTCTCTTATTCTAACTTGTATCAATTTTGGACTGTTTTTACTATTATTTCTTCAAATAATTTTCTGCCTCTACCCTTCTTGGGGTTGCAATTTAACTTATATTTGCTATATTAATATGATCTCACAGGTCATTAAGGCCGAATTAAAGTTTTCTATTTTTTTCTCCATTTGCATCTAATTCTGTAGTATCCATGTCTGTGTCTTTCTTTTCATTATGCAATATATTAAATTTTTCTTAACACCATTTAGTGAAGTATTAATTTCAAGTATTATGTTTTTCATTTCTGTTAGTTTTTTTTTACTTTTTTATCGTAGCCCCTTTATCTACACATTTTATTTATATTTTATTATAATATTTGTACAAAGTTATTATAGTTGTTTTAAATATTTTCAGATAACTCTTAACCTTTTCCCCAGGCACTAAACATTTAGAATAATAATTCAATTGTTTTTTACCTAAACTACAATTATTTTAAATTCATCTAATATTATATTAGAAACTTATTTTCCTTGTTCTCAATATTGTAAAAGCAAAAATTCATGAAGAAAATTTTTGTTTGTTTGTTTTTTGTTTGTTTGTTTGTTTTTTGAGACAGAGTCTCACTGTGTCACCCAGGCTGGAGTACAGTGGTGTTGTGATCTCTGCTCACTGCAACCACTGCCTCCCAGGTTTAAGTGATTCCCACTGCTTCAGCCTCCTGAGTAGCTGGGATTATAAGCACCCACCACCACACTCTGCTAATATTTTTATTTTTATTTCTTAGTAGAGATGGAGTTTCACCATGTTGCCCAGGCCAGTCTCGAACTCCTAACCTCAGCTGATCTGCCAGCCTCAGCCTCCCAAAATGCTGGGATTACAGGCAACAAATTTTATTTATAAGGAAATAACATAGCCTCCTTACAAAATTATCCTTTTTTTGTCTTTTTATATCATCAAAGTGTAAATTATATTCTTCTTTCGAAATTCGGTCACAATTTAAAACTGTATTTACTAAACATGGCTAAGCACCAGAATTAGCTTGAGAAACATAATAAAATACTATTTCAAAAATCTTTCATAGGTAGGCCGGTGGTAATTCTGATTTTATACGTCTGGAGTAGTGCCTGGGAATTTGAATTTATATCAGTACTTCAAGAAAGATTATCAATTATGCTCATATATTTACATGTTAATTACTAAATTTGCTTTAAATGTGTTTATCCATTCTTAACACTCTGTACAATACACTAGAGCTTGGCTAGGCATAAAATTTTATCTAAACAAGACCTCCAGGTTACAGACTTAAGTTCAACTATATTATATATCAGACTCAAGATACATTGCAAATAGAAAATCATATCATTCAATAGCTACACAATTAACATGCCAATTGTTATATAAATAAATTTATATAAATATATAGATGGTCACTTTTGTCTGTAAACAATTGCTAGAAATTGTCAAGGAATCAGTATGAAATGTTGAAAACTTTAAGTTTAGAAACAGTAATGAGCATGTATGTGAAGCGCACTGCAACTCTCTAGTGTATGTTATGGTCCGAGTGTGTCCCCAACATATATATATATATATATTAAAATGTAATTGGTAGTGTAACAGTATTAAGAGGTGAAAGCATTAGGAGGTATTGGCCTCAAGAATGGGAATAGTGACTTTATAAAAGGGCTAGAGGAAACTAGCTAGACCTTTTTGCCTTTCTGCTCCTTCTGCCATGTGAGGACACAGTGTTCTCCTTTGTGGGATGCAACATTCAAGAAACTTGGAAGCAGCAACGTGGCCCTCACCAGAACTTGGGAGCCTTCCCAGCCTTCAAAAGTGTAAAAAATAAATGTCTGTTGTCTATAAATCTAATCTCAGGTTTTTTGTTTTAGCAGCATAAATGGACTAATACAATATATAAACAGTTAAATTGTGTGTACCTGCATGACATGATAGAGGTATTAGAGAAGTTTGAATCACGAGGCTAACTGGCAAAGTGTATTTCCCTAAGTGCATGTTCATACATTTCTCTCTTTTAAGCATCTGCAGGTAAGGCATTTTTATTGGTTCAAAAACTTAGAAGGTAGGGAAGATGTCTGAATAGAAACCTCCAGTGATCATTCCCCCAACAGGAACACCAAATTGAAGAACCATTGAGAACCAAAAATCAGGTGAACAATCATAGTACCTGGTTTTGACTTCATATCACTGAAATAGGCATGGAAGAAGGTAAGAAAGACAGTCTAAATTGACGACACCACCTCTTTCCCATTCCCTGGCAGCAGCCACATGACACAGACCGAGAATTTTTGTGCTTGTGGGGAGAACACAGTGATAATGGGACTTTGCATTGGCACTCATTGCTGACTTATCACGGCTAAAATCAACATAGATCGTGGATCTTATCACAGATGACGAGATCAATATTACAGATCTGTGACTTTATCATAGATCACAACACAGATCCTATCACAACTGAAATCAACATGCAGCAGAACTTAGCTGTGCCCAGAGAGGAAGCACACAAACTAGTCCTAGCCAGAAGCAAATTGTTCATCCTAGCAGTTAGAACCTGAGTTCTGGCAAGCCCCACTATTGTGGACTAAAGTATTCTAAAGTCCTAACGTCCTATGTATACTTGAAAGGCAGTCTAGGCCACCAGGTGGCAATTCCTGGGAATGTCCTGGTGAAATGCTGCAGTTGGAGCCAGTGGGCTTGGGACACCTGTGACCTAGTGAGACACCATTTGATGTGGCCAAGGGAGTGCTTATGTCACCCTTCTCTCAGCCCCAGGCAGCACAGCTCACAGCTCTAGAACAGATCCCTGCCTTCTGCCTGAGTAAAAGAGAGGGGAGAGTAAAGACTACTTTGTTTTGTAACTTGGATACCGGGTTCAGTCACAGTAGAACAGGGCACAGGTAGAGATCCAAGGCCCCCACTGCGGGCTCTAGCTCCCAGACATTTCTAGACACAGCCTGGACATGAAAGGAACTCACTTCCTAAAAGGGAAAGACTCCACATCCTGGATATTGGATGACATCTCTGGACCCACTTGGGGCCAGGGAGATCTCACCATCCTGAAAGGAAGGACACAAGCCTGGTTGTGGGTTGTTGTATACAAGATGTACACAAAATCTGCTGATTATAGAACCCTTGGGCCGTGAGTGAACATAAATGGTAGCCACTCAGTGGTTGCCACAGGCCTTGAGTGAGACCCAGTGTTGTGCTGCCTTCAGGTCTGACCCAGTGTAGTGCCACTAATGGTGACTACAGGGATACTTGTGTCATTCCTTCCCCAGCTCCAGGCAGCTCAGCACAGAGAGAGACTTCATTTGTTTGGGGAAAATTAAAGGAAGAGAACAAGAGTCTCTGCATGGTAATCTAAAGAATTCTCCCAGATCTTACTCAAGACCAGCAAGGCAGTATCTCTATGAGCCTGCAAGAGCCACAGCATTACCAGGCTTGGGGTGTCCTCTAATGCATTTACCAAATACTTACATTACAACATTCAAGTCCCTTCAAATATTTAGAAAGCCTTCCCAAGAATAATGGGTACAAACAAGCCTAGACTGCAAAGACTACAATAAATACCTAACTCATCAATGCACAGACACCAGTGAACATACGCAAGCATCAAGTTTATCCAAGAAAACGTGACCTCAGCAAATGAAATAAGACACCAGAGACTAATCCCAGAGAGATAGAGATATGTGGCCTTTCAGACAGAGAATTCAATATAGCTACGTTGAGTCAGCTGAAGGAAATTCAAGATATATTTAAAAAAAGATTCAGAACTCTTTGAGACAAATTTAACACAGAAATTAAAATAATTTAAAAAAATCCATCAGGAATTCTGGATCTGAAAAATGCATTTGACATACTAAAGAGTCTCTTAATAGTAAAACTGGTCAAGCAGAAGAACTGGCGAGCCTAAAGATAGGCAGTTTGAAAATATACAGTCAGAGAAGATAAAAGAAAAAAAAGGATGAAGCACACTTATGAGATCTAGAAAATAGTCTCTAAAGGGCAAATCCAATAGTTATTGGCTTTAAAGAGGTAGAGAGAGAGATATCGGGTTAGAAAGCTTATTCAAGGGATAACATCAGAGAACGTTGCAAATACAGGTAAAGAAGTCAATATTCAAGTACAAGAAAGTTATAGAACACCAAGCAGATTTTATTCAAATAATAGCACCCCAAGACATTTAACAATCAAACTCCCAAAGATCAAGGATAAAGAAAGAATCCTAAAGACAGCAAGAGACAAGAAACAAACAACTTACCAAGGAACAATACATTAAACTTCTCAGTGGAAAGCTTACAGGCCAGGAGAGAGAGAGCATAATACATTTAAAGTGCAGAAGAATAAAAACTTTTATCCTAGAATAGTATATCCAGTGATAATATCCTTCAAACATGAAGGGGAAATAAAGACTTTTCCACAGAAACCAAAGCAGGTACTTCATCGATATCAGACCTGTTCTACAAGAAATCCTAAATGGAGTCCTTCTATCTGAAAGAAAAGGATGTTAATGAGCAAGAAGAAATCATCTGAATATACAAAATTCACTGGTAAAGTAAGTACACAGAAAAACACAATGTTATAAAACTGTAACTTTAGTGTGTAAACTACTCATACCTTCAGTAGAAAGACTAAAGATGAACTTATCAAAAATAATAACTACAACTTTTCAAGACATAGTAAATAAGATATAAATAGAGACAACTAAAACTTAAAAAGTGAGGGTTTGAAGTTAAAGTGTAGAGTTTGTATTAGTTTTCTCTTTTTGTTTATTTATACAATCAGTGTTAAGTTGTCATCAGTTTAAAATACTGGGTTATGAGCTATTATTTGCAAGCTTCACAGTAACCTCAAATTGAAAAACATAAAACAGATACACAAAAAATAATAATCAAGAAATCAAAATATACCACCAGAGAAAATTATCTTCACTAAAAAGAATGCAGGAAGGAGAAAAGAAGAAAGAGAAAACCACAAAATAACCAGAAAACAAAAAATCAAAATGGCAGGAGTAAATCCTAACTTACCAATAATATTATTAAATCTAAATGGACTAACTTCTTTAATCAAAAGACACAGAGTGGCTTAATAGATTTTTTACAAGACTCAATGATCTGTTGCCACAAGAAACACATTTCATCTATATAGACGCACATAGATGAAAAATAAAGAGATGGAAAAAGAGATGGAAAAAGATATTTCATGCCAATGGAAACCAAAAAAAAAAAAGCAAGAATAGCTATCTTTAAATAAAAGAGATTAGATTTCAAGGAAAAAAATTTTTAAAAGCTCATTATATAATAATAAAGGAATCAATTCAGCAAGAGGATGTAACAATTGTAAATACATATGCACCCAACACCAAACCACCCAGATATCTAAAGCAAATACTATTACAGGTAAAGAGAGAGATAGACCCTAATGAAATAATAGCTGGAGACTTGAACATGCCAATTTTAGCACTGAACAGATCATCTAGACAGAATATAAACAAAGAAACTGTGGACTTAATCTGCACTATAGGCCAAATGGACCTAATAGATATTTACTGATTATTTCATTCAATGGCTGCAGAATACACATTCTTCTCCTCAGCACATGGATGATTTTCAAAGGTAGACCATGGTTAGGCCACAAAATAAGTCTTTAAAAACTAAAGAAAAAATAAAATTATGTCAAATATCTTTTCTGATTACAAAGGAAAAAGCTAGAAATAACAGGAATTTTGGAAAATATGAAAAATAAACAGTATGAATGTCCTGAATGACTAGTGGGAAAACACAGAAATTAAGAAAAAATAAAAATAAATTGAAACAAATGAGAATGAAAACACAACATACCAAAATCTATGAGATACAACAAAAGCAGTACTAAGAGGAAGGTTTATGGCAATAAACGCCTACATCAAAAAAGTAGAAAACCTTGAAATACAAACCTAGTGATACATCTTGAAGAACTAGAAATGCAAGATCAAACCAAACTTGAAAATACTAGAAGGAAATAAATAATAAAGTTCACAATAAATAAAAATGGAATTTAAACCAAAAAAACCATAAAAAATCAGTGAAACCAAAAGGTTTTTTTTTTTGTAAATTGACAAACCTTTAGCCAGACTAATTAAGAAAAAAAGAGAGAAGACTCAAATACATAAAATCAGAGTTGAAAAACAATACATTAAAACCGATACTGCAGACATTCACAGGATCATTAGAGGTTATTATGAGCAACTACATGCCAATAAATTGGAAAACATAGAAGAATTTGAGAAATTCCTGGACACATACCAAAATTGAACTGCGAAGAAATCCAAAACCTGAGGAGACCAATAATAAGTAGTGAGATTGAAGCCATAATAAATATCCCAGGAAAGAAAACCCAATGGCTTCACTGCTAAATTTCACCAAACATTTACAGAAGAACTAAGATCAATCCTACTCAAATTATTCTGAAAAATAGAAGACTAGGGAATACTTACAAACTCAAACTCATTCTATGAGGTCAGTATTATCCTGATACCAAAACCAGAGAAAAATAAAAATACAAAAAGGAAACTACAGGCCAATATCCCTGATGAACACTGATGCAAAAATCCTCAATGAAATTCTAACAAACTGAATTAAATAACACATGTGAAAGATAATTCATTATGACAAAGTGGGATTTATTCCAGAAATGCAAGGATGACGCAACATTCACAAGTCAATCAACGTCATACATCATACAAACAGAATGGAGGACAAAAACCATATGGTAATTTTAATTGATGCTGAAAAAGTATTGATAAAATTGAACATCCCTTCATGATTTAAAAAAAGAAAAACACAAAACATAGGTGTAGAAAAAATATACCTCAACACAATGAAAGCCATATATGACAGACCCAAAGCTAGTAACATATGGAATGGGAAAAAACTAAAAGCCTTTCCTCTAAGCTTTTTGATGTGCTGCTGGATTCGGTTTGCCAGTATTTTATTGAGGATTTTTGCATCAATGTTCATCAAGGATATTGGTCTGAAATTCTCTTTTTTGGTTGTGTCTCTGCCAGGCTTTGGTATCAGGATGATGCTGGCCTCATAAAATGTGTTAGGGAGGATTCCCTCTTTTTCTATCGATTGGAATAGCTTCAGAATGAATGGTACCAGTTCCTCCTTGTACCTCTGGTAGAATTCAGCTGTGAATCCATCAGGTCCTGGACTCTTTTTGGTTGGTAAGCTATTGATTATTGGCACAATTTCAGAGCCTGTTACTGGTCTATTCAGAGATTCAACTTCTTCCTGGTTTAGTCTTGGGAGGGTGTATGTGTCGAGGAATTTATCCATTTCTTCTAGATTTTCTAGTTTATTTGCATAGAGGTGTTTGTAGTATTCTCTGATGGTAGATTGTATTTCTGTGGGATCGGTGGCGATATCCCCTTTATCATTTTTTATTGCGTCTATTTGATTCTTCTCTCTTTTCTTCTTTATTAGTCTTGCTAGGGCGGGGCAATTTATAAATTCCTAGGGTGGGGCAATTTATAAAGAAAATAAGTTTATTTGGCTCACACTTCTGTAGGCCATACATGAAGCATGGTGCCTACATCTGCTTCTGGTGTTATCATTTTTAGTAGCATTTCAGTTACTAAAAATAATTTTAATTAATTGTTTTTGGAAATTTATTAGTATCCCCCTTCAAATGTTTCTGGGTACACACAAAGCATAGAATATTATATAAATATGAAGTATAAGGTTTACATACACAGCCTTGTCATATATTTGTTTAATATAGCTATTGTTTCAGCATCCATGTTTAGGTCTGACATAAGATGCTTGAGACTCATTTGCATTCTGTCCCCAACAGCGTAGTTAAAATTCTCCCTCCAAAGTTTTTTGTTTGTTTGTTTGTTTGCTTTGCGTGTGATGTACCCCATTTGATCTTCATCTCACTGACCCAAGACCCAACATACCCCATAGCTGCTGACCACAATAAAATCTAAATGTCAAGACCAGAGTCATGTAGATAAGTTTTTCCTTTTCTAGTGTTTTCCAGTGGGAAAGCCTAATGCATAATGTCCATGGACCTTAATAAAGTTATAATCCCACAGGACCTCTTTCTCTTTCTGGCCCTCCACCCAGTAATTTGGCTCTTTGCAGCCTCTAGACTTTCCCTCAGCCTCCCATTGGCACCAATAACCTTTCTGAGACCTGTGAGTAACAAATTTCTTCTGTTTTAGGCATTTTGGTTTTACTTTCTCATTGTGTCTTACCTGACACACAAACCCAAATCAAACTTCGTCTGGTCATGGCAGAGATTGAGCTTATGGGGCTTATCAAGGGAGGGAAGCCATCTACAGATTTCTTCCTCAAGACCAAAAGACCTCAAGAACAAATTAATAAAATTAAAATTATAATGATAAGAAACATAACAACACTTCCAAGGTTTTCCTACTAAGTAAGGTGGGACTTGGTAATTCCATTAAAAAAGTGCCAGATTCTCATAATTTCACCAAACATAAAAAATATCTAGACATATTTCATGAGATTTTAGCCAATTAACCATGAAACAACAAATCAAAACTAAGCTGTTAATTACCTTGTAATATGATACGATGAAAATCATTTCTTCTTTTAATTGTTGGCAATTTTCCTCAAGTAAAATGTTAAGGATTTGTCAATCATAAATTTTTAGGGTTTTGTTTTTTCCCCTTTTTCACATTGTTTCTGACATCTTCTGAAATGTAATAATTAACTATATGATTCTTGAACTCTTCACAAATTACTTGAAATGTTGACATACCAAAGAGGTCACAGCCTCTCAAGACAGGAACCATGTATGTCCCTTCTTATTTATACTACAGCACTGATAATGGTCATGCACATATACTGATGCCAAATGAGTGATTTTAGACTACTTACAAATTTCTTTTAAAAGCAACTCTTGTGTTTGTTTTAATTTCACTTATATAATTTTGTGGTTGTTTTTGTTAAAGGAACATATACTAAGAAAACTAACGTATAACAAGAAAATGATATACTAAAAATGGACGAGTTTGATGGTCAACAAACATGAAAAAAGCTCAACATTGCTGATTGTTAGAGACATGTAAATCATAACTACAATGAGATACCATCTCATACCAGTCAGAATGGCTATTATTAAAAAGTCAAGAAACAACAGATGCTGGTGGAGATGTGGAGAAATAGAAACATTTTTACACTGTTGGTGGGAATGTAAACTAGTTCAAACATTGTAGAAGACAGCATGGCGATTCCTCAAAGATCAAGAACCAGAAATACTATTTGACCCAGCAATCCTATTACTGGGTATATACCCCAAAGAATGTAAATCATTATATTATAAAGATGCATGCACACATAGGTTTATTGCAGCATTATTCACAGTAGTAAAGACATGGAACCAACCCAAGTGTCCATCAGTGATAGACTGGATAAAGAAAATATGATACATATACACCACAGAATACTACACAGCCATAAAAAGAATGAGATCATGTCTTTCACATGGACATGGATGAAGCTGGAAGCCATCATCCTCAGCAAATTAACACAGGAACAGAAAACCAAACACCGCATGTTCTCACTTATAAGTGGGAGCTGAACAATGAGAACACATGGACACAGAGAGGGGAACAACACACACGGGGACCTGTCTGGGTTCGGGGGCTGGGCACGAAGGGAGGGAGAGCATCAGGACAAAGAGCTAATATATGCTGGGCTTAATACTTGGGTGACGGGTTGATAGGTGCAGCAAACCACCATGGCACACGTATACCTATGTAACACTGTGCATATATCCCAGAACTTAAAATAAAAATGAAAAAAATATTAGAATGTACTTCTTCAGTGGTAAGGATCCATCAGACTCTATCCCTTACTTTTAAATTAGGAATGTACTATTAATTTTCAGTGTTTGTGAGGTAGACTACAGTACTGTATTTTCCAGAGAAATTGTGTAGATAATTATTATTTAATCAAAGCTAAATCATATGGTATCATTGCAGAACTAAGGAATGTATAACATATGTTTCTGAGACAGAAAAAATTAAACTAAAACTTTACATTATAAAATAGAACTATATGTATTTCTTTTTTTAAATTTCTCAAATTTTTCCTGTATATCCAAAAGGTTTTCGATGTTATTCTCAATAATATATTAAGAAAGACACAGAACAGCATATTCTGGAGTTAAAAGTAAATTAATGAGAAATACATCAAGAGACAATAAGTAAAATCTGGGTGAAGGATGGCAAGGTTAACTTTTTTATTGTTTGTGTAATATAAATGCTTTTTTAATGAATGTATGCAATTGAGAACAATAAATATAAGAGCACATAAACGTAGAAATTCAAATACAATACGAATTGTCAAATTATAGACTGTCTTCTATAAAGACATTATTACTGTTTTCTTGGTAGTGAACAAAATAGAATTATTCTTAATATTTGTAACTTAAAAATATAAAGAATATTATAAATTTTTAAGAGTAGTGTAATTTCTCATAGACTACTTCCAATCAGAAAAATATAAAAATAAAACAAAGCCTGGCTTATGTGATGACTCTGTTGCATCAACATGTACAGGCTTCAATGCAAAGATATTTTTCACACATATCATTGGTGTATGAGAATGAGGACTAACTTTTATTATTGTTTTTAAATTTTCTGGTTATGTTTCCTTTCAGAGAGTATTTCTAACATCAATGTTCTTTATTATATTGCTTCTCTTAATAGGTAATCTCTAATGTATCGAGTTAGATATCTCTTTTGCTCAAGTTATACAGAGGAAGAAAGTCTTACTTAGTTTTAAAATTTGGTACTTTGTAAGTGAAGAAAGAAGTATACTTTCTATGGATTTAGTTTAAAATAATTTTTTGAGTTCAATGAAGTCAATAATCAAGATGCTTTAGCAAGGGATTTAAAAATGCATTTCAAGAAATTTTAGCTATTTAACTTTTAAGAGTATAACTGAATAGATAAATGAGTCATGTCCAGTGCATCATTATAATTCTCAAGATTTTTCTTATTTATTTGATAGTGTCCTTTCACATGGCAGCTTATTGAAGTTTAAAAGAAGTAGAGCTAGGTTTGATCTCTATCTGTAAGGTTTACTGTATTACCATGTCAACCTGAGATGAGCTACTTAAAACCTGGAGTTTTTACAACTGCAAGTGAAAATAATTGTCCCTACTTCACAAAGTCCTGAGGAAATTTTACAGAAATGATATGGCACCTAATGCATAATAAGTTCTTTAAGAAAAGTAGCTTTTCACTTCTCTTTTCTTCTCCTAATTTTTTCATTTTTATTCCCTTTTCTTCCCTTCTTTTTGTTTGTTTTTTTCCTAGGTATGTGCTATTAGGAAGAACTTTGTGTGCTTATTGATTTAGAGCTAGGCAAAATACAATTTTTGCAGATAAAAGAATTAAAACAGATAAATAATTTTTAAATTTAAATACACACATAAATGCATGTATGATTCTTATTCTTTGGTAAATTATCATCTAGAGCAGGGCTGATTGACAAAACAGATTAAATTGAGCTTAATCAAAATTTGAAATACATTTGTTTGTTTCTAAGCCACTAAGTTTGTGGCAGTTTGTTACAGCAGCAATCAGAAACTAATACATGAAGCAAATAAGCATCATAAAGCAGAAGGGAGGCAGAGCAGCACATGTATTAAGAGGGAATGCTCAAAAATACTCCAAACTCCAGGGTCTGCCACTTTTATTTTTGTCTTCAAACAAATTTCTTTTTATGTAATTAAGCAGAGTAAAAAATAAAGAATTATAAGAAGAACACATTTGTTTGTACTAAAAGTTTTTGTTTTGCTTAAATTCCTTTTGCTCCTTTTTCAAAAAGGACAGAATTTAACATTTAAATTAGAATCAAGGTCTTGAATTCACTGTTTATTATTTCCACACGTTTTACACTGTAACTATATAGGAATATATCATTGACATTATAAAGTTTGTGTGCAAGTTTAAAACTTTATGGAGGTAGAAATCCTTTCATTGATTTCAATATTGTTTGTTTATAATGCTCAATATTACATTTGTGTTATGTACGTTTATGTAATACTTGTTTTCATTCATTTTAGCCATTGTAGAGTATTCAATGGTGTGAATATATAAATTCTAGTCTTTCTCTTGACAATGGACATATGTTTTGTTCACTTTTTGCTTTTACATGCAAATTGTTGTATGTTTCTTATAAGAAAAGAATATTCTTAAAGGAGACATGTTTCTTTATTTTTGCTAGCTAACCCAAAAAGGTTTTCTAAATGGTTTTCGCAATTCACACTCCAACTTACAGACTCTGAAGGTTCCCATTGCTTTCCATCCTAACCACCATTTTATAGTATCAGATTTTAAGATTTTGCCAATACAGTAGTATAAAAGGTATACTTTTTAGGTCATACATGTAATTTATTTTTAATCCAGATTTTCCCTATCGTAAAATTTATCTTTTTGCCTTCTCCCCATATTTTTACTTCTTGTCTTTTATAATTTATCTGTAGGTGTTTTGTTATACATTTTATATCTCATACATAATATTAATTGTTTATTTGATAACAATGATGTAGATGGCAAGTTTATTTTTTCACTCTTTGGTTCAAATTTTCACTCTCTAAAATGAATTGACCACTAATTTCAAAACAGTTGAAATAATATTTTTCTTAATGAATTAATGTTTTGTGGCCTGTTGAAGAAAATTTTACTTATGCCAATATGAAAAAAATTCTCCTTTAATATCAAAGTTTTCCTTACTCATTTATGTTTTAATTAATCTAGAATTGATTTTTGTACAGAGTGCCAGTACAGATACAATTTTGTTTTCAATAGACAGTCACTCTAATATTTTATTTATCTTTTTTTAATTTTAGAGTTGGGGACTTGTTCTTTCACCCAGGCTGTAGTACAGTGGCATGATCATAGCTCACTGTAACCTCAAATTTCTGGGCTCAGTTGATCTCTCCACCCAGCTTCCTAAGTAGCTAAGACTATAGGCCCATGCCATCATACTCAGCTACTTAAAAAAAAATAGGGTCTCACTATGTTGCTCAGACTGGTCTCAAACTCCTGGTGTCAAGCAATCCTCCCCACTCAGCCTCCTGAGTAGCTGGGATTACAGGCTCAAATCACCTTGCCTGGCTCATTCTGATATATTTTTAAAATATCCTTCCTTTTTAGAGGAACAATACACACTGGGGCCTATCGGGGGCTCAGGAGCAGGGGGAGAGAGAGCATTAGGTCAAATACCTAATTAATGCAGGACTTAAAACCTAGATGACAGGTTGATAGGTGCAGGAAACCACCATGGCACATGTATACCTATGTAACAAACCTGTACATTCTGCATGTGTATCCTGGAACCTAAAATAAAATTAAAATGAAAAAGTGAATAAATAAAAACTATTCTTCCTTTCTCTCCTTATCTTTAATGTATGGCTAGTCATCTTTGAAGTTTGTAAAAGTGTGTGAGTCTGTATACGGCTTATATTGATCTTTATGTTTATTGCTGCACTAATCACAATGCTTTAGTATGTAAGCCATTATGATAATTTTGATATCTGTTAAAGCATCTCCCTTAACATGTTCTTGTTTTCATTAAATATGTTTGTTCTTCATGGCACTTTCCATTTATATATTAACATTGACAATCAACTGATAATTTTTTTAAAAAAATACTGTTGAAAATCTGTAATTTTCCTTATAGTCTTTAAGAATGTCTGTTAATATTAATTCTTGATTTTCAGCAGTTTAATTTCAATATATACATATGTTAAGTATTTTCCCACATAAATACTTGCTCTGTTCTTAAAAAACTGTTCAAACTGAAGACTTACATATTTCTTTAATTTTAGGAAATTCTTTGCTTATATTTCAAATAGTTTTCTCCAGCATGTGTTCCATTTTGTTCTTCTGAGATTTGTTAGATAAAATTTGTATCTCCTTAATATAAACATCACATCAAAGACCATACATCTTATAATGGATTAATATGCAAAATATATAAAGAACTCAAACAACTCAATAGTAAGAAAACAAATAACCTGATTAGAAAATGGGCAAAAGTCCCAAACAGACATTTCTTAAAAGAAGAAATCCAAATGGCCAACAGGTACATGAAAAAAAATGCCCAGTATCAGGCCAGGTGCGGTGGCTCACACCTATAATCCCAGCACTTTGGGAGGCCAAGGCGGGCAGATCACGAGGTCAAGAGATGGAGACCATCCTGGCCAACATGATGAAACCTCGTCTCTACTAAAAATACAAAAATTAGCTGGGCATGGTGGCGCGTGCCTGTAGTCCCAGCTACTTAGTAGGCTGAGGTAGGAGAATTGCTTCAACCCATGGGTGGAGGTTGCAGTGAGCCGAGATCGTGCCACTACACTCCAGCCTGGCGACAGAGCGAGATTCCGTCTCAAGAAAAAAAAGAAGCCCAGCATCACTAATCATTAAGAACATATAAATCAAAACCAAAATGGGATATCACCTTACACCCATTAGAATGGTTTGTATAAAAAAGATGAAAGGTAACTCCTGGCAAGAAGTGGAATAATGGGGACCCTTGTAGCTGTTGGTGGAAATGTAAATTAGTGCACTTATAATGTAAAACGGTATGAAAGTTCCTCTGAAAACTAATGGAAACTATCCTATTATTTAGTAATTTCATTTCTGGTATATATTCAAAGGCATTGAAATCAATATGTTGAAGGGGTATCTGCACTTCTCTGTCCACTGCAGCATTATTCACAATAGGTAAGAAATGAAAAGAAACTAAGTGTCCATCAAAAGATGAATGGATAAAGCAAATGTGGTATGTATACACAGTGAAATAGTATTCAGCCTTTAAAAAGAAGAAAATCCTGCTATTTATGTCAACATGGATGAACCTAGGGGACATTATATCAAGTGAAATAAGCCACACACAGAAAGAAAAATAACACATGATCTTACTTGTATGTGGAATCTAAAAATGTTTATCCAATAGAAGTAGTGGATACAAGGATAACCAGAGGCTGAGGGAACAGAGGAAAGGAATAGGAAGTTGTTGACCAAATGGTATAAAGTGCAGATCGACAGGAGGAATAAGTTTTGAAATGTTTTTCACAGCACGATGACTACGGTCAAAAACAATGTATTGTATATTTCAAAATAAGAGAGTAACTTTCAAATGTCTCATCATAAAAAAGATAGGTAAGTAAGGTGATGGATACGTTAATAACTTGACTTAATCATTCTACATTGTATACATGCATCAAAATATTACACTGTACCCCTTAAATGTATATAGTTATAATTTGTAAATTTAAAATATTAATTCAAAAATATAAGCACCATGTTCAAGATTGTTTGTTTCCTAAATATCTGAAACATTTTTGGGTTTTCTGCACTGCCTTCTCATTGAATTGTTAAGAACTATTTTCAAGTTTATCAGTTTGTTCCCTGTCTTATTCTGATATAGAATTTGTCATATTAATTGCAGTTTTATTTTTTTAATTGTATTTTTTATTTCTAAAATATTTTACACTTTATTTATTACGCTCAATTATTCTCACTTCAGTTTTTTTCTCACAATTATATTCTTATTTTTTCCTGGAAATACCTTTATTACCATTTAATACATTCATATCATATGTATTTTAATGTTTTATAAAATAAATTTTATCTTAATGTTATGACACATAATATTTTAATTTTATTTATCATTAAATGTTTTCAAATATGAAATTTTACCTTGAGGGTTTATTTTTATTGCAAGTTAATTTTCCTTTTATTCTTTCTTTCTTCTTCCCTTAATTTTTTTTTTCAGTTTTTCCTATAAAATCTGGGACTCAAACCCATAAACATGCCTGATAATTTTATCAGTCAGGATAAATCTCTAAGAATTTTGGGGAACAGCGTCTTCATGGAGTTAAAAATTAGTCACAATGTTGCTAAGACATTAAAATTAGGTAAATAGTAAAAGTCACAATATTGAGAAAAACATTATATAAATGTAAATATTCTGTATTCAGGAAATAAAATATGATGCATAACAAGAAATAATCAAAAAACATAATTTACCAAATTTTGTTCGTAATTTTTTTCTCCTTGGGTACATGTGTAGGTTTGTTACCTGGGTATATTGTGTGATGCTGAGGTTTGAAGTACAAATGATCCTGTCACTTACATAGTAAGCATAGTAGCCAACAGTTAGTTTTTCAACCTTTACCACACTCTCCCCCAACCTAGGAGTCTCCACTATCTATTGTTGCCATCTTATTTCCGTGAGTACCCAATGTTTAGCTCCCACTTATAACTGAGAACTTGCAGTATTTGGTATTCTGTTCTTGCATTAATTCACTTAGGATAATGATCTTCAGCTCCATCTAAGTTGCTTCAAAAGACATGATTTCATTCTTTTCGTGGCTACATGGTATTTCATGGTATATATGTAACACATTTTCTTTATCCAATCCTTCTGACGTACGTATTCGTATGTTCATTGCAGCACTATTCACAACAGCAAAGATGTGAAATCAAGCTGGTGATGAACTTCCTTGAAGATAACAGTGATAAACTTTGTACAAATTTTCAAAAATTTACTATTTAAAGAAATGGGAAGGGGGAAAATACAGAAAATAAAGGATTTAACATGAGGCAAGTAAATTGAGTGAATTTAACATTTGCACTGCTTTTCTATCAAAGTTTTCTCTTTGGTACGTACAGTGCAGGTCATTTAGGTCATTTAGAACTCAGGAAGAAATCATCACTCTTCTGGCCTGAAGTGTCAGAGGATGGAGTTCACGTCTATATAAAAATTTACACCTTGTATGAATATATACAGAAAACTCCTCAAAACTACTTGCAGTAATAATCCAGCAACGCATTGAAAGGGATATATATCATGATCAAGTGAGATTTGTACCAGCATTGCAAGGTTGGTTTAACACTTAAAAGTCATGCATTGTAATGCAGTATAATGTGGTATATTATATATAAAATAAAAGACAAAACCCACATGATCATCACAATAGACACAGAAAAAGCAATTAAAATATCAATCATATTCTACTCATTAGAGAAATGCTAATCAAAACCACAATGAGTTACCATCTTACACCCGGTAGAATGGCAATCAATAAAAGTCAGGAAACAACAGATGCTGGAGAGGATGTGGAGAAATAGGAAAGCTTTTACACTGTTGGTGGGAGTGTAAATTAGTTTAACCATTGTGGAAGACAGTGTGGCAATTCCTCAAGGATCTAGAACTAGAAATACCTTTTGACCCAGCAATCCCATACCTGGGTATATAGTCAAAGGATTATAAATCATTCTACTATAAAGACACATGCACATGTATGTTTACTGCAGGACTATTCATAATAGCAAAGACTTGGAACCAGTCCAAATGCCCATCAATGACAGACCCAATAAAGAAAATGTGGCACATATACACCATGGAATACTATGCAGCCATAAAAAAGGCTGAGTTTGTGTCCTTTGCAGGGACATGGATGAAACTGGAAACCATCATTCTCAGCAAACTAACACAGGAATAGAAAACCAAACATGTTATGTTCTCAATCATAAGTGGGAGATAACAATGAGAACACATGGACACAGAGAGGGGAACATCATACACTGGGGCCTGTCATGGGGTGGAGGACTAGGGGAGGGATAGCATTAGGAGAAATACCTAATGTAGATGATGGGTTGATGAGTGCAGCAGACCACCATGGCACGTATATACCTATGTAATAAACCTGCACATTCTGCCCATGTATCCCAGAATTTAAATTATAATAAAAAAACTCAATAAATTCTTAATAGATGGAAATCACCTTAATTGATAAAATACTTCTACAAATAACCCACAGGTAGCATCACATCTAATGACAAAAGATTAGTTGCCTTCTCCCCAAGATCAGAACTAAGACAAGGGTTTCCACTTATGTCACCATATTCAACATTGTACTAGAGGTTCTAGCCAGGTTAATAAGGCAAGAAATTATGCCATGTTCATGGATGAGGAAGCTAAATATTCTTAGCATGTAAATTTGTTCCAAATTGATCTATAGGTTTAATGAAACACCACTTAAAATTTGATCCATATTCTTCTTTAGAAATTGACTAGTTGATTACAATATTTATACGGAAAGGCAAAAAACTGAAATATTCACATCAATTTTTATTAAAACAATTTGAAAGAGCTAGATAAATATACTATTTGATTTTAAGATTTACTATAAAATAAAATTTATCAACACAGAGTAATTCTGACAGTAAAATATAGACAAATAGTCCAATGTAGTTGAATAGTTAGGCCAGACTTAAACCATCTACATATTACTTTATTTTTGTCAAAGATAACCAAGTAATTCAGTCAGGAATGTATTGTACTTTCACAAAAAGTTAGAACAAGTAGATATCTATATTGAACAAAATTAAAAATAAAAACCTGAACTAGTACTTAATATAATGCAAATAATTCTAAATTCGATCACAGACTTAATTATAAAATCTAAATATATATAATTTCTATTGAAAAATATAAACATATATCTTCATTATCTTGGGTTGGGCAAAGATATTTTTCTAGAAAAAGAAGAGTCATAAATAGTACATCACATAGAATGAAATCAATACATCTAAATGCATTAACAAATATAAGTCAATACATTTAACTCATTAATACTAAAATATTTTACTCATTTAAAATATACTATTTATAAACTATATCTCAAAATGTTTTAAAAAGTCTTTAGAATATGTACCAAAAATAGCATGGGGTAAAATATTTAGAATACATATATCTGTAAGTGACTTGTGTACATATATATAAAATATATATTATATATATATCTCAATCATTTTAAGATAATCACCTCAATAAAAAGGATCAAAATACTTGAACAGAAACATCAAAAGGGAGATATATGAATGTGCACTAAGCATGTAAAAATGCTTTGCAGCATTAATTATAATAGAAATGCAAATTAAGACTACAATGAGATACTATTTCACACACACAGAGTAACAATTTTAGAATACCAAATGAGTGTCAATTTATGGAGCAATTTAAACTCTCATGCGTTGGTTATGAATGTTTAAATTGGTCCAACCAGTTTTGAAAACTCTTTGGCAGTTTCTTATAAATGTAAACATACACTTATCAAATTATGCATGGATTAGTTACCTACATATTTACCAAAAATAAATATAACCTTTTCCAGAAAAGGACTTGCACACTCATAATCATGTGTATATTCATATTCATAAGGAAACTACCACTCTTCTTTCAAGAATCAGAATAAATCACAGTATTTATAATATGTATGCTAACGAAATTAAAATCTAAGAAATTCCAGTGTGTGAAAATGTACATTTTTATTAGAATGCATGTGATAGCAGAAATGCCAAAGGAAATGTACACAATAAATGTCTAATCGATAAGATTATTTAAAACACTTCAGATAATTATTGTAGAAAATGGAAATTGAAACTTTATAAACTATTCAGAAAATTTCAAGTAAACATAATATTACATATTAAAACAAATGGATTAACAGTAGTCTGGCCCTCAGAGCCTCCACTCATAGAAGAAGGAACGTGCACTACACCAAGGGAATACCCTGTGGGACAAAATAAACCAGAGTAAAGGCCTTGAGTCCCAAATCTCTCTGCTTGTGGGAAGCCTCTTTCAGCAGAGGCACTAATACAATGCTAGGCTCAATGGGGAAAAAATGTAGTTCTTCCCTAGCTGTTAGGCAGCTGTGGTGCTTGTGAAGGGACTTGGAGAAGGGTAGTTCTTCTGCTCTTAATCCACCACTGCAGACACAACTGGGGTTTCTCCCACGGGAGCTCACTGTGGGTGCAACAGTGGGTGTAGACAGCCTTTCTGGAGCACTGTGTGGTGACCGTATTCCTACAGGAGGAGTGTCCTCTGGGCTCATTTTGTAGGGAGGATAGAGTCACAATCTCCACATGAAACATCTTCATTTTTGCATATGTAATGAGGTGGTTGTCTTATCTGAATAGCTGGAACACCAAAATAGAAATATGATGGGGAAGCAGATTTCTTTCCTGCTTGCCTGGAAGGGTAATTGAGAAGGCTCCCTCCCTTCTGCCTGAAGTGACTCAGTGCATCTCACTGAGAGTTTTCCTAGCCACCTCTGTCAAGGCTGGGTCTCCTCTCCACCATTAGGGTATGGCATATAATCACCTGCTTCACCCACTGTTGGTCTTTACCCAGGGGAACCTCCTACTGTCCTAAAGCCTAAAATGTTCAATCCAGTGAGAAAAGTACTGGAAACAAAATTAAAATGTGTGCATCACTAGGGAATAAAATAAATTTCATAAGACTGCTCCCATTCTGGCCCCACAGAAGGCGGTGAACATCTTCACACACCCAGTGCATTGTTACTACAACCAGCATCTGAGAAAGCCATTGCGCAAAGATTCTCTATAACCAAGAAATTCATTCACAGTCTGCCACCGAAAGCACCCAGAAGTGAAGTTAGATGACCATAAGTCATACATATAACAGTCACATCCTTAAGGGAAATTAAAAAACAGTTAAATAAAAAATAAATTCAAAATTAATAAGAAGATATAGAATACTCAAATGAAATGGAACCAGAAAAATAACTGTGGCATTATGAAAAAAATATAGCTCTATGACACCTCCAAAAGATCACACTAACTCTTCAGCAGTGCATCCAAAGCAAAATGAAGTCTTTGAACTATTAAATAAAGAATTCAAAATTGTTTATTAAGTTGCTCATTGAGATTCAAGAGAAAGTAAAAAGCCAATATGAATGTGTATTAAAAAATTATAATATAAATAAAATTTTCTCAAGAAACAGATATTTTAAATAAAAATCAAACCAAATGAGTGGCACATTTAGGGAATTATGAAGTGCAGTGGGAGGTTTTAACAACATACTAGACCAAGTAGCATAAATAATTTCAGAACTTGAAAAGAAGGTTTTTGAATTAACCCAATCAGAAAGAAATAAAGAAAAAAGAATTTTAAAAAAAGAACAAATTCACCAAAAATTGTGCAATTATGTAAAATGTCCAAACCTAAGAGTAAGAGGTATTCCTGAGGGATAAAAAATAAAAGCAAAAAGTTTGGAAAATGTATTTGAAGGAATAATTGAGAAAAAGTCCCCTGGTCTTCCCAGAGATTTTGACACCCAAATACAAGAAGCTCAAAGAACTCCTGGAAAATTTATTGCGAAAAGATAATCCCCAACGCATACAATCATAGGCTATCTAACTTTATCTAAAGTTGACATAAAGGAAAGAATTCTAAGAGCAATGAAAAAAAGCGTCAGATAACTTTTAAACGAAAATTTATTAGACAAAGAGCAGATTTCTCAGCAGAAAACCTACAAACCAGAAAAGACTCTGGGCCTATCTTTGGTCTCCTCAAATAAAATAACTGTCTGTCCAGAATTTTATTTCCAGAAAAGCTAAGTTTCATAAATGAAGGAGAAATACAGTATTTCCCAGACCAACGAATGCTTAGGGAATTTGTCACCATTAGACTAGTCCTACCAAAAGTGTTGCAAGTTCTAACTATTGAAACAAAAGTTTGATACATACCAGCATAAAAACACTTGAAATAATAAAACTCACAGGGCTTATAAAACAGAAACACAACAACAACAACAAAAACAAAACAACTAGGAAATAATTAACATGATGAATGGAACAGTATCTCGCATATTCAATATCAACTTTGAATGAAAATGGTCTAAATGCCCCACTTAAAAAGACATAGATTAGCAGAATGGATAAAACAAACCCACAGAAACCACATATCAAAGAACTGTCTAATACATAAAGATTCTTCTAGATGCAAATGTTTGGAATAAATATTTCATGCAAACACAAACCAAAACAAGCATGAGTAGCTATACTTATATCAATAAAACAGACTTTAAACAACAAGAGTAAAAAACAAAAAAGACAAAAAAGTATTATGTAATGATAAAGGGATCAATTCAACAAGAATACATAACAATCCTAAATATATAAGTACCTAACTCTAGAGACCCCAGATTCATGAAACAATTACTACCAAATTTCAGAAAAGAGAGACATAGCAACACAATAATAATGGGAAACTTATTAACACTCCACTGACAGCCCTAGACAGATAATCAAGGCAAAAACTCAACAAAGAATCACTGAACTTAAGCTGGACTGTATAACAAGTGAAACTAACAGACGTTTACAGAACATTCTTCCCAAATACCACAGAATATACATTATTTTCATCAGCACATTAAATATTTTCCAACATACAATATATAATAGACCACAAAACAAGTCTCAATAATTTTAAATATCAAAATCGCACTAAGTATCCTCTCAGACTACAGCAGAATAAAACTAGAAATCAATTCCAAGAAGAACCTTCAAAACTATACAAATACATACAAATTAAACATAATCTGCTTTTGAATAATACTTGGATCAACAATTAAAACAAGATGGAAATGTAAAATTTTTTTGAAGAAAGTGATAACAGTGAGACAAATTATGAAAACCCCAGGATACAGCAAAGCATTGCTTCCATGAACGTTTATAGCACCAAATACCTACCTCAAAAAGACAGAAAGATTACTGATTGACAACTTAGCATTATACCTCAAGGAACTATATATAGAAATAAGAGCAAAGCAAATCCAAAACTAGAAGAAGAAAGGAAATAACAAAGATTAGAGCAAAACAAAAACAAAAACAAAAACAAACAAAGAAAAATATACACCAGACCAATGAAACGAAAAGTTGATTATCTAATTAGAGCCCAAGACCAGGCGCAATGACTCATGCCTGTAACCCCAGCACTTTGGGAGGCCAAAGCAGGTGGATCACTTGAGCCCAGGAGTTCAAGACCAGCCTGAACAACATGGCAAAACCGTGTCTCTACTAAAAATACAAAAAATGAAGTAGGAGTATCACCTGAGCCTGGAAAGGTCAAGGCTGCAGTGAGCCGTGATTGCACCACTGCACTCCAGCCTGAGTGACAGAGTGGCAGCCATCTCAAACAAAATTATAACAAAGAATAAAAAAAAGGAGCCTGAATAGCCAAAGCAATGTTAAGCAAAAAGAACAAAGCCAGAGACATCACATTGCTTGACTTGAAATTATGCTATAAGGCTATAGCACTGAAAATAGCATAATAGTGGTACAAAAACAGACACAAAGACCAGTGGAACAGAATAGAGAAGCCATATGTAAACATGCACAACTACAACCATCTGATCATTAGCAAAATCAACAAAAATAAGCAATAGGGAAAAGACTCTCTACTCAATAAAGGGTGTTGGGATAACTGGCTAGCCATATGTGGAAGAATGAAACTGGACCCCACCTCTTACCATATATGAAAATGAACTCCAGATGGATTATAGCATTAAATGTAAGCCCTCAAATTATAAAAATTTTACAGTAAATCCTAGGAAATACCCTTTTCAACATATGATTTGCAAAGAATTTATGATGAAGTCCCCAAAAGCAATGGCAAAAAAACCTAAAATTAACAAGAAAGAGCATCTACTCAGCAAAAGAAACTACCAACAGAGTAAACGGCCTACAGAATGGGAGAAAATATTTACAAACTATACATCTGACAAAGGTCTAATGTCCAGAATCTACAAGGAACTTAAACAAATGAACAAATAATAAAGTAATAATTAAATTAAAAATAGGCAAAGGGCATGAACAGCAAAGGAATACGTAAAAGCAGTCAACAAACATGAAAATATGCTCAACATAACTAATCTTTAATAAATGTAACTCAAAACCACAATGAGATACTACTGCACACCAGTCAGAATGGCTATTACTGAAAAGTCAGAAAATAACAGATGTGGGTGAGGTTGCAGAGAAAAGGAAATGCTTATACTCTGTTGATGGGAATGTAAACTAGTTCAGCAACTGTGTAAAACAGTTTGGATATTTCTCAAAGAACTTCAAATAGAACTACCATTTGGCCCAGGAATTCCACTACTGAGTAATGAAAATAATTTCTGATTGGCATGGTCTGAACAACCACCTGTTGGTTACTATGCTTATGAACTGGGTGATGGGACCATTGGAATCCCAAACCTCAGTGTCACACAATTTACCCATGTAACAAACCTACAAATGTATACTTTAAGCTATAATAAAAATTGAAAAAAAGTGGTTTTTGGAAAGATAAAATTGATAGACCATTAGCTAGAGTAACAAAGAAAAGAATAGATAAGATTCAAATAATCCCAAGCAGAAATGAAAATAGAGACATTACAATTACAACAGAAATATAAAAGATATTTGAGACAACTATGAACACCTCTATGCACACAAAGTAGAAAATCTAGAAGAAATGGATAAATTCCTGGAAACATACAATCCCCAAAGCTTCAATCGGGAAGAGACTGAAATTCTAAACAGACCAGTAACAGGTAGTGAGATCGAATCACTAATAAAAAAATTTCCAACAAAAAAGGTGTATTAGTCAGGATTCTCTAGAGGGACAGGACTACCAGGATAGGTGTATATATGAAAGGGAGTTTATTAAGGAGTATTGACTCACATGATCACAAGGTGAAGTCCTACAATAGGCTGTCTGCAAGCTGAGGAACAAGGAAGCCAGTCTGACTCCCAAAGCCTCAAAAGTAGGGAAGCCGACAGTGCAGCCTTCAGTCTGTGGTCAAAGGCCTGAGAGCCCCTGGCAAACCACTGGTGTAAGTCCAAGAGTCCAAGATTCCAAAATCTGAAGAACTTGGAGTTTGATGTTCAAGGGCAGGAAGCAGCCAGCATGGGAGAAACATGGAAGCCAGAAGACTCAGGCCAGTCTAGTCTTTCCATGAGCCTCTGCCTGCTTTTATCCTAGCTGTGCTGACAGCTGATTAGATGACGCCTACCGAGATTGAGGATGGGTCTGCCTCTCCTAGTCCACTGACTCAGATGTTAATCTCCTTTGGCAACAGCCTCAGAGATGCACCCAGGAAGAATACTTTGCATCCCTCAATCCAGTCAAATTAACACTCAATATTAACCATAACAAAAGCCCAGATGTACTCACAGCCAAATTCTAGCAGACATTCAAAGAAGAATTGGCACCAGTCATACCGCAACTATTCCAAAAGACTGAAAAAATAGATAATTAATATGATCAAATGGGGCTTATGTACGTTTTTTAAAGAAACAAAAGCACATAAGATTATAACAAAATAGTTTAATATAGTCTTCTAGAATCCTTATCATAGTGACAAACCCCACGGACAGCATATTTTGGCTTCTGATTTTATGTCTCCTTGTAGTCACCTTTTTTATTCCTAATAATATACTTTGTTTCTTACGTATTTTAGATAGTATTTATTGACTCCTCAAAGAAAATATGAATAAATGACCTAACCCGTTTTCATTAACTCTTGTTTCTTTTCTCCCATATTTTGAACCTGCATTATCGTATTTATATCTCCTATTGATTACTTTTCTAATTTAATATATATAATTATCAAACAGTTCTATCAATGCCTAGTTTAACACAGTAGTGTCATGCCCAGTATGAAACAAATAATAATTAGTTTATTTATACTTTCTTTTTCTTCCATGAATACTGCCTTTGCAATGTAACAGTCTGACCCTGACCCTAATAAAGTCCTATAAGAAGCTTGGAATGAGACAACATTAAAGTTACTCTTCATGGTGACAATATTTTTTTCTATGAAAATTTTACTCCAGTTTCTTTTCACTGAGTGTTTTTGTTCCATGAACTACAAAATCTTAAAATTACAGTGATACAGTCCTCCAGTCTTGCTATTGCAAAATCCTGCCTCCTTTTCCTCAGAGCTAAGTTGTTTGTTTCCAATTATCATCACTCCAGGGTTCTAGCTCCAGATTTAGAAACACTGTTTTCTTCTAGTTAGTCTGTACAAAAGTGTGATGGCTTTTCTCCTTTCGACAGAATGCTAGATCCTTCATTTTAACTTATCAATCTCTTTATAAAGGACTAAGTATAATGGAGGTAAAGTATACAGACAGTAACATACGGCCCTATCCCAGGTCTCCCACAGAGCCTGATGCCAGACTACCTTTCACCTTTCTTTACATCTGTCCCAAAACAGGAAATGGATGCTCATTTCCACGTAACAAGTCCAAGAAGGAAATTTTCTTTTCTTACTATAATATTATATATGTATATATGTGTTATATATATATTATATATATATATAAAATATGTATATATATGACTCACCTTACCTTCTCTTTGTAAACAATCACATTGGAAAAATTATATGGACAAATATTTGATTGCATACATTGGACACCAGACAAATCAAGACATTGGTCACTGAAAGAAGGAAAAAATGAATAAGATAAGCCCTTCGATTGCTGTAAGATGGAGAGAATTTACAGACTACAGTGCAGAAGGGCAGAAACCAAAGAAAGCCTGAATGTGTCTCTGAGTTGAAGAGACAGAGTAGAAAAGTTGGAAAGTTCAAGGCAGCTAGAAGTCACAGAGCCAAGTACTAGAGAAGCAAGAATTGCTCAGAGAGCTCTGGAGAGGTGAAGAGAGTTCTTTTCAAGTCTTCAGCTGAGTACTAATCAGTGCATGGGTGTGAGGAAACTTTTCAGTAAAGGAAGGAAAACACCAAAATGGAGCAAGCTGAACAATCCAAGAAGATTATGTAGGATGTAGAATAGCTCATATTCCCATCAGCCAGAGTAGAAAAACCTTATAATAGACAATTCACTGGGGATTCAGAAGAGTATCACCTCAGCAGTGAAGCAAAAATAGTCCTAGAATCAAGACCTATCTAATAAGTCATACAAATAAGCCTCAAAATAATAAACTGTTTCCAAGTAATTTGATAGTATTCCAAAACAAAAAACAAAAATATTTAAAGGAATACAAATGTATCAATCACCAACACTGAAAAATTCACTGTCTACTGTCTAATCAAGAATTATAAGTCCTGCACATAAGAAGTAAACTACAAACAAAAATCAATTATTAGAAAAAAATTATATAGATAATAGAATTAGTAGACCTGGACACTAAAACAGTATTGTATGCATTGGCAAAATGCATAAAATACATTATGTCTGTGGATATAATGCATTGGCATAATATATGTTTAAAAAGTAGAGGCAAGCATGAACATGTTCCAGAGATATGTGAAAAATATAAAAAGAACCAAATCTAACTTTTACAGATACAGTAAACAATGTCTGAGATTTAAAATTCCACTGAATCTTATTAAAGTCCTATTAGACCAGGTGCGGTAGTTCATGACTGTAATACCAGAACACTGGGAGGCTGAGGCAGGAGGATTGCTTGAGGGCAAGAATTTGAGCACCCTAGGCAACATAGTGAGACCTGCCTCTACAAAAAAACAAAATATAAAATATAAAGAATAAAAGCATATTAAACACTACAGAATAAGAAATACTTAAAATTAAGGACATATAAAAAGAAGTTAATAGAAAATATCTAAAAGCATAGGGAGAAAAAACACTCATACTTTTTCAGTGGGCTACAGGACAGCTTAGAGTGACAAAATAAAAATTACTGAAGTTCTCAAAACAGAAAAGGGAGAAAGAAGGACAAATATTTGAATAAGTAATGGCCAAAAATATTAACCATTTCATAAAAATATGAGCTCATAGATTCAAGAATCTCAGCAAAACATGAGTACAAAAAACATGAAAAGAACTACAGCATGACATATTGTACTTAAAGTTTTAAAAATAAATGATAAAAAAAATTAAGAGCAACCAGAAGAAAGAAGATAATAGTAAGAATGAGAGCAAGTTTTTCATCAGACACATTTCAAGCCAGAAGGTGACGAAGTAATATATTTAAAATACTGAAAAAAAAGTCTGAAATCCTAGAATGCTATAATGAGGAATATATCTTTACAGATTCAAGAGTGAGAAAAAGACTTTTTCAGATACACAAAGCTGGGAAAATTCATCAACAGATCTGCACTACTAAAAATGTTAAAAGAACTTTGTTAGGCATAAGAAAAATAATACAGATATCTACATCTACACAAAGAAATGAAGAACACAAAATATGTAGATAAATACCTTTTTACAAAATTATATACCTTTAAAATATGATTGTCATAATTTATTATAAACTTTATATCTATCATTTTTAAAAAAGTGTTATAATGAATAACACAAACAGGAAATAAAATGGAATAATACAAAAATACTGAATTCATAAAAAGTCAGAAAAAGAAGTAAAATAGAACAAAACAAACATCAAATGAAAAAATAGATAATAAATATTAATATGACATTATATAAATCATCACAATAAATGTAAGTGGTCTAAATAGCTCAATGAAAAAGGCAAATGCAATCCTAACTAGAAAAAAAAAGCCCACTTTAAATTAAGGAGAAGGATAGGTTAAAAGTAAAAGGATGGGAAAAGATATGCAATGATATCAAACAGATAAAATTCTACAACACTGTAAGAGTAGTGAAGTGGCTATACACAAAGCAGATGTCAGAACAGAGCATACTATCAGGAAAAGAAGCAGTCATTTTATAATGATAAAGGGATAAATTCATCAAGACAACATTAATCACAAGTGTTTATATAACTAATAACAGACTCTCAAAACATAAGATGAAAAACTAATAAAACTACAAGAAGAAATGACAAATCCAAAGTTACAGTCAGAAATTTTCATAGTAGTTGCTCACAACAAGTAGACAGAAAATTAGTAAGGATGTAGAAAATGTGAACATCACTAACACTTAGAGAACATTTCACCCAACAGTAACAGAATACACATTATTTCCATATACACGCAAAACATTTACCAAGATAGACCATATTCTGGGTTCTAAAATAAGTCTCGATAAATTTAAAAGATTAAAAATATGCAAAATGCACTGTCTAATCACAGTGGAATTAAATTAGAATTAAATAATTGAAAGGTATCTGGAAAATACTAAATATTTGAAATCAAAAGAAACTTCTAAATAACACAAGGGTCAATTAAAAAATCAAATGGGAAATCAGAAGTATTTTGACCTAAATGAAAAATGAAAACATAGCATATCAAAATTTGTGAGATGCAGCTAAAACAATGATTAAAACTAATTTTATATTACTGAAGAATTATATTAGCAAAGAAGAAAGGATGCAAATTGATTATCTAGGTTCTGCTTTCAGAACTCAGGAAAAGAAGAGAAATCAAACCAAAAGTTAGCAGAAGGCAAAGAGTAATCAAAATAAGAACAAAAAGAAATAACATAGACTGAAAACAAAATTTTAAGTCATGGTGAACAAACAATGATTATCTTAAAAGATGAATAAAATTGATAACTTCTTACCAGATTGTTCAGGGAGAAAAAGAGAATCATAAATTACCCATATAAGAAATGAGAGAAGGTATACTTCTACAATTCCAGCAGAAGTGAAAAGGATAAGTGAATTATAAACAACTTTTTCTCAGTGAGTTTGAAAATACAGATTAAATGGACAAATTATATTTAAAAATCAATGGTCCTTTGAGGAGAAATAGGTATATTTAATAAACTTATTTTTTTTAAAGAAATTGAATCTGTAGCTCAAAAATGCACAAAGAAAACTCCAGGCCAAGATGAATTTACTGATGAATTCTAGAAAGCTATTGAGGAAAAAATAATACCAATGGTAAACAAATGGTTCCAGAATATTGAAGAGGAGGGTATAGTTTCCACTCATTCTTATGAAGTCAACATTATCTGGATCTCTAAGTCAAAATTGTCAATTTTAAGAAAAGAAAGCCAAAACTAGTATCATATATATATATATATATATATATATATATATATATATATATATGCAAAATTCTTAACAGAATTTTGTACATTGAATCCAGTAATATATGAAAAGAGAAATATCCCTTGACCAAGTGTGATTTGTTCCAGGAATACAACAGTGATTTGATATCTAAAAATTAATAAATGTAAGTAACCACATTAATCAATGTTTAAAAATATTTACTATTCATGACAAAAACTCTTAGCAGAATAGAAAATTCTTATAGGGCATCTGAAAAAAATAAGTGCAGTCAGTAGTAAACTTAATGAAGAAAGAATAAATGCTATTCCTGTGTTATCTGGCATATGGTATGAATATCCATGCTCTCCACTTCTACTCAATATTGTTTCAGAGGTTCTTATTATTGAAATAAGAGGAGAAAAATAAAAGGCATGCTGAGCAGCATGCATAATGTCAATTTTAAGAAACAATTAATCCAGTCTATCATTGTTGGACCTTTGGGTTGGTCCCAAGTCTTTGCTATTGTCAATAGTGCCACAATAAACATATGTGTGCATGTGTCTTTAGAACAACATGATTTATAATCCTTTGGGTATATACCCAGTAATGGGATGGCTGGGTCAAATGGTATTTCTAGTTCTAGATCCTTGAGGAATCACCACACTGACCTCCACAATGGTTGAACTAGTTTACAGTCCCACCAACAGTGTAAAAGTGTTCCTATTTCTCCACATCCTCTCCAGCACCGGTTGTTTCCTGACTTTTTAATGATTGCCATTCTAACTGGTGTGAGATGGTATCTCATTGTGGTTTTGATCTGCATTTCTCTGATGGCCAGTGATGATGAGCATTTCTTCATGTGTCTTTTGGCTGCATAAATGTCTTCTTTTGAGAAGTGTCTTGTCATATCCTTTGCCCATTTGTTGATGGGGTTGTTTGATTTTTTCTTGTAAATTTGTTTGAGTTCATTGTAGATTCTGGGTATTAGCCCTTTGTCAGATGAGTAGATTGCAAAATTTTTCTCCCATTCTATAGGTTGCCTGTTCACTCTGATGGTAGTTTCTTTTGCTGTGCAGAAGCTCTTCAGTTTAATTAGATCCCATTTGTCAATTTTGGCTTTCATTGCCATTGCTTTTGGTGTTTTAGACATGAAGTCCTTGCCCATGCCCATGTCCTGAATGGTATTGCCTGGATTAAGAAAATGTGGCTCATATACACCATGGAATACTATGCAGCCATAAAAAAGGATGAGTTCATGTCCTTTGTAGGGACATGGATGAAGCTGGAAACCATCATTCTCAGCAAACTATCACAAGGATGAAAAACCAAACACCGCATGTTCTCACTCATAGGTGGGAATTGAACAATGAGAACACATGGACACAAGAAGGGGAACATCACACACTTGGGCCTGTTGTGGGGTGTGGGGAGGGGGGAGGGATAGCATTAGGAGATATACCTAATGTTAAATGATGAGTTAATGGGTGCAGCACACCAATATGGCACATGTATGCATATGTAACAAACCTGCACGTTGTGCACATGTACCCTAAAACTTAAAGTATAATACTAATAATAATAAAAGCATGATAGAGAATTGCTTTCAGATTTCATTGCCAAGGAAAAGTGAACAACTGGTATCCATAGTCATTTGGAGTCTTACAGCTATGTGTGTTTATTTTGCCATTGGCCAGTAGGGAGTTTAAAAGCTCACTTTGCAGTATCATGGAAGGCTTACTGTTTCACTTTATTTTGGCTTCAATCTGTTTTTTCTCACCTTAAAAACAATTTTTACAATTGATTTTTTAACTACTTTAAGTTCTTAGAGAAAAAAGATGTGATCTAAATTAACTAATATATAATTTTCCCTTAAAATGTTTTTGTCAAAAAGATATTGTCACTTTGAGTTGTATTTTACTGAGTATTAGTAAAATTGAGTATTTTTTCATTACTTGCTTATAGTTCCTCCTTGGTGGTTTGCAATTTATTTTCTTTGGCCATTTACTTACTGAGGTCTTTTTTTTCCTTTATAATTTGTGTTTTCTGTGGTAAGACTATCAAACCTATCAAACTTTTTCATATTCGTCGCAAATATTTTCCAGTTTTTTTCTGACGGTGATTTTTTGACTTAAAAAAGTTTCTTTGTTATTTAGTATAATTTTTCACAGTATCTTTGGAAGCATTCAGTCAATGAATTATTATTATTGTTATTTGTAATTTCTTCCATTGCTTTTAAGCTTAGAAATTCTCCACTGATTGAGAGATTTGACACATATAAACTTCAATTTTATCTAGTATTTAAGTGCCTTAAGAATTTTATAATAACCCTTTATTTGAAATTAACTTTGGTAAAGTTCATGTGGTTAGGATCTAGACTGATTTTTTTCTCAATCCCCTAAAATTCCTTTAAGATGTTGTACATTGTTAAATCTATATACTGACTTTGGAAGAATAGATATCTTCAAAATATTCAGATTTTCCATTCAAGAGTATATGTGTTTCTGTGTATTCAACATTTATTATTAATCTGTTAGTAAAAAAAAAAAAAGAAAGAAACAAGTAAAGTTGACATTTACAGGTAATGTAGCCATATATGTACAAAATATAAACAAAGTAATCTTCTGTGCATATATGTACAAAATATGAAGAATAAATAAGTGAATGTAGGCAGCTTGCAGGCTAGAAAAATCAGTATGTGTAAACCAATTGTATTTATGCTTGTAGCAACGAAAATCAAATTTTAAAATGTCATTTATAATAGCTTTAAATAATATAAAAGGCTTGAAAAAAGACGTGGAAAAGCTAGTAAAATTTACAAATCATTGCTGAGACAAATGAAAAAAATAGGTTAAATTAATGTACCTATATACCATATTAGTGGATTGGAATGCAAAATATTATTTTTAAAAACCTTATTCGACACAAATTATAGATTCAAATCAATTAAATCAAAATGCAAATAATGTTATGTACAAATTGTCAAAATGATTCTAAATATATATGGAAAAGTAAAAGTTGTAAAATTGTCAAAAAGAAGAAATTTGAAGGATTTATAATACCTGATTTTAAGATTTATTCCACAGCTACAGTAATAAAGATAGTTTAATATTAACATGAAGGTAGATATATACTGATGGAACATAATAGAAAATCTCGAAATAAACTTATACATAAAAGGTCAATAGATGTACAGCAAAGAAAGTAAGGCAATTTAACAGATAAATAATTACCTTCTTATTAAAGGATTCTGATAAACAATTTTACAGCCATATATTTAAAAAATTGTACCTCCACTTTTATTTTATCATATGCAAAAAAGTAACTCAAAATAAATATCAGATCTAAATGTGAAAGTTAAAACCATAAAAATGTAAGAAGAAAACTTCCTAGAAATTGTGTATTTTGGGCTTAAAATTGACCAAAAAAGGCATTAATTAAACAAAAATAAATAATTTTATATTATTAGAGTTAATATTATTGCTCCTCAAAGATATTGTAATAATTTTTTTAAATAAAAGCATCACCTGAAAGAAAATATTTAGAAAGTATATATTTGAACCTAATATAATGAGTTGGTCTAATACAAATAAAGAACTCTTCCTAGCCAATATTGAGAAGACTAATGTATTTGACTATTTGCGATGTGATAACAAAATACCACAATGAGGTGGTTTAAACAATAAATTTTTTCTCATACCAGAACATTATTTTATCATATTTGTCATAATTTTCATAATTTCCATTTTTTCATAATTTTCATAATTTCATATTTTTCATATTTTTTATAATTATGTTCTCATAGTTCTGAAGGCTAAAGTTCAATATTAAGTTATCAGTAAGGTTAGTTACTGGTGAGGCCTCTCTTTCTGTCTTGCAGACAGCCACATATTCATTGTGTCTTCACACGGTCTTTTCTCTGTGTGTGCACACTCCTGATGTCTCCTCCTCTTCTTATATGAACACAAATTATATTGGATTAGGGCCCACCATTATAGCGTCATTTAACTTTAATTACCTCCTTAAAAGTCTTATCTCCACATGTAGTCTCACTGGGGTTTAGGGCTTCAACATATTAATTTGGGATGGGGGCACAATTTAGGCCATAACAACAAACAATCCAATTAAATTGGTATAAAGAAATTCCACTTCTAGGAACAAGGAGTAGACATAGTTTTCCCTATTACTTCTGCTAAATACAACCAAGAATACGAGACTACACACACACACACACACACATATACACATACACATACACATACACATACACATACACATACACATACACACATGCCATTAGAAAATCTTGAAAGGTGGAGAGAAGACAACTTATTGGAAGGAGATGTCAGGATCAGAGGGATGAGATAAGGTAAACCCCTTGGATTTTATTCTTCCTTCACGTGCCCCAAATATGAAAATGATGAAGCCCACAAACTGGAAACATCATCAATGAAGGTGACACACAAACCCTCAAGAAAATCCCTGCTCTCTTTACTACAGGACCAGAAATAGACAGCAGGCACAACATGAAGCTTTTAAAGAATAATCTCTCTTTTCAGCCAGACACTACAGAAAAAAATATAGTGGCTCCAACATACACACACCTGAATAGTGTCAGTGAGAACCATGTATGGAGTTATAATTTCATTGCTGCAATCCATTGACACTTTATAACATCAGCTGAGATCACATGTGAAGCGGAAAATCCTACTCTCACTCAACAGTAATGAGGAGCACCCCCATACTGCTTGTCAGTGGATGCTAAATGAAAAAAAGGATGTATACCTTTACCTGGCAGTAATACTTGGCAGTAATGAGGCACTTAAATAGATTTAAATACAGAGTCTTACAGCATAAAGTGAAAAATATCCAGGATTCAATCAAAACTCACTTCTCATACAACGAACAAGGAAGAGAAGAAAATATTTTCCTCAAACCAAACTTAATGTTGGCATTTACTTAAAAGGTAATAAATAAATGCCAACATTAATATGTCAGAGATATTAACAATTTCTGACAAAAACTTTAAAAAGCCACTATAAAAATGCTTCAACAACCAATTAATATATACTGATATGGTTTGGCTGTGTCCCTACCCAAATCTCAGCTTGAATTATATCTCCCAGAATTCCCACATGTTATGGGAAGGACCTAGAGGGAGGTAATTGAACCATGGGAGCCAGTCTTTCCCATGCTATTCTCGTGATAGTGACTAAGTCTCAGGAGATTTCACGGGTTTACCAGGGGTTTCCACTTTTGCTTCCTCCTCATTTTCTCTTGCCACCACCATGTAAGAAGTGCCTTTTGCCTCCCACCATAATTCGGAATTTGTTTTTGTCTCTCACCATAATTCTGAGGCCTTCCCAGCCACGTGGAACTGTAAGTCCAATTAAACCTCTTTTCTTTCCAGTCTTGGGTATGTCTTTATCAACAGTGTGAAAATGAACCTATACACATAATATGAACAAATGAAAAAATAGAAAAATTTAACAAAGAAACAGAAAGTCTCAGCAAAGAAACAACCTGTATAGAAGATACAAACTGTTATTTTAGAATTAAAAAATGCAATAATTTATATGAAATGCTTAGCAGATGGGCATTTCACATAAATAGCCTAATGCCATAGACAGAGGAAAGAATCAGTGCAACAGAAGATAGCCAATAGAAATTACCCAATATGAACAACAGGAAAAAAAAAAAACAGACTAAAAAAAATTGAACTTTGCTTCAGGAACCCTTAGAACTGTAACAAGACGTCTATTATTTTTGTCACCAGAGATCCAGAAAAAGAGGAGAATGGAGATGGAGCTGAAAAAGTACTTAAAGCAATCATGGCTAAAAACCTGCCAAATTAAGCTTCAGTCTTAAAACTACAGATGTAAGAAGTTAGGCAAATTCAAACAGGATAAAACAAAGAAAAATATTCTATAAGAATTAAAGTTTTGTAAACTAAAGACAAAGAAAAGTCTTTTTTTTTTTTTTTTTTTTTTCATACACTCAGATCAAGTGATTTATTCGAGACTTTCAGAGAGCTTGGTTAAAAATAAAGATCTGGATTCAGGCAATTTTGTTCAGAGAATTTTGGGGGAGTTAAATAGCTCTGGCTGCAGGCTAGGGTCTTCGTTATGGGAAAAAAATGCAACATAGGAGGAATTGCAAAATACCTCCAGGAAAACGTCTGGGTATTTTTGAACCTTTGGCAGAGATGCATGTCTGTCTGGAATACACTTCTTTCCCTTCCCCTCCTGTCTCTAATCCTACGGCTTAACCCAGTAGCACATAATAAATAAGCAAAATTTACGGAAATATTTTTCTGAATCCTGATCCCTTGAAATTATGACCTGGTGATTCCTTCCCCCGCCAAGTCAATCCTAAGCCAAAAGAACAAAGCTGGAGGCATCACGCTACCTGACTTTAAACTATACTACAAGGCTACAGTAACCAAAACAGCATGGTACTGGTACCACAACAGAGACATAGATCAATGGAACAGAACAGAGCCCTCAGAAATGATGCCGCATAGCTACAACTATCTGATCTTTGACAAACCTGACAAAAACAAGAAATGGGGAAAGGATTCCCTATTTAATAAATGGTGCTGGGAAAACTGGCTAGCCATATGTAGAAAGCTGCAACTGGATCCCTTCCTTACACCTTATACAAAAATTAATTCAAGATGGATTAAAGACTTATATGTTAGACCTAAAACCATTAAAATCCTACAAGAAAACCTAGGCAATACCATTCAGGACATAGGCGTGGGCAAGGTCTTCATGTCTAAAACACCAAAAGCAATGGCAACAAAAGCCAAAATTGACAAATGGGATCTCATTAAACTAAAGAGCTTCTGCACAGCAAAAGAAACTATCATCAGAGTGAACAGGCAACCTACACAATGGGAGAAAATTTTTGCAACCTACTCATCTGACAAAGGGCTAATATCCAGAATCTACAATGAACTCAAACAAATTTACAAGAAAAAAACAAACAACCCCATCAAAAAGTGGGCAGAGGACATGAACAGACACTTCTCAAAAGAAGACATTTATGCAGCCAAAAAACACATGAAGAAATGCTCCTCATCACTGGCCATCAGAGAAATGCAAATCAAAACCACAGTGAGATACCATCTCACACCAGTTAGAATGGCCATCATTAAAAAATCAGGAAACAACAGGTGCTGGAGAGGATGTGGAGAAATAGGAACACTTTTACACTGTTGGTGGGACTGTAAACTAGTTCAACCATTGTGGAAGTCAGTGTGGCGATTCCTCAGGGATCTAGAACTAGAAATACCATTTGACCCAGCCATCCCATTACTGGGTATATACCCAAAGGACTATAAATCATGCTGCTATAAAGACACATGCACACGTATGTTTATTGCGGCACTATTCACAATAGCAAAGAGTTGGAACCAATCCAAATGTCCAACAACGATAGACTGGATTAAGAAAATGTGGCACATATACACCATGGAATACTATGCAGCCAGAAAAGTCTTTTTTTTTGAGACGGAGTCTTTCTCTGTCCCCCAGGCTGGAGTGCAGTGGCGTGATCTCGGCTCACTGCAAGCTCCGCCTCATGGGTTCATGCCATTCTCCTGCCTCAGCCTCCCGAGTAGCTGGGACTACAGGCGCCCGCCAACACGCCCGGCTAATTTTTTGTATTTTTAGTAGAGATGGGGTTTCACCGTGTTAGCCAGGATGGTCTTGATCTCCTGACCTTGTGATCCGCCCGCCTCAGCCTCCCAAAGTGCTGGGATTACAGGCTTGAGCCACCGCGCCTGGCCAACAAAGAAAAATCTTGAGAAACACAGTAGTTTACCTCTACGGGAAAATATGATTTTAAGTGGATTTTCCATGAAAATTCATAGAGGCCAAAAGAAAGTGGCATATTTTCAAGTGCTTATAAAAAAGAACTTATCAATTAAAAATCCTGTACTCAGAAAATATATACTTCAGGAGTTAAGAAAAAATAAAGTAACTCTCAGAGGAAGGAGAACTAAGAGAACTTTTCATTAGTAGGCTTACCCTAAAAATGGCAAAGGAAGTTCTCTAAACAGAACTAGAATGATATAAGAAAGAACTGTGTAATAATTAAGAAATAACACAGTAAGCAAAACATAGATTAATTCATTGAACATTTTTCTCTTGAATTTTTAAAATTATATTTGTTGAAGTAAAAAGTATAACACTGCCAGATGTGATTCTAAAGATATAGAGAGAAAATATTTAATATAATTATGGTATAGATGAGAGAGAATAAAATTACAAAAAAGACATAAGAGCTTCATAATTCATTCAAACTGATAAAGTAACATCAGTCAACTATAAGTTAGGTATGTATAAGGTAAGGCCAAGAGCAACCATTAGGAAATCCATACAAATAAATCAAAATAAACCTTAAGAAATGTTCAGGTAACCCACAGAAAATAAAAAAGAACCAGATAAATGAAAAACAGAGAGAGCAAAAAGAAAACAAAAATAAATAAATAAAATACCCAAATTAAGCCCTAGCACATCAATAACTACATTAAATATAAAAGGTCTAAATGCATCAACTAAAAGATAGAGATTGGCATAGTGGATTTAAAAAAAGCATGACTCCTCTGTGCTCTGTATTCCACGTATAAGAAACTCACTTCAAATATATGAAAATAGTCATATTGAAAGTAAAAGGAGGAAAAAAAATATGCCATGCAATAATTAAACAAAGAAAAACAAGGGTGGCTATATTAATGTCAGACAAAGTAGATCTAAGAGCAAAGAGTGAGATATTAAATAATAATAAATAAGTCAACATATTAAAAGGTTATACAAATTCTAACATCTATACATCAAACAGCACTGGTAAAAAGTAAGGAAAAATCTGATAAAACTGAAAGGAGAAGAAGACTGACATACAATTATAATTGGAGACTTCAACAGCCCTCTCTCAACAATTGATAAAACAACTAGATGGAAAATCAGAAAGGATATTGAAGAACTGAAGAGCATATAAACTAAAAGGATTTCTTTAGCGTCTAAAAAGCATTCCAGCCAACAGCAGAATATACATTATTTTCAAGTGCCAGCAGAAAATATATCAAGTTAAATTATATGCTGAGCTATAAAATAACATCAGCAAATTAAAAAGCATTGAAATAATATGGAGTGTCTTCTGACCACAGTAGAATCAAACAAGAAATTATTAACAAAACCTAACAGAAAATATGCAAACACCTTCAAACTAAGCAATATATTTCTACATTATTCATAAGTCAAAGAGGAAATGTCAAGGAAAATGAAATAATATATAGAATTGAGCGTAAATAAAAATATTAAAATTTTAAAACATTACAATTTGTGAGACACAGCTAAGGAGTCTATAAAAGACTCCCAAGGAGTCTATAAAAGAACATACTAGAACTAGTAAATGAGTTCAGTGAGTTTAGGATATAAGACAAACATTAAAAAACAAGTTTTTCAAACACTGAGCAAGATCGATATAGAAGGGACATACCTTAAGGTAATAAATACTATCTATGGCAAACCCACAGCCAACATTATACTGAATGGAGAAAAGTTGAAAGCATTCCCCCTGAGAACTGGAACAAGACAAGAATGCCCACTTTCATCACTTCTATTCAACACAGCACTGGAAGTCTTAGCCAGAGTAATTAGACAAGAGAAAGAAATAAGTGAAATTTATAGTAGTAAATGCAACAAAAAAAAAACACAAATGAATAATCTAACTTCAAACTCCAGAACCTAGGGAAAAAAAGCATAATAAGCTCAAAAAAATACATGGAATGAAATAATAAGCCAAATGAAGAAATTAGACAAATTAAAACCATACAAAAAGTCAATAAAACAGTTGGTTATTTTTTTAAAAATTGGCAAACGTCTAACAAGACAATGAAAATAAAGAGAAGACAAAAATTACAAATATCAGGTGTGAACAGGGGATGTTACTACAGATACTGAAGATATCAAAAGGATAGTAAAGAAATACTACAAACAATTCTACATCCATACATTTGGCAACCTAGATATAATAGACTGATTCCTTTAAAAACTCAGGCAACTACAGCATGCCCAGTATGAAATAGATAATGTAAATTGACCTATACATAGTGAAGACATTGAATTCTTAATTTTAAAACTTCCCAAATAGAAATGTTTAGAACTAGCTATTTTACTTAAGAATTCTACCTAATATTTAATGAAAAATCAGCACCAATTCTACACAATCTCTTCTAGGAAATAAAAGTAGGGACACCTATTTTTATTTGTTATTACCCAGAGGGAAAACTAAACAAAGATACTACAAAAAAGAAAATTGCAGACCAGTACTCATCATAAATATAGATGAAAAAAGGCCTTAACTGATAATATCAATCAGAATTATACAATATATAAAAACAATTATATGCAAAGGCCAAGTGGGTTTTCTCCAGGGTGATTTGATATTGCATAATCAGTCAGTGGAATCCACCATATTAATAGTTAAAGAAGAAAGAGCATATGGTCGTATCCACTTATTTAGAAAAAGACTTACAAAATATAACATGATTCGTGATGAAAACTCTAGAAATACAGAAATAATGGTAACTTCTGCAACTTGATCAAGAGTATCTATAAAATAATATTATGAATATTATTGCTAATCAAGCTAATGTTATATGTATATGTAATGGTGACAGACTGCTTTACCTCTAAAATTAGAAATATGGTAAGGTTATCCACTATATCCATATTTGTTTAACAAAACACTAGAAGTTCTACCAGTACAATAAAGCAAGAAACAGAAATAAAGGGCATGCAGATGAAATGATTTCCTGTGAGACAATCCCAAGGAGTCTATAAAAGAACGTACTAGAACTAGTAAATGAGTTCAGTGAGTTTAGGATATAAGACAAACATTAAAAAACAAGTTTTTCAAACACTGAGCAAGATCGATATAGAAGGGACATACCTTAAGGTAATAAATACTATCTATGGCAAACCCACAGCCAACATTATACTGAATGGAGAAAAGTTGAAAGCATTCCCCCTGAGAACTGGAACAAGACAAGAATGCCCACTTTCATCACTTCTATTCAACACAGCACTAGAAGTCTTAGCCAGAGTAATTAATCAAGAGAAAGAAATAAAGGGTATATAAATCAGTAAAGAGGAAGTCAATCTGTTGCTGTCTGCCAATGATATGATTGTATACCTAGAAAACCCTAAAGACTCATCCAAAAAGCTCCTAGATCTGATAAATGAATTCAGTAAAGTTTCAGGATACAAACTCAATGTACACACATCAGTAGCACTGGTATACACCAACAGCAACCAAGCTGAGAATCAAATCAAGAACTCAACCCCTTTTACAATAGCTGCAAAAATAAAAATAAAATAAAATACTTAGAAATATACCTAACCAAGGAGGTGAAAGATCGCTACAAGGAAAACTACAAAACACTGCTGAAAGAAATCATAGACACACAAACAAATAGAGACAAATCCCATGCTCATGGATTAGTAGAATCAGTATTGTGAAAATTACCATACTTTCAAAAACAATCTACAAATTCAATGCAATTCCCATAAAAATACCACCATCATTCTTCACAAAACAAGACAAAACAATCCTAAAATTCATATAGAACCAAAAAAGAACCCACATAGCCAAAGCAAGACAAAACAAAAAGAAAAAATCTGGAGGCATCATATTACCTGACTTCAAACTAGACTACAAGACTATAGTTACCAAAATGGCATGGCAGTGGTATAGAAACAGCCACATAAACCAATGAAACAGAAGAGAATCCAGAAATAAACCCAAATACCTACAGACAACTGATCTTTGACAAAGCAAACAAAAACATAAAATGGGGAAAGTACACCCTATTCAACAAATGGTGCTGGGATGGATCAGAGAATTAAATCTAAGACCTGAAACCATAAAAATCCTAGAAGATAACATCAGAAAAAAACACTCATAGACATTGGCTTAGGCAAACACTTCATTACCAAGAACCAAAAAGTAAATACAACAAAAACAAAGATAAATAGATGGGACTTAATTAACTAAAAAGCTTCTGCACAGCAACAGAAATAATCAGCAGAGTAAACACACAACCCACAGAGTGGGAGAAAATCTTCCCAAACTATGCATCTGACAAAAGACTAATATCCAGAATATACAAGGAACTCAAGCAAATCAGCAAGAAAAAAAATAAATAATCCCATCAAAAAGTGGGCTAGGACCATGAATAGACAATTCTCAATAGAAGATACAGAAATGGCCAACAAATATATGCAAAAATGCTCAACATCGCTAATTATCAGGGAAATGCAAATCAAAACCACAATGTGATTCCACCTTACTCCTGCCAGAATAGCCATAGTTTAAAAATCAAAAAATAATATGCTCTCAATAGATTGGATGATACACACCCCACATTGGTGAGGGAGATCTTCTTTACTCAGACTACTGGTTCAAATGCTAATCTCTTTGAAAAACACTTCACGGACACACCCAGAAGCAATGTTTTACCAGCTTTCTGGGCATCCCTTATCCCAGTCAAGTTTATACATAAAATTAGCCATCGCATTCCGACAAAAATTTGTATGCAAATTCTCGTAGAAGCTTTATTTGTAATAGCCAATATTGCAATCAACTAAAATGTTTAAAAATGGATAGTTAAACCAATTGTGCTATATCCATAAAATGGACTCCTCCTCAGCAATAAAAATGAATGAAGTATTTTACTTCATTCATGGAGTATCTCAAATGGAGAATCTCAAAATGTATACCGAATGAAAGAAGTTAGACAAAGCAGTACATATTACATGATTACATTCATATATACTAAAATATGTAATGCATTAAGAAAGACTGCACACATCAGAGGCTGCCTGGGGACAATGATGGCAGATGGAGAAGTTAAAGGTAAATTACAAAGGACATAATGAAACTTGCAGAAATTATGGATATGTTTATTATCTTAATTTTGATGTTTTCATAGATACATAAATATATATATATAAACTCATCAACTTGTACACTTTAAATAGGTGCAGTTAATTGTATGGCAATTATGCTTCAATAAAGCTGTTAAAAAAAATACTATATGTGACTGTATAGAATAGTTTCCGTGCCAATTATCTTAAGCTCCAGAGATAAAAGATTTTCCCTACCTAAAGTCCAGAGCCCTCCTCCCTATGGCCCCATTTTATATCCTAGAATGACTAACAGGGGAAATTTGATTTGCTTCAAGGAAAACCTTGCCCTCACATAGAGAGTTGTGCTCTGTTCTTTTGTCCCTCAAAAGAAAATCAAACAATAATTTAACATCAGAATATTTTCTAATATCTTGGTTATTCATTCTTAAGACCCCATGTGAGGCATCAAAAAGACCAGAATAGTCCAGACTCAGTAGAATACTTTTCTATCTCTCTTCTTCCATTCAGAATTTTCAAAAACTTTAAGTTATTATCTTAACTACAGTGACCTACTTACAAATGTAATGTAAGTCCACAAATATAAGGTCAAGTCATCTAAATTTTGACTCTCTGCTTCAACATTTCAATTTAATTTATCTTTTTATGACATAATTGCCTCAAATTTTAAAATTTTATAAACATAAAACATAATGTTGCTACTACATTTCACTTATATTTCACTCAAAATATTTCAACGCTTTTTGCTAAACTACAAGAAATTTCCTTAAAGTATCGGCTTATGTCAGAAATCACCTTGTTGAGTGTTCCTAATTGAGACATTTGTTTATGGATAATTGCCGCAGGACATTTGTTTTCCTTGGCCACCAAGATCCAACCATGTTCTGATTGGAAGAATACTCCACAGAAAGAGGCAGGGGCAGGTACATTCTCTCCCACACCTTGCAGGGTAACATGCAGTCAATTGACACATCCTTGGCTACTGACATCTTCCTGCTTAGCACTTTTAATCTTTGGTTTAACATTCATTCATGGCAGATGTACCAGTGGCTTAAATATTCTGCCATGACAAAGGAGGTCATCCATTATATGTTAATAATTATGTGTTTTATATCTTCTTCCTCTAGATCCTTCACGTAAACTATCACTCAGCTTCAGTTAGTTCCAATCAATTTCTGTTACATGCAATTAAGAATCCTAAATGTCCTGCAATTGCTAAAAAGGAAAAAGAAAAAAAGAATCCTAAATGATACATAAATGTACATGTTCATAGTATTAGTTTGCTTTCACACTGCTATAAAGGCATACCCAAGACTGGGTAATGTATAAAGAAAAGAGGATTAATTGACTCACAGTTCCACAGGGCTGGGGAGGCATCAGGAAACTTACAATCATGGCAAAAGGGGAAGAGGCACATCTTACATGGCAGCAGGAGAGAGAGAGAGTGGTGAGCAAACCATGAGATCTCATGAAAACTCACTCACTATCACGAGAACAGCTTGGGGGAAACCGATCTGATGATCCAACCACCTCCCACCCGGTCTCTCCCTTGACATGTGGAGATTACAATTCAAGATGACCTTTGAGTGAGGAAACAAAGCCAAACCATACCATTCATATACATGTTTATACATCGATGCCTATAATGCATTTCCTGTTGGGTCCTCTATATTTTCAGTAATCTGTGGTACTGGAAAGAGGACTGAACTGGAAGTCAAGCAATTTCAAACTCTTGTCTTAGGGGCTGAGAGAATGAGCTTTACAGCTAAACCCTGGAGTTCATAACCAAGCTCCTCCATTCTGCATGTTGTAGAGCAAGTTACTTATTCTCTCTTAGTTTCAGTTTCTGCATCCATAAAGAGGGAATAATTATAATTCCACCCTTGTAGAGTTAAGTGAGGAAAACACAATTAATCCATACAGAACACTTAGCAGGGAGTCTGGTACATAATGGGCACTTGGTAAATGTTGGTTTATTTCTATTGTTATTATTACTTTTGTTGTTGCTCTTTTACTGTGTATTCTGATGGCCCATGTTTCAATGCCAACTCCAAATGAATTAGTCTTGTGACTTGAAGAAAGCAATGTATGCTCTTTAATTTTTGGTTCTGTCATCTACACAATAGGGATAATAATATGATTATTAAAGAATAATAAGATAATGAAGACAAAGTACTTACACAGTGTTTGATAACACACTGCAAATATTAGCTATTGTTTTAACTAATATTGCATCATTGCATGTTTCTGGGCTTTGCATTCCTCCTTTACATAACGAGGGTATTGAAACTAAATCAAGTTGTCTGCTATTGCAGGTTTAAAGTAATTCTATGTGTTCTCCTAACTAATCATCGAGACAAATTCAAACAAAAATCCTGGACCCTCTAGAGCCCTGTTTCTTATAGTGAAGTCGAAGACCTCTTGAATCAGAAACACCAAAGATGCATATTAAAATGCAGATCTCTGGGCCTTACTCTAGATTAATAAAATTGGGATTTTCATGGTGTAGTTCAGGAATCTACATTTTAAAATAAACTCCCTAGGTAACATTTATATTCATTAAAGTTTAAGAACAACTGATCTAGGCTGTATCAATGGAAAAACTTATAAATAAAACATTTCACATCATTAACCAAGAATATGTGAATTTAAGCCTATTTAGAAATACACACAAGCACACTAATATAATGTGTCTTGTGTGTGTGTGTGTGTGTGTACCCCTACAAAGCTATAACTCACACTGTAGTCATTATATGAGTAAAGTAAGAGGAGAAGACTTGAATTGAATCTAAGTAATGCTAAGTGATTTTAGATTAACTGTATAGAAATAACATACATATTTGCTGTCAGGAATAGATGTCAGACAAATCTGAGCTGATTTCTTCTAATAAAATGTATAATTCTTGGAATATCTGGAAGCAGCTTGACTTTTGGCTTGCTCAATCTCACAGATTATGTTTTTGCCAAGTACTTGCACCTGTACACAGGCAGGTTTTAAACCAGTTTCCAGAGCAATCAGGAGAGTTTGAGGTATGCTAAAACCCTCTTAGCAAGTGCATTTTATTATGGTGGTCAGGACTTCATTTTACTTGGGAGTACCAAATATATCTGTGGAGGGCTACTTTGTGGTCATTTACCTCAGAATCCATTGACATATATCCTTTTGCTTGGCCTGTTAGTGAATCAACAATAATTGAGAAAACATGAAACTTTTACTTATTATCAAACTGTGTTTTCTTGAATTGATGGAAGAAATTTTGAAATTGTATATTCTCCACGTGAGTTTTTCTTTGTTGCCAATCAGATCACATGTTTGATCAATAGGATGTTAAAATGTCCATTTGACTGAATTTTCCTTGCAGTTATTGGCTGGTTTAACTCAATCGAAATGAGGCCAAGGTTTCTCTTTTTTCAATCAGATCACAATGCAAGGTATCACTCACTGTATCTGTCAGTTTTTGAAAACATATTCAGTGCCAGGAACTTTGTTATGTACTTTATCAATGTAATCTAATTTAATCCTTATAAAAGGTATATTATTCCATACCTTTTTTATAAGAAAAAAAGAAAACATAAGACAAAAACAGAGAAAAATAAAAGAAAAATATATCTAGTACAGTGTAACAAGTTGTCCCAAGTTTTGCATATACTATTTGGTATAGCTGGAGATTGAGCCCAAGTCTGACACCAAATATTTGGGCTAATTTCGCTATTGCATGACACCTCATGGTGCCAGGTTTTAGAGAACTGTCAATACATTACATCACACATTAAAAAATAAAGCTTCTTGTCCTGGTTTCCTTCCTGAAATATTTGCCCATTCCTATGTGCAGCATGGCATTGCTTAGATTGTCTTCCAGGGCTTTTATAGTTTTGGGTTTTGCATTTAAGTCTTTAATCCATCTTGAGTTAATTTTTGTATATGGCCTAATGAAGGAGTCCGGTTTCAATCTTCTGTATATGGCTAATCGGTTATCCCAGCACCATTTATTAAATAGGGAATTCTTTCCCTGGGCTTGTTTTTGTCAGATTTGTCACAGATCAGATAGTTGTATGTGTGCAGTTGTATTTCTGGGTACTGTATTCAGTTTCATTGGTCTATGTGTCGGTTCTTGCACCAGTATCATGCTGTTTTGGTTACTGTAACCCTGTAGTATAGTTTGAAGTTGGGTACAATTATGCCTTGTTCTTTTTGCTTAGGATTACCTTGGCTATTTGGGCTCTTTTTTGTTTCATATGAATCTTCAGAAAGTTTTTCTTAGTTCTGTAAAGAATGCCAATGGTAGTTTAATGGGAATAGAAATGAAACTATAAATTGCTTTGGGCAGCATGGCCATTTTAATAGTATTTCTTCTTCCTATGCATGGGCATGCAATGTTTCTCCTTTTGTTTGTGTCATCTCTGATTTCTTTGAGCAGTGGTTTTTAGTTCTCATGGTAGATGTCTTTCACCTCCCTAGTCAGCTGTATTCCCAGGTATTTTATTCTTTTTGTTGCAATTGTGAATGGGACTTTGTTCATAATTTGGCTCTCTGCTTGATTGTGTAGGTGTGTAGGAACGCTAGCGATTTTTGCACAATGATTTTGTATCTTGAGACTTTGCTGAAGTTGCTCAACACTTCTCAAAAGAAGACATACATATGGCCAACAATCATATGAAAAAACCTCAGCATCACTGATATTAGAGAAATGCAAATGAAAACCTCAATGAGATACCATCTCACACCAGTCAGAATAGTTATTAAAAAGTCAAAAAACAACAGATGGCAAAGTTGTGGGGAAAAAGAAATGCTTATACACTGTTGGTGGGAGTGTAAAAGACATTGTGGAAGACAGTATGGCAATTCCTCAAAGACCTAAAACAAAAACACCATTCAACCCAGCAATCCCATTACTGGGTATATACCCAAAGGCATATAAATTGTTCTCTTACAAAGATACATACACAGGTATGTTCATTGCATCACTATTCACAATAGCATAGACATGGAATCAACCTAAATGTCCATCAATGGTAGACTGGATAAAGACAGTGTGGTACATATACACTATGGAATACTATGCAGCCATAGAAAAGAATGAGATCATGTCCTTTGCAGGGTCATGGAAGAAGTTGGAGGCCATTATACTTAGTAAACTAACGCAGGAACAGAAAAGCAAATACCACATGTTCTCACTTATAAGTGCAAGCTAAGCGATGAGAACTCATGGACACATAGAGATGAACAACACACACAGGGGACTATCTTTGGGTGTAGGGTAGGCAGAGGGAGAAGATCAGGAAAAATAACTAATGGGTAATAGGTTTAATACCTGGGTGATGTAATCACAGGTACAACAAACCCCCATGCACACATTTGCCTATGTAACAAACCTGCACATGTACCCCAAACATAAAATAAAAGTATAAAAAAAGAAGCCTACCTTTAATTACATTTGCAGAAAATACTTTTTTTAAACCTAAACAAATACTAGTCCTACACTCTATCTCTGTATGTAACTAGATATTGAAGAAAAATGGAGAGATTAATCTTCAGCAAGACAATAAATACAACATCAGCAACTGTAATCAAAGTGACCTCACCAGATAGAGATGGCTCCTAGAGGCCTACCTCCATGACATCTAAGCCTAGGCCGAAAGTCCTTTCCTCATATGTGCTTAGAAAAAGGCTACTGGAAAGATGGGTGTGCCTCAACCTGTCTTTAGACTTCTAATCATGGAAATGCAAAGAAAAAGCTAAAAATAAACTCATCGTTTACTTGTAGAAAAAGTATTACAAGAAGTGTTTACGTGTATTTTCATATTTGGTTTAAAACATATTACCTTAGGTATTTCTAGTACTATAATGACTAAATATAGATAGTAACTTTGCAAATGTATTTGCCATCTTCATTTCTTAAAGTTCCAAAAATTTCTATTTATAACTTCTAAAAGGGCTTATTAAATCTAGGTTTCATCAGTTACTAATTATATATGATGGTCAGGACAGGTATTAAATGTCTCAATATTTTGATTTTCTTACCTGGAAAATGGAAATAAGAATATTTAATTCAGTAGATAGCTCTATAGAATAAACAAGTCCAAGCATGTAAAATGATTATAAATATATTTGGAGAAGACTTGACATATTTGAGACAGAGTCTCTCTCTGTTACCCAGGCTGGGATGCAGTGGCACTATCTTGGCTCACCACAACCTCCATCTCCCAGCTTCAAGCAATTTTCCTGCCTCAACCTCCCGAGTAGTTGGGATTACAGGTACCCACCATTGCTCCTGGCTAGTTTTATTTTATTTTATTTATTATTATTATTTTTTAGTAGAGATAGGATTTCACCATGTTGGCCAGTCTGGTCTCGAACTCCTGACCTCAACTGATCCACCTGCTTCAGCCTCCCAAAGTGCTGGGATTACAGGCGTGAGCCACTGTGCCAGGCTGAGAAAACTTGATTTATAATATTGATAATCATAGGACTGATACAGTAACATTGACAATATTATTATTATTATCACTGCTATTAGTACCTCCAATGGGAGATGGCCATGAAGATATTGCCTGTGTACTCCTGAAATAGTGTGTGAAGGCATTGATTGAGAAAATGTCTAAAATTCTAGGATCAATTTCTGAGTTATTGACTGATTCCTGAACATAAAGCAAATGAAGTACCCCTGAGGCATACGTTTTGGTGACTATTCGACTCCTATTCGAATCAAAACCTGGATAATGAATGATGAGTGATCACACTAGGAGGCATACTACAAAGCTCTACGCAATGATTATTGCTCACAGTATCATCTATTATCAGTTGTCAAATCCTTGCAAACTAATATTCTTGAATATACTAATTATAAAAGTGACTCCCCCAAGTTAAGAAATTTGGTGCTTCTCAGAAGTCAAGTATAAATGACAATCCAAGCTGGGCACAGTAGCTTATGCCTGTAATCCCAGCACTTTGAGAGGCTGAGGTGAGCAGATCACCTGAGGTCAGGAGTTTGATATGAGCCTGGCCAACATGACAGAAACCTGTCTCTACTAAAAATACAAAAATTTAGCCAGGCGTGGTGGTGCACACCTGTAATTCTAGCTACACGGGAGGCTGAGGCAGGAGAAACGCTTGAATCTGGGAGACGGAGGTTGCAGTGAATTGAGATCATGACACTGCACTCTAGCCTGGGCAACAGAGCAAGACTCCATCTCAAAAAAAAAAAAAAAATACACCCAAAATAAATGACAATCCATGAAAAATATATTAGGAAAAGACTTACTTGGAAAAACAATTATCATCCTCCACCATCCAGTGCAGGCCAGGAATTGAGTGTTTTCTGAAAGTAAAATAGATCTCATTTGTTTGTCATGTAATGAATAAGCAGTAGGAGGAAAAAGAGAAATCATCAGTTATGTTAGAAATTAGGTCATTTTCAAAATCTTTAATTAAGAGTAAAAATGTCTAAATAATCTCAATGGCTTAGATGAATGTACCTATGTCATTAAGGGACAAATTACAGTGAGCTTCTTTATGTATCTATTCCTCCTTTACTATTTTATGAATATGATATTAGTATTTAAGTATAATAACTACTTTATTGGAGTGCTGACTTCTTTTTAAGTAACCTACTTTTAAAAGATTTTGCAGGCTCCTTTAAAAATCTAACTATGCTCTATTAAACAGCTTTAAGAACTAAATGCTATTCTCTAGCCTGCTGAGTAAATATGAATTTCACAGTTAAATACATAAAATAATGATTACATCCAATGGTCATGAGGGACATGTTTTTAGAAGTATACTAATTAAACTACATCCTTCAGACAACATGTTTCTACACTTACTAGCAATGAACCATATCTGATTGGTCATTAAGTAATTAGGAATGCTAATGTAAATAAAGTGCCATTCAAACAGGGGCTTTGAGACTGGAGAGGAATCATATATTCTGTCTTCAGGTCTGAACTATATACAGATCAATCATATAAAACAACCAAGAAAAAAAAGTACTGAATGCAAAAGAAAAAGATGGTTTTGTCACTCACTACTAACCAGATCCTATATTTTTAAGTAGTTTTTTTTTTTAATTTTACCAACAATATAAAAGTGTTGTAAGCAATAAGAGAAAAAATGGTTTAGATTGTGATCCTGCATTTTTCCATGCCTGTTATAATTTATGTTTCTGTGTGTGTGTGTGTGTGTGTGTGTGTGTGTGTGTGTGTATCTAGCTCCTTTCCGCAAAGATAAGAGGTTCAAGAACATACAAAGTCATGAAGATAGTGAGATGGAAATGGGAATATAAGTGGCACTGGACCAGAAAGAGAGAGAAATACTGTATACAGGCTAAAAGTGGGAATTGAAGCTATTGGAGGGAAACGGAAATGAGGAAAAATCAGAGTGTTTGAAGTTAATATAAACCTCATAATAACAGATTAGAACTAGACATCTTCAGGATTCCTTAAATCTGGAGTATAAATCAAAGAAATTTAATAAAAGCACTTTAGTATTAAAATATAGTAAAAGTGATAAATTATACAAAAGATTTAGAGTAATAAAATGTCTTTCAATACTGGAAATTTTTCAAAAGGATGATTTGTTTTATGTGCTAAAAACTTACCCAGCATCTGGCAGGTGCAAAATAAATATTTGTTAAATTAATTAATGAGTGAATGACCTAATTACTTAAATTTAAAAAAATAATAAATTACTTTTTCTAGAAAGTAAACAAACTCTCGGCCGGGCGCGGGGGCTCACGCCTGTAATCCCAGCACTTTGGGAGGCCGAGGCGGGCGGATCACGAGCTCAGGAGCTTGAGACCATCCTGGCTAACACGGTGAAACCCCGTCTCTACTGAAAAACACACAAAAAAATAGCTGGGCCTGGTGGCGGGCGCCTGTAGTCCCAGCTACTCAGGAGGCTGAGGTGGGAGAATGGCGTGAACCCGGGAGGCGGAGCTTGCAGTGAGCCGAGTTTGCGCCACTGCACTCCAGCCTGAGTGACAGAGCGAGACTCCGTCTCAAAAAAATAAATAAATAAATTAAAGAGTAAACAAAGTCTCAAATATTTTCTATTGGTTAGTTTGTCAAAGTAAAAACCTTTCTGGCCAGGAGTGGTAGCTCATGCCTATAATCTCAGAACTTTGGGAGGCCAAGGCAGGTGGATCACCTGAGGTTAAGAGTTCAAGAGGAGCCTGGCCAACATGGTGGAACCCCATCTCCACCAAAAACACAAAATTAGCCGTGTGTGGTGGTGCACACCTGTAATCCCAGCGACTTGGGAGGCTGAGGCAGGAGAATCACTTGAACCTGGACTGGGCAACAGTGCGATTCTGTCTCAAAAAAAAAAAAAAAAAAAAAAAAAAAAACCTTTCAATAATGTCCCCACACTCTTGCCCCATTGATGCCATCTTTTGTAATTAAGGGACAATTTACATTCAGTAAAGTGCACAATTATTAAGTGGAAAGCTTGATAATGCCATATATAAGTACATACCCAGTAAATCACCCTCTAGATAAACATATAGCACATTTCCATAACACCAGGAGATTTTTCTGTATGATTTTTGTGTCAATACCAAATTCTTCAAAAATAATCAGCATAGTTTTACCTGTTCTTGAATTTCTTATAAATGGAGGCACATACTGTGCACTGTTTTACATCTGCTCTCCTTCAGTGAACATAATGTTCTTACCATTCAACCATGTTTTATATGTGTCATACATATACATATATACAAATGTTGTCATATAACTACATAAAATGTTTGTCATACATATAATATGTATTGGTCATACATATACATTAAAACTTGTGTTATTCTTTGTTACTACTGCATAGGACCCCATTGTATGAACACATTGGAATTTGCTTATCCATTCTCTTATTGAAGGGCATTTAGGTCAAGTTCAGTTTGAAATTCTTGCACATGTTTAGTGCACAGGTTTACTCATGTCTCTTACCTGTGTGTCATGAGTAGAATTGCTAGGACACAGGAAAGGATGTGTTTAATCTTGTCTGAAGCTGACAGACTGTTTTTCCCAATGTCACTGTACCATTATACATTCATGCAAAGTATGTAGCCACCCCATATCCGCAGTTTACATTTTATCTATTCTGAGTAGTATGTAGTGATGGTTTAGAGTGGTGGTTTTAATTTGCATTATTCTCATTTATCATAATGTGGAGCAAAATTCCATGTGATATACTCATATGGTCATTTGAATATCTCCTTTTTGAAGGAAAGTCTTTTCATATATTGTGCAAAGAAATGATGCCATGTTATAAAAAATATTTGATACTCTTTATCTTGAGCAAGACATAAAAATTTATTTGAGATCATTTATAGATGTAAAAGTAGAAGCTTAAATAATAGACTTCTAGAACAGGGGTCACAAATTACAGCTCAAAGGCCAATCTGGACCTCACCAGTCTTACTTCTTCTTATTTTAAGATATTGTTTATCTGAAGTAGTTGTAGATTCACATTCAATAGTAAGAAAGAATACAAATCCTTTCTTGGAAAAAAAAAAACAAAAAATAGAGCATAGTTATGATTTTAAAACAAGTATTTCACAATTTCATATTTTTACATGCTTTAAATCATTTGCTTAACAATGATATTGCTGTTATTGGAATTCTAAGATGGGTATTAATAAAAGGGGTACTCATTAAAGCAAAGAAAAGAGAAGTAAGAATGAAAAAGAGTAAGAAAAGGATCCTAAAAGTAAAAATTGAAGACAAAATAGGACTTTTAGGGAGCATTTTTATATCTTCAATTTTCCAAATTTCAGCATGTTTTTTTCCACTCATGATGGGTCGTGGGGAAAAAGGAGAAAGAGAAAATACTCTTCATTTTGTAATTTAAAAGTCAAAAGAAGAATATTAAATTTTTGTGAAGGGAAGGCCATAACCAATTTCATTTTTCAGACCTACATGAAAATCATACTATTGGGAGATCCAAGTTATAAACCAACTGTTCATTTCATAATTTTTATTGTGAAATACATCACGTTTGTGTTTGTAGGAGGATGTTTCATAGTTTGTTTCATCTTTTAAATTTCCCCTAAGCCCATTTGTCTCATTAGTTTTTACTTTCGCTATACATTTTAGCCACATTTTTATGTACGTTTTCTCAGGTTACCTTTATTCTTTTTAAAAAATTATATATTCATAATTTTTCAAACTCAAATTTTTAATTTATCCTCATGTTTAAATGAAACTAGTTTTCCTATAGTTTTTTGGAATGTAGGTGTGGCTCAAGATACTTCTCTAGCTTCTGGGTTCTAGGACTTCCATGATGTGCTACAATTAAGTATTAAAAACATAATCTTTCTTCTAGCCACTTCTTTATTACTTTCTGTTTTGTCCCCCACTAGTATCTGGACCAGTTCTGTCCTTTACTTCAAGAACACCTGTCCAGAATAATTCATATTCTATTCCCATCGGTTTCTCATCAGTGTGGGGCACTGTCTTCTCACTGAAAAGTTTGGAAATCTCTGAGTGTCTAGGTTATCCCAGCTACCCTAGGTGCCGCCTCAGTCACTTGCACTCATTGGCAAATTGCCAACAGCAAAGCCCCATCCTAGTTATGACTGTGATTCTCAGATGAGCCATTTGAGTTCTCCTGTTTCAGTGGGGACATCTACCTTGGGATGAGAACTTCTTGGACAACTCTGTGAGTAAGTACTTATATGTCAAAAGATAAAGAAAAAAGGTCATGATTGTCTAACAGGGTTCATGAATCCCCAAATAAATTATCTTACAAAAATATCATACTTGCTTTTCTATGTTTTCACTACTGGTAAAAATGAAACAAATAATTCACACTAGAATAAAATCTGTAGGCTGGTATAGCAAGCTAAGACAATTCTACATATAAAGCAAGTCCTTCAAATAAATATTTTACACACAAATTTAGGTTTTCAAAAAAAATAGGTTAAGTATTTACCTTATTTTTGTTTTTCCACTAAGAGACCCCATTTCTCAAACTGTCATTAAACTGGACACCCTACAAAGAATAAAATGCATGTCACAAGCTGGATACACACGTGCATATTACATATATGATAAATGGCTAACACTGCTGTGCATACAACTTCCACGAGTAGTTTTACCCTGTAAAAATATTGTAGCTTATCTTGAATCAAACTGCAATGAAAAAAACAAAAGATAATACTTGCCTACTACAGACATTTGCTCAGGCATTTTAAAAAATGCAAAAATTATAATGGGATAGAAGTTGACACTGCTTACAAATACCTGAACATGGAGAGGACAGTCAACACATTCATGTGGACAGCAAATGAGTGGTTGTATATTACACATCTTCTATCTGGGTTGTTCCTCTTGTTTAATTCTAAAGATTTACATGGGCTTGGATCCTTTATGATGATATTTTAAATAATATTAGATTAAGTTTTCCTGGTCTAATAACCAACTTTAAGAAGTACAGTGGAAGGGTATAGGAATTTCTATATCTTCTCATACTTTTGAAGCCAATTTTATTTTTATTATGATGTGATACTTTAGTTACCAGCATGCTAAAAATAAAATTGACTGAATTACATGATTTTGTCCACAACATTGAAGTCTCTTTTTGCTAAAATATTACAAAATGAATCCAGTAAACACTTTCCATTTCCAAGGGCCTAAGTGAGAGATACATTCAACTTTTTCTAAAAAATAAATTACAACTAAATTGAGCTGAGGACAGCTAGGTTAAATCCTGCAAACCAAACCCAAGCACTCGAACATCTAAAACTCTAGCACTTTCCATCCAGGATAGAAAAATGAGCATCCAAAGTAAAGAGAACCATAAGATTGATCAAGTAACCAATCAAAAACCTCTTCTCTGTTACTTGAACTAAGAGTTACTCTAGCTTGACGTTTCTGCCTTCATTATTATTGGTGGTTCCTAGAGTCACAGCTTCCATGTCAAATGTGACAGTGGACTCAGAAGTAATTGAGGTAACTGATGAGGCGTTTCTTTTCCATTTACAAAATTGCACCATTTGTACCAATGCACACAGCTTTATCCTATTGCAGAGAGTCCTAGACATTCTGGGTTTTTTGTTTGTTTGTTTGTTTTGAGATGGAGTCTCGCTCTGTTGCCCAGGCTGGAGTGCAGTGGTGCGATCTCAGCTCACTGCAAGCTCTGCCTCCTGAGTTCACGCCATTCTCCTGCTTCAGCATCCCGAATACCTGGGAGTACAGGTGCCTGCCACCACGCCTGGCTAATTTTTTTGTATTTTTAGTAGAGACAGGGTTTCACTGTTTAGCCAGGATGGTCTCGATCTCATGACCTCATGATCCACCAGCCTCGGCCTACCAAAGTGCTGGGATTACAGGCATGAGCCACCTAGCCCGGCTGACACTCTGTTTTTATGACACACTCCTATACTGTCTCTTCTGTCTGGTAGTCCCACAATTTCAACTCTAAATATTAATATCTGCCCAGAGAAATAAGTTGAAGCTCTGGAGTCAAGAACACCTGAAGATTCAGAATCGTTCCAGCATGACGTATTTCTTCGATTGCTCAGACTGTTCCCCTCAAAACCAGCTGTCCACTCGTGAGACTCCAATATGGAATGAACTATCTGGGGGACACTCCAACGACTCCGCTCCTGTCAGCCATCTCTTCAGGTGCAGATTCTGAAATGATCTTCAGCGTTGGACTCTGTGTGCAATACTATGAATTCAGTTTCGGAACCTACATATACATCCTCAAAATGATTTGAAATACATTTACGAAACTGAAGCCTGTCATCTTGTGCCGTACAGTCATCATCCACCTTACACCACTGTACTATGATGCCTCCAGGTTTCCCTATCAGTTCTTCTGTCTGTACTGGTGGGCGAGATGCTACTGTTCCATGCTTAAGAATGTGGTCTTTCATGGTGTTAGGAATAGACTCATCCAACTGAGCAGATAAACAAGGCACATCAACCAGTAAAGGTACTTCTGGTATGCTGTCCAACTGAACGTGCAAGGCCTTTTTGGTAAAGCTCCTCAGTTTCTTATTCTCTTCTCCTACACCACCAAGCATGGCAATCTCACCTTCTCAGACTAAGCCCTCTGGAGTGTTGACTCTGTGTTCTTTGAGCTTCTAGCAATCATCTAGTGGTTTAATGGTCTGTTTAATGGTGCTCACCTCTTGCAAAAGGGACACCAATCGCTCATCCAGGAGTTTTCCAAGGGTTCCCTTCAAATCATTAATATGTTATTTGAGAACATCCCTTGTCTGTGATGCACTCTCTTTGATCTCCGTGCCTCCCACAGCCCCTCGAGCTGGTGACTCAGCTCCCACCAGTAGTTCTGTACCACCTCCACGTTCTCAAGGGCCTCCTACAGCAGCAGCTCAGGCTCCAGCTCCATCGCCTGCCTCATGCAGCTGCTAGAGCAGGTTCCCAACTGTTGAGTCTGGGGTTTTCTGATGGGAAGATATTTATCTACTGATATAAGTATACTAATGATTGTAGGATTATGCATATTTCCTGTTTTTTGCTGAACTTTTATTTTTATTTTTTTGTTTTTACTTTATATTTTTCTAGGAATATTTCCATTTTATCTAACTTTTCAAATTTATTGGCATAAAGTTATTGATAGTATTTATTTAATATCTTCCAAATCTCTAGTTGTTGTTTCCTTTTCACTCCTCATTATATTGATTCTTTGCGTACTGGTTTCTACATATGTGTCTCATGTATAGATTTCCTCTATTCCACAGTTGTCTCATAAGTAGGCCATACACAATTTTCATTTTTGCAGTTTGCCAAATGTTCAAAATCATAGTGCCAAGTAGGCAATGCTCTATTCCTATATTATTGACTAAAGTAAGGATTAAGAAGAAAAAATTATGTTTAGGCCTTTGACATCCTGCAGATTCTTGACCTTCAACATCCCAAATACTAAGAGGGCAATGAAGGTCAATGTGGATGATCTTCACTCACCCTGACTGACTTACCTTGCTTGGAAGCATTTTTGAATGGTTATGGCTTTGTTCAACAAGTTATTCTGTCTCAGTTTTTTTAATCAAAGCCAAGATGGACATTTGTAAGGGAAGAATTATTCGTTTGTTTTTAAATGAATCCACCTGCTGCATTCTAAATACAATTTAATGAGTCTGTTGAAAGTGTTAGTGGATTTTAAATTATTGAGATGTGGCAATTTGAGAGCATATCTAGATATTTTGCTTTAATTCTTATGGAAGTAATTCACTATGGGTTTTGCTTACCTGGAACCTAATCTCAGTGTATAATAATTACCTTATACAATCATATTTCTTAGAAGGGAACCCTGAAAATAAACACTACATTGTGAGAATTATAGGATTCATTAGTAAAAACTTCCTACTTATCAATTTGCAGGAAATGTAAGTTGATTTACTTTTTTATTACCTACGAGATGTTTTTTATACTCCTGACACATCTTTGTTCTTTCCTTTGTACAAGCAATGAAGTTATAAGTCCTGTGAAGTAATAGCCTGCAAATTATAATGCTTCATTGCATAAGCAAGTAACAGAAAATGAATTATGAAGAACAAAGCCCTTGTTACACAAACTTCAATAATCCTTAATTCTGAACGGAAAAATAGCCAATCATTTGTATAAGGTCCCATGAACAAAGTAGGATAATATGCATTTGGATTGTCATTGACTACATTTTCATTTTAGCAAAAAAAAAAAAAAAAAAAGGGACTATCTCAGAGATTGTGTAGAAAGTCAGCTTTTAAATAAATACACAAAGTGCATTCTTCTTTTTTAATTTCTAGTAAAAGTTGGTCTTCATACTACAATGAACTGGTGAAAATAAGTAAGGTTTCTTTGTGCATGGGAAGTAATAAAGTTTTCTAAGGGAAAAGTTGAAAAATGATACACAGATCACTTAAATATTTTATATATTTTACTGGCCTTTTAATCAAGACGATTATAAGTGTTAATTACATACAAGATGTGATATATTTGTAAAAGTTACCTGAAATAACACCATAGGTTCACTGTCAGGTAGTTCTGAGGTGGAAAACAAAAAGGTAAGACAGAGATGGTTTATACTTCTGTTGCCTATATGAATTTGCTCATTTTAATATCTATATGTTAAAAATTAAGCTGATATACATTCTTCCCAGTAAAGAGAATTGAATATACTAAAAATCCCTAGTGTCCATAACTTCTTAGAGAAACGGTGATTCTAGGTCTGGGGCAGGACAGATATAAATGAGATAGGGTATCTAGTTGTGCCCTCAAACACGGAAAGTAATAAATATTGAGATCGTGTAGACAAAAAATACATCAACCTACTTGAAAGGGCTGCTAATGGCCAAAGATAGACACTCATTGGTCACCTACCATTATTTTTTTAAATAGTAGTACCTGTAATGCTTAATTAAGTATTTATTCTACCTTTTCTGTAGAACATTTGCTGCAAGGTAAACAAAGAGTTTGTAGGGGAAATGTTTAAAATTACGTGTGAGCCAATAAATGCAAAAGGAATGATAGAATTAGAAATTCACCATTTTGCTATTCTTAATGCACAAGTCTAGGTAGTGATAATCCACATGTGCTAAAACCATTAGAGAAATTCTTGTTTGAAAATTCGTAGGGAATGGATCTGCTAGCTGGATACTTGATGGATCCTGAATCCACGAACTAATCTTATCATCACTAAGTATGGACCATTCATTTTTATATTCCTTCTTGCATAATGCCATAGACAATGTATAGCACCACCAATGGTCATACACAAACACATACACACATACTGTAAATGAACAGGAATCTAAGTCCCAAGACACAAATAATAGCTGACAGGCAATATAAGTGACATAGAAATAAGAGGAATGACATCACAAGAAAGTAATCAGCCAAATAGATATTTGAAATTCTGACTGAAAACAAGTACATTTTCTTCAACAAGTTAATAGAAAATGGTCAGGGACAGAGGAATGCTACCAACAGTTAAAGGACACTTAAGAGTCTGTGAACCCTGGGCATGGTAGTGGCGTATGCCTGCAATCCCAGCTATTCAGGTGGCTGAAGATTGCTTGAGCCCAGCAGTTCAAGACCAGCCTGAGTAACATAGCCAGACCCTCTCTCTACAACAACAACAAAAGAGGTCATGATGTGTAGATTTGCTTCCATCTCATACAAACATGCTGCAGGTATTTTTTGTAGATAATCCAAGAAATTTGAATATCAACTAGATATTATATCAGGGATTATTGATCGTTTTGTTATATGTGATAATGATTTTGTGATTGTATTATCTTTAATTCCTTATCTGTAAATAAATACATAAGTATTTGTGTTTAAATAATATGTTTTCTGGTTTATGCCTTATGTAATATTCCAACAATAAGTTTTTAAAGAATGAGACTACAAATATAAACTTATATTGAATAAAATATTTATTATAAAAACACATGGCTAATTGTTGCATAGATATTCACTATACAATTGACTCTTGAACAACACAAGTGTTAGAGGTGCTGACCATTCCCACAGTCAAAAATTCCTATATAACAGTTGACTTCTAACAACATACCTACAAATAGCTACTATTGACTGGAAATCTTGCCAATAATGCAAACATATGATTAATACATATTTTGTATATTATATGTATTATATACTATATTCTTGCAATAAAGTAAGCTAGAGAAAAGAAAATGTTATTAAGAAAATACTAAAGAAGAGAAAATATATTTATTATTCATTAAATAGAAATGGATCATCATAAAAGTCTTCACTCTCTTCATCTTCATGTTGAGTAGGCTGAGGAAGAGGAAGAAGAGGGGGAATTAATCTTCTGTCTCAGGGTGGGAGAGGTGGAAGAGGTGGAGAAGGTACAAGGGGAGGCAGGCACACTTGGTGTAATTTTAAGGAAATGCATTGTAATTTCTGTCTTTTTTGCCTTTTCATTTCTCTAAAAGTGTTTCTATGTGGTGCTCATCCTTCCACCATTTGCTTTAGGTTCAGTGCCCATATCACAGAAGACTTCATGTCATGAAACAAGTCAAAAGCCATCTTGAATAATCAGAACCTTCCTGCCGGATTGGCTGATATCAATTTGTTTCTTGGCACTGCTTCCTCTTGTCATCTTCTTCCTCATCATCTGGCACTGGTTCCAGAGCACTCACCTTCATCAAGTCATCTTCTGTTAATTCCTCTGGTTTGGTGTCCACTAACTTTTCGACCTCTCCAAACCCTTCATCCCCCACCATATCCATAATATCCTTCATGATTTCCTCAATTGGCTCTGCCGTAAATGCTGTGAAGTCATGTACAACATCTGGACACAGCTTTCTCTAGCAGAAATTTACTGTTTTGAGTTTGATGGCTTTTACAGCATTTTCTATAACAATGATGACATCTTCAATGGTATAATTCTTCCAGATTTTCATGATGTTCTATCGAGGTTCTCTTTATAGTGTTGATGATCTTTTCCATAGAGTACAGTATGTAATGAGTCTTAAAGGTACTATGGTCCCCTGATCTATAAGGTAATTTAGAGACCTTGCATTTGGGGACACAGAAACCACTTCAGTGCCTTTAGTGTTGAACTCATGGGGATCTGGTGGCCATGGGCATTATTCTATGTGAAGGGAACTTTAAAGGCAGTCTTTTACTGGCAAACTACTTCCTGAACTAAGGGACAAATATCCATGAAACCAGTCTAGACAAAAAGGATTCTCTTGTCCAGGACTTCTTGTTGTATAACCAAAAGACTGGCAGCTGGTGTTTACCTTTTCTCTTCCAGGCTCTGGGGTTAGCAGCTTTATAGACAAGGGACAGTCCTGATCATAAACCTGACTGTATTTGTACACAACAGCACAGTTAGTCTATCTTTTCCTGCCTTAAATCCTGGTGCTCACATCTCTTTTTAACTAATAAGTGTTCTTTGTGGCATTTTGTTTTTCCAGAATAGGGCACTGTCTTCTGCATTAAAAACCTGTTCAGGCAGATATCCTTTCATCTCAATGATTTTCTCAACAGCATCTGGGAACTCCTCTGCTGTCTCTTGTTTAGCAGATGCTACTTCTGCTGTTATCTTGACATTTTTAAGCCAAATCTCTTTCTAAAATTATCAAACCATCTTTTGCTGCCATTAATTTCTCCAGTTTTAGATCCTTGACCTTTCTTTTGCTTTATGTTGTTATGTAATGACTTCACCTTTTCTTGAATCATACAGGTGTGCCTTTGTTATAGCAATTATGCACCCACATAAAAGTTGCATTTTCTACGTGAGATAAAAAGGTATTCTTCAAAAAGTGCAGGGGTTTTGTGCCTGCTGCCATAGGTACAACAATTGCTTCAACATTTCCTTTTCTAACAATTGTCCTTAGACTGGACTCCTTGATCTTGAAATGGCGGGCAACCACAGTTGCAGACCTCAATCTATGGTACATACAAAGCAATTCAACCTTTGTATGTGTAGTGGCATGACATCTCTGTTTCTTAGGAGCACTTCCAGCATCACTAGTGGCACTTTGTGTGGGTCCCATGGTTTTATTTAAGGTTTACAGTATTGCCTTAAATGTGATGAAATATATGCGAGAACAACAATATCACTTTTTTACTGTGACATGCAATTTACTGGAGAGCTGAACTGCTCACACGGAGATAATTAGCATCACATGTTACTTGCAACACTTGAGCTTACTGCAATAGCAACAGGAGGTGGCTGTGAAATTATTACAGTAGTGCAGTATGTACTACAGTTAATTTTATGCAGTTATGATTTAATAGTGCATTTTTACCCTTATTTACATTTATCTAGACAGCAAATGGCACTATGTAGGGTCTATAAGTGTGTAAGTGTGATAAATTTTAACTTTTATGACAGATTTGTGCATATCTATGGTAGTAAATGATAAAATAGATTAGTATTTCCATATATTTTATGCATTCATATATACTGAAGGTTTCCTTAATTTTTAAAATATTTCTAGGCCATTTGTTTCATCTGCAAATTTTTTTCAAATTCTTGTAAATCTTCAATCTTTTTTCTAATATATTTGTTGGAAAAAATCTGCATAAGTGGACCTGCGCAGTTCACACTCATGTTGTTCAAGGGCCAACTGTATTTTTATCATTACTTTCATGTAATTTTTGAAATATCTACTGTGTGTTTCTTCTCACATTGCTATAACAAACTACCTAAACCTGGGTAATTTAAAAACAAAAGAGGTTTAATTGACTTACAGTTCCATAGGCTATACAGGAAGCATGGCTGGGGAGAGCTCAGGAAACTTACAGTCATGATGGAAGGTGAAGAAGAATGAGGCATGTCTTACATGGCCTGACAAAGAGGAAGAGAGGAAAGTGGGAAGTGCTACATTCTTAACCAACCAGATCTCATGAGAATTCACTCACTATCACAAGAACAGCAAGGGGGAAATCCACCCCTATGATCCTATCACCTCCCAACAGTCCCCTCCCCCAACACTGGCGATCACAATTTGACATAAGATTTGGGCAGGGACACAAATCCACAAAATAAGTAAAAAAGAAATCATACTCAGGGAGTACTTAGGAATAGAGTATCAATTGTAAAAGTATAGGAATATGTTACTTTCCCATTGCTGTAAAGCAAAATTCCTCCAAAGTTTAGTGGCTTAAAACAGCAAATACTTATAATCTACAATAGAAATCTATTTCTGAAATCAGGAATATTGGAGTGCCTCAGTTGGGTAGTGCTGGTACAGGGTCTCATGAGGTTATAGTCAAAATGTTTGTCAGGGCTACAGTTTGCTGAAGACACAACTGAAGTGGCAGGATCCAGTCCTGGTTTGCTTACATTACTGCTGCCTGAAGACCTCATCCTTCACTTTCCTCAGTTCCTTCCACTGTAGATGTCCTCATAGAGCTGCTTAGTGATCTTCCACAGCCAGCAATCCTAGGGATATCAAGGCAGAGTCTGTGATGCCCTTTATCACCTAGTTTTAGATGCAACACACCACAACTTCTGTCACGTTCTCCTGGTGAGAGAGACCAACTGTGATACAATGTGGGAGAGGACCAAAGTCTGAATCACAAAAGTCAAGGATGGTTAGGGCAATCCTAAAACCTGGTTACCACAATGGTTTTAGAGTGATGATTATTGTTGTTGTTAAGTTCTAATTTAATTGAGTTTTGATCAGAAAATCTGGTTTGCATTGCATCACTGCTCTGAAATTTTTAGACTTTGTGACTTAGTATGTAAATATTTTCTAAATTTTCTTTAAATGCTTCATGTGACTTGTATGGACTACATACTATTTGTTGATTTCAGATTTATCTCTTTAAAATATCTATAATATCACACTTTTCAGTTTTGCTTTCCAAATTTTGTATGTGAGCACAAGTTATTTTCTTGAACTATAAGTGTCTCAATTTATTTTGTAATGATATTTGCTATTGCTATGCCAGTTTTCTTTGGTAAATATCTGAATTCTTTTATCTTTTTCATCTCTTACAAGCACCTTTTCTTTCCCATAATAAGTATCTCTAATTTCATCCATCTACAATTGACATAGATCTAACCCTTTGAAAGGCATGTGATAGTCTGAAACTTAACTATTAGGTGGTAAGCACTAATGACATGGCTAGTCCATGATTGATTTAGAACCCAAATCCGTGACTTCTAATTTGTCCAGTGGTTTTAACACACCAAGTTACTTTTTATGCCACAATCTCATCATCAAGGTTATTGTTGCAATTTGATAATTTGTATTGTTAATCTTAATAAATGAAAATCAGAAGGCAGATGATAACTTCAATAAAACTGAGAAAATCCTCTAGAAATTGAACATAGTAACTTATATTTAGAGTCTTAATTTGACAAAAGTTTTGTGATCCAAATTAAAAAAGTAAAACAACAGAATGCCTTGCCCAGTTTGTCACAAATAGCCAGCAGATACCTGCAGAAGCAAGTTGGAGATGATGACTTGAAATCAGTTTGCAACTTGAGATACAACTTCTGGATTTTAGTTATGAAATAAATGATTTGCATAAGAAAATGTGTACTGATTATTAACAGAGAAAAATGCACATGACCAGTTTACTAACAAAAAAATCCCTCAGTATCTTATATTTATATTTCAGACTCAGTGCATAATAGATGAAAGCATGCTTTTCATAGAACAAATGACATCACAGCTCCCCTGCTGTAGGGCTTACTCAAGACATTCCAATAGAGACATAATCCCTTTTGTGCCTCTGAAATTAAAATGAATCATACGCAAAAATAGAGCTGGCCGAGAGGGTCTATGTAGCCCATTATGATCATTATGCATTATAGAACTCTATGCTGTGCTCTGCAATAGGTAAATTGTGCTAAATAAAAAATAGCATCGCTCCTCTGTAATAATTACATTCTACAAAATGCCTACTTGCCTGCAAGTGGATGGAGCAAGAGAAGATTTAGATTCATATAAAAAAAGTTTATTTTTGAATAGAAAGCAAAGTTAAAATCGGTACCATCCATTAAAACTCAATTCACCCTGGATATTAGAAAAATAAAAAGCCTAAATAAATGAGGCAGATGTTGGCAATCTGAGTAGGCCACAAAGCTGCTCAACCTTAATAACCAAAATTCAAAAGGCAGATGGCAGAAGCCTCAACAAAACGGAGGAAATTCTCCAAGACTTAAAGCATTTCTATGCAGATTGGTAAAATGTCCTTATGACAAAGGAAATGTTCCATCACCACTTGAAATATATTTTTTAAATATTTAGAGTAGATTTTTATTTTCTATCAAGGCTTGTTAACTCAAAAATACACTAAGGTCATGATAAAATCTGTTAGAAACTTGAGAAGATTTCCAAACTAAGAAAAATCCAGATGGAAACTCATTGACTTCTTTATGTTCTTCCTTTAAAATAAATTAATCCTGTTATAGAAACATTACCCACATGCCTCCTGTTTCTCTATGCTCCATCCACCCTCCTCCCTGTCACCAGAAAAATCCTGATTTGATAAAATCACATCCTGCTTAAAAACCTTCTACAAGGAAACTTTTTAAAGTTTGTTGAAAAAATGGAGTTGAAAGATAAACATTTTCAAAATATAAACCCTATATTTCAACATAAGCTGCATCAGGGTCAACACATTTTTGTAAGCAATGATGCCAGCCAATAAGCCCATCCTTAAAGACCTGAAGGTCCTGGGAATTTAAGCATGTCAATGTAGTCTTTTTTACATTATTAACTGAAGAAAAATGGGTACCCTTTAAAGATTTTTTTTTAAGGTTTGGAAACAAAAAAATAGGTCAGAAGGAACCAAATCGGGACCACAGGGTGAATGCTTAATGATTTCCCATCAGAACTCTTATAAAATTGCCCTTGCTTGATGAGAGGAATGAGCAGGAGCATTGTCATGGCAAAGCAGAATTCTCTGGTGAAGCTTTCCTGGGTACTTCTCTGCTAAGGTTTTGGCTAAGTTTCTCAAAACACCCTCATCATAAGCAGATGTTATTGTTCTTTGGCCCTCAAAAGCATTCACAAGCAAAATAACTTGAGCATCCACACAAACTGTTGCCATGACCTTTGTTCTTGACTTGTCTTCTTTTGCTTTGCCTGGACTGCCTCCACCTCTTGGTAGCCATTGCTTTGTGCTTTTGATTTCAGGATGGTACTGATGAAGCCAGGCTCCATTTTCTGTCACAGTTCTTTGAAGAAAATGCTTCAGGATCTTGATCCAGCTTGTTTACAGTTTTTGTTGAAAGTTCTGCTCTTGTCTGCAGCTGATCTGGTCACCACGGTTTTGGCAGCCTTCGAGTGGAAAGTTTGATCTACTTTAATTTTTCAGTTAGAATTGTGTAAACTAAACCAAATGAGAAGTCTATGGTGTTGGCTATTGTTTCTGCCATTAATTGTGGTCCTCTTCAACAAGGGCATGAACAAGATGAACAAGATGTGAGTTTGTTTTTTTTTTTCTCATAAATTGATGTGGATTGTTTGCCATTGAGGGCTTCATCTTCAACATTGTCTCGTCCTTTCTCAAAATGGGTTATTCATTTGCAAATTGCTGATTTCTTTGGGGCATTGTCTCCATAAACATTTTGTAAAGCATCAATGATTTCACCTTTCTTGCACCTAAGCTTCAGCATAAATTTGATTTTGTTCTTGCTTCAAATTTAGTGGGATTCATGTTCTGATAGGTGCTCTTTTCAAACTGCTGGCTTAGCCTTCTTAGTGCCTCAAACAAGTTCCTGTTCAGCTACGCTATAACAAGTTAGTACGAGTTTATTTTGGTGCAAAAATATGTCAAAATCCATCAAAATCCATGCATAGTTTTCTCATAATATACATTTTCTGTGAACTTTTTGTAGATCCCTCATATGGTTGTTCTGTGAGTGTAACATGAAGGACATTTTACTTTCCAAAATATAACTCCAAATTATCTTTTCATACTTAATTCTTCCTACCTCCTACAAGTTTCTCTGAATGAATTTTTCCTTTGTTAGCTCCTCTACTACTGTTGCCTCTAAGCTTCTCCCATATGGGAATTCTGGAGCTGCTCCAGGTTATGACAACCCAGCCCACACCCATTTGCCACAGTGGAACACAGACAAACTGGACATTTGGTAAAGAAGCAACATTAGAAAGTTCAGATGTTGGAAAAATAGATATATGTTATTTTAGAACATTCAGTAACTGATAGTTATTCTAGTCTATGAGTTAATGAGAACTGGTCTATTTAAAATTCATTCATCAATTCAACAGACGTTTAGGGAGAACCTCCTATGTGCAAGGCACTTTTATACACTAAGGATACAGAAAAGAAACCCTCATGCAATGTTTATACCAGTGAGTGAGACATAAAATAACCAAGATAATAAGAGAAAGTTAGTTTACTAGTCATTATTTTTAAAGATGAAAAATAAGGTATAAAGGAATAGAAAAGGAATGTCCAGGGTAGTGGTGCAATGAAATAGTGTGGTTTGGGCAAGCCTGGCTGAGAAGGTGGCTTTTGAGAAGACAGCTGAAAGAAGGACTATGTGTATATATGGGGGCAGAGCATATCACAAACGAATAGCAATGCCCTGAAGCCGCAGTGTGCCTGGTGTATTTCAGAAACAACCAAGATACCAGTGGTACTGTAATAGACAGAACTAGAGGAGAGTAGTTGGAACTAGAAGGATTTGCAATCTGAGAAGCTAGGAACTAGGATTTCTCTGTAGTTCATAATGACAGGAACACTTGGGTATAGCACAGTGTAGACTGGAACAGCGTTAAGTGTATGCTAGAACAGTAATACATACAAAATGAGGATCAGGAGAACCCAGATGAAGAGAAAAATCTTTAGTCTGTACCAGAACGGAGACATTTCCCTGTTACACACCTAGATTTTTCCCTATTACTTAGTATGAAATGTGGGAAAGAAAGCATCAGCAGAAAACAGATTTCAGTATGGGTAGATGTTCACACACATAGACATTCTTAATTAAAACCTTCACTAGAATAACTGTCCATTCGATCCTAGAAGGCTGTATATTTTGTTGTAATTTCCTGATTAAGTTCTAGAGGATACTCCCCACGTATTTGCCTCCCACTTTGCATCCTACAGTCTCGTTGATCTGAAAATAAACTTCTACCTTGACAACTCCCTTCAAAACAACAAGAAGCTGATGAGCTATATAGAAAGGACTCAGCACCCCCTCCCCCAAGCTAAGGACTTGCTTTAGAAAAACAAAGGAATGACTTTCTTAGTAAAATGCTTGGCTTCTTTTTTAGAACTTCCCTTCACTGATAAACTCTTATTTCACTGCCCACTCACTCGCTCCCTTTACAAAAAAAATTGCTGGCTGGGCGCGGTGGCTCACGCCTGTAATCCCAGCACTTTGGGAGGCCGACGTGGACGAATTACGAGGTCAGGAGATGGAGACCATCCTGGCTAACACGGTGAAACCCCGTCTCTACTAAAAATACAAAAACTTAGCCGGGTGTGGTGGCGGGCGCCTGTAGTCCCAGCTACTCTGGAGGCTGAGGCAGGAGAATGGCGTGAACCTGGGAGGCGGAGCTTGCAGTGAGCCAAGATCCTGCCACTGCACTCCAGCCTGAGCGACAGAGCGAGACTCCGTCTCAAAAACAAAACAAACAAAAAAAATTGCTACATAAAATACAGGATGTCCATGCCCAGAGAAATACAAACAAGACAAACAAGGAACAATTTTTCAAATATTCCTCAAATATTTCTTGGGACATACTATACTTAATAAAAAAAACACTCAATATTATTCAAAATTCAAATTGAATTCAGCTCCCTATATTTTTTAAAATAGACTTATTAGAATAAATTTATATTTATAGAAAAATAGTGAAGATAGACAGAGTTCCGATATATGCCACAAGCCATCTCCCCTCTTATAAACATCTCACATTACATTTGTTATAATTAATACACCAGTAGTGATGTTATATTATTAAAAGAAGTCTATTCTACATAAAAACACATCACCAATCCCAAGATCATTCAGATTTTCTTCTATTTTATTCTAGAAGTTTTATAGTTTTTCATTTTCCATTTAAGTCTGTGATCTTCTATGACAATTTTTGTAAAAGGTGTGAGGTCTGTGTCTAGGTTCATTCAAATTTTCTGGAACCATTTGTTGAATTAACTTTACTTCTTTATCAAAAATCAGTGGGCTACATTTGTATGGGCCAATTTTTGGGCTCTCTCTTCTGTTCAACTGATCTGAATGTCTATTATTTCATGAATACCAATTCTTTCTTGACTACTCTAGCTTTATAGTAAGTCTCAAAATTCACAGTGTGATTCTTTCAACTTTATTCTTCCTCAGTATATCATTGGATTTTTCACTCTTTGGCCTTTTTATGTAAAGGATTGAGTCATTTTATTGATACCTACAAAATAGCTTGCTGAAATTGCGATTGAGATTGTGTTCAATACATAGATAAAGTTGAGCAGAATTATTCAACAACATCGAGCCTTCTAATACATGAACATGAAATATTTCTCCGTTTATTTAGATCTTCTTTGATTTCTTTCATCAGAGTTTTGTAGTTTTCTGTATCTAGTTCCTTGACATATTTTGTTAGATTTAGACCTTTAAGTATTTCATTATTTTGGTACTACTTAGAATGGTACTCTTTTAAAAATTTCAAACTCCAGTTGTTCATTGCCTGAATATTAAAAAAAAGACTGACTTTTTTATATTAACCTAGTATCCTGCCTGTTTGGTATATTCGCTTATCAGTTCCAGGAGTTATTTTGCCCATTCTTTAGATAGGCTACATAGAAAATCAGGTCAATAATCTTCAAAGAAAGGCTGCTTTAATTCTTTCTTCCCAATCTGTATATGTTTTATATGTTTTTATTGTCTTATTGTAGTAGCTAGGACTTTCACTATGACATTTTATGGGAGTGGTTCAAAAAGACATCCTTGCTTTGTTCCTGATCTTAGGGGAAAAGCATCTAGATTTCCAACATCAAGAATCATGTCAATTATAAAATATTTTTATATCAAGTTAAGTAGGTTTCCATCTATTTTCTGTTAGCTGAGAGTTTTTATTAGAAATGGGTGGTATATTTTGCCAAATACTTTTTCTACTCAACTTGTCAGAGCCTTTTGAACCAGAGCAACTCCATCTTGAATAGTGGCTAGGTAAAATAAGGCTGAGACCTACTGGGCTGCTTTCCCAGGAAGCTGGGCATTCAAATTCACAGGATGAGATAGGCAATTGGCTCAAGATACAGGTGTTAAAGACCTTGCTGATAAAACGGGTTGCAATAAAGAAGGCAGCCAAAACCCACCAAAACCAAGATGGCAACAAAAGTAACCCCTGATGGTCCTCACTGTTCATTATATGCTAATTATAATGCATTAGCATGCTAAAAGACACTACCTCCAGCACCATCACAGTTGACAAATATTGCGACTTTAGGAAGTTGCCTTATAATGTCTTCCTTATAAGAGGAACCCTTATAAGGAAGGGTAGGAACCCTCAGTTCTGGGAATTGCCCACCCCTTTACTGGAAAACTCATGAATAATCCACCCCTTGTTTAGCATATAATCAAGAAATAACCATAAAAATGAGCAACCAGCAGCCCTCAGGGCTGCTTTGGCTAGAAGTAGGCATTCTTTATTCCTTTACTTTTCTAGTAAACTTGCTTTCACTTTATTCCATGGACTAGCCTCGAATTCTTTCTTGTGTGAGATCCAAAAACTCTCTCTTGGGGTCTGGATCAGGACCTCTTTCTGGTAATATCTTTCTGGAGACCATGAAGGGATGATCCTGAGGAGACCCTCAACTCAAAGGAAATAGACTGCAGCACCAATTGGAAGACTTTGAGTAAGTGAAGTGCATTTCCACATAGTGGATGGGATTGGGTTACAGGCCCAACTTCGGGGAGTTAAAGTCTCTCCTAAGTCAGAGAGGGTTAAAGGCCCCTCTTAGTAAGAGGCAAGGACACTTGACCAAACTTGAGTTTGAGTGCCAACTTAGGAAGGTTAGAGTCCTTCCTAAGATTTAGTGGGTTAGAAGTCCTCTCAATAAAGTCCCTCTTGGCTAAGAACAGGTTCGATACTATGGGATGTTAATGGCTATTCTCTTTGGATTAATTTGCCTTGCACTCTTTGCTCACGTTTGTGGGTGACAGGATTAGGCAAGTACAGAATTATAGGACTTGGGGAGCTTTTTTCTCCCCAAAAGTGGAAACTCAAGAGCTGATAAGACAGCTGGAAAAGATCCCTTCACAACTGATAAGTGGTTGCCTAAACTTTTCAGTGTCGCTGCAATGGATGGGTCTTTCTCTGGCCTCCCTGAACTCTTCTCCTTTCCCAGCCTGCTGCAGGGAATGCTTTTCTCTCTCTCTTTCTCTCCTTTCCCTTTCCTATCTTTTCTTTTACTCAGGGTAACCATCTTGCCCAGGGACCACATGTTGAAAAATGTCCTTCAGAGCTTGACCTTATAACCACATAGTGGTACTTTCTCTTGGTCTCTGCCATCCAGAGGACAGGAGTTTGGGGGTTCATGTCATAGCCCTAAAAATTATCTTGAGCAGTTAAAAGCTTTTGCAAGCTCAAAATTGACTGCTCTAGGCTCCTTCTAGGAAGGGCAATAGAGACTGCCCAGTGCTGTAGCTTAGTAGCTAAGGCTCTGCCATTTTACAATGGCAGCCTGGGTTCATTCCTGGCTTAAGGAATGAGTCCTTTCTCGTTTCATATCTGTGTGACCTTTACCATTTATTGATTCTCTTCCCCTCCATGAACCATCTTGAATATTCCTTTCTCTGAGCTCCTGGAAGGTTACCTTTGGCAAAGTCCAAAAGCCAGAAATATTGGCAGTTTAGCATGGCTAAAGTGGAGTAATGAGAAACTTTAAAAGATTTTTTTTCTTGACAGGGCACTACGGTTAATAGTCAGCTCAATTAAAAGCGGATATAGGCCGGGCGCGGTGGCTCATGCCTGTAATCTCAGCACTTTGGTAGGCCGAAGTGGGCAAATGATGAGGTTGGGAGATCGTGACCATCCTGGCTAACACGGTGAAACCCTAACTCTACTAAAAATACCAAAAAAAAAAAAAAAAAAAAAATTAGCCGGGTGTGGTGGCAGGTGCCTGTAGTCCCAGCTACTCGGGAGGCTGAGGGAGAAGAATGGCGTGAACCTGGGAGGCAGAGCTTGCAGTGAGCTGAGATCATGCCACTGCACTCCAGCCTGGGTGACAAAGTGAGACTCCATCTCAAAAAAAAAAAAAAAAAGAAAAAATTGGATATAATAGCCTGGGACTCTTAGGGAAAAACAAAGGAGGTGCTACAGACCCCGTTTGGGGAATAACCTCTGTTTTCCTCATGAAAACCCAGGAAATAAAAACGGATATATTCCTCTCAAAAGTCTAAGGCTCTGTTCCATTTTGCATTGCATTATCTAATGGTTTACTTTTGGGGGTATCAGAAATCACTTCACATTATGAGAGAGCTTTGGTGTGTAATAACTAGATAGGAAATAAGAGTATTGGGGATAACTAATGGCAGTTATGAGGGGTTTCTTGGCTTTTTGAATGTTTGGATCACAGAAGCATGGTCTTGGCCACCTAGAAGGTATGAAGATAACCCCACCCACCACCCTTCCCCAGTCCCCCACTGAGAGATAAGACTCCCATAGGGGATGCATTAATAACAGAATGGGCTAATTGGCTTTGGGTTGCTTGGCAATAAAATGCACAATAAAATCATTGTACTGTCTTGTTCTATAGTGTTTCTTTTTTTGGGAGAATCCAGGATCTGTTATAAAAATTAGACCCTTAATTTTGTGGGGATCTGTTTTGCCTTCCATCTGTGTCTGCTTACTATGCTCTAGAAACTGCATGCTTTCCTGACCCTGTTTCTTCAAGAGCTCCATGCTGAAGCCAGTAATCCAATTAAGAAGTTGGCAAATGAAAAATCTTACAACTACTGGATCTTCTTCTGTGTTTGTATATGTTTTGTGTGTGATGTCTATATATGAAAGTGCTTTGTAATTGGTTTAAAAATAATAAGAGTTTAAATCAAATATTTTGTCAGAAAAATTAAAACTGTAATGCCTTTTAGTTCATGTGACTTAAGTAATCTTTGGGAAAATAAAGACAATTTTAAAGATTATTGGGTTTTGAAAAAAAAAAGAAACTGTCTTTATTTACTCAAAGATTACTTTATTTCCAAATATCTTGTTAAAAAAGGTTCTGTGGGTATAAGTAAGTTGGCTAAGATTTGAAGGAGTTTATTTAGTTTTTTTTTTCCCCATAGGTTAAAATATCTTCAAAAACTTAGACATTTGGTCTAAATTATGCAGCTCAGATATTAGGTTTGCAAAAGGCTTTAAGGTCATAAACTTTTTTGACTTTTGAAAATTGTTCAATTTACCTACTTTGACGCATTAGATTCTAGATAGGTCCTGGAGACATGTGGAGTTAGCCATGCCCCTTAGCTATGCTGGAAAAAGTCAGACCTTATCTGCAGTTCTATCTGATGTCCTAGGCCCCACACCTAACACATAATAAAAATTGCTTATTTATCAGGTTTTTCACCAAAAATAATAGTTTCTAAGAGTTAACATTGTAAATGTAATTGGGACTACTGGATAAAAAGTTTTACATACAACGTTGCAAAGCATAGAAGGAAAATAGAATGATGTTTTGGTGGGAGGTTATAAAAATGCATGGGAATATAGATTTTGTTAAAGGGAATGTAATTTTGTCTAGTTCAGAGGGTTTTAAAGATTGCCTTAACCTAAAAGAAGGGGACAAAACTGAATGCTTAAAGTAAGTTGAAAAGGGTTTGTGAAGGGTTGATCTTGTAAAAAAACATTCTGTGGCTATAAGCAAGTTGGCTAAGATTTGAAGGCGATTATTTAGGTTTGTTTTCCCCGTAGGTTAAAACCTTAAATTAAAAGCATACTGATTTGGAGCCAGAATCTGAACCCATGTGGCCAAATAACAGGGTTTTCTTAGACAATTGATCTGTTTAACAAAAATTATAAAGAGTTATAAGAAGTTTATGAAAATCGTAGCTTATGGTCAAACTATTTAAAACTGGTTACATTTATAAAATATTATTACAAACTAGCTTTATCATTAAGGACACACTAATGCAAACATAAAATTTGGTTTTCTGTTTTGAAAGACTCTTATGTAATATTAAAAGATAATAAAAGGTTTTTGGCTGTGTCTTTAGGTTAATGACAGGGAAAAAGGGAAGGGAGAGAGAAGAGACAGATTCAGCTGGCCTTATGCTGTCTTTATTGTGTCTTGTTTAGAAAGCTGATTCTCTCCTCTCTCAGTGAGTATAGAGTCGTGCTTTTTAAAAAATATCTGAGTTATCATTTTGGCTAAATGAGTGACTTGTGGTGACTTGAAATTCTATTTTTATATCAAATGTCTTAAACCTTTGATAGTTGACAAACTGCAAAATCAAATTATAAAGTATATCTTTTTCTGGCCTCATACTTTGCCTATACGGTCCCTGTACAGGGACATCTGGTGAATAGAGAATGTCACTTTCTGACAGTCCCAGGAGCCCCAAGTTATCTTGGGACCTCAAGAGGAGAGGAATTTACTCAATTCATAGCTATTTGAGGGTATAAACCCATGGCTGGGCTTGGCTTCAAAAGACCTCTTATGTGAGATTCCTTTTATAGAACAAAGTTCCATAAAAGCCAACCTGAAAAAAAAAAAAGAAAACAAACAAACAAAAAAGACTTTATGTGAAAAATGATTATTCTTGCTGTGCTTTATACAAATAAGCCAACTGTTAAATTCTTTAACAGTTACAGGCTGCTAAGATGACCTTGCTGTACTTTACATAAATAGCCAAGTATAATAAAGCAAATAGGTCTTACCATGATTTGTCTTTAGTAGAAATGGAAAATTGGATCGTCCCTGTCTGACAGCTCTGAAGAGAGCAGTGGCTCTCCCAGCATGGCTGCTGAGCTCTGAGAATGAACAGACTGCCTCCTCAAGTGAGTCCCTGACCTCTGTGTAGCCTAATGGGGAGATACTTCCCAGTAGGGGCTGACAGACACCACATATAGGTGAGTGCCTCTCTGGGACGAAGCTTCCAGAGGAAGGATAAGGCAGCAATATTTGCTGTTCTGCAATATTTGCTGTTCTGCAGCCTCCACTGGTGATACCCAGGCAAACAAGGTCTGGAGTGGACCTCCAGCAAACTCCAACAGACCTGCAGCTGAGGGACCTGACTGTATGTTTATTGTGGCACTATTCACAGTAGCAAGACTTGGAACCAACTCAAATGTCCATCAATGATAAACTGGATTAAGAAAATGTGGCACATATACACCATGGAATACTATGTAGCCATAAGAAAGGATGAGTTTATGTCCTTTGCAGGGACACGGGTAAAGCTGGAAACATCATTCTCAGCAAACTGTCACAAAGACAGAAAACCGAACACTGCATGTTCTCACTCATAGGTGGGATTTGAACAATGAGAACCCTTGGACACAGTGTGGGGAACATCACACACTGGACCTTTCAGGAGTTGGGGGTTTGGGGGAGGGATAGCATTACGAGAAATACCTAATGTAAATGACGAATTAATGGGTGCAGCAAACCAACATGGCACATGTATACCTATGTATCAAACCTGCACGTTGTGCACTTGTACCCTAGAACTTAAAGTATAATTTAAAAATAAATTTAAAAATGGAAAATTGGGGGGAGAAAAAATTATATTTCAAGAACTATGGCACACCTATTAGATTCTAGTCTCATCAGTCGTTTTTGAGGTTTTTTTTTTTCTGCCATTTAAACTAATTCTTCTTATTCCTGTGAACCAACCAGTGATCTCTGGCTGCTGCTCAGAAGAAACATGAGAGATGGGTAATGTAAAAACCTGAATCAATATTCTAATTCTGTGCACTTTTTGGAATCAGCTAGCAACCCCATATCAGCCTGTTTCCAGCAGTTGCCCAGTTCATGGAAAACCTTCTTATTTGGTTTCCTTGAGATAATTTTGCTTATTTTGCTTTGCTGTTGTGGAATATATTGCTATTGTATTCTTTGTGCAGGAATGCAGGATAAGCTTACCAAACGTTTTCTTAAACTGAACACCTATTAATCTTCCAGATAGCACCTTTTGTCAGAACTCAGAGTTGTGCATGGCCCTTACCATACTAACCCTTTCTGGCTGAGCTCCTCTCTACCCTGATTACAAAAGACCCTAATACTTAGGCAGGAATATCATTGCCCCTATTCAGCATGAAGAAGTTACAGAAGATGGATCTTCATACATCTGCAATCCTTAGGATTAAGTGTTCCCTTGTAAAAGAGTGGCAGGACATGTCAGAGTCATTTGAACCAGAGCAACTCCATCTTGAATAGGTGCTGGGTAAAATAAGGCTGAGACTTACTGGGCTGCATTCCCAGGAGGTTAGACGTTCTAAGCACAGGATGAGATAGGAGGTCGGCACCAGATATAGGTCATAAATACCTTGCGAATAAAACAGCTTGCAGTAAAGAAGACAGCCAAAACTCACTAAAACCAAGATGGTGATGAGAGTGACCTCTGGGTGTCCTCACAGCTCACTCTAGGCCAATTATAATATATTAGCAAGTTACAATACACTCCCACTACCATGACAGTTTACAGATACCATAACGACTTTCAGAAGTTACCCTATATGGTCTAAAAGGGGAGGAACTCTCAGTTCCATTCACCCTTTCCTGGGAAATTCATGAATAATCAATCTCTCATTTAGCATATAATCAAGAAGTAAGGGTGTCCTCAGTTGAGTAGCTCAAGCCATTGCTCTGCCTATGGAGTAGCCACTCCTTTATTCCTTTTATTTTCTTAGTAAACTTGCTTTCACTTTGCTCTATGGACTCACCTTGAATTCTTTCTTGTGAGAGATCCAAGAACCCTCTCTTGGGGTCTGGATACGGACCCCTTTCTGGTACCAAAATGAGATGATAATAGGATCTTTCTTCTGTATTGTGTTGGCATGATAGATTACATTGATTGATTTTTTTTAATGTTGAACCATATCAAAAATTTATTTGTACATATTATTGGATTTTGTTTCCTAATATTTTGCTAAGGTTGTTTGCTTCAATATTATGGGAGAAATTGGTCTGTAACTGTTCTTTTCTTGTAATACCTTATCTGATTTTGGAAAGGAGAAGTCTGGCCTCATTGGCTCTGTTAGGAAGTGTTCTCTCTGCTCCAGTTTCTTTTTGGAAGAGATTGTGAAGAATTGATATCATTTCTTTTAAAAATATTTAGTAGAATTTACCACTGAAACTATTTAGGCTAGGTGCTTTGTCTTATGAAAGGTCATTAATAATATATTTAAATTATTTAACAGTTACAGGCTATTAAGACGACCTATTACTCTTTGGGTGAATTTTAGTGGTTTGTATCTTTTAAGGAATTTTGTCCATTTCATTTAGTTATCAAATTTGTGGGCATATATTAGCTAGAAATAAAGTTTTTACTTTCTTTTTATTATTCATAATATCATTAGTAATGACCCAACTTTCATTTCTAATATTATTAATTTGACTCTTAAATTTTTCTTTGTCATGTCTAGAGGTTTATCGATTTTATTACTCTTTGGAAAAAATCAGCTTTTAGTTTTGTTGATTCTCTTTATTGGTTTTCAGTTTCGATTTCATTGATGTATGCTTTAATTTATACTATTTCTCCATCTTGCTGTAGGGTTATATTGCTTTTCCTTCTCGAGATTGTTAAGGTAGAAGCTGAGAAATATAGTTTTAGATCCTTCTACTTTTCTAATACATGCATTCCATGCTATAAATTTTTCTCTAATCATTATTTCTGCTATTCCACAAGTTTTGATAAAAAGCACTTATACTTTTTGTTTAAAATATGTTTTAATTTTTCTCGAGACTTCTTTGACCAATGTGTTATTAGAAGTATGCTTTTTTCCTCCAAAATTTGGGAATTTTCTGGCTTGCTTTCTGTTATTAATTTCCAGTTTAATTCCATTGTGGTCTAAGAATATGCTTTATATGATTTGTCTTCTTTTAAAATTTGTAATGTGTGTTGAGTTTCCCAGATTGTGGTTTTTCTTGTGAATGTTCCATTTGAACTTGAGAACAACGTATACCCTGCTGTTGTTGAATTTAGTGCCTATAGATGTCAGTTAGATAAAATTGATGCCGGTGCTCTTCAGGTCAACTATAATCTTACTCATATTATATCTGTCTGAGCTATCAATTACTAAAATAGAAGTATTGGCAGTCTTCCACTATAATCGTAGGCTTGTCTATTTTTCTTGTAGTTATATCAATTTTTGCCTCTCGTATTTTGATACTCTTGTTAGCTACATACTCCTTAAGGATTGCTATGACTGCTTGGAGAACTAATCCCTTTATCAGTTTAAAACATTCCTCTTTTTCCTGATAATTTTCATTGCTCTAATGTCTGCTTTGTTTGAAATTAATATAGGTATGACAAATTTCTTTGACTAGTGTTAGCAAGGCGTATCTTTCTTCATTCTTTCACTTTTAATCTAGCTGAGTCTTTATATTTAATAATAATTTCTTGTAGACAACATACCCACTTTTTAAATTTCTGTCTTTTAATTGGTATATTTAGATCATTTACATTTAAAGTGACTATTGATTATATTTTAATAAATAGTTCAAGTAAGTTGCCCCATATATTTCATGGGTCGTACTTATACCAAAACATCACACAATATTGTACAAAATTCAAATTTAAGGCCGGGCGTGGTGGCTCACTCCTGTAATCCCAGCACCCTGGGAGGCTGAGGTAGGCGGATCATGAGGTCAGGAGATCGAGACAATCCTGGCTAACACGGTGAAACCCCGTCATTACTAAAGATACAAAAAATTAGCTGGGCGTGGTGGCAGGTGCCTGTAGTCCCAGCTACTCAGGGAGGCTGAGGCAGGAGAAAGGCGTGAATCCAGGAGGCGGAGCTTGCAGTGAGCCGAGATAGTGCCACTGCACTCCTGCCTGGGTGTCTCAAAAAAAAAAAAAAATTTAATTCAGCTTCTTGTATTTTGTATTTTTAATAGACTTATTAGAATAGCTTGTTTGTAACTGTTTTCTATTTGTTACACTTATTTTTTGCTTATTTCCTCATTTTTTTGGCTTTCTCTGGTTTTAATTGAGCATTTTATATTCTACCGTATCTCCTCTTTTGGTATATCAGTCATATTCTTTGAAAATATTAGTGATTTCCTTAGAGTTTGCAAAAGTTACATCTTTAGAAATTTTCCCACAGTTCTTGGATGTTCTGCTCTGCTTTTTCATTGTTTAATGTTTTTTCTCTTGAAATTTAGCTTGAAAAATGTCTATTGATGTATCTTCAAGCTCACTTATTTATTTCTTCGTCCTGTGCAGTCTATTGAGTGAATTAAAGTCATTCTTCATTTCTGTTACAGTGTTTTTGATTTCTTGTTTTTGCTTTTTTTCTTACTGTTTCTATATTTTTGTTTCTATTAACCACCTCTTTTGCATATTTTCCACTTTTTTGCATTAGAGTTAACATATTAAGTGATGATTAAATCCCTGTCTGATCATTCCAAAATTTGTGCCATATTTTAGTTTTGTTCTGATGCTTGCTGTGTCTCTTCAGTTTGAGTTTCTTCTTGTTTCTTATTATGCCTGTAACTTCTTTGTTGAAATCTGAATATACTGTTTCAAGTATTAGAAATTGTGATAAAAAGGATTCTAGTGTGAGGTTTTACACTAGTCTGGTTAGGAAGTAGGCTGTGTTTAAGGTTTGCTGTAGCTGTAGGTGAGAGATGCTTCAAATTCCTCTAGTGCCCTTGTCTTCCCTGTTGTTTCTTGGCTTTGCTAAAATTTCCTCCTTAGACAGAGTCCATGTCTTACAGCTCTTTGAGCCCTGTGGTGGCAAGTTGTGAAGGAAGGAAAGTGCCTACAATCTTATGATTAAATCTTTTAGTGGGCATTTGTTCCTGGTCTGTGTCATTAACCATTGTTTCTTTTTTTTTTTTTTTGAGACGGAGTCTTGCTCTGTTGCCCAGGCTGGAGTGCAGTGGCATGATCTTGGCTCACTGCAAACTCCATCTCCTGGGTTCACGCCATTCTCTAACCTTAGCCTCCCAAGTAGCTGGGATTACAGGGGCCCACAACCATGCCTGGCTAATTTTTTGTTTTTTTAGTAGAAACAGGGTTTCACCATGTTAGCCAAGATGGTCTCGATCTCCTGACCTCGTGATCCACCCGCCTCAGCCTCCCAAAATGCTGGGATTACAGGGGTGAGCCACCCCACCTGGCCTAACCATTGTTTCTTAACCCTCATTCTTATATTGAAGACGGGAAGACTAGAAGGGGCTGAAGTTAGGGAAATGACCTTCCCCAAGTGGTATAAGGCTCTGGCATAGTCTGGCAGGTAGATCTTCATTATCTAGAAGGCTATGGGAGTTCATACATGTTATAATGATTACTTTCTCCTCCCTCATCCAGAGCCATGATGGGATCTTGTGCAAATTTTTACCATAATAACCCAATAAGGTCCTGTAGATAAAGCCTATGAAAATGTGCACTTTCCCTAAAATTGTGAGCCTCTTACTCTCACAATAGTCCACATGCAGCTTCTAGCAATTTGTCAAAATTACTGTTCATGTGTTCCCCCACTTGTTTATGACTCCAGTGGTTTTGTTTCAGGTAAGCAGATTTTGGCTCTAACCCTGGATCTCTGGATTCATATACCTTTCCAGATTTTGAGATAGCAGTATAGCCAGATTCTCTGATGGGTTTAAAAACAGTTATTAATTTTCAGGTGTTTTTGTTCATTTTTTATTTTTTTACCTGTTGAAAAAGTAACAACTTCTAGGTCTTTACAGGTCAGAGCAGGATTCTGAAATCCTGCCCCAATCACTTTTACACATGAGCATGAAGGCTGATCCTCTTTTTGAGACGGTAGACAGAAGAAGAACCTGTAGATGCATAGTTCTACTACAATAAAAGAAAAAAATAACCTGAAGTCATGTAGTATCTTTATGCCACTATAAAGGAATACCTGAGGCTGGGTAAGTTTTAAAGAGAATAGGTTTACTTGGCTCACAGTTTTGCAGGCTGTATAAGAAGCATGGTGCCAACATCTGCTTCTGGTGAGGGCTTTAGGCTGCTGTTATTCATGGCAGAAGGCAAAGGTGAGCTGGTGTGTGCAGATATCACATGGCTTAACAGGAAGCAGGAGAGCAAGGTGGGAGATGCCAGTCTCTTTTTAACAGTCAACTCTCTCACAAACTAATGGAGGGAGAACTCACTCACTCACACCCTTCGACCCAAGGTCATTCGTCTATTTCTGTCTATTTATGAAGGATCTGACCCCGTGATCCATACGCCTCCCACCAGACCCCGCCTCCAACATTGGGGATCAAATTTCAACGTGAGATTTGCAGAGGACAAATATGCAAATGATTTGGGAAGCCTGTTTTTCTTTGTAAATACATTTATATTTAGTTACGTTTTCATTTTTTTTTCCTATTTTTAGTCTTTCGCCATCAGATAAACTCCAGCATTGCTTTAGCCCTGTTTTGCTTCTTTCTTTAATGAAGTTCCAGGAGAACGTGAAGTACCAGTATCGATAAAAGAAGAGAGAGGTAAGTGAATGTGAGTTGGAAGTGGACTTTGAGGTCATGCAGTCAAATTTCCCCTTTTTATGAAGAAAGGCACTGGGACTGAGAAAGGGAGCGAGATTCGTGTAAGGGGATCTGACTTCTCTGAAAAAGTTGGGGGTATTGAGCCCAAGTTTTCTGAATCTCTCTCTATTCTTGGTGATAAGAGCATAGCCCCAAGGGAATAGTTAATTTATTAAATGATATCACATAACCAATGGTAATATACAGATTCTTTTGTTTTTGTGGTTCCTAAGGGATCACCTCTTTTTAATTGAATATTACACCTTCTTATTAATAGAGTGTTGAAAATATATGAGTAGACATTTGGACTCTGCAGAACTGTCTCCATGACAGTCAGTAGTAATGTAGGTCACATTTTGATCCAAACATTAATTGACAATGTCCTTTAATGTGTATTTTGGGGCTCAGGTAGTAGCAGTGAGGAAAACTCATTATAAGCCCAGGAGGAGACAGTGTGCAGCTCTGTGACATGCCATCTGATGTTCGAAAGGGGGTTTTCACTGAATCCAGGAAGCTTTGCCTGAGGATAAAACCACCCTTTCACCAGCGTATGTGGGAGGAAGGCGGCAGTGGCCCATGGAAGTGCCCTCAGGCAGTGGGGTCCCTGTCACCTGCAGTATCACCCAGGCTTTGAAAAGCACTTCTTTCTCTTTTCTTTTAGGATCTAAACCTTTTGCTCTCACTTTGTCCACCAAGGAAAACTGACAAGCATTATTCTCATGTCTCAGCTTTTAAAAGTGCTTCCTGTTTGACAGATTTCCTTGTTCCCAGCTTAGTGTGTAGAAATGTTAGTTACTCTTTGGAAGTCTGCATCAATAAAAATCATTTAAATTTCTTTCCCCAGTTTCTGTGTCAGTTATAAGTCTACCAACAATGTCGTAGCTGGTAGATAAATAGCAATTACTATATTTTACTTTCCACAGGACCGCTCAAATTTCAATGAAATCAATTGGAAATTTGTTTTTGAAATTGAAGAAAATGACTAATATGATTTTTAAAATCATTTTAAGCAGTAGACTGGTAGATAAGACTTAAAGTTCTAATGCTGCCTCACTGTTAATTCTTGGGCAGTAGATAAACCATTTGAACAGCAGTGCATGATAAAAGCAAACAGATGCTCATACAAAAGTATTTTAATGGACTACTGTGAGGTTTAATTTTTTAATTGTTTTTATGCTCATTTAATTAAACTAATTTTCTTGAGCACTCACTATTATGGTTTGGGTTCTCCCAGAAGCTTATTTGGGAGGTTATTTCAAGAAACATTGGTAGAAAATTGGTGAAGTGAGACAAGGAAGAGGGAGAAGCCAATAAGGAATTCATCATTAAGCCAGTTACTCATCTGGAGATTCAGAGTTCTCTTACCTAAAGGCATGAAAGCGAGGGTATTTATCCAGTGACTTCCTCCACGTTGAAGGCTGTTAATTCCAGGGCACTTGTGGCTTGGCAGTAACTAAGTTGCTGTACCCCTGTAGGCAGCAAAAAGCCTTCAGCCACAGAGGCCACTGATGCCCTAGGATGATGGCCCTCAAAGTGCAGATCCAAAACCAGAACCATCAGCAGCACCTGGAAACTTGTTAAAAATGCAAAATTTCCCTCTGCTCCCTTCCTTAAGAGCTACCTCTCATCGCAGTGTATTTTCTGTTTTGATTGTGACTGGTTGCTCTCCACATCTGCTGCACAGCTCTCTTTTTGGGGTGACTTTTTACCATTTCCTAGTGTGAATACTGTTTCCTGAATTCTAGAAATTCTGCTTTCTAGGCATACTCTCTTATTTGCCAAAAAAAATCCTACAGTAGGTTACTGGGAAAATATATATGGGAAGTCAAGTTATTTTAGTCTTTGCATATCTGAAACTTATTTGCATATCTGCAAAAAGTTTATTCAACCATCACCCTTTGTCTTCCTCCATTTGTGTTGCTATCACGAAATATCTTACAGCAGGCAATTTACAAAGATCAGAAACTTATTTCTTACAGTTCTGGAGGCTGGGAAGTCTAAGATCAAAGAACCAGCATTAGTGTCCGGTGAGGACTGCCCTTGCTTCCAAGATGGAGGTTTGTTGCTGTGACCTCACCTTGAAGGAGCATGGAAGAGGAGGAGCCCACTCTCTCTAGGCCTTTTATAAGGGTGCTAATCTCATTCCTAGGGACTAAGCTCCCATGTCTTAATCTCCTCAGAAAGGTCACGCCTCTTCATACCATCACACAGAGGATCATATTTTATGGTAAATGTTAGAGGGGACACAATTATTCAAACTATAGCATCCTTGTTTTACTGTTTGAATATGAAATCTCTGGGAAAAACTTTTTTTCTAAAAAATGTAAAGATAGTTTTTGACATTCCCAAAGCAGATATCATCACTTGAGAAATTTAGAGCCACCTGGTTCCAAATATCTCTAGTAAAGCTATTTTCCCTGACCCCTCTGGAATTTTGGGAAATTGTCTTCATGCCTGGGTCCTGAAATTTATCAATTATTGAACTTTGTCCTTAGGATTTTAAATCTAAAGTCTTGTAACCTTTATTTCTGGAGTTTGTGGTTTTTAGTAGGGGAAATGTCTTTTTTTTTTTTTTTTTGGTAATGATCTCTTCATTTTCTGAAATACCATTAGTCAGATGTTGCACCACCTCAATTAATTTCTAATTTATTATCTTCTCTTGTATTTTCAGAGTTGGTTTTATTTTTGTTTCTACTGATCATAAAATAAATAAGAGACACTAAAAAGCTAATTGGAAGCTTTTGGTATGTGGATCTTTTTATAAGATGATTGTTTTAGGTGGAATAATGGTTCTTTAAACATGTGTACATCTTAATCCGTGGAACCTACTAATATATTACATTACATGGAAAAAGGGATCTTACAGATGTGATTAAGTATTTTGAGACGGGAGATTATTCTGAATTATCCAGATAAACCTGATAGAATCATCAGGATCCCTGTAAGAGAGAGGCAGAAGGTCAGAGAGAAGGTGCTACACTGGCTTTGAAGATCAAGGAAGGGGCCACAAGCTCAGGAATGCTGGTGTCTGCTAGAAGCTGGAAAAGGGGAGAAAGATTCTCCCATAAATCCCCAGAAAGGATGCAGCTCTAGACATTTTAAACTTCTGACTTCTAGAACTGTAAGAGTTCATCTGTATTGTTTGAAGTCACTAAACTCGTAGTAACTGAATGCTGAAGCCCTAGGAAACTAATACAGTGAGGCACAAGCCATATAGTGAACTGCCTTTTACACTGGGACCCCACACCGCAGGATGTAGAAGTGGATGTCAGTTTCTTCAGAATGCACACACTGTATGACAGCAATTATTCACTATGACTTTTAGTTTTCTCATTTGTAAATGGGCATAATAATACTTACCATAATGATTTCACCAAATTTTTGAAGAAATCAGGTGAAATAAATGATCTGAAGTTTCTAGCACCACAAAGTGCTCCCATCTCAAAATACTTCATATATAGGACCATAAAGTGCTATAAAAGGTAAGATTTGAAAAGGGTATAATTTGTACACATAGCACGTACGAGCCCATGGGCATCTCGAGAAAATATTTTTTAAATTCTGATGTGTCAAAGCAGGTATAATTTTATTTAGATTAACTCAACAAAGGGAAAACAAGAGAAAAAACTATTGCTAAATAGTTAAAGGGAAATGTCAAGGTGTGTCCTATATTGTCTGAGGAAGTGAGCATTTAGTTTATTCTAAGTAATTTTTGATTACGATATAATTTTAGCCTGACATGGAGTCTCACACCTGTAATCCCATTGTTTTGGGAGACGAAGTCAGCAAGATCACGTGAGCCCAGGAATCTGAGATCAGCCCAGACAACATAGCAAGACCCTGTATCTTCAAAAAATGAAAATATTAGCCATGAATGGTGGTGCATGTCTGTACTCCCAGATACTCAGGAGGCTGAGGCAGGTGAGGCTCAAGCCTTTAACTTGAGCCCAAGAGTTTAAGGCTGCAGTGAGCTATGATCTTACCACTGCACTCCAGCTTAAGTGACAGAGTGAGACCCCAACTCTTTAAAAAATGAGAAGCATAATTTCAAACAGATAAAAAAATGTGTTAGAGTAGCAGAACGGACTCTCCTACATCTTTTGACCAGATTCTCTGGCTGGTTATGTTTCTCCAATTGGCTTTATCTTCTTTTTCTACCTCATCCTCTGTCTGTGTACAAATTTGTCTAATACATACATACAAGATTCAATATATTTATATATTATATATTATAAAGATGGTGATAGTGTTGCCTTCATATAATTTTATTTTTTGTGACTTAGGTAGATACTGACTTTATTTTTCCTTATTACCTTGTAATGCTGAGCACTACATGGTTCTTACATGAACTCTAGGATGAATAATGAATTCTGGGTTCAGGATCTTCCTCACACCCGTCAGAATTTCAATTTCACCTGCTACATCATCTAAGTATAGTGCACCCCAGTGAAACATTGCCAGAAAAATTGAATCACAGTATTGTTATTTCTAGGTGCTATGACTAGTAACAATTTTCCCCTTTTATTTTACTTTGCCCTAGCAATTGAAAAAAATTCTGATTTCTAATATAACATATGAAAAACAATGCATAATGTTTCCTTCAATTCAACAAATCCACAGAAAAAGCAATCTATAATGAATATAGGAAAAACATAGAAGCCAGAGGAAAACATGAGGGTAAGAAAAATCTTTTGAGAGGCTTTGATTTACTATCCATAAGTGGAGAAGGTGACTCTTTTCTTTCTATTAGAACTCCCCCCAATATTTTGTGTGTTGCTATTACCTCTAGTGGTGACAGTTAGATCTGTATTTGTAAGAGAAAGGTATTTCTCACAAGGAGGTACAATTTTTTTCATGCCTCATGTCCCCGTTACAGCAGGTGGCACTATTAGGAAGAGGCTATGAAAATGCATCAGGGTGTAACTGGTGCCCTCACTGCTATACAAAGCCACAATACATCTCATGCATCATGCTCAGAGGATTGAGAGCACAATCAATGCTCCAGGAAAAAGAAGTCTAGAGTTGATGGCTTTGCTCAACTGAGAAGATCTTTAACTTTTCAAGGCACTTTATGCCCATTCGAAGATGTTAATAACATTTAATGGTCTTTACAGGCTACTTTTCAAATAACAGAAGCTTTAATTTGTTCTTTAACTGAAGTGCTGCTACTTATTAAATTTTGAGAGGAACGTAGGTTTATAGAGATATTTAAACAGTGTATTTGGAGGTGCCTGAAATACATATTAAAACTTTTAGAAAGTTTTAAGACTTCTAAAAGTAGATTTAACACACAAAACCACCAGATCCTAGAAACTAAATCTCTTTTTGCTAGACATGATCATCTCCAAAGTATGTTTGCACAGATGATGCATTGAAGTATGGTTAAAAATATAACAATATTGATTTTTATATTTATGATTACTCTAGCCTTTTATTATTCCTAATTTTTTATTTTGAAAAGTTTCAAACATACAATACAAAAATTATTAAGTATAACTAAAAGAAACAACTGTATATCTTTACTTAGTTTTACAAATTATTAACATCTTGCTACATTTACCTCATCTCTATATACATAATTTTAAAAATTATTGCTGTTGAACTGTTTAAGAGTTGCCAGCATCAGAGTAACAAAAGCCTGAATATTTAACTGTGCATCTCTAAAGAATAAGGATATTTTTCTCTTCAATCACAATATAAGGGTTATGTTCAGGAAATTGACATTGATATACTGCTAATACCCAATATACAGTGCCAATTGTCACAATCAAGTGTTTTCTATTTTTTTATATAAAGCATTAATCAAAAATCATGTGTGGCGTTTATACGTCTTGTCTGAGTTGCTTATCATAGCCATCGTTGTCAAAGTGAAGTGGTACCTAATTGTGATTTGTTTGCATTTCTTTAATGACTTTGTTGTGCATTTTTCCTGTCCTTATTAGCCATTCGTATATCTCTTCTGGAAATAGGTCTGTTCAAATCTTTTGCCCATTTTTAAATTGGGTTATTTGTCTTTTTAATGGTTAAGCGTACACATCATATATTCTAGACACTAGACTTTATCAGATATATAATTTTTAAAATATTGTATTACATTATTTGGGTTGTCTGTTGAATTTCTTGATAGTGTCTTTTGTAGCACAGAAGTTTCCATTTTTATGAAGTAAATTTATATATTTTCTTTTGTTTCTTGTGCTTTTGGTGTCATATCTAAGAAACTATTTTCTCATTTAAGATCATGAAGAGTTATACTTGTTTTCTTCTAAGAGTTTTTTAGTTTTAGCATTTATATTTAGGTATTCAATTTAAGGGAATTTTTGCACATTTTGTGAATATGTGAATTACAAGTATAACTTAATTGTTTATTGTGAATTACAAGTATAACTTAATTGTTTTTTCTATTTTTCAGAAAGACATCCAGTTGCCACACATCATTGGTTGAAAAGATTATTCTTTCTCTCTTAAATTTCCTTAACTCCCTTATCAAAATAAATTGACTGTAACTGTAAGTGCTTTGGTTGTTATTGTTGTTTTTAATTTGGCCTCTAAATTACATTCCATTGATCTATAGGACTATCTTTAAGCCATTACCACACTGTCTTGATTACTGTAGCTTTGGAGTAAGTTTGAAGTCAGAAAATGTGAGTTCTCCAATTTTGTTTTCCTTTTTACTAGATTGTTTTGAGCATTATGAGTCATTTGCATTTTCATATGGATTTTTAAATCAGCTTATCAATTTCTGAGAAAAAGGAGGCTGAGATTTTAAAAGAGATCTCTAATCAATTTGGAGTAGGTGGATATTGCTATTTAAACAATATTGAGTCTTCAAATCTATCAATGAGTAATGTCTTTCCATTTACTTAGATCTTTAGTTATTCTCAATGAGGTTATTTTTGTTTCCAATGTGCAAGTTTCTCTTATTAAATTTATTCTCAAGCATTTTATTTTTGATACTATTGTAATGAAAATTGCTTTCTTTATTTCACTTTCAGAGTGTTAACTGCCAGAATGTAGAAATAGAATTAATTTTGTGCATAATGCTGAAATCACTTATTAGCTTTCTAAATACAGTTTTTGAAGATTCCATAAGATTTCCTATGTATAAAATTATGTCATGTACAACTATAGATATCTTCACTTTTTCCTTTATGATCTGGATAACTTTCATTTCCTGTGATTGCGTTAGGATAAATATTTTTGGCAGGCAAACCACATCAGTGATAAATTGCTATTCTCAGTATGTCTCAATAGGATGAATTATGTCAGTTTGTCACTTTTTTGATGATGTTCAATTTGATCACTTGGTTATGGCAGTGTCCCTCAGATATATTCATTATAATTAAAAACTTTTCCTTTTTTCCCCTTTAAAAATAAGTGAACTATGGAGAGATTCTTGGACACAGTTTTTCTCATTCTTTCACATCTCTAGCTTTGAAAGTTTTACATACATACAATAGACAATAGTGCATGCATATAATTTAATTTAAAAATACATTTATTTTGAGAGTACATGTTCAAAATAATTTTATTAATTGGGTATACAAGCAAAGATGTTTAGAAACTAGTATTCTAGAAGTCTAGCCCCTCTCTTCTCCATTCCTTTTAATCGTGTGTTTTTTACTTTCATCCTGGACCTCAGAACCTTGGCTGTTTACTGGAAACTTCCCAGGTCCCCTGGCCTCTTTGAGTTTGGGGACACTACAGATTCCCCTCCAGATTTTGTGAACATCAGTCCTCTGCTTGCATCGGTTGACATTTTCCTGCCCGTTAGTTTTTAAAATCTCCCATTTTGCCTTGTTCAGCTTCCGACCTGTTCCCACCCCATTCATTCCTCCCATCCCCACAACTGTGTACAAACAGACACATCGGTGCACACTGTATTGGTTAGGGTCCCCCAACAGACAGAACCAAGAGGATATGTATATAGATATATGAGAGGGGATTTATTAAGAGTATAGTCTCACAAAGTTATGGAGGTTGAGAGGTCCCACAATAGACCATCCACAAGCAGAAGATGCTGGGATGCCAGTGATGTGTCTCAGTCTAAGTCAGACTCTCAGAACCAGGGAACTGAACTGTATAACTCTTAGTCTGAAAGTGAAGGCCTAAGGACCTAGGGGTCTGCTGGTGCACGTCCTGGAGTCCAAACGCCAGAAGCCTCGAGTTCTGATGTCCAAGAAAGAGGAGGCAGAGTGTGTCCCAGCTCCAGGGCATGGGTGGACACATTTGCCTTTCCTCTGTTTTTGCACCCTGCCCCCATGCCGTTTGGTTAGGGCCCATCCACATAGTAGACCTTTCCCACCTAGTCTACTCAGATTCACATGCTAATCTCCGGAAACACCCTCACAGACATACCCCAAAATTTGCTTTACGAGCTTTCTAGCTGTTACTAAATCCAGTCAAGTTGACACCTAATTTAACCATCACACACACCAAAGAGTCCTCCCTGTCCCCATTCTTTGGCATCAGGAAAAAACTAGTTCTAACCCCTGGGTTGCTTCTTTCCTGAAAGAGAACTAAAGGCACTGATCATATTTGAGCCTCTAGACCCTTTTGTGAAGTTCAAGAAGAAAATTATCTGGATCAATAATGCATTTTTATATAATTATATTTTATGCAAATATAAAACTAGTCACATTCTTTTCTGGTCATTCATTTTGGAACAAACTGATATATATAGTAATTGTCCTGAGGTTAATTTAAAGGCTGCTCATGCTTTTCAAACAAATGTTTGGTAAATTTATCTCAGCATGATAATGAATTCTACAGTTCAGAAAACACAATTCAACAGAGAAATTAAGGTATAAGCTCCTGGGACACTCTAATGCTCTAATGCTTCCAGAAAAAAGAAAGAAAATCCATCCATTCATTTACTCACCCAAGATTTATTGAGGCCTTTTTAAGTGCCAGACACTGTAGCAGGCAAAAGAGTACAAACATGAAAGACACTCCTTGGTTTTTCTGAGACACGAATAGACAGATTAGAAATTAATAGATGTGATATACACAGATAGCATGGCATGTCAGTATAGGGAAGGAGACCCTTGTACCACCTGCAAGGAGCAAGCATCCTGGACGTAAGTGCATGTGATTAAGATATCCTGGAGATGCATTTTAAACTTGGACGTAGGTGATGAATAGGACATGGCAACTGGAATGGATGTGAGTGAGGAGAAAAGAGCATGTTCAAGCCCAGGGGTCCTTCACTTTGTATTTTTGGAACCTTACAGTGAAACTGCTTTGGGCAATAATTCTTATTAAAATAATATTCTAATGAAGCCATCTTTGAGAATTGTTTTACTCATTTTTAAAATTTTAAGTAGATGCTATCTACTATAAGAATCTGCTTCATTCCTCCTATACCTTTGTCAAAATGAGAAGAGTTGTAAAACTTGACCTAGCAGCAGTATGCATATATTATAATTTCATCCGTGTTTTCTGTTCATCAGCATGATTTTCAGTTAGGGTGGTGTTCTGGGTAGTGTCTTCTTTCCTGTGTTTTCATCAAAGTTGAAAGTTAATTTCAAATAGTTTAGGAATGAAGTAGGGGAGGAAGTCATGAGAATGAATGCAAGAGGAAGAGTGAGGAATATTAGAGGCAGCTTTCGGTCCAAGCCGCAAAGTTTACTTTTATTCCAAAGGAAGTAGACCCATTGAGGAGGCACTGCATGTTGGTCCCTTAATAAAGCACTGTTGAGGAATGTCCTAAACTCAGAAGCATTAATAGAACTACTATTATTTCTGTTTTATTGTGTACCTGTGCTAGACATTCTTAAAAGTTCCAAAGAAATAAAAGGCAAAGCACACACATTTCAAGTATTTTAAAAAATGCTTACACGTATACATTAAGGAGAAAAGGAAAAATGTAGGGCTGGACAGTTTCCCTGTTAGTTTCTAACAGCTGCATTATTAGAATCCTGACATTTGAAGCCTCGAAAATTAGTATCGAACATCATTAACTGTCACAGGATGGTGAGGGTGTGGGCTTGGGTGAGATAATTCGTAAGTCAGGTCACATTCTTCTACAGTCCTTCAGATTTGCTCTTTTGAGCAAACTGATTCAATTTTTGCTCATACTCCTTATTTTCCAGTTTGAAATAACTTTGTGCATTATTAAATCAATAACTTAATTATTAAATTTAGTTAATTAGTAATTTAATTGTTGTTAAATTACTTAAAATGCACACGCAATGCTTTTTCTTATAAAGTACCATATTGACAACTGTAGTTGACACATTCTGATGACTTGCTTAAAATAAACATCTATGTGGGTGTGAGCAGTGAGTGGAACATCTTTGAGTTGGTTGAATATGAATGTGATCCAATGCACAGGAACATCAGCCAATGACACTCATTTGCAGAAACCCAAGTTGTGATACCAAAATAGCAGTAAAATAATATTGTGATTAATTTCTGTTTTAGCTAGTGCATAACTTATTTAAAAATTTTGTTCTGGATATATATCTGAAAATGTTTATTCTCAGGAAAATTATGTCCACAAATATATCTCCTTTTTAAAAAATACTATGTATACACACACACACACGCACACACACACAGCATATAAAATACATATACATTATAGTGTCTGTGCATATATATCTACATGCATACACATTGTATATATGTGCTTACCTATATATATTTACATATACACAATATATAAGTACATTCATGTGTATTTTGTGCAAAGACTTTCGTGCAAATGAAGCAGGAGCTCAAGAATAAAGGCCATGGTTGCACCTTCAGCCTTGGGACAGAAGACTGCCTTTCGTTAGGGAGTAGATTATTGGGGTCTTGTTCAAGCTTAGTGGTTTTTCACTTCGTATTCTTAGACCCTTACAATAAAACTGCTTTGCATAATAATTCTTTTTTTTTTTTTTGAGGTGGAGTCTCGCTCTGTCGCCCAGGCTGGATCTCGGCTCACTGCAAGCTCTGCCTCTCGGGTTCACGCCATTCTCCTGCCTCAGCCTCCCGAGTAGCTGGGACTACAGACGCCAGCCACCACGCCTGGCTAATTTTTTGTATTTTTAGTAGAGATGGGGTTTCACCGTGTTAGCCAGGATGGTCTCGATCTCCTGACCTCGTGATCCACCCGCCTCGGCCTCTCAAAGTGCTGGGGTTACAGGCGTGAGCTACCACGCCAGGCCTGTGTAATAATTCTTATTAAAATAATCCTAATGAAGCCATCCTTGAGAATTGTTTTACTCATGTTTTTATTTTGAGCTCTAGATGCCATCTCCCATGAGAATTGGCTTCATCCCCCCTATCCCTTTGTTGTAATGAAGAGTTATAAAACTTGGCCTAGCAGCTATACGCTTATGGTATAATTTCATCCATATTTTCTCTTCCTCAGTGTGATGTTCAGTCAGGGTGATGTCCTGGGTAACTTCTTTCCTATGTGTTCATCAGTTTAAAACATTTCAATAACATGCTTTTATTTCTTAAAGAATATATCATTTTAACAGTTTTTCAAATTGTGAAACTGTCACTTTTAAAATGTTATATTTTCCCTTCTCCCAGTTTTATCTTCCAAAATTCTGTTTTTTTTTAAAGCTGATCTTAAGTCATTTTGCTTCATCCTGATGGGAAACCTCAAACCATCTTGTTTCTACATCTCAGATTATTGCATTTTCTTTCTTTTTTTTTTTTTTTAACTTTGGCTTTTGCTTTAACTTTTACGTACAGAATAACCTCAAACCTCAGTAGCCCTGGAGGCTACTCTTCCTGAACGGAGAAATGCCTAGTTAATGGAAGAGGCATGTGTTCCCACAAGAAAATGAGGCGATATTCCCCATTTTGACTCTTCGCCTGATAGGTAAATGATGATTACAAAGCATCCATTGACACCATAGTTATTTACAAACACCAGAACTTAGTAATGGATAGTGGATCCAAATATAGCCAGTAATGTTTTCCATCTCACGCCAGGAGGCACGGGAATGTTTCCCTCACTTTAGTTATGCATTCAGTTTACCACAGGTTATGGATGGATTGACACTTCAATTGAATTTATTGTCTGCTGACTTTGGAGGTTTGCAGATTAAGGATGTTTACTGTTGCGCTTACCTCCACTTGTCATATTCAAAGTCTAGTCATAGTTTGTGTCTTTGGTTGTGCATGTACCTTATTCTGGACACTCTTCTCAGAACTTTATATGCATCTTCCATGCTTACAACACCTTATGAGCCAGATCATGATTTTGTGAGACATTTTATTTTCAATTTTTTTGTTTTCTTCAGGGTTAAATAATTGTCCATTAACAGAACTTGGTAATTCCATAGCATGGATTCAGTCTCGCTCAGTCTATAGAAAAAAGAATTTGAAAGTGATGAATACAGTAAAACTAATCTTTGTAAACTCCATTAAGTATACTGTAGTTCCTAGAACAGAGTAGAAGTTCAGTGAGTGGCCAGGCGTGGTGGTTCATGGCTGTAATCCCAGCATTTTGGGAGGCAGAGGCAGGTGCATCACCTGAGGTCAGGAGTTTGAGACCAGCCTGACCGGCTTGGTGAAACCCCATCTCTACTAAAAATACAAAAAATAATTAGCTGGGCATGGTGGCACACACCTGTAATCCCAGCTACTCGGGAGGCTGAGGCAGGAGAATCTCCTGAACCTGGGAGGCAGGGTTTGCAGTGTGCTGAGATCATGCTATTGCACTCCAGCCTGGACAACAAGAGTGAAATTCTGTCTATAAAAAAAAAAATGTTGAATTTATTTGAATAACAACTAAGTCATGAACATGTCATTTTAGATACTGAAATACAATTACTTTCTGTCTAGTAGCATATTTAAAGCCCAATTTTGTCTATTTGAGACTAGTAAGAGAATGTTATATCTTAATGTAGCATTTGTTATATCACCTACTAAAAATTGGAAATGCATGTTTGCTGACTAGACTAAAATTCTAGAGGGCCTGGACCATGTTATTTTTCCTTGCATATTCAGTGCCATCATAATAGGCACACTTCTCCTTTAGTTCACATTTCACTTAAGCAAACTAGGCAATATTTGATTAGAATATAAATCTGCATTGTGTGCACCACATTTGTTAATTCCTCTTGGGAGCTACAAGAAATCTAGAAATAGTTTCCTTGACTATGACTGTTGCTCTACTTAAATGGTTTCAAGTCTCCTTATTATAACAATGGGTTAAATTATATATCTCCCTTTAGGAGATGAGAGTGTCTGAAAAAGATTTTCTCTTTTGATAAGCATAACTGGTTTTAGAAAAAGAAGTTATTATTCTGATTTTTAAAAAACTACATGTCAAATATTGTTTTTTCAATATTTAATTATTAAAGCAATAGTCTCATAGCTGTAGAGACACTTTTATTATATCTATTTATTCTTAAATATGGCTATAGAAAGTCTAAAAAGTCTTACTGAATTAGCTGCTTGATAACTAGCACTCTCATTGGGATATGGCAGTCATGGACAGCAGAATAGGCCTTATCACAAGCAGCATCTGTGAAAAATGAATACAGTAATGAATGCATAGTAAATTTGAGGTCTAAGAATTTTGCTGGGCTGTCCAATGACTTTTTGAATGACGATGTAAACCATGATCAGTATTTCTCTGACATGTGCAGTGACTTCCATATATAGATACCACATTTTTCTGTGTGTTCACTTGTAATTCATCAGGAGCTTTTATATACCTAAGGGAAATTTTATCGAAAAACAGATACATTTAACCAATATTAAAATATAAATTGTTACTAGAAATTGAAAATCTATTTTTTTAATCTTACAGAATCCTACAGAATAGCCCAATTTCTTTCTGCAAGAAAAAGCCTGTTCCTGCCAGTCTTCTACCTAAGAAGAGTCTGGGAGTCTGAGCTGGGCTTGGTGGCAGAATCCCAGATGCTTCACCTGGGCCAAACACAGCACAAGGAGGCAAGGCTTAGAAGGAATGCAGCCCCAAGCATTGAAGAGATCTTCCCAAAGACACGTGGATACGGAGCATTTATGAAAAGAGGACTGAGATGGAACTGCAGGGCAGGCTTTCTCAGCCTGGGCACTATTCACATTTAAGCTAAATCATTCTCTGTTGGGGAAGCTGACCTGGGCGTTGTAGGATGTTTAGCAGCATCCATCTTTTGTCTGTCTACATTAAATGTCAGTAGCACCTTTCTCCCAAGTTGTGACAACCCAAAAATGTGTTCAGATATTATCACATACCCCCTGGGGAACAAAATTAGCCCCCTCCCCAGCCTGAGAAAGCCTGCTCTAGGGGATGGCAACTTGAGAGATCAGCCGAAAGGGGCTCTGGGGCGTAGAATGTGGGGGTATTCCCTGAGCTAATAAAGTGAAACCTCACCGGATATTTTTTTTTTTTATTGTGTTTCAGACCTCGGTGATGAAGGGAAGACTGCTCTTAAATAACCAATGGCATACCAGGAATATGCTTGTTGCTTCCTATGTTAATGAAAATTGCAAAAGATTAATGTGCAAAATTGAGAGGATATGTTCCATACATTACGGATGTAATAAAATATGAATAGGTAATAGCTACTGTGTACTATGAACCTATGAATGTAGTCTGTTCCTCAAACTTACTTGACCACACTTAAAAAAATTACTACTTTATAAACTATAATGATATAAGGCAATTGCTCACTTATTTTCATACTTTATCTTGGAATGACACTTCATGAAACAATTCCACACCCACTCATTTATTTTCTACTTATAGAAAAAATGTTATGTCATTAAGAAAGTATTAATGTTATTAATTCTTGGTCTACAGATGAAAAAACTGAGCTTGAAAGGAAGAGCACTCGTGTGGAGCTCAGTATCTATATCAAGTCTTTCTGATTCTATGTCCATGGCTCTTCCAAGGCCACACAGATTCTGGGCAGAGTACTAATCAATATTTAGCTATTTAGCTCATAATTTTTGTTTGCCTTTGTTCCAGTGGTGTCTTCACATGCCATATAAACACTCTAAGTGCCAGAAAGCTATCAACTCAAGGAAGATTTAATATAGACACATTACTATTATTATCATTATTAATGTCCTATTGGTAAACTTCTTGATGTGTGCATGTAGACACACACACACACACACAGAATGGTTTTGAATAAATAAAATAAATGTTTATAGAATTGAAAAGGCTGGGGATATACACCTGTATTTTTAATTTACAAAGAAGGAGCTGTTCCAAGGAAAACTGATTTCTCTACTTCATGGTCTTTCCCACATTTCTTTTCTCTTCCTGAAAAAATAAATGTTGGCTCTCACTGAATTAGTTTTAATATATTTAAAATATGTGTGAGCTCTGTGTATTTCAAGAGAAAATGTAAATCCCATCTGAAGTCATATTTGGTTATAATTTGAAAGAGTATTTCCTATGCAACTAATAAACAAATAAACAAATCAGTTTGATCCAATGGGCAGATAATATTGAGAGAGAACGTGTTTTTATGAAACGAAAATTCATTTTTGCTATGGAAGTTATTCTTGTGGAAGGAGAGCATGGAGAATTTCTGTGTCCTGTGTACGGCTCTGAGCGTCTTTCATGTAGCATGTTTCCCTGGCTGAGAGCTGAAAGAGGGTAGAGTGAATCTCAGTGGATCAATTAACAGAGGGACCTGTCCTTCAACAGCAGAAGATCTATTTCAGGATTTGCATATCACTGAAAAAAATTACAAAGCTGAGATAAATACAAGCCCGATAATAACTCACTGCAGACTTGGCTTCATTCCTAGATTTCCTTGGCTGTTTGTCCTAATAAAGTGTCTCCATGGCACTTAGGGCAGGAAGGTTATTAGTAGCTGTCAATCAAAGGAGGGAGTAGGCATCGGCAGGAGGAGGAAGAGAAGAGAGGTGACATTCATCCTCTCTTCTCACTGATATTGGGTATAAAAGTCATTCAGAGCAAGTGGTTAAAAAGGGACAGGTCCCTCTTCATCCCCATGGAAAAAAGAAAAGCTGCCTTGGTTACCAACAATTTAATAATAAAACGAAATACATCAATCATCTTTTTTTCTACCTTATTGATGCCTGAACATCCATTAATGCTAAGGAAATGAAGGACATATGAAAGAGATCTTCATAGGGGACTCTTGGCTTAATATTGTTTTTTTTTTCTGTTTTCATGAAATGCATACATATCGAGGCTTAAAGTTAAAAAAGAAAATTTTCATCGTTATCAAACATCTCTGTTTTTTGGTGCATTTTTTTAATGTTGGAATTTTTCTTACAGCATATCAAGTGAATGTCTTGAGAAAAAGAAATCAGGTAGCAAAACTAAAACGTATTTTTCAAGTTCATTTAAATCAGATACAGTGATTTTGACTTTACCAGGTTGATACTCAAAATCTACCTATATAGCAATTAATTGATATTTTAAAGGTATTTAAATTATTGTACCATTTTCTTAATTAAAGTATATCTACTGCTTAAGCACATCATCTCTCTATATGCATATTTTCATAAGTAACAGAGTCCATAGAGTGCTAATTGATATCCTTGTCTCCAGACAATACTTTACTAAATGAAATGACAATTATAACCAATTAAAATTCACTTTACATACTACTTCACCTATTTGGTATGTATTATGCATGAAGACGGAGAGTACATTGCCTCACTGCTCAGGATTTCTGTGTGTCTCAGAAATTGATGGACAGCTCCAAGATCTTCCTTTTAGTGCATTTTTTCCCCTTAAACCAGGGGTCACATGGGGGCTTATCAGAAACCCTGTATTTTGGTGTTACTTAGATTAAATAGCTAATAAGAGCTGTTATTTGTTGCAGATTGAGGCTTTTTTCATATTTGCCTAACCTACATCAAGAGCACTTCTCTGCAGAACTACTCTTGTGAAGATTTTTTTTAAATAGATATGCTACTTTCTAATTACACAGCCTATTCTTCAGCTTCTAGCTGCAAGATATTCTACATAAATAGTATTCATATCTACACTTCATTGTAACAGTTACATATTAACCTGTTGCTCTATACATGACTAAACTTGGAATTTTCTGACTTCCAATATTTTGCCAAAGCCCAGTTGACCTTGAACTAATATCAAAAGGCATATGCCATGTAGAAAGAACACCAGTATAACATTTGCCTGTTTTTTGAATAAAAGCATTCTCCATTTCCTGTCATTTCACCTTTTAAAATTTTCGAAACAGAAATATTCTGGAAAAAAAGAATACAAAGAAAAAAGAAAGGCAGGAATATAAACAGGAATTCTGTGACAAAAATAATACCGTATCCTAAAATGAAGAGTGGATTTCTAGTTTCTGGATAAATATTTAATTTGGATAAGTGACCATTTCTATCAGGGAATGTGCATTTGTCTATGCCTCGGTCCCATTCAGTTATTATCTGTCGTCTTGTGAATAGATGCTCCCTTCTCATAGGAGGATAGAATCCTGTGAGAATTTTCAGCTAAAATACTTTTTCACTATTAGGATGTGATAAGAAATGTGGAGTCATGCTGTCAGTAATGGTGCCTTACATTTTTCATTCTCACCATGAGCCCCAAATCAAAATCCTTTCATAAACTTCATCTTTATTCACTTATTTGCATGGCTCTTGCATTTAGTAGACTAATTTCTGAGCAACAAGTGGTGCTATCAATTTTTAAGAAACCCTAGGCTTGTAAGGGTTGGAGCTGTGAACTGTTCACATGTGAGTTATTTTGCAAAAGTGTAAGTGATGGAAACGTCAATAGAGTTGCAGGTTACTTTCAGAAACATTTCCTTGATTTGGAAAGTTTAACTGCATCCCCACAATTATGTTTGCATTTGTTTGTTTTTCATTCTTAATGAAAGGTCAGATGAATTATCCAAGAAATCAGCATTGAAAACTGACATTTGTTTGTAAATCATTTCACTTTGAAAATACATCTGTGTCAGTAAAATATCTACTTTTAGTAATAATCTTCCGTCTGTCTTAAATTATATTTTAGTAAGATTTAAGATTAAAACATCATTTTCATTTGCAACACTTTCATTCTAGAAAGTTTGATTCTAATACTTATTAAACAAGCTGCCAACATCAGATACAATAGAAAAATTACTTATAAATAACATTTTCCAAATTTGTTTAGTTCAAGCATAAAATGTTGAAAAATTGTATATATATTTATAACTGAATATAGTACGGTACAAATAAGATTTTATATTTGTAAGATTCCATTTTTACAATACATTTTTCTTCTCTCCCTTCCCTATTTACCTCTTTTCTTTGCTCCTTCCTTCTGAACCATCCCTTTTACAGTGTGACACATGGAATGTAACAAATTATCTATTAAAAATACTCCTTGTTGAAATTCTTTTGTTTTATTAATTTTGATTAAACATCCCTATGAAGTAGTATGAATCATATTAATTACTAAATCCTGTTTACTGAAATACTATGTCTTATTTGCAGTAAAAAATACTGTCTTTTCTTACAATAATAAATTTATGACTTTTTTCTTAAATTGTGTTTGTATTTTTTTACATTTTGATACCTAAAGTATCACTGAACATTCCTCGGGTGCAAAAATATTTGCATAATTTTTTTAAGGTTATGAATATAGGTTTTTCATTAAGTTTTTGTTTTGTTTGGTGAGTTTTTTTGTTTTGTTTTTTATTTTATATTTTTTTTAGAAAAGTTGTTTTACACAGTAAATGAAGTGCCAATGCAGACAAATGTAACCAACATTAAGCTGGCCAATAGAATTCAACAAACTGCTAAGGTCATTAATATAATTTGTTTTGGCACTGCGACATTTCCTAGTGCTACTCTGAGTAGTTTGCTGGGCACATCAATTTGTTTTCAGCTATTGTGAAATTGGATATCTTGGCTTTCATCCAAAGCACCCTCTCAATTTGCATATCTTTGTTATCATTTCAGGTTCTCAGAACATACTGTGGACTATCACACCATCTGCACCAAGATCCTCACATCCAAACACAAATTAAAAATGAAACTGTAAAATTTGCAAGGAAACAATACAGACCTTTTATCTCATTCTCCCTCTGTTCATTTTCAAAAGAGAAACTTGCTTGTAGCCAAGCATAGCAAAAAAGGCTTTTATTAATTGGACTGGCATCAAGCATGCATACATAAAATTGTTTATTTTTTCCCTATAAAGGGGTTGCCTGACATAAAAGGGTCTTTGAAGATGACATTCAGATTTTGACATTTGCATGATATTGTATAAATATCAGAGGTAGGAGACTTTTCTGACAAACCAGATGGGTCAAAAAAAAAAAAAAAGAAAAGAAAGAAAGAAAAAAAGCCACTACTGTAGATATATATTAGTCCTTTACTTAAAAAATATTAACTTATCCTCTAAGCTAGGAATTATTAGGCAGGAAAAACAAACATATTTGGTACAAACCAAAGCTTTTATTTTTGTTTTAAGAGAATTCTGATCTTGGGAAACTATGAAGTTTATTTTAGAGATATATTCTATATTTTGATTAAGAGCACATCATGTGTTGAATCTTGGCCTTGCAAGTGCTATAGTAATTAAGTTTTATTGTTCAACTCATTGCTGTTGGATGGTCTTGATTTTGATTGTAGGTTGGGCTTTGGAATGTTTTTGAAGGATGGAAGGGCATTCTGGGTCCTTGTATTCATCAACATCTGGATTATGCAGGCATAGCTGTTTTACTTCCCTTTGTGATTTCTGAATGCAGATGGAGTCTGCTTATAATTTCTCACAATGATAAGTGTCCCTCCCAACCTCCATCAGTAGATCCGTACATTAAAAAAAGAAGAAGAAATAAAAAAGAAAGCCACCTGGATGGCACTTAGGGGCAAAGGCAGGAGAGAAGAGCAGACAGATGACGAGGGGATTTGCTGATGGTGTGCTTCCATATAGATTTCAAATGCCGGCAAAGGGAATCTCCTCCATCTGAGTGTATAATAGAATAGCACAAATTTGATTAGACTCCTTGACCCTTAGTTATCAAGCAAGAATCAGACACAGTCAGCAAGTTGTGCACAAAATTCAGTTGATGTATTTGGCCTTCAGCATAGACTGGTCATTCTTCAGGTCCCTACAGCCTGATCCATTGATTTCTAATGCCTTTACTCTCTTAATCGTCTCAGTATTCATTATGCAGCCCCTGGAGACAGGTCTGTATTTTGTTTTTGTAAGCCTTGCCTTTAGTAATAACATGTTCTCCTGTTTTCCGGAGGAGTCCAAAATGGAAAGGAAAACACACGTCTTTTGGAAATAATGGTCTGATGTGGCACAATTTGAAGGTTGAGGCAAGTCATAGATGAGAAGTGTCTGGATAAACAGGAGAGTCTTGCACATACGGACAACTTACCCATTGTTTGGGGGCCCTCATTTCCATCTTTTTAAATCTTTTGTTGCATCATTGCCAAGTTATTTCTCTTACTCGAAAGCCCTCCCTTCTGCATTCATGACATAAAACTACACTAGTTTTCTACTCTTTCCTGTCTCTTTTGTGGCTAATTAGATGATCTAAATTTCACTTGCTCACTACCTTCAAGAACATGCTCCCTTTTTCCTTTTCGGATTCTCCATGTCTCCTTGTTCATCATTCCTCGTCCCCAAATTCTCCTTTTTATGCTTTTTTTTTTTGGTTTTAAATAAAACTAGTAAGAAATGAGCATGCTGAATGAAATCACACAAATAGTAGAGTCCGGTGATACATTTCTAATTAGAACAAGTCCCGCCTCGCATCACCTGGTCAAGTCTCCTTACTGTGGGGAGGGTGTGAATTTCAGGGCACTACCTGGAACTGGAACCCCAGTACACTACCTGGAACCTGCTTACGGGGTGCTGGGGAGCAGTTTTTCCTTCGATGTCTGGCTGGGACAAAGAAAGGGTATTGCCAAGAAGCTTTTCTGTTGTTAGGCCACCCTCCTTCCTATCCTTCAGCTAGGGACAACAGGCTTTTCTCGAACTATTTTTTGTCTGTGATTGTTGGCAGTTCTGGTTGGTGACTTCTACAAATTCTGGTCCAGGATATGTGAGAGTGAGAAAAGAAACCCAGAAATTTGTTGTACTTTGTTCCTCAAATCTCAGGGTTCCTAGGCAGTCTGCTTTTCTCTTTCCACCTTTCAGTCTTCTTCTGTGATTTGGCACCCCATGTCCAGCATCTTACAGTTCCAAGTGAGAGCACAGAGAGAAATGAACTACTCCATTTTGGGGTAACTTGCTATCCATTTTGTCACCTTTGGTTGTTTTCCTCACTATGTTCAGATTACTGTATTGTGTTAGTTGTATTTTTGTCAATGAATATGCACTAATTACTCAAAAAAACTGTGCTGGGTATTTGTCACTTAGTTAAATTGGCAATTCTGTATCTTACTTGCGGAATTAAACTCTAAAACCTTCTTTGTCTTTTCTATTGTACTTCTTTTATATCCGTTTTTACCTTTTCCTTCCTCCTCCAGCCTTTAGTGCTTCTTGCCTCCAGTACTATTTTCACTATCACCTATCATGAATCTATATTTTCATCAAAAATCTCAACTTCTTATTTTTTCTCAAACTTAAAATTAAACAATGTCTACTTAGTCTACAACTGATGCAAATGAAACTTATTGACATTATGGTCACACAATACTCCAAGTTGTGGAAGCAACTAATAATGTTCTTTTTATTGGTATTGTGAGCATCCAACTTCTAGACAATTAGAGGAAGGATCACATGTAATGAATTTCTATTGTGTTCCAGGAATGGTAGTTGGTGTGCTTTTTTTTTTCCCTCTTCCAACTTAGAGGGCTCCTTCAATTAGTAAGAAATTTTTACCTCTACTATTGACTGTTATAAAAAATAGAAGTTAATTTGTGTCTCCTAGCTGTACTTAATCAGGATAGTCAAATATACTGAAGACTCTTTAAGCTTTACAATTTATGTTTCTTGGGGTTTAAAATCTATATACTTTAGAAAATGCCACAGAAAAATGTACATGGCTTAGTTCATAGCATTTCAAAATAACCGTTTGAAAGTGAGATGCTGTAAATCAATAGTTGATTTTATTTGGTTTGCAACACATTAAAGTAAAAGTATGAGCTTTTTTAATTCAGCAAGATTTATGGTTTTAGTATAGTATATAAATAGATAGTGACCATTTGTGTTTGCCTTTTCAGGTCTATCTACTTAGAAACTAAAAATATAAATAAATTAAAATAAAATAAACTCACAAACAACTCTTAGATCAAAGGAGAAATGTAAATTAAAACAGAAGATCAATTAGAAAGCAATGACAATAAAAACATTTCAAATCAGAACCCATGAAACACAAGTCATAGAGCACTCAGAAAAAAATTCAGAGCATTAAATATCTATAATAATACAATGATGATAGATGGAATAAGCTTACAATTCAAAAATTTAGGAAAAACATAAATAAACCAAAGGAAAGCAGCAAGAAGTAAAAGAAAAGTAATTACTGAGAAATTATTGAAAACATATGAACAGGAATCAATAAAAGCAAATGTTGGTTCTTTGAAAGATCAATGAATCAACCAAACCACTAGCCACCTTAATCCACACAGAGAAAGAAAGCACAATTACACAATATTTAAAAATGTCAAAGAGAAAACAATATTTTAAACAAATGAAATTCTCAAAAGAATTATAAAAGAAATTGTTTTTTAAAAAAATATATTCAAATACATTCGAAAACCTAAATAAAAAAACAACATACTAAAAAAATATAAATTAGCAAAACAACCCCAGTAGAAATAGTAAGTCTATTCCAATCAATATCCATCAAGGAAGAAAAATTTAAACAGCAAAAAACATATGATAATTCCAGAAAACTTTATAAGAAAATTTCAACAAACCTGTGAAGACCAGATAGATATAACACCATGTAATATATTTCAGAAGATAGAAAATAAAGGAAAATATATATTTTAAAAAAAGAATCAAATAAAACAGACTATAGAGGATACATAGACTGATAAAAAGCACACAGCACCAAGAGTGCAGAACAATCTCACTTATTAATAATAGTAAAACATTTTGCATGTCCCTTCCCCAAAAGGCAAAGTTAAATGATAAAATATGGTATATAAAAATGATTGATATCCATATTTTAAAACGTTGTTAAAAATTGATAAGAGAAAGACTGATAACCTGCCATGAAAATAGTAAAAGGTATGAGAAGATGGCTCAAAGAAAAATTAATACAAATGACTCTTGAACTCTGAATGCACACTCAACTTCACCCCTAATAAAAGAAACATAGCTACACTGACATGGAAAAGTTTGATAATCCATTCTGATGATGAAGTGGAAGGGAATGCCTGTGTTCTCCACTTTACTAGTGAAAATGCAAAATTGTACAGTTCATATGAAGGAGAATTTGACATCCAACAACTTTACATATACTCTTTGCTTCAGAAATCCTGCTTTAATTCAGCAATACTGATTCTAGGAATCAATCCCCAAAATACATCTGCAAAAATAAAATGGAATGAATGTATAATTTTATTAAATGTGAAAAGATTATAAACTCAAATGTCTGTCTACACAGACGAGTACTATGGACATTTGAAAAATGAGCAAAGAGATTTCCATACACTGAATGGAATTATTTGCAGGATATATTCCAAAGTAAAATCAAAAGCAAAAAATAGAAAAATGTATGTATATGTCACCTTTGTCACATAAGTGTAATAAAGAAAGAAAAGTGTATATACCAATGTAGGTATAACAAACACTAAAGTATTGTTACATAATTATAAAATAATGACATATTTTAGCCCAACAAATGCTAGATAACCAGACATCATATAGCTACTGATGTGATGTAGTATGTCATACATGGCACCAACAACCAAGTCTTCTCCTCAACCAGAACATATTTTAACTTGAATCTAATAAAGCCTTCGGATCTATCTTTTAATCTACTGGTATCTTTAAGATACAGGAGCAAGTTGAAGGTTGCCATGAGGCAGCACTTAACCCAATCGAGGACATGAGGTATTTCTGTGGGATAATTGATCCCATTTCCTCAACAAGTCAATAACATAAATACAAATTAAAAATATTAAGAAAGAGGATAATAGTCTAATTAACAGTACCTTAAGACATATAACAACACAAATGATGCCACTAGAAAAAAACCAGAAGTTATTTGAGAGTGATTCTTCAGTGTTATTAGCATAGAAAATATTGTTTATTTGTTTGTTTTTAGAGACAGGATCTCACTCTGTCACCCAGGCTGGAGTGCAGTGGGGTGATCATAACTCACTGCAGCTTTGAACTCCTGGACTCAAGGGATCTTCCCATCTCAGCCTCCCAAAGTGCTGGTACTATAAGCATGAAGCACTATGCCCAATCTGTTTGTTTGTTTGTTTGTTTGTTTGTTTGTTTTGAGATACATACTGATGTTCTTGGTTGGGATGGTTGAAATGGTATAATACTTAGAATTTCCTTTACAATACTCCAGAAAAGTCAAGGGTGAGGGGGAGAAAGAGAAAACTGTACAAAAGTGAAGCAAAAGACAAACATTGCACAAATTTTTATGATTGTTAAGCTTGATTATGGGTAAATTATGATTCTTCATATTTTCTATATTTGTTTACATGCATAGATTTTCATATAAATGAAAGAAAAATAGAAGGGAAAGATTGTAGGAGACATTTTAGAAACTATATTAATCATGCTACAAAACAACAAAACATAAAATAGCAATGGCATACAAAAAAATAAGTTATGCAGATCTAGAGTGAGCTGGGACAGCCCTGCTCCAAAAGTTTTTCTGAGGCCTGAGCTGAAGTGACAGCAATTAATTTGGACGTATTCTTCCTCCTAATGGAAGGCCAAAGGAAGCCCCCGGAAAAGCAAGAAGAAACACACAATGCCTCCTTGGTCTCCACTCAAAATTGACACTATCACTTCCTCCATATTCTATTGGCCAAAGCAAGATACATTTCAAAGCACAACCAATATCAATAAAGCAGGAACATTCACTCTTCTCTGGGAAATTCGAGCTGAAATGGGGGCCTGGGGGAAGAAGGAGGAAGGAAAAACTTACCGAGAAACCATGGATCACAGAAAATAAGATTTAGAGTTTGATTTGGTCATGCCTTTTAGTTCAAGTGAAGAAGAAATATAGACAGTGGATATAGGATCCTGGTTTTCAAGAAAGAGTTTGGGATGAAGATGCAATTTTTAATATTGATTTACCATTGCTTTCACTAAGTTGCTGTGGTATTTTGGTATTAAATATTGAGAAAGCATATTGACAAGACTATTCATGGATATTTTCCAAATCTTGATTAGAAATGTGTAAAGAGGTTTATATAAAATAGCAGAATTCAGAAAAAATACAAATAGTTTTATGAATAACTTTTCAAGGTTAATTGATTCTGCTAGACGGTTTTAATCCTAGTTTAACATCGGGTTTTCTGAAATAACAAAATGGGAACCAGCAAAATATTAAGGAATCACAGATTCAGAAGGATGAAAGATTTGAACTGGTCCTAATTCCTTCCTCCAGGAATTCCTTTGACAACATCTGTGCAGATGGTCATCCAGATATTACTTGTCCACTTTCAATGAAGAAAACTCCATTATTTACAGAATGCCTCATTTAATCTTTGGATGATTTTTAGTGCTGTTTACTAGCATAGTGATCCCACTAAGCTTCAGTTTCTTCAGTTGGAAATGGTAATGATACCTCTTGCATTCCGTCCTTTTATGTGCAATGAGAACAATTGTTCTTCTCCAGGCACATTGAATCTTGCCAATATCCCATGACACCTTAAACATTACTGATTGTAGCTAGACACAGTGGCACACACTTGTACTCCCAGCTACTCGGAATGAGAGACTGAGGTAGGAGGATGGCTTGAGCCTGGGAGGCAGAGGTGTAGTGAGTCAAGATCATGCCACTGCACTCCTGTCTGGGTGACAGAGTGAGAACCTGACTCAAAAAAAAAAAAAAAAAAAAAAAACTGATTGTGGTTTCCGAATCTGCATTTTGAGATACTGCTTTCTGGGAATAAGGGAGTTATTCTTAAGCTTGGCTATTCATTAAAATCACCTTGAAAAAAATATGAAGTCTGGCCCCAACCCCAGAGAATCTGATATAAGTTGGTGGTATGTTCTAGATATTAGAATAGTTAAAAGTTCCTCAGGTGATTCTAAAGAACAATCAGAGGTGACTGTTCTGAGGATGGGATTTGTTTAAAGCAGATAATTGTTCTTTGATTCATCACCTCTTTCTTGGGCTGAAATTTTCTATTAACTTTAAGTTAGTATAGTCATTTGCATGGAGCAGTAAGCCCTCAAGCCACATTCAGAGAAAAGGGTTTATTCAAAAGTTTTAAATGGTAATATAAAAAGAATTTTGTGGAAATTCAAGAAGAGGTAAAATAATATCACTGGTCATCATAAATACTAGATCTGAAGTTTTCTTTTGTAGGTAATGTCGCTAAGTCAATACAGCTATACTCTAGTTCATGGGTTCCTAAAATTTAGCATGAGTCAGAATCATCTTCGGGTCCTGTCAGACAGTTTTCTAAGCCCAAACCTCAGAATTTGTGATTCAGTAGACTCAGGGTTGAGCCCAAGAATTTTCATTTTCAATAATTTCCCAGTTGATGCTGATACTTCTTATTAGAGATCACACTTTGAGGATACTGTTCTAGTTGTTTACTCCTTTTGGACACCTGTGAATTTGCTTCATCTGCTATTTACTAATTTTGCTCCCTCATCCCCTCTACTTACATAATGCAATGATTCTGAAACCTTCTTTTTTTAAGCATTCCAGATGATCCTGCTGCAGGATGGAGTTTTAGAACCACTGTTCCTTGTGTTTGGCTTGCTGTAACATCCTGCTTCACTGTTCTATCATAGATTTTCCCTCACTGATCACTGGTGGTGATTGAAATTCCTGAAAAGCAGCGGCTCATTGGCTCAATTCAACTTCTCACATCAGATCATTGGGCGTCCAGTCATGGGTCAGTTTTGCTTTGGCCAGATGATCAATCAGCCATGAACAGTTTCTCAAAGGGTGGCCCTGGCACCAGTAGCAATAGCATCACCCAGGAACTTGATAGAAATGCAAATCATTTGACTGTACCCAAGGCTTGACTCAGAAACTCAGGGGTGGAGCCCATCAATCCATCTACATTTTAACAAACCCTGTAGGTGAGATTGCTGTGCACTAAAGTTGACAATCCCTACCGCAAAAGAAGAATGTCACTTATGCTCAGCGACCTCATATATTACTTTATCTCACCTCAAATAGCATAGGCCCAGCTGGTGGCAAGAGTCATCAAAATATTTTTAAAAATGTAAAATCTTGCCACTAATTTGCACTTCTTCAAACTCCAACTTTTATAAGCTCTAAGATATCCATTTCTAAAAGAGATTTTTTTAAAATTAGATCTGTCTTTGATATCGTGGGCCCTATATTACCACATTTCTACACTGTCTATGGTTTCAACCACAGACAACCTGGTTTCAGTTTACAATTGTGGAATCCACAAGGACCATATTGGCAATAAAATACTCCACAACTTCCATGGCAGTTCACATCTGGTATGTAATTTTACATAAACAAATTCTACTTTGATGAAACTTAAACCTATGAAATTTAAACAAAATGGTGTTAGGGCTGAATCCCAAATGAAAAAGAAAGGAATTTGGGTTTCCGTTTTTCCTTTTTGAAACCCAGGTGCACATTAAAGTTAGTGCCAGGACACACATTTGTGTAATTTGGCTCAAGTGCAGATTTTCCTGTCTAATGACATTCGACTGGCTACATCAAAATAACCACAGATCTCAAATAGAGTTGGGTAAACCCCATCCTTCCAACAGGGGAAAGAGGAAGGAACTTGCTTAGGTAGCCAGTAATGTGCTAAGCCGCACCATAACCTTCAACTTGATATCTAATAAAACATTGAAGGAAAGCACTGTTTTCTGCTTTGGATTGAATTACTAACTGAGCCACTCAATTCTGGAATCTGTTTTAGGCAGACTCCTATATCAGATGCTGTAGGGAACCAGAAGCCAAATTATTATTCTTCATCTTATCTTTATAAAATAATAGAAAATAAAAAATGGACATGACCATCCTTTCCTCCTACAGTATGTGATCTTCAGTGATGTAATTAGATTACTAGGTTCTTTATGATGTATTTTTTCTTGAAGCTGTTAGCCTCAAACATAAAATTTTCAAAAATCAATAAAACATAAATATGCTATTTATGTTTTTGTGACTGAAATCACAAACTAGTATATTCAGTCAACTAGAAGGAAGGTAACTAAAATCAGTAATCATTGTGCTTACGCTTTTCTCAATATGCCAGCTCAAACTCTGAAATTGGTAAAATCCCAGAACCCCCTTCTTCTCTAGTCTGCCATTGGACATGGGATTCTCCAGGGTTTATGGTGATGCACTCCTCTCTGGATCCACATTTTCTTCTTCCTGAGTGATTTCACCGGTGTGCTCATCTCTAACGTCCTGACTTCAAGGCTCTCTGACCAATTCTGCATCACTTTTTCATCTGGATTTACCATAGACACCAGGACTAGTATGTCTGAAATGGAACTCAGTGTCTTTTTCTCTCATCTCAGCAGAAACCTGATACATATTCCATGTTCTCAATGTGTATCTTAAGCAATAAATCCAACAATTATTCCCGTCTTCTTCTTCTTCTCACTTATTTTCCATGTTTCTAAAATCAGTGGTCACCTTTTCTTGATTCTACTTCAGAGTTACCTTTCCAAACTGCCCTTCATATTCATTCTCTGTCATCTTTCACTGGAACCATTTTCATGTCTTCATAGTTTTTCTGCTATGTACATTCCTACATTCCAACCCATTTTTCACTTGCACAGTTTCTTCATTAAATTGTAAATATGTCCAGATTATCCCTATTTTGAAGTTTTCCTTTGGAGTCATTATAATTTACAGAGTAGAACCTAGTAGCTTTCTATGAAGCCCTTCAAAATATAGTACATACTTACCTCTTTACTTTTATCTCTAGATATTTAACTTATGCTGCAATCACTTGCACTACTTCCCTTTTCAGAATGTATCATGCCTCATCATGCTTCATCATGACCCATCATGCCTTTGTCAACTGTCATTGTGCTTCATCATGCCTCACCATGACTCATTATGCCTCGCCATGACTCATCATGCCTCATGATGCCGTCATGCTTCTCTATGCTGCTGACCACGCTGCTCTCTTTGGCTGCTAGGACCCTACCTTCTTTCTCTGTTGCATTACCCTTTTTATTCTTTCACATTAAACTGAGCTGTTAGCTCATTTAAAAGAACTTTCTTGAGTAACCTAGGGTAGGACTCATTTTTACTTATTCTAGCCCTTTGCACATTATATTGTGAGGTTTCATGCCATAGGATATTCTAGTGCTTATCTACTTTGAATTTCCCTCTGCTCTCAGCAGACATGGGAGGACCACACTGCTCTACCCCCTTGCAGTTATTTGGAACCGTATTACCAGATTCAGCCAAGGTGCCCTGAACAGAAATGAAAGGGGTCACTTCCAGAACATAAACACATTTAATTGCTCTTTTCCTCTGCTTCAGTGACAAAGGAGGCCTGGTATTACACATGGGGCAGCTATAACATTGTGTATCTTCTGTTAATCTGAGCTCCTGTGTGACTCTACGGAACAGAGCTTTTCTGCCAAACACAAGATGAGCAGGTAGCATGAGTGAATTAAATTTTTGTACTGTGTTTTAGTTATTATTGCTATGTAACAAAAGGCAGCCCAAGAGCCAAGATCATGCCACTGCACTCCAGCCTGGGTGTCAGAGCAAGACTCTGCCTCCAAAAAAAAAAAAAAAAAAAAAGGCAGCCCAAGATGTAGCAGCTTAAAAGAATAGCAATTGATAACTTCTCATGATTCAGCGAGTTTGCTAAGAAGTTCTACTAGTCTCACCTAGGCTCACTCTGGCTTCTGTTCTCTTCCATGGGCTCATTCCCTCTCCATGTGGCCTCACTTCTCCAATTGGTCTCAGTCCATATGGTCTCCTTCCTTCATGTGTTCTTATGCTTCAGGGACTTTCTACAGAACTTTCTTAAAGCATAGTGGCTGTGTTCCAGGTCTCTGCAAAAGCAGAGACTGCCAGGTCTCTTAAGAGTTAGGTCTAGAACCTGCATATGCTGTTGGCCAAAGCAGTGACAAGGACAGACCAGATTCAATGAGAGTTTTCATCCCTCTTGAGAAGTTTAGCACAGGCACACAGGGAGAGGAGGCTTTGCTGCTGGCCATCTGTGGAGGCTACCTACCATATTGGGTTAAGTCCCTGAGAGCTGGAGGTTAATTGTCACTGCGGTGGACCCTAGGCTATCTTGGCTAAAACATTCTCCTTGTCTTAGGAACTACTTTGTAGGTTCTGCATGGTGAGGACAACCATAGAGTCCTATTTCTTGAAGTTATATCCACAGTTCCCAATATAAGGGTTGGATCATGATCAGCAATTCACTAAAAGCTTATTGAATAAATGAATGAAGGTTACTTAGACCAACAAGGAAAATACAGCTTGAGGACAATAAATGACAGTGTAGAGGTCAAAACATAATGGCTGAGTAATGCAGTATAATGACAATATTATACATTATGTCTATTTACCAGTATGTTGCTATATGCAAAATAGATTCATATACTATCTAATCTTTTATTCCTTCAGACTTTCCATGAGATATGAAAAATTGGATATTATTAAAATAATTTTACAAATCAAATACTCAAGTCACAGAAAGGCAGAGAAAATATTCAAGATCAAATAAAAGGAGAGTTGCAAATATTAGTCCTGTGACTTAGAATGCAGTCTTCTATTCATACATGACTACATTATTACATTGGAATTTGGGAGATTGTTGAAAGTGAAAATAAAAGAAATCAGATGAATATGTAGGGACAGTGAAGGTCAAGGCAAAGATTTAAAGGAGGATAAAAATATTCAGAGGAAGACAGCTTTATGCCGTCAAGGAAAATGTGGGTTTGTAATAGATACAATGGATAATTTAATTAGTTGAAATGGATAAGTGTGTTTAAGAAGAGTGTACAAAAATGAAAACTCAGAAGATATGCATCAGTCTATGTACAAAAGGCAAGTGACATAGATCATGAATCTTCTCTGCTAAATTAAGCATTTACAAAAGAGCAGTGTACATGTCTTCAAAGAAATAATCCATGAAAAATAAAAAATAAAAATCTGTTTGGTCAGAAGCCTTTTTTTTCAAGCTCCATTTAGAGCTATCTTCTCCTTCCTGAAAGACACTTCTTTTTTAAAGATTTTTTTTCCGTAGTCTTCCTTTTTAGTTTTGTTTTAAAAACAGCCAGCTTCCGGAGCACCCATCTTCCTACACCAAACACATATCACCAGTAGCTGAACGTCTGTTGGAAAATCCTGAAACTTTGCATGGACCATCTTTTGTCTGCTAAACTCACCCTACCTTGTGTTCTTGCCAGGACTTTGGGGTGTATGGGAGGACCGAGGTACATGGAGGGAAATGGCCCAGAGGGGAGACATAACACTCCTCATTGAACCCACCTTGCTATGCTTGATTCAGCTCATATAATTTATAACTTCCCCACTCCTTCTCACATACTCTGGCACATACACATATCAGTCTCAAAACAGCAAGAAAATAATTTCTCTTTCTTTCTTTCTTTTTTTTTTTTTTTTGGAGACGGTGTCTCGCTCTGTCTCCCAGGCTCGAGTGCAGTGGCGCGATCTCGGCTCACTGCAAGCTCCGCCTCCCGGGTTCAGGCCATTCTCCTGCCTCAGCCTCCCCAGTAGCAGGAATACAGGCACCTGCCACCACGCCCGGCTAATTTTTTGTATTTTTAGCAGAGACGGGGTTTCACTGTGTTAGCCAAGGTGGTCTCGATCTCCTGACCGCATGATCCACCCACTTCGGCCTCCCAAACTGCTGGGATTACAGGCGTGTGCCAACGCGACCGGCCAATTTCTCTTTCTCTACATCAAAAATTCTGGGGCTAGAAATCCACACCTTCTTTAGACACTACTCAAGCCTGGAAATGAACTTGTGCTTTTTATATATCATGGCTGTTTGCAGAACTGTCTCACTCTCAGAAGAAAAAAAAGTGCTACAATAAACTAGAATAGAAGTTCTTAATCTTAGTTCTCAAAATGAAAAGTTTTCATTTTGGTCTAAGAATTGCTTTAGATTCTTAAAAATTATTGAGAAATCCAAATAGCTTTTGTGGCATGTAGATTATATCTATTGATATTTATCATATTGTGATAACTTAACTTGGAATTTTTTTGAAATTATGGCTTTAAAAATTTATAAATCATTTAAAATAACAATGACTCTATTATATGTTTAACTAAATAACAATTTGTAAAGCCCTACGTGTTTCCAAACAAAGGCATTAGTGAAGTGAATGACTGATTTACATTTTTATGTATATATTCATTGTCTGGTTTGATAAAAGATGGCTGTATTCTCATATCCGTGTCTGCATTCATTCAGTTGTGACATGTAGGGTTTAGTTGAAGGATATGAAGAAAATACAGCTTTACACTGATATGAAATGGTAGCACCTTGTGGACCCCCTCAACTGGTTACAGAGACTCACAAAGGTTGTGTGTGTGTGTGTGTGTGTGTAAAACCTATTTAGTTCATAACCTATTTAAGGATTGTAGTTAAAACTCATTAAACAATGAGAAAGTAATATAGAATGAGATATCTTGAAATTTTAAGTTTAGAGATATAGTCAGCATTTTCAGTAAAGAGAGGTCACTAGAAACTGAAGGCATTCGATGAGGAAGGAATTTAACTGAATATTAGAGATTGGATAGAACTTTCACAGTCATAGTTGTCTGGGACTTCTATACTGGAGACAACATGACAAAGGTGTAAAGATAGATTTCAGCAGGTCAAAAGGCAGGAAAAATACCTGTCTGCTTCCTGATATCTGGAAATCCCATGTGTGGTCCACCCTCATACTTGCTATTCAGGTTTTCGCTTTGTCTTACCGTGAAGATTATTTATATCATTAATTTCTATTCATGTTTTTGGTGGGGGAACACAGGTAGTCTTTCCTATCTGACATGGAAGATCTGACTACTTTTCTCTATCCTGGGGCATGAGAGAAGGAAGCTATGCTATACAGAACTGATGCACGGATGGTTCCTCCTGCTCAGGCTGCCAACTTGGGGAATCACATGCAATAGCCAAGCATGACTAGGTGAAATCCTAACAGCTCACTCAGCTCCACATCCAAATCCTAACCTGGTCACCAACCCCCTCCCTAACTCACAAATGAATCCACAACCCTCTAAGAGCTTCCTATAATGGTCATTTCCAATATAATAAGTTTCAAATAATTTCTGAAGTTCAAGTCAACACATTAAATTGAGAGGAGCAGCAAACAGGCATCCAAAGAATAAGAAGAGGCGATTTGTACCATTTAATTGCTGTTCTCTTGGTGACTGGAATAATAATATGGGGACAATTTATCTTCCTTGCACTTGATGCAGCAAGGCTCTCCGTGGATAAGAAAGGGCTTGGTTAAGTCCACTTTAGGATAGAAGTCCGGCCTCCCAAGGCCTCAAATGTGGTAAACTGGCCCTGCTGGTTCTATGCTAGAGAAAGGAAATGAGTTGCTCCTGAGAGTGTGCTGAGAATGGAGGGGAGTGTAAGGGAAGTGAGGGGTTCCCAGTGGTAGATAGGATTTGGAGGAGAGGGAGTGGTAAAGGACTTACTGATCACCCCTACTTCCAGGTTGGTACAGGATGAACCCCAGTTCATGCGGATTCAGGGGTCATGGCTTAAAAAGAGAACTGACATGCGGGCTATGCGCATACAAAGACCAGAAATGTGTGGCGATTTGCTATTAGTTAACTGCTCTTATATGGACTCTTGTTTTATCTACACAGCAGCCCTGGGAAGTCTGCCAAATGATGCTATTTCTTATCGTATACAGAGTGCAGAAAAATTCAAGGGGAATTAAGCCTCATAAAAATAATTTAGCTGTTTTCGTAATTCTTTCGAGAGTGGTAGCAGCGAGTGCCACATTAGAGATTCATTTCCAATGATGGAAGCTCTAGGGCATCAGGCTTAATTTTCTTGCCTAAGTGTTTGAGAGAGTCTAGACTCCAGAAATGAATGATACAAGGTAAGGGAAGATTTGAAGCTTCTGTCCTCATATTAAAGCTACTATAGTTGAACTCCTAAGCCAAGGTAGAACCACAGCACCAGCTACTGTGTGGTAAACGTCGTGATCCCATGCTTCAAAGAACTTCAAAATCCTCTTTCAAATGCAGGGTTGGTCTGTAGTGATCTGTCTTTATTTCTGGCCAAAGACCCCAGGCTGCTCCTTCTGTGTTCTCTACTTTTTCAAAACTCATGCTATTCTCACTGAACCTGAGACAAAGTTGTGCACTATGGATTCACTGTCATTCTTCCTTGTACACGCTAAGCATTAAAGGGAAACTAATAGAGGCTAATAAGTCATTGAAGATTGAAGAGATCTACAAAAGTCATACTACAAGGGCAGAGAGCTATCAAGTGCATAGAAAATGTCAGGACTTGTGCTTGGATTGGGGAATAAAAAGAAGAGAACAAAGAACCCAGTCTTTGAGATATCTCCAAAGGGTGACAGATCATTTGAGCCCAGGAGTTCCAGGCAAGCCTGGGCAACATGGCAAAACCCTGTCTCTACAAAAAATACAATTAGCTGGGTGTGGTGGTGCATGCCTATGGTCCCCGGTAATCAGGAGGCTCAGATGGTTGGATCTCCTGAGCCTGGGAGGTCAAGGTCACAGTGAACCGTGATCATGCCACTGCACTCCATCCCGGGTGACAGAGTGAGACCCTGTCTTGAAGAAAAAAAAAAAAGAGCAATCACACTATCAGTAGTGAAAGGATATATTTGCAGAAAGCCAGTAAGGAGACAATTTTTATAGTCCAATCTAACTCTACTGAGAACTAGAGGCAAAATAATGACAGTTTGACCAGAGGAGCAAGGAGAGACTAGACAGATATTTCAAGGAAGAAGAATCATGGCTTACTAAAAGAAAAGTCAAGGATTAAATCCAGAATTGGAGCATTGGGTGAATATTGGTGTTGCTCACAAGATTACAATTGGAAGATCAGGAGGAGATGGAAAGAATTTTCTGGGACATATTGAGTTGGAAGAACTTGTAGTAACCAAGTCAAGGTTTCTAGTAGAGCATTAAAAATATGAGCGGAGGCAAGTGACAGAGGTCTATGCCACATACACTCATTTGGAAAAGGTTGTTGAAAACAAGTATGACAGAGACATTTACTGCTTCCCAAAGATGCAGATTCTCTCACACATTTTCTAACTCCTCTGAGTCAGATGGTTTCTGACTTTTGGTGAATGAGCTATGAGTGGAAGTAATGGGTGACACTTCCATGTGGAAGCATTTAATGTTCACTGCTTAGCCTTCCATTTCTCTTCCCTTCTGCAGTGTTTCCAATAGGACAGTTACAAGATGCAAACAGCTTAGATTTTTGAGTCACTGCTTAGAAGAGAGTTGCCCTGGAAGGCCAGTAGACCAGAGAAAACTTTATAACAGAAAGCCATAAATCTCTGTTTGTTAAGCTACTGAAAATGTAAGGTTTGTTTATGATAACAAAAGAACTCAGCCTTTGCTTACTAAGACAATTGGCAAGGTTGAGATTGCACCCAGAGATCATTTATTGTAGGAAGATAAGACTCCAGATAAAATAACTCCTGGGGAACATGAATATTTAAGATAGGAGTTTTAACTTGGGACATTCATTAAAATTATATAGAAGATTTTCAATTAAAAATTTCAGATTCCATCTCAATAAATTCTGACATAATTGCTCTAAGATGAGTGCATGCATGAGCATCATTATGTTGTCAAGGCTCCCTTCCTCCAGGTGATTTCAATGAAAGTTGAGAACCACTGGTTTAAGAAATAAGCAAAGGCTAAGAAATCACAAAGAAGCTTTGAGGAGGAAAGGATGTCAAGGTTGGCACAAAAAAAAAAAAAATGGAGAGAGAGAGAGTGAGAGAAAGAGAAAGTCATACCATGAAACCCAAAGGAAAAGTTAGTTTCAATAAGAATAGAATCATCATTAACAAAATTTTTAAAAAGTGAAAGCAAATTGTTATACTTGGCAATTAACACATGAGCTTAGCAAGAATAGCTTAGACAGGCTAATACTACTATTGCTAGGTATTAATATATTCTGCAAGAAAGCACTAAATAACAATTGAAAATAAGTAATGATCTTTATAAAAGTTTGTGATTTCAAGAGAGAGAGAAAGTGAGAGTCAGGGATAAGGGTAGTATTTTTTTTTTCTTGTTGTTCCTTCAATTCTTCTATTATTTGCTTTTATTGAGGTTGAAGTGTAAAGATGTAAGTACACAGTACAATAATTTTTTTGCATTTAACCACCATACAGATAAAAATAGAGAATATTTCCCGTCAAGCCAGGAGGGCCCATACCTTTTTCACGCTGGTATTCATACAAGGTACTATACTGACTTCTGTCATTATCTCCCATGACAGCAACACTTGTACTTGCTCTTGGTAATGATAGTTTTACTTCTTCGGGGTCTTTATAAAAATGGAATCATAAAGTAGGTGATGTTTTTCTGTTTTTTCTTTCAGTATTACATGTTTGAGATTTACCCATTTGTAGTGTGTATCAATACTTATTGCTTTTGTTATTAGGCGTGAAATTCCACCATATGACTATTCTGTGCTATATTTCTTCTACTCAACCAGACTACCCATTCTCTGCTTGAAGTCCATTTCCTCATTCAGTGGTTCAAAAAGAAACACAAACCATTCACGAGGAGAAAGCCAGAGAACTGTGGGGCTCAATTTGTTTGCCTTTCTTCTCTCAAGGATCACAGTCCTCACGCATTGCTGTTGAGAGCCTCCAATGTATTTAATGTATATTAAATATATATAATGTATTTAATATATATTATATATATTATATATATTTAATATATAATATATATTTATATATATTTAATATACATTAAATACATTTATATATTATATATAAATATATATTTATATATAATATAGAAATAACTAATCTATTAAATAAAAATAAATATATAAATATATAATATATTAAATATATATTAAATATACATATATATATTTTTTGAGACGGCATTTTGCTCGCTCTTGTCACCCACTCTGGAGTGCAGTGACGCCATCTCGGCTTACTGCAACTTCTGCCTCGCGAGTTCAAGCAACTCTCCTGTCTCAGCTCCCGGAGTAGCTGGCATGACAGGCGCCTGCCTCCACACCCAGCTAATTTTTGTATTTTTAGTGGAGACAGGGGTTTCATCATGTTGGCCAGGGTTTGAACTCCCGGCCTCAGGTGATCTGCCTGCCTCAGAGTCCCAAAGTGCTAGGATTATAGGTGTGAGCCACTGCTTCCAGCCTAAATTATATATTTTGTTCAACTGTAGATTTGTGAACAGTGAGAGGGCAAGCAGGAACTCAACCCTGCATACTCTGCTATGAGCAGGACTTTAAGTCCTGTGTTTTGTTTTGTTTTGTTTTGTTTTGTTTAACACAGAGTCTCGCTCTGTCGCCCAGGCTGGAGTGCAGTGGCTCGATCTCGGCTCACTGCAAGCTCCGCCTCCTGGGTTCATGCTATTCTCCTGCCCCAGCCTCCCGAGTAGCTGGGACTACAGGCGTCTGCCACCACACCCAGCTAATTTTTTTTGTATTTTTAGTAGAGGTGGGGTTTCATGCTGTTAGCCAGGATGGTCTCGATCTCCTGACCTCATGATCCGCCCGCCTAGGACTCCCAAAGTACTGGAATTACAGGCCTGAGCCACCACGCCCCGCTGTTTTGCTTTAACTGGAGAAAATGCTAGAGAATAAGCACATATTGAAGGGAAGCATAGGAGATGGGGGTTGGGCCATTTTAGAAGCTGAAGAGATGATAATGAATTATCTTCCAGAATACTTTATGATGGAAGTAGAGTAGTGTTGCTGGATTTGGTTCTCAATACTGCAAGAACATAAAACTGAAGAAAGGAATATAGGAAGATTTATATTTGGAGGATGACACTGATCCTCCCAACTAGCCCCATTTTCTAGTTTGTTGTTTGTTTGTTCTGTTTTAAATAATCTTTCTGGCCAGGTCATGTGCTGAGAGCAAAGGGACAGGTTTGAAGTAGGGCAGTCTAACACACAATGACTGTGCATAAGGGCCTCCTCGATGACAGAAAGGGAAGTCGGGGGGCTGTCAGAATGAACACAGAACCACAAGCAAAGGTGCAATAAGGTTGGAAGTAAGACAATTATGTTAATAATATGGTCAGCTTCTTTACTGTTTGTTCATATTCATATTTAGTGCATAACAAAGTATGACAGACTGGCTGTGTGGCTTAAACAACACATGTCTTGTCTCACAGTTCTGGAGACGGGATGTCCAAGATCAAGATGTTGGCAGGTTTGGATTCTCCTGAGGGCTGTGAAGAAAGAATCTGTTCAAAACCTCACTCCTTGTCCTGTGGATGGCCATCTTCTCTCTGTGTTTCTTCACATCTTTTTTTCTTTTATATGTATCTGTGTCCAAATTTCACCTTTTTATGAGGACATCAGTCATATGGATTAGAGCCAACCTAATGACCTTAATTTAACCTGATTTCCTCTGTAAAGACCCTATCTCCAAATTATGTCACAGGTTTTGGGTAGACAAAATTCAATCTATAACACTTAGCAAAAGGATGTTAAGCCATTTTTATACATCACTATGGTATAAATAACCAAGATGGAACAAAGGAAAACATGACTACAAAATTTACATAGAGTTTAGTTGAATGTAGTGCATATAATAAATATCCAGAGGACAAGGAGTACCAAGCAGAAGTTTGAGTGGGTGAGGGAAGTGATGGTAATGGCTCACGCAAGATGCATTTTCTACAGATAGCTTAAAATTATTTGTTGGCCTAAGTTCTAACAATTGCTGCAGTTACCTTTAAGTTTAATAACACATGTCAGCTTCAAATGCATGTAATTTTATTACTTATGTTTAATAATCATGGCATTCTACATGGCCACTAACTTGCAGAACTTCTAGTTAACACAGTTTTAATTGTACCATGTGGAATGAGCTACATACATTCATTTCGAGAATAGGTTTATAACAGTTTGAAATAATTTAAACTCTCTTCGGGCACAGTTACTGTCTCTGGTCCCTGCGGTTTTAGATATCCCTGTGTTTAACAGTCTGTTTTAAATAAACTAAAGTATAATAGCATAATACTATAAGACAGAAATTGAGTTTATTCCATTCTGAAATTCTCATTTTAATTTGTATTTAAAATGTAAAACAGTGAAACAGAATGAGAACTGCAAGGTGTAATATATTTGTTTGGTAAGTGCACATTTTATTTTGTACACAAATAATTACTAAATATAAATATATTTAAAATTAAAATGTATTTTTTAAACTAATAATTATTTCTTTTAAAGCTAAATTAAGCATCAATAAAATAATTATTGCTCTTTGCTATGTTTTTCATGGGAAAATTTTGGGCAACAAAAAATTTGCTAAAAAGTATTGTTTTTACTGGTAACACAATGTAATGGAAAGTACCCTTGTGGGTCCCTGTAAATGTCCTACTATCTGAGATAACAAGCAGAGTTGACAAAACTCTTATAAGAAATGACACAGTAAATGACATTGTCCTGTTTGTGGAAATGCCTTTCAGTGAGATTTGATGGCGCACATACAAAAAATAAATGTTTTTGAATGGCTAAAATAAAATAATCTGGGTTGAAAGCTTTCTTATGGTCTTGTCTAAGCCAAAGGAAAAATTTGGTAGAGAATTCCTTCCCACAGTGCCTTACAGACTACTCCACGAAACGCCCCCTGTAATAAGTCCACCGCAGTTGAAAATCAGGAAATGAGGTGTTCTTCGTCACCACTTTCACCCCATGGGAACTTAAAGAGCTCATTAGCATGTCAGAAACTCAGGAGAGTCACTGGGTCAAAGAAGGTTATTCTTGAATATGTGTTTCACATATTCAACTTGAAATAACCCCCACCTTTTATCCCCAAAAATAGCATGCCTTAGAACTTGTGTTGTTTAGAAGACAATTTAGAAAAGAAGGCCTTTTATATTCTTCCAGGATTGCACCGTGATGTTCTTCCCATTTTTTGTAAAGAATGGTGGAGGGTCTCTGCTAACAATTACTTTAATGAAAACTGAAGATCCACAGGTCTGCACCATTGAATGTGCCCACAGTACTGCTAGCTTCAAAATATATTAAAGTTGTTATTACCAGTACAGTTAAATCACCGCCTGCGTTTGTAGTAACACCAATTTCCTCAAATACAGGCTCATTCTTTTGAAGGAGGATATTCTCCTATATTCAGAAGGTAATAGTGAGAGACCTACTCTCTTCTCTTTGTTCAGAAGAGCTTCATTTTTGCCTGTGATACACCATTTATGGAAAAAAGATTTCTGAAGAAAGCTAGACAAAAGAGATAGAAAGAACCTACCTAGTAACAGTGAATAAAGTATGACAGAATAGTTATAAATATTTTTATCATGATATCAAAGCAAAAGAATGTTCATAAGTAATACAGCTATCAGGAGGGAGGTGAGAAAGAGAAGACCCTATTTTAGCAGAGTAGAAATGTCCGTAAAATTCCAAAAGGTACGATTCAAACCCACAGCTCCTTTTCTCTTTTTTTTTTTTTTTTTTTTTTTGAGACGGAGTCTCGCTCTGTCGCCCAGGCTGGAGTGCAGTGGCGCGATCTCGACTCACTGCAAGCTCCGCCTCCCGGGTTCACGCCATTCTCCTGCCTCAGCCTCTCCGAGTAGCTGGGACTACAGGCGCCCGCCACCACGCCCGGCTAAGTTTTTGTATTTTTTAGTAGAGACGGGGTTTCACCGTGGTCTCGATCTCCTGACCTCATGATCCGCCCGCCTTGGCCTCCCAAAGTGCTGGGATTACAAGCGTGAGCCACCACGCCCGGCCAGCTCCTTTTCATTTATATCATGAGAAAGCTCATCATAGCATACTCACCTGCTGAATTCTAGGGCAGTAACTTGTTGAGAAAAGGAACCCATGGAGAAGGAACAAAAGGTTTAAAAGTAGTTGAAGTAAATGATAGGGGGCAGTTCATGAATTGAAGGAAGTAGTGGAGCTACCAGATACCTAGGGGTCTAGCAGAACTACTACAATTTTACAAAGGGCAAAGTTGGATATTATTATATATTTTGGTTGAAACTTCAGAAATTTAGGAAAGGAAATTCCTAAAGAAGTTATAATGACATATAATTCAACACTCTTGGCTGTGGGGATGAGAGGGACAGCCATGGCTCAGATGGCACAGGGGTTTGCGGTTGAGGTTGGATAGAGATTACCTGTAAGAAAAACTCAGGAGGCCTTTGAGAGAAAGAAATAAGATGAGAAGAAAACATCCAGGAAGGCCTAGAGGATTAAGATATTCTTATCTGGGCAGTTACCAAGCAGGCTAATTTCCAAATTCCACAATATTCTGGATAATTTTAAATTGCCAAGATGACAGAAAAGAGAAAACATAACAGGGAATGAAGAGCAATGATTAGAAACAAACAAACAAATATCAGATCAGTGAATGGAGTAAGAGAAAAAAAGAAAGAAAAATTGTATTGTGTAGTGCCTAAAAGCAGCCATTTTATGGTCAGATAGACACAGGTTTAAATTCCAGTTATACCGCTTTACTAGCTGTAGGACATTGGGCAGTTTACTTAATCTTTGCCTTTGTTTCCGTAACTATATAAAGGGAATAATAACAGCATCTGCCTCCCAGGATTGCAAAATTAGATTTGAGGTTCTTAGGACAATGCTTGGTGCTTAATTTCCAATTTTTTGAGCAATTACTAATCACAAAAAAGTAAGACTTTCATCAAAAAGAGAAGACAGCTACAAGTTTCAGGAAAATCTAAAAACAAATTCAAATGCAATGTCTGGGACTTTCTAGAAATCTGTACAGGGTGTTCATGTCAATATTTTCTGGTTGTGAGTGAAATAGACATTTTCTAAATGCTAAAAAATAGAGGCAAATCCCATTTCTAACTATCTCAATCTGAAAAATCTAGAGCATCAAAGAAAGTTATGAAAAAAACAACTGATTTTGACATTTTTGCTCTTTTATGTTTTCGAAGAGGAGTGTAGGCAAACACTTGGATATTTGAAGCCAATACGAACCTAGTCATTGAGTAGTAAAGTTAATTCTCTAGTAAATGCCGTTAGCACTAAGCATATCATTCACACAGAAGGAGAGGCCTATTCAAACGCATACACACAGAATCCAAACATCTGAGTTATACATTGCCCCAGGATAACATAGCTTGCCTCTATGTGAGCCCAGATGTTACATGAGTCTATTCAGGAAAAATACAAGCAAATGAAAATATTGTGTTCAGTGAGTATTGCACTAAGCTCTTGGGCAACTAAGACAGCTTGTCTCCACTGAGAGGGTGTGGACATGCTGGGTATTCCTAATCAAATCTTGAGCTGGGGCTATATATTCACATATCTTCTCCCCATCCAGAAGGTGAGCTAATAGGCAGCATCCCTCCATCAATACAAGCACATTATTGGGTATCAATTTATTCAGTAAATACTTATCATCCCACTGTGATGTGTCATGCATGGTGATAGGCCCTGGGAATACAGCCACGGATAGCACTGCACTCACGGCATTCATATTCTCATGCAAAAAGACAGACAATGCACAGGTAAACAAGTAAGATGATTCCAGAGAAGCATAAGTTCCACGAAGAAAGTGAAACACAGTAATGAGACATACAGTAGGCTGTCAAGACATTTTTGTGGAATGAAAGAAGGAAAGCAGTTTCTCCACAAATGTCACTTGGCAATTGCTCCAGGCAAACACAGATGCCCTCTTCCTGAGGTTACGGGTGGTGAATTTTCTTCCTTGCCAGCTATGCAATAAAAGCCCATAAAGAGAATTTCCTGGCCCCCATGCACCTCCCTATCCCCCAACACACACACACACACACACACCACACACACACACACACACACAGTTTTTGGAAAAACTAAATTGAGGCTAAAAAAAAATCTTTTGCGTGCTTTCCGTAATCCAGATCGTGTCCCCCAAACTCTACATGTTTATCCACATTCAATGCATATGATAGCCTTATAACCCAGGTGCTATTTTCATCCCCACTTTTACAAATGAGACTATTAAGGCACAGAAAAAATTAGTAACTTACTAAAGGTCACATGTCGGCTAAGTGGCAGAATTGAGATTTAAACCAAGGCAGTTTGGTTTCAGGGTCTTAGCTCTTTCCTTGTAATGTCATGGTAAATGAAGGAGCCATAATAATAATGATATAACATTTTCCCCTCTTCAATATGTATACACACTTCTTAACCAACTCTCTGAGTACACAAGTTTTTCTCTTCTCCATGGAGAACTGAGACAGTCATCATGGGGAAACCTATGTATCCTACCTGCAAGGACAACATTCTTCTTTATTCCTTGGGCAAGTTCAACATGCTTCTTTCAGATAGACAAATGGGCTCATGACTTACTAATATCTGGCACCCCTAGACTTCAGAAAACTTCAGTGGTATGCCATTGAAGGTATACAATTTTATTATATACAATTATATTTTTATTTGTTATCTCCTCTCCACTGAGCCATGAACTGTGAGGTGTCATGGTCTATGTCTTGATTAACATTATACCAGTTTAGCAATGTTCCAGATATGTAAGATTATTCATTAAGGACTTATGACATGAATGAAATGAATGAGTGATGAGGTTACAGCACTAAACCTGTATGAAATGATGGCTTCCTGATTTGTTGTAACTTTTTCACAGTAGAATAGTCATTTCTGCAGAGAGCAATATACAATTAAGCAGTAAAATGCTGATGCTCTCAACTGGACCATCAATGTCAGTAACAGAAAATTAAGAGAATGAAAATAATTGTTGCTTTGAACCCTCACAGCTGAGGAATCTTTATTTAGAGCCTCTTCTAAAATAATTATCTTTTTATAAACATGCATTTGATCTCATCTACGCTCACGAGTTATTCCTGTGTTTGGTGCTCTGTTTTGACTCCAAGCTACCTTCTGGGCCCCCATCTGTCAATAGCAAAGTGTTACAATTATGACTTCCCCTCAGTCAAATCTGCTAGTTTTCTCATACTCAGTTGCTATAGCACTTCAGCCTCCCTCTAAAGATCCTTGTTTTTAATACTGCACATTTTTCTCTACTATTCATTTACTTACACCCTTTCACAGATTTTTGTCGACATGCTACAGACTTTGACACTTGACAGTTTTCTGAAGATTTTGCTAAGTAAATTGAAAATTGGGATAGTACAACAGGAATCCAGCCTGTATCTGTATATGCTGCATTTCTATTTCATATCAACTGAAGTCCTATTGTAGTCAGATCTTTCATGTAGAGCTGAAGACCCATTTCCATTTGGTACAAGCTTGCCATATTTGTTTACTATTTTCAACGGTAGAACTTTCAATTGTAGACAGAAAACTTGGCTGAAATTAAAAATTGAAAAAAATACTGTGGAAGAATATATTTGCAAATCATCTATTTGATAAGGGACTTGTGTCCAAAATATATATATTAAAAAATCTTACAATTCTACAATGAAAAGATAAATATCCCAATCTAAAAACAGAAAAGGATTTGAACATACATTTCTCCAAGTGAGACATGCAAGTGGCCAGCGGGCACATGAAATAGCCAATGGGCCAATGGAAACATCATTTGTCACTGAGAAAATGCAAATCAAAAATCACAATACACCACTTCATACAAACTAGGATGGCTATAATAAAAAAGAAAGATAATAAAACTATTGTCAAGAAACAATTTTCTGGAGAAACTGGAACCTTCATACATTGCTGGTGGAAATGTAAAATGTTATAACCAGTTGGAAAACAGTTTGTAGTTCCTCAAAAAGTTAAACATAGAAAGCAAGCAATTCCATTCCTAGACATACATGCCCAAGATAAATAAAAACACATCTACCCAAAAACTTGTACACTAAAAAAAAAAAAAAAAGTGTACACTTTTTTTGAGGTTGTTTGCATATCTCGTCTATTATGGATAATGTTCACAGCAGCATTATTCATAACAGCCAAGATATGCGAACACCCCAAAAGTCCACCAACTGGTAAATGGATGAGCAAACTGTGATGTGTCCATACAATGAAATGTTACTCTTCCATGAAAGGGAATGAAGTCCTGACACAGGCTATAACATGGATGAATATTTTTTTTTCCATAAGATATTGGCACACAGGTGGTATTTGGTTACATGGGCAGGTTCTTTAGTGGTGATCTGTGAGATTTTGGTGTACCCATCACCCGAGCAGTATACATTGCACCCTATTTGTAGTCTTAACTCTCGCCCCCCTCCCACGCTTCCCCCCCAAGTCCCAAAAGTCCATTGTATCATTCTTACGCATTTGCATCCTCGTAATTTAGCTCCCACATATCACTGGGAACATACAATGTTTGGTTTTCCATTCCTGAGTTACCTCACTTAGAATAATAGTCTCCAATCTCATCCAGGTCACTGCAAATGCTGTTAATTCATTTCTTTTTATGGCTGAGTAGTATTCCATTATACATATACACCAAAGTTTCTTTATCCACTCATTGATCGATGAGCATTTGATTTGTTCCATGATTTTGCAATTGTAAATTGTGCTGCTATAAACATGCGTGTGCAAGTATCTTTTTCATATAATGACTTCTTTCCCTCTGGGTAGATACCCAGTAGTGGGATTGCTGGATCAAATGGTAGTTCTACTTTTAGTTCTTTAAGGAATCTCCACACTGTTTTCCATAGTGGCTGTACCAGTTTACATTCCCACCAGCAGTGTAGAAGTGTTCCCTGATCACCACATCCACGCCAACATCTACTGTTTTTTGATTTTTTGATTATGGCCATTCGTGCAGGAGTAAGGTAGCATCACATTGTGGTTTTGATTTGCATTTCCCTGATCATTAGTGATGCTGAGCATTTTTTCATATGTTTGTTGGCCATTTATATATCTTCTTTTGATAATTGTCTATTCATGTCCTTAGCCCACTTTTTTGATGGGATTGTTTGTTTTTTTCTTACTGATTTGTTCGCGTTTGTTATAGATTCTGGATATTAGTCCTTTGTCAGATGTATAGATTGTAAAGATTTTCTTCCCTCTGTGGGTTGTCTGTTTACTCTGCTAATTGTTCCTTTTGCTGTGCAAAAACTCTTTAATTAGGTCCCAGTTTTTATTGCATCATGAAATCCTTACCTAAGCCAGTGTCTAAAAGTGTTTTTCCAATGTTACCTTCTAGAATTTTCATAGTTTCAGGCCTTAGGTCTTAGATTTAAGTCCTTAATCCATCCTGAGTTGATTTTTGTATAAGGTGACAGATGAAGATCCAGTTTCATTCTCTTGCATGTGGCTAGCCAATTATCCAAGCACCATGTTTTTTTTTTTTTTTTTTTTTTTTTTTTGACACGGAGTCTTGCTCTGTCACCTGGACTGGAATGCAGTGGTGCAATCTTGGTGCACTGCAACCTCCACCTCCTGGACTCAAGTGATTCTCCTGCCTCAGCCTCTCGAGTAGTTGGAACTACAGGCATGCGCCATCACACCCAGATAATTTTTTTTTTTTTAGTACGGACGAGGTTTCACCACATTGGCCAGGCTGGTCTCAATCTCCTGGCCTCAAGTGGTCCACCCTTCTTGGCCTCCCAAAGTGCTGAGATTATAGCAGTGAGCCATCATGCCCAGCCCCAGCACCATTTGTTGAAAAGGGTGTCCTTTCCCCACTTTATGTTTTTGTTTGCTTTGCTGACGATCAGTTGGCTGTAAGTATCTGGGTTCATTTCTAGGTTCTGTATTTTGTTCCATTGGTCTATGTGCCTATTTTTATACCAGTATCATGCTGTTTTGGTGATTATGGCCTTATAGTATAGTTTGAAATCAGGTAGTGTGATGCCTTCAGATTTGTTCTTTTTGGTTAGTACTGCTTTAGCTATGCTGGCTCTTCTTTGGTTTCATATGAATTTTAGAATGTTTTTTCTAGTTCTGTGAAGAACGATGGTGGTATTTTGATGGGGATTGTGATGAATTTGTAGATTGCTTTTGGTAGTATGGTCATTTTCACAATATTGATTCTGTCCATCCATGAGCATGGGATGTGTATCCATTTGTGTCATCTATGATTTCTTTCAGCAGTGTTTTGTAGTTTTCCTTGTAGAGGTCTTTGGACTCCTTGGTTAGGTATATTCCTAGCATTTTATTTTATTTTTTTCAGCTGTTGTAAAAGGGGTTGAGTTCTTTATTTGATTCTCCTCTTGGTCACTGTTGGTGTACAGGAGGGCTACTGATTTGTGTATATTAATCTTATATCTGGAAACTTTGCTGAATTCTTTCATCAGTTCTAGAAGCTTTCTGGAGGAGTCTTTAGGGTTTTCAAGGTAAATGATCATATCAGCAAACAGTGACAGTTTGACTTCCTCTTTACAGATTTGGATGCCCTTTTCTTTTCTTTCTTTTTTCTTTTTTTTTTGAGATGGAGTTTCACTTTTTTCTCCCAGGCTGCAGTGCAATAGTGCGATCACGGGTCACTGCAACCTCTGCCTTCTGGGTTCAAGCAATCCTTCTGCCTCAGCCTCCCAAGTAGCCGAGATTACAGGTGCCTGCCACCACACCCAGCTAATTGTCATACTTTTAGTAGAGATGGAGTTTCACCCCATTGGCCGGGCTCATCTCGAACTTCTGACCTCAGGTGATCTACTTGCTTCAGCCTCCCAAAGTGCTAGGATTACAGTCATAAGCCACCGTGCCCAGCCCAATTTTTTTATCTTGTGTGATTGCTCTGGCTAAGACTTCCAGTACTTTGTTGAAGAGGAGTGATGAGAGTGGGCATCCTTATCTTGTTGCAGCTCTCAGAGGGAATGCTTTCAGCTTTTCTCCTTTCAGTATTATGTTGGCTGTGGGTTTGTCATAGACGGCTTTTATTACATTAAGATATATCCTTCGTATGCTGATTTTGCTGAGAGTTTTAATCATAAAGCGATGATGGATTTTGTCTAATGCTTTTTCTGCATTTATTGAGACTATCATGTGGTTTTTTAATTCTGTTTATGTGGTATATCACATTTATTGACTTGTGTATATTAAACCATTCCTGCATCCCTGGTATGAAACCCACTTGATCATTGTGTATTACCTTTCTGATATTTTGTTGGATTCGGTTAGCTAGTATTTTGTTAAGGATTTTAGCATCTATGTTCATCAAAGATATTTGTCTGTAGTTTTCTTTTTTGGTTGGTCTTCTTTGCTGGTTTTGGTATTAGGGTGATAGAATGAATTAGGGAAGGTTCCTTCTTTCTCTGTCTTGTGGAATAGTGCCAAAAGGATTGGTACCAATTCTTCTTTGAATGTTTGGTAGAATTCCGCTGTGAATCCATCTGGTCCTGGGCTTTTTTGGTTAGTAATTTTTTAATTATCATTTCCGTCTCACAGCTTGTTATTGGTCTGTTCAGGGTGTCTAATTCTTCCTGATTTAAGCTAGGAGGGTTGTATTTTTCCAGGAATTTATCCATCTCTTCAAGATTTTCTAGTTTCTGTGTGTAAGTGTGTTTGTCATAGCCTTTAATGATCTCCTGTATTCAGTGGTGTCAGTTGTAATATCTCCTGTTTCATTTTTTTGTGAGGTTATTTGGATTTTCTCTCTTATTTTCTTGGTTAATCTTGCTAATGGTCTATCAATTTTATTTATCTTTCAAAGAGCCAGCTTTTTGTTTCATTTATCTTTTGTATTTTTTTATTTCGATTTCATTTAGCTCTGCTCTGATCTTGGTTATTTTCCTTCTTCTGCTGGGTTTCGGTTTGGTTTGTTCTTGTTTCTCTATTCCTTGAGGTGTGACCTTATGAATGTCAGTTTGTGCTCTTTCAGGGTTTTTGATGTAGATGTTTAGGGCTAGATAACATGGATGAATCTTGAAAGCATTATGATAAGTGAAAGAAGCCAGACACAAAAGGTCACAGATTGTATAATTCCATTTATATGAAATGTCCAAAGTTGGCAAGCCCATAGAGAGAGAAAGCACATAGTTTATTGACTGGCAGAGGCGGAGGGTTGAGGGAGTGGCTGGGTATAGATATAGGATGTCCTTTAGGGATAATGAAAATGTTCTAAAATTCGATTGTGTGATGGTTTCAAAATTCTGTGGATTTGTTGAAACCACTTAATTGTAAAATATAAACAGATCTATTTTATAGTATATGAATTAAATTTCAATAAATCTGTTTTTAAAAATGAATAATACTCTACCCTTCCAAAACTCTACTGCCAAATAGCTGTCGTTAATTCAAGGATGTTATAAACCCATGCAGAGATTGAAAGGGCAAAATAATTTTCCAAACTTTATTATTAATGAGTGCGGGTGAGGCTGATTATCATTTTTGCAGGGCACATGATCATAATATTATTACTACTATTACCATACTAAGAATATTACTATCTCAGCATAAATGCTGAAAAAAGTGTTTTATCCAGAGGAATACATATGTTTCAGACTTTCTTTTGTGAGATTAATATATTTTATTGAATAATATAGTTATGTTTACACTTGCATAGCTCAGAGAAAAATTGTAAAAACTTTTTATTAATGGTTTCAATTCAAAATAACATAGAAAGGACAAGTTAACTTAAGAAATAATTTTTTCTCATCTCTGGATCTTTTGCTTCCTGTTTGTAGATTATATTTAGATTAGTGGATTGCTACCCTCACTCATCTCTGTCTGTAATATTGGACTTGCGGATCACTGTTGAAGAGCAGAAATGATTCACCTCTTACTTTTTATCAGACTTATACCTGTAGATTTTCCTAGCAGAATGTTCCTTCTAAAATAATAAGGTCTCAAGAGATAAGAAAGAACAGGCACCTTGTTTAAAGTATCATGTGGACTACCAAATGAATGCATGGATTTCTGGGTACATAGGTTTTTCTGTATGTGTGTGTGCGTGTGTGTGTACTTATATCCCCAGAAGATTTAAGACCTCATTTAAAATTTTTTAGTTGCATGGGAAGGTGATACCTATATATTGAGACGTTAATTCTCTTCATAATGGTGAAATGAAACTAGTATCAAACTAGCGTATTTAATTTTGGAATCATATTTTAGTGAGAGAAAATGGTTTCTATTGACTCAGTAGATTCTTGTCATATCTAATTTATTGCGGTAGAGTTTTGTGGAAGCAAACATATATAAATGTATAAGTTCCATGTATAATTGGGAAGCATAGATAAAAATAATTTGACATTGAAATTTATATTTAAGAAATGGTGCACTTCGCTACAATCAATTTTTCATTATGCTGTTGAGATCAATAGCTACAAATAAGATATAAAAACTCTATTATTGATGGGGCGCATGTCAGTATAAAATGTGCAGTTTTCTATAGCATTTCAGGGGTAGAAAATTGTATTATACAGTTTCCAATAATATTCATATTGCTCTGTAGAGAACGCCTATTAAAATCAATGTACAGTAAGTCAACACAGGGATATTTTTTATCACTGAAAAAGGGCAGAGCACGTATAAAAAAGATACTACTATTTTAAAAATATTACCTTAAATTCTTTTGTCAGGGATTGGCTGGGATTGTTAAAGTAATGAGAAACCATGAGAGCTTTTATTTGCTTTTTTGTTTGTTTATTTGTTTGTTTGTTTTAACCATTTAAAAACTGATCCAGCTTAGTCATTACCAAATCTGATTACCTCTGAGAGCTGTTAGGCCTTGTGACATTTACTAAATAAAACATGTCCCTTCCCCTCACCACCCCCCCACAACAAACACACAGCAAAATACTTCACATCCATGAGGACACTGAGGTATAGCCACAGAGCACACATTTGAGAAAGGGGGGAAATTAATGCATGTGGAAAATCTTTGGACTCCAAAGAAATATGTTCCACATAGTAATGGTCATAATACTTCAGGTCTTAACACTGTGATTACAAGCCCTGTAATGCCATTCACTTAGAAAATAAACATGGTCTGAGCAATGAAGCTAATAAGGAATATGCTGGTTTTAGAGGGCTTAAAGTGTGGTAGATCTGGCAGAGGGCATTTATTTCCTTTTGAAAATCTTGATTTTTTTGTTTAAATCTACATGTAATTCTTTCTGATGAATAAAACAATGTCATAAAGTTCTCAAATTTGTTTTAAATAGCCAGATATTTTTCTAAATTACTTCACTCAGTCACTTCTGCTTCAATGATAATCCATTTGGCCATAATATAAATACATTTTAATCAATGATAAATTGCTTGTTGCAGGCCTGTTTGAAACAGTACCAGTTTTACGTTTCTGGTCATTGAAATAAGACTTTTCTAGACAACAAATAACTTGAGAATGAGACCTGTTTCAAAAAGGTTTATATTGTATTTACAATCAAATGATATTAATTTATTATCTGGACCAATGTGGCACTCCATGGGGCAAGTAAACCTATTTGTAAAGCATAAAGGGAGATAAAATTCACCTAGAGAGATTGATATTCAAATTTTGAAAGGCACATATTTCTAATTTGGAGGATAATTTATTTCCAAGGAAAGAAGGGAGAGGAGTATGACATAGTGGGTGGCCTAAAGGGGTGTGTGTGTGTGTGTGTGTGTGACATGTGACATAGTCATCACAGATAAAATTTTGTCATTCTACAAATATTTATTAAATCGTATCTCAGAACCCTGGGAGATACAAAGACTACATGACCGAACTTTACATTTCACAGGGGAGCCATATTTGTCAGCTAGGTCTGCCATAATGAGTATCACAGACTGGGGTCCTTAAACAGCAGACATTTATTCTCTCACAGTTCTGGGGGCTGGAAGTCCAGGATCAAGGTGCCTGCAGTTTCTCCTGAGGCCTCTCTCAATGCCTTGCAGATGCTGCCTTGTCTGCCCTCACGTGGCCTTTCCTCTGTGCTCAAGCATGCCTGAGGTCTCTTCCTCTTCTTATGAGGATATCAGTCCTATTGGATTAGGCCCCACCCTTATGAACCTATTTAGCCTTAATTACCCCCTTTAAAGACTGTATATCCAAATACAGTCACATTGAAATTAGGGCTTCAAGCATGAATTTACCCAGAGAGGAGAGACAAAATTCAGCCCATAACAGGAACTAAGAAATGTACACAAGTATCTTCAATATATTTAGTAGTTTTCCCTAAAATGCTATGGGACTTAGAAGAGTGTGACTCTCTTAGAATCTTTTAGATCTGAACATCAGTTATCCCATCTCCGAGGTCAAATGGTGATGGCCCCCATAACACTTATGAACTTTACAGTTTAAAACTACCAGGAATCTCTGAAAGCTGAACCAAATTAGACTTCATCAACCTGATGGACTGAGGCAGATTCTGAGAGCAGGCAGGTTTTCCCTGGGTGGAGGTGGGAAGATGAGATACCCCTCCAGTGGATGGCTGGGCAGAGCAGAAGCAGATGTGGGGCCATATTCAGAGGATGGCAAGCAGCACAGTTTGGTAAGGACAGGGAGGACCCGCCAGGCAGCGGTGAGGACTGTGCCCAAGCTGGCATGCTCATAGAACCTGGAGAGTCAGTCTGAAGGTCCCATATTTTATTTACAGGCCAATGTTGATACCAGCAGCTTTTGAGCATGGAGGTACTGCACTTAGCATCATTCTGGAGGGTGCTTTGTCTCATGGAGGAAAGGAGGTTGGAAGGTGTGGTGAGTTCTTGGAAGAAAGGAGGAAGAGTGAAGGATTCGAGGTCTGCAGGTGCTCCCAGAGCCAACTGAAAGAAATGCTTTCACCCTGCAGTCTCAAATCTGCTCAAATTTTGTTTCTTTGTTTACACACATTCATCTTTTCCTGAAAGGGTAGGAGGACCCAAAGATTCCCAAGAAACTCTTCAAAGCTGGTTGCTCTGCATTTAGAGCTCAAAACAAATCTGTGAGCTGGCATCTGTCATCTCTATTCCATGAAATTGTTAAGCAAGGCTGGGGAGGCCCAAGGTCTCCACAATACTTATGAGGAATTCATACAGCCAGTCCATTCTGTCTGCTCCCAAGAGTGAGATTTCTGCAAGGCATAGTACAGAGTTCTAGTGTTCTGACATGAAGCAGCTAGACATGAACTGATGAATGAAGAAAGAACAGACAAATTAGCAAGCAACGCTAAGGAAAAAAGGAGAGTCAGGGAACTTCAGGAATGCTAAGGGGCATTGGAGGCAGGCAGGTGTACAGGACACAAACCGATAGAACATTATGCTACCACATGGCATTCTGCCTCCCCTTATGCCTTCATGGTGCTCCAGTGCATCATGCCAACCTATTGCATCATGCCCCTACTGCATCATGGCCCCATTGCATCATGCCACTTTATTGCAACGTGCCACTTTATTGCCTCATGCCACTTTTTTGCATCATGCTACCTCTTGCATTGTACTGTTCTGTAGCACCCTGCTACCCCATTGCATCAAGGTGAGATATTTTAGCGGGATTTCTTGGTTTCCAGTCCTCACTTCCATGAGTGGAACAGGAGATCATGTTGAGAGGGATGTTAAGTTCTGTGGCTCACTGCAGTTAGAGAAGAAACAGAAGAGCAAATGAAAGTAATCTGTTCTAATTTGAGTTTACATTAAGAAAATGAACAGATGGACAAAGTGCAGTGGCTCACATCTGCAATCCCAGCACTTTGGGAGGCCGAGGCAGGTGGATCACTTGAAGGCAGGAGTTCAAGACCAGCCTGGCTAACATGGTGAAACCCTGTCTCTGCTAAAAGTACAAAAGTTAGTCAGGCGAGGTGGCAGGCGCCTGTAGTCCCAGCTACTCAGGAGGTTGAATCAGGAGAACCGCTTGAACCCTGGAGGCGGAGGTCGCAATGAGCAGAGATCACACCACTGCATTCCAACCTGGGTGGCAGAAAGAGATTCTGTCTCAAAAAAAAAAAAAAAAAAAAAAAGGAACATGAACAAATGAGTGGGTACTTACTGCTCCTGGAACACAGCGCCTTAGGACCATGGCTACACTGACAACTGTGTTTGAAGCCTTGGCAATCTCTTTGAACCGCGATGACTTTTATCAGGCAAATGGAATCATTTGTGTGGATTTTGAACAATGTCACATTCTTCTGAGATGTAGACTGTTTCCTTTACATACCTCTCTTTTTCAGAGCTTCTTAGTCCAGTGCTGTTATTATTTAATAGATATATTGAATATAAACTTCTCAGTGGTATCGTGAGTAAAGATTGATGTGTGGTGTTTTAAAACTCATACTTAAGCAGATTAGTACACGCAAACATACACACACATATGCATGCACACATGTACACAATTCTGCTTCTGGGAATGAGTTCTGGTTTAAATATTCATTTTTTTTCGGTATTCTCAAGTTATCTGTAGGCTATCAGAAATAAAATGGCATTTATGAATAGAGGTACATACGTTTGTTTATTTGAATATTCTAATATTGAAGTTTGAGGAAATTAAATCTAAAATAAAACGAAAAGACACAATGGAATACAATCTTAACACAGAATGTATAATATTAAATCTTAATATACATAAAATCAGAGGAAATATACATTGTAACTTTATTGTGCAGGTTTTCCAGACATTAATTATAAAGTATGGCAGTTAGTACACAGGGAAATATGAAACAACAATGGTGCTTCTTCCATTCCATTTACTCAGTTCTGGAAAAGCCTTTACCTGTAAGGACTGGATCCTGTAAAATTTGTTGGGCAGCATATTTTTGACTACATACATTGTGATGGTAAAAAAGTATTCACAGCTCAATTTATCAAGGTAAACTTTTTAGAGAAAAGAAAAATTAAGGTGATTTTATTTTAACATGAAGGACAATGTTATCCAAGGTTACAAAAATCTAATAAAGGAAAGTTGAATTGGAAAGTATAAAGAAAATCGGCAATTAGATAATAAGCAATAAACTGAGTGATTATGAATCACAGAAAAAGTTGGCAGGTAACAGGAAACTGAGGTAAAGCCCCTAGTATGGATATCTTTGGGGACCATGCGATGCCAAATCCCAATGTAAACCCCAACCAAAATGCCATTCTAAGGAAGTGGTGAGATTTAGAGGAAAGAATACAAGCTCTGGAATTGGAAAATCTCAGTTTATACATCAACTCTGCCCTCAGTTCTTTCTATTCTCTATTTCTATCACAAACTTTCTTTTTAAGTTATTTAAACAATCTACTCCTCCATTTCCTTATCTAGAACATGGGGCAACAATAGTGTGGTTATGAGAATTATGTTAATAAATATTTGTGCTACAATTAAAACATTCCTTTAATCTAGCTAGACATTTGGATATTAATTCAAACTACAGCATTGATGTAGCACATTAAAATTTTATATATCCATATCTGCATTGTGAAAAAGAAATAATTCTTGCTATCTAGTGTCAGAAACATACAATTAAGCTATTTTAATTAAAATTCATTCAAACCATGGCATAGCAATCTAGGTAGTTTTCATTTATTACATAAAAATTGATGCTACCATGATTTTTAAAGCCAAATCATTTGGTTTTAATTCTTCTTAAAAATTAGTTATTAAAAGATCATTGATTACTTACCATATGTATAATGCTATGGACAGGTAGATAAAGTCAAAGGCTATTGTATTTCATTCTTTCCATGTAAAGTTAGGGGGCATTTTGAGTGACAAATATGAACTCTTTCAGATCATTGGGGCAATATTTAGAATATAGCACGTGACTTTGAGCATACTAAATGATACCCTAGTGGCTTCATCTATGGAAACAATTTAGAAAAAGAAACAGCTTTCAACTAGGGTTTTGTAGAAAAGTTACTTCACTGGTCATTTGAGAGATAGCCAGGAATGATTTTAAGGAAACAAATCGTTAATTTCGGTGTTGTCCACTTAGATGTTTTGGTCAAACCTAGTACGTCTTTTGATAAATACTTACTAACAATTAACATTATATACTTATATATTCATTTATTTTGGGAAATGTGTTAAATATATTGACATTAAGAACATAAAGTACAATAAAATAGTTTATTAATGGAAGGTCAGAAAAAAAAAAAATCAAGTACAGAAAAGTCAGAAAACTGCCCCAAAAGACTGCACTGTTTTCAAACTTCTACATGGCAATTAATTTTGTAACCAAAAATAATTTATTTAGACAATCTCACCTTCAAATTTCCAAACTTTACTGAGGTAGACCAAAATTACTTGCTAAATTCTGATGATTAACCAACTGAAAAATAATTTAGCATAATATTTTTTAATTAAAAGAAATATTTGTAGCCCAGAGAAATATAATGAACTAAAATAAGGATTTTATTATTTGTGCTTTTTATTTTACAATGTAGTACTTCCAATTAAGGAGGAAATAAGCAAGAGACAATAATCACTGCTATTGTCTTATCACAAAATTGAAGGGCATCTACAAATTGACTCCGATCGTTCTTGAGTTTTCTAATCCGCTCTGTGCTGGCTCATCAATCATAGGACCACAGACTTTTTTTAGATGAAAGAGACCAGAGAAATTATCTTGTTTTTTTAATCTCCCCTAGCAATTTCTGAATACTTTTTTTTAAATCTCCCCTAGCAATTTCTGAAGGCAACATTAGCTTCCTCATATGTGCACTTTTTGAAGCAGATGGCTGTAGACTGAATATGTGCTTTGGTATTATATTACTATAAGCAAATTATAAACAGATAGCTCAACTCAGTGACCATAGCTGAGATTTTCTAGCATTATAAAATATTCCAAGTTTACCCAGACCATAGGTGTAATTATTTCATTAAGTTTGATCCATTTTTATTAGATAAAGTCATTATTGAATTTCATTGATTGCCTACTATGTGCTAGACACCAAAGATTAAAAAAAAGATAAATAGCACGCAGCCCTAATGTTCAAGTAGAATATAATTTGATGGGGAATATAGATGAATAAGGAGATAAGGATAATACAATAGTGTGCAATGGTAAAGACATGCACAGGGGACCACAGCATTCATGACATCCTTTGAGTACTTAATCATGTGTGGAGCCTGGCTGTAAGCTCTCTATATGTATTGATGAAGTCAGTCCTCTCCATAACTCCATGAGGTAGGTACCGTTTATACCCTCATTGTGTGGATAATGTTGAGAGGCAAAGATGTTAAGTGATTTGCCTAAGGTCACACAGTCAGTGAATGGCAGAGGCAGTATTCACACACAAGAAGTCTCACAAGAGCTTTTCAGGAAGAGCCACAGAACACCTAAGCCAGCTGAAGTAAGCCTGTAAGTAGGAGGGGCAGGCCCATGGCGGGGCAGAGCACTCAGGGTAGAAAAGGCAGGTTGGAAGAATGTTGGCAGTGGAACCCAGCTGCGTGTGTGGTCAGAGGATAGCAAATTCAGTCTTGCTGAAGAGCCAGGAACAAAGCTGGGGAGCAGAGGCATGAGGGAGGCTAGTGTGGAGTGGGGGGCTTTGACGGCCATGCTAATGCATGTGCCCTTCCACTTAAAGGTCAGGATTTCCCAAATTGTGCTCCCTGGTTGGGCCTTAATACAACGGCTCCATAGTCACCTTAAGAAACTCAGCTAAACACATTTTATACAGAGTCCTTTTTTACCCGGATTTTCCAGAGTCCTTAAAATACTAGCATGTATTGTAAATCTCTAAGAGAGAGATACAGCTTTCAGTGTTCCCCCATAGTTTTTGGATCGCTGAATCTTTTTATTCCACGGCATTTCATGAGACTATTACTGTCCTTCAGAACCCACTGTGGGGCAGACACTGCAGGCACTGGCCCTCGCGCAGTCAACTGAGCATAGAAGGGAGATGATGAGACAAGAGCCTCTGTTGATCCTCCGGATTTTGTAGGGAATTTGGGTTTGAAAAAGCCAAAACGGGAGGTATAGGGACTACTAAGTGCTGTGTCTGTGCTATGCAAAATTGTCTTGAAGCACTTGTTCCTCCTTCCTTAAGGACATTTTTGCCCCTCCTGTAACCTCCTCCATCCTTCCTCGAATTCTGTCTTTGACTATTTGTCACAGCTAAGTCACGAACAATATCTAGCACTATGTCTAGAATATGGAGAACTGAAGAGTATCAATATGCAAGTATTGTGTTGGGCATTGAGGGCTCATGGTTATTTTTTGTTGTTGTTGTTTTTTAAGAGACAGGGTCTTGCCATGTTGCCCAGGCTGGGCTTGAACTCCTGGCTCAAGGGATCTTCTTGCCCAGGACTCAGACTCTCAAGTAGCCAGGAAAACAGGTTTGCACCACTGCCCAGCCTGGCTTTTTGTTTCTTTTTTTGTGGGGTTTTATTGAGGCAAAATTTCACTCTGTTGCCCAGGCTGGAGTGCAGTGGTGTGATCTCGGCTCACTGCAACCCCTGCCTTCCAGACTCAAGCGATTCTCCTGCCTCAGGTTCCTGAGTAGCTGGGATTACAGGCATGCGCCGCCATGCCCAGCTATTTTCTTTATTTTTAATAGAGATAGTATTTTGGCATGTTGGCCAGGCTGATCTCAAACTTCTGACCTCAGACAATCTGCCCACCTCAGACCCTCAAAGTGTCTGGTTATTTTTTATTTTTTAATAAAGATTATTGAAGACCACACGTCTTCAAGAGTCAAAAGAATAAATTACAAAGGTAGAAGGTAGACAAAGGTGTTGATACCTTGGGAAAGTAGAAAGTAAGAAAGCAAGTAACATAAGGTGCACAGCTAATTGCTCAGCTTCTGGATTGCCCTTATTTTGGATGAACCTCATAGGGATGAGAATCATAAAGGCTCGATTCTTTTACCTTTGTGAAATGTGGAATATCAGAGTTGTAGCAAATGTGGTAGGGCCAGTGACTTGGTTTAGATGGCTGATTTCTATAATGCACAGGAGAAAGTAAAAAATAATAATAGAAGCTAAATAACTGGATTAGAGCTAGAAAAACATATTTTTATACCCTATGAATATTAACATTAATTATAAAATACAGTAGCCATTCAAATTTTCACTTGGTTCTTAAAAGTAAAAACAGCAAATAACCCAGAGAAATTTTTGTATCTCTGAAAGCAATGGAAGTTTATTAGCAAATATATACTAGGACAAGAAACTCCAAAATTTTTAATATGATTAAGACTCCTAGGGCCCACATTTATATTACCATAGGTGACTCAAACATAGTACAAATAAAGCATATGCAGACCCTATATTGAAAATAATAATTGAGAAATTGAGTTTTCCTACATTTAATTCTAAAATCTTTTTTTTTTTTTTAATTTCAAGGAAAGCTTAACATTTCCTGAAAGAAAAGTAATATGCCTATGCATTTTTACTGAAGCAAGTAGCTTTATTACAACAGTTTGGAACTACAACCCAGAAGGATTTTCTTCCACTGTCAGTTTTGGCTTTAGGCATTTCAAAATTAATAGACTGGGTCGAGTAAAGGGCACACTTGCAGCCTGTATTGGATAAAAGTGAACATAAATATGCTCCTACCAAATGACTAAGAGGAAACATTTATAAGGGGATGAAAATTAAAAAACAAAATCCTGGGACAATAAAGTAATTGGATTGAATTTGAGCAAATAGACACTGCCTCTTACTTGTAGTCCGTAACAAGTTTTATTTTATTTTTATTTTATGTTATTTGAATTTATTCTTGGACTGACTACGTGCCATGCTCGCTTTGCTTTGTGGCTCTCAGCAGTAGCGTTCAAGCAAGGACACTCCAGCTATGAGAGGCCTCCCCAATGGCTGATACTAATTTGTCTATGAGAGCATAAATGCTTCTGGTAGATATTATCAGGAAACAATTATTTTGACAACTTTTTTTAAATTGCTAGCTGTAGTGGGAATTTTTTTTTTTTGCTCTTAATGCATTTGGGGCCATTATATATTTCAATAACCTCAGTATTATCTGACCAGAAGATGCAGTGAACGATAACATCTGATGTTAACCTACATATTACTTTTTACCACATGTCATTTAATCTGATGATTTTGTAAGGTATTAAAAATTAAAAACACATTTTATATGTGAGAACCTTCATTATTCAAGGGTTTCTCTTTGTCCAAATAAAAGTAATCATAAAGTGTCATGCGCGTTCGTGTGAAGAGAGCACCAAACAGGCTTTTTGTGAGCAACAAGGCTGTTTATTTCACCTGGGTGCAGGCGGGCTGAGTCCAAAAAGAGAGTCAGAGAAGGGAGATAGGGGCGGGGCCATTTTATAGGATTTGGGTGAGTAGTGGAAAATTACAGTCAAAGGGGGTTGTTCTCTGGTGGACAGGGACGGGGGTCACAAGGTGCTCAGTCGGGGAGCTTTTGAGCCAGGATGAGCCAGGAGAAGGAATTTCACAAGGTAGTGTCATCAGTTAAGGCAGGAACTGACCATTTTCACTTCTTTTGTGATTCTTCAGTTACTTCAGGCCATCTGGATGTATACCTGCAGGCTTGGGCTCAGAGGCCTGACATAAAGTATGCCGAGAGTTATGAGATTCTGTTTTCTAAGTTTTCTGGAAGGAATCTACCAAGTCATGTTTTAATAGTCAACGATTTTGTTAACTTTACTTGCATATTCTCCAATTGAGTTATTCAATGCCACTTCTCTGAAGCTCAAATAATGGTAATTATAATGGAATGACACTACTATCTGCTATTTCAATATATATCTCTTGCTTGGGCCACATGATTCAGATAGGCAGAGAACATAGCCTCGTTGCATCATTCTTAAACACATGATGAATAATAAAGGCTACCTCACTCACAGCCTTGCTCTCTAATTAACCTCAATCCAAGGATCTGCAGGAATATAGGGTCTTCCAAACTTCATATTCTGACCAAATTCTGCAACATAATATCCTCTCACTGCTGTGCTAGAAGAAAAGCAAAAATAATTAAGAAGCCACCATCCTCACTTCCCCAGTCTCCCCAACCTGATCATCCTGACTCATGTACCCAGAAATCAAATGCAAAACTAAAATACTAATTCTGGAAGTCTTGGTTTGGATTTCAGGTTTCACCTCTAAGGTATGTATCCGGAATCAAATTCCCCAGCAATTCCCCATGAAGCTTAGGGAGTCATTATTGAGATGTTCTAGACCAGCAGTATAAGCCCAGCATAAAAGAAGATCCTGAGGAAATGTGAAACTGTATTGTTATCATTAACTCCAGACCCTGTATTAGGGCCTAGAGTTATAGACAAACATTTACAGAAGTGTCTTTAAATTCGCCTGCTTTACTTGCATATTTCACCCCTCATGGAAATTACAATGCAATAAAAGCATATTTCCAACTGGCAAAAATACTTCCCAGGAAATTCATCTTGTTTTGACTCTTTATAACTTCTTGTATACAAATTAGAACATCTTGCACAAGACCTGTGTCTTGCTCAAACATTTTATATCTTGAAAAGCTCATAATTATATCTTTGGTTTGAAATTTGAATATATCTATAGCATAGAATACCCACTCCCTTTATAGATTGCTGGCAGGATTTGTTTTTCACTTTGGGGAGAAATCTATTCTTTGTAGAATATTCCCACACATGTCTGTGTCTATTTCTCAGAGCGGTGCCACAAAAGATATGACCCTTTTGCTCCCAGTAACCTTTCATGGTGCTGAATCGCCTTGGACGTCGGTGCCAGTCAGCACGATTTGATTTGCTATGGTAAGAATAAGATTATATGTAACAGACGATGTCATTTCCAGGTTCAATAGGCACAGATTTAAAACTAGTCCTCTCTTTGACCCTCCGGATTCTCTTGAACTCTTGCACCTTCTTTGACAGTGTTTGTGAATGAGCGAATTCATGAAAATTCAAGGTTATTTTAATGATAATAGCACTGCGATGACAAAGGAAGAAGGAAGGGCCCTCTCCTCAGCCCGGAGCTCCTTTCCCTGAGCCAACTTCCTTCCTGGCAGACCAACTGCAGAGTGAATTCCTGTTGATGGTCAAAGGCTGAGAGCAGTTGTGTGTCTGCAACCGTGCTGCTGCTACTGATCTGTGAACATGACATGCCTGAGAATATCGCATCACCATGGCAACAACAAACATGGGGCTAAATTCCATTAGCTGCAGTGACTCAGTGAGTCAAATAGATAATGTGCTGGGACTGGCCAACTGCCTACAAAAGCCTATGTGAAAGTTATGATGAATTAACTTCAGCCTGTTATGGCTGCTTTAGTATAAATTCTCTTTTTCATTACTTAAGTCCTTATATTTATGGCATTTGTTAAATAAACACTTAAAAACCCATTAGCTAGTCCCCTTCCAGTAATGTACAGTTGGGGCTATTTTCTGCTATTTAAAATGCCCTTGATTCTCACATCTTTTTTATTTCTTGCATTTCTCTAGCTTCTTTTTCTAATCTTTTGTTTGTTTGTTTTTCTTTTAAATTAGTGACAGGGAGTTAAAAAATTTACATTGCACTTATCGTCAAATGATTTTCTTTGAAACATATAGAATGAGTTTAAAGCTGACAGCATTCTTCACTGAGGTCAGCAATATCAAGATTTCTTAAGGAGAGAGCTCCAGGTCAAAAGGAGGAAAAAAAAAATAAGTTCTTTGATATACTCAGTGCAATTGAGGGAACATCAGTTCTAAATAAGATTAAAGAATGTAGACATTTTCAGGATTACTTTGAATGTATGAAGTTAATAGCTTTAAATTATATGACCTACCTACCTTCTAATATCATAAATTCAAAAGGGTTATAATCTTCTTCAAAGAAAAATCTGATTGATACAGTAAATAACTTACCTTCTTTTATACAACTAGTTAGTGTCAGGGTCAAGAAATAAAGAATTTTAGTATAACTTCTAAGAATATGCCAGCTTAGCCTTTTTTATACCAAGCGAGGTGCCTCCTTGGCTTCATCCCCGCTTCTGTAGGTACAACATACATGCTCTTGCGAGCTTCCTCCATAATATAATCATATAAAATTTGGCCATGTGCTGGATAAGAGACAATGATGGGTATGTGGATTATTACTCACCAGATGAGAACTCAAGATATTCAGTTCCTGCCACAAAAGAAAGAATAATGCAGGCAATGGACCATAAGGAATATCTGCTTTAATAATTTACACAAGAAGAATAAGCTCAGCCTACTAGTTAGGTTTTTCTCATTATGCCCATAACCCATCTCATAATAGTGCATAAGAATACTAAACATGAGAATTTTTCATAACTGTCAACACATATATTACTGTTTTTCTCCAGGAAACTTTTAATGAACAAAATGAAATCAAACACACACACACACACACACACACACACACACATACACATACACACTTTATTTCTTATAGCCAAAGATACATTTTTTATGTTTGCTTGTTCTTTTTCCCAACAAAGCCATAGAGATAATAATTGGAGATACTATGAAATCTCATGTTTTAAAATACTCCCTTCACCCCAAATCATTCCATCTTCCTTTTAAGCATATAGCGCTCTATATATAGTGTGCATATTGTGTATTTGCCCTGGAGCAAGTGTAAATTATGGAGAGAAGTCTATTCAAGAACCCTGAGTAGTTGTCCTGAACTACATGGACTCTGTTGGGAGCAGTGAGCATGAAAGGGCAGAGCTTAGATCCTGCAGGGCCTGATTTGTAAGGGGCTGAGGGTCTCACGCTGGGGAAGTCTGTTGCACAGGACAGGGATGTGATGAAGGTGATGCTTGAAGACAATCTAGACTCAAGGGCACAAAAGATCAATTGAGTAATTTTAATAGTCCAGTCATGAAGTGCTAAGGTTTGATGTACTGACTGGTGCAAGAGAAATTGGGAAGTAAACAGTTTTATGTTATTGTTGTTAGGTTTGTAACTTTGATGGACCTTTTTCTCATGGAAGCTAATCATGATTTTCTGTATCTATTTGAAGTATTGGAATATAACCATTCTACCAGGGAAGCCCACATGCTTGAAAATACCAGGACATATACTTAGGAAAGGTCTACCTTTATCAGACAAATAGCAAAAATTCTTTATTCCTCTTGCCCTCCCGCTAGTTATTTTAAAGCATCAAACTCAATGCTTAATGCTTTAAAACCCAGTGGTGCTTTTTAGCCGGGCGTGGTGGTGGGCGCCTGTAGTCCCAGCTACTCCAGAGGCTGAGGCAGGAGAATGGTGTGAACCCAGGAGGCGGAGCTTGCAGTGAGCCCAGATAGCGCCACTGCACTCCAGCCTGGGCGACAGAGTGAGACTCCGTCTCAAAAAAAAGAAACAAAAAAAGAAAAACAAACAAACAAACAAAAAAAACGCAGTGGTGTTTTCTTCTCTTTCTCTAAAAAACAGACAGGAGGTATTTAGAAATTTGGAAATAATTTGTCTTATGTTTAGAGAAAGAGAAGAAAATACCACTGACTCCTTTTCTGTTTCAAAAGCTCCCTCCACGTATAAGCTTGCAAAAATTACGAAAAAGGTATGAACTGTTTCTTAAATAGTAAAATTAGTATCTTAAACCAATTAGAGGAAACCAACGTAAGCCAAATAATAGTTCTAATATGAAATTGAATTAAAGTAGTAGTATTTTCAAGTTATTTGCACTATCCTAAAATAGGGCAACATTTTTTTTTCCTAAAGAAATTGTTGGCCAGGTGCGGTGGCTCACACCTGTAATCCCAGCACTTTGGGAGGCCGAGGCAGGTGGATCACGAGGTCAGCAGATCGAGACCATCCTGGCTAACACGGTGAAACCCTGTCTTTACTAAAAATACAAAAAAATCAGGCGGGCCTGGTGGCAGGCACCTGTAGTCCCAGCTGCTCGGGAGGCTGAGGCAGGAGAATAGTGTGAACCAGGGAGGTGGAGCTTGCAGTGAGCCGAGATCGCAACACTGCATTCCAGCCTGGGCGACAGAGTGAGACTCCGTCTCAAAAAAAAAGAAAAAAAAAGAAATTGTTACAGAATGCTAGGTAATAAATGGTTAAAAGTTATTTGCAATTTGCATATACTTTTTAAAAATGAGAATGAGTGCAAAGTGCTTTAGGATATTTTGAAATGGTTTGTTCTCTTAAGTATTTCAAGTATTCCCTTTCCTTGTACTCTCATTTATAAAGAGTTAGAAGGTAAACCTCAGCTCACATCTCTTTCCTACATAATTCAAATTCTAAAATATATATTTTTTGAATTACTGAGACTTTTCCATGCTCAAAAGAATCGATACTCATTAAATACAAAAGCCTTTGTTTATAACCTAAGATCAATTGTACATTTCCAATTGTCTTGAGTCCTAAGACCCTGCTGTCTAGGTGCTGTTTTCAGGCAAGTCCCTGGGTGACTGAGGCAAATCCTTTTCAATATAGTGTCTTTAATAAGTTGTGAGCCCCAGCCTTTTAATTCCTTTTGTTGGAGTTTTAAAGGTGAGCAAGGTGAACTTCTTGCCAACTCCAATTTGTTCCTTGTCTCTATGTGCATACACGCCTCAGATCAGCATTGCAATAACTCTAATGGGTCAAAATGCAAGACGCCTATGCCCTATGTCACTGTACAGCAGTTGTGTTTTTAGCTTTTCCTCAACTCTCTTATGTGCTCCTGTTACTTTTTATTATTGCCATCCTCTATGACATATCCAAGGCTGCCCTCTCATCAGTCTCAAAGTCAACACATACACCAGGTGACAGTATTATCAGCAAGTTCGGCAACAGCGCCCCTCTACCATTGTGTCAGCATCTGACCCTGCACCGGTTCATGGAGCTATTGTAAATTCAAATTCATTTATTTCATGCTGGGATTTTACTGATATTTAGAGGGAAAATGATCTACTTGACGTAAAGAGGAGAAGCAGACATCTTTTCATTTTTTGTGAATTAGATGAACTAGAGAGGAAACTAGAGGGAGAAGTCTTTGTTCTTTAAAGGTCTATGTATAATCTTTCTGATTTCTAATTTGGCTTCTTATAAACCATCAGGGAACATTTCTTCCCAGGAGTTGTTTTTCTCTTTATTTCACGTATAGCTTAGAATCGCTAGATCAGGTTGTCCTTTAGGACTATCAAAAAATAGTTTATAAAATATAAGATCCAAGTCCTAAAAATCCTATGGCACAAAGCCTCTGAATGGATTGACCACTTCCTCCTATTTTCTGCAGCCAGTGCCTTAGACTAAAACTGTGATATTCTTAATGCCATGAGATTATCCAACACACGGGTGACCTTCTTCTGTTTGGGTAACTCAAAAGCTCTTTTGAATGTTCTTCAGGTACAATAACAAGAAGTCCACAAACTATTGACATCCCATTACAGATGACTTTTACTTGGCCATGAAGACTCTTGCCCTTCTAGAAGACACATTGTGAAACACCTCTGTCCCCTACAGCCATATCGTTGTATCCCACAGTTCACCTCCTTGCTACGTTTCACTTGTTTCCAGGCAAGCCTGGATAGGTTCTCAATAGTATCATCGAAAGAGAAGGAAGGAGTGGTTCATTCCTTTGCATTGTCCTGCCCTTGAGTAGAAATGCCTGCCTCATCAGCTGCATCCATACTCTGGATTCTGTCTACTCCTCCATTTCTTTGTAAAACAATATTTATTGATAGACTGTTTCCTAGTCTGTTCAGGCTGCTGAGACAAAGTACCATATAGCCAATGGCTTATAAACCACAGAAATTTATTTATCTCAGTTCTGGAGGCTGTAAAGTCCAAGATCAAGGCACTGTCAGATTCACTGTGTGGTGAGGGCCCACTTTCTGGTTTACAGGTGGTGCCTTCTTGCTGTGTCCTCTCATGGTAGAAGGGGTGGGAAGGCTCTGTAGGATGTCTTTTCTGAGTGCACTAATCCCATTCCTGAGTTCAGTTTTCATGAGCTAATTATTTCCCAAAGGCCCCACTTCCTAATACATTACCTCGGGGGGTGAAGATTTCAACATATGAATTCTGGGCGGACAACAACATTCAGTCTATAACAACTTCTTCTGTGCGTGTTACTGAGTAATGTTACAATGGAGTTTCTATATCCTCAGTACAAAATATATTATTTACTTGAGAAAGTCACATTCCCAAAAGTCAAAAAGTCAAAGAGAGCAAAGTGAACATTCTTGAGATCAAAAATGGAAATCAACTGTAGAAAAAGTTACTCATAAAGCTTAGACCATCTCTGTCAAAAACTGATTCAAGTTTTCATGCAAAACTTTAAAAAAAAGATTTTTCTGAGAATGTATTTTTGTTTCTTGATTTATATTGAACATACTATTTTCTTTATCTGGAACATGTTTTGCAAGTATTTAAATCAGTCTTTTTATTTTTTATTTTATTTTATTTTATTTACATTAATGAGCACTTACTAACCCCAGACCCTGAGAACAGAAGTATAAAAATCAAAGGACTTTGGCCCAGGAAGCACATTCTCTAAGGGAAGAGACAGATGAGAACAAGATGCAAATCACTGCAATTCAGCAAGGCAAGTGTCATGGCAGCACCAAGGACAAAGTGACCAAGAATGTAGTGGCAGGGGTGGGACAGAGCAACCACACGGGCAAATGCTCGAGATGATCAGTGCTCTGGCACACTGGGGAGCCAGGGCTGGCCAGAAAAAGAGTGTATAAGCCAGGAATGGCTGAAGTGAGGCGGAAGCCTGCTGAGAAAGTGTTACTTTATCCTGAAAGACCTTGAGCATGAGAGAAACAAGATCAAATTTGAATTTAAAAAGGGTACTGTCGCAGAAATGTGCAAGATAAACTGGAGCAAGGAGAGAGAAGAGATAGAAAGAGGAAGAGAGAGATAATGAGAGCACGAACTTGGAGTGTGGTGCTTCAGAGCACCTTCTGAAATCGGCATTTTGCCCTTTTTAATGAAATCAGTCTCTCTCTCTCCACACACCCAAGACACAAATACACACATCTGCATAATGTTTTCCTTCTAACCAGTCATCTCTGTAAACAAAATCTTATAGTACTTCATTACTTGGGAATACAGTTTGGTTCATAAATATATTTTATAAGATACATTTTCTAATATTATACCTAATTATGTGTATTTATGTTTAAAACTGTGTTTGGAGAGTTCAGTGACATTATTATAATTAAACAAATAATAATTCAGCATTTGATGAAATAATTTCATAATATTTAAATTAAGAAACAAACTCAGGAATACAAAAGAGCAGAAGGGAAATTAAAAATTAGTGAGATAAATCATTACCCCTGTTTGGAAACTAAGTTTGTCATGAGTGGGAAATACAGGCTTATGTCATTTTTACTCGAGGGGCTTCTCCTCGAGAGGCCAGAAAATGGAGAAAGTGCCCACAGGCTTAAATATCCTGGGATGGCATGAGCCTCCTCAGCATAGACGCATGGCACTGCCTCCACACTTGCCTTGAGTCACACACGCCGTTGCTTCATCATCACACTGTCTTCGCCACCTGCCACATCTCACCAAAGCAGTGAGAGCCCCAAGTTCAAGAGTGCTGACCTGGGGAGGGAATCAAGCCAAGGGTTTTCTAAAACACCTCCTTCAGGGATCAGAATTATGACTCTATATGTCAGCTACTACCAAATCATGGTGGCTTGCATGTTGATCATGCAAGGACAGAGACCTGTAATGCTTGTTGACCACATTATGGTTTTTGGATTAAGTCAATCATAGAATGTGCACACAGGGAAAGTGTTGTAATTGTGCAGTCAAATTTCCACTGTGTTCAATACAGGTCACACAGTTATCAGAGCATTGTGTTTGACATGTAGTCTCTTGAGTGATGCAAAATAGAAGGTGAAGTAATTTACAGGGAAGAATATCGAAGTGGTCCAAACTATAAATCTCATCAAGGACATTGAGTTGTGCATACTGGATAAAGGAAAGCTATGCAATCATGTAAATTTCCAAAAATGTAATATAAGTTCTTAAATAAAAGTGAACCTAAATATATTCTTACACTCACCCAATCAGCTACATTCTATTAGACATATATGCTTCTTCGGATAATTGCCTTTCATAATAATAGAGGACTAAGCACATAGTTACCTGGAAAGTATTTTAGAAACAAGCGAGATAATATCTAGAAAATTGGGTTTTGTTTGTTTGTTGTTTTTGTTTCGCTTTTGTTGCCGAGGCTGAAGTGCAGTGGCGGGATCTCGGCTCACCGCAAACTTCATCTCCCGGGTTCAAATGATTCTCCTGCCTCAGCCTCTGGAGTAGCTGGAATTACAGGCATGTGCTACCACTCCGAGCTAATTTTTTGTATTTTTAGTAGAGACGGGGTTTCTCCATGTTGGTCAGGTTGGTCTCGAACTCCCGACCTCAGGCAATCAGCCTGCCTTGGCCTCCCAAACTGTTGGGATTGAAGGTGTGGTTATGTGGGATTCTGTGATCAAGCTGATTTACTTTTTCCATTTATGCTTCTCACATTTTAAAATGTACTTGCCTTAATAATAAATGTTGCACAAGTAACCTGCTGCTTTTCTTTTTGTTGTTGTTTTTTTCTTTCATTATACTTAAAGTTCTGGGATACATGGGCAGAACATGCAGGTTTGTTACATAGGTATACATGTGCCATGGTGGTTTGCTGCACCCATCGACCTGTATTAGGTATTTCTCCTAATGCTATCCCTTGCCTAGCACCCTGACAGGCCCTGGTGTGTGATGTTCCCCTACATGTGTCCATGTGTTCTCATTGTTCAGCTCCCACTTATGAGTGAGAACACATGGTGTTTGGTTTTCTGTTCTTTTGTTAGTTTGCTGTAAATGACGCTTTCCAGTTTCATCCATGTCCCTGCAAAGGACATGAACTCATCCGTTGTTATGGCTGCGTAGTATTCCATGGTGTATATGTGCCACATTTTCTTTATCCAATCTATTATTGAAGGGCATTTGGGTTGGTTCCAAGTCTTTGCTATTGTGAACAGTGCTGCAATAGACATACATGTGCATGTTTCTTTATAGTAGAATGATTTATAATACTTTGGGTATATACGCAGTAATAAGATTGTTGGGTCAAATGGTATTTCTGGTTCTAGATCCTTAAGGAATAGCCACACTGTCTTCCACATGGTTGAACTAATTTATACTCCCTCCAACAGTATAAAAGTGTTCCTATTGCTCCACATTCTCCCCAGCATCTGTTGTTTCCTGACTTTTTAATGATCGCCATTCTAACTGGCATGTGATGGTATCTAATTAAACTAAAGAGCTTCTGCACAGCAAAAGAAACTATCTTCAGAGTGAACAGGCAACCTACAGAATGGGAAGAAAAGTTTTGCAATCTATCCATCTGACAAAGGGCTAATATCCAGAATCTACAAGGAACTTAAACAAATTTACAAGAAAAAAAAAACCCATCAAAAAGTGGGCAAAGGGTATGAACAGACACTTCTCAAAAGAAGACATTTATGTGGCCAAGAAACATATGGAAAAAAGCTCGTCATCACTGGTCATTAGAGAAATGCAAATCAAAATCACAGTGAGCTGCTTTGCTTTTCTAACTTTTATCACTGAACATGACATTTAGGTTTCCAACATAATTAAAAATGATAAAAGTTTTTCTGAATATGATATTTTTTATGTTTTATAGCTAACAAAATAATTCTTTTCTTGACTGTACAGATTTTCATTCCCTTTCTTAAAACTTTTTTATTCATCTCAAATGTGAAACACTTTCATAGAAAAAAAATCACGTGATTGTGTTTATGTAGGGTAGTGAAAAAAAGCTTTATTTTATTGAATTCTAAAGTTCGTGTTAAAAATTTCTTATAAACATCATTATGATCTTAACTTTGCCTTGACATGTAACTTGGAAAACAGTCTCATATATAGCAGATATAAATGAATCAGTATATATATATATATATATTTACATATATATTTATATATATTTACATATATATTTATATGTATATTTACATATATTTACATGTATATTTACATATATATTTACATAAAAATATATATTTATATATATTTACATAAAAATATATGTTTATATATATTTACATAAAAATATATGTTTATATATATTTACATATATATTTATATATTTACATATCTATTTATATATTTACATATCTATTTATATATATTTACATATCTATTTATATATATTTACATATATTTATATATTTACATATATATTTATATATTTACATATATATACACATTTATATATATATATTTTTTTCTTTTTTTAGATGGAGTCTTGCTCTGTTGTCCAGGCTGGAGTGCAATGGCATGATCTGGCTCACTGCAAGCTCCGCCTCCTGGGTTCACACCATTCTCCTGCCTCAGCCTCCCGAGTAGCTGGGACTACAGGTACCCGCCACCACGCCCGGCTAATTTTTTGTATTTTTAGTAGAGATGGGGATTCACCATGTTAGCCAGGATGGTCTTGATCTCTTGACCTCGTGATCTGCCCGCCTTAGCCTCCCAAAGTGCTGGGATTACAGGCGTGAGCCACCGCGCCTGGCCATGAAGCAGTATATTTTATACCTGCAAATTATTTCAGCCTCCATATTAAAACATGATACAATGACAGTGATTACTAAGCTATGTGTTTTCTACAAATTTACTGAGGAAATTTTGAGTTTTGGTAACTATATGTCCACATCTCATTATTAAATTATGCTAAACAAATTACTAATAAATGTGGAGAAATATCTTACAGAAATGAAGACAAATTTAAAAATTATATGCTGTCATTTTTAATGATTATGTAAACTAAATTAATTTTTAGACATTTGTTGTCTGTATAAATAATAATTATGTTGCTGATTGAATAGACAAATATAAATTATAATGCAGACTGTAGAATTTGTAATTTCTTTTAAAAATAAGCAAAATGAAAAATGTCAAGATATCACGTACATTAAAACAAAATGTTTTTTTAATTCTTTTTTTGCACAAAATTGTTACAAACTTTTAACAACAGAAATCTTTTAATTACAAATATAAGTTAGGGTGTTTTTCAATTTAAATATTTAATAAAATTATTAAGCCATATTATGGCTTTGTTTCCAAGAAAACAAAATAAACAACAAATCCTTAAAAACTCTTACAGTTTTCATCTTTATTAAATAATTTATTGATTATAATTATGCAAATTTCGACAAACATTATAGATGAATGTCAAATCTTTAAAATTAAGAATTCTAATTTGTTTTATAATCTTTCAACTGTAAGTTTATTAATATGTTGTATTTATTCTCATCTGGATATCTGGAAATTTTATATCCACAAATTACTTCAGCCTTTATATTAAAAAAAATGATACAATGACAGTAATCACTAAGCTATCTGTTTTCTACATAGCAGTGTGGAAATTTGGAGTTTGGGTAACTATATGGCTGTGTAAATAAAATATTAGCAATAATATTTTTAATTACTATATTGAAATCCTCCAATTTAACCTAATCAGTGGTTATTTCTTTCTCCAATGGATACCTCTTATTCATTGTATTTATAGCTAAAAAGGCTGGAATTTATTTAAGGAAAGGGAATTTATTTGGCAAATGTGTTTATATATGTATAGCTTTATGACACACACACACGCAACATAAACTGGGCTCTTAATGTTTGCTTCCTATTTTTTCATCATCTGTGTTTTTCTATCATTCTAAGTTACTGTTTCTAATTTAACCCTGAATGGGCCATCTAATTCAGTCATTAGACGTCAACAATTTTGGCTCAATTATACTTTATAACATGCTTTTAACTAGAAGAGACTTTCATATCATCTTTCTGTTAAAATATCAGTGGAAAGAAACTTTCATTTCTATATCCTTAATAATAAGAGCAGAGGAAGAAGAAACAAATTTGTAGCAAACATGTTCTATGCACTTTAATTTATCAAATACATATTGAACATAAAATATGAACAGAATTTTTTAATGATGACAGAAACACAATGGTGAAAAACAAAATCATAGGCAACTTAAGATCCTATGGGGAGACTGACGATCAAGCAGGAGAGTGTATTGCAGTTCAACAAACAATCATGACAGACAAAAGCTGGGTGTTGCAAGTTTCACAGAACAGGCACTGAATATAGAACTGCAGGATTTTGAAGGGCTTCTTGAAGGTGGTGACCTCTAAGGTAGGACCAGATGAACTAGAAGTAGCCAAATGTAGAGAGGCAGAGGGTACCATGAGAGACATTAGAAAATGCACAGGCCTAAAACAAAGTGTGCCCTTTTAGGGAGTGGTAGAAATTTGATTTAACTGCTTTTTTAATCTATTCTGATTTTCCAGAAAGAAAACAAAATAAACAACAAAAATAGCCTACATCAATATCTGTAGAGAACAGTTCAGGAAACTCCTGGATAGCTACCTAAGGCCTCATGAACAGATTGTCTCTGTGCCCTCTTCTTAAGAAAGCTGTTTTCTTGGAGATTAAAATGTAGGCTTTCACCTTAGACATCAGGCCTAGAGGAAGTCCATTCTTTAGGCCTTGCTATTACTCCATTCCACACCCTGCACTTTTCCCATCAGGGCTACACCCCCAAACCCCCAGATAGAGATTTTCTGGGCCCTAGGCTTTTGGAGAGTGGTGAGAACTGTAAGGCCTGCCATGGGCCCTTGCCCAGTAGAAAAACAGCAGCTTCCATATGGAAACTGAGCAACATAGGAAGGGGCAAGAGGCCCTTCTGTAGAGCAATTTCATGGAGGGGAAAAATAAGGTTGAGTCTGCTTGGTTTAAAAATGGATATTCTGCTGTGTGCAGTGGCTCACACATGTAATCCCAGCACATTGGGAGGCCAAGACAGAAGGATCACTTGAGCCCAGGAGTTCAAGACTAGCCTGGGAAAGAGAGTGAGCCCCGGTCTTTACAAAAAAATACAAAAATTAGCCAGGCGTGGTAGTACCTGCCTGTAGTCTCAGCTACTCGGGAGGCAAAGAGGTAGGAGGATCACTTGAGCCCAGGATGTCAAGGCTGCAGTGAGCTGTGATAGTGCCGCCGCATTCTGGCCTGGGTGACAGAGAAAGAACCTGTCTCAGAATAAATAAATAATGAAATATAGAAAAATTAAAATGGGTGTTTTTGCAAGGGGTGGGGCAAAGACTGCTCGTTTTTGCTGGTGGACAGGGCAGACCCCATACGTGCCCTCTGAAGTGTGAAGCCAGGGCTCTGGGAAAGAAGATTTTCCACAGCTAAAGAGCTGGACAAAGTCCTGCAGTGGGCAGAGATGGTCAGTCATACATTAAAGAGGAATTAAATAAACAGAGAAAAGAAAGGAAAGAGGCATCATTTGCCGAGGTTCTGGTTAAAGAGCATAAACATCATGGGCCTTCATGAGGATACCACATCCTCATTTTGGAGTTTTTCTGGTGAAGAATGAGAGCAAGGAGAGGTACCAGGACAGACTTCTCCATTGATGAGAGTTGGCTGAAAACCGTTTGACAGGATCATATCTGTGTAATTTGCTCTTTTGCCATGCCCATCACGGGGCCCTGAACAGAAAGATGCCACTACATATGGCTTGACGATTGTGCAAATGATTAGCTTTTACATATCACAAAGGTGTGAGGATACAAAATTCCATTGAGACTTTCAATTGGGAATTTTCATCTTTATTAGATGTAGAAATAGCTCCATGATTTAAAAAAAAGTGTGTGAAACGTTAGAAATGAGGTCACTTTGATTCTAGATTATAGCTTACTACTTGTTACAGAGAGAAACACATTTTTTTCGTCATTTATATCTGTTCTTCGTGGGGGGCTGAAGAAGCTGCCAAGCCTGGAGATGATAAGTTTCTGAAGATTTAGATGGAAGTAAAGGTAGACAAAGATCCCAGCTGCTGGGCCCATTCTCTCACGTACTAACTGTGAACCATGCTTCTATACTGGAAATTGAGAGCATAGCCAGTTAAACTAAACTGAATTATTCTATGCAAAATGCTGTGTTAGGGAACTGCTCTCACCCCGGGCAAGAAAGGCAGGTGAGGTGAAATGAGAGGGCACAGAGATTGAGAGAGTTTTCTTAGCAGAGAGCTAGACATATAGGATGTTCCAGACATGTGAATTATCAGACTGTGGCCATGGTCACGTATGTGAAGGAGAAGATGAAAATGAGCTGGAGAAGCAGGCACGGGCTACTTTGTAGAGGGTTCTCTATGCTGTGCTCAGCGTTAAGCTCTCCATCTTGCACACAACCAGGAGCTATGGAAAGGGTTCTCCTTAGCCACTTAAAATGGTAGCCAGCCATTTCATTACATAGTCTTCCCTCGCAGTAATCTAAAATCTATATCTGCTTACATATCCAATGTGTGGGCGTTGAAACTGATTTTATTTCTCCCATGCACCAATGGCTGTAACATTGCACAATATTAAACAAATAGGTACACCATTTAACACACTAGGTGATATTGATTGAGTTTGAAGTACAAGACAAAAAAAATATGAATTCCATTCACCAACCAGGAACAACACGGTTAAAGAAAGCAACGTTATTTCTATAAAGTGTCTGATTATTTAAAAGTCTGTAGTAAATATACATTATTTTCATAAAAAAATCTTAAGGAAAGGATATGCTAAAATTCTGAGAACTAATTTGTTAAATAAGACTAAATTTGCAATGGAAATATCTTCAAAATTTAAGACAAATAAGCAAATTCTAATCTGTAAGTGATCTCTTACAAAGATTTTTGATAATGTGCTAAAAAGAATATACTAAAATGTTGGGTCTTAGTTTGGTGTTCATTTGTGATATTTTCAGTTCGTCAGAGTGAGTCATGTTTATGCTACCATTTGAGTAGTCTTATATGTAAGCTCATAAGACTTTCTGAGCATTATTTTTTATTTTTCTTTTTTTTTGAGACGGAGTTTCGCTCTTGTGGCCCAGGCTGGAGTGCAACGGCATGATCTCGGCTCACCACAGCCTCTGCCTCCTGAGTTCAAGTATGAGTTCAATGAGTTCAAGTATGAGTTCAATGATTCTCCTGCCTCATTATTTAAAAAATAAAAATAAAGTGGTAAGCTAGTTCTAAGCAGACATTTATGGGGGGAATTTCTTTTGGTTAACCCTATTCTTCCAATTGTTTAATAAAACATATGACTAATGGCAACACTTACAGAATATCAAAGAACCATAATCTTCATATGTAATAGAATACACTAATCATTACATTCTTATTTAGATTAATCTTATTTATATCTAGATTTGCCTATACAGGCATGCAGCTGCTAACACTGGGGACATCTTAGGATAAATATGTCATTATGTGAATACCATAGAGTATATTTACACAAATCTAGATGGCATAGCCTTAAACACACCTAACCTGTTGCTCCTGGGCTACAAACCTGTACAACATGTTTTTGTACTGACCACTGAAGGCAATTGTAACAGAACAGTACATATTTGTGTATCAAAACATAGAGACCATACAGTAAAAATACCATTACAATTTTTTTTTTTTTTTTTTTTTTGAGACGGAGCTTTGCTCTTGTTGCCCAGGCTAGAGTGCAATGGAGCGATCTTGGCTCACTGCAACCTCTGCCTTCCAGGTTCAAGCGATTCTCCTGCCTCAGCCTCCCTAGTAGCTGGGACCACAAGCACCTGCCACCACCCTCAGCTAATTTTTTGTATTTTTAGTAGAGATGGGGTTTCACTATGTTGGCCAGGCTGGTATCAAACTCCTGACCTCAGGTGGTCCACCCGCCTCAGCTTCCAAAAGTGCTGGGATTAATTACAGATGTGAGTGACCGCGCCTGGCTAAAAACGCTATTATAATCTTTTGAGACCACATTCATGTATGTGGTCTGTCATTGCATAGATAATGTATTTTATAAAGCTTTGATCATAAATGTAATAAAGTATTTAAGTATTTATAATTACTTATGTTATATATCATTTATTTCTATAAATATCTCTATATAAGTGTGTATATATATTTGCTTGCACATGTGTGTACATTGACACACATAGGCATACATATATAACTGACTCAATAATTTATTATAGGCCAAAGATTTGATTTTGTACTTTTTCTTTCAGATTCTATAAATACATGCAAGTAATTTTATTTAAAATACTACTGTTTAGAGTATGGAAAAAACTGAATTGATTTTAGGTTCCTCATTAAAAACGAGCATTCTAATTGTATTACATTAGAGTTTATCTCCAGAGACAATAAGGGCCGATTTCAGTGAGGCTTTAGGTATCTTACCCAGGAAATTTGCTAATGTATATAATCAAACCAAATAATGAGGTATAAATACAGTGAGAATACTGTTTTGTTTGAAATATATTCAAATGCAATCTTGCTTTCTGTTTCATATTTAGTGAGAAAATCAGTAATGATGTACCAAATAATTCAGAAAAGAGACGGCCCTGTGAAGCATAAATCTCCTTTCCCTTTAAAACCATCAATAAAAACATAGATATACAAATGTAGGTGATGCACAAACAGACATAATGCAAACACACAACACAGAGAGCAGAAACCTATAGAAATTGTGGCAGGGAGGCAAAAACCTAGAATGAGCTGGGCTCATCCAAGCATGATAGTAGAAATATTAAATAGGTTTGCCACAAGACCAACTAGGGAAGAAGAAAACTATTTCTAAAAGATATACCTGTTGTTTACCAACCCAAAAAAGTTGGCATACCTGCTCAAGTCTAATTTTGCATGTCTTTTCCATTAAGAAAAATTAATTTCTAAATCAAAAGAATATATTGTAAAAGGAGAGCTATTCTTCTAGTTTTGGTATAATAACAGATAACAGACATTCTTCTAGTTTGGTATAATAACAGATAACCCCTTGACTTAACTAAAGCCTGAACAAAATACATGAAACAACAGTTTTTAATCATTTGACAACAGGCAGAATAGGCGAGTGATCCCTGAGAGCAAGGAAACAGAAAGGGTGAGCACTGTGATTGACCCACGTACTGCTTGGAGAGCATCTCCAGGATGCCGGGCAGAGATGGGGTACCCAAGAGCTGAAGATACAGGTTAGGTTTCAGGTAAGGCAAGGTTGGTAGAATTTTCAGGGCAAATTACCAAAGTGGAGAGAATTGTGCAGAGAGGAGATTTGCAGATGGTTTCTCCTTCTGGAAATTTACACAATAGAAATACATGTCCACAAAAAAGACTTCTACAGAAATGTTCAGTGCAGCCTTTGTCCCCCAATAGCCGTAAATTAGAAATAACCCAAGTGTTGATCAAAAAACAAATGGGTAGTCCAGATGCAGTGGCTCATGCCTGTAATCCCAGCACTTTGGGAAGTTGAGGTGAGTGGATCACCCGAGGTCAGAAGTTCGAGACCATCCCGGCCAACATGGAGAAACCCCGTCTTTAATAAAAATACAAAAATTAGCTGAACGTAGTGGTGCATGGCTGTAATCCCAGCTACTAGGGAGGCTGAGCCAAGAACCTGGGAGGTGTAGGTTTCAGTGAGCCAAGATCGTGCCACTGCACTCCAGCCTGGGTGACAGAGTGAAACTCCACCTCCAAACAAACAAATAAGCAAACAACAGAAAAAACAAATGGGTAAATAGATTATGGCATATCCACTTAATGGAATAATGGGATACTACTCAGCACTAACGTGCACTCTTGATTTAAAACAAGAAGAATGGATGAATGTAGTGAGTTTAATGATGTTTCCCTCAAAAAAATGATATGCCTTTGTCTTAAGACCATGAACCTGTAAACATGACCTTAATTGGAAAAAAAGTCTCTGCAAATATTATTAAGAAACTTGACATGAAATCATCTCAGATTACTCAAGTAGATTTTAAATCCTATGACCGATGTCCTTACGAGAGACTAAGAGAAGACACAGACACACAGAGGAGACGATGATCTGAAAACAGAGGCAGAGTTTGGTATTACGTAGCCAAAAGCCAAGAAAAGCCTGGAAGAGGCAATTAAAGATTGTCCTCTTTTCAGCACCCAATGACTCCTAACTGTCTTGCTCACTACCACAGTGCTGATTATTTATGACTACAAAATTATTTCACTTAAAAATAAGTGAGGCATTGTTTTGAATGGGAATCAATGATATTACCAGGTATCTCACCCTCCTCAAAATGGCCCACTGAATATTTAGGTATAATACTAGTTAGGTAAATGTTACTTCCAGTAAAATTAGAATCATAAAGAGCTCAGACCTATTTGGAATGCAGGTTTAGTTAAATCTGTCATGTAAAACTATCTTCACAGGGTAGATGCTGACTGAGGGCAAAGGGAATGTGGAATAAAAAGTAGAAAACCAAAATCATTAGTAGCAACTCTAGTTAGATAAACAGAGATTAAATCCATAGCTAACATCATTATGGCAGGATTTCCCACAATAATTACTGATTTTCAGAAAAGAGCAACCACAGAGCTCTCCCAGTTAGCAGGACTGCACTCTCAAATTTATTTTTCACAGTCATGGTGAAGAGTGTCCTCCGTATCCTCCTCGTGCAGTGAGTGAGCAGATCTGACATGATCAACCCAGCCTAACATACAAATCTCCATGAGCCTTTGGATAACTTCCTTTATAGTGTATCAAGGAAAATCTAGCATTTCAACTTCACTAAGTGTAGGCCATCTTTTGGTTCATGTTTCAGCCAACTAATCAAACAAACAGATCCCTTTCTAACTTCTCAAACCGCAACATTAAACTCAGAATCTCTGCTTAGTAGGCTCATGCCAATAAATACATCTTGCTCACACTGTATATATCTTCCACTATTACTTCATTTCCACACACATTCCCTGGATTTTTATCTCCATAAATTGGAAAAATAATGTAGTTGGAGCTTAGTGCACATCCTCATAGGTCACACTTTGTAGATCCTCTCTAGGGGCCTGCTAAAACCTGAGTCTGGTTATAGCTCTACAAACAAAGAAGGGTGATGGGGATAGGTCCTGAGGAAACTCAGAATTATATTGCATGACAATTAGAATAAAGTGAGACCATTCCTCAGGCAAAGTTAATCCCTCAGATGGAAATGGAAAGGTTGCTTTTTTTGGCCAATGAGTTTCGTCAGCATTTAGGGGTTTAATGTCCCCAGTTTTCTCAGGGTTTTCTCATATATCCCCATTTCAATTTTTAGAATCTTATCCTCTCTTAGCCAATATCCTTACTTTCGCAGCAGCCACCTTATGAGGTTGGGTATTCATTGTGGCTGTTAATTTAGCCACTCACAGAATGAGGCTTTGGCTTTGGTTTTTAGCAATCTAAGCTCTGCAGCTATAGAAGATAAGAATTTCTTTCAGAGCAAACATACAAATTTTCATACAGCACCTGGGATTTTGAGTCCCTGAGCCCATCCTTTACTATTATCACTTTGCCTAGTACAATTAGGGGTCAATATCATTATGCACATTAGTTTGACAAAAATGTTCTAAGGTGTCAAATACATGGTCACTCAGAATCTTGCCTTTTATAAATTTTGAATAGGATTATCCAATGATAATTTGTCTATCTCTATTGCCACGTCATACCGTGAACTATCAATTCTGTCTTTACAACTGGCAATGGAGACATTAGTGCCTTTAAATCTAATCAGATTAGAGAACCAACGGTAGAAACCTCAGAACTAATTCAGAAAAACTCATCATCTTTAAGCACTAATGGTAACAAAATCTATACCAGTTAGTATTCTATAGAGCAACAGTATCGATAGGATATATATGATGAGAAAGAGAGACTGTGAGATTATTTTAAGGAATTGTCTCTTACAACTGCGGAGGCTGGTGAGTCTAAAACGTATAGATCTGTAATATAGGCTGATAGGCTAGAAATTCAGGTAAGAGTTGATGCTGCAGCTGGGCATGGTGACTCACGCCTGCAAGCCCAGCACTTCGGGAGGCCGAGATGGGTGGATCATCTGAGGTCAGGAGTTCGAGACCAGCCTGGCCAATGTGGAGAAACCCTGTCTCTATTAAAAATACAAAAATTAGTTGGGCATAGTGGCACAGGCCTGTAGTCCCAGCTACTTGGGGGGCTGAGGCGGGAGAATCGCTTGAACCCGAGAGGTGGAGGTTGCAGTGAGCTGAGATTGTGCCACTGCACTCCAGCCTGGACAACAGAGCAAGACCCTGTCTCTCTGACAAAAAAAAAAAAAAAAAAAAAAATTTGATGCTGCAATCTTGAATCTAAAATTCACAGGGCAGGCCAGCAGGCCAGGAGTTCAGGCAAGATTTCTATGTTGCAGTCTTGAGGCAGAATTTTTTCTTCTTTTGGAAACTGTTCTTAGCCTTCAACTGATCGGAGGAGGCCTACTTACATTATGAGGGTTAATCTGCTTTAATTGAAGTTTACTGATTGTGAACATCAATTACATCAAAAAATAACTTCACAACAATATCTAGACTAGTTTCTGACCAGCCAACAGGGCACCATATTCTGTCCAAGTTGACAAATAAATTGAATTATCCCACCCTATATTAAAGATCAGTGCTTATTTTTGCTGTAAGTTTACTGGCCACTCAGAAGTGAGCAACCACTTTGGGAGGATGAGGTGGGAGGATGAGGCAGGAGGATTGCTTGAGTCCAAAAGTTCAGGACCATCCTAGGCAACACAGCAAGACCCCATCTCACAAAAAAAAAAAAAAAAAAGGAAAGGAAAGAAAGAAAGAAATTAGGTGGGTATGGTGGTGCATGCCTGTGGCCCCAGCTACTTAGGAGGCTGAAGTGGGAGGACCACTTGAGCCCAGGAGATTGAGGCTGCAGTGAACAATGATCATGCCACTGCATTCCAGCCTGGATGACAGAGCAAGACACTATTTCAAAAATAAATAAATTAATTAATACAAATAAATGAATAAAAGAGGTTTGAAACCAGAATTGCCACTTTGAGAAAAAGTCCATGTTGCTGAGCCCAAGTATAAACTCTAGAAGTGCCACTATGGCCATTTGTCCTCGAGCCCATGAGCAAACAGTGAGATGCCTACAGAAAATGACTGACTTCCACAAACTACGTCATCATATCCACTTTAATATAGAGACTCCTTTGTGGAGTGGATCTTTCAATGAGTATTCAAGTGAGATAAAAATATTACTTGGGTCCTATTTTGAGATGCCCACCTATCAAGTTGAGAAAACTCAAACTTGCTTGTTACCATTCTTCCAATCTTAACTCTTTTCAAGTCTCTGATTGTTAAGCCAAAACAATAGGCAAGGTGCATCAAATAGTACAATTTTGCACCTCTCCTGTGGGAAAGTAGGATCACCAGATGTATTAGTCTAGTCTCGCATTGCTCTAAAGAACTACCTGAGACTGAGTAATTTATAAAGAAAAGAGGTTTAATTGAGTCACAGTTCCACAGGCTGTATAGGAAGCATGGCGGGGGAGTCCTCAGGAAACTTACAATCATGGTGGAAGGCAAAGAGGAAGCAAAAATGTCTTACATGGCCAGAGAAGGAGGAAGAGAGAGAAGGGGGAAGTGCTACACACTTTTAAACAACCAAATCTCAGGAGAACTCACTCATAATCATGAGAACAGCAACGGGGACATCTGCCTCCATGATCCAGTCACCTCCCACCATGCCCCTCCTACACACTGGGGATTACAAGTTGACATGAAATTTTGGCAGCGAAACAAATCCAAACCATATCACCAGATATACTGCTCAAAATTTTGCCAATAGGGAAAATTTTTCTTACTCATTTTACTCTATAACCACATTAAATATGGTTTGAATACTGCAATAATCCACTCCTATTCCACATCTTGTGTGCAAAACACATATTAAACCAGGCATTTTTTTTTCTTTGTTAAGCAGCTTGCCAGGGGAAAATCCTCCATGATGCCTTTTGTGTGGGCAAGAATGAGAAGTATAGTTTCTAAGAGGGTTAGCCACCTTTTCAGACAATTTACTTGTGTTCTCCAGATCCATTTGAGTATAGACTTATTTATATCACTTCTATTTGATTATAGAGATTGTTGTGTAGTGATGGGGATGTCCACCTCTAGCACTTGGTGAATATCAAAGCATTAAATCATGAAGAACAGCTCAGGTCACATGGCTTCCTGGTATAGATGACCAAGTAATCAGTCTCAGCCAGGGCCCAGGGTCAAAGGCCAGGAGCCTTTCTCTATAGGAAAATGATTATTTTCCAAAAAGGGCATGATTTTGTTCCAAAACACCAGATGGTCCATATAGCACATTGGATTTACTAGTAATAATGTCAAGTTATCCGAATGATCTGAAGCAAGATTAGCTGAAGAAATAAGGAAGTTATTATCTTGGAATTTATATAAAGCTGACATCCTTAGGAATTACATCATAAATGAGTGCAGTGAGCACACCCAATGTGAAATTGTCTCCAAAATTCAGAGATCCTCTAGGCATAGAAGTAAAGAGTATGTGATGCCACAACTTATCTGTGCATCCCAGACCACTAGACCCTCAAATACTTGAGTAGATTATCAGGAGATTTCTCTCTTATATACTCTTGATCACTTATGTTTCTTACCATGACATCTAGAATACTTGTACTTCATCCTCACAGGGTCCTATTATTTATTGTGATGATTCCATCAATAAATGGATCAGTGTGATATTCTCTGAGAGAATAAGGTGATCATGTTGTTTAAAAAGATTTAATTATGATAAAAAGATGAAGAACTGGCTTAGCTCAGAGTGAATACAGAAAAGATTTATAACTGTTATTTTCAGGTAAAAAAAGTTGTTTCTGATGTTCTAAGTTTATTAGAATAAAACCCAATTATAAAAATGGTAGCTCTGAGATGATTTATTTTCTCCAAAAAAAATAAACTGTATCTTGAACAATAACTGAAATTTCAGTCACTACCTGTTCTTACACAACACTCATCCATTATCATCTCTGGTCAAGCAGCCAAATTACAAATCAATGTTAGAAGACAGGGATTTCAGTAACATGGCAGAATAGGAGATTTCTACCATCGTCCCCTGAAAGACTTATCAGTTTTGTCAACTACCCACGAACAACAGTACCTTTCTGGGAGTCTAGGAATCCAGAAATGTTCGAGCACACCAATGAAGCAAAATATCTGAAAATAAATACATGGGAAATGGTAAGAAGAACAGTTCAAACAGTTTCACTCTTCTCAGGTCACCACTCCACAAAAGTGTCACAATTCAGTGCCAGGAGAGATCTCCTTGGCCTACAATTTCTTCCACAGGAGAAAGTTAAAGCCTAATAAGTGAGCACCCATATAAGAGGCTGCTCAAGAGGCCCATATCTTTGTTGCTCCACACAGAACACTGAGTTGACTGGCATGTCTGAGTGATTAAGAAAGGCTGACAGCAAGAAAAGGAGGCTACAGAACCTACCTATCACTCAACAGACTCCATCAGGAAGCCCATCCATGAGCTACCTGGGAAGTCTCATCTACTGATTTCCCCTCACAATTGGTTTGTGGACACTTTACTGACTCCATGCACCTCATTTACTACCGCCAGTCCAGCTTACTAAACTGAATTTTCAGTGAGTGTAACTGTTTCGTGCAGACAGCCAGCTTGACAATGCAGGCTTAGAAAACACACAAATGTGAGCATTTCAGGGTACCGACTCAGTGAAAAACAAGAAAAGCTCTCAACACTCAGCCTGGAGTTGTAAAATCTACAGAAGGCATGTAATCTTAAAAATTACCCCCTAAGAAAGTATAAGAGGTGTGGAGAAGGTATATCCACAACAAAGTTATGACAGCCCCCAAATCCCTAGCTAGACTTTTTGGTGAAGTTGTTTCTCTCCCAAAACAGTCAGTAGAAACTGGAAAAAGTGAGTTTTTATTCAAGTAAAAACAACAATAAAAGCCTTTAAGGAAAACAAAAAATCAAGGAAATATGATAACACCAAGGGAAGATAATAGCATTCCAGCATAATAGCAATAGCAAGTCCAAAAGAAATGTAGACCTGATAGTTGCCTGACAAAAAATTTAAAGTAATTGTTTTGAGGAAGCTCAACTAGCTACAAGAGAACACAGACAGACAAGTCAATAAAATTGAAACAAGTGAGGCAAGAACAAAATGAGAAGTTCAATAAAGAGAACAACAACATAAAAAATAACCAAACTGAAATTGGATCAGAAAAATACAGTAAATAAAATGCAAAATGCAATACAGAATAACAACAGCAGACTTGATTGGGCAGAAATAATCTGTTAACTTAAAGACAGTTAATCCAAAAATAGAAGAAAAAAGAATGAGAAAAAATAAAGAGCACCTTCATAATTTATGGAACACCATCAAGATAACTCATATTTAAATTTAGACATGTCAGAAAGATAAGAGAGAATAAGAGGGACAGAAAACTTAAAGAAATGAGCTGAAAAGTTTTTAAATCTGGGGAGAGATGCACATCTAGGAACACAATGCTTAAAACTCTCCAATCAAGGCTGGCCATGGTGGCTCACGCCTGTAATCCCAGCACTTTGGGAGGCAGAGGCAGGAGGATCACGAGGTCAGGAGATCGAAACCATCCTGGCCAACACGGTGAAACCCCGTCTCTACTAAAAGTACAAAAAAAATTAGCCAGGCGTGGTGGTGGGCACCTGTAGTCCCAGCTACTCAGGAGGCTGAGGCAGGATAATGGCGTCAACCTGGGAGGCAGAGCTTGCAGTGAGCCGAGATCGTGCCACTGCACTCCAGCCTGGGTGAAAGAGCAAGATTCCGTCTCAAAAAAAAAAAAAAAGAAAAAAAAAAAGAAAACTCTCCAATCTGCCGGGCATGGTGGCTCACACCTGTAATCGCAGCACTTTAGGATGCTGAGGCAGGTGAATCAACTGAGGTCAGGAGTTCAAAACTACCCTGGCCAACATGGTGAAACCCTGTCTCCACTAAAAATACAAAAAAAAAAATTAGCCAGGTCTGGTGGCATGTGCCTGTAATCCCAGCTACTCCGGAGGCTGAGGCAGGAGAATTGTTTGAACCCGGGAGGCGGAGGTCGCAGTGAGACGAGATCGTACCACTGCAGTCCAGCCTGGGCAACAGAGAGAGACTCCATCTCAAAAACAAAACAAAACAAACCAACAAACAAATCAACAAAACCTCTCCAATCAGTTCAACCCACAGAAGAATACTCCAAGACATAAAACAATAAAAAAATCAAAGACAAAATGAGAATCTTGAAAGGAGCAAGAGAAAAGAGGTTTCTAACATGCAAGGGATCACCTATAAGGCTATCAAGGGATTTTTCAGCAGAGACTTAGCAGGCTGAGAGAGAGAGGAGAATAATATAGTCAAAGCACTGAAATAAATAAAAAAAAAACTGCACTGTGAATACTTTCTCCAGCAAAACTATCTTTCAGAAATGAAGGGGATAAAGATATTCCCAAACAAACAAAAGCTGAAGGAGTTCATCTGCATCAGACCTGCCTTGTAAGAAATGTTCAAGGGAATTCTTCAAGCTGGAACAAAAAGACGCTAATTAGTAACACGAAAATATATAAAAGTATAAAACTTTCTGATAAAAGTAAATATATAGTCAAATTCAGGATACTCTAATACTGTAATGGTATTACAATATGTGTACATTGTATGTACATTGTATGTGTAAATCACTTATAGCTCTAGTATAAATATTAAAAGATAAAACTATCAAAATAATAATAGCTACAAAAATTTGTTAATAGAGACATATTAAAACATTTAAGTTGTAACATCAAAAACATAAAATTTGGGGAGGGAATGAAGTAAAAGTATAGAATTTTTGTAGGCAATTGAAGTAGTTATCAGCTTAAAATAGAGCATATAAGTATAAATTGTTTTAGGTAAACATCATAATAGACACAAAGTGAAAACATGGTAGATATACAAAAGATAATGAGAGAAGAATCAAAGCATGCAACTACAGAAAATCATCAAATCACAAAAGAAGATAGCAAGAGAGGAAGAAAAGAACAAAGATCTACAAAACAGCCAGGAAACAATTAACAAAATGGCAGTTATAAGTCCTTACCTATGAATAGTTATCTTGAATATAAATTGATTAAATTCTTCAATCAAAAGAGATAAAATCACTGTTTAAAAACAAAACAAAAAACAAATGAATGACAACAACAAAAAATCCACTCAAGACCCAGCTATATGATACCTAGAAGAGACTCACTTTTGCTTTCAAAATATAGACAGAAAGTGAAGTAACGGAAAAAGCAAAGCCATTCTGAGGAAAAAAAAAAAAAAACAAAGCTTGAAGCATCACATTTTCTGATTTTAAATTATATTACAAAGCTATAGTAATCAAAACAGTATGATACAGGCATAAAACGTACATAGGCTAATGGAACAGAATACAAATACCAGAAATAAACCCATACATATAAGGTCAACTAACCTCTGACAAAGTCATAAAGAATACACAGGGAAGAACGGACAGTCTCTCCAATAAATGATTTTGGGAAAACTGGATATCCACACAGAAAAAAATGAAATTGGATCCTTATCTTACACCATACACACACACACACACAACAAAACAAACAAAAAACTCAAAATAGGTTAAAAACTTAAACATAAGACTTGACACTGTGAAACCCCTAGAACAAAACATGAGGGAAAGCTCCACTGGTCTTGGCAATGAGTTTTTGGTCATACCTAAAAAACAGATAACAAATGCAAAAACAGACAAGTGGAACTAAAAAGAAATTCTTACAGCAATGAAAACAATCAACACTATGAAAACGCAACCTATAGAATGGGAGGACATATTTGCAAACCTTATATTTGATAAGGGATTAATAACCAAAAAATACAAGGACCTCATACAACTCAATAGCAAAACAAAACAAAACAAATAGCAGGATTAATAAATGGGAAAAATACACAAATAGACATTTTTCCAAAGGAGATATATATTAATAGATGTCCAAAGAGTTTATGAAAAGGTGCTCAATATCATTAATCATCAAAAAAATACACACCAAAACTACAATGAGATATAACCTCTCAACTGTTAGGATGCCTATTATCAAAAAATCAAATAACAAAAGTTGGCAAATATGTGAAGAAAAGGGAACTCCCATTATGTTATTGATTGATGGAAATGTACATTGCTACTACCATTATGGAAAACACTATGGAGGGTCCTCAAAAATGTAAAAACAGAACTACCATGTAATCTAGCAATCCCACTTCTGTTTAGAAGTGGTATAGAGCCAAAGGGAATAAAATCACTATCTCAACGAAATGCTTGCACTCCCATGTTCATTGTAGCACTGTACTATATACGAAATATAGAAACAAAGTAGGTGTTTATCAGAGGATGATTGGCTAAAGAAAGCATGATATATATTGATATAGATAGATATACACATATATACATAATATATACACACACATATATATATACATGCAATGAATATTATTTAACCTTAATAAACAAGGAAATGCTGACATTTACAACAACATGAATGAGCCTAGAGGATATTACGTTAAGTAATAAGTGAAATATACCAGAAACAGAAAGAAAAATACTGAATGATCTCACTTATGTGTAGAACCTAAAAAAATATAATCCATAGAAACAGAGTAGAAAGGTTGTTACTGGTAGTTGGGGTAGAGGTGAGGGATTGGGGAAATGGGGAGATGTTGGTCAAAGGGTACAAACCTGCAGTTATAAGATAAATAAGATCTAGAAACTAATGTACAACATGGTGACTATAGTTAATAATAATTAATTGGATACTTGAAATTTGCTAAAAGAGTAGATCTTAGGTATTCTCATCACACACAAAAAAGTTAGCAATGTGAAGTGATGGATATGTTCATTAGCTTAATTGTGGAAATGATTTCACAGTGTATATGTACATCAAAATAACACATTGAACTCCTTAAATATATACAATTTTTACTTGTCAATTATGCCTCTGTGAAGCTGACAAAAAAAGAAATTAAAAACACAACCCACAAAATGGGAGCAGATGAATTTGTCAATCATATACCTCTAAAGGACATGTATCCAGAATATATAGAGAATTCTTATGGTCAAATAATTTCAAAATAAAATTTCTCCAGAGGAGATATGCAAGTTGCCAATAAACACATTAAAAGATGCCCTACATCATTAAACATTCAAGAAATGGAAATCAAAACCACAATGAAACATTATTTCACTAGGATGGCTATAATAAAAAAAAGGCAGACAATAACAAGTGTTGGTGAAGATGTGGAGAAATTGGAACCATTGTGCACTATTGGTAGGAATGTAAACTATTCCAGCCACTTTAGAAAACAGTCTTGCAGCTCCTCAAAATGCTAAACATACAGTTAGCATATGATCCAGAAATTTCATTCCTACGTATATACCCAAGAGAAATGAGAAGATATGTCCACATGAAAACTTGTATACTGATATTCGTAGCAGTATTATTTGTAATAACCCAAAGAAGAAACAACTCAAATGTCCAACAGTTAATGGATGAATAAATGTGGTATATCCACTTAACAGACTATTACTCAAAAATAATGAAATATCAATATATACTACAACACGGATGACCTTTGAAAACATTATGCTAAATAGAAGAAGCTAGTCACAAAAGACCACATACTGTGTGATTCCATTTTTATGAAATGTCCAGAACAGTCACATCCATAGAGACAGAAAACAGATTAGTAGTTTCCAGGATTAGAGCGAAGGAGGAATGGCAACTGACTGCTGATGTGTACAAACTTTCTTTGGGGGGTGATGAAATTGTTCTAAAATTAATTTTGCTGTTGATGCACAACATCCTGAATATACTAAAAACTACTGAATTGTACACACTTTAAAAAGGTGAATTTTATTGCATGTAAATTATATCTCAACAAAGTGCTTTTTTAAATAAAATAAAAACAAACATTAGGGAAATGCCCATCCCTGCATTCAAATCTACAATTGTCACTCTAAATCAGAAATAGATGGAGATACACAGTATTCATTTTAAAGTACTGTATTAGTAGAGGTGATTTAGAAGGCTTTGTATTGACCCTTTCCACATTAATTGGCCTCCATTCCATGGGTTATGGAACCAAAGTGGCTTTTTTTGCCAAGTTTAGAAAGTCCATTCCAAATATGCATATACACAAATAAGGTCTGAACCTTATAATGAATTTGGTTGAAACTCCATCACCTAATTCCCATAAATCACTGCTATGACCAGTGGAGCACAGAGGTGTTCCGTTTCCCCAGAAATTATTGTTAATCTAGAGATAGTATCAAAATATATCAGAAATAATCGCTGTAATCAGCATTCCCAAGTACATTTGGTACATGACTACAAGCCTTTTGAGCTAGGAACTGGATTTGTATCTTTGTGATGTTCCCATGGAGTCACTTTTCAACTGTACCTAGCTTACCCTTAATTAAAGAGATTCTAGTTCACAAACAGACTCAGGGTTTTAAATTGAACAAGAGACCATGGCTCTCTGCTATTTTCTAAATGTGTCTCTCCAAAATTCCTGTGCTGAAACCTAACACCCAAAAGTAAGAGTATTAAGAGGTGGAATCTTTGGGGAAGCAATTAAGTCTGAGGGCTCTACCCTGGTGAATGGGATTAGGGTCCTTATGAAGGGGACTGAAGGGAGCTTTCCTGCCTCTTATTCTTTACTGAGATAAGGAAATCTAAGCAAATGGCAGCATCTCTGAGCTTTATTCTGAGCCTGCAAAGGACAACTATGACAGCACTTTTCTCTAATTCTGTGCATATATCTGTGTTTGTTTGTTGTGTGTGTTTCCTAATGCATTTCTCTGTTTTGCCTTGAATGGTATCGTTATGTGAACTTCTTAAGAGTTGTACAAATTTCAAGTACTAGAGTAATTGGAGGAGTAAAAGCCAGTTCTCACAGAAGTGCAGAGGGATAGTTTCATGGTAGAGATGGAACACGTGCTAGTCTTAAAAAGTAGGTAGCATTTAGATAGATGTCAATGTGAAGAGGACATTTGTAGAGATCAGCATAATGTCAAAGAGAACCCCTGAAATTCTCAGTGAGTGAACCCCCACTTGGCCAAAAAGCAATGGCTGGGACAAAGTTCTAAGAAGGAGAAGATAAAATGCATATCTTATGTTGTTCATAATGCTGTAAAATTATTTGAAAACCACATCTCTAATGTCTAAATACCTGTTTAGATAATTATTTCAGCAACTTCTGAAACAGAGGACACTGAAGCAAGCAGCTAAAAGAGCCAGAAAACAATATGTGTAGAAGCACTCTTAGTAATATGAGAAAGTATTCATTGGCTACACTATGTGTTAACAATCCATTTTTATTATTTTAGGTTCTCAATCAGTAACCTGAACTTAGGTTGCACATCAGCCCTTACGGTTTCTGGGTCTGCTTTTATTCTTTGCACTTTATTTTTACTTTTTGTATTCACATTTGTGTCTCTGTACTTCTGGAGGTGAATTGTTCCTTCACTTGATTATCAATATTCCCTCTCCAAAACTGACTGATGGCATCTTGCAGGAGAAAATAAAATCTATCATTTAAGTGAATGACAGAGATCAGGTATCATTTAGACAAATGTGTGCTTTCTGCAATCAGCAAACCTATTTATAGGGAAAGATATCATACTGACAACTCCATGAAACATTTGGCTCATGCTCAGTGGTAAAATTATTATTTCTTCTCTTTCAAATTTTAAAGTTATACATTTCCAAGTCACTTTCTAGTGCAATACATCAGTGACTAGGTGAGATTAATTTCCCTCACCCTCCAAAGCAACACTTACCAGGTTTTTAGACAGTTTTAATGCCATTAAAGGTAATATACTTTGGAAGAAGTATAGTTTTTTCCTTGATGATTTCATTGTCTCTCCTTCAGGGGTGGTTTTTTTATTATTCCTTCTGAAAGTATGCTTTGAGAGTTCAATTATATGATTCTTAAACATCTTAAGTATAATGTTGTCTTTATACACACACCTAATTTTACTTACTTTTACTTAAAGTATCATTTAAGTGGGCTATTCAGGGGGCAGAAGTAAATACCAAGAGATTATCAGATTTTTTTCTATTACTAGCTAAAAGAAAAGTTAAACTTTCATTGAGCCAAAAATTTGAAAAATCAAATTTTTGACTTTAGGAATAAAAGTCAAGTTATTTTACTTCCTAAAGTCAAAATACTAGTCAGCTTTAAATTCCCTTGACCATAGATTTTATCGCAATATTCTAAACACATAAGCAGTTACTATAAGAAGTAAATAATGGATAATACTTTTATGGCCAAAGGTTCAAAGATTCAATTATTTTTCACTCCACATATTAAATATTTTACAAGGTAGTTTACCAGTAAACTAAAAAACCAGAGTGATTTACGGGGAATCTACCAATTCCTTATAATAGTCAGGAATCAGGAGAAATAGGATATCTAGGAATATATGTTAGAGAAAATGAAATAAAGCATTGATATTCCTAAGTACATCAGCATGAAATAAAATTAAACTCAATACAGAGCAGCTCCATATGGCATGTTATAATTTAGCATTCTTATTTTCAACATATATTTCTGATTTTGATCTAATTGCTACTAATTTACAAACTATATTTTAAAAAAACTATTAACTCACTCTTTAATTCGCATTTCTACTTATTTAACTATATTCCAACATGTCAGCCAAGATTTTAATTGACTTTTGTAGTAGCCAGTTGTTAATAGGATAATTTGTTAATACAATAATAAAACAATTGTTTCAATGGCTCTAGGAGTTCAGTTCATCAGATAACAAAGTTGAGTTTTGTTTCATTAATTGAATGCAGGTGTAGGATTTGTTAGATGAAAGATAGAAACCCCTGTGGAACTGTGGAAATCTGGGTCAGAGATCACTGAAAAATTAGTTAAGCATGATGGGTCAACAGTGACCCAGACAGGTGTCCTGCTTTGTTTCTCTGTGTCACTTCCTGTGCTCTTAAACACTCATCGGTTGAGCTTGGACATGTAGGTCAACACATGGGTTTCTGAGTCTGCAGTAGATTAGAAGCCAGGGAAGAATTCCTTATAGTCTCAAACACATGATCCTAAACACCCACCCAGTGTTAACTACTCAAGGTAAAAATATTTCATTATATCATTTTATGGTTTTAAATAAGCTAGTGAGGATTTTTACCCCCAGCCCTTCAAGATGGGTGATAACCTCAAAAGAGATGCAAACAAATTACTTTTTAAGAAAGGAAAAGTAAAATACAAGACATACCTAAAATGATTCATACCCAAAAAAGACATTCAATTCCTGAATAAAGGAAGTGATGCTAGTGGAAATACAGTCTCCATTTTGAAAAACATGCTGACAATTTCAAAGACTTTTAGTATTCTCTAAATTCGTAGCCATGACACTTCAGTTTTCTTTTTCTATCATTTTTCTTATACTGTTAAAATGTTACCAGTGATGAGTTGTATCTCTACCTTATTATTATTCTCAGTAATGACACAATAGAATTATTCTTAAGGAGCTACACAATAATGCAGAACACAGAATGAGTGCAAATCCTAGTATTCTGACACTAAGCAAATGCACTTCTGTAGGGACTCCTCAGGATATAAATGCACTCAATGAGCAGGCACACATGAAAGCCATAGCTTAATTGTGGCCTTATTTATGCCTTGACTCCTAAGACACATGTATGCACAAGCACACACACACACACACACCCCATACTTTTTTTCACTAAAAAAAAACTTTTAAAAAGTAAGTTCAAGAGGTCTTAAATCCAAAAGTGAGCCTAACTCAGGAAAAGAAGTTAAGACAAATGGTGTTAAGATGGAAAAAAATTCAAAATGATATTATATGCAAATTAGTTAGCCAGCCTCAGAAAGAAAGCTAAAAGGACTATGTGAACTTGACTGATACATTGGAATCAAACTTATGTTATATTGTGTTGCAATAATTACTTGTGTTACTTGTTAAGAAATGCATATATGCCTTTTAAATCTACTTTGTCATACCCCCTTAGGTAAATGTATATACATTTTTTCTATTTGCTATGTTTTATAGATTCTAGGATGCCTACTTATTCACATTTGAACATCTCTGCAACTGGGATGTATTTTAAAATCACTGTTTTATCAGAGTTAATGGCATCATTGTTTTGCTTTTGTGTCTGATTGGTGCTCACAATAATGCTATATATTTTACAATGATGGCATCATAGATTTGAAGAAATGCAGATGCAAAATAGCTCTCATTTCTATAGTAATAATGTCTCACTTGTGCAACACTTTTTATTATGCCCATGCACAATGGCAACATGTGAAAATGTGGCTGGAAAGCCCGACAACCTCCCCCTGTAGAGGGGGACGATGAGATATAGGTGCTAATTAAATAGAATTTACCAAGAGCTGGTGGCACAATAAGAGCAATTTAGTTTTGCTCCTGTATGTGTGCATTTGATGTCATCAGGCCAGCAAATGGTTAATAAGACAAAGTACATCACCCCAATCATGGATACCTATTTGTCCATGAGACTTTATTGACTTAAAGAAAAATTAAGTTTTTCAAATGTTGTGTTTTCTTAACAGGTCACTTAGCAAGGCAACTAGCAGCCCCACTTTCCTGCCACTTCCTGCTGGTTGGAAGGGTGAACTGAAAATGGAACACTCAAGGTTTTCAAGTCCAGTGGATTAGAATATCTTGACTGCCCCAGGGGCTGTGTTTAGACAGGTGCTGGGCTATCTGGGCTCCCTCGCACTAGGACCCAGGAGGGAACCAAGCCTGGAGATCTCCTTCTGTTGAGGGCCAAGAGTTTTCATGAGGGGACTGATCAGTGAGAGTCACTTGAAGGGGGGAATACAGAATTTCTAGGTAGGAATCTCAGTGCAATGTTCTGAATGTTTGTGTTTCTCCAAAACTGACATGTTGAAACCTCATCTCCAATGTTATGGCATTTGGAGGTGGCGCCTTTGGGGAGTGATTAGGTGATAATGGTGGAGCCTTCATGAATGGGATTAGTGTCCTTATTAAACGGACCCCAGAGAGCTCCCTAACCTTCTACCATGTGAAGACCCAGCAATAAGATGGCTGTCTATGAACCAGGAAGAGGGCCCACACCAGACGCCCAATCTGCTAGCACCTTGATCTTGGAATTCCAGCTGTGAGAACTGTGAGAGAGATAAATATATTTCAATTGTTTATAAGCCATCTAGTTTATGGTGCTTTGTTATAGCCACCCAGATGGACTAAGACACCAAGGGAGGAGAGTTAACAGGGAAGGCGGCATCCAAAGGAAATGCCTCCTTGCACAGACCTCCCTTCATTGGCCTCCAGTAGTTCTAAAATTCACTGCCTGTACTCCCTTACTCATGCTGGAGGCTGAGTAAACAAGACAGCCAGGGGAAAAGGATGGGATTACGCTTCCTGATTACTTCAGACTAAGGGAAGCAGACACCCGCTCAGTGGGACCATAAACAGACCATCTGGAAAGGATGCTAAGGCAAAAGTTATTTTTTACTTCATTGTTATCAATTTTTCTAATATCCCTTACACATTGTGCAATATCCCTTATACATTCACAATTCAGTCTCATGACTAGAAATCTTTGGATATACGTGGAACTTACAGTTGTGCAGTTAATTTATGAAGAACTTTAGAAAACAAACAAACAAAAAACTTCCCAAACATATATCTCTCAGGTTAATTCTTTTCAATGACTCAATCAATTGAAAACCAATTCTATAATTGAAAAGGCATTATTTTAAGTCACAGAATTTAAATTATCTTCATGTGATTCTATACCCCTTGACTTTATGTTTTCTACTAAGTAAATTTTTATGAAGGTGCATTTTATATTTCTCAAATAGAAGACATTAAAATTTATTGCCTGAATTTCAAAAATTTATTTAAAAGCACACCAAAATCAGTTTTATTTTTACATACTCAATTACTTAATATACAGATCAAATATGTATCAGTTTTCAAGTTTTTAATCCAGAAGTACAGTTATTTGTCATGGAATATATGGCTATGAACAAAGACACTAGAGTGGGGAGATAGTGATAGTAAAAATACAGACAATTTGGAAGAAAGATTAGGGAAGGAAGATTGGCTTAATTACTCAAATTGGTCAACTATGTCATAAAAATTCACCACTAACCACAAAATATCTACCTTCTTAAAACAAACCAAGAAATTCCCAGCTTGGCTTTGTCTTTAGCTTAAAGAACCCGCCCATCGTGGTAATGATCCTGCTTATCTTCCTTCCTTCCTTATCAGCCTAATTTTCCAACACTGCTCAGGGTAGAAGAGTATTTTGATGGGGAAATTTGTTTCTTTGCTGTTTGTTCTACTATGAGCTAAATCAAGTTAGATTTGGTGATGGTCTTTGAAGGTTTAAATCTCAATTCCCACAATTAGAAAGACAATTTCTCCCTTCTTGGTGATAATAATATCTTATAAATAAAGCTTTTTGTAAAAAATTAATTTCCTTTTATCAAAATTTGTCCCACAAAATGGTTTCAAGTCTCTTATTTCCAATACCAAACAGCATTCCTGGTTGAGGTCCTCACAAGTGGCACCGAGAGAGCTGTAACTAAAAGACTCATCTCTTAACAGTACAAAAAACAGATAAGAACTTATCTAAAGTATACAATAAAGTTTAAACCATTGTTGACCTATTAGTAATTTAGTATTAACATATTTGAATCCTAACTTTAAAATAAAGCAAATAACTAAATACTGAAGACTCTTTAAAAAAATTAAAGAAAACTATTTCCAGTTGCAAAAAAATAAATTACTCAAAAACTTTGAAATACCAGGTGGCCTCAATACAATCACACAAATGGAACACATTGTAAAATGATATTGAACAATTTGAAGTGATTTCACATTTTTATATTTTAGAGTTGGCAAATGAGTAAATGTCATAGATTTTCTACTGTTTTAAAATTAAATAAATGCTTCATTTTGTAGGTAAGCTCTGCAATTTGATGTCAAACCGTGATTGCCAAGTGCATTGCAGATAGTGCCAGGATGTCATTTACCTTTACTCAATTAGGAAACAATGAGAGAAAGTGTCTTTCCAATTCTACCCAAAGCCAGTCCCTGAAAGCTCTCATTGTTATAGTTCATCCTGTTCTCTTTCAGCTTCAACTGCAGGGGTGGTACATTCTCATGAAAAATTGATAAAGATAGCTGTTGTTATTTGTTTCTTGACAAAGGTAGAAAGAAAGCCTTGTTTGGTATGATACAAACTGGTAAGTACTGTATGGCAGAATGAAGACAAAGTGGTGCCGCTCTTGGTGGCCCAGCAAAGCTACAGTGACAATGGGGAAAAGAGGCATCGGTCCTTCACAGATATCTAGAAAATTCCTAGATGTATGTAAAGCATTTCTTTGGAAGTAAAATATGCCCAGAAAAACATTAAAAATGGAAAATAAATTTAAAAATAGGAAGATATTTCTATTGAAGGAAGTGGAAAGTGGATTCGACATGACACTTACTTGCCCATATTAGCCGAATCTCCTTTACATGTGTTTTGTTTTCTAGCTATAGATAATCTAAACTACACCTCAGTTTGAAAGAGTCCTGTGCGGCTGGGTGCAGTGGCTTACGCTTGTAATCCCAGCACTTTGGGAGGCCGAGGCAGGTGGATCACCTGAGGTCAGGAGTTCGAGACTAGCCTGGCCAACAAGGCGAAACCCCGTCTCTACTAAGAACATAAAAATTAGCAGGGTGTGGTGGCAGACACTAGTAATCCTGGCTTCTCAGGAGACTGAGGCACAAGAATCGCTTGAACCCAGGAGACAGAGGTTGCAATGAGCCAAGATCACACCACTGCACTCCAGCCTGGGCAACAGAGCTAGACTCCATCTCAAAAGAAAAAAAAAAAAAAGAGTCTTATGCTTGACTGCTTAAATTATTCCTTCCTCTGACTCCTCTAGCTTTGCAAAACAAGGTATGGATGCCCTTCTTCCTTTGTATTACACACTCAAAGTTAAAATAATCAAGCCAGGCTTGTTGTTTTTGGATCATGTGCTAGGACCACTCAGACGCATTTAAGCACTTACTTTGGGGAGTTAACATTATAAATTATTATTATTATTATATATGCACACATTGTAAATATTCCATTTCATTGACAAATGCAAAAAGACAGAAATAAATACTGAAGGCAATATAATAAGGTGTATAGAGAAACCTGGCCTCTAGGATTCCAGCCCTACCGCTGATTTTTATGTTACCTCAGCAAATTTCTTAACCTATCTGGACATGCATTTTCTTATTAGGAAAATGAGGACCAAAAAAGTCCTAAAGTCAGAACATGTGGGAAGATTGGTTACGAGGATTCAATAAGCATCTAAAATTCACAATACAATCCTGGAAACTGAAAGCCATTAGTATTCTTACCATCAAAACATTCCAGGACTGCTCCGTGATCATTTACTGATGTTCAATGGGTGATATTTGGGGAGAAATAGCTATTACCAAATCTTCAGGATCAACACATCTAAGGGAAACTTAAAAATGTATGTTTAACCTAAATGTGAAACATAACATTGCAACAATGGCACGCTGTTCCCCTCTTGGTATATAAATGTGCTGGAGATATGGTAATTTGTAACTATGAAAGAGATGGGTATATTTTACTGGTAACAATATAATGAAAATTGTGGCCCTCAACATTTTCAACTGATCCTTTTTAATTGGTTTTCATTAATAACTCTTTGGTAGTGTGTTCCCATGAGCTATAGTTTGTCTTTATACCACTTGTTTTCCTAAACCAAATGTTATCTTCAAACCCTTCACAGGGGAAGAAAAGGTCTTCTAGAATTTTTAGCTGCATTTTTGGTAAAAATACATGGTTGGATTTGAGGAAAAAAATGCTTTTATATTGCTTACTTAAATACATTCAAGTGTGAATAGTTGAACTTCTATTAAAGCTGTAGCTGATATTATTATTTTTAAAAATGTAGTGGACAAAACGTGGAACAAAATGTGTGTGTGTGTGTGTAAATTGTGTTCTTTCTCTTAAGGCTGCATAGGGCATACGTTGTTTTCAAGCAAGCCTCGGACTCCTACAGCTCCAGCTGTCATGTGTAATTAAACATTTGGCCTCCACAATTACTCTACAGTGTACATATGCCAGCATTGCAAGCCTGGAATATGCATTTCAAAGAAGAATAATTCCCTGGAAATCCTAAATTGACAGGAGCAAAGACAGCCTGAAGGAAAGTAGTCAGCAAAAACTGTAAGGTCGGGATCTGATGATTAAAAAAGAAACTTCAAGAAGAACTTCAACCCTTAACTAAACCAATGGGAAAAGGAACGACAGTTGGCAAGCAGATTTCTGCATAGGGATTCTGACTAGGGAACCTCTTGGCGTAATTTAATATTATCAGTGTGGTTCACCTTGCTATATTCTGCCTTACCATTAATATCATTTATACAGATATTTTTCTTAAAGCACATTTGGCATCACTTATTTCTTCATGAATCTTTAAATTATTACATTTGACGATTCATGTTGAGTCTGTAGTTGATTTATCAGAAAGCATTCCTCTCCACTCCTCTGTCATTCCCCGCAGCTCCTGCAATACAGATGATTCCACTTACGAGTGGATGGTGGTATCTCAGGGGAAAAAAAAAATGTAATGCTGAGTTGACATTTTTACTACAACTCCTTGTTTGTAGCAATTTGTTTTAATTCCATTTCCAATTATAGATGGATAAAACTAGGCACTTAACTTTTCATTAAATGCAATTTTTGTTTTTCATATAAGGATTTGGATCAATTCTTATATTGGCAAAGCTGTCATTTAGTTTCAGGCTGATCTCTTATATGTAGCCAATATTAACATATACGACATTCAGAAAGTGCATACAAATGAGGTATTTTCAAATCGCTTTAAAAATAATAGAAAGAAGTGAAGTATAGAACCGCTCCACACTTGGTGTTCTCCCTTCCCGGTGGCAAGACGTCCTATCTATATGTTGACCAAAAGGCAGCATGCCAATAATTGTGAATATTCAGGGTGCTCTTCAATTCCTACTCCATTTTGAAATTTTTCTGGAAAGTCTATGAAACTCATTCAGAAGAGTCCAATTTGTATGACTTGTAAAGTGATTTGGAGGTACATTTTTTAAGGTTTGGGACAGAATTAAACATAAGTACATTATCATTTGGCTCCACAAATCAGCCAGTGCAGAAAAGAATATCTTATTCTTTTTAAAATACTTATATAATCCAAAATTTTATTATTGAATGAAACTAGAATAAAAACTAATAATGCTTCCAAGCCCCATGTTCCCACTTTGCTGAGAGAATTTAACATCATTTAAGCCATTATTCAATGTCTGAGGAAAACGACAAATGAAACATGATTTTTTTTTCAAAAGTAAGAGTTCTTGACTGAGTGAACTAATCTTTATGTTAAACAGCAAGTTTCCAATGTTTCCAATGTAGTAAAGAGAGAACAAAACAAATTAACATATATATTTCCCTTCTCTTAGTAAATATTTAGTGTATCTAATCATTAATCATATCATTATAAGATCATTAAAATTATGCAAGAAAAATGTAATATGAATGTTAAATTTTCAGCAAGGCAGCAAAATACATTACAGTAAATGAGAATGAGGAATTTGAATCCCCATACCACAAGTGTATATATGCAAATGTATAAAGCAAACGACAATTTGCAGAGAAACTGATTGTGAATGCACCAGTCTACACTCTGTATCTAGCTACTCTGGTGGGGCCTTGGCGAACCTTAGTGTGGATACTCTGTATCTAACTAATCTGGTGGGCAAGTGGAGAACCTTTGTGTCTAGCTCAGGGATTGTAAAGGCACCAATCAGCACCCTGTCAAAACAGACCACTGGGCTCTACCAATCAGCAGGAGGTGGGTGGGGCCAGATAAGAGCATAAAAGCAGGGTGCCCAAGCTAGTAGTGGCAACCTGCTCAGGTCGCCTTCCGAACACTCACCGCGAGGGTACACGGCTTCATTCTTGAAGTCAGGAGGCAGTGGCGGCGGCGGCGGCGGCGATGGAGGAGGCGGCGGCGGCGCTGCACGCTGTGGCGGCGGAGGCAGTGGCGGCGCTGCAGGAGGTGGCGCTGCAAGGAGGTGGCGGCGGCGGCCGCGGCGGGCGTAGGCGGCGGCGGCGGGCGTAGGCGGCGGCGGCGGGCGTAGGCGGCGGCGGCGGGCGTAGGCGTAGGCGGCGGTGGTGGCGGCGGCGGGCGTAGGCGTAGGCGGCGGCGGCGGCGGCGGCGGCGGCGGCGGCGGCGGCGGCGGCGGCGGCGGCGGGCGGGCGGGCGGGCGGCGGCGGCGCTCAGGGCGGGGAAGGAGGAGGAGGGGGAGGAGGAGGGGGAGGAGGGGGGGAGGAGGGGGAGGAGGGGGAGGAGGGGGGGAGGAGGGGGAGGAGGGGGAGGAGGGGGGGGAGGAGGGGGGGGAGGAGGGGGGGGAGGAGGGGGAGGAGGCGGCGCTGGAGTAGGAAAAGTTGTTTTTATGAGCCTGAGTTTAATGTTGGGACTTGACTGAGATTTAAACAAAACTTTCAGATATTCTATTTTGAAACAGAGGGAAAAAAAGAATTCTTAAAAATGTTTCATATGTTCTTTAGCCAGTGAGTTTACCATTTGTGAGGATACAGACACGAAAAGCAAAGTGATTCAGGAGAAATCTGAATTTTTCTTTTTTTATAGGGGTGCTAATATTGATGTGCTTATGTCACCACCACTGTTTAGGATTGCTATAGAAAACACAGAAAATACCTTTAAATTTTAATCATAAATAAAAAGTGAAAGTATGTCCCATGTAATAGTTGGGTTATATTTGTAATAAAAATTACGTGTGGCCGGGTGCAGTGGCTCATGCCTGTAATCCCAGCACTTTGGGAGCTGAGGTGGGCGGATCACCTGTGTCAGGAGTTCCACACCAGCCTGGCCAGTATGGTGAAGTCCTGTGTCTGCTATAATACAAAAATTAGCTGGGCATGGTGGTGCTTGCCTGTAATCCCAGCTACTAGGGAGGCTGAGGCAGAAGAATTGCTTGAACCCAGGAGGTGGAGGTTGCAATGAGCTGAGATCACTAGCCACTGCACTCCAGCTTGAGTGACAGAGAGACTCCGGCTCAAAAAAGAAAACTAAAAATTATGTGTTTATCTGAAATTGAGCTGGTTGACATATACATGCACACGTGCGTGTGCGTGTATGTGTGTAATAGATGTGGAACATATATCAATATAGCAACTCTATCATTTTATTGAAGATGACCACAGACTAAAATAAAGCAAGATAAAAGAATAAAAGCCATACAAATTTAAAAGGAATGACTAAAATACTGTCTGTATTCACAGATGACATTATTGCATATTTCATATTTAGAAAATAATCGTAAAAAAGCTACTAGAAATAATAAATGAGTTTAGCAGGATGAATAAAAATAAATTGAATTTCTATACAGCAGTGATAAGAGTTGAGAACGGAAAATTTTAAAGTATTGGCAGTAACACAAAAATGAAACATTTAAATTAAAAAAGTCTATCAAAATATGCACAGGACCTCTGTGGTGAAAACTGTAAAACACTGATTAAAGAAATTAAGCGAAGGTGAAAAGGTGATTTTTGACAAAGGTGAAAAACAGTAATTATATAAAAAGAGTCTTTTCAACAGAAGGAGCTGGAACAATTGGATGTCTACGTGCAACTAAAAGACAAATAACTGGCTGGGAGTGGTGGCTCATGCCTGTAATCCCAGCACTTTGGGAGGTCGAGGCAGGCAGATCACGAGGTCAGGCAATCGAGATCATCCTAGCTAACACGGTGAAACCCTGTCTCTACTAAAAGTACAAAAAATTAGCAGGGTGTGGTGGCACGTGCCTGTAGTCCCAGCTACTCGAAAAACTGAGGCAGGAGAATCACTTGAACACAGGAGGCAGAGGTTCCAGTGAGCGGAGATCGCCGCTGCACTCCAGCCTGGGTGATAGAGCGAGACTCCATCTCCAAAAAATAAAAAAATAAATAAGCCAACCTTTTCCTATAACCGCATCAAATACAAAAATTAACTCCAAGGAATTATACACCAAAACGTAAAGCCTAAAACTGTAAAACATCCAGAAGGAAATAGAGAAAATGGTATTTTTGACATTGAAGAAGGCAAATAGTTTTTAGATATGACACCAAAAATATGATAAATGGAAGAAAAAATATATTTAGACATCATCAAACTTAAAACCTACTGTTCTTTGAACAACATTGTTAATAGGAAAAGTAAATACATAAATTTTGAGAAAATATTCGTGGAAAATACCTCTGCATATATATTCAGACTATACAGAGAACACTCAAACGATATGAAATCAAATATGCAGGTAAAAGCAATGGGAAAAGGATTTGAACAGACATTTAACCAAAGATGAGATAAGTATGTAGAGAGCAAATAAACATATAAAAAGAAAATCAACATGGTTAGTCACTAAGGGAATACAACTTAAAACTACAATGAGATACCACTATACACCAACTACAATGGAGTTCTAAAAACTGACAATACCAGCCGCTGGTGAGAATGTGAAATGACTGGGGCTCGTACATTGCTGGTGAAAATGTAGAATGATTTGACCACTCAGGAAAAGAGTTTGGTAGTTTGTATAAAGTTTTACAAACTCTTATTTAAAAACTTTGTAAAAATTTTATATATATAGATAGTTACTTTTACCATGGACTTTAACAATCCCACTATTCATTATATGACAAAGATAAAAAGTCACGTTCACACGAAAAGCTGTATGTGCAGTGCATGTTTTTAAGGCTTTATTCATAATCACCAACAAATGGAAATAATCTAAATGTCCTTCAGTTGATGAATGGATTAAACAAACAACTGTTACATTCATGCAATGGGATATTATTCAGCATTAAAGAGGAACAGATTGCTGAACAAAGCAATATTGTTGTATTAAAAATGTAGTATGCTAAGTAAAAGAAACAAGACTCAACATCATATTCTGTACCATTTCATTTATGTGGTATTTTGGAAAAAGTAACACTATCTAATCAAAAATGTTTAGTGGTTGCCAAGGCCTTAGAATGGGAAAGTAGATTGCCTACAAAGGCATTCATAGGAACTTTGAATGTGATCAAGATGATTCTGTCTTTTGCTGTGTGTAGTGTTAGTAACACACCTTTATACATTTTTTAACACTCATACAACAGTAATGGCTGACTTTTTCTTCATATAAATTATACCACAAAAAGTAAAAGTGAACTGGTAGAATGTAAGAAAGATTGAAAAGGAAAACATAGTACCATTATAGAGGTGAAAGATATATTTCAGTAAACAAAACTGATTAGATCATCAGGTTGTAGAGGCAGATTTGAGAAAATTATATAAAATGAAGTGAAATAAACAATGGTATGTAGAAATTACAATGATTGGACACCAGATAAAAGAGATCCAATATACAAAAATGGGTGCTTCTGAAGAATAAAGCTGAAAAGGGAGAAGAAAAAAGATACCTGTTCAAATATATTAGAAGAAATGTCTTCTGAATTCGCAATACAAGTCTACAGATATAAAGAGTTTTCATTTCCAGTTTGGAAAAACAAAACAAAGACTGATAAACTCAATTCTGGTGAAGTCATTTAATTTCAAGGCTAAAGTATGAGCAATTAAGCAGAAAAACGAATCACCTAAAAAGACCAATATTATCTTGGCTTTGTCTTCTCCACCACAATACTAAATTCCTGTAGACAGGAGATCAATGTCAACAAAGATCTGAAGGAAAGAATATCTCAAGAATTTTATCATCAGATGAGGTTTTCTTTAACTTCAAAGGCACCAAACTGACACCAGTAATCCTTTTTGAAAAAAAAAATAAAAAGGTGTTATTTGAAGATGAAATTCAACCAATCATGAAATGAAATAAAATAAAGAACTGAACACTGGAGGCTTTATGACAAGATCTGAAAGTAAACATGGAGTTATTTAAAATATAAAATCAACACTAAATTTATTATTTTTCTTAGCAGGGAAACAAACCTACTACTGAAGTTGAAATGCATAATTACCAAACAAACACAAATGTCACTAACACCCAAATGATTTTTATTTTATTTTAGAAGTGTCCTGTAAAAATTTCTCAAATGAGCTAGACACAGTGTCACATGCCAATAGTCCCATTACTTGGGAGACTGGGGCAAAAGGACTGCTTGAGCCTGGGAGTTAGAGGCTGTTATGCACGTGATCATGCCTGTAAATAGCCACTGTACTCCAAGCCTGGGCAACCTATTGAGATCTCATCTCTAAAAAGTAAATAAAATATAAATATATTTTAGAAAATGATAAAAAATTCTCATAGATGAATAAACATCTACTAGATATTTAACCACTATTTCAATTTTATTTTTTTTCTGTGATTCAAATAAAACAAAATGTAGTCATTTATGTGAAACACATGTGCATTATGTTCTGTCTTTGTAATTTTTTATTTTTATGAATAATTCTGTCTATTCATCTATCATCCTATGCAATATAGGAAGAGAGAGATATCTAGAATGATCTCCAGCAAATGTTGAGTTTTGCTTTCTGGGTAATGGGAAATGAGGGTAGTTCTTGATTTATTGTTTGTATTATTCTGTGTTCCTTTTTTTCATAGTGATCTTTTTTAAGATAAAAGTAATAGTATAAAAATGATAGGAAACATTTTTCTTTGTATTATATGTAGTTAATTAAGAGGCTTCATCAAGTGATCATATAAGACATCTTCATTATTTTGGTTTTGTATTTTTTGGCATGTTTCTGTTTAATATTATTACAGTGATTATGCTACGTAATAGTATGAGGAAGTAGTATTTGGAAAATAATTTTCTTCCACATGAAAAACTTAGGGTTTATTAATGATGCCTGGAGAGCATTGCTTAGCATGATGGTGAGACAGTGGGCTCAGAAGGAAAAAGTGTCTTTGTCAGTTACGATGTCTGTCATCACTAGAAGAGGCAGTACATATAAATTTACTTTAGAAACAGAATATATGTAGATTATTTTAGATGTGTATTTATAAAGTCTCAAAGATTCTGAAGAATATTTTGTGAGGTATGCCAGTTATGGGGTTTAGGGTATGCTACCCCAAAATATAACATCTTAGCATTTGAGAAAACAGCAGAGGCAGGAAGGTCAATCTCACCTTCTCCCACCCTTCTCACCTAAAGCAGGCCATAAAAGAATTCTCTGACCTTCATCTGAATGACAGTTGTCAGACCTTCATTAATATCCTTATCTCTGAAGACACAGGATGCCTAGAAGAATCTGAAAAAAAAAAAAAAAAAAAGCCTTGTTAAGTTGCCCCCAGTCTATTATAATGAGATAAGACCACTCATACAATCACACTTTATAGCTGTCTACTCTTCATCAAACCTAAGCATAAAAATGCACGAGTTTACCTCTTTCTTTAGGTCTTCATTTCTGAAGGCTCCTGTGTCACATAAAACTTATATTCAAATGTGTATGCTTTTCTTTTGTTAATCTGTCTTTTTGTCATAGGTGCCTTAGCTACGAAGCTAGTCATGGGTGAGAAAAGAAATCTTTCCTGCCCTATACCAGTCTCAAAATAAATCATAGTGTTTTTAGATCAATAAAGGAGCATTAAAGAGTAACCACAATCATCTTAAAGAAGATCTAAATTGTCATGAACGCCCTGTGAGTAGAAATACAGATATTAAAGGTGCTATTGGTGAGGGCCCAGAAGGAAGTTTTCCATGCTATGTGAAACAGAAGGAAGAGACATCTTTGCTATATGGCAGCAGAAAGCTGAACAGAATTGTCCTGCAGTTATGGGGAAAGCATAACTTATAAGTGGTGAACTTGGCTAATTAGTTAAGGAGATTTAAAAAAAAATTCATGTTTGAAAGCTTCTAGTTCCTTTATGCTGTTGGTAGTAAAATGTAAGAAGAGAGATATATTGAGAAAGACCCTTTAAGTAAAAAGAGACCAAGACTTGATGATTTGGGGAATTCTTGGCTATCCAGGTGGCAAAAGACAAAAAATTAAAAGATTAATTATTATTATTATTTGAGGCAGTGTCTTGCTCTGTCAACCAGGCTGGAGTGCAGAGGTGCAGTCATGCCTTACTGCAGCCTCAAACTCCTGGGCTCAAGCCATCCTGCCACCTCAACCCCCTGAGTAACTGGGACTGCAAGTGCACACCATCATGCCTGGCTAGTTTTTTGTATTTTTTGTAGAGACAGGGTTTCTCTGTGTTGTCCAGGCTGGTCTTGAACCCCTGGGCTCAAGCAATTTGCAACCCTCAGCCTCCTAAAGTGCTGGGATTACAGGCATGAGGCACCTTACCTGGCCTACAGTTTTTTTTTTGTTTTTTCTTTTTTAACTAAAACCTCAGAAACATCAAAATATCAGCTTGTTGAGTCACACAAAGGGCTCTTTGAAGAGACTGAGGGTGTTCCTCACAGATCCTCTTAAACCAGAGGGCCTTTAGGAAGATCGAGGGGGTAGTTCATCTCAGCAGAAGCCAAAGATAGAGAAGACATTACCTCAAAGAGATTTACAGACAGTGCTTCTAACTAATGGGTTGAACCTCTGAAATTCATACAACATCCACAAGGTTCTCAAGAATTGTGTGCCAGGAAAAACTTCATGGAACAAAGACAAGAAGGAAGGTTCTCAAGAATTGTGTGCCAGGAAAAACTTCATGGGACAAAGAGAAGACCAAATGAAGGAAGGCTCTCAAATTCTATTCAAGAAGTAGAATGTGACAAAAGTACCTAGCTGCAAATACTGGACTGATTAGGATCTTAAGACAGATGATCTGGGGTTATCTGGGTGGGCAAAATCTAATCACATAAACCCCTAAATTCAAATAAATTTCTAAGATTGAAGGCAAATAGGGGGGCAGAAGGAGAAGTCAGATTCAAAGCATGAGAGAGACTTGACCTGCTATTGCTGGGCCAAGACATATGGAAAGCACAAGAGAAACACAGGTGCTTCAGGCAGCAAAGACAGGCTCCATCTGACAGCTATCAAGTAAACACTACATCTGACAGCTACCAAGTAAACAGGACCTCGGACATACAACCAGAAGGAATGGAATTCAGCCAAACACCTGAATATCAGTGGAAGAAAATTTCTCTTCAGGGTCTCCAGTAAGGAATGCAACCCAGCCAGCACCTTGAGTCCAATCCTCAGAAAGCATAAGGTGAGGCCCCCATCAGGTCCAAACCATATACACTGTGAGAAAAAATGATATTGTTTGAAGCCACTAAGTTTATGTAATAAATCGTATCAGCAACAGAAAACTAATATAGCCCCATATGATTTTTATAACAATAAGAAATGTTTTTTAACAAGCTGAAAGAAACTTTTCACTAGGACTGCACAGAAGGGCGCACCAATATGAGATTCAGAAGGTGACCTATAACTGCTTAAACCAATTTAATTGATTAAGAAGGCAGCATAGTAACAATTTTTAAACAATTTTATTTCATTGACAGAGAAAAACCCTATTTTCATCCACTGACTTTGTTAGCTGTTGCAAATTAAAATAGTAAAACTTTTCAGTGTTTGGTATTATGAAAACCACAGGTGATAGTCTCTTAGAGGACGCCCCCAATGTTTCCATATTCTGGTGTTACTTCCCTTCCTACATTGTACCAGAGTTGGTCTGTGTGACCAACAAAGCATGGCAGAAATGATGGTGTGTTACATCCACTATTAGATTATAAAAGGCAATGCAGCTTTTTTTCATGGACTCTCTCTCGCTCCTGCTCCCTTTGTTCTTAAAGAAGCCAGCCTTCGCACTGAGGAACCAAAGTTCCCAGCCACTGGTCACATAAGTGCACTTAAAGTGGATCACCAGCTTAACCAGACCTCCAGATAACTGCAGCATTGGCCCACATCTTCAGTGCAAGCCGAGGGGAGTCGCTGAGCCAGAACCAGCAGCTGAGCCACACTTGCATTCCTGACCTACAGAAACAGAGTGAGATAAATCCTTGTTGGTTTTTGTCACTAAGCTGCCGTAATTTGCTACATAGCAATAGATAACTAATGTACCCCAGTGGTCAAAAAAGATTATCCCTGCCCCAAGCAACTATCCATGTAAAAATAAGCATTAAATTCAATAGGTTCTACCACAGAACTTCTCTTAAAAATCGAATCAAGAGTTAATAAGTTCAGCATAAAATCAAAGAAATTAACTTACGTTTTAGCAAACTCGTAAAAGTCAACACATAATTACCACTAGACTCCATTGGGGCAAAGATCATAGCCTGTATTCAGTACTGTCTACTGCTTAACTTCATGTCTGCCACACAAGCATACACAGTGTTTTAATAACATTTTTAAGAATAACTGATCAGATGAAGGCATAAATTAAAGGAGGTAGATAGCACACAAGTTGTGACCTATTGTTGCTTTTTAAATAAGCCGTAATAGTTATAGTGAGTGCCCTTTCCTTGGCAAAGGTTTAAATAATTTTTGCTTTTTTATCTGTGCTTTGTGGCCCACCCACCCAAGATTTGGCAGCAACTCACAACTCTATTTATCATCGTTTGGTACTGATCTAGGTCACCTAAAAAAATCCCAGATGTTTTAAAGAAAATGAATAAAAAGACCAACAAGTGATGGTGAGCAGGACATTCAGGGTTTGATCAAAAAAAAAAAGTGAGCCTGCCTGAAAACGGCATTGAACATCTGAAAATTTGGGTGGTGATCTCTCATGTTGCTCCCATTTGAAACTTTGTGATTAAAATAATCACTTCAAATTGCACCTTGCGGATACACGTTGCAGGTGAGCCTTGTGGAATAACAATGAGGCCAATGCCATATTGTGTCTTCACTATCACTCAAAGATGAGTTTCCTAAGCCTCCTCTAACTGCTTCTGTCACAGGAACACACTCATCAGGAGTTATTTTGGGTTTTGCCTCTTGGATCTTTAAATCAAAGCTTATCAAGGAAGTTTGTGCCTGTGGTGTCATTGACACCTCTGCCAACTATTTTTTTTTTTCAATAGACCAGTAGCAAGAGAAGAAATAAGTAGGGCTCAAACTCATTAAAACGGATTGCAGAGGCACCTGCTAAGTAAGCGCTATCAATAGCAATGACCTTTGATCAGATCTCTGTGTTTCCTGCAACAGTTCTATGAGTGGCAAGTGATACCATTAGGAAAGAAAGCAAGAGAGTCACTGGGAGAAAGCCAGGGCATAAAGCATTTGCAACAACATGCTTCAGTGACAACAAGCTCTCACTGCTATTTTAGCCACCAAACACCCCAAAGGCAGTAGATTCATGGGGGGAAATCATGAAAATATGTTGTGGCAAATGGAATTTATCCTTTAATCATTGTCTATTTCCTCTCTGCCCTATTATAATTCTCTATCTATATGTCTACATATCTAAATATTTTGCTAAGTGGGAGGAGGTTTCAATGGAATAAAATTGCACAGCTGTGCTCTTGGAAAATTGCTTTATATATAATAATGAATAAGCTCCTTTTAAAGTTTGGTTATTTAAATCAGACAAGCCATCTAACATTTCATTACTTAGTGGAACCTTTTATAAACCCTATGATATAAATAACTAGGCAATAACAATCACAGAGATACATTTCTTCCTAAAACTAGATTCAAAATGTTGCAAATAACTGGTTAGTTTTCATGAATATGTGTGTGTATATGTGGGTGAAGAGTGGAAAAAAATGTGAAAAAGATAAATTCAAATTTAAAAAGAGATAAAGTCAAATTTGTTGCCTTGGTTATTTGGCTGTATTGTGCTTATGTGAGTAGAGTGATGAAGTCAGAGTTTAATATGATCTTAACTAAACCTTTATTGCATTAGTTACCAAAATACTGGAATTCCAGTGAGTCTCCTGTCTTAAATAAGGTTGCCAGACAAAAGAGAACATAGTTAAATTTCAGTTTCTGATAAATAATACATGATATTTTTGTATAAGCACATCCCAAACATTATACAATATATACTTATTACATGAAATATTCTAAAAACAAATCCATGTTTATCTGAATTCCAAATTTAAATGGGCTTTCTGTATATTTGCAAAATGTGGCAGCCCCGTCTACCAGTTCTTGTAGGCCACAGCTTATTGGATTTACATAACTACTGATAACTTGTTATACCTATATATTTGCTATTTAACAGACTTATTTTTAAGGTTATTTCCTATTCATAAATGGCTTTTTTATTTTCAATTTTTTTCTTCAAAATTTGTATACTGTCAAAATACAACTTTTCAAAATACATCATATGGATGAAAAGACAACCTGAAATGAATGATTAAAAATATTGATTTCATGTTGAAATTAAATATTACCAAAGCTTTTATTTATTATGATACTGCTTAATAATAATAATCCGTAAAATCAAGAAAGCGGTATCACAGCATGTTCTGTCACAGCACGATAAATATGTGCATTTCTGTATGGATTCTCCAGCCAACATTCTCGAGGTTGCCCAACCCTTAGAAATCTAGGCCCACACAATTGTCCCCTTTCCAAGGCTAATGTGGCCACCTAGCAGCACTAAGCAGAGTCGCCACAACACCCCTGTGAGTGACGTTGGAGTATCTGTACTAAGTTGACATTCAAGAAAATATTTTCCCTTAATCTTATAATGTCGTACTGTACTAAATGTGAAGAACATGAATGATACTTAGGAACACAAGGGATGCCTTCCTTTAAATACAAAGTAGCATACATCACTGAAATACATAGTGTGATTTAAAAAATATTCCCCTCAAGTCAAGGGAGAATATTATATAAATTTTAGGGGCCCCTGTTAACATCTTCATCTAGCTACATTTAAGGACTATTCATGATTGTATATCAAGGGATTGTGTTTAAGTCAGTAATAGAAAACTAGGAGGTATTTATCTCTCTGAAGACTTTTTATTTTAAAGTACTAATAACAGTGAAAATTTGGAAACTAATTGTTCAAGTATTAGAGAATATTTAAATTGATATTATAAATTTCTTAGAAATTACTAATTTAACCAAAAATAAAATATTTGGGAATAGGCGATGAGAAAATGCAAAATACAAAATTGCATTTGATTAATAAATGCAAAATTGTGTATGAATAAAACAAGTTCTGAAAGATTATGGGCAAAATAATTTATATTTGCTGAAGTTGCAGAATTGTAGTTAAATGTTTTATTTCTTACAGTTTAAGCTCTAGCCATATTTTATCATATTAGTTTTGGAGTTAATAATTATTTTTTTAATTATGTTTTCATGGCCTCTGTAGTATTGCTGGAAACTACATTCACATACTAAATATCACCTTAAAACAAAACAGTGGCTTCCAAAATATATTTCAGAGTTATTTTCATCTTTCAATGTATTGTGATAATTCAGTGTAATGTCCTTTGAAATGTATGCTTTCTGTGTCTATTCCATGTGCCATTTAATCCCAACAATGCCTCATTAAAGAGTCATAAATAAGAAATCTATAAACACTATCATTTTATATTGTATATTTTAGCTTGAATAAAAAAGCCTTTACATTAGTTGTATCAGAAAATCTGTAACCAAGTGTTTGTGCTTACAGGGTAAAATAGCATTAGCTAATAATTATTTACTAAAGAATGTTGTCAGTCTTCAGTATAATGGAACCAATAATACTAGAGCTACAAATTAATGCAGCAAATCAATGATTTTGAAATCATAGCAACATTTACAAGTTAGAATATGTGTCATTATAATCTTTGTGAGACAAATTACACTATTGAACTGATAATTGTGCTTGCCACACAAAAAAAGGTGTTACGGTAAGTTTAAGAATACCGGGGAACTAAAAATAGCAATATATTCTGCCAGATTTAGAGCAAAGAGCCATGTAACAGTAGATGTACAAGCTAAGATCTGCTCCAAATTTTAGTGCAGTTCTGGGTTAATGTTTATCATGAAGTCTAGTTGATAGTCAATGCTAGAGATCCCTGTGAGAGTAGCTGTGCAGCCTTTCCTCTAGAAATATGCATCATTCCAAAGTATCAGATGGTTCAAAGTTAGGTGTTAGAGAAAAAAGGATCCTACTGCATGACTCTTAGAAGGTGATTAATTTCTGACTTTAGGGTCTTTATCCCAGCTCATTTCTTTATTCTCCTCTCACGGAGTTTAAAGAATCTCAGTGTTTGCATGCTTTATCTGATGTCTCTGATAATTTTTTCTAGATCTCTATTTCAGAGTAGAGTTTTGCTTCAAATTTTTGAACGTCACTAGTTGTCTCTTTCATTGACTGGTCTTTAGAAGCCACAGTTCATTGTGTTCCATTCCCTGGAAAAGATCATTTAAAAATGTCAGTTGGGATCCATAGCATAGTATACAATGACTCAAAAATCACACCAAGTATAATGGAATAATTCTGTCTTGATTGCAGTGGTGGTTACATGAATCTACACGTGTGATAAAATGTCATAGAACCATATACAAACATTGAACCAATGTGAATTTCCTGGTTTTGGTATTGTGCTATACTTATTTACTTTGTAAGCACTGGGGAAGACCATGTGAAGGGTACAGGAGATCGTCTTGTCCTATCTTTGCTACTTCCTGTGGATCTACAAGTATTTGAAAATAAAAGGTTAAAAATAATCACACTACATAAATTATGTTTTTTTCTTTACAAATATCATGACTTTGGCTATTTTTCCTTCCCAGCAGGCTCCTGCACTCCAAGAGTAGTCCTTATTATACTAATTAATCAGTTTTTACTATTCCCAACCACTTTTCCCTTCATCTGTTCAGCTGCAAGAAGGTGGGGACATCCAACATGAAACATAGAAGTAGTCCATATATGTTGAAATCAGAAAGTAAAATGGTGGAGAATCAAAAGTTAAAGAAAAAATAAATTGAATTAGACAAATAAAAATTTTGAAATAAAATACAAAAGGAAAAATAACTTGGGAAATTAAAAGATGCATATAATTGTGAAAATTCGGCGAAGAGAAAATTTCAGATTTGTAAGTGTCCTAGTTTATCTAGTCCATTGGCCCCATATGGACAAAACTGTGGAATTGTTTTACAAGAAATGTTAACACCTATCTAATAATTGAAATTACTGAAAGCCAATAGGTAGGCCAGGAGGTCAGAAAACTGGTAGACCAAAGACATATTTGAAGAATTTGAAATAAATTGTATCCTGAATTTACAATAATAGAAGGTCAGACAAACCTGGGTTCAAATCCTGGTGACTCACTCACTGTATAACCTTAGGCATGTTTTATAACACACCTTTAGGCCTCATCTATAAAAATGGAGTAATTGAATACATGCTAAGCACTTAGTGCCTGAAAAAAAATGTAATGAATTCAATAGATGTATGATAATATCATTAATTTGAGCAGTGTTTCCCAAATTCTATCATTCATTGCAAGAAACTAATTATCTCTCTAATATAGTTTGGTGTCCTACAAAAAACAAACAAAACAAAACAAACGCCCATACAACTGTTACCTTAATTAAAAAACATAAAGCATCTAATATGCTGTGTTCCCCTCCTGAATTTTCACCACACAAACTAGAATATTAAAATTGCTGAAGTAAATAATCTGTCTAACTTTAACACAGAATTTCCTGAGCTTATTTAATTACACAGCTGTTTAAGAACCTCTTGTTCATCTTATGGGGCATGGCCCTTGTTCAAAGAGCTCTGAAAGATCATTAAGGACTAAGGTTTTTCAAACATTTTTAGCAGCAGAACTCATTTTTTATAACTCTTCTATATAAAACATATAGAGGCAGTGAATACTTTCCTTGGGCAGTTAAAATCGTTATTGTCTGATAGATTGTATTTTGTTTGCACAGTACCTAAAGCAACTTAACCTGTCAAGGAAACAGTCTGAAAATCCTGATGTAAATATCCCTGTGTTTCAGAAAGAGCATTCACCTGAATCAGTTATTTTCAAATTCGGGTCTACAGATACATTCTCCAAGATATTTTAACATATTTCAAAACATTTTAAATTTAATTTTAGTTATTCTCTTAAAAATCAAATATTCTGAATCATCTGTGGTCATCTCAGGTATTCAGGAGAATTATGTGGGTAAAAGACCAGTGGGTTATTTTAGTATCAGCTCTTGCGTGGAAAGAGCTTGGAAACCATCATTTCCATTATCGAAAGCTAGAAAACTAAAAAAACAACTACTTCTTTTAAATTTATACATAATTTAGGTTACTACAGCTCTAAAGTCTAGAGCCACAGGCACATCCTGAGAGATACAAGATCCGTTATTTGCCTGTATGGAGCTGAAGCCTCTGGAACTCATGAACTGGTAGAAACACATGTAATTGTGAAGAAGTACTGGAGGTTGCATGTGAACTAGCATGGGAGTGAGAAGCACCAGCGGGCTGCCGGCGTGGAGGGGTGGTGGTGGCAGGGGTGCTATACTTTCACAGACTTTCTCCACAGGACTCCTACCACATTCTCATAGTGAAGATCTGAGAAGAATCCCCTCATTGCCCTGACTGAGGAGGAGAAGAGTAATCATTGTGAGGCACTCTCAGACTTTTCTCACTACCAGAAGCCCAATTTCCAAGGAGGAGGACTCCTTCAGAGGACAATTCTGAAACTTTATCCCAGAGGGAATAAATTCTGCGTCACTCCAGCAAAATCCAGAATTTCTGTCTCACCAATGGGAGGAAAAAAAACTCAAACAAGAACAAAAATATAGTCAACCAGGATAGGGTTTCAAAGAAATAGAAACAACAACAACAAGAAAACCCAGTACAGCCATGGAAGGAAATGGGTAAATGGGGAAGAGGGTAGACCATGTATAAGTGATAGAAACAGTTGCGAAGATCTCACTCACCCTGAGACACAGGCCCACTGAAAGAATAAGACTTTAATTAGCATATGACCTCACCAGCAAGCCTCCAGAATAATAATAGAGAGCTAAAAGAGCTGGAAAAGGCACAACCTTTCTCTGGAGAACAATAAAAAGGGAAGCCCCAACACCATGAGAGGAGATAAAAACAATAGAAGATTATAAAACCTCTGGTACTTATAGCTACAACAAACATGAAACACAGTCCAAATTTCCAAACATATTAACATAAATCCTCATACTAAATGTCTCTGTAACTCAGTACCCATTACCTAATACAACTTGTTCAGTTTTCAAAAAATTTTTACAAGGCATATCAAAAAACAAAACAAAAGCAAACGCAAAATCACACACAATCTGAATTGCCAAAACAAGTGTAAGGATCAAATTTACATAAAACACAGATGTTGGAACACAAAAAATTTAAAATAAGTATGATTATTTTAAGGGTGCTAATGGAAAATGGGTACAATATGCAAGGCTAGAAAGGCAGTATCAGCAGAGATGGAAACTATCAGAAAAAAACAAAAGAAAGTGCTACAAATTAAAAACCAGGTAGCTGAAGATAAGAATGACTCCAATGCGTTAATTAGTAGAGTTAACACAGTTGAGGAAAAGAATCAGTGCAATAGAAAATAAGTCAATCAAAACTTCAGAAACCATAAGGAGGAGAAGCATACCAGAAGAAGAAGAAAGAAGGAATAAAACTGAAGAAATATTTGAAGTAATGATAGTTTAAAAACTCTTCAATTTTAATGACAGGTAGTGAACCACAGAGCTAGAAAGCTCAGAAAACAAAGATGTTAAATATGAAACAAACAAACAAAAAAACTATAAAAACAAAACCAACCTAGGCATATCATATTTAAACTTCAGAAAACTAAAGGCAAAGCTAAAATCTTGAAGAGAGAGAAAAACAACTTACCTATACAAGAACAGGGATAAGACATACATGAGGCTTTTCTTCAGAAATTATTCAAACAGGAAGAAAGTGATGTGAAATATTTAAATAACAGAAGGAAAAATACCCCTACCAACCTAAAATTCTATATTCAATAAAATGAATATTCAAAAGTGAAGAAGTAAAGATTTTCTCAGACAACTATAACTGAAGGAATTAATTAATTGCTGGTAGACTGGTTCTTTAAATAATGTTAAAAACAGTTATTTAAGCAGAAACAAAATAATATAGGCCAAAAGCATGGCTGTGTGTCACAAAAGGAAGGGAAGCTGAGAAGGAATAAGTTAAGATGTAAAAATATTTTATTTCATTATTCATAATTGATATAAAATAATTTTTAAACAACAATAATAATTTACTGGGTAATTATAGAATTTGGGTAAGAGAAATGAAAGCATCAGCAGAAGGGATAGAAATGAGATACTGGGAATATTCTGTTATAAGGTAACTGTACTACATATTAAGCACTATAGTGTCAGTTGACAGGTGGATTTGACATTTAATATTTAACATTTAAAAATATTTATTATAAATGGTAGGACAAACAATGAACAAATCTTTAAAAAGTAACAGTAGATAATATAGGATTATATAATCAATTAAAAGCAGAAAAGGCAGAAAAAAAGAAAACAACATGAAATAGAGAACACTTACATAGATGGTAGATTTTAATCACTATATTATATATTTATAATCACTATAAGTGATTATAAGCCACGAAGTGTAAGTGGTTTTAAGATAACATTTGAAAGAGCTTATCATATTTATTTAAAACAAGAACAATAAAATCCAACCATATGCTGTCTCTAAGAAACTCCTTTAAATATGAAGACTCAGATAAGTTAAAAGTAAAGAGATGGAGAAAAATATACCATGCTGACATTGGTCAATAGCTATATTCCAACAAGTAGACATCACACAAAGAAAAATCATCAGGGATCAAGAGGGGCATTACAGAATAACAAAAGTATCAATACTCCATGACATACAATCCTAAACATATACAATAAGTCCTCACTTAACGCCATCCATAGGTTCTGGGAAACCACTACTTTAAATGAAATGATAGATAACAAAACCATTTTTTCCCCTCATCAATGTTATAGCAAAATGACATTGAGGTAAATGATATTATGTAGAGACCTGCTCTATGTTGTGTTGTTAAAAGTTGCAATTTCCAAGAACCTGTGGACTTCACTAAATATGGACTTACCATATACACCTAATAACATAAAATATCAATACATAAAAAAATTGAAAGAACTACAAGGAGAAACAGTCAAATCCACTAATACCCTTTGAGTCTTCAACATCTCTCATTAATTACCAGAGCAAGCAGGTAGAAAATAAGTAAGAACACATACCCTGAACAGCAACAGCAAACAATGTGATCAAATTGACCTTTTTAGAATGCTCCATCCAACAACAGTAAAATACATATGGAACAGTCACTAAAATAGATCACATTCTGGACCATAAAATACGTTATAATTAACTTAAAAAGTACACTGCAATCAAGACAGAATTATTCCGTTATACTTGGTGGGATTTTTGAGTCTTTGTATACTATGCTATGGATCCCAGCTGACATTTTTAAATGATCTTTTCCAGGGAATGGAACACAATGAACTGTGGCTTCTAAAGACCAGTCAATGAAAGAGACAACTAGTGACGTTCAAAAATTTGAAGCAAAACTCTACTCTGAAATAGAGATCTAGAAAAAGTTATCAGAGACATCAGATAAAGCATGCAAACACTGAGATTCTTTAAACTCCGTGAGAGGAGAATAAAGAAATGAGTTGGGATAAAGACCCTGAAGTCAGAAATTAATCACCTTCTAAGAGTCATGCAGTAGGATCCTTTTTTCTCTAACACCTAACTTTGAACCATCTGATGCTTTGGAAAGATGCATATTTCTAGAGGAAAGGCTGCACAGCTACTCTCACAGGGGTCTCTAGCACTGACTATCAACTAGACTTCATGATAAACGTTAACCCAGAACTGCACTAAAATTTGGAGCAGATCTTAGCTTGTACATCTACCTGTTACATGGCTCTTTGCTCTAAATCTGGCAGAATATATTGCTATTTTTAGTTCCCCGGTATTCTTAAACTTACCGTAACACCTTTTTCGTGTGGCATGCACAATTTGTATATTATGAGGCTGCAAGAGAATTAAGCTAGAAATTAATAACAAAAATATATCTAAATTTTTGAAAATATGTGCAAATTAAAGTATTCACTTTAAAATAATGATTAGGGATTAAAGAAGTCTTAAGATAAATTACAAAATATTTTAACTAAATAAAAATTAAAACACAACTTATGGTTTGAGGATGAAGTGAAAACAGTATTTAGAGGAAAATTCATAGTGCTAAAATGCACATTATAGAAAAAAATCTGAAATTAATAACATATGTTTCCCTGTAAGGAAATTAGATTAAGAACAAATTAATCCTATAGAAAGCCAAATTAAATGAAGCAGAAAAATTAGGTAATTTTTATTAAGCCAATCAGAAAGAAGAAAATTATTAATATTAGAGCAGGAACTAATAAAACTGAAAACAAAAAAACTGGTGAAAATCAACAAAGCCAAAAGCTATTTCTTTGACAAGATTAATAAATTTGATAAACTTCTTTCCTGTCTAACCAAGAAAAAAACATAGAATTCATAATCAGTATAGAGGTTATTGATCCCCTGGCTCAATAATCAGTGAATTATTGCAGACAACTTTGCACCACAAACCTATTAACTTAGATGCAATGATCAGGTTTTTGAAAGATACTAACTACTAAAATTAATTAAAAGGGAGATAGAAAGCATGAGTAGTCTTACATCTATTAATGATTTTAAATTAGTAGTTAAAAACGAAAAACAAAACCAGGCACAGTGGCTTACGCTTATAATCCCAGCACTTTTGGAGGGCAAGGTGGGTGGATCATGATGTCAGGAGTTCTAGACCAGCCTGGCCAATATTGTAAAACCCTATCTTTACTAAAAATACAAAAGTTAGCTGAGTGTGGTGGCACGTGCACCTGTAGTCCCAGTTACTTGGGAAGCTGAGGCAAAAGAATTGCTTGAACCCAGGAGGCGGAGGTTGCGGTGAGCCGAGATGGTGCCACTGCACTGCAGCTTGGGTGACAAAGCAAGACTCTGTCTCAAAAAAAATAAAATAAAATAACTACAACAAAAATGAAATCTAAAAACAAAACAAATAAAACCCACAGGTCCAGGGGTTTTCTCAGGTAAATTTTACCAAACACTTAAAGAAATAATATAAATTCTATACAATATCTTTGAAAAACAATAAAAGAGGAAGGAATACTTACCAGCACATTTTAAAAGACCTACATTTGATCGGGCACTATGGCTTACGCCTTTAATCCCAGCACTTTGGGAGGCGGAGAACGGGAGATAACTTAAGGTAAGGAGTTTGAAACCAGACTGGCCAACATGGTGAAAACACATCTCTACTAAAAATACAAAAATTAGCCAGTCATGGTGGCGTGCACCTGTAATTTCAGCTACTCCGAAGGCTGAGGCAAGAGAATTGCCTGAACTCGGGAGTTAGAGGTTTCAGTGAGCCGAGATCAACATTTGAAAATCAATGTATGTAATTTACCACACCAAAAAGCCAAAAAAGAAGAATCATATGATCCTATGAATAGGTGTAGTAAAAACATTTGACAAAATCCAACACCCATTCACAATTAAAAACTCTCAGAATACTAAGAACAGAGGGAATCGTTTTCAACTTGGGAAGGGACATCTACAAAAAGCTCCTACAGCTAACATAACTAATAGTAAGAAATAGGATGCTTCTCCTCCAAGATCAAGAACAAGACAAGGATGTCTTCTTTCACCACTTCCACTCAACATTTTACTAGAATTCATAGGGAGGACAATAAGACAAAATAAATAAATATATAAAGACATAAGGAATCCATAGCTTGGGAAGAAGGAATAAAACTGTGTCTGTTTGCCTAGGTAGAAAACCCCAAAGAATAAACAAAAAATGTACTACAAGCAAGGAGAGCAAGGTCACACAATAAAAGGTGAATATACAAGAATGAATTGGTTTTCTATATACCAGCAATGAACATTAGAATTTGGATATTGAAAATAAAACACAATAAACACTTCCTTAACACACAAAAAAATTAAAGAAATATTTATATATAAATCTAACATAATGCATTCAGAATATATACATATAGGTGAAAAATTACAAAACTTTGGTAAAAGAAATTAAAGAATTAAGTAATTTTATTTTTTTATTTATTTATTTTTTTGAGATGGAGTCTGGCTCTGTTGCCCAGGCTGGAGTGCAGTGGCGCATCTCGGCTCTCTGCAAGCTCCGCCTCCCGGGTTCAGGCCATTCTCCTGCCTCAGCCTCCCGAGTAGCTGGGACTACAGGTGCACACCACCATTTTTAGTAGAGACGGGGTTTCACCGCGTTAGCCAGGATGGTCTTGATCTCCTGACCTCATGATCCGCCCACTTCGGCCTCCCAAAGTGCTGGTATTACAGGCGTGAGCCACTGTGCCCAGCCAGACCTAAGTAATTTTAGAAATGAGTAAAGACTAGGACTATAAACAAAGGAAACTATACATAATCAATGTACTTTAGTTGGTGAAGTTGTTCCCCACAAAGATCTGAGTTAACAATTTTAAAACCACTGCACATGTATACTAGCATTGAGCAAATAAAAAAGGGATGGATGACAGGGAGCCAGTTCCTCGCTGTCAGACTAGGATAGAGCAGGTAAGCCAGGGGAGAAAGCTAGAATGAACCATGTGGTACTAGATTAGATATGGGAACATCATCATGTTTGCTAAATATAGATGCAAATAAATATATATTTTACAAGTAGTTACAGACATAAGTGTTTATGATGATTGGAATTCACATATATATGGGCTAGTTCTGTCTGTTAAGAGACTAGAGCAAACCCAGTCCTTGAATCTTCAACATGTATGATTAAATCAAGAGAATGATTAAAAATGGTACCTGTATCTGAGGTTCAAATACAGTAGAGCAAAGGAAAGGAAGAAGAAATAAAAAGGAGAAGACTTTAAAGACACTTGCCAAGCAATCTGAGGGCAGAATCCTAGAGCTTTTGCATTTTTTCTCCATGATTTTACAGTTTTCTCACCCACACCAAATTTACCAGGGTATTTTATGAAGGACTGTTATTTAATCTTTCCAGAGAAGTCAACTTAATTTTTATAAAAACAATCACCCACTTGATTTTTATATTTAAGTTTATTTGATGAATAATTATAATGGAATCAATTAATAATAAATACATAAATAATGAAATGACAATAACAAGTACTACTAGTTGGGAAAGAATGGAAAGGAACACAGCCCCTCGTTGATAAGAATTCCTTCGCCTGGGGCTAGCATCAGAGCAGGGTGTACAGCAAGAGAGTCCAATGGCCAGCACTTAGCAGGCCCCAGCATCTGCCAGTTTTCATAGAACCAGTATGGAATGTCTGCTGCTATTCTGAGAAGCTGGCAAGTGGTACTGTATTAGAAAAAAAAATAGCGTAAGCAGCAAATGAAACCTATAATATCCTGGAGATTATTGCTGAGGATGAAACTGAACTTCTTTAAGTAAAAAGGGGAAGTTGATTGAAATAAAAAGATTATATGGATGAAAGCTGACAAAACAAATATGATGGTTAATGCCATGGGATGCCCAGTGGTGAAATTAGCGTTTGAATCGGTTGACTTCAATAAAGGTGGTGTCACTCCCCAATATAGGTGCACATTATCCAATCTGTTGAGGGCCTGAATAGAACAAAAGGCAGAGGAAGGAGAAAGACCTCCCCTTTTCTTAGGCCTAACCATTTGAACTGAAGCATGGGGTTCTCCTGCCCTCTGACTGAGATCTACACCAGATTGTCTCTCTTGGTTCTTCAGGCCTTCAGAATCTGATTGAATTATACCACTGGCTTTTCTCAGGTCTCCAGCTCACAGACAGCAGATCATAAGAATTCTCAGCTTCATAATTGTATGAACCAATTCCTTCTAATAAATCCCTTCAGATAGATAGATAGATAGATAGATATAGATGTAGTTATCTCCCATTGCTTTTGTTTCTCCAGAGAACTCTGACTGATAGAGTAAACTAATATAGCAAAAATTCATCAAGGTGGTATAATAAATTTAATATATTCAATTCTGTATAAATTTCAGCTTGACCTTTTTATATGTCAAAAAGAGCCAGATAGCAGCAGTGCCATATAGTTTAACCAGAGACTGTAGTATATGTTCATGCTGATAGAAATAACTTGGTAAAAATGGAATGTTGATGTAGAAATATATGGAAGGATTCAAGATGTAAATTTCATGAGAACAGAAAAAGAACACATTTTGTAAGAAAGACGGTTTATGGTACACTTTCTGAGCAATCAAAGTTTTGTAAATATTTTCAGTTTTCTTTACTGATAAACTTTCTGTGCTCATGAAATATTAGGTTTATATACCATGCAAATTGCATATCAAACATTGTATATCACAATTTTTCTACAAAAACTTAAAGGATTTATTTTAATTATCTTCTGACTTGAATGTTTCAGAGAAGTCTAAGATAATCATAACTGTTATGCCATTCCAAGTAATCTGTTTTTTGTTTGTTTTGTTAATTAAAAAATTATTTAGTTCATTGAGAATTATTTTGTCTTTTTTTGTTTGCATGATCTATGTAATTTTACTTAACTTCCATTCTTGGGTAATATTTTTAATTTGGGAAAAACTTTCTTCTTTGAGAATTGCTTGTGCTTCAGTTATAACTTTTTTTTTTCTTTAGGAACACATGCAAACTTTCATTCCCTCTTCTCCATATCTTTAACTTGCTTACATCTGCTTTGTGTAGAAAATTCTCACATGTCCTCTGCATTTAATATTCAGCTGTCCACAGTGCCAGTTCTGTTCCTCATGATTCCAGTATAGACTTTCATTTTCATCTTGCCTTTTTAGTTTCCTAGTGATCTTTTACTCAGGTATCTTTTTTTCATCTCAGATTAACTTTTCCTCTTCAATTAAATCGGTTCACAGATTTCTGCTCTTGTTTTACAGAGGTTCTGCTTTTTTGCATGCTGCTGAAGGTATCAACATGATTTATTGCTATCACATTATTATTGATATTATTATTTTTCTCTAGTTTCCATACTAAATTATTTCCACTGATCTTTTCTTTCTTTAACTTCTCAGTATGATGATTTGCTTATTTTACAATGTTTTCACAAGCTACAGATATGTTGTTTTGTCTACCAGGCTTGAATAAAGTAAAATCTATCCAGACATAGCCAACAGACCTGTTGTATAGATTATTCCTATCTGAATTCTCGATCTGCTCATATTTTTCTGGATTCCTCTCCTCAGATCAGTCTATGAATAGCAGGTTAATTTTCCAGCCTCTGGACAAGTTCACTGCATTAATCAGGCTTCTATTTTTTGTAGCTGCCTTGTTCTTAAATAGCCCATCTTCTAACCCACTACCTTGATTTCTGACACATTGAAGCCAGAATAAAGAATAGAAAATTATTGTGTAATACCCAGAATGTATCACTTTGAAATATCTTCCTCTTCATTCTCTTTCACTTATCCTTAACCATTTAGTGTGTGTGTGTGTGTGTGTGAAATATGCATTCCTAGATTCAGCGTACACTGCTCTCCCATGCCCACCCAAATACCCACTCTCCCAAACACTCAGTTGCTGCCATTTGAAAATGTTTTTTACTCTCTTTTACTACCAGGGAGTTGCAGATGAAATTAGAAATTTCCATAGCACTCTGACTAGAAAAGCAGCACTCAAGTCACAGGAAGGTATTTAATATGTTATTTAGAGATACTTAGACTTTTTAGAATTTTTTAGGTATTATGGATACATAACTGCTGTAGATATTTATGGGATACGTGTGATATTTTGGTACTAGCATGTGTAATGTGTAATGATCAAATCTGGGTAATTGACATATCACTCACCTTAAGCATTTATTATTTCTTTGTATTAGGAACGTTGCAATTTCATTCTTCTAGTTATTTTGAAATATACAATAAATTACTGTTAACTATAGTCACCCTATTGTGACTACAGTTAACAACACCCTAGTGTTCTACTAAACACTAGACCTTATTCCTTCTATCTCACTGTATTTTTGTAGCTGTTAAGCACCCCCCATTTATCCTCCTTCCCCCTATTATCCTTCCCAGTCTCTGACAACCATCAGTCTACTATCTATAACCATCATTCTACTGTCTGTCTCCATGAGTTCAATATTTTTAGTTCCCACATATGGGTGAGAACATGCAATATTTGTCTTCCTACACCTGGCTTATTTCACGTAACATAATAATTTCCAGTTCCATCCATGCTGTTGTGAATGACAGGATTTCATTCTTTTTATGGCTAAATAATATTCCATAGTGTATATGTACCACATTTTCTTTATACATTCATTTATTGATGGACATGCAGCTTGATTTCATATCTTGGCTATTGTGAATAGTGCTGCAATAAACATAAGAGTCCAGATATCTCTTTGATATACTGATTTTCTTTCTTTTGGATATATACCCAGCAACAAGATTGCTGAAGCATGTGGTAGCTCCGTTTTTAGTTTCGGAAATCTCCACGCTGTTTTCCATAATGGCAGTACTAATTTACATTCCCACCGACGGTGTAAAAGGTTTTCCCTATCTCCACATCCTTGCCAGCATTTGTTACTGCCTGTCTTTTGGATAGAGCCATTTTAACTTGGATGAGACAGTATCTCATTGTAGTCTGTATTTGCATTTATCTGATGATTAGTTATGCCAAACAATTTTTTATATATCTGTTGGCCATCTGTAGCCTTCTTTTGAGAAATGCCTATTCAGATCGTTTGCTCATTTTTTAATTGGATTATTTGGTCTTTTTTCTATTGAGTTGTTTGAGTTTCTCATATATTCTGGTTGTCAATCCTTTGTCAGATGGGTAGTTTGCTAATATTTTCTCCCATTCTGTGGGTTTTCCTTTCACGTTGTTTATTGTTTCTTTTGCTGCACAGAAGCTTCTTAGCTTTATGTGATCCCATTCGTCCATTTTTGCTTTGGTTTGTCTGTACTTTTGAGGTCTTAGGCATAAAATCTTTACCCAGACCAATGTCTTAGAATGTTTCCCCAATGTTTTCTCCTAGCAGTTCTGTAAGTTTCAGGTTTTAGATTTAGTATTTAATCCATTTTGATTTGATTTCTGTATATGGCCAGAGATACGGGTCTAGTTTCATTTTTCTGCATACGGGTATTCAGTTCTTCAGCATGATTTACTGAAGGGTTTGCCCTTTCCCCATTGTATGTTCTTGATACTTTCATCAAAAATGAGTTCGGTATAAATGCATACATTTGTTTCTGGGTTGTCTATTCTGTTCCATTGGTCTATGTGTCTGTTTTTATGCCAATACATGCTGTTTTGGTTACTATGGCTTTGTATTACAATTTGAAGTCAGGTAATAAAATGCCTCCAGCTTTACTCTTTTTGCTCGAGATTGTTTTGGCTATTCTGGGTCTTCTGTGATTCTGTATAAATTTTAGGATTATTTTTTATTTCTGTGAGAAATGTCATTTGTATTTTGATAGGGATTGCATTGAATATTTAGTAGATTGCTTTGGGTAGTAAGACCAAGATTTTTTGAACAAGAGACCTGGAAGAAGACACAGAATCAGTAAAATACCTTCCTTCTTACTTTGAGATGGGCAAGCTAGCTGTGACTTAGGCAGCAGAGCATGGGTGGATTAGCAGTTTACATTTTCAGAACTAGTGGTTTCACATGCTTGGCATTTAGTAGAAACATCTCCTAGATTTTGGCAACTGATTTTTACATTGTCTTTTTATACCTAGGCCTAGGATTGAAAAACCTGTATTAGAGTAGCATTCAAAGTTATCTGAAAGCAAAAACAGAAACAAAACACTTTGCTTTCTTTGATTTTACTCATAAGCTTTTATTATAAGCTGTAAACCATAAATTTCTACCATGCTGCTTCGATTTTTTTCTTTGTATCTTTTAAAGCTCTCATTCTTCTTTCAGTACTTCTGCCTTTATTTTAGCTTTTCTTTTAAATATCCTTTGCTTTCTGCCAATGCCAGGACTAATCTTGCTTTTAATCCTATCTTCTTTCATATCAACTCCAATTTTTTCCTATCTCAGTTCCAATTTGTTTTTGCCTTTTTCTGCATAGTAACAATTTGGAATTTTCCCCTCTTCTGCTGGCATTTATATTTCCAGTTTCACATCATGGCTAATTAATTACACAATATATACTGAAATATTGAAAACTCCTTAATGATCCCACAGCAAGTAGTGGCAGATTTGAATACTGTGCTTCCAGCTCTGTCCAGTCAGTCATATCATCAACCTTCCAAATAAATTATTTAGAAAATACTATTCCTCTTCTCAATGGGAGCACTAAGTAGGAAGAAAAATGAAATTGGCTTCTTGGACTACTCACTAGAGAGAAATCACATAAATCATGAAATTTATTTTGGGCAATTGACCATTTGCAAGCCTGTGTTTCAGCTGGTTGTTTCTCTGTGGTATAGTACAGAGGGCTAACGTTGAGAAAGCTCTTTTTTCAAGAGATTTTGGTGATTATACCAAGGCATAAAGAGCCTTTTTTACCTACACCTGTATTTGGCCTTTGCTCTAGTCTATGTATAGAGAAGTAACAAGCGAGGACTGAAGCATGAAGGAGAAGGGATAAAAAAGCAATGACTTGTGAATTTTCCAAACGACCATTGACCACCCCTCTTATGATGGAGATTCATTTATGTTCATCTCTTAAAGCTACTCCTGCTGTTCTTTACCTCTTGACAAATTACAAGTTGTCATCATATTGTAAATAACAGTTGGGGAATATGTAATGAAAAATCTCATGGGCCGAGCAAAACATCACATTATTAATTTGTCAGAAATGCTGTTACCTAGAGAACCAATTTTAACATTGTAGCTTCTGTAACATAGCATAAGAGTGACTCACACTGAGCAGGATTTAGCAGTATCAGAAAATGTATTGCCAGAGCACCGCCAAAGTGATTTCTTTCAATATTGCTAATAAGATCTTAATTTTGTGTTTTTATAATGATAAAAAGTCAGCAAAGATTAAAAAGGCAAAAATTCTTCTGAAATGAGTTTCCACTCAGAAATCTAGATTTCATGATTCATGTTTCTAGTTTTAACTCATTTGATCATATGGAATTGTTGGTATTTGACCCACAAAAAATAGTGAAGAAATTACCCTAGAATCCTGAGCACCCTCACTTCAGTAAAATAAATCTGACTAATTTTCATGAAGTAGTTACTTTATCAGTTAAAAAGTGAAAAATCATACTTAGAGGTAATAAAAAGGTATGATTTGATGGGGCAAAATTTATTAAAAAGAGTTATCTGAAAATTTTAAGTACATCACATGGTGCATCCCCACATATGTATAACATCATGGCACTGTGCGTTTGCATATTAAGAGGCTAAGGTGGGAGGGCGAGTTCTGTCATGGGCTATGTGAATGACATACCTGGTCAAACTAATCCCCTGAGTGCTATGCAAATCAGACACTGCATCCACCAGCCTCCTCATATAACTGGCTGGTTTCTGCGGTACTCAGCAGTTTCCTCTCTCAGCTTTGGAGCCCCCTTTCTCTGTCTCTGTATGGAGGATCTTCTTCCTTCTTACAAGTCGCCTATTAAACTCTCCACTCCTTAAAACCACCCCATGTGTGTCTGTGTGGTTTTATCCAATTCGGTGCAAGACAAGAACCCTGGTGTTCCTCCACTCATCGGAGCCATATCAATATTCTTAGTTCTCATGAAATTATTTATGCTCATTAAACATATATGGCTTTGTTCTTCTGGCAGTCTTTTACAATTAGTATTATAGACTCAGAGGGTATATGTACAGGTTTGGTACATGCTTCTGGCTGTTCTTACTCCTCAGTGCACAGATCTGAGAAGTCATTAGCCTGACCCATTTTCCCGGATGTTCCATGAGAGAGCTCCCTGAGAAAGGGTAAAGTGAAAGGAGGAAGAAAGAACGTAGCTGTACCTGGGATATGAAACAATCTTGGCATATAGAGTTATGAGACAGTGAGAGTTATCTAGTTACCGTCGTCGTCTTCTTTTTTTCCTTCCTTAGGTTTTCAGTTGCTCTACTCATCTTCTTATTTTTAATCCAGGATTTCTACCACACCATATAGACATACAGAGTATAAAGATTCGTAGTGGATGAATTGCTTTTTGTGAGCTGGAATAAGTACATATTCACCTTTTATAAAAGTCTACTAGAATCAACATCAATATCTTCGTTGTGACACTACTATATGGTATATATACATTGGGAGAAGTTCTTTGTACTTTGCAACTGCTCCTGAATCTTAAACTATTTCAAATAAAGTTACATTAAAAGTCTACTCAAAAGTAGTTGTAATTTTTGCAATAACATTTTTCAAACTGTAACCATTTGTAGCTTTTATAACACAGGTTAAATATGCCAATGTGGGTGAAACAAAGTGAGAACCTCTCAAGAATATCCTGGAAAAAGGTAGTCTAGTTTCACTCCTGAATTAATTAAAGTTGCATGCTACAGTTTAGGAAAACTTTTTGCTCTGATGTCAGTGAATATAGAAAACAGGGCCTGCCTTTGGCTTCAATGCTTTGCTGAAACAGTGGTAAAATATTAATGATTTTTACGTATATTTCTGTAAAACAAAAAAGAGACATTAAAAACACTATGTAAATGTCATAAAATACTTTTCTTATGCTGTATCTAATTTCTAATTTCCTTTTTTTATGCGGGAAATGGAAAGGAACTTTTTTTTTTTGAGATGGCATCTCACTCTGTCGCCCAGGCTGGAGTGCAATGGCGTGATCTCGGCTCACTGCAACCTCCATCTCCCGGGTTCAAGCAATTCTCCTGCCTCAGCCTCCCGAGTAGCTGGGACTACAGGTGCCCGCCACCACACCCAGCTAAATTTTATACTTTTAATAGAGACGGAGTTTCACCACGTTGCCCAGGATGGTCTCAATCTCTTGACCTTGTGATCTGCCTGCCTCGGCCTCCAAAAGTGCTGAGATTACAGGCATGAGCCACCCCTCCCAGCGGAACTTTAAAATTATATGATAACAACAACAACAAAAATGGATGTTTTCTTATCATTGTGTTTCCTTTTTATTCCGTTCACTATCTCCTCAGGAGAAAAGACATATATAAGTTAGACTGACAGAACCTCTATGACTGCTGTCTACTCATTATGAAATTATTCTGCGTTTTGTAACTTTATGAAGCACAAAACTTCCAGAGACATAATCTTAAGTATCACTCCTGACACAATATGTAAAACTAAGAAATTTTGTTTGAAGAAAGAGAGTCTTGTGCAGGATCCAGCGCATCAGTCTTTAAAGACGTGCTTCCTCTTATGTCCTAGAGAGGAAGAAAACTCATGCCCCAACACACGAAAGAATCAGAATATTTAAGTGCTTTTTTTTTTTTAGGACTATGGTTACATTTGCTTATATAAGGAATAAATTAGGTTTATTCCTTTCTGTCGATAACCTTATGTCTTTGAAATGGTTTATCACATAATTATTTCTGATAAAGAGTTGATTCAGAACTTACTAATAGTTTTTTCAAAAAAATTTTGAATATGTCTGAACATAAGTCTGTAACATAGTGTTAACAGAATGTTCAAGAACATGGATATTTTAATAAAAATATAATTTAACAAAAAAATTCTTCCAAATCAATAATTCATCTAAATAAGTCAGACTGAATGTGTGTATACACCCTCCAAGAAGAGAAGTCAGACTGAATGATTGTGTGTATACACCCTCCAAGAAGAGAAGAAAGGTTATGTTTTTAACTCTTTAATATAAAGTAGGTAAGAATGAAAAAAGATATATCAAGACAGTGGCAAGACTTTTTGTTTCAACTCTGAAATGTAAAGACCTGGGTAATTGTCACTTCAATTCTTACAAGAAAAACACATAGAAACTCAACAATTTTTCTTGCATGCATTGGAGAAGTACTAGCAAACCATCACTCGAAATCTGGGTAGACAGGCAAATCTAGAGTTGCAGCTAAGATCTGTTTACTTGGAGGAGAAGCTACTTGAGACATAAACTGGAAGAAGCTTATAAATGGTAATTTTGACAAATAGCTGAAGGCTAAGTATGTACTAGCATGACAGTGAACAACTCCTGGAGCTTCAGTCTCAGGGGTTTTCAGATTTTCATGGGTTTTACTTTCAGGAACCCCACCAGATTGTCACAGTAAAAAAAAAAAAAAAAATCTCCTCTGGCTCTGACAATGGGAAAAGATGAATACTCCTATTGAAACAAGAAAAGCATTCTCAACAATAAAAGCCCATTCCTCAAAGGGGGACAAAACCCTTATCAGAGCCTTGTCTTACCTGGGGAAAGGCATTTCTCCCACACAGCTCCCTTGAGCTGTCCTGTCTCAGGTAAAAGGGAGAACAAAAGCTAAAAGCTAAGAACTAGATTTAAAGGTCACAGGTCAAGAATAAGCAAAGTAAAAGACTGAAATTGAGGAAACTGTACAAAACTTTCATTCCTCCATACTTTTCCATATAACAAATAGAGTTCCACTATACTAACAGTGGGTTACTGCTAAGAGAGTTTCAAGACACTAACTCGCTATGATAAAAATTACAGAAAGATTACAAATATATTAATTTCAGAGAAAACATATTTCAGGGCCAGGAAAATCATCCTGGAGAAAAAGGGATATTACAAAATGATAAAGGAGTCAATTTTCCAAGAAGGCATAATAATCCTAACTCTAGTCTGACTGATTATCTGCCTGCTTGGTCTATCAATTATTGATAGAGGCATGCTGACATCTCTAACTATAATAGTGGATTTGTCTATTTTAGGTGTACAAACCTAACAACAGGCCATCAAAATACGTGAGGTAAAAACAGTCAGAACTGATAGGAGTAACAGACAAATCCACTATAATAGTTAGGGACTGCAGTGTGCCTCTATCAATGATTGATAGACCGAGCAGGCAGATAATCAGTAAGACTAGAGTTGACATAAACATTATCATCAACCATCTTAATCTAATTGACATTTGTATAGTGTTCCACTCAATACCAGGAGAATTCATATTCTTCTCTATCTCATGTGGAACATTTACCAAAATAGACTGCATCTGGGCCTTAAAACTCACCTTACATAATTCAAAATAGTGGAACTCCAACAATTTATGCTGTCAGACCACAGTAGAATTAAACTAAAAAGAAATAACAGGAATATAATTTGAACAAATCCAAATATTTGGAGACTAACCACACCAGTAAGTATCACATTGGTCAAAAAGAAATTTCAAGAGAGAAATTTTAAAATAATTTTTTTTTTTTTTTTTTTTTTAGACAAAGTCTCCCTCTGTTGCCCAAGCTGGAGTGCAGTGGTATGATCTTGGCTCACTGTAACCTCCAGCTGCCAGGTTCAAGCAATTCTCCTGCCTCAGCCCCCCGAGTAACTGGGATTACAGGCAAGCACCACCAAGCCAGGTTAATTTTTTTTTTTTGTATTTTTTTAGTTGAGTCAGTGTTTCACCATGTTGGCCAGGCTGGTCTCAAATTCCTGACGTCAAGCAATCCTCCTGCTTTGGCCTCCCAAAGTGCTGCGATTACAGGTGTGAGCCAGTGTGCCCAGCCAGAAATCTAAAAATAATTTAAACAAAATTAAAATGAAAATACTTTTATTAAAATCTGTGGGATGAAAAAAAGTAGGGCTTACAGGGAAGTTTAAAGGATTAAATGCATATTTTAGAAATGAAAGAAGATTTAATATTCATCTTAAACTTCCACCTTAGGAAACTAGAAAAGGAAGAGTCATGCTTTATTTTATCAAAAATAAAATAAATAAGAAAAATTAGAGAAGAAATTGAACATAGGAAAACAATAGAGAAAAAAGTCAACAGCGAAAAACTGATTGAAAAGATCAATGAGATAAATAAAATAAAATAATATTGACAAACCTCTTGCCAGGCTAACCATAAAAAAGGAGTTGAAAAAAATGGGCAATATCAGAAATGAAAGAAAGGTGGGCATTATGGGTCCCATGAACATAAAAATATAATAAAGAAATATGGGAGGGAGAGCATCAAGATAAATAGCAAATGCATGTGGGGCTTAATATGTCGGTGATAGGTTGATAGGTGCAGCAAACCACCATGGTACATGTTTACCTATGTAACAAACCTGTATATCCTGCACATGTACCCTGGAACTTGAAATTAAATTAAAACATAAAATATAAAAATAAAATTTAAAAATATATTATAAAGAAATATTAACAAGCTTAGGTCCACAAATACAATTTAGATTAAGTTGACCAATTTCTTGAAATACACAAATCACCAAAACTCACACAAGGAGAAACAACTAGGCTAAATAGGCTGACACCTACTAATCAAATCAATAATGAATAACCTTCAAAACAATAATGACAAGGTGAATTATTTCGCTGACAAATTCTATGTAATATTTAAGAAATAAAAATGACACCAATTCTTCATCATATCTTCCAGAAAGTAGAAGCTTGGGGAATACTTTCTAATTCATTGTATAAAGCCAACAATACCCTAATATGAAAAACAGATAAAGACATACAGTAAAGGAAAATTACCAGCCAATATTTCTCAAAAGCATAGATGTAAAAATCCTTAGCAATATGAAATCTAGTAATGTATCAAAAAATTACATAGCACAACCCAGTGGGATTTATTTCAGATATGCAAGGCTAGTTCAATATTCAAAAATCCATTCACATATTTCATCACATCAGTGACCTAATAAAGAAAAATCAAGTGATCATATCAATAGATACAGAAAAGGCTTTATAAGACAAATCCAACACCATTCGTGAAAAACTTATTATCAAACAAAGCGTATGAGGGAACTTTCTCAACCTGGTGAAAAGCATCTTAATAAAACCTATAGCTAAGAACATACTTAATAGTGAAATACTAGATGCTTTCTATCTAAAAGCAAAAACAAAGCAAGGATGTCTTTTAATCCCACTCCTACGTAGCTTCCTACTAGAATTTCTAGCTAGTGCAAAAGACACGAAAAAAACATACAGGATAGGAAGGGAAAAATTAAATTCTCCTTTTTTACACAGGTAAAATTATTATCTGTATAATCCCAAGAAATTGACAAACAATTTTAGCAAGTAAATAAATAAAGTAGTATTGGATTGTAGCCCAAAGTATAAAATAGATACCTATGGGTCCACACTGATATATGTAAATGTTTGAATAAATAGACTGCCTGTGTAGAAGAATTTCAATTAATTTATTTACATATGTAGATACTGTGTCTTCAAGGAGGTGGGGCTTAGGTCCCCCCTTCTTAAGTGAGTTGCACATAATGATTTCCTTCAAAGAGTAGGATATGGAAAAGGGGAATAACAGTAACTTTACAGGGGAGAGAGCAGATTAAACTCTATCTCAGCGACTGATGAAGGTTAACATCAACAGTGATATGTCGTATTGATAATATATACTCTTGAAAAATGTGATGAGAAGTGTGCTTTACCTCTGCAGCCTTCCTCCTAACAACCCATAAGGAAATTCTAATTTAGAGACTTTCTAGAAAAATGCCTGACCAGGATTTCTCAAAACTCTCAAGGTCATTAAAAACAGAAAGTCTGAGAAATGAACACAGTCGAGAGGAGCCTAAGGAAATGCACAATTAAATGTAATGATGCCCTGGATGGAGACCTGGAACAGAAAATGGACATCAGTGAAAACTAAGGAAGCTAAATCATATGTAAATTTTAGTTAGCAATTATTTATCAATATTGGTTCCTTAATTGTAACAAAATATACCAAACTAATATAAAGTGTTAACAATAAGAGAAGCTGAGTATGGGGTGTATGGTGATCTCTACCCTACCATTTAAATCTAAACTCTTCTAGGCTGGGCACAGTGGCTTATACCTGTAGTCCCAGCACTTTGGGAGGCCGTGGCAGGTGGATCACAAGGTCAGGAGATCAAGACCATCCTAGCCAACAGAGTGAAACCTCGTCTGTACTAAAAATACAAAAATTAGCTGGGCATGGTGGTGTGCACTTGTAATCCTAGCTACCTGGGAGGCTGAGGCAGGGGAATCGCTTGAACTGGGGAGGCGGAGTTTGCAGTGAGCCGAGATCATGCCACTGCACTCCAGCCTGGTGACAGAGCAAGACTGTCTCAAAACAAACAAACGAAAAATCTAAACTCTTCTAAAATAAAATATATATATGTATATTTAATATGCATTTACATACCTATTAAGATTTTTTAAAAGGTGACAAATATTGTTCTGGAAACTATATGCTTGGTTCTTCAATCTGATGTGGAAAAGTATGAGACAAGCATTATTTATGATAGTAGGTATCTGAATGGTAATCTGAAATCCATACGTCTTGCAATTTTATTTCTAAAGACCTTTTAGAGTCTCTGTACTCTTTTCACAGTCAATGAAAGTAATGGCTTTCACTAGCATGATTCAAAGCACATTTGTTGGAAACTTAGTATGTGAACAATATTTTGGCAGACCCTATGGAAACTCAAGGATAATTCAGAGAGGTATTTTGTCCTCAACATATTTCTTTTTAAAAACTTAAAAAAAATAGTACCTAACAAATTCTTTTTTTCCAAAAGTTGTAAATCAGATACTGTCCATGCCAGTGCAACTTGTGATCATGGACATACTGCCTTTTCATTGTGATAAACATCTTGACATTCCTAAGAAGATGTATAATGAAAATCACTGTTGGGTTTTTTGTTGTTTCTTATTTGTTTGTTTGTTTTAATAAGCTAGCAAACCAAGGTGATTTACTCAAGTTCAAAGAAAAATAAGAGAAAGAACTGAATTCCCGTGCCAATGAATTTTTTTTCACTCATTCACTCATGTCTGGGTTGCAGTTATTTCATGTATAATTGTTATAATATAGTTAGGGGAACAGCCCGGCAGGATGGAACATTGTCCTGGAAAAAAAAATCACTTTTGAAGTCAATCCCAATATGTTATATTTCTTTTTTAAAAAGAAAGTATTCAATGTACAAGAAAATGTTAGTGACATTTTTCATTTAAAATGTGGCACTATGACAAAGTAAGAGCTACATCTGCTGATATTTTGGAGTGAAAGAAAATCAGCAACTTCTCTGAGTTTTTGTAGACTTAACTTCATTCAGATGTTTTAAGTAGTTCAATCACTGTGTACATTCCAATCACACATTTCCCATTTCATTTAAGGAGAAACTATAGGAAACTACAGAAAATCTGTCAAATTTATTGAAACAAAACATTTATTCTGCTTTTCCAGGTTTCTTCCCTGCACGTGCGACCTTTCAAGAGAATATTGCCTCTCCATACATCTCAGCATTTAAAGACTCTAGCAGCATCAAAGTCCTATTAATCATTTAGTTAATCTGTGATATGGAGGAGTTTGAAAATAATTCATCTGAACATCACAACCTTGAATTCTAAGCCAGGATCGGGAAAAGTTCTGAAGCCAAAATAAAGATTTTTGATTTAGCCATAATCACTGTGACAGAAAAACTTAGGTGAACACATCTTAAGGCAAGACCGCATGAGTCATTTTGGAACATTTTGCAAGGCCAAGAGGACGGTATATGAACTGTGAAGGTTGTTATTGTCCCTCTATTTTCAACCTCAGTGGGTCTTTGTTGCTTTTACAATCTCACAACAGTGTCTATGTTACATGGTTAGCAGAAACACAGTATGGAACCATTCTACGCATTTAACTTGATATGAAGTCTTTATTAAGGTGCCTCATATACACAGTTTAAGGAGACTGAGAGGTTTAAGTACCTTGTAGGAAATGAGCAGCATATGACATCCTTATTAGTTAAATATTCAGTTGAACAATTGTGCTGATCAATTGCTCACTGTGTTTATCACTGAGATTTCTGCCACCTTGAACTTTGGCGTCCAGAAAAATATCTTCCTTTAGTTCTACCCCCATTAAATGATCCTTTCTGAGCCTCAATTTTTTTTTATCTGCAAAATAGGTTTAACACCAGGGGCCTATAATGTAGGGTTGCTGTGATATTAAGTGAACTAAACATTCCACACTCTTATAACAGTGCCTGACACAGAAAAGCACTCAATCGGTGTAAACTATTATGATTATCATTAGGTACAATAAATTTTCATTGAGAACAAGATGAATTGATGTATTATACAATTCTATTTCATAAAAATATGTGGCAATTAAAGGAAGTTTGTTTTTTAAAAAACTTTAGAAAAAAAACATTTAAAGCTGTCAGAAACCTAATTTCACATGAAATCTAACAAGCGTATTGCTGTGTTGCCAAGATTCAGACCTGACTTCATACTTTCAGCATGAGGAGAAAAAAAATAAAACTGAGCTTTAAAGTGTTCTTTGAAGTTCTAAGACCGAAACTTGTCGTAAATTAATTTCAGCATTTCAGGTTAGAAAAAATTTCATGTAATCACAACTTTGCATCTTTTCATTATTAACAAGATCATTGGACTTTTTCAAACTATATTGTATGCAGCTTGATCTTTCTGTCTTCTGTGGCACATGCCTCTCTGTATTTTGATGGAGTGGCCTTTCAGAAATGATTTGTAATTTTCCTAAATTAATACGTTTTATGAAAACAAGTGACACAATGATTCTTTGAAAATTCTGAGGCCACAAATAGTTTTACCTTTAATCTTTTGTTTTCAATCACTGGGTGATCAAAGATATTCTATTTAAAATGGGTCTTTTAACACATTAAACGACTAGGTACAATTTATATTGTCTGCTGCACTGACTTATGTTCATATGTAAGAGTTGAATAAGTGTATAATGAGTATAATATGAAACTTTTACAGTATAGTTTTTCATAGTTACTTCTACAGCCTCGTGAAATTTTCTTTTACTCGTTTAAAAAATGCAAATATGTCCATTAAAAATACTAGCAAAATAAAACATACACATGGAAAGGAAGTGAATATTGAAAGAAAGATCTTTTAGCTTTTTCAAGTATCTACTCTATTTCTGAATAAAATTATGTTGCTTCCTCAGCATTTTCCATTCCCAGTTTTTCTGCATTTGTTTTCCTCTGTTTACTTACATTTTCCTTTTCTTAGTCTTCTTACACCCTATTCCAAACCTCAGAGCTGCTGATGGAAAAAGACAAGGGATAGAGTGAGAGTCTAGTCGAGACCACTGAGAATGACTTCACTTGGAACTGGAGGAGGGTAGGAACTTTGAACTGGCTCATAAATGACAGAAATGAAGCTTTAGTTGTTATTTCTTAACCAGGGCAAATAAATAAATATATGTGTTTTATAGATATATATATACACACACATATATACATATATAATATATATTTGTCCTATATATACATATTTTATACACACACACACACACACACACAGAATGTGTGTCTTTACTTTCATCTAGCATTGGCTTTTATACTAAATGAAACACTCAGTGATGGCTTGCAGCTTTTATCTCAAACTATTTTCCTTCAATATCTTCTATTTGAAATGTAAATAATAATAAGCAAAATCTATCAATGCTGGTCATGGGAGAAGGACCAAAATTTGAGCAGCCATAATGTTCTGAGAGCTCCTGAACAATGCTTTTCCAAGGGTAAATAACTTTGGGCCCAGAGCAAGTATCAGTGGTAAACAAGAAAGCAATTTCTTGTATGTAAGCCTTACTAACATTGGAGGTTATGCAACAGATATTTATATTCTTGTTTTCAGGCTGCTTCCAACACAGTAAAATTCTCCTAAGACTTTGCAAGCCAAGCCATTCTTTATTTTTATTTTTATTTTTATTTTTTTAGTGTAGTCCAATGCCAAAATGGCCTCAGCTCTTAGGAAAACAACACGAATTGGAATATTCCGGTATTTCTTCATTCTTTAATTCTGGTCATACTCATATTAGATTTATTTCCCAGTAGGTTTCATTTATCTTTGTATGTATTCTAATGCTTATGTGTGTTTTCTCATAGATCACATATGTAGCTAAGGATATGCTAAATGGATATTGAACACTATCTATAAAACATATTAAGACATAATTGCTACTTTGAGAGAATAGAGCCTACATCCAAAAAGAAGAACCCCTCAGTTGTGAACATTAACTCCTCCACTGAAGAAATGTATCTCTGGAGAGAAAAGAAAATTTTTAAAAATCATCTTTATTTTATATTAGGATAATAATTATTATGGGTTTCCCATGAGCTGCTGCATACTTCATTAAATATTCAATATTTCTTGGGCATATTGGTAGAAAATATCTCTAGTAAAAATGTATACTTTCTCAGAAAACTTACTGTTAACTTATAATGAATACATTAATGAGATTTTATTTTGTGTCCAGCAACAGGTCCTTATGATTATATTGCAACTCACACATACTAGAAAAAGAAAAATATTGACTAACACTGGATAGAAAACACAGCCTGGTGAAATTGCTTTTGAGTCATGTAATTTTTGTTAGGTCATACTCAACTTGAAAGGACTTAGTCTATTTTAGGTGCATAGTAAATATTTTTTAGATAAAGCAATCTACAGGCATACTTTGGAGATATTGCATGTTCAGTTCCAAGTCACCAGAAAAAAGTGACTATGGTGACAAAGTTAGTCAAGTGCATTTTTTTTGTTTTCTAGTACATATAAAAGTTATGTTTATACTATATTGTAGTTTATTAAATGTGCTATAGCATTGTGTCTAAAATATACACGTATATATCATAATTAACATACATTATTGCTAAAAAATACTAAAGATCATCTGAGCCTTCAGGGAGTCGTAATTATTTTGCTGGTGGAGGGTCTTACCTCCATGCTGATGACTGCTGACTGATCAGGGTGGTGGTTGCTAAAGCCTGGGGTGGCTGTGGCAATTTCTCAGATAAGATAACAATGAAGTGTGCCTCATTGACTGACTCTTCCTTTCATGAAGAGTCAGTGAAGCACGTGAAGCCACTTGATAGCATTTTTCCCACATTAGAACTTCTTTCAGAGTTGGATTCAATCCTCTCAAATCTTGCCACGGTCCTCTCAATTCTTGCCATGGTTATAGCAACTCAGTGAATGAAATATCTAAATCCTATGTTGTCATTTCAACAGTGTTCACAGCACCTTCATAAGAAACAGATTCCATCTCAAGAAACCACTTTTGTTGTTCATCCCTAAGAAGCAACTCCTCATTCACCACGTTTGATCATGAGATTGCAGCAATGCAGTCTCCTCTTCAGGCTCCACTTCTAATTCTAGTTCACTTGCTATTTCTACCACAATTGCAATTACTTTTCTCCACTGAATTCTTGAAATCCTCAAAGTCATCCATGAGGATTGGAATAAACTTCTTTCAAACTCCCATTAATGTCGATATTCTCACTTCCTCCCATGAATCACAAATGTTCTAAATGACATTTAGAATTGTGAGTCCTTTCCAGAAGGGTTTCAATTTACTTTGACCAGATCCGTCAGAGGAGTCACTCTCTATGGCAGTTATAGTCTTATGAAATACATTTCTTAAATAATAAGACATGGAAGTACTGTTTGATTCATCAGTTGAAAGATGGATATTGTGTTAGCAGGCATGAAAACAATATAAATCCCCTTGTATATCTGCATCACAGCTCTTGGAGGACCAGGTGCATTGTCAATGAGCTTTAATATTTTAAAAGGATCTTTTTTTCCTGAGCGGTAGATCTCAAGAGTGGGCTTAAAATATTCAGTGACCCATACTGTACACAGATGTGTGGTCATGATGTTCAGGCTTTGTTTTCCCATTTATAGAGCACAGACAGAGTAGATTGAGCATAATTCTTAAAGGCCCTAAGATTTTTGGAATGGTTAATGAGATTGCCTTCAACCTAAAGTCACCAGCTGCATTAGCTCGTAATAAGAGAGTCAGCCAGTTCTTTGAAGACTTGAAGCCAAGCTCTCTAGTTATGAAAGTCCTAGATAGCATCTTCTTCCAATAAAAGATTGTTTCATCTACATTGAAACTACATTGTTTAGCAAAGCCACCTTCATCAGTTATCTAGATCTTCTGGATAACTTGCTGTCACTTTTATATTAGCACTTGCTGTTTTGCTTTGCACTGTTATGTTATGGAGATGTCATCCTTCCTTAAATGTCATTAACTGACTTCTGTTATCTTAAAACTTTTCTTCTGCAGCTTCCTTGCCTCTCTCAGACTTCGCAGAATTAAAGAGAGCTAGAGTATTTCTCTGGATTAGGCTTTGTCTTAAGGGAATTTTGTAGCTGGTTTGATCTTCTATTAAGACCATTAAAACATTCTCCATATAAGCAAGAAGGTTGTTTCACTTTCTTCCCATTCATGTGTTCACTGGAGTGGCACTTTTAATTTCCTTCAAGAACATTTATTTGACATTAACAACTTGGTTTAATGGTGCAAGAGGTCTAGCTTTTGGCCTATCTTGGTTTTTGACATGCCTTCCTCACTAAACTTAATCATTCCTAGTTTTTGATTTAAAGTAAGAAATGTGGAACTCTTCCTTTTACTTGAAATCTTAGAGGCCATCACAGGATTATTAATTTGCCTAATTTTAATATCCTTATGTCTCAGAATGATCTGTCGGTGTAGCAGGCAGAACACACACAACATTGATCAATTAAGTTTGTCGTCTTCTATGGGTGCCGCTCCTGGTGCCCTGAAGCAATTACAATAGTAACACCAGAGATCACTGATCACAGATCACCATAACAGATATAACAACAATGAAAAAGTTTGAAATATTGTAAGAATTGCAAACGTGACACAAAAACTTCAAGTGAACACATGTTGTTGGGAAAATGGCACCTATAGACTTTTTGGAGGCAGGGTTGCCACAAACCTTTAATGTGTAAAAAACACAATATCTGCAAAGCACGATAAAGTCAAGCACAGTAAAATGAAGTATGCCATTATTTTTGTCGAAAAGGCAAGTGGTATGACACCACTCCCATTACCACGTAGAATCCACTTAGGGGGAGATAGAGTCAGTCAGGTCATACAGAAGAAAGATGACTGTTAGGTGAATAATAAAGACAGACATTTACAAAATGTATATAAGAATAAAATGAACTCCTTGAGTTTTGAGAAAGTTTAAATAGGGAATAATGGAGTTCCATGCATAGAATATATGGAAATTACAACTCAAGTCTGAACATGGACCAATGGTAGAAAGTGAACCTGAGGATACTAATGTTCTACTAGTCCCCTGCTCTGTGACAGGTGCAGGATCCTACATAATTGTCACAAGAGCCCCAATATCAGAGAGTGACCATTTTAATAGTAATTATAATAAATAGTTTATGGAAACGGGAGTCCCGCTGGATTTGTTAGCAATCTCATAGACTCAGATAATTTTTCAATCAGTCAAAACTTAAAGATTTTGGTTTAACTAATTCACTTTAAAGACAAGAAAACATAAATTTACACAGAAAAATAAAAATGGCTGGTGCAAAGTCACCAGCCATTAACCCAGTGAATTAATGCAGAAGTAAGAATAGAAAGAATACAGATCACTCTGAGGCTCTTTACATCACCTCACACTGCTGTTTAGTTGTTCTCTCATATCATCCCACACACTTGCTATTAAAAATATTTCAGTTGCAAATTCAATAAACAGATTATTATTAAACCTTTTATTGTTTTTTATTCATTTAGTTACAAGAGCGAAGTTTTGAGACTATGGCCATTCTAACTCAGGTAAAAAACAGAATGTGAATTTGAAGTTTGAGTATATGCCCTCATTTTCATGATATGATTTTCATTAAACTCACATTGATTATTAGCATTTACAAACAGGATTCATTCAATCATCTACTAAATATAATAGATGTCTTAATTTCTAATGCATTTAAACCAATACATAAATGCCAGCAGGAAATTCCAATCACAGTGAATTAGGATCGTGCATTAGTCTTATTTAGCTTGGCTTTACATAGTGTACTGGACATGATCATTTGGCAAAATAAAAACAAATGCTTACATTTGACCTGTGACTTGTGTTTTATAAAAACATAATAATTAGAGATGTAATTATGCATTTTTTCAGCTGCATTCACCTAGCCAGCTGTCTAGATATTATGTTAAACTCATTTTTCTCCATATTGGAGTTTATTTTTATCCAGATTATTTTTATTAATTGTACAAAAAAGTAGACCTTGGTTTCAGTTTCATACATTTTATGTGTTAGACACTTATTGTTTTTAGCAACATATGTACCCAGTTGTAGATACACTATGTCATTCGTATTTACTGTTATCAGTTCTACTATTTCTTCATACAAGAGAACAAAGTGAGAAAAAGTACAATTATTTGGCACCTACTAAACAGTGTTAGAGTGGACCATACAAATATTTGTCTTACAGATGATGTGAATAATTATATATTCTCCAGTTTTAAAGTTCACATCATTAGTGGTTTAAAAGTTTATCCAAAGTGTTGTTTCATGTTAGACTGGATCCATGTCTCCCTTTATATTTGGGTGGTTACACTAATACCCTTACTTGCCATGTAGAATTCTGCTTCCTTTTCTCCCAGATTCTCTGAAGCAGTACAACTGGCTGTTGAGAAAAATTTTTCACATACCTTTATGGTAGCTGAGCAACATCTTCCCTTTTGATGCTCATTAAACAGAAGAAAGAAAAAAATCATTGTGGCAAAGTTGTCAGTGTCCTGAACTCCTGGCTTTTCTTCAATGTCTTCTTTGCTTCAGGCAATACTCAAAGTGACTAGGAGGAGATATATTTTTATTTTGACACTCTCCTCCTGTAAGCAAACTCAATCAAGTTCAGAATCAAGGCGAGTGTTTTCTCGGCTCCATTATGTCTATACTCTAGTGATTGTCCAAACTTACCTATTTAGTTTCTGCAATACTTTCATATAAATCAATATATCATAGAAAGACATATAAAGTAATATACTTTCAGGGATGTGTCCTTCGATTTCCAATAAGATGTTCCATCCATGTATAAATATTAAAAACTAGATGTAGAGGGACTTCTAGTTTGCAGTCCTATATGTAAAAAGCTTGAAAGTTATCACTCCTAGCATCACAACTAGAAAAACAGAACAAACTGACCTGAGATCTTAGATCTATCAAAAAGTAGAATTTGCAGGATGAAATACATGCCTGAAGACTGGAGAGAGAGAGAGAGAGAGAGAGAGACAGAGAGAGAGAGAGAGAAATACAGAGAAGGACATTTTACCAGGGAATTGACTAATTTCCCTAACTGAGCTTGAGTGTAGACTAGATTGAAAGATAAAAGTGCCTGGGGAGCCAGCCTTATGACGGGTCCCCACTTTCTCACTTCTGAATTTTACCTCTAGGAACTCCAAGCATTTTTAAATGTGAAGATCAGAGAAAAAAAAAAAAATCCTCTCCTGCTTCAGGCAGGGAAAGGAGAAAGGTAACTATTTTCTAACATGCTTGGAGTTTTTTTGTTCTCCTTAACAAATGCTTGCCCTCACAGGAAACTATTCTATTTGAACCTAACAAACATGGGCTTTACCAGAGCCTAATTAACCTGGGGAAAAGGAAATAAAATATTCCATTCCAATCCTCTCTAGACTTCCTGACTGACCCAAGGAAGATGTGTTAGGCGGTTTGCACTCTCATAAAATGCCATAGACTGGGTGGCTTAAGCAACAGAAATTCGTTTCCTCTCAGGAAACTGGAAATCCAATACCAGAGTGCAGGCAAGGTGAGGGCACACTTCCCAACTTGCAGACAGCTACCTCTTTACTATGTTCTGCCATAGCCATAGCCAACTCTGCAGTGTCTTTTCTTATAAGGGCACAAATCCCATTATGAGGGCCTCACCCTCATGACCTCATATCAGCCTAATTACCTCTCAAAGCTCCCATCTCCAAATACCATCACATTGGGATTAGGGCTTCACCATATGAATTTTAATAGTTGAGTCCATAGCAGAAAGGAAAAACTGAGAATTACTGGTAAACATCACAGCTCATTAACAGAAGCTCACTGTACTATACTACAGGGCAACAGTAAACAAAACAGCACAGTAATGTTACAAAAATAGACACATAGACCAATGGAACAAACAGAGAACCCAGAGATAAGGCTGCACACCTGCAACCATCTGGTCTTCAAAAAAATCCACAAAAAAAATTGGGGAAAGACTCCCTATTCAATAAATGGTGATGGGATAACTGTCTAGCCACATGCAGAAGTTTTAAACTGGACCCACTCCTTATACTATATACAAAAATCCACTCAAGATGGATTAAAAACTTAAATCTAAAATCAAAAGCTACAAAAAACCCATAAGACAACATAGGGAATATCATTCTTTTTACAGGACCTGGCAAAGATTTTATGAAAAAGACACCAAAAGCAATTGCAACAAAAACAAAAATTGACAAATGGGTCCTAATTAAACTAAAGTGCTTCTGCACAGCCAAAGAGTCTCTCAGTGGAGTAAACAGACAATCTAGACAATGGGAGAAAGTATTTGCAAACTGCATCTGACAAAGGTCTAATATCCAGCATACAAAGAACCTAAATAATTTAACCAGCAACAGACAAACAACCCCATCAAAAAGTGGGCAAAGGACATTTAACAGACACTTTTCAAAAGAAAACATACACACTGCCAATAAGCATATGAAAAAATGCTCAACATCACTAATCATTAGAAAAATGCAAATCAAAATCACAATGACATACCATCTCACACTAGTCAGAATGATTATTATTAAAAGTTAAATAAATAACAGATGCTAGCCAGGCGAGGTGGCTCATGCCTGTAATCCCAGCACTTTGGGAGGCGGGTGGATCACAAGGTCAAGAGTTAGAGACCAGCGACCAGCCTGGCCAATATGGTGAAACCCTGTCTCTACTAAAAGTACAAAAATTAGCCGGGCGTGGTAGTGTGTGCCTATAGTCTCAGCTACTCGGGAGGCTGAGGCAGGAGAATTGCTTGAACCCAGGAGGTGGAGGTTGCAGTGAGCCAAGATTGCACCATTGCACCCCAGCCTGGGCAACAGACCAAGACTTCATCTCAAAAATAAATAAATAAACAAACAAACAAACAAACAGATGCTGTCCAGGTTATGGAGCAAATTGAATGGTTATGCACTGCTAGTGGGAATGTGACCTAGTTCAGCCATTGTGGAAAGCAGTCTGGCAATTTCTTAAAGAACTTAAAACAGAATTACCATTTGACCCAGCAATCCAATTATTGGGTATATACCCAATATAAATTCTTCCACCATAGACACATACATGCATATGTTCATTACAGCACTATTCATGACAGCAAAGACATGGAACCAAACTAAATGCCCATTAATGGTAGACTGGATAAAGAACACGTGGTACATATATACCATAGAATACTTTGCAGCCATAAAAAAGAATGAAAATGAGATCATGTCGTTTGTTGAGCTCAAGTCCGAGGCTGTAGTGAGCTCTGATCATGCCACTGCCCTCCAGCCTGGGTCACAGAGCAATACCTCATCTGTAAAAAAAGATGAAGGGGATATAACGATTTCTCAGCAGCAGCATGGATGAACCTGGAAGGCTTATCTTAAGCAGGACCAGAAAACCACATACCACATGTTCTCACTTACAAGTGGAAACTAAGCTTTGAGTGCATATGGTCACAAAGAAAGGAACTACAGACACCAAGGATTACCTGAGCATGGAGAGTGGGAAGAGGCTAAGGATTGAAAAACTTCCTATCAGGTACTATGTTTATTACTTGAGTGATGAAATAATTTGTACATTAAACCCCCAGGACACACAGTTTACCTATATAGCAAACCTGCACATGTACTCCTAAACCTATTTCTTTTTAAAAGGAAAAAGTCACCAAGTCAGAATTCTCTATTCAGAAAAACTATTCTTCAAATGGGAAGTGGAGCAGGTGTGATGGCACATGCCTGTAATTCCATGTCCTCAGGAGGCTGAGTTGGAAGGATTGCTTGAGCTCAGGAGTTCGAGCAGTGAGCTATGGTCATGCCAGTGCCCTCCAGCCTGGGCCACAGAGCAAGACCTCATCCCTAAAAATAAGATGAAGGGGATATAAAGATTTTTCAGATAAACAAGAATTGTTGGCATTTGCCAGCAGTAGACCTAACTTGCAATAAATATTACAAGAGTCCTCCAAAAAATAAAAAGCAAAAATGATAAAGGTCAGAAACTCTGACCTACAAAAAGAAAAGTGTTAGAGACAAAATAAATGAAAGTAAAACAAAATCTTTTAACTTTTAATTTTTCTATTCTTGATTATCTAAAGGGTAACAGTATATTAAAAAAACTATGTATTGGATTATTATAGCTTATGAAAAATAAAATGCATGACATAAATGTCACAAGAAATGGGTGGGAGGCATTGGTAATACTTGATTATAAAGTACCTTGACTACTCATGAAGCATAATAGTGTTATTCAAAAATGAATATACATTAGTAGTAAGTAAGTGCATCCCACAGACTCTTGGGATACCATTAAAATTATTTTCAGTAAGCATAATTTATATGCTAAAGGAGGAGAGAAAATAAAATCATATAAAATACTCAATTAAAACCAGAAAGGCAAAAAAAGAGTGGATAACAAATAAATAAAAAAAGAAACAAAGATCAACGAATGTAAAGCACTTACAAATATGGTAGACATTAATTCAACTACATCAATAATCAGTTTAATGGGAATGGTCTAAATACACCAATTAAAATACAAAGATTGTCATAGTGAATCAAAATGTAAATAAATGATAAAAGTAAGATCCAATGATATGTTGCCTATAGAAATCCCACTTTATAAATAAAAAGACAGATTAAAGACAATGCATGGAGAAAGATGTATCAGGCTAGCAACAGCAAAAGAAAATGGAATGGCTATATTAATTGCAAACAAAGTAAACTTTAGAACAAGTAAGATTATCTGGGATAGAGGGGGTATTACATAATGAGATAGTGTTCCAAACTCCAAGAAGACATAACAATTTTTAATGTGTATGCAGGTAACAACAGAGCATCAAAATATGCAAGGCAAAAACTGATAGAATCACAAGGAGAAATAGAAAAATCCACTATTATAGCTGGAGACTTCAACACTCCTTTATCCATAATTGACAGATCAAGAAAATCAGTAAGAGATAGTTGAACTGAACAGCACCATCAATCAACACTATCTAACATCTATAGTGTAGTTCATCCAACAACAGTAGAAGAAACATTCTTCTCAAGCTCACATGGAACATTCCCCATGATAGAACACAGTCTGGCTATAAAACAAACTTTAAATCATTTAAATAACAGAAATTATCCAACACATGTTCTCAGACCACAGTGGAATTAAACTCAAAACAATAAGATAAAGATAGTTGCAAAATTCCAAAATATTTGGAGGTATACAACATACTTCTAAATAACACATAGGTAAAAGAAGAATTTTCAAGATAAATTTAAAAGCAATTTGGATTAAATTAGACTGAAAATACAACTTGCCAAAATGTGTGGGATGCATCAAAAGCAGTACTTACAGGAAGTTTATAGCATCAACTACATATATTAGAAAAGAAGAAAGTTCTAAAATCAGTAATGCCAGATTCCACCTTAGAAAATTAAAAAAGAAGAGCAAATTAAATCTAACATAAGCAGAAGAAAATAAATAATAAAAATTAGTGTAGTAATCAATAAAATTGAAAACAGAAAATCAGCATAGAAAAATCAATGAAATCAAGAGCTAGAGCTGGTTCTTTCTCAACTTCGTAAAGAGTAGAAGGAGAAAATCTATAGCTAACATCAGATTTGATAGTAAGAATTAGATGCTTTCCTCTTAAGATTGGAAACAAGCCAAGTGTGTTCTCACTACTCTTGCTCAACATTGTACTGGAAGTCTTAGCTAATGCAGTAAGACAAGGAAAGAAACTAACAGAACTGCAGATTGGGAAGGAAGAAATAAAACTCTTTGTTCACAGATAATATTAATATAAATAACTGAGGTTAGGAGTTCGAGACCAGCCTGGCCAACATAGTGAAACCCCATCTCTACTAATAATACAAAAATTAGCCAGGCATGGTGGTGTGCACTCATGATCCCAGGTACTCTGGAGGCTGAGGCAGGAGAATTGCTTGAACCTGGGAAACGAAGGTTGCAGTGAGCCAAGATGGTGCCACTGCACTCCAACCTGGGCAACAGAGTGAGACTCTGTATCCAAAAAAAAAAAAAAAAAAAAAAAAAAATTAATATAAATATCAGTGGGGAAAATACAGTGTGTCAGGATACAAGCCTAATATGTAAAAGTCGATTGCTTTCCTGTTCATTTCATAACAACAATGAACCATTGGAATTTGAAATTTAAGACATACCATTTGCAATAGCACCAAAAAGATGGAAATACTTAGGTATAAATCTAATAAAGTATGTATGAATTTTATCTGAGGAAAACTACAGAACTGATGAAAGAAATTAAAGATCTAAATACGTGGAGAGATATTCCGTATTCTTGAATAAGAGGACAAATATTGCTAAGTTGTCAGTTCTTCTTAATTTGATGTATTGATTCAACACAATCCAACTGATTGTAAACTGTATATGAAAAGGCAAAAGACCCAGAATAGTTGATAATACAATGAAAAAAACAAAGCATTGATAGTCTGTCTTCAAGAAAAATGCCAAAAATTTAGCCTAGAGAGAAACTTTATACCTTTCACAATAATTAATTCAGAATGGATCATAGACTTAAATATAAAATGCAAAATTACGGCCGGGCGCGGTGGCTCACGCCTGTAATCCCAGCACTTTGGGAGGCCGAGGCGAGAGGATCACGAGGTCAGGAGGTCGAGACCATCCTGGCTAACACAGTAAAACCCCGTCTCTACTAAAAATACAAAAAATTAGCCGGGCGAGGTCGCGGGCGCCTGTAGTCCCAGCTACGCGGGAGGCTGAGGCAGGAGAATGGTGTGAACCCGGGCGGTGGAGCTTGCAGTGAGCTGAGATTGCTCCACTGCACTCCAGCCTGAGTGAAAGAGCGAGACTCCTTCTCAAAAAAAAAAAAAAAAAAAAAATGCAAAATTACACAATTTCTAGAAGATAACATAGAAGATAATTTTTATTACCGTGGGTTTGCTGATGACTTTTTAGTTGCTCTTCAAATGCTACTCAAAAGGAAATAAAAAGATGAATCACAGACTGGGAGAAAATATTTGCAAAAGACATATCTGTCAAAGAACTTATTTGAAAAATATACAATAAACTCACAAAGCTCAACAATAAGAAAACAAAAATCCAGTTTAGAGGTAGGGGAAAGATCTGGACAGACATCTCATCAAGGACATGTAGATGGCAAATAAGTATATGAAAGGGTGCTCAATCCTCATTAGGGAATTGCAAATTAAAACAATGATGAGATATCACTACACATCCATTATAAAGCTGAAATCTAAAGCAGGCGCAATACCAAATGCTGGCAAGAAGGTAGAGCAATGGGAGCTCTCATTCATTGCTGACGGGAATGCACAGTGGTGCAGTCATTGTGGAAGAGAGTTTAGCAGTTTTTTGTAAAGCTAAATATAGTCTTACCATACCACCCAGCAATCACAACCCTTGATATTTATCCAAATGAGTTGAACATTTATCTCCACACACAATCCTGCACATGAATGTTTATAGCAGCATTATTCAGAAATGCCAAAAATAGGAAGCAACCAATATGTCCTTCAATAGGTGACACTGGTGAGACAATGGGACATCACTGAGTAATACAAATAGATGGAATATCAAGCCACAAAAAGACGCAGAGAAACCTCAAGTGCACGTCGCTAAACTAAAGAAGCCAGTCTGTATGATTCCAACTATATGGCTTTCTGAAAATGGCAAAAAGTAGTGACAATAAAAAGATCAGTGGTTGCAAGGAGTGTGAGGGAGGGATAGAGGGAAGGGGGAAAGCATGAATAGCTGGAGTATAGGGAAATCTTAGGATAGTGAAACTATTCTGTATGGCATTAACAATAGGTGCATAACATGATGCATTTGTGAAAAACCAGAGTAGGACATAACACATACAGTGAACCCTAATATAAACTATGTGCTGTAGTTAATAATAATGTATCAATATTGGCTCAGGAGCTGTGACAAATGTACCACATTAAGGTAAGATGTGAATAAGAGGTGAACTGTGTGCCTGGTAGAGGGAGGTATATGGGAATTCTCTGTGCTTTCTACTCAATTCTTTTAACCCTAAAACTACTCTAAAAACTAAACTCTATTAACATAAACAAAATTAGGTGTGAAGATTCCATAACATATAATTCTGAAATTCTTCCTCTACAGAACTTGTGGTTTGTTTTAATATCAAAGTTTTATTGATTTGGGATGGGCAGCATCCTTTATTAACATTCTTAATCTAACAATGAGAGACAGTCATCAATTCTGTAGATTTACAGCTGGGTTGACATATGCAAATATAGAATATCTCCTAGACTCTTTGCTGCTGTTGTGCATGAATTCATTTTTAAGGCTTAAAAAATCCGATTCACCTTCCATAATGTTCATATATATGTCGCTAGTTCTTTGCACTACATAAATTGATCTTGGAACATCTGTGAGAAGCCTTAAATACCTCTCATGCCCCCATGGGAGTAAATATGACTCATATATAAACACACACTTTTTTTAATATCTAAAATCCCTATCAATTTCGTGGCAACTATAAATAACCATTAATTTACAACCCTAAAACTAGTTTCTTCGATTATGCTTCATATAATTATATATATTTTAAATGCAAATATTTGTTTATAAATATTATTCAAAGAACTAATAAGCTCTTTTAAATACCAAAATATCTCACTTTCTCTAATTATGATAATTTTATAGCTGGATAAATAGCATGTCAGACTGTTTGCTCCTCCTTTATCTGTTGTGGTGCACTCAAATGGGAAATCTAAAAAATAAAGTCTGTGGCAGATTTTCCAACTGCTTCTGGGTTTGAACATCAAATGCTAAGGAAATGTGTGCTTTTCTGTGGAGTTGCCATACATAAAATCATGGCAAATATGCTACATTTCTTCATAGCAAGAGATATTTAAGATGGTTTGTCTAACATGTATTATTTTTCCTAATTTAGTCTTCTATCATGTTTTGTCAAGCCTGTTTAACATAAAACAGATTCTAAGTGCAGAACCCAGTAACTTCAGATCTTCAAAAAGAAATAGTTTTTATTTTTTAATTTTTTATATTTTAAATTATAGGGCTCAAATCTATTATGATAAATACATTCAAACAAAGAAGGATACATACTGTATTATTTCATTTATTTGAAATTTTGACAAAAGTCAAATCTATAAGGCCACAAATAAAATCAGTTAGGGAAATGGCTACAGAGGAGAAGAAGTTGGTTGCAAAAGGGCATGAAGTAACTTTTTGATGTGATAGAATTCAGCTGTCCTGTTTTTTTTTTTTTTTTTTTTTTTTTTTTTTTTTACCATGGTCATTGTTACATGATCATATGCATTTATCAAAGTATGTGCAAATTTACCCCCCAAATTTTAATTTTATTGTATGTCAATTGTGCTTTAATGACCCTGACTTAAGAAGAGGAAAAACAGTTATTAAAAAGTCAGGAAACAACAGATGCTGGAGAGGATGTGGAGAAATAGAAATGCTTTTACACTGTTGGTGGGAATGTGAGTTAGTTCAACCAGTATGGAAGACAGTGTGGTGATTCCTCAAGGATCTAGAACCAGAAACACCATTTGACCCAGCAATCCCACTACTGGGTGTACACCCAAAGGATTACAAATCATTCTACTGTAAAGACATGCACACGTATGTTTATTGCAGCACTCTTCACAATAGCAAAGACTTGGAACCAACCCCAATTGCCCTTCAATGATAGACTGGATAAATAAAATGTAGCACATATAAACCATGGAATACTATGAAGCCATAAAAAATAACGAGTTCATGTCCTTTGTAGGGACATGGATGAAGCTGGAAACCATCATTCTCTGCAAACTGACACAGAACAGAAACCACATACCGCATGTTCTCACTCATAAGTGGGAGTTGAACAATGAGAATGCATCGACACAGGGAGGGAAACATCATACACTGGGACCTCTTGTGGGGTGGGGAACAAGGGGAGGGAGAGGATCAGGACAAATACGTAATGCACGCAGGGCTTAAAACCTAGATGACAGGTTGATAGGTGCAGCAAACCACCATGGCGCATGTATACCTATGTAATAAACCTGCACGTTCAGCACATGTATCTCAGAACTTAGAGTAAAATAAAACAAAATTTTTAAAACAAGAGAAGGAAACTGGGGACAGATGAATATCATTCTTATGAAACCATTTTAATTACAAAAAGGTGAAGAATCATTTGCTCAACAGGTATTCCACAAGGTCCTTTCTATGTATTGGTCCAATTTTTATTCATTAAGTTGTCTTCCCAAACATAAAACTTCCATTTAAATGCTATAGAGGTTTCTGTTGATTGAAAGCACATGCAGAAGGCAGAATTTGTGTAGCGTTATCTATGAATGATAATTTTCAGATGTGTTACATTTATACTACAACGGATACAATTTTAAAATTAAAATTAAAAAGCCCTGTGAGTGTCAACATTTAATAGAAAACGTTCCTAAATGGTGACTTTAAGTGAGGAGCACAGACACTGTAAATTGTAGAGTGCTAACACTATGTTGCCCCCTCCTCTGCAGGAACTCAATTCTAGTAGCAGAAACAGAGTCAAATAACTTTCTCCACAGTGACTACTTTAATGGTCACAGAGGAACAAAGTTATTTGGAAGTCTGCAGAGGCAGCAATGGAATATGTGCAATATTCACATCCAATGAAATTCACATCCAATTTCAAACATCCAATGAAACACTTTCATGGAAGGCCATGTTCCTGCCTTGTCCCACCACATTCCATTGGTTGTGATGGATTCCCACATATCCACTTCTAATATGTTACCTCTTCCTTCTTTAATCTTTTTTTCTTTTTTCTTTTTTTTTTTTTGAGATGGAGTCTCGCTTTGTCGCCCAGGCTGGAGTGCAGTGGTGCAATCTCAGCTCACTGCAAGCTCCACCGCCCGGGTTCACGCCATTCTCCTGCCTCAGCCTCCCGAGTAGCTGGGACTACAGGTGCCCGCCACCATGCCCAGCTAATTTTTTGTATTTTTAGTAGAGATGGGGTTTCACCTTGTTAGCCAGGATGGTTTCCATCCCCTGACCTCGTGATTCGCCCGTCTCGGCCTTCCAAAGTGCTGCGATTACGGCGTGAGCCACCGCGCCCGGCCATGTTACCTCTTCCTTCTAATAACATAAGTGGTTGACAAAATCCATTTCTGAAATTAATTTCAAATGTCTCTTCTTGCCAGAAGGGCAAAGGAACTTCATTACCCTAGCCCAAGCAACCACAGACAGTCTCGTAACATTTTATTCTAATGTATCTTCTTCACCAATAGCATTTATCCTATTTTAAATTGTCAATTTTATTGATTATGTTTTCCATGTATTTTCTGCTCTTCCCCTAATTGAACTGAAGTTCCTCCAAGGAGCAGCCTCTTCCTGTCTGGTGGAGGTTGGGATCTGGAAGAGTGGACACAGTCCATTGCAGGTTGTCTGTGCTGGGGCTTTAATATCAAGTCTTTATTTTTCTGTGAGTTCATTAGCAATTCAACACAACAAGTACAAACTACCTCAAAATACATTTCTGCCCCAAATGTAAGACAGAAAATGACACAACTGAGAATATAATGGAAATAATATAGTTGCATTATTTATCAAGAATACTATGAATTCTACAAACAACATAGTGAAATAAAAGCTGCAGTCCACAACAATTTGACAGTGCATCAGTCAAAGCCGTGTATTGGAGAACACTATTTATGCATTCATAGGACAATTGGGCATATTCTAGTTATAGGATGATTATATCTGTACATCAATACCTTCTTTATTTCAGTTTATTAGAGCCACAAAATGCTATTTGATTTGATGTTGGAATATCTTACAGGTATTTTTGCCTGGATTTGACAGATTGAATGAATTTAAACATTGCCCATATATGATTCTGTGAAGACCAAAATTTTATATCAAAAAATTATATCATGGGTATAGTTAAAGAAACCACAATAGTAAAAACTTAAAGATTGATTGTACTGACAATTTTTTAAAGTAGTGGCTCATATATGATCCAATAGTACCAATGTCTTCCATGATTATATGATTACCGAGAGTTTTCTCATAAAAGTTATAATGCAAATGTTATCTCATTTTGGTTACTAATTAGAGGGGGGTATTATGTTTGCACATTAAAATGTGATTTTGCTATACTAGATAATTTTGCTGAATTTAAATGTTGATATTCTCCTTTCAGCTACCAGCATTCTTCTCTTTGGAAATTCTGTTCATGTTTAGGGCCATTGTATTATTTTCTCTCTACATCCTTTGGTACTGTCGCATACTTGCCCTGACTCTGTGTCAGTGTCTTGTAAAGGTTTGGACAGTCCACACAGTGAGCAATAAACACTTTCTTTCTTTTTTTTTTTTTTTTATCTAGGAGCTTTATTACTCAGTACAAGTAAGGAGCTTTTTCTCCAAAGCACATGCAGCCTATGTGCTGGCAGAAATGAACTCTTGATGGAGCTCAAACACAATTGCACACATGGGCACACAAACTTGTGATACAAATATGTCCCAAAACAATACTTAAATTTAGCATGTACATATGCCACAGTACATCAATTTTTTAAAATAAGGCTAACTCTGATAAAATACAGTGCCTGACATAGTAGTTCTCAGTAAACATTTGTTGATTAAAATTGTTGACTGTTGAATTTTTGGCACCTAATTTACAGTGCATAAGTGGTTAGATACAACTTTTAATATGCGGAGATTATGGAGATTATAATACATGTATATGGGACTTTAACACGCTGGAGGATGCCTAAGAGAGTATGGGCTATAGGACATTAGTTACACAAATGCATATTGAGCATTTCAAGGTGTCCCAGATATAGCTATAAACAAAAGACAAAAATCTTCACCCTCATGGAATGAATATTCTGGTAGGTGAAGATCTATCTTGAAGAGGAAAAATGAGTAAAGTATGAGATGGTGATGAGTGTTACGATAAAAAGTAATGCAGGCAACAGGATGGAGACAAGGCTGCTACCATGTTAGGGGGGCTGGCAGGGAGGGTCTCGCAGAGAGGCTGGCATTTGGGTAAAGGCTTTAAAGAGGTGGGTTCATGAGCATCATTACCTGACCTGGTGCTGTATGAGAGGAATGGAAGGAAGAATAACGGTCTCCAGAGAGCTCAACACTCTAAAGCCAAGATGTGTGGGTATGTCAGTTTGCACATAATGGGAAACTAACGTTGCAGTTGGAATTAAGGCTGTTACTAAACTGACCTTGAGGAGGTTATCCTGGATAATCCGAGTGGGCCCACTGTAATGAAAAGGGTCCTTATACATGGAGGAGGGAGGCAGAGAATCAATCAGAGAGAGATATAAAGATGTACACTGCAGGCTTTGAAGTGGAGGAAGGAACCGTGAACTAAGGAATGTGAGAAAGCTGAAGAGCAAAAGGAAATGCATCCCGCCCTCAGATCTTCCAGGAGTAACACAGCTCTACCTACACCTTGATTTTAGCCCAGTGAGATCCATTTCGGTCTTCTGACCTCTAGAACTGGAAGAGGATAAATTTGTGTTGTTCTCAGCCACTCAGTTTGAGGTCATTTTTATAGCAGCAATAGAAAAATTAATACATGAGATGTATAAACAAATTTGGCTTAGGAAAGCTTCAGGGAGAGGTGGCAAAAGGCCTGAAAAAGTCATGAATGGGCTTCCCGCTCCCCTTCCGTGACAGTGGCATTGAGAGGTGCGCAGGGCTTCTTAGGTTCCACGTCTCTGTCTTGGTTTCCTGCTGCTTCTCTCCAATCATTAGTTGCATTTGGCAGTTTTACTTACTTTAGGAAGTTTCTTTCAACGTTGAACAATGGAATTTTACAAACATATTCTTCTCACGATCCTGTTTTTGTGAAACGTATGTATGTGTGTGTCCACCTGTGTAAACTCAAGGGGAAGAAAACCTGGAAAATATATGCTTCAAAAAAGGACCTGGAACCGGACACGGTGGCTGATGCCTGTAATCCCAGCACTTTGGGAGGCTGAGGCAGGTGGATCACCTGAGGTCAGGAGTTCAAGACCAGCCTGGCCAACATAGCAAAACCTCGTTTCCAATAAAAATACAAAAATTAGCTGGGCATCGTGGTGAGTGCCTGTAATCCTACAGGCTGAGGCAAGAGAATCACTTGAGCCCAGGAGGTGTAGGCTGTAGTGAGCCGAGATCGCACCACTGAACTCCAGCCTGGGCAATAGAGCGAAACTCTGTCTCAAAAAAAAAAAAAAAAAAAAAAAAAAGGAAAAAAAAAAAGACTTGGAGTTGGATGAGCAAGAGGGAACTTCCATTTTCTACTGTAGATGTTTTTCCTAGAAAATTGGTCGATTCATAAATATTTTGCACACACACGTTTTTAAAGAATGAAAAGAAGGAAAAAATAAATACACAAACTTATTGAGAACTACATACAGATGCCAATTTTCAAATCATATATTCATTATAAGTCAAAACAGCCAACCATTGGCAATTTCATATGATTTAACCTAAATGTTATTGCAGAAGAGAAATCTTGGGAGTCCATAATATTTTATGAAAGCAGGTACATGGGCTCACGCACACTGACATAGTCCTATTACATGCAGAAAGGCATTGTCCTTCGGATTCTTAGGTAATTGATTGTAATAGATCAATGAAAATTCTGTAAAACGGAGTTCAATTTAGGCAGTCAGGATCAGCATAAGCAAAAAGAAAAGAAAAAAAAAGAAACACTGAAATGGGGCTTATCTATTTACTCAGCAGCTGATAAAGCCTGACAAGTTAATTAAGTCACTTTTATTAAGGTTGCAATAACATATGATACTTCAGTGATAATACACTTAACTGATGTGGACAAATTTTTTAAAAAAACACACTAATGAAAAAGTAGCAATTAAAAGTTTATACTTTAAAAATCATTTAAACTAAATGACCTAAATTAAGTCATCTGAAGTAATACAATTTTGTCTATAAGATGATTTTTAAAACACCAAGCTGCCCTAGAATGATGGCAGAAAATCAGGAATTGTTCAACACATTCAAAATGAGAACGGGAATAAATATTTTATAATATAATACAAAGGTATCAATATTTCAAACCCTTCGTTCACACTTTACAAAATTCTTAATGCAACTGATGTTTCTGAGATGATGATATCAGATGGATACAATTCTTTTCAGGTATTTTATCGGATTAAAGGTATATGTTTATTATCTCAAGCCCAGCTTAACTAATTTCATTCTCAGGGTCAAAAACTTTCTGAAAATAACTGCTCAGGGATGTTCATTATTAATAGTGTTCCTCTCTCGTTAATAGTTTATGGTGAGCTTCTCAGAATATTATGAGACTGTAAAAATTCTATCCCAATAAATGTGTCTATAGTAATAAATTGGATATAAGTTATAGTCTATGAGTTTCACATTGATTTATGCTTGTCGTAACAAGTAGCTGCACATGGTCTGCACAACCTAGCAGAGTGCAGCATATGGTTTGCTGTTTATGGGTGCAGAAGACTCAGAAATAATCCACATTTATAGAAAATAATTATAAAATGAGATCAGAAAATCACTTTACACACATTTATTATTTCTTTTCCAAACTGATTTGAGCAGGAAACCTCCTCTAGATCAATAATTTATTTCTGCAGGATACTCTTTTACTTGACATGGAAAACCAGAGCCAATTGAATGTGCTTCTGGAAGTGATTACAAGTTAACGATGAGAGCATGCAACAGAGATTTGAGGTACATACATTTGGTGCATTTGTCCATGTGATAAAATCCTGCATCTTATTTTCTCGTTACAATTCTGTCATACGTATAATTGACATAGGTTTTTAAAATAAAATGGAAACAAATCACCTTAAATTTTAATTATGAAAACTGCAATATTTCATTATGCAATCCAAAAATTCTTATGCAACTTAAAAACTCTAGATCTAATAACTCAACTCTAAATATCAAGACAAAAACAGAAAAACTCAGTTTATTATCATAAAACTCAGAAATGTTCTCATGGTTAGTATTTTTGTGTTGAAGGCACTGTATCAACGTGGTGGATTATTTTGTATCTAGGCTTTGTGCTGTATTCACCCAGACTTGGTTAGTTACTTTGACAGCATATATATTCCCCTCTCTTAAACAGAAATGTGAATGAAAAAAATACTGAAGCATTTTGAGCTCTCATATTTTACCTTTGACTGTTTCCAAATAAAGACTTAGAATTTCTAGTTCTAAAAAATAAATAAATAAAAATAAAAATGGAAATATTTGTCTTCTTTAAGATTTTTGGAATGATTTTATATTAGATTTAAAATATTCATTTAGTAAGTTTAAAATGACAGAAACATTTAAGTAAGAATGCATATTGTGAGACGAATAATACAAAATATTTTAAATAGCTTCATGTGGTTTATCTTCATCAGTACAAGTATGTGATACTAAAGCTGATGGCAAGTGGAACACTTCACCCACAGGTGAGAAATGAGAAATTTTAAGGCCTATTGAACACAACATAATTTCACAGTGGGTCATTACAAATTTATATAGCACAGGTGTTTCTATAATTGGAGTCCATTGGAAAAATGCACAGTATTCTATGTTCACCAATGTTCAAATACAGCTCCATGTGGGCACTTTGCTGATCTCAGAATAATAGGCATCTTATTAAAATGTAAAAATAATACAAGTAAATTTCAAAATTAATTATCTTGAAAAATTCTTTGCTTCTTGCATAAGGGTTTTTTTTGATCCCTAATAGAGTTAAGGCAATATAATTTTTTAGAATCTATGTGTGTATACTTTAATACAATTTCGATGACAAATAATTTCAAATTTCAAAAATAAACATTGTTTAAGTAGTGCACTATATTTAAAAAAAAAACACCAGAAAAAAAGTGTGAAATAATTTTAAATCTTATAGTCAAAATCTAATTTTTTTTAATTAAAGGGAAGAGTGACCCCTCTTCCTATTTAAGTTCTACTTATACATTTCGAAGATTTTCTCAGTTGCTTTCTGTGTAACATAATGCTGTTCAATTATTTTATTTTATCAAAATTGTACTTGCTCTTTGGAGAAAGATGGACTTGTTATTCTGCTTTATTGGGACATTCGTTTATTAGGTTTTAAAGAGTGTCTCGGTGCTTCTTTTAGAAAGGCAAAGGTTTTGTATAAGCTGAAGATGAGTTTTTTTTAATCTTGATATTTGATAAAGGAAAGATACTTCATAAAATTATTAGAATGTACAACAAAGCTCGATGTTTAGAGAACAAAATATTCTGTGTGAAATGGTGCACCTGGGCATTAGTTGCATAAGGAGACAGAGGAGGGTTGGTCTGATCAACCAAGAGACTGATTTGATATGCATGACTTTAAGCAAAAAAAAAAAAAAAAAAAAAAAAAAAAAGAAAGAAAGAAAAAAAAGAAAAAAAGGTTTACTGTGTGCTTCATTTGGTTTTAACAACACAAGAGTGGTCCAGTCTGAATTCGTCTCTTTGTATGTCCAGTCCAACCCTGTCCCTGTCCTTAGCCCTAGGTCTTTGTCAAGTTCTGCTCCTGAACATTATTGACTCAGCGACATCCCAAATTTTTGCTCATCTTCAAGCTGAGAAACCTTCAACCTTACTTCATTCATCAGAAGGCTATCGCTCACAAAATAAACTTAAAATTTTGAGCAATCTTTAAATTATAAAAATTATAAGGTAATATAAGTACTCAAATTTAATAAATAACATGTATTTTGTACATTTTTCGAATAGAAACAGAAAATTGGATCCCTTAGCTTATAACAATAAGAAGCACAAATCCTGACTTGTGGGCAGAGAGGGATCTGGGAAGTTAGGTGGCACATCTGCCCTGTGTGGCCTTCTTACCTGAAGAAACAGAAGGCAGTCAGGCATGGTAGCTCATGCCTGTAATCCCAGTGCTTTGGGAGGCCGAGGCGGGAGGATCATCTGAGGTCAGGAGTTCAAGACCAGCCTGTCCAACATGTGAGACCCCCGTTTCCACTGAAAATACAAAAATTAGCTGGGCGTGGTGAAACACACCTGTAATCCCAGCTACACAGGAGGCTGAGACAGGAGAATCACTTGAACCCTAGAGGTGGAGTTGCAGTAAACCGAGATTATCCCATTGCACTCCAGCCTGAACAACAGGAGCAAAATCCCATCTAAAAAAAAAAGAAAGAAAGAAAGAAAAAATAAAAGCAGCAGCAGCAGAAGGCTGGATGTCTGAAGGTCAGAACAGCCTCCACTGTAAATTGTCTTATTGGTCTACAGGCATGAGGAGTAAGTACAAACAAATAAGTCAATCCTTCAAACAAAATGTGACTTACCCTTTGTCTCAGCCTCAAACTATTCTTGTTTCCAACAAAATCAATTACGCCCATTTATTTTCTCTTTACTCTTTTCCTTTTTCTCTGCTCTCCATTTTCCTTTTTCCTTCCTTCCACTCTCCTGTCTCAAGCTATTATATCTGATAAATATCCACACTGTGACTGAGTGAAAGCTTTAACACGTTTAAGTCTGCAAACAGAAAATTTGACTTCCTCTCTTCCTATATAAATACCCATTATTTCTTTCTCTTGCTTGATTGCTCTGGCCAGAACTTCCAATACTATGTTGAATAGGAGTGGTGAGAGAGGGCATCCTTTTCTTGTGCTGGTTTTCAAAGACAATGCTTCCCAGCTTTTGCCCATTCAGTATGATATCGGCTGTGGGCAGATGACATGATTGTATGTTTAGAAAACCCCATAGTCAGAGCCCAGAATCTCTTTAAGCTGATAAGTGACTTCAGCAAATTCTCAGGATACAAAAATCAATGGCAGAAATCACAAGCATTCCTGTACACCACTAATAGACAAACAGAGGGCCAAATCATGAGGGAACTCCCATTCGCATTTGCTACAAAGAGAATAAAATGCCTTGGAGTACAACTTACAAGGGATGTGAAGGACCTCTTCAAAGAGAACTACAAACCACTGCTCAGGGAAATAAGAGAGGGCACAAACAAATAGAAAGACATTCCATGCTCATGAATAGGAAGAATCAATATTGTGCAAATGGCCATACTGCCCAAAGTAATTTATAGATTCAATGCTATCCCCATCAAGGTACCACTGACTTTCTTCACAGAATTAGAAAAAAACTACTTTAAATTTCATATGAACCAAAAAAGAGCATTTATAGCCAAGACAATCCTAAGCAAAAAGAACAAAGCTGGAGGCATCACACTACCTGATTTCAAAGTATACTATAAGGCTACAGTAACCAAAACAGCATGTTACTGGTACCAAAACAGATTTATAGACCAATGGAACAGAACAGAGGCCTCAGAATTAAGTCTACACATCTAGAATCATCTGATCTTTGACAAACCTGACACAAAGAAGCAATGGGGAAACGAGTCCCTGCTTAATAAATGATGCTGGGAAAACTGGCTAGCCATATGCAGAAAACTGAAACTAGACCCCTTCCTTACACCTTATACAAAAATTAACTCAAGATGAATTAAAGACTTAAATGTAAGGCCTAAAGCCATAAACACTCTAGAAGAAAATCTAGGCAATACCATTCAGGACATAGGCATGGGCAAAGACTTCATGACTAAAACGCCAAAAGCAATGGCAACAAAAGCCAAAATAGACAAATGGGATCTAATTAAACTAAAGAGCCTCTGCACAGCAAAATAAACTATCATCAGAGTGAACAGGCAGCCTACAGAGTGGGAGAAAATGTTTGCAATCTATCCATCTGACAAAGCGCTAATATCCTGAGTCGACAAGCATCTTAAATAAATTTACAAGAAAAAAAACCATCAAAAAGTGGGCAAAGGATATGAACAGACACTTCTCAAAAGAAGACATTTATGTGGCCAACAAATATATGAAAAACTCTCATCATCACTGGTCATTAGAGAAATGCAAATCAAAACCTCAATGAGATACCATCTCACGCCAGTTAGAATGGTGATCATTAAAAAGTTAGGAAACAACAGATGCTGGAGAGGATGTGGAGAAATAGGAATGCTTTTACACTGTTGGTGGGAGTATAAATTAGTTCAACCATTGTGGAAGACAGTGTGGCAATTCCTCAAGGATCTAGAACCACAAATACCATTTGACCCAGCAATCTCATTACTGGGTATATGCCTAAAGGATTATAAATCATTCTACTATAAAGCCACAGGCACACATATGTTTATTGCAGCACTGTTCACAATTGCAAAGACTTGGAACCAACTCAGATGCCCATGAATGATAGACTGGATAAATAAAATGTGGTACATATACACCATTGAATACTATGCAGCTATAAAAAAGGATGAGTTCATGTTCTTTGCAGGGACATGTATGAAGCTGGAAACCATCATTCTCAGCAAACTAACACAGGAACAGAAAACCAAACACGGCACGTTCTCACTCATAAGTGGGAGTTGAGCAATGAGAACACGTGGACACAGGGAGAGGAATATTACACATTGGGGCCTGTTCGGGGGGTGGAGGGCTAGGGGAGGGATAGCATTAGGAGAAATACCTAATGTAGATGATGGGTTGATGGGTGCAGCAAACCACCACGGCACGTGTATACCTATGCAACAAACCTGCACTTTCTGCACATATATCCCAGAACTTAAAGTATAATTAAAAAAAAAGTTTAAGTCAGTAAATATTTTCTCCATAAACAAATAATTTAAATCACCAGAAAATAAATGCTATGGTTGACCAAGCTAAGGGACTATACAAGTTCATGCTGAAATTATACTCTGTAAATCACAATACCATGAAATTGCAGTCATTTTTCCAAAACACATATCTATAACAGAAACATGTTTTTTCAAGTAATGAATAATAGCATCAAAGTCACTGAACCAGTTAAAAAACAATTCCTCCTTGGTAACCTTTAACCACCAAATATAATAATAGAGCCACTATTGAATTGGGCCTAAAGTGCTGAAACCTATTCTAGAACTGGCATAGCTTTGTGATCCATAAATGGCTTTTCAATATCATCAAAAGAGGAGCTGAGGACTTCACACATTGATTGGTAGTATTGCAAAAGAGACAAGAAATGATGGGTTAATCAAGTCAAAGCTAAAGGCCCTGGGACTACCAGATCCCACACCTGGAACTTACAGCACACAGCTGAGTGCCCAGAAGGGAACCGCGCAGGACACAGTTCTCTCTGCTGGCTGCTGAAAGGTTTCCATAGTGATACTTTTTACTAATTTATTGAATAACTTAACATTTACTTTTTTCCCAGTTTTCTTTTGCAAGCACTTTGAAACATATCCCCTTTTAAACTTTCAAATTAACTTTTACTGAACCAGAACCATTTACATCCAAGTGGAAACTGAGCATTGCTCCACGCAGATCTACATTTTATAAATGATCCTTGGAAATATATGAAAAACTTGACTTGAAAATCTCCATTTCATAATTTTCTTATACTGCTTCTAAGATAGGAAATGAAACTATAAGATTTCTATGCCCCGCAACTATATGTTGTGAAAAGTTAATTAAAATTTATTCGACAGTTTGCAATTTTAAAAAAATAGCATATTTGATTAGCAATAAAAAACAAACAAACCAAATTTGAGATATCAAATAAATGGTTTTTTTGGTGTTAAAGTGACCTTAATCATTCTGGTTACTCTACATCTTCTTGTACTTAAATGCAAAAGATAGTGTCTATAAAAGCCGTGTCTATCATGAATAACGCCCTCAATACAAAGGTAAAGTTTCTGTGAAGCAGCATTCTTGTCTGCTTCTTAAAGAATTTACAACTTTTAAAGTGTTTTCTATTTTGCATTATTCAATTTTTATTTTTCTAAGTAACTCAACTAGATCTTATGATATATAAGACCTGTGTAAAAATGTTAAAGAAAATTTTATTTATATTCTCTTTTTCATACCTACAAAATCACAAATCTGCTGCAAATGAAAAAGGCCAACACACTTGTAGAGATATCTGTGTACTCAATTTTATTCTTGTATATGATAAAGATATGTAGAAGCAACTCATGTAGATTTCTGAACTCAAATACTTCCCTACCATATTGGAAAATTATATTTCTGAAACATATAGTTTGAGTATACAAGTGGCCCACCCATGCCAAATCTCAGGGGTAGGACTGACATTATTTTGTTTGCCCTTATTTAAAACTGCCATTGCTTTAAGAAGCTGGTGTCAACTGGCCACCACCCTACGTGGGGCATAAAAAATTCCTCTATGCATTTCCATGGTTCCATGAGTATAAGAAACGCAATGTGCTTCAATTTACCTTACTTCAAGCATTGGTTATTTTTGTGACTTACTTGTAAGGTAGAAAGCACTGTGGTTTGAAATGAAGCTCCAGATTCTCCCAGTTTAAAATCAAAGTGTGCACATTTTCAGGATAGTATGTCTTCGGCAAGAAGAACATGCTAGCCATCATTGGTTTCTATAGCCCGTTATTTCCCCCATGTCGGGGGATAAGGTATTGTTGAGTTGTTCCTAAGTTGTTATCTCCTTGAAGAAATGACTTAAGCCACCCTGTCTAGTAAATCTACCGGGAAAGGGGATAAAAATATAACATGTTAGCCTCACTTTACTAATGTCACATTACTGAATCAGAGAAATCTATGTGTACGGGTAGAAATACCCCTTATATTTTATGCATCAAGTAGTTATTGAGCATTTGCTAAGTCCAGGCATTCTTCTATGCTCTGGAAAATCTGTTGTGAAGAGAATAAAGTCCCTGCCTATGGGATGATTCCATTCTGGAAGTGGCCGGGAGAGGGGCTTCTAGTACTTTTGGTCATAAGTGTTTGCTCAGATTTAAGTCAAATTTCCTGGTTGTTTTTACATTTTTACTGTGTTTCAATGAAAAATTTGTACTTCCAGCTTTATCCTGGGGTTAATAGTAGAAAGGACCAGTGTGCTTTCATATTAGGGGATACATTGGCATCTGTTTTAGAGACCTTGCAACAATGTTTTCCAATAAAAATTAAATTCACTCCAAGCTTATAAGAACACAATCAAGCTGAATCAAGATTCGTCAATAAATTAAGGATAAGAATTTCAAGACACTTGCCAGAGAATCTATTATATTATTTTAACGATTGTAAAGACAGGACTTAGTTTCCCTTTTAATCCATTTGTAAGTGCTAAATAAATTAGAAATCCTTCAGAGTGATTTTTTTAAACAAACTTGAATATTATTATTTTGTCTTTTATAAACTAAGCCTTTACTAAAAAGAGCAAGATTGTATCTCTGTGATGTAAAGATCTAATGGTATCCATTAGGATGCTTTAGTACTCCTCTTTACTTTCCATTCAAAAGCATAAAGATTGCCTTAATACCTACACAGAAGAGTTTTGTGCAATTAGTGGTTTAGATAGCTGCTTATTGAAGAAAGGAATAAGATTTAATTATTTTTTGTTTTTAAGAAAAAAATTCCTACTGTGGTCTCCCTTTTAATGTTTATCCTCTCTATAATACACCCATGCTACTCTAACAATAATTGAGAATGTCTACTCAATTTTGTATTTATTGATTTCAACATATATTCTTACTTCAGAAAAATAGGTATTTCACATTCTAAAGATTTGATGGACAGAGTCTAGTATCAATTTAGCTCTTAAAATAGACTTCTCACAAACAATGAAGTTACATATCTCTTTTTAAAATGAACTCAAGATATCACTTACTTATTCAGTAAGATGATAGCAGCCTCTCAAATCTAAATCCCTCCATATTTGTAGGGAAATGCCCTGCAGGTTTAAACATTACCTATCACTGCTTCTTTGGTTCTTTCAATAATATGTGGACAGATTTAAGTACATTTAAGTCTGAACATGAAGAATAGTCAAATACTCTAATTGGCAGAATACCTGTACTGCAGTTTCCTTCTCAGATGATAGTGTGTGTGTGTGTGTGTGTGTGTGTATGTGTTGTGTGTGTGAGAGAGAGAGAGAGAGAGAAAGTGCAAGGGATATAGAGACAGCAAAAGAGACAGAGAGTGAGAGTTTTGCACAAAATTAAGCGAGAAAAAGAAATATGTGGTTATGCTTCTTAGCAAGGGGGTAACTTCTTTTTAGAATTCAACGTCCAGGGTTGCTGTGTCTAGGAGAACTATTACTCATTTTCTCCAAGCCTTGGCTTTTTCCCTAAATGCGTAAGCTAAAAGATGGGTCTTTGATAAGTAATATTTAAAATTGATTTTATTTCATTGTTGCACAAAAGATCCTGCGAATTCCTTAATTCACTGTACAATCTAATTACAGCTTGATTTCTCAGTGGGAAAATATATTACCCTATCTTCTCAAGTTACTTTTTGATTATTATCTTCTATGGCTACTGCAGCCCTGGATTACAGCCCAGTCATTTCTTTCAGTTTAGTCCTCTCTGTAGCACCGAGTATTGCAGTCGATTTGATCATACAGCATTTAATATTGATTATGGAACTGGTGAACAACAGACTGTAGTATTCAGGCCTGGCTGTTGTGGATACATTTCGCAGCATGTATTCATAATAATGCACCTTTGTGGGTAGGTTGTTGATAGTGATTAGAGTTGCCAGGAAGGTTTCATATTTAAAACTCATTGAGTTTACAACCATATGACAATTATAGGAACAAAAACCTGCTCTGCATCTGATTATTTTTCCAAAATATTTTTCATATATAATAATAATCATCAAAAAGTATGTTTAAACTCTGTGAGTATTGTGCTCTGTTGAGGGCTGCTTTTATTTTTATTTTTATTTTCTTGACAAATCTTCTATGCTTCTTAAGAACACTGGTTAATGTTCATGTGGATGCTGACAAAGAGAATGATATGGGGTTCTTGTCTCAGAGAGGAGACCAAGTCTAAGCAAATGAATGAAAATGCAGAGAGTAAAAGCTTACCTTTTTTCTGTTTCCGCTCTCTCTTTTATGATCTCAGTGTCTTTCCTTTCTACCTCTCTGTCTCTGTTTCCTGATCTATCTCTCCTCTTTCTACACCTCCCCTACCCAAACACAGACACACACTTCCAGGGCTTTGGAGACAGGCCTCTGTGAAGTGTGTGACTACAGAAACTTGCCCTAATAACATGAGGTGCTAATTGTTTCTGCCTGCTGCTTCTGCCTCCAGCACCCTTTGCATCTGTCTTCAGAACCTCTCATGCTCTGCTCACTTGGGAAGGCCAAGGTTTTGGTCAAGGGAGACACTCACACAATTGCAGTAGTGAATTAACGGTCTAAACTCAGAGTTAAGAAGCCCCAAGATCAGTGTGCAGGACCTGTGTGCCCCCTGCCACCTGCAGACTGCCACCTGTTCCTGCTCCGGTGACTCTTCAATACTGGTGCTGGACTCAGCTGGGGTCATGGGCCACAGAGACTTCCTGGTTTCCAAGGTTTCCAGTTACACAAGGGTATCTTTATCATAAAGCTACTGTTTTCCTTTTTTAAATTAAATTTGATATCTTTATTTTTTAAGTTAGCAGTTGGTCATGTGGGTCTACATTTGAGGATGGCATTTTTTTTGCAGTTAAAGATATAAAACTAAATGTAGCTTATGTATACAGACTCTGGGTCATATAGACTTTAGAAAAAATTTTTAAAAATTAATTGCCATTGTGTAAAACGTAAAACTTAAATTCGTTCTACATTTCACAGGCTTGCATGATGAATTTGGTTCTATAATATTGACTTTAGTTACACAAGATGTGTTGATTTGACTGGAGTCACAATCCCTCCCCTAACATAATTGAAAACATAACATTTGATAGATGATTTCAGATAATTTTAATTACCTTTTAAGAGAGCCTTTGATTAAAAAAATGAAAATTTCCATATTAATTTTTGAACTGCATAAGAGATCAGTGTTTGAGCTTATTTTTAATACATTTTTGAACCAAACTTTAAGAAAGACTAAAGTATACACTGTTTAAAATTATTTAAGATGCTTTTTGAACATTCTCTCCAAGAATTTTCCATCAGCTGAAGTTTTATTGCATTTCTGATTGGAGCTATGAAGAACAGTCAATATAGGCACAAAGAAGCCACCAGAAAAAGAAACAGAAAGAAACCCTAAAAAAATCCCAAGTTTATTCAATATCACGATACAGATAAGATCATGGTGGGGCTGAATATCAAATAAGACAACTGCCCATGCTAACAAAAAAAGAGACGTCTTAGAGGACCCATGCACATTGCAAAACGAATGGCAATGCCCTGTTTAATGTGACTTAGGTTTGAAGAATTTTGAAGACCATAACTGTTTAGCTTCCTATGTAAACAACATTTAAGGCTCCTTCTTATCTTGTTCCACACACAAGAAGAAGCTTTTTTGCTTTCGTTTAACAAAAAGTATTTTCAACCTCACAGATGTAGGCAGGTAAAAAAGCCCTTTTCTCTAATAAAGACTTGGTTTCATTGTATGCATTAAATCTGTGTTAAAACACAGCCACTCAATGTTAACTAAAACTGCATTGAGGGACCTCTGATTCACCAGCATATTTTCATTTAATCAAAGACACCTGGTTTTTTGAATCTCTGACTAAATAATTCTTGGTATTTTCTTTTCCTTTTTCTTTGATAAAGGACTTTCCTTTTCTATAGCTGCTGTCGTCAAAATGCATTGGTCCCCTCCACCCCCAAACCAAAGACGTAAACAATATTCACACAGGGGGAATATAACTTAAGCAATTCACAGAGTATACAAACATTTATTGGTACAAAACCTGCAACATGAGTTTTTTGTTAAATTTTAACAGTGTTTTCTCAAATCTTCAAAGCTTGCCTTGATGGTTTGCTGAAGTAATTGAACCACTCTTGAGTTGTTTTATATAGGACATCTTATCTTTCTTTCATTACCCAGGCTGTGTCTTCTTTCTATTCCCATGAAATCCATGTACACACTTTAGAAGCCCTCCTGAACAAGCTCGCTTCTAACTTTCACAGAGCCCTTAGCACAATTTGAATACGAAAGAGATACTGAATAAAAAGCTTTAATCTCTTGTCTGTTATGCTGCTTTCTTGCCTCTCTTCATCTCCTCCTCTTCCAAGGGCTTTTCTGTGTGAGTAAAGTGAACACTTTCTGTTTAAAGTGAAGTGTGATATTCAAGAAGATGCATTCGGTAGGCTGAGATCGGGAAGCGGCTCCTGTAAATCTCCTCTGTCAAAAATTTAGCTACATTTCTGCTGCATTGCCTTCTGTTTAAGTCTTTGCAGGTAAAAGATTAGTAAAGAGCTCTCCGTGAACAAAAATCATTCAATCAGCAGAATGTACAGGGAGTATCAAATGTGCCCTCCGCCTCAAATACTGTGGGGTTCTCTCCTCTGATACCTCTTCCCCTCGGTGAGCTGAAACTGCTTGAAAGGGTTTTCTGTTCTCTGGTCTCTTGTCAATTTGAATGCCAGGAAATGAGCCCCCTTTGTGAGATTAATTAATAGCAGGAGCGGATCGGCCGAGCCCAATCGCCACGCAACGGAGCTGTAATTGCTACTTTGTGGAAAGGAAAGAAAAAAAGTTTGGGTTGCCGTTTAAGAAGAGGGTTTAAGGAAAGTTCTTTGAACTAGAGGTCTCAGTGCACTGGATTAAGGCAAGAAGCAAGGAGGCCTTTGAAGTTTGCTAAGAGGTTTTGGAGGGGAAAAAAGTTGGGTGGCAAAGGGAGCTGGCAACATCAAAAGCGCTCTCACTGCTCCTCACCTGCTTGGCTTCCGAATGGGGCCCACAGGCTGGAAAGCAGCCTTGCAGGTCAAGTGACCAGCCAGGATGGCGGGGGTGGGTGTTTGTTTATTTGCGCTGCAGACATGCACTGTTGCTACAATGTATGTGCCGTATCTCAAATTAGAGGTGCTGATTTAAGATTCTGCTCTTGGATGCACTTATAGAATGAACCTACATCTGCCACCCGATCCCCCAAATTGATTTCTCTCATTTCTTCATGCCACTTTCCCTTCTAAGATCTGCAAAAACAGTTTACAAAGTTTCCCTGCTTATCATTTAGCAATGTTATATTGATAAGAGAGAAAAAAAAAGGATGAGATTATTACAGAAAACATATCCATCCCCTGTCTGGAAATTAGAATTAGTGAATGCCGTGTATTCTCAACAGGGACAATATCGCCCCCAAGGGGGTGAAATTGATTCTTGGGGGCGGGGGGGCTGAAAAAAAATCTTAGCTATTATAACCTTTCCTGGCTCTCTAAAGGACTACAGTACATCAACGGATACACAATATATCTGAACTAATACAATTTCATGGGGAGGGAAACAATTAGAAATAAAATATCTACAAAGGATCTTTAGGGGTCAGAGTAAAACAAATAATAAACCCTGAGGATCACTGGTATAAGCAAATTTCTAAAAAGTTGCATGAATTTCATTTCATAAGAATTGTGTATTTACCAGAAGTTAGCTCAGGCATATGTATTTTCCATTTTTATTTTATGTGTAATAGGTCCTATCTCAATACTTCCAAATCTTTTATTAAGTTTTTTATTATTATCTTGTTAGGCTTGTCAGACTGATGGCTTGAGAAGATCCACATATTTGAATGGAAAACTTGAATGGAGTTTACTTCTTACTATTACAATTTGTCTGTAGGCTCAAATTGCTTACTTGATTTTTTAGAAAAAATAACACAATTAATTTGCCAGATTGTTTGACTACCTTGTGAAACATTACAAGTTCCAAACTTAGAATTTTAAAAATAATCTGTAGATCTACACATTTTATTAATACAACATACTGAATCCATTCAAACTTTGCTTGGCATGCATTTTCCTTAGGCTAATGAAGTTAGGTATTAATTTCAAATGATAAGCAGTATTTAAGGAGAGGAGTTATAGAAAAGAAAACCTTGACATTTATTGGCTAATGGGATTGTTTTAGAACTCTCACTAATTTAAATTCAAGGATTTTGCTTTCATTTTGAACTCAACTTCCAAGATAAATACATAAAATTTTAATTTAACCAAATGTGTAAATATTTAGGAATATACTTTAATAATGAGAAAATATTGTGTTCCTATGTTTTTAATCTATAACCATGCTATGTTTTTCTCCCATTATAGTGACAAGGAATGTTTGAAAATCAAGAAGTCCAGTCTGGGCTGAGTAAACCAGAAACTTTTCTAGGCTTGCCTTGCAGCTAGACACCATGTTTCTCAGCATCATCACCATTGACAGTATTATTCTTCATTGACCTTGAGAAAGAAGTTTTGAAGACTTTGCTTTACGGAAAATTTATATATATGGGAATATGCATAGGGAGCCAGGTCCTCTCTTTTCCAATGTATTTGATCTAATGTGTTCAGAAAGATATTCAGTAGAGTGACAGTCTTAGCAAAAAGGACTGGTGACATTTCAGGGCTTCCTTTTCATTGACATCCAATACCACTTCGTGCTGCACAAGCAGGTTGGCCTAGCCTAGCATTCAGCCCACAGTGAGCAATCAATAAACGTTGTTGACTGACCTCCGTTAGTGCACCCAACACATCAACCCATGGACTCTGCAGCCTCATTACAGAACCATCTTGGGGGACATGCCATTTTGAAAGTTTTACAAATATTTTTAATACAATGAGTGAGTGAATGAAGTAGCTGGTAATTATGACTCCATTGCTAGAATTCCCAATCCCCAGTCCTTCCAAACTTGTAGGAACACATGTCTCTGTTTCCAATGAAAGCCATGATTCACCTCACTTAGCAAAGATCTCTCCACTTCATGCAGAATAGAAATTATGGACATATAGAAATGTGTACAATATAAATGACTTGAAATATATGTTCTATAATATTGGCTGTACTGTAGTCTACTAGCTGTCAAAAAGCTGTATGTAATTATGCTCATTAAGAAAAAACAGGCATATATTCAATTATTTTTCTGCTGCCAGAATAGTTTTCTCTTCTATTATATCAAATATCTTAGTTTATGCCATGCACGTTAAAGTTTACCAGTCCTTGAGGCTTGTAACTGCAACATTTTTGAGCTATCTGGAGGATTATAATTGCGTGCACACACCAATTATGGACTGGATTCAGCATTTTCAGATAATTTCCCAAATCGCAAAGACAGCACAGTCGTCTCCAGGCATTTTCAGGACAGTTTGATTACAGGTGTAGTACATACAGTCTTGTTAGTTCTCGGTGATGAGGGCTTCCTTTCCCTGCTGGGTCTCTGGGAGAGAAACTGACCATTGCTTTTCACTAACAGTTTCTTCTGGTTCCCCAGAGATGCCTTAATGAGCCCCTCGGACATGGCCAAAGGCAATCTTGTTCTCTGGGCCAGTGAGGTGAAAAGCCAAAGCTTAACCTACCAGGCAAGCAATAATTAATAAGGTATCTTTGATTCATCTCAATTCATTAACAAAGTTACAAGTTTGAGGGCCTAAAGGAACACAGTGTTTTTCTGTCATTTTATTTACAAGTATTGAATGAAACACCCATGCCAAGGTATGTTAAAAAAATTAACTTACAAAGAAAATAAATGAATGTAGAATACTAATTGGGTGAAAGCAACTGACAGATACTGCAAAAGATTGATTTTAGGGAAAATGGAGAAATCTGTTTTCTGTTTATTTTAAGGACAGGAAATGAATACTGATTAGAAATGTATAGGCAGTTGCATCGTGCAGCATTTGGTAATGTTTTCACTGGATATTTGATTTGTCTAAGTTTTTCCCAGATTTTAGATTGGATGCCAGTTATCAGAGTGAGTTTTTTGTCTAATAGTTAGTTGGACTTCCTTGGATACATGGCTCTTAAATTATGAGCATTTGCCATGCCTTCCTGTGGAAAAAAATAATTCAAGCACAAATGTCATATTGCCACAGAAAGAAATACCTCTTTCAAGTAGGCAAAGTAAGTCTGAGATGATGTGGTTCAATTTCTGTTGGCTTATTTTTTTTCCTAAGAAACTGTTGTGAATTTGTTTAAAAAAAATGACCCTTCTGGATTTGTAGGAATCTAGAAGTGTTATGCTATTATTCCTGAAATGTGCTGTATGGATATATGTCTGTCTATCTATCTATCTATCTATCTACCTACCCATCAATCATCTACCTATCTATCTGATAGGTAAAATATCCTCAGATAGATATCCTCTAGGATAAAAGCAAAAACAAAACAAAGCCATATTTCTACATAAGAAATGTTAGTTTTAGAAGAGTGTATTAGAATGCAACCCCTCAGAGAAAGAGAGGAAGTATCAATCACTGTGGGTGCACATTAAGCTGTTCCTTAGCATTGCCATCCGGTTTGAGTGGGGGAGGGCTCATCTCATCTGCATTTGTTGTGTTCCAGCCTTGCTAGGGGGCCTGCCTCCGCAGTGAATAAGGTGATTGTGGAAACAGCTTGGAGGTGGCAGAAAGGCTATAGCAGAGTCAAGCTGCTTCCCTAATCAGCTTTGCTGGGACCGCTGTATGATAACCTCTGTGAAAAAATTTAAATACCCCTATGCAGTATCTCCTGGAACTGTGTACAGTGTACATGGGCTGGAGTCAAACTATTCTGATTCTTCATGGGAATTTTGGAAATGCAGTAGTGAGGTTGTAGTGACATCTAAAGGCAGACTCTTCAACTTGTACTGCACTTCCAGACAGCTTGCTCCTTTTTACCAATGCTCCTAATGATAGCTTCTGACAAATTTCTCCTAAAATCTGCACAAAGCTGCTTTACCTCAGGTCTTCTCTTTTCTCAGTCTGTATCGTTGAGAGTGGGAATTTTCTTGCCATCTGTGAATTCCTCTCTTGTGTACAATATTCTATCACTTCTGTCGCTGCTGCAAGGTTGTTTTCTCCTCTGAAAGTAATACCCTTAACAATTATTTGGCCTCATCTTGAGGCCAAACCAGGCTAAAGTATGTAAACCACACCTTGGGTGAGAACCTCCACTCCCCTGTGCCAAGATTCTGCCTTGGTGGCAATTACACAGCTGGCTGGCTATGTAATGCTCCCTTTCCTGCGTTCCTGGAGCTAACAATATGCTCCAGAGGCTGTATAAATTTCCTCTGAGGGGTAGGCTTTGTCCGAGCCACCTGCTGCTATCATGAATTGGATGCAACTGCCTTGCCACTTGGCACAAGGAAATACGCACTTTTAATGTTGGGTACCCACATTTGAACTGTGTTTCTTTTCTTCTTCTTTCGACAAAATGACCTTTACCTTTAGCTTTTCTCTTTTTGCATCCTCAATTCCGTAGGCTTCTTCCTCCCACTTCCTCACTCTCGGTAGGGACTTTTAACCTTGTCCTTGACTATCCTGCAAAGGGGGCTGGCTTTTCACCACCACCTCCTCCCCAAGCATCCTGGCTGTGGCCATTTCAGTGACCTGCTGTCTTGTTTTGGAAGAGCTTCTCAGTCTCTTGGTGTGCAGAGTAGTGAGCCTAAAATGTCTCATACCTTGATTTGCTTTTACCGTCCTTAATCGGATGCATCCCATTGGTAAATTTGGACAAGGGCAAGAAAACTAGACCAAGTACACAAGGCAACAGGATATTTTGCATGCAGGTGATTCCCAACAATAAGAAAACCTGAATTATTGCTCTCCATTGAGGGGATGGCAGTTTTTCTTTTCTTTTTCTTCTTCTTTAATGGCCTCAGTGAAAGACCTATAAAGTTACATTGAATAGTTGGAAGATAATAACACTAGTGGTAAATGTCCCTGCACAGGTCCACCACACTGCCCCTGGCAGTAATCCTGGCCTTGGGGATCTGAAATTTCCTAAAGATGTATTAGTGGCATATACACATGTGCGCTTGTACGCTCATAATCCTTTTCACTGGCTTCTTAGCTGCATGCTTTGTATTTAAATTTTCCTTCTGACCAAGTAAATCCCTTTGGATGAAGTGACAGGATCTTTTCAGCACCCATAGCTGGTGACAGCTGGTGGAGAAACTCTGAAAGGCTGCAAAGTGTTCCTTACTAGCTTTCTTCAAGACCAGTGCCAGCCACCAGCTGAGCGATTTCTTAGTTCTCCCTTCAGGCATCAGTCAGTTGAAGAGGCTCACAGTAAATGCTAAAATATAATAGATATTAATATAAAAGACAATATCTGTACTTCTGGCTTAACCATGCCTTTAATTAGGTACTTATTTATTATATGTGAACATGGAAACTTTTCATTAATTCTGGTGCAACCCTTTATTAATACTGTATGAAGTATATTCTGGCATCTGAAATGCAGTGAAAACGGCTTTGAAAGCAGTGATTGCCGATAACCTTTGAGAAAAAAAAAAACAGCTCGCAGGGCCAGATGCGTGCTGTTACCCCTTCTACACTGAAGTTTCCTTGTGAATTTTAACTTGTAATATATTCTGTTGTTTTAAATAAAAATTGAAAGATGTCTCTTTTTGTGGGGGGGTCCCTATGGCCCATTGCCATTGTTAGATTAAGTAATGAGGTAATGAGAAAGATTCATCCTAAATAAGAAACTAGACTTTGAATTAATGTGGGCATTAGCAGTAAGCTAGACCCCATGTAGAATTGTTTAGTTTTGAATAGTTACCTAACCAGATGCCAGGTCTATATTTTCTGAAAAAGAAAATAAAATAATATTTTCAGGGGGAACACAAGATAATCATTTTACAGCAACATTTTGTTGTCATTAGGATTTCTTTATAAAGCTGGATTTCTAACATACCTAATAATCCTTCTAGAAATTAAGCATCTGCTAACATAAAACACATCTAAAATGTAAAGTAATATATCATTTCTAAAGATGTCCAGCTATAGATTATTTTTCACATACTTTCTCCTTTTACCACTTTTGCTTACTCTTAATTTTTTGAAGCATGAAAAGAGTTGAGAAAGTATTTTATTATTTTTGTCTGGATACATATAAATTATCCCTTGAAACTAGGCTTTCAGGGAGGAAGTATTTGTTCCTGTATATTATGTCCATGTGGAGATCTGATAGAGCATAGACTAAGTCATGCAGATGGCCAGATATGTTGGTTATTCCAGAACTCTGTGAAGTCTTGCTTGGGACAAATTATTTGACAATGCAAAATTAATAGCAGAGTCTACCATTCTGGTTTGGTAACAAAAAATTACATAGAAATGAAAACTTTTCTTCACACATGCAGAAATGTGTGCGTGTGCGTGTATGTGTATACATAATCTTCCTCTTGCATTTCCAATGCTTTCTAAATTGATATAATTTTACTATTAAATGAATCTGACATCCTGAGAATATTTCAAGAAACTTGAATACTAGATTTCATGCTATGATTCAGTTTTACAAAAACTGTTACACTTGAATCTACTAAGTTAGAGATGAGAAAATTAATACAAAAATAAAAGAAAATAGTTGAACTTTACCTTATATTTCAAAGTCCAAAACGATGTATTGGCAGCAAAACAGATTCTGTGACTGTTGTGGAAGAGAGTGGTTCAATTTGGAGTTTTAATTCCTGAGTTTTTATTTTCGTTGTTCTGCATTTAGCATTCCAAATTTTCTTACATCTGTACCTCTGATTGGGAGGAGGAAATGTTGTACAGGATGGGAAAAGGGAACCGGAGGCTTTTACAGGTATAAATATGTAACTTAGCCCTCAAAACAGGCACTTTGCAAAACATCAAATAATACCTTTTTCTGAAATATGAGAAAAATTGCTAAACTCAATAATCGTGGTATGCTATAAGAATATTAAATAAGCTGTCAAAAGAATAACATTTCTCCTAAAATCAATTAAAATGAGCAATCTACTAATAATAGAATTAGAAACTGAGTTGGTTGTCATTGGTGGTGGTAGTGGTGTTTGAACCAAAAATGCACATGGGCTTTCAAATATTCAAGTACTTCACCATCATGTTTTTTGCACCTGATGAATTATTAATACAGGGCTTGTGCTGGGCTTGCCAGCTATTTCTGAATGCCTATTAGTAAGTCACAATTTGATGTGTCACCATGAAGGGTGAAGGGGATGGCTAATAAGAATATAATCTATTAATCGGTGGGCACACGTTGATATAAGTTACTTGATCTACTTCATTTTGCTTTGGGTAAATTATTTGAATGAGCTTTGTGATTTTGTTTGAGAAATTGGTTGTTTTTGTTTGTTCTGTTTGTTGTTTTCTGATTCTTGTTCTTAGAGGTAGGCAGGCATTCACGTGTGCATGTGTGTGTTTTAATGGACAGTTTTGTGTGCTGTAATTTTTTGTACCTCTTTATACCAAATATTTCAAATGCAAACATACACACACATATATGTACTGAATACCTGTATTTGTGGTATCTGTTTACATTTTCTGTCATGTAGTCATTAAGCACACAACGTACACTTAAAGGATGTCAAAACTGACAGCCTCAGCATGATTGATGACGCTGTGGTAGACTGATTCTTACCAGGTGTGGTGTGATGGGAATTCAAATGCTGTTCAGAGCTCTTATTTGTGTTAGTAAAGTTTTGCTTTTCTGTAAGTTTTTGGGTGAAAAGAAGGCAGGGGAAGTTTCTGAACCAGTAATTGTAAACCCTTGTTTAAGATATTTTGAATATGTTAAGAAAAAATACATGGAATTTTTTCCCAGCATGGATATCTGATGCATGTTATCCATTTTTATATATTTACTTTTCAACTCACACCTACGTAGTCTCTTACATTATCAGGATAAATATTTTCAAAGATTTCAAATTACTGTCGCTGTTATTGATTTGGGTAAACAAATGCCCCATTTATTCTCTTAACTGGACAGAAGAGATTACTCCCTTCCTGAATCCATGAAAACACCAAACCAACATTTTAATTGAAATTTCATTTAAAAATCCTGAGCCAGCTGCAAGTTTGACCCAGCGAATGTGTCATTCTCTGGCCTCTATGCACGCAGTGCCTCCTCTCTAAACTAAATCCAAGATCTCAGATTGGCCCCTACTGGACAATAGTCACCAATGCAAAAGAGCAGGGATCTCTTTGACTGCTCTGGGTTTCATTGCCCTCATGCTTATCACTGTGGCTGACTGACACCAGGCATCAGAGGAGATCCTGAACAGGAAGCACGTATGCATTATCAGAATGAAGCTCATTCACTTTCCGTAATTGAACTCAGTGTTTTCTGATAAAAAGAAATTTTCTTTCCTTTTGGCCATTTAAAGTAGGAATGACAGTGCTAAATGGGTAAATTTATGCCCTGAGTAATTTCAGAAAATGGAACTCTGTGCCTCAGGATGTTGTCAAGTGTGATCTGTCATTAACGGAGGGGAACTGGCAACTTAAGTCATCAACGGTCGTAAGTGAAGCATCCTAACTTCACTCCCATCCTTACTCATCTTTCCAAAGAGCACTCACTCAACTTGATCTTTGGATGTAAGTGGTCTCAAAAGATTGTCCCATAATCTGCAATAAACAATGTTCCTCAACCAAATTGTCAAGGAAAATTATAACACACAGCAATTGAATGTCTTCTTTTTTTGCCCCTTTGACTTGTTCTCAAGGTTTCGGGTAAGCCATAGAGATAAGAGAAGAGGCACTTTCTTCAGACTAAAATGAGAGGGAGCTGACTGTGGAAATTCAACCGTCTTTGTTCAACAGGTAGTGTAACTACTTCATGGACACTCGCCTACTCTCATGACCAGGAGCCGAGAGAGATTCTCAGCAGCTGTATTTGGACAGTGCTCATAAACACAAACAAAATAGCATTGCTTCCTAGATTCTTTGTACTACATACTATTTGCAGAACTTTTTATGACAAAAAGTAATTGCCTGACCACCAACTAAATTTCCCAATACTTGTTTTCTCTGTTATTTATCTTCACTTTTACCTGATTATCCCTTGTTTCAACCCTGCTACCTTATACATAACCTCAATATGTCCCCATCCTGCCCCATCCTTAACTCAATGATTCTATGCTCCTGTTTCCTCTGCCCTTTCTCATCAATTCTGTTTTTTTTTTTTTTTTTTTTTTTCCTTTTTGAGTTGGGGTCTTGGTCTGTCACCCAGGCTGGAGTGCAGTGGCACAATCTCAGCTCACTGCAACCTCCGCCTCCCAGGTTTAAGCAATTCTCCTGCCTCAGCCTCCAGAGTAGCTGGGATTACAGGCACCCACCACCATGCCAGGCTACTTTTCCTATTTTTAATAGAGATGGGTTTTCACCATGTTGATGAGGCTGGTTTCAAACTCCTGAGCTCCAGTTATCCGCCTGCCTCAGCCTCCCAAATTGCTGGGATTGTAGGCATGAGCCACCATGCTTGGCCATCAATTCTGCTTTCTTTGCCTTAGAGTTAGCATCTCAGTGTCATCTTTCTGGTCTACTCTGTCCCCAAGAACACATTGTTTACCACTACGGCCTGTTTTTCTTGGTTTTGGAGTTATTCAGTTAGACAAGGGACACTAAACCAGTCTTAAGCTTTTTCCAGGAATATGAGAAGTTGCCAAAGTGCCCTTTAGTTGAGTATTAGAAATCGGGAAGAACAGCAAGGCAACAACATTTGAGTTCAAGCCCAGTGCAGAGCACTGCAGACATAAGGCAACAAAGAGCTGAGAGCTGGTTGGAATTAGAAACTAGCCATGATTTTGCTGATGTTGGACACAGGGAAGTTTCTGTCACTGCAATAATTTCATGATATAGGGCAAGGTGGCTTAACTTGTGTGCTTTAGAGAAATATTGGGGACCAAAGACAAAGTCATTCATATGTTTGGTGGGGTAACTCTTAGTCAGAAACAACGGGCCGGGCGCGGTGGCTCACACTTGTAATCCCAGCACTTTGGGAGGCTGAGGCGGGTGGATCACGAGGTCAGGAGATCAAGACCATCCTGGCTAACACGGTGAAACCCCGTCTCTACTAAAAATACAAAAAATTAGCTGGGCGTGGTGGCGGGCGCCTGTAGTCCCAGCTACTCGGAGAGGCTGAGGCAGGAGAATGGCGTGAACCCGGGAGGCGGAGCTTGCAGTGAGCCGAGATCGTGCCACTGCACTCCAGTCTGGGTGACAGAGTGAGACTCTGTCTCAAAAAAAAAAAAAAAAAAAAAAAGAAACAACGACAACAACAAAACGAACCCAGCATATAGATTATATGGGCTCATAATAAAAGTTTGCAGATAAAGACAAATACTACGTGCTCTTACCAAATAGTACAATTAGAGGAAGTGTATAATAAGTTTCCCAAATAGGATATACTTGAAAGTGAAGAGCTGCTCCTAATAATTATGTAGGGACAGCAGGTGTATACCAGGACCACCCAATACATCAGAAAATCTTTTCACCTTAAATGTATATCTTTTCTTTTTTTCTTTCGAGATGGAGTCTTGCTCTGCCACCCAGGCTGGGGTGCAGTGGCATGACCTTGGCTCACTGCAACCTCTGCCTCCTGAGTTCAAACAATTCTCCTGCCTCAGCCACCTGAGTAGCTGGGACTACAGGCACCCACCACCAGGCCCAGCTAATTTTTGTATTTTTATTAGAGATGGGATTTTACCATGTTGCCAGGCTGGTCTCGAACTCCTGACCTCAAGTGATCCACCCCCTTTGGCCTCCCAAAGAGCTGGGATTACAGGTGTGGGCCACCAGCCCCCACCTTAAATATATAACTTATTTCACAAATATCCATTGAAAACCTTCAATGTCCTGAATTTGTGGTGTAGGGATTGCTGGTTGGGTGTTAACAGGTGTCTATCTGGAACTTGCTAGAAATCCACCCACTAGGGTGTTAAGGAAAACTGTTCCCTGGGACAAGTCTCACTGGAGGAAATCCTCTACAAACACACCTGAGGGGGGTGTCAGGAAGGCTGTTAGCCATAGAGCACTGCTGGCCACCATGCACTGCAGGGACACTGTGCTGGAGAGGCTGGCATGCTGCAGGAGCCAAGCACATGGAAGCTCTGGGCACTGCAGGAGCTGGCTAGAGAGTACAGTAGCAGCAGAAATCATAGCCCTTTTCTCCTGTAGTGTCTCTCCAGAGCCCTCTACCAACAAAACTTAATGGTGTGCTAGCTGGCAAAAACAAACATTTAAAGGGCTCAGATGCATTTTCACAAACCAGGCAATAAAGGAGGAAATTAGAGCTGAGAGGCAATAAACTGATAACTGGCCCACACAATAAAAGCATATCACCCACAGACCCACTCCTCAGAGCCATCTCTTCGGACTGCTTTGGTTTTACGTTCTTCTAGTGGTTACCTACAGTATTAAGCTAATACTTGTAATTCTTGATATATCAACTTTAGGTTGATCATCTACTAATAGTTTACTACAAAAAATGAGAAATGTGGCCTATCTTACCATCCCCTTCTCATCTCAATGTTTCTTAATTAAGATGGTAGTCACCTATGAAATGCTAAATAATATGGTTAAGCCTTATTTCCACCCATTATACTTGGACAGCATTTTATTTTTTGAGACAGAGTCTCACTCTGTCACCTAGGCTGCAGTGCAGTGGTGTGATCTCGCCTCACTGTAAGCTCCGCCTCCCGAGTTCAAGCGATTCTGCTGCCTCAGCTACTCGGGAGGCACCTCGGGATTACAGGTGCCTGCCACCACGCCCAGCTAATTTTTGTATTTTTAGTAGAGACTGGGTTTCACCATGGTAGCCAGGCTAGTCTCGAACTCCTGACCTCAAGTGATCTGCCCACCTCGGCCTCCTGAAGTGCTGGGATTACAGGCATGAGCCACTGTGCCCAGCCAATTGCACTGCAATTTCTGACTCCTCGCTATATAACATGAGAAATACCAAAGGCTGGGTACCTTCTTTCACCTGTCCTCTCCTCACTAGCATACTCAGTTCTTCTCAGGCTTAATATCACTTTTCCATTCCTACATTATATTCTGTTTAGTTATTATAATTAAACCCTGTGTCCTTTTTCTGGTAGTTGCACCTAAGAACTGAAACCCAAATGTACTGCATTCTTAGTGTCATGATTATGTGTTACTTACTGGCGTGTTATTTATGGAAACACTTGGTGACATAACTGTATCTATAAGAGCAAATACGTAAACATTAAATGAGAAATGTGCTATTCTTGTGACCATATTGTCATTAAAATATGGAGTGTTTTTTTTTTTAGAAAACTTATCCAAGTAAGAGTGAGTAATAGAGTCAGGTGGGTCAAATCTAATTCTAATGCAGAGATTTTGAACAAAATGCTATAACTGAGCTATAATTTTTACCGTTACATCTTAATAGATTCGAGATTAAGAATACAGATTATTAGCTCATAGAAAATTCATTTGTGTGCATCGCATCAAGTCAAGCCATATAGAGACTAGAGATGTTCCTGTGATTCCCTGCTTTCTCACACCGTTGCCTGCGCTTATAGAAATATGCTCATGATTTAGTTTGTTTTTGTAATGGAATTCTATTATACATATTATTTGTTAACTTTTTATTTTGAAAGTACTTTTTGATTGACAGGTGTGTTGCAAAGATTTCACAGGGAATTCTCATATGCCATATACCCAGGTCCCCTGATGCTAACATCTTTTATACCACAGCACATTTAGGAAAACTAAGAATTAGCACCAATTTAATAATATTAACTAAATCACAGACTTTATTTAGTTTCCAGTAATTTATTTTTTCACTAACTTCCTTGTTTTCTGTTCCAGGATCCAATCTGGAGTATCACATTACATATCTCTCTAAAGCGATTATCTAAGATGTAGAGTCCCATGGGTCTGTTTCAGGATCCAATCGGTTATGTATCTACCATCCCCATACCACCTAGCGCAGTTCCATTATCCATGAAGCTCTGTAGTAGTAAGCTCCTCCCCAATCCCTAAACCCTAACAACCACTGAAAGGGTAATCGTCTTTATAGGTTCCCTTTCCCAGTATGCCTTATAAATGGAACTATGCAATATGTAGCCTCTGGATCTGGCTTCCTTCACTTGATAAGATGTGTTGAACATTTATGCATGCAGTTGCATATGTCAATAGCTTATGCCTTCATATTGCTGAGAAGAATAACATCATATAGATGGGTCACAGTGTGTTTATCCATATGCCTCTTAAAGAACATCTGGGTGATTTTCCATTTTGAGATATCATGAACAAAGTTACTATAAACATCCATGTACACATTTTGGTGTGAATATAAGTTTTTAATTCTTTTGAATAAATAACTAGGAGTAAAAGTACTTGGTCCTAGAAACACTTTTACACTGTTGGTGGGACTGTAAACTAGTTCAACCATTGTGGAAGTCAGTGTGGTGATTCCTCAGGGATCTAGAACTAGAAATACCATTTGACCCAGCTATCCCATTACTGGGTATATACCCAAAGGACTATAAATCATGCTGCTATAAAGACACATGCACACGTATATTTATTGCGGCACTATTTACAATAGCAAAGACTTGGAACCAACCCAAATGTCCAACAACAATAGACTGGATTAAGAAAATGTGGCACATATACACCATGGAATACTATGCAGCCATAAAAATGATGAGTTCATGTCCTTTGTAGGAACATGGATGAAACTGGAAACCATCATTCTCAGTAAACTATCGCAAGGACAAAAAACCAAACACCGCGTGTTCTCACTCATAGGTGGGAATTGAACAATGAGAACACATGGACACAGGAAGGGGAACATCACACTCTGGGGACTGTTGTGGGGTGGGGGGAGGGAGGAGGGACAGCATTAGGAGATATACCTAATGCTAAATGACGAGTTAATGGGTGCAGCACAACAACATGGCACATGGATACATATGTAACAAACCTGCACGTTGTGCACATGTACCCTAAAACTTAAAGTATAATAATAACAATAAAAATAATAATAATAAAAAAAGTAATTGTTCCTAGAGTATGTCTAACTTCATGAGAAAAAGTGCTAAACTATTTTCCAAAGTGGTTGTATCCTTTTGTATTTCCTTCAAAAATGAATAAGAGTTCCTATTGCCTGGATCATTGGTATTGTCAGGTTTTTATTGCTGCTATCATTGTTTTCACACCTCTTCTAATAGATGTGAAATGGTGTCAAGTTATAGTTTTAATTTAATTTTCCTAATGACTCATGATGTTGAACATCTTTTCATATGCTTACATGCCCTCCATATATTTTCTTTGGTAAAATGCCTGTTCAGATTTTTTTTCTCACTTTTTACTGCTTCATAGGGTTGAACTTTAAGGACTGTTACTATATTATGTAGTCAATTCTTTATCAGATAAGTGATTTGTAAATATTTTCTAATAGTCTGTGAATCATCATTTTATTATCTTAACAGTATCTTTCACAGAATAAAAGTTAATCTGGGGCAAGAGTAATTTATCAAATTTTGGTTTTCCTTTTCTAGTTTGTGCTTTTAGTGTGATATTCCTCAAATTACTGCCAAATGCCAAATTAGAGAGATTTTCTCCTATGCTACTGTATGTTTATGTTTAAGCCTATGATCCATTTTGAGTTAATTTTTATAAAAAGTGTAATGTATCTTTTGAAGTTTACTTTCCCTATATGTATATTAATTTGTTCCAATACCTTTTGATGAAAATATTATTTCTTCATTGAATTGTCTTTGCACTTTTATCAAAAACCAATAAATTGTATTAGTATGGGTCTATTTTGGGTTCCTCTATTTCATCCATCAGTTTATGTATTTATCACTTCATCAATATTTTACTGTAATGATTACAATATTTTTATAGTACAGCTTAAAATTAGATGGTTTGAGTCCTTCAACTTTATTCTTTTTCAGAGTTGATTTTTCATATTGTAAGTCACCTGACTCTCCATATAATGTTAAAATTAACTTCTAAAAAGCTACAAAAGCTCACACCTATAATCCCAGCACTTTGGGAGGCTGAGGTGGGCAGATCATGAGGTCAGGAGATCGAGACCATCCTGGCTAACATGGTGAAACCCCGTCTCTACTAAAAATACAAAACAAAATTAGCCAGGTGTGGTGGCAGGCACCTGTAGTCCCAGCTACTCAGGAGACTGAGGCAGGAGAATGGCATGAACCTGGGAGGCGGAGCTTGCAGTGAGCCAGGATTGTGCCACTGCACTCCAGCCTGGGTGACAGAGTGAGACTCTGTCTCAACAACAACAACAACAACAACAAAAAGCTGCAAAATTTTTTGTCGAGTTTTTCAAAGGGATTGCATGGAATCTATAGATCAAATTTCTGTGAATCAACAACTTAATTATACTGAGTCTTCCAATCTATGAACATGGTATATATCTCTATTTATTTAATCCTATTTATTTCTTTCATTAATATTTTGTATTTTTTAGCAGACCCTGCATTTATTTTATTTTTACCTATTTTGTTATTTTTACTGCAATTACAAGTGGTTTTTGTTTTGCATTTCAAATTTTAACTGTTCATTGCTGTTATATAAGAATATGGTTAAATTCCAAATATAGAATCCTTGCATCTTGCCAACTTGCTCATCTTATCAGTTCTAGGAGCTTTTTTTGGTAGATTTTGGGGGGCTATTTTTACATAGACAAATGTATTATCTCTGTGAATACAGGCAGTATTTTTTTTTCAAATCTGTATGCTTTGTTTTTTCTTTCTTTTTCTATGTTCTTGTCTGATTGCACTAAGTAAGTTCCAGTACAATGTTGAATAGGAGTGGTAAGAACATATATCCTTCCATGGCAGATGATAACATCCAGACTCTTATCATAGAGTATGATGTTAAATGTAGGTTGTTGAAGATATCCTTTGTGAAGTGAAAAAAAATTCTTTTTCATTCTTAGCTTGCTGAGAGGTTTACTTAATTATTATTATGAATGGGTGTTTAGTTTTATTCAAAGCTTTTTTTGCATCTATTGACATGATTATATGTTTTCTCTTAAATAGTCCATTAATATGGTGAATTGTATGGATTTTTTTTAATGCTAAATATGACTTCGTAGGGCTGGTGTGAATCCAACTAGGCTGTGATGTATTAACCCTTTTACATATTACAAATTTAATCTGGTAATATTTTAGTGGATTTTTGCAACTATAATTATGAGAGATTATGTAATTTTTGTGTGTGTGATTTATTTGTCTGGTTTAGGGATGCATTGGAAGTGTTCCCTCTCATTCTACTTTCTGAATGAAGTATGGAGAATTGGTATTATTTTCTTTCTTAAGTGTTTAGTGTAATCCAGCAGTAAAACCATCTTTTTTTTTTAATTTTTGGCATGTTTTTAACTGCAAATTTAATTTCCTTATAAAATAGGACTATTCAGGTTATCTATGTTTTGTTGAATGAGTTTTGGTAGTGTGTGTCTGTCAAGGGATTAGTATATTTTATCTAAGTTCTCCAATCCATGGGCATAGAATTGTTCATGATACTCACTTTTCAATTCTTTTTAGCATCCCCCAGTCTTTGCTGAGGTGGGTCTGTGTGTTGAGGCATGCCTTTAGCGCTTCTGCAGGTGGTTTGAAACTCTGTGTTAGTCTTTACACCTTGCTTGTACAGAGCACCAAAGTTAGCTAGAAGTGAGAGATTAGGGCCTTCTCAGGTCTTTCCTATGCACATGAATGGCAATGTGTATGCATATGGCCTTCTAGATTCCCAGAATCATGTCGTAGCTTTTCAAAGCCCCCCTGTTTGTTTTTCTTTTACCTTTTGTCAACCTTAAATAATAAGACTTAGAACATATGATTAAGTACAGAGTTAATTCAAGCACAGAGCTTGAGGATAGCCATATGAGTGGAGGAGTTAAGATTTCACTTACATAGGTAGAAATAAAGAAGTTTCAGCAGAATCACAACATTTTCCATACGAGACCAGGTGCATATGCCACAGTGGTTTGGTTGGTTACAGATTGTACACTCCAGGGAAGCTTATTACTTTCTGAGGCCAGGTAGTTTTGCCTCTGGTGTGTTTGGTCTTAATTATTTATGGAAAAAGAAAGCAGAAGTTGGCAGCTGCATGTCACATGTCTCAGGCTGCATAGCCACATTCCTTCATGGCTCAGGATAATTTAAAGTTCCAACAGCTTTAAGCTTAAATTAAGTTTAAATTATTTAATTTTACAGTTCTTTGCTACCCCAAATTATTTTCCTTGCCATTTTCAACTTCTAGAGGCTTCCTTCATATCTTGACTTGTGACCCCTAACTTCATCTTCAAAGTCAGCAACATAACATCCTTATATATTTTTTTCTCTCGCTCCTGTAGTTTGAAGTTTGTATATGTTAAATTTTTTACACCTATATTTATTATGGTACTCATAATTCACTCACAAGTTTTCTAGAGCACAACAGATCAGTGCTATTTATTTATAGTAAAAAATACGAAATTCCCCAGCACCCAAATTTTTTCTCTTGAGGTGACATGATAAAAGACAGATGTCATCCTACATGTAAGGGGTTCGTCCTGTAGGTGAGTAACCCCCTAAAACGTGAATCTGAATGTTTAAATATAAGATAAACATGACTGCTCACCCTTCCTCTTCTGAGAGAGCCTTTTTGGAAACATAATGGAAAGGATCTTAGGCTCTTACTCTAACCGTTTAGAATGTAAAGTATTTCCATCAGGAGAAAGACAAGATTCGTGTCCCCTGCTCTATAATTCAGGAATATCACTATGTTCCTGGGTTTTTCTCCTCCCCGCACCATTAAAATGTAAATATTCCAGGAAGCTAAAATTATCTATTCAGTCATAAATTAACTTCTAAAGCTTGTCTGTCTTTTAGCCCAGATTCCAAGTTTCAATAAACTTGTTTAGTAAGCAATAATGGTCCAGAAATATTTCACAATTGTCACATGAAACATTTCCATTATTCTTGGACCATGAACCACTGGTGTTAGCAATTATATTAGGTGCTGGAGATACAGAGTGGAATCTTCTAAATCCTGCCATCTGTTCCATGACATAGTTGGTTTGACTCTCTATGACTGAGTCATGCACCAGTCTATTTGCATATGGAGCCTGAAACAGAAAAAAAAGGAAGTTGGTTTCCATTGCCCTGATGTGTGTGCTTCATAGATAAAATAAAGGTACTAACAAGTAATAAGAGTAATAATGGTTAAAAACAAACAATTTAGTAAAACTGAATGCCTATATGTAGGAGACTGATTAAATAAACTATGGCAATATGCATACTCAGAATATTATGCAGCTATTTAAATAAATGGAGTTAAATATTAATATATTTTACTAGAAATAAATCTATGATATTTCAAATGAGAAAAAGTTAAAAATAATATGTAGCATATAGGGCTTCCAGCTCATCTTGAAGATACAGGAAAGCTAAAAATGTCCCACACTTATGAGAAAAAAGCTAGATGAAATCTCAACTAAGAATTTTCCTTGAACTTTTTCAGAGAAATGAAGAAGGACAAACAATTGATGTGAAATCTGAGGAGAAACAGATACTTGCAGAGAGAAACAAGTGTCACCCAAACCATTAAGTTAATGATAGTACAGAGCCAATCCTTCCATCTCCTTTCACATTGCCTCTGAAATGGCATTTAAAAAATTATGTTAAGAAGCTATTCATTTAAATAGCTTTGATTAAACAGACATCAGAAGTGACCCTTTACAATTCTTAAAGATGACAAGAAATAGAAGGAAATAGCTATTTAAAGAAACTCCTTACTGGAATGTAAAAACTGAAACCCTGTCTCTACTGAAATAAAAAATCAAAATTAGCCGGGCGTGGTGGTGGGCACCTGTAGTCCCAGCTACTGGGGAGGCTGAGGCAGGAGAATGGCATGAACCCGGAAGGGGAGGTTGCAGTGAGCCAAGATCACACCACTGCACTCCAGCTTGGGTGACAGAGCAAGACTCCATCTCAAAAAACAAACAAACAACAACAAAAAAAGTGTTCTTCTATTGACTTTATATGATTTTTCTTAGGACCCTCTCAGAGTCAGATACCCTGACAGTATGAGCAACCCCATCAGTGAAGTAGAAAATAAAAAATTAATAAACATAATATATGTTATAAATATATATGAGCTACTCACCAAGTAATTGAGATAATTTTTAGCTATTTCCCTAAAAAGAAGCATTACTGCTTATTTTGGTCATTTATTATTTTCTTTTATAAATTGTCTAAAAAGCTCAGTGTAGAGGCTCTATATTAAGCTTCAATAAATGGGCACTTATAACTGGATCCAGTCCATAAAACTACTCCAGTAATTTTCTCTCTCCTATATAATTGTCATTTTTGTCATCATTGTCTTGGTGGAAGTGTTTATTTGTGCAACAAAAGAGACTATCCTAAGAATGAAAGAAATTGGCAGAGCTTTTGATACTAACTACCTGTATCAGTTCATAGTTTCCCCTGCCAACATTTCTAAAAGTGTCTTATATGTGCTTTTGATATCTTAACATAGTACACTGGTATTTTTTTACATGTTAGTTATATCAAAATTTAATATCAAATTTTATATTCTATAGATATATGTATGTTTGCATATATGTTTATTAGATTTTAAACTTTATAGACTAAATAGATTCAGACCTTATATTCCCAGAACAGGCTTGAAAAATTATTTGGTTCCATTCAAACTTTGTGGATCACATTTTATGTATGGCAACCTACATGTGGGACCATGATGAAATGCTTCTTAGTTTGCACCTTACACAAAAACACCTCACTGACAGAATGAGTGCAGGCTGAAATTCAGTTCACTTTCTATTCACCGTGCTTCATGTCTTTAAGCTGTATCAGGTGAGAGAGGAAAAGTTACTTTATTCTTCACAGAAAGCCATCAACTCACTAATTTAAGACCCCCCATGTCTAAGCCCTCAAGTCTGAGTCCTTCCAGGGAGTTAACTGTTTTCTAATTTGTACAATGACTTGATATAATTGGTGACCTCTTCTGTATTTTTAAACAGAGATTTCCCATAATGGTTTACAAGTGTGGTGGAATATCAAACCCTATCAGCTCTTGGAATGGAAAAGAAGTTCTCAGACAAATCTAAGACCTACCAATAATAAAGACAAAAACAAAAAAACAACAACAAAAATGAAGAAAAAAAAAAGAAACACATCCCTATTATAGTGAACAGAATTGGACTTTAAAGCAACCAAATTATACACTAAACAGAATTTTTATCAATATTTTCAAAATCAAAATAAAATGTAATGAAAATTCTAGAAGTAAACAGAATTAGAACTAAATAATATTTGTCTAGAAAAAATCTTACATGTGCTTAGAAGCAGATTGCATATAGCTGAAGAGAGGATCAGTGAACTGGAAGATGATTCTGTAGGAAATACTTAGAGTAAAGCACAGACAAAAAAGAATAAAAAATAATGAAAAGGGCATAAGAAATGTATTTGTGTGTGTGTGTATTTGTTATGCTGAAATATCGAATTCATTTTTTATTGTAGTCACAAAAGTCTAAGAAACAATGAGATAAAAGCAATATCTGAAAAGATACTGACTGAAAATTTTTAAAACTAGTGAGAGATATCAAGTTGCACATTTCAAAAGCACCATAAACCCTAAGCATAAATACCAGAAACAAACTAATACAACTTTCAAAAAGAATATAAAAGAAAAAATATATGGACATATAAGAATCAAAGTACAGAAAACCAATGACAAATACTTAAAGAGTAGACAAGGCCAAGGATGAATTAAAAACCAAAAGGCACATTATTATCAAAGAAGTAATAGTAAGACTGGCAACTAGCTTCTTTTAAAAAATGGGAAGCCAGGAAACAATGAGGTGAAAGAAAATAAAAATAACCTGGTGAACTGGTAAACTGTTATTCTATACCCAGCTAAATTGTCCTTAAAAAAGTTAAAGTAAAATAAGGATGTTTTCATGTAAGAGAAAACAGAATGTATTGTTAGCAAACCCACAGAAAAAGTGATACTAAAGTAATTTTTTAGGCAGAAGGAAAATGAACCTAGGTGTAAACAGAAATGCAAGAAAGAATAAAGAGAAAAACAAAGGATAAATATTTTCATAAATCTATATGGATATTGACTGTACACAACAATAATAGCAATAACAAAATCATGTAGAGTTTAGATATACATAAATTTAAAATTCATGAAAATAACACAAGGAGCAGTATAGTTGAATTTAAAGAATTTAAGCCTCTTGCTTTGTCTGGGAAATGATAGGAATATCAATTTATGTTGAATAGTAATATATTCAAAAAGCATATTTAATCCCTACAGCTGGATATATGCAAAAATAAGAGAAACATAATCTGTTAAAAATAAAATAGTTGTATAATACACACCATCTCACATATGCAAAAATAGAAAATTATTATCTATAATAACAACCAAAATTATTCTGAACAGAAAAAGTAAAAATGCGTAAAAAACAAAAGAAATAAAATGCATTGTAGGATTCTTCATAGCTTATCTGTCAATAATATTTGTAAAATAATAATTTAATTATCTAATATTGATGCAATCACAAATAATATTTGGCATAAAATCTAAGTATTTCATATTAGAAAATCACTGGATCATACTAAAATGGAATAATTAAAAATACAGTATAGAAAAACAAAGAAATAACAATAATAATACTAGTAAAAATTATGGAAGTCTAAATCATAAGGCACAACTAAAACTGTTGAAAATTATTGTCTCTGGGAACTGGAGACTAAAACAGAAAGGACAAGGTCCTGGTGAATTTTCATTGTAAGGCTTGTGGAAATATTTGACTTTGGTGAAATGAAAAAATCAAATTCAAAGGAAAAAGAAATATAATGAATTTCTTCAGGAATGTGTACAAAAAAAGAACACAGACATTTCAGAAGCTCAGATAATTAAAAACACCAAAGATTAGTGATATTTCCTTTCAGCTAAGTACAAGAAATGAAATAGCTCCTTAGTTAGAAATTGTTGCGATGATTTCAACAGATAACAAAGAGAAAGAACAACTCTTTGATTTGAACTTTAGTTCTCTCTTTTAAGATTAACAGACTTTTCTTCAAAGTAGAAATGTTAGAATAATTTTCATTTGTATCCTATGAGAAGAAAGGAGACATATTAACTCCTTTCCAGAATCACCAACAAAGCCTTTGAAAGAGAAGTCCTTGAACCCTGTAGGAAAATAAATTACCAGACTCCAAAAGAAAGGAAGAAAATGTAATGTAGAAATTTTAGAACATTTGATAAATTTCTTCAAAATTTTTAAATAAACTTTGTGAATATTTTGAAAGTATATTACTTGTGAGTTAGCACACATTCATATTCCACATAGGACAAAGGGTAATCAGCTTTCTTCTGATGAGGGTTTGCCTTTTTACTTGAGAGGCCAAAACTTCTGCAAGGACTTTTGCCTACATTTTGTTTGTCATGTTGGATTGTTTAGTCATTTATTCAACAATAAGCTATTGACTTTCCATCAAATGAGGCATAGGTGCAAGATACTAATGGTAAAGAGTAAAACATAAACAAACCCTCCCAGTAATAATATTACAATTTAGAGATGGAGGCAGATGGCTAAATAAATAATTACAATAAAATATATTACATCTTATGATATTGATGTATGAAATTTAATGGGAGAACCTAGCTGGGTCCTAAACAGTTTTGAGAAATGGTTCCCAGGGGAATAGAAATCTAAAAGACTTGAAGGATAAATGGGAACAAACGTGTCAGGCACAGAAAAAGGATATACAGAGTCACTGAAGTGAGGTGAGTGCAGCACATTTGAAAACAGCACTTGATGACCAAAGACTCTGGGATGAGGCACTGGCTTGTATCCTGGACAACCAGCTATTTGCTTAGATATAAAAACAGGGAAGACATGCTGAGAGGGGGCTATCATGAGTCTAGTCTGAGCATGTGAAGGGCTGTGATTTAGATAGATCTATGTATTCAAGTTGGGAAATCAGTAGATTGCTGCATATCAGCTCTGGAAGCTGTGAGTAGTTTTGGCATGAAAGAAGAGTTTGGGGAGACATCAAGGTCTAGATAGGCATTAAAGCTACAGGAATAAATGGAAATTTTCAGCAGAGTTACTTGTGGAATCAGGACAGATCATAGCTTAAGATGGATTCATGATGAACACTAACTTTAAGAAAGAGATTTTCAAGTGGATCCCCTGACTTAGAAGAAATTCAATGCTTGTTAAATCTATAAAACCATTGTCTCTTATGGTGAGGCCCATGCAATTTACATTCATATTAAAGCTTTGGAACCAGTGATCTGAGGGCTTGCTAAAGGGGAAAAACTCAAGAGAAGGTTCTAAAGGGAAGAATTAGGGAAATTTAAGGAAAAGTAACATTGTTTCAAAAAGAGGCAGTGGTCAATAATGACAAATGTGATTGAAAGTTTCAGTAAGAAAGGTAAGAATTGCCATTGTGTCAGACTCAGATATTTTGTGGGTATCTCTCTGGTAAATGCAGTTTCAGTGGCGTCAGGGAATCAGGAGACAGACTGCCCTGAGTGAAGGGTGGGGATGGAGCAGGAGGGAAGAAGGTAGTCGGAGGAGAATGAGTAAGTAGTCTTGTAGACACTTTAAAGAAGCCTGGCCATGCAAAGGTAACCAGAGATATGAAAGTGGCAGCAAAGCGGGGAGCCGTTTTCCAAGATGGGACAGGCTTGGATGTTCATGAGAAGAGGTTGAGAGAAAGGAGTTAGTGATAGGGGGCTAGGCTTGATGAGGGATGGCATCCAGGGCTGATGTGGAGAAACTGGTATCTGAGAATACCAGACAGCCCATCTGTGGTGACAACAGAAAAAGACGAAGATGGGTTGGATTTGAAAATCTCTCTGGCATTTGAAAATTTGATGGCAAGATTTTTCATATCTCTCTTCCATCAGATTATTTTACAATTATTTTGGAGTTTTTCTTTTTTCTCCTTCGGTTGAGTGTCTTCTTTTGTATGTGTGGTATTTATGCTAGGTTTCATTATCCAAGATTTGAGTCAGACAGCTTTTTAAGATGAACCGAGTGGTTAAAAAAAAAAGTACTTTGAAATAAATTATGTAGCATAAAACTATCTGGTTCTGTTTTTTGTTTGTTTCTTACTTTTGTGGATGTCAACTGTAGATCAGAATATTCTTAGCATTAGCAATATGTGATTTTTACTAATTCTCAAAATATTCCTGATACTGTAATCTACTTTGTTTTAAAAGAAACTCTCTATCCATTGTCAATCTCCGGCAGAGAACAGCTACTCAATGTACTTTTTTTTTTTTTTTTTTTTTTGAGATGGAGTCTTGCTCTGTCATCTAGGCTGGAGCGCAGTGGTGCGATCACGGCTCACTGCAAGGTCCGCCTCCCTGGTTCACGCCATTCTCCTGCCTCAGCTTCCCAAGTAGCTGGGACGACAGGCCCTGGCCACCATGCCTGGCTAATTTTTTTTTTTTTTTGTATTTTTATTAGAGATGGGGTTTCACCGTGTTAGCCAGGATGGTCTCGATCTCCTGACCTCTTGATCTGCCCACCTCAGCCTCCCAAAGTGCTGGGATTACAGGCGTGAGCCATCGCACCCGGCCACTCAATGTACATTTTTGAGTAAAGGAACAAACCAACCTCACCCCTTCCAATTCTTCCTCTAAATGCATCCCGCCTCTTATGTTTACACCTAGGTTTCTACCTGGGGTGACTGGGAGCCACATGCATAATTAACTTTTATAGACCCCCTGCTATTTGCCACACATTATGCTAAGTCCTGAAACTTTAGGTTAATTAAAAATTATCTTCATCTCACTCCTCCCTCTCACCACCTGCATCCTCAGATTCTAACTCAAGCTAATTGTACTCATAAACGCCCCTGGGTCCTTGCCTTTCTGCCTCTAACCTCTCTGATACTGCTTGAGTCCGTTGCCTCATGCTCTCTCACCGGACACCTGGCCAGCCTCCTATCTGAGCCCAGCCTGCTTTCTTTCCTCACTCCTCCTACCTGTTACACTCCTCTTGAAGTTATCCTCCAAAAATATCCAACGCATTCATGTCACTGATCTGATTCTAAAATGTTGATTATTCTTAATTAGTTTTTGGATAAGAATCCTAAATTCAAATTCTAAATCCTAATTCCACATTCGTTTTTTGGATAAACACTTTCTAGCTGAACCACCTTTATTCGGGCCTTCAGTGATCTGTCATTTCTCAGCTCCCTCCCAGGACACATCCCCTCTTGCCACCCTCACATTCTTGTAGCTCCCTAAGTCATTTCAAGTCCCACTTCTTTGCCTCTTTTTGGAATACCCTTTCCATCTTATTATCCTCCTCATAAATTTCTGCCCATCTTTTTTTTGTGGAAAAAAAAACAAAACAGAGCTTCAATCTTGTTTCCCAGGCTGGAGTGCAGTAGTGTGGTCTCTGCTCATTGCAACCTCTGCCTCCCGGGTTCATGCCGTTCTGCTACCTCAGTCTCCTGAGTAGCCGGGATTACAAGTGTGCACCACCATGCCTGGATGATTTTTGTATTTTTATTAGAGACCGGGTTTCACTATGTTGGCCAGTCTGGTCTTGAACTCCTGACCTCAGGGGATCTGCTCGCCTTGGCCTCCCAAAGTGCTGGGATTACAGGCATGCGCCACCATCCTTGGCTAAGTTTTGTATTTTCAGTAGAGATGGAGTTTTATCATGTTGGCCAGGCTGGTCTCAAACTCCTGACCTCAGGTGATCCGCCCACTTCAGCCTCCCAAAGTGCTGGGATTATAGGAGTGAGCCACTGCCCCTGGCCTCTGCCTATCCTTTAAATTCCAGATCAAATATCACCTCTTCAGTGGAACTTGCCTCTTTTCCCAGGTGCAATTACTTCATATTTCAGCAGTGACAGTCACCATGGTGTGCACTTTTATTTGCCTTAACAATGAATTAAGTGGTTCCTCCAAGCTGGGGACGTCGCCACCCATTATGTTTCCTGTGTCTAGAAGAATATTTCTCACCTTCGATGTTACATTAATTTTCTAGGGCTTCCTTAACAAAGTACCACACATGGGGTGGCTCAAATACCATTTATATTCCCACAGTTCTGTAGGGTAGAAGTTTGAGATTAAGGTGTTGGCAGAGTTGGCTCATTCCAAGCGAGGGATGTGAGGGAAGGATCTGTTTCAAGCCTCTCACCTCGGCTTGTAGATGACCTGTCTTCTCCTCGTGTCTACTCACATCATCTTCTGTCTATGCACGTCTGTCTGTGCCCAAGTTTCCCCATTTTACAAGAACACCAGCCATATAAGATTAGTGGTCCACCTTACTCAATATTTAAGGAAAAACAAGAGGATTTTTCTTATCTGATCTTAATTACATCTGCAAGCACCCTATTTTCAAATAAGTTCACTTTCTGAGGTACTAGGGGTTAAGACTTCAACACAGGTGTGAGGGCATATAATTCCATCTGTAGCAAATATGCTCAATGTGTGTTGAATTACTGAATGACTGCCTGATGAAGGATTAATGAATAAAGAGCTACCACTTTTTCCTTTGAAATATACCTCATATTTTCCTTTCTTTCTCAATCCCACGTACTGTTTTCTTCACTGTTTTACTAAAATGGCTTTTAGTGATCTCTGCTATTTTGCCATATTTGCCTATCTATTCTTCATAGAGCTGTTAGACTACTCTATCATAAATACTCTCTACATCAGCTCGTTTGTCTGCTTAAGGCTCTACCATGGCTTACTTTCTCTTGTTTTTGTTGGTAATTGCCCTCTTGAGTTTCAAGAAAAATCGTAATCTGAATCTATCAAGTTCATTATGCTGCAGGCAGTTGATACATTTGACTTATATGAATAACTATCAATAACCTGTATAAGTAAACTGAGATGATGAGGCCTTGAGAGAAACAAGGATGTAAAAATTGACCAATTATTTAGGTAGACATAATCTCGAAGTAGACCTGGGGAGTTTCTGGGGACCAGGAGGCAGAATAACCTACCAATCAGAAAAATTTGATAATAAACAAATAGACAAAGTCAACAGAGTGACAGGAGGTCTGGAAAAAGTAGCAATACGTCTCAAAAGGTGAGTGAAACTCAGAAACAGGCAATCCAAAGACAGATGAAATTCTGAACTCCAAGTAGGTAGCCACGACAGGAAAGTGCATCTGTGGATTTAGAAGCATGAGCCATCAACTGCACCTGAGAAAACAAACAAAACAGAGCTCAGTGCCAGTGGATTAAGCACAAGGGAGCCAGGTGAGAGTGATGGGTACAGTCAACCCAGTCCATTTAAGCTGGACATAATATGAACAAAGTAGTAACACAGGAATGTTAGTGAGAAACTATGCTTATATAATCAATTTTCCTTCTCAACCAGAAAAGAAAAAAAAATTAGCAATATTATGTTTGTGACAAATTTTGGGGAAATCCAGAGGTTTTCTAGTCTGAAAAATTTACCACCCAGGGTGACACATTTCTGATATGAGAGTGAATATTCCCTAAAATATCTGTAAATTTTTGTGAAAAGCAATCACGGTCCTGCTGGAAATGTAGCATAGCAGACGGGCAGAGTGGACACAGATTTTGAGGATAACTTCCCAGCTCCTGGTATGAGCTATTAGTCCCTTTTAGGCCTTAGGGTCTCTTCTACAAAAAGGGGGAAATGGCTCCTGAGCTGTACTGTTAGCTTATGGGATTGTCTTAAGAATCAAATGAAATAACATATGTGAAAATTGCTGCATTGACTAGAAGGTACATTTCAAAAGCATGCCGCCATGTCACCATCACAGATAACAGCTTAGAAGTGGGTAATAGTGAAATACTAGTAATACGAGGACTATTATTTGAAATCTTTGCTGCTTAAAAGAAAATTCGACCACAAAGAGGTATGTGCTTTTCCACCATTCTTCCTTGGCTTTATAAAGGTTTGGCCCCTGTCCAAGGGTGCAGCAGCTTTAGAGGAATGACTGAGATGAACGAAGGGCGAGAGGTGTTGCAGGAAGAGGAGGCACGCTGTGAGGACTCGTCTCCCTCCGGTCTATCCCGTCCCCCAGCTCCCTCGGGTGCATCTCTTCCAGTGCGAGCTCCGCTCCTCTGCCAGTTCAACAGTGACAATATGAGATATCGCATCTGAAGAAGCACAGCCAAATATTTGATTTGGACGATTACACTGAAGATGCCTCATCACAACTGTGGGTGCCCAGATTACCAACTCCTTGCTCTTGGCTTCGGTACATTTTGCAGTGAGTACAAACTGCATAGAAGAGCTCGTTACAACACTGATGGAAGCGATCCCAAATGGCTGATGTGGAGTGTCTTGTTTGGGGAAGAGTTCACTGATGAGGAATAAGCTGAGGAGGCAAGATGCTGTTGTTTTTCCTGTCAAGGCAAATGGTACTAAGAACATGGCAAGCGTTTTTTTATTTTTTTTTTTCCTTTCTAACTTGGATTCAGAAATTCTTGGCGATGATAAAGCAATTGCTTTTCAGGGGAGATCACAGAGGAATAGTCACAAAGACTCTTACCCTTCTCCCCTTGACATGTGATTGTCTCCATTTCAGAGAGCATCAGGGATGAAAATTACAGACCTGGGAGGGGTCTAGGTTTGGCTGTCTCCAGCACCCTGCTGTTTTCGTGTTTCTCTGTGATTGAAACATAAATAAAACCATTGTGCATAATTAGCACCAAATAATACCTTCTTTATGTTTTTATTCCACAAGGCATAATATCACTTAAACTTTATGCAGATACCCTCAGAGTTCCCGAAAGAAGAAAGCAGCTCAGAACTTCAGATTTTCCTACATCTGCTTGAAATGAAAGGTACACTGTGTTTTCATTTCAAAAGCATAAAAATAAATTTCTCTTTCAAAAGTATCCAATCTTTCTGTCATTAGAGCTTCAGTGACAATAGTAATGCCTCTAAAGTACAGGAATTTTGTTGAAATGCAAGACTGGTGATGCTTTGGTCACTATACACATACGTATAGAGACCTCATACACACTACATTAATTATATAAGAACAAAAATAGAGGTGCCTGCATCAATGCACAATTATGATGAGGTCCACATTTTATATCTACAGTTGTTTATGCTTGCAGGTATTCACATACATATGCATTTGCATACATACAGAAGTATATGCACGTGCAAACTTGTCTATATATCTAAATTGAAGTCTTTTGTCTAGAAATGAAAATTGAAGTGGTCAGATGTGTGTGTGTGTGTGTTTTAATAAAATTATTTCCCTCTCAACTTTCATAGCATGCCCTGAAAACAATCAAGTCGTATGAGAGGATTCTGGATAATATGCTTCTGCTTCTCAGTTAGTTCGTTAGCCCCGTGCTAATCATGCTGAGGTCATAGGTTCAGTCCCCAGGTGGGCCATTTACATTTGCTTTGCTCCAAAGCACCAGGCTGCACTTCCTCCCCCACATCAGACATGATGAATGCACTGCACAGGGTTTGGAGGTTAGCATGCAAGCTCTGGAATTAGACTCCATGGATTCAAAGCCCAGCTTTCCATCTCTTAGCTGTGTGACTTCACGCAAGTTACTCAACCACCATAAGCCTCCATCTCCTTATCTGTAAAATTGGAATAAAAATTGTATTTATCTCATTTAAATGTTGTAGAAACTAAATAAGATACCATGGGGCAGAGCTTAGCACAGTGTCTCAGGGCTGAATAAACAAGGATGACTGGAGGACAGGCTCTGGGGACGAGGGTGGAGCCTGGGGAGAGGCTGGGGAGGTATTGATGACCACAGTTAGTCACAGCAGTACTAAGATTTTATGTTGAATGGATCCTGTAAATTCCATCTAGTAATCATGATTCAGTAGCAAATTTGAAACCCAGGATTATGAGCTTAAAGAAGGGGTCCCTCTAAATCCCAAATAAATAAAACAATGTCTAGCTTATTTCCCACCCTTTTACTCCTTATTATTTGTGAGTTTCCAAAAATGAATTCTACAGCATAAAGCTCTATTCAACCTTTTGTGAAAAAGTGAAAACACCAACATATTTAGTATCAATTTCAAAAAATATATAGTGAGCTTGTTAAAGAGAAATGTATGCACAATATAAAGTTAATTAACTGTATCTTTCATGCATTTCTATTTTAACTCTACCTCTCTACTGAGTCTTTTCCACCAAAATTTCTTCCCTAATTTCGTCGACTCCCATAGAAGGCTAGCTCTAGAACTTTTGGTAGGAGATTAAGTCAGATTTAATTATTTTATCCAAAGTCCTAATTCATTGTAACTATGTTAAGACAATAAATAAGAAATCATGGTAAGCCCAAATATTTTCCAGACTTAAGTATGTAGTTTGCCTATGCGACCAGTTACCTGATATCATTAAAACAGGGTCCAGATTCGTGTTCAGTTGGAGATGTGCTGTGAGCCCAGACTCTCTTATTTTTTTTCTGCGTTTATTTGTGTTGATGAGTGCTGCAATTTCTTTTCACAGTTTTAGTTTGTGTTGCTTCTTTAGATTAATTTTGCCATATGGTTCTGATTTCTTCCCCAGAGAAATCAAGGTCACATATAAACAAAACCTCAGCTTGTTAAAAAGTAAGGAAAAATTAAACCAATCATTTCCCATCATTTTCCACCTTTATATTTGTTTCTCCTGCTCAGATAATCATTTAAATAAAATCAACCTCTGATATTATAATTGTACATTTTATTAGATGTAACATCATCTAAGTCTTAAAAATTATCTTATAGAAGCAACAGCATCTCAGAGACATACTTTCTAGCACTTACTAGAATCTCTTCACAGAGATTCTATTCTCTATGTAGAACATTGTTATCTCAAAAAGGCCCAGTGCAATTAAAAATATGTTCAAATTACCGATCTTCATACATTTTACAACTATGTCTTTGTTGACTACACAAAAGCATCCTTCTTTATATTTCTTCACCATAATTTTCTCTAAACTTTTGTTTATTCATTTTGTTTTCCTTTGTAATACTAAAATAAAACAAAAATGAAATTAAAAAAACAGAATCTCTATTGTTCTTTAATAAAACCAAATAATAAAAATTTTCATTACCTCTTTACCTAATACTGAAACATCAAACTTTTCAAATCAGATTATAGACAAAATTTATGAAAGGATAGCACTTGTTTTCAACCCAAAGTATTAATTTCTGTACTGCTAATAAATATAATTAATATCTAACTGGGGTCATAGAAATAATTGTAGAAATGAGAAAAGTTTCTGAATGTGGATTCATCTGCATTTTTTAATAGTAAAGAAATAAATACAACTATTATGAGATGTTGTTTACTGAGACACTGGTTATTCCCTCGAAAGTTTTCCTGACAGTTTAATGAGGGCCCCTGAAAATAGCATCTGATATATTAGATTTACAATGACCACACAGGGGAGTAAGAGCAATACATCTTGGGGTAGACAGGGCCAGATTTCTCCCCTCCATTTTCCCCCTGCCCCCCAACTCTGCTAAAGCTTAGCTAGGAAGACCTGTAGGTATCTGCTGTCACCAATAACTGTGTTCTGATTGCACTATGGACACAGCAAAGCAGAACCCTGAGCCTATGGGGAGTCAATAAAGGATGCAGGAGAATGTGAGCGCATCCCAAAGACCAGTGCAGTGCCTCCCCACTGCCTTCTTCGGTTGGGATCCATGATGGCAGTGCCCATCTCCCCAGGCAGGCTCTATATGATCTTCCAGATATGATAAGTTAGGAGCAGGAGGATGTACCAAAACAATATTTTAATAGAGAACAATCTGACACTAATTTGGAGACTGAAACAAGAACGAATCTAGTACAAATCAATACCCTTTCTACTGGTACATTTCAGTCATGAGCCAAGGTTGTAAAACAGGGTTATTATTTATAACAACTACGAAGTGGATTATTTATTCACTTCAAACTTCAATTTTTAACCCACAAATGTTGTTCACAGCAAAAAAGGAATAAATACATGAATAGTATTTAATGGTAAATAATAGTTCAAGGGAGAGCATAAAGCTACAGGAAAAGTGGTAAAGCTTCTCTTAAGGCTAAATGACTGTTGGAAAGTGGATTCTAAGTACTCAGAGAGATATGGTATTGCTGAAGTCAAGAGCAGCTGAGAAGACATTTTCTATATCCATCAGTGGCTGGAGTGGCTTTGGATGGTCTTCCCTGCTATACAGCACTTACCGTATTGTGATGATCAATAAATATTAATGGCAGATGAAAAATGCATGAAGAATAGACAGAAGCCTAGTGCCAGAGGAGAGGAATTGAGAACTCAACAGTGCTTTCACTTCCATTTTAAGCTGGATAAATATAAAGAGTTGGAGTAGTGTGAGGAAATCCTCAAAACTGAAATGATGGGATGGAAGAGAACAGGAAACTAAGAACAGCTTTTAATTATTCTAAACCTGCTTATCACCACTTTATATTTTGAAAAAATGCTTCATAATGATGTATTCCTTCCAATAATGCTGTGAACAGGAGGAAAAAGGCAGATAAATCAAAGGGCAACAGACGATCAAAATTGTGGAGGACTGAGTTCAACCATGGGAAAAATTTTAAAAAAAGAGAAAAAGAGAATAAAACATAAAATACATACTATAATTAAGCATGACAAATAAAATTTAATATGAAAACACCAGAGAAAAAAAGAAAACAGGGAATAAGAACAGAAATTTGCTCTAAGTTCTCATTTTGTTTTCTAAATTGGCACCGAAGGGCATACTTAATGAGACTTTTGGTAGAGAGAAGAAAAAGTGTTTACTGTCACTTTAAGCAAAATACAGACTTCCCAAGGGATGACTTTTCCTGCAACCAGGTCCTTGCATCATTTGTTGGAGTTCTGAAATTCTGGGTGTTCTGGAGCCAATGTGCTGATGTGAAAGAGCATGGGGAAAAAAAGGCTACCAACCAGCAAGACAGCAGATGCTTGATTTACAGATAATCATCGTTAGCAAACCATGGCTGAAAGTTACACAAATTAGAACTATGGCTAATTCCTTTCTTGAGAACCTCATTTGTTTTGTGTGTATCTGTTTGCTTGTTTTTATAATTTTTTTTATAGAGAGAGTCATGAGATCTTTGCTATAGAAGGAGATAAAGGAAAGGGTAAGAGAAAGCAATCAGAAAGTTTTTAAAGAACATAAAAGTACATCAATGGATTTCTTTACTTTGGTAAAGCATTTATTGAGATAATAATTATAATATAATAATGTAATTATTTACTGTTTTAACTCCTAATGTTTCATCAGAACTAGTATGCCAAGCCACAACTACCACTGAACTCTTTATACATACCAAGATGTATTTAACAAAGAACAATTTGGTTCTTTAATTAATCAATTAAATAAATGACGGTGGTGATAATGAGAATGATAATGCTGATTTCTTTTATAAATGATGCCTGTGGTGATCATTTTAATGCCTAAAAATAGAATGGCTGGGTCAAAGACTACAGAGTTGTTACCAAAGTGAGAAAGCAAAAAGATGTCAGCAATAAAGTTTCTTTCATGCCAGTTAGAATAAAGTTTCTTTCATGCCACTTAGAATGGCAATCATTATAAAGTCAAGAAACAGGTCGGGCTCAGTGGCTCACACCTGTAATCCTGGCACTTTGGGAGGTGAAGGCAGGTAGATCACGAGGTCAGGAGATCAAGGTCATCCTGGCCAACATGGTGAAATCTTGTCTCTACTAAAATACAAAAAAAAAAAAAAATTAAGCTGGACATGGTGGCACACACCTGTAGTCCCAGCTACTCGGGAGGCTGAGGCAGGGGAATCACTTGAACCTGGGAGGCAGAGGTTGCAGTGAGCTGGGATCATGCCACTGCACTCCAGCCTGGTGACAGAGCAAGACTCCGCCAAAAAAACAAAAAAAGAAAAGAAAAAAAAGCAAACAACAGATGCTGGAGAGAATGTGGAGAAATAGGAAAGCTTTTACACTGTTGGTGGGAAGGTAAATTAGTTCCACTATTGCAGATGACAGTGTGGCGATTCCTCAAGGATCTAGAACAAGAAATACCATTTGACCCAGTAATCCCATTACTGGGCATATACCCAAAGGATTATAAATCATGCTGCTATAAAGACACAGGCACACATATGTTTATTGCAGCACTATTCACAATAGCGAAGACTATTGGGTTGGAAACAACCCAAATGCCCATCAATGATAGACTGGATATCCAAAGTAAATGGAACTAGCCTGGCTCCCTTCAGGTGGATGAGAGTGATTTTTGCATGTTGAAAGAAAAATAAACAACAAAAAATAGTAATGATAAGAGCATATGCTGATTTTCATGAGTGCTTCTTACCAAATATTTTCAGTTTTTCTCATTGCACTTGTTGGTCCCACTGGAGTTGGCTGGGGCAGTGTGATGAGCTATGACTGATGAGCTGTGAGCAGATATGATGATGCATGGCACTTTGGGGCCAGACCATTAAAGTGCAGGTAAAATTCTCTCCCGAATTATCTGCCAGTTGAGATGGTGGTTGCTTAATCACTCAGGGTCCTGGAATGAGGCAGCCTGGGGCAGAGTCCTCAGCCATATTGTGGTGCTGCATATGCAGCCTGAGCGAGAAATAAAACTTCTTTCTTTGTTTTTTAAGCGGAGAGATACACTGGTTGTTTGCCACCATGGAATAACCTGGTTTATTCTAGCTTATTAGTAAGAGCTCAGTACTGAAAAGAGAAATGATAATGATAAAAGTTGTAATGAGTAATAACACTAATATATATGTGTGTGTATATATATGTATATATATGTGTATATATGTGTGTATATATGTGTGTATATATGTGTATATATGTATATACATATGTGTATATATATGTATATACATATGTGTATATATATGTAGATACATATGTGTGTATATATGTAGATACATATGTGTGTATATATATGTAGATACATATGTGTGTATATATATGTATATACATATGTGTATATATATGTAGATACATATGTGTGTATATATATATATGAGACAGGATCTTACTTTGTCACTCAGGCTGGAGTACAGTGGCACAATCTCGGCTCACTGCAACATCTGCCTCCCAGGTTCAAGCGATTCTCCCACCTCAGCCTCCAGAGTAGCTGGGATTACAGGCGTGCGCCACCACACCTGGCTAATTTTTGTATTTTATGGTGGAGACGGGGTTTCACCATATTGTCCAGGCTGGTCTTGAACTCCTGACCTCAAGTGATCCACCTGCCTCAGGCTCCCAACTAATATATTAGTTTATTATTATTAATTATAGCCTCTTACTTTTATTTATTTATTTATTTATTTTTTTGAGACGGAGTCTCGCTCTGTCGCCCAGGCTGGAGTGCAGTGGCGCAATCTTGGCTCACTGCAAGCTCCGCCTCCCGGGTTCACGCCATTCTCCTGCCTCAGCCTCTCCGAGTAGCTGGGACTACAGGCGCCCGCCACCACGCCCAGCTAATTTTTTGTATTTTTAGTAGAGACAGGGTTTCACCGTGATCTCGATCTCCTGACCTCGTGATCCGCCCGCCTCAGCCTCCCAAAGTGCTGGGATTACAAGCGTGAGCCACCGCGCCTGGCCAATTATAGCCTCTTACTTTACAAAATTATATTTATTTATTAATTGTAGCCTCTTACCTTACTTTACAAAAATTTGTTTTGTTTACAAATACCTCTCATTACACAGTTGGAAATGCATGTCTTCCTTGATATTAATGCATCAATGGCGATTTTTAAATTTCAGGCCTTACTTTGAATATATCATCTCAAACCAGATGTTCCTTCATCTTATTAAATGCACTATCTTTTTGGAAGATAGTATCGTAATATTGATGAAAAGCCTTAAAGTATAAGTACCACTTTAAAGGATGGACCTCTGATATGTCTAAAAGCTGGACTTGGTGTAACTGGGAAACTGACATTTCCTTTACCCAATCTCAGATGAAATACTTAGGAGTGTGTGGGGTTATTTAGACAAGATTTTTGTACTTGGAGAGTAGAACATAGTTAAAATATAAAGAATATTCAAGTGACATGGAAAATTTGGGACAACATAAACACCTGATGACATTAGCAAAAGACACCTCTTATGCCTGATGAACTCCCATTCAACAGCCGACGTCCACATCCATATATGCTGGTGGGGAACGTGACAGACTTAGGAAGCTGGACTTTTCTTAAGATGTTCTGTGTTTCCTTCATTAAAAACTGCCTTAGTAAGTATTTTTCATACAAAAGAAACTTATGTAAAGAACAGGGAACCCTTGTATCTTGTTGGTGAGAAGGTAATTTAATATAGTCATTAGGAAAAACTGTCTGAAGATTTCTCATCTTAAACATAATTATTTTATAATTTGTATTTGATCATTTCATTGTCTCAACTTCTTGGGAGGGGATACATTCTGTATTTCTTGTTTGCGTGACTTCTTGGATGAGTTTTTATGTTAATTTCTTAACTTATGATTTTCTGTTACTTTGCAGGAAGTTTAATTTCAAAACTCAAACCCATGTGGGGCAGTATCATGGTTATAAATTCTCAGCGGATGACATTTTTTCCAGGCAAAGCTCAGACCAAGACAAGTTTCATTAATTTTCTTACCTTATTGAATGACGAATTTCCTTTTTCTAGTCTACATTTTTGCTAAAGACAGGTCCATACCCAGCTTTAGGTCAGTGCCTCAGCTCCAAGCCTATCTTATCTTCTTCACTTCCTTACCATTGAAATACACATAGCTTGGTTACACAGACAAGCAAATGCCATCAGGAATATTAACGCATCAATATTACTTATCATTTAGATTTTGTTTCTCGATGTCTCAGGCTTTATGGATTTTTCTTTATTTGTTGTAATGTCAGCCATATATTTAAGATACTGTCAGTTACATTTTATTAACATAGTTTGATTTATTTAGGTTTGTTACATAGGTACACACATGCCGTGGTGGTTTGTTGCACCCATCAACCCGTCATCTACATTAAGAATTTCTCCTAATGCTATCCCTCCCCTAGCCCCCCACACCCAACAGGCTCTGGAGTGTGATGTTCCCCTCCCTGTATCTATGTGTTCTCTCATTGTTCAGCTCCCATTTATGAGTAAGAACATGTGGTGATTGGTTTTCTGTTTCTTTGTTCGTTTGCTGAGAATGATGGTTTCCAGCTTCATCTGTGTCCCTGCAAAGGACATGACTCATTCTTTTTTATGGCTGAATAGTATTCCAGAGTGTATATGTGCCACATTTTCTGTATCTAGTCTATCATTGATTTATCTACTTATAGCTCTTCCTTGAACAAGGGCAGAGTTCACATGTAATGTACTGGACACCAGCAGCAGCATAGGCAATTTCTGTCTGCTCCAGATCTCTGACCACTGGGTGAGGGCTGAATCCTTCTCTTGGATATAGAAAGGGCTGTTGTACACAGTGCACAACTGAAAAGACCCTCTCTAGAGATCAGAGAGTGAACCAGGACAACACTGTATTCCAGAGGTATCAGACTCCCCAAACTCTGTCTGATGCTCTGACACTCTGTGGAAGATGGCCTGATTCTATGACAATCTCAACCAGTAGAGCAATTCCAAGCAACCCTTCTTCTCTTCCAATCCCCAATCCAATGCCAGACTGTCTCAGGGTATCAGTTTTGTTTTTCATCATTATCCCCTCACAGTGGGGGAAGACTTGTCATAGTTTAAACTTTGAAGACAGGGAGTAAAGAAAGTACCTTGCTACGGGCTGAATTGTATCCCTCTAAAAGAAAGTTGTTGGAGTTCTAAACTCCAGAATCTGAAAATGTGACCTTATTTGAAGAGAGGTACTTATAGAGGAAATCTAGTTAAAATGAGGTCCTCAGGACCCTAACCCAAACAACTTCTGTCACTTATTAATAGAGAGAAGACAATGCAAGAAGACACATAGAGAAGACAAACATGTACGAGTCAAGAAACCAGGCCTGGAACAGATCCCTTCCTCACAGCCCGCAGAGGAACCCACCCTGCTAACACCTTGATCTCAAACTTCCAGCCTCCAGAGTGGCAAGACAATAAATTTGTAATTGAACCCTCCCAGTTTGTTGTACTTTGTTGTAACACCCCTAGCAGGCTAATATACACAGATTTAGAATTCTTATGTTATTAAACTGATAATTAAATAAATTATGTCACCCCAGACTTTAATGATATGATACTCCTGAGGAGCCAGGACTGACGCCTTCCATAGGTATTCCCAACATTTGGGTTGGGTCATAGGTGTTCTTCTGGCACCTATGCACCTTCAGATGCATTCTGATATTTGTGCCAGGACCTCTGCAACATTCTGACTCAGAGTGACCAATATTCCCAGCCTAGTTCATTGACTTCTCTTATTTTAGATGGCAATTATGTCTAAATGCAACATCTTAGTTGTGAAATATATTTAAAAAAATCAGCTCTCAGAAACTCACCCAAGGTACCTAGAGAGTCGACTGAGGAATTTGAGAGAGAAAAGAGGAAGAATCAGTATGTAACCCTCAGTCTAAAGACACAGCAATGTTTGATCTGGACAATTGGAAGGTTGGAGAGATACTAGACAAAGTTCCCCAGGGCACTGAGGTAATAGCTTTTGGCCATATATAATGAAAACAGAGTGAATAATTCCTAAACAGAGAAGCCACCTAGAAACAGGTTTTCCTCAAAACGTCACCAAGTGTATTATTTCCCAGTCCCAGCTCTGACACCATATACTTGGTCAAATCATAGAACCTCACCACACCTCTGTTTCCTTACATACAAAATAATGGCAGCATTTAAAGTAAGATCCTACCATAAAATTCTACAACTGAAAATATGTAAATCGTCATTTCTAAAAATATAAAGTGCTCTTAAAGTATCAGTGAGATGTGATATCAATGAATAAAGTTTTACTGTCCGGTTGCTTTGAAATATCCAAACGTGAATGTTCAAAGGTAAGTAAAAGCTCCCTAACTTATTCTAAATTCAGAAAATGTACAGTCTATATCAAATAGCATTTAGCTTCTATAAACCATCTTATAGTACAACAAAAATAATAGTATAATTCATGGCATACTTATATAAGGCTTAGCTATCACTCTAATCTTTTTGCTGCCCATAAAACAATCTCTCTCTCTCTCTTTCCCTCTCTCTCTCTCTTTCACATGCTCACACACACACAAACACACACACACTCTTAAACACATAGGTGCATTCCCATATATACACTCATATATTGTGTACATTTCCTGACAAATTTTCCAAAAGTGAGAGTAGAACAAATACTGATACCCTCATTTGGTTGCTGTAGAAGCTCAGGCACAGAGAGGCTGGATGATTTGCTTAAATTTATTAAGCACAGGATTGTGGAGGCAAAAAAAATTAAAAAAAAAAGATTAGAATTCCCTGGCTCCCGTTCCAATGCTCAGCAGTAGACTTTAATGTGCCCCAGCTATCATTCTTGGATGAAGAATACCAAACAAAGAAAAGGATAAGGTCATATTTGATTGTACAAAATATTTTTTACTCTATTTCTTAAAAAAAAAATTAGGGAGGGAGAAAGGGGTCCTGAGAAGATGTCATTGGCTAATGCTGCCATGCTCTGTCCCTAGCACTTTTTTTCTGAAAGCCTCCTTGATAGAGTGTCACTGCTTGACAGCCCAAATGCCTCTTGCTGTGTGGATTGAAAGCGGAAGATAACCAGGCGACATACGCTCTGTCAATGGCAAGAAAAACTGTATCTCTTTCACCTCCAAAGCCTGAAAGCCCTTTGAATACTTGGGCTGGGATGTCCTATGAGGAATCTATTTTCCATGTAATGGTGTGAATTTCCTACATTGAAACTAAATATTCATGACTTCATGAAAGCGCTTAAGCTTCTGTATTAAAAAAAAAAGATTCTAAGTCCGTTTTATACATTTTGGACAAGCTAGTATTTGACATACTCTATATGTTCTGAATAGTATTATAATTTCAAATAAATCTCTACTGACATCATTTCAGTAATGTCATATCCTTAAAAACCATCTGATAGGTGAAGTGCCCTTTTCGTGGATTAACCAAATAGACACATGAGGGAGGATGTAGTAGAGAGAAGAGAGAGCAGGCCAAGAAGGCACTCCTTCTCATGTTCTTTGCTAGGATCCTTCCTCATCTTTGAGCCTCTTTTCTTTCTAAGCCTCTCACAAAGCTCCCATGGAACTTCTTTATGGCTCAATGCCTGCGGCATTTCTCAACAGTAGTAGCATAGTACAGAGAGTTATTCCTGCTCTCTTCCTCTATCTGGGGGAAATATTAAGCAAAGCATATTATACAAGCAAAACCCATTATGGGGCTGTCTCCTGGCCAAATTGAGTCAGGTAGGAATATGAGGCAAGTTTTAGGCATGTAGCCACAAAGATGATTTTATGAAAGCAAACGGCCTTATTACTATGTAAATCTGTTGAAACCTCCTTTAGGATGTGCTTTGTATTGGGAGAACCAAGCTTGTTTCTGTTTGTAGCATCCCCTCCCTCTCTTTTCCCCAGGAAATAGATTGATACTCCAAATATATTCACAGATTTTGTTGAACATGATATAGAAATTACTCAGATTCAAAACATCATGCTTGGTGTGTAGTTGATGGATATGTAATTATTTGATTCTATGTTTGTAAAATATCATTAAAATATCTAAGAATAAATATATTTCTATTTTTATGAAGTATAATCTCAAAAGTCAAGAATGGGAGAAGACAAAGCATCTGAAAGAGCCATTGTTTTTACTTAATGCAGCTGTCCTAGCCTTCAGAGGTCTCTCTGTTCATGCTTCTAATATTACTGTTTAATGTTCATAGGTATTTCTTTAAAATAAGTGTATTCAAAACTTCTTGGTTTTCAGTAAAATATTTATTGTACTAGAAGGTAGAAAATAATGATTAGAAACAAAAGCCAGTCTTCACTTTCAAGTTAGAATATGGTAAAAGACAGAATTAAGGAAATGTGCAATTGCATTGTAGAAGAAGGAGTGTTGTGATAAATGAAATTTTCTCTGATCCTGCACATGGGAAGTGAGGGGAGGCTATTTCCCTCCAGGCTCCAGGCTTGAATCTTGAAGTTTCTGCAAAGTAAAAAGGAGGATGGGAAACTGAACATCCAGCCCAAGCCCTGGTACTGTGAGTTCATGTTCAACATAAGATGAAGGACCTCCCACTTCAGACAATTCTAGATCCTCCTCATGATTGCAGGTTTGTTTACATCGGCCCTCTCATGCCCCCAGGGAAAACACTTTCTTGCCTTCCCTAAATCTACTTCTTTCATTCTTTTTAGCCCATCCTTCTTTATTAATTCTCCCTTGTGTAGTCTTCCGGAATAGTCAGTATTCCCTCCAAAATACTTAACTCGCCAATCTAGACTTGCATCTTGTTAATGTCTCAAATTGAGGAGACATGTGTTTGAACCAAAAATATCCAAGGGAAGTGAGGTGGTCGAGTCTCTGGGGAAGACAAGATGAGAGTTGTGTGAGCAGGGGTGGATGGTGGGTGGTGGGATGAGAAAACAGCTCTTCATTCCAGGTTGTAGTTTCCTTTATTCTATGATAATTAGAATATCAGCTTTATATGGAATCCTCAAGGATAATTTCCCATAAATAAAACTTATCATGTTCATGAGATATCATTGCAACCTGCCCCATCTCAAATTAGAAAGCTGTTTTCCACTACTGCAGTAAGGAATGGGTGCTATTCTTAATGTCTCTCTCATAATTTCTAAATATCTTCCCTGAACAGGAATAGAAGCCTGTTTTATAGAAGAAATCGTGGGTATGGTTAGTTATATGCCTGGATATACAAAAATACAGATTTGGGAGTTATTATTATCTAGATTCTAATTGAAGTCAGAGGAGCAGATAAGGTGACTTTCTCAAGCTAACTGGATGTATAATGAAAAAAAAAGTGCTCAGAATACTGAAAAGAACAGTATATCCACTGGGCTTGGAGAAATTGATGTACAGACCAGAGAGATAAGAACTTTCCTAGATGTTGTGGCCTCAGAGAAGTTGAGATGAAGGAGAACCCAAGCATGTTCATGGGACTTGGTAACAAAAAATGTTTGAGTGGTTTCACTGAAGGCAGTGTGTAAAGCTGGGGAGTCAGAGTTAGGTCATAATGAATGGAAGAACGAATGGAGGGCCTTTCATTTCTAGAACTATGGCAAATCAGATACTCTGAATAGTCCTCCCTAGGGAAACAAGTAATAGACAGGCTATATTATGGAAAACAAAAACCAAAATACAAAAAAAAAAATAAAAAAGAAAACAAAAATCCCTAACTCTTTAAACGTATTGCTGAGCAGACCTGGTATTAAATACACACACACACACACATGCACACACATATGCAAAATGAAGTGACACCAGGCACCCTAGGAGATAGGAAGTCCAGCCTCCATCCTGAGGGCTCCCATCAGCTCCTGAAATATTGAGCTTCCACACTGAGAGTTACATAAGTCATGGGTGCAGACAGTAAGCCTAGGACCAGGCCATGTAGGAAGAAATCTAACAGGAGATTTCCCACACAAATCTGGAAACTCAAAGATTTTACTGTCATGAAAGGACAAAGGTAAAAGAGCAAGGTGAGGGAAGGTAAAGAACAAGGCAACAGGCTGTTTCAAAGTTCATGCTGATCGGAAGGGGATAAATCTTCTCCTGGGAGTTTGGAACTACAAATGAGCCCTGACATGGGTTTTCATTCTGAATTCCCAATATGTATGAAGTCTAAAATTAAAGGAAAACAGGTTTGTAATGTATATAGGCAAATAGCAGAAGTAAAAGCAAATTCCCTCTAAGAGCTCACTGAATTCTGAAACATTTCTAGAAGAGGAATGGCTTATATTTAAAAATACTAAACATCCACATGATAACCTGCACACAAATGTTTATAGCAGCTTTATTCATAATTGCCAAAAGTTGTAAGAAACCAAGATGTCCTTCAGTAAATGAAAAGATAAATAAAGAGTGGTACACCCAAACAATAGAATACTATTTAGCACCAAAAAATAATGAACACACACACAAAAAATGAAAAGACATGGTGGAACTTAAAATGCATATTACTCAGTGAAAGAAGCCAATCTGAAAAGTCTATATTTCATATGATTTCAACTATATGACATTCTGGAAAAAAACTGTAGAAAGATTTAAAAGATATCTGGGGTTAAAGGGATGGGGGGGATGGATAGGTGGAGCACAGGAAATTTTAAGGGCAGTGGAACTATTCCATATGATACCATGATGGTGGATACATGTCATTATATATACACCAAACCCACAGAATATACACCACCAAAAGTGAACTCAGATGTAAACTATGGTCTCTTGGTGATGATGGTGTGTAAATGTAGGTTGATCAATTATAACAAACGTACCACTCTGGGGAGGGGAGTGTTGATATTAGGGGAGGCTGTGTATGTGTGGGGCAGGGGTATATGGGAAATCTCTGCAGTCTCCTCTCAATTTTGCTGTGAACCTAAACCTGCTCCAAAAAAATAAAGTATTTAAACAATTAAAATAAAAAATAAAATAAACAGACGAAGAACAATGAGCAAGAACCTTCAGAAAAACGGATGCAGTAAAATGGCCAAAGTAAACCCTAAGGTGTAACACAGGGCTACAGAGAAGTCACTGGATGACTTAAATTTTCAAAGGAAGGACAACAATACTTGCTGTCTATCAGACTCTGAGTATATTCCTAACCTGGTTATGGTTTTAATATTAGAGCATGCTACAATCCTTTCAGTGTCTTTATATCTTTGCAAGTCTGTGAAGATGGAAATTCAAGTGAACATGAACATCAATGTGTAATAGGAAGAGATGCATCAGTGCCTGACCTTTTCCCATGGTTTAAGGAGTTGTAGACCACCAAATGGTCACACACATCTTACTAGTAAATAGCTGTGGTTACTCATTATGAAATAAAATTAATACATTTTCTTTTAATTTGTGTGTATTATTTTTTCAAACAGTCTATAGATTGTTAAGAGTATAATTACTTATTGAATTGTTTAAACCTACCTACTGGTAGCTATTTCTCTTCATCTAGAGACCTGGAATTAATCATGAATGTTAGTTTGGTTCCTCTCAGCAGTAGATATTATTGCAAAGTTGGAAGCATAAGACGTTTTGGTTGATAATGCCTGTGACAAATAAAGGGGTAAAGCGTGAGAGTAAGCAAGGAAAGTTTTGAGACTGCAAGGAATGTCTGGTGACTGGCAAAAGGAGAGGGAGAAGGAAGGAGGATGGGTAGGAGAAGACATAGACAACTGCATGTCGGAGAAACTCTGTCAGCCCCATAGGGAGCTTGAGTAAAAGGATTGCCAAGGGAGGATACTGTGTTGGGCAGAAATGATCAAGCCCCAATTCCTCACCACACTCAACCATTGGCTGAAATTTGCTGCCTATGACTTGGCTCAAAGGCAGATATCAAGCAGTGCAGCTGGAGGCCACCACCCTCCACATGCCTCACAGCGGCTCTTCTCTACAAGGATATCTGAGCATGGCTGTCTGCCCCACAAGCTGCAGGGTATATGGAAAATACCCACTTCACCTTACATAATTCAGAGAAGCTCCTCCATGGGCTTCCTCAGTGGAAATGAGAAAAGGAAGGTTGTTAGGAGGAACTATATACCACCACCATTGCATTACTCTTGAAGCCACAACTGGTACTCATTCTCTTCCCATACACTTCCTCTTCTGAATTACCCTCACCTTCAGCTTTCACATCTACAGCTTTGAGTGGCTTGGCTGGTAATGCAACCCTAACTCCTAGTGTTGAGAATGTAAGCCCTTGGTCACCACACTCTTTTCTGCCCCAAGTGGCAACACTTTTTCATTCACGGTTACCATTGGTCATGGGAATAACAAAAGCGGCCCAGGTGGATCACCTGGGTGCCTCCATATATTCCTCCTTTTTTCAACATGTAAAAACAGTTCTACCTCCTCATACTAATCACTGAAGAAATATATAGAGAAGGTTTACCTCCAAATGAGTACAGGAGGAGAAAATTAAAACAAAACAGAACAAATTCCACAAATTCAAAAGATGGTAAGAAGGAAGGGAAAGAATAAAAGAAATGCTGAAAATGTAGAAAAAATAAAAACATAAGACAAATAATAAGTTAAAAATAATTATAAAATTAACAGTGATCACAATAAATATTAGTGGGCTAGATTTTCAAATAAAAGATAAACATTTAAATATGTATTTAAAACATAACAAAACAAAAAAAGCAAATATCTTTTCTAAGAGATATACCTTGAACCGAAGGATAAAGTAAAATCAGATGTCAAGATAAAAATAAAGACATACTAGGTGTGTATTAACCAAAGAAATCTGATGTAGCTATATTAATTTCAGATCAAATATTATTTAATACAAAAAGCTTTATTAATAAAAAATAAAAGTTTATTTCACTGGGAACATATAACAATTCTAAGCTAACACATGTAGTAATATGGCCTCAAAAACATGTAAGGGATAACTTGAAAGGCTTCAAACCAAATGCATTCATATGCCTTCCTAGTGGGTACTTTGACATACATCTTTCAACTGATGACAGCTCATACTTATAAAATAGGACAAATGAACCACACATAAGGCTATACAATATTTGAATATTGAAAGTATAAAAATTCATATAATGGGTATATATAAAAATCTCTCGCTGGGCGCGGTGGCTCACGCTTGTAATCCTAGCACTTTGGGAGGCCGAGGCGGGTGGATCACAAGGTCAGGAGATTGAGACCATGGTGAAACCCCGTCTCTACTAAAAAATACAAAAAAAAAAAAAAATTAGCCGGGCGTTGTGGCACGCCCCTGTAGTCCCAGCTACTCGGAGAGGCTGAGGCGGGAGAATGGCATGAACCCGGGAGGCGGAGTTTGCAGTGAGCCGAGATTGCGCCACTGCACTCCAGCCTGGGCGACAGAGTGAGACTCCATCTCAAAAAAAAAAAAAAAAAAAAAAAAAAATCTCTCCCATCTATTGAAGACAACTTATTTTTAAGGGGAATATATAAAGCAATTGTGAAAATTGATGAAAGCCTACTTCATAAAGCTAGCCTCAGAAAAATATCTAATGGGTTGTGTCACACAGAGCTTTCTCTGATATCACCTCAATATGATGAAGTTAGAAAGCACTAACAAGAAAAGATAATCAGAGATATTCCACATACTTGCATTGAAAACCATATTTTATACCTAATTGGTCAAGTAATAAATCATAAGAAAAATTAGAATATGAAAAGGAATGATAACAGAAATATAGTAACAATCTATGAGATATAACTAAACCTAAGTTCTCAAGATAAAATAGTAACCCTGAATACTTTAAAGAAAATGCTCAGATTTCATAAATAAATGATGCAACTTAGAAATTAGCTGAGAAGAGGCCAGGCGCGGTGGCTCACGCTTGTAATCCCAGCACTTTGGGAGGCCGAGGTTGGCGGATCACGAGGTCAGGAGATCGAGACCACGGTGAAACCCCGTCTCTACTAAAAATACAAAAATTAGCTGGGCGTGGTGGCGGGCGCCTGTAGTCCCAGCTACTCGGAGAGGCTGAGGCAGGAGAATGGTGTGAACCCGGGAGGCGGAGCTTGCAGTGAGCCGAGATTGCGCCACTGCACTCCAGCCTGGGTAACAGAGCGAGACTCCGTCTCAAAAAAAAAAAAAAAAAAAAAAAGAAATTAGCTAAGAAGAAATAGGATAAGCCTAAAGAAAGAAGAAATAAATAGAATATTATTTTCTATGTATGATTTTATAAAGAGATAACATGTTACCAAGTTATGACTTTAAGGAAATTTCTTAGATAATAAAAAACATAACTAGAAGACACTTTCCAGTGAGTTTCTCACGTTTCTGCACATCTTGTGGGCAGAAGCATTGGCTACTTTTCTGTGTGCTATCTTTTCAAGGATGCTTGTATTGCAAACAGCCTGGAGGACAGAAATAGTGTCTTCTTCAAAAGGGCAGATTTATTTACTGTTCAGAATAATAATGTCTCCCTTTGAGGCACAGTTTAGATAGGCTCAATGCTCATTATAAAATATTAGGGCTCCTTAATCGTAGTGTTATTCTCCTGTAACACAACCCGCTGTGTTCATAGGCATCACCTAGCCCTCTTCACATTATTCTGCGAGAATTGCAGTTTGGAAAACTTGCGCAAAAATCATGACATCCTAGCTACTTCTATTGCTGTGACAAATAAGATGTCCTTTGTCTCTGACACATAGTTTAATGTCTTCTGTCAATATCTGTGTAACAATTGCAAACTAACTTGTTAACTTGCAAGTAGGTTGTTCTTATGAGAGAAAATAAAATTGGATTCCCACCTTTAAACACACATCAAAATCTATAGTAGGTTAATTAAAGGCTTAAATGTAGGAGCTAAATACATAAAACTTTAAGAAGACAATATAGGGCAATCTTTGTGATCTCAAGACAATGAAGAATTTATGTCCAAAAAAAGTGCTAACTGTAAGTGTAAATAACATTAGATAAACTTAAATCATTTAATATTAAAACATCTGTCTCTAAAATGACCATTATGCAATCCAAAAGACAAGCCAGAAACTTAGAGAATAAATTTTTAACACGTATAATTGATGAGGAATTCATATTTAAAATAAATAAAGAACTTTTAAAATTATTAATAAGATTTTAAAAGTCAATTCAAAAAATGAGCAAATACTATGAAAAGTCTTTCCACAGAAAACTTATGAAAAGTTCCTAAATATATGAAAAGGTGTTCCATCTTATTTGTAGTCATAGAATGCAAATTATAAACATAATAAAATATCTTTTTCAAATTATTGAATTGTCAAATATTTCTTAAAAATCAGATAATATTGAACATTGCCTAGAATGTGAAACATCAGAAATTCTTCTCTGCTGCTGGTAGGAAAGTAATTTGGTATGACTTTTTATGGAAAATGTTTGCCATTACCTTTTAAAGTTGAATGTATAAAGACCTTTCTATGCAGCAAGTCTAATCCTAGATATACAGTCCAGAGAAATGGTTGCACAAACAAACCAAGAGATGTTTAAAAGAATGTCCATGGCAAAATTGTTCATAATAGTAAATACTGGAACTAATTCAAATGGTCTTAAGTAGTAACAATGGACAAATACATGGCGCCACATTACACGATAGAATATAGCACTAAAAAATCAATAAGCTACTGCCTACGCTTTAACATGAATGAATCTCAGAAGAGAATACAACACAGAGTGGTTACATTGAGTATAACATAGGTTCAAACAAATATGGTAGTGTTTGGGGATACATATACGTGAATAGAACTAGAAACAAGCAAATTAGATGAAAACAAAATTAGGATAATATTGCAGTTACCTCTATGAGGAAAAGGGAGCTACTCTTGATGAGGGGCGTAGAGGAGGCTTCTAAGAACTGGTAGATTTTTAGTTCCTAATCTTGGTTATTAGTACAATGGCATTAATTTCATCATTATTCTCTAAAAAGGTGTACAGTAAAAAAAAAAATTTGTATGTAGAATATATTTTTGCAGTAAAATTTTAAGGACATTTTCAATCTAAATATAACAGTGTGATAACTACTTCAACATATGCAGTATGATATATAGAAAGTCTAATTACATCCTCTGTAGTCAACAGAGATAAATTATTCTTTCTAAATGATGCATTTGCATTACAGCTCAAATATCTCTTCTTTAAGTAGCTTTGCACTGCTTTGTAGACTATCTCACATGCTTGTTTCTCCTTGGTTCCAAAATTGGGGTCAATGAAATCATCTTTGCTGTTTTTCTTTCTTCTTGTTTTTTGTTTTGTTTTGTTTGTTTGTTTGCTTGTTTTTTCAGAGAGTGAAGCTGTGAAATATGTGTTCTTTATATGGCAAAATGTAAGAGAGAACTACAATTCCAGTCCTTTTAGATTTTAACTGTGTTCATTTTTCTGTATACATATCTCGTTGTGAGTTAACGTTGTAAGTTTTGCGATGAGTGAGCAGTCATTCTGGTGAATAACGGGGCAGATGGCAGAGTGGCTCCACACTCAAATAGCATCAAACTATGATCCCCCTGGAACATGGGCATATATTTTTCCAGCAAAATTTCAACTGTCTCCATATAAAAACATGTTCTCTCATCATCTCTGCCTTGTCATTTTTCTTTGTCTTGAGATATCTACTCACTCTTTCATTCATGCCTTCATAGAAAATCTAAAATCAAAGGGTTAAAGAGACATTAAGGAATATTTACAGAGAGAGAAGTAAGGAAAAAGATACTGGATCGTTCAAACAAATTAGAAATTTTGATTACTACTGCTCGAGGCCAGCAATATTTGTGGTGTTTTAGGCTCAAGGGTGCCAGGCTGCCTGTGGAAAAGACTAAATTAATTAATGTTTTCTGAGATTAATTAGAAAATTAAATGGAAGTATAATGAAACCAGCATGGCTTAGCTCACTGGATCTACAACTATGCACCACTAAATTTCAGTGTTATTCAAAGTTTCTATATATTACTTGAATACAAATACAGCAAGATTGGCTGTAATTTATTTATTTATTTATTTATTTATTTTTTACTATTCTATCACCTAATTCCAAATAGAACTACTAGGAACTTCACAGTAATATAAAGCACAAAGCTGTCTGACAGTCCTGGCCTGAGTTAATGTCCTTCAAAGTGCTTTCAAGAAAAATAAACTAAAATATCCCCCAACTTTCTGGTGGTATTTTGGAAGGTTGCCACATATCATGATATTGGCCTCTTTACTGGATAATCCTCCTAGATTCTGTGAGCCTTTTTCCAGCTGAAACACTTTTGGTCAGTGCATGGCATCTCCCATCAGCAAAAGGAGGTTTCAGAAAGGAGGCAATATACTCCAACAGGGAGGAGGAAGAACCGAAGAGGTGAAACTTCACATTTGTTGTGTGGAAGTGATGTGACAAACGTTTTCACCTTCTTCTCTCTGCGTCTGGTTTTCTGTAAAATGAGAATATTTTAAATGTTCTCCCCATGTCCCTATTGAGCTGTCAGGTAACTGAAATGAAACAAGTATGAGCCCATTATCATATGATGCAATCCCATCAATGAGGCTTTTAGCCGAGTTTAATATGGCTGGCAAATAAGGGTATTCAATAATTGAAAATTTATGGAAATAAATTTTTAAGTAAATACACCTCCAAGAAAATACAATTGTCTTTTATTAGACTGCAGATGTGTCTTATGACTCGCTTGACAAGTCTTATTCAAACCTTTCCTCTGCCAATTTTTCAAATCCAGCTTCTTGGGGCTAGTTTTCTTGCTGTTTTCAAGATATCGTTTGTATCTTAGAAACAGTATGATAGATTGTATACTGGGAAAGACAAAAGAACAATCAAACTCATCTACTTGTTATTAGTTGGACAATCACCGGATCCAGCAAGAGGCAACAGATAATTGATTATGAAATGCATTATGTTTCGTAATATGATTATGAAATGCATTATGTTTCGGAACCCCATGATTAGTTATAAAAAAGAAAAATTGTATCCACTTTCACTGCTAACCTTCCTTTTTCCATTTTTAAAGAGAACGGTCTAGTTTTTGTTTGTTTGTTTGTTTGTTTTTAAAGCACAACTGGTACCGTGTCAAAAATGTCAGCATGGAAAATGTTAAGTTTTGATATGACAAGCATTTTAAAGAGAAAAATCATTCTATCACACTCAGTATCATTCGTAAGGGTTGTCTTTTCATCTTCAGTTACTAAGACCCTCTTATTTAAAACTGAACTTACAAATAAAAACTAAAATTTGTCTCCTTTTAAATGGAATAGATTTTTTTTCTCACGAAGTGATATTAATATTTTAATTTAGATTAGTGATTCCCAAAGATTCTTCAGTGGAGTCTCATTTGATGAGATGTTTCTGGAATAGTTTTCTACAATGAAATAAATTTGGAAAATACTTCCATCTCTTGAATTTACTCAGCATATGAGAAATGTTAAGTCCCTGAGAATTCTTACAGAAAGGACATTGGCTTAATTTTATGCAAATATATTTATCTGTACATAGATTTTAAATTTAACATCTAATTAGGTCTATTAGATGCTGATTCAAACTTTATGTTCCCCACAGCAGAAACTGGAAAATCTTGTAAGATCCCTATGAGAGCCCTGTAGACCCATAATAAATAGCATTTGGTGATTTTAGAATGCAATAATTTGACTAAACTCTAGACTAGAAAAAAGGGAATTTTAATCCCAAGTCACATGTGGGAGTATAATGGTATCAATCATATCAAATTGAGCTATAATCCTAATTAATTAGAATTTTATTTAGTAATTTGTATATTTTGGTCCCCTAAACAAATGTAATACTTATTGGGCTAATTCATTGCAATTTTCATCACACTCAGAACTATGAGGTGAGTTTTGCGGTGGTTCTCACACTTTGCAGGTGTCAGCATCACCTCGGGGTTCTCTGTGGTCCTAAACTACTTCCACTATCCTGGCCTCCACATTTCTCATTAGGTTTAATGATGATTCTGATAGCTACTGCGTTTGAGAATCACCCCACAACTGAAATTGGAGCTGTCCTCATTTTGTTCTTTTATTCTTTAGTTTCCCATGAGGTCCCACCTTGGCACTAAACATAAGACACAAAAATAGAACAGTTGGTGAGATACTAGCCTATTGTAAAGGTGAAATCTCCACCATATATTCTGGAGGGCATGGTTTTTGCTCAGAGAGGTTTCAGTTATTGATATAGTTATCAGAATGTTGCTTCCTTTGCAAAACTGTCCCATTACCTCTTCGATGAATGACACAATTTAGTGTAGGAACAATGTGTTTTGTTTTCTTCCAATGGCTCCCAGAATGAACCTCATCTGTGTTCAATCAAGTCCAGTAGAGAATTAATAATAGCAGTGGGGGTAACAACAGCAGAAAGCAGGGTTCAAGGTGCAGGGTTCAGGATAAGATAAGACAGGCTGAAGAGCAGAAGTGGAAGAAAGCAAACCAACAGGGACAACTATCCCAGCATGATGGCATTCTATAATCCCAATTAATTAGAATTTTATTTGGTACTTTGTATATTTTGGTCCCCCAAACTAATGTAATATACTTCTTGGGCTAATTCATTGTAATTTCCATCACACCCAGAAGTAGGATGTGAGTTTTGCTGTGGTTCTCACACTTTGCAGGTGTCAGCATCACCTGGGTGTTCTCTGTGGCCCTAACCTACTTCCACTCTCCTGGCCTCCACTTTTGGTGGATCAGTTGGTGAGATACTAGCCTATTGTACAGGTGCCTTAGGGGTGGGGGTTAACAACCAGTTGCAGTCACAGCATCATGACGTAAAAACAGATAAACTGTAGTCAGGAAAGTGTCAGAGTCATTTGGTGTCACTCTCATGCAAAGCTGGGTTAGTCTTAGTCTGAAACCCATTCCACTGCCCAAGGAGGGACAGATTTTCTTACATGCATTTCTCTTTCTAAGAGGCAAACCTGGAGTGACTGCATCCTTTACAAACACTTCATCCTGATTTAGAGCCAAATAAAGTATCCTAGCTAACATTCAAACAAAGAAACAAAAACACCTTTATAAAAGGGAAGCCCTTCAACAGCTTTGCTGAGAAATCACTGCTTTGATAAAACCAGGTCCTAAAAGAGCATACACACCAAAATTCAAAAATTCTTGAAACCAATTCTTCTTCTAACATAAAACAGAAAACCACAACAAAAAGGACTCCTTTTCTACTGCTTTCAAATTATAATGTGCTCTCAAAATTATAGGTCAGTTTCACCAGTCTGAGGGGTTCTTCTTTTTATTTTGTTTTTCTTTCCATCCCCCTCTCTGCTGTCTGGCTCTCCGTAGCATGGCTTTTATTTTATTATTGTTCAGGTAGCACTATGCATAAAGACTTCAGAAAAAAAAAAAATGCCAGTGCCCAAGACACTTTGCTGGCCTTTTCGCTGGATAATTATACTCACTCTTCATAACATTAAAGGCATGCCTTATTGGTGGTGGTTCAGAGACCTTCTTTTCCACAGAGAGATGAATTGTTTCTATGGGCCTTGATGGTCTTCAAATTATCTAAGTGCAGAAAAGAGAGCAGAGTGAATTTTATTTTAACTCATTTTATTTCTGAATTTATTTCCCACTAGCTAGGAGGTGGTGACTGCCCCAGCAGTCAAGTCAATTGTTATCTGTGGGACTTGATTATGTTTGGACCCAGTCGCTCATTTTGAGCAAGACACAGTTAATGAGGAGAGAAATGAAAAGTGCATTGAGTCACAGTGTGTTTGTGGTAATTTGTGACACATTTACTCCACTCAGTTCTTTGTTTATTCCTCCCGCCTCCATGCAGGTTTTGTAGAAAAAGAAGCAGATAAGCGAATTCACTGGTAGACAGTCAAGGGTGTTGAAGGTAATGAATCTCTCTCTCTCTCCATTGTTGGCAGTAATTGGGGCTCTGTTCATCTCTACGGTAAAATGCTGGGGAAGCTCACGTTAACGAAACTTCTTATTTTCCATTATTTCACAACATATTTTTCCTTGACACTGCTAGTTTTTATTTTCACTGTTTTTGTTTTTTTGGTGCGCTCTGTGCCACTTTTCTAAATAATAGTTCATTAAACAGTTCACAGTGTGTGTTCTGTAGAAATGTAAAAAAGTGATTGGATGATACTAATTAAGGAGAGATTTTGTTTCCACTTACTGCAAATCAATGGTGGGTTACATTAAAGCTGCATTTTGCGATGAGTTTAACACAAAAGAACAGCTGTGCTAAATACATATTTCAAGACATACAGGTAGGTCAAATAAACATTCCTTTCCTTGAAAAGTCTGTATGTTATAACTATAAATTCTACTTGCAAAACTGTGGGGAGACACAAAGGCTAATTATTCACTACAGTCATTATTAGTTTCAGTAGAAACTGTGAAGGATAAAATTGGGATGTGTTCTGTTACTTCTAGTTCTTACTTTAATCTAGGTCCTACAATGAACGGGTATCACTGTGATATTTTTACAGTCTTATTTTCAACTGAATCATGTCTTCTTTTTCTGATGATGATTTTGAATTGAGGGGGAGACGTGTCAATGTGCTTTTATGACTTCACTGTAACTATCTTTGTGATTATCTTTAATCTGCTACATGATAAGATTTGTTTCCTAGAAACATTATTTTTCTCCAAACAAGTTTGAGGTAATATGGTCCAGTTCTGTAAATGACAATTAGCAGCCATTAAAAGAGCATTATAAACTCAGACGGACACAAACAAACACTTAGATCAATGGAATTCAAGATCAGAGAAATAGAAGATAAAATATCTACGTCTCCCACATGATTTTAGCCAGCAGTAGCTGCATTTCAGACTGTATGCCTGCAGCCTATATTTACATACATCTCTTTGAGTAAGTGTTATTTTTCACAACAGTAGTAGTATTTGTGCTGCTTTTGTTGACATTTAGATAATATACAATAGATACCTTATAACAGTGATCTGTTTCATTTACAGTTTCACTAGCCTACAACAGTGTCCACTGCAGTTACAGGTTTGCAGACTCACAGATATTCTCTTCCAGATGCAATTTTGCTGTAACTTAAATTTTTGTCAAGCACGTGTTCTGCTTAAATGTTGGATTTTTTTAATAGAATGAAATTGATTAAAAGGCCTGCAAGCGAGGACTCCAAGATGACTTCCAGATTCCACATCTGACTTGCTGGATGAGTCAGGGCCACTGGCCCTGTACATTGGTCTTGACATCTGTAAACCCTTCTCAATGGTAATGAGAGTTACCTAGGAGCACCAGGACACAAGTGACTTCAAAGGGATTTCTTCACCTGAGGGAGATGCAAGCCAGAGTAAAGGTAGGGAATCAGGCTGTGAAAGCAAATTTCTTTCAACATGTGACCAAAAGCTCAGGAGGCTATGGTTGATTAAAGGGCACAGCTTTTCAAGGCAGCCAGTAGAATTCATATTAGTTCTGAAAAAAGAAAAAAATGCATTTTTTCTGTATTCTAGGGCAATAAGATGAGACAGAAATGAAATTCACTGCTGTAATGTAAATGACATTCATTCATGTAAGTATATCTATACGAGCATTTACACTATGGTCTTTATGATGCCCATATCTACTTTGATGTTTTCCTTTACTTCCCAGACATGAAAACTCTGCATCTCAGTTGTATCATCTGTAAAACTGGGATAATCCTCACTCTCCTTTCCTTCATATGAGGGTTAAGACAGTAACAACAACCAAACTATACATTGTTGTTGTGGAATTAACTGTGCCTGTTTGTTATGGGATGCCCATGGTGGAAAGAAGCATTGATTATACACAGGGTGGTTGAGCTGGATTTAAATGCTGTTTTACAAATGTACATTGAACACTTGCTGTATGGTAGGCAATGTTTTTTGCTCTTGGAATATAGTCAATAAACACAGAGCAAAAAATTTTCTTAGCTTTATGGAATTTATAAATATATATATATAAATTTTATTTTACTTTATGTTATGGGATAAATGTGCAGAATGTGCAGGTTTGTTACATAAGTAAACATGTGCCATGGTGGTTTGCTTCACCTATCAACCCATCACGTGTGTATTAAACCCTGCATGCATTAGCTATTTGTCCTGATGCTCTCCCTCCCCTCAGCCCCCACCACCTCAAAAGCCCTGGTGTGTGATGTTCCCATCCCTGTGTCCACGTGTTCTCATTGGTCAACTCCCACTTATTAGTGAGAATATGCCATGTTTGATTTTCTGTTCCTGTGTCAGTTTCCTGAGGATGATGGCTTTCAGCTTCATCTATATTCCTGCAAAGGACATGATCTCATTCCTTTTTATGGCTGCATAGTATTCCATGGTGTATATGTACCATATTTTCTTTATCCAGTCTATCATTGATGGGCATTTGGGTTGGTTCTATGTCTTTGCTATTGTAAATACTGCTGTAACAAACACACATACACATGTATCTTTATAAAAGAGATTCATATTCCTTTGAGTATATACCCAGTAATGGGATTGCTAGGTCAAATGATATTTCTGGTTCTAGATCCTTGAGGAATTGGCACACTGTTTTCCACAAAAGTTGAAGTAATTTATATTCCCACCAGCAGTGTAAAAGCATTCCTATTTCTCCACAGCATCTACTGCTTTTTTACTTTTTAATAATCGCCATTCTGACTGACATGAGATGGTATCTCATTGTGGTTTTGATTTGCACTTCTCTAATGATCAGTGATGTTGAGTTTGTTTTTCATATGTTTGTTGGTCACATAATTGTCTTGTTTTGAGAAGTGTCTGCTCATGTCTTTTGCCCACTTTTTGATGGAGTTGTTTCTTTCTTATAAATTTGTTTAAGTTTCATATAAATTCTGGATATTAGATCTGTGTCAGATGGGTAGATTGCAAAACTTTTCTCCTATTCTCTAGGTTGCCTGTTTACTCTGATTATAGTTTCTTTTGTATTGATGTGCAGAAGCTTTTTAGCTTAATTAGGTCCCGTTTGTCAGTTTTAGCTTTCATTGCAATTACTTTTGGCGATTTCATCATAACATCTTTGTCCATACCTGTGTACTGAATGGTATTGCCAAGATTTTCTTCTAAGATTTTTATGGTTTTGGCTTTTACATTTAAGTCTTTAATCCGTCTTGAGTTAATTTTTGTATAATATGTAAGGAAGGGGTCCAGTTTTAGTTTTCTGCATATGGCTAGCCAGTTTTCCCAACACCATTTATTAAATAGGGAATCCTTTACCCATTGCTTGTTTTTGTCAGGTTTGCTGAAGATCAGATGGTTGTTGAAGTGTGGTCTTATTTCTGAGATCTCTATTCTGTTCCATTGATCTATGTGTCTGTTTTGGTACCAGAACTTCCAATAATATGTTGAATGGCAGTGGTGAGAGAGGGCATCCTTGTCTTGTACCAGTTTTCAAAGGGAATGCTTCCAGTTTTTACCCATTCCATATTATGTTGGCTATGGGTTTGTCATAAATAGCTCTTATTATTTTGAGATATGTTGGAATTTATATTTTATCACAATGTGTTTGCTCTTGTCACCCTTCTCATTCAAGAGGCAAAATGTATTTTGGGGCCGTGTGTGTGTGTCTGTGTCTGTGTTGCTACTGGAAAATGAAACAAGCACAGGAAAATACTTTCATTATTAAGTCCTAAATAGATTTGAGTGAGTGTCAACAAGTGAAGTGAATATGAAGTCGTGTCAGAAACTCTGAAATCTAGAATCAGCTTTGCTTTACTCTGTGTTCTTATGAGCCAGCCTGTTCTGATCACCTCCCCTGACATGTACATGGATGGCTCTATTTTATTATGAACTGAGATAGGAGACTGGAGAACTATCCCAAGAAGAATATCACATTGTCTACCAGGAAGTTCCTAAGATGGAGGTTAAGAGCTCAGATGGGAGTGTCAGAATATCCGGGTCCTACTCACCATCAAGAATTGTTTCAAAGGATTACTCCTGTTGAATTAAAAGGTAATTTTTACAAAAATAACAGCAGTTAGTTATTAAATTATCTCAGTGAAGTGGTTTATTACTTAAAATGATGACAAAAACATGAAAGATCCATGTTTAGGGCCAGTAAATATTTGAAAACACTTATTGGCAATTATATATGAAGATGATTATTATATCATGATTTATACAAGAATGAGAAAGTTTTGCTCTAATCCTTCATGTGAAGTAATGACAGGCACAGAAATGAGAAAGTGAAACTACCTTTATAGGCAAGTTCTAGGTCTTTGAAGGCCTTGATGCTTTGTAAAGAAAGTCGCAGTCCTTCGTTTAGAACTCTAGAGCCATTGAAGCTTTTAAGTATCAGTGTTTCATGATCTTCTTTACAAATGAGAGAGATCCTTTTATTGCAGAAGATAGAGGCTGAAAGACTAAGTAGACAGGTGATGAGGGTCTGACTTAGGACAACAGCAGAAAGGCAAAAGAGAAGAGTTTTTAGGACTATTTGTGATATAAAATTAGCAGAACCTGGCAATTATTTCAAGTAAGAAGTTTGAAGAAATAAGAACAAATATACCATTCAAGCTTCTAGGTATTATAGATGGTGTCACCAACTAAGAGACAGACTATAAAATTGGAAAAAGGTTGAAGACATTACACAGAGTGTCCTTTGACATCTGGGAAAATTGTGGTGCTGAAGGGATTCCAGGGTGGACAAGGCCATCAGGCTGGAAGTGTAGAGATTGATAGCTTATGAGAGAAGACTGGGTTCGAAGTACGGATAGATGTGCACGTCACCAATAGGTTGATGGTAGTTTACAATTACATAAGGATGAGATCATCTAGGGACTATGCACAGCAAGAGCATTGGGGACAAGGCTGGAGCACATCTCCACAACATCTCCCCTGGAATGCTAGTCAGCATTGACACTGATGGGTTGATGAGAAATGGCAGGCCAGGAATAGGCCTAAGATAGCACATGGCTATGGTGGGCAGAGTTCTGAAATGCCTGCCACCTGGTGTGCACACTCCATACTACTTCCTCTACTTGAGTGTGGGTGCCCGTGAACACGACGGGATAGTCCCTCTTGTGACTGAGTTACATTATACAACTCCATCTTGGCAGTCAGAAGAAAGATTGTCCTGCTGGCTCTGAAGTGAGATGCTATTCTATAAAGGAGCCAGACGGCGGCCATGTGGCTATGACCTAGGGGCAGCCTCTGGTAGCTGAGAGATCACTGGCTGACAGCCAGCAGGAAAACAGGAACCTCAGTTCTCCAACCAGCAGGAAAACAGGAACCTCAGTTCTCCAACACACAAAAAATGAATTCTGCCAACGACCTGAATGAGCTTAGAAAAGGGCCTCGAGCTCCAGATGAGAATGCAGTTCTGCCAACATCCTGATTTCAGGCTTGTGCAACACTGAGCAGATAACCCAGCTATGCTGTGTGGACCTCTGACTTCCAAAAACTGACAGAAAATAAATGGGCTCTGTTTTAAGCCACTTAGTTTGTGGCACTTTATTGTGGAGCAATAGGAAACTAATATAATGGTTTGAGAGGTAGGAAGGTTTCTTTGATGGCAACAGTGGTACACTGAAAAGATTCCTTCCACAGAGATAGTTGACATGCACACAGTCCAGATGCTCAGGGCCTAATACGTGCTAGTAGCAGTATATGCCTTTTGTTTTTTCTTAATTTGGAAGCTTAAACTCAGGGTCCTAAGTCTTAACACAATCCAGAAAGCTGCATCACTGTTTCTATCAAAAGAAGGAAAAAAATATACTTATTTTAAAGGCCATCCCTTCTAGCCAGATTAGATATCCACTCTGGACAAGATCTACAGATGTATTTTGGTATCTTTAGCCATAGAGGAGAATTTAACGTAGCTTCTAAAAAATGACCATCATCAAACACATGATGTACTTATGAACTATGTACCAAAAACAATTAATGTCTTGGCAAGACAAATGTCCATGAAGAAAAACTACAATCTTTCTCCCTTTCCTTTCTCCTTTCTCCTAAGAGGTAAAAAGACCTGGCCCTTTATTGCCTGCAAATACTGTCTGCACTTCCTTGTCAAAACAGTCTGCTACAATTTGAATGAAGGAAGGTTTTGAAATGCTTCTCAACTTAACATTTCCAGGGTAATATTTTCTTTTGAGTTGACAGACAAAGCCTTCATCTGTCAAATGAGTGTACTCAAGAGATTATATCAATGGCTAATCCAATTAAAAATCTTTGGTATATTCAGTTATCTCTGCTGTGAATTCGATGAGATGTAGATTGTGGAGAATAGAAAGTTATATTTACTTTTCCCTTAAATCTTTATTAATCCTTTTTGTATTTAACTTTAGGAAAATTATAACTTCTAATTATTTTTCCCTATCTCTAGAATGAAATAAACTAATAATAAAAGAATAATTCTACCCCAAAATGTGTTTTTTTTTAGATTTATTTTTTCTTAGTTAACATCATATGCTTAAGCAAACTTATTTTACTAAATTCAGTGGGTAGAAACAAAAAAGAAATACATAGGTAGGGCCAACCTAGTGTTATGCTGTGGGGTGTGTGTGTGTGTGTGTGTGTGTGTGTTTCTGTGTGTGGTTTGATTAGGGATATGCCTCACAATAAAGTCCACTCATTATGATCCAGTTTTCCAAGTAGTTAATTTGGCAGTCTCTAGATAGAGCTACCAAGTATAAAGACTGTATAATATAATTTTATTTCTGCAGAAACATTGTAAGAAAAACAACTAATAATTATTCTGGAATAAAAACACTTTTTAAAAAAGAAAACTATTTCGTTATTTATTTAAAGACTGAGTACTTTTTGTAATTTTGGTAGAGACGGGGTTTCACCATGTTGCCAAGCCTGGTCTCGAACTCCTGGGCTCAAGTGATCCACCCGTCTTAGCCTCCCAAAGTGCTGGGATTATAGGCATGAGCCACCGCACCTGGCCAAAAGTAAAAACACTTTTTGGAAATCTTTTAGAAATTAAGTCGTTAATAGATGGTAAAAGCCTCATGAAGGCAAAGACTTTTTGCTTCCTCCTTCAGACTTCAGGGTTTTGGTTGCTTGTTGGTAAGAGCTTGTGTTCATGTGAAAGAAAAAGATACACAAGGCAATGTTTTAATTTATTATATATGATCCTCTTCTATTTCATTTTGTATCTTGTGTGGGAAATTCTAATCCTCAGATTTGTGGCCTCACTTGCTTCCTAAGAGAACTATTTTTCCAAGTTACAAGATGCTTCAGGCTGTCTCCCAAAGCATTACAATAAACACCACAGTGAGGGTGTGAATGCATCATAAGAACATTGGGAGGGGCGCTTGAGAATATCTGGATATCTCCTAATGGCATCTGAGCAAGCTTTGTATCTTGCCTGAGAATGTCCAAGCTAGGTTATTGTAACCATTTCTCTAGCAGATTCAGTCTGAGTTAAGGGAATTTTCCTCTAGAAGGTTTTTTTTAATGACACTCTCCACTTTACCTAAAACCTTATCTCATGTTTTTAATTCTACCTTATAAAATGTTACAACCAGAAAACCCACATTCCTTTATTAAGTCCTTCCCCCATAAAGAGAAAGTGGCTACAATGGGAATTCTGCTCTCCCAGTTCTTTGGCTATCATCAACTTGGCCCTCCTCTCCTTTACATCCCTGAAGCTTTGCATGTGTGATTATCATAACTCCCTTTTGTGTGGGATTATGTGTAATTAAGTTTTCAATCAATTTGACTAATTAAATGGAAGTACTGTCTGTGGGCTAGATCAGGAGACTAAAATCTGGGTTTCTGAGTATTACCACTAATTCACTAGGTGGATACAGCAGTTTATTTAACCTCCAATTTTCCTAATGGAGGAAGTAGAGTAGGACGTCTTTAAAGTCAGATTCTATAAGAAGCCCAATTTTTGTAAGAACCCCAAATTTATATCTCTATACCTTTGTTCTCTCTTGTGCCTCAGATCCAAATTCCCAGCTGCCTCCTCTTGCTGGGGAGTGCAATACCTCACCAGGTCCACCTGAAAAGTCAGCCATATCCCTGAGGAACTACTGCAAACCCCTGGCTAAGGATGCTGGCACTGACACTGGCCTGGACTTTATAGATTTCCCTGCTCAAATGGTGGTAGACCTAGGGAAGAGACTACATCAAATTCATTGGCTAAATATTTGTACTTTATTTTACTTCTTCATGAAGTAAGTATTGTGCTGGGAAGATATCCTTTGCCTTATTAATGTTTCTAACTTTGGAACAAATTTAAAATAATAGAAAATAATTTCTGAAAGTTACCTTAGTGATACTCCAGCCCAACCTCCTTATATTCTATAAGGAAAATGACGTCTCTGCAAGATAAGGGTTGGCTCACTGTAGAAGGAGCTAGAACTCCATGGCTCCTTCCCAGTGCTCTCGCCATTGATTGCTACAACCGTGGGTCATGTACGCTTTTCTCGCACAGCCACAATCATGTATGCCACTCAGCATGATGTCACCTTGCTAAAATAAGGGAGTATTCAGAGCAGAGCTGACTCATCTCAATGACAGGGCAGTTGGATGCCATCTAGTATGCCTTAGGTGTCCAGAGAAACAGAAAGCATGAGCGTGGCAGAGTCGCTGGATGGCCCTGCAATCTGTATTATTTTCCACCAGGCACACTCTTTTGTTACACTATGGAGTAAATGAGAGCTGCAGAAAGAATCCCCAAGAACACATAATTTCCAGAAAAACAGGCAATAATCCAAGTGAGAGGGAAGAGGCATATAAATCCCATCAGCCCATCCAGCCCCAAAGAGGCTCCAGGTGAAGATGAAGAAATCTCACTCCTAAGCCTAGCTTCCTTCTTCTGCTGGGCCTTTCTGCAAGAACTCACACTAGACCCCTAACTTTTGATCATCATCCTCACTTCACTTAACCAAGCCTAAATGTGTATTTCCTTCAGAGATTACATTAATAGCTTCCTTTCTTGTCTGACCACAGGACAAGGCAAAGTTTCCCTTACTTTACATTTCTTCAAAATTTATTTATATCATCTGCTCTGTAATATCGTATACTATTAATACGCTGACTTGCGTGTGTTCTGTAGTTATTTCATATGTGTATTTCACATCTCCCTGCAACATTACGAATATTTGAGGGGAGAGGCCATGACTTCTGCTTCTTTGGAATCTCTAACAGCCCTTACCACGTAATAAGCTCATTGAGTTGACATAAATCTCTATGGAGACCTGAAAAGGGGTGAGTTTGTTTGTTTGTTGGTTGGTTGGTTTTGAGCCACTCTTTTGATGTTCTTTTCATGGTTAAACAAGAAAATAAATGACATGGGCCTCTGGTGAGTTAAAACTGGCCCAGTACCCAAGCACCAATTCATTAAAAGCATTTGTGGATTCAAAAGCAAAAGCAAATTTTAAAAATGTTTAATACTTTTAGTTGAAATTTTAGAGTATGTATCTATATTTTTAAATTAATATGTATATTTAAATGTTAATGTAGAGTAATGATTAATAGAATTATTTAGAGTAGTTTAAAGCAACCCCTGAATCAATAGTTGTGATGTAAAAATATGATCACAGCTAGTGCAGAAATATATCTCCGCACTGGAAATGAAATCATTTTGCTTTTTCCTGCTAAACTAATTCCTACTCTGTCATGCTTACTGCTCACAAATGTTTCAGGGAATAATATGTGTTACAGCTGTTAGAGACAGGTCTGCAATGTTAAATAGTAGCAAGTCAAAGATGACAAGTTTTGTCATTTAATGAGTTAAAGATCAGATACTAATATTGTATTAAAACTAGGTGATGTGCACTCATAGCCTACTATTCTGTTTGCTGGCAAAATGTCAGCGGAGAAGCAACAGGAAATAGCAGAATGTGGAAGACAAAAGTTGCCCATACTTAAAGGATGGCAATGAAACAAAATGAAGTTTGTTTAATTGAAACAATGAATTGTTTAATTAAAAGAAATTCCTATCTCTTATTCATTAAGATAAGCATCATGGAGATTCATTTTAGAACAAAAGTCTAATATCTGCTTTGCAACTTCAGTGCTATTTTTACATAATTTTGTTTTCCAGAATAATACTGGCTGGGAGAAGGAAAGAAAAAAACTGCACTTACGCTTCCCTATGTACTGAGCATATATGACTGTCTCAAATAAAATTAACAACTTCAAAAGAACTGCATCACGAATTTTGATTAATCCAGAGATATAACTGGGAGGTGAGAAGGAGCTTGACTCACAGCCCTCTTGAAAGCTTTAAGTCTCTTAAAATTTACATTCATGTCCACTGAATGGTGACAGATCAAGGAATTTCTAGGAAACTCTGAAGGCAATGGCACATTGGATATTTCCTTTTTATGAGAACATTTAGACAAGTAGAATAAAAATTTCTCTATTAAAAATAAAATTGACATATGGTGGAAAGAAACTAATTCCAGAATATAAAATAGACACAACCACATTTTTTTTTTCCCAACTACACTGGTTAAGGAGAGCTTACCTTTTAGATCCTTAGAACTATAAAATTACGTGCAGTGACATCTGTCTCCATTAAGTAGAGTAATTTCCCAGAGAGGAGCAAGACTTTCAACACAACAATAGGAGGCTTGCCTGTTGACAGGAAAGAATGTTCCTTGACCTGACCGTGGCTGATGGGACTCTGATGTGATCTCCCAGGACTGGATGGTCTAAAACACTGATTCATTAGTCTGTTTAATCTTCATGCTTGCTAAAAAAGAGATCCTCCTTGATTTAAAGGCTGTCAGGCTGTCATCTCAAGAGGTCCATCCCTTGTCATTCTCTGCTTCCACAATCAAATAAAATGATTCCTAGTCCTGTTAGAAAGAATTACCATAAAGACGAAAGCATTCTAGAAATAGAACCTGAAATTTTTAGCTAGGGACATTTACATGTCTATCTCTACCTACTTTTACTCCCACTGTGATTTTCAGTCACTGAGGTAGATATTTTCTATCCTCACTATAATTATATCATTTTTGAAAAGTCTCTGTTATAAAAATACATTATATGGTTAGTGGTGCACTGACAATTAAGCTTCAAACTAAACCTAAGTTTCACAATTATAATGTTATCACTTAGAGTTAAGGTTTTGATACAGGAACCCAGATACATTGCAAAGAAAGTTGAGAAAAATAGATTGTGTTAGTGGGAGGAAGAGGGAACTGGGACAGTCCAAAAAGAATTATCATTTGAGTCCCCTAAATGCACACATTTGAAATACACAATGTTGGATTGGATAGGAATTCACATTGCTCTGAGTTCTGTTCTGAAGTTCCCAGATATGTTTTACAAGCTCTTGCCATGTAATTTGTTGAGTCCATGGTAAAATCTACATGCACAGTAGCTGAATTAATGTTATGGGGATATTTAGTGTTTTTAATACCAGGTGACAATGTTTACCTGACATTGTACATGGCAGATACCCATGTTTACAGACCACCATATTTACTCTTGCCTGATTACTTTTAGTTAACACTCAGATTATACTGATAGATTTGTGAAGATTTGCTGTGTTTCTCAGTTTCCAGGACCCAATAGATGGAATTTGCTGATGTGATCAGCTCTCTGATTATTGACATTATATTGAGTGAGAATACCGAGACATGGTATGATTTTTTTGCAGCTGTGATTGGAAAGGATACTATGTACTAAGGCTTCACGCACTTTTGTACCTGGTGCATACTTTTGTACTATGTCACCTGGAAGGTGAACATCCCTTAACTCATTTCTCTCCATCTGCTGATTAATATACACGAATCAAGATTCCATCTTCAGTTGTCTACACTCCATTCTCTTACTTATTAGTCCCAGCCTTATTTGTAACTCTACCTTCAACTGGTTTCCACACACGTATAAAATCATTTTCTGCTTATCATTTCCTCTGTCTTGGAAATATTCCTAGTATTAGCATTCAACATTCCAGATATTCAATGGGCTGTGCAAAGGCCCTTCTAATTGGACTGCCAATGTTAGATTCTTCCCCTTTCTAATTCTCCATACATCTTTGTAGAATTAAATTTCCTAATGCACAGTTATAACGATTCTGTCCTGTTTAATATATCCAGGGCCTGCCCCCATTGCCTACACCACCAAGGGCACACTAATGGGCTGGGCAATTATTACTGTCCTTCCAAGTGTTAGATCAGCACATCTTCGTAACTCGATCTGCTTTCACTCTCAGGTAAAAATGGACAACACCTCTCATCTACCTTCACTCACCCTTGTCCACTGCCATGTTTCTGTTCCACCTGAAGTGCTCTTCCTCCATGTCTGGACATTTTAAATATGTGAACTTCAAAGCCCAACAAAGAGCCTTCTACTCACTGCTTCTGTAAATCTCTTAGTCAGAAAAAATATATTTGCTTTCTTTTCTAAACTTCCACGTCACTATTTATTGGAAACTCATTTATGAAATATCATTTCTATCATTTACTTCAGTCATTCACATATTAACTGTAAATTTCTTGCAAGTAAAGGCTGAGTCTTTAGCTTCTCTGACTTCAAGGATTCAATCAGTATGTATTTTTTTAGCTGTATACTGCAGCATAACACAGGGTGAATTATAAATGTTTTCCAGAGTATTTTGTGTTATTATTCTCACAGACATCTAAGTCTACCCAAACGAATAGTTTTCTATTATTACATATTTATTTCTAATCTTTGACTCACCTTTGGAGAAATGGAAGAGTACTGCCTTTGAAATAAAAAGACAAGGTTGCTTATATTAAGTGTCAGTACAGAAATGATGAATTTATTTGGGGATGGCTGGGTATACATTTTTGGAAGAAAAGCTTGTGGCCTGAAAAAGAGAACACAGTTTTACCAAAGTAAAAATCAACATGTTCAAGAGTATTCATAGATCAAAAGTATAATCACTCAATTCCTAACCATTTCACAATATAACAAGCCATTGTGTTGGGGTTTTATCAAAAATGAGCAATATCAGTTCTCGCTTAGAAACTGATTTTAGCCATTTCTTTCAATTCAATAAAAACGGCAGTACTACAAACTCTAGTATTAGAGCCAGGAATAGGATCTTCCCCTAAAACATTGTGAATCTTTAGGAATAGAACTCCTAGGGTTGCAAGTTTTAAAAAGGAATAGGTGGTATGGTATTAGTAGCTGTTACCTGAAAGTTATCCCTAGGCAAAATGAAGAAAGTTGAGGTGATAAATATCTCCTTGGGTCACTTCCTGTCCTTGTTGAATAAGAAGATGAATTAAGGTAAGGCCAAACACCAGTGAATGAGATAAACCCTGGAGTGAGACCCTTCAGGACTGAGTTGTCTAGAAAGTGGTGAATTAACCTAGGCAACCAATGGAAAGAGAGTAGAAGAAAGAGAGGAAAGGAAGAAGGTTGAGCAGATTTCAAACAGTCACCTGCTGAGGTTTAATACAGCTTACGAGTAGTTTCACTTTTTCCCTAACATTTTCACTTCACTGAAAACCATTTCTTCAACTGTGTAAATGTAAGGTGTACAACAGGGTGTGTTGATGTATGTATCCATGGCAAAATGTTGACTGAAATGTTGACTAAAGTTAGGTGGCAATCTAACAAGTTTATCACTGTCCATAATTACCTCTGTTTGTGTGTGTACATGTTTGTGGCAAGAACACCTAAAATCTACTTCCTTAGCAAATTTTCAACACACAATACAATATAAATAACTATAGTCCTCCTGCTGTATATTAGATTCCTAGACTTATTTAACCTAAACAACTACAAGTTTGTACCATTTGACCTGTATCTCCCCAGGTCTTCCCCTTCCCCACCCCTGGTAACCACCATTCTACTCTGTTATTGTTTTTTTTTTTTTTTTTTTTTTTTTGGATTTCACATGTAAGTGTCATTAAACAGTATTTTTCTTTCTGTCCCTGGCTTATTTCACTTAGCATAAGGTCCACCAGATTTATCCATGTTGTTACAGAGGGCAGGATCTCCCAATACGATTTTAAAATAAAAAAAAAAATGAGAACTGACTTAGTTTTTGCAAGACTTTCAACCTCATCTAATCAGGTAGTTGTGCCAAGAAATGAGAAAAAACAAATCTAGATTGTGTGTTCCAGGACTCAGCCCCAGGACAGAGCTCACGCCAACCCGACCACAGGCCTGATATAGGAAGCCTGGGTCCTTAGAAGCTGACACTTTCCTCTCTTGAGTGTCCAAAGGCTTTGTTATCTCTGCTTTCATTGCCTCACTCAAAACCTGATTATAGCCATTGCCTTCAATGAAATAAAAATGACAGGAACAGCTTAAAATGTCATCCTTCCCATGGATATCTATATTTTAACAAGGGATTATTCTTTAAGCTTAAGTGCCATCAATGATATTTCAGGCAATCCCTCAAAAACAGAGTAACGTTTTGGAGATATCTAGGAAATCTCTAAAATCTCTCTTAAGTGGCCACACAGAGAACTGAGGGGTCTTGCTAAGTGTACCATGCTACCCCAGCTACACCTGTTTGAAAGAGGTGCTATCTTTTATAAGCCAAGAAGCAGCTACTTTTCTGAGCATAATTAGCTTAAGAGCTCTCTAAAATAACTTGATTTAAATATCTTAACTTCATTTGCCCTGACTTAACAATTTACCTCTTTTGTGATACATGTTATCCGTACCTACTTCAAAAAGACACTAAAAGTTAACTTTGTTCAATTGTCATTAACAGACTGTTGAATCCACTCAATTCACTTCTAGATTGGGATATACAGAGTATCTTTAATTGGTCCTTGTAAGAATGGGAGGGGTTAGTGTTTTTAAAAAGGGGTTAGATAGGAATAAATGCCTTTTCCAACTTCTTTCAAGTGCTGTCATTGACTGAGGCTACTTTACCAATTATTCTCAGAAAAATACAATACTTACAGGTTCAGAGTTGTGGCAAATTGATAGACTGAGTTGATTCTTCATGAAAAAAAACACATTATCAGTGGTCTGCTATGCAGCAGGCACTGTTGCAGGTACATGTGGGGAAACAGCAAGAGAAGAAGTAGATAAATCTCACTGTCTTCATGAAGCTGATATTATGAGGGGAGGGTGAGGCTGACTTAAATCTAGGAGCTCTGTTAAGTAGAAGAGTTTAACCTGATTCTGAAATATCTGAAACATCTTGCTCAATAAATTCAGGGGAAAATTGCATGACAAAAATTAACATAAAACCTGAATGAGCATCTAATATTCTTGCTGAATGAATGGATTCTGAATTTTCACCTACGTCACTATAAAGGAATAACGTAACAGTCATAATAAGTAAAAGGTGAGAATGGTAATTGGAACTAAAATGCATTATTTCTTCCTAGTAAGTTAGCTCTTAAAACACAAATCGAGTATTTCCCCAATAGTGAAGTGTTGTTTCTCTTGTGAGAACTAGAACAGAAATATAAATAAATCATGTTCCAAATCCATCACCCCATTATGCTTCTTATGGTTTTACTAAAGAATTAGTAAACTTACCAAGTAGGTAAATACAGTTAATTAGTAAATTTACTAAGAAATTTGTCTTTCTTGTGACCTAGGACTGTATAGAAAACGCATACCTATTCTCTGTCTGGAATGGGCCATGATTAGTCTAGGTTTTGATTAAGCAAAAACTGACATGAGCATGTTGCATGCTATGTTAACACTAAATGATTGTCCTGCTACTTTAAAAATATATCTGGGGAAACAATAAAACAATGGAACCCAATATAATATAGTAGAAGATGAAAGAAAATGGGACTTTGGCAGCATCTGTGATAAGTGAACACTTGTCTCCCTCTGTGAGCTTTTGCTGCAGCTCCTGCCCACCCTCTGTCACTGTACTCCCAGCCGCAAGGTGGCCCATATTAACAGTCACTCTGGGTTCAACATCATTAATGTTCACTCTCAAGTCACCACAAATCCCACGTTCCCCTCATCTCTCAGGCTTAAAAAACTCATTTAACACCAAGGGCTAATTAATTAACTGGATTTTCTTACATTTAATGGGGAACATACTAAGCCATTAGAATCCAGCCTTGTTCAAATTTAGGTCACCAAAGAGGTCTACAAGTATGCCAGTCAACAGAAAACCTAACCATTTTTTTCGGGATTTTACTCTAATAGTAATCAATTTTTTTTTTATGAAGTATTATGTTAAAGTAGAGCAGGAGGGATGCTGCACTAGAACAATTTTATAATTTCTATCACCATGCAAGTTCTTATTTCCAATATGCCTTCATTTTACTCACAAAATGAACTTCACCTGAAAATACACAGAAGCATTAATTCTGGAAATAGTGTAAAGACCTAATGTTACATGTTTGTGTATATTTGATTACAGGAGGGTACCTTGTTCTCAATGGCTAAAGGCAGGAAATGAACTTTCTGAAACCATGGTTGTCAATTTTTCCTATGTTAGAGTTAGATCAGACAATCTAATACTGTAGCTAGTATTTTATTTGAAGTTGGCAGTCTCCTGAATGCAAACAAAAGCATGAAAGAAAATAGGAATTTATATCAGAGTATACAAATAAAGTGACTTTATTCTGCAAAGCTTCAAATTTGCAAATATTCACGTGTCAGTTTCCATAAACACCTTACCTCTGAAACTAGATCATTTCTCTGGTGCAAATCTAAGGCCTGTATTTCTTGAGAATGAGAAACTCTACATTCCCTATTGCTGTCACAAATGTACTTTCCATCATTTTGTATTACCTGTTCAGATTTATTTAAAGATTGTTTTCCAAAATAAAACTCAAATGCATCCTGAGATAAATTCACAGAAGAAAGATTTAATCAGGAGCTAAATTATTTTCGAAGATTTATTCTCATGGATATAAATGGATTATTCTAGGCAACAGCTCTCTAAGATCCTTTGGGTTAAACTTTGATGACACTACTCAAAGCTAGATTTCCAGAAATATTAATTTCCAGTGAAACTGCACTTAAACATGTTCAAAATAATATAAAAGGTGTTCTGGGATTTGTTTTTATATAATCCCCATAGAAAGGCCAGTGAAAATATTTGCTGAGGTGAGAACTGTCTCAGACTTCTATCTCCTGTTCAGATGGACCCTTTCTAGAATGAAGAGAAGTGGAGCCTATTGTGCCACAAAATTTCCTTCAGATTCCCTGTGAATAAACAGATTGACTACAGGCTATATTAACTTGAAAGACTCTCCTATGAGTGGCTGTTTATGCCAGAAAATCCAGACCTAAAAGCCCAGAGCACTGATGCCTTCAGGTGGCAGCTAAGAAAAAGAAAGAAGCCTAGAATTCTTCGAGGGAAAATGACTAAGGAGGCTGGATCCATTACTAGATAGCCATTGGTTTTGGTCAGCTCCATAGTTAGCCATGTAGACCCTGAATCCTAGAAATCTCTTCAGGATAGCCACACAATCTATTAAACTCCAGAACATCACCAGAAGGGCAATGACCTGAAGTGCATTGGCCAGTTTTTGAGGCAGTAGATGATCTGTGAAGGAGTCAGTTTCTCTCACTCTGTAGCTAAGAAAGAGACTCCAGGTCTGAAGACAGTGGAGCCCATAGGGTTCACCTTGGAATATTTGAAGCCCCCAGTCCTCCTTCTAACAGACGAGCCCGCATAAAGCCCAAGTGCCTCATGTTGTTGAGAATGACAGAAATTTTTATATTTCTTTTCTTTCTTTTTTTTGGGGGGTGGGTGGGATGGAGTCTTGCTCTGTGACCCAGGCAGGAGTGCAATGGCATGATACTGGCTCACTGCAACAACCTCTGCCTCCCGGGTTCAAGCAATTCTCCTGCCTCAGCCTCCCAAGTAAATGGGATTACAGGCACATGGCACCACTCCAGGCTAATGTTTGTGTTTTTAGTAGAGAGGGGGTTTCACCATGTTGACCAGACTGGTTTTGAACTCCTAACCTCAGGTGATCTGCCTGCCTCGCCCTCCCAAAGTGCTGGAATTACAGGCATGAGCCACCGTGCCCGGCCTCATATTTCTTATTAAGTTTATTGAATGGTAACCTTGGATGACTTTAATGAAAGAAGATGTGATCTTGAGGAGAATAATAGCAACTAATGGGCTAATCAGTTCAGGCCCTGCTAAGTGACTGGCTTCTTGCTCTGCTCTGCCACCAGAAGACCCAAATTTATCCTCGAAGAGAGTAAAAATTCCCAAATGCCTCAGACCTTCACGGACTAAGCCATGAATGCTTATAGACATATGAGCATGACAATGGTCTGCTTCCTAAGTGTCGCATCATTTAGTCTTTCAGAACAGGACATATACATTTCTTTGATCTGCTGACAACACCTAGCAAAGTACCTTGCAGTGGGCAAGTATACCCACATACTTGCCAGGGAAATGAAGTGCTGAATGGATAAATGAATTCATTACTCACAGTGATTATCAGTATTGTGGTTCTTTGTATCTGCTTGCTGGAGTGGCTGAAAGCACCATAAAAATAGCACATTTGTATATCACAAAAAGCCTAGATTCAAATAACTCTTCCATTTACTCTAAATCCCTGTTGTATATAATATGATTCGACGAGTAAGCATTATTTAATTGCTTCTAATTTATTGCATCACTAATTATATTTGAGAATAAATTACAAGTGTGGATGGCAAGTAAAAGTATTATTGACAAAACTTGTATACATCCTGGACAATAGTAACCTCATTTAAATGGTGATGGTAGTGGAATATTTTTACAGTCTAACCCTAGGCATGCTAAAATACAATGAGATTAACATTGAATGGGTCCTGCATTAATCCATTCTTATGCTGCTATAAAGAACTGGCAGAGACTGGATAATTTATAAAGAAAAGAGGTTTAATTGACTCACAGTTCCGTATGACTAGGAGGCCTCAGGGAACCTACAATCATGGCGGAAGGGGAAGCAAACATGTTCTTCTTTGCATGGCAGCAGGGAGAAGTGCCCAGCAAAGGGGGAAAGCCCCTTTTCTGCATCAGATTTCATGGGAACACACTCACTATCACAATAACAGCATGAGGGTAGCCACCCCCATAATTAAATTAACTCCCACTGGGTAATTTAGTCCCACTCCCCCTTCCAGGACACATGGGGATTATGGGAACTACAGTTCAAGATGAAATTTGGGTGGTAGCACAGCTAAGTCATATTAGGCCTGTTGCAATGTTTCTTCAAATTTTTAGATCAAATAGTTAAATAGTTTCTAATTTAAAAGAAATCACGTATTTGTATACAACTACTGTATTTTAATCTGTCACATGTTTTCTTATAAGGGACATTAACAGTTAAAAAAATCCTTCTATATCTCTTTCTGATAGTGATTTTCTGCATATTCTTTATTATATCCAAAAGTGTACATCCATGTTTTAAAACTTGAATCATAATAATATTCAGGTACTGTGCGATTATCTCAATTTTGAAAATGTTATAAATTTAAGAACTTCTTGGAATAGTACCATGAAATGACTTATATGTCTACATTTAGGTGGCATATCTATCTCAGTGGGATTTACACATCTTTTAGAAATGTGATGTAATCACTCCATATTTGAGACCAGCAAGCAATCTTATTCCTTTTCTAATGCAAGTGGCTTTATCCCAACCTGCTGGGATGAATGTGGAAGGGGAAGAATCCAGGCTTAGATAGCGAGCAGCAGTCCTTCCCCAGACAGGTTTCCAAGGATGAGCCAAGGGACAGCTACCTCAGCTTCACAGATGAGACAAGCTGTCAGCCAGAAGACAGAAGTGGGCAGGAAGAAAAGACATAGGTTGACAGAGATGCTCTAAGTGTAAGCCTGCAGAGGATCAAGCAAAGTGGAGAGAGGAGAGGAAGACAGGGTGGAGTGAAGTCAAAAAAAAGCCCCAGTGAACCCAGCCACTGCTCTGCCTCCAGCTCACTTTCTGGGACTCACCCTACCTCTGGCAGGCAGGAGTTGGGGCAGAGGTTACATTTTAAAAGAAGGCAATAATGCCTGGACTGGAATTATTCATAGGATTTTTGTGACACTTCAATTTATGTCATACTTATTACATATTTTCTTATATCACCATCAGCCAAATCTAAGCACTATTATGTTTGTTTACTTTGTTCTTAGCTGTCTGTATATTTAAATATTGATAATCATACTGTAAGTATATTTTCCCTAAGCTACCTTGACAGTAATTCTACTTGATACATTATCCTGAAGATATCTGTGTCCTTACCATTCTGATCACTGTATCAGAGACATCACCAGTATTTATGTGTGGACATTTCCTTGTTTATCCTAAAATGTGTTTTCTCTTCCATCCTTGCCCCTCTAAACTAAGTTATGTGCCTGGGGTCCCAAGTACCCTCTTTGTATTTCTCATTGCGATTGTTATCTTAATAGGGAGGGAAGTGACAAGTTGGTTTCATGTCTTTCTTTAATCTCACCCCTTCAGTCTAACAGGCATTTTCAATGTACTGTGCATTTGGATTACACCTCTCCCCCAATTTTCACTACTGATTCTTTTCTATTTTTGAATTTTCTTCATTTTTTTTACATCTGAGAAGTCAGATGTTAGAAGATTTTGTGTAAGTCATCATTGCACCCCTGTTTCAAACCTTCTGTTTTGGTAGCCCACCTGGCTGGCCTTGGAATTTCAGCTTGTGAGTAGAACCCTTTTAACTGGTTCAAGTTTCCCCACAGGAACAATGATTCTGTCTCTGAATAGTTACTAGGACACAGAAATTTGGGAATACAATGGCTTTCTGATCTGAACTTGAGAAGAATCTGTTTTTCTAGATCTCTTAGAACTTTGTTCCTTTTGCCAGTAGGAATAGTTTCCATCTCTGACTCATTTCTTACTTGAGTTCAACAAAAAGTTATTGAGTACCTTATATGTGCCTTAGGAATAGTTAAATGCAAATCCACTGGATTTAGTCCCTGCCTTGTGGGAGCGTCTATCTAATCTATTGGAAGCATAGACATATAAATGGATGATGTTCAACAAGCTTCAAGTAACTGGAATGTGCTTGATAAATTTCTACATGTTAAGATGAAGGTTGGAGGGAGGAGTCAGAAAACCTGGATTCACACTGAGACTTTGCTACTTTTAAACGTAAACTACTAAGTCCCTTAACTGTTTTCATCTTAATCTGTATGTTAAACTATTATATAAATACTTGCTTCACTGTGGAATTATAAAAACAGATTGAAGAAATTTGGAGGAAGAAAGATTTTCAAATATATACATTAAATTTTTTTTTTTTTTTTTTTGAGATGGAGTCTCGCTCTTTCACCCAGGCTGGAGTGCAGTGGGGCGATCTCGGCTCACTGCAGGCTCTGCCCCCCGGGGTTCACGCCATTCTCCTGCCTCAGCCTCCAGCATAGCTGGGACTACAGGTGCCCGCCACCTCGCCCGGCTAATTTTTTGTATTTTTAGTAGAGACAGGGTTTCACCGTGTTAGCCAGGATGGTCTTGATCTCCTGACCTCGTGATCCACCCGCCTCGGCCTCCCAAAGTGCTGGGATTACAGGTGTGAGCCACCGCGCCCGGCCATACATTTAATTTTAAAGTGGTTCTTACATGATTGCCTCTGTTTCTAAGTAATATGATTATATTACCATTTATATATTATTAAAACACTACAGTCCAAGACCACCAAGAGAACACCTAACTATATTTGACAATTTGGATATGTTGCTCATTGCTGAGAGAGAGGACACAAACTACACGGAACCATGGAATATCTCAGTAGTTGGGTATTAGAAAAGGGTTATATGACAATGGAAGTTTAATGGGAATAGCATTGAATCTATAAATCTATAAATTGAATCCATAAATTGGCCATTTTATCAATATTGAGTCTTCCTATCCATGACTGTGGAAGGTTTTTCCACTTGTTTGTGTCATCTCTGATTTCATGGAGCAGCGGTTTGGGGAGCCAAATGATGAGAATACATGGACACATAGAGGGGAACAACACCTGCTGGGGCCTTTTAGAGGGTGGAGGGTGGAGGGTGGGAGGAGGGAGAAGATCAGGAAAAACAACAAATGGGTACTAGGCTTAATACCTGGGTGATGAAATAATCTGCACAATATGCCCCCATGACACAAGTTTACCTGTATAACAAATCTGCACATGTACCCCTGAACTTAAAGGTTTTTAAAAAAGAGAATTCAAGTTCAGATTAGGTGACATTGGGGTGAGTTCCAAGAAGTGGTGCTTGGGTATGGATTGGGTGCTGTCAGGAAGCCAGAGTAATTCTGTGCTTGAGTATCTTAACAGATCTTTTGTAGAAAGAGGGAAAACTACATAAAGGCAAAGGTGCATTTAATTACTCAAGAAGTGGTAGTCACTCATACAAGCCAGGATAAGGGGGTGCTTGGTCATTATTGTGGTTTAGACAATGTTTATGATGTTGTCTGTGTTCAACCATGATGCTGCAGTTGTCTAGTGTTTGTACTGATCTACCATGGAATAGTCTTGTCTGATGTTGACGTTTTCTGAAATCTTGTTCCACAGAACACTGAAGCCTGGCTTTGAGTGCTGGGCCAGCTTCTGGAGGTCAGGGGCTACTTTTCTGTTTCCTAATATGTGTGTGTGTATGTGTGTATAAGCATATACACAACCCTAGAAGCTTGTTGTCAAATTCAATTCTTTAAATCTAAATAAATGAAATTCTCAACATATTTTCACTACTAGAGGTTAAATCCTTTCCATTTAAAAAAATCGAACCAGTTATTCCTAAGTTGCTTTTTTTCATACTTATTTTTCTGTCATTTATTTTGCTTTAAAATTAAAGGATTATAACGTTGAAGCATAAAAACGTGTAAGTGTCAGATAACCACATATGGTATGAAAGTCATAACCAAGCATTAAAACATTAAGCAAAAATCATAGCTTGGTTCTAAGAGGGAGAAAAATTCAAGTTTATTAAATTAAAAAAATAAACAAATGAGATTTATATAGCTGTTTTTCTGAGTTCTACTTTTAATTATATCTTCAACTACCTTGCCTGCTCACTGCCAAAAAAAGAAAAATTATATTTGTGGGGAAAGAAGAAATAATTGTTTCCAAAACATATTTACCCCAATATGTAGCACTGAACGATGCTGCTTAGACATAACAAATAATCCTAATTCTTAACCATGCTTGCATTTTGCATGGAACTATCTATGCCAAATGGTCATTTTTCTCACATTTATTATGTTAACAGGATAAATGCCAACATTTGTCAACATCTTGTAAATGATGAGTCTTAATGAGGCAAGCTACTGTTTCACTCCTCTGAGGAATTTCATAGCAGAATAAGCAAAATATCAGGTTAACACAAGTGGGAGGGAATCCCAGAGAGCAAACCTTTTCTATGAACGTATATTCCTTGAGGTTTTGCTTAGAGTGGGTTCTAGGATCCAGGCCAATTTGGCCGAAACCTTTCTAAAACATTTTAATTATATTTTTAACAAATCCTACAAAATGAGGTTCACATGTTGATTCAGCCAAAAAAAAATAAGAAGAAGAAAAAAAAAGCAAAGCACTATCTACAAGCTGAACAGAATGCAAGAGAGAGGGAGTGATTTAGTGGTGTTACCAAAAGCCAATGAATACAAGTGTTTTATAATACAAGGCCACGTTCCACACATATTGGGGTAGGTACAAAGAGTGGTGGAGGAGATACTCTTGCTCTAGAACAAATGAATCAATAAGTTTTTATTTACCAGGCATGTGCTAGACCCAGAAGCGGAAAATGTAACATTTAGAAAAACATTGTTTACCACAAGAGGACTGAAGGCAAGACACGCAAAATAAGAGAATACCTATGCTTGCCAATGTGTTCTGTGACAAGCTTGGACGCCAATGAAGGAACACAGTTAATGCCACAGGTTTCAGGGGCAGAAGTTTTTAGTCAGTAATTCTGATTCTGGTAGTTACAAATTAAACACACTTGGACATACAATTTTACTTCTTTTAATCTCTTTATCTGTCAAATGGAGATAATGATACCTACTATTTAAGATTTACTGCAATAATTAAATATGATGTAAATAAAATGATTAATAAAAATCAATTATTGCCATTATAATATCTGCTAATGAGATTAAATATTGCTAATCTCTGGTATTAAAAACAAATAGTAAGTAAGAGGGTACCAACATTTCCTTTTTTAAAATTTTACTTGAAGTTCCAGTATACATGTGCAGAAGTTACAGGTTTGTTAACAGGTATACAGGTGCCATGAGGGTTTGCTGCAACTATCAACCCGTCATCTAGATTTTAAGCCCTGCATGCATTAGCTATTTGTGCTGATACTCTCACTCCCCTTACTCCCCATCCCCTGACAGGCCCCAGTGTGTGTCCTTTCCCTCTCTGTGTCCATGTGTTCTCATTATTCAACTCCCACTTATGAGTGAGAACATGCAGTGTTTGGTTTTTTTGTTGCTGTGTCAGTTTGCTAAGGATGATGGTTTCCAGCTTCATCCATGTCCCTGCAAAGGACATGATCTCATTCATTTTTTATAGCTGCATAGTATTCCATGGCATATATGTCCCACATTTTCTTTGTCCAGTCTATCATTGATGGGCATTCGGCTTGGTTCCATGTCTTTGCTATTGTAAACACCATTGCAATAAACATATGTGTGCATGTGTCTTTATAGTATAATTATTTATATTCCTTTGGGTATATACCCAGTAATGGGATTGCCGGGTCAAATGGTATTTCTGGTTTTAAATCCTTGAGGAATTGCCACACTGTTTTCGACAATGGTTGAACTAATTTACATTCCCAGCAACTGTGTATAAGTGTTCCTATTTCTCCAAAGACTTGCCAGCATCTATTGTTTCTTGACTATTTAATAATGGCCATTCTGACTGGGGCAAAGTGGTATCACATTGTGGTTTTGATTTGCATTTCTCTAATGATCAGTGATGTTAAGCTTTTTTCATATGTTTGTTGGCCACATAAATGTGGCCACATAAATGTGACAGAAGTGTCTGTTCGTGTCCTTTGCCCACTTTTTGATGGTATTGTTTGTTTTTTCTTAAAAATTTAAGTTCTTTGTAGATTCTGGATATTAGATCTTTGTCAGCTGGCTAGATTGCAAAAATATTGTCCCTTTCTCTAGGCTGCTTGTTAACTCTGATGATAGTTTCTTTTGCTGTGCAGAAGCTCTTTCATTTAATTAGATCCCATTTGTCAATTTTGACTTTTGTTGCCATTGCTTTTGGTGTTTTAGTCATGAAGTCTTTGCCCATGCCTATGTCCTGAATGGTCTTGCTTAGGTTTTCTTCTAGGGTTTTTATGGTTTTAGGTCTTATGTTTAAGTCTTTAATCTATCTTGAGTTAATTTTTGTATAAGGTGTAAGGAAGGGGTCCAGTTTCAGTTTTCTGCATATGGCTAGCCAGTTTTCCCAACACCATTTATTAAATACAGAATCCTTTCCCATTGTTGTTTTTGTCAGGTTTTTCGAAGATCAGATTGTTGTAGATGTGTGGTGTTATTTCCAAAGTCTCTGTTCTGTCCCATTGGTCTATATGTCTGATTTGGTACCAGTACCATGCTGTTTTGGTTACTGTAGACTTGTGGTATAGTTCGAAGTCTGGTAGCATGAAGCCTGTAGCTTTGTTCCTTTTGCTTAGGATTGTCTTGGCTATACAGGCTCTTTTTGGTTTCATACAAAATTTAAAGTAATTTTTTCTAATTCTGTGAAGAATGTCAATGGTATTCTGATGGGAGTAGCATTAAATCTATATATTACTTTGGGCAGTATGGACATTTTCATGATATTGATGCTTCCTATCCATGAGGATGGAATGTTTTTCCATTTGTTTGTGTCCTCTCTGATTTCCTTGAGCAGTGGTTTGTGGTTCTCCTAGAAGAGTTCCTTCATATCCCTTGTTAGCTGTATTCCTAGGTATTTTATTGTCTTTGTAGCAATTGTGAGTGGGAGTTGATTCATCATTTGGCTCTCTGCTTATCTATTGTTGGTGTATAGAAATGCTTGTGATTTTTGCACATTGATGTTGTATCCTGCCACTATGCTGAATTTGCCTATCAGCTTAAGGAGTTTTTGGGCTGAGACAATGTGGTTTAATAAATATACCATCATGTCTTCTGCAAACAAACAATTTGACTTTCTCTCTTCCTATTTGAATATCTTTTATTTTTTTCTTTTGCCTTATTGCCCTGGCCAGAACTTCCAATACTATATTGAATAGGAGCAGTGAGAGAGGGAATCCAGCAGCACATCAAAAAGCTTATCCATTACAATCAAGTCAGCTTCCTCCCTGGGATGCAAGGCTGGTTCAACATATGCAAATCAATAAACGTAATCCATCACATAAACAGAACCAATGACAAAAACCAGGTGATTATCTCAACAGATGCAGATAAGGCCTTTGATAAAAGTCAACATCCCTTCATGTTAGAAACTCTCAATAAACTAGGTATTGATGGAACATACCTCAAAATAATAAGAGCTATTTATGACAAACCCAAAGCCAATATCATACCAAATGGGCAAAAGCTGGAAGCATTCCCTTTGAAAACCAGCCCAAGACAAGGGTGCCCAACAATTCTTTAAAAGAACATGCTTTTTATTGCAAGTAGTTGTTATTGCTGTTGCTGTGTGTGTGTCCACAGGAAGATGTTCCCATGTGAAACCCAGAATCCTTTAGAAAGTAATGAGCAAAGATTTCAATACCCTTACTGAACACTTCCTACTATTAGATTGGAGCAAAAGTAATCACTTTTTTGCCATTACTTTCAATGGAAAAAAACTGGCTGGCCACGGTGGCTCACGCCTGTAATCCTAGCACTTTGGGAGGCCGAGGCAGGTGGATCATGAGGTCAGGAGATCCAGACCATTCTGGCTAACACGGTGAAACTCCATCTCTACTAAAAATACAAAAAATTAGTCTGGCATGGTGGCAGACGTCTGTGGTCCCAGCTACTCGGGAGGCCGAGGCAGGAGAATGGCGTGAACCCGGGAGGCGGAGCTTGCAGTGAGCCAAGATCGCGCCACTGCTCTCCAGCCTGGGAGACAGAGCAAGACTCCATATCAAAAAAAAAAAAAAAAAAAACAAGATTATTTTTCCACCAACCTAACAGAAGCATTTCCTAGTCAACATTCTTAATGTGCTGGTGAAGAACGATTTGGCAGTAAGACTGGCAATGATGACAAAACCTTTACTATAATTCCAATTCTCTGAGAGTTGAGATGGCTGCCACAGTTCCAAGCATTTTGTCTGTATTCCAGGCAAGAAGCAGCAGCATGACAGCTATATCAGGAAAACAAAACTTTCATGGAAATCATAAGCACATGCCTTATATATATATATATATATCACATAGCCACTCCTAATTTTTGCTTGTTATTTTGTTTTGTTTTGAGTTGGGTATTTTGCAACCAGAAACAAAATCAGGTGCTCTGTTAATAAGGAAATAAGAACATTGACTATCTTGAATCTTTAGTCCAACTATATGTATTGGATGGATGGTGGGTGGAAGGCTGTCTGTGGAAGCGAGGACGGAGGCAGCTGTGTGTGTGTGTGTGTGTGTGTGTGTGTGTGTGTATGTGTTCCAGAAGCAAGAGGGAAAATGACATTTTCAAGTCTCACTGTGACTGGGATTCCAAAAAAGAAGAAGGATGCTGGAAATTAATAATACTAAAGTGGCTGGGTGCAGTGGTTCACACCTATAATCCCAGCACTTTGGGAAGCTAAGGCAAGTGGATCACCAGAGGTTAGGAGTTCGAGACCAGCCTGACCAATATGGTGAAACCCCGTCTCTATTAAAAATAGAGAAATTAGCTGGGCATGGTGGCAGGCACCTGTAGTCCCAGCTACTCATGAGGCTGAGACAGGAGAATCGCTTGAACCTGGGAGGCTGAGGTTGCAGTGAGTTGAGATCACACCACTGCACTCCAGTCTGGGCGACAAAGCGAGACTCAATCTCAAAAAAAAAAAAACAATGCTAAAGCAATTTTTATTTGTATCCTAAGAGTTATGGAGAGTCACAGGAATGCTACAGGTAGAGTCACACTTGAAAAATAACACTCTCCATGCAATGTCGTAAAACGGCTGGAGGTACACAATGGAGTATGCAGCAGCCATTCACTAGGGTGAGTGGAGGAACAAGTTAAGGAAGAATATCACGGGTTAGGTTTTGGACATATAAAATGCGAAAGGGTTTTTAGTTGATCCAAGTGGAGAAAACCAATTTGGATAAACAGGTCTAAAGGCCAAGAGAAAGATTTGTACTGGAGACAGAGATATGGCAATATTCAGCACAGAGACACTCAAATTCATGAGCATAGTTGAAACTGGGCAAGAATAGAATGAACAAATTCCAAAAGGACAGTGAAACCAAACCGATAGGAAGAGTGATTGAGGAGCCAAGAGACAGTAAGATCTCTCAAAGAAAAGAGGAAAATAAGTCCCCTCGAAAGCTAAAAAGATCAGGTAAAGGAGGAAATGAAAATGCCAAAAAATCAGGGTGTCATGACAGACGAAAGAAGTGGCCAAGTGTGGCAAATATTATTAAAGCTCGAGTTCTAATACTCTCTAACATTCTTTAGTGCTTATCATATGCCAGGCTTTGTTCTAAGCCAGGGTTCAGCAGACTTTTCCATAAACAGCCAGCTAGCAAATACATTGGGCTTTGTGGGCAGTGTCATCTCTGTCACAGCTGCCCACCTCTGCCCTTAGAGTGCAGAAGAAGCCACTGGGAATGCATACAGGAGCGAGTTCTGCTGTGTCCCAGTGAAACTTTATTTACAAAAGCAGGCAACAGGCTGGCCAAAGTTTGCTGACCCATTAGCAGTACTTTATACTTATTCACTCAGTCATCTTCAGAACAAACATAGGAGGTAATTTTATTCCCATTTTATGGACCAGGACACTAAGGTGTAGAGAGTTTGTCACCCTTCCAAGGTGACAGAGCTAGCAAGTGTTGGAGGCAGAGTTCCGATCCAAGTAGCTGGCTCCACAGCTGGTGCTCTTACTTCGTGGCAGTTTCCTATAGCCAGGAAGGTCTTCAGTGATGTGGGTAACAGCAGCTTCAAGGCAGTGATAAGGCAGGAGGTAATAGGCTGTGGTGCAGGTGGAAAGAGGAGAATCAAGCTCAGGCAACTCCACCTAAATGTTCAGCTGTGAAGTAATAGATAGATCAAGGGGAAGGAAGAACTTTTAAGTCAGAAAAGACATTGCATGTGTTCAAATGATACTAGGAAGAAGAGAGAAAGGACAATAAAAAGAAGTTTCTGAGAAGACAGCAAGAAAGGAATTCAGAGATCAAGTACTTACAAAATAGTAGATACACCTCCCTGAGAACAGGAGGGAGAGAGAAATAATTTGTGTGAGTAAAAATAATTGTTAAGGAAATATGAATGGAAATTTGGAAAATTTTTTTATAAAGCCTTCTACTTTTCTTGATCAATAAGGTTGTTTTCTCAGGGAGAGAAGTTTGAAAATAATGGAGAAGATTTGAATTGCTTGCTTTACAGAAAAATAGTTACAATTAAAATGAAGTAATGTGTTGAGCTATTGAGTGTATAAGGTGCCAGATACCCAAAAAAGCCTTTCATAGGCATTATTTTATTTGAAACCTAGACCATCCCTGAGAGGTAGATATTCTTACACCAAGTTTAGGAAGGGACACTGAAGCTTAATTAGACAAAAAAAAAAAAAAAAAAAAAAAAAAAAAAAAAAAAAAACTTGCTGATTAGTGAGAGATAGATCTAAGACCTACAACATTTTTTTTTTATAATTTCAAAGCTGGTACTTTTACCCATTATTCTATAATGCCCTCTAGAATAGAATATAGGGGAAGGCTTGACAAGGAAATGACAGGTTGAAGATCATGAAGTTAGGACAGCATTTTCTGCCTACTTGCATAGTCACACCAAGGTATTACATGATTAATTACACAAAGAATGATGAAGACATCAACTGCTCTACAAGATATAAGATGTGCAAGGTCATTCCTTGTATCCAGTCAGTCACGAAAATCTATTTGTGTTTCTTCAGAATGGTTGTAATATATAAAAGAGGGAAAATTCATTGAGATATTTCTGCTATGTTCTCTGGAGAGTTGACTCAAGAGCACGGAGGTCAAACAGTTCAGCACAGGAAAATATGGGGCGTGAAACATACCTATAATATAGGTACACACATATAGGGTAAGAAATACAAAAAATCAACACTTGAGGTCATCAAACTTAATGAAAGAGAAATATGCTCAGGAGCATGGAGCTATAGCCAGGAAAACAAGAGCCCACCACACATTCATTTAATTGGTCATTTAGATAAATACTCACCCAGTAGCCCTGGTGCATGAGACACTACAGTGAGCCATAGAGAGGGTATAGTGATGGCAAATTAGAGGAGCATCCTCTCTAGGAACCTACACTACCAGAGAGGAGAAAGACTTGTACCATGTCGCTAAAACATGAGAGGAGGGGACTGATCAAGTTGTCCTCTAGAAAACATATCAAATGACCACAGGGAGCCATCTACACGTTTCTACCCATTCGTTTTATACACATTCATGCACACACACACACATGCACCCCACCCAAATTGTTGGTTCATGTCCCATGAAGATGGAAATAACTCTATCTTTCATGCTCATTGTATACCCCCAGTCTGAAAACAGTTTTGTTTCTTGAAATTAGTTCCTCATTTTCGATTCCTTACAGAATTACACACCTTGATCATTGTGCATGACTCTAAATGGATTTAGCTATTTCCAAAAACTCCTCTGCCTTTGAAGGATGCTGATTTTCTGTGTGAGAATAATCACAAGAATGTGCTTTAGGTTTCCACAGTATCTGGCTTCACATTTTGAAAGCATCTGAGACCTTCCAAAGGAAAATTTTTTGAAAAAGATAAAATGTATTCAATGTTGAAGTTTTTGTACGTTTACTTCCTAACTGGTCACATAACTTTATATTATCTGGATAGTGCAGACCACAGCTTTGGTAGGAATGCCTTGTCACATGTCCTTCTCAACATGTGCAACAGACTTGCACACCCTATGCATCATCATAGCAGGAAAGCATGGTTGCTGGTAGAAGATACCTGCATTAAAAAAGAAGAAGAAGAAGAAGAAGAAGAAGAAAGAAGAAGAAGAAGAAGAAGAAGAAGAAGAAGAAGAAGAAGAAGAAGAAGAAGAAGAAGAAGAAGAGGAAGAAAGGAGGAGGAAGGAGGCATGGAGAATGGTGTGGGTCATGGAGATGGGCTGGTAGCAAGAGTCTGTCCAGCAACAGAACAGGAGGAAAAGCAGCCTACCTGGAGAATCGTCCCATTAGTGTCAGGACCCATTGACTCCAACCTTCCTTTTGAGTTTGCTGCTTTCGGCCCCTGAGTTGAAGCAGTCTTTTCAGATCATTGGTGAGTACATGCACTTCCTCCTGGCACACGTCCAACTCCCTCCAAGGACACACACACACACACCAGTTGGAGAATCAGACAGTATTTTAATCACAACACATACTGAGTGCGGGTGTAGTTTTTGAACTACTTTCTTCATCTATTTTCTGTAGAGGAGAGTAATGGCAGAGGCTTAAACTCCAGAATTAAACAGAATCAACCTCAAATCGAGTTGTGGAATGAAGCTGGAAATTGGAAAACTCAGAAGTAGAAAGAGTAAAATACACAGCATGTAATAAGGAAAGTAAGTGTTCCACATGAAAATATATACACTTTCTCTCCTGTTTCTTAGTTACTGTTTGGATCTTAAATGCCACCCTTAAGATGAAGTCAAAATGAAAAAGTTGCAATGATAATACAAAAGTCCTCTGGCCAGAAGGCAACTGCTTATCCCTGAGGTCTATAGAAATGAAGAGAAAGAAGAAAAGATAGAAAAGTGACTCAAGTTATAATTTTATTCCTACTGTTTCCAAGGCACTGAAAAGTTTCATTAAATATCTTGGGACACGGCTGGAGAATATAATAAAGTTTCTCTAGAAATTATTGTTTTCTTGAACTTTACATTCTCAGTTTGTAATCTAATGAGAACACCTAACACAGATAATAATAAAACCCTGATTATTCCTATGGGAAGGAAAATGAATTTGGAGCTTAGCTTGTTTTTCTACCTTTCAGGAAATATTAGTTTTATTTATGTGTGCTGTTATAAATTCTGCAGATGGGAAAGAGTTGGCAGAAACTTGAGGATAAAAGCATTAACCATGTAGCAAAAGAAGGACACACACTGGTTAAAAGCTGTAGAAGAGATTTCATGGGAAAGAAAGAGATATAGAGGTATCAAGCAATATCTCTTTTTTCCCATGACTCTCAAACATGGCTAATATAGTTAGAATTTAGTATAGCCACTTTGGAGGGCGTTTTGCCAGAATCGAATATAACTGGAAAGGTGCACAACCAGACATTCCACAATTCTGAGAGGAACATCTGAAGAAATGGAAAACAATGTCAATAACCAATAGCCTCTCAGGTATGCATGTCTTTCTATTTGGTGTTCATGGAAAATTGTGGAGGAGAGACACACTGCCCATAGGAATGCCATCGTACACATTCAATGTTCTATGGCCTTATAGTCTTGATTTTAAAGTTATATCTAAATTCTTTTTCTGGCTTGGACATTTAATTAATAGCTGTTTGTTTTTGGTAGAATTGTGTTATTTTTCTGTCTTAGTTTCCTCACCTATAAAACATAAACAATAGTAATATCCACCTCAAAGCCTTGTGAAAAAGATTAAGAGAATATTTGTAAAGCACTTAGCAAAGTGCCTAGAACAGGGTGAGTATAATTATAGTTATATAGTTATAGCAATTTTGACTGTTATGGTACAGGCTTCCTCAGACAAGCTGCTTAAACACTTTGCCCAGTCATTTTTTTCAGTGGCATAAACTATTGTCCCTAGAGGACAAAACCATTCCCTAACATGTAGGTTACCCTTGAGAGCAAGGCTTGGCTGCTTAGGGAAGCAGCAGTATCAGCTCAGCAAGAGAGAGAGACCACGCTCTTAGCTGAACACTGGAAAGCTTCCACCAGGTCTATAAAAGTGGAAATTGCTCTTGTGTTTGGACTTTAGTTCACTGGATACTCACAAGGAGGGTACAGTTCCTCCTCCACCACTGCACAGAACTCCTGAAGGAAGAATTCTCTAGTTAGACAATAGGAAAGTGAGAAAATAATAAAGAGATTATTATTGACCATAATGATTGACATCACCACGTGCCAGACACTGTTTGCAGTGCTTGGATATATAGTCCCTCATTTAATCCTCGTTACAATCACAGGAAGTAAACACTATGATTATCTCTATTTTAGAGATAGGGAAAGGAGCCTAAAGAAAAATAACTTGTAGTATAGTTTAAAGTCAGGTAGCATGATGCCTCCAGCTTTGTTCTTTTGGCTTAGGATTGACTTGGCGATGCGGGCTCTTTTTTGGTTCCATATGAACTTTAAAGTAGTTTTTTCCAATTCTGTGAAGAAAGTCATTGGTAGCTTGATGGGGATGGCATTGAATCTATAAATTACCTTGGGCAGTATGGCCATTTTCACGATATTGATTCTTCCAACCCATGAGCATGGAATGTTCTTCCATTTGTTTGTATCCTCTTTTATTTCATTGAGCAGTGGTTTGTAGTTCTCCTTGAAGAGGTCCTTCACATCCCTTGTAAGTTGGATTCCTAGGTATTTTATTCTCTTTGAAGCAATTGTGAATGGGAGTTCACTCATGATTTGGCTCTCTGTTTGTCTGTTATTGGTGTACAAGAATGCTTGTGATTTTTGTACATTAATTTTGTATCCTGAGACTTTGCTGAAGTTGCTAATCAGCTTAAGGAGATTTTGGGCTGAGACAATGGGGTTTTCTAGATATACAATCATGTCATCTGCAAAGAGGGACAATTTGACTTCCTCTTTTCCTAATTGAATACCCTTTATTTCCTTCTCCTGCCTGATTGCTCTGGCCAGAACTTCCAGCACTATGTTGAATAGGAGCGGTGAGAGAGGGCATCCCTGTCTTGTGCCAGTTTTCAGGGGGAATGCTTCCAGTTTTTGCCCATTCAGTACGATATTGGCTGTGGGTTTGTCGTAGATAGCTCTTATTATTTTGAGATACGTCCCATCAATACCTAATTTATTGAGAGTTTTTAGCATGAAGGGTTGTTGAATTTTGTCAAAGGCCTTTTCTGCATCTATTGAGATAATCATGTGGTTTTTGTCTTTGGTTCTGTTTATATGCTGGATTACATTTATTGATTTGCGTATGTTGAACCAGCCTTGCATCCCAGGGATGAAGCCCACTTGATCATGGTGGATAAGCTTTTTGATGTGCTGCTGGATTCGGTTGATAGTGACAAAGTTAGTAAATGGCAGAACCAGCTTAGATACTTAGATGGACTATCTCCAGGTTCCCATGGTTTTTACCCCCAAGCTATGGACCTAAAATGCAAGAACTCTGAGTGGAGCCTAGAGTCATGAATTCCGTGCTGGAACCCACCAATCTTATCTTCCAGAGACATGTCGTAGGAAAGAATGAAAGAATGGTTAAGCCTCGACTCTAAATGACGGAAACTAGTTATATTGAGCCTAACAAGTCTTTTGAGTTTACTATTTTAGTTTTACATATTCAGCTTCTTAGTGCAAACATGCAAATAAATGTCATGTAGTTTAAGCTTGAGTCTTAAAACAACAACAAGAAACTCATTCTGGTAATGTTCTCTGAAAGAAAACAGTCTTTCTCCATGTCTTTATAATATTAAAAATAATAATTATTTTAGAAAGCATAGTGTATACAAGCTACACCTACAGTTCTTTTTTTTAAGTAATCACTTTAAGTAGGTTCTTGCAAACCACTTAGCCAAGGAAAGGTATTAATGCTCTGATGTTATTGATAATGTGCTTATATATTCTTTGCTGACTTCTTGTGGTGCTCTGTGCCCCCCTACTGACGCTATGGGCATGCAATTTTCATTGACTTTTTAGAGAGAATTGCAAGCAAGTCAGCTTCGTGGAATTAGAGAGAGAAAAGGCTAGAAACAGATCCATGGCTGACAAAAGAAGAAAAATCATACTGAAAATGGGATAAATAATAACAGTCCTATTTGGATAAGTCTGCCACAAAATAGGAAGCCAAACAATCTTAAGATGGGTCAAGTCTGCTCCATCACAGAGAGTGGCATGTAACATTATCTGATGAAGGGAATGGATTTCTTTCTTTTCATCCATGCCTTCTAAGTTATGTAGGACTAAAGGGTCTGGTAGCATAGTGAAGTTACTAAGATGGAAGCTGAATAGCACCAGGAAGAGGAGACTACACAATTCCAGAGGTTAGGATGTGGATTAGTTGGCCGAAGGCAATCAGCTTCCCAGTTGTATATGCTTACAAGGGAAATAATGGGTTTCCATCAGTCACTACATATAACTCTGACAATATATGTTTAAAGGTCTTTTTTTTAAAAAAAGGAAACAAGATTATTTGTGAAGATGAAAAGCTTACAAAATCACTTTTAATAATGTGACATGAAACAAAGCATCAAATAAATAGATGTGCAGGTTCCTAAGCCATCTTTCTGATTGATTTTGTTTGTTTCTTTGTTTGTTTGTTTTTTTCAGGTCTGTGTGAAGAAAGGCCTATTGCTTTGCCATTCAATAGTGAGGAGGATGGAGCTCTGGTAGCTGCAGCTCAGATTGGGGAAGGGGTCGGGGACTATTTAAAGCCAATAAGAAACTGAGCTTGCACAAGTCCAAATAACACTATTTTGATCAAATATAGAGTGAGGAGAATTAGTGGTCCATATCCTTTCCTCCCAAGGTATTGGTGATTTTTTAATTGATTTACCGGAATGTTAGCCTTTCTTTATATTTGCCACGATTATGGCCCGATTTTTAGTTTGTCACCTACATTTGCTTATGAAAGTTTTTGGCATATAGAAATGGTTAATTTTTAATGAAATAGAATAATAATTCTCTTTATGTTTTCTGTTACCTCTTTTCTGCTTAGAAACTCCTTGCTCATTCTAAAATTACTTAAATAATTATAAATTTTCTTTGCCAGCTTCAGTGCTTGTGAAATTGGTTGTGGTGCTTTTACTTTTTACACGATTCTTTAATTTACTTGAAATTCTATCTTCAATTATGCTTGTTTAAACCTAAGATATTTAGATCCCATTTAAAATATATATTTGTTGAATTCAGTTATGAAGGGTGTTGATTCAGCTTTAACCAACTTCAATCCAGGAAGTGTGCTGCTTTTAGTTTTATGTTTAACACAATCTGCATCTTTAAGTATTTTTCCTGAGAGAGGCTTTAACCTTTTCAGACATTCTCTAAGAAAACCAACCTATTTTAAACCACAGAGAAATATCACAGAGCATTTAAAGATGATGCTTATAATGTGATATGTTATCACTGATATTTGTTATCAGGTAGCTGTAATTTAAAAAAACGTAGCTGCTAAATGTTGACTAGCGCTTTTTCTGTTTAGGCTGCTATCTATTTTCTTAATAATATAAATTTTTAACTCTTGTCTGCCAAGTCACTTAATGAAGTGTTTGTATAAGCACTAACCACTAAAACTATAGCTCCTGAAATTCACACAGGCTGGTATGTAGATCACAAACTTCCCATACTCCCATATCAAATATTACACACAAAGGGAGCACAGCCTTTTCTTAGATGAGAACTAAATAAGCACAAAAAAAAAGATGGTAGAGGGTTTAAACAACTCTGGATTATCTGTGCTTTAAAGTAAGTTCTCAAAAGCTCTTCCTCACATTTAGCTATCTTTTTCTGCATAGAAGGGGAAATTGATATTTTATTAAGCATAAAAGTTTGAATTATAGAAAATCATCATGATTGTCTCGTAGGTCTAAAAGAAAATATTTATTCTGAGAGCATGGTTCACTCCACTTTCACATGAAGCCTTTGATAAATATTGGGTGTAACTCTTCTATCAATGGAAGAAAAGTAGGCCCACATTGTCTATAATTGTACCCTAGAATATTATATTATATTCAGGAAAATGACTTAAACCATATGAATAAAAATCAGTTAAATGGGAATGACCTGGGACTATCATTCATCTAATCTACAGAGAGGAATGAAAAGTTTATACACAGAAATCTCATATATAGCATTCATAGGTTATTGTAACTGTTGTTGCTTAAATGAATTATAGATTAAATTATACCCAGTTCTCTCTCACCAATGTTGGGACTCAGAAGACAACACCCAAAAGGTCTCAGAAGCAAAGTTTCTCTCTGACCTTCTGCCCTCCTGTCTCTTTGTTTCACTCTCCCTAGAGTCCATCCACAGAGACTAGAATCCCATTCTTTCTCACGACTGGGTCATAGAAACCAGGACCCCTTTCCCCCAAAGTCAGCCATAAAACCTACAATTATTATTCTAACTTTCCCTCCACATTTCTGTGTAAAAACTGGCTATAAAGAAATTATCCAAACTACCTTGTTTAGCTGTAGGTCTTAAGACCCCCATTCCGAGGGAGTCCTGCCCTGGGAATGGATGGCAGAGAAAGGGATGCTGCTCAGAGAGGCCAAGGAGAATCTAGACTGACAGGCCTTGCCGGGTTTCCCCACTCAGTCTATAGCATTAGCTCCTAACCTTTTCGCCCAGTCATATTTCTACATGGCTGTTGATAATGGTTAGACTGTATACTCACCCAAATCTCATCTTGAATTATAATCCCCACATGTCAAGGGAGAGACCTGTAATCCCCATGTGTCAGGCAGTTCTTTATTATTATTATTATTATTATTTTTTATTATACTTTAAGTTCAAGGGTATATGTGCACAATGTGCAGGTTTGTTACATATGTATACATGTGCCTTGTTGGTGTGCTGCACCCATTAACTCGTCATTTACATTAGGTATATCTCCTAATGTTTTCCCTCCCTGCTTCCTGCACCCCACAACAGGCCCTGGTGTGTGATGTTCCCCTCCCTATGTCTAAGTGTTCTTATTGTTCAATTCCCACCTATGAGTGAGAATATGCGGTGTTGGGTTTTTTGTTCTTGTGATAGTTTGCTGAGAATGATGGTTTCCAGCTTCATCCATGTCACTACAAAGGACATGAACTCATCATTTTTTATGGCTGCATAGTATTCCATGTTGTATATGTGCCACATTTTCTTAATCCAGTCTATCATTGATGGACATTTGTGTTGGTTCCAAGTCTTTGCTACTGTGAATAGTGCTGCAATAAACATATGTGTGCATGTGCCTTTATAGCAGCATGATTTATAAACCTTTGGGTATATATCCAGTAATGGGATTGCTGGGTCAAATGGTATTTCTAGTTCTAAATCCCTGAGGAATCGCCACACTGACTTCCACAATGGTTGAACTAGTTTACAGTCCCACCAACAGTGTAAAAGTGTTCCTATTTCTCCACATCCTCTCCAGCACCTGTTGTTTCCTGACTTTTTAATGATGGCCATTCTAACTGGTGTGAGATGGTATCTCATTGTGGTTTTGATTTGCATTTCTCTGATGGCCAGTGATGATGAACATTTTTTCATGTGTCTTTTGGTTGCATAAATGTCTTCTTTTGAGAAGTGTTTGTTCATATCCTTTGCCCACTTTTTGATGGAGTTGTTTATTTTTTTCTATAAATTTGTTTGCATTCTTTGTAGATTCTGGATATTAGCCCTTTGTCAGATGAGTAGATTGCAAAAATTTTCTCCCATTCTGTAGGTTGCCTGTTCACTCTGATGGTAGTTTCTTTTGCTGTGCAGAAGCTCCTTAGTTTAATTAGATCCCATTTGTGAATTTTGGCTTTTGTTGCCATTGCTGTAGGTGTTTTAGACATGAAGTACTTGCCCATGCCTATGTCCTGAATGGTATTTCCTAGGTTTTATTCTAGGGTTTTTTTGGTTTTAGGTCTAACATTTAAGTCTTTAATGCATCTTGAATTAATTTTTGTATAAGGTGTAAGGAAGGGGTCCAGTTTCAGCTCTCTACATATGGCTAGCCAGTTTTCCCAGCACCATTTATTAACTAGGGAATCCTTTCCCCATTGCTTGTTTTTGTCAGGTTTGTCAAAGATCAGATGGCTGTAGATGTAGGGTATTATTTACACAGGCTCTGTTCTGTTTCATTGGTCTATATCTCTGTTTTGGTACCTGTACCATGCCATTTTGGTTACTGTAGCCTTGTTGTATAGTTTGAAGTCAGGTAGCGTGATGCCTCCAGCTTTGTTCTTTTGGCTTAGGATTGACTTGGCAATGCAGGCTCCTTTTTGGTTCCACATAAACTTTAAAGTAGTTTTTTCCAATTCTGTGAAGAAAGTCATTGGTAGCTTGATGGGGATGGCACTGAATCTATCAATTACCTTGGGCAGTATGGCCATTTTCACGATATTGATTCTTCCTACCCATGAGCATGGAATGTTCTTCCATCTGTTTGTATCCTCTTTTATTTCATTGAGCAGTGGTTTGTAGTTCTCCTTGAAGAGGTCCTTCACATCCCTTGTAAGTTGGATTCCCAGGTATTTTATTCTCTGAAGCAATTGTGAATGGGAGTTCACTCATGCTTTGGCTCTCTGTCTGTTATTGGTGTATAAGAACGCTTGTGATTTTTGCACATTGATTTTGTATCCTGTGACTTTGCTGAAGTTGCTTATCAGCTTAAGGAGATTTTGGGCTGAGACAATGGGGTTTTCTAGATATACAATCATGTCATCTGCAAACAGGGACAATTTGACTTCCTCATTTCCTGATTGAATGCCCTTTATTTCCTTCTGCTGCCTGATTTCCCTGGCCAGAACTTCCAACACTATGTTGAATAGTAGTGGTGAGAGAGGGCATCCCTGCCTTGTGCCAGTTTTCAAAGGGAATGCTTCTAGTTTTTGCCCATTCAGTATGATATTGGCTGTGGGTTTGTCATAGATAGCTCTTATTATTTTGAGATATGTCCCATCAATACCTAGTTTATTGAGAGTTTTTAGCATGAAGGGTTATTGAATTTTGTCAAAGGCCTTTTCTGCATCTATTGAGATAATCATGTGGTTTTTGTGCTGGATTACGTTTATTGATTTTTGTATGTTGAACCAGCCTTGCATCACAGGGATGAAGCCCACTTGATTATGGTGGATAAGCTTTTTGATGTGCTGCTGGATTCAGTTTGCCAGTATTTTATTGAGGATTTTGGCATTGATGTTCATCAGGGATATTGGTCTAAAATTCTCTATTTTTGTTGTGTTTCTGCCAGGCTTTGGTATCAGGATGATGCTGGCCTCATAAAATGAGTTAGGGAGGATTCCCTCTTTTTCTATTGATTGGAATAGTTTCAGAAGGAATGGTACCAGCTCTTCCTTGTACCTCTGGTAGAATTTGGCTGTGAATCCATCTGGTCTGGACTTTTTTTTGGTTGGTAGTCTAATAATTATTGCCTCAATTTCAGAGCCTGTTATTGGTTTATTCAGGGATTCAAGTTTTTCCTAGTTTAGTCTTGGGAGGGTGTATGTGTCAAGGAATTTATCCATTTCTTCCAGATTTTCTAGTTTATTTGCATAGAGGTGTTTATAGTATTCTCTGATGGTAGTTTGTATTTCTGTGGGATTGGTGGTGATATCCCCTTTATCATTCTTTATTGCATCTATTTGATTCTTCTCTCTTTTCTTCTTTATTAGTCTTGCTAGTGGTCTATCAATTTTGTTGATCTTTTCAAAAAACCAGCTCCTGGATTCATTGATTTTTCAAAGGGTTTTTTGTGTCTCTATCTCCTTCATTTCTTCTCTGATCTTAGTTATTTCTTGCCTTCTGCTAGCTTTTGAATGTGTTTACTCTTGCTTCTCTAGTTCTTTTAATTGTGATGTTAGGGTGTCAATTTTAGATCTCTCCTGCTTTCTCTTGTGGGCATTTAGTGCTATAAATTTCCCTCTATACACTGCTTTAAATGTGTCCCAGAGATTCTGGTATGTTGTGTCTTTGTTCTCATTGGTTTCAAAGAACGTCTTTATTTCCGCCTTCATTTTGTTATGTACCCAGTAGTCATTCAGGAGCAGGTTGTTCAGTTTCCATGTAGTGAGCGGTTTTGAGTGAATTTCTTAATCCTGAGTTCTAGTTTGATTGCACTGTGGTCTGAGAGACAGTTTGTTATAATTTCTGTTATTTTGCATTTGCTGAGGAGTGCTTTACTTCCAACTATGTGCTCAGTTTTGGAATAAGTGGAATGTGGTGCTGAGAAGAATGTATATTCTGTTGATTTGGGGTGGAGAGTTCTGTAGATGTCTATTAGGTCCACTTGGTGCAGAGCTGTGTTCAATTCCTGGATATCCTTGTTAACTTTCTGTCTCGTTGATCTGTCTAATGTTGACAGTGGGGTGTTAAAGTCTCCCATTGTTATTGTGTGGGAGTCTAAGTCTCCTTGTAGGTCTCTAAGGACTTGCTTTATGAATCTGGGTGCTCCTGTATTGGGTGCATATATATTTAGGATAGTTAGCTCTTCTTGTTGAATTGATCCCTTTACCATTATGCAATGGCCTTCTTTGTCTCTTTTAATCTTTATTGGTTTAAAGTCTGTTTTATCAGAGACTCTTATTGCAACCCCTACCTTTTTTTGATTTCCCATTTGCTTGGTAGATCGTCCTCCATCTCTTTATTTTGAGCCTATGTGTGTCTTTGCACATGAGATGGGTCTCCTGAATACAGTACACTTATGGGTCTTGACTCTTCATCCAATTTGCCAGTCTGTGTCTTTTAATTGGAGAATTTATCCCATTTACTTTTAAGGTTAATATTGTTATGTGTGAATTTGATCTTGTCATTGTGATGCTAGCTGATCATTTTGCCCATTAGTTGATGCCGTTTCTTCCTAGCATCGATGGTCTTTACAATTTGTCATGTTTTTGCAGTGGCTGGTACTGGTTGTTCCTTTCCATGTTTAGTGCTTCCTTCAGGAGCTCTTTTAGGGCAGGCCTGGTGGTGACAAAATCTCTCAGCACTTGCTTGTCTGTAAAGTATTTTATTTCTCCTTCACTTATGAAGCTTAATTTGCCTGGATATGAAATTCTGGATTGAAAATTCTTTTCTTTAATAATGTTGAATATTGGCCCCCACTCTCTTCTGGCTTGTAGAGTTTCTGCCGAGAGATCAGCTGTTAGTCTGCTGGGTTTCCCTTTGTGGGTAACCCGACCTTTCTCTCTGGCCACCCTTAACATTTTTTCCCTCATTTCGACTTTGTGAATCTGACAATTATGTTTCTTGGAGTTGCTCTTCTTGAGGAGTGTCTTTGTGGCATTCTCTGTATTTCCTGAATTTGAATGTTGACCTGCCTTGCTAGGTTGGGGAATTTCTCCTGGATAATATCCTGAAGCGTGTTTTCAAACTTGGTTCCATTCTCCCCATCACTTTCAGTTACACCAATCAGACACAGATTTGGTCTTTTCACATAATCCCATATTTCTTGGAGGCTTTGTTTGTTGCTTTTTACTTTTTTTCTCTGAACTTCTCTTCTTGCTTCATTTCCTTCATTTGATCTTCAATCGCTGATACCCTTTCTTCCAGTTGATCAAATTGGCTACTGAAGCTTGTGCATTCATCACATAGTTCTTGTGCCATGGTTTTCAGTTCAGTCAGATCATTTAAGGACTTCTCTACCCTGGTTATTCGAGTTAGCCTTTCGTCTAATCTTTTTTCAAGGTTTTTAACTTCTTTACATTAGGTTCGAACTTCCTCCTTTAGCTCAGAGAAGTTTGATCATCTGAATCCTTCTTCTCTCAACTCCTCAAAATCATTCTCCATCCAACTTTGTTGCATTGCTGGCGAGGAGCTGTGTTCCTTTGGAGGGGGAGAGCTGCTCTGATTTTTAGAATTTTCAGCTTTTCTGCTGTTTTTTCCCCATCTTTGTGGTTTTGTCTACCTTTGGTCTTTGATGATGGTGACATACAGATGGGGTTTTGGTGTGGATGTCCTTTCTGTTTGTTAGTTTTCCTTCTAACAGTCAGGACCCTCAGCTGCAGGTCTGTTGGAGTTTGCTGAAGGTCCACTCCAGACCCTGTTTGCCTGGGTATCAGCAGCAGAGGCTGCAGAACAGCAAATATTGCTGAACAGCAAATGCTGCTGACTGTTCCTCTGGGAGCTTCATCTCAGAGGGGTACCCGGCCATGTGAAGTGTCAGTCTGCCCCTACTGGGGAGTGCCTCCCAGTTAGGCTACACGGAGGTCAGGGACCTACTTGAAGAGGCAGTCTGTCCGTTCTCAGATCTCAAACTCCATGCTGGGAGAACCATTACTCTCTTCAAAGCTGTCAGGGACATTTAAGTCTGCAGAGATTTCTGCTGCCTTTTGTTTGGCTATGCCCTGCCCCCTGAGGTGGAATCTACAGGGGCAGGCAAGCCTCCTTGAGCAGTGGTGGGCTCCACCCAGTTCGAGCTTCCTGGCCGCCTTGTTTGCCTACTCAAGCCTCAGCAATGGTGGGCGCCCCTCCCACCGCCTCGCTGCCACCTTGCAGTTCTATCTCAGACTGCTGTGCTAGCAATGAGTGAGGCTGCGTGGGCTTGGAACCCTCCGAGCCAGGCAAGGGATATAATCTCCAGGTTTGCCGTTTGCTAAGACCGTTGGAAAAGTGTAGTATTAGAGTGGGAGTGACCTGATTTTCCTCGTGCAGTCTGTCACCCCTTCCCTTGGCTAGGAAAGGGAATTCCCTGACCCCTTTCACTTTCCGGGTAAGGCGCGATGCCTCGCCCTGCTTTGGCTCTCGCTCGGTGGACTGCACCCACTGTCCTGCCCCCACTGTCCAGTGAGCCCCTGTGAGATGAACCCAGTACCTCATTTGGAAATGCAGAAATCACCCATCTTCTGTGTCACTCACACTGGGAGCTATAGACTGGAGCTGTTCTTATTTGGCCATGTTGGAACCGCCTAGTTCTTTACACTAGTGTGAAAACAGACTAATACAACAGTTCATATTTTGTTGAAACTAAGCACAAAAATGGACAATCTCTGCTTGTCTTTGGGTCTTTGTTCTGAAGGATCCTGTGTATATACATTAAATACATTTATATGCCTTATCTTCCATTCATCTGCCTTTAGTGAGTTGGTTTTTCAGGGAGACTTCATAGGCTTGGCCCTTACACTACTATAGATTTATCTATTCTCAATGAATGATTTAGCTGCCATAATCTGCTATTGTTGTTTTAAGCAAAGGAAACTTTGGTGAATATTACTGTAATACTAGGAGTAATTTTTATGTATCAGTCTCTGTACTAGAAGATTCTTTCCTCTCTTGTTGTTTATTGGAAAATAGATCTGCAGTCTTTTTTACATAATATTTCCATTACAATGTTTATTGCTCCTGCATGTGAAAACTCACCGTATTTGTCTTTTCATTTTATTTAAAACATGTGACTAGTATGTGGATGAGTTAGTAAATCTGTGGTATCGTTACATGTGCTTCAGTTCTGTAAGGGTGCCCATCCTGGTATTAAGCTATTTTCAAAGGCTCTTTGAAGACAGCCACTTTGTGAAAAAGACTAGATTATGTGACACAGGCTATGGCAGATGATGTGACAATAGCCTGGATCATTGGCAAGAAGTTCCAAGATAGAATTGTCCTCACATAAAACAGCTGTTGAAGATACTCAATTGTCTTCCTCATCATTCATGCTCAAAGGCACACTTGCTGAGAAAATTATCACTAACTGTTAGGAGAAAGAAAATAGAATTTACTTCACAACCCTCTAGTAGACTTTGCCCCCCCTGCCCCACCCCCAACCCCAGAAAGAGACTCAATAGTACCCAGAAAGATTTCACAGAACGGGGAAATGTACAAAGGCATTGGAATATTTAGGCAAAAAAAGAATGGTCTTCCCATGTGAATGGGCTATGGTTATGATTTGGAGGGCCCCCAGATGAAGATGCAGATGTGGATTTAAAAAGGACTCTACAGATATGTTGGCTAGAATGCAGTGGTCTGGGAGAGCCCCAGATTGCTTCAATCTGTAATGCTCTTCAATTAAGTGCTGCTTATTTTTCTTCGAGACTTTTTTTTTAAAAGGAGACTTCATTTTTTAGAATTTTAAAAATTACTGTATACTCAGCCCCCCATGATACAGGACTTTCAAAAAAGATATATGGGCAAATGTGCTGATCATCTGGGAGGCCTCTACAACTTCTAGGAAGGTGTTGGAAGGGGTCATTTAATGGAGCTCATTTGTATACATGTGTGTGTGTGTGTGTGAGTATTTACTGAGCTATAGTCCAGAATATGAGCTCAATTAAAAGCATATTTATATATATTTATATATATACATATATACACATATATATTTTTATATAGCACACACTATATATATATATATGTATATATTCTGAGCCCACTAAACTTAACTCGCTAAAGAGAAGTTTTCCTATTTATTTTCTTTGAATGGTTGAGATCTGAAAGATACATATGTCAGCATCATGCAAAGTCGGAGTCACCCTTCACCTGTTAGTGAAGTTAGGAAAGTTAGCCATTGAGTACAGAAAATAAAACGATTTTCAACAACCTGTAGTAGAGACAAACCTAGGTTTGTCTGCCAAATGTCCCAGAAAAGCAAAGTAGCTTGAAAGGATGGGTTGTCATCAATTAGGGATAAGCATCTTGCTTTATTCACTTGGAAAGTTCCAGAGAGTTTTCTGGGTCAATGAAAACAAGTAAAGATTGGTTTACTAACTAGCTTTTTAAGATCCAAGGTGATTTGAGGGCTTGTGTTGAAGTGAACTTTAATGTGCTCTGTAATAAAAAGTGCATAAAACATTTGTTTCCAATCAGCTTTCAAAAGTCATTACATATCTTAGTAGAGATAAGTAAGGGTAGGGCCTTTTGTGATGCTGGCTGCAAGCATGAGAATATGTATGGGGAAAAGCCACTCATGAGAAGTGCAAAATTGAAGGGATCGCAAGAAGCTTGTTACAGATGGGTAACACAACAGAAATGGGAAATCAAAAGACACACCTAAGAAGGAAATCCTCTACTAAGCCATGGGGTGGGGGGAGTGGTGGGACTGAGCCTGAAGCTGTAGGTTAACATAGGCTGGCTTTCAGGCCCACAGGCTTTAGTTAGTAAGTGCTGGCTCTATGACTTACCACTTAATGGCTATGTCACCTTAGGAAAGTTATTTAGCCTCTCCAGGACTTAGTTTACCCATCTATAAAATCAAAATAGTATTTATTTCATACATTTCTTTCAAGGACTAATTGCAATAATACATATAAAGCATTTGGCATAATTCCTGCAACATAGGAAATGACTTCAACTGAAGCTAGTTGTTAAGTATTTTCTAATCAGTAGAGGAGGCTAACATCTGATATGTCACTGTTATCAACCTTGATTTCCTAACTCGAAAACTTTCCTCATGTTGTTCCCTGTATCTTGAGAATTTAATGAAATATTATATGCAAAATACAGTCAGCCCAGTAGCTGGAACACAGAAGGGATTTGACCATCATTAACTGATATCATCATCCTTCCTCACCTAAGTAAGGAACTGAGATGCAGTTCTCGTATTGGTGCCTCAGCAAAAATAAAATAAAATAAAACATTCTGTTTAAAAACCAAGTTGTAGAAAAGATCCTCCAAAAAAAAAATCTTCAACTCAGTCAACTGAAACCTAAAGGGTGAGTAGAAATTAGCCAGGAGAAGACAGGAGTAAGTGCTAATGTCCAATGTCAAGGTGCACAAGTAAAGTGCACTAGAATTTAAGAGAGTTGTACAACATAAGACAAATGAAGAAGTGATGGAAGTATGAGCTGGAGGCAAAATTATGGGATTCTAGCACCCCAAATGCAATCCATGGGCCATTGCTGTCTGCCCTACCTTCAAAAGGGGTCTAGAACCTAAACAATTCGCCTACATCTACGATATCCCTGGTCCAACCCAATCTCACCTCCATCTTGGATTTTTTTTCATATCATCTATCCCAGAATTCCTACTTCCACCTTCCCCCCCTGCAGAAGCCAGAGAGATTGTTCTAAAATCCAAGTCAGGTCATTTCACTCCTCCTCTCAGTGGAGCAGCAATTCACTAACTTTCCATTGTATGAATAAAAAAGACAATGTTCTATCTTTTTTTCACTTAAGCTTTTTATTTTGAAATCATTGTAAATCCACATGAATTGTAAGAAATAATATAGCGAGATCCCCTGTATGCTTTACCAGGTTTCTTCCCCTGATAACATTGCAAAACTATGGTATAGTAACACAGTCAGGATATTGATATTGACACAGTGCCTTTCCAAAGCCGCAAGAATCCCCTGTTGCTCTTTTATAGCCACATCCAGCTGTCTTCCCCAGCTCCCCCTTCTCTAACCCTGTCAATCACAAATCTCTCTTCTATTTTTATAATTTTGTCATTTCAAGAATGACATATAAATGGAATCATGCAGTATGTAACCATGTGGGATTTTTTTCCTCATTTAGTATAATTCCCTGGAGATGCATCCAAAATGTTATGTGTATCAGTAGTTCATTCATATTTTTATTGGTATTGATGTACCACAGTTTATTTATAATTCACCCCCTGAAGGACATCTGGGTTGTTTCCAGTTTGGGCCTATTATAAATAAAGCTGCTATGAATATCTATGTACAGATTTTCTGTGAATATAAGCTTTCATGTCTCTAGAATACACAAGAGTGCAATTTCTGGATGGTATGGTAGTTACATGTTTGCTTTTAGATGAAATTTTCCAAATTGTTTTCCAGAGTGGCTAAGCCATTTTATATTGCCACTAGCAGGGTGGGTGTGACCCAATTTCTTTTCATCTTCACAAACATTTGTTGTTGCCAACACTTATTTTTAAATTTTAGCCAGTTTGAAGTATGTGTAGTGTTATCTCATTGTAGTTTTTAATTTGCATTTCCCTAATGGCTAAAACATCTTGTTATGTGTTTCTTGGTCATCTGTATTTCCTTTTCTATAAAATGTCTTTTCATATTATATTTTGTGTATTATCTATATGGATTGTTCATTTTTTAATTGTCGAATTTTGAAAGTACTTTATACATTTTAGATACCAGTTCTTTTTTTAATTTAACACGTGCAGGTTTGTGATACAGTTAAACTAGTGTCATGGGGTTTGTTGTACAGATTATTTCATCACCCATGTATTAAGCCCAGTACCCATTAGTTATTTTTTCTGATCCTCTCCTTCCTCTTAAACTCCACTCTCCGATAGGCCCCAGTGTCTGTCGCTCTCCCCATGTATCCATTTTTCTCATCATTTAGCTCCCACTAAATGAGCATGGAATGTTTTAGTGAGAACGTGTAATATTTGACTTTCTGTTCCTGTGTTAGCTTGCGCAGGGTAATGGCCTCTAGTTCCATCCATGTTCTTCCAAAGGACATGATTTCATTCTATTTTATGGCTGCATAGTAACTCATGGTGTATATGCACCGCATTTTATTTAACCAGTCTACCACTGATGGATTTTTTAGGTTGATTCCATGTCTTTGCTATTGTGAACAGTGCTGCAAAGAACATATTAGTACACGTATCTTTATGTTAGAATGATTTATATTGCTTTGGGTATATACCCAGTAATGAGATTGCTGGGTTGAATGGTGTTTTTGTTTTTAGGTCTTTGAGGAATGGCCACACTGCTTTCCACAATTGTTTAATTTACATTGCCACCAAGTGTATAAGCATTCCTTTTTCTCTGTAACCTTGCCCATATCTGTTTGCTTGTTTTTGACTTTAGTAATAGGCATTCTGACTGGTGTGAGATGGTATCTCAGTGTGGTTTTGATTTGCTTTTCTGTAATAATCAGTGATGTTGAGCTTTTATTTGTATGCTTGTTGGCTGCATGTATATCTTTTGAAAAGTGTCTGTTCATGTCCTTTGCCCATTTTTAAATTGTTTTTCTTGTAAATTTGTTTAAGTTCCTTATAGATGCTGGATAGTAGACCTTTGTCAGACACATAGTTTGCAAAACTTTTCTCCCATTCTGTTGCTTGTCTGTTTACTCTGTTAATAGTTTCTTTTGCTGTGCAGAAGCTTTTTATTTTACTTAGGTCCCATCTGTCAATTTTTGTTTTTGTTCAAATTGCTTTTGGTGTCTGTCATGAAATTTTTGCCCATTCCTATGTTCAGAATGCTATTGCCTAGGTTGCCTTCCAAGGTTTTTATAGTTTTGGAATTTACGTTTAAGTCATTAGTCCATCTTGAGTTAATTTTTGTATATGGTGTAAGGAAGGCATCCAGTTTCAATCTTCTGCATGTGGCTAGCCAGTTACCCTAGCACCATTTATTGGATAGGGAATCCTTTCCCCATTGCTTGTTTTTGTGGAGCTTATCAAATATCAGATAGTTGTAGGTGTGCGGCCTTATTTCTGGGCTTGCTATTCATTTCCACTGGTTTATGTGTCTGTTTTTGTATCAGTACCATGCTATTTTGGTTACTATAGTCTTGTAGTATAGTTTGAAGTCAGGTAGCATGATGCTCCAGATTTGTTCTTTTTGCTTAGCTTTGCCTTAGCTATTGGGGCTTTTTTTTGTTGTTCAATTTGAATTTTAAAATAGTTTTTTTCTACTTATGTGAAGAATGTCATTGGTAGTTTGATACTAGTAGCATTGAATCTATAAATTGCTTTGGGCAGCATGGCCTTTTTAATGATATTGATTCTTCCTATACATGAGCATGGAATGTTTTCCTGTTTGTTTGTGTCATCTCTTATTTCTTTGAGCAGCAGTTTGTAGTTCTCCTTACAGAAAACTTTCACCTCCCTAGTTAGCTGTATTCCTAGGTAATTTATTCTTTTTGTGGCAGTTGTAAATGGGATTGTGTTCCTAGTTAGGCTCTCGACTTTTGGTATAATTACTAGGAATGCTATATTTTTTATATTGATTTAGCATCCTGAGACTTCACTGAAGTTATTAGCTTAAGGAGCTTTTGGGTCAAGACTATGAGATATTCTAAATGTAGCATCATGTTTTCTGTAAACAGGGATAGTTTGACTTCTTCTCTTCCTACTTGGATGTCCATTATTTCTTCCTCTTGCCTGTTTGCTCTGGCTAGGACTTCCAATACTATGCTAAACAGGAATGCTGAGAGAGGGCATTGCTATCTTGTGCTGATTTTCAGGGGGAATGCTTCCAACTTTTTGCCCATTCAGTATGTTCACTGTGGTTTCTTATTGATGGATAGGTGGATCTTATTATTTGGAGATGTGCTCCTTTTAATACCTAGTTTATTGAGAGTTTTTAACATGAAGAGGTGTTGAATGTTATCAAAATCCTTTTCTCCATCTATTGAGATAATCATGGGTTTTCTGTCTTTAGTTCTGTTTATGAGATGAATCACATTTATTGATTTGCTTATGTTGAACCAACCTTGCATCCCAGGAGCCTATTTGATTGTGGTAGGTAAGCTTTTTGATGTGCTGGGGATTTATTTACCAGTATTTTGTTGAGGATTTTTGCATTGATGTTTATAAACTTGGCCTAAAGTTTTCTTTTGTTCTTGTGTCTCTGCCAGGTTTTGGTATCACAATGATGCTGGCATCATAGAATGTGTTATGGAGGAGTCTCTCCTCCTCAATATTTTGTAATAGTTTCAACAGGAATGGTACCAGCTCTTCTTTGTACACCTGGTAGAATTCAGCTGTGAATCCATCTGGTCCTGGGCTTTCTTTGGTTGGTAAGCTATTTATTATTGATTCAATTTCACAGCCCATTATCTATCTGTTCAGGAATTCAATATCTTCCTGGCTCAGTCTTGAGAGGGTGTATGTAACCAGGAATTTATCTGTTTCTTATAGCTTTTCTAGTTTATGTGCATAGAGGTCTGTATAGTATTTTCTGATGTTTATTTGTATTTCTGTGGGGTCAGTGGTAATACCTCCTTTGTCATTTCTAATTATGTTTATGTGGGTCTTCTCTCCTTTCTCCTTTATTAGTCTAGCTAGTGGTTTATTTAATTTTTTCATAAAGCCAGCTCCTGGATTTGTTGATCTTTTAAATTGTTTTTTCATATCTTAATCTCCTTCAGTTCAGCTCTGAGTTTGTTTATTTCTTGTCTTCTGCTACCTTTGGGGTGGTTTTTTCTTGGTTCTTTAGTTCTTTTAGTTGTAATGTTAGATTATTAAATTGAGATCTTTCTCACTTTTTGATGTGGACATTTGGTGTTATAAATTTCCCTCTTAATACTTCCTTAGCTGTGTCCCAGAGATTCTGGTATGTTGTATCTTTGTCCTCATTAGTTTCTGAGAACTTCTTGATTTCTGCCTTAACTTCATTATTTAACAAAAAGTCATTCAGGAGCAGGTTATTCAATTTCCATGTAATTGTAAATTTAATTGTGCTGTGATCTGAGATATTGGCTGTTATAATTTCAGTTTTTTTGCATTTGCTAAGGAGTGTTTTATGTCCAATTATGAGATTAATTTTAAAGTATTTGCCATTTGGCAATGAAAAAAATTATATTCTGTTGTTTTGGGGTGGAGAGTTCTGTAGATATCTATCAGGTCCATTTGATCCAGTGCTGAGTTTCAGTCCTGAATCACTTGGTTGATTTTCTTGATGATCTGTCTAATACTGTCAGTGGGGTGTTAAAGTCTCCTGCTAGTATTTTGTGGAAGTCTAAGTCCCTTTGAAGGTCTCTAAAACTTGTTTTATGAATCTGGGTGCTCCTGTGTTGGGTGCATACATATTTAGGATAGTTAGGTCTTCTTGTGGAATTGAACCTTTTACCATTATATAATGCCTTTCTTTGTCTCTTTTGAACTTTGTTGGCTTAAAGTCTGTTTTGTATAAAATTATGATCGCAACCCCCTTCTTTATTCTGTTTTACATTTGCTTGGAAGATTTGTCTCCATTTCTTTACTTTGAGCCTATGGGTGTCATTACATGTAAGCTGGGTCTCCTGAAGACAACGTATCAATGGCTCTTGGTTCTTTATCCAGCTTACCACTCTGTGCCTTTTAATTAGAGCATTTAGTCCATTTACATTCAAGGTGAGTATCGATATGTGTGGATTCGACCTCGTCATAATGATGTTAGCTGGTTACTAGACAGAACTGTTTATGTGGTTTGTTTATTTATTTATTCATTTATTTTTCAGATAGGGTCTTGCTCTGTCACCCAGCCTTCAGTACAGCGGCATGATCTTGGCTCACTGCAACCTCCACTCTCCAGGTTCAAGTGATCCTCCCACTTCAGCCTCCCAAGGAACTGAGACCACAGGTGTACACCACTACACCTGGCTAATTCTTTGTGTTTTTAGTAGAGACAGGGTCTCACTATGTTGCCCAGGCTGGTCTTGAGCTCCTGAGCTCGAGAGATTCACTCACCTCAGCCTCCCAAAGTACTGGGATTACAGGCATGAGCCACCATGCCTGGCTTATGTGGTTCCTTTATAGTGTCACTGGTCTTTGTACTTAAGGGTGTTTTTTGTTGTGGCTAGTAATGGTCTTTCTTTTCCACAAGAAGTGCTTGCTTCAGGAGCTCTTGTAAGGCAAGTCTGGTGCTAACAATGTCTCTCAGCATTTGCTTGCCCGAAAATGATCTTATTTTTCTGTTCATTGTAAAGCCTAGTTTTGCTAACTATAAAATTCTGGGTTGGAATTTTTTTCTTTAATAATGATAAATATTAGCCCCAATTTCTTCTGGCTTGTAATGTTTCTCCTGAGAGGTCTGCTATTGTACCGATGGGCTTCACTTTATAGGTGACCTGACCTTTCTCTCTAGCGGCTTTTAACATTTTTCCTTTCATTTTGACCTTGGAGAATCTGATGATTATGTGTCTTGGGGATTATCTTCCTTTGAAGTATCTTACTGAGGTTTTCTACATCATCTGAATTTGAATGCTGGCCTCTCTGTCCAGGTTGGAGAAGTTCTCATGGATGATATATTGATATATGTTTCCCAAGTTGCCTACATGCTCCCCATCTCTTTTAGGAACACCAATGAGTCATAGATTCAGTCTCTTTACACAATCTCTTATTTCTCAGAGGTTTTGTTCATTCCTTTTCACTCTTTTTTCTCTATTCTTCTCTGACTGTCTAGTTTCAGAAAACCAGTTTTCAAGCTCTGAGATTCTTCCTTCTGCGTTGTCTACTCTGCTATTAATACTTGTGGTTACATTTTGAAATTGTTGTAGAGTGTTTTTCAGCTCTGTCATTTACATGCTTTTCTATAATGGCGATTTTGTCTGTCGGCTCCTGTATCATTTTATTGTGATTCTTAGCTTCCTTGGATTGGCTTTCAACATACTCCTGCATCTCAATGATCTTCATTGATCTTGGGGTGGCCCAAGGTACTCCCAGACCATTGTCCATTAAACTCTGATGGATGATGTCACCCAAAGCATTTTGTAATGTGATGACCCCAGGATCTGTCTTCATTTGCAAATGTCAGCAGCAGTGGCTGTGGCAGCACAGTGGGGTGCATGCTTCTTGGCTGCAGCAGGGTGCTAGCAGGTGTCAGGGTGCCTGCCTCCATGAAGGTGTTCACAACAGTGGTGGAGGAAATGTGGCTTGGCGGAGGGAGCTGCTGGTGACTGTGCACATAGTTGCACTGGTGGTGATGTTGGTACGAGGGGCAGGGTGTCCTGGCAGGCACAGGTTGTTGTGTATATTCTGTGCATTGCAGGCTGGAGTGGGTGCTCCAGGCAGGGAAGAATTTGCTATTATCTGTGCCTAGTTTCACTCCAGTGGCAGTGTTGGAATAAGAGTGGGATGTTGGTCAGGGTGGGGCTGGCTGCTCTGTGCCTGCTAAGGCTCTGACTGCAATGGTGGTTGGCGGGGGTGTGGGAGTGAACTGCACTGCCACCTTAGCAGTGGCAGAGCAGGGTGCATGCATATACGCAGGCACTGGCAGGTCAAGGAAAGCAAAACCCATCCCCACACGCAGTCACCAGCAAAGCAATGTAAGGGGTTGCTGTGGGCCCTGGGGAAGCTGCAATGTAGGGAGAGAGCTAGTGGGCTGCTGTGTGACCCTTGGGGCTGCCCTGCTGGAGCTCTCTGCCAGTCAGGCATAGTCCACCAGTGCAGAAGCTATGATGCAGGCCCTCAGGGCACCTGAGGCTGTTTTGCAAGCAGGCACTGGCAGGCTGGGGCCTTAGGAGAGGCCAGAAGACCAAGTAGCACTCAGGTTGGACTGGCCTCTTCTAATGGGCGAGACCACCCTGCAGAGTTTAGGTCTGACAATTTCCCTAGGGCTAAAGTCTCCTATGAGAGCCAGTGGAGCCAAGTGATACGACCATCTCTAGGTGTGCTCTGCTACTACTCTCCCACACCAAACCCTTTGGGCTCCACATCAGCTGGCTTGCTGCCCCTACAACTTCTGTAAACAGCTCTCCTTGCCAATTTGAATGTCGGTGGTGGTCGAGGGATATCTTCCTTCCAGAATTCCAGGGGCCCATGGCAAGGGTGGGTTGCTCCCATTCCTCCAGAGTTATTGGAGTCCAGGAACAAGTCATGGTGTGCATAGCCCCGTGTAGGGTTCCCAGCTGCCTCCTCCATCAGCCCAGCTTATGTGTCTTCCCTCCATCTACTCTTGGTGCCTTCCCTCTGAAGATCTGTTAGGAGTGCACCAGTCCTCTCCATCCCTGTCCACCTGGCTACATCTACTCAGCTATCTTGCCTGATCCCTTGAAGATCTCTTTCTCTACATATCACTTCTTTGTCAGATATGTGGTTTGCAAATATCGCCTTCCAGTCTGTAGTTTGTCTTTTCCTCCTTTAAACATGGGTTTTTCCAGAGGGAAAGTTTTTACTTTAAGAGGTTTAATGTATTGATTATTTTTCAATTGAGAATCATGCTTTTGGTGTTAAGTCTAACTATCTTTTTGCTTTAGGCAGCAAAGACTTGCTCTTGCATTTTTTTTCTAAAAGTTTTATAGATTTTTGTTTTGTGTTCACATCTGTGGTTCATTTTGATTCTAATTTTAATCAGATGTCAGGTGTAGGTCAAGGCTCCTTTTTATCATTTATTTTAGGTTCATAGGTACATGTGCAGGCTTGTTATATAGGTAAAATGTGTGTCATGAGGGTTTGATGTACAGATTACTTGATTAGCCAGGTAGTAAGCATAGTACTTCGTGGGTAGTATTTTGACTCTCATTCTTGTCCCACCATCAACCATAAGTAGGTCCTGGCATTGGATGTTCCCTTCTTTTTGTTCATCTCTACTCAGTGTTTAGCTCCCACTCGTAAGTGAGAATATGTAGTATTTGGTTTTCTGTCCCTGTGTTAGTTAGCTTAGGAAAATGGCCTCCAGCTCCATCCATGTCCTGCTACAAAGGACATGATCTTATTCTTTTTTATGGCTGTGTAGTATTCCATGGTGTATATGTACCACATTTTCTTTATCCAATCCACTATTGGTGGGTACCTAGGTTGATTCTATGTCTTTGAAATTGTGAATAGTGCTGCAATGAACATATGTGTGCATGTGTCTTTATGGAAGAATGATTTATAATTATTTTAGTATATATCCAATAATGGATTTGCTGGGTCAGGTGATAGTTCTGTTTTAAGTTACTTGAGAAATCACCAATCTGCTTTCCACATGGCTGAACTAATTTACATTCCCATCAGCAATGTATAATTGTTCCCTTTTCTCTGCAACCTTGCTAGCATCTGTTACTTTTTGACTTTTTAGTAATAGCCATTCTTACTGGTGTAAGATGGTATCTCACTGTGGTTTCGATTTGCATTTTTCTAATGATTAGTGTATTAGCCGGTTTTCAGGCAGCTGATAAAGACATACCTAAGACTGGGGAGAAAAAGAGGTTTAATTGGACTTATAGCTCCCCATGGCTGGGGAGGCCTCAGAATCATGGAGGGAGGAAAAGGCACTTCTTACATGGTGGTGGGAAGAGAAAATGAGGAAAAAGCAAAAGTAGAAACCCTGATAAACCCATCAGATCTTGTGAGACTCATTCACTATTACAAGAATAGCATGGGAAAGACCAGCCCCCATGATTGAATTACCTCCCCATGGGTCCCTCTCACAATATGTGGGAATTCTGGGAGATACAGTTCAAATTGAGATTTGGGTGGCTATAGAACAAAAATATATCATTCTGCTCCTGGCCCCTCCAAATCTCACATCCTCACATTTCAAAACCAATCATGCCTTCCCAACAGTCCCCCAAAGTTTTAACTCATTTCAACAACAACCCAAAAGTCCACAGTCCAAAGTCTTATCTGAGACAAGGCAAATCCCTTCTCTTTATGAGACTGTAAAATCAAAAGCAAGCTAGTTACTTCCTAGATACCATGGGGGTACAGGTATTGGGTAAATACAGCCATTCCAAATACGAGAAATTGGCCAAAACAAAGGAGTTACAGGGCCCATTCAAGTCTGAAATCCAGTGGGGCAGTAAAATTTTAAAGCTCCAAAATGATCTCCTTTGACTCTAGGTCTCACATCCAGATCACACTGATGTAAGAGGTGGGTTCCCATGGTATTGGGCAGCTCAACCCCTGTGGCTTTGCAGGGTACAGCCTCCCTCCCAGATGCTTTCACGGGCTGGGGTTGAGTGTCTGCAGCTTTTCCAGGCATGCGGTGCAAACTGTCAGTGGATCTGCCATTCTGGGGTCTGGAGGATGGTGGCACTCTTCTCACAGCTCCACTAGGCAGTGCCCTAGTGGGAACTCTGTATGGGGGCTCTGATGGCACATTTTTCTTCCACACTACCCCAGCAGAGGTTCTCCATGAGGGCCCCACTTTTGCAGCAAACTTTTGCCTGGGCATCCAGGCATTTTCATTCATCTTCTGAAATCGAAGCAGAGGTTCCCAAACCTCAATTCTTGACTTCTGTGCACCTCCAGGCTCAGCACCATGTGGAAGCTGCCAAGGCTTGGGGCTTCCACTCTCTGAAGTCACAGCCTTAGCTCTACCTTGGCCCATTTCACTTAAATGGCTGGGACACAGAGCAACAACACGTCTGTAGGCTGCACAGAGCATGGGTACCCTGGGCCCAGCTGACAAAATCACTTTCTCCTCCTGGGCCTCTGGGCCTGTGATGGGAGGGGCTGCTGTGAAGGTCTCTGACATAGCCTGGAACATTTTCCCCATGATCTTGGGCATTAACATTAGGCTCCTTACTACTTATGCAAATTTATGCAGCTGGCTTGAATTTCTCCTAAAAAAATGGGTTTTTATTTCTTACTGCATTGTCAGGCTGCAAATTTTCTGAACTTTTATTCTCTGTTTCCCTTTTAAAATGGAATGCTTTTAACAGCACTCAAGTCACCTTTTGAATACTTGGCTGCTTAGAAACTTCTTCTGCCGGATACCCTAAGTCATCTCTCTCAAGTTCAAAGTTCCACAAATCTCTAGGGCAGGAGCAAAATGCCATTAGTCTCCTTGCTAAAAACATAGGAAGAGTCACCTTTGCTCCAGCTCCCAACAAGTTCCTCAACTCCATCTGAAACCACCTCAGCCTGGACCTTATTGTCCATGTTACTATCACGCTTTTGGTCAAAGCCATTCAACAGGTCTCTAGGAAGCTTCAAACTTTCTCACATTTTCCTGTCTTCTTCTGAAAAGTTGAGATTTGGGTGAGGACATAGTCTTCTTTGGAAAAGTGTCGTTCATGTCTTTTGTCCATTTAAATTTTTTTTTCTTGTAAATTTAAGTTCTTTCAAGATGCTGGATATTAGACCTTTATCAGATGCATAGTTTGCAAAACATTTTTCCCATTCCATAGGTTGTCTGTTTATTCTTTTGATAGTTTATTTTGCTGTGCAGAAGTTCTTCAGTTTTATTAGATCCCATTTGTCAATTTTTGCTTTTGCTGCAATTGCTTTTGGTGTTCTCGTCATGAAATCTTTGCCAGGTCTTATGTCCACAATGGTACTTCTTAGGTTTTCTTCTAGGGTTTTGCTAGTTTTAGGTTATACATTTCAGTATTTAGTCTGCCTTAAGTTGATTTTTGTATATGGTGTCTGCAAGTGGTCCAGTTTCAATCTTGTGCATATGGCAAGCTAGTTATCCCAGTACCATTTATTAGATAGGGAGTCCTTTCATCATGTCTTGCTTTTTGTTGATTTTGTCAAAGATCAGATGGTTGTAAGTGTGTGGCTTTATTTCTGAACTCTGGACTCCAGATGTCCAGGTCTTCAAAACCACTTATTGAAAAGAAATTCGGCATTAGTGTCCTGAGATTTCTATAACAAAATATCATAGAAAGGATTGGTGGCCTAAACAACAGGCATTTATTTCTCAAAGTTCTGGAGACTGAAAGTCGAAGACCAAGGTGCTGGTCAATTTAGTTTCTGATGAGGGCTTTCTTTCTGGCTTTTAGACAGCCACCTTCTCACTGTGTCCTTCCATGGCAGGAACAGTGAAATCTCACTTCTCTTTCTCTTTTTATAAAGCCACTAACTCCATCATAAGGACCCCACCCTCATGATCTCATCTAACCCTAATTTCCTCCCCAAGGCCCATCTCCTAATACAGCTTCATTGGGGGTTAGGGATTTGACATATGATTTTTTTTTTTTTTTGAGACAAAGTCTCACTCTGTCACCCAGGCTGGAGTGCAGTGGCATGATCTCAGCTCACTGCAACCTCCAGCACCCGGGTTCAAGCGATTCTTGTGCCTCAGCCTCCCAAATAGCTAGGATTACAGGTGCCTGCCACCACACCCGGCTGATTTTTGTATTTTAGTAGACACGGGGTTTCACCACGTTGGCCAGGCTGGTCTCAAACTCCTGACCTCAGGTGATGCACCCACGCTGGCCTCCCAAAGTGCTGGGATTACAGGCGTGAGACACCATGCCCAACCAACATACGAATTTTTGAATGGGACACAATTTAGTCTATGGCACTATTGTAAATATGTTGAATTGGTTTTGCACATTTGTCAAAAATCAGTTGGCCATATTTATGTGTGACTGTCTCTGGGTTTTGTGTCTTATTAGTCTTTTTATTTATCCTTCTGATAATACCATATAGCTTTGGCTACTGTAGCTATAGAGTAGCCCTTAATAGCTGTAGAGTGAGTCTTCCCACTTCATTATTTTTTTTTTTTTTTTGAAAGACTGTTTTAGCTTGTGTCCTTCCACAGAAATTTTGAATGAGCTTATCTATGTGTACAGAAACCTTGGTGGGATTTTGGTAGGAACTGCATTAAATTGAGAACTCAATGTGGGGAGAACTAACACCTTTTCTACCTGAATCTTCCATGTAATAAACACTGTATGCCTCTTCAATTTTCAATTATTTAAGTTTCTTTTATTTCTTTCTCAACATTTTATAATTTTCATCAGACAGATTCTATACTAAACTATATTGTGTAGTTTAACTTTATTCCTAATTATAACTTTCTTTGTGGTATTTCTAATTGGTACCATACTGTAAATTTTACTTTCCACATAGTCATTGTTAGTATATAAAAATATGTTTGAATTTTCTGTACTGATCTTGGATTTTGAGACCTGTCTGAACTCACTAATTAGCTGTAGAAGAAAGTTTGTTTGTTATTAGTTTGTTCGTTCTTCAGATTCCTTGAGACTTTCTATGTAGACAATCATGTCAACTTAAATAAGAATAGTTTTATATCTTTTTTATCTGAATACATTTTGTTTCTCTTTCTTGCCTTATTGCAATTACTAGAAATTCTATTATGTTAAATGAAAGTGGTGAAAGAATATGTCCTTGAATAGTTCTCAACCTTAGGGCAAAATGTTTCCCCACTATTTGTGATGTTAAATACAGGTTTTCTTGTAGGTGTTATTTGTCATGTTATGGAACTTTCTTCTATTTCTAGTTTAGAGAGAGTTTTATTTTGTTTTGATTTTTTATTATGAATAGTTGTTGGATTTTGTCAAATGCTTTTTCTGCCTCTATAGATATGACTGTAGGATTTTTCTTCTTTTGCCTATTTATATTATGGATTACATTGATTGATTTTCAAATGTCAAAGCAGTCTTGTATACCTAGAATCAATCTCACTTGTACATATTTTATAATTCTTACTATAGCTTGCTAAATTATATTTGCTGATTTTTTTAAGAAGTTTGAATCTAAGTTCATAAGACATATTAGTTTGTAGCTTTCTTTTTATTTTCTCTTTATACTGTATAATTTTGGTATCAGGGCAAAATTAATCTCAAAAACGAGTTGAAAATGTCCCCTTCTCTCTTATTTCCTGGAAGAATTTGTGTAGTATTGGTATTATTTTTTTCTTAATTTAATTCCTTCAGTGATTATAAAACTATTAAAGTTATCTCTTTCATTATAGTTAGATTCTGGCAGGTGTTAGTTTTCAAGCAACTAATCTATTTCCTCTCTCTGTCTCTGTCTCTCTCTATATAATATTATATAATATATAATTATATATTACATATATTAAAATTATATATAATATATTATATTTAATATACATACATTTACTTGTGGCTTATCCTTTTATCATTATGTAATGCCTTCTTTGTCTCGATTATTCCTTTCTTCTGATTTCTACCTTATTTATTTTCTGGATTAATGTATACATCTTTTCCCTTTACTTTTACCTTCACCATCACTATGTCATTGAGTTTCAGGTGAATTTCTTATAAACAGTATATATTTAGGTTTCTTATTTTGTTCAATCTATTGTTATCTATCTCTAGAACAGTGTAGTTAACTCATTTATATTTAAAGTAATTAATGATATATTGAGGCTTAACTCTGACAATTTATCATTTGTTTTCTGTGTTTCCTCTGATTCTTTATTCTCCATTTCTCTTGTTTTTTTTTTGTTAACTTACCCAGTTAACAACGAAAATAAAAAAAAAAAAACAATTTATAAGAGTCTATCTTGATTCATTTATAGCATTTTTGCATACATTGAATTGTTCTTAGTGGTTTCTCTAGGTAGTACAACGTACATGAAGAACTTATCATAGTCCATTGGTATTGAGCTTATACCTTTCAATGAAGTGCAAAAATCTTACAAGTATTTAGGCATCTTAACCAACGTTACATTTTAAAAGAAGTTTAAAAATTTCCTCCATATGCATTGAACTCTACATCAGTGTTCTGCACGCATGGAGAATGGCATGCTTTCCCAATTCCAGCTTTGGAGATATCAGTCAATTAATGGTCAATCACAGGCTAGGTATGTTCAAAGTGCTGCTCTGACAGCTGTGCTGTGTTCCAAGTATGAGACATTCCACATTCATGGATTCCACTGACACTGAAAGCCAGTCTAGATTTCCACCCAAAGCCACTGCCCTAGAATGCTGAAAGAAAACATTTTGCCTGGGAAAATTCAAGCCATTTCTCAGGCACATGTTCGATTGTTCAGTGTCAACACTCAAGGACCTAAGTGCTACATAATCTTTATTACTTTATATTTCAATTTCAAAAGTATTCCTCTTGTTTGTTTTCTGGGAATCTTTTTTGAAACCTGACAAGTAATTAGTTGATCAGCTTACCTTTCAGCATCAAGTGGTATTTTATCTTAATCTAAGATGTCTTTGGTAAAAAGGTATCAATGATGTGATAATTCAATTCAGAAGCCTCCAGAGATTTCCTTATGTTATATTTGTCATACAAAAGCAGAGATCTACTCAAGTGGAATGTGAATCACTGTGTTCATTTATATTTAGCACTATTAATAAACTATGAATTGAAGACATAACAAGTACTTCTTAACATAATTTATACAATACATAAATATAAAATGTTTAATACATATTAACTATAGTGATATGTTTATGTTGTATATTTTATGATACATTTAATTTAAAAGTACAGCAATTAATTCATCTTGGATGTCAAGTAATAATCACATCTCGGCAACTTAGTAGTTGAATTTTATGTTTCCTTCTTTCCATCCTTCCTTCTTTCTTTTTGAACACCACGAACTCCTCAAGATGCACTGTTTTATCATTCTAATATATAATAAATTGCATCACTTTTAGCATATGATGTGCTTTCAATATTTTGTAGTAGATGGGATAAAAAATTATAATTTAGTTCTACCAAACAATTTTATGTCTTTACAAAAACCCTGGTGGGACTTTCTAGGTTACAATGATTGAATGAATCCTCTCATACCCTGCATTGAAATGAGGAGTACTAAAAGCTAAAACTATCTGATAAACCTACCTCCTTTATTTTACAGAGTCTCTTCAGGCTTGCAGTATATATGAAGATACAATGATTACTTAGTTTATTGCATCAAGAAGGTTTAGAGTATTCTCTTAGTTATTCTGAATCTTTCTGTAAGAGGAGTGTAAGATAGGTATTTACACAGGTATCAGGTATTTGGTTGTCGTTTCCTACCATTACTGAAATGTAGCATTTGAAAAATTATTGCTAGCATTAGGTCTACTTCTTAAGACTGCTAAGCAACAGGAACTTCCAAGAAATTTTATAAAATAGGAGGAAAAGAGCCATGCGCAGAGACAGAAATGCCTCAGGACTCAGCATATAAAGCTAGAATGTCTGAGTTTAACTCTTGGCACCTTCAATTTCCACATCTGGGACCTTAGACAATGCTATGGTCAGAATGTGTGTGTCCCCTAAAATTCATGTTAAAAAACTAGTCACCAATGTGATGGTATTAGGAGGTGGGGCTTTCAGGAGGTGATCAGGTCATTAGGGAAGAGCCTTCCTGAGTGGGATTAATGCCCTTATGAAAGAGAGCCCAGAAAACTGCCTCGCCCCTTCCACAGTGTGAAGACATAGTCAGAAGGCACCATCCATGAACCAGCAAGCAGGCCTATATCAGACGTAAGAGTCTGCCAATGCCTTGATCTAGGACTTCCCATCCCCCAGTACTGTCAGAAATACATTTATATTGTTTATAAGCTACCTAGTTTAAGGTATTTTGTTAGAGAAACCCACACTGATCAAGACAGACACTTTACTTATCCATGCAGGGTTTCCGTATGTATAAAATGAAAAATCCTAACAGTTCCTACTTTACGGGATTGGTATAAGGTTTACATGTGTTAATCTTTGTAAAGTACTTGGAAAACTGCCTGGCACGTAAGTATTAGCTATTATTATTTCTGAGCAGAAGTTGACACTAAAATGCTACAGTATCCATGGGACAGGAGACCTCCTTCATACTTTTCATACCTCTCGATGGTACAACAGAATAAGAATCAAAAGCAGCTGAAAACAGTTAAGGCAGGGTGAAACATTACTACTCTAACACTTTAAAGTAAATGTGCTAATCCTGTATCTGCAAGTTGTCATTTCTTTATAGAGCCTTATCCAGAATGGTTTCACTTATATATTCGTTCAACTCTATTTATTCCACTGCACTGAGGTAGTTTCTGTAAGAAAATACAAAAGGTAATAGACTGTGCCTTTAAAGACTTATGGCTAGTACTGCAGAAAAAAATATGAAAAAGATAGCTAGCTAGCTAGAGAGAGAGAGAGAAATGGCTATCTGCCCATCCTAAGACTGAGTGATTTTACTGCTACCTAACTTACTTCAGAAGTTGTTAGGAATATCTACTTACAGTTTTTAAATGATGGATCGATTTTAACCTTCAATATTTCTAATTGTCTTTTTATGTTTAGCTAAAACCAACAAGCTGTTTGCTTCTCCGTGAAACTATTTTGCTGAATTGATCCTTGATTTCTCTCCAGCAATGTGGAACAGGCATGTTTTTGCCTTTGCGAACATGTTAACACCCTCCATCCCCTCACCGTTTGATTGTTTCTGGGATTAGCAGTAGGGGGCTCACCAGGTCCACCCAATGTGCACCCTCCTCCCAGCTTCCCCTCTGCTTTTAGACTGCAGGAAGGAATTGACTGGGTTGCTAACCCACACATCACTAAGGGCCTTAGTTAACGATCTGTAGATTATTAGAGATCCCAGCTAGCTGAGGACATTTTGTTTATTGGATGGATGGGAGTAGGGAGGGGGCAGCCTCGGCCAGGAGCTATGTTTGCTATTTTTGCCTAATGTTTAAATGGAAGAAAATTCCCTTGCAGCTCTCTCCAAACACAGCACTTTCCTTTGCCCTCATGTCCCTGTTATTTCCTTGCCCTGATGTCTGCAGCCTCTGAGGCACCCTGCCCTGTTCCCTTACCACCCTACTTGGCCGGGTGCTGCCTCCAGCTCAGATGAAGTAGAACAGGCCTCCCAGGGCTTGGCACATGGCACAAGAAGGCAATGTGTGTGGGTTCTTTTTTTTTTTTAATTCTTTTTTCCTTTTTTTTCTTTGTAACTCTTAATGATCTTTTCTTTGTGACTCCCATCCCCAATTACGTTCTCAAAAAGCAAAGTTGATGCATATGTACACAACCAACAGACTGTCTTCTCCTTGTTTTTCTCATGATTGTGCCTGTGAATAAAACCCTGAAATTATCAATTGGATAATAGAGCGATGTAGCTCTTCCAAATGGTTGGGTTAAATTGGCTGTGGTTTAAAGTAGAATTATCATTAATAATAATAGTAATAACCGGCCCACCAGTGGAATATTCATTCACACATAATAGCATACAAGCCCCCTGCTCTGCAAGTATCCAGGGGGTTGCTGTCTGGACAGAATCCTGTACGTAAAGGGAAAGAGAATGCCTGGATGACCCTCCTGCGAAGGCTCCTTTTCTGCTTTCTTCACCTCTGTCTTCAAGCCCCAGTTCTAGTACCATGTTTCCTAGCTTTTGGCAACTTCTCCCCTCTCTGATTGTATTTATTATCTCTAACACCCATTTATTGCTTTACAGTGCTGACTTGGATTGTTATTGATCTTTTAATGAGCACCTTGTCCCTTATACTTGTATCTTTCTGCTTCATCCACTTCCAGGCTTCAACTCCTGCAAGAGTCAGGTTTATCAGAGATAGCTCCTCTCTCTCAAACTTTGTATAAGTATTTTCATTAATTCAAATAATTCCTTTAGTGCTGTCTCGTCTACATCAGAAAGTATTTGATAAAATTCGTCTCTCTTGATGACACTACTAATAATATGAGTGACATTCACTGTGATCTAACTCTATGCCAAGTGCTATGTTGAGTCCTTCATGAACATTGACTAACCCTCATTATGTTATTAATCCTGCTAATTCTAAGAAAGAAGTATTGTTTCCCGTATACTCCAGATGACATAACTGAAATCCAAAGAGGCGAAGTAAATTCATCAAGGTTTTACCATTAGTAATTTTCGGAGCTGGTCCAAACCTAAGTCTATAGTTGTTAACCACCATTTACCCTGGTGATAATGAGAGCAGGAGTGTGAAGGCAGCATTTTCTCCTGACAGGTGCTAACACAAGGATTGTGCAATTCTATCCTATAACACTGAAAATAAGAAAACAGGGCAAATTGTGAAGGAAAAAAAGTGAAGGCAAAAATGACCCTCTCAGCTACTTAGGAGGCTGAGGCAGGAGAATGGCGTGAACCCGGGAGGCGGAGCTTGTAGTGAGCCAAGGTAGCGCCACTGCACTCCGGCCTAGGCGAAAGAGCGAGACTCCTTCTCAAAATAAATAAATAAATAAATAAATAAATAAAATAATAATAATTCTAGGATTCCTTAAGCAGCATGATAGTCATTGTATTTTGGTCCACCATTTCTGTGGAGTTGTTTTTGAGGAATTGCAGGAAAAAAAGCAAGTGATTCTATTTTTGTGATGCTTAATTCAGTAGGTGAGAGGACCTCAGTTCAAAATGTTGCTCTGGCCTTGTGCTGTGCAGAGCTGGCTGAGGAGGCAACAGAAATATCTTCCCCTTCCCACAGCATAGTTTCTTTTATTCATCTATTGAGGCTGGCACTGCCCCACTTATGAACTTGTCTCTATACTGATGTTGAAACTCTCTCAAGTCCCACTGAAATACTTCTAAGCAAAAATATTTCATGAAACAATATTTATCTTTGTGTAATCATCTGCAATGCTTTCTTCCTGTATGTTATGCCTCATAGGCATGTCGTGAAATGATTTTGAAGCTTATTAAACCATCACTTTCTCCTGCACATCCCAGTTACATTGTTATGGGTCCTTGATTATAAATGTTTTCCTGGTATTTATCACAGCACTTTTGTGAATATCATTCTTAAGCTTTCTTTGTATTCTGTTACCTTCAGCTGTGCTTCACTGTCATTTGATTGCACATATTGCATTTGTTTGGGGTCTATTGTTTAATGAGGAGAGAATTGATCCTTTAGCAATTACCTACTTATTGGGGCCATCCAAGGTCAGGGGTATTCCTGGAAATTTTTTAATGCTGGTAAAATTGAACCAATAAGAACTCCTTGTCTGTCATTTTCCCTTAGATATTAAATGATTGGAATTAAATAAAATATGATTGTGCCATTTTGAGTGATTGACAATATCTCCCTCTAATTCCTCATTACTTCCCTATTGTTTCGTCGGGTTTTCCTTTGTTTTACTGGCACTGCTGGGTTTCAGAGCCTGGTTGTAGTATCTGTTTTGCTAGGATTTTTCCTTCCTTCTCTTCATCCACAGTCTTATTCCATCACGCAACCAGGGCAGACTGACATGACTTACCTTTCACATTTCCTACATTCCTTGATGATGAGGGATTTGTTGACATTTTCCGCAAACCCTGTTGCTATTATGAATTGGAAAGTAGATTTCAAGCTCCAGCATGCTCAGAGTTAAGCTGCATTGAAAAGATAGAAAAAACTAAATGAGAAAAACTGAAAGATTTAGAATAAGAGACCATTTGTAACAATAAAGCAATCCCGTCCCCCTAGAACACATTTTAAATGCATCTACCAGAGTCAGACCATGAGGTTTTTCTCCTTTTAGAACTGAAGCAATGTTCCTTTTTGCTTTCTAACCTACTAATTATGGTCCCAGCTAATAAATATATCACTATTCTTTTGTGACTATTATTATCATTATTGTTTAGTTAGTCATCCAAGAAATAAAACACTTTCAGATAGGGAGACATTCCTCCTAAACTTTAAAAACCGTATGGTATATTTGTGGTTTTGAATCAAAAGTGAAACCAGTTACTTGGAATTCCTTTGTCTGTATCTGCCAATATCCAACTGAAGTTTCACAATTTTGGAGGATTAGATGCTCTTTAAAATATTACCAAAAATTCACAGCCTGTTATACTTTAAGTTCACGATTCTTCAGTCTCTATTAAAAGAAAAATCTATCCATATGTGATCCGTACAAACACAGGCTGTTTAGGCAGCAGAGTGAATGCAGAGGCTAAACGAGAACTTTTATCTTTGTACATGGACATGAACATAGATAAACCACATGACTCTACATTCACGTAAACTACACACACACCTTCACACACACGCACAACGTTGATGCCCTTCCTGATTGGTTTAGCCTGTTTTCTGCTACTGAGTATAAGGATATTTTCAGACTTGTCCAAACGTTTGATTTTTGTAATTATTGTTAGGTTTTCTTTTATCTTGCTCTACACGGAAAATAAAATTGTGATTTAGATAGTTTGGTCCCAGTGGTCCTGTCTGCGCTCAGCAAATGGTTCCATGTCACTCCCTGCATCACAATATGGGAGCCACCGAGCTTGGCGGCAGCTAATCCTCTGAGCCTGTTAATAAGCTTAGGAGCACGTTCATTGAAGGCTGACGCGTTAGGCACAAACAGGGAGAAAATATCTACTGGGGGAAGCTGAATTGGTTTTAATCATCTGCTAATCACCAGTAATGAGACCTACTCTGGGGAAGAAAAGAAAAACAGATAGTCAGAGGGAGGTTTTGTTCTTCACAGCAGAGTAACATGGAATGAGAGGGCAGCTGTTATTAGGAAAGAAAGGATAGAAAGAAAGAAGGGATTTGGCCCTAGCAGATGAAGCGTCCTTGGCGGCACTCTATTTTGTTAGCCGAGTGTTTCTTTCATTCAGTCTCCGAAACTTCAGATCTTGCAGGCTCCCTGACAGCCCACCTCTACGATAGTGCTTCTTGAAGAAAGGAACCTCCCCCTGTCACCTCAGCCTTTACATTCGTTCCTGAAGCATTTTACCATAGCACTTTATATAGTATGTTTGCTTGAGGAGAGAAGAAAAGGAACTAGCAAGGGGAGCTCTTGATGGGTACCAAAGCATAAAAAAAGGGTGTGTGCAGGGGAGGGGGCATGCAGAAAGTGCGGTGAGAGCAATTGTGATCCCTTGTCATGGGAGGTAAGGCATGACAAGGAATTCAGTAAGGAAGAATCAGTTGCAAAATGGTCAGTCCCCGCCAAATTGGGTAGACCGTCTTTTTAGGTCGCCGGCTCTGTGTTTCAGGAAACTCAAGTGTGGTTAGGACTTGGCTGCCATTTTGGATGCTGTTATTTCACAGAACTTTTCTTCAAAGTTCCAGCTCTTGTAATTGCTAATAAAATAACTGTGCTTCACACGGTGGGTTAGGAATACCGTTCTACATTGGACAGGTGTTCCCCATGAGGGGAAGTTTATAATGTACCTGCCTGTATAATCTCTGGAGTAATCAATATATTCACATAGGACTGAATGATTACAGCAGCTTCCAGGGCCACCGCTGACTCTTCCTTCTCAAGCTCTTATAGGCTGAGCCAGGGGAAACCCAAAGCACAGCCACCCTGGGTTCCACCCTGGACCAGGCCCTGCATCCTCAGCTTAAACATCTTTCTCAGCTCTCAGCCATCCTCATACTGAAACCTAAACTCCTGGTCCCTGGACCCACGTTGTCCTCGGTTTTTCCTTCCAGTCACCTGGCTTGGATTCTGTTCAACATGAGGGCTTGTTGTTTTCTGCATGGCCTGGCCTGGCCCCATGGTTTTGGTGAGTGCTGTGCCCTCTTGGTGTTCCCTTTGCTGATTGTTATTTCTTGTAATTGTTCCACTGTTTAATAGTGAGGAAGACTGTCCCCTACCCTAAAAATGTCCCCATTCTCTCTGGGCTTTCATGACAATTTGCTTCCAAGTATCCCATAGCACTAATCCTTTTCTCAAATGGTGAAGATTTTTGTGCCACTATCTTCAGTTTCAGGGACAGTGACATTCTTCCCTGCATCCCTCACACCTTCCAGCACACAGCCCTGCAAATAGTAAACTTTCCACATGTTGAAACAGACTGAATTTTAAGACCTTTAGTGGGAGAAATCAAATTAAGATTTTAGCCTTCTGTAAATGTAAATTTAAGTAGTTTTCAGTACTCAGAATGGAAAAAGCAAGCCAAACTTGAATGCTTATATTTACTTTTACTTGTTTGCCATTTATATTCATTATTCCAGCTATAGGCAGAGTTGGAAGAGGGGAACATCAGAGTGAAACTATACAGTCTATTTTTCAGAAAAACAGAGAAAGCAAAACTGGTGGAAAACATTCACTGAACATCTGAGTCATCTTTTCATAAACTTCTCACATACTACCCACAAGTGCTGAGGCCTCTCTAGCTGAGAGGATGCCTAGGTACAACACTCACAGCCTCTGTCTTGGGGGAGGTCATAGGCTTAGAAGGGATGGAAAATTTAAACAAAATGTTGGTAACCCAGTGCTATTCCATTTCATGAACCTGCCAATGCACAGGAAGTACTGAGGAGGCAAGATGCATCCTGGCTGGGGCAACTTTTTTAGGGACAGCTCAAGAAAGACAGTGACCTATAAGGTTCAGTCCTGGAAGATAAGGAAGGAATGTCCAGGAGAAGAAATCTAGGACTTCCAGAATTAGGAAAGGCAATGGCATCAAGAGATCAGAGAGATGGATTGATGTGCTTGTTAAGAGAATGTTGAATAGTTGGTGTGGATAGAAGGGGTGTGTAAGGCCATAATTAAAAATTAGAAAAAGTAGACATTGGATATAATTTTAAGTTCTACCACAGATCCTAGTGATTAAAAAATCTAGTCTGGGGAAAGATTTAAAACCATCTTACTATTTAGATCACTGCCCACATTATCTTCTCTAGATTTTGTGTTTTAAGAACTGAAAATCCATCTGGGTATCATCCCATCAAAAGGCCAACTCATGATACCATGGGCTTAAAGTGTGAAGCACAGTTCTTAGCACATTGTGAGCTCAATATTTGTGTAATTATTATCATCAGCATCATTATTATTTATTTCCATACTATAAAAACTTTAGAAGACAACTAGCTAAATTCTTTCATTTTTAAAAGAGGGAGTTATGGTCTAGAGACAAAAAGTGACTTATCAAAGTCCAACGGTTAATGGGAGTGATACCTTTTATTAGCATTTGAACTTTTCAAAAGGTGTTGATATCCATTGTCTCAGACACAGACAAAGTGAAATAAGGAATGGAGCTATTGTCCTTGACATGACAATGACATGCTTCACACTCACTGTCAATCAGAGGCAGAGGCAGAATTTGAACCTAATTATTGGTCCAGTAACCACATTTCCTTGTGGCCCTAGTCAATATATCTGCATTTGTTCAGCAACTAAAAGATGAATCCAACTCAAGCCCACTATTCACGGCATCCCTATTTCAGTTATCAAAGAGTTTTAGGTTACTTATAAAACTGAGTATTTAAAATGGTTTTTAGATAGGCAGCATTCTAATGTTGTGAAAAATGAATTGGCCAAAATACTTGTTCTATGGCTTAATTTATTTTTACTGGCAATATAGAATGATAGGGCAACACAGGACCTCTGAGTTTAGATGGCATCTCCTAGCTCAATCACACTGCAAATTTGAGAACTAAATTCAGAGACATGAAGTGACTTTCCCAATGTCACTCAGCAAGTATTTGGAAGATTCTAGCCAAGTTTTCTTTTTAACAGTACAACACTCTGTCTGCATAGAAAGAGAAAAAGGAGAATGGAAGACACCAGGTGCAAAAAGAACTACACACTCTACTTAGGTTGTTAAAAAGATGCAGGTGAGAAACACATAACCCATTCTATGGGAAAAAGCATCTTAAAGAAAAGAAAAGATAAAGGGACTGTCCATAGCACCTTTAAATTCTAAGTTGAAAGAAACTGCCTAGAAAAATACAGGGTATAAAATCCAAGGCCATTTATTTAATTCTTATATCAACCAGTTTCGTATGTGTGGTCCTTAAACATCCTAAACATCAGTTTCCATTCCTGTAAAAAAGCAATAAAAATAATATCTGTTTTGCCTTCTTTCACTGGGTTGTTTTCAGGTAGTGATGTAATTCTGTATCGAACATGCTAAAAGTCGGTCTGAAGAAGGGGCAGGTCGTGAAAAGACCTTAGTGATGTCTGAGTTGAGGCTGACCAGTGATTAGCAATGAGTCAGAGAAGGGAAATGGAACGGCCTTGTGCAAAGGCCCTTGAGTGAGAAGGCAGAGGTGGTACCTGGAGAGAGCTGCCAGTAGGCCCTTGGACAGGGAACAAGTACAGGGCAGAAGGGCAGGCTCTGCCAGACAGAAGGTTAGGGCTTTGTCCTGCAATCTGTGAGGGATCTCTGGAGGATTTAAAGCGGGTGCAGTCACTTGAATTTTAGGTCTTCAGTTGGGACTATCTCTCAAGGCAAATAATATCAACAATGAATTTGAAAGAAACAAACTCAAAGGCAAGGCAGTGACTGGAGGCTTAGTGAAGACCTCTGCTGAAGCAATATATATAGAGAGAGAGAGAAAAGGAGGGAAACTGGCAAACTTGAGAGGAATTACAAAGTCTGAGTCTGCAGAGCCTGCTGAGTGGTGAAGGTGAATGACTTTCAGTTTTCTGGTTATTGGCTGGATAATGGTGATTCTATTGAATAGGACATATTGTAAAGGTGGGTTGGATACAACGTGGAATGAAGTTTTGGACATCCCAGGCAGGAAGTCCAAAAAGCACACTCTAAGGGGCTGGACTTTGGGGTCAAGAAGGATGTGGGTTTCAGTCTTAGCTCTAGCACTATCCGGGCATGTATGAAATAATGATATAAAGCACTGAGACAGAGCCTGGAACATAAAAAGAACTACACAATTAGGTACAGTGTGATGCTGATGGTAGTGGTGGTTGTAGTTAGGGTAATGAGTCAGTGACAGCCATAGATCCATGTAAGACTCCAAAGGAGAGAGCTCTGAATATGTCATAGTATACTTAGCCCACAGATAATGATGAAAAGATGGAGAAGAATCAGATCACTCATGGGTCATGTTCATTGTTAGGAAAGAAAGTTGGAGAAGACACAGCCATAGAGGACAACAATATTTGAAAGAAGGACAGATGAAGAGAAGTTGACCTTGAGAATAGTTGACAGAGAGCTAAGAGGAGACTTCATTATTGAGTGAAAAATGATGAATAGCAGTTTTCCACCTCAAGTGTAACTTTGATGAGGGCAAAGGCTGTGTCATGATAGCGTTTATATGGCCAACCACAGTATACTTCCTGGATTAGCTTAGATGCTAAATAAAAGTTAATTGAGTCAACGAACTTGAATACAATATCATGTTTACTATGGGCCACCTTCATGGCCTCCACACATCCCCTATGTTCTGGTTTCAATCCATTTGTATCCAGACAACATAATGCCTAATTCAGTGATTCTTAAAGCTTTTAATTATACTTTTTGTTCTAGGACTTATGAGAACTTTCACAGCACCAATCTGGTTGTGGGTGGGAGTGGGGTTGTACAGTTGTGAGTATAGGAATACACATGTCTCTGGTGGCTTGGGGTGACATATATAAAGATTGAATTATGTTCATATTTTTCAAAGAGGGCAGAGTCAGAATAACACCAACTTTTTAAACTTGATTAATGACTAATTTGCTTCACATATTAAATATAGTCCAACACAAACAGGTATTTGGGATAATGATACCATATGTGGAACATGTGAAAAGACAGAAATTTCAAGACAGTCTAAAGGCTTATCAAGAAACAAGGGATAATAGTGTGGGGGGTGATGGGTAGAAGAGAAATGGATGGAAATGGGTAGGGGCTATGATACTGACTGACTTTCTCCTTGGAACTTAGGAGTTCTTTTGGGTTATCTCCCAAATACCTCTACTATCCCTGCTCGGGTGATAGAAATACCACTTTCAGAAATTTAGAATCTTGAGATTCTCTCACAGAGAAAAAATATGAGTGCTACCTTGCTGGACCAAACACAGAATCATAGATTTGAAAGCTTAGAAAACTATAAGCTGACCATTCAGTCTCTTCCCTGGCTTCTAAGAAACTTAAATAGTCTAGTTTGTCTTTTGGGAAGACTAGGTGAAATAAAGTAGAAAACATAAATTTCAGAGCCAAACATTTTGAATTCCAGCAGAGTGACTGCATGTCCTTAGGCAAGCTGTTTGCCCTCTCTGAGCTTCCTTTCCTTTTTCATTTATCAAATGATGAAATGTCAATGTCTAACCTTTTGCTTCCTGGGAGACCTAAGTTAAATGACTTATAGAAAGCATCTTGCCCAGTGTTTATGAGGAAGGAGGGAATCAGTGATTTAACCTTTATGCTTCCTATCTGATCTAAGTATAGTCATGAACTGAAGGGTGGGTTGAGAATGTGTGAATTCAAATCATCTATGCAAGAGTTTATTTCTTGCTGAGAGTACATGTAGAATACGGTCAACTCTAATGAGTTGCTGAAGAGCTCAGGAAATGGAGGATCCCTCACCCGGTAGCTGAACCATCTGAAGTCCTGGCCCTGCATTCCTCCCCACAATAGGAAAAGAGAAAGCTGGCAGGCCACACACCTGATCTTGAATGATTTGACTCAAAAATGACACTAGTCGTTTCCACTCATCAAACTGCATAGCCCATTGAGCTTCAGGGAGACTTGAAAAATGGGGGAGTACATGGATATTTGGTGAGCAGTAAACATTTCTGCTAGAGTTATAGAATGATGTAAGGCATCCAGCTGGAACTGTAGATGCCATACATCTGAACCTTAAATTAGAAGATTTGATATAATCCCCATCCCATCCACAACCTTTTAAACAATCAATTTATTTCATGCTCTGCTCATGGTAAAGAAGATTTCTGGAACAAACACAGATGAGCTTGCTCACTTTGCTGGACTGAGAATAAAATCAGTGACTTGCTTTGTTCTAGAGGCTCTCTCTAGCCCTGAGCCTTTTGGGGTCACTCTGGAAGGGTAGCCCTGCAGTTACCATTGGCCCCAGTCCCCTTCACGTCCTGTTGGTTCCTCATTTATCTACTCTCTTCTCCTCTTTTCCCTACTAGTGCCTCAGCCTCTGTATTTTATCTTTCTGTCTGTCAGGCTGATTAGCATACTTTGACAGATTAAAAGGCTAAGGTCAAACCAACAAACCCCTAAAGAAATAGAGCTAATTATTGTCCTATGCTTTTTAAATACTTTCGCTCTTCAAAGAATTTAGCAAGCAATACAATTCAACTTTGTATCCTAAGAGTTGTTTTAATATTGTTTAAAAAAATAAGTCCCTTAACTTTCTGCATTCCATGTGGTGGGAGAGCAATGAACTGCTGTGAGAGTGTCAGTGGTAATTGTCTCCACTTCCGGAGTCTCTAATGTGACACAAAATGGCAGGCGGAGTCTTGCAAGCACTGCCGTATAGTGATCCATGGAAATGACACTGGTTTCGCATTCATACATCGTACCCATAGGTAACATCAAGACAGGAAGTATAGCTTACAACTCTGAGAGGCAGGGCAGTGCAGGGGCTAGGGCACAGACTCTGGTGCTGAGATTCCTTGGTTTGAATTCCGGTCTCATCCTTTGTGAACTTGCAGATGTCAGGGTGGTTGTTTATTTTATCTATGCCCTGATTTCCTGATCCATAAAATGGGGACTTGGTTATAATAATAGTATGTATCTCATCAGGTTGTTGGGAGAATTAAGAAGAATGGATTTGGAAGGATGCCTGAATTGTTCACTATCAGTAATTCCTTGGCTTGATATTCCCACCACTATTTTATGAGAAAGCAGTTAACCACTTTGATGCTCGGAAGTATACTACATGTATTGTCTCACTTCTAAAGAATTAGTCATCGGACGATATGCAAGGTAATATTGACAACCCTCCTCCACTGCAGGTAAATCACTCCCTGGCCCCCAGACGGCACTGAGGCACTGATTAGAAGCATTGCCAATCGTACTTCAGCCCTGCTACAAGCCAAGGCTAGGACGTCAAGGGTCGGGAATGGAGATGCTCAGTCCTACTCACCCTCCAGGTTTAAAAAAAATCAATTTACAAGATGATAATGGAGTCAGGTTTATTGTGCTGCCCCTCAAACGACTGTACAGTTCTGTGATGAGCAGTGGCTCAATACCAAGTGGCTCCTGGCAGGGCGGGGGCAGGCCTGAAAAAGAGCAAACTGGGAGTGGGCGGGTGGAAATGCAAGGGAGTGAGGGGAGTGAGGAAGAGGCGAAAGCACTCAACTCAAAAGCTAATTACTCCACATATTTTGAAAGATAAAAACAGGATAGCCTCCAAGTAAGAGGCGTCTAATAGCTCAAGAAAGTCTCCAGTGAAGCCGTTCACTACAGGTGAAAGGCCCAATTACCAGATCAAGTGGCTACATTATCAAAAATTATTCTATTGATTTCAGTGAGGTGCGTTTCCCTGCGATGATTACCACCATCTGAAATTTCCTTTCCTGCTGATTTGGAACATGCCGCCCCGTCTCCGTGCTTCAAGTTGTTCAAGATGCATTCGCATGTGTGGGTAAGCACAGCTCAGCCTGCTGTGAGAGTCTGGTTAGCACAGGCTGGAAAGGCAGGCGGGCCGCCAGGTGCCCAGGGCCAGTGGCTCTGTCACTAGTAAGAAATTAGGTGCAACGGGATGTCATTTGCATAGGCACTCTCTGAGTTCTGGATTTCCCGCGATGTTTCCTACAAGGGATGCTACTTTGGGGAAAGGCCCCTATGAATCCTAGGTGAACTTGCAAACTTCAGTGGTCACAGCCTAGGAGCAGAGAGACAAAGCATTAAACTTCACACCTGGGCACCGTAGGGGTGAATTGGGGTCGAAATTTGAGGGAGGTGGGGAATTGGGAATAGAGATCCTTCTAATTTCATTCAAATTACCCAATACTTTCTATTTCTAAAGAATATTGTGAGAAAAAGAGCATTTAATAGAACAAGGTTCCAACCAAGTAAAAACTGGAAAGGAATCTTAGAAGTTATAAGGCTGAGGCAGGAGAATGGCGTGAACCCGGGAGGCGGAGGTTGCGGTGAGCCGAGGTCGCGCCACTGCACTCCAGCCTGGGTGAAAGAGCAAGACTCTGTCTCAAAAAAAAAAAAAAAAAAAAAAAAAAAAAAAAAGTCATTTACTTTCTAGGAAAATGAAATGTTCTTTCTACAAATTTCAATATAATGCCATTTTAATAGTTCAGCTAGATTATTTCCTTAAGAATTTTTTTTTTTTTTTTTTTGGATCCAGAGATGGGTGGACAATTTCCACTTGCCAGTGGGTAAAAAGGGTAATGAATTCCATGCCTATCTTCCCTCCTACCTCTACCCACATCCGTATTTCCTGGATACTGTTCTTGGGTTTACAGTTGGTTAATGTAAAACCAGGCTGGGACAGGATGTCTTGCAGCTAATGCTTAAACTAAAGCCAAGAGAAAGCACCTTTCTGGTGCTGGTGAACTTCTGCCCCATATGGGCCCAGAGAGAGCTATTGTGTCCACGAATAAAGGCACCAAGGCAGGGCGGTGCAGTGGAACTTAGAGCCAATTATTCCTGCATTTTCTCTCCATTGGCTGCCTCCTCCTTCCTGGGACTCCTTAGGCTGATGCTGAACATATTCAAATCTTCCCCTAAAAGGTTTAGTCTAAGTTGCTTCTTCAGTACTGTTTGAACATTAAATATGCAAATAATCATCATTACACTTCCAACAATTACACATGTTTGCGAGCACCGTGTCAAGTGCTGGCAGCAGAGCAATCATTTGTAAAGACAAATATTCCATTCCAAGAGATGTCATGCTGCTTAGAAGATTCTTTTTTGTATTAGTAGCCACACTGCCGCTTCCTAAAGTGTGCAAATGAACGTGACAATGCTGCCAGGAGCTGCCAGGCCCTTCCCCTCCACAGAGCAGGTGCCAGTCACCCATCCCACACAGCAGAGGCCTGGCCTCACAGCCCAGGGACACTGAACATGGCAAATGTGAGGAGGCCCTCCCACGAGGCTCCCGGGTCGCCTTCTCCCTCCTGCGGCCCCCTCTGCTGCCATCCCTCTTCTTTGAGGGGGCCTCAGGCCTTCAGAATATTTTAATTCCTGATTTCTGACTATATTATCATGTGTTTGTAACATATGAATTGTCATTTGTAGCTCAGAGGTGATGTGAAAAACCGCCTGGAACCACAGGCCTGGTGTTGCAGCCGAGCAAGAATTCTTTTCTGTGCATTTTTACCTCTCCTTCTTATTATTTTTTCCTTTTCGCCCCTCCCTTCCCCTTGCTCCCTGCCTTTCCCCTCCTGGTGTTTCACATAGTTATGGATAATTGTCACCATTTTCTTTTATCGAATCCAAAGTGGCGGCTTAGAGGGGCCTGGACTTGAGTCAGGACTAATCTTGCCTTCTCCCAAAGTAGGAAAATCCCAAGTCTTGCAGGGCCCAATTGATAACCCTTGTGCTTCTTTTCCATGAAAGACGGATGGCTCTGGCAAGCTTGGGAGACTGCAGATAATGGGATTGACTTGGTACTTAAATCTCAGTGAACCAGGACAGCATAAGTAATTAGTGAATTGGATCCATCCTGGGGTGCTAATGATGGCTAAGTCTGCCCCCACACCATTCTGAAAACGACAAGAGGCACATCCATCTCACGCAGATAAAAACCAAGGGGACACTGCTCACAGACACCATTTATTCCTTCTTTAGTGCACAATTTATCCTAGAAGGGAAAAAAAAAAATCTAATTTTCCTCAAGTGATACCCAGAAGACCAAGTGACCAGGCTCCCACTAGAGTTCATTTTGATCACAATACTGCTCCTGTTTTTAATTAAGAAAGGCTAATTAAGAAAAACTCTACATTTATCTTCTTATCTACTTGTCAGCATAGACTCTCAAACATTACCTATATTAGTTTACAATTTGGTTACCGGCTTTCTATCAGTGAGCCGGTGATGATTCTTGGTTTATATCAAGGTCGGCACATTATAAGGATTTTGATAGTGTTTTTAAGAGTTGAATAAGCACAAAGATAACTTCTGGCACAGTAGATCCTAGTTTACACGCACACACCCATGTATGTAAAATACTAGTTACATGGTGTGTCTTTATGTTTTTCCTCGGTTAATTCAAGTGGAAGGCATATGTGTAGAGTCTGGCCTTCTTGCTCATTTTTCTTTTTACCCAGAGTGATGGCATTTTATCAGGATAATTTAGATAAATGTCTTTTCATGGAGTTCACTTATCCTTCCAGTAAACATGATCGACAAAGAGCCACGAAAGACAAATGACATTGCATTTTGATCAAACGTATGCTCTGTCAATGTAGGAGAATCTCAAGGTGGCCATCTTCCTTTTTTTTTTCTTTTTTCCACCTAATTTGATCAACATTCCCAACAATGAAAACATCCACAAAATACAGTTTTGTGGAGATGACCAGGGGCTTCTAAGAATGAAAAGTGAAAACCTGAAGCAAATGGATCTCAACGCACAAGTCAGCAGTAATCCAACGTGCCAGCCTGACAATTCTTATGTAGATTGATCAGAAATAAATGTGACAGACTGCGTGTCTCCTTTCCCCAGCTTTGTCATGGCAAAAGGGGGCTACAGCCAAAAACAAGCTCTGCCTTTTTAGTCATTTGAGTCCATCTCTTCTGCAGTGCTTGCTTGCCTTTCTTTGAATGTTTCATTTGGGGGCCAGCTGGAGTTATTACAGATAATAAGATAAGCCAAAATAATTGGTTAGTAAGAAGCTTTCTTGAAACTAATTTTCCTCCCTACTCCATCTACCAGTCGAATCCTTTTTTTTGTTTTAACGCGAGGTTTCTTTCCATGACTCTTAGTTTCATGATGACTGGCTTCTCAAAAGGTATGCTTGTGTCGGCACATGGAACACACACATCAGTGAGTTATCATATCAAGGACTGATTCCCCTGAGACCTTTCTTAATATTTAATATTTCAGGAGAAAGCTGATTAGGCAAGCACTCCTTCTTCCCTCCCAATCTGTAACTGATTAGGTGGTATTTAGACTTATGCAGGATGAAAGGGGACAGGCTCTCACTGAGGAGAGTGAGGAGTTTGAGGAAAGAGTGAAATTTTGTTTCTTCCTGGCATGCAAGAACTTCTGATTTGGCTTTTTCTAGATATGGACTTTCCTAAGTTTTAGTTTGTCTGGAATTTGACTTTCACTTTTAAACTGGACTAGTTCTTATGAATATTCATGATTCAAAACTGTCCGTCTCCCTTGAGCAAAGAAAGTTCATGTTGATCATATGACTTTTCAGAGAAGCAATCTCATGTACGTGTTGAATGTGTATGTGAGAGATATTTATGAGTATTGCTTGAAACAATTCTTTTCACTTACCAATATGGAGTTTTATTCTTAAAATATTTTGTTATCTTAATTCATTTCTACCTATGCCAAGGAATAATGTAGACTAATAAATAACTACAGTTTTTCCAACTATCGCTCCTCATCTAAATGTACAGTTTTAGAATTCAGTGTACCAGCACAATAAAATTTTAAAAATATGTTTTGTAGTTATTTTGAAAGAACTAGTGACTTGTTAAAAATGTCATTTTTAAATTTTAAATATAGCATTGTATGCAAAAGGACTTGAGCTGAGGAAAATAATACATGCATCTCTTCTGAAAAAAGTGTACTTCTATAAGGTATTCCTGTGGATAACTAATATGTTCAAGTTATTTAAGAAAAACTTCATTAAAAAAGTTACAAGATATTGAAAGCAAATACGAACTCATATTTGACAGCAAAATGTGTAAGATCCTTGATGTTGCTGTCCGATTACCTAGGTATGAATTGTAGCCTCACCACTCATTAGCTGTGTCTTCTTTGGCACCTTCCATCACCTCTCTGTTACTCAATTTCTTCTGCAAAATGAGAACAATAATTGTACTCACCTCATTGGGCTTTTGTAGGATTAAATCAGTATAGTATCTAGCACATATTAAGCACACACACAAGTTGTATCTTATTAATAAAGGTAAGTTTTATTTTTTCCTGTGGATAAAAGATTTTACATTTCTACCAAAAACTCTAAGGCTCCTTTTGCTAAAGAGAGAGGAGCCATTTTACAGATAATATTTGTAGAGTGCTGATGTTGGTGTTCCTAAAATTCATGAACCCTGTGATTAGCCTATGAGACTCCTGTAGGTCTAGAACAGGGCTGGTCAGCCCTGCATCCTCCTCAACCCTCGTGCAATGCTCTGCTCATAACGTGCCTCAATTTAATGTCTATTCAAGGAAGGATGTGTTCCACACCTAGTCCCCTTCCCCTAGAATCAGAAAATATCTAATAAATGTGACATCTACTGCCATAAAATATGATTTTTAAAAAAGTTCATCATTGAAACTAAAAAATGGGGCTTCCCTTTACGTAGTACCCATTGTGAACAAATTATCTGATTTTGTATGGTCCTAATTGTGGGTGTGTACATTAAAGAAACAAATTGAAGGTTATCTTAATATTACCTTATTATAGACAGAAATTAATGGCAAAATGGAAAGCAATATCTTAGATATAAATTTTGGTTTTTAAATGTTTAATTGTTTGTTCCTTCTTTTTTTAAACTGGTAAATATGGGCCACTAAAAATGACTTCTGCCTTTCTTCATAGATCAATCTGCACAGCAATAAAAATTTTTAGTATTTTAAAATTTTAAGGAGAAAATATTAAATAAGAATTTTAATGTATTTTGGTATGATGGCTTTATTATCAAAATTCACCTTTTTTCAAGTTTGATATTCATCGTGGAAGAGATTTTGACTTGCATAATTGTAATGAAGCAATGACTATATTGCTGTTTGAACTTTCCCAGACATAAATGGAGAGTCCCTTTTCTTCATGAGAAAATTGGGTCTTTAAATGGGATCCTGGCAGGTGGAATAGCCCCTCTGAAGAGTAGGGTTACATGGGCAACTTAGATGAAATCTATGAGGTATTCTTTCTATGAAAGAGACCAAGAGAATGGGGGAGAGAGAAAATGTGAGTGAATGATTAAATGAACTTCAGAAGCATTTTCATCTGGGAGACAAAGTGTGAAAGGAGGAATAATAAATGACTCTCTGCCTTTCTAGAAAATGGTTGGTATTCATTGTCTATTCTGGAAGCCATCTGATAGCCCATGCCATCCACCAATGGGTATAGAAAAGTTTACATAAAAGAAAAGGGGTCAACTCAGTAGAGAGAAGAGGCTTAGCCAAAACAAACTGAAATGCTTCATTTCACTAAGGTTTGATTAACAGGATATTAGACACCTAAGACCGCTGAGACAAGAGCTAACTAGCCTTTAGCAAACTGCGCTGTGAATCATACTTCACACATCAAGATGTGAGGTAATGAGATTCTCAAAAAGTACTACATTTAGAAACAATCCCTTCAACTCGAACACACAATTCCCAACTCCTGCCAGTTCCTGGCACACTTCCATGGGTGAAGTTGGAAAGGAAGCTCTGCGCTGTTTTTTTTTAGGGGTAGTTTTTGTTTGTTTGTTCCTGACCACTGATAGCATGAGCTAGCAGCTGGTGTGAGAATAAAGGAAAATATGTGTGTATTGGCAGCAGGCAATTTATAACATGGCATGATTATTCTCTCAGAGTCTTAAACATCAGAGCTTATGGCTTAAAAAATAATAATTCACAAGGACAACTTTACAACTGCACACTGAAGGATTTTTGCTGCTGTTGTGTGATGTAGGATTTTTTAAAATCTAAGGGGATGGGCCCTTAAAGATTAGTGTGAATTTGTGACCAACATGGTTCATAATTGATCAATCTCGAACATTTAACATTTTTCTTAAGGATTTTTCAGCCATCACAGGCCATTTTTAGCCAGGGAGTCGGCACTGGGTAAACCTACATCTCCACCTAGTGGTGTCAGGGAACAGCTAATTACTTTCTACTGCAAGGAAACTGAGACAGTCACCCTTGGCAGGCAGCATGAAAGTCCTTGGTCGCTGTGCAGTTGAAGTACAATATTTAAAGGTAACGTTTTAATCTCAGAATATTCTTAAATCCTTTCCATTGCCCTCCATATTTTCCTTCTCCTCAACCCTAAAAGCTGACATTATTAGATTGCAAAATAGCTGAAAAATATTCCTCCCACTCTATTTTTCATTCTTGCACTGTGCTCAAAGACTTTGACCAAAAACTCATTTGGGTAGCAACGGATCATCTTTGAGGATCCCCCCACCCACCTCTGCTTCTTATCCTTTGCCAGCTCCCTTTTGGCAGGTGTCCCCACAGCAAGAGAGACCAAACAGAAGTTTCCATATAGATGTCTCAAGGCTCATTTTCAGTCAGCTAGAAAAACTACTTATAATGCTCCCGCAACCCGCAGGTTAATGATGGGGCCACCTCTGCGCTCCACATCCCAGGTCGTCCCAAACAGAGAAGGCATATCAAGACTCATTCTCACGCAGCAGAGATTCTTAGCTCTTGGTACCCAGCTTTCCCATTAAGCCCTGACCCCTGTGCTAAAAAAGGAACCAGTTAAACCACACTAATATATCTAAGGCTTATATGATTTGAATAATCAATAAACAATTAAGACTGTTTTGCTCCTTTAATACCAAAAGGACATTTGAATTTGGTCACAGTTAAAAGGAAATAGTTTGTTTTGCTTTTAATTTGATTTGCAAGATTACAGAGCATCTGCTCCTCAGAGACGTCATTTCAGCCAATTATATAGATTGTCTTCTAGTCGCTTTCACGGCACTGGATTCAGCATTGGTATCATCCACACTGTAGTGAAATGGAAGAGCCAGGCTTTTTGGCTGGAATATGTCTGGAAAAATTAAAGCTAACTAAGATAGTCATTGCTTGCTAATCCCTGTAATTAAGCACTACTTGTAGGAGGGTATATTACACTGATTGAGGCTGTTGCCACTGTATTGGTCCTAAAAATGTTTAATAACCCTACCCTGTAATGTTGAATTTTTCACACCTGTTAATTAACACCCACTAACTTATATAGAAGGCAGAAAAAAGGTATAAATTGTCAGTTTGCTTCTACTCTAGCCTATCTTTTCTCTAAACCTAGTGTTCTGGAATGTGTTTCCTTAAATTGCAGGAAAGCTCCATATGTTAAAAAGTGGAGACAGAAAGGTTAGAACAAGGAGATTCTTAGAGCATTTTAAATTTTCTCTATGTTTAGGGCAAAAGGTACACAATTCTTTAGCTCAGACATTTAAATTCATCTGCTGTCATCATCTGCATTGCCATTAGCACAGATCAATAGCACAGTGACTTTTTCTTATAACTCTCCACTTATTTCTCAAAATACTGCACTGACCGTAGGTAAGAGAAATTTTGCTTGGTTTGACTGTTAACGAATTCTCAATATTATGTTCTTTAAGTAAAAGAGAACTGTAGTTTACCATGTTTTGGCCTGATTTTTATAAAATTACATTGAAATAATCAACAAAACCTCACTCCTTGAGCATCCTTTGACTTTTCCCAGGCTCAGACATCAGCGATAGTGACCTGAACATGAAGCATTCCAACCAAGGACACTTCAACCTTCCACAAAAGGACCAGTTCAGAATGAAGGACCAAAGTACCAGATAGATTCTCAAGACTCTGTCACACTAAAAGAAACTGGTTTTAGGTGGAGTGGGTGAGAAAAAGTCTTGTGTGTGTATAGGGGCTACAGCTGACCATAGGCTTCTTGGAGTCCAGTGGGTGCTCTGAAGCACAGACAATGCACAAAAGTCAGTCTCTCCTAGTTAAGCCTGTGAATTTGATACCCTCCACTGAATGAGCCAGGATGATCTAGTGAGGTGGGACCATTGCAGAGTTTCCATTAGGGCTCACAGTAGAACATACACACGTACACACATACACACACCCAGGCACACACACATGCACGCTGCCTTTTCAGTTCATCAGCCTAACATTCAATGACTCCCTAAGTTAACACAATTGTATTTTAAAATCATTAAGTACTTAACCAAGAGTTGTAAATGTCACTCCACGGGTAATTTATGAGCTTGAATGTGTGGGGTTGCTTTTGGCACCTTACTACCACCTGCCTCTCTCCCCACACCTACTGATCTAAGGGGAGAAGATGTGAAAGTTTCCCTGCTATCAAATCAGCCCATCTATCAACACTGTTATTAGCAATAAACATATGTGGGACATTGCTAATAAGTTTTTAAACTCCAGAGTTAGGTCCATGGTAAAAAGTCTTTCTGATGTATTAATAGCTGACTATTCTGGCCCCTGAGATAATAGTTACACTGCCTCTTCTGCTGTCACAATGAGAGGTGACAGCATGCTGGCAGTCCTCACAGCCCTTGCTTGCTCTCGGTGCCTCCTCTGCCTGGCCTCCCACTTTGGCGGCACTTGAGGAGCCCTTCAGCCCACCGCTGCACTATGGGAGCCCCTTTCTGGGCTGGCCAAGGCGGGAGCTGGCTCCCTCAGCTTGCAGGGAGATGTGGAGGGAGAGGCGCGAGCAGGAACCAGGGCTGCGCACGGCGCTTGCGGGCCATCTGGAGTTCTGGGTGGGCGTGGGCTTGGCGGGCCCTGCACTCGGAGCAGCTGGCCGGCCCTGCCAGCCCGGGCAATGAGGGGCTTAGCACCCGGGCCAGTGGCTGCAGAGGGTGTACTGGGTCCCCCAGCAGTGCCAGCCCACCACCGCTGCACTCGATTTCTCACCGGACCTTAGCTGCCTTCCCGCGGGGCAGTGCTCGGGACCTGCAGCCCGCCATGCCTGAGCCTCCCACCCCCTCCATGGGCTCCTGTGCAGCCCGAGCCTCCCCAGCGAGCACCACCTCCTGCTCCACGGCGCCCAGTCCCATTGACCACCCCAGGGCTGAGGCGTGTGAGCACGCGGTGCAGGACTGGCAGGCAGCTCCACCTGCAGCCTGGGTGCAGGATCCACTGGGTGAAGCCCAGCTGGGCTCCTGAGTCTGGTGGAGATGTGGGGAATCTTTATGTCTAGCTCAAGGATTGTAAATACACCAATAAGCACCCTGTGTCTAGCTCAGGGTCTGTGAGTGCACCAATCCACACTCTGTGTCTAGCTGCTCTGGTGGGGCCTTGGAGAACCTTTGTGTCTATACTCTGTATCTAACTGATCTGACGGGGACGTGGAGGACTTTTATGTCTAGCTCGGGGATGGAGGCCCCACCAGAGCAGCTAGATACAGAGTGTCGATTGGTGCACTCACAAACCCTGAGCTAGACACGAGGTGCTCATTGGTGTGTCTGCAAACCTTGAGCTAGATACAGAGTGCCGATTGGTGTATTTACAATCCTTGAGCTAGACATAAAGGTTCTCCAAGGCCCTACCAGAGCAGCTAGACACAGAGTGTCGATTGGTGCATTCACAGACCCTGAGCTAGACACAGGGTGCTGACTGGTGTATTTACAATCGCTGAGCTAGACATAAAGGTTCTCCACATCTCCACCAGACTCAGGAGCCCAGCTGGCTTCACCCAGTGGATCCCGCACCGGGGCTGCAGGTGGAGTTGCCTGCCAGTCCCGTGCCGTGCGCTCGCACGTCTCAGCCCTTGGGTGGTCAATGAGACTGGGCGCTGTGGAGCAGGGGGTGGCGCTCGTTGGGGAGGCTCGGGCCTCACAGGAGCCCATGGAGGGGGTGGGAGGCTGAGGCATGGCGGGCTGCAGGTCCTGAGCCCTGCCCCGTGGGAAGGCAGCTAAGGCCCAGTAAGAAATCGAGCGCAGCGCCGGTGGGCTGGCACTGCTGGGGGACCCAGTACACCCTCCGCAGCCGCTAGTCCAGGTGCTAAGCCCCTCACTGCCCGGGCCGGCAGGGCCGGCCGGCTGCTCTGAGTGAGTGGCCCGCCAAGCCCACGCCCACCCGGAACTCCAGCCCACCCGCAAGCGCCACGCACAGTCCCGGTTCCTGCTCACGCCTCTCCCTCCACACCTTCCTGCAAGCTGAGGGAGCCAGCTCCCACCTTGGCCAGCCCAGAAAGGGGCTCCCACAGTGCAACGGTGGGCAGAAGGGCTCTTCAAGTGCCACCAAAGTGGGAGCCCAGGCAGAGGAGGTGCCGAGAGCGGGCGAGGGCTGTGAGGACTGCCAGCACGCTGTCACCTCTCAGTGGCATGCGCCTGTAGTCCCAGCTACTCGGGGAGGCTGAGGTGGGAGAATCACTTGAACCTGGGAGGTGGAGGTTGCAGTGAGCTGAGATCATACCACTGCACTCCAGCCTGGGCAACAGAGAAAGACTCCGTCTAAAAAAAAAAAAAAAAAATCAGTGATAGGTGAAGAAGAATCTCAAATATGAACACAGATAGCCAAGATTAGCCTAATATTTGTGGAAAAGCAACACTGAGGAAAGGCATCAAAATCATCAAACTGAAAAAGAAAACCTTAAAAAGGAAATAACCTGAAAAGAAAAGAAAAAAATAAAGTATAAGTGATATCCTTAGAGAAAATTAAAAGGTTTCCACATCCTGACATCAAGATGGTAAGAGTATGTTCATACATATCCATTATCCCATAATGTAGGTGGGTTAAAATTCCTCCATTAAAAGACAAAGACTCTAATTGGCTTAAAGAAAAAAAGTCTTGATACCATATACTAGCAGCATAGTGTTTAACAGTATAGGTTCTAGATTTGAATCCTAGTTCCAATACCTATTAAAACCCATTTATGCCTAGTGTTCCATTATTGGAACGCTAAGCATGTGGGAGTTATTTATATCCTACTGCTCAAGGTTGTTTTTTGATTGCAAAAATTCAAAAAAATTGCAACCTCAGGCATAAATGGGTTAATGATTGATGAAATAAAGACTTACATAATTGGGCTGAAAAGAAGGCTGGATTCAGTAAAAGTGTAAGATTGACCCAAGAAATTCTCCCTAAATATAGCACTCAAATATAAAGTAATGACAATTATGAGATAGAAAGTAAATGACATGGAAGACAGGTAATTGGACATTTTTCCTATAAGCTTTCTAAAGATAACAGAGAAAAAAGAGGGGAAGAATTATTCAAATAAATAATAGCACATTTTTCAGAACTGATGGAAAATACAAATTTTCAGATTTCAGAGTCTACTATGTGTTGAGCAAGAAAAAAAGAAAAATAATCCAGAAGTGTCATCTTAAATTTTTGAAGCTCCAAGGCTAAAGAGAAATTCTTAAAAATTCCAAAAGACAACTCCCCCCCGCCACCCCCCAACAACCAGGTTATCTAGAAAGAAAAGATAATCAGATCAGCATGGAAACAGTAGATCAGCATAAGGGAGAAAAAAGGAAAAATTAACTTCAAAATTCTGAGTGGAAGTTACTTTGAACTTCAAATTTTATATCCAGCCAAAGTAACATTCAAGTGGGAGGTCAAAATAAAGATATCTTTATGAAACGGCCTGGTTTTACTGTTCAGTTTGAACTTTTAGTGAACCCACTCAGTTAGGGTAACTGAGTAATCACCCTTGGTAATTAGTATGCATTTAAATTTGGCACATATTGTTCATATGTATAAAAATCTAGTTAATCTGATAAATCAAACATAATAGGAGTATATCACTTTCTTTTACAGCTCTGTCCTGACATCTTTCAGAGTAATGTAAAAGCACAAAAAGTAAACCTTTACTTTAAACAACTTCCTGTGGTAGGTAGCACATATATTATTTTAATGCCCTGAAATTTAGAAAGGTCTCTTTAGCCAGCAGTAAGACGAAAAGCTTCTTTCATTTTCTGTTTTCCAGGTCATTGGCATTCAAATGTTAATGCTTCTGTAAAAACAGAAACTAAAATCTTCTCTTCCTTACTTCCATTTTTCTATTTCTTTATAACTTTTGGTGAACCACATTGCCTGTGTCTGAGGCATGCTAGTCTGGTTTTATAAAGAGATATTTTAAGTGGCAGAGTCAGTTAGAAGTTTTTGCAACATACAATGCTTTCCTTTTTTTTTTTTTTTTTTTTTTGAGACAGAGTCTCACTCTGTCGCCCAGGCTGGAGTGCAGTGGCACGATCTAGGCTCACTGCAAGCTCTGCCTCCCAGGTTCACGCCATTCTCCTGCCTCAGCCTCCCCAGTAGCTGGGACTACAGGCTGCTGCCACCACACCTGGCTAATTTTTTGTATTTTTAGTAGGGATGGGGATTCATCGTGTTAGCCAGGATGGTCTCAAATCTCCTGACCCCATGATCTGCCTGCCTCGGCCTCCCAAAGTGCTGGGATTACAGGTGTGAGCCACTGCGCCCGGCCTACAGTGCTTTTCTTATGTCACGTTGTTAAACTCAGCTGCAAAAAAAGTTTTTTAATGTAAAAAAAGTGACGTTTTTGGACATTAAAGATTTTTAAAGTTTACATCCCACAGGGCTTTTACAAGATAATATTACAGAATGTATTTCAGAAAAAGAAAACAAATTATCATAGAAATTAGAAGATAAGGGATGCAAGAGAAAAGAGTGAACAAGAAGGCCAGAAAAACAAAAGTTTAAATAATTGTTGGTGGATAATAGAGTATAATTTTCTTAATACTCTGGAGTTAAATTCCAACTATTTTCAACATGGGGGTGGTAAATTTGGGGTAAATCTGACTTGTCTTTTTCAAGATACAGATACTGATTTACTCTGTTTTAAAAATATGTAAGTTTAAATCTGTTGAATAATAATTATATTGTTACTAATTTGAGGGTAATTGCTAGAAAGTTAGAAACAGAATAAATAATGATATGATTTAGATTTGTGTCTCTGCCAAAATTTCATGTCGAGTTGTAATCCCCAGTGTTGGATGAGGGGCCTGGTGAGAGGTGACTGGATCATGGGGGCTGATTTCTCCCTTGCTGTTCTCATGATAGTGAGTGAGTTCTCACAAGATCTGGTTGGTTGTTTTTTGTTTGTTTGTTTGTTTTTTAAAAGTGTGTAGCACCTTCCCGTCTGTGCTCTCTTTTCCTCCTTCTCCAGCCATGTAAGATGTGCCTGCTTCCCCTTCACCTTCTGCCACGATTCTAAGTTTCCTGAGGCCTCCTCAGCCATGCTTCCTGTATAGCCTGCAGAACTCTGAGTCAATGAAACCGCTTTTCTTTATACATTACTCAGTCTCAGGTAGATCTTTATAGCAATGCAAGAACAGACTAATACAAATACCTGCCAAATTAAAGAAGGAAAGAAAGAAAATGGAATAAAGGAAATGTCATCAATTCAATGAGGATAGAAAAAAAAATAACTATAACAAAAAAGAATGGTAACTGGAAGACACAAAATGACATATTAAGTTTCTTACAGTACCAAAAATTCAAAAATATCAATAAGCAGCTAGGATGATAAAAATTTATTTCCAGCTCACATCACTCGATGGTCATGAGTTGACTATGTCTCTGCCTCAGGATGTGGGTCTGTTCCATGTATTTTCTCATTCTAGGACTGGTAATGATAGAGCACCCTTATCTGAGGCATGCTTATTTTCTTTCTTTTTTTTGAGACGGCGTTTCCCTCTGTCACCCAGACTGGAATGCAGTGGTGCAATCTCCGCTCACTGCAAGCTCTGCCTCCCGGATTCACTCCATTCTCTTGGCTCAACCTCCTGAGTAACTGGGACTACAGGGGCCCACCACCACGCCCGGCTAATTTTTTGTATTTTTAGTAGAGATCGGGTTTCACCATGTTAGCCAGGATGGTCTCGATCTCCTGACCTCGTGATTCACCTGCCTGGGACTCCCAAAGTGTTGGAATTATGGGCGTGAGCCACCGAGACATACTTATTTTCATGGCAGAGGGGCAAGGAGAGAGAGGCTACCCACACTCCACTGGCTAAAGGAAAGCACATGTCCAAGCCCATCATCAGAGAGGCACTGAAGTATAACCCTCTTAGGTGGAAAAGAGAGTGAATATTTGTTAGTAATAATACAATTTACCCCAGATAGTAAGAATACACTCATCCATATTAGTTATCCCAATAAACGTGATGAATTGAAATTCCCCAGTTAAAGGACAAAGACTCTAATGAATTAAAGAAAAAATCTAGATGCCATTACTAGTAGTACAGTGATTAGTATAGCACTACAGGCTCTGGATTTCCATCCTGGGTCCTCCACCTATTAGATATATGTAAAGTGAGCATATGAATAGTATCTACTACCTACTGAATAGAGTTACTGTGATTAATAAATAATATTGATATATTATATATAACATATAATACAAGTTTGGCTGGGCACGGTGGCTCACGCCTGTAATCCCAGCACTTTGGGAGGCCAAGGTGGGCGGATCACAAGGTCAGGAGATCGAGACCATCCTGGCTAACACAGAGAAACCCTGTCTCTACTAAAAATACAAAAATTAGCTGGGCGTGGCGGCAGGAGCCTGTAGTCCCAGCTGCTGGGGAGGCTGAGGCAGAATGGCGTGAACCCAGGAGGCAGAGCTTGCAGTGAGCCAAGATTGCACCACTACACTCCAGCCTGGGTGACAGAGCGAGACTCCGTCTCAAAAAAAATGAATATATATATATACATATAATATAAATAATAATAATAAATAATAAATTAATAAATAAGTACCTGTACTCTACTATATGGACAATACCATACAAGGATTGCATGAAAAGTGCCTGGCGAATAGTGCTTAATGTTGGCTATTACTGTCACTATAAAGAGATACCTGAAAAAAAATGACAGGTTTAAAGTGTGAAAATGGAGGAACAAATAAAGATAGAACAAGAAAATACTAATGAAAATAAAGAGGTCAGGTGTGGTGGCTCCCACTTGCAATCCCAGCATTTTGGGAGGCCAAGGAGGGAGGATTGCTTAAAGCCAGGAGTTTTGTTTTGCTTTCAAAATTTCTTATGTTTCTGCATAAACAAAACAGCTCAGGCAACATAGCAAGACCTCTTCCACAGAAAATAGCCTGGGCAATATGGTGAGACCCTCCCTAGAAAAAAATTTAAAAGTAAGCTGGGCATGCTGGTGCATGCCTGTAGTCCTAGCTAATCAGGAGGCTGAGGCAGGAGGATCACCTGAGCCCAGGAGTTTGAGGCTGCAATGAGCTATGATTGTACCACTGCACTCCAGCCCGGGTGACAGAGGGAGATCCTATCTCAAAAAATAAAATAAAATAAAAACATGGAATTAAACATTATGAATTAAAGATGCCCCCACTCCTACTTGAAAACCCACTAATGATACAGTAATTTTTTAATACACATAAGCTCATAAGGACAAAGAGATGCAACAACATCTTAGCAACAGGAAAGCAGTTAGACATCTAATTGGTTAATGCTTAAATGACCAGAAAAGGCTAATGTCTGTTTGAAACCCAGAAGTAGGCAGCTTTGTGCCACAAACCACCAGAAAATCTCAAGTATGGGAGGCACCACTCTGAATAAAGAGGATGAAGTGACTGTGAGGCTGGAAATGGGATTATTGATTGAAAGTCCATATAGGATGCAGTTAGATCTCTGTCTCCATAGAAGACTAGAGAGAATGAACTAGAGTGATCCTGGACTTAGGGCTTAGGCGAGGAATGAGGGCACATACTGAACACAATAGAGTTAAGGGAAATGCTATACACTATGGAATGTGAGACCTCTAGTCCCCGTCCTCCACTGGGCTCCAAGAATACTGGTAGCCTACTCTATTAGTCTCAGGCATTGGAGACCATTCCTTCTCAGGCAGGATTAGCCTAAGAAAAGACCTTCCAATATTAATGGCTGCAGTCCCCCAACTACGCTGCCCGGACAGATCTCATAGTAATTCCACTAGGAAATAAGCCACACCCACTCATAGAGAGCTCCCATTAAGCTTTTTTTCCCCTATATGCTTTAAGTACTCACTCCTAACTGTGAATAAAATGATCATCTAAGGATTGACAGTTAGTTAAGGAAACTTTCCACATAAAAGCAAAAATCGGCCAGGCCCAGTGGCTTACACCTGTAGTCCCAGCACTTTAGGAGGCCCTGGCAGGAGGATCACTTGAGCCCAGGAGTTCAAGACCAGGCTGGGCAACATGGCAAGACCCCATCTCTACAAAAAATAGCTGGGATTGTGGCACGCACCTGTAGTCCTAACTACATGGGAGGCTGAGGTGGGAAGATCACTTGAGCAGTGAGGCTGTAGTGAGCTATGATCAGGCCACTGTACTCCAGCCTGGGCAACAGAGTGAGACCCCATCTCAAAATAAACAAATACACAAATAAAAGCACAAATCAAAACAAAAAACTAACAAAGAGAAAATAAAATTGAGGAACCAGAAATGATGCAGAAACATAAGAAATTTTGAAAGCAAAACAGAACATTATTTTCAAAGAGGTAAAATATAATAACTGTATCTATTTTTATTTATTTGTATATTTTTTGAGATAGGGTCTCACTCTGTTGCCCAGGCTGGAGTGCAGTATGACCACCCCAGCTCACTGCAGCCTCAACCTCTTGGGCTCAAGTGATCCTCCCACTCTGGCCTTTCAAGTAGCTGGGTATAGGAGGACACCATCATGCCCAGCTAATTTCTTTCTTTCTTTCTTTCTTTCTTTAAATCTACAACCTTATTTTGAAAAATCTTTTTTTTTTTTTTTTTTTTTTTGAGATGGAGTCTCTGTCTGTCACCTAGGCTGGAGTGCAGTGGTACAATCTCAGCTTACTGCAACCTCCGCCTCCTGGGTTCAAGCGATTCTCCTGCCTCAGCCTCCCGAGTAGCTGGGATTACAGGCGCCTGACACCACACCTGGCTAATTTTTGTACTTTTTAGCAGAGACAGGGTTTCACCATATCAGCCAGGTTGGTCTCGAACTCCTGACCTTGTGATCCACCCACCTCAGCCTCCCAAAGTGCTGGGATTACGGGCGTGAGACACCGGGCCTGGCCATGCCCAGCTCATTTCTTTCTATTTTGTGTAGAGACGGGATTTCGACATGTTGCCTAGGCTGGTCTCAAACTCCTGAGCTCAAATGATGAGCTCCTCGACGTCCCAAAGTGCTGGGATTGCAGAAGTGAGCCACCACGCCCAGCCTGATAATTGTATCTATTTAAAAAGATAAGAAGATCAGCTGTCTTAGAAATTAAAAATACAATAGCACATATGAAAAATTCGATGAACTTTTTCAATGAAATAAAAAAACTGAAAGAAAAAATTTAATGAAAAAATTCAATGAAGAGACATTTGAGAAAATTCCATAAGACATGGAAGAAAAAAAGAGCTTGGGTAAGAAAGAGGATGAAAATGGGCTAGAGTGATAGAAGATCAGTGCATCAGTGTGGCAGGCTACTGAGGAACAGGAGTTCCGGAGAGAAAACAAAGGAGACAAAAATTATCAAGTCAACAATTTAAGAGCTCTCTCAGACATAAAAGACATGCGTTTCTAGACAGAAAGGGCCAACCGATGATACAGGAGTCGGGCAGGGAAGTGCTGGGAAGGGAAAGGCATGGTCCCTGGCTAGGACCCCAGGCCTGTGCCCACGAACCTATGTTCTGTTTCTGTTTTCCTGCCCAAATGCTGCATTTCCCAACACGCCCCCATCCCATGCCTATAAAACCCCCAAGACCCTAGCAGGCAGAGACACACGCAGCTGGACATGCAGAGGAGCTTATCGCTGGAAGAAGTCACAAGTGGCTGGACTTCAAGAGGAACACATTAGCATTAAGAGCACATCCACAGACACCGGCAAGCCATCGCGGAGTTTGGTCAGGATGGTGGGAGGGCACTCCGGTCCACTGAGCTGCCCGATTCCAGGGGAAAACCACCTTCCCACTCCATCCCCTTCTGGCTCCCCCATCTGCTGAGAGCTTCTTCCACACAATAAAACCTTGCACTCATTCTCCAAGCCCAGGTGTATTCCGATTCTTCAGGTACACCAAGGCAAGAAACCCCGGGATACAGAAAGCCCTCTGTCTTTGTGCTAAGGCAGAGGGTCTAATTGAGCTGACTAACATAAACTGACTACCGACAGCTAAACTAAAAGAGCACCCTGTAACACGCGCCCACTGGGGCCTCAGGAGCTGTAAACATTCACCCTTAGACACTGCTGTGGGGTCGGAGCCTCACAACCCGCCCGTCTGCATGCTACCCCTACGGGCTTGAGCATCGGGGCACCCAAGAAGCAAGCCACACCCCCATCACACGCCCTGCAAGGGGGACAAGGAAATTTTTCCGTTTCACTGGTGCCTAGCAGAGTGGATGAAAATAAATCCCTACCAAGGCAACTCATTGTGAAATTTCAGAGCACTTAGGACAAAAGAAAGATACTGAAAGTGAGAGGTGACAGCATGGTGGCAATCCTCACAGCCCTCGCTTGCTCTCGGCGCCCCCTCTGCCTGGGCTCCCACTTTGGTGGCACTTGAGGAGCCCTTCAGCCCACCGCTGCACTATGGGAGCCCCTTTCTGGGCTGGCCAAGGTGGGAGCCGGCTCCCTCAGCTTGCAGGTAGGTGTGGAGGGAGAGGCGCGGGCGGGAACCCGGGCTGCGCACGGCGCTTGCGGGCTGGCTGGAGTTCCGGGTGGGTGTGGGCTTGGCGGGCCCCCCCACTTGGAGCAGCCGGCTGGCCCTGCCGGCCCTGGGCAGTGGGGGGCTTGGCACCCAGGCCGGCGGCTGCGGAGGGTGTGCCGGGTCCCCTGGCAGTGCCGATCCACCGGCGCTGCGCTGGATTTCTTGCCCGACCTTGGCTGCCTCCCCGTGGGGCAGGGCTCGGGACCTGCAGCCCGCCATGCCTGAGCCTCTCACCCCCTCCGTGGGCTCCTGTGCGGCCCGGGCCTCCCCAGCGGGCACCACCCCCTGCTCCACAGCGCCCAGTCCCATCGACCACCCAAGGGGTGAGGAGTGCGAGCACGTGGCGCGGGACTGGCGGGCAGCTCCGCCTGCGGTCCAGGTGCGGGATCTGCTGGGTGGGGCCAGCTGTGCTCCTGAGTCTGGTGGAGATGTGGAGAACCTTTATGTCTAGCTCAGGGATTGTGAATACACCAATCAGCACCCTGTGTCTAGCTCAGGGTCTGTGAATGCACCAATCGACACTCTGTGTCTAGCTGCTCTGGTAGGGCCTTGGAGAACCTTTATGTCTAGCTCAAGGATTGTAAATACACCAATCGGCACTCTGTATCTAGCTCAAGGTTTGCAGACACACCAGTCAGCACCCTGTGTCTAGCTCAGGGTCTGTGAGTGCACCAATCAGCACTCTGTATCTAGCTGCTCTGGTGGGGCCTTGGAGAGCCTTTGTGTTGATACTCTGTATCTAACTGATCTGATGGGGACATGGAGAGCTTTTACACCTAGGTCAGGGATGGTAAACGCACCAATCAGTGCCCTGTCAGAACAGACCACTCGGCTCTACCAATCAGCAGGACGTGGGTGGGGCCAGATAAGAGAATAAAAGTAGGCTGCCCGAGCCAGCAGTGGCAACCCGCTCGGGTCCCCTTCCACACTGTGGAAGCTTTGTTCTTTCACTCTTTGCAATAAATCTTGCTACTGCTCACTCTTTGGGTCCACACTGCTTTTATGAGCTGTAACACTCACCACGAATGTCTGCAGCTTCACTCCTGAAGCCAGGGAGACCATGAGCCCACTGGGAGGAACGAACAACTCCAGACGTGCCACCTTAAGAACTGTAACACTCACTGTGAAGGTCTGCAGCTTCACTCCTGAGCCAGCGAGACCACGAACCCACGAGAAGGAAGAAACTCCGAACACATCCGAAAGTCAGAAGGAACAAACTCCAGACACGCCACCTTAAGAGCTGTTAACACTCACCGCGAGGGTCCACGGCTTCATTCTTGAAGTCAGTGAGACCAAGAACCCACCAACTCTGGACACAACAAGGTGTCACTGTTATGCAGGGACCTAGTGTAGCCTGGGGGGTACTTGTGTATTATGGGGTAGGGTATATGCCTGCCATGGCCCACATGCCTGCCGGTTCTGTGGCAATGCCTCACGCTGGGATCCAAGGGCAGAACTCTGTTGGTACCCACTGGATGCTCAGCTCACCCAAGCCCAAGGCTATCATGAGTCATGAGCAAAAGGGCTTCCAAGCTCAGGGCCCCCACTGAGGAGGTCTTGGGTTCATGTTATCAGCACTGAACTTTCTCTACACGTTTCAGGGAACATAAATTTCCCACTTTGAACTACACTCGCCAGGGGGATGGATCCCTTCTATGCAGAACCCCCATATATCAAGGGCTCTTACAAAAAGTTCAGGCTTCAGTGAGCCAAAAAGGTTCTACCTTCCCCTAAGGCAGGGAATCCAATCTTCTTCATTTATAGAACAAAGAAGAGATTATTCTCCTATACAAAAAAGAAAATCCGCTCCCTGACTCGCATGAGTTTTTAAAATTCTATACCTCCTACTTTCTGTGTCAAGTATTGTGAACCTATGGTGAAATACTCCAGTTTTTTGTTGTTGTTGTTGTTGTTTTGACGGAGTCTTTCTCTGTCACCCAGGCTGGAGTGCAGTGGCACGATTTCGGCTCACTGCAAGCTCCACCTCCCAGGTTCATGCCCTTCTGCCTCAGCCTCCTGAGTAGCTGGGACTACAGGCACCCGCCACCACACCTGGCTAATTTTTTTGTATTTTTTAGTAGAGTCGGGGTTTCAACATGTTAGCCAGGATGGTCTCGATCTCCTGACCTCATGATCCACCCACCTTGGCCTCCCAAAGTGCTGAGATTATAGGCGTGAGCCACCACACCTGTCCAAATGCTCCAGTTCTTTAATATAGATTATATTCTTCTCTGTTAATAGTAACTGAAACTTCATTTTCTGACTCCTAAGCAATAGCTTGGTGAAACTTATTTTGTAATGAACATAAGATCCAAACAGCAAGGCTCAGCCTGTCACATCATCCAAAGCTGACCTTCAGCAGGAGCTGGGTGGCTTCCCTTTTCCAGCAGTGGAAAGTTCTAGTCTAGAAAGGAGCTGCCAGCCGTGGAAGTCCAAAACTAGGGGACAGGGATTCCAACAAAATCCTACACCAAGGAGCAAGCCTTGTGTGGATGGAAGTACCCACCACCCACTTGGTAGGTGTTTTCCCCTATCATTTGCTTCATTTTTTTTTTTTTTTTTTGAGATGGAGTCTTGCTCTGTCGCCCAGGGTGGAGTGCAATGGCATGATCTTGGCTCACTGCAACCTCCGCCCCCCGGGTTCAAGCGATTCTCCTGCCTCAGCTTCCTGAATAGCTGAGATTATAGGCACTTGCCACCATGCCTGGCTAATTTTTGTATTTTTAATAGGGACGGGGTTTTGCCATGTTGGCCAGGCTGGTCTGGAACTCCTGACCTCAAGTGATCCACCCACTTCGGTGCCTTGCTTTTATTTGTTTGTTATGTTGCTCCTTTTTTTTTGTGTAAGGAAATTTAGTACCTCAATGAAGGAATATAAAACGGAAACTAAAAGAATTCAGTAACTCACTCACAGCTTTCAAAATACAAAAATAACTCCAGAGGTGCAACAGGGTTCCCACATCACAGCAAGAAACCCAAACCGGAAGCTCCACAAAATATAATAAAAGAACAAATTAAGGACTTTGTGGAAATCAAAGGGAAGAGACTGAATCTATTTCCAGTGCTAAGGCATTCCAGGGAACAGGCAACACACTGTACACACACACACACACACACACACACACACACCCCTATCAAAAGTACACAAAAAAACACTTCATAAAGTCAGAGATTTGCTCCTGAGCATGTCAGGGTGGGAGGGAGGTGGGTAGCCTAGGGTTTTCTAATGTCAAATGTCTTTCTTGTGAGGATAGGCTCTAAATTTTCCATTTGCTATACATGGAGCTACTAGAGCTCAGTGGAGTGGTTTAGAAAAATTAAACTGGATAGTAACTTTTTTCTCTTCATTCTCTAAGTAGTCCTTCAGTCCCTACAGAATTTCAAGCTGTAATATATTTGGAAGTACTGCACGGGTAGAATGGGAGAGAAGTCCAAATTTTGTGATCCCTATCTAAGGCAAACTGTATGAGCAAACACTTAGTTTACAGCTCTGGCCACTTTCTCCAGCTCCCTCAGAGAAATGCGAGGTGCCAAGTGTACTTCATAAGTAGTTTTCTAGTGATCATCTTGAAATCCCAGTACCTAAATGATGATGGATATTATTAAGCCTTGGGAAATACCATTACCAGTTCCAAATTGAATCACAAAGTCTTGAAGTATGACGTGGGAAGAACCCAACACACACCTAAATATTGGACTAAATTTTGTAGTTTTATGCTCATGGTTGTTCCAGAAAAACAAACAAACTACAGTGTGAGGAGTTTGAAGCAGTGGTAGCCTCTCAACCTTAATGCCTTAATACCTTGTGGTTGTTCATAACAAGTATCAACACATACACTATTTATTTTTCCATCTCCTCGTCTACATTTTGATGGGTTAAGAGCTACAATTACTGCTTTTCTTGATATCTCTAATGGTTACTGCAACGTGTGCCTTGGTAGATGCTCGGTAAGTATATGTTGAGTTAATTGTTCTTAAAAATAAGATACAACATGAGTGGATCTTATTAACTCCTGAAATGTGCTGCTTTACTCTGTCATTTATTATATGAGAGAGAGAGAGAGAGAGAGTTGAGTATTGCAAGTCTCTATCGCTCTTCTAAAAATTGAACAGGATAATTTTAATGGAGAACGGACTAAAGAGAGATTAGAATGAATAAATTCTCAAAATCTAAGAATTATTTCATCACTTCTCACATACACTTATTTCAACAAGACTAATATTATTTGAATCAATAGTACTGGAATTCCAAAAAATGATTGCTTAAAATAATGTTAAGGCTCATGCTAAAACTTCTTCATGACAATAACTCAACAAACATTATCAACCTAAACCATCATTTTAAGCACTTCCAAATATTAACATATCCATACTTCCTCATGAAAGCAGAATATCCCAGATTACTCTAACTCACTGATGAGTCATCTGAAAGAGCATTCATACAGAGATTTTGTTTCTGTCCTCTCTCAAGTTGAAAATCATAATAAAATTATAATGGCTTTGGAGTTGCATTTTTATTATTTTCTGTTTATTTTTTATATTACTTTCAGATTTCCCTCTTCACTCTCCAAGGCCCCAAACTTCCCCCATGAATTTTTCTCCAGCACATTTGTAAATACAAAGTTACAGAGAGAAGGGCTCAGCCAAGTCATGTCTTTTTGCCATCTTCTTCTTTATAGCCTTCTGCCTATTACCCCCAAATTTTCAGATCAAAATGAAGAAATGCAAGCTGCAATACTCTACAAGAATCCTTTCTGTCTTCACCTCATAGTTTTCACAAATATTCCAGAGTTTGTGGGAAGGGGGAGAAATAGGGCACCTTGTGGGATGGGCACATTGGAAAGGTGGGCTAAGCTCTAGAGGCATGGGGTGCAGTGGTTAAGATCACTTTTCAGCACCACTGCAGCTCATCTCCTAGAGTTCTTGTTTTTAGAGTGGAAACAAACATTGTACTTGCTATCCAACTACTGTGAATTAAATGAAATGATTCATATGGAGCACCTAGTTTAGCCTCACCGAGCTGGCGATGCTGGCTAAGAAGACAATGAGTTCTGTGGTCCTGGATGACTTAGGATGCCTCAGTTGCCACATACTTTTAGACATCCTCCTATTCCCTCTCATTCTCATTCTTATTCTCTCCCTCCCCTCCCCTCCCCTCCCTTCCCTAACCCTTTCCTTCCCCTAGCCCCTGTCTCCCTCTCTCTTTTCTTATGCCATTTCTTCTCCATCTTTGTTGTTTGTCTCCTATTTCTCAACTTCTAATTCAGGATGTTAAGTAGCAGGTATATTCAATGTAAAAGGAATGCCGCTATGTTTGTGCAGTGAGTTGAACCTAAACATTTTATCTGTCTAAACCTCTAAATATGAGCAGACAGAGCCCCAAGAAACATAGAAGTAAAGCACATATTGCAGTTGCTTATAGAGAAATTCTCCTTCTCAGGTGTCTTCCTTGAAAGCAGCAAATATCTTTACGGATATTGATATTAAAGCAAATGCCTTTACGAATATTGAACTTGCAGACCTACTCTTACTATGTGCCAGGCACTGTTCTAGGAACAGGGTCATTCCATTATACAAGACCAAGTTGTGATGACTGTGCCTCCGGTACTCCTCACATTGACCCTGCAAGATGAGCATCATCCCAAGAGGAGGAAACTGAATGAGCAAAATCAAGGCTCATACAGACTCACCAATGTAGCCCAAGGCAGAACAAAGCATAAAATTAGGTCTGTTTGACTCCAAGATCACATTTTCCCATTAAGTCTTTGAAAGATAAAATTCACATCTCAAGAAAAATGGTCTGAGTGACCTTCTAGACACCTGAGTAGAGATTTATTTTCCTAAATCTAGCCACATTCCAGTGTGGTAGCATGAATTTGACATCCTGACCTTCACGGTGTGGAACAATCTTTTCACCCTATATTCACAAGCTGTAACTGGAAGAGCTAAGTGTGGCTGACTACGAAGTGTTCTTAACCCTGGCAGACTCTTATGTCTGCTTGCTTGCATCCATATCCCATACTCAAAAGTACCAGGACCCAGCAGGGAATACTAAGACCCAGTTTGCATGGCCGTTTTTCCACTGTGCCTTTCCTGAACTGCTTCTTCTCTTAGGTCAGCCAACCTCTGCTGCAATCTTCTCCTCCAGTCACTCTTCTTTCATAAATTTCATTCTTCAAGTCATAGTACTATAATACTTTTCTTCCTTAATTATGTCTCGGAAACACAATGCTGAGGTTTGCTGTATGTTGAGACTGTAATTCATTAGCACAGAATGATTGTGGGAACATGTCCTCACTTCTCATCAGCAATTGGAATGTGGATTCTCTTGCTGTTTAGTTTTCCACAATCTTTATGAAACAAAATGCAATATTCGTTTCTAAGGCTTTCCTGAGCAACTGTCTTCTAATGGGAAAACTTTAACAAAAAAGTATGTATCGCATGTCAAATAGCTAACCTCACTCTCATAAATATTTATATTTTAGGCAGAGTTGAAACATCATTTGTAAGATGGATGTGCTTCTTTGGCGTTCCAACAAGAAAATGTCTTGGGAGCTGTACCCGTTTTTACAGCTAATGGGCCCAAAACCCTTGGTCATGTACTAGGGATTGGGTGGGGCAAGGGTGGGGAGGGTGGCAAAGAAAATCACTGTGTTCCAGAAAGAGGTCATCTCAGAAGAACTTCTCCAATATCATCTTTCCACTAAAGTCAAGATGAAACAGAAGAATAAATGTTTGGGAATATGGTTTGGAAGGATCTCACGCTGCTGTTTTGAAGTGGTGCGTCCCTCAGAGAGGTTGGTTAGCATGGTTTAGTGACAGGCCCTCAGCAGTGGCCTTCATGCCAGAAGCAGCATCTGCTGGGAACTTGTTAGAAGTGCAGATTCTCAGGCTCTGCCACAGACCTGCAGAGACAGAAGCTCAATTGGGGAGAAAAGAGTGTTCTGTGTTCTAACAAGCCTTCCAAGTGGCTCTGATGCACACTAGATTTTGAGAAGCATAGTGGCTTATAGCCCTGGTATTAGAAAAACCTGTTTGAATCTTTTGCCCTTATCCCTCCTCAACCCCCATACTACCCAGCTGACTCTTGGTGAGTGATATAATCATCTCATTCTCCTTATCTATGAAAAAAAGGATAATAGTACTTATTTCACAGGCTTGTTGTAAGAATGCATTGAGAAAAAGATATATAAATTGTTTGCTCCAGTGCATAAAATAAGCAGTGCAGTACATATTATGTATTATTATAAATAAATGGATACAGTTTAATTAAATAATCTAGATATAGACTGTAAATGCATGAGGAAAAAAGGTAACATTTTTAAACAATGCATTTATAAAAGTCAACACAACTGATTAAATTTGGATGATTAAAATAATTGTATGTGAAAATCATTTTTTTCCTCTCTTGTCAAAGAAATATGAACTTTTTGAGGGTGTGCCACATGTCTGGGGCACCTTTTGAGCATTACTGTAAATTCCCTGGGCCCCTCCTTTTGCTCTGTCTGCTGTAGCAGAGACTACTTCTGAGCAAACCTTTGTCAGTTCTGCCAGGTGCAATGCTCAGCACCCAGACCTTGCACCAGGGATACCCCTCTACCTCTTGTTTTCTGCTCTATGGTTTCTCTGACTTAATGGCCACAGAAGGCCTGAGAAGCTACTCAACATTAACCATTGTACAATTGGAAGTGCAGGAGAATTCATGACCCTGAAGCTACTAGAAATGGATGGGAGACAGGAGTCAGCAGGTTTCTCTCTTCATCCACTAGATGGACGGTTCTGACACACATTTCAAAACACCCTTGGAGAGATCAAGTGCCAACTCAGTGAGACATCTTTGGATTTGTTTTCTTTGCCTCCGTACTGCAATCCCCCCCCGCCCCAATCTTGCCCTCTACTCTTGCTCCCTGGGGTCACTTCCAAAGTAAGCCACCTGCATCCAAAAGCTAGTCTCAGCCCCCGTTAGAGGACCCAGGCTAAGTCAGCCAACTTCAGTAAAAAGGAATAATAACATTAAAGTTGATTTTTTTCAAAAATGTTCCTCAATAATTCTGGATGCAGACCCAAGATCCTTAAGCTGAGATCAATGCATGCATTTCATATGGTTCCATAAAGCAGCTGAAAATATATGAAAATTTTGTGTATGTACATTTTTCTATATAGTATCTTCAGTAGCATTCAATGGGGTCTACGATTAAATAAAATTAAATTTACTGTTCTTGTGGATGACTGGACAAATTACAGTACATTTGAAGGACTCTAGATTCTTTTGGAAGATTCATATTTCAAAATATTAAAGATTACTTGAAATGGATGAGATGTCAATGAGGTCTTGTTTTCTGTTTGATGGTTTTGCTACGAGGATGAGACCACTCATTCTGTTACTTTTATGTCCAAATCTCAAGGTTTTGTTTGGGCCAACACAGATCTAGGTCTCAGATTTAGCCTCTACCTGTCTCCAACCTCATGTTCTTTCACCCTTGTTGGTTTTGTATTAGTTTGTGATTAATGCTTGTATTAGTCCATTTTCATGCTGCTTATAAACACATATTCAAGACTGGGCAATTTACAAAAGAAAGAGGTTTAATCAGACTTACAGTTCCATGTGGCTGGGGAAGCCTCACAATCATAGTGGAAGGCAGGGAGAAGCAAGTCACATTTTACATGGATGGCAGCAGGCAAAGACAGAGCTTGTACAGGGGAACTCCTCTTTTTAAAACCATCAGATCTCATGAGACTTATTCACTGTCATGACAACAGCATGGGAAAGACTTGCCTCCATGATTCAATTACCTCCCACCAGGTCCCTGCCACAACACATGGGAATTCAAAATGAGATTTTGGTGGAGACACAGACAAAGCATATCAATGCTGTAACACATTACTGCAAACCTACGGCTTAAAACAGTACAAATTAGTTATCATATAGTTCTAGAGGGTGAAAGTCTGAAATGTGTCTCCCTGGGTTAACATCAAGGTGATAGTTGGGTTGCATTCCTCCGAAGGATCTGAGAAGAGAATCGATTTCTTTGCCCTGTTCAGCTCCTATAGTCCACCCGTATTCCTCGTTTTGTGGCCTTTTCCAGTCCTCACTGTAGCTGCTTGCTTGTGTCATCACTATTTACGTTGACTCCTACTTCCCTCTTACAAGGACCCATGTGTTTACATCGGGCCCTTCTGGAAATCCAGGAAAATCTCGCCATCTCAACATCCTTGATTTAACCACATCTGCAAAGTCCCTTTTGCCATGTGGACCTTGCATATTCACAGGAGGTTAGGATGTGGCTATCTTTGCAGAGCCAGTATTCAGCTACCACAATGTTCTTTGACCACGCCAAGAGCACTCCACCACAGGAGATCTGAACGTGCTGTTCTCTCTCCCTGGCCTGTTCTCCCTCTTGTTATTTGCATGGCCAACACCCCTCTTCATTCAAGTGTCTGCTCAAATCTGACTTCCTCAGAGAACTGCCCCCCCACCATGCTATCCCCTACCTTGTGATACTCCCCATCACTCACTATGCCCTTTCTCAGCTTTAGTTTCACTTAAAACAATTATATTAAGAAACTGGATTTGTTACATATACAATTTGTTGTTTTTTAAGAAGCCTGTGGTCTGGTAGGAAAGACAGGAAAGTAGTTCAAAAACGCAATGCAATATACAATATGGCAAAAAAGAATAAAGAGTGTTCTAGCTAAGGAAGGCCTGAGGAGGAAGACAGTCACCGATTCTAGAGAAGGTAAGAGAGGTTTTGCAAGATTTTCTGTGAAAAAATCTCACCTGTTTGAATGGAGCGGAAGGGGTAAAACAATGCCCTGAGTCACGGTGGTGCCTCTGAACATGGCTGGAATGTTAACGTAGACCAGCTTCCCATGTGCTCACAGCAGCAACTGTGATATTGAAGGCCATGGCAACTTATTAGGTGCTAAGTCCTATACTGTATTTGTTTCCTGCTCCCAAGAATTCCTGATCTAGAATTTTGGCTGCAGAAGGGATGGGTTCCTTCTCCTGCATTTTCCCAACAGCAGTTCTTTTCAATGTATCCAGGTGCATCATTTAGCCTTACAGAGCTGCACTTACAAATGTAGAAGCTGCTTTAAATTCAGAAAATATCAGAGATAGAGAGACACTTCTCTAAGGAGGCCTGTTTATATAACAGTCAGCAGAGACCAAGGAAAGTCTTTCTGGAGCTGCACCTGAGACCTGAGGTTTACCCCAAATACAGCCACTAGCAAGCCCATCTAACAGTTCCTAGTTAGTAGCTTTGTGTCTGCTAGTGTGGATCTTCAAAATCCTACCTCTGACTATTGCACCACTAAGAGAGAGAAAGCACTGGAGAAAAGGCAAACTGTGCTGAGATTTGCACTAGAAAAAATAAAATTTCATGGCAGCAAGTTCAAATAATGGAAATAAGGCACATTGCAGAAGTGCATATCACTGGAATCTGATTAGCAGAGTTTGAGCACTGGCCACCATTAATGAGCAGTTCACTGCCTCATCTGAGACTCAGTTGCCTCATCTATGAAATGTGGATAATGATACCATTTGCTTTAAGTAGATTGAGGATAAAATGAGATCACCTGCATGAAGCACAAAGTAGCTGGCAAATACTATGTATTTAATAAGCTTTAGCTATTTCTATCATTTGTTTTTTATCACAAATATTCAGATATTAATCTTGGCACTGGCATTTGCTCTTCGATATGGAGGTAGTCATATAAACCCTCTTTGCTCTGGTATTTTTCTTTTTAATTTTACAGATGAAGGTGAATTGCAGTGCAGACTGCCTCGTCTTTGTTGAAATGGTGAGGTGAGGATACCTTCCCAACAGTAAGCTCTTTTGATCTTACCTCCCTAGAGGATCCAGAAGGCACTGCCTGGGCAAGGATGGAGGCAACCGTGTGGTGATTCCTCATGTCCTGTAGGACCAACAACCACTTCACAAAATCCAGTTTTCTCAGACATTCTTTCCAAGACAGGAATGTGATGCTTGCTCAAGAAAGTGTGTTTGGTAACTTTTAAAATACACAATTAGCTTTTCATCGGAACCTAGGCATTTTCACGCCAGGTGTTGCTTATCTTCTGGAGTATTTCTATTTTGAAAAGTAAGACTTTGGATGAGACGAAAAGCATTTGGAGCCAGATGCTATCTTTGAAAGTCAATTCCAGGTGCAGCTGCAATATTGTACCTGTCCAAAGCCACAAGTCTGCCCTTTTGGACAGACTTTGGGAAATTCATTTCCCTATGAAAAGAGTTAACTGGTATTAGTAGTAATTAGCGATGTTAGTAACAGAATTCTATATATTCCTCCCCTTTATAGTTTCTTGACTAAAGGGGAAAATGACGATGCCTTATATTTAAAATTACAAGAAAGGGGTCAGATCACTGTACCCATCAGATTTTAAACAAGGGCCTGGTGAATTAAGAGGATGGCTCTTATAAATCAAACTCATTAGCTTTCAAACTTGGCCTTCATAAACCATAAAAAGCAAAATACTTACAGCAGGGGGTAGGGGGAAGTGAATTACCACAAATAAGTCATTCCATTCTACCTCTGAAACTGAACCACATCTCTTCATTTCAGGTCAATTTATTCACGAAAGGAGAGAATCTTTGTACCTTCCCACCTTGTCTTTGTTTTTCAGAACAGCCAGCATATACCCACAGAACCCCACCTGCATAGTTACTGCATATTTAAAGCATAAAAAAGCAATTGTTCCCACTCTGTGCTCCTCCCAACAACTTGATTTTACTCTTTCTTATGTGGAAGGCGGTACCTACAATGTTTTATTTAATGATGTCATCCTTGTGATTTTGTTTCAGCAGTTAATTCAAATATATACTCTGTGGAGCTGTCATTTGACATGGGTAGCTGCTGATGCTTCTTTTTGTTCCTACACCAAATGGCTTTCCAAATAATTTCAGTCCCTTTAAAATTAATGGAAGATTCTACCTAAATAAATAATCACTTTTCTAAAGTTTCCCCACTGAATTATACGACACCGTCTTGCTATGACAAGTACTATTCCTTAACCCTCCAAGATAAAACGCGGCTGTGGTGGTGTTTTTATTCTTATCCATTATTTATACAGGGCATGGGAGTAGGTGCAGCTCTGTAGTGGGTGTGTCCATGCAACAGACAGAACAAAGCAAGAATTTTCTTTTGGGGGTTTACAATATAAATGCACACAAGGACACATGAGACAATGAACAGCGATAAAACACAATGCAATGCGAGCAATTTTGAGAAATGAGTGGTTATTGTAACTGAGATGCTTTGCGGAACAGATGGTTTTTAAGGAGGTTTGTGATGAAAGAAGGTGAGCAGGTTTGCCGTACGTTAATAGGAGGTTGCTGTGGGATTCTTAGAAGAAGAGAAAAATGCAGCAACTGGGGGAAAACTTTTTTTCTCTTCACTGTCTAGATGAGTTTCCTTTGCTTCCCTACTATCAATATTTCAAACTTAAAGAGAGGGCACTCAGTCAGTGAACATAGTTCTTCCAAATAAAATGGGAAAGGAACAAACAATGGTCAGGGGCTGTAGAAGGACGTGATGCTGAGCACTGGGCCTACACAAACCTGGGGTCAAATTTGGGCTCAGCTGGGAGTTGTTGGGTAAGTAACTTCGCAAACTTCAGTATGCTGATCTTTATAGAATTATTATTACAATTCCATAAACTCTTGGAGCCAGATGTATTTTGGAATTCAAAATAATTCAGAATTTACACAAGTAATATGATATGTACACTACATATGTCATATCTCCCCGGTGAGGTCTACAGTAATAAATAACAGACATAATTTTGTAGCAAAATATCCAAAGCAGGTGCAATAAAGAAAGACTCTTAAGTAGCCTCATGTCTGTTCCATCTAGATTTTTCTGTCGGATGAATTGATGTTAAATTTTTGTGGATTGGGTGTCACATCACATCTTTCTCTAAGGAAGGGGGAAGCCCAGCACAGCAGTGTGGGATAGAAGAGTAGGTCTTAGTAGCAAACACAAAGGAAGCAGTAGCTAAAACACCAGTCTTGATGTTATTATTTCATCTGATTCTCCACCAAGTCAAGCTGATCTTATCTCTGCCCTCCTCTCATCTGCAGCACCACCATTCCAGTCCAGGTTACCAACTTTCCTCATGGACAACTCACAGCACTCATCTACCTAGTCCACGACACGTCGGCTCCTCTGAGAAGTAGTGTCTCCATAAACCGTTCTCCACACAAGAGCCCATGTGATTGTCTCAAAATGCAAATCAGATTCTGCCATATCCCTGCTGAAATTCTTTAAACACATCCCATTATTCCCAGAGAACTAGGTCCACATGCCCAGACCTTACTCTGGCAGCCTTCATCTACCTTGGTCTATTTCTTTAAACTCATTCTGCTGTCACAGGCCTTTGCACTTGCTAGTCCCTCTGCCTAGAATGCTGTTCCTCTCCTCTCAGTTTCTTTCTCTCATTCTTGGAATAGGGCTTCAAAGTTTCCTCTGTGTTTCTCTCATCTGGCAGTTGTGATACTTGCACTATAGGCCTTGCACTATGATACTTGCACTATGAGCCTCCTTAGAATCTAGATTGCGATTTAGTCTATTTTGTGATTGTAAGACTGTGATTGTATGTAATTCTGTGGTTACAATCGAAAGTCAGAGGTTGTACCTATTTTGCTCACTCTTGGATCACAGCACCCAGTATATGGCTTGGCACATAGTATGATCACTTCATGTGTATTTATTACATTCATGAAAAACTAAATGAATGTGAAAAGTACTTGTTACCAGCCAAACCGAAGACTTGGTAACTAATACACACTCTTTTAGTCCTTTTTTAAATTAAAAAAAAAAAATCTCTTATAAGGCTAACTTCAACCCTGTCAGGCATGTGCTATTTTATAGATGCAATAGCCAAGTCTGAGAAAAGTCAAGTAAATTGCAAAACATCTCAGTCCAAGTAAAGTGTCAGTTCAGGGCTGGGGCAAAGGCCTTTATGGATCTAAAACCTGTGAGCCTTCGCTTCCACCACACTGACAAGGAGAAATATGTCAGGGGTATGGTGGGAACAGGAAATGGACCTGTGTAGATGCAGTCTAAAATAATGCTGCTGAAGAATTTAGCTTTCAAATAGAAGTGATGAGCCGGTTCAAGGTGCTGGAGTGGTGGGAAGCCTGAAGCAACTACTTATAATGAAAGTGCTCCATGTCCAGGTAATAGAGCTTAGAAAAAGAAATTCTGGCCGGGCACGGTGGCCAATGCCTGTAATCCCAGCACTTTGGGAGGCCAAGGTGGGCAGAGAGCTTGAGGTCTTGGTTCAAGACCAGCCCGGGCAGCATGGAGAGACCCCATGTCTACAACAAATAGAGAAAGTTAGCCAGCATGGTGGTGTATGCTTGTAGTCTCAGCTACTCAGGAGGCTGAAGTGGGAGGGTAGCTTGAGCCTGGGAGGTTGAGGCTGCAGTGAGCTGTGATTACACCATTTCACTACAGCCTGGGCAACAGAGTGAGACCCTGTCTCAAAATACAAAAAAATTCTGCTTGGTCTCCTGCACTCAAGGCCAGTTGTATCATCTGCTTTCTGCAGAAGTTAAGCATAGCCACAGGGGACAGGCCTATGGAGCAGCCTCCAACCAGCAGAAGAGAAGATACAATTCTCTTCTTGGGGCAACTGTCTGGTCAGCACAAAACCCCTCCCACTCATGCACAAAGTCTATCGTTGTCCTTACGGTAAGCATGGGTACACGCTCAGCTCGTCTTTTAGCCCTAAAACAAATTCAAACCTTTATCATTTAGGAAGCCACCTACTCTGAGTGAGGTATTATATTAAGTTCTTTACTTATGTGAGCTCAATGAATATTTAAATTTTGAATAAAGATAATGGCTGATGACAGTCAATTATTCCTAGTAGAGACATCATTATAATTATTGATTTTCATGCCAAGTTTTTGAATGCCATACCTTTTCTTATAATGATAGATCAAAAAGTTAGAAATGTATATGGGACCTATAAATAAAAAGAAAAAACTTTCAAGAAATAATTTTAAATAATTATCAGAATTCTGTGGAGAAATAACATATATTTTCTATATTTAAAGAAAAAGCAAGCAATAAAAGATTACCTCTTTTGCTATGTGCTTATAATCATTGAATGTCATTCTACAACATAGATACTTCTTTAAGGAGACTTTGCGATGAGAACAGGTTTTGGTGCATAAGGATAAATCCTAGGGTTAAGGAATGTGTCAGATGGTTATAAGTTGTCCAAAGATATGAACACAACAGGAGACGTGAACATGGAGAAATGTTTCAGAAAGAAGTGCTGGAAAAAATAAGGCAAGTTCCATCTGTTTCTAATGGTCTCTGTGGGCTGAACAAATATGTCAGATTTACTCTAAAAACCCTGAGGTATTGACATTATGAAGAAACTTGGATCTGAATTAAGAAAATATATTCTGAAATGATTTTTTAAAAATTAAATGGTGACTCTGCACGGGCTTTACTCCTGTGCAATTTGTGGTTTGGGTCCTGGCCCCTAGATCAGTTGGTTTCCTCTCATCTCAGAGCTGCAGCCCTCTCCATTGTAAAACAAGGATAGCAGGGCTATTGCCAGAATGAATAAGCTCATACCTCACATAAGAGTCACTAACTAAAGCGACAGAATCACTCCTTCACACAATTTTTCATAACTTTATACATTAGGTAATTAAGGAACTTTCCAAATAAAAATAAATTCTGTCAGTGAATGAACTTAGATTCTGTGCAAGATACTGTGTGAATGACGGCAATCCTAAAGATCAACTAACTGATCGTGACCTTTTTCATCAGGCCTTTGTAGCCATGACCCCTACCCCACCCCCTATTCTTACAGTTAAATTAAAATCACTATGCCATCCTATATTGGCCTCATTCCCTGGTCCCAGCTGATCAATCCAGAGATAGGTAATTTTGTTAAACAGGGCCAATGAGAAACTTCCCCTGAATTTGTGGACATGGAACTGGGCAGTAAAAATTGAAGTCTTTTCCCCGGGGACCAGAATAATAAAATACAAAGCCGAGGAGTTAAAGAGAGCCAAGATCCAGCCACCTGGGGTGCTTCTGTAGTGAGGCTGCTGGGCAGAGAGAAATTCTGATAGGTCGAATGCCTATGATTTGCAGCCACAGCAGCCCTAAAGTCGCTGGCAAATGGTGGTCCCTGGGAAATCATTCGTGGTTGAATGATAAATGAATTAATGACAAATAATGTGATTTTTAGGAAGTAAGGGCAGTGTGTAGCCTGAAGTACAATTCTCATACCTTTGTCTCTTGCTCTTTGTATAAAACAGTAATAAAGCTTCAAAGAGACTAAACACTTATTTTGAGAAACATCAGGGAATATGGATGATACCTTGTGGTGAGAAATGAACATACCAGATAATAGATAAAATATTATTAAATTCTTCAAGTCTAAACTTAAATTGGTTAATTGTATAGGTGAACCATGGCACAGGACTTTTTCTTTTCTTTTTTTTTTTGAGACAGAGTCTTGCTCTGTCACCCAAGCTGGAGTGCAGTGGCGCAATCTCGGCTCACTGCAAGCTCCGCCTCCTGGATTCACGCCAATCTCCTGTCTCAGCCTGCTGAGTAGCTGGGACTACAGGCGCCCGCCACCACGCCTGGCTAATTTTTTTGTATTTTTTTTTTTTAGTAGAGACGGGGTTTCACCATGTTAGCCAGGATGGTCTGGATCTCCTGACCTCGTGATCCGCCCGTCTCGGCCCCCCAAAGTGCTGGGATTACAGGTGTGGGCCACTGCGCCCCGCCCGGCAGCACTTTTTCTTTAACTATTTATCTTTCCTAATCTAATGATTGACAATTTTTTACAAAATAATTTATATCCACTAAGTCATAACTAAAGCTGCACATGTAGGGAGATATTGTCGTACATAATATATTAATGGAAAATTATAAGTGTGATACTCCTGGTAGCATGCTCCCTAATGCTATTTAATTTAGAAGTGATATAGAGCCTATTTATGGGGTAAGTACAATGAAATAATTCTGAGTTGTGTATCTAGAATTAAAAGCAAAACACATAATCTGGTGAAGGTTAATTACATCAGTATATAGCTCCAGATGAACGGGAGTATAGTTATTAAAGTAAAACATCGAGGGAGGTTTTGTGGTGGTAAAAGATTATATATCCATACTGTTAGTTGCTGAAATCCATTATACTCTTCAAATATAACAATAACCACTGTAATAATAAGTGGCACTTAAATAGCACTTTTCAAATTCAACATTGTGGTACTTTGCATTTATGTAGGCATTCACAGTTAACAGAACACTTCCTTATGCATTAGCTCATTGGAAATGCACTAGAGGACCTGCCAGGAAGGCTGGACAGAGATGATCTGTCACCTTAGGAGATAAGGAAATCACTGCTCAGAAAGACCAGATACCAAAGCCCTCACTACTGTATGTAACAGAGATAGGCCCTTACTCGGCTTTCTTGGCAGTTCACATTCCACTTGGGACCGTGAGACTGATGTTGTGTCATTCCATATGGGAGGTATGTGGCTATTTGCAGATTGGATGATTAAGCTGTAGGTATTTGAAAACACTTTTAAGATTTGATGTCTCTTTTACAATCTTTCAAAATCAAGCATTAGTTATAGTAATTATTTTGAGTATATCTTAGATTAATACTGCAGTTTACAGTTGACAAAGTGCTTTCAAGCATATGAGGTCATTTGAATCTCACAAATTCATCAGCAGACACAAGAGACAATCATCATATTCCAGTTTTAGTATTTAAAAAACCCACAACCAGATAGGTGGACAGATTCCTCAAGTTTTCTAAAGCTAGGAATGGCAGAGGGGAAGGGCTGACAAGGTTTTCTCATACAAACCAGCTGTGGACATAAGGGATCCTCACCTTCCACATCATTCTAAAAAGAGACCATTAGCCATGCAAATGTCATTTTACTTATAAAAAAAATTTATCAGATGCCAGCCATGGGCTAGGATACAGTTTTAGCTAATGTTAACATTGCGGAAGTAATTCCCAAAGTCAAATTTCTAACTCTGAATCTCCTTTCTTCAATTCTAAGAATGAAGAGATAGTGATATCAGAGTGACTAAATGCATAGGTTTGGGTGTCAGTCTGACGCAGATTTAAATTTTCCCTCTGACCTGCTCCATAACCTTGCACTGGAGGTCAAGGTTAACTTTGCTTCTCTGAGCTTTAGTTTACTCATTTTAAATGTTGGATAGACAATCTCCACTTAATAGACTTGTGTATTTCAGGAGACAAATGTGGAAATAAAGGAAGACTATCCAAATGAGAACAACAAATGCTACTTATCCAGAGATTGTCATAGCAAGGGAGTTGACCACCAGCACTTGAGTTTGAGAGAGACCCAAAGGCAGCCAGAGGGCTGGGAAAGCTTCATGGTAGAAAGCAGGGAAGAGGCTGTTGGTGTGGGGGAGCTGGAGGTGGCTAACTAAAAGCCTGGACTCCTATGTGATTGCTTAGTGGGGCATGTTTAGGTTTCTCTAGCTCGTCTTAACTTGGAAGTGGGTTGGGGTTGAGGATGGGCGGGAAATTAGGAAGCTGTCAACTATTTGGAGCTGGTTGTTCCAGGGGTTACTGTTCTGCTTTGGGGATTATTGCTAGAGATAGTGGTCTGACTGCCTGCACTTCTGACTTAAGGATAGCAGGCTGGTTCCTAGGCTGGTTGTTGTAGATAATAGGTTTGTTTCCTGGGCAGGTTGCTGCAGATTATGGGTCAGAGTTCTATTCGTATACATGATCTGGCAAGTGTTCATTTGTATATTGAATCTCTCAAGAGGATTACATAGATTCTTCCTTCAGAGCAATGATTTCATGGGCCTTCATCCGTTTCCCCACTCCCATGCCTGCACCAGTACCCCAATGTGCAGCTAACAGTGCCATTAGAATTATCTAAATATCACATTCTTTTGTTTCAAACTCACACCTTTTTGCCTAAAGTTAACATCCTGATTCTATAGTATACCTCACAAGATCATCTCACTAGCAGAGCCTAGACATTCCCTAGCTTAGGTGTAACAGCCCTGGAGTGAGACAGTAAATCAACTAGCACAACTTGGAGCAAGCTCTCCATTTCTCTCCCCACCAGTTTCTGTACACACAAATGAGGCAACCAGTAGAGCCTAGGTCATGTACACAGGGTTCTGAGCAGGAAAAGGGCTTAGCACCCAGGCTGCCTCCTGCCTCTCTGCTCTCATCTCCCCAGTCCATGCCTGGCCACCTGCTGCAACTCTGTCTACATCATTACCTCCTCCTCCTTCTTTTTCATTGTGTTTCATCCATCCCATAGATTTTAGCCAATGATCAGTTTTCAATAAATACTTGTATAATTAATTTCCTTCTGAACATGTGCTATGTTATTGCGTTTATCTAATGTCAAAACCAATATATTTAATGGTTTGAAAAGGCATTAAATTCATCTCCAGATTTAGAGAGGAAAGAGTGGCCATTCACAGATGTGCAAAGTGTCATGGGCATTCATGAAGGTAATTAAACAATTATCCTCGTTTAAAGAGAAATATAACATCCACATGGGTTTTTGAAAAGGTTAAAATCAACCCGATTGACTCTATAGGAGTCTCTACTCTTTGGAGAGCACTTAGGGGAATTCGAGGGGCTCTTCCGGTCTTTGTTGCATTCCAATCTGCAAAAGGTGCCTCATGTGTAACAGCACAGAACAGGACTGAAGATGGCTCCAGGCATGGTGTGAACCAACATAAGGCAGCACTTTCAGAGCATCTGATGTTTAGGAAATTCACTTTGAACTTTGGCTTTCTTTTCCTCTGATATAGGGTCAAAAATCTCCTCCGCAACACCTGTGGATAGCAGATGGGAGACAATATTTCCAATGTGTGGCATTTTGCTCTCTATTTCTTGGAGTTTGTGTGTGCAGAAGGTAGAGAGGCTGAGGGGACAATGGGAGAAGATGATTAAGGGAGGGGATAACCAACTTGGGGGTTCAAGGTCAGTGTTTAATGTACCAAAAGGAGGCATTTTAATTTTAAGAAATTATGATCTCTCTATTTTGCATGAACTGCTTTTCCTTGGGAAAGGAGTTTTGGTATCACTCTTTTGATTTTTAAATGTTTCAGAGTTTTGAAAGCAGACATGTACTCCAAAGCTGGAGAGACCTGCGGGCATCTGCATCTCACTGGTGGTCGTCTGAAGGCTCAAAGCCCACCTCTGAGCCCAAATGCTGCTGACTTGTGCCCACAGTTCTCCCTTGGACCTGCCCTGCTGAGTCAGCCCGGAAGAAAGTAGCAAGCACCCACAGACTTTAGTCAGCAGCCTGAAAACACAGAGTGGAGTTTGCTCTAACAGAGTGTGTACTCATAAAAAGATGTTTAACCTGCACGGGAGATGCCCTATTGTTTTGACCTTCACGACAATTGGGTGTAAAACTTTGAGTAAACACCTTCCTGACACCTATTATGGGGACTCTGCAGGAGGCACAGCCATTAATCAGAACAGCTGCAGGAGGCAAGGGCTGCTGATGGAGCCCTAGAAGGATGACTTGGTCCCCTGCAGTTCTCTCTCTTTTTCTTCAAATTAAAATCCAAGAAAATTGAGAGAGAAATAAACTCCATTTGGTTCCTTCTTGCCTCCCAGAAGAAGAGGCTGTTTCAACCTGCCTGCACCAGAAGGAGGCGGGCATGGAATGGAGACTGCGATGGAGCTTGTCTGTGGCTATTGCTGTTTGTGTTTGACCTCTGGTGGAGATGAGGAAGTGGAACAGAGATAAGAATGCCTCTCCTAGGTGACTGAAGAAGCCAATAAAGCTGAGCTTGTGGTGACAGGACCATGACTTTCCTGGTGATGCTCCCCACGTTGATGGCTGGGAGGGATACGAGTGAAACCCTGCGCTGAGAGCCCTGGGTGCCTTCCTGTCCGGGAGCCTGGGAGAGACACAGCTGCAAGGGCAGGAACTGTGTCCTGGTTGAGTAAGGTTTCTCCTGAAAGGCTGGAAGCCTCCTTCTACATTTAGGCCCAACTTGGGGCCACAGAACAGAGGTTGAGAGTAGGGGCTGTGGATTCAGGCTGCCTGTGTGCCAACACTGGCCCTGTCACTTGAGGAAACTGACTTCACCCCTGTGTTCCTCCCCTTCTGACTCTATGAAATGGGTTTAGTGACACTAAATATCTAGCAATGAGAGCTTTGGTGAGGACCAATGCTGGGCATTACTATGAAAGAATCTGGAACTCCTGCCTCACCTCTGGATTTCCTTTGTATCCTCAAACAACCAGATGATGACAAACTTCATTCTGGATCACTTTGGAGGCCAAGAGACTTAAACCTGTTGAAAAGGACTGGTGTATACTGGGCTAAAGGCATGAGAGAAGTAAAATTAAAAACAGCTGGGAGATAAAAATAATATTTTCACTCTTCCACAGTGAAGGGGAAAACATGATTGCTTGTGTTTTATAAGTGGGGAAATGAATGCTACCACTGTACCTATGATTAAGTGAGCTGGCAGCAGACAGAACAGAAGAAAAGTAAAAGTTTAAGTCTGAAGAACTCAAAAGTACTTGCTATTCAAAGCCATACTCCAGAAGGCCCTGATAAAAGTGAGCACCACTTTGAAATGCCTCTTATTTTCTCAAAACTTGACTTCTAAACTCCTAAACTCAGAGTTGCAAAACTAAACTTGAATAGTGACTTGAATTATTTCAGAAGTCACATGAGCAAGACTAGTTAACACAAAGTGGGTCCTCAATGGTATTAGATGTACTCAGTTCCCACTGTGCTGAGTGACATGATTTAGTGGAGTAAATAGCCTTGGAGCAACTCGCCCTTGGTTAGTGACCCATGGGTTGTTGCTGCTAGTTGTTATAAGTAATCCCTTGCAACATGACTTCCTGCCCACTGCCTGATGGTTTCTTTTTCTTAGAAAGCATGCACCTATCTTTTATTCTGCAGATTAAGAGAAAAGGGAAGTCATTTGGTGAAACTGAGGTTTAACTTTCTTTTACTTCAAACCACATGCCAGTATCCCTTCAAGTGTGAATAAATGCTTATCCAGATTATAATGATTTAATGTTTGTTATTTTATTGAGAACAAATGCAAATTGTGAGTAAATCAGATGCATAAAGGTTTGCTAGTGAATCTGTCTGAGAAACTAGCCTGCTTATGAACTAAATTTTAGCTAGATAGATGATTGATAGATAGAGCATCAGCTTTCTGCTTACCGTCAATTCCTCTGCCTTAAAGATCTCATGCTTCATTTCTCATTCATTATGGTTTTTTGTTGTTGTTGCTGTCTTGGTATTAGTGCCCTTCTGTCTTGTATTAGTCAGGGTTCTCTAGAGGGATAGGACTGATAGGATGGATGTATATATGAAAGGGAGTTTATTAAAGAGTATTGACTCATACAATCACAAGGTGAAGTCCCACAATAGGCCATCTGCAAGCTGAGTAGCAAGGAACCCAGTCCCAGTCCCCAAAACTCAAAGGTAGGGAAGCCAACAGTGTAGCCTTCAGTCTGTGGTCAAAGGTCCAAGAGTCCAAAAGCAGAATTTGAAGTCCAATGTTCGAGGCCAGGAAGCATCCAGCATGAGAGAAAGATGTAGGCTGGAAGACTAAGCCAGTCTCGTCTTTCCATGTTCCCTGCCTGCTTTTATCCTAGCCACTCTGGCAGCTGATTAAATGGTGCCCACCCAGATTGAAGGTGGGTCTGCATCTCGCAGTTCACCTACTCAAAAGTTAATCTCCTTTGGTGACACCCTCACAAACACACCCAGGAACAATACTTTGCATCCGTCTATCCCATCAGGTTGACACTCAATATTAACCATCACGCCCCTCAAAATAAATATTCTTAAAAAAAGTTTTTGGCCAGGCACGGTGGCTCACGCCTGTAATCCCAGCACTTTGGGAGGCCAAGGTGGGCGGATCACGAGGTCAGGAGATCGAGACCATCCTGGCTAACACGGTGAAACCCCGTTTCTACTAAAAACACACAAAAAATTAGCCACGAGTGGTCGTGGGCACCTGTAGTCCCAGCTACTCTGGAGCCTGAGGCAGGAGAATGGTGTCAACCCGGGAGGCGGAGCTTGCAGTGAGCCAAGATCACGCCACTGTGCTCCAGCCTGGGTGACAGAGCGAAACTCTGTCAAAGAAAAAAAAAAGTTTTTAACATATCTCCAAATATGTACACGGATCTAAACTTGCCCCTGCTTGGAAGCAAAGTGGGGCTCGACCTCCCAGGCTATTTCCTCAGCAGCCATTCTCAGCCCTCTGTTCCTTCCCCTGTCCCATCAAAGAGGCTGAAAGTTACTTCCCAAGAGCTGGAAAGGATCCTATGACTCAGCTCTGGCCAATGAGGCAGTAGGGAACTGCCAGCTAGAGGAGGTGTGAGGAATACTTTCTCTCTTTGATAAAAGAAAGGAAGGGTAACAGGAAGCCTCTCACCAAAAAGTCAACATCCTGCCTATCATCTCCTTTGTGACAAGGATGTTTATGCCTGTAGTTGTGGCCTCCAGCTTCTCATAGTGAAGAAAGAAGCTTTCAGAAAAAAAGCCATCCCCATCCTGCTGAAGTAGTCCCAGCAGGTGCTCAGGAAGAATCTCTGGCTTTCAGGATGATGAGTGACGTGGTTTGGCTGTGTCCCCACCCAAATCTAATCTTGAATTGTAGTTCCCATAATTCCCATGTGTTGCAGGAGGGACCTGGTGGAAAATAATTGAATCGTGTGGGTGGTTTCCCACATACTGTTCTCATGGTAGTGAATAAGTCCCATGAGATCTGATGGTTTTATAAGAGATTTCCCCTTTTGCTTGATTCTCATTATCTCTTGCCTGCCACCATGTAAGATGTGCCTTTCACATTCTGCCATGATTGTCAGGCCTCCTCAGACGGGTGGAACTGTAAGTCCGTTAAATCCTTTTATCTTTATAAATTACCCAGTCTCAGATATGTCTATCAGCACCGTGAAAACGTACTAATACAACAAGCTACCCCAAAACACCAGGCCTTCTATTCCAGGACTTCTTACTAAGTCAGTAATAAACATCATTTTTGTAAGCCACCATCAGTTGAGTTTTCCAAAACTCACAGCCAAGTGCAATCTAATGAGTATACTTGCCTTCTTTTGCGCTTGAGTTTACAATTCAGTGATTGAAAAATCAAATATAATGCTCTATATCCATCAATAATACAGTTTTATATATGTATTGATATGTAATTGCCCATCCCAGGTCTATTATGAAAAGCTTATTTGCATTTAATTCCAAGTAAATTAGAGTAAGCACAATTCTAACTCCCAGGCAAAACTAAGTTCCACAGAGAACCACTCAGCCATGTAGAAGTTGGAAGTCCTGGAGAGGGTTCAAATGCTATTACTCAGCAATATAAATGCAAAAGGGAAAATGACAGGCTTCAGGAAGATACTGCCTATGGAACTAGAAAGGAGGAAAACAAATTGAGATACAAGGAATATAAAATAGCATTTCAGAAATTAGCTTTTCTAAGATAAAGACTCAAAGGACGTTATTATGATCTGGTTGTGTGCAAAGATGAAATAAGGAGATGTTGCCATCAGTAGGACCACAGAGCTGGGCTAACCCTGGTGTGGACATTGGGAGCCTGGGGATCACATTGTGACTGCAGGATTGGAAAGTCTCCATGAGTAAGCACATGAGACGGTGAACAGGGAAGTCCTATCCCGTGGGTAAAATGAAGTCCCAAGAAAATACTGTTCCTGTGGAAATCCCATATCCAGTGGTTTTCTTTTCTTTTCTGCCTGCCTCATGACCAGACTCAACCCGAAATGTGAGACTAAGAGAAGACAAGAGCAAGTGAGTAAATGTAAATCAGAGTAATGGGTGAGGATGGAGACTGGCCAGCACCATCTTCCTTGACGACACATCTGTCTCTTGTTCTTTTTCAGATGAAAGGTGTTATGAAAGTTGTAGATCTTATTATTCTCTGGGAAACACTGGGAATTTGGCACTTTCCTTTTCCCCCTTCACCCTGCTGGCTGACCTATGGCATCTCTCCACTTGTCTGTTTATAATTAGGGTCCCCACGAAATCCAGGCAGCTTGTTCTCCAGCCCAGGTGTGCCCCCATCGGCACATGCTGTGCCCATCTGTGCAGTGAATATTAACGAATGTTTCCAAAGTTAACTGTTCCACACTTTTCTCCGCCTCTCTCCATATAACTCCATTCAAATTTCTCTTTCACACGCTCTTGATTTTATAGCTTTTGCCACAAAGAAACATCTTGATAATCAATCTGATGTTGAAGTCACTGAAACATAATTAATTATATTGTAAAAGGTTGTGAACCAAAGTCCACCTTCTACTTCTTCTTCTCTTTCTTTTTAGGAATGTTGACCTCATGTGCTACATTATGACCATTGGTAAATTTCTATTTATTAAAGTTAAAGAAAATAAGTTATTATTCTCCAGGATGTATTCTGACAAGGAATAAAAGTGGAGATAAGGCAATGGGACTTCTGGGCACCTGCCACTATGCGTGATTGGACAAGCTGTTTCCTGCTCTGTTCCCTCTACCATGCTTTCCACTGTGCCTACAGTCACCAACTCACAAGTGACATGAAATTAGAGGAATTTGTGGGTGCTCTTCTTAAGGTAGAGCACTCAATCTTTCTCTGTCTCTCTTTTTCCTCCTTCTTTTATTATTTGTTGCTATTGTAGTATTTCAAAGCTCACAGTAGTAAACTACAATCTGTCCCTGAAACTAACCTTGCATAAATCCTGCAAGCAGCTTAATCCCTGTATGAGTCAAATAACTGGATTTGGGTAAAAATTGTCTACAGAGATATTCCTAAAAAGCAAGTTGAGGAGAGCTATCCCAAAGACGTTGCTTAGGTGGTATTAGCAAAGAGCGTCACAATTGTTCAGCTGAAATGGTGCCCAAGGTAGGGGCCAAGTTAATCTGCTTTCAACTGGTTTCTTCCAATAATTGGATTTAAGAGTATATTTTGAATCCATAATTTATTGGGTTCTATGTATAACTTTCTTAAATATTCTAGAGGAAAAGATCACTAAATAATATCCTTTGTTTTTGGCTGTGTGAATGTTGTATGTATGTCTATATTTGTGCTAATAGCATATTATGACTAAGCCTAAAACAATTTAATAGACAAGATTTAAAACAAAGGCTTAAATTATCTAGTATAATTTGATAAATCGCCCATATTTGTCCTCTGAGTAAAGAAAAAGTAGAAGGACTAGGAGATGCTGGCTGACATTTCATAACTAATAATATGCTGAGAATAATTAGCTTTTGTTGATGAATCAACTATAAACTAATAAGTAGAATTAATACATGACTTCTTCAATAAACATTATTTATGAATTCTAACAGAAAAAAAGACATTTTTCAATGGGCATAATTATGATCAATAGTTTAAATCATTGATCTTTACCGAAACGTTGATGATCTGTTTTGCACACTGCAAACTAATTTTAATGGGAAAAACTATGTGAGTAATAATATATTTCTTTACATGTTTAGAAATAAACTTAGTCTTCTATTAAATTATTTAAACTATTCAGAATTTTCATTCATTATTTTGTGATCTAGAGAAATGAAGATGCTTAATATTTGTTAATTTAAATATTAAAAAAGAGATATCAAAATCACCCAAATTTTTGAAAATCTAATGTATTTTGTGCAGACTTATACATTTGCTATTAGATTAGGCTTGTAATTCATATCTTCTTGAAGTCTGAGAAAAAATTGATTATCTTCTAATGTTATATAATTAAATACTTTTTAGTAAAAGATTTATTAAAATTAATTTAGAATATTCTGCAGATCTTCATAAAGGAAATATCAATTTTGACATCCATCAAAATACAATGTGTCAAAAATTACTTAATTTTTTATTTTTTGAAACTGAAGAGTATATATTTAAATAAATAAATAAAATGAATATTAAAGTCATTGTAGACTATAATAACAGGGCTTTAAATATTCACTTCAAGAGTTAATTTTAAATACAAACTTGTATACTGTATATTAAACATTCCAGTTATAAAGAGTGTTGTTTATAATCCTTTAGCTGATAGGCTGACGAATGCTCTAAGCAGAGCTATATATTACCCATTAATAAGGTGTCAGCAGAGCAGTGGTGGACAGTTGGGAGACTATGTTTGTTTAAAATTTTGTGCATGTTTTATAATTACAAGCACAAAATGCATATAAGTTACAATGTTCACTTTAAAGTCCATTCACAAATCATTTGAAATATTGTAGAATTGATCTTCTTAATTATGCAGTTGGCTTTTAATTGTTAGGCATTCTGGCTATAATTCATTTACTCCTAATCTTCGACAACAAATCGTTAAATTTTCTCACATGTTTCTGTAATGTGTATAATACCAAGACCAAGCTCAGGCTTGTTAAACCAATCAGGGAGAAGCATATTTTACCCAACCAGGGTATGTCATGTTGGTCTGACAAAGTTTACTTGTTTTTAATGATCTGAGAAACATCTTTAATTCAGGCTTTATAGATTCTCCACAATCCATTGAATATTACAATATGGAAATCAGAATGATATACAGCACACTAACTTGTTAACTTAAGTGACGTTTTAGACTACAAACCACAGTTTTCATCTGGTACTATTGTCACAGGAGTTTTCCTTGCTTCAGCTAAAGACAGGGTTCTTTGTCCCACGGCCACGAAAAATTAGGCTCACAGACAATTTTTAAGACAGGGTTTTATTGGGTAAAAAAGAAGAAAAGAGGACTCTTACCGAGGTCCCTGCTGGAGCGCTTCCTGCCCTGAGCTTGACTCTCAGGTTCACACAGGAAGAGGGGAGGCCAGGCTCCTCCCCGCTGCACACTTGTGAACTTGCTGAGGCTCCACCTCAGTGGTCAGACTGGTTGGAGTTTCTCCAGAGACCCACTTCCACCTAGCTGTCTCACTATTCTGATATTATCAGAATTACGATGCTGCTGCACCAGAAAATTGGTTAAGCCTGTACATGACTAACTGCATCCTGTGGTCTTCTCACTTGTCATCTGTCTCCTTCCCTCCCCAGAAACCCACTGTCCCACTATCATCTTCTTGGCGTTTGGAATTGAAACAATCACCTGTACTTAAAAAGAGGAGCTTTTAAGAGAATATTCATTCCTACTGACAACATTTGCTCAAATTTCAAAACTTACAGTTACCACTTCATTAACTGCATTTCTGTTCTATCCATTGATCTTGATTTTTATTAATGGTTTTTCAGATCTGAGCAATTCTGGATGTTGCTATAAATGTGTCTGTGAATTGTCTGCTGCCCGTCAGGTGGGAAATGGCATCTCTCCACTCCCTCTCATCTCCAACAGGGCAGCTTCTGTCCTGGGAACACTGCAGGTTTCAGAGGAGTGTGACATGCAGGCCCTGCTTTATCAGGTAATAGACCTCAATATTCTTCCTAAAACACGTAGAGAGCACCCTCCTCTGTCTCCAGCTGTTCAGGAGGTTATTAGCTTATTAATTTCCTTCTCACTGGCAATATGTAAGCTACAATTCATTTAAATGGTGTCTCCCTCTTTCTTTTCCTTTCCTCTTCCCTTCTCTTCCCTTCTCTTCTCTTCTCTCTTCTCTTCTCCCCTTCCCTTTCCTTCCCTTCCCTTCCCTTCCCTTCCCTTCCCTGCCCTGCCCTGCCCTGCCCTGCCCTTCTCTTGTCTTTCTTTTTGGATTCTTGTTCTGTTGCCCAGACTGGAGTGCAGTGGTGCAATTTCGGCTCCCTCCAACCTCCACCTCCAAGGTTCATGTGATTCTCCTGTCTCAGCCTCTCGAGTAGCTGGGATTACAGGTGTGCATCACCATGCCCGGCTAATTTTTGTATTTTTAGTAGAGACGGGTTTTCACCATGTTGGCCAGGGCAGATCACCTGACCTCAGGTGATTCCCAACGGCCGCCTTGGCCTCTCAAAGTGCTGGGATTACAAGTGTGAGCCACCAGTCCCTCTTTCTTTTTTCATACTTTTAAATTGTGGCAAAATACACATAACATAAAGTTTACCATTTGAACCACTTCTTTTCGGTGTACATTTCGGTGGCATTCAGTTCATTCACACTGTGGTGCAACTGTCACTGCTATCTATCTACAGAACTCTTCATTTGGCAAAACTGAAACTCTGTTCCCATGAAACACTAACTCCTCATTCCCTCGTTCACCCATTTTCCTTTTCCCCTTTTCTTTTTGCTTTTTTTTATCACTGACTTTCCCTCATTGTAATTAGTAGAACATTGTAAAGGGAGTCTAAGAAATTTCCTATAAATTAGCCACACTTACAGGTCAGACCCAGGGGACAATATAAAAGATAGCTCCAATGATCTCATTCACGGTGGCCAGATCTGAGCAGCATTGGATGATAGGCTGATGCAAGTTCAGGTCATTTTTATTTCCTAGATGCCGTCCAGTTCTCCCTTCCATACCCCAGCCCAACCCCTCCACTCTCCTTCTTTGTCTTTACATAGGAAAAATATGAGACAAAAAAACCAGTTGTATTTTATATGCAAAAGCCACATTTTTCTTCTTGTGATATTACCTTACTGCAAAGTTGCAGTTAAGTGCTCAGAAAACCTTTTAATATTTTTACTGATTAAAATCATGATTTCCTAGATAATAATTTTATTAATTTCAGAGAAGTAGGCTTTTCACGATTATATCAATTCCTTTATCACCAATTCCATTTACAGAAATAAATGTTAAAGTGGTATTTGGGATATATAAAAATTAAGTATGGCATCCTTTTTTTGTTACTAACATTTGAAAAGTAATAGCAGTTTTTGGATTAAGTATTTACGGGTGAGAGGAGAAATGATAAAAGAGAACAGAAAGAATATTTATACCAATGCTACGTATACATTATTTTGGCTATGGTTATTACATGATTTTTTAAAACATTTTAATAAGACCTTTGCTGCCAGTTAAGATCAGTGCTATATTTAAAACTAAAATGATATATTTATACATTGTATCACTGTAAAACTCAAAATGTAATTATGACCTGAGCTATATACTGAAAACAAACAAAAAAAAGAAGAAAGTACTGCAAAATAAGGCTGATATATTGAAAAATATCAAAAATTTTTTTAGAACCTGTGTGTAACATACAGGTTTTATATAATCCACAAAATGATGTGTTTAATTGTATGGCTAGCAATGTCCTAAGTTAGAATCGTAAGTAAATCGAAGGAATGCAGACCCATTGAGAAGGCTACAGGTAGAGGTATAGTTAAAACAATAAAGGTAAAATGCAATAATCCCTCAGCCATCGCCTGTGTTCCACTTTAGAATCATATCATTTTAATATTACGTTTATATGAAAGTGTCATTCCTGAAAAACCTGAAATATAATATGCGGATTTCTTGAGCAAATACATAGTCTTCTATATCCTTTTAGGAGAAGGCCTCAGGAAATTTTCCTTTACAGGTATTTCAGTCGTAAAGCAGCTCTTATCAAATCTGGTTTGGTGTAAAATGATTGAAGCCTTTGTCTGAAGTTGTTGATACCGATGGTCTCTTAAGCTTCCTTAAGGACATCAAATTCAGATACATCTAAAGAATATCAGCAATATTTTTAAAGGTATATATAAAAACTATAAATAGTTTCTTTTTTAACATTATAAACAGATAATATTTATAACTTAAGCTTCAAATTTATTTGCTGTTTTTACTTGTTTAACTGCTTCATTTTTTTTTCTTCAAATACTGTGGAAAGAATTGATGGCTTCTTTCATCCTTTTTCAGGCCAGGGCAAAATTCACTGATATAAATAATATTTTTCTGTGGTTAATACGGTTCAATATTGTGTAAGCTAAAAAGTGTCTATTTTCCCTTAACAATTTGGTGTATGTTTCTGCATATAAGCCAAATCACTCAACAACCAGCCTCATTTCACCAGAAATATGATACTGTAAAACAGTATTAAAAGGTTATACTTATGATTGCAGTGGATTTGTATGAAACACAATGGTAAATTAACTCAAAACACTGATAAAAATTGCCTAACATGAATGTCAGTGTTTCTTGTCATGCAATGATAACCTCAAAACACTTCTTTTAGTTTATATGGATAACGGCAGCTGAAGGCTGTGTTCCACTATTCTACGTTTAAGAAACATTTTTATCAGTTTGAGAAATGATTTTTTTGAAAGTAAAATTTATTTTGTTTACTGAAATCAGATAAAGTTTCAGGTATTTTATTCATAATTTTCTGCTTATGTATATTCACTTTTTTTTTTTTTTTTTTACTGGTTTCTTCTAAGAACTCCACATAGGGATGTCAAAAACTGTGCTTGCAGAAATGAAAGTATCCTCATTATGCTAATTTAAGTTCCACTGATAGGCATGTTCTGTTTTATAAATTACATCCTCTTGTCAGAAGTCAAAATGTATTTGAATAACTTCATGGAAATTGTCACCAGGATTTAAAATTGTGAGCCTTATATGCCATTGTTAATTTAATACATGGGTTTGAAAATGGGCATATGTTTATTTTAAAATGTGTGAGTAGTTATTTTGTTGCGAACTTTATCTAAATGTGACTTAAATGCAAGTATAATTTTCATGTGTATTTTGATAAAGTTTTGCATCTTAGAGATGTATTTTAATTTTCTAGTTTAATAAGGTATGCTAAATAGCATTAGTTGCTGTATATTTTAGTGCCAACAAGTTTGTTTCTTACATACTTGGAATTTTCCTACAGGGTAAAATAAATATACATGTTTTCACAAAATTATTAAAATATCAAAAATTAAAATGAAAAGGGGATTTGATGTATGAAAATTATTTCCTGTTCACCGTGATAAAAAGCATTTTCAATTTGCATTTACATGTCATATGCTGGAAAACACATGCAGTCTCACTGAAATTGAGAATATTTACAAATATCTAAATATTGAATAAGGGGTTTTTTGATGTGAACTGAAAAAACCTAATAGTTTAAACTTACTACTTAAACCATCAATAGACATCTGAAAAAGAACTTCAGGCATACACTGACATGATCATTTTATTAGAGGAAAAAAGGTATTACATTTCCTTTTCAACCATTCCTGATAAAAGATCAGATTTCATTTTTTAAAAAAGTGTGTCCTGTACAGAGCATTTGGGTTTTATACTCATTTGATTTTACTTTTCAGAATGACCAGTACCGCTGTTAGAGTAATCTTTGATGTTACAAAAAGTGGAAAAATCAAAGTGAAGAGCTAAATCTGTTCATTTTTCAAACATATTAATCTTGTCAAGATAATACATAAAAATCAATCCTTGAAATTTTTTCCAGAGTTCTTTCTCTTCTCTTTTATCCAAAATATGAAACCACTTAGGAGGATAAAGCAATGTGAATGACTTCAGAAAAAAATCCTAAGCTATATTTTGGCTAAATATATTTAAAAATGACCCAAGTGGACTAAGTTGCATGGTCAGAACTGATGTTTGTGTAACTATTGGCATTTGTCATATGTGCTCAGCTCATATGTATGGCAGACCGAGAATTTCTTGTAAGGCGTTTTAAACAATTCAACTGAGTTTCAAATCCCTGACAGTAACAAATACAAATTGCACCAGCCTCCAAAAAAATTGTTGGGGCTAATTTTAATATTAATGAATTCTTTACAACCTCAGTTCAGCGGTTTCGATTAAGCTTTAATTAGTAGCCAGAGGGGGATCCAAAACAAAAATAAGGAGTTGAATTGCTAATTAAGTTAGTTTGATGAGGTAGAGTTTTAGTAAAAGACTGGTTGTTGTTAGCTGTGCAAGTTCTGACAAGCTAAAAATACTAAAGATTATCATTATTGTAACTAACATTCGACATTACCACCAGCTCTCTGCACAGAGCAGACAGTTCATTAGAGTCCCATGCTTTTGTCTGTCACCACTGGAATTAAAGCCTTGTTAATAAGAGAACAGTGAATGGGAACAAGAGTCTAAGACAAGCCCATGGAGTTTTAACTTTGATTGGTTATAAATTAACTAGTTATTACACCCAATTGAATACACCTATTCACTAACAATTCTTTTTTTTCCTGTCATTCACTGAGGTTTCTACAAAGATCTTACTTATTAGAAACTGATGTGGCAAAAGAATTTGCTTTCCTCTGTGTTGGATGGCGAATGTATTTTTTCTTTATATTCATGTTCTGACCAACTTCCAAAATTGCACAATTTCATAATGAATTTGAAATTTGATAAGAGAGCTAAAAACAGGGAAAACCTACCCGCTTTTTAAAGATAGAATACACCTTCTCCTAGACCTCTGTTGATAATCATTGTATCTAAAGAACACATGTCAATATTTTTAATTATTTGAACACTCTCAATAACAGGTTTTATTGGAAAAAACTTGGATAATTATTATTTCAAGCTGGAAATTAACTCGTTAGTAGAATTGGCTCTTCCTAGTACAATTTGAATGCTCTCCTTGTACCCCAAAGACTACTAATTATCCTCCTGAAAGCTCTCTGGTGATGGGGATTCATCCAGACTGCACATGAGGAATGTGAACTATCTTTTTGAGGATTGTGGAGAATGTAATTTGATTTCTCCATACTCCAATGTTTTCTGTAATTTGTATTTTATCCTTTTGCTTAAGGTTTCAAAGCCTACAAACCCAATAACTTAGGGATAAGAGAAGACAGAAAAATAAATGATATTGTTTCTGCGGTATTAAATATAAGCCGGGCTATCGTAGCTGCATGGCGGTCGCGAATCGTAATCAGGTACTTTGACTTAACACTGTTTTGTTTTATAATAAGGTGGTTGCCATATGTTGGAAAACTTATCCGCCTGTAACTGAGGGGCTCCATACCCCTGTAACAAATCCAAAAACTCATTTTATAATACCTTAAATCTACCCATTGTAATGTAGCTCCACAAGTGTAAATCCACATCAAACTTTGCTCATAAATGTGTCTGGAAGATTACGTATATTATCATTGAAAGCTAAAGGGAAGCAGTGAATTAGAATGCAGTGGATCTAGTAAAAATAACTTTCAGTAAATCTTCTTTTAATGCATAGTTTACAATTTTCTTTTGCTCAGCATGAAACTGATTAAGATCCCCCTTCTAAAGAATATTTTCCCCCTCACATAGATGCATTGTTTAATATAGTTACAGCCCCCAATACTTGACAAATCAGGATTTCAATGCCGCAAATGTGATGCTTGTTTAACAGCAGCAGAGAGTATTAATAATTTATCTATTTGAATGTACAATAGGTTCCGACTATAGTATTTCGCATGGTGCAGCAACCGAACACACATTCTCTTAGTGGTGAAATCTTCAGTGTAAGCAAGTTACTGATATCTGCTAGAGGAGTTTAGAAATCAACACACATGTTTAAATAGGTCCATTAATTGTCACTTAAGAATTACAATTTAAATAATTAGATATTATAGGTTAAAATGTAAACAAGTAATAACATCGTAAAACGAAAGCTAGAGAAGTCTTTTCTTTAAATCAATGCTATTAGTTTCTAAAGATAAATTATCCTCTGGAAATCTATAAAATTAAGGATGAGAATTAATCTCCAGTATTTAATTTTATAAAAATTTTCTCTTTAAGAAAATGCATACTGTAATCAGTTTGAGGCAAAGTGTATGGGATAAAAAATAATCAGAACATTAAAACTCTTATTTAAATATCTAGCATACAATCTATGAATTGTATGTCTGAGATACCAAATTAATTTGTCCAGTGAGTCAAAGGCAACTTAAAATATTAACAGTCAAACAAACCCTCTATTGAAATGACTTTTAAAAAGATGATGAAGGTTTCACCTTACCAATAAATTATTTTCTAGTTTTTATATAGACAAAATCTAGAAAGAAACAGAAAACAATTATTTTAAAAGAAGAAAAGGTTATTATTTTATTATTTTTATTACAAAATACAATACCTTGAAAAACCTTATTAGAGTTTCATTTTATTTTCTTGCCAATAGAATATTAAAGGATATTGCTTAAAGTAGGATTTCTTCTTTTGTTTCACAAGAATATCTCTGACTTCAGACACAAAGTTGAACAAGGGGCATACCAGGAGAGATATACTCTTGAGCTAGGATACAAGAAATATCTAAATTGTTATAAAACTACAGTGTTATGAAATTTATTTTATTTATGGTTTTAATATTTTCTTTCATCTCATGAAATTTCTTATTTTTATTTCATTCATGAATATAACTTATGAGATATACATCAAAATATCCACTCACTTAAAAAAAATCAAATATGTGTCCTAAGGCAGCATCATAGAAACAGACAAGTGGGGGGTAATGGGCCTCCTCTGTCCATCAGGGCAAATAGGTTTCACTCTGCAGAACCAAATTTCCTCCTGCTTCTTTTCTTCAGCTCTGGAACCCCATAAGGTCATCTGAGTTTTACCATATGTGAACTTGAGGAAGTAGATTACCTTGTATGTTAATGTGAACTATTGTCCAAGAATCAGATTGTTTTCCCATCTGCCACCTCTGAAAATGGTCACATTACTACTTCTGATGGTGCTTATGTCCGCCCAGCTACCCAGAAGTTCACAGTAAGATCTATTCTTAAAAGTAGAGAGATCCTTGGGAAAATAAAATGATAGAAACACTTTACATTACATTTTACATGATTAGATAATACTTTCATGTCAAGAAGTTTTTCAGGAATAGAGAAATTAAGAAAAATAAGTACATTTCTCTTTTCCAATTGTCATCTAGCTATATAATTCTAGAAGAAGCAACTGTTCTCTATTGTGTGGACATAGCATTTTGAGGTTTCTAGAGATAGCAGGTCTTTTTTTGCTTTGATCCCAGAGAAAGAAACCTACATGAGATTTTTTAAATGTTTATAATGAAAATTATAGAATTGCTTGTTGCTTAGCTTTAATACTTACCTAATCTATTCTTAAGTAAATAAGACAGCTGTGGCATGGAAAAGTGTCTGTTAAACACAGTCACCGGTTTTATAAATCTACCACAACTATTAGATGTTGAGCAAAGTGAGTGCTGTAGGGATTTTGATAACTATATCCCAGTGTTTTTTTTCGAGATTTTTACATTCTTTTATCTTAAAGGTTTATTTGGTCTATAATTTTATAGTAACATTAGCCTTCTAGTGAAATCTCTGTTTACATGTGTTATTGTATTTTATCTTCAAACCACAGGAAGAATGACACTAGCATTTCTTAAGTACTTACTGGTGTCTAATTCTATGGTAAAAGTTTTCAAAGGATTATCTCATGTCACCTTTAAATAAAGTTTTTAGACAAACTCTGTGTCACATCTTAGGGAATATTCACAGGAAGGTTATTAATGCGACCAGCATCTCACTATGACCCCATAGCAAATCTCTCTCTGAACGTTGCGCTCCACTGCCACCTCTGAAAATGGTGACATTTCTGCCTCTGGTTGTGTTTATGTCCACGTGGCCACACAGAACTTCACAGCAAGATCTATTCTACACAGGAGAGGAGATAGCAAAAGGGGTGCCCAGAAGGATACTTAGAGCTTGAAAGATTTATTTTGCAGTGTGGTGGTAAAAGTGGAAATCTACTTTTCAAAAAGAATTCTATTTCAATATCAAAAGAAAGGAGATAAACAATCAAGTCTCTTTGTCACCTGGGCCATGATAATTTTCTCCACTGTTGCAGACCACCATCTGGTGAAGTGTCTGTCTGTCATACTACAGAGTTCATAAATATTTGCTGATGAATGAATAAATGAATAAGTGCCTCTCTAGAATGAAAGGCACCTGTTATACAAATTATATAGCCACACACAAAGGAGCTCTGAAAATGCCCCCTCTCTGGAAATGGCCCAGGGAGGGATCAGTGTTTCAGGTGACTGGAGCATCCAGAGAGGGACGAGGGCAGCAGCTGAGGCAACTGGGCTGCTGAGGGACGGACGAGGAGCACTGCCAAGGAGAAGGGAGACTTGGCATGGCCACACGCTCCCTTTGTAGAGTAGGGATGCAACTTCAGAAAGGCCACATGACCCTCTGCAGACAGGGTGAGGTGTGAGGAAGGACATCTGGCTTTGATTGACTTTGATTGAAAGACCCATGTGGCTTGGGGTTCTGTCACCAGAAAGCCACATCTTCTTAGTCTCCTCAACTACACAATGGAGCTGAAGTTCATATTAACCTCAAAAAGAGGCTGAAGAGCCACTTGAGGCAATAGGCGTGGAATCATTTGTTAAATGGCCAAGTTCAATATAAATGATTCTTCCAAAGAACATTTACTGGGTGTTTGGGAGCCTGAGATTTGAGCACCTTCTCAGACAGACACCTGGATTCCCTTCCAAGCGCTGCCTTTACTCTCTGGCTGGCCCCTAGCAAGTTAGCAAACCTGTTTCCTCATGGATTGAATAAGCGACATCCTAGTGCGTGCCTCCTGGGCCTACTGTGAAGGTTCAGTGAGAGAACGTGTGTCCATGTCTGGCAGCCAGCTGGACAAATGGTGGCTGTGACGCTGCACAGTGTGTGTCCCGTGTACCAGGTCCTGTGGTGTGGGACGTGAGAATGTGCTTCCCAGGTGAAATGACAGAGCCAAAGCCATCATTTGGTGAGATTTCCAGGCTACCACAACTACTCTGCACAAGAGCTAGGAGGCAAGGCTCCCTGCGAGCCCATGAGATTCTTTCCCGCGTCCCTCCCTCGCTGGCCCTCATGGCATCAGCAGGACCCGTAGTCAGGGTCCTGGAGCTGGAGCAGCCTGGGTATGGGTAATGAGAGTGAGAAGGCTTCTCCTTGCTATTCATTTTGTCCTCTTCTCATTCCTGGGGCACACTTAAAACAAGCCATGGGCCTGGAGAAGGCCAGCTTCTTCCTGCTTCCTCCCTCAAATTCCTCTGGAGCAACACAGGATTCAGAGCACTTGTCTTTTTCCCACAGAGTGGAGCTCACATAGAGAAAATCAGTGACATTTTCCTGTTCACTGAGAGCTCCTTAGGGAGCAGCTTTCACTTCTAGCCACACTGAATCTCTGCTTTGATGCTCATTTTGGGTGGCAACTCCACTCAAGGCAACAGGGCAGTATGCCCATGCATTTAGCCTTCAACGACCCCCCCTCTATTAGGAGACCTTCTTACAGCCACTGTTTTTTCCCCCTAAAAGTGCGTACAACAGGGAGGAAGGAGGAGGGAGGAGGGAAAGGAGAGGAGCTCGTCAGCAGCTCAACAATAATTCATGCAACCTTATAGTCCTTTCTTCCAATCATTCAGCAGAAAGTGGGTGCTGGCAGATTATCACCATGTCCTGGGACAAGCTGTGAGGAGAAGGGAAAGAAGAGGGAGGGAGCCCTGGAGAAATGAGACTAGATGTCCATCTAAAACTTCCAGACACCGGCCAAAAAAGCCTTTCTCTTAGGTGAACGCTAGTTACTACACGAACACAACCATGATCAATGTTGCCCTTTTTCAAAGCTGCATGTAAAGCAATTATCTTCTAAACTCAAGCCAATCGACACCACATACTGTAAAATCACGTAAACAACAGGCTAGAGAAATACTAGTATCTAAGGTGGATTTTGTTGTCATTCTTTAACTGGCTCTATTCTGTAAACTGCTTGAGCTAATGCTCAGATTTTAGGAGATGCTAATATAGTAGTTTTCAAAGGATACGTTAGACCTATATTCATCGGACTGCTATAAAGTCTATAATTTTTATTTGAAATGAGGTAAACATATTATGTTTTCAAAAATTGCGGTGATGATTATAATCAAATGAATAAAAATAAATCTACTTTCTAGAAGTGGATTTATTACAGTTTTTGTGTGGTTACTTGCAAACATTCTCATCATTTTGTGAAAACTTTTCCTTGGTGGGTTTGCAGAGTTAAGGGACCGAGGACAATGTCCAGTCTCAGCTGGGTCCTCTTGATGGAGAAACTTGCTACTACAGGAAGATGTGGACACTGTAATGTGATCATATTTCCATTCATCGTATATGCTGAATGAGTTATGCCATCCCTTGGCTTCCAGAAAGAAACGACCTGGGAAAGACAAAAGGATAGTTTCCTTCTTCTTTACACACTATCAGATCCTGTTACTGGAAATTAAGGTCCAACACAATTCTTATTCAGAGATAATTAGCCAACACCTTTGTGGCCAGGGAGATAATGGGGCCGAAAGGCAGGTTCTTAGCAGATCTCCCTGAGGTGTGAAGGACCAGGCCCTGGATTTGTTGGCTGAGGTCATGACTTTTGATGGAACATGAAATGTGGTGGACAAAATGCAGCTTACTTAACTGCTGTGATTTTAAAAGTAGGTAAAGCCAAATAAGTTACATTGATTTTTCTCCCATAGTTAAAGAAATCAAGAATGTATCATTAGTAATAAACCATGACTTCATTAAAATGTTTCACATAACAGGATTAGAGAAGAATGTGTCAATAATTGGCAAAGGTTTGTCATTCATTAACACTTTTGCATGAATACAAACTTGTTATCCTTATGTATTATAGGTGAAAGATGGCTATTAAAATAAGTCATAACATTTATGAATATTGTTTTGTGAATTTTTATAACTTAATAATTAGATTCAAGAACTTTTTAAAAAGTTTTTATTTCAAATAAGTATTATTTTGGGGGAAAGATTGTGGCATTTTAATAGTTAATGCCTGTAACAATCCCTTAGGAAGAAATTAGATAATTTTGTTTCTTATATAAAGCTACACTAATTTTAAATTTGCATTTACTTTCTTACCTGCCTTTGTGGAAACAAAACATAAATGTTAGTCATTACAGTGGGTCATTCAGACTCTTTTTCACCATAATTACCTTGGTGCACTAAAGTAAAATAGATCTCTGCAGGAAAAAATATCAGTCAGAGGAAAAATTGGTAAGTAAAATTCAGTTCATAAAATTCTAGTGCTGTTTTTTAAGTTTATCAAAAGTGAACAGTGTACATTAAAAAGTTAATATAAACATAAACATAATTTGCTTGATAGTTACTTATAATCTAATGCATACTCAAAAATATAGCGAAATTACACTTTTATTTTTTCATTTCTTCTAAAATAGTACCTTTTTTTCATGACAAACCTATGTTAAAGTAACAAGCTCTTCTTCATTTGAAATGATTGGGCCAGGATTAAGTGAAGAGGAGAAATGGCTGGCTACGTTTATCTATTTCTAGTTAGACATGACAAAATAGAGTGTGCTCACTCAGAGGTGAAATTTGATGTTTGCTTTATCCTCCAAGAAAGGCAAATAGAGAGCAAATAATTATGTGGTAAGATTTAAGTACCAAGTTTTCCTAAATAGGTTATTTCTAAATTTCATCTTGTTACTTCGTTTACTTGGAATTTGTCAAGGTCCCATCTATGTTTGTATTTAAAATAATCATTAGAATCATGATGGTACTACTCCAGTTGAAAATCTAAATATATGGCAAATATACACAAGTGCACTGAAGCATTTAACTTGGTTGAATTTTTCTAATGCAGTTTTGCTATGAAGCACCCATATGATTTAACGCAAAGATACAAAATGTCTGATGCTAAATCATGGCATGCATAAATTACTTATACTAAGTAATAGATTGTTTTTAAAATAAATGTATATTTTGAAGAGAAATTACAAATAATGTATATTCAAGCCATAGAGATCCTTAAGTCATTTTACTCATTTAGTGAGAAAAAATTTAAACCATTTATGATCAAGAATGTAAGCTGGGGTAAGAACATAGCTTATATATGTGCACACTAGTGCATTCGTGGAGAAATTCTCTATGGCATATCTCAGGTTAGACTGACTTAATGCCCTCCTAACATCTTTTAAACATTATAGGAATTATGTATATGCATTTCTCACTCCATTCTGTGCTATTCTTTTAATTCATCAATTTAAAAAAGCATGCAGTTAAGGAACTGCTGAGTCATTCTTAACATAGAATTTACTTCTACTTTAGGAGAAATTTGCCATCACTGGAGCATTAACTCTTTCAAAACCTTTTATTTCGTATTTGACATCCCAGATGCTTCCTACATGACAATCAAATACTCTAGACTTTTCATACTGTTTGGATTTCAAAATTCTATTTCTGTATCAAACTCATGTCAAGGCACACACACATTTATAGGTTGTTTTTTTTTTTTTTCCTTTTTTGGAGAATTTAAACACAGGTTAATATAGGATTGATCATTTGAATTATGCCAGAAACATTTTCTTGTGTGTTTAGTTTGTTAGGAATAGACAAATAGATAATCAAATGAAGCTTTAGAAGTTGTCTTAAAATTTTTGATTACTTTTCTTCTTTATTCATTTTTATCAGGTTTACCAAAAACATTTGGTTAATGAGTTTATATTTCAGAACATCTGTTACCATTTTTACAATTTTTAATTTTTTTTTTTTTTTTGAGAGGGAATCTCACTCTGTCATCAGGCTGGAGTGCAGTGGCGCAATCTCGGCTCACTGCAACCTCCGCCTCCTGGGTTCAAGTGATTCTCCTGCCTCAGCCTCCTGAGTAGCTGGGACTACAGGCACCCGTCACCACACCTGGCTAGTTTTTGTATTTTTAGTAGAGAAGAGGTTTCACCATGTTGGCCAGGATGGTCTAGATTTTTTGAACTCGTGATCCACCCACCTCGGCCTCCCAAAGTGTTGGGAATACAGGCGTGAGCCACTGCGCCTGGCCCACAGTTTTTAATTTTTATGAGTAAACAGTATATGTATATGTATATATATATATAAGTGTATATATATATATACATGGGGTACATGAGATTTTGACACAGGCATACAATGTATAATAATCACATCAGAGTAAATGGGGTATCCTTCAACTCAAGCATTTATTATTTCTTTGTGTTACAAACATTCAAATTATACTCTTTCAGTTATTTTTAAGTGTACAATAAATTATTATTGATTGTAGAAACCCTGTTGTGCTATCGAGTACTAGATATTATTCATTCTTCCTAAGCATATATTTGTGTCCATTAACCACCCCCACTCCCTGAATCCTTCTCCATTACTATTCTCAGCAGCTGGTAACCATCCCTCTACTCTCTATCTCCATGAGTTCAATTGTTTTAATTTTTAGTTCCCACAAATGACTGAGAACATGCAATCCTTGTCTTTCTGTACCTAACTTATTTCACTTAAAATAATGTCTTCTCATTCCATCCATGTTGTTGCAAATGACAGGATCTTATTCTTTATGGCTGAATAGTACTCCATTGTGTACATGTATCACATTTTATTTATCCATTCATCTGTTAATGGATACTTAAATTGATTCCAAATGTTTACTACTGTGAATAGTGCTGCAGTAAACATATGAGTGCAGATATCCATATATTGATTTCCTTTCTTTTGGGTACACACCTAGCAGTGGGATAGCTGAATCATATGGTAGTTCTATATTTTATTTTTTAGGAACCTCCATACTGTTTTCCATAGTGACTGTACTAATTTATATTCCCACTCACAATATGCAAGTGTTCTTTTTTCTCTACATCCTTGCCAGCATTCATTATTTCCTCTCTTTTGGATAAAGCCATTTAACTGGAGTGAGATAATAGCTCGCTATAGTTTTGATGTGCATTTCTCTGATGATCAGCGATGTTCAGCATTTCTTCATATACCTGTTTGTCACTTGCATGTCTTCATTTGGAAAATGCCTATTCAGACTTTTGCCCATTTTTAAATCAGATTATTAGATTTCTTTCCTATAGAGTTGTTTGAGCCCCTTATATAATGTGGTTCTTAATCTCTTGTCAGATGGATAGTTTGCAAATATTTTCTCCCATTCTGTTAACATTTTATTATTAAGTATAAAAATGAACTATCATATGTTGTACATTATATATTCTATATAAACTATATTTCATGTATATATTATACATAATATAAAACTATATAATCATCTGCATTCCAAAATAAAAGAGTCTTTAAGGTTAACTTAGTAAAAAGGTATAAGGTAAATTTTAAGTTATATCATAACAAAATTTCATAATAGCCTTGAAGAATATTCTAGGAAATACAATTTGAAAGGAGGAGTTTAGGTATTCAGGACATTTACATTTGTCAATTAAAAAATATAAAATATATTATATTAACAGTTATAAATATTGCTATGTTATTGTCACCAGTTAACGTAACTGTTGAAACTTTAGTTTGCAAGTAAGTATGGATTACACACTTCTTGAAATTTTTACAATTTACTAATTTTTGTCATATTCTAGTGGATCTGCTGCCTAATTTGTGAAAGTTTACACAACGTTTCTATGTGAAGAATATTGCAACTTTAAAAACAGCATGCAAAATTTTGTCACATTTGGATGTAAAAAGGTCTTAGGGAATAAGATAGTGAAGCCATATATGATTTTATTAATACTAATTTTACATAATAAAATTTTCAGCTGGATGTATGCTAAAGTAATTCATCATTTTCATTGATAACTTGACAATTTATTATGCAGCATTGAATAATTGGTTTATTAGTCAATGGTCATAGTTTAGAAATACAGGTGGTCATAGTTTAGAAATACAGGTTGAGCATCTCTTATCTGAAATTCTTGGGACCATAAACGTTTTGGATTTTGGATTTTGGATTTTTTCTATTTTGGAACATTTGCATATACATAATGAATATCTTGGGGATGGAACTCAAGCTGAAACATGAAATTTGTTTTATATACACATTGTACACATAGCCTGAAGGTAATTTTATGCAATATTTTAACTAATTTTGTGCATGAAACAAAGTTTTGACTGCATTTTGATGATGACCTGTCATATGAAGTTACGTGTGGAATTTTCGACTTGCAGCATCATGTTGGTGCTGAAAATGTTTCAGATTTTGGAGCATTTCAGATTTTCAGATAAGGGAATGTCCAACCTGTAAATACAAATTTGTGATAATTTTTTACTTAAAAATCCCATCGAAATCAGTAAATTATGCAACTATAACTTGGAATGTTCTGGCAAAAGTATCTGAGGTCTAAGCCATATCAAATACATAGATAAATAATTTGATTTTTTTAAATCTCAAATTTTAAATAGACTCTAAGAAATACCTAGTAGACATTTTTCAGATTGCCATGAGTTCAACATGCCTAAACGCATCAGCATTTGAATGTCAGCACGAAATAAATGTTTATATTCCTTGAGTTTTGGGGATGAGTATCATTATGCCCATATTGATTGTGATATATATTTGGCTTACATCTGTGTGTGTGTGTGTGTGTGTGTGTGTGTTTATATTCAAACATATGTGATTTTTTGGGCACCAAGATTTGTTATGCCAATTTACAGCCCTGGGTATTCATTGTATTGCTAAACCAGCCAGTTTTTTATATTATCCTGAGAACTTCATCAGAGTCCAAGGGATAGTAAGAAGAGAGCAAAATTTTTTGGTGTCTAGTCTCTTTACTTTGAGGACGAGGGTAAGGGAAATTTGCTAAACCTTTATTACTGAATCTTTGTCAAAAAAAGTTAATAATATTATTTTAGCTTACTATGATAATCAAAGTAGATAATGTATTTTTAGTGGGGTTTCTGTGCAAAATATTCTAAAAATGCCACAGGTTAAGGCATTCGTGAGTATTTTTTATAATTGAATATATCTAATTATTTTTCATGCTATCTGTATTTTCAGTTTGTTCTATTTCTTAAGGTAGAATATTCCTTAAACTTACTAAAGCTACTTAAAACAATTGTTCTAAAATTGCTTCTGCAGTTTCTTTTTTGAGTCATAGGTCATTGGTCAGAAATCTTCAGGCAATGTCTATAGTGACTATTTCATGAAATACACAAAATAACCCTCTAGATCTATTTTATTGGAAATATGTTTATATTTACTATAAATCTAAGTACAATGTCAATATAAAATATGATTGTCTACTAAATAAACCCATCAGAACCTAAAATAGAAGTAAATACTATCCTAACAATAAACTTTTTGGCAGATCATACACTTTCTATAATAAAGCTTTTGCTCAGAACACATTGAAAGGCCTATTTTTTTTTTTTTGGACATGGTTTTATATATTATCTGTAGGCTTCGCATGTTATAGTTACAGTGTATTTTTGACTCAGAAGAGAATCAGTTAGCCTGGTCATTACATTTATTTACCAAGATTAAATGACATTTCATTGTTGAAAATGAATTTAATTCACACTCAGATATGCATTTGTTATCAATGAAAATGTTTTAAACAATGTACAACTAACTCTAAGAGAAATTTCCAAAGAAAATTTCCAAAAAGATTTGTTTGAACAGTGGCACACGTTTGAAAGGTCTTGAGATGCCAGGATAAACAGATATGTTGGCACAATGGAAAGTTTAACAGTAACTTAAGTAATTCTTCAGTACTTATTTAGAGATGGTATTGGCACTTCATGGGAAAGTTTTCCTCCTTTCCTCATCTCAGCACTGTTTGTCCACTTAGCAAAAGAAAGTTTCATGGTAAACAGAACCAGCCCTCGTTAGATGACAGCTGGTGGCCATTTGGATTGGACCAGATCATGGATTCTGTGACATGTCAACATCCTCCATTCAATCACGAGATTTATTCTTCCCAACTGGAACAAACATATGAGGGTTTCTGGTAAACACAAGCTTCTCCATCCTGTTATATTTCCTGCAAAGTTTCAGTATCTCTTATGTTTTATTCTCAAGTTGACGTGCTTTTTGTGTAGCTGTTTAGATATATGAATTCTGATGTGCTACATACAATTGATCATACTATTTTCTTTTTTATGGTCACAGTTTACACTTCCAAAAAGAGTTAACTTACGTTAACTCAGAGGTAGTTAAGGAGATATTCAAAGCAGTGAATATGCCCTTCCTTCCTTTGGAAGTAGATGCCGTTCTCTGCTCTTCCATGTTACCCATAAAGCAGCCTCGGATGGAAATGAGATGAACTGGAAACTGACAAGTTTGACCTAAGGAACAATGATTTTGATTTAGTTAAGTGGCTAAGTATCAGCTAAATGACCCACTTCCTTTATGACTATGCATCTTTACTAAAATATATTTTTAAATGATAGTTTATATTATTACAGAAAAATGATGTGCCCCCCAAAATGTAACTTTTATGACAGCATGCACGTTGAAAGTCAGTAATGATCTGTTGAATGAAGGCAAATGTGAGCCCAAAGGAATCTGGGTATAATTGGTATGATCATAAGATTATGCTTTAAAATGGATTGGTAAGAAGTAATAATCTAACACATAATGTGCTTATTCAGACGAATCTCTTTTTCAAAGTAAAGATAAAAAGAAGAAATTTGAGCATGGTTTATGGGAAAAATATTTAACAAGCCATTAAACTATCAATTATCCTGAGAAATAGTTGAAACAAGTATGACTATGATTAAGTTATTTTTGTTACTAATATCAGAATATCATATTTGAAAAAGAATATGTTATAAAAGCCTAAAATCTCCTTCCCATTTTAAAACTTTATTCATTACATCCAATAAAAAATCACAGCCAAACAAAATTGTACTGTGTCCTTCAAATTAATCACCAAAGTTTCTGATTATTTCATAAACTCCTATCTTGTCAATAACAAGTTTCTTGACATTAAATCATGTAGGTGCTTGTAAAATTGTTTTACAAATATTAATAAGATTAAATAAAAAATGAATCAAGAAACATAATTTGCTAAAATGTTCTTGATGTACACAATCAAGTAGGAATATTTTGTAGCCTTTATACAGATGTTGTCTATTCGAAATAAATTATATAATCATGCTGCTAGATAGGTAGGCAATAATGTATTAGACTGCTAAGATATGCAGTTGGGTTTTTGGAATACATGTTTGATTGCCCTGAAAAAGTGCAAAAATAATTTCTCTTAATTGCTTTTATTTCATTTCTTGTTAAACCTAAGTTAGGGTGTTGCTTTAGGGTAAGAAACTACTTTTTGTAGGAAAATAATCTCACCAATTTGGAGGTTGTACCAATCTTGCCTTGCAAGTTGTACCATTAAGAGTCGCAGTCCAAACCTCAAGACAAGTATGCATAACTCAGGTTTCAAACATTATTTATTGGGACCAGTCAGTGGCTTCTTCATTTCTTACCCACTAGAGGCAAAACTAGGGTTTGAAGGTGTATCCATCTTTAAAGAATATAAGCACTCTAAATCTATCATCTGGCAAAGGGCATTTAGAAATGCTAAAGGGTGAAAACAGTTGTCCCCAATCTCCTGACTTTGGAAAACATGTTGAAATTCTAAGTTACATCATAAGAATCCATCACCCTTTAAATGGGCAGCAAAGATTCCTTTGCTGTGGGAGTTAGCAGATAGCTGAGAAATACTACAACTTCATTAACTAAATAAGCACAAATAAGTGTTATTTGATTCTGTAATGTTAGAAGTGAAATAACAATGCTTGTTATAGATCTAAAGTTAATTTGTTATGTTCAAAACCAAGGATTTGCTAAAAAGGTTACTTTTAGCTACAAGTTCTAAACCTTTAATATCCAGTACAAATATATTAGAGTAGACTTAGAAACTTTATAAAAAGAATAGGGGGTAATGACTGAGGAAATGTACATTTTAAATCAGTAGTTTTAATCAATTATCAATATTCTGTTATAGGTAAAATATATTCTCTTTCCTGAGGAGATGACATAATTTTTACAATTAGGCTACACTGCAATCATTTTTGTGCTCAGTATGGACTTTAAACACATCACTCATCCATTGCCATTCTATCCCATTGTTCTTCTAAGACATTGACCATATGATGCTTTTCAAATTGTCATCATCTACAATGTTGAGATCTGCCAAATAGCAAATCAACCTTTATAATTAAAGTTGACAAGCTGACAAGAAAAATGAGTGTATACTTGCATATATATATAAATTTTTATGTCACATTGCCGTCTGTGCACTTGTTTGCTTTCTGTCAATAGCCGAAGGCTCGTTTCTCTGCACCAGAAGCATGTTATATTCCAAGGTCCTCAGACAGCTCCCCTTCGCCCTAGTGAGTCTGTTGATTAATTTTGGATACTCTTCTTAATTAACACCCCAAAGGAGGTCTAGATTATCTAGCCTATAGTCCATGAAAAACAAGTGAATCTGAAGAATAATAACCCAGGGAGACAAGCATGCACTCTTAAAATGATGTTATAAGAACATTGAGTCTCTCTCAAGTCAAGATTGTGTCAGGCAATGCCTAGGGAAGATGTAGGCCTTTAATCAGGGCAAAAATAGAAATTCGTGTTAGTCTAATTTAATTTTCTTTTTGACAAGGAGAGGAGTGATAGATGCCCCTTGACAGATGAAACATGGCGCCTCAATGTAGCCATGGTTGCCATTGGCCTTGATTAGTAACTGGTCCTATTTTGACCCCCAGGCAGAAAAGTTGATGAATGAGAGAAAAGAGCGAAGTAATTAGAACAGTAAGATGAAGTATGAAACTAGCCAATTGTATCCAAATCTGTGAAACCTCATAATGGAACCAAGAAACACTAAGCTCATGGCAGCTTTCATAAATATGTCTAAAGACTGGAATCCTTTACATGTGAGGGTCACAATTAATCCACTCTGACAATACTAGTTTTACAAACAAATTTGAGTTTATGTTTTTAAATTACCTTTTCTAAGGAATAATTTTATAAATTTTTTGTTAAACCAACTGTTGCATCTATCAGAGATGCTAGGACCCACAGTCTTTTAATTTCTGGGCCATCAAGAACAAGTTAAAAAAAATCTATCATGACTTTTCCAGCAACAAAGCTAGAAAATCAAACTGACCTACACACCTAGTAAAAATCATCTCAAATAAATAGTATCATAACTAAAATTTTCACTGACTACCATTCTAGACCACCTGACTTTGCATAGTGTAGTTAGAGAGCGTTTTTGAAGCTGAGTCATCTAATTGCTACTGTTGTGCTGGTTGAACTCAGCACTGAGAAGCTCCACATTTAGAAAAGCATATGCCATCCTATCTGTTCCTTTTCAAAAGAGAAAAAATATCTTCATGTTGATACTGTATATTCCATTTTTACTCGTACTAACAAAATGCTGAAGTTGTTTTCTCCTCATCATTTGGATGTTTAAAACCTCTAACCTGCAAAAGTCTGCTAAGTAGTCTATTTTTTAACACTTTGCCATGATGAAATATGGATGCATTTTATTGCATTTCTTAATCTCAAATAAGAATGAACAGCCAGAACTTAAAGTCACTGTTAAGCGTGTTACCATTTCAAGGCAGCAAATTTTTTTTTCAAAAAAGAAGAAAAGTAATTGTAAATATAGTCATTCTTCAATTTGAAATATGAATGCCTACTTTTATTCAATCAGTCAGTTAGGCAGCAAGTAATTACTGAGTGCTTCCTGAATCAAATGCTATAAAAGTACTATGCCTACGAAATGAATATAGCAGCTCACAAAATGGCTGCAAACTTCCCCTGTTCCTGTATGTACACCTTGCAAGTTGATGTTGCCACTTTTCTCATAAAATGGCACAGTCAGTATATTTCTCCACCCCTTAAATCTAGGCTCAGCTATGTGACATGCTTTGGCCAATAGACCATTAGAAAGCATGAAGGAAACTGAGCCTTGAAAAGCACTTCAACATTAGTGCTTACAAAGGGAAAGTCTGGAACACCAAAGTTTGGGTGATGACAGAGGAAAGAATCCAGCAAAACAGACTGATAAAATGAGCTGTCAATCATCCTGTTTTATTTACAAAGATATTACACTAATATGAAAAATATCTGGTGTAAGTATGTGAATGCTATGACTTATCACTATACAGAGATGCAATTAAATTATTATTAACAATCAATTATTGATAAACATACTAGAATACTAATCCAAATTTTGAACCGCCTTTTAGGTTTTGACCTATTAAGTGCGTACTTTTACTCCCATATTACTACCAAAAGTTATTTTGAGACTATATTTGGTGATATTGCTGTATTCATTGTATAAACCATGTAGGGAAATGTATCACATTATTGAAGCTACTGGTTTCAACTGAAATGGTATATCCAAATTTATCTCTTTCTGGGCATGGTGGCTCATGCCTATAATCCCAGCATTTTTGGAGGCCGAGGCAGGAGGATCATCTGAGGTCAGGAGTTTGATACCACCCTGGCCAACATGGTGAATCCCTGTTTCTTCTAAAAATACAAAAAATTAGCTGGGTGTGGTGGTGCATGCCTGTAGTTGCCTGATTGAGTACCCCAACACCTAACACACACTTGCACATGCACACACACATCCGCAGCAAGTGAGAGAGAGAGAACCATTTAACAATGACTGAAGATTAATTGGTCTCAGGAATTTAAAATAACTTCTGTGCAGCCATTAGCTGGCTACTAAAATAACTGAGCAGAGACATCAGTGGCCACAAATGACAAATAATACAGACTTTAAAGAATTAGTTCAGAAAACTTAATAAGCAAAAACTACAACAGGCCGAGCGTGGTGGCTCACACCTATAATCCCAGCACTTTGGGAGGCTGAGGTGGTCAGATCACAAAGTCAGGAGATGGAGAACATCTTGGCCAACATGATGAAACCCCGTCTCTACTAAAAATAGAAAAATTAGCAGGACATTGTGGCAGGTGCCTGTAGTCCCAGCTACTCTGGAGGCTGAGGCAGGAGAAGCGCTTGAACCCCGGAGGCAGAGGTTGCAGTGAGCTGAGGTCACACAACTGCACTCCAGCCTGGCAACGAGGGTGAAACTCCATCTAAATAAATAAATAATTTTAAAACTACAACAAAACAAACCCTGGAGAGGGGAAAAATCTGATTTTTAGAGTTGCTACATTCTATTACTTAAAATGTGTTTTAAGAAAACAGAAAAAGTGAAAAGAAAGTTTGGCACATAAAACTATGGCACATATGCGAGAAAAAAAATCAGTCAATAAAAACTCTTTGAAGAAGTCCAGATGTTGGAGTTCTGGTACAAATATTTTAAATCTGTTATTTAGAATATGTTCAAACAGCTAAAAGAAACCATTTCTAAAGAACTAAAGAAAATTATAGAAGCAATGTCTTATCATGTTAAAATATCAATGAAAATATATAAATTATTCAGAAGAAACAAATGGAAATTCTGGAAATGAAAAAGAAAATAACTGAAATAAATAAATCATGAGAAGAGCTCATAGCAGGTTTGAGCAGCCCAAAGGAAAGAAATAAGTGAACTTGAAATAGTTCAAATGAGATTATCTAGTCTGAGAAACAGAAATATAAAAGAATAGAAAAATGAACAGAGCCTCAGAGACATGTATGACAAGTTTAATTGATCATTATATACAAGAACTCCTCTGTAAGATTATGAATGGATTTCTCATCAGAAATCAGGAATGCAAGAAGGCGGTGGGAAGACATATTCAAAGGCTGAAAGAAAAAGTATTAACCAAGAACACTGCAGCCAGCACAACTGTCCTTCAATCATAAAAGATAAATTAAGACATTTCTAAATAAACAAAAAATTGAGATAATTTGTCAGTTAGCAAATATCCCTAGGTTATATGATTCCATGTATAAAAATGCCCAGTATAGGAAAACTCATATATACAGAAATTCGATTGTTAGTTGTTTTGATGAGTGGAGGGGCTGCTAAGAAGTGGAAATGGGGAGTGGCTGCTAATGAGTATGGATATTTTTGCAGGGGGTGGGTGTGAGAAATATAGTAAAAATTACTAAATTGTACACTTTAAAAGTGAATTTTATAGCATATGAATTATATCCAGATAAGAAAATAAACAATATAAATGAAAGAAAAATAACAGAAATTAGGAAAGCCTTCAATGGATGCTCACTGATAGACATAAAGCAGCCAAAGAAATAATCAGTGAACTTGAAAGAAACTGAAACTTCTCAAACTGAAATATAGAAGGGAAAAAAAAGAGTGAGAAACATTTTTAAAAACTAAAGAACAGATCAATAATATAAAATGATGTAGCATATACTTTTTTGGAATAGCAGAAGGAGAAGAAAAGAGAATAGATAGAAGAAATAGTTGAAATAGTAGTGACTAAAACTTTCCAAAACTAATGGCAAAATCCAAATCAGTTTCCAGAAGCTTAAAAACATCAAGCAAGATAAAACAGAAAAAAAACGCACACACACACAAACAAAAAAATACCTTGCAGTATACAAGATCAATACATATAAGCCAATAAATTTTCCTAAACATAGCAATAAATAATTGGAATTTGAAATGGCGAAAATTACCATTTAAAGTAGCACCTCAAAACTGAAGTACTTAGGTAAAAATCTTATCTAACGAAATATGCACAGGATCTGTATGTAGAAAATTATAAAACACTTCTGAAAAAAATAAGGAAGTAAATAAATGGAAGAGATATTTCATGTTCATGGATTCAATTCTTTCTAAATTATCTACAATGGAATCTCAACAAAAATTGTAGCTTTTTTAAAATTTGACAACCTGAATTTAATATGTATATGGAAAGGCAAAGGTACCAGAATAGCCAACACAGCCTGAAGGAAAAGCAAAAATTATAGAACTCATATAACCCAATTTCAAGACTTACTGTAAACTACAGTTATGGAGTAGGCATGGTATTGGCAAAAGAAGAGATACATAGGTAAACCGAACAGAGCTCAGAAATAGACCAACACAGATACAGCCAACTTATTTCTGACAAATGATGCTGGAATAATTGGACATTCATGTGAAATGACGCTGACATAATTCATTACCCAAAATAAACCCAAAATGGATCATAGACCTAAGTGTAAATAAAACACAAAACTATAAAACTACCAGAGGATAACACAGGAGAAACTGAAACCTTGGGCTTTGTGATAAGTTTTGGCTACAAAACCAGCAATTCTTGAAGGAAAAAAATAAGTTTAACTTTATTAAAAGAAAAAAAATTATGTGAAAGACACTGTAAAGAGGCCACATTTCTGATAAAGGACTCATATCCAGAATATATAAGGAGCTCCGAAAACTCAACAGTAAGAAAATAACTCAATTAAAAAATGGGGAAAATATCTGAAAATGTAAATCATCAAAGACGATATGGAGATAGCAAATGAACATAAGCAAAGATGTTTACATCACTTGTCACTAGGGAAATACAAATTAAAACATCAATGGGATGCTACTAAACACTTACTAGAATGGAGAAGGGTTTGACTAGATGAAGCATATGGGGTTACGTTAGGGCTGTGTACTATTTCATGTGTTACCATGGTAATGAATACATGATATTCATTCTTTGTCAAAGCCCATAGCCTTTTACAACACAAATATTAAGATTATGTATAGAATGTTCATATATATAAGATTTACATATATAATGTTTATATATGTGTGTGTGTCTATAAAGGTAACTGATGCAAGGATTGATGTAGACCATGAAAAAAGAATCTAACTCTATTTAAATACATGTCATAATTCACCATGGAATAGGAAAAAATAGGTGCTGACCCAATTAACTTAGGAAATGATTAGAAACGCTAAGACTAAAGGAAAAGACCTGTACATAAACACTATAGTGTAGTTAATAAAGCATATCTCCCAGGGGTCAGGTTGACAATTCTGAAACTGCTGTGCATCTATACTAGGACTGGACAAATGAGTAAATGGATGGCTGATGATGGGAGGCAGGTTTCTCACTGTTGGAGTGGGAAGCTACAATTACAGGGGGAAGGCCAGGAAGTGCCATGTGGTGCTCAGTGAGGGTCACAGACATCAGTATAAACTCCCACTTAGCATTATAGAAATACTATGGATAGAGAAATATGTGCACAAATGGATTAGTATAAATACATATTTTTCCTAGTGCTGTCCACTGAGATGGTCTAGAATCAATTACACTGCAGTAACAAAGAACAAACCCAGCTCTCACACTGTGGTTTTTAATGCTCTTTCCCAATAAAAGTAACCAGGGGTCCCTGGAGAAATGGCTAATTCTAGGACTGGAATGTGGAATGTAAAAAATGAGCCTGGGATATTTGTAGTGTAAGAAAGTAAGAAAGTGCTAAAAAAAGAATGAGGTTATGTCAAAAGGACTGAGGAGCCAAACTGACAGAGCTCTCAATGGCCAAATTTGGAAAAATTTGAGCAACAAAAGAAATAATACAATATTGGATTTAAATCAAACATAAAACAAATAGCCACAAGTTCATACTGATATTAATAAATAATTGAATAAGTCAATTAACAGGAAAGAAGAAAACATTTACATAGAGAAGAACTGCAAAAAATAATGTAGATACTCCCCACTAAATGAGGTGAGAAATAATACCCCATCCTTTTTTTTTTTTTTTTGAGATGGAGTCTCGCTTTGTCACCCAGGCTGGAGTGCAGTGGCGCAATCTTGGCTCACTGCAAGCTCCGCCTCCCAGGTTCACACCATTCTCCTGCCTCAGCCTCTCCGAGTAGCTGGGACTACAGGCGCTCGCCACCACGCCCGGCTAATTTTTTTTGTATTTTTAGTAGAGACGTGTATTTTTAGTAGATCGTGGTCTCGATCTTCTGACCTCGTGATCCACCCGCCTCGGCCTCCCAAAGTGCTGGGATTACAAGCGTGAGCCACCGCGCCCGGCCCCAATACCCCATCCTTAATTGTGGGTCTTGCTGACTTGCTTTCCTGTTCAGTACAGAAAGAATGAGAAAGTAATTTTTCATGAGACTTGGCAAGCATTGCCTCAGCTAGGTGGTGGAGGCTTACCTAATCAGTGATACATCTTGTTGATAGCATGTCCCCTTTGTATAATGTACTGTGATCCCTCTCCAAAACTCATAACCCCAGTCTAACCATGAGAAAAATATCAGACAAACCCAAACTGAAGAACATTCTACAAAATAGCTGACCAGTACTCCTTAACACTGTCAAGGTCATCATCAATAACAAGGAAAATCTGAAAAACTATCACAGCCCAGAGGGAGGCTATGGAGACATGATGACTAAATGTAATGCCATATCCTGAATGGGATCCTGAAACAGAAAAAGGACATTCGAGAAACTAACGAAATCTGAATAAAGTATGGAATTTACCTAATTGTAACATATCAATATTGGTTCATTAGCTGTGACAAATGTACACATTTGGGGAAAAAATTAGTTTTGCCTGTGAAAAAAGAGAAGTTTTCACAAAGGAAGTGACATTTGACCAGAGTATTGAACAGGAGGACTTCACCTGGCAGGCAAGTATTAGAAGAAACCCACAGGAGATGGAATAAGATAAACAAAGACTGAGAGGCAGCGGAAAAGAAACTGTGTCTTTGGGAAACGGAGAGTAGTTTGGTTTGGCTGAGATGTGTGGTGCATAATAAGGAGTTAGAGGAGAAAGGAAAGGTGGGCTGGAAGAAGAACCCAAGAGGAAGAGGAGTCACATATTAAACACTCAGGCTTTATAGTTGATCCTGGAGGTAGGGGATGTACATGTGGATTTTTAAGCAAAGAAGTAAAACTATATTTTTAGCCAAGTAAAACTAGCATGGTAAGAAATTTCTAAGTAGACAATGATTATTCCGCTAGATTCTCACTCTTCTTTCACCTCGTTCTCATTCTTTTATTTTCACTTTCCCACAATAGCTCAGTGCTTATCCTCATCCCAACCCCGCAAATCTGTCCCCTACACCTGCTAGAAGAGGGAAGAATCTTTATGATCTTTGTCAATTATTTTCACCAAAATTACCTATTTTGTGTTCCTTTCTCAAGGCATCCATACTTACCAAGGTAATGAATTAATGAAATAAACAAATTCAACATAAAAGTGTTCATTGAATACCCAGAATATGTCTTACAAATAAGCCAATACTGAGAGATAAGGCTGTTCTCTACATCAGTAATAAAAATATCATGCTTCCAAAGCATATCTCATTTAACACATTTTAAAATGGACTTTGTATTCCCATTTCATATGTAAAAAAGTAAAAATTTAGACAAGTTCAGAGATTTTCCTGTGATGATAGAGTCAGATATGGAAGTTCCTTGATATAAAATCCGATTCCTGAGTACAAATCTTGTAAAGGTGCCACGGCCGGGCATGGTGGCTCAGGCCTGTAATCCCAGCCCTTTGGGAGGCCAAAGCAGATGAATAATGAGGTCAGGAGTTTGAGACCAGCCTGGCCAATGTGGTGAAACCCCATCTCTACTAAAAACACAAAAATTTATCTAGGCATAGTGGCAGGCGCCTGTAATCCTAGCTACTCGGGAGGCTGAGGCAGGAGAATTGCTTGAACCCAGGAGGTGGAGGTTGCAATGAGCCGAGATCGTGCCACTGCACCCCAGCCAGGGCGACAGAGTGAGTCTCTGTCTCAAAAAAAAAAAAAAAATGTCGCAACTGAAAACTTAATTACAGGTTAAATTAATGTTGAAAATGAACAACCCTTCATACTACAAACTCTCAATAAATTAGGTATTGATGGGATGTATCTCAAAATAATAAGAGCTATCTATGACAAACCCACAGCCAATATCATAATGAATGGGCAAAAACTGGAAGCATTCCCTTTGAAAACTGGCACAAGACAGGGATGCCCTCTCTCACCACTCCTATTCAACATCCTGTTGGAAGTTCTGGCCAGGGCAATCAGGCAGGAGAAGGAAATAAAGGGTATTCAGTTAGGAAAAGAGGAAGTCAAATTGTCCCTGTTTGCAGATGACATGATTGTATATCTAGAAAACCCCATCGTCTCAGCCCAAAATCTCCTTAAGCTGATAGGCAACTTCAGCAAAGTCTCAGGATACAAAATCGATGTGCAAAAATCACAAGCATTCTTATACAATAACAGACAAACAGAGAGCCAAATCATGAATGACCTCCCATTCACAATTGCTTCAAAGAGAATAAAATACCTAGGAATCCAACTTACAAGGGACGTGAAGGACCTCTTCAAGGAGAACTACAAACCACTGCTCAATGAAATAAAAGAGGATACAAACAAATGGAAGAACATTCCATGCTCATGGGTAGGAAGAATCAATATCGTGAAAATGGCCATACTGCCCAAGGTAATTGATAGATTCAATGCCACCCCCATCAAGCTACCAATGACTTTATTCACAGAATTGGAAAAAACTACTTTAAAGTTCATATGGAATCAAAAAAGAGCCCGCATCGCCAAGTCAATCCTAAGCCAAAAGAACAAAGCTGGAGGCATCACGCTATCTGACTTCAAACTATACTACAAGGCTGCAGTAACCAAAACAGCATGGTACTGGTACCAAAACAGAGATATAGACCAATGGAACAGAACAGAGCCCTCAGAAATAATGCCACATACCTACAACCATATGATCTTTGACAAACCTGACAAAAACAAGCAATGGGGAAAGGATTCCCTATTTAATAAATGGTGCTGGGAAAACTGGCTAGCCATATGTAGAAAGCTGAAACTGGATCCCTTCCTTACACCTTATACAAAAGTTAATTCAAGATGGATTACAGACTTAAACATTAGACCTAAAACCATAAAAACCCTAGAAGAAAACCCAGGCAATACCATTCAGAACATAGGCATGGGCAAGGACTTCATGTCTAAAACCCCAAAAGCAATGGCAACAAAAGCCAAAATTGACAAACGGGGTCTAATGAAACTAAAGAGCTTCTGCACAACAAAAGAAACTACCGTCAGAGTGAACAGGCAACCTACAAAATGGGAGAAAATGTTCGCATCCTACTCATCTGACAAAGGGCTAATATCCAGAATCTACAATGAACTCAAACAAATTTACAAGAAAAAAACAAACAACCCCATCAAAAAGTGGGCAAAGGATATCAACAGGCACTTCTCAAAATAAGATATTTATGCAGCCAGAAGACACGTGAAAAAATGCTCATCATCACTGGCCATCAGACCAACGCAAATCAAAACCACAATGAGATACCATCTCACACCAGTTAGAATGGCCGCCATCATTAAAAAGTCAGGAAACAACAGGAGCTGGAGAGGATGTGGAGAAATAGGAACACTTTTACACTGTTGGTGGGACTGTAAACTGGTTCAACCATTGTGGAAGTCAGTGTGGCGATTCCTCAGGGATCTAGAACTAGAAATACCATTCGACCCAGCCATCCCATTGCTGGGTATATACCCAAAGGATTATAAATCATGCTGCTATAAAGACACATGCACACGTATGTTTATTGTCGCAGTATTCACAATAGCAAAGTCTTGGAACCAACCCAAATGTCCAACAATGATAGGCTGGATTAAGAAAATGTGGCACATATACACCATGGAATACTATGCAGCCATAAAAAAGGATGAGTTCATGTCCTTTGTAGGGACATGGATGAAGCTGGAAACCATCATTCTCAGCAAACTATCACAAGGACAAAAAACCAAACACCATGTGTTCTCACTCATAGATGGGAATTGAACAATGAGAACACATGGACATAGGAAGGGGAACATCACACACCGGGGCCTGTTGTGGGGTGAGGGGGATAGCATTAGGAGATATACCTAATGTTAAATGATGAGTTAATGGGTGCAGCACACCAACATGACACATGTATATATATGTAACTAACCTGCCCGTTGTGCACATGTACCCTAAAACTTAAAGTATAATAATAAAATAAAAAGAAAATGAAGGGCAGCTAACCCTGCAAATGCATAGGAGAAATCTCTCAGAAATATATTTAAACCAATGCATTATGGTCCTGTTAAGAAAGAGTATATGAATAGAATGATCTATGCCTTAAGTATGTATGGAAAAGGAGGAAGAGGGAGGAGGAAAAGGGGAAGGGAAAAAAAATAAATGCAAGGTCATGAAACTTTAGCACATTGTCATTTATTTTGAAGCAAACTGCCCATATTTAAAGTGTACAATTGGTGAGTTTTTACATGTGCCTATACCCATTAAACGATTACTACAATCAAGATAGTCATTACATCTCTCACCAAAAGTTTCGTGTGACCTCTGGTGCCTACCTATCCCTCCTCCCCAGGATACCACAGATCTGCTTTCTGTCACCACAGATTGACCCGCAATCTCTAGAATTTTTTAAATAAGTGAAATCCTACACTGTGCACATTTTTGTCTGTCTTCTTTCACACAGCATGATTGTTTTAAGATCTATCCATGGCCAGGCACGGTGGCTCACGCTTGTAATCCCAGCACTTTGGGAGGCCGAGGCGGGCGGATCACGAGGTCAGGAGATCGAGACCACGGTGAAACCCCGTCTCTACTAAAAATACAAAAAATTAGCCGGGCGTGGTGGCGGGCGCCTGTAGTCCCAGCTACTCGGAGAGGCTGAGGCAGGAGAATGGCGTGAACCCGGGAGGCGGAGCTTGCAGTGAGCCGAGATAGCGCCACTGCAGTCCAACCTGGGCGACGGAGTGAGACTCCGTCTCAAAAAAAAAAAAAAAAAAAAAAAAAAGATCTGTCCACGTTGTATGCATCAATAGTTCACTTTTTTTACTTCTGAGAAGTAGTCAAGCAATATATGTATAGACACATGACAATTTGTTTATGCATTTGTCTATTGATACACAATTGGGTTGTTTCCAGTTTTTCTATATTGCAAATAAAGCTATTATTTATAAATGTTCTTCATAAAGAATATTCATGTATAAGTCTTCAAGTAGACATATGCTTTTATTTCTCTTAGGTAAATACCCAGGAATGGAATGGCTTAATCATATGGTAAAAATATTGCTTGTATGGTATATCAATAAACACATACTTTATAAGAAACTGTAATCCAGTTTTTTAATGATTATGCCCCTTTTTATTCCTATCAGCAGTATATATGAGAATCTCGGTTCCTCCACACTTTCTATGATTAATCTTTTCAATCTTAGGTATTCTAACAGAATGTACGATGGGATCTCCTTGTGGTTATAATTTGCATTTCCCTAAGGAATAATGATGTTGAGCATCTTTTTATTTGCTTTTATACCATCCATACACCTTTGAGGAAGTATCTATTCAATATTTCTCCCCTTTTCAAAAACCGGGCTGTTATACAATCATAAAAGGTCTTTACATTTTCCAGATAAAATTCCTTGCTATACATGTATTTTGCAAATATTTTCTCCCAGTCTGTAACTTTCCTTTTATTTTGGTGAGTCCCATATTAAGACTTTTTTTTTATTATTATTATACTTCAGGTTTTAGGGTACATGTGCACAATGTGCAGGTTTGTTACATATGTATCCATGTGCCATGTTGATTTCCTGCACCCATTAACTCGTCATTTAGCATTAGGTATATCTCCTAATGCTGTCCCTCCCCACTCCCCCAACCCCACAACAGTCCCTGGAGTGTGATGTTCCCCTTCCTGTGTCCATGAGTTCTCATTGTTCAATTCCCACCTATGAGTGAGAACATGCGGTGTTTGGTTTTTTGTCCTTGCGATAGTTTACTGAGAATGATGTTTTCCAATTTGGAAGACTTATTTTTATATTTGGGCTTCTTGAATCATAAGTAAGAAATCTTTGCTAATCTCAAAATCACTAAGATTTTTACCTTTGTTATCTTCTAGGGGTTTTATAAATTTAGCTTTTACATTAAACTGTATCATAAATTTAGAGTTAATTTCTATATATGGTATTCAATCCAGCCAAATTTTCATTTATTTTTTAATTATAAAAATTTCTTTTTTATTTTCATTTTATAGCTCTTTCAGATTTTGTTTAAAAAAAGTATCCCTAAGTATTTAACATATTTTTATGCTATTGGTGGTGGCATTAAACATTTTTTAACATTGCATTTTGAAATAATTGTAGGCTCACGTATAGTTGTAAGAAATAATAAAAATGACCTCATAACATCTTGCAAAACCATAATACAGTATCACAACCAGAATGTTGATATTGATGCATTTAGGATACAGAACAATTCCATCATCATAAAGCTTATTCTTCTTGTTCTCATACAGCCACAGCTACTGCTCTGCCATACTGCCTCACCATTTCCCAGCAACCATCTCCATTTTATATTTTAATCATTTCAAGAATGTTATATAAATGGAATTATATAGTATATAACTTTGTGGGACTGCCATTTTTCTCTCAGCATAATTTTCTGGAGATATATTTGGTTGTTGCATGTATCAATTTTATCGCTGAGTGTGTGCCACGGTATAGATGTACCACAGTTTGTTTAACCATTTACCCATTGAATGACATCTGTGCTCTTTCTATTCTTTTGCTTTAAAAATAAAGCAACCATAAACATAAATGGACATGTTTCTGTGTGAACACAACTTGTCATTTCTCTGGGATAAATGTCAAATGTGCAATTATAGGGCTTTATGGTAGTTGTGTGTTTACATTTATAAGAAATTGCCAAATATTTTCCATAGTAGCTGCATCCTTAAATTATTATTGACAATTGTCTAGTTTCTCCACATACTTCAAGCCATTTGGTGATGTCTGTATTTATTTTATGTTAGCTATTCTGATAGGTATGTAATGATATCTCACTGTGGTTTTAATTTGCATTTCTCTAATGGCTAATTATCTTAAATAGTAATGTCTTTTCAGGCTTTTTGCCCATTTTTTTTTTTTCTCTTTTTCTTTTTTTTTATTATACTTTAAGTTTTAGGGTTCAACTTATCAATATAGCCTTTATGGATCTTGATTTTACTGTCCAGCCTTTGACTCACCCTAGACCTAAGATATTTTCTCCTGCTTTTATTGAAAACTTTTATGATTTTATGATTTATATTAAAATATTTGGTACATTTTGAGTCAATTTTGATATAAAGTATGAGATTCAGACTGAGGTTTCTTTTTTAAAAAACCATGAATGTCTAGCTTTCCAATGCCATTTATTGAATGACTATTCTAACTTCACTGAAATATTTTCATGCCTTTATTAAAAAATTAGTGAGAAATATGTAATGGGTCTATTTCTCGGCTATACATTCTGTTTATTTGACTTACATGTCTATCTTTTCACTAATACCACACAGTCTTGATTACTGTGATATAAAATATCTTAAAATTAAGTCAACTGATGCCTCACACTTTTTTTTTTCAAAATTGATTTAGGTAGTCTAATTCCTTTGCTTTTCAATGATCATTACTGACAACTGTCTAGTTTCTCCACATACTTCGAGCCATTTGGTGACGTCTGTATTTATTTTATGTTAGCTATTCTGATAGGTATGTAATGAGATCTCACTGTGGTTTTAATTTGCATTTCTCTAATGGCTAATCATGTTAAATATGTTAATTTACATGTATGACACGTGTTAAATTTACACAGATTCGTAAATTTTCTTGAAACATTGTTAGATTTTTACAATTTTTTTTTTTTTAGTTCATCAGCTATCGTTAGTGTTAGTGTGTTTTATGTGTGGCCCAAGACAGTTCTTCCAGTGTGGCTCAGAAAAGCCAAAAGATTGGACACCCATGATCTAAGTGATGAAATATATATGCCAAAAAGCTTTTCATAGTACAGTTATATGTGCCGCATACTGAGGTTTTGATCAATGACAAACCACATACATGAGAACTGTTCCAGAATATTATAATAAAGCTGAAAAATGTCTACTATTTAGTGATGTTTTAGCCGTCATAACATCCTAGTGCAATACATTACTCATGTATTTGTGGTGATGCTAAAGTAAACAAATCTGCTGTGCTGCCAGTCATATAAAAGTCTAACACATACAATTATGTATAGTACATAATACTTGATAATAAACAATAATAAATAATAAATAATAAAAATGACTAGGTTAGGGGTTTCTGTATTTACCATACTATATAATTTTTGTTGTTTTAGAGTATACTCCCATTTATTTGCAAAAAATGCTAAGTGTAAAACAGGCAGGTTCTTCAGGGGGTATTCCTGAAGAAGGCATTGTTATCATAGGAGATGACAGTTCCATGGGTGATATTGCCCCTGAAGACCCCCTAATGGAACAAGATGTGGAGGTGGAAGACAGTGATATTGAGGATCTTGACCTTGTGTAGGCCTAGGCTAATGTGTATGCTTGGGTCTTGTTTTTAAGTTTCAAAATAAAAACATTGAAATAGATAAAAGCTCATAGGGTAAGGATATAAAGCAAGAAAATATTTTTGCACAGCTGTACAAAGCGTATTTTAAGCTAAGTCTTTTTACAAAGCAGTCAAAAAGTTTTTAAAATGTTTAAAGTTTATAAAGTACAAAAGTTACAGTAAGCTAAGGTTAATTTATTATTGAAAAAGAAAAAATTTTTTTATAAATTTAATGTAGCCTAAGTGTACTATTCAGTGTTTATAAACTCTACAGAAGTGTACAGTAATGTGCTAGGCCTTCACTTTCTCTATCTATCTATATTTTTTCTTATACATACTTACCTATAACAAAGTTTAATTTGTAAATTAAACACAGATTAACTAAAATAACTAGCCATAAAATAGAACAATTATTACAATATGTTGTCATAAAAGTCATAAGAGTGTGGTTTCTCTCTGTCTCTCTCTCAGAATATCTTATTGTACTGTACTGAGGGTGACTGACACTGTGGATGGCGAAACTGCAAATAAGCGGAGACTACTGTATTCATTTATATTTGTCAGGTTTTTTGGTGGACTGACTTTTATCAGTAAGTGATGCCTCTCTTTGTCTCTTGTATTTTCTTTGCTCTGAAGTTTACTTTCTCTGACATTGACATAAACACTTTTTAAAGAATTAATGTTTCTGTCCTTTTATTTTCAATCTATCTATATCATTATTTTCTAACTGAATGTCTTATAGACAGCATATAATTAATTTGTTTCAATTTACTCTGCCAAATTATTTGAACTGATATAATTAGATCATTTACATTTAATGTGCTTTTTGATATGTTAAGATTTAAACCCTTTGTTTGTTTGTTCTTTCATGTATTTTTCTTTCTCCATTTTCTTTTTCTGCCTTCCTATAGGTTACTTGAACTTTTCTTGGAATATTGCTTTGATTTATCTTTAATAGTTTTTGCTGTGCCTCTTTTTTGTTGTCGTTGTTTTTGTTTTGTATCATTTTGTTTCTTTGAGACGGAGTATCACTCTATAGCCCAGGCTGGAATACAGTGGCGCGATCTCAGCTCAGTGTAACCTCCACCTTCAACGTCCAAGCAATTCTCTTGCCTCAGCCTCCCCAGTAGCTGGGATTACAGGCATATGCCACCATGCCTGGCTAATTTGTTTTGTATTTTTTTTTTCAGTAGATACAGGGTTTCACCGTATTGGACAGGCTGGTCTCAAACTACTGACCTCAAGTGATCCACCCACCTGGGCCTCCCAGAGTGCTGGGATTCAGGCTTGAGCCACCGGGCACAGCCTCTGTGCCTCTTTATATAGTCTTTTTAGTGGCTTTACTATATTACATTCAATTATTTACACTTTAAATTATTTAAACATAACATATAACAATCTAGTGATGTCAACAATGATCTCTTTTGTGTGTAGAAAGTTTACATTTGCATCTATTTACCTTTCTCTGTTTATGATTATCTTCAATATTTCCTGTATATACATTTAGAATCACATCAAGCAGTGTTATAATTTTTGCTTTAAATGGCAAAAATAATATAGAAAATTCAAGAGAAGGGATAAAATGTGTTGTATTTTTTCATATTTGTACTATTTCTGGCTTTTCTTCTTTCTTGCTGATGGTCAGATTCCTTCTTTTTTTATTTCCTTTTTACTTACAGAAACACCTTTATACATTATTAAAGGTAGTTTTGCTGATGATAAATTTCTAAGTTTTGCTTTCTGTTAGAGTGCCATGATTTTCTCTTTACTCGTAAAACATATTTTCACTGGATAAGAATTCTGAGTTGACAGTTCTTTTCTTTCAACACTTGCAAAAAGTTGTGCCTCTTCCTTCTGATATCCATGTTTTCTGATGAGAAATCTGCTCTCACTCAAATTATCTCAACCCAGTAAGCAGAGTTTCGTTTCTCTCTGGTTGTTATCAAAATATTTTTCTTTGTCTTTAGTTTTTCTCAGAATTTTGACAATTATATATTAGTATAAATTTTGTGACTTTTATTCAGTTTAAATTGCACTCAGCCTCTTGAACCTGTAAGTTTGTCTTTTTCCAAACTTGGAAAATTTCAGGTTTTTTTCTTCAAGCACTCTTTCAAGCCCTGCCCTCTTTTTCTGCTCTTTTGAGACCCTGGTGGCACAAATCTTAGATCTTTCACTATAGTCCCTTTGGTCCCTGGGACCATGGGACCATGCTGCTTTTGACAAAAGGGATTAAAAATTCACTTCAACAGCAATGTAGTGAAATGTTCTTTTTCACATATCTGCCAAAAATATTTTTGTTATTTTCATTTTTCAGTTTTTTTGGTATAAATAGTAAACATTTTTGTTGTAATTTGCATTTGGTGGCTACTTTTGAAATTTAGCAGCATATGATTTGGTGCCAATTAAATTTGGTCTTTGAATGGTCTCTTCAGCCTACTGCCATACTGCCCTGAACTCAACTGATTTTATCTGAAATTTCTATTCATATCCTTGCTCATTTTAGGTTAGTTTATTTTTATTTATTTCTTGGTTTCTAAGCACTCTCCTTTCTTCCTATTTGTCTTAGAAATGTTCTCTTTCAAATCTATATTTTGCCTATTGATTTCATTTGTGATCATTTTTGCCATTATATATATGCATATATATTAATATATGTTATATATAGCACGTTTGAATGTATAAACATAGTCAATACAGCTATGATTTTGTATAGTTACATAGCTTCTGGGTTTTTTTTTAATTTTATTATTATTTTACTTTAAGTTTCAGGGTACATGTGCACAATGTGCAGGTTTGTTACATATGTATACATGTGCCATGTTGGTGTACTGCATCCATTAACTCATCATTTAGCATTAGGTATATCTCCTAATGCTATCCCTCCCCCCTCCTCCCACCCCACAACAGGCCCCAGTGTGTGATGTTCCCCTTCCTGTGTCCATGTGTTCTCATTGTTCAATTCCCACCTATGAGTGAGAACATGCAGTGTTTGGTTTTTTGTCCTTGCGATACTTTGCTGAGAATGATGGTTTCCAGTTTCATCCATGGCCCTACAAACGGAACTCATTATTTTTTATGGCTGCATAGTATTCCATGGTGTATATGTGCCACATTTTCTTAATCCAGTCTATCGTTGTTGGACATTTGGGTTGGTTCCAAGTTTTGCTATTGTGAATAGTGCCACAATAAACATATGTGTGCATGTGTCTTTATAGAAGCATGATTTATACTCCTTTGGGTATATACCCAGTAATGGGATGATTGAGTCAAATGGTATTTCTAGTTCTAGATCCCTGAGGAATCGCCACACTGACTTCCACAATGGTTGAACTAGTTTACAGTCCCACCAACAGTGTAAAAGTGTTCCTATTTCTCCACATCCTCTCCAGCACCTGTTGTTTCCTGACTTTTTAATGATGGCCATTCTAACTGGTGTGAGATGGTATCTCATTGTGGTTTTGATTTGCATTTCTCTGATGGCCAGTGATGATGAGCATTTTTTCATGTGTTTTTTGGCTGCATAAATGTCTTCTTCTGAGAAGTCCCTGTTGATATCCTTTGCCCACTTTTTGATGGGGTTGTTTGTTTTTTTCTTGTAAATTTGTTTGAGTTCATTGTAGATTCTGGATATTAGCCCTTTGTCAGATGAGTAGGTTCCAAAAATTTTCTCCCATTTTGTAGGTTGCCTGCTCGCTCTGATGGTAGTTTCTTTTGCTGTGCAGAAGCTCTTTAGTTTCATTAGATCCCATTTGTGAATTTTGGCTTTTTTTGCCATTGCTTTTGGTGTTTTAGACATGAAGTCCTTGCCCATGCCTATGTCCTGAATGGTATTGCCTAGGTTTTCTTCTAGGGATTTTATGGTTTTAGGTCTAACATGTAAGTCTTTAATCCATCTTGAATTAATTTTTGTATAAGGTGTAAGGAAGGGATCTAGTTTCAGCTTTCTACATATGGCTAGCCAGTTTTCCCAGCACCATTTATTAAATAGGGAATCCTTTCCCCATTGCTTGTTTTTGTCAGGTTTGTCAAAGATCAGATATTTGTAGATATGCGGCATTATTTCTGAGGGCTTTGTTCTGTTCCATTGATCTATATCTCTCTTTTGGTACCAGTACCATGCTGTTTTGGTTACTGTAGCCTTGTAGTATAGTTTGAAGTCAGGTAGCGTGATGCCTCTGGCTTTGTTCTTTTGGCTTAGGATTGACTAGGCGATGCGGGCTCTTTTTTGGTTCCATATGAACTTTAAAGTAGTTTTTTCCAATTCTGTGAATAAAGTCATTGGTAGCTTGATGGGGATGGCATTGAATCTACAAATTACCTTGGGCAGTATGGCCATTTTTACGATATTGTTTCTTCCTACCCATGAGCATGGAATGTTCTTCCATTTGTTTGTATCCTCTTTTATTTCATTGAGCAGTGGTTGTAGTTCTCCTTGAAGAGGTCCTTCACATCACTTGTAAGTTGGATTCCTAGGTATTTTATTCTCTTTGAAGCACTTGTGAATGGAAGTTCCCTCATGATTTGGCTCTCTGTTTGTCTGTTATTGGTGTATAAGAATGCTTGTGAAGCTTCTGGGTTTTCAGTCTAGTTTAGAATATCTTGCTCATTGTTTAGGAACATTTAGGTTTTTTTCTCTGAATTAAACTACTAACTTAATTGTATATTAAATTTCAAATATGTTTGTAAATAATTCTTGATTCCATTCACATAAGATATTTATTCAGTCTTACACAAATACCATACTGACTTGATCATAACTTCTTTTAGTATATTCTTATTTCAAGACACTCCTTGCTGTAATTTTTTTTTATGTTTCTTGATTATCTTGGGCACTTACTCTTCTTTGTTAATTTTAATGGTTTTTAGTATTATTATTAGTTGACATAATAATTTTACATATTTTGGGATTACATAGTGATGTTTCAATACATATAATTTCAAACATGTATCATTTCTTTGTGTTGGGAATGTTCACTATCCTGCTTCCAGCTCTTTAAAAGTATATCATATTTTTTTTTAACCTGTATTAGTCCGTTTTCTTGTTGCTGATAAAGACATACCTGAGACTGGGCAATTTATAAGAAAAAGAGATTTAATGGACCTACAGTTCCATTTGGCTAGGGAGGCCTCACTATCATGGTGGAAGGCAAAAGGGACACCTTACATGGCAGCAAACAAAAGAGAATGGGAGAGCCAGGCAAAAGGGGTTTCCCCTTATAAAACCATCAGATCTCATGAGACTTAATCATGACCACAAGAACAGTATGGGGGAAACTGCCCCCATAATTCAATTATCTCCTGCTGGGTCCCTCCCACAACATGAGGAAATTATCGGAGCTACAAGTCAAGATGAGATTTCAGTGGGGACACAGCCTAACCATATCATAACTATAGTCATTCTTACGTGGTATGAAACAACAGAACTCATTCTGCCTCTCTAGCTGTAGTTTTACATTCATTAACAAATCTTTCATCACCCATCTTTTTCCCTTACCCTTCCCAGCCTCTAGTATCCTCTGTTCTACTTTTTACTTCTATGGGATTGACTTTTTTTAGCTTCTAAATATGAGTGAGAACATGTTGTGTTTATTCCCTTCCTGGCTTATTTCACTTAACATAATGTTCTCCAGTTCCTTCCATATTGCTGCACATGACAGAATTTCATTATTTTTTATGGCTGAATAGAATTCCATGGTGTATATATGCCACATTTTCTTTATTCTTCTGTTGTTGGACACCTAGGTTGATTCCATATCTTGGCTGTTGTGAATAATGCTGCAATAAACATGGGGGTGCAGATGTCTATCTGATATAATAATTTTCTTTTCTTTGGATAAATTCCCAGTAGGGGGAATTACTGGATCATATGGTAGTTCTATTTGTAGTTTTTTGTGAACCCTTCATACTCTTCTCCATAGTGACAGTACTAGTATACATTACCACTAACAGTGTATAAGAGTTCCCTTTTCTCCACATCCTTCCCACCACGTATTATTTTTGATAATAGCCAACCTAACTGGGGTGAAATGACACTTCACTATGGTTTTTATTTTTATTTCTCTGATAATTAATGATGTTGAGCATTTTTCATATATTTCTTGGTCATTTGTATGTATTATTTTGTGAAATGTCTGTTCAGATCATTTCCTTATTTTTAAATTGGATTGTTTCAGGTTTTTTTGCTGTTGAGATGTTTGAGTCCTTATATATTCTGAATATTAATCTCCTGTCAGATGAATAGTTTGCAAGTATTATCTACCATTTTGTAGATTGTCTTTTCATACTGTTGATTATTTCCTTTTCTGCATTGAAGTTTTTTAGTTGGATATAATCCCATTGATTTGTTTTTACTTTTGTTGCCTGTCCTTTTGAGATCTTACAAAAGTCGTAAAATATTTTTGCTAACCAATATCCTGAGGTTTTTTCCTTTTTTTCTTCTAGATATTTTATAGTTTCAGGTCTTACAATTAGATCTTTGACCCATTTTGAGTTGAGTTTGGTATAGTGTGTGAACTGGGGGTCTAGTTTCATTCCTCTATATATGGATATCCAGTTTTTCTAGTACAATTTATTGAAGTTACTTTCCTTTCCCCAGTGAGTGTTCTGGATACCTTTGTCAAAAATCACTTGGCTGTAGATATGTGATTTAATTTCTGAGCTCTCTATTCTCCTTCATTAGTCTATGTGTGTGTTTTTATGACAGTACCAGGCTGTTTTGGTGGTAACATTCTGTAGTATATTTTGAGGTCTGGTAGTCTGGATTTAAACTGCACTCCAGAACAAACGAAACTAATAGATATTTATAGAACATTCTACCCAATAACTTCAGAATATACATTCTCCTCATCAGCACATGGAACATTCTCCAAGATAGACCATATAATGGGTTACAAAACAAGTCTCAATAAATTTTTTAAAATCAAAATCGTATCAAGTATTTTCTCAGACCACAATGTAATGAAACTAAAAAGCAACTCCAAAAGGAACCCTCAAAGCCATAGAAATATATGGAAATTAAATTATCTGCTCCTGAGTGATTTTGTGGTTTAATAATGAAATCAGGATGGAAATTTTATAATTCTTCAAAATGATGAAAATAGTGACACAAGTTACTAAAACCACTGGGATATGGCAAAAGCAGTATTAAGAGGAAAGTTTATAGTGCTAAATGCTTGCATTAAAGAAGTTTCTTTCAGACTCTTTCAGACGAAAAATTGACAAACTAACATTATACCTCAGGGACTGAGGTATAATGATCAAATTCAACCTAAAACTAGCAAAAGAAAAGAAAAAACAAAGATCAGAGCAGTACTTAATGAAATTAAAACAAAAATAATAAAATACAAAAGATCAATGAACCCAAAAGCTGGCTCTTTGAAAATATAAACAAAATTGATAGACCATTAGTTAGATTAACCAAAAAAAGAAGAAAGAAGATTCAAGTAAGTTAAATTAGAAATGAAAATGGATACATTACAACTGACACTACAGAAATACAAAAGATTATTCAAAAGTCTACTAGAAACACTTCTATGCATAGGTATTCCTGGAAAGATACAACTTCCTAGCTTAAATCAGGAAGAAATAGAAATCCTTAACAGATCAATAACAAGCAGTCAGATTGAATCAGTAACTTAAAAATTGCCAACAAGAAATTCCCAGGGCCAGATAGATTCACTGCTGAATTCTACTAGATATTTACAGAAGAATTGGTACCAATCAACTAAAACTATTCCAAAAGATTGAAAAAGAAGTCATCCTCTCTAACTCGTTCTATGAAGCCAGTATCACCTTTAATACCAAAGCCAGGAAAGGAGATAACGAAAGGAAGAAAGAGAAAGAAAGAAAGAGAAAGAAAGAAAGAGAGAAGAAAGAAAGAGAGAAAGAAAGAGAGGAGAAAGAAAGAAAAAACAAAGAAAGAAAGAAGAAAGAAAGAAAGAAAGAAAGAAAGAAAGAAAGAAAGAAAGAAAGAAAGAAAGAGGGAAAGAAAGAGAGGAGAAAGAAAGAAAGAAAGAAAGAAAGAAAGAAAGAAAGAAAGAAAGAAAGAAAGAAAGAAAGAAAGAAGAGAAAGAAAGAAGAGAAAGAAAGAAAAGAAAGGAAGGAAGGAAGGAAGGAAGGAAGGAAGGAAGGAAGGAAGGAAGGAAATTGCAGACCAATACCCGTGATGAACATAGACACCAAAATCTTGAATAAAATACTAGCAAACTGAATCCAACAGCACATCAAAAAGATAATTCAGTATGATCAGGTGGGTTTCATCCCAGGGATGCAGGGATGGTTGAACATATTCAAGTCAATAAATGTGATTCACCACATAAACAGAATTAAAACAAATCAATACAATAATCACAATAAATGCAAAAAAGTAGTCAATAACATCCAGTATCCTTTATGATAAAAACTCTCAATAAACTAGTAACAGAAGTAATATACTTCAAAATACCAAAAGCCATATATGACAAACCCACAGCCAACAACATACTAAATGGGAAAAAGTTGAAAGCATTCCCCCTAAAAACCGATGCAAGACAAGGATGCTCATTTTCACCACTTCTATTCAACATAGTATTGGACATTCAAGCCAGAGCAATCAGAAAAGAGAAAGAAATAAAGGGCATCCAAATTGGAAAAGAGGAGGTCAAACTATCTCTCTTCACTAGTGGCATTATCATATACAAAGAAAATCCTAAAGACCCTTCCAAAAACTCCTAGATTTGATAAATAAATTCAGTACAGTCTCACTTTAGAAAATCAATGTACGCAAATCAGTAGCACTGCTATACACCACCAACAACCAAGCTGAGAATCAAATTAACCACTTAATCTCTGTTGTAACAGTTGCACAAAATTAAATACCTAAGACTATACTTAACAAAAGAGGAGAAAGATCTCTACAAGGAGAACTACAAAACGCTGCTGAAAGGAATCGTAGATGACACAAACAAATGAAAATACATTTTATGCTCATTGATTGGAAGAATCAATATTATGAAAATGACCATACTGCCCAAAGCAACCTACAGATTCAATCCAATTTCTATCAAAATACCAACATTATTTAATACGGAATTAGAGAAAATAACCTTAAAATTCATATGGAACCATAAAGAGAACCCATGTAGGCAAAGCAATCCTAAGCAAGAACAAATCTGGAGGCATCACATTACCTGACTTCAAATTATACTACAAAGCTATAGTAAACAAAACAGCATGATACTAGTATAAAAGTAACTACATAGACAATGGAACAGAATGAAGGACCCAGAAACAAAGCCTAATAGTTACCACCAACTGATCTTTGGCCTGCAGTCCAGGGAGGGTGGAACCCCAAACCCGCTGGACTGGTTCTGCAACCTGTCACAGATGAGGATGCCTGTTTGAGCAAAGGGACACCTGCTGGGCAAGTTTGGACCATCCATCCCTGCCTGTTAGCTTCTGTTTTCATGCGTTTGAGGTGTGCAATTTTCTGTTGAATTTAACAGCATACTAGAGGCTATACCTGCTAGTATTTCCCAGTTGTGTATTTTGTGGCAGGGGGAGGGTCCTGCATGCCTCCTACTTCTGAAAGACAAAGGTCACTGCCAGGAAGCCCAACAGTGATGTGTTTCCCCTCCAGCCTCCTGTGGGGTGTGTGGGGTGGACAGTGTGAGCAGCCCTTGGATGTCTGGCTGCTAGGGAGGCAAAGAACAAAGAGATCTAAAGTCTGGGCCAGCTTTCTCTGTGAAAGGTCTTTCCTTGATTCTTCTCTTCCTCTCTGGGATTCTTAAGATCCCTTCTCTAATCCCAAAATGGGCAGGCCTACATATAAGTCTTGTTTCTAGAATGGACAAAGCTGGATTTAAAACCCATCTAGCCATTTAACATTTATGGCCTTGTGTAAGTGGCACAGTCTCTGAACCCATTTCTCCACCTACAAAAACAGGGCTAGATCAGTGATTCTTATTCTGGAGCCAGCATCAGAATCACACAGGAGGGGGATTCTTTAAAACTGACTATTGGGCCTGGTCCCAGAATGTCTGATTCAGTGGTTGGAGCCTTAGGACTTGGAGTTCCAACAAGTTCCCAGGTGATGCTGATGCAGTCGTCGGGGAACAGATTCTGAGGCTCTCCCCCTGCACACACACACACACACACACACACACAAACCCCTGCAAGGCTTGGTAACACTTGGGGTTTTGAGGCAGAAGTGCCACATTCAGGGCTTGGCACATAGTAATTGATAGTAATTGATTTTATTTTAATGCTAGCTGACTTCACATAGATTCCCATATTGGTGTCTCAGAAGCTCTGCAGCTGGAGACGATGTGGCCCTCGGTCTCTGACTCCCTCCCCGCCATGTGATCCCTGGTTTGTTATTGCTTTGATGAACTATTTGGGTCCAGGTGCTACTGATCATGCTATCTCCCCTATTTGGGAGTTGTGCCCCACTCTCAGTGAGGGATACACTGAGCTTTGGGGGCCTATGGGGCTTAACAAGGACATTTTGACCTTTATATCTTTCTCTTGTCTGATTGCTCTAGCTAGGTCTTCCAGTACTATGCTGAACAACAGTGGTGACAGTGGGCATCTTTGTTCATTCCAGATTTTAGAGGAAAGGCTTTCAGTTTTTTTTTCCATTCAGTGTGATAATAACTGTATATCTGTCTTATATGCCTTTTATTATGTCAAAGTACGTTCCTTCTATATCTTTTTTTTTTTTTTTAGAATTTTTAGCATGAAGGACTGTTGAATTCTACCAAATGGCTTTTCAGCATCAATTGAAATGAAAGGATGGGTTTTGTCCTCCATTGTGTTCATATCTGTATCACATTGGCTAATCTACATAAGTTGGACCATCCTTGCATCCCTGAGATAAATTCTATTTGTTCACAATGAATGATCTTTTTAATGTATTATTGAATTTGGTTTGCTATTTTTTTGTTGAGGAGTTTTGCATCAATATTCATCATGGATAATGGCCTGTAGCTTCCTTTTTTTAATGTGTCTTTGGTTTCGGTATCAGGGTAATTCTGAGCTCATAGAATGAATTTGGAAGTATTCTCTCCTGTATTTTTCAGAATAGTTTTAGTAGGATTCGTGTTAATTATTCCTTACATGTATAGTGGAATTCAGCAGTAAAGCTGTTAGGTCTGAGATTATTTTTGCTGGGAGAATTTTTTATTACGGCTTCAACCTCATTACTTGTTATTGGTCTGTTCAGGTTTTGGATTTCTTCATGGTTCAATCTTGGTAGAGTGTAAATGTCTAAGAAATTATCTATTTATTTTAGATTTTCTAATTTATTGGCATATAGTTGCTCATAATAACCGCTAATGATCTTTTGAATTTCTGCAGTATCAGTTGTAATGTCTCCTGTTTCATCTCTGATTTTGTTTATTGGAGTCATCTCTCTTTTATTCTTACTCTAGCTAAGGTTTGTCAATTTTGCTTATCTTTCTTAAAAAAAAACAATTTTTATTTCATTGATCTTTTGTATTATTTTCTTCATTTCAAATTTGGTTTGAAATCTATTTCCTCTCTGATCTTATTTATTTTCTTCTACTAATTTTGGATTTGGTTTGCTCTTGCTTTCCCAGTTCTTTAGGTGACATTGTTTGGTTCTTTATTTGTAGTTTTTCTTTTTTATTGTTTTGATGTAGGCAATTATAGCTATAAATTTCCCTCTTAGTTCTGCTTTCACTGTATCCCGTAGGTTTTGGTATGTTGTGTTCCAATTATCACTTGTTTTTAAAAAAATTTTAAATTTCCTTCTTAATTTCTTCATTGACACACTGGTCATTCAGGAGTATATACTTTAATTTTCATATTTTTGTGTAGATTCCAAAATTCCTCTTGTTATTAATTTCCAGTTTTATTCCATTGTGGTGAGAGAAGATGCTAGATATTATTTCAAATTTTTTGAATGTTTTAAGATTTGTCATGTGGCTAATATATGCTCTATCTTTGAGAATAATCCATTTTCTGGGGAGAAAAATATGCATTTTCCAGCCATTGGATGATGCATTCTGTAAATATTAATTATGTCCATTTGGTCTATGCTGCAGATTAAGTCCAATATTTCTTTGTTGATTTTCTGTCTGGGAGATTGTCCGGGGCTGAGAGTGGGGCGTTGAAGTCTCCAACTATTATTGTATTGGAGTGTATCTCTCTTTAGCTCTAGTAATATTTGCTTTTTATATTTGGGTGCTCCTTTATTGGGTGTATATATATTCACAATTGCTGAATTGACCCCTTTATCATTATATAATGACCATTTTTGTTTCTTCTTAAGGTTTTTGTCTTGAAATCTATTTTGTCTGATGTAAATACAGATGCCTCAGCTCTATTTTTTGTTTCCATTGACACGGAGTATCTTTTTCCATCCCTTTATTTTCAGTTCTATGTGTGCTTTATGGATTAAGTGTTTTTCTTGTAGGCAATAGATCCTCAGGTCTTGTTTTCTTATTTATTCAGCCACTCTATGCTCTTGGAGAGTTTAGTCCATTTACATTCAATGTTATTGTTGATAACTATGGGCTTATTCCTGCCATTTTTTATTTGATTTCTGGTTGTTTTGTGGCCTTTTCTTCCTTCTTTTATTTTCTCCTGTCTTCCTTTTAGTGAAAGTGATTTTCTCTGGTGTTATAACTTCTTGCTTTTTACTTTTTATCTATCCATTGTATGTTTTTTGACTTGTGGTTACTGTGAGGCTTGCAAATACTATCTTATAACTCATTTTTTAAACTAATGGTAAATTTACACTGATTGCAGAAACAAACAAAAATAACTAATGAACACCCTATATAAACTTGGCCAACTTTGAAAATGATGTTTTGAAGCTCCTCAATACTGTTATATTAATCAGATTCTCTTTATATTTCTCATTGTTGTTCTTCATGTAACTGATGTGTTTTTGTGACATACTAGCTTGTGATTTTTTGTCTTTTTTTTTTTTCTGTCAAACATAAGGTCCAGATGAAAAGGACTTTTTATCTATTTTAATTCCAGAATCTGTTTTCAGCACACAGAAATGTTTCATAAATATTTCTTGAATGGAAGTTGGTGGGATGAATAAATGAGTTTTCAAGATAAATTTCCCCATGTTAGACTTGCTGTATATGAATAGCACTGCACAATGTTGAGGTCATATGAAACAGCTGGTATGATGTATCTTTTTAATGTTTTAGATTATTTAACTTTAAACTCATTTTGTTTGATATTAACAATGCAATTCTGCCTTTTTGTTGGATTTGTGTAAGTCCTATATGCTTATAATTTTATTTTTATCCACAAGTATCATTTATTTTTGATTGTGTGTCTTAGTAGAATACAACTAAATTTATTAAAACCAGTTCCAGCAGTTTTTGCTTCTCCTGTTTTCATATCATTATCCTTACATTTGCATGTTTGATCACATTTCTGTTCATTCCACTTTCCCCTTTTTAATTTTGAAATTTCATATATTTTTTATTTAACTAACTGTTATATTTCCTTTACCTGTTTTTATAATTAACACATATATCTCTACTGTTTGAGTACTACATGTGAAGTATTTTCCCTATAAAGTTATACTACTCACCAATGAAGGTGCTCTTCTTCCTCAATCCCAGCCCTTTTCCCTAATAAGAGAATTCTAAAGAATAATTACTTCCTAAGAAATGAGACATTTAGCTGCTTTCATTTCTCCTGCCCTGTCTCCAGCTCCTTGAAAAGAGGAAAACTCAGATGGTTTAGCACACTTTCTTCTGTACTAGTATAATTTTTTCTTAAAAGATAGCTGGTCTATTTTAAGAATTCTTATTGAGCACTAATGTTTCAAAATCCCTGACAGCTTGTTCTTATCTATTGGGATAAAATGTTTGAGCAAGTCTGTATCCTGGTTCATTTGCTGTTTAATTAGTGTTCTTTCTTGAGTATTTTCCTCAAATTTGTTACAAGTGTAACACATTTACTGATATCTAGTATGTTCTCTAATATTTTTCCTTCTTGCAAGATATCAGCTGGTAAAAAAATTCTTAGGTCACATTTTCGTTATTCTGTTATCCACTTATACCATCTAGCATTGCATAAAGTCTGATAATAAACCTATCCCCCGTGACTAATACCACTTCATATTTTTTCTGGGTATCTTGATTTATTTCTTACAGTTTGTGTCCCAGATAATTAATTCAGGTGGAAAATAATTCATCTTGACCTTCTGTTCATTGCTGATTTTTGTGGTAAGGAAGTCATATTATTTAATTCCTAAAAATTATTCTTTGTGTTAAAATTCAAGTATTCTATTTCAACTCTTTCAGAACAGTCTTTATTATATGAGCATTGTGTTATTTTTCATGCCTTGTCGTGTTTTTGTTTCTTTTGTTTTGTTCATGAGGGCTCATGTCAGATTACTAGAATGCCTACCTGCAGCAATCCCATAGGTGAAAAAGAAGGCAGAGGCTCTACCAGATCAGAGGCACTGGCTGCCCAGTGAGAAATCCATGGAAAGCCTCTTTGCTCCTTGATCTCTTCATCCCTCTCAGACTCAGGACCTGATATAACTCAAACCCAGTAATTTTAGTCATCCTTGTTTTTTTTTTGAGCCAGGGATATTCAGAGTCTACTGTTGAACTATGCTTCACTTCACATCCCTTCCCATCATTTGATACTTACTATTAATTGCCCAGAGCTCAGAACTAATATTGCAGTGTTTGCCCCACTTGTGGGACTTCAGATTTGAAAGAACAAAACTCCGTAGGTGCAGTCATTGTTAGGAAGCCCATGCTTCTACTTGCATCTCTGCCACATTTGGTTGGGGAGAAACAGACAGGTTATACTTAAGGATGAAATAATAGGAAATAGCACATTTTTAGAATTGCTCAGATTCAAAACCAGGGCCTGAGTTTTAATAGGCAAAATGAGGCTGTTTAGCAATTAACAAAAAAGTATAAGACTTGGGGGAAAATCGTTGTTTTACAATTTCATAAATAAAAGCAGTTATTGGAAAACATGTCTATTTTATGCTTATGATTTCAGAATTCACTGAATCAAACATCGTTATTTACACAAAAAATGGAAGGTCTGGAAGGTGGAAGGAAAGAGGAAAGGAGGGAGGAAGATGAGAGAGGGAGGGATGAGGGGACGGAGTGAGAAGATGGAAGGAGGAAAGAAGGCAGGGAGGAAGGGAAGGAGGGAGGAAGGAAGGAAGGAAGGGAGGGAAGGAAGGAGGGAGAGAGGGAAGGAAGGGCTAATGAGAAAGAGAGAGAGAGAAAGAAAGAGAAAGGAAGGAAGGAAGGAGGGAGGGAGGGAAGGAGGGAGGAAAGAAAGAGAAAGAAAGAAAGAAAGAAAGAAAGAAAGAGAGAGAGAGAGAAAGAAAGAGAAAGAAGAAAGGAAGGAAAAAAGGAAAGAAGGAAGGAAGGAAGCAAGGAAGGAAGGAAGGAAGGCAGGCAGGAAGGGAGAGAAGGAAGGAAGGAAGGAAGGAAGGAAAAAAGAGGAAAGGAGTTAAGCAGGGATCTTCTAATAATGAAAGTCCCTTTTCCTGCTTGAATCAAAGGTGACTAAAACTTATCATTTATCTATGAGAAGAATTTGAGGACCCCTGCAAACACTGCCAATAAAGTTAAAAGATCTGATAAGCAAAAGAAAGATTAGATGGCATAAAACACAACCAAGTCTATGCCATTGTACCAATCAGATTAGAATGTTGACACTGGCCTGGAACTCTTGGCTTCAAGAACCTTGACTCTGCTATCATGAATAAATTTAAACTGTCTCCATAGCCTTGGGCCAGCACCTAAAATTTCATTTCTGTGGGTAGAAGTAAAATGCCCACGTGCTGCCTGGGCCACCAGGGGGTTGGGAAAATGGGCATCTTTGAGTGCTTCACCTGCAGTGAAATGGGCCTGAATTCCATCATTACTGCCTATGATAAGAGTTTGTGTGCTGAGTGGCCACAAGAATGGAAAATGTGCACAAAGTATTTCTTTTGTGACCTAATGTTTGCACCCTTCTTGCATTAGTAGCTCATCCAAACAAAAGCATTCCCACCCAACATAATGTAGCTCTCCCTTATAAAAATGGAAATACATTGATCTTCTCCTCAAAGAAAGACCTCCAAAATGTGACCAGCTATCTAGCACCAAACCCAGGATTCCTGGTGATGTTTATTCCTCATTTTATTGAGATAAAAATCAAGGCTTAAAATTAAAATTCTGTCATCTTTGGACAAAAATTTCAAATTTAATTACCACGAACACACTCAAGTTGAAGCCTCAAGTGTGTGTGTGTGTGTGTGTGTGTGTGTGTGTGTGTGATATGAAAGAAACTATAGACAGAGACTAAAGTATTTGGTTCCCAGATGGCCATCGTTGATATATATGACTTTTCTGAGGGGATCCATTGTTTCATTGTTTCATTTCTGAGTTAGGTGGCTCCTTAGTGATCTTTCTGCTGTAGAGTAACCATCATCTTCCACTAACTTTATCTCTGAATAATGTTAGTACAAGTGAAGATGCCAGGAGTTCAATTGTGCTCCATCCTCAAATCACCCTACCCCTACAGTGTAGCAGCAGCCCTAGTTCCTCATTGATCACTCAGGTCTCTATAGTTTATTTCTCTGTCATTATGGACAATTGAGCAAATACAGTACTATCTGTTGAAAGAGACTCTCAGGCATCCACAGCTGAACTAACATGTCCATGGCTACTGAGGAGCCTCTTTTGCAGTAGGAGAATTTTGATGAGCAGTCACAACAGGCACAAATGCTCTCACACTTGGAGACTGCTCCTAGCTTTCCATCCACATACCTCTTGCCCCTTCTCTTCATCATCAGTCCACCAATGTTGCACCTTCCAAATCCCTAAATTGTCTGACCACACTCTTTGCCACATTTTGTGATTTCCTGTAGCTACATACTTCAGCTCTCTCCTTACAGTATAATATAAACTATAAGATAAGATAGAAGTTTATATTCTGCCCAAGAGGAGAATCTCCATCCTACCATGTTTTTCATAAATAAATGGGGTTATAACATAACACCCCTGCATTCTCTTCCTAATAATGCCAGTCACCTGTAACTCATGCCAGATACTTTTACTCTTTATTCGGAGAGTTTATTTGGAACTCCTGATGAGTCTAGATGTGTACATTGGAGGAGGATGGCCAGGAGTCAAGAATAGGCACAATGGGAATGTGGTCCAATTGCTCATGCACACTTCATGTGTTTTTACGATTGGCCCCAGCCTCAACCCCTATGTAACATTTCACGTACTTGATGAATGAGTGCTCCTGGACATGCCAGACCTATGGTAACATGAATCAAGTTAACATTCTATTATTGATAAACAGCATGATTGGTATGGCCGCTGGGAGTTCCACGGTCCATTTTTTTTTTTTTTTTTTTTTTTTTTTTTTGCCAAGGCCCTAGTCACCAGCCAAGAAGCATTACTTAGAAGGAGTCTAGTGACTCTATCCATAGAGGCTTCAATTGTGAATGTCCCTAAGAGGACATGGCAAAGTCTCCACACAACATTCGCAATGCAGGCTGTAAAACCTAAGTTGCGGACAAAAGAAACAATACTTTAATAAAACAATAAATTAAACTTGAATGGACAAGCAGATTTCACGTGGTTCTTTACCTAAAGCTTACTCTCATCTGACAACCTAAGCTAGGGGGAATTTGATTCAGTTTACTTCTATAGAACTCTCATAGCTAATATATTAGCTGTTTCTGATGCTCTCAGGTCAAAGCAGCTAAGTTGATCTAATGCTAAAGCTCATTTCCTTAGCAAAGACCATCTCCTAACTTCAAATGCATCTTCTCCTTAAACAATAGAAGCCTTCTCGGCTGTGTGCGGTGGCTCACGCCTGTAATCCCAGCACTTTGGGAGGCCGAGGCGGGCGGACACGAGGTCAGGAGATAGAGACCATCCTGGCTAACACGATGAAACCCTGTCTCTACTAAAAATACAAAAAATTAGCTGGGCGCGGTGGCAGGTGCCTGTAGTCCCAGCTACTCAGGAGGCTGAGGCAGGAGAATGGCATGAACCCGGGAGGCAGAGTTTGCAGTGAGCCGAGATCGTGCCACTGCACTCCAGCGTGGGCAACAGAGCCAGACTCCGGCTCAAAAAAAAGAAAAGAAAAGAAAAGAAGCTTTCTCATTGAAATCTGCATTTGACAAAAATAATATTTAATTTTAGTTCATTTGCAGAGTGTGGGTTAATTTCAAAATCTTTCAGAAAATAATCAATAATTTGTTAAGAAATTCAAAAATAAAGATTATTCTAATATTCTGAATATAAAGAGAATCAATTTCCAGAAATAAAATCTTATACAATAAAGTGTGTTGATTTATCTTAGGGGGAGATAGTTTAATAAGATTGTTAAATAGCTTATGTTACTAAAATGTTAAAAAAAATCATTGATTTGAAGATTATCTATTAGTAGAGTTTTCACACCTTTTAAGCAACAGCATCTATCACAATTTCTTATTTCATAGACTTTTATTATTTTTGTAATTATATTTTTTGAATGTTTATCTATTATTTGTATCTCATTTATAAATATAGTTAAATTGCCTTAAATTATGGAAACTTCAAGAGTGAAATAGAACATTTTGCTACTTAAATTAGAGATTAAAGAGACAAATGATAACATGACAAGGTGACAAGTGAAAGTTCAGATTCGATCAAAAGAGCATCTTTTGTGTGCCTTTTACTTGGCACAAATTTAGCTATTTCTCATATACCAGTTCCACTGATACATTTTTCTAGGTAGCAACCATTGGTAAATGCGATCATAACAAAGTATTTTAGAACATTTAATAATTTAAAACAGATTTTATTATGTTAACTACAGCTCTTACTAATGCTTATTAAAATGTCACATTGTTTTATATACCAATTCACTAGAGCGAAACTAAAGTGAGATTTGGCTTGACGTTAATCAAAGCTCCAGCCTGTAGAGATGCTGATGCTAAATGCTTCAGGATGATATTAATGAGAATGCATCTATACTGGCTGATGCAGAGTCTAGTCAACACTATGGCTGAAGAGTATACTAAACCTAGAAAAGTTGCTGGACTTGAAAAGGCAGAATAGGTTTGTTTTGATGCTGAGTAAGGGGTGTTTAGATTTTTTTGGTCATTTTTTTAACTCTCTGTGGAACATATAGTTAACCCCTAAGCATACTCAGCCATATTCTTATTCAGGTATCTTGTTATAGAGTTGTCTACTCATGGGTGATTCCTTCGAGTCACATAAAAAAAGTAAAACCAGTTTCATCCATGTCCCTACAAAGGACATGAACTCATCATTTTTTATGGCTGCATAGTATTCCATGGTGTATATGTGCCACATTTTCTTAATCCAGTCTATCATTGTTGGACATTTGGGTTGGTTCCAATTCTTTGCTATGGTGAATAGTGCCGCAATAAACATACGTGTGCATGTGTCTTTATAGCAGCATGATTTATAGTCCTTTGGGTGTATACCCAGTAATGGGATGGCTGGGTCAAATGGTATTTCTAGTTCTAGATCCCTGAGGAATCGCCACACTGACTTCCACAATGGTTGAACTAGTTTACAGTCCCACCAACAGTGTAAAAGTGTTCCTATTTCTCCACATCCTCTCCAGCACCTGTTGTTTCCTGATTTTTTAATGATGGCCATTCTAACTGGTGTGAGATGGTATCTCACTGTGGTTTTGATTTGCATTTCTCTGATGGCCAGTGATGACGAGCACAGTAAACTATCGCAAGGACAAAAAACCAAACACCGCATGTTCTCACTCATAGGTGGGAATTGAACAATGAGAACTCATGGACACAGGAAGGGGAACATCACACTCCGGGGACTGTTGTGGGGTTGGGGGAGGGGGGAGGGACAGCATTAGGAGATATACCTAATGCTAAATGACAAGTTAATGGGTGCAGGAAATCAACATGGCACATGGATACATATGTAACAAACCTGCACATTGTGCACATGTACCCTAAAACCTAAAGTTTAATAATAAAAAAACAAATAAATAAATAAATAAATAAAAATAAAAACATTTAAAAAAAAAAAAAAAAGTAAAACCTCCCTCGCCTCACCACCACCCAGGCTGGGATACTCTTGAAAACCTCTTTACTGTCAATCCATTGGTATTTTTGGCTAATCTTTCCATCATTCAGATGGTGGACATTATTGTAACCAGATGCATGGTGATATTTTCTAACAAGACTTTGGAACAGCCTTAGATTTGCTGTACAGCAATACTGTTACTATACTAAAACAGAAGACCCTTTATAATTTCAAAAATTTCCTTCTCTTACACACACACACACACACACACACACACACACACACACACAATTAGTATATGATATGCAGCCTTCCTAGAGGGCTGTATTAAACCATGTTTTCTGTCAATGTGATATAAAGAAACAAGAGACCTCCTTGTAATTTGGATTTTTCCAGGTATCTAATTTCAGTCTAATGTACTGCTGTGAAACGAAGCCAGTAAATTTATATGGCTATTCCATTTGAGGCTTTGGTCTTTTATTTTTAGTCCGTGACAATTTCTGGTTTCCATTCCTTGTTCAGGAATGATAACAGTGTGATTTACAGGTATAACTAAGAAATGAGATTAATTAAAATGTCTAAAAGTGGCACCTGTCTGAGTATAGAGTTACACTAAATGATTCTTTCAGCTTGGTTTCCTGTAGTCCCTACCATTTGCAAGCCCTTTCCACATGCAAAGTAACAATGAAGGGTTGTTTCCTAATGGGCATGAACTAAGAAAGCAGGCCTTATCCTATGGCCTAGATATATGATTATTATCACGGACTGGAAACAACAGGTGTATTTTTCAACCTCATTTACACAAATGATCCCTGTGTTTCACAGCGTTCATTAATATAGCTTCTTGAATTGCCCAATTTGTTACAAATTTTTGCTATCAGCTGTCTTTGTGATTGAATTGAATTTGTAATGAAATAGAAGCTACCTTTCATTTGTGAACATCACTGAACACTTTGATCATTACAAGACAAACTTGATACTTTTAAAATATCTTAGGCTGTGGAAAAGGGAAAAATGGTTACTTCTGAGGATAAAAGTACCAATTGGATAAAACACTCCAGTGATTTGTATTTGCATTTCTTCTATGAAAAAATTTTAAATAAATAAACAAATGGCAATTTGCCAAACTTTATGATCATAAAGCATTATATAAAATGGTATGTAGAAATTCTGAAACCTCAGGTGTATACTCTTAGTAGTAGTTTTGATTACAATTGAAAGGTTAAATTGAATTTTGTCAACATGCCTATCAGTTATGTCCCCATCTGAGGACTACAGGAGCTATATTGCATAATGAAAGATGAAAATTTTCATTCCAAGCTATAACTCTGAAATCAGCAATTGTGTTTATGAAATAAATGGATATTTTTAACATAAATGAAACTGCAAGTTAATGGAATTTTCACAAGATAACTGGAGTCTCCATTCTTAAATTACATAAATACCAAAATCAGAATACATCAGAGAGTATGTAAGCAGAGACACTTTGCCCACTAAAACAATCTCAACTCAAGCCACTTATAAGTAAGATAGTCACACTGCCAGTCTGGCTGGGATGGTCCATGGTTAATGCCTGTCACTCTTGCATATTTTAAAATAGTGGCTCTTTCCATCTTCATGAGTGAGTTTGAACAGCTAATCATGTAGAGATTCAACTTGTAAGTCTAGCAAAATAGCATTGTAAAAGTTACATCTTATTTAAGCAAAATAATATTGCATTTATAAAAATGTAATCAAAACTACTCATCCAAATAAGCCACAGTTTGATATAAGTGATTTCTTTTTTCTACAAAAGACAGTCAGAGCACCCTTGCTGTACAGACTGTGGATCCATAGATGCCAGTTACGTTACGATTCTAATGTGGTAATGTTCAACTGGCTTACTAGTTTAAAAATTTTTACACAGAACTGCCATGTCTTATTCTGCAACAAATAATAAAATGCATCAGGAGGAAATCTAATCATACCTTATCTCTTGACCATTTCTCTTCTGTAGGTTATATACAATAGAATTCAAACTAGAAAATCAAAGTTACTCTAATAATTTATAGCATGAAGAGTGGCATCAACAAAGTTTACATCACAAAGAAAGAAAACACTTATAGATTTAAATTTTTTAAAACATAGAACACTGGTATTATTCACTAAAAGGATTCTAGAGGTCATATACAACCAAGAAAAGGTGTTCCTAGGTGACAGTACCATGCATTTATAATCTTCTTTTATATATATTTTAATTCTACTTATAAAATCTATATTTCCAAAGTTGCTGGAAGTTATCAGAAACTTCTTTCCCAATAGTGTGTTGGAGTGGATATAATCTGAGAAATAATATACCTCAATCTCTTCCAATCAACCTAAGAAAGAAATTCAGGAAGATAAGACTAATTTATCAAGGTCACGGAGAAAGATAATTTTGGAGTTTAGGCTAATTTATCAAGGTTATGGAGAAAGAGAATTTTGGAGTTTGATTTCTGGCTATTTCTTCTTCCTTTTCTTTTCCTTCCTTTCTTGTTTCCTTTCTAATTTTTAGTAACTTTGTTAGGCAGCTTGGCACCACAATCCCCACTGCTGTCCTTAGAGATTTGAGAGTGTACAGTGATGTTCCATGTTTATGAGTAGGGGATGCCATTAGCCCATAAGACCTGATCAATTTCACACCAAAGTTGTTCACTACATGTTTGGCAAGTTCAGAAGTTTAAGAGATGCCTTCAGAGATGGTGAGTGCCATTCATGGAGATCTTGATATCTCAACTGATTGATCCTCATTCCTAAAACCAGAAGTTATAAGCCACTTAGAAACAGTTCCAATGATACTTTGAGATTAACTCTGCTACTCACTCAACAGAACAGAATCTCTGGAAAAAATCTCTTTTTGCCCAGATTTTTCCCAGAGATTTTGTTCAGTGGAGTGAGTAAATAAAATATCAGATATTGGGCTGGGATGATTGTGAATGCCAGCATTGTTCTGAAGACAAATTTTCACTACCATGTCTAATGCAATGGATAGGATTGTTTGTTCTCCACCTTGTCCTCTCCAAGCAGACTTTGAGCACTTTGAGAATTGCATTGTTTTATTAGCGTCAATTTTTTTATTAAACTTTAAGTTCTGGGGTACATGTGCAGAACATGCAGGTTTGTTACATAGGTATACACGTGCCATGGTGATTTGCTGCACCCATCAACCCGTAATCTACATTATGTATTTCTCCTAATGCTATCCCTGCCCTAGACCCCCACCCACTGACAGGCCCCAGTGTGTGATGTTCCCCTCCCTGTGTCCATGTGTTCTCATTGTTCAGCTCCCATTTATGAGTGAGAACATGTGGTGTTTGGTTTTCTGTTTTTGCATTTGTTTGCTAAGAATGATGGTTTCAGCTTCATCCCTGTCCCTGCAAAGGACATGAATTCATCCGTTTTTATGGCTGCATAGTATTCCATGGTGTATTTGTGCCACATTTTCTTTATCCAGTCTATCATTGATGGGCATTTGGATTGGTTCCAAGTCTTTGCTATTGTGAACAGTGCCACAATAAATATACGTATGCATGTGTCTTTACAGTAGAATGATTTATAATCATTTGGGTATATACCCAGTAATTGGATTGCTGGGTTAAATGGTATTTCTGGTTCTAGCTCCTTGAGGAATTGTCACACTGTCTTCCACAGTGGTTGAACTAATTTACACTCCCACCAACAGTGTAAAAGCATTCCTATTTCTCCACATCCTCTCCAGCATCTGTTGTTTCCAGACTTTTTAATGACCGCCATTCTAACTGCCATGAGATGGTATCTCATTGTGGTTTTGATTTGCACTTCTCTAATGACTAGTGATGATGAGTTCTTTTTCATATGTTTGTTGGCTGCATAAACGTCTTCTTTTGAGAAATGCCTGTTCATATCCTTCACCCACTTTTTGATGGGGTTGTTTGTTTTTTTCTTGTAAATTTGTGTAAGTTTCTTATGGATTCTGGATATTAGCCCTTTGTCAGATGGATAGATTGCAAACATTTTCTCCCTTTCTATCAGTTGCCTGCTCACTCTGGTGATAGTTTCTTTTGCTGTGCAGAAGCTCTTTAGTTTAATTAGATCCTGTTTGTCTATTTTGGCTTTTGTTGCCATTGTTTTTGGTGTTTTAGTCATGAAGTCTTTGCCCATGCCTATGTCCTGAATGGTATTGCCTTGATTTTCTTCTAGGGTTTTTATGGTTTTAAGTCTAACATTTAAGTCTTTAATCCATCTTGAGTTAATTTTTGTATAAGATGTAAGGAAGGGATCCAGTTTCAGTTTTCTGCATATGACTAGCCAGTTTACTCAACATCATTTATTAAATAGGGAATCCTTTCCCCAGTGCTTGTTTTTGTCAGGTTTGTCAAAGATCAGATGGTTTTAGATGGGTGGCATTATTTCTGAGGGATCTGTTCTTTTCCATTGGTCTATAAATCTGTTTTGGTACCAGCACCATGCTGTTTTTGTTACTGTAGCCTTGTAGTATAGTTTGAAGTCAGGTAGCGTGATGCCTGCAGCTTTGTTTTTTTGTTGTATTTTGTTTGTTTGTTTTGTTTTGTTTTGTTTGCTTAGGATTGTCTTGGCTATGTGGGCTCTTTTTTGGTTCCATATAAAATTTAAAGTAGTTTTTTTTTTTTCCAATTCTGTGAAGAAAGTCAACGGTAGCTTGATGGGGATAGCATTGAATCTATAAATTACTTTGGGAAGTATGGCCATTTTCATGATACTGATTCTTCCTATCCATGAGCATGGAATGTTTTTCCATTTGTTTGCATCCTCTCTTATTTCCTTGAGCAGTGGTTTGTAGTTCTCCTTGAAGAGGTCCTTCACATCCCTCGTAAGCTGTATTTTTAAGTATTTTATTCTCTTTGTAGCAGTTGTGAATGGGAGTTCATCATGATTTGGCTCTCTGTTTTTCTGTTATTGGTGTATAGGAATGCTTTTGATTTTTGCACATTGATTTTGTATGCTGAGATGCTGCTGAAGTTGCTTATCTGTTAAAGGAGATTTTGGGCTGAAATGATGGAGTTTTCTAAATATACAATCATTTCATCTGCAAACAGAGACAATTTGACTTTCTCTTTTCCTAATTGAATACACTTTATTTCCTTCTCTTGCCTGATTGTCCTGGCCAGAACTTCCAATACTATGCTGAATAGGAGTGGTGAGAGAGGGCATCTTTGCCTTGTGCCAGATTTCAAAGGGAATGCTTCCAGTTTTTGGCCATTCGGTATGATATTGTCTGTGGTTTATCATAAATACCTCTTATTATTTTGAGATACATTCCATCAGTACCTAGTTTATTCAGAATTTTTAGCATGAAGTGCTGTTGAATTCTGTTGAAAGCCTTTTCTGCATCTACTGAGATAATCATGTGGTTTTTGTCATTGGTTCTGTTTATGTGATGGATTATGTTTATTGATTTGTGTATGTTGAACCAGCCTTGCATCCCTGGGATGAAGCCGACTTGATCGTGGTGGATAAGCCTTTTGATGTGCTGCTGGATTCGGTTTGCCAGTATTTTACTGAGGGTTTTTTCATCAATGTTCATCAGAGATATTGGCCCAACATTTTCTTTTCTTTTTTTTTTTTTTTTTGCTGTGTCTCTGCCAGGTTTTGGTATTAGGATGACGCTGGCCTCATAAAATGAGTTACAGAGGATTCTTTCTTTTTCTATTGTTTGGAATAGTTTCAGAGGGAATGGTACCAGCTCCTCTTTGTACCTATGGCAGACTTCTATCAAGCAGAAGAAAGGATATCAGAGATTGAAGATCAACTCAATGAAATAAAGCAAGAAGACAAGATTAGAGCAAAAAGAATGAAAAGAAACAAACAAAGCCTCCAAGAAATACGGGACTATGTGAAGAGACCAAATCTATGCTTGATTTGTGTACCTGAAAGTGATGGGGAGAGTGGAACCAACAGACACCTCATACAGAAGAGCTCTGGCTGGCATCTGGAGAGTGCCCCTCTGGGACAGAGCTTCCAGAGGAAGGAACAGGCAGCAATCTTTGCTGTTCTGCAGCTTCCACCGGTGATACCCAGGCAAGCAGGGTCTGGAATGGACTTCCAGTAAACTCCAGCAGAGCTGCAGCAGAGGGGCCTGTTAGAAGGAAAACTAACAAACAGAAAGGAATAGTATCAACATCAACAAAAAGGACATCCATTCAGAGACCCCAGCCAAAGTTCACCGACTTCAAAGACCAAAGGTAGATAAATCCATGAAGATGGGGAAGCCAGTGCAAAAAGGCTAAAAATTCCAAAAACCAGAGCACTTCTTCTTCTCCAAAGAATCACAACTCCTCTCCAGCAAGGGAACAAAACCAGACGGAGAATGATTTTGATGAATTGACAGAAGTAGGCTTCAGAATGTGGGTAATAAACTTCTCCGAGCTAAAGGAGGATGTTCTAACCCAAAGCAAGGAAGCTAAGACCCTTGAAAAAAGGTTAGATGAATTGCTAACTAGAATAAACAGTTTAGAGAAGAACATAAATGACCTGATGGAGCTGAAAAATACAGCACTAGAACTTCATGAAGCCTACACAAGTATCAACAGCCAAATTTATTTATGTCAATTTTTATCCACGACAGGAAGTATATACTCTTTAATAAATGATAGTCTAATGGATGAATGGATATGATGGAAAGATCATTCAATGAAACTAAGATAGACAATTTGATAAAGAATGTCATAGGAAGAATAGATGGAGAGAAATGGGAAAAGAATATTTCCGGAAGACTAGTGTAATTTAGGGTGAGCTTTTATAGGACAAGTAGAAGATGATGCTGAGAATTATGATAATTAAAACTTAACATTGAGAACTTCTAATGCTAAAATAATAAATTAAGATTTTTCCTAAAATGTAATGGAGCAACCCATTTAAAGTTCTTAATAAAGGAAGACAAGATAATTAATCTGTGTATTTTTAAGGTAGTTGATCCAGCAACTGAGAACAAAATAATTCTCTGTCTGAGGTTTATTTAAATATAGGAGAAATAAATTATTAATGTGCCATCTAAAGACATAAATGTTATATAAGTAATTCCACGAAAAATACATCCAAACCAATAAACCAGAAGACTCTCATCTGTACACACATAAACTTATACATTTATGGTAAGCTCAGGCCTGGCATTCAGAGATCAGAATTTCACAAGCTAGGTCTACTCATTCAGTTAACCAACCATGGCAGCCCAAGATATGGAAACCTTTCTAGACATCTTTTCACCACAGGAATCAATCTATGATCCTAGGCATCGATTCCTATCACCCTCTACCAAGAGAAAAGAGAAGTCAAGGAAATAAACAGTTGATTTATCCCTCTTTCCTCATCAACTCCTTAAAACCTCAGACTTCACTTATAATAGTAGTAACAACAATGGCAATGATAGTGAGTGCTCATCATGATCATAAACAAAAGTAAATCATAATTTTTTTCCTTTTTCTCAATGGACTAGAAATTAAGATTGTTGGTTTTGATTTTGAAGGGATTTTAAAAAGTGTTTTTAACAAGACATCTCATGTGGTGCATCTATGGGAGTTATAGCTACAGCATATAAAAAAGCTACTCTTCCCTCCTGTGATGTGTCTGTTCTTCTATTCAGGACCCGAGATTAACAGCACTGTTTTCCATCCCCTTGTCAACAGCATGCCCTCTATTACCCTTGATAACAGTGTGGCTGCAATTTGGACCTGAAAGAAATAGGTCTGGGATGGTCTCTCTGATACTTAGAGCTATTCTACAGCACTGTTATCTACATTTGTAATTTGTTTTCAAGAACAGTGATTTACATTTCAGTTGGATTACACCTTTTAATGTATCACACAGTAAAGTGGCTGCAATGCAAACTCACAGCTCTGCCACATTTCAAATAGTGCATTTGAACCACCAAGGAGGGGATTATAGTTGCAATTAAAACCAAAAACAGGACAGATCTTTTCATGATGTGGCAGTAACACTTTGTGGGTGGCAGGAAAGAGGCAAAAAGTTCTGTCCATACTGCTATTTTAAGGTAGTATGAAACAGCACTCCACCATTGAATTTTTATGGTCCTGGCCATATGAAAGGAGTAAACATGAGAGTACCTGGTAATATCTCAAAAAGTTAAATAAAGATGATGTTTACTGTGGGACTGCTTCACAGTATCTAAGACAGTAAAACTTTTTTTGATATATGCATTCTACTAAAAGACCATCTTTTATTATAAGGTTTCAGAAGTAAAGTAAGATTGCAAAATAGAAGCCTGCACCACTTGTTTCCCCCAGAGGAACACCAAATTTTAACAACTATCTGCACATAGAAAAGCACCATCACAAGAAACAAAAATCAGGTGAGCAATCACAGTGCCTGGTTTTAACTTCATATCGCTAAAATAGACATTGAAGAAGGTCAGAGAGATAGCCTTGAATCACTAACACCACCCTTCCCCTCTCCTCATGCAGCTCGGATAGTCTGTACACTTTGGGGAGGGAGAGTGCCGTGACTAGGGGACTTTACATTGAACTCAGTACTGTCCTATCATAGCAGAGAACAAAGCAATGCTAGGCTCAGTCAGCACCTATGCACAGAGGGAGCATTTGAACTAGATGTAGCCAGAGGGGAGTTGCCTATCTCAGTGGTCAGAACTTGAGTTTCTCAACAAACCATGCCACTGTGAGCCAAAGTGCTCTTAAATCCTATATAAACTTGAAAGACAGTCTACGACACAAGAACTGCAATTCCTAGGCAATTGTTAGTGCTGGGCTAGGCTCGGAGCCAGAGAACTAGGGTGGCACATGACTAGGAAGTCACCAACCAGGGCACCTAAGGGAGTGCTTGTGCCATCCTTCCCCCAACCCGAGGCAGTACAGCTTGCAGCAATGAAAATGACTCCTTCTTTCTACTTAAGGAGAGGAAAGTGAAGAGTAAAGAGGACTTTGTCTTACATCTTGGATACCAGCTCAGCTACAGTAGGATAGGGTACTGGGAAGAGTCATGAGGCTCCCATTCCATGCCTGGCTCATGGATGACATTTCTAGACACACCCTGGGCCAAAAAGAAACACAATGCCTTGAAAGGAAGGACCCAGTTCTGGCAAGATTCATCACCTGCCAAACCAAGAGCCCTTGAATAACTAGCAGTGATACCTAGATAACACTCCCTGGACCTAGGGCTCTGAGATGTGTTGACTTCAGGTATAACTAAAAACATTCTGAGCTGTGGTGGCTACAATGAACGACTCCTTATGTTTGAGAAAAGCAGAGGGAAAAGTAAAGGGGACTTTGTCTTGTATCTCAGGTGCCAACTTGGCCACAGTGGGGTAGAGCAACAAGTAGTCTTTTGGGGTCCCTGAGTCCAGGCCTAGGCTTTTAGACAGCATTTCTAGATCTGCCCTGGGTCAGAGGGAAGCCCACTGCCCTGAAGGGTGAATCCCACACCTTGCAGCATTCACCACAAGCTAACTGAAGAGCCCTTGAGATTTGAGTCAACATCAGCAGTGGTCTGACAGAAACACCTATGGGCCAGTGGTGGTGGTGGCCACAGGAAGAGGTTCCCCTGACTCTAGAAAGGGGAGGGAATAGAAGGAAGGACTTTGTATTATCTTTTGAGTGTCAGCTTAGCCATGGTAGAATAGAACATCAGGCAAACTTCTAAATTTTTTGACTCCAATCCCTGGCCCCCAGATAGCATCGCTGGACCTGCCAAAGGCATAGGGGAACATGCTGCCATGAAGGGAAGGAAACAAATCTGGCTGGCTTCACCACCTACTAATGAGAGATCCCTAGAGCTCTCAGTTAACTTAGGTGGTACCCAGGCCATGGTTACAGTGGGTCTTGGGTGAGACCCAGTGCTGTGCTGGCTTCAGGTCTGACCTAGCACAGTCCCAGTGGTGGTGGCCATATGGGTGCTTGCATCGTCACATCCCTAGTTACAGGGGACTCATCACAGAGAGAATCTATTTGTTTGGGAGAAAGTAAGGGGAAAGAACAAGAGTCTCTTCCTGTTAATTCAGAGAATTTTTCTGGATCTTATACATGACCACCAAGGTGTTACCTCTATAAGTCTGCAAAAACCACAGCATTACTGGGCTTGAGACCTAAATCCCTTCAAATACCTGGAGAGCCTTCTCAAGAGGGATTGGCACAAATAAACCCGGGCTGTGAAGACTGCAATAAATACCTAACTCTTCAATACCCAGATACTGATGAACATTTCCAAGCATCAAGATCCTCCAGAAAAACATGGTCTTAAAAAAAGAACTAAATAAGACAGCAGGGATCAGTCTTGAATAAATTTATATAAGTGACCTTTCAGACAGATAATTCAAACAGCTGTGTCGAGGAGACTCAAAGAAATTCAAGATAACAGAAAGACGAAATTTGGAATTCTATCAGATAAATTTAACAAGGACATTGAAATAATTAAAAAGGCTCAAGCAGAAATTCTAGAGTTGAAAAATGCAATCAACATACCAAAGAATGCATCAGAGTCTCTTAATAGCAGATTTGATCAAGCATAAGAAAGAATTAGTGAGCTTGAAGACAGGCTGTTTCAAAATATGCAGTCAGAGAAGACAAAAGAAAAAAATAATTTAAAAATGAAGCACACCTACAAAATCAAGAAAATAGACTTATACAAGTAAATCTAAAAGTTATTGGCCTTAAAGAAGAAGTAAAGAAAGAGATAGGGTAGAAAGTTTAGTAAAAAGAATAATAACAGAGAATTTACCAAACTTAGAGGAAGGTACCAACATTCAAGTACATGAAGGTTATAGAGTACCAAGCAGATTTAACCCAAATAAGACTAACTCAAGGCATATAATAATCAAACTCCCAAAGGTCAAGAATAAAGAAAGGATTGTAAAAGCAGCAAGAGAAAAAAAAAAGAAAACAAATAACATACAATGGAGCTCCAATACATCTGGCAGCAGACTCTTCAGTGGAAACTTTACAGGCCGGGAGAGAGTGGCACGACATGGCATGACATATTTAAGGTGCTAAAGGAAAAATGTTTTTACCCTAGAATAGTATATCCCATGAAAATATTCTTCAAGCATTAAGGAGAAGTAAAGACCTTCCCAGACAAATGAAAGCTGAGGGATTTCATCAACACCAGACCTGTCCTACAAGAATGCTAAACAGAATTCTTCTGAAAGAAAAGGATGATAATCAGCAAGAAAAAATCAACTGAATGTATAAAACTCACTGGTAATAATAAGCACACAGAAAAACAAAGACTATCATAACATTATAATTATGGTGTATAAACTACTTTTATCTTAATTAGAAAGACCAAATGATGACTCTATTAAAAATAATAACTACAACAACTTTTCAAGATGGACTGCACAATAAAAAATAAATAAAAACAACAAAAAGTTAAAAAGCAGGGGGACAAAGTTGAAAGTGTAGAGTTTTAACTAATTTAACTGTTTATGCAATCAGTGTTAAATTACAATCAGTTTAAAGTAATGGGCTATATAAGACAGTATTTGCAAGCTTCACAGTAACCTCAAATCAAAAAAAATACAATGGATATTCAAAAAGCATATGATGGATACACAAAAAATAAAAAGCAATAAATTAAATCATATGATCAGAGAAAATCGCCTCCACTAAAAAGGGAACAGAGAGAAAGAAAAGAGACGACCACAAAAAGCTAGAAAATAAACAACAAAATAGCAGGAGTAAATTCCTACTTGTCAATGATAACACTGAAAGTAAATGGACTGCAGCCTGGGCAACATGGTGAGGCCCTATCTCTACTAAAAATACAAACAAAAAAAAATAGCTGGGCATGGTGTTGCACACCTGTGGTTCCAGCTACTGGGGAGGCTGAAGTAAGAGGATCACTTGAGCCTGGTGAAGTTTGCAGTCAGCCAAGATCATGCCATTGCACTTTAGCCTGGGTGACAGAGTGAGACCCTGTGTCATTAAAAAAAAAAAAAAAAAAAGTAAAGAAAGAAAGTCAATGGTCTAAACTCTCCAATAAAAAAGACAGAATGGCTAAATAGATGATAAAACAGGACCCAATGATCTATTGCATAAAAGAAACATACTTTACCTATAAAGAATACACATAAACTAAAAATAAAAGGATTGAAAAGGATATTCCATGCCAATGATAACCAAAAAAAAAAAAAAAAAAAGCATGAGTAGCTATACTTAATTCAGAGAAAATAGATTTCAAGACAGAAACTGTAAGAAGAAACAAAGAAGTTCATTATATAGTGATATGGACTGATCAAGGGTAAGTATAAAATGATAGTAAATATATATTCACTTAACACTGGAGCACCCAGATATATAAAGTAAATATTATTAGGGCTAAAAAGAGAGACAAACCTCAATGCAATAATAGCTGGAGACATCAACAACCCACTTTCAGCATTAGACAGATCACCCAGACAGAAAATCAACAAAGAAACATTGATTTGATCTGCACTATGGAACAAATTGATCTAATAGATATTTACAAAAAAATTCACTTGAGGCTGCAGAATACGCATTCAGCACATGTATCATTCTCAAGAACAGATCACCAAACAAGTCTTAAAACATTCCAAAAATTGAAATAATATTTAGCATCTTCTCTGGCCACAGTGGAATAAAAGTAGCAATCGACAACAAGAGAAATGTTGGAAACTCTACCAACACATGGAAATTACAGAATATGCTCCTGAATGACCAGTGGGTCAATGAAAAAATTAGGAAGAAAATTTAAAAATCTTCAAGTAAATAATAATGAAAACACCACATATCTAAACCCAAGGGATACAGCAGAAGTAGTACTAAACAGTAAATATATAGCTATCAATTCTAAAATTTGTGTGGCACCACAATATTCAGAATATTCAAAGCTATCATGAACAAAAAGAGAAAAAAAATGGAGGAATCACATTACCTGACTTCAAATTATACTACAGATCTATAGGAACAAAAACAGCATGGTACTGACGTAAAAAATAGACACACAGACCAGTAGAACAGAATAGAGAACCCAGAAATAAATCCAAACATCTACACTGAACTTCTTTTTGGCAAATATGCAAAGAACATACACTGGGAAAGGACAGTCTCTTCAATAAATGGCACTGAAAAAATTGAATATCCATGTGCAGAAGAATGAAACTAGACTGTTATCTCTTGCCATATACAAAAAAAAGAAATCAAACCAAAATGGACTAGAGACTAAAATCTAAGACCTCAAACTATGAAACAACCATAAGAAAACGTTGAGAAAACTTTCCAGGACATTGGAGTGGGCAAAGATTTCTTGGGATTATCACACAAGCACAGGCAACCAAAGCAAAAATGGATGTGTGGGATCACATCAAGCTAAAAAGCTGCTGCACAGCAAAGGAAACAATCAACAAAGTGATGAGATCGCCCACAGAATTGGAGAAAATATTTGCAAACTACCCATTTGACAAGGAATTAGTAACCATAATATATAAGGAGCTCTAACACCTCTATAGGAAAATATTAAATAATCCGATCAAAAGTGGGAAAAATATTTGAATAGACATTTCTCAATAGAAGACATACAAATGGCAAACCAGAAAGCAACTGGATGCTCAACACCACTGATCATCAGAGAAATGCAAATCAAAACTACAATGATGTATCATCTCACCTAGTTAAAATGGCTTTTATCCAAAAGACAGGCAATAACAAATGCTGGCAAGAATGTGGACAAAAGGGAACTCTCATACACTCTTGGTGGGAATGTGAATTAGTACAACCAGCGTGGAGAACAGTTTGAAGTTTCTTCAAAAACTAAACATAGAACTACCATATGATCCAGCATTCTCACTACTGAGTATATGCCCAAAAGAAGGGAAATCAGTTTATTGAAGAGATATCTGCACTTCAATGTTTATTGCAGCACTGTTCACAATAGTCAATATTTGGAAGTAACTTTAGTGTTTATCAACAAATAAATGGATGAAGAAAATGTGGTACTTATACACAGTGGAATACTATTCAGTCATAAATAAGAATGAGATCCAGTCATTCATAACAACATGAATGCAACTGAAAGTCATTATGTTAAGTGAAATAAGACAGACAAAACAACAAGCATCAAGTGTTCTCACTTATTTGTTGGAGCTAAAAATTAAAACAATTGAACTCATGGAGATAGAGAGTAAAAGAATGCTTATTAAAGGCTGGGCAGGGTAGTAGTGGGGAGGTGAGGATGGTTAATGGCACCAAAAAAAGTTAGAAAGAATGAATAAGACCTACTACTGGATAGCACAACGGTGTGACTATAGACAAAATACTTTAATTGTAAATTTAAAAATAACTAAAAGGGTATAATTTGATTTTTGTAACACAAAGGATAAATACTTGAGGGGATGGATAATCCATTTTTCCCTGACGTGATTATATTGCATTGCATGCCTGTATCAAAAATTGCATGCCTGCATCAAAAATTGCATGCCTGCAGAAAATATTTTGGTTAGATCACCCCATAAATGTATATACCTAGTAGGTACTCAGAAAAATAAAAATTAAAAACTAAAAAATATGTAATTTAAAAACTAAAATTAATTTTGAATAAAATTTAATTTAAAAAACATTTTAAAATCTGACAATAAAAAATTATTAAAGATATAAAGTTATTTATTAAAATATGCTTTTATATAATTTCATTTAATTTTGAGATTAGTTCATTTGCAAATTTATTGAGGTATAAGTTACATATAAAACTTACCTATATTAAGTGTATATTTTGATGAATTTTGAAAGTTGCTTTGCAGTCACATAACCATCACTACAATCAAAATACAAAACGATTCCAGGCTGGGTGCATCAGCTCATGCCCAGATTCTCAGCACTTTGGGAGGCTGAGGCAGGAAGATCAAAGGAGACCAAGTTTGAGACCAGCCTGGGCAGCATAGTGAGACCTCATCTCAACAACAAAAACATATATACAAAAATTTAAAAGATACAAAGTGGTTTCATTGAAGAGTTTCTTTAAGACCTTTTTAGTCTATTTTCTCCCCTGACTGCCAGGTTCAGGCCATCACTGATCTGCTTTCTGTCACTATACTTTTACCTTTTCTAGAATCCCACATAAGTGGAATTATATAGTATTAGTTCCTATGGCTTGAATATCTGTGTCCCCTCTGGAATTCTTAGGTTGTAATCTAATTCCCAAAGTGATAGTCTTGACAAGTGGGATCTCTAAAAGGTAATTCAGTTATGAGGATGGAGCCCTCATGAATGCATTAACGCCATTATTAAAAGTGTTCCCAGAAATAGTTTTGTTCTACTGGAAGTGAAGGTTATCTGTCACCATCCACTATGTGAAGATGCAGCAAGAAGGCCCCATCAGATTTCAGCACTTGAATTGGACTTCTCAGCCTCCAGAACTGTAAGCCAATAAAAGTTTGTTCATTAAAAGTTACCCAGTCTGCAGCATTCTGTTATTGCGGAACAAAATGATCTAAGACGGAAATTGGTACTGGGAGTGGAAGTGTTGCTATAACAAATACCTAAAAAATGTAGAAGTGGCTTTGGAACAGGATAATGAGTAGAGGCTAGTACAGTTTTGAAGAGAGTGCTAAAGAAAGCCTGCATTGCCATGAGCAGAACATTCTGAGCAATTCCAGTAAGAGCTCAGAAGAAGAGAACTGTAGCAAAAATCTGAAACTTCTTAGAAATTACTTAAGTGATTGTGATCAGAACATTGGTGGAAATATAAACAGTAAAGACCATTCTGATGAGGTCTCAAATGGAATGATGAATATCTTTTTGGAAACTAAGGGAAAGACCATCCTTGTTGTAAAGTGACAAGAAACGTAGCTGAATTGTGTCCATGCCTCAGGGTCTGATCGAAGGCAGATTTTAAGAGTGATGAACTAGGATATCTGGTGGAAGAAATATTTAAGCAGAAACTCATTAGGGTGCTGAGTGGCTTCTCTTCACTGCATATATTAAAATGTAGAACAGAGAAAAATAATTTAAAGATGGAATTTATAATTAAAAGGGAAGCAGAATGTAAGGATTTGGAAAATCCCCAGTGATTTGGTTTGGCTCTGTGTCCCCACCCAAATCTCATGTCAAATTCTAATCCCCACATGTCAGGGGAGGGATCTAGTGGGAGGTTATTTGATCATGGCGGTGGATTTTCCCTGTGCTGTTCTTGTGAAAGTGAGTGAGTTCTCACCAGATCTGATGGTTTAAAAGTGTGGCACTCCGCATCCTCCAACACTTCCTTCTCTCCTGCTGCCATGTAAAACATGTCTTGCTTCCCCTAAGCCTTCCACCATAGTTGTAAGTTTCCTGAGGCCTCCCCAGCCATGTGAAACTGAGTCAATTAAACTACTTTTCTTTATAAATCACCCAGTCTTTGGTATTTCTTTATAGCACTGTGAAAATGGACTGATAAACCCAGCTAGCCATGAAAAGCATGAAAAAGCATGTGTTTAGGAGAGAAAATCAAGGGTTTGGCTAAGTGAATGTTTGATAAGGAGATTAGTATGGACTGAGGGAAGCCAGGTGCTATTCATCAAGACAATGGGAGAATTAGCTTTTCCAATTCAATTTAAAAAGACAATGGCTGAGTAGCATTGAAGGTATTTCAGAGATCTTAGAGGTTATGCTTCCCAGCAGAGGCCCAGAATGCTGCGTCCTTGAAGGCAGAAAAGTTGAGAGGAGAGAGAGAGAGAGAGGACCAGGGCACCTGCATGACCACAGTATTTGTTCCCATGCACACCTCAAGTGTTTGTTCCCCACGTTCCAGTACAGAACTCCTTGGCTGCTCCAGTTGTGGCTCAAAGCGGCTCAGGTGTGGCTCTAGCTGCTTCTCCAAAAGATGCAAGTGATGAGACTTGGTGTTCACATGACGCTAATTCTGCAAGCACAAAGAGTGCATAAGCTGTGGAGACATGGCTGCCTCTACCCATATTTCAAAGGATATTGTAGAGACATGCTGCAACTATAGAGCTGCCGCAAAGCATTCTCACTAGGGCAATGCCTAGTGAGACCATGAAAGTGGGAGGGTCAGTGCAAACAGCCTCCACTAGGGTAATGCCCAGCAGAACTATGGGGTTGGGATCACCACAGAATCTCCACTAGGGCAATGCCTAGTTGGGTGGGACTGCCCCAGAGACCTCAGAACTATAGAACCGCCAGTGTGCCATGCCAGACTGGAAGAGCTTCAGGCATGAAATCCCAGACATAAGAGCTACTATGTGGACCGAGCAAGCCATACAGGTGTGGCTGCCTGAGGCCTTGGGGCCTCAACTTATACCCCAGTGTGTCCAGGAGGCAAGACCTAGAATCAACAAAGATTTACTCTGGAGCCTTAAGGTTTGATGTTGTTCATTATGCTGGCCTTTGTACTTATTTGGGACCCGTTACCTTTTTTCTTGCCTGTTTCCTTCTTTTGGAACAAGAAAGTCTATCCTAAGCCTCTCCCACCGTTGTATTTTGGAAGTGAATAACTTGTTTGATTTCATAGACTCACAGTTGGAGGGGAATTTTCCTCAGAGTGAATTGTTCTTTGAGTCTCATTCATATCTCATTGAGTCGAGACTTTGAATTTGTATTAGTCCATTTTAATGCTGCTGATAAACACATACCTGAGACTGGGTAATTTATAAAGGCAAAGAAGTTCAATAAACTCACAGTTCCATGTGGCTGGGGATGTCTCACAATCACGGCAGAAAGGTGAATGGCATGTCTTATATGGAAGCAGGCAAGAGAGACTAAGAGCCAAGCAAGAGGCAAAAACCCTTATAAAACTACCAGTTCTTGTGAAACTTATTCACTACCATGAGAATAGTATGGGGGAACCACTCCTGTGATTCATTCTCAGGTTTGGAAACACCTGGATGTCTAGGCAGAAGAATTGAGGTTCCTAAACCTCAATTGTTGACTTCCGTGTGCCCACAGGTCCAACACCACATGGAAGCTGCCAGGGTTTGGGGCTTGCACCCTCTGAAGTCATGGTCTGAGCTGTACCTTGGCCCCTTTTAGCCATGGCTAGAGCAGCTGGGACACATGCCACCAAGTCCCTAGGCTGCATACAGAAGCAGGGGCCTGGGCCCGGCCCACAAAACCATATTTTTCCTCCTAGGCCTCTGGGCCTGTGATGGGAGGGGCTGCCGGGAAGGTCTCTGACAGGCCCTGGAGACAATTTCCCCATTGTCTTGGTGATTAATATTTGGCTCCTCGTTACTTATGCAAATTTCAGCAGCAGATTTGAATTTCTCCCCAGAAAATGGGTTTTTCTTTTCTCTTGCATTGTCAGGCTGCAAATTTTCCAAGCTTTTATGATCTGCTTCCTCTTTAACACTTTGCTGCTTAGAAATTTCTTCCATCAGATACCCTAAACTATCTCTCTCAAGTCCCACAGATCTCTAGGGCAGGGGCAAAAAGCCATAAGTCTCCAGTTGCCAACAAGTTCATCATCTCCATCTGAGACCACCTCAGACTGGACCTTATTGTCCATATCACTATCAGCATTTTGGTCAAAGCCATTCAACAGATCTCTAGAAATTTCCAAACTTTCCCACATTTTCCTATCTTCTTCTGAGTCCTCCAAATTATTCCAACCTCTGCCTGTTACCCAGTTCCAAAGTCACTTCCACATTTTGGGGTGTCTTTACAACAGCGCTCCACTCTACCATTACCAATTTACTGTATTAGTCAGTTTTCATGTTGCTGATAAAGACCTACCCAAGACTGGGTAATTTATAAAGAAAAAGAGGTTTAATTGACTCACAGCTCCACGTGGCTGGGGAGGCCTCACAATCATGGCAGCAGGCAAAATGTACATCTTACATGAAGGCAGGCAAAAGAGAATGAGAGCCAAGTAAAAGGGGAGACCCCCTTATAAAACCATCAGTTCTCATGAGATTTATTCACTACCATGATAACAGTAAAGGGGAACCACCCCCATGATTCAATTATCTCCCACAGGGTCCCTACTACAAAATGTGGGAATTATGGGAGCTACAATTAAAGATGAGATTTGGGTGAAGACACAGCCAAACTATATCAGGACCTGAACTTTTGAGTTAATACTGGAATGAGTTAAAACTTTCAGGTTTATGGAGATGGAATTAGGGTATTTTGTATGTAAAAAGGATAGGAGTTTGTGGCAACTTGGGATTAAATAGTCTTGTTTGAATATTTGTCCCCACCAAAACTCATGTTGAAACTTAATTACCATTATAATAGTTTTAAGAAGTGGACTTTTAAGAGGTGATTAGGCTATGAGGGCTTCATCCTCATGAGTAAAATTAAGCCATTATAAAGGGGCAGGCTCAGCCCCCTCTTTTACTTTCTCTTTGCCCTTCCATCTTTTGCCATGTTATGACTCAGCAAGAAAGCTCTCATAAAAGGCTGGCACCATGATGTTGGACTTTCCTGTCTCCAGAATTGTGAGCTAATAAATTTCTGTTCATTATAAATTACCCAGTCTATAGTATTCTCTTACAGCAACCAAAAACAGACTACTACAAATAGTATTCTTAGTATGACTTCAAATTTGCAATTTTTTTTTTATTTTCTATTTTTCCATAAGTTATTGGGGTAGGTGGAATTTGGTTACATAAGTAAGCTCTTTAGTGGTGATTTGTGAGATTTTGGTGCATCCGTCACCCAACCAGTATACACTACACTATATTTGTAGTCTTTTATCCCTTGCCACCCTCCCCCTCTCCCCCCATGTCCCCAAAATCCATTGTATCATTCTTATGCCTTTGCATCCTCACAGCTTAGCTCCCACATATCAGTGAGAACATATGATGTTTGGTTTTCCATTCCTGACTTACTTCACTTAAAACAATAGTCTCCATTCTCATCCAGGTCACTGCAAATGCTGTTAATTCATTCCTTTTTATGGCTGCATAGTATTCTATCATATATATATGCTGTTGACTGTTCTTTTTGCCATGCAAAAAGAACATAGTATTCTATCGCATATATATATATATATATGTATATATGTATATATATATATACATATATACATATATATATATATATATATATGCTGTTGACTTCTTTTTGCCATGCAAAAGCTCTTTAGTTTAATTAGGTCCCAGCTATTTATCTTTGTTTTTATTGCATTCGCTTTTGAGTTCTTGGTCATGAAATCTTTGCCTAAGCCATTGCAAAGTAATGACACTGACAGTTTGATTTTTGTTTCCTTTGTTGAAGAACAATTGGCTGTGAGTATTTGGGTTTATTTCTAGGTTCTGTATTCTGTTCCATTGGCCTATGTGCCAGTTTTTATACCAGTACCACAATGTTTTGTTGACTATGGCCTTATAGTATAGTTTGAAATCAGGTAGTGTGATGCCTCCAGATTTGTTCTTTTTGCTTAGTCTTGCTTTAGCTATGCAGGCTCTTTTTTGGTTTCATATGAATTTTAAAATTGTTTTTTTCTAATTCCGTGAAGAATGATGGTGATATTTTGATGGGAATTGCATTGAATTTTTAGATTGCTTTTGGGAGTATAGTCATTTTCACAATATTGAATCTACTCATCCATGAGCATGGGGTGTGTTTCCATTTGTTTGTGTGGTCTGTGACTGCTTTCAGCAGTGTTTTGTAGTTTTTCCTGAAGTGGTCTTTCGACTCCTTGGTTAGTTATGTTCCTAAGTTTTTTCTTTTTTCTTTTTTTGCAGCTATTGTAAAAGTGGTTGAGTTCTTGATTTGGTTCTCTGCCTTTTCACTGTTGGTGTATAGAAGAGCTACTGATTTGTGTACGTTAATTTTGTATCCAGAAACTTTGGTGAATTCTTTTTTCAGTTCTAGGAGCTTTCTGGAGGAGTACTTAGTGTTTTCAAGGTAAATAATCATATTGTCAGCAAACAGTGACAGTTTGATTTCCTCTTTACTGATTTGGATGTCCTTTATGTCTTTCTCTTGTCTGACTGCTCTGGCAAGGACTTCCAGTACTATGTGGAAGAGGAGTGGTGAGAGTGGGCATCCTTATCTTATTCCAGTCCTTAGAGAAAATGCTTTTAACTTTTCCCTCTTCAGTATTATGTTGGCTGTGGGTTTGTCATAGATGATTTTTATTGCCTTAAGGTATGTTCCTTGTATGCTGATTTTGCTGAGAGTCTTACTCATAAGGTGATGCTGAATTTTGTCAAATGCTTTTTATGCACCTATTGAGATGATCATGTGATTATTATTTTTAATTCTGTTTATGTGGTGTATCACATTTATTGACTTGCCTATGTTAAACCATCCCTGCATCTCTGGTATGAAACCCACTTGATCATGGCAGATTATCTTTTTGATATGTTGTTGGATTCAGTTAGCTAGTATTTTGTTAAGGATTTTAGCATCAATTTTCATCAAGGATATTGGTCTGTCATTTTCTTTTTTGCTTATGTCCTTTCCTGGTTTTGGTATTAGGGTGATGCTGGCTTCATAAAATGAATTAGGTAGGGTTCCTTCTTTCTATATCTTGTGTAATAGTGTCAAAAGTATTAGTACCAATTCTTCCTTGAATGTCTGGTAGAATTCTGCTGTGAATTTGTCTGGTCCTGGACTTTTATTTGTTGGTAATTTTTTTTTAACTACCATTTCAATCTTACTGCGAGTTATTGGTCTGTTCAGGGTATCTAATTCTTCCTGATTTAAAGTAGAAGGGTTATATTTTTGGGATCCATCCATATTGCTTCATGTATTAATATATTGCTATTTTTTCATTACCGAGTCATACTCAGATCTTGTTGATGAACGTCTTGAATTTTGGGGGGTCAATATGAATATTGCCATCATCATAAGCATTAGTGTGGACATGTGTTTTCATGCATCTTGGTGAAATAACTTGAAGCAAAATTTAGGTTAAAACATGGATGATAAAGGCAATTATGATGATGTCTCAGAGACAAATGAGAAACATGTTATTGAGTAATGGAGGAAAGGTCATATTTGTTTCAAAGTGGCAAACAACTTAGCTTAATTGAGTTTATTCCCTGGTGTTTTGTGTAAAGTAGAACTTGTGAGTGATGAAATTGGATATTTGGCTGAGGAAATGTCTAAGCAAAGTGTTAAGATGTGGTCTGGTTTCTCTTGATTGCTCATAGTAAGATGTGAGAAGACAGAAATCACTTAAAAATGGAATTGTTAATCAAAAGGAAGCAGAACTCGAAGATGTGGAAAATTCTTAGCCTATCCATATTGTAAAGAATAAGAAAGTGTGCTCAGTGGAAAAGACCAAGAGTGTGACCAAATGACTATCTCATAAGGAGATTAGTTACCCATCTAAATAGAAGCCAGTGTTCATTTTCTATGACAATAGAAAAAATGCCTCTGAAAGTAATTCAGAAATCAGAAGGACTGTGCTTCTTATTACAAACCCAGAGTGATAAAACCTCAGTCAGTGTGCAGCCATTGCAGAGACCTTCAGTTAAGGCATTATCCAATAAAATCGTGGAAACATAACTACCTTTGTGACTCGTACTGGCAGGGACATGGCCTGTGATTCCAGCTCAAGGGAGACACAATCACATGACCCAGGCATAGAACTGCTGCAGGGGCAGGGGTAACCAGAGATGTGTAGACAGAGCCACCACCACAGTGTGTCCAGATGGTGAAACACCCTCAAATTCATATGGAATTGCAAGTGGTTTCAAATGGCCAAAACAATCTTGAAAATGGGTAAAATTAAAGGATTTAATATCTCCCAATTTCAAAACTTAATACAAAACTGCTATAATCAAAAGTACATGGTAAATATAGACGTATAGATCAATGGAATAGAATTGAGTTTCCAAAAAATTAACATATACATATATGGCCAATTGGTTTATAAGAAGGGTGTCAAAACCATTCAATTGGGAAAGAATACTCTCTTCTGCATAAGGTGCTGGGACCACTGGATACACACATCCAAAAGAATGAAGTTGGACCCTTTTTTTACACTCTATACAAACTTAACTCAAAATGGATTAGTTATCTAAATATTAAAACAAAAACCATATAATTCTGAAAATATAGGAGTTAATCTTCATGGTTGTGGATTAGGCCATGGATTGTTAGATATTACACCAAAACCACAAATAACAAAAAGATATAGGTATATCTATATATATAGGTATATATATAGGTATATCTATATATATAGGTATATATATAGGTATATCTATATATAGGCATATATATAGGTATATCTCTATATATAGGTTTATATATAGGTATATATATAGGTATATATATGTAGATATATCTATAGCTATATCTTTTGTTATAGAATATATATAGTCATATATAGATATATATATGTAGATATATATTTCCATATATATGTATATCTGTATCTTTTGTTATAGAATTGTGGTTTTGCACACATATATGTGTGCGTGTGTGTGTGAGTGTGTGTGTGTGTGTGTGTGTATATACTGCAGATTAGTTGTTTCTATGGCCTGAGGTTAGGGAGGAGTTGGGAGTGACTGCTTAATAGATATAAGGTTTTATTTTTGAACTAGATGAAAGTAGTGGTTGCATCACATTATGAATATACTAAATGCCACTGAGATATACATTGTTAAATGATTAATTTTGTTATCGGAATTCATGTCTTTAAAAAAATATGGTTCATGGTAGGATAAGAAATGAGATAGACAATCAGCTGGGCATATAATTTTTAATAGAGGTTTTTAAAACACAATGTGCCCTTTATTACTATTTACTTCATTTCTGAAAACAATGGATTAATAACTAATTAAAATACTAATTTTTATCAAATAAATACTTACATAGGCCAATCTTGGAAAAAGAAAAAAAAAAACAAACTTGACACTGAAAAAAGTTAGGCCAGCATCCCTAGTCTCAGGCTGCATGTCCACTCCAATGTCGGACTGTTCCTGGCAGCACAACAGTCCAGGTTTGCTTCTGCAGACCTAAGACATAGGTCTGTTCCTACAATCCCAGTACCTAAGCCTTCACTAGTGGATACAGTTTCCAGGCCCATAATTGCAGACCCAGGCACTAGGGAAGGTCCTGTAGTCCCAGAGACCATGGCCACCCAACTTCTGACCTAGACACCAGGCCATCCAGCCCAAACACTTTCTAGCAGCAATCTCACCTCATGGACCCCACTAGCTGGCCCACCAAAATTTTTAAACAGGCTGATGGGTGAAGGCCTTTCCCAGTCAAAGCCAGTGTGCAAAGACTTGAAGAGGTGCCTACATCTTTGAATGCACAGATACTAATGCAAGATGAAAAGAATCACAGTCAGGAAAACAAGAAACCTCTTAAGGAACAAAATAATGCACCAATGACCAACTCTAAACCAATGGAGATCTATGAACTGCCTGAAAAGTACTCAAAATAATCATTGTAAGCAGTGCAGTGAGCTTCAAGAGAACAAGGATAAACAATTAAACGAAATCAGGAAAACAATAAATGAACAAAACTAGTAGTTGAACAAACAGATAGACATCATTAAAGAAAGAACCGAACAGAAATTATGGCACAAAGAACAAAATGACTGAACTAAACATGTCCATAGAGAACTTTAACAGCAGATTCAATCAAGCAGAGAAAGAATCAGTGAGCTTAAAGATGGAGAGGTCCTACGAAATTACCCAATCAAAGGAATAGAAAGGAAAAAGAGTAAAAAAGAGTAAAAAGTTATTTATAGGACTTTGAGAGATCATGAAGTAAACCAATATACACATTATGAGAATCCTAAGAGGAGAAGAGGAAGAGAAAGAGAAAAGGGGAAAAAACTTATTTAAAAACATAATTACTAAACTTCCTAAATCTGGAGAGGAAAATGAACATCTAGAATGAGTACCAAAGATATCTTTCCAAAGATATATTATAATCAAATTATCAAAAGTCAAAGAAAAAGAAAATTTTGAAAGCAGCAAGAGAAAAGTGACTTATCACATACAGAGAAACTTCTAAAATATTATCAGTGGATTTCTAAGAAGAAACTTTGCAGGCCAGGGAAGAGTGGAATAATATATTTAAAGTTCTAAAAGAAAAAAAAATCTAACAACCAAGAATACTATGCAGAGAAACTTTCCTTCAAAAAATGGAGGGGAGATAAAGACATTTCCAAACAAACAAAAACTGAGGGAGTTCATCAACACTATACCTGCATTGCAAGAAATACGCAAGGGAGTTCTTCAAGCTGAAACAAAAAAACACTAATTAGTAATATGAAGACATATGTAAATTTGACTCACTGGTCAAAGTAAGTACATTGTCAAAATTAGAATATTCTAATACTATAATGAAGTTTTGCAAATAAGTTTTAACTCTAGTATAACAGTTAAAAGACTAATATAAAGGTATTAAAAATAATTATGGTAGCTTGTTAATGGATACACATTATATAAATAGATAAACTGTGACATCAAAAACATAAAATATGAGAGGAGAAGAAATTAAAGCATAGAGATTTTATTCATGGTGAAAGGTTTTCAACTTAAAATAGAATGTTATGAATATAAGTTATTTTATGTTAGCCTCCTGGTAATTACAAAGAAATAAAACTGTAGTAGGTACACAAACGATAAAGAGAAAGAAACTAAATTCTACCTCTACAAAAAAAATTACCAAATTACAAAGGAAGACAGCAAGAGAGGATGAAAGAAACAAAGGAACTGAAAAACAATAAGAAAACAATCAACAGCCAGGTGTGGTGGCTCACACCTATAATCACAGCACTTGGGAGGCCAAGTTGGGTGGATCACCTGAGGCCAGGAATTCAAGACCAGGCTGGCCAACATGGCAAAACCCCCTCTCTATTAAAAATACAAAAATTGGCCTTGCTTGGCAGCATGCACCTGTAATCCCAGCTACTCGGGAGGCTGAGGCAAGAGAATCGCTTGAACCCTGGAGGTGGATGTTGCAGTGAGCCAAGACTGAGGCACTGCACTCTGGTCTGGGCAACAGAGTGAGACTCTGTCTTAAAAAACTAAAAAAGAAAATAACAAAATGAAAGCCATAAATTCTTACCTATTCATAAGTGCTTTAAATATAAATGTGCTAAATTCTCCCATAAAAAAACATGAAGTGGCTGGATAGATAAAAACCATGATCCAACAATATGCTCCCTATGAATCACTTTATCTTAAAGGATAAACACAGGCTGAAAATGAAGGAGTTATAAAAGCTATTTCATGCAAATGGTAACCAAAAGAGAGCATGGGTGGCTATACTTACAGCAGACAAAATAGACTTTAAGTCAAGAACTATCCAAAAAGTAAAAAAATATGATTACATCAGGGTCAATTCATCAAGAAGGTGTAACAATTTAAGATATATATGTACCCAACATCAAAGCACTTTATACATATATATATATAATATGTATATATAAAATACATTTTTATACATATAAAATATAAAATATATATAAAATATACATAAAATATAAAATATGTATATATAATATATATAGTAATGATAATATATATAGTAAATGTTAGCAGAACTGAAGGGAGAAATAGACAGCAATGTAATAATAGTAGTGGAACACAGTACTCCACTTTTTACAATGTGTAGATTATCCAGACAGAAAACAGCAGACATAAAAATCACTATAGATCAAATAGACCTAACGGATATATACAGAACATTCCATCCAACAGCAGCAGAATATGCATTTTTTTTTCAAGCCCACATGGAACATTCTCCAGGATAAATCACATGTTAGGCTGAAAAACAAGTCTCAGCAAATTTTAAAAGATTAAAATTATACCAAATATCTTTTCTGACCAAGACAGTATAAAACTAGAAATTGATGGCAGGAGGAAAATTGCAAAAGTGACAAATATGTAGAAAATAAACAACCCCCGTCTGAAAAACCAATGGGTCAAAACAGAAATCAAAGAAAATTTTAAAAAAATTATGTTGAGACAAATGAATATGGAAACACTACATACCAAAACTTACAGGATACAAGATTTCCAGGGGAAAGTTTTTAAAAATGCCTACATTAAGCAAAAAAGAAAACTCAAATAAACAACCTATCTTTACACCCAAAGGAAAAAGAAAAGAAGAAAATAGGCCCAAGTTTAGTAGAAGGAAAGCAATAATAAAAATGAGAGCTGAAATAAATATGATAGAGACAAAAATAAAAAAGATCCATAAAATTAAGATTTACATTTTTGAAAAGATCAACAAAATTGACAACCCTTTAACTAGACTAATAAAAAGGGAAAATATTCAAATAAATTAAATTATAAATGAAAGAGAAGACATGACAACTGATGTCATAGGAATACAAGGGATCATGAGAGACTACCATGAGAAACAATAGTTCAACAGATTTGAAAAACTGGAAAAATAGATAAATTCCTAGAAACATACAATCTACCAAGTCTGAATTATGAAGAAACATAAAATCCGAACAGGCCAATAATGAGTAAGAAGATTAAGTCATTAATCATTTTTCTTATTTTGTTTTTCAAAAAGCCCAAGACCTGATGCCTTCACTGGTAAACTCTATCAAACATTTAAAGAATTAAATCCATTGTATGTTAAATTCTTTCAAAAACTTAAAAAGTGGGAAATATATCCAAGCTTATTTTATGAGGAGAGCATTATCCTGATACCAAAGCCAGACAGAGATACTAAAAGAAAAGAAAATCATGGGTACAAAAATCTTAGATACAAAAATATTCAAAAAATACTAGCAAACTGAATTCAACAGCTTATTAAAAGGATTATAAACCGTCATCAAGAGGGATTTATTCCTGAGATCTAAGAATGCTTCAAAATATGCAAATCAATAAATGTGATACACCTCATTAACAGAATGTAGGATAAAATACAAATGATTATCTCAATAGATGCAGAAAAAGCATTTGACATCCTTTCATGATCACAAACAAAGTTCTCAACAAATTGCATACAGAAAGAATCTACCTCAACACAATAAAGGCCATATTGGATAAGCCCACAGTTAACATCATACTCGTTGGTGAAAAGCTGAAAATGTTTTCTGGGAACAGGAGAAAGATACATACTTTCACCACTTTTAATTAAAATAGTATTGAAGTCCTAGCCAGAGCGAGGTAAGAGAAAAATATAAAGGGCATCCACATCAGAAATGAAGAAGTAAAATAGTTTTTGCATACAGATGACATGATCTTATATATGAAAACCTTAGATACCTACCAAATACTGTTAGAACTAATAAACCTATTTAGTAAAGTTACAGGGTACAAAATTAACACACCAAAAACAATTGCTATACAGTAGCAATTATATAAAAAATAAAGAAAACGATTCCATTTACAAAAGCATCCAAAAAAAACCTCACTAGGAATAAATTTAGCCAAGAAGGTAAAATATCTATACACTGAAAATTATAAAACATTAATGAAATAAGTTGAAGAAGACACAAATAAATGGAAAGATAGCCTATGCTCACAGATCAAAAAATTAATATTGTTAAAATGTTCACTACCCAAAGCAATTTACACATTCAATGTAATCTCTATCAAAATTCCAGTAGCATTTTTCAAAAAAACTTTTCAAAAAATTCTAAAATTCATATGGAAGCAGAAAAGACGCAGAATCAACAAAGTCATCTTTGGCAAAAAGAGCAAAGTTGGAGGCATCACATAACCTGATTTCAATATATAATATAAAGCTATAGTATTTAAAATAGTATGATACCAGCATGAACAGACATACAGAACAATGGAACAGACTAGGGAACTCAAAAATATGCACATGCTTGTGTGGTCCACTGATCATTGGCAAAAATGCCAATAACACACTTGGGGAAAGGATTATCTCTTCAATAAACTGTGATGGGCAAATGAGTGTTGGGAAAGCTTAAAAGAATGAAATTGAACTCTTATTTCATACCATACACAAAAATCAACTCAAAATAGATGTAATACTTAAATATAAGATCTTTAGCTGCAAAACTACTAGAAGAAAACTTTTGAAAAAAGCTTCTTCGTATTGGTCTGGGCAATTATTTTTTTTTCTTTGTTCATTATTATACTTTAAGTTCTAGGGTACATGGATGAAGCTGGAAACCATCATTATCAGCAAACTATCGCAATGGGCAATGATTTTTTTTTTTTTGGATTAGATCTCCAAAGCATTGGCAACAAAAGCAAAACTAGACAAATGAGAAGCTTCTGCACAATGAAAGAAACAATCAATAGAGTGAAGGGAATGGGTAAAATATGTATAAACTATACATCTCACAAGGGTTTAATATCCAAAATATAGAAGGGACTCAGCTCAATAACAAGGAAACAAAGAGCTCAATTAAAAAACAGGCATAGGACATGAATATAAATCGTCTAAAAGAAGACATACAAATGGGCGGAAAGTATGACAAAATGCTCAGTGTCACTAATCACCAGGGAGGTGTATGCAAATCAAAACCACAGTGAGATATCACCTGATACCTGTTAGGATGGCTATTATCTAAAAGACAAATAGTACAAAGTCTTGGTGAGGATGTAAAGAAAAGGGAACATTTGTACACCATTCATGGGAATGTAAAATAGTACAGTCATTATAAAAAACAGTCTGGACATTCCTCAGAAAAATAAAAATAGAATTACCATATGATCCAGCAACCCCACCTCTGGGCAAATATTCAAATGAAGTGATATCAGTGTCTCGAAGAGATATCCTCTCTGTTTGTTGCAGTATTACTCACAATATTCAAGATATAGACTCAACCTAAGTGTTCATTGTCAGATAAATGGTTAAAAGACATGTGCTGTGTATATACATATATAAAATGGAATACTATTCAGCCTTAAAACAGAAGGAAAATTCTCTCATGTGTAACAACACGAATGAACCTGGAGGACATGATGCTGAATGAATCAAACCAGGTACAAAAAGACAAACACTGCATCTATGACTTATGTAAAGAAACTAAAAAAGTCATACTTGGGCAGGGCGTGGTGGCTCACGCTTGTAATCCCAGCACTTTGGGAGGCCGAGGGGGGCGGATCATGAGGTCAGGAGATCGAGACCCTCCTGGCCAACACGGTGAAACTCCATCTCTACTAAAAATATAAAAAATTAGCCGGACTTGGTGGCGTGCACCTGTAGTCCCAGCTACTCAGGAAGCTGAGGCAGAAGAATGGTGTGAACCCGGGAGGCAGAGCTTGCAGTGAGCCGAGATCACGCCACTGCACTCCAGCGTGGGTGACAAAGCGAGACTCTGTCTCAAAAAAAAAGAAAAAACATGTTAAACTTGTAGAAACAGGGTAGAATGGTAGTTACAGGTGGGTAAGGAGTAGGGTAATAGTGAGATGTTGGTCAAAGTATCCAAACTTTCAGTTACAAGATGAGCAAGTTCTGAGGATCTAATATACAGCATGGTGACTACAGTTAAGAATATTGTATTGAATACTTCAAATTTCCTGAGAGGATAGATCTTAAATGTTATTACCACATACACCAAAAGGCAACTATGTGAGATAATAAATACACTTATTAGTTTGATACTGGTAATCATTTCACAATGTATACATATCAAAACATCATGTTGCACACCATAAATACATAAAATTTTTATTTGACAATTGTATCTCAAAAAAGCATTATCAAAAGATAATGAACAAAATTATTTTAGGAAGTGAGAAGATATCATTATATATCACAGAAATATATTATTCAATTTAATTATCAAACATTTGACTTCATATACAAGGATCTCTCATTTTGTAAAATATTAAGAATATTTCACATTTTTTTCAGAAAAAAGTCATTGTAATGTGAAAAACATTATATATATTTAGAATCAGACAACGTAGGAAGGTGTATCCTACTTTGATCCAAAGATAGTAGATCCAAAGTAGGAAAAAGTTCCTTGTAGGTTTCATCAGTGTTTTTTTATTTGGAAGAAAGTGGTCTAATTACACACCCTCTCCAAATATTTTCAAGTCTCTTATCATTTTAAAATATATTAGAATAATGAGGCCAGCCCAACTATATTTTATCCAACACACTAATCTGGAATCTTATTATTTAGGGAGCCATAAGGCCCAGTGAAAGAAGGCACTACCTACATTTTCAAGAGAGGAAAAAAGAAAGTGAGAAGTAATTCAATTAAAGCTAATATAATTTTTTTTTTTACAAATGTCATACAATATACCTGACATATGCCTGACAAGTTCACGGATATTCAACTTCAGAGATGACTGATATCTCAATGTCAATTGAAGTTAACAGGACTAGCTTCTCTTCATTTCCCTTGATTCTGCTCTCTTGCATGTAGTGGCTATTAATTGTGCCAGCCTACACCCATGCTCATTACTAGAAGGGAAAACACTGTCACTCCCCTTCAAGTGCACAATTCTAGAGGCTGTAAAGGCAAGGAAATAAATCCCTAGATCCTCCAGAAAAGAACACAGTCTACCACCACCTAAATTTTGGCCAAAGTCATGTGAATGTCTGACCCACAGAATGGTAAGATAATAAATTTGTTTTTTTTATTTTATGCTTTAAAATCTATCACTTTAATCTTATGTTCTTTAAGTAAGTGGTAATTTGTTGTGGCAGCAAGAAAAAAAAGAAAGAAAAACCAGTACAATAGTATTTTAGTCATTTATAGAGATTTAAATTCGTATTGAAATTGGGAGTGGATGGGTAGGTATGAATGGGAGTACTACCAGTCTGACCATTAATACAATAAATAGGGAGTCATGGGATAGTAACCCACAACACTCCAGGTCCCTGCCAGCATTTGAATCCTTAGACTTTACTCATACGAGCTCCATTCATTGATATTTTCCAAAAGATAATATCAAAAGAAAAAGAAATTAGTTTCAGGGAGAAATAGAAAGTTCAGAGTAAAAATGGTCACTGGTTACTAGCACTGAAAGAGAATCAACATAAACATCATTCATCCTTACATGCTAGGACATATCCGATGCCTTATCTCATTTAATATTTCCAAAAACATTCAAGAAAGTTGTATTATTCATACTTTTACTAGTAAATACAGAAACAGAGAAAGACTCTTTGACCAATGTTACAAGCTAGTAAAGATTAGAGTCAAGCTTCAAATCCAGATTTTTCTGAATTCAAAATTCTTGCCAGTTCTCCTCTACTAGTGCTGCCTTCCAGGGAAAGTAAAGTGATGAACTTGTGGCTACATTTGATGTGATTATGCTTTTTACTCAGACGTGCTCACACCAAACAAGGGTTAGTATACGTAGAGAGGCAGATCTTTTCTAGTGCTTTAGAAATCTCCTTTATCTCCACTCACAAACCAATCAACTTTACATACCCTCAGCACCATGCTAAGTGCTAAAGACAGGCATCTGAGAGAAAAACAAGGCATATTTTTTTTCTTTAAGAGACTCGAAAATACTTGGAGAGACAAGAAAGGGAGGAATTTGAAAAATGTAATTGAACACTAAATAATACTGTGCTGTCACCAACATGGCACATGTATACCTATGTAACAAACCTGCACGTTGTGCACATGTACTCTAGAACTTAAAGTATTAAAAAAAATTAAAAAACAAAATAAAAAAGGATCAGGCCATGAAAATAACAATAATAATAATACTGTGCTATGTGTTCCTAGAAGGAAGAAATTAGTGTGATCTGAGAGTATCAAGAAAGCCTGCACAGAGTGGGAAGGACTCGGGCAGACTCAAGGTGGGGCTGAATCCCTGTGGTGCCTTCAGACAAGTGTGGTGCACACTTGTCTGAGAGTCAGATGGATACCAAGCAGTTGCTAAGTGCAGGAAGGCATTCCTTGCCCTCAGGGCACTCAAGACACTCACAAACATTGTATGAGTTTGTGACAAACCAGAATTCATCTTGGGATGTGATATGTTTACATCGAAGAATTTACATAAAAATTGGGGAAGAGAGAGTATTATCAATCCTGACGTTGTAGGACAGGTTCATTAGACTCAATATTATGCCATGGTTTGTCCTTTATTTTTTCATAGGTTCATGCCTGCAATAGTTCAAACTTTGGCAGTTTCATCGTGTTGTTCAAAAGGCACCGACTTGACAATTTCTGTGTAAGCTGAAGCCCAGAGGCAGGCACCCCTGGGGTTCTGATGACTGAGAAGTAGTGCTTATTGGCAGAAATGAAGGGAACTGGCTAACCTTTATGCCATTCCAGTTTCACTTCCACATCCGGAGGGTAATCCTTTGATGGTATGAAATCGATTTTGAATTTGTTCATTTATAAATTCCTCTTTATAAACATTCAGAAATATCCTCATTGAATTTTACTCATCTAACTTTTATATATTGGATATATTCAGCATCCTAATCTAGAGTAGTTAATTTAACATGAAGTGTATTTCAGAAAATTGGTCTCTTCGTGCCTGTGGCCCTTATAGACTTCTCCTGCCCATTTCTTGTTTGATGGGTTTGATTCTATTTTTTTTTCTAGGGGAACCAACCTTGTTTCTCTGTCAGTTGCCTCTCTTTTCTACACAGCATCAAATCTAACATCTTCTGCTTTCTCTCACTTCGGATAATTTCACTGAAATAGAGCTCCAGCTCATGCTTATTTTTTTATTACCTTGAAAAACAAAAAACAAAAACAAAAACCTGTTGCCCAAGAAGCTCAGCCTGCCCTCCTGAGCCAGCCTTCCCCACGCACTCAGACCCAGAATACAGGACATAAGAATGGAAGGTGCCAGTGACATGATGTATTCCCTGTGGGCAGCTATTCTACTTAATTTATCTAGAAAGACAAATTTGCAGAAATTTTAGATCAGTCACAGCTAAAGCAGTTTATAGGCAGCCAAAGCCAGAAGGGGTTAAAAACAATCTCTGAAATCTGATTGGGCAATGGTGCAGGAAAATAAAAAAATAAAACTTACAAATGTTGAAGGTGTTTAAATTTGTTTAATACATGTCTTTTTCTTTAAGGTAACTGCTTTACGTGTGGTTGATGTTTTGAAATTATGCCAATTGAAATGTAAAATAATCAGAATTTTCCTGCCCTATTCTTATTTGAATAAATCTTATTACACATTGCTTTTACCCATGACTAGGTTATTGCAGTGCCGAGTCAATATCATTCACATGATTTGGATTAAATTACAGCAGTGCAGGTCTCTTTTCTTTCTTTTCCTTCTCTCCTGAATATAAACTCACTATGATTTTTCTTTGGCTGGCATTTGCTCCTTTGACTTTCCCCCATATTCAAGAGATGGTGTATGCTCCAAACACATAACATTATCAACTTTAAGGGCTGCAATTGATTGAATATTTTGACAAATATACCTCTCTAATTCCTGAAGCCATATGGACGTGCAGGATGCCATATGGAATAAAGTACTCTGCCTCATGAAATGATCCAAAAGCATTTTTTTTATTAGCGGTTATTTCCTTGAACTGAAAACTGATTAAATTTTGAATATTCCATCACTGGGGATAGTAATCTAGCCAACTCTATATTCTTAGCAGCATCTCTGGTGATGGAAGTATACTGCTGAAGTGAAAGTCCTTGACAGGGGTCGCCACATTTTTTAAAATGTCAGGGGAAAGGTTACTTCTGTATTATTTGTATATCCATTAAGATGTTTGCTGCAGGAAGCAACAGAAAACCCTCAATTAGCTGTCTTAAAACTAGGAGGAAATGTGGTTATCTTGTATAACAGGAAGTCTCAGGCATGGCAGTGAAAGGGTTGGTGAAATCTGAGGCTCCAGAATGCCAAGAACCAACGTTCTGTCTGCCGTGACTCTGTCCTCCCTGCCTGCCGGCTTCATTCTCCAGCTGGCTGCCCTCATGGTTGTGGGGTAGCTACAGCAACCTGGGTGGGACACACACATGTGGCAGTGTCCAGTGGAAGCTAATTCATCATCTCCTGCTGACAGTCTCTTTTATAAGAAGAAATTCTCAGAAATCATTCAACAGGAACACCCTCACAACTTATTCTGTGTGTCACATGCCCGTTCTAACAGTTAGCATTTCCAAGGGAGGTGGGATTCCCATGACTGGCCTAATGTAGCATGTGGATGCAGAAGAAAGACGTTAGACCCCCCAATTAAGCTGGAGGTCTCTTAGAAAGGAAGTTAGAAGCAAGAGCTTGATGAGGAGGCTTGTAACCAACAAAGTTTGCTGCGTGCTTATAATATTTCTTTGTGCTTAAAAACTTGACTTGGCCATTCCACCTCCATGAGATCTGCTGAGTAAATTCTTTTACATGGGAGAAGTAAGTGGAGTCACCCCCAAAGACCACCAGGAAAATATTTCACTGAAATCTGAGGCTGCCCAGCCATGGATATTTGTTGAAGTCTACCTTTCCAGCACTCCAAGGACTATTTCTTAGAGAAAAATCTTACTGAAAATAAAGGACATGTAGGACTGGCTTTCTTCTTCATTGCTAAATGGCTGTAGGAGTATTTTCAAACCACTAATCTCTAATCTGCAATTCTATTTCTATTTATAAAATGTAAGACTTTTTGAATATCTTCTATGAAGTATTAATGAAGATGGAAAAGCAAAATTAAGAGCATCTAATCCATTAGCCATTCAGAACTGAAGCTTGTTTCAATAAAGTAGGTACAGGACATCCCATGCAGCTTAGAACATGAATGTCCTGGTTCATCTTGACCCCATTGAATCAGGACAGTGGTGTCTTGAGCAGAATCCAGATTTTTTTCTTAACATTTGCAAATAGTTTGGACTGGCTTATCTCACTGAGAGGCAATGATTTGGAATTCCTAATGCCTGTGCAAGTTCTTTCTCTGATTGGCTGAGCGAACTACAGCAACTTACTCTATCAGGAACTCAGAGTTATCCATCTGGTGGTGGTGGGTGAAAGTGGTATTCAGTGATTTCTAAAATTTCATTCAACTATGACTCTGTGGTTCTCAGTTGAGTTAAAATAAATTGAATCTCCGAAAAGTTCAGATGAAAGCAAATCATGGTGTCCAACCAAGTCTCAAAGCCATAGCTAATAATCATTGGTATTAAACATTTAACTATAGCTCCTAAGCAAATATTGGAATAGAAATCAAATTTTCAGTGAACTTCACTTCACAATTAATAGATTACAACGTCCATCTTTTCTCAAACATTACAAAGTTGTTGGTTTTTTATATCCAAAATCTGACTTTCTTACTATTGGCTACAAAGTATTCTCTGGTAGGAAGTCTAGGTTTTAGAGATAAATATACAAAACAAATAAGAAAAGGCATTAGAGTTTATCTTTCCTTGTCTAAGATGCAATTGAACTTCAACCTCTAAAATCTAAAGTAACAAAGAGCATTTTGTATAAGTATATGAGAAAAAAAGACAGTAATGTTCATAACCTACTTATGTCATCTGCTCTCAATTTCTCATTCACAATTCATTTGGATTCATCTTTATCCTATCTATTGAATTTTTTTAGCCCATTAACACTCTTGCTTTCAAAGTTCTGTAAATGAACATAATTAAGGAACAAATTTTTGTAAGCACTAACTTCTGAAATATTCATTATTAACCTGCTGGCTACACTTGTCCCTTTTTATATTTATATAATTAATTAAGTCTCTCTCTTCTAATCCATACATTTTCAAAAAAAATATTAATGCTATTCAGGTTTTGACTTGTCTATTTCTCCTTTCTGCAGTTAAAGGAAATAGTTTTTGTTAATCAGAATTTCTCTCACCTTTCCATTTTCTAGTAGAGTTGAAGTACTTGAGGATAGTGACAGTTGGGCCATTTTTCTAGTTTGCTAGAAAAAGAAAAAATGACAATACATTCAGAAGAGCTTGGGGAGAGGAGTAGTTATAAGTGTTCCATGATAGCAACATATAAGATGCATGGTCCAGATCTCAGCTCTAGGATATTTGTGGGGGCAGGATAGTGCCAGATCCTAGTAATTTAAATTGCTGCTCTTATATAGCATTTGAATTCTGGCTGATGAGACCCGTCCATTAGTTTTTCACAGATGACATATATAAGTAAGTCTTATACAATTTCCAGATTGTAATTTTCTGTATTAGGAAACAAATTGGGTCAAGGCTAGTAATGAAGTCACATCTCACAAAGACAATGAGCCAGGATCATCCAGTGAGCTTCAACTATTTAGGATCAGGATCCTCACAACCTAGAAGACATCCTAAACTGTCTAGAGTTACCAAGAAAGAATCAAAAGTTTATTTTAACTGTTTTTAGTAACGAATTATCTGCCTTTGATATTTTCAACCAAATAAAATAAATATTTTTTTAAATGAAAAAGAGGAAGTAGAAAACTTGGCATCACTTTTTCAAAGTGTTCCCAGATCTCGAGTCTTCTGACTAAATTACAATGGAAAATCAATTTCATGCTGGCTTACTCTGCAAAAGGCCTTAACTGGATGGCTAAGAAAAATAAAAATTGGAAATGGTCATGGTGACACCAAAAGCTGCAGCTGATTTCCCTGTGTAGGAGTTTCCATATATATAAAAGTCAGTGAACTTTTACACAGATTTGCTGATTCTAATGAACTACTTTGACAGAATTAGGTCTGAGAGTGGTTGTCAGTGAGCAATCTGAAGCTACCCACTGAAAGTTGGGCCTCTTGTTTAAAATCTCAAAAACAATATCCATGCTGAGAAAGCAGCTTGACGCTGTGCATCTATTGTGTGTCAAAATACTTACAATTTTTAAAAAATTGTCTATCTCTAAAAATGCCTGGAAGAGGTTTATACTCTCTTTCCTTATTCCAGCCAAATGTCCCACCTGGGGAAGACAACTGAATAAAAAATAAAGGAGATAATATCAGCTATGTAAAGTGTTTCTTAAAAAGGAAAACAGATTGATGTGATATAATGTATATGTGCTTGTTTGCTTTATTCTGGTGGCGGTGGATCAGCTCCAATTGCATGGCTGACCTTTGAACAAGGTGACAGGAGCGATGACACTTGAGCTGAGTCTTAAATGACAAAAATGAATAAGCAATTGGCATATCTGGACAAAGGGCTTTCCAAAAAAAGAGAACAGCTGGTATGAAGACCAAAAGACTAGGAAAAAAATGTTGATGTGTTCAAAGGCAGCAAGAAAACCAGAGTGGAATGAGTTGAACTTGAGGGAGTTGTTGTAGGAGAAAGAAAGGATAAGTCCACGTCCAGGTCGGTGAGTTTGAAAGCTTTGCAAAAGAGTTTGATATAATTCTAAGAGTAGCAGTGAGCTGCAGGAGAGTATTAGGTAGGAGGACAAATCATGGGTTCAAAAATAATTCTGACTTTATTGGGGAAAATAACTTATAGAGGAGCAAAAATAAGAAGGGATTGACTTCCAGGCTATTGCCTATTACTGAGGGAAGAAATAATGGTGTGTTGATTGGGTGGTAGAGGCAGGACTGATCAGACATAGATTCAGGACATATCCCAAAGATACTTTTGAAAGGACTTGCTGATTAGTTGAATGTGGAGAAATGGGGGGAACGGTAGGATCATGCATGATTTGGAGGCTTTGGCTTGAGTACTCTCTGGGGAGGTGGTAGGCTAGTTGCTATGGGGAAGGCTGAGCATGTTGAGGAGTGAGGAATCAGGAGCTCTCTTTTGTTTATATAAGGTTCAAGATGCTAAGTTGACATCAGAGTAAATATTTCAAGTAAGTAGTTGGATACATGACTCTGGAAATTTAGAAATAATTTACGACTAGAATTTTAAGTTTCCAAGTTTTCAATATTTAGAAGGAATGCACACTCAAGGAGCTGCTGGAAATGACCTAGGACATGAAGGGCAATTGCACAACAAACTAAGAGCAAGAAGACAGCAAAGGAGACAAAGACAGACTGTCCTAGGCAAGAGGAGGGAAATCAGGTCTCATGATAGTACAGCTAAGAGATGAAGGAAAGAGCGGTCAATGAAATAACAACAAACAAGTGATCAATGGGTGACAATAGGGGTCAAACTGCCCATGATAAGAGCAGTTTAGTGGAGTGGAGGGAACAAAAGTTGATGGAAATGAACTAAAGAGAGAATGTGAGGTGAGAAGATGGAGTGGACTACTATAGATCACTTTTGTAAGTTTTTGGTTTTATCATTTTATTGTTTTGCTTGTTTTAACTCAAAAAAGTATCCAAAATAAGGTTGTAGCTGGAGACAGGAAGTCCGGATTCCAGGGAGAGGTTTTGATTTTACTTTTAAATACCAGACATTATGGTCGATACGTTTATATGCTGATGGGACATATTAATAATGCACCAAATGAGAAGGTACTTGCTGGTTCCTTCCTTTCAAAGGAGGAAAATAAAACTAAGTGGCCTGGAGGGAAAAGGTATTGCAGTGGGTACTGGGTGCATTGCAAGATCAGCCTGCAGCTGCATAGCCCTTCAGAGATGTCACTGCAAATGATGGAAACACTCTGGAGACTGAGGGTTCTGGAGTAAGATATTTTAAGGCCAAGTTTAGAGATACATACAAGATGCACACATGCCACAACACAATTTTGTCGACAAAGCAAAATTTTCTGGTTGAATTCATCCATTAATTCCTTGATTTAATTCATTCATTCAACAAATATACATTAAGCACCTAGTGTGGTCCGTTTACTCTGTTAAATACTGAGGGTAAAATGATAAAACAGACATGGTTCCTGTCTTTTTAAATACATTTCATTATATTGCTTAAATGTGGACCATGTCTTGTGATATTCACACATACACACATGCACTAAAACTATATATATATTTATATATAAACACTAAAACTATAAATATATAAATATATATGTAATATATATATAACTACATATATAGTTTTATATATAACTATATATAGTTTTATATATAAAACTAAAACTATATATATTTTATATACATATATAAAACTATATATGTATATGGCATTATTTTGGATGAAATTCTGTAACAGCCTATGTATCCTAAAATTTGAAAAATATGGATTTGCTTTAAATGCTTAGATCTAGGACTAATTATCATAGGCACTCAACTTCAGATGACTATAGGAATGATTTGGATAGCCCATGAAAATTGAAAAGTTTATCAAACTCTTGATTCTTAATCTAAATAATAAGGGACCTCAAAGTAAATTCAAGATGGAAATATATAAATATATGTTATCGGGGCTGTGAGGCCTCTTCTACCAAACATCCTTAATGGCAGAGGTAAGAAAGAGCTACACTATTCATTCATACACATTCACTCATTCCCGGTCAGGGGAGATGTACCACCTAGGTTCGGCCTGACTTCAGGGAGGTCCACAGAGTGCAGACAATCTCACTGTGACCAAGAGTGAAACTGCATCTCCATGAGCAAAGCGGGTGAAGAGCTTGAGAGGCCAGTAAAAAGTCCATGGAAACTGCGTATTGGCAGGGATTTGAAGTGACCTGAGATGTTATTTCTGGTGGCAATTGGGAAACTTTGGGAACTTGAGATCACCCAATGTCTCTCAGTATCTACAATGTGCCTATTGCAGATTCTTGATTTTCTGATGTTGCTTTCTTGGATGTAATTTTATGCTGAAAAAAAAAATAACTGCTGTCTCTTGTTCAAGTGCCTATTCATAACTACATACATGGTTATTAAATGAATAAGCAACCTGTGCTGCTGGGGCCAAGGAAACTGTGTGTAGTGGAACACAGGGTGAACTATGGGAAGTGATTTGGAGGAATAGGAGGGAGACTATTCAAAAGCCAACTTGCAACTGGAAGTTTTTGTTCTCTGACAAAAATAATCCTGTTTCCAAGGTCCTTCTGTACTCTTCTGTGTAGACAAAGAAAGAAACATTTCTAGTTGCTAATTTGAAACTTGCTGTAGCAGAGAGGTATATTACTGTAGTTTCCAAAATTATACGGGTACATGCAGAGGTTAACAGGAACAACAAGGTTAGAGTTGCAGAAATAACTACAGTCCACTAAAGTCTTTGCTGTTAGAATAACAGCAGCCATGGGCATGAAAACAAGAAGACGTCAAGCATAGTGAAATATCAGAGACAATCACCAGCACAGAAATGAGAGAATATCAGAAAGAAAGACGTGAGGATAGAGAAGAAAAAGGGACACAGCTCCTTTAGCAACTGTTCTCTAACTCTTTACCTAGTCTCTATCAGAGGATAAACAGTTAACACCAGAATTGCACGACATAATATCTGCAGAGTATTCATGATGACTCGTTCTTTCTGTATAGGTCTATAGATATGTGTCATACTTTATCTTGTTATCTGTTAGTAAATTGTACTTGTTTTGCCATAATATGGGTCAGTTATTCTCAAACGTGCCTTTAAAAAAGAAGACCCTGGCTAAAATCAACACTATTTTATTTTCTAAAATACTTTGTTTATCTGGTAATGAAGTTTACTTTCTTCTTAGATATACTTATTATTGAAATGCATTTATTGGCTTGGGGTGGTGGCTCAGGCCTGTAACCCCAGTACTTTGGGAGGCCCAGGCAGGAGGATCTTTTGAGCTCAGGAGTTTCAGACCAGCCTGGTCAACATGGTGAAACCCCATTTCTACTAAAAGTACAAAAATTAGTCAGGTGTGGTGGCATGTGCCTGTAATCCCAGCTACTGAGGCCGGAGAATTGCTTTAACCCAGGAGGTGGAGGTTGCAGTGAGGCAAGATGGTGCCACTGCACTCCAGCCTGGCAACAGAGTGAGACTCTGTCTCAAAAAAAAAAAAAAAAAGAAAAGAAATGTATTTATTAAACGCCTAATTGGGGCACTCTTTGGACCCTCTACCTACTGAAAACTAGTAATTTAAGAATATATTAAATTAATATAATTTACCATTTTTAAGTTTACCTCCTCACTAACTTTTCCACAATGTTTATAAGAGTTTTGAATATTACTCATTTTGTTCAATTAATTGAGTTATAAAAATAAAATATGGAATTTATAATAACACTAAGTTAAACTATAAGTATAAAATGAAAGATAAATGCTATAAACTTTCTAATTTAAATAACACAAGAAGTAAACAGGCAAGCATTACATAGACACATAAGAAAAGCAGAGATAATCTATGTTAAACGTTGTTCCGAGCTGCCTGGTAGCAAAAGCAAAGGGGTCTATACAAAAAGGTGGTCTAATTTCTCTGTTCAATAATATAAAATGAATATAATCTGAGAGAGTTTCACACATCAGTGCTTAAATGTGGGCCTCTGAGCTGTGTAATGAGGAAGATCTGTAAGCATTTTTTTCCAAGATGCAGAATTATTCTTATATGACCAATTTTTCTGTCATCTCATTCTATTAAGCATTTTCTGGTTTTGGTCTCAGTGAACAGAGAGCCACTCAAGTTTGCCTAAGTAAACAAAATTTAAGTTTGCTTAAGTAGTGGCAAATTGAAAGTTGACCTCACTGGTATCTAAAAATGTGAGACCTATACATATTTCAAAACATCATGTTGTACATAATTAACATACGTACTTTTTTTTTTTGACACGGAGTTTCGCTTTTGTTGCCAAGCTGGAGTGCAATGGCTCAATCTCGGCTCACCTCAACCTCTGCCTCCCAGGTTCAAGTAATTCTCCTGCCTCAGCTTCCCAAGTAGCTGGAGTTACAGGCATGCGCCAGCACGTCTGGCTAATTTTGTATTTTTAGTAGAGACGGGGTTTCTCCATATTGATCAGGCTGGTCTACAACTCCCTACCTCAGGCGATCCACCCGCCTTGGCTTCCCAAAGTTCTGGGATTACAGGTGTGAGCCACCGCACCCGGCCTAACATATATGTTTTTTATTTGTCAATGAAAAAAAAAAAAAAAGATGAGGCAAATGTGGTTGATTGTCCAGGGCCTGGATATTTAATTTGGTAACCAAGGTTAATGTCTTTACAGAATGCCATCTCTGCATCTCTCTTCCTTATGACTTCATTTCACTCCGTACATCTATCCATTTGTCTTTCTCTCCTCCAAGGGTATCTGATGTTTGATTATCTTATGCTTTGCTGAAAATCACTACTTCCATGGAGCCTCCATATGACTCTTCAACTCAAGTATCTCTGTCTCTTTCAGTTCAAATTTCTGAGAGTCAGTGGTTTTATAGGTTTTTATTCATTCAGACACCTGTTCCTGGTCCAATCAGCTATGGCTGAGGACTGGGGAATTAGAGGTCTTCAAAGTAGGATTAACTTTCTAGGGGCTATGGAAAGAAGACAGAATAAGACATATCTAATAATAGCTTTCAGCAAAATATGAGAACAATGTAAGAGGGTATTTTTGGGAGTTTATTGGTCTTACATTGTTATTGAATTGTTACTCCAAACACACTTTGCAGCATGAATTACTATAGGAACATAGTGCTTTTATGTTTCTAGATTCTGCGTGCAGGCTTTACATAGTCTGTGTGTTCTGATGTAATGGGCAATGTCACAAGACAGCAGATCAGCTGAAGATGTGGCTGGACTCTAGGAGACAGTCTCTCTTCTCAAGTCAACCTTTGGCAGAACCACTGAGTCACACTGGATTATTCACCTCCAGAAGCCTGGACAATACTATCTGCCTTGATCCCCATGTACACTCTACTAGCTATCAGCTCTATTATTGCACCTCTGGCATTCATCAAAAGCAGGGGCACTGAAGCCTGACCATCGTTAAATTGAAGGAGACAGCTGGAAATTCTATATTTCAAAAATCCTTATTGATGGTCTACTACATGCTAAACTTTTTGCTAGGCTCTGGGATCACCAAGATAAACAAAACACAATTCCTTCTGAGTAACTCCCAGGTACTGAGCAGAGAGAAACACCCAGATGAAAAATGTTATGTAATGTGATAAGTGTGGTAAAAGTACTGTGGACAAAGTGCCATGAAAAAAGAGAGAGGAAATATAATTAGGAGAGACTCCTCTTCCTTTTGTGCATTGTTGTAGAAGAATTCAAAAAATAATTTCTAAATAGTTGAAGAATTATAAACTGAGTGATCATTAGAGAGGTTTTTAGTGTTTTCTATTTGTTTTATAATGGGTTATTGAGTTTGCAGTACATATGGCTCCAAATTGAATCAAGATCTCCAAAACTTTGCTAGATTAATATGTTTCTAAAATATTGTGATTTAAACCTATGTGTTTTAGAAAAAATACAATGCCTTTAAGAAGGCTGTGATTTTCTACTTGTTCTTTTATTTTTTCTTTTGGAATAAAATCTTTTAAGGGAGAAGAATTTAATTTACCAAATTTCAGAATATGAGTAACTCCCAGGTACTGAGCAGAGAAATTCAGAATATGAAATTTGGTAAATTAAATTCTGTGGCATTTTCTATGGATAAGACTTTGACTTGTACACCTAGAAGTGTTCACATAAATATACAATTGTTTATATTTAAAATGCTATTCCTGAGATGTCTGAATGCACCTGGATTAAGTTATAAAATATCTGGACCATTTCTATGTCCACTTAAAATTGCAGTAATCATTTTGCAAAGAATATATACAGATATAGACATTCAGTCAAGGGATTAGGTATGAGGGTATGAGGTCTGCAGAAGAGGCTATGGTTCACAGCTGACTAACTTCAGGTTGATAAGTGCTTATTGGGATGCCACGAGAACATGCTCCCTGGCTTCCAATCTCCTTTCCCATCATCATCTAGACAAATCCAGTCTTCAGTATATGCTTTATTCACATGGAAATTTGAATCAGAGTGTTGCTTATCTTGGATTTTGTTTCTTACACACTAACTAGATGTGGGAAAAGAGGCAGACAGCCAAATGTCTGTGGGACCCAAATGCCCATCTGGAAAATGAATGGTAGACTAAGCCAATAGCCTCTCAAATTTTTATTTTTTTGATAGGCACCTCATCAGATTAATAAAAAGTGCATTCTCTTAAATGCAAACTTATTTATTCTAACTTGTGGGAAAGTACTACCACATAGCTACGTTATATACATTATAAACTATATGTGAAACAGAAAATAAAATAATCCCGAGATATATGTACATGTAAATTGTTGGTAAGATTTTAGTTCTTGCCTTGAGTGATGAATTCATGTGTACTCATGAATCATGCCTGTTTCATATGTCATACAATAAAGTATAATTAAAATGAGAGGGGGCTTCATGAACCAAGGTTGATAGAGAGTCCTGAATTTAAAATAAAGTAATCATATCTATGGACTTGATTTTCTAAACTTAGATTTTTAAAAGCTTGAGATGATGAAAAAATTGTACAATATTTTTAAATGTCTTCCTAACCATGATTATGTAATCCTATTTTATCTGAAAGACAATAAACACTTAGAGTGCAATTCAGCATTACTGAATTGGATGCAGATCCATATGTTAAATAAAATTTTTAAAGACTTATTTATCTCCTTTTTTTTGCAAGCCTCTTCATTTCACTTTTTAAAATGTCATGGCTTATGCTATATGAGCTCTTCCCTCAATTGTTTCAAATGGGCTTATCTTACCAGTGGCATCTGAAATCAGCGGCTTCTTTACAGGAATAATTTAAATCACTTGTCCATTTTGTGCTGGTTAGTCTAGCTGAAACTACATAATCTAGTTCCTAAATCTGCTTAACTAGGTGTACAAAAACTCTATTGTGTAATGATACATTAGGCAATTGTGTGATTAAAATCGTCCTGTCCCTGGCTTCACATGGAAGAGCTCTCTTTTTCTCCCTCAGTTTACCATGGGTACCACAAGGGATTCATACAGCACTGATACGCAAATGGAAAGCAATAGTGTTGCTATACTGGTTGTTAAAGAATTGAATCACTTTCATACTAGATGTAAATAGTCACTTTCCCAAGCTCCTCAAAATACCACCACTCCGGCCCTTCCTCTAAACGCTCACATCTCCCCAAGATACAGCAAATAAAGAATTAACATCTACGTCTCTGTGGGTGGTGTCCATCCTGATTGGTCTGATGAGTGTGCAAAGTTGGGGGATACAGCCCTGGACCTCTGACCTTCAGACTGGGTGAGAGCATGGGAGAGAGTTTATATATTAAATATTAGTAAAGTTCAAGTTTTTTATTTGTCTAAGTGAACATAAATAGACAAGAATTAATTATCATATCCTCTCCCCAAAACCTTCTTTAAGACCTCTGGACTTAACAGTATCTAAGATTCCTTTGAGATTACCAGGAAAAAAAATCTCCTGTGTTTTTTATAATCGACAAATGGAACTCTTCAAATTCAAAATTACATTTTTGCATAATGTTTCATACATAAAATTCTATTTTGGAGACAACTTTTCAGAAATATAGCTGTTCTAAACATATTTACTGATACTTTTGTTCATATAAACAGATGTAGGGGAACTAAAATATGATGTCTAAATTCAAATCTAAGCTTCATTGCTTAGTCTCATCAACTTGATAAGAGGAAACTCAGTGTCACATAATTAAGGGTAATATTGAATATGTGAATTCTTCAGCAGTTGATCATATTTATACATTTAGACTTTCTATTTGGCTGCACACTTTGTAGGAAATTTTTCTAATTCTTTTGAATTAATTTAATGTCACTGCTTGAAATAGCCTAGGATATAGAAAAATGTCCATGATTTTCAAAAATGTCACCTTCTCTATGTAAAGAATGGCTTTTTGTTTTCTTTAAAAAAATAATAAAGCATTTGTATTGAAACACTCTATGTGATGGCTGCCACAGGAATCTGTGCATTACTCCACAGGTAGAAACCAATTGGATCTTCAGTTGGGCAGGTTGGCCTTACCCCAATTTTGAGCACAAATATGTTGTATCATCACAACCTTTGGGGCAGTTGTCGTGACTTGAGCATAGCAGGATGAATAAAACGCTTCCAGAAAAACAAAAATCATTATATTTGGAACTTTCTCTTTTTAGCAAAGTAACAGAAACAGGTTTATTGAAGTTCATCAAACCTTCCAGGTTTTTTTTTTTTAAAGAAATACATGTTGCTGTATCCTATTGAATTCTGGCATCTTAAGAGAGGACTAATAAAGAGTATAAACATTTCTCTCTGTGCAAACATGTATGAGATTCAGAAAAATGATAGCTCCTAGATCAAACACAAAACCCCTATCAGGCTTAGCCCCTAAAAGCACTAAGAACATCAAAAGCAGTGTTTAGTCCACATGTCAAAACAAAAAAAAAAAAAATCAAACGAAATCGTTGATACCTAGAACAGTTTTGTTTTAATAAAACAAATCATATACATCACAGTGGGTTACATAGATTCTGGATTAAGTTTGCATTTTAGCTGCTATTTTGATATCCCTAAGTGGATGGATGAGAAGAAAGTATGGAGTGGTACCATGCACCCACATGACAAAGGGACACAGGAGAAAAACAAAACAAAACAAACATCCAAACCACAAGAATAATAAAAAATGGATCTGCCAAATACCTTATTGCAGTATCTCACTTGGTCCTTTCAACTATTGTGTTAGGTATTATGACAGATCCCATTTTATCAAGGTTCATAAAGACAAAATAAATCAGTTGAGGGTCTAACAGGTAGTAAACAGTGGAACAGGGATTAAAATTCGGATCTATCACATCAAGGTTTTTGCCCCTAATCAGGATTGTATCATGAAAGAGAAAGCAAGGTATTCATGGGCACAGTTTGTGCCAGAGACTTTGCATACAATGTTCCATTTCATCTCCACAGCATTAATCTTTCTCAACATGGTTGGAAGTTAAAAAGTATATGTTGAAAGAATAAATGTAATAACAGCAAAGAGGGCATTTTATGTCTGGAAAAAAATAATGGCAGAAGAGAAGGAAATAGGAACAAAAGGCAGAAGCCAGAGATCATACCAGAGGTAACTGCGCTAAATGTAACATCAGCACCCTCAGTCCAGGAGGAATATTATTTCTACTATTTGTGGGATAAATATTCTAGAATTATTATTTAATGCTTAAGGGACAGGATTACCCCAGTAGATATGAATATTTGGGGGAATATCCAAACATCTGGGTTCAAAGAAAAAGACATCTAGATGGCAAAAGTCTGACACAAGTCATTCTGTTCCTCAAAGGCATTTTAATCATTGTAGTTCTGTTTTCTTTGACAAATAAAGCAACAAAGCATTTTCTCCTAATAAGTTAAATTGGAATTAACACAAGAGGTATCAACCCAAATTTCAGAATGACACTTTTTTTTCTCTTTTTTTGAAAGGGTCTCACTCTTTCGCCCAGGCTGGAACAGAGTGGCACGATCATGGCTCACTGCAACCTTAAACTCTTGGGCTCAAGTAAATCTCTCTGCTCAGCCTCCTGAGTAGACAGGACTAGAGGCATTCACCGCTACACCCAGCTAATTTTCTTTTTAACTGTTTTGCAGAGAGAAGTTCTCACTATATTGCCCAGGCTGGTCTCAAACTCCTGGCTTTAAGTAATCTTCCCCCTTTGGCATCCCAAAGTGCTGGGATTACAAGCATGAGGAACTGTGCCCACCCAGAATGACACATTTTTTAGAATAGAAGAGAATATCTAGAAAAATATTATTCTTCAAAGTCATCAATTTTTTAAAAAGTACAGCAACATTGCAGGAGTTAATTGCAGATGCCATCTGGTTCCATTTCTGTATCATATGATCTCCTACTGATTGTAGTAGTTAGGCTACGTTGGGTGCAAGTAACAAGAAAAGTAGAGCAGGCTAAACAGCCAGGAGCTTAGTTCTCGCTTTGATGAGCCCAGTGGAAGGTAGGTGCTGGCACAAGATTGTCAGCCTCCTGATGCCATTGGGAGCCCATAGAACAGGGCAAGCTGCATGCCCAGCAGTGCATACATGCTCAACGTCAAAAGAAGGAGATGGACAGGAAGACAAAGTGGTTTTGTCTGGAGAGATTTTGTCTTTTTATCTGGAAGGAAACCTTCTTCCCACCCGTCTCCTGGCACACCACCCTTTGTTCCTCCATGCTTCTAGTGGATCTCGTCTTCAGTTCAAATCGTCCGCACTGTCCCATGTTCACTTGTTACCCAGTCACTGGCCACGGGGAAGGAAATTTGGGTAACAGAGTGATATCATCAGGAATCCTCCCAGACCTGGCTCATCTTGACTTCAAGGGATCTCAACCAGATGCCTGACAAATCAAAGTTGTATTGACAAGGATACTTGCAAGTGGGATAGGATAGCTGGCTGCTGTGTAACCACTAAGCCTCCTGCAAGTCGATGACAGAATTATTATTTCACAAGGAGGAGTTGTTTGGTTGAAATCAGTGTAAGCCTCTTTATCCAAAGATAATAGAACAAAAAAAAATTTTTAAACATCCATATTTACCTTTACAAGTAAAACAAATAATGAGGCCACATTTATTGAAGGCAATTGGAATAAAAATGTAACTTAAGACTCGAGATTGTATTTCCTTTCAAATGACAATATGCGTATTTCAGACCACATTTTAATCTGCAGTTTTGAAATATGCAAAATGCTTTTTATACTAAGGCAAGAGAATGATGAATATAACTACTACATTGTAAAACATCAGTTTTCTTCAATGTAGTCGGTGTTGCACCATTATTTTAAAAGGCCATGGACAGTAACAATATGTTTTTGAAAACTAAATCCTAGATGGCAGTGACAATGTGTAAATGTACTCATTTATATATAATGAAATGTTAAATTCCTAAAAGGCAACTCTAATTACATGGAAGAGGGAGAAACTCCACTGTTTGGTTGCATTCATTTGTCATATATCTCAATAAGACACAATTACTTATTTAATGTTTTAATAATTTCGTTAATGCTGTACGACCCTTATTATAAACAACGAACGTGGTAACATGAGAGGAAAATGTTAAGAAAAAGGAGAAATATTTCAAATTACATGTATGTAAAACAATGCTATTTATAATTTAATCATCTCAATTCTGTGACATTAATAATTTATCAGAAGCTGCATCCTGGGTAGCAGCCCAATACGTGTAATTCATCTCCTGGAGTCACTGATGATGGTCAGTTAACCTAATAAGTCCAGAGTGATTCAGCTTCCTAAAAATTAATTTAGTAACTGTCCAGCAGTTGGTTCCTTTAGAAATTTCATCATCTGCCATCCTCTGCATAAAGTTCCGGTAGAATTGTGCTAGGAATGGTGGGGTTTGGATTAAATACTAAACTGCATTCAGGTAGTTCTTGCACAAATAGTCAGTGTCACTGTCAGATGTTTTCTGATAGCAGCATACCAAGAATTCACAATTACTGGGCTCCGTTAGGGTAATATGGTTTTATTCTCAAACTATGTGAAAACAGCTCCTTCTTTGAAGACCAAAACTGATTTGTTTTCTTAATCCCATAGCCCTCAGCTTCATAGAATTTCATGTGCTATTTATTCTGGGCATCAATCATAAAATGTCTCTTGTGATTTAGAAAGTATATGCATATCAGAGTCAGAATTTTCTTACAATATCAGAAGCAGGGAGTTGGATAGTGGTCTACATATTTCACTAGCAGACTTTAAGGCATGGGAGAGCATGAATCACAGTGAGAAACCTAAACAGAAGGGAGGAACAAAGCAAAATAGAAAACTAAACTTTAAGATTCTGTGTGTGTGCTTGTGCGTGTGTGTCCGTTTATAACATAGTTTTCTACCTTGGTAATGAGTTGCCAATTAAGCAATTTTGCTACTAGGGAAACTGTCCTAACTTGGAAACATGTTGCTTTCATTCAACGGCACAAGGAGAAATCCGAGTAAGTCAAGATCAGAAAGAACATCTTTCCTAGACTAAGATAATGATCAGGTAAATCTGCCATGAGAAATCACAATGTGTTACTATTTCTCATTCTTAACCAAAGATCAGCTGCAAACAGCAGGACAGTATCTCATGTGGTGAGTTATTTAGGTTGGGTTTTACCTAATACTCTGAAAAATGCATTAATCCTTTGCTTCAGCCCTGAATTTAGTGGCTGGCTTGAGTTCCTGTTCTCTGGCATGAATACAGCATAACAGACAAGGCATCCTTCTCATCTCGACCTTTCCTGAGGCTGCAGGAGTAAAGGGGACTGTGAGCTGTGACTGCTTGATTGCTTGGGAGTATTTATGAATGGATTTTTTTTCTCAGTCCTTGAGCCAGTTCATTCACACCTGCGTGTTTCTAATTTCAGAAAACTGCTGAGTTTTGTTCTTAGAAATAAAGGTATCACTAGGACCATAACTAGTTACTAAGTCATGACTTTTGTCATGCCCTTGAATACATCCATCATTTTTCTTCCCATCACAGATCTGTCCTGCTTTTTAAGTTGAGAGGCTGATCCATGAGACTCCAATGATTTGAACTCTCAAATCATTTTCCTCTTGATTCAATTGCTTATGACTTGGGACCTATGCATAAATAACCCTTTTATTGTCATTCAAATCTTTTTCACAGCATTGTAGTATTTATAATCAATATGTTGTTTATGATTTAGAAAACTCTTTGGAATTATTTTATAAGATTCAAAGAAAAACCTCATGCCATTTTTATTTGTCCAGAAAAAAAAGAAAAAAAAAAGGAGAAGGTGGGGGAAGGAGAAGATGCATACTTTAAAAATGCAAGCAGTTATATGGGAGAAAGGAAATGGAGGAGCAGGGGAGAAATGTGTGAAATACAAACAAAAAGACAAAAATTGATTCCGTGAAGAATGGAGTGAATTAAAGCAAGCAAGAAGAGCCGCTTAGCAGAACAGGCTGTCCTCCACGTATGAGGATCTTGCCAGTGAACTTTGCAAGAGTCTCTAAAGTAAGAACAGAGATATAAATGCCCACCAGGAACCAGACACAAGGAAAACACTTTTTTTTCTTCCAGGCAGAAAAAGAAAGAAACGATATGTTTAACACGCACCGACCGTCTATACGGTGCCAACTGCGTTCAAAAGCTCGTCTCTCAAATGAAAACCATGCTTGCTTGGACTCTGCAGATCAAACAAAGCTGTTTGAAGATAATTATGCTCTAATCCATCTGTAGTCTCCTTGTAGGTGCTTGGGAAAGTGAACTCAATTTTCAATAGGAGAATCTTCCCTAATATCTCGGGTCAATAGGATTGCCGGCAAGAGACCCCAATTTAAAGGAACTGGGCCTGGATCGAAGGCCCTTGCTAGGTGGTGGATTTTTATGATGTTTGAGTCTTCACTTTACTTTTGCTTTTCCTTCAAAGCCAAGAACAGAAAGAGATCATGTCTCTTCGTTGTAACTGTATTTCTGTTGTGGGCACTTTGCACTGAAACATTCGAGTCTTATTTATAATCAACAAGGTTATGATTTTCCTTTCTCTGTTTCCTCTTTTATTTTTGCCATATTTGGCAACAGAAGATTGGCAAGCCATTCTCCTTTTCAGCATACATCCCTGCTCAAGGACTTGATTAGCACATTTTTGCCAATAAAGCAGGCAGTAATTAGTTTTTAATAATCAGTACATTTCTGCTATATCAGCAAGCGATTCCGAAGCCTGAGATATTTTAAAAACAGTACTCAATAGCACAGGATGCCACATATTAACTTTGGGGCAAATATAGCTTTTAGAATAATGTTTTGAAAAGCAGCCCCCTGTAAATATAAGGTGGTATGGCACCATATGGAGACTGGCTTTCTGACATATGGCTTGAATTAACAAGTTTAAAACTGTTAGGATCAGTTTTTCTTTCACTGAAGGCAAAAACCACAAGATTCAGAAGTGAAATATGCTCCAGTCACTGATACAAAGGCTCACCAAACCCGGGGCCTCTTGGGCTAGATTTTTTTGTTGGCAGTCAGTGCAAGTTATCAATAGTAAAGCAAGTCGTAACACGATGAGAAATCACAAGGCTGCCAAGCCTTAAGATTTCACTTCAAATAGCGCTTACGTGGGCCCACACCACACTCCCTAGCAAAGGACATTGCCTTTTTTGAAAGTGGCTTTTGAATTATGATTATTACATCCTCAACATAAATTGTTGTTCTTGGGTTGACATAAAAGATATTTGAAAAGACAAACTTGAGTGAGAGATGGAAACGGTGTCTTCTGATCTCTCCTAATTGAACTTTTGTACGATGAATTGAACAGGAGAAGTTCAAAGATCCAGGATCTGTATTACACAAATATTGTTTCATTTAATCAAAACTGTCTTTGAAGTGTGGTGCTTGTGGGCCACCTGTAGCTTTGAAATTTAAAGTCACATAAAGCCTTTGGTGATACTGAAGAGGACAGGACGCAGCTAGAGTAATTGCTGGACAAAAAAGGGAAAAAAGTGAAGATGCGAATGAAGGCAGTTTTCATATTCATGATTCCTTTTATTGCCCTTTCATTTTTTCAGCAAGCTGAGCTCTCTAAAGTTGTAAAGAAAAGCATTCGTGCATCCAGACACTTACAGGGCTGATTTTCGTCATTGGAAATGTATTTGTTTGTGGTTCAGCATCTAAACTATAATTATTGCAGCTTTGAAATATCCCATCAGGGTGAAGTTAAGCCCGGCTAATCTGATTCCACTTTCTCTGTCTGCAACTCCCTGTATGAAGATGATTATAAAATTTCTCTCATAGAGATCTGGAAATCCAGTTCTTTTTAAAATCTTGATCCAAGTGGCATCAAATACATTTGTGGCCAGAATGGGAAACCTCTATTGGGATAGAATATTTTACTAATAAGAGGAAGTGTTATTGAAATGATATTTTATATTTATACAGTTTGCAAAATACTATCAGGTATGTTGTCACCACTTAATTCACAGAACAACTCTGGGACATAGTCATCTTGTCATTTTATAGATTAAAAACAGCAAAAACAAAAGCCTGAGGCTTAGAAGCCTTAAATCATTTGCCTAATAGGTCACAGTTAGTTAGCAGCAGGAGGGAGATGAACTTTGGATTGGAGTTCAGGCTCCCAGCCCTGTCCATCATGTCCCTTCCCACAAGCTGGTCTCTCCAGCCACTTTCCTTGCAGTGTGGCGCTCCCTCAGAGTGGAAGGGAGCTGTGTTTCAGAATTTGTTTGCACTGTTATGGATGCTCTCTGCCATAGGAGGGCAGCAGGAAAGCAATGAGATGTGGGGAGGGGGAGCAGAGGCAGCAAGGCATTTGAGTCACGTGAAAACTCAGTATCCTGGGGTCTTGCTTTATTAATCAGCAGGGCACTCATGGCACTTAAAAAATAGGTTCCCTGGGAGCCTGAGATGGTGGATCACAAGGTCAGGAGTTGGAGACCAGCCTGGCCAATATGGTGAAACCCCGTTTCTACTAAAAATACAAAAAAAAAAAAAAAAAAAAAAAAATTAGCCAGGCTTGGTGGCAGGTGCCTGCAGTCCCAGCTACTTGGGAGGCTGAAGCAGGAGAATCACTTGAACCTGGGAGGCGGAGGTTGCAGTGAGCAGAGATCATGCCATTGCACTCCAGCCTGGGTGACAGAGTAAGAATTGTCTCAAAAAAAAAAAAAAAAAAAAGGTTTCAAATGACTGTGTCCTCTTAATCTAGATCAGATAGCAATTCCTTGTGATTCCTCTGGATCCCCAGATACTGTTTTTCTATAAGTACTTTTAGATGTATGGAGGCCTGAAGTGAATCTAGTAATGATTTTTTTTTTTTTTGAAGCATTTGTTTCTGCCATGAGATGAGTCTTTTTGGCCTAGTTCGAGAAATTTCACTTAATCAGTTAGTTTAAAAATCAGGAGAGAATCACAGAGCAGACATCTATCTTTGGGAGCATTTGGTTCAATCCAGCTAGGTTACAAACAAGACAACTGAGGCTTAGAAACGTTACTTATAGAAAATCACAGAACTACAGAGGTTGGCACCCAGGCCTCCTGTCTCCCATAGTCCAAGGCTTTTGTAGTCAAACTACCTTGTCTTAAATGTTATCTACTAAAACAAAACAAAACAAAACAAACAGACAAGAAGCACAATGTTTCAGGCGTCTCAATCCATTATTCTCTCAATCCCATGCTGTTTTTTATACTTCTTTAGAGGACAGCCATCACCTGCCTGACCTATCATATATTTATGGTTTATTATTTGTCTCCCCAGCCCCCAGGAGAATGTAAGTGGTAAACATACTGGTAAATGCTTAACAACCAGCTCTCTGAAGAGAAGGAAGAAACAATGACTTGTAGCATTTGCTGATTTTGTGGTGTGAATCTACCCACGAGTGGTTGATGTCAAGCTATCAATGTGGCTGAACACAAAGTTGAAGATGCGTGTCTACTAACCTTGCCGAGGCACTCCCAACTGTTTCACCAAGGCTTTGGCTGTATCCCCAGTGTCTAGAACAGAGCCTGGCATGTACTGACTGCTTAATAAATATCTGGAAGTGCCTTATGGGAGTCATGAAACTAGTTTTCTAAAAACTGCTGGAATTCTGCTGCTCTGATTTTCCTCCTAACGTGCAAGGCTACAGCATCCCTTCCTTGGGGAGAATGTTCATTTTCCCAGCTTGTCTCTTTCTGGTTGTTGGACATTGGCCAGATTCTGTTTTAACTTAAACTTTAAGTGAAAAAAAGCATAAAGGGTTTGTCAGGTAAAATTTTAAATGCAGATTGAGAAAAACTAGATTATCATAATGAGACTCGTGTTTGGGAACACTGTGATAACAATGTGATTCTTTTTCTTCCTCTTCTTTTTTAAACACTTGGGATGACATCATTCATTCTCTCCTTGGGGGTACAGGTCCAGCCCTCTGGCAAGCATTTCTACAACCTTTCCTTCTGTAGCCTCTGCCTAGAAGCCACTCGCAGGAAACTAGTAAGCTCTGACCAAGGCTTTAAGCAATTGGAGAATCAGTGTCTTTGTGGCGGATAACTGATTATGAACTGAGTTGTATGCTTTATTAGTGAGAAAAAGAAATCCCAATTCTGCTCTGATAATTAGTGTAACTGGAACTTATGTCGAAACCAAATTCTGGAGGGCTTTGTTCGGCCATATTCTTTTGACATTTTTATATGCAAAACACTGTAAGAAACGAGGCCACCATGAAAAACATGTCCAATAATTTTGGTGATCTTGAAGTTAAAATATTCATGAATGCACAAAGGAAGAAAAGGGACACAAAATGAAAAATTAAAACCACATCCTCCTGTGCTGTAGGAGAGAGGTTCATCTTCAAATACTCAGCAGCTCTCTCAAAGGGCAGTCATTTTTTAAACATGAATTTTGGTGTTTTCTGTAGAGTTCTCAAAACATGACCAACAAGGCCTAACAGCAACTCTGTATATTTTTCACACAAATATATACATTTTGCATGCGTGTTTTATAGAAATTATAAAGAGAGATGAGCATCTTTTTGGACCTTTCTTACTACGGCATGTAGTATAACTTATATTAAATTCCACAGGAACAGTGCAAATCAACAAGACATTTAGCCTGAAGATTTCAGCACTAGCATAAGCAAGCAGTCTACTGGAAATTTATGCATTCAGAAATTTCAGGAAATTTATACCTTTCAGAAATTCATATATTCAGATATTTTATTTTGGGGGACACATTTAATTTCAAGCAAATGATTCGAGGGGAAACATCTTAAGTATGGAAAATTCTTAACAAAACATAAAAGGCTGCAAAAAATGGCTTTCCGTTAAGGCACGTTGAATACCTGAGTGATCATATACCCCTTGAAGGCAGCACTCGTAGGCAGACATCTTTGTGCACTGTCCTCCCCACACACACTGTGTGCTCAGCCAACATACACTGATTAGGATGAGGGGAAATGATTCAAGTGGACTCAAAAGCTAATTGAAAACATACCCTTGTGATTCATAATTGTAATGACATGGGAAGACTTCATTTTGGATTGATTATTTAGACAAAACTTGTATTTTTCCTTATGAACACTCTGACTTCCATATTTATCAAAGTAATGTTGACTTAAAACAAAAAAGAAAGTTTTAGGTACTATGTTTCTTCAAAAGCAGCCCAATCCAGTTGCCTAATTTTGATTCCAGTGGAAAATATAATATTTTTATTTTTCTTTTGCCTCTAATGAATATCTTAAGCAAAATCTAAGCCATGTTGGCCTGTTAAATGAGGAAAGTGATGGAAATACAGACACAGGAGGAGAGCGTTTTTGGTTTTTTGGTTTTTTTTTTCCTATTTACATGAAACTGGCTAATAGCCAAGCAGTCTGGTGTTTCACTTTAAACATACAGTCATTTACCCCACAGAGCATAAGTCAGCTGCCTTACCTGAGACAACCTGTTCCCTTCCAGAGCTGTTCTTTTAAGGAGGTTTATTTTGAACTTATTCATAATCAGCCATCACAGGGACATTAATACAGTTATTTTAAGGCAAGGATCCGTTCAATAATTAATTATTAGTCCGTCAAAACACAACTGGTAATTCCCAACTAAAAAGTGCAATAACTTACTTAATGTGCTGAATGAAATTCTTTAAAGCATTAAAAAATACTTTATGAGTATTTTTAGAGTACACATAATCATAAAACCAGAGCTTAATTCTATGTTCTACATACAGGTGCAAAACAAAACAAAACCAAAAAAGAAAAGGGAAAAAAAATCCTCCAGGTTTTCTTATGAAAGGCATTAAGACTAAATTCCCTATTAACAATTGCACTGTCTTTCTTTTAAATGTGCTGATCTAGGAAGCTTGAAAAAATTTTTAAATTTAAAAATTATAATGCTATGTATGAAGGAAAATATTTAGAATTGTAGGGATTTCTGCAGCCTAGAAAACTACTTTGTGAGGGTCAAGGATTGTCAGTAAACAAGGCAGAGCAGACCACCATTTATACTTTTAATGTTCCCTCCCTGACTGATAAATGTTATAATTCTTGAAAGCTTTCATTAGAGAACTTTCTAAGCAAAAAAGAAAAGTCTAGTCAAAAAAGGGGCATTAGCTTAGCTTTAAAATAAATGAGCTTTTATAACTCAGGTGAAGTGTGCTATCTCTCTTTCTCTCCTCCCTACCCATCTCTCTCTCTCTCTCTCACTCTCCCTCTTCCATCCACCCCCTTCTCTCTGTCTTAGGCAAACAGGTATATTAATAGATCATAACCACAGCATTTTGCTAACAGTCACAAAGCTATATTTAAATGCAGAGTGCCTCTGCCATGAATTCTATAGTATCTTTATAATCTTGTCTTAAAAATACTTGCTATGGCACAGCATGTTTGATCTCAGGTGTGTGACCATGACCTAAGAGATCTAGCTACCACCACCTTCTTTCTTCCTCACCCTCCAGGAGAGGCTGCAGGTGGAGGTGGCCCCAGGCTGACCCCTGCTCTTCAGACAACAAGGAGGCAAATCCAAGCCTCTGGGGCCCAAACTTAGCTCTTTAGCTCCCAGGTGACCTGATTTGGAGGCGCTTTGCTCCTTTTGACCTAATAATTAAAATACACAAGAGTTTGCATTGAAGGGGCCCAGAGGCGCTGACCCAGGTAGGCTCAGACTACTTTCTGGCTTCCAGTGTCCATGAGACCCCCACCCTGCCCCCAGTCACACATCCATTCACTGCAAGATAATTATGCAAATATATACTAACTAGGCTTAGTTCCCTACTTAGACTTCCTTCCCACTCCCTGCATCCTAGCATGGGTGCTGACAGTGTTTTGGAAGAGTTACTAAATAGCTGGAAGGCTTTCTGAATATATCTATCCTGGCCTGTCAAAGCTAGAACGGCGACGGTCCATCTGGGCCTGAAAGACAATTTCCATGGTGTAAAATACTCTTTCAATTCTTTCCTACCATAGACAACCAGCTGGTGCTACAGTGAGACAGCCAAATCCACTGTGTGTAGACCTCCGCTCCAAGCTACAGAATGGCCTGGGATGACCCTGAGGCCGAATCTTCAGAGCAGTGAGCACAAGCCTTTCTGAGGGGAGAAGGCAGGTCCGGTATTAGAGCCACTGTCTAGCGCCGAGGCTGTGGAAGGCAACAATGGCAGGATACGCAAAGCAGTTGAAAAATTAATGAAAATGTATTTTTTTTCCAACTTTCTGGATATTAAGCACAGAAAAAGATTCATGGGGAAAAGAGCCTAAAGTTTTTCAAACAAATGCCTACTTTTCAAATGTCTATCTAAACCAGAAGCCCTTTCTGGCACATTTCTGTTGTGTGATTCTGTATACCATTAAAAAATCATAAACAGCATTTGAATCTGGCTATGTGGGCACAGTGGAGGAGATTGTTTCTTTCCCTGGAAGTCCTGGGATTCTGCTCACCCTTTAGTTCTTCTAAAAACATCATTTGCAAATGTGCTTCAGTATTGATGTATATAGAGTATTTATGAGCCGTGTGGGCCTGAAACTGATTCAGGCTCCTCAGTAAGGAATTCTGGATACACATCTTTTATTATTATTATTATTATATTTTAAGATCTAGGGTGCATGTGCACAACTTGCAGGTTTGTTACATATGTATACATGTGCCATGTTGGTCTTTTATCCATATTAGATCTTCTGGAAAGGATGAGAAACATGATCCTTTTCTGAACCACCAGGTCAAGGTGAGTCAGACTCAATATTTAGTAAGGAGTCACAAAACACAGGCCAAATTACCAAGCAATGGAAGTCATTAAGCTCCATACTGCGCTGCCAGCCCAGAAACAAAGGCAAAGGCCTGGGAAAGCAGACATAGCTAGCAGCAGCCTGGGGGAGAGTAGAGCCAGTCATTGCACTGTTCATTGGTCAAACCAGTCAGGAAGAGCAAGAACAAACGAACAAACAAACAAACAAACAAACAAACAGAGAACAAGTTGATTTTCTCAGGCAAGGTAAGAGTGAAAAAGTGTGGAAAAGTTTCTGGGGAAAGTGGTCATTGGCACCCTGTGGGGGAAATAATTCTTAGGGACCTTGAATAAGCAGCTTTGACCTTGAATGAGTGGCTTTGATAACCACTACTCATACAGCTTTTTCCTAAACCTCAAGTCTTTGTTTTTATCAGGACCGCTGCAGAGACTGCAGGCCACAAGAGGTCAGTTGCTAAATGCCCTGGGCAGGGCCTCGCCTTCACAATTCTCAGTATTCAGAAGACTTCTTGCTGGTGTCCCAGGAGCAGGTGTTCAAGAAGGTGGGCAACACCCCTGTCTGAATGACATCTGGTTTGGCAGTCCTCTGACTATGCTACTACAGCCAGGAGAAAAATATCCAAACAATATGTTCTGGTTTAATCATGAGCTTGGCCAGTTTAAATAGAACTTTGTTCTCTGCTAGTGTGACCAATGTATTCCTTACCATCATTGGACAGGTAGGTCAGGGCCAGAGTGTGCCCGTGAGAACCTCACTAATGGGATGCCACAGAGGAAGAGAACACCATCTGGATTTATTCTGTGCTATTGCCAGGGTTATAGAGAAAAGCAGTAGAGGTTGACAGTTCCAGAATCCCTGATGATTAGAGTAGTGAGCCCTGGGATGGAAAAATGCAATTGAATCTCTCAAGCTAATGATGTCTCTGAACTTGGCAACATTGCTATTTGTTGCTAAGAGCCCACCCTGCTTATTCACATACAGTCAAGAGTGTCCCTCACTTTTGTAAATGAGTTTCAGATAAATATGGCTCCCTCAGGCACACTGACATCTCTGACATGCGAGAATCAATGTGTGTTAGAGTCTAGACTGCTTAGAATTGACCTGAAAGGTAACCATACCCCAAGTCTGCCTGGGTGCTAGCAGTATCCTGGTACACAGTTTAAAAAGAGGCCTATGACAAATTAAAATTAAATGAGATGCCACTACATACCAACTAGCATTGTTAAAATTAAAGTCTGATGATTCCAAGTGATGACAAGGCTGAGGAGCAACTGACTCTTAGAATACACTAACAATGGAAGTGTAAATTGATTGAAAATTTACACTACAACTGTGGGAAGCTATGTAGCACTATCTATGAAGTTGAAGACATCCATATCCTTTGAACCAGCAATGCCATTCTTGTGTATATAACCAACAGAACTAATTGAACATACTCATTAAGAGACAGCAGTATTATTCATAATAGCATGAAACATGGAAAAGCAAATAAATGTCATTGATTGTCAAAATAGATAAATAGTTTCTGGTCTTACATTTAAGTCTCTAACCCACTTTGAGTTGATTTTTGTTTATGGTGAGAGATGGGGCTCAAGTTTCATTCTTCTGCATATTTATATTCAGTTTTGCTAGCGCCATTTTTTAAAAGGGTGTTCTTTCCCTGATGTGAGTTCTTGGCATCTTTGATGAAAATCATTAAGCTGTAAATATGTGAATTTACTTCTGGATTTTCTCTTCCATTGTCCTATGTATCTGTTTTATATCAATATCATGTTGTTTTGATTACAATGGCTTTATAGTAGATTCTGAAGTCAGATAATGTGATGCCTTCAACTTTGTTCCTTTTATTCATTATTGCTTTGGCTATTTGAAGTCTTTTGTGATTCAACATGAATTTTAGGATGTTTTTTTCTATTACTATGAGAAATGCCATTGGTATTTTGATAGAGATTGCCTTGCATCTGTAGATTGTTTTGGGTACTATGATCATTTTAATAATATACATTTTTTCAATCCATGACCATCTTATGCCTTTTCATTTGTTTGTGTCATCTTGATTTATTTTTTCATCTGTGATTTATAGTTTTAATTGTAGAGGTCTTTCGCCTCCTTGGTTAAATTTATTATGGGTATTTTATTTTCATAGTTATTTTAAATGGGATTGCTTTCTTGATTTCTTTTTCAGCAAGTTCATTATTGGTGTATAAAAATGCTACTGATTTTTATTTTTATCTTTATTTTTTGAGGCTGAGTCTTGCTCTGTCACCCAGGCTGGAGTGCAGTGGCATGATCTCGGCTCACTGCAACCTCAGCCTCCTGAGTTCAAGCGATTCTCCTGCCTCAGCCTCCCGAGTAACTGAGATTACAAGCCTGCCACTACCCCCAGCTAGTTTTTGTATTTCTAGTAGAGAAGGGGTTTTGCCAGTTTGTCCATGCTGGTCTCAAACTCCTGACCTCAGGTGATCTGCCCATCTTGGCCTCCCAAAGTGCTGGGATTACAGTCATGAGCCACCACACCCAGCTGCTACTGATTTTTGTATGTTAATTTTGTATCCTGCAACTTTACTGACTTTGTTATCAATTTTAAGAGTTTTTTGGTGGAGTCTTTAGGGTTTTTTCTATATAAGATCATTTAGTCTGCAAAGAGAATCACTTTGACTTCCTCTTTTCCTGTTTGGATGCCTTTTAGTTCTTTCTCTGCCTAATTGCTCTTGCTAGTACTTCAGTGCTATGTTGAATTAAAATGGGTAAATAAAGTATGCTATACTCATAGGGTAGCTAACTATCCTAGTGTGTCCAGAACTAAGACATTTCCAGAAACATAGAACTTCCAGTACTAAAACACAACTGTTTGGGTTTTAGATACAGTGTGTAAGAAGGTCAGAAGTTACGACTCCATCCCATGAAATAAAAAGCAAATAAAACTGAAAAATCAACAACTCTTCTTAGATAAGTCAGAGAAATGAGGTCACAGGACAAACTTCCACCTCAGAATCAGACAAACAAACAGGTGAATACAGAGAATCACAACTTAACCTGAGCAGCAACCACAAGTTGAAACCAGTGCCAGGGTAAGGAAATTAAGCAACTAATTTCTGGAGGATCTCTGTGAGCAAATCTGAAAGTTAAAAAGTCCTGGGGGGTTTAGGCACAGTCAGTCATGCCTGTAATCCCAGCACTTTTGGAAGGTAAGACAGGATTGCCTGAAGCCAGGAGTTCCAGACCAGCCCGGGCAACAAAGTGAAAGCCTGTTTCTGCACTTTTTTTTTTTTTTTTTTCCTGACATGGTGGCATGTACCTGTAATCTCTGCTACTTTGGCGAGCAGAGGCAAGAGGATCTCCTTAACCCAGGAGTTTGAGGTTGCAGTGAGCTATGATCATGCCACTGCACTCCAGCTTGGGTGGCAGAGGAAGACCCTGCCTCTTAAAATTTTCTTTTCTTAATCTGAAATTTTTAAAAAAGATTTTAAAATTCCATCCCATTTCTCACTACTCTAATCATCAGGGATTTCGGAATGGTACATGGACATTGTCAGCCTCTACTGTTTTTCTCTATAACCTTGGCAGTAGCACAGAATACATCCAGGTGGTATTCTTTTCCTAAATTTCTCTAAATTAAAATTTTTTTAATTAAAACAAAATCATGTGGGGCTCCCACACTTTTGTGGGTTTTACCTCCTGAGACATCATGAAATTTTCATAGTGAATATCAGAGAAAAATGCTCTCAGGATTCCAGCAGGAGCAGAAGTAAAGTAACCATTTTTGAACACCCCAAAGCAGCAGTCCCCAACCTTTCTGGCACCAGGGACTGGTTTCGTGGAAGACAAATTTTCCACAGATGAGGTGTGGGGCTGGTTTTGGGATGACACTCTTCCACCTCAGATCATCAGGCATTAGATTCTCGTAAGGAGTGCACATCCTGGATCCCTCATATGAGCAGTTCACAATAGAGTTCGCATTCTTGTGAGAATCTAATGCTGCCGCTGATCTGACAGAAGGCAGAGCTCAGGCAGTAATGCTCCCTTGCCTGCCACTCACCTTTTGCTGTGCAGCCCGGTTTTTAACAGGCCACAGACTGGTACCAGTCCACAGCCCAGTGGTTGGGGGGGTCCCTGCCCCCAAAGCATACTGTGCTCCTTAACAAGATATGCCCTCAGCAGGAACTACTTAGTCAGAACCAAACTTTCTGGAGTTCAATTAGAGTCTAACTCACCTGGGGAAAGGGAAATTACTAACTCCAGGCCCCACTAGCCATCCTGTCCCACCTAAGGATGGGAGAGAACTGAGAAGAACTGGTGAAAACCACAGTCCAGAGATATAGCCTTATTAAAAGACTGAAACCTAATCATAGGACTATAAAACACTTTCCCTCTCACACGCCTTACCACTATATTGCTAAATGCCTATTCTTCTTTTATCAAGTATTTCATGTCCATCTTTCAACAGAAAATTACAAGGCATATTAAAAGATAATGAATTCAGTTGAACAGCCTGAACAAGCATCAGAACAAGAGTCAGATACAGCAGGAATGTCAGAACTACCAAACCAGGAATTTTGTTAAGTTATGGTTAACATGCTAAGGGCTTTAATGGAAAAAGTAGACAACATGAAAGAACAGATGGATAAGGTAAGCAGAGACATGCCAACTCCAAAGATGAATAAAAAATAAATGCTAGAGATCAAAAACACTATAACAAAAATAAAGCTTTTGATGAGTTTATAAGTAGAATGAACACAGACAAAGAAAGAAACTCTGAGCTTGAGGATATCACAATAGAAACTTACAACACTGAAAAAAAGAGGGGAAAAACAAAAAATCAGAGTATCTAAGAATTGCAGAGCAGCTAGGAAAGATGTAGCAAATGGCTAATGGGAACACCAGAAAAAGAAGAGAGAAGGAAAGAGAAGCAACATTTAAAGCAATAACGACAAAATATTCCTAATTCCTCCTTTTGTCCCTGAATCATTGCTTTTATTCATTTCACTTACATATAAGCATATATATTTACACGCATGCATCACAAAATGACACTGTGGTCAATGACAGCCTGCATATATGACAGCGATCCCATAAGCTCAACAAATTCCCCCAAAGGCCCAATTTTCCCAAATTAATAACAGACAGAAAACCACAGGTCCAGGAATTCAGATACATGAAGCATAAAACAAAACAAAACATTTTACCTATAGGGGAGCAAGGATTAGAATTACGTCTGACTTCTCAAAAACCATGCAAATAAGACAACAGTGGAGTGAAATACTTAAAGCATGAAGAGAAAAAAACTCACCAACCTAGAGTTCTGTACTCTATTAAATTATACTGTAAAATGAAGGAGAAATACTTTCTTAGACAATCAAACATGGAGCAAATTTTTTGCCAGTAGACCTGTCTTGTGATAAATGTTAAAAAAAACTTCAAAGAAAAGGAAGATGATATAAAAAAGAAACTGATGTAAATTTAAAAAGAAAGAATATCAGAGAATGAATAAGTGAAGGTAAAATAAAAACATTTTTATTATTAATTGATATAACAGGCAACATTTTTTTCAAAATAGAAGTAATAATGTATTAGATTATTTAATATATATATGCATGTGTATACATATATGTATGTAAATATATGTATATATACACACACACACATGCAGGCATATGTGTCATTATGTGTCACATAATGACAGGGATACATCTTGAGAACTATGTTCTCAGTTGATTTCATCATTATGTAAATATCATAGAATGTACTTACACAAATCTAGATGGTACAGCCTACTATACACCTAGGCTATATGGTATTGCCTATTGCTCCTAGGCTACCGACCTATACAGCATGGTACTGAATACTGCAGGCAGTTGTAACACAATGGTAAGTATGTGTGTATCTAAATATATCCAAATGTAGAAAAGGTACAGCAAAAATATGGTACTATATTCTCACGGGATCACCATCATACATGCAGTCTGCTATTAACCAAAATTTCATTATGTGATGCATAGTATATATACATATATGCCTATATATAAGGGAAATGAAGGAAAGCAATGACACAGGGCACAAAGAAGGGAATTAGGAATATTTTGTTATTATATATAATTGCTCTCCCTGTGAAATGGTACACTGTTATTTGAAAGTAGGCTTGGATTTGTTGTTAACGTATGTTGCAAAATATAGGGCAACAACCCACAAAAAGTAAATTATATATACATGTATATACACATAGACACACACACACATACATACACACACACACACATACACACATATATGTGTATATATATAAAATATGGTAAAAAAAGGCAGAGAAAATATATAAAATGCTCAAATGAAATCACAATAGGCAGAAAAAGTGTGGAAGACAAAAATAGGAACAAAAATGAGGGCAGCAAATAGAGAACAATAACAAATATGACAAATATTAATCCAACTATGTCAATAATCATCTTAAACATCAATATTCTAAATACATGATTTGAAAGACAAAGATTGTCAGAGTGGATCAAAAAACAAGATTCAACTTGTTTTCTATGTGTTGTTGACAAGAAACCCACTTTATGTAATTTCAAACTGAGTAGGTTTCAGGGCAAAGAAATTAGTTAAGGAAAAAGAGGGGCATTATGTAATGATAAAGGGGTCAATACTTCAAGAAGTATACCAATTCTTAATGTGTATTTGCCTAATAATAGAGCATCAAAATACATGACACAGAACTTTAAGAAGAAACATTAATCCACAATCATAGTTAAAGACTTAAACCTCCCTGTACCAGAAATGGGGAGATTTCAAAGCCAGAAGATCATAAAGAACATAGCTCAACTTACCAGCACTATCAACTGAATATAATTGACATTTATAGACCATTTCATTCAACAACAGCAGAAAACCCATTCTCTTAAGCTCACATGGAATAGTCACAAAGATAGACCACATTCTGAGCCATAAAACAATCATAATCAGTTCAAAAAAATACAAATCATACACTGTTTGCTCTCAAACCAAAATAGAATTAATCAAAATATCAATAACACAAAGAGAGCTGAAATATCCCAAAATACTTAGAGAGTTAATAACATGCTTCTAAATAACACAGAAGTCAATGGAGACTATCAGGAGATATTTTTAAATATTTTGAACTAGACGAAAATGAAAATATAATTTGTTGGAATATGTGGGATGCAGTGAATGCAGTGCTTAGTGGTAAATTTATAGCATTGAATGCATACATGAGAAAATCTAAAATCATTCTTCTAAGCTTTCACCTTCAGAAACTACAAAAAAGAAGAGTAAATTAAATTTAAAGTAAGCAGTAAAGGAAATAATAAAAATTAGACTGGAAATAAATAAAATTTAAAACAGGAAGACAATAGAGAAAATTAATAAAACCAAAAGCTGTTTCTTTGAAAAGAGCAATAAATTGATAAGCCTTTAGTCAGGCTAAGAAATGAAGTGAGAGAATACAAATTACTAATATCAGAAATTAAAGAGCAGACATTACTACATGTCCCATGGAAATATAAAGATAATCGAAGAGTACTATTAACAACTCTATGCCTGCAAATGTGAAAATCTAGGTGAAACAAAAGAATTTCTTGAAACACACAAGATGTCTAAACTCACACAAAAATAGACAAGATGAATAGGCCTATAGTTTGTAAAAAAAATAAATTAATTAATAACCTTCTAAAACAGAAAGGGTAAGGCCCAAATGGGTTCACTGGGGAATTCTATCAAATACTTAAAGAAGAATTTCACAACACCTTAATCAAAATTGATCATAACACCTTAATCAAAATTGATCATAAAGGTAAAAAATGCAAAATTATAAAACTTCTGAAAAATAACATAGGAGAAAATCTAGCTGACCTTGGATATCTCGATTACTTTTTAGATACAACAATAAAGGTACTAATAAGCTGGACTTCATTAAAACTAAAAGCATTCACTTTATGAAAAACAATGTCAGGAAAATAGAGTACAAGCCACAGATAGGAGAAAATATTTGTAAAATCCATATCTGCTAAAAGATTGCTACCCAAAATACACAAAGAACACTTAAAAGTCAACAATAAGAACACAGACAACCTGATTTAAAAATAGGTCAAAGATTTTAACAGACACCTCAACGAAGAAGATGTACAGATGACAAACACGCCTAGGAAAAGAAGCTCCACATTCTGTATCATCAGGGAAATGCAAACTAAAACAACAATGAAATATCATTAAACACCTATTAGTAAAGCCAAAATCCAGAACGAAATGCTGGTGAGGATGTGGTGCAACAGGAACTCTTATTCATTGCTTGTAGGAACACAATATGATACAGCCACTTTGGAAGACAGTTTGGAAGTTTCTTACAAAACTAAATATACTCTAACCATACAATCCAGCAATTGAATTCCTTGGTCGTTATCAAAGGAGATGGAAACACATCCACACAAAAACCTGCACATTATCTCTATAGAAGCTTTATTCATTATTGCTAAAACATGGAAACAATGAAGATGCCCTTCAGCAGGTAAATGGATGAATAAACAGTCTGTTTCTGGGAAAACTGGGATGATTGGTTGTCATACAGTAATGAAATAGGATGAATGAATATAATACCTTGAATGAATCTCATAAGCAAATTGTTTGATGGAAAGAAGTAAAATGCTAAACAATAAGTTCTGTATCATCCATTAATATAAGTCTCCTAAAGGAGGCAAAACTAAACTATGGTGATTGGAGGAACATACAAACTATGAAGAAAAGCAAAGATGGTTACTCATTGAGTGGTTACCCTTTCTCTGGGTGGGCCTGGGAAATGTAATGAGGAAGGTCTCTGGAGTGGAGAAATGGTCTAATTCAGGAACAGAGTGGGGGTTTATCCGTATTAGTTGCATAATAAATCATTAAGATGTAATTGTGATTATTTCATATTTCTATATTTATGTTGTATTTTAGTTTTAAAAAAATAGTTTCAAAAATTAATATATATACATCAATTCCCTTGGTCCTTAAAAGAAAAGATAGGGTGAGAAAGAATAGCTTTATACCACAGCAAACAAAGCCTTTCAGTGTCTATTCTGGAAGACCATATATTAGAGCAGAAACTACACAGATCTTTGAATCAAAATACCTGGTTTAAATTTTGGTTTTACTCCATGACCTTGGGCAAGTTGCTAAATTGATCTGAGCGTATCTCTTCCTCTAGGGGCAAAAATATATTGGTTTCATTTTACTGAAGACGTATCTATACAATATGCTTGGCACTTCACTTAAATACTTGGCATCATCTAACAGGAAGACAATAGCACCTATTTCACAAGCTGCTGTGAGGAATAAAAGAGATAAAGAAAGTGAAATGTACAGCAGGAACCCACCCATGTGAGCCAGTCAGTGGGTGGCAGGGCCCCACTCTGCATCCTGATTTCTTATGTTTTTTAGGACTATTCACTGCAAATGCAGTTCTCCCACAGTGCCAGGAAACATGATGTCCCACATTTGATTTCAGTTCTGCAAGCGTAAAACTGCACATGTAAATGCAAATTGTTGGGAGCAGATGCTGCCATGTTGTGGAAAGGGTGGACCCCTGTGTCCTTCAAGAATGTCTTGTCTAACCTGAAGTCCCTACCAGCCAGCCCTCATCCACTCTTGCTTATGGGTCTGGAGAAGGGCCTCTACCAAGAGGGAAGAACGCCAGATATTTAACCAGAATGGCCAAGATAAGACAAAAAGGGATAGCAAATACCAATTCCTATTATATATCACCATGTTTAAATCAGCGCTATCCCATGGCACAGCTTCAAGCAGACAACAGTGGCTCTGTATTGGGGGTTTAATGATGAGTGAAGGATGGTCTCTACCTTGAAGGAGCTTAGAGGCGTGGTGGGCTCATACATTAGGAGGGTAAGCTCATATCATTAAACAAGAGCATGTTTGACCTGCTGCCAAAGCATGCAAATGAGTTGGCCTTGCACTTGATTACATGGGACACATTCAGCTGCTCTTATGAAAATTCTGCCAAGGACAGAGAACCCAAGGTAAGCTTGACCAACACCTATGCAATATCTCCTCCATGGCAGACACCTCACTGACTGCAGCTACATTAATTCCCTTGGTCCTCATATTGCCCCTATCTTAGAAGTGAAGAAATTAAAGCTTGGGAAAATTAAGTGGTTTATTTTTGGTGGCGCTGGAATGAAGTATTAGAACCAATTTATACAGCTGGAGTTAAAGTAAAGCCCATTTTCTTTCTGCCATAACCAGAGAGCTATTTATGAAGCCTTTTCTGTGGCATGTCACAGGTTAGCATTTCCTACATCATGGTATTCCGTAATACATCAGTGTCCCACAAAATGTTAAAATAAAGGGTTCGATTTGGTCAGAAAAATGAGCTGAACAGTTTTTCACCTTATAGGAGTTTTCGTCACCTTAAGCATTTCTATTATCAATTATGACCCTCATGGGAGAATATGTACTTCATTTTACAAATTTATGTATGTATGTATGTATGTATGTATGTACGTACGTATGTATGTATGTATTTATTTATTTATTTATTTTGAGACGAAGTCTCACTCTGTCGCCCAGGTTGTAGTGCAGTGGCACGATCGCATCTCACTGCAACCTCCGCCTCCTGGGTTCAAGCGATTCTCCCACCTCAGACCCCTCGGTATCTGGGACTACAGGTGCGCACCACCATGTCTTGCTAATTTTTATATTTTTAGTAGAGATGGGGTTTTGAGATGTTGGCCCTGCTGGTCTCAAATTCCTGGCCTCAAGTGATTCACCCACCTTGGCCTCCCAAAGTGCTGGCATTACAGGCATGAGCCACCACGCCCAGTCACAAATTTATTTTGACACTCAAATATTTTACTTTCTTTCTTGGTACACAAGTGTTCTATGGAACCCAGCATGGGCAATGATGCCCACTCTCACTGAGATGCTTCTTGGTGCTAAATTGGATATGTAACTGCGCAGAGAAAATAATCAGCATCTCCCCATAAACCCAGTAGAATAAAGCTCACAAACTCACCTAGCATCCTCCTTGTTTGAACATAAACTCAACTGTGTGCTTTGTGACAAGGCTAGGGGAAAACTCATGCTTCTAAGCAAACATCAGAAAGCTTGCATTTTTTGTTGTTATTGTTTGTTCTTTAGAGGAGTTCAGAACTTTAACTAGAATTATAACCAAAGGACAAAAGACTTAGAAACAAAATGATTCTTAAATTCATAAATAGAAAAAATTGCCTCCATGGCCTCATTAGTAAAAGGTTCTTAAAGCTGGATGTCCACCTGAATTATCTATGGAGACTTAATTTATTGTCATTTTTTACATTTATTTTCTTTTATTTTTATAGATTTAGGGGGTACAAGTGCAGTTTTCTTGCATGAACATATTGTGTAGTGGTGGAGTCTGGATTTTTAGCGTATCCATCACCTGAATCATGCACATTGTCCCCATTAGATAACTTCTCATCCCTCACTCACCTCCCACTGACTTACCTTTCTGAGTCTCCAGTATCTATCATTCCATTCTCTGTGTCTAGGTGTACGCATTATTTAACTCCCACTTATAGGTGAGAACAACAGTTTTTGACTTTGTATTTCTGAGTTATTTCACTTAAGATAATGGCCTCTAATGCTATCCATGTTGGTGCAAAAGACATAATTTCATTTTTTTGATGGCTGAGTAGTATTCCATGATATAAATATACATACCATGGAATACTATATATAGCATATATAGATATGGATATATATCATTTTCTTTATTCAGTTATCCACTGATGGACACTTAGATTTAATCCATGACTCTGCTATCGTGCATAGTGCTGCAAGAAATATGCAAGTGTAGGTATCGTTTTGACATAATGATTTCTGTTCCTTTGGGTAGATAACTAGTAGAGGGATTGCTGGATTGAGCAGTAGTCGTATTTTTAGTTCTTTGATAAATCTTCATACTGTTTTCCATAGAGATTGTACTGATTTACATTCTCACCAACACGGCAGCTCCCATCATCCAAGCTTCTGATTCAGCAGGTCTATTTTGTGTTTAGTTTCGTTTTTGTGTTCCTTTGGTCTAGGCCACAGAGCCATCGCTCTCCAATGAAGTAACTCTACTTCACTGATAACAAAGACAGAAAATTAAGTTTTCAAGTATTGCCATTGTTTTCTTGATTTAAAGTGTAATTTTGTGAAGAAACTGGAAATATCCTAATGCATAAGAATTAAGAGTTTCTTGAATAAAATATGGCACTTCCTTACAACTGAATACACTGTGGTTCATTACATATCATATTATGGAAGGAATTTAGTACCTCAGCTCTCCCTGCTAAATGGCCCACCCCACAGCCCTCAACTCCCAGTCAGTTTCTACTTTGCTGTGACATTCTTCTATCCCACCTGCCTAGTCAAGATCACAGACAAATGTCCCCTTCTCCCCTGGGTGCACGTGCAAAACTCTGCAACTTATAAACGACTCAGAGAGGGGAGATGACAGGTCCACCTAGGCGCTACTTTTCACCCCTAATCTCTGCATCTTCCCATTTCCTGAAAGGGAGTGGAAGGCTTCCCTGCTCACATTCTATTCTGAGTTCCCTCTGTCCTTGACACATGGTCAAATTCAAAGACAGAATCCATCAGTTATTCCTATTTGTGTAGGTTTTTGTCATTTAGAAATCCCTTCCTCTCCCCACAAAACTGGCTTTTAAAATGATCACTTTCTGAGAAAATTGAGAGAATGAGCTTTGAGACATAATGAGCAACAGGCTTGTCCTCCAGGCTGCTGCTCATGCCAGGAGCTTCAAGATTCAGCCTTGGCTGTGGACAGTAATGAGGAAACCATGGGAAGAGGAAAATTAAAAGATAGTCTTTCTATTTGCAAAATATTGGACTTACTATACTTAAAAAAAAAAACTTTCTTTCTTTCAGTGGTAACTTTACCATTCTTACTTTCAATGGTAACTTTACTTCTGCCTACCTGGTCACTTTCTCTCATTCTTAGGGACCACCTCCTTCCCTCCTTGCCCATCACTTGGGCCACACCAGCATATGGGGCTCTACTGGGACCCATGATTGAGAGGGCAAGGGAACTGGTCTCACACTGTGATTCAGACAACTAGGGTGGGATCAGCCAAAGCTGGGACTAAGCCTGCAGTGCCCACAGCCACCTCCACTGCACAGGAGTGGGCTTCTGAGGGCAGACATAGAATCCCTGCTCATATCATGTCCCATCCCTTTGATAGAGATGCTTGAAATGAATCAATAGCTACAGCAGGGATCATTAAGCCTACCTGCAGTATTTGCTTCTGTGTTCAATGATCCACTTTTTCTGCCCCCAAACATTCATCTTTCTTTTCCTTACTGGGTTATTTTTATCTCTCTCTTCTTATCTTTTCCATCTGTCCCCCTGAGCACCAATACATATATGTAGCTCCATTGTCATGTGACAGACTTGGCATATTCTTGAATACTCTGACAAAATCACTACCTTTTGTAGCTTGAGCACACCTCAAGAAGATATCAAGACCAATTCCTTTATTTTGTCAGTGACACCAAGAGATGTTATCAGACATCTCCAGGATTACACAGCCAGGTAGCAATGGTATGGAAACTAGAAATCAGGTCTAATATTGCACCTCTCCAGTTCTCCTGAAGTGTATTCATAAAATGCAAATCTATTTTAACATTAACTCAAGAAATGCCCAGAATACTAAATCTGTGTACACACACACATACTCACACATAGCTCTCAACACCACACATAAATGCTTTTGATTGTCTGTCTTTTTTCAAAACAAAGTGCTTTCCTTGCTTATCCCCTGCAATTTCATTACCTCAGAGAGCTAAAAGTTGACTCAGTATCTACATTTTTTTAAAGTTCTCCTTTTCAGAAGCAATGCCCATTTTGAAACAAGCCTACACATACATGAAAAATGTCATGCTTTATGTCACGTTGTGCCTCTGGGCATTTTGTCTAATTATTTTCTTTTTTTTACTTTGGGTCCTAATGATCCCAGACATTCCCTATGCAAAGGAGTGAAATCTGTTGCTCGCCTCCCTCCACTTGAAATATTCAAGTAAGAAGGGGCTCTGAGGCTCTGTGTCCTCTGCTCAGCTGGATCGCCCACGTCCTCTATTCATATTTGTGCCTCCGTCCTTGCTGTTACCCTTATCTACATACATGCCCTGATCATCTGCAGGCTGTCTTTTCTCCTTTGAAACAATCTCTGTTCTTTATATCCAAGCTACCAAATTCATGCATTCATTTTACTGTTTCCACTGCTACTTTGCTATCTGGGTATTTGTATCAATGATGGGGAGCAACTAGCAGTACACAAAATACATTTGTTCAGCACTTTTTTCCATGGAAACAAAAGCAGGACCCCCTCCATGTCTCATGCAAGAACTCCATTGAAAAAGATCTCCACCGGGTTCCAAAAGGAAAGTCATGCCTACCAGAACCAATCTGGCGACAAGAGTGATAGACATGTTCTTCCTTTAATTCTAACATTTTCTTGTGCTGTTAGCATTTTCTACGGAACTTTGAGAGGGGGCAAAAATCAACATACTCTTTTCTCAGGCTGCAATGTGTCTCATGATGTATGGGGCACCATCAGGACCTAGTTTACAAATCTTCATCACCTGGGCATATGCTCAGAGCTTCTGCTGCTTGCCAGCCCTGGGTCTAGGGTTGGCTCTAATAAGAACCACTTTCCATTAAAAGTGTTGGCTGTCCCCTCAAACTCAGGAGACAGCCTGACTTTCTTCAGGACTGATTAGAGTGTCCACAAAAGAGTTCATTTAATGCAAAATGTTTATAATTTATTGGGATCATTAGAGCATCAAAAATCAGATAAAACATTTCAGCAATGGGATAGTCCAAAATCACAGAAAGTAGTTCATTAGGAAAATAAAATATACCATTGTGCTTAAATTAGAGAATATTTTTTCATTAGTAAAATAGGATAATGCAAGATATCTGAGAAGGAATGAGGGAGAGCTTGCTACCCTTGAGGACATAACAGTTCATCTTGACACTATTTCTTATACAGATAAGTGATTCTCGTGCTTCAGCCTCCTGTGATATTTGCTGATGCTCTCTTGAAGAGAGATTCTGTCCAGGGACACAAGACAGCTGCCCACGGGAGATGATATAAGGCTCCCAGAAGGCTTTGCAGCTGGCAAGGGGAGACAGAGGAATGTTCTTCCAGCCACTGATGGGAGCCCGAAATTTCACTTATAGTGAACAATGAGTTTTTTTTTACTTAAAGATTTGGGCTCTGATAAAATACGAATGTCCCCAAGAGGAAAGAGTCTTCTGAGTTACCGTTGTCTGCGTATACCTCAGAGTGAAATATTTTTCAAAATGTTTCTTGGGAGTGGGCTTTGATAGGGCAAGGGATGTGTTAAGGAGAAAGCCTTAGATAGCGTTGGTTTAAGAAGATGGGGAAAGGTACTAACCACTGAACACACTGTGGAAAATTGTGTATTCAGTTGTTCGCACCTTTCCCCTTTAGCAACTGAATGCACTGGAGGCAAAAGGAAGAATGGGGAAGATGAGAAACTAGCACTTTTGTCCTGAGTCATCTCGGCCCTTGTTACTATATCCAGAGTTGAGTTCCCTGTCAGTGGAGGTGTTCTAGAATAGAATGAACAAGGGTTTGGCTGGCAAGAGGGCCATAGACAAGATCTAAATATCATATGCATGGCTGGACTCAATCCATGTAATCATTAACTTTGCAGGCACCTACTGTGTACCTTCTACCAGACACTGTGATAGGATGTATATGGCATTGTTGTGGCTTCAAGGAGCTCAGTACGTCAAAGGTAAATCCCACCAGCTCTGCTTGCCAGCCTAATGCCTCTTCTTTGTGAACTCTGCAGAGGGTAATAAAATTTTTACTTGAGCAATAATATTAACTAAAGGCTTTGCTCAGCTGTGTGTGTGTGTTTTTTTTTAAGCCAGTTAAGTGGCACACTCACTGAGCTTCTCACCCTGCAGCAGCTGCCAATAGAACAGTTCATCATTTCTTAGGAGAAATGCCTGAGCAGAGAGCCTACAGGACTCTGTGTAAAGAGATCTGATTAGGGATTGCAACATATGACTGATAAAGGAACGTGGTACCTTAGATGTTCAAAGCATTCCTTCTAAACAGAATTCCGAAGAGCTGTTTCTTAAGAACTATTTAAATAAATAATTTGCTGAACAGGAAAGACAAATATTCACTAGAAGTAATTGGCTTTTAAAAATTAACTGATTCAAGGGAAAAATCAAAGTCAAACCAGCCTCTTTCACTTTTGTTTACAGCATCATTGAGGGGCTCCCAAATCACCAGTGTCCATGTTCTCGGCTGCCTCCCAGAGCCCACCCACAGGGAATAGGGGATAGAAGCCCAACTCAAGTGCATGAGAGTGGGAGTTTGATCTGAGTAGAACCAATGAATTGTGCTCACTTGTCTTTTTTTTTTTCTTTTATAAGAATTTTTCCTTTTCCCATTTCAGTGTTTGAGGCCAGGAACTTGTATAAGTACCTCTCTTTCTATGCGGGATCTGAATGTGACCATATGAGTAAGACAGCCATGATCATCTTCCCAGTGGAAAGGCCACCAGTAGTTAACAGTTTTGAATCAATAATACACCTGCAAATGCAAATGAGGACTGAAACAGTACACAGATCTCAGCAGTGGAATCATTTCTTCAAAACTAAATATTATGTAGTTATGATATAAGGATTGTGGTAATCATAAAAAGGTAAACCAGAAATTCATCTTGACACTATTTTTTTTTTTTTCAGGCAGAGTCTTGCTTTGTCTCCCAGGCTGGAGTGCAGTGGCGCGATCTCAGATCACTGCTACCTCCACCTCCTAGGTCAAGCAATTCTCCTGCCTCAGCCTCCCGAGTATCTGGGATTACAGGTGCCCACTGCCATGCCAGGCTAATTTTTGTATTTTTAGTAGACACAGGGTCTCACTATATTGGCCAGGCTGGTCTTGAACTCCTGACCTCATGGTCCATCTGCCTCGACCTTTCAAAGTGCTGGGATTACAGGCGTGAGCCACTGTGCCTGGTGACACTATTTCGTATAAAGATAAAATTCCCTGTAATAATAATACTTTCCAAAGCATTTTCACATACATTACTGAATTCAGTCCTCAAGAAAAAAAGTAAGTAGATATATTACCTTTATTTTTAAAGTGAGCAAACTGACAATAAAAAGGTTAAATTCTACTCCAAAGTTAACAGATGAGTAGGGGAAAGACCTGATATTTGAACCAAAGTCTTAATACTTTAAGGTCAGGATTCCTTTAGTTGAAATGTACATTCTCTAACATATTGTCTTTTTGACAGTCTCCACGATTTTTAGCTATGCAAATATAGAAAGTGCTTTCTTTATTCTGTAACTCAATCAATCTATTAACAGATATTGTGCATCAGGGCTGACACGTGGAAGATACAGGGAAATCTCAGAGGTGTTCTCTACCTTCAAAGGAGTCAAGTCTCAAACAAAGAAAAATATAATGCATACTTAAGGAAAATAATAAGAAGCAAAATATCAACGATGATTGTAATAATTAAGGGAGGCTGGGGGAGTAGATTGGAGTTGATAAGTAGTTTGTGAAAAAGCTTCAAAGGAAGGATAGAGTGGATATGGATATGTATGGGGGGGTAGGTGATGTCTGCAGTCAAGTGAGCTTGTAGAATGTCATACACTTCTAGAATATCAGTCTGAAGGATAATGGGGGTTGTGTCCTGGGTGGAGACTGTCTAGTAAGTTCCAGACACACATAAACTGAATTTTGAGATAAGGATACAGTAACAGTAAGGATCTCAGGGACTTGAACAGGGCAAACCAAAGAAGTGACCACTGCCCACTGTGCAATGGCTTTGTAGGCACCAAGAATAACCCAAGTGTAAATGTTCAGTCTACAACTTGGTCAATATCCTGCCAGTGGCTGCTGGCTCTGAACCCACTGAAATAGTGTGTTTTCTCAAGCTTGGCTCAAAAATGCAGATACTCCTCGACATACAATGGGGTTATAATCCAACAAACTCGTCATAAACTGAAAAATTCTAAGCCAAATCATGGAAGGTCAGGGACCATCTGTACAGGTTAGATGAGATTGTCACTCAGTGTCAAAAGTGGAACAGGGTACAGAAGTCAGGCTGTGGCTGACAGACAAAGAACTAAAAAGTTAAGGACAACAAAAGTCAATGATGGTGGAAAATGCACGTAACTCCATTGAGAGGGAACTGGGAACTTACAATAAATACGGCACCATTAATTTAGAAAGCAGAATGTGTGGATAACTTCCATGTCATCAGAAGACCTCTATCTTGCAATATAGTTGATGAAAGGGCTGTAATGGTTAAGAATCAACAATAGGCTGGGTGCGGTGGCTCACGCCTGTAATCCCAGCACTTTGGGAGGCCGAGGCAGGCAGATCACGAGGTCAGGAGATCAAGACCATCCTGGCTAACACAGTGAAACCCCGTCTCTACTAAAAATACAAAAAAAATTAGCCGGGCGAGGTGGCGGGCGCCTGTAGTCCCAGCTACTCGGGAGGCTGAGGCAAGAGAATGGCGTGAACCCTGGGGGTGGAGCCTGCAGTGAGCCCAGATCGCACCACTGCACTCCAGCCTGGGCGACAGCGAGACTCTGTCTCAAAAAAAAAAAAAAAAAAAATCAACAATAATTACTAGAATTGCAATATCAATAGTATTATTAACAACACATAACAGCTAATATATATGGAGTATTGACTCTGTGAAGGACTTGGCTAAGCACGGCACACACAGTCTTCCAGTTAACTGGCAATAATACTGAATGACATGCACACTGTCCACTCACTCTATAAATGTGAAAACGGAGTCTGTGACTTTCCCAAAGACTCTTCATTAAGGAGTAGCAAACCCAGTGTTCTTACCCCACTCTGTCTGATGCAGAAACCAAGTTATAACCATTATGCACTAAAGATATCCTTTGCATGAAAGATTAACTTGTAGATACCAAAGTATTCAGGGAGAAGAATTCCACTGTGCATTTATGAAATAAGTAAATAGCCATGTATGGTCCAATGAGGAACACCAGGTCAGAAAAATCCAGAGAGCAAATGAGAATATGTCCAATGCCCTGTTGCTAAAGTTTGTATTTCTCTAGGTTAAGGAGAAAGAACCCCTTCTTGAAACCCTGCCTTGTGCCCTAATGTCATGAGTCTTCTCAGCCCCCTTTGGGGATGTCCTCAAGCTCATGGAAGGAATTCTTCTCTCATCTTGTGGTTGAATATGCTGAGACAGAGGATACTGTCCTACTTTCCACCTCATTCAAGAAGTGAGTCTCTTGCACTCCCCATCCCCAGCCCCAGGACCTTATCCCAACCGTAAGTCCATGGGATTTTAATTAAGAATATGAAAGCCTAAACCCTTATGCAGAATTTTCTTTTAAAAATTTCCTCTCAACCTGGCATTTGTGGTAGAGAAATGAAACAATTCATTTTGACAAGTTGCACTAAACTGAGGCCTGAAGCATACTGTGAGAGCCTCTCTGTGGATCCCATAAAGTACTCAGGAAATATGCACTTGACATCTGGTTTGCTGGATTCCTGCTGAGAAATGGAGGCTTTGGTGTGAGGCTGTCGGTCCGGACTGGCAGATTGGCTGTGCATATAACTGTGCATGAATCCACACAAAGGGGTCATGTTCAGGCAATACTTGGGCATGTTCCAACAGAATCTCAAGAAGGCATATGAGCAAAGATTGAACAGTTGGATTCTTGTACAGAAAAGGCAGTGGTAACTTATGGATGGGAATGTTAGGCATGCACCTCTAAGAAATAGGGAATGTGAGGTGCGTGCTGCAGAATATGATTCAAATACCAAGATACTTTAAAGTACATATACTTGGAGGAAAGGGGGAAAAATAATAAGACCTTGGTAATTGTTTGCAGAATTGTAAAACTGCACTTCTCAGTGCTTTTTGGGTAGATCACAATAAAATATTTTTAAATACTTTAAATTTTGATGGAGTTTCAATACATATCCACAAAATAGAAATGAAAAGTGTGAAGACTAGCTTACCATACTTAAAGTCCAGTGGCAAAAAGACTGTTAAATAACAAATCTAATTGATTTTTTACACCTTTTTGTAATACATAGCAGCACCTTATTGAGCAGCATAGCATAATGGTGAAACATGCAAGACTTAGGGTTAGGTTGCAGGGTTCAAGGTTGAAATCTACCACTTCCTAATAGTAGCCTTGGGTAAGATAGTTATTGAAATGCCTTGTGCCCAGTTTTCCTCATCTGTAGAATAAGGACGTTAATATATTCTTCATGGCATTGTTGCAAGTTTTAAAGAAGAAGAAGAAAAGCACCTTGATCCACATAGATATCTCTATGGACTGTTTGGGCTTCCTGACAGCATGGTGGTGGGGTTCCAAAACCCAATTTTCCAAGAGACAGGAAGAGGAAGCTACCTTTCTCTTTTGGCTTTGAGCTGGAAACTGACACAACTTTATTTACGCTGTGTTCAATTTGTCAAAGCATTCACAGAATCTATTCAGGTTCAAGGGGAAGGAACCTAAACTCACTTCTCAGCAGGAGATCTCTCAATGAATTTGTGCCATCCTTAATCTGTCATGTGGGGTCACAGAATCTTCTGCAAACTTAGTGAAATCAATGGGCCCTCTTTCCAAAAATGCAGGTATGCAAATGTACTGGGTTCAATATTGGCTCAAGGCTTTATGAGAAACTAACATAACCATGGCTAAAACTAGATAGATGGGTTAATTATCTTTTACTGAAAAGTCTGGGATGATGGGGTAGCTTCAGCTACAGAAGGTTGTTCAGGGACCCAGGTTCCTTCTGATTTAATGGTCTGTCAATTTCTGGAGTATTGAATTTCTTAAACAAAACTGTTCAACATCATCATATTTATGCTCCATTCCAAGGAAAGAGAGGAATAGGAAATGGAGGACAGGTACATGGTTATAAAAAATACGCCCATATCACTTTGGCTCACACTCCTTCAGTCACTTGCTTACTCAAAACCTTGTCACTTTGCCACATCCAACTTCACAGAAGACTGGAAAATACACTTGTCTTAGTGACCATGCAATCAATTAAATATTTAAATGTTCTATTACTAAAGAATAGAAGAGACTGGATATTATTTATCAATTCATAGGCTCTTCTATGGCAAGTAACAACAACAATAAAACTTTGAACGCAATTTCACATGGTTCACAGAAAATCTAAGCATGAATTCTGGGATCTCAACCAAGGATCTAAAACTAAGAATCACCTTGTTTAGAATTTTAGAAGAAAGAATTTCAGGTTATAATATTTTTAGAGCTGGCAGTATCTTTTTTTATCATCTAATCCTGTTCTCTGATTTTAGAGATAAGAAAGCACAAACCTAGAGAAGCAATTTCTTGCCCAAGGTCATACACCTAATTACCAGGACCAGCCTAGTTCTCCTCAAGGTTAATCAGTGTTCTTTCCACTATGCAGTGACCCACTCTCTTTCAGTTCACCAACTAAATAAGTGCAAAACAATGGTGGCAGATAGCTATGAGGGAGTGTATAATCTATTTGGAAATTTTAAGCTATTCATTTTTTTCTTGTATTTATCATAAACAAGTGCCAAGCACTGAGTCAGGTGCTGACAATATGGGATGCATCATAACGATAAACAAAAAAAAACATGCCTTTAGAGAGTTCACAGTCTAGTTTTGGAGGGAGAAGTAAATAAGTATTTATTATGCAAAGTGATAAAAGTGTTCCACTAGAATAAGGGGAAATATGAAATCACAGAGAAGGGAATGACAACTTGAGTAAGTCATGACAGGCATTCCAAAGACAGCAATGCTTGAGTGGGAATGCAGTAGGAGGAAACAGAAGGAAGCAGAGGACACATGGTGAGAGGGAGGGAGGAATGGCCGGCTCATGGTATGGTTAATGGTGATGTGCCTAGAAAAGAGGCATTTCCCACTCCCTAAGTGAGAAGCAATCATTTAAGCAAGAGCAATCACGGAGAAGTTGAGAAGATATATTCGAGGGAGCTCAGGAAATCATATTTGTCAATGAAGTTGTTCTCAGGTATCAGGAAGAGTTGGAACCTAGGATAGTTCGTCTGTATTTGGATCAGACAACTGTGTGGGTGGCAAAGAAAGGAATAGTGGAGGCATTCTGTCTGAATACACCATGATTAAGATAACTTTGTTAGTCTAGGTGAAAATATAGAGTAAGAAGTCAATGGCATGGTCTTAATATAGGAAGAGTAATCAGGCCTGAAGATATAAACAGGAGACTTTGTTGTTTACAAGGTAGAAAGTAGACGAAATGGCGTACAGAGAGAGTGCAGCATGAAAAGACATTTAAGGGGAGTATTTGTGACTCCCAGTATTTAGTGGCGGTATGAGAAACTGTAGCCAATAAAGGAAATTAAGGAGTATCAGAGAGGAAAAAAGGAAAACCATGGGACCTTAGTGTCTTAACAGCAAAAAGAGAAGTTGTGAAATTCAAAAGGACAGTAGCTAGCAATGCCAAATATTGCAAAGCTATCAGGTGAGCAGGCGGATTGGAAATTGTTCCCCGGATCCTGCATCTAGAAACGATTGGCATTAGAAAGAGCAGTCCCAGAAGAGTGCAAGGATAGAAGGCAGATTTCAGCAGATTAAAGAAGTGAGATAGTAGCCACTGCTGGTGTCAACTTCTTGCTTAGGCAGGCTGGCTATGAAGGGCAGGAGAGGAATAGGGCAATGGCTGCAAGAAGGTACAATATGAATAAGACTTTTACTGATGGGAGATATTCGAGCATGTTTCTATGCCGATAAAAATTGGGTAGCAGAAAAGAAGAAGTTAAAAAACCTTTATAAAGAGAAGAGAAAATCGATGGAGAAAAGTGTGAAAGGAGGCAAAAATTGACTCTCAAGAAGAGATGGGGTTAGGCTGGAAGTTAGATAAGGAAGAGAATAGAAAGCAGTTTTTCTCTGTTTATTTGGAGATAAAAGGAGGATGGAAGGAAAGGTAGGACAGAAGGGAAGAAAGAACAAACGAGAAAGGGAGAGGAAATTTACTGAGGGAAGAGTTGAGGAAAACCTCCATAAACACATTTGTAGGTATGTGGGTGTGAGGTTGAGAAAACTCAAGCCTGAGCATTCTCTTCTGGAACCAGAGACAAGCTCAGAATCTGCTGGGAATAAGCATGGAGCTGAGGAAAATAAGTCTAAGGAGAAACGTAAAGGCTTGGAATGGACCAGGGGCATGGGGGAATACAAATGGTATGTGCTTTTGTTCAGAGTTGCTCAACAGCTCTAGGAGTTTTGATCTGGCATCGGGCAGGGGATCATTCAGTTGGAAAGGGAGAACAGCGAGGACATTAAGGCTGTATGGAGATGCAGATGAAGTGGTCCAAGGGACTAGGCTGGATGCAGAGGTAGAAAAGCTAAAAAGAGAAGTCAGAGAGCCTGGGATACAAGGAGAATAGCCTGGGGACTGAAGACGCCTAAAGACATGAGATAGAAGTGATTACAGATAATGAAAGGCCTAGAGTGAGAAATGCTTAAATAGTCCAAGTAAATCCCTACGTGGGTGGCAAAATAAAGGATTATTGAGAGTTCAGTGGAAAATTGATTGATTACGCAAACAGTAATGGTCAGAGTAGGAGTAGAGAGGGGGATGGCTTCTTCCATTCTGCTAGTCAGCAAGAAACAGTCACTATCTCCTCTAACTAGGGGAAACCTTCTATGGTGTATGCACCAGATGGTTTTACATGTTCTTGGCTGGTGCAAGGACCTAGACCTTTCAAGGGGTTTGTTTACAATGTAATCATGTTATATAGTTTATGAATTAATCATAACGCATCTATTGCCTTTCTCCTCAGGCTATCAACAGCCTTTTATGAGAGGAAAATGCAGACTAGATGAAAATGTAATATAACTAGCTATAGAATGACCACTGGGCAAAGTTCAGGAGTCATTCTTTTCTCTGAGATTATCAGATCACAAAGGGCACAGTTCTAAATTTGGCTTCGCCCATGTAAACCGGCCTGCAGGTACAGGGTTATTTAATGTCCTGCTCCACTTACCAATGCTCTGATGTCATGGATAATGGCATTCTCTATATCTGACTGTGGAAAACAGTGGTAATACTTTAGTATTTTCAAAAAACAAAAAAAAGATTCTGTGTGTGACAATGGAGTTATGTCCTGTTTCTGACTTTGGTACAATCCCCAGAATTGCACAATTATCATTTAGTCCTATGGCCACAGTAGGGAAGGATGGAGGAAGATAAAGAAGGAAGGAGTGAAGGACATCAGTAGGAAACATCTAAGCAACAAGTTAACAGAATTTGTGAAGCACCGGAAATTTCTTAAATACATTTAAAAATGCATTGCCACAAAAATGGGCTAATTCCTCTATTACATTTCTTGGCTCTTTTTTGAGCCAGAGAACGATAATGAAGCCCATTTGCCTACCTTCTGTATTTCACTTTTCCCAGATTCCTCCACATGCCAGCGTGGCAAAATATGCCCTGTAATGGGTGAAGGTTAAATACATCCAAACCTCAAAACCCATTCATATGGCAAAAAAATGTACTCACTATCTGTCCCCTTCATTCACCCTAGGCATTATTCTAGCAGGCTTCTCAATGGTTCTCAGATTTGCAAATTGTCTCCCTTTCAATTCACTTGAGCAGATGTTTATTGAAAACTTCCTAGATGCTCGGCATAAGAGAGCATGGACTCTGGAGCCAAGATCTGTAGGTTAAAATTTACTTTGCCAGTTTAACAAGCTAGCTTTAAAAATCTCTTCTTCAATTTCCTTGCCAAAAAAATGTAGAAAGTAGTAATACTCTACATCATAAGATTATCATGAGTATGAAATGGCATAGCAGGTGGAAAGAGCTCAGCACATTGCCTTTGGGACAATAAGTACTCAACCAATGTTTGCTATTATCATTAGATGCTATTGGGTTTATTTAAAAATGTAGTGTATGATGTAATTCTTGCTCTCAGTCTTGTTTGTGGTAAAAAGAGAAACGATACAGGATCAGTGGAAGAGAAAAAAAAATATCCAATGTATACCAAAATGTGTAAATACTCTAAATGAGAAACAACCAGCGTTAGCAGAGGTTTCATTAAAAAATGCCTACATAATATGAACTTACAAGAAGTGGAGGAGCTTTGCTAAATGAAAAGGGAAAAGGGGACATTGCAGAATAGGATTTAAAAAATAGACTAGGAAGCTATAAAGGTAGGAATGATTGTATGAGACAGAGGGAAAGAAGGAGAACCATATGCCCTCTGAACAACGTGCTGAAATGCAGGGAAATTGGATGGAAAGATTGGCATTCCAAAGCAATACTGCAAGAACACCAAAATGTGATAACTGTGTCTTGAAGAGTGCAAGACACACACTCTGGCATATTGGGAGAGAGAAGTCTGGTGCTGTGATTCCTTCTATGAATTTGTTCCAGTTTTCCCGCCACACCAAGAACTCCTGAGATAGACCATACCGTATTCACCATCAAAACCACAGCTTCTTTCTGTGACTGACACAAAAGAAGTGTTGAATAATTTGTGCAATTAAAAGAAAAGAGGAAGATGAGAAGGAATAAAGGGAAAGAGGAAGGGAGGGACGGAGGGAGGGAGGGAAGGAAGGAAAGGAGGGAGGGAGGGAAGGAAGGAAACAATTTGCGATGTCAGAGCAGGATGATGTAATGTCTAGCTCCAGGAATGGGGGGGATATGTATTTGACTGTGCAGACTATGCCAGTCTAATGCCCATGCTTGTTCACTAGGAGGAGACTGTTTCAACTAACTGTTTTTGCTGGTGATGGAGTTTGGGCTGCAAATTAAACTGTTTCTCCTCTTTCATTTTTGATGACTATCCCAAGGCATTTCATCCAGGGTCAGCCCCGATAATAAGGAAGCAGATCTGTATAGCAGGCAGAATAGTAAGCATGCTAATTTAAAGGTCATCAAGCAGTCATGTGATAAAAGACAAGCTAAAATCAGGGTGCCACTGAGCACTGAGATGAAAGCTGAGTAACTTCCTGATAGAAAACAAATGTAACAGAACAGACTTCCCTCTCTTTTCCTTTTTCTCTAAATATGAAATTTACTAACACTTTAACTTTCCTCAGAGAGCTGCATACGGCTTGAAATATATATATAGTTTGTGTGAGTTCATCAAGCATTGAGGAGACTAGGTGATACATAGTAGGGGTTAATCACAAATTCCCTCAGTAGGGATCACAGGCAATCTTGACTGGTTTCTCTGAGAAAGAATGGATGCATCTTGGAAAGAGAAAAACTCTGACACGACATTCCAAGAGTAACACAGAGTGTGAGGAGACAGCAGATAGCTTCCCAGCGGAACCCTTTCTGCCCTTTAGTGAAGATTAACCACCACCTTTGCCTTTGTGAAAATAAAGGATGGAGAAACATTTATGCAACTTGCAATCACCTGAGCTTTGCATGCTTCCTATTTCAGGAGATTTTCCATCCTTTTAAAAATTCCACACACAAATCACCAGGGCTCCGAAACAACAGAGCAGAGAGATTTTTAAGGAGTCCCACAAAGGGGGAGGGGATGGGCAACACCAAATCTTTAGCCTCATCTGTTTCCTTTTTGTTGTTGTTTCTAAAATAAAGCTGCAATTGGCCCGGTATAATCTGATAAGTGTCTTATTATAAACTTGAACATCAACGGATGGTAAAAAAAATGATGAAACTTGCAACTTAAAAAAAAAGAAAAAGAAAAAAGAAAGAAAGGGTCTAAATGACTGGCAGTTCCCATTTCTTTACAAGTGTTACATTTCAGTCCTCTGCCACTACCACATGTTTCCTGTTCACAGATAATTTGTACAACATATTTTATCATTCAGTTTTAGACACAGTTGAAAGGCTTTTGCCTAAGGCTTGGAACACTTTGAAAATTGTATACCATTTGCAAGGCTTTCTTCTGCTTCACTGTGCAATTAGGTGACTGTCTTTCTACAGACATCGAATTTATCATTTATGGGAGTGTGTGTGTATGTGTGTGTGTGTGTGTGTGTAAAACCAAGGTGAACTAGAATGAATGAGAGTAGCTTTCAATAACCTATAGATGAGGGATTAAGAAGCAAAACAGTGATTTCAGCTCCTTGAAGGATTACACTTCTCAAACAGCAAGTGGATTTTCTACGTTAAAGAAGTTAGGTTCTGGAAGATTTTAGTTCCAAATATTGTTTCCATCTTTACTCCACTCTACATTCCCTACTGGTAGTTAAATCACAGTGTAATAATCCTAAAGAAACCCAGTCTCATTAGTTTCTACAAAAGCGATTTCAGGACTTTTTGTTAGCTTCCCCTGCCGCCTTCTTTGCCCTGTCTTGCCTGAATTTCGCAGTTTGCCTGTGAAGCACTGATGTGCTCAGAGCTTCCCCTGGTGGAAGTTGCTGGCAAAAGGTGTTCTAGCCAGGAAGGGCGAATCTGAGACTTCCTCCCAGGCATGGACTCAGCGGAGTGTTCAGTTGCCCAAGAACAGAGAGTACACAATGTGACTGGAGGTTCTGATTGAATTTCCTATGCGTTTCTATGTTTTACATAACCTGAATTTTAAAGTCAGATTTGATAAAAGATAACTTATTCCCATCATTATGCCACTTTGTATTTTTCCACTGAATAATGCAAACGAAAAGACAGAGCAAGAAGCCTGATTCAACCCTCCCAGGAAGAGCTTGACTTTCCTCTGAGGTTGAATTCAGCATCCATCATTATGCAGGCAATGTGGTTCTTCTCCTGTATTTTAAAAATGTGGCAATAAAATGGTTGTGGAAAAGTCTAAACAGCATTGACCCTTTTGAAGAGAGAAGTTGTTTAGGCCTGCATATGCTCTTTAAAGCATTGTTGTCTTTTCTTCTTCAAAGGTAAACTTCCCATGTTAATTTCACTTATATCATGTCTCTATAATATTTGTTAGCCTATAAATCCTGAACATAGCTTTGCGTATGTTTTAAGTCATAAAGCCTGTCAAGGCAGGTTTTAGGGGTGTGGGTGGGGTTGGAAACTAAAAACCATAGTCAATTAATAAATGTGAGCACTGTCACCTTAGTGACAAGGACGATAGGTTTGTAATCCATGCCAGTGGTGAGGAAGAAATAACAGAATTTCAACTCTATTTAGAACAATCTTTAAAAGCTCCTAACAAAACTTAGCCTTAACTAACGGAGGAAAGAGGGAGGGAAGAGAAATGTTTCATTTGTTATTTTGTTTCAGGAGACATTATCAACCTAACAACAGCAACTTTTTGAAACAACTAATCATTAGATTTAAATAATTTTATAGTCCATATCACTCTGAATGTTAAGCAGGCTAGAAACACCAGAAACATGTTCTGATGTAAATCTATTTAAATAATTGCCTGAGTAATACACTTTCTATGATTATATATTTATTAGAGACAGATTTAAAAAAACCCCACACAATTATATTCAAAGATGAAGTCCACCTATCAACGGCCCTGTCTATTCAGAAATAGAAGCCGGACCACAGAGGGTTCGTAGGTCTCCAACTCAACACAGGCACGTTTGACTCCTTTGCTTCTTTGACAATACACTGAGGATAATGTAAAATAAAGCCACTTAGAAATGCTATCCTCTGTAAGTACTAGGAAAGGACGATTAGAGCTCTACAGACATTTGTTAGATTTATACATGTGCACAGTGCCAAGACCGAGGGGTTTGGGTCAGTGGGAATGTCATTATAATAATAATTTACGCAGCCGGAAGCAGCAAAGACACTCACCCTGAAAGAGCCATCCTAAATAAAGTGGAACGTACTTTCTTTTTGAAATCCATCCAGGATTCTTTGCAATGACATAGACTTTTGGACCCCAGAAATCAGGGCAGCTTAAGCAATCGTTTCTCAGAGGCCTGCTGTCCCTAGGCGGACTTGCAGGTGGACGTATGAAACTCAACACAGCAGCTTTTCATCAAGGCTTGCCCACTGCCCCCTTCAGTTTCAAGGACACGATTCCTGACGATTTGCCTGAACACCATTCACCTAATCAGCTCAGTTGTTCAGCCCTTTATGAGAAACTTTCTTGTAGACTGAAGAGGCTACATGAGAGGCTACGCTATTCTTTACTAGCCAAGTGAGGATGGGAAAGTATGAGTGGGTGGGGGAAGGAGGGCTCTCTTTTTAAACTGTTGCTTCCTTAACATATGGCCCAAGTGAGAGCAAATCCTGAGAGATGAGAGAACAGCATCTGCTCTGGTTTGAATGTGTCCCCCAAAAGGCATGTGTTGGAAACTTAATCCCCAATGCAACAGTGTTGGGAGGTGGGCCCTAATGGGAAGTGTTTAGGTCATGAGGGCTCCACCCTCATGAATGGATTAATGCCCATTATAATAGGGCTGGAGGCTGTGAGTTTCATATCTTGCTCTCTCACACTCACTGGCCCATCAGCCTGCCACCATGGGATGACACAGCACAGAGGTCCTCACCAGATGCCAGCACCTTGATATTGGACTTCCCAACCTCAGAACTGTGAGAAATAAATTTATTTTCTTTACAAATTACCCAGTCTGTGGTATTCTGTTATGGAGACACAAAACAGACTAAGACAGCATCTTACAACAATCTGATCACCTTATGGATATGGACTGGAGAAAATTCTTAACTGTGCAGTTCAAAAATACCCCACATCTAAGAGGCAACTTCCTATATACTGAGTTCGTGGGTGTACGCACAATGAGAATACATCTTCCAGGGCAGGGCATGCAAGCAGCTGAATTCACATGCAGGAATTGTTCAAGAAATTGAACCACTGTAGGCTGCTTTTTAAAAACTATGACTTTCAGGATTCTGAGTGGAGCTTATTCTTGCCATTGACTTTCTATATGACCTTGGGCAAATCATTTAACCTGTGTTGCCTCAGCCACAAGAACAGTATGATTCTTGGTCTAAGATGCAATTTCAAAACAGAAACCCCATCTTCATTTTCCTTCCTTTTCCACTGCTTGATCTCTTCATTGCAATGCAGAGAGCTGCTCTTAAGGTGCTCTCTGATTGACCTGTCTGCCCGTGGCATTTGAAAGCCTCATTCCTTCTCCTGGGCTGACTCACAATGTGTACCTAGCTGGAAGGGGGCTCTCTTGGTAAGAAGACACACACATCTGGCTCACCTGTACAATGTGCAGATGTGCAGACTTGAGCTCCTCTATAGACTAGACTATGCTCCACCCCCAGATCGCAATCAGAGACTCAACATGAACTGAAGGTCTTAGTGTCACTTCCTAATCCTACTGTGTTCTGTGCCTCAGCACTTCATGCACTGTAGATACACACCAAAGCCACAGAAATTATGCCTCCCATGTGCAAGGGAGCAGTAAAGCTAACGCATTAAAAGGTCAGCTTTGGTGGGAGCTAGCTCTGGGTTCAAGGAGTAGGACTTTCAGTTACCCTCTCACAGATAGAAAAGTTCCTCGCTGACAGTATTGCTGCCTGTTGGAGGACCACATTTTCATTTTGAGAGCCACTGGCCCAGGGCTTTAATAGAGGTGATGAAGAACAAGTCAGGCTATATAGAAGAGCACTTGTGTCTTCCAAAGGTAGAGAAGGTAGAGAAACTCATTCCTTCTTCTCTTAATATCCCCTATTCTATCAGGAACCAGATGTCTCAGGCTTTCTTCTCCCAACTGAAGGAAATGATGGAAATTCTCATCCAGGAATGCTGTTCCAGGGGTCAAAACCTTGGCATGGCCTCCCTGGTATGCCATGAGGATCCTCCAGTCATTTCTTAGCTCTTGGGGTCACCACAGAACACAGGCACTTGTTCATAAATCTTAATAAGGAGTACCTGAACTAACAGCACACATTTGTCTCAGCTTGTAACTGAGCAAGTGGAGATATTTCCTGATCCATTTCAGGAACTGGCAAGTTGGTGCCACTTCACACTAAGGAATGCCTGCTGCAGGTACACTGCCTGCTGCCAGGGAAACCACCTAACCCCTCGTCCCAAGCACTTAGTTGAATTCAACTCAAAAACATTTAAAAATCCTTCTAAGAACATTCAGTAAAAATTGACTCTACTAATCTTATCACCTTCTACTTCAGACTCTTATTTAAACTAGTTCACCTATTTCCTCTACACATCCTGCAACTAATAATTCATCTAATACTACTCAATTTGTGGGACTATTATTTTTGGAAAGGACTTCGTACATTCGTACTTGTTTACATTAAATTCTATTTTTTCTTTTCTAAATCCAAATTTTCCTAGTTAATAGGACTCGGAGGAGCTAAGAATATTAATAGTTCTTTCAGATGTAAGTCTTAATTACGCATCACCCTATTTGTCAATTCTCATTGGCTGCATGACAAAAGTCGTCCAAACTTTCCTTTCTTTGAATGTTTCTTTTATTATTGTTCTTGGGGTTGATAAAAAGTGATGAATACAGTGCCTTTTCTCCCACGAGAAATGCAATGACTCATACTGCACTGTACAGAAAAACAAAGTAGAGAAATAAAAACATGCAAACAACCTAATGCTTTAATAAAAGTAGACCCCAGTGGCCCTTATGTTCCTTTGACTGCTTCTAAAATCTCCAAAGTTCATTGGAGGTCATGTCCAGTGGATTGTAGTTTGTAGTGCTATACCCTATGTATCTTGAAATTCAGACCTCATACATTCTACGTATTTTAGGCTAAAGGTAAATTCAAATTGCACATTTCCTCACATGTTTTCTTGCTATAATCATAAATGTGATCTTGCAGGGAGTACCATTTACCTTTTAATTGAGAGATCAACATTAATTGAATAATCATAAAGAAATGCTTCCTGAGAATTCTCTTGAAAACATACAAAGCCGAGAAGAGAGGCAGAGTGCAAAAGCTTAAGTGCTCTTCTAGCTCATGAATCTCAGGCCCATGTCTTATGTTTTTCAATATTACATTTTGTCCTGGACATTCCGCCCATGTGTAGGGAAGGATTGATGCAATTTCAGCAATAACGAGATACCTGTAGTATTAGAGGACAATGAGTGTGGTCCTGTGGGGAGGAAAAGCACTAAGCATTAGTTCTGCCCCTAAGCCTGACATCACCGTTACCAGCTGGGTGGTTCACAGGCTCCCCAAACTCTCTTAGCCAGAGTACTGCAACTCTAAAATGGAAATTGCAGGAAAGCCAACTTCACGGGATACTGTGTTGCTACTGAGAAAACGTTTTAAAAGTAAAGCAAATTATAAATGTAACAGGCAATCAGACGTGCCCAGGATGTTGATCCTATGTATAGATCCATCACACAGACACTGATGTTTTTGTTGTTGGACCAGGAAGAAAATGCTAAGTATGAATTTCCAGTTTTCTCCAGTCCCTTTCCTATTGCTAAATGAAGATCAACCCATCATTGTGTATCAAATGCAGCATATGTGAAAATACCTCCTGATCATCTTTCACAGGAATTCTTTCCAAGTGAGAAAGTAAGTAAGGGGGTCATGGGCTTTCTGGAGTAATACAACCCAGGTTTCTAGTGTGATTTTGATTAGCAGATTCTATCCCCAGTTTTATTTGTGTGTAGGTGAGCTGCAATCTATGATTTCTTACATTTTCTGAAGGAAAAAGAAGGAAACTTAGCTAAAGGTATTTTATCACATTTCATAAGAAGGAATCCTGGAATTCACGAGGAGTCATTTGAGACAGCCTACTGCTAACCCAAGCCAGGCAATTAATCATAACACAACAGACAGAAGTCGTGAATTGATAGTTAATGGAGCATACATTTAGGTAACAGCTTATCACCTTCACTATCACCCTCTTCATCCTCTTCCTCATCTTCATCATCCATGGCAAAAGTAGTGAAATGGAGGTGCAGTGATTCCTTCTGTTTTGGTTCTTAAAAAACATAAGTCAGGCCGGGCGCGGTGGCTCACGCTTGTAATCCCAGCACTTTGGGAGGCCGAGGCGGGCGGATCACGAGGTCAGGAGATTGAGACCACGGTGAAACCCCGTCTCTACTAAAAAACACACAAAAAAATTAGCCGGGCGTGGTGGCGGGCGCCTGTAGTCCCAGCTACTCGGAGAGGCTGAGGCAGGAGAATGGCGTGAACCCGGGAGGCGGAGCTTGCAGTGAGCCGAGATCGCGCCACTGCACTCCAGCCTGGGTGACAGAGCAAGACTCCGTCTCAAAAAAAAAAAAAAAAAAAACATAAGTCAGTCAAATGTCAGCCCGCAGCCAAGCTTTCTTGTGGAAGGTTTCAATCTATATTGAGAAAGGCTTCCATTGTCCCCTCTATCCTCCCCTAGATGTTTAACGTCCCATGCTAACAAGTCAAGTCAAAGTGAGTTCTAATGTGGGAGAACACATACCAATGTATAGATTCCTCTTATTAAATTTGGGGGGTTTTGACCTTTCCAGATTACCTGACATTATCCCAGATGTTGCCTGTTTACGGTGGGGCCTCAGTAACTCATGTTGGCATTTAACAAAATTTAGAAATATGGGAATTTTTAAAATGTTTTCACTTTTTTCAAGGAACTTTGATTTAACCTGAAGCCATGTAAACTCAGATGGGTAACAATTTTAACTAACTCAAAATGAGAGATCATCTGTAAATCATTAGGGTAGATTTTGGAGCAAAAGCAGAAATGTTTGCAATACCTTATTTGGCAGAAGTCACTCTGCCTATAAGTTAATTAGGGTGATATTGCCATCTAGTTATTTGTGGCTGGATCATAGACAGCAACAAGGGGGAAATGTTTTATTAGCTCAGTGAATAAGAAAGAAATGCTTCATTGCAATGATAGAGTAACAAATTGGCTTATAATTAAACTGGTCTGAATTTACAGTGTCCGCAAAGGTCTGGGAATCAGCACAGCTCAGTCTTTGTCTCATTCCTCCATGACCCCCTATAAGCTTCCTCATAGGAAATTTGGGAACCGAATTTGATGAATCTGGTTACAAAAAAGTACATCCCTGGTATATAAAATATTTTTCAAATGCTAATTCCAAAACGAATATATTAGACACATAAGAAAGAAAATTGATAGAGAAAATGATGCTCTGAGTCACTCCAGAGTAAGAAGTTACATGAATAAAATCTACCATATCCACACACATGCACATACACGTGCACACATACATGTGTATACATAAGTGTGCACACACACATTCTCACACACTTGCACAGGTTGAAATCTTGCACTCCAGCCTCTGTGGATAAATTGTGAATTCCTAACACCCCCAAGATCAGGGAAAGAAAGAAGCATTTTCTTTAACAGTGTCAACTATGTGAGATGGCAGAAGAAGGAAGTTTTGTGAAAAGATCAGCGTGGCTCTAATACTAATTAATGGTACATGACTGGCTAAATGACCCAATCCCTCTGATCCTCAGTCTCCTCCTCTATAAACTGAGAATAAAACACATACCTCGTTGGTCCCATCCTATTCTCTCCATCCTTCACCCTACAGTTCCCCATTGTAGACAGAATTTTGGCTCTCCCAAAGCACTGGTGACTGGCATTGGTCAGGAACTCAGAATGGTGAGCTTCCAACCAGGTTGCTACACTTCTCTATCCTCTCTAAATGAAGAGGGTCAGTTTGTTTCAGCTGTCCCTGTATTTTGGTTTGTAATAGAAGTTCCTTGCCTCACTCCTAGAATTTCATCCCTTTTCAATTCTTTATGCTGTTTTTGGCCTTGTACTTACTTCCTCTTTGCTCACTCTTTAGGTGATTTCAATTCAGTTTTCAGAATATTTAGAGGTGATTCATTTTTCTATGTTCTTTTTTGTAGACCACCATAAAAGAAAAAGGTCACCATTGTATTTATGAAATATGCCCTGATATATTTCAGGAGGCTGGTGAACACTCATTATAACATTTAAGACCTTGTACAATTTAATCACATTCAGGGAATTCCATTTTCTAGATGGAATGTTTAGTTCTGTTTGGTTACCTGTATTCTGTCACTTCACTGTATCTCATATGTGTAGGGGGGTGGAAGAGGAGGAAATTGTGAAAATGGAAGAAATTTTGCTGCCTAGATTTTAGCTCAATGGATTTGGAAAAAGATTTGCTCCCCAGATTTGACCAAGATTAATAAGGACCACATAAATTAAAGTGCAAATTTCATTCCTAATCATTCCCTCTTTAAATACGTGGGCCATACTGGGTTGAGAAAGCGGCTCTGAGTTTGATGTATCATCTGCTACAGAGCAGAGTACATGTTGCTTCCATGTTGGTGCCTGGTGTGTTTTATCGGGTCTACATCTGCCCCTGGTTTCAATAATTCACTTTGTTCCAAGTTTGGGGCATGTGTGTTTATCAACGTTCTTTTTTGTTCAAAGGAATGTTCTATGACCCAAATCACAAGTTCTTCCTTTAGCTGTGTCCCTCCAGCTCCACACAGGGAATGTCGTACTTTTGTTTACGTGGATATCCTCATCATTTGTTTTTCCTGGAAGGAAGGGCAGAAAATTATTTTATCTTGAAAAAAATCATATTTTTCCAATGTTGTAATATTATTGGGACTGATGTCCTTAGGACCACTTCTTAGAAGTGCACATTTCACTTATAATCATCTAGAATCCAATTGCATTGGACAATTAATCTGATTTAGATGAAGGGCATGTTTAATTACCCATTTACTTTATTTCTCACCAAAGGACTCCAGGACCCTGATTTATCTCTCAGAACCACGATCCCAGGTTACTACTGCTCTTATACTTTTTAGAGGAATCCCATGAGATTGACTCTTGGACCTCTCTGAAAGAAAATGTAATTTATTTTGGAAATGACATTGATAGACTAAATCTCCATGAAGGAGAATAACAATGTTGATAAGTATTAAAGGAAATGCTTCTTCCCCATCCCTCTACTTTCTACCAGCTCACTCTCCTTTCTTGTAACTCCCCACAGGAAGCAGTCATTCTGCTTGGCTCTCCCCTGCCAATCGTTTTATAGGAGCTGACCCCCAGCAGCATCCTACACTACCGGGTCCTGGGTGGGTGAGACTATCATTAGTAGAGTTCAGTAATAGAAAGCCCACTTTGCTGCACACCCAAGCCACATTCTCCAGAATCAGTTTTAGCAACAAGAAAAGAAATCTAATTATAGGCCTCATAAGAGCCCTCCGTCTCATAAAATGCTGCCCAAATCCAAAACATGCACATATAATTAGTCATCTGCTGGCATCGTTCTCCTGTCGCTTCCAGTTATTGCCTAGATAACTAGCAAACCCCAGGTCTGGACCAAAGGACGCATCTGCAGTCATTTGAGGTTACAAATGGTCACAGTTTTTACAGTACTTTCCAACCTCTAACCTATATCCCTTCCTTTATTGCAGGACTAATGTATGAAGTTAAGACTGACATAAAGCCCAGTATTCTCAGCAGGATGGCATGTGGCAAATTCACAGCAATAAAATAACAACATACATTGAAACTTGTGTGTGTGTGTGTGTGTGTGTGTGTGTGCAGGGGTGTTACTAGCATCTAATAAGTAGAGGCCAGGGAGGCTGCCAAGTATCTTATGATGCGTGGGACAGCACCCACAACAAATAGTTATCCAGCCAAAAATGTCGCTAGTGCCAAGGCAGGGAAACTCTCATCTAACCTCATATCACAAAGCATCATGGTGGTTTTCCCTACCCAGAGAGGCCCCTATTCTTTGGTACTTCACAAGGACACCACAAGATGTATGCTATTTAGGCAACAATCATTTATAAACACAGAATGAAAAGGACACTTGTGAGTCCCCAACTGCAATTTGAACTCCATTATTCAATTCAAAATCCATAATATTAATACAACATCATACAAGTGTGATTGCAAAACAAAATTCCAAAACCATAATTCATCATGCCGCAAGTATCTGATTAGCTACTTCGTATAAGCCATTCTCCATTACATATCCCCAAATTATCTAATTGTATTAAAGACATACTTCTGACTTTTCCATTTCTGTTGTGTAAAATCTCTAAGGATAGACTTAAAATGATTTTCCCTTACGATTCACTCAAAATAAATAAATCACTAACCTCCACATCCAGCTCTTGGATCCCTTTTTCCACCCCACCTCCTGTCCCCCAGTCCTGAGCTACAATCAACTTAACACTTCATTTTCACATTTTTTTTCCCATTAGATTGAAAATATCTCATGGGATGGCATCAACTTTAATTTTAATATGGGAAAACTTTGAATTAGAAAACCTGAATCTACTTTTATTTTCTACTGGTTGTGATTAAACAGGTTACTTAATCTCACTGAGTCCCATTTTGCTTGAATACAAGATGACCCAGCTCCAAGAACCACTCTGATGACCTCAAAGAGTTGCTGTGCAGATTGAATTTAAAGCATGTACCTTGAGTTCTCTGAAAATTTTGAGTTACCAGACATAAAATATACAAAAGTAACAACAGTGTCCTTGTGGTAGGCAGCACCTACAATGGCCCCAGGAATCTACCTACCTCAGTGCTACTCACACTCTTGTGCCATTTCCTCCCTTCGAGGGCCAGCTGTACATATTAAGTAATGTCTAACAAACAGAATGTGACAGAGGTGATGGGAAGTCATTTTTAAGACGAGGCTCTAGAGAAAAAGTGGCTTCTATCTTGGGTGCTGTGTTCTGCTCTCTCTTGGGTCACTTGCTCTGGAAGAAAACAGCTGCCATGCTGTGACGCAGCCTTGTGGAGAGGTCCACGTAAGTGCCCTTGAGGTCTTCCAGCAGCTTTGTGAGTGGAATTAGAAGAGCATCCTCCACACCTGAGCCTTGAGATGACTGTAGCCCCAGCCAACACCTTTGCCTGCAAACTCCTAAGAGACCCTAAACCAGAACCACCCAGCTAATCTGCTCCCAGTTTCCTAACCCACTAAGAAATAACAAATATTTAATGCTTCCAGACACTAAGTTTGGGAGTTGTTGCTGGAATGAGAGCTCAAAGTCTTAGCATCCTTCCTCAGCTTGGTGATAACTTACGATTGTTTTCACTGGGTTTCTCCACCCGCGGCTTAGTTGTCTCCTGTTTTTATTTCTTCAGACTAGTCCTAGCCCACAGGCTGCTCACTTTGTCCTGGGGTGTCATTGAAGAGAAGTGTGTGTCACTGACTCTGGCAAAGCAACCAAACTTTGGAGAAGACATACCTCAGGAAAGGTTGCTGAGAACTTGAAATTTCAGACCTTCATTCAGAATTCTCTTAGTTCGTCATTATCTTCGTGCTCTGCTACTAATGAAAAAAGTGCCAAATGAAGAACTTGAAAGAAAAGTGAAGCATTCACTTAACTCTTTCATATTCAAATATTAACAAATCTCTTTAAAATAGATCCCCATGTAATTCCAGGAACAATGTTAATTTAGGAAAATTACATTTAGAACAGTGGAGTACCTTCGGTTTATTTTCTCTCTTTTACTATGTTTGACAATAATATTGTTTATCGATATGTTTAGCTACATACCTTTATTTCTGCACATTATATTTCAATATATTTGGCCTTTTTGTTTGCATGAAGTATATGCATGTGTATAAGGCAAAGCTTCTGTAGTCCTGTATGTGAACATTACTAATAATTCTTTTGAGCCAATTCATTCTACTATGTGCTCTTCTCTCTATTCCTCAATTGCTAAAGTCAACCCATGGGCTAGTCTTTATTTTACATAGATTTATGCCTGTGTCTTTGGAAGTGCCATAAATTGTCAACTTTCTCTATAGGCTTAGTGCACTATATGAAGAATTTAAAAATTCCTGGCCGGGCGCAGTGGCTCACGCCTGTAATCCCAGCACTTTGGGAGGCCTAGGTGGGCGGATCACGAGGTCAGGAGATCGAGACCATCCTGGCTAATAAGGTGAAACCCCATATCTACTAAAAAAATACAAAATAAATTTAGCTGGGCATGGTGGCTGGCGCCTGTAGTCCCAGTTACTGGGAGGCTGAGGCAGGAGAATGGTGTGAACCTGGGAGGCGGAGCTTGCAGTGAGCAGAGATCGTGCCACTGCACTCCAGCCTGGGCAACGGAGCAAGGCTCTGTCTCAAAAAAAAAAAAAAAAAAAAAAAAATTCCTATAGTATTCCACCTCCATTCAACCTGTTCCCAAACTGTTTCGTTTCTCTGTCTTGCTATTTTGTGCCTCTGACTACACCTTCAAAAGAAATGAAAATGCAATGGAAATATGTATACTCCTCGGAAATATTTAGTGTAATCCCTGGGGGAAGAAAAACATAAAAATACCTTTGCAGTGTCTGCTCTGATGGGTTATCCCTTTATTAATTTATCTAATGGAACTTCTCTTTAATATGCATTTATGGTTTTTTTCCATTCCTGAACCAAGGCTCATGGAAAAATAATGAAGAGGTTGGTTATGTAATCTGTGTTGCCCTAAATTTATAATTAGAACAAAGAGATGGATGTGATATTAATTTCAGCATAAGTAAAAATAAGGCAGATCTCAGGACTCAGAAGAGACACAGAAGGCACATATATTTTTTAAGTCCGGTACTAAATTCCTTGACTTACATCCCTGGAGATCTGATCACTATATCATAATATTGAACAGATAAAGTGAGGTGTTTGGTACCCCTGAACAGAACAGAAGGCAGCTCATTTCCTACCGTCTTGGAACTTCTGAAATGTTCATTAATAATGTATATTTGATGAAAGAGATGGTTTTCCGGCCTTTATGCTACTCTGTATTAACATAGCATTCTTGGTACTGTGCCTATATACTTCGGTGATAAATGCCATCCATACAGCTTTCCCAAATGCAGAAGGAAGGATAATTAAAACCAACCATCTCATCTCAGAGATGTGTGAAGATTAATAAAATTATTTCTCTAAAGGTCCCTGAGCTTTTGGAAAGAAGAATTCAACATACAAAGTATTACTCTAGTTTAATTTGTAGTTATGTGAGGTAGTTTATAAGCACTTTACATCAAGTGAAAAACATAATTAGTGCTACATCGCTATTTCAAAGGTCATTTTATATACAAGGCAACAAATGTAAAATATGAGGATTTAATCATGAATTAATTTATTGCACAGCAAATGTTATGTATATTAAGATACAGGTTTTGGAATTTAACTAATAATAAAAATGAAAGAAGTAACAATACTGGTGAGTTACTTGATTTTCTTCAAGTTTAAAACTGATGAAAAAATTTAAAGAAACTTCTTCTGCTCTATTTTTGTGTGAATTCCAAGTTAAGGGCAGGTTTCTGAAGACCATAGAGTTCAATGTAGGAGATAACTGGTTTCAACTGTTCTTGAATTTTTAATTGAAGCTCAGCAATGAACCTGGAAGGGATTGGATTGGAGGAAAGCTGGAAGGAAATAGATTAGGTAAGACCAAGCAATGATTCATAGCGTCAGTATTGGGACCTGAACTTTATGGAGATAGTAGAAGTGGGAAGAATGGAGGAGAAAAAGACACATTATCAAAGAAGAGTCAGGTCTTGTAACTGACAGCATAAAAGAGACAATGGTTTTCTTCTATAAGGAAAACTGCCAGTGTGGAGGTCTAGAAAAGTGCCATCCAAGAGAACCTGCTGTGATGATAGAAGTCTTCTACCTCTGCTCTGTCCAATATGGGAGTCACAAGGCACATGGGGCTATGGGGCATTTGGAATGTGGCTGGTGCAGCTTCGGAGGCTGAATTTTTTTTATTATGTTTCATTTCAATTAACTTAAATTTAAAATTCATATTTTACCATGTTGGCCAGTGCTGATCTAGAAGAATAAATAGTATCAGAAGCATCATTGGTAAGAAAAAAAGGGAAGCCAGGAACAAGAGTTGGCTAGAGAACTGGCAGGGGCACAAACAGCAGATGAGTATAACACACATACACACACACACACACACGTATATACACAAAACTGTATCATCACATGGTGAAAAAGTAAGATAAGAGCTACTTTAAAAAAATCCCTTTTTAAAAAAACTCATTTGAAATCTTGATTATTCCGAAAGATTTTCAGGATTGAATGTTCACAGTCTCTGTCCATGTGTGCCATTCCTTTACAGAGGTTTCATCTACATCACCTATTGGTGGCCACACATACTACCCAGGAGGTCATGTGAGGAAAGAGGAAACTGAGACCTTGCAAAGGCAGGTAGATACCAAAGTAGCAGGGGCAAAATGTCTGAGTGAGCCTGTCCCATTTCTTTAAGGTCATCATATTGACATTTATTAAAGGCACATGATCTCTACAGGCAAGCCACATGCAGTTCACAGCACAGTCAGAGTTGATATATAGAATAAAATTCAAAGAGTAGTAATAAAGGCCTTTCACAATTGCCATAATAACTCATAAAGGGAAAAACGTATTTGGTGCAAGAATTGTTTTAGGTTGCAACTACTAACTTAGCAATATATTTTGCTTCTCTTTTCCTACTTCCAAATTGCCAACATTTCCCTGAGGTTATAGATAAACAAACAGTTTACTATCTAATAGGAGTTTTCATTTTTTTTCAACTTTAGCTACTTTCCCAGGAATAAATAACATGGGTATTGTATTTGAAACTGCAAATACTATATGTATGATAATAATTAATGTGCATAATGTGAAGTTTCCAGGGTTTTTCATCTTAAGAGATTTTATAAAGGTAGAAACTATTATATCTGTGTATAGGGTAGCTGTTTATATCATAAGCATGTTTGTACACAAGTTGATTACTTCTGTATTTATTGATTCTGATAAGCAACAACTTTCAAAAAAAATGGCATATCTTGTCAGCATGCTGTTATATGTAACCATAATAATGAAACAGTTCACCAAGTGTACCTTAGAGGTATGAGCTTTCATCTTACATATGATTAAGGCTTCATCATACCATGATATTACAGTAGAAGGCCCTTTTCAGCTGTAGTATTCTATGAGTCTATAATGTTCAAGGAAGTAGAATGCCACAAGTGGCTTATTAGACTGTTTTTCAGTTCACAGTTTCAAAAACAAAAATGTCTGCTAGATTAGTTTGTACACTCTTCATGGTGATGATGTAAAGGTGTACCATATTCCATTCACTGCATGCTCCTGTAACAATATATCCCACTAATGTGGTAGTTTTCATACTATATTATCCAGGTTGCAGGAAGATAGGGGGACGTGCTTCAGGTAGGGCCCCAGGCTTCCCTGCCTTTGTCTCAAACTTTATCTATTGTTCTTTGTAACTTTTTGTTATAAAAGTGATTCTGCTATTAAAGCCAAAGGAAAAAAAACTAATATTGCATACACACACACACACACACACAAACACACACACACAGAGAACACATCTGTTATTTTTCTTTCATTTGTTGCCCCAGATGCCACTCCTCCGGTTTTCACCCTGCACTTTGCTCCAGGAGGTAGATCATTACAGACAAGCCATGAGCCGCATCACTCTCTGCCTTTCGCACAGGTTTAAGCAAGAAGAGGCCACAGCAGGAGCTCTCAGAGCAAGATGGGTGCAAGTCACGTATGTATCCCTCCTCTTTCCCTGTGAAGATCCAGAGGTGGCTGTGCCCCTCAAGGAAGGCCACCACACTCGTCAGGTAGTCAACTCTATAGAATTATTCTCTCTAAATTCACAAAGTGCCCCCTTTCCTGGTCCTTTAAGCCTCCTTCCAGGGTATTGCGCTATCCTGCTTAATCTCCTAAACTCCATCCATGACTCTGTAAACAGTAGTTCATTTAAATCTCCTCAAATGACCCAAGTCAAGAGTGCCATTTGCTTTTGCTGGGCTCCCACCTAAGAAACACATGTATATTTGTGCAGATACAAGTCATAAACATACCACACACACACACACACACACACACACCACATACAGGGAGAGAGAGAGATACAGAGAGAGAGAAAACCCAAACCTCTAAGTATAATTTCAACATCAAATCAAATATCAAATATCAACATCACAGTAAACGATTCATTTACTGTAAAGGAAAAAGAAGATACTCATCCAGCCTACTCGTAGTTTTTCTAAGTGGTTATAATTCTTGGAATTACATAGAAAATTCACTAATAAAGAGAGGTAGTAATTTTAAAATATTAGGAAAGGACACATTTAATGTTTTATTTTATTTATTTATTTATTTATTTATTTATTTATTTATTTATTTATTTTTGAGACAGTCTTACTCTGTCACTCAGGCTGGAGTGCAGACTGCAATGGCACGATCTTGGCTCACTGCAACCTCTGCCCGCCAAGTTCAAGCAATTCTCTTGCTTCAGCCTCCCACCATGACTGGCTAATTTTTGTATTTTTAGTGAACATGGGGTTTCACCATGTTGGCCAGGCTGGTTTCAAACTCGTGATCTCAAGTGACCCACCCACCTCAGCCTCCCAAAGTGCTTGGACTACATGTGTGAGCCACCACACCTGGCCGTTTTAGTTTATTTTCAAAGACTCATTGCCACAATCCAAACTGGGCATAATCTTAAAATCAGTAATAACACTTCTAGGAAAACAGTCTTTGAAAATGCACGTGCACAAAAAATGTATGTTGAAGAACATTCTTTGCTGCAATGATGTAATAGAGGAAACAGGAACACTGTAAAATAGGAAAGCTGGGAAAATTCTTAATGGCAATCATTGGGTGCTGTGGTCTGAATGTGCCTCCCAAAATCCATGTGTTGAAACTTAACCATTCATGTAATTGTATGAAGAGCTGGGGCTTTTAGAAGGTGATTAAGTCATGAGGGTAGAACCCTTGAAGATGACATTAGGGCCCTTACAAAGGGCTTAAGAGAGTGGGTTTGCTCCCTTCCATCCCTTCTGCCATGTGAAGACATAGTGTTCCTCCATTCTGGAGGACGCAGCAACAAGGGACCATCTTGGAAGCAAAAAGCAGACCTCAGCAGACACCAAACCTGCGGCCATCTTGATCTGGACTTCCCAGCCTACAGAACTGTGAGAAATTCACTTCTGATTTTTATACTTTAGACCCACAAACAGACAAAGACATTACAGAAGCATAAACTGTGATACATTTATACTATGCAATACTATGGAAAAAATAAAAAGAATATTAATATGCTCTGAAACAGAAAGAGGTTAAAAACAAGCTGAACTGATAATAATGCATATACTATTATCCCATTTATATAAAAGAAGTTCACATATCTGTGTACATGTACATATGTCAAGTCACATAGGTGGTTATGAAAGGTGTTTTGAGTGGTTGTCTCTGAAGAGAAGAGTTAAACATTAGAGGCAATATGGAGGGGCAAGTGTATACAGTTTTAGATGGGTGATGAGAGCTTACATTATTTGATGACAAATAAATCTAACATAGCAATCCAACCTAAAGATTTTTAGACACTTTTTGTCACTTGATCATTTAGTGTGACAAATATTAATTTCACAAAGTATGTGAACATGTAATTATTCATATCTGTTATTAAAATTGCCTAGGTAGGCAGTTTTGTTTATTTTTCTCTACCTTTTTGTAGTTTCACATTGTTATCAACATCTTCTATACATGATCTTACTAAATTTTTGGGGGGACTGTTAATTTTCTAAGTTATTTTGCCATTTTTATATAAATTAACTTTATATTCTAGCCAGTTATAACTATTTTCCATTTATAAAAAATATGTAGCCAAACATAGGGATTTCAGAATAAAAAATAAGTTTTATTTCAGAATTAAAACTTATTTTTTATTCTGAAATAAACAAATAAAAAGTGTTTTATTTCACAATAAATCCTGGTGATAGTTTTTCCACTTTGTTTAATTTTCTAATATTTTTTGAAATTTTAAAATATTTTCTCAATAACAAATAGAAAATATTAACTATTCTTTTATCTGGGTTGTAACTATTCCTATATGTTCTTCATGTAAAGTGTTACATCAATGCTATGGTATTTTTTTGAGGTAAAAATATGACCAAGTAGAAAAATCAGGTATTATTTATTATGAGGAATTTTTTTTTTTTTTTTTTTTTTTTTTTTTTGAGATGGAGTCTTGCTCTGTCACCCAGGCGGGAGTGCAGTGGTGCGATCTCAGCTCACTGCAAGCTCCGCCTCCCGGGTTCATGCCATTCTCCTGCTTCAGCCTCTCCGAGTAGCTGGGACTACAGGCGCCCGCCACCACGCCCCGCTAATTTTTTTGTATTTTTAGTAGAGACAGGGTTTCACCGTGGTCTCGATCTCCTGACCTCGTGATCCGCCCGCCTCGGCCTCCCAAAGTGCTGGGATTACAAGCGTGAGCCACCGCACCTGGCCTATTATGAGGAATTTAAAAGTAAAGGCAAACTAGTTAAATTTGTAAAAAAAAAAAAAAAAAAAAAAAAACCTATAATGCATAGTGGTTATCAATATGTGAATTAAGAGTTTGAAATATTTATTTTAGGGCTTATTTGTTTTCAGATAGTTTATGTAAAGTTAGAGACAACATTCAAAATATAATTAAATCATTGGAAAAGAAATTAAAATTGGTACGATTGTTTTAATATGGACTAAAGAAGTATTTGCAAAAGACTGAAAATATAAAATTAAGCATAAATATTGTAAACTGACCAGGTACATGCATAGAAAACATTTAAAAAAGAAATCTGATGAAAAGTTTTACAGATAAAAGCTTGAAAGTGCTGAAAAGTTGTTAAAAAAACTGCCCGTATGCAAAATTTTCAAATTGCTTGTAACGTGTTTCTTTTTCATTTATTTATCAGTGCATTTTCTGGTGAGTCATCTACTTCTAATCTCTAAGTAATTATATAAGATTGGGAAGAGATAAGAATAGAAAATCGGGGTGGGCCAGGTGCGGTGTAATCCTGTAATCCCAGCACTTTGGGAGGCCCAGGCGGGTGGATCACCTGAGGTTAGGAGTTTGAGACCAGCCTGGCCAACAAGGTGATATCCCGTCTCTACTAAAACTACAAAAATTAGCCAGGCATGGTGGCACACACCTCTAATCCCAACTACTCGGGAGGCTGAGGCAAGAGAATTGCTTGAACTCAGGAGGTGGAGGTCGCAGTGAGCCAAGATCATGCCATTGCACTCCAGCCTGGGTGACAGAGAGAGAATCTATCTCAAAAAAAAAAAAAAAAAAAGAAAGAAAGAAAGAAAAAAAAAGAAAATCAGGGTGGAACCATGTAATGATAGATGATAGACCTTGTATACCCTTCTCAGCCATTTGGTATGGGGAAGCGGGAGTTATTGAAGAATGTTATAAGAGAATATATAAATGCTTTAGATTATCCAAATAATCTAAAATTTTTAGAGTCATTTCTTTAGCACTAAGTGGAAGAAAGGTGGAGACAGAACCAATATCAAACAACAAGCCAAGTTAATTAGGACACTAATTTTTTTTTTTTTTTTTTTGAGCTCTAGTGTCGCTGTGTCACCTAAGCTGGAGTGCAGTGGTGCGATCTCGGCTCACTGCAAGCTCCGCCTCCCGGGTTCACGCCATTCTCCTGCCTCAGCCTCCCGAGTAGCTGGGACTACAGGCATCTGCCACCATGCTCGGCTAATTTTTTGTATTTTTTTAGTAGAGACAGGGTTTCACCGTATTAGCCAGGATGGTCTCGATATCCTGACCTCGTTATCCGCCCACCTCTGCCTCCTAAAGTGCTGGGATTACAGGCGTGAGCCACCGCGCCTGGCCAGGACGTTATTAAGATAGCCCAGCAAAAGAAACAGAAATGAACAAAGATGAACGACCTAGAATCAAGATTTGAAAAATGGATGTGTGGGATGTAAAGAGTCTGATGAAACTTCCAGTCTTGAGTGGCTTGTTGGTTCCACCAGAAAAGCCTCCCTTGTCCTCCTCAAGGCCACTTTCTCCTGTCCTTCTGGTATCAGTCTCTCCTTAACAGTGCTGGGGATTCATTTGTGATTGAAGGCCAAGAGTTTATGTTGTTGCCAGATATCAAAGTTATGGGGACCCTAACATAGACAGGTGTTGCTTCCTGGTCCTTTCTGAGGAGGACAGAATTCAGATTTTCTGTTCCCTACTGACCATTTGTCTAGGTCCATTCAGAGAAATCGAGTCCCAGGAAATAATTGCAAAAGCAAAAAGCCCTGACTGCCAGGACAGTCATGTGACCTTGTATTTTCTCTTAGGACATATGGTTCCTGGAGGTCAGCACTGTAGGCAAGAGGCAGAAAGCACAGAATCCCCTAAAGTCGTTCAGGCTATTTTGGTCTCTGACAACACAGATTTATTAAGAACCCACATAGCAGGTAGGATGTGGCACCCTGAGAGCCACACAGGGCTGTCAGAGGAATGGCAGTTGAAAGTGGACTTGAAGTAGGAGCATCGTGTATCCACCAGCCTTCCACTGTGGGCCTCGGAAGGAGCTGATTGTCACAAAGGGGCTGACTGAAGCCAGGAAAAGTCTACATGGTGAGAAAGCACGTCTGGGGGGATTACTCCATCTTTTGGCATGATTACATAAGAAATGGAGAAATAGTATCAGTAAAACAGAAAAATACAAAACAAATACAAACCTAAAGTACAAGAGAGAAGAGCATCCAGAGGAAGAACACTGGCTGAAAATTACATGTGACAGCAACTGGAAGAAAATGTCAAGACACATCCTTAAGAGAATGCAGGAAAATAGGCCTCTGTCAACCAGGAGCACTGAATGGTCAGGAGAGGACAGGTTAAGATGAATAAGCAACACAATTCCATAACATAGAGTGAAAGAGAGAGAGAGAGAGATGATATAAAAAAACTAACAAGGAAACTAAAAGCACACACCAAAATCAAAACCAGATTAATGCAATAAAGAAGAAAACCGACAAGGTAGGTATCAAGTTGGTGATAGATCACATTAGAGAAGCTATTCCAGGGTGCAAAGAAAAAGTTGAAAGAAAGTCAGATTAGTATAGAGATTTTTTTCTATTCTTGAAGAAGAGATGGAAGCAAATAGACAAGTCATAATCAAAGAGATGAAACAGGGCTAGCTAGGCAGACTTACAGCTGATCACCTTTTTGCAGGCACAATTCATTGAAAGTGTTTACAGGTGTAGTCTTGAACAGAGAAAATTCAAAACATACCACTTTGCCTTTACTCTAGAAATTAGAATAAAACAATAAGGTTTTGTTTTGTTTTGTCTTGTTTTGTTTTGTTTTGTTTTGTTTGAGATGGAGTCTCACTCTGTTCCCCAGGCTGGAGTGCAGTGATGCAATCTTGGCTCACTGCAACCTCCACCTCCCGGGTTCAAGCAATTCTCTCACCTCAGCCTCCTAAGTAGCTGGGATTACAGGCATGCGCCACCACACCCAGCTAATTTTTGTATTTTTACTAGAGACAGGGTTTCATCATCTTGACCTGCCCGGTCTTGAACTCCTTACCTCAGGCGATCGATCCACCCACCTCGGCCTCCCAAAGTGGTGGGATTAAAAGCGTGAACCACTGCTGTCAGACAATAAGGGTAATATTAATAATTGAAAAAATGTACACCTATTGAGCTCTATGTACTAGTACTAGTAACTCTTTTTTTTTTTTTTTTTTTTTGAAACAGGGTCTCTCTCTGTCACCCAGGCTGGAGTACAGTGGCATCTTGGCTCTCTGTACCTGGGACCACAGTTGCGTGCCACCAAGCCTAGCTAAGTTTTGTATTTTTAGTAGAAACAAGATTTTGCCATGTTGCCCAGGCTGGTCTCAAACTCCTGGACTCAAGTGATCCATTTACCTTGGCCACCCAAAGTGTTGGGATTACAGGTGTGAGCCACTGTGCTCGGCCTGTATGCTAGTAATTCTTCTAAGCACTTTATGTGTATTAATTCATTTAATAATCTCTTTTTATTACTCATCATCTACAGCTAAGGAAACAGACACAGAAAGGGCAAGGAACTGGACAAAGATCACACAGCTAGCAAATGTCAGAATTAGAATTCAAAGCCAGGTACTATAACTACAGCTTTACACAGTAAATAATATTTTAAAAAATTGAAAATAGAACATCTAGTAGAATATAAAACAATATATGCCTTCAGAATAATGACAAAAATAAAACAACAAAACATATGTCTATCGCAAAAGAAAGAAAAGGATTTATCAAGCAAGTACACGTCTGCACATACACAAAACAGCACAAGGTGACAAGTAAAACTGAACATCACAATAATAAATATAAATCAATTTACTTGTCTATGAAAGATAAAAAGTCTTTACTAGGCAAAAACCAAATTCAAACAATATATCTTTAGGAAAAAATGCATCAAATACAGAGTTTTTACTGCAGGTAAGCAACAGGATAGAAAAAGATAGATGTAACAAGTGCAAAAACAGGAAATCAGTAATTGCAATATTTATATCCAAGAAAGCTGAATTATAAAAAATTTACAAGAGGCAAATAATTTTTTAGAAATGTTAGTTATCAAAGGAGACATCGTTCCCTTAAGCCTGTAAGCATCACATACATTTTTATTAAGACCTATTAATCACTAACTACCACTTATGTAACATGAAGAGAAAAGGACAAATAAAGGTATTCCATGACATTAATGCACTGTCATTGCCTGATGTGGTAAATGAAAAATAATCTGGAAGACATAATTAGTAACACTGAGTTAAATATATAAAAATCAATTTTTGTACTAAACAGACAGAATTCATTCTCTTTCATATCATCCTTGAACATTTATAAAATTTAATCATTTATGGGCCACAAAACAAAATTCACTAAATTTCCAACAGAATGAAGCATAAAGTCACACTCTTTCAACTGAGGCTGCAGCGAACAGAATATAAAAATAAAGAAAAAATAAATTCACCTTCTCTGTTGTCATCGTAGTAAACCTAGCAAAGAAACAAATTTTTAAGTAGAAATATTTAAAAATATTTAAATTTCACATCAAAGAAGAAATATAAACTGCAGTTATTAAATATACGTAAAATCATGACGGTAATACAACTGCATACAAGTGGTTTTCATTTTCTTCTTTTCGTCAGCTTGTATTTTAAAAATTTCCAGCAAAAGGCAGGTTATATCCTTTGAGATATTCTAAAATATAATTTTTACAAAGGTAAAAATAGCAACATCAAAAATGTTACATATCAAAACTTTTGAGATAAGACCAAAGCAATATTGAGAAAAAATCAAAACCATAAATACTTTTAAAGGAAAAAGAACTAGTAAATATAAATGTATGAAATTTTAGGTACAGAATTCATAGCATAACAAAAATTCTAGAAAAGTATGATTAAATAATTAAGAAATATAAAAGAGTAAATTAGCAAACAATAGACAAATCCAATAATTGATTATTCAAAAATGCTAATAAACTTAATAAAATTATAATGCATCTGGCAAAAGCAATAGTTGAAAAATAAAAGCACATATATTCCTAAACAGGTATAAAAATAGAAGTTTAATTATAAATTCTGATGGCTTTTTTTCTCAACTATCAGGATATACTACAGACAAATTTATGCTTATACATTTTCATATATGACAAAAGTAAAGTCTCTAGGAAATCAATAATAACTAAAATTGACACATGTATATGTATCCAAACTGATCAAATACTTAATTTTCATGAAATACAAATACTTTAAAATTTATGTCCACAATGTACATAAATGCCCAGTCCCGATAGTTTATGTAAGTTGGTACTTTTAATATAGTACTTTTAATTTGGTGCTTTTAACACTCTAAAGTAAAGAGAAATCTTATTTTTTTCAAATATGATTAACACTAAAACATAATAGCTATTTTAAAAAGTAATCTTGATACCAATATGAGACAAAAGTAGTGATCCAAAATAAAAAATGCAGATAAATTTCACTCATGATAAAGATCCAAAAATCCTAAATAAAATACCAGCAAATCAAATTCACCAACATATTGCAAGAAAATATGCAGTAACAAAGCTAGTTCAGGAATACAAAAGATTTTCACATTAGAAAAATCAAAATATGGAAAATATTGCATTAATAGTAAGAAAAACTGTCCAATTGAAGTAATATGACATTGTGGAAGAGAGAGATCTTGTTGAAAATGGCAACTATAGTTTCTCCTCCCTGAGAAATGTCCACACATGTACAAAATGGGGTGCACAATGACAAGGCTTTCTTTCAAGACCCATGAAAGTTAATCAAATTCATTATTATTAATTTTTAAAACAATAATAATCTTCCTGCAATACGAATAAAGGATATTTCCTTAACATTGTATCTAATAGCAATAAGCTGCAAGGATATGGTATGGTATCAGAAATACAGATATATGCCTATGTATATATAGGGACACACACAGTATATATGCACTATCACTGGGAAATATCTTCCGATGGTTCTAGCCAGTTTAATAAAACCATAGGAAAAAATGAGGTATAAATAGTGGAAATAAGATAAAATATGATTAGTTATTAATGATAAGATTGCCAACCTGGGAAATTATAGTGTCAACTCAAAAACAAATAAAATAAACAAGAAAATTTAGTAAGGTGGCTAACTTCAAAACACACCTCCCCTACATATACATGAGAGCTTTTTTATATACTAGAAATAGCTAATTAGAGAGCATGATTGGAAATGTCTCCATTCGCAAATACACAAAAAATTGCTTAGACCAAGTTTTTAAAAATGTAAGACCTATATTAAGAAAACGATAATGTTTTACAGTGGAGAAAGATACAAGATTTTAATAAAAGGTTGATATATCATTCTTCTTTATCAAAAAGTTGAATTTTTTACATCTGTTAATATTCCCCGATAATTGTTTATAATGTATAACTATAATTATAATTCTTGCAATAGTATACTTTATTATTATAATTCAAAATTGTAATATAAAATTAATACACAGCTGATATACCAATGTAGCCTTGAGGTAAGCCCTAGTATCTATAAACATTTAGCGTATGACAACAATGGCATCTCAGACAAATAGAGAAATAATAGAAAATATTTTAAATGATGTTACAACAATTGACTAACTGGATATTGTCTCTCATGAAAATATTTCCATTTACAAAAGTAATGCAAAAATACTGAGTGCCAAATACTAAAAGTGGGAAAACTATCAATGAATTCATGAAATGTAAAATGAATTCAATATAGTCCAAAAGTCAATGCATCAGAATGAAGAATGCCTTTTTCAAGTGAATGGCAACGCCAAATTTACAAAGCAAATGTTGTGCTACTCCGTAAAAGTTCAAATCTTTGTGCATCAAAATATATATGTGTGTTATTTTAAAAGATAGGACAAAAGAAGGTAAAATGTTTGCAATATTATATTTCAAGTGATCAATCACTTCAACAATAAACTGGCATAAACTGTGGGACCATAATTACACAGAAGCATCAAAAGCCTTAAAAATCTTCACAGATTTCATCATCAATTCCTCTTCCAGACTTTTTTCCCTAATTAATTAATCATATATATGCTCAAAGTTTTATCCACTAGGATGTTTGTGGCAGCATTGTTTAAGATGGGTTTTTAAAGATGGAATTGATCTGGTATGCTAGACCAGTGCTCGGAAAATGTTCTGTGCAATTGTTTGCTTTTTATTTGGATGTGTGTAAGGACAAGATAATTTCATCTCCTACTCTTATTCTCTCAAAGTTGTCCCAAGAGAGTCTCCAACACAGACTGTCCCAAGAGTCTTGGGGAACTAGTCAAGGTGTTTTATGTCATATCTATTATGTAGAAAATAACTTGGGAGTCCCATAAAGCACTTCTCTTCTTCCCACACTCATCAGTATCACGCTGCCACTGAAATCACTTTTCCTCCCTTATCTTCACACAGGACCCCACCGCTGGCTCTTGATGCTGCCTCCTGAATTTTCAAACTGACCCTTCATAGTCCTCTTCCCTTTATATACACACAGCAATTCAGCTGTGCCCAGCCTCTCCCTCCAAAAATGCCTACTCATACCTGCAGCCCAACAAACCACAAGCCCTGGAATGATAAGACCCACCCTCATCAGAAGGCAGCAGGGGCTTAGAAATAAAATTTTTCTTTATTCTTAAACAAGCAAAATAAACTTCCTAATAAATATTTATTTATGTATAAATAAAAATGCATATATGTACATATGCACCCATGTATGTATACGTTAAATGACTGGACTGTATAGCAACTCCATAAAAATTTTACTTTCTTCTATGACGGACAGTTAGCTATCCAATGATGTATTCTCTACTTTCATAGTTGTCTTAGATTAGGCTCCTTGGAAAAAAAGAGTGAGAGTTGGATGCAGAAATTTGACCTACACCTATAAAGAAGTGGTGGCAGGATTCAGTATAGGGAGAAGTGCACACACTGTGCAGTTGTAACTGAGTTTTCCGTCAATCCTTCAGATAGTTCTGGAGCTGTGATGGCCCTTCAGAATTTTCCCAAATTGAAGCAAAGGGCCTGGGTGTATGAACCAGCCAGTCATTAGCCACAGGCAATGCCCAGTGAGCCAACCAGCTGTGGGCCTTCAACAGCTGATATTCCCACAGCCAAGGACCACCATATCCTATCCAACAGTGTAGAGAAACTGTGCAGAAGAGGCTAGCCTGACAAAAACAACCTCTAGAAGGACCCTAGGACTAGTTCCTACCAATAAAATGTGTGTGAACGTGATGCTTGCTGCTGCTTGGCAAGGTGGTTAAGAAGTAGGCCTGTCTTTCTGCATGAGTCAGAAGAGATTAGGCTGTGCTGTGGCAACAAACGACTCCAAAATTCTAATAGCTCTCAACACAATAAAATCTTATTTCTTTCCAATGCATTGTCCACTGTGCTTCCAGACATTTCCCCAAGGCAGCTGTCCTCCATCTGGTAACTCAGGGATTCAATCTGCTTCAATCATGTGGCTCTGTGTTCTCAACGTGAGGCGTTTATATTCACCGCGCAAAATGGAGACTAGGGAATTGAACCACTCGTGGATTTTTCACTCCCTCTGTCTAAAAGTGACACACATTATTCTGCTCACATCTCAGTGGCCAGAACTGACCCTAGTAACACCACATACAGGGCAGAGAAGTACCAGTTCCCAGGAACAAGGAATAAGATATGGGATCTGGTGAATACAGCTTTGTCTCTGCCACACTCCTTCCCCGTTTCCTCTCTGCCAGAGAGAAGGAAATAACTCTGAGATTCTGGGGGATAGCAGTGCCAACAGACAGGAGACTGGGTCCTTGAATTTCCACATGGAGGGCACTTGGCCAAACACTCACATTGGACTAAGCAAGAAATAAACTTCTATTAAGACATCGCACGTATTAGATTTATCTATTACAGCATTAGACATCAATTACAGCATCTAGTGTTATCTTAACCACAATATTCTCTTTGGGCTTTGCTGAATTTTTAAAATTTTCTACCCTTAAGAGGCATTATTTTATAACTAGTCAAAAATTATTTTTAGGAACCCATGATATGTATTTGCTTATTTAGAAATCAGAGTGGAAGAATACTGGAGGATATTGCAGCAGTTTTTTGAGGATGAGGATTGTGTCTGATGTCTGTGGGCTCATAGAACCTGGCATCATTCATAGTCTACAAGGTGCTCAATAATACATCCAGAATTTACTTCATAATCACAGCGACTATTAATCATTGCCTGGACAGTATTAGGTATTTAGTGTTTACTGTTAAATATATAAATGACTGACTACCTGAAGAGATGGATAAACTATCAAAACTAAGAGCAGCCAAAATATCCAGCCAGGCTCAGTGCTTTAGAGCATTCTCTGTTGGTTGCTCTTGTTCTTAGAAAAACTCTACTTTTTAGCTGGACCTTTGGGAATTTTTATGATGTGACAGAACTCTCCTTTCTAGGGTCATCTCCTATCAGATGTGCACATGCAGTTTGCAATATAATTATAAAAAACTATGTATGATTCCTTCAGCAATCGCTGTGTCCTTTCTCACACTCCGGAGTTTTTTGCCCAGTCTGTGCCCTCTGCCTGTAATGCCATTTCTCTCCCTACGCTCCTAGCCAACACCAGTTCAGTTTTCAGGATGGAGAATCAATGTCTTCTCTTAAAGAAGGATTTCCAGGAAATGAACTATTTTTTCATCCCTCTTTTTTCATGGTGCTCAATTGGGCCTCTGTGGTGCTGGCATCACAATTTTGACCTTGCCTCTGGGTGCTGCTGTTTGCACATCTGTCTTCTTCACCAGACATGAGTCTGTCCAGGACAGCTCCTGTTTGCCCTGGGATCACATTTAATGTCTCATACACTGAATTATTTCCCCTAACCTACCATGGTGCCTGAACAGACATTGGCAGTGTCTGTCCATTAAATAATCGCCTAGACTTAAGTGGGGAGACTATTTTTTTTCCTTCAAATGTTTAACTTTTGGGATCCCTGTGCATCTGCTTACTTGGGATTAGCACACATCAAAATCCACCACCCCCGGAGGACTCAGTAATTCAGGGTCCACCAAGTGCTTTATCTCAAAATGAGGTCTGGACTCACTGATTGAATCTGGGAAGCTGCTAACTCAGGACCTGCAGCTAGACCAGTGCTTTGTTTATGTAAAAATAAAAATTTATGTATAAATAAAAATTTATACATAAATTTAAATTTGTTTCACTTAAATTTCCTATACATTGACTTCATTTGTGCTATTGAAAAAAAATTGTGCGATTGAAATAAAATAAAATAAAATAAAATTGAAATAAAAAAAATATATATATATATATACACAACTGCTAACTCAAGACCTGCAGAATAGATGGTCTTGCTTGCATTTAACCTAGTGCATGGGGGAGGAGAGTTGCAACATATATGATAATGTTTAGATTGCTCTCCATTTAAGTATCTTAAAAGTCCCAGAAAATGTAATTTGAAGCCCTTGTCTTGCCACAATCAAGACATTACAAAAAATTGAACAAAAGTTATGCCAAAATTTAATTGTAATTTTCAGGGTCGTGCTATTACAACCTAGTCATTGGGGTACTTTTAAAGATACTTTATAGGATATGGTAAATCGAAAGTTTAACTTCTTAATGTAACTGATTTTTAAAACAGAATAGATTTTAGTGGGCTCAGTAAAAAACAACCCTAAACCATCACATTTCTCTTAGTGTTAAATATCTTTCAATGAGAATGTTGTCATATGCTGGTAATTAAAAAGAATACATTTTTCAATATTAAGTACAATGAAGAATTTTGAAGTGAAAGAATTTAAAGCAACTTCTTATTAAGAATTCTAAATTAAACTGTATGTTGCCCATTACTATGTGATTGTTATTATTAAAACATTTATATGGACTCATGTGTGTATCACCTTCAAAGAGACAGACTATGTAACGTACACATATATTTTGCTCACCTCCTTGTAAAACATTTAGATAGCATGTTTTATCATGATTCTTAGTCATGTTACCCACATATATCTTTATATATATATTTATATATGTATATATTTATACATATTTGTATATATATTTGTGTATATATATACTGCAATTTTATTTCAATCGCACAAATGAAGTTAGTGTGTAGGAAATTTAAGTGAAACAAATTTAAACGAAATAGTTACGGCAAAAACAGCAGAAAACTGAAAATTCTAAAAAGATATTTGAAGATGCTTTCTGTACCATTAAACCTTAATGCAAATGTTATCTACATATGGTACTATAGTCAATGGCATAGTTTACATATATTGCATGTATATAGCATGTTTATTTCTAAATAGATTGGTGAATACAAATACACTTAATGGATATAGCTTTCTATGCTACATTCTACAGATCTAAGATATAATAGAGAACTTTAAATTCAACCAATTTACACTTGGGATATAATTTCTGTAGGTCTTTTGAAATAATCAGAGCAAGGAAACCAACAAATAAAAATATTTATTCTATAATTTAATCCAGTCATAGTAGTAGATGCCTATGCACAGGTACGGTTAGGAAATATATGGTCATATAAAGGGGAGTCCTACTAAATCTCTTGGTTTGAATAATATTTTAGGTTTACATACACAGAAAGGTAATTACCTATTTGTAACTTATTTACTCTCATTCTTACATTCTAAATTGCATAATTGCTGAGTAGTAGATTAGGGGATGTTAAATTGAAATGTTTATAAAACTAAAAAATGTTGAAACATAAATTATCATCCTTAACACATTATATGAAGAGTAATATATATAGACATCTCCTTATAATTATTATCATATTGAACCTGGCATCACTAAATTTAAAATATTTCTGGATTATAATATATTTTATAGAATTTGGCCAGAGATTCAATAAATAACATTTACTTCAGACATTAAATATTTTTTTATCATACATTTATAAAAATGTGTACTCATTTGGGATCTATGAGCTGAGATTTTATTTTATGTGATTCTATGGGCAAATTCTGACTTCTCCATTTTTTGCCATTTTGTGGAGAGAAAAAAAATGACATCAATGTCAAAATCCTCTGAAATAGAAATATCTAGAGAGCTGGCAAAACAGGCAGTCGTGGGACCAAGTTCAATAAATTATGTGAGGAGAACTGCTAACTATGTATAATTATTTTAATATGTATCATTAGGCCATATTTTTTGTAGTGTGCAGTTCCACTTTTACATTGTTTCCTTGTTTCCAGCCCAAGGACATATTTCAGCATTATAATTTGTTCCTCTTAATGTGACTGTTATTTGTGTTTTAGGAATGATTTGTAGATTTTTTTGACAAGGGACAGGGGCCTCCTTATATCATAAATATATTATAGAAAATTGGAACCAAACTATTGTTACTCATTGTTAGGCTGGCAATTTAGAGAATTCACAGTTCATGAGCTGTGCTAACTTACATTTCTAGGACTTTGTCTCTCTCTGTTAAGAATTTCTGTTTCTCCATCATTTTGACAGGGCTTTTTCTTCTAAGTGACTTGCCTTGTATATTTGACCTGCCCTGCCTGCATCTAAAGAAGAATGAAGCTTTGAGGGGGACTCATCCTCTGGTGTAAGACCATCTCCCATGCTTGAGCTAGCTGGAACAAAGAAGACCCGCATGCATCGTGCAAACTTTTAACTTATTTGATCCACATGAAGTTCTCTTGCCATTAGACTTTCACAGGTGGGAAAATGGGGGCCAGAGACAATAATTGTCTGCCCAAGAGGTTCCAGTTAGTGAGGGGGCCAGCCAGGATCTGAATCCAGGCTTCTCCTTCTCAAATCCTCTCGCCTTACCTCTACCATGTTGCAGGCATTGGTGCATTTGTAGTTGGTAGAATGATACTAGGATTTTTTCCCCTGAAGTTACCACTTTGGTTTGTAAGCAGTAAAAACAGGAAGTTTGGGTTGCAAGATTCCCTGCAGTGGCAGCAGACATTACACACTAGAGTGTGTCCATCTTAGCCTGTGAGATATGCAGTCGCCTAGCTGCGTCTGGGGAAAGACTACGCATCTTTCTTGTGTGTCTAAAATAATGCAGAGTCCATCTCACCTCTTTTTATTTCTCCTCTCATATTAAGCACTGAGAGCAGTTCTGACCCTTGAAAACTGTGACAGCATAAGGCTGTCAGCCCCAATAGAAGGCTTCCTCATAAAGAATGAGTATTATGTCTTTTTCTTAAGAATTAAAGATCTAATCTGACCAAAGCTCCATCGATGCTGATCGGGGATAGAGGCTTCTTCAGAAATGGAAGACACATGATTACCTTTTATGGGTGAGATATTCTAATTATTCAGTAGGGATTCGTTTCAGGTTACAGGATTTTTATTAGAAACCATTTAAATTTCAGTACCTGTCATTCGAAGTGGACAATGTAGAAGAACATATAAGAATTACTGGAGCACAAGGCCAGGCCCTCCGTAATTTGCATACATCCATATAATATAATTTTTATCTTCTTTTCACATAGGAAGGCAGTGAATTGCAGATATCATCCACAGACTGCTGCATAGCATATTGGTCGTAGCAAACTGTTAATAATAATAATGCAGGAAATTCAATTTTAGGAACTAGCTATATTTATCCACACCAGAAGAACTTTCTCAGATGCTAACTCGAGCAAATGAAAGGGAGAATGCATATTTTCTTCTGCTCTTTACTGTTCACCAAGTTCGAAATTAAACCTAGTGCGTAATTTCCAGCAGCAACTTGATCATTTTAATAATGAAGATTAAACAAAAGGCAGACAGATGAGTAAGGAAAAAACTGTAAGCAAATAAGTAAGAGTTGAAATCTGTAAGTTGTTTCACTAATGTATGCTCCTGGTTGATCTTAGGTCTATTAAAGCAATTTGTGAAGCTATTACGTTTGGTGTATACAGCTGAGGAGTATCACCAAAGTCAGACAGCGGATACTCACACCATGCACTTACACTCGTGCCTGCTAATATCCGTAGAGATGCTGTTTGTCACCATTCAGATGAAGCTTCCAGACGATACCTTGTCTTCAGAAAGTATCACCTTGTCAATAAATTTGCATTTCATTTCATATGTTGCAGAATTGTTCTAGGAAATGCCTTTTAGAATAGTGTACTTAAGGCAATGCTTTTTCCCAACTGTTTAAGATTCATACAGCACTGACTCAAGGCTTCCTCCCAAGCTCCTCACACATTTCTATCCACTGACATTCTCCAAACACTACCACCAGCACAGCCATGAGGACACACGATCAGATCCCATGGTCTTAGAAAGAGGTGAGTGAAGACACTGTTTTCCCTCTGGGAGAGAAGCTTTGATCCTGCCCACATAGGACCAAAATGTTCAATAAAATGATTCATGGCTAAAAGACTATCAGAATCCAAGGACAATGAAAAACCAAATTGGAGATGTCCAAGGGGACTTAAGGACCCCCAGAGTGATAGGAAAGCAGGTAAATGCATGGTTATGTGGGTGTGGTAGGGCTCCTGCCTGAGGATCTGCCAGTATCTCCAAGTGTCTGATTCTCAATCCAAGAAATACTGATTAAATAGGTGGTCATGAGAACTAATAGGTTCTTCTATGGGCTCTATAACGTTCAACATATCCTATAAATAAGGGCTTTGAGGAGCCTGTCAGGATTTAGAGCGTGACCATGGGAAGAAAGCAATAAACTTTAGCCATGGATCAAAGGGAGCCGATGCCTTTCCTATGAATTCAGGTTTTTGGTAACTGAAGGCCTCAAAGCTGCTAAGCTTTCTCTGTTGCCTCCTGTAAAGTTAACTCTGATGTAAACACCCTGAACCAGTGGCTTACAGGCCTCCATGAAGTTCCAGTAAACAGGGCCATCCCCTATCATGATATGCCCCTTCCCAGAACACTTGGTAATCCCAGCCAGTCTTCCAGCTTCGAGTCTTCAGTCGCCACCACCTGTGAGCAGAGACTTAAGGAAAGTGATCTGAAGAGAGCCCAGTGTCGAAAAGTTCACATTGACACTTTGATCACAAGCAGCGTGGAAACCAAAGTTTTTGCACAAACCATTCGAGAGTGTGTAACGTGCTTGTGAAAATATTCGAGGCATAATTAGATAAATAACAGATCCAGTATCTATTTTTACTTTGCCTTGATGAGACGCTTTGCAGGAGAGACTGCTGGTAGTTAATTCTCCTTAACAACAATCTGTGTAATCACAAACCCCAATTAGCCGTGCCTGTTCTATGCTATACAAACTATTTCCTTAGTGCTTCACATCACTACTTTGTAATTAGCTTTCATCTACACGAGCTTTGACTAAAAAAATATAAAAGAGTATAAGTGATTGTACTGCCACTCAGTATTCTGCGAAATAATCGCTAGCGATTTCAATCAGATTAATTTTATCACCCGTATTAAGGCAAATTACCTCCCTCTTCACTCTCTACAGCTGAGGGCTATTTCATTTCCTGAGATGTTCATAAAAGCATAATATAAAGCAATCTGTAATTGTAAATATCCTTCCCTAATAACTTTGAGATATTTCCTTAATACATCTTTACATTTGGAGTTTCCGTTCCATAAAATACAGTAACAAGAGCTCTATTACGTTTTAAGTGTGTGCTGTTAAGCTGGACAACTTAGTGCTGTCCTTCTTGTTTTTACATAGGGTTATATTTAACTTGCAGATAATGGGAACAAGGTTTAAAAGTGATGGAGCGGAATAATGGCGTTACAGCAATAATATATCTTGCCTTTGTGAGGAATAGAACTTTACAGCCCTATTTCAGGTCAGCCAACACTGATGCCATTTTTCACAGCCTGACAACTTTCACCTTCACCCAAACTCCAAATGGGTTTTAAACACCCTTTCCAGCCAGGACACAGGCCTCTCGCTGCCTGTGTCCTTCCTCGTGGACCCTTTCAGAGATTAACAAAAAAAGAGCAAAATAAAATAAAATAAAGGGTGGGAGAAAGACTATTATACTCTCTGGTTGCAGTTGCAGATTCTTCTTTGGGCATCCAGAGATCCCCAAATGTTGCAATCCAAAGAATTGAGATCTTCCACGAAGAGTGAGTGATCACAGGAAAGGTTTCAATCCTAGCTGTGCAGGGGGCTGGGACTTTTCTATTGGATTGGATTGCTTCTATCAGGCCTGGAGTGGAGTGGTTTTTCTGACGTGGTTGCAGGCAGCCCTCTATGCCACGCTGAACACTGCACTGCAGCCCGCTGCTTCCCTGACAAGACGATTTATTAGATGGATCATTCCGTCAGAGTTGTAACAGCAAGGTGGATTTTAGAAGTCCTCTGGATTCTGAGCTCAAAAGTGTGTCAAAGCTGGGGACCCTGGAGAGTTTACTTGAAACCTCACTGATAATATTAAAATATAATTTGTATCCTGAGCTAACTATCCATAGTTTCATGCATAAAAAGTCTACCAGCATCTAACACCTGACATACCTAGACAACATACAACTGCATGTATCTGTCCTGGTGAGCACAGGTCATTCAAATTTGATAAAGACCACGGGGGGTAGGCTGGTGAGGAGGGGAAGTTCCATCACTCAAGGCAGTGGACCCTGAATTGTTCTCATATAGTCAGGCCCTATAGGGAAATGAAGTGTTTAGGAGACTTTAATCTGCTCCCCTGCAGCAAACACAGTGGCTTTTGCCAGCTCGACTCAAAAGTGTTCTTCCTTGCTTAATATTCTTCCCGCCCCTCTGTCTTCTGGCAGGTTTGCACAGGTTTTTGTTTTTGTTCTGTTTTGTTTTCCTGCAAAATAATGCAGTGTGGACCAAAACTTTGGGGTTCGAAATGGGAAAGGGTAAGAAAATAAAGTAAAATCATGTGTTCTTTTCTTGGCTTACCAATGCAAGAGTGGACACAATGGAGGTCTGTATTCCTGTGTGAAACAACACCCAAACCAAAGGGTTAGAGTATCCATTTCCTGTATTGCTATTTTTCTGGAAAAGTGTTATGCTCCCATCAGTGACTACTGATGTAGTCAATGCTTTGGAGTGCCAACTGAGATCTGGGACACCCAGTGACGTCGTGCTACCTCTGGGGACAGGCCTTCCAGGATGTCAGCAATGAGACAAAACAGACCCTGCAAATGAATAAGCCTCCTTCGTTGTATTTCCCCATTGTCTGGGTAGTCAAAAAATTTGGTTTAATGCATGTTCTTGCCCTTTATAGTGTGATGTTCTCATCATCATAGAATTGGTTTTAGAAAGTGAAGATGTCATTGGCAATTATGAAAGAGACTCTCTGGCTTGTGCATTTTCTAAGAAATCTAGCCCAAACTACTGGAAGGCTCACCATGATGCAGCATTCATTTGGAGCCATCAACAAGGCTACATCAAGTTAAGGTCTAGCATAAAATCTTAACCCTGAGCTGGGAAACCCGGGTTGTTAATATCCAAATTTACAAATTCTACCTTAATGCATGTCTCCCAACATGTCAAATGTTAATGGACTATTACAGGTGAAGGAATTTAAGGCTAACAAATTAGAGCCACAGAATGCATAGGTAGAGAGAGGGAGGTGCGTGGAGGAAGATAGTAGCCTCACATTGTACAAATAGTTGCTTCAAAAAGAGTATTTCTATTTTGAATAGCTCTCATCAGGCATTAGTGATTAAAGGAGTCTTCTGGAGGAATCTAAATCCTCTGCTATTTTCTTTAAAGCTCTAGGATGTAAGGAAAAGCCAGCAGGCACATAAATGGTGGTGACCGGGACATACATTCACACCAGTGAACCCACCTAATAAGCTGCTGTTCAAGATGGCCAAAGAAATGGGGCTCTGCCAGTACAACTTCCCGTACTGTTCTGTTAAATGGGCTCGTGTAGGAACCAAAGATCAACTGCTCTTTGAGATACACAATTAATATAAAGATTTTTCTTTCCCATTGTAGAAAAATTACCTCAAGAGAAAAAGTTTAATATCAAAATACTTTTAACCTGTGAATTTTAAAATCTTACAAAGACAGTTTAGTTTAGAATTGTCACTTTTAAATAGCTTTGAAAAGTTATAGCAATTCATTTCATAATTTCTTTATTCCTCAAACAGTGATTTTTATTGAACATTTACTATGTGTCAAATGCTATTCTTTTTTTTCACACTTAGCCACTATTACACAGGTAAGTAACCTGAGGAAGAGATGCAAGGCTGAAAACTATAAAATTCTTTTGAAAGTTCTCGCTTCACATTACTGGAAAATACTCATTAGAGAGGATAAGGGTGAGGAAACTCAAATAAACCTAGCGTATTTAAAATTTTCATGTTTTAAGAATGAATGTAACTGAAAAACACCTATGCTGATTTATTAATTTACATGAAAAAAGTCAAAAATGTTTAATTCTCTTTTCGTAGTAATACAGTGCAGCAAAAGAGATCCAGCTTCATCAGCAGAGGTGTCCATACCCACGCGTCTGACCCTGAGTCACACTGCTGGCTCCCATAGCTAGGAACTGAGCAGATTGCACTGGTCTGGTGCCTTCTGTCTGAATTTAGCAAACAAAAGCAGGTCTGGCCAGAATGACAGCAAGACCCCATTTGGTTTATAGGCAAGAAACACTGACATCACTCTCTTCAGCCAGGAGCACTGTTAACATGCAATAAAAGCAGAATGATGGCATTGAGACAATATTCACCTATGCTGAAAAAGTCACAAATCAATGAAAGGATAAAGAGGACTACAAGGCAGCTAGAACTTCATGTTCCGTAGGTTGGATGGGCTCCCACAAACCCTCCTTTTATGCCCAGTGTCTCTGTGGAGAGATGCCAACCAAAACCCCAATATACGTGGTGGAGCCACAGGGATCGTCAGGATTAAGGAATACACACAGTTCCAATCTTGAGTGATGGGAAAATCACCAAACATTCCCCTAACTTCAATTGGGATCAAGGTACAAACTACATCAAAATGAATGGTTTCAGAATCCTCTGCTTCTGTGGCTCAGGGATGCATGAATCAGCTCAGGCTGCTATAACAAAATACCCCTAACTGGGGAGCCCAAACAACAGAAATTTATATTCTCATAGTTCTGGGGACCACAAGCCCATGATCAAGGTGCTAGCAGGGTTGGTGTCTGGTGAGGGCTCTCCCCCTAGGTTGCAGATGGCAGCCTTCTCACTGGGTTTTGTTATGGCCTTCCTTCAATGTGTGTGCAGAAAGAATGGTCTCCCTGGTGTTTCTTCTTTAAAGGACACAGTCCTATGAGATCAGAGCCCCACCCCATCACCTCATTTAACCTTAATTATTTTCTTAGAGGCACTATCTCCAAATACAGCCATATTGGGAATAAGAGCTTCAATATAAGAATTTGGGGGAAAATAAACATTCATTCCCTAATAAGAGAGTCTAAATGCCTCAAGTAAGATCACCACACAATGAGTGTCCTAATTCACTTAGATGTCATCCCAAAACATAGATGAAGACAATGAAATAGGCCTTGGTGAATAAGTTTAACTGCATCACACAGTTGAAGAATTGCAGCTGCTTACTCCAACATTTGTTAGCATTTACTATGTGCCAGACTCTAGGAAAACAAAGACGAGTACAGCAGGATTCGTGTCCTCAAAGAGTTTCCAATCTCTCTCTCTTACTCACTGCATGAATTCATTGTTCAGAAAAGAATTCGTGAGGGCCCGCTGCAACCTGAAGTACAACTGTGTTTTGCTTTGTTTTGTTCTGTTTTTTAAAGAAGGCTCCTCCTTTCCTCCAAGCTTTATCTAAACAAAACCCATTAAACTTTGATTGTTTCCTGGGAAGCCAATGTGAGCTGCCCAAGATCAACAACGTTACTACCCTTTAGTCCTTTACCTACTACAGCAATCAGTAGGCTGCAATCAATCAATCAATCTAGTAGTATTCACTACTAGAGATAATTTTAGCCTATATGCAAATATCACCAATATATCAGGATACTATTATACCCAGCAAAACATCTCCCTGCTGAAAATTTTCCTGGTAGAACAATTATTGGTGATTTTGTCTTATGGGGATTTTGTTTGCTTGTTTTGTTTGCTTGTTTGTTATTTGTTTTTGAGTATATCTTTTTGTTTCCCCTTTAATGGTTGCTCTAGCATTTAAAATATACATCTTTATGTTATCACAGTCTAACTTAAATCATATCAGTACTCATGTACTATAAGAACCTTATAACAGTATACTGCATTTCACACTTCACAACTTCAGTGCTATTGTCACGTATTTACATATGTTAGACATCTCATAATACATTGTTATTACTTTTGTTTTAGGCAGTGAATTGTCTTTTAAATAACCATACAAATGAAAATATATATTTTTCTATTTACCCCTGTATTTACCAACTTTGGCACTCTTCATTCCTTTGTGTAAATCCAAGTTTCCATTTGTTATTATTTTTCTTTAGCCTAAAGAACTTTCCTTAATATTACCGGTAGCACAGGTCTGTTGCTGATGAATTATTTCAGCTTTTGTTTATTTTTAAATTTCCATTTTATCTTTATTTTAAAGGCTATTTCACAGGATACTTTTAATAGGAAAAGTTTATATTAACTTTTTTCCTTCCAACATTAAAAAAATTAATTGATATTTGCCTTGCATAATCTCTAAACAGAATAGGCAACAATTCTTATCTTTGTTTCCCTTTACATAATGTGAAGTGTTTTTTCTAGCAGACTTCAAGATTTTGACTTTGTTATTGATTTTTAGCTACTTGATTATCATGAACTACAGTGCTTATTCTGCTTGGATGTGTTAAGTTTCTTGAATTAATGGATTCATAATTTTAATTATATTTGGAAATTTTTGTTATTACTTCTTCAATTATTTCATATCCCCTCCTCTCTCCTTTCCTCCTGAGACTTGAAATATACATATTAATAGCCCATTTATTATTATCCCACAGGTCTGCTCATTTTTTTATCATTTTATTCTCTGCATTTTTGTTTAGATATTTTCTATTGTCTTGCCCTCAAGTTTACTGACCTTTTCTTCTGTACTATCTAATCTGCTATTAATCCCATCCAGTTAATTTCTCATTCCAGATACTGTATATATTTTAGTTCTATGGTTTTATTTGCTTCCTTTTTATGGTTTCCATTTCTACCTCCATTATGTTCATGTTTTTCTTTTAAATAATTGAATATATTTATAATAACATTTTAAATTCCTTATTTGCTAATTACATCATCTCTCTCATCTATGTATCTGTGTCTATTGACTTATTTTTTTCCAGGTTATGGGTTACATTGTCTTCTGTCTTCAAATGTCTGGTAATTCTTATTGGATGCTGCATATTATGATTGTAACATTGTTGATTGCCTAGATTTTGTGCCCTTTGTATAAAGTGGTAGATTTTGTTCTGGCAGATAGTTAAGTTACTTGAGAATTATTTTTATCCTTTGGAAGCTTGTTTTTAAGCTATATTAGGATGAACCCACAGTAGCCTTTTGGGGTGCTAGTTTAGCCATGGTAATAAGGCCTTATCCAGCTGGTGTCTCTACTGAATGCCCTATGTATGCAACAGAACTTCATCACTCTGGCTGAGTGGAATATAGGAAACTCCTCCTTTAATCTCTCTCTCTCTCTTTCTCTCAATATCTCTGGATGTCTCTCCTCTGCTTTGTAAATTCCAGCCACATGAAACTACCTGAACTACAATCATTTCCCAATGGCAAAAGCTTCTCCCCAAAAAAGAAATTCTCCCAATTCCAAATCTTCCCAAGGAAGCACATTCTAATCCTTAGCAAGCCTCAAATACTATCTAATAATATAAAGAATAGTTTTAGGGCTCATTTGAACAAAATCAGAAAGAGATTATCTGAAGAATATTTGAATCCTGACATTTGAGTCCTGCTGAAAGATGAGGAATTAAACCATTGATCCAGGCTTACCCCTGAACTGGCTGTAGTAAATAAAAGAAAAGGAAAAATCAAGAGAGAATCTGAAACCTTTTGACCTAAAGAAGAGTTAATAGCAGCTGGGGACAATGTTGTGCACCTGTAGTCCCAGCAACTCCAGAGGCTAAGAGGGAAAGATTGCTTGAGCCCAGGAGTCTTGGCCTGCAGGTAGCTATGATTGCACCACTGCACTCCAGCCTGGGTGACAGAGTGAGACTTTGTTTCTTAAAATAAATAAATAAGTCAATATGATGAAAAGTTTTTGTGATGAATACACATTAAAAGTTCTTGTTATAAAGGAAACAACAGTTCATTAGAGTGTTGAGCACAATTTCTTCTGATGTGTAGTAATAAAAAAAAAAAAAAATACAAAAGCCCAGTACTGGGGGCTGATAACTCAAAATTCAGAATGATTTTTTTGACCAAAACTCATGAATTTGTAGGGGTTAAATGAGACCAAATCCTTTTAAAATACAAGCACCCAATTTACTAATGATTTGTACCTATGCACAAATCAAATTAATTGCACTATTTCTGGAAAAATTACAAGTAGAGAGGGAAATTTCACATTCATCAAATCCATTTAAATCCATTTGGAACCCTTTTTGAGAGGCATTAAAAAGATTTAGCTGTTTAAGGAGTGAGCAAGGCTATTTGGACACAATTATTTAAAAGTATTAAAGCACGCTCTGGTTTCCCCTAAATTTAGTAGCATGATGCCTAGGACCTCTTATAACACTCTCTTATGCAGTGAAACTGTCCTATGTTTGACATTGGCCTCAGTTGTTTTATTTTAGCAAAGCTTCTGGCATTCATAAGAGCCCAAACCACTTTTGTCTTCAAGAAATATATATTATTAAGTCTCTAATTAGAAAGGAATCAAGAAATAAGCTGTCAGCTGAAATTTATGATTACTTATAAAATGTTAAGGGCCACAATGGTTCATTTTAAAATGCTGGTTGCCACTAATATTTCCTTTCCTTTTGCTGCAATCACTTAACAAGAAAAAAAAAAAAAGCAATTCTGAGCCACCAAAATTACATCTAAAAAACTCACAGTAGTGATGCTCAATGAAGTACTTTGCAGGATGGAATCTAATCGTTGAGATGGGATTAGGTTTTAGTCTTGCTTACAGAGACTCTGTTTTAAGGTCCCTAATGACCCTTTTTGGTGGAAAAATGCAACCATTTCCCCAAATTTCACATGTCCTAGTTTAGTGGCATTAGTAGACTTATATGGTTGAGGCTAGGAGTGGGCACAGTGGATGGGTGAAAGAGGTAAGAGATGAATTCTTTGCAGAGCAGGAGAGTTTAACAGCACTCCTGCCATTTTTTTTTATTAATAGAAATCATGCGGTTATAGCCCCATTCACTCAGTGGACAAGTACAGTACCCCGGCTTGTCCTATTACAGTCTTCCATTAAGGAACAACTGCATCTCTCTTCTTTCTACATTAAACATGGGCTGCACTTTGTGAACAAAAGCACTCAAGTATTAGACCAGTAACTTGGCTCCAGCTTCGACTTTGTTTACCCCTTGGTTCAGTGCATTTCTGCTCCATCACGAGGCCGACATGTGCAGGCAGCAGGCGGCAAGTCTGTGCATGCAGATCACACCCTTTCAGAAGGGCAGCCTCAAGATTCCCAATGGAATTCGCCTTGCCAATTGCGGAGTCCCACCTGCTCGAAGCCATAGCCACTAACAGAAAGGTTTCCTGGGACGTGCAAATAAAGGGGCCGAGAAATTTTCTTTTTCAGATATGTGCTGCGAAATGTATATCAATCTGTACAATTCACGTAAGCATGCCTAACGCGAATTACAAAGCTGACTCTAGTACTTTCTACTTTCTGCATCTATAGTCCTATTTTCAAGAACATTTTTCACTGACTATTAAAATATTGGCAGGACACAGTGACTCACACCTGCCATCCCAGCACTTTGGGAGACCGAGATAGGATTGCTTGAGCCCAGGAGCTCAAGACCAGCCTGGACAACATAGCAAGATCCCATCTCTACAAAAAAATAAAACAAATTTACCAGGTATGGTGGTGAACACTTGTCCCAGCTACTGAGGAGGCCGAGGTGGGAAGATTGTTTGAGCCCAGGAGGTCCAGGCTATAGTAAGGCAGTAAGCCATGATAGTGCCACTGCACCCCAGCCTGAGTAACATAGTCAGACCCTGTCTCTCGAAATACTCACACAGACACACACACACACATATATGTGTATATATATATGTGTGTGTGTGTGTGTATATATATATACCTTTCTGCTTAGCACTACATGGTCCCATGAAAAGACTGGGGAATTTTTTGTAATGCCAGAATGTTAGCATTCCCATGTCTAACAGATGCTTTACTCCCTCAATCACCCCAACTTTTAATGTGTAAAATCGTCCCAGTTTATCTTCTAGACTGTATTCTTATCCCATTTCATCTACAGAGTAACAATTTCTAATAATATAACAACCTTAGTGACAACCTTGTTCTGTAGGCAACCGGACCACCTTCTAGTCTCACCCACTTACTCTCTGAAGTGCTTCAAGCTGTTACCAATGTTTTCACATATCAAGCCTCCCTCATCTCATTGAATTTGTTGATCTTTGAAAGAAGTGTTTCCACTATCTGGATTGGGTCAGACATCATCTTGCTAGCAGGATCAGCCAAACGATATTAGCCTGCTCTTGCTTCCAGCATCTTCTATGCCATTGAACAGCTCACACCATGCCCCAGGCAGCAATGGCTCTCCATCCCATTTTGGGATCTTGCATTCTTCTCTGCCCCCTGGGCCTTTAAAGTTTCCACTACTTCACCATCCCTAGTTCTACTTCTACTAAACTTAAAGGTTCACTCTTACATTTAAATAATCATGGACTTTTAAAGAAGAGAAATAAATGTGAGGTAACCTCACCCAAATGAGGAAACTGAATAGCATGTTGATGACGTGAGTTGCCCAAGGCCATGGCACTAGTCAGTGGCACAGCTGATGTCGGGAATTCTGTCCAAGGGTGATGATTTCCCTATTTCAAGTGAGTGCTGCCTGATGACTAGCTATTTGTGTTGATATGATAACCTAAGTGTTTCAAGACCATTCCAGCCTGCTTTCCAAAACAAACTTAAGGTTAATTTGCACAGCTCCTTTGTGATCTAACTGAAGGAGAGACAGGTAGAGAAGTTACACACACCATGCCATTCCCCCTTCTTCTAGGCTGGCAGCCACTTCCATCAGGACTACTACTACCTGCTAAAAGGAAACAAAAATGCACCACCAATTCTGTTGTTGAGCTGGGGAGGTTTTCTCCTTTAGAGACAATGCCATCATGGATTATTTGTGTCTCCTACTCTCCAATTTGACCTTCAAGCCTTTTCTTCAACTCCCTTAACAAAGGGAACAATAACAAAAACAAGTTTCCTTATGAGGAGTTTGGAAGAGCTAAGAGACCAAGACATGCAAGGATGGCTGGAAGAAAGAATTCACTCAGGGAAACTCTTGACTCTGAGGAGTCCTGATCCACTGGGGCAGAGACTGTGGGAGTGGTGGCTGCAATATCAGAGGCATTTGAGAGACAGCCTTGGGTCACACTCAACTCATTTCTGCTCATCAACAGGTGGTTGTCTTGAAGGAGCACCAGTACATACATCTATGCCCCAAGGCAATGACCTACCTCCCTGTCCTTGGAGGTGTTCAGGCTTGGATATATGAGAGAAAAGGCTCCTTGGACAGAGGCGGCACTCCATGAGTACAAATGCTCTGTGGTTTTGTGATGGGTTTTTCACAGTAATGATTTTGAGTATTGTTACTGACATTGAAAGCTGCCATATCAGTAACCATCTGCCATCACAACATCTGTACACACTTCAGATGTGTGTAATTTCTCATGCCAATTAAGAGGCTATTGATTTTCCAATCTCTAGTTTGGAATACATTTTTAACCTTATTTTTGTTTTTCTTCAGAAGTCAATGGCTGTCTTCCTTTGTAAGGATCAGTTGAGCACTTTATAGACTAAAAGAAAAAAAAGAAAAACAATCAAAATATATGGTATTATTGTGGTTGTTTATTAACTTGGGAGAAAAGTGGGGAAACAATACTACATGTATTGACAGGAAGTGATCCCTTTGAAAATTTAAATATATTTGCTTTAAAAATACAAATAATAAAACCACCCAGATATCATGCCAAATGCCACCAACAACAAATTAAAAGCTTTATACCTTCACACTACAAATTTTAAAAGCCTCAATATTTAGGTGCAGGAAAACCATAGCTATATAAATTTAAGACATAGACACCTGATCAGTACATACAAACATATATTTTTGTATCCACAGAAACTTATATGTGAAAAAGAAAATCACACATGCAAACGCATTGGCTGCTTCCAAAAACTTGGCCCTGAAAGTTGACTATATTTTGCCATCGGCAGATGTTGTTGTTGTTTTTATCATTGGAGACGACGGTATTTTTACACATTTCAGAAAGGATCGCTGAAATCACGAATGCTTTTTAAAACACACTGAAAGTGATCATTTACATTCAGGGTCCAAAACAAGGTGCACATAGGAGCCCGCGTCGTATCTTGGCACTTTAATGAGATGTCCTTTTTTCTTCTTCCCTAAACAAATGCAGAATGATGTGTGATTCCCTTTTCAAGCCAGGTCACCTTTAAGAGCCCAGGGATGGCCGTCACCACTGAATTGCTAGCCGGCCCTCGCCAGAGATGTCTGCCCGTGCAAAACCTGTGACAAAGGACTGAAATGACAGCTCTCTGACTCACTCCTACATTGTGTTTGTTTAGGAAGGCCCCAGAAATTGTATTTCACCAACCACATTCGCTATCAACACACAATTATCTGGCTTAATCATGTGGAACAGTGGCAAATTCACCTGGGGCTTAAGAACTAATGACATTCTCGTCTGAGCTGCTTTAGTGAAATGGCCTAGCACCTGAAGCAGGAACAGCGAGATTGCTCAAGAAAATTTGGTTTTCTGTTTTCATTTCACAGCATAGGGCCTCTGCTCAAATCAACAAACACTCCTGATTAAATAGCTGTGGTAGTCGACTTCTTCGCACTCGCGTGCGTGGCTCTGAATGTACATCGAGCACCCCAACCTTTACAAGAAAAGAATTGTCTGTGACTTGTTGGCGATGCATTGTCTTTTTGATGGGGGGAAGTAAGTAAATAAATTGGCATTGAATAATTTGGGTATGATCACAGTTATTAGTGTGGATGACCCCTCTATGGCTGAAGACAAGCCTGAGACAGGAGCCCCCTCGATGCACTAATACGCTCAGGTATATATTTTCCTTTCCTCTCTCCATCTGCGGCGAGGGCATTAAGATTCCGCTTACTCCTGAAAAATCCAACCCCTTCCTCGGCCTTAAACCCCCAATGTGCAATGGCTTTATGGAGTCACTGCTGACTCTGCGGCTAAATCCCAAGGAGGGGAGAGGCCAATTTTCAAAAGCTGGCAGTGGCAAGAAATTGAGTGTTCAGACTTCCAAATGCTTCAAAGAGAGCATCAGGTGCAGTGTTCTCCCTGAAAGGCTGCAGGAGAAATGGCCTTCATTTATCAGAATAATGATTTATTTTCATTAGTATGCAAAGGCCGAGCAGAATGGTGTACCAAATTCCTGGTATCCTTCTTGGTGTGCGCACTACACCAAATGTCCTTGTATTTATTATTTAAAATTTTTTTTGTTCTATCCCCTTGTTAGCAAGGACCATGGGGCTCAAAGCTGATAAGCAGAACTGCGCAATGTTTTAACTTTTCGCTAAGTTATTTGGTATTACTGCTAGCACTGATGCTGGGCTTCTCGTATCAGAGCTCCAAAGCCTGCTGTTTAGAGAACACTGGGAAGTCCTTAGGTTTGCTTCTGTGAGCCCTGCCTCTAATTCATCTGCCTCTCATCTCACCACTTCTGACTGTTCCTATCACTACCACTACCCTCTGCCCCCAATCAGTTTGCAGAAATACACAGACTGAGTTAAAAAGTACTCAGGGCAGAAGCAGTAATAAACCCAAAGCAGTAAGATTCAAAAAAATGAAACAATAAGAGAAACTCAGTAAAGGTTAAGAATTGCTAAAACTCTAAAGATTCATCATCAAACAGGCTTTAAATATTACTCCTTTTTTCTTTTTTTAAAAAAGAGGGGGCATTTTATGGGAAAGTGTTTTTGATACTCCACAAGCTAAAGGTGTGCATGCAAGTGTGTGTGTGTGTGTGTGTGTGCGTGTGTTTTAGGTTGAGCTCCAAAATTAAACTGCTTTATAATAAAATGCCTAATGGCACAAACAGTGGCACAGAAGGATCCGGAGTGGGTACATTTGCTGCACTATTTCTCACCAGCCAAGTGAAGTTCATGTGGCTCCATGGTAGAGAGGCTCATGATATTACTGTTTCAATTGCTCTGAGACAAATTGTAATCAGCCTTCATTGTGCAGTTCACATAAAGTTACCACGCACTAATCACAAACAGGGCATGGATACTGATCATTGATTGTAACAGGCAGCTCCCAACTTCATCAGAAAAGGGGCCATGAAATAGTCCAAATACAATAAATTATGAAAGATTTCTCATAAGAAGTAGGCATTTACAGAAGAGATAAGAGGTAGTTTACATGTGACGAATTGGAGCTCAGATAGGAAATATCATTAATTCAAAATCAATTAGCTATGAGAAGCTTGTCTTCAACCTGCGTCAGTAATTTTTCAAGTACTTATATGAAGTTTCCAAAGTGCAAAGCACCTAGAAAAATCTAAAACCATATTCTTCCAAAATATTACATATCCAGAAGTCTCTCGTCTTGCTAGACAGTTCAACGCTTTGCTGTATCTGCATCTGTTTTAGATCCAGTCTGCTCCCCAGAGCTTTTTTCCCAACTGTCCTTTTACCCATCGATTCAAAATGTTGATGTATCTTTATTCATCACCCACTAAAGGAAAATATGGATTAACAAGACACATTCTGCCATTAAGTAGACCATAGTGTGGAGGTTGTGGGGGAATAGAAAAATAAAACTCCTAAGCTTTATAGTATGCACTGTTGCCTTATGATTATAGAGAGAGATGCAAAGGCTTAATAAGCAGAAATAAAAAAGATTACTTTTTTCTATTCCAGAAGAAAATGCAGAAACTTTCCACAAGAACAAAAATAATATGATATCTAAACAGTCTTCAAATAGTACTAAGGGTTTTGTTTACATTTCTCTGAGAGAAAGGACAGGAAAAGTGCATTTCAAATGGAGAGTGAATAGCATTTCAGTGAATAGCATTCATTCACTTATTCATTCATTTGTTCACTCAATCATAATTGCTGTTGCTCTAGACACTGAAAATACAATACTGGAGGCAAATGATATGATCCATATTCTTGTGGACTGGAAGTCTACCAGGAAAGACATAAAATTATCAAATAATGACATAGCTACAAATAGGGCTGAGTGGCATAAAGAGAAAGAACAGGAGGCTATAAGGCCCAGGAACAGGGACACAGTTCCAAGCACAGCCAGGATTCTCAGAGCAAGTGAGCGTAAGCTCAGACCTGAGGGAGAAAAATGAGGAGACACATACACACAGTGGTGAGCATTCTAGGCAGAGCGGGGAGGGACCTCCTTCTAAGAGCTGTTACTCTGATGCCTAAACCAGTTAAATCCTGACTGTGGCTGATGAGTTCAAACCTCTGCCCCAAAAAGGATAAAACCAAGTTAACAGCCCACTTTACAGAATTCTTTTATTATTATTATTATTATTATATTATTATTATTATTATACTTAAAGTTTTAGGGTACATGTGCACTGTTTGACTCTTCTCTCACTCCTCTTGCATGCATCCACTTCTACTGGGTGGAAAAAAAAGGAAAAAACCCAAATCTTATGATAAAATAATAAAAGCAATTCAGTGGAAAAAAAAAATCTCTTGAAAGCTCTGGTTTTCTTTGGCATTACCACATTATCTCTTTCCCTCTCCTGCAAGGTCCTGCAGCCACAATGATCTTCCCTACTGCCTCAGAGTGAAAAGTTTCCATCATCTCCCACAGCAAACTGAATTATACATCCCATCTGACCATTCAGACCTTCATGAAGTATTTATCTAAGAAAAACAAAACAAACACTTCATCTCTTTCTTCCCTAGATGTAAACCTTCTATTTTGCCCTATAATCCACAAATTTCCAAAATAATCTCAGGATTTCTAATTAAGTATGATAAAGTAAAAATACCCACATTAATCTACTATTAAAAAGAACACCATTACCATCGAAACTTACAGCCTATTTTAAGTTTCAAAAGGAAAATAGCATTCACAAGCCGTACACACGAGTAAAGACCGTCAGGTAAATAATGGGGATCATTTATAAATAGCACAAAGGGAGAGAATCAATTCTCAACGAGGTCGAAAAACTAGGGACTGAGAATGTACAGAAATCTAGACTCTACTCAGCTGTGGGCCAGCTGTGCAACCAGGTGTAATCCTCTTAAATTCTCTGGGTTTTGTTGGCCTCAGATTCTCCATTAAATGAAGATGGGCCCTTGTTTTCCAATCTACTTGGGTAATGAGAGAAAAAAATGAGCTTCCATGGTTTAAAAAAATACTTTTCAAATTATGAAACTAAATACATCTAAACTTACAATTCTATCATTACAAATGAGGTCCCTTAGATCATCAAAAGATGATAAGAAAAAGCTTCATCAGCCTAGTGGGAGCTCAGCTTCCTCAGGGGTAAAAAGAGATAGGCACAAAATATTGCACAGTGCTATGAACAAACCCACTGTTGGCTTGTAAACCATTCTCTTCATGAATTCTCTGTAAGAGACCCGGTATGTATTCCAAAATAGCCTCTTCCCTTTTACCAAAAAATCCCTCTGCCACTTGCTACAAATTGTAAACACCGAACTGACTAAATGTTTTTGACAAAAGTTTCTAACCGGGAGATTATAAGAGTGCATTGCAATCTGTAAATAGTAATCAGTCTGGCATAGCTCAAAAGATGACATTTGAAGCTGGATTCATAGGCCTTGAATGCCATGGAAGGAATTCAGGCAATAATTTTGAGAAGGCTGTTAAAATTTGCCAGATGTTATCACCCAGGTTGCTTGTTAAGAAGAGCTGAGATGACCCACTGACTGTTCCTGGAGACTCTGATTCAATAGATAGGGAAGAGATCCGAAGGATCTGAACATTTAACAAGCACCCCAGGTGATTCTTGCTATCAGGCAGGGTTGAGAAACACCACGATGGGCCTTGATGAGCCACTGGAGAGCTGTAAGCAGGAGATTGGCACCATTCATCTACACTAAAAGCCAATTTACAAATGCCGTCATCTGGAGAGCTTCAGACTTTAGGAGCCTGACTTCTTGGAATTGGCAAAAGAGCTGTTAAAAATGCCAGTGCTCAGGACAGAACACCCGAGGCCAATCACAACAGAACCTCTGGGGACAGGATCCAGGCACAGCATTTTTATTATTTTATTTTATTGGATTGCATTTTGGATTCAGGGGTACATGTGCAAGTTTGCTACGTGGGTATAGTGGCTGATGCTAGAGTTTGGGCTTCAGGGAAGCCGTCATCCAAATAGTGAACATAGTACCCATTGTTTTTCAACACTGGCCCCTCCCTTCCTCCTCCCTTTTGGAGTCCCCAACGTTTATTGTGTCCATCTTTCTGTCCACGCAAGCACAGTGTTTTTAAAGCTCTCCATGTGTTTTCAGTGTGCAGCCGGGTTTGAGAACTGAGAGGATACTGAGTACAGCTGTCTCTGACTCCTTACCAAACAGGTTGGCAGTCTATCCTGGGGGCCTGGGGTCAGATAAGGAACAGTCAAAGCTCACTGGATTAGCTGTGTCACTTGCTTTATTTTTCTTCATTGAATTTATCATTACCCAACACTTTAATATACTTTAGCAATACTCAAAACACACACATACATACTCACAAAGGAAAATACACACACACAATCTCCCCTTGTAGAACGTATGTTTCATTAGACCAGGGACTTTGGAATAGTAGTTCCTAGTAGATTGATCATGCATGTATATTACATACATAGTTTCAATTATCAGGAAAGGGGAGCAAATATCATTAGTCAGTGCAAAATTAACAAAGTTTATAGATTTTTCCAGACAAAAATAAAGAAGAAAGTAAGTATTAAGATTTTGTGGGCAATGGTAATGAAGAAAAAGATGTTATTTGCAGAGGCAGAAACTGTCCAAAATACGAGCCTAATATTGGTAATAAAATGGGCATATAGGTAATGAATTCACCACTCCTTAAAGGGAAAATTTCTCATGGATAGCCAATAATTATTATTTTTTATTACAATGTCATTTAAATGATACAAAGATTTAACCACATCTGAACTCTATACTCACAACCTCTTGTACCTTTATTCGACTTGACTCAGACACAAACAAAACCACAAATCAATAAACTTGTATTTAACAAAATTAATGTGACACAAGATATCTTGCAGAAACAAAAATGCTAATTTTGCATTTATTTCTACATTTAGTTGTATTTGTGTTTTTATTTTTGAGTTGTCTCCTTTTTTAACTTTTTAAGCATAATGGAACATTATCTGAATCACTGTTCTTGAAATATTGGTATTTTCTGTTTGAACAATAAATTTGTATTTTCCTTAACTTTAACTAGCGAATATATTTAATACTGCACCTCAAAATAAGATATTGACCAAATGTAAAATGCCAGTTTAGTCAAGCTCTTCAATGTGTAACAACTATGATATTAACAATAAATATAAATTGTTTTCTGCAGAGATTGGATGTCCTTCCACAGTAAATGTTGCTAACCACAGGTTTCTTTGAGAGCAACATAAGAACCCAGGTTACCCAAGGGCATGATAGCAGATAACATTTGTGTTTAGGTGTTTCTATTTATAGACAGATAAACATGAAAAAAGAGATGAAAGTACTATAAAAGGCCAATAGTAGTTATGTCCAAGTAGTGAGGTTATAGATCAATTGGAATTTTGTTTTTGTTTTCAAAATAAATATGCATTAGTTGATTTATGAAAAGCTTTTTGTTTTACTGTATAGCCCATTATTAAGTGAGGGGTTTCAGAAAGTTGCATATGGTATGAACTAATTCTTTGAGGAAAATGATGCAAATGGATTTCAATGTATTGATAAATGTCTGTATGTGCATGTACTAAAAATTTAACTATAACTCTCCTTGGGTGATGAGATTACAGATGGGTTTTCTAAGTGCTCTTCTTTGTGCCTTTATGCATAGGGTAGGTACCTACGAATGTGGCTGCCAATGATTCCCACCAGCCAGGTGTCAGGCCCTTCTGTGATCTGCCACCGTTGAGAATGAGCAAGACACTGATTTGCTTCTAACAGAATACAGCAAATATGATGGAATGTCACTTTTAAGATTAGGTTTTAAAAAGACTTGCTTCCTTCTCAAGCTCTCTCATGCTCTTTCTTGGAACATTTGTCTTGGGGAAGCCAACTGCCATGTTGTGAGTCTGTGTGGTGAGGGACCAGGGGTGAGAGAACTTATAAACAAATTCACACTCTCCTTCCCATACCCCTCCCCAGTAGAGTCTTCAGATGAGACCACTGTCCCAGCTGTCAGCTTGGCTACAGCTTCAGGAAAGACCTTGAATAAGACATAGCCAGCTAAGCTGTACCCAGATTCCTGACCTAAGAAACATTCACGTAATAAATGTTATTCTTTGTAGACACTAAATTTGGGGGTAATTTGTTATGTGGCAATAGATAACTAGTTTTCTATATTAAAAAAGTAACATAACTTTATAATCAGAGTTTTGGTTGATTGGTTGGTTTCCTCTTTCTTTGTTTTCTGCCTTCCTTTATCCTTTTTTTTTTGCCCAGAATGATATGGCTGAGTAGGATTACTCAGTGGCTTTTGATAACACTGCATTCAAATCACTTGTCCTATTGTTCTGATTTCTACTGGACCCACGTTTTTCATTTTCTATGGTAAGCCATTGTTAGAATATACACTACTGCACTTATTAAATAGGTGGACTATATAAAGAAGTCCCTTGTGCTCAGAAAACACTTTCTATGGACTGGCATTGCCCCACTTTCCTCTTAAAGCTGTCATTCAAATGGCTCTGATTTTTGCCTTGAGATACCTTGTCATAAAGATAAAGCAGCAATTTCTTACCAAGTAACACAATTAATGGATTAGGTTTACCTCAAAACACTAAATAATATATCTGTTCCTTACTCTAGTCAGAGACACAAAAACTGGAATCTTAAAGATGAAGGGGAAATGATGGAAAATGAGAAGAGAACCATGTAAATAGACATCTAAATGGAGGTATGCAAGCATGTCCCATCATGAACAGCAGCAAGCGCCACTTCCCGCACAGAAGCTACTGTATACACAGCACTTATCACTGATCCCAGATTCCATATGACATGTCTGAATCAGGAATAATATGGTAATTTTCACAGTTACAGAGTGGAAAATCTTTATGGAGTAGCAGCAGAATGTGTCTTTATTTCACATTTTAAGAATCGTGCGACAGGATGGAAGTAAAAACATTTTGAATAGATGTAGGCGAGCTTCTGAATTCAGGCCTCAGAAGCTACACGGCTTTTTGATAGAAAATACTCTTCCTGTTCATCAGGGTTGCTAGCCTATGGTGAGCTTAATTAAAATCAATGGAGAAAAAAATTGAATACTGAGAAGCACTATTGGGGCTCATGAGATGTAAATGAGTCAAAATATGAAAAACTCAAATAACCTTGGGTCATGGACTTAGTTTAGTGATCACATTATTGATCTATTGAAAACCATCTCTCTTCTTTTGCTCTCTTGTGCTATCTCAGATGAAACTGGGAGTTGATAAAGCTTCCATTTTGGAGCGAGAATTCCTGCTTTTTTTAGCCCATACTGTCCCCACCCTCCATCCACCTCCTGTTCTGTTTCTCTATTAGCAGTTTTAACACCATCTCTGTTGCTCTTTTATTCACACCTACATAGCAAAAAGCATATCAGCTGTCTAGAGGAAAAGCTTGTGTCTGCTGGTGGCCTGGAACCGAACATGCCTCTTGATTTCAAATATGAGAGAAGCGTACATTTCTTCCTTTTATCTCATTTGGGCACAACAATATTATATTTTATGCACGTGTAACTAGAGGTCAGAAAAGAGTAAACTGAACCCCAAGTGCACTCAATTCAATGTGATCAATATTCCTTTATTTTAAAGGGATTCATAAAATAGCAAATGTGCAATTTATGAAAACAGCCAAATTATTCACCCCTCCCTCTAACCACGCCTTTTGGCATGTCACTTTGAATTTCCTCCTACAAAAGCAGAGTATATTCTTCTACCCTGTCTATTTTGTTTGGACCAATAGAGTAGAGAGGAAGTGGCAGTTCCAGGCCGAGACCTTAGAAGCCTGCAGGATTCTCACTCTTACAACTCTGCCATCAATGGGGACACACTCAGACTGGGTTGCTGGAGAAACAGAGACACGTGGAGCACAGCTAACCTGCCCTATTTGTCTAAGTGGAAGCCATCGTCGATCATGCAACAGCTGATCCCCAGACCCCAAGCCCAACCAAGAACAGCAGAACCATTGACTCAACCCCCAGCTGACCCCAGATGGAACTGGGAGTTGATAAAGCTTCCAGTTTTATCTATGTCTAATCACATGGTTCTCCTGTTGTTTTCCATCATTTCCTCTTCATCTTTAAGGTTCCAGTTTTTGTGTCTCTGCCTAGAGTAAGGAACAGATATATTATTTAGTGTTTTGAGGTGAACCTAATCCATTAATTGTGTTACTTGGTAAGAAATTGCATATATTGCATATAAACAATAAATGTTTTTCGTTGAACGCCGTTGAAGGTATTGTGGCTTTGTTACACAGTATTATAACGGCACCAGATAACTGATAAAGCAGTTTCAGTGTCTATCCTCATTAAAAATAAGACCTATTGTGGAGTGTAATTTGGGACGTAAATTAGAGTATAAGCATTGTTAGTGCATGTGTGTGTGTGTGTGTGTGTGTGTGTGTGTGTATGAAATAGAGAGAAAGGGCACAGTCAATGTTTTTGTATGTGAATGACTAAAACCTCATTTATTTCTTCAGTCTCAAAATGACACTGGATAACTCACCTACAGAACACTCATTCATTCACTCACTCACTTCATTGTCCATTATCTAGGTAACAATATATTAGATATCAGAGATATAAAGGCGAATAGGCTGTGATCACTGCTCTTGAAGAACCTTTTCTATACTTGACGATACATTAGAAAATATCCTATGGTGGAATGACAGACAGCTCTACCTTCTCTCTCTTGTAAATTATAAACATGAGCCAATGTTTCACTACAGCTAGTAGTTACTAGAGGTTGTAAGTACTATCTTCTCTTTAATTGTCTATTAAAAATTTGTCTAAACTTTTCTTTTGAAAACTCAATTTGTTTATTCCTCAGTCCATATTGTTACACCTCAAGGTAAGACTCTCTTTCAAATCTGAAACTCTTGACATTGGCAATATAGAAAAATAAAGTACATGTCGCACAGTGGGTGCCAGAGACCTATATTATGTCCTACTGTTGGTTACAGAATTTTCAATATTTCCTTATCCTTTTCACTCATATGAACTGCAGCTTATAGCAGTGGTAATCATTTCCTGTGTTTGAAAAAGAGATGAAAGCATTCATGGATGAAAGCAAGTTGGATTTAATCTCCTTCTCTCTCATCCAGTGCACTGTACTGATCATTTTCCAAAAAAACAAGACTTAAGCTCATTTTTGTCATGACAAAACTAGTTTCATAATAATCAGATGGCAATTCCTAGTGTACACAATTCTAATATAATTACCAGGAGGAAATGTAGAGGGAGTTGCAGGTTTGAGATAAAGAAAAGACTGTGAATTTTGTATTAATGTCTCAGACTCTCTTATTTGTGCAAGTAATCAATCTTTCAGGGAGTAGAATAGTAATTCTTTGTGAAAAAAAATGACAAGAGTCAGAGGAAGAAAGAAGATAATCTGAGTTCCATTCGGTACACAGCAGGTCAGCTGTGATTGACAAAGCTCATCACAAAACTATAGCTCACGGAGTAATCCCAGTAGCAGAGTCTCATTTGCAGCCGAAGCAGTGTTAATGACATGTTTAACAGCTGCTTGTTGAAGTTTAGAATCTGCATTAACCCGCAGAGCAGTGAACAGAGAAATGAGGGAAAGTATTGAAATCAAGCCTTCATTATTCTGACAGCCCAGGTGAAAGGGTGCCCAGAGGTTGTGGAGAGGTGGGTAGGAGGGTCTGGAAGGTGGAGGGTTCAATAGCACGTAAGGACCATCTTGGAGATGACAGGGTCTGATCAATAAATGGAGGACTACAAAAGCAAACTGACGTGTTCAACTCAGAGACAATGCGGCAAGGAAGTCAGGCAACCAGAATGAAACCATAACTTGGACACCAAACGTTATGCAGGCATTACAGTCACCAAAGATCAACTCAATATTAATGCAGCAGTGGAGTTTGTTGCATGGAGAAGACCAGGTGATGGCATGGGTTCAGGCTTCTTTACCCCCAGAAATCTTATTTTTTCATCCCAGCTCAAAAAGCAAAGGGGCATATGTATCACAGGGTATTTTCTAGACTACTTATAATAGTATATGTTGAATTCACTTAAATGAACTACCAAACAGAGTTTCTTTAAATGCAACTCTTTATAATGGTCCCTTTTTTTTCCGTGGAAGTGTATCTCTGGCTTTTCCATTGGCTGAGGGCATCTGTCGCTGAGGGAGAAGAATGAGAACACAAAGGAGTTGTCAGGGGATTTGGGGCAAATCCTAACTTCTTCACACTTTTTAAAAGTAGCCTTAGGCAGCTCGTGCAAATGCCTTGAGCTTCAGTGTCCTTATCTGTAAAAAGAGAGTAATAACACCCACTTTATAGGGTTGTCGTAAAGAATAAAGTAAAATATGTAAATCCCCCAGCACAAGTACACACTTCATAAAACATCGGCATTATTTACTAGAGATGGCCACCATCAGTGGGTAAGTGTGGCAGATCTGCCAAAAGTACCTCATTGGTATAAATTGGTATAAAAATCTCACAAAAACCTGACTTTGGGTAGATTTTAGCTGCATGTTACCAATGCATTTTTTTTTCTACTTTGTTCATGGAGTTGTGTCAAATACCTAAAAACCGTGGCTGGCACATGATAGGCACTCAGAAAATATTGTGGGTGAGTATACCTGCTGTAGGAATCTGAAGAGTCTTTTTCTATACTGTATGTTGCTTCTATGGAGGCCTTTCTTCATTAAGAAGAAGAATGCTGGAACTCCTGAATTATAGGATCTTGGAGCTCATTTCATCAACCCTTTCATTCTGCACATGAAGCACCAAGGCCGAGGGAGAGGCTGACTTGCTCTAGGCAAAGCAAACCATGAATGAAAATTTCGCAATCTTACGGTATTTCGTATGTCATAATGTGTTCCAACCCTTCTTTTCCCTTAACACAGACACTAGGCAATGAATTTCCATGGCAGTTTCAGTCATCAAACGGACCTGCTCACAGGGTATTCTTTCTTTAGCTTCAAGTTATTTTACCCTTCAGATCCTCTAGGTTCTCCTATGTAAAATGAGAAGGTTGGAGAAGAAACTTTTGTTTTGCGCTGTTTGCTGTAAAACTTGGTGGTTTGGGGGAAGTCCTACACAGGAACGCTGTAAACTCACTTTCCATCCTTGTATTCCCATTTAAAATAGAGCACTTCTTTTTAAAAATATTATATATACCAGATACTACATAAGATTTATTTAGGATTAGAAACAGTTTCTTCAGTTAAATGACAACTGACTAGATGATCTCTGGGATACCTTCCCTCCTGTTTATTATGAGAGTGGAAGAAGTGAGGCCAACCCACTTGGAATTCATTTATTTTTATTACAACATTCACCAACTTTTCCTTCCCAAAGGATAAGGGGCCCGACAAAGCAAGCAGGAGGGAGAAGGGAGAGGGGGAGAAAGAGGACAAGAAGGAAGAACAAGAAAGCCACCACTAGTAAGAGGAAGAAAGCAAAAAATTCACTAACACTTTCAACTTCTTTTGGTCCATGTATTTCTGTACCCATCATCTTAATCTTCCCAAAAGTTCTATAATGGAAGTAGCAAAGGCATTATTTCCATTTGTCTGGGAGAAACCGAAATACTAGAGGCTCAATTAATGTCCAGGGCTCTGTGTGCCATCAGTGCTGGAAGTATGGGAATAGAATGCCCATCTTGAATTCTTTCTACATTGTACACTGATTCAAGCAAGATGACATCACGTGATTTGGGCTGCTTCCTTAAGGCCAATGTGTCTTATGTTTGGAAAACAAGAGTGGTCCAATGGCTTACACCTCTGAGGTCTCAGAATACAGACAAACATCTCTCTTTCCACACAGATCGTGCCATGTGTCTGAAATAGCCAAACCCTTCACAGAACTCTGTCATTGCCACCAACACAAAAAAGCACGCATTTTTCTACTTTGCAGCTAGGTAGCAAGTTACCTGTTTCAGATCAATTACCTGGCCATGAGGCCAATAAACAGTTAACGTAAGGCCAGGCACAGTGGCTCACACCTGTAATCCCAGCACTTTGGGAGGCCGAGGCAGGAGGATCACCTGCGATCAGGAGTTCAAATCAGCCTGGCCAACATGGTGAAACCCCATCTGTACTAAAAATACAAAAATTAGCCAGGCATGGTGGCAGCCACCTGTAATCCCAGCTACTTGGGAGGCTGAGGCAGGAGAATCACTTGAACCCGGGAGATGGAGATTGCAGTGAGCTGAGATCGTGCCATTGTACTCCAGCCTGGGCAACAAGAGCAAAACTCCGTCTCAAAACAAACAAAAAAACAAACAACATTTAACACAGTCAGAGGTATTATACTCAACTTCATTTCCTTCATTTGGTGCAAATGAAGATAATTGGATATTATTGAAATTTTGAGGTGTGTCAGATGTTTAGAGCATGGACCCCCTAGCTCTGGTTTTGTGACATTCTAGGATATCCCCCCTCACACCTACCCCCACAACTCTCGGCCCACCCACAGAAACTCAAAGCCTTTTTGAAATTCTTCAAATGTTTTCAAATGCAAATGGTTTTAATTTACTTTTTGCATATATCTACATATATGTTGGTGTAAAAATAAATATTCATTTTATAAATATATCTACCTATGTGTTTTTAAATATACACATGGAGGTCACATGCCTTAGTTCTTTCTAAAATCCTAATTCAGAGAGTCACTTTGGAGACATGGTGGGGAAGTTTTGGAGTCTCTCTTGCTTCCTTCTGCTCCAATACAGTGCTTCCCCATTGATTATGGTTTGCCCCAGCACCTCCCATGCTCAGACTTAAAGTGTGATGCCTTCCTTCTCCCCCACTTGTTATTAATAATAATGATAATACCTACAGGTTATTCAGCACTTGCTATATGTGAGGTACCACATTGGTTGTTTTATAAACATTATCTCTTATGATCTTCCCAATAGTGAGAATTTCTCCTATTATCTGTCTTTTATAAATAGAAACTAGTTTAGGGGTTAAATAAAAGTCTGAGGACACATAAATACTAAGAGAAATGATTTGTATTCAAACCTAGGACTAGTTTTCCCTAAAATCTACAATATTAACCATTAAATTGTGTGCCCTGGGTCCCACTTTCTAAGGTTGTTCCTATGTGTGAATGTGATCTTCATCCCACAAATCTTTGCTGAATGTCTCCTCTGTGCCAGGCATCCTTCTAACATGTCAGATACCACAGTGAGTGAAACTGACAAAAGTGCCTGTGTTCAGGGAGCTCACACTCTAGTGATGAACACAATAACCAAAAAAGAAGAAGAGGAGTAATCTGACACCATTCTTATTTCACAAATGATTGTGGTTGAGTTGATTACAAAGCAGAGGAGACTTGCCTTTTATTGTAGCCCCCCTGGAAGCCTCATGCTTAGTTAAAGAGAATGGCTTATAAAGAAGGGCAGGGTCGAAAGGGATGTTAGGGACATGGGGTTGTGTAAGGCACATTGGCAGGTAGGCTCTGGGTTTCCAAGGGAGCTCACCAAATCATACTTGCCAGCAATTGGCTTCTTAAACAATTCTTGCCAAAAATAATGGTCCTACTTCAAAACTATGAAAATCACTCTTTTTAAGGGATAATTAACCGTCAGATGAGAATTTGATAGCATATTAGAGTGCATAGGCTGGTTTAAGATACAGATTATATAAATGGGGTATTTCATGGTCACTGCAAAAGCATGTGAATGATGTGATTTGGCTCTGTGTCCCTACCCAAATCTCATCTTGAGTTGTAATCCCCATGTGTCAAGGAAGGGACTTGGTCGGAGGTGGCTGGATCGTGGGGGTGGTTCTCCCATGCTGTTCTCATGATAGGGAGTTCTCATGAGATCTGATGTTTTTATAAGTGTTTGGCAGTTCTTACTTCCTCTCTCTCCCTACTGCCACCTTGTGAAGAAGGTGTTTGCTTCCCTTTTGCCTTCCACCATAATCGTAAGTTTCCTGAGGCCTCCCCAGTCAAGTGGAACTGTGAGTCAATTAAATGTCTTTCCTTTATAAATTACCCAGTCTCTGGTATTCTTTATAGTGGTGAAAATGGACTAATACAGTAAATTGGTATCAGTAGGGTGGGATGGTGCTATAAAGAGAACCTGAAAATGTGGAAGCTACATTGGGACTGGGTAATGGACAGATATTGGAAACGTTTGGAGGGCTCAGAAGAAGACAGAAAGATGCAGGAAAGTTTGGATCTTCCTAGAGACTTGTTGAATGCTTTTGACCAAAATGCTGATAGTAATATGGACAATGAAGTCTAGGCTGAGATGGTCTCAGATGGAGATGAGGAAATTTTTGGGAACTGGAGCAAAGTTCACTCTTGTTAGGTTTTAGCAAAGAAGCTGGCAGCATTTTCCCCCTGCCCTAGAGAGCTTTGGAACTTTGAACTTGAAAGAGATTATCTAAAATTTGAACTTATATTTAAAAGGGAAGCAACATATAAGAGTTTGTAAAATTTGCAGCCTAACGATATGACAGAAAAGAAAGATCCATTTTCTGAAAAGAAATTCAAGCTGGCTGAAGAAATTTGCATAAGTAATGAGGAGTCAAATGTTAATCACCAAGATAATGGGAAAAATGCCCCCAGAGCATGTCAGAGGTCTTCACAGCCCCTCTCATCACAGGCCCAGAGCCCTAGAAGGAAAAATGATTTTGTGGGACTGGCTCAGGGCCCCACTGCTTTGTGCAGCCTCAGGACTTGGTGCCCTGCATCCCAGCCTCTCCAGCTCCAGCCAAGGTGAAAAGAGGCCAAGGCACAGCCCAGGCCATGGTTTCAGAGGGTGCTAACCCCAAATCTTGGCAGTTTCCATATGGTGTTGGGCCTGTGGGTGCACAGAAGACAAGAGTTGAGTTTTGGGAAGCTCCAGCTAGGTTTCAGAGGATGCATGGAAACACCTAGATGTCTGGGCAGAAGTCTGCTGCAGGGGTGGAGCCTCCATAGAGAACCTCTACTAGGGCAGTGCAGAAGGGAAATGTGGGGTTGGAGCTCTCACACAGAGTCCCCACTGGGTTACTTCCTAGTGGAGCTGTGAGAAGAGGGTCACCATCCTCCAAACTCCAGAATGATAGATCCAGCAACAGCTGGCACTGTGTGCCTGGAAATGCCACAGGCATTCAATGCCAGCCAGTGAAAACAGCTGTGGGGGCTATACCCTTCAGAGGGGCTATACCCTTCAGAAGGGCTATACCCTTCAGAGGAGTCACCTGGGTACTACTGACTCCAAAATGCTCAGCCCCTAGCTGACTCACAATGCACATGCTGAGTAAGTGAAATATCACCTTTTGTTGGATTAAGTCACAAGAAATGTGAGGACTATTTGTTACCATAGCACATTTTGATGGTTAATACTGAGTGACAACTTGACTGGATTGAAGGATACAAAGTATTGATCCTGGGTGTGTCTGTGAGGATGTTTTCAAACAAGATTAACAATTGAGTCAGTGGGCTGGGGAAGGTAGATCCACTGTTAATCTGGTGGGCACAATTTAATCAGCTGCCAGCAAATATAAAGCAGGCAGAAAATGTGAAAATGAGAGACTGGCCTAGGCTCCCAGCCTATATCTTTCTCCAATCCTGGATGCTTCCTGCCCTCAAACATCAGACATTCTTCAGTTTTTGGACTTGGACTGGTTCTTCTTGCTCCTCAGCTTGCAGATAGCCTATTGTGGGACCTTGTGATCATCTAAGTTAATACTTAATAAACTCCCCTTTATATAGAAAGGGCATTTAATACTTAATACTTAATAAACTCCTCTCTCTCTCTCTCTATATATATATATATATCTTATATCATATATATGGTATCTATATTATATATAGCTATATAATAATATATATATGTTATTAGTTCTGTTTCTCTAGAGAACCCCTACTAATACAGATTTTGGTAACAGGAGTGGTTTTAGAGGAATGGAATATTAAGGATGGAGTTCTTTCATTGGTTTCGGGGTTTCTGGAGTTTGCCACTTAATATTATTAGACCTAAAAATGCTAAGGACTCTACTTGTAATAGTATGGAGAACACTGATAGTCCTTGGTATGAAGTGTTTAGAGAGTTATGCAAAATAAATGCATTTGACACTCCTGTTTACTGCTTGTGAGAGGCAAGGAGTTTAGTGACACTTTACATAATACCTTCAGCCATATGTGGAGAACCAAGGAACATAATGAAGCTGGATGGCTGCTCCTAAGTTCAGTGGACAACGTGTTGAAAGCAACTGATGAACTCAGAGATTCTGTCTCCCGGCTTCAGAAGCAGATACTGAGCCTCAAATATGCTAAGATTGCCCAGAGTGAAAGTCTTATCTCCTATAGAGAAAGAGATGAAATTGTGCAAAAACAAACACAAGCTCTTATCATGCAAGTGGCTGACCTGCAATGAAAGATGCATCCACAGCCTCACCAGGTGTCTACTGTTAAAGTGAGGGCATTGACTGAAAAAGAATGGGACACTGCAACTTGCAATGGGGGCATGTGGGAGGACACTGATGAAGCTGGGGATGCTAAGTTTGTAAACTCTGATGGACCTTTTTTGCCAAAAGGAACAGCTTCCCCATCCCCAGTAGTGACAATATCCTCTCCCTGACCTATGCTGCCATCAGCCTTTTCACCTTTGTCTGAGGAGATAAACCCTGTGCTGCCTGAGGCAATAGTGATGGCCTTTCCTGAGGCAGTTGTCAGGCATGATAATGTTGATTCTCCTCAGGACCACCCCCAACACCACTGTTTGCTTCTAGACCTATAACTAGACTAAAGTCCTGGAGGGCCCCTAGAGGTAAGGTTGAGAGTGTGACCCATGAAGAGGTGCACTACGCTCAAAAAGAACTGTTTGAGTTCTCAAATTTATACAAACAGAAATCTGGAGAACAGGCATGGGAATGGATATTAAGGGTATGGGATAATGGTGGAGGGAACATAAAGTTGGATCAGGCTGAATTTATTGATTTGGGATCACTAAGTAGGACCCTGTTTTTAATGCTTCAGCTTGGGGAGTTAAGAAAGGTTCTAATAGTTTATTTGCTTGGTTAGCTGAAATGTGGATTAGAAGATGGTCCACTGTGAGTGAGCTGCAAATGCCTGATCTCCCTTGGTTTAATGTAGAGGAAGGTATCCAAAGCCTTAGGGAGATTGGGATGGTGGGATGAATTAGTCACTTTAGACCTCCTCATCCCAGCTGGGAGGGTCCAAAGATATACCCTTGACCAATGACTTGCAAAATAGATTTGTGAGGACAGCATCTGCATCTTTGAAGAGCCTTGTAATTGTTCTTCTTTGTATGTTGGATCTAATGGTGTGAACTGCAGTCATTCAACTACAAAATTTAAATATAGTGGGGATAATTGGATGCTGAGAGGGCAGGGGCCAAGTGGTGGCAATCAACTATCAAAGGCAAGCTAGGCGTAACTACTGTAATGGACAGCAGAGGCAAAGCGGCAATCAGAATAGTCTGACTTGTGTAGAGCTCTGGAATTGGCTAATTAATCACGGTGTTCCTAAAAGTGAAATTGATAGGAACCCTACTGCATTCCTACTTAATTTATACAAGCAGAAACCTTCTAAGTCAAATTATAAAAACAGAGAATCACAGCCCCTCAATCAATTTCCAGACTTGAGCCAGTTTACAGACCCAGAACCCCTTGAATGAATGGGAGGCTGTGTCTCATTAAAGAAGGACCCCACTACATTACCAACAATTTATGCAGTTAACCTTTCTCCCATCCTTCCCCAAGGAGATCTCCAGCCATTTTTTCAGGGTAACTGTGCATTGGGGAAAGCGAAATGATCAGGCATTTTGGAGACTACTATATACTGGATCTGAGGTGACATTGATTCCAGGGGACCCAAAACGTTATTGTGGCCCTCCAGTTACTAAATAGGGGATTATGGAGGTCAGGTAATAGAGTTTTAGATCAGGTCCAAGTTACAGTGGGTCCAGTGGGTTCCCGGACTCATCCTGTGGTCATTTCCCCAGTGCCAGGATGCATAATTTGCATAGACATACTTAGCAGCTGCCAGGACCCCCACATTGGCTCCCTGACTGGCAAGGTGAGGGCTATTATGTTGGGAAAGGCCAAATGGATGTTATTAGAGCTGCCTTTACCTACAAAATAGTAAATCAAAACAAATAAAAAACAATATGGCATCCCTGGAAGGATTGCAGAGATTAGCACCACCATTAAGGACTTGAAAGATGCAGGGGTGGTGATTCTTATCACATCTCCATTCAACTCTCCCATTTGGCCCATGCAGAAGACACATGGATCTTGAAGAATTACAGTGGATTATTCTAAGCTTAACCAAGTGGTGACTCCAATTGCAGCTGCTGTACCAGATGTGGTTTCATTGCTTGAGCAAATAAACACATCTCCTGGTACCTGGCATGCAGCCATTGACTTGGCAAATTCCTTTTTCTCCATTCCTGTCCATAAGGCCCACCAGAAGCAACTTGCCTTCAGCTGGAAAGGCCAGCAATATACCTTTGCTGTCCTACCTCAGGGGTATATAAACTCTTCAGCTTTGTGTCAAAATCTTATTTGAAGAGATCTTGATCATTTTTCACTTCCACAAGATATCACACCGGTCCATTACATTGATGACATTATGCTGATTGGATCCAGTGAGCAAGAAGTAGCAAACACACTGGACTTATTTGTGCGACATTTGCATGCCAGAGGATGGGAAATAAATCCGACTAAAATTCAGGGAACTTCTACCTCAGTAGAATTTCTAGGGGTCCAGTGGTGTGGGGCCTGTCAAAATATTACTTCTAAGGTGAAGGATAAGTTGCTTCATTTGGTCCCTCCTACAAGCAAGAAAGAGGCACACACCTAGTGGCCCTATTTGGATTTTGGAGGCAACACATTCCTCAGTTGGGTGTGTTACTCCAGCCCATTTATTGAGTGACCCAAAAGGCTGCCAGTTTTGAGTAGGGTGCACAACAGGAGAAGGCTCTGCAAGAGGTCCAGGCTGCTGTGCAAGCTGCTCTGCCACTTGTGCCATATGACCCAGCAGATCCAATGGTGCTTGAGGCATCCGTGGCAAATAGAGATGCTTTTTGGAGCCTTTGGCAGGCTCCAATATGTGAATCACAGCAGAGGCCTCTAGAATTTTGGAGCAAGGCCCTGCCATCTTCTGCAAATAACTACTCTCCTTTTGAGATACAGCTCTTGGCCTGTTACTGGGCTTTGGTGGAAACTGAACACTGACGATGGATCATCAAGTCACCAATGTGACCCGAACTACCTGTCATGAACTGGGTGTTTTGCCACCCATCTAGCCATAAAGTGGGTCATGCACAGCAGCATTCCATCATTCAATGGAAGTGGTATATATGTGATTGGGCTCGAGCAGGTCCTGAAGGCAAAAGAAAGTTACATGAGGAAGTGGCTCAAATGCCCATGGTCTCCACTCTTGCCATCCTGCCTTCTCTCCCCCAGCCTGCACCAATGGCCTCACCGGGAATTCCCTGTGATCAACTGATGAAGGAAAAGAAGACAAGGGCCTGGTTCACAGATGGTTCTGCATGATATGCAGGCATCACCTGAAAGTGGACAGCTGTAGCACTACAGCCTTTTCTAGGATATCACTGAAGGAGAGTGGTGAAGGGAAACCTTCTCAGTGAGCAGAACTTCAAGCAGTGCACCTGGTTGTGCACTTTACATGGAAGGAAAGATAGACAGATGTACAGTTATATACAAATTAATGGTCTGTAGCCCATGGTTTGGCTGGATGGTCAGGAACTTGGAAGAAGCATGATCGGAAAATTGGTGACAAAGAACTTTGAGGGAGAGGTATGTGGATGGAACTCTATGAGTCATCAAAAACCGTGAAGATATTGATATCCCATGTGAGTGCTCACCAACGAGTGACCTCAGCAGAGGAGGATTTTTAAAAATCAAGTGGATAGGATGACCCATTCTGTGAATATCACTCAGCCTCTTTCCCCTGTCACTCCTGTCATACCCCAGTGGACCCATGAACAAAGTGGCCATGGTGGCAGGGATGGAGGTTACACATGGGCTGAGCAACATGGACTTCCACTCACCAAGGCTAACCTGTCCACAGCCACTGCTGAGTGCCTAGAGCAGAGACCAACACTGAGGCCTCATATGGCAGGCACCATTCCTCAGGGTAATCAGCCAGCTACCTGTTGGAAGGTTGATTGTATTGGACCTCCTCCATCACAGAAAGGGAAGAGGTTTGTCCTCACTGGAATAGACACTTACTCCAAATATGGATATGCCTATCCTGCATGCAAAGCTTCTTCCAAGACTGCGATCCATGGACTCACAGAATGCCCTGTCCCCCATCATGGTATTCCACACAGCAGTCCCTCTGACCAAGGCACTCACTTTATGGCTAAAGAAGTGCAGCAGTGGGCTCATGCTCATGGAATTCACTGGCCTTACCATGTTCCCCATCATCCTGAAGCAGCTGGATTGATAGAATGCTGGAATGGCCTTTCGAAGTCACAATTACAATGGCAGCTAGGTGACAATACTTTGTAGGGCTGGGGCAAGGTTCTCCAGAAAGCCGCATATGCTATGAATCAGTGTCCAATATATGGTACTGTTTCTCCCATAGCCAGGATTCATGGGTTTAGGAATCAGGGGGTGGACACCCCATTCAACGAAGTGGCACCACTCACTATCACCCCTAGTGATCCACTAGCAAAATTTTTGCTTCCTGTGCCTGCGACATTACGTTCTGCTGGCCCAGAGGTCTTAATTTCAGAGGGAGGAACACTGCCACCAGGAGACACAACAACAATCCCATTACATTGGAAGTTAAGATTGCCACCTGGCCACTTTGGGCTCCTCCTACCTTTAAGTCAACAGGCTAAGAAGGGAGTTACCATGTTGGCTGGGGTGACATGCCCTGTGATTAAGGTCAATGGGAAACTACAACAGCCCAATTCAAGCAGGACTACAAATGGCCCAGACCCTTCAGGAATGAAGGTTTGGGTTACTCTACCAGGACAAATAAAAACCACGACCTGCTAAGGTGCTTGCTGAAGGCAAAGGCAATACAGAATGGGTAGTAGAAGAAGGTAGTCATCAATACCAGCTATGACCACGTGACCAGCTGCAGAACTGGGGACAGTAATTGTCATGAGTATTTCCTTCTTCTTTTGTTTAAAACAGGTTTGTGCATGTATACATTTGTACTAAGAAAATATCTTCATTTTATTATCTTTTTCTTTTATCATATGACATAAGATTTATTGACTTCGTATCAGCATTTAAGTATTGTTAACTCTATGTAGTAGTATTTGGATTGGAGATTGGTGCATTTCTGGTTGTACGAAGGATAGTTGTATTATGTTAGGTATAATTATGACTTTATTATTGTCTTTATTTGAAGATTATGTATGATCTCATGAGATGTGTATGGGTTAAAGTTGCCAAGGGATGGACTTGTGATGGTTAATACTGAGTGTCAACTTGATTGGATTGAAGGATACAAAGTACTGATCCTGGGTGTGTCTGTGAGGGTGTTGCCAAAAAAATTAACATTTGAGTCAGTGGGCTGGGGAAAGTAGATCCACCCTTAATCTGGTGGGCACAATATAATCAGCTGCCAGCAAATATAAAGCAGGCAGAAAAACGTGAACATGAGAGACTGGCCTAGCCTCTCAGCCTACATCTTTCTCCCATGCTGGATGCTTCCTGCCCTTCAACATCGGACTCCAAGTTCTTCAGTTTTGGGACTTGGACTGGTTCTCCTTCCTCCTCAGATTGCAGACAGCCTATTGTGGGACCTGGTGATCATGTAAGTTAATGCCTAATAAACTCATAGATATTAACTTACATCATCACAAGAGAAATACAGGCAACTGAGAATTTGTTATATATATATATATATATATATATATATATATATATACACACACACACATATATATACACATATGTATATAAATATATATGTGTGTGTGTGTGTATATATATTTGTTCTGTCTCTCGAGAAAACCCTGACTAATACAAGCACCCTAGCCCACCCTGACTGATTCAGCTGAGAAGTACCATACACCCTTGAAGTCCAAGAGTCAACACACAAGAAACTGTGTAAGGTTTAATGGCGTCAGTGTTGGCTTTATTCCTCCACTGTGGTGATTGTTCCAAGTGAGAAATTAGCAGTTAGTGCACAGACTCTGTAGCCCTCAAAATACAGATTCAGAAAGCTCATTTTATAGCTCACATTAATATACCTGCTATGTGTTCCTGAATCCCACTTCATCCTTCCAACCTGAGACATCAATATTGTGGCAGAATGTCTAGCCCTACCTTCAAAGCAGTACATAAAGTTGTTATTCGATCACTTCTTTCTACATTAGCAACCAATTAATGATAATGAATTTAACCTTGCACGCTGCCTCCTACCCTTCTATACTTTATTGTTGAGAAATGGGGAAATGCAAACAGAAGAGAAATGTAGGCGGCTGAGAATTTGTATGAAGCTGAGCAGGCTGGATTTAAAATCATGGGTTTTAGAAACATGAATGTGAGCTTTTATTTCCATTCTCTATATATAGCTCAATAAAATAGAGGGAAACTGTGTATTAAAGTAAATATTTAGCTCTCTTTTAAGTGCAATATATAAAATATTAATCTGCTGCTCCTTTCCTGATTGTCGCCCAGAATTTCCCCAGGTGTTGTTCTCTTGATGGACCTGCTGGCCTCTGTAGACCCTGGAGAAGCATTGACTGAGCATTGACTTAGAAAAGAAAATATGCAACACGATATTAAATGGGACTTTTCTGGTAGTCTTGGCAGAGACCCCAAAGGTGAATATAGTATGGAGACAATCACCTCCTGCATTCTCAAAAGAGAAGCCAAACCACCTGTACTCATTTTTCTATTCTTGCTGTAATAGGTCACCACAAATTTACCCATTTAATGCAACACAAATTTATTATCTCATAGCTCCGTCACTCAGAAGTCTAGGCAGGTTTGGTAGGTTCTCTGCTTAGGGTATCACGAGGTGAAAATGAAAATGGCAGCAGGCATGGACTCCTTATCTGGAGGCTTTGGGGAAGAATCTGCTCCCAGCTCACCCAGAATGTCAGCAGAATCCAGTTCTTGTGGTTGTAGAAGTGAAGCCTCCATTTCCTTGCTGACTGCTAGCCAGAAGTCATTCCCAGTTTCCAGAGGCCACCTTCTTTCACTAGCTGGTGGCTCCCTTTGTCTTCAAAACCAATAACAACAGATTGAATCTTTCTCACACTCTAAATCTCACTAACCTCAACTTCTGTCTCTGACACAGCTCTTTCCTTTTAAGGACTCATGTCATTAGATTGAACATATTGGGATAATCCAATATTATGTACCTATTTTAAGATCCCTCATCTTAATTACAACTGCAAAGTCCTTTTTGCTAGGTAATATAGCATATTCACAGGAATTAGGGCATGGGCATCTTTGGGGACCATTCTGCCTGTACCACACATTCATGTTCTGCTAAAGGGGTGGCCAAATTTAATTATGTGACCACGTTACCAATTCCTATCCTCCAGCCTAGATATTAGAAGGCTAGAAGCTGATTGGAGAAAGTGAGAGGCTTACTTGAAGAGATGGAGGTTAGTGTGTATCTGCCTTCAGGGAAGGTGTCTGGGAATGTTTACTTCCACTCCTAGTTAAGGTGAATGGGCTCTGTGGCCTGGAGAATGATGAAAATATTTGGGGAATTGACCTGTGTCCCAACAGTTTGAGAGGCACAGAAATGATACCCCCAGAAATCTGAAGTCAAGAGGCTGCCTTTGACCAGAGAGCCATGAAGAGTGGCTGAGTGGGAGACGCTTGCACGCCTAACGCTGGGTGGACATGCATGGTTCTCTTAGGTCTGCCTGAAAAGGCTCCCCAGCAGAAAGAATCTGCAAGCCAGAGGGCAAGCTGAGGAGATCATAAGGGTGAGGAAGAAAACTCAGCAGCCAAGCTGGTGAACCATGGAATAAGGGAACTCCCCATGTGAGATCTAGACAGAACCTGTAAAAGTGTCCTGTGAGAGAAAGCACAGCATTTGCTATGTACCACACAGGGAATCACACGATCCTAGTGCAAAAGCCCAGCTGGGAAAGAATTCACTCCTTTACCTCCATCCCAACTATGGAGGAGCTGGAAACATCTAAGCATAGAAGCTCAGAGAAACAGGGAGCAGAAACAAAGCAAAGCTAGACACGTTCCCCCCTTGTGAGGCCTCAAGCTGCGGTCGAGCTTGAGCTGGGGGCAGAATTGCAGCTTTCTCCTGGATGCCCAGGTTCAAGTCTTGATTTGGATGTACTTTAGGCCTCAGGACCAACTCCTGATATGGCAAAGTGACCAGCTTAGAACTGAGCTTCTCCTGCTCTGTCATCCTGGGTCAGGAAGGGAATGCATCAGAACTCATTTGAAATAGTGGTTCGAAATAATGGAGTTGTTCCCTGCTTACCTAGCAAGTGCAACTCATTGGATAAACCAGTCACATTTGATTTCCTGTATGATATATGGAGATATGAAAATGCATAGAAAGATATTCCATCGTATATTTGAATTTTAATTGACATATAGGATGTTTATGTTACAGACTTCAGGAAAGTAAGGTACAAGAGCACTTGCATAATTCTGAGAAAGAAGTTTAGCCATATTTCCCCACCATCCTATATGCTTACACATCAGAGGCTTTACTCAACACCAGGAAGAAACTCTGGAAAAATATTGGTTGGAATGAATCTAGTATGCAAAAATATTAAGGATGTGTTCAAGACAGAAGCTAGAACTTACACATTCATAAGTTACTAATATCTAGTTTCTTTTTATTTGTCTTTTTGAAGATAGACAGCAACATTTGAAGACTCATAAAATCCCTAAGTCGTACCTAATCTGTCTCATATCGTCAATTTTATTTTTTAATCAATAAAATAGAGACATTAGTACTGAGCTTATGGGGATTCAGTGAGGACTAAATGAAATGAAATAGCACATATAAAGGATTGAGCATAGTCTGCGGTGAGTACTTAAGAAATGTCAATTATTAACACATAGAATTCTCTGCTTGAAAGTATAGGTAGATATTTTAAGTGCTACCCTTCCAGCACAGGCAAATTGGAAGCTAATCCAATTTACCAGCTTTTATTGAGCATTTAATTGCCAGTGGTACAAGATTGAGAAGATATGGACGGTACCTGAGAACACAGAGATACCTAATTTATTCTGAAGAAGCAGACATAGGATACATGCTTAGTTCACTATGGGAGATAGACATGAAAACAGACCACCCAATGCAGGCTGATGGTTACACATATACAAGTATACGGACTACAGCAGGTCCTGGAATAACATTACACTGTAACACTGATGAGTACAAGAATTTATTTCTGCTGGGGCCACAGTCTGTGTGGAGTTGGCACATTCTCCCCATGTCGGTGTGGGTTTTCTCTAGGTACTCTGGTTCCCTTACACATCCCAAAAACATGCACATTAGGTGAATCCATGTGCCTAGGTGGGCCCAGTCTGAGTTTTTGTGTGTGAGTGCAACTTGTGATGAGATGGGTCTTATCTGGGACTGGTTCCCGCCTAGCACCCTGAGCTACCAGGCTAAGCACTGGCCACCTCCCACCCCAAACTGGGATAGGAAGGAAAATAATTGTCTTATTTTTATTATTTTTTAAATGTATGTACAGTTCACATTTATTTTAGTGTTTAATATTAGAAGTGTTTTGGTCTTTATTTAGAAGTTTGGTGATGTTTTTATGACCAACAGCAGGCCATAGGAACCTAACTTTTGTTTAGGTTCAATTAGCCTAAAAATTGATTTCCTTATAAATACAGAGTTTCGCTTAAAGTCAGTTTCCAACAACCTATGGATGATGTTAAGTGAGGACTTACTGTCCTTAGACTGATGGATAGTGATGACTAAACTGTGTGGCACCCTGGCAAGGCAGTGAAAGGTTTAAAAAAGAAAGTGTCCCAGAGGGAAGGTTTCCGCTGAGTCCTGAAGAATATTGACCAGGAAAATGCATGGGGGAACCAAACTGTCATCTTTGTTGTGCCAGAGACGCTCACTGTCTGAGAGGCTGTATTCACATAGTGAGAGACAGAGGAGGTGACAGGGCTCAAATTTCATTGTTTGGACCCTTGACTAAGCTAGAGAAAAATATTCCAGTTAGATTGGGCTAGGTTATCAAATCCCCACTTTAAATAGATTGGCCATATTGAACCCAAAGTAACATTATGAAGACATGCAAAAACAACTCTCTACTGCACTTGGCAATGGCCATGGTGAGCCTCCGGACATTCCCAGTAAGTAATCCTCGGGAAGTATCATAGCATATTAGTCCCTCCACAGAGATGGGTTGGCGTTGCCTCCTGCGGGGCGGAGTCCCTTCTGGCATATGTGTCCAGCATGTTCTACAACACTGCTTCCTGATAATATGCTCTGCTGAATTCTGTACACTTCACTACAAGTCCACAAAATATGTGGGTGCATAACTGTTGCTCCCAGGTTCTCCCACAGGAGCTAATGCTTAACAGATATCTAGTCAGTAATTAGTTCTTTTTGCACAAAGAACTAATTATTGACTAGATATCTCTCTTTACATTCAGCTGCCAAGCTGGAGATTTTCTCATTTGAGGCATCCAACCACCAAAGAAATCATTGACTTCTGCCTTCGCCAAAATCAGACGTCTTGTCTATTGCCTGAAGGGCTATTTGCTAATTGAACAGACACTGGAGGAGAATTATTTTTCTCCTTAGCTTATTTATCTGTTAGGTTAAGATACTGGATATGCTCTAGACAAAGCTAGATTACTAATTTCTTCTTAAGAAACTGGTAGGTTGTGTTACTGGTTGAAATAAACACCACCTTTTCTGGTGGGAATATATCTTCAAACCATTGACATCAGGTTTAGCCATATGAATTAGAATGCCCCCCCTAGAAAAGGATTATACATTTTTTATTCAATGACATCAGTCACGGCCATATGACTTCCTTTGGCCAAGAAAATGTCAGAGCAAGTGGCATGTGACACCACGGAACAAAAGCTTTAAAATCTCATTTGAGGCTCTCTCATGGTCTCATTATTTTCTGCCATAAAACAGGCAATATTCCAGACAGCAGATGCTTCTTTATCCTGGGTACCAGAAATGTAGCTGACTTGTACCAGATGAGTAGCATGACCCAAAAATTAACCTAGATTTTTATAAGCCACAAAGACTTGGAGCATGTTTGTTACTACCACATAACTTAGCCTAAGCTGACTGACATGCAGTACTTGAGCCCTGAGGTCAGCTGTCAATCTGGTGATGACTAGAGAGCTCGATTCTCAGAATATATATCTCATTGAAGATATGAAACACTGAGTTGATCAAACTTTGTAATAAGGCCTACAGAAAAGGAATTTCTAGGATACACCTGCACAATTTGATATTGCTAGTTGATGTTACCACTGAGCCTCAGCCTGTCCCCTGGGCTCTGTGAGGAATCGAATAAAGAAGTTCAATTTCTACAAGTCACGGCAAACCAGGCCCTTCAGATACTCTATCAGTAAAATGTTGTCATGTTTACGTTCAGCCAAATACTATTCAAAATTCAGACTTCCCACAATGCGCTGGGGATTTTTCCTGAGTTGGGAATGATGCAAAGAAAGAATGCACCCAGCTCTAATAGCACATGTTCACCAACAATATTTCAAAGATCCTCTTTGCATTATTTTAAGATTATTACCAAAAAGACAAAGATTATCTGTTACATCAATTTACTTCCATTTAAATACATACAGCCTCCTTTTAAAATTTATGCAACCCCCTTTCTAGGGATAATTATCTCTAAAGTCAGAATCCACTACTCAGATAATAGGACTGTTATGTTTAATCCTACCTAACTGAGCAGGTCCTAAGAACACATATTTAATAATACTAAGATATTAAAACATATCACAAACCAAAAAATATTAAATATGTATCTAATAAAATAAGTTTTTAAAGAATTTAGTTTGGAGAATGTGTCTCTATAATCACACATGCATGAAATATTTAAAATTTCTGACATTTAAATTATAATTATAATTGTTTATATAATATCTATTCTATTACAATTTGAAGAATTATAAAAACCTGGAACATTCCTGTCTGCTTTCTTCTTTGTTTTCACCGTAGAAATGCTGTATTACTTATTCTTCAGACTAGGAGCAGAAGTTATGCAACTTTTAAAATAAACACTGCTATGTGACCACCAACAAGAATGGATCTCACAGAGTTTGGCTGCAAGAAGTTGACAACAGCTGTAGAGACAATATCAAATTGTAATTGATTCCTTACTTAAAAATTAATTCAAGATGGATTAAAGACTTAAATGTTAGACCTAAAACCATTAAAATCCTACAAGAAAACCTAGGCAATACCATTCAGGACATAGGCATGGGCAAGGACTTCATGTCTAAAACACCAAAAGCAATGGCAACAAAAGCCAAAATTGACAAATGGGATCTAATTAAACTAAAGAGCTTCTGCACAACAAAAGAAACTACCATCAGAGTGAACGGGCAACCTACAGAATGGGAGAAAATTTTTGCAACCTACTCATCTGACAAAGGGCTAATATCCAGAATCTACAATGAACTCAAACAAATTTACAAGAAAAAAAAAACAACCCCATCAAAAAGTGGGCAAAGGATATGAACAGACACTTCTCAAAAGAAGACATTTATGCAGCCAAAAAACACATGAAGAAATGCTCATCATCACTGGCCATCAGAGAAATGCAAATCAAAACCACAATGAGATACCATCTCACACCAGTTAGAATGGCCATCATTAAAAAAGCAGGAAACAACAGGTGCTGGAGAGGATGTGGAGAAATAGGAACACTTTTACACTGTTGGTGGGACTGTAAACTAGTTCAACCATTGTGGAAGTCAGTGTGGTGATTCCTCAGGGATCTATAACTAGAAATACCATTTGACCCAGCCATCCCATTACTGGGTATATACCCAAAGGACTATAAATCATGCTGCTATAAAGACACATGCACACGTATGTTTATTGCGGCACTATTCACAATAGCAAAGAGTTGGAACCAACCCAAATGTCCAACAAGGATAGGCTGGATTAAGAAAATGTGGCACATATACACCATGGAATACTATGCAGCCATAAAAAATGATGAGTTCCTGTCCTTTGTAGGGACATGGATGAAACTGGAAAACATCATTCTCAGTAAACTATCCCAAGGACAAAAAACCAAACACCGCATGTTCTCACTCATAGGTGGGAATTGAACAATGAGAACTCATGGACACAGGAAGGGGAACATCACACTCTGGGGACTGTTGTGGGGTGGGGGGAGGGACAGCATTAGGAGATATACCTAATGCTAAACGACGAGCTAATGGGTGCAGCAAAACAACATGGCACATGTATACATATGTAACAAACCTGCACATTGTGCACGTGTACCCTAAAACCTAAAGTATAATAAAAAAAATAAAAAATAAAGAAAAAAAATAAATAAATTGAGGTTGAAAACTGACAAAAAAAAATAGGCACCAGCAAATCTAAAACGTTAGGTTAAGCAAACAGTTCCGCTGGCTTTATGTTCAACAGAAGAGAGGACTAGAGCTTGTGAGTAAAAAGAAAACATTAATCTTCATGTAATAAAATTCTCTTTTTTACATGGAACTTAAAAAAAAAAAAAAAAAGAATATCCAGTAAAAAAAAAGAAAAAATTATCAATCCGTTGGCTAGAAAATTTATTTTTTTATTTTCTTTGTTATTTGTTTCCATTTGAAATGGAAATGAACCATAATTTATTCCTTTATGTATCCGAAGAGCTTCATTAGTATTGATCTGAGATATCTGGTGAAACAAATCCTGACTGCTGCTTAGTAGCATGGAGGTGTGATCCTGATCAAGTTTCTCAACCCACTTGGGGTTCTTAGCAGTAGCATGGGCTATAGTAGTTCCCTTATGAAATGGTAGTGACACGTAAAGAAGGAATCTCACGTAAAGCAGAGCCCGGTGCCTTGTGCATCGTACATCAATATTAGCTTTTACTATTATTATTGCAGCTGCTTTTATTGCCGTTACTATTTTTCTCAGTATTTATTCCTAATAATTATCCCTAAGATGTTTCAAAGAGAAAGTAGACAATGGAAGGCGTGGAGGACAGATATGCTTTATTCTTAGCCAGGGTGTATCCATGCCTAGGCAACAGCAAAAGTGTCTCCGATTGCCTGCTGTGTACCTTCCAGATGTTCTCCTGGTTATTTGTCAATTTCCCTGTGAGGACACTATCCCTGAGGTAAATGAGGAATCTTGCCTACGTCAACAAAGATCTTAAATGGGGGAGTGCAAGAATTTGTCTCTCTGACTTCAAAATCCCAGCCTTTTTACCATCATAAAGAGCTTCCAGGCAGACTCTTACTAAAGAACCGCAAAAAAGGAGTAGCATAATCTAGCTTGGGATTTTTAAAACATTCTGGTTTGTTGTACACTCAACATTTTCAGGTTGTAAATTACAAGGAAAGACAAAAAGGAATAACATAGCAGATTTGTATTGCCTGTGTCCTATGAAGTCTTACAAAATTAAAGAATAATACAAAAAAAGGAATGTTGTTATAAAAACAGCATGTCCAACATCGATGTTAGTTACTGTGCTAAGTGATAACAACTGAGAAATATCTCTTCAGAATACTGAAACTTTGTTATCACTTCTCAGCCTTCTGGCTAAGATCAGGTGTAAAATTATGTTTTAAAATTATTCAAAAATGTCCACTAATATTCGGTCTGTTTAAAGCTTTTCAGTGGAAAATGGAACTCTGAGCTCCCTTGAACTTGAAGCCTCTTTGAACACTGCCTGTTGCATGAATGGCTAATTTGTACTAATTATCCTCTTCTAGCCTCTTTGTTAATGTGCAATGTCCTGAAAGAGTAAAATTTTTAAAAATGAATTAATTTACATACAAAAGCAGTGGCATTGAAATTAAAAAGAATAATGTCAAAAGAACAAGAATACAAATAAACAATAAATTTCTAAGTAGCAACAGACAAACCTGAACAAGAACTTCCATGAGGGAATCATCAACCACAGAATGAAGCCACCTGCCCTTCTTCACTCTCACCGGGCATCTGTGGCTACCAATTTTCAAGACTGCCTACCCACCTGTTGTCCCAAACTGTCCTTTTCTCTCCTTGAGTTGTGTCCTCTAGGCACTAGGAATCTACAAAACCAGGATCGTCCCAGCACCAGGATTGTCCCAGGACTGTGCACCGAATACCAAGGCAGGGCAGCACTCTTCAGCCAACCCCTCCTTATCTGAATGCCAGTGAAGTTTGGTCTTGGGTGAATTGATGGTGAACAAAGAAATAGTCCTTCATGGTTTAACCACTTCTTGTCAAAATTGCCTGATAATATGCACTTCATTGTTATGTAAACAAAAGATCTGTGGCAATGGAAGCTTTTCCTATCATTGTTACTGCTGTATTTTTTTTATTATACTTTAAGTTTTAGGGTACATGTGCATAACATGCAGGTTTGTTACATATTGCACCCATTAACTCGTCATTTAGCATTAGGTATATGCTGTTTAAGAGTTTCAAGGGATCAAATTTCCCTGGCTGGGGAAAGGGCACTTTCAGCAGTGGTTTCTTTATATAACTTAGGGACATCAAAGTCATAGGCATTTTTTTTTTTCACCTTTTACTTTAAATTCAGGGAGTACACGTGCAGGTTTTTTACCTGGGTGTATTGCGTGAAGCTGAGGATTGGAGTACAAATGATCCCATCACCCAGGTACTGAACATAATACCTAAGAGGTAGTTTCTCAGCCTCTGCCCCCCTTCCTAGCATTCTTTTTTTTTAATTATACTTTAACTTTTAGGGTACATGTGCACAACGGGCAGGTTTGTTACATATGTATACATGTGCCATGTTGGTGTGCTGCACCCATTAACTCGTCATTTACATTAGGTATATCTCCTAATGCTATCCCTCCCCCCTCCCCACACCCCACAACAGGCCCCGGTGTGTGATGTTCCCCTTCCTGTGTCCATGTGTTCTCATTGTTCAATTCCCACCTATGAGTGAGAACATGCGGTGTTTGGTTTTTTGTCCTTGCGATAGTTTTCTGAGAATGATGGTTTCCAGCTTCATCCATGTCCCTACAAAGGACATGAACTCATCCTTTTTTATGGCTGCATAGTATTCCATGGTGTATATGTGCCACATTTTCCTAATGCAGTCTATCATTGTTGGACATTTGGGTTGGTTCCAACTCTTTGCTATTGTGAATAGTGCCACAATAAACATATGTGTGCCTGTGTATTTATAGCAGCATGATTTATAATCCTTTGGGTATATACCCAGCAATGGGATGGCTGGGTTGAATGGTATTTCTAGTTCTAGATCACCACACCGATTTCCACAATGGTTGAACTAGTTTACAGTCCCACCAACAGTGTAAAAGTGTTCCTATTTCTCCACATCCTCTCCAGCACCTGTTGTTTCCTGACTTTTTAATGATCGCCATTCTAACTGGTGTGAGATGGTATCTCATTGTGGTTTTGATTTGCATTTCTCTGATGGCCAGTGATGATGAGCATTTCTTCATGTGTTTTTTGGCTACATAAATGTCTTCTTTTGAGAAGTGTCTATTCATATCCTTTGCCCACTTTTTGATGGGGTTGTTTGTTTTTTTCTTGTAAATTTGTTTGAGTTCTTTGTAGATTCTGGATATTAGCCCTTTGTCAGATGAGTAGGTTGCAAAAAATTTCTCCCATTCTGTAGGTTGCCTGTTCACTCTGATGGTAGCTTCTTTTGCTGTGCAGAAGTGCTTGAGTTTAGTTAGATCCCATTTGTCAATTTTGGCTTTTGTTGCCATTGCTTTTGGTGTTTTAGACATGAAGTCCTTGCCCATGCCTATGTCCTGAATGGTATTGCCTAGGTTTTCTTCTAGGGTTTTTATGGTTTTAGGTCTAACATGTAAGTCTTTAATCTATCTTGAATTAATTCTTGTATAAGGTATAATGAAGGGATCCAGTTTCAGCTTTCTACATATGGCTAGTCAGTTCTCTCAGCACCATTTATTGAATAGGGAATCCTTTCCCCATTGCTTGTTTTTGTCAGGTTTGTGAAAGATCAGATAGTTGTAGATATGCAGCATTATTTCTGAGGGCTCTGTTCCATTCCACTGGTCTATATCTCTGTTTTGGTACCAGTAACATGCTGTTTTGGTTACTGTAGCCTTGTAGTATAGTTTGAAGTCAGGTAGCGTGATGCCTCCTGACTTTTGCCTTAGGATTGACTTGGCAATGCAGGCTCTTTTTTGGTTCCATATGAACTTTAAAGTAGTTTTTTCCAATTCTGTGAAGAAAGTCATTGGTAGCTTGATGGGGATGGCATTGAATCTATAAATTACCTTGGGCAGTATGGCCATTTTCACGATATTGATTCTTCCTATCCATGAGCATGGAATATTCTTCCATTTGTTTGTATCCTCTTTTATTTCATTGAGCAGTGGTTTGTAGTTCTCCCTGAAGAGGTCCTTCACATCCCTTGTAAGTTGGATTCCTAGTTTATTCTCTTTGAAGCAATTGTGAATGGGAGTTCACTCATGCTTTGGCTCTCTGTTTGTCTGTTATTGGTGTATAAGAATGGTTGTGATTTTTGCACATCGATTTTGTATCCTGAGACTTTGCTGAAGTTGCTTATCAGCTTAAGGAGATTTTGGGCTGAGACAATGGGGTTTTCTAGATATACAATCATGTCATCTGCAAACAGGGACAATTTGACTTCCTCTTTTCCTAATTGAATACCCTTTATTTCCTTCTCCTGCCTGATTTCCCTGGCCAGAAGTTCCAACACGATGTTGAATAGTAGTGGTGAGAGAGGGCGTCCCTGTCTTGTGCCAGTTTTCAAAGGGAATGCTTGCAGTTTTTGCCCATTCAGTATGATTTTGGCTTTGGTTCATCATAGATAGCTCTTATTATTTTGAGATATGTCCCATCAATACCTAGTTTATTGAGAGTTTTTAGCATGAAGGGTTGTTGAATTTTGTCAAAGGCCTTTTCTGCATCTATTGAGATAATCATGTGGTTTTTGTCTTTGGTTCTGTTTATATGCTGGATTACATTTATTGATTTTCGTATGTTGAACCAACCTTGTATCCCAGGGATGAAGCCCACTTGATCATGGTGGATAAGCTTTTTGATGTGTTGCTGGATTTGGTTTGCCAGTATTTTATTGAGGATTTTTGCATCAATGTTTATCAAGGATATTGGTCTAAAATTCTCTTTTTTTGTTGTGTCTCTTCCAGGCTTTGGTATCAGGATGATTCTGGCCTCACAAAATGAGTTAGGGAGGATTTCCTCTTTTTCTGTTGATTGGAGTAGTTTCAGAAGGAATGGTACCAGCTCCTCCTTGTACCTCTGGTAGAATTTGGCTGTGAATCCATCTGGTCCAGGGCTTTTTTTGGTTGGTAAGCTATTAATTATTGCCTCAATTTCAGAGCCTGTTATTGGTCTATTCAGAGATTCAACTTCTTCCTGGTTTAGTCTTGGGAGAGTGTATGTGTCGAGGAATTTATGCATTTCTTCTAGATTTTCTAGTTTATTTGCATAGATGTGTTTATATTATTATCTGATAGTAGTTTGTATTTCTGTGTGATTGGTAGTGATATCCCCTTTGTCATTTTTTATTGCATCTATTTGATTCTTCTCTCTTTTCTTCTTTATTAGTCTTGCTAGTGGTCTATCAATTTTGTTGATCTTTTCAAAAAAACAGCTCCTGGATTCGTTGATTTTTTGAAGGGTTTTTTGTGTCTCTATTTCCTTCAATTCTGTTCTGATCTTAGTTATTTCTTGCCTTCTGCTGGCTTTTGAATGTGTTTGCTCTTGCTTCTCTAGTTCTTTTAATTGTGATGTTAGGGTGTCAATTTTAGATCTTTCCTGCTTTCTCTTGTGGGCATTTAGTGCTATAAATTTCCCTCTACACACTGCTTTGAATGTGTCCCAGAGATTCTGGTATGTTGTGTCTTTGTTCTCATTGGTTTCAAAGAACATCTTTATTTCTGCCTTCATTTCGTTATATACCCAGTAGTCATTCAGGAGCAGGTTGCTCAGTTTCCATGTAGTTGAGTGGTTTTTTTTTTCTTTTTTTGAGACAGAGTCTCGCTCTGTTGCCCAGGCTGGAGTGCAGTGGCGCGGTCTTGGCTCACTGCAAGCTCTGCCTCCCAGGTTCACGCCATTCTCCTGCCTCAGCCTCTCCAAGTAGCTGGGACTACAGGCGCCCGCCACCACGCCCGGCTAATTTTTTTGTATTTTTAGTAGAGACGGGGTTTCACCGTGGTCTCGATCTCCTGACCTCCTGATCCACCCGCCTCGGCCTCCCAAAGTGCTGGGATTACAAGTGTGAGCCACCGCGCCCGGCCAGTTGAGTGGTTTTGAGTGAGTTTCTTAATCCTGAATTCTAGTTTGATTGCACTGTGGTCTGAGAGACAGCTTGTTATAATTTCTGTTATTTTGCATTTGCTGAGGAGTGCTTTACTTCCAACTATGTGGTCAATTTTGGAATAGGTGTGGTGTGGTGCTGAAAAGAATGTACATTCTGTTGATTTGGGGTGGAGAGTTCTGTAGATGTCTATTAGGTCCACTTGTTGCAGAGCTGAGTTCAATTCCTGGATATCTTTGTTAACTTTCTTTCTCATTGATCTGTCTTATGCTGACAGTGGGCTGTTAAAGTCTCCCATTATTACTGTGTGAGAGTCTAAGTCTCTTTGTAGGTCTCTAAGGACTTGCTTTATGAATCTGGGTGCTCCTGTATTGGGTGTATATATATTTAGGATAGTTAGTTCTTCTTGTTGAATTGATCCCTTTACCATTATGCAATGGCCTTTCTTGTCTCTTTTGATCTTTGTTGGTTTAAAGTCTGTTTTATCTGAGACTAGGATGGCAACCCCTGCCTTTTTTTGTTTTCCATTTGCTTGGTAGATCCTCCTCCATCCCTTTATTTTGAGTCTATGTGTGTCTCTGCACGTGAGATGGGTTTCCTGAATACCGCACACTGATGGGTCTTGACTCTTTATCCAATTTGCCAGTCTGTGCCTTTTAATTGGAGCATTTAGCCCATTTACATTTAAGGTTAGTATTGTTATGTGTGAATTTGATCCTGTCATTATGATGTTAGCTGGTTATTTTGCTCGTTAGTTGATGCAGTTTCTTCCTAGCCTCTGTGGTCTTTACAATTTGGCATGTTTTTGCAGTGGCTGGTACCAGTTGTTCCTTTCCATATTTAGTGCTTCCTTCAGGAGCTCTTTTAGGGCAGGCGTGGTGGTGACAAAATCTCTCAGCCTTTGCTTGTCTGTAAAGTATTTTATTTCTCCTTCACTTATGAAGCTTAGTTCAGCTGGACATGAAATTCTGGGTTGAAAATTCTTTTCTTTAAGAATGTTGAATATTGGCCCCCACTATCTTCTGGCTTGTATAGTTTCTGCTGAGAGATCAGCTGTTAGTCTGATGGGCTTTCCTTTGTAGGTAACCCGACCTTTCTCTCTGGCTGCCCTTAACATTTTTTCCTTCATTTCAACTTTGGTGAATCTGACAATTATGTGCCTTGGAGTTGCTCTTCTCGAGGAGTATCTTTGTGGCATTCTCTGTATTTCTTGAATTTGAATGTTGGCCTGCCTTGCTAGATTGGGGAAGTTCTCCTGGATAATATCCTGCAGAGTGTTTTCCAACTTGGTTCCATTCTCCCTATCACTTTCAGGTACACCAATTAGATGTAGATTTGGTCTTTTCACATAGTCCCATATTTCTTGGAGGCTTTATTTGTTTCTTTTTATTCTTTCTTCTCTAAAGTTCTCTTCATGCTTCATTTCATTCATTTTGTCTTCCATCGCTGATACCCTTTCTTCCAGTTGATAGCATCGGTTACTGAGGCTTGTGCATTCGTCACGTAGTTCTCATGCCATGGTTTTCAGCTCCATCAGGTCCTTTAAGGACTTCTCTGCATTGGTTATTCTAGTTATCCATTCATCTAATTTTTTTTCAAAGTTTTTAAGTTCTTTGACATTGGTTCAAACTTCCTCCTTTAGCTCGGAGTAGTTTGAACTTCTGAAGCCTTCCTCTCTCAACTTGTCAAAGTCATTCTCCGTCCAGCTTTGTTCCATTGCTGGTGAGGAGCTGCATTCCTTTGGAGGAGGAGAGGTGCCCTGATTTTTAGAGTTTCCAGTTTTTCTGCTCTGTTTTTTCCCCATCTTTGTGGTTTTATCTACCTTTGGTCTTTGATGATGGTGACATACAGATGGGTTTTTGGTGTGGATGTCCTTTCTGTTTGTCAGTTTTCCTTCTAACAGTCAGGACCCTCAGCGTGCAGGTCTGTTGGAGTTTACTGGAGGTCCACTCTAGACCCTGTTTGCCTGGGTATCAGCAGCGGTGGCTGCAGAACAGCGGATATTGGTGAACTGCAAATGCTGCTGCATGATTTTTCCTCTGGAAGTTTTGTCTCAGAGGAGTACCTGGCTGTGTGAGGTGTCAGTCCACCCCTTCTGGGGGGTGCCTCCCAGTTAGGCTATGCGGGGGTCAGGGTTCCACTTGAGGAGGCAGTCTGTCCGTTCTCAGATCTCAAGCTGCGTGCTGGGAGAACACTACTCTCTTCAAAGCTCAGTTGGAAATGCAGAAATCACCCATCTTCTGCTTTTCTCACACTGGGAGCTGTAGACTGGAGCTGTTCCTATTCGGCCATCTTGGCTCCACCTCATTTCCTGACTTTTTAATGATTCCCATTCTAACTGATGTGAGATGGTATCTCATTGTGGTTTTGATTTGCATTTCTCTGATGGCCAGTGATGATGAGCATTTCCTCATGTGTCTTTTGGCTGTATAAATGTCTTCTTTTGAGAAGTGTTTGTTCATATCCTTTGCCCACTTTTTGATGGGGTTGTTTGTTTTTTTCTTGTATATTTGTTTGAGTTCATTGTAGATTCTGGATATTAGCCCTTTGTCAGGTGAGTAGATGGCAAAGGTTTTCTCCCATTCTGTAGGTTGCCTGTTAACTCTGATGGTAGTTTCTTTTGTTGTGCAAAAGCTCTTTAGTTTCATTGGATCTCATTTGTCAATTTTGGCTTTTGTGGCCATTGCTTCTGGTGTTTTAGACATGAAGTCCTCGCCCATGCCTATATCCTGAATGGTATTGCCTAGGTTTTCTTCTAGGGTTTTTATGGTTTTAGGTCTAACATTTAAGTCTTTAATCCATCTTGAATTAATTTTTGTATAAGGCATAAGGAAAGGATTCAGTTTCAGCTTTCTACATATGGCTAGCCAGTTTTCCCAGCACCATTTATTAAATAGGGAATCCTTTCCTCATTTCTTGTTTTTGTCAGGTTTGTCAAAGATCAGATAGTTGTAGATATGCAGCATTATTTCTGAGGGTTCTGTTCCATTCCATTGGTCTATATCTCTGTTTTGGTACCAATACCATGCTGTTTTGGTTACTGTAGCCTTGTAGTATAGTTTGAAGTCAGGTAGAGTGATGCCTCCTGCTTGGCTCTTTTGGCTTAGGATTGACTTGGCAATGAGGGCTCTTTTTTGGTTCCATATGAACTTTAAAGTAGTTTTTTCCAATTCTGTGAAGAAAGTCATTGGTAACTTGATGGGGATGGCATTGAATCTATAAATTACCTTGGGCGGTAAGGCCATTTTCATGATATTGATTTTTCCTACCCAAGAGCAGGAATGTTCTATTTGTTTGTATCCTCTTTTATTTCATTGAGCAGTGGTTTGTAGTTCTCCTTGAAGAGGTCCTTCACATCCCTTGTAAGTTGGGTTCCTAGGTATTCTCTTTGAAGCAATTGTGAATGGGAGTTTATTCATGATTTGGCTGTCTGTCTGTTATTGGTGTATAAGAATGCTTGTGATTTTTGCACATCGATTTTGTATCCTGAGACTTTGCTGAAGTTGCTTATCAGCTTAAGGAGATTTTGGGCTGAGACAATGGGGTTTTCTAGATATACAATCATGTCATCTACAAACAGGGACAATTTGACTTCCTCTTTTCCTAATTGAATACCCTTTATTTCCTTCTCCTGCCTGATTGCCTTGGCCAAAACTTTCAACACGATGTTGAATAGTAGTGGTGAGAGAGGGCATCCTTGTCTTGTGCCACTTTTCAAAGGGAATGCTTCCAGTTTTTGCCCATTCAGTATGACATTGGCTGTGGGTTTGTCATAGATAGCTCTTATTATTGTGAGATACATCCCATCAACATCTAATTTATTGAAAGTTTTTAGCATGAAGTGTTGTTGAATTTTGTCAAAGGCCTTTTCTGCATCTATTGAGATAATCATGTGGTTTTTGTCTTTGGTTCTGTTTATATGCTGGATTACGTTTATTGATTTTCATATGTTGAACCAGCTTTGCATCCCAGGGATGAAGCCCACTTGATCATGGTGGATAAGCTTTTTGATGTGCTGCTGGATTCAGTTTGCCAGTATTTTATTGAGGATTTTTGAATCGATGTTCATCAGGGATATTGGTCTAAAATTCTCTTATTTTGTTAGCATTCTTAATTATGTCCCAAAGCACTGACCCTAACAGCATAACTGGAGACACTTCTATTGCTGAGATCACCTAGACTGAACTAAGCTGATTGTTTTTATTTACCCCTTCTGATGAGCTGAATTATGTCCCCCAAAAATCAAACACTGAAGTCCTAACCCTCAGTAACCCAGAATATGACTGTATTTGTAGATAGCGACTTTAAAGAGGTAATTAAGTTAAAATGGCATTATTAGAATGAACTACACGCCAGTGTGATTGGTGTCCTTATAAGGAGGAGATTAAGACACAGACCCACACAGAGGAAAGACTATGGAAAGATACAGAGAGAAGGCAGCATCTACAAGGATCAAGAAACCAACCCTGCTGACACCATGATCTTGGACTTCTGGCCTCCAAAATTATGAAAAAATAAATTTCTGTTGTCTAAGCCACCTGGTTGGTGGCACTTTGTTATAGCAGCCCTGTCAAACGCTTTTCTTTGAGCAATTCCAATGAAAGAATATTTTCTAAACGAAAATCCTTAAAGCTAATATTTGTTGGATGCTTACAGTGTGCTAAGAGCTTCACCGTGGTATCTCTGTAACTGGATATCTACATCTGTAAATCAAGAATATTAATCACACCAGCATTGTTGTATGTTGTAGCAAGTGAGGATTGCATCAGTCTGTTTTAGCTGCTTGGTTACATCATTAACCTTTAAACTTCACAGCAGTCTTGCAAGGTATTTTTGTCCCCATTTTACAGAAGACAACACCAAGGTCCAGGTTCTACTAACAAAGTGATGGAAAACTGAAACTCGTGCTTTTCTCCCAAGTATTTAAACACAGTCATATGTCACTTAACGGCAGGGATACATTCTGCAAAACACGTTGTTAGGCAATTTGATTGCTCTGCAAGTGTCATAGTGTGCTTACACAGACCTAGATGGTACAGCCTGCTACACACTGAGGCTGTGTGGTATGGCCTATTGCTCCTAGGCTACAAACCTGTGCAGCATGCTTCTGTACTGAATACTGTAGGCAACTGTAACACAATAGTAAGTAATATATACCTAAACATAGAAAAAATAGTAAAAATATGGTATAAAAGATTTTTTTCAAATGATCCTCCTGTATAGGGCACTTACCATGCATGGAGCTTGCAGGACTGAAAGTTGCTCTGGGTGAGTCAGTGAGTGAGGACTGAATGCAAAGCCTTAGGACATTAGTGTACACTGCTATAGACTTCATAAACCCTGGATACTTGGCTACACTAAATCTATTTTTAAATGTCTTTCTTTGATAATAAATTAATATTAACTTACTGTAACATTTTTACTTTACAAACTTTAAAATTTTCCACTCTTTGACTCTTGTAATAACACTTAGCTTAAAATACAAACACATTGTACATCTGTACAAAAGCTGTTTCTTTATATCATTATTCTATAAACTAGTTTCTATTTGCTTTTTACCTTTTACACCTTTTTGTTAAAAATTAAGATCCACATACAATGAGCCTAGGCCTACACAGGGTCAGGATCCTCAATGTCACTATCTTCCACCTCCACATCTTGTTCCACTGGAGGGTCTTCAGGGGCAATAACATGCATGGAGCTGTCATCTCCTTGATAGCAGTGTCTCCTTCTGGAATCCTCCTAAAGGCTGTTTTACAGTTAACTTTTTCTTTTTTCTCTCTTTAATAAGTTATTAACACTCCAAAATAACAATTAAAAGTATAATCTAATAAATAAACAAGTAACATAGTTGTTTACCATCATTATCAAGTATTCTGTACTGTACATAATTGCATGTGCTATACTTTTATACAAGGGCAGTGCAGTAGGAAAGCCTACACCAGCATCACCACAATCATGTGAGCAATGCATCATACTATGACATCCCAGTGACTATGAAGTCACTAGGCAACAGGAAAATTTCAGCTCAATGATAATTTCACATGACCACCATTGAATGTGCAGTTCCTCAATTGACCTGTCCTGATGCAGTGCCTGACTGTAGTGCTGCAGCTCCACTGAAGAAGAGGCACTGAGGACTAGAAGCAGCCAGGGGATTGCAACTCAAAGAGGTTAGTGACCTGCTGGCTCATATCCCAGCAGGTGGCTGATGGGGTGAGAGAGAATTGGCTTCCAAGGCCATGTGCTTAACCATGACAACTTACCTCCCCTTTCTTCCTGTTCCTGGAATTGTAACTTCCGGTGAGCCTCAGCTATCAGAAACCATCATTGAACCAGTGTGGACTTACACAGTGCATAAGAGTGTGTAGCATGATCTGTTTAAAACTTGAGCCTGGATTCCTACTGATCTTAATTCAAGCCATTCCAAAGCTTTAGTAGCATGATTTGTTTTCTGATTTTCTTCCTATTTACATATTTATCTATTGAATGAATGAGTTTGGACTTCTAGGTTCAACTTCATGTATTTCAAAATTTATCTCTGTTGCTAGCTCTGTTCTACTCCCATTTAACACATGAGTTTCACATAATGGAATTAGAAAACGAGACAGTGCCTTTTCTCCAGGAAAGCTCTATTGCATCTCTTTTTGCTGTTAAGCTGGAGGAGCTGCCTTCCTGAGAGGCAGAGGAACACACTGTCTTGTCCTTGACATTCAATCCCTACCTCCTTCAGATGCTGAGGCCATCCACAGAACAGACCCAGAGAATATCCAAGCAAGGTGCAGGATGCCAGCTCTGTGTCCACTTGCAGGCCCATGTGTGTAGGACCACCCACTTCCATCTGCTCTGACCTCAGAGATTAGCCTAACCTGCCCCCACAAGCTGCACCCCAGTTCCTGCCCTTCCAGCCTGTCTCCTCCATCCTACCAGATGGTTCCTGGTAGCTGAAGCTCACCAGGAGGGGAAGGGAGATCTGGAAATATATATCTCTTTGCTGACTCTGTATGCTTTCTTTGTCATTCTTAGGTTTTCTAGAACCAGTTACTTCCAAATTATGTTCAATTAGGAAACAGAAGTAAAGAATATGCCTCTAATCTACTTATTTCTCAGCCTGAATGCTGACTTCATAGACTTTCAAAGCAAAGCAATAGGTGAGGAGTAAAGGAAGTATTTCTGCTGATGGTTCAGGACCTGCTGTGTGGGTAGGGTGGTTCACTAGTCATCCTGAAAGGTGAGCTCTGACATGGAGACATTCAAGCATGAGCAGCCTGGGTCCTCTGGAACAACAGTTCCCAACTTTTTTGGCACCAGGGACTGGTTTTGTGGAAGATGATATTCTTCCACAGACAAAAAGGGAGGGAGATGGTTTGGGGAGGATTCAAGAACATAGCATTTATTGTGTACGATCTATTTCTATTATTATTACATTGTAATATATAATGAAATAATTATACAACTCACGATAACGTAGAATCAATGGGAGCCCTGAGCTCATTTTCCTGCAACTAGATGGTCCCATCTGGAGGTGATGGGAGACAGTGACAGAGCATCAGGTGTTAGATTCTCATAAGGAGCCCACAACCTAGATCCTTCGCATGCACAGTTCACAATAGGGTTTATGCCTCTATGAGACTCTGATGCTGCCACTGATCTGACAGGAGGCGGAACTCAGGGGGTAATGTGAGCAATGGGGACTGGCTGTAAATAGAAATGAAGCTTCACTGGCTCACCAGCCATTCACCTCACACTGTGTGGCCCAGTTCCTAACAGGCCACCAATCGATACCGATCTGTGGCCCGGGGGTTGCAGACCCCTGCTCTGGAGCATTCGATTGGCATTGGTGCCAACCATGCACCTCAAACTTGCCTCATTTAAGATGCAAATAATATAAGTGACAAAGCCAGTTTTTAATCTGTTGGGATCACTGCTCCAAAGATGCAGTGAATGAGAATCACAATAAGAAGTAGAGAAGTGTTTGCATGTCAAATTAAAAATGACTTTTTTCCTGGATTTTCCTCATATAATCAAAACACAAGTAAAGTCGGGTTATGAAGCTTTTAACTATTGAACTATTTGGCTAGCATAAGGATTAGCCAGAAAGGGACCGAATAATATTTTTTCTAGGTTTTTGAAGTGATCGTATCACCATGAGAAAAAAATCCTCACTCTTGAGATAAATATTATAATTGTACTTGTGATAAAAATCATTCCTGGTTTGTTCTAATCTCAATACAATCTTGGCTGTGTATTTAATATTTTGAAAGGTTTTCTACAAGATTTTTTACAACAATAAAATATTAATTTTTTTCTTAAACATTATTCCAATCAGCTTGGTTAATGTGATGAGAAGTGCATAACAGGGTAACGAGTGCTGTGTTATTAGCCACCAAATGCTCCACACGATGCTGCAGTCTTTCAGAAGCAAAGGGCACATTGAAATAAAATCACACTGAAAGTGTTCTTCTAGGTTTATATCCTATAATAGCAACCACCGCCTCAGTGCAGGCGTTTCTTAGGAAGGACTGACTGGCTGAGGTTAACTGCCCAGAGTACAGTTGAAGGCCACCAATTCCTCCCAGCTACTCATTAATCCCCAGGAAATCTCCTGAATCCTGGCAGTTATTGTTCAATCCTTTATAGACGATTTTCTGAGTATTTTGAGTGCTTGCTCTCCCCAGGAACACCTACAGCTGGCTAGATCGTGTGTGTATAGAGAAGAAAACTCTTTTTCTTAAAAGTGGATTGAATTTCAACCTCCCTATAAAGACCCCTTGTGGGCCAATGACTCAGAAAAAGCCACTTTATTATTTTTTTTTTTATTATACTTTAGGGTTTTAGGGTACATGTGCACAATGTGCAGGTTTGTTACATATGTATCCATGTGCCATGTTGATTTCCTGCACCCATTAACTCGTCATTTAGCATTAGGTGTATCTCCTAATGCTGTCCCTCCCCCCTCCCCCCACCCCACAACAGTCCCCGGAGTGTGATGTTCCCCTTCCTGTGTCCATGAGTTCTCATTGTTCAATTCCCACCTATGAGTGAGAACATGCGGTGTTTGGTTTTTTGTCCTTGCGATAGTTTGCTGAGAATGATGTTTTCCGGTTTCATCCATGTCCCTACAAAGGACACGAACTCATCATTTTTTATGGCTGCATAGTATTCCATGGTGTATATGTGCCACATTTTCTTAATCCAGTCTATCGTTGTTGGACATTTGGGTTGGTTCCAACTCTTTGCTATTGTGAATAGTGCCGCAATAAACATACGTGTGCATGTGTCTTTATAGCAGCATGATTTATAGTCCTTTGGGTATATACCCAGTAATGGGATGGCTGGGTCAAATGGTATTTCTAGTTCTAGATCCCTGAGGAATCGCCACACTGACTTCCACAATGGTTGAACTAGTTTACAGTCCCACCAACAGTGTAAAAGTGTTCCTATTTCTCCACATCCTCTCCAGCACCAAAAGCCACTTTAATTGTGTTTTGGCTTCTTTCCTTTCTAAGGGAGCAAGAGACTAGAGAAGCCAGGGAAAGTCAGGGAGGGAAGACAGAGGAGCCCAGCCACTCACATTCTTTCTGGCTCCCAGCAATCACCCAGTCAAATGTGGGGCTGCTGGTGAGGACAAAAGGACCCAGCAGAACAGGTGCACCTGGGAGGGGGGTTCAGAGCCAAGAGACCAAGAGCCCTCCCTCAGGACAGCCGGGGCAGCCAACTGGACCCCAGACTCAGCTTGGCAAATGGGGGCAACTCCAGTGATCTACTTCCACAACACCGAGTAATTTCTAGCCACAGAGCCCCACGCATGCAGTTTTAATATTATGAAAATGTGAAGACAAATTAGTCAAGTCAGGGCACTAAATAAAATTAAAAATTCTTGTCCTCTATTCAGAAAGGATTTTGTATTTTTACCTCAGCATTTAATGTTTTCTAAATCAGGTGTCTGTTATTTAAAAGCTGTGTAAATAAGAGAGGCTATTCTACAACTACAAATTAATTATCGTTGTCCAATGGTAACTGAACTTGCTAGGAAGATTTCATTATCATGTGTGTCTGTGTGTGTGTGTGAGAGAAAGACAGAGTCTTCTGAAGTCAAAATGACCCTTTATGTTTTATATGTTAATATCCTTTATTCCAAAATCACTTTTCTACCACTTATTTGTATCCCATAAGGGAAATAATTCTTCAGTGAAAATACAGATTTATCAACTATATAATAGTTGAAAATTAGTATATCCCTATTCTGACTGAAGACTGTTAGATTTTCTTCCTAAGTCACTTAATATCAGAGACAAAAGACTGGATACATAGAAAAGACACATATTTTGTTTATAAATTGAAAAGAAAAAATGTGAGGACCCTGTCTCAAAGCAGCATCAATAAGTCTTCTGAAGTCATCATCAGGAAAATCTCCACAGTCTTCTTTTGAACAAGAGAATGGAAGAAAACTTGTTCTCAAAATCAAATCCATTCCCAATTGCCCTATATCCGTATAGTCATTCCCTTACTTCTTTCAGTGGGCTTCCCAATGTAGATTTTTGAAACATTGTCTTAAATCAGTCCAATAAAAGTCAACAAGCTGTGATGGGGCAGCTGGCAGGAAAGTCTGGCTCCGCATTTCCATGAGGAGTTTAAGGTGCCTTGTGATGTGTTAAACACAAAGGGAATAATGAGAATTGCCTTTTAAACAGGGTGGAGTTTGGGGAAATTTCTTTTCACTGTTTCCTAATTTGACAATGTCCATACAAGCAAAATTACAGTATTGGGCTAAGCAAGTTTCATTATTTCTACATTTTAGACATTCACAGAAATACATAGCAATTCAGCCAAACAAAAATAGTGTTGGGTCCGGTCTTTATGTGCTTTGGTATTGGCATGGCTTTAACCACAAAATGCTTCAAACAGAGCCCTGAGCCAAAAATGTGGGTTGGAGGAAGTGTTCTTACACCATCGGCCTTTATGACTTCTAATTCAGAGGGAAGCAAACTGTTTAGCTCAATTGAACTTCCTTTCCCTAAAATGACTCCAAATTCCAGAGCATGAGAAGGAGAAATACTGTCTGTGGCTGACTTCGGCCTTACACATGATCACCCTCTCCCTGAAGGCTGTTGGACGACTTGCTAAATGCAGCAAATCCTGTTGAAACCTGCAAAGTTGTTATAAAAACAGATGGACCAGGACTTCCGCAATAACTGTTTGGATGGGCAGGTATATAGTTAATTATTATGTTTTTGCTCACCTTTTCAGAATTCATAAACTCTGTTTCAAGGTCAGGGGATGGTTTTGCTGTATTTTTAACAGGTCATTTATTTCTAAAATGTTTTGGGGCTGGGTTTTGTTTTTTTGGTTTCTTTGTTTTTGTTTTTTTAATAGCTATGTATCTCTACAGGGAAAACCAATAGCCCGGTTTGAAGGAGATGACATGTGACCAAATGTTTGTTTTTTTTAAAATTTTTATTTTTTTACCCTGTTTTTAAAAAAGCTGTATGTTTCAAATTATTGGTATATATCAAACACTCTGCTAAGAACTTTATGTATGCTATCTTATTAAATTTTTACAGTAATTTTATGAAGCGGATATTTCATGACCATTCTCATTTTATACACTGGAAGTCAGAAAATTTTTAAACCTTTGCTGAATCTCTTTATCTTATTTATTGCAAAATTTTGCAACTGAAATGTGTTTCTGTGAGGATCGACTCGGCAAACAAAATGAGATTTGTATTTCCCTCCCTATAGTCATATTCACTCAAAGGACTTTTTTAAAGCACTGTATCAGATATTCATTACATTGTCATTTTCTTTAGTTTTCTTAATTTCATGAAAAAAGAAGCCACATCTCAAAGACCAAATTACAAACCTCAGGAAACTAACTGTACCCTAATTCTATTTCACCTTTAAGAGAATTTTACAGAGTTAAGGAAGACGGTGGCTATCCCCATTTTCACGTAAGCAGACTCCTCTAAACCACCAGAGCTTTGTAATGACAGGTTGACATTATGATGGTTTTCCTCTTTACACTAGTGTAGAACTAACTAGAAAATTCAAATAATCAATGTAGAAATGTTATAGAATAAATAAATTCAATCTCTCTGGCTCCTTTTTGGAGTGTTGAAGTCTTTACGTCTTTTTAAATAAAGCTTTTTTTCTCTTCTCTTCCCAAGGTCTCCTCAAAAAAATGGTACCAATATCATTATATTCCTACTTTTGCCCTACACACACACACACACACACACACACACACACACACACAAAACAGTCTCATTCTTAGAGCAAGAAATAATGAACAGGGTATTTGAATAAGCAGCTAATTAACTGCATTCAGCCTACGCTACTATCAGCTTTCTATTCAGCTTAATGTATATTTCTTTACCTATGTAATCAAGAACTACACCTTGGGCTATCAACACCTCAGCCCAAATAATCAAAGCAGCTCCCGGTTAATAAAGAAACAATATGCAAGCAAAGTAAATCTATATTGTTATGAATTTACGTATGGCTCAAAGTTCTTAGATATTCTTTCTGTGAATTTCTGATTCTATCATCATTGTTAAAAATTAGTGAAATATTCATGAACAGTTTCTTATGCCAGTTTACACTATTAACACAAACATTTACTTAATAAACCTTTTATCTAAGTATAAAAGAGTCTTCATCATAAAATATAACAAAGTAGCACATGTGGCAGAATCACAGGAAACATGTTATCTCCTAAAAGGGTATCTTTTAAAAAGTTCAAATACAGTATAACTATTGAAATGGCTGTTTCAGCCATCTGAATGTTTTCACAGGAGAAACCTGTAAATCTGTATTTGTTTTACAAATATATTTCACACTGATTACCAGATCATTATCAGTCTGGAAGGAATTGTTGTTTTTCCAAATTTCAATAAATAAGAAATGATCCTTGAGGAATAAACACATAATAAAATACAAAGTGGAATTGCCTTGTTTTCCCGCTGCAAAACTGCTAATCTGTGACCCTGGTTTACATCACCACAATTCTGAAAGGGAGAATTAGGTTATGAATGAATGTGGTTGAGAAACAAAGGTTGAAGAGAAAGGATATGACACTTCTCAATCAAGCCCAGGGTGTTATGAAAATGCATAATGTAGTGTAGTATCCTTCCTAATAAACCAGTGACAAGTACAACTGAAATACATCCACCAGAGCCCACGGTTGGAGGCCAGGCAAAATAGTCATGAAGAAATTATCTTCTTAGGTAAACATCACTTTGCAGATTATATTTATGTGTTTTTACTAGAGTTGATTAATAGACCAAGGTGTATGCACATTGTAAACACTCAGGATATGCAATTATTTTAATGTGACATTCTGTGCTCCAGGGAAATAGAACAGTTACGTGAAGGTAAAAATCAGGAAAATGTACTGATATTGAAAAAGTTTAAAACTTCACCAACTTTTGTTTTATACTAGTGTAGTACTAAGATTTTAATTTAAAAAAATTTAATGATCAATGTAGAAATGCTATAATATAACAAAATCAACCCTTGTGGTTTCAAAGTGATTCAGTATCTCTGTTAGCCACACAGCATTTTAAAAGTAGAAAGATTTATTGCTTTGGGACAAACATAATAGACTGTAAACCAAGCTACTTTTATAATAACTATAAAAACTTGTCTTGCGATTCTCTACCTCTAGGCTCACCTCTGCCCAAGGAAGTTCTGAAAACCTTTCTATTCAATCAATAGACTATGTTTTGAAACATTTATCGCACGTAGTGATAAGGTAGCTTAACTATTGCAGTGAAGTGCCTAGACACTTTGTTTGTCTTAACTTGTAGTAATAAGAACAAAGGAAATTTTGATTCACTCGGTTGGGATGAAATGTATCCATATCATAGCAATATTAGGACCTTTTAATCGTCTTTCCATAAGAAAAGATTAAAATGCCTTAGTTATGGGAGATTAAATGCTCATTCAGTAATTGCAATGGACAGTATGCTTTCAGAGTGGGAGAATTAAATTAAAAGAAAGACAACTCTGGAAAATGTACTAGTGGTGGAATTAGAGAATGTTTCATCAGATCCTGATGCCTCTACAGTAATGAATCTGCCAAAAGATAATAATATTTTAGTGAAAGGTGTGATTGGATAAGTCACATTATTTATTAACTGTTACCCTAAAATATCATTTTTGTCTTATTATTAAGAATGGTTAGAGGGCAGCAGGGATGCCTGACACAAGGCATTAAAAATGGATTGTGTCTATCAGAAATCCTGGAAGACGTGATCTGCCACACTCTGTGCGTGGTGATGGAACTTGCTAAGACCTGATGCCCGGGCATTCACAGCCCACAACTAGAAAGGTCTCAGTCAAGTCCCCAGGATCAGCCAGTTGTCACTTGATCTTTTTCAGTGGCCTAAATAAGAACTGGTCTTTAATTTCTAAATTTGCTTTTTGAAGAATTTCAAATAGATACAGGTGTTTAAGAAGATGGCTAGAAACCAGGAAAGATGAAGGTTATGACTGATAGAAGAGTGTCCTCAAGCTATCTCCAGAGGTTACTGGCATTCTTCTGCCTTTATTAGGAAATAATTATTTCCCTGTTTTCATGACCAGTTTAATTTAACTACTCATATTCATTCCCAAGGAGTGTGTGTAATATGGATTATGATGTGAAAATACATGCCACCAAAGAGCAAAAGAACATACACTGCTTCAAGCAAAGCAGGCATGAAGGCTAAGGAAGCAACTGGCAATCCAGGGTCTTAGGTTTCTGAGAGCTTGGAATTAATGTCCTGAGTGGTGATATTAATCATAAGTCTAAAACAGTTCTGACAAATTGATAGGCATTTAGTTGGTCACCATTTAAAAAAAAAAAGCTAGAGGAGAAGTAAGGAAAAATATAAGATGGAAATAGGGTGGTAAGGCCGGGCATGGTGGCTCATGCCTGTAATCCCAGCACTTTGGGGGGCCAAGGCAGGCAAATCACTTGTGGTCAGAAGTTTGAGACCAGCCTGGTCAACATGGTGATACACTGTCTCTACTACAAATACAAAAATTAGCTAGGTGTGGTGGTGGGCGCCTGTAATATCAGCTACTCAAGAGGCTGAAGCAGGAGAATCGCTTGAACCCGGGAGGCAGAGGTTGCAGTGAGCTGAAATCATGACACTGCACTCCAGCCTGGGTGACAGAGCAAAACTCCATCCACAAAAAAGAAGGAAGGAAGGAAGGGAGGGAGGGACAGAGGGAGGGAGAGGGGGAGGGGAGGGGAGGGAAGGGAGGAAGGGAAGGAGGAAGAAAGGAAAAAGAAAGAAAGAAACAAAGAAAGAAAGAAAGAAAGAAAAAGAAAGAGAGAGAGAAAGAAAGAGAGAGAGAGACAGAGAAAGAAAAAGAAAGAAGAAAGAAAGAAAGAAGAAAGAAAGAAAAGAAAGAAAGAAAGAAAGAAAGAGAAAGAAAGAAAGAAAAAGAAAGAAAGAAAGAAAGAAAGAAAGAAAGAAAGAAAGAAAGAAAGAAAGAAAGAAAAAGAAAGAAAGAAAGAAAAAGAAAACCAAAAAGCTAACCACCCCAGGATATCCTTTCATGAAACAACGACATTGCACCCACAGGAGACTTTCTAAGTGTGACGCCTCTTTCTCGAAGTGTCAAGTAGGGTTAATGTTAGCAGGAGAGAGACAGGTCCTTATGTACTGGGAAAATGCTCTAAACTCTCAGTACATTTCCGTTTACACTCTTTGTGGATCATAGAAACTTAAAAGTGAAATGAAACCTAAGGGATAGCAAGAAACAAACCCCCTCCTAAGGTGAGCCCACACACAGGCAGGAACAGAGCTATGTTTGCTCCAGCTGTGCTAGCACACTGCTAGGACTGCTGAGACACTGCACAACGTCCACAACACCACCTTGGTCAGTCTTCCTGAAATTGTTCGCATCAGAGTTTTGTCACTTCCAAAGACTTTGAAATGCGGCTCTAGCCCTCTTGGGTCAATAGGGCATATTTATTAATAGCATCTCATTATTCTGGTTTTAGTTTTCTTCTTACTGATCACAATTTTACAATCTGGCCCATAGCTTTGCCTACTAAATCCCTGCATATACAAAGTGCCAAATATTATTAAATAAAACTTTTTATTTAATTACACTATATTTACAAAATCCCACCGAAAGTCCACAATAGTGAAAAATTCAGTAAGTTAACTGGTTATTTCATATAAAACAAACCTGCAAAAGTTAGCCTTCTTCCTCTAACACCCGTGCAATGCCTTGGCTTTTTGTTGAGTTGCCTGACTTAGTTGTTTTCTAACACGTTCTGCTTCCAGATCAGGTGTTCCCAATATTTTCTACATAAAAGTCCAATTTAATGATGATCCATGCACCACATTCTTTCAGAAAGTTTGTCTACCAAACTGCCTTTATGAGGAAATAATTATTTCCCTGATTTTTGTTTTTTAAAAGAGCAGCAATTGAAATTGCTACAAAACAGTTAATAGCAATGGGAATCAGATGAAAGCAGCTTCTCCAACACTGAGCACAAGGTCAGCTATATACTTTCTAGGGCCTAGTGCAAAATGACAACATGAAGCCTTGTTTCAAACAGCAGGAAATAAAAGCTTTTTATTTCTTCTACCTTTCTTTTGAGCTATCATAGTATTTTTAAATCGTTATTTAATGTGGTATTGCGGGCATAGTGGTAATTGCCAGGTGAGTGTGGACAACTCTGTGTGAGGTGCATGCACCTGCTCTTGCCGCTCCCCATGCCATATCCAGACCCGTGAGTGAAGTGAGAAGTCAGCAGCCTAGAACTCGTTCTGGGGAGAAGGAGGCTGGAGGCAGCAAGAGGCAGTCACCAGCACACACTTGAGTCCCACCTGATTTTATTTACAAAACACAAATTCAAAGACAAAATTATAAGAAATCCAAAGTAGTGATCATAACACATTCAACCCCTTCTCACCCTAGGTGACCTCACATTCCACATACCCCATCTCAGATTCTAAGTGTTACTTTGACTTATGCAGTAATATGACTGCCATTGACGTTAGTCTTACAGTGTGTTTTTTTATAAATCTATAACATTACTAAATAGACTTGTGAAATACTGAAAGTTATTAGTTAATATTTGAATACCTTCAGGAAACCCAAAGTCCTAAAGGCTTAGGTAGAGAAAATAAAATTATCATTCCAAATATTACCACTAACTGCTAATATCTATTAGGTCCTATTTTGGGTGTCAGGCAATTGCTTTCCTTGCCCCTTTAGTAGGTACCTCTATTTGACATTTCCTCATTCTTCTAGAGCAGCATCATTCAACAAGATCATCACTGGTTGAATGAGGTTATTTTGCTCCCTTGAAAGGTGGCTACTCTGAATTGAGATGTGCTACAAAGTAGAGGGTACATACTTATTCAAAAAAAGGAATATAAGATTTCATTATATATATATATGTGTATATATATATATACATATATACACACACACACATACATGTATATATATAGAGAGAGAGAGAGAGACAGAGACAAAGAGAGAGTTTTGCTGTGTCGCATAGGCTGGAGTCCAGTGGCATAATCTCAGCTCTCTGCAATCTCTGCCTCCTGAGTTCAAGTGATTCTCATGCCTCAGCCTCCCAAGCAGCTGAGATTACAGGCACACACCACCACACTAGCTAATTTTTTTTGTATTTTTAGTAGAGATGGGGTTTTGCTATGCTGGCCAGGCTGGTCTCAAACTCCTGACCTCAAATGATCTGCCCACCTCAGCCTCCCAAAGTGCTGAGATTACAGGCAGGAGCCACCACTCCCAGCCTCATATATAATTTTTAAAATATTGATTACATGTTGAAATGATCATATTTGGGATATTGGTTAAATAACGTACATTATTACAGTTAGTTCCATCTCTTTATTTTCATTTTTTTAAATGGTTACTTGAAAATTTTAAATTTCACATGTGGCCCAAATCTGTGGCTCACATGATATTTTATTTATTATAGAGCCGTCACCTTCTGTTGTTATTATCCTGAATACACATCCCCAAGAATAGCATAATTTATCCTTGTCCATGGTGCCCTTCTGTCTTCTTTTGATTGTCCAAGATTTTGCTCTGGTTCTTGAAGGACTAAATAAATGCACCTCAAAAATAATAGAAAGAAAATTGGACTGGAATCAGGGTATCTGTAGTATGGTTCTTACTATTTCACTGAGATAGCTTGAGCTCCTTTTCTGTAAATAAAAAGTGAAATTGAACCAGATTATCACTTGGGTCTCTTCCAGCCCTAACTTGAGTGTCTTTCACTGCATATAGAAAAGCACACTTCTGTAATCAGTAAAGTCATGTTGAACTTTTACTAGAAGAACTTCCACCAACACCCAACTCCCCAAAACTGACTCAGAGCTTTAAAAACTATGAATTAGCATGTACATTAATACCACTCCTCAGATCAGCTATTAATTAGAAAGGAGGTAATGCATCTTTACAATGGAGAGATCTGTCAATCATCCTCTGGACAAGAAAGAGGAGGAACTGGGTAAGCATCCTGCCAGTCAGGAGTCAACCTGGCATCACGTGCCTCCCAATGTGGAGAACAGAGCACCTCCCAAAAGAACAGGAGTAGTGCTTTCCTCAGAAAGGTTTGCCCTGCATCTAATAAGGAGGAATGTGCCACATTCAGAATGTGGTACATCCTGCAGGACATATCAAAGCCTTCCATATCTTGAAGAGCACAGAGTGGGCTTAGGGATATGTTCAAGATTGGGAACGAGCACAAAAATTCAGCAGTCAAATGTAATGAATGAGTCCCAATTAGATCCTGAATCAAAAAACAATTCAAATAAAAAAGTTATAAATGCACTCGATTAGACTTAAAAAAGGAGGAGATCCTGCCACTTGCAACAACACGGATAAACCTGGAGGACACTATGCTAAATGAAACAAGTCAGTTACAAAAGGACAAATACCACACAATCCCACTTAGGTGAGGAATCTAAAATAGTCAAACTCGTAGTAGCAGAGAGTAGGAGGGTGGTTGCCAGGGCTTAGTGGGGAGAAGGGGATGGGGTAGTTTTGGTCAAAGGGTAAAAAGTTCTAGTAATTCAAGATGAATAAGTCCTAGAGATCTACTTTATAGCATAGTACTTACAGAAAAAAAAAAAGTTTACTAAGAAGGTAGATCTGATGTTAAGTGTTCTTATCACCAAATCATATCAATAATAATACATAAAAAGGCCAGGAAGGATCTTGCGGAAGGGATAGATACGTTTTTGGTACAGATAGTGGTGATCGTTTCACAGATGTGCGCTTATCTCCAAGCTCACCACGTTCTGTATGTTAAATATGTATGCATTTTTGGTATGTCAATTAGACCTCAATAAGTGGTTTCAAAAAAGATATTTGAGAACAACTGAGAAATTTGAGTATGGATTGTGTGTTAGATCTCATTTTTACGTCAGAGACTTTCCTGAGTGTAGACATGGTGAAGTGGTTACACAGGCTAATTCTGGTAACAGTGGGGTGATTTGTCATCATATCTGTGAGCTACTTATGAACAGTTTGACAAAAGAGGAGATAGAGCGTGAGAAAGAGAATAGATATGACCACATGCTAAGTTGGTGAATCTGAATCTAGCTGGGGGACATAAAGATGTTCATTGCATTATCCTTTCAACTTTTCTGTGAGTTGGAATATTTTCAAAATTAAAAAAATTAAACTAATAAATAATTTCTTCAAGAACATTAATAAAACTTGCATAGAATTAATATGCATTGTGTTTACCTTTGCATAACATTTCACATTATGGAATTATTATTTTTATAAAACAGACTGTCTTTAATTACATTGTATGTGCTCTTCTCAGTTTTTACTTCAGTCCAACAATGTCTACATTGGCCGGCACATGTATGAGCCCACTAGGGATTGCTAATGCATCATGAAAAAAAATCATTTGTTTTATTAAGACCAAAGTGGATGTTTCTTAAACTTACATTTATTTTAAAGATAGAACATTCTTCTTGGGCACATTTGCCAAATGTTTGTTTTCAGGAAGTTGTCAAATATTTATTTTAGAGGTCAATTTGCCGTGGGTGATTTTTTTTCTGTTTACTACCTATCTTCCCATTCCTTTCCCTACTTTTTTTAAGGTTATCTTTCAACAGAATTTTTTATTCAGTTAGATTTGTATTAACTCCAAATACATAACGTAGCTATTCTTTCCCTGTCTTATTGTTTGTTTCACAGATAATGAAGCTAAATTGGATATAAATCAAGTCACATTAGCTAAAACTTGCCATGTCATTAGTATGCTCTATACAGAATAATTGACAGGATGTGAGTAAACATGCTACAAGGTCCATGTCATTCACAGGGTGAATGGGATCGACACCTGGATCACAGTTAGAAGTTATAGGTTGGTAATCAATATGTAAAATATCCAGGCATATTTTTGCTCGATTGGTAATCAATATGTAAAATATGCAGGCATATTTTTGCTCGAAATTCTTCTCCTAGAATCAATTCCCAACTTCTTCCCCTGGCATCAGGTCACTCAACCACTGGCTGCAGTCTCCCTATCCAGCATTACTCCCTCTTCCTCACTTCATTTAAAACACCCTCCTCTCAGATCAGTCTTTGGAACTTCCTGTTTTGCTGGGCATGGCACTCTTTTCTCTCCATCAAAGGCTGGTCTCACTGTCCTCTCCTGCAATATCTCATCCTAAGAGATCCAGTTCAAATGACATGTTCTTCTTTCCCTTCTTATTTTGGAAGCAGCCTGTGATTGGTCTTATTTTTTCTTCCGGACCACCTACTTTCCTGTTTCATTTTCTTATATCAGCCACCCCATTCTGGTTTGTTTTTCCTATGTTCTCACCCAAGTAAAGGCAGAGACCAAAACTTACTCATCTTTCCTAAAACTGCACCATACTTTACACATAGTACTTATTCATTAACTATTTGCATTTAAATATATAAAAGATGCTTATAGCTTAATTAACTCCCCTCAAAAAATTTATTAAGCATTTTAAAAAATACATAAACCCATGGCTCCAGGAAGTTCCATCAATCCGAGTGCTAGTTTATCAGATTAGGAAGTCTAAGCATTTGGGCATCTGAGTTGGTCCCTAGGAATGCCTAGAAACCAGAATTCTGTAGGGCACTATCACATGACCACGCTGATCCATCCTGGGTTCCTCCCCCAGCTACAAAACAAGAGCCCCCAACACTGCATTGTCTCAGTTCTGTGAAAGCAGACACCAAGATGGTACAAGACATGGAAGAGATTTCTTAGGGAAAAAAAAAAAGCCTAAGAGGGGAATGAGGAGGGAGGGAACCAGACAAGGCTGAGAGGACTCACAGACCTCAATGAAGCTGTGACAAAGGGAAGGAAGTTGTGATGAGACCAGAGTCACAAAGAACACCTCAGAAAGGTTTCTTCACATAACGAAATCATTTAAACCAAGGGTGTCCAATCTCTTGGCTTCCCTGGGCCACACTTGAAGAAGAATAATTGTTTGGAACCACTCATAAAATACACTAACAATAGCTGATGAACTAAAAAAAAATGTAAAAACAACTCATAATGTTTTAAGGAAGTTTATGAATTTGTGTTGGGCTGCATTCAAAGCTGTCCCGGGCCACATGCAGCCCATGGGTCATGGGTTGGACAAACTTGATTTAAACATTTAAACTTTTCTCAAATTGGACCAAGTAAATAATGACATGATAAAAATAAAATATTTGTACATAAGATATTAAATCAAGCCCGGGTATAATTGTGTAAAAACACGTGATGGATAATTTTAAGTGGCAACCTGGTTAAGGTATGGTGCCCAGCTATTTGGTAAAACATCAGTCTAGATGTGGCTCTGAAGTTGGTTTGTGTGTGTGTGGTCTTTATTTAGGTTAACATGCAAATCAGTAGACTTTGAGTAAAGTAGTTTACCCTCCATAATGTGGCTGAGCCTCATCCAATCAGCTGAGTAAGAAAAAGCACTGAAGTCCCATGAGAAAGAGGGAATACATCCTATCTTACGGATTTTGTCTCTCTGGAGAACCCAGACTAATATAGTGAAAGAGCGGGTTTTATCAGAAAATGAGCCTAGTATCTAAAAGACTTCTCTTCCAAAATTGGTGTGCTGGTCTTTAAATAATCCTTATATCTTTTTTTAAGTATATGTTTACATTTGTTTACTTTTATGTTACATGAAACACACTTCACAAGCAATTCACACAAAGCTCTGGGAGGTGGATACTTACTATAAGGGTGCCTGGGATTTGTTCACTGTCACAGAGCCAGCACTTTTTGAGTGAATAAAGCTTACTAATTATCACATATCTTGCTACATTACAGTTAAATTGTTGAGTCATTTCTACAATGTAACCATAACCCAGTTACAGGAAGAGGTTTGCGTACTCTCCAGTGACTCTTAACAGGAAGCTGCCAATGCAAGTACAAAATGGGTGGAATGATGCTCTTTAGCTGATAGCAGAAACGGACAGTCAGCCTTCACCAACCCACCCCACCTTGTGTCTCATACACAGAAAGTTTTAAAGATTTCCAGGAAACATATTTTACCAACTTCCTTAGTAACTAATTCCAGAAGAAATGAAGAAATCCACCTGCAAGCTAGAAATGAAGTTCGCTTGATGGCACAGAATATTCAAGTGAGTTTCTAACTCAGTTAACAATATGATAAAACCAAATATATGCACATGCAAAATCATTAAAGATTTGTTTATGTGAGACTCTGATATTTGCCATGAAAATTTCTACAATTAAAATTTGATTAAAAATATAGAAATATTTTCCCCCTTTCAGAATCAGTTTCAAGAAACCCTTGATAGAATCAGCTCATTAATTCTTGGCCCCTTTAACTAATACCACATTTGAAGTCACATGTTATAAATCAGTTTCAGTTGAGATATTAAAATCAGATTATAAGAGAAAAGCCTTGTAAATATTTGCCTCCAAATGAGTTTAAGAATAAATATATATTCAGTAATTCATCCATATTTAGCAGATATTAATAAGACAAAGCATAGCTTTAAGTTCACTTATCATTTAATACAAAGAAGGGACTAGGAAACTGCGCCTGATTAGCTTGTTTATTCTTGGGCTTGGTAATACCTTATTAAAATTTGAACTTCAAAATTGATATAATCAGTCAAATGTCAGCAGAAATATTTATTCTGTAAATGAAGCTTTAGTTAATAGAACTTTAACTTGAAGTACTTTATATTTTCTTCTCCTCCATAAGAAAAAAGGAAAGGAAGGATACAGGAAACTTTGATAGAAATAACACAGAGGTTTGAATTTTCCTTCAGGTCTGTGCCAACACTAGAGGTCAGCAACCTTCCAGAAATGACATGTCAAGTCTTCACTTATTGTAATTTACTTTATTTTTATTATTTTACATTGGAAGAACCGCAGAATTTTAGGTCAAAAAACAGTCTTACTAATGACCTAATTTGCTGCCTTTTTAGAGGTAAAGTTCTGCTGAGGTGTCAGGACTTGGCTAGTTTCACAGTTACGCTGAGATAGAAGTAAACTCAAGCCCCCATGAGCTGCATAGGGTTGGGAACCTCCATAGTTAGGAAACTCATGGCCCCCAAGAGCGACAGAAATTAGGTGTTATTAATTGTGGATAATTGTGTGAACTGATGTCATCAGAAGGGACAGGGGAAGGAGAGAAGAGCGGTTGGAAGCTTTGACAAATCTTGGCTCCTGGAGAAGACAAGGGATGAAAAATTTATAAAATGTACCAACAGCTGAAAGGTGCCAACTTCAAAGGTCTTCTTTCTGGACCTCTTCTCCACATGGATCCCAGGACTTGGACCCTTGCTTCATTTCTTTACAAACCCCAAATTCTTTTCAAACCCCAAATTAAATTCCCACAGAGAATATTGCTCCAATTTCTAATTAACCTGGAATTTTACTAGGTTCATTGCCCTCAAAACCACTTTTGGCCTCAACGCCATCACTTGCCAGCCCTGACCCACACTCTGTGTGGCAGGTTTCATTTGGATAATGTGACCCCCACCACCTCCATTGTGGTGCAGCCTCTCAGAAATGATCATCAACAAGGGGAAACGAGGAGGAATGGCTAAGCTTGGGTGTTGGAAGCCAAAGTCTTTCTGAATCTCTGCCCTGCCAGGAGCTAGGTAATTTTAGGCAACTTAGTAAGCTTCTCGAAACCTCAGTTTTCTCATTTTTATAATGGAAATTATAATTATACCGGTCTCATGGGTTTTTATACGCATTAAATAAGATGTGTGTGGCCAGGTGCGGTGGCTCACGCCTGTAATCCCAGCACTTTGGGAGACCAAGGTGGGTGGATCGCCTGAGGTCAGGAGTTTGAGACCAGCCTGGCCAGCATTGTGAAACTCTGTCTCTACTAAAAATACAAAAATTAGCCAGGCGTGGTGGCGGGTGCCTGTAATCCCAGCTACTTGGGAGGCTGAGGCAGGAGAATCGCTTGAACCTGGGAGGTGGAAGTTGCACTGAGCCGAGACTGCGCCATTGCACTCCAGCCTGGGCAACAAGAGCAAGACTTTGTCTCAAAAAAAAAAAAAAGATTTGTGTATATATCCCAGCTTGTTTGTATGTGAAAGGAATTTGGCCCAAACTTTCTTATTAAAAAAATAAAATGGGCCTAGGGTGAGGAGGAAATATCTGGACATTTAGCTGCCAGAAGGGGAAGATGCCTGTGCCTGGCCACGTCTTGACAGTTCTCCAATCTGCCTTTCCTCCTGCAGGTGCCTTTCTCCAAAAAAAACAATGAGGGCAAGTGACAGAGAGTCCTGATTTGGTGTAGGTCTGTGCTTGGCACATGATAAGGGTTCAGTAAATGTCACCCATCTTTACTGTTGCTGTCATCATTATCATAAGTCACACTCACCTGTGTCTTGCTGACATAACAAACTGCCATGTTTTTTACTAAAGAAGGGATCAAAGCTCATGGAAGTGAAGAAATGTATCCTGATGATTTGGATGGTGTATTCATGCTTACACCATTCTCAATTCTCCTATCACGGCCCGGGCCTACACCCTGGTTTTATTAATGCACGAGGCTCACCAGGAATGGCTCCAAAGGCTTCTCTGTGCTGAGATGTGGACGTTACTGAAGACATTGAAATAAAATTGGCTATGATACTCAGATTGATGCTGAGTCCAAAGATACCAAGATAATTGGTTGGCAATTTGTTTTAAGATGGAAAGGAAAATTGTATTCAATAACCAGGTTGTCTACAAGACATCAAATGACCAATTTCAATTTTTTTATTGAGAAAATCCACTTGATTTCAATATTTTCAGTACCATGTAGACATGATCTCAGTACAGTGATTTTTGTAAAATTGGCCCCTGCATCTATTCCAATTCAGGTTTGTAAAATGTCTACTTTTTCTACAATGGGAAACGTTCAACATTAGTTACAGGATGCATTCAAAGTTTTCCCTCCATTGGGTTTAGAATACATATGACACTAGGGAGACAAAGACCCAACTGTTTCACTCATCTTGAAGAGGCTCAGTAGTTGTTTCTCTTCTGTCCTCGCTCCATCTGATACTATCTTTTGGAAATACAGAAGAAGAATATAAGTTTATGGCTCTTGAAAAGGTCAATTAGAATATCAGCTTAAGTGAATACGTAAAACAACCTAAACACTCTAAATATCCCAAATTAAACATTTTGATGATAATTTTTAAAAGAAAATAGTCACTACCATAAGTAAATAAATCCAAATGAGCTAACATAAATAAACATTACTTTTCAACTGTGGAAGTGGGTAAACTGCACGTAAGGAAACTCAACTGATGAGCAGCCATCCAGAATGACCCTTTCATAAGTTATGCTTTTTTTGCATCCGAACTGACCACTTTCTCTCAAGTATCTTTCCTTTTTTTTTCTGAGACATGCAGTGGGTCAGGAAAAGATAAATATGTAAAATTGTTAGCCTTACTCCACATCCCTTCTTTTCCACCAAAAAATGTACAAATTGACTTCCAGTTTGGGTGAATTTGCATAAATTTTTCAAAGGTAGAAGGTTTTTCAGACCAAAAATTTTTAGTGTTTCTGTAGATCATACATTTATTAACATCTCTGATAGTCAATTTTGAGCCTCTCCTGTCTTTCAATAATACTTTCATTCAAACTTACTCAACTGAAAAGAAAAATTGTTTGAATAGACACACATATTTGTTTGCCTTTGTAGCATCATTAATGAGAAAAACAAGAGATTATCTTGAAACAAACCCATGATATTTTACAATAAGTACCATTTTTAATATAATTCTTAAATCCCCTAAATCTCTGAGTATCCTACTGGCATTTGTACCAGGTATTATTTCACCTCTGTGAATCTGTATCTGACAAGCATGACAGAAAGCCCATTGTGGCTACCATGTGCCTTTGGCCTACCTTTTCTCCTTCATTCTGTCTGGACCCCAGACAAATGTGCAGAGGTAGACAAGGTACTAACAACTGAGAGAAAGAAATCTGTGGGCTATGGATAGAAGTGCGGGGAGCTCTTCTATGCCATTGGGATCACTTGGGTTCCCAATGGCATCACTCAGCCTCCACACCAGGCCTGAACTGCCTACCCCCAGGCCTTCTGTTACTTGCAAAAGAGGCAACTTGAAGTTTCTTTAAGGAATGATGGGTTTGATTTATCATAATCCAATGTAAACTCTTTTTTTTTTCCCCCAAGGTGGAGTCTCGCTCTGTCACCCAGGCTGGAGTGCAGTGACACGATCTTGACTCACTGCAAGCTCCACCTCCCAGGTTCACGCCACTCTCCTGCCTCAGCCTCCCAAGTAGCTGGGACTACAGGCGCCCAACACCACGCCCAGCTAAATTTTTTTGTATTTTTAGTAGAGACGGGGTTTCACCGTGTTAGCCAGGATGGTCTCGATCTCCTGACCTCGTGATCTGCCTGCCTTGGCCTCCCAAAGTGTTGGGATTACAGGCGTGAGTCACTGCGCCCAGCCATAAACTCTTAAGATGATAAAACAAATACTATTATTTTTAGTTTAGTTTCTGCATTTAAATTATAAGTTTCTTGAGGGCAAAAGCCATATTTCACCACTTTAGTACCTTTGCATAACAAAGTAATGTGATCAAAGCAAACATAATAATGATTAATAATAAGTATGAAATGAATGAAACCTCCTAGCCCACATTGGGCTTCATTGATACAACTTTTTGTGTTGAACGCAAACTTTACAATAGATTATATGTTATCTGTTGCTGCATAACACATTAACACAAAACTTAGTGGCTAGAAACATGAATATTTATTATCATATGTTTTCTGTAAATCAGAACTCCAGAAGCGGCTTAGCTTGGAGATCCTCATGAGACTGCATTCATGGTTTTGGCCAGGGCTGCAATCATCTCAAGGCTTGCCTAGGAGAGGATCTGCTTCTGAGCTCACTCATTTGGCTACTGGAAAGACTTCCAAGATCTGCACCCAAGACCATGCACATGGACCTCCCCAGGTGGCCTTCTCAAGACGTGATACATGGCAGCTGTCTTCCCCAGAGCAAGTGAAAAGTCGGAAAGAGAACGAGAGAGAGACAGAGAACCCAAGACAGAAGCCACTGTTATTGATAACCTCATTTCAGAAGTGGCTTCCCACCACTGTTGCTGTATCCATTGATAATACATCACCAAGTCCTTCCAACAACATTAAACCCAGAGGACATACAAGGAGAAGGAATCACACCAGTGCACGAGGCCAGGGGTCACTGGGGCTGTCTTAGTGGGTACCTACCACACAAATGTAGATTTCAAACCTGTATAAAAACACTTAATATATCACTCACATATGTGAATGTTTATAGATTTTTAACAGTGAAGATCAATCAGAATCTATTCTTCATGATTCACAGGGTTTTCTCTTAGTGACCTCTACTCAACTGAGAGAGAGAATTAAAAAACTATAGAGAAATACATTTCAGATATTTATCATCACAATGTTGTTCCAGAATCTAGCAAAATCTTTTTTGGGTAATTCTGAGGTCCAGCACCAATGGCAACCTAAAGCCAGAAATGGCAGTGACTGCTCACTGTCCTGTCATATCTGCTTTTCTTCTTCCAACTTAACAGCATTGTTAGCTGCATGTATTTTATGGTAGCTTCGGCTACCATAAAAAGAAAAATAAATAAAAAATAAATAAAACACTGTTTGAATGGTTTACACAACAGGCATTTATTTTCTCATAGTTCTCAAGACCACAAGTCATGATCCAGGTGCCAGCAAATTTGGTTTCTACTGAAGGTTCCTTTCCTGGCTTGTAGATACATTCTCACTCTGCCCCCACAAAGCCCTTCTGATCTTTTTTTTTTTAATTTAGTTCATTGTTGTTGTTGTTGTTGCTGCTGCTGTTACTGTTGCTGTTGTTGTTGTTGTTATTGTTGTTTTAAGAGACAGGGTCTCACTCTGGAGTGCAGTTGTACAATCATTGCTTATTGTAACCTCAAACTCCTGGGCTCAAGCAATCCTCCCACCTCAGCCTCCTGAGTAAGTAGGAGTACAGTGCCCAGCCCCCTCTCCCTTTAAAAACACCAATTATATTGTATAATGACTCCAATTTATGACCCCATTTAACCTCAGTTAATTCCCCAAAGGCCTTATCCCCAAATTGCTATCGCACTGGGGGTTAGGGCTTCAACATATGAATTGTGTCAGGGGAGGACACAATTCAGTACGTAACAGTACATGAGTGCTTAGTGTGAAGGCTACATTTCATAGCCTCCTTTGAAGTTAGGTCACTAAATTCTCATCAATGAGATGGAAAGGGAAGACTCGTGAGATAGTTTCTGCTCTTCTTTAAGAAACAGCCCTTTGTTCTTTCTTCTTCATCCCTTCCTCCATCTCAAAGCCTGGAACAAAGACTATGGGGACAAGACTCACACCTTTGGAATGGCCTGAAAGTGTCTGGGCCCCCAAAGAGCACTGTGGAGTGGAGCTGCTGATAATGCCCTGAACTGCCTATCTCTGAACTCTTATAAGAGTAAGAAATAATTTTCTATTTTATTTAATTCACTACCCTTTGAGGGATTTTTTTTTACTTGCAGCTGAATGTAATCCTAATTAATATACCATACTTATGCAACTAAAGTGGAGATGTCACATAATTATCAAATGCTTTGTGGAACATTTGTATTTACATTGTCAAATGAAAAGAAACTTCACAGTTGATTTAAAGTAGTCATTTACAAACTATATGTCCGTTTACTAAAACCCAGAATAGTGTTAAAAACAAATTTTAACTCTTTTTTTTTTAAGACGGAGTTTCGCTCTTCTCACCAAGGCTGGAGTGCAATGGTGCGATCTCGGCTCACTGCAACCTCCGCCTCCTGGGTTCAAGCGATTCTCCTGCCTCAACCTCCCAAGTAGCTGGCACTACAGGCATGCACCACCACGCCCAGCTAATTTTTGTATTTTTAGTAGAGAGGGGGTTTCACCATGTTGGGCAGGCTGGTCTCGAACTCCTGACCTCGTGGTCCACCCTCCTGGGCCTCCCAAAGTGCTGGGATTACAGGCGTGAGCCACTGCACCCAGTCAAATTTCAACTCTTTTAATTGGGGCTTGCATGGCTCCAGTTTGCCTTAGGCACAAGCACCCCCTCTCATTGATACTAGGCCTGCTTTACACACTTTCCTCACCTGCCTGGCTTCTTACACATTTGAAATTGCAATGACTGATTTATTCTAATCCAACCCCTTATTTTATAGATGAGAAAGCAGAGATCCAGAAAAGTAAAGGAATCAGAGATTACGGAGAAATAAGTACTAGAACTGAGGATATGGACTCCCAGTTCAGACTGCTTTCTGTTGTTCAGGCACAAATTATCCCCTTTGAATTTCCCTGGGAAGGAATACCTTTGGGTGGACCCTTCCCTCGGCATTCCTGCAGCTACCCTGTGGCCCTAACCCTTTCGTACCACAGTAGCTCAGCAGTTGGACCAGTGAGAGGACACCTCTCCCTGCAGTGGAATTCCAGGATGACTAGTTGAAGGCATCCCCACTCTAGACTGCTTAAACCTTCCCTCTAGATGTGGGGACATGGGGAGGTTGCACGTCCATCTCTTGGAAGTTCTCTCAGCACTCATTTTTTTATCACACAGATAGAGGAACCAGAGCATTACATTCTCAACCCTGTCATCTCCTATCACATTAATGTGATATCATTTTAGTCTATTAGAGTGTCATCACAAAACCAGAGGTGTTAGAGCATGGCAGCACCTGTCAGGGGGTTGCAGATAGTTATTTGAAATATTGGATTAACCCAGTTTCATGACATTAGTGGCAGTAACTCATCCCTGCAGACTAACTTCATTATTTGCACTATGTAAATAAAGGTGTCCTGTGTGGGCTATCATTAAAAAAAAAAAATAGGTCCCCTTACAGAGTTGTGGAATTTTACAAGTCTAGCACTGAGAGGAGTTTAGAGACCATTAAAGGCCATGTTACAGCATTTCTCTCCTCGCTTTTCAACTTTGAGATGACCAACCACCTTGTCCATGGGCACTTGCTAAGCTTCTCCATCTATATGGCTGAACACAGACCATTTTCAAATAGGGCGTTAAAAGTATTCAGTTTTACACTGTAATTTAGCTGCATCTGTGCTTGTTTCCTTGACTAGATTATAGACTCCTCAAAAGAATGGGAATAATCTTCTTCTCCTCTTTTTTGTAGCATCCAGCATCAGGCTTTCTATGTACCAAGAGCACAGTGTTTATTGAGTGATGATCTAGTGGAATCTTTTTTTAAAAAAAAAACAAACAAACATAAAGACCATTCAATGTAAAAGAGTTATTCAGTGGGGGCAAATTATTTATTCACCTCTCCAAAGCTCACATTTCTTTATAGTACAGAGTAATAATCTCACTTTATAAGAATTTATGTGAACCTTACACCAGGCACAATGGCTCACGCCTGTAATCCCAGCATTTTCAGAGGCCGAGGCAGAGGGATCACCTGAGGTCAGGAGTTCAAGACCAGCCTGGCCAACATGACGAAAACCTGTCTCTATTAAAAATACAAAAATTAACTGGGCGTGGTGGCAGGTGCCTGTAGTCCCAGCTACTAGGGAGGCTGAGGCTGGAGAATCGCCTGAACCTGGGAGGCGGAGGTTGCAGTGAGCCAAGGTTGTGTCACTGCACTCCAGCCTTGGCAACAGAGCAAGACTCTGTCTCAAAAACAAATAAAAAAAATATGCAGACCTTAAATTAACAATTTAAGATTAGGTCTTCACATCTAAAAATGGGATATAAAATTATCCATCTAGAATTAGAATTTGAAGACACTAGTTTCTAGTAACATATTATTACTAGGTGGCTAAATACAAATATCCACTTTAAAATATCCCAATGATGTTCTAAATTGGTGATCAAATACTAGGAAGAATTTGTTTTAAATGCTGGCAAAACCCATTGATTTATCTTCCACATTAACAGGCTATTTGGAAAATACTACCATTGGCGATGATGATCTTGGTTGGGGTTGGCGATAAAGTAAAAACAGCCATAGGAAAACTCGAGGGCCCAAGATATAATCAAAGTGGAATGTGACTTCAAGATTACAACCAGTTTTTAATGTTCATGACTCTACCAGCTTCTCCTCTAACTGGTTTCCATGTTTTCTTAATGTGCGAAGTAACAGGTTTAGAAGAAGGAATGTGAAGCTGCCTCCCTGCTTTGGAGTGTAGAAAAATAAAAATGTTCAGTTTAATGCATGTAAGTAAATATACTACAAACCTCACCAAAAAGTAGAGCATGGCATTCCCTCAGAAGCCTGTCTCTGCCCTCATCAAAGGTGGGCACTGTCCTGACATCCATGGAAATCACTTCTTTGTACTTGTACCACATGAACATGCATATTCCAGACTCTATGGCTTAGGTACACCTGTTTTGAAACTTTTTCTGCTCAACATTATATTTGTGAGACTCATCTATGTTTTTGTTTCTAGTTGTGAATTTATTGTCGGTGCTATATATTATGCCACCATATAAATATATCCAATTTACTCATCCATACTACTGATAATGGCGATTTGGGTTTTTTCCCTGCTTGATGTAATAATGCTGTAAAAACATTCTCATATATATATAATTTTCATATATGTGTATATATATTATATAGGGAGAGAGAGAGATGAATGATAGCTATAGATGATACCTTAGTGCACATTTCTAGGTGTGAAATTTCTGGATCATAAATTTGGATTATCTTCAACTTCAACAGCTAATTACAAACCATTTTCCAAAGTGATTCTACCAAAATTTACCATCATTAGAAGTGCATTAAAGTTAATATTGCTTATTTTCCTTGAACACATCATTGGTCTTTTTAAATTTCAGCCACTCTATAAATTACATGCATAGCAGATCTTGTGGTGTATGTGTATGTGTGTGTTGGATGCCTCGTTCATGAGCAAGGTTAAGTATGTTTAAATACACTTATCGGCCACTTTTGAGAGGTACTTTTGCAAGTCTCCTACTTTTTTTTTTTTTTAAATTAGATTGCTTGTCTTTCTCCTACTGATATATAAGAGTTCCTCATAAATGTTTGACATGAATTTTTGGGGTATACTTGTATTAAAAATATATGCTCCAACTCTGTGACATTTATTTTAATCCCTTACTGAATGACTTTGTAGAACAGAATTTCTTAAATTTAAAATCATCACTCTATTCTATTTCAATTGTATGGTTGCCTATCTTTGAGATGATGAGACCTTGTCTTATTTTTTTTAAGTCTGATGTCTAGTAAGTTTCCTCAATACTGTCTTAGCCATTCTTAGACTTTTGCATTTCACAGCAATGGTAAAATAAAACAAAGTTCCAGAAAAATCAAAGTTGAACTTTGATTAAAATTGCACTCAAACTGTAAATCAGTTTGGAAGAAATTTGCATATTTCTCAAATTGGGTCTTCTCATTTATAAACTTGATATATCCTTTCATTCATTTAGGTCTTTTATAGTTTTCTGGGTGGAGGTTTTGCACATCTTTTGTATGATGTACTTTCGGGTATTATATCATTATAAATGGCATCTATGTAAATTTTCTAATTTTTTTTGTTGATAAGTAAAAATTCAATTTATTTATAAATATTTTGTGTATTATATATGTACTTTGCATATTTGTATATTTGTATGCTGTTATGGACTGAATGACTCAAAATCCATATGTTGAAACCATAACATCTAATTTGATGGTGTTTGGAGGTGTGGGCTTTGGAAAGTAATTAAGTTTAGATGAGATCATGAAGGTGGGTTCCTCCTGATGAGGTCAGTGGCTTTAGGAGAGGAAGAGAGGGAGGAAGGCACCAAGGAAACGCCATGTGAGCACAGAGTGAGAAGGCGGCTGTTCATAAGTTGGAAAGCAGGCCCCCATCAAGAACCAAATATGCCAGCAACCTGATCTTGGACTTCCAGCCCCAGAACTGTGAAAAATAAATGATTGTTATTTAAGCCACTCAGATGATGGTATTCTTTTATAGCAGCCTGAACTAAGACATATGCTGCTTACCTCTCTTGCTGAACTTGTTGATTACAACAATTTATCTGCAGATTCTTCTAAAGTTTCTTCATATATAGTCCTATTTTATTACATCATAGTGGCTTTTGTATTTACTATTTTCCAGTAATTAAATCTCTTATTTATTTTTCTTACTCTATTCAAGTGCATCAAGTATGATATTGAGTAAAATGGTGACAGCAACGCTTTTGTCATTTTCTGATCTCAAAGGGAAAGCTTTCATGTTTTACTCTGAAGCAGGATGTGTGCTGTAAGTTTTCTGTAGATCCTTTTCAAGTTAAGAAAGTTTTTTTTGCTATTTCTAGTTTGTGGGGAACCTTTTGTAAAATTATAAACAGATATTAAATTTTATTTAGAAATTTCTGCATCTATGCAAATAATCATAATTTTTCTCTTTTATTCTGTTAACACAATAAGTTACATTGATTCATTTTCAAATGTTAAATCAACTTTGCACTCCTGGAATACACCTAATGTGTCATAGTGGATTATATTATTTATAATTTTTAAGATTAGATTTGATATTATTTTATTTAGAGGTTTTATATTTATGTTTATGAGTAAAATGACCTGTAATATTTCCTTTCTCATAGTGACCTTAGCAAATTTTGACATTAAGTTTACACTGGCATTTTAAAACTAGTTCTGGAATGTTTCCTCCTTTTCTCCCTATTGTCTGCAAGAATTTGTGAAAGATTGATAATACTTATTCTTTAATCGCTTGGTAAACCCACTGGTAAGCCATCTGGATCTGGAATTTTACTTGTGGGAAGGTTTATAATTACTCTTCAATTTTTTTAATTGAAAAAATTATTAAGGTTTTATATTTCTGCTTTAGTCAGCCTGGGAATTGACACTTTCTCACAACTTTACCAATTTCATAATAAATGCATTGAAACAAATGTGTTTATGACAGTGTTGATATTTTTAATGACTATAAATTTTTACTGAGGTCTCCTTTTCCATTCCTGTTATTGCTCTGTGCCTTAAGCTGTTTTTCTAGATCTGTTTCAACAGGTGTCATTAAAAGGTATACAAGTCCTTTCTCAATGACTTATTATCAGTTATTACTATTTTAATTATTAATTATCTTTGTTTTCTATTTTTTAAAAGATATTTTCAGCTCTTTATTCTTTTCTTTCCTCCAATTAATTTGGGTTTGTTTTTTTTTTAATGTTTGCCTTGAATGCTTAGTTCATGAATTTTGAAACCTTCTTCTCAAATGTAGGTGCCTAATGCTATAAATGTCTAAGTGTGACTTTAGTTGTATTTCACAAGTTTTGATGTAAATAGTAATTTCATTTTTTAAGTTTAAAATTATTTTTCCTTGCTATATGGGTTATCCAGAACTTTTATTTTCCTAAACATCCAAACATATGGGGACTTTGTATTATCATTTTGTTATTGTTTTCTAGCTTAATTGCATCATGGAGATACATATATATATATTTATATATATGTATATATATGTGTATATATATACACATATATGCTGCATGATTTCAATCCCCTGAAACCTCTAAGCCTTGCTATGAAAGAATGCATTATTATTTAAAACTTACTACCTTGCCTTTGATGCTCCACTCTGCAGTGGAAGTATACTTCCTGCACTGTTGATGTCGGCCTTAAGCCATGTAACCTGCTTTGTTCAGCCAAATATGCGTGGAAGTGACATGAGATATTTCTGAGATCTCTTTTCCCTCAGCCAAAAGACTGTCACTGTCCCTGATAGAGGTAACTATGCCAGCTTGAGTCATGAAATGAAGAAGACATGACAGAGGGTCAAAGGCAATCTCAATGACATTTGGGGTCTGAAATAGTTTGGATGTGTGTCCCCTCCAAATCTCATGTTAAAATGTGATTCCCAATGTTGGAGGTGGGGCTTTCATGTTAGCCAACTTCTTTTATCATCTAGTTCTCTGGTTCCCCTTAAACCTCTTTTATCAGCAATTGCTATATCCTGAGGAGGTGCAGGCAGCCCATGCAGTGATTCACATGGCAAGGAACTGAGGCCTGCCAGTGCAAGTGATTTGGAAATGGATCTTCTGAGCCAGGCAAAAAGTGAGCTATGAAATGCATTCTTTAGCCCCAGCTGAGCCTTCAGATGATTGTAACCCCAGAAAATAGCTTGATTAGCAGACTCATGGGATTCTGAGCTGGAATCATTCTGCTTAGCCACTTCCACACACTTGACCCACAGAAACTGTAAAATAATAAATGTTTGTTGTTTTAAGACACTAAGTTTAGGGTAAGTTATTATGGAGTAATAGCTAAATAACACATACTTTAGTATCTGGAAATGGGGTGATACCATAACAAATGCCTTAAAATTTGGGAGTAGTTTGGAACCAGATAGATAACAGCTGGAAAGATTTTTAGGAATATATTAGAGAAGTAACAATTTTTGTAAACAAATTGTTAACACTACTGTGGATATTGAGCACACAGACAGTGAGGATTTACAAGTAAATGGAACACATGCTATTGAAAACTGAAGGAATTGAAATCATTGTTAAATTGTGATAAATAGGTCTGCAACATCACTGGCAGTAACATGGAAAGTAGAGCATGTGTCAAATGAACTAAGGAGGTTTCTTAGCAAATTGTCGAGACACCACGTGGTTTCTTTTTGCTGCTTATGGTAAAATGCAAAGGGAGAGAGTTAAATTGTGGGAAGAACTGTTAGTCACAAAGGAACCAGGACTTTCTGGATTTGAAAATTCTCAACCCCTCAGGAAGAGAGGTGATGCTTAGATTAAGAAATGGCTTCATAGTGAAGGTCAAATCAAGGGCACATTCAACAAAACAATCTAGAGGTGAAACCCAGGGTGGAATTAGAAAATCTTTGCAGACTTCAGAAAGTCCAAAGTTGATATCCCAGAGTACTACTCAGTCACACAAAGGTCCTTTAGATACATTTAGGGTGGGCCTTATACATCCTCTTAAGTGAACAACAGGGCCTCTAAAAAGCCTAAGGGCTTATCTAAAAGGGACTTGGAGTTATGGCTATTATCTAATGGAGTGAACCACAAGGACATTCTAAGGAAGCCCACAAAGTTTTTGAGATAATGATATTAGGAGAAAAAAATGACCAGTTTAGATTGAAGCAGAGAGAGTACAAATTGAAAAAAAGCATTGCAGACCCCAAAAATTCTACTGGCAGGAAGAAGGCTGACAAAACCACTCAGCTGCAAACAAGTGCTACATTTCATGAAAAAGAAAGATGACTTACAGGATGAAATCAAGAGCCATGGAGAATTTTATCCAGGCCTTAAGAACTAATCAAGGAGATTCCAATATTTTTTACAACTAGATTTCAAAATTGCTATGGACCAGTGAGTTCTTTATGGTCTCAATTTTTTGCTTTTTGAACAAGAACATAGCAATTTTTCAATCTTTGTCTTATGTTGGATATGTGCAGGGACAGATAACTTCTTTCCCTAGTTTCACAAATTTACATATAAGGAGAAATTACATGTAAGGAATTATACTTAAAGAAATACACCTGAGGCACCTCATCCATAGCTGGACCTGATTCAAATAATAACATTCTGAAGTTTGAGCTGAGATTATAATGGGATGAGACTTTTATGGCCATTTAGAGGGTATACATACATTTTGCATGTGAGACGGACAGGACCGATTAAGGGCCAAAGGGAACATTGTGTTAGGCAACTTGTAAGATGTCCCATCCAATTCAGCTCCTGGTAATCACATCCCTGTGTGATTCTTTTTCCCTGAGTGTGGGCCAGATTAAGTGATTTGTTTTTGTTGCATAGAATGCCACAGAGTTCATGGGACATCACTTTTGAAAACACGTCTCCAAGAAGACAATTTGGACTGTTTTGGGCATCCTCTTTCACTCTCTCTGTCACTTGCTTTGAAGAAACCTACTGCCATGTTGTGAGATGCCCTATGGAGAGGCCCACATGACAAGGTAAAAGTCAGAGAGAACCTGAGGCCTCTAAACAGCCCCACAAGTGATCTTGGAAGTGAATCTTCCCTCATGAAAGCTTTAAGATACCTGCAGTTCTGGCCAATACCTTGACTGCAGCTCTGTGAAAGAACTTGAGCTAGACACGCCTAGCTAAGATATATTTCCTGACTGTTGACCTACGAGAAAAAAAAGAGACAACAACTATTTATATTGTTAGGCAGAATATTTGGGGGTAATTAGTTACAAAACAGTAGATAACCAATACACCTAATCTAACCCAAGCCAACTGATAATGTTGCTTAATGGCCTAAATATAGAAATTTATGTAAATGGTATATGCATGCTTAAACTAACAATAAAACTACATATTCTGCAGTCATTGGATAACATTTGAATCTGTAAAAAACTGTCAGCCACTATCCCTTTAACTTTTGTTTCTGTCCTATCTTGTCCTCCCTTTCTTGTGGGATTCCAATTAAACATGTATTAAAACTTCATCATATAAATTATGTATCTTTTATCCCCCTTTCTAACTTCTTGTCTTTCTGTGCTTCAATCTGCATGATTTTTTGTGAGTTATCATCCAATTTATTCCTTCCCTTTTTAGCTATGTCTACTCTATTCTTAAAACCATCCACTGATTTTTAAATTTCATTTATTATATTTTTAAGCTTTAGAATATACATCTGTCACTGACAACTCCAATACCCAGAATTCTTGGATGGGCTCATTTTATTTTTATTTTTTCTGTTGCTTTATGTTCAGGCTGTCTTATACCACCAAGTCTCAATCACATAAGCTTACCATATTTTACTGTTTACAGTAAAATAAAGTAAAATGCTAAACTTATATTTTTAGTGTTTACAATAAAATAATGTTTATCTGATTGAGACTTGCTGGTAAGTCAGGCAGTCTAGCTAGGCGTGGTGGCTAATTCCTGTAATCCCAGCACCTTGGGAAGCTGAGATGGGAGAATCACTTGAGTCCAAGAGTCTGAGACCAGCCTGGGCAACAGAGTGATACTCTGTCTCTAAAAAAAAAAAATGAAAAAAAGCCAGGTATGGTGGTGCGTGCCTGTATTTTTAACTAATCAGGAGGCTGAGGTGGAAAGATCATGTGAACCTGGGAAGCTGAGGTTGCAGTGAGCCATGATTCTGCCACTGCACTCCAGCTTGAGCCACTGAGAAAGACTCTGCCTCAAAAAAAAAAAAAAATAGTAAGCACATGCCTTCATAGAATGTGATTTTACAGGTACCTGGATACTCTTATACTCTGGGATTCAGTCCAATTTCAGTGACTGAGGTACAGTCCTCACAAAGGCATCTCTCTTCATTTGTAGTTTTTAAGGGTCCCAGTCCAAAGCTAAAGTGGCTCACCAGAGCACTTCTTCTTTCAACAGATCTTGAATACCAGTCCACATTGTCACAGCCCCTAGAGCTTGTCGAAAGCAGTGCTTATTCTCTCCCTGTTTCAGACTCTCCTTTATGAATCATCATTTGTCCTTTTCAGAAAAATGGCCAAAAGCCAATGCTAACTTTTGGACCTGTCTTCTCTTTAATCCCAAATTATAGTAAACATATCCCAGTGACTCCAGCTGAGGCTGAAAGGGGCCAACATAGAGCTCAGGCCATGGCATCAGAGGATGCAAGCCTCAGGCCTTGGCAGCTTCCATGTGGTGTTGAGCCTGCCAGTGCACAGGGGTCAAGAATTGGGGTTTGAGAACCTCTGCCTAGATTTCAGAGGATGTATAGAAACACCTGGATGTCCAGGCAGAAGTTTGCTGCAGGGGTGGGGCTCTCATGGAGAAACTCTGCTAGGGCAGTTCAGAAGGGAAATGTGGGGTTGGATCCCCTACACAGAGTCCCCACTGGGGAACCATGTAGTGGAGCTATGAGAAGCACATTAGACCCCAGGACGGTAGATCCACTGACAGCTTGCACCATGTGCCTGGAAAAGCTGCAGACATTCAATTCAATGACAGTCCATGAAAGCAGCTGGGAGGCGGGCTGTACCCTACAAAGCCACAGGAGCAGAACTGTCCAAGACCATGGGACACCACCTCTTGCATCAGCATGACCTGGATGTGAGACATGGAGTCAAAGGAGATCATTTTGGAATTTTAAGATTTGACTGCCCTGCTGGACTTTGGACTTGCATGGGGCCTGTAGCCCCTTTGTTTTGGCCAATTTGTCCCATTTGGAACAGCTGTATTTACCCAATGCCTGTACCTCCATTTTATTAAGAAAGTAACTAACTTGCTTTTGATTTTACATGCTCATAGACAGAAGTAACTTGCCTTGTCTCTGATGAGACTTTGGACTGTGGACTTTTGAGTTAATGCTGAAATGAGTTGTTAAGACTTTGGGGGACCGTTGGGAAGACATGATTGGTTTTGAAATGTAAGGACATGAGATTTGGGAGGGGCCAGGGGTGGAATGATATGGTCAGGCTGTGTCCTCACCTAAATCTCATCTTCCCATGTGTTGTGGATAGGACCTGATGGGAAGTAATTGAATTGTGTAGGCAGGTCTTTCCCATGCTGTTCTTGTGATAGTGAATAAGTGTCACGAGATCTGATTTTTTGTTTGCTTGTTTGTTTGAGGCAGAGTCTCAGTCTTGCCACCCAGGCTGGGGTGCAATGGCACAATCTTGGCTCACTGCAACTCGTGCCTCTTGGGTTCAAGCAAGTCTCCTGCCTCAGCTTCCCAAGTAGCTGGGATTACAGGCACTTGCTGCCATGCCAAGCTAATTTTTGTATTTTTAGTAGAGACAGGGTTTCACCATGTTGACCAGGCTGGTCTCAAACTCCTGACCTCAGGTGATCCACCCGCCTCGGCCTACCAAAGTGTGGGATTACAGGCATGAGCCACTGTGCCCGGCCAATCTGATGGTTTTGAAACAGGGAGTTGCCCTGCATAAGCCCTCTTTCTTTCCCTACCGCCCTCCATGTGAGACATGACTTGCTCTTCCTTGCCTTCCACCATGATTGTGAGGCTTCCCCAGCCACATGGAACTGTAAGTCTATTAAACCTTTTTTGTAAATTGCCCAGTCTCAGGTATGTCTTTATTAGCAGTGTGAAAACGAACTAATACACTTGCACTCTCCAAAAAGTGGTCTGCAGACAACCTGGTCTGCTAATTTTTATCAGTTCATGAAGAGAAAGGGGCAGAAAAACAGTTGAGAGTCAGTATTTGCAAATCTTCACAGCAACTTGACATTGCCACGACATCTGTGTATGTGAGCAGTGGACTCCCCCGCTTGAACAAGATTTAGGCTGATCTGGGTGTTGCTGAGCCAATGTACTGAGTCACATCACATGTGGCACTGCATGCTGTCAAGCACAAGAGGACACAGTGGGGCAGGGATCTATGAACGAGTGGCAACTTTAAAACCATGTTTTTCACAGCAAATAATTTCAGAAGCACTGATCATTTACCAGGGTTTACCAGGGTCAGTTTATATGCTACTCTGGGTGGGGGCTCTTGTTTTCCTTTAAGGAAAAAGCTACCCTCCCAGAGGCTGGTGCTTTGCAGAATCTTGCTGCCAAGCCTGTAGACCTAGGATCCCATGCACATGCCAACTGCCCTCTGGCAAGATTATATCTATGGAGCTTGGCTTCTCCAGTGGCTAACTGGACAGGAAGGAGACACAACTCGGAAGTGGAGGGAACATCTGAGAGAGGTGGTAAGTAAATTCTTTTTTCTTTCTCCAGGTCAACTCCACAGCACCATTAACACACCCTCAGATCTGTTTGCCCTCCTTCTGGACTTCATGTTCCTTTTCCCTCACACCAGCTTCCCAGGGCTTGCATCCTTCAATAAAGCATTCACATATAAGCTTTTGCCTCAGGTTCTGTTTCTAGAGAACCTGAGCCAAGACATATACTATGTAAAATGAATCTATAAATGAGTATTCTAATGCTTTTGACCAGTGACTCGTGAAGTGTGACCACCAGACCAGTAGTATCAGCATCATTCACAAATTGTTAAAAATGCAATTCTTGAGTCCCACCCAGAACTACTAAATCAGAAACTCTTGGTGTGAGCCCCATAAATCTGTGTTTTAACAAGTTCCAGATGATTCTGTTGTAAGTTTGAGAACCACTGCTTTACACTGACAATGAGAACCGGAAAACGTTCCTTCTTCTTAAAGTGTATCAATCTGCTAAATCTTAGCTCAAGACTGGACCGTTTTGCAGGCAAAATCCATTATGCTAACTTGACTGTATTATAATAGCATATATCTAGTAGCAAAATGTAACATTTTTGTCTTAGTGTGAGATCAACCGAAAAAAGAATGTTGCATAGCACATTTGTCATAACTTCTATCTTTTTAAACCAAACTTTCTTTTATATATTTTTTCATAACTTAGACCCACATAGAGGAAACTTAACCCTCTAAATCATTATCCCTGCCTTTTTAGAATGGAAGCATCATTCTGTTGAGTACTTCATTTATTTTCCTCTCATTGCCTCCTTCCTTGTTGATCTACCCTCCAAAATTGCTATCTAAAGTAGTAACTACTTTCTCTCAAATAAAGCGTATTAAAAGTAATGTTTAGGCTTTTGTGACATACCTGGAGATCTATAGAGCTCCCCATGGCTGTGGACATCGATGTTTGGAAACAGTACTCTGATCTACAACACAGACTGCAAATTAAAATCACCTGGGGAATTTTAAAAACCATACTCATGCCGGGCGCGGTGGCTCAAGCCTGTAATCCCAGCACTTTGGGAGGCCCAGGCGGGCGGATCACGAGGTCAGGAGTTCGAGACCATCCTGGCTAACACGGTGAAACCCCGTCTCTACTAAAAATACAAAAAAAAAAAAAAAAAAGTAGCCGGGTGTGTTGGCGGGTGCCTGTAGTCCCAGCTACTCGGGAGGCTGAGGCAGGAGAATGGCGTGAACCCGGGAGGTGGAGGTTGCAGTGAGCCGAGATTGCGCCACTGCACTCCAGCCTGGGGGACAGAGCAAGACTCCCGTCTCAAAAAAAAAAAAAAAAAAAAAAAAACATACTCATACATTTGGCCCAACCCAAAGAAACAGATATAGTTGGTCCGCATGTGAGACCCAGGTACCTAACATCTATTTCAGAAGCCTCATACGAGTATTCTAATGTGTAGCCAGGGTTGCAAAACACTTTGAGTCCAACTGTAGCTCATAGAGTGCTTGATTTTTGCTCCTTGACCTCCTAAGCCCTGGGATAAACACAATGACTATTTCAGGTGTTTCTGCCTTTCCAAGACAACTTAATAGGAGAGCCACCACTACAACCACCTCACAACAGTCATGAAGACTTCTAGTAAAATCACATTCTGCAAGTTGAAGCCAAAAGACAAACCAGAGTCCTTGTAAAATTACTCTCAAACTGAACCTTCAAAGGTTATAGACATCTGGGTTTTGTTAAAAAATAGTTTGCAACCTTTCTATGGAATTTTCATTATCTTAGTCCCTGCTCAAAGTTGCAGTCAGAGAAAACTTCGTCTCCAATCATCCCAGCCCAAGGACTGCAGCGTGCTGCTCTCCAAGGGCAGAAGGCAGGATGGGAAAGGTGTGCACATTGACACAGAAGGTGAGCTCTCAGACTCCATGCAGCTCCTCGGTGCAGTCTGGGGGCCGGGCCGGCTCTGGAGGAGCACTGTCAAGACTCAGGTACTCCTGAGCCAACACCCAAGATTCTGCACACCAGCTTTTAGCCTTATCCTGTAGGGTGGCTTGTACTGAAATGTTTGTGTTTGATTCTCACTTTCTATTCCCTTAGTGAAAATCCCATTATCTCTAACAGCTGTGTGTCAAGAAAAAACATGAATTTTGTGTAACAAAAAAGAATCCCATACTTGTTTCTCTAGATAGCCTAAGGCAAAACCATTTAATCTCACTTTCTTTATTTATACTATAAAGACTTTGTGGGGAAAGGGGATAGGTACTTTAAGGTGGGAAACTTTTGAAAGAATGAATTAATCTCTATAAAACAGAAGGAAGTTTATAATTATTATTATTTTTTAACAGCCTGGACCAAAAAAATGGGACAAATGTGCCACTAAAATAGTATTTGAAATTTACCATTTCCAGATAAATTCATAAGGGGGAAGAAAACCAAAAAGGTGACACACACTGCTTGTGTAAGCTTGGAAATTGATTTCCAAAGCATCAGAGCTCACTACAAAAGAACTTCACAGTTTAATTAGAATGGCTCAAATCCAGAGTCTATATTTAGGATAAGCTGGAAATTACAGTGTAGCAATGAGAATCATCTAGCAAGAGCCTAAATGGGGAGGGAGGGTGTCTATGGAAAAATCACCACAGCATTTCTCAGCTAACCATAAAATGTCTTAACTTTGTGTTACTCTGGACACACACTAAATAATCTCTAATGATTTTACCTGTTCAGCTGGGGAATGTGTGTTTTAAATTTGCCTTCATACATGTTACCCACATTCTCAATACCTGTATGATCTGCTTAAGTGCAGATGAATTTGGCATTTAACTCACAACATATCAAGAGAATCTCATTAAAATTCTGAATGTATATAAACATATTTTATACCATTAATATTTTGGCTTCTTATTTTTAAGTGGTTGGCAAAGTACTCATGGCACTATATCATTAATTTCTTAAATATTCCTGTTTTCTTCTCATCATTGATATATCATCAAATAAATTAGTTCATACCCAAAATGTGACAGAAAGAACCATATGATTGATTTTTTTTTGAATTTTTACTTCTGGAAATGTTTAAGATGATTTTGTACAAAATATATTGGCTTACAATCCAACAATTTATTAGAGGAATACATGATTATTCATGACCACAATTATGGCTTCTGGATGTTGAATGAGGGTGTTTATCTTCTTCCTCTTTTTCTTCTTTACAGTGACCTGGCTCTGAATTTAAATATGCTTGTCAGTAATTTCCCTAAAAGCCGTTTAAATGGTCTAAATAATATACTCAAAATTGTTAAGAAAATAAATCGTTTTAGCAAACTGACCTCATCAGCAAAGATGCTCTAATGCACAATGACTATACAGGCAGAAAGACACAGAGAGAAATTGAATCGCAAGAGTAGAGTTTGAAATTCATTTAAATTAAAGTTACTTGCTTTGGCTGAAAGTTTAATTTTAAATTACAAGGAAGGAAATACTCCAGGTAAAATAGCTCTTACTTAATTTTAACTAACAAATTTCAGATATCCAGCTTAGAGCTTCAGTGTGCACTAGTCACCTACTATTGAATTAATTTATCCTCATTAATTTTGCAAAAGTACACACGTGGCCCTACTCCATCATTCCAAGGCCAGGCCTCTCATTCAGTGTGATGACTCAAATTTTAAAATGGCAAGAAATTCGCCGAGTTCCAGCTCTGAAGACCCAATCTAATTAAGTTGAGTTTCCTTGTTTTTATGTTAATGCTAATTGAACAACGACTATATGACAGGTACAGCAATTCGCTCCTTTAGTCCTTATTACTTAGTGATTGTTGTTAGCATTCTACAAGTGAATAAACTGAGGTTAAGTATGATTTAGTAATTTGGTGCCACAGCCTTAATATAGACTACACTTCTAAGCAAACATTGTCCCCGTGCTGTGCCGGTCACTGTTTTGATCTCCAAGGAGGCAGTGTTGGAAAGGTGTAGATGACTGTTCCAAGACTTTCCTGACATTTGGATGAAAAAATGAGCACTGAAAGTGTCTCAGAGATTGAAGGTCAAAGTAACAGAATTGGTGGTCATCTTTTGTGGGGAAGCAGGAAAGGGGGTCGTGGCTGAAATAACAACTCAGGCGGCCATCAATTTCTATCGAAGTGGCTGCTGTCTGGAACATTCTGCAAATCTTACTGCTTATTTTAACTCAAATGGAAAACCCTCAGTTTTTAATCCTCAAAAAACTGTCTTATACTTTTGAACCAATGAATCCGAAGCAGAGCCAGTGATTTCTGCAGCAAGGCAGGCAAAGCCGTCAGTCACGCCCACTCCAGGTCCCCAGTGGACCCAGGGAGCGGCGCCCCGGCAGGCAGAGCGGCCCCCGGGCTGGAAGCTAGTCCTTCCGCATGCGCAGGCGCTGCTGTGGCTGGCAGGCACCGGGAAAATAGAGAACTCAGGGGAGGGGCAAGGTCCCTGGCATTGAGGAGACTCACCCAAGGAAAAGTTGTGCCTAACACTGCCACCGGGTGGTCTTTCCTGGGAGAGGTTTACTAAAAAAAAAAAAAAAAAAAAAAAAAAAAGAAAAACCTGCTAGGAAGTTTCCCTGCTGGTGATAAGAATCTAATGAAGTCTCAGATGTATCATAAGTTTGCACTCTAAATGACTGGAGGATCCCACCAGCCAAATCCAGAATGTGCCAATCTTCAGGACATAACCTGCTGATTTGAACAAACTGATGTTAGGAAAGAAAAACGAATGAAACGGAGGTAGTAAGTAGAAAGACAGGCAGGAGAGGGTCAGTATTTATTTCAAGACTACCTAATAGATCAATGAAGTGCACTCAATGTACGGATCTTTTATGGGTCTTGATTCAAACAAACCATGATTAAAAGTTACCTTCGAGCCAATGTTGGACAATTGGATAAGGCCTGGGTAATTAGATGACATTAAGAAATTATTGTTAATTTTGCCAATAATGGTATCGAGATTAATTTTTACAATGGGGGAAGGGCTTTAGCTATGAGATAGAGAGTATCCATTGGTGAAATGATGTAGTATCAGGGATTTGCTTTAAAGCATCCCAGAAAACAGTGGGGCTGGAATAGATGAAAGGAGACTGGAAGAATGTCGATAACCTGTTGAATGTGGAGGATAAGCACATTGGGGGGGGGGTTCTTTTCTTGTTCTTTAGGCTTAAATACAGTATTTTAAAATATCTACAATAAAGTTTCTTTGCTAAGTTGCAGGGGAAATGATTGATGACTCTAAGTTAATATACTATATAAAAGTTGGTGCAAAAGTAATTGCAGTTTTTGTCACTACTTTCTTTTTTTTTTTTTTTTTTTTTTTTTTTTTTGAGACAGAGTCTCGCTCTGTCGCCCGGGCTGGAGTGCAGTGGCGCAATCTCGGCTCACTGCAAGCTCCGCCTCCCGGGTTCACGCCATTCTCCTGCCTCAGCCTCCGAGTAGCTGGGACTACAGGCGCCCGCCACCGCGCCCGGCTAATTTTTTGTATTTTTTAGTAGAGACGGGGTTTCACCGTGGTCTCGATCTCCTGACCTCGTGATCCGCCCGCCTCGGCCTCCCAAAGTGCTGGGATTACAAGCGTGAGCCACCGCGCCCGGCCTTTGTCACTACTTTCAATAGCAAAACCTGCAATTACTTTTGCAGTAACCTAATATATAAAAATACTGCTTTTTAAAATCTGTCTTATGGCAAAGTTTCATGAGCATATCACCTTTCTCTTCACACACAGAGACACACATATTTACCATATTAGTTGTTACAAATGTCATGTGTATTGCTGTAAATAACTAGGCATCAAATCCTACCGAAAAATTGGCTTTCGAAGTAGTAACAACTTTGTTAACCAAAGCATTCACTCATTTCTATGACATGGAAAGATAGAAAGCCAGTATATGAGATGTCTATTTCTCTCTTTTTAAAGCTCATTCCTTGGACACATGTAAATATATTTCTCTAGTACTTGAAGGAAAACATCATTATTGTTGATAATGATACAACATAGTATCTGCATTCTGAAAGTCAAGTTGATATTCTATATCTAAATTCCAAAAGAGTAGCACTCACACAATAGGATATTGTTTATATGCTCAGGAAATGAAGAAAATCAGAGCATTCTCATAAAATTGGGCTCCAATCTGTTTTGATTTTCCAGCTTGAATTTCAAGAGTGACAACTCTGCCCATAGTGTAACCATTCATTTACAAAAAGTTCGAGATATTTTATCCAAAGATTTGTATTAGTTTTTGATGTTCTGCTTTTTGTTTGCTTGTTTGTTTGTTTTGCTTGGGAGTGGGTGGGGTGGAACGTAAATAAACATACCAAATATGTTTGGGGCAGTGGTAACCCTCCTTGTTAATCATGTGTTTTGTTTCTGAATCGAGACAATCACTTCAGGGGATTAAAAGGTGCTGAAAAATCATTGGATACTTTTCAATTTTCCCCTAATTACCATTTCTCTTACCCAAAAGAGGAGAGCTGGTTTTGCTTCACAGATTTCAGGGAAGTCTTCATCTCTGATCATATACTCATGCAGAGAGACTTCCACTGGCCTCTCATTAAATTACTAACTTGGTTACCAGAATCACTTATTTCATCTCTCAGTTTCCCCCATTTTAAAATGGTTGTGAATCATGTCAAGGTTGTGAGGATCTAGGTGACTCTATTCCCTCAAAGTGGCCAGGGAAAAGTAAGCCTGTGAGAGCAGCAGCTAAGCCTAGCCAACAGGCAGGGCTCACCCAGCTCTCACCCCACTGCCCGCCTTCACACTCACACCCCAGATGGGACCAGTCTCTGCCCAGGGGGAAGAAATGCAGCCAAGATTATGACCTCCTCCCTGTCCATGCCTTTCTAATTCAGGGCTTCAGCATCTTCTAGTCCCTCTGCCTAGAAACCCCCCCATCGATGCAACTGGCCAGCTCCTGCTTATTCTTCAAGCCTCTGTTACCTGCTCGGTAACCCCACTTCTAAGAAGGTGAAGTGCCCCAAAAATCTCCTTACAATTCCTGGGTGTTCAATATGTATTGTTGAACAAGAGTAGTTGTTGAATAACTAAACACCACTCTCACTGGATGGTGAGTTCCAGTAGGGCCGGGGTGCCTGTCATTTCCACTGCTATGCCCCATGTGCTTGGCATGTAGGAGGTCCTGAATAAATATATGTGACAGGAGCTTGCACTCTATAGAGAACATACACAGCTTTACAGAAAGCCACAGGAGGGACAGCCAACCTGCCCCACAGGAAGGTACTGGGAGGGGGTCAGGTGTCATAGGAGGCTTCCAGGAGGAAGTGCCTTTCTCCAAATGAGCAGGCAATTGCAGATACACGGAGAGATGCAAAAAGGTAAGGGCGATCATCACTGCAATTTATTGATTGTTTACAACGTGCCCAAACTATTATAAACCGTGAAGTTAACATGTATCATTTTTTGTAATCCTTACTGTAGTCCTGAAGAATTAGGAACTATAATAATACCCACTGTACAGGTGAAAAAACTGGGATACAGGAAAATTAAACAGATATCCAATGTCTGGTGCTAGTGAGCAATGGAGTTATTTATTATTTATTACTTATTTATTTTGAGATGGAGTCTTGCTCTGTCACCGAGGCTTGAGTGCAGTGGCGTGATTCTGGCTCACTGCAACCTCTGCCTCCCAGGTTCAAATGATTCTCCTGCCTCAGCCTCCTGAGTAGCTGCAATTAGAGGCACGTGCTACCATGCCCGGCTAATTTTTGTATTTTTAGTAGAGATGGGGTTTCACCAGGTTGGCCAGGCTAGTCTTGAACTCCTGACCTCGGGTGATCTGCCCATCTCAGCCTCCCAAAGTGCTGGGATTACAGGCCCGAGCCACCATGCCCAGCCAATAGAGTCATTTATGAACATATGTGGGCTATCTGGGGACTGTTCTCCTACCCACTAGGCTGTGCTGCTTACAAAACCCCCAGAACAGTGCCTACGTCCGAGGTCTGTCTATAGCTGCAGGGACATCCACAAAACACCCACAACTAGAGAAAGAAAGAGAGACACGCAGAGAAAGCATCTTTTCTTCTAATCTATAGTGCAAGCACTTACTTTTTGGCATTTCTTTTAGCCTGTAGAACAGGTCTACATGTTAATAGGTGCCCCGGAATAGTTGCTGAGTGATCAAGTAGGAGGCTCTTACCTAACCTCCTGCTAAGCGTACAGTTTACCCATATACATATACTGAAATATAGCTGCAATGAGTAGTTGATCAGTAAGAGCATTTATACGAGTGCTCATTATTCTTATAAAAGTACGTGTGAGAATAGGAGTGATGTGGCTTTAGACAAGTTATTTAACTTCTCTGTGCCTCAGTTTCTGCCTCTTTAAAGTGGGATTAATAGAAGTACCTGCCTCATGCTGTTGCTGTGAGGGTTAAGTGAGAAAATCCATTAAATGTGTGCAACACTGCCCAGGCCTCATTCGGGTCACGTGCCCTGGTACATTAATACTTCTGCACTAGTGCTAGTATGCTGCTGTCTTCCAATGACCTGGGCCGTTGCCTGGAAGGGGAGAACAGAAACAATAACGGAAGACAGCCCTCTGGCCTTCCTAGAGGCAGTCTTTGGAGGGCACACTCAAAGCCTCATTTCCTTGCTCCCAGTACATGGGCTTTCTTTGCACCTGTGGCTCCAGCCATTGCTGATTTTCTCCTCGAGAAGGAAACACTGCTTTCCACCAGGTGAGCAGAGCAGTTGCAGCCAGGAGTAATCCAGGAGTCTCAGAAAAAGAGAAACAAGGACACTCACAACAGCAACGTGAAGAATGGAACAGTTAGGGCAGACATCCCTCTAACCTCAGTGACTGGGCAGTGAGCCATGCAGGAGGGGTGGAGAACCCCTACTTCCTATTACCTCCTGACCCTCCAGCCACCTTTGGCCCTGCAAGGCCAGCAACGATATCCTCAGCCTGAGATGTCAGCAGAGGGCAAAACACGCCCAGGCAGAAGACAGCCAGCCAAGAGGAAGAAAACACATTTGGCCCAAGGCACTGGCCCTACTCCAGCCTGGATTGACCATCCCACCTCCCAGTCAGGAGGGACTGCCGAGCAAATCAGTCCTCCCACCTGGATGCAATTAGCTATCGACAGGCTCTGGGAATCTGCGGGCAAATGTGCCCATATTGCAACCTTAGTTCTTTTCCAAAGCCAAAAATTTTTTTAAAAACCTTATGCAGGGGCAGAAATATCTGAGACAAGGTGGCCTCTGCTGACCACCAGGTCACCATGGAGGTTCCTGGTCATAAACTGCTATCCATTAATCACCCTGACAGGGGTAATTACAAAGCGGACATTCTACAAAGGGAATGTTGCACTTCCAGGCTACATGGGAACTGACAAGGGAATGGGTAATTGGAAACATTTTTGGAAAAACAAATACTATAATCCCAAATTGCCTTTAATTAGAAATATAAGCAGGTATGCATTTCATCCATTCATTCAATCAATATTTATAAGGCATTGTATAGTAGGAGAGAAACTTTTAAACAATAAGGATTTAGAAAGAAGAGTAGTATGGAAATATTTAGGCATTAAGTATTTGCGAGAAAAACATTAAAAAACAAATGTAAGTCTTGGTCTGTTCTTCCAAGTGCCTTGCAACTAAATGGGAAAACGAGTTATATACAAGTGTAGAGGTAAAGGTCAATATAAGCCCACTGTAATGCAGGTCCAGTGACTGGTCCATCCCAGCAGTGGCATAAGGGCTTGAAGGAGTGAGATGTTATTGATGGCTGAAGAAGTTTCATGCAGAGGCTGGGACAATAAGGACTTTGAGAGGCTTGAGTAACAGAGAGAAGAAATTCCATCTAGAAAAGAGTGAAATTTGTTAGAAGAGTCACCTGGTTTTAGAGAAGAAATTATGACCGAGAATTATGGAGAATAACATGAATTAGGTAGATTGGAACTGTGTCATGAGCAGATGAAATCTCCAACGCGTCAGATTATGCTCTGTCATTTGCTGGTAAGAGGGACTGACTCTAAGTGACTTGAATAAAAAGGGAGAAAAAGAGACAACTTACTGGAGGTGTCATGGTATCTCCTGACAGGGCGGATCTGAGCAGCCAAGGCTCAGGACGCAAAAACCCTGGCACGCATTGGGGAGCCATGGCAACAGGAGACCTTAGCACAGGGCCTGCCATTCATGTTCATGTGACTACGTGTCCATGACATCTGATCTCAGGGTCTCTCCATTTTCTGTAAAGAGTACTGTTTGTATACATTGTATCAAAAGCCCACCCTCTGTGTCAACAGCTATGGCCAAGGGGCGGTGTCAGTGGCCCATCCATGTACGTTATGAGCATCCCTGGAAGGGGCAATGGCTGTGATCCAGGCAACCACCCAAAGGGAGCTATTGTCAGGTCTACGAGGCGCCAGGCACTTGGCTCTGTGATGAGCAAGGTGCACACTGTCCCTTCCTTCATGGCACCGAGAATGGAGTGACATCGTCTCATTCTGAAGTTAAGTCCATCCTCCAGGAAGAGGGAAATCGCAAAGATGTGCAGCAAGGAAGGAATAAAATTAAAACGTGGCTTTAAGAGGGGCTTTATGTCAGTGACATGCCCTTTGGTTTGGAAGGTCAATCTAACTTGAGGTCAGAGATGTATGCCACAGGGATTCCCAACGAAATCCAAGTATATGTATGCTAGTCCCATGCTGTCCTGGGCCCCTCTACAATTCTGACCCTGTGGATCTAGGTGGAGCCATAGAATTGGGATCCAGGAAAAGCTCCCCGGAAGTCAATGAGGTAGGAAACTGAACTAGTAATCCTGACAAGGAGCTGTGTGAGGGCAGCAGGTAGACACAGAAGACAGTGCAACATTGGAAAGGGCACTGCAAATTCAAGGATCTGTTTAGATATGGAAGATAGTGATGAAGGAGAAATTGAGGTGATCCCAGCAATTCAAGGTTCAGGAAAAGGGGACAGCACCATCAATCAGAATAAATAATGCAGAGAGGGAGGTGGGAGCATACAGATAATAATTCTGCATTTGAGTTCTAGCAGGACATCTGAGCAGAGATGGCGAATAGTCATTGCAGGGGGGAATGGGGGAAGGGAGTACAAGACTTAGCCCAAAGGAGACAAGTGAATTATCCTCCTAGAGGTTATACTTTATATATGGGTAATACTATATGAACAGAATGTATTCAAAATGAAATTAAAATATTAGAACGATAATGAAATCTAAACAGTATTTCAGTGATGCATCTGGATTCAGATGTAACTAACCATACTAGATACTTTCCTGAATACATTTCATTTAACCTTCGCAATTACCCTGTCATGGAACCGAGTCTCAGAGCTCTAAATTATGTAAATTGTCCAAAGTAATATACACATAGGGAGATGGAAGCAAGAATCTGAATCTGGATTTTTAGATTCTGCATTCTTCCCATGTCATCAAGTTACCTTCCACAATGAAAAAACAAACGAACAAAACTACCTGTCCAAACAGTCAGAAAATAGGACAAAAATTGATATAGCTATTGCCACCTTGAAATGGAGCTATCTATCTTTTTAACGTCCATATGGATAATTGTTCTGCTTTAGTTCCCATTTTAAAACTTGGAAGATCTGGTGAACTTAGTTCAAAGACAACAGACACCGCATGCTCACAGCATTGGACTCAGTGGTGGAGGGAGTTTTTAAAGCTGCTGCGTGTCATTGCTGCGGAGCCTGTGTGCAACTTTGGTCCAAGATCCTTTACTGGGGCTTGGCTTGCTAAAGCACATTTCTTTTCTTCTCCCTGTTTTAATGACTCCACAGTGACACCTGCTGGGAATAAATAACCGCTCAGGCCCGGGTCCTCTACAGGATACCACAGGGCCATGCTGAGGGGTCTGCAGGGCCATAGAGCATTGGCTGTCCCCTGTGCTTCTGCAGGGGACGCTTCTGCACGGTTGGTGTATCACATCGATACTGGAGCTCTGCCACACGATTAATACCCAGACCCTGGTGCCTCTCGGAATTGGGCCAGAGTCCCAGCCTGGCCCCAGATCAGTAGAGCTCCGTGGGACTGTCACGTGCAGAGGACACAGACATCGCCTCAGTTGCCCTCTTTCCACTCCAGCTCCCCGATCCGCCTCTGCCTGCAGCTGTTAGTTCCTCCACCACAGGCCACGCTTGATGCCACTATTTGTTTCCCCATGGATCTCTGTGATCCTGCACTTAGTAACAAAGTAACACTGAAAAAAAAAAAAGTCCCCTGGCATCACTGAGAAGACGACTTCCGCAGAAAGTGCCAAAATGTTTTAGAAATAAACGGCAGACAACAGAGTCGTTGCATATTTCACTAGGCAGGATAGTAATTTATGTAATGTATTTTTAACTGTGAGAAGTGATGGGGGAAACCACTTAAATATAATGTGAATTGAAGATTTGTCAGTTATGTAGTTCATGCAGTGGCAGATCTAGAAAATGTTATAAAAATTGAAGGATTACCAACAGAGAATGCCTAAAATCAGAACTCTTATTCGAGTTCTAACTCCCCCTATCTCAGGGAATTCTCTGCTTTCTGGGAATATTTTGCTTTCTGTGAAAGGAGCAGGAGTTATACGTTGTCTGTCAAATGTTCTTTTTTAATCGGCCTTCCTCATTTTTGTTTTAATTCCTCGGCTCTTTATTGCAGCCTCGATATGAGCCTGATGCCAACACACGCTCCCTCCACCCCCTATGCCTCAGGATCACTTACCTGACCCACCAACGCCGGTGTTTACATTGGTTCCTACCCCAATTAGGTGGAGAGGCTCTTTGAAGAACAATGGTGCAGTCACCAAGTCTAGATTCCTCTGTAGAAGAGTTATATGGGAAGACGTAGTCTACTTTTTTCCTGGAATATGTGCTGCAGGTATCCAGGTTACAACAATCAGGAAAATGCAGCATCCACAATATATGGCGATTTCACACTTAGGCATACACCTTTCCCCAGAGTTAAGCAAGTCAATAACTCTATCTCATATTCCCTTTTACCATTCCACCTCCCACTCCCTCATCCCTCCCCAAGGCTGCCACCCTTTGAGATGTGCTCAAAAGCCTTTTGGAAAGTTCCTGGGTTTTCAATGGAAAGGTTTCTTTATGGATGAAATGCGCCCTCTAGTGGCAGATGTAAAAGTTGCAGCCTCTATTTTTAGGATTTGGGAGATGTTGGTTCCTTCTCCCCGTGAGGCACTCAGAGCTACTTCTCACTAAGAACAGATGCAAATCCCATGTTTTGTTGCTGCTTTTTCTCAAAACAATTCTACACTCTTTCCCAAACTTTGCAGCATCCCTGAGAATATGTCTTTTACCTATTATAACCTTATGACTCATTCTCCTGTATTGGCTGCCAGAAAATCCATCAGGGATCCTCTAACCTTCTGTGCTTCCCTTGTAGAATTGCTGGGCTTCTGACTTCAGAAGTCGCACGCTGAGAGTGATAGCACCACCTTGGCAATTCATCAGATGGATAACAAACACGTATTTCCGCACTCTTCTCACAGAGGACTAGTTTCACAGTGTGGCTAGGAACTAGAGCTACATTGCATTTGAGTTTTGTGGTATTTCCATTTTTACCTAAAAAGTCATGTCATCCATCATGTTGGGCATATGTAATACCTACACTCTTGTTTTTATGCTCCAAAGAAAAAATACCAATTTTGGAAATTTAGGATAGGTGCTGGGATCTAAAGTTTAGATCTTTAAAACCTACTCTTTTAGCATCTTGATCTAATAATTCCACTATATATAGAGGAATTAATTTTGTGTGTACATATATATATATATATATAGCAAAACATCACAATGTACCCCATAAATATATATAATTATCATTTGTCAATTAAAAATAAATGGCTTAGACCTTCACAATAGGTATGATGTGAAGCCACTAAAAGCAAAGAAATTGGAAATCAGTGCTAATCCAGATGTGCAAATTGTTCTATCTCCTTCCTTTCCAAGCATTTCAGTCAACAGAGGAAATCCAAGTAGCCACGTAGACAGCTTTGATGTGCTCTGTGGGATCCTCATCAGTCAGAAAAAAATGGCATGTATTTAGTACCCACTGTTTATGCCATGTGAAACAAACATAATTACAAAGGCAAAAAGAAGAATCCTCGTCACCTAGTGCTCACACAGGAGGCAGCAAGACAAACAGATAAAAATCAATTGAGAACCTCTTTATCAGAAACAAACACACAAGCACAATTACTACTAATGTCTTGATGCTATATGGGGTATTCTTAATCATTAATGCATGCTATTCACTCAGATGAAATACAGGACTCTGTACAACCTTGGTGAAGATGGCAGTTCTTTAACCATCCTTGACTTCTCTCTCATTCCTTTATTTTTCACAGCGTCAATGTGTCTCAAATTCATTCCCTTGCTGTCCTTCCTCTGCCAATGGCTTGGTTGAGGTCTCATGGTCTCTCTGCCTAAACATTTGTGAGACTTTATAGACTCAAACCTTCTTCATTCATTTCACCACAGGCCATTCCACCAATTCCCCACAGAGCCCCAGAACACATGTCTGAACTGATTTCTACTTTTAAAATGGTCGTCCGTCCCCTGTTGTTCACTTCAACATTTGCCCCAAGTGTTTTCAGGATTTTGATTCTTCAGGTTGTTACTACTGACAAATGAAAGGGGCACCCCATTAGGAAAATAGCCATTGCACACTGCGAATTACCAAGAGGCAGAGAGGACAGATGGAGGCAGTGCCTAGGTCCTTCCATCCTGGAGCCCTCTGAAGAGCCTTCCCTGACCACCTGCAGCTGAATTTTCAGCCCTTCCCCCTCTTCAACTGGTACCATTTTATGCATGCATTCTATACACACCACACTGCATTACACTCATTTAGTTACGTGCTTCACGCATTGTGAAAATAGGAGCTCTTAAGAGGAGGAACAATATGTAGCCATCTCAGTAGTCCACTGCACCAAGCAGTGAAGCTAGGAAAACCAAAATCACAACTTCTAGAATCAACTAAGTTAGACCTTAAGTTACCACTATAGCTATCCCTCAAAAGTAATAATGGAGCTTCAGTTTCCTCTTTTGAAATTGAAGACTTACAAAACCTACTTCTGTGCAGCATTAGAGAATTAGGTTTATCAAGTAAAAGGGAATAAGACTTCATGAATTTGTAAACAGTCATCCACTGATGCCGGGGCAGGGCCAGCTTCCGGGGTAGGGTTGACTTGGGCAGTCACACAGGGCCTAGTGCTTAGAAGGGCCCTGCACTTTTAGTGCTTTGCTGCCACCATCTTGAAATTCTCAGTAATTTTTCAACAAGGGGCCCTCTGTTTACATTTTGCCCTAAGCCGCATGAATGATGTAGCTAGCCCTAAGGGTGAGGAATTTTCAGAAGCCACTTCTGCCTCCTTAAACAGGTAACTTCCCTGGAAGTCTCCTGCCCAGAGCAGAGAGAGAACAACATCAGCCTGTTTGGTTGGATCTGGGGAAAGCAGGAGAGTGCAGCTAGACCCAAGGCCACTTGAGGCACACAGGGCCCATCAGCCCCATTCTGCTCTATGTGGTCAATGTGAAATGAACCAAGTGATCCTGCAGCAGCTCCTCTTGCTCTTCTGCTCTGGTATCACCATTACTTTATTAACCACATTTCACGCAGGAATCTTGGCACTATCAAGGTGACACCACAACAGCCCCCAGACCCCCTGAACCCCCCACAACACTAACACACACTAAGATCCTACAAGGCTCACACTGGCCTCCTACACCCTCAACTCTGCCATCAGTTTCAAGAGTTCTAATATTTAATTTTCTAACAGAATCTCCACCCTATTAACAACAGCAAATCATTCTTCAGTGTATTGGTAGAGTCCAGTCAATGCTTTGCTGTTCGTGCTTTTCTTCTCTCTAGTTTAAGTTAAAAACAAATAACGTTTTTCTTATTTATCTTAATGAACAACTTTATAATTCTTGACTTTTTAGGGATTACAGACCCCTAAATTGGAAAAAAAAAAAACCCACAACTTCACCTTCTATGTCTAACATTTGTTTTTCAAATAGAATTGGGTTGGAACTAATGTTCTAAGAATTATCTACGACATATGAAAAAATTAGAAACACCACAGGGTATCAGAGAACTGGGAATGGAAACTACCTAAGAAAACAATTAAGGTTGGAGGGAGGTACCATAATAACACAGAGCTCTCATCTGCAGCTGGTGTTCAGGCACAGGGCGGGCAACATATTTCAACAGATCGTGAGGGGATGCTAAGTTTTATGTGTTGCACTCAAGAGAGGTCCTGTCTCCAATCAGAGCATTAAATGCATTCAGAAATAAGCACTGGATTGGAGAAGCTTGGAATAGCCATGAAGATTCCTAGTATAAGGCCAAGGACTGAACACTTTCTATTAATGGCCAACCCTGCCATGACTGAAGGCTGAGAAGTTGTCTGTGGGGCAGCGCAGCTGACAGAGACCGAGTTCTCTTCCTGTGTCCTGCTCTGTGTGGCACTCTGAGTGAGTCCTTTAACAGATCTAGAATCAAGTCCCTCCTTTGTAAAAGCAGGGACTGGACAAGCAAACCAGCACTGAGAACACCTCTGAATACTTGGCTTTGTGCTTGCTGTTCATGGAATCTTGGGCAAGTTATGCAGCCTCTTTAAACTTGCCTTTACTAATTTGGAAAATGGGAAGACAAAAGCATAGCACTCACCCCGTGGCATTCTTATAAGGATTCAATGAGATCATTGTTTAAAGTGCTTAGTTCAGTATCTGGCACTTAAAACACTTCAGCAAAATGAGATACCATTATATACCTATTGCAATGGTCAAAATCCAAAAAACAAACAGCATTAAATGCTGGTGATGATGTGGAACAACAGGCATTCTTATTCATTGCTGGTGGGAATGCAACATTGTGCAGCTACTTTAGAAGACAATTTCGAGGTTTCTTACAAACCTAAACATATTCTTATCATATGATCCAGCAATTATGCTCTTTGTATTTACCCAAATAAGTTAAAATTTGTGTCCCCACAAAAATCTGCACATGGATGTCTATTGCAGCTTTATTCATAATTGCCAAAACTTTGAAACAGCCAAGATATCCTTCACAAGGCAAATAGAACTGTGGTACCACAACAGAGATATAGATCAATGGAACAGAACAGAGCCCTCAGAAATGATGCCGCATATCTACAACTATCTGATCTTTGACAAACCTGACAAAAACAAGAAATGGGGAAAGGATTCCCTATTTAATAAATGGTGCTGGGAAAACTGGCTAGCCATATGTAGAAAGCTGAAACTGGATCCCTTCCTTACACCTTATACAAAAATTAATTCAAGATGGATTAAAGACTTAAATGTTAGACCTAAAACCATTAAAATCCTACAAGAAAACCTAGGCAATACCATTCAGGACATAGGCGTGGGCAAGGACTTCATGTCTAAAACACCAAAAGCAATGGCAACAAAAGCCAAAATTGACAAATGGGATCCATTAAACTGAAGAGCTTCTGCACAGCAAAAGAAACTACCATCAGAGTGAACAGGCAACCTACAGAATGGGAGAAAATTTTTGCAACCTACTCATCTGACAAAGGGCTAATATCCAGAATCTACAATGAACTCAAACAAATTTACAAGAAAAAAACAAACAACCCCATCAAAAATGGGCAAAGGACATGAACAGACACTTCTCAAAAGAAGACATTTATGCAGCCAAAAACCACATGAAGAAATGCTCATCATCACTGGCCATCAGAGAAATGCAAATCAAAACCACAATGAGATACCATCTCACACCAGTTAGAATGGCCATCATTAAAAAATCAGGAAACAACAGGTGCTGGAGAGGATGTGGAGAAATAGGAACACTTTTACACTGTTGGTGGGACCGTAAACTAGTTCAACCATTGTGGAAGTCAGTGTGGCGATTCCTCAGGGATCTAGAACTAGAAATACCATTTGACCCAGCCATCCCATTACTGGGTATATACCCAAAGGATTATAAATCATGCTGCTATAAAGACACATGCACACGTATGTTTATTGCGGCACTATTCACAATAGCAAAGAGTTGGAACCAACTCAAATGTCCAACAACGATAGACTGGATTAAGAAAATGTGGCACATATACACCATGGAATACTATGCAGCCATAAAAAATGATGAGTTCGTGTCCTTTGTAGGGACATGGATGAAACTGGAAAACATCATTCTCAGCAAACTATCGCAAGGACAAAAAACCAAACACCGCATGTTCTCACTCATAGGCGGGAATTGAACAATGAGAACTCATGGACACAGGAAGGGGAACATCACATTCCGGGGACTGTTGTGGGGTGGGGGGAGGGGGGAGGGACAGCATTAGGAGATACACCTAATGCTAAATGACGAGTTAATGGGTGCAGGAAATCAACATGGCACATGGATACATATGTAACAAACCTGCACATTGTGCATATGTACCCTAAAACCTAAAGTATAATAAAAAAAAAAAAAGAAAATAGTGTAAGCATTGTAACAGTATAAAAGAAAATACTTTTTACTAGGAAATCTGAATTGAGTACTCTTGAAAGCAAGGAAAACATTTATATGTTGTACCCATATCCCAATAAAAATTTATATGGGTTCTGATAAAAAAAAAAAAAAGAACTGTGGTACCTCCAAACGATGGAATATTATTCAGTGCCAGAAAGACATGAGCTATCAAGCCATGACAAGAAATGGAGGAATCTTCAATGCATATTACCAAGTGAAATTACCCAATCTGAATGGACTACATACTGTATGATTCCAACTATAGAAAATTCTGAAAGGCACAAAGCTATGAAAATGGTGAAAAGATACGTGGTTTTCAGGGGTTGGGTGGAATAAACAGATGGAACACAGAGGATTTTTAGGGCAGTTTAACAATTCCGTTTGCACTATAATGGTGGACACATTTGTCCAAACCCAACACCAAGACTGTACAGCACCAAGTGTAAACCCTAAGTAAACTATGGACCTTGGGTGGTTACGATGTGTTACGAAGGCTCATAAATTGTAACAAATGCACCATTGTGGTGGAGGATGATGGTAACAGAGGAGGCTGTGCCTGTGTGTGGGCAGGCAGCACATGAGAAATTTCCATACCTTCTACTCAATATTGCTCTGAACCTAAAACTACTGTAAAAAATGTCAATTAAAAAATCGAGTCATGATTATTGTTATCTAAAAACCCTTCTACCTTTGGATTCCAATGTTACATGTAGCCAATATGTATTTGTTGAATGAAGTTTCCATTTGCCAAGCATTTGTATTATCCTGGCCTCTGGTGGTGAATTTGCAGAGATGTCATAATTCTTCCTGCTGCATTTAGCATTTCTACAGCACTTTTCCCTGATCTTGGTTTTGCTGTGAGCTCTTACAATCACTGAGCCTTTCCCACCCCCGCTCCCCACAGTTGCTTTGTGTGCAGTTGATTACTATTATTATCCTTAATTTCCAAAGGAGGAAACAGGCACAATAAGTCCTCATCTAGGAGGTGTTATTTGGGCATAAATAACACCTTAGGTGAAACGGGTGAGGCACAATTTGCATCTTGGCATTAAATTAGAAATAGACCCCAGGAATATTTTATTTCTAAGATAACAACTGGCAAGTGGAAAACCCAGAGTGAATAACGAAGGATGCTTGGCTTTTGTAACAGCTTGGTAATAAATTGAGAGTTCGAGTCACCTGCTTATATATTGGACTGCTCTGGACCTGTGGGAGCCCTGAGCCTGTTTTCCTGGTGTGAAATATGTGGTGAGCCTGACCAGTAGACTAAGTATTCAGAGACCCTGCATCCTACAACCCACTCTGTACTGTCACAGTCATATGACCTTGGCAAGTCCTTGAACATTGTTAAGCATCAGTTTTGTTTTGTTTTTCTATTTGTAGCAATAACACTTTCACTGATCTGCACACCTCCCAAGGCTCACCTATACCTGTTGAAATGAGACGGTGCATGTAAAAGTGGGTTGGAGACCATGGGGCACTGCCAGACGTTTTTACATTCCACTTCACTTCCATCCCCCCATCTTCCAGATTTCTGTTTACAGCAGAGGATCCCAAGAGAAACTCAGAAAGAAAAAAAAAAGGCAATGTTACATATACAGAAAAAAATAGACGAGTCCTAAGATGGTAAATCGATGAGGGTTTTTTTCTTTACAGAGACTGTTGTGCATGAAGTTCAATGGATAATCCTTCAGTCTTAGAGTTAGGCCCACGGCAAAGTAGGGATGGCTATAGGCAGCCATGGCATTGCCAGAGATATATTTAGACCTATATATCTTTGTGGTCACACTTCATAGAGCAGGAAAATTAAAAATGCAAGTCGACCCAATGATTGGAAACACTGAATCCTTGCTCAAGATACATATATACTATTTAACTTATATTTATTAAACTAATAATCAACATAAGGTTATCTTTATCTAGGTTCCATGGCTGACCCAGGTCCCATTTACACAAATGGGATAAGTTATTGACTTAGCAGACCCCATCTTAATCAATAGAATTAATGGTGCCATTACCAGGAATAGGATATGTTAATATTTTATATCCTCTGATACAATGCTTTGGGAAGGGCACATGGCCTCTGGTGGTATTCTTTCCCAAAATGTATGGCTCCAATCTATCAAAACATCAGACAAATATAAATGAGACACACTAGACAAGGTCCTTGACCAATACTCTTCAAATGTTTCAAGGTCATGAAAGACGAGGAAAAACTGAGACATTGTCACAGATGAGAGGAAAATAAGGAGACATTGCAACTAAATGCATGGTGGGATCCTGGACCCAATTCTGGAACAGAGAAAAGATATTGGAGGAAAGGTTAGTGGATTCTTAATGGGGTGTATAGTTTAGTTCTTGGTATTGTACCAAGGTTAACTTAGTATTGAGAGTTGAACCATGGTTTCCTAGGATGTTAACCTTTGGGAAAATAAATCAGGGCGTGTGTGTGGGAGCACTCCATTCTCTTTGCAACTCTTCTATACGTCTAAATTTTTTCAAAATTAAAAGTTTAAAAAATAAGCACAATGTTTGACCTGATTTTCTAGTCCCCATGCACAATTCCAGGGAGAAATTAGAGCTGCAATTGGATCTGGTGATGGGAGGGGGATGATATCTAAGTTGTCTAAATTGAGGCAAAGGCTCAAAATTAACATGGTTGTTATTCCTACAAAAAGTCTGTCTATGACTGATTTATACCAGACTATGAACAAATAACTGAGAATTAGTTCAATAAGCCCCTGCCAGCAACCCTCTTCTCCCTAACCCACCACTCCTCCTCCAACCTCCCACCTGCCTGAGAAAGGGGAGCTCCTCCCTAAAATCATAGCATGTTCCAATTTTTGTGTAAACCACGGCAAAGGCACTGACTCTTTTCTTTTTGCATTGTTCCCATGAAGTGTGCCATTAGGGGCTCAGAATAATAAAGACTGCTGTCACAATTAAGCTCCGGGATGTATTTCAAAGACTCACAGACATTAGAGATGAGAAAGACCCAGCAGGTCATCCAAGCCTGTCTCCCTGCCAGTGCAGGATGGCTGTGTGCAATTTGAAAGATCTGTTATCAGGCTATAAAAATTCTAAACTATTCAAAAAATTACCACATTGTATAAATTATAATAAAAAGTTTACCTTATTCCTGGGCAATTCTTGAGTGTGTGTGTGGTGGGGGAGAAAGTAAGTCACTGAATAGCTTTCTAAAAACAATTACTGTCCTATTTAGAATATATTTTCCAAGGTGAAAGTGTGGTTATTTTCTGCTCAGTGTGACAGCCTACGCTTATTGTTATGCAAGAGTTGTCTCCCTGCATCTGATAATTTAAAATTTAGCACTGACCCCAGCTGTCCCTCAAATGATATTATAAATGTGCTTGCAATAGTTCCAACTTCTTCTGGCTTTTATTTAAGTGCTGGACTTGAGCACAGTTGCATAGGATTCTGCCTCTGGCTCAGATATCCTGGCCCCAGTATCTTCGTTCTTTAAGAATAAAGGCTGGAAGGAAACACTTCACAGGCCTTCAAAGAATGATACTCAAGGCATTGCACCTTATTAAGCTGAGTGATGCCTTTTTCGATGAGAATTGTGAAATGACTGTGATGTATGTGTTGATTTACAATCCCAGTAGAAATGAACAAAACAACTATAACAATACCAAAAGTAGGATGTAATTTCAACGGGAAGAATTTAGAGGAATATTGAGGAGAATTAGTTAAATGAAAGAGTTAATTTATAGCCCAGAAATACATCCCTGGAATACATTTGAATTCTGAACAAAATGGCATAGTGGAATAAAGAATGTAGGCGGATAGAATCCAGTGAAATACATGACCACTGTATCCATCAAGAATGGCTATCCGTCTGTCACTCTGTCATGCCAGGTATGGGGATATGAGAGCATGGCAATATGAAATACATCAACATTTCCCATTGTCTTCTTGCGTTTTCTCTACTTGGCATACACAATTCACCTTTACATAATACATATGAAACTGTAAGCCTTGTCCTATGAAAAGAAAGAACATTGTCACAAGGAGAATGCCTAGCTCTTCTTTGCAATCAGTTGGTGGTTGGGTGCCCCATGTTTGCAATAAGTCATGGTGAAGACCCCCATTAAGAAGCATATCCCAAGACCCAGAAGTTCTGCATCTGGCATCCTTCATCATTCTTCTTTTTCTTTTTTTTTTTTTTTTTTTTTTTTTTTAAGACAGAGTCTAGCTCTGTTGCCCAAGCTGGAGTGCAGTGGTGCGATTTCAGCTCACTGTAACCTCCGCCTCATAGGTTTGAGCAATTCTCGTGCCTCAGCCTCCCGAGTAGCTGGGACTACAGGCATGTACCATCACACCCAGCTAATTTTTGTATTTTTAGTAGAGACTGGGTTTCACCATGTTGGCCAGGCTTGTCTTGAACTCCCAACCTCAGGTGATCTGCCCACCTCGGCCTCCCAAAGTGCTGGGATTACAGGCGTTAGCCACCATGCCTGACCCACCACTCTTCTTCTTTTAAGATGACTGCATGTTAACATATTGGTCGTGTATGCAGGGTGGATCCTGTTTACCTTTGTGCATCAAACTTTCACTTGTTAGTTGGTTAAAATGTAGAATACATAACAAATGCTAGCAAGGATTGTGGAGAAAAGGGAACACTTGTCCACTGTCAGTGGGAATGCAAATTAGTACAACGACTAGGGAGAACAGTTTGGAGATTCAGCTACCATATGATCCAGCAATCCCACTGCTGGTGTACACCCAAATGAAAGGAAATCAGTGTATTGAAGAGACATCTGCACTCCTATGTTTGTTGCAGCACTGCTCACGGTAGCTAAGATTTAGAAGCAACCTAAGTGTCCATCAACAGACGAGCAGATAAAGAAAATGTGGTACATACACACAATGGAGTACTCTTCAGCCATAAAAAACAGTAAGATCCAGTCATTTACAATAACATGGATGGAACTGGATCATTATGTTAAGTGAAATAAGCCAGGCACAGAAAGACAAACATCACGTGTTCTCACTTATTTGTGGGATTTAAATATCAAATCAGTTGAACTCATGGACATAGAGAGTAGAAGGATGATTACCAGAGGCTGGGAAGGGTAGTGGAAGGGTAGGGGGAGGGTGGAGGTGAGGATGGTTAATGGGTATGAAAAAAATAGTTATAAAGAATGAATAAGACCTACTATATGATAGCACAATAGGGTGACTATAATCAATAATAACTTAATTGTATATTTTTCAATAGGTTAAACAGTGTAACTGGATTATTTGTACCTCAAAGGATAAAATGCTTGAGAGGATGGACACCCCATTCTCCATGATGTGCTCTTTTCACATTGCATGCCAGTATCAGAACATCTCATAATATATATATATACCTACTATGTACCCGCAGAAATTAAAAAATAAATAAATAAATAAATAAAATCCAGAGCCAAAAAAATAAAGCACTTGGAATTCAGTTTTTCAAAGTCAGGATTGTAAATAAAGCTTACTTCCCATGTTAGCCCACAAAATTCATGATTAGAACTAGGATCATGGCCTTGACCATATCTATACACAGAACCCTTAAAACCCAAGTGCTGAAAGCCCCATGACTTCACACAGCTATCAATGCCTGATGCCAGCAATTCAACCCTTCACTCAAGTGTTGAGTTTCCACTCCATAGCGAAAGCATAGTAATTTATATGAAGTGGTTGTGAAAACTTGATTGTTCATTAAGTCTGAGCATTGCAGTTCTGAAAATAATAGGTAAAGATTTAGACACATGAAAACAGCAAAAGCAATAAGACATCTCTGTGACCATAACAAGGAATGGCGGGCCGATGAGAAATCACAGACTGCAGAAGACATAAACTCTTAGACAGAACTGGGTGAACACTAACATCTCAACAAACACAGCTTTCTCCATTCCCTTAATGGTATACAAGCAATACGAACACACTTCCCTTTACCCTTCAACTCTCACTCTTATCGGTAATGTGAACAGTAACCTATTGTGGGAAAACTGCTCCTAAATTTTCCTTTTCTGTTTTGGTTTGGATCTTTGGGTTTCCAAATATGGGGAAACCTTCAATGCAGTTTAATTGGAGGAGGAGAGTGGTCAAGCAAAATATGTGATGCAAGAAGGGAAAGCCTCACAAAAAGCCAAGAACAGGAATCATAAAGCCCCAGGCTGCCTGGATCCTGGCACTAGAGGCAGGGAAGCTCCAATGGCAAAAAATACTCTGGACCATTCAAGAGTCCTCTGCTATCCAATGGACTCCTCTACACTCTCCGTGTGGGCGGCTTTCTGACCTGCTGGCAAAAGCTCCTATACTTTCTCATGGTCTCTGTCACCTAAGCCTTGTGCCCGTGCCTAGCACATCACTATCTCTACTCTTTCCATGGTGACTCGTGGCACATCCTTCAGGGTTCTGTCTACTTCTAACACCTTCTGATATTTCCCCAGTATAAACTGCTGTTAGGATAGAGATGGGGGCGAAAAGAGAAAGAAAGGTGGGAGAGGGAGAAGAACCTGACTGCCCAATCCACCTTTCTTTAGCCATTGGCTATAGGTCATAACTTGTAAGTCCTTGGACAGGCAATGGATTGGCTGTCCTCCAGTCAGGTGTCCCACCCTGATGCAGTTAGCATATGGATCCTGTTGCATAAACTAGGGACCTATCCCCTAGAAACTATACCAAGAGTCAGGTCTGTGACATGACTGTCCCCTAAGCTTTCTGCCCACGTATAGCCCATCACTGTCAAAATACATGATGCAAAAAGGTGCTGCCTGATTGGGAATGCCAGCTACTCCATAACCTCAGCCTTCCACTTAAACTTCTCATGCGGAGAACTGAAGAAATAACTTGCTCATCAGGATGCATTAAAAGAGAAAGATGGAACCCAGAATATTTGCTAACTTCTGCTCTGTTCCAACTCTTTAAATGAACAACTTTTATTTTTCTAAATAACCATAAATGGGCCACAGAATATTTGCTCAATATACACATTCACAGGCTGTTCTTCATAACCCTTATTTGCTGGAAATCAATTCTCGGCAATTTTAGGTTAAATGTTTAGCCTTACAGTCTTTTTAGATGTTACTCCTTCATTTTTCATTCTCCAGTTTCTTCTAAGGCATCAATAAAAGTGACCTTGCCCTGGGCAAAAGCTTCCCAGCAGCATGACCCACTCACTCCATGCAGTCATTCATCTAGCCGACATCTACTGAGCTCCTATTGTGGTGCAGCCTAGTGTGGAGACTTGGTCAGAGAAGGTTCAGCTAGAAAAGTTAGGAGAAAAGCCCAGGGTCCCAGAAACCTTGGGCAAACTGTCAGAGACACTTCCCTCACCTTGGCCATCACTTGGAAGCATTAACTGCCATGTAAATCTTGACCAACAGGTTATCTCCTACCAGAGGCAGAAGAGATGTCAAAACCATGAACATTTTTCCTAATGACTTATTTTGCAAAGATATCATGTGGCAACCTGGGACTTGAGCTGGCTAGCTTGCTCTTCAAAATCTCTATTTCACTATTTCAATTACACAGGCAGAAAAAAGTAAGTGATATTTTTCCTAAGATTATGACACATATCAGCCCTGAGTAGAAACAGTGTCTCCATGACCAATTTCCCTTACATGCTAGCAATTCTATCAGTTTGCTCTGACAGGGGTTAACTCTGTTACATGTGATCTCGAGAGACACAGTTCACATCCTTTGACCACTCATTTAGTGGGGATTTGTTTTCTCTTCCCTGGTTAATAACTACAGAAAGCCATGTCTCCAAACCAAGCCGCATTCTGAAACATTTTTATTGGTCTACACTTAAAGCCACAAGTCACTTTTTATTTATTTATTTATTTATGAGATGGAGTCTCTGTTGCTCAGGCTGGAGTGCAGTGGCACGATCTCAGCTCACTGCAACCTTCGCCTCCTAGGTTCAGATGATTCTCCTGCCTCAGCCTGCCGAGCAGCTGGGATTACAGGTGCCCACAACCACAACCGGCAAATTCTTATATTTTTAGTAGAGATGGGGTTTCGCCATGTTAGCCAGGCGGGCCTCGAACTCCTGACCTCAGGTGATCCCAAAGTGCTGGGATTACAGGCGTGAGCCACCACGCCCAGCCTAAGCCACAAGTCATTTTAATCCAGCGTACCTATTAGCCAAATCTTTGAGGAAGTTGCTCATTTGTTTTTCTCTAATATTCTGGGAAATTCCAGTCTGATGTAGGTTAACGAAGGCGAGGTTAACAGCTGCTTTCCTAACACTTGGCACTCAACCGCACCTCCAAATCTTGTCATAGGCTGCTTAGGCAGGGGCAAAATGGTTTCTTTTCAAGAAACAGTCTTCCAAGATCAGTGATGCACGAAGTACTTCAATTTGAAAGGAGTGAAAGAAAGGGAAGACAGAAAAGGAAAAGGAAGCTTCGAGATAGCACAGAAACCCAGACTGGAGGGCCGTGAAGCTGAGAACATTTTTGAAGTTGTTCGCAAATGCTGCATCTACCCTTGACAGGTCATTTCATTCCACTTAGCTCTTTTTATTCACTGTGGTTTATAAGCTCTTAAGCAAATGTAGAAGGAAGGAAATGCTAACATATCTGGTAGTATAGTATATCAGACTGACAATCCAACTGAATTTCCCCTGCATTGTGAGCAAGACACTTCCAAAAAGAAATTATACAAAAAGAAAAGAGAAGGAGGATTACAGAGATCATGGCTTCACATTGAATTTAAGAGAAGACCTGAGTTGATTTCTGTTTAGCTCAGTGGTACACCAGTTGGAACATGGTGCCTGGCGATGCTGCACTGTAACATGATCTGTACTATAAATAGCTGCCAAATAGCCATGTGGCGGCTGGCAGCATGCTACGTGTTGTGATGAGAGTGACCCGTTTCAAAGGGAAGCCACATAAGACAAGGGCAAGTAAAGCTGAGGTGCAGGGGAGCAGTTTTTCATTATCTTGCTGTGTTTTCCTTTTTAAATGTATTAAAGTGTATTCCTCATTTTAAAAGGGCACTAATTGAATTAGGATTTTTTTTTTTTTTTGATTGGCCAACCAACCACATTTGGAAACACATCCAAGTAACTTGTGGGATGATTTATCTTCTTTGGTGGTCTGTTTTCTCCAAAATGTACATGATATTACTATTGCCACTCCCTCCCTCAAGTTTTCCCAGCTATGATCACACTCCTGGGCAATCTTAGACATGCAGAAGCAGTGAGATGTAAGAAGTCCCTAAGATGAGTGTGGGAATGAGGAAAAAATAATTAGTACTGAAGAAATTGTATCCAGTGACTTCCGAATAGTAAGGTCAGAAATCTTGGATCAGAAACCCTAAAAACATGGTACAGCAATTCAAAACTAGAATAATAACAATAACAGTAGTTGATAACATTTATTGAGCACTTACTTTGTGTCAGATACTTTTGCAAACACGTTGCATGAACATTTTCACTGTCCCTGCTTCATGGATGAGGAGACTGAGGCATAGGAAGTTTAAACAATTGCTCAACACCACACTGCCAATGGTGGAAGTTGGATCCCAGCCCTGACCATCTCTCACTCTCCAGGGACCTCTCTCTAAACCACAATAGCCCCCACCGCCGCTCTAATGAACATCAATTGGGAACTTTGTTAAAAAAAAAAAAAAAAAAAAAGCCAGCTGCAGACTGCACACTGCACTGGGGCTTTGCCCAGTTATTTTGCTTGGAGGAAAGTGAAGAGCTCAGTGACTTGCCCGAGGGCATCCGGGTAGGCTTCAGATGCAGAAGTTTTCTCCCTACCACATACCTGGATGCCCTCATAAATATTGTGAGTCATGGCACCATGACATACCCATGGTCCCATTTAATGGTTCAAACCCAAGCACTAAATCACAGTGAGTGGCCGGTGCAGAATTTAAAAGTGGCTGACTTTACACAATTCAGTTGTTCATTCATGCCACTAACCCAACATGTAGCCTCAAGCAATTGTTCTGTTTTCATTCAAAAGTGTTCAAAACATCTTCTCTCTGCTGTTAGGAAGAAACCAGTTGGTATCATGGAGAGAACATGGAGACTCAAACACCTGGAAATCCACCTCCAGTGCTTTTTGGCTGTGTGGCCTTGGGCGAGTTACCTGTTCTTTCAGTTTCAGTTCCCTCAAATCTCCAATGGGACTGACACCACCAGACAAAGTAAGAAAAGCTACTGGCATGGAGAAGTGTTCAAACATCACAATCACCACCACTGTGAATCTTCTCTTGACTTTTATTCAGTGGCAATTTAGAGAGTACATTTTATTTTTCTCACAGGATTTCAATTGTCCACAATTATTTAACTCACAATAATTTTGGGTGGATAGTCACTATTATTCCTCTGCTTTTAAATGTGTTCACTTGGAAAACAGCGAAGTGACTCAAAAACTCAATGGGCTTCCTAAGGCCAAAGACTCAAACACTGACCGTGTCAGTGTGTGTCTGAGCTATGCTGGCTTGGCTGTGATTCAAAGAGTGTCAATAATATTGGAAATATTTAAAGACACGAAAAATGTTAAAACGATACAATTAAGTAAAAAACTAAGTTTAGGAAACTTTGCTCTGTATTACCTGCTTCTTGTTACCTATTAGAACTATTAACACCACTTGACTCTGAGGGCAGAATTATAGGTAAAAGTTGTTTCTTCCTTTCTGTTCCTTTGTCCTTTTTGAATTGTCTAATGAATATGTATTACTTTTGTAAAGAAAAACAGCTTGGAAAATTAAAATATTTCTTTAACATCTTCTTTTTCTGTCCTGTTGTGTCTTCCAATAGGCAATAACAGACCTTAGATACCGTGTGTTTTTCTAAAAGCTTGTTAGGTACTGACATTTTTACCTTTGAGGCTCATCATTTCATGATTAAAACAACATAAAATAACATGTTATAAAGCAACAATGTTATGAAAGCAATTTGGAATATATTTGTATTAGTCCCTTCTCACACTCCTATAAAGAAATACCTGAGACTGGGAAATTGATAAAGAAAAGAGGATTAATTGGCTCACAGTTCCTCAAGCTGTACAGGAAGCATGGCTAGGGAAGCCTCAGGAAAGTTCCAATCATGGCAGAAGGCGAAGGGGTGGCAGATACATCTTTTTTTTTGAGACAGAGTCTCACTCTGTCACCAGGCTGGAGTGCAGTGGTGTGATCTTGTCTCACTGCAACCTTCACCTCCCGGGTTCAAGTGACTCCCCTGCTTCAGCCTCCTGAATAGCTGGGACTACAAATACACACCACCACCATGCCTGGCTAAATTTTTTTGTATTTTACTAAAGACGGGGTTTCACCATGTTGGCCAGGATGTTCTCAATCTCCTGACCTCGTGATCCACCCACCTCGGCCTCCCAAAATGCTGGGATTACAGGTGTGAGCCACCATGCCTGGCCAGCAGGTACATCTTACATGGCCAGAGCAGAAGGAAGAGAGAGACGGGGAAGGTGCTTTACACTTTTAAACAACCAAATCTTGAGAGAACTCACTATCATGAGAACAGCAAAGAGGAAGTCTACTCCCATGATCCAAACACCTCCCACCAGACTCCTCCTCCAACACTGGGGATTACGATTCGACATGAGATTTGGGCAGGGACACAAATCCAAACCCTGTCAAAATGTTGCTCTCCACAAACAATCACTGAGGACAGATAAAAGTATTAACTATTATAAATGGGTGAAGATGCTGAAGATCAGTCAAAAACCACGGTATCTATCAGCATAAGACATAGTCATTTACTGTGACATAGTCAACTGAGCCAGGTATAAAGGGTGGTAAAAACAACTCTTCTCCCACGTCACCTCTTAAGAATCAAATCCCCTGCTTTTATTAATAAAAAATTCAGTACAAGAATTGTTTAGAATCCAAATGGAGTCCATTTTTAAAACGCTCTTTCTGAATCTTTTATTTCATCACCTCCTTTCATAAGCTGCATTTTCCTTTTATCTTAAAGCATTTTTCTTGCTCAAAAATGGACAACTTCAATGATGTGGAATCTATTAACAAGTACAATGTTCTAGTGCAATTTTATGATATGCCTTTTGATTGGCCTTGGACAGAAAGCTGAGTATTCCCATTAAATCAGTGGATGGCTTTTGGACAGTCACTGTGATTCTTTTAGATAGGAACAAAACTAAACTAATGTTGAGAATGTGCTATTGAGTGACATTGCTTCACTTTCTTTCTAAGGCCTAATTTGAATGGGTTTACATATCTCCTTTAAAAGTTAATGTAAGCATATCTCCTTGAGGATGCATTATGTGCTATTTTCTTTCAGTGAATGGAACTGTTTAAGGACAGAACTGGCTGGGCGTGGTGGCTCACCCCTGTAATCCTAGCACTTTGGGAGGCCGAGGTGGGCGGATCACGAGGTCAGGAGTTTGAGACCAGCCTGGCCAACATAGTGAAGCCCTGTCTCTACTAAAAATACAAAAAATTGGCCGGGCATGGTGGCTCACGCTGGTAATCCCAGCACTTTGGGAGGCCGAGACGGGCGGATCACGAGGTCAGGAGATCGAGACCACGGTGAAACCCCATCTCTATAAAAAATACAAAAAAATTAGCCGGGCGTGGTGGCGGGCGCCTGTAGTCCCAGCTACTCGGAGAGGCTGAGGCAGGAGAATGGCCTGAACTCTGGAGGCAGAGCTTGCAGTGAGCCGAGATTGTGCCACTGCACTCCAGCCTGGGCGACAGAGTGAGACTCCATCTCAAAAAAAAAAAAAAAAAATACAAAAAATTAGCTGGGCTTGGTGGCGGGCACCTGTAATCCCAGCTACTTGGGGGCCAAGGCAGGAGAATCGCTTGAACCCAGGAGGCAGAGGTTGCAGTCAGCCGAGATCACACCACGGCACTCCAGACCAGGCGACAGTTTGAGACTCCATCAAAAAAAAAAAAAAAAAAAAGGAAGAACTCTGTAATCTAGTGTTGAAAACATGCTATTGAAATACACTTCACATTTTTTCTAAGATACTAAAAACCAAATGCCATCAGAAGTACGTAAGAAATTTCCTTCTCAAATCCTTATCTAGAGAATCAAGTCAGGGGAACATTTAACTTCACTAGCAAGATGGAACCTTCCAGATGTACACTAACATCCTGACAGACTGAGATGCTGTCGTTTTCTATTACTGCTCACAGTGTTGAAAGATCTACCTTTCAACTGTGTTGACTCTTGGGGATCTTATTTTTGTGCTTTGAGGATGAGCAGTGAAGACTATTGCATTTGACTTGTAAAAGATGATCCCAACACCTGATGCTGGAACTAGTACATACTAAGTGAACAATAGGGATTTTGTTTGGTTGGTTGGTTCTTCTTCTTTCTTCTTTCTTTTTTCTTTCTTCTTTCTTCTTCTTCTTCTTTCATCAAATTGAATGTACTGAGTACTTTCTACATTCTGGGTGTTTACTTTGAGGTGAGGCAGGCACCACCGTCCCTCCACACATACGCTGGCAGGCTCCACACTCCACTTTTCTCATGGTCCTCTTCACACCATCAACTTCTTTGTACAAAATAATTTTCAAAGTACACACACTTCCCCTTGTTTTCCCTGGTCTTCAGAATGCTTTATTTTGATCCCACATTCTCTTCTACCCATTTCCATGGCTCTGCTCTGCTTCAAAGACAGTCAGCTTTTAGAAGTTGCACAACAACTTTGTCCACTCTCTTACCTCCCGGTAACTCTTTAAATCAATCACATCTGGCTTCCATTCCCATCCCTATACCAAAACTTCTGTAGTCACCATCACCAACCACCTCCACGCTTCCATCTCCAAAGGTCACCTTTTGTCCTTGCCCTACTCATCCCCTTAGCACCACTGGTAAAGATAAAAACTCAGTCGCTTCTCGAAACATCATCCTTCTGGGTTTCCTCGATATCACATTTCCCATTAAGTCTTCATTGTCTATTTCTGGCCTCTCCACAGGCTCGGTCTTCCACTTATCCTCCCCTGTTTGGTTCTCCAGTGCACAGAGGATCAACCTCTCTAGCTCTCCTCCTTGTGGGTCTAATATTTGCCATGGCTTTACATGTTGTGACTCCCCAGTGTGCATCTCCAGGCCCACATTGCTCCTCTGAGCTAACTGCCTAATCTGTTTTTAAAAATTTATTGACATATAATAGTTGCACATATTTTGGGGGTATACGTGATGTTTTGATGCCTGTATACAATGTGCAATTATCATATCAGGGTAATAAGGACATCCATCTCCTTAAACATTTATCTTAAGTGTTGCATTTTTTTTTTTTTTTGAGACAGAGTCTCGCTCTGTTGCCCAGGCTGGAGTGCAGTGGAGCGATCTCAGCTCACTGCAAGCTCCGCCTCCCAGGTTCACGCCATTCTCCTGCCTCAGCCTCCTGAGTAGCTGGAACTACAGGCACCTGCCACTATGCCCGGCTAATTTTTTGTATTTTTAGTACAGATGGGATTTCACCGTGTTAGCCAGGATGGTCTTGATCTCCTGACCACGTGATGCGCCTGCCTCAGCCTCCATTTTTAAATAGGATGATCATGGGATGTTTTCCTGAGAAGGTAACTTTTGAACAAAGACCTAAAGGAGATGAGAGACTGAGTAGGGCCTCTGTATTAGGCCATTCTTGCCCTGCTATAAAGAAATACCTGAGACTGTGTAATTTATAAAGAAAAGAGATTTAATTGGCTCACAGTTCTGTAAGCTGCAAAGGAAGCATGGCACCGGCATTTGCTCACCTTCTAGGGAGAACTCAGGGAACTTTTACTCATGGCAGAAGGCAAAGAGGGAGCAGGCATGTCACATGGCTGAGTGGGAGCAAGAGAGAGTGGGGGAGGAAGTGTCACACACTTAATCAATTACAACTCATGAGAACTCACTCAGCGTGGCAAGGATAGCACCAAGCCATGAAGGATCCACTCTCATGACCCAAACACCTCCCACAAAGCCCCACCTCCAACACTGGGGATTATAATTCAACATGAGATGTGGGGACAAATACTCAAACTATATCAACCACTGTGTGCAGTTGTGCAGGTCATAGTCACCTAATTTTAAGATTTCAATTATGACAACATAATGCGGACTTACATTACGTTCAAGGGTGTTGAGTCTGGAGTCCACCTTGGCATGTCTGAGGCACAGAATGAGAGTGGGGAAAAGTAGTAAATGAGGTTGGAGAAGTAAGTGAAGGGGTCAGCTTCTACAGTGTACTGTGGCCACTGTAGGACTTTGAGAAATCCAACTCTTTATCAGGGTTGAAATATGGACATGTCACAGGCATCTCAAACACGACACCATGAACATGAACCATGGATTCCTCTCTCCCTCAAGCCTGTTCTCCTCCTGCCTTCTCCATCCACCCATTTGCTTAAGCTAGAAACCTGAAGTCATTCTTGGTTCTTCCCTGTCCTCAACCTCTATCTAATTCACAGCAAGTCCTTTCAACTTTTCCCTCAAAATATACTATAATGATGCAAGGGCTTTGAATGATCGGGTCCTTCCTGCTTCTCCAACTTCATCACAAAGCTCCCTGCTTCAATGGCCAGCCACACAAGCTGCCTTGCCATTTCTAGAACATGTCAAGTTCTTTTCCATTTTTCAGGCCTTTTCTTCCACTTGCTACCTTCTCCCTGAAATCCTTTTGTTTCCATTTTTTACCCAGTTAGCCCCTTTATGTATTTTGTGTATTGGAATAGTCAGAATTCTTGCCTTAGAAAGAATTTCTCTTACTATCCAACAAGTGTGGTTTCATCTCTCATTATGTCTGTTATGCATTTTTCCCTAGAGGATTTATCACAATTGATAAAGTCAAAGTTATTTTTCTCACTTGTCTGTTCTCTATATCCCTTGCTTGAATCTCAGTTTGAAGAATAAGAAGACCATGTCTGTTTTGTTCAGTAATATGTATCTAACATCTAGTGCCATTTATGACAAGTAGCATGTATGCAATTACTGTTTGTTGAATAAACTAGTAAATATCTCAGATGAAGAAACTGAGTCAAAGTGAAGTAGAATGATTTGGCAAATTGCAAGTTTAAAATCAAGGACTTGAAATCAACTCTCCAAACACAGGCTTGTCACATTCCACACAACACTCTAGGGGCCTCCCTTCAGGGGACCCAAATAAGGAGCTGACAGGGAACCAATCAGTATAATCTTCTGCAAGGGGATTAAAAGAATAAACCAACTAAGACATGCGGCTTTAGAAAGAAATCATTTTGCCCAAAAAGGTTGATAACTACTAACTAAATACTTATTGACAGCTATAGATTGCCAGTTGGTATGCAGAACGTGTTCAAAGACACAATCACGGCCACTGGCTTTTACAGGGAAAACATGACTAGTTCATTTTATATGCACCACCACATATGCTCTGGATCCAAGGAAGAGAAGGCCATGGTAGCATTATTGTTTGCCCCAATCCTCACTCACCAGTGCAACAAGCATGCAGTAGCAGAAAGATAAAATATGCCCTCCTTTCCAACAAAACTTAACAGTTTGGGAATGCCTGAGACAGATATTTGGATATGTGTATATGCACATATAATGTAAGCATTTCTCCCTATGCATTCATGTATACACTATAGCATATAAAATATTTTTACATACATACACATACATTATGCGTATATATGTGTGCATGCATGTGTAATCAGACATATAGAGGCATGTGTGTATATAGTTCTATATGCATACACACAGACGTATGTATATAGTTTTATCCAAATCCATATATACATATACATGCATACCACAGACATATATATACATATACATGCCTAGGTATGTGGTTGTGGGTACACACAGACAAGTTAATCCAACTTTCTACTTCACATATCTTTCAGATAGTTACGTATACCCACAAAATTTTTTGAGAAAAATTTCCCTTGAATTTTTGGGGGATGAAAACAATACATCAAATTTTCTTACAGTGCCTTTATATATGCTAGACCAAAATATGAGGCAATAAGCATTATTCTTTACACATCACTCTTTTGTAGTCTATGTTGTTTAAATATCTGTTCATTTAGGTCGTTTTTAACATCAATACTATGTATAAGCATTGGTGAATTTTTTAACCATGGCAGTCTCTCTTTAGACTTAATGGGAAAAATGCTAAAAAAAAAAAGAAAAAATGAATTGTCATATAAAAGGAGAACTATCCTATATTTTCAGTGAATTATGTCACTGTAATTCCTAGACATCCAGAAGAATGAGAATATTAAAATCTTTGCTGCATGTGCACTTATTTTATCCCAGTGAGTCCTCTCCTTCCCTAAATTATCTGCAAAATATTCAGATACCATGCAGGGTACCAATTACTTCAACCATGCTTATTTCATAAACCCAAGGTAAACTTTCCTGTCATTTGAGTGAACTAGGAAAACCATCATCATTTGAAGAATCCAAATCGTTCTAATTTAGTTACTTATATAGACAATGTATAGATATAGAGAGTATCTATCTATACAGAGGTCAATTTAACTGTATAATTTAGATATAGATAGATAGATAGATGATAGATAGATAGATAGATAGATAGATAGATGATAGATAGATAGATAGATAGATAGATAGATAGATAGATAGATAGGATTAAACAGAATTATTAGATATATCATATGATTCCTTACATCTGGAAGTGGATCATTTATAAAGTTCAACCGTCCAATTGCCCCTTCAATTTTTCAGCCATAGCTGAACCCTATGGGCAGGAGGGGTGATCTTTCAAAAAGCTGAGTGGGTCTCGTCGGGCATCTCCATTGTCGTTCCAGACTTGCTGTCTCTGATACATCCCACTCTCACAGGCTAGTCCAGGTTTGTCTCACTGATCTGAAGATGGAGCCCCTAACGCTTGCTCTGGGGAGTTAGTCCAGAAAGTCTAATCTGTAACTGGATGTTTTTTTCTTTCTTTCTTTCTTTCTTTCTTTTCTTCCTTCCTTCCTTCCTTCCTTTCTTATCTTCCCTGCTAACCATATTAAATGTCCCTTTGCTAACTTTATGCTTATTATAATACAAAAGATACTATATCCCCATCCTCCTTGGTTTTTAGCATATCTAAGGTATTGTCATCCTACATTCTTATTGGAATTTCTCCACCTTCCCTTGATCATCACTGAAGAAATGTCCCCATATATTTAACTCCTTCATACAATCAATAAAAATTTAGTTTTCTGTTTCATCTCTTGTTTATGAGTTTCCACTTCTGGTGGAGTCCCACAAAAATCAAATCTGGTTTTGATTTAGCTCATCTTATATTTTCTTCAATGTAACCCCATCACCATGGTCTTTCTCACAATTCCACCGACCTTCAGACTTATATCCAGCCAATTTTACTGGTATCCAATATCTGCCTAACACCTCTGACATTCTCTTTGTAAGTCCAACGTGGTTACTTTTAAGAAAACAGAAATCAAATTACATGTTGAACTGAATAAACCACCATCCACTGGGTGAAACAGTTAAAGTGGCACTCAGGGAAACAAAGAAAACTTTTTCTTTTCCCCAAAGAAAACTGATTTTTTTTAATTTGCTTAGCTCAAATATATTGATTTGTACCATTCAATGTATCTCTTTCTACCCAAACATATAATACACATGCACGCTTACATACGCACAAATATACACAGACATGCACCCATATATATTGATGATAGACAGATAAATAGATGAATAATTACCAGCACTGACACTTCCTCCAATATATTCCTTTATAATTCCATTTAATCTTCAAATTTAATAAATATATTTATAGATTAGTAATAAAAATGACCAAATGAATACTAACAACACACTTGATATTACTTTTTTAGAAAGCCCTACCATCAACCCTCAAATTGTACACGATCATTAAACTTCTCTGTGTAGTATCTCCAGCCAATTCCAATATATGTGCAATCATCCATCTGAGTGAATTAAACCAGTTGAACAAATACAATATGGAGAGATGATAGCTTTCACCAAGTCCAAGAGCATAACTCACTGCCCTTTTTATTCACTCTTTCTGAAAGTGTAACTGAAAAGATATCCTTGATATCCTTGTTAAATTGAAACTTTATGATGTAAAATCAACACTTTTCAAAAAGATTCTAACACAGTTTAAAGGCTTCTAAAAATTAATAAATACAACCAATAGAGAAATAAACATAACATGGACATTTGGCAACACAGTATCTCAAATCAGATATAAGGTTGCTACAATAATGTACTATATATCTCTGCCATTTTTAAGTATATTTCACTCATTGACATAGCAATCACAGCTCACCTTCATTCCTTCAGAGGGTTGCTGGTAAATTGATCAAGAAATGCGCTTGAAATTTATTTGATTGATGCATTACAACTATAAAATACTTCCAAAGTGCAAATCTGAGTAAAAGTGTCATACATATCAGCTATTCAGCCAATGATCACATAAAAAATATATGGTAGCCACATAAGTGTACTATAAAGTGAGGATAACCATCTGAAATTTATAAATATTCAAGCCTTTGCTGAAAGCAGCTTGTATGTGAAACTTAAATGGCACACAGTACACCAGAAAAAGGCTCCAATCCAAACTACTACAAAAAATAATTGTATTTACAGATGACATGAACTAATCAGATACATCCAGCATCGTCTGGAAAACTTAATGGCATGCCATAACTTAATATCACAGTCAACATGCAGAACAGACCTCATAATTATTTTTTCTAATAACCAAGCCAAAAGCATAGAAGTAAATGAAGAAATATAAAAATGAAACAGTGAAAGACAAAGGAAAGTACCACAAAAACGTTTATGATATCATTGAAATGACTTGAGAAACCAGTTAGTCCCCTGGAGCTTTATTATTATTATTATTATTGGCAAGTCCTGTCATGAAAATGCCCTCATGATTCAGACCTTTGCAATTTTTCCAAAGCTCCTTCCCACCGGAACAAGTCTTAACGGAAAAGCACGAGATGTACAGAGAAGACTGGGATCACCTCTCCCACAGCATTGGAAGAGCTGATGAAAAGGAGCAGGTCCTCTAACCCAGAGAATCTTCTGGGTGGTGACTTTTTTTGCCTGTGGGCCATGACGCTCCATCCTCACAACAACTGCAGAATGAAACAGTGCACCTCCAACAAAGCTCACATACCCTGCCGAGCTCCCCTGCGATGGAGGCTTCCAGAATGCAAATACTACCTAGGCATCTCGGATGGATTTGATTTCAATCAACATTAGTGCCAAATGAACATCTTTGATATGCAAAATGTCTATGCTACTGAATAATACAGAATTATCTTTCCCCACAAAAACTTTCTTCTAGGAGGTTAAAGGAAATAGTCGATCTGTAAACGTTAATATACCTATTGTAAAGATGAAGAAATTGAGGGACAGTAATTAAAGGAATCAAATGATCAGAAGAACTGGAACCCATATCATCTTAGGGAAAGTTAATATTTTATGATCTTTAATAAAGCAGGGCTATTATAATCCTCATATGGAAGTATGTTGAAAGTTTATAGCTAAAGAATATTAAAATCACATTTTATCAATAACTTTTCACATGCTGAACAATAGCAATTTAATTTTTAAATGAGAATTTAAAAATACCAAATAGAATTACGGACCAAGCTGAAATGCTTGGTTTCTACATATTTTAAACAATATTACATTATACAATTAACTCACTTTAAGTTCATAAAAATTCAATCTACATTATAAATAATTTGGTATGCAGATTTGCTAGTTTTAATTGTAGTTTAAAGTTTATGTAAGCATGCACAATTAAGTGAATAAAACTAGGTAACCAAACCACTGTTGGTGAAAAAGCAAGATAAGTACATGCTCTCAGTCTTGTTTGTTGTGGCCCATTTTAACTGGTGAGTACATGGCTCCCACTAATTAGAACAACTGCTGTCTATTTTTAAATTCATTTGCTCACAAGAGCCAGTGAATGTGTATGTGGATATTATCTGTGTGGGGAAGAAACAAAATAAATTCTCTGACAACCTTGCCCATTCTTAATTATTCTTCAAGGATTTTTTTAATTAGCAGAAGTGAATGCCAAGCAGGCTTTAAGCCAAATCTATCGAGATTTTCCCCATGTCATGGTATTAAACTATTATCAGGCCTTTGCGGCCTGCATGAACTCTAACATGTTTAATGAAAGGGAGACCTGTTTACCTATTCCCTAAAGAACTAGGTCCTTGACAGCACTTAGACAAGATGGAGGCTTGTTGGTGTCTGGAGAGATTCACTGAAGAAAATCTTAGTAAAATGATTAACTTGAATAGCAACTAAAAAGTTATATCTACTAATTTTATGCTGGGATCAATGAAACAAAATGGAAAAAAGTATTCCTTGTTTTAAAATCTCTCAGGAAAATACTTGTGGCAACAGTTGATTTAGTGATGTATCTGAATATGCCGCCCAACAACTAGAAATAGTAATCCAGCTAGCAAAGAAAAAAATATCCCAGCTGGGGCCAGGAAAAATGACCAGCCATACAGAACAGAAGGGGTGAAATCCAGGCAGTCCTTCATTTTCATGTTTCGGTAGCTTTCCATGTCAGCCACTGCCTGGACCCAGATGACATACAGCATCACCACCAATGAAAATAGGATGCCTGAGAAGGATGAAACAAAAGACTGTTAGCCTTTCTGAAGATGTTTTCTCAAGAACGCTATCTAAACCAATCATTGACCGGATGACAAGCTCCTGCAAATATATTTCTAGCAAAATCAAATACTCTATGTCAGACCTTTTATTATGTGCTTTATAGATATTTCTTTTATCTTTCATCTTCAAAGCATTGAGAGGAGGGCTATAGTACCCTAAGAACAGCAATCACTGACAGGTATTTATTGAGTGTTTCCTGTGTGCCAGGGACTGTAGTAAGTGCTTGTGAACATTAGTGAAAATCTCAGCATTTGTAGAATTTATATTCTAACTTTTTTTTTTTTTTTTTTTTACTGTACAAGTGGTTTGGGATGAGCACTATACTATGTTATTTCTTTCAATACATAGAATAAACCATTGAAATAGATATACTTATCACCTGGTTTTAGATATACACAAACGCAGACAGTGGTTTTCAAAGCTGATTTTCAGCCCAGGTCTTTCTGACTCTTGTTATACTATTATAACCCAGCTAACTAATGCTGCAATTAAATACGGTTATAAAAATGAAACCAAAGTAAGCACCAGACAAGAATGGAGATGAAAACACTGAACAAACATAAAAGAATATACATGATTCTTCAGAATCTAAATATATATATACACACATATATATATACACACACTAAAGATTGATTACAGCATAAAGAAAACATTGTCTTGAATAAATGAGGGAGGAAGATTGATGAAAAAAGATTTTGTGGAATACAAAATCATGGATTAGAGATCAACAGCCATATTAAATGAAAGAAAAAAGAAAAGGAGAGAAGGAAGGAAGGAAGGAAGGAAGGAAGGAAGGAAGGAAGGAAGGAAGGAAGGAAGGAAGGGAGGGAAGAGGGAAGGAGGGAAGGAGGGACAGAGGGATGGAGGGAGGGAAAGAACAAATGCCTAACCACTAACTAGAAGGCAACATCCCAATTTAGCAACAATTACAATGTAACTGCAATCCACCGGTTCCAAACACCATTGGAATTAGACGAAGTATTACAGTTTTGGACCCACGACCTTTGGACCCATTCACAGAAAAGCTCTGTGAGTCCTGAAACTGGAGAATACCACTAAGCATGTCCTTTCCCATGTAACTGTTACCATAATTGCCAGAAGGAAACGATGCCACTACGCTCAGCAGCAGGCTCCAGGGTCCGCTGGGCAGACTCACCAGTAAGCAACAGGCTCCATACACAAACCGCACACACAGCCTGATGGATTCAAATTTGTCCTAAAGCAAAATCTACTTGACAACACTTGCTATTTGTCCAAAATTTCAATCCAAACATGCCAAGGATCTATTACACTCATTGAATTAATGAGTTGAACTGTTAGGTATAAAATCTCCATAGTCTAATTGCTAGAATGTCTGAAAGCTAAATGCAAATCTGAGACTAGGAGCAGAGACTGAGGCATACTGGCAGAGAGAAGCTTTTAAGAGCCCAGTCATCAATTACATTTCTCACGTTGATTGTGGTCCTACAGCATTTAGGATGCCCTCTCTCTCCTGGGCCATCAATTTCATAAAGAATCTTGAAAAGTAAACACAAAAGAAGAAGAGCTCATAAATATGTTGTGGTGTGTCAGTATCGGAGCTTAAACTTCCTTGTAATCATGATACAAGCTACAGAGCAATGAAGAATCAAATAGATGCTTCGCTAATAAGAAACATCCTTCACACCATGGTCTGGAATGTAAATGCAAACATTGGCTCACAGAGTACAGCAATGTAGCCACTGAGAAACAACTAATCACAGAGAAATAGTAAAGCCATAGCCTGCAAGCAAACTCCTTACAACGCCGTACCTCAGATTTTGACAACAATATGGCAATTCTATGTGTTGTCTAGCAACTCTGTGCATTTCAATACATTTTCCAGCAAATATATACACAGCGTTCTCTGTTGATGTAAAGGTTTGGCTTAGGCATTTGCATAATATCATTTGCCTTATGCAAACACCTTGCAAAACTTTGTATTATTTGTTGATATGGTTTTTATCTTCCTTGCATCATGTGACTGTCTTGTGCTTTCAGATATTTTAATGGAAAAAGGAAATTGCCTTTGTGAAAAACCAGTAGCCTTAAATTTACCTTTTCAAAGATTGAAAAACCCATCACTGAATTTTGAGTATTAGGAAAACATATTGCAGGTAATCAGGTAGATGATTTTTAATAAGAAAGAATTAACTTATATTTAAATATTGTCATTATTTGAAGAGGAATTCCATCTTAAAAGAAGGAAGAGTAGTCATTTCTATCACTATAGTCTTTAACTTGTTCACTAATTGAAGATACTGTCCATTTAATTTGTATCAGATCAGTTTATGATTATATCTCACCCATGGGGTAAGCCAGTGTGTGTGTGTGTGTGTGTGTGTGTGTATGGGTGGGTGGGTGGGTGTGTATGTGTGTAGACAAAGAGAGAGAGAGAGAGACAGACAATGAGAAGGAATTTACACCAAAGGCCAATGGTTTAGTGGATATGGAAGCAAGAATTAATCATGGCAGCCTGCATGAGACATGTGATCAAGAGAGGAAACAGAAGGATACTGTATTCAGGTAGACTGATCAAATAAGTGAATGGCCAATGGGAGCCATGTATCTGACTGCCAGGAAATAGAGTTACAAATTTGAAAAGGAGGAAAGCTAAAATAAGCCCTACAGTGATTAGAATTTGATTAGAATTGGATATATCAGTGTGACTTCATGGTTTTTCATTGATAGATAATACAGAAATAAATATAGAGGCAAACGTGTGTGTGTGCATGTTTTAAAATACACATGCGTGTATATGCCTAGATATATTTCATGGCTCTGTTTCTTGAGAGCATCTGGCAACACCAACATCCAGTCGCATAGAGCATACCAAGTCTCCAGATCTTGACTCCTAAACACCATGAAACAGGGATTCTCAAAGAAATTGTTGAATCCAGGCCGGGGCATAAAATACAAGACGAACCTAGAAAATCCTGTTACCCCAGAAAGTAAAGATATGTTCAAAGAATGACAGGGGTGTTTTGGAAGCCAGCTTGATGGGGCCTCCCATAGCTTAAATTGAGACAATCTGATCACCAAATGAATAATGATAGTGGTAAATTATTTCTCATTGAATAAAATAGGAACTCACAGTGATATAAATAAATGAGTGAATAAATGAATAGGGAGAAGGGAAGCTTTTCCTTACAACAGAAAACTAATTTATAAGTGTAGAGGGATGGCAGAATTAGAAATCATCATTTGACAATCACTTAAAAATAATTCAGAGAAGAAACAAAAATGAATGCTAAATCTAGTGGATAAAATGGAATGAAACAGAGTATATTTACATAAGTTCAAAATCTCTTCCAATAAAATGCTTATTAATTTTGAAGGAGAAAATAGTAACCTCATACTACAGAAACCCAGCAAATATTGCCTTATTCAAGTAATCAAAGTTAACATCACCAGTGCCATGACAAATTGATATCACACATCACTTGATGGGATGCAGTGAGAATCACACAGCATCAATGCCATAATCTTAGAGCCAAAAATACAGAGCCTGAATTCAATCATTAAAGAAAAAAATCAAACTCAAATTCAATACCTTTCTACAAAAATCACAGGCCTGTACTTTTTTCAAAAGTGTCAAGGTTATGAAGCACAAAAATGGACTTAACTCTGGTTTAATGGAGACTCAAGCAACAACTAAATACAAAGCATGATTTAGAATTTTTTTTTTTTTTTTTTTTGCTATAGAGGACATTAATGGAATAATTAGAAAAACCTGAACGGAGTCTTTAGGTAAAAGGATTTACAACATCTATATTTTGATATCTCAGGACTTTTAAAAACATAAACAATAACTGGCTTGAATAACAATGAGTTACAAACCTACGTGCCACAGTGACTTTAGCAAGAATAGAAAATACTGCAATATATAGATAGTAAATTGTTTTAAAACCAAATTACACTTAAATTTGGTCATACATTTGGAAAGCACACATTTATTTCCAATTGAATTTTATAATACCTATTTTTTGAAGTCCAGAAAATGTATAAAATATTTCACTGGAGGCAGAATCAAAACACAGCCCCAAACCCATGAAGATTTGTGACCACAGTGAAACTGCAGAAAAGTAATTGAGTCACACCAAGAACATGTTAGATCTCTTGTTACTGGCAGTATGTGAAACAATGATTGAAACTTACAATTTTGCGTGGGTTCTCCTACAAAATTAAAAACTTTGCCCTTTAAATGCCATGAATTCAATTTGGAAAGCATGTTTTCTCTTTCTGAAACAAAGGGCACGTAAAATTTAGTGACAAATGGCCATTGGGAATGCAATTGCTGATGATAACACTATAGAAACAATCACAGTATGGAAACAAAACAGATTCCCCCAAGACCAAGTCAAAAACTGAGACACAAAATTGTATATCCTCACTGTTTCACAAACACAAGAATGAAAAATGGAGGCATATTCTAAAGAACTTTTCACTATACCATAAGAACCAGATTTAAAAACAAATCCATAGAAGAAAAAAATTTAGCCCGAGAAATGAAAACTTTATTCCTAAAAAAGTTAGGCAAAGTATCAAACTGCTTTATTGTTGTCTAGAAGCACATATACTCTTACATGTATTTTTTTTTATAAAAAAAGAGAGTGCTTTGGATTACTTAAAAATGATAGACTTGATCTTTCACTGCTTAGATGTAACTCGACTGCCTTTAAATGGGCTTTCACAACTTGAGTCATGAGCAGTTATAGGTTACTTGGGGAAGAATCATAAATTCAAGATGATTCAATGGCCTCCTTTAGTCATGCTTCCACACAAATGCAGTGGCAACTCATTTCAGTTTTCCATGGGCATAAGAAAAGCCATAGAACTGCACAATTAAAACACTCATTATGAAGTTAAGGTGAAAAGTAAACTAGAATCAGAAAACAAAATCGTCCTTTTTCTATGTAAAGGCTGCACACACTCTAAAGGCAGGGCGATATTTAGCAGGGCATCTACATAGAATTAGAAAGTAAACACCATAAAATGTTAAGGATGATAGCATTGGCTTTCTCATTGTGGCTATTTTCAACAGAGGATGGAAATGAGGTTTGTTGTCACTTACTTTGTCCACCAAGGTCAAACGTTGAGCCTGTGGAATAACTCAGACTGAACCCTGAGAGCAAGAGTCTCACAGGTTAGGCTGAAAACATTCCCAAACATTCTGCAACAGGGAAAATGTTTCCAGGAAGCAGTGGGGGACTAGGTTACTTTTCTAGGGGGAGCTGCCTGGAAGGCAGCAGGTCACATTTGTGCTAAGTATAGAATCAAAGAAAAAATCTGGGGCCTGGGTAAGTGTGCTAAGGATAGCAGCATTCATGAAATGGTGAATTTAGAGCAGACGTGTCCAGAAGAAAGAACAAAACAGAAATTTGATAAGCTATGAATTTACTATCATTTTTGAAGAAGAAACATAGCAATTCATCAAGGGAGGTACTGGGAATGCCTTCTGCAGATCTGCACAGGGACACTGAATACCATGACTGACCATACCCCTACAAAAGGCTCTTGCAGAAAATACATAAAACATCTTCATATAAACATTTCTTAAATCAGCCCATACCTAATGTTTGAAGATATGATATTAAACTGCCGTAGTCTGAAGGTTTTCTTAATGGGTAAAAATATTCCAGGTTTATTGTTCCTCTTTCTCATTCTTTTAGTTGACATATACTTTACATAGAGTAAAATGTACAGATTCCAAGTGTATGATTTGATGGGTTTTGGCAAATGTAAACATCAGTGTAGCCACAACCATTTAAAAATAGAATGTATGCATCACTCAAAGAGGTTCTTTATGCCTCTTCACTCTCCTACCCAAAGCATCTATCACTATAGCTCAGTTTTGTCCTTAGAACGTCATTATAAATGGAATCGTAGCAGTATACAGTCTTTTGTTTGGGAATGTTTTTACTCAACATAATGCCTGAGAATGCATTCATGTTCTTAAGATGTGTTCACAGTTCATTCCTTTTTATTGCTCAGCATTATTCCGTCGTATGAGTATACCACAATTTGTTTATCTGTTTATCCACTGATAAACATTTGGGTTGTTCTAACTATTATGAATTAAACTACTGGGAATATACTGTTTTGTGATGTTCTAACTCATACATGAAGCTTGAAATGATGGATAACATCTTCTTAGACAAATGATTTTAGAAAATTATGGTAATGAAATTTTTGTATGGAGCACCATCTTATGCCAAAATGATAAAATGGCACTGGAACTTATCGATGCTACGGCAGGCACCTGAAGTGCACCTGCTGAAGCTTCCTCCCTTTTCCCCACCCCCAAGCAGCCCTGCTAAATGCAACTGAGAACACGGTTCTTAATAAAACACTGCCTTAACTGTCTTCCTCAAACATTAATTCCTCAGCAAAACTTTTAACAATTATTCCATAGCGCTCAATTATTGTAGGAGATTGGAAAGCTGAATGGCTCATTCAGCTTTCATTGTTCAGCCACCTAGAACACAACCCATCCTTATAGCATTATTTCTGGAACTCCTTTGGAAAGAGACTTGCCTCTGCAATATTTAAGGAGCATCTCTAGGCTTTAATTTAGGGGGTCAAACATTACAACCAAGAGAAAGAGCTAGACTCTTAAGAAGCTGGCTGTGTGCGAACAGGCAGCTGATTAACCTCTTAGGATGGAATCTCAATGCTCCCTCATGCTACAAATGCCGTCGGGGTCCATTAGGATGATTTGACTTTAGCCCTGCATTCATAAAAGACTCCCAATTAGCCTTTGCATGGTATCTACAAATTATGTTATATATAGGGTCATTCATTTATGTATGAATTGTAAAAGCATGAGAGTTAATATATTAAATATAAACACTAAAAATGCTACAGTATTTGCAAACTTGTTTTCGTATGTATTAACTTTAACAACGAGGAACCTTAGAAATCGCAATGTCTGAGGGCTTTCTCCACTTCTGTGAAGTCCTCTATGTCTTGCTAAAGCACAAAATGTGAGGATTAGTGCAGCATGACCAGCTATCACAGGTACATTCCAGAGTCCAATATGTACTCTTAACTTTCTCCATATTACATTCTGGGAAAAGGGAAATTTGCCACTTCTGCATTTGCTAAAGAGTAATATTTGTCATAATATTGTAATGTACTTTTAAAGTAGTCTCATAAATATTATTGCATTCATCAAAATGTTTAGACAATCTTTCTGAGAAAAGCTAGAAGTTATTTTAAATGATTTAAAATTGTGTTTTTGAAAAATTAGTTTGCTCTTCTTTACGTTAGTATGCTATTGTTTTCTCATAAAATTATGCTTCAGATTACAGAACAACTAATGCAGAATCGTCCACATTTTTTATCTCCATTCTTCATTTTCTCAGACTTGTTTTCCATTTTTTCTTCAATTTTCTGACACAGCCTTAATTCTTTCTGCTGTTACAATATCATGATTACACCTTTCTGATTTCCAAACACTCACTGCTACACACACTTCATCATTCTACTTTCCAAATACATTAATTCCCTCTTCCTTTTCATTTTCTAGACTCATAGTTTGATTTAGTCAACAACATATATAAAATGCTGATTAGGTTTCTCAAACATTTATGACTTTCTTAGATTGTCATAATAATTTTTATCATTAAACATCCTACATATCCAGTGCTCTGTACTCTACTCAGTAACAATTATTAACACAGAATGATCATGGGGGGTTATCTATTTCTACAAGTAATTAGGGGTTTAATCTGAAAATGAGAATTTCATCTAATTCCAAAGAAATATTTATTCACAATAATTGAGTTTCAGAAAGTAGGATGTGATTGAGGGCACACCCCTGGATTCCAACTGCCCTGGTTCAAATCCTGCCTCAAAGGTTCACACTTGACACTTTATTGAGTAACCCTGAGCAACTTTCGTACTGCTCTGTCTCAGTTTCCTCATTGGTAAAATAGAGAGGATCCAAGTGCCTACCTCAGAAAGTATTCATGAGGACCGAATAGAGGAAAAGTGCTGAGAACAGTGCCTGGAACATGACAAACAACTAATAAGCATTGGCTAATTTTGTTATTATTATTATTATTATTAAGCTTTGGCACAAGCTCCCACTAATGGTTAGCAAATGTTACTCTCTGAAATCTTCTAAAGCATGAGAGATTCTCATGTGACTGGGCTATTTCAGGCCAGGCCAAGAGGCAAAAGAATAAACTTGCTGTGGTGTCTTCCAGTCCTGAGATTTCAGAAGAGTAAGGGAATGATGACCTCCAATGCATCTCCCAGTGTCTTTCTGGAACTCTCCACGAGGTGGCACCAGTCACCCCACAGTCCCATGACAAAATGTTTTGCCAAGAACAGAATCCAGGCTCAAGGTCGTTCGTATTGAGGACAATTTCTTCTTTGAGTGTCCAGTCAAGCCAACCACCTTCCCCTGCCCATCAGCCCTTTACTTCTAGGAAGTAAAAATTATTTCCGGGACAGACTGTTAGCCTAGGTCAAGTACAGTAAGCTTCTCTTTCCATACACGAAAATGTAAAGAAAACAAATGGCTCAGAAAAAAAAATTATAAAACTTAGTGAAAAAGCCAATACAATATTTTTTAGCCATTCACCACTAGTTAGTTCTGAGCAAAGTGACTATTTGGGGGATAGGATGATTTTCAATGAAAGGAAATATTTGCAAAGAAATTAAATCCCTTAGTACTGAGTAAATAGTAGATAGTAGCAAGACACATATTTTGAAAAAGGAGAATAAAGCTTATGGAAATTCAGTCTGCCTTCCCACTGTGACAAAACCTAATTCCAGACCAGAGACAGTATGGGTATTTTTTGGTTTTTTTAGAGACGGGGTCTCGCTCTGCCAGGCTGGAGTACAGTGGTTCGGTCATAGCTCATTGCAGCCTCGAACTCCTGGACTCAAGCAGTCCTCTAGCACCAGCCTCCTGAGTAGCTGGGACTGCAGACACCACCACCACACTTGGTTCAGAGAAATAATCTTGTCACTTTGCACATCTGAAAACCATCTTTCAGGATAAAGATTAATGATGCCTCATTATAGTATGTCATATGAGTGAAAACGTTTGTTTGCCAGGCCTGTCACTTTACTTCTTAGAAGAACACCACATTTTTTTTTTTTTTTGAGGGAATGATAGGAGTGTGGGGAAGCATTTATTCAAGTTTGAAGTTTAAGGTTGTTCAGAAAAGCTCCACAAAAGGTATTCCTGAGATGGTGATTTATCTGGGCAGGAGTTAGACCGTGACCCAGAATGTCTCCAACAAGGTTGGAGGTTGGGTGGACAACAAGGTCCATCAGGTTGGGTGGACACTTACAGGAGAGCAATGGCTCTCTCCGAAGAAATGGCTCTGTGTCTCCTCTCTTCACATTCTCATACCCATTCACAGCCTTCACCCAACTAAGATGTTCCAGACTCAAGGAGCAGGCTTTGGGATTTGATTTCCTCATTTTTCTCTCATATTAGTGCCCCATTTAAAATGGATTCTAACAACCAGTTAGACACATTTCCGCTGAAGAGCAATGCGGGGAAAATAAACTCACAAGGAAGAATCAGAGAAAGAAAAGTAATCACATTTAAAATATTTTTGTAAATAAAAGCCGTCACATCTCTTTTCTATATAATATTAAGCAAGGCTGACTAATGCTGGCATCTGACATTTATGGAAAATATCAGACCAAGGACGTTGGAAAATCCACATTAAAATTTGAAAGAAGATGTTCCCACATTATACCAGGATCAGTATCTGGATGACAGTGTTTTTTTTAGACAAATCCCAGCTATGACAACGGAAGGCATAAAGCGAGTCTACAAAGCAGGTATTTTTAGAAATATGAGTGTGACTAGTCTATGCTCCTGTTTAGAAGGCAGATCAAAACTGAAGACACTAATTCTACTACAAGAGGTGCATCTGGCTGGCATATCAGTAAGAAGTAGTTTGTATTAACTACTTTTTTTTTCCACCACCTACCTCCCACACACCAGAGCTCTGAATATGTTAAGTTCTGAACTCGGGTAAAATATTCGGTTTCCTATTGGGAAGCTATGCTTTTAATTTTCTCCTGAAAGCCTACTTGTCACATGCCAGGGAAAGTCAGAGAAGCTTTAAAAAAACCACTGTAGTGGATCCAACCCAAATGCCCATCAACCAACAAGTGGATAAAGGACCAAACTGTGGTACTTATATACAATGGAATACTGCTCAGCCATTAAAAAGAATGAATTAAAGGCATTCACAGCAACCTGGATGAGATTGGAGACTATTATTCTAGGTGTAACTCAGGAATGGAAAACCAAACATTGTACGTTTTCACTGATATGTGTGAGCTAAGCTATGAGGATGCAAAGGACTAAGAATGATACAATGGACTTTGGGGACTTGGGGGAAAGGGTAGAAGGGGGCAAGGGATAAAAGACTACAAATAGAGTGCAGTGTATACTGCTTGGGTGATGAGTGCGCCAAAATCTCACAAATCACTGCTAAAGAATTTACTCATGTAACCAAACACCACCAGTACCCCAATAACCTATGGAAAAATTGTTTTAAAAAATAAAATAATAAAAAAAGAATCTAAAATGTGAAGGAAAAAAAAGAAAAAAAGAAAAGCCACTGTAGCCACACCTTGGCCAGCCCCTCCCAGGGAGTTCCCTGGGCTTGTCCACAGTGTGCAGCTATTTATAGCCCAGATCTCTCACTGGATAGACACGGAGACAGCAGGTATAGACAGCAGGGCTGCGTGTGCATGCAGATGTAGATGCCAGGGCTGCATGTGCCTGCAGGTGTGGACGGCAGGGCTGCATGTGCCTGCAGGTGTGGACGGCAGGGCTGCGTGTGCCTGTAGGTGCAGACAGCCTGCCTCCAGGCCATCGGCAGTTCTTCCTAAGCCATCCTGCTCTTGCCTTGCCCCACACACTCTTTGCTCTGATGGCCGCCACATCCTCCTTTACCTGGAGGAAAACATGAGGAGCCTCTGTGAGCAACATGTTCAGTCTCAGCCAAAGGAAAATGAGCACCTGAACTACATTGCTTGGTTTCTGCGAGCTGTTTTTTCTAGTATTAAGGAGAAAAAAATCCTGAGTTATGTATTATGTATCCATCATATCTCTCTTATCTCAGTTGCAAATAAATGTGGTTTACTGATGGGCTATTGCCATTTCTTTTGATCTTTTGAAAAAAAAAAAAGGAAACCAAACCACAAATCCCACTTCCTTTTAAGTCAGTCTAACCTGCTAGAGATGGGAACTGCCTTTATATCTACTGACCTTTCCTACACTAGATTAAGTGTTTCCATCCCTACACTTAAAGAAAGCACTGCCTCCAGAGCAGGAAGGACGGGTGAGCTGCAGACAGCTGTGCTTCAGGCTTTTTGCTGCCCATGGCAGAGGATTCACACAATTCATCCCAATCAGCCCTGCTCATATCCCTGGTGAGAGGCAATAACTTGTGAGCTGTCTGGGGCGAAGAGCTCACCCTGTGCTCGTGGAATGGGGCAGAGCAAGCAGGCACATGCAGGAATCAAGACGCAATGTGGCCTCTGTGGTGTTTCAAGGGACTAAGCTACACTGCAAATATACCCTTTGCTTCCATGAGCACATCCTGGACCTGGAATAGGGCCTGCTTGAATCCTTCTACTCTCAAGACGTCTAGGTAGTCTCACCAGCCTGAGAGTCTAACAAGGGATTTAGCCCAAGGTTCAGAGCTCTGCAGTCTCCTCCACCCAGAACGACTCTGTTTCTACTTTCTGCAGCAAAATTCCACATACATCCCAGTTTGCCATTTAAGAAAAGGCTACTGCAATTATGGCAGAAAAATGTTTCTACCTTGATGTGCTGGTAAGATATCGAATTTTATGACAGATCTCCCAATGCCAGTGTCCTGAGTGTCCAGGCCACATCCTTACTCATTTCACACACGTAGATGTCCTGCTCACGTACAGAAATCGCTGTGTTGATGTTGCTTTGCCCAGGGATTATGACTACTCAGCTCTATAGTAATTTTCTTCATATAAGCCAATGTTTAGAATGCCATGCCAACCTATCCTAACACTTCCTGCATCTTTCCTATCACATCCAATGCCACGGGGCAGGAGGAGATGCGTGACAACCCCTTTGTATCTAAGAGTTCTCTGAGAGTCCACGTTAAAACAAAGAGCAGCAGTTTAGGTCTTGCAGAGGTGTGTGATCACTTGACGAAACACAGGCTGAGGGTCAATGTCCTGACAATGACTACACTTTGCCCAGAACTGACTCTCCTGGAAACAGGTGGCCTGGCCTGCCTAAGGAAGTCTCTGCCCAAGTGTAGGGAGAAGCAATATCCACCTTCCAAGCTTTCTGAGCCTTACTCTGAGCCTGTTGACCCAGCAAAGGGAACACCATGGGCCCCACCCCTCCTACCCCACAGCCCTGATATCAGCATCCCTTTGCCATGCATGGAATGTCTAAACACAGTGCTACTGATGCCAAAGAGTCTTCCTATGTGCACACACCCAGCAATGGCCATAGAAAATTTAGCTCTGCCCTTCCCTAACACCATCTGCCCAAAAATACAGACAGCATCCAATTCTGTTTGTGGCATCGATAAAGCAGCCACTGCAAGCCTGAGTGCAGGCCGCACCTGCTCTAGTTGTGGGCAGAGCTCAATGTGCTGGCCTGGGGCTGGCATGGGAGCCTCAGGAGTGAGTGACCAGTCACATTCCATCCCATGCGACAGGGTAGCTCTCCCTGCTCTTGGTAAACAAATGGTCATACACAAACAACGTAGAGTTGTGCTGAGGTGGAAATTAAAGCAAGAAAAATAAAACTAAGTAGAAAAAGAAAGAAGCTATCCTGTATTAGGCTGATTTATCCCAGAGGCAGCAACAGGCATAGCCCAGACCCAGGAAGAGCCTTGATAAACACTATCTGAGAAGCTAGGACACAAAGGAATGTACTCTGGAGAACTCCCTCAGCAAATGGAGAAGAAAAACAAATTTTCCTTTCTCTTTTTAGTATGAGTTTATAGATTCCTGTTCTCTTTAACTAGTAACTTCAAGTATTTTGTTTTATCTAAGCGGCACAATGAACATCATAAGAAACCTGCACAGGCCTGAACTACAGCTGTCTGGGCACCATAGCAATGGTTATGAGATAAGCCCGTGCTAGACACTAGAGCAAACCAAGATAACAGCCATCTGGGCTGTATAGCAATGGTCATATGTAATTCTGAGTTACATACCTGCCACAGTTTGATTAACTGTCTTTGTTCTGCCTCTATTTCTTTGCTTTCATGCCACCAAAAGCCTGCTTCAAGCTAGCCCACCCCCTTTTTGAAGTGTGTATAATGTTCAAGAGCTGTCTTTGTTCTGGGCCCAGTCTCAGGATGTTAATCCACTGTGTCTGAATGCACTCCATAAAATCCTCCTGCTTTACCCTGAGGGCTCTCTGGTCCTCCTGATTCCCGCAACAGTGCCACAAAGGAAATTATAATAAAAGTCAAATGTAAAGTAAGTATCCTCTGAATCACCTAGTTTCATGGCTTTGAAAATGGGCTCCCTCAACACCTTGGACACCTCAGAAATTCTTGGCGCTTTTGCATGAAGTCCTGAGCAAGGAAACACTTGGCCCTTTACCATAAGCAACACAAGGTTCATTTAAAAAAAATCTGACATGTACAATTATTGTATCAATTAAAAATAATAATAAAGGCAAAAAGAAAAAATCCACCAGTTACAGGTGTATGGATATGTGAGTACATTAAATGCTTTAACCTCCTACACAGTTCTCAGCCAAACATAATTCTTCACATATATTGCTTTCTTGCACAAATTGCAAAATGGAAAAAGACCAACAATTTTTTTTTTCAAAGCTACTAAACACACACACACACACACACACACACACGCACACAATTGTCCAAAACCAGGACCAAAACCAGGATCAAAGCAGTTCTGAGTTTAAAACAATCATGCTGCCCATAATACATTATCACTAAACTATGGTGATTACACATTCCCTCTATTGAAAAACTGTGGTTACAAAAAAAAAGCAAGGAAAAAGAAGAAACAAATATTTGTACATGTAAACAGAGCACTGTTTTTTTCTGGGAAGACCATAGAAAAACGTGTACCCTTAATGGAACTTTGAAAAGGGAAAGGGTAAAGTGTTGTTTGGGTGAGAAAAACATTTTTGACCAAGAAGATGCCCAGTTTTAAGGGATATAAGGATATGGGATTTTGTCCTATGGAATTATGAATTCAAGCAGAGGGATGATAATTTATTAGATCTAAGTGAAAAAAGCCAGACGCAAAAGTCCACATATCGTGTGATTTCATTCATAGGAAATACTCAGAATAGGCAAACCCATACAGATAGAAAGTAGATTAGAGGTTTCTTAGAGCTGGTCAGGAGAGAAGGAGAGTAGAAAACAAGGTTTCTCTGTGGAGTAATAAAAATATTCTGAAATCAGATAATGGTGATTCTTGCACAACTCTGTGAATGTACTAAAACCCTACTCTGAATTATACACATCAAAATTGTAGGTTGTATGTTGATTACATCTCAATAAAAAAGGCTTTTATAATGAAGAGCTCTAATGGCTAAATCTAGTGAAAGAAAACAGTTGAAATAAAAGACAAAAGAAAGAATGGTTTAAACAGGGTTCTTCTTCTCAGAGTGAGTTTTTTTTGAGCTTTTTAAACTGTTGGGGCTCAGGAAACAAAACCCCAAAATGAAGCTCCAGCAGCAGCCTCAGGAGCCAAAGTTTTTCTCTGACCTTCTCCTGCCTTCCTGCCTCCCAGTCCTGTACTCTCCTGAGGCTGGCCTTAGAAACCACAAAGGTCCCCTCTTCACAAAGGTGAATCACAGAAACCAGAACTCCTTTCCCCAAAGCCAGCCATGAAACCTGAACATATTACTCTAACTCTCCCTCCACCTTTCTGTGTAAAAACTGGCCACAAAGGACAAAGGAATGACCTGACCTACCTTGTTTGCCAATTCCAGAGAGGGTCCTGCTTCACACTCAGAAGGAAGGCATGCTGCTCAGCGAGGCCAAGAAGAAGCTAAACAGACAGGCCTCACTGGGTTCCCCACTTAGTCTATGACCATTAGATCCTACTCTTTTTGTCCAATCATATTTCGACACAGCTGCCCATCCTTTGTTGAACCTAAGCATAAAAATGGACAATTTGCCCATATCTTTTTGGGTCTTCAATCTGAAAGCTCCCAGGTATACACAGTAAATAATACATATGCCTTTTCTTCAATTAATCTGCATTTTGCAAGTGGATTTTTCAGGGAAACTTCTGTTCTTGGCCCCTACAAAACACAGGATCTAGATCTGATTATTCTTTTTATTCCCTCTGCAGAATTAAGCACAATCTTATGCAGAAAGTATTGTGTTACCTGAGCACTGATGAAATGACACTGGGCAGCATCACAAGCCATCTTTCCAATGATTAGAAGGACAATAACCTTCTCCATTCTGTTCCTTTCCTTCAACTGTCACTACAGTGTCACCTAGGAGCACTCTGACACTCTGGTTTGATGTTACAACACAGCACAGTATGTACAGTTTGGTCTCAGTCATACTGAAGTTTGGCTAGTTTTCTAGAATTATCTTTACAAATAATAGCCTTGTGCTCATGTTTCCAAGTTAATGGTCTGGCTTTTACTTCCTAATTAAATGAAAAGGGCTTAAAATTCACAAGACTCACCTCTTCAATTACTTTTCAATTTGTAGTGTGATCATTTTAGCAGGAATTAAATTAGTTAGAAACCTGACTAAAATAAATGCAAGCTTCACACAGAAAATAATATATTCAGATAATTCATATGAATCACAATTAATTAATTAATCTTTTTTTAGACAAAGTCTCGCTCTGTCATCCAGGCTGAAGTGCAGTGGCACAATCTCGCTCAATGCAACCTCCACCTCCCGAGTTCAAGTGATTCTCCTGCCTCAGCCTCCTGAGTAGCTGGAATTACAGGCACATGCCACCACGCCTGGCTAATTTTTTATATTTTTAGTAGAAACGGGTTTCACCATGTTGGCCAGGCTGTTCTGAAACTCCTGACTTCAAGTGATGCACCCGCCTTAGCCTCCCAAAGTGCTAGGACTACAGGTGTGAGCCACCACACCTGGCATCAACAAACAATTAAGAAAATGAATGGTAGTGATGTAGAAAAATATTTCTGTACCTATGATAAACCATGAGTGTATGCTTATCATAAATATCATCACAGGGCTATCTTTGAAGAGCTCAGAAAATGCCTACCCATATCATATGCTGATATGTTACAGAGACATATGCTATGATCCCCATTTACAGACAGAAAATTAATAGGGTAAGAGGTTAACAGTCTCTTGCACACCTTGGAGTGAGTCAGTGACAGAGTTTTCTCCTCTAAGCCTCAGTGTTCTTCTCTTTATAATAGTGGCCTTACAGTGAGCAGAGACTATCATGATGGTTAAATGTGTCAGCATGTGGAAAAGGGAAAGTCCCTGGAAAGTGTCCAACACACAGCTGGTGTTCAAGAAGTATTGTATATAAATGTTATTAGTTAGTGTTCAAGAAGTATTGTATACAAATATTATTGTGTTACTGTTACTGGAAGGCTGATGCCTGAATATAGAAATGAAAAATAGAAAGACATGAAGAAAAACCGTGGCTGAAAGTCATACCCATTGCACTGTACATACCTGCAGCAATGTATGAGCCTCCCCCAGCTTTGTAGAGAAAATGGCTGGCAAAGGGGGCTGCACAGATGATCAAAAAGCTTGCGATGACTACAGCAACTATCCCCAGGAGCATCAGGACTGCCCAGAAACCACGGTAAACTGGAGACCCCAGGAGGAAAAGAGAAAAGAAAGAAAAATACACTTAGATTGTGGACACAGCAGATTGTCACAGTCAGTTGCTTTCATCTTCATTTTTCTAATTTCAGCCATGGCACTGCTAGATAGAATGCCAGGGATGGGTCTGAACAAACAGGAGATCTTATCAGATGACCTTCGAATCGGTGATGTCCAAGCTGGTGACCTTCAATCAACTCCTTTTGCTCAATGTTTGTGCCACACACATGCTGAATATACTGTGGGAGCTCTTTTTTCCATCAAGATTTTCCATTTTAGAAGCAAGAAGACCTAAGGTTCTTGCTTCTAAAGAGTACCCCCATTTAAGTACCCAGTTGGGTAGCATAGAAGTGTTTCATACTGAATGTCCAAACACATGTAAAGGCATTCACATTATTTACAAACACTACCTCACATCTTCTGCTAAGATATATTTGTACCATGATTATCTCCGAGAGCTGATAATAGTCACCCCAAGCCCCTAACCAAAACAAAAATATCCACTTCTATTTAGATTGTTGGCTCTATAGAAAACAGTCTAAGGCAATAAAAAATGACAAGCAAAACCATAAAAGAAGTTCGTTTAGCTATGCTTTCCAAGCAAATCTGAGAATTTAAATCAGATGTATTTAAGGCCTACCTCTTTCTATTAATATTTTCACTTAGAAAGATTCAAAATGAGAAGTATAGGAGTCTATAGGAGTCAAGGACAAGCAAGGCTAAGTTAATGGATACAGCTGGTGATAAATAGATAGTAGGTTTGGCGATATATGATAATCAAACAAAAAGGAATTCTAATGATCATTTTTGAGTTGGATAATTACCAATCTTAACCAATTTCATCATTTCCAAAAGGATAAAACGCTAAAATAAATTCTTGATAGTATAGATGGGGGAACACTCAGTGAAACATATTAGTCAAGTTATATTTTAAGAAAATATACAACTTGATAAGAAGGCAAAGAATATTTTTTTTTTTCTCAAGAAGCCTTCCTGGCAAAGAAGAAGTCTATCAAACAACTGGAGTTTTACAGGAAAGAGGATGGGAAGATGGAAATTTGAGAAGAGGAGTCACCTCAGTTAAATGGAAAAGGAAGGCTCGGATTTTTATATGAATAACCAAGTCCTGAAAACAGGAATACATGATAGGCTTTCACTTCCCATACCAATGCTGGCCACTTGGCATGGTTTCCAGGGCTGCTGTGTTAGACAATATTCTGCAGTTGTATCCAGGCTCAGCAGGGAACAGGGCAGTGAAGAGATACTAATGTCAACTTTGAGTATGGAAATTAAGAGTTGCAGAGTGTGGGCCAAATATTTGCTGTCCTTGTCCTACCACAGTTTATTAGGCAATTGGTGAGGCTCACATTTTATATTTTCGTTTACTTCATTTAGAAATAGGTTGAGGTTATCTTTCACAGGACAGCTTCTGTGCCAAGTGCTAGGGGTGTAATCATTAACAACAAGAAACAGCTCAGAGAATAAGAAATCCATTCTACGGCTGTACTGATCACAACTAAAACTAGGTAAGTATGACAAGCAACCACATAAGGACTGAAAGTAAATAATAGCAAGTGGAGTGAGAAGGAAAGTCAAGTCTTAACAAACATCAAGTTGCAAAGTTATCTGATTTTCTTCTTCTTTTTTTCCTCATGGATTTGGCCTGAAGGCAAGCCAATTGGGAACTGTGTAAAAGGTGTGAATAGCAAAAATCTTCAGTTGAATTCATTTCCTAGAAATCTAGGAAAATAGGCCGCTTAAAGCCAGAGTAAATCCCCATGTTTATTTTTTCCTCTTTTTATTCCCTTAGTCCTGCCTCCAGATCAGCTGTAAATACAGGTCTGCACTGCTGCCCCAGTGGAAGCATGGGCACTTAAGATCCCAAATGATGACCCAACCCTCTAGAGAGAGGAACAACAAAAAGGAACCCTCATTGTGCAAAGAGGAGGGAGGAATCATGGTTATGTTTTTTCCCCTTTCTCTTGCTGCTTGCTATGTGTCACGGATGCATGGAACTGTGCCACAGCACAGGAGTCCAGAACTCAGAATTCAACCTTTCTGGCCAGAGAAACAGGGCAAAAGAGTCCGAGGAGCCAGAGGGTGTAAAGAAAATCCCACAGAGAAAAGAGCTAAAGAAAAGACTCTGAAATTCTATGTTTGAACCTACACAAGTACCAACCACACCCCCAAGTTGCAAATGCACAGGAAACAGACCAAGAAGCATAGCAAAGTCTTTAAGAACCAAATTAGAGTTTGAAGACCATCCAGGTTCCACAGCAAGCCCTGAGTGGTGTGCGCCCCAGGGTGCACGGCACAAGGAGCATCACATAGACTTTGAAAAATGAATTGACATTGAAACTGCCACCACAGAAGAAAGAGACAGATTGGGTTGAGTGATTGTCTGCTGAAAAAAAAAAAATCAAATTTTTAAAAATCAACATTATCCAGAGAATTTTAACAGTGAATTCACTGAATTTAACACTTTGAATTTTGACAACAGAAAATTCAAGGTGTCCAGGATACAACCTGAAATTACTTGATATACCAACAATAATGAAAATCTGATCAATGATCAAAGAGACAGCCAACCCAAAGATGATTTAGATATATGAATTATCACACAGACTTGAAAGTAGTTATTGGAACCATTTTATATAGACCGGGGTGAATACTCCTGAAATAAATAGAAAGAAATTATAAGGTCTATAAATTACGAAAATAAATTTTTAGAATTAGAAAACACAATATCTGAAATTAAAACCCATGTTATGGACTCAATAATAAAACAGGGATGAGAGAGGACAGAGTAAGTGAACTTGAAAATAAAGCAATAAAAATTATTCAATATGAGAAACAGAAAGAAAAAAGATTGAAAACAAAATAAATGAAGTTTCAAAGGCTTGTGGAACAATATCAGAAGTTCTCACATTTGTGTCATTGGAGTCCTAAAGCAGAGGCCGTAGATATTGGTGAAGAAAAATATTCATAAAAGTAATGCCTGAAAACTTTCCAAATGTGATGAAACACAAATTTACAGATACAGGACACTCAGCGAACTCCAAAGAGAATAAACTCCTATAAATTAGTCAAGACACATAATAATAAAATTACCAAAAACTCTAAACAAAAAAAAAGTCTTGAAAGCAGCCAGAGGAAAAAATCATGACATAAAACATATGGGAAAATAATCCCAAGGCTCTAACTTTCTCATCAAGAATGATGGAAGCCAAAAGACAGTGGGAAAACATTTTTAAGGTGCTGACAGAAAAGACCTTCAACTAAAATTCTGCACGTGGTGAAAATATCTTATAGAAATAAGGGTAGGGTGAAGCCATTTGTGAGGAAGGAAAGAGTAGAATGTGTTACCAGCAGACCTGTTCTACAGGAAATGCTAAAGGAAGTTCTTTGGGCTAAAGAGAAATGACACCAGAGTTCATGTTAAACTTCAGAAATGGAGGAAGAGTAGCAGAAATGATTAATATCCATGTAAATAAAGTAGAATCTATTTCTTGTCTTAGTTTCTTTAAAAGATATTTGTTAAAATTTAAAAAATCAGCATAATACAGTAGAAAAACATAGGTGTTGGAATCAGAGTGATCTGAGTATTTACCACTTTCTTGCAAGGTAACTTTGGACCAGTTACTGAAACTCCTAGAAGTCTCTTTTTCTGTAAAATAGAGATGTTTGTGTCCATCCTTTAGAACTATTAGAAGAATGACTTACAATGTATATGAAGTGTATGGCATATAATAAGAAACCAGTAAAAGGCATTTCTTTTTTTTTTTTCTTTTTGAGACAGAGTCTTGCTCTGTCATACAGGCTGGAGTGCAGTCATGTAACCATAGCTCACTGCAGCCTCAAGCTCCTGGGTTCAAAAATCCTCCTGCCTCCTTCACCCAAAGTGCAGGGATTATAGGCATGAGCCACCATGTGTGGTGGCTTTTATTGCTGTTATTATCAAGATGGCATTATCACTGCACAGCAGGGGTCTTGTGTTCAGCAATAGGAACATGTATTCTTTCCCTTAGCTTGTATGGTCAGCCCTCTGTATCTGGGTTTTGCATCTGTGGATTCAATCAACCATGGGTCAAAAATATTTAGGAAAAACACAACAAAAAATCTCAATACAACAATAAAAATCACACAAATTGTAAAACAATACAGTATAACAACAATTTACCTAGTACTTGCATTGTAGTAGATATTAGAAGTAATTTAGAGATGATTTAAAGTATACAGGAGGATGTGCACAGGTTATATGCAAATACTATGTCATTTCATATCAGGGACTTGAGTGTTCACAGATTTTCATATCCTCAGGGGGATGGGTCCGGGAAAAAATTATATGTGGATGCTGAGAGACAACTGGATGGCTGTACACTGTTTCTGATGTGCCACTGAGGTTGGAACATCTCTTTAAATGATAGCTTAGAGTGTAGTAGTCATGTTTGGGCAAAGTAGACTACTGATACAGAAAGTTCTACGAAGTTCTCATACCATCTCTCATGGGAACGTTTTCTGCTCATTTACCTCCTAAAAAGGTAGTGGCCATATTCCATATCACATGACTCTACTCCTACAAACCTAAAACATCAGTAAATGGGAGCAGATACCTGACACACAGCCAATGCATGGTGACCTCTGACCCATGCCTTCTGAAGAACAGTTTGAAAGATGAATTGGAATCATGCCTGTGATCCCCTAGGAGCTGGAAAACTGAGAAAGCAAGGTGATGAGCAGCAGAGCAGAAGCTCACAGGAGGCACTGATAGCCCGGTTCAGATGAGCCAGGGAAGCCCAGGCTCAGGGATCCTGAACTAGGTCACACAGATGGCAGAGGAAGCAGCAGGAGCATCGAGGCAGCGGGCAGCGGATGGGACGTAAGAAAGAGACACACGATGAGGCAGAGGAAGAAACAGAGAGCAAGACAGAAGTGGAGAACAAATGCGCCCCAGAGTGCTGTCATTCCTGACCACTGCAAGTCCCTGCCCTTTCATTTGTTCTAGCAAAGGAGCCCAGCTTTTGATTCTGAATCCCCTGTGCAAAGCAGGAACCACAGATTGGTATTTAAAGGAAGAGAGGGCTTTGGCTGCTTGGAGAGCTTTGATCACATAGAAATAGCCTCCAAGTCAGATGCCTGAGTGCCGTCACCATGTGCTTTGTTTCCTGCCTATGCTTCTAACATTCAAAAGCGCATAACATCAAGCATATTATAAAATTTGTTGGAACTTCCTATTTTCTAGCTAATTATATTACATAGTTTTCATATGCACCATACTTCGATTGCAGAACTAAAATATGCAGTCATAATAAAGAATTGTCTTGTAGAATTGCGTACAGTTCATGCACTCTGTAAAGTAAAACTGAGCCAACCAGAAAATCTTCAACACAGAGTGAATTAAGTGCATTTATTTGGGAATTGAAACATGATATGGGAGCTCCTCTGCTTATTAATTATGTGACTATGATAGACTTTAGTTTTCTAATATGGAAAGCAGTATTCTTTTCGTAGGTTTATAGTGAGGATTAATTGATATAATATATGAAAAGTGGCTGCATGTAGTAAGCACTCAAGTATATTTGCTATGATTATTATTAATTATGACACTTTGTAATAAAATGGTCTTGTCAACAATGTGGCTGATACTAACAAATATCATCCAATCTCATGGATCTAGGGTGGAGATAGGCTTTAAATTATTTATATATATATATGAACATACACATATGCACACACACACATATATTAACACTGAAAACGAAAGACTGTCCTTAGAGGCTATAAATGTGTCTGTGTGTGTGTATGTGTGTGTATACACACATATAAAATTATATATATTTTTAGGTATATATATAAAATTTTATATTCCTATACAATTTTTGGAGGATATTTTTGTTTGGTTAGTGATTTATATCGTTTCAATCTCTTAGATCTTGACTGTATCTCAGAGAAAACCGAGTTGGTTTTCTTGTTCTTTATATGAACTTGTAAAACTACACAGCCTTGTCTTTGAAGGTTTTGGACTGTGCCTAGTAGAAGCATCTCTAAAAATCCATTTGTCTCATTAGATACAATTCAATGTTTAACTTAAATAATATTGAACTTCTATTAGTGCCTATTAGAACATGAAGCAAGATTTACAATGGAAATACATTTACACGTAATCTATACAATCACAATGTGGATAATTAAAAAAAAGCACATGTGAACCTGTGAAAGGATTAAAGAATTAAAGAATGGTTTTAAAGAGAGTAAGTTCTGTTGATTGTTCTATCAACTGGTAAATTGGCCTATGAAGAGCTCCTTGGGCAGGTGCTGAAATGAGGATGGTGGCCAATCAATCCAACAACAGATGTTGTATAAATAGTTCTGGAGAATTCAGTTTATTTTCCCAAACAGACTAAACTTTTACAGAATTACATTTTCTAGCAACTTATTTCATAACTTTATTCTAGTAGATCTAGACTGAAAATCATCAGCCAAAAGTGTACTGAAATAAGATATCAACATATTCTGTGTAACTATATCATTTCATATTTTTCTAACATTTCCCTTTATACATAGTATTTTCTAGTAATTATTTGAGAAGTATTCTGTTGTTTATTTATAAATAAAACTGGCTGGGCACGGTGGCTCACGTCTGTAATCCCAGCACTTTGGGAGGCCGAGGCAGGCGGATCATTTGAGGTCAGGAGTTCAAGACCAGCCTTGCCAACATGGTGAAACCCCATCTCTACAAAAAATACAAAATTAGCCAGGCATGGGGGCATATGCCTGTAATCCCAGCTACTCGGGAGGCTGAGGCAGGAGAATAGCTTGAACCTGGGAGGTGGAGGTTGCAGTGAGCCGAGATGGTGCCACTACACTCCAGCCTGGGCAACAGAGCGAGACTCCATCTCAAAAAAATATTCAGTAAATAAGTTAACTAATAAAATAAAACAGTCATTGAATCATTAGAGATTGTCTAGTTTGTTAAATAGAGAATATAGGGAATGCAAATCTATCTTCCTGATGTCTCAATTTTATCCACAAAAATATATAATAGAAAGAGTATTAACTGTATCACAAATTCAAATTTCAGATTCAAGCATAGGTCAAAGGAGCTCATGTCTTGGGTATACCTGAAAGGTCAAATTCAACGTGATGTGAGTAGGCAGTACAAGGAAACATCTGTTAAAAATCCTTCAGGAAGGAAACTTAAAAATAACCAAAAACTACAGGACAGTGAAGGCCATGAAGTAAAGTTGACTATTAATTATGCACACTAACATGTGTGTGTGTCTGTATGAGTGTGCTTCTGCATATCTATGTGCCTTTTTGTGCATGTGTGAAGATTACCACAGGCAAGAAGCTAGTGGCAGAATGGGAATCTGTTCTGAATTCAATGGAAAAAGTTAGGAAAGTAAAGCCCCATAGTATTTCTTTTTCCAGAGAAATAGAGTAAAAAATGCACTAAAACTTCATTAATTTAGATGATAGGCAAAAGCAGCCTGACGTTTTAACTGTAGCTGATTTTAGAATAAGTTCCATTCCAAGTCATTCACATCCATCCAACAACTCAAACTGGTGTCTCATCAGGGGCCTCTAAGAGGGGCCTTGCCAGGCTTGCTTTGAGAATGGGCACAGTGCTGACAACCAGAAGCCACTTAATTTAGCAAACATATGCTGAGGGCTTTCTACGTGCAAGGCACCAAAAACTGCCAGAGTAAGACATAATCCTTGCCCTCGCAAGTTCTTTTCCCCAGAAGGAAAAGCATATTTGCTTTTTTTAACGCTGGGTGCTAAATATACCTAGTAGAGGTATGCTTGAATATTGTGGTGTCGAATGGCATGGAAAGACCATGATTTCAGGGCTGAGTAGCAGTGAGAAAGGGCGTATGGTGCTGGGTCTCAGCATTTGTCTACAATTCATGGGGCAGAAGGCAGGAGCAGGGTCATGCTAATCAAAGAGGGAAAGAGTTCCATGGAATGTGGGGTAAGAAGCTGCTCCCTGCGGCTGCCACCAGGTGGATGAGGGGAAGAGAAAATGGGGAACCTGGAAAAGTGGTTGAGGCTTTGTTTTCCCTTCCAAGGAGCTGGTCCCCTATCACATGGGTGTCAGGGGGTACTCAAGACCATTGATCAGAGACACCAGTCCAACTGGTATCAGAGTATCCCTGTTGTAAGTATACAGAGAATGAACTGCTAGGAAAAAGAATAAAACAAGGAAAAGCTAATTAAGGTAGCTACTGTAGCAAACCCAAGTGGGAGCTTTTAAAAGAATGACCCAGAGCTAAGCAGCTGGGATGGAGATGACATAAGCTTTGGTGTTACTGTTGTTACAGGTGGTGAGAAACCAGGAAGAATCAAAAGCGTCTCTACGGGTTTTCATTTGCAAGCAAAACCAGTTTGTTCTGTTAAGATATTTAAATATTTCCTCTTGATTTTGCATAATATAATTTGCAGAACAAACCTTCTTTCATAGAGGGTATAGAGAGAAAAGTCAACCCAAATGATCACAATTCCAAATTTGTAGTGTTTTGATAAGTGATTTTGTTGTACATACAAAAATGTAAATATTTTATTTGCAGCTTAAAGATAAACTTAAGTGTTATTCATTTTTCAAAACTTGCTATATTGCCTCAGACACCCACAAAGCTAGTTCATAAAGCTAATCCTGTGTTTCGACACATCCTCAAGCACACGCAGTGTGAAGTGCTATAAAATGTTCCAAATGAAGCCAAAACAAAACACGCCACTACCCCCCACCTCCCTCGCAGCAAATGAGGGCCGCCAGCATATGTCGCCTCGCTTTAGGCAATGTGCTTCTGTTGTGCAGGCCAGCAAGCCTGGCCTTCATCTCCATACACTGCTTGTCTTGGCAGTGTCGGGCAGGTCTAAAAATACAGTAGTGCCTGCACCAAAGCAGAAGGACAGGCTGTACAGTATCTCTGCATCTGAACCCCACAATCATGAACATGCCAAGCAAAGTCCAGTGCTCAGCGTGGCCCATTGATTTGTTTTCTGGACGCTAAGAACTCTTAGATCAGATGGAGTTTATTAACCTCCCACCCTTAAACATTGCCCGATTCAGGAGATGCTTCACGGAGGAAGCACACTGGGCAGAAGGGGCAGGGATTCCACTTTCCACTCTGGCAGTGACCTTGAGAAAGTCCTTGAAGCAGGAGAAGCATGAGTTTCTTCACACAGGGTTGAGAGCATTCCCATGTTCATTATCTCACTTGCTCCTTCTAAAAAGCCTAGGGGTTAGGAGGGAGGCTTCCTGGGTGCCAGGAAGGGTGGTTTTGCAGTATTAGTGGTCCTATGGGTGGTGGCTACAGTAACAGGAGTAATAATAGTCCATTGCAACTTTGAAACAGCCGTCACCAGAATCCTCAAGGTCACAGAGCTGAGGGGACTGAGGTCCTGTGTATAAAGACACTCAGTGCCCACCCCAGGGGACCAGGTGAGCACACAGGGCCTAATCTCCAGCTCCAAGGTCCTCCCCTGCCCACGTCTCCCTCAGTAGGGAAGGGAGGCAGGTCAGTGGCCCCAATCTCTGCCACACATCAGAACCACTTGGAGAGCCAAAACATAACACCCATGGCTAGGATTCCAAACCAGACCAGCTGAATGAGGATCCCTAAGGGTGGACACAGGCATCAGTGTTTCTTAAAGCCCACTAAAGCTGGGTGCAGTGGCACACTGTGTAATCCCTGTTACACAAGAGGATCGCTTGAGCCCAAGAGTTTAAATCCAGCCTGGGCAACATAGCGAGACATTCTCCACCCTTGTCTCTCAAAAATAAACAAATGTTTTTAATAATAAATTTTAAAAAATAAAGCCCACTGGGATGCTGTGATATGCAGCCAGATTAAGAAAGGTAAGACTCCTGGTCCCTCTGAGCGGCTACTTTTAATGAGCAGGTTCTGCAAGTCAGGCAATGGCTTAGCCCTCACATGTGTTCTTTCCTCTGTCTTCCCAGCAATCTCTATGTTGTATTTTACAGATGAGGCTCAGAGAGGTTAAGGCACATTCCAGAAATTAAAGAGCCAGTAAATGATAGGTTCAAGATTTTAATTCAGGGCTGTCTGGAGAATCCACTATCACTAGTCTTATGTTTGTTGTGTTTTTCAAAGTTGCTTGGCACTGATCCCTCTGTATCTTCTAGGTTCAAGTCTTCCCATTCTGGCTCCTCCTGCTATGTCTGCTAGAAATTTTCAAAAAATGCTGAAGTCCTCTAAAGGAAAAGTTATTACCATCCCTCAAGGCCCTTCTTTGCAATCCTGTTTCCTCTAACTAGAATAAATAGCCTTCCTACTTACCATGGACTGAATGTGCTCACTCACTCAAATTCATATGTTGAACCCCTAACCCCCAAAGTGTGAGAGAATTTGAAGATGGAGACTTGAGGAAGTAAATAAATTTAGATGAGGTCATGAGAGTAGGGTCGCCATGATAGGATTAGTGACTTTATGAGAAAAGGAGGAGAGAGTTCATTCTCTTTCTGCCAGCAAGAGTACAAAATACAAAGCCATCTGCAACCCTGAAGAGAGCCCTCCTCAAACCCAGCCATGCTGGCACCCTGATCTTGGACTTCACGCCTTCAGAGTGATGAGAAATAAATGTCTTGTTTAAGCCGCCAGACTGTGGTATTTTGTTACAGCAGTCCAAGTTGATGAAAGAACTTCTTCATCTAAGCATCCTTCCTTCCTTAAAGGGACATCACGGAGAGAGTTACTTCCTTACCTCCACTAAAGGCAGGAACGTGTAGAATCAGTCGGAATAGAGGTATATTCAAGAGTTGGAATACCCTTTAACGGGTGTGCGACCTTCGCCAAATTACTTGGCTTCTCCATGCCTCAGTTTCCTTCCCTAAAATGTGATGATTAATACTTATTTTATAATTAGGATGATTGGGATGAAGGTCAGCACTAACTGAATGCCAGTCAGTAGACTGAGCACCATACTGCCATTCCCTGTGCAATCTCCGTCCACTTCCTGATTGTGAGTGTCCAGGACTCAGTCTTGCTCATCTCTCTAAACCCAGTGGAAGCTTTATGGCTGGCATGTAATAGGTGCTCAATAAAATATGAGTAAGTAGAGAATCAATAATTTACCACTCAATACCCCCTGTAATCCCAAGATTAATGAGATATTCAATGGCCATGGAACAGAGTGAAGCAAACTCATTCAAAATGGAAATGAATCCAGGATCTTGATCTCACTGTCATAATCACTGGAGAATCTTTAGAAAGAGAAGCAGGCCTTGGAAAAAGAAGAGCTAAGGCATCAAGGGATCGAATGTTGACACCTGAGTACTAAGTAAGACAGCTGAGGCCAGACGCGGTGGCTCACACCTGTGATACCAACACTTTGGGAGGCCAAGGCAGGTGGATCACGAGGTCAGGAGTTCAAGACCAGCCTGACCAAGATGGTGAAACCTCATCTCTTCTAAAAACACAAAAATAAGCCAGGCGCTGTGGCAGGCGCCTGTAATCCCAGGTACTCAGGAGGCTGAGGCAGGAGAATTCCTTGAACCCAGGAGATGGAGGTTGCAGTGAGCTGAGATCACACCACTCCATTCCAGCCTGGGTATGTAGTACCCATCTGTGACAGAGTAAGACTCTGTCACAAAAACAAACAAACAAACAAACAAACAGATTGCTGAGTGCTATGTAATCTTCCTCTCCACGTGCCTGAATTCCAGTGCTTCAAATGAATCAAGAACATCAGGGACTTCTGTAAATGCTCCTGCCCAATTCTAAAACTGCCAGAAAAGACAAATTTCCTCATTCAGTGATTAAAAAAAAAAAAATTGATCTACACCTGAAAAGACCTGTGATCTTTTAGACTAAGCCATGATAGGAACATTTTAAAACCACTTTATTCTTATACTTTTTTAAACACTAAATTGGAATCTGCTTGCTTTGGCTTTTGTACAGACAATAGAAAATAATTATAGCAAAGGCTTATTTACTTAGTGGTAAGTATTCTAGGACCCCCGAGTCTTCATTTTCATAATTTTTAGGTGATTTTCCTCATAAACATCTAACATCCAAGAAATCACATTTCCCCAGGGAAACGTATAGTCTTTTATGATATTGTTATTATACATCTTGGAATCTTTCTCTTAGGTATATGAATTAAAAGTAGTTTCTACGATTTCTGTATCAGAAAAGTTAGTTCAGAAATTTCATAGTATTAAAATGATTAGATACTTTCCCCTCTATTTGTACTATAAGACACCTAGCAAAAGGAGTGGTTAACAACTAAGTTGAGTTCCACACTCTCATTTACAAGCTTGAGCAATGATTGAAAATCTACCTTGTATCAGCTACTGTGCTAGGCTAGGTGAGCACTTACTGGTGATATACTATGAAAAAGTACAATACGTGCTACCAAGCAGTCTAAAAGGAAAGAAATATACAATTAGATGGCTATCGGCTATGCCAAGTGCAAGGAAAGACTATGGATGGTTTATTACACCAGAATAGAGAAAGGGTGCAATCTTAGTATATTGCATAAAAGCTCTCTGGGGGAGGTGATTCTTAAAGGGGAGAGTGGGACTGGCCTGAAAATGGAAACAGCAGAGCAGGCAGTAAGAAGAAAGGGGACTGAGGAGGAACAGGGAGTGGCACTTGGAGGAACTCAGCTTGCAGGTGCAGAACAGTGAAAAGCTTTGGCTTCAGGGAAGTAGCTGGAGGGAAAATGTAAGGAACATGTCATAATGGTCCTTTTATGATGTGCTCATTTTTCAGTGGAACATTTTGGCCCAAGTTGCATGAACTTTTCATACAAATGATATTGTCGGAGGTGTTGGAACCAGAGCAACTCCATCTCGAGCTGGGTAAGATGAGGCTGAAACCTACTGGGCTGCATTCCTAGATGATTAAGGCATTCTAAGTCACAGGACAAGATAGAAGGTCAGCACAAAATACAAGTCATAAAGACCTTGCTGATAAAACAGGTTGCAGTAAAGAAGCTGGCAAAAACCCACCAAAACCAAGATGGCGATGAGAGTGACCTCTGGTCGTCCTCACTGCTACACTCCCACCAGCGCCATGACAGTTTACAAATGCCATGGCAACGTCAGGAAGTTACCCTATATGGTCTAAAAAGGGGAGGCATGAATAATCCATCCTTTGTTTAGCATATAAACAAGAAATAACCATAAAAATGGACAACCAGCAGCCCTAAGGGCTGCTCTGTCTATGGAGTAGCCATTCTTTTATTCCTCAACTTTCCTAATAAGCTTGCTTTCACTTTACAGACTCACCCTGAAGTCTTTCTTGCGCGAGATCCAAGAACCCTCTCTTGGGGTCTGGATATGGATGTCTTTTCTATAACAATATTAAAAAAATCACTGACTAACAACATTGGCTGTTTGTCCACATGGAGCTTCAATCCATCAATATCAACACCACTGACAAAATGCTTGCAGTCTGGTTTTGCATGGGAGTGTTTTCAGTAAGAAAAATAGACCAAAAAAAAAAAACGTAGAAAAACACATACTTTATTTTCGTTCTTATAGAGCCTTATATTTTCCTGATGCTTTTTTCTTAAGTGGTAAAATACTGTGAGACAAAGGCATGGAAAACTCTGACAATACTTTCTGTAAACTAGTCTACCCAGTGGGGAAGTTGACATGATCAAGGGACCTTATAGAGAAATTTGAATAAAAAGGGAGAGGTACAAAAAGTTTCTAGGAAGAAAATAAAGATACAGAGATAAGAGTAGCTATCAGCTGATTGGCTGAGAGGGTTGTACCGGCAAATAGTGGCCTGTGCCTGCCAGCAGATGCCTTGGAAAAATACTTGGCCAGTTCAGAATCAGGTCCTGCGTAGTTTGGGATGTGAACCACATACGCACAGCCAGGGTAAGATGAGTGTCTCGTTGGGACAGACAAGATATCTGAGACACAGCTAGCATCTCTGGCAAGGCAAGCATACCTCATTATCCTGGAACAAACCTGTGCAGTTTATTTATCCACAGGCTGAGAATCGCATTTTCTTTACTTATCAAGAAACATGATCATTGCTGGTTTTTTGTTTGTTTTCTTAGAGACAGCTTCTCACTATGTTGCTTAGGCTAGAGTGCAGGGTTGTTCACAGGCATGATCATAGCTCACTATAGCCTCAAACTCCTGTGCTCAAGAGATCCTCCCACTTCAGCCTTCTGAGTTGCTGGAACTAAAAGAGTATACCATTGCACCCAACAGATCGTTGGTGTTTAATGTCAGCATTCACTGAGTGCAGTACCTCCCTGGGCATCTTTTATGGACTTGGCTCTTCTAAGGATGGAGCTAAAGGAATGTGGTGGAAATGTCTGGTGGTAGCCTTGAGTTGTCCTCACTGACCTGACAACTATTTGCTGTGTCTTCTTTAGAAGCAAGTCACTTAACCAGCCATCTTAATTTTCTATTTGCTTCTCAATAAAAAAGAGAATCAACAGCATCAGAAGTCACTTCCGACTCTCCTGCTTATACTCTCAGCATGTAGATTGTCAATATTTCTTTTTGATAATGAACTGCATACATTGAACTTTCCAGTTTCTATTTGAAAAAACCAGCCATCTAAAATTGCCCATTTTACGCAGGAAATCATTGCAAAAATCAAACATAGTGTTCCCATAGCTACTCTGTATACGGTTTAGAAGGGGGTTTCATTTTCCTTATTTATTTGCAGTGATAGGATATATCTTTGGAAGACTTCCTCTCTAGCTACTCAACATAGCAAGCTGTTACAGCAAATACCCTCCATAGTGCATAACAACAGCTGTTGCTCTGGAAACAAGTTAACACTTTGCTTTCCATGAGACATTTCACTTTCCTTAACAATATTAAATCTATGGTTTATTGGTGTAAATAACAGCCTTGGCCTTGGCTATGTACAGACTTGAAGCAATGAATTTGGGTACTAGGAAAAGCATCTGATAAAAATCAATTATTTTTAAAAATATTAACACTTAAAAGTCACTGTAATTTTATCCCCATGCCCCCAAACTTGTTTCTAAATAGAAAAAAAAAAAAAAAAGATATTGATGCTCTATACAGAACTAAAAAGTAAAATAATAGAGCTTACCAAATCTTCCCTAATTAACAAATAGATCTTGTTTTAAAGTGACTATTGCTCATGAGGAACATGAAACATAAATATTTTTAAAATGTTACTAAAGTTGACTACGAAAAATGTTATGGAAATGGAGGCAGCTTGCTGATCTTTGGGTGGAGACCAAACTTCTTTGTTTCCTTAGCTTCAGATGAAATCCTTGGCTTTCAAGTGAGTCCTGATGTACTACTATGAGGTAGTGTATTAAGATTCAAGGGGGCAACATATAAAAAGTAAAGTGTGATTGAATAAAATATGAGCCCCATATGTTTTCATAATTCCATTTAATTTGAAATAAAAATGAGATAAAGTCATTTATTGTGGTTTTAATAATTTTTATAAAATAGCAAATAAAAATTATTTTTCTATTTTATAAATTATCAATATGTTAGTAGAGTTTTATTTATTTTGGTTTTTTTTATGGAGTTTTACTCTTGTCACCCAGGCTGGAGTGCAATGGCGCTATCTTGGCTCACTATAACCTCCACCTCCCGGGTTCAAGCGATTCTCCTGCCTCTCAAGTGATTCTCCTGCCTCAGCCTACCGTATGGCTGGGATTACATGCACCAGCCACCACACCTGGCTAATTTTTGTATTTTTAGTAGAGATGGGGTTTCGCCATGTTGGCCACGCTGGTCTCAAACTCCCGACATCAGGTGATTTGCCTGCCTCGGCCTCCCAAAGTGTTGGGATTACAGTCGTGAGCCACCACGCCGGGCCAATATGTTAGTAGGCTTCAATAAGTAGAAGAAACAAGAAAAAATAAATAGCTTTGATGAAATTACTATGGTGACTTTGAGCAGTTTATGGCTCTAATTGTTGATAATTTCACTGGGTCAAATTCCTCATCCCAGCACTGGAGTTCAAGCAGTACTAACGTTTACCTTTTATGAATGATCTAAAATGTGTTGGTGAGCTTGATAAATAAAAATCCCATGAGGCAAAACGTTAGGTCAAACGTTTTTCTACATTGCTCTGGACAACCTACTAAATCCAAGGATCAGATTTCGGTTGCGCCTTTCTCTACTTCTCAGCAGTATTTGGCCCATCTCATCATTCCCTGCCCTGAGAAAAACATTCATCATGATTCCTGCCTCCCAACTGCCCATCCTTAGTCTCCTTTGCTGGCCCCTGCCCTTATCCCTGACCTTGTAACAATGAAGCATCCTAGGGCTCAGTCACTGATCTCCCTTCTCTCTGCACTCACTCTCATGTGGTTTAGTCTTATCCCACAGCTTTATAACCTCCATGCCATGATGCTTAAATGCACAATTCCTGCCCAGACCTCCACCTTTAACTCCAGACTCTGCAATCCAAAAGCCTACAAAACTCCACTATGTATCTTAAATGTAACATGTTCAAAAACTGCAAATCATCCTCTTAAAAACCAGGTCAATCTCAGTCTTCCTTCTCCAACTCTACTAATAGCAACTCCATGCCTCCAATGGCTAAGGACAAAAAACAATCATTAATGACTGCTCTTTCCCTTACACCCCAAACCCAGCCCATCAGTTAATCCAGTCAGCTGTTCCTTCAGAATATAACCAGATAAAGTTAACTTCTGCTCCCAGGAAAATGAAGTAGACACACTTGTCCCTATTCCTTCTGGTAAGTACAACTAATAACTCTGGACATTTTCTATAAAACAAGCATAAGAAGTCTCTAGAAGGAGGAGAGCAGAAGACAGGCCGGCAAGGGACTTTGAGACCCAAGGAACAGCACTGTGCCTGGTGAGTTTCCTGGGTTTTCTTATTGCCCATGTATTTAAGACTTAGTGATGGAAAAGCCAGCAAGCCAGAATCAACAATGAGCACAGATTAAAAAACAAACAAAATGCCCATCCAAAGGAGCAGGTAAAGGATAGCACGCCAAGGCAAAAAACTTTTAGAAAATAACCCCTCTACTTTGACCAAACACTACAAAATACTGCAGTCCCACCACTACAAGCAAAAACTGAGAGTGTACACTCTCTCCTCCACAGTTTGTAACAAGGTGTCTCATCCACATCCCTTCCACCCCCACAAGACCAGGTCATATCAGAGAAAGCTGAATAAGGAGGCTGGACTTTCATCCCTGCAGAGTGGCCAGGAGGTCACCCTCCACAGTGATAGTAGAGACCATATAAGGTGCAAAGACTTCTACTCCTAAGAGGTAGAAATGAGGTAGCCCCTCCTAACTAGAGTGGTGTCATAGGAGGCCTAGTGGAGGGTCACTCACCACCCCCACTGCGTAATGTCCCCCCACCACCACCTTTGTCAGCAGAAGCTATGGTTAGAACTGTAATGAGGTCTTGCCCAATGAGGTTGGTATCAGAGGAAGCATCATGGGAGGCCAGAACCCTCACTAGCACTCAGCAGCAACAGGGAGCCTCTCTCTACCACAGGTAACAGAAGAGGCTTGGGGGTGCCTGGAATTAATGAGGCAATGCCTACTCCTTCCTTCACTGGAGGGGTATGAAAGGAAGCCAACTAAAACAAAAGATTTAAATAAGATCCAACGTCTTATAATATTCAGAAAGTTCAGTCTTCAATAAAAAATCATTAGTGATACCAAGAACCAGGAAAATCACCACTTCAGTGAAAAAGAATAATCATTAGACACTAATGCTGAGATGTCAGAGACGATGAAACTATTTGATGAAGATTTTGAAATAGCCATGATCCAAAAAAAAAAAAAAAAAAAAAAAAAAAGGCTTCAATGGCAAATGTGAAAATGCTTGAGCCAAATTTTTTTTTTTTCCCCGAGACAGTGTTTCACTCTTATTGCACAGGCTGGAGTGCAATGACGCAATCTTGGCTCACTGCAACCTCCGCCCCCTGGGTTCAGGCAATTCTCCTGCCTCAGCCTCCCGAGTAGCTGGGATTACAGGCATCCGCCACCACACTGAGCTAACTTTTTTGTACTTTTAGTAGAGACGGGATTTCATCATTTTGGCCAGGCTGGTCTCGAACTCCTGACTTCAGGTGATCCACCCGCCTCGGCCTCCCAAAGTGCTGGGATTACAAGCATGAGCCACCATGCCTGGCCTTGAATCAAATTAAAAAAAAATAGAAAGTATGAAGAACCAAATGGAAATTTTAGAATTGGAAGATATAATTACTAAAATGAAAACCTTAACATATGTCTTTTATAGCAGAATGAAGGGGACAGAGAGAACAGTAAGTTAACTTCAAGACTGAGTAATGAGAATTATCCAATCTAAAAAGCAGAAAGAAAATAGACTTAAAAAATGAACAAGAAATGACAGCCCTGTAGAATTATAACAAAAGGTCTAACATTCACGTCTCCTAAATCTCAGAAGAGCAGAAGAAATAGGATAGGGCTGAAAAAGTATTCAAGGAAATTATGACTGAAAATTTCCAAAGTCATCAAAAGACATAAATCTAAAGTATTGAGAAGCTAAGCAAGTCCAAACAGGATAAACCCAAAGAAATACATATCAAAACGTGATAATTAAACTTCTTAAAACTAAAGGCAAAGAAAAATCCTGAAAGCAGGGATGCAGGAACAACACCTTACATAGAGGGAAAAACAACTTGAATGACAGTGGATATTTTATCAGAAACCATGAAGGTCAGGAAAAAGTGGCATAACATTTTTCAAGTACTAAAAGAAAAAAAATTGTTAACCCCAAACTTTATACTTAGCAAAAAATATAATTCAGGAATGAAAGAGAAATCAAGACATCCTCAGATGAATGAAAACTAAGTTTTGTCACCAACAGAATTACTAGGAAGATAAAAGGAGTTTTCTAAACAAAAGCAAAATAATAGAAAAACACCAGAAAGGAAGCAAAAACAATGGAAAGAGTAAAAATATGGGTAAATACAACATATAGTCTTCCTCCTCTTAAGTTTTCTAAACGATGTTTGATGATTGAAGCAAAAAAAGTAAGATGTTGCATGCAGTTCTCAACATACGTAGAAGAAATATGTGAGAATTATAATTGCTAGAGGGTAAAGGAACATAAAGAAGGCAAAGTTTTGTACTTTACTTGCATTGGTAAATGTCAACATCGATAGACCATAATAACATGTATTTATGATGTAATAGCTAAACCGATGATTATAGAAGTTATACAAAGAGATACATTCAAGACCACTATAGATAAATCAAAACAGAATTCTAAAAATATTTCAAGTAACCCCTAGGAAGGCAGGAAAAGAAAGCAGAGAAATATAGAAGGCAAAAATCAATATGATAGAATTAAGCCATAACATATCAATGATAATATTAAATATAAATGGTCCAAATACATCAACTAAAGGCACAGCTTCCCAGACCAGATTTTTATAAAAAATCACCCAACTATACATTATCTATAAGACACTCACTTCAAATTTGGTGATACAGGTAAGTTGAAGGTAAAGAATGAAAAAGTGTTATATCATTCAAATATTAATTAAAAGAATGTAGGAGTCACTATATTAATATAAGATCAAGTAGACTTCACCACAAAGAAAACTACTAAAAACATCATATATTGATAAAAAGCTCAATCTACTAAGAAGACATAGCAATCCTTGATGTGTATGTATAAAAAAGAACGGAGCTATAAAACATGTGAAGCAAAACCTGATGGAACTGAAAAGGGAAACAGACAAATCCGCAATTTTAATTGAAGACTTTGACACCTCTCTCTTACTAGTTGATGGAACAACTACACAGAAAATTAGAAAATATATAGAAAAACTAGACAACATCATCAACCAACAGGATCTAACTAATCAACATTTATAGAACACAATAAAACTACAGAATATGCATTCTTTTCAAGTATCAAGGAACATATACCAATACTGATCATATCCCAAGCTGTAAAACAAATCTCAACCATTTTAAAAGAATTGAAATTATACGGATTATGTTCTTTGCCCACAATTGAATGAACTAGAAATCAATTACAGAAACATAGTACTGGAAGTCACAGTCTGTGCAATAAGGCAAAACAAAAAAAAAGGAAATAAAAGATATTTAAATAAGAAAGAAGAAATAAAATTGTCCCTATTTGCAAATGACATGATTATCTATGTAGGAAATCTCCAAAAATCTCCAGAAATTTCTAGAACTAATAAGTAAATTCAGCATATTTGCAGGAAAGCAAGCTAAACATTTAAAAATCTATCGTAGTAGAAAAACAAAGAAGACTGACACAATCCAACTTCAATACTTACTATCAAGCTAGAATAACAAAGGAACTGTAGTATTGGTAAAAGAATAAATAGATCAATGGAACAGAAAAGAGAGCCCTGAAAGAGACCTACACAAATATAATCAACTAATCTGACAAAGAGTCAAAGGGAATTCAATGGAGAAAGTAGCTTTTTCCATAAATAGTGCTGACACAATTGAAAATCCATATGCAAAATAATGAACCTAGACACGGATCTTACACCTTTCACAAAATTTGACTCAAAATAAATCATAGATCTAAACGTAAAAGGCCAAACCATAAAACTCCTTGAAAATAAGGGAAACTCTACAGAATCTTGGGTTGGGTAATGACTTTTTAGATACAATATGAAAAGCATCACCCAAGAAAAAAAACAAAGACAAACTAGACTTTATTAAAATTTAAAATTTCTGCTCGGTGAAAGACACTGTTAAGAAAATGAAAAGAAAAGCCACAAACTGGGATAATTTTTTTAAAAAAAACATGTATCCAATAAAGGACTGGTACTGAAAATATGCAAAGAAATCTTAAAATTCAAGAATAAAAAACCAAACAATCCAATTTGAAACTGGGAGAATTTAACAGAAGCCTCACAAAAGAAGAAATACAGATAGTAAATAAGCATGAGAAAAGATGTTCAACATCATATGTCATTAGAGAATTGCAGATTAAAACAATGAGATGCTACTACACACCTATTCGAATGGCTAAGTCCAAAAGCACTGACAACACCAAATGCTGACAAGGATAAAGAACAACAGTAACTCTCATTCATTACTGGTGAGAATGCAAAATGGTGTGGTCTCTTTGGAAGACCACTTGGCAGCTTCTTTAAGCATGCTCTTACCATATGATCCAGAAATTGCACTCCTTGGTATTTACCCCAGAGGTGAAAACTTATGTCCACACAAAAACCTGCACACAAATGTTTATAGAGGCTTTATTAATAATTGCCAAAGCTTACAGGCAACTAAGATGTGCTTCAATAGATGAATGCATAAACAATGATACACCCACTAATGAGATATTACTTATCACAAAAAAGAAATGAGCTATCATGCCATGGAAAGACATGGAGGAACCTTAAATGCATATTACTAAGTGAAAGAAGCCAATCTGAAAAGGCCACATACAGTGTGATTTTAACTATATGACATTCTGAAAAAGGTAAAACTATGAAGCAAAAAGATCAGTGGCTGCCATGGTTTGGGGGCAGAAAGGGATAAATGAACAGTATATCGAGGATTTTTAGGGTAATGAAACTAATCTGTATGATACTATGGTGGATACATGCCATTATACACTTGTCAAAGCTCATTCAATGCCTAACACAAAGAGTGAATCCTCATGTTAACTACTGACTTTAGTTAATAACAATGGATCAATGTTGGCTCACTGATTGTAACAAATGTACCAAGATAAATCAAGATGTTAATAACAGGAGAAACTGTGTAGGTGGTGGGATGGGAACCCTCTGTACTTTCTACTCAATTTTTCTGTAAATATAAAACTGCTGTTAAAAGTTGTATTCTTTTTTAAAAAAACTGAATTTCATTTCTATATACTAGCAATAAATACGTGGAGAATGAAATTTAAAATACAATATTATTTACAATTGCTCCAGAAATGAATTCATTGGATGTAAATATAACAAAACACATAGTATTTGTGTGCTAAAACCTATATATACGCAAAGGACTATAAATCATGCTGCTATAAAGACACATGCACACGTATGTTTATTGCAGCACTATTCACAATAGCAAAGACTTGGAACCAACCCAAATGTCCAACAATGATAGACTGGATTAAGAAAATGTGGCACATATACACCATGGAATACTATGCAGCCATAAAAAGGATGAGTTCATGTCCTTTGTAGGGACATGGATGAAACTGGAAACCATCATTCTCGGTAAACTATCGCAAGGACAAAAAACCAAACACCGCATGTTCTCACTCATAGGTGGGAATTGAACAATGAGAACACATGGACACAGGAAGGGGAACATCACACTCCAGGGACTGTTGTGGGGTGGGAGAGGGGGGAGGGACAGCATTAGGAGATATACCTAATGCTAAATGACGAGTTAATGGGTGCAGCACACCAACATGGCACATGGATACATATGTAACAAACCTGCACATTGTGCACATGTATCCTAAAACTTAAAGTATAATAATAATAAAAATAAATAAAATTAAATTAAAAAATTAAAAAAATAAAAAATAATACTGATGAAAGAAATCAAAGAAGACCTAAATAAACAGAGGGATAAACCATGTCCATGGATTAGAAGATTGAACATAATGAAGACACCAATTCCCCCCAAGTGGGTTTAATATAACTCATACCAAAGTGTCAGCAAGGTTTTTTGTAGATATATAGACAAGATTATTCTCAAATTTATAAAGTCAAATAATCTAGACTAAATAAAATGAATAATCTAGACTAAGTAAAACAATTTTTTTAAAAAAAGAAGAAAATGGGAGGAATCACTCTATCTAATTTCAACATTTACTAGATAGATAAATAATTAAATTGATGTGGTACTAGCAGAGGAATAGAGACATAGATTAATGAAACAGAATCCAGAATCTAAAAGTTAGTCCCATACAAGTAGGATCAACTATTTTTTGACAAAAATGCAAACGCAACTCAATGCAGGAAGGACAGCCTTTTTAACAAAGGGTGTTGGAACAACTAGACATACACCTTCCAAAAAGAGTGAGACTCACATCTTATACAAAAATTAGCTGAAAATGTATCAGAAATTTAAGTGTAATTCATAAAACTTTTAGAAGAAAATGTGGGAGAGAAATCTGTAAGACCTAAGGAATGGCTGTAATCCCAGGACTTTTGGAGGCCAAGGCGGGCGGATCATGAGGTCAGGAGATCAAGACCATCCTGGCTAACATGCAGTGAAACCCCGTCTACTGAAAATACAAAAAAAAAAAAAAAAAAAAAATTAGCTGGGCATGCTGGCATGCACCTGTAATCCCAGCTACTCAGGAGGCTGAAGCAGGAGAATTGCTTGAACCCAGGAGGCAGAGGTTGCAGTCAGCCGAGATAGCACCATTGCACTCCAGCCTGGGCTACAGAGTGAGACTCTGTCTCAAAAAAACAAAAAAACAAAAAAAAAAAAAAAAAGAAAAAGAAAAGTAAGAAAGAAAGTTTAAAAAACATCAGAGTGTGCAGAATCTGTAAAGATACATATGGACATATTTACAGTAGAAAGCATATGATGTTTGGAATCTGCTTTAAAATAATTCAGTGTGGATTATTTACATAGATTTATATAGATGTATAAATAAGATATGTTGATAATTATTAAATTTGTGTGATGGTAACATATGAGTTCCTCATACTCTTTACTTCTGTGAAAATTTAAAATTTTCTAAAATGAAATAGTTTTTTAAAAAATCTAAAATTTAAAAAATTCCAGAACTGGTATTTTAAAGTATACAGCAGCCCATACATACACAGTTTTTTGGTGTTTTATTTTGTTTTGTTTTTTACAGGTGATGTCCATTGGATAGATTCCCTTCTGGTAGTTAAATAATTTTAATAGGACTGTGTTAGAATGAGACACATTTTTACCTTCTAATATCCTGGTCCTAGTCATCTGGAATACATCAAATCTCCTAAAAGGACTCTCTGATTCCTCCCTTGCCTTTCCATAGGCTGCTAATGATACAACAAGCTGGAGAGGTTATTGTATAATATGTCAGATTGGAAGCATTCTTTAGTTCCCCCTCTCATCTCATTCAGAGGATGAGCCGATGTCTTTTCAATAGCTGAGCCTCCCCAGCTGCCTCTGTGACCATGTCTTCTATGCTCCCCTCACTTGCTCTTTGCCAGCTGTCCACCTTCACTTCTGTTGTTGTCACCCATCAAGTATGCCCTGACCTCTGAGCCTTTGCAGTGTTCCCTCTGTGTTGAACACCCTTCTTCTCATTGCATGGCTCGCTCCCTCGCTTTCTTCTGGTTTCCACTCCAATGTCAGAGATGTGCTTTCCTCTGGCCACATTACAGAGTTCTTATTTATATCCACCCCCTTAGTCTCCAGCCCTGTCCATGTCTTGGGTTTCTCCAGAGCACTTATCTTCTAACTACTGTGTAATTGGCCAAGCTATGTTGCTTCATCTGACTCCCCTCACCCAAATGTCAGCCCCCTGAGGGCAGGAACTTTTATCCTTTTTTTTTTGACTACTGTTCCCCAGAACCTAAAATAAGTGTCTGGCATATAGTATGTGCTCAAAAAATATTTGCTGAATAAATTTTAATCACAATTACCAGCTAAAGAGTGGCATATCTTGGTCAGTACAGATGGCATAATATTAACTACCATGTACTAGGATGACAGTGATAATGACAATAATGAACATGTGTCTATGAAACACTAATTCTTGGCTGGAAAGTCTGCCAAATGCCTTATGTGGGGACACACACACACACACACACACCCTTCAGAGAGCAGAAAGTGTTTCACTAGGGAGAAGCTATGATGAATTTATGTGCCCTAATGATGTCTTATTTTTGGTGCTCTAAATTGGTATATCATCATAAGAATAGCTGACATTTATTGAACACCAACTACCTGGCAACGACTCTGCCAAGCATTTGTATTATGATGTCTGTTCATTTTGAAAACAACTGTGTGAGGTTGAAACTATTCTCATCTCCCTTTTACAAACCTGTTGGTGGAGATTAAGAAGCCTGCCCGAGTGCTCTTAGACAAAGTGATGACACCAGGTGATGAAAGCAGACCAGAAGCCCAGCTTTTACCCCCATAGAACCCTTACGATGAGCCAGTCCCTGTGCTAAACACTCGACAGCATCTATCTAGTCCCTGAAAGAAGGACTAGAGGAGCTTCCAAAACAGCTCATGGGATGGCAGGACCCACATTCAACCCAGGGATGTCTATCTCAAAACAAACCTCACCTGTTCATGAGGCCTCCCTGGTCACCCTACTTAGTGTAGAAGTCCCCTCCATACACACACAGCCCTCTCATCTTTTAGTTTCTTCCAAGTGCTTGACTGACTTATTGTTTATTTTTAGCCTCCCTGCTATAATGAAAGTCCCATGAGGGCAAGAATTTAGGGCTGATTCTGAAGCATGCAGAACAGTGCTCAGTATACAGCAGGCACTCAATAATTTCTTTTCCCTGGTTCTAGTTGATGCTCTCTCCTAAGAAAAGGTCCAAAGTTTCAGGCAGAAGCAATAATGCTTCAAGATAAGAGAGGCCCAGACAGCTCCTTGCTCCTTTGGGATTTGAATACCCTGCATGAAAGAAGGCAGTGGAAGGAAGCTACTCTTGTGTGTGTTTGGGCCCAGACCTGGAGCTGAGCACACAGTGTAAGCTGCATGAGTATAATTTCAAAGAAGATCCTGGGCCTGGGTTAGAAGTTTTGGGACTAAATGTCTAGATGGCCTCAGTGATTCTCATTAGAGGGTGATTTTGTGCCCACCCACACCCAGGACGCCTGGCAATGTCTGGAGGCATTTTTAGTTATAACTGGGATCTACTGGGTAGAGGCAAGGGGTGCTACTAAATATCCCACAATACACAGGACAGTCCCACAACAAAGAGTTATCTGGCCCACAATGTCCATAGTGCCAAGGTGGAGAAATCCTGCTGTACACATCAGGATTCCTAGCGTGAGAGGAGATTTCTGCTTCTGAGTGTGGCGGGCATTTTCAGGGATCTCCTGAAGCCTCCGTGGAGGTGGAAGCCTGTCCTTTGCGAAGAGAACCCAGGCCATGCTGCTGGGATAATCATAGGTCTTGTTTTCAGAAAGCGATTGCCTCTCATCGCTGCAGGGATATTACATAAACTGCCAACCAATTCTCAGAATCCCAGAAATAAATTGTACAGAACACAAAATGGCACTGTCTGAAAAAAGGTGATTTTTAAGTACAGCCTTGATGTTGCGCCCTAGAACTTTCAAGCCAACTCTACCCTCAAGAGCTGGAGTGTGTGGAAGTCCAGTGAGCCACCCTGGGAGCGGCCCCAAGCCTGCATGCAATGGAGCCTGGGCTGGGGTCCCAGATGAAAGTCAGCTGTTATTCAGGAACTGCAGCCACTCCTGTAACGTGATACTGTGTCTGTGGTGATGGCTGTGTGATCCCAAATGTCTGAACGAATACCAGGAAATTAAGTTGATGTTAGGCATTTCCAAATATCTAAGTACTTGACATTTATGGGAAAAGGAGGCTAAATTGCATTTTCCATTAAATTTTGTGGTGCATAGTTTTTTCTAGCTAACTAAAACAAAGTGGAAGTATTTGGAGTGATTTGCTGTATTTAGGACAATGTCCAGAATCCCCGTATATGAACACCCAAAAACCTGATAAATAAGACCGAGCTATAACAGAGCAATCGATCTGCAAGCCAGGGTGGGGCTGAGGTGGGGGTATCTCAATGAGATTAGATACCTACAACAGGTTGATGTGCCTCCTAAATTATTTAGGAATTTACATTTATATAAACTCTAGACTCAAATCTTAATTCTTCCTGTGCTGTTTCAAACTGTCAAATGTAAGGACATTCATGTTTGTATTTTATTTTGCCTTGTATGGTAAAGCAAGTTGTTGTGTGTGGATCTGGCTGTTTTTATAAGGACTCTGTACCCTCCGCCATGCTGTGCTCTGTTGGTGGCTATTCCAAGCCGCAGTGTTGGCTGATTGAAAAGGTCTCTACTTCCTCACTGCTCACTCCTCAAGCATCCCAGTGTGCGGTTTCACATTCCCATCATTCTGATACCACCCCTTTGTGAGATCACTACTGTATGACCTCTCTTCCTGTGAGAAGAGAAGAAAGGAGGAAGCCTGAGGTAGGGTTTGGCTCTCAGGAGGATCCTCAGGTGACAAAATGTGCAGGAAAATGGAATAGGATCCCTGAGGGAGGAAGAGCATTGCAGGGTAAAGAGGACAGAGTTCTGATGTTCTGTCTAAGAGAATGAGCAGTGAACCAGGATGGGATACACAGCAGATGATCTGGAAGTGTTAGGTGGATTTAGGATAGAAGTAGGTGCCTGGAACGAGGAGACTTTAATGGGTGTCTGTAGCTGAGCCCTTGGTGAAGACGGAGCTACTGGGCCCCAAGAACTTTTGCATCATTGGCTTATGATCCAATTCCTTCCTGCCTGCTTCTCATGTCCATTCATTCTGTGTTTGACATTGAAGAGCACTGCCTCTTTCCCAAGAAAATGCAGCAGACTGCTCACTGACTTGTTTCTTAATGCTTCTTTCTCTCCCTAATTTGTGGGCTGTCTTTCTTCTTCCCTTCTTCCCCTAAGAATAATTGGTATTTTACTACCTTCTTTCCTATGATTGTTTTCCTTAAAGATTATATTTGAAATCAAAAATCACCTCTGCCATTTCTCATCAGTATCAACTATGATAATTAATGGCTTTCAGGAAAACCAGTTTTGCATATCAAGCTACTTGCTGAATTATTATTACAAACTGGTATTCCACCATCAACTCAAGTTTAATATGTCCAAACCAAAGTAAATCACCATGCTCTATTTCAAAACATGCCCCCTCCTCTTAACTCTCAGATTTCTGTCCACCTTACCAAATTTTCTTAGTTGAAAGTAATTCACAGTTTAGTACCAGTTGGCAAGCAATTTTATAGTATGGCACAACAACAACATCAAAGAAAACTTATTCCTATGTTTTGATTCACTATTCACACTTTTGGAAATATAACCCAAAGGGTAAATACAAATTATAAAAAAATGCTACATACATAGAATTATTTTTGATGTAGAGGTAGCAACTAACATGTTTAAAATTTGAGAAATCACTAAGCAAATACATGGGGAAGTGTGTGCTAACATAAAAATAGAAAAGCAAGATAGACGTGTATTTATGATGATTAAAACAGAATATAATACGCATATAAAAGGATTAAAAACTCACTAAAATAATACTTATTGTTTGAAGGTGTGTGTCCACATTACTTTTTACTGTATGTTATTTAAACTGAATTACACCTATTTGAAAAGGAAACTTCTTCATCATCCTTGATCCCTCCAGCTCTTTTTTGTTTGGCTACCAATTTTACATGTTAACTCCTCACATATTAATTATATTCTTTATTTCCTTTTCATTTTTCCTGTCCTACCTTTGTTCAACCCCTGATGATACTGATTCACTGAATGATTTTGATTTTCATTCACTCCCAGGCTTTCTCCTTTCCCTTCTGTGTTGCTAGAGAGCCCAAAACAACATGTCCCAACCAGAGGGATATGTGGCATTGTTCTGATGAGTAAAACATTGGCAGAAACTGACTGTTAAATTCTAGAAGCACTTCCTCTTTTCTGAGGATGAAAGAGCATGAAGGTGACTGTCCACCTCCAAGGATGGTAGAAGAAACAGTTGACAGAGCCTGGGCTCCCGGCAGCATCATTGTGGAAGCTGCTTCTGACCCTCTTGTTCCAGGAGAAAAATAACCTTTTTGTTTTCTGTTACTTGCAGCCTAATGCATTGCCAACTAACAACTTGCCTCGCTGCCTCCCTGCTTGTAGCCTCACATCATTCACTTCAGCTTACACTTTTATAAGGGTGAAGGAAGAAAAGACCAGAAAATAGTACTAGATAAATAAACATTGACAATAAAAGCAAAAAACAGCTGGCAGGCGAAAATAATGTGGAATACCAAAAACTACAAAAAACATGCAAAAAAAAATTTTTTTTGAGATGGAGTCTTGCTCTGTTGCCCAGGATGGAGTGCAGTGGGATGATCTCAGCTCATTGCAACCTCCACCTCCCAGGTTCAAGCAATTCTCATGCCTCAGCCTCTCCAGTAATTGGGATTGCAGGTGTGCACCACCCTGCCTGGCTAATTTTTTTTTTTGGTATTTTTTTTTTTTTTTTAGTAGAGATAGGATTTCACCATGTTGGCCAGACTGGTCTCTAACTGACCTCAAGTGATCTGCCCGCCTCAGCCTTCCAAAGTGTTGGGATTACAGGCGTGCGCCACCATGCCTGGCCAAACAAATTTTTTAAAGAGCCGTGCAGGTCCATTTAGTAAAGGGCTAAAGAAATTCTGCACATCAATAGTGACTTAGGGCATCAGTATTAATACCACAGTACAGTGTAATAATGAAGTCTCCCCAAAATATGCATTCAGCTTTTGGTCTACAGTGGATACAATAGTGAGTGAAACATACAAGACTCCCACTCTCATGGAGCTTGGAACAATTGAACTAGAAATAAAGTATATGAACAAGATAATTACATGAGTAAATAATTTAAAACTGTGCTATGAATTATCAAATTAAAGACTGGGTTTTATAAAGGAGAGCATGGCCCAATGCATGTACCAGTGGGGTAGGGGCAGTTAAGGAAGTCTTCCTTGGGAAACTGAAGTTTGAACTAGCTGGAGATAAACCCGCTCTGTTAGAAAAATGAACAGAGGAGGAGGAAGGAAGAGAGGAACAGCATTTGGGGAAGTTTACGGCAGGTCCTGGGGCAAGGGGACAGATACTGAGATGGAGTACCTTAAAGAAGGTCAGATAGCTCACCCCTGTAAGTATATATTTGTTCCCACTCATCACGAAAAGATGAAATTGTGTTCATTGCATTCTGCTTCAGAAGAAATTAAAAGTATGCAATTGAGTTTCTAAACATTTCCACTTGGAAAAATAAAATCAAACTAGTTTATTGCAGAAAATAGTAACTGTAATTTTGCATAAAGTCATTCTAGACATATTTTTAAGCATCTAGTAATTACCAGGAACTATGCTTTGGAGAGCTCAAATAAATAATGAAGGAACTGAAGTAAACAAACAATTCCAGTTAAGCATAATGAGCACTCTGATAGAGGGGTCATCAAAGGCTATGGGGACACTGAGAAAGCAAAAAATTAATTCTCTCAGGGTTGAATTGTCTTGAAAATTCATTTAGGTTCAGTACATCATTGCCAAATGATACCAAACAAGTGAACTGTGACTGAATGTAAACATGAAACAAACCAGAAAATCTAGACTCTGACAAGTCTCCAAAGGTAATAGAATTGTTTAATGGACTTAGAAATACACAAGCCTACCTCAAAAGCAATTCTGCGAATTAGACCACCCTCACCAGGCTTGGCCAGTCATTCAAATAACTAGATTGGAGGATAACTGAATTTCAGAATATGTATTTGAGATTCTTTTAAATGAAAGAAAACACTGAATTAGAACTGATTATAAACACAAGTCAGGTTCGAATATAAAGGTAGACAGAGCCAATGTAAGTTTAATTTGTTCTTTTGTTAAGATACAAATAAAAGACTTATATCTTTAATAGTATGCACTACAATTAGCCTTTTCATTCATTGCAGTTTATTAGATTATCGATAAAACAAAAGCCAGAGACTTGGTTTTTTGGGCTGGTTCTGCCAATAAGCAGCTGTATGAAGACAGAGTCACATGATTTCTCTAATTCCCAGTCTCCTTATTATAAAAGGATAATTTCATTGGTAGTGTCCTATAATTCTAAAATTGCTACTCCAGAAAAATCATACACCACTATATTATTTTCACTGAATTCAATATTGGCTAACTGCAATTGTAAAAACTCAGGACACTACAAAGCCATTTCACCAATAATTTGCCAGGCCACAATACATCAGAATTTCTAAATGATACTTTCAATTTACCAAAGGTGACCTGGCAAGTATCTGATGTTGGGTAATTGTGAAGCTACATGAAACTTAATAGTGGCTCTAAAGCACAGTGAAGGATACATAGTCTCATTAACTAGGAAACCATACTGAAAAGTTAGGTACAAAGCTTCCGATGAAATCTATACCATTTTCTTGGATACAGGAAAGAAAAAAAAAAAAAAAAAACAAATTTAACAAACATAATATCAAATTTCCTTGTATATTATTATGGGCATGAATGAAACTTGAGTATAGTATTTCTGTTGTAGAAGACATCTTTGCACATCTCAATCATTTTTACCTAAAGTGATTGACAAAGTTTCTGAAAGTAAATAAGTTCCAATATGTGTGCCAATGAGGAATCTGATAATTTTTAAAAATTGGATTTGGTTTTGTCACTAGATCAAAAAAGTGACACACTAATTAAATGCAGTGCTACATAATAATTCTAAGTGTAATTGCAGTATAATTTTTCTGACATGTATTTACAATCCATCTCCGTCATAATTATTATGCACAGATTATGTTACTTTGTTTTTCAAGTTCTCCAATATCTCCTTGAAGTGCAGGCTTTTCAAATATGTGATCATTTTAAAATATACGGTGCCTACAATACCTATCTTATCACAGGACCTCATTATATGAATAACAACAATACTAATATTTATGCTAATACCTAATGTTCTGGAAAGCCAACCTTATATTACTTTTCGGTTTATTTTATAAAAGCAGGAATGTTAGGGAAGGAGCATCATTTTCTAACTTTGTAAAACAAAAGTTTCTCCTATTCTTTCCTATGCCATCTATCTCTTCTCTTACTAGTCACAGGTAGGCTTGTAAGTCCATTCAACATGACACAAAGGTTTTGACAAATGTGAGTGAGGTGCCTTTTGCAGTTTTTAATGGGAAGGAGGATCCATACCACACATGTTTTCAAGGAAAATGGTCCCAGTCCTTCGAACCCAAGGAACCCTGGTGGACAAGCACAGCTGTGGGTCAGCTCACCTCTTTCCCTATCCAGACCTCATACCCTCTTTATAAGTGTCCTATTAATGATGTCATACAAGCAAATGCTACATTCTTTGACAAAAGTAAAACAAAATTATAATATATGGAATTACATATTTAACAGAAAGACGAAAAATAGTTACATGTAAAGATGTGTTGAGTTCTGTGATGGTTATTGTTATATATCCACTAGGTTGGATTATGGTGCCAAGTTGTTGGGTCAAATACCAGCTTAATATTGCTGTGAAGGTATTTTTAGATGCAATTAGCATTTATAGTCCCTTGACTTTGAGCAGAGCAGATTACTCCCTACCCCATACTATGAGTGGGCCTCATCCAATCAGTTGAAGTCCTAAAGAGAAAAACAGGTTTCTTGAGGAAGAAGAAAGTCAGCTTCCAGACTGCAGCAGAAAAATTCTGCTGGAGTCTCCAGCCTTCAGACTGGAGATTGCAACATCAGCTCTGACCTGAATCTCCAGACTGCCAATTGCGCTGTAGATTTCAGACTTACCAGGCCTCACAATCACTCTCTCACACTCTCTCTTTATGTGTGTATGTGTATGTGCACATGCATATGTATATACATGTATGTGTGTATATAATATATATTTATGTGTTCTATTGTTTCTCTTTCTTCTGGAGAACCCTAATATTAATTTATTGAGAACATTAAATATAATAGCTATTCTTTTTGCAAAACACTTTTTTGTTCTATATATGACATTGATAGTCTGTGCCAATCCTTAGCAAGTTATTACAAATTTCATGTTTTTAATGTGATTTTAAGTTAATGATATCTGTCTGTCTTTCTCCTATGGGATATTACACACACAGAGTTCAGTCATTTTATATGCATATAGTAGCATAATTGTATATTTATATCATATATATTTATTATATACATATTATATATATTTACATGTTATAATCTCATGTAATGATGACAAAAAAGTTTTAGAAGTATGATGTATATTACAATATTTTCAACTGTAGGACTTGTTTTAGGTCTGTTAAAACCTTACGAAGCAGTTCTTCTTAATAAATATTACTATCTTCCTATGGGAAAATACATTTAAAAATCCTTTTATAGGCAGCTAGTAAATTACAATGACTTTACTTTTAGATCAGAGTTATGTTCTTTAAAATTATAAATGGCACATTAAAAATAACATTTTTTAATCTAACAGATATCAAAAAATATTGAAATTACAAGTCTTAAATTGATTTTTAATTGCTCACAACAATTTTGATCTGGGCATCCTTCAGAAAGATAAGACCCTTTCAGAGGTAGGCTGAGGACAGAGGGTACTTACTAACTGCAGAGTCGTAGGAGGTCGAGTTGTGCTCGCCTCTCATGAAGGGGTATGGAGACAGGTAAGCGTGTGTGCAGTTCTTGGACGGTGGCTGATTGGCTAGGAAGGAGAGCAAAACAATGGCACTTGTTATTGAAAAGCTCAGTGATGACTTATCCTTAATGGAACAGAAATACAGAGCACAAGGGTTACACAAGCAAAATAAAACTACTGGTTCCATCAGCAAATTCAGAGAATTGTTGTGAGGAGGAAGGCCTTCTAGGAAACTCATATCAAGATGCACAATGATACTTGGAAGGTGGATTTATCCAGAACATCTAGCTACATGGCATAATTCAATGGAATAAATGCAAATGCCCTTTATATCACCTTACGATTTAAGGTACCACACTTCATCTTTTTTCACATACTCTCCAGTACCCAACAGTGTCTAGCACAGAGTAGGGAATAAAAAATAATTGTTTTAAAAATCTAATAAACTTAGGTTTAACCTTGATTAGTTCAAATTAATAAAAAAATTCTTGGCCAGGCGCGGTGGCTCACGCTTGTAATCCCAGCACTTTGGGAGGCCGAGGCGGGCGGATCACGAGGTCAGGAGATCGAGACCACGGTGAAACCCCGTCTCTACTAAAAATACAAAAAATTAGCCGGGCGTGGTGGCGGGCGCCTGTAGTCCCAGCTACTCGGAGAGGCTGAGGCAGGAGAATGGCGAGAACCCGGGAGGCGGAGCTTGCAGTGAGCCGAGATGGTGCCACTGCACTCCAGCCTGGGTGACAGAGCGAGACTCCGTCTCAAAAAAAAAAAAAAAAATTCTTCTCCATCCATTTTATTTTAGGGAAGAATGCAAATGATAAGTTATGCAATAATTCAAATAAATTTTTAATATTTGAAAACATCACAAGAAGGCACTTTTATGTCGTCTGAAAACTTAAAATTTTTATATGTACACTTTAAGGTGGACTGAAATATCGAAATATTCTTTCTTTCTCTAAGTCCTTGGCAAAATCTTCCTCTTGCACAGTCTGACTTACTTACCTTTACCAAAGTCTAAATCATTTCCACTGGCAAGTTGTATGCTTATTCTCCTGCCCCCAAACCCACTGTAAGACAGTCTATCAGGTACTTGCCTCAAAAGGCTGCTTCATCACTACTTTGTTCCTTATATATGCCAACTTACCACCAGCTTGTTAAGTCTTCAGGGACCTCCTATTTTTATTAAATATTCCATAATCCTGACTATTATGTAAATACCATACTTTGATTTTTGATAAGGTGACTAATAATTTCAATTCTCAATAAGCTTTAGGCTAATAAACAGCCCTTTCATTGTTGAATACAATGAAATAAGTGCTAGTTATTTTCAATAAATTGATTTTCAAAGATTAATTCAATATAAAGAATAGAGTTGAACGAATGCATTATAGTTTTTAGAAGTTACGCTACCTTAAAAAAGAACTTTAAAGTTTCAATGAGAACACAAACATCAAAAGCAAGGCATTTCTTGATAGTGCCAACAAACTTGGTTAAAGCTCAAATAATATAAGCTTTCATCTGCCATGGCTGGTAATTAAGTTTCATTTTTTTTAAAAAAAAAAGATACTGTTAACTTTGAAGTTATGAATATAAAATAATACATCTCTATTTATGGATTTTTACATTTGGGATTTCAAGGGCTGATAGCAAAAAAATCTTATTTATTTGCAACATAGTATTCACAGACACTTAAAAAAATGCTATAGACAATACCTGTTCTGTTTGTTAGAGTTAGTGTATTCTAAACAGAAGCAGTGAAACAATGGATAATTCAGTTTTGCCATAAATATTCAGACTCCTGTTTTATGCTAAAAGATAAAATAATTATTCCTATAGCCATGTCTACTTACTGAAAAGGACTCTCTACGTGATGAACCTTTTAGACATCTAACTGAGATTTTGTAACTCACAATCCAGTCTGCTAGAAGTGACATATACTATGTAAGAAACTGTTCATTTTTATTTTACAGACAAGAGGGAAAATAAAGCTAAATTGTACTTACTGTACCAGAACTTCCAAATATTGGAGTCATTCTCTTCCACAATCCCATTAAACCAACACCTCCAGAAGAACCCTTCATGGTGAAAAGTGACGTTCTCTATCTGCACAGAACAAAATGAAGTAACTTGCCATCAATACAAGAAATATAATCAAAATCATTACAGCCAGTAAATTTTTAAGGACATGTATTTTATCCCAAATAACGAAGCTCAGTAGCTTTCTACATATCTCTTCTATGAAGAAATAGACACTCCACTACTATTCTCTGATTTCAAGAGCATACATAAGGCTATCTTCATAACTACCATATGCATCACTATTTTGAAGAAGAGACTCACATTCTGTTCACCTGAACATCTCCCCACTTCAGTTGCAAGAAGCCAATAATCCGATCCAAAAGCCACCAAAAAGAGTAACACCCCCAAAGCACCAAAGAGAGCTCCAAAGAAGATAGCAATATTTAGTCTCATTTTCAATTCACTGGTTTCCTTTTAAATAAAATACGAAATTTTAAAATGGCAAGACACCTAGTTTCTCATAAACAACAGCAAAAAAAAAAAAAAAAAGAAGAAAAGAAGAATATTTTTGAGTTGGCAGAATCTTCTTGAGAAGGCTGTCCTAGCTCATGTTGTGGTGGCTTCTCGCTCACGCCCCACCGGCAGATTCAAATTCCCTTTGCTCTCCCCTGGAGGGACTCCAGCCCAGCAGCTGAGAATTGCTGGCTATTTTAAGATAGTGATTGAGGAGCTGTCTTTCTCCCATGGGGATCAAAAAATAGCTGACCTTCTCTTGACTATAGAGAGAAGTATCAGGAGCTGGCCCAGATTATCATTACTGCTGTTGGGTAATCCACAGAAGTAGAAAGAAGATGGAATGGCTATGAAATCATTGAAAGCACTGGCCCCAAATCTTAAGTGTCTGAACAACCTCCTCTTAGTCTAGAATGCCCATTACAATCCCAAAGACACTTAAGACTCTCTTTGAAGATAAATAAATCACAGATATAAAGAACCACAAAGATCGATCTTGAATACAATTGAAGTTGTAATTAACTTAATTCCTTTTGGACATTTTTTGTGGTAGAAAATACATTTTTGGTCAAATAGTCTAACATAATACAGTACAGTTCATGTTTATAATCTAAACATTCAGATGTACACTTAAAAGGTCAAGAATGTTCATGGTAACGTGATTCTTGAAAGTATAAAGAAGAGCTTTTATGCAGCATATACTAGTGACATAAAAACAACACTTTCTGCAGCAGCCTCAGGAGTCTTATACAAGTTATTCCAAATAATCATCCCCAAAGTGGACTGATGAAAAAAGTCTCAAAAATGTATTATTTCCTGAATTAAGATGAAATAGCCCGATCTACTTCTTTTTCCTTCAATTTAAAATATCTAACTTTCTCAAAATATGAATCACACTTAATACTCACACAGACCACCTAATAGCAATGAATCTACATTTTCTTCGAGCCTTAACTCTTTACAGCTTATTTGTTTGTTTTGCTTTTATGTCTGATACACCAGAGGAGAGTATTTTTCTAAGTATTTGTGTGCATTTAAAATCTCGCACCGTTCCTTTGGTTATTGTTTTTATATTCTCAACAATAATCTGGACCACTTAATCTTCCAAGGGGGCATCTCAACTCTACCAGCTTTCTTCACCCCTTCTTTTTTGTGGCATGGGATAGATCCTTACAATGGATTTTGTGAGAACAAAAAGACCCTCAGTAAAGATGAAGGGCCCTGTTAGGCTGTAGCTATATGCAATCGGAGGTATTCAAAAGCTATGAATAAGGCCGTGCGCGGTGGCTCACACCTGTAATCCCAACACTTTGGGAGGCCAAGGTAGGTGGAGGTCAGGAGCCTGGCCAACATGGTGAAACCCCACGTCTACTAAAAATATAAAAAATTAGCTGGGCATGGTGGCGGGCCCCTGTAATCTCAGCTAGTCAGTAGGCTGAGACAGAAGAAATGCTTGAACCTGGGAGGTTGAGGATGCAGTGAGCCGAGATCGTGCCATTGCACTCCAGCCTGGGCAACAAGAGCAAAACTCTCAAAAAAAAAAAAAAAAGAAAAATATGAATAGAATTCTAAGCCATATAGAATGTTACACAATCATTAAGGATTAGATTTAAGTTAAGGGTTCATCTGAGCTGATCCCTCATCTAATGCTCAAATATTTTTTATAAGACTTGCCACACCATCAAGCTATGACATTTCTAGCCTGTGGCATTTAAGGACATCAGCAACAGCCATAACAGCTCTGCCTGATTTTCTGCCAAAAGCTGCATCCTAGGAGTTTCCAGATACTTCTTCTATTTTGTCCTTTGAGATTGTGAAGCACAAGTTTCAATCCTCTGTCTGTGACAGAACCTTCTGATATTTTGAAGACAGCCATCACCCATGCCTCATCAATCACAGTCCTCCCCTACCCCTATATAGAGGTCTAAGCTATATTTTTCTAAGCCAAAACTCTATTCCTTTAAACGCCCTTGAGATTGGTACAACTCCAAACCTCCTCCTCTCTGTTCTGGTTCTTTCCTACAATCCTCAAGTGCTCGATTGAAGTGAGACATAGTTAAAATATTCTGGGTATATTCTAACAGCTTAACACTACTGCCGTTCTTATCTGGATGCTGTGCTAAGAGTAATAATGGCCTCACAACAATGTTCATGCTGTAATCCTAATCTATGAATATGTTATTTTACACGGCAATATCCTGGATCACACAAGTGGTCCCAATCTTATTACAGCAAACCTTACATGAAAACCCGGGAACCTGTCCTAGCAGAGTGGCCAGAGAGAGAAAGGTGACCAGAGCAAAAGGGTCAGACAGTTGCTGGTTTGAAGACAGAGGAAGGGGACCACAAGCCAAGGAATATAGAGAGCATCTAGAAGTAGGAAGAGGAAAGAAAACAGATTCTCCCCTTGAGCCTTCAGGAAGGAACGCAGCCCTGTCCACAAATTTGAGCTCAGTGAGATCCCTGTGGAATTTCTGACCTCTGGAACTGTAGGATAGCAAATCTGTGTTGTTTTAAGCCATTAATTTTGGGATAATTTGTTATAGTAGCAATATAAACAATACAGATGCTATTCTATAATTAATGCAACATTAGAGCAAATTAAGTTTTCTGCAGGAGAGGGGAATACATCTTCAGGAAATGCTTATTGTGGACTTTTGAGAGTCCAGGCATTTTTATTGAGGCTACAATATATAGGCCCTGACTTTGAGGAGTTCATGAGACAGTGGGGAAAAAAAAAAGAAAAGATTTGTTAGAACAAAATACATGGAGGTTTAATAATGAGCTCTGGTCATCCTGTACACGTTTTACTGCTCCCCCACACGCCCCCTCCATGGATTAGTGTGGTTGTGGTTGCTGTGGTTGTACAGTTGTGGTTGTAGGTGACAGTGTTGTCGTTTGGAAAGAAGGAGAAATCTGTTGGATAGGAAGATTTTATTTATCTTATTTATATTTCAATGGTTTATGGTTCAAATTCCATGCATTAATACTAAATCTTTAACACATGCATATACTATAGTAGATTTTTTTAATTAGGGGAAAAGAGTATAAGACTTTGTTGTTACTATTTATCATAATTTTGGTCTTTGTCAGAGAAAAGGATCATCTTTCTGGACTAGTTTCATCAATGAATAACATTTTCTCACCATTTTTGGTTTATCCAAAAATATATAAACATCACCATAAAAATGTTGCTAATGTTTACAGGACATGGCAGAGCCTGGATAAATGCCATGAAAGACCACTCTCTAGGGGGGCATTGCCTCAGGAACTAGGTATGTGTATTCAATATATTAAATCAGCCATTAATTTTACTAACTTCAGAATTTCCAACCTTTCTTATGTGTGCATCTATTGAGAAAAATAGAATACTTTTGCTATCATAAAACTGAGCCATTTTAGCTTGATAATTCTCAATGCTTAGCATAGGACTTGGCACACGACAGGCACTGAAATAAAATAGAATCAATTTGTGTTAGGAATCTTGGCTGAGATGCAAATACATGACCTCCTGAGCAATCCAACTGGCAATCTACCCCCGAAAGAAACAGTGCTGATTTGGCCCAGCTTGGTCCTTGTTAAGTTCTGGAGAGCTGGATTTTAGCAGGTGCATGTTTCCTGTACAGATGTTTTCAAACCATCTTTTAACAAATCCTTATTAGACTTTTGCTAATAAAGACATGAAATGGAGCTTACCATGGAGGAGGTAAAGGGTGTCTTTCTTCTTCAGAAAATTAGACATTTGCCTGTCACTTGAAACTCTTCTAGTTTTCCATGATTCCTAAAGAATTTTAATAGCCCTTCAGTGTTGCTTCCCCAAGTAATCTCAGAAGCCTAAGAAAATGTCCATGCACTAGGAAGGCTGTTAAGCAGCTGTGGTGTTCTTCACAAATTCACAAATTGAGACATAAGTTTTCTCTTCCCTTTCTCTCTCTTTTCTAATGAAAGGCCAGGAAAAGGGGCCTTTCAATAGAAAGGGCTGGTTAAGCCTCGACCTCAACTCCTAATAATCCTATAATAAAATGGCTCCATTGCTAGTCTATGTATCTATTACTTATGGGAATATTGACTCTTTACATTGGTAAGGTTATCACACCGAGTGATATGGTTTGGATTTGTGTCCCCACCCAAATCTCATGTCAAATTGGAAGAGGGACCTGGTGGGAACTGATTGGATTATGGGGATGGATTTCCGCCTTGCTGCTCTCATGATAGTGAGTGAGTTCTCATGAGATCTGATGGTTTAAGTGTGTAGCACTTCCCACTTCACTCTCTTTTTCCTGCCACCTTGTGAAGAAGATGCTTGCTTCCTCTTTGCCTTCCGCCATGATTGTAAGTTTCCTGAGGCTTCCCAGTCATGTTTCCTGTTAAGCCTGCAGAACTGTGAATCAATTAAACCTTTTTTCCTCATAAATTACCCAGTCTCTGGTAGTTCAGTTCTTTATAGCAGCATGAGAACAGAATAAAACACTGAGTCATTACGGCCACAAGAATAAGCATGATGTCTCAGGATCAATACTGTAGGAGAAGTTGATTGTCAAAAATGTAAACTGAGGTGCCTAATAGTAGCTAATATGCATAAGACTCTACCAAGTGGCAGGCACCATGATGAGTACTCCAATACCTTGAATACAGGTAAGTCTTCAGTAGGCAGAATATGAAAAACAAGTGTCTCTGTGGGCATCCACTCTCTTGGGCAGGAATTTCATCTTCTGAAGGTCTTCATGGTTGTAGGAGTTAAAGATCTTCTCTGTGACATGAAGAAGGACAGAGGTAAGCAAAGAGGGATCTTCATGGGGTCCCACTACTAAAGGCAACTCACAATAATTTATGGGCAATGACACTATGTTAATTTCCTAAATGTTAAATGTTTGTTTAAGACTTTCAGCCTGTCCTCCCTGTGCTCCCAAGTCTAAATGAGGAGGCAATGTGGCTGAATGGGGACTGCGGAGTGATCGTCCAAGAGAAGATGAGCCTGGGGAAAAGAATAGGAACTGCCGGTAGGAGGTTCTGCTCCCCATGTAGATACTCTACTCTCCCTCCTTGCCAATCTTAAGAATAGGATTTTGGCTGGGCCTGGTGGCTCATGCCTGTAATCCCAGCACTTTGGGAGGCTGAGGCAGGTAGATCACGAGGTCAGGAGTTCAGGACCAGCCTGGCCAAGATGGTGAAACCCCGTCTCTATTAAAAATACAAAAATTAGCAGGCGTGGTGGCAGGTGCCTGTAATCCCACCTACTTGAGAGGCTGAGGCAGAGAATTGCTTCAACCCCAGAGGTGGAGGTTACAGTGAGCTGAGATCATGCCACTGCACTCCAGCCTGGGCTACAGAGTGAGATTCCATCTCAAAAAAAAAAAAGGAAAAAAGAATGGGATTTTGCTTAATTAAGAAGAGTTGGAGTTTCCTTTCATTAATGAGTGATCTTGAGCCAATGGCTCGGCTCTCTGAGTTTCCGTTTGTTTGTTTTTTCCTGAGACGGAGTCTCTCGCTCTGTTGCCCAGACTAGAGTGCAGTGGCAGGATCTCAGGTCACTGCAACTGCCTCCTAGGTTCAAGTGATTCTCCCACCTCACCCTCCCAAGCAGCTGGCACTACAGGCATGCATAACCACACTTGGCTAATTTTTTGTGTTTTTAGTAGAGATGGGGCTTCACCATATTGGCCAGACCGGTCTCCAACTCCTGACCTCAAGTGATCCACCCACCTCGGCCTCCCAAAGTGCTGGGATTACAGGCGTAAGCCACCACACCTGGCAGATTTCTGTTTTTTAATATGGAAAATGGGAACACTGCTTCAGAGGATTATTAGGGGTACTTTGTAAAATGACGTGTGTCAAATGAGCTGGTGTTTCTACGTACTAGCTTTATACTCCACTTTAGGTGGAGATCACATTTCTGACAAAGAAATTAAAAAACAAATAATAAAACAAAATTAAAAAGCAAAAAACACAATAAAATAAAACTCCCTTTGCTAGCACTGCAAATCTGATTTAAATCTATTTCACCAAACCAGACTAATTTCTCACCAGGTGTTCCCAGTGCTCCCACACCAATACACACACATCATCCTTCCTCTTGGAGCACCAGTAGCTCCTCAAATCTTTGCTTGTTCCCTATCTGATCAGAATGCCTTTCTCTTCCATCTACCTGATGACCTCTTCATTAGTTCCTTCAATAAATATTTACCAAGTGCCTACTATGAACTACATGTTCTTTAAGTGTTAACGGCAACACTCTGCAAGGAGACTCACATAACTCATACAAGTTTTCATATGTGTTTAATTACACTCTCCCTTTCCTAGACAGTTTTTAGAATCCACATGTTGTGGAACAAATTGAGTCAATAAATGTTTTTTTCAATAATCAAATCTGTTTAATAATGATGAGCAAATGAAGAAAACCCCATATACAATTTGCCCCCTTATTCTTAATGATGTTACTGGTGACACTGGCCCCTACAAACAGCATCCCCTTACGAAGGTCAGAGGGAAATGCCTGAGTGCTAAATACAAGCTGAATTTCTGAGCACTACTGTTATTTTTCATCTTAAAGACACTATAAATCTTGATTCATTTGACAAATATTTGTAATATCAAGCATATATCACTTGCCTGCTCCAAGACATATCATGCTGTGCCCTGGGTGGATACAGTGACTAGAATGTGCTCTCTGGCCTCAGTGAGGTAATACTCTCATGTAACTGACAGTGCTTCTCTCTTCACTTTGGTACCTGGTAAGATCAGAGGCTAAGTACAAACGGTGATGTGCTAGCTTTCACCCTGCCTTCCCTAATTTCCTTCCTGTGCGCCTCACATTTTTGCATGTGTCTATATGCATTGCTTGGAATACTTTTGCGAACAAGGAAAGGACTCAACAATAAAACAAATCAACAAAGTCAATTTGTAAAATCAGATATCTGAAGGAATAACGTGTCTGGCTAAGAACACTGGTATGGTTCTTCCATTTGAAAAGCTCTGTGACCTCATTGGTTATCCTTCTTTTTTTCCCTCTTATCCTGTTTATTTCAGTCATAACTTCATTTGTAGATTCTTCAAGCTTCCTGGAAATAATATTTCTTTTAGGGTCTCTATTCACTTAGAGAAATTGCAGTGAAAATGTTCTAAATTTCTTAAATTACAAAATTAAAAAGCAATCTGTTAAAATCTAGAGTCCACTAAGATCAATAACATTCCATTATGGTAAATTCTACCTTTGGTTTTCACAAGTTAAATAAAACTGGATAAGCAACAGCTGGATGACTATAAGCAACAGAAGGCTTTGCCTGCTTTGATTCAGTATCTTTTTACTTAACTTTTTAGTTAACTTGTTTTTATTTTCAGTAGGTACACTGAAACTCAGCAGAAATCTCAAGTCACATGTTTAAGTGATCATGAGCAAAACATTCTTTTTTCTATAGTCAAAATTTCTAATCCTAATGTTGCATTATTCTTAATTAGCTCAAAATATCTAATGAAATGATTTAAATATTCCCAAAACAAAATTAATCGTCTAGTTTAAAAACACAAGCATGCCATTGCTCAACACCGAATGATGCTGAACAAATTTTTAAACGAATGCAGAAATCAAACTCCCATAGCATCTACACACTGCGAATCCATGTTCTAGAAAACTGGAATGGTTTACCAAACAATGTTCTGACATCTTTTTTGGAGATTTTAGTGTAGATTCTTTTTTCATGTGATAGTATGTTGTAGGTCTACAATACCTCATCTGCCACCCTAATATCCAAAAGTCTCTGAAAACCCAAAGCTTTTGGCAAAGCAGATCTGACCAACATGAGGCCATATAGCATGGATTCTCATATATTTTATGGCATAAATATGAATGTGTTTGATTTATTTCAAGGTTCCCCAGGTTCCACGAGTGGGTGTTACGTAATGCACAGTATATGTATCGTGTTACTTTTCTAAAATCCCCAAAATTCTGAGTTCTAAACACATCTGGCCCAAAGGATTATACATAAGGGATTGTGGCCCATCATCCTAGACACAGGAAAGTAAACTGAGAGATGACCCGAAGAACAATTGCCTCCTTATGATCATTATTGAAACAGATTTTTACTGCCTATGAGCCACATGTCTATGTGATTCTACTGACCCTTTAATCTTAGTTTTGTATTATGGTTCGTGATTCTTGTGTGACATCCTCTCCGCTACCTCCCTTACCCATCAATATAAAATACAGTCATATTGAAAGCATTTTGAGGGATTATTCACAGGTTTTCTAGTCTTACACATAGTACAAGAACAACAAATAAACTATATAGGACAATAAGTGGTTCGGTTTTTGTTTAGTGTTGCATCTCTTACACCTAGCACAATGCTGTAAGGTAGGTGCTCAGTAAAAATTTAGCTGTTCATCTTACTGAGCTTAATTAAATTGGTTTGAACACTGCCACCTGCTGGCCATAGGCAAACTTTGCATTCCACGGTACATTATTGTCGATTGTTGGGAAACTTTATCTATCAAAAATGCAGAACTGGCTGAGTATGGTGGTTTACATCTGTAATCCAAGCACTTTGGGAGGCTGTGGAAGGAGGATCTTTTGAACCCGGGAGTTATAGACCAGCCTGGGCAACACAGCAAGACCTGATCTCAATTTAAGAAAAATAAAATAAAAATATATATAGTAGAACAATGACTTATTAGTTTCATATTATTTGATGCCGAATAGCCTTAACTAAGATGGTTTCATCTAAGCTTGTAGACCCCAATGACTAGTTTACACTGAACATGACTACAGCAAGATCCACAAGCTCATTCACCTCATTAATTTAGCAGTTTATGCTCATTTAAATTGAGAGTTACCTATACAAGTAATTCACATCAAGGGAGTTATATAACAAAAATACCCTTCCCTCTGCAAAAGCGTTTGCTACCTAGCTCCAGGCTCTATTTCATAAAGGATTCTATTAGTGCATTTAAGTATAGTAACTCTTGAAAGGGGAGGGGGGACTTAAAACTCATTTGTTAAAATCCTGCCTTCAAATGCCGTAAGTACACAGTGAAACATTTCATAAACGAAACTGGGGACCAAAGAGGGAAATCATTTAATATAGAATTTGGGGGATTTTAGAAATCAAAATGATGTGACTTACAGGGATAGATCTATTTTATAAACAAATATACATTTTAAACTATTGTAATTTCAATTTAATTTCCTCATTCATTGGTTTAGAGTTAAAATAATTCATTCTAAGTTTGCATATTACACTTCATAAGCTAGAAGCTGTGTGAATGAAAAGGTGCTCCTCTTCTGTCCTTCAGTTATAAAAGTGCTCTGCACATTTCTTACGTGCAATGACTTGAGTCTTAACTCAGAGAAAGAAATTCTGATTTATCCTTGTCTCTGGGGTATGTTACTAGTTCCTGCTTTATCAGGAAACATGTAATGGACTTGCAAACTCCTTTCCAACTGACTTTCCAGAGGAGGTGCTTGTAAGAGGCTCTAATGACCCAGCAAGTTCAGGTCATAGGGCCCAAAGGAAAGACAAACTAATCAGTGAGAAAGTGAGTGAAATGCAAGGAGACACGTTGGTGTAACCAGAGTGCCACCATGTCTCCAAGAGGAAACAACCCTTGGTGTTGCATCACTGTAAAATAGTCAGAAGTGGTCCAGGCAGAGGCCATTGTCCCAGGCCTGCTGAAGGTGCTGCCACAGGTTCTACATAGACGGCTCCACAGCCCTCTCCTCATGTTCTGCTCAGCCAGGTCCTTTAAATTCTGCTTAATTATTATACACATGTGGTATGGGGTAAGCACTTAAAAATTAGAGCATATCAGGATACCCAAATGACACAACAGCTAACTAACAAAAATGTCAAAGGTAACAAATAACAATGCCCAACACTTAGGTAGCTCTCACACTGTCTCCAGCTCTGTTTTAAGTGCTTGATGTTTGTCAGCTCTTTTGCTCTCCACAATCATCCACTGCAATAAGCATCAGGATTGCCCTCATTTTATTGATGAGGAAATTGAAACAACTCTGAATCTCTTTATGGCAGGGCTTTTTGGCCTAAGCACTGTGTATGGACTAAATCCTGTCCCTCTAAAATTCGTATGTTGCCCTAATCCCCATGGGACTGTATTTGGAGATAGAACCTATAAGTGGGCAATTATGGTTAAATGAGATCAAAAGGGTGGGCTCTGATCTGGCGAGACTAGTATCCTCATAAGAAGAGGCTGGGCACAGTGACTCACATCTGTCATCCCAGCACTTTGGGAAGCCAGGGTACGAGGATCTCTTGAGACCAGGAGTTCAAGACCAGCTTGGGCAACATAATGAAACCCCCATCTCTACAAAAAATTTAAAAATTAGCCAGGCATGGTGACATGCACCTCTAGCCCTAGATACTTGGGATGCTAAGGCAGGAGGTTCGCTTGAGCCCTCAGGGGTTCAAGGTGACAGTGAGTTCTAGCCTGGGCAACAGAGTGAGACCCTGTCTCTAAAAAGAAAGAAAGAAAAAGGACATAATGATACAGGAGTTAAGAAGAAGTTATGTAGCAGATAGTGAGGGTAGAAAAGTCCTTGGTAAGGTTTTCCTTTTAATGAAAAGCAGCCCCAAAATCATTTTCTTTGCTAACAAAGAGTAGCCTGTAGAGTCAAGCTGCAGACATAGAACGGCAGGCTGGAAGCTTGCGTGGGTGAAGGCCAGCAGCTGTGCCAGTAGGAAAGGGCCACCTAGGACTATGCATGTTCAAAATGGCGGCTCCATCTTTCCTTCTCCTTCCCAACCACATTTGCAGTAGGCAGCAGATGACACAGCCCAGGCCAAGTGGAAAGCTCATTTGCAGAATAAGAAAAGGGTGGGGTGGCCAGCTTCCTCATGCACTATGTAAACGTCATACCTGGTCCAATCAATCTGTGTGCCCTATGTCAATCAGACACCACCTCCTCAAGCCTGTCTATAACATCTGGTGAACTCTGCAGTGGGCCGGAAGACCCACTTGGGCAAACCTCTCTCTCACGAGAGAGAGCTATTCTCCTTTCTCTTTCTTGCGCCTATTAAACCTCTGCTCCTAAACTCACTCTTTGTGTGTCCATGTCCTTAACTTTCTTGGCATTAGGCAATGAACCTTGGGTATTACCTCAGACAACAACGTGGCTTCAAAACCAGAGAAATCTCTCTCTGAGCATGCAGTGAAGCAGCTAAATGAGGCCAGAGCAAGAAGGCAGCTATATGCAACCCAGCAGGGCAGGCCTTACCAGAAACCAACCCTGCTTGCACCTTGATCTGGACTTCCAGCTTTCAGAACTATGAGAAAATGTTTTTAAGCCACCTAGTCTGTGGTATTTTGTTGTGGCAGTCCTAGCGGACTCATACAGCACTGTGAACACAGTGGGTGGGTAAAAGGCCAATCACACCTCACCCAGGTTGGGACAATAAAAAATATATGCAGAGGTTGCCAAATGTCCCCTTGGAAACCACTGTTCTATGGAATCATCACAAAACTGATTTCTGCAGAGTCTGAGAGAGAATGAGCTGAAGTGACACTCATCCCAGTAGCAGACTCCAAATGTGTTCAAGTTCTTATTCATTCCCCCATTGAATACCCGGAAAGACCTTCATAAGGTTTTGACTGTCTGACATTTGGAAGAATGCCCTATTATGGCAAATCAGGGAGATGGACAAAAGGAGGCAATAAAAGATGATTCTGGGAAGGTGTACGTTTGCTTCAAGGAAGACTCAGATGGCAGAATTTCCTTAGGACAGAAGCAACATTGGCAAAAAACAGGTATAGGAATAATGGTCATACTTACAACCATGGGAGGCACATACAAGTTGGTGTGTTTCAGTTTTCAAATTTCATACATTATACAATGATAAAGTTCTGGGAAGGTCTAGCAAAACTTCTATTATGCCACTTTTTTTAAACACTGAATTTTTAAAATTTGATAGCAGAAATGCTTAATATGCTTTCACTAGCAGACCAATAAGCAGAAAGCAACTGCATCAGAGTTCAAACCAGAAAATGAAACATTGTGGAAGTGAAAGTGAATCTGTGCAAGTAGCATACTACTTAAGCAAAAAAAATGTTTTTTTCATTATTGAGATATTAGGCGGCCATCTTTTCCTGCTTCATTTTTTTAAAAAAATCATTTATTTATTATAAATTAATTAATGATCTCCAGATAGAAAACTGAAAAATATGCAAAGAAAGAAAACAAAGGGTAATCTCACCACCTAGACGTAATCACCAGAAACATTTTGAGGTATGTTTTTCATTCCTTGTATTATTCATATAAACATACATCTAATTTTATTTGTATAGGATAGAAGCAAATATTTGTATTTTTTACATAAAAATTATAATTAATTTTGAAATTTTACAGAGGCAGTTTGTGTTTGAAACTTTATATTGTCATGCAAAGGGAAAATGATCTTTTCTTGAACATGATGAAATTAATTCCATGTGAAATATGTACAGGTATATTAATGCTCTTTTGTACATAATTATGTATATGTTTCCAAATTGTTTCACAACAGATGATTGGTTCAAAGTTTTCTCTAAGTCACCTTTATTAAGCTATAACTAATATACCATAAAATTATCTTGATCAAAGTATAGAAGTCAATGATTTTTAGTATATTTACAGAGTTTTGTGCCCATCACGATAATCTACTTTCAGAACGTTTTCATCTTTCCCACTAAGAAATTGCCTATTTGCAGTCACTCCTCATTCCCAATTCACCCTCAGCCCCGGGCAACCACTAATCTACCTTCTGTTTCTATGTATTTGCCTATTCCATGTATTTCATCTAAATAGAATATATAGAGGACACTCAATATGTGGTCTTTTATGATGAGCTTCTTTCAGTTAGCATACTATTTTCCCCAGTTCATCCACATTGTAGAATGTGTCAATACTTCATTTCTTATTACTATCTAATATTTTACTGTTTTATATGCTACTAATATTATTAGAAATAATGTTATATTTTTAAAGCTAAAGTGTTCTTCTTCTACTTTTTAGAAAATAGGTTCAGGATTTTACATTGTAAACCAAAGTGAGATAAGTAAGAATATAAAATATGTCCAATTTTAGGGTACTAAATCTATCTCTTTAAAATGCATAAATCCAAGAATCTGGTCCATTTATTGTGAGGAATTCCTCCAGCAATCTTGGATCTGTGTCATACATTATTTATTTTAGAGTTATCCTTGAACTTGCAGACGGCTTGAAATAACATTCTTCTTTTCCAGAGCTCTAAGAGTGGTGGAGAATCAAAGCTTTGATAACTGGGGAAATAATTTAAGAACAATCTTAATGAAAGAGTAAAAAGAGGGCTGAGTTAGAATTAATGTAAATTTTTCTCAGATAATGTCATTTTCATGTTATCAGCTTAATTTGAGAACTCAGAATAAAAAAGAAAAGACAAAAGAGAAAAAGACAAGAAGAAAATACCCTTTTAACTTAGGAGGTCACAGCACTTATAATAGTAATGCTTCTTTCTTGACATTGCTAATATCTTACGTCAGGAAAACTAAGGTGAAATGCAATTAAGGACTCTGCTTTGTTTATTTTAGTCATAGTTAAATCCAGCCTAGACTAACAAATAGAATTCAAGCAATTAACAAAAGATAACTTTAGTAAAGTACCTAGCATAGGACCCACCACATTGCAGATAATCTATTAAAAAGTTATTTTGTGCCCTTTCTCATTCTAACCTGAGTATGTCTAAATTCTCTTTAGATCAAAACACATGCTTTATCAAATTGATTTAGAATTATACATAGGACAGAGCAACAGGTTAGGAACAGTAGGACCAATGACAGCAGCAGTGAGAGGGCCACTCACAGGACTAGATAGACCCAGAGTCAAGAGAACCAGCTGATCAAGGACATTTCATTGGGGGCAGATGAACTGTCTGTGGCAGACTATCAGTGTCCATGGATTTCCCATTTTCCTTGGCATTAGATCGGAGCTGCCCTTCTGGATTTTGGTTGTTTGTGCCTACACGGAAAGTTACTTTCAATCCAAGGATTTCAAGAATGAATGGGGCTTATCCATCTCTCACTTTACCTCTGAAGGCAACCTTGAAGATAGGAGAGCTACGAAATGGAAGAGGCATGGGTCTCTAAGTCGCCATAGGGAAAAAAGCTACCTAGGGGAGTTGCCTGACCTTCGTAGTGTTATATGAGCAAGAAAAAGAAAAACACAACAACAACTTTCTGTCTTAAGTCACTGAGGTTTTAGGGGTTGATTTGTAAGGACAGCAGAGGAGCTAGCCTATTCTGACAAATGCATTTTCCATCTCAAAAGCTCTTGAAGATTCATATTATTCGAACAAAGAATAGTTACTGAAATTCCTAATAATGGCCGTGTCAGATATTTAAGATGTTTAAAACCACCAGAACTCTGTCACAGCCAAATCTGTCTATACAAGACCCTCTGGACTCACTTAGCAGCCTCTCTAGTTCTCTCTCATTTTATTCTTTCAAGGATCCTGTTTTGTTTTGTTTTGTTTTTATTTTCCCATAGGCTGTACATTTCATGGTTACATGACATCTCAACTAAACATAGGAAGACCACTTTTCTACCTACTATATACCTACCTGCCTAACTACTGTGCAGAGGCTCCTGTTATCATGACCTCTGCCACCATATTCAACAATTTGGATGTCAGTATCATCCTGGACTAGACATGAGTTTAATACGCATGTTCCTTGCTCATTAATATTTAGATAGTGATCATGCCTATATTTAAAACAGTACTCAAAGGCACAGAATTAGTTGGGTCTATATTATCTTCTACACCAATTGAGACTATACAGATTATGACACTTTCCCTGGCAAAGACAATGTCCAAGGAGACTGGATAAACACACACCCTTACACTGAAGAACTAGCGGAAAGGAAGGACCAGCAGAAGGGAAGGACTCACCTCCAACTGAAAATATATATACATCTCACTATGTACTGTCCTATGCATCATGTTAAGGTTTCAACAAAATACTACAGAATATATCAAAAAAAGGAAAAAATTTTTGAGTCTGAGTTCCACTCCCAGGGTGACAGCGTGAGGAGCTCCATGACCCACTCCCCAGTGGAACGAGTATAACTGATAAAAACCATTTAAGATATCCAACCATTTAAAGTCTAATTAATTTGTCCTAAAGGCATAAAGCAAATTGTAAAACATTTATTAAAGAAAATATTTTAAAATTCAGTAAGAACAGCAAGCATTTGTGATATTTGACCTAAGGCTCAATCCTTTCTTCCCTTGATCAAAAAATATACAAAAATTAACACCAGGCATGGTGGCTCACACCTGTAATCCCAGCACTTTGGGAGGCCGAGGTGGGCGGATCATGAGGTCAGGAGTTCAAGACCAGCCTGGCCAACATGGTGAAACCCCATCTCTACTAAAAATACAAAAATTAGCTGGGTGTGGTTGTGCACACCTGTAATCCCAGCTACTCGAGAGTCTGAGGCAAGAGAAATGCTTGAACCCGGGAGGGATTCAGTGAGCCAAGATCATGCCACTGCACTCCAGCCTGGGTGGCAGAGCAAGACTCCGTCTCGAAAAAAAAAAAAAATTAACTCAGAGGGGATCAGAGACCTAAATTTAAGTGCTAAAAGTACAAAACTCTTAGGAAAAAATCTTCATTGTCATGGGTTAGGCAATGTTTCCTTAGATATCACAGCAAAAGCGTAAGTAACAAAATATAGATAAACTGGACATTATCAAAATTTAAAACATTTGTGCATCAAAGGACATTGACATCAATAAAAGATAACTCATAAAACTGAAGAAAATATTTTCAAATTACATATCTGATAAGGGACTTGTATTTAGACCATATAAAGAACTCTTACACTCAACAATTTAAAAAATAACAATTAAAAAACAGGAAAATTATCTACACTGGTATTTCTACCAACAAGATATACAAATGGCCAATAAACACATGAGAAATGCTTAATATCATTAGCCATCAGAGAAATGTAATTCAAAACCATAGTGAGATACTGCCTCACATCCTCTAGAATGTGCTATAATCCAGTTACAGAAAGTGAAAAGTATTGGTGAAATGTGGAGAAATTAGAACTCTCATACACTGCTGGTGAGAGTGTAAATTGGTGTAGTCACTATGGAGAACAGTTTGAGTTTCTCCAAAGTTTAAACATAGAGGTACCATCAACCCACTAATTCTATGGAAAGAGAAATAAAAACATATGTTACCATCAAAACTTATACACAAATGTTCATAGCATTATTCATAATATCCCAAAACTGGAACCAATCCCAGTGCCCATCAACTGACGAATATATAAATAAAATGTGGTATATCCATATAGTGGAATGTTACTGGGAATCCATGCTACCACATGGATGAACCCTGAAATCATGCTGAAGGAAAGGACCCAGTCACAAAATAATATCTATTGTACAATTCCATTTATATGAAATATACAGGACAGGTAAATATATAGAGACAGAAAGTTTATTAGTTGTTGCCTAGGGCTAAGAGGGATTGGAGGTTTGGAGGGTAATGCCTAAAATATATAGATATTTTGGGGGGCAGTGATTAAAACATTCTAAAATTGTGGTGATAGTTGCACAACTTCATAAATATATCAAAAGCCATTAAACTGTATGTGTTAAGTAGGTGAATCACATGGTATGTGAATGATATCTTAATAATGTTGGAAAGAGAGGGAGAGAATGCTCTGAGAGACAAAGGAATTATTACAGGCAAACCCAGATATGACTCCTATGTTGAAGCTATCACACAATCACCTTAAAATAACTATAACTAATATGTTAAAGATTATAATGGAAAAGTTAAACAAAATGCAAGATCAGATAGGTATCTTCAACAGAGAGATAAAAACTCTAAGAAAGATTCAAATGTAAATTCTAGACATTAAAACAAAGTAACAGAGATGAAGATTGTCTTTCACAGTTTTATCAGACTAAACACAGGCAAGGAAAGAATTGGTGAATGTAAACACAGATCGATAGAAATTATCTAAACAAACAAACAAAAAAGCATAAAGAAAAAAGAGTGAGGGGACAAAGGAAAAAAAGAATACACTATCCAACATCTGTTGGGCAACAGCAAATGGTCTAACCAATTTGTTACTAGAGTTCTAGAATTAGAAGATGGAGAAAATGGGAAAGAAGAAATATTTGAAGATATAATGGCTGAGAATATTCCTGAATTATAGATAGACATCAAATGACAGAGACAGGAAATGCAGAGAATACCAAGTAGGATTGATGCCCAAATAGAAAACAAACACATGTAAGCATCTCATATTCAAAAAGCTGAAAGTCAAAGACAAAAATAAAACCTTAAAGACAGTCAAAGGCAAAAAAGACAAATTGCTTTCGGAATAAGGGCAACAATTATAGCAGATTTCTCATCAGAAAACATATAAATATGAAGACAATAAGCGAAATATTTTAAGGGCTAAAAAAAAATACAACACTTGTCAATCTAGAATTCTGTACACTTCAAAACTGAAGGAGAAATCAAGCCTAGTTATATAACATAAACAAAGGGAGTGTATTGTCAGAAGATCTGCTCTACAAGAAACACTAAAAGAATTTCTTCAGAAAGAAAATGATATAGGTCAGAGATTTGATTCTAAACAAAGTAATTAAAATTGTTCTTCCTCTTAGTTCTTAAGATGGCAGCATAAATTACCGATTTTAAAACTTCTTTCTAATATATACATCTAATACTATAAATTTCCCTCTAAGCAGCACTTTTGTTGCATCTCATAAATTTTGATAAGTTACATTTTCATTTGTAGTTTGTTTCAAATATTTTCAAATTGTTCTTGAGGCTTCTTTAAGCTAGGTGCGATTTATAAGTGTATTGTTTAATATCCAGATATCTGAGTGTTTTCAAGCTATTTTCTGTTACTGATTTCTAGTTTAATTTCACTGTGATCTGAAAGTGTAGTTTTTATTGTTTCTATTCTTTTAAACTTGTTAAAACGTATTTTATGGCCCAGAATGTGGTCTTTCTTTGTGCACGTCAATTTGAGCTTGAGACAAAGGGGTATTCTGCTGATGTTAAAGTATTTCACAAATATCAATTAAACCCAGTTGTAAGATGGTATCTTATCTATAAATTACTGATAGGTGTTAAAGTCTGCAACTGTAATCACGGATTTGTCTACATCTCTTTGAAATCTTATTAGTTTTTGCCTCAAGTACTTTGTTAGGTTCATAGACGATAAGGTTGTTAGGTCTTCTTGGAGAACTGACCCTTTCATCATTATGCAGTCTCTTCTCTACCCATGATTCTTTTTTTGTTTTGAGATACATCTTGTCTGAAATTAATATGGCTACTCCAGTTTTCTTCTGATTAGTGTCAATATGATATAATTTTCCCCAGCCTTTTATTTTTAATATGTTTTATATGTAAAGCAGGTTTTGTGTAAACAACACATAGTTGTGTCCTGTTTTTTAATCCACTCTGACAGTCTCTCTTTTAATTGGCATATTTAGACCAATCACATTTAAAGTGATTATTCATATAGTGGAATGAATATCTACCATGTCTGTTACTGTTTTCTACTTGTTGCACTGTTCCCTGTTTCTTTAATCTTCCGCTCTTATCCAGCCTTCTCTGTTTTGTTTCTGTTCACTTCTTTGCTTTTGAGACAGGGTCTCACTGCGTTGCCCAGGCTGAAGTGCAGTGGGCAGTTATAGCTCCCTGTGCCTCCCATTCCTGAGCTCGAATGATCCTCCCACCTCTGCCTCCCACGTAGCTGGGACTACAGGCATGTGTCACCATGCCTGGCCCTTCTCTGCTTTTAATGGGAGCATTTTATAATTTTACTTTCTCTCTTTTCTTTCCATATAAATTATATCTATTTTTCAAAACATTTTGTGGTTGCCCTAGAGCTTGCGATATACATTTACAAGTAATTTAAGACTAGTTTCAAATAACATACTGACTCGCAGGTACTGTTGATACCTTATACTTTGTATTTCGAAATGCTCCCTCGTTCCCTGATAATATTGCTGTGATTCATTACATTTATCTTCACACTATAATCACTTGGTACACTGTTACATTATTACTTTGAACAAACCATTATCTTTTAGATCAATTAATAATAAGAAAAGTAAAAGATCTTATTTTCATGGATTCCTTTTCTGACACTGTTCACTAATTTATGTAGTTTCAAGTTTCTGACTTTACTTTCCTCCTCTCTGAAAAACTTCTTTTAACATATTTTGAAAGGCATGACTAATGGAAATGAATTTCATCAGCTTTTTTTAACCTGAGAAAATTTTTATTTTTCCTTCACTCTTGCAAGGACGATTTTTCTGGACATAAAATTATTCTAGGTTGGTGGATTTTTTCCTATTAACACTTTAAATATCTCACCGCTTGCTTGTATGTTTGCTGATGAAAAAAACAGTTGTGTTTTTTTTTTATCCTGGCTCCTCTATAAGTAAGATGTTTGTATTCTCTGGCTTATTTCAGGATTTTCTCTGTTTTCAGTTTTCTGTGCTTTAGATATGCTATACCTCAGAGTAGATTTTTTGGTATTTATCCCGTTTGGTGTTCTCTAAGCTACCTATACATGTGGTTTGGTGTCTGTCTTTAAATTTGGAAAATTCTAGTCCATTATTTATTTCAAGTAATTGTTCTTTCTTATCCTTTTGATATTCCAAAAGAATTCCAAAGGGTATCTTATACCTTTCCCTTTTGGTATAGGATGCCAAATGGTATCTTATACCTCTTGAAATTATCTCACAATTCATTAATATTCAATTCTTTTGAATTTTTATTATGCTTTTTTGTTTGCTTTTCAGTTTAGGAATTTTCTATTGATCTAACTTCAAGCTCAATTATTGTTTCCCTGGTTATATCCAATCTACTGATGAGTCCATCAAAAGCAATTTTCATTTCTGTTACAGTGTTCTTGATTTCCATAATTTTCTTTTGATTCTTTCTTAAAGTTTTCATCTCTCTGCTTACATTATCCCTCCGTTCTTGCATGTTGCTTACTTTTCCATTAAAGCCCTTAACATAATAGGCATAGTTATTTTAAATTCCATGTCTAATAATTCCAAGACCTGTGTCATATCTGAGGCCAGTTCTAATGCTTGCTTTGTCTATTCAGATTATGTTTTCTCTTGTCTTTTAGCACACATCGTAAATGTTTTGTTGTTGAAAGCCAGACATAATGTCTTGAGTCATAGGATCTCAGGTAACCAGGCTTTTTGTATGAGGTTTCATGTTACTCTGGCTAGGAGCTAGGCTGTGTTAAATATTTTCACAGTTGGAGGTTCCAGAGGCTTCAGTTTCCTCTAGTTCCTTGTTTTGTGTTTTCTCCCCTCTTGCCTTTGGGTTTCCCTAGAAACTTCTTAATTAGTCTGTGTCTTGTATCTCGATTGTAATTCACTGTTATTATACTGGAATCTTGTTAATATTTTTGTAAGGTGTTGGGTAGGGGAAAGGTTCTATAATCTTATGATTAAATTTCAGTGTTTTATTGGGCTTAATTGTCTAGGGTATAACGTTTAAAAACATTTTTAGCTTTTTTTCTTCCTTCATATGAAACAAAGATAGAGGAGACTTGAGTTATCAAGTTTCCCTTTTCCAGGTAATGTAAGATTCTGGCTAGTAGTTTCCCTTACATGGTTCACCTTTGCTATAGAGAATGCTCTTGGTGTATTTCAATAAGGTTAACTTTCCCCTGGATGTATTGTTAAATGCTTACTTTTCTTTTCCTTCTGCTGGGAACCTGATGGAATTTTTCTCAGATCTTCAACATAAGAACCTGGTGGTCCTTCTGTAGGTAACGTCCATTAAATTGTGGGGGTATCCCTAAAACTAACTCTCTAAGAGTTTCTAACTCTCATGCCCGCCACATTTAGGTCAAGTAATTCATCAAAATTACCCCTGAAATCATCCTACTAGTTACTAGTTCCAGCAGCTTCTGCTCCCAGTAAGCTGATCTTGACTGTAGTTGTATATGCTAGTCTGTCTCTCCAGATTTACAGTGATTCCAAATTCTCTTAGGTATCTATGAAAAGTTGTTGGTTTTCAGTTTATCTATCTTTTTATGTGTGTTTGTTTTAATAACGGGAGTGGAAACTTCCCAAGCTCTTTATATGTTGGCACAGATACCAGAAGCCCTCTACAATTTTTATATGAAAGGAATCATATGGCATGTGTTCCTTTTCATTTGGCTTCTTCACTCAGCATAATTATGTTGAGATTCATCCATGTTGTTATAGAAATTAACAGTTCATTGTTTTTATTGCTAAATTATACTGAATTGTATGGCTATACCACAATTGCTTATCCATTCATCTGTCGATGGATATTTGGATTTTCCATTGTGGGGTTATTACAAATAAGGCTTGTATGGGTATCTGTGTACAACACCTTGTTTACATATATGTTCGCTTATCTTCTGGGTAAATATCTCAGAGTGTAATAGTTGGGCCACATGGTAGGTGTGTGTTTAACTTTGAACTTTTTAAGACATTCCTAAGCTCTTTTTAAAAATAATTATGCTACTGCACATTCCCACCAGCATTATTGGTCCAGGTATTAGTCCATTCTCACACTGCTAATGAAGACATACCCGAGACTGGGTAATTTTTAAAGAAAAGAGGTTTAATTGACTCATGGTTCAGTATGTCTGAGGAGGCCTCAGGAAACTTACAATCATGGTGGAAGGGGAAGCAAACATGTCCTTCTTTACAGGGTATAGCAGCAAGGAGAAGTACTGAGCAAAAGGGGGAAAAGCCCTTTATAAAACCATCAGTTCTCTTGAGAACTCACTCACTATCACAAGAACAGCATGGAAGTAACCACCTCCATGATTCAATTACATCCCACTGGGTCCCTCCCACAACACATGGGGATTATGGGAACTGTAGTTCAAGGTGAGATTTGCGTGGGAACACAAAGCCAAAACATATCAGTTCATATTCCTACCAACTCTTGCTACAGTATTTTACTCATTAACAAATCAAATGACACATAGTTACATGCAGTACACCATAAATGAGTATGGTTATCTTAATAATATCTAGTCTCCCAGTTCACAATCACGTTATATTTCTTCATTTATTTTGAAATTTTTTCCTATTTCTGAGCAATATTTTTCAGTGTACAGGTCTCTCTTGGGTCTTCGATTTTATCTCACCCCATTCACCCCATGTAAGAAATAAGTTAGCCTATTACAATTTCATGAATGCCAGCAGGAGACATAGGATCAGAGACAAAGGATTTTATCACTCATGACACAGCAAGCAGCTGGATCAGAGTTGACACAGAGTTGACAGAATTGACACAGCAACCAGACTACTGGATCAGAGACAAAGGATTTTATCACTCATGACACAGCAAGCAGCATAAACATCAGCATATTTGCATGAGTTTTCCATGCCTCCACATCCCATGGAGGTTGTATTAGTCCATTCTTGCAATGCTATAAGGAAATACCTGAGACTAGGTAATTTATAAAGAAAAGAGGTTTAATTGGCTCACAGCTCCACAGACTGTACAGGAAGCATGATGCTAGCATCTGCTTGGCTTCTTCTCAGAAAACTTACAATCATGGTGGAAGGCAAGAGCTAGGCATCTCATGTAGCAGGAGCAGGAGCAAGAGAGAGTGAAGGGGAGGTGCTGCACACTTTTAAACAACCAGATCTCACAAGAACTCCCTTACTAACTCACTATCACGAGAACAGCACCAACAGGATGGGGCTAAACCATTCACAAGAAACCACTCCCATGATCCAATAACCTCCCACCAGGCCCCACCTCCAACACTGGGGACTACAATTCGACATGAGGTTTGTTGAGGACACAGATCCAAACCATGTCAGAGGTGGACCCATATGAATGCTATACATCACAGCTGAGGAACATTGAGCTTGGGGTATTCATCATTGGTAGGCTTTCTGTTTATTTCATTCCTAGGGATGCTATAGTCAATTAGCCATCGTCAAAGATCCCTGCAGGTCAAGGCATTCTGGTGACTGGTACATTCCTTAAAAGTAAATGTGTCCACCTTGTCTTTTGAGTTTAAGTGCTATGACCTGGTTTCTGATAATCTGGAAATCTTATCCTCATATAATAAGGGAGCTTATCTTAATGGTGGTATCCTCCATGGCTATACCTGGCCTACAAAAGAGAGCAATCGCAAATCTTTTCAAAGCTGCAAGTGCATCTCTCACTAATACATTCCTCAGTGCCTTAGTGCAGGAAGTGTCTTCTTGGCCTCTTCGTGGAATATATTTGAGTATTAGGCTTGCAGGTCATACATAATAAATCCACTCTGACATTGTCATTTTTCCAAAATTTTTGGAGTCCTTTATCCACATTTTGCCATGAAAACTCTGGCATCTGAACATCATTAAATGTAGGCCATCTTTGAGTCTAAATTTCAACCGACTGAGTAAACTATTAGAGCTGCCTCCAGCTGTACAAGCTAACATATTACATCTGGTATCTGTTGCAAATGCACCTAAACTAATGAGTTCTGCCTAATTTAGTGTTATATTTTTCCCTTTTTTTGTCTAACACCCTTAGAAATCTCTCCCCCACATTTCTAAAGTTTACATTGATTATATATTAGCAGAGACTTCCAAATATTTTATTATTATTTTTTTTTTTAGACAGAGTCTCACTCTGTTGCCAGGCTGGAGTGCAGTGGGGCGATCTCGGCTCACTGCCACCTCTGCGTCCTGGGTTCAAGCAATTCTCCTGCCTCAGCCTCCCAAGTAGCTGGAACTACAGGTGCGCACCACCACGCCAGCTAATTTTTGTATTTTTAGTAGAGATGGGGTTTCATCATATTGGCCAGGATGGTCTCAATCTCTTGACCTCATGATCCACCCACCTTGGCCTCCCAAAGTGCTGGGATTACAGGTGTGAGCCACTGCACTTGGCTAAGACTTCAAAGTCTTTTGGTGTGTATGAGATGTCCTCCTAGGTTATAATGCGTACCTGTCACCAGAGCATGCTAAAATTTCACCCTAGCTATGTATTTAGTAGCCACAGTGAGTGGTTTTAATGGGTTAACATGAGCAGCCCCTTCAAGGAGCCTTTCCCAGATGAGTTCTTCACAAAATTTCAAGCACAAAAAGACTAGTTTCCTCAGCTATAGGAGAGCAAACTAATTCTCCTGCAAAGGAGTCTCAGAATAACTTGGGGGTTCAAGATTGACAGTTTCACCTGGATTCAATTATATGTCTTAATTCTAAGTATCAGTATTCCACTCCTCCCTGTTCAGTGCCCCCTCCCATGAGAAACCTTGCAACACTGAATTTAACAGATCTCAGAATTTAGCAACCTACACAAGTAAATTGAGATTTTGAGCAAAATCTCAGTAAAATGTCAGACTCTTCTTGATCCCATAGTGAAAGAGGAATAAATAACAAGTTCTAAAGAAAAGAGGGGCTAGTCACTATTGTTAATATTTATTACTTACCATGTGTCATGGGCTTTGCTAAGTAATTTAAAAGCATCTTTTGGTGTCATGCACTCACTTAATTCCTTTCGTTGCACTCAAAATAAACCCCAAATCTCTGTCATGGCCTTCTGGGTCCTAAATGGTCTGCACTCCTGCTGACCTCTCAGTTTGATGAGGAAGTTTCAGCCACACATATCTTCTTTCCACTCTTCTCAGCTTACATGTCACCTCCTCCAAACTGCTTTTCTAAAGTAGCTCACTCCCCACTTCATTACTTTCCACATCAAGACCGTGCTTCTTTATATTATTTATCACCATATTATTTTACTTATTGTATGCTTTTTCATTGCATGTTTAGTATTTTTATTTATGCTTATTTACTGCGTGCTTATTATTTTTACTCCATGAGACTGTAACCTCAACTCAGGCATAGACCATCTATGGTTTGTTCACATTGCACTGCACCAGAAAAGATCTTAAGAAGCATATGTAGAATTCTCACACCTCTAGAAGATGGCCTACATTATTTCCTACTGCTTTTTAAATAGGTAAACGAAAGCTTGGAGAGCCACGTTAACGTATTCCAGGTCTGTCACAACTAACTGGTGGCCAGGGTCTGTGGATCTTCAAGCTGGAGTTGGTCACCTCCTAGGATAACCCCATAGGAGGAAGTGAAGCTCATTACAATTCCCTCCTGTCCTCCAACGATAGGGGCAGCAGGGTCCGTACCCAGAGGAAACAAAAAGCATCATCATTATCATCACAAACTGGTGCGTGCTTACCATGTTGATGATGTACCCAGTCCCCACCTTGCCTGGGACCAGAACTCCCAGCCAGCACCGGCCACGCACCCGCGGAGCTGCCAGGTAGCACCCGCCCCCTCTCTCTGCGCAGGCGCGCGCCTCCTGCTTCCGCTCGGGGCGGGACTGGGCTCCCGGGGTCGGTCCGCGGCTGCTGCTGCGTCCGACCCCCGGTCGGCGCGGGTATGGAGCTGGGGGGTCACTGGGACATGAACTCGGCCCCGAGGCTGGTCTCGGAGACCGCAGAGCGAAAACAGGAGCGGAAGATAGGAACCGAGGCGGAGGCTGCCGACTCCGGTGCGGTCCGAGCCCGCCGCTTCCTGCTCTGTCTCTACTTGGTGGGCTTCTTGGTGAGTGAGAGCGTGGGGGCTGGGAGCAAGTGCTGACTGTTCGGGCCTCGGGACCCAGGCGGTTCTTGGAACTCCCGGGGAGCTCTCAGGGAGTGGGAACCCGCAGTCTGCCTGGTGAGTGCCTCACTACCTATCAAGCTCTCCTCTTGCCCCACTTCAGTCTGCATCTGGCCACACTGCTTTATTGCCCCGCGCGCGTTCTCTTGCACCCGGTTCGCGGAACCTCTTCCCTTCCCTGCCTTTTGAGAAGCCCTGGTACCAGCCTCAGGTGTGACCAGGTGTTAAATGCTGTGACAGGTGCAGCTTTTGCAGGGCGGAGAACAGGGGTGTGGGCAAGCTTGGAAAAGCCCAGCTGCTGCGCGGCTGCTGATGAGGTAGGGACACCCAAGCCTTTTTACCAGAACAGGCAGGGGAAGCCGCTGTTGATGACCCCGCTTGGACAGATTTAGGCACATTTTCACTAGGATTCTTGGCTGACTTAAACATTAAAAAATGCAGATCAGAGTGAATTTTACTCATCTGCCTTTCGACAAACTGCGCATTGCACAGCGTAGGTTTGGTTTCATCATGCTGTGTGTGCCTGTGGTTTGCTTTTTTTTTTTTTACCAGACCAGGCTGGAGAAGCCGCTGTTGATGATCCCACTTGTACAGAATTGGGTGCATTTCCACTAGAGCTCTTGGTTGACTTGAATGTTTAAAAATGCAGATCAGAGTGAATTGTACCCATCTACCTTTGGACAAAGGGTGTGCATTGCACAATGAAGGTTGGTTTCATCATGGTGTGTGTGTTTATATGTGTGTGTGTGTGTGTGTGTGTGCGTGCGCGCGTGTCCTGGTTTGCTCCCTGAGTGCTAATTTCCCACGTAGAATGGAAAGTTTAGTAAGCTGATTCATGGCATTTCTGAACACCTGCCATGTGGCAGGTGCTGCAGAGCTTCACTATTGTAATCCACAGTTCTGCCACCGAAGAATTTAGTCTTACAAGTAAGCTGATGCTGGTAGTTTGTGGGCCATTATCTGCAAGAACCCTAGATCCACCTCTGCACTCCTCCCTTTCCAAGGCTAGGCCTGATTCAGCCCTCGGTGTGAGCTAATCCAGTATCTTGAGGGCAAGGGAGCTGAGATAAGTGTCAATGGGAGAAGGCTGCCTTTGAGGCCTTGAAGATAGTATCTGATGGCACTGGGCCCTGGCAGGGAGTCGTCGTTTTCTGCCCAGATGCAGATCAAGACCACCACTTCTCCCAGTTTCATGCAGTCTCCATGCCCCCACCTCCATGCAAGGTGTTCAGTTGGTAGCAACTCTATGTTGAGTTAATAGTTAAGATCACCATGAAAGTATGTTCACCAAATTGCTGCAAGCCCAGAAGCACAAGGCCTTCAGGGAGGGTGGCTTTTTACAGAGGATTTCTCTGCCTTTAGGCCATTGCAGGACCCACCCTCCAGCTCCATGCCTTTGACTTCAGAGACTGGCACTCCTTCTGACCACTATTCCTTTAATCTGTTAGTTCATTCTCAGCATGGGGATGCTTATTCTGCTTTTCAGTCTAGGCACCTAGAATTCACAACCAGTGATTACGCGTGGTTGTTGGAGAGGACTTGGCTGACATCCAGCCTTTTTAGATGTGGGTCCCAAGCTACTGCTGTCCTATCTCGGAAGGCACTTGGGCTGGTTCAGCCAGATGAAAACATTTGAGCCCTTACCTGGAAAGTCCAGACTAGGGTTCAGAGAATTTGACTCAGAATTCAAAATAGTTTTAGTATGAGAATAAAACAAAGCAATTCGCAGATCATTTGTTAAGGTCAGCCTTCCGATACAGATTTGAATATTCACAATTTCTCATATGTTTTCTTTAGGCTGTGTATTTGGCAAGTCTAATCTAGCAAGCCTGATACAGAATTTTAATAACTTTAATAATGTATTCAAGAGAACCATTAGGTGTCTCGTATCTTAAGGGAAAAGTTTATGGTTTCCCAAAAGTTGAAAGAGTAGGGATTTTTTTTAATGGAAAATATTGTAAACAATTAAAATATATGAAGCTTTATATGAAAGTCACATAAAGCTACCTAACAGATGATTGTTAGGTAACATCTAAGGAGTATTATACATAATTTAGTTATTTTTTTTGACATATTTAGGGATGTAGAGACCTCTAAGATTCTTGGACAAATGGTTTCTGAATGGGAGAGGAAGGGAACAAGATTAGAGAAGTCATTTGCCAAATTGTTCTGCTTTAGCAGTTATCCGTACTTCCAGGTATTAATTTGTTTAGGAGGGAAGACCAAGATGACCCTTGAGGCCCATTTTGTTTAGGGTGCTTAGATGGTGATGAGATCTATTATTTCAACCACTTTTTTCCTCCAGATACTTGGTGAGATTTGTTTTCCATCCCATCAGCTTTATTCAGATGATAATTCATTTTTGTTGAGATAGTCTAGTAATCAGTAATTACTGGGGTTCCTACCTTGAAAAGAGTCCTGAAACTTTTGAGTGTACATATTCATCAACTTTTATTGAAAAATGTTGATGTTCAGTGAAAGTTTAAGTGGCCCCTTCTGACATGATCTTTTTATAAGTGGTTACATGCACATGACCAGCTGCCAAATGCAGTGATTTTGAAGAAGCTATGGATTCAGAAGCAGAAAGGAGTTGCCTTTTATAGTTAAGGAGAAGACAATTTTCGAACAGAACTTCCTGAGAGGAAAGATTCAGTGGCCAGTCTCCTTGGAAGAATATAGTATTTTTCAGACTCACCAAGTGCTAAAGTAATACCAGTCATCAGTTATTGCTTTTGAGTCTGTATTTTTCATAGTTTCCTTTTCTGAAAGATCTAGAAGATTCAGTTGGTGGCTGGTACATTTTGAGTCTTTTAAATGTATAAACATCAGTGGGCTGATGAGATGCAACTGACAGCAAAGCCCAAAAGAAATGGACTCAGACCCAAAGGAAATTTTAAGTAATCGCAATATTGAAATAATAAACCATCCCTCTGGTAATGTAATTTTAAGAGCTAATTATAGTCACTTGATATTAGATAACAGGGTCATCTAAAGATGTAACCATGGAAAAGGCCCACTGAAAAGAGTATATGGAAATATATGTATCTATAGTTATATGAATGCACAGCTACCAGGACAGGGAAGGGGGAACAAAAGATTAACTCTGAGCTCAAGGAAAATACACATTTCGTGTGAGTTTGTTCTTTCCAACTAACCAGGTTTACGAAAGAAGGAATTCAGGTCAAATATAATGAAAACTGTGTGTGCAATGTTTTTTCTCCCACTAAACCAACTGTAGCAGGTAACCTAGTGAAGTGAGAATAAGAATGAAATTAAAGGAAAAGTTGACAGTCTGTCTATTAACTCAGAATACCTAGCAAAAAGGCAAAAAGGACCTGTACTTATCACCAGAACTGAAGAAGGGAGAAGACATGTTGGAGCTTACATTGTTTTATCAGGCCTTTCTCAAGCATTGTGCCACTTAATGCTCATCGTATTCCTACCAGGCAGGTATTACTGTTCTACCCTTTGCAGATGACAGCACGGAAGCTTGGTAACTAAGTAACTTTCCAAAAACACACGTTTAGTAAGTGATGGAGCTGGAATTGAGAAATGTCTGCCTGACCCCAAAGCCCATTCACTTTCTATGACTTAGCTGCAAAACACTGGCCTTTCCCCAGTGCAGCAGCTTTTTCCTTCCTGCTTTACTAAGCCTTTCTTCTCAGGTATTATTTTATAAGCTTATAAAACACAGGTCCTAGAACATTAGCCACTTTCACCAACTCCAGAAGGAAACATATTTTTAAGCAAGTGCTGGTTCACCAATGAATACAAATTATGACTGCATTTTTTCTTATGACTTATCCACAGAAAATATGGGGTTTTTTGTCTGTTTTGTTTGAGGAACTTCTGTAGCATATCCTCCTTGAGTGTCAAGTTAAAACGGATCCCAGGTCAGACTAATCCAGGCATTTGCAAGTGGCAACGGATTTGTATGGCATGCTACGGAATCCAATTATGATTTCTTACATTTAAAATTTTAGATACTGGTTTTATTTTTTAAATTAGTTTAAAATTTTAGGTTTACTAGTTTGAAAAATACTAATTTGAGTCCAGCATTTATTTTGTTTTAGGATTTGTTTGGTGTCAGCATGGTTGTACCTTTATTGAGCCTTCATGTCAAGTCCCTTGGAGCAAGTCCAACAGTTGCTGGAATAGTAGGTGAGTGGTCGATACTGTTCATTTTTAGAGCACTGAATTTTAAATCCTCTGAACCAGGTACCTGAAAACAATTCAATCTTGTAGCCAAATATTATCCAAAGGTAAGTGGGAAATGAGATAAAACAAATTTCCAGAATATTTTAAAATATTACCCTATAGCAAATGCAATTCCTTTTTTTCTAGACGACCTATGTTCAGAGAGATTTTGAGGTTTGAGCACTATAACCAAGTCCCATGCCACTAGTGGCAACAGGTACTTATGCAGCCTCTGCAAGGAACTGGCCGTGTGTGTAGAAGGGTATGTACATATGGACTCCTGCCTACAGGAACCCTTAACCTAATGTGAGAGACCAGGGAAACATAATCTACAGAAATTACATCTTGTGGGAAAGGGTTTGGGTGAACATTAGCCAATTAGTTGCAAGCTTCTCGCACTGTCACCAACACATCATAGAGATTGTAGGATTTCTCTGCCTGTGCAGCATAAAAATTCCATTCAGAAGTCATTGATTTACCAAAAAGGCAAGAGACAGCAGGGCTTAGGACTGTGCTAACTAATGAGAAATTGTTGAGACTAACAGCTCTTGATCATTCACAAGCCAAACAAGCAAGTGTTTGTGGACAGTCTTGTACATAATAGTTGTTAAATCGTGGTCCATGCTGTGATTTGTATTTCCCTCGACAAATGTACTTGGAATAACACTGGACCACCCAGCAGTGTGAAGGTTTTTGGGAAAAGCAGATGGGGCATGTTACATGATAATGGAGGTAAAAGAACTCTAAAAAAACATACAAGTTCTTTATAAAATTAAATCATTTTATAAAACCATTACACATTAGAAACATAAGAGACAATGTTAAGATTTTAAGGCTTAGTAGGCTTTTTTCAGAATTTAAATTTCTATTCCCCTGAGTACTCTCTCTGCTGTTTCATAAGTTGAAGCTACACAATCTCATATGATGGAAGGACAATCATACAGCATCCATAACGTCACCTTTTGCCTTTATTCTCTCTTCTGTTTACTGTCAATTTTTTGAAAACCTTTTGTTAGAAATTGTATTACTTCCATTTTTCCAAGTAGAAAAAAAAAGATGTGAGATAATTTAAAACAAAACGGTATCTTACCCTAATGTTTTTCTGTTGGTTTCTGTGTAATTGTTATCACATTAATCCATTTTTGTGATAGGTCTAGCTGATTTTATTGTTATTGGTTTGTTTTTTACAGGCTCCTCCTATGGCATTTTGCAACTCTTTTCTAGCACGTTGGTGGTAAGTTATCTTTCATTTGGTAAAACATAATCACGTGTCTCATCCATCACAGATGTAGTAAAATTGGGGACTTGAAGTTTATCAAAAAGTGATAGATTTGGGATGAGAACACCTTTAAATTGTAATACGTTCTTCCTATAATTCCCTGCTTTTTACAGACAAAAAGAATGTAAACAAAAGTTATTACCAATTTTAGGCTGGGCGCAGTGGCTCATGCCTGTAATCCCAACACTTTGGGAGGCTGAGGCGGGTGGATCACGAGGTCAGGAGATCGAGACCATCCTGACTAACACGGTGAAACCCCGTCTCTACTAAAAAAAAAAAAAAAAAATTAGCCGGGCATGGTGGTGGGCACCTGTAGTCCCAGCTACTCAGGAGGCTGAGGCAGGAGAATGGTGTGAAGCTGGGAGGCGGAGCTTGCAGTGAGCCGAGATCACACCACTGCATTCCAGCCTGGGCAACAGAGCAAGACTCCATCTCAAAAAAAAAAAAAAAAGTTATTACCAATTTTATTATTTATTTCACTTCATTGACAGTAATCAAATCCATTTATATTTCTGCTATTCTATTTAAAGTTGTGTATTTTGAACTAAATAAAAGCTTTTTTGTAAGACTTAAGTGTATAGACAAAAGGGGACATTTGGATTGGCTGATTGTATATCTGCAGCATGGAGTAGAAAGATCCAGAGGTGGCCAGGCATGGTGGCTGGCACCTACTGTTCCAGCTACTCAGGAGGCTAAGGTTGGAGGATCGCTTGAGCCCAGGTATTCAAGTCTAGCCTGGGCAACATAGCAAGACCCTGTTTCTAAGAAATAAAAAGAAACACATTTTCAGTGGTGACCTTGTCACTGCCCTACTTCTGACCACTCAGTTGTTTGAATTTCAGAGACCTTACCTGATGTCCCCTTCTCTCTCCCTGTGCTGTCTACTGTGATCACTCTGGTCTGAAGACCTCAGTGTCCAGTGGTTCAGGCGGTTCAGTAGAATAGTCTGTTTAGTCTCACAATTGATCAGTAGTGACTTTGGTCTCAATAGCTGGCCTGGGGGTCTCATATTTAATGAACACAAAGTGTACTTATGTTTCCCAAGAGTTGCTTCTTTGTAAAATATATTTTTAAAAGAAATTCAGTCAGATTCCGTAATAAATTCTTAAATAAGTAAACAGCTACTTCCTGATTTATTGAAGTATTTCATATATTAGATTTCCATTACAATAATAGTTTTAGCCTCATTTAAACTTTATAGTGACCCAGCAAATTAGTTTGGTATCTTTCTTTTATATAGGAGGAAATTAAGACCAATTAAGACCCACATAGGTTAATTTAACTAAGCCACCTAATCTCAGTATTTAGAGTCTAAGCCCATATTATTTTTTTTCTAAGAGTCATCTGTCATTGCCTTAATATAAAATGGTAAATGCGTAACTAGAGTTATCAGATTGTACAGGAGAGCAATGCACTTGCTTGTCAAGCAGAATGTCATATTTCATGTTCTTTCTTGTGAGAGAAAAGTTTGAGTTACATCTTAGTAAACACCTTTTCTCTTTATTTGTAAACTCACTCCCAAAATATCTGATGTGTGTATCTGTTAGAGCTATTAGGTCACAGTGTATGTTAATTCTTTAAATGTTTTCTCTTCCTGGACTCTGGTCTTCCTGAGATATAGACCAGGCTTACTTGCTTAATTTTTTTATACTCTTACTTATCAGAGCACCTGGCAATAGTTAGCACTTTATGAATGTAAATTTTTATTGCTAACTATGACTCTACCCTTTTTTTAGATTTTCCTTTGTTGTTTTATGTTTGTACTTACACAGAACATTCATATGTCTTTTAGCTGAAATTTAATGAAAACCTTTCTTAGAAAGCCTTAAGATACATAAATTCCTAGTTAAAATTTCCTTTTTAACCCATACTTTTGTAAGCATGTATTTTAATTATAAAGTTTACCAAAAAACTTTTAATTTTGAGAACAAATCTTTATAAAGAAAAAGTATATTCTGTCATATTTGGCTACTGTTTTTAAATAAATGTATTTTAATAAAAAATGATCCATTTATTAAGTACCTATGTGTCAGGCCCTGTTTTGAGAACTTTATTTCCTCTAATCCTTATAATAACCAGCCTCAAAGGATGGTTGTGAGTCTTTAATGACTCATTTTATATTAAGCACACAGAAAGTGTTGAGTGGGGAAGATAATCTCTGAGGCAGATATTACTATTATTCTTCTTTTACAGGTAGAGAGACTGAGGCATAGAGAGGTTAGCTCATATGTCCAAGGTCATGGTGGAAGGAATGATGAGTTCAGCATTGAGCCCAGACAGCCAGGCTCAGGGCCAGGGTGTAACTCCCAGATTAGACCACTGTCCTGTGAATACAAGGAGGCCAGTGACCCTTTCCCCAGATCAAAAGAGTATGGGGAATTTCTAAAATTCATTGAAATGAAAATTGAGGAGTAGGATTGAAGACACCTATAGGAAGATGACAGTATTTTGGAAGATTTACCTTAAAAATATTTTATAGAGGAAGTTTACATTCTTATGTAAAGGGATCTTTTGGGTCCTTAAGAAAAAGATAAACATGTCAATAAAAATGGGGAGAGGGCATGAACAAGTACACTTGGCAATTGGCATGGAGGATTGGCCTGCTGAGATTTCCTTCCATGGTTAGTGGAGAGAGTGAGGAATGGTTGTGGAACATCACTGAGGAAGGAGGGACGCAGGAACCAGCCTCAGTCACCTCCCAGCCGGGACTAATGGAGACCAGCCCATTGTACTGGAACTGGGGGTCATCCAGGGTTTCACGCAGCACGGGGGACCCTGTTTCTTAACCCTTTTACACAGTGCTCCATTGATAGTGTAGTGTTTAGTAATTGTTGTTTTAAGGCAGTGACTTTTTTTTCAAACATAGCTTCACCCAGAACATCAGTATGTGAAATGGCAGGCTTCCTCCTGGGCCACCTCTGTGGTCTTGCTCAACATCCTTACTTGCATAGAGTGTTCAGAAGGAAGCTACGCCGGGCAGGTTTCTGAGGCTTCCCAAATGTGGGAATTCTAAGGGGGCAGAAATGCTGCCTTATTTGCCTCTCTCAAGAGAAAATGCAAATAGTACACAAATTTTTAAAGAATTATCAGGAAAAAAGGCAAACATAATTTTAAAAGATGCTGCTTAACAAATCTGTAGATTTTAAACATTGACAGTAACAGTGCTGGTTGAAATACAGGGAAATGGAGACTGTTACCGTTCTAATTACAGTATAGATGGGATTACAAATCTTTCCAGAGAGTAATTGGTCAGTATATGGAAAATGCCTAAAAAAAATATGCCTGCATAGAATTGGAACAACTCCAATTCTAGGGGTTTGTTCTAAGGGAATTTTTAAGGGTATCTGTGGAGAATTTGCTATGAAGATGCTTATTGTGCATTATTTATATTTTTGACAAATTTTTAAAGAGCAAAAATCTAACAACTATTTGTTAAATATTGGTATGTACTGGAATAAGGAATATGATTAAAATGGTAACAAAGGCAAAGTTTTAATAACATGGAATGATGCTTAAGTCATATTAAGTTAAAAAGCAAGTCACAAAATAGAGCATATTGTATGACCATTTTGTTAAAATATAGGTACATTTGGGATCATGAGGTATTTTTATATTGGTCATTTTGTTTTTCAGTATTTTCTAAATTTTTAAAAAATGTACATGGTATCTGAAGAGTATAGTTTTATAAAGTAATGAGAATGGAGACAATGTTGAGGCTTTATAAATTATACTTTACCATCTCTCCTGCCTTTAGCTACTAGATCATCAGACTTTTTTGTTTGTTTGTTTTTGGACAAAGAAAAATACTTTGTTGTGTTTTTCCATTCACTGTGTGTGAAGATCAGAGAAAATAACTTACTCTGACAGATGGCATCATGGAACTGAGCATCTGAGGATCTGACACTGAATCTTCTACTGTTTTCCCCTGGTCACTTTGTTTTGGTCATTTGCATGGTAGTAGTTGTTACTGTGGATGGTGCCAAAGGGCTTTTTCTTGCTTTCCTCAGGGCTGCTGGAGCGATGTAGTGGGAAGACGGTCTTCCTTGCTGGCATGCATTCTACTCAGTGCCCTGGGCTATCTCCTTCTCGGAGCAGCCACCAATGTGTTTCTGTTTGTCCTGGCTAGAGTCCCGGCAGGTGAGTGACTTTTTTTTTTTTTTCAAACATAGCTTCCCCAGAACCTCAATATGTGAAATGGCAGGCTTCCTCCTGGGCCACGTCTGTGGTCTTGCTCAACATCCTTACTTGCTTAAAGAGTGTTCAGAAGGGAGCCGTGCCTGGCAAGTCTCTGAGGCTTCCCAAATGTGGGAATTCTAACAGGCAGAAATGCTGGCCTGTGCGTGTGTGTGTGTGTGTGTGTGTGTGTGTGTGTGTGTGTGTGTTTGTCTATGTCTATGTCTAAAGCCTATTCCTGCTGGACATTGTCTCTTTGATTAGCACTTACATAAAGTGCTAATTACAGTAGCAGTTGTGACTGTAACTGACACCAGCAGCTGCTGGCCATTGAAGATTTTGAACATTTAGCACGGGTCAGGCCCTCTGCTATCTTGACCAAACCTGGAATTGTACTTGACAGAGCCCCTTGCCCCTCAGAGCCTGTCAGTGTGAATGATCACACTACTGTATTGGGACTTATCTCCCTCCTGTTGATCTTGCTCTACATCATTCAGTAAGAATTTATTATGTGTCTTCGCCAGCACTGAGGTTCCTGTTCTCTCCCTTGGTGAGCCTGTAGTTTTGTAACTGGGCTTCCTGACATCAAATTGGGATTCACCTCTTTAGCTTTCCTGTGGCCTCCTTCTATCTGACTGTCAATTAGGGGGGACACTGGGATTGTGATATAGCAGCTCGTGGGCAAGTTTGCTGTTTCCAGGCTGGTCTGGACTGTTTTTAACATTTTGAACTAGCTTTTATTTTGTCCATTTTTTGAAACACCTCCTGTGAATGCAGGGTAGCGCTTGGTGGGTAGATTATTCCTGTAGAAGCTCTTTGTTCTCTCTTTGCTGTTCTTAGCAATTAGAGGAGTTTCAGTGTCTCTCTTACTGTACCTGTCAGAGCACTGGCAGGCTTTGCTACCCCACTGGACAAGTCAGGGGCACTGGGCACCATCCTGAGTTTTGTTAAACTGCTTGCTTTTAACTGACTCCCCAAATAAATAGCGCATCAGATAACTCATTTTAACATAGACATGATGATAAGCTGACTCACCTAGGATTTCCACACCATTTCTGTGGAATATATACTTTGTTCATTTACTCTGAAAGTCTGCAGAGTTCAGCCCCCAACATTCTTAACCATGCCTTTTTGTTGACTAGATAAATGCTTTATGAAGGTCTTTGCTTAAATGTGGTCAGTTGTCTTTACAAACCCCAGTACCACACAAAATCCAAGTGATAGCCATTGTATGTGCATCTGGTGTTGAGTTTATTGTCCTTGGTGGGCAGCATGTCTTTCTATAGTATAACACACTCCACCATTACGTGGTATGTACTGTTCATAATTCTAAAGAAGCAGATGGGGAAGAGGAATAAGAACGTAGAGTTGTTACAAAATGCATTGAGATTTGTGGGGAGGATTAAAATGTTTTATTTAATAGGAAATGAGCCTGAGCTTAAGTAGTGAGAGTTCTCTTATGTGAACTGTCACTATGATCTTCACAAATGAGAGCTATACATAAAAACTCCTCCTTGCCCATGTAACCTCCACAGTGTTTAGTGGTCTGTGAACAGGAGCAAGCTAGGGGGTGCTTCACAGGGTTCTGCTTCACAAAGTCAGTTGTGGATTCAGATCCTTGTGTCCTAAAAATGAACCACTGACTTCAAGTCAATGCCTGAGGTTTAAGTGCCTGAGTCGGACGCCTCGTTTTCCATTCCACTCAGTCCAGCACCCCAACCTCTGAAAGACAAGAGAAGCTTAGGCTGGGTTGTTCATGGGATACTCTTACCACAGTCCTCATCCCTCATGTATGTAAAGTGAACTTGACATCAATACAATTTCAAAAAGAATCATAGAATTCCTGCGAGACCTATGGAAATCATGTTCTGGCCTAGTCCTCTCTGACATTTAAGGAAACAGGTCTAGGGAGAATCCATCTACCTAATTCCAAAAGAGATTTATACTTGCTTTCCAAAAAGGCTGGCTGTCAGGCATACAACCACACTACTTTTGAGGCAGAGCTAGGAATAGATTAGTAGGACGAGTGTGTTGAAGCACTCAGTGGCAGCACAGTGATGTGCAGAGTGAGACTGCCCACAGGAGATCACGGAGAAACGCTGTGTCACATCACACTTGAGTGATTCACGCAGATCCGCCAGCCGCATTTATTCAGTTTCTACTATGTGTTACTCAAAATAGTGGGCCGCTGGTTACCAGAATCTGTTAGCATGTTTGCAAGTATGGTTGTTCTGCACATGGGTGTCTGGGGACATAGGAGTCAAATCCATCTGCAGAGATATGAGGAGTATAGTTGTCACTTTAATTTCTTATTAAAAGTTATATCACAGCATTCAATTTGTTCAACAAATTCACAGGCCTCTTACTGGTAGAAAATCCATTGGTATTGGTTCAATGATGGTACTATCAAATTTCTACTCACTCCTTGTCCTCTCCCCAGCTCTGTTTCTCTGTTCCTTGGTTTATCCTCAGGGTTAAGATTAGGGCTGACCATAGAGTAGGCATGCAGTAAATATTGGCTCAGTGAGTTAATGTGTAAAGAATGAAAACTCGCTTTATGGAAGCCATCATTGAAATGCACCTGGGTAACTGGGAGACACTTCGGAGGTCATGACAGGAGGTAGCCAAGCTGAGGGCTAAGGGACTTGGTTGCCAGAGATAAGGTGACTAACTAGGATCAGAGTGCGAGGCCAGGAGTCCAAAGTGGGATGGATCCAGCAGACCTCAGAGGTTCAAAGAAAAAGATCAGATGCCTTGGTGGTATAGTGGTGAGGATAGCTGCCTTCCAAAGAAACTGGAGATCAGAACTCCATCAGGGATACAGGTTAAGCACAGGATCATAAGTGAGATACTTATGGTCTGGAAAAAGTTACAGAGCGTGTTTCTCATCCCCTTGCAGGTATTTTTAAACACACTCTCTCCATCTCAAGGGCTCTACTTTCTGATATGGTTCCAGAGAAGGAAAGGCCGCTTGTAATCGGACACTTCAACACAGCCTCCAGTGTGGGCTTCATCTTGGGCCCCGTGGTCGGTGGCTATCTCACTGAATTAGAGGATGGGTTTTATCTCACAGCCTTCATCTGCTTTTTGGTCTTCATTCTCAATGCTGGTAAGTTGACAATCATGAGAAGGTTGTTTTGTGTATTCATACTGACCAGTCTACCTACTTTTCTCTTATTTCTTTTGCAATTCGTTTTTATCAGAATAGACAGACTCATCGTCCAAAAACAAAAGTCATTTTGAGGAACCCCCCTAGTGTTTTCCATAGTGGCCAGTACCAGTTTACATTCCCACCCACGGTGTGCAAGAGTTCTCTTTTCTATTTTTTTTTTTTTTTTGAGACCAGGTTTTGCTCTTGTTGGCCAGGCTGGAGTACAATGACGTGATCTCAGCTCACCGCAACCTCCCTGTCCCGGGTTCAAGTGATTCTCCTGCCTCAGCCTCCTGAGTAGCTGGGATTACAGGCATGTGCCACCATACCCGGTTAATTTTGTATTTTTGGTAGAGACGGGGTTTCTCCATGTTGGTCAGGTTGGTCTCGAACTCCCGACCTCATGCGATCCACCACCTCCCCCTCCCAAAGTGCTGGGATTACAGGCATGAGCCACCACGCCCAGCCCAAGAGTTCTCTTTTCTCCACATCCTCATTAACACTTACCTTTTAAAAATATGTCTGTATTAGCCCTCCTAACATGTGCGAGGTGATTTTTCATTGTGGTTTTGATTTGAATTTCCCTGATGATTAGTAACATTGAACACCTTTTGTTTTTCCATCAGCCACTCCTTGGAGAAATGTCTATTCAGATTTTTTGCCCATTTTTATACTTGGTGTTTTGTTGTTGTTGTTTTTTTTGTTTTTTTTTTTGCTGTTGAGTTGAAGGGGTGCCTTGTATAGTTTGGATATTAACTCTTTATCAGATGTATGATTTGCAAATCATATCCACTGTGCAGGTTACTTTTTGCTTTGCAGATTATTTCCAGGTTGCCTTTTCACTTTGCTGATTTGTCTCCATTGCTGTGCAGAAGCTTTTTAGTTTCAGGTAGTTCCATTTGTCTATTTTTGGATTGGTTTTGTTGTTATACCTAAGAAATTATTGCCAAGGTCAATTTCAAGAAGCTTCTACCTTCTTTTACAGTTTTAGGTCTTATGTTTGTCTTTAATCCATTTCAAGTTGATTTTTATCTTTAATCTATTTAAGTTGATTTTTGTAATGTGATGTGAGGAAGGGATTAATTTTATTCTTCTGCATGATACATATTTTAGTTGCAATTTAAAAGGGAAATCTTTTATTTTTAATGTATTTAATATAAATTTAAATACAATTATGGAAGTAAGAAAGAAAGACTATGCAATCTCCTGCTATAGACCCCCAGTTGTTTCCATCACGATAATGCACATGCCTCACAGCTGGCACAGTGGTAGGTGATGGGTAGACCCTGCCCCTCTCTCTGCCTTCCTCCATACATTCTGGCCACGCTGGCTTTCTGGTCTACCGTATGTATGCCAAGCACATTCCCATAGGAGGGCATTGTACCAGGCCTGTCCTCTACCTGCCACATTCATCCCACGTCTGTTATTGGCTCTCTTTTCATCATTCAAGACTGAAGTATCTGCTTCCTTAGGCCTTCTCTGACCATTCTGTCTAAAATAGCTTAATTTTCTTCATAGCATTCTTGAAATTATGTTATTAATTTGTTTTACTGCTTACATTCTGTTTGTTCCCCCAAATCAGTAGGCAGACTCTATGAGGAAAGAGATGTTGTCAGATTTACTCACTGCTATCACCCCTGTGCAGAATACACACTGGGCCGGGTGCAGTGGCTCATGCCTGTAATCTCAGCACTCTGGGAGGCTGAAGCGGGAGGATTGCTTGAGCCCAGGAGTTCAAGACCAGCCTGGGAAAGACAGTGAGACCCTGTCTACAAAAATTTTTTTTTTTAATTAGCTAGGCATGGTGACACATACCTGTAGTCCCAGATCCTCGAGAGGCTGAGGCAGGAGGATTGTTTGAGCCCAGGAGGTCAAAGCTACAGTGAGCCATTATCACACCACAGCATTCTAGCCTGGGTGACAGAGTGAGATCCTGTCTCAAATAAAGACATACATATACACATACACACAGACACACACACACACGCACAGTACTATGAGCTCCTTGGATGCAGGGCTAGTTGCTTAAAATGTCTTTCATCTTCTTCACTTAGAGAGTGGTGCATGGCTGGCCCTTGGATAAATAACTTCATAAACGAGAATTCATGCTAGGCAGTTTTCCTTACATTTAATGATATTGTACTTTACTGCAGCTTTTTGAATCTTCATATTCAAGGTTCTCTTTTGCATGATGATTTCCATATTGGGTTAGGATGTCAGACCCAGGAAGCAAAGTTCATGAGCTTATTCTCAGTCCTCAAAGAAATATATTATGATTTTTTGCCAGGAATTTACTTAGCCTGTAACTTGAATCAGGAGGGGTAGCCTGATGGATTCACATAAACCTAGATAAAAGTCTCAAACACATGCTTCGTTGATGTGACCAGGTATCTTCACATATAAAGGAAGGTACATGAATGTGGTATCACTCAAAATTGAAAGTCAGCATATAACAAAGAAATTGGTTATGGAATTCTATTTTGGATCCTTCAACAATAGTGCCATTTAATATGTTGCCCTATCTTAAGCCTATAAATGGGTCCAAGCAGTTAGGAAAACATTCCACTGCAAGTGTTCCCAACTACAATGGCTTCAAGGAAGAGGGACTTGTTTTTCCAACATAAGAAACTTGAGGATAGGCAGGCTGGGGCCAACAGAATAGCAGAGGAGGAGAGGGAGGAGGACCTGGCTAGGCAGCACACACTGTCCCACCCAGGGCTTTGGCCATTCAGTGCAGTGAACATGATATTGTGCTTTCTCATCCCAGTCTTGCCATCCTTTACCCCCGAGTGACTATAGCTGTTTTCCTCAACACTTTTACTCCGTTAGCTTCTTATATCCTCCTCTGATCCACCACTTTGCCTGAGAAAGCCTTTTCATTGTGATTTCTGTTCTTATGGTTAGGAACTCAAAACTCTGGAGTCTGACAGACTGAGGTTCAAATCCGTGCTTTGCCAGTTTTTAGTGTGACCCTTGGGCAAATTGTCTCCCGTTTTTTCATCTATAAAATGGGGTGACAAAACACATAGCCTTGTTATGAGAACTGTAAGAGGTTCTGCATACAAGCAGCTTACCCCAGAGCCTGAGGTAGGATTGCATAGACCTTGTCTTGTTTGTTAATATTTTCTTAGCATTTCACACTTACGAACTCTGTGAATATTGGAAGGCTGGACAGATGGATGGGTAGGTGGGTGGATTGCTTGTAGTAAGCACTCAATAGAAGTTAGTTGTCATCATCATCATCATTTTTATTATTTTAATTCTTTTTTAGTTCATCATCAATAATTCTTTCACATTTTTATCAATATTCTGTGTAATGTTCAAGGGCCCTTTTAAGATTTAATTATTAAAAGTCCACATCCACGTTCTCATGTGTTTGGTTTTCTGTTGTAAATTTGTCTACGGCTGAAGCACTTATACAATATTTGGAGAAATGACACACAAATGAAGTTGCTGAAAACAACGTGAAGCAGCACTGAATAGCCACAGGTCTGAGTTGAACTTTTAAGTGCTCTTTAGCACTTGAAAAACAGTAGGATAGAGTTTGGAAGGGTGTCCTAGAATAGCAAGTTTGAATTCAGTTTTAAGAACACTTTTGGGCATGGATTGGCAAGAGACCAACAGGCAAGAATGTGCTAGTCCTATGAGGACAGAGGTGGGATTGTCTGAGTGGCGGTTAGAGCCACTGCGTAAGGTTGTGTATGTTGTGGTCTATGAGAATGGTGCCCCCTGAGGTTTTGCAGGTGTGACCTGCACAAGCACTAGATGACCCTGACCTGGGGCAGATCCAAGCAGGTGCTTCCCAGGGAGAGTTGGCCAAGCTGTCCCTGCCCATCGGTCAAGCCAAGGCAGGCCGTCACATACGTGGCAGCCTGCACTTGCCCCAGCATGGCCCTTATATTGCAATCTGGTTGCCTCTTTTCTTATCTGAACCCCTTTTTAGGTTTTAGTGTCTTGAGCACAGTATTTTCAGAGGCCTTGTCTGTGTTAATATATTTCTATGTTTAGCACTTAAGAAGCACTCCATGAATATTGGATGTCTAGATGGTTGGAAAGATGGATGGATGTTAGGTGGACAGACAGATAATGAATAGGCAGAGAATTAGAAAGTTAATAAGGGAAGAATTTAAATTTATAACAATTCAGATATGAAATGATGAGATGTAGAATACTATCATAGGCTTTTGAGCTGGGAGAAAGCAGTGAGTACTTCGTAGGTATCATGGTGTTCTTTTTTAAAGGCGAAGAGTCTTTTGCCAGAATCCTGATGTCAGAATAAAGCCATAGAAATGGTGAAAGATTAGATACAAAAATATAGACTAGTAAATTTAGTACCAAAATATAGATTAGTAATTTAACACAAATAATTGTCCCTTCCCCAAGGAGGTAGTGTATGGATTCAGTGCATTCAGATGCTTTAACGGATCTCATGCCATTTTAACAGGTCTCGTTTGGTTCTTTCCATGGAGGGAAGCAAAACCGGGCAGTACAGAGAAGGGCCTGCCATTGCGAAAGACCCATGTGCTGTTGGGAAGGAGCCATGACGCAGTACAGGAGGCAGCCACCAGCCGCGGAGCCAGGGCCAGCAAGAAGGCTGCCCGGCCCTGGGTTGAAGTAGTGTTGGCCTTGCGGAACATGAAGAACCTGCTGTTTTCCGAAATGTGGGACATATTTCTGGTGCGCTTGCTGATGGCCATGGCAGTCATGCTGTACTACAGTAACTTTGTCCTGGCCCTGGAGGAACGCTTTGGGGTGCGGCCCAAGGTGACAGGCTACCTCATCAGTTACAGCAGCATGCTGGGGGCCGTGGCCGGCCTTGCCCTAGGGCCGATCCTACGGCTGTACAAGCACAACTCGCAGGCACTACTGCTGCATTCCAGCATACTCACCTGCATACTGCTGCTGCTGTACTCCTTGGCCCCCACCATGGGTGCAGTTGTCCTCTCCTCCACTCTCCTGTCCTTCTCCACTGCCATCGGCAGGACGTGCATTACGGACCTCCAGCTGACCGTGGGCGGGGCCCAGGCCAGCGGCACCCTCATTGGCGTGGGGCAGTCTGTGACTGCGGTGGGCCGCATCGTCGCCCCGCTCCTCTCGGGGGTTGCCCAGGAGGTCAGCCCTTGTGGCCCCCCCAGTCTGGGCGCTGCGTTAGCCTTAGTGGCCATTTTCATAATGTCTCTAAACAAGCCACACTCTAGTGGTGATGGGAATAGTAAATTAAAAAGTGAGTAGATGGATTTGGACAACATAAAGCAAAAAAATCTGAGGTGGTTGAATGAGGGCCGGAGGCCATAATGAGAAGGGCGCTTTGGAAAGGGTTGGGGTGGAAGGGAAATATTTCCAGGTGGGTGTGAGCTGTTGGGCTTCCAGGTCAGCTCTTGGCCATGCAGCCATGCCTGCAGGATGGTCAGAAGTCACAGCAGCTCGTGGGAAGGTTAAGACTGGAGCAGAGCTTTTCCAAGGTGAGCATACTCAACGTTTACCTGGAAGTCTCTTCTTCCCACCTGGGCTAATCAGGTTACAATTTTCAAGGGGAAAAAAACTACCAGCTACAGGGTAGGGAAGTGGTGGTGGAATAAGAGAACATGATACATAGAGGAAGGGAAGAAACCACAAACATTTTCCTACTGAACAATAGGGTGACATGTCAGTCAAATTCTGATCAACTGGATCATGAGTTTCCAGTTAAATTCCATACACTAGGAGGGAGTTTTCTATCAAAATCCTGCAGACTGAAGAAGCTGGTTTATTAGAACCAGCCTGTCGCTTTTCAAAGCTGCTTAAAAAGAAGATACTGACCTCACCCCTAGAGATGATTCAGTGGTCCTGGGTGGGGCCAAGAAATCCGTGGTGTTTTGTAAGCACTGCTGGCGATTCCCCATGGCAGTAAAAAAGACCACACTGAGACTGCACTGATTTTGATTAAAGTACAGAGGCTTGGCTGTTTTTACACAGCTAACTAAATTTGGACTCTTAAAATTGTGTTTGTAATCACAATGTGTTACACCTTTCCCAGCTCTCAGCAGTTGTACTGCATGATGGAGCAGTGGGCCCTTGGGACCTGTTCCCTGTGCTCCCTGCCTCTGAGAGCCCAGCTTGCTCTGAAGTTGGACTAAACCACCTAGATGCTGGGCTTGCCAGCCTGCTCCTGGAAGCCTGCATTCCAGTCGGGTTGCATCCTTCTGGTGCTGACAGAACCCGGTGGTGAAGCCAAAGCACAGGAATGCTTTTAAAATGAACAGTTTATGCAGAATAAGGGTCAGGTGTCCTGCCAGACCAGAAGAACTTGATGCTACTGTGTCTTGTGTTAAGAATCATTTCCTAGCTGGGCTCGGTGGCTCACGCCTGTAATCCCAGCACTTTGGGAGGCCAAGGCAGGCGAATCACGAGGTCAGGAGATCGAGACCATCCTGGCTAACATGGTGAAACCCCGTCTCTACTAAAAATACAAAAAAATTAGCCGGGCATAGTGGCGCGCACCTGTAGTCCCAGCTATTCGGGAGGCTGAGGCAAAATGGCATGAACCTGGGAGGCAGAGCTTGCAGTGAGCCGAGATTGCGCCACTGCACTCCAGCCTGGGCGACAGAGACTCCGTCTGAAAAAAAAAAGAATCATTTCCTTTATTTTTAGTCTCACGCCTGCGAACACAAGCATTCTGTTGATCAACAGGGAAATATTTTGATGTGCCATTTCTTGTCTAAACTGGAGTTTCATATACAGCGCCCAGGGGGCCACGAGAGGCAGAGGCCCAGAGAGAAGGTGAACATAGCCTTGCAGGGAGACTTGTGCCAGGCAGGATGACCATTGGGATTACATCAAGTATTAATCAGAGTTACTTATGGGCTTCCTCTCAGACAGTTGAAGTTCAAATTCCTTTTACTTTTCTTGGATTAGTCCACTAGGATGATGTGCCTGTTTTCAACTTAACACATGCATAATTGTAAATATTTTAGTACACTACAGTAGTTTGTCATATCTTTAATATTTATTGTTTGTAAAGCAGTAAACATTTCTGTATTTTAGAAGTCATGGAGTAAAATCAAATATTTGTGATAAATAATTGGAAGTATGTTTTAGTTTGAAGATTGTTCTTTTTCCTATCTTGCTGCAAGGAAAAATGGACTTCCGATTAGGTTTTACAATTGTTAACTTTTATGTAAATGTTAAGTGCTTTCGAGGAGACCAAACTATTATTAATATATAAAATGGCCTTGCCCTTAAGGAGCAAACTAAATGTCATGGAGATTAGACTCAAAAGGCAATAAATAATCAAGGGTTTATGCAATGAAATAGAATTTCAGAAGAGTTTGGATCTCAAAGATTGCCCTTCACTCTCAGAAATAGGCAAGTTTCTTAAAAGCCCTCATAGCCGTGTTTTCATTTTAAAAATCGTAGCACTTTATTTTTGAAGTTTAAAAAGCCCATAAGCTTAATGAGTCTTTATAATCAGACACATGGAAATATTGAAAACCAAAGACTGATCTTAGAATATAGAGTAGAGAGACGTGTTTGTTATTCTCCACTAGTGACTTTAGTATTTTGTTACGTGATATTTTTTAGGTGCACCTTTTCTCGTGACTCCTTTTACTTTATCTAATGTCTCCCTCTTTAAAGTGTGACCCAGAGACCAGTAGCGTCAGCATCACCTGGGAGCTTGTGAGACCTGTGAACACTGAAGCTCCAGCTCAGACGTGTTGGGGACCATTTTAATAAGATACCTAGCTGACTTTTTGCACAGTAAACTTTGAAAACCCCTGGTCTAATGGGTAGTATTTGTATCACTTATGGAATATAATCTCAGGGAAATTAAATCTGCTCAATTAACATTTGTGGTGTTTCATTTTTTAAATTCTCTTGAGTAACTTCTGTAGCCCTTTACAGAGTGTCAGGTTGAGCTACATGAAGTTGCTATTTTTGTAAGTCAAAATTATCTTCATAGGGTTCAACTTACTATTCTATGGAATCTTATTTTAGAAGTATCGAACTTTTCTGAAATGTCTGTGACGGAAATGTCACCCTTTCCAACACTCTGCCAGGCATAACTGCTTGGGAACAGGTCTCCAGGATTTGGGTTCCATAGAGCGGAAGGTACGCCTCTGCCCTCATGTCCAGAGGGATCAATAACATTCTGAAAAGGTACAGGGTGTGTCTGGTCACAGGAGTCACCTGCAAGTCTCCAAACTCAGGCTGGATGGCCCCTTGGGGAGTGAATTCTGCGAGAGTTGCACCTGGGGCCAACAGAAGGAGCTGGAATCACTGATTCTGTGTCCTGGCTGCATGCCTTAGACCACAGGAACCAGACTCTGAAGCACCACAGGTGTTTCTGTGAACATCTTGAGATGGGAGTCACTGAGTTAGATCAAGAATGGATTCGGCTGCCATGCTCAGGGGTTGAGATTGTATTGACGGATGAAGGGGAATGACAGAAGAATTCCTGCGGTAGAGTGCTCTGAAGACACTCCTGTTTTAGAAAGAGCTCTCCAGCCGCAGCGAGGAGGATTAACTGGAGGCCCAAGGAATAGTCTGGACTTTGGGGCAGTAACTTTAGGGGGGCCCTGAGGGAGAGCTGGTCGGGAGGACAGGGACAGCAGGCAGAGGCTGTGGCCCTCAGGGTGATCGCAGGAGTGGTTGTGAATAATTCCCAGGTGATGAGTGTGCAGCTTTGAGGAATTTCAAAGGGTTGCTTGGCGTCTTTTCCTGAAGACACTTGTATAAGATATTTAGAAATCTATCAGGAGTGAGAATCAGTCTAGTCTGAGAAAATTTTAGGCATTTGGGCAACTGCATTCAGAAAACAGCTATTTATTTGTAATGCATAATAAAAGCCATGAGACTGAATCTCCATGCCTCTTTGCCCCCCAGTAGCCTTCGAGAAGTCTCTAAAACAGGGTTACCACAGATTTAGCCATGATGATGTGTAACACAGCTTTTCTTGGGACAGGTTGATGGGTTAAAATAACTTTTTTTTCAGCCCTAATGTTTTTTTCTTGAATTTGCCAGTCACATGATAATTTTCTTCAAAAATAAAACTTTATAATTGTAATGAGATACTATCATTTATTCTTTCTTATAAGTTGTATTTTTAGAAGTTATTGATGTGTCTTCCCACATATTTCAATTCAGGATCCAGAAGTGTTTTGAAAAATGTAATCTCCAGTATGCTAGGACACATCTTAATAGTAAAAACAAGGCTTTGGCTTTTAAAACCATTATGCAGATACCAAATATATATGTAATCTGACATTTATACCGATGGCCAGTAAATAGAGGACAGTTGATCCTTGAACAACACAGGGGTTAGGAGTGCCAAGCCCCCAAAATGGTAGAAAATTTGAGTGTAACTTTTGACTCTCTAAAAATTTACTACTAATAGCTTACCGTTGACATGAAGCCCTACCAACGATATTAATAGTCGATTGACATGTATTTTGTATGTTATATACTATATTTTTACAATGAAGTAGCTAGAGAAAAAATGTTAAGAAAAAGAAATAATATTATTAAGTGGAAATGGGATCATAAGGGTCTTCATCCTTGTCACCTTCATTTTGAGTAGGCTGAGGGGGAGGAGGAGAAGAAGGGATTGATCTTGCTGTCTTAGGGGTGGCAGAGATGGAAGAAAATCCCCGTTTAAGTGGACCTGTATAGTTCAAATCTGTGTTGTTGAAGGGTCAACTGTAGTTTTAAGGTAACATCTCACAGTAGGATTTATTTCTAGTTAAGCAGATGCACAAATACTCAGATCTCTCATTTTTCTCAAACAGGTATCTAAACACCATTTTATAGATAGCTGTCTACTAAAACAATAAAAGCAAAACTTCTGTTTTCCTGATTCAGTATATTATAAGAAATGTTATTTATGAGATGGAGTCTCACTCTGTCGCTCAGGCTGGAGTGCAATGGCACAGTCTTGGCTCACTGCAACCTCTGCTTCCGGGTTCAAGCAATTCTCCTGCCTCAGCCTCCCGAGTTGCTGGGTCTACAGGCACACGCCACCATGCCCAGATAATTTTTGTATTTTTAGTAGAGACAGGGTTTCACTATGTTGGCCAGGCTGGTCTCAAACTCCTGACCTCAGGCGATCTGCCCACCTCTGCCTCCCAGAGTGCTAGGGTTACAGGCGTGAGCAACAGTGCCTGGCCACTGATTCTTATTTTTAAAAGTGACTTAACAGCTTGTACTGTTCCTTCCAGGGAGAAGACAATTATTAAGGAAGGAGTGTTAGTTATTGCTGATAACTTACATGGCATAAGAATGAACTGTAAGGATCTTGTTTGAACAAAGAATTGTATTTTGATCAGTCTTTATACTACAACTTGATACAGTTCTTTTTTCAAAGTGTCCACTGTAGAGGAGGGAAGTGGTTAAAATACCTATTAATGATTGCAACTTATAACATGGATAGGAGACAGTCTTCCTTCAGGCTTACCAAAGAATCTCCATGCCATTTTGAGTAGAGACACAGCCTCTTATCCAGACTGAGAACTAATTTTTGGTCTGATAGCTTACCTACCTACACCTGTCCCAAGTTTGCTTAATGAAATTGAAACCACATGAAATATCCAAGGCAAACCTAATAAAGGTGTTCTGCCGCTGACTATGGGGCTGGACCCTTGTGGGGCTGTATGTACGCGACTAGGTAGGTGTTTGCCTTAAGTAGTCTGTTCTGTAAGCCTGAAGCACAGGCCTGGCCGTCTCAAAGCCTAACATCTGTCAGGCCCAGTCTGTGACGTCACTGACAAGGGTGAGCATTTTCTTTGGGTCACCTTCAAAGTACCTTCACTGTGCATCTCTTTGGAATGAATAACACTGAAAGCATGATGAACTGTTACTGCCATTCCAAATAACTTTCTAGCTAAGGGTCAGGACTTAAACTAAAGGTTCGATAGTAAGACATAGTTATGGTAGCAAATCTAGTATTTATTAATCAGATGCCAAACTGTATTCATGGAAACCTAAAATTTGATTTGTTAATACACATCTTTGCATAATCTTTAAAAATTATTTGGTAAGGCAATAATTGGAATTAACTTATTTACGTTTGCATGGGGAGGCCGTATTTAATATTTAAAAGCATACACCATTTTTGAGCCCTTTTGCAGAGCCTTTTTAGATATAAAAATTAATGAACAAATTAAAATGTTTATTCCTCTAATCACGTTCTGTTACACTGTAATAGAGTTAGCCCAGTCTGAGATATATGTATTTGGAATTAATAGAATTGAAATTTTCAATACTCTGAAGCTCTTACCTTTCAAGAATTCTAGCCATCACAATCCCATTCAACAGAAATGAGAGTGGTTTCATACACAAATATAAAAACTGGGACTGTTCTGTTTTCATGTATGTACCATTTTCCCCATAAGTGATTAAAGGTTTACATGTGATTTAATATTTAAACTTTGGTAAGATTTTTCATAGAAACAAGGAAAAATTTCCTTTGTGTACATATGCAAAATGTGTTTGGGAAGCAGGGTTATCCTAACTGGATACAAAGAGCTTCATCTAAATTAGAAATTTAGTCTTCAGTCATACTTATGACTCAACAGGAGCCAATGAAATAAAAAAGGATAAAAATGTTTGTATTTTTAATTCAGGATGTTTTGTTCCAGAAATCAGAAAAATCACAGCCTCTGTATCTGGTATTCTGTCTGCTGGGCATCTCATGAGTGACATTTCTGTACCCTCCAGTAGGAGAACAACAGATTCCCATACAAGACATACTGAAAGGTCTTGATGTACGTTCTGAGGCATCAAAATAATCCATATGCTGTGCAGACTGAAAAGTTGATAATAATCCATTCACAGTAGATAGGTTAACTCTACACCTAGAAAAACTCATTTCCTGACCTTGCAATTAAGAGAACAAAGCTACAATTTATTTAAAATATGATTTTATCTGAAAAGGTGCAGGAAGTTTAAAAAGAAAAAAGGATCAAAAAATGATGTGCCAGCGTGACACTGAAGTGGTCTGCAAAGTCCCTATCTGCATATTTGACCTGCACACCCCCAGGGCAGCTGATCCCTGTCTGAGGGTGTCAGCTAGGCGCAGAGTGGATGATGCTGGGGGATTCTAAAGGAAGGTGTCATCTGTCAGGGACAAGGAGCCATGGTTATGCCACACAGCTGGTACCCAAAGGGGACTTCTGCTTTCCTTAGAAGGGGGTTGAAGAAAGGGTTGGTTAAAAAGTGAGATAAAAAGTAGCGGTGAGCCACACACTTTAACCTCGTGTGTTCTGAGCCACGAGGGTTATTTTTCAGATTGATGAGAGAATCAGCACATGGTGTTCAAGCCTCAGCGGATAATGCCAACAGCTGCTTTATCCGGACAAAGTGATCTCTTTAATCAAGTTTTTAAGAAGAAAGTACAGTGTGCACTTTGACAAAAATATTGCAGATTATGAAACGTGACTTTTAACATAAACACAATTTGGGCAGTACAATAAATGCAAAACGTGCTGAGACTTGTACTGTGTTTGTCTACAGTTTTTATATAAATCAATACCCTCACCGCCCAGGTAAAACACTACACCCCACCATAAAGCTGAGCAAAAGCTGAAAGAAATCTCTTCACAGACATTTTGTGAGCATATACACAAAACACATGCTTTTAAAAGTATCAGACTTTGAAGCCAATTTCTAGTTTGCTCGTTGACGTAACTGTTCCCAACAGTCTCCCCTTAGCATTATGTATTAAAGTAATAAACCCCGACTTTTCACTTACAGGTAGTTCAAATCAAATTTTGTTACAACCAACACCAAAGACCTATCAAAAATCCACAGTCACATTGGAACTTTGGTTAGATCAAGTGTTGTTTGGACGAAGGAAAGCCTTTACAAAGGGCTAGGGCTCTCTCTACTACTGAAATTTAGATTGTGAAAATATTTAGTCAATACTCTCCTTCATAATGACTAGTGACTAGAATTTAAGAATTACAAAAAGAAGAAAGTATAGAGAAAAAGCCAAATAAAGTCAAATTTATTTTTATTGCCTTTGTCATTCAACAAACAAAAAATTTAAACTGATAATAATTAAGATTTAAGTTTTCCTTTATACATAGTCATCCAAATTCTATAAGGATGAATTACTGAAAGCTGAATGTGGTCTACCTGCTTAACAAGAAGTAATATAAACATTTTCATGTTTTCTCCTTCAGTTCCAGAAAGTTAAACTCTTTATAATGGTTATAAACATAGGAAACCTGGAAAAATTAGGAAATTTATTCTTTAAGGTCACTTTCAATTTCTATGTTTCTTTTCAGATTTCATACCGTAGCTTTTCTGAAAACTGATTTTTGGCATTCTCAAAAATTACATCATATTTCTTGAAACATGTTATCATAAAATTTTATGTCAGTTTTAATTTGTGTTAAGCAGAATAAATATTTTATATAAATATTTTCATTTAAAATAGAGATTTTGGCACAGAGTCCTAAGGCTGTAGTTTTCAAATTGCATTCTATGCTACTTTCCCTAGATCAAGGAATTGTGCTCCTATGAACTTGTACCTTGTGTATCTAACCTTTGCTCTGTCTCATGCTCAACAACCCAGCAGTATTCTAAGACTTTAGAACGTGAGAAAAAAGTGTAGATTGACTTCTCCTTGCTGGTGGAGGTGGAAAAGGGGTGGAGAACCACTGCTGAGGATTTTTGTCTTAATATTTTCATGTTCTCCTCCTGATAATACTGTAGGCACTTGCATCCTTTGGGGTATCTTCAGCGGGAAATCAAAGGACTGTGAGTGGCTTCATTTAATCTCTACACTCAGAAATGCAGAGGCGTGTTCCAGTCAAGTTTTAAAGAATTATTTAGAAAAAAAAAGGCCAATAAAATCTACAGTCAAGAGATAGAGAATCAAATATTAATCTTGAATGCTTAGGTTCCTCTTCTTTTCTTTCTGCTGTACTTTTAAAAAGTAATGAGTAGAATTCAATTTTATATGAAAATTCTGAGTTAGTATATTATCGAATGGGAAGAGGTAACAAATTACAGACTAGTGCAAAACAGTAGGACTCCCACATTCTCCAAAGTGCTTCCTGAATAAAATTCAAAACTTGATATCTCATCAACTTGTGAAACGTTAGAATACTGTGTCTACAAACTTTCTTCTTTGTCTGCTTGGAGCCTCTAACCTGGAGGCTCAAAATTCAAACAACACTACAGAAAAATTCTACTGAAGCAGATGATCATAGATCAGCTTAGATCACCTGCCTCCTCCTCCTAGTATTGCACAACATAAAACCCACCAGCAAGTTGTAACCAGGTGCTGCCCTGTGGCCCCACTTGCCACATGGACCCTCATGGGTGGGAACTTCATCAAAAGCTGCTCCCAAATCTGTCAACACAATAAGCTGGTGGATGCCTGGGCATCCTTTCTCTCTGCACCATTTAAACAAGAAGAAGAAATAGAATTTAGATGTCACCCCCAAACACACGGTAGACAGAGGAACAAGTTAAAAACCAGTAGACTCTCAGTACATAGGAGTCCTGGGGCCTCCAATCTGTGCTCTGGGAGTCAGGCCATTCCTTCTGCATGACGTTCCGATTGTTTGCCCGGTTTGAGTCATAAGGTGTCTGCTTCCAGCTGTGCTCTTCACTTACCGCCTGCTCCATCAGGTCAGGACAGGGAAAAGCTTCCACCCTGAGCTTAGGAGTCACCCCTGAGCGCCATCCTTCACCCCTGGGAAAGAAAGCTGTTCTCGATAATTTTAGTGCCATTCACTTAACAACTGATTACAGATATACATATTTTTTCATAAATAAAATTTGAAGCATATATGTAATATATTAAAATCTTCACCAACAAGGGTGTGTTAAAAAATTCAAGTTCTGTCATTCATTCAAGTTCAATAAAGACACACATGACCATTTTTTTTTTCTTCAGGCCTGCAAATAATACGATTGCTCCCCATAAGTCACAAAAGGCATTTTGTGGGACTATTTTTTATTTGATTTTCCTTTTCTTCGGATTTGCCTCATTTATCCGTGGCATGAATCTATCGCCTCCAGAAGTATTTAGATGCACAGAGAGTTTTACACAGATTCCACTGTTGTGTCAGGTTTCAGAGTGACAAACCACAGCTGTCCTGGGTCAGACACTCAGATCTGCTTTCGCTGCTTCTCTTAAGGCTTCTCACTCCCAAATCGGGCTTTCCGGCTTCCAGATTCCGATGCCCTCCAGACCAGCCGTGGTGGCGGCTTGGGCAGGATGCCTTCAGTCAAACTGTCTTCCCTCTCTGAGCCAGACTGGTCTTTAGAGAGAAGGGGCTGCTGTAGTAAGCCTGGCGTCTGGGTGCCCTTTTCTCTGCTGTGGGGTGTTGGGGGGGTGCTGGGCATCTCTCGGCCAGAATCAACATCTACCTCGTTCTTCCATTCCATTTTATAGGACTGGGGGGATTTCTCGGATAACTGTTCTGGCAAGAAGCGCCTGGCTCTGGGCTGCAAATTGAGCACGGTGGTCCCGGCATCTGCGTCTGAGTCGCTGCTATTGCCATCTATCATGGAGTGAAAGACAAGGTGGGCAAGCATTTTAGAGAGAAGGCATTGCAAGTAACTTCACTACCTTAGTGAGTCAGGCAACTGATACGTCCTGGGGCTCTGGGGAGAGGGGAGGCTAGCGGGCTCATGCTAATTTTAGGTGAGTGGCCTTGTGCATCTTACATAACCCCCAAGAGCACCCATGCCCACAAGTATATATTCATGCTAACTTTGAAGAGCTTACTGTGTGCCAGGCACTGTCCCAAGCCCTTTCAAATGCATTAGCCCATTTTGTCTTCACAATCACCTACTTTACAGATGGGGTAACTAGGTTCAAGAGGTATGTGTAGGTGGTGGAGCTGGGTTTCCAACCGAGCCCCTCTGGCAGTAGCAGCTGTGCTCATCTGCCCCACAGGAATGATCCCAGGAGGGCTCAGCCTGGCATCTGGCACACACTAGGCAGTCTGATAATCACCTGCTATGGAGAAGATTCTTGCCTTGATCTGGAACCTCAAACATGGCTTTGCTGATTTCCTTTACATTTCCACAAAAGGTCGAAAACCCTTTGCAAACAAAGGGAGGGGACAGCTTTGGAACCAGATTCAGGTGCTAGAGTGCTATGGGTAGAGCAGTGAACGAAATGCTTGTCCAGGAGTTGAGATTCTTGGGAACTGAGAGCATGTTTGCTGGTGGGACCATGGGCCACTGTTCTAAGTATTCAGTGCTGCCTTGTCTTCCCCCTATTATTCTCAGCTCACCCTCCTTTATCACCAGCCATCATTTAGGCTTCCCTCTTCTCAGTTAATTAAACAAGCAAAAAAAAAAAAAAAAAAAAAAAAAAGAGGGGTAATGAATGATTGTTCCATCCCACATTTTTTTTTTTTTTTTTGAGACGGAGTCTCACTCTGTCACCCAGACTGGAGTGCAGTGGCGCGATCTCGGCTCACTGCAAGCTCCGCCTCCTGGGTTCACGCCATTCTCCTGCCTCAGCCTCTCCGAGTAGCTGGGACTACAGGCACCCGCCACCACGCCTGGCTAATTTTTTTGTATTTTTGGTAGAGACAGGGTTTCACCGTGGTCTCGATCTCCTGACCTCGTGATCCGCCCGCCTCGGCCTCCCAAAGTGCTGGGATTACAAGCGTGAGCCACCGCGCCCGGCCCCCATCCCACATTTTATTTTAGATTCTAGGGGTACACATGCAGATTTGTTACATGGGTATATTGCATGGTGCTGAGGTTTGGGCTTCTAATAATCCCATCACCCAAGTAATGAACATAGTACCAATAGGTAATTTTTCATTCAACCCTTGCCCCTTGCCCGGCTCCCTACCTCTCCCCTTTTGAAACCCATAGTGTTTATTGTTCCTGCCTTTGTGTCCTGTGTATCTAATGTTTAGCTCCCACTTGTAAGTGAAAATATATGGTATTTGGTTTTCTATTTCTGCATTAATTCCCTGAGACATCCTACATTTCAATAACATGAAATCCTAATATAGTTCTTCTGGGGTTCACAGACAATGGCTTCGGTGTCTACATAAAGATAACCATCACATTAAAAATATTAGACATTATAACAAAGCTTTATAGTTATAGCCAGAATAAATATATGGCTGCTTTCACGGAAATATATTAGAATTACTGTAAAAATTTAATTACTTAAACATTTGCAGACTTACAACTTTCTGTTTACCTGCCCTTGAACCCCATGATGACAATATTTTCTGGAAAATGACTGATTGGATTCTTTAGAATCTGCCCAGAATGCCATTCCAAAAGGTTGCAATGCAAATTAAAATTCACCCCGTTATTATTTTAGATTTGCAAACTCTTGAACTCATTCTGTTTTTTTAATTATTATTATACTTTAAGTTTTAGGGTACATGTGCACAATGTGCAGGTTCGTTACATATGTATACATGTGCCATGTTGGTGTGCCGCACCCATTAACTCGTCATTTACATTAGGTATATCTCCTAATGCTATCCCTCCCCTCTCCCCCCACCCCACGACAGGCCCTGGTGTGTGATGTTCCCCTTCCTGTGTCTAAGTGTTCTCATCTGAACTCATTCTTAATGAAGAAAAATAATAGGAAAATTTGTCTAGATTATAAACATTGGCAAATAAATTTAAAATTTTTCTGCTCCAACTATATTCATTACCTGCATTAGAAATAGTCCTCCTCTTTTGTAGCTTTTCTGGAAGCTTTGTATTTTTAGGTAAAGATAAATATCGGGAGGTTGAAGTGGAAGCCTGTAAAAAAAATATAAAATCTTACTTAAACTATACAAATGGCACTTATTGTACATTAAAGATTAAACATTGTACAGCAAAACTTCATGTTAAAAATCAGAATTTTAATTCCTGATTCCAAAATTACTTTGTGAGGGGCTGTAACTATTATAACTTGAAATAATTAAATCTCTTCCAAATAGAATGGAGATCCCTACAAAGGGAAATAGAAATAAGTGGGAAATAAATTAGAAACAAATATGAAAACCACTGGGTCTTCTCAAAGAAAAGCTACTGAAACATCTATGTATAAAAGTACTGCCAGAAAGACTTAGAACCTACATGTGTGGGGAAGAAGATATGTTTACAAATATATATATATGTAAGGTGTTTTCTTTTTACTTTAATAAATCTTAAAAATGATATCAGTAGAACAAAAAGTATTACTACAGCTAATTTACTGGCATTTCAAATACCACTCGCTAGTGTTTTAAATTAACTTTTAATTAACACTGCTACATTTTACACATAAAATAACTCCTTGTTCACATATAACCATTTTGATTTCTGACAACACAATATAGGATATTATTAAAAATAAGCCTCAATTCTTGCTATGTGAAAACAATATATCACAGTATTATTATTATTATTATTATTATTATTATTATTGAGAAGGAGTCTCGCTCTGTCATCCAGGCTGGAGTGCAATGGCCCAATCTCAGCTCACTGCAATCTCCACCTCCCAGGTTCAAGCGATTCTTCTGTCTCAGTCTCCCAAGAAGCTGGGATTACAAGTGCACACCACCATATCCGGCTTATTTTTTTTTATATTTTAGTAGAGACGGGTTTCACCGTGTTGCCCAGGCTGGTCTCGAACTCTTGAGCTCAGGCAATCCACCTGCCTTGGCTTTGGCTTCCCAAAGTGCTGGCATTACAGGCATGAGCCACCACGCCTGGCCCACAATATTGTTTTTAAATGGCTTTCCTTATCTATTGACAATTCCTTGAACCAACTGCAATGCTGGCCACACTACCTGTGAACACTCACTTCCCCCAGCCACCCTGACCTTCCTGCAGCTCCTCAGAGAACCCTCAACAGCCACTTGATCGGCAGAGCTGATGATACCATCAGCTGAGCAATGGAATGGCTAGGGGCTCCACCCCTGGAAGTCTCCCAGAGGCGCACACTCAATTACCCTGTGTTCTCGATTCAAGCTGCTGTCTTTCCTAATGCTTTCTCGCAAACTGTGTCGCCGGCGAATCAGAATCTCCTTGGCTTGTCTCTCACTTGTGTCGGCTGTCAGACTGTGTCTGTTGTAGGATAAAGTCTGAAATGAAAACATACAGAGGACATTAAAAAAACAAAAACAAAAACCTGATCATTTCCCCAGAAATTCCAAGACTTTACCACATTTCTTTGGATCTGCACCTCAGCTAAGCACTTATAACTTCTGTGCAGAGCAAAAAATTAAATTGAGAGTATAAAAGTTAACAGTCTTCAGATCCTCAAAGAATTTATATTTTCTTTTCATTTTGTGTATTTTTCTTTTTCCTATTTTTAGAGTTGGGGTCTTGATCTGTCACTCAGGCTGGAATGCAGTGGCACTCATAACTCACTGCAGCCTCCAACTCCTGGGCTCAAGCAACTCTCCCACCTCAGCCTTCCAAGTTGGTATTACAGGTATGTGCCACATAGTTCATCCTTTAATAAAAGTCAGATCATAAGGTTTGTTTTTCATTAAAAAGTGTGATTTTCATCAATGAGAAAAATGATTGATTTCATCAAGTGCCATGTCTACCTTGAAGTCTCTTGTAGGTAATTAGCCATCATGAATATCTGGAAATAAAATACAAGTCACCATCCTGCAGTCTCTTTTGAACAGGAATTACTGACATTAAAAACAAACCACTTTGAGCCACTTGGTGGTGCCATGCCCTTCTGATTAACTTCAGAATGTTCCCTTTTTTCAACTGAGTTGTCACATGAAGAGAGCTGGTGACACTCCCCACAATGATTACATCCCAGTGTTTGAAAAGTAAAATTTCTAAACTAGGGCTGTACATGGCATCCACTTTTAGTTTTATAGGCTATATAGAAATGTGCTTCCTAAAATAAATCATAAATAATAATTAAATTCATTTCTGATAGAATAAATATGTACTTCTTGGGAATATCCCTGTGTCCAGAAATATATTAGGTTCTATTGAGAGATGCAAACGTAACACAGAACAAGGCTTCATTCCTGCCTTGAGGAGTTTACCATCTCATTGAGCATCTAAGGCTAACAAAATTATGCAAAACCATGGAAATAAGTGCTGCAACTACATGGTACAGTATATGCTCCAAGTGCTATTCCATTTAACCACAAGGATGGGAATAATATGGTGGCTGTTGGGGGAGCCTTAAAACCTGGAGGCTTTGGACCAGCTGATGGGAAGGGGTGAGATGCTCCCAGGGGACAGCGAGAAGGCCACCTGGGCCAAAGAACAAAAACAGAACCTCTCACTCCCTGGGTGTTTCAGGGAGCAGATGGGTGAGGGAGATGTGGAAATATGGTTGGATAAAGTGGAACTTGGAAATAGAGTCCAAATTTTCAACGAATAGTTTAGCTTGGGAGCCACAAATATTGTTTTGTTTCATTTTAAATTAAAAGGTACTGTAGGAAAAAGGGTCAGGCAAGAGTCATGTGGATGGAATGGGGACACCTTATGGGGAGACCAGCTAAGAAGCTACTGAAACAGCCCCCACATGAGCAAGGAGGACTCCTGACAAGCTGTGTGGCCCATGTGCCACTTCACTTCGCTGTGCCTCAATTTCTTTATCTGTGAAATGGCGACAGCAGTAACACCTACCACTCGTTGGAGGATTAAATGAGTTAATGCATGCAACACACTAAAATGGGGCTTGGAAAATTGAGGACACTCTCTACTCCTTAGCTGTTTTGTTAGCAAATTACTAGACTAACGTGCTAACAATGGAAACAAAGTGAAAGAAGTGGCTCAGAAGAGAAGAAACTATAGCACTTTATAAATAACAAGTAGGGTGAGACCCATTTTAAGAGTCTAAGCTATAAAACTATTTCTTTAAAACAAACAGCAATCAATTCATTTCTTTAAAATTAGTCAACATGTGTATTTCTTTATATCCAAGCCCACAGCAGCAGAACTCCCTGGGGACCCCAAGGCTTCAGCCATGGTGTCCAGGAGGATAGTAGGACCCTGAAGAGGGGTGGAGAGAAACAGAAGGAGAGAAGATGCCCAGCATGGGACCTGCTGAGCCCAGTGTCATGGTGCAGCCTCCAATTACAGCACAAAACCAGAAGGCATCCTGTTAGCCAAAGGTAAGTAAATATTTTGCTACATAAATTATTCTTACTCGCTGACGGATTTGATAGAGATTTCTTGATAAGAGTTCTCGAATTTCATCAGTTTCACTGGATGTGACCTTTCTTATTTTTTCTTCATGACAATCACTGTGAAAGTTTAGAAAAAGAGTATTTTACCTTTCAACAAATATTAGAATCATTGATTTTCTTCCTTAGGGATATAAGTATTTAAGACGAGTCTTAATTTTTAAAAATAGCACTTAGGGATTATTCAATAACTTAAAATAATTCCAAATTCTGTAACTCTTATTTCAGTTTCAAAATCATTCATGGCAAGTTTAACAATTCACAAGTTTTCAGAGTCTATTCATGTCATTATGTTTTCAAGGAAGAAAAACTACAATGGCTTATAATGCTACCTCACTTTATTATTTCTAACACTCCATAAATAAAGTAAAATAGAATAGTTTTCTCCAACAGAAACCTAGTTGACTTCAATTTACCATTAAGTTTTCATATTTTAAAAACCTCATCGTAAGTATTTGCAAACACACCATTTATAACATGTATGTATATCCAGTCAATCCTCATTTGTGGGTTCCATAATCATGAACTCACCTCACCTACTTGCTAATATTGATTTATAAACCCAATATCAGAATTTCAGTATTTTTGCAGTTATTCACAGACATATGCAGAGTGACAAAAAATTTGAGTCACTTGACACACTTTTCCTGAAGATGTTGAACAAGGAGACATTTGCTTTCTTGCTTCCACTCTCACACTATAAATAATGTCCTTCTCACAGTCTATTTAGTGACATGATTTTTTTATATTTTTATGTTATTTATTGGTAATTCTGCTGCTTTAAATGGCCCCCAGGCATTGCTGAAGTGCTGCCTAGAGTTCCCAAGCACAAGAAGCCTGTGATGTGCCTTATGGAGAAAATGTGTTAAGTAAGCTTAATCATAGATGAGTTTATAGTGTTCTTGACCATGAATTCAATGTTAATGAATTAGTGATATATATTAAATAAGGTGTCTGTAAACATAAACATACATCAAATAGGTTACATATTGATTGGCTGATGAAAATTTTGTGACCAGAGGCTCAAAGGAACCTAACCTTGTACGTGCCCCTAGAAAAATGACTCAGTATTTGTTGCTGGGCATGGTGGCTCATGCCTGTATCCCAGCACTTTGGAAGGCCGAGGGGGGCGGATCAATTAATAATAATTTTTTAAAAATTATTATTACTAGTTTCAAAATACTATCAATGCATATTTAACAATACTAACTTTTATTTGCAAGACCATACTTACTTTAGAGATGCAAATGTAGGGACAGTACTTATCATCCCAGTCTCTGCCATCTCAATGGCATGTTTTATTTCAAGCTTTTTATATAAAGATACAATGCTTGACTTAGGTTGGTTTTCCCGAATCAAAAGCTTCCGCAGATATTTATCATCAAACTTCTTAAACCTGTAAATAAAGAAACTTTCAATAAATTAATACTGGATTGACTAAGAAAATAGTTGTTGTTTTTACCGATAAAATCATTTCCACCATTCCCAGCAAAATACTTAGTAGCAGCATTTAGCTAATCTGATCATTTTATATATTTAGTATGTGCCTACCGGTATATATGTTTATGTGTATGTATGTATATATGTGTATGTGTGTATATATGTATAGGTATATATATACATGTATACATATATGTCTATGTGTATATATGTATATATACATAGATACATATATATACATGTATCTACGTATATATACATAGATACATATATACATGTATATATGTATATATACATAGATACATATATACATGTATATAAACATATATACATGTATATATGTATCTATACATAGATACATATATACATGTATATATACATATATACATGTATATATGTATCTATGTATATGTATATATATACACATATGCATATATGTATACATGTATACATATACCTATACATATATACACACATACACATATATACATACATACACATACACATATATACCGGTAGGCACATACTAAATATATAAAATGACCAGATTAGCTAAATGCTGCTAATGTATATACACATACGCATATATGTATATATGACATATACTGCTACATTTTTGCATATGTCCCTGACACACATAAATCTAGTATTCATTAATTACAGATTAAATACATATGTTTCTCTCTTTACCATGTCTCTACTTCTGCTTTTAGCAAAATTGCTCAGAAATGTTATCACTGTTTGTTTTCCCCAATTCCTCTCCTCTGATTCTCTCTTGAACATTCACATTGCCTCAATACTCCATTAAAGCTACTCTTATCAAAGTGGTCTGTGAACTGCATGATATAATTGCAATGGGCATTTATGAATCCTCATCTTTCCTGCCCTCACTTGTTTAAGCTATTGTCTTTGTTTGGCTTCCAGGACACCACCCTGGGGTACCCCAACCTCTTTCTCACCCTCTCTCTCAGTTTTGTTTTCTTCTTTTAACCTCCTAATGTAGGACTGCTCTGGGCCTCAGTTCTTGGTCCTCTTTCATACTGCCACTCACTCCCACCACCATCTTGCCCAGTCTCCTAGCTTTTAATAGCATCTCTATGCCAATGACCCCCACATTTGTATGTACAGCTCCAACCTCTCGGCCAAACCCCAAATATGAGCTTTTGGCTACTTACTCAACATCTGCAGTTGGATATCTATGGGGCATCTTAAATTTAACATATTCAAACTGAAATGATATTCTGCCAGAGTCCTCCCATATCAGCGAACGATGACTCCACCAGGTCAAAAATTCTGGTGTCATCCTGGATTCTTCTACTTTTCTCATGTTCTATGTTATGGGCTGAATTGCGTCCCGCCGAAAATTCATATGTTAAAGTCTAATCCCCAGTAGCTCAGAGTGTGACCACATTTGAAGATCTAGTGTTTACAGAAGTGATTAAGTTGAGGCCATCAAAATGGGCCCAAATCCAAAATGACTGGTGTACTTATAAAATGAAGAGATTTGGGTTCCAACACATACAGAGAGAGGGAAGATGTGAAGAGGCAGGGAGAAAACAGCCATCTACAAGCCAAGCAGAGGGGCGTAGAACAGAACCTTCCCTCATGGCCCTCAGAAGAAATGAGCCCTGCTGACACTTTGCTGTCTAACTTCTAGCCCCCAGGATTATGAGACAACTCATTTCTGTTGAGCCACTCAATCTGTGGTACTTTGGTTATGGCAGCCCTAGCAGACTAGTACTCCAAATCTTTGCTCCATCAGCAATTTCTGTTGGCTCCACATCAAAATATATATAAAATCCAGCCATCTCCCACCACATCTAATGCTATCACCCAGGTCCAAGACATCATTCTCTCTCGGATTCTTGTAGTGAGCATCTAATTGGTGTTCCTGCTTCCACCATTGCATTCCTACAGAAGCCCAAGTGCTCCTGTTAAAATATGTCTAATGATGTAACTGTTCTGCATCTTCATTGGGTACAAGTACAATGCCCTGTGACTTCCTACACAATCTGGATCTGCCCCTCTTGGTACTGTGCTCCTCTTCCTTAGCTGCAGCCTCACTGGTGTCCTTCCTATCTTAAAGACTTACCAGCAGTGTTCCCATCTCTGAGTCTTTATACTTACTATTCCTTCTACTAGGAATCCTTTTCCCACAGATACCTGCAGGGCTTACTTTTTACAGTTCTTTTAAGTCTTTCCTTGACAATCATTTTCTCAAAAGTACCCTTCCTATCCATCCTGTTAGAATTGCACACAACTTTCCTCCCCCAGCAGTCCCCATCTCGCTGCCCAGATGTATTTTTCTCCATAGTAGTTATCACTTTCTAGCATGACATACAATTTACTTGTCTTACTTTCTGTCTCTTAGCACAGAATGTAAGGTCTACATGGGCAGAGATTTTTTTTTTCTGTGTCACCAGTACCTGGCACACTATAAGCACGTGTGGTAGAATGAGTCATTTGGTCCCAAGTCCTCCCTGTATCCACACCCTCTGCCATATTACTTGGCAATGGCCTTCCACCATGGCGTAGATTACTTGCTTTGCCCTGTTCCTTGCTAGAGTGCTCAGTAATGTTCCTTGCTTTGGTCAGTGGGCTATTAGCAGACACAATGAAAGAAACAGTGGCTTAACCTGGGTTTGCACATGGAGGCTTAAATCTTGTGCTTCAACAATCACTATTAGAAGGATATGCAGAGTGGCTCCTTAGTCTGAGGACAAAGGTGACTGTCACAGGGAGCAGAGTCACCTCACCCCAATCACACCAGATAGGTCTAGCCAGAATCAGCTGGCAGCCAGCCAACCCACTGGAGCACATGAACAAGCCTGGCCCCAACTGGCCAAGCCCAACCCCAATCAGCCTCTTGACTCATGCACTTTAATAGTAATGACGTGTTCTGAGCAGCTGAGTTTTGGGGATGGTTTGTTACACAACATTATTATGCCAATATGTAAGTGAAGCAGTATGCAATAAATATTTGTTGAGAAAGAAATAAGTGTACTACGTGATCACCATAAGCCCAAGGAGGTTTATAGACACAACTGTGCCGTGAAAGGAATCAATGTTAACCTACATTCTTGTTGATAGTTCTTTGTTCTAAATACTAGAGGGCTCTGAATAATTAAAGAAGAGCCATCCTGAATGTGCTTTATTTTTGGCTGGCCACTACACTAAAGACTGGGTCTACTTTTTCCTACTTTTTATTGGAGTTTTATGTTAGGCCCATTGGACCAGGACTCCTGACAGCAACACATCTTTTAAAACTTCTTTTATTATTATTGTTGTTTTAGCTTTTCACTAGAAAGAAGTAAAAGGAAGAACAAGCACCAGGAACAATGGCATCTGCTCTATTTCATGTAGGGATAGTGCATTCTCCTTGCTTCATTTCCACACCTTTCATTTCTCTGCTAAGCTACACGTAGGCATTCTATTTCACAATCATTAGACTGCTTGTGCCAAGACTGAGAAGGGTCCCTACTGTATCACCCTTCATTTCATTCTCAAAGGATCAAATGCCTCAAGAATTCTCTGGCAGAACCACTGGAAATCCACAGCATAAGGATTCCAGAGAAAAGGGAAAGATACCCAACATGCCTGAAACAATCGCTTCTTTTTGATGCTGATTTTTAGTAACATTAACAATCACTAAGGATGTGATCTCAGCAGAACACATTTTTTTTTTTTTTTTTTTTTTTTTTTTGAGACAGAGTCTTGCTCTGTTGCCCGGGCTGGAGTGCAGTGGCGCAATCTCGGCTCACTGCAACCTCCGCCTCCCGGGTTCACGCCGTTCTCCTGCCTCAGCCTCCCAAGTAGCTGGGACTACAGGTGCCCGCCTCTGCGCCCGGCTCATTTTTTGTATTTTTAGTAGAAACGGGGTTTCACCATGTTAGCCAAGATGATCTCGATCTCCTGACCTCGTGATCCACCCGCCTCGGCCTCCCAAAGTGCTGGGATTACATGCGTGAGCCACCGCGCCCAGCCACATTTTTAAGATGTCTTGTGTCAGCACCACAACCCCCGCACTCACTTCCCTGCCTTACCTATGATATACAGCATCTATGATGTCTATGACACTCTATATCATAGGTAGAGCAGGGAAGTAGGTGCAGGGGGATGTGGTGCTGAAACTTTGAAATTTTCCTGGAAAAAAAGTTGTGCATGGAAATATATCAATGCTTACAAAATTATTAAAAGAAGTGTATCCACTGCAGTGGCAAATGCTAGCCATGTAACATTACCTTTCAGGCACGGAGCAAGGTTGGCTCTCCCATCTTTAGGACTTACAGCCAATTAGTCTGGCAGCCTTTGCATGTGTGCCTGGGGCAGACTCATGGACCCCAGAGATAATGTCTCTGCCTGAAAGACAGACGTAGCCAGACTTTCTCTGACATTTCTTCTCCCGAGTTCCAGACCAAACCCAAGTGACCACAGCATATACCTCTTCTGACAGTGCCCCAGGACCAGGTGGCCTCATTACTCTGTGAGGCCAATATATATTCCCCCATTTGGGAGGCAGAGGAGCAGTAGATATCTTGAACCTAACACTCACTTTGGAAAGGGAACCAGCTGTTCTGGGTTACGCCTCTCATATGTCATTTCAGAAAAGTACTGAGGGGATGCTAGGGAAAGGGAGGAAAGCGATTGAGTTGAAAGGAACAAGGTAGGCAGAAAATAGGCATTGCTATGAAAACAGTGGAGAAGAGAGGCAAAAAGGTCTGTTCTACTGGCTTAGCACAGTCGAGGACTCCCCCATGCTAAGAAGGTCCAGAGTCATAGAGCAGATGTATAGTATCTCTGGTCTACCACCTGCCTCCAGAAAAGGGAATACTTCCCACGAGAAATAGCCATTTAAAAAATAGTTTTACAATGGAGAATATAATTTGCTTAATTTTATTACCTTGTGTTCCCGTGTAGCTAATTGGGCATGCTCTCCATACAAACAAAATCTTTCTCCTTTCATTATATAGTAAGGCTGAGTCCCAGGGCCCTGTCTACGTTAGTAAACAGTGCTGTAAAGCTTGTAAAGGTTGTTCTAGCACTGAAAGTCTTTGTCACTCATTATATTACCTAATGGTCTCTCTCTCACACACACATATATACACACACACAGGAGTCTGCTTGCTGTGTGACTGTTTTGTTGTGTCTATAATATTACAGAATTTCAGAGGCCTGAGTCCATGACTTATACTTCTTATGTAGCCCAATATTATGCCAGCATATATGAGCAAACAGGAAACACTAAAAAATTCCCTTGTGTTAAGTTGCAGACATTGGTAGGTTGGTCAATTTCATGTAAATTAGCAGTGGAGGGAAAAAAAAATCTGTTAGCAAGTTAGGAAAAATAAAACAAGAGGGATCTACCAAATGTAGTTTAAAACGTGTTCTTCTGTCTCCAGGGATTAGCTTAAATGCTGCCTTCAAAAGTCTTGCCTAGCCAGTGATGTGCTAATAAATGTTTAACAAATTGCTCTATTAAAAAAAAGGGCCTTGATTTGTAGCATTTGTCAGTTCCATGATATAAGCCCTGATTCAAGCAAGCACTCTGGACGGTGCCAAATGTGCAGTCAGGAAGAGAGGTACCTGATGAACTCCCACTAGCAAGTGGGGGCTGGCTCCTGTACGCCACTGCTCCTAGCTCTGCTGTCAGAGTTGAACCAAACTTCTTGACCCATAATGCTGTTTCTCGGTTTATATTAAAGCATGCATCTAATTCTGCCTGTCTAGTCTACCTTTTCCATTTCAACTTTAAGATCCTTGAAGACCAGTATTGAATTGTATTTATCCAACACAGAGTCTTTTACAGAATGGTAAACTCTCTCTGTGTGTGTGTGTGTGTGTGTGCCTGTATGTATGTGCATTTATATAAATGTATGTATTTTTTCAGATAATTTTAGCCTTTTATATATATTATATAATATATATAATTTTATATATAATATAAATGTATATATAATTTTATATATAATATATTTATATAACATATAAATATATTATATATTATATACAATATATAAATATATTATATATTATATACAATATATAAATATATATAATTTATATATAATATAATTTAAAATTATATTATATAATATATATTATATATAATATAAATAATATATATTAATATTTATTATTTATATTATATATGTTATATAATTTTTTATATATATATATATAAGTTATTTCTGCTCATCTGTTTACATCCCTAGATGGTCTGAATCTCTGCATTTGACAAAGTCTCCCACCGTGTGTGGCAAAATGGATAGTAATGGAAGCCTAGTTTTCAGCCAAATAGATCACATTCCTCAGCCCGCTTTGCAGAGAGAAATGGCCACATGACTGAGTCCAAGCCAATGATCAGAAGAATCATATGACAGCTTCTGATGGTTTTGGTTAGAAGGCAGCTGTTAATAGCAAATATGCTTTGTCTCCTCATCATCTTTCATCCTTCTTGCTGCCTCTAATGGCTAACATTGATGCAGCCATTGTGGTTCAAGAGGCAACTTTGGAAATGAAGGCTACTCTTAGTGGATCAACTAGACAGAGGGTCCTTGGACCCTGGGGAGGCTTGGAATAAACCTCATCTATTAAATCTAAAATTGCCTATCTCTGGCTATTTACAGAAGAGGGAAATAAGCTTTTACCTTGTTTAAGCTACTATTATTCCACATCTCTGTTATAGCTGAACTTTATCTTAGAGGACATACTATGATACAACACAGGAAAGATTTCCAATTAAAAAATAATACAAATCAGTAAGTCCTGCTTTCAGAGTGACCCTGGGCCACTTCATAACCCAATGGCATAAGACCTTCTTACTTGTCTCTCCAAAAGTTGTGACCCCAATGTCCACAAACATCTTCAATTCCAGTCTTCACATGGTCAAAAAACTGAAACAGAAAAAGCAGGCAAATTAATTAGTCTTTACCTGAAATCAATAATTTTCACTCTACTTATATCATTTCTAAACTCCAAAGACCTTCATGGCTTTTGCTTCTTATTTGTTTATTATTTATTACCAAAAGCAATTAAACAGTTCATTTTCAAAGAAATTGATGAAATGTTTGTCACGTCAATATTAGGTAAGTCTCCAATTATTTTGCTCACCTATAACAGTTTGTTAATAATTCTGAAAAGTATGGAATATGGTAATAATTTCGCAGTAGGAACATGTCCAGGCTGAAGGAAGTAAAAAGAGGGGACTTCTTGACTCTGTACTCATGCAGGAGTTTAGCAAGCTAACCTGGAGAAGTTACCGTGGGGCCATATCTATTCTATACTGCCCCAGCAAATACCTTCTTCAGGCCCTCCTCCCTCTCACCCTGCCATTCCCTTCTTCTTCAGGAAATGGACAACGTGGTACCAAGCTGTTTGACTGATTCAAATATTTTTCCTTTATCATTAAAATTATTGCACTCTCTTAACACCTACCCGACAATAGATTTCTTCACTGACAGCTTGTTGTTTCTTATTGGACCTCTTGACATCAAGAAACTCCACTAGTGGTCGAATAGTTATTCCCTGAACAGGAAACACAATTTAAGCATTTCATATATATTTATACAATTTATAAATTGTTTAATATAAAATTTTTAATGTGAATTTTTTATAAACTACATTTTGATATTCAAGGGTAACTTCTCCTAAGCTTTGATAAGCAATGACAAAAGATATTTGGCGACCAAGATTTAACACAGTAAATGTAACTTTTTGTTAATTTTTCCTTCTTTTCAAAGAGCTGGCATATTTTAAAAGGACCATGTCCTAACAAAAACAAAGACAAAATGGAAGAAGCAGAGAAAGTCATTACACAAAATAATAAAGTAGGCCAGGTGCAGTGGCTCATGTCTGTAATCCCAGCACTTTGGGAGGCTGAGGTGGACAGATCACTTGGGGCCAGGAGTTCAAGATCAGCCTGGGCAACATAGTGAAACTCCCTTTCTATCAAAATAATAATAATAGTAATAATAATAAAGTATTATCCAGTTCAGAGGAATCACCTACTTGTTGTATTATCCATAGAAAACTTATCAATGACTCCTTCATTTGTTCATGTATTAAAACAATTTTCACTAAGTTTCTACTGCACACGTATCAGGGTCTTGGGCGTTTGGAACCCAGTGATAAATAGTTAAGGACCCAGGCTCTAGGAGTGTGTAGTCTTATACAAAGTCAGATACCTCAGAAAACAGTTACAAAGTAAGCAGAAGAGGGATGACAGGGCTAGCACAGGAAGCAGGTCAAGGAAAGCCTGGGGCAGAGGAGACACTGGCGGGCAGTGGTGGAGATGCTAGAAGCATATCCCAGTGGAGATCACAGCACAGCAAAGCACCACAGTGAGAGGGGACTTGCGGCCAGTCTGGGCATGTTCATGAGTGAACTCGGGAAAGGTGGAGAACTATCAGCTCTTCAGTAAACTAGGAGGAGAAAAATTCCGTAATGTGACAAAGACATATGCCAGAAATCAATAGTGGACATATCACTTAAAAATGAAACATTACAAGCATTTTTATTAGGGCCAGAAACAACACAAGGATGCTCTATCTCTGTCTCTCTTCAGCTCTCTGTCTCTCTTCAGCACAGTTCTGCATGTCCCAGTCAACTGAGAAGAATAGACAGACAAAGAGCTAGATGTATAAGTACTGAAAATGAAGTGACAAAGTTTTTGTTGCTCCTGGATGATTGAGTTTTTGTCCTAAAAACCTGAAATAATATATTTTCATTTAAAAATAACAAGAAAATTCGGTACAGTGACTAACACAAATTCAAAATGCCCAATCCATCCCAGATGTTAATTTTTAAATGTAACAGAATAAACACCTACACAATAGCAAAGAAAAAAACATATAAAAAGTGTGTATATATATATATATATATAATACTAGTATATACTAGTATCTAATAAGTATATACTAGTATCTAATAATATGTTATATAAAACACTAGTATTCTATATAGATACTAAATATGCATAGATATACTCTCCATTATCTCTATATATGTATGAAACCCTATCATAAGTGCATAAAACCTTTACAAGGAGAACTATACAATTTAACTGAAGAAGATTAAGGATATTTTGAGATATCAGGAAATAAAACACAATTCCTAGACAGGATAACAATATTGTAATGACAGTTTTCTCTCAACTAACATGTATTGGCAATACAATTCCAGTGTCATATTCCTGAAGACTTTTAACATAACTTGAGAGGCTGATTTTAAATCAACCTAGAAAAGTAAATGTAACCAGAAGATTTTAGAAAAAGGAGACTGAAAGGGAACTTACAGACATGAAAACGAACTGTCAGTGAATATACTTAAAAGTAATGCAATACTGGCACAAAACAGGGCAGGTAAGGAGGGTGTGAGAGTCAAGATTCCCAAGTTTCTTGCTTGGTGGGCAGATGGCCACTACTTCCTGGCAGGAAGGATACATGGGTAGGAAGGGTAGTTAGGATTTCGGGGACAGAGGGTGACTATATAGGGGGATGTTCCCTGCCATGCATTTGACTTTCATCTCATCTCTCCTCATGTCTTTCAGACTTTAAGAATGCTTTTGATAATGCAAACTGACTGAGACACACACACACATCCATTTTTTTAAAGGAGGTGATTGGTTTTTTTCCATCAGTCTAGCTCTGGGCATTTTTCAGCTTAACTTTCATTTTAACTTTCTGAAGTGTGAACTGATTTTGACCAAATTTGGTATAAAACACATCTTGTGTTCTATTTGTATTTCAGTCTGCTGCTTTGAGATAACATAAAAGGTAATAGCAGTTTTCCAATCAACACATGTTCTGTAATTTCTAACTTATGTAAATGAAAACGGGTGTAAACATGTGGTTTGCAGAGATGGGAGATTTCACTAAGTTCCAGATTCCATGAAGCCAGTAGTTTAATAATAGCTCAAGAAAAAGTTGACAAAATCAATGTAAATTTTAAAACTCTATAATGTGTTCTAAAGACACAAGCTGCTGTTTCACATGCTCTTTTCCTATCAGTGTTCATTTAGTAAGTAATAAGTGAGTCACGAGTCTTTGTAAATACAGGACATAAAATAAAGATAGGACACAGGGCTTACCCCAGTCCATATGTTGATTCCTTCCACCCTACAGATGATCTAGAAGTGAATGCACTACCATAAATAAAACACAACTCATCAACTCCAGGAAGCAAGTGTGGCCTACCACCCCATCAACTCAAGTTTTTGAAAGCACTATATATTTATGTTTATAATCGTAAAGCTTATAACAATATGTGTTCGTATATACAGTCCCTTTTAATAGTCGCCCTTTTTCTCTTTGAATTGCCTGCAATAGTCATGTCATGCCCAATAAGAATTATTCGATGAAGGCTGCCTTACATCTCCTCCCTCCCTTCTTACTTTCCTTCCTTCTTCAATCCATCTATTTTGCAGGCAGAGTATGTGACATCTGTGTATGCCATATTAAGCCCCCAACATTGGATGTTATATTCTAGGAGCCTGGGTGTCTGGTTGGGAGGGAGAAAGAAACAACAGAGACCAAGAAAGCACCTTATTTTAACCACATTAGAAAATTTCTAATTTAGATCACCCAGGGAGTAACCCGATAAGGCTTAGAAAAATAAAATAGCTTGCTACCATCCATACAGGATTAAAAAAAAATAAAATCCTTAGTTTTTCATCAAACTACCAATAGAAATATTTGCTATTACAAGTTAAATTTTCACCCGTCCATTCACTTTGGCATACAAACTAAACACCACCTCTGAGGGTCAGGGCCTTCCTGGGAGAATCACGTAACAGCAGAAGCAGGGAGAGGAACGGGAAGAATGATTTGTTTTGCATCTTGTTCCATCACTACTTTCCTCCCACCCGGCATCCCCCAGCTCCCATTTATATCAGAGGGAAAAACAAACAAACAAAAATAATACAACTGCGATGTGAGTGTCATGAGCATTCTTTTCGTCTTTTTTTTTCCTTTTTTTTGAAGAAAGCGAGTTCTTGTTTTGTGTTTTTTTTTGGAATTACTATTTGCAAAATAAAAGGGATGGGGGGAGAGAGAAACTGCCTTATATTTCCTTGCTGATTTAGCAGGTAATTTCCAGAAAAACTTGCAGAAACGATTTTCATGTATTAAAAAATATCACTATTGCTGCTATGCTATCTTATAGAAGGTCTTTCTCACATCACACACTTGGTCACAGAGATCATAAATGCAGTTGTGCAAACAGTGTTTATCTTAGAATGGGATAGGTGGAGTGAGAAGCATTAAAGCGTCGCAGTAGCTGTTCACAGTCCCCATCCGTGTGTCTCTCTTTTAGCACTTTCCATGCCACACATTGATTTCCCCTTCTATGTCTGTCCGTCTCTCCCCTAAACTCCAGCTTTCTCTTTGCTGATCAGGGTTTCCCTCTCTCCTGTACCATCAGTCTCCCATCTTTGAAAATCAGAAACAAAAGCCATCCTATGACAGACATCCACCTCTGGCCACCATCTCCTTTCTCTAAGAAACCTCAACAGAGTTGCCCATATCTCCTGCCCTGCATTTCTCTCTTCCCCTCCCCTCTCGAATCCAGCCAGTCGGGGTTTTGTTCTCCTGACTGACCCAAAGTGCTCTTGTGCAGAGGCTACTCATCACGGCGTCACTACATCCAAGCCTGCGCTCTCTCCACTCACACTTTGTGTGACCTTGCAGCTGCATTTGTCACAGTTGCTAGAGGCCTCTCCCCTCCTTCCTGCATAACACCTTCTGATATTTGCCCTCCTTTAGTGTTCACCCTTTCTGGTCTCCTGGGCTGATTCCTCAACCTTTTCTTGATTTCTAAATATTACCATGTTTCAGGGTTCAGTTGTCAGATGCCTTCTTTTCTATATTCTTTCTATGCTTATGCCCTCAGTAATTTATTCCAGACTTACGTGTGTTAAAAACTGTATATTGAGGAATCCCAAATTTACATCTCCCACTCTGGCTTCTCCCCCAAATTCCTGACTCATATATATATATATATATATATATGTATATATATAAAACTGCCTATCCAACATCTCTGCTTTGATGTCTAATAGGCAAATATATATGTCCAAAATGGACACATCCAAAACTGAGCACATAATGTCCCATCCTTCAAACCTAATACCCTCCAGGTAGTCTCCACCAAATTAAATGTCACCTTCATTCACCTGGCTGCACAGTCAAAAACACATGGAACTGTCTTTTACTGCTCTTCCTCTCATACCCTAAACTTTTCACCTACACTGTTCCATCTTAAAAAGCCTGATCATCTTGCTCGTTTTATTGTAGGATTGTTGTAAAGTATTCTAAATTCTATGGAACCCCACCTAATAATGGCATATGTTAATTAAATATAAAGATGGTGTCCTTATTAAACAGTATATATGTAAAAATATGACCATTTATTTGACAAATGAAGGCACATTTGAGGGCCTTCACAAGGTCTATAAAATAGTGAACATCATCATTCCAGTTGGAGAGGCTAAATCAGCAAAGATTCATGTAATTGCTGGGAGAGGCTACCCCACCATGGGCCCTAAGCACACCCACATGTTCTTGCGGGGGATGCCAAGAATGTCAGGCCTTCATTACTTTTTCACCTGGGCCATTTCTTAGGGTTGCAAGCAATGAGCACTCTTGAGAAATGAAGTAAGATCACCCTTCTGAGAGAGCAATATATCCCCAAACTCAGTGTCCCCCTCCTGCAATACAGCCCATGACATGTACAGACATCCATCGCGGGTCCCTTGTGTCACCCCCATGGGACAAGGAGGTGTGGAAAACTGACACAAACCAACACAAGGCTGTGGCTACAGCTTTTGTTATGGACAATAAAGTCCTTTGTCTCTGACTCAGGAGTCTTCTGTAGCATTCAGGAAATAGTAACATGTGAACCCGTTAGCTTACAAGTATAATAAAACCCCACATACTTCACAGTTCTGCACAGTGACTTAACGTAAGTTACATCACTGTTGTGCAAAAGAGGCTGCTATCTCTTGAATTTTGGTTAACCTTCGCACTTGATGGACTTCTAGATAACCACTTAGTACGTTTACAGAATTCTTGAGATCTGCCCCTTTTTATTATAGGGATTAACTACATAATAATTATTGTATTCTAATCATTTTTCCTTCCAAAGAAAAGTATATTGAAAGAACTTACCCTTTTTCTTTCTTTTGTTACAAGTTTTCTTTCTTTTTTTTTTTTTTTTTTTTTTTTTTTTGCTTGTTTGTTTGTTTTGAAATGGAGTCTTGCTCTGTTGCCAGGCTGGAGTGCAGTGGCAAAATCTCGGCTCACTGCAACCTCTGACTCCCTGGTTCAAGCGATTCTCCTGCCTCAGCCTCCCGAGTAGCTGGGATTATAGGCACGTGCCACCATGCCCAGCTAATTTTTGTATTTTTAGTAGAGACAGGGTTTCACCATGTTGGCCAGGATGGTCTTGATCTCCTGACCTCGTGATCCACCCACCTTGGCCTCCCAAAGTGCTGGAATTACAGGCGCGAGCCACTGCACCTGGCCTCGTTATAATTTTTCTTAATGTACTATATTAAACATGGCAACTCGTGAGGCAAAAACCCTGTGTCAGGTGTCATACTCTATACACATATTTCCCCTGAGCTGCCTGGATCATTGTCTAGATTTTACAGCTAAGTAAACTGAGGCCCACAGAGGCTGCAAAAAGCAGGCCTAGAATATCAACCCACAATAGTCTTACTCTAAAACTGCACTTTATATAACTGTACTCCACCCTCCCCAATTTTGAATATAATTTACATATATGAGAAATGGCTTATATTTGATATAAATAACATTACCAGTCATATTGGGAAAAAACGAACTCATATGTCCAAGGAATCAGAATTGTTTCCTCATTCAATATTCCATGGCCGGGCAGGGTGGTGCTCACGCTTGTAATCCCAGCACTTTGGGAGGCCAAGGTGGGTGCATTAATTGAGGCCAGGAATTCAAGACCAGCCTGGCGAACATGGCGAAACCCCATCTCTACTAAAAATATATAAATTAGCTGGGTGTGATGGTGCATTTCTGTAATCCCAGTACTCAGGGAGGCTGAGGCAGGAGAATCGCTGGAACCCAGGAGACAGAGGTTGCAGTGAGCCAAGATCGTGCCACTGCACTCCAGCCTAGGTGACAGAGTGAGACTCTGTCTCAAAAAAAAAAAAAAAAAAAAAAAAAAAAAAATTCCCCAAACAGCACCATATTCTGATAACATGATAGTGAGCCTCATAAAGGGACTACATCGCTTGCTAAGAAGCAACATGATTCAAACAATGTGAAAATTCTCATGGTAAACTATGGTATCAAATAATGCATCATACATCATGTGAAATCTCATTTTTGAAGATAGTTATAACTCAGTAGTACCAGGTTGGAAGAGCTTATCATATAAAATATTGAAATAAGGGGAGAAAAACATATTTAAAGTTTAGTAATCGGTCCATCAACATAAAAGTCGTCTTTTGAAAAAGAATACATAATTCTTACTTTAAAGGCAACATTTTATGCATGGATTTATAATTAGTTAGTCCTGCTATATTTATATCTCATCAAGTATTTCCCTCCAGGCTTCCTTCACTGAATTCCTTAATTATTGATGTATTCTGGAAAAGAGTTCTTTTCTGAAGGGAGTATGTGTGTATTCGTGTGTGTGTGCATGCACGCTTGTGCACGTGCGTGTGTTCAAAGTCTCTTAAGAACCAGTAGGAGAATAGGAGGAAGAGGAAGTGGTCAGAGTCATGGAACCAAGCAATATGCATGCAGTCTCCAATCTGTGCACACAGAAGGGTAGGCAGAGAACAGGAAAAGGAAGATATCAACACAAGTGGAACCGCAGCAATTTCTCTTCTCTGTGGATATCCAAGTGAACTTGGCCAGACTCTCCTTAAACCTAATAAGAGGAAAGACTGACATCTCTACACCTGCAGGCTCTAAACAATGATCCCCAGATGTCTCCCTTAGTGGAGGATTAGCTTGATGTGTTCGCAATACCAAATTTGGCTAATACATCTCAACTGTGCTGTTTGTTGCTTCAGGCTTTCTCCTTTTCTATCACGGCCTTTTAACCACCTTCATCCCTCTCCTCCTATCTATCCTCCTCCTGTCCTCTTCACACTCAGGGAAAGCCATGCTCCTACATCACTGAGAACAGGTGACCCATCTCACATGAACTTCCCTGACTTCCTGCATCCCCTGCCCTCACAAGCTCTCTGACATTCCACACAACACAAGAGTTGGCAGTCATCCTTCGACTGATCCTCTGCCCTGCTTTGGCTCACTTCTCACACAAAGTCTCACTGAAGAGTCTTCCAAAATAAGAGGGCTGCATCTGCTTTTTCTCAGCTCTGCCACTACTTCCCAAGGACAAGTCATCACCATTTCTGGCCCATATTACTGAGCGAAAGCAGAAAGGTGTTGATAATAAAGACAGTAACAGAAGGTGGTCATCTTAACTCAAGAAAGGGTCTTCTTCAGGATTCCAGAGAACTCACTGTCCTCAGTGTTGGAAGGCATGAATGAATGAAGGATGAATTGTCTTTTGAAGAAATGACTAGAAGGAAGGAGGAAAATCATGATGCATTACAATACTGAGCACTCGCTACACACCAGGCTCTCTCCTGGACACCTTATTCAGGGTCAAAAGCAAATAGGTTTTGACTCTGCTCTACATTTTAATATCTGTGCAAATTTGGTAAACTTACTTAGCCTCAGTTTCAGTGCCCCACTTTCCTCATCCACAAAATAGGGATAATAAAACATGATTCCTAGAGTTATGTGCCATGGAATTGTTATGAGGGTTAAATGAATTAACATGTAAGATGCTTAGATTTGCATCAGGCACCTAGAAAGCATTCTGTGACTAACTGTTAAATAAATATGAATAAATTTTTAAAACACACACACATCTCCTGATCTTCCTCCTTTTTTACCGATCACTCGTTCTCAGTTCTTCTTGGCTGCTCCTTTCTTCCCACGATGTCTTAATGTGGGGCTGCCCTAAGGCTCAATCCTTACTCCTCTGTTGCAGCCTCTTCAATGTATATTTTCACTCCCTTCACAATCACATCCAGCTCATGGCTTCTAATACCAATTCTCTGCTAGTGGCCAGAGAGCCTCTTTCCTGAGCTCCAGACTCATAATATCTGCCTCATCCGTATCTCCACGGTAGGTCTAATGGACACCCCTAATGCAGCATGCCCATCATTGAGCTGACAGTCTCCCCACCCCCACCTCTGCCATGCACAGACTTCCCCTTCTCACTTGAGGGCAAGTCCATCCTTCTAGCTGCTCAGGCCAAAACCCCTGGAGTCGTGAGTGATGCCTCTTTCCCTCACAACATGTCTAATCCATCAGGGAATCCCATAGGTTGCTCCAACAGAATGTATTCTAGGATCTTACTACTTCTCACCAACTGAACTTCCACCAACCTGGTCCTCCCTGATGACTGCAAGGCTTCCATGCTGGATTCCCACATCCACCCTTTCCTCGCAACAGTCTATTCTCAACACAGTGGCCAGTATGATCCTTTTACAAAGGAAGTCTGAACATATCAGGGATCTGCATGACACTCTCTAATGGCTTCCATTTCACTTGAAGAAGAGCCAAGCTTCATACACTGGCCTGCATGGCCCTGCATGATGTAGGACTCCAGACCCTGCCTCGCCTCATTCTCCTACACTCCACACCACACTCTGTGCCACTCCAGCCACACTGGCCAAGAGCACACTGCCTTCAGAACACACTTGACCCCTCAGCCCATTTGCCTAGGATGTTCTTGGGCTTAGCTAATTCCTCCACCTCCTGCATGTCTTTGCTCAAATCTCATTTTTCTTGCCGTTCCCTTTCATGACCATTTGATGTTGGAATTGTAACGTTTCCCCCAAGACTTTACCCTTACCATGCTTGACTCCTTACTCTATCCTTATTGCATAACATTTTTCACCTTCTAACATGCTCTATGACTTACTTGTGTTTCTTGTTTAGTGCTACCAACCCCTCTGAAATGTAAGCTCTGCAGCAGGGACAGGGATCTTTTTATGTTCTGGTTCCTAGAGCACTGCCTGGCACTTAGCAGGAGTCCAGTAAATATTTGATAAATGAATATCTGCAAAATATAATCTTCTAAGAGTTGGCATCTTAACTTAAAGATATTGATTAACTTGCAAAGTAGGGATCTGGACACAGGTCCACCACACTTTCTGCCTCCCAATATTAAATGCACATTCATCCGTTCCTCATTTAGGGGAGTCACCACTAGGCAGTCAACTCATGTCCTATAGCTGTTGGAAGGTCATATGCACAACTAGCATTTAACAAGTGCATTCACTAAGTCAGAAAAATAATAAGCATTAGCAAGTGCAGTTCCTAAGTTTCCAGTCATAAGATTAGAGCACTTAGTTTCCTTAAATAATAATTTCTCTGTGTAGGCCAAGTGACCAAACTGGACTCTCTGAGGCCCCTCAATAATCTAGTGACATGAACCCATACAGGAAATATAATTTTCCCTAGTAATTAGCTACCAAAGTTTCAAGACACCTTTGCTACTTTGCATCCTGTAAACAGTATCCAATATTCTGAACGATATTTTATATCCTCCTGGTAAAGGGATCACTCTACTCACCAGAATGAAGACAGTAAAGAATATGACAACAATGGCAGCCGTAATAAACAATTTTTTCCGAGGAAACACAGCAGCAGGAAGGAGAAACACTAGTGCAAAACAGATGGCACCTCGAAGTCCTCCATAGGCAATGATGAACTGGTCCTTAAAGGTCAGGGGAATGGTCCGGAACCTATTAATGACCTGAGTCAGGACAAAAACACCTGCAAAGAAAGAAAACCCAAGAGGAAACAGACTGGGTGAGGCCAAAATATGAAAATACATAGACTCATTTTCTGTGCTTCTGCCACAGGGACAAAGGATTTAAGAATAGGCCCCAAATTCTTTCCCCTTTTTCTCTGTCTTGCTAGTAATACCAGGTTCTGGGCCTTTGATGTTGTTTCAGGACTGTGGGTGAAAATATGAAATCAGAGACCACAGGACAAACTAATCTGACTTATAACAAAGGCATGAAGATACTCAGAGAAGAAAAGAATATATCAGGAAGGGGCGGGAAGAGCAAGAGAGAGAGAAGATGAAGAGGCCGATGAGGAAGGAAAGGGGAAGAGGAAGAGGCAGAGGAATTTGAGAAGGAAGAGGAGGAAAAAGAGAAACAGGAGGACGAGGAGGAAGATAATAGGGAAGAGGAGGAAGGAAATGAGAAAAGGAGAAGAAAATGAGGAAGAGGAGGATATAGGAGAGAAAAAAGTAAAGGAGGAAAAGGAAGAAGAGGAGGAAGATGTAGGTAAGAAAGAAGAAATTAAGCAGACATAAAAGAAGCCACAACAGCAGAAAGGGAATGACAAAAGGAAAGCCCCATTCAATTAGTGAGTGTCACATATGACCAGTTAGCAAATAAGCACTCATTACCCAGGGCTCGCCAGATGAGGCAGAAGGCCAGGGTGAAGCAGACGAAGGCCCAGTTCCACTCGTGGTTCTTGCCCACGGTAGACACACCCATGAAGATGAAGATCAAGGTTTCGCTGACACTGCTCAGCATCTTCATGAAGTACTTGATGGTCGTGTAGGATTTCTGAGATACATTTTCTTCTACATACTTATTCATAGTCATTGCACAAGCAGTGATTCTGAAAGAGAAGATTCAGCTTCTATTGAAACCTAACAATGATCCTAATCAGAATGCAAGAGATAGCACTTAAGAGCTAAATTATGGCTCTACTCTAGCACTTAAGAGCTAAATTATGGCTCTACTCTCCTGCCCAAGACTACAACATCATCAAATGATTTTATAGGTGAATTTTTATAGGTGAATGTGATTTGCATGTAAACCTTGGAAATCCTACAATCTCCGGAGGTCTTCTTTAGCAACCCTGGCTGAACTACCCGGCTCTGCCCAGCGTTCTGGTCCCTCAATTCCCTTACCCCAGATTCACGCTTAAAGGTCTAAGGACATCGACACCGTCAGCTCTCCTTTCTGTATCTCAAATAAAACAAGTCCAAAATAAATTTGAAACTCATTATCTTTCTGTAAACTGATTTATTTTCCCACATATGCTCTGTTCCTCTATTATCGAAAAGGATTCTATTGTATAAAATCCTAAACTTGAAAATGGGCTTGCATTAGACTTCTCTCCCTATCACATCTTAGTAGGCCCCCGCCATATAATCGGTCAACAACTGTTTTCAATTCTTCATCCTGAAAATCTCTTCGACCCACTCACTTCTTTTTATCCTTAGTTCTGAGTCTCATATCTATGTATCTATTGTATCCACTTCTGGGAAATTCAAAAGGTTTTAACAGGCTCTGAGAATTCCTAAAGCAAAGAAACTCTTTTGCTTATTCTTCCAAGTATTTCCAAAACGTTGTCCTTTATTCCCACTCTCGTGATATCTACTGGAATATGGCATCTGTAGAAAAGGAAGGGCTCCAGGGTCAAGTTCACACTTCTGAAGCTCTTCACACACTTCCCTCAGTGGAGAATTCCAGTTTCACATCTGCCCTCTCTCCACCTGGGCGCACACTATGTGCCTCTGCTGTATGGAATTGCTCAGCCTGAACTTGTTCTTTACTGTCTTCTTGCCTTACTGCACACATGGGTTCCTCTCTGTCTAGGATGCTACCCCTCATCAACTCAGATGACACCCACAGAGGAGAATTTAGGATGAGCTTGGTGACAGCTCATGGTAGGTCCGGTCTAAGGAGACACAGTTACTATAAAGTACCAAAAGAATTTCATTACGAAGGTCCTGTAGAATGAAACAGGAGGATGGGATTAGAGGGAGCCACCCTGCCTTCCACTAAGTGGTAACCATGCCATAAACTGAATACTGGTCATGATCTGCAAAGTTTCCAGCATTCTCATAACTTCAGCACTACAATGACCCTAGCTCAGCTCCCTCTACTCCCATCATGTGGTCCTCGTCACTCAGAGAAGACTTCTGCTGTCTTAAGGAAATCCTCTCACTGTGAGCATAAGAATAGGTAGAAGAATGCAAACCTAAGCGTCCTCTAAAACCTAAACATGTCACCATGAACACGTCTCGTTGCAAGTAACACATCTGTTGTTCACATAGAAAACAAATGCAAGTATGTTATTTTTGCGCCCCTTATTAAAACAAAATGAAGACTCCATCAATCTAAGGACCACACACTGAGCCACCATGTCACTGTCCCCAGAATAAGTGTGTATTTCTTTTAGATTTCTATAAGTGAAGAATGCATAATTTATTGGTTTTCCAAAAGAAGGAATGGCCTTATTAAATGTGCTAATAAAATTCATCAGCTATAAAACAGCTATAAACACATGGCAAAGCCTTTGAATAGTTGAGGACTCATATAAAAACAGTCAATCTTCATAGCACCTTTACTTTGTGCCAGGTATGAATGGATTATGTCAGTTAAACCTTATAACAAGTTTATGAGCAAGTTCTATTATCATTCCTATGCTTATAAATGGGAGAACAAAGGCAGACAGAGGTTCAATTATGTAAGATTCCAATGCTAATAAATGGTGATGCCAAGGTGTGAATCTGGGCAGTCTGATTTAAAGACAGTACTGGGCCGGGCATGGTGGCTCACACCTGTCATTCCAGCACTTTGGGAGGCCAAGGCAGGAGGATTGCTTGGGCCCAGGAGTTTAAGTCCAGCTATGCAAAATGAGACCTCATCTCTACAAAAACAAAGCCAGCACTGTGGAAGACTTAATCCTCACCCTTTCCAAGTGCTCAGTGAGCCCTACGATCTCTGATGGAAGGAGGTCTTCCCTGTTCACCAAGCTGTGGCTTTTCCTTTCTCAAGCACAAGCCTGTTTGTATCCATCTCCTATGGCTGCTGTAAGAAATAACCACAGACTGAGTGGCTTCAAACAATGCAAATTTCCATCTTGCACTTCCAGAGGTCAGAAGTCCAAAATCACATTAGTGGGCTAACATCAAGGTGGTGACAAAGCTTTTTCCTTCTGGAGACTCTAGGGGAGAATCTGTCCCTTGCCTTCACTAGTTTCTAGAGGCCCCTTGCATTCCTTGGCTCATGCCACATCCCTCTGACCTCTGCTTCCCTAACCACATCTTCTCTGAGTCTGACTCTCCTACTCCCTCTCATAAGGGCTCTTATGATTATATCAAGGCCACCCAGATATTCCAATGGAATCTCCCCATCTCAGGATTTTCACCTAATCACATCCATAAAGTCTCTTTGACCATAGAAGGTAACATATTAGCAGGGTCTAGGGATTAGGATGGGGACATCTTTGAGGCCATTATTCAACCCTTCCAGGTTGCATTCTCCTCCCCTAAACTGTATCTTGAACCAAGTGCATGGCCCAGATGAGCATGGCCTCTGCTGCTTGCATGCAATTGGGTGATAGAAGCTAGCAGGAGCTCTGTCACGCTGACTTGACGTTAAATCCTGGAACCTCCTCCAGCAGGCAATAGGAACTGGGAGAACAGGCTAGAAAGTGGCATCTGTCTCAGTAAGCCAATATCGGGCATCTTGCCAGCACTGCCCCACATATAAATCACTGGTTACCCACATTTCTGAAAATCTTCATCTTTCATATTTTGGCTTAATTTTTCTTTAGACTTTAAAAAGTAAGATTTCTCCAATACAAAATAATGAGGACAATAGATTAGATTAAGAATCTGAATTATAACATGTTTTATATATATAAAGAAAGACATGTGTATAGAAACACATACTAATGAGCCTTTCAAAAATGTTGCTTTTTTAGGTACTTCATGTAGTGGAAAAAAAATGTTGCCAAGTAGAAAATTTGTAATAAATGTAATTTATAATGGACATATTTTTTTTTAAATTCTCTAATCCTATCCAAAAGATACTTCAAAAGGGTTTTATTATAAAGTACTTTAGCTTATAGACAAATATGGAAAGAAATGAACACCAAAGTACCCACTACCCAGCTTTCTCCAGTCACTTCTATTTTTAAAAACAAAATGTCAGCTGTATAGTGGAAACGTCCGTGATAGAGTTGATTCCTTATATTAACCCCATTCCCTTCTCTCCCTCTTGAGTTGATTTTTTTGAATCATTCAAAAATGTAACTTTAAAAGGCTGATGAATAGTGTTTTTCTAAATGTTCTAAACATTTCCCTCTGAAATTATGTTCATATCATTCACTGGGCAAAAAGTAAACCATACAGGCAAAGGTAATCTCCAGTTTATTACATGAGCAATTTAACAATTTCTATTTAGAAACAATTAAAATATAACTTTGGTGGCTGGGCACAGTGGCTCACGCCTGTATTCCCAGCACATTGGGAGGCCGAGGTGGGCAGATCACGAGGTCGGGAGATCGAGACCATCCTGGCTAACATGGTGAAACCCCGTCTCTACTAAAAATAAAAAAATTAGCCGGGTGTGGTGGCAGGCGCCTGTAGTCCCAGCTACTTGGGAGGCTGAGGCAGAAGAATGGCATGAACTCGGGAGGTGGTGCTCGCAGTGAGCCGAGATTATTGCACCACTGTACTCCAGCCTGGGCGACCGAGCAAGACTCCATCTCAAAAAAAAAAAAAATATATATATATATATATATAGCTTTGGTGTGGGAATAAAACATGAATTAATTTAACATGAATGTCCATGGGATCACTTTCCATTGCTTTGTATCCTTAATACGATACCAAGAGTGATGCTCACAGTAGCCAGACACCTTACTGTAACTCAGTGAAGTTTCCTACCAGCCTCAGTGGGACACCAAACAGGAAGAAAGAATGCCCTGGGTGGGTACCACAGGCCCTAGCATCTGGTAGTGTCCTGTTCAGGAAGTGCGTGCATGTCTGTGGCACTGAGGCACCTGAGGGGCTGGGGGAAACATTCCTAAAGTTCCCATTCTGGTCTGCCATGTACAACTTGAGTCACCTGGCCTCTCAAGGAAACGTCTGGGGGTGTTTTTATTGCAAAGAGATTTTTTTGTTTCAGTGTACTCTGACCTGAAGTCAAACCACCTCACCTTCAAACATATCAGAAGTAAACAAACTACAAATGAGCTAGTCTCCCTCCCACTAGAGAGGTACAGGCAAAACAGCCTCTTAGGGATAGAAAGAATGAAACCATCTCTGCCCACTCCACCAGGTCATCTTCTAGAGCTGATAGTCATCATCATCACAGTATATACATAAGAGTCTCCATTTCTCTAAAAGAATCACAAGAAACTTACAGAGCTGGCAAATGATGCAAGATAGTACCGGACTGTCCTTGGCCCTACTGGGTTTGAAGTATGTGGCTAGAAGAGTCCTTGGGTACAATGTCACATCACAGCATTATCACAGTGCCACCACACTAACAAGAGATGAGATTTCTTCCTCCATCACATGAACACATGAGGATTTCATGCCTGAAGTCCACAGCCTCACATCCTCATTCTGTGTCATCAGTATGACATTGTCCCCAACAAAATAATAGCCTAAATAGATTCTTAATATTATAGAAAATTCTGGTTAAGTTTCTTAATTCTAAAGCTTCAAAATAAAACTATTGGCCTTCAATATTCCTAGTACGTCCTTACTTTTATTAGCTCATGTCATTGAATTATCTTTTCCCCCCTTTTCATGCACGTCTCTCTCTCTGTCTCTTTTTTATTTTCCATACCTAGTTAATATGATTGTGAAGTGCAATTTAACATCAACCAACATTTTCTGAGCATCCATTCTGAGCCAAATTCTGTGCTGGGATCCAGGAAGATGAAAGCAAGTAAGACCCAATTTCTGCCTTCAAGAGTTCGCAGTCTAAGGGAAGAAACAGACACAAAGCGATCATCGGAACGCAACACTGTACGTGCTAGAATGAGGAAAAGGAAGATGCTATAGAAGTGCAGGAAAGCAAAGGGTGACTTCTGCTACAAAAGAGGACATTTGAACAATGTCTTCATGGATAAGCTCACCTATCAGGAAAAAGAGGAAGTGAGTAATTCAGGGAAAAGCAGCAGCCATATGCAAAGGTATAAAATAAATAAACAGGGTGGTGCATTCAGGAAACTGCCAAATGATTCTGTTAACTGGAGGAGGGGAAGATGAAAATATTAAGAGATGAGGAAGGATGAAAGAAGTTAAGGCTCAATGACACTGTTATACTTAACGCTTAGGAGTTTTAACTTTATAGGCTGGAGAGAAAAATGAGAAATTATAATTTCAATCACATAATTAATGTCTATCTCCCCAACCAAACTGGACGCTCCATGAGGAAAAAGAAAAGTGTTGCCAATGCTTGGCATAGTGTCTGGCATGTATTTTGCATCAATGACTACATGGATGAATCATTACAGGAATGGTGGTGCAGTATGAATATATTTTTCTCTATATCCATTGCCCATTTCGCATTCCAAAGCATGCCCAGATTTCGATAGGTCTTAGGCTCCATTCTGTAGGACAGTGTGGAGATGAGGCATGCACAAAATTCACAGATGCACCCTGCTATGTTATTATCTTGCCCCACTTTAACGTAAATGTGTGGTGATTATCACCAATTTAGAGATAGAGAAGGGAGAGCACTATAATTAGTGGTTTTCACCTACACCAGCAATTGAGGTTTTCTTTATCAGTATATCAATCAAAATACAGTGTAGGACAATTCAGGCCAGCTATAGACACTACCTCAAAAGAGTTTTTTTGTTGTTGTTTTGTTTTTTTTTTTTCCCTGAGGAGGGTGGGTGGAAATAGACTTTCCTTTCTACTTAAATGATTTGTCATTTGACTATTTTCTGAATAGAAAATTCTAACAGATACTTTTTTCTCTGTATTACTTCATGACTCCATTATTAACCTGCTTTCCACAGATATTTATTTCTTTTCTACCAGAATGTGTGCTTTGAGACTATGGACTAATGCTTAGCATGGTCTGTGCCTATAGTGGTACCAAGTACAAGTTCAATTAATGCTTGTTAAGTCTAGTTTAAGGAAGATCCAGAGTGCTTTATGTACAATCTGAACTGTGTAGAATTAACCAATTAAGCAAAATTCTTTTGCTCCCATTCCATATGATTTTAAAAAGTATGAATTCAATTGCAGGAAAGTATCACCCAAATAATATTTGTATATTCTCAGTTAAGGCTTTGCCAAATATGAAAGCATATTCCACTAATCAGTGCCAAGCATATGCAACAATGAAGACCAATTAAAAAGCTTTTTCTGTATTGATTAAAGCCAGGTCTTGTGGTGACTCAGGGTTATGTTGCATGCTCTCAGAATAAAGTACTCACTCAAGTGAGGTAAATTAAATTATTCCAGGGCATGAATGTACTATACAGTGAATTGCTTCTTCCAGAAAACCTGACAACCAAGAGAAACAGAGTTTGACATATGAGAAACTGCAAACAACAATTGTTTTTTAAAACAGGATCCAAGTATAAAAACTGAACAATCTTTTTTAAAAATATCAAAAATGAAATAAAGTACATTGAAACTCTCAAGTCCTGGATTAATCATGAAGCCTTGTCCATTTCATAAATTTCTGCAACTTTTTTCTCCTGTATAACTGCTTTCAATTCAATTCAACTAATGTTTACAGATCACTTATTGGCACCTCAAGCAACTCTGGTTACGTGGAGAGAGAACACGAAAGGATCACAACTCAATGTCAACAACGTCATGAAGCACAGGCATCAGGTGTCCCATGGAGTCTCCCCACTCTAGCTAGGGAGTGTTAAGAAAAGCCTCAGAGAGGCAGGAAGATTTGACCAACATTTTGATGATGGAATTAAGGTTTTCCGGGTGGAGGACTCTCGGTCTATGTGGGCTACAGGTGGGGCCTGGGTATGTGAAACCTGCATACAACAATCCTGCACCGGACACATACACGGAATACTTTGTGGTTCTACATGAGTCCTAGAAACATCAGCATGAGTTTCTGCTTTTTGGAAGTTCTTACAGCTACTAGTATGTATATTAGAGCAGTATGGACTGTGGACCACGTGTAAATGCTGCAAAACTACAAATGCCTGTGCCCCATCCAAGGCCTATATCAGAATCTCTGGCTGAGGCCTGGGATTCTGTCATGTAATGACATTTCCAGGTGATTCCTAAACGCATTAACATTTAAGGACAGGAAATGGGAGTATAGGCAGGGGGTTCCAAAGAGGAAGGAGAAATGAGAAAAAAGAGCTGAAATGTGAGTGATTTTATTTAAAATTGTGTTGGAGGGCGAGCATAAGGGTTAACATGGGATTTGAGGAGTAATGTGGATTTAACTACATTTGCCAACTATTCTTCCTTCCTGTCTCTCAATTTTTATGACTTGGATCTAGGTGCAGGTCTCTGTGTTCTCTTGCCTAGACTGGTTAGTGTGCAGGCATCTTCACACATTTTTTTTCCTGTCTGAGTCTCTACCTAGGCACCTTATCCCTGCTGACAGCAGCATTTCCTGATCCTCTTCCTTAATCAAGGATTCCTCAGCCCTGGGGCAGCCAGTCAGACTGGGGCCGTGACCTACAGCTTTCACCCAGAGTACCATGAAAAATTTATCAGTTGTAAGTGTCATGGTGTAAAAAAGTTTTGGAAGCACTCTGATTATGTATTTATCATAAAACAAAAATACAATTGTGTCACTTCTCCTTAAAGATTCCAAAGGCTCCCACCTGCCTATAGCACACAACAGGTCTGGCAAGACCAGGGACCCCTCCTTCTCACCAACCTAGAGTTCAGTTCACCTTGGAGCCTTCAATTACACCTCTGCCTCTACCCAGAATGTCCCTCTTTTCATCACTGAGGCTTCAACGCAAGCATCATCAACATTTCCATCCCAGTATACTTTAAAGGATTGAGCTTTCCTTGCTAACCTGTAGTCAACACAGATTGGGATGGCGGTCTCACTCAAAGTGAGTTTAAGTTCACTGCCTTCTTCTGGCAACAAACCCTACTTCTCATGTCACAGGGCTGGTCATGTGACACAGTCTGATCCCATGACAGTTCTCCAAACCCCAGGGCCAATCACAGTGCTTCCTCTGAAATGTTTTCTAACACGACCTGGCAGGGTAGATCTCACTTTGCTCTTCACTGACAGAGTTGCAGAGATATAAAGCTCGATTTGTCTGTGACCCTGGTTTCATGCTTTGGAGATGGCTAACCAACTAGAAGGAAGCCTTCTCATGAAGGGACACAAAGTTAACAGAGAGAAATGCTTAGGCAGACATAGGAGTCCCTTGTCCTATCACCCTAAGGCTAAATCCCACCTGTCCTCTCAAAAATGTATTTATTCGCATGAGCCAGGAAATCCCTCCTTTCTTGCAGGGAAAAGAAAGAGAGATCAGACTGTTACTGTGTCCATGTAGAAAGGGAAGACATAAGAGACTCCATTTTGAAAAAGACCTGTACTTTGAACGATTGCTTTGCTGAGATGTTGTTAATTTGTAGCTTTGCCCCAGCCACTTTGACCCAACTTGGAGCTCACAAAAACATGTGTTGTATAAAATCAAGGTTTAAGGGATCTAGGGCTGTGCAGGACGTGCCTTGTTAACAAAATGTTTACAAGCAGTATACTTGGTAAAAGTCATTGCCATTCTCTAGTCTCAATAAACCAGGGGCACAATGCACTGTGGAAAGCTGCCGGGACCTCTGCCCTTGGAAGCGGGCTATTGTCCAAGGTTTGTCCCCATGTGATAGCCTGAAATATGGCCTCGTGGGATGAGAAAGACCTGACTGTCCCCCAGCCTGACACCCGTAAAGGGTCTGTGCTGAGGTGGATTAGTAAAAGAGGAAAGCCTCTTGCAGTTGAGATAAAGGAAGGCCACTGTCTCCTGCCTGCCCCTGGGAACTGAATGTCTCGGTGTAAAACCCGATTGTACATTTGTTCAACTCTGAGATAGGAGAAAAGCTGCCCTATGGTGGGAGGCGAGACATGTTTGTAGTAATGCTGCTTTGTTATTCTTTACTCCGCTGAGATGTTTGGGTGGAGAGAAACATAAATCTGGCCTACGTGCACATCCAGGCATAGTACCTTCCCTTAAACTTAATTATGATATAGATTCTTTTGCTCACATGTTTGTTGCTGACCTTCTCCTTATTATCACCCTGCTGTCCTACTACATTCCTTTTTGCTGAAATAATGAAAATAATAATCAATGAAAACACGGAACTCAGAGGCCAGTGCCGGTGCAGGTCCTTGGTGTGCTGAGTGCCGGTACCCTGGGCCCACTGTTGTTTCTCTATACTTTGTCTCTGTGTCTTATTTCTTTTCTCAGTCTCTCATCCCACCTGACTAGAAATACCCACAGGTGTGGAGGGGCAGGCCACCCCTTCATTTCTGACTTAACCTGGTTTGAGTTTGGCTTCCTTCATTAACACAGAGCTTCTCTCTACTGTTTCAGCTGGGCACCTGACTACAAAGATGCCTGGTGACTCAAGTTACGTCAAATAACGGGGGATTAACTGTGAGGACACAAGTGGAAAGATAGAATCAGGGCTACTTGGCCAGGTCCCCTGGGAATACTGACAAAGTCAGACCTCATGTTTGATTGAGGTAAGGGAAATGGCAGCAGCAGGAGAGAGTACATAAGAGAAATGCTACAGTATCAAGAAGAGCTGCAGGCAGCCTCTGCTCGCCCTAGAAGCCAACACAGCAGGGCCTAGGGTTCATACCAGGCCAGTGTCCTCGCCTGTCCAGAGAATTGCTGAGAAGTAAGCTGAGGTTTGTTCAAGCAAGGAGAAAGAATAACGGGTTCTCCTTGGGACATGTATCATGTCAAGGAAGGGCCAACCTTGACTTCCATAGCTGTATTCCTGGCTCTAACCTCCTCATGAAGGGGCTGAAAAACTGATTTAATCCATGTGTCCAAGCGTGTCATCCTCAGAAGTACTAGCTGGGTGGTAAGTGTACATTTCATTTCAGTTTTACTGAAAAAATTTTTATTAAAAAAGAAAAAGTGGCCAGGCACGGTGGCTCATGCCTGTAATCCCAGCACTTTGGGAAGCCAGGGCAGGTGGATCACCCAAGGTCAGGAGTTCGAGACCAGTCTGACCAACACGGCAAAAACCCATCTCTACTAAAAATACAAAAAATTAGCCGGCGTGGCAGCGGGCGCCTGTATTCCCAGCTACTGGGGAAGCTGAGACAGGAGAATGGCATGAACCCAGGAGGCGGAGCTTGCAGTGAGCCGAGATCACGCCACTGCACTCCATCCAGCCTGGGCGACAGAGCGAGACTCTGTCTCAAAAACAAAATAATAAAAAATAAAAAAAAAATTATTTCTCAGCAAATATACATTTCTGACTTATTATCTTGTTTTGTATTTTGGCCTACACATCACCAGAAAGTAATATTATTTCCTACAATATTCTTGAAATATAGGCCAGAAAGGATATCATCATTTTTAAAAAATCATAAATGGTCAAGAAACCGTCCAAAAAGCAAAGTGATGGCAGCATTTTCAGTTGCACAAAAATATCTACTCTTCAAATAGATTTGGAAGAATCAGTTCTTAATTCAGGAGCGAATTGTTAAAGTTTTGTGTAATTTAAAGTTAGCAAGGAAATATCAAGTTTTTTCTTGTCTAAAAGATTCCAATATACCTCTAAAATCTACCGTTATCTGCACTGAAGGAGAAAAGCAATGGTATTATTCATCTTAATAACAAAAATAGCAACATCAATATCCTATCTTTTTAGCTAAATATTCTAAGAATGCAGTGAATTGATTTTCATAAGCCAGTCAAGTACAGCATTTATTGGATTTATTATGCATTGTACCAATTTTTCCTAGAAAATGAGCTTTTCTGCTTGTGTTTCACTTAAACTTATATTACTATCCCTTGAGTACCCAATATGTTAATTATTCCTTTAGTACCCTGACCACTTGATAAACACCAGAAGACACTAAGACACAGGTGACAAGTTGAGGGAAGACTGACTAGCTTCATAATGTATTCCTGATAATCTTCAAGAATGGAATACATAATCTTACTTAGGATGAGGTTTGTTTGTTTGATTTTTTTTTGCCTCCATCAAAAATCAGTATCTTTTGGCATTAGCTAGAATAAAGACCTATAGACCTTAATATAGAGGCTCAATTGATCTTCAGTCAGTTTGCAGAGTAAACACAGATAAAAACAGAGATGAAAATAATGTCTTTAATGTTGTCTTATCTCTAAGAAGATGAGGCAAGAAAATATAATGTTTTGAATACTGACTATTGTATAAGTTTACAAATTCAATTTGCAATATATATATATATATTATCTCAACCCAGGGAATCTGTTTTAAAGTACGCTGCTCATTCCTGCAGGAGCCACAACTTTCCCTCCCACTTTAGATTTTGAGGATATTTATATCAAAACCCCCAAATGTGGACCTAGGGAAACATTTTTCATTTTCACAAGGTGGCTTTAGTTTGACATCTTAATCATCACAAGCCACTTCAGAAGAACCTCCAACTTCCCTTCAGTCTCTCCTTCCTTATTTTCTTTCTAAACTTCCCCATTCTCAAAGAAATGTTCTTTATGAAGAACACAATTATCATCAGAGTGGTGAGAGCATTTTTCTTTTATTCCCCCCATTTTTTCATGACCTATTTTTTACCTTATCAAAAGGAACAAAACATATGTCACCAAGTCTTCAAATATCCAAGTAGAAAACACTAGTGGTGAGCACTACAGAACAAGTGTCTAATAGGAATCATCGGAGCTGTATATGTAATCTGCAGTTTCCTGCTATCCACAGTGAAAGACATGAAAAGAAACTGAAGGTAGTTTTCAGGGCATATTTATGTAACTCAACATGTCTAATACATTGTAATTTCAACATCAAATGAGTATAGAAATTACTAATGAAATACTCTAGAATCCGTTTTTTCCTACTCAGTCTTAAAAATCTGCTATGTATTTCTAAATTTATTATTATTATTATTTTGAGATGGACTCTCAATCTGTCTCCCAGGCTGGAGCACAGTGGTGCAATCTCAACTCACTGCAACCTCTGCCTCCTGGGTTCAAGCGATTCTCCTACCTCAGCCTCCTGAATAGCAGCTGGGATTACAGGCATCCACCACCATGCCAGGCTAATTTTTGTATTTTTTAGTAGAGACGGGATTTTGCTGTGTTTTCCAGGCTGGTCTCGAACTCCTGACCTCAAGTTATCCACTTGCCTTGGCCTCCCAAAGTGCTGGGATTACAAGCGTGAGCCACTGTGCCCAGCCTCTGCTGTGTATTTTAAACTTACAACACAACTCACTTCTACTTTCAAGTGCTCAGAAGCCACACATGGCTGGTGGCCACCTTACTGGACAGGACCGAGGAAAGAAGTGACAGCCACTATTTTTGTTCCTCCTTCAAAGAACCAAGCAAATGCTGGGGTTCATCTATTGAATCTACTAAACAGTTTAAACCATAAAAATAAATACAAATAATTTCATGAATTGTTTACATTTGTCTAGGTTAAGGTTTATAATTTCCACTTCCTTTCTGTCTTTACTAGTCTTACCCTACAGTTCAGGCAAAGTTATACAATAGAAAATAAAAGATAATCACAAGCTTTTTGTTGCTTTCTTTGTTTTTCCTTTTTCCTGAATATGTCCAAGAAATTAAGGGGTATATGCTTTGTTTTCGTATCACTTAATTTCTAGCATCATTTTACTACCTTTCCTCCTCCCACCCCAGGCTTATTTATGTTTGGGGTGGTCATACCAGATTTTAAAGTGGTCAGTCTTGGCCAGTCAGAGCTATCAGTGAAAGCATACACTACAATTAAAAGTAAAACTATTATTTGTCAAGGCAATGTAACTTACAATGACCCAGTGAGAAGAGAAGAAACAGGGAGCCAGAGATCTAAGGCTCTAGCGTTGATTCCCCGCTTCCTTCTCTGTAAACTCTCTTCCTGCTCTTCTTTACATTTCAGGACTTTGAGATGAGGGTCAGTTGGCATCATGTGTTTGAAAGCATTTTATAAACATGATGCGTCATATAATGTTTTATGAATGTCCTACAATGTCTTGTGTTTATTATTTTTATTCTTTGTAAACACAAGTAAACATGTTGAGCTGGTTATTCTGGCATGTAGGGCTATCGCTTAACACTCTTGGATGTTGAAGAGATGGTCTCCTAAATGCTACAAAGTGTGGGTAAACCAAAAGGAACTAGGATAGGCAAAAAAAAAAAAAAGGCATGCTTTCCTATTCTTTTCTCAAAGTGTTAAACAGATGACAATTATCAGCTCCTACAAAGAAAAACAGGAAGAGAGCATATGATCTTCACACCTTCACCAGTGACTACTTCAGTCCAGCAAGCTGGAGCTACTCCTGGATTTCATTCCTAAACCTATCATTCTGGAAATTCCCATGACAAATTTACTCATTTACGAATTTGCACTGGGATGTGCTGCGGTTTTTTTTTTTTTTTTTGGTGGGGGGAGGGGATATTGCACATAAACAAGACTGGCCTGGTAACTGGGGACGCAGGGTCAGGTCTCATTCTCCACTGAGTTATCTGACAGCCATGTTTTGTCCATCTGGGCCTCGATTTATTTATTCATAAGAATGAAACTAATCGCCATTTTCTACTTTCTTTGCAATAGTGCTGCTAGAATAATTAATGATAAATAGAAAATACTTAGAAAGCACCCTTAAGGAAAGATATACTAAGGAATTATTAATCCATCAAAGCAGAACTAAAAGATACTGGGCACGGCCGGGTGCGGTGGCTCACGCCTGTAATACCAGCACTTTGGGAGGCTGAGGTGGGCCGATCACGAGGTCAGGAGATCAAGACCATCTTGGCTAACATGGAGAAATCCCATCTCTACTAAAAATACAAAAAAAATATTAGCCAGGTACTCCCAGCTACTTGGGAGGCTGAGAGGCAGGAGAATGGCATGAACCCGGGAGGGGAGCTTGCAGTGAGCAGAGATTGTGCCACTGCACTCCAGCCTGGGTGACAGAGCGAGACTCTGTCTCAAAATAAATAAAAATAAAAATAAAAAAATAAAAAAATAAAAAAATAAAAAAATATTGGGCACTTACTCTCCTATCTGAAGGAGGAGTTAGCCATTTTCAAAATTTGCTGCTGTGGAGGCCAAGTACGCCCTTCTCCCTTCTGGTCAACGTGTGTTTCCAATGTCCCACTTATTAGAGCCCAGGGGACTGTGTAGTATAGAAGGGGAGGATCAGAAAGGACCTGAAGTCCAAAAGTGGATAACAAACTTTGGCTTAAGTTGATTTCTGTAATGGCCCTGAATTTTAGTGATCAATTTATCCAACCGTTAGTGTCCTTGGGTAAAGAAAGTAAAATGAGATCAAATACACCATTGTCCATAGGAATCATTGGTGCTTTGACTCTGAGCATTTTTCTGAATATAAAGTTCAAAACACATGAGTCAAGGCAAGAATTTCTAAAATCAATAACCATTAGTCACCTCTCATGCCCTGCTATAGTGCTTTGATACTCAAAAGTGTCCAATGCTGTTGGTATGTGAAGTTTCTGGTTTAAGGGGCTATGGAAACTTTCCCTTAACTATAGTTCTGGTGCTGTGGAAACTGAAACACACATATGTATGCACACACAGGCATATGCACACACACACACACACGTGCACACATTTCCCTATTGCCACAATTTATTCCAGTACAGAAATGAGTAGAAGAATATTAGAAAACAGGGAATTGCGTTTACCCTATTAGTGTTTGAGTCTAAAACCCTTCTGAATATATAGTAAAATGTAAGTGTAAATCATTCCTTAACATTAAATTAGGTTTTGGAGTATTAGGAAGGGCCACAAAGGGGAAAACAAATTTAAGAATGCTCAGAAGACATCTCTCCAAATATTTTGTAAGACAGTAGACTTCACCTCATTATTTAATTTACTTGTCAGTAAAAAGCCTATAAAACCACAGTCTTATGATAAAATTAAATAGCAGCAACAGTAGACTTTATGAACACCTGAGGTACATTGCTTCCAGCATCTTTCCAAAGAAATCAAGATATTGAAATCCTGTCCAGCACTTTCCTCTAAAAGCGTCCTTGCATTTTTAACCCAAACCAAAATCTTCTGTTACTGAGAAGATTGTTTCTTTTTGATTAGATTAATCTAGTAACTACCTGCTCATTAAGTAAGTGACATCCTTCTAGAACAGGCTGCCCAAGAGTCAACGAAGCTGATGTAGAGGGTTACAGGCTCTGAAAGGCAACACGAAGAGGACAGGAGAAGGAAGGATGGATGGAAGAAGGTGGAGGAGGGAGAGATGGAGGAAAGCAGGCAAAACTCAGGAAAGCCAAGTTTCACAACTGGGTTACAAGTCATTACAGATGCAGTTTAACTTGTCTCCCCGCCCAGCAGCTGCCTGTCCTCTCTGCCTAGTTTCATTTCTCAGGAGCTGCCCATTTCTTTTAAGAAAACAAGGGAAAGTCCTGAGCATTCTCAGTACGTCAGGTGCTTTCACTCCCATTAACCTTAAAATTGGTTTATAAATCGTAAAAGAGAGAGTGCAATTAGTACAAAGTATGATAGGAATTTCTAAACTCAGTACAATTTAAGCCCAGGAAAAATGACGAGTTCTGTAAAAGAGGTGTGTGTAGCTATGCATTTTTAATTGCATCATTATGCTGTATCCCCTGGACTAAAGTAAATACAGTAATTACAATGTGGAAGTGCACATAATGCACTTTAGAGAGGGGCGGGGCATGCACATCTGTGATCTACACCATAAGGAAGCAACACACGGTCAGGTTTTGAATGGCATACTGATTACCGCACATTAGAAAAGAGGGTATAACTTCGGAGAGCAAACATACCCCAATGTGAATGTGTACCTGCATTTGTCACAACAGAATAATGGGTGCACATGGTAATTTTGATGCAAAAATGTTTACATCACCGGTAATATCTTATTTAAGGACCCATTTATTATTTTGGTATACTATGAGCAATGACAATATTAGTTTACTTTTTTATTTTTTATTTTTTTGAGACCGAGTCTCAATCTGTTGTCTGGGCTGGAGTGCAGTGGTGTGATCTTGGCTCACTGCAACCTCCACCTCCCAGTTCAAGTGATTCTCCTGCTTCAGCCTCCTGAGTAGCTGGGATTACAGACACGCACCACCATGCCAGGCTAATTTTTGTATTTTTTTAGTAGAGACGGGGTTTCATCATGCTGGCCAGGCTGGTCTTGAACTCCTGACCTTGAGTGATCCACCCACCTCGTCCTCTCAAAGTGCTGGGATTACAGGCATGAGCCACTGCGCCTGGCCAATGACAATATTAGTTTAAATGTAATAAAGAAATTTCCTCTACACTAAGTTGTCAAGAAAATCTTCACCTTGAAGTTGGAAACAAGGGCCCAGAAACCACGGCAGAGAATTACCTGTGCTATTTATCAGGAATATGTGGCCCTATTTATCTCTTACTTCTGAATTCCGGCATAAGTAAACCTGTGATCCCATCTTCACAAGAGGTCAGTGACTTGTTATAGCATAGGCCTTCCCTTCCATCACCGACATTGGGGATGCCCCACGATTCCCACCCCATCCAATTCTTCAACATTCCCCCCATATGCTGGATCTTTAAGAACTCCAATTCCTGCCTGTGAACATCTGGCAAACTGACAAATTTACATAGCTCCTTTGTGGGTTCTAGAACGTTTACATATACTCAGACATGCAATGCAATTCAAGGTTCTCATACCCTGACTCTTGCTAGAACAACACTGCTGGAAACTAGATACTAAGTTCTGTCCCCACACTCTTTTTAGAGACCTTGTAACTAGCTGGTCATACATTTTCAATGACACTGGCCAAAGAACAGTGAGGAAACTGGAAGTCATACAAATGATATGAATAGCAACCAGGAAGACATGGAACATTTCATTACTGGGTCAAACTAGATTAATGCGTTGCTTTATTTAGGTTTCTCTGTGAAACAGAAAACCACCCAACCTGTAACTCAGGGCTTTCATGACCCCAGGTTCCACTCTCTTTGTGTAGGGGTCTTCGACTTCCTCCACCACAAACCTCATCTGCTTCTGATACAGACGTACTGATACATGGCAAAAGTCAAACTAGACCCCAATCAAACGATCATCTTAATCAGATTGGAAGAGAAAATTTCAGGAAGATCTAGGTTTATGCTTATAGCTGCAAAATTCTAAATATGTATGGCAGGTCCTAGCATTTTGCCTAGTGCATATGGAGCTGTAAATACGTATTTGTCAAAGTAAAAGAAAATGTAAAAGCATTCCATTACTAAGTATTTCTCACTGACCACATACAGGGTCTTACCGTAATAGAATAGAAACTTGTTTTTGGAAGCTACAGAAACATCCACACCCAATGAACAGCCTCCGCCTCCTTCAAAGTGATCCTCCAAATGCTACAACAGGATTCAAACTCCATCATTCATCAGCCTACTTGTCTAACTTCTCAAAAACTTCCTTCAGAACCAGTTAGTGCATGAGACACTAACCATATCTTTAGTAAATAAACAATTCCTGGCTTTATACATTTCCTGCTTTATAATCCTGCATCTTTGTTTAAAAAGCTAAACTGGCTGGGCGCGGTGGCTCATGCCTGTAATCCCAGCACTTTGGGAGGCCGAGGTGGGCGGATCGCGAGGTCAGGAGATGGAGACCATACTGGCTCACACGGTGAAACCCTGTCTCTACTAAAAATACAAAAAAAATTAGCTGGGCATGGTGGCGGGCGCCTATAGTCCCAGCTACTCAGGAGGCCGAGGCAGGAGAATGGCGTGAACCCAGGAGGCGGAGCTTGCAGTGAGCCGAGATTGCGCCACTGCATTCCAGCCTGGGCAACTGAGGAAGACTCCGTCTCAGAAAAAAAAAAAAAAAAAAAAAAAAATAGCTAAACTGAAATTGCGTGCTCACAACTCTCATTTGCTGATTTTGCTTTGAATGACTAAACTGTTATCCCAAATCAAATCTACCATTCAAAATATTTCTATGACTAAAGTTATGCCAATGAATATCCATAAGCCATTCCAGAACTCCAAGAGCAGCCTGGGATGCAACTTTGTTGGAATAAGCTTATAGGTTCCCACGTGGACAACCCTGATTGGGCATCAAACTCATACAATATTTGGTGCCTGACCAAGATCCACCCCAACAGTTTACTGTCATATTTCATGAGACCCAGAAGAATGTTTAAGCAGCTTACTATCTGAGCAATAGATTATGGTAGCATAAGTTTTGCTGATATATATTTCCATTTCTCTGTTACAAAATGTAAGAAAAATCTTTTTTTTTTTTTTTTTTTAAGATGGAGTCTCGCTCTGTCACCCAGGCTGGAGTGAAGTGGCACAATCTCGGCTCACTGCAAGCTCTGCCTCCCGGGTTCACGACATCCTCCTGCCTCAGTCTTCTGAGTAGCTGGGACTACAGGTGCCCACCACCACGCCCGGCTAATTTTTTGTATTTTTAGTAGAGACGTGGTTTCATCATGTTAGCCAGGATGGTCTCGATCTCCTAACCTTGTGATTCACCCGCCTTGGCCTCCCAAAGTGCTGGGATTACAGGCGTGAGCCACCGTGCCCAGCCGAAAAATCTATTTTTAATTGTTCTTAAAAGAATAAGAAAATCTAGTGTTTCATATAACTTATTCAACTTTAATATCTTGGCTGAGAAGGCATGCATTCAATGAAATGTCATCATCGAGCACTTTTAACAAAGAAGTACTTACGCCATGATGCCCGAGAGGTGAAACATTTCGGCTGTGATGTAGGACAAATAACTGTACAGGAAAACAAAGAGTGGCTCGATCACTCGGATATTATGGGTGAATCGAGTAGTAAATGCTGCTATAAAGCCCAGGAAGATGCCAATCAGCACCCCACCGATTCCCACAACAAAGAAGTTGGCGATTCCCGCAAACACATCAATGGTCTCAATGGTTTTCATCTGGCAAAACGACTTGAACAAGTTGTACAGGACCTGCAGGAAAAAGAAAACACCTTGTCAAAACCTTTTCCCGTTTCCCCATTATCACTCTGGGTACAAACACATCTACGTGGCCTTCTAATAAGGACATTTCTTCTGTGTACCCAAGTAGGAAAGTGACAATCATTGTGTATTTGTTTGTCTCATATTTTAATACCGTAGCTTTAAACTAACCAAAAAACCTTTCAATAAAAGTGAGTTGTCAGGGAATTTATTTCTAAAAGTAAGGGAGAGGCAATTTCAAAGTTATTGCATAACTTATTCCAAAAACATTATTTTTTCCAGATATCATCTGAAAGATTATTTTAAAATATTTGTTTGCTATCCAGCACACCCAGCTCATGTTACCATTGCTTGGTAAGCAATACAACAGCAAGAAAGCTTATCAGTGCTGCTGTGAACACATTTACCTTATAAGGTCCTGTTGTGGAGCCACATGACAGAAGGGACCCACGCATCAGGACAGATACCCAAGATGAGTCAGTCATCCTCCTGGTCACCAGTTCCTCACTCCACACTCCACCTCCTCTCCCTGCCCACACATACATATCTGGTGTAACTGAGACACACCCAAAGGAATTTTCTTCAACCAAAGGGGCAGCAAACGCATATGTGTTTGTGTGCGTGTGTGTGTGCATCTGCTGAAACTTCATACATACTTTGTATATGAAACACTAGGTTTTCTTATTCTTTAAGAACAATTAAAAATAGATTTATCTTACATTTTGTTACAAAGAAATGGGAATGTACATCAGCAAAACTTCATGCTGTAATGAGACTGCTCTGTTGCTCTTTTTTTTTTTTTTTTTTTTTTGAGTCTCACTCTGTCACTCAGGCTGGAGTGCAGTGGTGTGATCTTGATCTCAGCTTACTTCAACCTCTGCCTCCCGGGTTCTCCTGCCCCAGCTTCCCAAGTAGCTGAGATTACAGGCAGGCGCCACCACACCCGGCTAATTTTTGTATTTTTAGTAGAGATGGGGTCTCATCATGTTGGCCAGGCTGGTCTTGAACTCCTGACCTCAAGAGATCCACCCACCTCGGCCTCCCAAAGTGCTAGGATTACAGGCATGAGCCACCACGCCCAGCCTGTTGTTTAGTTCTTTACAGAGTCTTGGTTTAATGAAGCCTTCAAGAATGTCAGGCACTTCATGTCTGGTGGACAATATGCTTTCAACTTGTGTCTGGGGCCACTCAGCGAACTGAAATGGAAAGTCATGGCTGCAGCCCCACCACTTTCTTTTCACAAAATAAGCAAGTCAAATACCAGCCAAGCAGGTGGCCTGCTTCTTTTTCACTGTGATATTTACAACTCTGGGAGCACCTGGAATCTCCAGGAAAACCGACTGATAAGGATGTTAGGGAGAAAGGCTATGCTACACCCTCATTTGGGTTCTGAGAAACTCAAAACTGATCCCATTTGTTCAAGGTCAAATGACACAAAATGTCAGAGGCACTATTAGCATCCAAGTCTCCTGACCTCCTGATTAAGTTGTTCAAGGTTCAATCATGGGAGAGTGAAGTCATATTGCCTGGTAAGCAGTGTGCGGCCTGGCAAATGCCATCTCACTTTTTCTACTTCACTTTATGGTCATAGCCTACCACGATATGGGTTTAATATGTTATTCTTTCCTCCTTTCTACTTGATTATAAGCTTCTTGTGATCAATCAACACCTTATTACAATTTACATCTTCCAAGTTGCCTAGCAGATGACAATAAATGTCTGTTGGCTTTGAAAAATAGTGGATTATTCCCTAGGAAACAGTGAACTTTTCCTTTTCCCTAATTGTTGGTGTAACACTCGAGATCATTTGCCATCCTACCACCAAGAAATGACTTCAGAGAAGAACAAAAGAGACTCATTCTCCTGAAAACTTAAATATTTTAAAGGCATCATTGTTTGCCAGACAGAGAAGAAAATGGCTCCATGTAGTACCCACTTCCACTTTGAACCTGCTGTCAGCATCGGTTTTCATCAGCATCAACACTCCACAGTTACTTCCTGAGACAGGATCACGGATGTTCTATATATACCCCTTGCCTCCAAACAGTCAAAGGCAAAAGGGACGGTCACCAGTGTCCCAGAGGAGAGGCGAGTTTCCCAGCCATCTGCTGCTGCATGGACAGCCTCTCTCCAGGGCCACTCAGGCACCACAGTTCTGTCTCCCGCCTCCAGCCTGCACCTGGGAGGGTCATCTCTTCTTTGCTCTAACCCCACTGCAGCCACTACAAGACCTACTTCCTTCAAAGTCTGCCACTCCATTTTCACATCAGGAAGGCCTCATAGTCTCAAAACACCTGGTACACTTTTTTTTAAAACTGTTTTCTAACACACTTCAGATTGCAAAGGATTTCATCACTGTTCCATAAAACACACCACGTTTATTCACTCCTGCTCCTGGTTTTCTTTCCTTGTCCTTTCTCTTGCCGGCAAACCACCCCAAACCTAGGGAACCTTTACCTATCTTCGGAGACACAGCTGAAACTGCTGTTGCCCCCAGGAGCCCTCCTGGTCCCCTCCAGCCTTTGTAAATACCCGGCCCTCTGACCTCCTGCACCACAGGTGATCTCCCAGAACATTCAGCATCTTGTACTGTTGGTGCTGAGTTTTGAGTGAGTGCCTCATGTCCCCAACAAAACTAGAAATTCCTTTAGCACAGAGCTAAGTTTCCTTTTCCTTTTCCTCCCTCTCATCTCTACACCCTACTCCATCCAGTGCACTGAAGAGTTCTCTGAGGTAAGCCCAGGTACTCCTTCCACAGATTAACGAGCATCTGCAGCTGGGTCACACATTCCAAATCCTTACAAAACTATTTTCCTGGCAACTTAATGGATCAAATCTATCAAAGGTACAGCCTGTCTTAAATCCCCCCTTAGACTCTGCAGAGTTAAGATGGGTCACAGGCACTGTACTCTCAGCACATTGGGCCAAAACTCCATTTTGATCCTTCTCCTGCCTGAGATGCCACGGCAGTGTCAGAGCTAATATCTCAGGTAGAAGCGTTACCTTAACAACCAGAAAGCTTTCCACAACCTCCCACCTGTTTTACAATGAACCTGATACCTAGTTAGTGATCAGCACGAGATAAAATTCTTCTGGTTACAACTGGCCGAAACCACATACTTAGTTCATTCCAGTTAAATCCTTTAATTGTATTATGAGGGAATCTATGCCTAAAAGTGTTTTAGAATTTTAATTTATATAGGTATATGTGTTATGTGTATATATTATGTATGTGGGCTACAAATGACTCTAGTGAGTCAGTGCAAAGTTGATCTCTCCTTAACACTTGTATTCTTAGATTAAAATGTCAGTGATACCTATGTACTAAATTCTATCATGGGCTAATTTGACAGCTTTGAAATCTTTCAAATAATCAAAGCTATACTGCTTAATGATATTTTTAAATTGCAAACATATATATATTAACATTAGGAGTTATGAACTTTGAACTTTGATTTTAAAAGCACACTAATTCTGTGAAGTCATGTAAAGCAAGGGTACAAATTATACAAATACTGTTGTCTATCAGAATGGCTCTGTTTCAGAAAAAACAAGTTCAGGTAATTTCTTCCTTATGAAACATACAGGATAATCATTTTGCATATGAAATTTTAGAACTATTCTGCTGTTTGCAAAATCAAAATTAAGACCCAAGTGGTCACTGCTTACCCTCCATCTTCCTAAAGTTACTTTCCACTCCACAGCACACAGTGACTGGGCTTCTGGGGTCCATTACTGGCTTCTTTCTACAGAGCCAGCTCTCCTTACCCAAGCCTGGTTATGAGCAGATGGAGAAAACTCTTTAAGTCTTCTTGGAAAATTTATTAGAATATTCAGCAGCTGTATTAACATGTTCTAGAAATAACCTGAACAATCTTTGCCTAATAGGGAAATTTTGGGAAGTTTTCATACAACATTTATTCTAAGGGAAAACACAACAGTCCTATTTAAAAATCACACCTTTATTTTTTTCAATTGTCATGTCTCTAGTTACTTCTAATCTACTACAGCCCTGTACAATAGCATGAAGTGTTTGATCTGCATTTCTCTTGCTTTGAGACATTTTCATGCTAAGTTTTCTTCGCTTCAGCTTTTCTAGCTCAATGTTAAATTTATCATAATTTGGGAAAGGAGTTAATGGCACTAACCTACCATGTTACCCATCTTCGAGATTATATACTGTGACAATGAATTTTCTCCAATTAACCCCTATTCTTCTATCTGCAACTCCTAGTGACTCATCGTTTTTGCCGTAAGCATCATGGTCCGTATTTTTAATACCTTTCCAAAGTCCATGAGTTCCTTAAACTAACGCCATTCTTCTATCTGCAACTCCTAATGACTCATTGTTTTTGCCATAGGCATCATGGTCCGTATTTTTAATACCTTTCCAAAGTCCGTGAGTTCCTTAAACTAACCCCTATTCTTCTATCTGCAATTCCTAGTGACTCATAGTTTTTGCCGTATGCATCATGGCCCATATTTTTAATATCTTTCCAAAGTCCGTTGAGTTCCTTAAACCTCTCCTAGGGATAAGCCTGAATGAATGAATCAAAGAATCTTCCACAAAACATCTCCACCTCTAATCTTTGAAGTTACCTGACTAGGAGATAAAATTAGAATTTTTGACACCATTGTTCTAATTATTCTTAACACATGCTCAATTCAGTACAGTACTCAGACAATTCAGTAAGAGAAACGTCTAGTAGTTTATTCTTTGGCAAACCTGTGGGCATGCCCTCATATCTTGTGGATCTGGCTTTGAGGGTCCATGGACTCTCAGCCAGGGCAAGTAAGTTACCAAGGGAGGTTCTTAGATGTGAAACCATGACAGTGGTTCTGACTGACAGGCTCTGGCCATTCCTTGGTAAGAGCTTCTACCTCAAAGCACCAGCCAGGGCCTTTCTCTGTCTGTGCCCTCCTTCTGAGTGGAGTGACAAGCTCTCACTTTGGCTGCCTGCCTTCCCTGGGTCAGCCCTCCCTTTCTTTCCATAAAACCACAGTTGTGCCTCCGTGCCTCCTGAGAGGAAGCACAGGGTGTGTGTCTGGATGGCTTGCTACCTTTGCATACTCTAAACAGTGACTTAGCCAGACCCTATCCTGAGATCTGATTCGGGACAAACTCAAAGAATGGACCACTGAAGCTGGAAACCATCATTCTCAGCAAACTATCGCAAGGACAAAAAACCAAACACCGCATGTTCTCACTCATAGGTGGGAATTGAACAATGAGAACACATGGACACAAGAAGGGGAACATCACACACCGGGGCCACTGAGATGTCTGAATAAAAATTTGATCAGAGGTGGGAAAGTAGTGTGGAGGCTTGGTGTGTTATTCTGAAACTAATTTGACTCTACTGAGCTGCCCTAGAAGGACTGTAACAGGCGCTCTTATTTCTTTGTAAAGTTCCCTTTGCACTAAATAGACTTACTCCAGGAATTCCCATTCAAATGTCTGCAGTCTCCCTCAATAGGGTAAAATTTACATCTCGAGCATAAGTCAGAATGGAAAACTTCATGCCTTCTGCCTCTGGAAATTAGAATGAGTTATAAAATGTCTCTACTATTATGGCAGTTTCCCAGTTAAAATTTAATATCGGTAAGTTAATGACTACTCAGTTCATGAATAATGGAATATATGAAGTGGATTTTGTTACTTAAGTGAGGTAACTTAGCTGTCTTAAAATATCTATACTACAAATTGTGATCGATAAATTATCTTCTATATAATAATGTTAACATGAAGTTAATGGATGTCCTTAGAGATGATATTTTATTCATTCTGAGGATTTGCTTTTGCAGTAGAATATAGGCTAACAGAGAATAAATCAGTTTCTATGTAGACTTTTATTTTATTATTATTATTATTGAGGTGGAGCCTCACTCTGTTGCTCAGGCTGGAATGCAGTGGCGTGATCTCGGCTCACTGCAACCTCTGCCTCACTGGCCCAAGCGATCCTCTCACTTCAGCCTCCCAAGTAGCTGGGATAACAGGTGCTCATCACCATGCCCAGCTAATTTTTTTTTTTTTTTTTGTATTTTTAGTAGAGACAGGGTTTCACCATGCTGGCCAGGCTTGTCTCAAACTCCTGACCTTCAAGTGATCCACCTGCCTCAGCCTCCCAAAGTGCTGGGATTACAGGCATGAGCCTCTGCACCCGGCCTACTATGTAGACTTTTAAACGAGTCAGGAATGGCATTTTAATGATAAGAGCAAATGGAGAGGGAATTAAAAATTAATTCCTTTAAACACAATCTTTTTCTGCCTCACTTTTCTTATCTGAATAATGGCAGGAATGCCTGTTTCATAATTTGTCATAGAGACCTGAGCACGAAGTGAGCATTCACAAGTTAGTGGCTATCATTACTGTCACCTTTACTACTACCGAGCTGTGGCTAACAGAAAATAGCATCATTAGTGCTCCCTAACTGATTTATCAATCGAGCATCACTTGAGTGTCTTTAACTGGTGGACACAGAGCTCTTTGAAGGTGTGTGGGTAAAAGGAGAGGCTTTCTCATCCCTTCTCTCAACCCTTGCCTGTGTTCAGAAGGCAGGGTAGAAGTAAATTCTGCTAACCTTAAGATCATAACAGCCCCTGACTCCAATTGTATGTAATCTAAGAGAGAATTACAAATAATTTGTGTCTTCTGAATAAATACTCATTTATGAGAAGGTGATGAGGGCCAGAAATGTGCTGGTTGAATAGTAACAGAAAGTGAGCAGTGAGCGTGTGACAAAAACTTTCCGTAAAATCATTAACATGATAACTAAAGCATCCCCAGATAGAGAATGGCACTTAGCAGGTATTATCATTTCACCTGTGTTATATACATTGGATACTGACAGTATTACTTCTCACAAAGAACTCTGGGATCTGAAGTCTTTTAAGTTATGACCGAAGACCATCATTTTTGAAAATGCCAAAATGATAAATCAGTTGCAAAGGCCAAAATCATATGTTCCTCTGGCATGAACAGGGCCTTGTCAGCACAGACCAGCTACATATTTTGCGGGGCCCCGTGCAAAACGAAAATGAGGAGACAGTTTTATGATAATAAATAAATTATAAATTATGAGTTTAAAAGTATTAAGAATTATAAGACAGTGACGTCAGAGCATTAAACCAAGTGAAGGGCCCGGGGCAACTGCTCAGGAAACCACCCTGTGTGCAGTGTCTCGCCCCTGCCAGTTGTGGTGCAGAGAGCCACTGCAGGTGGCTGGGCAGCCCCCACCTGTTGGAGTCATGCAGCGTGAATGTGACTCACCACTGTTACTGCATCATTCAGCAGGGACTCTCCAAAGACCAGGATGTAGAGCTGCTCATTGACGTGAATGTTCTCAAAGACAGCAAGCACAGCCACAGGATCCACAGCTGAGATTAAACTACCAAAGAGCAGGTTCTGGAGCAAAGTGATGTCACTGAGGCCGAATGCTTCTATCTGGCAGATACCAAACAAAGACACACCAATGCCAATGGAATTCCAAAGTGTCCCTACCACAGCATACCAGAAAATGGTGCCAATGTTCTCAAAGAATGGGCGAGTGGGCATGAAATAGCCGGCATCCAGCACGATGGGTGGGAGGAGGTACAAGAAAAACACATCAGTCCTCATTGCTGGGGGAGACTTCTCATCAACACCAAAAATAATCCCGCCTAGTAGAAGTCCAACCATTATAAGAAGGCAGCTCTCAGGCACTATTGTGGGCAACTTGTGATACAGATGGAAGCCTGGTAAGGAAAAAATAAAAACACAAAACTTGGGTTATGGAGGAATTTTGGAGACAGGAAATTGATTCCCTTTGATAGAACCAGTGGGTCCTATTTCACCATCTCCCAAGTCAGTATCACTGTCTTTACAATGGCTTCCCAGATTACAATGCAAACCAGAGGTTTCCCTTAAAACTATTCATGAAGCACATGTAGACAAAAAATTAACGTTACATTAAAATTGGAGTGCTATAGGTACACATTATCTACATTGTACAGATTTTATTTTTTCTAAACCCCCATTGACATTTTCTTCAATACTGGAACTGTGGAAATGGAATAACGCAATTTTATTATTATTATTTTTTTTTGAGATGGAGTCTTGCTCTGTCACCCGGGCTGGAGTGCAGTGGTGCAATCTCGGCTCACTGCAACCTCTGCCTCCCGGGTTCAAGCAATTATCCTTGCCTCAGCCTCCTGAGTAGCTGGGATTATAGGCACGCACCACCATGCCTCGCTAAGTTTTGTATTTTTAATAGAGACGGGGTTTTGCCATGTTGGCCAGGCTGGTCTCGAACTTCTGACCTCAGGTGATCTGCCCACCTCGGCCTCTCAAAGTTCTGGGATTACAGGCATGAGTAACTGCGCCCAGTGCAATTTTATATTTGAAACAATTCAGTGATTTCTAAAACATTTTCAGATGTAACATCTCATTTCATCCTCATAAAAACCCTAATGTGTAGGCAAGGCAGTTATTTTCATGCTTTGTAAAAATTTAAGCAGGAATTGAAGCTGAAAGAGATCCAGGGTCTTATTACCAAGGTGGTTGGGTCACAGCCCGTTTTTAGATTACTACTCTCATCTGTGGCATTCAGAAACCTTGGCAATTTATTTATTTTTAATGTCTGATTCTTGCATTTGGAACACTGAATAGTTTTAATATTCGAGACGTTTGCTCCTTCAGAGACAACCCAATCAATTCGTCAGGATACCTCAAGTGAGAGATATAAACGTGCCATGATCTCTAATCTCAAATAGTTCCCAATCAAGCTCCCAAAATGTATTTATGACTTACTCTAATACAAGGCAAAGTGTGGTCAAGCCCCAGCCAAGTGCTATGGAAACAGAGGAAGAGGAAGTCTGCTTAGGAAGACCCAGAGTAGGGCAATATCCGGGCAGGGCTTAAAAGACAGGCATTAAACAGAGCCATAAAGGGGCTTCTCTAGTAAATTGAAAAATGGGGGGAAATATCCACCTCTTAATTCGTGGTAGAGCCCATTGTGGCTTTAAAACAGAGAACATGTTAGGAGGAGGCCTGTAGGGAAAGAGGAGAGGGATGTGGGTTGGGCCAGCACATGGAGGCAACGTGGAAAGTGACTTAACACATGAAGGTCACTGAACAGAGCTTAAGTTTGGAGAGCACTTATTTGCAAGACAACAGCAGTCATCCTTCAGGCATTCCATACATCTTAGAACTAAAGCAGAATATGAGAATGCTACACTTTGGCAGTCACCCCTCTAAAACTCAGGTGTTGCCAATGTGATAGCCTTAAGAGGTGGATGGAGACTTTAAGGGGTGATTAGGCCATGAGGGGTCCTTCCTCACTGGTGGGATGAAGGCCCTTACAACAGAGGCTTCTCACAGCGTTGCTGGTTGGTTTGCTCTTCTGCTCTCACATGCCCTCTGCCTTCTGCCATGTGAGGCTGCAACAAGAAGGCACTCACCAGACACCAAATGCCAGTGCCCTGAGCTTAGACTACCCAGCCTCTGGAACTGTGAAAACATAAATGTTCTTTATAAATTATGCAGTTGTGATCTTCTGTTACATAGCAACAGGAACAGAGTAGGACAGAAATTTGTCTGAATTATAGAAATATAATACAGTCATGCACCACATTCAATGTTTCAGTGAACAATTGACCACATATGTGATGGTGGTTCCATAAAATTATCATGGAGCTGAAAAATTCCTGTTGCCTAGTGACAACTTTATGACCCTGACCCTGTGGAGACTTAGGCTGATGTGTATGTTTATGTCTTGTTTTTAACAAAAAAGTTTAAATATCAACAAACTATTTTTTAATTTACAAAGCTTATAGAATAAGGGTATAGGCCAGGCGTGGTGACTCACACCTGTAATCCCAGCACTTTGGGAGGCCGAGGCAGGTGGATCATCTGAGGTCAGGAGTTTGAGACCAGCTTGGCTAACATGGTGAAACCCCATCTCTAGTAAAAATACAAAAATTAGCCAGGTGTGGTGGCAGGTGCCTGTAATCCCAGCTATTTGGGAGGCTGAGGCAGGAGAATCGATTGAATCCAGGAGACGGAAGTTGAACTCAAAAAAAAAAAAAATAGAATAAAGGTATAAAGAAAGAAAACATTTTTGTGTTGCTGTACTGTACAATGTGTTTGTGTTTCAAGCTAAGTGTTATTACAAAAAAAGCCATTTTTAAATAAATTTAGCATAGACTAATGTACAGTGTTTATGAAGTCTACAGTAGTGTACAGTAATGTCTAGGCCTTCACATTCACTCACCACTCACTCCCTGACTCACCCAGAGCAATCTCCAGTCCTGCAAACTCCATTTATGGTAAGTGCCTTATACAGGTGTACCACTTTTAATCCTTTATACTACATTTTTATGATGCCTTTTCTATGTCTAGATATGTTTAAATACATAAATAATTGTTGTTGTGTTATAAATACCTACAGTATTCAGCACAGTAACATGCTGCACAGGTTTGTAGACTAGGAGCAATAGGCTGGTAGACAACATCATATAGCCTAGGTGTGTGGTAAGCTGTACCACCTAGATTTGTGTAAGCACACCCTGTGATGTTCATACAGTGACAAAATCGCCTAAAGATGCAATTCGCAGAATGTATCCCCTTGGCTAAGTGATAAGTGACCATTAAAGTGATAGAATAAGTCCTTAGATACTTACAGTCACAGAGGTTTTAGTAAGTACATCCTTAAGAGCTTACAAACAGGACTAAAACCATAGCACTAAACATTTTGTGAGCCAAAGCAATATAACTGTTAAAAATTTGAAAAGGTTTAAAGAACTGTTAAATAATAAAGTGATCTTCTGTATGTTGAACATTCAAATCTAGCTTTATTTTAATATTTATACTACAGAAGGCTCCAATAATTTGTGGAGACTAAATGCACTCAATGGGTGCAGCTGCTCTTTGTCTATGACTTCTGGCAAGCCCGCTGACCTCACTGATAAATGAGGAAATAAAAAATTCCCTGAAAACCATGCCTCTGTTCCCCCAAGCTGACTCCTGCTTCTATGTGCACCTGCTACTGTGTGATAAGAGTCAGCCAATAGCAGCATCTCCAGTCCCCTAATATCCAAATGCAATCACTTCCTTTCCTTAACGCGGTAGCAATCTGGAGGTTTCTGCCATGGGCCTGTAGCGTGCCATCAGAGGATTGCCCCCTTACTTGAAACCCAGCCCTCCCGCTCTCTGCCTGTGATTGTGGAAAGGTTCCTAACAGGCCCAGGCCCCACCTACTCATCTGTGAAACAGACACAAATGCACCTGCTGGGTAAAGAACTGTACCTATAACCAGGCAGTCAACTGCACAGTACTTACCACTGTGCCTCTAACATCACAAATGCCTCCAAATTTTAGTTGCCTTCCCCTCCTATATTTAAGAAGGCAAGAGAAAACAGTTTTAAAGAAATGCACAGAAGCCATAGGATCCATGGAGACAAACAGGAAAATGGATGAGGACTAGTTTTGGAGGCTCCTATTTCCTCTTTCACTGACCCAGCAGCCTCAGAGACCCATGCTTTCACATGGGGTGCTGCTCTTCTTGCTGTATCAAAAGGATGTTCTCATTCCTAAGGTTGGAGAATGGAAAGCCGGGGAAAAGAGAGAAAGGAAGGAACAGAAACTACTGAAAAGCATCACAGAGGCCAGCGCGCCTGCCATGCTCAGGCAATGAGACTGATCCTGACCAGAAACTGGGGCAAGCAGAAACAACCAAGAAGCAGCAAATAAAACACGGCAAAACAAACGCAGGATGCAGTTAGAATGAAGACTGACCAGAACAGCCGGCCAAAGGAGGCGTGAAGGAAGTGAGGCAGAGGAAAATCCAGGGGTAACAAAATCAGAAAGAAACAGCAACAAACCCAGGGATGCTTGTTGAAAAAAATAAGACGGTTTCATGTTTTCAAATCTGCACTCCTTTCTTTTATAAGTACTCGGGTCATTCAGAATTGACCTGAATGACCCTTTCTTAAAGTAGGACAGCAGTTACTGAGTCTGCCAAATTGTTTCACTGGCAAGAAGAGATTAAATGAAGGGCGGTCACACAAGATCTTAGTTCAGTGCTTTTTGGTGAACATAAGCAGAGAAACTGTGTTGTGTAACATGCTCTCTGATGGCATAAAAGATTTTCTGGGCAGGTGTCTGTGCTTTTGTGAACTACCAAAGTAAAACTCATCAGCTGAGTAATTAGTGACAACAAACAAAAGAAGGCTTCTTAAATTTCATTGTTTGCAAAATAAAATAAATCAAAAATTACAAATGTACATGCATTTATGGCTTTTCCTCCCCCAAGTATTCCTTAAAGAACTGAACTCGAATAGAGAAAAGTTGCTTTCTTCGAATCATTATCTGATATTATCAAGAATACCTGGTATTATCAAGAAATATATCAGTTATTGGGAAAAAATGTATCAGTCATTGACAAATGTATCAGTTATTGGGAAAAAAAAAAGCAAAGGAATTTTTGGATGACTTTTACAAGGCTGTCCACAAGCTAGTGCAAGTACAACCTACTGTGTAGTCCAGTGGTTGGCCAAGACTTTTCTGTAAAGGACCAGGTAGTAATATTTTCAGCATGTTGGCACAGAAGATAAGACAACGGCACAAATCATTATAACACAAGATGGAAAGTGATAAATGCTATTAAAAAGGAGATGAGAAGTGGGGATGCGCAGGTTCATTCAGAAGCAGAGACTCCACAAGACTTCACGGAGGAGGTGGCATTAAGATTGGTGGATGTGGATTTTCCTATTCCAAGGAGAAGGAAGCCAAGCACAGGTTTGAGGAAAGGCTGGGCGCCATGGGAAAGAGGTGCATGACTGGCCTGGTTACGAGGTGCTTGGGCTGCACGGGCGCGGAGGGGAGGGCTGAGCCAACAGGAAGAAGCCATATCTCTGAAGAGCTGCCTGTGTTCTCTGAGCATGTGGGAGCTAGTGAAGAAACCTCAGAACTGCCCTGTCTTCTGCCCATGGAGTGACAGGGAGAAGTCCCGCCCAAGAAACAAAAGAACCAGAGATTGGATTTGGAAAAAAGCAGATCAAGGCTGCCCAATAAGTTAAACCAAACAGATGTGATTAACCACTACTGAAAATAAGTATGTTTTCTTTAGTCAACATTTTCTTTTAAAATGTTGACTAACACATTTAGGAACAGCCCAACTTTCAAATGGGCCCATGCTTGATCCCCTAGAGTCTGGAAGAAGCCAGCCAGAACAAGGAGAGGCGAATGACAGAATGTGACTATTTAGCAATAAAAAAGAACTCCTACATATAACAACAACAACCACAAAAACCCATATCTTTTGCAGATAGCACATAATATTATTAGAAAATTCAAGCAAAGCTTTATACATCAAGAACATTGAGGCATTATATATGATTGAGAAAAAGAGGAAGCCATAAAAATTATCAACCTCATTCAATCATTTTTGTCATTCATTATGCATTTATTGAGACCTCAGGTGCTGGGGTGTAGCAATGTGTTAACCTCTGCTACACCTCTGCACTGGAGGTCTGCACTGCAAAACCTCTGCACTGGAGAGCTGCAGGCTAGTCTGGGAAACAGCAAATAAGTCAGTCAGCCAATAAAGACACAGCAGCACGCAGTGATGAGCACTGCAGACAAAAACAGAGAGCAGTGAGAGAATCCTTTTGACTGATGAGAGAATCCTCTTGATGGATATTTTGAATCAATGTGCTTAGGGAAGCCTCATTGGTAAGTGACACCTGAACAAAGCCCTGAATGAAGTGAAGCCCTGAATAGTGAAAGAACTTTCCAGAGCAGGGAAGAAAAGAATAAGGGGACAAGGCCTGAGTTGGGAGCACCTTGAGCAAAGAGGCTACTCTGGCTGGAGCTCGGAGAATGAAGCAGAACAAGGTAAGAAATGAGGACAGAGGGACAGAAAAATGCTAGAGCCTGCAGAGCCTGTGGCCCTGGGACAGACGTTGGTTATTTCCTGAGAGGATTTTGAGCAAAGGAATGTCACGACCAGGTCCCCACTGTTGAAAAACACTGCTGCCTTTAAAAACCAGAAGCAGGCAGGCCAGTGAGGAGTCTTTATCAGCAATCCGGGAGAGGGCTGAGAGTGGCTTCCAACCATTAAAGTGGTGGTGAGTATGACAGGAGGGGGATGGGGGGTGTATTGTAACAGGTGCTCCAACAGAGTGTTCTGCTGGCCTGGTTGAAGGATGTCAGACAGACGATCAGGGATGAATCCATAGTTTGGGGTTCAAACAAGTGGGTAGAATGGGGTTATTTACTGAGATGGAAAGCAATAGGAAGGCAGAAAATTTTAGAAGAGAACCTCAAGATGGTAAACGCCAATCAGAAATCCTTTAAAAATACCACAGAGCTTAACAAATTGATAGCATGATTTAGCTAGAAGAAATGGCAGACAATTTCCAGGGAGCACTAGAGAAGAGCCATCACTTCTCAGAGTATGATGCCACACTCCCCCACACCACTGCTAAACACACCACCATATGTTCTTATTAACCCCATAATGGATGTCATGGATGAAATAGTAAATCCACACAATGATGTACAGAGGTACATGAATGTCGTATAAAGTAAGGAGTTGTACAACAATAAGGAAAGAAAGCATAATTTAACCAGTGTTATAGGAACAGGCAGATATAAATAGCAAACACATACCTACAGGTTTCGTTTTACTTCCACAACTGCGGAAAATTCCATGAAGGTCAAAGAGTTTAACATTAAACAAAAATAATCTACAAAAACAGCAAATAATTCTTTTGTATTATTTTTTATTTTACTTTAATTTCTGAGATACATGTGCAGAAGGTGCAGGTTTGTTACATAGGTATATATGCGTCATGGTGGTTTGCTGCACCCATCAACCCATCATCTAGGATTTAAGCCCTACTTAGGTATTTGTCTTAATGCTCTCCTTCCTCTTGTCCCCCACCCCCCTGACAGGCCCCAATGTGTAATGTTCCCCTCCTTGTATCCATATGTTCTCATTGTTCAACACCCACTTATGAACAATAACATGCAGCGTTTGGTTTTCTGTTCCTATGTTAGTTTGCTGAGAATGATGGTTTCCAGCTTCATCCACGTCCCTGCAAAGGACATGAACTCATTCTTTTTTATGGCTGCATAGTATTCCATGGTGTATATGTGCCACATTTTCTTTATCCAATCTATCATTGATGGACATTTAGGTTGGTTAGGAGTCTTTGCTATTGTGAATAGGTGAATAGCGCTGCATGCAAGAAACACACATGTGCATGTGTCTTTATAGTACAATGATTTATAATCCTTTGGGTATATACCCAGTAATGGGATTGCTGAGTCAAACAGTAATTCTGGTTCTAGATCCTTGAGGAATCACCACACTGTCTTCCACAATGGTTGAACTAATTTATACTCCCACTGACAGTGTAAAAGCTTTCCTATTTCTCCACATCCTCTCCAGCATCTTTTGTTTCCTAACTTTTTAATGATCACCATTCTAACTGGTGTGAGATGGTATCTCGTGGTTTTGATTTGCATTTCTCTAATGACCAGTGATGATGAGCTTTTTTTCATGTTTGTTGGCCGCATAAATGTCTTCTTTTGAGAAGCATCTGTTCTTTGCCCACTTTTTGATGGGGTTGTTTGTTTTTTTCTTGTAAATTTGTCTAAGTTCCTTATAGATTCTGGATAATAGACCTTTATCAGATAGATAGATTGCAAGAATTTTCTCCCATTCTGTAGGTTGCTTGTTCACTCTGATGATAGTTTCTTTTGCTGTGTGGAAGCTCTTTAGTTTAATTAGATTCCATTTGTCAATTTTGGCTTTTGTTGCAATTGCTTTTGGTGTTTTAGTCATGAAGTTTTTGCCCATGCCTGTGTCCTGAATGGCATTGCCCAGGTTTTCTTCTAGAGTTTTTATGGTTTTAGGTTTTACACTTAAGCCTTTAATCCATCTTGAGTTAATTTTTGTATAAGGTGTAAGAAAGGGGTCCAGTTTCAGTTTTCTGCATATGGCTAGCCAGTTTTCCCAGCACCATTTATTAAATGGGGAATCCTTTCCCCATTACTTGTTTTTGTCAGGGTTGTTGAAGATCAGATGGTTGTGGATGTGCAGTGTTATTTCTGAGGCCTCTGTTCTGTTCCATTGGTTTATATACCTGTTTTGGTATCAGTACCATGCTGTTTTGGTTACTGTAGCCTTGTAGTATAGTCTGAAGTCAGGTAGTGTAATGCCTCTGGCTTTGTTCTTTTTGCTTAGGATTGTCTTGGCTATACAGCTCTTTTTTTGTTTCCATATGAAATTTAAAGTAGTTTTTTCCAGTTCTCTGAAGAAAGTCAATGGTAGCTTGATGGGGAGAGCATTGAATCTATAAATTACTTTGGGCAGTATAGACATTTTCATGATATTGATTCTTCCTATACATGAGCATGGAATGTTTTTCCATTTATTTGTGTCTTCTCTTATTTCCTTGAGCAGTGGTTTGTAGTTCTCTTGAAGAGGTCCTTCATGTCCTTTGTAAGTTGTACTCCTATTTTATTTTCTTTGTAGCAATTGTGAATGGGAGTTCACTCATGATTTGGCTCTCTATTATTGGTGTATAGGAATGCTTGTGATTTTTGGACATTAATTTTGTATCCTGAGACTTGGCTGAAGTTGCTTATTAGGAGTTTTTGGGCTGAGAGGATGGGATTTTCAAAATATACAATCATGTCAGCTGCAAACAGAGACAATTTGAGTTCCTCTTTTCCTACTTGAATACCCTTTATTTCTTTCTCTTGCCTGATTGCCCTTGTGAGAACTTCCAATTCTATGTTGAATGGGAGTGGTGAGAGAGGGCATCCTTGTCTTGTGCCAGCTTTCAAAGGGAATGCTTCTAGCTTTTGACCATTCAGTATGATATTGGCTATGGGTTTGTCATAAATAGCTCTTATTATTTTGAAATATGTTCCATCAATAACTAGTATATTGAGTGTTTTTAGTGTGAAGGCATGTTGAATTTTATTGAAGGCCTTTTCTGCATCTAGTTAGATAATCATGTGGTTTTTGTCATTGGTTCTGTTTAAATGATGGATTATGTTTATTGATTTGCATATGTTGAACCAGCCTTGCATCCCAGGGATGCAGCCAACTTGACTGTGGTGGATAAGCTTTTTGATGTGCTGCTGGATTCGGTTTGCAAGTATTTTATTGAGGATTTCTGCATCCATGTTCATCAGGGATATTGACCTGAAAATTTCTTTTTTTGTTGTGTCTCTGCCAGGTTTTGGTATCAGAGTGATGCTAGCCTCATAAAATGAGTTACAGAGGAGTCCCTCCTTTTCTATTGTTTGGAATAGTTTCAGAAGGAATGGTACCACCTCCTCTTTGTACCTCTGATAGAGTTCGGCTGTGAATCCAACTGGTCCTGGGCTTTTTTTGTTGGTAGGCTATTAATTACTGCTTCAATTTCAGAACTTGTTTTTGGTCTGCTTAGGGGTTTGACTTCTTCCTGGTTTAGTCTTGGGAGAGTGTATGTGAACAGGAATTTATCCATTTCTTCTAGTTTTTCTAGTTTATTTGCATAAAGGTGTTTATAGTATTCTCTGATGGTATTTTGTATTTCTGTGGGATCAGTGGTGATATTCCCTTTATTATTTTTTATTGTGTCTATTTGATTCTTCTCTTTTCTTCTTTATTAGTCTGGCTAGCAGCCTATCTATTTTGTTAATCTTTTCAAAAAACCTGTTCCTGGATTCACTGATTTTTTTTGAAGGGTTTTTGGTGTCCCTATCTCCTTCAGTTCTGCTCTGATATTAGTTATTTCTTGTCTTCTGCTGGCTTTTGAATTTATTTTCTCTTGCTTCTCTGGTTATTTTAACTGTGATGTTACATGCCGATTTTAGATATTTATTTTTCTGATGTGGGCATTTAGTGCTATAAATTTCCCTCTTAACACTGCCTTAGCTGTGTCCCAGAGATTCTGGTACCTTGTGTCTTTATTCTCATTGGTTTCAAAGAACTTATTTATTTCTGCCTTAATTTACTTACCCAGTAGTCATTCAGGAGCAAGTTGTTCAGTTTTTTACCCAGTAGTCATTTGGGAGCAAGTTGTTCAGTTTCCATGTAGTTCTGTGGTTTTGAGTGAGTTTCTTAATCTTGAGTTATAATTTGATTGCAGTGTGGTCTGAGAGATGGATTGTTATGATTTCCATTCTTTTGCATTTGCTGAGGAGTGTTCTACTTCCAATTATGTGGTCAATTTTAGAATAAGTGCCATGTGGTGCTGAGAAGAATGTACATTCTATTGATTTGGGGTGGAGAGTTCTATAAATATCTATTAGGTCTGCTTGGTCCAGAGCTGAGTTCAAGTTCTGACTATCCTTGTTAATTTTCTGTCTTGTTGATCTGTCTAATATTGACAATAGAGTATTAAAGTTTTCTACTATTATTGTATGGGAGTCTAAGTCTCTTTGTAGGTCTCTAAGAACTTGCTTTATGAGTCTGGGTACTCCTGTATTGGGTGTGTATATATATATATATATATAATAATTAGCTCTTCTTGTTGCATTGATCCCTTTACCATTATACCATTATGTAATGCTCTTCTTTGTCTTTTTTGATCTCTGTTGGTTTAAAGTCTGTTTTACCAGAGACTAGGATTGCAACCCCTGCTTTTTTTTTGCTTTCCATTTGCTTTGTAAATATTCCTCCATCCCTTTATTTTGAGCCTATGTGTGTCTTTGCACGTGAGATGGGTCTCCTGAATACAGCACACTGATGGGTCTTGGCTCTTTATCCAGTTTTCCAGTCTGTGTCTTTTAATTGGGGCATTTAGCCCATTTACATTTAAGTTTAAGCTTGTTATGTGTGAATTTGATCCTATCATCATGATGCTAGTTGTTTATTTTGCACATTAGTTGATGCAGTTTTTTTACAGCATCATTGGTGCTTTTATTTTGGTATGTTTTTGCAGTGGCTGGTACTGGTTTTTCCTTTCCATATTTAGTGCTTCCTTCAGTAGCTCTTGTAAGGCAGGCCTGGTGGTGACAAAATCTCTCAGCATTTGCTTGTCTATAAAGGATTTTATTTCTCCTTCACTTATGAAGCTTAGTTTGGCTGGATATGAAATTCTGAGTTGGAAAATTCTTTTCTTTAAGAATGTTAAATATCGGTCCCCACTCTCTTCTGGCTTGTAGAGTTTTTGCAGGGAGATCTGCTGTTAGTTTGATGGTAACCTGACCTTTCTCTCTGGCTGCTCTTAACATTTTTTCTTTCATTTCAACCTTGGTGAATCTGATGATTATGTATCTTGTGGTTGCTCTTCTTGAGGAGTATCTTTGTGGTGTTCTCTGTATTTCCTGAATTTGAATGCTGGCCTGTCTTGCTAGGTTGGGGAAGTTCTCCTGAATAATATCCTGAACGGTGTTTTCCATCTTGGTTCCATTCTCCCTGTCACTTTCAGGCACACCAATCAATCATAGGTTTGGTCTTTTCACATAGTCCCATATTTCTTGGAGGCTTTGTTCACTCCTTTTCATTCCTTTTTCTCCAATCTTGTCTTTAGGCTTTATTTCATTAAGTTGATCTTCAATCTCTGATATCCTTTCTTCTGCTTGATTGATTCAGCTATTGATACTTGTGTATACTTCATGAAGTTCTCATGCTGTGATTTTCAGCTCCATCAGGTCATTTATGTTCTTCTCTAAACTGGTTATTCTAGTTAGCAGTTCCTGTAACCTTTTATCAGGGTTCTTAGCTTCCTTGCATTAGGTTAGAACATGCTCCTTTAGCTCAGAGGAGTTTGTTACTACCCACCTTCTGAAGCCTACTTCTGTCAGTTTGTCAAACTCATCCCCCATCGAGTTTTGTGCCCTTGCTGGAGAGGAGTTGTTATCATTTGAAGGAGAAGAGACATTCTGGTTTTTGGAATTTTCAGCACTTTTGCACTGTTTTTTTGTCACCTTCGTGGATTTATCTACCTTTGATCTTTGATGCCGATAGCCTTTGGATGGGGTTTTTCTGTGGGCATCCTTTTTGTTGATGTTGACGTTATTGTTTTCTGTTTGTTAGTTTTCCTTCTAACAGTCAGGTCCCTCTGCTGCAGGTCTGCTGGAGTTTGCTGGAGGTCCACTCCAGACCCTGTTTGCCTGGGCATTACCAGCAGAGGCTGCAGAACAGCAAAGATTGGTGCCTGCTCCTTCCTCTGGAAGCTTTGTCCCAGAGAGGCATCCACCCAATGTCAGCCAGAGCTCCCCTGTATGAGGTGTCTGTCAACCCCTGCTGAGAGGTGTCTCCCAGTCAGGAGCCATGGGGGTCAGGGACTCACTTGAGGAGGCAGTCTGTCCCTTCCCAGAGCTTGAGCACTGTGCTGGGAGATCTACTGCTCCCTTCAGTGCTGGCAGGCAGGAAGGTTTAAGTCTGCTGAAGCTGTGCCCACAGCTACCCCTTCATCCAGGTGCTCTGTCCCAGGGAGTTGGGAGTTTTATCTATAAGCCCTTGATGGGGGCTGCTGCCTTTCTTTCAGAGATGCCCTGCCCAGTGAGGAGGAATCTAGGAAGGCAGCCTGGCCTCAGGCACTTTGCCACACTGCCACGAGTTCTGCAGTCAGAGTTTAACACTGTAAGAGGAAAACTACCTACTCAACCCTCAGTAATGGCAGGCACCCCTTCCTGCACCAAGCTCGAGTATCCCAGGTCAACTTCAGACTCCTGTGCTTGCAGCAAGAATTTCAAGCCAGTGGATCTTAGCTTGCTGGTCTCTGTAGGAGTGGGATCCGCTGAGCTAGACCACTTGGCTTCCTAGCTTCAGCCCTCTTTCCAGGGGAATGAACAGTTCTCTCTTGCTGGCATTCCAGGTGCCACTGGGGCGGGGGGGAACCTCCTGCAGCTAGCTCAGTGTCTGCCCAAACAGCCACCTAATTTTGTGCTTGAAACCCATGGCCCTGGTGGTGTAGGCACCCAAGGGAATCTCCTGGTCTGTGGGTTGCAAAAACCAAGGGAAAAGTGTAGTATCTGGGCCAGAACGCACAGTCCCTCACGGCGTCTCTTGGCTAGGGGAGGGAGTTCCCTGACACCTTGCGCTTCCTGGGTGAGGTGATACCCCATCCTGCTTCTGCTTGCCTTCCATGGGCTGCACCTACTGTCTAACCAGTCCCAATGAGATGACCCAGGTACCTCAGTTGTAAATGCAGATATCACCCGCCTTCTGCATTGGTCGTGCTGGGAGATGTTCCTATTCGGCCATCTTCAACAGAAAGTAATTCTTTGCTGTAATCATCTCTCTTACTAAGTTAGAAGTGATATCATCAGTGACAAAAGTAATGGCCATTAAGTTAGGAGACAGGTATACCTGAATTCATCTTTTTAAATGTCTGTGCAAAAAAAAAAAAAAAAGTAAGAAAATGAAAGTTTAAAAAGATTCACCGGGTCAAAACTCCCATGCTGATCATTAGTGGGATCACACCTATGAATAATCACTGCACTCCAGCCTGGAAACATAGTAAAAGCTCCATCTCTTTAACAAAAATAAAAGTGAAAAATGAAAAAAAACAGAAAAAAACAGATTGCTGTTTTTGGGAAGATGGAGTAGATGCATTTTTCTCTATTCCACTCTACACCTAAAGAGCCTGGATATTATATGTAAAGCAAATATAACTCTGAAAGATAGCAGAAGAAATGCTGGCTGGAGATCCCCAGACCATGGCATTCGGTTCTCTGGGTCTTCTTTTTGTCTCTCATATCTCAGACTTGGAGATGAAGAAGCCGGCAGCCCAGAAACGCCAATGGGCACAGGCAACAAAAGCCCCAACAATAGCCGGCTTTATCTAGACAAGAAAATAGGGAAGAGTCAACCTCGCAAGGCACAGAAGTTGTACGTAATAACTGCTCTTCTCCAGCCAAACACCACAGAAGAAACGGTGGCCCCAACTGCAACAAAGTCTGAATAGGCTGTTTAGATATCATCCTCACCAGAGTGTAAGGAACACCCTGGCTTTTCTATTGGGGTGGTGTCAGAGAAGGAAAAGGGCAGAAGAGGGACTTGCTTCTCTGCTGGGTGGTAATGAGCACTCCCCTCCCTATAGAGCCAGCAAAGACAACGTAAAGAACACAGAGAACATGGATGTCACCATCGTCCAGCCACAAGGCAACCCACTTTTGACCCCTGACTGACAAAAAGACAGAAACCACAGATTATCAGTTTGAGAATGAAACTGTATCACTACAGACCCTGTAGAAATCAAAAAGTTCATAAGGGAATATTTGAACAACCATATATACACATGACATCTTAGCTGAAATGGACCAATTCCTCAAAAAACACCAATCACAACAAATCAACCAATATGAAAGAAATAATTGAATAGCCCTACTACTAGCAAAAACAGTTAAAATTTGAAGTTGTAATTTTAAAACTCTTCCCCCAAAAAATCTCCAGGTCCATATAGTTTCTCTAGTGAATTCTACAAAATAAAAGCAATTCTATACAACTTCTTCCAAAAAATAGAAGAGGAGGGAACACTTCTCAATTCATTTTATGAAGCTAATATTGCCCTGACAGATACCAAACCAGACAAGGGCAGTACCAAAAAGAAAACAAAAGACCAATATCCTTTAGCAAGGAGTATTGACACAAAAATATCAGCAAATAATTCAGCAATGTATAGAAAGAATTGTGCACCAGGACCAAGTGAAGTTTATTCCAGGGATGCAAGGCTGGTTCAATATTCAAAAATTCACCAGTGTAATCCATCATATCAACAGGCTAAAGAAAAAAAACCACATGATTATATCAATTGATACAGAAAAAGTATGTGACAAAGTTCAACATCTATCATGATTAAAATTCTCAGCAAATTAGGAATAGAAATGAACTTCCTCAGCTTGTCAAAGATCATCTTCAAAAAGCCCTGGTGGTTCTAAATGCCAATTTTAACCACACAGAAATGTAGACAGCTCATCTTTAAAACTCCAAGGAGGTGCTGGAGACAGCATGTTGAAGAAATGATTGCACAGCCTGTAAATCATTAGGTGGAAATCATGTACATCATGGGAAAATCATTACAAGGATTCTTCCTTCCTAAAAGTTGATAAATAACTTACGTTACTACTTATCTTTTCATTCATTAACTCACAAGTATTTATTTATTATTATTATTATTATACTTTAAGTTCTAGGGTACATGTGCATAACGTGCAGGTTTGTTACATAGGTATACATGTGCCATGTTGGTTTACTGCACCCACCAATTCATCATTTACATTAGGTATTTCTCCTAATGCTATCCCTCCCCCAGCCCCCCACCCCCTGACAGGCCCTGGTGTGTGATGTTCCCCACCCTGTGTCCAAGTATTCTCATTGTTCAATTCCCACCTATGAGTGAGAATATGCAGTGTTTGGTTTTCTGTCCTAACTTACGAGTATTTCTAAGCACTCACCATCATGAAATGTATCAGGCACTAAGGACACAGCAATATCCCAGACAGACATGACTTCTGTCCTCATGGAGTTTACAGTTTACAGGGAAGAAGGATGTCGAGCAGGTGATTACACACAGCATGCTTGTTATGGGGCAGGAAGTGTAAGTTTCAACACAATTACATGGCAGGGTCTCTGATCTTGTCTTCCCTGTGGGGGAGGGGCTTTTTAAGGAAATCATCTTTCGCCTGAGAAGTGAACTGGAGTTGGAATTCTCAAAACCAAGAAGGGTCTGAGGGTCTTCTCAAGCAGAACAGCACATGCAAAACTCACTAGAGTGGGGACAAAGGTGGCCCACAAGAGACACTGCATGAAATCCAAAAAGAGGGAAAGGGTGATGTGTTCTGGGAGCTGTCATCCACAATTTGGATTTACCATAAGGCCATGGGAAGTAACACCCAATATGGAGAGCAGGTGAGGAAAGAGCTATGCTTTTCATTTGAGACGTTTACAGAGCGTTTGGGCAGGACTGTGCCTGAGCTCTGTGTGGCTCTCTCTCCTTCGTGACCCTGCTGACGCCCCTGACAAAGTGCCCACCATCCTGAGTTCACAAATCCATTTGAGAGTCTGTCGTACCCACTAGAGCACACGGTCACAGGGCTGGCACAAGTTTTATTCACTGTGGCACTCCTATTGTCTCATACAGTATGTAGTAAGTTGTGTCAGCAAGAACTATATATTTGGTCTCTGCTCCCAGTTCCTGGCACAGAGCTCCTAAAACCCTTGTAATGTCCTGAGCAATAAGGGCAACAGGAGCATCCATTATAATATTCAGTCTTAGTGTCTGGTTCTAGAGACTTAAGAGCTTACAAGACTTTCAGAATCCCTGGAGTGATAAGTGTCTTTTGTATGCTAATGAGATGACTGGTGGCTGGGGGCCCCTAGATAGCTTCAAGATGGGGGCTGGTTGCCAGAAAGACCAAGGCAGGATTAGAGGCTTGGGACTTCCAACTCCACCACCCAAATTCTGGGGAGTGGAGAAGGGCAGGAGGTTGAGTTCCATCACCTATCTAATGGACCCTCCATGAAGACTCTAAGTGATGAGATTGGGAGTTTCTTTGTTGGTGGGTACGTGGTGGAGCTGGGAGGGTGCTGCATGCTGAGAGGAAATAGAAGCTCGGCACCCTCCCTATGCCTGCCCTGTGCACCTCTTCACCTGGATGCTCATCTGTATCCTTCATAACAACCAGCAAACCAGTGTTGCCCTCCGTTCTGTGAGCTATTATAGCAAATGATCGAAACTGAGCAGGTCATGGGACTCCTCAGTTTACAGCTAGCTGGTCAAAAGTATGTGAGGGCCCAGGACTTTTGATGGTCATCTGAATCATGGGCAGTTTTGTGGGACCAAGCCCTTAACTGTGGATTCTGTCCCGACTCTAGGTAGTTAGGGTCAGAATAGAATTGAATTTTAGGATACCAGGCTGCTATCTGGAGAGTTGGAGAATTGGTTGTTGGTGTCAGGGAAAAACCTACACATTTGGTGTGAGAAGTGCTGAGAGACAGCAGAGAAACACAAGTTTCTTCCTAGTATGGTAACAAAGAAAAAGTCTCTTAACCTGTCCTCTGAACTGGTTAGTTTCCTTAGGGATTATACACCAAGCCTCAGGAGACAGATGCAGTGAAAATGCAGCAGATGTGTGTGTTGTAACTGGAGACTCCAATGCCAGAAAGTTACAGAGTTTATATCTCACTTTTTGTCTCACGTGCCTCACAATCCTAGTTCCAACCTTTCTGTTTTCTCTGATCTTTAATTATTTTATTTCCCAAGAAAATGAACAGCCACTGGTCTATATTTGATTGCACTGGAGGTTTATGCTTTTATTACTACCGGTCATTTCTATGTTTGTCTCAATTTCATTAAAGTTGTAAGAGCTATATTGTTCCTCTTTAAAATGTTCACTTTTCCAGACATAGAAGAACAAATACTGTATGATTCTACTTACGTAAGGTACCTAGAATGGACCAACTCACAGAGACAGAAAGCAGAATGGAGTTTACCAGGGGCTCAAGGGAGGAGGTGATGGGGAGTAAGTGTTTAATGGACACAAATTTTCAGTTTGTGAAGATGAAAATGTCGTGAAGATTGATGGAGGTAATGGTTGCAAAACACTGAGAATGTACTCAATGCCACTGAATTGTACACTTACAAATATTGCCATGACTGCATACGCACTGCTAAACCAACTGAGAGAAAAGATAACGCTGCCAAATGGATCTCTGCTGGTAGGCACGGTCACCATGCAGTGTTCTGAAATTCTGGCTGATCCCCTGATACAGAGTCTGAACTAGTCCTTCAAAAGGCAACTCTACAAATGTTGATATAAAATGTGCAAAGCCTGGGCTGTTCAAAAATAAGAAGCAAAACAACAGAAATTTTTGGCAGCTCAAAAGGTAAAACAAGCAATTTTTTACAAAAACACTCATAGCAAAATGTCAAAGAATAGGAAAATGGTTGAGTGAATGATACCCTATTAACACGATATAATAATCTACCACAGCATGCATGTTTATTATGTCAGTTTTTCTGCGGGTTTCTATTTTTTTTAGACAGGGTTTCATTCTGTCACCCAGGCTGGCGTTCAGTAGTGCAATCATAACTCAAGAAATCCTCTCACCTCAGCCTCCTGAGTATCTAGGACTACAGGTGCACACCAGCACACCTGGCTGATTTATTAATTTTTCGTATAGACAAGGTCCCACTATGTTGACCACGCTGGTCTCAAACTCCTGCTCTCAAGGGATCCTCCCACCGCAGCCTCCCAAAGTGTTGGGATTATGGGCATGAGCCATCACTCCTGGATTTATTTGAAATAATGTTCAGTGAAAAAAGAGCACAGAATAGTTTTAAAAGTTTTTATTTTCTTTTAAGACTGTTAAATTCATTGATTTTACTCACAGATATGTTTTCTCAAACTCCTGGCCTCAAGCAATTCTCCTGCCTTGGCCTCCCAAAGTGTTGGGATTACAGGCATAAGCCACTGCACCTAGACTCACAAACACATTTTAAAGACAGTGCCTCTCCACACTTGATCAAAAGGCTGAGAAGCAGTGGACAGTGCCTCTCTTTAGTGAGCATAAGGAACACTTCCATTCAAGATATCAATAATTGCCAGGACCACAACTGATGTACCCATAGAGTTTACCTTTCATAGACGATGAACTCATTGTGTGACTTAACACAGTGCCTCCTGAGTGCAATCCCAGCTCAGCTTCCCTTGGCTTGTACTTCCTATTCAAGGTGGGAAACATGAGCCCCTTTCCCTTAGATATTCCAGTGTGTCCTTCCCACATTTGTCAATGGTCAGAGTATGTTGGCCATTTCTATTTATTTGTCTTTTTGTAACATGATTACTTTCTGAGAATAATACTCATTTTGATCAGTGTTAACTTGACTATAAAATATATTCCAATGATCCTGAGTGCCTAAGTGTCCCACATAATCAGCTCAGCCCTTTTAAATATACCCAGGTATAAATACAAGAAGCAAAATGTCATGTAACATGAAAAAGTCTGAAGCAGAGTTTGCAAGCTTGCAGGCCACGAGCCACCATGGCCTGCACACCTATTTTGTTCGGCCTATCTAGTGGGTTCAAAGATTGAGCTCATATTGAGAAACTGAGAGGATCCACATGTCAATTCTTCTGTCCAAGTTATCTTGGAAAATCAGCAAAACTGGGCTTTTGTCACCCATCTTATGCCAATTTCTGCAAAGTGGCCATTAGTTGGAGCTTGGGCAGGGCAATAGCTGGCTGTCCAGCTTGCTCCCCGTAACCCCTCCCATCTCTCAGGGCATGAAGAGGCACCAACAAGGCCCACACTGACAGCTACATGTCTATCTTTTTAGACTCCTTCCTTCTAGTCTCAACCACAGCAATGAGAAGACAACTTAGGCAGAGATTCCATGAATTAAGTAACAGATTTCCCATCCTTTAAGCAGATGAGTGAGGGACCATCTCCTCAGGGGCCAGGGGTGCCTCCCTATCCCAGCTGGGGGCACTGCAGTTGGTTTTATCAATGGGGTGAGATCTCTGGCAGGTCCAGTACAGCACACAGAGTTGGTGAAGTTCACTTCTGCAGGTAGGTGGCTCTGCCGCGCTGGGAGTCTCTTTTTCACTGGAGGCAGCTGAATCCTATTCTGATACCCAAGCCAGGGTTGGACACAGGATTTGACTCATGCCCTGGCCACCTCACTGCCTGCATTATATTCTTTCTTTAACCCACACCACACCCACTGGACAGCTCGGAAATGATCACCGGCTCAGTTGTGCTGGCACTGCAACTCTACCCCAGGAAATAATAACGATGGCACTGGCCAGTTTTCAAAGTATTTCAGCATGTATTCTATCTGGGTGTGAAACGTGTGTCTCCCCAAGCTGAGAAAAGGACTCTACAGATGGCAGGGGAATTTCTAATACAGCCAGATGGGAAACAAGATCCTCGCTATTAAATACTGAGAGCTGCCCTTGGACACGCGGAATATTCTTATTTAGAAAACTCTGGGAATCCAGTTTCCTTTGAGGAACGGCAGGTGAAGCAGTCACAGAGCTTGCTCTCAGTCTGTTAGGACTGCAGGTATAGGTCTTACAGCTATGAAACAGATTCAATGGATCTTCTGTGATTCCACACATCTTTAACTTTTTCATCTCCTCAAGGCTCTAAGCCCTCCACTTTTTCTTTTTCTTTTTCTTTTCTTCCTTTCTTCCAGCCCTCCCATTTTAGAAACACAATCTGATGAAGGGGTTTGACCAAGAAAGGATTCAATTTGAAGAGATCATTCTGAAGGTAAAACTTGCCAGTGCCTAGGCAGTGTTTAGGAGGAGTTACAGAGTCCAAGGGGTTGACAAGTTCTAGTGACTATTTCTGAACAGATCCTTTGCACAGCTTAGTTAAGCTGGGGGAAGTGCCACTAGGGTGTGCCAGTGGTGATAAAGACTCTGATATACTATAACCTAGAGTCAGAACTTTCCATGCCAGCCAACAGTTGAAAGCAATTTTTATTCTACTGCCCCAGGCTAGATGTTAAATCTTAGGATTTATCATTCTCTCAACTCATGTGTTAGTAAACCATTTATGCCAATTTTGGCTTTGCTGTTTGCACACTGCTATCATTAAGCCATATAAGGTTTTCCAGGGACTCTACTCCACCCACCTAACCACCTTGTGTGGGAACCGTATTTTCTGTTTTCTGGTTTCTATTCCTTCAAGAGCTTTCCTTCTAAGCAAATTTACCACTTGCTCAAAATACATAGATCAAAGTATAGTAAAGAACCCACAATTGCCAGTAATTGCTACCTGATTTCATTTTTCAATTAAGTGGTTGCTAACACTTAACTGCAGTCACCAGTTATTTACATGGCAGGGAAATATTTGCACACTGCTGGCTCCGGCTAAACTAAGAAACTATCCCATTTGGTAAAAGACTGTATTTTCCAAACTTGCTAGAATACTATCCCTTTCATTCCCTTTCCCTCCTCCCTGACTTCTGTTACCAAGTTGGTGGTCTTTGTACATCCAGCTGTCTTCCCATTTGCTTATGGTTGCAAAAATCAAAGGGTTTTCAATGAGTATGTCTTGGGATGTGTATTTTAAAGATTCATGGAGATTCCTACAGTTCCATATAGTTCTACAGTCATCATAATTATTACGTTCCATTAAAATAATGGTCATACCTACTAACACATTCAGTGGGAAAACAGAGGACTAGAGCCTTGCCAATTATACTCACTTGTTCCAAGATTTAGGAACAGTAACAGTTCCCTGGTTTTAGTGGCTTCAAAACAGAAAATTGAAACAAGACCAAATAAAAAGAAAAAGATCAAAAAAAAAAAAAAAAAAACAAGGAAAAAAACCATGCAGATGGAGCCAATCATTAAGTAAACAGATGAGCTATCTTATCAACCAAATCCCTTTAGCAAAACCATCACCTCTGATGTGTGGTGCTTAGCATGTGAGCACATGAATGAATGAATATCAGTTGTAACACAAAACAAAACAAAATAAGATACAGACTCTTGTGAGGTTCAAAGCAGATTACAAATTACATTGTGAAATGATTGAAAATATAAAACAGTGTTACTTGGTTTTAACTATATACATTGTAAGTGACATTTGTAAAAAGACGCCCATGTCCTTGGAACCTCTCTTGAGGAGGGATGAACAGTGAGTGAACAGCCAACTCACACATAAATAATTACATGTCAGAGAGTGATAGACAGCTCAGAAGAAAGCAAACCCGGGCAACAGGATACAGAGAAACTGGGGCCAGGGCTATTGCACACAGGCATGCACGTATTCTTATTTCCCTTTAAAGCTCCTCGAGCCGGAGTCAGCGTCTTCCATACTCATCCAGAAACTGCACGAGCGAACACACAAAGAATGCTGCCATTCTCCTAAGTAAGCAGACCAGGCGTGTTGACATGAACAATGTATCCTTCCCAACCCTGAACACCAAGACTTTCAATCAGATAGAAAAGAAGAAGCTGCAACTTTTCAGTATGGTTTCTCCTCACCATTCCAGTGTTCCGTAAGAGAAAATGTACAGTCAGCCAATGCATGCTTCTGCCTTAGAACACTAGTGATGAAAAGCTCGGGTTGACATTTCTAAAATAGCAATAATTACTTTAGGCAGCACTTTGCTTTAAGATTCTTTCCAATCTAGATTCTGAAAGAAACACTATTGTACAAAAAGCACAAAAAGCCTAGGAAAGCAACTGCTGAACAACGTGCTTACCACAAGTGTGTGAGCTGATGCATCTGTGGACCTTGATGACACAGAGGAGACCCAGAAGCTCTGGGCTTTCCAGGAAGTGTCCAGAGGAGGGTCAATGAGAGAGCCTACTCTTATAGGGAGTCTCAGCTGACTGTGAGCCCTGCATGCCTAGTCTTTCACCTAGCCCTCCACCAATTATGCCTGGCTGCTCATCTTTCATTTTCCAAGACAAGAACCTGGAATAAAAAAAAAAAAAAGCTGTGCATTGCCTTTCTTTTTCATTGCAAACTAACTTAGCAAAAGCAGAAAAAAAAGATTTTTTTAAGTTTATGTAACATATTTCAGAGGCTGACATATGTGTATAATTTAGAAAGAAACCTATTTATTCATAACAGCAATGGCAGAAGATCAGGACATCTAACAACTTGCTATGGAGCAAATGGACAAAACAGATTTTCATGGTATAATACTATTACACATTGGAGAAGAAAGAAAGAAATCTGTTCTCCTTCAAGGCTATCCACATTTCCAAGGTCTATAAAGTAGCAACTGTTGCAAATGTGTTAGCTCTATCCTCACAACAACCTAACGAAGAAGCTACTACTATGAGCTCATTTTACTGATGAAATAACAGAGGTTAGAGAAGTTAATTGACTCACCCAAATCCACAGCTAGTAAGTAGTAGGGCTGGGATTTTGGACAGCAGAGCTTAAGTTACCACTAAAGTATATCCAATAATAGTATATGCACTATAGTACAGTGATCAAATCATTTACCATCCAAATGAGGATATTTGAGAGTGAAATGACACAATAACAATATATGTGACAGGTCATTTTTAACAAATGTAAACCAGAAATATCATGGACAACCAAGGAGTGTGGTAACTTTAATTACATCATTAAAGTGTGGTGAAAAAAAAGTTTCTCCAAATGTTATTGAGTTACTCATTTACTCAGTAATTACTTATTGAGTTTGTACTATGTACCAAGCCCTTTTCCAGACAATGAGTCAAACACAAAGTCCTTTCCCTCATTGAGCACACATTCTAATGAATATCATTTATGTGTACATGTGTTACTATATGTGCCTGTTTGCATGTGTAAGACGTGTGTATGTGTGTGCAACAATGAAACATATTTAACATCTTTTCTCCTGTAAATCTGTTGTAGTTGAATTTATTAAAATCTACATGACAGCTTAAGTTATATGGGTTGAACCTTTTCTTAACCTATGAATACTTAACGTGTTAAATATATATCTCAAAAGCATTACAATTCTGTATTCTATGTGTCATGGATGATGGAAAAGACCAGGCCAAGATTCTGAAGTTCTAGACTCATGGTCCAGCTCTGGTACTGAGTTCCGCTACCTTACCTTTTCCTTAGCTCTTTGTGTCCTACCCAGTTTAGAGTTGTTGTCAGGTTATACTAATCCTAACTTTTGGGTTGCAATGTACTTTCTCCATGTATTACTTCGATTCGTCCTCACAGAATCACATGAAGGAAGCCAGGTGCTATTATTATTGCGTGATTTTACAATGGCGATCTGAGACTGTCATAATGAGGCCTACGGGTCAAGTGTGAGCCTCAAATGCAGGCCTCTGGCTCCAGGTTAAGAGTAGGTAAAGTGTGCTGGAGACCACACCGGAAGTATGGTACTTTAATATTCTTTCCTGTGAGAGACAGGGGGCCGGGTGAGACACATCCAAGTGATGAAGAACTAGCTGTGGCCCCACCTCTGCCACTGGATAGCTGACACCTTGGACAAATTACCTAAGCTCCCTAAACTCTTATCCTCATCTATTTCTTAAAACTAGGAATAATAATGGTGCCTACTTTCCAGAATTACCATGAGGATTAAATAAGACAATGAATGTAAAGCGCTTGGCTCAAATACCTGGCAAAGAATAATGTTCTGTCCTTGTTAGCTATTATTATTTTATTAAAGAAACTGTAATAGAGGAATTACCAAGTTTCACCATCTCCACCCTTCTGTGCTACAAGAAAATGCACCACTGGTTGCATTACCCTGCTCAGGTTTCCTGGCCAGTGAGTCTCCAGGAAACAGGCCCAGGAATTGGGAAAAGCAACCAGAGGCAGAGTCACAGAAATACGGCTATGGAGTTGTTTCACTGCCCTGTGATTTTCTAAACAACTTTCTATGGATAGCAAAACCTTTATACTTCTTTACAGTGTTTCCCAGACAGAGCAGGCAGGTATAATCTGATTCATTTTTAGGTGAAATTTCTAAATGTATTGTGAGTTTGATTTTTCTTTTCTGTCTTTCCCATGTGAGCCTTTGTATGCCAACACAAACCATAACATGAAACTCACCTGGAAAGTATGCTTGTCACAGTCATAACAGAGATCTTTTGGTGGAATTCCCTGCCCTACCCACCGGAATTATTAGAGAAGAAGAGGAATACAAGTTGTCTTCAAACAAGAGATGAATTTGACAAATCAAGATGAGAAAGCCCATGTACAGTGATGAACAATGCACAGGACTGTTGCAGGAAGCGCATCAATTATGACTCATACATTTAAAAGATGTAATTGTGAGAGAATAACCTATAATTGTGCATGTATCATTAAAATGACAATATGCCCATATATTGTCTGTAATATAATATTTAATTATATATTATAATTAATATAATATTAATATATTTTAATATAATATATTATATTATATATAAGTTATAATATATTTATATTAATATTAATATAACATTATATTAATATTTTATTAATATTATATTTGTTATAAATGATGTCCTCCCCTGCAGACAATCTCATATTATCCTTATGGAAATATTAAACAGATAGGGCAGATATACATATATATATATATATATCCCCACTTTCATTAGTTAAATGGAAGAACTAAGTAGATGAATACTTGTCAGGGTCATAAGACCAAGTTAATGGCAGAAGTGGAATTACAACAGGGTCTTCTTCCTACTTCTAATCTAGGGCTATCTTTCCCAAAACCTAGGTCAAACACTTCCACCAACTGCTAAGGTATTCCTCTTCTACACAAGCATGAAAATATGCAAAATAAAACAGAAGCAGTACAGTCATACCCCCACATCCTTCAGATTGAAAACTAGGAAAGTACACACTATTTTTACCTTACATTAAAGAGAAGCCATTATGATAACATAACCATGAGAATTAAACCTTCTGTAGAAAGTATGTCCTTACAACGTGCTGTGTAAAATGTCACAGAGATATCCAACAATATGGACACAAATGGTGTCTCCTCATACTACTACATAATATATTAATATCTACCCGAGTTCAAAATTAAGGAAAAGGTCTAGGAGGCAAAAAATAAGAAGAAAATCAAAATGAGATATGTCAGTAGGATTTGAAGTCACAGTGAACCAGGGGAATTCCTGACATAGATGTGTGACCTATGTGCTAGGATGTGGCATTTTAACACCTACATGAGGATGAGAAATTTGACTTCAGACCACTAAAGAAAGGGCTCCTGAAGAAATTCCTGAATTTCCAAGAGCTAAATTGTCCTAAATAAATAAATACTAGGAAAAAAAAAAGAAAAGATGCTTTTAGCCAAGAAAAAAAGGAAGGAAAAGAAATATGTCAACTCCTTATGGCTTTGAACCAGGGGAAATTTGCCCATGAAGTCTAAAATTCCAGGTCTGTACCACATACAGGTATTAAGTCTGTATCTATAGTACTTGAATCACATAGTAAAGCCAAGCTAAGAAATGAATAGTAAAAACAAATCATTAAAACCCTAGGTCCCAGCAAGAAGTACACTCCAAACCATTTTGTAAGAACATTTTACAACTTAAGGAAAACAGACGTTTGCTAAATAAACATCACCTGCTGAATTTAAGCTCATAATTAGAACTACAATCTACATAAGGAAATAAATATTGAAAAGAGAAAGTCAGTAAATGGATAAATATAAGAATTAGCACCCCAAGTATTATAAATAACAGAACAATCCAAAAGAGACTATTAAAATGAATATAGTTTAAAGGAATAAAGGAATAAAAGAAGAATAAAACCAATAATTACTAAAATTACATAATGCAACAGCATGAACAAAACACAGATAGACTTGAAAAAGGGCCCAAACAGCTTAAATGAAAATATAATTAAAACTAAAAATCCAATGAGTAGGTTAACCACAGATTAGAAATGCACTGAGAGTAAAATATGGTAAGCTGGAAAAAAAGAGAAGATAAAATCACCAAGAAATACCACAGCAATGAAGAGACAAAAAACATGAAACAGCTGTTAAGAAGCATGGAAGTATAACAAGATCTGAGCAAGAAAAATAAAGTAAATCTATACTTAGACACGTTAAGAAAATGGCAGAATATCAAAAACAATTTAAAAAACTTAAATAAAACCAGAGACATGAGTCAAATTAATATCAAAAGGCAGTGTAACAACATAATTCTGCTTACCAACAAAAGAGGACATAAAGTATTGAAGTAATATATTCCGAGTGATAAATAACACCAAACCCTACACTCGGTTATATTATCATTTAAGAGTATAATAAAAATAAAGATGTTTCCATACAAGACTAAAGCCTTCCCTGAAGTATCCACTAAAGAATATACATCAGTAAAAACAAAAACAAACAAAAAAGAATCCGGAAGGCAGAAAGAGATAAAAAGTAACAATGAAGAAAAACTGGAAAACATGTTTACAAATCTATGTAACTACTTCTTACACAAAGTAAAAACTAATTTGGAGGAAGTTAAAATACAGTCCAAATATGAATTATGACAAAATATTATAATTCTGAAACACACAGTTAGAATTTTTTTAAGTTCAAGTATTAGGAAGAAGATAATAAAAATAGCAAATATTTTTATGTTCTAGGAACAAATTTGATGCCATTATGTTCCATGAAATTATTTTAAAACTTTACATATATTAGCTAATTTACTTTACACAACAGCCTATGACATTGCTACATTTATTGTCCCCACTTTACCGCCAGGACTACTGAGCCCTGAGAGTTTAAGTTATATACTCAAAATCACACAACCACAAAATATGTAGGAAAATGTATCTGAGATGTGAGCCATGGTACTCTGGTTGACTCCTGTTAAATCAGATAATCACACTAAACTGTATAGTAACCTTAAAAAGAATAGAAATAGAATATATAATTATGTATAAAAAACAAATAAGAAAGAGAAATCAACCAAGCCAAAATATGACAAGAAAGAAAGATTAGGATACCAAATGAAAGCATGGTAAACAGAGAGCAAAATAAGTCAAACTATATCATTATTCACAATAAGTGTAATTACATTTCTCTTTTTAAGCTACGGTGTTTTAAAATGTGAAATTAAAGATGCAAAATCCAGATCTATGTGGTTTAATGAGGCCTAGCCAAATGAAAATAACATAACTCATTTGATAGTATAGGTATAAAAATATACATCTGGAAAATGTAGATATAGAAAACAGATATGGAAAAAAAGTACATGTGCAAAATCAAGTTTTCTTTTAAATGGTAATAGTTTTATATGAAAAAATACACTTTGAGCCACAAGTACTGGAAATAAGGAAGTTAAAAACAATAAATAAAGGAAGAACTCACTCTGGAGATGTAATAATATTGAATGAGTATGTAATAACATAGCATCAAAACAAAGCAAAAATTGAAACAATTACAAATGGTAATCGACATCACAATTTTAGAAGTGATTTTAATGTACCCCAGGAACTGATAAAGTAACCAAAAAACTGGTAATGCTATTGAAGATTTTAACACTGTAATTAGAAATCTGATCTAGTCTCTGTGTGTCTGTATATGTATACATCTAAGTATATAAAATCCTGTACACAATAAATAGAGAATACACATTGTTTTTTCAAGCATAAATGGAAAATATAGTTTTAAAATGTCCATAAAATAAGCCATAAAGTATATCACAATCAACACTAAAAATCAGCATTATACCTATCTAGCCAAAATGCATTAAAATGTCAATAAAATAAAAAACAACTGGGCATAGTTGTGCATGCCTATAGTTACAGCTACTTGGGAGGCTTAGGGGGGAGAATCATTTGAGCTAAGGAGTTTGAGAGCGGCCATTGCAACATAGTGAGAACCTATCTCTAAAATCGACAATGACGACAAAAACCCCAAATCTCCATAAGCTTATTAACTGAGAAGTAAAATTCTAACTAATTATTGAGTCAGAATAAAATATCACAAGGGGGTTTAAAAATACTGAGAGCTGAGTGACAGCGGAAACCCCGCATATCAAAACTATGCAATACAACTAAAGTAGGAAAAAGGGGGTATATTTCTAGCCTTAAATACATATATTGCTGTTCTTCCAAAATTTACCCATTTGGATCATAAGAATTCATTTTTAAGAAGAGTTTCATTGACTAATTCTATTTTAGCTCATGAAGCATTCCTTTGGCTCCATGAAGATCAAACTGATTTTATGGACTCTGAGCATCCTGAGATGAGATCCATCAAAAGCAGTCATCATTCCAGTTTTATCACTGATATGTTGTGTTAAGTAATCTTTTCAGAACACCCATGGTTTCCTACTTAACAGCAGTAAAGATATCATGCAATTTATTCAGAAACTGATATGTTATTTGCATAATTTCCCTTAAATCTTTTGTCTTTACCATTCTCTATTGTTATTATTTGTATTAAAGATGAATTTACATAAACTTTGAGTATTATGAATATGTTTGGTTTGTGACAGAGTCTTAAGTATACAATATAACATAGATTTGAATTTAATGAAAACAAGCAAATACCCATATTTTGGATAAATTGACTAGGGGAATTGGCTTATTAGGAGTTTCAATAAGTAAGTAAGCTACTGAAGTAATTTTGTTCATTTTAATAAGACTGATGTCACTTTAGCATAAGTGCATGTCAATTTTGGAGCTCAGGGATTCATAAAAATACCTAGCAGAGAAACTATTGAAAATAATATTAATTATATTTTTAAATATTGGTGTTTCTTACTCTTGTAAGGTGGAAATTAACAATATTAATAGAACATAAGTAAACTAAACAATTAATGGGTTAAGTTTTCAATTCAAGGGTTAATTAAATAAATAAATCCAAAGGAAGCTGAAGTAAGTAAATCATAAATGTAAGAGCAGAAGCAGATGACTTAGAAGCTAACCAAAAGCTAATTCTTTGATAAAGTATCAAATAGACAAACTCCTGCATACCTGATGAAGGTGAAAAAAAGAAAAACATAACAATATTAGAAACAGAAAGGAGAACATAAATGCATATAAAGTGGAGATCTTTTAAGTCATAAAATAACTTCCAATAAGTTTTTAAAAACTCAAAATAATAATTTTATAAGAAATACAAATTACCATAATTGACCCCAGAAGACACAGATAAACCAAATAAAACTATAAACATTAAAGCCATGGACTCACTGGTTAAAATCTATCCATATACCAAAACCATCAATTCACTTGCTTTTACAGGTGGGTTTTTATACCATCCAAGGAACAGTTTGTTTTTTTTTTGTTGTTTCTAAGAGAGCGGGTCTCCATGTGTCTTTGCCCACCCCCACTGGAGTGCAGTGGCATCATCACAGATCATTGTAACTTTGAACTCCTGAGCTCAAGTGATCCTCCTGCCTAGCTCCTGAGTCACTGGGACTAAAGGCACAGGCCACCAAACCTGGCTTTGTTGTTGTTGTTAACGTTTTGAAGAGATTGGGCCTCACTATGTTGCCCAGGCTGGTCTCAAACTTCTGGCCTCAAGTGATCCTCCCACCTCAGCCCCACAAAGTGCTGACATTACAGTTGTGAGCTACAATACCCGGCCAGAAAAAATGGTTTTATGCAAATAGTTCATTGTATACTTCTTAGGGCTTCAATCTAGGTGAAATAATTCTGTAAGAAATAAAGCTGAACATGGTTATCATTGTTAAAGTGGGTATAATGTAACATTTTCATTTGGTGATAAAAATATCTATTATTTCTCTGATGGCCAGTGGTGATGAATATTTTTTCATGTGTCTGTTGTCTGCATAAATGTCTTCTTTTGAGAAGTGTCTGTTCATATCCTTCACCCGCTTTTTGATGGGGTTGTTTGTTTTTTTCTTGTAAATTTGTTTGAGTTCTTTGTAGATCCTGGATATTAGCCCTTTGTCAGATAAGTAGATTGCAAAAATTTTCTCCCATTCTGTAGGTTGCCTGTTCACTCTGATAGTAGTTTCTTTTGCTGTGCAGAAGCTCTTTAGTTTAATTAGATCCCATTGGTCAATTTTGGCTTTTGTTGCCATTGCTTTTGGTGTTTTAGACATGAAGTCCTTGCCCATGCCTATGTCCTGAATGGTATTGCCTACGTTTTCTTCTAGGGTTTTTATGGTTTTAGGTCTAACATTTAAGGCTTTAATCCATCTTGAATTAATTTTTGTATAAGGTGTAAGGAAGGGATCCAGTTTCAGCTTTCTACATATGGCTAGCCAGTTTTCCCAGCACCATTTATTAAATAGGGAATCCTTTCCCCATTTTTTGTTTTTGTCAGGTTTGTCAAAGATCAGATAGTTGTAGATGTGTGGTATTATTCCTGAGGGCTCTGTTCTGTTCCATTGGTCTATATCTCTGTTTTGGTACCAGTACCATGCTGTTTTGGTTACTGTAGCCTTGTAGCACATTTTGAAGTCAGGTAGCATGATGCCTCCAGCTTTGTTCTTCTGACTTAGGATTGACTTTGCAATGTGGGCTCTTTTTTGGTTCCATATGAACTTTAAAGTAGCCATCAGAGAAATGCAAATCAAAACCACAATGAGATATCATCTCACACCAGTTAGAATGGCGATCATTAAAAAGTCAGGAAACAACAGGTGCTGGAGGGGATGTGGAGAAATAGGAACACTTTTACACTATTGGTGGGGCTGTAAACTAGTTCAACCATTGTGGAAGTCAGTGTGGCGATTCCTCAGGGATCTAGAACTAGAAACGCCATTTGACCCAGCCATCCCATTACTGGGCATATACCCAGAGGAATATAAATCATGCTGCTATAAAGACACATGCACACATATGTTTATTGCGGCGCTATCCACAATAGCAAAGATTTGGAACCAACCCAAATGTCCAACAATGATAGACTGGATTAAGAAAATGTGGCACATATACACCATGGAATACTATGTAGCCATAAAAAATGATGAGTTCATGTCCTTTATAGGGACATGGATGAAGCTGGAAACCATCATTCTCAGCAAACTATCGCAAGGACAAAAAACCAAACACCGCATGTTCTCACTCATAGGTAGGAATTGAACAATGAGAACACTTGGACACAGGAAGGGGAACATCACACACAAACACGGGGGCCTGTTGTGGGGTGGGGGGAGAGGGGAGGGATAGCATTAGGAGATATACCTAAGGTAAATGATGAGTTAATGGGTGCAGCACACCAACATGGCACATGTATACATATGTAACAAACCTGCACGTTGTGCACATGTACCCTAGAACTTAAGTATAATAAAAAAATTTTAAAAATCTATTATTTTAAAGGGTACTAAAACACTTCAGAGGTAAAGTGTAATGGCGAAATTCTAGAAGACACCCAAATTGGTTTTTAGAGAGAAGATGAGAAAGCTGTTAAAGTCATCCTTCAGACAGAGAACAGAAAATGTGTCTGGGAAAAGATCGAGGCTTTGAGAAGGAAAGGAATCAGTGCTCTTCTTTTAGGAACCAATACCTGCCACCAGAAACTCCTGAATTTAGAAGTGTATTCAAAGTGAGATGTGGTTCAGATAGCAGGTGAAGACCCTGAGCTCCATCCATTGACCAACCAGTTGATGAATATGCCTCAGGAAAACCACAGGACAAAGAAAAACAAAGTGCAAGGATAAGTTTTTTTCAGAGATCAAAGTCTCTGTAATTCAGACAGACATGAAACTCTTCGGTTTCATATTTCAATTTCAGGATAGCCTGGATCCCAGGGGAGATGTCTTCATGAGCCAAACTGCTTTCTATCTTTCCCCTTAAAATTATGAGAATATAATTTATTTAATTTCATGACAGCAGGATGGAGGGAGGTGGAAAATTCTGCATCTTACTCCAACTTAGGGGCAGAGAAAATAAAAAGAGCAGAGTGACCAGTGACACTTGAAAGGAGACGGAAATAGGCCAGCCCCACAAGACCTTAAGATATGGGAATGTATGTTAGGGGGAGCCCAGGACAAAGAAGGAGGCTCTGTTACTTTAGACAGCAAGGTACTCAGTGCTTTGTCCTTAAACCTTGAGAAGAAATACAGTCCATGTCCAAGTTCACCTAAATTAGCAAAAACCCCAGTGGACCACTTCACAGGCAAAGAAATCAGAGGAGGCAATCTTAAAACACATCAGAAAATTTTATCTCAATTCTTTGGCTACGCGTTATTCCAGGTTGTAGAACCCCATCTCTCTATGCAAGATTTATCAAGCAAAGTGTGTATTTATAACTATAAAAATAATCAACTGTTGCTCAAGATATAAATATTCAAAGTAAAAGAATAATGTGAATTCACATGTGCGAGGACCTAAGTAAGAAACAAATGAGGAAACATTTCTTGCCAAAACTTTTAAAGCTTTTCTGAAGTATACTAAATTTGCTGTGCTTAAAAAAAAATATTTTGACCTACTTTATAAACACATAGTCATCATCATCTTTATCATCATCACCGTCATTATCATCATTGTTTTGGTAAATTTTATAATTATGAAACTACTTTTTCTGGACCAAGTAATTAGGATGTTGATTTTCCCTGATAATCAAGTGTAACAATTAAGAGCTAAGCTGAATCATTCAATGCTTTGCCAAAAATGGATTTTCTCACTTTGATTGTAATATTTCTAAGATTATATTAGCTTATAATATATAATGTAATATATATTATATTAGCTTATAATATATAATGTAATATATATTATATTAGAAAACTATTCTGAATTCACCATCAGCCATTATTTAAACCCCTACAAATGTTATTCGGATCCTGCACTTTGGATAACTTGTCAATTTAACCATGTTTAGATTAATCACTAGCAATGTTTCTCCATGTTCTCTGAGGCAGGTAAGGTTCTCTAAGGCACACAACTGGCATAAAAGTGCCCCAAATAGAAACCATGGCATTTTGCAGGCGTTAGCATTTGCATTACCCCACAGTATCACATCCACCTGCACAGCTCAATTCCTCTTCATTCCCAAATATGAGCAACTTAAGTCACATAACCCACCACAAAACAGCTTTTTCAGAACAAAAGTTGAAAGAGAAATGACTAGATGACTGTTTAATGCGGTACAAAAGTGTCCCACAGCACCAGAACGGTCTTGCTTAAAACCAAACAGAAAGTTCAGGACCCCGGGAGCAAGAGGAGGGGCGTGGATTTCTGGGCATTTCCTGGCTCCTCTAGGAACACAGGGGAAGCTGCAGGACGAGGCTGGGCTCTATGCAGGAGAATCTAGAGAAAATACCCCAGGCCCCAGCATTTTGGACTCTAAAACTCCACTTTCTGTCCCGAGAAATATACCCTTCACTCTACCCACGGCAGTCTCCGTTTGGCTGTTCAGACCACTCTCTGGGTGGAAATTATCATCTCTGTGACACTCAAAGGCAGAAAGGAAAGATAAAGTAGTAGCCAGAGACGTTCCAAATTTGGGGGAGGACAGGAGGTGCAATACGTGATGATTTCCACAGCCAAGCACAATGCAGGGAAGAGCAGAAACTGGCAACTAGAACAGAGGGGGCCCAGGGAATATAAACATATCTGGGCTAAAAAGATGCTAGTGGAGAGACAAATACACTTGTTATGCAAGCAAGCATGAATGCCTTTAACAAAATACCACACAATGAAAGTGAGATGGTCCAATAAAATGAATGGAACAGGACAGCAAGAGAGTAAGTGCAGGAAGGTAGCCCACAGAATAAGAACAGTTGTGGAAGGCTGAGGGCAAAACAGAAGTAAAGAGAGACAGGAGGCAGCCCAGGACAGTGAACAGTGGAAAAGGTTCTGTAGTGCCAGAAACTGTACAGTTAACTACTGCTACTCTGATTACACTGCTGTCCTCACTGCTACTAATGATGACAGTATGGATGGAGTGATGGAGTGCTTACAGTGTGCCCAGCTTTATTCTAAAGATGTTACCCATTCATTCTCATTTAATCCTCACAAAAGAACAAGCCTTCTGGAAATGCACAAAGATGAGAAATGAGACAGACCTGGCTGTAATTCTGGCTCACCACCCACCACCAAGTTAATCTCCCTATTTCTTCATTTTCTCCTATATGAAACCAGGAAATCAACACCTACCCGGCATGGTGACTGTAAAAATTAGAGATAATACCCTTAAGTGCCTCATAGCGGCTGTTATTACTGTAATTAATCTGATTAAAACAATCAGGAATGATGAACAAAGGAAAGAGTTGGAATAGAAATGGCAACAGAGAAGCAGTAATGGAAACAGGCACAGAAGCAGCCCTCCAGTGATGGAGCCTTGAGGCTCAGAGAGAGTGACAGGGAACAGGTCATTCATTCTGGCTTGTCACTTTGTGTGCTTCTGGGTGCAAATTCACTCAGAGTTTCCACCTCAACTAGTGGGAGTATTAATAACACCACTCCCTACAGGGCGGGCTTGTGGCATCTGAGTTTATTATTAGAGGCAATGAATTTACAAACATGTGCGTATCTGGTTGGTAGATGGGGAAGCCCATCTCCTTATACCATTTCTCGGTGGAATTAAGACACTCGACTAGTAGCACCACGTCAAAGCCAGTCAATTACAGACTTCAGAGTCATTAAATAATATGTGTCTCTCTTAGTCACCACTAATAGAATCTGATTAATCTTATCTGGCATGAAGATTTGCTTCCGGTTTACCTACCACAACTTCCACCCTCCTGTAAACCATCACTTCTACCTGCTTTGCACTCCTCTCCCAATTTATGCCTTTGTTCATTCCTCTCTGGAATGTTGCTCCCTTTTCTCTCTAACTGACCAGATCCTGGTCATCCTGGAAAATCCAGTTTAAATGTTTGCTCTGCACAGGAAGTGTTCTCTGCTTCCCTGCAATGGCATACTATCATTTCTGAGTTTGTCACCCTACTCAGCACTGTCCTAGGCAATAATCACATAGTGTGTACGCCTCTCTCCACTCATCAATAAGCTCCCTGAGGATGGCAGACAATGCATCTTTTCATTCTTTATGGAAATCTGCCTCATCTCACAGGGTAAAGATGTAAAACACATGTAATGCATACATTCTTTGGACCTAACAACTTATTCGAATCATTATAACAGTAGTTAATATATTTCAGGATTTTTATAAAGTCTTTAAAATATAAAGTAAAAATAATATAAAGCACCATGCTCATAACATAAAAGTTTCTGGGGCATGGGTAATGAAGATGAGAAAATATATTCTGAGGTTTCTGCTTTCAAAATGAGAGTTAAAGGTAGTGCGAAAGTGGGTAATTTTTTTTTTTTTTTTTTTTTTTCCTGAGACAAGGTATCTCTCTGTGGCCCAGGCTGGAGTGCACTGGTGCCATTCATGGCTCACTGCAACTGCAACCTCCTAAGTTTAAGAGATCCTCCTCCCTCAGGCTCCCGCCTCAGCCTCCAAGTAACTGGGAATACATACGTGCACCACAACACCAGGCTACTTTATTTATTTATTTATTTATTTATTTATTTATTTATTTATTTTTGAGACAGAGTCTCGCTTTGTCACCCAGGCTGGAGTACAGTGGCGATCTCGGCTCAATGCAACCTCCGCCTCCTGGGTTCAAGCAATTCCCTCCCTCAGCCTCCTGAGTAGCTGGGATTACAGGCGCCCACCACCACGCCCGGCTAATTTTTTTGTATTTTTAGTAGAGATGGGGTTTCACCATGTTGACCAGTGATCCTCTTGATCCACCCGCCTCAGCCTCCCAAAGTGCTGGGATTACAGGCGTGAGTCACTGCGCCCAGCCGATTTTTTATTTTTGTACTGTTTGGTCTTGCTATGTTGCCCATGATGATCTCGACCTCCTGGCTTCAAGGAATCCTCACGTCTGGGCCTCCCAATGTGCTGGGATTACAGGCTGGGCCATTGTCCTGGGCCCAGAGTTAACTATTTTAAAATATGCATCTCACCTCACTGGCCTCAGCTACCCCTGAAGCAAAAGCTTCCTGGAGAGTGACAGCCTCAACCCAATAGAGGGAGGAGAAAGGGCGTTTCTATTGCAGCTGCAAGCACTCAGGTGTCCCCGGTCCCCTTCCATGCACCTCATTATTCAGCAGGGTCTGTGTCACTGCCAAGGCGCCTCTCTCCTGTAGCATCCAGGGTTTTAACCACATTATGAATAGCCCCGCGGTTCGTCTGCACCTCTCTCCCTGCAGGTGAGACTGGTACACTTCAATAAACAGATCTCACTCAACTTAAGCAGAGAGCTGACAAACTTGGCGTTCCGTGCGGCAGAAGTAAGCAGCAATCGTTAAGTTTGTAGAACTTACATTGGGGGCCATTTCAAGGCCAATGTTTGCTTAAGAACCAAAACTCGAAGCTGCTCTTCCAAGGGTCCTTTTCAACCAGAAGAAGCTGCTCCATCTGTCGCCCCTGCCCTGATTCGAGATGAGGCAGTCACTATCTAGAGGTCAGCTGGCTGACCCAGTCACCCTCCAGGTGTCCCCCCGAGATCGCCCCCTCCCATTCCCCACGAGTCCAGCTCGCTCACCAATCTTGGCCAGGGAGGCCAGCAGAATCCAAAGGGTGATCTCGAAGGGGATCTGCACGTGGGGGTAATCCAGAGTAAACACAGGCAGCCGGCTCTCCTCGAACAGCGTCGTTCCGGGAGCCACCACGCTCGCAGGGCTGGGCGGGCTAGAACTGGTGCCCATGGCCCTCGGCGCGTTCAACAAGGTCTCTGCCAGGGCGCCCACGGGCCCCGCCACCTGCAGGAGCAGCAGCAACAGCATTTGAGGCGGTGGCGCCCGCAGGCTCCTCCAATTGCTCAGTGGTTCCATGGGTGCCGCCGGCTGCCGCCGAGGGGACCGGCGGTTGGCCCTCGGAACGCTCAACGCATCGCGCGCGGGCTGCGCAGCCCGCTCCGCCCTGCCGCGTGCAGAGCAGGGCAGCGAGAGCCACCCGCCGCTGCTGCGGGACCGGGTCTCTGCAATCAGAGGGCTAGGTCCTCGCTGCGAGCAGGCGCACTGCCTGGCGAGGCACGTGCAGGGCGACGAGAGGCCACTGCGCGGACCCTCAGCAGCCCTCAGCCGCCCTCCTCCGCCGGCCGCCGGCTCATGCCCGTGCGCTGCTCTCCAGCCGCAGCTGCAGGCCCTGCCCAGGGCGGCCCGCGGGCGGGGGCGGGGCGGGCGCGGCGCCCAAGCCGCGGGGCAGGAGGACAAGGGGACCTGGCCGGCACACCGCGCACCTGCTCGAGCCCGCGGGGAACGCGGGGCCCCAGTGACCGCGGGGGCGATGGCTGCCCTCCGTTCGCGCAGGCACCGCGCGCCAAGACCCGCCACCCCCAGAGCCGGCGAACTGTGGGTGGAAACGCCGCATCGGGCGCATGGTGGCCGGAGCTGTCTCCGCCCCGGAGGCAGCGTCGGACGTCCATCCAGTGAAGGGACCGGCGCGACCCACGCGTCGCGCCCTTCCCTCCTCCCCCGCCCCCGCAGGCTCCTGCAAGGGGACGCCCCGGTGCGCTGGGCGCGCGGGGAGGCGCCACAGGCTCGCGGTCCGGAGGAGAAGCCCGGGCGGGTAGAGGAGTGCTGTCACCGCAGCCCGGCGCTGTGGAGGCCAAGACAAGGCAGGGGGTTCCCTGGACGTACAGAAAGTTTAGGAAAGCTAAATTTTGTTTCCTTTCCGAGAGTTATCAACTCGCGCACAAGGTGCTCTGCACAGGGAAACTCCCTGCGCGGAACTCAGTGTTCCCACGCCCCCACGGAATCAGAATCCTGTTCTCTCCTCTGCCACATTGTGCTCCTTTCACCCGTTTGCCACACTGTCGCTGCCACTTTTCTTCTCCCTCCCCCAGCTCACGTAAAACCAAAACATCTTTCTCCGCTTTTAGGCTTAGAGGTGTACATGTCCAAGAGCATAAGAAATATAATTATTTCATGGAAAACCAGTGATTTGCCTCGCTCAGATTGACTTGCTCCGCTAATTACAGGACAGGCTGTGGTCAGGAAAAGAAAGGAAGCGTGATTCTCCTTCTGGATCTAGAAGGGCTTTCTCATGCAGAGAGCCAACCTTTCCTGTCCTTCAGAGCTCAGCCTTCTTCACTGGTTGCGATCTCACTGTTTGAGCATCTTTATCGCCAGAAACCGAAATGAGCACAAAAGGGACTAGTTGCCATTCAATTAACTGAAAGTTTTCCCTTTGATATTTATGAAATAAAATCCTCTTTTCTTAATCTTTGATGTGTCAAAACACGTGGCTTCTACTATTAAACAAACACCAGGCAGTTGGACCTTCAAAGCAGTTTTTTTTTTTTTTTTTTCAAAGTTCTAACACAGAAAATCAGTGAGATGTCAGCAGAGGGTACAAGAAAAATAAATCCTCCACCTGCATAGAAGAAAATAAGGAACAGTCCTCTTTGGGCCTTCGAAGTAATGGAGGGACAGGTCCAGGCTAAAAAGAGAGAAGAATTCTGAGAGATGTTACAGAGCACTACTTCATTTGATATTTCACAAAGCATCAGTTTTTCAAAAGTGCTACAGAATTGAAACTGAAGATATTATCTTAAGAAGAATCACTGGGCAGCCAAAACTCAGCCTCCCCTTCTCCTTTCACTGGAAACTTTCATTAAAGGTATGTGCTTAACATACCCCTGTGAAAAGGCAGCAAATAAGAGCTTTTTAAATTTTTCGAGTATCTATCTCTACATGGGAAGCTCAATACAAGGCACTTTACTTGCATTTTTTTGTTAATCATACAAAGCCAAAGAGGCAGATATTTTTTACCCATTTTATAAGTGAAGAAATATAGTGTGAAATGTATAAAAATAAACAAATAGACTTAATCAAGTTTACATATTAAGTAAGTGTCTGGAAGGAATTCACATCCAGGACTACCCCATGACTAGTTGCCCATAAACAGCAGGCTATATTTTCAGCTACTTTAAAATAAGCAGTGGAGAATATTTCAGGGATTGTTCAAAAAAGTTATAGCAGGATAAAGTTTCAGTAAGTGAATCAGGCAGTTCTACAAACTTAGTGACATAGTAATAGGGAGAGGGCACATTTAGACGATAATTTCTAGGAGTTTGTCATACAACACTTTTAAGAATGATTGTGCATCATGAACAAGAAAATGAATGACAAATCTGTTTCCGGGCCCTCACTGCCCATAAACCCTATGTGGTATCACTTTAACTTTATACATCTATGCTACTGCAGTTAAAGGCTATCCATTTTTTTTTACATTTGAAAAAAAAAGTCATTTTATTTATTCTTGTAAATGAGAGGTGAAGAAATTAGTTTAAAAAGACATTCTTTTCATATTTCCCTTAAAGCAAATTTTAAAAGAGTTAAATTATGTCCCTATGCTGAAAGCAACTTGGCCTGGCTATTTCTTCAAAGTGCCCTCTGACTAGGAGCTCAGCTGTGAAAGTGATAACACCACCCACGGAATGACTGAAGCAAGCAGCGAAACGTGTGTACACATTTTAAATCCTTTAGTGGTTTATTAGCGACCTTTGGACGTCTTACCTGGTAGCTGAATTTCTGGACTAATTGGGGGGTCTTCTTTTATGCCCTTTGATCTCCCATAACTTTTCAGCACTTAATCATTTTGCTTTTCTCCCACTGAAAAGCTCTGTGAAGGTATTGGTCTGTTTAACTCATTCTTTTACCCGGAGACAGTGAGTACCCGCTAAATGTGTATTGGATGAATAAATGTATGATTGACAGTGAAATCAACAGCTCTCACACACTACGGATCTGAGCTGCAGGCCTTTCTCACAGTTAGATAAGTTGCAGGATGGACATGAATTCTCCTAGTTTCACGTGAAACGTTTTCCTCCAGTGATCCCTGGTTCACATTTTGGCATCTCTCATGTCTTTTTTCCCCCTTTTACCCAAATGATGTGCGAATTTAATCACATTACAAGATTTCTAAATATTTTTAGAAATTGTAGTTACCTGATTTGAGATTGACTTTCACATAGCATAGAAATATTTACTAGGAATTTATGAATCTTCTAAGGCAAATGCATACTTTTGTCTGCACTTTGCTCAAGAGTGGTCCATTAGAATATTACTGTATTTAATGGAGTACTTTAATAGGAATAACTCTCCTGAATTATACAGCCATCAAGCAAGACAGTAGATCTGGCATCACTAGGAATCACAAAGGATTTTGGAATACTTTCTGGTACAAGGGAAAGAAACTAGTAAGATAAGGCTGAGTTAGCTTAAGAGGACATGCACCTTAAAATATAAAACTGTGAGCTGTGCAGGGGAGATTAGGATCCTGACCTAACCCAGGACTGATCTTAAATCCCCCGCTCCTGCACTGGAAACTTCAGGAGGAACTGAAGTTTAACTTTGTGTCTCTTGCCATACAGAGCTTAGAGCTTACTGAAGAGTTGTAGAATGTTGAAACCTCAGGAACTTCTGTATGAAGGAGCAGGCAGAGGTCTCTGCATGCCAGCAAACATATTCTTCACAACTCCAAAAGGTTTAATGTGCTATCTGCCTTTTTCAGATGTAGAGTGGAGGCTGACAGAGAGGAAGGGAACTGTTCATTAGTGGCAGTAGCTCTTCTGCACCACAGTGCGGCGCCAGAGGTTAGCACCTCCCTTAGAAGCTAGTATGCAGGAGCAATGTATGCTCAATCAAGAGACAGAGACCAGGCAACGGCTCCATCCTCAGATACCAGTGTAATAGTCACAATAGTTACTAATAATAGTTAGATACTAATATGTCATACTATTCTTTGCACATTTTTATAATATTCGCATTTTATATTCCCCTTTCTTTAAAATCTACGTTGCACAACCACCAGCCATTAGTTGTGTAATATGTCAATTGAGAATCTTTGCCTATAAAAAGTTGACACTCATAATATTGTTGATTTGGTTATTTTATTATTATATTTGAAAGTTCTCAATGTTTAAACTACTTTCTTTTTTTAAGAGACTTAATTCTCAGCAAAAAATCTAAGGACTTCTTCCTACAGAGCAGTCATGCAGTGGTGTGAACATTTTACCGATACCCACAGAATTAATGCTTTTCTCTCTTTCTTTTTGGCCAAATATATTTGTTTCAGCAGAGAAATGCTTTGCTTTATGAAAAGGTACTTTCTGCAAATTCAAGCTTTTAAATAATCGTGGTACTTTTTTGTTGTTGTTTGGTTTTGTAGAGATGGAGTCTCACTGTGTTGCCCAGGCTGGCCTCAAACTCCTAATAATTCCTGGACTCAAGTGATCCTCCCTTCTCAGCCTCCTAAGTAGCTGGGACTACAGGCACACCACCACACCCAGCTAACAGTGGTACTTTTAATATTGAATCCTCCTAATATATTTAAGCTAAGAGTCAGTTTTCAGATGTCCAACCAGCAAGTTTTCCAGGGCTTTGGTTTTCCTCGATAAAATAAGGGACTTGGGGACAAGTAACTTTCTGTTTCTTTATAAAAGGTTTTAAAAATTTAAAATATTAATCTAAAACATCTGGGTAGAATGGACACACACCTACATCCTGGCTCATCCTGCTCCAGATACCGTGTTGTCACATGTGGGAAGAGAGACTCACTGTCCTTTCAACTCTGTCGCATATCATCTGAACTCTGGCATGCAATGCAGTCAGAAAGCAAAAATTGAACTGATCTTGCAGGGAGAAAAACTGAAGTCTGTCTTGGGTACTGATGCTTATATACTCTACTTCTTAGGGGAAAGAGAGATACGAAAATATGGATGGTTTTAGAGGGACAGTAAGTGACTTTTACAGTTCCCATAGGAACTTCTAAATAGAATCCTGTTGTTACATATAAGGCACACTCACTCATCAATTCAACAAATATTTGTAGAGTATATATAGTTGCTAGGTACCTGCAACTAAGCCTCTTTGTACCTTTGGGGACCCAATAAATGAGAGTGCTTCAAGGGATCATAGCAAAGATGTTTCTAGAAATAGGAGTGGAAAATAAGGGATACCTTTGCAAATGTATATTTTGTTTACTATTCTACAATTTACTTAACTGCTAACATACTGGAAATAGAAATCTGATCATTTCCAATCTTGGAAATAGAGAAAACAGAGTCAAAAATGCCTATCTTCAAAGAATGCCAGTCTTTACTCAAGCACCTTTCTCCACTTCCCACTGCTCTATGAACTTTAGTAATTTCCTAAAGCTTTTTGAGTTTCCATTCATCCAACCAAAGTTCACTCTAAAAAACATGTTTGTGTAGATCTTAACTAACAAGAGTTTACCTCAGAAAATCTCATCAGCTGCTTCCAATCTGAATGAGGTCCAGATTGTTCACAGAGGACTGTTTCTGTGGTTTCTTAGTAATTTCTTTATGGGGAAGAAAATCTAGTGAGTATACCTCTGAATCTCCATACTCCCTGTAGTCCCTGAGCTCATATTGTTCTACTATCAGCCTTAAAACTTGAAAACATCTAAAAGGGACAACATTAGCTTAAAACTTAGTGGGTATTACATTATGCCTTACCTATCTTTACTTATGTTTTTCATCCATCCATTCATCTATTCATCCATCGATTCATTTCTTTATTTGTACAACCAAAAATTAAGTATTTTTTAGCTTTCTGAAAATCAACTATGTGCAAAGCATTCATTCCTGCAGGAGATACAGAGATGGATCACATGAATCTTGCCCTCAAGAACTATAGAACATGACAGAAGAAATATAGTAATACTGTTGGGGCTAAAGTAAGTTTCTCTTTACCCTCAGTAGTTTTGCTGAAAAACCAACTCACAGTAAGGCAGATTAATAAGAGAAGAGGCTTTACAAATTTATTACTGCCATGAGCATGGGGAGAATCACAGAGTGTTTTGCCAATATCCCAATGGGGTACTGATGCTGTTATATTTCCTAGGGGAAAGGGAGATAGGAAAGTGTGGATAATTTTAGGAGGATAGTAAATTATTTTTACAGGAATTTGATGGGCTTGAAGAGCATGCGATGATCTGGGGCAACGTCTGTTGAGCCCATAGAGCAGAAAATTGTTTGTAACAAAAGTCTGTCCGGGTAAGTTGACAGACTTCAGTCTTTCTTCCTCCAAGATAAGTTCAGTTAATAAAAACTCAGAGAAGGGACTGGAGGTAATTGTTTTTTCTCTTTGGTAAGTCCAGACTTTAGACAGATAAGGGAACTTCACAGAACAACTTTATCCTGCACTTAGGGGGAGATGGTGGGTAACAGGAAGACCAGAGAGACCTTGGGGCCTCTTCTTCAGTTCAGCATGAACAAAGTACTATACTTTGAGGTATCAGTTTTTGAGCTCCAACATTAGCAGTGGCTAATATTTGCTGAGTACACACAATGAGACAGGCTCTTTTTCAAACACTGTATCCACCATCTCATTAAATATTTATAATACCCTAAAATTGGGGTATCTATTTCACAAATAAGAAAGCTAAAGACAGAAAAATTATGTAACTTGCCCAAGGTGACACAGCTAGTCAAGACTTGAATATAGGTAATTTGACCCCAGAAGTTACACTCTTAAACACTATGCTACAGAATAATGATGGTAAATACAATGATGGTAATAAGGATGGTGATGATGGTGATGGCGATGATGGTGATCATGATGATGATGGTGGTGGTGATGATGATGATAGCGATGATAATTATGATGTTACCATGAATTTAGAGATTCTAGTATTCTTTTACTTACTAGTAAACAACAATCCTATGTGGTCAATATTATGTGCCCTAGTTTAGGAAATAAGAAATGTAGGACTCAGAAAAGTGGAGAAAGTTGATCAAAAGCTATTCAGTCTAAGTGAAAAAATTGATACTAAAACACGAGTCTCTTTCTCGTCTTCTATACCATGCATACATAGCTACAAGAGTGCTTAGAATGTGAGAAGCAACAAGATAAATAAATATCAAAGGTTTTGGGAATTAGGGAAGGAACAGAGGCCTTAGCACATAGGGTCCTGGAGGCCCTGGCAAGGACATCAGTATTTACACTAAGATGGGAAATCTTTGGAAGGTCTGGGCAGAATCAAGTGAGATTATCTGACTTTTATTTTAACAGGTTTCTTCAGTTCTTTCATTGAGAATAGACTTTATGGGAGCAAAGAGGAAAGCAGAGACAAAGGTAGAAGGCTTCTAGAATAATCCAGGCAAGGGATGATGCTACTTCGACTCAATTTGGTGACAGTAGGAGTTATAAGAAGTGGTCAGATTCTAGAGATGTTTGAATTCTGAATATATATTTGAAGGTAGGTCTCAGATTATTACTAAAAGATCAGATTTGGAGGGTGAGAGAAAGAGAGGAAACTTTTAAGTTAACAGTAGGCCATTTTGCTCTGAGGACTAGAAGAATGGAGTTGCTTTTAACAGAGACAGGGAAGGTTGTGGAAGAGGTAGGTGAGGGAGATATTTGTCAGGAATTTTGGAGATGGTAAATTTACGGTACCTGTCACACCTCTAAGTGGAAATGTGAAAAGCAATTGAATATTCAGGTTTGGAGTTTAGGAGAGAGGATCAGAATGGATACATAAATCTCTGGATCATCAACCAATCAATTGGCATATTATTAATAGTTATGAAAATACTGTGCTATTACAGAGAAACTCAGCCCCTAAATGAAGGAGCTGAAATTCAAGCCCCAAACCCTAGTGACTGAAATGAATATAAATCTCTCACTCAGTTGAAGTCCAATTCACAATAGCAAAAAACAATTGATTTCTAGGAGGGGTTCTGCTCCACAAGGTCATTCAGGAATCTAGGCTAACAGAGGCTTGCCAATTGGCATCTTTACTCTGCTGGTATGGAGGACAAAGAAATGACGCACATAGGAAATTTTGGGGAGTACAGATCACTTCTGTTCATACACCATTGGCAAGAAGTAGACTAGTGGTCACATTTAGATGTGAGAAGAACTTGGAAATATAGTATCTGGCTGAGCAGTATTTTTTTTCCCAAGCAACCATTCTACACCAGGTAAGGGAAGTACTGGTCTTTAGCAGTTAGCTGGCCACCTGTTCCACAGCTAGCACTGAGATCATCTATGAAGTGAGTGTAGGAGGGAAAATGAAGAGGCCCAAGGACTGAACCATAGGGCATACCCACATTTGGAGGCCAAGGAGCTGATTAAGAACCCATGAAGAGACTGAGACATTAAGAAAATAAGAAGAAACTCATGAGTGCTACATCCAGGGAGCCAAACAAAAAGAGTATTCTATAGAAGAGAGTGAAAAACAGTATTAAATGCCACTGATGGGTTAAGTAAGATGAGGACTAACACATGGACTTTGATTGAAAATCACGGAAGTTTGGGGACCTTGAGAAGAAAAACTTTTGTGGAGCAGTAGGTGTAAAATCCTGACAGGAGTGGATTCAAGAAAGCTATGCAGGAGAGAAGTTGGAAATAGTGAGGATCAACATCTAGTTCAAGGAATTTTACTTGTGGAAGGAAACAAATAGACTTCTAGCTGGATGGAAACACACAGCTAAAGAAAGAAAATTTTTGGCTGGGCGCAGTGGCTCACACCTGTAATCCCAGCACTTTGGGACGCCAAGACAGCTGGATCACCTGAGGTCAGGAATTTGAGACCAGCCTGGCCAACATGACGAAACCTCATTTCTACTAAAATACAAAAATTAGCTGGGCTTGGTGGCACATGCCTGTGATTCCAGCTACTCGGGAAGCTGAGGCAGGAGGATCACATAAACCTGGGAGGCGGAGGTTGCAGTGAGCCGAGATTGCACCACTGCACTCCAGCCTGGGTGACAAAGCAACACCTGTCTCAAAGGAAAAAGAGAAAATGTTTAAAAATTGGAGAAATAACAGCATATTTGCATAGTGGTGAAAATAAATTAATGAAAATACAAAAATGGATGACTTAGAAGAGAAAAAAGGAAATAACTGAAGCACTGTTCCATTAAGATGAGAGGGATAGTATCTAGATGCTGGTTGAGGGATTGGGCTTGGCTAAGGACAAGTTATCCACAGCAACAGGAAAAGGAGGGCACACCTACAAGGTGGTGGGCAGATGTGAAAAGGAGAGCTTGGTAAAGTTCTGGTGTCATTGCTGTAATACTCCATTAACAGTGAGAATGAAGAAAGAGACATTGGAATTTTGAGGAGAAAGATGAAAATATAAAATGTTTATTAAAGAAAATAGAAGAGAAAATGTAGGAAAATAAATTCTAGATTCCTAACAGAATTAAGGACCCACTTGAGGTTAATAACCATGTATTTAAAATGGGACCAGTTATCTCAATTGTGTGTTTTCTGCATCCTGTATTCACTTGCACAGGTGTAAACATGGAGTGAGCAGAGATCAGACTTAACCTACATTGCAGTTTATCAGGCATATAGGAAGGGGCGAGTGCTTCTGCAAAGGAGTGGTATATGGTGGAACATGGAATTTATGCCAGGTATGAAGGAAGAGCAGACATGGTTGAGATAGGAGGTGGGGATCCCTTGGTAGGATCAATGGCTTTCAGCTGCCTCGGTGGAGGCAATTAATAATGTAGTCAGAGTATTAGGAAGAATGAACTGGAAAAAAAGGAGGATTCAAGAGTAGAATGTTTTAACTTTGAACATATATATATATATATATATATATTTGTTTATTTTAATGTGTACTTTGGATTTTGAGAAAAGGGCTGCAAAAGTTAGCCATTGATTCATTTATTCAACAAATCTTTCAACTGATTTTTTTAGACTCATAATAGACACTCATAATTAACTACTGAAGTTAATTTTCTTACAGATTGCCATAAAACGTACATGGAAGCTCAAGCCTCAAGTCAAACTCTGAAGAAAGTTCTGACTCTAGAAGCAAATCTACAGCCTGTAAGATACTGATCTTGTAAGCTCAAATCTATCAACTGAAGATGTGGATCACAAGTGGTTTTTTCACAGGGCCACAGTCTGGGATTTCTTCTGATTTCCATGCCTAAGTAAAATATGCTATTTGTATTAAAAAGTAACAACCCTAGTTCTAGATCCCTGAGGAATCACCACACTGACTTCCACAATGGTTGAACTAGTTTACAGTCCCACCAACAGTGTAAAAGTGTTCCTATTTCTCCACATCCTCTCCAGCACCTGTTGTTTCCTGACTTTTTAATGATGGCCATTCTAACTGGTGTGAGATGGTATCTCACGGTGGTTTTGATTTGCATTTCTCTGATGGCCAGTGATGATGAGCATTTTTTCATGTGTTTTTTGGCTGCATAAATGTCTTCTTTTGAGAAGTGTCTGTTCATGTCCTTTGCCCACTTTTTGATGCGGTTATTTGTTTTTTTCTTGTAAATTTGTTTGAGTTCACTGTAGATTCTGGATATTAGCCCTTTGTCAGATGAGTAGGTTGCAAAAATTTTCTCCCATTCTGTAGGTTGCCTGTTCACTCTGATGGTAGTTTCTTTTGCTGCACAGAAGCTCTTTAGTTTAATTAGATCACATTTGTCAATTTTGGCTTTTGTTGCCATTGCTTTTGGTGTTTTAGACATGAAGTCCTTGCCCACGCCTATGTTCTGAATGGTATTGCCTAGGTTTTCTTGTAGGATTTTAATAGTTTTAGGTCTAACATTTAAGTCTTTATTCCATCTTGAATTAATTTTTGTATAAGGTGTAAGGAAGGGATCCAGTTTCAGCTTTCTACCATTTGACCCAGCCATCCCATTACTGCGTATATACCCAAAGGACCATAAATCATGCTGCTATAAAGACACATGCATACGTATGTTTATTGCGGCACTATTCACAATAGCAAAGAGTTGGAACCAGCCCAAATGTCCAACAACGATAGACTGGATTAAGAAAATGTGGCACATATACACCATGGAATACTATGCAGCCATAAAAAATGATGAGTTCATGTCCTTTGTAGGGACATGGATGAAACTGGAAAACATCATTCTCAGTAAACTATCACAAGGACAAAAACCCAAACACCGCATGTTCTCACTCATAGGTGGGAATTGAACAATGAGAACTCATGGACACAGGAAGGGGAACATCACGCTCCAGGGACTGTTGTGGGGTAGGGGGAGGGAGGAGGGACAGCATTAGGAGATATACCTAATGCTAAATGACGAGTTAATGGGTGCAGCAAAACAACATGGCACATGTATACATATGTAACAAACCTGCACATTGTGCACATGTACCCTAAAACCTAAAGTATAATAATAAAATAAAAAAAAACAACCCTAATCTAAGCATATACATTTAAAGATCTATAAAAATTTAGAGCAAGATTTAAATATCATAAACTGGTGAATTCAGTAATGTATTTCCAAATAATTTCCAGTGCTTAATCTGAGCTAGAATTCACTTGGTTAAAAAAATACATCACCCTGATATGGTTTGGATCTATGTCCCCACTCAAATCTCATGTCGAATTCTAATCCCCAGTGTCGGAGGTGGGTCCTGGTGGGAGGTGATTGGATCATGGAGGCGAAGTTTTCATGAATGATTTAGCACCATCCCCCTTTAGTACTGTAGAGTGAGTGAGTTGTCATGAGATCTGGTTGTTTAAAAGTGTGTAGCACCTCCTCTCTCGTCCTCCTGCTCGTGCCATGTAAGATGCCTGCTCCCGTATTGCCTTCTGCAGTCAGTAAAAGCTCCCCGAGGCCTCCCCAGAAGCAGATGCTACACCATGATTCTTATACTGAGTATAAATTACCCAGTGTCCGTATTTATAGCAGTGCAAGAACAGACTAATACACACCTTGATCTTGGTCTAAAAACCTATATCCTTCTGGGTCACAGATACTGCTTAGAGATAGTTTTGTCAGTTCTGGAATTCTGAGGAATACCTTAAGCAGAAAAATCCTTGCCGAGATGGTTTCATATGGCCCTCCATTTGTTTCTTGCAAGATAATCCATGAGTCTCCCCGCTGTGTTCCTTCGTGACAGGGGCCAGTAACTGTCCCCGTCTGTTTATACTTGTGCCTTCCCATTATACTCAAGCTCCACGGCTGAGTCATGGGGTTTGGTAGAAGAGTAGCACTTGGCAAATGCTCAGTGTTTGAATGAGTGAAAAACATCAGTGAATGGCATCCATTGGCTTTCTGGTCATTTCCTATTTCATTCTCAAAGTGTTCTTTTTCATTCTCTTTGCCATTCTGTCAAATGTCTGTTCTTTGCAGTTTTTCCTAAGCTCTCCTTTCATCTTTTATACATGCTTTCCTCATTCTTGAAAAGTATCCAGATAAAGAAAAGGAACTTGAATCACCTGATATGTATGAACTAGCTTAGAGCTGTCTTTTTCTACTCAGGAGTCCTGGGAGCTTCCTCACAAATTGTAACTTTGTCTCACTCATGGCTTTCTCTTTAGATGGAAGTGACTGTGTTGTATACCAAAGACAGTTAATCCCTGTGGTTTCTTTCTGAAGTTAGGGAAACAGGCTTCTTCAAGCAATTGATGATTTTTCTGGAATATCCCCATTTTCTTTTTGCATATAATAAGTAGAATAATAAAATTTTTCTGCATCACATACAGTGGGTTTTCCAAAGCAGCACTTCTTGGTGTGTTATTAAATTTGCCCAGGATCCAAATCTATGGTTAGGCAAATGATCAAAGCCACTCCAGCAAGGCTGAATTTGAGCATAGATGCAGGCAGGGTCACCACAGTCTTAATCTTCTGAATATGCCACTGTTGGTCCCAGAACCACTGGCTCAACAGAGCGCCACTCCATTTACACCCCAGCAGGAAAGTTCCCCTCCCTCTCTTCCCATCCCTAGGAAGGGTGACATGGAAGCTGAAATATAGGGAATCAATTGACTGAATTAAAAGGAAAGGAAAGGGTACATGTATGTGAAAACCTCAATGAACAGTATAAAAGCAAGTACACACAACTGTTTAGGTGAAGACCAATGTCTTTACTCTTCCTTATGTTACCCTTTACCACAGAGTAATTGCAAAGCTTCCTTCATAAAATAAGACATTTTTCATTCAAAATGTAACCTCCCCCATCTTTCTAGAATGAAACTTTAATTGCAATCAACTCCATGTTGGCTGCCTGATTTCCAGGGCTGTGCATTGTCATTCTCAGTGACCAGGATTGTCCCTCTAGTATGACAGGTCCTCATTAAGTGTTTCCAGATGAGTTATACCATTTTATTTTACATCATAAATATATTAAAATTAGATCTCAAATATATTCTGGCAATGGGATATACAAAATGGATGAACCTGATAAATATGAAATCGGGATCAGAGGAAACCAGGACAAAGACATTTTCTACGCTCTTACCTGTTCTACGTGTTCTCTTTTGAAAGAAAAAGTGGAAGTTAATGCACAACAATTCTATACACTGCTTCTAATTCGTTAAATCTACTATTTACATTTTCAATTTTTTGATGTTTAGAAAATAGTACATAATTCCTGTTTATGCCATGGTCCCATGTAGAGAACATTTTGCATATTCTGGGCTTAGAGATTTGAGATAATTCAGGTATGCTCTTTGCAAAGATACCTGACTTAGCTTCCACACAAATTATGTTTCAAATATTAGGAAAGTTTTACTCCTTAAGACTAATTGTAAATGCGTATTTTCTGATATGCATTTAATATATTCCATGCTCTTCTGGAATATAGATTAAACTTTATGAAAAGTATTATAGTAGTTTTGAAGAGAAAACCATTAACTTAGGCCAAAGAACTGATATGGGATATATTTTCCTGTATTAAAAATAATGTTAACAATAATTATAATGCTCTCCTACTGCAAAAGTATGTGTTCAGTAAAATGGACAGACTATAAACATTCAAAAACAGATTCATTTATGAAGACAGTATGGCATCATCAAGACAAACAACCAAATATGCAAAATCAATGGCCCTAGAAATGAAATTTCATGTTACAGTGAGACTCACTGAGAATTCCATTGAAGAGTAAAATTGTCTTTCTATAAATATCCTCTTTTCCGGAATAATTGACCAAATATTAGACTTGATTGTTTATCAGTGCATATTATATTTACCATTCTTTGACAATTAAATATAAATTTTATACTTATCACATTGTTATCTTGAATTATTCTTTGACTTTATATTTGAATATCTTCTTTTTCCTCCTGGAATTTAGTAGAGGAAAAAAAATGAATGAATGTTACAAACGAATGAATAGTAAACAAAATAGAGTAGTTATCATGAATAACTTACAATATGGTCACATTTCTATAGCTTCTCAGGCTTTAATTCCTTGATTTTTTTCATTTATGAAATCAGAGTAATAAGGCCTACTTTAGACAGCGCTGTCAGGATTGACTGTGGAAATATATGTATAAGCACCTAGCACAGGTTTGCACAGAGTGCACACTGAATGAATATTAACTAACCACCCTATATGGCACCAGGTATTCCCTGCCAGACCCAAGAATTTCTGTATCACATAATACGATGCATAATGGCCAACAATATTGGTCAATAACACTTGCGTCCTTTATAAATCTCAGGAAATCATAAAAATATATATTTAGACTAGGCCTCAGTTTTCTTACACAAAGGGTGGACTCACAGTAATGTAACTTCTTCACAAGTGTAATTAGGAATGGATTGAAGGGACTTAAATTGTTGTATTAGTCCGTTTCCACACTGCTATAAAGATACTACCTGAAACTGGGTACTTTATAAACAAAATAGGTTTAATTGACTCACAGTTCCATAGACTTAACAGGAAGCATGGCTAGGAGGCCTCAGGAAACTTACAATCATGGCAGAAGGTGGAGGGGATGCAAGCAGGTCTTCCATGGTGGAGAGAGGGAGAAAGAGAGAGAGAGAGAGAGAGAGAGCAGGGGAAACTGCCAGACACTTAACAAGCAATCACATCTTGTGAGAACTCACTCATTACCATGAAAACAGCATGGGGAAAACCACCGCTATGATCCAATCACCTCCCACCAGGTCCCTCCCCCAATATATGGGGATTACAATTCAAGATGAAATTTGGGTGGGGACACAGAGCCAAACCATATCAATTGTCAGTGATTCAAAAGTAACTTATGATCTTACTTTTATTTTTATAACTTCTTGTAGGTACTTATGAAAACAACCAAAAGGATATTTAAAAATGGATGAGGAGGGGTAATTTTCCAGAATACCAGTCTATACTGTGCACTCAACTCACTATTTTCCTTTGCTTTTTTTTTTTTAAATGGAGTCTCTCTCTGTCACCCAGGCTGGAGTGCAGTGGCGCGATTTCAGTTCACTGCAACCTTTGCCTCCTGGGTTCAAGCGATTAGCCTACCTCAGCCTTCTTAGTAGCTGGGATTACAGGCATGCACCACCACACCCAGCTAATTTTTGTATTTTTAGTAGAGACGGGGTTTCACCAGGTTGGTCAGGCTGGTCTGGAACTCCTGACCTCGTGATCCACCCACCTCAGCCTCGCAAAGTGCTAGGATTATAGGCGGTAGCCACCGCACTCAGTCTCCTTTGCTTTAAAAAAAAATTGCTTTCTTCAGTTTCAATATTCAGAAGAAACACTATATTCCTTTGGATCTTTAAGTATGATGAACATCACGAATGGCTAAATCATATCAGATATGAAAATAAGAAACTAATTTCAATTCCACTGGACTTAATTTCACATCTACTCAGGTTTAAATTCAGGCCTATCTAGGTTTTAAGTTTTAGATTAAATTCACTCAGATTCATTTCCAACTACTGAAAAACTTTGGCAAAGTTGCCAAGCTCAGAAGTTAGTAGGTCAATGCGCCAAGAATTCCCTGCAGTCCTTGAAGTTAAAGGTTAGCAGAAAAGAGTTGCAACAGCACTTTATTAGGAACACACACACTATAACCATCAAAGAGGCTGCCTGTGAGAAGTTTCACTGGGCTTGAGGCACTGTTTTCCCAGATGTTCATGTTTAGTAGTTACATCACAAGTGTAAACCAGGTGATCCAAGCTCATGAACTGGAGCCAAATGAATCACTGAATGGAAAGCATTCAGAAGCATTTTTAGTAGTACTTACACGGGAGGTGACAGCCTCCATACTGCCAGCAAGAAAAGACAACATCCACATCCTAGTTATAACTAATGGTATCTTCAACTCCTATCCTTTCTTATGCTAAACTGGATATCTGACTGGAAAAAGAAAGAGCTGGGTCTTCAGGATTATACAAGCACATGAAAAAAGTGCACACACACATACACACACACTCCCAATCTTCTCCATTGCAATATCTGCATTTACATCTGTAGAGAATGAGGTCCTTAAGAATGCACTGAGGGCCGGGCGCGGTGGCTCACGCTTGTAATCCCAGCGCTTTGGGAGGCTGAGGCGGGTGGATCACGAGGTCAGGAGATCGAGACCACGGTGAAACCCTGTCTCTACTAAAAATACAAAAAATTAGCCGGGTGTGGTGGCAGGCGCCTGTAGTCCCAGCTACTTGGAGAGGCTGAGGCAGGAGAATGGCGTGAACCCGGGAGGCGGAGCTTGCAGTGAGCCGAGATCGCGCCACTGCACTCCAGCCTGGGCCACAGAGCGAGACTCCGTCTCAAAAAAAAAAAAAAAAAAAAAAAGAATGCACTGACTTGCCAGGCACAGTGGCTCACACCTGTAATTCCAGCACTTTGGGAGGCCGAGGCAGGTGGATCACCTGAGGTCAGGAGTTCAAGACCAGCTGGCCAACATGGTGAAACCCCGTCTCTACTAAAAATGCAAATATTAGCTGGGCATGGTGGCTCATGCCGCTAATCCCAGCTACTTGGGAGGCTGAGGCAGGGGAATCACTGGAACTCGGGAGGCAGAGGTTGCAGTGGGCCAAGATTGTCACTGCACTCTAGCCTGGGCAACAGAGAGAGACTCTGCCTCAAAAAAAAAAAAAAAAGGCACTGATTTGCTCAAAGGTCAGTGCCAACCCTAAGTAAAGAATTTTGCCTTCTGAGTCTCAGCTTGGTCTCTTCCCATTTGGCTAAATGACAACTGGTACTTTGATCATTCAAACAGGTTAGTGTGCCTTAAATATTTATTTTCAGGTATCTACCCGAGATTGATTGGGAAGTTTTTTATACGAATGTACAGCCTCAATAAAAGATGCTATGTGAAGGGCCAGGCACAGTGGTTCAAACATGTAATCCCAGCACTTTAGGAAGCTGAGGCAGGCGGATCACCTGAGCTGAGGAGTTCGAGACAAGCCTGGCCAACATGGTGAAACCCCATCTCTACCAGAAACACAAAAAAATAGCTGGGCGTGGTGGCAGGCACCTGTAATCCCAGCTACTTAGGAGGCTGAGGCAAAAGAATCGCTTGAACCTGGGAGGTGAAGGTTGCAGTGAGCCGAGATTACACCATTGCACTCCAGCCTGGGCAACAAGAGTGAAACTCCGCCTCAAAAAAAAAAAAAAATACTATGTGAATAAAACAGAATTTCAGATATAAAGAGATTACACACTATTGGACTGTCATCATAAAATATTATGTTTACATCAGTGTAAATGAGATTTAGGAGGAAAGGGTCAGATAAGGACAGAAGAGACATGAAAATTATTTTTCTGGTCCCAAAGAATGCAGGAACAGCCTCCTGACCTATGGAAAACAAAGAATTGGCCATTTTCCACGGAAAATACAAGCTCACTCAGAAGGTAAAATGAAATCTAGCTAAACCCAAGAAACTTTGTTTTGCAACACACACACACACACACACACACACACACAGTCACAGACACACGCACACCCTAGCTCAGGCATGGCCTGGATTCTCAGCAAGGGAGCCAGGCAGGGCCTTTACTGACACTGGCACCTGCTGCCTTGCATGCCCTATTTTCTAAAGACGCCACAACCCTGCCTGCCGCTGGTAGAGAAAACAGCTGCAGACAGAAGGCTACAGTGACTAAGCACAAAAGCAAGTGAAACAGAGTCCCACGCAGTAAGGCCTGCAACAAAGGTCGTTGGCTGTGATAAGAATCTCCAGAGTTGTTGATAAAGAAGAAACAAAATCAGAAAAGAAATCTCAGCACAGCATTTTTCCCCTGTTCTGTATTTACTCATACAGTGATGTTCTTACTATTTTTCCAACTTCAGTTACTTGTGTACTGACAAGTGAAAAAAGGATTCCATCTGATGTTAATATATACCTAGCTCTATCCATCTTTTTATCTTAGATTTTGATATAGGTATTTGCACTCCCATAATTCTTCCCCATCTAAACAAGGACGCATGCTTCCTTTTCTTTATAATCCAATCCAAATCTGACTCCAGGGTTTTACTGTATTTTCACCTTGTCTGAAAACTCTCCCTGATTATTCTCTTCTTCATATCATTACACCATTAGCTTTGGTTCTGAAGAGAAGATATTACAAGATTTATGCTTACAATGATGACAAGGAAAACTTGGAGTTAGACTACAAGGGAAAAATGAAAATGTCCCTTTACCTGAAAATAGTAGCTAGGTTGTGTTCACAAGAACAAATTATTTGACTATATTTAAATCATTTTTAACAACTGATGGGGCTCACTCCCTGACTGAGTCATGGTTAGATTGTGAAGACAGTCAAAACATATAAAATATTCTGGCTGTCTTGCCATGTGTCCATCCAACAGAAAGTACTTGCTTTTGACTTTTGAAAAACATGATTGCAGTGCAATCCAGTCCTTACTATTAAAGAACCAGTTCTTAAAACCTGTTGCATAATTCACTGACATCAAACAAAGCCGTGGAACCAGTTCCTCTATTGGGCTGTAACAAGAAGACAAGAGCCCACTTCTTTAAATCTTTTTATTAGATTATGTAATTGTCTCAGTAAGTAGACCTACATTCATCTACTTATATCTGGGTTCCACCTGGTACACTAAATCCCATTGAAACAACTCATGATTTACTATTTGCAAGATGCTTTGTCATAATGTATAAATCTAATGACATACACATGTCTTGCACCCACATCTCCATGTTTTTCTGTCTTGAGATGTATTTACATTCTGGGAAGTGGGAAACTGCTTCCTCAGGCATAGTTGTACTTTCATCCAAAGGGCTATGCCAGGCAGGATGCCCATGTAGAGATGTGTTTCCTTCTTAGATGTAGTAACATATGAAATCTTAATATATACAAAATTTTCAAACATTGTGGAAATATCGTGGTGAATTAGCAGATCATTATATAAATATGTCCTAGCTATTTGGATATGAGGAATAAGAAAAACCAATATATGCACTATTTCCATTGAAGTCACATCAAAACAAACATAAGAATGTCAACAAGACATTCAGCAATTAAACATGAAATGCTAAGGGAAAATTGGTTTTTCTTTCATTAACATTGACCAAGGAATTGATCGATTTTGAAAAGCATGAAAGATAACTAAATTCTGAATTTTTCAATCAATTCTGAGAAAATGTTACAATTGCAGAATAAGGAGCTGGTTTTGAGCAGAAAATAGAATCCAGTATCCTCATCTCTCTTCTTTTATTGTTCTTCTCACTCCACACGTGGGGAAACACTTACCTGAATCAGGCCAAATGTCTGCTTTCTCTGCACATACACCCAAACACCGCTGGCAAGTAGCACAGCCATTGAGATTCAGAACATGATAAATTCATGATATCCCACCATTCCTGGGTGCTCAATGCTGCCAAAAAAAAACAAACAAAAACAAACAAAAAAACAAAACAACAACAACAACAACAAAATCAGGTTTTCTTAGTTTCTTCTCTCAATTTTGGGGGGGATTTTCTAACTTTATCTAGTTTCCTTAAACATAATACTTCACCTCTTCTTTGACACTACTCTACCCTCTATTTTCCAAAAAAGAGAAACTATCAACAAGAATTTTCTCCCATACACCAGATTAACTATTTATTTTGTTCCATACTGATATTTTTCTCTTTCTCTTCAGCTACAATAAAAGGGGTACCTCATTTCCTGTCCAAACAGGAGAGGAATTTTGCTCTTCCACATAAGCTCCAAATCTCCCTCTCTCGGATAGTGTTAAAAACCACACTACACTAATTACTCCCTTACTCTTTGCTGTTCAATTTCTTCCTCCATACAGGCATCCATACTTCCTCCAAAGCATTCCTAGTATGGCTTCGACTGTACCTTCTTAGGCTCCATGGCAGGATCCCTTCATCTGTCCCACCTTTAATTGTCGAGCTATTAGTTGATGTTCCTCACCATTGTGACCTCTTCTTGTATTCTCTGTGAGTGTTCTGCTTTCTCCCTTGACATTCAGATCCGATCATGCTTGGGATGTACAGATCTACCACTAGCCCTAAACTCTCCACTGAACTTCAGATTCATATTTATGGCTAACTTCAAGACAGTGCCTCCTGGATATGTAACAGGTAACTCAATATGTTTAGAATATAAAATTGAATTTGTATCTTACACCATACACACAAATCAACTGAAAATGGATTAATGACCTAAGGAATAAGGCCTGAAACTATAAAACTCCTAGAAGAAATCACAGGAAAAAAAGGTTCACAGCATTGGTCCTGGAAATAATTTCATGGATGTGATGCCAAAAGCATAGGCAACCAAAGTAAGAATAGACAAGTGAAACCACATCTTATGAAAAAGCTTCTGCACAGTAAAGGAAACAATCAATAGAATAAAAAGGCAACCTACAGAATGGGAGAAAGTATTTGCAAACCTTGTATCAGATAAGGGGTTAATTTTCAAAATATTCTGTATAAAGAAATGCATGCAACTCAATAGCAAAATAAACAATAACTTGATTTAAAAAATAAGCTCAACACTTAACTAGACATTTCTCTAGTGAAGACATACAAATTGTCAACAACTTTATGAAAAGATGCTTAAGGTCACTAATGACCAGAGAAATGCTAATCAAAACCACAATGAGAACTCACTTCGAAGTTGTTAGCCTGTTATTTAAAAAAAAAAAAAAAGACAGAAAGTGTTGGTGAGGATGTGGAGAAATTGAAATCCTTGTATGCTGTTGGTGAGAATGAAAAATGGTGCAGCCACTGTGGGAAAAAAGTATGAAGAATCCTCAAAAAGTTAAAAATTCAACTACCATATGATCCAGCAATATTGCTTTTGGGTATTTATCCAAAGGAATTGAAATCAGGATTCCGAAGAGATATTAGCACTCTGATACACATTATAGCACTGTTCACAATGTTCAAGATGTGGAAACAACTTAAATGTTCATTGATGAATGAACAGATAAAGAAAATGTGGTGTATACCTATGACATGGTTTGGCTGTGTTCCCACCCACCCCATCCAAGTCTCATCTTGAATTGTAATCCCCATATGTCAAGGGAGGGACCTGATGGGAGGTGATTGGATCATGGGGGTGGTTTCCCCCATGCTGTTCTGGTTGTTTGATAAGTCTCTGGCACTCCTCCTTTCTCTCTCTCTCTCTCTCTGTCACCTATCACCATGTAAGACTTGCCTTGCTTCCCCTTTGTCTTCTGCCATGATTGTAAGTTTCCTGAGGCCTCCCCAGCCATGAGGAACTGTGAGTCAATTAAACTTCTTGTCCTTATAAATTGCTCAGTCCCAGGTAGTGTCTTTATAGCAGTGTGAAAGCAGACTAATACAACCTATAATAGAATATTATTTAACCTTAAAAAATGAAATCCTGAAATATGCAGCAACTTGAATAAATCCTAAAGATATTATGCTAAGTAAAATAAGCCTGTCACAGAAGAGCAAGTATTGCATGATTTTACTTGCATAAGGCATCTAAAATAGTCAAACAGAATCCAAGAGTAGAATGGTGCTTGCTAGGAGGTAGGGGTAGGGGGAAACGGGGAGCTGCTCATCAATGTGGCATAAAGTCTCAATTATGCAAGGTGAACCCTTCTAGAGGTCTACTGTACCACATCGTTTCTATAGTTAACAATACTGTATTGTACACTTAGAAAATTGTTAAGAGGGTAGGGTTCATGTTAAGTGGTCTTGCCAGAATAAAATAATTTTTTTCAAAAAAGAAACAAATGCATTATGTGTCTCTTCCTAAATCCAGTGTGACCCTTGCCTCAAACCCTCATTTTATTAAATACAAGACCATCTATTTGGCTGCTTAAGAAACTTTGGCATTATACTTGGTTTCTCTCTCTTCTCCACATACCACATCAAGTCAAACTCCAAGTCTTCTTACTATGACTTCCAAATAACACTGGAGTCCATTCACATCTCTTCATCCTATTTGCTCCACCAGCACCTCAAGCCTAGGATACCTCAATAGCCTCTCTGCCGCCTCTTTCTCTAATTCTGTGATCCATTGCGTGGCCACAATAATCTTTCCACTCAAACTCTATGCTACATCTAACTGCTTTAACTTCTAAGCCATCATGCCCTCTATAACTCTTGCGCATGCTAACACACCTCTTCTCTACTTTGCCTTTTCAATTCATATTTATTTGCTTTTTTAACTCATAGCTTAGATGTCATTTTCTTTGTAAAACCTTGCTTTGTACCATGAGTCTAGGTAATGAGCTCCTATAGCATTTTTCTTTGTAAAACCTTGCTTTGCACTGTGAGTCAGCCTTTCTAATTGGCTCCTGTAGCATCCCGCTGAAATGAAAGTTTATACTTAGTTGTCTGGATCCACTTCTGAATTACAGAAAATCTGGTTATCTTGATCACTGCTGTTGTGCTAGAACCTAGTACAACACCTGGAATATAAGAAATATTCTAAATAATTGTTGAATTAATTAATTAATAAATTAGTAAATCGTTTTAGGATGAGTTGAAGACTAAACGGAAGTAAGAAATTAGGTTTAGAGAATTAAGATCTAAATTATTCACCATGTCTATTTTGTGTCATAAATTCTTGAAAAAATGCACTTGTAAATATGACTTTTACATGTCTGTGATAGACTTCATTAATTACTGCCCATTCTTCATTTCTTTCTGTATCTATGCCATTTTTCAAGTAAGTTAGCAAAGCTCTCTCACCATGGGCAGCATATATTTCTCTACCTCTTAACCCTGGTTTCAACCACGAGGTATGGTTGAGGCAATAGACTGATGTGAAAGTAACACTGTGTCATTCTGAGTCTAGGACTTAAGGGGCCTTTCATGTTTCTGCTAGCTCTCTTGTGCCTCAGCCACGCCATGAGAAGTCTATGTCTGTGGTAACCTGCTGCCCCCAGGAGGAGAGTGAAAACATGGAGCAGAGCTACACCAGCCAAGATGCTTTGGCTGAGCCCAACCAAGTCATACTCTTGGTGGCTAAACGCTTATTGTTTTAAGCCACTGAAGATTGGGGTAGTTTGTTATACAGAAAGCTTGTGTCAATCAATGCCCAACATGTAGGTCTGTCACTTTAATCATTTGGGCCTAGCTAGAAAATGGTTATGACATTTACTTACCATTTTTCTTTAGGAGATAATGACATTTTGAAAAAAAATTTTGCAATACACATATCTGGCTAAAGACTTGAATCCAAAATACATAACTCAGAGAAAACAATAATAAAAACACAAAAACCCAATTAAAAATGGCCACACTATTAGACTTGGATAAATTTTTCCCAAAAGAAGGTATACAAATAGCCAACAACACATGAAAAGATGCTCAATATCATTAACCATCAGGAAATGCCAATTAAAACCTCAATGAGATACTGTTTTACATACAGTAGTGTGACTCTTACAGAAACATCTGACAAAGCTAAATGTTCATAAGTGAAGCAACTGGAACTCTCATCTATTGCTGGTAGGAGGATAACAATGTCCAACCACATTGGAGAAGTCCTTTGCAATTTCTTATAAAGTTAAACTTACTCCATGACCCAGAGATTTCACTCCTAGGTATTACTCAAGAGAAGGAAAGACTCTATGTCCACAAAAAGGCTTAGAGAAAAATGTCACGGTAGCCTCATTCATAATTGTCTCAAACTGGAGACAACTCAAATGTCCATCAACAGGAGAGTGGATCAATGAATTGTGGTGTGTTCATTCATACACACTGAGTCAAAGTAAAATACTTCTCAGTGAAAAGAAACAATCTGCTGACACACACTCGAATTTGGATAAACTTCAGAAACATAACAGAAAAGTCTTATGATTGAATTCATATGAAGGTCAGTATAGCCAGAACACCTCTATGTGACAGAAATTAAAATACTGTTTTTCTCTTGGGAGAAGGTTGCAGAATTGACTAGAAAGGAGCATGAGAGGTTTTTCTGGGGTTTGGGAAATGCTCACTATTTGCTTGTGGGTGGTGATTAAATGAGTGTATACAATTGACAAAACTAATCTGTCTACTCAAAATCTTAACATCTATGCATTTTATTTTAGGTAAATTATATATCAATAAAAGATTGCTTTGGCCAAAAGGAGGGATGCATATATAGAGACAGATAGATGAGAGAGAGAAAGACAGAGAGAAAGAGAGAGAGAGAGAGAGAGAGAGAGAGAGACAGAGGGAAAACCTATACACAACTTAATAACAAACAGGAATAGTCCCTTATATAGCATACATAAGGAATTTGCGCAATGAATGCTACAAATGTTCCTGAGGTAGACACAGTGAAATCTTCCAAAGACCTGGGACTACCTTATGAAGAATACTGAAGTGCACGTAGAACACAAGAGGCTACAACTGTGACCTAACAAGACGTTGCTCCACGTGGTCCGCTGTAGTTGGGAGCCCCTGGAGGCTGACAAGGCGCTCCCCTGGCTAATGGCACAATCGCAGCACTCATGGGACTCCAGGTTTCCTTGAACTGGATGGCTCCCCCCTGGGCTCTACACCTGGCAGAACAGCAGACCATGGGGAGCGCCATCTACTTACTCAGCATAGGTATTGGTATTTGGTACAGTCCAAATATAAATGAAGCAAATACTTTGCTTTTTGCTAGCTGGTTACTAAATTGAAATGAAAGTATTTTTACTTAGGCTCAAGTCTTTATTTTTTCTTTCTTTCTTTTTCTTTTTTGAGACAGAGTCTCACTCTGTCGCCCTGGCTGGAGTGCAGTGGTGCAATCTCGGCTCACTGCAACCTCTGCCACCTGGGTTCAAGCAATTCTCCTGCTTCAGCCTCCCAAGTAGCTGGGATTACGGGTGCCTGCCACCGCGCCCAGCTAATTTTTGTATTTTTAGTAGAGATGGGGTTTCACCATCTTGGCCAGGCTGGTCTTGAACTCCTGACCTCGTGATCCACCTACCCACCTCGGCCTCCCAAGTGCTGGGATTACAGGCGTGAGCCACTGCCCCCCCGCCATCTTTATTTTTTCTAATCTTGGAAGCCAGAGATCAACAAATGTTAGTTCTCATAACCCTGTCCTGTATTTGAAATCTTGAACACCATTTGTGTATTGTGTGTGTCCCTCCCAATTTATGTCACGGTGTAACATTTTTTGTTAAAAAATGCCCAGTCTTACTGAGAGCTGATATGACTGTTCTCTAGTTGCATTCACTCTAATGATTCTTTTAAAGTTTAGATTCACTTTGCTTATTACCATAGATGAATTCCTGGGAATTTGATAAACCAATTATCAAATCATCTTCATGCACTGGAAGGATTCACTATTCAAAGGTTTTGCAATTTAAAGGAATATTATGATGAACTTCTGTATAATCGTGGCGGCATTTGTGGTTGCAAGGAGAAGGAATGCATTGATTATCTTAAAGAGAAACTGAATGCATTGGAAAAGTATCCGGGGCTCAGAGCACACCAGCTTATGTTCCAAACTAGACCAGGGCCACAGAGCTCGGGAGCACTGTGCTGCAAGGACCACAGACAACATCACACTGTAGCCTCCACACACTCACGCAGCAGCCATCACACACTTACACAGCAGCTGCCACTGCAGCAACTGTGGCTCCAACTTGCACCATCGCCCTTGGGTCACTCTCTAAAGAATCAGTGTCCACAAGAGGGTCATATTTCCCACATTGTATCCACTGTCTTGCTGGACTCTATCTACCTCCTACCTACTGACACACAATGGAGCCATCCTCAAAAGATGATCCCATAGCAGTGGGAAGTGTGAGAGGGAGCTGAGCAAGGGGGATGAATGCCGGGAGCTGAAAATTGACAGATATCAACTACAACTGCATTCATAATTGATGAATTCCAAATTGATATAAGATGGAGAAGACCGGGCGTGGTGGCTCGCACCTGTAATCCCAGCACTTTGGGAGGCTGAGGCAGAGAGATCACTTGAGGTTTGGAGTTCGAGACCAGCCTGGCCAGCATGAACCCCATCTCTGCCAAAAATATAAAAAATTAGCCAGGTGTGGTGGAGCATGCCTGTCATCCCAGCTACTTGGGAGGCTGAGGCAGGAGACTCACCTGAACTGGGAGGAGGAGGTTGCAGTGAGCCGAGATCGTGCCACTGCACTCTAGCCTGAGCAACAAAGAGAAACACTATCTGGAGAAAAAAAAAAAAAAGATGGAGATATTGTTTCTTTTACCTATAAAACTGGAAAAAGTTAAAACCTTCAGTTACTAACCATGTTGTTACTAAGGATGCTGGACAGCATTCTCTTATTCTGTGGCTAGACAGAAAATTGATCTAATTTATTTAGGGGCAATTTGGCAATTTCTATTAAACATAAAACTGGGGAATCTATTTGAGCCCAGGATTGACTTTCTAGGACTCCATGTACAGCTATACCAATACACATGTGCAAAATAGATTTGCAGGGATGATCTGGGCTTCATTGTTGATAAAACAAAAGGTGAGAAACAAAGTAAGTGTGTTCATCAATAGGGACATTGTCAAGTAAGTTATGGCCAGGATTTATGTTCTGTGAGGAATGTTCAAATATTTTGTTTTGTTTAGTAAATTCTATAAAATTCTTGAACGTCGTATCAGGGAATAATTTTGAATTTGAATGTATAGGGAATCAATTTTATTACAGATGCAAAATTTTGGGATTCAGATTTTTAAAACTGTCTTTGGAATACGTATTGAGTTGGATGTGAGGAAAGAGAAAATTAAGTCCTAAATCTTGATTTTGTATTTAAGTAACTACATTGAGAAAATGCAAAGTTTAACTGCTTCATACTAAAATTAACAGAATAAGTTATTAGATGATTTAAGTAGCTATATTTTTCTTCCTAATATTAACAATTAACCATGATAGGAGCAATTCATCTACAAAGAGGAAGGAAATTAAATGGCTTTGATAATACATTTTCTAAGTATCTACATGTAGTTTTAAAATGTTTTACTAAATAGTTTAGTTAGATAAACAGTCATCTAATATTAACGTCTAATATTAGAGAATTAGATAATTAATATTGGTAAATATAAATAATATTAACTAATTATTAAACAGTTAAATCATTTACAAATATTCATGAGCTTCGAGATATTGATTATTATACAGCCAGATCAAATACATTCAAAGTAAAAACGCAAAAGTTTATGCAATGTCATTTTTGTCCTTTTTTTAATCAGTAATTAATGCTTTAAAATGCATTTGGAATATCTTGCTAGGTTCTCACAATCCATTATATTGGTTAGAAGCTCTATTTTAAGATATTAACTATATATATAATTTAAGATATTAAACTATGTCAGTGCCCCATCATTTATATGGCACCAAAAAAAAGTAAACAAGCTAAAACACTAGTGTTCCACAAATTGTTTGTAGGTAAGCAGTAATGACCTGACAAAATAGTCAATTTCCATGCACTTTTAAATAGAACTTCCACCAGCCCTCAACTCTCCCAAAAGTGCTTTCTCATCAAATGTTTTAATTTTTGAGTGTGGGTGAATTTTTTTTTTACCCTAGGTACTTGAACTCACTAAGCTGTAGCTCTGATCTGGGCTGGTCCCTGCATGGTGTTGTATATGTTAAACAGGGATATGTGTGTGCACAGATGCAGGGATCTGCATTTTGATACGAGGCTTTCATCCACGGTTGCTAGATTTAGCAAATATAATTACAAGTGCCCACTGAAATTTGAATCATAGATAAACCATGAATAATTGTTTAGTGTAAGTATGTCTCCTTCGTTTGTCTGAAATTCAAATTTAACTGGGCTCCTCCTCAAGAGGAGCAATTTCAAAAGCCTTATGAAACTTCGCATCATGATATTGTTAAGGACGTTGTTTATTGTACCACATGTTTCTCCTTTCACAAAGAACCCAAGCATGTTTTTCTTTTTTCTGGTCTAATACCAGGAAGAGTTGGTTGTCTTCTGTGAAATTTATTTGTTTTTATCTTAGTGAAGGAATTCTTGACCAGGCTACTCTGCAGTGTGGCTTTTAGTATATGTGGTCCTTGCGTGTGTAAGCGTGCACATAGGTACCATGGTTATGCATATTCTTAACCTCTTTACTGGCTCCATTTTATGGCCCCATCTTTGGTTTCCTTCCTTCTACTTTATTATTGTTATCTTCTTGGGTTTTGTATCATTTTTAGCACTCTTCAAAAGTTTTGGGGACAGGGTGTGTAAAGAAAAATAAACAGACTAAACCTGGAGTCTTATAAAAATAGTTGGATAATTTGATATGGAACTCTTTGTTTTGAATTGCATCTAACATGGTCTGATGGCTAAAGGTTCATTTATTGCTATTTGGAGGCCTACAACACAGGCCCACTGTGAAAGTGGTCACAGGACCAAAGCCCCAAAGATGGCAATGAAGTGAGGATCCAGTGTGTTTTTATTCTTCATTCAGAGGAGATGATATTTTAATGATTTAACTGGCATGTTATATACTCTTTTCTTTCTTACTACCTCTAAAATCATAATTGTTTTGTTCAGGTAACATTTGTATCAATATGACATTTCTATTCAAATACATACCTCACCTCCTATTTTTTTTCTTTAAACTCTCTAAGTTATCAGTTGTATGCCAATAAGCAGTTTTATACCTTCTGATTAGATGCGGAAGTAGGTTCACAGTCCATATGAGATGTTGTATGTATAGTCCCATCTGAAGGTTGAGTTAATTAGGCAGAAAGTTAACTGATTCAGTCGGTGCAAAGGTTGAAACTGGAACACCCAGTTTAGTGCTAGATTCTCAAAGTTAACTCTTAGCTGGCTGGTCCACTATATTATCAGTGCTTATTATTTGGTAGAAATATTCCTGTTTTTACTTCTTTCATAGGATTCAGTATTCTTGCACTTAATTTCTTAAGTAGTTACCAAAGTCTGCCTCTTTTATTTTCTCTTCCCCCGAAATTTTACACCAAGTACTAGGAGTATGAGAGGAGAGAGGGAACTGGAGAGATGGGTACCAGCTCAAAGGCTCCATGTATCAGTATGCAAACAATAAGTATGAATAAAAATAAAAAGCAGGAACAGTTTTAAAAAACCTATCCTAAAGCACCATGACTTTTTCTTTTAAAATGGAGTGCAGTTTTTTAGATATCTTAATTAGAATACCTTGAGTAATTTATTTAAAAATGTCAATTTACATTGGCCAGGTACAGTGGCTCACACCTGTAACTCCAGCACTTTGGGAGGCCCAGGCGGGAGGATTGCTTGAGACCAGTAATTGAAGACCAGCCTGAGCAACATGGCAAAACTCAGGCTGTACAAAAAATGAAAATCAATGCACAGTATGAAACATTTAAGTTTTTAATGATGACAAACTAGTAAAATTATTTAAAAGAGCAAATTGAAGCTTGGGCCCCTGGCATATGACCATGGAGAGAAAGAATCATACAAGCTGTCAAGAAAAGTGCTGAGCTGGCCTACTCGCTGGGACAGACCAATGGTGCTGTTGCTCTCTCCATATGCTGTGAACACACTCGTATTTCATACCATTTTCTCTTCAGTTCCGAGACTGGACACAGCTCATATTTCAACCTCAACTTGACTGTCCTTGAAATAACTCCTTTCTTTCAGGAGTTTCTCTCTGCACTTCCTGGTTTCATCAACAGAGGTCACTGTGGCACTACTACTACTAACAGCCTATCCAGCTAGCAAAACAATAAAGAAAAATTCATTCATTCAGGCAATAACCATTTACTGAATGTTATCAGACACTACTGCCAGGCATTGGGGATAAGAAAGTGTATAAAGGAGGCAGTCTAGGCATCACTGAAAAGGAGTATAAAACGAGGGGAGAGTTAAACATGCTAAAACAATAAATATGGATCAGATTGTTGGCAAAAAGTATCTAAATATCTATTTAGATTTGGCATGCTGATATGCACAAATAGAATTTAGCAGCATTTATGTGAAGTGTCAAACATGAACTATTTTTCTCCCCTAAATCTGATTAACTTGCATCATTTGAATCTATTCTATATCTCTAGATATTTTGCAGGCATTTCTTCTAACAAACAAATATACAAGAACATCCTCATGAATCTTTTCCTTTGAGAAATAAACTAATATATGTTATCATTCATCTTTCATCATTGGAACTACCTGCAGCAGGTAGTAGTCAAACCCTATACATTATCTTCCCCTAGAGCAGTGAGTGTTTCTCAACCTAGCTTAGGAGGTCTTTTAAAAATCCCCATGCCTAGGCTTTATCCCAGGCCGATTACATCAGAGCCCTGAAGGAAGTGGGGGTACAGGCAGCCATCACTATCTTCTAAAGCTCCCACAAGAGTCCAGTATGAAGCTAAGATACAGAGCCATTGCTCTAGCATGTCTTCAGCTGTGGTCATCAACTTAGGTTCCAAAACTGATATTTTATGAATGATTGTTTTTAAGTCTACTTCATGGAAACTGCCTGACAAATAAAAGGTCATTTAGTTCTTTAAAAAAATTGCATGGACTGAAAGTGGGGCTGCTACTGCAGTTGGATTTGAGGAACTGGTGTGGTTGCAGGAGCTTGTACCCTTTTGAAGGCTGCCAACAATTATCTGTGGGTCATGTGAAATGAGTTTTATGTCAACAGAGTTGAAGCTGTTTTCTCTGAGTGGTTAACTACTTTTGCCTGGTTAAATAAGCAAACAAAAGTGAAATAGGGAAAAGAGCAGAGTTTGATTAGCTTTGTGTTCACCTGAGATAAGTGGCCTCCCTTTCTCTTACGTTTAGTCTAGAACAGAAACTACCTCTCCGGCCTCCCCAGCCCTGGATTGTAATTGATAGCAGGTGCTGATTGATACGGGGATATTAATATCCACCGTATTCATCGGTCCTCATCACAACAAGTATAGGTCCATGATTTGAGTTTTACAGCTTCCTTCTTAAATGAAATGGCTACTCTTTTAATTGACATGAGCTTTAAGCTAGGTAAACACTAGCTGCATGATGAGAATTGGTATAATTAAAAATATTCTTATAAAAACTTAGTTTATTGAAATCTGGTGATTATTTTTAATGCCCCAAAATTGCTAAATTAGTTTACTACATTATGGACAAAGTATGTAAAAAAGATAATTTACTTAAAAGAAAATAAAAATGGATAAGCAAGATGAAAATTGTTCAATTTCATTTATAGTGAAAGGTTGCAAATGAAAGCAAAAATAAATGTTATTTCCTCTACTAAATTATTTTAAAAAGTATAGGCTGGGCGCGGTGGCTCACGCTTGTAATCCCAGCACTTTGGGAAGCCAAGGCGGGCGGATCACGAGGTCAGGAGATGGAGACCACGGTGAAACCCCGTCTCTACTAAAAATACAAAAAATTAGCCGGGCGTGGTGGCGGGCGCCTGTAGTCCCAGCTACTCGGAGAGGCTGAGGCAGGAGAATGGCGTGAACCCGGGAGGCAGAGCTTGCAGTGAGCCGAGATTGTGCCACTGCACTCCAGCCTGGGTGACAGAGCGAGACTCCGTCTCAAAAAAAAAAAAAAAAAAAAAAAGTATATTATGGTGTCTAATGTTGGGAAATATAAAAATGAAACTAGTAAATCTACCCATTGCTGAGAAGCACATAAACTGGCAGATAATGTTTGAAAAATAATTTGACAACAGTTATAAGAGCTTTAAAAAATTCAAACTCTAAGTAATAGCAACCTAGCACTATTAATATAATACTCAGTGTTGGTAATACTAATATTGTGGGCTAAAAGAGGAAAATATATTTTAAAAAATTATAGGACCATTTGTAAGTCAAGAAAAATTCCAAGGTGTAATATCCTTTTTCAAAATCAAAATCAGAAAATAGAACAAGGACATAGATTTATTTGAATATACATTATTTTCAAAATACTTTTGAATTCAATTATTTGGAATATAATTGAATCTAAATGTCTAACAATACATTATGCAATTATATCTACATATAAGGTACTATTCAGGTATGTTGAATATGCCAAAAATATTAGTTTAATAATTTAAAATTATCAGTGAAGCAACAGAGAAAAAGAGAAAATGTTTACGCCATACATGTGATCAAGAATGAGTTCATTCGAAGCTCAGGAACACAACGATGAGTTCCTTAAGATCTCAGGAAAGATAAAAAAAGTCAAGCAACCTGCAATCTTTGCTATAATAGAGGTTTATCTAATTATTGTGTAACTTAAGGTGGAGAGACAATATTGGGTATTTAGTCAGCTTTTGAAGTGAAGGAAGAAGTACCTGAAACAAAATTTGGGAGGACAGTATCAGCAGGCAGATATTTGTGTACAGTTGGTTAACCAGCTATAGAAAGCAGACCAATCAAAAAGAGAAATACACACTTGCAGAAGGCATGCTGGGGAAGTGAAAATAAAATATTTTGTTGATAAAATCATACACTCTTATCCAGCAATTCATCCATTTATTCAATCTATCAGTCAGGATCTACTCAGCAGCTACTTTGATTACACACTTCTGGGTGTGCAATTTAGTGGTGAATAAGATCCTGTCTCTGTACTCAAGGGGCTCAAAATCCAAAGCATAAGACAGAACAGGAGTTATGTGTTGAATTGACATAAGTGCTATGCAGAGAATTCATATGGGGTGGTGATGCTCCAAACATTCATTATTGGATGTCATGAAAATAGTAACCTATGAAGTAGAAATTCTGTGTTGGGACCCTTTAAATTAGTTTGGTGAGGGAGTAACAATCATGACATCAACATCGAAACCAAAAATGCACTCCTGAAATAAATTTTCCAACAGAAGAATGAGGACTAGCAGGAGGAGGAAATCACAACTTTACCAAAGAAGCGGAAACCATAGTTTTTCACTCATCAGACTTTGTTCTCCTCCAATTTTTGTCCTTAAAGATTCTGCCTGGACTTTGAGATTTAGCATAAAATCCACCTTCCCTATTCAAGATAAGGCATTTCATTTAATGAAGAAATATGTGCTTGGTACCTACTATGTGTTAAGCACATTGTTAGGGCCTGGGGACACAGATGATTCTTGCTCTCTGTCCTCAAAGAGCATTGACTCTAGAGGAGGTGGCCAAAAACTATGTGATCAAAGCTGACAGTCTTGTACTTCTAAACCAAATTGGGCAATCAAGGTCAGCTTCCTGAGAGAGGTGTGATTTAAGTAAGGTTTTGAGGGGTGAATAAGAGTTCAAAAGTTAAAAGAAAGATGTGTGGAGAAGTAAAAAAAAAAAATTCAAAAGGAAAAGCACAATGATAACGAAGATCTCATTATTTATTATGCTGTTATACTGGATGTCATGCATTTTACATACATTAATCAAATCTTAACATCAAATCTTAGCCTTATGAAGTAGGTGTGACTCCTGTCATCATCATCTCTATTTTGTAGTGAACCGAGGCACAAAAACGGTTCAAAATGTGGCTCTGGAGGCTAATTTTTATCACTGGAAACTAACAAGAATATTTGACCTCTCCTGGTGTTGGGCTCCTCTCTCAAACTACAGCTCATGCTATTGGCTGTGCTGTGTTGTGTTATTTTCTGTTCATGGATGTATTTTATCTCTCAACTGTACTGGAAATTTCCAGAGAGCCCCACACTGTGCTTCTTCTACCATGCACGCTGCTTTACAGATGTGCTGAGGCTTTGTGTTACCAGCCACTTCAAGAGGAAAAGTCTGGTTTTAGCAAATCAGCAATTAAAAAAAACAAAAACAGAAAACACAACCCTTTGCAAGACATAATCCTGGTCTCTTTCAAATGTTAGAGATGAGTCTGAACACACTTATTTTTTCTTAATTGTTTCTTCATGTGTGCAACATACATAAAAGTCTCAAGAATATTCTTAAAATCTTTTAGGTGATTTATTGCTAGTAGCAAGTTGCCTATATTTAATCCATAATTTGTTGGGCAATGTATTGCTTTTATCTTCCCAAAACTATCTCTTCCAATCTGCGATAGGTCTTTTGAGTATTTTAAGAAGGGAAAGCCAGGCGGATTTTGCTCTTACCCACGAGTTTGCAATGTCTCTGGAGTGAGGTGCCAGCACTTGATGATCTCCATGGCACCACCTGGTTCTACCGGTCGGTCTCTGTGGTTTTACCTCTAGGGAATTTTCAACTTTCCAGATATACAGATTCTAACCTATTTATTCTACCTCCTATGAAACCTTCTATAACACTTTAATCATACCATTGCTTTTTTAGATCTGCCTTTTTTTGTGTGAAGTGTGATAATCAAATCCACATGACAGTTTCAGATGGATCATTTTCTTCAGGGTATAAAGCTTATTCTGGGAGCATTGAAGGCTCAGCAAATGAGAATTTGTTTCCCATGTGATTAGCACCTGCCCAAAGGACATAAATCATAACCAGGGATTGAATTAGACACCAAGGAAACAAGCACAACAGGGCTTAGCTCCTCGGGGAGGAAGCAGGGCAGGCAAGGAGAGAAAGAGAGGCTGTGTCACGCAGCGCAGGTCCAGCCCAGAAAAAGAGCCTTTACACCAGAATTGGTTACAGAGTCCTGCAGTCTAAATGAAACACTCTGGTTTACCCATGATCAAACACTTGACGTAGTTCTCAAAAATGTGGATTCCTGGGCTCCAGCACAGATCAACTAGATCACTTGAAGGAGGAAGGTGGAAGGGTGTATAGACATCTGAGCTTTTAAATTCCCCAGGTGATCCTTTTTAATTTTTTTTTAATTTTTATTTGTTGTGGTTACATAGTGTATTATTTGTGGGTTACATGAGATATTTTGATACAGATATGCAATGTGTCATAATCATATCAAGGTTAATGGAGTAGCTATCACCTCCAGCACTTATCCTTTGTGTTACAAACAATCCAGTTATACTTACTTATTTATTTATTTATTTATTTATTTATTTATTTATTTTGAAACAGAATCTCATTCTGTCACCCAGGTTGGAGTGCAGTGGTGTGATCTCGGCTCACTGCAGCCTCCGCCTCCCAGGTTCAAGTCATACTCCTGCTTCAGCCTCCTGAATAGCTAGGATTACAGGCAGGTGCCACTACACCCAGCTAATTTTTGCATTTCTAGTAGAAATGGGATTTTGCCACATTGGCCAGGCTGGTCTCGAACTCCTGGACTCAAGTGATCTGCCTGCCTTGGCCTCCCAAAGTATTGGGATTACAGGCATGAGCCACTGCGCCCGGCCCTTTTAAGCTTTTTTAAATGTACAATTTAATTGTTATTGATTGAAGTCACCCTGTTGTGCTATCAAATACTCGATCTTACTCATTCTTTCTACTGTTTTTGTATCCATTAACCATCCCTACTTCTCCCTCTCCCTCACTATCCTTCCCAGACTCTGGTAACCATCATTCCACTCTCTCCCTAGGTGAGTGTGATTCTTCTACCCACAATGAAGTTTGAGAATCATTAAGATAAAATGTTAGTGTAACCAGTAAGTATTATTTTAAGTGTGATTACCCTTAATCCTGAGAAAATATTTCATATGTCCAAATGTCCAGAAAAAAACTTTTTAAATCTTTCTACTTGTCCAATTGCTTCAATTGAAATCCTCGAAAAAAAAGCAATTTAAAATCACGTGGCAAATCTAAGATGGCGTAGTCTCATATTTCTTTCAACTTTGGTTAAAGATACATTCTAGACTGTTGAGAGAATGCTTTCTAGTGTTTAGTTTGGACTTAAAGTAACCACTTTGGGTTAGTACAAGTTCACCCAAAATACTAGTTTAGACCAATTTTTGTTTTAGTTTGAATTTGTACGCTAATCTGTGCAAACGCATTTCCTTTTAGGAAGGCTGTCCTTAGTATGAGAGGGGAGTCCCTCTTTCCCCAAAAAACCCTTTTAAGCCACTTTCCTGCCTGAAATTCACTTTTCTCAAACTTGGCTCAGATGCTGGTGTTCTGAGAAATCTAACATGCCAAAATGGAACGTGCTTGTTCTGAATTTTCCTAAGAACATATTTTGATAAGCGGAGGTTGGTGTTGAGGCCTGGAGGTGGGCAGGGGCAAGAAGAAGAACAACAGGCCAGATCTTTCGATGACCTTGGCCACTTCATTATTTCCCCAGGACCAGCTCTATGTTTTACCACTGCATTTCCCCAAACGAAAGAGAATAGCCATTTGAAGATAATGGCTGGGCACTCCCAAAATCATAGCTGCTGGAGCTAAAGAAATCACTCACTCAAAACCTAGCTGTTTGTCTAAAAGGAACAGAGGCAAAGTTGCTGCAATGTACCCAGATAATAGATCAAACCAAGGAAAAATGATTAGTCTATAAAAGGCTTTTGGCCCTGACTGTATTTGCTATAGAGAAAAGAAAGGAGTTCTATTTCAGCTACCCTGTACCTCCTCCCTGAGCTAATTAAGGGTCACTCCGGGATCTTCAGAGTTTTCTTTGGTGGCTTCAGAGGAGAAAGATAGGAGGTGGCTTTGAACAAACAGGAACCTCACCCAGAAAGTCAATCTCATATTTCAACCTCAGTTCTTTTGCCAGCTAAAGCACCCGCATAGAGCTGGGAGTGGTCCATTGTGCCAGGGAATTCACCCTTAGGGAAAGACAAAACCTCAACAAGCAAAGACTAACAAAAGAATCTCAGAAACAAGGAGTCACACTGGCTTTCAGGGAGAAACACGCTCTGACTCCTCATTCCTTATCACTGAAGATAATAAGACCAAACATCAGGAGCTGGATCCAAAGGTGGACGGGTACAGTGTGTACTTAGGGATAAAACTTGGCCTTCCCCAGTTGTAGCCAGGGGTCATCTGTAGTCTCAAAAACTTCTGATGACTCCCAAAGCCTTCCCTGCCTCTCTCCTAGCTTCCCTGTCTCTTTCCAACCTCACAGTGCTCATCCATCTGGCAACTCTTTTCATGGTCTTTGGGTGTCACCTAGTGATTCTGTCCTGCCACCCCCAGGCCTGAAGGCATCTTCGAGGAGGTTTGAAGAAAAGCCAAATGGAAAGTCAAACAGGCAGAAAGCTTAGTAAAGAGATTAGTTCACATTAAATAATGTGTGTTTTGCAGGGCTGCCTTGTGCATGGAAAAGCATTGTGGAGGTTTACTTTGGTTTTTAAAAGTTAATAATAAATGTATTATTATTATTATTATCTAGCAAATTTTAACAATCACCTTTAAAAGGGCCTTTGGCTAATGTTCTGTCTACTTTACAAACAGGAAAACTTCTCTTAACACCTCAAACCGATATTTTAATATACATATGTTTAAGTTAAAACCTCCATAATTAAAAAAAAACTCTTAAAATTTTGATGAATCAAACTTATAATTATTCAGAAATTTGAATTATCTTAAGCTTTCCATTGATATTTTTAATTTTACTAAGATGTCTACTTAAAAATCATGAGTCTTTCAATTGCTTAAAAATATACTTCAAATTGGAATTATGAGGCCAATCTGTTGTTTCTATCAAGTTAAAATTTTGAGTGATACATGTATATGTAAACTATCAATCATGCACAGATTTCTTATTTCAAGGATATTAATACCATACATTTGATTCTCTCAAATATTTTCTATGTTTAGTTTTAAGTCTTTCTGCCATTGAAAGATATTTGCCCATTAAGTAAACAATTATTGCATTCTACACCACTTGATGATTATTGTCCTGTGCAGTTTGAGGGGACAGCTTCTCAACTTGAGAAGTGTCTCAATAACCAGAGATTTCAGGCAGGACATGACTGATGTTTGGTTTGAGTCAAATGGGCCATATTGCACCTGTTTGTATTGGCTAAGTCAATTACTCCAATACTCATAGGTCACCAGGTAGTCCAATCTCAGAATTAATTATACAATGACTAATTACATGGGAAAGACCTCCAGAAGTTATTCAATAACCCAGAGGGTTAATTAGATTTTGCATTTCTTTGGCTCTCGAAATACATTTTTTTTTTCCATTTAACTCTAAAGAACTGTGGATCTGATATAACCCTCTACTCTGTTTCAAATATGTCCTCTCTCTCACTGATATTAAATTATATCTGCTTAAATGTTGACTCTCCTCTTATGGCTTTATCTGAGTACTGGATCACAGTTTTCACAGTCCTTCTGCTAACATTAAGATTACATTGAGAATATGCTGCAAGGCCACCTAGACAGCTATCTGGGCCTGATTCATCCAAACATACGTAGGCAATAAGCTAGAGAAGTCCATTGCTATAAGCTGAGCAAGTTCTCCATGCTAGTTTAACTGGTCATTTCAGCCCTCATTTTTTCCCTGATATCCTTGCCATTGTTATTTTCCACAAGTCTTGTTATTGCCAGAAATGAATGCAGGGGACCATGTTAATCCGAAGCTCAAGAAACAGAAGAGCCACTTGTGAGGCTTCCCAGGGAGGATTTGCCACATTCTGAAGGGCCTGGTATATAATAGCAAGTGTTCTTTGGGAACAAGAATTTGCTGCCTGTACAACTCTACAGAGAAGTAGAGTTTGGAAGATGCCCGACAATAAGGCAGAACTGGAAGGTAACATGAGTTCCAAGTACTGGAACTATAAAATGAAAGTGAACACTGTCAATCAACCAACCAACAAAATTCCTAGCAAAAAATAAATAAAAATAAAACACTGGACATAATAGGAAGTGTCATATTATTTAAAAAAAAAAACAAAATTCAACTGTTACGTACGGGAGAAAATGACCCATTTTGACTAGAAGAATTAGGGACCAGCTTCATGAAAGAGATAGAAAAGTTACAGTAAACTTTGAGGTATAGATTAAATTTAGGTTGCTATAGCTAAGGGAAAGGTCACAACTTGAGCTCTGTGATGACAAATATATCCCACTGTTATGCCTCCTTCTGTATAAAATGCATATATATATTTATCTATATCATATATATTTATATATATCATATATATCATATATTTATATATCATATATATCATATATTTATATATATATAAAATATATCATATATGTATATAAATATATACAGCCCTTCAGTGATCTGTGGGGCAGTATCAGGCAGTTTAACATTTATGTGATTAAAGTCACAGAAGAACAAGAAGAGAAAAAAAAACGCAGAAGAATATTTGAAGGAGTAGGTAAGATTTTCTTCAATTTGGGTAAAAACATCAAGATACAAATCCAAGAATCTCAGTGAAACTCAAGCAGGATAAAACAACAAAGAGAAAGACACGTGAACACACCATAGTAAACTGCTGAAAATTAATGGTAAATATAAATTCTTAACAGGAGGCAGAAAAAAAGACATTAAGTAGAGAGGAACAGCGTAAAATTATAGCTGAATTCTCATCAGAAACAATGGCAATCAGAAAACAGTTTAATTTTGTTTTCAAAGTGCTGAAAGAAAAGATGGCCAACCAAAAATTCTATGTCCAGTGAATGTATGAAATAATAGCACAAAAGATAGGAGAAGGGGTAAAATGAATTGTAGTGTTAAAACATACTGGTGTGTGTGTGTGTGTGTGTGTGTATGTGTGTGTGTTTATGTGTGTGTTTGTGTAATATTATATCAAGTCGAATTCCGAATTATGTTAGATTAACATTCAAGTAGAATTGAAGTTAATTCAAGAAGACTAAGATAAGGATACATACCATGATTCTCAGTGTAATCCCTTAAAAATAGGGACATCCAGTAGAAGAGATAATATGCAGTGCTCAAACGTGCTGAAATGTATGCAGCCCTAAAGAAGGCAAAAAGGGAAAAACCAAAAACAACATATCCATGAGACCAATAAAACATACACTTAAACTCATCCGTAATTACATCAACAGTATATCAACTATACCCTTCCATTAAAAGCCAGAGATAATCACACAGGGCAAAAAGGAAAGAACCAACTATATGATATTCATGATTAATTTAAATATAAACACACAGAAAGTTTAAAAGTACAAGGATAAGTAAAAAGATATATGATGCCATCAGTAAGCATAAGAAAGTTGCTTTAGCTATATTAATGTTAGAGAAAGTAGACTTCAAGGCAAAGAATATTAAAAGAGATAACAATGGATATTTTATAATGATAAAAGGGTCAATTCTTCAAGAAAACATAATAATCTGAAATGTGTATGTATTTAATAACAGACCTACAAAATAAATGAATAAAATTGACAGAAATAAATAAATAGAAAAATCTCTAATCATAATTTAAAATGTTAACATCCTTCAGTAATTGATAGAACAAGAAGACAAAAAAAGATATAAAAAATTTGAACAACAATATCCAACATGGCCTAATTGATATTTATAGAAGGAAACACCCAATAAATGCAAAATATGCATTATTTTCAAGTGAACATGGACATTGCACCAAGATTGATCATCTGATAAACCATTAAAAGAGCCTCAATAAATTGAAATATTTAGAGTATGTTCTATGAAGTTAACAAAGTTAAATAGAAATTAATAACAAAATATCTAGAAAATCTCTAAATATTTCAAAATAAAGTAACACATTCCTTAAAAAGATATAGTTCAAAGGAAAAATAACAAAGAAAACAGACAACATTTTGAACTGCATGATACTGGAAAATCTGTGGGATGTGGGTAAAACAGTCCTTAGAGGAAAATTAGGTGCTTGTATTAGAAAAGAAGACTAAAAGGTCTAAGCTTTCATCTTAAGTTCTCAAATAGAAGCACAACTTAACCTTAAATTAAGGAAGGAAATAGTGGGAATAAAAGAAGAAATTAACTAAAAGAGAAAACATTCCAACAATAGGCAAAGTAAACAAAGAAAAAATTGGTTTTTTGAAGAGATTAATACAATTGAGAAACCCTTAGCAAGAATAATCAAGAAAAGAAAATGAAAATGGAAGTGACATCATCAGTGTAGCAGAACAGGAAACTCCTAACTTTCCCTCCACCCACAGATGCACCAAATACAAATCTATTCATGAATCAGTTCCCTCCAAGAGAAAGTCAGAGACCAATTCAGAGACTCCTACCCACTAGGCAATTGAGAAAACATCCATATCAAATAGGTAGGAAAAGCCAAGGAAAACTTGGGTATGGACCCCACCCAGGCACTGCAGCATACAATTGGAAAAAGAATCCCGGTGGGGAAGAGGGTCTAGACCTCACGTGTAGGACCCTAACCCTATGCCATGGGTTGACTCTTAATTCACTAATTAAATTACTAGAGCATAGATTAGACAAAAGCGTTGTCTCTTTAAACCATAAGAAAAAAGTGGTGGTTTTATACAGATGTACAAACACTTCCAGTGAGTTTATCCCTCTGGGAGTATGCAGAGAAGGTGCTTAAAGAAACACAGCTCTCTGTTTCTTTCTCCAAGGGGCTTAGAGAACACTCATCCAGTGTTTTTTGTTTGTTTTTGTTTTTTTTTCTGGCATAACTCACTTTTTTTTAAAATTATACTTTAAGTTCTAGGGTACATGTGCACAACGTGCAGGTTTGTTACATATGTATATATGTGCCATGTTGGTGTGCTGCACCCATTAACTCATCATTTACATTAGGTCAGGACATAGGCATGGGCAAGGACTTCATGACTCAAACAATGAAAGCAATGGCAACAAAAGCCAAAATTGACAAATGGGATCTAATTAAACTCAAGAGCTTCTGCACAGCAAAAGAAACTACCATCAGAATGAACAGGCAACCTACAGAATGGGAGAAAATTTTTGCAATCTACTCATCTGACACATGGCTAATATCCAGAATCTAAAAAGAACTTAAACAAATTTACAAGAAAAAAAACAAACAACCCCATCAAAAAGTGGGCAAAGGATATGAACAGACACTTCTCAAAAGAAGACATTTATGCAGACAACAGACACATGAAAAAATGCTCATCATCACTGGCCATCAGAGAAATGCAAATCAAAACCACAATGAGATACCACTTCACACCAGTTAGAATGGCGATCATTAAAAAGTCAGGAAACAACAGGTGCTGGAGAGGATGTGGAGAAATAGGAGCACTTTTACACTGTTGGTGGGAGTGTAAACTAGTTCAACCATTGTGAAAGACAGTGTTGTGATTCCTCAAGGATCTGAAACTAGAAATACCATTTGATCTAGCCATCCCATTACTGGGTATATACCCAAAGGATTATAAATCATGCTACTATAAAGACATATGAACACATATGTTTATTGCAGTGCTATTCACAATAGCAAAGACTTGGAATCAACCCGAATGTCCATCAATGATAGACTGGATTAAGGAAATGTGGCATATATACACCATGGAATACTATGCAGCCACAAAATGTATGAGTTAATGTCCTCTGTAGGGACATGGATGAAGCTGGAAACCATCATTCTGAGCAAACTATCGCAAGGACAGAAAACCTAACACCACATGTTCTCACTCATAGGTGGGAAATGAACAATGAGAACACTTGGACGCAGGGTGGGGAACATCACACACTGGGCCCTGTTGTGTGGTGGGGGGAGGGGAGAGGGATAGCATTAGGAGAAATGCCAGTGTTTTGAAACTAGGCTACTAACTTGCATTGGAGGGTTAAAGAGACAGTTAATTATTAAACCACCACCAGTCTAGGAGGAGTTTGCACTCACACCATACATCCTAACTCTTACAATGCCTATCCAAAGGACTGAATCCTAAGTCTCCTAGCTCTAGGAGGAAAAGGGAGTGACATACACATGTCTCTGCACCTCCAAGGACTTCATCCCTCTGGAGCAGTACAGAGAAAGGGCTTAAAAAACGCAACTACCATTTTAATGCCAGAAGTTTAGGACACATATTAAGAGTCCCAGTATTTAAAGCTACCTGCCACCTCCCAAAGGACTCCATTTTTAATATGGTAGCTTTGGGAACAAAAGGGACTAGGCATGTGTGAGTCTCCCTTGATCACTGAGCAAAGAGGTTGCCTTAAACAGGTGTCCAAACACTTCCGGGAACTACATCCCCTTGGAAAGCTGCCAAAAAGGAATAAGAACATGCAGCTCTCACTTTCTCTCCAAAAGGGGCTTGAGACACACACACCCCCAGTGGCTATTTGATAGCCTGGTTTCTAATTAACTTGCATGAGGGAGCTAATGGGTCAAAAAACAATAGCCCTTCATTAGCCAGAGCCAGAGCTTGGCACTTCATTAGACCTACCCAAGCTTGTCCCAGAGACAAATCCAGGACTATCCATTCTTTCTGGAAAGAACTGGGTCATGCACCAAGCACCACAACTTTCGTAACTACCACCTAAGGGACTCTCTTCTTAACCTAGCTCTGAAAGTCAAAGGGATTTGCAATCCTGAGTGACCCATGGCCATAGAAAACAATGAGGCAGACACATAACAGGCCTGCAGCCAGCAGCTACTCCTCCAGAATCGGAAGGTGCAGCCTGAATATGAGTATAGGGATTTGCCAAGATCCTCTCTTCAGCTTAGTGCAGAGAGAGTGGAAGACAACACCTGCATGTAGCACCACGATGAAGATAGCAAGAACTAGAACATACCTCAAACACCCCAAACTTTCTAGCTGCATCGAAGGAGCCAGGCTCCTATCACACTAATATTGGTGTACTGCCAAGACATGGCACATTCTAAGTTCCAGGGGCACCTTAAAATCCCTGGTAAGACAAATTGGTGAAAACCTTCTCCCACACAAGGCCAGTGTGGGAGAGCTATAGAGAAAGTTGTCTTACCTAATGTGCAGAAACCAGCGTAGAGGATAAAAGAAAATGAAGAAACAGGAAAATATATTCCAAATAAAGAACAAATACCCTGACTTGATCATTACACATTTTATGCGTGTAAAAAAGTCACATGTACCCTCAGAAATATGTAAAATATTATATGTCAATTTAAAGGAAAGAACAAAATAAATCTGCAGAAACCCGAATGACGTGAAGTTTTGTGATTTACCCACCAGTGAATTCAATATGATAGTCATCAACGTGCTCATAGAGGTCAAGACAGCAATACAAGAACCAGCTGAGAACTTCAACAAAGAGATGGAAAGTATTTTAAAAAATGCCAAATGTAAATCACAGATCTGAAGAATGCTAGTACTGAATTGAAAAATCTGCTAGAGTAATTCAACCAGAGAATAGATGAGGCAGAGAAAAGGATCAGTGGACTTGAAAACAGATCACTAGAAAGCATTTAATCTGAGAAGCAAAAATAATTTTAAAAGTAAAGATAGCTTAAGAGACTTAAGGGACACTGTCAGCAGAAAAACTTATGCATTACTGGTATGCTGAAGGAGGAAAAAATAAAGAAAGGAGCAGAAAACACATTAAAAAAATGGCAGAAAACTTTCTAAATTTGGGGAGGAAATTAGAAAGCCATATCCAGAAAGTACAGGAGATACCAAATAGAATAAATCCAAAGACACTTAGAACATGACGCATCATAGTCAAATTGTCAAAAGTTAGAGACAGAGTGTTGAAAGCAGCAAGACAAAAGTGACTCATCCCAAATACAGGAATCCCCGCATGACTATCAATGGACTTCTCAGCAGAAACCTTGCAAGTCAGAAGGGAGTAGAATGATATATTCAAAACCCTGAAAAAATTGCCAACCCAGAATATTAAACTCACCAATTCTCTCTTTCAAAAATGCAGGGGTAATAAAGGCTTTCTTAGACAGAAAAAAGGTGAGAGAATTTATTACCACTATACCTGCATTACAAAAAATGCTAAAAGTTCTTTAAGCTGAAGGAAGAGGACACTGATTAGTATCATAAAAACATATGAAAGTATAAAACTCACTGGTAAAAGTAAGTACACTGTCAAATTCAAACAGTCTAATAGTGTAATGGCAGTGGATAAAAGATATATTTATAGTATAAAGGTCAAAGGCAAAACTATTAAAAACAATGAAAGCTACAATAATTTCCTAAGAGATCTTTATCATAAAAATATATAAAGTGTGACATTAAAAACAAAACATGGGAAGGGGAAGAGTAAAAGTGGAGAGTTTGTATATGTGATCAAAATTAAGCTATTATCAGCTTAAATTTACCTGTTATAAATATAAGATTTTTTTAAGCCTAAGAGCAACCACAAAACAATAGCCTGTAACAGATACATGAAAGATGAAAAGAAAAAAATCATACCCTTATAGAAAGCCATAAAACCACAAGGAAGAAAGTAAGACAAGAAAGGAACAAAGAATCTACAAAACAACCAGAAAACAATTAACAAAATGGCAGCAGCAAATTCTTACTTGTCAATAACCTTAATTCTAAATGAATTTAATTCTTCAATTAAATGATGTAGAGTGACTGAATAGATTTAAACAACAACAACACCCAACTATATTCTGCCTATCAGAGACTCATCTTACCTATAAGGACACACATAGACTGAAAATAAAGGGATGGAGAAAGAAATTCCATACAAATGGAAACCAAAAGAGAGGAAGAGTAACTATTTTTATATCAGATAAAATAGACTTTGAGTAAAAAAAGAAAAAACTTTGAAAAAAAGAGGCAAAGGTCATTTTATAATGATGGAGTCAGTTTAGCAGAGGGATAAACCAACTGTAAATACATATGCACTTAATATGAGGGCAACTAAAAAAACAAATATTAATAGATCTAAAGAGAAAGATAGATGACAATAATATAGTAGTAGAAGACTTCAACATCTTGTTTTCCTCAATGGACAGATAGTCCAGACAGAAAAGCAACAAAGAAATGTTGAAGTTAAACTACACTCTAGATCAAATTGGCCTGACATTTGCTGAACTTTTCATCCAACAGCTGCAGAATACATATTCTTCCCAACAGCACACAGAACATTCTCCAGGATTGACCCATATGTTAGGTCACAAAACAAATCTTGACAAATTTTAAAAAACCAAAATTCTGTTAAGTATTTTTTGTGTTGACAATGGAATAAAACTAAAAATAAATAACAAGAGGAACTTTGAAAACTCTACATATGCACAGAAATAAAATAGCATGCTCCTTAGTGATCAATGGGTAAATGAAGAAATTAAGAAGCAAATTTTAAAATGTCTTGAAACAAATAAAAATAAAAACACAATATATCCAAACCTATGAGATAAAGCAACAGCAGTACTAAGAAGGAATTTTATAGCAATAAATGCTTACATCAAAAAAGTGGAACAACTGCAGGCCGGGCATGGTGGCTCACACCTGTAATCCTAACACTTTGGGAGGCCAAGACAAGCAGATCATTTGAGGTCAGGAGTTCAAGACCAGCCTGGCCCACATGGTGAAACCCCGAATCAACAAAAATTGGCCAGGTGTGGTGATGTGCACCTACAGTCCCAGCTACTTGGGACGCTGAGGCAGGAGAATCTCTTGAAACTGGGAGGCAGAGGTTGCAATGAGCTGACATCGTGCTACTGCACTCCAGCCTGGGCAACACAGTAAGACGTCGTCTCAAAACAAAAGTAGGACAACTTCAAATAAACAATATAAAAATGGAGCTCAAGGCACTAGAAAAGCAGGAAGAAAAAACAGAATAAAAATTAATTAATAGAAGGAAATAAAGATCAGAACAGAAATAAATGTAATTGAGACTAAAAAATAGAAAATATTAACAAAGGTTGGTTTTGACAAGATAGACAAAAATAAAAATACCATTAGCTAGATTAAAAAAAAAGGGAAAATAAATAAAATAACAAAATCAGATTAAAATAAAATAAATTTAAATAATTAAAATAAAATAATTTTAATCAGATTAAAATAAAATAATTTATAAAAATAATAAAAACAAAGGTTGGTTTTTGACAAGATAAACAAAAATAAAAATACCATTAACTAGATAAAGAAAATAAAGGGAAAATAAATAATAAAATCAGATTAAAATAAAATATTTTTAATCAGATTAAAATTTAAACAATTAAAATAATTTTAATCAGATTAAAATAAAACAATATATAAAAATAAAATAATAAAATAAATAAAATCAGAGATGAAAAAGGAAACATTACAACTGATTCCACAAAAATACAAAGGATCATGAGAGTCTATTATGAACAGCTATATGTCCAAAAATCAGAAATCTTGGAAGAAATGGACAAGTTCCTGCATACATACAACCTACTAAGACTGAACCATGAAGAAATAGAAAACTTAAACAGATGAATAATGAGTAAGGTTATTGAATCAGTAATGAAATATTTCCCAACAAAGAGAAGTCCAAGACTGGATGCCTTCACTGTTGAATTATACCAAACTTTTAAAAAGAACTAATACTGATTCTTCTGTAATAATTTCAGACAATTAAAGAGGATTCTTTAAAACTCATTCTACGAGGCCAGTATTACGCTGATACCAAAATTAGACAAAAACACAATAAAAAGGGAAAATTACAGACGAATATCCCTAATAAACATGCCTGCAAAAATCCTCAACAAAATACTAGGAAACCAAATTCAATAGAACATCAGAAAGATTATACACCATGATTAAGTGGGATTTATCCCAGAGATGTAAGGATTGTTCAACAAATACAATTCAATAAACATGATACATCATATAAACAGAATTAAGGACAAAAATCATATAATCATCTTAATAAATGCAGAGAAAGCATTTGATAAAATTCAATATTCTTTCATGATAGAAGCTCTCAACAAAGTAAGTATCAAAGCAATATATCTCAAAACAATAATGGCCATATATGACAGACCTACAGCTAACATGACAATATTTTCATACTAAATGAGAAAAAGTTGAAAAACTTTCCACTAATATCTAAAACAAGATAGGAATGTCCACTTTTACCACTTTTATTTAATGTCATCCTGGAAGTCTACTGCATAATCTTATACGTAGCAAAACCTAATGACTCCACTAAAAAAACTTAGAACTGATCAATGAATTCAGTAAAGACACAGGATATAAAATCAATATGCAAAACCAGTGGCACTTCTCTATGCCGATAGCTAACAATCTGAAAAAGAAATCCCATTTATGATAGCTAAAAAATAATAAAATCCTGGAAATAAATTTTACCAAATAGGTTAAAGACCTCTGCAATGAAAACTAAAAAACACTTCTAAAAATTGTCAAAACGAGCAAAAAATGCAAAGATATCCCATGTTCATGGATTGGAAGAATATTTTTATAATATCCATAGTGATCTACTGATTCAATGCAATTGTTATAAAAATACCAAAGACATTCTTCACAGAAACAGAGAAAAAAACCTTAAGATTTATATGGAACCACAAAAGACTCCAAATGACCAAAGCAATTTTGAGCAGAAAGAGCAAAGTGGGAAATATCACTCTACCTGACTTCAAAATATACTACAAAGCTATAGTAACAAAACAGCATAGTATGGGCATAAAAACATACACAGAGACCAATGGAACAGAATAGATAACCCAGAAATAAATTTACATATTTATAGCCAACTGATTTCAACAAAGGCATCAGGAACAGTCTGATGCCTTTAATTGGGGAAAGGACAGTCTCTTCAATAAATGATGCTGGGAATAAATGGTGCTCTTCAATAAATGGTGCTAGGAAAACAGCACCTTTCCCCTTTAATTGGGGAAAGGACAGTCTCTTCAATAAATGGTGCTGGGAAAACCGGATATACACATAAAGAAGAATAAAACTAGATACAAATGTCCAGTATGTATATGAAAAAATAAAGAGCTTCACTAATCATCAGAGAAATGTGAATCAAAACCACAATGAGATATAAAAATAACAAATGCTGGCAATGATGTAGAGAAAAAGGAACTCATACACTATTGGTGGGAATGTAAATTAGTACTGCCATTATGAAAAGAAATGATAAATATTTGAGATGATGGATTTGCTACTGAACCTGACCTGATCCCTTTACACCACACATATCAAAACATCCCTATATATCCCATGAATATGTACAATTATTATTTGTCAGTTAAAAATAAAATTTAAAATACCTAAAAATAGAAATACCAGGTAATTTAGCAATCTGCTACTTGGAATATATCCAAAGGAAAGGAAATCAGTATGTCAAAGCATTATCTCCATTCTCATGTTTATTGCAACACTATTCACCATAGTCAAGATACAGAATCAACTTAAGTGTTCATCAATGGATAAATAGATAAAGAAAATGTGGTATAGGTACATAATAGAATACTATTTAGCCATAAAAAAGAAATACTATTATTTGGGGCAACATAAATGAGCCTGGAAGACATTATGTTAAGTGAACATAGGCACAGAAAGACAAATACTACCTGTTTTCACTCATATGTGGGAGCTAAAACTGTAAATCACACACAAGTAGAGATAAAATAATGGTTACCAGATACTGGGAAGTGTAGTGGGGAGGGGAAAATAAGGAGAGGTTAGTTAATGGGTACAAGATTACAGTTAGATAGGAGAAACAAGCTCAGTTTTCTATAGCACAAAGTGACTGTAGTTAACCATAATTGTTGTATATTTCAAAATAGTGAAAAGAGGATTTTGAATGTTCTCAACACAAAGAAATGCTAAATGTTTGAGTTGATGGATATGCTAATTACCCTAATTTGATTATTACACATTGTATACAAATATCCATAAATATGTACAATTATTACATTTCAATTAAAATTGAAATGAAAGAAGAAACACACAATTATTACATACTAGAGATTGTAAAGGACATAAAAGTACAATAAGATGATATTATGAACAGCCTCATGCCAATAAATTTGCCAACTTAGACAAAATAGAAAAAGGTATTGAAATACTCAAATCACTAAAAGTGATTTCAGAAGAAATAGTCAAACGGCTTAATATCTGTTAGAGAAACTGAGTTTATTGTTTAAAAACCTTACCACAAATAAACTGTAAGTTTAGATGGTTTTACACACAAGTCCTATCAAATATTTAATGAGGAGATAACACCAAACCTATATGAACTCTTTCAAAAGATACAGGAGAAAATACATCACATCTCATTTTATGAAGCCAGTATAAGCTTGATATAGAAACATGTTAAGGGCATTACCAAGCAGAGAAAATGATAGACCAATATTATTCATGAACAAAGATACATCAATCTTCAACAAAAATATTAGCGATAGGATCCATGAATATATTAAAAACTACTACATGATGATCAAGTTGGGTTTATCTCAGGAATGAAAGGGTAGTTCAACATTTTAAAATTAATAAAAAAGTTAATTTGTTTACTACATTAACAAAATAAAAAGAAAAATGATTTGATTACTTTATTAGATGCTGATAAAGCATTTGATCTAATATACAATCCATTAGTGTAAAAATTCTTAAATTAGAAATAGAAGAGAACTTACTCTGATAACAGGTGTCTATTAATCCTCCTCCACAGTTAATGCTTACTGGTTAATTAATGACGAATTTTCCCCCTCTCTACATCTTTTCAACATTGTGTTAGAGATGCTAGTTAGTACAATAAAGCAGGAAAAAAGAATACAAACTACCAATATTGGAAAGATACAAAGTTATGTTTATTTGAAGATGATATGATTGTACACATAGAAAATATTGATAGATCCACACAAAAAATACTACATCTAATAAGTGAATTTAGCAAGGCCACAGGATACAAGGTTAATTTGAAATTTAATTGTATCTGCATATACCAGCAACAAATAATTGAAAAATAAAATCAAAATGTAGTAATTTAAAAGTACATAGCATAGCCCAAAAATATTAAAATGCTGAGTGATAAAGTTAGTGAAAGATGTACAAAAAATCTACATTAAAGAATATAAGACATTAATTACTAAGTTAAATTAAATACCTCAATAATGGGGAAATATACCATGTTCATTAATCAGAAGACTCATGGTTTATAAGATGCAATTTCCCCCCACCAAAATGGGATTTGCCACAGATTCACAACAATACTAATCAAGACTCCAGTGGATATTTTTTATGGAAACTATATGCTTATTTTGAAATTCATCTGGAAATGCAAAAGGCCAGAGACAGTCATAATCATCTTAAAAAAAAAACAAGTTGGCCGGGCGTGGTGGCTCATGCCTGTAATCCCAGCACTTTGGGAGGCAGAGATGGGCGAATTATGGGGTCAGGAGATCGAGACCATCCTGGCTAACACAGTGAAACCCTGTCTCTACTAAAAAATACAAAAAATTAGCTGGGCGTGGTGGCGGCTGCCTGTAGTCCCAGCTACTGGGGAGGCTGAGGCAGGATAATGGCGTGAACCCAGGAGGCAGAGCTTGCAGTGAGCCGAGATCGCGCCACTGCACCCCAGCCTGGGCGACAGAGAGAGACTCCATCTCAAAAAACAAAAACAAAAAACAAAAAAAAAAACAAGTTTGAGGACTTACATTTCTAGATTTAAAGATTTGCTATAAAGATACAGAAATCAAGACCATGATATTGACAGTAAGGATAGACAATAATTTAATGCAGCAGAAGAGAGGGTTTTGGTATAGACTCATACATATATAGTTAGTGGTTTTTGACATAGTCACCAAGAACTACCTATTCTATGTTGACTAGGTCAGTGTGGAATCTGTAATGCTGGACTTAGAAATTCAAAGCTACCGAGCTGTGGCAGCCCCAGCCAAACTGAGGGTACTGTACAATTGGAGGTGTGAAAATATATCTTAGTGGCAAAGAATAATATCTTTACATGGTATGGATAGGGGGTAAGGAGCCAAGAAAATCCTGGGTTTTTAGAGTTGGTTGAACTTAAGGCTCCTACCCACCTCCGTGGACCACATCTTTCATGGGAAGTGGTTCTATAATTCCCCTGGACACAAGAAATTACTTCCATTCCACTTTAGATTGGAGAACACTTTTTAAAAAAATGACAGTGTACCAATGATCAGCATTATTAAAGGCTAAAGGAAGTTTGAAAAACGGTCATATTTTGTTTGGAAATAATTATAGCAAATAACATTTGTTGAGCAATTACTATAGACAAGCATGTCCTACATGTTTTTTAAGCACTATAAATTCCCCAACAATGATATGACCATCATTACCATTTTAGAGATGAGAAAACGAAGGTCATTTGCCCAATGTCATAAAACTGGTTAATGTAAGAACGATTGGATATAAAAACCCAGGTAGAGGCCGGGCGCAGTGGCTCACACCTGTAATCCCAGGACTTTGGGAGGCCGAGGCGGGCGGATCACCTGAGGTCGGGAGTTTGACACCAGACTGACCAACATGGAGCAACCCCGTCTCTACTAAAAATACAAAATTAGCCAGCGTGATGGCTAACGCCTGTTATCCCAGTTACTCAGGAGGCAGAGGCAGGAGAATTGCTTGAACCCGGGAGGCGGAGGCTGCAGTGAGCAAAGATCACGCCATCGCACTCCAGCATGGGCAACAAGAGTGAAACTCCGTTTCAAGAAAATAAAAATAAAAATAAAAAAACCCAAGTAGTCAGACTTTATAGCCCACACTCTTAAAGACTAGTCTATATTTGCCTCTCCAAAAGCAAACACTTTCACACCTCCTCTTGGCATTTATTTCTCCATGTTTGATATTTGTGATTCTAGTTACATTTCCTTAAGACAAGCTCATGCAGCCTTATGGTATACATGTTCTTGAGGGAGCGCTCACAAAATTCTGTTCAAATCTGCTCTGTTAATTTATACTTTACAGAGGGTGTATGTAATTGGATTATTTGCAATATAGTGAGGTACAATCTCTCTAAACATCACATTAATATCATTAATATTAAACACCATTCTCACTTTCTTTCCGTCCTCCTTTAAGAAACACTTTCCCAGCTTGTACTCAACCTTCATGCTTTCTTTGTTCCCACAGTCTGTGCAGAGATGGATTGCTACATTTTCTGAGTGTAATTTCTGAGTCATATTTATCTTTATCATTTCTCAGTTTCTTTGTCCTCTTTTGTATGATATATTGAAGTTTCAGAGAAACTCTTGCTCATGTCCTTATCTTACACCAAACTAGGCACTCTCTCAGAAAACATAAAAAACTCTTATATTTAGCCAACATTGGTGGAGTGAGAACTTGAAATGTGTAACTCCTTTAGCTAAGCATATTTAACGTAAAATTGAAAATTATTTTGCTACATACCACATAATGCTAGCATCTGCTATGTGTTATGTATAATACTAGCCTTTAAAGGAGCAAAGATGAGTACGACTTGGTAATTACTCTCAAGCAGCTAATGATTTGTTGGGAGACTTGCTAATGGACCCTTGTATGTTCCATGGATTTAGAGAAATGCTAGAGAAGGAAACTCAGCCAGAGGAAAAATGGCCCTAACTGAGGCCCTGGAAGTGCAGGAACCATGTCTCCATATATGATGGTTTAATGAATTGGCCATTTGTAAAAGCAATAAATAGCAGTGGAATGTCTACCATGTGGCAGACATTGTTTTAGGGTCTCTAAGTATAATTTTTAAAAATCAGGACAATTTATGAAGTGGATATAATTATTATTGTCCCCATTTTATAGATAAGGAGACTGAAGCACTGAGAAGCAGAGTAATTTGCTCAGCATCACCCAGCTGGTAAAAGGTGAAACCATGCTTCAGATACAAACATTACAACGGCAGAATATGCATTTTTAACACCAAAATCACATGTCTCCACTAACTGGGTAGTCTCAGGCAAGTTATCAAAAGTCATGCAACAGTACTTATTTTACTTCAAAATAATGGCTACTTTTGATTAAGTGCTACCATATTTCAAGCACTTTTTTAGACCCTAGAGAAAACAATAGTAAACATTGCAATTGTTGGTGTGCAAAATGGTAAGCCACATATCAAGAAGCTAACTAGATGCTGCTTTTTAATTTTTAATCCATTCAATATATATCTACTAAATATTTTTTATGGTTTAGAAAATGCTTAGGGTAGGGCAGGCAGAAATGGCTGTGAACATGATACTCCTAGTTCTCCTGAAGCTTACTTGTTAACAGAAAAATTAACAAATTATACCTAGATAAATAAATAGACTAAGGTTACCTATCATGGTCCATTCTGCTTTGTTACAACTATTATCATATTGTAATTTTTTTGATATTGCAAAGATGTTATAGATCCCTTTGATGGATAGATAGATAGCATCTTTTGAAAAACTTTTTGATATTGGAGCAAATTCCCATGTGATACGGTTTGACTGTGTCCCCACCCAACTCTCATCTTGAATTATAGTTCCCATAATCCCCACGTGTCCTGGGAGGGACCCAGTGGGAGGTAATTGAATCATGAGGTGGTTGCCTTCATGCTGTTCTCATGATAGTGAGTTCTTACAAGATCTGATGGTTTCATAAGGGGCTTTCCCTACCCTTTGCTTATACTTCTCCTTGCTGCCACCATATGAAGAAGGACACGTTTACTTCCCCTTCCACTATGAGTATAAGTCTCCTGAGGCTTCCCCAGTCCTGTGGAACTGTGAGTCAAAAATTAAACCTTTTTTCTTTATAAATTACCCAGTCTCAGGTATGTCTTTATTAGCAGTGTGAGAATGGAGTAATACCCCATGCTGTTATGTATACCTTACTATATCAGAGAGAGAGCTCAATCTGTACCTCTTTCAGCAGTAATACAGGTGGACTTGGTCTACCCCCATCAGCTACACTAGCATGGGATTTGAGTTCAGAGAGTGCAAGGGGAGGAAGTTGGTTCTATAGAATTTCTATTTGCTGGTAAGAGTGGTGGTTAGGTGCCTGTCTTTTGGGGGTTGTAAAGTCAAGGCGGTGATATAAAAGTGGCATCAATGCTAAGGGGGGTGAGATTGCAGTAGAGTTCCTGATATCTAGGGCCTGCTGTCTGTGATGGCAGCAGAAAGAACAGCAGCAGTAGTTTCTTTAACAGGCTCTCTCTGTGGCAGTTGCAGGCATTTTTTTCTGGACATTTAACCCCAAGCCCGCATTTCTGCTTCTTTCCCAATGATACTATGAGCTACTGGATATCGAATAATAACTTCCCTATAAACTAGATAGTGAATTCTGTTGTTAGCACCCGAGATCTTTATGTTACTCAGTAATTGTTACCAGGGGTGGGTGCAAGCAGCAGGTCCTCATTGTAATAGGAAGGTGATATTGCTTATCTGACCTGGTTGAAAACAGAAAAAAATAGGATTAGAAGAGAGGATTCTGGTAGCCAGTTCATGTAATGCTGAAATAATTTCTTAAGTTATCATCAGTGCTCACCTTGAATTAAGTGTCATTAGAGATAAGGTTTTGAAGGAGATAGTGTATGCTGCCTTAAGACAGTGAGAAGGGCATGAGGAACAGAGCACTATGGTGGCTGCTCCTAACTGTGCTGAACTTGTCAAGAAAGACAAGTCCCAATACTTCAAATTTTCCTCTGAATGCAATATAGCAACAGAATCAGAGAAGTTTCTATGATTCTCCTAAGAGAATGTTTGGGAACTACAGACCTATAGAACTAATGCGGCTGAAAATCATACTCCTTGATCATATGAGTTGCTTAATTAAAATATAGGTTGAATTCCCAGCTCACAAAATCTCTTATGTGCGTCCATAGTCACTACCCAGGAAAGAATGAGATGCAGTGCATTTGAGTGGGTACATTAAGGAATATTTGAGTCACTCAAAATACCCCAAATTTTAAAACTCCACTGACCCTCCCAGACAAAAGAAGCGTTCCTTCCACCCTGCATGATGAATGCCTGCCTTATTGAAGACCTTAAAATGACCTCAGTAGGGAAGCTACTTTGCAATGTAAAGTCACTCCTCTCACTACAGGTCCTTATCACATCCCAGCATGCCAGGGGCCAATTTCAGGAGGAAAAGATTTACTCTTTAAAATAACAGTAAGATATTCTCTAGTTTATATTGATCAAGCAAGGGAAGTATTTGTGGCAATGAATTAACAGGGCTCCAGACCAGAGAGAGATAAATATAATTTTAGATCAAGATAACTTTGATACTTACCAGACATTCCAGATTTAATGTGCATTTTTGGGTGGTAGGAAACACTCTATTTGCTTATTTTGTTGGCTGAAACCTGAACTCAGTGGTAGTCTACACTAAATGAAGTACAGAGGCCAGAAACTCATTGGTAACATATAACAGGATTCCAAAGACATGAAAAATGGTGAATGTATCTGCATTATTTTTTTCTCCATCATAGCTCTGTCCCTCGAAGAAGACTCTGAAGTTCCCCTTTTCACCATGATAAGGGGAACACTGGCACCTGTGACAGTACTGTAGTGGTTTTTCCCCATAGGCCATTGGGTGCATTTGGGAGATACCGCTATCGAGATGGGCTCCCAAATTTCAGTGGAAGATAGACTCTTGATATGGCAGAGACCAAGTAGCAGTACTCAGTAACTGTAGACAAGGTAGTTGTTGCTACTGTGATCATCAAGTTGATTCGTGTGATTATGAGAATGGTCTCATCTTCAGGGATCTTCAGCAGGCATTGATTGATCACTAGGTTTCCAGAACTGAAATAGCTAGGAAACTTAATAATATCCTTCTCAATCCCCTGAAACTCTGGGACTGTAGCCAGAGGTCTGACTTAAACCACCACAGTAGATTCATGACCATTCACTATTTCTCAGATTTAAGTCAGTTCACAAATCCTGTGCCTCTTGAATAAAGGGGAGCCCAGGTCCTCTTGAGCATCTTATAATAACATTAAAATGACTTGCATTAAGCTTCCTACCCAATATTTCCCAGATTTACTTGCAGATATTTTACATATAATTGGGTCCAAGGAAAAGAAAAAAATCCAGGTGCTTGGGAAATATTAGACACTGGTTCAAGGTAACTTCATTTCTACAAATCTAAGATTTCATTGTGGAGCGTGAGTCTAAATAGGGGCTTATAGATGAAGCAACACCAGGAATTTGTGCCTACCTTTAACTATTGATGACTCACTGGACCTATGAATCCATTTGTGGTTAATGTTTTAGATGTTAAATGTATAATCAAAATCTAGCAATTGGCTCCCTGACTCATCTAATGGGGACCATTATTTCATTAAGACCAAGTAGAACTCTCTGGAGCTTCTCTTACTAAACAAAATAGGAAGCCAAAGGTATTACCACATTCCTAGGGGAATCACACAAATCAGTGCTACTTTCAGAGATTTCAAAGATGCAAGAAGGGTGATTTCTACCACCTCCCCACTTGACTGTTTAGGTTGTGCAGAAGACTTCTGGAGGTGGTGAGGGCTGCGGTCCCCCAGTAATACCCCCTTAAGACTGAGACAGCTATCAGGAATGCTGCCTGCTAAAGGTTTGAAGCCTATTCCCTCCTCAGAAATGCCCTTAGCTGAAGAGAGTGGCCTGGCCCAAAGTTAAGACCCTTCCCCAGGGCAGCCTACATCTAATGATGGGTCTTCATTAGAGTTAAAGGCTTGACTTCTTTGCCTGAGTTCAGGTCATCTCTGAAGGGTCCCCACACCATCAGAGCTCCCTGGGGGTTTGGCAATGACCTTTGTTGCCATTCTATCACAGTTAACTCTCTCCCTCTGCCCAATCCCCATCACTCACAGGTGTTCCTGGGCATGCTCCCTGTAAAAATCCCTGCATGCTGCTCAGAGTCTATTTCCCAAGGAACCAGACCCAAGTCAATTGGTGCCCAAATTGGCCATAGGAATCAAATTCAAAATGAGATTTTGCAGCTAGGTCACCTACAAATTGGCCATGAGGACCCCATATCTGATGGTATGTAGAATATATAGCCTCTGGTATGCTGTTATTGTGTAGTTATTAAATTTTCACTGGTCATATACTGGGATTGAATGCCAGAAGGAGGAGATACACAGGCAGGTGAAATAACTAAGGTGTTTGAGAGGCTTGGGGAAGTACAAATTATATGGAAAATGGAATTGGATGGCTGCTGCTGAATACCATGAATGCACTAGGAAGAGATGGTGAAATGCTGATGGTGATTAATTACCAGTTTAATCCTAGATATGAAGCCAGAGGCCTCCTTGAAAGCAGATAAAGAGACTATTTCAAGATATTTCTAGTAGGAAAAGAAACTATATGGAGTTTATGGCAAGCTTGTGTAGAAGACTCACAAAATCAATGTCTAAAATTCTGGAGTTAAGGCCATGCCAAAAAGAGTAAAATGTTTTAAAAACAGCTGTTGGCATGCTACTGGGATTCTATAGCATCTGACATGGGACATCAAGTGATCGTGCTTCCAAACTGCCTCTCATAATCTGAGTCTGTTAGACACCCCCGTCACTGAGCCGTAAGTTTAGTCAGGCCAACCAACAAACAATAATATCAAATTGGCATTTCTGGGATCAGGCATGAGAAGGGCCAAAGAGCACAAGTGAACTGCACAACCAGGTGGCCTGGACCCTGTTCCACTAGGTCCCTGCTCTACAGTCTAGGGGTGGAAAAGACTTCCCATCTTTGCTAGCCCAAGGGTATTTTGTTACTCCTTGTTGACATTCCTAACTTTGTCTTCATCTTTCTGAATAGATTCTTCACTAAATAATTATTAATTATCAATACATAGGGTTGCATGGTTTTATGATAGAACTCTGAAACTATGGGAAAGAATAAATTGCTTTAGATTTGTGACCTACAGAAACCTAACTGGCTAGGACAATCCTTATATTTTCATTGAATGGATCACACTTTCTCTAACACATGTGTATCTTACTAAGGCATCAATATTTCTTGCTGTTCCCTTGTAACCCAGGCCTGTCAGCAAGTCATGGAATAGTATGTCCTATGGGATGATAAAATAAAGCCCTTGTAGTCTAATTTACAGAACAGAACTTAAGAGGATACATCCTAAAACAAAGTGGTGAAAGTGCAGTTGAGCCTTGAACAACATAGGTTTGAACTGTAGGTATGTGGTAAATTCGTTAAATATAGATACTAGTCTATTTCATCATTTTCTACCATAAAATATACATGAATCTATTGTAAAAAGTTAAAGTGTATCAAAATTTATGCATACAAACACAAACTATACATGGTGCCATTTGCAGTTGAGAGAAACACAAACAAACGTAAAGATGCAGTATGAAATCATAACTGCATAAAATCAACTGTAGTACAAAATGCACTATTATTATAATTTCATAGTCACCTCCTGTTGGTATTGCAGTGAGCTCAAATATTGTGAATATCTGCTTAAAATGCAACGTGATGCTGATCATGTCCATGTGAGCAGTTCATTTCTCCAGTAAATTGTGTATCAGGTTCTCTCGTGCTTCTCTTGTATTTTTCACTGTGTTTAGTGCGATATTGTAAACCTTTAATAACACCATGGGACCCATATGAAGTGCCACTAGTGATGCTGGAAGTCCTCCTAAGAAGCAGAGAAAAGTCATGACATTACAAGAAAAAACTGAATTGCTTGATACTTAGCATGAATGAAGGTCTGCATCTGCGGTTGACCGTCATTTCGGGCAGATGGTTCATCTTGCAGACAAACGATGAGATCAATAAATATAGTATAGAACTATAAATGTGATTTATTTTCCTTATGATCTTTAAACATTTTCTTTAACTTCCTTTATTGTAAGAATATATTATGTAATACATATAACATGCAAAATGTATGTTAGCTGACTGTTAATGTTACAGGTAAGGCTTCCGATCAACGGTAGGCCATTAGTGAAGATTTTGGAAGTCAAAAGTTATACACAAATTTTTTTACTCCACAGGGGTTTGGAGGATTCAGTGCCCCTGACCCCCACGTTGTTCAAGAATTAATGGAATTAGTAATACCTCTTCTAAATTAAAGAAAACTACTGTTGGTGTTCCCTGCTTATTGAAATAGAGGGGGAAACACATTTTCTAGTTCAATAGCTGCCTACTAAGTGCCAGGAGTTATATTAATTTATTCTAGTAAATTTACCAAATCTGGAAAAATCTGGTCAGATTCTCCATGGAAAAAAAAATCTTTAATGCAGAAATTTGTGTGCAGAAAGTTTATTTGAGAATGATATTAGCAACACTTATGAAGCTCTAAGGGAAGGGATTTGGAGCAAAGGAAGACGTTATGCTGTAATGTACTGCAACACAGACTCAACTCATTTCACAGAGTATTCTAAATCAGAACCATTCAGAAATGTCCTGAAGTGAGGCAGGAAGAATGGCCCTTTTTGTCTTCATATGGATAAGTTACTGGATCTAGTCTGCTCCCATGGAGGAGAAAACTTCGCAATGCAATTCTCTGCACCTGAGGGCAATCTCTGGGGAAGACTTAGCTGTTGACAGGCAATGCTTTTGGAAGCTGGGAAAGTGGATATCAAAATCCTGAAAGAGAACCTAGGTGGTTCACTACAGGGTCCAGTATAGTCCACCCTTTACACCACGTGACTCCATTTGTTTTGTAAAAGTTGAAACTATCTGGGAACAGCTCTGAAGGAAACTTACAAGAGGAAGAATAATGGGACAAACTGTGGTCCTCACATCTGCAGCTGGTCTTGGGGATGCAATGAACCATGCTCATTTCCCTACTGTATTAAGCCTTCTAGATTCCTCTCATCATCATCCATCGCTTCTGGTTATCTAGGTGGTTTTTCTGGTGGGGTAGTTTAGACCCATATCCCTGAGGGCTTTCAGTCACTGCTCACTTTGCCCTTCAAAGGCTGTGGCTGCTGCATGTGATCATTTACCACAAAATTGACCGAGAAATTGTCCTTTTATTTCAGCCTGAGAGACTCCCATTAACATTTATTGTATGGCAGGTTTACTAATGATAAATTTTTCCGGTTTTGTTTTACTGAGAATGTCTTATTTTCTCCTTCATTTCTCAAGGATAATTTTGATGGCTGTAGAATTCTTGCTTGATAGTCTTTCTTTTGGCATTTTCTTTTTTTAGACGGAGTTTTGCTCTTGTTGCCCAGGCTGGAGTGCAATGGCACAATCTTGGGTCACTGCAACCTCCCGGGTTCAAGTGATTCTCCTGCCTCAGCCTCCTGAGTAGCTGGAATTACAGGCATGTGCCACCATGCCAAGCTAATTTTGTGTTTTTAGTAGAGATGGGATTTCTCCATGTTGGTCAGGCTGGTCTCAAACTCCTGACCTCAGGTGATCCACCTGCCTCGGCCTCCCAAAGTGCTGGGATTACAGGCATGAGCCACCGCGCCCAGCCTCTTTTGACACTTTTAATATGTCAAATTACTGCCTTCTGGACTCTGGTTTCTGATGGGAAATCATCTGTTAATCTTACCAAGGCTCCCATGTCTACAATGGGTCATTTTTTCCCTGCTGTTTCTAAGACTCTCTGTCTTTGTGTTTCAACAGTTTGACTATGATGTGTCTGGGTGTGGATCTTTTCTAATTTGTCCAACTTTGAGATATTTGAGCTTATTTAAAATGTAGATTAATGTTTTCACCAGGATTTGGAAGTTCTCAGCCATTATTTATTCAAATTATTTTTCTCTCTCCTTTCCTTGGTTTCCCATTACGCGTATATTGGTATGTGTCCCACAGGTGTCTGAGGGTTTGTTCATTTTTCTTCATTTTTTCTTACTGTTAATGAGACTGGACAATCTCTGGTGACTTATCTGCATGTTTGTTGTTTCTTCTGAAAGCTCAAATCTGCTACTCGCCCTCTCTAGTGCATTTTTCATTTCATTTATTATACCTTTTAGCTTCAGAATTTCTATTTCGTTCTTATTTTAAAATAACCTCTGTTGCTTTATTGACATTTTGTATTCAATGGAATAATATTACCATACTTTATTTAATTCTTTAGGCTTGGTTTTCTTTACTTTTTGAGCATATTTCTAACAGCTGATTTAAAGTCTTTGCCTAATAAGACTTTAGACGAAGTCTTAGTAAGCGTTGCTGCTGACGTGCTGCTGACAAAGCATTGCTGCCGACAAGAAAACCTATTTTATAGCAAAAGAAGTAATGCAATACACTGAAACTGATAGAATTCACTGATTTTACCATATACCCCACTACTCAGAAGTAAATAGTGTAATAGTCAACTGAAGGCTCAGTTATGAATGAAGCCAGCTGGGAGGAACTGCCTTGTGAATTAGGATTACAATCCTAACAGGATGTGATTTGTAGGCTGAACTAATCACTAATATGTGATTCCATGTTTATTGTAACCCAAATACATGGGTCCAGGAATCAAGGATAGAAGTGAGATTGGCTCTTGTCACTATTACACCCAATGAAAATATTTTGCATATACTATTAGTATACTTGAAAATATTTTTTTCTTTCTGATCTCATGACTCTGGCTATTTTTGACTCGTTAATCTTTGTTCAAGTTAAGGATGAAACTGGGTCACATGAGAACCAGTGACATTGATAGGAATGATTAGTTGTGGCTCTTCTGTGTTATGGAAGGATTATACAGTGTTGATGTTGAGTGGTTGGGAGAGAGAGGGTTGGCACCATTTTTCATTTTTATGGCAGCTCACTATCCTTTGAATATTTCCATATTTGGGATATATGGTGATTATGGAGGTGCTGTGCTCAGATACCATTTTAAGAAAACTTGCTATGGGGAACATGGATCATTGACTGCCTCCAGCTGCTATACCTTGGGATCTAGCTTGGTGTTCACACCAGGCCGTACTTTCTCTGAACTGCTCTCAGCCAATGAGTGAGCACAGGAAGGCTATTTTAAACAGCCGCTCCTGTTCAATGGTGAATTTCTTTTAGGGGCATCTTAGGCTCAGGAATTTCCCCCAACACACACACACACATACACACACACACACACACAAACACCAGCTTAAACTTTCTCAGAACTGTGCTGCTATCTGAGTTTATCCCAGCCCAAACCTTTCTTTCCTCTCTCCCTTCATAGATGTGAATCCTGCATTGTGGTCTGGATTTTCTCCCTGTCTACACTCATTACCCATTTATCCCTCAGAATGTTTCTCCCAATAAATCTCATGCATGCCTAACTTCATCTGGGAATCTTCTCTTGGAGACCCTAGACTAGCATATGAAAATTCCAGGAGAGCTGTTTTCCCAATAAAATAGTCAAAACACAATTTTGACTACTAGACTGTGGGCATATGACCTAAGTTCCAACATAGACATAGCTGACTAAGACTGTTTCAGATGGGAGCAGTTTGAGCAAGAGACTCATCAAGGTGATAATAGTAGCAGACTGTCTGGCTTTTTGAGTTCGCAAAATCAACTGTCTGAGTCAGAAGTGGCATGGTAAGTGGAATGGCAAGGAAGAGTAGTAATTGCAGTAAGGTCAGTTTTCTTCCTTTTAATGCTTGGTGACATCAGTAGTGGTAGCAGCAACAGCAATTTCTTCATCAAGTGTTAGTACATTGCCTGGTTTTATACATTTTTCCTGAAAACTTAATTTCCAGTATAGTTTGACAGTTCTCTCAAAAGCCTCCATAAGTTCTTCAACATCTATTAGTAAATTCCTTTTTCTGATTAAACTGAAAAGTTGTATTTGTATTTGCAATTAAGAGCCTTGGCTACTAAGACAATCTTCGTAATTTTGTCAACGAATGAGTTTAATGGTAAGAAGTTCCTTTCCTGGTGGTAATTTTTACTAACATACTTTTCCATTCCAATAGGGATTGCAAGTCAACAATTTTTGACATACACCCTGGCTTCAAGGATGGATCTTCAACTGTTTGACTACTGGTTATGATTCCTATTACATATTAAAATATTATACTGTTGAAAATATTTTTACTTGATAACCTTGATGAGTTTACCATGAACTAATGTCAGTTTGTAGCCATGTAGCCTCAGAAACCAGAGTTAGCATATTGAGAATGAACCAATATCTTAGAAGCAGATGACACATGAATTGATGGCTTAAAACATAAGGTGTTTGTTTAAAATGAGGACTGTCATGGGCATCCAAATATGCAACATCTCCATGACAGTGGCTCATCTCCCTGTGATAAGGTCCAATATGGTGGGCTATTGGTCAGTCAGTCCATTTCCTTTTTTATTCATCCTTATACTAAGGGTAATTTATGGAGTCCGAGTTTTATAGGGGGAAAGATCTGTTAACTCATGATGAATTGAGAGTATAAGGCCATTAAAAATAAGTTAGATTCACCTGATTTATCAAATATCTTTCAGATGACAGCTGCTTTCATTGCTCTTCTTACATCTCTGGATGCACCCTTTTTTTTTTTTTTTTTTGAGACGGAGTCTCACTCTGTCACCCAGGCTGGAGTGCAGTGGCTCCATCTCGGCTCACTGCAAGCTCTGCCTCCCAGGTTCACGCCATTCTCCTGCCTCAGCCTCCTGAGTAGATGGAACTACAGGAGCCCACCACCATGCCCGGCCAATTTTTTAGATTTTTAATAGAGACAGGGTTTCACCGTGTTAGCCAGGGCGGTCTCGATCTCCTGACCTCGTGATCCGCCCACCTCAGCCTCCCAAAGTGCTGGGATTACAGACGTGAGCCACCGCGCCTGGCCTGGATGCACACTTTTATTTAGGTTGTGGCCCAAGTATTTTGCATTTTTTTAAATCAACAATGCTTTTTAGAAGCTTACAAAATGTGTAATTTCATAGTTTAAGTAATTTTCAATGGGAAAGTACCTCAAATACCATATTTTCATAGTTAAGTATTATAAATGCACCATGAATTGATTTTTATGTATAATGAAAGGTGGCAATCCAATTTTTTTCCCAATGGATAGCCAGTTGTCTCATCATTTCTTGATTAATCCCCAGAGATGTGCAGTCTATTCAATTACCAAAAAGTATGTTTCCATATATGTGTGAGTCTATTTATGGAGTCTTTTCTCTATGGTCTTTGTAGCTATCCTTTCCCAATACTATGCTGTCTTAATTACTGTAGATTTATAAAAAGACTTGAGCTCTGATTTAATTAGTCTCCCAAATCTTCTTCTGAAGTGCCTTGTCTATTTTTGAGATTTTTACATAAATTTAAAATTTTATGTAATTTAAAAAATTAAATAAAAATTTTAAGATTTTAAATTTTACATAAATTTAAAACTTATCTTCACAAGTATCATATTAAACCTGTGGATATTTCTATTGAAATTTCATTAAACATGTAATCACACTTAGGGAAACTAATATGTTATTTATACTAATTAGATATATTAATTAATTCTTTATTATATTGAGTCTTCTTATCCATCTTCTGTCTTGAATTGGGTCTTCATTAATATCTTCCAAAAAAGTTGTATAATTTTCTCTAAAATGACTGGTGTACCATTTCTTAGTGGAAAAAAGTTCAATAATACCAAGAAATGGTACAAATGTAATGGAAGGACACTAAAACCCTTTTCCTTTGTTACTTGGCATTATCTTCTGAATTTTACTATTCAGATACTCTATGATTCAGCAATTGTATTTTTAGGAACTTTTCTTAGAGAACATTGGATTTTTAAAATATAGAATAGACAAATTCTAGTATATTCTCACAATGAAATTTTGTGCAACAGTAAAATATGAAGGAACTCTATAGCTAACTGCAACAATAGAGATGAATCTTAGAAACAATATATACTGAAGAATGTCAGTTTCAAAATATTACACGTGGCTTAATGTCATTTTTCTAAAGTCTGAAAATGAACAAAATGGAACAATATGTCCTATAGTATGTCCTATAGGAAGGAACACATCTATATAAAACCATAAACATAGAATAATAAATGTGAGATTTAGAATATTGGTGATGCATGAATACGTGATAGTTGAGGTATTTTCCCACTGAAAATTACTTAAACTATGAAATTACACATTTTGTTAGCTTCCAAAAGAAAGAAAAATGAGATAGAGAAAGAACATGTTCATTGACATAGGAATTGTTCTAGTCCTTCGACTAGGTTGTAGGCTCATGTGTGTTTATTTTAGTGTCTTGATCAGTAATATACACATGGTTCCATATATTATTCTTATGTATCAAATGTTATATACTACACAAAAAGCAATTCTTTTATTACTTCAGTCTTCAAAATTTTGTTAATTCTCTGGTCAATCTTAGTTAATCTTTATGAAATGTGCTAACAGATTTTTGTTTTAACTTGATCTTCAAAATATTATTATTATTTTTAGTGACAAATATTGAAATATTTACATATAAATTTATGTATTGTCTGAAAATTCACATCAAAATAATTTGGTGAATGTGGTAGCAAGTATGGGTATAGCTGAAATTAAGATTGGCCATGAGTTAACATTTATTGAAGCTAGGGATGGATATAGAAGTACTCATTATCATCATCTTGTTACTTTTGTATATGTCAAAATTTCCCATATTAGAAAGTGTTTCTTTAATCCCAACAACCACAAAAGAAATAATAACCATAGAAAAAACATAGATCAATTCAAGCTAAGTAATGCAGATGGGAGCTTTTGTGACCATGAGAGGACAACTATACACAGGCAGGCAGATCACCAGCTCCATGTGCATTGACAGATCACCAGCCCCACATGCTCTTAGGTCACCAACTCTGTGTATACTCATGCAGATAGCTGGATCCATGAGTACTCAGATAGGTCACCAGCCTGCGTGCTTTTGTTGAAACTTATAGGAAATACCACCACCCCAGAAAATTCTACTTCTTCTGGCAAAGGGGATAAGCTTCATCCAGACTATTGCCTACTGTTGAATTTTGCATCTCATTCAAATGTTTTCTCCTGTAAATTCAGGCAGCACACCAAGCCAATGGCATTGATTCCATTTAAGTGTCCATTATGGGTTGCCTTATACCAAAGAGCTTAATTATGTTATTTGTGTTTTGTCTTGAAAGATATAAAAGACAACCAGGACAACATTGATTCAGTTTTGTCAATGCTGTCAATAATAGCTCTCTCTCACTAGGAACTGTGGGGGAAATTGTCCATGCCTATCTTCCTTTCCTGTTCCATACCTAATCCCAACAGGGCCATGAGGTACACACAGAACTGTCCTTCAAGGAAGATCTCAGAGTTCTGTGAACAAGTTACACAAAGAAAATATTGTTAGTGCCTTCATTTCTCCCTCCCTCTGCCTCTCTCTCTTTCTCTTTCTCTCTTATACACACACACACACACACACACACACACGGTCACACACACACAGACATCCTAGAGACACAGAGGGAAGGGTAGCAATTTTTAAAAAATTAGTGTTCAATAGATTCCTTGCTTGGGGTTTTACATAAATTTTATTTTTTAACATCAGAGGTAACATTATTGTCACCATTTTATAAATCAATAAAATAAATAAAGGTTCAAAGAGCTATGGTAACTTGTCTAAGGTCCCATAGTCTAATGAGTTCTATTACCAATACATCAAAACAAACAATCTGAACAACAAAAAGGAAAAACTTTTCAGTTGACTTTAGACAGCTTTGCAAAAGTCGGGCGTATCTTAGAAGCAAACATAAATACATAATACAACTCATGGAGTAAAAATGGTATTTAAATAGACAACTTAAACGAACTGAATCCCACGGTATTTGTTGATACAGTTAGTAATAACTAAATGAAGGCCACTGATGATCTTATTCTTAAGAAATGGTTGGATCAGTATATTAAGTGGATTATTTAAGGGTCGAATGTATTGAAAGCACAAAGGAGTCAAGTTTGAATGAGATGCAAAATTGAGCACTAGGCAATAATCCAGATGAGGCTCACCCCTTTGCCAGAGGAACTGGCCCTTTCTGGGTGGTAGCATTTCCCATCAGTTTTTATAAAAGTAAAATTTAAGTTCACAACATTAAGGTATCAAAAGATTTCACTTTCTCTGATTTCTAGATTAACTTTAATCTGCTCCAAACACTGTCATTTTAGTCTTTCATTTTCTATGAATTATTTTGTTGTCTTTCAGCCAATTATAACTCTGAAAATTATAGAAAACTGTTGGCATTGGAAGTAATTCTTGTTCATAGACATGAAAATGGTTCTATCAGGTGGAGAGACAATTTTTGATTTCCCCTCCCATCGTGCAAAAAGCTTGTTTTGCATCTATTTGTAAGTTAATTTTAGCATTCCCGATTGTCTATAAATGGTATTTTGAATTTGCCTTCAAACTGCTTGAAACATCATATTGGTTTTCTCAATTAATGAGTTGAATATAATCTTTGACAAGTCTTCATCTTCTACTTGAGAGTCATGGTTTTATCTTTTTTAAAAAATATATTTTCACAGGATCTAGACAGTCTGACTCCATAGCCCACACCTGTCAAAGATTATTTGCTTGACCAAACATTAGGCAGAGGCTGAACCTTCTCCTAGGCCTGTTTGTGTACTTCCTTATCAAATCTGTTTTAGAAAAGAACCCTGCTAAGTCAGTTTAGCAAGAAACACCACCCCAACCCCCACCATGTCTGATTACCCTCAATATCTCACTGGGGTCTTTTCCTTCACCATCCCCCAGGTGATGACTGATTACCCTGGCCTGTCTTCAGCAAGAGTACTATTAGGTTGGTTTGGCCAGAATCCCCCTTACCCTTGATGTTTCCTCTTAGTAATTTCCCATTCAATTACTCCCACTCTGCCAGTGCTATAATCAGAGTGGACCCAATCTCTGTTTCTCACAGCAAAATTTCATTGCAGTGGTCTCTATATCTATCTTGATGCTCCCAAATGAAGTTCCTTACTGTGCCTTAACAAGTGTAATTGAATAATTTTTTCTTTAGCACACCTTTAACTACAAAACTATCTAAAACCATCAATATGGTAATAGCTAACATGTACTGTGCACTAAACTGTATGTCAAACACTCCGCTAATGCTTGGAAGGGTTAAGCAAATTGTCTAAGTAAGGTTTTACAAAACTGCAAAAAAGCATTCAAATTCAGGTCTGTTTTACTCTTGTACTCCAGCTCTTAACCACTTGTACTTCCTCTTTAAGTTCTTTCATAGGCACAAAAATGTTTCTGGTTGCTCAAAACAGAAAGAGGGCTCCATACTTCAGAGTTTACTAAACTCTTGACCTCATCCAAGTCTCACAACCACTTCATGAGTTAGATGGAGTAGATGTCGTTATCCCCAGTTCAGTGACATGGAACCGACTTCTTTGGTCAATATCACACAACTGCTAAGTAATAGAGCTAATACTCCATCCCGCACCTGCTGATTCAGAAATATTGCCTTGTTGAAGGAAGAGGCTATAGGGTTGTCCCCAGACAGGTGAGGCTAATGCCTATTGGAAAGACATCTACTGCAAGGTAAACTACATTTACTGTAATCCTGGAGATAGTTCAGAAGGCTGGAAGAACTGACCCTGTAGTGCTAAACCAAGGTTTAACCATTGCTGTAAGATATTTAGATCTTAGGACTTAACAGGACACATTAATGAAGCAACATTTTCCCGGAGCTTTCTTTATGTCTGGCATCCAAAGCATTTATAGTCTTATAGAGAACACTGGACAGGACTCTCAGCCTTGCAAATAATTTATCAAATGTAAAATTATCTTCCTATGTGTGGAAGTTTCCTGAGCCTCCCTTAAATATCAAAAAAAGCTTAGTGTTGTGATTTAATCACGATAGTACCTTTTCTCCTCCAATAAATTCACCCTACTTCCTCAAGTCATCATGAAACTAAACCTCCTGTGAGGTACCCCAAAATGTCTTATTTTCTGTTCATTCTGCCTGGAAGAATTTAATTGTCAAATGTACCATAGATGTAGTTTACTTTTCAAATTTTCATTTTCATTCTTACAATATTTGTCCAAGTTTTTTTTTTTTTTTTTTTTTTTTACCAGAGAGCTGCCTGAAACTGCATGTGTTGTGGAGTGAAAGTGCAGACATTCCAGCTGTATTGTCTAAAATCAGAACTTGAAATTCAGCTCCAGGGATGTGGGTGGGGTAGGGCAAGCATTGTTTGCTAAACCCTGTGTTGGGCTGGGCTGTACTGCCCGGCTCTGTGTGACTTTCCATGGGCGTGTCCTTGGGTGAGGACCTGTCCTTTTGTCCTCTCCTTTTAAGAATATCCTTTTTTGGAGGACAAAACATTTATCCACCTTTCTGACTGGTTGTTTTTTTAACTTCATTTAGAGATTTAGTGATATCCACCCACCGCACCCCCCGCCCCGACCCCCCATCTACACAACCACTTTTAAAGATGGCACAGTTAGATAATAGAGCTGCCTCCTGAACCAGGTCCAGGACAAGCATGAACTCAAAACAAGGGCTGCCTTCACGGGTGAAATAGTACACCAGTGAAACCCAGGGTTGGAGTTTCACTCACTCTTAGTTACTCAGAAAAATTTCTGTAAGAAAACAAAATAAATGAAACACTATGGGTCCTTCCTTCCTTTTAGACTGGCTCAGGGCCATGGTGCTAGGCGACCCCTTATTTTAAAAGTTTCTAACTGGCCCAATTTCTAGTATTTTCACTAGTTCAAAGATAAAATCCAATGAAAACAAAAATATTGAATAAAAATAATTTAATTCAAGCATAACTCATAGCCTCACTTCACTATATTTATCCAAAGACGCAGACTCCTGAATGAATGATTTGGTCACATCTTCTGTGAGCATGAATTAGCACTTCAGCATCAAGTAAAACGGAAAGGATCCTTGGAGCTGTGACAGCAGCAGTTAAACAAGACCTAAATTTTACCTGGTTTGGTAAAGTAACCTTTAAAATTCAAATGATGGTGGCAAAAAGCATATCCTTTTTTTCAGTGTATTCTCTACAACAGTTATGAGGGTAACTACAGCTTAGTGGATAGAGTTAGTGACATTGGAGTCAGACTGCTCTAAATGATAGTGCCACTTACTAGCTGTATGTCCTTTGTGATAACTTAACTGAGCCTCAATTTCCTCTTCTGTACTCAGTTTCCGCTTCTGTAGTGGGGAGAATAAACATAATAACTACTCTATAAGATTGCTATCAGAATTAAATTTTTAAAGTGTATATATAGAGTATTTAGTAAAATTATGAGCATATAGTATAGGTTCAATTATTGCCAGGAATATAAGTTCTTTGCAAACATTATATGAATGCTTCAATAGTTGAAGTCGGCCAGGCGTGGTGTATCCCACTTTGGGAGGCCGAGGCGGGTGGATCACGAGGTCAGGAGATCAAGACCATCGTGGCTAACACGGTGAAACCCTGTTCCTACTAAAAATACAAAAAATTGGCCAGGTGTGGTGGTGGGTGCCTGTAGTCCCAGCTACTCAGGAGGCTGAGGCAGGAGAATGGCGTGAACCCGGGAGGTGGAGCTTGCAGTGAGCTGAGATGGAGCCACTGCACTCCAGCCTGGGTGACAGAGCGAGACTCCATTTCACAAAAATAAATAAATAAATAAATAATAAAAAAATTGAAGTCATTCTCCTTTTCCCCTCCCATTTTCTTCAGTGGAAATGTTGGTTTATGTGTCCATTCTAAGTAAACAACATAGTTCATGTTTCGATGTTGCCAAGAACTGTGGACATTGTCTGGCCGGGGACTCATTTGGGAACCATGAAAAAGTTCTTTGGAAACAACATATAATTGAAATTCAAAAAGAAACTCAATTAAAATCAGACCAGAACATTTTTATAAGTCCTCAAAAACAAAAACATAATGACTCAGGTTAGCAATCTTGCTTATCATCTAATTTTTACATCATCCATTAAGTTTATAAAAACAAATTTGCAAAACAACAACAGTTTCCACTGTATTTACATGTCCACTTTAAAGCAAAATTCTTTTTTGGCAAGAAGGAGCTTCTATTTTTTCCTATTGGATCTTTCCCAAGCAAGAAAGAATTTTGTGCAGATCTGAGTCGCTTATTAAATTCCCAATTCTGCTCAAAGAGGAAATTTAGGTCAGTGATTATGAGCCAAGACAGACCTGGTGTCTAAGGTCTTCCTTAAAATTAGGGAGAACTTGGACCTGTTACTTACTCTCTCTAAACTCATTTCCCTTCATTTCAGATGTACTGAAACTAGTATGTAAAGCATTTTAATAGTGCCTGGCACATGGTAAGCACTCTAAAAATGTTGGCTATCACTACTCTATTCAAGATTGATTTCTTAGAACACAGAGCAAATACCTTGATTTTAGGACCACCTATTTCAATTTGGGATCTGTATTACTAAGGAAACAGTTTTAGTTCAGTCCACAACATGGTTTTTAGTTAATTTGTTGAATAAACCCCAACAAGAGGAAAACTAGGCAATGGAAATTGTGTTTCTAGCCTGCCATACTTACTTGGGTACCCCTGGCTTGGAAGCTCATTAAAGCCTCAGAAAGAAAAAGAATTTATTAAATCAATTATTGCTCACAGATGAAAGGGCACATCACTTGCTAATTACAGCAGTGGCTAGCACTGATGCAGGCATCTCTTTTATTCTCCTTAGCTTATGGCCCCATTAGCAATTAACAGTGACTGATGTCCTGAAAGGAAGCGTTCTGTCTGCCCTGCTGGATTTTCTCAGGAGGAATTAGAAATGAGATACTTGACAGAGTTTAGCCAGAAAAAAGAAAAATTTAAAACTGCAAGAAACCACCTGTTTTATTTGTGGATAAAATGTGCTTGCAAAAACCTTAAACAACATCAACACGCTCATTGACTTCATTTATTAAGAAAATTTTACTTTGCCTAATTTTGGAACATTATGAAATGTACCCAGAAACTATTTTGTTCCATACTAAAAGTGCTTAAACACTTATCTCTTTAGTTAATATTCACAAGTTAAAAGAATCACTTTTTTGGAGGGAAGGCCTCTTATAGAAATGAAATTCCAAACTGAGGAATTAAACTCCATTGAGTTTTTTCTCAACAAAGAGGTTTCCCTTTTCCTCACTGTGTGCCCATCACAGTATACAGAAGCAATGCCATGGTCTCTCTGAGGGTGAATCAAGATTAGAACTGTACACCAGGGTATCTGTATGAAAAGCAAGCAAACAAACAAATAAAAAAGCAATATTGCTGATATTTGCGGTAATGACCTAAAAACAATCAAGATGAAGTTGTGTTTTGGTTGAAAGATGTGACTCCATATTCAGGCCTCATCTTTGGTCTGCTCTTGACTGATAGATGCTGGGTAGAGATGTGTCCAGGTAGAGCTGGGATCAAGGTGGTGATGTTCTCTATTTCTGTCACATCTTCTCCCTAGGTCCCTCAAATATCCTCTCTTCTGCCAATCTAGCTACCTTTCAGAAGTCTCAGTATCAATTATTTACACCTCTTCACATAATTAAAACAGTGTATGTCCTCTTTCATAAGCATATGTACTTTAGCCTAAATAATTATAGCTAATAGTGATCAAACTCTTCTATTAAAAAAACTAAGCTTAGAATTTTACATGTATTATTTCATTTAATCCTCACAATCATTCTATGAGGTAGATAAAATTATTATCCCATTTTAACCATTGATAAATTTCAGCTTAAGTATGATAATTAACTTCCCCGAAGTCTCACAGCTACAAGTGGTCTGATTTCATAGCCTGGGCTTTGAAATAACTATATTATTGAAAATCTGAATGATCATAGTGGCAGGCGTCTTGACAGGTGAGGCCGTATTCACAGGGCTTCTCTGCAAGCTGAAATCAACATTCCAGGCTGAAGACTTTAATTCTGCCTTAGTAGTCACCTCTTATACAGGAAAAGTAATCTTATCATGAAATTCGGGTAGTAATTCCAGCTCTGCCTCCCATGACCCTTCAACTTTTTCAGAGAAGCACAGTATAGAGCCTTTGTGAGAGAAAGAAAAGAATAAAGGAAAGGTAATAGTGTCCAGAATCTCATTCTCTACTTTGTCACAGAGGATTCCCTTATAGGCCAATGTTTCTGTTCTAGCAGGTAGGTTAAAGACAGGAGAGGTACCCATGGCATCATGTCAGACTTGAGGAGGATGAATAAGAACATTTACCATATCCCAAACACCAGAAATGTGTGGAAAATCTTTAAAGTGGAAGGCTACTATGTAGGAAAAATAAAAGGAAATGATACTTTACTCAACTTCAGAAATTCACTGAAACCCAAGACCCGTCAGGCTAATAATATAAGTAGGTTTTGGAAAGTTAAAGACAAATAAAACAAAACAAAAACTCTCAGAGGAAAATTAGGATTGTGTGTGTTGTGCATGATTCTTTTTAGGTTGAAAATAAAAGGACAAATTCTTTGGGCCCATTATCAGAGAATGTTTGACTGCTTAGTGGACCAGAAGCCAGGCTCAAAATAGGAAACTTAATGCAATTTAATTTCCTTTCAGACGGAAGTAGAGAAGAAGCACCAGGTGTCCTTGACACTCAAGAGAATATCCCTTCTGCTGCACTGCTGGATGCCTCTTGGAAAAACTCATCATGTGAAATTCATAACCAGAGCATTCCTGGGCTAGCTGCTGTACACTCAACCAATCTCTAAAGTGCACTGTCCTTCCAGAGAGTATGTAGGGAAGATCAGATCACACTGCATTTTCAGACAATAGTGGATGATGAAATAGGCCATTTTGGCTGTGAGCTCTCCATGTCTGACAGAGCCACCAGCATCACAGCATCATGGGGGCCCTCAACTTGCCACGAGTTTTAAAAAGTAGCTTCAGGGCCTCTTTCCAGGCTTGAACAGCCATGCCTGTCTGTGTAGATGAACAAATGCCCTTGGGGAAAACAACTCCGTTATGACCTCTACCAACTAAAGGGTAAAGTTCTACTCTACTATGTCATACCACGCCTCACCTTAATGGTACCAGCATCTCAGAGTAAAACAGGAGAGTTTAGATAGAGTCCACTGATTCTTAGACCTTGCTGGCTGCTCTGGGAAGGGGACTTTGCAATGGATTTGTGTTGTTGTATGGATAGAGTTTAGTAAGGGATGTGGGGACACTTCAGGTCTCAAGAGTTCATTTTCTTGATGGCACTGGAAAGGTTAATTCTGATGACTTCTCTCCGCTGCTATATCTCCATCTATAGTCCAAGGATAATGGCTCACTGCCTTTCTTTCATGGGGCACAGTTTTTTTCTGTTGTTGGTTGCTTGTTTCTTTAAACAAAGAGAACAAAATCTGGCTGGGTGAAGTGGCTCATGCCTATAATCCCAGTACTTTGGGAGGCCAAGGTAGGCAGATCACTTGAGGTCAGGAGTTGGAGACAAGCTGCGCCAATATGGTGAAACCTCATCTCTACTAAAAACACCAAAATTAGTCGGGCATGGTGGTATGCACCTGTAGTCCCAGCTACTTGGGAGGCTGAGACAGAAGAATTGCTGGAACCTGGGAGGCAGGGGTTGCAGTGAGCAGAGATCATGCCACTGCACTCCGGCCTGGGTGACATAAAACAAACAAACAAACAAACAACAAAAACAAAAATAAAACAAAGCAAACAAAAAAAAACAAGGACAAAACCAAAGATTCCTGAGTTTTATGTGTGCTTCTATCCCTTTAGGCTGATTGCTGTTATTTGATAGTGCATAATTTTTATTAAAATCAAGATATTTAGACAATTTAGAAGCAGCTTTATATTTCAGGTTCAGAAGGAGGAAGACAAATGGGCTTCTTTGATGACATTTCTACCACTGCAGCAGGAAAATGAGTTCAAGTCATTAAAAAAAGGTACATTCAGGAGAAAGCACATGTCTTTAGTCAGTAACTAGCACCCATGGGTTATACTAGAAGACAAACAAGCATCCTTCAAGGAAAAACAAACTCTGAGTTGGCATCAGAGACCATCTCAAGACCTCATTTTTATCATCTACAAAATAAAAATGCCTGACAACACCTTTTCTAATGTCCATTACAGCTCTAAAATGCTACTGTCAGTTTAACATTTGTAACCTACCATGCATGAGGCACTATGATAACCGATAACAGAAAAAGATGAAAAAAAGCCAAAAAATGCAAAATAGGTAAAGGGGTGAGATAAAAAACACAACAGATAAATGGACAAAATTTAAAATGAACAAACTGTCCTCCCTGTCCTTCAGCCCACTGACCACCAGAACACACCTACGTGTGCATGCATAGACATAATTCACAGATAAGATACATAGCATATCCGAAGGGATGTGGGGGCACCAAGGGAGAAGGTAAAGGCTGGTCTAGGGAGCAGTATGCCCTTGATCATGGCCTTTAAAGACATATAAGATTAAATCAGCTGAGGATGGTACAGATGCCAAAAACAGTGATGGCAAAAGGGTATTTGGTTAGTTGCATATCGTAGGTTAGTTATTTGGCCCAATAACAATGCTTGATAAATGTTTGTTAACCTTCTAGTGGCCAGAAGAAGAGAGGGAAGGTGGAAGAGAAGACAAAAAGCAAGGAAAGATGAAGTGATCTAGTAAAATTGAAGAGCTGGAGTTTGAGATTCAAGGTCAAATTTGGGGATAGTGGGGATGGAAAATGAAATTGAAAAATAGTATTATACCCTAGGGTAAAATGTCACACCCTACAAATGCACCCCTTATAAATACTTGTTGTTAACATCATTGCCATTTAGCTTTGTTTGTGCCTGTTTTGTTTCTAATATTCATTTTTAAAATAAATATTTCAATTATGAAATAGACTGTAAACCCATTGTTCACAGATTAATCCTATAGTATGTATCACATCTATCATTGCTAATGACTAAATAAAGCAAATTCATAACAAGTTTTATCTCTGATAGAACATAATTATTGCATATTATGTTTTATCAATAATATGCAATACTAAACATAAAACATAATTATTGCATATTCAATATGAAATCAAAATCAAATTAGTTTCAGTTTGGAGGGAGGACAATCCGACCGTGAACTCACCATGCAACCTTGGACTACATGTCCTTGTCTGTAAACACAGGGGGCTCAGTCAGGTGACTTCAAAGTCTCTTCTAGTTCTAATTTGATTATAAGTTGCATATGCATATCGGCAATGTGAATTACTGACCAATCATACTTGTATTTCAATATATGTCTTGGATCCAATGCTCTTGATGGAAAGTTCTTAGGAATTCTTAGTAACTAATTCTTGGGGTGATTAACTTCTCTCACTCACAGGGAATTCATCTAAAGGTACCCCACACTAAGTACATGGCAGAGCATGCAAGTTTGCTCCAAGTCCTTGGAAAAAATCTTCTTGCTGCTTATAGATCCATGTTTAATAGCTTCAACATGGCAAACTCAATAGCTCTCTTCTGAATTCCAGAAATCCTCCTTTCACAGTTACAGGAAGACAGACTCTTGAGAAACACCAAAACAATCTTGTGGACAATAACACTATTTTTTTTGGAGCAAAGGACTGTGGGACCTGTGATGGTCCCCGCCATGTCCACAGTTAGCTGTCCACCTTGACCGAACCTCGACCAAAGAGGCCTTGCCCTCACTCTCCCCTCCAGACTCACCCTCCTCATCCACTGCATGAAACAGAGGTTTGGGTCTTAAGGCCACCCTCCTTACTCCACCCAAGTACTCTTCTTGGCTTATGTTTCTTTGATAACCAAAGCTGAATGCCTTCCTTCCTCTGTGTAGGCTCTTCATCGGGATTATTTCTTGTGCCTCTTGCTTCTGAAGTGACCCTGTCCGAGAGAGTGAGCTGAACATGATGGATGGGGATCCTGGATCACTGCTGTCATCATCTAGGAAAACATCATGGCGAGAAGGGGAAAGAACAAGACTTAAGATCAGAGTTAAGACTTAATATCCACATGGCAGGAACTCAGAGTGAAGTAAAGCTCTTCCTGAGGTTTCAGCTCTACAGTGAACTTTCTTATCAGCACAGTTTTTCCTTCTCGAGGACACTGCCCCAAGCAGATGGGAGGACAGAAGCTATAAGTGCAGTGTCATAAATAAATAGAAATGCATGCAAAATGGTGTATCAAGCCAGTCTCCCCAGGTAAATAAGGTAGTGTCTTTTTACAGAATCAGATCAGTTGGCCATAGACGTAACCCATGGGACACAAAGATGCTTGGTCTTGTCCAAAGCCAATGCTACACACAAGATTATGTGGTGCAGCCATCTGAAAGTGGTTGCTTTTATCTTGGTTTCTTTTTAATCAGTGGTTACCAGAAAGCATTACATCTGAGTTCCAATCCTTTGATACAGAAAAAGTCAATCCTGGAGAAAGGAGGACAGAAGGGAGACACAGCAGAGACCAGGGCGTGACCGGATGCCCTCCTTTCAGATGACTAAGCAGGTGACAGACTGTGACTGGCACTTGATGGGAACTTCCCTTTCCTGATAATTTACTATATGCCTGTCACATGTATCATGCCATTGAATCCTCATAGCGGCCCTTTCAGGTGAGTAAAGTTATGAATCTCACAGGTAAAGTGGCTGAGGTTTCACAAGGTTAAGCAATGCTCAATATCATAAGCTGGTGAATATGGGACCAGAGTTTGAGCAGAGCCTACCCAGCTTCAAATCCACTTCTTACCATCAGGTCTCCTTGCTGTGTGCTTGGTGTATCCACGTGTAAGAGGGAGGGCTACCTCCTGAGAGGGGAGCCAGCAGCTGTCTATGCGATGTCCCCTCTTGGATTCTCTTCCAGACCCCTAACCCATGCCTAGGACATTGCCTTGTCCCCACTTCAATGTGCACACATCTTCAAAGGAATATTTCTCACATACTCTCACTTCCTCAAAGTCTTAGCCTTATAAATTTAATTTCCCTTTAAAAATTCTCCTAAAAATTTAGGTATTTTCTAGAAAACATTAGCCAGGCATGGTGGCGGGCGCCTGTAGTCCCAGCTACTCGGGAAGCTGAGGCAGGAGAATGGCGTGAACCTGGGAGGCGGAGCTTGCAGTGAGCCGAGATCGCGCCACTGCACTCCAGCCTGGGCAACAGAGCAAGACTCCATCTCAAAAAAAAAAAAAAAAAAGAATTTAGGTATTTTCAGACATTTATATTTAAATCTGAAAGCCCTGTTCTTTCTCTCATTCTCCTTCCTAACAAAACAAAACAAAAAATCCATATCTAGAATGAATATACCCGAAGATTTACACTTGAAAAAATGCATTTAGAATGTGGGATACCTGAAAATCTTAAAATATCCTGCTCAATAATGTTTTTCTAAAATGTGACCAGATTATACTAAGAAGCTAACTTGGAAAATGGGCAAGGGAGACCAACTTCTTTAAATAAAGAAAACATTAATTAATATGTCTACATATCTGTCCATTTTTTTTCCCTGACTCTCCTTTAACGTGTGCTCTACAACAAGGCTTGGGACCAGTCCCTCTGGATCCTTGGTGCTTGAAGCACTAGCTAAGGAAACCATGGCCTGGAGGCTTCTGCCCCCAAACCTTGTTCTTTCACTCCAACCTTTCCTGTTGAGCGCTCCATCAGTGGACAGACCCTGGTCACTGTCTCAGTTTCCTGACCACCCTCTGGGTTATTGTACAGTGGACTTCAAGCTCTAGGAAGAGGCATGGGTATGTGACTTGCAAAGTTTCATTCGGCTTAGAGCTGCCCAAAATTGAAGGAAGAAGTTGGCTGGAAAGCAGAAGGCAGAAAAAGGAAGAGTGAGGACTGTGTTTTGTCCTTTTCGCATAACTCTCCTCCACATGGGCACCCAGGCAGTGCAGTTCCAGGCAGAGCAGTGGATACTTTGGCAACAAAATCTGAGTATGTGTTCTTTTACCTCCCACCTGACCAACAGCCTTAACTTCTGGACATGGGCACCCTGGCATGAAAGGAGAAATAAGGAAAGTGCTTCTGCTCAGCACAGGGTGGGCCCCAACACACAGAGAATGAACTACCTGATGCAGGATACACTGTTCAGACACTCAGACTCGGAGTGCAACCTTCCCCGCCTCCACATTTTTTAAACTTGTGGTAAAATATACATAACAAAAAATTGACCATTTTAACCATTTTTTTCATCTAACTATAAATAAGTGTACAGTTCATTGCATGAAGTGCATTCACATTGTCATGTTACCATCGCCACCATCCATCTGCAGAGCTTTCTCATCTGCCTTGATGCACATGGATTCTAAGCAGCTTTAGGTCATATAAGAGGTTTCCAGTCAAGACCTCCCTACTTATAACACCAAGTGAGCCCTAAAGGCAAAAGAGCCCTGGAAGAGCATGTGAAGTCCCCCAAACCAGCATGGAGCTCCAAGACATCCAGAACAAGAAAAGTCCTGACCCTGGAGGGCAAGGGGAGAGCTAGGAAGAGAAGCATTCTCCAAGTTTCAGGTGGGTTAGCCAGGGGCTGCTTGCCTGCAGAACATGACTCTCCACTGTCTCCCCTAGATCCCCTCCAGCCATTCTCTTGGTGCAGAAAGACTTTCGGTTTGGAGAGAAGGATTCTAATGATCAATTGTGCTTGGCTACACGTTGAGGACTATGTCAGCCTTATCCTAATCATTATTATAATCCTTTTTCAATGTGTCATGGCTTATTATTTTTCATAAATCATAACCACAGAAATTACAAATTATTCACAGTAGAGTTAATTCCAAGCAAGCCAGAAATGAGTCTGCATAAATAGGCATAAGTTTCCATGACAAATAAGAACACGTATATAAAATCCTGCAGACATACGACCCATAACATATTGCAGAGCAATGATTTCCCATCTTTAAAACTTATTAAAGAAAACTGCTAACATAAGTGCTATTTCATTACTTTTCCCTCAGATTTCTAGTTTAACCACTGTCTTTGTTCACCTAGATGAAACTTAGAACCAGTCGAGTATATTTGAAAGAAAAGAAATCATTGGGACTAACAGTTCATTCCAAGTCTGAAGTAATTCATGTAGAACTGACATGGTGAAGCGCTGTCTTTCTTTCCAAGGACATCTGTATTTACCCATGTCAAGGCTTCTTTAAGTCCCTAAGTAGTAATAGTAACAGTGACTAATATTTCTTGCACATCTACTTGGTTCCAGACTCTGTTCTAGCATCTTTATATACCTGCTCATATGTGTATCCTGCATGTATGAGACTGGCTTCACATCAGGACAATACAATTGCATATGGAGGGAATCAATATCATCCTCTTTATAGACCAGAAATGACAGTGTGAAGAAGTAGAATTTTATTTTTCCTTCATATATATGCTGTCTATTTTTTCCTGGCATTTTATGGCTTTGACTGAAAGTGTGACTGAGATATCCTTTAGTGAGGACATCCATTAAAAGGCTAGGATCCTGTGACCTATTTATTAGTCTAGTGAATAATGTATGTATGTTTCCAAATGTTAAACAACTCTCAAATTCTGGAATAAACCCCACTTTGCAAGGTGTATTGTACTTTTAATGTTCTGCTGTATTTTGTTTATAATGCTTATTTAAGATTTGTTCATTAGTGCTCAAATGAATCTGCTCCATGGTCATCTCCTGCTACCATAGGCATGCAGTATTGATGCTCATCTCTTAAGAAATAGCTGTCCTCCAGGCGTGGTGGCTCACACCTATAATCCTAGCATGTTAGGAGGCGAGGCAGGAGGATCCCTTGTGCCCGGGAGTTACAGATCAGCCTGGGCAACATAGGGAGACCCTGTCCCTTTTTAATTTTTTTTCTAAAAAAAATTAAATTAAAAAAAGAAAGAAAGAACTGTGACACTTTCTTGTTTTCTCACTCAAATAACAAAAATAGTGCCAGGTTATTTGTACCAGGAAGATTGTTTAAAAAATTTAAACTATCGGCCAGACTCGGTGGCTCACGCCTGTAATCCCAGCACTTTGGGAGGCTGAGGCAGGGGGAACACTTGAGGTCAGGAGTTCAAGACTAGCCTGGCCAACATGGTGAAACCCCGTCTCTACTGAAAATACAAAAATTGGCCGGGTGTGGTGGCACATGCCTGTAATTCCAGCTACTCGGGAGGCTGAGCCAGGAGAATCGCTTGAACTCAAGTGGCAGAGGTTGCATGAGCCGAGGTCGCTCCACTGCATTCCAGCCAGGGTGACAGAGACACTCATCTCAAAAAAATAAAAAAATCATTGGCAACATATAGGAGAGAAAATGGATGACATCCTTGTTATATAGGGTTCTTCAAATTCATCTCAAGAAAATCAACAACCAAATAGAAAAAACAAAACAAAACAAAACAAAACAAAAAACGAGCAAAGGCAGGAAGAGAAAACTTCACCCCAAGAAATATCATTGTTTCCAAAATGTGAAAGATGTTCAACTTCACTAAAAATCAAAGAGATTCATATGAAAATTAAATCTGGCATATAAATTTTATGCTACCATATCACAGATTACTCAGAAGTTTGACAACAGCCCAGTGGTATTAGGAAAAGATCATTCTTACAGACTGTTGTTGTGAGGGCAAATTAGTGATATAATCTTTTTTGATGGTGTTTTGACAATATATATAAAAATTTAAATCTATATGAATTTGACCTCAAAATTTTACTTCCAGGAAAATATACTAAGGGAATAATTGCTTATTTGTGAAAATACCAATCACAAGTGGTCCAGAGTCCTTAATATGTATCATTGTTTATATTTATTAAAAGTTGATAATACCTTAAGTATTTATTAATTAGGAATTAGCTTAATAAGCTTTGGTACATGCATATAATTATTATTAACTCATTAAAAATGAGTATTAGATCCACATCTATTGACATGGAAACCTACGTACAACATTTGTTCAGTGAACTAGGCAATTTATAAAGATTGCAAAACGATGACTATACTTTGCTTTTATGTATAATACCATGCAATGTTTTTGTGATTTTTTTGTGGAGGGAGGTGTCAGTATGGGTAGTGTGGGATCAGGCAGGTATAGGAAGAATTCTAGAAGGGTGCTCACCAAAACATTCTATGGTGATTATACCTTGGCATTAGGGTTGCGAATGCTTTTAACTTTCTTTTTTATGCTTTTCTCTACTGAATGATTTTGATTTTGTATCAAGTATGTTTTTAAATCAGAAAAAAAAGTTTCATTTTGAGGTAATTACATATACTCCTTAAAGATTAAATACTAAAATCCTTTATGTTTAGTTTACTTGCATTTCCAACATGATTTTAACACTTAAAAATTAGGAAAATAAAAATAGATAACATGGCGTATTACATATATTATGTCACCTTTTGCTAATAGCAAATCATTTTATACACATATAAAAATAATAACTTTGCTTTTATTAGAATAAGAAAGTTTCAATAATTCTAAGAATTCCACTTAATAATGAAATATTAAATGGAAAACATCTAATCAGTATATCTGGTGAAATCATTTTAGTGAAATTAAACCAGCTTTGGAGAACTCTGCTCATATGTAAATAGTGGGTGAATATTAGAACTTCAGTGAAACACCCCTTTCACATTTCTTCAAGATGAGATCAAATTATGACCCTTGGGCTCTATCTGGCCTACTTCTTCTTTGTGTATGGCCTGTCAGCTACAAATGGTTAGTACATTTTTAAGGGGCTGAAAAAAATTAAAAGAAGATAATATTTCATGACAAGTAAAAATTATATGAAATTCAAATTTCAGTGTTCATAAACAAAGTTCTGAGTTTCATTTATAAAAGAAGTCGTTTTCTTCCTTTTCTTATCATATAAGTAACCTACATAATGTTCTTAATGTTGCCTCTTGGCCCACACCCCCAGATATTTGCCACCTGACTCTACAGAAAAGCAGTAGAGCAGCCAGGTGTGCAGCTTACCTGAGAACCCAGCAGCCCTTGTGTCTCTTCCCGCAGACTGAGGATTCCCGTAGGGGAAGGAGAGGTAGCGGATATTCTTGGTGCCAGCCTGTGGGTAGCAAGTAGAAAGAAAAAGGAGAATAAGCTGTCTCAATTAGGAGCTGCACATGGCAAATAAAGGGAAGGGCCAGACACTGTGGCTTACGCCTGCAATCCCAGCACTTTGGGAGGCAGAAGAGGGCAGATCACCTGAGGTCAGGAGTTCAAGACCAGCCTGGCTAACATGGTGAAACCTTGTCTCTACTAAAAATACGAAAATTAGCAGGGCGTGGTGACAGGTGCCTGTAATCCCAGCTACTCAGGAGGCTGAGGCGGGAGAATTGCATGAACCCGGGAGGCAGAGGTTGCAGTGAGCTGAGATCGCACCACTCACTGCACTCCAGTCTGGGTGACAGAGCGAGACTCCGTCTCAAAACTAATAAAATAAAATAAGGGGAAGAACACAGACCTGCTCTGTGGCATCTTGTTTGGATTACTGGCTTTTAGTTTTTTTGTTTTGAGAAGGCAGAACACGCCAGTCTCCAATATGTATTTCCTTTCCCTCTCATGATAAAATAGACCATTAGCAACCTTTGAAAGTTACTCTCATATCCCCACTGAGGTTAGGTTTGAGATTAGGGTCTGCTTCTCACCCAGCCTCCATCCAAATTGCCAGTAAGACTGGTTTGTTGTGGCCTCCAATGGGAAGATTGCAGGAACACAGTGGCTGATGTGAACGTGAGCCCAGGAGTCTTGGTAACAACCAATCCTTTCCTATACCTTCTTGGGAGAGAAGTAAGCATCCTGGGGTCAGAGGGTCTGGTCCAGACCCAGACCCCATGGTGACCAGGTACTGACCATGAGGACTGAAGGGCGTGGTCAGTACCTGGTCACCATGAGGTCTGGATCTGGACTCACAGCACATTAAGTGCGTTGCAGTCCCTGACCCACCGTGGAGGGAAGCACCCTATGGGCAGATGCCTTGGGGCCCTGAACCCAGAGAAAAAGTTTGCTCTGGTGTCCTGCACTCTTGCTTTAGTATCTGTCAGGTAACAAGGTGGGGTTTTGTTTGTTTAAACATCGATGGTCATGCATGTGAGATCCTGTATAGGAACAGGCTCAGCAGGTGACAAACATTTGCAGACTGAAGTAATGTCCCCAGTCCCCAGCCCCAATGTACCGGCTTTCCCCAGGGCAGGCTGTGGCCTTTCCTCATGCTCTCCCTTAAGGTGTTCTGGCGGCGGATCAGAATCTCTTTAGCCTGCTTCTCACTTGTTTGGGGTTTGAGGTTGTATTTGTTGTAGGACAGGGTCTGCAGAGAAAATGGAATGTCAAATACGTAAGGACTCCTCCATACAACTTTCAGCCAAGGAAGCTAAGGAAACATCAGGAACCTAAGACCAGGAGAACAGGTGAGCACCTTGGAGGTCAGCTAAGCATTTGCCTTGATTATGAACGAACAAGCCTCAGCCCCAAGAAGAAAAGTCTATGACCCCAGGTCACTGCTCTCAGGGCGGACCTGTAGCTGGAGCCTCTGCCTCCTGCTCTAATCCTTACAGAGGTCCTTTTCTTAGTTACCAACAGACTTGGCCTGCCCCATACATAGACTTTCCTTTCCAGGTCATGTTTTTGATGCCAGACCAGTGAATTTAATAAGAAAGGAAAATATCAAAACTAAACTACTTTGGGAATTTCCATACAGTTGTTGTTTTTTAATTTTGCCAATTAAGAATACACACACACACACACACACGATTTCTATCACCATTATCATCAATTCAGAAAGTCTCTTAACCAAAGTCACAGGAAGAACATAATTTGAGATTTGAAAAAATAGTCCTTCAAATTGAATCAATTTAGCTTTATGAGAATTTCTTCCTTGTCCCTTACCCCAGACCAGTGGAACTTGTCATGGACCCTAGGCCAACATTAGTCAGTCCTCAGACAGATGTTTGCAAAATGCTGAACTGAAATTTCTTCTCCCTCTTGGTGCTCACTAAAGGTCCACCCGCAAATGCTCAGTTTGCCAGGGTTCAGTAGGTGACACACTGCGTGCACTGATAAACCACAAAGTCCTGGTGGATGACAGGATTGGGGCAGCAGGGGCTCTCCCTCCCAAGTGATGGTTGCTGTGATGGGGTAGTCAGTTTCACTTCAATAGAGAAAATGCTCTATGTGCCATGTGTTGTGGAAGGCACAGGATTAAATAAGTGAGTAAATTAGAATTACAGTCTTCAAAAGGCTTACAGTTTCCTGGAGAAGTCAAACCAATAGGGATAAGATGCTATGCGTGCAGCTAAGTGATAAGATTCTGGGATCATCAGGGGGTCGTACAGTACAGGCAAAAGGCACTTCATCCAGTCTTGGATGGGAAAGGTTCAGTGTACTGAGATAAGTCTTGAAAGATGAGTGAGTGTTATCCTGGAAACAAATTCCAGGAAGAGAAAACACATGAGCTAAGACATCAGCTGGTAACCACCTTGGAGGTGAGAGGTCAGAGGATGTGCTGGAAAGGAGCCAGAAATGAGTCTGTTACCACAAAAGAATGGGGTGCTTCATTCAAAGTGCGTGAGAGGTGAGACTGGAGGGGCATGGAGGGGCTGGGGCCAGGCCACAGGCAGCCTGCCAAGGAGTAGAGGCTCCGTTTTTCAGGTCATGTGCTTTTTAGGAGGGTGCACACACTCCAAAACATGCTACAAGATGCCCCACAGGGTGAGAAAGAAAATACGGATACTTCTATTTCTATTGATTTTTATCCAAACAAATACAAAACAGATTAAGCTCTATTAGTACTTAATATAATAATTTATAACGGGCCCTCACTCAGTCCATACATGAGACGGTCAAGTCAACAAGGGATTGATAATGGCATCCTCATCGGTTTCACCGGCTTGCAGTTCATTGTTTGTGTTTCAGTATATGTGCATCCAGTTAAGCAGATTTGTGGTTTCCATTAGCTATTAACTAAAGTAACCCTCACAAAATAGATAATTGTATAAAAATAGTGCAGTAAAGAAGGTGTAAACTGGACTGCCAAGGTGGCTCACACCTGTAATCCTAGCACTTCAGGGGGCCAAGACAAGTGGATCACTGAGCCCAGGAGTTTGAGACCAACCTGAGCAATGTGACTAAACCCTATTTCTATAAAAAATACAAAAAAAAAAAAATAGCTGGGTGTGGCGGTGTGAACCTGCGGTCCTAGCTACTCAGGACGCTGAAGTGGGAGAGTCGCTTGAGTCTAGAAGGTCAAAGCCACAGTCAGCCATGATCATGCCACCGCACTCTAGCCTGGGTGACAGAGTGAGAGTGACAACTGTCTCCAAGGGAAAAGAAAAGATTGCATAAACTGAAGGCCAAGGGAACAGTGTGGGAATGGTAAATCCAACTTTCTCCTTCTCCCAATGGGAGCTCTTTAATGTCCACTTTTGGCAAATTAACAGATCTGACAAGAATTTGCCCCAAAAAGTTGAATTTTGAGGACATTCTGAAATATGAATTCTTGTCTATCATTAGTAATGATACACCTCAACCTATGTGCATTTTATACATTGAAATATTAAAAAATGGTAACATGACACTGCCGTGAAAAATAACACAAGAATTAGGAATATAGAGACAAACTTTTACAATTGTTTATCAATTTTAAAATCATGCAAAACTGAATTCAGTGTGTGTGTGTGTGTTTCTCTACATACAATGTATTGCTAGTAGGATTTCCTACACCTAGACTTGGGAGGTGGCTGCACTTTGTAAGGAACACTTGGACATTTTGGCTTCCTATTTCACCTCCCATAACCTCCTGTGACCAACATGCTTCTCTATTTTGCCTATCTGCAGGGAGCATAGAAGACTCTATGCATATAATGTCCATGCAAGTGTCTTCCCTCCTCTCCCTCCATTTCTGTGTTATAGAGGAGCTTGCATTTCCCACTGGGCCTTGAGCCCTAAAGGGGAATGAACTTTGTCTTATTCAGTGCAGTGTTCCTGATGCCCGGCACATTCTAGATGTGTATTAACTACTTGCTGAAGGAAACTGAAATTGATCTCTTCCTTTGAAAGTATGTAGAAATTCTGAGAGTGATCTGATTATCCAGGCTACTCGAGAATCACCCATCAATCTGTGACCTATCCTGGAGGTCTGGGCTGAAGTCAGTTTCTTCTCTTGTAAGTTTAGTGACAGTGTTTCTCAATCTCCACCCCCACTGTGTTTCAGAGAGCTTCCTCTGTGGTTGTCCTACCGAAAACCTCCAGAGGTGAGTCCCTTAAGTTTTCCAGCCATGAAGATTCTGTCCTGGGTGTACTGAGTCGAAGGACTTCAAATAGAATTGGCTGGAGTCCTCCTAGGAGCAACAGACCCAGCAGGGCCAGCTCAGTTTCGGATCAACTGTGCATTAGGGTCGCCTACAGTCAAACTCTGCCTTCATCCTGGCCCTGCCCTGAGATAAATCCCGATGCCCAAGATGGCCTCTTTCAAGATGTGAACAGTGAGAAATGCCCTGGCTACCAGGCCTGCATCTATCACCCAGGCTAGAGAGTGCAGGATAGCTAATGTACACCCTTTGTGGCATTCCTCAAAAATGTAGATTGTCTGCTAGAAACAGAGTAAATGTATAATTGTCCTGAGTTGCATTTTCAGGTAGACTTTTCCTTCAAGAGATCAAGAGGACCGTGGTGGAAGAGAGAATTCTTATGACCTTTGTAAAGCTGAGTAAGGAAAGGAAGACGGGAAGGGGTAGGACTGGTGAGTTTGACTTACGGAGTAAGCAAAGTAGAGTCAAAAAGCCACCTCATAGGCTTGTAACTGTCCTCTGTTTATCAATTGTGTTCTCCCTATTTGGCTCCCAAGGTCGTCAGCAATAAACTTTTTAAAGGGAAAGAGGGCTTTGTGCTTTAATTTGAGGGCAATGAGGAAGGGAGGTGCTGTATAGCTTAGAAAGTAGAACTCTGGAAAGCAGAATGAGTAGGATACTTATTAAAAGAGACGAAAGGATGCTATCTTGGAAACTGCATCCAAGGAAGAAAAGAAAGGATGAGCAGCTGACCTTATTTTAGACTGGATTAGAGTCCTAGGATCTCCATCTCCGTTTCTAGACCTTTCCCTAAACTTGGCCTTCATCCACATAGGGAAAAGGCTGAGTACCGGGTACCTTATGGGCTCTGGCTCTCACTAAGCTAGCCACATTCTTCAAACCAGGAAGTTGTTATCTATTATTTATCTAAGGCAGGATGTGATAGTCTTACTGAAACAGTTTCACTTGGAATGATTTGAAAGCTGTGGAATTTACTCTAAGCACACTACCATTAGTGCTGACCTGTATTCCTCCAGCTGGTGCAGAGCCTTTCACTGACACATTCCTCTTAATCATCGACCTTTGAGTTGAAACAGGAGACCAGAAAACATTCACTTTCATTGGATTATATAAGTCCAGAGTCATGAAAAGAGCACTGGGTGGGTGGGTAGAAGACCTGTGTTCTTAACCTGGATTTGTTTTGTAACCTTGAACAAGTCAGATAACCAACTCCACTGACCTCAGCATCTTCTCTTTGAAAATGGGGAGCTTTGCCTAGGTGATTTTGTTTTAGTTTCATTAAGACTATGATCAATGACACAGTCACAAAACCAAAGGCCTTCAAAATGAATTCATTTCTAATCACACCCAAGTATTAGGATTAAAATGGACGATCAAATCCTCAAACTTGAAAAAACTTCTCATTATATGACTTCGTTAGATGACTAATTAGATGGAATATTATTTAACTAAGTCAAAGTTTCAGAAAGATTCATCCACTGTCCTCAGAAATCTTCTTAGTATGCACTTTGGACCAGGTCCCAAGGACTGGTAGAGATTTCACACCTAGTTCCAAAATTGAGAAATAAGATGTCTCCTTTTATTCTGGCATTTATTCGTTATAAATTACAGTTTCAATATTGTAACCTAAACTATCTCAACTTTCTCAACTTTACTATAGTCAATGCAATTGGGACAACTGCACTGTGATCAACATCCTGGTGCCATCTTTGTTCTGTGGTATGGTGGATGAGCTTCTCTGCAGAGAGACCTGCTAGTTCTGGAAAGCACCAGGCTGCAGGGCTAGGGCAGCCTGCCCCCTAGAGACGGTAACTAGATTTGCATTTCTTTTTATGCCACAGGTGCCAATTTTGCAGCAGAAACATGACAATTAACTTTCTATTCTCCAAACTAAGCAGAGAGAAAATATTCAGCAAGAGACCACCTTACAGTGGGTGACGTGAACATCAGGAGACTCCTGAAGGACTGTTTTCAAGGACAGACAATGGGGACAACCCAGGTAGCTCATACACACCCTTTGCCGAACTTGGTACATGTTGGATGTCAGAATGTCCCTTATGGACTCCACATCTTCAGGGGAAAGTCTTTTGATTCCTTGTATCCTCTGGGCCCTGGAATCATTATTGGAGAAGAGACAAGCATTATTCTTTCATTTGGAAAGATGTGCCACAAAAATATCCGTGGGCCTTGCTCTGTACTGAGGGGAATCCTAAGTTCCAGAATCCTACATGTAATTTTTCCTATTGTTTTAATAAGATGATTTGATGTCAGAACATATGTCTTGACTTCAGGTTTTGAAAATACTGTTCCTTTGCCTATAGCTTATATATGGTAATTATTCCAACCCATTTTTTAAAAAAGGTCTAAAGTGGTAACAAGTTATTTTTTTCCTCGAAATCTGTTATGAACTGAAGTGTTTGTACAATACAATAAAAATCAGTTGTTAGAAAATGACACCATACCATGCAGTCCAAATATTTTACCATTAAACGCAACAGAAAAAAATGATTCAGTCAAAGACAAACTCTTTGCTAGTTTTGTACTTACCTATCTCATTGAGGACAGGTGACAAACAATTCACAGATTAATACCATCTATACACCACATTTTGATTAGCATTTATCTAATAGAATATTAGTTTCATGAGTACATTTATATTGGAATTGTACCTGTAGGGATTTTATCTTTGGTTAAGAAATAATTGAAGGAACCAAAATCACATTTTACAAGGGCAATTAGACCATTTATACCCTGAGAGCCAGCCCAGCTCTAAGATATTGTACACCGTGACCCCTTCCCACCTCTGGAAGGGATTAAAAACCGGGTTATGCCTGTGTCCAGGTTAGCAGTCAATGCACAATTGTCCTCTGGGGATTATAAAGTCCTGACATTGCTAGGGGAAGAATTATCATGTGACAAATGTATTTGATTACACTCTAGTGGCAGTAATTTTTAAAAACTTTGTATTACATGAATAATATATATATTCCATGTGGGACATAAGAACAAAAAGGAGAAAACTAAAAATAATTAACTCCCTTTTTAATACTATCACCTTCCTTAACATCTTGATATAAACCTTAGTGGGTTTGTTTGTTCGTCTGTTTGTTTCTAGCCTCAGCTCTTTTGAATTTTGAATGCATAAGGGCACTGAAGCCTTTGACAACTGCTTGCATATGCTCTTAAGATAATTGGCTACAAACATGAGTATTTATTAGTCTTAATACAGGCCACCTTTTAAGTATTTTTCAAAACATTAGTAGCAATACAGCCATAAATAGTGAAGACATTTTAAAAGTAATGTAGATTTGATAAAAGATATTAAAGGACTTGGATACCGAATATCACAGCAAGCCTGGATTTTGTTTAGCAATGCTATCTGTAGACTGACTAATGTCCTCTCTATAAACTGATGGAAATCTGTTTCCATATCGTAAAGCTGCAAGTGCCACCTCTATTGATATACAGTTACCACCCTTGGTGATCTAAACATTATTATCAGGGCATTTAAACCTAACTGTTTAAATGTCCTTCAAATAACATTTATTCTGATTTAGATATGCCCACACACTTTCACAATCTGAACACATTCCTTTAATGTGGTGAATGTGCTGTACTGCTAAGCCGAAACAACAGCTAGTCAAATAGTTCCATTTTTGTGTTCATTATGAAACAACCTAATAGGAAAAACCATTGATAAAGGAAATGGTAAAGTTACACTTGATATAGCAGTAGCTCTAACTTGGCACTCTTCCCAGTTTATAATTGACCACTTTGGGGAGGACGAACTTAGTTAAAGTCCATTCAAGCTCTGGCTGGAATGGGTGCTCCAGGTATCCCAAAGGCATTTCCCTTCATGGAGCCACACTGAGAAGCCGCAGCTATAGAATTATGCAGCTATCATTCTACAGCTATAGAATTGACCCACTTGGGCAAGGTGATACCTGGAGTTTTCTTCATGCCACTTCATTAGCAAAATCGTCCCTGAAATACTCACAGCACAAGCACAGGAGATACAGCTTTAGAAAAAACTGAATGAGTGATCATTTCTATATCAAGTCAACTTATAAACCAAAAGACTCTTGTCACTGGACCATTCGTTCATTATCCTTAAAGGAGATCTTCATCACCTTAAATAAAAGTTCTGCAATAATTTCAATCAAACTGGAAAAATCTGAACCTAAGTATACTGAATACAACATTCATCTTTCCCATAACTCTTCTTACTTATCTTTTATATTGATACATAATAGTTGTACATAGTTTTGGGGTATATGTGATAATTTGATACATTCGTATAATCAAATTAAGGTAATTGGGATATCCATCACCTTACATTTTTATCTTTTCTTTATGTTAGAAACATTCAAATCATTCTCTTCTAGCTATTTTGAAATGTACAGTTAGTGTTAACTATAGTTACCCTACAGTCCTACTAACCACCAGAGCTTATTTCTTCTCTCTAAGTGTATATTTGTTCTCATCAATCAACCCTCAATCATTTTCTCTTTTGGTCAGTTGCTATAATAATGTAAAAAGAAGCTTCAATTCTACTATAACTTCTAGTAGAATACACATATCATAGTATGAACTTCCAAAATATCATATATGGTTTGCGAATTTATTTAGAAGAACACATCTTTTTTTAAGCAGCTAAGATGTGAAGTCTGTAGGAAAAGTGGGCTCAGAGGACAGGAAAACTTGCCTGCGGTGCACACAGTGGAACCCACCAGCAGCCCTGTGTGCAGCTGCTTAGCATGTTTTTACAGAGGTCACCAAGATGAACAACATTTGGAATGAGTGATGAGTGGCTGAGATGATGCTGCTCCTCAAAATACAGTGTTCCATTGTGGCAGTGAAAAATGGCATCAGAACCTGCGTCTTCACTACAGTGAAGTTACTTTAGGCCTCTTTAAAAGAAATGACACATTAAAATTATCTGGGAGTTTTAAAATACGTTTTGAAGTTGCATGGTTGTTATGTTTGTTATGCCTATAAATATATAAATATTTTATATTTTAATATCACTTTAATCAAAAAATGTTTAAAGCTTCAACACTTTTAATCAGCTTGAGTATCTCTGATAATTTCTAACAGCTTATTACTCACTGGTGAGATGAGCTGCTTCATATTTGAGATAGCAATCAAAGTGCATATTCTACTTATTCATAGGATTGTTTTGAGTTTCAAATAAGATAATGTATGTAAAAGCAATGGGATTCCAAAAAATCAACATCATCCAAACTGTGCAAATAGACAACCATAGTGGCAGTGTTCTCCTGAAGGTCATAGAATTTGAAAATCTAAACCTTTTGTAGAACAATTGCTTGAACTTCTAAAGAAAAAAATACCTGTGCATTTTGTTGTTATCATCTCATACAGAATAATAAAAAGCGAGCTGAGTACACACTTCTTTTTCCTATTATTGTATGAAGGTTTGTTTGGTAAGAAATTAGCTGCTTTGATCTCAGGAGAGGAATTCCTTTTTGCTTGACGTCCTACAGATTTCTGATGAGATCAAATAAAGGCAATTTAAATACTAAATATGTATTAAATATCAACTTTAAAAAATCTCTCCCACCCTAGTTAACTAACTGCTTGGGGTGTACGAGGAGAAAAAAAATTATCTCGTACCTATAAGGCTCTCTCACTAATCTTAAATTCATTTCTAAAGAAATAATTGACTTAACCGGCAGGCCCCCACTCCAAATAAAACTGGTTTAAAGATTGCCTTGAGATCAGAAATTAAGGCAAATGCTTATGACTGATGCAATGTAATACAAAAATTCAAAATATGCTTTGCCACCTGGCAGACTGATTCTCATTTGAGATAAGCACCCATACCTTCCTAAACCAAGTGCTCACATAAGTAAGCAAAGCAATTAAGGAAGTTTCTAATGGTCTAAACTGCATTAATCAGCATTCATCCTTCAGTGAGCAGGTCAAAAGCAAGGAGCCCAGGTGAGGTGCACCTCTCATAGACTTGCATAGCTCTCTATTCTTTATGATTATGTTTGTGTGGCCTTTATTGTTAACGTCATGACCCTACCAGGTTATGGTGTCCATGAGGGCAAGGCCTGTGTCCACTTCACGGTGCCTGGCACATAGGAGGTGTCTTAACAGACAGGATTGGATCAAAGGTGTCAAATGCAAGGGGGTGCAAAGAACTCAGTTAACTAAGGTAAGTCAGATTTAAATGCAATATTTTTAGAAATAAAGGTCAATGCAAAAAATTCTTGATGAATATAATATCAACATTTTAAATAATAGAGGATCAATATGCCTGATGTTTCCTTTGCCTGGGGCTCCACTATGATGCAGCAGAGCACTGCCAGTATATATTTGTCAACACTTTTCCATTTTAATATCAGAAGTTTCCTTAAAGCCATGTGATGAGCAGGCATCAAAACAAACCAACAACCCCAACCCACCACCCTCAAAGAAAAGTCACTAAGAAATAAGGCAGAAAGCTTTGTATTATACTGAGGATATCTCAGTATAATACAAAGCTTTCTGCCTTATTTCTTAGTGACTTTTAGTTAGGATTCTTCTCAGGCCATGTAAGAAATGCAAGGGTGTTTCTGATTTATTAGCAGGCAAGGGATGAAGGTGTTATCTCAGAAATAACACTCAGGCAACAGTGACAATTTTATTGCTACCTATTCTTAGCTCTTCTTCCAACTTCCTTTTTAAATGTGAAGACATAATTGAAGCATATGATCAAGTGTTTTTACCTGCTGAAGACAACAGGATGGAGGGACTCATGTTCCTTATCCTAAATATATGTTGTGATTAATTTTCCCAATAAATCATTTGTTGGAGAAAAACTGGGCATCTTTGGGAAATTAATGAATTCTTTTGACATTGAAGGGGCTCTCATTAAATGTCAGAGTTAAAACAGCTTTAAGAAGTATTTAGCCAGCTCTTGGGAAAAGTGGCTACCAGAGGCTCTACCACGTTGCATAGAAAATCATCTTGTAATGATGGGTTTGTATTCCAGTATCACCCCTCCCTATGTCCTGCTTCCACAACTCCCTGTTCCCCAGGAATCCAGGCAACTCCCTGCTTCTACTCCAAGCTGGTCTCACATAGACTCAAGGCAAATTTCACAATCTCATGTAGACCCTCGCCTTGGGTGCAATTACAAACACAACTTTCTCTTTACATAGACCACCAATGACCACACCTCTTGCTATCATCACTCCTTCCCAAATCCAAGTTATCATCTCAGAAAGTTAACTCATCTCTCATGTAAAAGAGGAAGAGAAATGGCTTATGGGAAGAAACACAATGGTAGAAAGGACAGAATCACATGCACGGGGGTCATGTCAGGAGGAAAATGAGACAGTCTTGTAAAATATGCTGCAATTCTACACATTCACTTGCCCTTCCCTCCCAAAGAAAGATGTCATACAACTCTAAGGAAGCAACATTTGCTAGAAAGTAATTTTCAGAAACTAGGTAAAATATGTGAGCTTGGGCCAAGCCATAAAAATGCCAAGACTTAGATTACATATTTTAAAAATAATTTCTTATTTATATTTCTGCCTTTTTACTCCTCGTATACCTTTAAATGAGGCAATCAGTCAGTGCCCCTTGGAATTCTGACAGTGAAAGTTTAGAACAAAGAACAGATATGACTCACTGATGGGGTATGGAGAAAGCTGTAGAGCCCAGTATCCCAGTCTCCACCATCTCGATGGCTTGTTTCAGTTCCAGCTTCTTGTACAAAGAAACAATGCTTGATTTGGGTAAGTTCTTTCTGATGAGGATTTTCCGTAAGTATCTATGATCAAACTTCTTAAACCTAAAAATGAAAACCAACATTTTGGAAACCTTGAACGTCTGTATGTGTTATGTAAGTATGTGTTTCTCTTAAAACAAACTACTTATTACTTAACTTTATTCTTAAGAAACATCAGGACAGTGCCTGGAAGTCGCAGCATTTGAACACATTTTTAAAAAAATTCATAGTATTTATGCATTTTTTAAAATAAAAAAAAGAATGGTCTACTGGCCTGAATACATTGAAAATCAGCTAAACAAAAGGAAGGGACAAGCTGCAATCAGGGCAAAAAGTGTGCATAAGTGAGGCGCGGGGGAGGCCCAGCCCAGCTCAGCTCCAATTGTAAGAGAAGAAATGAGGGGGCTGAAGCTTTTGAACAAGTGTTCCATTCTAATAGCGCATAACAGCGGCAGCTGCACTTACAGTAATACTGGCCTATTCAACCAGAACCCAATAACTTTAAATGGCCCGGTAGTTACAGTAGTTTTGCCCCATTATGCTGCAGATCATTTTGAATCCTACCAATTAAGGGGAAGAAAAAAACCCTACATATGTCCCAGTAGCCTGAATGATGGAGATTCTGAATAGGCGAGACCTCTGGCCAGCCCATTCGACTGAGCTGCGCTATGCATATGGTGCCTTCAGAGTCAGCCTTTTGTTTGGAGTTGGAATTTTCAACACTTTCAATCATTTTACATTCAAAGAGTAGTTTGCCCGCCTGCTTTATTTTCCAGAGGGTCACATAGCTTTCCGGGCTGCTGGTTTATTCTCTGGCAATTGGTTTCCTGGTTCGTGAGGTGCGCAGGCTCTGTCAGCTAAGCCCCTCCAGGGTCAGGGGCTGGCTTCCTGAACTTTGTTGTCCGAGCTCGGCTCAGACCAGGCCTCCTCTTATTCCAACTGGGTCGATCTTCTGTCTTCTAGGTTTCTGCCCTCATGAGAAGCCACGGTTCCTGTGTATTCTCAGCCCACGGTAATCACCTCCCCAACCATAACAACCTCCCTGACTTTCTTCTCACTGAGCTCGCCTTGACCTTGTCCTGTTCAACTCCAGAGGCTGCTGTCATTCTTCCCACACTGGATGCTTTGGGTCTCCTGAGGTGCTGGGTCCTCCCTCTGTGCCCTCCACACCCTGACCCGCTCCTGCTTCCCTGCCAGCCTGCCTGACCACTTCTTCTCCATCTCCTTCCGCACTTTCTTTTCCTTGCCTGCGCCACGAGAGGGAGAGCTTCTCAGAGCCCCATCCTCAGTGAGCTTCCAGCTACTCACTGATAACTCCAGCCGCAACCTCTCTCCTGAACTGGAAACTAAGTCCAGTGAAATATTACATTCTGAAAGGTGAGATATGGTGGAGAAGAGGGATTTGGGCATTTTAAAAAAGAATTACTATATTTGAGAATCTTAAAGATCTTCCACCATGGCCTCCCCAACAATGGAGTAATCCCTTGCCAGGATTCCTAAGGAGGCACCAAACTCCCTTTCTAAACTCCATTTCCAAGCTGGCCATTCCGTGGTAGAGCTGATCTTATCATTGGGAACCTTGTCCTTGTTTTTAACTTAAATACTACTTTTCTAATTTCTACCCATTAGCTGTACTAGTTCTCTCTGAAACAACCTACACAAGTCTACTGCATCTTCCACCTGAAAATTCTTCGTTTTCCAGGCTTAGCATGCCCCGGAATTTCAACTGCTTCCTGTAGGAGATGGCTCTGGAGCACTTTATCTTCTTGGTCTCCATTCCCTGAATTCTCTCTGGTTTTATGCCCAGCTTCCAATGGAACCTTTAGAAGTTACCCACGCCACACGCATCGTTTGTCAGGGAGTGAAACCCTCAGCCTCCTTACTTGTCTCTCACTTGGTAGTGACTCCAGTGCCCACACACATCTTCGATTCCAGCCTTTAAGTGATCCATCAGCTGCCAAACAAACACAAGAAAATGATTGCTGGAGAAACGCGAACTCTAAAAGAGACACAGGACGACTAAGACACTTTAAAAAACAAAGGAGGCTTTAATTTTCTGGAGCCTATCTGACTTTCTATCACTGTGTTCATGTAATAAAATATTTGAAGACTTTCATAGTAATTTCAACTTTGTTTTGCGGTTTAAAGACTCTGTAGAGAAGTTTCTTGATAATTCACATAATACGTAAAGAAAACAGGGCACCAGGCATTCGCTTTGGATAATACTTTTCTAGAATGATCTAGGAAATTTCTCATTACTGAAATCATTTGGAGGATAATTAATAATAATAAAATATATCATATTTAAGATACTAAATAATTGTAATAACTTACTTTTAATTTCATTGCAAAAGAAAAGAACACACTGTTATCCAGTCATATAATTTCTGAAAATATAATTCTATATTCTACTATAACATAGAATAACAAAATACCTATATTCCTCATTTTAACATGCTTGTTTGATCTAAGTACTTGCATTTCACCACTCAAGCAAATTATATTGCATTTGTTTTATCCAAAATTGTTTATGGAAATTTAGGAAAAAGTGCAAATCTTCAAAATAATTATGAAATTATTCTCCAAATATTTTAAATTTGAAATTATTGAAGTCTATACTGGCTTCTGAATTTTGTTTTGAAAAACAGATTCAAATATTAAATTAATTATTAAATAATTGATTCACTACCTTCTACCAAAAATTATAACTTTTTTGAGGAAAAGAAAAATAAATGACAGAAGAGTGAAATATCCAAGTTCCATGTACTTAGGTGGATTATGTAATTTGTCAAAATAATAAATCATGGGAGATAAAGATAGATGTTAAGGAGTCACATGTTTTAAAACGGTTACTACTTATCCTTATCTGTTAATTATTTTCAAATGGCCTTGAAAATTTTTCATTAGGATTTCCTGGAATTTAAATAACCAAATTTACTAGGTCACTTTGACCATGAACTTTAGGGTAGATTTTGGAAGACTTCATTATTCATCAGTTTCTCTAGTATTAAATGGTGAACTCTCAGGGATAGAGGAAACCTAAAATTTTTCAGGTTCAACTATCTCCTCAAAGCTTGAATCTCATGTACAGCAACTATGCCACATGTTCTCAATTACTGGTTAGACACATCTACTTCAGCTTCGGGTATGCCAATCAGGAAATTATTGTCAGAATGCTCTTTCATTAACTGAGTTGAAGTCTCCACCTATAACCCTTCAGACATTAGTTCTCATTTCTATTCCTTGGAGCTGTACACAGTGGTATCCCTTCAATGTTGTGCTGAACTTAAACAAACAAGTAGAAACTATGCCCAATGTCATATTCATCTTTGCCTGACTGGGATATTTTCACTAAAATCTGCCACTCAGCCATGTTTGCAAAAGAAGTAACACCCTTTGCCCCTCCTATATTCAAAAAGGGCAGAGGACCCCATATTTCATTGGAACAGTGATTTTAGAAACAAACAGGACAGTTTTGAACTGTGATAGTATTTTGAGATATCAATTTAGACAGGCAAGTCCCCGGTTATTCAATCAAACAGTACCCTAGATGTTGCTGTAAATGTATTTTATAGATCTGATTAAAGTCCATAATCAGTTGTCTTAAATAAGGGAGATGACCCCAGATAATCTGGGTGGGCCTGATTCAGTTGAAAGGTCTTAAGAACAGTTCTGAGGCTTCCCTGATGAAGAAAAAATCCTACTTGTAGACAGCAGCTTTGGCTCATGTCTGAGGGTTCCAGCCTGCTCTTCTGGATGGCCTGTCCCCTGGATTTTGGGCTTTCCTAGCCAGCCCCAACACTAGTGAAAAACAATTCCTTACAATAAATCTCTTCATATATCTATCTATATCTATATCTGTATCTGTATCTGTATCTGTATGTGTATCTACATCTATCTATATCCATCCATCCTACTGGCTTTGCTTCTCTGTTGAACCCTGATGGAAACACCACCAGCTTGGACAAAAAAGGAGGACAAAATGAAAGAAAGATATCAGACCCTCACAATTCTATAAGCAAGAAATAGACTGATAAAACTACTCAGCTGCAAATTTATGCTACCTTTATAAAAAGAAAAAGGAAGTATGATTCAGAGGGTGAAATTTAGAATCCAGAGGGTGGAACAAAGAGTTGCAAGAGATTAGGGGATTCCCAGCCCTTGAAACCAAATAGAGCTTGCCCAGGAAACATGGAAGTTTGCTTAGTATCAATGACTCCTTTTTTTCTTCCATTATCTCCATAGTTTTTTGAAAGGCAACGGTTATAACTGTTATTCAATGAGTGTCCTACCATATATTTTAAGAGCAGATAACTTGTTTCTTGAGTTTCACAAATTCGTAGATGAAGAGAAACTGAGCCTCAGAATAGATTATACCCAGAGCCTCACTGAGCCCTGCTCTAGATAATGGAGATATTGAGATTTGCGATTTTTGAACTGATAAGATTCAGATGATATTTTGGACTTTGAATTGATGATGCAGTATATTGAGACTTTTGGGGTGTTGGGATAGAAGGAAGGTATTTTGCATGTGGAACAGATATGAATCTTTGGGAGACAGAGGGCAGACTGTGGTAGGGAGAACAATGACCTTGTAAAGATATCCATGTCTTAATCCCCAGAGCTTGTGAATATGGTAGTTTAGTTTAAAGGAGGATTAAGTGGCAGATGGACTTAGGGTTGCTAATCAGCTGATCTTAAGCTGGAGACAGTCTCCTGAACTATCCATGTGGATGCAGTGGGATCATAAAGCTCCTTCAGTGTGGAAGAGGGAGGCAGAAGGATCATTGTTGGAGGGATGCAGCCATTGCGGGCTCTGAAGATGGAAGGGGCCATGGGCCAAGGAAAGCAGGCAGCCTCTGGAAGCTGTGGGAGGTGAAGAAACAGATTCTCCCCAGGGCCTCCAGAAAGGAGCACAGCCCTGCAACACCTGGATTTTGAACTTCTGACCTCCAGAACTATAAGACAATAGATCTGCATTGTTTTAAGCACTAAGTTTGTGACAACTTCCTACAGCAGCCATAGGAAACTTATACAGTCACTCTTCGTACAGTGGGGGAGGAAAGAGGAAGTCTAGTGACGTGTGCACACGTCTCATGGTGACAAAGGGGAAGCGTCTTATTAATTTATTAATTGTGACTGTGAGGTAACTTACACGAATATGAAGCTCTTCATTGATGGATTCTTTTTTATTGGTTTTTTTAACATCCAGGTACCTGACCAGAGGGCCAACTGTGATTCCCTAGATCAGAAATAACAAAATAAAGGGTTTTGTTGTAATGAAGACTGTCACTAGAGAGAGCAAATTTATTAACAAAACTATTAGAATGTCCAATCTATATGTTTTTGTACTAGCTATTACAGAATAAATCCTCCAATGTTCATTTCAGTTTTTCATTCCTTTAAGTACTGCAATAAAAATAGATATATTGCCTGTATTTTAATATAGGAATTTGGTTCCACCCATTAAAATAATCTTTCACTAGTTCATCAAGAGCTAACCAACTAAAACAAAAACTTGTGCTACCTAGTACTAATTAGAATCTCATTTTCAGAAATGTAGAGTGACTATTAGTCACCTGTTACTCAGGAATCTTTTGATTAATATGCTGTATTGATTAAAAGGCAATATATTTTAGAAGTTAAAGGATGGTCACAAACATGATCTAGAAATCTCCAGAAATTTAGTTTGGGTATTGAGCACAGATCTGAAAATCAGATAAAATGCCTTTATTTGTATTTTACTAATTTACTACATTGTCCTGAAATAATCTATTTATTTTAAATATAAGGGAAACCTACTTACCTGAATAAATACAGTAAAGTATATAACTACTAGTGTAGCAGTGACAAACATTTTCTTCCTAGGAAAAAGAGACAGAGGAAGCAAAAATGCAAGTGAAAAACTTCCAGCTCCTCGAACACCACTGTAGAAAATGATGCACTGGTCCTTGATGGAGAAGGGGAAAGTCCGAAACTGGTTACTGATATAGAAGAGAGCAAATACGCCTAGAAAGGGGAAAATATGTATTAGAGCAGAGGATCATGAACGAGCAGAGATACAGAGCTAGCGAACTGAGGTTGTCTGCGCATGCCCTGCAAACAATGCAGCCTAATTCCATCATACATCCATGATTACCTATCCCAGGTAGAGTATCTTTTATGGCTTCTCACTTTGTTAGTTGTGAGACAGTAGCACTTCAAGTGGGAATCTTTGCTACAGTTTATTGGCATGTGTTGTGTGTATGTGTCTGTATTTATGTGTTTAAATTAATAAAATCTTGATTTGTTTAATGTAAGGTATATATTTTCTAATCTATATTCATAATTTTTGTCCTGCCTTCCAAAACTTGTCAAAGCAAAGATATTGTTGAGTGGGTGGGGGGGATAAATGCATTCTTATCATCTCATATTCTCTTTGGGTATCCAAAGGAGGTCTGTAATTTAAAAATGAGAGGGGTCTTCTTAGAGACTGTGGTCTCTACAATCAAATCCCTTATTGTTGGCTTGTCCCTCTTGAGGTTCAATGCGAACAAGGAAGGAAGTTGGCAAGGGTTAGGGGGTGAGTGGGCACTTCTTACTGCCAGTGAGCTTCTTAAACAGCAGGTTTAGGGTGGAAGAGCTTGCTTGAAACATAGAGGAGTTTTCTACCACATTGGTTTTCATCCGCATGTGGTTCACATAACCTAGGTAGCACCAATGCAGTGGTGCCTGCTAGGAAAGGTCCTTTCATTAAAGCTCTGATGAATCAAAGAAGAGTTTCACTTAGTAGAATAAAACTCTTCACATCCTCATGTGCGTCTCATCACACAGACTTGCCAGCAAGCATTCTTTGATAATAGGCACATGGATAGTGCAAAAGATAAGCAAATTTACTTTTTAAAATATTGTTGCATTTGTCCTGGTTCCTCTCCATGCCAGACATGTGACCTTGAGCAAGGTTCTTAACCATTTCATATCCTCAGACTCCTCATCTGCTTGATGAGGTGGCCATAGTTTTTCTCTCAGAACGTGAACGTAAGGATTAAATAAATTTAACATCCATAAATAACATAAGATGCAGCCTTTTACGTAACAAGCCTTCACGAGTGTGAACTACTATTAGTTATGATGAGTCAGGGTGGGAAGAGAACAGGCTATGAGGGGGAGAACCGGATTCTAACACCTGGCTCTGCCAATTGCTGTGATGTGGCCAATTTTGTCACGTTTTGGTGGTTTTTCCATCAATTTCCTCAACTGTAAGAATATGGGGTTGAGCTGGATCATGAAGGATTAACAATGACGAGGTTCCTGCAATATAAATCCTCTCCTAGGTAGTTTCTTTTCTTGTTGGCTGGGCTAAAGCTCTGCAATTTTACTTCTCTTGGCATTAGCTCTACTCCCCTGTAGACTCCCAAAGTATTAGAACTGAAAGGGAACTAAGAAATTTGTTCAAATCCATCCTTCTGTGGTTGAGGAAGATGATTTTGAGCAGTTAAATGTCTGTCCAAGATCAAACAGCTAGTTCGTAATAAGTCCAGTGATAATGATTTGAGATAACAAACTTGTATCACAGCTTCCTCTATTCTCCCCCAAGGAGCCAGCAAACATATATATTCAGAGTTACTTATAGATATCTTAATATTTCTGTATTCTTGTTCATCTCCTCTAGAGCCCGCAACCCATCCTAAATGAACTCGGAATTAATATGTTCAAGATAAGTTCTCAATCATTTCGCCTAATTTCTCTTTGAGTAATTGGCTTGAAAATATTGGTCAAAGTCATTTAACGTAACGCTTCAAATATTAGTCAAGTCACTTAAAAATAGACTTGCTTTTAATCAAAAGGCAACACATATATTGTAGTTCAGTGATTAATGTTCTTTTCTAGCTCTTGAAACATAAATGTACAAGATAAATCATCAGCCACTAGTTCTCATTTTAAAAGATTAGTTACATGTTATAGGTGTGATGCCAGTTACACTCTAAAGTTGTTCTTACTAATTAATACAAAGCTCTTTTAAAAATATTCACTTCCTGATTTTTTTGTTTGCTATATATCACACATTCATGCACTCAACACTCAAATAAAACCACCTATACTATTTAGGGGGATGTTTTCTATCAGTATTTGTCTTCCATAGAATACAATTTGTAAGATCTCACTTATCCTATAGTGAAAGTGTAAATAAATGCCCACAGTTTATAATCCATATCTGATTTAAGGAGCAAGAGGATACAAATCTGCAAAGAAGTGAAGCGCAAGGGATATGTTGGTCTTGGGAACCAAAAACATTGGTGCAACTCCAAATAAAAAGTAACAAACATGTATTTTTCCATTGACTGAATTATATTTAAATAGGTAGATGTGAAAGTTCTTCCTTCAATTAAAAAAATACTCCTTGCCCCAGACTTGCTTCAGTGCAGAACCTTATCAACCACTAATTACTCTGAGCTGACTGAGGGAACAAACAGAAAACATTCCTGCTCATGACCAGGTGCCTAGTCTACCCTAACTGGTAAAACCAGTTAACATCTACTCAGTCCTCCAGTTTTAACACGGCGGAAGGGAATAAGAGAACTGAAAATGCAGCAGGACCGGAGACTCTGGAGCCCTGCCGTCTCTTACTGATGGCTCTCCAGATTTGGCAGAAAGCCAGGGTGAAGCAGATGAAGGCCCAGTTCCACTCGTGATTCTTGCCCACGGTGGACACACCCATGAAGATGAAGATCAAGGTCTCGCTGACGCTGCTCAGCATCTTCATGAAGTACTTGATGGTCGTGTATGATGTCTGGGACACGTTTTCTTCCACATACTTTTTCATTGTTACTGCACAGGCTGTGATTCTACAAAAGGAGCAGAGTCTCAGAGAAAATCCATGAGGTTTTCCCCCTCCACAAAACGCCCTCCCCACAGGCAATGCCACAGATGCGTGAAGCCCGTGTTGATGCAGGGATATCTCCCTTATTCCCTTCTGTGGCTGCAGATTTTCCACAGATTTTCTTTCTCCCTCTTTTCCCTCCCTAAGAGATCGTTACAAGGTAAGGTTGAATGTGATGGGAAGGTGGGCGTGGCACAGTGAAATAAAAGGACACATAATTCCCACGGGCACACGCAATGCAGAATGCTTCTTTCTTGCCCTCTTCATGAAGAGTTTGTCAGTCCCAACTCACACTCTCTACTTTACTCTGCCTTAAACCAAAATAACAGAATAATTCAGCAAGGTTATCATTTCCTCCAATCCAACCATAAATGATCAAAACTTCTAAGACAATGCAAGGGTCTTTTTTATTGGCTTTATTTCAAATATTTCTGTTCTAGAGTCATTAAGCAAGTATGGGAAAGAGAAAGAAACTTGCCTTGTCTTAGAAATTTTGATCATTTTCCAGGTGGGAAAGTGACAGATGCCTAGAGTTTACACTATTACATTTAATTGAAAGAGGTATTTCTCTACAATAAAATTAAATGTATCTGCCTGAATAGCTGGAAAGAAAGATAATGCCGTACAGAAAACAACATCATCAGATCTAATAAGCCAAGCTGAGAAGCCTCATTCAAAGGTAACATCTCAAGGATACAAGGACATAAGGATAAGCATTTCAAAAATATTTTCATTAGAGCAAAGAAATGTAGATTTCTAGTCTTATCCCATCTGCCTAGTTTCATCCCACACTGAAGAGTCATGGCTGCGTGATGTGGTTTGAGGGGCACGGCAGAAGGCAGAGCCCAGGAATGTCTGTCCCTCGTGCATGGCTTTCTTCAACTTTAAAATTAACTTTTCCACTTTGGGAGGCCAAGGCGTGCAGATCACGAGGTCAAGAGATCGAGACCATCCTGGCTAACACGGTGAAAACCCGTCTCCACTAAAAATACGAAAAAATTAGCCAGGTGTGGTGGTGGGCACCTGTAATCCCAGCTACTCAGGAGGCTGAGGCAGGAGAATGCCATGAACCCAGGAGGCGGAGTTTGCAGTGAGCCGAGATTGCACCATTGCACTCCAGCCTGGGCGACAGAATGAGACTCTGTCTCAAAAGAAAAAAAAACATTTCAAGGAAAAAAACACACTACTGAGATGAGAACTCAACGTTGAAGTTTCCCCAGATCTTCTCTGTACCAGCTTTCCTGAGCCTTCTAAATTGACATGATAATTGCTATGCTTTCCTCCTCAGGCAAATCACAAGAAGAAGATGAAGGCAGACATTGGAGAGAACGTTGGTTTGACAAAGAACCTGAATCAGGTTTTATAAAAGTTCAGAAGCTCCTAAATCCTGCAACATGTTGGAGGGTTAGCGTCATTAGTCATGTCTTTCCCAGATGCCTGGTTCACATGATGTGGTCCTAAACTTTCTATTACTATGTGACTTGATCCTTGGTTTGTACTCACGCCAGGATGCCAGAGAGATAGAGGGTTTCAGCAGCTAAGTAAGACAAATAGCTGAACATGAAGACGATGAGTGGCTCAATTGCAGAGATATTCTGAGTGAAACGTGTGATAAACGCAGAAATAAATCCAAAAACGATGCCAAACAATACCCCTCCAAGCCCCACAATGATGAATCGGGCACATCCAGCCAAAATGTCGACAGGTTCTATGTCTTCAAATTTATGCATCTTTGTAAAGGCAATTAACATATTGTATAAGACCTAGGCAAAAAAGAGAGTAAACAAATATGAATTATGAATAGAAACTAGGAATACTTTGCATACAGATTCTCAACTTTGTGTCTAGTTAAGTAACAGACAAAAATGAACTACACAACAAAATTACTAAGATGACTGCCTTTTAACTGTATTCCCAAAAATTTAGATGTATTCAATTTCACTGAATAAAAAGTGTAATACTCACAACCTCCAATCACTGAGCACCTACTACTTGCCTGTCTCTTTGCTAAGCTTTCAGTGGCAGTTAATTTATTGCCTCTGAACTCCAAATGTACCCTTCCATTTGTGTTCTATAATAGACAATGGAATTCCTTTAAGCATTTTTTCTTTGAAGTGAGCACCTAGTTAAGTTCTGTCCATAAAGGGCCTAGAAGGGACATTCAGGTGCAGGCAGAAGGGCCTTCCTGCAGTTTTTCTGGGGCCTGTGCGGAGAGTCAGCCATGTGGGTGTGAGGAAATCCAGCGGATCCTGCCTCAGCCACAGGCCCTGAAAATGATCCCTATGCAACCCTGCGGCTTCTGCCTGCTGATAACCTGTCTGCAAAAAGCCCCAGCATGACCCATGTGCCACATGTCTGTGGCCCAGGGCTCCACCCAAGCAGCCTACCCTCTGAGAGCCTTCTCCCCGTCCTCCCATGCATCCTGCTCCTCTGAAGATTCTCTCCCATCTCCCAAGTGCAGGCTCCCACTGCAGCCCCAGATTGCTGGCTGATGTCTGGCCCTGCCTGCCTTCCGGAGGGTGGTCGATTGTTTGCCCAGCAACTCCAGACCAGCTCCAGTCTAGCTAAAGCAGCCAACTTCTCTGCTACCCAGTGGCCAGTCCACACCTCCTCCAGTAAGAGGCGAACCCCTCCCAAGCGTGTCCTTCCTTGGGGGCCCTCCCTCAGCCCTAGGGCACATAGAGAGTTTCCTTATATCTTATAGTTATGCCTTTATTATAGTTCATACATTTTATAATGCATTCACATTTTTTATTTAACGTATCGTGTGGAGTATCTTACCTGATTGCACCTAGACCGTTATACCCTCCATACACATCATTTCACCGAATCCCCCAAACGACTCTAGCCTATGTGACACACGCTCTGAATTTTCCTATTATTTCTCTATTTATTTCAACATTTATTTTGAAGCTGCGGGGATCTACTTATCACTATTTCATGCCCCTCCACAGCCCAGAACTATGACCTAGCTCCTGAAAAGTGGCAGCAGCTGTGCAGGTAATGAGACATAGAGAAGAGTTGAACAAAGATTTCTGCAGAAAATGAAGACCTTTGGGAATATCAGTCCCTGAAGAGTCCTGCGAAATCACAGTATATGCCTCTTAGCATCTATCTACACCAGGAAAAATGCAAAAAATCAGAGCAGAGGACGGAAGCTAAAACTCAAGGGAATCGTGGCCATGATGGTATTCTGCGTGCTGCAGAAGCACAGATGGACTGCATGGACCTTCTAGAACTCATGATGCCCCGTCTCCTTCACAGTTGGCTCTCATTGCCCCTCTGGTTGTGGCCCCTCATGCTGCACCCTGCCAGGCTCGCCCAGGCCTTCTGCTTGACTCTGATCTCTCCAAGATGGGAATCAAATTCCTTATGGAGACAGTTAGTGTCTCCACTGAGTGACAATCAGTGTCACCACTGATCTTGGGTGTGACCTGACAGCCCTTGGGTTCTGGCTTTGGCTTCATCCTCAGGACTCACCAGAACCGCACACTGCATTGTGTGCACACTGACCCCTTGCTGTGGTCTGCAGCCTGCAGGAAGCCATTCCTCCCCCAGCCCCTTTCCTAGCTAGTTCTGGCCCCTCCAGGTCCTCTGTAAGCCCGACCTCTGCTGATTCCCCATAACATCACCTTCTTGATAAAAGATTATTGTTTTTGGCTGGGCATGGTGGCTCATGCCTGTAATCCCAGCACTTTGGGAGGCCGAGATGGGTGGGTCACCCAAAGTCAGAAGTTCGAGACCAGCCTTGCCAACGTGGTGAAACCCCATCTCTATTAAAAATTCAAAAAATTAGGCTCATGCCTGTAATCCTAGCACTTTTGGAGGCTGAGGTGGGCAGATTGCCTGAGCTCAGGAGTTCGAGACCAGGCTGGGCAACATGGTAAAACCCTATCTCTACTAAAATACAAAAAATTAGCCAGCAATGGTGGCATGTACCTGTAGTCGCAGCTACTTAGGAGACTGAGGCAGGAGAATTGCTTGAACCCAGGAAGTGGAGGTTGCAGTAAGCTGAGACTGCACCACTGTACTCCAGCCTGGGTGACAGAGCGAGACTCCATCTCTTAAAAAAAAAAAAAAATTAGCCAGGCTTGGTGGCAGACGCCTGTAATCCCAGCTACTCAGGAGACTGAGGCAGGAGAATCACTTGAACCCAGGAGGCGGAGGTTGCAGTGAGCTGAGATTGCACCATTGCACTCCAACCTGGGTGACAAAAGCGAAACTCTATCTTATTAAAAAAAAAAAAAAAAAAAAAAAGATTGTTGCTTTTCCACAGAGAGGTTGGCAGTAAATGATTGATCATGTGCAAAGTTGTCCCTAGGCTGCTGTCTTGGTTTGTTCATAATCATGAACAGTCAGAGTGCATTGATGACAAAGGCCTTCTCCTTGCTCTCCCTTCTAAAGAATGCCTCATGTTTGTTTGAGGGAGGCTGTCCTCTAGGGACAGATAGAAGCAAAAGCAGCAGGAGGTTATGGGATGGACATATTTATGCTGCAGTCACCATGTAACTGTACACTTTTTGCTACTCCCTTATGTGCAGATATCAAACATCATACAGAGTGGCTCTGGGCTTGGGAATGTGAGCTGGCAGTGAGAGGCATGCCTCGAAGTAGCTCAGGTGCCATCAATCCTCATCTAGGATGTTTCTTTGCCAATGCACTTTGTTGACCGGGGAGGGCACACCAGGAGGTTGCACAGTGGCCCTCTGCTAATGAGTTTTTTGTCCACGAGCACCTCTACAATAAGGCTCTGTCACCTTGACTCTTACATGACTCTCCTAGGGATGCTGTGACAAAGTACCACAAGCTAGGTGGCTCAAATTAACAAAACTGTATCCTCTCACTTTTGTGGAGACTAAAAGTCTGGGCTTGAGATGTCGGCAGTGCTATGCGCCCTCTGAAGGCGTTAGGGGAGGGCCCTTCCTTGCCTCTTATGAGCTTCTTCTGGTGACTGCCGGCAGTCCTCACCATTCCTAGGTTTGAGAGGGCATCACTACAGTCCCTGCCTGCATCTTCACCTGGTCTTCTCTGTGTGTCTCCTCTGTGTCATATCACCTTCTTAGAAGGACACCAGGCATTGGATTAGGGCCCACCATAGTCCAGTGTGAGCTCACCTTCAATAGGGATAACTGTAAAGACACTGTTTCCAATTAGGATCCTATCCTGAGGTTCCAGGTGAGCATGGATTTTTGAGGGGACACTATTCCACCCAGTACAGCTTTTATAAACAAAATGACCCTACCGTGAAATTAACTTGTATTACAGACTAGAAGTTTTCGTTATAAATCTCTCAGAGCACAGATAATTTTATTTTGAATTTTACAAGGTCTTAAACTCTGGCTTATTTCCCAAATGGTTCAATCATGTTTCTTAAGAGAGCCTAGGATGCAGGTTTTGAGTGTATGAATTAGTGCTCACAGTTCAATGTAATAAGTAACCAGTAGCCAATAAGCATGGTTAGATAAGGGAATGTGGGCAGAAGGTTATAATAGGCTTGGCTTCTTCCCTCAGAGGTAAGTTTCTAGTGTATTTTCTGGGAGGAGAGGAAGCTGGGGAAGATGAAGAAGAATCAGAAAGCTTGGTGCCAATGGGTCCAAGCAAGTACACACACAACATACAGACACATGCAATAGACACACACAACAGACACACAACAGACACACAAGCAACAGACACATACAACAGACACACAGACACACACACATACCATGAACATTGTGAATTTCTCGTATTAGGAAAAGAATTACTTAAAAAGAGAAAGACTTGCAGAAATCTTAAACCGAATTTGGTTAAGAATAAACAAGAAAAAGTGTAGAAATTGTCCAGAAGCAAAAGAGCAAAGGGAAACCCCCACAAATGTCCCACAATCCCTCCTAGAGAAAACTACTACAGATATGTATTTCCTAATTCTATCTATCTGGCTATCTATCTATCCATCTATATATCATCTATCCATCTGCTGTCTATCATACATCTCTCTATCTGGGGCAGTCAGAGCCCCTCAGATCTCTAACTGCAGGGATTCCCATCTGCCACTCTCAGCTAAGGCCTGAGCTTGGCAGGGACACTGAGATAGGCCCCTTCCTGGAAGGCAAAGGACTCCTTGGATACGTGTTGTAGCCTGCAGATTCCTGATGAGCTTAATAAACTCTCTAAGAAATGCAGCAAAGACAGTCCCATCCAACTTCTGTCCTTCCCTCTCTCCTTCCCCTGGAATCACTCTGCACTGTGACCTGAGGGCTCTCCCATCCCCCTGGGCTTCTTCCTCATTTTCCCTCACAGGAGTTTCTCTAGTAAAACTCTTGTATATTTAATGCACTCTGAGTGTCTGATCCATGAAGGACCTGGACAACATCTATTGGTGTGTTTGTGTATCAGTCACACTTTACAAAACTGTTAAAATCCTGGTCTATTTTATTTAAACAAACTGAAGCCATGCTTTAAGAACACCTGCGCTGAGTATTTGAAAAAAAAATGTGATGTATGATTTTGAATGAATCCAAAAGAATCTTAGTGGTTGTGTCTTGATTCGGTGAGTTTGTTTAATCCAATTTCACTTTCTGCCACATATGGGTCTGAGAAGGCCTGAGCATTGCACTGTTGGAGTTGAGCTCACACTGAAAGGAGTGAAGCCACAGTGAGGAGTCACACACTCCCCACAATCCCAGAAAAGGAAAGTCTGAATGAGGTTAAGTGGAACCTGACTCTTTATTTGACTCTCAAATCCAAAGGAAACTCAGAGAATATGACCGAGACTCAAAGATTTGAATATTGTTGCCACAAACTAAAACTCTTTTACATAGCTTGTTAGTTTATTAGTAGCTACCCAGACTGTCCCAATGGCCTGGGAAAGTCAACTGGGCCAGCCTTGTCTCTGGACACCAGTGTGCCCTGCTAGGAAGATGCCATGGCAGTTTCAGAAGCTAAAGTAGTACATATAATTAAGAAGACTGCATTTACAATCACAATCCTTACTACTGAACGAAAAACAGTTCTTACCTTTCAAATTACCAGGCTCTGGGTAACATTATAGTTACAAAAGATTTTCTTTGGGTTCATTTCAAGTCACAATAATGTGTGTGTACCTTTTATACACTGAAGGGAAAAGCTTAGCCAATGCTAAATCTCAAACATGTCCACAGCCCCATGGAGAAAAAGGTTAGATTTTTCCTCTTCACTCATTGTCTCAGCAAACGGTCCTTCTGCGTTATCTTTAACAGATTCTCCAAGCCTTCCAACATTATAATAATGATGATCCTTTAGCTGATGCCATCGTAAAAGTTTGCAAAGCCCTTTTAACACACAGAGACTCACACAATGACTAAAAACATTAGTCCTTCGACCAGGGCTCAGCAGAGGTGAAGAGTCAATTCCAAATGTGCTGACATTTTTTTTCTTGTTAACTTTATTGAGGAAAGACTTACATATGATAAACTCTATCTAAAGTGAATGAATTCTGGGCGTTGTAGATACTTATAAAGCCATTGCCATAGTCAAGATACAGAACAATCCCAAGAACCCTGAAAGGTTCCTCATTCATTTGAAGTCCATCCTTCTCCCCGACCCCGGCCCCAGGAAATCTCTAATTTATTATTGTCGCAATAGATTAATTTGCATTTTATATAGTTTGAATAATAAATTATGAACTCTTTTTTTCTGGCTTATTTAACTCAGCATGATGTTTTTGAGTTACCCAAGTTGTTGCAGATATTAGCAGTCCTTTCCTTTTTATACCTGAGTAGTATTCCACTATCTGGTTATGGCATATTTTCTTCATTTATTTACCTATTTACCTGTTAATGAGTATTTGTCCACTCCCAACTCCCCAGTTTTTGGCTCTTTGAATGTTGCTGCTGTGAACATTCATGTACAAGCCTTTTTTGTAGACCTATGTTGTCATTTCTCTTGCGTATATACCTAGGAGTACAATGGCTAGGTAGTATGGTAGACACGTGAAAGTTTTAAGAAACTGCCAAATTGTTTTTCAAAGTCATCATATCAGGCCAGGCATGGTGGCTCATGCCTGTAATCCCAGCAATTTGGGAGGCCGAGGCAGGTGGATCACTTGAGGCCAGGAGTTCAAGACCAGCCTGGCTAACATGGTGAAACCCTGTCTCTACTAAAGATACAAAAATTAGCTGGGTGTGACGGCATGTGCCTGTAATTCCAGCTACTCAGGAGGCTGAGACAGGACAATCCCTTGAATCTGGGAGATGGAGATTGCAGTCAGCAGGTGAGCAGAGATATGCCACTGCACTCCAGCCTGGGCAACACAGCGAGACTCTCTCTCAAAAATAGAATAAAAACAAAACAAAGTCATCATATCATTTTATATACCCACCTGTGGAGCCTAAAGCAACCTCATCTTGGATGCTAATCCACCATGTTGATTTCTGATTAATCCCAGTTCTGGGAATGCCTCTAAGATTTCTGTTTTATCTACTGTTCTTTTTGTAAAAGCACATACTATAAATTGTGCCCTTGATTTATAGTAAGTAAAGTAAGTACAGTAAGCTCAAGCAACTTTGCCCATAAATTCTGCCCATAGACAGATTTATACAACATTCTTGCCTTTCCCTACAATTGTCCTACACATTCCTTCTCTATAGTATATAAGCCCTGGGTCTGGGAGCTAAAGGCACGGTGCTCCACCATATTGTGTCACCACTGCTGAAGACAAAAGCATAGCTTCTGTTCCTGTCTCTGCTAAATGTTTATTTCTAAAAAACTAGGTATATCCATCACTTTTTTCTGCCTCTCAGCTTCCTTGGACTTTCAGGTAGATTTGGACAAACCCTATCTACTGTAGAACACCACCAAAAATGTATGAGATTCCCAGTTGCTCCATATCCTTGGCAACACTTGATATTGTCAGTTTTTTAAATTCTAGTCATTTGAATGGATGGGTGGCATTTCCCTGTGATTTAATTTGCATTTCCCTGATTACTATGTTGTGCATATTTTCATGTGCTTACTGGCCATGAATATGTCATCATTTATTGTGTATCTGTTCAAATCTTTTTTTTATTTTTAATTGAGCTGTTTATAGCCTTACTGAGAACTAGAATTATTTAAAATTATTTCCATATTCTCTATGTCTTTTGTGAAATGCATGTATAGTGAATGTTTTCTTTCATATATAGCTTGCTGTTTTGATTGTGCATTTTGAAGAGCATTTTTTTCTTTGATAAAATCCAATTCATTGCTTTTTCTTATTTGTGTGTGTTTTAATTTGTGCTTTTCCTGTCTTTTGACTACTCCAAGGTCAAAAAGTCTTTGTTTCTATAGTCATAAAGATTAAACTTCCATGTTTTCTTCCAGGAAATTTATAATTATACCTTTTCCATTTTATCTATGATACATCTTGTGTTAATTTTTAAATATGGCTTGAGGTTAGGGGTGATTTTCATGTTTTCCACATGGATACCAGATTTTTTCAGTACCATTTGTTGAACAGACTTTGCCTTCCATTGAATTGCCTTAGTTCTTTTGCCAAAAATTAATTGAGCATGTATATGTAAGTCTATTTCTAAACTCTCCAGTCTCTTTCATAGTCTATATCTCTATTCTTTAATTAATATTGTCATTTGTGTATAATTATTATAATTATCATGGCATTATAGTAAGTCATCAAATAAGTCTTTTAGCTTTGTTCTTTAGTTTTAAACATTGTTTCATGTAGTCTAGGTCATTCACATTTCCAAACAGATTTTTAGAATCAGCTTTGTCAATTTCTACTAAAATGTTTTCTGGGATTTTGATTGGCTTTTATTGAATCTATAGATCGAATAGGAGAAAACTGATACCTTAAAAATGTTTACTCTTCCATTAATGAATGTGACATTATTTAGGTCTTCTAATTCCGGTCAGCAATGTTGTATAATATTCAATGAAAGGATCTAGCATATCTTTGTTAAATTCACTTCAAAGTATTTCTGTTTTGGGAGTACTTTTAAATGTTATTTAAAAGATATCTAAAATGTTATTTTCTTTCCTGAACCATGAAACATCTAGAAGTTTGTTTTTTAATTTCCAAATATTAAGAATTTCCTAGATATTTTAAATATATTTTTAATTCTTTTGTGTACAAAAAATATACTCTGTATGGTATCAAGGCTTCTAAAGTTATTGAGGCTTCTTTAGTTGTCAAATGTATGGCCATTTTTATTAAGCATACCATAAGCACTTGAAAATGATGTTGAGTATCCAGTAGTTGGGCATAATATTCTATGAATAGGAATTAGGGCAAGGTGTTTGATAATATTCAGATTCTCCATGCCTTGCTGATATTTTACTTAATTTTAGTATCATTTCCTAAGAGAAAGGTATCAGAATCTCCTACTAAAATTATGGAATTGTCATTTTCTGCCTTTCAATTTTTCAATTTTTAATTCATGTATTTTGTTGCACTAATATTAGGTGGATATACATGTACAATTTTTAGGCATTCTTGACTAGTCAGCTTTTTTATCATTATGATAGATCCTTCTCTATCTTTGTAATATTTTCTATCTTTATATCTTTTAACTGATATTAACGTAGCCAAATCAACATTCTTATGCTTATTGTTTGCTTGGTTTATCTTTTTGCATCCATTTACTTTCACCTTATTTATGTCTTTATAATTAAATTGCATTTCTTATAAATAGAATATATTTGAGCCCTGCTTTATAATCAGTTCTGTTAATCTCTGGCTTTTGATTGGAGCGTTTAGTCCATTAACAGTTAATGTAATATTGTTATGGTTAGGTTTAGATCTACCATATTACTATATTTTTTTTTTCTTTTCCCTTTCGCTCCTGGTCTATTGTCTTTTCCTGCATTCATTTTTATTTACTGAATACTTTTTAGAATTCTATTTTAATTTTATCTATTGACCAAATTTTTTGCATCATGTTTAGTGATGCTCTACAGTAACATCCTTAACTTTGTACAGTATTCTTTTGACTAACATTATACCACTTCATATAAAATAAAGAAACCTTATAGCCATGTCAGTTCATTAAATGTACTGACTTTTAACTGTCCTTAAGAACCAAATTAAGAAGGCTCTTTGTAGTCATAATATTAAATCGTATGGATTCATTTGACACTGATAGCTGAGGCCCTAATCATAATTAATTGCATTTTTTTGTGACCACCAACCCTCATAGTCATGATAGTTATGGTCCCCACCATGCACATGGATCCCTGTAAGGGTAACTTCTATGACATAGCATCTGAGGAAGGGGTAGTCTTATTTGACTACATTACTTTTAACAGGGGATCTACTCAAGGGTGAGAGTAGACAGACCCTCAAGAAGTCTATCTATAGACTGGGGTCTGGGAAGTAGTCTGAGGTGAAACCCTCTGCCCAGATTGCAGCTATGGTAACTGTTTTTTCTGTCACAAACATAACTGATTTGGAATGAATGACTAGAGAAATACAATGAGATAGATTAAGGGACAATGAGGGACCATGAACAACTATGAGTTGTGGGACAGAAAAACTGAAAAATAGAAACTAAGAGAAGGGAAAGGATAATTGAGTGGATGATATGGAAGCTAACTGGAGTGGTGATATGGTTTGACTGTGTCCCCACCCAAATCTCATCTTGAATTGTAGTTCCCATAATCCCTATGTGTTAGGGGAGTGACATGGTGGGAGGTAATTGAATCATGGGGATGGTTACCTCCATGCTGTCTTCATGATAGTGAGTGAGTTCTCACAAGGTCTGGTGGTTTTATAAAGGGCAGTTTCTCGTACATGCTGTCCTGCCTGCCACCATGTAAGACGTGCCTTTGCTCCTCCTTTGCCTTCTGCCATAATTGTGAGGCCTTCCCAGTCATGTGGAACTGTGAGTCAATTAAACCTCTTTCTCTTTATAAATTACCCAGTCTTGGGTATTTCTTCATAGCAACATGAAAATGGACTAATACAGTAAATTGGTACAGGTAGAGTGGGGTACTGCTATAAGGATACCCAAAAATGTGAAAGTGACTTTGGAACTGGGTAACAGGCAGAGTTTGGAACAATTTGGAGGGCTCAGAAGAAGACAAGAAAGATTGGAACTTCCAAGAGACTTGGAAGGCTCAGAAGACAGGAAGCTGTGAGAAAGTTTGAAACTTCCTAGAGACTTGTTGAATGGCTTTGGCCAAAATGCTGATAATGATAAGGACAACGAAGTCCAGGCTGAGGTGGTCTCAGATGGAGATGAAGAACTTATTGGGAACTGTAATAAAGGTAACTCTTTTTATGTTTTAGCAGAAACTGGCAGCATTTTGCCCCTGCTTTAGAAATCTGTGGAACTTTGAACTTCAAAGAGATGATTTACAGTACCTGGCAGAAGAAATTTCTAATAGGCAAAGCATCCAAGAGGAAGCAGAGCATACAAGTTTGGAAAATTTGCAGCCTGACTATGAGGTAAAAAAGAAAAAAACATTTTCTGGGGAGAAATTCAAGCCTGCAGCAGAAATTTGCACAAGTAATGAGGAACCGAATGTTAATCACCAAGACAATAGGGAAAATGTCTCCAGGGTCTCCAGGACATATCAGAGACCTTCACAGCAGTCCCTCCCATAACATGGCTGGAGGCCTAGGAGGGAAAAAATGGTTTCCTGGACTGAGGCCAGGGCCCCCCTGCTCTATGCAGCCTTAGGACATGGTGCAGTGTGTCTCAGCTGCTTCAGCTCCAGCTGTGGCTAAAAGGGGCCAAAATACTGCTCAGGTCATTGCTTCAGAGGGTGTAAGCTCCAAGCTTTGGCAGCTTACACAGGATGTTGGGCCTGTGGGCACACAGAAGTCAAGAATTTGAGGTTTGGGAACCTCTGCTTAGATTTCATAGAATGTATGGTAATGCCTGGATGTCCAGGCTGAAGTTTTCTACAGGGGCAGGGCCCTTATGGAGAACTTCAGCTAGGACAGTGCAGAAGGAAAATGTGGAGTTGGAGCCCCCAGACAGACTCCCCATTTGGGTGCTGCTTAGTGGGGCTGTGAGAAGAAGGCCAGATGCCTCCAGACCCCAGAACGGCAGTCCAATGACAGCTTGTACCTGGAAAAGCCACAGACCCTCAAAACCAGGCCATGAAAGCAGCCAGGGTGGTGGGGGAGGTGGGGGCTGTAACCTGCAAAGCCACAAGGGCAGAGCTGCCCAAGACCATGGGAACCTACTTGCATTAGCATGACCTGGATGTGAGACATGGAATCAAAGGAAATCATTTTGGAGATTTAAGATTTGACTGTCCTTCTGGATTTTGGACTTGCATGGGGCCTGCAGCCCCTTCATTTTGGCCAATTTCTCCCATTTGGAACAGGTGTATTTACCCAATGCCTTTACCCCCACTGTATCTAGGAAGGAAATAACTTGCTTTTGATTTTACAAGGTCATAGGTGGAAGGGACTTGCCTTGTCTCAGATGAGACTTTGGACTGTGGACTTCTGAGTTAATGCTGAAATGAGTTAAGACGTTGGGGAACTATTGGGAAGGCATGATTGGTTTTGAAATGTGAGGACATGAGATTTGGGAGGGGACAGCAGTAAAACAATATGGTTTGGCTGTGTTCCCACCCAAATCTCATCTTGAATTGTAGCTCTCATAATCCCTACTTGTCATGGGAGGGACCCAGTGGGAGGTAATTGAATCATAGAGTGGGTTTTTCTCATGCTGTTCTTGTGATAATGAATAAGTCTCATAAGATCTGATGGTTTTATAAAGGGCAGTTCCCCTGCACATGCTCTCTTGCCTGCTACCATGTAAAATGTGCCTTTGCTCCTCCTTCGCCTTCCGCCATGATTGTGAAGCCTCCTCAACCATGTGGTACTTGAGTCCATGAAACCTCTTTTTCTTCATAAATTACCCAGTCTCGGGTATTCATTAATAGCAAAAAAAAAAAAAAAAAAAATGCATTAATACAAATGAGAAGAGAAATAAAAAAATTCAATTGAAAAGCAGCAGAGTGTGAGTGAGTGACCAAATGCATTCCTGATGAGGCTCTGAAATGACAATGTAATAGCTATTAGTACTGCTTATCCAATATTTCTTTCCCTTCTAGGAACATTGTAGGATGTCACTTCTGTCTCTTTGAGGTTGGTTGTCACCATGTGTTTACGCCTGGCCAACTTTTGAGTTTGAGAGTTTTTGTTTGTTTTTTTCTCAAGAAAGAATGACAAGAGACAGTTTCAAATAGAAGAGATATATGTCATTTCCAGAATGGAGCATTTTCTTGCTGAGGTGAGACCCTCCAGAAATCTCTCTTTCCTCCAGCACAGTGACCAGCAATGTTCAATATGGTAAACTGCCCTATCAGCTAAAGACCTTGAGTAACCATTAAGAAGGGGGAGACCTGTTGGCTAGCAAAAGGCAAATAGTACAAGCAAGAAATAAACCTTTGTTGTTTTTGGCTATTTAGGTTTGGAGAGATACTTATTATACAGCATAATCAAGTTCATCCTGATGGTAAAAGATCTGTGAACTCTTGCTTCTGAAATTCCTAAAAGCAGCTTGGTTCTAGATGAACCTTTGTGACACTTCATCATAAAGCACTTATTATTCCTGGGTTCCTGAGGGGTCAGCTACAGGTTGAATCATGCCCCCCTCTCCAAATTTGTATGTTGAAGTTTAACTGCCAGTGCCTGATAATGTGACTGCATATAGAGACAGCATCTTTCAAGAGGTCATTAAGTTAAAATGAGATCATAAGGGTGGGGCCTTAATCCAATATGATTGGTGTCCTTATAAGAAAATGAAGAGATACTAGGGAGGGTCACACAGAGGAAAGGCCACATAAGGACAAAGCTAAGAAGGTAGCTGCCTGCAAGTCAAGGAATGAGGCCTCAACAGAAACCAATCCTGCCCACATCTTGTTCTTGGACTTCCAACCTCCATAATATGAAAGAATAAAAGTCTGTTGTTTCAGCCCCCCAATCTCCACTATTTTATTACAGCAGCCCTAGAGGGGTCTTCCTCATTGCCTTGCATACCTTTATAATTAATCTTCACTGCTTGAGCTTGCCATAACTCAGTTTCTTAAAACAAAAAGCCTAATTACTGACCCTTTATTTGTTTTACTGTCAAGTTAAAAAAAAGAAAAACATTGGAAGTTAAGAGTCACAACATAATACAATAAAAATAATCTTTCCTGCATGCCAGATAATGGAAAAATGCAAAGAATATCATAAAGACCTGTAGTCAGCAACCTGACTCAAAAAATTAAATGATGAACCCAGTTCATTTTCTAGCTTGTATTAAGGAGCTCTGGCATAGTAAACTCTGTCATGGGCAGTTTTTTGGCAACCACCTACTCTGACTCTCCAACCACAAAAGGAAACCCACTAAGAAGACCAGCAATTAACTAGCAAGCTCGCATAACAATGTAAAAGGCAGAAGAGAGGAAGCTCTTTTACCTTACTCCTAAATGAGGGGAAAAAAAGACCTGAAGCCCAGGATAGGGAAGTAAAACAAGGTGTTCATCCATGTTCATGGGGTTGAGATCTCTGGACATTCGTTCTTTCCAAGTTCAGCGAACCGAGGCCAAGCTGGTGAACTGAATGGACGTCAGAACATGTAATGAGGATGAGAGAAAAGTATGTGTATCAATAAATCCTGTTTATTGACCTAGTGCACAGCAATGACATTTCTTTAAGGAATTCTTTTTCAATTTAAAAAGTTTGAAACTCTTCCGAACTTGAAGAAAGATGGAGGATTGCCATAGTTCATAGCTGCAATTATCACCTACTTGCCAATGACTTCCAAACATGCATCTTGTTTAAGCTCTGGCCCAGGATCTAGATTTTCATTTCTATAACTGCTGAACAATTTCTTTCAATTGCCTGTAGGTTTCTAAGGCTCAACAATTAAAAACCAACCTAATACTATCATCCACCTCCACCAACACCTGTTCCTCACCCATGGTGCCATCCAAGAACCCGCCTGAGTCTACCACCCCTTAGTCTATGCAAATCCCTCTCCTCCTTCACTCCCCACATCAATTTGAAGCAAATGACTTTAGGACTATCTTTCACCATCTAGTGTCAGTTCACCTGCATGATACAAAAGGTAGTTTAAAAGCCACTTAACTTCAAAACTCTTTTAGCCATAAAAGCAAGCATCAGTTGTAAGTGATAGATTTAAACTCACTAAAGACTAGCTCTGTAATTTGCTTTTTCTGAGAGGGAGATTGCTCTGGCTTAGTGGAACAAGCAGTGTCTGACCCTAAGTAATAGCTCAGTAATATTTTTTGATAAATGAATGGATGGATGGATGGATGGAGGATTAGAACTCAGGGGACCTCTGGCTCCACCAGACACGACTGAACTTAATTGTTAACATAAAGGAATTAGATTTCAGGCTGGGCGCGGTGGCTCATGCCTGTAATCCCAGCACTTTGGGAGGCCGAGGCGGGCGGATCACGAGATCAAGAGATCGAGACCATCCTGATTAACACGGTGAAACCCCGTCTTTACTAAAAATACAAAAAATTAGCTGGGCATGGTGGCGGGCGCCTGTAGTCCCAGCTACTCGGGAGGCTGAGGCAGGAGAATGGCGTGAACCTGGGAGGCGGAGCTTGCTGTGAGCCGAGATTGCGCCACTGCCCTACAGCCTGGGCGACAGAGCGAGACTCCCTCTCAAAAAAAAAAAAAAAGGAATTAGATTTCATGGTCTCTCAGCTCTCTCAGTGGTATTAACCTATTACTCACCAGCAACCAAAGCTGGTCCTGGGGGGTAAGGAGGAAAGTATGGATTACCCCAGCCTGGAGGCAGGGTCAATGGCTTCCTCCCTCACCCATCGCCTGGATCTAGTGCTCCCATCCAGCCCTGTGTAACAGGTTCTGCTGGATGTCATCCATTTATGCAACCATGGAGGAAGCTATAAGGAAACTATTTGTCAGCCAGCACCTCCCAAACAGCCAACTCATGGGGTTTTACACGTGACACCAGGCATGTTTTTTTTTCCCACTGCAGCCCAACACACCCACAGACCCTTAAGGATGCATGAACGAGTGTTGTTGGGGGTGGGACAGCTGTTGAAAACCACAGGACTAGGAAAGTCCCCAGGCTGTGCTTGAAGCTCTACACTTTTCTCTCAAGTCAGGAATTTCTATTAATGTGTTATGCAACCTCCTAGGAATTCTCTGTGGCTAGAAAGGGTTCTAAGAAAACACAGAACAAGCAGGTCCATGGTTAAAAGGAATAATTTACAAACAAAAAGAAATAAGTCATGTGTTCATAGCTGCGGCTCCTCAAAGGCAGGAGAGGAAGCTTGTTTGCTTTTGCATCCCAGGCACTCAGCAAGGCTGGCAGGAGAGAACTTCTCCCATGCTCTTTTCTGCACTCTTTCTGATTACTCCCTAAAAAGCTAAAGAGACATTGCTTTTCTCCCTGTTTCTCTTCCAAATCCGTGTCCATAGCTGCTCAACCCCACCTCCTGACAAAGAAAAGACAACTTGATAACCAGAGAGGCTTTTTCTTTTTTCTTGTGCCTGTGACCTGAAGTGAGTTCTAATTACTCCTAGGTAGCTCACAGTGTAGTCTAGTTGAAAGCCAATTTGTACAATTCAAACTTCAACCATTCTGTTTATTTAGCCAGAAGAAAATGAGCCAAACAAGTGTTTGATGAATCAAATGGGAGGCATTGCAGTGAAATAATACAGTGCCCGTCCAGCCCTGTCCTGTTTTAGCATGCCTCCCAAGGATTAGCCTACACCCTTCAGGCTGCTCCTTAAAGGGCGAGTCTGCGGCTTAGACTCCACAACTGCAGGAAGTAAAGGGGTTGCCTGTTGTGGAAGGTTAGGAGTCAGATTTGGTGAACCTCTGCCCCCTGCAACACTCTCCTTCATTTACTGAGACCTGCACTGATCTGCTCCTCACTTCTCCCAGGTCCTCCCACCTCCCCAGCCAAGTCCAAGCTCTTCATCACAAGCCATAGTGGTTGCTGTATCTCTCTCTCTCTGTTTCTCTCTCGCTCGGTTTACTTCTCCCTGTGCCTGTGACACAAACACACACACACACACACACACACCAGCTGTGAGCTGAGAAGTTCACCATGAAAACTTCCAAATATTTTGGCTGAAAGTGCATGTCTGAAGGCAAATGCCTGAATCCTTTGGGACCCATGTCTGGGCTAGGTGGGCACCAGACTCCTGCCCTCCCCAACAGAAGGTCAGAAGCAGCCCCAGGGGAGAGCCTCACAGATAAGGTACTTGCTGAGACTTTGCAGGGTTGTGGAATTCACTCCCCAGGCACCCAAAGCCAACCAATCAAGGCTGCATGGCCCTTTCTGCCTGAAGTTTAGGCATAATCTCCATTTTTATGCCTGACAGACACCTGGCAGATGGTTGTTCTTGTGTGGACCCAACTCTGGCACACAGGAAGGGCAAGGGGACATTTGCGTATCACCTGCCCTGAGCCAGGCATCCAGAGTCTCATTTCACAACATCCTCACAATCACCCTTTGGAGTCAGATTAATCATTCTCATCTTACATATGTGGAAACTGAGGCACCAAAGGATTGGGTCCCAAGATCATGCAACTTGTAGGCCCATGCCCCCCATACACAGTGAGCTCCCTATATTCTTGGCCAGAGGAAACTGTCTCCTGGTAAAGCTATCTCCTCTTGGCTCCCATCCTTGGAATCAGAATAAAATGGAAGGAAATATAAAGAAGACAAGGAAAAGATGCCTACTCTCCCCTCAAGATTCTGTTCAAGTGCACATATAGCTCTTCTCTAGGAAAAGCTGAGACTGCAATGTTCAGATAGACAGACACGACGATGTGGCATCATTAGGGTGTCAGGAGAGCTCTGTGGCTCAAACGTACTCATGCAGGTGGACTTGGATGAATAACGCCAATCACAGGGGCTCACTCTGTGCCACGTGCTATTTTAAATGCTTTACATGTATCAATTCATTTTAACCCTCCATCAACCCTATCTCCATATTACAGAAAGGAAACTGAGGCCCAGAGAGGGTAAGTGATTCACCGAAGTCACTCAGCTTGCAAGGAGTGGAGTCAGGACCTGCAATGAAGCATATAGCTTCCCATCCATGCTTTTGGCTATGCTTTACTACGTCTTGAATAAGAAGTAATAGAGTAAGGGTCCCTTTTGAGGCAGGAAAATATAAAGCAGGAAGAATTATGAAAGAAAATTTGCCCTCAAATGAATAGGCTGGATACGTGGTTCACCCTCATGTGCCCTGTGGCCAGGACAGTGGGGGTGCAGGACACGTGCATGACAAGGTGTGGGGAAGGAGAGATAGGACCCTGGGACTCTTCCCTCTGCCCATGCCTGCCCCTGATTTTATCCCACCCTTAGCGTTTAGGTTCAGGAAGCAACTCTGAAGTTTGGTGGTGACAGTTAATTTGAGGAAAATCACCCCAGTTTGCTCCCTCTTGGGGGCTTGAGGAAAGAGGGCTTCAGTCACTGGAAACAGAGACCTGGGCAGCAGGCCAGCCCCAGGGCCAACACGGCCCCTGCCCACCTCTCCTAGTCCCCACTGCTTACTGCCTCATCATTATTCACTCTTCCCGCTGCATTCGTTCTTCCACTAGAACCCTTGACTCAGCCCCTCTGCAATGCTCCATTCTAGATGCTGAGTCCTGTGACTGCAGGAGGGAATAGCATGGAGAGAAATTAAGAGAGCCAACAGGCAACTAGCCAGCAAAGTTATGTTGCTACAGGGACAGACAGATGAGAAGAGAAGAGGGCAAAGGAATTCTAGCATGAGGGATCAGGAGATATAGGATCTAATGCTAGCAGCAAGAATCCACAATAAATAGAGGGCAAATGGCAAACTGCATGAAAGGTCAATGGTCTTTGGTAGAAACTGTTGCCACTGATTGCCTCACCCAAAGGGAATTGCTGGCTGGGCAAAGCAGTGAGTATGACTTTTTACTCTGTCTCTGGGATACTGAGCTGCATAGAATAAACTCTAGTGAATGAATAGATAAATGACTTCTATGATAATCTGTGTCTTTATAACAAAAATGACAGTGAAGAAACTTAGGCACATGGTGATCTGCTAAGTCACCCAAGAGGCCTGAAGGACCGAGAAGGGTCAGTACAGAGATGTGGACCTAGACAGTCTGGGTCCAGGGGGTTTCCGTCCTTAACCACTGTGTACTATCGCCACTTCATTAAGGTGCCATGAGGCTTAAATAAGGAAAACAGCATGAAGCACCCATCAAGGTGACTGGCCCAGTGCTCAGAACATTTCGCTCTGCTTCCCCTCCCACTATCCTCCTAGAAAGTGGCATCCAGAGCCAGGAAGATGTCACCAGAGGAGGGGGCAAGAGTAGGAGGGCAGAGAGGGATGAGGAAAAGGGGAAGTACCAGGTGGCAGTCAAGAGCAGAGACACCCTGGAGTCAGGCTGCTTGGGCTTGGGTTCCAGCCTCAGCCCTGGCCTGTCTGGGCCTTTGACCTCTCTGATGAGGTAGAGGAGATAAGGAGCTGGGGGTGATAGAAAGTTTGGTGGCCTCACTTTGTTGCTTATCCAGCAAGCTGATCCAAGAAAACGAGGGCAGATTATAAATCTAAGAACAATCCGCCCTCCCATCTGTGAGGTGGTGCCATATTTAAAATCAGCTGCTTGTTCAGAATGAGCCAACCACTAAACAGTGTCCTGGAGCTGTTTCAGTACAAAGTCATGGCCAGCATTCATTGAGTGTGTACTCCAGGCTGGGCATTCACTCTGCTAAGAGCTGAATATAAATTTTCCAGTGATCCTATGAGCTGAAGAATGTCATTATCCCAATTTTACAGCAAGAGGAGGCACAACAGGATCAGAATGTTGCCTCGAGCCACACTGTTTTGCAGAAAGAACACTGGCTTCACTCACTGGACTTCAGCCCAGTCTCCTCATCGGTAGCAAGTGGGTTCTCTCTTGTCCCTCCCAGTTCCATGAGTGGAAAATTCAAAAGATAAGGAAAAAAGGAAAAAGTTTGGGAGGAGGGAGAGCTGTGCACACCCGTGTCTGCTCTGTCATTGTTCAGGCAGTGTGTCCTTGTGCAGTTTATTTTAACCCCCTTTGCCTTATTGTCTTCATTCATGAAGTAAGGGCCCTCGGTCATGCCTCTTAGTAAAAGCAAAGGATTTAATAAAACACTAATAAATGCAAAAGTGACATAGTAGATGCACCTGTCTTCCTGCTGTGATTTTGGCCATGAGATTTAATTAGGGATATTGTTTATGCAATTTTAGAAACGTCCTTTTTTTAAAATAAAAAATTGTATATATTTAAGCTGTACAACATGATGTTAATATATATGCTAATATGTTAATATATAAATATATTAGATATTTTTCTGTATATATATATGTATATATATGTGTATGTGTGTGTATATTGTGTATATTATATATATGTATACATGTATGCTGTATATGGTGAGATAGTTACTAAGGTCAAGCTAATTCTTGTATCCATCCTTTCACGTTATAACCATTTGTGTATGGTGGTGGGTGAGGACACTAAAGCTATCTGGGTTTTGTCTCCCTCCTTTTGCCTACCATTAAGCGCATGTGTGTTCTGGTGATTAGTGTCATAACCTAAAATATTCAGCAAGATGGAGAAAAAAGTGGGACAAGAGATCTGGAGAATCAGATTCATCAATATTTCGACTGTTGGGAGCAACCTCTTCTCTTTGGTGGGAAGGCAACTCTTTCGTGGATGAAGATCTGCAGCGTTGTCACATGTAACCCACAATCACAGGCCACCTTCTGGATGACTCAGCCTCCTTGCCGAAAAGGCATGCCTGTGACTGCTTCCCCCAAGAAGGCTTCTTCCTCAATGAAAGGGTGAGGTCAAGGCCCTTAGCTCAAAATACAACTGGATAGCAGCAAGTACCCGTTCCTTTTCAGCTGTGTTCTAAATATGGCCCTGGGGCTTCTCTGGTTTCACTTAGGGACCCAGCAGTGCCAGCGCACACTTAATACTCACTGTTCTGTGGGTGACCATAGAGTGGCCCAAGATTGACGTGTGGGCAACTCCACGGAGCCAACGCAACAGCAGCTCTGCCCAGCAGAGGTCACAACAGTGTCCTCAGCAGATACTCCGGTCGCTTGAAAATTATAATTTTATCCTGAAATGATCATTCTTATAAATGTCTCCCCCAAGCAATTAAACTTTGGGGAAGTCAAACACATGTTGCTAACAAAGAAACCCCAACCAGAAACCAAGCCGGAGTTGGCTCTCCATGTGAAATCTAGAAACAACTCAGGAGGAAGTCAGATTCTCAAGCTCGAGGAAGGAGTCAAATGCTTTCCTTGGTAATTGATAAAGACTCTTCCTTGGCAATAACTTTTGTAGATTATATCTGAGTTTTTGATGAATAAAGAATATGCTGTGAAAATTAAAGAGATGGTATTTATCTAGTAGTGTCTTGACCTCTGTAATAATTTATGAAGGAGAGGTTGAATAATTACTTCAGAATGGACTTCCAAGGGGTGTCCCTGGTCTTGTCACAGATGAACACCCTCCGGGACATTGTCAGTAGTGCGGGTGAGAGTAACCAAATAACCTCCAAAAAACTTGGATCTGAGTGAAAGAAGGTTATCTCTGGGAGATGACTAGGAAATGGACATATCATGGGTCAGGGGGGCTACCTTAAGAGATGGAATGGATTCCCAGACAAGGACACTTACTCATTTGTAACAAAACTGAAAGTATGACAGTATTTATAGAAGGAATGGGTTGGGGAAAGGGGATCTCAGAGACTAATCCAGTGTGGTCTGGGGAGATGGATATGGTCCTTGTTCTAGGTGTATCATCACTTTATATCAACATATATCAGCTTCTCTCAATCTAAAGGCAGTAAATCCATAGTTCTCAAACTTCAGCAGTCATCTGAGGTTTTAATAACACAGGTTTCTAGGCTCAACTCCCAGACAGTCTGGGTCAGAGGGTGTGAAATGGGACTGGACATCTGAAGACTCATCAGTCCCACCAGTGTGATGCTGAAACACATGGCCTGAGGACCAGACACTGAGAAATGAAATCTCTGAATCCTATGACAGTCTGGAGTCCAGGCTCCCCGGGCAGCTTCCTGACAATGTGGCTTTTTGTGAAGCTTGCCCGCAAGGGTAGAATGCACCAGCCTGATGATTCTAGTGCCTTGCCTCAAAACTTAGGGATTCTCATTATGAATAAGTGATTTGACATCTGGCTTCATGTATGGGCCTCCTTCACTCGGGAAATCCGTAGGTATAGCTCAGATTATTTATCAAAGGGGACTTTTCCTCTCTGTACTATTTTTGCATAAATTTTTTTTAAAAAAAGATCTTGCTTGCCAAATGAATTAGTAAATTGTAAATGGGAAAAAAATTAAAAACAGAATGTTTGCATGTCTTTTGGTTAGACACAATCTCTGGAAGCAAAATATTAAACCCAGGAGAAAAAAGAGTCATTAGTAGGTTTCACTATATAAAAGTTTAGAACTTCTATAGGGTAAAAGATACCATAATCTAAAAAAATTTAAATAATAGAATGGAAGAAAATATTTGGTCTTTATGGGACATTGAAAAGTTTAAAGGTAAGGTAATTTAATGAATTTCTATAAATCTTTTTTTAAGCAAGTGGTCCCAAAGAAAAATGAGCAAGACGCAACGTTTGCATATAAAAATTGGGACATGACATACCAAAAAAAAGTATTCACTGTTCATCTGAAATTTAAATTTAACTTCGTGTCCTGTATTTTTTTAAGTTTGTCAACCCTGAAAGGACATGAGCTTTCAATGTACAGCATGTGACGGAGTCATGATTTGCAGTTGCCGAAAAGTTGCTTAATATTATCATGCAAATTAAAACAAACATGAGAAATCCTTTTTGCTCATGACATTAGAAAACATTAAGGAAACAATGTCCCTTGTCAAAGATATAAGAAAATATGGGTGCAATACACTGTCTAAGGAAGTATAAGCTGATAAAGGCTTTCTGGAAAATCTTGACAGCTGTGGTTCAGGGCCTGGAATTAAGGTTTGATATCATGTACTGCCTCGATATTTGGCAAAATTATCAGGGCCTCAGCTGGTCTACATGCAAGTTTCCCTCCCCACTCTGATCCCTGGATAAGGTGCCCCCAGCCAAACCACCCTCCTTATCAAGGGTAGCAGGCACAGTTTCTGCTTCTTCCTGAGTAGAAGGTCTTAGGTCCCTGTCAACCTGCAAAATTATTCCAACAACTCGATCACCTCCTCCTGTGAGAACCAGGGAGCACCTCATCCTCTTGTTACTACAAAGCCTGCCTCCCACAGCTCCTGGTTGTTCATTCTGTTCCCAAGTGCAGCCTCTGTGTGGCCTTGCAGTGCATGTGGCATCCTCCTCCCCTTGGCATTAAGTACAGGTGACTGATAAACTGTTGTCAGTCTCATCTGCCCAGTGTTGGGTGTCATGTGTTTGGCCATCTATAACCTTAGAGTAAGAATCTCTTATTTACCAAGGAGGCAGACAGGACTGATTAAAACAGCAGCACATTTTAAATTGTTAAATGTACATACTGTTTAAACTGGAAATTTCACTTCTAAGAAAATACCGTATAAAACACGAATGCAAAGAGAGAGGCATGCAGAAAAAAGAATATTCAATATGCATTTCAACACTGCTTGTAAGAACGAAATATTGGAAACAACCCGAATGACCCATTCATCAGGAAACTGTTAAATAAGTTACTGTAACCGAATCTATGAAATACTACACAATAGCTGAAAAGACATAGAAAGAGGGCCAGACACGGTTGCAGTGAGCCGAGGTTGCATCATTGCACTCCAGCCTGGGCAACGAGGGTGAAACTCCACCTCAAAAAAAAAAGAAAAAAAAAACAAGACACGGAAAGACTTGTTATATCTAAGCAATACATAAAATCCACCCACTTTATATTAAAAAATACAGATCACACACACATAGATGATAAAAGATTTGCAAAAATGTTATATATGCATATAACAAAGACAGGAGGGAAAAGGCCAAGCTGATAAAAGTGGTTCCCTCTTGCATAGAGGAGGAGGTGAGGGCAAGCAGAAGCTTTTGTGTTTCATACTGTATAGGTTTGTACTGTCTGATTCTTACAGTGAAAATGTATTCTAGTATTACTTATGTGCTGTGATAGAAATTTAAAATAAGAAAAGTATACAAAAGTATGTATAAAAGTCTTCTTGTCTAACAACTGCTGAAGGTTTGTAGTAATTAATGAAACTGAGCAACGGGACTGGCTAGTTCTCAATATTCCAGCACCCCCAGCCTACAGACATCCCCTGAGCCTTAATGCTGGGTGTTGCTCAAGCCTGTACGTCCTTCTCAGTTCCCCACCAGAAAGACTCATAAGCAAAAACGCCACATTCACCTTTTTCCATATAAGTCCTGCAACTGAGTGATACAAAAACAAACACATTTTCACAAATCTGTTGTCATTTCTTCCCTGACCCTTATCTTTTATTTAACCTAATCTAATGTGGTATGTTAAAAACAAAACAAAAATTCATATAAAGGGAATGAGAGTGAGGTCTGATGATGGAGAGAAAATAAAAACATCAGTTTCTGCTTTAGCTGTCGTGAAACCCCAGAAGGGCCATTAGCAACGTTTCTGTTTGCTAAGTGAAAAAGTACATTTAACTCAAGAATGATACGTGCTCTCTCCTTTTCCACTCTTTAAAGAAACTAGTTGGTTTGTGAATGACAAGCAGTGTGAGTGAACCATTATGTAGGCAATGCAGATCCCAAGGAAATTCACCAGAACTCGGACCACACCGCATGGGCTGAAGCTCATCCCTGTCCTGCTGCCCTGAGCCATACTGGAGCCCTCTGCAAAGCCTCCGGTCCCCAGCCCCACCCCGAACCCTCATCTCCCCCGGCAGCCGGGTGGGCACATGGCATCTCACCACAGTAATGCCATCATTGAGCAGGGCCTCCCCAAAGATCGTCATGTAGAGCTGCTCGTTCACACGCGCTTCCTCAAACACGGCCAGCACGGCCACGGGGTCCACGGCGGAGATCAGGCTGCCGAACAGCAGGTTCTGCAGCAGGTTGACGTCTTCCAGGCCAAAGGCCTTCACCTGGCAGATGAAGTAGAGGGAGAGGCCAATGCCCAAGGCGTTGATCAGGGCCCCCAGTACTGCCCACCACAGGATGGAGCCGATGTTCTCAAAGAAGGGCCGGGTGGGCATGAAGTAGCCGCCCTCCAGAACGATGGGCGGCAGGAGATACAGGAAGTAGATGCTAGAGTCCATAACCGGAGGCGATTTGTGGTCGGTGCCGAAGATGATGCCGCCCACCAGCGCACCCACCAGGATGAGGAGGCAGCTCTCTGGCATGAGGCCCGGCAGCCTGTGGTAGAGGTGGAAGCCTGCGGAACAGCGGAGAGCACAGTTAGGTGTTTGCAAACTAAACGGTCTGGGTGTACCTGAGGTCTTTTAAAGTCAAGCAGACAGGACCATGTACAAGCTGGCTGGCATCTCAGCCTCAGCGTCCCATCTGTAGCAGGAACTGGTAGTGTCATGAGGGTCGCCAATAAGATCAGTAGGTAACATGCCCAGCTCAGTGCAGGTCACAGAATCATTCTCAGCCAGCTGCCCCCTCTCCCATCCTCATTCCTGCTTTCCCATCTTACAGGGACCTGCGAGGGTGCATGAGGGAAAACGAGAAACGAGGGTGAAACTTTTGCACTCATGCAAGCCCAGCTTTCAAGCTCATGCAGAATCTGTCATAGTCACCAAAACCTCAGCTTGTTCCAAACTTATCTGACCTCATTTCCCTCTTCACCAAACACACACACAAAAATTAAAAGTCCTTTATTTTGTCTCCTGTGTTTAACCAATGACATTGCTATCTGGTCAGCCACTGAAGAGGGACATCAGGTCGCATTCTCATGAGTGACCCTTCATGCAATCCGCTCTGTATTTATTTCTTATGTCATGACTCTCATTTGCTACACCTAAAATCTATCCCCTCCTCTCCATTTCTTTGGCCACTGCCTTTATTTAGGATCTCCCCATTTCTCATCCTAATGATTGCATTGTCTTCTTGACATCCAATCTCACCACACTCTACTGCCAGATGATTTTTCTACACCATGGGTCTCTGATTGTCCCAATTCCCACCTTAGATTCTGAAGGCACACAAAGCAACTTCTGGATTGTAAACCAAGGGTATTAGTTGTGCAAAGACTACGTTAAGTACCGCCAGGTGGAAGACCAAAGAGGTAGACAACTGCAATTCTCACTATTGATAAAGTTTTAGAAACAAGACATGAACAAATAAGATGACATGTAAGTATATAATGAAGGGTATATTGAACGTATCAACAAACATGGTGAGAGATCAGAGCTCAGCAGATCACCAAGGGGCTCTCTCCAAGTCTGTCTCCCATACACTCTGCACTATCTTTACATAGCCTGCATTCAGCCAAAGGGCCTTGTCACTCTGCAGGCCTCTTTCTTGTCTTCTCATTCTATTGTCACTGCTTGGATTGTCCTTTTCCTTGGTCCCTTTAAGTCCTGCTCATCCTTTGAGGCTTAGCTTTCCCTAGCTTCTTCTTGAGTTCATATCTCCCTCTGAATTATAATAATAAAACATTTTATCTGACTCTGTCTAGTAACGATAATCCCTGTCTACTATTTTTTGTGCATGATTCATGTCTCCTGTTAATGTGGAAACTCCCCAGACTAGGGCAGAATGATTTACATCTTCATATCTCCCCAAATGCTTAGCACAGTATCTTGTCCACAACAGCTGGCCTATTTGCTGAAAGCATGTGTAAGTGTATAAATGAATGAATAAACAGTTAAATGTTTATCAGAGAAGGTTTTTCATGAGAAGAAATTCAACAAGTTGTTGGAGAATGACGAGGATTTTCATATTTGGGTAACAGATTGGGAAAGATTTTAGGTGGGGAGGACATCAAGACTGAAAGAAGAGAGGAAGAAATGGCCTAGCCAGCTATCTTTGACATTCATTGAGGGGATTCACCTGGCTGGAGCAATCTTTGAATTGGGAAAAGTGTCAGGAGAAGACTTGGAAAATGATTTTGAAACAAATAATGGAAGATCTTGAATTCAAACCTAAGGAAGGCGGTGGACTTCCAGCCACAGGCCATGGGGAGCCAGCAAATGTCTCCTTGGGAATTGTTAGATTCACACATTCAAAGATGGTATGAACTTCCCTGACCATGGCTTTGCACTTCTCCATTCACTATAAGTAAGCAAGTAAACACAACAGGGTATAATTATCACCAAGGAATATCATGCCCACTTTCATTTGGCTTCAGGGTCAGTGTAAGCACCTCTTCTGGAGGAATGAACTCATCGTTTTCTAATCACTGCTTATTTCTGCATTTCCTCTTCCTCCTTTTTATTTTACTTCTTTCTTCTTCTCCTCCTATTTCTCCTCCTCCTTCATCTTCTCTTTGTCCAGCTCCTGCTTCTCCTTCTTACTCTCTTCCTCTTTCTCCTTCTTTTTTCCTTCTTCTCCTTCTCCTTATCCACCTCCTCCTTCTTCTCTTTCTCCTTACCCTTTTCCTTCTCCTTCTTCTTCAGTTAGTGCTTATTTTAACCAAACTTAGCTTTTTTTAATATATAAAGGAGGTGGAAGAATCCATAGCGTGATTTTCTCAGGCCCTGTGGCTCCCCAGTTTGGCCCTGCTGCCAGGAATCCAGTTTCCTGAAATGGATCCAACATTCACCTGCCTTAAGCCAAGCTGCTCTCTACACAGTTGCAGCAGGAAGAGGCCACACATCCATAAGTAGGGACCTGTAAAGGGAAATGCTACATGCCTTTCACATTTTAAAACTTCTCCTTTTCATGATGGGCAATACAGTCAATCACTTAAAATTTACAGTTTCAGTCCTTAGAGCTTCAATGGACACAAATATTAAAAGTCCTGTCTGAAAGTCAAAGAACGCCCTACAATTATGTTCTTCCCAAAGATTCAAGGAACATTCATCTGTGACGTTCTAAGATGCGGAACTGAAGTAGAAGATAAACCACAAAGTCTGAGGTGGCTTCGTATTATCTTTGTTCTACATTATCTTTGTTTTATAAGTGTGTAGTTGGGTGTTTTAAAAAGGATTGGGGTAGAGTTTTGATGTTTTTCTGTCAGAGTATCTACGGGCAGTAAGTACTAAGTTAACCTATCTTCCCCATTAGGCCAAGTCCCTTGAGGTCAGGGACCATGTCCATTTCCACATATTTCATGAGTGCTCAGAAAATGTACCTTGATAGAATGAAGAATAAAAGGATGAATCATAATAATGATTATTAATTTTATTCTGATTCATTTTATAATATAATTTTTAAAAACCCATATGAATTTAAGTGTTAAAATTATAAATCATCATCATCATTATTATTTTGGCCCTAGTGAACAAGCCCTTATACATAAAACTACCAGCCCAGTACTTGGCATGTAGTATATATTCAATAAATATGGCCTTTTTATCTCCTCACTCCTCATGTCCATATGGAATATAAAAATAATCTAAATTCTTGAAGACTAGTAAATATGAAATTGTACTTGAATAAGCATGTCCTGATATCCTACTCTTTTTTTCTAAAGTATGTTAAATTACATCATGAAAATCAAGAACATTTAAACCAACAGTTCTATGAATAATCATATTTTCACAGTGCTCTTCGTTCCTAGACAGAATGAATCTAGGTGCATACAATGCCTCTACAAAACAAGCTAGGTTTTACACAAATATAAAACCAAGACAAAATGCACCCTTTTTGCATTTAGATGTTTATTGATAGACAGAGCAACAACCAGTCAGTGACAGGACGAGTTTCCTGGTACTCAGATCGACTTGAGCCATTTCAGTGAAGAGGAAGCCAGGTTGTGGAGTGGGGAGCAGGGAACACAGAATCTCTAGCATATTGTTTTAAAAGGAAAACTCAAGTACCAAGTAAGATCACCTTGAACACAATCCGTGTCCATATGATTTCACAAAAGATGTTAGACTGCTCTGAACTGAGAATGTTATCCATTTGGAAAGTCATTTTTACTTGAATACCTCTTAAAAATATAGTCAGACCCTTTGTGTAACTTAATCACTAAGCAAATTTCACAAGACTTCTTCAAACTAACAATTCCTATTTAATATTCACACTTTACTAGCTCAAAATGAATAGCAACTATAAAGGAGAGTCTAAAGGGGACACCTATACCAGTGTCCCCAACACCCATGGGGAGGGAGCTAAGTGAATAGCCAAAGCACACCGAAGGTAACTGCCAGACCTCAAGGCTCAACCCGCATTACACACCCATCCTAGAGAAAATATACACATATACATAAATAAGAATTAAAATGTTTCATTGATTCTATCTCAATAAGGCAATCTACATACTCAAATAATAAGAAGTTTACAGCTAAGGCAAAGGAGACGTTGTGCTTAGCATTTGAGATAATTTATTAATTTTCCACTTTAGAATAAGCTGGTTTTAAAGAGACAAGGGGGTGTAGTTAGGGATTAAATAGTCACAGAGTATAGTCACCTCTTTGGTTTTTGACACAAAGATCCCTTGACTGGAATTTAATCTATTAACTTCAATTCACTTTATTTCACAAAGGAAACTAGAGGTGCCTCACTGGTCCCACTTGGCTTAGGTGTAAACTAATATTTTACTGACAGATATAATCTTATATACCCTGACGTCCCATCACTGAGTGATAGGAGTTGCCTATGGTTTTCTTGTTTTTTGCTTTCTGTCAATTTGCAAGAAGCACATGCTACTTTTAAAGAATAAACAATGAGGTCATTGATGAAGCCCACAATTACATAGCCAAGAATATTTTACAGAAGAAACATTATGTGCTTCCTGAAAATTCCACCTTGCATCATGCCCAGGTCTATGTGCTTTATTCTGTATATTTTTAAAGCATAGAATTTGAGCGTTTTGCATGTCAACAATGTCACATGGTTGTCACCCTGAAATGAGAAGAAACCAACACAGCCCAGTTCCCAGAAGTATGCTCTCAAATTTCAAAGCGCAATCTCAAAGTATTAAATAGCTTAGTAAAATGCAGTTATAACTTTCCCTTGACTGAAGGGAAGAGAATTTTTAATGTAATAGCAGTAACAGTTAAAAATCCTCTTAGCCCATTATCTATAAGGCATTTTCACATTCACTCTCTTATGTAAAAAAATAACTCACCAAACCAGGTGTTTAAGGACTTACCTATTTTTGCAAGGGATGCTAGAAGTATCCAGAGAGTGACCTCGTAAGGAATTTGCACATAGTCATAATCCAGTTCAAAAACAGATATCCCTTCATCTGGCTCTGAGCTAGCAGCAGCAAACCAAGCATTAGGTGCATACTGAGCAGTGGAATTTGCAGATTCATTCAAATCAGAAGATGCTTCAGAACACTCAAGAGCCACTAGCAGTAGCAAAGAATTCCAAGGACTGAAAGTCACGAACATCTGCAGAGCCATTCTTGTGGGCTTCTCCTACCTACACCCCTGTGTGGATGTGTGCCACACATCTGAAGTCAGGGAGGCTTCTAGAGAGTGACTGCACCCACCTGGGTCAAAAGTAATATAGGTACAGTCCGCGGGTCCTCCCAAGAAGATTCCGAGTGTGTTATTGAGCTCTGCATGTAGACACTTTCTAATCTTCTTTAAATCATCTTTGTTCAGGCAACTCAGCTTCCAACTCAAACGCAGTTATTCAATAGACTTGTTAAAGTCCATGGAGTTACCTGGAGGACCTCCATCCAATCATGGCTTGAGCAATTTGTGAAAGGAAGAAAAATCTCTTCACCTAAAGGCATTTCCTCATTTCACTGCATACTGGCTTTGTCTTGTGGGTGAAAATTTAAAAGGATACTGTAGTGCTCATTCCACAGATCACTGGAGTCCTTCTAATGAGGAAAGGAAACCTGCCCTCTCTATCAAATCCCAAGAAGGAGCTACCTGATCTGCACCTGCTCCTTCTCTCCTCCCCCTGTCCTCTCATTTGTTTTGAATGACCAAGGCTTCAGGTAGCTCTTGAACTACATTTATTATTTGCTCTGATTTGACTTTTGTAATGAAATCCTTTCTCTGAGTGTGCTCTGGAGGTCACACTGCTGACACCTAGTGGGCACCTGCAATACAACACCCTTGGCATGTTCAGCTATGAACATTAAGGTGACCATGAAATTATCTAAACCAGGACACTTTGGGGAATGAATAATAATAATGATTATTATGCAAAGCTATAGGCACAAACCAGAATTGTCCAGCAAACTGTCTTATATGGTCTCTATACATGAGGAAGAAGGAGGATAAGAAGGAGGTGGTAACAACAAGGATGGTAGAAAACACTGAAACTTTTGCATGTTACCAGACTCCATGAGCAGTCATTCATAGAAGGAATGAAGTTCCAGATCCCTGTGAACTTTACACTATAATTTTTAAAAAACAGGAAGCCAAAGAACAAGTTCCATAAATACACCTAAATACCTGGATTTGTAAAACTCCATGGCACATCCAGATTTTCCATTTAAAAAACATTTGTTGTTGTTGAAAAGAAGAAGCATCATAGAGTGTTGATGAAAGAATTTTGAGATAATTTTTATGAGCCTACTTCTCGTTCTTCTACTTGTGGCCAGGAGACCTTGGTGAAGTTAATTACCTTTCAGAAATTCCTTATCTGAAACGGGGAGGAAAATCTCTGCCCCATTGAGTAGCTAGGAACATTAAATGAGATAAAGCAAGTAAAGAATTTGGCATATAGTTGACACTTAAATATTAGTTTTCATTTTAAATTACATTTCTTATTCTTTTAGGATAAGATACAACACTTTGGCAATGATTACTGATACTCAGTAAAAAATGAGAATAATACATCATCCATATACTACCCCAACATCTCTTTTACATCAAACTGCAAGATGCTTTGTGTTTTGTTTTTTCTTAGTTCATATTAGTGAGTGCAGGGGATTTCCCCCCAGCCAACACACACACATACACACACACACACACACACTCAGCTAACATCACTGGGAAATTGAGAAAGGAATGGTTGAGAAGGGCTAACACCTAGATGCAAATTCATAGTGAGGCAATAGAATTAAAAGTTCACATATGAATATTTTTTCTTTTTCCTTCAGTTTGACTCCAGAATAGACTAGATTCAGTCACTGAAATGAGACTATCAGGTGGACTACAAGAAGGGTACCCATATTGAGTCAATTATTTTTTCTCAAAGAATATATGAATATCCTTTAATAGAAAGCTGCTTTATTATAGGTGTTTTATTTTTATTTGCGTTTTATTGTACTTTTTTTTCGAAAAAGAAATGAGGGAGCAAGTCTCACATAGTGCCTTGTGGAAAGACCAAAACTAAGAATCAAAAGACTTATGTACTCAGACATTAGTTACCTGATTCGCTTTGGAAAATTACCTGTTTAAGCCTTAGTTTTCTCATCTATAAAATAAAGATGCTGTCTATAGCTAGTAACCCTTTCCTGCTCTAAAATTCCAAATTTTGTGAGTATATGGCAACCCGTTTAGCCTTATGATCACCTGATGGCTGATAGTCCAGTCCCTCTCAGAGTAAGAATGTCAATCTTTGGAGGATGGTAGGAGAACAACTTGAGCTCTGCAACAGTCTACTAACTTGTGGTCCAGGTTAAGATGTAGCAGCCCACTTCATCAACCACTGGCATCACTTCCACTCATGCAGTACTTTCATACCAATGTCCAAACATTCTTTCTAAAATGATTTCTTAGTATAAGGTCCCCAGAAAGTGTATGTGAGACAAAGCTTCCATGAGAGGTGCAAACTAAGGGCAGCAAAAGCGAGGGGAAAGGGGGAAGAAGGGAGGAGCTCTTCCAGAACGACAGCATGAGAAGCACCATAGACTTCCTAGTGAAACAACTATAACTGGTGAGATCATTAAAAATCAAAAAGAACCATCCAGTCTCTGGAAATTGTCCTAAGAGCAGACAGAAATCGAAAAAAATCTTCTAAATATTGGTAAGACCTGAAGACATGGCCTGTTTTCTCTACCCAACCCTCAGCTCAATGTGAGAAAAACTCTATTCTGGATGAATGCAGCCAAGAGGATGGGGCTGCCTCTAATCCCAGATCCCAGTTTAGGACTACAGTTTCTACCCAGAAAAGTCAGGTTGTCAGCACACATAACCAAACTCTGCGCTACCCCAATCCTAGCAATATGTTGAACAGACTCTATTGCAGGCAAGTGTAACTGAATCAACCCCATAAACAGCAAATTAGGAATACTGGACCCTGATAACTCTCAACTTATTCATAAAACTGAGTTTTTACAACAGTGGAAATAAACCAAGATGACCAGTGGCTACTGCCCCAGTCCAGCATCCCACTCACACATCAGGGGTATCACTCCAAGAGAAGTAGGTTACTATCTCTGTCCCCATCTCCAGAGTAGTGGAACAGAAGTTCTGCCAAGGAGAGGAGACAGGCTATAGAACAGAGAACTCTATAGCTAACTCTAAGTAGACTAACTTTATTTGGAACAAAATATAGAGATGTTCAAGCCTAAGGGCACTGTCAAAAACAATGAAGATTTAGGTTGTGAGCAAGGAAGAAAAGCTAATAGCTCCATGATTGCAATAAGTTAAAGAGTAGACCAACTAGAAGTTTAACAGAAGAACCAGAAAAAGAGATGGCTGAAAAGAGCTCTCCTGAGTCTATAACATGTCTCAAAGACTGGTCTCAAAGATTACCCTGCAAAGGAGCCTGACTTTAATTGGATCAGACTGTGGAGTAATTTATAAACCAAGGCATTGTTGAAAACAATAGGCCATTTCAGCCAGCAGTTACTGGAGGCTAACAGTTGAGTGTGATGTCAATAGATACAACAGACCAGCTAGAAGCTTAATAGATCAGTGAAAGAAAGTCAGAGAAGCCTGCTAAAACCATTGTTATTCTGGGGGAAGGGAGAAAGGGCTTAGGGGTATTGTAACCATGCCCCAGGCTTCACTGGCTGAGGATGAGTACAAAAAGCTGCACAGGGAAATAGACTTTGCTGATATAGTCCAGCCAAGCCACTAAACAAACAGCGAACAATTAAGCAACACAAGCCCTGGAGTTGGGGGAGGGGGAGAAAGCAGCATCAAGAATTGCTACAAGATATCATCTAAAATATCCAGTTTTTAGGCAGAAAAAAATTATGGACTACATACTGTCTATAGAAGTCATATTTTAGTTTCAAAGATACCAGTAGGTTGAAAGTAAAAAAAAAATGAGAAAAGAGATATTACACAAACACTAAGCTAAGAGAGCTTGAGTGGCTTTACACTGACAAAATAGGCTTTAAAATAACAAATGTTACTAGAGATAAAGAGGGACATTTAAGAAAAAGAAAACTGTCACTCTATCAAGAAGATGTAACAATTCAAACTTACGTATACAAAGTGGGATTTATCTAAGGAAGGCAAGGTTGGTTTAATATTTAAAAATTATTTCATGTAACAGGCATATCAATAGAATTAAGGCAAAACCACATGACCATCAACAGACTGAGAAAAGCATTTGACAAAATCAACAACCTTTTATTTTAAAAACACTCTACAGGTCAGGAATGGAAGGAAACTTCTTCAACATGATAATGCACAGCCAACATCATACTTAAAAGGAAAAGACTAAATACATTTCCCTGAAAGAACAGGAACAAGGCAAGGAGATAAACTCTTGCCACTTCCATTCAATATTCTACTAGAGCTACTTTTAGTCAGGGCATTTAGACATTGAAAAGAAATAAAAGGCATTCAGATCGGAAGGAAAAAAAGTCAAACTATTTCCACTTGCATCATCTTTTAAATAGATTACACTAAAATATTTAAATAGAATATCCTGAATAATTGACTAAAAACTATTAGATACAATAAACGAGTTCAACAAGCTTGTAGGATATGAGATCAATATGCAAAAACAAATTGTGTTTTATAGTGACAATGAATAAAACAAAATGGAATTAAGAAAACAATGCCATTTATAATAGCATCAAAAAATACAATTCTTGGGAATAAGTTTATCAAAAAAGTGTCACACTTGTATTCTAAAATAATTGTTGAACGTAGTTAAAGAAGATCTAAATCAATGGAAAGATACCTCTGTTCATGCATCAGAAGACTTAATATTGTTATGTAGGTGACAGTCTCAAAAATGAACTATCTACAAAAAACTTAAATTTACAGGACAAAAAACAAACAACCCCATCAAAAAGTGGGCAAAGGATATGAACAAACACTTCTCAAAAGAAGACATTTATGCAGCCAACAGACATAAGAAAAAATGCTCATCATCACTGGTAATTAAAGAAATGCAAACCAAAACCACGACAAGATACATCTCATGCCAGTAAGAATGGCAATCATGAAAAAGTCAGGAAACAACAGATGCTGGAGAAGATGTGGAGAAATAGGAATGCTTTTACACTGTTGGTGGGAGTGTAAATTAGTTCAACCATTGTGGAAGACAATGTGGCGATTCCTCAAGGCTCTAGAACTAGAAATACTATTTGACCCAGCAATGCCATTACTGGGTATATACCCAAAGGTTTATAAATCATTCTACTATAAAGACACATGCACGTATATGTTTATTGTGGCACTATTGACAACAGCAAAGATTTGGAACCAACCCAGATGTCCACCAATAATAGACTGGATAAAGAAAACGTGGCGCATATACACCATGGAATACTATGTAGCCATAAAAAAGGATGAGTTGATATCCTTTGCAGGGACATGGATGAAGCTGGAAACCATCATTCTCAGCAACCTATCACAAGAATAGAAAATCAAACACCACACGTTCTCACTCATACATGGGAGTTGAACAATGAGAACACATGGACATAGGGAGGGGAGCATCACACACTGGGGCCTGTCGGGGATGGGGGGCTAGGGGAGGTATAACATTAGAAGAAATACCTAATGTAGTTGATGGTTTGATGGGTGCAGCAAACCACCATGGCACGTGTATACCTATGTTACAAACCCGCATGTTCTGCACATGTACTCCAGAACTTAAAGTACAATCATAATTTAAAAAGAACTACAGATTCAACACTATCTCTACCAAAATCGTGTCTTTTTTTCCTTTTTCAGAAATTGACAAGCTCGTCCTGATATTCATAAGGAATATGTACAAATTTATTAAAAGAAGATCAAATTTAGAAAATTGATACTTCCCAAATTCAAAACTTACTACAAAACTAGAATAATCAAAATAATGAGATTCTGGCATAAGAATGGACATAGAGAGCAATAGAACAGGATGGATAGTCCAGAAATCCTTTTCCCTTATGGTCAATTGATTTCTGACAAGTGTGTCAGAACAATTCTATATATAAAGAATACCCTTTTCAACAAATGGTGCTGGAAAACCTGATGTCCGCTTACAAAAGAATGAAGATCAAATTAATAAAAATTAATATAATTAATTAAATGAGTTATTATCCATAGGGTGCTACAATAGTGTCTGGCACATAGCAAACACTAAGTAATAAAAAGCAGGGAGAGGATGAAATGGAAATGAGCAGGACTTCCATTCATTCAGATGATGTGCAGAATGTGCTGTCATCTATCCTGGGAATAACAGGAATGAAAAAGATGCCTCAGGAAGAGGATGTGATATTAAAATAACACACTTGTGTTGTGCAGGTTTCTCTGACTAGAAAGAGGATGCAGACATTTATGAAGGGTCAGGGCAATTGATAAGAGGGAGCCTTATAGTTGGAGCCTCGTAGTTAATTGAAACCAAATTCATCTTGATATGTCTACATGGTAATATGATCCAAATAATAATTATCAGTTCATTTAATTTCTCAAAAAAGATCCATTCACAGGTACACCAGAGTATCGCGGGGTGCTGTGCACTTTCGTGTTTATACTTGTGATGGTGAAGGGAAAATATAAACAGTTTTCATTTGCAAAGCAGACAGTTAAAAGTACCATCCTGGAATTTTAGGTCAGCAGCAAGCTATTGGATACCTGACAGTTTTGATCTAATTATTCAGATAACTATATTGGTTGTAGAAACTTGACCTTCTCTGACCTGCCTTCCTGACCCCTTTTTGGTGCCAGTCCCAAGAATCCCTGTGGTTCTTGTCATCTGTTCATAGAAACCCGCTCACACATAGAGCCCAGTGGCAGGGAAGGAACTGCCAGACATCCTCTCCCCAGTGGATGCCTTATAATCTAGGTTGCTATATCCTGTGTTCCTTCATGGGACTAATTGAGGGTGGTATACATGGCAAGAGAATCTCCCATCCCCCAGGGTTTCAGCTGTGCACAGCCAGAAGAGGAGCTTAGGGAACGTTCTTCTCTTTTTACCCTCAGTTTTCTAGAGGCAACTTTTGTTTTAGAGAAGCTCCAAAGGAAAAAAAAAAAAAGCAGAACTGACACCATATTTTACACATGATGAATTAGAAAGTCATCTCTCTCCAGGAATAGTTTTCAACAAAATAATCAGCACACCTTTTCTTCCTTCTCATAATGTGTGGTCATAGTTGACTTTACCAGAAAGTATTTGTGTAGCACTCTGAGACTAAAGTATCTGTTGCTTGCCCCTGAATTCTTGATACTTTGTCAGGGCTCAAATTTATATTCTTTTTTAGGAAGAAGAATGAAAAAGAGTAGTGATGAGAATTGGTCAATGCTGTCCAGAAAGATGATTTGCTTTCCAAGACCATAGCTAGCAATTAAGCTGGATGGCCTGGATCAAGTTCTGGTATATCATACCCCTAAATTGAAAGCCTACATCTTAAGCTGGAGAGAAGTCAAAAGCTATGACCCTGCTTTCAGGACAGAAAGCTGAGCTCTGTCTCTGCTCCCCAAAGTCAAACTTCCACTGCTCAGATTGAAAGAGAGGGGGCTGGTAAAGGTAAAATCAAGTCCAGGAGACCCCCCCAATACGGAAGGAGAGGGTAAATACTACAGTGTAGTGTGGGTGGATGGGGTGGGCATGAATGTAAGCTTTGTAATAAGACAGATCTTCACACCAAAGTTAATGTCAGATTCTTACAGTTCTACTATGACAGCTTCCCTAAGGGAATACAAACTTTGCAAGGGGGAAAAATTTGAAGCTATGTGAACTTGGGCACGTCTTAAACCTCTTTCAGTCTCAGCTATTTTATCCACGATGATGATGATGATGATGATGATGATAATGATGTCTATTCTAAAGATGTTTGAGGATTAGGTGACATGACACAAAACAGAAAGAAAAATGCTTAATACAGAATTGATACTAGATTAGTATTAGATTCATTTTATTTCAGAGTGATTATAAACTCCACATAGGTAGAAGTCTAATATCCTTTAGTATCCTATAATACTTCCTAATAAGTTACTTGTCCACAAAACATCCTAAATTTATTGGATGGTGGAAATAAGACAGACAGGTGGTTAAAAATGAAATGTGTCATTCTTCTCTATTTACCCACATTGTCACCAGTCACTACTGTTTAGAGAATGAGCCACAGGGCTAGTTGAACCCAGTCTAAAATGGCTGAGCTAGCAATTGTATCTTCCCTAATCTTTGCTCTTCATTCCAAGGGCTGATCCCCTCCCACTTCCACCCCACTCAACCCATCACCCATCACCAACAACACCTATGTTAGGAATACCTGGTAGGTCTGTTTTCCCTCTTTTCTTTCTTTCCTCAACTAAATTCCTATTCCCTTGGGGGGACCATGACACTGGATTTCGAGGAACACTGATTCTCACTAAGGTAGGTGGATAACATGTACTGACATTGGGAAGACGCTGCTTTTGTTAGCAGAAGGATTGCTGATAGATATTCAGGCAGTTTAGATAAATGGACATGACAAACACAAGCCAGTGAGATGTGGGCGATACTGTGGACCAGAGGAGATTGCAGTTTTCTCCTTTACTCAGTCTTCGAGTACATGCATGAGTGTGGAGGAAGCCAGCTGAACTTTATTCAAAATTAGTCTTTAAAGAACCAACTCGCATGCCAGTGACCACTGCCAACTCCCATTTTCTATGATTAGTCCAGGTAAATCTATTCCTCCTTCAAGGCTTCTGCCTGCTTCATATCATCTCCAGCATCACACACCCAGGTAAGCTTGGGAACTGTATTAATTTGCTCAGGCTGTTATAACAAATTACCACAGACTGGGTGGCTTAAACAACAAAAATTTATTTTCTCATGATTCTGGAAGCTGGGAAGTCCAAGATCAAGGTGGTAGCTGATTAGGTTTCTGGTGAGGCCTCTGTTTCTGACTTGTAGATGGCTGCCTTCTTGGTATGTCCTCATGTGGCCTTTTTTCTGTGCAAGCTAGTGTGAGAAAGAGAGATCTCTGGTGTTTCTTCCTGCAAGGACAATAATCCTTTGGGTCCAGGGTACTACCCTTGTTACCTCATTAACTTTACCTCCTAAAGACCCTATCACCAAAATCAGTCACACTGGAGGTTAGGGGGTAGGGCTTCAACATGTGCATTTTAGGGGGACACAATTCAGTCCATAGAAGAAATCTTTACGAGAGCTTTCCATTGCCTGGCTCTGGCTCCCTGTGATGAAACTAGTTGTGACCTGTAAAAGAATTTGTTCTCTTTGCTGTCTCAATTGGCAGAACCTGAGTTTTCTTCAGTACTCTATTAAAACAGAAAAGTGTATCTGCCAATATCCCTGGTACAGGATGCTTCCACAGCTAGCTTTTAACTTCTGAAATCTGTTCTCTGTTACAAGACAGAGTTTATGTCCCCTAAAGATATAAAACTCATGATTATCAGCCTTTAGCAAAGGGAGGGTTTTTGATAACGCACTAGAGAGACTCTCCAAAGATCCATCTGTATTAAATCATTGAAATGAACTGCTTATCCCAGAAAGCTCTGCTGCAGAACTGATCCTGTAGCTACCAGCTGGGTGGCCACTGAAGCAGAGGCCAGGAAGCATTTTTATACCTAACCAATCTGCCAAGGGTGCCTCAGAAGGAGAGAGCAAGATTCTAAACCTCCGCATTTAGTTTCCCCCGGTGCCTTAAGTTGAGGCCAAGATAAATATCTCCACCTCTTTAACATGGGCTAGCAATATCACGCTGTCCCCAGATACTTCCCTGCCAGTCTGAACTTCCGTAACTGGTAAGACATCCTTCCCTTTGCTTGAATACTTCACTTCTCCATCACCTTCATGACACATAGATGAAAGCATGCTCCTGAACAAAACAAAAACAAAAACAAACCCTAAGATTGATAAGAGACAATTAGTGAACAGTGGGCAAAGAAGGCCTGGGAAACACATGTGTGGTTCCAGAAATTTATGAGGCTAGAAGTAGGGGGGCGGGTAATAGGCTCTTGTCAACTAGTAGGCAGGAGCTATCCATGGGGTATTTGCCGGGTGCTCAGATGTAAAGGAAGCTGAAAGTCTCTTGGGTCAGGTAGGAGTGGTGGCTCATGCCTGTAATCTAAGCACTTTGGGAGGCCAAAGTGAGAGGATCCCTTGAGCCCAGGAGTTTGATACCACTGCTAGTAACAAAAACTAACAATAACAATTTTAATAAGCAGGGCATGGTGGTGTACACCTGTAGTCCCAGCTCGTCCCAGCTCCTCGGAGGGGTGATTGGGGAATTGCTTGAGCCCAGGAGGTTGGGGCTACAGTGAGCCATGGTTGACCTGCTGCACTCCAACCTGGACAACAGAGTGAGACCCTGTCTCAAAAAAAAAATAAGTCTTTTACAGAGAGGTCATGTTTTGATAATTGAACCAACTTGTGTGGGATTATGCCATTTTGTAGGCAAATGAATTTGTGCACATGGTTCTTGGCCCAAAGTCATTACTGGAACTACTCAGGTAAGAAGGTTTCTAATCAGAGTCAGGATGTTTTCTGTGTGAGCAACAAAGATGGGCTTCTGAGGCATAGGACAGCAGGGGCAGGGGCAAAATTTAGGGTCCCAGACATTGGCTCTGCCTCCTCCAGACTCAAGGGTGTGGCCTAACCAGTGCTGAGTTTTGTTCAAGAACCAAGAACACCCAGGGTTCGTAAGCCCCTCATACAAAAGTCACAGACTGTTCACAATTTTATGTGAAATAGTGATATAAGCCCTGAGGATCAAGACTGGTAGGGTACCCAGAATGAGGCTATTTTGGCACCTTTGATAGGAATCTCACGGCACGGATAAAGTGATGGATCTGTAGGAGATCAAATGACCAAGAACATCTTTGCAAGCTACACTGCATGTGCTCCTCCCACAGCAGCCAGCCCTATTCTACTGAGTTTAGTGTCTGTGTATGTTGTCGGATGAGGACCAGTGATGTTGGTTGGGTACATGTGATTGTAATTGATCATACCAATTAAACCCACTTGCCATAAGGTACCCACACTTGCGCACTCACAGTGAACCCCATTTTACTGAGAAATATGCTAAATGATGGGATTGCAGTGTATTCTGTTCCCTTTGAGAAATGTCTATATTGTACCTCCCTGGCAAAAGGGAAGAGACATTTAGTTAATTTTAAGAGAGAAAATCAGAAAGACTTGGAAAAGAATTGAAGGTGGCCTGCCGCAGTGGCTCACGCCTGTAATCCCAGCCCTTTGGGAGCTGAGGTGGGTGGATCATGAGGTCAGGAGTTCGAGACCAGCCTGACCAACATGGTGAAACCCAGTCTCTACTAAAAATACAAAAATTAACTGGGCGTGGTGGCGTGCGTCTATAATCCCAGCTACTCAGGAGGCTGAGGCAGGAGAATCGCTTGAACCCGAGAGGCAGAGGTTGCAGCGAGCCAAGATCACACCACTGCACTTCAGCCTGGGTGACGGAGTGAGACTCTGTCTCAAAAAAAAAAAAAAAAGAAAAAGAAAAAAAAAAACTGTTGGTAAGAGCGCCTACTGGAATAAGTTGTCAATACCTGTTGTGCAAGTCTAGGAGTGGGGTGGGAAGGATTCTTCATTAGGATCTTGACTTGTGTGGTGCTACACAAAGAGCTCAGTTCAGTTCAGCAATGATTGCCTGAACTGCCTTGTCACAGGCACATAGCGCAGAATCAAAAGGCAGGAAGGAGGAATTATGTGGGGAAATGAGACAGAACAACACAGAGGGAAATCAGGATGCTGTCTGCCAAAAGAGAACTGTTTCAGTGTGAATTTCTTAACTCTGAAAATCATGACAGTTTCAGATGAGAAAACCCTCAGAACACTCTGAGACATTAAGGAAGAGAACAGAAAAGACTCAACTATTTTTGTCAGTTAGGACACTTTAAACTCCACAGCAATAATAAATCATCTAGAAACTTCAGTGGCTGAACACAGGTAGTTTACTATGTACCCACCTTATAGTTCAATGTGGATAAGGAACACCTTTATCATGTGGCCATGCCAGCTCAAGCATGTAGCCTTCAAGGTCACAATGGGCAAGACAGAGTGTGCAAAAGTTATATCTGCATTGCTGCAGTCTAGAAATCACCCTATCACATCCACTCTACTTCTAGAAAATATTAGTCACATAACCCAAACCAACTACAAAGAAGGCTGGGAAAAGTGGCTGTGTGTTCAGGAAAACAAAACGATTTTGGTGAACACGTAACGTTTTCTCTGTCACATCGCTGCAATTAGCTCTAGTTAAAGTACAATTGCATACACGATCATCCATCCATAACTGATCAGTGGAAGCAAATGAGACCTTAAAAAATGTAGTGAGGCAATGGTGGGAGAAGAGCAACACCATTTTCTGTAGATATCTTAGTAAATTCAGCCTGTTCAATTATCCAGTTACAGATGTGGGGCTTATGGAAAACTCCTAGATGTGAAATGAACCAGAGTACAAAGGTAAGAAAAGCCAGTAAGTGATATTTAACTGTGCCAAGTTCTGGTCAGAGACTTTCCTGTATATAGTTGGCTTTTTAAAGGGCACAGAAACTTACCTGGGGGTGGTACAATCAGAGGTTAAATGGGGCCTTTTTCAGTTGACCTTGAATTTTGGCAAAGGTGACAAATTTAAGGACTTAGAGTGACAAGTGCTCTCTCGCTTCAAACAGAGATGTTAAACAAAACCCCTGCAGGACTTGCTAAGGGCAGCCAAACTGGTCCAGCACTCACATCCCCAGAGACCTATGTAAAAGACCCTACAGCCCCCCAATTAGAGAGTTCCAAGGTCACAACTCATAGGTGTGAGGCTTGTCCGCCAGCGGGGAAGACTGACATTTCACTTCTGCTGAAGGTGTGCAGAGCTGAGTTCTCATCCCCACAGAATCTATGTAATTGGAATGTAGACAAGTAAAAAAACTTGAAAGAGTTTATAATCTTTTCTTCGGGTTTCAAAAATCAGACTGGTGCCTGATCCTCAGCAGGATATCATTGACAGTGGGAGATCAGCAGGAACAAATGCAGTTGGAGAGTAAGGAAAGAGAGGGAAGCCTGGGAGCAATGGTGGGGAAAGTGGGCATCCAATTCCCCATGAACCAGGTGAATGCTGTGCAGAATAACCAGGTTAGAGTCACATTGGAAGAATGGACCATTAGGGGCTTTACTGCATGGGGCAGAAGACGAGGTGGAGCCAGAGAAGGTATCACCTTCATCAGGTGCACCAGGAGCAGTGGACGTCTTGGTAGGGTTAGGGAGAATGGGTTTACATTTTTATTTTTAAATTAACATACAATAAAATTAGCTTGTTTGATTTACAGTTGTGTGCATTTAAATACAGATGTAAATTCACATAATCATCAAGACAATCAGGTTACATGCTCTTTCTTTGAGACCCACCCTCCTCCATCCCTAACTCCTGAAAACCAGTAATCTGTTCTGTCACTGTTTTGACTTTTTGAAAATGTCATAGAAATGGAATCATGTAACCTTTAGAGATTAGCTTTTTCTACCCAGCATACTGCATTGAGATTCATCCAAGCTGGTGCATGTCTCAGTGGTGAATTCCTTTGTATTGCTGAGAAGTATTTCATGGTTTGCTTGTACAACTATTTGTTAATTAATTCACCTTGTACCAGTTATCAATTTATCACCAGTTATCAGTGTATTACCTCACAACTTTTAACTCACCATTCAGTACCTGCTCTGTGTAATGGATTGAATTTTTGAAGCATTCATCCTATACAGTGAGCACAGTATTCACCTCTTTGGTTCAGGGAGTTGGACAAGCATTACAGGAGGGTCCATCTGGTTCCAGCTGCTGTGTTCTGTGTTTTTTTTTTCTCACTTGTGCTACACCATCAGGCAGCAGTGTGTGAGTGTGTAGACATCTGTTGGTGCTCTGCACTAGCTATATCCAGAGGAAGCCGTCACTCAGCGACCTGGCAGTACTAGCTTAGGCCAGGTGACCACCTCCCAATATCTTCCTGATGTGGATACTGTGTACTCCAAGCCGCATGCCCACAGTGGCGTTCCAAATGCCCTGTGTACCCCCATATCAACTACAGCTCGCCTGCATCCTGAAGCAGTCATGACCTGGCCATGCTGCATGTCCGCCCACCAGCCATGGCTTGACTGCACCTGACAGGTTTGCTTCCAGCTTTCCCAGCAACTGTGAACTAGCTCTGACCCAGGCAAGTAAGAGACCTTCCTTGCCATTCAGTGGGCTACACCACACTTCTTCTAGTGATGTCTGAACCCCAGTCTCGGAGAGGGGACCACCTGCAACTTCGTCTTTCTACTATCTCTCAGCCCTGAGATATTCTTTGGAGTTCTATTCATGTCCTTATAATCAGTCTCTCATCATAGCCAAATAATCATTTATAGCATAATATCCCTTTTTAAATTACTATGTGATTTCTGTCTTTTGATTGGACTTTAGCTGACACATACTGGTTGAAGGTCCTTGAGTTTTTCTAGGTATTAGTGATTATGAGTAGAGCCACAATAAACATTTGTGTATTGGATTTTGTGTGAACGTAAATTTTTATTTCTCTGGGGTAAATATCTGCAAGTAGGATGTTTTGGGCATCTAGTAAGGAAGTCACAGCATAAGGACTTGTTAAATTGTTTTGTACGGTGGCTGCACTATTTTGCACTCTCACCAGTAGTATATGAGAGTTCTAGTTTCTCTACATTGTCACCATTTTGTGTTGTTAGGTTTCTTTTCTTTTTCTCTATGTGCCCCATGGGGTGTGTGTGTGTGTGTGTGTGTGTGTGTGTGTGTGTGTGTTTTCTCCTTGTGGCTTTAATTTCCATTTTCCTAGTGGATGGTGATGTTGCACATCTTTTCGTGTGCCTATTTGCCATCTGTCTAACCTGTTTAGCAAAATGTCTATTCAAGTTTTTGCTCCTTTTTTAATTGGTAGCTACTTGTTATTATTGAGTTTAGAGAGATCTTTATAAATTCTCAGCACAAGTCCTTTGTTGGACTTGTGACTTTGAAATAATTTTTGTCAATTTAAAGCTTGTATTTTTTTTTTCATCCTTTTGGCAGTGGTTTTCTCAGAAAAAGTGGTTTTAATATTGTTAAACTCCAACTTTTTTTTTTTCTCTATGGATCATGCTTTTGGTGTTACATCTAAGAACTCTTTTTCTAATCCCAGGTCATGTTTTCTTCTAACAGGTTTGTAGATTTAGGTTTCACATTGAGATCTATGGCCTATTACTAGTTAATTTTATATAAACTGTGATCATCATCTTATTGCATATGTATGTCCAATTGATGCAACACCATTTGTTTAAAACTCTATTCTTTATTGAATTGCCTTGGAAAATTTGTCAAAATCAATAGGCCATATTTGTGTGAATCTATTTCTAGACTTTCTGCTCAGTTCCATTGATCTATTACTTTGTTAATATCACATCATTTTGGTGGCTGTAACTTTTTATTGATTCATAAAATTGTGTAGCATGACTCCTCCAACTTTATTTTCTTTTACAAATAGCTTTGGTTTTTCTAGTTTATTCGCTTTCCCACGTATATTTTAGAATTAGTTTGCCTATAATCTACAAAAAATTCTGCTGGAATATTGGTTGGAATTGTGTTAAACCTCTTAATCAATGTAAAGGGGATTGTTGATTTGACAATATGTTGAATCTTTATATCACCAAACATGCTATGCTTCTCTCTTTATTTAATTGTTCTTTAATTTTGCTCATAAGTATTTCATAGTTTTCAGCTTACAGAACATCCACACATTCTGTTGATTTATACCTAAGTCTCCCTCCATCCCTCCCTCCCTCCCTCCCTCCCTCTCTCTCTCTCTCTCTCTGTCTTTCTTTCTTTCTTTCCTTCCCTATCCTTCCTTCTTTCCTTCCTTCCTTCCTTCCTTTCCTCTTTCTTTTTTGAACTATTATAAATGATAATGTCTGTAACATCTGCTTTTCAATTGTTTCTTAATAGAGATAGAAATACATTTGATCTTTACATTGTTAATCTTGTATCCTAAGAACTTGCTAAACTCCCTTATCAGTTCTAAGAATATTTCTGTAGCTTTCTTGGATATTCTACATAGAAAATTACTTTTCAGAAAAAAAGGAGAGATTGTTTATTTCTTTCCAAACTGCATGCATGTTATTTCTTTTCCTTGTCTTATTGCACTGGTGAAAACTTTCATACAAGGTTGTATAGGATTCTGCAAGTAAGTATCCTTGCCTTGCTTCCCATCTTATAGAGAAAACATACATACAGTCTTTCATCATTTAGTATGATTTTTTTCATCTATAGTTTGTTTATTGTTGTTTTTGGAGCCCTTTATCATGATGAGAAGATTCCCTTCTATGCCTAGTTTGCTGAGAGGTTTTATGATGAGTCCATGGTGAATTTTGTCAAATATACTTTTGGAATTGGTTGATATGATCATGTGTTTGTTCTTCCTTAGACTGTTAATATAAATAATTACACTGAAATATTTTAAAGTGTTAAGCCAGCCCTGAATACCCAGGATAAGCTCCACTTGGTTATGATGCATTATTCTATTTATATATTGCTAGGTTCAATTTGCTAATATTTTCTTGAATATTTTTGGGTTAATGTTCATGAAGAATGTTGGTCTATAGTTTTCTTATAATTTTTTTGTTTGGTTTTGGTATTAGAAAAATTCTGGACTCATAATAACTTGAATAACTTAGGAAATGTTCCTTCTTCTGTTTTCTGAAAAAAATTGTGTAGGATTCACATTTTTTTTTCCTTTAAATGTTTGATAGAATTAGGCAGTGAAACCATTGGGGTCTGAAGATTTTATTTTTGGAAATTTAATAATAGGAATTAATTTTTTTAATAGTTATGACCAATTAGGTTATTTATTTCATGTTGGATGAGTATTTTTAGCTTGTGGTTTTTGAGCATTTATCCATTTCATTTAGGTTGTCAAATATGTATTTATACAGCATCCATAACATTTCCTTATTCGTTTCAGATGTGCAGGATCTGTACTGATATCTCTTATCTCACCACTAATATTGGTAATTTGTGTCTTCCTTCTTCTTCTTCTTTTTTTTTTTTTGGTCAGTCTTGCTAGGAGTTTTTCAATTTTATTGATGCTCTCAAAGAACCAGGTTCCTATAGTATTGATTTTCTTTATTGTTTTATGTTATTCAATGGCAGTGGTTTCTGCTCTTAAATTTATTAATTTATTATTTTTTTCTGCTTCCTAAGGTGGAAGTTTAGATTATTAATTTATATATTTTCCTTTTCTAATGTAAGTATTTAATATTATGTACTTGCCCTTAAGCATGGCTTCAGTCTCATCTTGCAAATTTTGATATGTTGCATTTTCATTTCTTTTCATTTGAAAATATCATTTCATTTGCTTTGAGACTTCCACTTGTATCCATAGATTATTGAGAAATGTGTCACTTAGTTTCCAAATGTTTTGAGATTTTTCCCACCGTCTTTCTGTTAATAATCTCTCGTCTGAATTCATTATAAATCCATTATAAATACAGAACATAACTTTGTATAATTTCAATTTTTAAATTCTGTTATTGTTTGTTTTACAATCTAGGATATGGTATATCTTAGCACATGGTTGGTGTGTACATCAAAAGATTGTGTATTCTGCAATTATTGGGTGGAGCATTCTATAAATGTCAAGTACATCTAGAAGACAACAATTAAGTAGTGTTGTTCTATATTCTTCTTCTTATTTTTTTGAGACGGAGTCTCACTCTGTCACCCAGGCTGGAGTGCAATGACGCTATCCGGCTCACTGCAACCTCCGCTTTCTGGGTTCAAGTGATTCTCCTGCCTCAGCCTCCTGAGTAGCTGGGATTACAAGCACGCACCACCACGCCCAGCTGATTTTTTGTATGTTTAGTAGAGACGGGGTTTCACCATGCTGGCCAGGCTGATCTCGAGCTCTTGACCTCGTGATCCACCCAACTTGACCTCCCAAAGTGCTGGGATTACAGGCATGAGCCACCAAGTCCGGCCTATATTCTTGATAAATTTCTGTTTACCATTTTATCAATACTTGAGAATAATATTCAAGTCTCCAACTACAGTTGTGGATTTGTCTATTTCTTCTTTTAGTTCTGGCAGTTTTGGTTCATGTATTTTGAAGCACTGCTGTTAGGTGCATACACATTTAATTAAGACTGTTATGTCCTGTTGGTAAATTTGTCCTTTTATCATAATGTAATATCTGTTTTTCTCTCTGGCAATTTTCTTTGCTCCAAAGTCTCCTTTAGCTGATGTATTATAGGCACTCCAGGGCCTGACGTGGTGGCTTATACCTACAATCCCAGCACTTAGGGAGGCAAAGGCAGGCAGATCACTTGAGCTCAGCTTGCAAAAGACAATGTGCTGAGAATGCAAGACAATGATCAAGATTTCACTAATTTTAACGACAGCAAATTAGCTGAATCTGGTTCTGATCAAGTCAAATCTGATAAAAGGCTTACTGAAGATGATTTTAAATAAATTTATAAAAGTTTATTCTAGTAATCTCTGTCTTTTAATTATTGTGTTTAGACATTTTACACTTAATGTAATTATTATGATGTTGGGATTTACGTCTATCATTTTGTTATTTGATTTCTATTTATCTTCTTAGTTTTTGTTCCTCTGTTTTTCTCTTCCCTTCTTTTGGATTATTTAAACATTTTGATTATTCCGTCAAAACATTTTTATTGTGGAAAAAATACTCAACATGGGGCCTATCCTCTTAACCAATTTTACGCGTACAATACATTATTGTTAACTATAGGCATAATGTTGTGCAGCAGACATCTAGTGCTTTTTCATTTCACGTATCTGATAATTTATGCCTATTTATCAATTACTTCCTATCTTCCCCAGCCTCCAGCCACCATTTTAGTCTTTGATTTTATGCATTTGACTATTTTAGATACCTCACATAAATGAAATTATGCAGTATTTGTCTTTCCGTGTCCAGCTTATTTCACATAGCATACCATCCTCAAGGTCTGCCCATACAGTGACCTGTTGCAGAAATTCCTTCTTTTTACAGGCTGGATAGTATTTCTATGTCCATCATGTTTTAACAATATTTGATGTTTTGTTTGTTTGTGTTAACGGTTACTCAATGGAATAAAATATTACACACAATTTTCACATTCTACTCAGAATCAACAGTGTGCCACTTCAAGTGGGAAATAGACACCTTACCATCATCTAGGCCCCTTACCTGCCCTCCTTTATGTTGCATTACGTCTACCTATATTGAAAATCCTACCAGAAAATGTCATAATTTTGCTTTTAACAAGTTACATCCTGATGTTTTAAATATTATACGATTCTAGATCTTGTTGAAATCTTATGTATTATGTTATTTCTGCTTCAACGGGCAATTAACCCAGTGGGATTAAGCCTCCAAACTAAGCCTGTGGTTTCAATTTCAGTTTTGTTTCACTGCCTTTCAGTTCTATTTGGACCTACTTCATATGTGTGCCTTTCAGTGGCCAGTCTGGAACTCAGAAAGTGATCTCTCCTATAGCTCAGTTCTCGAAGTTTATGGTATTCCCTTTAGGATCAGATTCTTACATGCACAGCTTGGGAATGAGTCGAAAGGTTTATAAACAATTTTACGGGTTCAGTTTCCTGAGCTCCTTTCTGCCTATTCTCTCCTCCTCTGTGCAGTTCTCTGGCCAAAGCATTGAGGCTTTATTTACCTCACTCTGCAGTGCACTTCCTACGACTGCTTATATCCACCTCACGAAAAGGTAAGAGGATAAAGAAAGAATAAAACATCAACAGAGGTTTGCCACACCATATTGGGACTACAGGTCCTCATATCAAGGTGGACAATTCTCCTTCCTAGAGATTTAGGCTCTCGAGGGCCGCTAATGCCACTATTTTTGGTGGTGTCACTGCTGCTGCCACAGGACTGCTTAGAGAGTGGGCAGTGAAAGAAAATGAAAGGGAAAATATGGGAGGGCTAGGAAACGCTTTCTCAGTCTTCAAGCCAGAACTAGAGTGCTTCTTCTGAAGCTTTTTCTATTATCACTGATGTCTACTTCTGGGTTTCAGACTGTACTGAGTCTAAGTCAGAAGAGACTGGTGACAAATTATGAGACTTTGAATTATTGTCTTCCCCAATCTGTCTGCTTCTATTTACTTTTCAGAATACTGAAATTGATTTTTGATGCATTTTTATCCAGACTTCATAGCTGCACTAGGAGGAAGAGACAGGATGGTGTTGTTTACTCCATCTTACCTAGAATTTTAACCTAGAAATGATACAGGTGTTAAATGTAGGTATTAAAACCCAAAAAGGACCAGGAAAGCTATGAGAAATGCTTGGGCTATCATAGAAGGGTCAGTAAGGAGTACTCTATGATGAGTGTTAGAGGTAGGGTTACCATCATCCAAGGTAGGACACTTTTTCAGAGTGAAAGAGAGTACTATAATAATTATACTTGGACAATAGGTACAACCAGGAACTAGAACATATGGACACCTCAGAAGTTGTGACAGGGAAATAATACTCTTTTCTAATTATATTCCACTGAGTCCAAATGTTCTATTGCAATCAGTGTCCTATACATAGAAAATTTGTTTTGGTTGTCTGCTTTGTTGTGGTTAATTGACATGTAAGAAATATAAATAGCCCCCTGTCCCGAATGCTACTTTGTTATGTTCAGTGTACCTAGCAGCCTGGAAAGAGTGTATTCTGTAAATACTACAGCTGGCTATTTCTCCTTTTGTGTATGTACTAACCTGAAGCTCGATTTGATTTTCCGTGAAGCTAAGGTCAAAACGCTGGACCTCTGGATAGCTTGGTTCTAGCATTATGTATCTTAGGATAAACTGAACAAACTGGCCAAAAGAAGTCTGAGTCTTAAATCTCAGAGAGTGGCTGGCAGGAAGGCCAGGGATCCTGGCCATCACCAAAGCACAATGGCACAGTGACAATATGGGCTCCTCTTCACTGAGACCCTGCAATGATCCTTCCCACAAGAAACTTCCTCCAAGAATAATTTATACCCTTTAACTCATCGTTAACTTTATCACTGAAATTTCCAACAAGGATGTTGCTTGGTGCCAAAGCCACAGTGGTTTTTATGATGTGGGTGCCTCTGTGAATAAAGAGCTGAAGAGTGTTTCACACAGGCCCCAAGACGACCATGACTTTTAGCCACTCTGAACTTGGATCACATCCAGACTGGCGGGTGTGACACATTGCATGTGAATGAGTCCAGACATTGCTTTTATTTATTGCTCAGATGATAAATCATTTTATTCCTTCAGAGAAGACAGAGTATAAGAGCTTGATATTCACACGTGAGTGGAACACTATTTTAACTGCAGGTTAAACTCTGGTAAAGGAAACACACTTATGAGGAGAAAATTGGCCTCATCTATCAGAAACAGTTTCATGGCCCTGCAGCCCATCACCTTATTACTTAGGAGGACTTAAAGGGAGATGCCCAGATCAGAAGCACACAGGATTGCCAGCCTCAGCAGAAGGTTCAGGCTACAGCTCTGTTCACATTCCATTCTTGCTGCCGTTTAACCAGTGTATATCCTTATTCCCCAGACTCTTAGCTGCACTGCTGACTCTGGCCACTGTCTCTCTGCTTTGTATGTCACTGCAAGTCCATTCCTTGTCTCTTCATTGGCCTGATCATTTTGGTCCAGTTGGTCTGTACTTCCAGGGGCGCAGGGTAAGGATTTACACTTTTATACCTAACACAAAGATCTCTGGCCGACATCACAAGGAGGAACTGAAATTAACCCTACTCTTCTTTCCAAGCCTATATCCTGGCACAGACTGCATCTGCCCCTCCCAAAAAAAGGGATTCTTCCTCTAGTTCATCCACCCAGTGTGGGCACTTCACATAAGAACACAGTAGAAACCAACCCTAGCCCGGTCTATTCTGGGTCCTGTTAGTCTTTACCTTTTATGCTCACTTTCTGTGCCCCAGAGTTGTTGGCTGACCATGGATTATGAATTGTCTTCTTTACAGAAATTCTTCAGGCAGAGTTTAAATCACTTGTTTCTAAGACCAGGCATGGTGGCTCACGCCTGTAATCCCAGCACTTTGGGAGGCAGAGGTGGGCGGATCTCCTGAGGTCGGGAGTTCGAGACCAGCCTGGCCAACATGGTGAAACCCCGTCTCTACTAAAAATACAAAAATTACCTGGGCATGTTAGCTCGTGCGTGTAATCCCAGTTACAAGGGAGGCTGAGGCCAGAGAATTGCTTGAACCCAGGGGGCGGAGGTTGCAGTGAGCCAATAACATGCATTCCAGCCTGGGCGACAGAATGAGACTCTGTCTCAATAAAAAAAAAAAATCACTCGTTTCTAATAAAATAATATTTATTTGATTGCAAGCATACATAAAGTCATATGTACAATACATGGTAGACATGACAGTCCCTAGCCATAAGGCAGAAGTAGCTGTATTTTCTTATTCTGCTCAGACCACTGGGAAATCTTAGGGGTGTTGTGTATTGAAAGTACCCAAGGTCTAGAGAATTCATTCGCCCTCTGTCCAGTCCAGGAAATCAAAGGCTCTAAACCACAGTCTCAATCCCATTCCATTGTCCATCAGGCTTGCTTGGTGCTGGCAGGAGACTATGAATTTCCTATCAGCCTGAACACACACACACACAGAGCTGTGAGTTCTGTCCAGCAACATCTGTATCCCAGGGACTGGACGGGAGGGGGCTCCAGGGCTCATTTCACCATCCCTTAGGCTGGGAGCTCCTCCCAGTGGTTTCTGTTCTACTGAGTCCTTTCCATTGAAAAATCCTAGAGGTAATTCTGAGATGGTTCCACGTGAATCCCTGAGAGTTTTTCACCGGCATGTGGTAGCGCATTTTGGTCCAGAACCTAGAATTGGGAGGAACTGATTTTAAGCCTCTCCACGTAACTGTGGGCAAAACCCTGAGAGCTTTTTTCACAAGATGAGGTAGAGACTCTGGCTCTTGGAAGTAACAGAACTTAATTAAAATGAGTTTCAATGTTTGATCATCCAAGGCAAGATTCACCGCTGCTTGTAATTCAAAGATACTGGGTCCATTGACATAGTTGGGGCTCAAGATAAATATTCCTCTTCTGCTTCTCTTAATAATGCTCACAATGTCTTCTGCATACACTGGAAATAAAACATTTGATTATTTGCAATTGATATTGTTCAACCTTGAGTCAGAGAGGTCCTTGCAATGGATTCTCTTACATAAGGAGGAAGGGAGACATGTTTACTCTGCCACTTACACTGTATCAGCTCTATTGCCAGTTGGAGATACGCTCCAGTGTCTAGTGACTCTCACCTTTACATTCCCTGCTTTGTGTTCAGTCTCCCCAGATTGGCAATTCCTCTAGGAATAAAGCTAACTGGAACTAGGTAAGCTGGGATAACGGGAGCCATGGAACATCCCAGGCTCCTTGATGGGGGTATCTAAGGAGGAGGAGGCCAGCAGGACAGGCTGAGATCTGGACCTCTCAGGGTGTCCAGGGCTTGGCCCAGGCCTGAGAAGCCTTCTTGACCCACTGCTGAGTGAGCTTTGTGGAAGGCAGAGTCCCAGAAATCAGAGGGGCCACTAAATTGGGGTGACCCAGTAGTTCACTTCGCAGCCTTCAGCTGCGAAGCCAGGAGAGGTATCTTTGTTTTAGAAGGACTGCCTAGGACCCCATATCATTGTTTTCTTCTGGTGATGGATCTGTTTGATAATGGAACACATCTCTGGAACATATAATTTCTGTGTTGTTGCCCAAGATGTTCTAACCTCATGTAATCTCCCAGATCTGTATTCCAAGACAAATAATGACAAAAAAGACTTGGAGATTGAATTAAACTGCCCTTTTTGCACTGCAGTTTTTCTTGACATGTTGGACTTACCTCCTCCTGGAGCCACATCTCTTTCAAGCAAACACAAGGTATATCCATATTTGTTTTCTAAAACATCGGGAAATAGGCTCAGGGCCAAGTGTTCTTCACTCAGGGATGAAGTGGCCTCACTTGGAAAAGAGCTCCATTTTGCATAGGATACGAAAGCATCAAAATCCTTTTTATCTGAAGAATAGGAAAATTTATAAAAACATAAGTCATTTACTTTTTTTTACTATCATGGTACACATACATATGCTTGAATCATATGGTAAATGAATAAGAAATAATATTTGGGATCGTGACTAAATTGATTTTAAAAATTCATTTCAAAATCATACCACTGAGCGGTATTGATTGTTCACCCCAAATTGAATTCTAATTTATGAAGCACTCTTGCATTTTTACTGATTTTAGGTCAAACGGCTGAGGCATTCTTTGATTAAATCACACGAACTCGGAAGTTTCTCTGAGCCTTCTTTGCACCTGCAGTGTTTCTGTCTCATTAGTCACACATCAAATAGGAGTCTGCCCCATCCAACATGATGATATCCAGCAAGCAAAGTACTGCTAACACCCAGGACATTGTATCCAAGGAGAAAAAGTACTTCCTCGGAGAGTTGATGACCCATACGCTGATATGTGAATCCCCATATGTAAAATAAAGACAATAATAACTCCTGGGCAGGCTGTTTTAAGGGTTTCATGAGATAATGTATATGAATTTCTTGGTGCCTGGCTCATAGGAGGAGCAAGATAAATGTCCATTCCCCTCTATTCTAGATGGAAAACTATATATATATATATATATATATATATATATAACTTGTTATAGGATATTTTCAAGGTCTCATACGCCTCTGTTGACTATATTATAAAATAATGATTTATATAATATGTAAAATAATATAGTCAACAGAGGCATATGAGACCTTGAAAATATCCTATATTTTCATATGCATACTTCATAAATGCATATGATTACTGAGACTAAGGAACTCATTGGAAGAAGTAGAAAATCCCGACACTTAACTCACAGGCTTTGGAATGGGATACATCAGATTTGTATTCCAGCAATTTCCACAATCCCTGTCAAAGTATTTTTACAAAACGGTAAACAATAGCCCTGATTGCTGATGCTATTTAGTAGTACACCATGTTCAAGGTAAACCTAAAAAGATGCCTCAGTGGATGGAAGTACCAGGTGCCAAAAAGGAAGGTCCCAGAGTCAATAGAGGAGGATGTAAAAGAGCTGAGGTTGGGAAACTAACCTATGAAGCACCTCACTGCTCATGTAGGAAGGACAAGACTTGTGGGGCATGGCTGGCAGGTAGGTGCTGTGTTGTTTAAATGTGTAACACACCATAGTTGCCTCTATTTCTTCCATGTCATGTGAAATCCCAGCAAACTAAAATTTTTCTATAACACGGACACTACATTTATTTAGTCATAAAATTAGAGAGTGGAGTATTAGATGATCTCTGAGGTCCTCCAGAATTCTAACATTCTACATCTCTAAAATTTTGGTTACTTAGCATTAACTTCAAAGCAGTCATTTTGCTAAAAAATGTTAGGTTGGCCAACAGAGGGCACTGCATCCCTGTGCTTGAAAACTGGATTCTGCCTCCAGATCTGATCACTAAAACATTGTCTTTGCAAAGTAGAAAAAGAAAGGACACAAGTAAATGTTTCCCCATTGACTGACTCTTCTATGCCAGCTCCAGAATCGTAAGGTAAATAGCATTTTAAGACATTGATTACATAATTTGCTTCATTCAAAAAAGTTATTAAAATAAATCTTAAAAACATTTGGCTTAAGGATTTCTAGTATGTATTCTCAATAGTTAGTTTAAAGAAAGATGTGACTGATGCATTTCTTTCTTTCTTTTTTTTGAGGCGGAGTCTTGCTCTGTCACCCAGGCTGGAGTGCAGTGGCATGATCTCGGCTCACTGCAACCTCCACCTCCCAGGTTCAAGTGATTCTCCTGCCTCAGCCTCCCGAGTAGCTGGGATTACAGGTGCCTGCCACCAAGCCTGGCTACATTTTGTATTTTTAGTAAGGATGGGGTTGCACCGTGTTGGCCAGGCTGATCTCAAACTCCAGACTTCAAGTGATCCGCCCGGCTGGACCTCCCAAAGTGCTGGGATTACAGATGTGAGCCACTGCTCCCGGCCACTTTTTTTTTTTCTTTTCCTTTCTTTTTTTTTTTTTTTTTTTTGAGATAGGGTATCGCTCTGCCATCCAGGCTGGAGTGCAGTGATGTAATGATGGCTCACTGCAGCCTTGACCTCCTGGGCTCAGGTGATTCCCCCACCTCAGCCTCCTAAGTAGCTGGAACTACAGGGGGGCACCATCACGACCAGCTAACTTTAAAAAATTCCTTGTAGAGGCAAGTTTCACCATGTTGCCCAGGCTGGTCTCGAACTCCTGAGCTCAAGCATTCCTCCCACTTTGGCCTCCCAAAGTGCTGGGATTACAGGTGTAAGCCACCACAACCAGCCTCCCATGCTGGTCTTTATTCACCCTTTCTTCCCCTAGTGATCTGACAACTCCTCACTGAATTCCTAGTTTGGGAAAGCACTGGAGTTTGGAGGGGTCTCTCAGTAAGGTAAATAATTATCCCTGAAATCCAGCAAAAAGGGATTCTGCTTTTTCCAAGCAACGGAGTCATTTATTAAAACTGCAGACCTTCTAACCTTAGAGATTTCCAGGACTAGAAAAAAACAGAAGCAATGCTTCTATTCCGAAGAAGCAAACATCAATGAACATGATTATCCTGCCTGAAATATTGACAGGTGCTTCATTAATAGTAATAACACTTGCATTTTATAGGACTTCTCACTTTTGGGGGCATTCCCACCATCTTAAAACCCTCATTTTACAGATGAGGTTAACTGAGGTAACAGCTAATGAGATCTCTTAAGCCAGACAACCTGTGCCCAAATCCCAAGCTCTAATGCCTTCCAGTGGTTCAATTGTAGGCACATGACTTCCTGTCTCTCTACCTGGCTGGTAGGATTGCTGTGACCATTAAAGTAGCTAAATGGCAGGCATACACTCTAATCCTCAAGAAACAGCCATAGCCTGGCACACGCTGAGCATTTACCGTGTGCTGGGCACCATTCTAAATACTTAACGTGGCTGGGCACAGTGGCTCACGCCTGTAATCCCAGCACTTTGTGAGGCCAAGGCAGACAGATCATTTGAGGTCAGGATTTCGACACCAGCCTGGCCAACATGGTGAAACCCAGCAGTCTCTACTAAAAAACACAAACAATAGCTGGGTGTGGTAGAGCATGCCTGTAATCCTGGCTACTCAGGAGGCTGAGGTAGGAGAATTGCTTGAACCTAGGAGGTGGAGATTGCAGTGAGCTGAGATGGCACCACCGCACTCCAGCCTGGGAGACAGAGCAAGACTCCATCTCAAAATAAATAAATACATAAATACATAAATAAATGAATACTAAATGTGTCTTAAGAATATATCAATGAGCCCTCACAGCATCCTTTGCAATTGGTGCTATGACAATCCTGTTTTATAGATGAGGAAACAAAGGCACAGAGATGTTCACTCATTTGCCCTATTGCTTTAGGTTGGTTATAGAGGGATTATTTTTAAGTCCAACATGTTTCACAATAGCATTGCCTACAAGATTCCTGGCAACTGGAATGAAAAAAATAATTGTTTCTCCAGCCTTCCTCAGTGTGAGGTCACTAGACCTGGAGGAAGGCCTCAAAACCTCAGGGTCATGACTTTATCCAGTGGGGACATTTCTTTCTTCAGCTCCTTCTTTATGCTCTGCCCTGGCTGGCAGGGGACGTTTGAAATTCTTTTCTAAGGTAACTCTGAGGAAACAAAGCCAAAGGGTAGTGATGGTATTTTCTGTTGTCCTGCTCCAAGTCAATTCCGAGAGGAAAAGTCAGAGGGCTGCATGTGGAGGTAAACTTACCCCCAAGCGTCTCGTCCTTGCTCTGGTAGGTCCGGTACAGCAGCACTATTTCAATCCAGTGCCTGTAGAGGAGGGCACATGACGCCAGCACGGCCACCAGGGTCCCGATGGTGCCAAGCAGGATGTACAGGAGCACCACTGTGGAGACAGGGCCAGTATGAAGAGACAGAGGCAGCGGGATTGGACCAAGACCATGTTCAGGCCAGCACTATGGCCCACCCAGCACCTTTTCCGGCTCTATTATTTTATCAAAATCATTGCTACTAGCAGCAGTTTTTGTGAATCTGGAAACCTCTTAAATCACACTATGGAATAATACTCAGCCATAAAAAAGAATGAAATAATGGCATCTGCAGCAACCTGGATGGAGTTGGAGACCATTATCCTTTTTTTTTTTTTTTGAGATGGAGTCTTTCTCTGTTGCCCAGGCTGGAGTGCAGTGGCACCATCTCGGCTCACTGCAAGCTCCGCCTCCCAGGTTCACGCCATTCTCCTGCCTCAGCCTCCCGAGTAGCTGGGACTACAGGCACCCAACACCACGCCCGGCTAATTTTTTTTGTATTTTTAGTAAAGACAGGGTTTCACCTTGTTAGCCAGAATGGTGAATACCATTATTCTACGTGAAGTAACTCAGGAACGAAAAACAAAACATTGTGTGTTTTCACTTATTAAGTGGGAGCTAAGCTATGAGGATGCAAAGGCATAATAATAATACAATGGACTTTAGAGACTGAGGGAGAAGGGTGGGAGGGGAGTGAGGGATAAAAGACTACACACTGGGTACAGTGTACACTGCTCAGGTGACGGGTATGCCAAAATCTCAAAAATCTAAAGATTTTAGATAAAGAATTTATCCATGTAACCAAAAACCACCTGTACCCCCAAAACCTATTAAAATAAAATTTTTAAAAATCACATTTTGAGAACTGTCTTACAATAAACACTAGAGACCCCAGGGAGATGGGCAGTTCCTGATGAGGGTGGCCTGGGAAACTTATCATATTCATTTTATTTTTTCCTCTTGTAAACTTCCACACAATCCATTTACATCTCTCTCATTGCATATTGTAAATTATTTTGTTGTATTATCATTCCTACTGCAGCCTAAATTTCCTGAGGCCAGGAGTCCCATCTGTCTTACCTGACACGAGGGATCTGCTGCATACTCCCATGGGGGACAATCCCCTTCACAGAGCGTTTACTACAGGCCAGAACACACTGTGTCTTGTTTAAGCCTCAGAAACATTCAAACCTGCTTATAATTACAGTTCTCTATTAATTAAAGGAATGAGTGATATCAATTTCATCTCTGGGCATCTTTTTAAAGAAATTTAAACGCTATTCCTTACCTAGAATTTCTACTCTGGCTTTTTTTTTAAATATATCTGTGATATACACACACCATTTTGAACAATGAACAAGATTACTCCTTCTCTCTTCCATTCTCCATTCATCAGAACATGAATCCATCATGTCCTCTGGATTTGAAAGCCAGGAAAGAAAAATTGGAAAGGAGGCTAGGTCTTAGCACAATGCCTGCCACTCTGGGCATGCCCCATAGCTATTGTAGAATGAATACATGAATGAATGAGTGCATGAATGAGTTGCTTTTCCAACATGGCCTCCCGAACACAGAGTATTACTTAAGAGAACTAGCTCTAAACCAGTAATATGCAGTTTACTAGTTGTGTGGCTTTGGTCAAGGTATTAAATGGGTTGACACCAGGAAAGTGCTTAAAACAATGTCTGTCATCTAGAAAATGTAATCGCTGTCACCATTATTACTATTCTTTAGGAAAACTCCTCCCCTCTCAAGTGAAAGCAGTTTCATGCCTCCTGGGCAACCTTCTGGGCTTACCTCCTCTCTTTTCTTTCAGTTGGACGGACTGGGTTGTGTTTCCAATGGAGTTCTGGACAAAGCAAACAAACTTCCTGCGAAGATCAGGCTGAGTGACTTTTTCCAAGATGATATTACGCTCAATGATTTCATCCTTTAAAGTGGATTTAATACTGAGAAAGGAGAAAAAATACCACTCCATTCAGTAACATACATTGACACCCATTTGCAGCATTTGGAACACGTATAAGCAGCCAACAGTTTGGCTTTTAGAGAACTGTGAGATCAATAGTATAAGATACCATGAGAATGTAAGATGGTCAAAAAGGGCTCATTCTTGACTCAATTATTGACTCTTCTAAGCATTCACGCTAAAACGTTATTTACTTGTCAGACTCATCTGACCTTCCTCACTCTAAGAATTCCCCTTGAAAATAGATAATAACAATACCTTAAGAAAAATATTTAAAATGACCAACTCCTACCGAAGGTTTACTATGTATCAGTCCCTCTTCTGCACACCAAATATGGACTCTAATGTCCTCCATTCCTCACCTCCCAGGAACCCTAGAGTATAATAGGATCATAATGGCCTTGGCCAGTGACAAGGACAAGGCAAAGAAGGTGGGTGAGTAGCCCCAGCCACACCGCAGGGAATGGGCTGCCTGATTCCTGGGCTTATGCCATGCTGCTCCACCCAGGAAGTTGGGAGTCTTGGCATTTATTCGCAATTTGAGTTATCCGAAGTTACCAATCTACAATCCATCTTTGTGTTAAGAAATCTTGTGTATGTGAATGATGTTTTAGGCTGTGTTGCTCTGAGACCACGATGCCAGCTCCTATTCACTGAGTGCTTCCTACCTGTCACACATTGTGATAGGCATAACACCTCTGCTGTAACCACCCCTCCCAGTGAGCTTGCAAAGTGCAGGCTATTATCCATAGATTATCAATGGGTGATGGAGGCTCACAAGGGCTAAGGGTCATATTGCCACCAGATAGAAAATGGGTTTAAACTCAAGGGTGGGTGATGTCAAAGCATCTTGACTACACTCTCCTACTGTGAACTCTAATGCAATAACAGCTTAAGATGGGCCCCGATGACCTTCCTGATCTTAAAAGTTCTTACTAAATTTTATCGTTGTGACCGAAATTTGTTCTGTACTTTTTTTGTAATGATGTATACTTTTCAAAATGATATGGCATTTGCTTATTGATATCTATTAAGTATCAGAAGAAGGTACTTAATGCATAGACTCTTACTCTGGGTCACATCTTCGAAAAATCAGGGAATGCATCCTTTAGAGACACGTCTGATTGGACATCACTGGATCCAGGCCCTTTGATCCTTCTGGGGACTGGAGATCAACTTTTTTTGTGATTGGATAGCTCCAAATATCTAGGGTTTTCTACCGGCCAAAATATCTCACCAGTAAATTCGAACCACTGATCCGGGTTCTGTGCTCCAAAGAGCAACAAACCAAGTCAAATTTCTCAAACAACGTAATAGCTCCCAAGGATTTCAAGACAGAGAGCCCTCCTCTAAGCCTCTTTTTCGGGGTTAAGTTGCTTCAGGTATTCCTCACTTCACATATTTTTTGTCAGACTTCTTATTATGATGCCATTTCCCCTGGTTGTTTTCCAGACTGTTCATTATCCCACACATCTGGATCCCTGGACCTGCCACACTCTGAACGGGTGGCACCGGTGAAAAGCAGAGTGAGGGTAAGCAGCATTTCCTCCCATTTCTTGGACGTATTACTTATCTCCAAGCAGTCTGGGTCAGTACATCTGTTTGCTCAATAGCTTGACTTTGAAAGCAGCCACGTCAAACTGTTTCTACAAATTGAGGTTTAAAGCAACTTAAATATTTCATTCAATGACCCTTTGCACTTTGCATTTCTGTACTTTTATTTTCACCACTAGTCGGTGCTCGTGGCTACACCATCAACTGTATGGTTCAGAAGATTCTAAAGGTAAAAGTGTCTCTTCTGAATTGCAGAGAACAGAATCCTTGAGTTTTTTTCTTACCTTTTCGCCTCAGGTACTGAGACTTCCCACTCTAGGTCAGAATCTTTGATGTACCATTTTATGACAGGGTTAAAGACCCTTTCAAAGCCAAACCGTGCTTTGCAGCTTATAGTTAAAGGCTTTCCTGAAAATGAAGAGGCCACAGAAAACAAGAAGGAAGCTGGTGAGAACACTTTGTCCTATGCCTGGGAGGAAGACGTCGCCAGAAGCTGTTTCCTGATGCAGTCAGGTTTGCAGGTAGAATATGTGTGCCAGAAATAATGAAGCATGTACACAGCTCTCATTCAGAAATGCATAAAACCAGGTACATTTGTTCTATTGGGCAATCCTTCTATCTCAACCATATGACCATATGTTCTTAAAATGAAGATGAGCATGGTTATATCACTAAGCGCCCTTATGTGGATTGAGGGAGACACTAAGAAAAACTAAGAAAATGAGGAGTTTCTGAGATCAGCCCAGTCTTCTGCACTACTGTTGAAGTACAAGGTGTGTCCATAAAGAAAATATTACTATCCAATATTTGTTGATTAAGTAAAAATCATAAGGTTATTGTAGCACATGGTTTAAATAAAAAATCATTTTGATATTAAACAATTTTTCTGAACAATTCACTATGGATAGGCATGCATGGTATGAGACTAACTTTTTTCTACCCATTTTTTTCATGAGGAATATTCAGATATGCTGTGCCTCAAACTTAATATTTAACCATGAAATGATTAGGAGCTCCATTTGAAAACTCATCTTTGCACCTTAACATTTTTCCACTGGTAATACTTTATAATTAACTAATACATATGTAACTTGACTATTTGAATTAATCTAAGTTTTTCCGCCTTTCCTCCTTCCTTCCATTCCTGTGATGTTGAGCATATAGCTAGTGCTATTTCTAGAGTCAGAACACACCATTTCTGCCATCTAGTGTAAAAAAAACATGTATTTTTACATTTCTTTCTAAAATAATAAATCTCTTAGTAGCATTTTAGAAAAATATTTATATTATTAAAAGAAAAACAGCATTTTATTTTTAATACAGCAATTCTTATTTGTCTGTGTAGAAAGACATAGATGTTATTGAAGTTGACAAAATAAAAGGATACCCACAGGGAAGTCAATTTCTCCTCAACCCCAAAGAAGACGCTACTTTGGAATACAAATTGTTTGAGCAGGGGTTGTAGAATTCTACTACAATTCTCTTAAATGCCAGACTAAATGTCATATTCATAAGAGTTAATGTTACTCAGGTTGGCAAATTTGTAGTCATAACTGATAGACCTAACCAACATATACAAAATCTGTTCCTGGGGGAAGTTAAGGAAGAATAAAATCTATTGATCAGGTTTTATGCTCCAGCCACTTAACATACATTGTCCCATTATTTCTCAATATAATTTTTTTTTCTTTGAGATGGAATCCCCCTCTGTCACCCAGGATGGAGTGCAATGGTGCGATCTTGGCTCACTGGAATCTCTGCCTCCCAGGTTCAGGTGATTCTCCCGCCTCACCATCCTGAGTAGCTGGGATTACAGGCACCCACACCCACGCCCGGCTAATTTCTGTAGTTTTAGTAGAGATGGGGTTTCACCATGTTGGCCAGGCTGGTCTCAAACTCCTGACCTCAAGAGATCTACCCACCTCAGCCTCCCGAAGTGCTGGAATTACAGGCATGAGTCACCATGCCCAGCCTGCAATGTAATCTTTTAGGGTCAGTTTTATGATAGCTATTTGTGGATTTAAGTACTGAGGCTTAAAGGATGAAGTAACTGTGCAAGGTCACAAAACTAGTCAATGGCTGAGTTACGATTCACACCCAATTCTGTTTGACTGGAAATCCCAATGCTGTTTTCCTTCTATCACACTTAGACCTGCTCCCAGCAGCACAATGTCATTCAAAGGCGATGAGGCCCAGCTTACCAAGTTCTACTTCCAGTGTGCTCTCGACAGGATCCAAAATATCTGGTTTGAGTTTAGTGTCTGCCACTGAAAGATGAAAACAAAGATTATTATTTGCATTGAGAAGTCTGAAGGCCTGCTTGATGAAGATTTGGGTGCACAGCCACACTTTGATCTAAATGTCTTGGAGCTCTGTCTTCACATTTTACTAATTATCTGTAAGTTTAGGAATTCCGGTTTCCATGTGAAAAGCTTGCCCCCTAAAATGACTGCCACATTAGGTTGTGGGTGCTGGTAAAACATTAGTTGTTAATTGATCCATATCCACCTGCGTGCATTCTCTTTCACACTAATCCTGCCCCTTGCAGACCTGAGCTCTTATCCCTGTCTTTTCCCACAAGATTTCTTTGTGGTGCCATCTGGCTGAGTAATTGAACCGAAAGGAGAATCCACCCAAGAAACTGTGCAAGTCAAGCATATCCAAGTCCACCTGTCCATCCTTAAACTCATGGTTTATTTCAAAATAAAGAAGAGTCCAGTCCTTAATTAACAATTTTATCCATCAACATCTTGCCAAAAATATGCCTCCACTATCAAATATGCCTCCACTGTCAAATATGCCTCCACTGTCAAACTTCCTCCTGAAGGTGTGTCTTTTTCTGGATGAAGAAAAATTCAGGGTCTTTGCTGTTGACCTCATCTACTTTTACTTCTCAGAGACCTCCTTCTCCCCTTTGCACCATCTCAGTCCTGTATTTTTAACTTGTCTCTCTCTCCCTCTCTCTCTCTCTCTCTCTCTTTCTCTGGGCTTCTTCTCATCAGCATTTATTCATGCTCAGTCTCATCATCTTAAAAAAGAGAAAACACACCCTGCCTTATATCCCAGCCTCACTTACTCTCCTTTCTTCCCAGCCAAATTCTTGAGAGGCAGTTCTATGTGCTAATTTCCTCCATCCTTTCACCTCCTATGGAACCTGATTTCTGCCGCCATCTGTCCACTGAAACTGCTTTAGCCAAATTCACCAGTGCCACCTATGCACCTAAATCCACTGGGCATAATCAAATTTTTCATCTACTTTACCTCTTAGCAGCATTGGACACTGTTGGCCCTGCTCTCTTTGAAACCCTCTCTTCTTTTGATTCCATGTTCCCGTACTCTACTGCTTACCTTCAACCGCTATATTTGCTTCTCTGCCTGTCCCTTCCTCTGTGTCTCTTTTAACTATTAGTCCTCTCCTAGTGTTCTTTCACTTCTCCTGATACCCCTGGGTAGTAAGTTTACTCTCTAGGCCTCTTCCCTATGAAAGGTCTTGGTGCCTGAGGTTATGTCTTTCCTACCTCATCAATTTCACTTCCTTTGTTGCTCTTCTCTCCACCCTTCCACTGATATTCACTTGCTGATGTATGTTCCCATCCTCTTTGAGGATTGTCTTCCTCTTCTCTACCTCTTCAAGCATTCCCAGGTTTGGCTCTAGTCCCTTCTGTCTCTATGCCCACTTCCTAGGTGATCTCATTCAGTTCTTTGGCTTCAGATATTATGTAAAAATTGACCATCTTCACATTCACATCTCCAGCCCTAACTTCTCCAGACTGGCTTGTCCAAATACCTACTTGTCATCATGATTGGGATGACTAAAAGTCCTTTTAAGCCTAGTATTTAATCTCCTCTTCAAATGCTCTTTCCCTTCAGCTTTTTCAGTCTCCTTAAATGGTACCACCATTCACTAACTTATCCAGGGCAGAAAACAAAAAACTTCCTTGATTCTTCTCTTTCTCCTATCTTTTACGTAAAAACCATTATCATGCTCTGTTGACCTACAAGTCCAGCTACTTCTCATCACCTCTGCTAGGTCTATTCACAGCACAAGCAGAGGCATGGTTTAACCATGAGTCAAGCCTGCTGCTCCACGACTGTGCCTGCTCTCATCCTCTGTATTGATGTGCTCTGTCAGCACATTCCCTCCTTGACCAGCTCAAAGGCTGTCTTGTATCCATGGCTCCTGCTTTCCCTCTTCCTTTCTCCTGAACACCAAATTCTTTAGATTTACCTCTTAAACATTTCCAAAGTCATCCACTTCTCTCCATTCCCTCTACCACTCCCTTGTTCAGATCCCTATCAGCAACTGCCTGCTTGACCACAGAACTTCCTAACTCTTCTCCCTGCCTCCCTTCCTGCTCTTAAAAACCCACTTCCAACCCAACAAACAAGGTGATCTATCTTGAATACAAATTCAGTCATGACATTCTCCCACTTAAAACCCTCAATGCCTCCCCATTGTTCCTTCATAAATTTTAACACTTATTAGATAATTAGATAATTTTAACATGTATTAGAAGAGTGTGATGTCAATCTTGCTCCCAGATGCTCTCCTTCATCTCCTGGACATCAGCTCTGCTGCTTCATCAGTCTGGAATGGAAGCTCCCCACCCTTACTGAGCTGGTGTGTCCTCATCCATCAGCTCTCACTTGGAGCGGGCTTCCCCAGGTTGGGTCTGGTGGGTCTCCATGTGCCCATAGTGCTCCTTTTTCTTGCTGCACTGTATTATGATAACCTGCTTCATCTTCATCTTCTTCTCTAAATGGAAAGTTCTTGGAGGCTAGATAAAGCATCCAGGCACTCATTCTTTTTTTTTTTTTTTTTTTTTGAGACGGAGTCTCGCTCTGTCGCCCAGGCTGGAGTGCAGTGGCGCCCTCTCGGCTCACTGCAAGCTCCGCCTCCCGGGTTCACGCCATTCTCCTGCCTCAGCCTCTCCGAGTAGCTGGGACTACAGGCGCCCGCCACCACGCCCGGCTAATTTTTTTTTTTGTATTTTTAGTAGAGACGGGGTTTCACCGTGGTCTCGATCTCCTGACCTCGTGATCCGCCCGCCTCGGCCTCCCAAAGTGCTGGGATTACAAGCGTGAGCCACCGCGCCCGGCCCAGGCACTCATTCTTGTAGCCTTAGCTCCAAACCTGACACACATTACATGTTCAGTAAATATTTGTGTGGAAATGAATAAATGCGAGAATGAATGACTAAATGAGGAAGACAGGGATGATGACAGAGAGGGCTTGACTGAAATAGATGCAACAGATGTTGCAAGGTGTCCCTTGGGTGAGAGAAAGGCAGATTATGCCATTGAGAACTTGAGGGGCTAAGTGATGGCTGAGTAAAAGAACAATTACACATCACTTGGAGGGGAAAAGTGGTGCAAGTGGGGTATTCACATTCTAACTTCTCTTTCAAGGAGCAATCTAATAATATAAAATGAAATCTTATCTATATAACATCTAATCTAAAGTAATATAAAATAATTCTGAAGTGCTAGAGGGTGCAAGGGGCAGGAGAGTTTCACTTGGTCTTGGGGTGCTCCGTGTGGTTTGTATCTTGTAATAAAAGAAGATTAATATCTTAACTAACGGCTACGTCAACCACTCTGTTGCTCTTTGATATAAAGCATGAGTGACTGGCTCTCTTATGTTTTGACTTCTTAGGCCACATTTAAATTAATTCTATCACGTAGTTGATTCAAGCTGATGCTTGCAGATCTAGTAAGAACGACCTAAGGGAAAGGTTAGGACAAAAATAGACAAGTTGTGGAAGAAAGCCAATGAGCCAAAAAACATATAGCAAGATGTTCAACCTCATATTAGTCAGGGAAGTATACTATGGAGTAGAAAACAAACAAACAAAAATGAAGCTCCACTTAACACCAGTCATAAAGTCTGATAACACCAAGTATTACTTGGGAATAAAGGGCATTTACTGCTAATGGGGCTGTAAATTGGCAAACCAATAATTTAATATAATACCAAGTGTTTATGACACAAAACACATTTCATAACTCAAAACAATATTCTATTTTGTTAATAGATGCATACATATGTAGAAAAAGCATAAAAACATAAATGGAAATTATATAAATGACAAGATGCTACTATACTGCGGAAGCAAAGGCCTGGAAGAGAATGGGGTCATAGACCTCAAGTTGTCTTTGCAGTATTTTGTTACTTTAAAGAAAAAAAATTATGATTTTAAGCATGTGGGAAAATGGTAACATAGTTAAAACTGGTGATAGGTACCTGGATGTCACAATATTTCTGTGTGTGAAATGTTTAATACATTTTTTAAATTTATTACAAAAGCAAATCAGGAACATATTCATGGACAATCCAACTTGTGAGAATTTGAACCTGTTTCGGAACTTAGCCTTCCTTGGGGGATGGCAACTTTGATGTTTGCCCACATGAAAGATTTTACATTATTGCAAGTACATGACTATCCTTTTCTTTCCCTAAGAGGAAAAACTTACTAAGCCAAAAGAAGATAATTTTAATTTGCCACTCAGATCTCAAATCTTGAGATAAAAATCTCACTTACCAATGGTTCTCACTTGAACAACAGCTCTGACTGTCCATGAACTCACAGTATCCGACTGAGTGTAATCACATACGTATGTGCCCTGGTGATAGTCATAAACTTCATCCACTACAATTCGGTTGCTCCTTTCCACAGAGAGGAGTTTTCCATTCTAATCCAAAAGATATTTTAAGCAGATAATTTTTGCCATAGAAAAACTTTATGAAATACATACCTAAAGAAAAATCTTACAAATTTGAACAGGGAGGAAGAAGGTCAATCTGAGATAAGGGTATCCCACAAGCTATGAAGACATTGTGTTCAAAAACTGTACTTGTAGATTTGAAAAAAGAGGCATTTTCTAATACAATTGCATTATGTGTAGAGATGAGAGAGTCAAATCTCCAAACCTGATCAGCCCCTAAAGAGCTATTTAATATAGGACTTCCCAGAGCATGCGTGACTTGGAGCCCTGAGAGTATTCTGGAAGACCTGTAGTGTTCTAAGGGCTGAAACTGAAATGAATTTTTTAATGTGTGTGTGTATATATATATATATATACACACACACATATATACACATACACACACATATATATAACATATATTGTATATATTTACATATATAAACAGATACATACTTATAAATAAAAAATCATATATATTATACAAACAGAGGTTCTGGAACGTGAGTGGCTTTTTTCTCTTTCTGACAAAGCTGCTAAGTGAGAGCACTGAGAATCAACCTCATTTTTTTCTGGTTCTGAGTTTCATTTTCTGATTGAGGAATTTCCCTTCCACTTTGCCTGCCTACTAGTAGAAGCTGGGATTCCCCCACACCACATCCCTGGTGTGTTTCCTGTGGTCCAAGAAGGAATTTCCAGCAGGCTGGAAAGGAGACTAAGGGTGGGGGCAGACTGGCCAGAGAAGGGCAGCTGTGGGCAGGAAGCAAAACAAGGCCAAGAGGTGGTGGTATACAAGGCTAAATATACAGCAGGTGATCTCAAGAATCAGGAAATTTTCAAAAGGAAGTTTTAAAACATAGGGGGAAATTCAAAGGTAAAACTTCAGAGGACGCAGTGATAACATACAAAGATCAGAATTTGGGGGAGAGACATGTCATAAATCGTATGAGAATGTAATGGTGGGAGGACGCAGAGCCGTAACTAAGACCTCACCTAAGCCATAGGGGAGGATAGGGAATAATATATCTTTTTTACCCATAAAAAGGTAAGTGAGCTTAGCATGTGTCATTAAGACTTTATGAAATGGAACTTAGAGGAAACATCAAAGAAAAGAAATTAGGGAGAAGCAATTTATGCCAAGGATAATGGGAAACCCATTCTAATAATACAATTACAGATCATCCTCATAGGACAAAGAGAGGCTAATGCAGCTGCACAGGGAACTCTTGGTTTTGCTCATATGTGAAGCAGTCATGAGCAGAATATGGAAACAAGAACATCCGCCACTGTGAATATGGATGAATAATGTCCGTAAGTCTTCTAAAGAATGGAGGCATGCAAAAAAAAAAAAAAAAAAATGAAGACACTGCAAAGGACTTTTAAAGGTATATGTGAAGCAGGGAGAAGAACACAGTTATTCTTACTACTAGGGGCAGGTATTATAATATTATACTGCAATATTATTGATTTCTTATACTACAAGTCAGTACAGCTACTGAGCATCATGCACACTGTGTTATTCTATGGGAATGGTACTTCCTGGATTTGGGCAACACAGTGGAGCTCCTAGCTGGACTTCCACTACCTAGTCTGGGAGGACTCCAAAGACCTTCATTTCTTTCACTCTCCTCCCTGGCCTATTCTCCCTGGTGATTTCAGGTTTTCATGTCCATTTTAATGTTCCTTATCATAGACTCATTGTGTCCAGGTCTGTATTCATTGCAGCTTTCCTGCTCCTAATTGAATTTACTACTACTATGTCATATATGTTGAGCCAGAAAAACACCAAATATGCCACTCATCTATTTTACACACACTCCCAGTCAAAGCTTTTAATCTTTCATTTTATTACATGAAAATATCTCTAGCATCTGCCACCTTCTTTCTGTTTCCACTTCTTTCTGTCCTGTCCTGGATCAGGACTCACACTCATAAAGTTCAAACACCTCAACAAGGTCCCCGTAACCATCATGAGCAACCCACAACCTTTGTTTCCATTCTAGTCCTAATTAAACCACTCAAGAGCTCTCAGCTCCCATCACAGTGAGCCATTCAGTGTGACCATTCACTGAATATACCCTTTGCTTTTCTGTTTCTGTTGTCTATGTTGCTCTTTCCTGTTAAGTGTAGTTGCAGTCTCTTGCCCCAGTTATCAACTAACAACATTCTATTGATAGATTTTTTAAAATAATATTTACCTTTTAATGGGAATGAAGTATATTATGGAAATTATTGATAATGGGCTAGATGTCAATTTCTAGTGAAAGTCTTGAATTAATTATTTAACAGATGGTTTATGAACCCTTAGAAAAGGAAGTGATGGTTAATATCAGCCAGCTTGCATTTGCTAACAACAATCATATCAAGGTAATCTCATTGTTGCCCACAATTGAATAGACTACAGGTTCACAGGAGTACAGCAGACACAGGGTATCTTCACTATTGTGAGTCACTTGAAAACTATTCTCATGATCTCTCTGTTAAACCAAGGGTACATTGTGAGCTGAATGATCAGATATAGAGCATTCAAGTGCCCTTTTAGTTAATTAAGCAACACCCTTGCGTTGTGGATGAATGGATCATATATAACTAGAAGGATCAAACTGGAGTCAACAGCAGAGCACTCTGTCCCTGGTGCTAGCCTCGTTGGTAGTTTTAGCAGGGGCTTGAGGGAGAACATATCATGCTGATCTCATCTACATGTCTCACAAACCTGCGTGTGATGGCTAATATGTCAGCATTCAAAATCAGAATTCCAACCTCTTGACATGTAGAATGGACTAAAAACAACAAATTAGCATTTAACAGAAATACATATAAAATAATGAACATCAGTTACAAATTCTACTCTACAAACAAAAATAGAGAGAACTGGCTTGATTTCAGTTTTTGTGAAAAGACTTGCCTGCCAACTCAGAATAAATCAACCATATAATGGGGCTGTCCCAAAGCTAAAACAATTATGGGCTGTGGCAATATTCTGTTCTGAACAAGTAAGGAAATGCTTCCTCTGTTACAGTGCTGGTTAGACGGCATATAGATGATTGTTTTGAACAGGTATTAGAAAGCTGTCCAGATCTTCAGAGTTCTAAAATGTTCATAGTGAGAATAATCAAATGGGCCAATGTTTCAACCCTGGAAACAGTTTTGAGAAATATAATCTAAATTATCTTCTTCCTATTTAGAAACACATTAAATTACCTTCTTCTCTATTTAGAAACACATTAATCTTTGGATCTAGCCAGTCTCACCATGCTCACCAGTTCTCCACAGCACTAGGCCCACAGGATGCCAACAGGTGCCAGTTACAAGAACTAGGAAATGAGAAGAAATATCAGGTATAGGTACAAAACTTCTTTGGGGTCGGCATGATGGCTCACACCTGTAATCCTTGCACTTTGAGAGGCCAAGGCAGGTGGATCACCTGAGGTCAGGAGTTCGAGACCAGCCTGGCCAACATGGTGAAACCCCATCTCTGCTAAAAATACAAAAATTAGCTGGCTGTGGTGGCGCACACCTGTAATCCCAGCTACTCGGGAAGCTGAGGCAAGAGAATAGCTTGAATCTGGGAGGTGGAGGTTGCAATGAGCCACGATTGTGCCAGTGCACTCCAGCCTAGGCGACAAAGGGAGAGATTCCATCTCAAAAAACAAACAGACTTCTTTGTGGTTGGCATGATGGCTCACATCTGTAATCCCAGGACTTTGGAAGGTCAAGGCAGGAGGATTGGTTGAAACCATGAATTTGAAACAAGCCTGAGCAACATAGTGAAACCCCTTCTCTACAAAAAAATTTTAAAATTAGCTGGGTGCAGTGGTGTGTGCCTGTGGTCCCAACTACTTGAGATGCTAAGGCTGGAGGATCACTTGAGCCCAGAAGTTCAAGACTGCAGTGAGTTGTGATTATACCACTGCACCCCAACCTAGGTGGCAGAATGAGATCCTATCTCTAAAACAAACAAACAAACAAAAACCTTCCATGCAACACAGGGCTTAAAATCAACCCAGCAGCCATGTCAGAAGTGTGGTAAGAGAATGTGGCATGAGTGAGATTGTCTTAAACCACCAATGGAAATGTTATTCAAGGTGAAAGTCCTACTAATGGGAGGTCACAGCAATGTCGTCAAAACTTATATCTCGGTGCCCTAGGCCAGTACAGAAGAGACTTTCCTACTGCCCTTGATTATAATTTTGACTTGTGTCAAGGATTTGCTTAGCTGAAGATCATAAAATGCTGTTACATTACATGTAACTATTATTTACTTAAGATGAAGTCTGTTTATGCTGAGGCTATTTTTTCATTACATTTTTAGAAATTAGAAAAATACATAGAAAAAGTTAGTAGAATAAATAATAAATAACTCACTTTAATTCTGACTTTTTCAGTCGTTAAATATTTTAATTAATAATCTCCAAGCATGGTGACCCAGCCAGGCCCCTGCACTTTCCTGCAGCCTTCCCTGGGCCAGGAGGCAAGGGCAGGTCAGCAATTACCTGCAGAGGGAGCAGCTGGCCCCACCCAGGCCCAGAAGGTGCGTGGCAACCCAATCAAGCCTCAATGCTCTGCTTAAGGCTATCCCTGGCCCAGAGGTAAGATCAAGCCCACACACATCTTTGTAGCCTAGTTTCTCCCCCTGCCCATCCCAAATTGCTGAGCAGCAATCCCAGATAACTCACTTTGCCTCAGAGCCTAGCATGTTGCCCTGCCCAACTACACATTCTAACAATGGTATTTCTTGGCCAGATGTAGGGCATTTGGGTGCCCTTTTAGTTAATTAAGCAACTCCTTCATGTTGTGGGTGAATGGAAGACACAAGGGTATTGCTCTGTGACTGCCTCTGATCAGGCAAAGTTGCAAACTATTTGGGAAGACAGTCTGCAACTTTGCCTGATCAGAGGCAATCACAGAGCCCAGCCAGCGGCTCAACCTGACCGTAGAGTTCAGAAAGTAGTCTCACTGGAACACAAAGTACAGCAAGCAATTCCACTTGACCTCAGTGCACAGAAAACAGCCAAGCCTACCTAGAAAACTCAACACCAAAGTCTGCTTATCTGGGGTTGCTACCAACTTGCCCACCTGGAATCCCAAGCTAGACTACATAGTGAAGGTCTGCTACCGCCAAAGATCACCTACAAAGACCAAAAGAGGTGGCTGTTTCCTCAACTGCATAGGCACCAATGCAAGGACCAATGATTATGAAAAATCAAGGAAATATGACACCACCAAAAGAAACTAATAAAGGCATCATAATGAAATTGGAAGAAGTAAAGATCTAAGAAATGACTGACAAAACTTCAGAATAATCTTCTTAAAGTAGTTTAGGAAACTACAAGAAAATATGCACAAAAAATAAAATAAATTTTAAAAACAATTTTCAAACAAAATGAAAAGTTTAATGGAGAAATAAAAAAAAGTTTTAAATAGAAATCCTTCTTGAAGTGTGGGTGTTTGAAGAATAAAGAATATAATACCCGAACTATAATTATCAACAGCAGATTTGATTAAGCAGAAGAAAGCATCAGTGATATCAAAGATGACGTTTGAAATTATCTAGTCAGAGGAGCAAAAAGAAAAAAGAATGAAAAGCCTTATGGAAATTATGGGACACCTTCAAGAGAACTCAGATTCACATAATAGGAATTTTAGAAGATGGAAGAAAAAAGAAGTCAGAAAGCGTATTTAAGGGAATACTGGCTGAAAATTTCCCAAATCTAGGGAAAGATGACATTCATGCATAGGAAACTCAGATGTTGCCAATCAAATTCAACCCAAAAGGGGTTTACCAAGATACATCATAATCAAATTGTCAAAAATTCAAAGACAAAAAGAGAATATTGAAAGTAGCAAGAGATGAGAAACATATCATGTTCAAGAAAGTCCCAATATTGCTATCAGTGGATTTCTCAGCAGAAACACTATAGGCCAGGAGAGAGTGGGATGATATATTCAGTGTTGAAGGAAAAAAACCCAAACAAACTGCCAACCAAGCAAAGCTGTCCTTCAGAAATGAGAGGGAAATTAAAACTTTCCCAGACAAACGAAAACTAAAGGAGTTCATCACCACTTGGTCTACTTTTAAGAAATGCTAAAGGGAATTATTTAAACTGAAATGAATGCCTGCTAATTAATAACAAAAAATATGGCCAAGCGCAGTGGCTCACGCTTGTAATCCCAGCACTTTGGGAGGCCGAGGCAGGTGGATCATGAGATCAGGAGATCGAGACCACGGTGAAACCCCGTCTCTACTAAAAATACAAAAAAAATTAGCCCGGCGTGGTGGCGAGCACCTGTAGTCCCAGCTACTCGGAGAGGCTGAGGCAGGAGAATGTCATGAACCCAGGAGGCGGAACTTGCAGTGAGCCGAGATCGCGCCACTGCACTCCAGCCTGGGCGACAGAGCGAGACTCCGTCTCAAAAAAAAAAAAAATAACAAAAAATATGAAAGTAAAAAATTCAATGGTAATAAGTAATACATAGTCATATTCATAATTTTCTAATAATGTAAGCATGGTATATAAAGCAATTTATCATTACTATGAAGGTCAATAGACAAAACTAATAAAAACAACCCTAGCTGTAATTAATCATCAACAAATAGAAACTACAACAAATGTAAAATTTAACATCAAAACCATAAAAGGTAAGGGGAAGGAAATTAAAGTGTACTTTTTGTATATAAAGTTAAGTTGTTATTGGCTTAAATAGCCTGTTATAAACTGTTCTATGGAAGCCTCATGGTAACCACAATACAAAAACGTGTAGTAGTTGCACAAAATATGAATATAAAAGATTCAAAGCGTAGCACCAAAGAAAGCCATCAAAACACAAAGGAAGACACTAACAGAGAAAAAAGTAACAAAAAAACCTACAAAACACACAGAAAATAAGTTACGAAATGGCAACAGCATGTGCTTATCTACCAATAATTACCTTGAGTGTAAATGGATTAATCAAACCATTTACAGTATGTCTCCAATCAAAAGACATTTAAAGGCTAAACGGGTTTTTAAAAATTCAGCCATATGTTGCCTTCAAGAGATTTACTAATAAGGACACATACAGACTAGAAGGGAAAAGATGAACAAAGATATTTCACACAAATGAAAACCAAGAGAGAGCAGGGATAGCTCTACCTATATCAGACAAAATAGACTTTCAGTAAAAAACTATAAAAAGAGACAAGAAAGATCATTGTATAATGATACAGAGTCCATTCACTAAGAGGATATAACAATTGTAGATACATAGACACCCAACATTAGAGCGCTTAAATATGTAAGGCATTTATTAAATGAAGAAAGAGATAGACTACAATACAATAATAGTAAGAAACTCAATACCTTAATTTCAACCATGGACAGCTCATTTAAACAGAAAATAAACTTCAAAAATTGGCCTTGAATTACACTTTTGACGAAATGGACCTAACAGACATATACAGAACATTCTATCCAACAGCAGCAGAATACACATCCTTCTCAAGTACACATAGAACATTTTCCAGGAAGGATATGTTCAGCTACAAGCTAAGTCTTAACTTTAAGAAAATTGAAATCATATCAAGTGTCTTTTGGGCTACAAAGGCATAAAGGTAGAAATCTAAAAACAGAAAATATCTTGGAAGATATGCACATATGCAGAAATGAAACAAAATGCTCCTAAACAACCAATGGGATAAAGAAGAAATAAAAAGGAAGTTAAAAAATAACAAGACAAACAAAAGTCAAAACACAATGTACTAAAACATGTGGGATGCAGGAAAAGCAGTCCTGAGGGAAATTTATAGCAATGAATGTCTGCATTGAAACACAGGAAAGATTTCAAATAAACAATCTAATGATACACAGAAAGATTTAGAAAAAGGGTCATAAATTAAGCCCAAAGTTTGCAGAAGAAAGGAAATAACAAAGATAAAAGCAAAAATAAATGAAACAGAGATTAGAAAAACAGTAGGCAAAAATGAATAAAACTAAGAGTTGGTTTACTGAAAAAACTAAAAACAAAATCAACAAACTCTTAGCTAGACTAAGAAAAAAGAGAACACTCAAACAGATAAAATCAGAAATGAAAGAGGAGACATTACAACCAATATCACAAAAATACAAAGGATTATAAGAAACTACTATGAACAATTATACGCCAATAAAATGAATAATCTAAAAGAAAAAGATACATTCCTAGACACATTCAACCTACCAAGATTGGATCATAAAGAAACAGAAAATCTAAACAGACCAATAATGAATCAAGAGACTGAATCAGTAGTAAAACTTCCAAGCTAATTTTATGAAGCAAGCATCACTCTGATACCAAAGCCAGAAAAGGCCAGTACAAGAAAATTACAGGCCCGTATCCCTGAAAAATACAGATGCAAAAATCCACAACAAAATGTTAGCAAAGCAAATTCAACCATACATTAAAAGAATCATTCACCATGATCAGCTGGGATTTCTCCCTGGGATGCAAAGATGATTCAATATACATGAATCAATAAATATGATAGACTACATTAATAAAATGAAAGATAAAAACTGTATGACTATCTCAATCGATGCAGAAATATCATTTGACAAAATTTAACACAGTTCATGATAAAAACCCTCAACCAATTAAGTATAGAGGGACTGTACCTCAATACAATAAAGGCCATATATGACAAACCCATAGCTATACTCAATTGTGAAAAGTTGAAATCTTTTCCTGTAAGTACAGATTAACAAAATAGGAATGTGCACTCTTACTACCTCTTTTCATCATAGTACTGGAAGTCCTAGCCAGATCAATTAGGCAAGAGAAAGAAATAAAAAGCATTTTAGTAGAAAAACAAGTAAAATTACCTTTATTTGTTGATGACATGATCTCATCTATAGACAACTCTAAAGACTCCACCAAAAAACTGTTAGAAGTGATAAATGAATTCAGTAAAATTGCAGGATGTAAAATCAACATATAAAAATCATAGTGTTTCCCTGCACTGATAATGAACTGTCTGCAGAAAAGGAAATTAAGTAAACAAGCCCACTTACCATAGGAACCAACATAGTAAAATAGTTGGATATAAATTTAACCGAGAAGGTAAAGGACCTATATACTGAAAATTATTTTAAAAAAACTAACAAAAGGAATGGAAGAAAACACAAATAAATATAAAAGTATCCTGTGTCCATAGACTGGAAGAATTAATATTGAGAAAATGTCCTTACTACTCAAAGTGATCTACATATTCAATGCAAACCCTATCAAAATGTCGTTATTTTTACAGAAATACAAAAAACTACACTTAAATTCATATGGAACCACAAAAGACCCCAAATAACCAAAACAATCTTGAGAAAAAGAACAAAGCTAGATGTTTCACACTCCCTGATTTCAAAATATATTGCAAAGCCATTTAAATCAAAACAGCATGGTACTGGCATAAAAACAGACACATCAACAAATGGAATATGATAGAAAGCCCAGAAAGAAACCCACACATGTATGGTCAATAGATTTTAAAAAAAAAAGATGCCAAGAACACACAATGGGGAAAGGATTATCTCTCCAATAAGTGGTGTTAGGAAAATCGGTTATCTACAGGGAGAAGAATGAAATTGTATCTCATAGCACATAGAACCCATCAATTCAAAATGGGTTAAAGAACGAAATATAAGACCTAAAGTTGTAAAACTTCTAAAAGAAAACATAGGGGGAAAGCTCTACAGCACTGTTATGGGCAAATTTTTTTTTGAATATGACCCTGAAAGCACAGGCAACAAAAACAAAAATAGACAAATGATATAGCATAAAACTAAGAAGCTTCTGTGTAGCAAAGGAAACAATGGAGTGAAGAGACTACCCACCAAATGGGGAAAATATTTACAAGCCATATATCTGATAAGCAGTTAATATCAAGAATTCATAAGGAACTCAAACACTGCATTAGCAAGAAAACAAATAGCCCATTTTAAAAATAGGCAAGATATCTGAAAAGATTTTTCTGAAAAGAAAGGATGCAAATGGCCAACAACCATATGAAAAAATGCTGAGTATCACTAATCATGATAGAAATACAAACTGAAAGCACAGTGACATATCACCTCACACTTAGAGTGGCTTTTATCAAAAAAATTAATCTGTTGTACATTGTTGGTAGAAATGTAAATTAGTACAGCCATTATGAGAAACTCTATGAAGTCTCATCAGAAAAACTAAAAATAGAACTGCCATATGATTCAGCAATCCCACTTTTGGGTACATATCCAAAGAGATTGAAATCAATATGGCAAAGGGTTAACTACGCTCCTATGCTTACTGCAGCACTATTCACAATAGCCAAGATATGGAATCAACCTCAGTGTCCATCAACAGAGGAATGGACAAAGAAAATGTGATACATGTACACAATGAAATACTATTCAGCCTTTACAAAAGGAAATTCAATCATGTGGGACAACATGAATAAACTTGGAAGCTATGCTAAGTGAAATAAGCCAGGCACAGAAAGACAAATGCTGCAAGATCTCACTCATATATAGGACCTTAAAAAGTTGAACTCATAGAAGTAGAGAGTAGAATGACGATTAGTAGAGGCTTCATTGGTGGGGAGAAGAGGGTGAATGGGGAGATACTGGTCAAAGAGTACAAAGTTTCAGATAGATAGGAGGAATAAGTTTTCAGACATATTTCATAGCAGGATAACTATAGCCAAAAATATTGTATTGCACATTTCAAAATAACTAAGAGAATAAGTTTCAAATGTCTGTCCACAAAAAAAAGTAAGCAAGGTGATGGATGTGTTAATTAGCTTGAGTTAATCACTCTATATTGTATACATATATCAAAACATCACATCAATACTTTTTTTTGTATGTGGTATGAGATACAATTTCATTCTTCTCCCTATAGATAACCAGTTTTTCTAACACCATTTATTGGAGAGGTAATCCTTTCCCCATTGTGTGTTCTTGGCATGTTTTTTTTAAACCTATTGACCATTAAATGTATTGTATACATTTAATCTATTGTAAATGTATACAATTATGATTTGTTAATTAAAAATAATTTTAAAATAAAGAAGTTGAAAAAAAAATTTTTAACAATCTGCAAGCCTGTTTTTAATTTGCCAATTAAAAATATTGTGGAATGCTCCAGAGACTCCAAGCCCAGGGATTTATTTCAGTTGTATACTCTGCATATCTGGTGGGTGTATCCCTGGTCAGCAGTTTCATCTGAATTCAATAAAGCCACGTTTTCATTCTCTCAGCCAGTGTCAGCTTCATCTATTCAGAGATGGGTCATAGGTATGACCCACCCACCACCTGAGAACCTGGGGATCAGCATGAAGGAAAAAGGCATTAGGTGTTTTTTCCTGCCTAATGCCATCACTTTTAGTGATGTACTACTGCCATAAGGTCTGTGATTTCCAGGTTACTATGTGACTGTATATGCATGTGTATGTGTGAGTGCACACACACATATGTGTAATTCACAAAACTAGGACCTGTCCAAACCTGTATCAGAAGTACAATTTTAATGACAGCCATTGTTCACCTATTCTTAGGGTAGCTGCCTGTTCACCATTAAACACATGTTGACGTTTGCAGTCAAAGCCCCAGGGAAGTGAAACAAAGCTTCCTTTTGTGAATGTCATACAGTTTTAGGGTTTAGTTTATAAAAGCAATATTTGAAGAGAGCTGACAACTATTATGCAACTTGTGCTCACCTGAAAAGTAAAAATTCATAGCTTTCACTTCAGGTGTATGATCATTGAAAAGCCAAACACATTTTCATCTGAAATAATGGGGACAATACTGCTTTACTGGCCTGAGAACAGCCCACCAAGACAACAAGACAGCTGCCATCCTGGATGGCAGATAGTTTGAACCAAAGGAAGTTTTGTTCTTGAGAGAGAACTGAAAATAATGAACAAAACTATTGGCTCTTCTTACTAACCTCATTTTAGAGGTTATGAAATGAATGTTTCTGAAATTCGGGTTTTATTGAGACCAGCATTCTTTCAGTGTCATATAAAAACACAAATGTGAGACCATACCCCATGCCGTTCGTCGGCCCTGTATATTTATTTCTGTAAAGGATGCGATAACATCTGTCCTGCTATTAGCCTGGAGTCTCAGGAATCAGGTAGGGAAATGTCTCCTCATACCATAGTAACTGTATCCCCAGGAGACTCTCATTCTTAAAATTTGGGGTGCATTAAACCATTAGATAAACATAACTCATCTTTCTGACTTTAATCAGTAGCAATTTAGAATGATATTTTTATATTAACAAACACATATATTATGAGGTTGAATATAAAATTATGCATAATTTTGAAGACAAAGTATTGGACTTCAAATAGGTATTGCAATTGTAGGAAGCGATTTAGATTCTATTCCTGGATTCCACCACCCAAGAGTCAACTGACAGGGGGCTCTGTTGGAGGAGACGGTTAGGCAGCATTTCATCATCTGCTAGTACTTGGAAACACCATAAAACACGATGGAAATATGAAATGCTTTTGTTATGGGAGTTCACGTACATGTGGTTCATAGCTCAAAGTCATTGTGAAACTTGCTCTTGTTCCCTTTTTCTCTTAGCACTGTACTCCTTTCCACCATCTCACCTCTGCAAGACATCTGTCACTCAGGCCCACCTTGGATTTGTCCTAACTGTCCTCCAAAAGCTGTCTTTTTGGGAATGTATTTCAGGCTCCTTTATCTTTCACAAACCCTTCAAGACTTATGTGTTGAGTGCTCCCTTCCCCTTTGCAATGCCTGTTGCTTTCCGAAGACAGTGAAAATGAGTGAACCTATCTTCCTACATTAGCAGATGTTAGTGGGTTTATGTCTAACCTCATGTGTAATATACTTGAATTTTAGAAGTTTCTCTGGTGTTGATCAAAAGGATGCCTCTAATAATTAGAATATCAAGCTCTGTGGCTTCCCAGGGGACATGATTATTTTAGAAAGTCAGATCTCCTGCAGAGGCACAGGGTCAGTTTCTGAGAAGCTGTATACCTCAGATTCTCAAACACGCTTTTCCGGGAAAAGCCCATGAAGATGATACCATAAAAACAATGCTCTTATATTAATTTTAGAGAATTCACTCTTACCTTGTACCAGGTTACCTCTGGACTTTGTGCATCACTTTGGCAGCTGAGACTGGGGCAAGAAATAGAGCCAGTGCTCCCAAGAAGTAGGTCTTGCTTATGTGATGCAGAATTCTCACAGGATGCATTTGTCTGGGGCTTAACTTCTAAAATCATCTTGACACAACAGGCTACATCACAGGGGCTCCTAGGAAATTAACAGGATCCTGTGAACATAGATATTTTGTCTAGATAATAGAGGATTTGGAAATGTTTTCAGATAGAAATGCATTTGGAACATACTTAATCATCTTGGGTCTACAAATATATGACCCAGAATTATTCACCCTTGGGGTCAAAAAGCGAAGGGTACATTTGTCCTGAATGATGTGAGGATAGCTTTTCCTAATGTCCTCTAATGGATCTCCATTCGAAGGTTGGCGGCACCATTGGACATCAGATAGGTCCTTACTACCCGTGAAGGGGAGGGGCTCAGGGACTTGTGTTGGTGAGAGTCGATTTCTGTGGCAGAAATGTGATTTCTGTGGCTCTGGTAAATCACAAAATAAGACAAATTCCTCTTCACTGCTTGTAGAATATGTCCAAAGGAGTTTTTTTGTGGAACAACCTGAAAATCATAATAAACAAAACAACATGGAAACACATTAGAAAATGGAATTCTAGCTTATATTTACATCTAGTACTTGACTTAACAAGAGATTAAGCTTCCCTGTGTGTCTTTCTTCTTCACTGTCCATTTTGTAGGGGAAAGGAAGTGCCTGTTCTAATTCCCTCCCAGTGGACTCCAGCATCACCAGCAGCAGCCCTGGTTTCCTGGAAAAGATGGTAGAACCCTGGCTCATCCCTCGTCAGCTGCTCTCACTGAACACTCAACTACAGTAACAGGGTACCTCAACAATGCTTGGTGTCAGCTGAAAGCTCTTCATCCCAATAATTCTCCTCTCAGTCCCTTTTTAACAGTAGGATGGAAAGGTTGTGTATTAATATATCACACTGCTGATATATCAGGTTATCCATCACTTTACGTTTGACCACAGACTCACAGTGCTAACATGAAAAGTGAAAACCCCTACCTGAAATATTAAATCCTTTAATTCTCTCTCCTGCGACAAGCCAAAGAAATATCCAGCCCAAATAGAGCATTGTTCTCCTATGTTCCTGTCATCACTCCAATAACTTCATTCCGTTGCCAGAGTAGAGTATTTTGAGATTCAGAACTCTGCCCTGAGTATCCCCTTCATTTCTGTAAATCAAGAAATGGGAAATGAAGAAATCAGAACCAGTGAACAAAGTGCAACTCACACAGGAAGCTTTGAAAGGGCAGGTCCTACCCAAACCAGCCTTCACTTGCCTATAACTTACGTGAGTATTTCCAATGGTGTGTAGCAACCTTTTCACTTGTGTTATTTCTTACTAATCATCTCAAGCTCCCGATATCCCTAAGCTCTATGCAGTGTGTTCTTGTAATGCAATTCTTCCCCTCATTAATCTTTTTTCTTTGATGTGCTCACCTAGCACATATATTTCCATGAGTAATTTGGAAAGAGTTATGTTTAACTTTTCCTGAAAAAATGACCCAAGTTGAATTAAAATGTCAGATTTTTCATGGTTAGGAAAGCTAGAGATATAGCTCCTATTGATAAAATTTGAGAATGTTTGCACATACTAGTCTGTACTATTAAAGAATAGAGGCCACCTGCCTCTCCCTTCCCCACATGCAAGAGGGAAAGTTGTCACTGGATGGCATCACTATCAACTCTTTCAAATATGAAAGGGGGAGCAGGTCCCCTCCAGAGAATCAGATCTGGGCTGTGTCCAAAGGACTTGTGTCCCCTCTGTTGATAAGGTAGTCACAGGACCTTTCAAACCACTTACTTGAAATATGGTGGGGATCCAGCTGGAGAATTCCCAGGGCAGCAGTGTGGGGAGGGGTATGGCTCGGAGCGGGGTCTGGGTTTCAGCAGCTGGAGGGAGCCTGGGGCATCTGTAACAAGCCTGGAGTGTTTCTGTTGTCCCACAGGGGAGGGCAGATGAATTTCCCTAAGGAACCTCAGCCTTTAAGAGTAGGCCAGGGCTAATGGAAAATAAAGAATGACAAACCTAAAAGGAATGCAAGGAGCAGAGCAGAGAGACCACCTTGGTAATCCAGACAGAGAAAGCTTGGAGGAGAGACTAGACATCAGTTTCAGAAGCTGCAGAGGAGTTGGGCATCAGAAGGACTAAAAAGTGTCCACCAAAGAGTCTTGGTTTGGCCACCAAAATCTCAGCATGTGCAGCTGGGGTGAGATAACAGATTGCTTCAGGGTGGAGAGAGAGGAGTAGAGGGAATGTGGGGAAGAACCATGCCTTCTAGAGGCTGCATGATGCAGGAAGACAGGAGGAAGTGTTTGCTCATTTCTGGAGATGAGAGGGCTTTGGGCAGGATTCCACTTGGAGGGGAATGTGTCAGCAGGTCAGTGAGGACAAATACAAGTGAGAGTGAGGAGAGGGTGCATGGACTGCTTTCTCCCAGGAAGCCAGAAGAAGTGGGGTCCCTGATACCATGGAGAGATTAATCTTGGACAGGAGGCAGGTAGAACCATGCAGGTGAGAAGGAAAGTCTGTCCAGACCACTTTGTCCAGGTGGAACCAGAAAGTACAGGAAAGTACAGGATGCTACCTCCTGGCTGCTGATGCTGACCTGGCTGTCTGCTGACAGCAAGGAGTGTTCATGGAAGAAAGAAAGGGGGTTCTGTGCAATGCGCCTTACAGAATGCCAGGGATAGGTGTTAAGGTCACTGCATTATCCCCATTGCTGACAACTGACAGTTGTTCTTACAAGGACTGCAATCAAGGAACAAGGCAGGATCAGCAACGGCCTTTAAAGATATGGTCTCCCCACTTGCCTTTCCCTTGTCCGCAAAGTCTCCGGAAGAACAGTCTTCCACCTCCACCACCAGACACATCTTCCTAAGAAGCAAGCCTGAGTATTTCATTTCCATGCCCAAAACGTCACCAGCTCCCGCCACCCATGTGATGAAGCACAGATTCCAGAACACCATGGACAAATGCTGTAGCGTTTGGCTCTCTCATGTCTTATCTGATTTCTTCCTCAGAGAGTCGTTCCCTGACCACCTGGATGAAGAAGCGCCTCTCTCCCTTCTTGCCAACGACCATCTCTCTTGCTACTCATTTTAAATGACTTTCGTCTTAGCACATATTGTTGTCTGAAAATATCTTATTCCTAAAACTTCTCCCCAACTAGAATATAAGTTCCATCCCAGCAGGAACTGAGTTTGTCTTTCTGAGTCCTGCAGCCTCTCTGCAGGAATAGAGCCTAGCTAATAACAGGAGCTCAGTAGAGACTTGTTCAGGATTTAACCGTGCTGCAGTAGGTCAGTTGTTCCTTACACCTTGTCCTCCCACTAGATCGGGAGCTCCTGAAGAGCAGAGATCCCATTTCAGAAATCATATATCCTGATCCCAGGAGAGTGCCAAATGAATAATTAGTAATACAATCTGTGTTCTGAAAAAATGATAAACACTTCCAGAGCCATCAGAACAAACACATAGCAATCTATTATGGTGATTCACATACTGTGTGGCTCCAGTTAAGTCACTTCGGCTCTTTCTGGACTTCAGCTTTCTTACCTGCAAAACAAAATGTCTGGACTGTATCAGTAGTTCCTCCACCTTAGAATGAGGGAATCAGAATTTCTGATGTTTAAGCCAGGATATTTGTAATTTTAAAAGAAGCTCCCTGACTTGTAAATCATAAGATCAGATGATTGCTAAGATCATCCCAGCTCTACCATCCCACAATTTATGTCTAAATGTCCAAGCCTATAGCAAATTAGTTACCATGATGCCCAGAAGTCTCCAGCCCTCAGGAATTTCCGCCAACCTTGAGATGACAGATACTGCCTACTGATGCACCCACCCACCCACTGGCCTCAGACCTCCGGCTACCTGGGGCTGATTGCAGGCTGCAGCTTTCACTCTGGGACAGTGTTTCTCAAATCATCTTGAGTATAAGAATCGCCCGAAACACTTATTACAAATGCAGATTTTGGGGCTTCTTGAGGACTTATTAAATCAGATTCTCAAGGAGAAGAACAATGGAACCTACAGTATAAACAAGTGTCAGAGCCGCCATGCTCATCCGGGAGACATCTTTGGGAAGCCCTGCTCAGGGATAAGCATAGAGCTTGGGGAGGCGGGTCAGTGCTGAGTTACAATAGCTGTTGCCAGCATTGTAGGCAACTGACCAATGTGAGCCCAAGCCCATTCTGGAAGTCTCATTTATGTGGGACAACACACCCACACTGTGTGGCTTGCTTGTTAATATCTATCTTTTGAAGGCCGTCTAATGTCTAAGTGATGTCTTCCATGCTGCCATCACTAAAATGCTTCACTGAATCGGAAGGAGCCACCCAAATGCAGAGTACATCATTTATTGAGCACTGGGCAACTTAAGCCAAAGCAAGCTTCAGACTCTGCTTGTGGGAATAAAATAATGTGGCACTCATTTACTTTCTGTAAAGTGAAGCAGGGTGCTGTCCTTCTCGTATTACAGATGGACAACTAAGGCTCACATTGCTTGGAATGGCAGTGCCCATCCTCAATGATAATCGCATACCTGGTAAGTATTAGAAGGGGGATTCATATCCAGATGTAGGGGGTCTCAAAGCTTCTGATTTCCCCATAACCATACGCTGTCCTTCACAGAAGGAATTGAGAGCCCAAAAGTGCTGGGAGAATCTACAGAATCTCTTCTTCAATTATTTTCCAGATGCATTTTTTGAGAATCACATCTTTTGTTAGAGGATGAAGATTTCTCTTTCAGTTGATCAAGTCTACACCTTCAGCTGTCTCTGGGAGAAATAATGAACCAAACTTTCCCCACAAAACTTTGTGGTGGGAAATGGGGAAGAGAGAGGAAAGCGCTGGAGAAAGCAGTGTCAACAGAGATCTGAGACCCAGGGAGAGAAACGTCACCATCAAAGGCAGACTTAAACCACTTTTCACAGAGAACACCTGCAGACAGAGATTTGGTCTCGTGTAATAGTGACAGTATTTAATTCAACTGATATCATTATGATTCTCAGATGCTCCGTGGTGGCTTTAGACCCCATTGTCTAGGGATAACAGAAAATGAAGCTGTACTGCCTGCCATCAAAGATGTTACAGTTAAGTTTAAATGGGCATTCAAATTTGGCAAACATCTTGAATCTCTCTGCTCTTAGCCCTTCCTGTAAAATGCTCAAAGCACTATAAACAGGTTAATTTTATAACCATCAGTTTTTTTAAGTGAAGACTCCATATATATGGAGATGTAAATTTTGTTATTAAATAACCCATTTGTTATTCTAAAATATTTCTTGAAAAGTAATTGTATTAGCAACTCGTTTTTTAAATTATTTAAGCTATTCTCCCAATTTATGTTTTCTGGTTAGGAAATCTAGTGAAAAAAAAGAAGTATTACTCTCTTACCTTTATTTCCTGCTCTTAAGACATAAAAAAAGAGGAAGGAACTTCAAGTCCTTATTTCAGTGACTGCCGGCTTTTGTATCTGAAGGAAAATATGTGAAAATATCCATTTTCAAAGGGTTCTAGTATATTTCTTCCTATCCAGAGAGATACCTAGAGAAGACACAGTAGCCATGTTACTCACACCAGCGCAAAAATAAAGGGTTATAACTGGAGGAAAAAGGAAAACCTTATTTTGTAAATGACCACTGACATTTTGAAATGGATGGTCATACAGAGGAAAATCAAATAAAGTACTTCTTTCTATAGGAAGTGCTCTGAAGAAGAAGCATCTCAAACTCTGACCAACCTGCTTGACGAGATAAAGTTTGTGGTTGGGTTTAGTTGAAAGAGTGAGTAAGCTGGTTTCCTTTACAGGAATTTCCTGTAAAGAATATTAACTCTCAACTCAATTTCTCAACTGTGGGTTTTGGTTTTCTTCTTGTAAAACTAACCTCCAAAAGTGTGACCTTTGAGATAAACACTAAAGCCTATATTGTCATTAACTTTCTAATTTTGAAAAAGAAAAATTACCTCTCCACCACCAACTTTATAAAGCAATAATTTATTAATACACAAAGGAAAATAGATTTAAAGTCTAAAGTTACTTGGGTTTTTTTGTTCCTATTGAGAGACAGTTTCTGAATATAACATATAATTGAAAACTCCATTGTTCCTTTGATAGAGCAACTGAAACCATTTAATACTTAGATACTCTGAGACCACAATAGTTTTAACGAGTTTTGTCTAGAAACCATCTTGGTTAAGTCTAGATAACATCCTCCATCAAGAGTCTAGTATTCTAATAAAGGTAAGGCTGGCACAGCTGAGCACATCAAAGCTCCAGGCTGCTTCTACACATATATAGAGAATAACATGAAATGCAAATGAAAACTAAATTTACTTTGGTATGAAAGCAAAATAAGTGTTTACCTGAGGTGAGGGTAGGAGGATGCAAGAAGAATTAGTAACTGTAGACAGGAAGGAGCCCCAAAAATGTATCCACCACTGGTCATGAGTCTACCTAGGATTCCAAGAGGATGTGAGGGTTTGTTCCAAACCTATTCCAAGAGTGGTAACAAGGAGCAGTGAAACAGACACTGCAGGCATGTGTTGCTTCAGGCTTACAATGTCATGTGGCAACAGGCCCAGTAGTAAGAACAAAGGCAGGAGACCCAGGAAGTTTTGGAGAAATGAGGTTGAATGGATGAAAAAGGCTAATAATAAGGTGTTGTTTTGGTAAGTGTTCAATAACCATTGAATGGAACTATATTCAAGTGAATTGGGGTGTAGAAGCTGTCCTTGTGAAGATTCAGAGATCTTGATGCAGACCTCAAAACTGAATCTAAAGTTATTGCATAAGCCATGCTTGCATTGCTATAAAGAAATATCCGAGACTGGGTAATTTCTAAGAAAAGTGATTTAATTGGCTCATGGTTCTGCAGGCCGCACAGAAAGCAGAGTCGCATCTGTTCCTGGGGAAGCCTTAGGAAGCTTCCAATCATAGCAGAAGGCAAAAGGGGAGCAGTCACATCACATGGTGAAAGCAGGTGCGAGACAGGGGTGGATGCAACACACTTTTAAACTACCAGATCTCACTCACTATCATGTGGACAACACCAAGGGGATGGTGCTAAACCTTCATGAGAAACCTGACCCCATGATCAGATCACCTCCCACCACGCCTCACCTCCAACACTGGGAATTACAATTGAATGTGAGATTTGTGCAGGAACTAATATACAAACTATTTCAGTTATTTAGTTGTCTCCTAAAGTGCATTTGGTCACTTTAATAGAGTTTGAACAGGGCTTACAGGAGATGGAAAGTCTTGCTGTAGACATTGTGGAGCTAGTCTCTAAAAATGGCTGTCATCAATTCTTCCACCAACTCCTCACCTTTCCCCATTTACTTCCATGTGCATTTTGTTTCTCACATCAAGAGATAAAATGTGTTTTCTCTGTCCTTGAATCTAGGCTGGCTTTATGATTTGCTTTTGATGAAAAGAACACAGTGGAAGTGACACTGTTGCCAGTTGCAGACCAGTTTTTAAAAGATCTTCAGCTTCCAATTCCTCTTTTGGGAGCCAGACACCAAGTAACAAGCTCACCTTGAGATCACCTTACTGTAAAGAAGCCTAAGCTAGGCAGTTGTGAGAATAGGAGAGAAAGAGATGCTAGGCCAGGCCCCAGCTGTTCTAACCAACCCAGCTTCAAGCATGTGAGTGAATACCTACAGCAGATGTGACATGCAGAAGAACAACAGCTCAGCTGAGCCCAACCCAGATTGCAGCATTGTGAAAAATAATACATTGTTAAGTTTAAGTCACTGCGTTAGGTTTAAGTCACTAAATTTTGGGGTAGTTTGTTAGACAGCAATAGATGATGGAAAAATATATTACCATATTACCATTGGCCAAATGAATTCTATTTCACTTGAGATAAATTCCTGGATGAAATGGAAATTAATCCATTTGGTGAATTTATGTTTCAAATTATGTTGTGCATACCTATTATTTTCTCAGAAATATGGTTCAAGGAGAAATAAAACACTTTTTTGACTTCCAACTATTCATATTTTTGAGAGAGAAATAATTATAGTGCATAGTCATGAATCTAATCCAAGAAACATATACTATCCATCCTCTACCTGCAAGATCTTTTGCTGGTCAACCTAAAAACAAGCTGTGTCATAATTAATATAAGTAGAGACTTTATTTGGGAAGAGCTTGAGGATCACATTGTGGGACCATAGATTCAAGTTGTTCTGAATATATTCTCTGATTAGCAGCAGTTACAAGTAGATTTTTAAAGGAAAATAAGAGGCAGTTTCTAAGTTGTTTAGCAAGAATTACATTAAAATAAGACAAGCTGTTGATTGGCTATCCATATTATCTGTCTCACAATGTTCAAGAACCTGAAGATAATGAGTGAGGTAGCTAGTCAGAAACAAAATGACTTTAAACAATTGCCCTAGGCATGAGTGCAGTGGGGGGTGAGAGGTGGGGAGCATGACTGAAGTCACGTACTCATATCTCTCTGGGCCTAATAAATTTTGCATACCTCAGATAGCTCACACTACTCTGAGATCTTTTTCTTCTCTCTTTTCTCCCCCATTTGATGAAAAATCTTCCCATGGAAGGACTGATGATCAAACTCTGCTTGGGTTAGAATAATAGGCATCCTTCATCTCTTGGCATCCCAAGGAAGGCCCATTCCTAGATAGATCCCAGTCAAGTGATTTATATAACTTCCATTGCTTGTTGAATTATCTCTAGTTTTTGAAGTTTTATGCTTTTGTTTTTCTTGGAAGAAGTACAGCAATGAGAGATACGTGGTGAAACCTATTTCACTGAGGATTCAATCCAAATTTTAGGAAAATAATAAAAACTCAAAAACAATTAACGGTCAGGGCTGTGATCTAATAAGAGGTATGCTATAATCTTCCTTGGAAACATAATTTTACTCTCTCCAGCTTCCCATTTCTACCAAAGATAAATCTTACCAGGATCAATTTACTTGTAAAATAAGATACAGTATTATACTTGGTCTGATTATTTGCATAAAGTGCAACAAGAATCATGATTAGGCCTATAGGCTCTTTTAAGTTGGCTTTGCTGGAACTTTCATAGGGCATTTTGGATTACACTTTTAAAAGCCTCGAGGTTAGGAAGCCAAGCCAAGAATTTGCCACCAGAATGTACCTGTGATACCTGTACAAACTGGGTAAATTCCTCTCCTCTTGAGGTTCCAACATGTCTTGAGGACCCTAGACCGGTCAGAAAATGACATTCTTTACTTACTGCAAAATTAGAAACCTTAAAAAGGAGCCATGTAGACAAGTTACTATGCCATCCTTTTCAAGAGGCTTTTGATTGGTTCTATAAAGTCAATTTCAATTCTTCAAAGTAGTCTGGTTATATCTGAAAATATGCCATTCCAGTCAAAGCCTTGGTAAAATAACTAGTATCTCCAATTATGTCCTGTTACAGAAAACAGATTCTTATTAAACTTATGCAAATAACTGCATTGCCAATAAAATAAAAATACTCACAGATAGTTTCCAAATTTTGGAGAAATCAGGTGGAGAGAAAGGCAAATGCTTCAATTTTACCCACAAAGATCTATTTTACCCAATGGCTATAATCTACAAATAGCTGAAAAGAATTTTTTTCATGACTCTGGCAAACAGAATATAAAAGGAATCAGCAATGCTTCAAATAAAACATCCTAAAAATCATTTCAGTCCACTATCACTTCAGTCCCATGTCATTAACTTTTCTTGTGCTTGAGGTTGGGCTAGCAATCTTCGTGAATGCATCAGTTTATGAGAGTTCTGAGTGTTTTTACACAGTCCAATCATATAATATCTAAAGTAATCAGAAACCTGTATTCAAGAGTACTTGTCAAGGTACATTTTCAAGAATCTCCTTGGAGAAAAAGCAAATTTTGGACTATAGCTGATTATAAACCATTTTTTGAGAAGAATCAAAGTAAGACAACAAATGTCTGTGGATGACAAAGGACTTAGTACTCGAAGTCTTTAGCCATGGCTAAAGATGCAAGTGACAAGAAAATTTGGTTATTTCTGTGGCAGACAACATTTTAACATAACAACCATAATTATGTCTGACAATGTATATAAAGACATATCAGAATTTTACAAATTTCACATGATTTTGGAGCACATATTAATAATATATCCACACCAATGATGCAGGATTTTTGCTCCTTAGCTCAGCTAGGTCTGGGTTTTTGTCTCATAACCAGGAAGACATATACACTCAGACATCATATAGTGAGTGGAGTAGAATTTATTAAGTGAAAGGAAGGCTCTCAGTAGACAGGGACCCTGAAAAGCAGGTTTCCGGCTGCCCCCTTCACAGTTGAATACCAGGGCACAAGGTGTGAATTCCTGGCAGCTCCACCCCATCCTTCCAATGCACATGTGGGCACTTAGACTGACTTGCTCCACATCGATTTATTTTCCTTACTGCACACGTGTTAAGGGATGGGATTTTCCACTGTAGGCATGTTTAGGCAAGCCTCCTGTGCAAGTTCCCTTATCTGCACAAAACAACTCATGTAAGAGCTTGTGGGGTGGGTCAACAGTTCTCTGGGGACCTTTCCCTTACTGTCTGCCTAAGGCAAGCTGGCTAACTCCTTTCATTACCCCCTCCAGGAGGGGAGACCCCCAACTGCTATTGGAGAAAGTGGATAATGACTGTTCTTAACTGCTTCCTGCTGACAGGGTGTGCTGTTTGGGGAAAGCTGAGTTAGGGCTCCTCCTGAGTACGGTTTAAGGGTCCCTGGAAGAATAGCACATCCATGCATGGATTCATTTGCATCATCATTTGAAGTTTGATGGCCTCTAAATGAGAATAAACAATTTGGGTTACTAGCAGACATATATAAAAATGAAACAAGGGGGGAAGGACAGTTCAAAAATCCCAAGGCTGCCGACATGCCCAGATAACTGATGGCTACAGCTATGCCTGCTAAGATTTGGATGCATGGTGCTTTGCTTTGGTTAGCTCCCTTGGTCTTATTTTCCCAAAAAAAAAAAAAAAAAAAAAGAACTCTCTGGGTTCACCTGGCAGGATTTGCAGGATAATTGGTCAGAATTAAAATATTGATCCAGATTTTTATATTACCTATCCCTTTTGTTTCTTCTGAGCTGCAGCCAGAGATCACTGGTTGGTTCACAGGAATAAGCAAGGTTAGTCTAAAATGTAGGCAAAATCTTAAAAACAATTGATGAGATTAGAATTTAATGACAAGTATATATGTTTTGAAACATAATTTTTCTCTCTCCGGTCCTCATTTTTATCAAAAACAAATCACGATAAGACTGAGTTGTTTGCAAAATAGACTTTAGTCTTATACTTGGCCTGATTATTTGCATAAAGTGCAGCAAGAATAATTATTTTCCACATAGACTTTTAAATTGGCTTTGAGGGAACTGTATTCCACAAGAAATCTCAGATAAGACCTTTTGAAGCCCAGCCTAGCCATGGGTTTGTACCCTCAAACACCTATGAGTTTTGTGAATTTTTCTCTTAAGTCCCAAAAACATAGGGCCTGTTAGAAAATGATATTCTTTAGTCACCACAGGTTAGGAATCCTGTGCAGGGACAGTGTAGACAAGGAATGAGGCCAGTTTTCCTAGGGGGCTTTTACTGGCTCTTCAAGTCAAGCCAGATTCCTTAAGTGGAAGCATAACCTTCCAGTCAAAGCCTTGGTAAAACAACCAGTTTCTCCAATTGTGTCCTGTTACAAAAGAAAATGGACTTTTATTACACTGATGCAAGTAACTGTATTGCCATAAGCTAAGAACACTTACAAATAGTTTCCAAATTCTGTAGAAGCCAGGCAGAGAGAGAAACAAATATGCTCCAAATTTTGTTCAGAGGAGTATAGCTTACTCAATTATTAAAGACTGTAGATAGCTCAAAATAAGTTTCCTTGCCTCTGAAAAACAAGGATCAGCAATGTTTTAAGCCAAAAGTTAAAAAGATTACTTCAGTTTTCTATTAGTTCAGTCTATTCCATTAACCCTTGTTCTGCTTGTATTCACGAACATTTCAGCTCTTCATGAATACTGTACATTTCCCTCTATTCCAATATTATAATCTCCAAAGTTCTCAGAAACCTGCATTTTAGAGCACCTGTCAAAGTTCTAGAGCTGATTACAAACCATCTTTTGACAAGAATCAAAACAATACAACAATTGTCTATAAATGACAAAATGTCCACCATAGTTACAGCCAAGAACACGATTGACAAATAAATTTGGTTATCTCTTTCTTGGCTTTCCTAAGCTAAAATAATAGGTGACACCAGTTTTGTAAACTTCAGTGCGGGTGAGGAGGGGCTGGAAGTTGTAGAGTCAACCCAAAATGAAGTGAGCCATCTGTTTTAGGAAAGCAAAGCAGTAGACCAGAGTCAACGGCTGGTGGGTGGATGGGAGCATGTAATCCAAACCCTCAACCAAAGGCCAGAAGAACTCAAAATTGTTCACTGGTCAGCCATCTGAGACGAAGTAGGGCTGTCCAGAGGCAATATGGCCCTTGTCAGCTCTCAGGGCCTCTGAGGCCAGAATATGAGCCTGCACCAAGTTATCCACATGGGCAGACTCAACCAGGCTTCTGGGATCTCCACAGACAAACTTGAATGCATCTTTCTTGATGTAGCTGACTATTCTGGGAACGTTTCTTTGTTCTCCAGGCCCATAGATGCCAGCCAGCCTCAGAGCACAGGTTCTTAAGGCACCATCACCTCTGTCCAGGTGTGTGCTGTTTGCCTCCAGAATCTTCTTCTCTGGCACCCCCTCCTCTGGCAAGCCTGGAGGATGTTGTCTGTACCCCCAATTCTGACTTCTTTGATCAGGTTTTGATTTAGTCGCTCCTTCCCTGACAAACCATAAGAGGCAATATGGAACACACATTTGACATCTGCGTCCCGGAAGGCTTTCTCTATGTCAGAGAGGTGGCGGATGTCCCCATGTACAAACTTGATTCCTTCTGGAATGGTTTGAGCAGGACTGCTGATGTCAAATAGAATTATGTGGACTCCCTTTTGGTTCAGAGCACGGCCCAGGTGGAAACCAAAATAGCCACCTCCTCCTGTAATGAGGAAAGTTTCCTTTGGAGATCTTTGGGGGTCCATATGTGGCAGTCAAAAGACAACTGGACAAGAGCAGGAAGAAGGGCTTGGCCTGCAGACTGAGGGAGGTGGGCTGGCCCAGGCCTTGGGAGCCACCTGCTGCCTCTACTCGGGCACTGGAGCCCTCAGAATGGCCTCTGGTAAGTTATTTTAATTATGTTCTAGTCACAGATAAGGTCTTACTCTTTCCAGCATAGTTAAGGGGGTGGGTAATTCCATATGTCCACAGGCCTTACCAAATTGTAAAGTATACAAAATCAAATGGTTCTCAAAAGCAAATCTAGTATCTGACCCACATAATTTAGACCATATATTTACATTTGAAGACATTTGCACTTTACCAATTATCTTTAAAATTGTTTTTATGTTTCAAAGATTAAAGTCACATGAACTAAAAGGCATCACAGCTTTTATTTCTCCTTGAAAAATATTTGATCTAAGTGCTTATTTTTCTTTAGGTCAATGAATTAGAGCTCTGTTTTATATAACCATCACACACATAACATATATATGATTACACAGACAGACAGAAGAAGATCCAGTAGTTGTAAGATTTTTCATTTGGAGCCGAGCATGGTGGCTCACACCTGTAATCCCAGCACTTTGGGAGGCCAAGATGGGCAGATCACTTGAGGTCAGGAGTTTGAGACCAGCCTGGCCAACATGGTGAAACCCCATCTCTACTAAAAATACAAAAATTAGCTGGGTGTTTTGGTGTGCACCTGTAATCCCAGCTACTCGGGAGGCTGAGACAGGAGAATCACTTGAACCCAGGAGGCAGAGGTTGCAGTGAGTAGAGATTGCAGCATTGCACTCTAGCCTGGGTGACAGAGCAAGACTCTGTTTCAAAAATAAAAAAAGACTTTTTTCATTTGTCAATCTCCTAATTGGGTCATTGGCCTCAGGGTGGAGTCCTTCAAGAAGAAGGGCTAGGAAGGCATGCAGTTTTCAGGGCCCAAGAAACAGGAATAGCTGGAAAACAAAAACAGATTTTGGGAGGGATTTATCTGTTTTTAATTCCTGGGGTTCTATAAGGAAAACAGAGCTTTCTTCCCAAAATGGGGTCTGTGGCACCTTCTCTGTTTTTCCCAAGGAGTCCCGTGCTCTCACAAGTTATCTTAGGGCCTCTCATGCGTGCACCGAGAGTGGCAAGACAAAATGGAGAAAAGTAATTCAGTTGACTGAGAAAAAGCCTTTTTCCAAAAAAACAAGATCCAAGAAAAAAAAAAAGGCCTTTTAAATATACCAATAGCTTGGATATCCGCTTTTAATTAAGCTGAGCACCCTTTAAGAAAGTTCAGAGCAGAACTGAAGGAAACAGAGACACAAAAAACCCTTCAAAAAATTAATGAATCCAGGAGCTGGTTTTTTGAAAAGATCAACAAAATTGATAGACCGCTAGCAAGACTAATAAAGAAGAAAAGAGAGAAGAATCAAATAGATGCAATAAAAAATGAAAAAGGAGATATCACCACCGATCCCACAGAAATACAATCTACCATCAGAGAAAAACTACAAACACCTCTATGCAAATAAACTAGAAAATCTAGAAGAAATGGATAAATTCCTCGACAAATACACCCTCCCAAGACTAAATCAGGAAGAAGTTGAATCTCTGAATAGACCAATAACAGGTTCTGAAATTGTGGCAATAATCAATAGCTTACCAACCAAAAAGAGTCCAGGACCTGATGGATTCACAGCTGAATTCTACCAGAGGTACAAGGAGGAACTGGTACCATTCCTTCTGAAACTATTCCAATCGATAGAAAAAGAGGGAATCCTCCCTAACACATTTTATGAAGCCAGCATCGTCCTGATACCAAAGCCTGGCAGAGACATAACCAAAAAAGAGAATTTCACACCAATATCCTTGATGAACATTGATGCAAAAATCCTCAATAAAATACTGGTGAACCGAATCCAGCAGCACATCAAAAAGCTTATCCAGCATAATCAAGTGGGCTTCATCCCTGGGATGCAAGGCTGGTTCAACATATGCAAATCAATAAATGTAATCCAGCATATAAACAGAACCAAAGACAAAAACCACATGATTATCTCAATAGATGCAGAAAAGGCCTTTGACAAAATTCAACAACCCTTCATGCTAAAAACTCTCATTAAATTAGGTATTGATGGGACGTATCTCAAAATAATAAGAGCTATCTACGACAAACCCACAGCCAATATCATACTGAATGGGCAAAAACTGGAAGCATTCCCTCTGAAAACTGGCACAAGACAGGGATGCCCTCTCTCTCCGCTCCTATTCAACATAGTGCTGGAAGTTCTGGCCAGAGCAATCAGGCAGGAGAAGGAAATAAAGGGTATTCAATTAGGAAAAGAGGAAGACAAACTGTCCCTGTTTGCAGATGACATGATTGTATATCTAGAAAACCCCATTGTCTCAGCCCAAAATCTCCTTAAGCTGATTAGCAACTTCAGCAAAGTCTCAGGATACAAAATCAACGTACAAAAATCACAAGCATTCTTGTACACCAATAACAGACAAACAGAGAGCCAAATCATGAGTGAACTCCCATTCACAATTGCTTCAAAGAGAATAAAATACCTAGGAATCCAACTTACAAGGGATGTGAAGGACCTCTTCAAGGAGAACTACAAACCACTGCTCAATGAAATAAAAGAGGATACAAACAAATGGAAGAACATTCCATGCTCATGGGTTGGAAGAATCAATATCGTGAAAATGGCCATACTGCCCAAGGTAATTTATAGATTCAATGCCATCCCCATCAAGCTACCAATGACTTTCTTCACAGAATTGCAAAAAACTACTTTAAAGTTCATATGGAACCAAAAAAGAGCCCGCATCGCCAAGTCAATCCTAAGCCAAAAGAACAAAGCTGGAGGCATCACGCTACCTGACTTCAAACTATACTACAAGGCTATAGTAACCAAAACAGCATGGTACTGGTACCACAACAGAGACATAGATCAATGGAACAGAACAGAGCCCTCAGAAATGATGCCGCATATCTACAACTATCTGATCTTTGACAAACCTGACAAAAACAAGAAATGGGGAAAGGATTCCCTATTTAATAAATGGTGCTGGGAAAACTGGCTAGCCATATGTAGAAAGCTGAAACTGGATCCCTTCCTTACACCTTATACAAAAATTAATTCAAGATGGATTAAAGACTTAAATGTTAGACCTAAAACCATTAAAATCCTACAAGAAAACCTAGGCAATACCATTCAGGACATAGGTGTGGGCAAGGACTTCATGTCTAAAACACCAAAAGCAATGGCAACAAAAGCCAAAATTGACAAATGGGATCTAATTAAACTAAAGAGCTTCTGCACAGCAAAAGAAACTATCATCAGAGTGAACAGGCAACCTACAGAATGGGAGAAAATTTTTGCAACCTACTCATCTGACAAAGGGCTAATATCCAGAATCTACAATGAACTCAAACAAATTTACAAGAAAAAAACAAACAACCCCATCAAAAAGTGGGCAAAGGACATGAACAGACACTTCTCAAAAGAAGACATTTATGCAGCCAAAAAACACATGAAGAAATGCTCATCATCACTGGCCATCAGAGAAATGCAAATCAAAACCACAGTGAGATACCATCTCACACCAGTTAGAATGGCCATCATTAAAAAATCAGGAAACAACAGGTGCTGGAGAGGATGTGGAGAAATAGGAACACTTTTACACTGTTGGTGGGACTGTAAACTAGTTCAACCATTGTGGAAGTCAGTGTGGCGATTCCTCAGGGATCTAGAACTAGTAATACCATTTGACCCAGCCATCCCATTACTGGGTATATACCCAAAGGACTATAAATCATGCTGCTATAAAGACACATGCACACGTATGTTTACTGTGGCACTATTCACAATAGCAAAGAGTTGGAACCAACCCAAATGTCCAACAATGATAGACTGGATTAGGAAAATGTGGCACATATACACCATGGAATACTATGCAGCCATAAAAAATGATGAGTTCATGTCCTTTGTAGGGACATGGATGAAACTGGAAAACATCATTCTCAGTAAACTATCGCAAGGACAAAAAACCAAACACCGCATGTTCTCACTCATAGGTGGGAATTGAACAATGAGAACTCACGGACACAGGAAGGGGAACATCACACTCCGGGGACTGTTGTGGAGTGGGGGAGTGGGGAGGGACAGCATTAGGAGATATATACCCAATGCTAAATGACAAGTTAATGGGTACAGGAAATCAACATGGCACATGGATACATATGTAACAAACCTGCACATTGTGCACATGTACCCTAAAACCTAAATTATAATTAAAAAAAAAAAAAAAAAAGAAAGTCCTTTTAAGTCCCTTGTTACCCGACTTTAGCTAAGCCATGCGGCCAATATTTCTGGCTTTTGAACTTTACCAAAAGTAACCTCACAGATGAAACCAACAAGATTCAACTAAGGTTATGACAGACTTCTGGCTTCCCTTCCCCTGAGCTCGATTTTAAGCTAAGCAGCTTAAGGTTTGGGGTAATTAACTTTTCCCTGTTTGGGGGTGCACCCAAGGGGAGTGTCCTGTGGTATGGGGACACAATTACCCATCTGTGAAGAGAAGACAGAGGAGGCAAAAGGAGAAAGAAGGCTTTTTTTTTTCTCTCAAAGGAATCCCAGTTGATTCAGGAGGCATTTGAGAGAAATACACGCTGAAGATAATTGGTTACCCATCTAGAAAGAAGGGAACAAGGCATCCCTAGTGTCTTTATCTTCCCAACGAATACCTGGGGTATGTGAGGGAGAAAAAGAAGCATCCCCTTTTCTTTCTTCCATCCTTATATTCCCAAGTCCTAGTGACCTCAGCAGGGTGCAACCCAGGGGTGCCAATGGAGCTTTTCACCCATGTTAACAGGGGGCCTAGGGGGTGGGAACTATCCATATTTACCTATGCGCTGCCTTTCCCCTGCTGTCGGTAACCTTTGGGTTCCCTAGATCTTGTCTATACCATGGATGCGAGCCTGACCTCCATACATAGAGCAGGAAGGCCTAATTGGCTTGAATTAGTCATGCTTGGGGGGCAGGAAGATGCCTCCAGGCATGGGTGCAGAGAGGGCATGACTTTAGTCCCAGACGTATGTCTCTCTGGGCCTGATAAACTTTGCATACCTCACATGGCTCATGCTGCTCTGAACTATTTTTCTTTTCTCACTGGGAACTGGCATTCTACGGATGAATATGAGATGATTCTTGTCCTTCAAGGGTTAACAGTTGAGATGAGGGAGCAGAACCTCTAAAGGTCACTTCTTATATGGTAATGCTAGACAAAGATATGCACAGCAGACCACAGGAGAGGAGCTCTTAGCCAACCTGAGGACTGAAGGATGTCTTCTCGAGATAATTCACTGAATTTTCATTAATTTTTTTTAAACCTTAGGTGTAGATGGTGACAGCAATGAGCTCTAATATTTTCACACTCTTCTCTAGATTTTCAATCCTCTGTCCCCCACCACCTGCTGCTTTACTCTCCCCTCAGGACATAGTTTCTCTAGCAGCTCACTTACATCGTGGTTGTTTTCCCTCCCCGACTCCAGGTACCATTGGTTTCTAGCCATTGTACTTCCCTCCTCCCTAAGAACCCCCAGCTTCAAATACCATGTCCTTGGGCTATCCCATCCAGTATCCCTCCTTGTTGCAGTCATCCACAAAGCCCTGGGTCACTCTGCTTTATTCCCTGAAGAGTTTAGTTCTGGGCTCACTCTTACTCTTGCCAGAACTCCTCCTGTTTTGATTCTTGGTGTTAGCATTGATATAGATGACCCATTTAACGTCCTCGTCTTTCAGTTCTTTGACTTCCTCTCCTCCAAGGCTCTTGTATTCCATCCTTACTTCACTATTTATTCCTGTAATCATAACCTAGACTTGTCATTACTAATAATTGCTATGCCTCCATATTCCCAATTGAAAGCATCCCACTCCCTTGGCAATTAGCTCCTATCATCCAACTTACTTTCCAAAATACTCAAATTCCAATACTCATTTAGTCACAAAAGAATCTTACATTGATCCTATCAAATTTTCAATGATCCCCTTCATGCTTGCATTTTACAAATTAAATTCTATTATTATTCATTATCAGTCCTTGAATAGTACAAAAAACAATCATTTTATTCATTTAGTTAAGTTTCTTTATATCTTTCATCAATATGTTTTTAAATTCTCCGCTAGAAATGTACTTCTGGTGGACAATTAATGCATTCTCACATTAATGCATTTTCAATGCATACAACACATTAGGAAATCTCCTTCCTAAAGACCATCTCTACCTGGAAGTTGCTCTTCTGCTTAAATATGGCAAATACACAATTTCCAGCATTGGATTTCCATTTACCATCAGTCTGGAGATCTGGAGATGCCTTCCATCATTCTCCTTAGCTGGATTCCATTTCCCTGAAGCCCAAAGTACTATATGTTCTTTTTATGGAGGACCACTTCTTCCAGGAGATCTCAGGCAAAGGGACATGGCAGGAAATATCTTGAGGCCTTACATGTCTGAAAATATCTGTTTTATCCTCATATTTGAATAATTGTTTGACTCAGTAGAGAAATTTTGGAGATACATCACATTTTCTCCCAAATGTTAAGGCATTACTGTCTCCATTTTGCTGAGTAATTAATTGGTGGGCCCTTTCAATCTGGAACTTCATATCATTCTATTTTGAGATAATTTCTTATTTCCAAAAATATTATTTTTTTATTCTCATTTTAAAGAGTGTCTGTTTATTGTCATTTTATAGATATTCTATTACTCTAATTTAGACTAATTTGCAAATTCTTCTTTTTTTTTCTATTTTCATTTATTTACCTCCTTGTTTTACATTTTGGGTAACACGTCATCATTCTCCAACCCTGATATTGTCTTTTCCACTTTAGTTAATTCATTTTTTAATTTCCAAGTTATTTTTATTATGCTCTGAAGTAATATATTTTCTTGTCTCTCTGGAAATATTAAAGTTTCTTCTTTAAATATGTTTTCCTTTGGCTTATCTCCATTTCCTCCAAGTTCCATTTTGTTATTTGTTAATCTTGGCCTTTCATAGTAAAGAATTTTCTTAAATATGTAAGGATTTTTCACTGTCTACTAATATTTAATAATGGGATGCTATGACAAAGATTTTGCACACATACAACTACAGACCGATCTTATTTAGAAGTACATATACAAAGTCCTAAATAAAATATTAGCACATAAAATACATATTTTTAAAATTCATTAAGATGAAGTGGTGTCTATCCCAGAACTGCAAAGTTGGTTTGATATTATGAAAACATTAACATTCTCCATGGAGAAAAACTATATGATCACCTCGAAAGTTGCAGAAAAGATTTTGAACAAAAATAAACATTCATTTATGTTTTAAAAAAAAACATTAAACATGTTTAGTTTCCATGTGTTTGTAAAGTTTTTGAAAATTCTCTTGTATTGATTTCTAGTTTTATACCATTGTACTCAGAAAAGATATTTGAAAAGATTTTAATCTTCTTAAATTTTTTAAGGCTTGTTTTGTGGCCTACTGTGTGATCTATCCTAGAGAATGTCCCATGTGCAGTTGAGAAGAATCTATATTCTGCAGCTGTTGAGTGGAATGTTCTGGAAATGTCTGTTACATCTATTTAGTCAGACTAGGAAAAAAAGTAGAGAAAACTAGAATAAATAAAATCAGAGACAAAAAAGGAAATGCTACAACCGATACCACAGAAATACAAAGGATCCTAAGAGGCTATTGTGAACAATTACATGCCAACAAATTGGATAAACTAGAAAAAATGGATACATTTCTGGACACATATGACCTACCATGAAGAAACAGAAAACCTGAAGAGATCAATAACAAATAATAATATTAAGTCAGTAAAAAGTCTTCCATCAAAGAAAAGCCCAGGAACTGATAGTTTCATTACTGAATTTTTTGAAACATTTAAAGAATAACTAATACCAATTCTACTAAAACTGTTCTTTAAAAATCGAAGAGAAGGGAATATATTCAAACTCATTGTACAGGCAAGCATTACCATTATACCAAAATCAGACAAGGACACACAAAAAAAGAAAACTACAGCCAATATTCTTGACATACATAAATGCAAAAACCCTCAACAAAATACTAGCAATCTGAGTTGAACAGCACATTAAAAAGATTTTTCACCATGATCAAGTGGGATTTAATCCAGGAATGTGAGATATTTCAACATTTGCAAATCAATAAACATGATGTATCACATTAACAGAATGAAGGACAAAAACTGTATGATCATTCCAATAGATGCCAAAAAAGCATTTCACAAAATTTAACATTCCTTCATAGCAAAGCTCTCAACAAATTGGGAACAAAGGTGTAGGTATGTCAATGCAATAAAAGCCATATATAAAACCCACAACTAATATCATACTGGATGAGAAAAAATTGAAAAATTTTTCTATAAGATCTGGAATAAGATAAGGATGCCCACTTTCACCACTTCTATTCAATATAGTACTGTAAGTCCTAGCCAGTGTAAACAAGCAAGAGAAATAAGTAAAAGGCATCAAAATTGGAAAGGAAGAAATGAAATTATCCCTGCTTATAGACAGCATGATAATATGTGTAGAAAACCCCAAAAAATTCACTAAAAAAATGGTGAGAACTAATAAATTCAGTAGAGTTGCAGGATATGAAATCAACATACAAAAATCAATAACATTTTTATACGCAAATAGCAAACTGTCTGATAAAGGAATCAAGAAAACAATCCCATTTACAATAGCTACAAAAGAAATAAAATACTTAGTAATGATTTAGCCAAGGCGGTGAAAAATCTCCACGCTTAAAACTATAAAACACTGATTTAAAAAACTGAAGACCACACAAAATATTGGAAAGGTATTCCATGTTCATGGATTAGAATTAATACTGTTAAAGTGGAGAAAATATCTGGATAGCTATGTCTCGAAAGATAACATACAAATGGTCAACAGGTATATGAAAAAATGTTCAATATCACTAATTATTAGGAGAATGCAGGTCAAAACTTCAAAGAGATATAAACTCACCTCAGTTAAAATGGCAATTATCAAAAAGATAAAAAAAAAAACAAATGCTGGTACAAACATGGAGAAAGGGAAACTCTTATATACTGTTGGCAGAAATGTAAATTAGTACAGCCATTATGGAAAGCAGTATTAAGATTCCTCAAATAATTAAAAAATAAAACTACCATATAATTCAGCAATCCCACTGCTGAGTATGTATCCTCCCAACAAAATGAAATCGGTATGTTAAAGAGATATCTGCACTCTCATGTTTATTGCAACACTATTTGCAATAGCCAAGATATGGAATCAACCTAAGTGTCTATCAGTGAATGAATGCATAAAGAAAATGGAGTGTGTATACACAATAAAATATTACTTATCCAATTAACAAAAAGAAATCCTGTCATTTGCCACATATATAAACCTGGAGGACATTATGTTAAGTAAAATAAGCCAGGCACAGAAAGACAAATACCGCATTATCTCACTCATACATGGAATCTAAAGAAGTTGATCACATAGAAGTAGAGAGTTAGGATAGTGGTTACCAGAGGCTGGGAAGCAGAAGGATAGGGAGAAATTGGTTAATAGGTACAAAAGTACATTTAGGAGGGGTAAATTCTGATGGTCCATTGCACATAGGGTGACTATGGTTAACAAGATGGTATTATATATTTAAAAATAGCTAGAACAGAGGATTTTAAATGTCCTGATCACAAAGACATGATAAATGTATGAAGTGATGGATATGCTAAATACCCTGGTTTAGTTTTAATAATGTACACATGTATCAAAACATCACAGTGTACCCCATAAATATGTACAATTATTATGTGTCAATTTAAAACACATTGACCAATGGAACAGAATAGATGGTCCAGAACTAGGTGTAATAGGATATGGAAATTGAATAGACATTAAATGGGTATCTTATGTTAGTCGGTAAAAAATGACCTTTTTAAGAAGTGGTGTTGTGATAAATACACAGACATATGAAAACAATGCAATGGATCCATTTCTCAGACTAAACACCATAATAAATTCCAAATGGATTGAAGATTGAAAGTGAAAAATGAGTCCATATCAGTATTGAAAGAATGGATTAGTTCTTTTAAAATCTAAAAGCAAAGAAAAAAAACTGGAAAACAATTGCAATTTACATGATAACGTCTTAATATGTCTAACATGTAAAAACCTTCCCACAATGGTAATGAAAGAGATCAAAATCTCTGTAAAGAAATGGGCCAAAGCTAAAAGACAAGCACTGCTAGACATTGATGATAAGAACACAAAATGTTACAACCCCTATGAAGATGAATTGGGCAATATGGAGCAAAATTACATATGTATTACCCTCTGATCCAGCAATCCTAAGTCTAATATCCCAAAAATATTCTAAGGAAAAAGCATGAAATATGCATGCATAAGACTTCTTTGTAACATACGTTGTAAGAGCAGAAGACTGGAAATATTTGGGACTGGTTGAATAAACTATGGTACAACCACAAAATGGTATACCACGTATCTGTATAAAAAAAGTATTTATCAGAAATAGTTCCACATACAATTACGGAGTGATCTCTTGAGTATATTATCAACTGGTAAAATCAAGGGGAGAAATTGTATATAATATCTACTATTTATCTGTGAGAGGTGACAAGAAATAAATATGCATGAGTATTTACTTCTATAAAAATATAGAAGGATAAACCAAAATCATTTTGAAAAATGTTTTTGCCCTATTATAAAACAAAATAAAATTTTAAAAATTAATTTCTAAAAATCAAAGCAAAACAAATAAATATGTTTAGCTGACAAAGCCACAATAAGAGGAATAATTTCAAATAACTTTATAATAAAATGATGACTCTATATTGGTGAAATATTCTCAAGGGATAAAACAGTACAAAAATGTTTTCAACTGCTTTTAGGAAACAAAATATTAATGGATGTGTTGGTATTATAATTCTTCTGAAATATATGCATATTGGATGTATATACATCGTAGGATAAAGCAAATTAACAATTATGTTGATGCCATTGAGAACTGGAATTTTCTGCGTGGCAGTGATTCCAATGTAAAATTGACGAGGCTAAGTAAAACCTGCAGTCCTAAATTTAAATTGGATTTTCAGTATTAATTTAGAATTCATTTTATGGATATATATGTATTTCCTTGTTATATCTACTTAGAAAGCCTAGAAATATTGATGAACTCAGTTAAGAGTGTGCAACTGTTAGACCCAAATTGTGGTCTCTAAAAACAATTTCTCACTGAAAGGAACCATGGCTCCTTAGACAAATGGCTTTGTCCGGGATTAAGAAAAGAACAAGTCTGGAACACCTTCCCATATCAGAAAATCACAACAACAAAATTAGGAAATGATCAAAAATACTACAGTTGAGTCAAAAGAACTTAGGAATCAACCTGAAGATGGCCAAAAATAGACGATTTTAGTGTTAGAAAATGATCGTTAATTTTGTTAAATGTTGGCAATAATGATTTTGAAGATAAGCATCTATTTACTGGAGATGCATGCGGAAGTATTCAAGAGTAATGTCATCATGATGCAAGAAACCTACAACAAAAACATCCAGTGTGAAAAAAAGACAGGGCTAAATTAAATATGGGAAAATGTTAACAACCTTTGAGTCTGGATTGTAGACATATGAATATTTGTTGCATATTTCCTTCTACTTCTCCATATGTTTCGAATGTTTCATAATAAACATTTTAAAATGTACAGTTAAAGCAGCCAAGTGCTCTCTTTTTTTCTCTTTGCTTAATATAAGCTTGAATTCCCTCTTGGCCATACTTTTTCTAAGTTTCACAATTTGAGTGTAATAATATGATAACACTGAAAATCAAGATAAACAACTTGAAAAGTCAGTAACTGGTTTGCAACTCAATGCAGAAAACAAATGTAACTTTAACATCACACCTTGCTTTTGATTTTTTAAAAAATCAACTTGGTTATCACCATTACTCATCAGGCTTAGCTCAAGTGACTTTGGTAATTTCAAAACTACATGACTAAAGAATGAAAATGTAAGGGTATTGGCTATTTTGTGCCTTGGTTTGCGAATTTCTAAAGACGAATTTTAAAAGCGGTTTGATTCAAGAAAATCATTATAGAAAGTGTGTGATCTGCTTACATGCTTCCTTCCAAGAGGACAGCTCTCATATAAATGCTTAATTTCATGTATGTTTGTTAAAAAATGCAAGCCAGTTATGGATCATATCTTAGTAACACCTTCATTCATCTTTTAATTTCATTCTGTACACAGTGCACATGATCATTGAATGGAAATAAACAATGTAACAGAATCTTGAAAGTTTTAAAGCTAATTCTTTTGCTACACATATTTCTAAAAAGCCATTTATTCATTCATTCATTTTCACAGGCCATTTGAGATAATTACTCTAAAGTCAATTTCATTATAGAGGGCATTGTTTCTAAGGCATGTTTTGGAGTTTATATTTGCCAATATTAAGTCTGGTTGTAAGTGGTATCAAACCCAAAGTGGCTCTAGTCTGTTTCTTTCCAAGGTCACCCTATGACCAAGATGGTTTCTCGTCAGGCCCATGTGCAAGTAACCAGAGCCAAATGTTCTTCTAGAGAAAACTCTAGGCCTAAGGCATTGACTTATTGACGTCTGTGCTCTGCTATTGTCTCATCTCTCATCTTAATAGTGTTCACTTGGAGAACGTCTAAAGCAAAAGGCTTGGATCAGAAGGTGGCGCCTGCAGTGCCATCTCTGCCGATGTTTGAACGGCAGTGCCCAGCCTCACTTCCTGTTAAGACTGCCACTCAAAGCTGCTGCTCCTGGCGTTCTCAGTTAGGTGCACAGAAGCAATTGGCCTTCTCAATCAACAATTCCATATTAGATGGCTCTCAGTCAACTTAGACTTCAGCCTGTCTGGTTCTGGAGCTGGCAGCTGCAGCAAGAGCTTCCTGGTTGCACAGATTTCTTTCTGGTTGTGGCAAGATCAACAGCTGTATTTGGCAGCCCAGGTTTTTCATATGACTTTGGAAGACATCCCTGGAAGAGGAGCCTAGAGTCCGTTTCTTCATCTCTAAATAATTCTGTAATGATTTCTGTTTAAACTGGCTAGAGAGAATTATATTCATTATGTCTAAACCACGACCTCCTCAGAAGTATTCTGTTCTGTTAAATAAAATGTTACGTGAGTCCTCAACATACAACATGGATAAAAGCAGTGTGGCTCTAGTTGTGGTATGTGGAGGGGATGGGAGCAGTGAGGTGAAAGGGAAGATCCAGGAGCCCAGTTCCCATGTTCTCCAATTTTCCATTCCACCATCCAGGATGGTCCCTGAGTCACCTCTGAGGAACCCCAAGACTCCCAAGCCACTGTTTGAAAGTCAGTTAACATGTTCACTATTAATTAAATACACACATAAATTAAACACACACATCAAATTGTAGCAATCATGTAAATGAGGTATGGTGTTCTCCGGGTGTGTCTGTGTGAGTTATATGCCAGAAGGAGATAAAAATTTTCAAAAGCCTCACACAGAAATCTAGGTGTTGGTCTTCAGCTCCCAGCCTGGACTGTGATCAGTATCAGCATGGCATGCAGGTGGGGCTGGAGGGCCCTGTGTCCTGCCCATGAGTTTCCTGTTAGGTCTGTGGCTTGGTCACTCTTTGAAAATCCTTGAATTCCTTAAGGTCACACCGCTCAGAGCAGCTTCTGCTCACCCCGGGTCCCCTCCCTCACAGCTGAACTTCAGACCAAGGTGACAGGCTAATTCCTCTAAGTATTTACAGCTATGATTCAACTTGGTTTGGGGCACTGATTTTGCTAATGTCCTCTCTTTGGACAACGGCCTCCTTTCTGCACCTCGCTGAGAGCCCCAGCAAACCCAACTGGCGAGTCATTTGCCTCAACACAGGCCGGGGGCTCCTAGCAGATGCGGGGGGTTCTAACTCCCTGTATCTCAGCAGAGGCCACAGTGGGCAGATGTGCTCCATCAAGTGTGCTCTTTCACTCTGCACTGAACTTGAATGCCTATTTTTTTTTTTTTAATGGCTTATAAGGAATCCTGAGCATCCCTCTCACTCTCTTTTCCTCCTCAGAGCCAGTCCTAGGCAGCCTGCTTCCTCTCTGCAGGCCCCTGCCCTGGGCCCTCTTAGTCTAAATTGTCGGCCCCAGAAAAGTGCCTGCAGCCTCCAAGATGCTCATTTCCAAGAGGAGGCCATACGCTGTCCTGTGCCAACCTGGTCAGACCGCTCATGTGCAACTGTGATCAAGTCCCTGGACTTACCATGCCTCAAGTTCCTGGGTTTGGAATATGTGGGGCCTAAGGCTTCTCACTGCTTTGAGAGGATATAGCTCTAATGAGTAAATGCTTCTAGGACATGACAGAAATGTAGGAGGTGTTTCTCCACATGCCCTAGAAAGGTAGCTGTTCTGATTCTCTAAAATAGACTTCACAGTTTAAGGGCATCTGAAACATGGAAAAGAAAGTTGTTTTATACCTGAAAAGTTATTTGTTGGTCCTGGTTGGGGATGTTTAAACCAGAATTTTAAAATATGCCCATTAATTAACTGACATGTGAAGACTTACCATGTATAAGTCCCTGTGTTTAGTATTGAGTGGCTTGTGAGAAACAGAAGAGAATTATTTTGCTCCTGGATGGAAGGTGTGAAACAAGAAGGTAGGTGCAAGGCAATTTGACATTTAAAAAGAGAGAGGTGCATGAATTCATTTTGAATGGCCCATATTCTATTAAAACTGGTAGGAGTCTATGTTGAGAATGAGGAACTGGAATCTTAAAGTAAGTGTAAAAGATGTCACGACATTTCAAAAATAAAGGCATTAGACTAATGGTTCATTAATGTATTTCAACGTATTTTATGCATTTTAAAGCACACATCTAATGTATACATTTAAGACATTTAACTTGAAATGCATTTAATACAAAATATATTTCAAGTATTTTAAAGCAAGTATAATAAAAGAGAAAAGCAAAATCATTCTATGTATTAGAGACTATGCAATAGCAATGAAATCTATTTTGATTATATATGTTCACTAACAGATTTTCACCATAAAATATGAGTTATTAATTAAATTATTTTACCCTTTTTAGCCATCCAGTTGGTACACAAAATTGTAAGCACTACAAACATTAAGTCACATTCTTACACTGACAATCTCACTCTTTTTTGGTTTTTAGTAATACCTACTACATCTATTTGAAACAATCTCTGCTTTAAACTTCTGTAGAACATTCACGTTGCTCCCACGTGTTCTAACCAGCCTTCCGAACTGACGGTTTCACAGTCACTTGGTGATTTTCTTGAATAGCTATTATTTTTGAGATCATCAAGAACGCTCCCAGTGCTGGGCTCCCTTTAGGGAGTAAGACATGTGTCTTCTAATGTCAAAAGAGGCAGATGTTCAATGGAGAGATATCTTTTGCCCCCTGGATATGCTTCTCCAATATGCTTCTCTACATGTGCAAACCTCCTCAAATCAAAACTGCCTTCCTCCCTAGATCTGCTTCCCTTCCTTGCTCTGTAGCTTCCATTAGTCCACTGCTAAATAATTGATCTAAGTAATCATTAATAATGATAATAAAAATAGTCATGGCAACACTGACGGAGTGCTGAGTCTGTGTCAGGAACCACTGTAAATACTTTATTATATTTATTCATTTAGTTACCCCTGGGAGGTAGGTACAATTATTATAAATTCTAATTTCACAGATGAGGAAACTGAAGCACCAAGAGGTTGGATAAGGTTCCAGAGGCCACAGAAGTAAGTAGCAAACTCAGGACTAGAGCTCAGGATGGGCTGCACAGTCCATCTCTTAACTGCCATACCATGCTGCCTAATGCCAAGGGCATTTTTAATATGTAATTTTTAACAAACAAGGGAGTAACTATCAGTTTTTTGCTATTCAATGGCTAATACAACCTGGCAAACATTTTGATATAAACATTCACACAAAATCAACAAATGTTTCAGAGCATCAAAAGTAAAGGCCCAGATAATTAACTGAATTAGAATTTGTGTCTCTTGTGAAAGATAAAGAGCTATTCTGGGGTCCTTTTAAGAAGTTCCCATAAATAGATCCACATAAGCAGGCTCTGCGTTGCAGGGCCGGACTGAGCTTTCAAGAACCGTTGGCTGCAACTGTGGCCGGGATACATTAAATGCATCCTGAGGCTAAGGCCCTGCAGGCTCTGAAGGCGGCCCTTCCAGCCCCTCCTCCCACATCCTATACACAACCAGATCCATGGTGTTAGAGAGTGAAAGCAGCATTTCAGTTACTCAGTCACCCACGGGTCCCTAGAAAATGCCTCTTCAGGCACTTAAAATCCCCTCATTCAAATTAAGCACTGGCATTACAACTCTTAAAGATGCGCCCTTTTTGTAGGGCATAGGTTATTTTGCATCACGCTCGGCTTCACACTTGCTGAATATGGGCTTGAGTATGGGCAGCTGCATCCAGTTATGAAAGAGGGAGAAGAAGAAGAGCTCCATTTCTTTTGAATTCCAGGTCTTCTGGGAGCACGTGACCACAGCCCACAGCGCAATCTTTAGTCTTATTCCTGCCAACCTAATGACAAGTTTTGTCTCCAGATTGTGAGCAGGATTTTTACAGAGTTAAATATTTTGAGTCACAGCCTTTGTTATGAACAGGTTCATACTCTCAGTCCCCAGAATATCTCGAGTTCTTTTTGGCATTCATCGTTTCTGAAGATTAAGACTCTGAAAGAACAGGCAAGACTTCCGATTCCTCTCTACCTGGCTTGACTGTTTTTGCAGGCATTAAGTAAAGAAGATTCTTCCAGAACCTTGAGTTATAAGAAAGAGACTTATTGGCCTTCCATTTCAGAACTCTGTGAGATTTCAAAAGCTTTAGTGATTGGGGCAAGAATGTGAAGTCAGTAACAGGTGTAAATTCAATTAAGATTATTTTAATTTTTCTTTCCACCAATGCTTCATGAAGTCCACTTTCCAGTTCATACCTGACCTCATTAGACATATAAGTTTTACTTAGGACAATGATTAGTCTTCGGCTTTTCTCTATCAGTGAGTGGATTTCATCAACAACAGCTGAAAATGCAAGATAACCGATATTAATTTAAGATAACTGAAAGGGGGAACATGAGATAAAAGTTATTTTGCGCAGTCCTATTTTATATTAACTCCTAACCCCACTAATAAGTTTTTCTTTAAGACAAACCATTGGTTCTCAATTTTATATGCTTATTAAAAAATCTCTAGGTAACAATAATAATGAACATCTACTTAGCATTTATTCTGTACCATACCCTATTTTAAATGTTTTTTATATTAACTCATTTAATCATCATAATACTCTACAGAGAAGATATTGTTATCCCGCCATTTAACAGACAAGGAAGCCAGAGCACAGAGTGGTTAAGTAACCTGCCCAGAGTCACACAGCTAGTAAATGGCAGAATCAGAATCTAAACCCAAGTGGAATACATTTTTCTAACTATTATACTATCCTGCTTCTCCTCAAGCAGAAAAGAGCATGCTAAAATCAGAATTTAAAGATTAAAAGACAAAAAGGCACAACAAAACAAAACCATCCATTATTTTAGACCAGGGGTTGGCAAACTTTTTCTGCAAAGGGCCAGATAGTAAATATGTTAGGCTTTGCAGGTCACACTGTCTTTGTCACAACTGCTCAGTTCTGTTGTTGTAGCTCAGATGCAGACGCAGGCGACAGGTAAACCAATGCGCGTGGCTGTGTTTCAATAAGGTTGCAGGTGTGATGAAACCCATGGCTGGTAAATTGCCAACGCCTGTTCTAGACCTCTCACTGTTCTCAAATAGAGGTTTAACCAAACCTAATTACAATTGAATATTCAAACATTATTTTTATTTATGAATTAAGAATAAATCTGTTTTCAAGAAAGACCCCTAGAAAATAACGGAAATATAGTAAAATTGATGTATGGCCCAGAATAAATGCTTTCTAAGGAATAATATGCCTTCCTAGATGCAAAGAACTGCTACCCAAAAATACCACAATGTATGCATCTGATAATCTGGCATATTTTTTTGACAAGTTGTTTATTACAAAACAGTAGTGTAAGTTAGCAATATTTTCACTTCTAATTTGTAATATGGGGGGGAATGTAACTATTGCTCACTGTTACATCTTTGATGCTCAGTTCACAACTTGGCACAGGAATAGTATCCAATAAATATTAGATTAATACATGAATGATGGTAATAATCAAACATTTGTTTTTTTTTTAAGCATCAGTATCCAGAATAATTTGACACCAGATTTTAAATGCTTATTCTAAAGACTTCAGAGAAAATCTAAAAATGTTACTCATTTTTAAAAAAATTTAACGGTAATTTGCTTTAATAGATGCACTATGGCCATTTGTATTCCTATATTAATAAAAAAACATTGAATTTCATAGCTATGATCTGATGGGGATCACCGCTTTCCAATTATTTTTCTCTTTTCAATTTTCCTATTTTCTACCTAAATTTCATCACCAATATCAACACAATAAAAACCCATACATTTTCCAGTAATAATTAACCCATGTTTATTTCTAGTAAGAGTTACTAGTGAGGATTAACTAGTCTACACATCACATGTTAAATTAGGAACCGCTGCTGCGGTACAGATATTCTCACCGTGGGTCATTTCTAAATAAAGGCTTCATGATAACACCAGCTCTGGACCCGGTTCTGAAAAGGAAATGCCCTCTCCCTTTCCCAAAGTTTCAGAGAACCATGAAGCACAAAGAACAGAGCCCAAGAGAAGAGACTATTGGAAGCTCATTAGTTTGTTTTCTCACTATTGATTGTTGACTTACCTGGTTATTTCTGGCTTAAAGGACCTTATCCATTTGTTTTTAAGGAAAATAGGATAGCTCTCTGGGGGCTAGCTCATTCATTTTTTAAAAAGAAACTATCTTGATTATTTTTCTATCTCGCATTCCCTCTTACCTCCTCCAGGCACTACATCCCTTTCAAATATGCATAACTTATACCCAAAATGTTTCTCCAACACCCTGGGCAAAATCTCCACAGCAAAGGTGTGCTCCTCTCCATTTTCAGGTTGGCATTCTTTTAGGTAAGACACAAAAGCATCATATGTTTTTCCATCTAGGAGGTAAGATTGACTCTTTTAATTCATGTATAAATAAAATTTTATTTAAGTACAAACAAGTGAATGTCTAAGTAATGAGTATAGAATCATTGAAAAAACAAATTATATATAAATTTGTTTATATTTAAACCTCCCATGCTAACCAAGCAATCAATTAGCCAATGTGTTTTTAAGCATCTACTTTAAGATCCCACTGCTTGACACCACAGAAGAATAGAGAGATATATGAGCCATAGAACCGGGCACTAAAGGAACTTAAGTCTTTAAGTTCCTTAGAAGGCCAAGAGCCCAAAGGTGCCCTCATTCCAGGAGTGGAAAGAAAATCTCACCCTGGTTTACTCATATCATTTAATTCTACCACCATCACAATTTCTATGCTCAAAAAGACCCCCAAGATGGTGAAAATGTCTCCTAAATAACAAAGACCATGCTCCTAATTGGGTAATTAAAACATGATACCACTCTCTCTTCTAGCTTCATCCAATCTATTTTTAAAAGCAAAGCAGATACATGCAACAACTTGGAAAAAGTTACAGACAACACATTAGCAGAAGAAAAATAGCATAACAACAAAAAAAATAACAAAACTCACAGACAAAATAACCTGGCCAGAGAATAAAGAGTGATCCCGATGGACATGCTTTCTGAAAGGAGGAAATTTTGAGTCAGGTCCTAAAAAATGCAATGGATGCTAATTGGAATCTGTAGAGAAAGAAGGAAAGCAGTGGGGAATGGTCTACCTTTATCCCACGACAATTGTTTTGGTGGCAGATGATGGCAGACGGGTAAGATTTATGCATGGCATATTATTGGGATTAATGAATTTGCTACGGAATTTGAGGCTACATATAACTGCATCCCCTGTTAAAATCTAATAGGATAAAACCATTCCAGATCTATGTATCTTATGGTGCCACATCATTTATGCTCAACAGCCCAGTCTGGCATCCTCCATAGTACTCATAGTCACCAAATAACACTTTCTGCTTCTGGCAAAAGCTTCTTCAGTTCTACCTACAGTATTCTGTTTAGCAATTTGGGTTAGAACCTATTGTTGACTTAAAGCAATTGCTTTGCAGAATTGCATGCATTGAAAGATGAAAACATTTTGGTAAAAATTTCAGGCTTACATAAATATCAAAGGTATGAAATGTTGGTAAAAATAAAAACCAGTTATCAATCAGTAAGCAGGTCCCCCTCAAACTTTTCTTAAACTGCTATCAAATATAACTACCTACTAGTTAAGCACACTTTTTTAAAAGGCATAATTTTCTTATGATGTAATGGATTGCAATAAACTGGGAAGACAATTTCATCAAATATAGGTTTATATTACATACAATATAGCTTTGCTCTTACCTATGAAAAATTAACTTTTCAACTATTAATTGCTTTCAAATTCCTTATTTTAAGCAATTCTTTTAATATAAATCTGCTAACTTTACTACAATATATTTTAAATTCAGGTAGTAAAAGGTTTAGGGGCTTTGAGAATTGACAGAGTGAAGTGCTCAAAAAAAGGAATTTGAAAACTAATGGTAATGTTTTTATTCTCTATATTCAAACATAAAGGAAAATTATAAAGGAAATTATAATTCAAATGGATATTTGGGACTTCAAGGAGTAAGTTGAACAAATGTTCCTCAAACTATGCTTGGTGAATGGCCATGTTTTAATTTAAATTTGCCTTTTTGTTGTTGTTGTTTATTGATTAGTTTCATTTCCAATCCTTCACAAACCAATACTGAACACTTTGTTAGATATTGCAGCAGTATTAAATTGCGATAAAAGTTTTTATTTTCATACTTATATCTCCATTTCTGTCCTTTTCATGGTCTACATTTGTTCATGGACCATAATTTAATGGAAGTGATTTAGAGTATGTCTATAAATGTCTCTGTGCACTGCCATATTGACAGTTAAGAAGTGTGAATTGAAAAAATTACCTGCAAATCATGCCAAACACAACTGGAGAATAAAAAAAGAAATCTTAGCTCCAGAAAGTCAGAAAGAGAGGAACTAGTCAATGTCTATTTGAAGACAAACACTGATCTATGCAAACAGACCATTCAGAAAATATCAAATACAGATTTCCCCGTTTGTTGTGGCATCATCTCTCCCCATAGCAAAATCACAGGTGCACATGCAGGCTCAAAGCCAAATTCACTAACCTTGCTAATTTTATATTGTTCGATTTAAAGTTCTAAATGTGAAAACTAAACCTATAAAAATCTCAGAGGAACTAATATAATTTCTATATACCTTGAGGTTAGGAAGGCTGTTTTACTTATGACCCCAAATCCAGAAAGCATAAAAGATATATTTGAGTATGTTTTTCAAAAAGTCTTTTATATAGCACACCACTATAAACAAAGTCAAAAGACAAATTACAGCCTGGGAATATTTGCATTTCATATTATAGATAATAGGCTAAACTCCCTAAAATATAAATAGCTCCTAGAAATAAATATGCAAAATAAAGCCATCGCCCCACAGAACAATAGGCAAAAGATATGAATGGGTGTGTTGAGAAAGGAAATACAACTGAGCCTTATGCAAATGAAAAGTTGCTGATTCTCTTGCATAGTAAGGGAAATGCAAATTAAAATGTGACTTAAATACAACTTTTCACCTATCAGATTGGCACAACTCCAAATGGTTGTGGGTAAGGTTATGGGAAAAAATTTGCTGTCATCTTTTGAAGGCAGTAGGGAGGGTGAATTGACAGTATCTAGCAAAATAATAGCCGTGTCTCCTTCTTGTATTCTAGAAGTTCCACTTTGGAGAATTTTTCTTTCAGACCTACTGCATACATATGAAACGATGAATGTATAAAGCTGTCCATTGCATCATTTTTGTAATAACAAAAGATTGGAAACAAGCCAAATATCCATCAAAAGGAGACTAAATAAATAGTGGTAGCTCTGCACAAATAAAATACTGTGCGGCCCTAAAAAATGAGGGACTTCTTTATAAAGTAACATGCAAGTGTGTCTAAGGTATAAGAGAGCAAAGTTGAAAACAGTGTGCATATTAAGCCAAGATTTGTTCTCTTTAAAAGGAGGTGTGTAATAAGAATCTATATTTATATTTGGTCAGATGTGCTATCAATGAGGGGTGGGAATCATAGATCCAGGACCAGGCTGGAAGGGGGGCTTCTGAAGTATAATTTCATAGACATTTTGGGTTTTGAAATCTGTGAAGGTTTTTCACCTGCAAACACACACATGCAAAACAAAATCAAGTGCAATGAATTAGACTGACTTCCTTTAAATTAGTAATTATCTGGAAACTTGAGGACTTCTAGTCACCTTTAAGTATAAGGAAACTGAGGCATAGAGCCAGCGGGTCGACATAGTAGCAGATAAAAACTGGCAGATCTAGGAGACATGAACCCAGATCATTTGGCTTCCAGCTCGGGGTTCTTTTTTTCTTTCTTTTTTTTTTTTTTTGAGACGGAGTCTTGCTTTGTGGCCCAGGCTGGAGCGCAGTGGCGCAATCTCGGCTCACTGCAAGCTCCGCCTCCCGGGTTCACACGCCATTCTCCTGCCTCAACCTCCCAAGTAGCTGGGACTACAGGTGCCCGCCACCACGCCCAGCTAATTTTTTGTATTTTTAGTAGAGACGAGGTTTCACTGTGTTAGCCAGTATGGTCTCGATCTCCTGACCTCGTGATCCACCCGTCTCGGCCTCCCAAAGTGCTGGGATTACAGGCGTGAGCCACCATGCCTGGCCAGCTCGGGGTTCTTACACATCCATTATGTAAGCCTCCTTTGCCAGGTTGAAATAAAGAGCGATAGGACAATTCAATCCAACTTAAAGCAACTTTATTGAGTGTATGAACTATAAAGATACCTAGGTGATGCATGCACAAGGACATGCAGATATACAGTTCCTGGGCCTGAGCATGTCCCAGGGCATTTAGGAGGCTATGACATACATACACGAGACAATCAGAACAATTTTGGGCAACACATAAGTAAGCACAAGAAAAGAAGACACAAACAACATTCATAATGGATGGTACAGGCAGAACAATATTTCCCATAGAAAACCTCTCCCACAGATTAATTCTACAATATCATCACAATAAGATGAAGATTAATGTCCATTTATCTGATTTCTTAATGAGAACATAAGGTAAGAAATTCCATCATTATATGTGTTACCTGTTAATGTTTCATCTCTTCTCGTTAAATGTCTATAAAATAGAACCAAGTCAACTCTATAAATGACGCACACAGTCACTAAGCACACTACTGCCACCAAGATCAAAACAGCTATGATCATTCCTCTTGTGAAGACGTGGCCTGGGATATCAGCCATGTCTGCTAGAAAAGAAAGAGAAAAAGGCAAAGAAAATAATCAAGAAATCTTACCAGTGTTGTCCATCATCACGTGCTTGTCCATTTTTACTGTTAACGCTAGTGCAGTAGTTGCCAACCCACGTGCTGACACATTCCACTGAGTGACTCCACATTCCTGCCTTTAGTCTGGAGTAGTGATATTTCTACTCAGATTTTTAAAGAATAAAAATGTGTACACAGATATTTAGAGACCTAAGTGAAAACATTACACAGTAATATATTCTATCCGTACCTGTGGAAATCAGATTTCTGGGGTGAAGAGATACTAGGCTGAAATACATAGGGACTCACGGAAATCTTAGCAAGTGTGTTGAGGTGCATAGTTTTGAGAGAAAAGAGACAGCGCTGGATTGACATTTGTCTGGGTTTGTAGCCGGTCTCCATCAATTATTTTGTATTGTAGGAAAAATCATGAATGCCCTTAAACCTTTGTACCTTCATCTGTAAAATGAAGATAATTAACAGTTTCTGCTTCACTTACAAGGCTTCTCCTTTAGGGAAGATTAAGTGAAATATTACACAAAAAGTAGTTAATACAGCGCACAGCTCTTGGAATTTTAGCAAATTCCTTGTATAAAAGTATCATTTGGAAAAAAATACATTTTCTATATTGATTCCGTTTATGCTTATTATGGACAATCTAAGATAATACAGAGGAATAAAAAGAATAAAGTAATTTTCAACAACCAATCACAATGTGGTGACGGCTGTGTTAACAGGATAGAATATTTCCTTCTGGGTTTTCTTTTCGTCTCTTAAAGTTTTTAGTTAATTGAGATCATATGGTAATCATTCGTTATTTCTGAATATTATGAGCATTTCAGTAGGTCATTAAAATTATAATTCATAATATCCTAATATTTAGATTGATTGCAAATTTTAGTAAGTAGATATAAAGTTGCAGTACAGTTTTATATGTATAAGTGTATACATGTATAATATTTATATAAATGTGTAACCATGTATGTATATGCATATACATTTGCAAATATGTGTATATATACATGCATATATGTATGTACATATACAAAAATGCATATACATTTATCCATATTTCTAATTCTTTTCTTAAAATAGATTGTAATGGTGGGGGCATCTCTAGGTCAATGAGCATAAACGTGCTTAAAACTTTTGCCATCTTGGTGCAATTTTTAGAAATTATCTTTCCATATCTTTCTACTATCTTTAGGATTCAGGTAAGCAGTTAATGTTGCTTAATAGTGAACTCTGAACAGACCCAGGGTCTGGGGCTCCTGTACCTTTGAAAGGACTGCATAGTCATAACTGTGTCACACATTTGCACAAACACACATGCACACATTGGCAGGGGGTAATGGAGGGTTGTGAGCCCCAATTTCTAAGCCTACATTTGTGAGAGCAGCAGCAGGAGAACTGACTGGCCAGAAGCGTCTAGGTCAGGAATAGGACAGTCCTGCCCTGTTCTAAGAGAGGAGAGGCAACTGGTGGTGAGCAGGCCCCAGGAAAGCCTGGCCAGGCGATGGTCCAACAAAGATTTGAGCCCCGCTCCCTCACAAGTGAGTGGACCACAGCACAGGCAATCACACAGGGGTGGAAGACCACAGGCGACAAACCCTGTGGAAGGTAAGAACACAGATTCCAGATTTAATCAGGTCTGAGTTTCAATACCTTCACCTGCCATGTGACCCTGGGCAAGTTTCTTCACCTCTATAAAGCTTGTCGTTAAGACTGGATCCTGTCATGTAATTAACATGGATGGGATGTGAGCTGTTGTTATGAGTGCATATGGTAGAGAAGCAGCTCTAAAATGTGTGCTGGGGGAGCTGCCCTTGGGCACCAGGATAGCCCAGCTGGAGGGGGTTTCCAGCCTTTGTGCTCTTCCTGTCCCACTCCTTCCGTTTCTCACAAAGCCAAGGCCCAGTCTGTGTGTGTGGCTGTCTCTGCATGTTTGTGTGTGTCTGTGTGTATCTCTCCCTTACTCTGTCTCTCTGTCTGTTTCGCTCTCATTTCTCTGTCTTTGCATCCCTTCATGTCTCTGCCTCTCTATCTCCCTCTTTCTCTGTTCCTCTGTCTCTGTGTCTCTCCATGTCTCTCTCATTTCTCTGTCTCTCTGTGTCTCTGTCTTTCTCTCTTTCTGTCTTTATCTCTCTAGAGTTGTCTGTTTGTCTCTGTCTCTCCATCTCACGTATCTCTCTTTCTCCTCTCTCTGTGTCTGTCTCTCTCCGTCTCTGTCTGTCTCTGGGTGTGTTAGTCTCTGTCTCTCTCCCTTTCTCTCTCTCTTGCAGATCTTGACCTTTCTCTACATATCCAGGGAGTTCATGGTGGAGCCTGGGAATGGACAGTGAATGAGTAGTGACAACTGGAAATCACAGCTTTCTGGCTCCAGTCACAGCCATTTCTGAGCAGCTACTGGGCTGAAGGCCCTGGGCTGTGCTACTTTGGTGGAGGAAAGGGATGGTGACCCTGGGGCCCTCCATCAGGTGAGCACTGAAAAACTTTAAGAGCCCACGGATCAGGGCTATCAATGGCCTGCTTGCCAAGTCCAGGAGGCAATGAATGAATGAGCACACACAAGGCCCCTGAGCCTGGTACCGTGCTGAGGCAGGCTGGAGCAGCAGTCACACCAAGTTTGCACTGGCCTAACCTCACGCAGATCTGAAAACTCCCCTCTGGCTGCTCTGGGGGCAGTGCTGGGTGCAGGGGTTGTCCTGCTGGCCTCCCCATGAGTCTCACTCTCAGCATCTGTATCTCCAAGCCTCAGTCCCCCCGATTTCCACATGGGGTGGAATATGACTGTGAGAGCAAGTGATTGAGTTTTGTTTTCATTCTCTGCTTGGCCTCATGAGACAGAGGGGCCCAGCAGAGCTGAGCACCAGCTCTGCCACTGAATGCCTGTGACATGAGGTGACTGATTTCCCCTCTCAGGAGCTGGGTTCTGGTGTGGAAAATGAGAGAGTGGCCATCTCTGAGATGTCTCTCACTAGCAATGAGCTAAGTGTCAAAACTTCCAAAAATAAATCTTTCTCACCTTTTCTCACCAAGATGAAGCTTTTGGTGTCTGTGCCTCCTGTGCTGGCCACAGTGCAATTATATAAAACATTTAGATTGCTTTCACCAATATTTTCAATTCTCAATACTTTTGAAGCATGCCATTTTCCTTCTGAAGTCCTGTAAGAGGGCAAAATAGTTTAGCAGTAGGCTCTGTTCGTTACCCTTGAGAGGGGAATTCACATGTTTAAAATGCTTGAAGGCAGCTGGGACGTTGCCTGCATTATTTCTTCCCTTTCTGGTCGGTACTTTTAAAGCATGGATTACAATAAACGTCCCCTCCTCCGGGGAGCCTCAGAACTGACAGAAACAGCCCTCCTGAGGCCATTTGGGAATGGTGCTGTCAATTACCTGAAGTTTAAATGGCTGGAAGATCGTGATGCTAAGTTGAAAATAGGAGAAAATATTCTGTCTCTCAATTATTTTTCTCTACTTCTCTCTTCCTAACAACTTGGAGTTCTTCCCACAGAGTGGTTCCTACTAATTATGACAAGGCTGTAAGTTGTTTGGCATAGATGCAGATTCGTATTACAGTTATGGAATCCAACAAACTGGTTTAATTTGTTCAGCATTAAAAACATAACACTGTTCTCAAGCACCCCAAGGCACATGAGAAGTGCCAGTTAAGCTTTTCCATGAGTGTCAGAAAATGACTTGAGAAAGCCACTGGCAGCACGTTCTCTTTCTCTTCCTTAGGCTCAGCACTCACTAGACCCTGAGTAGTGTATCAGTATAATAATGAATAATTACAGTATGACCCAAAGTCATTCAGAAAAGCTTAAGTGACTATATGTTTAGACTGATTCTTTTTATAGGTCTGACCATTCCTTAATGGAAGAATATAGGCTTATTTAAGTATCAACATGCATGCCATTTGGAACCTTTTTGGCACATTAGAAAAATAAACAACTTAATCAATTTTTCAAAAATAAAAAAAAGCTTGGCCGAGGCCACTGCTTTTTTTAAGAAGCTAGGTAAAATCCCCATCGCCATCGGATCCTGACTGACCAAGTGCTACTTTATAAGGTGATGCTAAATACCCCCAATGGCCTTCTCATGGACCTTCTTTTCCAGCTTAGATCTTGGCAATACATTTCTGCATAATCCATCCACCTATGGTATGGCCATTATAATTATAAAATATGTCCATTATAATTATAATTTAAACTAGCCCAAAATACACATCAGCCACCCAGTGTTTTTAATATGATGTCATATATAATATATATGATTGTTATATGGTATATATCATGACATACATATTACACATACATACATAATTCTTATTTCTTTCTCTTCATGTATATTAGGATCCAATCCATTTTCTTCCCCAAACATCCAGTAAATTACATCCTCTTCATTCAGCAAAGCAGAGCAGTTGAGCCTTACATTTTTTCCTGGTAAAAGTTGGCAACTAAAGTTCTGATTTTTGAAACTCAGGTTTCTCAAAAGTTTCAAAACAATATAATCAATGTATGTTAACCTAAAGCAAAACATGGTACTCCATCCCAGAAAGAGAATAAATATGCCTTGTTTTAAATTAAAAATATATATAAAGCAGAAGAAATAGGTAGCAATTACAAGTCATCATCAAAACATGATTTGGCTTCTTTTTAAACATTTATTTTTTAATCAACTATTAAAACTTAGAGTGATCAGTGTACTTTCTTTTCAGTACACAATTTAGTAGGTAGCATCAGGACAATACTCTCACTGAGACTTCTAGATAAACCAAATGCATAAATCACAAAAAAAATGACATTAAGCAAACATTAAAGACATCAAAGTGCAGAGAAAATAAAGACAAATTTTTGAACTGAAAGTGTGCTTAGGAAGGATCCTTTCTAGGGTGAGCTAAGATAGGTGGCCATTTCATTCCATGGAGGAATTTGCTTTGGTTCGGGATAAACAGAAAGAGTCTCATAGAAACAAGAAAATCCAGTGAAGCGCTCAGCAACTGCACAGGCTTGCAGAATTACTGCTAATTGCTCAGACAGCATAAAAGGATGTAAAGGCTGCACGATATCACTTGCAATCTCATGGTAATCAGGAGCACAAGTCTCATTAGAGAAAAGGCCTGCATCAAACACATGACTGCAGCACCTCCTCCCTCACCAGCTATCAGAGATGAAGACAGATTGGAGTGAACATACCTACATCCCAGCCATCCCAACTCAATTCTGAGTCAACTGAGATACTCAACTCTCAGGCTACCTACTTGTAAGAAAAAATAACACAAACTGTATTCACTTTAATTGTTTGATACACAAAGATCAACAACAATAAAAAGTTAAGAGACATACAGAGACACAGAAAATGTGCACAATAATCAATAGAAAAGACAGATAATAGAAGCAGACCTACAGATGCTGAATTTAGCAGATAAAACTCTAAGTAACTGTTTGAAAGAAAATAGAGGAAAAGATAAACAAGTGGATGGAAATACAGTCATTTTCGACAAAGTGTAATTTATTTTAAAAAGAATGAGTTGAATATTTTTATATCATGCATATATGATATACCAACTGTAACAGTAATTTTAAATATACAGATGGACTAAATACCATACTGACCATATTTCAAAAAAGATCCAAATACATGCAGTTTATGAGAGACACTTATGTATAGGACAAAAAAAAATGTTAGTAGTAAAGGGATGTTTAAAAAAAGACAAATATGCCAATTCCAAGCAAAAGAAAACTTGTGTGACTATATCATATGACAGAGCTACACATTGAGAGAGGAAGTGTTATGATAGATAAAGAGAGATATTTCATAATGATAAAAGTGTTAATTCAACAGGCATAAATCTGTGTATGTATATAAGATAGCTCCAAACTATATAAGACAAAAATTGACAGAACTAAAGGAGATAGAGACATATTGACCACAACAGCTGGAGATATTCACATCTCTTTCGGCATCACATGGAAAAAGCAGATAAAAGATTAGTAAGGATATAAATTTTTTGAACAACACCAATAATGAATTTAACCAAATAGACATTTAAAGAATAATAAAACAAAAACCTATAGAATATACCTTTGTTTCAAATGCACTTGGAACATTCAGCAAGATATACCATACTGTGGGCCTTAAGTAAGTCACTACAAATTCCAAAAGGTTGAAATGACACTGTGTATAATCTTGGGCTATAATGAATCTAAACAGGACATCAATAAGAGACAATAACTAGAAAGTTCACCAAATATTTGGAAATTAAGAAACACCAATTTTTTTTTGGTGGAAAAAGAAATCACAAGGCAAATTTTAAGAAATGGTTTAAACTGAATAGAATGAAAATATGAGAAACAGCTAAAGTAGTGTTTACAGGGAAACTTGGAGTTTCAATGTTTACACTACCAGATGATAATTAAAATTAATTATCTATCTCTTCAGGTCAACAAACTAGAACAAAAGGTGCAAGTTAAGCCCCACTGAGTCGAAGAAAAAAATAATAAAGACAAAGACAGAAATAAATAAAAATATAAAGCAGGTAAACCTCATGTACAAATGGCATAGGACTCCAGCTGCACTGGGCACATGTGGTCATATAAACCACTGTGACCCCAACTGTGGTTATAAGGTGGGGACTTTGGAAGCAATCAACAGAGACTTGCCACTTTTTAGTGATTTAACTTTAGACAAGTTACTTAGCCTTTTTGCACTTCAATTATTTAATTCATAAAATGAGAATACATGCCTCAGTGTTGCTTGGAGGATTTAATTCAATAATATATTTCAAAGACCTAGCACAATACCTGGCTTAGTATATTTAGCATATGTGAATTTCTTCCTTTCTTTCTTTCCTTTCTCTTTTGAAAGAAATTACTCAATTGGACATGTTGATTCATAAGGCTTTTCTAGACAAACCCCAAATATACAATCAATTCAGTCAATTGATTCAAAGTGAATCAATTAATCAAACATTCAGACCACGAAATTAGTTTGACTCATCTCTCCAGAGTGTTTTCACCGAATTTTTTAATTTATTATTGTTATTATTATTATTATTTTTGAGATAGAGTCTTGCTCTGTTGCCCAGGCTGGAGTGCAGTGGTGTGATTTCAGCTCATTACAACCTCGCCTCTTGGGTTCAAGAGATTCTCCTGCCTCAGTCTCCTGAGTCACTGGGACTACAGGTGCATGCCACCATGCCTGGCTAATTTTTGTATTTTTAGTAGAGATGGGGTTTCACCATGCTGGTCAGGTTGGTCTCGAACTCCTGACCTCAAGTGATCCACCTGCCTCGGCCTCCCAAAGTGCTGGGATTACAGGCATGAGCCACCATGCCTGGCCTAAATTTTCATATTTAGAAATGAACATAGAGACAGTTAAAGACAAGCCACACACAGCACAACAAAAACCTTAGTCTACAGATCACAGGCAGTTCCACCATCTCTTAAACTTTAAAATGTTGCCACTTTTAAGTCAGATTAAAAGTGGCAACATTCAAAAAATGGCACCCTTTTCTTAGTTTTGTAATGTTATTCAGTAAGTATGAAATGTGTATCCAGTGTCATTCAATAATGAATCATATTTACCCTCGGAAGACTCTATTATGTCCCCCACTTATAAACGCAGAATATATGTATATTGAAATATACCTAATTCCACTGCAACATGGTTAAGCTTTGGTCCAAGAAGAACCGGAACTATATTACTGCGATCTAGAAGTGACAAAAGAAAAGACAAATGTATTAGTGTTGCCTTGAGCTTCTCTAAGACAAGCATCTATGATAATATGCACATTTCATGTAACAAAGATTCCAATAGTTACTGGTTTACATTCACTTGAGTCCTATTTGCATTAACTAAAGGTCACAGATCATATTGTTTATAGCTTCATTCTCCATCAACTCCATGCTGACGGAGATGTTGAAAGCACCTTGTATCTAGTTTTCTCTCACTCAAATTGGCAGCTTCTGCTCACTTTAACTAAAAGGCAGAGGAAGATGCCCATCCACTGCAGCCTGACTCCCAGACGATCAAACATGCAAGAGTTGGACCATGCAAAATCACTGGGAAGAGCCTTTCTGCCCTGTCTCAATTCCCTCCATCTGTCCTCCTCAGCTGGCCAGTGATGGATTTACAGGTTGCAGGGACAAGACAGGTTGAGAAAAGCAAATCCCTCACTCTAGGTGCCCACCGTTCCCTTGCAGGATGCTGAGAGCAGTGTCCCTTCAATATTGTGCCCCGGGAGCCTCACCTCGGCCCTGGCCCTGCTGTTAAGTTCATGCCTGTAGGCCAAGTTCTACTTCTGCTTCTGAGCGGCTTCTGACCCCGACTGGAAGTACTGCACATATATTCTGCCCCCTCAGTCCCCATCTGGGTGATGCTGCCCCCTCAGTCCCCATCTGATGAAGTAAGTCATCACCCAGCAGGCTCTTGCCCAAGGTAGCTGGCAACTGCAAACCCTAAGAGCAGCTGTGGTCATAGATTTGAACTGGTGCATAGTTAAGTTATTGTTAGCCCTGATATCCACACTGGTAACTTTCCTCCCGACCAGGACTGTTCCCTGCTAGTAGCCCCGCTGCTTTGGGGGTGTTCCCAAGCAACATCCAGAACATCCCTTCTGGGACTTGCAGGTGCTCAACAAGCAGAATGCCTGGTTGAATGGAGTACAGTGAGACTCAGGAGCCCTCCTGCAGCTCCTGCACCTCCCTGAGCCCTCTCAGAAAGTGCAGTGCCAGAGTGAGTAGTGGAGAATGCAGTGGGCAGATATGTGGGCAAGAACAGGAGGATGAAACCAGCACAGTGGACTCCGGGGTTGAGAGTCAGGACTGGGTTATCCTGGGATTTGGAGTCTCTGGGCAAGCCTGGAATGCTGGCAGACAGGCAGGAGGAACTGAGATGTATCCAGGGAAAGAACTAACTCTCAGGTCTGACAGTAAGAAGCAAAATGGGCTTGAATTCAAAGACAAAGGTGCAGGAGGCAATTTCTGTGTGAGGGGGAAAACTCCTACTGAATACCTTTCTCTGGATCCATTTTTTCCCCCAGAAACTTACATGGGAGACTTGAGATGAGGCAGTGTGAAAGACATCTTTAGCAAAGGATGCTGTCTACTAAATCTCAAGTTATATCACTGGAAACCCAGATCAGCCTTGAGTTTGCACAACTGGTGTAAAGTGAAGGGTGCAGTCCCATGTAGGTCATGGAAGGAAGACAACATCTTATTTCGTGCCCTTGACATGACCAGTCTACCTAGGAGGCTATCAGAGTCAAAATGGCAGAGAGGTCCTCAGCAGTAGGAGGAGATGCCACCCGATCAGCCAGAGCATGAGACCAGGAAAGTGGCAGATGCCCCATGGGAATTCAGGTGACTGTGATTCACGAGCACGAGCTGAAGGCAATGGTACTCCTGGGCTCCAAAAACAGTGCCCAAAGTATGGCATTTTGGCAGGCTGAGGACTTTAAACCAAAGGACATTGGAAGGCCTCAAAGCAGCCTCAAAACCAAGATCTGTCTGAGCTTCTCCTGCCCTCCTGCTTCATGCCCCCATTCTCCCCAAAGCAAGTCATAGAAACCAGACTCCCTCTTTCCAAAGGCGGATCATACAAACTAGAATCCTTTTCCCCAAAGTAAGCCATAGAACCTAGAAGCATGACTCTAACCTTCTCCTGCCTTTCTGTCTAGGAGCTGGCTATAAATTCTTTGGCCTTCTTTGGTCTGATAGTAAGTCTTAAGACCCTCTGCCCTCTACCCAGGAAAAGGAAATGTAACAGAGAGGCCAAGAAGAATCTGGACAGGTCTTGCTGGGTTTCCCCACTCAGTCCATTAGCATTAGGTCATACCCTTTTGTCCAATCACATTTCTACATGGCTGTCCATGCTTCTAGAATCTAAGCATTTAAAAAGAAAAAAGTGGTTTTTCCTGAGTCTTGGGGTATTCATTTATTTCCTTTTTTTTTTTTTTTCTTTTTTGAGACCGAGTCTCGTTCTGGAGTGCAATGGCACAATCTCGGCTCACTGCAACCTCCACCTCCTGGGTTCAAGCAATTTTCCCTGCCTCAGCCTCCCAAGCAGCTGGGATTACAGGTGCCCACCACCAAGCCCAGCTAATTTTTCTGTTTTTAGTAGAGATGGGGTTTTGCCATGTTGGCCAGGCCTGTCTCGAACTCCTGGCCTCAGGTGATCCGCCCACCTTGGCCTCCCAAAGTGCTAGGATTACAGGTGTGAGCCACCACACCCGGCCCCGGGGTCTTCATTTCTGAAGGCTCCCATGTCACATAAAACTTGCCTGCCCCTTGTTAATCTGCCTTTTGTTATGGGAACATTGCCATGATCCTTAGGATGGGGAGGAGGGGTATCACACCTTTCCACCACTACAGCACTCACTATGTAGCAGCTGACAGATCTCCATCTGTGAAGGTAAGGGGACTGTAATAAAGACACAACACGGAGAAGGCGGGAGCTCAGAACCCCTCTGTCCTCAACACAGGTCAGAACACTTCCTAGCTGTCCTCCCCAACTCCAAGCTCTAATTTCTGTAGACTCGTGGCAAACTTTACCAAATCCAAAGAAAAATAGCCAGGATGGTGAAGTGTCTAGACTTCTTGTTGCATGTGGCATCAAAGGAGTTGTTTCTGTCTCAGTGATGCACACAACAGGCATGTAATGAGCACCTTTATGTGCCAAGTGCCAATCATAGGTATTCAAGATGCAAAGATGAGGAACAGAACTCAGTACAAACCTTTCCAGAAACTTTTCAAGTTATTGACAGAGGCACACATGTAATGCAAATCTGACAGCAATCGGAAATGCAAACGAGAGGCCATGGGGGCATGGAGGAGGAGCAATATTTGAGTGGAGTCCTGAAAGACTCAGTTGACATTCTCCAAGAAGACAAGAAAAATAAGATGGACAATTATGGGAGAAGAATAGCTTGTGCTGCAGGTGAGGTTTGGGAACCCAGCAGTGGGAGATGATCATTACAGCAGAACTCTTACTGTCCCTAGAGCCATCCTAGAGCTGTACACACACTCACTCAGTCATGGTCAGCCAACCCTACGAGGGATGAACCATTACTGTCCCATTTCATGATGAGGAATCTGAGGCAGAGAGGAACTAAGGAAATTAACTCACCCAAGGCCACAGTCTCATAGAGCTGTTGTGAGGATTATATGACATGATTCAACTCCAGTACTTGGCACTATCCCTGGCCCATAGCAAGTACCTTTTTAATAATGGATATTCCTACAGCTTCATCAAAGAAGGAAGGAAAGAGCTGCTGATAGGCAGAAAGCAAAGATGGTGGGAGACGGGGTAGGTTTTGAAAGTATCAAAGGAACAGAGATTTATATGAGATTAAAAATACATGTAGGAAAGTAAATTTGGAGAGTTTAGGGTAGATGATTACACATAGAATTTAAGTTTTTGAGTTTAAAAATTCAGTTATGGGTTTCCCAGGTTCTGGGCTGTAGCAGGCAGAATAATAGACCCCGAAGTTTCCCACATCCTACTCCCAAGTTCCTGTGAATATATGTTACATGGCAAAAGGAACCTCTAGATGTGATTATATTAAGGGTCCTCAGATGGGGGATCACCCTGGATTATCTAGGTGGGCACAATGTCATCTCAAGGTCCTCGTCAGAGGGAGACAGAAAGGTCAGAGTCAAAAAGGAGATGAGGTGAGGGAAGCGAATGTGTTTGGCTCTGAAATGAAGTGGCACAAGCCAAGAAATGCAGGTGGTCTCTAGAAGTTGGAGAAAGCAAAGGCAAAGAAACACATTTTCCAGCCTGGCACAGTGGCTGACGCCTGTAATCCCAGCACTTTGGGAGACCGAGGCGAGCGGATCACGAGGTCAGGAGATTGAGACTATCCTGGCTAACACGGTGAAACCCCATCTCTACTAAAAAAAATACAAAAGTTAGCCAGGCGTGGTGGTGGGTGCCTGTAGTCCCAGCTACTCGGGAGGCTGAGGGAGGAGAATGGCATGAACCTAGGAGGCAGGCTTGCAGTGAGCCCCGAGACTGCGCCACTGCACTCCAGCCTGGGCAACAGAGCAAGACTCCATCTCAAAAAAACAAAAATAAATAAAAAAATAAAAGAAACGCATTTTCCCCTACAGCCTCCCGAAGTAAAGCAATTCTGCCAAAACCTTGATTTTACCGAAGACCCTAAACTTGGGGTAATTTGTTTCTGTGGCAATGCGTGGGTGTATATAGCTACATGGTTGTAGTGAAGAGGAAAGATGTTGCTAAAGCAAAGGCTGTAGCAAATGTGAGCCCACAGATTTTGTTGAGCAAGCCACCCACACAAGTGTTACAGTTTCCAGTTTCTCAGGATGATGGGGAAAAAAATCCAGACTGGATAAGCCACCTGTCTTCAAATCACGAAAGGAGTTGTCATTTTAAGAAGGAGCCAGATTTAATCTGTGAAATTCTTGAAGGCAAATCAAAATCAGTGGTTGGAAGCTACGAGAAGGGATATTTGGACTCAATGGAAAAACAGACTTCAACAATCAGATATTAAAATCTGGACTACACTGCTCTGTGATTTGATCATTTCCTTGATAGTTCCCAAGAAGGGACTGGATGATCAATCATTGGCTGTGCCTTATGATGAATATCTTCACTGGGTGAGGTTTAATTAAATACCTTTAATGTCCCAGGATTCTGTTCTTCCATCACACACAGCCTGGGTCCAGCATCCCTCCCCTCCCACCAGCACATCAGTGTTCCTTACACTCTCTCAGTCGAGATCCCTTTCCCCAGCAGGTCACTGCTTCATGAGGCTCCACCTCCAAGACCCAGGTCAAATGGAGCCTCCTGCATCTGTCCTTCCCCCAACCTCCCCCTGCACTCTTGCAGCCTCACAGATGATGCTGTTTCATACACCTTTATGTAGCTTATTGCCTCTCCTGATTTTAACCAAATCCCTTGAGAATAGTACAGTGCTCACTTCATCTCATATTTCCTTGCTTCCCTGCCTCCCTGTGCTAAGTACAGTTCATTGAGTATAGATACCTTCACTAAATATTTGTGAAGTGAAAATGTAAATTCAACAACAAAAGATTCCACAATTTACTCAAACTTCATATATAAGAGAGAGCTGACTCATGTGAGGTTTATTCATACAGATTTTCATTTCCTGCCAAAAAGAAAGGTTTATTTAGCCAAGTAGAGGAGCACCAAAATGAAGATTTTGACCCTTATATTTGAACTAGTGGTGTGGTCACAACCCCAACTAAGTGGACTCTCAATCCCTACACAGTTTTGAAGAATGAAAAAATTCCATTTTACTAAAATACATCTGTTTCTTCCCAATTCTAGGATTTCCCTTACCTTCCACTATTGTTATATTGAAGGTTTTGGTGATGTTAAATAGTTTTCCATTATGATGAAGGAAATGCACGCAAGAGTAATACCCCTGATCTTCAAACTCAGCGTTCTTCTTTATCGTTGGGTTTTTATTGTTCTCCAGTAGTAGCTTCTTACAGTTCTGTTTTTAATAAAGCAAGTTAAAATACTTTAAGTAAAAGCCGAATTGATATTAGAGTGATCCAAATTTTTGAGTTAAAGATCTTTAGAGAAAAAGGAAAAAAGAATGGAAAGTAGCAGTTCCTGGATATATGTCCCAGTTACTTGGTAGTACTTTTACTGAAACAATTAAATGCTGTCTCATTGCTGTTGGCATGATTATCATTATTAATATATGCTGGGAAGTAGAGCATGGGGCAATATGAGCACTGTAGCTGCTTTCATCAATATTCTTTCATCTATCTCTTTTACACACATGCAGAGAGAGAGAAACAGGGAGAGACAGACAGACAGAGAGAGAGAACACTACTTCAAAAATCCTTGCTTGAGTCACAACCCTATTTCATACATGTTCAGTCCAATTTTGTGTATTCTGGACTATGCATCCCAGGGGTGGATAGTGGGATGGGTGTAGAATTACTCAGAGAATGAGTAGCTAGCAGACCACCCACACCTTTGACACCCTCCATCAGAAGCCAGCGAGCTGATTAGAAATGCATCAACAATATTCAAATCCATAGGTACACTCAAACATCTCTCTCTCACACACACATTTCCATACATGTCACAGGAATTAATACTAATTGTAATAAAGCCACTTTCTTCATTCCAGCACATCTGACACCCAGAGGTAGGTCCCAGAGCCATGCAGGGACCATGTGGGAAGGCTGGGGGCTAAATGGCCATCCTTGACCATTGGACACTGTTTCTGCAAACATCAAGCAAGGAGAACCTATTGCCCACAGACTTCTCCCTCAGAGCTGGCAGCCACTGGAGCTAGACCCACTGTGCATAGAATGTGCCCGTGAAGCACCCACATGTGTACCTCACGTCAGTAAATTATTTATATATAAGTCAAAATTTTATAAAGCCAAACTAATTTTTTCAAGCTATAGAAAAGATCAGAGACTCTTCATTTTCCTTTCCAATCAATTGTCTACTGATTTAGCTTCCTTGTTCTTGGGTGAAGTCATGATCAGTCAACAGGCTTAGAATACTTAGCCCTGTGGTCAATTGTTTGACTAAACATCCTTGGTGCACCAATGCTCTTAATTTAAATATCTGCATTTTGGAATTTCTTTCTTTTTTTTTTTTTTTTTTTTTTTTTTTTTTTTTTTTTTTTGAGACAGAGTCTTGCTCTGTCCCCCAGGCTGGAGTGCAGTGGCCTGATCTTGGCTCACTGCAACCTCCGCCTCCTGGGTTCAGATGATTCTCCTGCTTCAGCCTCCCAAGTAGCTGGGACTACAGGCACGTGCCACCACGCCTGGCTAATTTTTTTGTATTTTTAGTAGAGACAGGGTTTCATCTTATTAGCCAGGATGGTCTCCATCTCCTGACCTTGTGATCCGCCTGCCTTGGCCTCCCAAAGTGCTGAGATTACAGACGTGAGCCACCACACCCGAATGGAATTTCTTAAAACTTAGCACACCAAGCCTCACTAATTTACATGTACTGTAGCACATTTGTACATTGATGAGAAATAGAGTGAAGTCAACTCAGGACTGACTCAAATGTTTAGAAAACATTTCAGATAAGAGCTATCTTTGGAAATCACAAGTAAACAGTGTTCAAGCATAAGGCACAAACAAAAGTTTCAAGGATATTATCATCACTCGCTTCAGCTTTCCCAAGTTCTGTTCAGACCACTCTCTCATACTTTAAAGTCTCCATGACAGAGTCACATTATTCAGATTTGTTATTCCATATAAACTACATCAGCTGTCCCCAACCATTTTGACACAGAGACTGATTTCATGAATGACAATTTTTCCATGGACCAGGGTGGGTAGTGGTTGAGGGGGGATGGTTGGTTTTGGGATGATTCAAGTGCATTACATTTCTTGTGCACTTTATTTCTATTATTATTACACTGTAATATATAATGAAATAATTGTACAACTCACCATAATGTAGAATCAGTGGAGCCCTGAGCTTGTTTTCCTGCAACTAGGTGGTCCTATCTGGGGGTGATGGGAGACAGTGACAGATCATCAGGCATTAGATTCTCATAAGGAGCACGCAACATAGATTCCTCATATGCACAGTTCACAATAGGGTTCTTGCTCCTGTGAGAGTCTAATGCCACTGTGGACCTCACAGGAGGTGGTAATGTGAGTGAGGGAGACTGGCCCAGGGATTGGGGACCCCTGAACTACACAATTTGTGGTGTTTGTGTGTGTGGATGGGAGTGTGTATGGTTTTTATGCATACACACACTGTATACTCACACACACTATGTATGTGTATACATAATTCCTATACGGTGGTCTAAAAGAGCATTTTTTTAATCATACTTTAAAGTTTTGGGTTACATGTGCAGAATGTGCAGGTTTGTTACATAGGTATACACGTGCCATGGTGGTTTGCTGGAACCATCAATCTGAGAAAGTAGGTATTTCTCCTAATGCTATCCATCCCCTACCCCTCCACCCCCCACAACAGGCTCCGGTGTGTGATGTTCCCCTCCCTGTGTCCATGTGTTCTCATTGTTCACCTCCCACTTATGAGTGAGAACATGCAGTGTTTGGTTTTCTATTCCTGTGTTAGTTTTCTGAGAATGATGGTTTCCAGCTTCATCCATGTCCCTACAAAGGACATGAACTCATCCTTTTTTTATGGCTGCATAGTATTCCATGGTGTATAAGAGCTTTTAAAATTCAACAAGTAAAAGGTATGCCAACTGAAGAAAACAGAAAAAAATAAACAGGCAACCCACAAAATTGCCTGATTGCAGTAAGATGCAATAAGTATAGACAAAAGTTTAATTTATTACTAAGAAAAGTGAAAAAACCACTAGGAGTTTTAGAAATTTTTCATATCAAATTTTAAACATTCTAGGAGCATTATTTCCCAGTGTTGTGGAGGTGACAAAAAATTGGGATTCTTTTTTCAAGTGTGGGGTAAAATTGGCAGAGCTCCCTGGAGACGAGTTTGATAGTGTGAAGAAAAAGACATATAAACATGCTCACAGCCTTTGATCCAGTAATTCTACATTTAGGGATTTGGTTGAAGGACAAATTATATAAACACCCAAGGATCTGTGGAAGTGGTATTCATTTTAGCCTTTAAATAATAGTGAAAAATAGGCAATTCACAAATGTCCAATAATAATGGGATTAGTTAGATGAAACAAGGGGGTTAGTTAGATGAAACCAGGCACATAAAAACTGAAAGCCCATGTTTAGAAGATCATTTAAAGATGTGAAGGGATAGTCACAACATAATTCTTAGAGGAAAAAACACAAAAAAAATAAAATATACCACTTTCAAAAAGCAGATGCTTCACAGAAAAAACAAAGTCTCTAACTGATGTATTTATGAGTGATTTTTGCTTTCTTCACTTTTCAGTTTTAAAGTTAAAATATTATAAAAGCATTACCATTTCCATTTTATAAAATGAACTAATATATTCAGAAAAACATATACAATTGAGTTTTACATGTTAAGTACATGTGACAGGAGAAAATGGAAATCCTTAAACTAGAATTCCTAAAAATTAACTTATCAAAAGAGAAGGAAAATGAAGGAAGAGTGTGGGAGAAGAAGCTGTGATCATTTATTGAACACCAAATCCAGGGAAACTACTGTGGAACATATTTTAATACTATGTATCAGCTCTTGACAACAAGCCAGTGAGGATACTTGGCTCAAACAGGGCAAGTGAGCCATGTGGGATCAGGCAGCTTATTTGTTATGAGACCAAAATAGTAGCCCTCAGCCCCTCATTTGGGAATTTGATCTTTTCCATCAAGTCTTAAAGTTCAAATATTATAAAAGCATTACCTTATACAATGATGTGCTGTTGACCAGTGTTTGATAGTAACTGTTTTCACAGGTTATCTGCAAAAATTTTTTAACTTCCACAATTTTACTAGTTACTTGTCTTTCAGTAAAACAGCTGTGTTTATTTCTTCTGATGACATTTAATTTCCATTTCTGAGTATAATTTCTATGGAATAAAAGTGTAAAGGTATTTTATAATGCTACAGAAACTTTGCAAATATCACCCATCTTCCCTTTAGTAACCAGTTATAACATTTTTCCTTTATTTTTATTAAAGAGATTGATTCATTGATGTGCAAACCCTGCTCTGCCTCCTCTTGATTCAGAGGAGCAAGAACTTTAAAAACTGTCATGGGAGCAGGGGGTAATAAATGAAAACCTGAGCCGTCTACACACAGAGACACACACATGCACACACACACGCACATATCCTACTGCAGACAGTATATTATGGATGTCAGAAAAGCAAATCTTCACAATGTCAGTGATCTTCACTGATGGATATGTTCAGAGAGTCTTGGCCCAGGATGGGAGGGTGGCTTTGGTTTCAAAAGGTATATAAACTCCTGATGTTGTTTTCTCAATGTGTGTGTATATGAATTAGGTTTTGTTTCTCAAGGCAATTTGTTCCAATCCCCTTCTTTTACTGTTGAATAAACCAAAGTCTGGAGTTGCTGCCCTCAGTGTAATTGAATTAGCTCTTTAAATGCCTTACTGACCAAAAGTGAGTGTGAATAGATTTTATAGTTGTTGTTACTCCTGATCAGAAATTAGTGATCAGGACTATCACTAGGCCAGGTGCAGTGGCTCACACCTGTAATCCCAGCACTTTGGGAGACCAAGGCAAGTGGATCACCTGAGGTCAGGAGTTTGAGACCAGCCTGGCCAATGTGGTGAAACTCTGTCTCTACTAAAACTACAAAAATTAGCTGGGTGTGGTAATCCCAGCTACTCGGGAAGCTGAGGCAGGAGGCGGAGGTTGCAGTGAGTGGAGATCGCGCCATTGCACTCCAGCCTGGGTAACAAGAACGAAATTCCATCTCAAAACAAAACAAAACAAAACAAAACAAACAAAAAAGGTGATCTAGAATTGGAAAACAATACGGTATTTTTTAAATGAAGTTTTTAAAGAGAAAATGTTTCATATTTGATGTTTGCTTCTGCTGCACCTGTGATGTATAGATTCATTTGCTAAATACATCAGACACGTGTTTTTAAGTTATCCTCTATGCCTGACACATTTGTGCCCACCTTAGGCTCTTCCAGTTCCCCTTTAGGTCTACAATAGGATAGAAGGAAGAAAAGACTAACACTTACTGAGTTCCAGGTATTAGACTATGGACATGTAAGGGAAATTACTATTTTCCTTAGACTCAGATGAGAATGCTAAATCTCAGACAGGTTAAACAACTCACACAGGCCACACACTTGCTACAAGATGGGGCCAGGATGCAAATGCACATCTATTTGGTCCCAGAGGCCAGAAGTGCTCTGCAAAATTCTACATTTTCACAATCCAATGAATCTGGTCCCTTCACCTTGGGCATGAATTTATAAAAGATTGGCCATGACTGGAGAATGTGGCAGGCTGTTGTCACAGTTATAGGTAGTGGGTCTGTGGCCATGGGGCATGATAGAGCTACCTGGCCCTTGAAGTGGATTCAGGATCCCATTGGCAGCACCTTCTTCTCAAGTGTGTTTTTGTAAAGTCTCCCCAACTTTGGCCTCAATGAATTGGAGAGATAGAGATTTCTGGATCTCTATGACTTGTTGCTTAAAAGGAATAGGGTACATGAATATCCCCATTTTTTCAGACTACATTGTTCTCTACCTCTGTAATCCTCAATTCCTAACACTCAACAAATGCTAGAGGACTGATGACACTCCATGTGCAGGACACTGTGCTGGGAACACTGAAACAATCAACAACACATTGCACCTGCCACCCAGGAGCTCCAAGGCTGGTGTTAACACTGAGGCCAACTGACCCAAAGCTGTGACCACACTTTCCTGCTGCAGGCCCAGCCCATCCTGGTTATGAAAACCACTCATTTGTGTCCACACACACCAGGGGATAAACACCAGCCCCCACTTCTGAGGCTGCTCACCAAGCTGAATTTGCTGCCTGTCAGCCTAGGATTGGTTTATTAGATTTCTGTGTGTACATTTCCCTCTACCTTCATTTCTTCATCTCTATCATTGAAAACTATCCCTTTTGTATCCCCTTGCCTCTTGGTTGATTTCTTTCTTAAAATTTGGTGGGATAAAGTGATTTTCACTGCAGGATTAAATTATCAGTCCTCAGTGGCATTTGATTATTAGCAATGTACTCCTAAAAATTAAAGAATTACTGTTCTAATGGGAAATTTTTAGGCATAAAGTCTGTTCACTGATAGATCCCACATCAAACTACAAAGGGTTACACACCTAAGTTAGAACACATATGTGTATACACACACATCTGCAGTAAATACTGCTTACTAATTATGCTATATTTGAATATGTCTGTATCTTCTATGTTCCTGGGTGTCTAAAACAACCTGCTTCCATGTAGAATTCCATTTATTTTCAAGGCCATTGTCAAAGCTGCTTCTCACCTCATCACTTTACTCTCATAGTGATCAGTCTCCAATATCCACTCTGGGACACCTCATTTTTCTTAGCATCTCCTGTCTGCTACCCTGTCTCTCCACACCTCTCTGAAATCCTGCCTCAATCTCTTGCTTCCATTGTTGCTTCCTAAGCCAGGCTGTATTCTCTACTCCCCATATCAGAAAGATGGCCAATGCCATTTGCTTCTGTTATCTCCAAGTGATGATCATAGATGCCTGGCTGTTCCTCTCAACGTGCTCTCTCAGCCCTGTCCAGAATACTTTATTCCTTTGAATTGTGCCTTCATTCAATCAGGAGTCGGAAGTTTGTGGTGGGGGGGTGGTGTTTGTTGTTCTTTTTCCTTTACCCCATTTGTGAGTATTCATTCTTCCTTAGCTTGTTATGAAAAATCCCAGTTGTGACCCATTTCTGTAATTATCACTCTTAAAAGGTCACCTAAAGATGTATTGGTTTTTATCAAAAGAGTTATTTAATTTTTTTTTGATGCCTGGGAGTTCCTATGTATAAAAACAAACAAAAATGACCTAATTTGGTGCAAAACCACAGGAGTGCTACCAAAGTTTCACAGTGATAGCTCACTCTGCTCTCAACAGCATGGTTGATAATGATGAGGACTCACTCTAGAAGTGCTTCTAAAAGAAATCTGCTACATATGAAATCTACACAACATCACCTTCAGCTGGCCCTGAGCTATTTCCTACAGGTCAGTCTCAAGTCTCTATAAAAATACCTACATATGTAGGTAGGTACATCTAAAAAGAAACATGTTTGGTAAGTGTGGGTGATGCTTTCAGTTGGCTGCGCCCATTTCATGGAAGTTATGCAACCCAATTATGAGTATCCTGGCACAATCTAGGGCCACCTCATGAGTAAAATGCAAAGCCCTTCCGTGTTGCCCTCTCTCACTGCCCCCAGCTGTGGGTTGCGATTGGCTGCCAGACACACACTTCCTCCACTAGCACTGCCACCTGGCTCCCAGTGAGCCCCTGCAGACTGGACTAGTGTGTGTCTGCATCAACCCCCACCAAGGATGCCACCCAGGAAGCTGACACTGCCCCATTTCACCACATATTAATATTATCGTGAAGTCCCAGCTGCTGATTTCATTTGACTGGGGGCATGTAGACAACAGGAGCAGCTGAATTTTAAAACTGACTTTCATGCAATCATCACTTATCATTGGTAAGGATCCCCTAAAAGGAAATCCTGTCAAGGTAATCTCCTTTCATTAAGGTCACTAAGAAAATAAGCAGAGAGAGAGAAACTTATTTTGTTCCATAACAAAGAATGTATTTCATGTCGTAGGAAGAGTAGGAAAGAAAAAGATGTGCTGATTATCTAGCCTTTCAGATTCCTGCATATTTGAGTTGCTGAACAAAGGACAAGAGGGCTGTGAAATACATTTTAAAAAGAAAGGGTTACTCACTCCATTTGGAAAAAGTAAGATCCTGTGTCATTCAACTCAACTGGCCAAAACTCCAAAACACAATCATGCAAAGCAATTCTCGATGAACTCCTTGGGTTCAGCTCCACACGTTCCTGTGATCCACTGCTTTTGTACCAGCTTTTGGTGGTTGTTTCAATCTCATGTGCAAGTGAACACGAGCAATGTTTCAGATAGAAAGGTTCCCCTTCAACCACAGTAATGTGGGGACGTGAAGTACAAGATTCTTCAAAAGATTAGTAAAGTAAAATAAATAAAAACAAAAACCAAAATGACAAAGGTAACTTTTTTGGTCTCCTAATGCATTAGGTGATGAAGCAAGGTTAGTAAGAAAGTCCTGAGAAATCTCGGTGTCATTTCCTGTGGGTTCTTTATTTTTGCATCAATCTTTCCAACGCTAGAAAGGATAAGGCACTTTCAGAACATAGATGAAAACACAACTTCTGACAGTTTCTCCCCAACAGGAAGGTATCAGAACTTAACCAACCATAGCTGGAAGACTGATAATTGTGTCATCTCTTAGAAGAAAATATTACACATTACAACTTCTTCAGAAGGAAAACCACAGAAGTCACAGTGCTGCCAAACCTACCTCAAAACATACCCTGCTGAGGAGTCTCAGTAGAACAGAAAATAAGAAACCTAGCAACCTTGGCATTCTTCTTCTGCACCATCAGAAATCTCACTCACCTTGCATTCACCCTGCCTATCTAACATTCCCTGGCAAGTGTGGGGATGGTTAAAGGTGTGCCTATGTAACTTACAGTGTGTGTACATTTATTATTACTGTAGGTCACCGTGTGGATAATCAAGAATTCATTAATATAATATCAATCCAAATTTGCATATCTGTCACTTTCCCTCTTTCTCAATTGACCCAGATTCTCTGGCTTTGGAAATATATCTGACCCTCATCTACACAGGATAGGTGCTCCTTCCCCTCTTTCTGCACTTGTGGTACTTCAAGTTCAGCATTAATGGGTCTTTCTCATAATCTACCTTCCAGTGACTCTCGGGTGCACTTTTACCGCATTTTGAGGATGAGAGTATTTAAATTGAATGAAACATTTCCCTTAGGACATGGACAGAATGCCCTCTCTATAGTCAGGGTTTGTTTCTCAAAGCAGCAGTCTGGTTTTAACTCAAAATTGTTAACCACAATATAAAGAGGAAGTGATGTGATAGAAGTATTCTGATATGGTTTGGCTGTGTCCCCCTCCAAACCTCATCTTGAATTTAATCATGGGGGCAGTCACTCTCACGCTGTTCTCATGATAGTGAGTGAGTTCTCATGAGATCTGATGGTTTTATAAGGGGCTTTCCCCCCTTTTGTAAGTTTCCTGAGGCCTCCCAGCCCTGCAGAACTGAATCCACTAAATCTTTCTCCTTTATAAATTACCTGGTCTCAGGTATGCCTTTATTAGCAGTGTGAGAATGGACTAATACAGTAAATTGGTACCAGGAGTGGGGTGCTACTGTAAAGATACCCAAAATGTGGAAGTGACTTTGGAACTGCATACAGGCAGAGGTTGGAACAGTTTGGAGGGCTCAGAAGAAGATAAGAAAATATGGAAAATTTGGAACTTCCTAAAGATTTGCTAAATGGCTTTGACCAAAATGCTGATAATGTTATGGACAATAAAGTCCAGGCTGAGGTGGTCTCAGATGGAGATGGGGAACTTTTGGGGAGCTGGAGCAAAAATGACTGTTGTTATGTTTTAGCAAAGAGATTAGTTGCATTTTGCCCTTGTCCTAGAGATCTACGGAACTTTGAACTTGAGAGATGATTATCTGGAAGAAGAAATTTCTAAAGAGCAAATCATTCAAGAGGTGACAGAGCATAAGAGTTTGGAAAATTCACAGCCTGAGGATGTGGTAGGAGACAAAAATCCATGTTCGCAGGGATGGGGGGTGCAGAATTAAAGCTGGTTGCAGAAATTTGCATAAGAAATGAGGACCCAAATGTTAATTGCCAAGATAATGGGAAAAATGCCTCTAGGGTATGTCAGAGATCTTCATGGCAGCCCCTCCCATCACAGGCCCAGAGTCCTAAGAGGAAAAAATGATTTCCTGGGATGGCCCAGGGCGCCCTTCTGTGTGCAGCCTAGGGACTTGGTGCCCTGCATCTTACCCCTCCAGCCATTGCTAAAACAGGCCAAGATACCAGGTCGGGCTGTGACTTCAGAGGGTGCAAGCCCCAAACCTTGGCAGCTTCCACATGGTGTTGAGCCTGCAGGTGCACAGAAGTCAAGAACTGAGGTTTGGGAACCTACGCCTAGGTTTCAGAGGATGTATGGAAACGCTGGATGTCCAGGCAAAAGTTTGCTGCAGGGGTGGAACTCTCATGGAGAACCTTTGCTAGGGTAGTGTGGAAGGGAAATGTGGTGTTGGGGCTCCCATACAGAGTCCCCATTGGGGTACAGCTAGTGGAGTTAAGAGAAGACAGCCACCATCCTCCAGGCCCCAGGATGATAGATTCACTGATAGCTTACACCATGCACTTGAAAAAGCCCAGAAACTCCACACCAGCCCATGAAAGAAGCCAGGAGGGGAGATGTACCCCGCAAAGCCACAGGAGCATAGCTGCCCAAGGCCATGGGATCCTACCTCTTGCAGCAGCATGACCTGGATATGAGACATGGAGTTGAAGGAGACTATTTTGGAACTTTAAGGTTTAATGACTTCCCTGTTAAATTTAGAACTTGCATGGGGCCAGTAGCCCCTTTGTTTTAGTCAATTTCTCCCATTTGGAAGGGGTGTATTTACTCAATGCCTGTACTCCCATTGTATCTAGGAAGTAACTAAAGTGCTCTTGAATTTTCCGACTCATAGGAAGGGACTTGCCTTGTCTCAGATGAGACTTTGGACTTTGATTTTAGAGTTAATGCTGGAATGAGTGAAGACTTTGGGGGACTGTTAGAAGGGCATGATTGTGTTTTGAAATGTGAGAGCATGAGATTTGGGAGAGGCCGGGGTGGAATGATATGATTTGGCTGTATCCCAACCCAAATCATCTTGAATTGTAGTTCCCATAAGCCCGATGTGTCATAGGAGGGACCTGGTGGAAGGTAATTTAATCATGGGGGTGATTACCATCATGCTGTGCTCCTGATAGTGAGTGAGTTCTCATAAGACCTGATGTTTTTATAAGGGACTTTTCCCCTTTTTGCTCAGCCTTTTCCTTGATGCTACCATGTGAAGAAGAATATGTTTTCTTCCCCTTTCACTATGATTGTAAGTTTCCTGAGACCTCCCCAGCCATACAGAACTGTGAATCAATAAAGTCTCTTTCCTTTATAAATTACCCAGTCTCAAGTATGCCTTTATTAGCAGCATGAGAATGGACTAATACACATTCTTTGAAAACATGGATGTCGAATCTACCTCAAAACACAAGAGTTAAGGAGCACCAACTTCATGTTTTCTGGTTGCAATACAATCTCTATCTTATACTAATACTTCAACATAGAAGGTGTGATACATGTGTATATGTGGGTGTCAGCTTCAATTGACATGCAAAACCATGGTGAGTCATTAACAGTTCATTTGTTTTCCTGTTTTAGAGTTAATATAATAAAGTGCATAGACCATACAATGTGTGCTCCTTTATGTCTGGGTTATTTTGACATGATTATGTTATAAATGCATTCATGCTGTAGCAGTGATGTGTTCTTTTCTCATTGCAATGTAGTATCTAATCTTGTTACCATTTGGCAATTTATCCATTTTATAAAAGGATGCATGTTGGGGATTGGTTTATTAAACAAATGTCTATTGGATATTGGGTTATTTTTAGGTTTCCAGGTTTTCGCTTGTCTTAAAAAGCTTCTATAAACACATATGACTGTGTTTGGATGGACATGTGCTCTCTGGAAGTATTATCATTTGAAGAAACTTAATGTGAATTACACACTCTCCAGAGGTGGGAGGTTGACAGTTGAAAGTCCACACCATCCCCCTCCTCAGGCAGCTAGAAGCTTTGGATATCTAATCATGGTTTACCATTAGAGGCTTTGTTGATTACCATAGTGCTTATTGGAAATGGTCCTTGATGGGATAAATAAGAGGAATTCAAGCTTTGTGGAGTTCCAAGTGCCAAAATAGGCACTCCTATTGTTCCATAAACACAGTATAAGAACCCAGCAGGGCCAACAACCAATGCCCTTTGGAATAAAGTCTGTGTTTGAAACTGTCTTGGGTTTGGACAATCATAGCATTTTGTCACTTAAACTCAACTAGTTTCAGTGAATCCTACAGGTAGAACATTGTCATGTCTCCCTAGGGTGAAACATTCATGAAAAGTGCTCTCCAGGGCAGGCAGGTGGGAGCTTGGCAACTTTGCACAACTGGCTGCATGGCTGTTTCTGTGCCTGAAACGTGCTCTCATTATAATGAGGAGTAAGGCTATTAGTGTATGTCCACAGGACATGGAACTCATGACACATTTTCCTGCACCTTGCTTTTCCACTCACTTGTTTCCGACAGATCATTACATATAAAAAAATGAAGATCTACCTCATTCTTTTACCATCTTGGTAGGGTTGTATTCCAGAGATCTCAATAATAAATGGATTCACATAAGTAAATATACCCTGAGATTGGATCTGTGTTATTTGAAAGTACCAAAAGCTTAATTCAGCTATCTCTTCAGCAGTAATTATCAAAGTAGGGAAATGAGCCCATGTATTTCCCTCTCCTAGATAATAGATCAAGGCAAATTAATATTTGTGCTCCCACTTTCTCCCCCAAAGCCTAAGAAATGCCTTGCTATTCAATCATGGAACGCTAAAGAACAGAGTCTCAGAATCCTTCTCAGTTAAAAAAAAAACAACTCTAGGCAATCATTGCTAATAAATTAAAATTGGTATTTGACATCTACTATGAAGCCTACTTGAGCTCCTTGGTCTAGCCAGTCTCTTTTTTGTATGTTCCGTCTCACTCTAATTTTTTTAAACCTGTCTAATGTATTTGTCATTTACTTTTCTCATTATTACCTAAATAATGAGATGAATCTTCACCTCCCTCTCAGGGAGGAGAGAGTGTGTTTCAAACTTCCTAAAACCCAACAATAAAGATGGCTGCCACCTCCTCAGTTTCAAATAACATGAAATAAATTTTCACCTCAGATAAATATAATTTATTTCAAGATGGAAGTTTTTCACTCTGCTCTCACTACATAAACTCAGACGGCAGAATCTTTTCTTTCCTGAATAAATTCAGCATCTTCAGTAGCCACTACATAAAAAAAAAACTTTGACATTCTTCCTCGATTGCTAATGAAATATGTTTGAGAATATGTATAATCACTTACCTGCAGCGCTTACAAATATAAGCACCCAAAGGGTCAGGGGTAATTCTCTACAATTCATGGTTTGGATTCTGCTTTAAATGGCTTCTCTGGAAAACAGAATAAAACAGATTCAGCCAAAGCTTTCAAACAAAAGCGTGTCTATCTTATGAAGGTTTAAAAATCTTCTGACACACAGATTTTTTAAAAACCAACCTAGAAGATTTTTATAATCCTTAATATAGCAACCAATTCTCAGAACTTTTGGCCATATAAAATTAATAAAATTTCAAAGCAATGAAGTTTTGCTTCTGGAAGAAATCCCTAGTAATTTATTTTACTGATACAACAGAATCTGATGGATTTCAAGCCTGGTCTACTAAATCCTGCTTCCAAGGTCAAAGTTGAGAACAACAGTGCTGCTACAAATATTACCATTCTGTGAATAAACAATCTGTGACATGCTGAGCTATGTATGGCCGTTCTGCCCATGTAAGAGCGTGTGTGTGTGTTTTCACTTCAAAATGTTCCTGAATTGTAATGAGATCTTCATTGAGGATTGAATTTTTAAAAATCCATCTTCCTCCTTCAGAACGTAGGTTTCATAATTCTAGGTACTAGGTCTATTTTGCTCTTCACTGTATCACTAAAATCCAGCACCATGCCTAGCACATGGCCAGCACTCACTAACATGTGTCACTGAGGAATAGGTGTGTGCATGTGTTTGCATGTGTCTGTGGCTGCCCATATGAGTTTACTTTAGGGAAATGGAGGGATGAAGTGACAGTCTCCTGCACTCCAGACTCCTCCTTTACATTGGCTGTGACCCAATGAAACTAAGATCTGCATTGAACTTTGATCCTACTACAACCTAGCATTTGGACTTCTGATTACAGCTTTAAGAGAAAGGATCCCCCACAGTGGAGACCATTCAGAGTCTAAATACTGCATAAACAACACCATATCCCTTGTTTACCATCCTGAGTGCAGGGAGCACAGCCTGATGGCAGAGTCTGGTTTCAGAAATACACAAACCTGGGCTGCCACTCTAGTTTGAGTCCTGACAAGCTGTGCAAAACTTGAGCAAGTCTTAGAGCCTGTTTACTCATTACCAAAACAGAGATGATAAAAAGGCCTGCCTCTGGAATTATTGAGTGATTAAACCGTCTAAGGCTTGGAGACTTAAACCATCTGTGGAGACTTTCTGAGTGCATGGCAGCTTCTCAGCTCAGAATAATTCCCCTCTCACCAATAACTACTCATCTTCCATCTTAAAAATAGGGTTATCAATGCCTGAATCCAGGATAAAGCTTAATGGCTAAGCTGCCAAACCATCCACATCCATCCTTAGGGAAAAATCACCAAATATTTGGTGGAATTTCCAAGAGATAATAATCAATAATGTAAAGGCCAAAGAAACAAGTATGAATGGAAAGTACCAACTGTGCATAATCAAATTAGACCAGTTCTATGGTTTGAAACCTCCCCCACTACCTCCACACACTTTTATTATTAACTCTGCCTATTCTTTTATCTTGGATAGAATAAAAAATGTTATTTCCTTTATGTCACTCTGATTAAGGCTGATATAACCTTATAAAAAGCACCACTTTAAAAAAAATTCAATATCTACCAAGAGACAAAGTTATTAGGAGATGATTCAGCAAACTGACAACTCTGAGTTTCAATATGAAACATATTAAGATCTCAGTATATAAAAATTAGTTGGTATTTGCACAGCATTCTGCAAATTTGGATGTGTGTATGTAAAATTTTTAATGTACTTAAGTTTTATGTGTGAATTTAAGAGATTTAGCTTATACTAAATAATGAATTCATTTCCAGAAAAAGAGTTATTCTGATAAATGTAACAGATACTCTAGCAAGTATTAATAAAATAGTTATAGAATAATATAAACATTAAATGTCTTACATGTAAGAATTTTAAGGATTTTTAATTGTTATGTTTAATATCAATATTTTTGCTTCTCCATAACTCTTAAGTTTCTTTCTTTTTAAAGGTTTTCTGATTTCTAAAGCAATTTACACTCAATGTAGGACATTTACAAAATGAAGACTGAAAGAAGAAAATAATCTCAACATGTATAACATTTTAGCATGTTTTCTTGTACTTTTTATAAATGTTGTCTCATAATTAAGATGTTTGGGCAGGCACGGTGGCTCATGCCTGCAATCCCAGCACTTTGGGAAGCCGAGATGGGCAGATCACGAGGTCAGGAGACTGAGACCATCCTGGCTAACATGGTGAAACCCCGTCTCTACTAAAAATACAAAAAATCAGCCTGGCATGGTGGCAGGCGCCTGTAGTCCCAGCTACTTGGGAGGCTGAGGAAGGGGAATGGTGTGAACCCGGGAGGCGGAGCTTGCAGTGAGCCGAGATCTCATCACTGCACTCCAGCCTGGGAGACAGAGTGAGACTCCGTCTCAAAAAAAAAAAAAAAAAAAAGATGTTTAAATGATTGCATATCCTGCATTTCCACTTAATTTTACATAATGAGCATTTTTCCTATGTCACAAAACTCTTCGTTAAAACCATTCTAATTGCCACTTAATATTACTTCGTGTGGATATATTATCATTTACCAGATGTATTAGAGATAATCACATGACCATCTTCACAGGTAAGGCAGGATGGCTCAGTTTTTTTTTGCAGCATGGGCTCAGGTGGCAGCCTGGGTGGATTTGAATCTCCATTCTACCCTCTACCAGCTAATCGATTGTGGGCAGCTGACTTACCTGTTCTGTGCCTCAACTTTCTTATCTATAGAAAGGGATAATAATACCATCTCCTGGAGCTGCTGTGAAAGTTAAATGAGTTACTATTGCAAGTGTCTGGTGAATGGTAATACCACTTAAATGTTAGCTATTATTATTTGTCTACATTTCTTATTATTTCCTGGATGTTACTCGATGGCAGTACAGTGATTGAGTTGAAGACTACATTGAAACCTGCCACATGCATGCTGCCAAACTGCATTCCAGAAATGTTGCAATGTTCGTATTCTCTCACTCAATAGCACAAGACAGCATCTATCGACCACACCCAGAAGCGCACTGAGCAGCTTACTTTTAAAATGTAATTAGACAGCCAAAATGGAAAAATGGTATCTCGTTTTCTGAGTTTGCATTTCTTTGGGTATAAATGAGGCAAATATTAATCACTTATTATCAGCCATTTTGTTTTCATGTTTATGAACCATCTCTTTATGTCTTTTGTCCAGTTCTCAGATGTTTGTCTAACTTGTTGTTTACTTTCTCTCTTTTGTTATGCTAATATATGACAAATTTTATATTGACGTAGTCAAACCAATCATTCTTTTGCTTTGAGATGTTTTCATTACTTTTAAGTGTAGAATATCCTTTCCTGTTGGTGGTCAAATAGATGCTTACGTAGTTTCTTCATTTTTATGGCTCAGTATTGTTTTGTTTTGTTTTTATATTTAACGTTTTTCATCCATCAACAATTAATTTTCTTGATTGACATGAAGATAGGGAGTAACTAAACTTACTTTCCTCAAATACCTGCTAATTACGTCTCCATTGTTAATTAAATAATCCTGTATTTCCCCTACGGTTTGCTGACACTAGCTTATAACGTACAGGTCCTCCCTGAGCACTCTACTGAAAATCTAGCACAGCATGCTTGCCCAAATGCAAACATGCACATACACACACACACACACACACACACATGCTCACACACACCACGTTTAGTTTTTCTATTCATAGCACTACCCTCCCACGTTTAGTTTTTCTATTCATAGCACTTATCACTAACTGTCATATTTTCACTTTATGTCTGCTTGATTCTTTGTTATTTGCTGAATTATTGAATGAATTAAATAAAATATACATAATTTTGAATCTAGGTGATCATCTGATCCATTGGCACATCTGCATAATCTACTTTTGAAATGCTTTTTAAAGCATGATATCTTGGAAAGTATGTTTTAGCAACTAATGTGAAATCTAGGCCACCAGCTCTCACCCAAGTTTGGAAAAAAAATAATGATGCCCGGGCTCCACCCAGCGGTCTGGAGGACAGACTGGGCATCCTGAGTCCTCAGAACTCCGCAGGTGACTCTAATGTACAGTCAGGTAGAGAGCTGCCGACATAGGGCACTTATTTGTATTCTTAGGAAAGTACATTTAATACATCTTAAATGCACATGTTTGATGTGTCTAAGACATATTAAATATTGTGCATGTACATAAGTACGTACGTGTGTGTACACACACATAACGAATAGTCACAAACTTACCTAGATCACCCAAAGGCATGAAGTTTTCTCTAAATGAAAAAAAAGTTTCCTTCAAAAATGGGGTGACCTAGGCTTAAGGTCAGATCCAAGCTGACCACTCTGTCTCCCAAGGCAGCACAGTAAAAAGCCCTTCCAGAGGGTCCAAACAGTCACCTGAACCCCTGGCTCTGCCCAGTTGCCCTCGTTTATGGGTCCCACCCTGAGAAACTGACCTTTCTCTAAAAGTAATTCACAGAAACACATAATGTACAGGGAAAGAGCCATTTCAAAGCTCTTTCTAATGAGGAACCTGAGATTTGAGAAAGTGAAATGGCCAGCCTCAGATTACAGCTATTCACAAGGACACACATGAATCAATGTAGATGCCTCAATATAAATCACTCATTAGCAACACATACAATTGAGCAACTCCTGAGACAAAATGCCTGGATGAAAATCATAACACCAGTTTTTTTCAATATAATTTTCCTTCTACAGTGTTCCATGCATAGTCATTTTACTCAGCCTGTGAGATGATAAAACAACCAAATGCAAAGAAGAGAAAGTGATTTTGGGGCATAACATACACACACTCTTAAACTCTAACAAACAAAAGAATTTGTGTGGAATTTGGCTTCTCATCTGTAAGGCCAAGAAAATCAATGCCACCTTATAGTCCTTGTCACACAAGTGTCTGTTGTTAGCCTTATGCTTCCCCCCAAATCTGCCTATGCCTGTGCTACCTGGGCCACCCTCCCCACTTCTCCCAGCTGCCAGGTCCCTAGAGTCCTTGCAACTTGGCTCAATATTTGCCTTCTTAAGGAAGCTCTCCAACTGCAACAGCCCCAAATGGCGTATGCCTTTGTCCAAGCCCGTCTCCATCACCTCCCGGGTTCAAGTGATTCTCCTGCCTCAGCCTCCTGAGTAGCTGGGATTATAGGTGCCCGCCACCACACCTGGCTAATTTTGTATTTTTAGTAGAGACAGAGTTTCTCCATGTCGGTCAGGCTGGTCTTGAACTCCCCACCACAGGTGACCCGCCCGCCTCAGCCTCCCAAAATGCTAGGATTACAGGTGTGAGCCACTGCGCCCAACAAATTCTTCCAGTTTTAAAAAAATAGTCCATTTTTCATCTTATCTTAATCACTCCTGGACTAGCTCCCACTCTCTGGTGAGGTCCCTGAAGGCAGGAACCCTGCCTTTTCTTTCTTTTTTTTTCTTTTTTCTTTTCTTTTCTTTCTTTTTTTTTTTTTTTTTTTTTTGAGATGGAGTCTCGCTCTGCTGCCCAGGCTGGAGTGCAGTGGCACAATCTCCGCTCACTGCAACCTCTGACTCCCAGGTTCAAGCGATTCTCCTGCCTCAGCCTCCCAAGTAGCTGGGATTACAGATGCATGCCACCACGCCTGGCTAATTTTCTGTATTTTTAGTAGAGACGGGGTTTCACCATGTTAGCCAGGATGGTCTCGATCTCCTGACCTCATGATCTGCCCACCTCAGCCTCCCAAAGTGCTGGGATTATAGACCCTGCCTTTTCAAGCCGCGTTCCTAGACCTTAGCCTTAGTTCTTAGCCTTTGGATGTGTATTTGTGCAGGGAGAGGGAACACACTGTCCCCAGAACCTGCACAAACCCAATTCCCCAAATTTACCCCTCCTAGTCCATCCAAGGCCCTGAGGTTGACAGGTGTGCTCCCAATAGCAGCACTGTGTATGACACAAAATCGGTGTTTGCAAAGGGTCTTGAGAATGAAGCAAGGGAAGTCAGTGAAATGCATACAATAATCTTGGATCTCTGTATCTGGCTGCAACTGACACCTCATTAATTTGTCTGATAACTGCGATGCAACCTGCTGGGCATTTTAACTTCCCAAGGCTGGGCAGAAAAAAGACAAAGACTCTGGAATCAGAAAAACAGTAGGTGTGGGTCTGGGATCTACTTCTTAGTAGCTGGATACTCTTGGATAAATGAGGGAATTCCTCCTCCCTCTTATTAAAGCATAATAATAGTTCCTACTTCATGTGGCCCTTAGGAGGATTAAGTGAAAATAAGATATCTAAAAATTTTCTACAATGTCAGGTACACAATAAGCACTTAAAAAATGACAACTATTGTTATCACTTATTTCAGTCGTTCTCACCTCTCCAGAAAATAATTGGGGATGTCTTAATTTCTGAAACTATACTTTCAGAGAAAGACAGGATGCTGTCTCATCAATTATTCACACGTATTCACACACACACTATCTCTCTCTCTCTTAATTGATCTTGTTTTGAGAATCCCTCCCCGGATGGTGGTCTTCCCTTCCCCTGGGGGGTGAGGAGGGGATGCGGGTGGCAGCGGAGCCCACGCTTACCTTCAGAGAGGCGTCCCCGAGGCTGGGCGGGGGTGGCAGCTCCTCCTTCACGCCAGGTCGCGACTGCGGAGGCCAAGTTCAGAAAGTAGGTGAGAAGCAGAGATCCCCGCCTCCTGACTACCGTGGAAAGTGAAAGAGAGGTGTGATTAAAGAGATAAGGCACCCAGAGAGGGCTACAAAAACAAAAACAAAACAAAACAAAACAAAAAGAAGAAGGAGGAAAAGAAGTAGGAACAGAAAGAAAGAAGAATGTCAGGCGTCTGGCAGCTCCTGGCTGCTAACCCCGGCCAGTGGAAGCTGCAGTTGGGCACTGCCCGCGGTCGGGCGACGCTCCGGGTCCGGGAGTGTCGCGGTCTGGGGCGCTCTCAGTCTGGGGCGCTCCCGGGCGTAGAATCCTCCCAGACTTGGGGGTCCCGGTCTAGGGGCCCTTCGGTCTGGGTGCTCCTCGCAGCTGTGCTCCAGGACCGGCTCCTCCACCCAGGCGCCCCGCGTGGAGTTACCGGAGCTACTGGATCGCGGGATCCAAAGGTCGCAGTTGGAAAACCCAGCGCCTTGCCCTTTTCCCGCGGACGGCGTGGGCCCCAGGCGTCTGGCGCTTCCTCCCCAGCCTCGCGGCGCTGGTCCCGGGAAAACCCGGGCGGTAGCCGGGTGACCTGCAGGGCCGGAAGGGGGCGCGCCCGGGCCGCTCGCAAGCACCCTGCAGGCCGCCGTTCACAGCAGAGGATGCCAGGAGGGAGGACCGCTGGCAGCAGCGGCCGCCCGGCTCTTCAGAGGAAGAGGACGGGAGGGCTGAGGGTGGAAGAGGGGTCCCCGGGGGATGCCAAAGGTGAGAGGGGCTCCGCGTCTAAAGTACACAAGTGCGCCCCAGGCTTTTTGCTTTCCCAGAAGGATGGGGGTTCACTATAGGGAAGTAACAGAGAGGGGTGCAATTGCTGAAGCTTAAATTTTTTTTAAGGAGGCCAAAGGGGAATGTGCGTTTCTAGATTTTTATTTTGTGGCAGAACTGTTATTTAACAAAAGGAAAAGGGAAACCCATAGCCGACAGGCAAAATGTTTAATGAGACAATTATTTTAATTCTTTTTACCCAATCAAGATAATTCACCACATAATAAATAAAAATATGTAATTATCTCAATAAATGCAAATAAAAGCATCTGACAAAATTCAACACCCTTTCTGAATTAATAACGATCAGAAAACCGAGAGTAGAAATGACCTTTCTTAATCTGATAAAGAACATCTATAAGAAACCTACAGGTGACCTCATAGTAGTGAAACATTTTGCTTTTTCCTAAGATTAGTAATGAGATAAAGATTTTGGCTCCCACCTGGGACAACTGCTTTGCAACAAGTGAAGAAATAAAAATAAAATTAGAAAGCATAAACATTGAGAAGAAAGAATTAAAACTACTGGTTTTAATAGAGAGCATAATTATATGTAGACCAACCTTTGAAATCTACAAAAAAAAAAACTACTGGAAATATTAAGTTTATCAAGATCATGGAATATAAAAATCAATAGTAGTTCTATATATTAGAGATGGAAACTTGAAAAGTGAAGTTTGTTAAAAATGCCATTTACCATAGCATTTAAAAATCAAAACACCAAAGTATAAATTCACTGGATAATATATGAGATATTGTGTCTGGAATTGATGGGTTCTTGGTCTCACTGACTTCAAGAATGAAGCTGTGGACCCTCATACAGCTCTTAAGGTGGCGCGTCTGGAGTTTGTTCCTTCTGATGCTCGGATGTGTTCGGAGTTTCTTCCTTCTGGTGGGCTCGTGGTGTCCCTGGCTTCAGGAGTGAAGCTGCAGACCTTTGCAGTGAGTGTTACAGCTCATAAAAGCAGTGTGGACCCAAAGAGTGAACAGTAGCAAGATTTATTGCAAAGAGCGAAAGAACAAAGCTTCCACAGTGTGGAAGGGGACCCGAGCGGGTTGCCACTGCTGGCTTGGGCAGCCTGCTTTTATTCTCTTATCTGGCTCCACCCACATCCTGCTGATTGGTGGAGCCGAGTGGTCTGTTTTGACAGGGCGCTGATTGGTACGTTTACCATCCCTGAGCTAGACATAAAGGTTCTTCACGTCCCCATCAGATCAGTTAGATACAGAATATTGACACAAAAGTTCTCTAAGGCCCCACCAGAGGAGCTAGATACAGAGTGTCGATTGGTGCACTCACAGACCCTGAGCTAGACACAGGGTGCTGATTGGTGTGTTTACAATCCCTGAGCTAGACATAAAGGTTCTCCACATCTCCACCAGACTCAGAAGCCCAGCTGGCTTCACCCAGTGGATCCTGCACCAGGGCTGCAGGTGGAGCTGCCTGCCAGTGCTCGCACTCCTCAGCCCTTGGGTGGTCGATGGGACTGGGCGCTGTGGAGCAGGGGGTGGTGCTCGTCGGGGAGGCTCGGGCTGCACAGGAGCCCATGGAGGGGGTGGGGGGCTCAGGCATGGCGGGCTGCAGGTCCCGAGCCCTGCCCCGTGGGAAGGCAGCTAAGGCCTGGTGAGAAATCGAGGGCAGTGCCAGCAGGCTGACACTGCCAGGGGACCCAGTACACCCTCCGCAGCCGCTGGCCCAGGTGCTAAGCCCCTCATTGCCTGGGGCCGGCAGGGCTGGCCGGCTGCTCTGAGTGAGGGGCCTGCCAAGCCCACGCCTACCCGGAACTCCAGCTGGCCCGCAAGCACCACGCAGCCCCGGTTCCTGCTCGCGCCTCTCCCTCCACACCTCCCTGCAAGCTGAGGGAGCAGGCTTCCACCTTGGCCAGCCCAGAAAGGGGCTCCCACAGTGCAGCGGTGGGCTGAAGGGCTCAAGTGCCACCAAAGTGGGAGCCCAGGCAGAGGAGGCGCCGAGAGCGAGCGAGGGCTGTGAGGACTGCCAGCATGCTGTCACCTCTCAATATCTTCTGTGAAAATTACAAAATATTGCTAACAGAGATGAAACATCTAAGTAATAAAGGGATATACCACCTTTATGGATTGGAAGACTTAAGACATCTATTCTCCACACCGTATATTTTTAGACTCTATATATTACAGAATCTATATATTTAATGCAATCCAATCCAAATCCCAGGAAAAATTTTTGAAGAAATTAAGAAGCTCTTTCTAAAATTCATATGAAAATGCAAATAATCTAGGATTGTCCGGACAGAGATGGAATTTTGCTCGTTGCCCAGGCTGGAGTGAGTGCAATGATGCGATCTCGGCTCACTGCAACCTCTGCCTCCCGGGTTCAAGTGATTATCCTGCCTCAGCCTCCCGAGTAGCTGAGATTACAGGCATGCACTACCACGTCTGGTTACTTTTGTATTTTTAGTAGAGACGGGGTTTCTCCATGTTGGTCAGGCTGGTTTTGAACTCTCGACCTCAGGTGATCCGCCCATCTCGGCCTCCCAAAGTGTTGAAATCACAGGGGTGAGCCACCCGCCTGGCCTGTCCAGACAATCTTGACAAAGATGAACAAAGTTGAGAGACTTATACTGACTTGAGGATTTATAATAAGGCAATAGTAATTATGGCAATGTGATGTTCACAGAAACATACAAACATACAAAATAGAAAGTAGACTAATAGATCCACACATATCTAGTCAATTGATTTTTTTTAACAAAGCACCATGTCAATTCAGTGGGGAAAAAACAGTCTTTCACAAACGTTGCTGGAACAGCTGGGTACCTCTACAGAAGAAGCAGCATCAGAAAAAAGAACTTCATCCTTGCCTTGTTCTATATACAAGTATTAATTCACAATAGACTATGGACCTAAACATAAAAGCTAGAACCGTAAATATTTCATAAAAATACAGAGAAGACCATTGAACAGGCAAAAAATAATGATAATAAATCATGCCCTTGGACAGGCAAAAAAAAAATTCTTTGCTAGGACACAAAAAACAATAGCCATTTGGGACACATTGATTAATTGGATATCACCAAAATTAAAAATGTCTACTAAACAATGACCTCACTTAAAAATGAATAGATAACCCTGGAAATATTCTCACTTTACATCTATCTGGCAAAGAACTTGCATCCACAATACATAAATAATTCCTACACATCAACAATATAAAAAGAAATACAATTTAAATAAGGCAAAATATTTTGCCTTCACTAAAAAATATATACAAATGGCCAATGAAAACATGAAAAGGGCTCATCATCATTAGTCGGGGAACTTTAAATTAAGACCATGGTGATCTTCATCTGACACTCGTGAAAATTATTAAAATATAAAGAAACTTGACAACATCAATTATTGGTGAGGCAATGAAGCAACAGAGCCCTCATACACAACTGGTAGGAATGTAAAGTAGTAAAATTAGTTTGCGAAACGATGTATAAGTTTCTCTGATAGTTAAATATGCACCTACTGAGAGGTGACAGCGTGCTGGCAGTCCTCACAGCCCTCGCTCGCTCTCGGCGCCTCCTCTGCCTGGGCTCCCATTTTGGTGGCACTTGAGGAGCCTTTCAGCCCACCGCTACACTGTGGGAGTGCCTGTCTGGGCTGGCCAAGGCGGGAGCCTGCTCCCTCAGCTTGCAGGGAGGTGTGGAGGGAGAGGCGCGAGCGGGAACTGGGGCTGTGCGCGGCGCTTGCAGGCCAGCTGGAGTTCCGGGTGGGCATGGGCTTGGCGGGCCCCTCACTCAGAGCAGCCGGCCGGCCCTGCCGGCCCCAGGCAATGAGGGGCTTAGCACCCGGGCCAGCGGCTGCGGAGGGTGTACTGGGTCCCCCAGCAGTGCCAGCCCACCCACGCTGCGCTCGATTTCTCACCAGGCCTTAGCTGCCTTCCCACGGGGCAGGGCTCGGGACCTGCAGCCCGCCATGCCTGAGCCCCCCACCCCCTCTATGGGCTCCTGTGCAGCCCGAGCCTCCCCGACGAGCTCCACCCCCTGCTCCACAGCGCCCAGTCCCATCGACCACCCAAGGGCTGAGGAGTGCGAGCACTGGCAGGCAGCTCCACCTGCAGCCCTGGTGCAGGATCCACTGGGTGAAGCCAGCTGGGCTTCTGAGTCTGGTGGAGAGGTGGAGAACCTTTATGTCTAGCTCAGGGATTGTAAACACACCAATCAGCACCCTGTGTCTAGCTCAGGGTCTGTGAGTGCACCAATAGACATTCTGTATCTAGCAGCTCTGGTGGGGCCTTGGAGAACCTTTGTGTCCATACTCTGTATCTAACTGATCTGATGGAGATGTGGAGAACATTTATGTCTAGCTCAGGGATGGTAAACGCACCAATCAGCGCCCTGTCAAAACAGACCACTCGGCTCCACCAATCAGCAGGATGTGGGTGGAGCCAGATAAGAGAATAAAAGCAGGCTGCCCAAGCCAGCAGTGGCAACCTGCTCGGGTCCCCTTCCACACTGTGGAAGCTTTGTTCTTTTGCTCTTTGCAATAAGTCTTGCTACTGCTCACTCTTTGGGTCCACACTGCTTTTATGAGCTGTAACACTCACTGTGAAGGTCTGCAGCTTCACTCCTGAAGCCAGGGACACCACGAGCCCACCGGGAGGAATGAACAACTCCAGACGTGCCACCTTAAGAGCTGTAAGACTCACCGCGAGGGTCCGCAACTTCATTCTTGAAGTCAGTGAGACCAAGAACCCAACAATTCCGGGCACACTACCATATGACCACTCTTAAGTGTCAACCAAAAAGAAATAAAATCGTAAGTCCACAAGTATGTTCATAGGAGCCATATTCATAATAGCAATAAACAGGAAACAACTCATATGTTCATCAACAAGAAATACAAAGGAATGAACTACTGAATCATGCAAAACATGGATGCATCTTAAAAGTATTGGTGAGTAGAAGTAGCCAGACTCAATGCCATATGACTTTACTGATACGAATATAAAGATACAACAAAACTAATCCATGGAGTTAGAAATCTAAACAGTGTTTGCCTGGTAGCACAATGGAACTTTCCTGGGGTGATAATTACACAGGTATGTTCAACAGTCAGAAATCATCAAACTGAGCACTTGGATCAACGTTTTATTGTATGCTACGCAAACTTGATTCAATTAAAAATAATTGATTTTTTTCTTACAATTCACAGTCATTTTCACCATGATTTGTGTGGCAGACATTCAACAAGTTTTGGCTACATTTGTTTTATTCACACTAACTTGTATGGCAGGAGAAGCATGTGTTACTGTCACTGTACAGAGGAGGAAATAAGAGAGGTCAATTGTGGTGCTGGTGGGAGAATCCGGGTCTTCTCGCAGTTTCCTGACCTCATTATGAGTGTACTAGCCTGAATCATGAGCCACTGCAGCTAAGAAAGTCCTTTGGATTCATCTTCTCCATCCTCCTTTCAGTTGCGGGAACTGAGCCCCAGGGAGCTCAGGTGACTTGGGAAGTGGTGTGTAAGTTTAGGAAACGGGCAATGGAGAAAAGAGCTCAGCAACTTCAGAGTTTTCCCCAGGCCAGCCCTATCTGAGGTCTCTGAAGTGCTTCTCTCTTCCCTGCGCATTTTCACGATTGGATCTAAACCCCATCAGGGTTAGCAAGGAGTGTGCCTTCCTGGGCTATATACATGGCTCCCATCACACCTTCCTCCTCATCCTTCCCAGAGAGGCAGTCAGCACACATTCAGAAAATGTAAATGTTGAATACTTGCAAAAGAGCTTATAATATAAATGGTTGAAACATATTTTAAAATAAGGAATATGGGGGCAAACTTAAAACAAAGGTATTAGGGAGCCAAGAAAGAGATCATTACAAAATCGGTGTAATGATGTCCTATATGCCTGCTGTAGAAAACTCCCAAATTTAGCTCTGTGCTTTCAATTAGCTAATGTAAAGAGGAAAACAAATCAATTCCAAAATTTCCTGAGTCCATAAATCAAAACCACACTTGTCATTCTAGGTGGATGAAGAATCAAGGATAAGGACACATCTATTCCTGAGAGTGAGACTGGGGATAATTTATTCTTTGGTGGTCTTCATTGAGAGAAGTCAGAGAATATAATTAGTATGAAAGGAAATACAGTGAAGTTTTGTAATAACAACTATTGCCATTTATTGAATTCTTACTCTGGCCCAAATATTTTTTAAACATTTGATTAGCACAGAAATCCAAAGTGTTTTATATTATTGTATTTATTTTACCTAAGGAAACTAAGCTTTGGGGAAGTTCAGTACTTTCCTGAAGATCACACAGCTGGTAGACCTGCAGAGGATGGTTTGTTGATTCCAAATACTACGATATCAACCAGTTAGCCATACAATACCCTTTTCATTGACCAATATTTTAGTAACTCAACAAAATCAAATGGTAATCTACAGAAGTAAGGTAGCCAGATTTAGCAAATAAAACTACAAGATCCCCAGCCAAAACTGAATTTTAGGTCTTCAGATGAAAGTTCGTTGTCTGAATTCAATCTCAACAGGTGTCCTGATATTTTAATACGGGTTTCCTGTATTTTATCTGGCAACCCAATCTGGGGGTACAGATTAAAGGTATAGGTACCTAGACAAATGAGTAACCATAAGGAATCTTCTAGAGATATGATTTCTCTTAATACGGATTCTGAAAGGTGTTGAATGACGATGAGTTCAAGATGATGTTCTCTGTCAACAGTCCAGAGTTCAGTTTTCTTTTGCCAGTGAAATACAGAATCATATACAATATTAAGCAGTTCAACTGAGATAAGCTCTCCATCCATTTATAAAATTTGAAGCACCAACAGGATTCCTATCTGAGGGGACATTTGTGGTAGCTCTGGATCCAGTCCTGCAACCCCCAAGGTGTGTGCTTCCCTTCAGTGCTCTGACTAAAGTGGTCCTGACTGTAAATTAACTCCATTTTGCCAAAACGGTTTTGTCAAAATCCCCTACTACCTTTATAGAAATGTTACAACAAAATGGTCTCAAATTTAAAAGACATTTTAAAAGCAGGACATATATGATATACTGATAGGATTGTTGCAGAATTATTTATCAGGATAGATATTTAAGTTGCATCCCTGTGGTACAATTGGGAGATGGAACGCTATGAATATTTTTACATTTTTTAAAATGTTTCAGTGACATGCCACATGTTTTCATTATGATTTTGCAAAACTCCACATGGTATCGTCTCAGCTATAAAAATGATATCTGTAAAAACAAATTTTTGTTTGTTTGTTTTTGAGATGGCTCTCACTCTGTTACTCAGGCTATAGTGCAGTGGCACGATCTCGGCTCACTGCAACCTCCACCTCCCGAGTTCAAGCGATTCTCCTACCTCGGCCTCCCAAGTAGCTGGGATTACAGGCACATGCCACCATGCCAGGCTAATTTTTGTATTTTTTAGTAGAGACAGAGTTTCACCATGTTGGCCAGGCTGGTCTCAACTCCTGACATCCAGTGATTCACTCGCCTTGGCCTCCTAAAATGCTGGGATTGTAGGCGTGAGCCACCACACCCAGCCATAAATTTTTTCTTTAAACAAAAAAATTTAAATCTTAAGATGATGGATTTATGAGTGATTCTTATTATTTTCTTCTTTTAGATTTTATTTTCTCCCATAATCTCTGTATATCACTTTTATAGGGAGAAAATAATATTTCTAAATAGAATAAAAGTATATGAAAGGAATTTTAGAATTGAAAAAAAACTTGATGATAATGACAATGGGGATAAGGTATTCCAACATAATTAACAATATTGAGATGATGAGACTGAGCATCCACTCACATAAAATATAATAGGCCAGGAGCGGTGGCTCCCAGCACTTTGGGAGGCCGAGGCGGGTGGATCATTTGAGGTCAGGAGTTCGAGACCAGCCTGACAAACATTATGAAGCCCCATCGCTACTAAAAATCCAAAAAAAAATTAACAAAATATTAGCCTGGAGTAAAAAAGGTAGCATGCACCTGTAGTCCCAGCTTCTTGGGAGGCTGAGGCAGAAGAATCGCTTGAATGCAGGAGACTGGGACTGCAGTGGGCTGAGATCAGCCACTGCACTCCAGCCTGGGCAACTGAGAGAGACTCTGTCTCAAATATATATATATATCATATATATGTCATATATATATCATATATAATATATAATATCATATATATAATATTATAGATATATAAAATAAAGAAAATCTGGCATGTTGGGAACCAGATTTACAACTGACATTCTGCCTGAGGGAATCAGAATGTTCTTCAACATGACGTGAAAATCTATCGTCAAATGATTACTTTGCTATTCAGATTATTGACAAAGAATGAGGAGAAACAAAGCGAGACAGAGAGAGAGGAAAAGAGAGTAGTGAAAACATCCCACACCACAGTGGAGAGAGGCAAGCAAAAGGGAAAAGGGAAGGAAATGGTGACTGGAGGATGGGGGAGGACTGAGGAGAAAAATTTCTGGGCATTTTGCATCCACCCAGAATCAGGGAAATGGAAACAAAGTTACCAGATGAAACCTGAGGCCTGAATCCCTTTGACATTCCTACTCCTCACACTTCAGTGCAGGGGCATGAGCCAGCTAGGAGAAGTCAGGAGAGCTTCAAACTCAGATGCCTTTGCACATCGCAGCAGGCACTATTGCTTCTGGGCAGCCAAGGAAGTCAAACTAGAGGCCTTTCGGGGAATTTTGCTTGGCACAGGCATTTGGTACCTCACGTGCTTCCAGAATTTGGAATTCAGGGATTGTTTATTGGTAATGTGGTCCTCCCTCCACTTGATGGTCCCCTGTACTTTCATAAGATGCCGGAGGGAGTCCTGAAGCGCCTCAGCCTGCAGCATGTCCAGCTCGCTCAGAGCCTCCATCTCAATAAGTATCACCTTGGCGTCGTTCTGGATGAGGGCACAGTGCAGGGCAACCTCCTGCTCATAGACAAACTCCTTGCTGTGTGTGATCTGAGGGGTCAGGATGAAAATGTGCCGCCTGCTGTTTCTTATGTTGGTTTCCACTGCAGTGACTACATCTAGTCATACAAGAAATATATCAGATTTCCTATCAGTCTAATGCTTTAAACATAAACATCCTGAACATTTAAAAGTCTTATTGTTATAATCTGGTGTGAGATTCTCTGACATCAATCAAGTCACTTATTCAGAGAAGTGGAAATATACGTGGATAGAGAACCCGTTTTGTTCTTTGTGTTCCTTTCATTTGTGAGAATATCAGCCCCAATGTCCCCTTTTTATTTCCCAGGTAGCTTAGTCTTAACTAAAACAGAGTTCTTCCAAGTAAATGGGAATGTAAAGCTATTTAGTCTATTGTTGCATTAGAGACTTAGAATTCTGGTTCATTAGATACATATTATCTTCTTAGAATATTTGCTTCTATGTTTTTCAATGGCTTAAAATTTTAACTCACATATTAAAAAGCACAAACTCAGGAAGCTTTGCCCCTCAAAATTGACCAAAGTCTCTAGGAAAGTAAGTCCTGACTTCACTTCACCCCCCATTAATCTCTGTTGTAGAAATTGATTTGATCCAAACTAGAAAAATCTTAAGGGACAATAGATCCCCTTTCCCATTTGGTGTTTATGCAGCATAGACTCCATGGTGATTCCGATTAGCTCTGGGTGGACTTAGAAAGAACATGAAATACCCAGTCCTCACTGCAACAGGAGAAAGCACAACCGTGAATAAAACAACCCAAGATATTCCCACAGACGGGTGTCTGAGGGATTGCAGATGCATGAGGCAGGCCAGCTGAGAAGAGGTGCTCCCAGAGGGAGGAGCACAGCTGCTCCAGAAGCCCCACCTGGAGGAGCAGGAACCCTCTGACCTCCTGCCAGTGCCTCCCATTGGCCAAACCCAGCCTGGAGCAGACGACAAGGGTGCAATGGATTCCATGACGATCAGCCACCCAGGGCCACTGGATGGAGTGGTGGTTCAGAGAGGATTTTGATGGGGCAAATGCAAGATAAGTTGCATGAGACTATAGACAGTACCTTAGTCAGTCATGAACTTTCCTAAGCGAAGAGTGAAGTTTGGTGTTGTTTTGTTGGGTTTCATTTATTTTGGCTGAGGAAAGGTCAGAGGAAATGCATTGACAGAGGGAAGTAGAAAACCATTCCAGATTAGTATGTTGTCACACAATGAAGGCAGCACGGGCTTGAGTGTGAGAGAGCTAGCATCTGGGTTTGGCTGGGGAGAAGTGTAACTAGAATTTAGGTGGATGGACTGAGAAAGAAGAAGTGAAGAGCTTGTGGCCAGATGTGGCACACTGTTGAGCTCACAAACAACAGGAGTCTCTGCAGGTTCTTGAGTACATTTGTAATATGAAAAGAGTGTTTGAGAGCATTACTCATTACTTCTACCTGCATGGGTGGCCAGTGGGAAAATGGGGGAAGAAGAGAGCCTCGAGAGAAGAAATGCATTAGATTCTCCTAAATTGTACCTTTCACAAGTCTCTTGAGCCGTTATTGTGGCTATTAGCATTCCCAGATATTCCAGGGTAAACCAAATTCACCTGTTGTTCATACCTTTACATCTATAGGCATGTGAATTCCTCTTCTTAGTAAAATGAGTTTAAAATGTAAAACTGAACATTTACTTTATTACGCCTAGGCCCTTGATAGCTGAGCCCCAATTATATTCCAAACCCTTCCTGGTCTGTGAGAAATTAGAGAAAAGTTCACAAGGAGGGTCCATAGGTACTGGACATAAATGTATGAAGGGAAGGGAAAAATAACCACTGCAATCACAGGAGTTGTGATAAAACTGTCAAAAGTATATAAAATTGGGTAGGAATATTAAGGAACAGAAGCTATAGCTCTTTTTGTTCTGGTAAGAATATAAATTTGCAAATGTTTCACCAACATAAAGAAAGTCATGAAGACTCTCTGAGTCCTTTTAAGGTATTTCAGCTAGTGCCTATGGCTACCAGAACAAAATTCATCAATTTTTAAGTCCTCTTTCAAATCTTATAGACGGAATTAAGAAGTGGCAGAGTTATCCTGGTGGGGGACCAAGAAAATAAAGTAGGGATGATGGTTTGCTAAGTCCTTGAAGCAAAGGACTTCTAACTCTGAATTCACACCACCAACATTACTGTGAAGATCTCATCACCGGGACAATGATGGGAGAGGGATAGCTGAAGCATAAGTGTCTGCTTCTGGACAAATATTTAAAGTTCTGGTCTTAAGGCCTGAGATAGTAAATGCAATTCCTTATCCAATGCAGGGATAAGGCCACCTAGTTCACAGCCTTTAATAAGCATGAATTTCTGTCCCTAATGTATGTCAATAGCTTTACCTTCTCCAGGTAGCATGTCTCTCCCATAAATGCATAAGGTATAGCCACATTTATTTTCAAGAACATCAGGCAGAATCTGGTGAACAAAGTATTCTACATGACTGGCCCCATCTGTACCGGATTTGTAGTTCCGTGGGTAGATAATATAAGCATCATAAAGCTTTCCATCTGAAAATGAAAACAAGAAGTACAACTTCTTATTTGATTCTAAAAATTCTCACTGGACTCTTCGAAGACATTCCTCTCCAAGTTTTATGGCTGTTGGTGAATGTATGTCATCCTCCAAAATATTCTAGACTCAAGAGATGTTGACGGCAAACCGCTGCCACAAAACAGGATCAGGAAATAACAGTCTTCATCCCAAAGCGTTTCTCCTTTTTACTGTCACAGACTAAATAACAAAAAAGTGGACAAGAGCCTGTCCATCTCATCAATTTTGATTAATAATCTATGAATAAGGGGGCCTTCTGTGCTGAATAGACTTTGGTTTCATCTTTGGTTTCCCCATACTCCCCTGGAGAAGTGAAAAAATTTAAAGCTAATAGTAGCAAGGGCATAAAATTTTTTAAGGGATCTGAATTTTCCACAAATCAAACAATGAGCTCCTACTTCAGTCAACTGTTTGAAAAATGCAACATGTATCTGCCTCCAAATGAAAGCATGAGGTTTGCATCTAGCAGGCAGAACTGACTCCTTTCATGCCCATGCTTGTGTGCCTGGGTTAGACTTTACAGATCAGGGTTTCAGGTAGAACACACATGCATTCCGACGGATCTTTCTAACCTACTCACATCTGGAAAACAGGAACAATTTTGCTACTGTGTTTAACTTCATAATGTCTTACCAATACATTATAAAATTTACACCTGTCTGGGCTTGGGGCAGATTCTGTTATTGGGAACTCAGTAGGAATAGCATCTTATCGGGGAAGAAAAGTGAGCTGTTGAGATGAATCTCAGGACCATGAGGATTTACATAGCAGGGTGGTAAATGGCCTCTAAGAAAATCTAAAAACACAACTCACTGATAACAGATTAGCAAGCAAAATAGAATCTGGGTTTAGCAGCTTAGCCATTGAAAGTTTAATAGACAAGTAACCAACAGTTATTATGGGACTTTTTCTTTGGGAGAAAAACTTGGTATTTGCCACTTACCATTCCTAGTCTTGTAAGGCTTAGCTATGTCTCTCCAGAGCAGAGTAGCCTCAATCCAGAACATTTTTAGGATGATAACCAGGACATTGATTAACATTAACAATACACTACATACTGCAATTATGCAGTAGGTGCTATGATGATCAACTATTCAAAAGAAAGAAAAAGTCTATTATTACTACTGAAACAAGATATAATAAATAGATACATGGATGCTGGCTTCCCTTGGGAGTACAAGAATTTCACGTAAGATATACCCACTGGGAATTTTCATGGCTGCTTTAAGTACCAGGACATTCACATTTATTGAGCCTCTACAACACATCAGGCTAAGCATTATAGGGAATTCTCAAAGGCAAAAGAGGCAGAGAGACACTTGTCAACTTAACTAAGATGGGAAGCAAAAGCATGATTTTTGCTGGCAGAGGAGTTTAGAAGGAGAGCTTGCTCAGTGCAGGACTGGGAAAGGGAGCCTTCCTGGAGGAGGAGGAGGCCTCTGAAAGATGAGTAGGATTCAGGGAGATGCAAAAAAGGAAATGCCCACCTGGGCAGAGAGAATACCATAAGCCTAAGTGCAGAGAGGAAGTGTGTTTTCTGAGGAATTGCAATAACCCAGTTTGGGGAATTGGTGGAAGATATGATTAGAAAGTTTGGTCAGGGCCAGGTTCTGTCCAGACTTGAAACCCCAACTAAGGCAGATTGCCTTATTCTGAAGGTAACAGGAGCATTGGAGACTTGAGTGGTTTTCCCATGAGATTAATCTGATGGTAGCAGAAAGTTTGTTTCTGTGGAAAGAAACTATAGGCACTCAGAGAAGAATGGAGTGTGGTACTTGTGTTACAAGATGCAGAGGGTTGTAACTCATGCAATAATGAGAAAGGAACGGACAAGGTGCTGTCAGGGCATTAAGGAGAAGGCATCAACAGGTCTGAGAGACTTTCTGCCTCTAAGGGCTTGGCAGTGTGGGAGATAGAAGAGAAGCAAGAGTCACCTAAGTGGCTAAAGCACCTTTGATAAAGAATTCAAAAGTCAAATTACTAAGTTCTAGGTCCTACTCATAGCCCATACTTCTCTCATGGTGAGCATTACTCAGCCAACACTGAACTTTTTCCTAGTACTCCTTGCTTCACAAAATGCAGATGCAACATGCATATGCACCGATGAATGTGAGAAGAATCTCAAATGAGATTTGCTGATATGGTTCTTTTCCATCTTAAGTCTCCATGCATGGGCTCCCAGTTTTAAGGTAGAAAAATCACTGGCCCATATTCACGAATTCCTCCACAGCCTCTAATAGTTTATCAGTTCTCTCAGTGACCAGCAGTATGAAATCAAGAATTATCAAGGTGATATGACACAAAATTGGGGGGAAAAAGTGAAAATTGACAAAGAGCTTACTGTCATCAGGTTAAATAATGAAAACTCTGTAAGTAAATCGTTTCAACAGGATTCCTTTCCAGGTAACTCTCTCTAAAAACCCCAGCTTGATGCACAGAGGAATGTGTACTTCCTGTGGGGATTGCTGAGAAGTAACCATGCCATTGGCTGGATGCTTCCAAGTAGAGGAAAGAAGTTGATCCAAGACATCAAAGGAAGTCTTCGTAAGTGTGAATTATTTTATAAAAGTATAAGTAATTCAGGTATGTGATGACGAAACATTACTTTCTGTATACACATATAAATAGGAAAATGCTGGCTGTGTTTGAATCCTTGCTCCATAACTGTGGTATTTGGCAAGTTATTCAACTTTCTTTGTCTTTTACTTTGAAGTATTGAGAAAATAAATGAGAAAGTTAAATGTAAAATAAGTAGATGAGTCCTTGTACATAGGAAATAATGAATAAATGTGTATTATTATTATTATGAGCATCAAATATGTATTTAGTAATAGTAAAATGGAGACAGGCTTTTTAAGTTTTTGTTCTCTTAAATTCAAGAAATGCTATAATTTCAGAAATAAAAAAGAATTCATCATGACAACTCAATAGCAGTAGTAATAATTTGTGTTTAATTTATACAGTTGCTGAAACAGAGTGTAACCATGTTGATTTAAAGAAAAACAGGTGAAATACAAATAAGCTAGAAGGAACAAAATCATTAAACACCTGTAACACGAAGACAATTCCAACACTTAGGTAACCAGGGACATTGATCAATGATAACATAGCAAAGCAGGAGGACACAAGGGGCAGTGAGGGTGGGCAGGCTGGATGGATGGATGGCTGCAGGGTCCACTGGGCCCACCACCACCCCAAGCATGGCCCTCACATAGCACCTTGATGGGGTCCACAGCCTTCCTGGGGTGCCACACTTATCACTGGCAGACACCAGAGACCCACAGAACACTATGGCACTTATAGCCATCTACATGAGTTATGTTTCTGTCTATTTTATGAAAAACTTACAAATCAGGGGTTAAGGTCAAAATTAAAACAAGAAAAACCCCACATACCACTTCAGGCAGAGACCTGCCACGATTACACCATATTGGGGGCCCGCTGTCCCCACACCCCTATCCTTTCTCCTCCTGTTGTGCCTCTCTGTGTGTATCTGGATGAATCTGGACCATAGCACACACATGGGTGGGAACTCAGGGTTTAACACTTTCTTTGGCTATTTGAAAAGCACATTAAACAATTTCTACATGGTTGTACAGCCCCTGAGGAGTGATGAGTGTAAAAATATATTTCTCTCTTTCCTTCCTTTTATACGGGATACAATGCTTCATATAGCAAACAGGATGTCTTTGCCTGGATATGCGAAGAACAAGTGAGGAAACTGACAAGTGCTCAGGAGTGAAATGCTTGGAAAGCTATTTTCCAAGACAACATTGCATTCAGAGACACACCACAGGAGTGGGGAGAAGGATCAGTCCAACTCTGTGGGAGGAGCACTTCATCTCTGATGTTTCACATTGTGTGGGCGTAATGATGATAAAAAGCACAATGACTTGTAGACAGCTTTATCACTGTTTTTGAAAACTCTGTAGACAACATATCCCCTTCTTGCCTGCACCCAGGAGGGATCACTCTCTCCACCCTGCTTTGGCTATTTGTGATGCCACCAATTATTTATATATAAAAAAGAATGTTACATTTTAAAAGATTATATAGCATCTGAAATTAACCCAATAAAGATTCATCAGTTTCATGTTGTCCTTTTATTGTGTCAAAGTTTAATGATATCATTAAAATCCTGCTAGATTCAGAAAAAACTGTAGGGAAGCAATAAACAATTTGACTTTCCAAATGATGAGGAATGTTATTGAATTTACCAAACATAAATATAAAATAGTATTTTGTTGTATAATTAAGACTTATAGGCCGGGCGCAGTGGCTCACGCTTGTAATCCCAGCACTTTGGGAGGCCGAGGCGGGCGGATCACGAGGTCAGGAGATCGAGACCATGGTGAAACCCCGTCTCTACTAAAAATACAAAAAATTATCCGGGCGTGGTGGCTGGCGCCTGTAGTCCCAGCTACTCGGAGAGGCTGAGGCAGGAGAATGGCGTGAACCCGGGAGGTGGAGCTTGCAGTGAGCCGAGAGTGCACCACTGCACTCCAGCCTGGGCGACAGAGCGAGACTCTGTCTCAAAAAAAAAAAAAAAAAAAAGACTTATAGCTAGAGAAGTAGAAATGTACACACAAAAAAATTTGGTATCAATAATTTGGTTGTGCATTCATTTATTCAGTCAACAAATATTTAATTGAGTGCTGGCTAGCTGCCAGGTATTGCACTAAGGACCCAAAGATGGATGAGATGATGTCCCTGCCCTCATGGAGCTTGCAGTCATGTTGAGCAGACTGTCAAACAGATTTAGGTAAGGCAATGTGACCAGTACTATGATACAAACAGGATGCTACAAGAGTACTTGGAAAGTGTGTATACTGCAAACTGAGGGCCAAGAAAGGCTCCCTGGAATAGGTGGTACCTGAATTGCATGGTGAATAACAGATGCAATAAAGAAATGGGCTGAGCTACCAGACTTCCCATGTGTTCCATGTACCTTAAATACTTTATAAAGTTTAACAATGATAATGTGTGTGATATGGTTTGGGTCTGTGTTCCTGCCCAAATCTCATGCTGAATGGTAATCCCCAGTATTCGAGGTGGAGCCTGGTGGGAGGTGATTGGCTCATGGGGGTAAGTTCATCATGAATGGTTTAGCACCATCCCCTTGATGCTGTCCTTGCAATAGTGAGTGACTTCTCATGAGATGTGGCTGTTTAAGTGTGGCAGCTCTCTCTCGCTCCTGCTTTTATATTTGAAGTGCCTGCCTTTGCTTTGCCTTCTGCCATGAGTAAAGCTCCTGAGGTGTCCCCAGAAGCAGATGCCGCCATGCTTCCCATACAGCCTGCAGAACCATGAGCCAATTAAACCTCTTTTCATACAAATCGCCCAGTCTCGGGTATTTCTTTATATCAATGCAAGAATGGCCTAACAAATGTCTTATAAAGTGGCACCTAGGATTTTCTCACTGAAATGGCAGTAGTCAGATACTTCCCCTTTTTGTTCACTTTACCACCCTCGCTAACAAAATGAGTGTTCATTATGACCAGAAAAAGGTACAGAAGGGACCATGCTTACAACATGTAATACAAGTTATAAAAGAGCCCAAAAGAACACGTTCAGTTTACTGTTGTTGGTGCATTTTCTTTCACATACAGTGAGACAGAGGGAGTTCATAAAGTTAGAAAACAAGGATGACCAAAGAAGCAGCTGAGTGTTCTAGAGAAACCAATGATAGGAGTGAGTGGGGGAGGAGGAGGAACTTAAGCAGCAGAGAAGCTCCCAGCAAACAGGAACAGTCTACAAAGACCGGATAGCAAACAGCATCCCGAAGAAGAGAAGCACATTTTACGGCACAGGCTATTCCCATTGTCTTGATGGATCTCTCGGAACCACACTCCATCCTGCTTACACTTGCTACAGAAAGTTCAGGTGACCAAAGACTCAGAAACACTCCTTACTTGGATTTTTCCTACTTAGTCTTACGGTGTGCCTTCTCAAGCCACGCAAATTCAGGGCCAGACAGTCGTACTGCAGCAATAAATCCTCTTCCTTCACATCAGCTATTCTTAAAACCATGTTTAGACAAGCCAGCCCATTGCTGAAACTAAGAAAGCAACCTGTTACTTTTAATGCCTACTTTGCAGGTGCAAACCATGTGCAAGGGGAAGAGGATGGTTCTCTTCAATATAAAAATACCTTTGATTTTGCCCTTCCTCTTGTTGAATTCTTGGTTCACCAAAATCTGTAATTTTTGTTCTATTAAGCTGCCACAGGACAGCAGCCAAGAACTGAGCGCCTTTTCCAAAACAAGCAGAGCAAGTTAGGTCTGCGTTTTTTCCTAGAGGGGAGTAAGGACATTCACCAATAAAATTAACTTCTGCGACTGGCATTTTATCCCATTTAATGTAAAAAAAAACCTTACTGAACACTTAGTATGCACCCCACCAGGACCTCCCTCCCTCATCTCTAGCACCTTCCTCTTTCTATGTCCTCTCTTGCCTCCTCCCTGCTCCCATTACCTTCATTCACCCAGCTGGGTTTGAAGCTCAGCTCCCACTATGCTCTCACCCACATGGGAAACTAACAAAGCCAATGATTCTGGCTTCACCAACCTCACATTCTAAAGGATTTGTAGTAAAAGGATTGCCCTCTACTAGAAATTAGAGTTTCTTTCCGACTGCTCTCTTCCACATCTTTCTACAGAACTCTCTTCATCTCTCCATTAGCTACTTTTGAAGATAAATGTGTTTTACCAGACCTGGCTACCATTGCCCAGAATGAACACTCTGCAGGTCTCCATCCCAAGCTCTGGGATAGAGATGAAGATGAAATTAGATGCATACACGAAAGCATCATGAATTACAACGTGCAATAAACAAATGTAACCACTGCAATCGCTGTGTCCTGGTTCCCAATATTAGCGAATTCTCGGGGCAGGTGCTTCCAGGGATGTCACCTCACTTACTCCTCAAGGTTCCCTATGCTAATTGTCTGACCCCTGCTAAGGGAATTCAGAACACGGGTCATATGGAAGGATTTTCCAGGCAATATTTACAGCATTCTGATAAATTTTCTTACCAATTTCCACTTCCTTTGTTTCATTCTGTGCAGGGGCTCTGATTACTGGGAACAGAGAAAAGCCTTGCTCATCTTAAAGACAAAAAGAAATATAAATATTAGGAGAGCATTGAATGCTAGTCAATAGAAAGCTTGTATTTTCATGTTTCTATTCTATTTCATAGCAATGTTTTTCAAGTTCTTCTGACGATAACCCATAATGACAAACACACACACACACACACACACACGAAACAGATAAGCACTTAAAACTTTCTTTTATTACCTATGATGCTCTTTAATATCTTTATTCTCTTTGATATCACTTAAACAAATGCAGATCCAACCCATAAAACTAATTACATGACCTAGTAGTTGTTAGAAAACTACACTTCTACAGAATAAGAATAAGACTACAGGGAAGATTTCAAAAGACCCATGAAAATAATAAATGGATGAGTCCACAGATTTGCTCGCAGTTCTCCACCAGGGTGGCCCATCCTCAGTGAAATCTTGCCCGTATGGAATTCTGACTCCTGTGACCACTAAGGCTGAAAGACGGGCAGTGCTTGTGGAGTGCTGCTGCAATCCTCCATCCCTTCATGCTCATTTATTTAATGACAGTGTAATTAAGGACCACTGTAAGGGTTGATATTAAACCGAAAGAGGCACTGATAGGAATGTGGTCTGGTGATGCTTATTTTATAGCAGTGGAGTATTGAAAAACTCCAAAAATTTGTCTCCAGTAATGCTTTGCCCTGAAAAAACTATCATATGTAAAGGGGCTATTTCATCTACGTCTGTAGATCAACTTGTGCTAAGGAGACCCCAATTCTTTGTAGATTGATAAGCTATGATTGTGAAGTCTTTCCCTTAAATAAGCTTTTATAAAATTTAAAATAACTTGGAAAACACATTTTTGGAATGAAGTGACCTACTTGAGGCCATTGATGATGTTGAAAGTATTGCAAACAAAGACTAAAAACCACTCAACAACATTTATGTACAACATAGTATCCCATCACAAAGCCTCTCATTAAACTTTGAATCCAATGAGTATTACTAAAGATTAAGTTCTTCTTTTTTATTGCAGAAACTCTGACACCAAACTAGAAAAAAAAAAAAAGCTGGTTTTGCTCTCCAAATAGTTGTATTGCCATTCAAAAAAAGTAAGTTAAGTTAGCATTCAGATTGCTTTATCTTTGGAAAATTAAGTCACAAAAAAAGAATAAAGAATAGATGTAGCTTTGAATTAGTAATATAATTTTCCCCTGAAACTTCTTAAATCTTGATAGCGTGTTCAGAAAATCTCTTTGCGTCATAGTTCAGAATGTATAAGATAAGATGGAGCAGGAGGAAGTAGAGGGAGGAGGGTGAAGTGCAAGAAACCCAACCAGAAGGGCACAACTGTTCCCACTTTGACTTCTTTCCCATAGTATTCTATCTCATTAATGTCAGTAGCTTACCCTTGACCATGAAGGACCTGGTTGCCGTCACACTATAATTGGCTCCATTTTCATTGTGTATAAATTTACAGGTGTAATCACCTGCGTCCTCAGTCATCACATTATCAATGACCAAAAATGACTTGTGCGCCCTGTACCTTGATCCTTGAAGAGCCTGACAATCCTGAAATAAGAAATTCCATTTCCTTTTCAGTAATTGTTCACTTTTATTTATTTATCTATTGACAGAATCTTTGTTGCCTAGGCTGGAGTGAGTGGTGCAATCTGGGCTCACTGTAACCTCTGCCTTCTAGATTCAAGTGATTTTCATACCTCAGCCTCCCAAGCAGCTGGGATTACAGGTGTGTGCCACCACACCCAGCTGATTTTTATATTTTTAGTAGAGATGGGGTTTCCTCATGTTGGCCAGGCTGGTCTTGAACTCCTGGCCTCAAGTGATCTGCCTGCCTTGGCCTCCCAAAGTGCTGGGATTACAGGCGTGAGCCACTGTGCCCAGCCACTTGTGTCTATTTTAATTGTGTAATTTTCATCTATTTCCTTCCAAATTTCTTCTTACCTTAAACCACTCAAGAGGTGCTGTCCAATTGTAGAGGTCAATGTTAGGACAATAAATTTTGGAATTTTTTTCTGATCCAGATACTGTTGAATACATCAAATAATCTGGAACATTGCAATCTGGTTGTTTTTTATATATGGTGACATTTGCATATCCAGTCCTATTGAATGTGGGACTGTTAAAATAAGTCAGGCAATTAAAAGAGTCACTTAGCATTGTGAAATAACTTAACCTAAATTCAGCCTTTACTTAATATTGCTTTTCTTCTTAAAAACCATCAATATACATAATGGTTATTTTATTTAAAAATAAACATTAAAATCTAGAGTTTAAATACTTTTTTGTTACACTTGAGCTAAAAACATAGTCCCCATAGTAGCCCTAACAAGGACTTCTTCATCATTTATTCATACACTACATCTACTGTAATGCTGTAATCCTAGTGTAATAAAGATAATTACTATTTATTCAGAGTTTACTCTGTATCAGCGACGATGATGAGCACTTTTCACACATTACCTTAGTTTATTTTCACAATAATGCTTTGAGATGAATTATATGATTACATTATATGCATTTTACAGAGAAGGAAACTGAAGGGCAGAGAAGTAACTTGCTGGCATCGCACAGTTAACTAGTGGCAGAGCATGAATTTGACACTTGTCTAGCCTCAGACCTAGGCCCTTAACTAATACATCCTGCTTTTTGATGTAATTCATTTGACATTTTGTGTGTGCCAAATACAGTCACAAAATCAAAACATTTAACAATTTGTGAATAAGAGTAATTAATTTTTAGACACACAATTTCATCAGCCTTCTGTGGCTTAACTTGAAGGTTAAAAGCCTCTTTTCACCTACTAGAGGCCCCCTGAGACAGAAAACATCCAGATTACTATTTTCTGTGCTAGTTTGTTCTTTTTTTTTTTTTTTTTTTTTTTTTTTTTTTTTTTTTTTTGAGATGGAGTCTTGCTCTTTCGCCCAGGCCGGAGTGCAGTGGCGCTATCTCGGCTCCGCCTCCCGGGTTCACGCCATTCTCCTGCCTCAGCCTCCCAAGTAGCTGGGACTACAGGCGCCCACCACCATGCCCGGCTAATTTTTTGTATTTTTAGTAGAGATGGGGTTTCACCATGTTAGCCAGGATGGTCTCAATCTCCTGACCTCGTGATCCACCTGCCTCAGCCTCTCAAAGTGCTGGGATTGCAGGCATGAGCCACCACGCCCGGCCTGTTCTTAATTCCAGCCAAACGTAAGCAATTGCTCTCAGTTATCTTGGTCACTAGGAAAGCTAGGTTTTTCTCTAAGTCAGTTACAAATTAATCCCTGCAATTGTAAATCCAAATAGCTCAGAATGAGCTAGATCTCAACCTGATGGTATTCCTAGAAGTTTATCCAAATCACTTTTATTCAAATCACTTTATAAATTTAACCGTTCCAGAAAGGACTAGGGAAGGAATGAAAGCAAGGGCAGCTCAGGCAATCAACCATTCAAGAAAGGGGAGTAGGGTGAACGAAGATGGGAGCTTTCTGCATAATACCTTCTGACAATACAAGTATAAATACCAGAATCAGCAACTTCAGCTGGTAGAAACTTAAGAAGTTGGCCTGAGGCAAACACACGATTTCTTTCCTGAGTGGGAATACTTTTGTTTGTTTGTGAGTAATACCAATCCACAGTGTAACTAGGTTTTCCTTGTCTAGGACATCTTACAATTAAAGCCTCATTTTCCAGGCCCCATGATTGTTTACCTGCAAATAAAAGATATAAAGACAATCCTGAAATGATCAGATGAAAAGATCATAATTCCTATACTCTCAATATTTTCTTCTAGGATTAAATTTAGAAGCCGGTCATATACTGTGATAACTTGGGAAAGAATAAGTAACTGATTAAGATCTCTTATGAAATGTTAATGAATTAATTTGGAGCTAAATCTCCCCCAGTTATCCAGTGGAAAAGCAACCATGTCTATCTAAACAAACTATGTGTCAGTCAATAAACATCTACAACACTTCCCACGTGCAGGCACCACATTAAATTCTGCTGCATTTGAATATGTAAAGCCAAACTGATGATATATTCATTACAAAGAATTTCTTCTGATAGATTTGTAATGAAGAATGATTGTACAAAAACAATACATTTTTCAGTTTACAATTCAACTGGAACAATTGGAAGCAAGCTGCTTAAAACAAGGTGAATGTTCTTGAAATTATTTAATTTATAAAAATTTAAATTATAGTTAAAAGGCAACACTTACTAAACTTCGCTGCTGTGGAATACATGCGAATTGTGAGAATTGCTAAGATCCAAAGCCCCATTCTGTTTATCAATCAAGAACAAGTGTTGGTAACTGGTTGTTGAGATTACTCCAGATGAGTCACTGGCATATGACAGTGAAGGCCACCACACATGAGGCGGTTGGTGACACTCTTCAAGACTGAGTTGGGAAGAGTAGCCTATATCTCAACTGAAAAATAAATTAGACAAAACCATAAACAGAATTTTTATCAGCCATGATTTTTACTTTCCCAGTACCACCCAGGAGAATGAATCAGTCAACACATATTTATTAAGTGCAAAGAGATATAACAGCAGGTTTCAGATATGCAGCACTGCACTTATTCCTACGAAAGTTTTGAGTCATATAGCTCTCACAATGATCATGCTATTTCACAATTATCATGCCGCTTCGCAGTTATATTTTACCAGTCTCATGAGGATGTCCTGAAAGAAACTAAATTAAGAAGGAAAGAATATGAGTTTCTATTTTTGAAAAAAAAAAACATAAAATTCAGTGGACTTTAGAAAATATATTGTATCATGAGAAACCACAGACATCCACACAGGCTGGTGGCAGCATGCTCACAAAAATAACTCACAAACAGACACATGTGCAAGTAGTCATCATAAAGCAACTAAGGAGTAGCAAAGTCAGAACTAGACTAAAGCATTAGCCAAGTAATTGTCCTATTCTCAACCCCAAACCCTCAAACTTTTGTTCCTGACTCAGCTTGTTCCCAGGAGTCACCAAAGGCTTTCTAAGAGTAGTTGAAGGTCTGTGAATAATAATAAATACCTTTATTTTTTCTTTCAGAAAAATAATCATTTACTTTCTTACTTCTTTTCTTAAAATATAAGGGGAAGAATAGAATCAACATAGAAATTTACTAACATAAGGATAAACACAATCATGAATTATGAAGACTTTTCTTATTACAAATTTTAGATAACTAACTGATGCTTACCCAAACTGAAAGACAGAGGGGATGAACTTGGAGTCAGTGACAGAGCTAAGAATAGTTACCGGTCTTTGTAGGTCCCTCTTCATAGACTACTCACTCTCCTCTATTTTAAAGGGGAGACTCTCCTCCCATCCTGAAATTTGATTTGTGGCCAAATCTATGACTTGTTCAAAAATGCTGGTGCATCATGTACTAAGAATTCTTGATGTTGACAAATAAATATTTAAACATAAAAACAACATTGAGTAATCCCTTGAGAGGAAATAATTGAATCATTCCTCCTATTTTAGCATCAACTTCTCAGGCTTATTGCCTGTGCCCCAATATTAGGACGCTTTCAGTTCTAAATGGTTTTGACATCGGGGGCCTGGAGGCTGCCTTTCCAGATATTCCTTGACTCCTCATTTGGCAGACACCACTCAGGAAAGCTCCGCCAGCCTTGGCAGCGTTGGTGCCAGGAGTTTCAAAAGCGAAGGTGGGGGAGAGGCAATGCAAAGTAAGCAGCACTTTCTGGAACTTAGAAATTCTCTGTCTAGGGTCCAGAATGTGATTGCACCCCATCCCAAAACAGATTTCAGCTCTTTGGATTTAAGTCCCAGTAGGCCTCTCTGCCTAGATGAAGAAAAAAAAAAAAAATGGAGTTTTTCTAGAGTGCAGAGAAAGAGAAGGAGGCTGTGACTAAGAAGCTTCCCTCAAGGGGAGTGACAAAGGAAACCATAACCCTGAACTCTCGGGCTCCAGGTAAAACAAACTGGAAAAGCAAAATTTGATTTTAGCTATGCATAGTTGCGATGACCCTATCATGAGTAAACTCAACCTACGTTCATAAGTCATCACATCTCAGAAGGATTCAGGAACTAATTCCAGACCAATATAATAATATAATGATAATAGCTAACCTTTCTTTAGAATGTCCTCTATGCCAGACACAGTCTAAGTGATTTACATGTATTAATTCCTTCATTCTCACACTCACCCAATGAGGCAGGTGCTATTATTATGATGCCCATTTTACAGTCAAGGACACTGAAGCGCAGAGAGATTAAGCAACTTGCCCATGTCACTTCACATTAAGGGGTGAAGTCAGAATTTGAACTCAAGAAGGCTGGCTGTAAAGACCAGACTAATCACAGAATCCAACTGCCACTGCTTGTGGAAGGTTAAGAAAGGAGGAGCTGCAAAAGGGAGAGTTCTCAGTACACTTTTTGAGCCAGCGTCTTTGCTCCCCATGGGGGCTGGGACCACTCTTGACTCTCTTACCTGTCAGGAGTTTAGTCAGCCTTTTGGCCTGTGGAGTGGCTCTGAGAGGAAGAGATATACAGTCCTTTGACCACGGGGAGATTGACCATGAGATGTTCGCCGTAAATTAGAGAAATTAGGTCTGCACATTATTATTCTTGACCTACTTGTGTAAGTCCATTTTATCAGGATATTATTGCAGTTTGGGCATGAGATCACAGCCAGGAGCCAGCGAGTCTGCAACGCTGCCTGCGATTCCCCAAGTGCTGAATAGGGTTTGTTCAATAAAATAACACAAACTCAGAATTGTTTTACATTTGGTATCCCAAAACATCTTTTTAAAACATGTATTAAGTTGGAGCATTCATTCTTAAACTAGGCCACGTGAGCATTAGTTTCTCAGTTTAAAAAATAAAGCTTCCATCAATTTTAACAACATAATGATGAAATTCTGCAGGAGTATTTATTCAAGTTGAACTCTTCCTGTAAAATAATTCAGTTGTTTATTTGACAATTAAGACCTTTCGTCCAAAGTGCAATACTGTGTGGTACTTATCATCAACATCACTCAAATTTTATAGATACAAATAAAAACCCAAGGATAAGACTGGTTAAGTAATTTGACCAAGTTCACCCAGTTGTGGCTGGGGTTGAAACCAGACCTGCTGAACTTCAAAGTCAAACTTCCCCCGCCGACCCCAATGTCAACTAAAAAAGAGAACGTTCTCTATACCAGAGATTAGAGTGGTAAAGCTTTTCTTTTTATAATTGGGACCAGGTTATTAAAATAAGCTAGTCTATAATTTCTTCTTTGAAAAGAACTAAATCATTTTGGCTTCTCACTATTCAGGCACCATCCAACATAACAGAGAGTAGTTTATAGCAACTTAAGACAAACTGCAAAAAGGCAGGGGCTTCTAATACATGAATAAAGCAAGGCATTTTAAGCACCCATAAATTTCTGCCAACTTAATCAGAAATCTTCCAGTGTCTACTTGTTTCTCTGGCAAACATCCACTTTTTTAAGACTTCTCATAACTACTCTCCCTTTTCAGGTTAATCTCATAGAATCTAACCTCATTGAACCAGCTTTTTCTTAATTTTGTTACAGTTTTGAAATCCTGTATGTGCCTATTTATAATCTACTTCACTGACATATCCACTAAAAAAACAAAAAACAAAAGAACAAACAAAACTTTATGTTTTGAGGGCAACAACTAGCTGCTGGCATATGGAATGTGACACTCAAATACTTCCAAACTTAGAAGGTATCTTTCAAGACTTCTTCATTTGACTTAGCAGATATCATACCAAAATGTAAAATGTAAATGTCCTAACACACTCCAGAGCTGGCCATGTGTGGCCTGCTCTTACTGTAAACTGGTGTCGAAAGACCGGGAACTTGGTTACATTAATCTTGTATGAATTTCAGTGAGTCAGGCTCTCATTCGCTGACTCTCACAATAAGCCGGGGATGGATTTTTTCCCCTCATTTCATTAGAGGACATCTGGGTACCATTTTTATTCTGGTTTTTTTATTATTTTTTTTCTTGAAAAAAATGTTTGCAGGACTTGCAGTGGATGGGGCAGAACCAGCATGGCCCTAGATGGCCTGGCCTGGGCCTCTGGAGAATGTGCTGGGCCCCCTGGCTCCATTAGCTGTGTCGCCTTGGGCAAAGTGCTTGTCTCTGGGATCCTTCTTGCTCACACTGCAAACTCTAGACCCACTCAAGCCTCCACTCCTTCCCTCCAAACTCCTTCTTGCTTCACCCAATCCTCCCCTCCAAAAACCAGAAGACCCGTCTGAATGGTTATTATTAAAAACTCAAAAAATAGCAGATGTTGGCATGGATGTGGAGAAAAGGGAATGCTTATACATTGTTGCTGGGAATGTCAATTAGTTCAATCTCTATGGAAAACAGTACGAAGATTTCTCAATGAACCAAAAGTAAAACTACCATTCAACCCAGAAATCTCACTACTTTTCTAAGGAAAAGAAATTATTATATAAAAAGACACCTCTCCACCTCTACTAGTATGTTCACTGCAGCACTGTTCACAATAGGAAAGTCATGGAACCAACTTAAGTGTCCACCAACAGTTGACTAGATCAAGAAAATATTGTACCTATGCACCACGGATTACTATGCAGCCATAAAAAGAATGAGATTATGTCCTTTGCCGCATGGATGGAGCTGGAGACCATTATCTTAAGTGAACCGGTTAAGAAACAGAAAACCAAATACCACATGTTCTTACTTCTGTGTGGGAGCTAAACCATGGGTACGCATGGACATAAAGATGGAAATAATAGACACTGGGGACTCCAAAAGTAGGGAGGGTAGGGGGTGATGAATGAAAAATTACCTACTGGGTACAATATTCACTATTTGGGTAAGACCAATCCCCACCAGTATGCAATATACCTTTGTAACAAACAAGTACATGTACCTTAAAATCTAAAATTTAAAAAAACAAACAAACAAAAACAGAAGAAACCATCATATATTCAAGGAACAAGTGGAATTCGCAAAAGCGTCATGTCTCCAGAACAGAACTTCTGATCTCTTCCAGCCTCCTTGCCACCCTTGCACCAAAGAAAAGTCAGTGTCTCCCACTGTCTTCTAATTGCAATGATGGCAACTCCATGCTGAATGTTGGCTCAGACCAAGACTCCGTTTATTATTGACTCTTCTCTTCCTCACATATCAGACATGCAATCCATCAGGACAACTTATGGTTATGTCTTCAAAGGACATCCTACCTGCAGTTGCACCTCTCCATTCTCATTGCCACCATCCTTTTCCAAGCCACCATGATCTCTCACTTGGATTTTAATAACTGCTTCTAAATTGCTGTCCCTGCTTCCAGCTGTACCCTCTTAAGTCTATTCCTAAAACAGATACTCTGGAGATTCTGTTAGAACCTAGGTCAAATCAAGAGGGACTCCAAAGTCTCCCACCTCACCCAGAAGAAATGCCAACATCTTTACAGAAGCAGGGAGGTCCCACACGATGGAACACCACCAATCACCTCTCTGATCCCTCCCCTCCAACCCCGTATCCTCATTGCTCTTCCTTGAAGGCACTAGGCAGACATTGTTCCTTCTGCCTGGACAGCTTCTTCCTGTTACCCACCTCCTCCAAAAGCTAACTTACCTCCTCCAAGTGAGCACTCAGACTGTACATTCTCAGTGAGACTTAGCCTGACTATTCAATTTTCTGTTTTTTTTTTTTCTGCTTCTGATTTTTAAAAATTGCACTGAAATTTATATAACATAAAATTAACTATTTTAAAGTGCACAATTTAGTGACATTTGGTACATTCCCAATGTGGTACAACCACTAACTCTATCTAGTTTCAAAACATTTTCACCATCCGCAAGTGTAACTCCACACCCATTAACATGAAGTCCCCATTCTTCCTCTTCCACCACAAACCTATAGCCACCACCAATCTGCTTTCTGACTCTATGGATTTATCTATTCTGAATATTTCCTATAAATGGAGTTACACAATAAGTGCCCTTTGTGACTGCCTTATTTCACTTAGCATGGGTCTGTACTTTATTGCTTCTAATGATTGAATAATATTCCACTGTGTGTACCTACCACACTTTGTTTATCCATTCATCCCTTGATGGGCATCTGGGTTGCTTCTAGCTATTGACTATTTTGAATAATGCTGCTATTAGTGTCCAAGTATTTGTTTGAGTTCCTGACCAATCAGTTTTGAATTGTAGTGTCTCCTCTCCCAATCCCCATCTCCTTAACCTGCTCCAATCTTTTTCTAAGGCATTCATCACTGTCTAACATTCTACTTATGCATCATGTTTATTATTTTCTGTTTTATCCATTGGAATATGACCTCCAGAAGGCAAGATTATTTTATGTGAGTTTTGTCTATTGATATAGCTCATGTGCCTGGAAGAGCACCAGGTAGGTGCTCAGAAATGTTTATTTATTATCATTATTATTATTATTTCTGAGGCAAGGTCTCCCTCTGTTGCCCAGGCTGGAGTGCAGTGGTGTGATCATGGCTCACTGCAGCCTCCACCTCCCAGGCTCAGGTGATCCCCCCACCTCAGCCTCCAGAGTAGCTGGGACTACATGCACACATCACCATGCCCAGCTAATTTTTGGATTTTTCATAGAGACGGGGTTTCACCAAATTGCCAAGGCTGGCCTCAAACATCTGGACTCAAGAGATCCACCCACCTTGACCTCCCAAAGTCCTGGGATTACAGGCCTGAGTCACCAAGCCTAGCCTCAGAAATATTTATTGAATGAACCAGTACAGATGACCAGGGGATGGAATTTGGGATTCAAAAAATAAAGCTTTTATATATGGATCTGAACAGGAGCACTCTACCTTTTACCATGCTCTTACACCTCTACCCTGAATATCTGTCTTATTCCTTTTATCTCATTGGAAGATGAGACCTGAGTCACCCTTGAGAGGTCCCATGGGAACTCCTGGGCCAAGAAGAGATGGAGCATAGAGAGCCAGAAGAAGCTCTGTGGACTGCAGACACACAGGAAAAAGAAATGGGCTGGTGGCCATGTGAAAAACAGTCAGCAGTCTTAACAGTTTGCACATGTGAAATGACTAAATCATCATTAAGATCCCTTCAAGACTAATATTTTAGACCATTGTGTAATTTCTCACATACTAATTCCACAGACTTTATTGCTGTGGTCTGCATTTGTCATCCTTTATTTAATTCATGTACATCTTCTTTTGTCCTGAGGTCAGTGTAACTTATTCTCCCAGCAGCAGAATCAGCTTCTAAAGCTTCTATGGAAATCTAAAATCTGCATGGAAAATTAAAGTTCTGGGAATACCCAAGACATGGTTAAAGAATAAGAACAAAGTCAGAGAATTTACACAACCTGACCTTAAGACTTAATATAAAAGCTACCATAGTGAAAATAGTGTGGTATGGACATAAAGACAGACATGTTGATCGAAGAAGAGAGAATCCAGAAGTAGACTCAAAAATATACAGTAAATTCACGTTTGATTAAAGTGCCAACATAAGTTTATGGTGAAAAACACTGCCTTCAACACATAATGATGGAAAAATTGACTGTCTATATGAAAAAGCTCTACCTCACATTATACAGAAAAATAAAATAAAAATGGATTGTATTACATAACAGAAAATCTTAAACCTGAAGTAGGAAAATATTTTTTAAATGGATACAAAAATCACTGATCATGAAAGAAAAATAAATCATAGCTTGGACTTTATTAAAATTAGAAACTTTTCTTCTTCAAAGACATCATTAGAATTTGAACAGACTAGGCCACAGACTCAGACAAAATACTCAAAATTTGCACATCAGATGAAAGACTTGTATTTATACTTCATAAATAACTCTTACAAGTTCATATGAAAAAGATAAAATAGCCCAATTTTTAAAATGAGGAAAAGACTTGAACTGATATTTCACAAAAGAAAATATATCAATGTTCAATAAGCACAGCACAAAGTGCTCAAAGTTACTAGTTATTAGATAAATGTAAACAATTAAAATCACAATAAGATTCTATTTCATAGCTAATAAAAAAGACTGACAATACCAAATTTTGGCAAGGATGTGGTGCACCTAGAACTCTCATGCATCAGTGATAGGAGTGTAAAATGATACAATGAACATAGTTTGGCAGTTTCTGACTATATGCTTGCATTACGCTCCAGAAATTCTCCTCCTAGGGATTTACCTAAGAGAAATAAAAACTTATACACACAAAAAGACTTGTACACAAATGTTCCTACCAGTTCGATTCATATAGCCAAATACTGGAAACAATACCAATGACCATCAGCGCATATATGGCTAAACTATTCTATATTCATACAACGGAACACTACTCAGCAAAAAAAAAGAACTACTGATTCACAAAATATAAATGAATCTTAGAAACATACTGAATGAAAGAAGCCAGTTTTAAGAGAATGCACGCTATATGGTCCCATTTATATAATGTTCCCAAACTGCAAGGCCAGTGAGTGGGTACCTAGAGTGGAAGATGAAGGGTGGCAATTACTTATAAAGGAGTATGAGAGAGATGTGTGGAATGTGTCAATTGAGATGATGGTTTCAGAGGTGCTATGTGTGGATATTTGTACCCTCCTCACCTCATGTTGAAATTTGATCCGCAATATTGAAGGTGGGGCTTAAGGGGGAGCATTTGGGTCATGGGGGTGGACCACTCATGAATAGATTAATTCCCTCCCTCAATCCCCTCGCTTGGTGGTGAGTTCTCACTCTATTAATTCCCATGGGAGCTGGCTGTTAAAAAGAACTTGGCACTCCCCCACCCCTTGCTTCTTCTCTCCCATGTGATGTCTGCACACACCAGCTCCCCTTAAACTTCCACCAGGATTGGAAGCAGCCTGATGCCCTCAGCAGATGCAGATGCCCAGTCTTGAACTTTGCAGCCATTAAAATCATGAGCCAAATAAACGTTTTCTTCATAAATTACCCAGCCTCAGGTATTATCTTATAGCAATACAAAACAAAGACAATGGAGTATGCATGTATCAAAACTTATTCAACTTTACACTTAAAAATGTGTGTATTTTAGTGTATATAAGTTACATACACTATATATATATGTATACACTATATATATATAAAACCTAACAGAAAGTTAAAGAACATCTACTGTATGGCTCAATAACTCCCCCCTTACCCAAGAGAATTAACAAACATATCCACAAAACACTTGTGAAAGAATGTTCATAAATACCATATTCATAATACCAAAATTAAAAATAATCCAAATGTCTATCAACAGGAGAACAGATCCTTTTTTTTAATGTAAACTACTCAGCAATGAAAAGGAAGGAAATACTGATATAACCACAGGATGACTGTCAAAAACAGCATGTTCTGTAACTCTGAGTTTGTTTCAAAACAAAAAAAAATAAAGTCTTGCTCCCCAAAATTTATGCTAAGCAAAAGAAACTAAACACAGAAGACTACATATTATATATCATACCTATAGGAAGCCCAACAATAGGCAAATTATAATCTATCATGCTGGAAACTAGAGAGTATGTGGAAATTTTATTGGAAAGGGGTGAGGGCAACTCTCTGGGAAGAAGAAATGCTTTCTGTGCTGTTGGGATGGTGATATGGATGATGATACATGGGGGATATGACTGCCGAATCTCATTTAACTGAATATGTAAGATTGATGCTTTTAATTGAATATTAGTTGTTTCTCAAGAAGTAAAGTAAAAGAAAATAGTAGAAAATCATATTCTCCCTTTATGTAATAGGAAGAGAACTGTATTGAAGTCAGGAGACCCAGATTCATTTCTGGGATCTGTCACAACATGATAAATCTCCACTGGAGGCCTTGCCAATATTTTATCATCAAGCTCCTCATAATAAGCCAGCTGTAGAGGAAATGGTTTCTTTTCAAAAATTATCCATAGAACAAGTTGTCCTGTAAATAACTCTGGTTTCTATCATTTTTCCCTCAAAACTTTTAGATAAGTTTCCCCTCTGAATTTATTTCCATTTTTCCATGGAAGATTAAAGGCAATGGGACAGGCAACACAAAAGCATGAAGGACGGCCAGAAGGACAACACTGGGGAATGTGAACAGCTGAAGGCCTGAAGAGCAAAGACTGAGGTTTCCCAAAGAAGAAGGAATTCTGCCTCAAGACTGCAACACAGAAATCCCGCCTGAAATTCCAACTGGCTGCCTTATGGAATTCAAAGTCAAGACTACAACACCATCTCTTACCTGAATTTCCAGTCTGCCAGCCTGCCTTGTAGCTTTTAGATTGCCAGGCCCCACAATCTCATGAGTCAATTACTTAAAACAGATAGAGTATAGATAGATTAGGTAGACACATAGATACATAAATAGATAATCTCCTACTAGCTCTGTTTCTCTGGAGAACTCTAAGACAGCACATATCAATGACAAGACTAATCAGACTAGAGTTGACTTTGGACTGTTTTAAATGTAACTATAGTGAACCACACGATAATTTTTTACCTTGACCACTTAAGAATGATTTGATTTTCTTCTTAATCTCCGTCATCTCAAATTTGCTATGTATTGCTGATATTTCTGTGAAACAGTTTCACTTGTGTTTTCTACAATTTCCTTTGCTTGGAAGATGCAAAGAGGGGTGGATTTATGATTCCTTGGTGATTTTGAGAAGTTTGAGAGAGAGATTGGGTCATCCACCACCACCGTCCTTCCTCCAGTAAATTCATGTTTGCAGCCTTAAATGTAGACGCATCAAGTAATTATTGGGACCATAAAATATCAGGAGGGTCGGGGGCAGTGGCTATTGACTCATCAATGGTAAGGATGTCAGTGTTCTAACATCTAACATGGCTGCACATACCAACGCTGCATCAACTGGGCTTAGAAAAGCAAATACTGAACCCAGACAACCAGTTGTTCTGCATCAACTGAGCTTTGAAAAGCAAAATACTGAATCCAGACAACAAGTGAGGGTTATTCTGTTCATGCCAATCACTGTTTCAGATGCTGGGGATACAGCAACGCACCACACAGAACAAAAGGAAACAAAAAAAAAACACCTGCCCTTGTGGAATTTATGTCCTACAGGAGAAGGACAATAAGTAACATAAGGAAATTTAAAAAAAAGTTATAAAAGATTTTAGACTGTGATTCACTTAAGGAGAAAAATACAGCAGGAGGAGAGCAATTTTAGGCCAGATGACCTGGGAAGTCCAACTAGGAAGGCGACATTTAATAAACAGCCCAGGTCGAAGGGGCAGGCAGCATGAAAGCCCAGCCATGGAGGCAAGCCCAGTGTGTCCAAGGGCCAGCAGGGAAGCCACATGGCCAAAAGGGCATGAGGAACTCCAGAGCAGTGAGAGCTAGTTGGAGAGGGGTAGAGACTAGATTGCGAGTGAGTCACCCTGAGCACCTTGGCTTTTATTCAGTGTGATGAAGACCACTGGAGTGTTTCAAGCTGAGGAGTGACATGACCTCTAACTTGACATAGGTATTAAACACTCTGAGTGTGAAAATACTCTTAAGAATGGCAAGGGATGAGGTATCCAGGTGAGACAGAGACGGTGGCTATGACCAGGGAGGGGAAGTGCAGGTGTTAAGACGTGGTTGGGATGCAGATAGATTTTGAGGGTAGAACTAGTAGGACTTCTTGATGGAAACGATATGAGAGCAGTCAAGAGAGGTTTGGGGCCCTGAGTAACTGGTCAAATAGGGTTGCTAGTTACTGAATGAGGAAATGGCAGGTGGTATAGGTTTTAGAGTAGGATTATACTAGTTTTGGCCATATTCAGCATGACACCTCATTAGACATAAAACCGGAGATGTGAACTCATCGGTAGGATGAATATTTGCTTCTGAAATTCAGGAGACATATTGGGCTAGAGATATAAATTTGGGATATGTCAGTGTATAGATGAATTAAACCCATGAGACCAGGTGAGATCTTCAAAAGAGTGCAAGTAGCTAGGCCATGAGGGCACAATAGAGCAACTTCTGATTTTCACTGTAAAAGATCCCGGAGAATAAGTGTTCATCCTTCCCTGAAGGATGAATTTGGATCTCCACGTACAACACTGCAGAGGTGGTGAGCATCTGGCATGAAGTGACCCTGAGTTCTGACCCAGGCCAGCTGCACTGGCCCCATCACCTTAAAGATGACACTGGAGTAAACACAAACCGAAGCTGTGCGATAAGGCATTGTATAGGCACCAAACAGTTTTTTGCTTTTTTCCCCACCATGGGGTAAAAGAAAATAATGCAGGACAAAACCTAACCCACTGACATTAAGACATTTTTGTTTTGAATATCTTCTTACAGTTTATTAAAAGGCAACAGAAAGAGAATAGAGAAAAGTTTTTAAAATAACAAAGCAAAAGAAAGGGCTGGGAGTGATGGTTCACGCCAGTAATCCCCACACTTTGGGAGGCTGAGGTGGGAGGATTGCTGGAGCCCAGGAGTTCAAGACTAGCCTGGGCAACATAGTAAGTCCCAATCTCTACAAAAAAATTTAAAAATTAGTCTGCCATGATGGCACATGCCTGTGGTCCCAGCTACTTGGACAGCTGAGGCAAGAGGATCGCTTGAGCCTGGGAGGTCAAGTCTGCGATGAGCCATGATCATGTCACTGCACTCCAGCCTGGATGACAAAATGAGATCTTGTGTCACAAAAAACAAAGAGAGAGAGAGAGATACAAAAGATACTGAGGAAACGTCCCAAAATTCTATAAGGGCAGAAATCCTGCCTTATAGCCTGCTGGATCACTATAAGCACCTAGTGTACTAGCTTACACTGAGTTGGTGGTTAATAAATATTTGGTAATTGTTTGAAAAACACAACTCATAAATCCACACCTACATGTACATTTTATCCCCTCATCAAATGTATTTAAATGTGAAGGCTAATATTTACTTTCACTTTCTTGCACCTCCTTTTCTTTTCTGTTTCCCTTCTGTGACTGCACTGTATAATAATTGTTCTCATTGACAATATTTGTATCTAAAAAAAATTGTTCCATCAAAGCATATTTGTTAACAGAAAGAGTTGTATCCTAGCTAGCAGAGGCAGTTTGGTAACCATGACTAGCAAAGGGGAGGGAGATATATTTGTGATTATACAGCATTTGTGTTTTCAAAATGTGTTCTATGGACAGTCACTTCAGGATATTTTAATTGACTCCTCAGTTAAAAAAAAAGTGTAAGACATGTACAGCCAAACACATTGCAATAAGTTCTATTCCCAAAGGACCTTTGAAACCTTTTAATAAGCATATATTTCTAACCACCAGGAAGATATAGCCTGCTGAGTTTTCTGAGCTGATTTACTTATTTTTAAATTCTTTTATCTTAGAATCTCTTCTTTCTTTGTTTTTCTTGTTTTGTTTGTTTGTTTGTTTGTTTTGCAATAACATTATAGAATTTGAATCCACTTTGGAAACATTGCATTACTTGCTTCTTTAAATTTCAATTTTGTTAATAATTAGTTTAAATTATGATGTCTTTATGCTGTTGTCAATATCGCCAATTACCACCATGTTGCTTAGGAATCCTCAGTCCTGCATCTTCCCCTTACCTTGAGCTATAAGCAGCCTCTGTCAAAGTGGAGCAATTTCTCTTTCTTCAGGAAATTTTTCATCTTTCTTCAGGACCCACAGGCTACTGCTTCACATCTCCTCTTCTCTCCACCACCTCAAGTTTCAGTCCTTGAAGCACTTTTCTTCTCTGTCCACACTCACTCCCCACATGATGTCATCCAGTTAACTGGTTTGAAACACCATCTCTATACTGATTACACTCTTGCAGTTACACCTGCCGTCTACACTTTTCCCCTGAACTTCAGGTTCACATGTCCACCTGCTGACTAAACGCCTTCACTTGTCTATATTCCAGACATCACAACATTAACCTGTCAAGAATGAATCCCTGTTCTTCTCCCAAATTCTGCTCTTCCAACCATCCTTCTCATCTTGGTTGATGGCAACTTCATCTTTTTTCAGCTGCACAGATCAGAATCCTTGGAGGCATCCTTACACCTCTCTTTCTCCAGCACATCACTCCCAAGCCACCAGTAAGTCCCAGTGAACCTGCTTTCCAAATATAGCCAGAACTCAGCCATGTGACCACTTCTCATGGCCATCTCTGCCAATCCAAGCTACCGCCATCTCTTGCCTGGATTATTGCACTAGCCTTTGCACTGGTCCTTCCCTTGTCCCCTATAATTGATTTTCAAAGCAGAAGCTAGAGTGATCCTTTCAAATTACTCCTCTCTTCAAACTTCTGCTTTACCCAACAAAAGCCAAATTGCTTGCAATGAACAAGAAGACCCTCTGGGGATCTGCCACCCCTCACCTCTCTGATTTATATCCTGCTACACCCCCAATCTTAACTACACAACACGTGCACTTTTGTCCTTCCTGTTGCGTGGCCTCCCAAGCCTGCTCCCACCTCAGGGTGTTGCACCAACTGTTTACCCTCTCTTGCATTTTCTTCCTCCAGGTGTCTGTGTGACTCACTCCCTCACTTTCTTAATGAGGTCTGCCACTTTCTAAATGAGGTCTATCCTCCCCAACCCTTTGACCAACTAACCCTGTGCTCCCAATCTTCCTAACTCTACTTGATTTTTTTCCTCCATGGCATTTATAACTTGCAATACACTGAATGGTCTATGGTTGAGTTTGTATGAGGATCAACTTTCTCTCCAAATGTACGCTTACTGAAATCAAATCCTTTTTTTATTTTTATAATAGATATGAGAAAATTTTTATAAGTTAAAAATCTATGAAGTAATTTACATATTGAGTTTGTTCTCATATAAAAAAAATCACAAATTGTATTTACTCATCAACTACCACTTTGTAAAGCTATACATGGGAGAAAGTCTATTAAGGAACATAGAATATTAATCAGGTTTGTTGTATTAAAGGAGTGAGTTTATGAATTACATTTTTTATTATTCTTTTTTTATTTATTTATTTTTTATTTTATTATTATACTTTAGGTTTTAGGGTACATGTGCACAATGTGCAGGTTTGTTACATATGTACCCATGTGCCGTGTTGGTTTGCTGCACCTATTAATTCGTCATTTAGCATTAGGCATATCTCCTAATGCTGTCCCTTCCCCCTCCCCCCACCCCACAACAGTCCCTGGAGTGTGATGTTCCCCTTCCTGTGTCCATGAGTTCTCATTGTTCAATTCCCACCTATGAGTGAGAACATGCGGTGTTTGGTTTTTTGTCCTTGCGATAGTTTACTGAGAATGATGTTTTCCAGTTTCTTCCATGTCCCTACAAAGGACATGAACTCATCATTTTTTATGGCTGCATAGTATTCCATGGTGTATATGTGCCACATTTTCTTAATCCAGTATTATTCTTAAACTATCTGTAACAGTGTAATATTGTTTGGGTAATTACAGTGCATTTTAAAATGTATTTTGCTGAAACTTTTTTTTTTTGAGATGGAGTCTGGCTCTGTCGCCCAGGCTGGAGTGCGGTGGCGCCATCTCGGCTCACTGCAAGCTCCACCTCCTGGGTTCACGCCATTCTCCTGCCTCAGCCTCCCAAGTAGCTGGGAATACAGGCACCCACCACCACGCCCAGCTAATTTTTTGTATTTTTAGTAGAGATGGGGTTTCACTGTGTTAGTCAGGATGGTCTCGATCTCCTGACCTCGTGATCCACCTGCCTCAGCCTCCCAAAGTGCTGGAATTACAGGCGTGAGCCACCACGCCCTGCCAAAACATTTTAATTTTAAAGAAATTGCTCTGATTTTAAAATATTGCCCTTATAAGCAGCTAAGTGTACGTGAAAACATCATTCAATGGAAAATGATAAAAGAAGACATGTAAATAATACAATTGCTGAGAGAGTTGTACAGTTTCAGAATGCTTTGAATCAATCAAATTTCTAAGTTGATCCATCATTGTACGGGAAGTTTGACACTCAATCAGAGCCAACCTTGCCAATTACAAAGATCTCTTCTTTGGAATTTTGGTTTCTAAGGGTCACACTTTTTGGAATATAATATTTTGTCTCTTAAATAGTCTGTATCTACTACTAATAAATAGTAGGTGGGTATCCATATCAAGTAACAGAAGGGAAATGAAATAGTACAATTTTTTTAGGTAATTCTAGGTAATTTTTACATAATTTTAGATAAATCTCCAGGTAATTCTGAAATACTTTTGGTTGAAAATGGGCTGTATTGGATGGTTTGATTGCTTTTTTATATATAAAAATTAAACTCCCAGCTATCTTCCAAGCTGCTGCAAGACGAAATGCTCCTTTCTTTATCTACCTTGTTCTCCCCTTCTCTGAAGAAGGAAATTCTACCATAGGGCCCAGAAACATGAGCAACTGTGTTACTTATTTTAGATCCTTGGTCATTCTAGATTTCCTCAGGTTCACTGAGAGAATATTTATGCCCACCAGATTACATAAAAAGTATTAGATGAGGTTTGAGAAATAGGATAAAGATTTATAAACTGGAATTTGGAATGTGGTTTATGGAAAGATTTAAGGTAAATTAGCATATCTCAGCTCAGGGACAGACAAGTCTTAGCAGGATTCTTCCTATTAAAGAAATCTTATTTCCATTTTCTTTCCATTTTTCTGTGCTCAAGACATGATTAACTAACTGCAGAGACATGCCAAAGACAATCAAATCCTTTTTTATGTGAATATCAGATTTAAGAATGCTTTCATCATAAGGGTGGAACTAGAAATCAGAGGTGAGTGAATTAGCCCTGGATCTGACCCAGCAACCAGAGGCACAAACCATCACTGGCAGACTGAGATAAGGGGAGGATGAAAGTGGCAGCAAACAGCCTAAAGACAAAGAAAATGGAAAAACCAAAAGGAGCCACGTTTACATTAGACCTCTAATTTCCTGAAAATACTCCTTTAATGAAAGCAGGAACCAAACCCACTTTAAGTAATTCATTTATTTGGTTGCTATGATCAAGGAATGTGTTAGTTTCAAAAATCTTAATGTAGATTATATTTTGAAAAGGTTATTGACTTTGCATGGGGGCTAGTTTTCTAGATAATTCCTCTAAAGGGTGATTTTTCTGGTGTCTTGAGAGTTGGTGTGTACGTTCACGATCTGGCACAGACTGGTCAGAGAGCACAAAGCAGCTCAGATTTCCAGAAACCACTACTTAAGAAAAAAAGGCGAAGTGAAAAGAAAATTATTTTGAACATTACAACTCCAAATCAGACAAGGTTTTGCTCAAGAAGAGAAAAATGATGAGGGAATTCCTCACTAAACTCTTGGTCTTCACCCATAAGCTCACTGTTCCTAAAGAGTCATGAAATCCAAGAAAATTTTTTCTGAACATGGGCATCAAGAGACTGATTTTCTTTATAGTTTGAGGTCTCTGCTCAGATGGTGAATCAAAGACATTCAAGCATAGTGTGGGGTTCTTTCAGCCAAGATTGCAGCAAAAGGTACATGATATTTTCTGATCATAACGCCCCAGAGTGAAGAGGAATTACAGAAATGCTGACTGGTCCTGTGGGTAGACAGGGAGAGTGGGGATTTGGGAGGATGACCTGCAACCCCAGGGGGATCCACATCATCCCATTCCTTTTCCCCATGGCATACACCCCCATCCAGGGAGCCTCAGTTGGGTGGCAGTGGGGCTGAGAGGGCAGAGGCCCCATTACTCAGTGACTCGGCCCTCAGACACTCCATCACACTTTGACTGCAAGGCTCCTGAGAGGAAGGCATAGGATGTGCAGAATCCTAATTAGGGGGAAAAAGACTAGCAGTACCAAGGGAAAGCAAACAGAGAAAGCAGATAAACTATAAATTTGCCTTTCTTCGTGGCCCAGGACACACAGCTCTTCTGAGCAAATAACTCAGAATCTTCCTGCACCCAACTATCACCAGACACCTGCAAGTTAGCTCACCACAACCTTGGCATTATCAGTACTGCACATAGCCCCCTGGAGCCCAGAAACTATCCTATAAATATCCAGCAAGCCTTTGTTTCTTTGCAGTCAGCTCCTCTCTGGCTGTGCTGCCCATTGCAACCTTGTAATGTATTTTCATACTTTCTCTAATAAATCTGCCTTTCTTTATCTACAACTGTCTTAGTAAATTATTTTACCCCTATACCACCAGACCAGATAGTTGTCGCTCACCTAGGACAGGGAAGTCTTCGTTCCAATCATAGAATGGGCTCAAAATTAGCCACTGATATCCACACTAAAGTCATGTTTAACTAAGTTGTCACAAGACAAAAGTGGTCTTAGATAGGATCTGCAGTTGTTGAAATTCAAGACTACCCACCCACCTGATAAGTTATCAAGTCTTCTCTAAATCTCATTTACATCTTGGTGGACACCATCTTTATTCTGTGTTTTTCCATTAGGATAGCATCCCCTTCTACCCAGGGCTCAGACACACCCAACTCCAGAGCCAATCCCACAGACTCAGCCCAGCCACACACATGCCCATGTTTAGTCTTGCTATAGGGGGCCTGGGGCCCTCACCAGCATTGATTGGAAGTACAGGATTGGAGTCAGCAAGGACTTGGTTTCATCCCTACTTCACAGCACTATCATCATAAGAATGGCAGGATGTGCTGTGTGGAAAGTGCTTGTCTCAGGGTCTGGCACACAGCAGTCTCAGTAAGTGTCGATTGCTGCTGTTGCTGCTATGTTATTCCAAGTGTGCTAAGGACAAATACATCCCAGACAAGTTGGAGCCATCCTACCCTTGGCCCACAAATATTTTAAAGATGTCTCTGTCATCACCCCATTTCTCCATTCTCCTCTGTGTCTGAGCCAAGGCCTCAGCCCCTATTCAGAATCCAGACGCCCTGCCTAACTAGCCCTTTCCTTTCTCTTTCTTGGAACTGGACTCTTGGTTGCTGTTAGATTTTTGTTCTAGAACCAGAGGGATCTTTTCCACCAACCTGTAGTAGGACCCTACTGCACATGCACGTACATGCAAGCGCAAGCGCACACACACACACACACTCGTGCACACACACGTGCATGCTCCCACAATGTTGATATTGCCACTGTTGTAAGACTCCTGCATTGTATCCCCCCAACCAGACTGCATTTGCCCTTGGACATGGATGTCAGCCTGGCTCAAAGTCATCACCCAAATCCTTGGGGGGCTCTCCTTTGCAGTTGTCTGCCTCTGCACTCCCAGAAAACCAGGAAGTATGGAGGAGTGGGCAGAGAAATATAAACCCTTGTGATTATAGGACAAATATTTTAAAGGACATAGATGAAGAGTTCTCCTAGAGGAAAAACAGGTATCTGAAAACCGAAGACACCCCAGATACACTTGAGCTATGTGGCCACATCTCCAAACACAGAAGCACCCAAGTAGAAAAGTAACTTGGAATCAATCTCCTCACCTAAACAATGCATTCAAGAACAGAGAGAATCCCAGATCTTGCTGGGGATCCTGTAACATTCAAGTCAGCAGTCACAGCAGCATATCTACAGGGCGCAGAGATAAAAGTTCCCAGAGTGGGGACCAAAAAAAATAAGGACAATGATGAGGTCTGACATCATTAAGTGTTGACTGCTGGCTGAGTAATGCACTAAACACTTAACACCCATTTAACCTTCAGAAACCACCCTCTGAACGTGATATTAGTACTAATATGCTGGTCACCTCTTTATAAGCAAGGAACCCAAGTTTTAAAGACATAGATGAGTTGCCTAATGTCATGCAACAAGTAAGTGTAAGAGCAGGGATTAAATGCAGATCTGCATTAGTCCAGAGCTTTCCGTCTCCAACCCTATGCATGGAATAGCCAAAATGAGATGATCATGTCCATAATGGTATTCAGGAACAATGGCATGTGAATAGTTTGGCCTCAGGATCTAGTAGGAGAACTGTAATAGCCAGACAGAAACATGCCTCTGATTTCCTTATGCCTGGAAGAAATTATAAGGAAAAACTGACATTCAGTGGATAAAGCTTTGGGGGACAGTTCTGCCATGTTTACCTCTGCACCCTCTGTTGAAGTAGCCTTCAAAGAGAAGAAGAATGGAGTCACCAAGCAGAGGATCAAAGCAGGCACCCGCAACAAACTTGAACTTACATCAGTCGTTCACTCCCCACCCCTCCAGAAACAATGGCCCTTACTCAGGAGGGCCTTCTCATATCCACATATCCACCCCCCTCATATCCCTTCTCTGTTTTCTTCTTGCAGATGAGTACGACCCTGCTTCCTCACCCCTTTTGGCCAACAGCTTCTTGCTTCATTTGTTTTGTTTTTTTCCTTCATCTCCGTCTGAGTAGATTACACTGCTGGATTTTGTGGATTTCAGAAAGAATAACTCCAGAATATGAGCACTTTATGTGTATACTACAAAGCTCCCATCCTTTCTTACCCTCAACCAGGTCTTTTCCAACACATTAGACCAAAGTCCCGTATTACACAAACAAGATTTCAAGGGATTTCATCAATCTGTACAATGATTTTCCCACTGGTAATACTACTTTTCTCACAAGCAAAATTGGTAACAATGATTATTATTGTTATAATGTTATAACATTATTATATATTATATATATTTATATATAATATATTATATATTTATATTATATTAATATATTTTATATATTTATATTATATTAATATATTTTATATATTTATATAATATATTATATATAAATATAATATTTTATATATTTATATAATATATTATATATAAATATAATATAATTATATAATATATAATATATAATATAATATATTATATATAAATATAATATAATTATATAATATATAATATAAATTATATTATATATTATATAATTATATTATATAATACATAATTGTTATAATGTTATAGCATTATTATGTATTATATATTATATATAATATATTATTATAACATATAATGTTATAATATAATTATGATATAATGTTATAATAATATAACAATGAATATTATTGTTATAATGACCTGAATTTGTATGTGAAAATTTTGTTCCCTTTGAGATAAAAGTATTTTTGAAAAACACCCCAAAGGCACTTACCCTCATTGGGTTGTACTTGAGTTCTTTCTTCCTCAACTTTCTGCACACAGTTTCATAACTCGGAAAGCCAATTTCTCTAACAGCTTTATAGCTTTACTAAATACAACAGCCACCCTCTCTTTAAAAACCTCCCATTTTCTTTATCAGTTAAGAGACAGGAACCAGGTTACTGATAAACTGAACCCGAAGGTCACACTGTTAGCAAATGTTAACTGCAGTTTTCACCACATTCTCCTCTATTTGAAAGATCTTTAATGAAGTTCTATTTCCAATTTTTACCTTATCTCAATAGATGGTTACATTTTGTCTTAACTATATTTTGCCTTCTTCATGAGTGACTTTCTCAGCAAAACCTCCCCAACTCCATGTAGGTGGCAGGTCACTCATTTCCCTTAACGCGAGTTGGTAGTTGTAACTTCCCTATTGTCACATTTCTAAGAACAACAGTGCCCATTTCCACAGCAAGTTGTCTATTTGGTATTTCTTTCTTTTTTTTTTTGAGCCAAAGCCTCACTGTGTCACCCAGGCTGGAATGCAGTGGCACAACATCAGCTCACTCTGCAGCACGTTTTATAACTGATGCCTCGTTGGCAATGTTTTTGAAAACTTTGACACATCTCGTGTGCTTAAGTGTACACCAGGTTCCGTGTGCAGTAATTTGGTACGTGCTGTCCCATGCAATCCTCAGAAGCTGACAGGAGCCTCAGAGAGGAGAATTACCTTACCCAAGGTAGTAGCCAGTACAAGGGAAATCCAGGAACCAAAGTGTCTATACCTGGGCTTTTTCCACATGCCCCAGATGGCCTATCTCAGGTGGTTGTAACAGAGATTTATGGACATGTGCTGCAATTGTTAGAATTCTGGATAAACTAACCTTAATTATCTATGCAATTTTTAAAAATATTGGTGACTTTCAAATAATCAGGATGTGCCATCTGCCAGAGTCCTCCCTAATATAGTAGGCATGAGATTTAGGGAGAGCACAGCCTAGTTTTCCTCTTCCCAGCTGCTTGACTTTGGGCAAATTCTCTAACCTCTCTCTCTTGTGTGAAGGTTATTGTTGTCAATATTAAATCAATAACCTATGGAGGGTGTCATCCATATTAATGAAATACTAGTGATTTTCTGCTCTATCATATACCCATCCTATCACATCCAGCACAATTGTGTTTAAAATAAAAACAAACCTTCCGGCCGGTCATGGTAGCTCACGCCTGTAATCCTAACAGCCTGGCCAACATGTTGAAACCGCATCTCTACTGAAGTACAAAAATTAGCTGGGTGTGATGGTGCACGCCTATAATCCCAGCTACTCAGGAGGCTAAAGCACGAGAATTGCTTGAACCTGGGAGGCAAAGGTTGCAGTGAGCCGAGATTGCACCACTGCACTCCAGCCTCGGTGACAGAGTGAGACCCTGTCTCAAAAACAAACAAGCAAAAACCTTTCAGAATGTATTTGAAAAGATGGAATGATTCATATACATATGTAACCATCACGTTTATGTCAAGAGACTAACTAAACCTGGGTAGCACCTGACCTTCAATCTTTAATATCACTGAAGCTCATTTTGGTTTGGGTGCAGAGCTAAGATGTCTTCTCTGTGTGAATACAACCTCGCCTCCCCTACCCCCGCCTCAACACACAGACAAATGAACAGCTGTGTATATTGTCCTTTTTTGTGGATTTGTGTCCGGACGCTCATCCCACCAAGTAAGCTAGATCACCTCTTCTCCTTACCTAGGGTCACCATACGTAAAAGATGAAAATCTACATCGAGGAGATAATGGTAGACTCATTTGCATACTATGCAGTCTTTAGGTGGATTATGACTTCATAAGATCATCAGTCATTTATTCTCCACTGCTAGAGAACCAGAGAAAATATGCCTAAGTAATGCACAAAACAATACTTATTGATGTCTCCAATATTGTGTCAGGCACTGTGAGAGGTACAAGAGAAGATGAGACTCATTCCTGACCTCGAGGAACTAAACTAAAGACCATGGGAAAAGAGGGGTGGGGACAGGGATGTAGGATTTTACAAATCTGCAAATTTAAGATTTTTTTTTTTTCTGAGATGGAGTTTCTTCACTCTTGTTGCCCAAGCTGGAGTGCAATGGCACAATCTCAGCTCACCGCAACCTCCGCCTCCTGGGTTCAAGTGATTCTCCTGCCTCAGCCTCCCTAGTAGCTGGGATTACAGGCACCTGCCACCACACCCCGCTAATTTTGTATTTTTAGTAGAGATAGAGTTTCTCCATTTTGGTCAGGCTGGTCTCGAACTCCCAACCTCAGATGATCCCCCCCGCCTTGACCTCCTGAAGTGCCGGGATTACAGGCATGAGCCACTGCCCCTGGCCTTAAGATTTAAATTATACAGAAATTTACAGCAATCAGAATATTTTTTAAATTATGGTATGTTATCAAGAGACTATAAAGTAGTCTTTACTCAGGATTATAACTTTTTGGCCTGGCACAGTGGCTTCTGGCACTTTGGGAGGCCAAGGCAGGAGGATCACTTGAGGCCAGGAGTTTGAGACCAGCCTGGGCAACACAGTGAGATTTTGTCTCTACACAAAAATTTTTAAATAGAGTGGAACTTAAAAAAATTTTTTTCTATCATGGTTGAGCTACAGTTCTATCCTAGTTCTAGATCTCTTAATATCCTTCACATCACATGAGAATCATGGCAGCAGTATTTAGAAACTTGAACCACATCCGCTGTGGAACCTATCCTTCAGTCTCTATCATTGGCATTTACGTACTTGATTGCCATCAAAATGAATAATGCCATTTTCAGTGCTCCCATAAATAGTTATCAAATCCAGGGAGACCAACATCCATCAAGGTCCTCCTGAGTTAGTAATAAAGAAGGCCACATCCGAATGCAGACATGAGGACCTGAGCAGCCATGGGCAGCTTGAGGAAGTTTCCCTTGAATGATCCCTCTATGCTAGGGCTCTGCAAAATGTGGAATTCAGACTCCTGCTGCTGTACCCACCTGTCAGAGAGAGACTAGGCAAGCCTGTAAGGGGTCAAGTCCTGCTCTGCTGTGAGGATCCCTCTCCAGGGGTGGAGATCTTTAATAGTGCACCCCAAGTATGGTTTGCTCGCAGGCCATGACCCCTCTTGGAGGTAACTCTCCTTAATGAAAGTGCCCTAGAACCTAAAGAGGGCAGAACGTCTGTGACAATTCACCAATCAATTACCTAAAAGGAAAGATCAAAGTTAGCCAAACTTATTTGTCTGAAATGAGAATAACATACGGTGCTCCTGGAAAAGCAGAAAAGTGGGGTTTGTGCACACACATGTGTGCTCAAGTGCTTGTTTGTGTGTGCACACGGAGGGTTGTGTCCACATGGAAAGGACATCTGAGCTCTGCACCCAAACTAAATGAATTTTCGTAATGTTGAAAATTGCCCTAAATTGGCAAAACCAAGAGATTAGCTGGTCTTCCTTGCACTTTGAAGAAACAAGTTCAGATCCGATACCAATTCCACATCTTATGATAACCCAGAGTCCCCTCATGACATCTGCTGATTTCTGGGGCTCATTTTCTTCAAGATCCTGTGTCTCAAGCTCCAGGACTCCCATCTCTGTTCCACTCAGCATCAGCCCAATACTCAGTCCCCTCTCCAGTTTGCAAAAGACATCCATTTACACCAAACATTTCTAAAATATGGTATACCTAGCTAAAGACTCGCACATCACATGGAAGACCTGATGGCCTCCTACCATCCACCAGGTCCTCTTCCTCCTCTCCTCTCCCCTGCTCATCACCCCTCTTCCCTTGCAGAGGTGCTTGGGAGCACTTCAATTCTTTCCAGTGCTTGTCACTGAATGGCCTCAGCCCAAATTCACCAAGGTACTAGGCAGCTAGAAAGCTTTATCTCTTTTAGAAAGAAGGCAGACAGTCCAGGTGTGGTGGCTCATGCCAGCAATGCCAGCACTTTGGGAGGCCGAGGTGGGTGGATAACCTGAGGTCAGGAGTTCAAGACCAGCCTGACCAAGATGGCGAAATCCCGTCTTTACTAAAAATACAAAAATGAGCTGGGCGTGGTGGCAGATGCCTGTTATCCCAGCTACTCGGGAGGCTGAGGCAGGAGAATTGCTTGAACCTGGGAGGTGGAGGTTGTAGTGAGCCAAGATCCTGCCATTTCACTCCAGCCTGGGTGACAAGAGAGAAACTCTGGCTAAAAAAAAAGAAAGGAAAGAAAGAAAGAAGGAAAAGAAAGAAGAAGGAAGGAAGGAAGGAAGGAAGGAAGGAAGGAAGGAAGGAAGGAAGGAAGGAAGGAAGGAAGGAAGGAGAAAGAAAGAAAGAAAGAAAGAAAGAAAGAAAGAAAGAAAGAAAGAAAGAAGAAAGAAAGAAAGAAAGAAAGAAAGAAAGAAAGAAAGAAAGAAAGAAAGAAAGGAGATGGCAAATCAATTTTTCTCTGTCACATTTACCTTTGCTTCACCTTCATGTCTGAATGAGTCCCCTTTCCCTCACTTCTAGAACATTCCCTCTTCTTACTTGGTTGCTTTAACCCATTAAATATGGTGTCTAGTAAAACCTACTCCTTTATTCTCTGGAGGAGTATAGTTTTTTAAAAAGTAGAGAAGTCATAAATACAAATGTCTGAATGGCTTATACAGGAATTCCAGCATCTATGAAAGAAACAAAACTGAAGGAAAATTCGTTTTAACCCAGAAAATTCTAATCAAACCTAATACATAGCCAGAAACTTTACTTTCTCTTAAGATTAGCCCTGTGTGTCTTTACCGCACCCCTCACTCAGAATGCTTGTTCTCATGAGATTTAACAGGAAGCAAAAACTCAACCTTATTTTATGGTTACACCATACTATGTGCATTCAGATCTTTCATGATTCCATAATGGGTAAAAAATCTTCCTGTGTTCAGAAGGTAAATTGGCTGTTTTTTATCTTACTGAGGCAGTTAGCCTAATAATTGGCTCCTATTTGTCTGAATATGAACTGTAGGGATCAAAGACTTTGCTTTATTCATTCTCTTTCTTGTCCACTCTTTGAGAAATTAAAAATTAAACAAGGCATGAAAGTTAGTGTGTTTCACTCTTCCCCCTTACTCCTATTCCAAAGTTCAGAAAAAGTCTATGTTTAGTTAAGAGTTAACAGAGGTGCTTGATTTTGAGTTTGTGGAATAGAAGTTATGTTAAAGCCACATGTTAACCCGGAAGAAAAAAAATAATTTTGGTAAAAAATTAGATTTTTATATTCTCTCTGTCTCTCTCTCACACACACACACACACACACACACACACACACACAATTGCCCCTTCCTTCCTCATCCTTCTTTTGCTCATTAAGCAGAAAAAAGTTTACTCAATGGTTTCTATAAAACACATTTAGATCTTTCCACATTTTAACAGGATTCACATGTCCCCCACCAGCCTTGAATAGTTTAAGCAAAAGAATGAGCAACTGGGTAGCTAGAAATTGTGAGTTGTCACAAAAAATACCTTTAATAGCTGTGGCAGGCAGCCTCCAAGATGGCCCCATGATCTCTGCGTCCTGGTGTTTACATCCTTGTGTAGTCTTTTCCCTCACTGTACCAGGTCAGGTCTATGTCATCATTATAATATGGAATAAGTGATCGCGTGCCATTTCCAAAAAGGCATCCTGTACTCGTCTGGGACTCTGTCTCTTGAATCACCCCCTCTAAGAGAAGCCATCTCAAGGGCAGCCCCAGAGAGTACTCCACACGGACCGGTCCTGAAGCCTCCTGCCAACAGCCACAGGAGTGACCCTAGCAGCAAGTCCTTCAGTTGCAGTCAAGTCTTCAGAGATGACAAAGTGTAGTCAACAGCTTGACCACAACTTCATGAGCAACCCCGAGGCAGAATCACCAAGCTAGGTCACTGTCAGATTCCTGACCCTCAGGAACCATGTGAGATAATAAAGGTTTACTGTTTAAGCTGATAAATTTTAGAGTAATTTGTTATGGCACAATAGATCCCTAATAGTTGATAGAAAATGAAGTTATACTATATTCTTTGTGGATCTAACAACAAATACGTAGAAGTCAGGGGTACTTGCTAGTAAGAAATGACTTGATCTCCATGGGGTTTTTTTTTTGGTACTGTATTTCCCTTACAAAGTAGTCAAAAATTCAACTGCTACTCCTACTCAGAAGGCCTTTTAGTGTCTGTGATGTCAGGAAGCCATTTCTCTTGTAACTCTGGAGTTTCTGTTATCAGAGGAAACGTCCGATCTTATAGATTGTTCCACAGATATTAAAAGCACCCTTTCCCTAGTCTGATCAGATAAAGTCTCTCCCTTCTACACGCTCATGCTATTTATTCAACAGATCTTTGTTCATGGATCAGAAGGAAACACATTTGTTTTGTCAAGAAAGCAACATTTCACCACAATGCCCTCACAATCGGGGGTCTTCCCCGAGTTACTACTGGTCAGCAGCAGCGTCTGAGAGACCTCAGGGAGACAGATCTCTATGAACCCTGAGGGGACACTCAGCGTCCGGCTGGCAATAGCAGTTGTGATAGCAAAGGCAAGCATTTGTGAGGACAGTGGGTGAAGGACCCCTTGGGCAGCAGTCCATGCTTTGTGCAGACAGTCTTCTCTTTGAACACAAATGTTCCGATGATGCGATGCCTTCCTGCTGTAGTGGCTCTTGTGCCCTGAAATCTCAAACAAGCACTTTGCCTTATGACATGGTAAGAGCATAAAAGGAAAATCTGATCTGTAGGTTATGTTCTCAGTATTTTCCCTGTGTCGTGGCTTTCATGCTTTGGTGTCTCAAATACCCTCTCTCCTTCGCCCATTGTAAGAACATGAGAGGAAAGGCTGATCTGTAGATCGTGTTCTCACTCTTTCCTCCTGTTGAAACGTTGAAATAAATGTCAACATTTTCCTTCATGGCTGTATTTCTTCTAAAACCTAGAACTCTAGAAACTTCTATCTGGGGCTGGTAAAAATTTAAAGACATCCTTTGTTTTGCTGAAATTACCCAGTCCTGTCAACATGCATGACAGAATATCCTCTGAGATCAAGTCCAGATATTTTGAAGCATTACAAGAAAATTTAGATTTAGGAGTGAAAGGAGATTAGGAAAGGGGGAAAAAAGGTTATTTCACAGGGATCACAGGCATGCATTTTCAGGAAGGATTTTAGTCATCCACTTAAAATTGTTTTGCTTCAAACTTATGTCCGGTTCTCAAGAAATTGATGACACATTTTTTAAAACAACAGCTTATTTGCCAATGTACTTGGGTAACATGTAGCACATAAGATCTAACAGGCACTGCCCTTCAGTCTGAAGCACACAGCACCAGAGTAGTGGGGCACAAAAGTCATTTAAAAATTATTGATTTATATCAGTAATGCTCAGTTAATAAGTTTTAAAATGTATAGAATACTACAAATGAAAAAATTCTCATACCCTAATACTCAGAGATAATTATAGTCTAACATACCCACATATTTTCTGCTGGCCTTATTTCTTAGAGTATATGTGGATATAATTGTGCAAGATACATATATATATATAATATACAAATATTATATATACACAACAGAAAATGCAAAACTTCCCGAGAGATGCAAAAGAAAACAAGTGAATGAAGAGTCATGTCATGCTTCTAGAGAAGACTCAGCAATAAGATTCACAATTAACTTTTTTGGAAGTTGACAAAATAATTCTAAAATTAAAGTGAAGAATAAAGGAAAATGGCAAAGCTAACTTCTCACTAAGTGCCTGTGTGTGCCACACATGTGTTCCACCCACACAATCATCACAATAAACTTATAATATAGGGACTACTATTACCCTTACTTTACAGATAAGAAAACTGAGCCAGGCCGAAGTAAATAAATTTGCTGGATCACATTGCCAGTCAGCTAAGAAGCTGGGATTTGAACCCAGGCACAATGAAAGTGAAGGCTGCACTATTATCCAAAATCTGCATTGTTTGTCAATTTTCCAGAAATACTTAAGATCAGTCAGGAAAATATGAAAAATAGTAAAAGATTAGGAGAACGGATGATTTCTCCTTGAGCCTACTGTTGTCCTACAGATATTCCTCTGTAGATATTCCTACAGATATTCTCTTTTGAGCCTACTGCTGTCCAATAAAGTTTCAGTAATTAAAATAATATAGAACAGCCACAGGAGGAGACAGACAACTTATAAGAACAGAATTAAAAAATCTAGAAATGAATGGAGTACTAATAGGAATTTATCACAAGATTATCAACATGATGAAAAACTCAGTATATCAAACCTGAGAGAAAGAATAGGCTTTAAATAAATGGTGTTATTACCATTTTATATTTAATTTAAGCATTACAAGTGGTTTAATATTATCATTATAAAATATAAACATATAAAAGTAAAGTTTAATCAGTAAGAAAATTAAATTCCAAATGTATTAGAGATTTAAAACGAAAAAGAAAAAAGTTAAATATGTAAGCAGATAAAATTAACTATTTATTTGGTAATGAGGTAGGAACAATATTGGCCTTCTAAACTCAATGATAGAGACAGGAATCATAATGTCAAAGACCAAATAAATCTGATCACATCTGAAAATACCATAAACAGAGGGCAAGCAAAAAACTGATGAAAATGTTACAAACACACACCACACACGTACGCATACACATGCATGCACGTGCACACACACACTCAACACAAATATTTTATAAATTAATAACAGAAAAGACAACAGTCTAAACTTTAAAATAAGCAAAAGATATAAACTAAATTCAAAAAGGAAGTACAGAGATTTTCAATAAACTAATTAAAATATTATACATCAAAAGAAATAAAAATACTAATTAGCGGTGGCTCACGCTTGTAATCCCAGCACTTTGGGAGGCCGAGGCGGGCGGATCACGAGGTCAAGAGATCGAGACCACGGTGAAACCCCGTCTCTACTAAAAATACAAAAAATTAGCCGGGCGCGGTGGCGGGCGTCTGTAGTCCCAGCTACTCGGAGAGGCTGAGGCAGGAGAATGGCGTGAACCCGGGAGGCGGAGCTTGCAGTGAGCCGAGATTGCGCCACTGCACTCCAGCCTGGGCGACAGAGCGAGACTCCGTCTCAGAAAAAAAAAACAAAAAAAAAACCAATAAATGTGCCATTTTTACTTATGAAGCTTGGAGGTTTAAAAAAATTATAATAATAATACCCAGATATTTGGAGAGATAATAAGTATATAAACTGGTGCAACCTTTTTAGATGATAATTTGGAAATCTGCATCAAAATGCCCCTTAACTCAGCCATTTCTCTTCTATTAATACAGTTGAGATAATCATGGATGTTCAAAAATATTTAGCTGCTCACTCACAACGTTGTAACAATAGTAGGAAAAAACTAAATATAAAAGATAAAGTATTAATTAATATATGGTACTTTTAAATAATAAAATACTTTGCAGTCATTCAAAATGATGTACGGTAATAATATTTAAATAATTAGAAAATGTTTGTGATATACTTTGTTTAGAGGGCAAGTTTTGTGATTTCTACTTCCAGCCAAGACAGAGTAACAGGAATAAGATTTACCCTCCTGACTTAAATAACTAAACACTGAACAAAACATATGAATCAACGGCTCTCAAGATATAAACATCAGGCAATGGACGATGGTGAATCTTGAGAGATGGGAAGCAAAAAAAGAGCCTGGCAATTGCCCTGGTTACTGCCTGGAGAGTTTCTGAACTCTGGCAAAGAGAAGAGGAAGAGAGATGAAGTCCAGTGGTCTCTCTGAGATGAGGAATCAGAGCTGGGACTCTGGAAAGGCTAAGGTAACTTGAATTCAGAGTACTGAGGAGGAGATCACTACAGAGATACCTGCAGCATCCTCTTCAATTACTCAACTCAGTACTGATGAGTTCATGCTTCTGAGGAAGTGATCTGTGGTCAAAGAAAGAACCACCCAAAATGATTAGAGGGAACAATTACCACAACTCTTACAGGGTCAGAAATACTACCTGTGCCCAGTATTCAAAATGGAAAATGACATAACTCATGAGTTTTGTCTCAGTAGTAGTATAAATTAACCACAGACTAAATGTCACTCTGGTTACACATAAAAAAACTTAAAAGGAAGACCCAAAAAGGTCAAACTTGTTTCAGGGCAACGTAACAGTAATTCAGAGCATAGCTCAAATATTTATAGAAATACGAAAATATTCAGCACTCAGTATGTTAAAATTAACATTGTCTGGCATACAATAAAAAATTTTCAAGCATAAAAAGGAGCAGAAAAATACTACCCTTAATAAAGAGAAGAATCGATCAATCAAAACTAGCAAAGAATTAACATAGATAATAGAATTAGTAGAAAGGGACATGAAAACAGCTATTATATCTAAATTCCATATGTGAAAAAAAATCTAGATGAAATATTGTGTTAAGCAGAGATACGGCAGATTAAAAAAAGACCTAAATAAAACATCTACAGATAAAAGCTACATTTCAGATGAAAAATATATTGTATGGAATAGAAACTACGCAAAATAAAATACAGAAAGAAAAAAGATCCGAAAAAAATACAGCATCTGTGAATTGTGGGGAAATTTTGAGTCATCTAATGTAAGTGTAACTGAAGTTCCAGGAAGAAAGGAGTGAACAAAAGGACAGAAAAAAAGTTATGTGAAGAAATAACGCCAAAATATTGCAAATTTGTTGAAAAGTATAAAACCCCGAAGTACCTAGAAACTCAAACACTAAAAATAGTGATAAAGAAAAACTCTTAAAAGTGAGAAAAGAAAAAACCGTGTTACTATAGAGGAACTAGGGAGAGGGTGACATCAGATTTCTCATCAGAAACAATGCAAGCAGAATAAAATCTTTAAATGACTGAAAGAAAAAGTCACCTTAGAATTTTTTACTTAATAAAAATATTGTTCAAAAGTAAAGACGAAATAAAAACTTTTTCAGACATACAACAGCTGAAGCAATTTGTCAGTAACAGACAAATACTACAAGACATGTTAAAAGAACGTCCTCCAAGTAGAAAGAACTGATACCAGACAGAGATCTGATCCACAAGAAGGGATGCAGAGCACCAGAAATGGTAACTATGGGGTAAATAAAAAGATTTTTATTTCTTATTGCTTAAATTATTTAAAAGATAATTGATTGTTCAAAGAGAAAGTAATGACAATATAATGTGGGTTTTATAATATGTGTAGAAGCAACATGTATGACAGCAACAGCACAAAGGCCAGAGAAGAGAAATGGAAGTTCACTGTTGTAAAGTTCTTAAATTATCAGTGAATTGGTACAATATCACTTGAAGGTGGACTGTGCTATTTAAAGATGTATACTAACTCCAAATAACCCTAGAGAAACCACTACAATATCACAACAAAGAGCTATAGAAAATGATCTTACAAGGAGAAAATTTGGAATTATAAAAAAAATTCAAGTAATCCAAAATAAGACACAAAAAGGATAAATGAGGAACAAGGAACAGATGGGACAAATAGAAAACAAACAGCAAGAGAAGAATTTTAAGCCCAAACTATCAATCACATTAACGTAAATGATCTCCGAACACCTCAACTAAAAGCTAGAGATTCTCAGATTGGATTTAAAAACGAAAACCCAACAACATTTTGCCAACAAGAATCCAACTTTAAATACAAAGACACAGCAAGGTTCAAAGCAAAAGTAAGAAAAAAGATATTCCATATTAATGCCAATCAAAACGTGACTGGAGTGGCTATAATAAGATTAGACAAAAAATATGCATATTATATATTGCTCTAAAATTATATATAACCAGGAATAAAGGGAGTTATTCCATATATTATATATAACCAGGAATAAAGAGAGTTATTCTGTATATTATATATAACCAGGAATAAAAGGAGTTATTCCATATATTATATATAACAAGGACTAAAGGGAGTTATTCCATAATGATAAAGGGGTCAATTTATCTAAAGAATATAACTAACTGTTTATGCTTCTAATAATTGAGCTTCAAAATACATGAGGAAAAAACTGATAAAAATGAAAGTAGAAATAGAGAAATCTTGAATTACAGTCAGAGATGTCAATATTCTTCTTTCAGTAATTTATAGAAGAAACAGAAAAATCTGTAAAGATATAGAAAATTTGAAAACCATTGTTAAGGAATTAGACCTAATTGATATTTACAGAACTCTCCACCCGACAGCACTGGAATAAGCACTCTTCTTAAGTATACAAGGATCATTTACGATAAGAGAGCATAGTCCAGTCCCAAAACCAAGTCTCAATAAGTTAAATGGATCAAGGCATACAAAGTGTGTTATTTGACAATGGAATTAAATCACAAAATCAATAAAAGAAATATCTAGAAACTTTGTAAATGTACAAAAACTAAATAATACACTTTTAAATAACCCATGGCTCAAACAAAAAATCAAAAGGGCAATTAGAAAGTATTGTGAACTAAATGGAAACAAAAACACTACATATCAAAATTTGGGATATGCCACTAAAGAGGGAAATTTACAACACTAAGGCATACATTACAAAATAATAAAAGTCATAAATCAATATTGGTTACCACCTTAAAAAACTAGAAAAAGAAGAGCAAAGAAAGCACAGAAAACAGAAGAAAATGAAATAATACAAATCAATGCAGAAAACAGTGAAATGGAACAGAAAAACAATAAAGAAAAATCAATGACGCCAAAAGCTGGTTTGTTGAGAAGATTAATAAAGTTGATAACTCTCTAGTAATGCTGACTGAGGAAAAAAGAAAAAAGACACAAATTACTAATATCAAGAAAAAGAGAGTTGACACCACTAAGTTTCTATAGATGTTAAGAAGATAATAGGGGAATATGATAAACAATCAACAAGAATGACATATTGATAAATGCAATAGTATGGATGTACTGATAAATGCAATCGTGTGGACGAATTTCAAAATAATTATGCAGAGTGGGAGAAGCCAGAGAGAAACAAGCACATGCTGTATTATTGCATTTATATCAATTTCTAGAAAATGTGAACTAACTTATAATAACAGAAATCAGGTCAGTGGATGCCTGTGGATTCAGTGGGAGAAGTTGAAGGATGGACTTCGAAAGGGGTGTGGAAGCTTTAAGGGGGATGGGTATGTTCATTATCTTGATTGTGGTAAGGGTTTCACTGGTGTGTATACATATGACAAAACTTAGATTGTACAATTTAAGTGTATGCAATTTTTCATATCTCAATTATAGCTTAATAAAGCTGTAAAAATAGGAAATTTTAAATGTAATATACATTATGACTCAATGTATAATAATCAACACATACCTGCAAATACATGTGTAAACACATGCACACATACACATATGCAACATCCCACACATGTGTGCACACAGACATAGGAAAACATGTCTAGGAAACAAGGACTCCAAAATCTCAGCAATGGTTATCTGCATGTGTAGAATTGCGGATTATTTTTTTTCTGTCTTTTTATTTCTCTGGATTTGCTATTTCCTGTAATGAAATATATTATTTTTGAACAGTATCACAACAAATATGTTTCTGACTTTAATTTCTCAACATTTGTCTTATTGCATTTGTATTTCTATATTAGGTCTACATGACAGTGATGATTAAACACTCCAGTCCCTAGTCTGGGAAAATAGACCTCTAATACTCCAAAGGCAGAACTTAGAACATATAAAAATCTAGAAGTTTGTTCTGTTCAAAAGTCAAGGATAGCATAAGACTTAAAAGGTGATGCAAGACCAAATGCCCTAAACCAAAAGATAAGCTTCAGATATATCCGTGTACAACAGAGTGTTCCCTCATTCCTATGTTCACACACACACACACACATACATGCATTTTTAAGATATTCCCAATGATGGGTCATGGGCAAGGTTCTGAAGGGCTCTGAGATTTTCAAATGCACAGAAAGACATGTTCCAGATAAACATAAGGGGTTATTCAATCTTTCTTCTAATTCCAAGAAAAAAATGACATCTAGCCTAATTCAGACAATGAATTCCCTTCAAAATGTTGAAGGTGCAATAAAAGGAAATTATGATATAATGTATGCCTCAGTAAAGGCATGTGAGGCCAATTGTCTCTCACTGTGAGAAATTTTTCCTCTGTAATGCAACCTTCTGTAATTATCTGTAACCATTTTCTGAATGTTATTCAGTTTCCTGGTATAATTTAAACCTAATTACCTATCACCAACCATCCATATTTCAGGTTGTCCAAGCCCATTTGTGCCAAGCCCAAGGATGAACCTGGATCCTAATTATCCATTTAGTGCTAAGATGACTCCTATGACAACATGTAAATAGCACATTTGTTTCTCATACACTTTTACTTATTTACTTGAGAAACATTTACTATACATGTTCTGTTTCCAAGTCATATGTTAAGTAAGTCGTATGTTCATAGAAACAGACACTTAACCTAGTAACCATGATAAAATACACAAAAGAAGAATATATATAGCTCTCAGTACATCATATTTTTAAAATTTATGTGTCAATAAAACCTTAGGAATAGCAATATTCCCCCCAAATCTGAAACTTCCTGGAACAAAAGATGTAACTATTCCTTATCTATAGTCTAAATAAATGACTATATCCTTAAACAAATTAAAAGGCATATGGAAACTAAAAAAAAAAAAGAACCTCACTATATGCCAGTCTTTAATATTCTTAATATATCAGGAGACTTTACTAGTTAATACAAAAATGTTTTTGTTTGTTTGTTTGTTTGTTTTGTTTTTTGAGACGGAGTTTCCCTCTTGTTGCCCAGGCTGGAGTGCAGTGAAGCGATCTTGGCTCACTGCAACCTCTACCTCTCGGGTTCAAGCTATTCTCCTGCCTCAGCCTCCGGAGTAACTGGAATTACAGGCACATGCCACCACACCCAGCTAATTTTTGCATTTTTAGTAGAGATGGGGTTTCACCATGTTGGTCAGGCTGGTCTCCAACTCCTGACCTCAGGTGATCCACCTGCCTCAGCCTCCCAAAGTGCTGGGATTACAGGTGTGAGCCACTGCACTCAGCCAAAGAGGTTTTTAAAAATCTACAATTTATAAAAAATGCAAATGACCAATAAATACAATGTTCAGTACCGTCATAATAAAAATGTATTTGAGGAACTTATGTGCCAAGTTGATAAGAATCAGAAAAGACTTTTAATGTTCAGCTTCTGAGTAAAGGAGTTACTCAGTGTTCCAGGACCTGCAGTTGGTTGGAGGGTTGAATCCGGGAGAAATTTGTTTTCTTCCCCAAGGCCCCTTAGCCTAGTGACATCAGCCAGGAGGGCCTGAGCCTCTCAGCCCAGCTCTGTTTACACTTGAGGCTCAGGGGCCAACTGTGAAAATAAAACAGGAGATCTTGAACACTTTCCAAAAGCCTGCCAGAAAGACAATATGGCATCTTTAGAAACTTGATGAAAATGTCATCAGATACACATCTTGGTAAATGGATTGTATCAGCTAGTGTTTTCCCAAAATTCTAAGTAAAAGTCAACAATTGAGAGAAGTGGGCTGTAGAAAGCCTGAATAAAAGATAATTTAAAGAATATCTACAACGAATTCTTTCACTTTACCAAAGGTGACATTGAGGTGATGTGAAGGGGTATATCCAAAACCACACAACTAGTTGGTGACAAATTCTGGGAATACACAATGACCTGCTCAGCCAGAGGTCTTTACTCAAAGTAGTTGACTTGTCTTTCTGATCTTTCTTTTTCCCCTAGAACTACTCTCCCACCCAAGAGACTTCTAACTGTCTAATCTTGAGGAAAATCCCCTAAACTCTATATAAGTCATAGATGCCTTATCTGTTAAAAAAAAAAGCGGGGGGGGGGATAATATTATCAAACTGTTAGGTGGTATAAATAACATAATAAGTAAGAAGAGTTAGTATGACATCCAGCGATAGTAGATCCTTAATAACTGTTGGTTTTCTTTCCAACCCTAAAGACTTATCCCTCTTCTAATTGTAGAGTAACCATTTTAGAGCATAGATTATATAATACTAGTAAAGTTAGTAATTAAATACATGCACTCCCTCCATGGGAGGAATAAGAAAAATTGAGAGAGTTGAAGAATGGGTAGTTAATGGTGGAAATTTAGAGAAGTTATTTTAAGGAAGGAAATCACTTCTTGGTATCCTCTCTAATCATAGCACACAGATAGCTCACTTCGCCTAAATATAGGACAATTTCTGCTTCTGCAAACTAAGCTTTTATCCTACTGCTAAAACTATAGCAGAATAAAATTTTAAACTAAGTATTTCTATAGAGAGAAGTATTATATTACCTATAAGAGAAATATAAATGTTCTTGGCTAACCTCTCCATTAAAAGCATCTGGTATCTATCGCACAGATTTGGCAGAAACAGTACATATTCTCTTCTAGGTGAACTGCAAGGTGGCTTCAGTGGTGAGCCAGATGAGGACCACACAGGGCAGAGCAGCAAAGTAGGAGGAATTGGGGATTCTGAGTGACTTCATGAAGCAGATCCATCTACCATCCCTAGAGCACCTGGCTACCCATGTGTTGTTACATGAGGGAGCGATAAACCTATGTTTTGTTTGAGCTACTCTATTTTTGTTCCCAACTCTGACTAATGCATGAAGCATCGTGTATACACAGTTACTAAGGGATGTTGATCACGAGTAACAAGTACAGTTAGCTAAGGGAATGTTTACAATCTCCTCCACAGTTACACATGCAAGAGTAAAGTAAAGGAGATGATTCTAACAGGAAATTAAAACTATTTTTGATTCTCTCATTTTCTCTTCAGTCTACTCCTTTTCCAAGTAGCTTTTGGGCGCTTGTTATTTAACGGAATCTCTGTGAGGTTTCATTACAGATCATCTCACTTCTTAACCATAAAACCCTGAATGATTTTTTGGCTTGTAACACCCCCAGACCACTCTGCAAAGGAGGCTACTCTCCTAATTTGTTTGTCTGAGTACAAGCATCTTGATCCTAAGATCCAGGTAGAATCCAGTAGATATGTGACTCTCTGTATGACAGTACTAAGTATCTGTATGTGGCAACTGGGGCTTCTCTAACTCAGGACATGATGTAGACTTCAGACAGCTTTGTTAAAGTCTGAACACGTGTGCTGTAATGAGAATTGCATGCTATTTGTTTTGTAGATTGTATACAAGTAATTTGTCAGTAGAATGACCTTTAATTTGTGACCAAATATCAAGGCAAATTATGAGGTTTACCCATAAGCAACTGGGTCACTTTTTAATACCCATTAAGAATTTTGAAGTATTTAGAATGCAAGACTCGTACTGAATTCAGTGGTATTTAGACCTGGGTAGAAAGATACATACACACCTATGTAATAAGAATCAAGACCATGGTATAATTTAAGGAATCTATATATTTGCAATTATGTATTTGTAATGCCTAAAATATTGACCCATTGGAATAATAGTCCTGCAACTCTTTTTTAAAAAGGTATAATTGGAAATTGTTTAGATTTATGATTTGAAGTGAAATCCTTACTAAGTTTATATCCAATATTTAAGCTTATATGTAGCATCAAAATTTCTAAGAGAACTTAAATTTATAAGAATTAATTCATTACTTGGGAAGGTTTTAGCCAAAGTTCTTAAGAAGAAAAATCGAATACAGTAAATGTATAAATGCAGTTTAAAATACCTGAAAATATTTAGTTTGCCAAATTTGTAAGTGGAATAACCTAGTGTTGAAGTCGTTAAAATGTGCTAGACATATAAATGGTATAATATGATTTTTAACCTGGTCTTCAATTTATAATAAACTATTTTTTTACATTTTTAACTTTGAAAAATTGAATAGTAATTTTAAAATCAAAATAAATTCACGAAAAGTCTTTTCTGCCCATGAAACTGCCCTCAAAATCACTTAAAAAAAAAAAAAACAAAAGGCTGGGCATGGTAGCTCCTGTAATCCCAGCACTTCAGGAGGCTGAGGTGGGCGGATCATGAGTTCAGGAGTTCGAGACCAGCCTGACCAACATGGTGAAACCCTGTCTCTACTAAAAATACAAAAATTAGCCTGGCGTGGTGGCACATGCCTGTAATCCCAGCTACTCAGGAGGCTGAGGCAGGAGAATCACTTGAATCAGGGAGGCAGAGGTTGCAGTGAGCTGAGATCACGCCATTGCACTCCAGCCTGGGCGACAGAGCAAGATTCCATCGCCCAAACTCATCAGACAGCTCTATAAAGGACATGTACAAGGTTTGGTTATCTGCCCCAACTTCCCATGACTAAATACACAGATAAACCTAATTTTACAGTATTTACCTGGGGCTGTTCTGTTGTGCTCTGTTGTGTCCTGACAGCTCAGCAATGCCCCTTTGTTTCATTAAAGTAATTGCTACTGGTTTCACTGTTGATTTGGGGAAAGTTTACATGTCACTGTGTTTCTAAGTAGATGCTGTTTACTTTCCGGCTGCAGGACTCTCTGCTTTGATAATGCATTCTCCAAGGGTCATTACATGGAGGGGTTGAGAAGTTCTTTCCACAGCAAGTACGTCTTTCTGATGGTATCACAAGTGCAAATGTGCAGCACACATTACACTTGCTGTGTAACTACTTCCCCTGAGAAAGAATTAAGTTGTTCAGAGTCATTGTGCTGAGAAATGTTGTACCTGCCCCCTGGGGATTACACTATTTCACTTCAACTTTGTTTCCTGAAGGAGACCTCTCTGCTGTCCAGGCTCCCTTCCTTTCTCTTTGCCTCTTCCCTCTCTCTGTGCATCATTTTCCTCTCTCTCCTCCTGACTTGTCTTTATTCTCCCTCCTCCCCACCCTCTGCCTGCCAACTGCACTCCTTGGCTTCATTTTTTCAAGTTCAAGTCTCACTCTCTTTTCCTCCACGATGAAAACTGCTGTTATTGTGCCCAGTCATGATCTTTTTCCCTAATGAAAACAAAAATGCTGTTTCTCATTATGAAACCAGATGTCTGCTACAGATTTAGCTAAATATTTACAAACATTGAGAATAGGATCTCCTGTGGAGGCCAAAATACCTGACAGGCTAGACTAAACCATGCTGACAGAGGGTGGGTCTGAAGAAGGCTTTATGCAGTGAGCTATGAATTCAGAGGCAGCTATGAAAAGGTTCAGGGCTGAAAACCCAACCAAAACTTGGGTTTTGGTCCTAGCTCTACTGCTTACTGGAGCAAACCGGCTTTCAGAACTTGAATATGCAAAATAAAGATAATGATGGTACTTCAAGGATTGCTGAAAGGATTTAGTAAGATACTTTAGGGAAAGCACTTTATAAAATTATAGTCATACAGTCATAAGGCATGGCTCTTTAAACATCTGGTGGCTCTTTAAGAAGAGTTCTAAATCAGCGAATGATTTTTTTTTTTTTTTTTTTTGAGACGGAGTCTTGCTCTGTCGTCCAGGCTGGAGTGCAGTGGCCCGATGATCTCAGCTCACTTCAGGCTCTGCCTCCCGGGTTCACTTACACCATTCTCCTGCCTCAGCCCCCCGAGCAGCTGGGACTACAGGCACCCGCCAGCATCCCGGCTAATTTTTTGTATTTTTAGTAGAGACGGGATTTCACCGTGTTAGCCAGGATGGTCTCGATCCCCTGACCTCGTGATCCACCCGCCTTGGCCTCCCAAAGTGCTGGAATTACAGGCGTGAGCCACCGCGCCTGGCACGATGTTGTTGTTTTTACTAATGCACATAGCAGAGAAGCTTTTACCAATATAAACTCTTTATGTTCAAGAGGACATTTAGTCATTCATCAATTGTAGAACAAATGCTGTTCTTTACCTGCCTCTTTTTATCCCTCCACCATGTGATGTGATTTGAGAGGACCTGGGAAGACACACCACCACCACCACCACCATCACCACTAAAATGCGTTCCTTTGAGCTAAAGGTGTGTCCCTGCTGAAACTTAACTAGACATGAGAGGCTGAAAGGAATCTTTTCCTATTAGTCATTCACAGTCTACTATGAATTATAATACAGTACACATTTCTTTCCCCTCACAACCTCTAGGTGAGAGAGGTGTTAGCTGAATGAGCTCCTAGAACAGTATTTCTCTATGTATGATTCCCAGACCAAATTAATCAGAGTAGCCTGGGGCTTTTGATAAAAAATGGATTCCTAGCAAATTTCTACTTCACAACTCTGCTTCAAGCCTGTCCCATACTTTTATTTCCAGCGTGAAGACAGTTCTGTCAGGGACAAAAGGAAATGATGACACTAGGAGGTTGCACACTTTCAAACCACAATATTGTTCTAAAGAAAGCTGAGGCTAAACCGACTACCTTTTTTCAAAAATCCTCAGCCTTCTACCCAGCTGACTCATTGGGAAGCAGGGGCTTCTTCCCCTCAGGTGTAGTAGTTAAACAGGGTTTAGAGTCCCTGGGTGCTGTAGTCCCAACAGCTTCCTATGTCTCACATGTGTCAGCTGCACGGTGACTTGGAATCCTGGACCTTCCGGGCAGTTCTCTGTGAGCAGAGCTAAACCAAAAGGGAATGCCAGTCCTTCCTTGGCCCTGGGCCAAAGTTTCCCTGGGCCCTCAACAGGCCCTCAGGAGCTGTTCTGCATGCAGAACAAGGGATAGAATAGGTTTCAGGACTGATTTTAGAATTGCCTTTGATGCTAATGGCTCCCACCTGGAGCACTGTAGCAGGTTTCTGGTTTTATTAATAGCGCAGTGGCTCCCTAACTCAACACATTAGAATCTTCTCCCTTGCCCCTAACATTCTACCAGGAGCCAAGTATTGTTCCCAATAACACGAGCATCTCCCTCATATGTCCTCTTCTCTTGTTTCCCACTGCCAGCATGAAGAACTATCTAACTATAACTATCTAACTCTGCTGATCTAACCAGTGGCAGGAACTATCTAACTATAACCTGGACCATTTCAGTGATTTCCTCTCCCTTCCTGTATACCCTGCTCAGCTGACACAATTTCCCAAACACATTCATTCTCTGGAATGCCGAAGACAAAGATGAGTTGAGGATTCCCAATTTAAATAAGGCTATTCCCCAAGTTGAATAAGCATGAGGAATACTGATGCTTGAAAAAATATTTAAAATAAGGCAAAAAAAATACTAGAACATATTTGTAGTAAGAGAGTCTAAGGATCATTGTTTTCTCTTAAAAAATGGGGTTTTAACTAATAATTTAGGCATAGCTATTTTACAATCCTGTAAAGTTAAAGATTATCTTGTAGAAAACTGACAAATGGGAGGTATTTTTGCTTCTATCTCGTACAAAACACAAGTTGTTTTATTACATTGTAGGACATTAAGCAGTTTTGTATCCAAGTTATCAATATTATCTTAACATCTTATATAAATACCAGTTTCTCGGATCCTTATGGACTCAGTCCTGACATCCTGTTGTTTCCTTCATTAATTAAACTTCGACAGACACTATCTACTTCATGAGAATCATAATTTTAACAATTTGAGGATTATACTTTCACAATAGGTACCTATTTTCAGAAACATTTTCTGGTGTGACTCCCAGACCAAATTAACTAGCCAGAGAATTGAACTGAAGAGTCTGCTCACCAGTGACCAAACGTGTGGTGAAACATGAGAATCAATAGTACCTGCCACTCAGGTGTTGCCTGTTGGATACTTACATACAAATCCCGCAACTATGTTTTTTGAAAAATCACTCATGCATAATTCTGGGAAATCTCTGAAATATGCCAAACTTTCCACAAATTTGTCTCTAAAAACCCAATGCTCACCTTTTCATGTACTTTTCCACTGGATGAAATTTTCCAAATCTAAATATTTTAATATACAGAGTTTATGGTATTGAGTTACAATTTACATACAGTGAAATTCACAGATCTATGACTTTTTGACAAAGACATAAACCTGTATAACCTTCTGTTAAAATATACAGCATTTCCATTATTCCCAAAAGCCCCCCTGTAACTACCTATATTAGTTATATTTTGCTGAATGAAAAATTATCTTCCAAAACTTAGATATTTGAAACAATGAGCATTTTGCTTCATTATCTCATATGGCTCCTGAGGGTCAGGAATCTGAGAGTAGCCAAGGTGGGTGGTTCTGGATCTGGCTGTCTCATAAGCTGTTAGTCAAGCTGGTGGCCAGAGCCACAGTCTCAAAGGACTTGGTTGGAACTGGAGGATTCACTCCCAAGCTCATTTGCTTGATATTCATGTTGGGCTTCAGTATAGATGCTCATGGCATGGCTTCCCCCAAAGTGGGCGATGAGAGTTGGGGGATGGGGGCGTGAGGGAGAAGGCCCATGTGCACTTGAATATGTATTATATGGTTGTTGGGTAAAGTGTTCTGTAAATGTCAATTAGTTTGAGTCAATTATCCATGTCTATTAAGTTTTCTATATTAGGCAGAGTATTTTTTTGTATTATTACTGAAAGAAAATTTAAATGATAACTAATTATAATTGCAATTTGTCTATTTCTCACTTCATATCTTGCAATTTTTACTTACCGTATTTTGAAGCTGTTATTAAGTACATGTACTCAACAGAATTGTTCCTGTTTTAACACCCCGATTTAACATTATAAAATGTCTTTCTTTTTCTGACAGGACAGTACTCCTTGTCCTAAAATCCACATTGTCTGCTATTAATATAGCCTCTCCAGCTTTCTAACAAATAGAGTTTATGTGGTATACATTGTATATTTTTACCATCTTTCCATTTTTTAATTATGTCTTTTTATTGAATGCATGTCTCATAAATAGTATACAGTTGGAACTTGCTTTTATTATCCAGTCTGGCAATTTCTGTCTTTAATTGGGCTATTTAGTCCATTTACTTGTAATGTAAACATTGATATTGTTGGCTTCTGTCTGCCATCTTGCTGTTGTTTCCCATTTGTCTTCTGTTTTTGTTTTTTTATTCATCAGTTCCTGACTTCTTTTGGATTATTTTTACATTCTGTTTTTCTCCTCTATTGGGCCTATTATCTCAACTCCATTGTCTTATTTGTATTGTTCTTACTGGTTGCTAGGGTTTACAACACGCATTTGTAAATCATCATAATCTTCCTTCAGATAGTATTATACCATGTAAGTATTATGCCACATAAATAAACTGAATGAACATTAAAACAATATATTTTATCCTCCTCATTGTGCTATTATCACACATTTTACTTCTGCATATGTTAAGATCTCACAGTGCATGGCTAGTTGTTTTTTCCTTTAAATAGTCATGTATGTTTTAAATCAGCTATAAACAGACAAAATTTATTTTATATTTTCTTACTTGCCATTTCCTGTACTCTTCATTTCTTCATGGAGTCTTGAGTTTCCACTTGGCATCATTTTACTTTACACTGAAGAAATTCCTTTCACTTCTCTTATCTGAAGTTTTGCTAGTAATAAATTTTCTCATCTTTGATTTGCACCAATTTTTTATTTTACCTTAATTTAAAAAATTTTTTTTCTGAATATAAAATTATATGTTTACTGATGTTTTCGTTTCTTTGTTTTTAGTATATTAAAGATGTTGTTTCATTGTTTTCTGGCTGGTATCATTTTTGGCAACAATGCAGTAATCAATCTTATCATTCTTCTGTTGTACGCAATGTATTTTCCTCCTTTCGGGACTAAATTTTCTGTTAATCACTGGTTTTCAACAATTTGATTATGCTGCACCTTTTTTGTTTTTAATCTATATATGATTGTTGAGCTTCTTGAAACTGTGAAGAATTTTTTAATCAATTTTTTTTTTTTTTTTGAGACAGAGTCTCGCTCTGTTGCCCAGGCTGGAGTGCAGTGGTGTAATTTCAGCTCACTGCAACCTCTACCTCCTGGATTCAAGTGATTCTCCTGCCTCAGCCTCCCGAGTAGCTGGGACTACAGGCAGGTGCCTCCATGCTCGGCTAACTTTTGCATTTTTAGTAGAGATGGGGTTTCACTGTGTTGGCCAAGCTGGTCTGGAACTCCTAACCTCTGGTGATCCACCTGCCTCGGCCTCCCAAAGTGCTGGGATTACAGGCATGAGCCATCACATCCAGCCTAAATTTTGAAATTTTTCCTTGATCATTTCTCCAAAAAAATTTGTTTCTGCCTTAATCTTTCGTTATTCCTTCTGAAACTCCAATTGCAGGTGTGTATTGTCCTACAAGTCCTTGAGTCTCTTTTATTTAGTTTTCCAGCCTTTCTTCTCCCTCTGTAAACTACAGTCTCTTATTTTCAATTACCCTGTCTTCAAGTCCACTGATTTTTTGTTAATTCTGTGTGGTTTATTCTGCTGTTAAGCACATTCAGCAACTTTTTCATTGCAGATATTGTAATTTTTTGGTTATAAAATTTTCATCTGCTTCTTTCAGTTTGGTCTTTCCATTTCTCTGCTTAGATCCCCTACTGTGATCATAATTTCCTTAAATCTTTGAACATGATTAAAATAACTGTTTTAAAAATCTTTGTCTGCTAATTTCATCATCTCTATCTGTGTCTATTCCTATTTACTGATTTTTCTCTTGGTTTTGGGTTATATTTTCCTGCTTTTTTGAGTGTCCAGTACTTTTTAATTGTATGTTGGACATTTTAGATGCTATATTATTGTGTATTTGAAGTTTGTTATTTTCTTTGAATTTTGAATCTTATTCTAGTAAGGAGTAATTTACCTGTGGATCAATTTAATCCTTTGAAAGATTTTTATATAGCTTTACTAGGATGAGTCTGGAGCAAGCTTTACTCATGGTTCATTAACTGTGCTCTTAATGTATGCCCCTTTCAGGGTCTCCTCTGAATACTCAAAATTTCAATAATGTCTCTCCACTCTGGTTTGCTAGAACTTGAATGTATTCTACCTCTGGGAGAGTGCTAGACTCTATTTTCAGCTCACAGCTTCCTTGTCACTGTTCTTTGCTTGATAGTGGGATTTTGCCTAGCATTGTGGAGTCTCACCCTGTGCATATACAGCTCAATATTTGACCAAATCCCCAAAAGGACTCTTATGCAGATTTCAGGTACTTTTCTTAGTTTTCTTCTCTCTGGTATCCTTTCCCCAAAATATAAGCTACCTCCATAATCTCAAACTCAGATCACTGTCCCCTCTGATAAGCATGACCACTGTAATGTTTGTGCTCCTTGCCCTGCACAATTCAGAAAGGGCCTCCAGGCGAAAAGCTGGGGTAATGTGGGAGTTACCTACTTCCTTCCTTTCAAGGAATACAGTGCCTGTTGTCCAAAGTCTGGTAGATTTTTCATGTGTGCTGTTCAGTTTCCCAGTTGTTTATGGTGAGAAGTCTAGTCTAACCTCAGATATTCTATCATGGTGCTGAATAATCAGTTTTGATTATGACTATGTCCTTCTCAAAATCGTTTAATAGATTACTACTGTTTGCCGAATAAAATCAAAATTCCTTAGCTTGAAAATCAGATCCAATCTACTTTATCTCCTACTTCTGCTCTTTCAAAGTATCCTCTATAAAAATAAAAATAAAAAAACTAATGTTTTCAGCCCAGTTATTAGAACCAGAGATTTGGTTTGAATCCTACCTGAGTCACTTACTAGCTATGTAACCTTGGACTAGTTATTTAGTCTCTCTGAGCTTTAGTTCTCTAATCTGTAAAATAAGAGTTGTATCAATACCTACCTTGTAGGGGTTTTAAAGCATAAATAAAATAGTTTATATAAAGCACCTAGCAAAGGCTTTGTTATGTAATAGAAGCTTAACCATCAGAGGTATTTATGTACATTTTCTAATTCTCCAACTGGCCGGCAATTTCCTCAAGAGTGGATTAATAACTGATTCATCTCTCTATCTTTCCCACAACCTCAGTCTGTTAAATATAGTTCAGTGGTTGAAGATGTTGGCTGTGTAAATAGACCACAAAGGTTTGTTCCTTCATTTTACAAATACATATATACTGAGTTTGTATCATGTGTTATGTATTTAGCTCCATGCAATGCAGCAAGAATATTACTGGAAGCAAATGCAGACATGATATCTGCCCTAGTAGAGTAAGGCAGTTTCGCATGAGAAAGAGACACAAACCAAACAAAAAACAACACACAAAAAAACCCAACATGTAAAATGTATTCATGCTTCTCATTTCAGTTCATTTTAGATTCTGTTGACCTAGACTCTGTGGTCAAGGGAAGTCTCCCTGAGGAAGCCAAATTAATCCATGACCTGAAGATGAATTTCCATTAATAGCATGAGAGAGGAGCAAAGAGCATTGAATGGTGCAAAGCGCAGTAACAGGAAGGAGTATGGCAAATTCAGAAAACTCAAAAGCAGGCCAGTGTGACTGGAAAACAGTAAGTGCTGCAAGATGAGGATGGAGAAGCCTTATGGGGTCCTCTAGGCTGGGTTCAGAATTTTGATCTTTAGCCTAAGAGTAGTGGGACATAATTGAAGAGTTTTAAGTAGGCAGGTTGTTGAGAGGAATAGAAATGTACAAAGATAAATAAGATATATCAGTGTTTCAGTTACTGTTGCTGCATAACTAATTACTTCAAAATACATCAGCTTAGAGCAACTTTATTATTACGCAAAGTGACTCTATGCTTCTGGAATTTGGACAGGCCATGAGGGTGGAAGGTAGAAAGAGAAAGTGGATAGCTGCTCTATAATGTCTGGGGCTTTGAGATGGGAAGAATCAAAAACTGGGGAGTGACTTGAAAGCCAGGAACTGGAATTATCAAAAATCTTGCTTACTCACTTGTCTGGGCGTTGGCTAAGATAACACAAAGACTAGAAATGCCAACCAGAATGCCTACACATGATCTCTCCGTATGGCTTGGTTTTCTGATAGCATGGTGATCTCAGGGCACCTAACATGAATGTTCAGCAAGCAAGATAAAGCTGCATTGCTTTTTATGACCAAGCTCCAAAGTCACATGGTGCTACTTTAATGATACTCTTCTGATCAGTGCAGTCCCAAGTGCATGCAGATTCATGGGAATAGAACATAGACTTCATGGACCAATGAGAAATGTATCAAAGAACTTGAGAACAATGCTTGAAATAGCAAAATCAGTAGTAAGGTTATTGTAGTAGCAATGGTGAGAGATAAGGATAGCTTGAATGAAGGTGGTAGTATTAGAAGTGGAGAAAAGATAGGTAAGAGATCAAATTAGTGAGACTTCCTGATAAAATTGATATGAGACAAAAAAAGAGATGGTGAAGATGACTACTGGGTTCTTGGTTTATGCAACAGAATGGATGCCAGTGCCACTTACTAAGCTACAAGACAGAGGAAGTGGACCAATTTGCTCATTGTGTTTTGTGGAAAGGATAACTTAAACTTGCTTTTGAGAATGTTAAATTGAGAGACACTTTGAAGCATCCAAGCAAAAAGGTGAGTAGGCAGCTGAATGGACTCAAAGAGAAATTGGGACTGGAAGTATAAATATAGGAGTTATTAGTATTTAAATGGCGATATTAACGCCAGATGCAGATGGTGTCAAAGAGAGAATATAAGGTGAGAAGAAGGATGCACCTAAAGCTTTGGACAGCTTTAACACAGAACTGCCACGGAGAGGCCAAAGATGCCTGGAAGGGCAGCCAAGCAGTTAATAGAAAAATAAGGAGATTTTGCAGCTCAGAGGCCAAGAAAGAAAGAGGTTAAAAAGAGTGTCAACAGTGTCAAATGCTGATGAAAGGCGAGATGAGAAGAGGCCTAAGGATCTAGTGCAGGGAGGTGATTATTGCCTACCATGAGATGGTTTCTATGGAGTTAACAGCTACATCAGGAAAAATGAGAACATGGAGGCAGCTTGTCTGAAAAGAAGATGGAAAGCAACCCAAGTCTTTCATTCTATGACCACCAACAATCTCAACTTGGCCAAATCCAGTGACTGATTTTTCTGATCTCTCTCTTCTGCTGATTTCTCTGATATGGACACTTTTAATCACTCTGACTCTATAATATCTATTTACTAAAGAGAGTAACTCTATTTTTGCATATAATTCTCAGCAGCCAATACTTCTCAGAAAACTCTCCTCTGCTTCATTTTGCTGACTGTCTTCCTCCACCCAGCATTTCCCTGTGGACATCCCTCAGGACTCAATCAGAGCCATGGGTCTCACTTTTCCAGCTCAGGTCTCTCCTTTGCAGGCTGGCTGTTCCCACTCACAGTCTCACTTACCTCGTGATTTCATATCCACCTGGTAGATGGCTTCCCAATGACTTTTCCAGCCCATCCAAGTGCTTTTTCCTCTACCTAAGCTTTTATTTCTGGTTATTTTGAAATCCAAATACAGATGAGTTTCTTGCTGAAGCTAACAATTTATCAAATCCAAAGTTAAAGTAAACCATTCCTATATGCTCTCTTTGCCATTGTTCTCTATTTCAAGTTCCCTATATCTCACATTCTGATGTCATCTTCTTCTTCTTGCTACCTCCCTGCTTTCTGCACCCACCCTGCTCTCCAGCCTCTCAAGTGCACACACATCACACACATCCAGGCCAGAAATTTCCTGGATTCCAAGTTTCACAGCAATAACCACATTCAGTGTCAGACCTCTGTCACTCCAAGAGCCACATACCAATTTCCCTGATAATGGTTTCTCAAAATCATCTTCTTAACATGTTGCTATACTAATATGTGGTTGGCTGATTAAAATAGAAAAGGGAAGACTAAAGAAAAATTAAAATGACTAATAGATTCACTCGTTGCCAACTCTGATCCTTTGGCAAGGGCTCCCTGAAGCACTGTTGAAAGGGATGCTGAAAATCCATTCAGGCTCAGTGTTAGAGTTTCATGATTGATTGGTGCTATTTGCTGTAAGATAGGGGATGGAATTGGAAGCCTAAATAGCAGGACAGATGCAATCCTTGGTAAGAACATTAGACCAAATATCAAAAAGCCTGTATTTTAATCCCAATGAAAGAGTTAGGAAATTCCATAGAAATTCTAAAAATTCCGTAAGTGTGATTTTGCTAATTTATATTAGGAAATGATATGTTTCAACTTTTATTCCTTTGCTCCTTTTAAGTTATTCGTTTGTGTCCTTTGTATAGCTATGGTTGCCTTCTAGAGCTATTTTTGATTAAAATAAAAGAGTTTGAAAAGGAATGCCTGACCCAGAACATTTGAATGGATGAATCAATTATCCCACCAATACCTCCTTGGGTTCTGATGTTACCCTTTTTGCCCATGCAAACAATAGTATATACATTGAATCTTCCAAAAGAAGAGCCACCTTGAGAAAACACACCCTTTGAGAAGCAAACTCTCTTAGCAGCTCCAAACACTTTTCAGCCAGCAATCCTGTTTATGTACAAAGCAGAAGAGAGCGGGATTTGAGATTCACAGTCAGATAATTGTGACAAGGTGTTTCTAGGGACTATAATTTTGCAACATCATTGTGGGTGCATGATAGATGCTAACTCACAGTGATACTGTCAACCCAAATTCGGTTATAAAAACATTCCACATGAATTTTTAAAGACTTATAATCAAGGTTAATGATACTAATGTACAATCTTTCCTTGTACAGGCATTAACTCAATTGCTGTTGCCCACGGAGCAATAGCTGCTTCAGTAAAACACTAGGTACGTCTGAAAGCATACAGTGGCCTCTTGGTTTCACCCACTGGTGATTAGTCCTGCTGGAATAGCTTACCTATGAAAACTTTTCAGCAGATTTCCCAAAGCTTTCTTTGAACATTATAGGAAGCACAAGTTGCATGGCCCATATGAAGTGCCCAAATATATGTACATAAAAAATATATGCTCTTTTTAAAAAAGTTCTGCGTTTACTAAAGGTAGAATCACTCATTAATTATTCTTCTGTCCTGGTTAAATATATGAGAAGGACCAAAGCTTAGGAGCTTGCTGTAGAGCAGACTCTTTGCCAAGCATATTACAGGCATCATCTGCTTTCTTCAGATTAGTCCTACCTGTAGGTAGGCATTATAGACACTTTGTAGGACAAGGAAACTTACATACAGATAATTTGGCCAATGTCATGAAGTTAGTAAAGAATGGAGCTGGGGTATAAAACCAAACAGCCTAGCTCCAAACTTCATTTTCAACACTTTACCACAACTTCCTGACAACAGTGACATCTCTCCACTGGCTTGCACAGACTGTCTCAGTTAAGCATTGAAAGTAAGTGGAATCAGATAGAAACAAGGCTGAGGACAGCGCAGTAGAAGCAGAATAAGGAAGTGAATAGTGATCTTAAGAATTGTACCCTGTGTTTGAAGAGGGCTGAATAAAAAGCAGCCAAACCTGGAATGTTCACAGAAATAAAGGGATGGCTTGTGGGTTGGAGCAGATTAGTGGGTTTTGGAATGTTCTAGAAGATTATATGTTGCAGTGGGATCTGGAAGGAGGCTGTTGTGGAACCAGGCTTGGTTTAATTCTAGTTTGATTTCAGTGGACCCATGCAGAGATTAAACATTGATCACTCTTTAAAAACTTCAGCCCCCTAATTTTAAATTTCTATTGCCCATGAAATGCTTCAGAATTTCATGCCAACTCTACCTTTTGCAGAATCGCAGATGCTGTACTCTACTTATTTTTAAGTTAAATGTGTTTTTCCTGAATACAAAATGGTATGTATAATGCATTAAATATTTTTAATGAATAAAAATCATAATATGTTAAAATATGTAATATAATTTATAACATATGTATTTTAATATAAAATGATATCTGTAATCTCTAATGTATCATATACACAAATGAAAAATGCAAAGAAGAAATAAAAACCACATCTCATCCTACCACGTGTTAACGCATGTTTGAGAAGAGCTTGATGATGGAATCCGTCTATTTGCCCCAGCTCAGCCTCTTCTAAGACGCAAGAGTTTGTCAATTTATGGAAGAGGAACTGGAATGGTGAGACCCTTGGCTGTGAAGAGGCCCCTCTTCCCTAACAGGGAGAATCTAGAAATTACCTCTGCTCTCATGCACAATGAGCTGGTTGGAAGTAACTCCTTGGGTGTGCACATGAGCATCAGGCTGAACACCGCACCCCTTCATGGCACCTTCTGACCAGGTGCCTGCCTGCCTCAGGTGCCCCCTGCAGATGAAGCCTCATTCTCAACTCACTGACCAGGCCACAGAGTCTGAGATGCACCTCACACCATCTGCCCACTTCTCCAGCATCGGGTCCTATTTCCCAGGTATCCACGAAGCACTAAACTAGGTGCCCACTTGAAGAAGATAAAGCAGGAGGCCTGAAGTTTTGAAGCTGCCCCACCTACCCTGCAAGCTGGATTCTCTGTGAATTAAATTGTGTGCAGATTGAACTTGACTGTCTCCTTTGAGAGAAGAGAGCAAGAGCTAGTTGGCAAAGCCCTGCTCCCATATTTTGAGGCTGTTCCTTAAAAAAGCACCCACTACTCCTATGTTCGGAAGGGAGAGTTCAGCTTTGGCTCCCAAATAACTCTGCAATGGGTCGCCAAGGGATGTTAAATACATTTCTGCAACTAGGGCAAAAATTCATGGCCTAAAATTCTCATCTTGTTATGCCCAATTACAATATCCAAATAGACCAGCAGAAATTGAACAATAAACCCAAGAGACAATATAATAACATCCCAATTCCAGCCTTGTTCCACCTCAGCTGGGGAGGTGCATGTTGGTCAAGTAAATTTTTTTGGCCATTCTGTGCATGTCCATACACGACCAAAAAAGTTTCCCTCTATTGATTTTAGAATTATAAATAAATTTTACAAATTCGCAGAAGGAATCTGTGAATAAAGAGCGTCGGCTATATGTTCTCAAAGCCCAGGACACAGCACATTCCAGACCCATGTTTTGTGTGCCATCCAAAGACCACAGAAAGAGTCTAATTTGCCTAGAGGAGGGAGCATAGACAGAAAATGCAAAGAAAAGAACACCTCACATTAGCCTTGCCAAGACCCCAACTAGACTGTGATTCTTGCACAATGTCCTCAGCCTCTGATCGTCACATTTGGATGAAATATTTCCTCTTAAGGATAATTGTGGTTCTATGCTTGTCATGTCCTGGAGGAAACTTATCCCCTTCTATACCCTCTTTCCTTACTCAGGGAGGTTTTTTAGGGAGGAGAGATGCAAATAACATTTCCAAATGTCCAACATGCACTGCCTTAGCTGGGAGACTGCCAGGCAAGTGACAATAGTGACATCTGAGAGGCAGAGGCCTAAAAGGAGAAACCAAATCCCCTGACTCACGAGAATGGCAGCAGCTGGTCTCCTGTGCTCTCAGCTTAGCGGCATTCCTACTCTCTGGGTGAGTAGTTCACTGGGAATCATCTCTTAGAGGTGTCACCTCTGAATTTCAGCATGTGAGTCTGCAGACTTCAAAACACTAGGTTGGCCTATAAGTGCCTTAAAGGCTGTATTCTTCTACCCCCATTGGAAAACAAGGCTGGGAGTCACTAGTGTGTGAGATTTTAGGCAGAAATTCATGTTTTTCTCTCCTTATTCTGTGTCTCTTCTAGGAGTGTGAATTGTAAAAGCTGCAGTGCATGTGTGCTTGAGACCTTTTGTTCTAGGATTCTTAAGCTGCAGGGTGGGGCAGGGGTGAGGGGTGGCAACAGGAGGTTAGCTGCCCACATTCTGTTCCTTTTTATTATATGAAGGAAAGTCTGTATTGTTAGAGGAACTCCATCTTGGGTTCAGGAGGCCTGTACACAATCCCTCCAGCAGAGAGAACCATTCTCTGCTTAGTGGCTTTATGTTAATTATGGATCTCTAATTGCATAACTTCTGATTAAGATTGTGGATCTCAAGTACTTAACCTGAGGGTTCAACCACTAGGGCTGGTTGATTTTTATCACAGAACAGAATAGATAGAAAGAATGGATGACCTTATCACATAGTAAGTCAGCAATTCTTTTGGGTAGAGACAAAAAAAAAAAAAAACTCAAAAGAAACCTAAAGGAAATTTGAAAAGATATGCACTGTTTTACTGTTTTTTTTTATTTATTTATTTATTTATTTATTTATTTATTTTTTGAGATGGAGTCTCACTCTTTCGCCCAGGCTGGAGTGCAGTGACACCATCTAAGCTCACTGCAACCTCCACTTCCTGGGTTCAAGTGATTCTCCAGCCTCAGCCTCCTGAGTAGCTAGGACTACAGGCATGTGTCACCTTTCCCGGGGAATAGGTACGCACTGTTTGTAAGAATGCTGTTAGATTAGACACTAAAGAAGAAATGGTGTTCACTTAAAACAAAAGAAAAGAAAAGGAAAAAAGAGAGCTCTGAAAGAAGGCTTGCTCTGCATATGTAAAACAATTACCCTGAGGCTTGTGAGACAACAGCAGAAGCTTTCTTAGGTGAGTTGGCATTCCTTGCCCAGAGAAGAATACAACTGAACATTTCATTTTGATGGGCTTAGTGAAAGCTGCTTGTGTGCTACACAGCCTAAGGGTATCTTGGTAGAGAGAGAGATTGTTCCCAGGCATTCCAAGTTAGAGAGGGCACATTACAAGGCAGGAGGGTGACCCCACCCAAGTCCCTCAGTTATGAGTGTGGACTGGTCACCAGAGTCCCTAGCACAGTTGTGGTCCATTGAAAAATAATGGGCACCTCATCTGGTAGTACACACCAAAAAGAGAGAACCTCCAAGGCTATGAGTGCCTTATGGCAGCAATGGCCATTTCCCATTACGACCCATGTGGTGGGGAAGAGCAGTGGCAATACTCCTGAGCTCCCTGAGTTGATGAAGCAGGTAGTATCTATAATAATTGTGAAAGTTTTTTTTAATGGAGAAACATGTACTGTTATCTAAGGACCTAATTTTCACCTAAAGGCAAAAATCTACATTTATTTTGCAGGGCCATTCAACGGGAATGCCACTGAGGAGAATTTCCTCTTACAATGGCTCATTGTGCTCGCTGGCTCATTTCAAATCTACTGAGGCAGTCATAGTCTTTTTTTTTTTTTTTTTTGGAAAGTTTTTTTTTTATTTTTTATTTTTATTATATTTTAGGTTTTAGGGTACATGTGCACAATGTGCAGGTTTGTTACATATGTATCCATGTGCCATGTTGGTTTGCTGCACCCATTAACTCGTCATTTAGCATTAGGTATATCTCCTAATGCTGTCCCTCCCCCCTCCCCCCACCCCACAACAGTCCCCGGGGTGTGATGTTCCCCTTCCTGTGTCCATGAGCAGTCATAGTCTTGCACCTATTGTCAGATTACTGGAGCAATTCCTGTTGACAGTGGCCCCTCATTTGCATGTAGCATGTGCAGATGAACATTCAACTTCAGCCAAGATTTCTCTTCCTCACCAACCCCAGAGAGACCTATCCAGCTGAAAGCTTTGGGAAAAGGACTGCAGCATCCCTGAGTGGGCAGCTCCTAGCAAACAGGCAACAAGACTGTCCCCACTTCACATGTTTCGACATGAGAGGAAATCCTCGCGTTCAACAAGAGAGGTCAGTCCCAGACACTTATTAATGGCTCAGAAATTCAATTCACCTATATGGATTCAAACTCAGCTGAAAATTTAAAAAGGTATGAGGTGAGTGTAGATTTTTTTTCTATGCCCAGTTTTTAGTCATCACACCCTAGGAAGTGGTCTTTCTAGGAACTACAGAATTGGACCAGTGGTTTCCTGACACCTTCTTTGGGGTGAGAAACCCTGACATAAAAGGACAGGTGTTCGGCTGATGTGCATTGACATTGACAACCATGTCATGTACCTTACAGGAAAAGTTGAGAAGAGCCACAACTACAGGCAGCACCTCCTCTAGAACCAGACATTATCTCAACAGAGATCAAAAAAATTGACATTTTTTTAATGATCACAGCAGCTGCTTAATTCAAGATACTCAATATTTCTATATGTATTAGTATAACAAAGAGACAGTTCCACTTTTTTTTTTTTGAGACAGGTTCTTGCTCTGCCGTGCAAGCTGGAATGCAATGGCATGAACACTACTCACTGCAGCCTTCAACCTCCTGGGCTCAAGCAATCCTGCCACCTCAGGCTCCTGAGTAGCTGGAACCACAGGCATGCACCACCATGACTGGCTAATTTTTTTATTTTTTGTAGAGGTAGGGTCTTGTTATGTTGCCCAGCTGGTCTTGGACTCCTGAGCTCAAGCGATCCTCCTACCTCGACCTCCCAAAGTGCTGGGATGACATGCATGAGCCACCACATTTGGCGTTCCACCACTTTATACAAAACTAAGTCAGGGCAGTGAAGCAGAATGTTATATTTGACAAGGAGCTATAAAAAAAAAAAATTAAAAATCTCAAGATCCCCAAACTTATTTTGCTAAAGGGAGAGTTAAGACTGCACACTGAGTCACTGAACACCTCCATCCGTTTCCCAGGTGAGTATTGCACAAACTGGCATCAAAACATTGTACATTAGCCAGACCCCCCATGGAAAGGCAAAAGGCCTCAAGCATGGCCAGATGGGTGCCCTCACAGATTGTTCTTTGCTGACGTTGAAACTTTTCAAGATGTATATCCTCTCATAAAACAAGGACATGTCAATTGTAACTTTAGGTCTGCAATCTAAGTCTAGCTCCTAAAACTAGTCTGTTAGATTTCACACTGACAATGTGGATTTCAAGTTTATCTTCCAGATGCCAGAACATCACCTTGTCTTTTTTCTCTTCCAGGTACAGGATTTTCTGTTCCAGGTACAGAACAAAGACAAGATGAGATCAATCATTCCTCCACCTACCCTGAGACATCCACATAATTGAGTCTTTATTTACTCCCTTTTTCTTCAAGCATTCACCTTACGTTATATAAAATATAGAGTTACTGAGCACTAACTAAAGTCTCACAAAAATGTAACCATTTGCTTCACACATGTCCTCCCCTCTTCCTATAGCCTTCTCTCCTTTAGGGAACTGTATGAATACTAAGCTCCTGAAAACCTCTTCAGAGAGCGCAAGCCACACATGTTATCTGTGACTTGTGTTGATGAAAGGAGTCAAACTCTGTAAAATATTTGAAAATATTTATTCTGAGACAAGCCATGGCCCATAATACAGCCCTCAAGAGACCCTGAGAACATGTGCCCAAGGTGGTAGGGGTGGTGGTTGGTTTTATACATTTTAGGGAGACTTGAGATACAGTCAAACACATTTAAGATATACATTGGTACAGTCGAGAAAGGCGGGACAACTTGAAGTAGGAGGGCTTCCAGGTTATAGGTAGATTTCAAAATTTTCTGATTGGCAATTGGTTGAAAGAGTTATCAATAGAAAGGAATGTCTAGGTGAAGCAGCGTCACTGTCTGAGGTAAATACCTAGGGTTTATTGTCTCATGCCAAGAAGATTAAGGACACAGACACATACAAGGAGTGAGTTTGGGAGTGGATGGTTGATAGACAAAAAAAAGAGAAAGGAGAACAACTCTCTCTCTCTTGTGAGAGAGAGGGGCTCCCAAATGGGAATTCCAGCCCAGAATGGGAGTGCACTGGATTTTATAGGCAGGCTTGAGGAGGTGGTGTCTGACTTACGTAGGGCCCACAGATTGGTTGGATCAGGTGTGACATTTACATAATCTGCGGGGAGGGCTGGTTGCCCCACTCCAATCTTATTATGGAAATAGGCTTTCCACTTGGGCAGCACCATATTGTCTGCTGCACATATGGCTGACAAAGAGAAAGGAAGTTGCAGCTTCCATTTAGAACATGCCTAGTCCCAGGTAGCCTTTTCCTATTAGCACAACTGCTGGTATTCACCCATGCAAGCTTCTAGATTGCTTGTCTATGTTTGCAGCTCAATTTTACAGGCTGCTCTTCATTAAAAAAAGAAAATGATTTGGGGGCCACTTTTCATTAAAAGGAAAACCTTATCAAGGACTTCTGTACCCTGACTATCTGCTTAAATAATCTCTTCTTAACTTTATGTCATGGGTGACAATAAGAGGTTGTGGAGACCAAAGTTTTATCGTGCAGATGGAGTCTCCAGTTGGCAGTCTTCGGAGAAAATAGACTGTAAATGTTTCTTATCAGACTTAAGGTCTGTGTTGATGTTAATACTGGTCAGCTTTTCCTGAATTCCAAAAGGGAGGAGGACATAATGAGGCATGTCTGACCACCCCTCTTTCTGTCATGGCCTGAACCAGTCTTTCAGGTTAAATATGGAGTGCCCTGGCCAAGGAGGGAGTCCATTCAGATGGTTGGGGCTGGGGGGTGAGGGACCTCCAAATTTTATTTTTGGTTTACACTTGTGTTTTTCCTGGGTGCGTCTTCAAGCTCTGGCTCAATAAGTCTCGATTAACTAAGACTCTTGCCTCAGTCACTCATTTTGGTTAACAGAGTACCATGGTTCTAATCACAGTAGTTGCCATTTACTGAGATCTTTCTCTGTGTCTGGCCGTGAGCTAAGCTCCTATATTAGCCATTTGGATGAGATAAACAACCTGAGATTATGGCATAATTATTCTTATTAGATAGGAAACTGAGGCACAGAAATATGAGGGTCACATAGTAAGTGGGAAAGCCAGGATCCAAAGTCTAATCAAGGCAACTCCAACACCTGCTCTTAGAGTGATAGTGTCTGCCTAATTTCTGTGTTTATTGTCTATTTTGCATCATTCTTTAGGTGGATGCCTCTGGTTGTGCATAAGGAAGTAAGTGTAGGCTAGTTCCCAGTAACAAAATGCTATTGCTCCACCTTGTCTCCTTGTGCTGTAACTGAGGTCCATTAGCACTGAATACGTCATAGACCTAGACATATTACGAGAACAGATCACATGTAAGCTTCCTGTCTTCTAGAACGTCCTGTGCTAACACAGATGTATTGACAGCGTTTGCAGAGACAGATAAGACATTTCAAAACAAACACCATATTCTTAGAGAAGTATAAATGTCATGTACACCACAGAACAGACTACTCAAGAAATGCTTTTTGAAGCAAAAAGTCCACATGTTTCTGGAAATGACCGAGGTCCTCAGAGGTCTTGAGGTCAGCATTTTCTGAGCCTTGCTGAACACAGAACACTTTAAAATAATAACACATTGAGCTAATACTATAAGAGATTATGAGATATTTTACATTTAGAATCAAGTATAAAGCAAAGATCATCTTACAGATGAATTATAATAAGAAAAAATATTAAAAATTAATGTATAAAGTTTTTCCAGTAAAAGAACATTTTAAAAATAGATGAATTAAATCATAGTTTTGTTAAAAGAACAAAATATCATACTACATGTTGAAATTATATGATAAAAAGTGCGACACAATCTGTGGATCTTCAAACAAAGAGCTACATGAAGGAAACAATACATTGAGAAATGGGATGAGGGACATCTGAACATTTGTGCAGGACAGGATCCCCATTGAAAATCTTAGCAGGTTCAGGTATGGCTCACCATTCTTTAAAGGTAGATTTTCTAAAACAAAGAGAAATCTATAAATGAGGTTTAACCTTTTTATTTTAATTTGATCTTAAGTATATTTCACAGAAATCATATCCATGGCATTGTTTGTTTGTCTATGGAAGAACTCAGAAGAATATTTGAGGATTAATAGTGATCCGAGGAACTGCAGTTGGTAGGAATTTGTATAGAGAAAAGAGATGAAGATGAAGGAAGAGAAATAGAGGCAAGTTTTCCTTTTATCCCATAACCCTATGCAACCCAATCTTCATTCTAATTAAATGCAAGAGTCAGTTTAGGTCCTAGATTCTTATGTTAATAGCATAGATGATCAGAAGTGACCAACAAGAAGTTGGGATACCATCTTAGGAGGCTTCCTCAGTAACCCTATCAATAAGTGATAAGGGCTAGAATTTAGAAAACGAGTGTTAGAATAAAGAAGGAAGGAAGAACAAATTGTATTTCTATGCTTAAAAGGAGAATCAGTTGGGTGCATTTACTTATTTTGCATTGGAATGGAAAAAAGAGCAGGAGTTTAGGACAGCTCTCAAATTGGGGTGGTAAAGAATCATTCCCGGCCGGATGTGGTGGCTCACGCCTGTAATCCTAGCACTTTGGGAGGCTGAGGCAGGTGGATTGCCTGAGCTCAGGAGTTCGAGACCAGCCTGTGGCAACAATGGTGAAACCCTGTCTCTACTAAAATACAAAAAATTACCCGGGCATGGTGGTGTGCACCTGTAGTCCCAGCTACTCGGGAGGCTGAGGCAGGAGAATTGCTAGAGCCTGGGGGCGGAGGTTGCAGTGAGCCAAGATCGCACCATTGCACTCCAGCCTGGGAGACAGAGCAAGACTCCAACTCAAAAATAATAATAATAATAAATAAAAATAAAAATAAAAAAGTCATTCCCAGAGATACCAAATATTGGAGGAGGAACATCTGGTAGGAAAGGGAAAAGGCATGGTGAGTTCAGCTTTGAATGTGATGATGCTAAGGGGCTGTCTTGACATTATACCCTTAGAAATACATGTCAGCTAAATTCTAGGCTAGACCCATTCATTAGTAATTTGCCAATATACAAATTTTGTCAATATACAAAAACTACAGTTAAAGTTGAGGTCACTCATGCAGAGAGAACAGAGTAAGAAACACAAGGGACAAGAATGGAGCCCTCGGATCAGAACTTTTCAGAGGCCAGAGGAGAAAAGGTACCCACAAAGGAAAGTAAAAATATTGCCAATGTGACAGGAAGGAGCACAAAGAGAGGGCAGAGAGAGCTGGTATAAGAGGCGGTGGTAAGTACAGTAATGGTAATGCCTCCAAGTGGTGAAGTTTGAAAAGGACAAGGAAGTTTCCATCAGCCATAAATACAGTCACTAATGACTTTTCAAAGTTATTTCAGAGATATGGAGGGTGGTGTGGGCAGGACACGGGGATTGGAAATGAATTTTAGAAAAAGTGAAAACAGAAAGCTCCATGCTTTTTGGAAAATGACAATGAAATGAAAAAGACTGCTGGCCTCTCCAACCACACCTCAGAGGCATAAAAAGGGGCAGAAGTAGCAATCCCTGCAGCAGGCGCCAAGTCCTCAGAGGAGATGCAGGTCTCAGTGAAGTCGAGAGTGTTCTCTCTGAAGAATGTAGGGGTGAAGGAAGCTCATTAACAATGGAACAGTAAGTATTCCTTCTGCCCTCAGCCCTGCTTCCCAAGTACCCCATGCTAGTTAATTCCTACTGATCCTTCAAGGTTCTGCTGAAATGACTTCCTCAGGAACTCTCGGGCTCAAAGCATTTCCGTTTTTGTATGTTCCAATAACCCAGAATAGTCTCCTATTGTGCCACTCTTCACTCATATATTTGTTCAATATCTCTTTTCTTCTAGGCTATGAGTCCGGTGAGACCAGGAAATGAATTTACTGCATTCACTATTGTATCCCCACATAATGGTAACTCAGTAAATAATTTATGGAATGAATACATGAATCCATCAATCCATAGGGATTCCAGAGAGCAGAGTGCACATGGTTGGTCCAGGGGGCACCAGTGGGAGAATGAGTGGGTGGGTGGGCAAAATAAGGTATTGGAATGAGAGTAGGATAAAGTGGGTGACTCAGAGGGACATGGAATTCAGTTTGGGATGAAGAAGAACTTGGATGAGAAACACAAAGGTATTAACCAGTTTCAGCACTCTACCTATAATTCCAGTCTGAAGAAAGTTCTGTGTTGATAATTTCAAAGATTTCAAGTAATATCCAGGGTTGGATGATGTTCACTAACATGATACAAATGGTGTCCCAGGGTCTTTGCCCAGATTTTCAAACACAATATTGGTAATTAAATTCAGACCTTGCTAAAGGGTAGCAAGTTAAGGTCCATCTGTCTATCCATCCACCCATCCATCCATGTATCTGTCCATGCGTTCATCTGTCCCTTCATCCACCCATCCATCTGTACATCCACCCACCTGTCCCTTCATCCACCCATCCAACTGTACAGCCACCCACCTGTCCCTTCACCCACCCATCCATCTGCACATCCACCCACCTGTCCTTTCATCCACCCATCTATCTCTACATCCACCCACCTGTCCCTTCATCCACCCATCCATCTGTACATCCATCCACCTGTCCATTCACCCACCCATCCATCCATTCATCCAGTCATCTATCTAAGTGGCCACTCTTCAAATCTTATTGAGGGCCAGGCATTTTTCTAAGTATCAATGATACCCTAGGGTGCAAAAGAGACAAAACCTCCCCTCATGGATTGGTGGAGAGGCAATAAATAAGATAAAAAGGAATAATGGAAGATGATGAGTGCTGAGATGAGTTAAACAGTGAAGAAGAGTGAAGAGTGTGTGTGTGTTGAACCTGAGGAGGGTGGATGACAAACTTGAGATGAAAGAGCCAGAGAAAAGCTCACTGAGAAGGTGGCATTTGATCAGGACAAAGAATATAAGGAAGTACATCATAAAAATTGACTAGAGGTGAGTATGCCAGGCAGAAGGAACGGCTGATGCAGAGGTCTTGAATGTTCAAGTCCCTGGCATGTTTAGGATGCAGGCAGGAATCAGGTGAGGCAGGAGCAGAGAGAGGGAGGGAGAGGCAAGTAGGATCTGCGTCAGAAGCTGAAGGGGACGCAATGGGAAGGCTTCGTTGGTTGTTGTAAGGATTTGATTTAGCTTTTCCTCTAGCAGAGATGGGAGCCTTTGGAGGCTTGAGGAGTGTGACCTAAAACCTGAGACAGGTCTTTAAAAGTTTCCTCTGGCTGGTTGGTTTGGGGACGGTGTCAAAAATGGAAGGGGGGAATTTGGAAACTATTGTGTTATCCGAAGGACAGATTGGGACCAGGGTGACAGAGGTAGGGTCCTAAGAAGTGGTAACATTCTGGATATAATTTGAAAGTAAAGCTGATGAAATTTGTCATTGAATTGGGTTTGGGTGAGAAAGAAGGAGGAAAGGGAGATCTCAGGCCTGAACACCTGAAAGGATGGAACTGGCATTTACTGAGAAAAGAAAGGTTGTAGGTAGAGGAGATTTGACATAGGGCTCTATTTGGAATATATTAAGTCTGAGGATTTTTTTAAATATCCAAGTGGTGGGTTAAATGGGCTACTTAGAGCTCAGGGGACAGGCACAGGCAAGAGATATAAATTTGGACATCATGGCCAAGGGTGGTCGCTCACGCCTGTAATCCCAGCACTTTGGGAGACCGAGGTAGGTGGATCACCTGGGGTCAGGAGTCTGAGACCAGCCTGGCCAACATAGTGAAACCCCATCTCTACTAAAAGTACAAAAATTAGCTGAGCATGGTGGTGTGTGCCTATAATCCCGGCTACCCAGGAGGCTGAGGCAAGAGAATCGCTGGAATCCAGGAGGTGGAGGCTGCAGTGAGCTGAGATCACACCACTGCACTCCAGCCTGGGTGACAGAGCGAGACTCTGTGTCAAAAAAAAAAAAAGGACATCATAAGCATATTGATTTTATGGATTTTATTTAAAGTCATGAAACTAGATGAGATCACCAAGATAAAGAAACAAGAAATGAGCCCTGGGACCCTCCTACATTAAGAAGGTGGGTAGGAAAAAAAGGAACTAGCAATGGAGACGGAGAGATCAGTTAGATAGAAAGAAACCCAGGAGTTTGCAGAATCTAAAAACAAAGTAAGGAATCTTTTTAAAGAGGAAGGAATGACCAGCCACATTAAATGCTATCAGCCAGTAGGGTGAAGACTGGGAATAAATCACTGGATTTAGCAACACCATACCATGGGAAACTTGAGAAGTTAGTGTTTCTGGAATGGTAGGAATGAAAGCATGTTTAGAGTGGTTTCAAGAAAATGTAGGGGGAGAGGAATTAAAGATAATGAGTAAATAGAACTATTTCAGGGAATTTTGTTGTAAAGGAGAAGAAAGAAATGAAGGAAAATCTGGAAGGGAATAGGAACAGAAGGCAATGTTTGCTTTTAGTGGAAGAAATGGCAATCAATGTGTTCACTCAAGAGGATGCCCCAGAGGCAAGGGAGAAGTGCTGGAGCAGGTGAGCAGGGCCTCAATCTAGTGCACAAGGGAAGAGCTGAGCCTGAGCAGAAATGTGTATGGACCATCCTTGGTAAGTGATGAGAAGGCTGAGCAAGGGCACGCAGATGCTGGGAGCTGGTGCAGATGCTGGTGAGAGATTGCAGAAGCACTTTTCCAGTGGCTTCTGCTTTCTCAGAAAGTCATCGGCTGAGAGTGAGGATGGGAGGAGGTGCTGGCAGTTTGAAAAGAGAGAAAGAGTGGTAGTGAAATCATCCTCTAGGACGGTGGGAGCAAAAAAGAACTCACTCCATGCAGGAGGTCAGTCAGGCCACAGCAGGGATTCCCTGGAGGTCCGTGGGCATGAACTTGAAGTTACGACCCTCAGCGTGAACGTGTGGTTCCCTCCAGACCCATCAGCCACGAAGCTGCAGACACGGAGGCGGGAATTGGGTATCACCAGGTGATATCTCAGCTAGGGGCAGCAAGGCAAGAGACGGGTGAGGGAGTTGGGGTTTGTGCAAGGGGGGTTTAGGAGGACGGAATTTCACTTGAAAACATGAAATGGAGAAGGACAGTGAAGAGACATGTGGGTCAGAGGATTTTCTGTTGATTGTTGGAGTTGACGTAGCAGAGGAAAGGTCCAGGAGGGAAAGAGGCAGAGGTAGAAGAGAGCAAGGCTGGAAGCTGAGATGATGGCAGCGGTTGTGGAGATCCAGGGCCTGCCTGAGACCAGATGGAGGGTGAGATCGCTGGTAGGGGGCACAGGACACAGGTCACATGAAGGGGATCATTATGTGGCTTTTGAAGTTGACAAGCAGGGTGAATGTCAAGTGGAGTGGCCGTGACCCAGGGCCAGAGCCTTTGAGAACTGAAGAGGAGCGATGCCAGGCAGAGTGGGGCTGGGGTGCTGCTGCCCAATGCCAGGAAACTCATCTGTGACCAGAAGCAGCAGGGACAACATCAGCGGCACCTCCAGCCCCCGTGATGGGAGGACTGGGGAGAAAAGCCCTTCTGAGAGGGCAGGAGGGCACAGCACCCAGGGAAGACCCAGCAAAAGGGAACTGTGCGCAGAAGAGTGTGAGATGCAGGGGATTTTGCCAGGATGCAGGGTGAGTTCTTGAGAAACTGGAGAAGGTTTCTGAGAATGAGGGAGGGAAGGAGGACAGAAATGGAATTGTGTATTTCCAGAGTGTTATGGAGATTTTGAGAGCAGGGTAATGTAATGAATGGGAGATGAGGGGTGATCCGGAGGTGCATGGCATTCCAGGGATAAAAGGGATCATAAGCTTAGACTTGAGGTCTCAAGGAAGACCATGGTGGTGAGGGCATGAGAGCAGGGGAAGGAGAGTAGGAGTCAGACCCCTCAAAGAAGGCTTGGAGGCAGGAGCAACCATCTTACTCCAAGTCCAAGGGACCCTCCGAGACCCTGTGAATGGAGGTCAGCAGGCCTGGGAGGAGGCTTTTCTGCTAACTATGCTGGGCTCAGTTGCTCTTGAGCCAAGGAGCTCAGGAGGCTGGAGGGCCTATAAAGCTTGCCCCACGCATGGCGCAAGGAACTGTCAGGGCCATGGGGGAGGCATTCAGGGATCATTCCCAATGCAGCCTCCCATGGTGTCCCCAAGGCAGTTGCACCATTAGCAGTCCTGGCCAGTCACTGGAGCTGTAACCTTTGCAAAACTGAGCTGGGCCTGCGTGGATGGGGGTAGGGGAAGGACGCCTGACCCCAGGGCAGGGACCAGGGCCCACCTGGACTTCTCAGGAGGCATGTCATGGCTGGAGCCCTGGAGGAACAGTATGGCATTAAAGGGTGGTGCCCACAATAAAGAAGGAACCCCATGGCAATATGTTCTCAGGAACAGCCCAGCCCAGTCCAGCTATCCAGCCCTTCTCCCACCTTGCGTCCCCCAGGAGAGTTTCCTCTCAGGATCCACCAAACCCCCTCTATCAGAACCTAACCTCGTATGGGAAGGAGGAAAAAGACCCAAAGATTCTGCTCTGCACCAGCGTCTGAAAGCCACTCCTCTAGTATCAAGTGGAAGTTCTGGGTTGCATTCTTATCAAGAACATTTGCATTTCTTAATATCCCAATAAACTCCTTACTGAGTGAATTGGGTCAGGCTCCGGGCTAGCTCTTAGAAATTGTGGGCAGGGTGGCAGTAACAGTCCACAGCCAAGACCTGGGATGGTGAGGCAGCTCAGGGCTCAGAAGGTGGCCCACCATGGCAAGAGAAGAAGCAAAAGAAAGTTGTGGAGACAGCCAGGACTTTGAAGCTTCCATGGGCCCAGATCTGGGGCCTCAAAACCCACTGTACTGGCAGACAACATGTCCCAGCAGGAGGCCAAGTTCTTCGTGTACTGTGGCCTGGCAGGACTGGCATTGGAGCCAGCAGAGGATTCAGTGAGCAGCTGTGGAAGCCAGAAGCAGAGAGACCAGACTGCAGCTAGACTGTCATCCGTGACTGGCAAACTCTTCCTGCATCTTCTTGAATTTACTGCCTGCATGATTAAGCAACATACTCTTTTGAGAGTGCTGAAATGCCTCCCTTGAAGTTTTGCTGGAGACTCTTAGTCTTAGCCCCGGGGCCCCTGATGTGACAAGGAGGCTGATCCTAGTTCTCTGAGCCCAGGCAAGGTTCCAGTTTACTTTGACCCCACGAAGAGATAAATCACTCAAAAGCGAATGCCATCATCTGCTTGAACCCTGCATTTTCTCTTCTTCTATCATTGTTACTATTATTAGCTATCATTGGCCAAATGCTAGTTATATGACAAAAGACTTTACCAAACATCTTAGCTTCACAATCTCCTTTAGTCCCCAGGGAGGAAACATTACTCCCATTTTGCAGTTCAAAACCCTGAGGCTTAATAGAGAAAGATAAAGAGTTGTGCATATTGTTGAAGGAGGACAAGGAGCTAAAACTCAGGTCTGATTCCGCAGCTCGCAACCTTTTCAAAAATTTGTGAGGATGAATAGACATAATATAAAATTGACCCTCTTAACCATTTGTAAGTGTACAGCTCAGTAGCATTAAGTACATTCACACTGTTGTGCAACCATCACCACCATCCATGTCTAGAAATTTTTCATTTTCCTAAACTGAAACTCTGCACACATTGAACAGTAACATCCATTCCTTATACACCCCACTGGCCCAGGCACCCACCATTCTATTTCCTGTCTCTGAATCTGACTACCCTGGGGACCTCACGCAAGTGGAATCATATGGTATTTGTCTTTTTGTGACCAGCTTATTTCACTTAACAGAATGTCCTCAAGGAAAGGCAGAGTCACGGGAGAGGATGTTTTCAATACGATGACCACTGGGTTGTGGGGCTGGTGTTTTTCCTCTGTGCCAGTCTGCTACTTAGGCCAACATTCTTGATTCCACTAAGGGCAGTGTGAAGACTGAACTGTGTCCCCCCCAAATTCACATGTTGGAATCCTAACCCCCAGTATATATGGATATGAATGTATTTGGAGATAGTGCCTTTCAAGATGTAAGTAAAGTAAAATAAGCTTATGTGGATGAATCCTAACCCAATAGGACTTGTGTCCTCATAAGAGGGCAAGACACTAGGGATGGAACACACAGAGGAAAGAAAACATGAGGACACAGCAAGAAGGCAGCTGTCTGCAAGACAAGGAGAGATGCCTCAGGAGAAACCAAACTGTTATTTACACAACAAAGACTGTGGTATTTTGTTATGGCAGCCTGAGTGGATTAATACAGACAGGGATCTCTGTGTCACAAGATAGGATGAACTGTCACGTACTGGCCTCTCCCACTGGCAGTAATGCCTTTTCAGTCTTATTTGTGGCAAGGAGGACAGTAGTCACTGGCAGTCTACATTTATGTACCATACAGAGAGAGGTGTGGGTTTTAAGTCCACCATGAGGACAGGCAAAGGACGTTCTTTCAACATTTTGAGTTTCCACTAACACAACACTAAAACCAGCATGTCTGTGGTCTCCTTGGCCCAACTTACCTTATTCTTTTTTTTTTCTTTGAAACGGAGTCTCGCTCTGTCACCAGGCTAGAGTGCAGTGGTGTGATCTCAGCTCACTGCAGCCTCTGCCTCCTGGGTTCAAGCAATTCTCCTGCCTCAGCCTCCCAAGTAGCTGGGACTACAGGCATGCACCACCATGCCTGGCTAATTTTTTGTATTTTTAGTAGAGACAAGATTTTACCATGTTGGCCAGGATGGTCTCGATCTCGTGACCTCATAATCCACCCACCTCAGCCTCCCAAAGTGCTGGGGTTACAGGCATGAGCCACTGCACCCGGCCTCACCTTATTCTAACCAAGCTACACAAACTCTCATACCCAGCAGCACCATAAAAATGTAATGTCTTCACCAACTACGTGAATCACTTCTGTCTAGCCTGCTGCTTTAGGGAACTAGGAGAGGAAAAAGACTCACAGAGTGAGTGACACGACCCAATAAATGAGCTTCCACCACCTGGAAGTCACCAGCCTCCTTATTAAAATTGCAAGACACTCTGACCTCAAATACAGAGGAATTCTTCCACATGTCTTTGTGTTGAACATTGTCATTTGTGGGTGCCATAATCTATATGTAATGATTGCTTTTCAGAAAAACAAGTAGAAAAATCAGTCATTGTTTTTTTCCATTCTAAGACACATCAGAAATTCTAAAATGTAGCCTTCAAGATGGAACAGAAAAGCTGATGACCTGAAAGGAGTTCAAAAGTATGCAGAGGGCTGGGGGTGGAGGTGTGAGTCCAGAGAATGCCGGAGAGATATCCAGCCTGGCATTAAGAAAAGGGGCTGGGAGAATCACTCACTTACTAGAACAGTATCAGTGGGGCCTCCCAGGAAATTCAATCAGGAGAATCATGCCCTAAAAGTCATTTTGGAAATGTGTAACTCAGCACAGGAAAACTGAACAAGGGTGAGAATACCCCTTACGAAAATGAGATTCACACATTTTCATGTAAGATGAGCTCAAGGGAACATCAGCTACCTTGGTGAAGCCATGGGCCCCTGGGGCAAATGTTTCGACCACAAGCCAGTGTAGACCCCAGGCAGGGGAAAAGTCTTCATGCTTCAAAGACCAGAAGAGAAATGGGGGTTGAGTGGAGGAGCAGTGATGATGCCAAAGAGAATAGATAGGTATAGAATTACAGGATAGAAATTAAAGGTGAATTGAAAGCTAAAAGAGAAAAATTTTATTTGCAAAGAGGATAGTCAAGGGCAAGGAACTGCAGCCCTTAATTGAAGAGCAGTCCCAGGACTGGGGCTATGGATGGGCCTCACAGGTCTGCTGAGCTGGTGGGAAGTCCCCTGCCCATGCTTCATCCCAGCCCAAGGTAGCCCGTGCTGGTCATGCACCCCCACCACCAAGTAACAGAAATTGTCTGTGCATATGATGGACTGCACTGAGCTCGGTGGACAGATTTGAGAACAGGAAACTGACAAAAGGACTGAAGTGGAAAATGTCTTTGAACCCAGAGTGACATATCTCCCTCTTTTATCACTTGAAAGTGATATGGGGGGAAGTTAACCAGCATCAACAGCAAAATGACCCTGCCTTTGTGATGGCCCCTGTCTTCTCTTTCCCTAATTTTGTTTTCTGCATTGGGTATGAAATATGTGCTGGTGAAATTTACCTCATTTTACTGATTAGCACAAGTACAGAAGGCATCCATTAAACAAATATTTATTGAACATCTGCTCTGGCCAGGCACTGTGTTATATCACGGGAATGGAACGTTGAGCAAGATAAAGATGACTTTTCTCCTCACAAATCTAACAACCTCAAGCTATCCAACTGCAGTCAGGGTCCCTGCCATACTTCTGATTGACCCTTCCACTCACCCAAAGCTTCTTTCCTTTCCATTCCAACAGCATCTTTTCAGATGTTCTATTTGGCTCAGATGTGAAAATGCATCATCATGTCCATTTCTATAAGCCACTGCTTTCATTTCCTAACCATTGAGAAAAGGGACTCTTGATGTTGCACCATCACCACCTCTCTTGCACAATTCAACATTTCCCAGGACCTTCACCCATCTCCTCCCTCATCCCCACTCCTCCTCCCTAAGAAAAGCATGCCTCTTTTCCAAGCTCAGCCCATCCACTTGTGTTCTAGGTTTGATTTCTCAATCCTCCCAGCTCCCAATGCAGTCTCACCTTTCAAAGGGTTCTTCTATGTCTCAGTTCTGACGTCTGTATCTATCAGCTTCAGATAGTGACGTCTGTATCACTCGCTCTCTAAGCATGTTCTAGACACACATGCCCCTATAACTAAAGCCTTCCCTGATCTTCACTTTCCTATGAAACCGCTGCCCTACCTCTCTCCTTCCTTTCTCTACCCAAATTCTGGCAAAAGAGCTCTACTCCAGCCTTCACCACCCCCACCACACACCTACCCCCTGGAAACTTAGGGTTTGAATTGCTCATTGAAGGTAATGGATTGCCTTCTGACTGACTTGCTAATGAAATCTTCTCGGCTCTCATCTGTTCTACACTGGTGCCATTTGACACTTTGACCACTTCCTCTTTGACACTCTACTCTTGGCCTCCATGACACCCTACTTTCTTCTTCGTGTCCCTCCCATCACTCTGATTGCTATTTTGGGTTCATTCACTGATTCTTCTTAAATGTAGGCATTTTCTAAAGATCTGTCTTTCCTTCTCTTTCTAGAGATTCTCATAAATTCTCATAATTTCAACTATCAGCAAATGCTGATGGCTTCAAGACACATATCAAGCCAGTCTTCCTTCTCCCTCTCCTCACTTCACCTCACCTGCAAATTCACTCATGCTACCTACAAAATATCCACCACACTTCACTTCTTTCATTACTCACTACCACTGTCCAAATTCAGGCCTCATCATGTCTCACCAGGAGTGTTCAATAGCTTCCTGTTTAGTCTCCATGTGTGCCCTAGTCTTAGTGCATTCAATTTCATTTCCTCCTCGATAACCAGCAATGGTTCCCACAGCCCATGGAATCATGTCCACATTCATTGCTTAAGAGTCTTCACTCTGAATGCATGTCCTTGCTCAAAATATGGGCAAATTATTTACCTTCTTTGAGCTCTGTATCCTTACCTCAAAGCATTGCGGTAGGAACCGTTGTTCAGGTTGTACACTGCAGGAGTGTGTCCAGCTGATGGAGCAAGTGGCAACTAAACCCAACCCATCCTCCCATCACTAAGTCAGTTCCACGACCTGGACTGAGCTTGAGTCTGCTCAGAGAAGGAGGTACATTTCTCAACAAAGGAGGTACCTTTCTTTTCACACAAAGGTACAGTTAGGGCTGGGACTTCCCCAGATTTCATCTTCGACACATGCATTTTATCCTCATACTTGACACTCAGGCCCAAATCTTCTATTTTTCCCAAATATGCCGTGTACATTAAGAAATCAGTGTTTATGTTCCCATTATCTCTACAGCACTTTGTCCTCCCATTCTCTGCCAGGGGAAACCTTCTCGTTCTCCAATGTCACTTGGTTTGGAAGGGCTCTGTGCATTCCCCCTGGATTGGGACTTCCCTTTGAGTCCCGCATCCTGGTTACACATTTATAGAGCACTTATTTCACTTTGTCTTGGATTGTACTACTCTTGATAAGGAATATGCCTCCTCTATTTGTGTTGAATGACCTTAGGTCAGGACCCTGAGTGGAACCCACCCATGTTTGCTGGTTTGAGCTCAGTACTTCTTGTAAACCTGGGATTGTAGCTAAGCACTATAAAGGTGCAGTTTGGGACACAAAGGTGTAGAGAAGAGTTTAAGGCTTAAACATGCATATCTAGAAGGAGCTAGATTAGAGAATGATTTTAAAATAACCCTAATTAAAGCAATAATAGTAGTCATAGAAAACATAAACAAAAAAGAGAGAAACCAAAATTGCTTGTAATCCCCCCACTCAAACCATCGTCATCATTTTGCTCTATAACCTTACAAATGTTATTCTATATATAGATATATATATATATATATATATTTTTTTTTTTTGAGATGGAGTTTCACTCTTGTTGTCCCAGTTGGAGTGCAGTGGCGTGATCTTGGCTCACTGCAACCTCGGCCTCCCAGGTTCAAGAGATTCTTCCACCTCAGCCTCCTGAGTAGTTGGGATTACAGGCGCGTGTCACCACAGCCGGATAATTTTTTATATTTTTAGTAGAGATGGGGTCTCATCATGTTGGCCAAGCTGGTCTCAAACTCTTGACCTCAGGTGATCTGCCCACCTCGGCCTCCTAAAGTGCAGGGATTACAGCCGTGAGCCACTGTGCCTGGCCATATTATTTAATTTTTTTTTTTTTTTTTTTTTTTTTTTTTTTTTTTTTTTTGAGACAGAGTCTCGCTTTGTCGCCCAGGCTGAAGTGCAGTGGCTCAATCTCGGCTCACTGCAAGCTCCACCTCCCGGGTTCACGCCATTCTCCTGCCTCAGCCTCTCTGAGTAGCTGGGACTACAGGCGCCCGCCACCACGCCCGGCTAATTTTTTGTATTTTTAGTAGAGACGGGGTTTCACCGTGGTCTCGATCTCCTGACCTCGTGATCCGCCCGCCTCGGCCTCCCAAAGTGCTGGGATTACAAGCGTGAGCCACCGCGCCCGGCCCCATATTATTTAATTTTTAAAATAAATTACCAACTTTTTCATGTGTTATACTATAAATAGTTTTCCATGACATAAATACTTTTCTTTAACATTATTTTAATGTCTGCATCATATTTTATTGTATGCTTATACCATAATTTATTTAAATATTACCTGAATTTCATTTTTTCTGTTTTATATAACACTGGAGTCAACATCATTATAACTAGATATCTGGCACACCATTAATCATCTCTTAAGAATAAATGCCTAGAAGTAGAACCGCAGGGTCAAAAATTAAGTGTTGTTTTCTTTTCTTTCTCTTTCTTTTTCTTTCTTTTATTTATTTATTTATTTATTTTTTGAGACAGGGTATCACTCTGTCTGTCACCCAGGTTGGAGTGCAGTGGTGCAATCATGGCTCACTATAGCCTTGATCCCCTGGGCTCCATCACATCTGGTTAATTTTTAAACTTTTTGTAGAGACAGGGTCCCACTATATTGCTCAGGCTGGTCTCGAACTCCTGGGCTCAAGCAATCCTCCTGCCTTAGGCTCCCAAAGTGTTGGGATTACAGGTGTGAGCCACCATGCCTGGCCCAAAGTTAGCCACTTTTTAAATATTTTTTGATACCTGCAATGAAACGGGCCCTTGGAATCACCATACCAAGCTAACCATTCCATTTGAGATCAATGGCTCGCCAATTTCACCAGCCTCGCCAAAATGGGTATTGTCAGAGCACAGAATTTTAAGGTTGGAAATAATCTAGGAGTTGATCTGCCCCATGGGTCTCACTCAGAATCAACTGGGTATTATGTATTTTCTTAAGCTCCTCAGTTAATTATTCTGTGCAGCCAGGTTTGAAAACCTCTAATGTAGTCAAAACCCCTCACTCTAGATTTGAGGAAACTAAGGGCCAAAGAAGGTACATAACTTTCCTAAATTGACCCATGGAAAGTACACAAATAAAAATGTATTCAAAAGATAAAGGAAAAGAAAATGATGTATTCAGGTAGAAAATTAAGTAGTAATAATTTCAAGTTAATTATGGATAGGAGAACTAGGTATTTATATTTAAAATCATATTTTAAGCATGCAGACTGTTTAAGAACACAGAGTGAAAAGAGTGCTTGTCTTTCTTCTATTCCATGAAGAAACCATTCTCAGCCAATCAATTCTCAGCCATTTGTTCATTTCAAAACTTGTATATTTTTAAGTCTAACTTTACAAAGAAGAGGAGATAATAACATGGACCCTGATAAATTAACTATGTGTGTGTGGGGGTATAAGAGACACTAAAACACAATTTTACACAAAAATCAACCCTGATGGTACCAGTCAAATAACTGCTTTTTTTGTGTGAAAAAAGAAATGAAAATACCTCGCAGTAGCCACAAAATACTGTAATCTTGTGGCTCTAATAACCTTTACTGAATAACAGTAAGACATGGTTGGATTTTGTGTTGATTTCAGGTTACATTTATTTCAGGTTAAAGAAAAGGTGTAAACTTGTGAGATATGTCATTTCTCCAGACTTGAGCACATGGAGAGGATTACCTGCATGTGTGTTTGGTGAGAGGAAGGGTACAATAGCCTAGAAACCATGTTTGAGATGACATGTCTTTTAGAGCAGCTGAATTAGCAGTTGTGATCAATGGTTACTTGCAATCACCACTTTACAAGAAAAAGTGATTTTAGCACCTTCGTTTCTGAGAAAGGCAATGTTCTCAGAAAGGAAAGAAAAGTTTTTTACTCTGTTATTTGCTGCTCTCAGGAGATACTTGTGGTTTTGAGAGTGCTACTTGCCTGTTACTGAATCCACATTACTACTCCTGATGGTGAAATGAAAAGAGATATTACTTTAGTATGAATGACTCAGTGGGTGACTGTGTAGATGAGTGCCTCCCTGCATTGCTGTGAGCTGCATGAGGCATGGCCTCAGATTCCAAAGTGCTTAAACTACAGAAAAAGGAAGGAGAGTAGACTCCCTTTCGTGGAGGATCTCACACTCGGGGTGACGAGGTAGGTGCTCTGCATGCTTCTCACATCACTTAATCTTCCCAAAGGAAACCCTCCAATGGAAAGAGCGTACATGTAGGAGAGAATCAAAGAAAATTGCCATTCCTGGGAGCCATTCTACAGTGATATAATTAAGCCAAAGGAAAGAGCACTTAATGGTGTTTGGAGAAACGAGAGTAACTTCATTCAGGAGATGATCTTACTCTGTTCCAGGACAGTTATGCTAAACCAGGAATGGGGCACATCAGAATCATTTGGTGGTAATCCCCCAGGTGGTTCTGAGGGCATCCCTTTCCCTCGTTGTCTAGAGCAGGTTTTCTCAGCCTCAGAACTATTGACGTTGGGGCCTGGCAGTTGTTTGTTGTGGGCGGCAGCTGTTCTGCACATTGCGGTATGTGTAACAGGACCCCTGACCTCCATGAAACTGACCTCCAGTTGCCAAATGTCATCATGTCCGCTGGAGCATGATTAGCTCAAAAGAACTAGTGATAGACAGTAGAATTATGAGCAAGATAAGGGAGAAGGGTCTTAGATTGCCAGGCAAGGAGTTGACTTTTTAAATGCAAATGACAGTCTTCTCAATAAATTTTGGATATTTTTTAATAGGCAATGGGATATTAGCTTTGTGTAGGAAGGTACATTTTAGGAAAAGAGTGCTCAGAGATGGTTATACAGGCACAGACAATATTAGAGAAGAATATACAAATAGCAAATCAACTAGGGTGCAGTTAGAAGCTTAAAGGCATAAATGTGATTATTTTGTTGTGGCCCCAACATAAGAGAAAATAAAGATGCAGGAAATATTTCTTTATTCTTTTGTAATGAGTGACCCTACCAGAGGGACACTACCCAGAAATTGAACTTGAGTTTGTGTGCTAGCAGCAGTCCTTTAAAATGAGAGAAGTTTCTACTGTGATGTAAGATAAGTTAGGATAAAAAATCACATGGGTTTTCTTGAGAGGCCATCCTTATTTAGAAAGTCACACCACCTCTGAAGCACCAACAGTGTCTTCCTTAGAAAGGTAGGTTTGGGGGAAAAAGGGAAAAAGTGTTGATTGCCCTGAGGAAAGAGAGTGACTCCACATAGCGGCATTGCTAATGGCCAGCGAGACCAGAGCAGACAGAGGCATACACTCGATCGGCTCCTGACCCAGTGCTCGTTCCAGACGCCAAGACGGGGACCCCAGCCTCCTCTGTGATATCCTGAATGTGCCCTCCAGAGGCGGCTTTGCTTGTATGGGTAGCAACTCACCTCCCTGAGACTCACCCCTCACTGCCACAGTCTCCCTGGGTCTTCCACCAAGGAGATTGAACCCTCAGCCATCCTAGCCAGCTTCTACTTACAATGGAACCCCAAATCCTCATCACCTATAGCCCAAATCCTCATCATCTCTTGCCCCTGAGGTGACAGTACCCTTACCAGCCCCTAAGCAGGGAGGGGCAAAGGGTGAGACAGGCTAGTGGTGAAGGCCCCTTTTACATTTGCTTTCTGGCAACAGCACATTAACTGCAGTCTTCAATTATGTCCCCGTCATGCTTGGCTCAACATTGTCCCGTACAGTTAACAATTGGCGAGCAAAGCAATGTGAGAATGTGAAAATTGGACACTAAAGTTATAATAGGAAAATTATCATCTTGCTTCTAATGCCAGTAGAAGTACAGTAGTTATGCCAAGAGGTTACTTAACATTATAATAGGATTGGTAAAGACTCTGTTTTCTGATTACGATGAAATAAAGCTAGAAATAATTAACAATGTTACATGCAAACAAACTGAACCGCTAGGAAAAAAGAAAGGCAACAACATTGTTTAAAATGAAACTCAAAAATCAAAAATCAAAACTTAAGTATCTCAATATTAATAAAATACCCAGAAGAATGCTGCATAGCAAACTTCTGGAATACAGCCAAAGCTGTACTGGGAGGGCAATTGTTTAATTCTTAAAAAAAATAAAGTATTTGAATGAAGTTGCTAAGTACTTATCCTGAGAATTTAGAAAACATTCATGAGCGTCACAAATAAACTTGAAAAAAAAGAGGGAGAAGGACTTAAAGATAAAATTAATTGGTTAAGAGAAAATGTTTGCATTGATAAATTCAAGTGGAATAGAGGGTAGATGGTAAAATAGGCATCTCTGCATAGTTAAGTCACAGGAGGGAGAAGGGAAAGTGAAAGTAAACAAAGTTAGAGATGAAACAAAGAACAATACTTTATACATTCAGAACATTAACTGCTTTTAGAAAGACTACTTTGTATCTCCATATAGTAAATAATTAGAAAATTATATGTGCATTATTTCTAGATAAGAGTAAATTACAAAACTAGATTAAAGAAATAAAAAAGAATCAAATCAATAAATGTGTTAGAAATGACAAATATAATTTAAGAATAATCACCAAAGTAGTACCTGACTCAGATAGTTGCCTTCACATCTGTAAAGAAGAAATAATTTCCAGCCTATATTAACACTGCCAGAGCCTATTACAAGATGAAAAGATTTGTAATTTGCTTTATAAAGCCAGCATAATGTCTTTTCTTTCTTTTTTTTTTTGAGACAGAGTTTCACTCTTGTCACCTAGGCTGGAGTGCAATGGTGCCTTCTCAGTTCACTGCAACCTCCACCTCCTGGGTTCAAGCGATTTTCCTGTCTCAGCCTCCCAAGTAGCTGGGATTACAGGTGCCTGCTACCATGCCTGGCTACTGTGTTGTTGTTGTTTCTTTGTTGTTTTTGTTTTGTTTTGTTTAGTAGAGATGGGGTTTCACCATGTTGGCCAGGCTGGTCTCGAACTCCTGACCTCAGGTGATCCACCCACCTCAGCCTCCCAAAGTGCTGGGATTACAGGCATGAGTCACCACACCCAGTAAGCCAGCATAATTTCTACAGGACAGAGTTAGTAAACGTAAAGACTCATTCACAATTTCATTTGCAAATATAAATGAAAATTCCAAATAAAATTAGATAAATGAAGCACATTAACAAATATAAGTACACCGTATACTCAGGAATTCAAAGATGGCTTAATATCAGGAAATGTATCAATATGCTTCATCATACCAAAATGTCAAAGAAGAAAAATCATATAATCATCTTAATATATGCCAAAGACTCCTATGATAAAATTCAATACAAATTTTCAAAATTTAAAGCTTTTAGTCAACTAAGCCTAGAAGCTCATTTAATTTAAAACAATTTAAATGTAAAATAATTAAAATTTTTAAAGAAAATAAAAACAGCCAACATCATAGCTCAGAGTAAAACCATAGAGACATGTCCCCTCTCATTCCTATTAAGCAAAATGTTAGTCTAACAATTAGACAGGAAAAAGAAACAAACGCCACAAACAATGGAAAGAAAAAGACAAGTTTATTACTATTTCCGATTATGATTGTCTATATAAACAAAATAAATCTGCCAATAAAATAAAATAAACAGCAGTTGACAAGTTAGAATAAAAGTAGAAAAACCAGTATTTCATCAGCCAGGAATTAACTATGAGAAAAAAAAATGGAAAAAAAAATTCCCAATAGCAACAACAAAACAATTTCTGAGAAGAAATTTTTAAAGAAACTTAAGACAGGAACTATGTGAAAAAGTACTGTTATATTAAGAGATACTAGAGAAATATTGTATTAAGAGATAGTACCTGCTTCTAGAGAGGCATAAATTGTAAGTTGGCATAAATTGTAATTTAGCATAAATTCAAAACAATTAAAATCAAAATACCAATAGAAACTTAAGACACTAATGAATGAACAAGAAGAGTCAAGAAAGTGTAGACAAAAGTATAACGATAAAGGTGGCTGGTATTGCCAGATGTTAAAATACATTATAAAATAAAAATAGTCTGTGTTTATGCCTATATTCCAGGAATGGTGGTGACTTCTTTGTGCTGTTTGCATTTTCAAGGTTTTTTTCAAGTATTTATGAGCAGAGAAATCTTTAAAAATGTAATACCACTAAGTCTTTCTCCAGCTGTGCCTGTTCAAGGCTCCCACACCCTTCTCTCTCTCCTCGTTCTTGAGTTCTTCACCCCAACCTCCACCTTCTAGTCCCCCCTTCATTCTAGACTTCATGCTTTGAGAATTGAAGTCTTTGTGGGGCTCTGAACACTTCTCATGATTTTATGCTTCTTCTTCGTGTGAGACGAGGTCCTCGGCCACATCCGCCTCCACCCCATCCACCATTTCCAGCTGACATTCCTTCATGTGGGAGTCACATTCTCCAGAAAGTTCTCTCTGACCTCCCATGCCCCATTTCTCTTGCTCTTCCTACCCAATATGAAAATTAAACATAATAAAATTGATTCAAGAAAAAGAAACTTTGGTTGAAGGTGATATTTCACTATGGAAGGGGGATGTCTTTTATTGTCTTATGTTGAAATCTGTTCTACTTATTTCTTAATTGAGTTATTTTCAAGATTCATGTCTTACTCATGTTTGAAACCTTTGACTTCAAACCAGTTTATTGATCTCAACTCAAAAATACTTTTTAAACACAAATTGGATATATTACTAGGGATGTTTATAAGCTTATTCTTCAGTCAGATTTCAATAATCTGTTTGAAAATTGGCATAAAGAAATTTAAAGCCCAGAGATTTTAAAAAGCGTTTATAAGTAGAGCCTCTATTGAGATATCCAGAGCAGAAAGGGTGCCTTCAAGTGGCTTACACTAAATTTTATTGTTCAAAATATTCTAGAATGTTACCCTTTGTGGCCCCTGTTTTACTTATATCTATTATAGCATCAGTGATCTAAATATTTTTCTGAGCTTTTAGACCTTCAATGGTTTCTTTTTGAACTTCCACAATGGGTTCTTATGATTCTTCTTTATCTCCTATGATATTTTCTCATTAGTTTTATTTTCCCCCCTTTTAAAAGGAAGGGTTTATTAGTGAACTCAACAGTTACAAGCCAAGGGGGTGAAAAAGTCAACTCTCTATTCAAGAGCAACTAGGAGTAAACAAACTTGCCCTTTTATCTGTGAATTCACACCTGGTCATGGTGGTGAGGAGGTGAGCAAATCAGGGCTTCCTGGCCATAGAAACAAGTGTGTATTATCAGCAGAATTTTTGTATGTTTCTGCAGCCTGTACTGTATGTCTTATCTTAGGCAGCAATATCAAACCAAGCGAAAAAGGAAAACTTCATCAGACCCTGATAGTTCTAGCACATGGTTCCAGCTAAAAGAAAAGGCAAAATCTTAAAGCTGTCCCAGGTCATTGCCCTAAACTCCCCTCCTTAGAACAACCAGAGCAAAACGCAACCCACCAAGTCATACCATGTTCAGAAATTGAGTCATTATGGAAAAGGCATTGTTGCATAATGACTTATCTAACTCATCTATGTTGATTTAAGCACTCTTTAAATCAGGTCTTTTAAAAAGAGAAAAAGAAAGGGATCTCTCTTTATTTGGGCATGTCAGGTATGAAAAGGAAATTTTCTAAGCATCCCAAACTCCCCAAGTAGAACCAGGTCGGGCTGTGCTCACAATCTGGGCAAACTTCTTCAGGGCAGAGAAAGGTGGAGAGGTCTTTGATGACAATATGCCCACTTAACCCAAAGCATGGCTGTGCTCAGCCCGCATTTGTGTGGTTGCTTGGCTTGTTCTTGTGTTTTGAAGCACCATCAGAACAACCCAAGTGTACCAGTGACAGCCCCAGTCCCTTCCTGGGTGTGCCCTTCCTCTCTAGCACCAGCCAATCACCTGAAGAGACCCACCGATAGCCTATCTGCTCCACACTGCCTCATTAGGGATCAGCCCTCCCTCTTTCACTTATTCCTAAAGCTTGTGTGTCTAGGAGTGGGGAGAAGTGATGGAGTAGTAGAGGATTATGACATTTATTGGTTCAAATTTAATTCTGCCTTCATAACTATAGAAAGCATTTGTCTGGCTAGGTTATGCCAAATAGATACATTAAAAGTTGTTTCTCGGCCAACAAACACATGAGAAAATGCTCAACATCACTCATCATCAGAGATATGCCAATTAAAACCACAATGATATCATCTTGCACCAGTCAGAATGGCTGTTAATAAAAAGTCAAAAAAACAACGCAAGGACACAGAGAAAAAGGAACACTTATACACTGTTAGTGGGAATGTAAATTAGTTCAACCTCTATGGAAAATAGTGTAGAGATTTCTCAATTAACTAAAAATAGAACTACTATTTGACCCAGCAATCCCACTATTGGGAATCTACCCAAAGGAAATGAAATTATTACATTAAAAAAGACACTTGTACTCAGATGATTATTGCAGCACTATTCACAATAGCAAAATCATGGAACCAACCTAAATGTCCATCCACAGTTGATTGGATAAAGAAAATATGGTAAGGAATACTATATAGCCATAAAAAAAGAATGAAATCATGTCCTTTGAAGCAACATGGATGGAGCTGGAGGCCATCACACTAAGTAAAATAACTCAGAAACAGAAAGTACAATACTGCATGTTCTCACTTAAAAGTGGGAGCTAAACAATGAGTACATATGAACATAAAGATGGAAGTAACAGACATTGGGGACTCCAAAATGGAGGAGGGTGGGATGGTAGTGAGGGATAAAAAATAAGTATTGGGTACAATGTTCATATTTTGGTGATGGGTACACTAGAAGCCAAATCCTCACCATTATGCAATATATCCATGTAACAAACATACACATGTACCCAGGAATCTAAAATGAAATAAAATAAATATTTAAAGATTTTTTAAAAATTTATTTTAAAGAGTAAAGCATCAAACCAAGGAACACGGGAGCCAAGGGTAAGCTAGGAAACGCCCAGGTCTGCTCTGACGCGCCCCCTGCAGGATCCCGTCCAGACATGCAGGAGAGGCAAGGCCGCTGGTGCGCGCTTGGGGAAGTTTTGTGTTCCCTCCTACCTGCCCTCTCCTGCCCCAAGTTCTAGCCCCACCTGCTTTGTCACCACCGCCAGCTTATGGAGGTTCCCTCTCTGGTCCTTCGTGTCCCATGGGTAAAATGGACCTAGCATGTCTAATTGCGCATGTTCCCGCAGTGATGTGAAGGACTCAAGGGCTTTGAACGCTGCGCTGTCTTAAGGGAAGGCGCCTGGGGCACTGACTTCGTCCGCTTCTCGCAGATCCTGCTCAGAGCCGCTCTACCAGGCCACCGGCCTCTAACTGTATCCTAGCCCTCTGATAAATCTTTGCCTACTGAGGGCAAAACTACAGGGTACAAGAACAGGGGTTGCTCTGTCGCCCCATTTCCTCTGTCTTCCATTTCCCCTGTTCGGTCCTAAACCCGGAGACAGGGTCCTGTGCCAACTGAGGAGGCGCTCCCGGCTTCGCGGGGGTGCAGGTCACAAAGCCCATTCCGCCCTGGAACGCCCGGAGGAGATAAAAGCCGCGCAGGCCCCGCGCTCACTGCGCACTCAGACCGTTCCGACGAGGGAGCGCTGCACTCGCTGAAAATGACTCGAAAGCTGCCCCGCATCTCCGCCTCCCAGCCCCGGCGCCCGCTCGGCGCCACCCCGCAGTGCCCTGGCAGTGGGCTCTTCTTTCCTCCCATCCGTCCCCGGTTTCTGGACCCGCAGACTACGCTCCTGTTCCATCCCACCTACTCGTCCTTCTGCCCCGTCTGCTACCCGTCTCTGAACAAATTCGTCCCCGTCCACTACCCCGTCGTGGGCATCGCCCCGCCGAGCTCTTCCTGCCTGAAGCTTCGTAAGGGCTGTATCTGCCGCCCGCATGTCCGTTGGGGCCTCAACTTCCACTACGTCCCTCCCTATCCCCCCACGCCCCCGCCCAGCCCCTGCTTTTAGAGCCTGCCAGCAGCCCGCCCCCACCCCGCCCCCACCCAGCCACCCACGCGGCCCTGACGATCCACGACCCCACGGAGAGGCCCCTGCAGCGACCGTGCTCCGGCAGCGAAGGAGCGGACCCTGGGGTCCTCGTGGCCTGGCTGTGGACACGGAGACGCAGGACCACGGACACCCACCATTGGCCTCCGCTGCCTGCTCAGCCAGCCGCGCCAGACTGCATTTGGCAATGGCTTCCCTGTGGGCCTTGGTCTGGAACCACCGAGCAAACTGCAGGCCCGAGACAGAAGGGAGAGCACGAGGAAGCAGGGAGAGCACGAGGAAGGAGCGCCTCTGCTCGCTGTGAGGGAAACGACTGGCCAAGGTGAGGCCTAACCACATGCCCATGACCTCCGGGTCTGTCCCGAGACGCGAATCCCTTTCCTGGAGGTCCACGGGCCTCCACGGGCGGTTAGGGTAAGGGCTGGGTCGCGAGAAGCTGGGGCTGTGGGAGCGCTGTAGCCTGGAGACCGCGTGGGACCCCGTTACCTGGAGACGTTAGAAGCCCGGGGCCAGGGAGAGAGGCACGAGGGAGCAGAGAGCGCATCGAACACGATGGAGCAACGCCAAGGCCATGGCAGGACACCCCAGGGAGAAGGTGATCCAGGGTGAGGTCCGTCAGAACCAGATCTTGCAGGAGCTGTACCTCAAAGAGCTACCAGCCCAGAACGTCTATGCGTGGCATCACGTGAACCCCTCCACGAGGTCCACAGATCACCAGGAAGCCCACGTCTTGGCATGGTAACCTGGAGGAGCCTGGAGACGCAAGGTTTCAGAATCTCATTCGCCATGCTGCCCAGGGACCAAGGAAGAAGGACTCAGACACAGACTGAAAACCAGGAAACTGCATGGGACTCAGAGCCCTGTCTCAACCCAGAATGCCCAGATCGCAGGCTCAACCACTGCAGGGTCTGCAATGACATCGCTCTGTACAAGGCTCAGATGTGGAGCCTGGGAGAAGATGATGGCCACCAGTGGCATCCCAGCAGTGGACTGAGGCCCCGGATTTCATGCCCAATGTGTGCACTGCCCCAAAAAATAAATTTTTATGTTACTTTTGAGCCATTGTATAATTTATACCAAAACACACTCATGATAGGAATCCCAAACCTAGTATGACTTTTTTATCTCTTTTCCAAGGAGAGAAACTTACATGATTTCATAGAAAAATTCACATTGCTACGGTGATATCAATCAGAAAGAAGTCTGCAGGAAAAGACTAACATATTGAGGCTTGTATTTGTTAGGATTCTTTCCATTGTGAGAAACAGAAACCAAATTTAAGCAGAAAAGAGAAATAGTTAACTCCTAAACTTCAGAGTTCCAAGGAATTCAGGCATGACAGGATCCAGGGACTCAAACAATGTCACAGATTTCTCTTGGTCTCTCTTTCTTTCTCTGATTCTGCTTATCTCTGACTCTTCACTTTTGACATGATTCATTCTTGACGCTAACAAAATCTATCCTTCTGGAAGGAAAGACTGCTACCAGCAAAGCTATACCCACATTTCAGAGACAGAGTAGGACAGGGAGCAAGAGACAGAGACAAATTTTCCCACCTAATCCAGCTGAAAAGAATCTCTGAGGATTTAGGTTCATCTATCCTGTGTTACAAAGCTGCCTGCAAACTGTGCAAGCCATACCATGTTAGGGTTGGCCAAGCCTGGGCATGGACTCACGGGAACCAAATGCACACAAGAAGCTTCCTACTGGAATCAAAGGAAGAGTGGGAAAATGTACTGCTCATACCCAAAGTAGTCTATTACAAACTTAGACATTCTCCAGGAATAAACTATAGAGTAGGAGGGAAGCTGTCTCTTAGGGGCACTATGGCTTATTGAATTTCGGAGTCAGCCAGCCCTGGGTTCAAATACTATGGGGTACTAGGGAAAGCGATCAAAACTCTCTGAAGCCTGATATAGGTATGTGCAAAATATACCTCAGAAGGTTCTTGTAAAGGTTTGTACAGCCAGTGCCTGGCACATACTAAATGCTCAACAAAACATGAATCCCTATAGTGGTCAGCAGCACCATTTCATGATGCCCAGTGTAGTTTGCTGTGACTTGTTTATATGTTTAGACAAAACACCTGCATTCATTCAACACTGTCTTGCCTTGTCCTTTTGTCCAAAGGACATTGTAACATCATCCCCAGAGTGGTGCCCACTTATGCCTTCTCCCCACAGCAGCCCACACTAAATGTCAATTCTGTACTCCTTTCCTATAACAAAGCTTCCATTTCGTCTCCTTTCTGTCTCAGCCATCAAATTGAAATGCAATCAAATAAATGTACCCTTGCAAGTGTGTGAATGAAGCTGTTGGAAACATTAATAAAATACTCTTGCTGATTGCATACAATAACTATTTTAAAATTTTAATTCTAGAAATATATGTAGTAGTAGACTGGTCTCCACCAGAGATGTTTTAGAGCAACACAGATTTCCAGCATCTCTAAAATGTTACTGGGTAGGTAACTGCCTATATAGAAAGCCAGGTCTAACTGAGACACAGTATCAAGCAATAGGCATCAATTTTATTATTTTTACCAATAATAAAAGTCTGTTATTGTCATTCACGCCAATAGCAGACTTATATTCGGGACATAGAATCAATGGCCTTTGGTGTTTCAGACATAAGCTGTTCCCAAAAGCTTGAGCCCAGAATAAGGTAACAAAAGCATCCTACATTAAAGCTGGAAGTGAATTAAATTATGATAAACTCACAAGTAACCTTGTGAGACAATCTTAGATTCTGTTTTGTATGTTGTATTTTGCTATATATAACTAATAAAAATATTGTGCATATTATTCTGAAACTTTTTATCAACATGGCTTGAACTTTACCCATGTTCATACATGTAGCTGAAGTTCATCCTTTTTAAACCGCAGATAATAGTGGATTTGGGGAATGTACACAGCTTCTCTGTACTCCTATCCACAGACATATTTAGTCTGCTTCCAAATTTCCAGTTACAAATAACATATCAATAAATATTCTTATGCACATGCCCTTGTTTGCATGAATGAGAGCTTCTTTAGGCTATGTGTCTAGAACAGCTATGAGCATTATGGCTAAATGCTCTCCACAGTCATTCTACCAATGTGCAGGAAGTTCAACAGAGAAGCATCCCTACTGCCCCATGACCTCACCAACATTGCCAGGCCCTTTAAACTTTGCTAATCTGCAAGATATAAAGCAGTAACTATTGTGTAATGACATGTCCTTTATTATTAGTGAGGTTGGGCTCGCCTATGGGTCTTGATTATTTGGTGTCCTGTGGCTTTGAATTTCCTGTTTATATTGTTTGTCCATTTTTCTATTGTCTTTTTTCTTTGGTTTTCAGAAGTTCTTTTAGAAAATACGGTGTCAGATGCCACACAGTATCTTTCCTCTTGTTCAAGATCTTCAGCAGAGGCTGAGGCTGAAGACAGAACATGCTGAGCACCAGCCACAAGCCCACTGAGAGGGACATTCCCTAGGAACTGGCCCTACCCACACCCCCATCCCAATGAACAACCACTGCACATATGAGGAGAGCTCACGGGTCGTCTTTGGGCCTTTGTGTTTGGTTCATGAAAACAACTTATTTCTTCCTCACTCTACCAGGGTGAGGGGGGATCCCCAAGAGAATTATTCCAAAACTTTGAGTGCCATAAATAAAGTGGGACTGGATTTTGATTTCTGCTGTGCACCTGATTAGCTGGTAGATTCACTGTACTGTCGTCCCTGAGTCCCTGAACTAGAGAAAAGTAGACTTGAGAAGAGGTGGCGTAGTGAGGCCCTGCCCAATGGAGTGGGGCATGAATGCATGCTCCCCTCAAAGTTGGGCACATGCCACCAGAGATTCTGATTGCTAGGAAGTAGGGAGATGGAGCCCCAGTGCACCTGCAGACCTGAAGGTAGACCATGGCAGGAAGCTGAGCTAGGAGCTCCAGGCACAAAGCAGGACAGGCCCCACAGGTGTGGGTGTGAGGCCACCCACTGCATAGCAGCCTGAAAGCACAGCTGGGTCCCTCCAAAACCCACCTTTGCCAGGGTGTCTCCTCAGATGTGAGCCCCTTGTAGGACGTGAAGGTGTCACCATCCATCCACTTGATGCCCTTGGGCAATGAGCAGGGATGGCAGTTGTGGTACCCCAGACAGAGCCATCATATGTAGTCAAAGATGTAGACATGGTTTTTTACCCCATCTCTCACTGCTCCAAATGAGGTGGGAGAGATGGAGGAAGAGGACAGGTGTGTGACAGCAGCCCATCACCACCTTTATTCCACCCACTAGAGTCTCAGCTCCTATCTCCCATGAGCGGAGTAGAGGAAAAGTTTGGAATCAAATGATTAAAGTTTTAACATGAACCAGAGCTGAATCCGATAAACCCTAAATGACTCTTCAAAGCACCAGAAGTGACTGCAAAACTATGAAACCTAGCAGAAATACCTGAAGGGGGCTTCTACCTAACGGAAAAAAAAGGGCTTGACATTGTGGGGGAGAATCATGTTTCTACCACGCTGCCTTGAACTCAGTTACCTGGCTACACCTGTCTTCCACCTGCCACAGCAGTCTATGGGGCTGTTGTGATTATAAAGTGAGATTTCATTTGACACTCTTCCTACCCTGATGGCACATCTCTAGAAAAGCCTACCCCGAAATGCTCACCCATCCAATCCTGAAGCCTAGGGCTGAGTGTTGTGTCTTTAATTCATTCATTCCTCTGTGTTTCTGAGGCAAGAAGGAGGCATGTAGAATCCGGGCTCCAGTCAGCTCTCTGCATGCGTTTTTATTGCTTCCTGTCAAATCAAGGTTGCATGTTCTTTTTAGAATCCCTTTAGGAAGCGAAGGAAAAACACCAGGGCGCCCCCTGCGGGACGCATGGAGCAATCGCGGGTGCCCTCACTTGGGTTTGGGGCTTAAGGCTGCTCACCTGCCTGGGTCGTAAGGTCCCTTCTTTGTCACTGAGGTCAGACTACCAGATACCTCCCTGGAACATCCGCGGGGTTCGTGTTGTGGCGGACAGACCCTCAGGGTCAGACAGAGCGAGGCGAGGACGAGCCCTGAGGACAGGCCGTTCTTTCCCAGGCCGCTCCGTCGTCCTCAGCAAAGCAGTACAGACCCTCCCTCCACCCCGTGCCACCGCCACCACCACCCCTCCCCACGGGCCAACGAGACCTCCAAGCATGATCTCAGTACTTATTTCAGGCCGGTTTCACCTGATGACAATTTCCCTGAGTACCAAGGGAAAACCACTATAGATTATTTATTCTAAATAAGCCAAAACAACGTCCCAAATGGACACGCCTGGTGAAGGTTTTAGCCATGGGTTTAATTGAAACCACAGCTCGGAGGAGAGCACGGCTCTGTTTCAAGCTCCTAGATGGCTCCTGGCCGCAACGCTTTCCCACACTCAGGCCTGATGTGGTGTGGAGCTGGGCCATCACCTGGCCCCTAGGTCAGAAACAGGTGCTGGAGCTGTTGCCTCTTCCTCAGGTGGGCCTGGGGGTTTCACAGTCAGGTCAGCCACAACCCCTTGTGACTAGTGTTGCAATTTTTAAAAAGAAAGAGAAAAAGAGAGTCTCTCATCAAATGGCTTTCTTCCATGATTTTCTTCCTGCTCTCTCTCTACATCTCCTCACTCCCCTACCCCCAGCCATCTTCCCCCCGCCCTTTCCTTGTGGCTGTCTCCTCCAGCCATTAGATCATGCATGCCATCAGGGCAGAGACATGCCTGTATGCTCACCTCTGTATCCACATAGGAGGCCCATGTGTTCAATGAGTGGCAGAAGGTGACAATAAAACTACAAAAGGCCAGTTCGGGACTTTTGTAATAGCATGGCTAAATGACTACCTGAGTTCTCTCATTTCCCCCTAAAGTGGCTACCATGCACCTTTGGCTTGGAAGGTAGACAGGTGGCATGGAGAGAAGTATAAGATTGGTTCTTTGAGATCCCTGAATGCTCTTTCACAGAGGTGAGGTTTCCAGGAAACCAAACAAAGCCCGCCTTTTGGTCTCACCCCCTAGAGAGGTGGGACAGGCACCCTCCTAACACTAGGTTGCCCACTGGACTCTTGGGAGCCGCCTTGAACAAGGCCTGAGGGGACACCCGGTGCTCAACACTGAAACAGAAATCCGCCACTGTTTGATATTTGTCCTTCAAACCCCTAGGTCGGATTATAGATACAAATAAAATTAGGCCAAATGGTCCTTACCTTGCTTGGAAGCCATACTACAGATATGCAAATTAACTTGGGCAGGAGAGACCCGAGCAAATCTCACCATTGCTCTTGCGTCCAAGTTCCCATCATTCATTCACTGGGCCAAGCTCTGTGGAAGGTCTAGGGTGCCAGCAGTGTTCTGAGGGTCCTCAATTCCAGAGAAGGCCACGGCTGTACCTTTCAAAGCATTTATTGGCCATTGTAAGAGCTGAGAGATAAAGACCCTTAATTTTCACACAGAATAAAACAGAGCCTACCTATTACTCATTCAATCAGAAAAGCTTTGTGGGCATTCTGACGCCCGACTGATGTTGCTTGAAACAGAAAAGTTGGAAAACTGGAAAGAGAACTGATTTTCAAGCATGGGGGCTTGGAGTAAATGTCCTACCGTTGCCCACTCGCCTGCCCCCAATCAAGTATTTGGCTTTCTTATTTCAATGAACAGATAATTGATTGCCTACAAGAAGATCTACAGTCTTCTCAAGATTCCAAGCATCCCCTTTAGAAATGTCTCTAGAGCCGGGTGTGGTGGCTCATGCCTGTAATCCTAGCACTTTGGGAGGCTGAGGTGGACAGATCACCTGAGGTCAGGAGTTTGAGACCAGCCTGGCAAACATGGTGAAACCCCCGTCTTTACTAAAAATACAAAAATTAGCCAGGTGTGGTGGCACGCACCTGTAATCCCAGCTACTTGGGAGGCTGCGGCAGTAGAATCACTTGAACCCAGGAGGTGGAGGTGGCAGTGAGCTGAGATTATGCCACGCCACTCCAGCCTGAGTGACAGAGCGAGACTCCATCTCAAAAAAAAAAATGTCTCAAGAGTATCTGTGCCCTGTCAACTGTGATATGTGAAATGAAATCAGAGAGAGTGACATGAAAGCAGGGTCAGGAATAGCCCAACATCCCAAGCTTTCTCTTCGTTTTAAAGGACTTCAGCCTCCTCACAGGAGAGCAGCTCTCCACCGCAGCCTGCTGACCTCAAGCCCCTGCCTCCTCCATCCTCTTTCTCTCTGGGACCACACACATGGGAATCATAAACACAAAAGACCGTGAGACTCAGTATGGGCTTTTTTTGTTTGTTTTGCCTTGGTTGGGGCTGGGAAAAGAGATAACACCAGTCAGCTTTCACGGTTGCTACTGTTTTTAATTAACCCACTCTACTAGAGTAGGTACAGGGAAAGGCCAGATGGTTCTCCCCTTTTGTTTGGAGCTCTGAGCTTTCTCCACCCCTGTGTTATCGCCTGTTAAGTTTTTAAGATCCATCCAACTGGATGGAAGCAACGGCAGAGCCTGACTCTGCAGGAGTGCCTTTGCCACCCCTAGGGAGGCCTGCTCGAGAATGTGCCCTACTGAGAATCACTAGCAGCAGAGCAGGTGCAATGGATAAACATACAAGACAGGGGACTAGTGGGGCTGGGAATTGCACAGCCACACCCTGAAACAGAGAAGTGTATTACTAGGTCCTTCAAGACCAAAAACATCCCATCACAGCTTGTTGATCATTTCTTCTGAAATGCACAAAAAATATATAAAACAAGAAATTCCCCAGTGTCATTACCAGACTAGGAACTCAGGATTGAGCCTGGGACACCTTAGAATATGTTCTGCTTTCTGACATCTTCAGCCAGCATTGGTGGGAGTCACAACTGGTACAAGCTTTCCAGGGAGAAATTTGGAAAAATGCATCAAATGATCAGATATAAATCTATCTATTTAATAGATAAATTATTCTATTTCCGTAATTTATCTATGGCAAATGATCAGATGAATGCACTTTGTTTGTAAAAGTAACAAATGGAACAAACCTAAACATCCATGTGATGGTTCATCTTATATGTCAACTTGCCTGGGCCGAAGGATGCCCAAATTAAACATTATTTATGGACGTGTCTGTAAGGGTGTTTCTGGCGGAGATTAGCACTGGAATCAATGGACTCAGTAAGACAAGAGAGCCTTCCCCAGAGCAGGTGGGCATCATCCAAATCCCTTGAAGGCCTGAATAGAACAAAAAGCAGAAGAAAGAGGAATTCTTCTCCACCCCTTTTCAAAATCTTCCTCACTCACTGGTTGAGCTGAACCATCTCATCTTCTGCCTTCAGGCTGGGATTTATATCATCAGCGCCACTGGTTCTCAGGGTGTTGGACTCCAACTAAAGAAATATTTCATTGGCCTTCCTGGGTCTCTAGCCCGCAGAGAGTGGATTGTGGGTCTTCTCAGCCTCCATGATCATAGGAGACAGTTCTTAATTTTGTATACATATAAAAGTCATATTGGTTCTGTTTCTCTAGAAAACCCTGACTAATGCAATTCATATATCTAAGATTGGTATTGCAAGATCAAATCTATGTGAATATTCATATATACACCAAAAGTATAATGAATATTTTTATAACTTCCTGTTTTCATAAATTTACCCAATGAGTAAATAATCAGGGAGGAAAAAGCTGTTTATATTTTGAAAACAAAACAAAATATCTCCATCCCTAGTTTCATCTGGTTCTTCAGAATAGCCAGGATGTCTTATTTCATAGCAGACTTGCATGAGTGTCTGAGGGTTGAGAGTTTCTTTGTTTTTAAAAATCTTTTTAACTGCTCTATTTTTTCATGAATGAACTTCACTCATGGCCAGTCTTGTTTCACAAACTCATGTCCTCCACCACTCCCTGCACTGGATTATTTTGAAGTAAATCTGAGACATCATAGTACTTCATTCACAAATGTTTCAGCATGTCACCTCTAACACATAACATGCTTTTAGAAACATAACAATGCTACCATTATCATACCTAACAATTTAACAGGAATGCTGTAACATCGTGAAATACCCAGCCAGTGATACACTTCCCTGGGGCCATGTCTAACAACTCTGTTACCCCTGGGTGGGTTACCTAATCTCTTACACACTTACTTTCTTCATTTTAAAATGGAGAGGATATAGGATAATTGACTGTTAATGAGATAATTTACTTAAAGTGCTTAGCTTAGGGTCTGGCACATGGTAAAGGCTCCCCGACCTGGCGGCATCAGATCATTTGTGATGTTACACACATTTTCCTTTCGCCAGGCTTTGGTATGAATTAATCCTTACTTTGTAAATGTCCTGTTCATATTCTCTGGCCCTTTTTGTAGTGGGCAATAAGGATACCAGCATTGTATTATCCTTTTTTTGCAGAGGAAGAAACTGGGGCACAGAGTTTTTGACTTGCACGAGGGATTTAGCTAGCATACTCCATCAGCAAGTGGTGGGGTTGTGACTGGAGTCCAGGCGGCCCGACGCCAGGGCCACCTCTCTGAAATTCTTATGACCGCAGTCCCCTCTTGCGAGTACACAGTAAACAGGGCCTGCTGATCCCCACTCACCACCCTTGGACAGACTGCGGCAATCTCAGAAGCCCAAGAGTTTGGAACACATTCGAAAATGGCACTATCTCCACCTTCTCCGCAGCCGAAAAAGAAGAAAGATATCCTTGGCCTTAAGCTGGAGAGCCCCGAGAAGGTAATGTGTGCACCCCGGGGTGCCCGCCCACCCGTAAGGCTCCATTCTGGCCACCTGGGTAGGTTGCGGCAGCCTGAACGGGGCTCTGTGAGCTTCGGGCTGGACAGCGGTTCCTCAGCAGCCACTAGAGGGTGCAATGGCGCCGCAGGCAGGCACCGAAGTCCTTGTTTGCCGAGCTCAGGCGTGACCTTGTTTGTCCTGTGTCTCAAGAGAGGAAATGTTCATCTCTTTCTGAAGGTTCTTCACCCAATGGGCTGCTTTCTTTTCCTCTTGATGTCATCCTTTTACACAGGCAGGAAATTATGTTCACTTCTACTATCCTGTGGTCATTTAAAACCACAAACAAAGCTGATTGACCAGGAAGTCAGATAATTAAAAGAGCCATAAATTTTTGATAAAGCCTTGTTGATTGAAGAAAGCAAAGTAGCCAAATATCATGATTGACAGAGGAACCAGCAGCCTGAGAGGCTGAGCTCTGCAGATTGCAGTGGAAAGGCATAAGTTGGTTATTAAAACAAGTTGGCAAGCTGTGACCAGCATTTTGAAAAATTGAGCTAGTCTTGAACAAAATAGAACAAATAACATAGAACAGAGCTTTTTCCATTCCGTGTGTGCATACTGAGTTGCTTACTAAATTATGTTTCTCATTGTACTTCAAAGTTTTAAAAATATGAAAGCCTTGACCGGGCTCAGTGGCTCATGCTTGTAATCCCAGCCTCAGTGACAAAAGCAAAACTCTGTCTCAAAAAAAAAAAAAAAAAAAGAGAGAGAGAGATAAGAAGAAGAAATTTGGAGAAACGAGGCCATCAGAGAGGATGAGAGAATGAAAATACTCATCAGGACATAAAGCTTTGGTTGCTGTCAGACTGAGAAACAGCCCATTTACTAAGTGTGGGGGAAAAAAGCTATTGCACATGACCCTCATGTTTCTCTATAGCCTCAACCACAGATTGGGTTTTGCCCAACTTTTCAGTGGACCATACCACAAAGGTAGTGGATTTAAGGTGAAAAATATTTGAATGTTGACAAGATAATTGTCAGATGATTGTAGCAGAAGTCAGTTTTCATTTTTTAAACTGATAAGAAAATGTTTGTGATTTTGACAGGCACGGTAAACAAACAAAATTGTCATTTATGTTGCTCAAATGAGAATAAAATTTATTTCACAAATTACTGACTTTTTAACATTTACAGTTTAATCGTTCATTGTGGAAAAACAGCGGAAAGGGCATACACTATCCAAGCACAGGCTTCCATATGGGGCTTAGCCCACCATGACATGGGGATGACCCCCAGATCTCACCCACCACGACATGGGGATGCCCCCAGCCCTCACCCACCATGACATAAGGATACCCCCAGCTCTCACCCACCATGACATGGGGATGGCCCCAGCTCTTATCCTATCGTCCTCTTCTCTAAGCCTGAGCTCAACCGGGTGTCTAGAACGCTAACCCTAGCCTCATCCTGCAGCAGAAAATAGGTGTAGGAATGAGGAGATGTGGAGCAAAACAAGTCATCTTCCAGCCATAGGTGTCAGTCCAGCAACTCTTAGCCAGTCGTGAGAGTACGCTTCTTTCTTCTTGAGCCTAGTTTTGGGCCTGAAATCAGGAAAGATCTATTTACTCCTTTTCTGATGTGGTGGGAGATGGGGGCTGAGGAGGAAACCTGCCATGGGAATGCGAAAACCTCTACCTTGCCGTCAGTTCATCTGCTGGTATATCCCTGAGGCTTCCATTTCTCTTGGGTTATCTTTGCAAGGTGGTTACGCCAGAGCATCACAGGTGAGCAGTGGCAACTGTCACTTTTCCTATAAAAGCCCCAGAGGAAAGGTGAATTTGGATGACAAGAGCCAGGGCTCTGAGGTGCTTCTCAAGTGGAGAGCCCCTCTCCAGGGACAGCCCAGGAGATGAGGGTGGAATTGTATTGGTGAACAGCAGCATTTCTCAGAAGTCCCTGGGTGTATGGGAGGGGCCATCCACACACAGAGTTCCCATCTCCCAGAATAATACCACTGGAGATGTGTAGCCTCTAACATTCAGACCCAGCAGCCACCGCTCCTAGAGCCATGGTCACCCTCTGTAGCTCACTCCAGAACTCATCTGGAACAGCCTCTGTTCTTCAGGGAAACCAGGAAGGAATTTTCCACTTTACACAGCCCCAGATCAATACCAAACAAGCATGTGTTGGAGGGAAGTTTATAAATAAAAAACAGGACCAAGTGCCGAGGAAAGGTCAACCAACCGTGACGTGGCAGGAAGTGGTCTGCGTCACTATGGGGTGCTGATGGGTGTGGGGGGCCCTGGGGGCTGAGGCTCCCTGAGCACGTTCCATATTTTGGCAGGCCAGCTCCTCACGGCATCCCACGGTTTGCCAAGCACTTTTCGCATGTATATCTTCATCTTGCTTGGGTCCTCCGGGGAAAGATCACACCTTCCTGGGCCCTTTATTTACGTGACTGGGTCTCTCCCAGGGCCTCTCTCACGAGCCGACTCAGGGTATTTGAGGGGAGATACCAAAGGAAGTGGGTTTTGTGGCTGACTCAGTCATTATAGGAAGGTGAATGTAAAGATAACCCAGCGACTCAGCACCTGTATTTCACCTCTCTGGTCCAGTCTCCTCTCTCAGCCCTACCTCCAGGTCAGCCCCTGGGGATTCCCAGGGGAGTCTCTAATTCCCTCAAGCCAGGGTCTTGGAAAGGAGTGATGAGGGTTTACAGCTAATTCATAGTATTAAAAAACTTTGTGAATCATTAAATTATAAATTGGCCTGTGATGAAGACACACTGACTCCTTGGAAACGGACTTCACTTTGCTTGGAGTAGAATTCTGAAGCCCACCCCACAAAGGACTAGGGATAGGACCCCACTGACCTCATATTTGCACCAAGCCCAGCTGGAGAAACGGGAGAGAATTGAGGGTGGCCTTCAGCTTTCCTATAAACTACCTTTTTGTCCCTTAGCCATTGAACTCTTAAACTTCCTTTCTTATACAAACTTGGACTTGAGACCATGAGCAGAGCTGTTACCTGCCAACCTGCCTACATGTCAGCGGTGATGCCAGGCTACTTACTTTAATTATTTGTATTCTTGCTGCATTGCATCCCTATTATTTCATTAGGAATTAGTAGAACTTTAAAAAGTTTCTTTGCATCTCGATTTCTCTCTCCAACATGGGAGTCGTCATTCCTCATGGAGGATTTGCTAGTTTAATTAAAACAGGCTGTTTGTCCTGTTGCACCCAAGAGGAAAATGGGCGTTACTGATCTGTTCCGCACTCTGTCTCCTCACTCGCTGCTGTTCTCTTCTCTGGGCTGGTCTCTGGAGGCTGCCTGCAGTGCTGGAGCGGGCAGGGTGGCTGCAGACGGGCTGAGGACGCTTCCCCCTTCCTTCTGTGAAGTGCATATGAAACCAGGCCATGCCAGGAAACCCCATGAGGGCAGTGGGCACCACCTCTGGCCGCTTGACTAACCCTGGTGCAATAAGATCTGGACCGCAATGGGTGAATGGTCACTGGCTCGTGGTTTGGTGAGGATTTGGGGAATACCCCCACCCTATTCAGATTTGAGGGCATCTCAGCACCCTTCCCCTTCCTTCCCAGCCATTTCCCTCTGCAGGATGGAGGGAGCCAGAGGCAGCTGCAGTGTGGGGAGAGTGGGAGAGGTGCGGGGATGTGTCCTCTCTGAAGGGTGTGCCTGCGAATTTTAGAAAATGGATTCTCTAGCAATTAATTATTTATAAGCGAATGACCACACTCACAGGACATCAGTCGAGGCTGTCAGCAAAACAGAAAGCTGACCCGTCAAAAGAAAAGGTATTTTCTGGAAACCTCTGACTTCCCGGAGACCAGCACTCTTGGTGAATTCTTTAACTGGAGTTTTATAAGTCAAAAAGCTTCCCTCTTTCCAATATGTGTCTCTACTTTCTTTTTATTGAAAAGTATCAAAAATGTAATAGTAGTAATGAATTATGTTAGCCATTTTTTAATGCTGTTATTCTTAAAATGTATTTTATGTCCTACCTCAGAGCAATGGGGAGGCAATGGGAAGGCAATGGGGAGGCATAGCTTAATGGGCACAGAATTTCAGCTTGAGAGGATGAAACAATTCTGGAATGGATGGTGGTGATGGCTGCACAAAGGCGAATGTACTTAATGCCACTGAACTATACATTTAAAAATTGTTAAAATGGTAAATTTTATGTTCATATAGTTTACCAAAATAAAAAATTTAAAAAGCAAATGTTAAATAAAGAGTGGACCAATGTCAAGTCGAGGCCTCCATAGGATGCTGAACAAATGTGTAATGTGAGGTCACCTTGGAACATAAATTCTTCAAAGACAGGAGCAGGCTCCTTAGCACCTGAAAGTCCATCCCACAATGGGCACCACCCACCGCCTATGAATAAGAGCACAGCGCCTCCCGACCCACCCTGCTCCCCACGCCATCCCAGGGCCACAGGCCTCCTGACATTCTCTGGCTCCCCCTCTCGCCCCTGCCGGCTGGCTCTCAGGGCTGACTCCCTTCCAGCCCCCACTGACTGCTTACTAAGTCTCAGTGTCAACATCCCACAGCTTCAGAGGGTTGAGCTATGCCTAATTCCCTCAGGCCAGGGTCTTGGAAAAAAATGATGAGGGTTTACAGCTAATTTTTAGTATTAAAAATCTTTGTGAATCATTAAGTTATAAATTGGCCTGTGACAAGGGCACACTGGCTCATTGGAAACTGACTTTGCCTTGCTTGGACTAGAATTCTATCATCTGTGTGCTAATTGTGTCTCTCACAGGCTGCTCAGAATTCTGGTTGACGTGTGTCTAAAAAGGAAAGGAAAGGAATTCCTGCTTGCTTTTGTTTGACAGATAAAGCTGCTCTAAGCATGGAAGGGTGACTAAGAGGTAGTCATGGCCACACCCATGGGTCCCCACTGGTCTAGGTGACTTTCGACTCGCTTCTGGAAGCACAGTGCTAAGGCTGTGGTCACAGCTCTTTGTCTGCACTGGCAGAACGAGAGAGACGCAGACACAGCAAATGACCCCCGAGCACAGGGCCCTGCGGACACTGGACAGGCATGGACAAATACTGCTATCCTTGCCAACCCTCTCCTGGTGCTAGACTGCCCTCCTGTGGTCCCTCGACAGCACAGGCTCCCATCTCAGACTCCATGGGTGCCACATCATGGGCAAACTTCCGGGCATGTCCACTGCCATTTCTAAAACCCTCCATGTCCTGTTCTCAAGGGGCCCAAGTACTGTATCCATCCAGGCCTCAGTGAGTGGGCATGTGTCAATAAGCCCATAGGCTAAAGAGGGCCTTCTGCAGAAGCCGTGTCTTTCCCTGAAGAAGCAGCTCTGATAGAAGCAAACAAATGACAACAAACACAACAGACCCTCTCACTAGTATGCAACTGCCAGCTTCAGAGTGGACGGCCCCGATGAAATGTGTCCTCCTCCAGCTGTGAGCCACCGCGCAATGATAGACCCTCCATCAGTGCATGATGAACCTCGTGTCCTCCCACCCGCTCACCTGCGGTGCGGTAGCAAGGTGTGTGCTGTGGCAGCTGGACCGGAGGAGACGGCCGACACCTTCTGGGTGGCATGTGGTATCTCACTGTCTTCCAAAACTTGGTCTTCACACACTGTGACTGCTCCGTGAAGTCCCCATGCCACCGGATGGCACCGTGCTTCTGTTTGATGTACTGAATTGACTCCGGCATGACTGTGTAGTCCTCGATTTTCTCCAGCTCAATGAGAATAACCTTCATCCCGTCCTGGATCAGGGCATTGTAGACCGCGATTTGTTCTTCCGACAGGTTCTTCAACAGGCCAAAGCCCAGCGATTCGGGGACCACAATGACAATCAGCCTCCTGCACAGCTTAACGTTTTCATCGATGACATTGGCCACAGCTGGAAATAAAGAAAGAAGGCTCAGAAGAACTCACAGTTAAAACAGCTCGGGTCTTAACGCTAGTGAGAATATTGGAAACAGGCCAGGAGAAAATTGACTTTTTTTTTTAAATGAAGTCTCGCTGTGTTGCCCAGGTTGGAGTGTAGGGATGTAATCTCAGCTCACTGCAACCTCCACCTCCCAGGTTCAAGCAATTCTCCTGCCTCAGCCTCCTAAGTAGCTGGGATTACAGACATGTACCACCACGCCCAGCTAATTTTTGCATTTTTAGTAGAAATGGAGTTTTACCACAAGCTGGTGTCGAACTCCTGACCTCAAGTGATCCGCCCATCTTGGCCTCGCAATGTGCTGGGGTTACAGGTGTGAGCCACCGTGCCTGGCCAAAAATGTACTTTAAAATAAACATGACTTAGTCAGGAATGAATTAATACAAGTTTTGGGGTTTTTTTCTTTTTTTTTTTTTTAACATTTGTCACCTCTTCTTGAAGGCTTTGTGGTTTTCCCTGAAGCCTTGGTCCTCTATAGTCATGAATCATGTTTTGCATGTGGTTTCTTTGTATGTCACTTTCCCTGGCCAACAAGTATCTGATGGTGCCTAACTCTGTATCCCCAGACTAGCTGAAGGTCTGGTGTATATTAGCAGATGAACACATTCTTAAAAATAGATGTTAAAAGGATAGGAAACATGTAGTTAGCTGAAATGTTGCATTAATCTTGAATCTGTGTTTTCCTTTTGTTCTTTATAGTTATTTAAATGACCAGGATATATGTGACTAATTTAGAAACCAAATAACATGCCCTGATAATTGCTTGGGAAAGGGAGGGTTCTCTAAATACCCAGCTCTGCAGATGCTATTCAGTCTACAGTTGCCTCTCATAAGAAATAAGAATAGACTGGAACCTCCCTGAGGACAGGCCCTTCTGCTTGGCTGATTTTCGTATTCCTAGTGCCTAGAATACTGTCTATCACATAGAGGTTTTCAATAAATATATGTTGAATAAGTGAGTGAACTGGCATTTACTGGTGACTAGAAAAGAATGTTTATTTCAGATTTCAGCCATTTTGCTGTATAGCCTTCCAAGAAGGAGAACAAAGGGACAGGAAGGCACTGTTGTGTGAGTGTCTAAGGTGTGCTGAGCTCCATGCCAGGGGCCCCTTCTCAGGTTTTCTCATTCAGTTCTCTCATCTGAGTCAGGGAAGCACCCCTATCCCCATTTTACAGATGAGACAACTGAGGTTCAGAGATGTTAACTGAACTGTCCAAAGCCACCTTCCTATCAAATGGGAAAAGTACACTAAAACTTCCATTTTATTTAGGGAGGGGAGGGGCAAGTAGGGTTGAGGTTTATAAAATCAGCTTTAAGCACTACCTGATTTACATTGTTCAAACCCATGGAAAACACCCAGCAGTTCGTCTCAGGGACGTGAGGGCGAATGACCTCTCGCCACCTTTCAGTCCTTTAGCCACACTACATCACTGGCCACCTGTTTCTGTGAACGGCTTAACCAGGCAACTCACTCAAAGTGAGATGCGTGCTGCTGCAAGCAGGAATCCCAGGCACTGCGGGGCAAGGAGGAGCCTAGAGCAGGCAGCTAGCTTGGGCCTAACCTCCTTGGCTGGGGGCTGGGCGCTGGCGGGCAGGGGGCGCTGGTCATAGACTTCCTGTGGTTCCATGGGGAAGGCAGGTAGAGTCACCGCCATTAGTAAAGTGGAGGAACAGAGGGGTCGCTCTCCTTTTATTTGTTATTTTTATACCTCACTTAAAACACACCTTGTCCAGGGAATTCATCTCTGCCGAATATAAACAACTTATATCCACATTGTCTCTCCAACACCTCAGGCAGGATCTTCAACACGAGGGCATCCACGGCATGCCTCTGGCTTTCCTTGTGGGGCTTGGGGTATAAGACATAGGCATCATACAGCTTCCCATCTGAAAAGGAATTGGACACGCTCGTGGAATTGTTGCTACCAAATTCTCTCATGTTAACAAACCAGAAACCTGAGCGGCTACCATGGTGTCCTTTGGCCTGGGTTCCATGACTTCTGAGTGCCCAGTTGGCTGACTTGGTGCCAGGGGCTGCCAAGCAACATCATCTCCTCTCACAAATGGACCCCTGAGGGAGGTGGTCTTATCCCCAACGTGCAAGAGTGAAGCTGAGGCTGGGTAGGCTGCATCACATCTGCAATCCCTAACCCTACCCCACGTCTTTTGATTCTAAGTCCACCACTCCCTGTGATGTGGCCAGAAATGAGAATTAAAGGCAGGAGACTCGTCCAGCGCAGTGGTGCATGGCTGCAATAAACAAGCTGAAGCAGGAGGATAGCTTGAGGCCAGGAATTCAAGACTACCCTCAGCAACATAACAAGACTCTCCAAAGAAAATAATTTTTAAAAAGTTAGCCAGGCATGATGGCTCAGGCCTGAAATTCCAGCTACTCAGGAGGCAGAAATGGGAGCTTAGGAGTTCAAGGACGTGGCCAGGCATGGTGGCTCATGCCTGTAATCCCAGCACTTTGGGAGGCCAAGGCAGGTGGATCACCTGAGGTCAGGAGTTCAAGACCAGCCTGGCCAACATGGTGAAACACTGTCTCTACTAAAAATACAAAAAATTAGTCAGACATGGTGATGGGCACCTGCAATCCCAGCTACTCAGGAGGCTGAGGCAGGAGAATCGCTTGAACCTGGGAGGTGAAGTTTTCAGTGAGTCGAGATCACACCATTGCACTCCAGCCTGGGCAACAAGAGCAAAGCTCTGTCTCGAAAAAAAAAAAAAAAAAAAAAAGAGTTCAAGGATGCAGTGAGCTGTGATCCCACCACTGCACTCCAGCCTGGATGACAGAATAAGACCACATCTCTAAAACAAACAAAAAAAGGATCTCTAAAATAAACAAACAAAAAAGCAGGAAACTCTAGCCATTTACCCATGGTTACCCTCAGCGTGTCCTGTGTGACAGAGCACTGCCCTAACTGCACCAGGCAAAACTGGATGACTCCCTCCTGATTCAGACCCACCAGTGAATTCCGTCACTACAAACCCATAGACTCACATCTGTGAAACGAGAAAAAGCAATTGAGCAGACTCTAGTAATCTGCAGTGCCGTTCAGAGAAGTCGAACCCAGTGGCGCATGTCATCGTCGTCAGTATTTATTGAGCAACCTCAAAAGCAGCCCCTGCATTGGCCAGTGCAGAGATGAACAAGACACAGATCTCACTGGGCAGACCATTCACATGCACAGAAATTAAACAACACAAGACACTACGAGGCAACGAGAGTCAAATGAACAGAAAAGACAGCAAGAAACAAACATCCCCACGGTCTGGAGTTCTTGAAAAAAAAATTCACAATGAACATGGGACCACTCCTGGATTTTTTTTTTTTTTTTTTAGATGGAGTCTCACTCATGTCTCTCAGGCTGGAGTGCAGTGGCGCCATCTTGGCTCACTACAACCTCCGCCTCCCAGGTTCAAGCGATTCTCCTGCCTCAGCCTCCTGCGTAGCTGGGATTATAGGCGCCCGCCACCAGGCCCGGCTAATTTTTGTACTTTTAGCAGAGACGGTGTTTCGCCATGTTGGCCAGGCTGGAGCTCCTGGATTTTAAAGGGTGGGAGAGTTTAGGGGAAAAAAGTGAGGGTCTAAGAAAGGATGGTAAACAGGCTTCCAGGGGAGCAGCTTCAGAAGGGCATGAAAGGAGGAATAATTCCCTACTCAGGAATCGTGTGAATGAATAAGGAACTTCAGCAGGGCCAGAGGGCTTGAGTGGAAGAAGAGGTAAGTGTGGGCGTCTCATTAGAAAACGCGATTTCGAGCTTTGGGCTGTTTAGAAATTCAGACAGCATAGTAGGTACTAGAGTGGGGTGGCGTCCTTTTCTATTCCCTTTATATGAGAGTTTGTTGGATGAGCAGACTTGCAGAGAGGTGATTTTAAGATTAATCAGGGAAAGGAAAACCTTGCATTCTTCTAGTTTTCATCCAAATAATAGTAATGAAAATGTGCACAGATCTTGACAGCTTACATATCACCATTTCTCATTCCATCAATTCTCACACCAACCACTGCTGACCTTCGGGTCCCTGCTCACCATTCTTGGCCATCTCTTATGGAGAATGGTAACACACACACACACACGCATGCACATGCATGCGCACACACACGTGCACACTCCTTGTTTGCCTCCCCACCCCATTATGAAAGGAAGCTGTGTAAGAGTGGAGACTTTGTTGGCGCCCTGCCCTACCCTCAGCCCCTGAAGCAGGACTGGGTGCAGAGGAGGCCTTCATCAGTGCTCACCAAATATCCAAATGAAGCTTGATTTTACGGAGGCTCAAAAAGCTTATATCTATGTTGGGGACGAAGCTGAGGTCAGACTCAGCTTTTGAAGTAGGATCACAGGGCAGGTACAAAAGGGATAACTAATTTGTGTCTTGAATTGGCAAAAACCCAACATAGCTGAAACTCCTTGTGGAATCTTAAAGGTCACTGATCAGGGCCACCACTCAAATAAGTGGATGCTTTTCTGTGTAAAATTTCATAACACACATTTGACTTTCCAAAGCCAGTGGATTTTTTTTCTATAGATAGAAAATGAGGAAAGAAACATTTCATAAGCTTCTTATGTTTCTGAACTTTTGGAGAAGGAATTCGATTTTCCCATTTAAAAATGTGATCATATTAATCCTTTGGTTTCTGATGAAGGGCTGGGTGAGTTGATGCTCGGTTCACCACAGAGAATAACCTCTCTGGTAAATACAGTATTTCCTGGTCTATTCTAAACTACAGCAGAGATGCAGGCTTATTGCCACTTGTCCCAGACCTTGCCACTAGTTATCTCTCTTCTTTCAATCTGTTTCTCTTTTTTCCTACTGTTTCTGATTTTTAAAACAAACAAACCTTGTGTGCTAAGTGTATTCTCTCTTTTGCGAATGTTCCCTGTTCTGTGTTTCTAAACAAGGTGTCTGAGGATATAGGTACTTGTTGCTCTCCAACTTCAGGATCAGAAGACATTTGAATAGGAAGAAAGTCTCACACCTTTTAAAAATTCAAAATGTACAAATGTGCCCAATTTTTTGGTCACCTTTTTTTTCTGTCTGTCTGACTAAGCTTTTGAGTAGAAATAGAACTTGCTGATGTTGTCAAAATGTAGTGAGTTTTCATCACTTTCAAATGACTAATTCATAATTTACTGACCAATACATTAATAGCAAAAGATCAAGTTGTAGTCTTTTGCTTTTTGCATCAGGCCTCTGGTTTTGAAGAGCCTTGCCAGGCAACAGCACCTCAACATTTCCCAGCTTTGCTTCTCATGATCAACCGTGTGGGACATGGTTCTATCCTCAAATTATGAGTAAGGAAGCTGAGACCAGCAAGAATGTGTGATCTCTCCACAGTCTTCCAGCTGGTGAGTGCATAGCCTTGATGTAAACCCAGGTCCACTGCTCCTTTTGCTGTGACTAAAATGAGAAATGGGAGCAGGAAATTTCACAAAACTTATCCCTGATTAGTCCTGTGCAGCTGTGTCAGTCTGAATTTTCCAAAAGTAGCCCCAGCAGAATTTCCAGTCCCACATGTTCTTCCAGAACTTTGCCACACCCTCACAAAGCAGCAGAGTCTATTTCCACTCCCTTAAAATTGTTATGTCCTTCTTGGTCTTGGCAAAAATATGTAAAAGCTCATTCACATAAATTAATAGCTATGAAATATTGTCTAAAGATTATTCAATTCCCTACTTTCTCTCAATATGATATTGCTAAATTTTAGGCCTGATCAAACCAGAACAGTGGAAAATTCAGATTCAATCTGGCCTCCACGCAAATGCTTTTACTGAACTGCAGGAGGTTTGGTGGGTTTAGCCCCAATATGCATAGAAAACACTAGAAGAAAAGCCACACAAAACACGCTATGACCTTTACCATGGGAAAGTTGTTGCAGTCAAGCTTCCCTACACCATGCCCTTTTGAAATGAGGACTCCCTATGGAAAAGAAAAAAAAATCTGCCTTTGGAAATTAGTCTCAGAAAAAGTCATGTTCTCTCATGAAAATCTGAAAGGTTGTTGTGAACGGCACACAGTGGATCTTGTCATTGCCTTTGCTTTAGCTTGAAAAGCAAATTCACCTTTAATAATTGTTAAAGGTGTCATTAACTCTACCCCGACTTGTTTTCCCGTTGTCCCCTTGGTTTCCCTTTGATCACTCCAACTGTTTGGCTTGTCTTCGTTTCAACCATTCTACCCTACATGCACATTCTCCAAATACCTATCTGGAGTAAGGCCAGGCATTTTCAAATCTCTCTAGGAGATCTGTACACAGATCCTTCCATCCTCATACACACACGCACCCCTGCCAGGAGAATTTTTAAAGCTCCAGTGGCTTGCTAGAGAAGATATAGAACTTGCTGACTTCAACCAGGGCTGTAAATGGCTCCTCCTAAAATGGTGAGTCATGCACACCTAATTATTAATTGAGTGATACACTTAGCTAACCTAGTCAGGATAAATGACTTATCCTACGAAGGACATTATTTCTCTCTTATTTTCATCCATTAATCAGTATTTCCTGATTTAACTCAGAAAATATCCTCAAGGGGAACAAGGACATAAACAGGATCTGGGACTAATCTCAGAATCTCATCAGTAGCTCACTGTTAAAGCCAACACACAGAGATATTACAGGGCAGTTCTCATAGATGGAGCTGTAGAGAATTTCATCATAAAATGCACACATACTTTTCTGAACTAAGCAAAATAAAAATAAAGAAAAAAAGGACCCCTGGCTGCCTGTTGGCCTCCATCGCCAAATCCTCTGCCCACTGGTGCAGAATCTGGGCTGCGTCCCAGTCTTGGCAGAGGGCAGGGCTGCCTAACTCTCTCATCTGCCCAGCCCCCGCTACTCCGTGTGAGTCACTATTCCTGTTTTCTCTTCCTGCTAAACTCGACCTCACTAGCAGCTTCCCCACACACTCTGCACAACACCCATAAGTCACGGCTGTAGTCACGCTTCTGGGAGTTGCAATGACTCAGTGAGAGAGTCACTGAGTCACTCAGTGAGAGAGTCCCTGACAGAGTCAGTGAGAGAGAGAGACTGTGAGAGAGACACGCCACGGGGCCTGAGCTTCCAGGAAGAATACGTAAAGTGACGCAGGCTTCTGTTAGTCAAAAAGTAGAAAGCAACTGAACCACTCAACTCTGTGTCAGAAAACAATCAGTGGTAGGGGACTGAACTGTCTTCTTCTCAAAGACGCAAGCAAGCGAACAGTCATGGGTGTGCTTAGACGGGGCGGCCTCTGCAGATGCCAGAGCCAAAACCAGAGACCCCCTCCCCATGCCCAGTCAGACTATCCACAGTGCTAGGAGCACTTCAGGTTGCACTGGACACTTAAGGTTCCGATGACTTTCGTCATTAAAAAGGAGTTTATTGCTTTCTACATTGCGCAGGGTTGCTAATTCTGATTTCTGAAATTTAATTTGGAAAAAATCCAAGTTAGGATAGCTATGTTTTATCAAACATGTGGACAACAACTGTGCTATGTATTTTATGTGCAAAGCAAGCACTTGATGCTAGTGACCTCTTTTATGTTTTAGCTGGCCCATAAAACATTCTCAGACACCCAGTTTCCCTCCCTTTCCTGCTCTTGTCGCTCAGGCCTCTGGACTTAAAACGTATAAATTCGTGCATCTCCACACAGATCAGCTGCACCAGGCTTCTTTGGGCTTATATTAATTTTTTTCATCTAATTAGGGGACATTAGAGCAGATTTATTACCTTTGCAAGGCCTTAATAGATTGTATCTGTTCTGAGACAAAACAAAACAAAAGTAGCATAAAGAGTCACGAGCACCATGGTGGGAAATGCCAGGCTCTCAGAGAGTCAGGATCACACTGAGGCATTTCTGTGCCAAACAGCACTGGCAGGACATAGGCCCACAGACTAAAATCCACAGCTGTGGTGTTGGGGATGTTTTGACCTCCAGACAAGCAATAGAGGCCACCCTGTGCCCCAGGCCCCAGCTGAATGCTTCCCTGTACTTCAACTCAGTTATTCCCATTGTCAAAAACCAGGATTTTATCACTTTCCCTTTCTTTGTTTCTTTCTTTTTTCTTTCCTTCCTTCTTTTTTCCCTTCCTCCCTTCTCCTCCCTCTCTCTCCCCTGCTTTCTTTAGTTTCTTTTCTACAAACCTCCCTTCTTCCCTCCGTTTTCCCTCCCTCCCTCCCTCTCTCTTTTCCTTTCCCCCTCTCTCTCTCTTTCTTTCCTCCCTCCCTGTCTCCTTCCTTCCTTCCTCTATTCCTTTCTATGGCTGAGAAATAGAAGAAAGTTAAACATCTTTCTAAGTTTACATAGGGAGTAAGTGGAGAAGTCATATTCAAACTTGGTTTGATCTCTCTCCCTATTTCAGAGTTGAAGACTTAAATCCCTTCAGGCACCAAGTACAGGGCCTAGAGAGAGCTCCAACCACAGGCAGCTCATCCCTCTCCATGACCCAGTTTCTGAGAAAGTACCCACAGTGCTGAGCACACATCATGGATGGAGAGCACTTTGCTCTCGGACAAACTTTCCCACAGTGGACGGAGGATGGACATGGAAACTTTTGTAACATGGTTGCAGCAGGACTTAGGAGATGATCTCCTCCTGCAGCTTAGCAAATATTTCCTCAATCACTACAAGCCTGCAAGCCTTATCTGACCAAATGATGCTGGTGATTAGGGACAAATCTTTTCTCTAAAGCCTAGGCAGCTCCAAGGAGATTCCTTTCCCTAAATTTGCCAACAATGTGGTAAAATATGACAAAGTATATTTGAAATCGTTGTATATGTATAAGAGGATACCAATTTTGAGGAATTTTTCAGTGATTACACACACTTACCTTCTATGGCCTCTGTAGAATGGAAGGCACTTCGATACCAAAGAACAATGTCAATCTTAAAAATATTGTATATGTACACAACAGACACAGCCACAGCCACCAAGGCGATAAGCCCTCCTATCAAGTAAGCTCGAAAATCTGGAGCTACAAATGATAGCAAAAAAAAAATAATTATTATAATTATAATAATGAAACAAAGAGTCCATTATATACTTTACTAATACAGATCACATTATGAATGCCAAATGAAAGATTTTGGATGTCAGTGAGGGCACTGCTTAAACATTTCTTTAAAGTCAAAAAAGTGGTATGGGAGCAGAATAATCTGATCTGGACCATGATTGTTAGGAAACAAGTCAGCTCCTGGGAACTTATGAGAGTAAAAGTCTGCAGAGCCCTAGTTTCCGGTGGTAGACACAGCATGGACCCAACTGGACGAGGACTGCTTTCAAAACACACATGTCCAGGTTCTGCTGAGTCAACACGAGACTGTCCAGAGGTGGCGCCTGAGTATGTTCATGGGGCACCGTCTGCAGCTGGTTCTGCTGCCCGTTCTTGATTACAATCCTATTGTAACTGCTTTCCCAGCCATTCAAAGTTGAGCAGCTGGACTCCCATCATCCTTAAAGAGCCAACAGTTGTCCCCTCTGGAAGCCAGCATGGCTGGCTCCACAAGACAGGCCAAGAGCCGAACTCTCACCTCATCCTTTCTGTGCCATTGATTTCCAGGCTGGGTGCCTGTCCGAGAGCCACAGTCTCAGAAAGAATGTTTACACCCTAGCCTGCTTCATGAGTACATGCAGAGCAATTATGAGCCCAAGTGGTGGGCAGGAGATGGCCAAGGAGCAGAACCAGCTCCTCTGGAACCTCGAGTCCCTGAAAACATGCTCCTACACATCCAAGAAAAGGAACAGCATGGCTTCTGCCTCACCACAGCCCAAACCCATACCACCAAAGAAGACCCTCTAAGAAGGAAAGAACTAGAAAAGGGGAAGAGGGAGACAGGAAGAAAAGTCCTCCCCATTCTTAAAACCCACCTCACACACCACTTCCTTCTTTAGCCCCTTCCTCATCCTCCAGTCCTCACTGGATGGTGGGGTGGGCAGAGGAGGGGAGGAAGAGGGTTTTTTTTTTCTGAGCCTCTAGAGCACTTTAATTTTTTAAAAATTTTATAGGTACATAATAGTTGCACATATTTATAGGGTATGTGTAATATTTTGACACAAGCATACAATGTGTAATGATCAAATCGGGGTAATTGGGATAACCATCACCTCAAACATTCATCATTTCTTTGTGCTGGGAATATTCCAAATCCATTCCTCTGGTTATACTGAATTATACAATAAATTATTGTTATCTATAGACATTTTGTTGTGCTACCAAACACTAGATCTCATTCCTACTATAAAACTATATTTTTTTCTTTTACCCATTAACCAACCTCTCTTTATCCTCACTTCACCACTACCCTTCCCAGCCTCTGGTAACCACCATTCTTCTCTCTACCTTTATGAGATCAATTTTTTTAGTTCTCACATATGAGTAAAAATATGCAATATGTGTCTTTCTGTGCCTGGCTTATTTCACTTGACATAATGGCCTCCAGTTCCATCCACTTTGCTGCAAATGACAGAATTTCATTCTCTTTTATGGCTGAATAATATTCCACTTTGCATCTATGACAGAATTTCTTTACCCATTCATCCATTGATGGATGGACACTTAGGTTGATTCTACATCTTGGCTATTGTAAACAGTGCTGCAATATACATGGGAGTTCACATATCTCTTTAATATGCTAATGTCATTTCTTTTGGGTATATAACCAGCAGTGGGATTGCTGGATCATACGGTAGTTGTATTTTTAGCTTTTTGAGGAACCACTATAATGTTTTCCACAGTGGCTATAAAATACTCATTAAAGAGCTTATTGCCACCTGCCCTAGGCCACGCCATGTCGTAAACATCTTGAGGCCCAAGATTTCTCATTTACTATTGCACATCTTTAAATACATGGCACAATAACTAAGAACACATTTGGTGCCAAAAAAATTAAGTCATTGAGTAAGTCCCAATGCAGCCAGTATAGATGCACTGCACTACACACCGGTGCCCAATCCAATCCTGGGCACTTGTGAGAACCTCTCACTTCAATCATAAGACAGATCCTTCCTGCTTTCCCATCCTCTACTCCTCTTTGCCCTTTCCCAGCTCTTGTTATAATTCTTTCTAGGGGTAACATTGCCACCTCTCCCTTTGGGACGACTCGTGTCTGGGAATATTTAGTGTCTGTTTCAGAGATCTTGGTTTTGTTAACTGTCCTGATAAGAAGACCATGCCCACAATACTAATGAGGCTCAGAAAGCCTCTGGCACATAGACAGGAGTGATGCTCTAAAATTCTCGGGCTCTTCACTCATTGCCTTCAGGAGTGCTGATGCCCTCTGCTCTGTAAACAAGCTAAAAGAGAATGAAATTGGAAATAGGACATCAATGAATACATTCAGAGGGACTCAGGGTTTTGAAATAGAAATAAATGGGGAGCCCATTGTTGAAGTACTAGATGTCCTGTTAAAGGTTAATGGTGGTATTCACCATCTGAGTCATTTGACTACTACTAGCCTTCAACTGAGATGGTGGGTGAGCATAAGTAATACGCGAATTCACAGAAGAGCACACCTGATTTAAACAACTTTCTAGAGACCCTGCTTCAGAAAAACCAAATAAGGTTCAAATCTGGAGGTGTCTTTAACAAACATAAGGAAGTCAAATGGAGAAGCTATAACCTTAGCTCTGTCCCCAAGTAAACCAACAAGAGGTTTGGATTTAAGAGGGTGAAGTTCCTGGGAACTCAGGACAAACAAAACTAAGTCAGCAGAAGCGAAATACTCTACATTTGAGATAAAATGAGCATGGCCAGGAACTAAGGGATTTAAGAAGCATGAGCTTAAAACAAAGGGGATAAAGTACTCCATCCCTCCACAAGCTTGACAAGTGTTAACTAACTGGTCACAGCATTAGCTCCTCTGAGCTTGGACTTGGCCTCAGAATCCTTCGGAACACAGTGCTTTCAAAAAGTTCAACAAGTCAGTATTGGGATGGAAATCACTATTGGTCAGCTTCCATCTATATTATCCAGTAAAGAACTCAAACTTCTATGTTGGGACAGATTTAAGTTGCAACCACTTCAGGTCTCGTGGACTCTCCAAGGCTTCTTACAACTGCTTCTCCTCTTTTCTCTGGGGTGGACCCTGAGTCTCTCTCTCTGGCCTAAGCGAGGCTGCATTTCTGCTGTAAGCCAATGGAGAGTCAGAAGGGAGGAAACGCCAGCAGGCTCTGCTTGGGTGAAAACAGGTTTTCAACCTGTCCCCACACCTACCGCACGTTTCTGCACTTGTCTCAAAGTCACCTCCTTCATCACAATATGAGCTCACAAAAGACCCGCCTTTGTCTCTGATCTGGCTCTCTGTTCTGTGGGGTAGATGAAGGTGACAACTGGGAAATGAGTGGGAACAAGTAGATCAGGAGGCCCTGAATGCCAAGCCGGGAGTTTCCATTTCATCACCTAGCAGTAAATATCGGTGAATCACATTGTAGAACAGTATGGCATTATATAGAAATGTTAATGACAGCCGCTCACCTGGCAATTCTACTCTTCATGATATATCCTGGAGGGATGCCTCTACATGGGTACACAGACACACAAACAGGAATTTCCATAGCAGTATTCTTTGTTAAGAATTCCAAACTCAAAACAAGCAAACCACATATTTATAGCCCAGTGGATAAACTGTGACTCAGTTATTCAATGGACTAGGATACGGCAACGTAAATTAATGAACTAAGCTACATGCTATATCAGTGATACACTGATAAGCCCCCACACCTAAGAAAATAAAGCATGCTATATACTTCTCTTAATATAAAACTCAAAAACAGGCAAAAATAAATTGTATTATTAGGACTATCAGCATAGATAGAAAATCAAAGAAATGACTTTCCTAAAAGTTGGGGGGATGATTATCAAGAGGGGAGGATCAGGGAAGAACACCCAGGGGTTTTTCAGGCAATGCGTTTTTCTTAATCCAGGTGGTAGTTTCATGAGTGTTTGCTATACAATGACTTGTTATGTGATGCAGATATTCTGTGTTCCTTTACCATATATGTGCATATGTTATAACATATATATACATTATATTCTACAATAAAAAAGTATAAAAGAAAATTCCAGCTGATTCTTACAACAGTCGTGGAAGGAAGTTGCTATCCTCATTTCCCAGATGAGGAGACACGGGCACAGAGAGGTTGAGTGACAGTGCTGTCCTCACACAGCTCCTAAGTGGACAAGATAGGATCTGAGCCTGAAAATCTGACCTTAAAGTGTAGGGCAGGAGTCACCCTACCATCCAGCTCATTAGTGGGAATGGGCAGGAGGGGAGGAATCTACAGAACTTGGCAACTCATTGGATGTTGGCATGAGGGAGGATAAGGGAAGGCATGAAATGACGCCAGATTTTGAGCCTGAACAACATGGAAGATACAGGAGTTCCACTAACAAAGGTAAGAAAAAACAGAACCAGGAGATTGGAGAGTTTAAACATGCTTTCTGACATCAGCCAGTGTATCTGCAGTCCCTTACGCAGCTGGAAACGCAGAGCTGTCACGGGGGAAGACAGTATACAGCTGGATATATGGAACCTGTTTGCACCTGCCCAGGAATGACAGTTGATGCCATAAAAGGGAAAGAGATTTGAGGGATGAGGACACAGAAAGAAAAGCAACACAGATGATGAACCTCATAGAGGTACAAGAGAGAGATGGCAAACACAAGACTGACTGGGGGAAAGTGATGGAAAAGGATGCTTTATGACAAGGAAAAGCCAGTGAGAAGAGAAAAAATGGGCAGTGGTGACAGATGAACCCAAGGGTCCTTCCACATGTCACAATCCAAGAAGGATTCCCCATGTGCTCAGAGTGAGGAGAGGGTGCTGTGCTCACTCACAGTTAAGGCAGCTGAGGCCAGAACGACACTGGCCTTCAGGACACAGAAGTGAAGCAAAGAATGTGCACACCCAGAGCTGCAAGCTGCCATGCACAGATCCCTATTCACTGCAATTCTAAGGGTGGTCATGGGCACTTAGGAGGCCAGGAGCTTGGCAGGGGCAAAGGCACAATTGCTAACTCCATACAGCAACCACTGTGCTTTCTGTTAGGTTCTAGAAAAATATTTTGTGGGGCTTTAGCTTGATGTATGCAAGCATAGGTTTAACTGATCATTAAAGGACACCAGCAAATTCAAGTCCTCTCTCTTGCATGTAGCTAGCCACACACGTGCACACGCACACACACACACACTCTAATGATATTAATAGAATCAAGAAGAACAACTGTCTTGGTAAACCACACAGCATTTTGCAAGGTATTTCATACACCTCCCCTGATAGGTTACGAATTTAAAGTTGTTCTCAAGATTCTGGCTTCACCCTCCACTATCCATTCACTGACTTTATTACTTCCAATGGATAATCAATTAGTTCTGTACGGTGCTCAGAGTGCAATTTGTATACACACATTGAGTTGGAAGCCCTCCTGCTTAAATATCGGAATTCAGCCTCTACAGATAATTTTACAAAATTACATAGTAAAAATGTACATAGGCATTTTGGCTTTATATCAAATTATTTATAATAAATCTAAAAGTCGAAAATCAAAAGCAAAACATTTGGCAATCACGCTTAATAAAGAAAAGCTTTTGTTTTCCTTCTATTTTGATGTATAAAATCTTGATATATTGAAAATATGGCACTTTCAAAATATACTGCAATAAAATCACAGCCTCACTCCAACAACATTATGAGCCGTTGCATGAGCTTTTCCCTAGATTTCATACAGAGTTTGTCCCTTTAATGTCCCCCTCATGCCTCACACTGAGCATTTAGAGTCACTGCTCCTTCAGACGTGTTTCCTGGCCATCGTTTTGAACACTCTGAACAGTGTGTAACCCACTGGAGTATTACCTGGGAGCTGTAATATAATGTATGCTGTGGACACTCCAGCGTGGCACATGAAAGGAAGGCCATAATCTTCCATTTTCACTTCCAAGAAGGTGATGTTTACTGTGTACAAATTATGTTCCCGAAAAGAGACATGGGTTCTATAAAAGAAAAGAGCAAGTCATTAATACATGAGTCAGATTTACCCAACATATTTAATAATCTGTTTTCTGGAGATAAAGTGTTTTCTTTGAGAACACCTTGGGCCATCATGTTATCCTAAAAATACTTTGCTGACTGGCCTAGTGAGGTTTGTAGATTGTTTATTTCCAAATTTGAATTTTCTTCTGCATGGTGACAAGGAAGTATGGTTCTGTTAGCTACAGACACCATTCTCAGCCTCAAAGGCCCTTCCCCTATTCCTCTCCACGTATCCTAACTTATCCACACTGCAAGGCCCAACACAAGCTCTCCGGCCCTCTGACTTTATTAGTTTTATTTACACCACTCCATTTATACCACCATAACTTGAGTTTATACCCATTCAATTAGCTAATGATTATGCACTGTCTTCCCTAAGAGTCCCCATTGGTGCTTGTTTAGTATCGCAAAGAACTATACTACTGTTTCTTTCTTCTACTGTTGCAATATACACATTTGTGTCATTTCCAGTGTTTGCTTTGTATGCCCAGGGCATTAAGCTTTGAAGGCCGATGGCTTATAATATAACTGAATGGAAATGGGACTAATTTTGAGTAGTAGCTAAGAGAAATGGATCTTACTGCTCTCAGGGATACTTGGTCTTTTACCATATCTCCCTAACTATGTGGTAGGTGGGATTGATAACATGAATCATTGAGAGGCAAAAACAAGAGAAGGCAGTAGTGATACCAGATTCACTTAGATGGAGAAATCCTTGCTAGCTTTTAGAGAAGTCAAAAAAGCAAAACACCTACTCCACCCCTTCTCTGATTCGTTTGGATTCATCATAGTAATCATCCACCAAAGTGTTATTGACTCTCCAGCATCGTAGATTTGTATTATCCTTCGTGTCTGTTATATTGCAGTCCACAATCAGGGTGGTACCTAAAAAAAAAATATCATCAGTATTCAATGAAAATTCTACAAACTTTCAAATTTGTTAACACCTGGATTACAAGTGCATTTTACTCTCGAGCCTCAAATACCTTTTGATTACCAGAAATACTCCCCTAGGCTAATGTTAAATCTACTTTTTTCTTTCCCTGGAGAGAGACCACGAGGGGCAAGTGGACTTCCAGGACATCCATTATAAAGGGACACACATACATTACCAAACATCATCAGGCACACAAATGCTATTTCTACTCCTAGTAACACTAGCAAAGAACTTGACAGTTCACAAAGTATTTTATGCATTTTATCCTTCGGTCTTTGTATCTTCAAAAAAATCTTACAAGGCAGGAAAAGGGGAGGGGCTATTATCCTCATGTTAAGGATGCAAAAACTGAAGTTCAGATAGACGGAGTGACTTGCCCAAATTAGAGGAAGAAATGAAATATGAACTCTAGATTTCTGACACCAAATCCAGTAATATTTCTGCTTCACCAAATGTAACCCCCACCCTTTCCCTCTCTTTCCCTTATCTTGCCTCTACACACATTCACAAATTTCATCAATTTATAGTCTCAATGGACTTTGTCCCATGAGCCTAGTAAATTCTAACATTCAAGGAGTGTTCTCTATTCTAAATGATATTCTTTTAAAAAAAGATTGTGAAACATAACACACATATACCAAAGAGTATAGAATAGAAATATCAAGTTAATGAATTATCACAAAGCAAATATCTGTAACACTTTCACCCCATCAAGAAAACAGGATATTGTCCGAATCCCAGAACCAATGTCTTTTGTCTATTTTTTAATCAAGTTATTTGTTGTTCTGTTTTTTGTTTTTTTGTTTGTTTGTTGTTCAGCTGTTTGAGTTCCTTATATATTCTGGATATTAACCCCTTGTCAGATGCACAGTTTACAAATATTTTCTCCCATTCTGTAGATTGTGTTTTCACTCTGTTGATTGTTTCTTTTATTGTTCAGAAGCTTTTTGGTTTGATGTAATTCCATTTGTCTATTTTAACTTTCATTGTCTGTGCTTTTGAGATCTTATCCAAAATATCTTGCCCAGTCCAATGTCATGAGCACTTCCTTTATGTTTTCTTCTAGTAGTTTCATAGTTTCAGATCTTATATTTAAGTCTTTAATCCATTTCAAGTTGAGTTTTGAATATGTTAAAAGACAGGGGTCTAGTTTCATTCTCCTGCATGTGGATATCCAATTTTCCTATCACCATTTATTGAAGAGACTGTTACTTGTTTAATGTGTGTTCCTGGCACTTTTGTCAAATATCAGTTGGCTGTTGATTTGTGGATTTATTTCTGGACTCTCTATTCTGTTCCATTGATCTATGTGTCTGTTTTCATGCTAATATCATGCTGTTTTGATTACTATAGCTTTTTAGTATATTTTGAAGTCAGGTAGTGTGATACTTCCAGCTTTGTTTTTGTTTTTGGGCCTTTTGGTCTTTTTCTCAAGATTGATTTGGCTATTCAGGGTGTTTTATGGTCCTTTACAAATTTTAGGACTGTTCCTTCTCTTTCTGTCAAAATAATGTCATTGGTATTTTAGTAGGGATTGCATTGAATCTGTAAGTTGCTTTCAGTAGGATGGACATTTGAACAATATTAATTCTTCCAGTTCATGAACAAAGGATATTATATTCACTGCTGAACAAAAATAAAAACTGCTATCCAAGAATACTATACTCAGCAAAGTTATCTTTCAGAAATATAAGAAAAATAAAGTCCCTTCCAGACAAGCAAAAACTAAGGGAATTCATTGCTACTAGACCAGCCTTACAAGAAATCCCTAAGGAAATGCTGCAACTGAAAGTGAAAGGGTGATAATTACCATCATAAAAACATGTGAAAACTAACTAGTAGAGGTAAACTCAAAATCAAATTCAGAATATCTCAGTTCTGAAATGGTGCTATGTAAATCTTTCAAGCCTCTAGTAATAAGTTTAAAGGTCAAAATGGCCAAAAATAACTACAGACACAATTGGTTATTAAAGAACACACAATGTATAATGATGTGAATTAAGGCAACAAAAGTATAAACTGTTGGGGGAGGATAAAAGTCTACAGTATTTTTATGTGACCAAAGTTAAATTGTAATCAGATTAAAACAGTCTATTATAACTATAAAAGTCTTTATGTTAGCCTCATGGTAGCCACAATGATAGAAATTGCATCAGATACACAAATAAAAAGAGAAAGGAATAAAAGCTTAGGACTACAGAAAACCACCAACCACAAAAGTAAACAAGAGAGAAAGAAAGAAACAAAGGATCTGCAAAACAACAAGAATACAATTAACAAAATGTCAGGAGTCATGTTCTTACCAATCAATAATAATCTTGAATGTAAATGGATTAAATTCTCTAATTCAAAGACTTATAGTGGCAAAATGGATTAAAAGAAAAAAAACAAGAACCAACTATGTATGTGCTGCCTAAAAGAGACTCACTTTACTCACTGACTCACAGTAGGTCCGATAAGGATACATATACATGGAAAGTGAAGAGATGAAAAAAAAGATATTCTATGCAAATGGAAAACAAAAGCAAGCAGGAGTAGCTACACTTACATCAGATAAAATAGACTTCAAGTTAAAAATTATAAGAAGAGACAAAGAAGGTCATTATATAATGATCACTAGATTGTTGAATTCTGTTGTTGAATTCTCAATTGCATTTATTTCATTCATTGAATTCTTAAGCTCAGACTTCTCTTTGGTTCTTTTTTATAATATTTATCTGTTGAATTTCTTATTCAGATCATAAGTTGTTTTTCTGATTTCATTAAATTATTTGCTTGTATTCTCTTGTATCTAGCTGGGTTTCCTTAAGATCATTATTTTGGATTCCTTTTCAGGCATTTAGTAAATCTTATTTTCTTTGAGGTTTGTTACTGGAGAATTACTGGACTCATTTGAGGTATCATGTTTCCTGTTTTTTCATGTTTCTTCTGTCCTTATGTTGATAGCTGCATATCTGGTGCAACAGTCACCTCTTCTAATTTTATGAAGTAGCTTTATTAGAGAAAGACTTTTTCTGTAGATGCATCCTAGCATGTCAGTTGGATAGGGTATGTTGGCTTTGGTTCTAGATAGAGACAGAAGTGTAGTCTTCATGCAGTTTCTTCAGCTACAATCCACATCTGCAATATCTTTGAGTGTCTCAGTGACCTAGGCTGCAGGAGTTTGTACTGGCAGTGGCATGGCTTTGCAGGGTGCTGGGCTACCAGGTTGGTTCTCAGGCCAAGGGTGTGTGTGTGCACACACAGTAGGTCCAATGGAAAAGGGGTGTGGTCTTGCCAGGTGCAGGGCTACTGGGCTGGTTCTCAGGCTGAGGGTGAGTATGTACACCCTCATGGGTATGAGGGTGAGCAGAGTAGGTCTGCTGGCTAGGGGAAGCTTCCCCAGTTGTGCAGGACTGCCTGTCCACACAGGAAGCAGGGCACCATGTGTGTTTGGGCACCAAGATCACAGTAATTTCACAGGGCCCATACTCTAAGTAACCAGGATTGTGGTGTTGTAGCCACCTGTATGAACATGGTGGAATGACGGGAAAGCGTTGGGGATGGAGGGATGCAGTGGCTACTGGCCCCCAGAACAGGACTCACTCTAGCAGTAGCTATAATTCCAAGATAGTGCCACGACGTAGCAGCGTGGGTCATAGGGGATAAGGGTATGCACAAGGTAGTTTCCTGCACTGGAGCAATATAGCCATGAGAACTCCAGGCTGCTCCCCAAACTGGGCTCAGGACCTGTGAGGACTGCAACTTTCTTCTGTAGCAAGAACTGCAGGTGTCTGTGGTAATAATGAAGGTTGCAGGGGCCTTCTGCTTACCTTTTCCCTGCAAGGAGAAGTTTCTCTTGGCTCCAAGTCAATCTTGGTGGGGGAAACAGAGTGACAGAGAAAGGGTGATTTCCTCCCCTCTCTACGCTGCCATCCTGGGTTTCTGTGCTCCACAGGGATTCCATCATTTTTATGCTGCACTCCAGCGCCCTCCTTCAGACACGCTAGTCAAAATGTAGCTATTTATTTTATATTTTGGCCCTTTTGTAGGGGAATTAGTGCTAGGAACCCCTAGTCAGCAATTTTGTTGACATACTAATAATCTCTATCTTTATAATATATTTTAATACTTACAAGGAAATGGCTCTTTTTTCTTCTATTCAATTTTTTCTTGGCTGTTTCGAGCATTTTTGACAGAAATTTTAGAAACGTTTTGACAAGTTTTAGGATATTCAGTAATTTAACTGGTATTATATTAAACTGGTATATTAATCTAGGAGAAATAACATTTTTAATACTGAGTGTTTCTATGTAGGAACATCTTTTGAAATTTCACTGAAACACATATTCTTTTATGTTCCATCTATAAAATGATAAAATGCTGCATTTTTAATCATGTAGGCAAGTCTTCCTAATTTCTTGTTCAGTTGTTCCTTACTATTTTATTTCTTGTATTGCAATTGTGAATGCCATTTTCCCTGATTACATAATATATGCTATTTCAGGCATGTAAAAATGCTATTAGCTGTGAATGTTTATTTTGTATTAAAATAACATTAATAAGAAAATGCTAGTGATTATAGTTTTTTACTTAATTTTCTTAAAATTTCTAAGTAGAAACCAGTAGATCATGTTTTAAAAATTATGTTTATCTTCCTCCCTCCAAGACTTCCAAAACTCCTTCTCTTGCCTTTCAAATACATTGGCTAGAATTTCCAAAGACAGGAGTAGAGGAAGAAAGTCAATTAAGAGAGATAAAACAGCCAAATTTGTCTTTTAAGACTATTCACATAATGAGTAATGTGTAGACAATTATCCTTTATTATAGGTATTACTATTTCCTTAAAAGTTTAAAAGAATTATCCTAAAAACATATGGGCCTAGAGGCATTTAAACAGATTTTATCTCTTACCATTTGTTGTTTTATATAAGCTTTCCCATATTTCTAATTTTTTTATATTTGGGTGTCTCTGCACTTAGGGGATTAGATTTGCTGGAAGTTTATCTTTCTCCCCAATCCCCACCTCAACTCTTCTGCCCTTAACCAACTCTGGGACAGATTCTATTAGTTTATTTTCCTTTAATAAATTCATTATTTTCTACTTTTATTCTTGTTGTTTAGTTGGTCTTTTTATAGAGTCAGATGGTTAGTTGTATATTTTAATTATTTCCACATTTATTAATAATAATGTTATTTAAAGATATAAGCTTGTTTAGAGTTGGTCATATGCCATGAAATTTGATATGAAGTATTCTCGCTATCATTATTTTCTAAATATTCTTTAACTATGGCTTTGGCTCTCTAATCAAAAATGCAAATAATTAAGAGTTTTTTTGTCGTTTACTTTTTTAAATTTTTTTTAGTTTTAATTGACAAATAATAATTACATATATTTATGGGTACAATGTGATGTTTTGATACATGTTTATATTATAGAATAATTAAATCAAGCTAATTAACAAATCCATCACTTCACATACTTCATGAGTGTGATTATTTTATTGTTTTGGTTTAGATATAAATTTTTACATTTACTGTATCGTGATTATACCCCATGATCTGTACAATTTCCTCTTTTGGACTCTGGGTTTTTCATAGATGTTTCTGAGAGTGATCTACGTATTAGACACATTACTTTTACCATATTCCTCGAACCATGTAGACTCTTACTTTCCTAGTAAATTTCTCAAAGCAAGAGTATGCTAAAATCTCCCCCTACAACTGAAACAATTGTGTTGTTTTATTGTATTGTATTTCTGAGACTTTTAGCATTATATATTTTGATACACTAGTATTGACACATAAAACTCTATTTTGTGAGATGTTGAGATTTTTGTCTAATTTGCTTTTTCTTCAGATGTAATACAACATATTTATTTTACTAGCGATTTTTTTTTATTTTTTTTATTTTTTGAAATGGAGTCTCGCTCTGTCCCCGCTGGAGTGCAGTGGCGTGATCTCGGCTCATGGCAAGCTCCGCCTCCTGGGTTCAAGCCGTTCTCCTGCCTCAGCCTCCCAAGTAGCTGGGACTACAGGTGCCCGCCACCATGCCTGGCTAATTTTTTGTATTTTTTAGTAGAGACGAGGTTTCACCATGTTAGCCAGGATGGTCTCAATCTCCTGACCTCATGATCTGCCTGCCTCGGCCTCCCAAAGTGCTGGGATTACAGGCGTGAGCCACCGTGCCTAGCCACTAGTGATTATTTTTTAATTTAAAAAAATAATTTGATGCCTTTTTATCTACTTAGATCACAAATTGAGGCAATGCTTATTGATCCTTTTCCATGTAGATTAAGGAATATAACGTCATAATTTTTTTCATTCCTTTAATATACCTTGCATTGTGAGGTAATATAATCCAGAACTCCTGATCAACATTATTTAATAGTAGTTTTATATTATATTATGTATTGTCTGAAGAATTATTTGCATTTTCATTGCCTTTGCATAAACAGATTTATAATAATCATTTTGGGCCCATAGTCCTCATTGCCAGACTTCTCTGCTACCACAACTTTTCCATGCTTCAGCTATCTGGTGTTTTATTTTGATTCCTCTCCCCATGAGCTCAGGTATATCCAAAGGTGGAAACTGGGTGTGTATGGGATTTATCTTCATCCTTAACATTCAAAATATTCACCAGAATATGCAAACGTAATGAGCTCTTCCCCTGGTGATTTCAATGGCTTCAATGATTTTACTCACCAAGCTGTACTTCGATTGAATTATTTTTTGGATAAATGATTTTAGGGACACTTCCTCCATATCCAGCTCTTTCTGCTAAGAAATCATACCCACAGGAAATTGCATTAGAATCACGTATGATACATTCCCAAGTACTTTGATGTAATAGCATGAAGCCCAACAGAGCAGACCATCAATAAGCTCTGGTCAAAATCCCACTCTATAAAATACACATTTTCAACCAGAAGTAACTGAATTGCCAAAAAAGAAAAAATAATAAGCTAGAAGCTGAGCTATCAAGAGAGTTCACTTTGGCCATTATATTTTGGTATAAACCATAAACTATATTGTTTATAATATAAGCTAATAAGCTATTATAATAAAATCTCAATACTTAATAATCCAAAAACACTTTGCAGGCAGTGGCTATAAGCAAAGGCCTGGCTTAGCTTGAGAGAAATAGTAACCCTCTTGTTTTACCTTCAAAAAACTCCCTCATGCAGTTCCTGTTCCATGGCAACCATTAATCTGTTTCCTATTTCTATAGTTTTGTCCTTTTAAGAATGTTATATAGATGGAAAAATACATAATATCATGTTTTTGAATTACTTTAAAATAATCTGGGGAACTGGTGGGAGTGGGTAGAGGTAAAGATGAAAAAAGTCTAACCAGAAGTTGATAATTGTCAAAGTTGGGTGAGGGATCCGTGAGGGTTCATCGTATCTTCAGTTTTGCTCTTCCTCCACCAACTCTGCATTTCCATATTCTTCTACATCCCATCCTCTTCTACTGTTCTTCTAACTCTTTCATCCTACCACCAAACTTTAGCATTATTTCCCTGTATTGACTCCCTGGACTCCCTGCCCCTGAGTCTTTCTCTACTTCTTCCCTCTCCCATTTGTCTGCGAAAATTTAGCGATCATCTACTTAGTTCCATTATTCCTCCTATATATTTGGGGTGGGATATGGAAAAGTTGTAAGACAGGAGCTAAGAAAAATGCAAAAATACATATCTTTTATAATGGCAATAATAATTGTGCATTCCACAAACTATTTAAATGCAGCATGTCCCAAACAAAAGTTATCCCCAGCTAGTTAATATATCATCACCCACTAGATCACACACATGCAAAATCCAGAAGCCATTCTGGGCAGCAGCTTTTCTTTCACCTTCTTCAACTTATCAATCACCAAATTCAACTTTTACCTCCTCATTTCTCAGTCTGTCTTTTTTTTCACTTCTAAACCTTCTATTTTCCATTATTTTCGTAAGCAATCTCATTCACACCCACTTCTTCAAATATCATTTCAAGGCCAATGACTTTGAAGGTCATGTCTCCAGTCCTTCCCCTAAGCTCCACGCGCATACAGGCCATGACCTACTCTGGACCTCCACCATCCAAACGCACCTCATACTCAATGTAGCAATGACCAAACTCATGATCTCACTCCTAAATCTGGTTTTCCTCCAGAGCCATTTTATTTCCCTGAATAGCATCACCATCCAGTCAATAGTGCATGTCAAAAAGCCTGGTTAACTTTTTTGACCTTGCCATATTTCTCCCCATATTCAGTCCAACACTAAATCTGTGGGTTTTATCTCTTAAGGTGTCTTGAACCCATCCACATCTCTCCACCTTCAATGACATCATGTTACCTGTGCCTTCATGCCTTACCTGCACTTCTGCACCTGCACTCCTGATCCACCCTGGAATGGATCATTCTGTGCACAGCAGCCAGTCTGCTGTTTCAGAAATGAAAATTAACTCATGACACTCTCCTGCTTTCAATCTATCTGGCTGCTTGTCATTGTTCTTAGAATAAAATTCATACTACTTACTCTGAATTGCTGTTTCCTACTTGATCTTGGCCCCCGACTACTTACCCAACCTCATCACCTACCATAATTTCTCTCATTCAGGATCACTCTAGCCCTGCTTTCTACTCTTCAGATACTCCAAGTTCCCCCTTGTGCCAGGGTCTTCACATTTGCTACTTCCTCAGTCTGGAAAAAACCTCCCCAACTCCATCATCCACGTAATGCTTCCTGACCATCAGCATCACTATTAGAAAGCTTTCCCTGAGCCACTGCCTTCTCACCAGGCCCTGGTCTGTTTGATCTCAGATTTTTCCTTTCCTTCACTGCTTTCATCTTCCCTATAATTACACATCTTACTAGTGAATTATCTGATTATTCTCTGCCTTCCTTCCTTTCAGCCTTCAAGCTTCATCAGAGCAGTGGTGGTGGCTGTTTTCTTCACCACCATGTTCTCTCTGCCTGGCACAGAACCTAGCTTTGTTCAGTACTCAGCAAAAAGTTCTTAAATGATTGCTTGAAGAAGAGCTCCCCCACGGCCTCTTCCCAAGTTGAGACTATCAGCGTTCTTTTGGATATTTTATCAGCCTCCTAAGTGGTCTCCAAGCTGCCAGGCCCTCTTCAACTCTGGCTTCAAACCATCCCAATACTGACGTCTCCCATCACAAATGCAGCGCAATGACTCTGCATTTGCACCATACCAGGGCCCTTCAGTGGCTGCATGGTAAAGCCTATGCATAAACAGTCCCCTGGACCTTGCCCCTGCTTAACTCCATGGCCTCAGCTCCCACCCTCCCCACCCCATACTCACATAGGCTCTAATGAAAGTCGTTTTAGATCCAACATAAACATAATGCTTAACACTTCCATGCTTTGTCCTATACTGTTCCCTCTGTTCTCTCTGCCTAGAGACCCCTCTTCACCCTCCTTTCCTTTTGTGAATCCTATTCATTCTTCAAAATTCAGCTGAGAACTCCTTTCCTCTTGGAAGCCTTCCCAGACCATTTGCTTGCCACCCATGGACCCTTCTTATTCTTTTCCTGCTCCGCAAACACTGTCTGTGACTCTACCCTTAGCACATGATGTTAAAATGATCCATTTAACCCCAAAGATTCACCATCACCACCAGTCTGACAGTTTCATAGTAGAAGAAACAATGCTTTTCACTTTTGAATTATCAGGACCTTCCATAATACTGGCATATAACAGATGATAAATAAATGTTTATTGAACATGAAGTAGTGACTACTGAACCCATTTACTTCTTAAGGGATTCTTCATTTTACCTGAGCAATTTCACCTTACAAAATTTCCCCTCAGTTACCAATGTAAAATTAATGCATTATAGTAGTCAATCATTTGCTTAATAAATAGATCTGTGCCTAGTCTAGGCCAGGCACTGGGCTCAGTGCCAGGGATTCAACTGTGAACAAGATGAGGCAGGTGCTTTATTTCAGAGAGATAATGGTCAGCAGAAAACCCAAGAGCATGAAAATCAAAAAAACCTTGTACAATTAATTTTCTTAATGACTGTGCTTTTAGCATGAACAATTAAAACTGAAAACCACCCAAAAATATTTAGATCAAATGAACAGTTGCTGTAAAGAACCTAGGAGGACTAGAACGGGCTCTCTAGAAGAACAGCTGGAATGCAGGGAGTCACTGGACTGTACAGAGTAAAGGGCACTGTCCTGCACAGGCAGCAGGGAGCCACCCATGCTGACCAGATCCCCCTAGGGATCCACACCATCCAGAAATAGCTCAGTCTCCCCCAGTACTCTGAAGTGTGATGGAAACTAGTGACAAATAGGAAGGTCTACATCAAAGAAGTATCCAGCCTTTAGTTCTTCTCATCTGGATGAGTAAATATAGAAAACAACTTTCTACTAAAGAAAGAACAAAAGCCACCACAGCAGGAACTCCTTGTCCAGTGTGTTTGGAAAAACCAGTGCTGGCCTGGGCATTGAATGCCAGAGCTCTGGCTCTGTTTCTGACAATAACCAGCTTTGTGACCTTCAATAAGTTGCTTATCTCCTGGAACTCTGTAAAATGTACAGCTTGGGGAGAGAATGTGGGGCAAGATGGCAGAATAGAAGAATCCGCCAATTGTCTCCCCTACAAGGACACCAAGTTAACAACCATCTACACAGAAGAAACACCTTCATAAGAATCAAAAATCACTTATAGTATCTGGTTTTAAATCTGTATCACAGAAAAGGACACTAATGAGATAGAAAAAACGGTCCTCAATCACCAATGCCACTCTCGCCAACCCCCAATATTGGCGGCATGGTATTGAGAGTGTCTCTGGTTGCTGGAGGAGAAAGAACACCGCAATTGTGAGGCACTGAACTCAATGCTGTCTTGTTAGAACAGAAAGGAAAACCGGACCAAACTCAGCTGCCACCGGCTCATGGAGGGAACATTTAAACCAGCCCTAGACAGAGGGAATTGCTAATCCCAGTGATCAGAACTTGAGTTCCTGTAAATCTTACCACCACAGGCTAAAGTGCTCTGGGTCTCTAAGTAAACTTGAGAGGCAGTCTGGGCCACAGGCACTGCAACTCTTAGGTGAGTCCTAGTGCTGCCCAGAGACGGTGGACTGGAGTGGGACATGCAATATACCTCAGTATTCCCATCTAGGGCAGCCAAGGGAGTGTGGGCATCACCCCTCTTTATCACCCCAGACTGCACACCTTACAGCTCTAAAACAGACGCTTTCCTTCTGCTTAAGGAGAGGAGAGGAAAGAGTGGAGAGGACTTCATCTTGCATCTTGGATACCAGCTCAGCCACAGCAAGAGAGGACAATGATCAGAGTCATGGGGCCCCTGTTCCAGGCCTCCCAGAAAACATTTACAAACATACCATGGGCCAGAAGGGGACCCGCTGCCTTGACGGAAAGGATTCAGTCCTTGCAGCATTCATCACCTGCTAACTTAAGAGCCCTTGTGCCATGAATAATCAGTAGCAATTATCCAGGTACTACATTGAATGCTTTGGGTGAGCGTCTGAAACTTGCTGGCCTCAGATGAGACTCAGCACATTACCAGCTGCAGTGATTATAGGGAAAAACTCCTTTTGCTTGACAAAAGCAGAAGGAAAAGTCTGTCTTGCACTTTAGGTACTAGCATAGCCACAGGGGAGGGTAGGTCATGAAGCAGGCTCTTGAGGTCCCTGATTCTGGGACTTGAATCTTGGATGGCACTTCTGCACATGCCCTGGGCCAGAAGGGAGCCCAGTGCCCTGAAGAGTGAGTCCCAGGAAGGCAGCATTCGCCACAAGCTGACTTAAGAGTTCTTGGGCCTTAAGGGAAAATCTGCGGTAGTCTGGCAGTACTCCTTGTGGCCGGCTGTGGCAGTGGCTATGGATGGTGAGGCTCCTCTGCCTTTGGAAAGGGGAGGGAAGAGTGGGAAGGACTACGTCTTGTGGTTTGACTGCCAGCTCAGCTGCAGTACAAAAAAACACTTGGCAGACTTCTAAAGTTTGTTTACTCTAATCCCTCACTCCTAGATGGCACCTCTGGATCCACTCAGGGCCTGAAAGACCTCACCAGTGGCAATCAGCCGTGATGGGAGGGACACAGGCCTGGCTGGCTTTGCCACCAGCTGATTTCAGAGCACGAAGGTCTAAAGCAAACATAAGCAGTAGCCAGGGAGTGGGTAAAGCAGGCAAGACCCAGCACTGTGCTGGCTTCAGGTCTGGCCCAGCAGTCGTAGTGGTCGTGGCCAAAGCGGTGCCTGTGTCACTCCACCGTCAGCTTTAGGTGGCTCAGAACAGACAGACAGACTCTGTTTGTTTGGGAGAAAGTAAGGGAAGAAAACAAGTCTCTGCCTGATATCCAGAGAATTCTCCCAGATATTGTCCAAGATCATCAAGGTGGTACCTCTACAGGTCTGCAAGAACCACAGCATTACTGGGCTAGGGTGCCCCCTAAAGCAGATACAGCTTCGATCCAAACACTCAAATCCTTTGGAAGGCCTTCCCAAGAAGGAAAAGTACAAATAAGTCCAGAGAGTGAAGACTACAATAAATACCTAACTTTTAAATGCCCAGACACTGAAGAACATCTACTAGCATCAACGCCATCCAGGAAAACATGACCACCTCAAATGAATTAAATCAGGCACCAAGGGCCAGTCCTGGAGGAACAGAGATATGTGATGTTTCAGTCAGAGAATTCAAAATAGCTGTGTTGAGGAAACGCAAAGAAATTCAAGATAACGTAGAAAAGGAATTCAGAATTCTATCAGATAAATTTAACAAGGAGATTGAAATAAGATTTTTTAAATCAAGCAGAAATTCTGGAAATGAAAAAATGCAACTGGCATATTGAAGAATGCATCAGAGTCCTTTAATAGAGGAATGTATCAAGCAGAAGAAAGAATTAGCAGGCTGGAAGACAGGCTATCTGAAAATACACAGTCAAAGGAGACAAAAGAAAAAAGAATAAAAAACAATGAAGCATTGCATACAGAATCTAGAAGATAGCCTCAAAAGGGCAAATCTAAAAGTTATTGGCTTTAAAGAGGAGGTAGAGAAACAGAAAAGAGTAGAAAGTTTATTCAAAGGGATAACAGAGAACTTCCTAAACCTAGAGAAAGATATCAGTCCCCAAATACAAGAAGGTTATAGAACACCCAGCAGATTTAATCCAAAGAAGACTACCTCAAGGCATTTAATAATCACACTCCCAAAGGTCAAGGATAAAGAAAGGGTTCTAAAAGCAGCAAGAGAAAAGGAACAAATAACATACAATAGAGCTGCAACACATCTAGCAGCAGACTTTTCAGTGGAAACCTTATAGGCCAGGAGAGAGTGGCATGACACATTTTAAAAACGTTTACCCTAGAATAGTATATCCACAAAAATAACCTTCAAACATGAAGAAGAAATAGACTTTCCCAGACAAATGAAAGCTGAAGGATTTCATATACTGACCTGTCCTACAAGAAATGTTGAATGGGGCACTTCAATCAGAAAGAAAAGGACATTAATGAGCAATAAGTAATCACCCAAAGGTACAAAACTCACTGGTTATAATAAGTACACAGAAAAACACAGAATATTTTAACACTGTAACTGTGGTGTGAAACTGTTCTTATCCTAGAAAGACTGAATGATGAACCAATCAAAAATAATAACTACAACAACTTTTCATGGTGTAGTGAGTACAAGATATAAATAGAAGAAACAAAAAGTTGAAAAGCAGGGGAACAAAGTTAAGGTGTAGAATTTTTATTAGTTTTCTTTTTGCTTGTTTGTTTATGCAAACAATATTAAGTTGTTATCAGGTTAAAATAATGGGTTATAAGATAGTATTTTCAAGCCTCGTGGAAACCTCAAACCAGAAAAAATACAATAGAGTCATAAAAAAATAAAAAGCAAGAAACCAAATCATATCACCAGACAAAATCACTTTCACTAAAAGAAGACAGGAAGGAAAGAAAGGAGGAAGAGAAGACCACAAAACAAGCAGAAAACAAATAACAAAATGACAGTAGTAAGTTCTACCTATCAATAATAACATTAATGTAAATGGACTAAACTCTCCAATAAAGAGACGTAGAATGGCTGAATGAATGAAAAAACAAGACCCATTGATTGTTTCCACACTTCACCTATAAAAAGACACACATAGACTAAAAATAAAGGGATGGAAAAAGATATTCCATGACAATCAAAAACAAAAAAAAAGAGCAGGAGTAGCTATGCTTAGAGAAAATAGATTTCAAGACAAAAACTATAAAAAAAGACAAAGCAAGTCACTATGTGATGATAAAAAGGTCAATTCAGCAAGAGGATATAACACCCAACACTGAAGCACCCAGATACAAAAACAAATATTATTGGAGCTAAAGAGAGAGATAGGCTCCAATACAATAATAGCTGGAGACTTCAATATCCCACTTTCAGCATTGGACAGATCTTCCAGACAGAAAATCAACAAAGAAACATCTGACTTAATCTGCACTATAGACCAAATGGATCTAATAGATCCATTTACAGAACATTTCATCCAATGGCTGTAGAATACATATTCTTTTCCTCAGCACATGGATCATTCTCAAGGACAGACCATATGTTGGGTCACAAAACAAGTCTTAATACACTGAAAAAATTGGAATAATATCAAGCATCTTCTCTGACCACAATGGAATAAAACTAGAAATCAATAATGAGAGGAATTTTGGAAACTATACAAATGTTTGATGGAAATCAAACAGTATGCTTCCGAATGACCAGTGGGTCAATGAAGAAATTAAGAAGGAAATTGAAACATTTCTTGAAACAAATAATGGAAACACAACATACTAAAACATATGGGATACAGCAAAAGCAGTACTCAGAGAAAAGTTTATAGCTATAAGTGTCTACATCAAAAAAGAGGAAAAACTTCAAACAAACAATCTAATGATGTATCTCAAAGAACTAGAAAAACAAGAGCAAACCAGGCCCAAAATTAGTAGAAGAAATAAATGAAATTGAAATGAAAAAAACACAGAAGATCAATGAAACAAAAAGTTGGTTCTTTGAAAAGGGAAACAAAATTGACAAACCTTTAGCCAGGCTAAGAAAAAAAGAGAGGAGATACAAATAACTAAAATCAGAAATGAATAAGGAGACATTACAATTGATATTGCAGAAATCCAAAAGATTATTAATGGCTACTATGAGCAACTCTATGCCAATGAATTGGAAAATCTAGAAGAAATGGGCAAAGTCCTAGACAAATACAACCTACCAAGATTGAACCAGGAAGAAATCCAAAACCTAAACAGACCGATAACAAGTAACAATATAGAAATTTTAATAAAATATCTTTATTAAAGAGAAAGAAATCTCTTTATTAATGAAAAGTCTGGGATTTGATGGCTTCACCACTGAATTCTAACAAACATTTAAAGAAGAACTAATACCAATCCTACTCAAACTATTCAAAAAAATAGAGGATGAGAAGATACTACCAAATTCATCCTATGAGGCCAGTTATTACCCTGATACCAAAACCAGAAAAAGACACATCAAAAAAAAAAAAGAGAGAAAACTATAGGCAAGTATCTCTGATGAATATTGATGCAAAAATCCTCAACAAAGTACTAGCAAAGAGAATTCAACAATATTTTAGAAAGATCATTCATCATGACCAAATGGGATTTATCCCTGGGATACAAGGATGGTTTAACATTTGCAAATCAATCAATGTAATACATCGTATCAGCAGAATAAAGGCTAAAAACCATATGATCATTGCAATTGATGCTGAAAAAGTATTTGATAAAATTCAACAGGTCATGATAAAAACCCTCAAAAAACTGGAAGTAGAAAGAACATGTATCAATGTAATAAAAGCCATATGTGACAGACCCACAGCTAGTATCATACTGAATGGGGAAAAACTGAAAGCCTTTCCTCTAAGTTCTGGAACACGATGAGGATGCCCACTGTCACCACTGTTATTCAACATAGTACTGGAAGTCCTAGCTAGAGAAATCAGACAAGAGAAAGATATAAACAGCATCCAAATTAGAAAAGAAGAATTCAAATTATCATTGTTGGCAAATGATATGATCTTATATTTGGGAAAACCTAAAGACTCCGTAAGAAAACTGTTAGAACTAATAAATTCAGTGAAGTTGCTGGATACAAAATCAGCATACAAAAATCGGTAGCATTTCTATATGCCAACAGTGAACAATGTGAAAAGATATTTTACAAGTAATCCCATTTACAATAGCCACACATAAAACCATATGATCATTTCAAAAATATTAAAATACACAGGAATTAACCAAAGAAGTGAAAGATCTCTATAATGAAAACTATAAAACACTGATGAAAGAAATTGAAGAGGACACAAAAAAATGAAAAAATATTCTATGTTCATGGATTATAAATATAAATATACACATATTATGTAATATATACACCTATTATGTGTATAATATACCCATTATTATATATAATATATCTATTATTATGTAATATATACACATATTATATATACATATATAAACCCATTATGTGTATATATTATATACACATAAATATATACACCTATTATGTACCCACAAAAATTGAAAATTAAAAAAATTAAATTAGTGGCTTGAGCTAAATTACTTTTAGGGTTTCTTCTTCCCCTAAGGTTCTACTTTCAAACCTCCAGGCATATGTTCAAGAGAGCTGGCTGCTCTGGGCTGAGAACACAGGTCTCATGAGCAGCAGGATCTCCCAGGACCATGTCCAGAACTCTGAGATCTGCAGCACTCGAGAAAGGGGAGGCCTCAGCTGGAAGGCCCACAGGAATATTCACAACAATGAAGGCTGAGGTGAATGAGAGTCATGTTCATCACATCTACCATTTTCTAGATACCTGTGTTTCATCAGGCACCCCAGCAGCTAGTCTATGTGCATGATCTCATTTAATTTTCACAAATTAACCAAGAGTTTTGAGTGTTCTGTTGTTCAGAAGAGGAAACTAAGCTGCTCATGCCCTTCTGCCTCACTCTTCCCACCTTCTGATTCTAACAGTGGCAGGTCTGACAGCCTGCTAGCCTTCAAGGAAACCAAGACCTAGAATCACTCCTGCTCAAAGCCCAAAGCCAGAAGCCAGTTCACACAAAGCCAAGAGAAGATAAGGCGACAGGCATACATGAGCATACTTACTGATGCTCACAGTGATGCCATTTAAAACCTCGTACTGCTTCCCTGAGTATGTCAATATGGCTTGACATGCGTAGTTCCCTCTGTCCTCTGCTGAGACATTGCTCACCGAAAGCCTGGTTTGCAAAACAGTGAACCGCTCCCCTTTAATCTCGTTACAGTCCTAATACAAATAAAAACAAAATTCAATTCAATGAATACTTAGAAACCTGTGTGATCCCTAGAATTTAGGTAATTTACAGTCTAACTGGAAGACAGCAGATAGCTAGCTAGCTAGGTAAATAGAAAAATGGGTAGATGATAGATTGATGATAGATGGATAGATAGGCAGCAGAATTCCTTGCCCAGTCTGTATATAATGTGTATATATGTGTGTGTGTACATATGTATGTGCATGTGTGTGTATATAGATATACACAGATTTGACAAAGGATATTTTACAGGCTGAAGTGAATGATACAAACATTAAGTCTAGTAGGAGTTGAGAGGAGAGTGGCCTACGTGAGTTGGAAGGAAGACTTCATGGAGGAAAACTGAGCCTGGGTCAGTTTTTCACAGGAGGACATGAACAGGCAGGAACATCCTCCACCTTCAGGGGCCCATGTCTGCCAGTGGACTCCCACTTAATGGCCCAAGTCCCTCTGACAAGACTGGAAACCCAGGTGAATAATGACTGCTCCCACTGCCTTGTGGGCCCAGTTACACTTTCTGCACTTATCAAGCATTGGACTTTATAGAAGTCCAAAATAATTCTTCACCAACATCCAATTTGAAGGTCTGAACAGTGATCAAAGGATACTGGCCAGGTTTATGAAGGGCACATGTCACATCACTTTTCCCGCTCTCCATGCCTCTTCCATGGACAAGGCAACAACCTCACACCCAACCAATCAGAAGACCATGAGTCTTAGGAATGCTGTCTCTCCCAGCAACCACCCAGAGGGCAAGCCTCACCATTCCTCTGTCCTGTCCTAGGCTCACATTCTCATGCTAATCACCACTTCTTTCATCCCTTGGGCCCACTTCTGAATTCTCCCAAACCTGTTCCCTGTCCTTCAAGAAACTGCACTCCACAGAGTGACTGCTTAGCTAATTGAGTCCATTTGTTCATTCAAACATTTGAGTTCCTGCAGTTTGCCTGCACTGTGACAGGCCTGGTCATGCAGGACTAAGATGCAATCCCTCTCCTCAGGAAGTGCACAATCTAAAAGATAAAATCAACATGCAAACCCCTAATTAAATAAATATTTACCTGCCCAAGTGTTAAGCTCTCTCCTCACTTAGGCCCAGTTCAGAGTCACACTTCATTCTCCACCCCTGGAACAGCATGAATAGAGCCGCCCAGCAGGATGCAGTAAATAATTAATGCCAAACAAGCATTGGCTTATTTATAATGTGAAACGTTACTTCCTAGAAGGCTTACATTATTTCCCTATAAATACCTGATATGGGAAACCAACTCATAATCTGACAACTGCTTATCAAACAAAATGGGAATTACTAATCAGAGTCAGATGTATAAAGGGATCAGACTCTGATATTGTGATGTCTCCTTCTTTAGGATACAGACAAGCACTTTTTTTTTTTCTGAGACAGGATCTTAGCTCTGTCGCCCACTTCCTGAGCTCGGGGGACCCTCCCACTCCAGCCTCCTGAGTAGCTGGAACTACAGGTACGTGCCACCACACCACAATTTTTTGGTTTTTTTAGTACAGACGGGGTTTCACCATGAAGCCCAGGCTGCTCTCGAACACCTGGGCTCAAGGAGTCTGCTCACCTCAGCCTCCCAAAGTGCTAGGATTACAGGAGTAAGCCACTGCACTCAGCCCAAACAAAGCACAATGTCTAGTCCCGGCACTTCATAAACCTCTTCCCTGGACAGACAGCCCTGGATAGTCTGTGGCTAGGCACAGTCTCTGGGCCTCCCTTTCTGTGCTTCCGTGGCTGAGCAGTCCTCTCTCTGACGGATTCATTCTTTCTTTCAAGATATACATATTTTAATCATCTTAAAGTTCAGCCTTGCAGCTGAGGGCCATTCTGTCGCTTTGCTATAACTCGGACTGCCTCTATTCTGAACCACTGGAACATTATTTCAAAGTTTAAACTCTCAATGAGCTTGGATTTAAATTTAAAATCTTTAGGGTAATGTCTCACTAGCAAGATTTAAAATTAAAATATTAAGAACAATAGAGTCCACTTTTGAATGCCTTCTATATTCCAGGCATCATGAAGAAAACTCCTGACCCAGCATGTACGATATTTCAGAAACACAAAGCAGCCTTGAGAATTCTTACTAAGATGCAGTGGGTACAGAATAGTGATGGAGATAAAACTGTTGAGGCAGTCAGGAGACCTGTCACAGAAAACCATGAAGAGGAGATGAGCATCAGAAGCTTTCTGAGCAAGAGAATAAGACAAGCAGATTTTCTTTTGAGAAAGACCCTTTAGTTGTTGTGTAGTTTAAAGGATTAAAATAGTGCAATGCTAAAGACCATTTAGATTTTATTTCCATAAGCTGAGGCCAAATGGAACCTAAACTAAGGCAGGGAAGTAGGGATAGCAAGTAAAAAACAAAAAACAATTATTTAAGCAGTTCCAGGCCACAGAATTTGGTGACAAATTTGGAATATGCAGAGGGAGCAGGACTTCTACAGTCTTAGCTTAGGTAAGCAAAGGTGTTACTAGGAAGAAGAAGGAATGCAAAGAAATGAAGAAAATGATCCTATTTGGGGTAAGATTAAAAAATAGCTCTAACCACGGTGCATGGGGTGAGTGGTGGGGATGGGAGGAACTAAGGAGACTGTATATTAGACGGTTGGACAAAGGAATCCAGAGGTTGGAAGAAAGGTCCAAGTGGAAGAGAACTGGGAGCCATATGGAGAATATAGAGCCAAATGGATGGTTCTATAAATCATCCATGTGAATGTAAGCAAAAGCGAGCACAGAAGATTACCACGGCTGAAACCATGGGGAACCTCAAATCCTAAGACCCAAATATAGACGAAAAGAATTCAGTGATGATTACAAAGGAAGCACCAATAAAAATAAAAATAAAAAAGATAAACAGAGACAAAGAATGAGTAAGTCTTAGAAGGAAATGAGAAAGGAGTTCCCAGCTGATGGGAGTGCCCAGCAATGTTGAATGCCACAATCAGGTTGAAAATGAATGTCGATTTAGCAACTGGAGAGCGCGAAGTAATTTTAGCAAGTTCAGATTGAGCACAATGATGGGGGCCCAAAACCACTGTGCTGAGGAGTAATTTGGGATTGAAACAAAAACAAAATTGGAGACATGACCACTTTTCCAGGTGTAGACAGATGTCTTAATACCCAAACCTTGTCCTCTGTAAGCCCTTCAATTTCAAAGACTTCCTGGGGACTTCTCTCAGTTTTCAATTCTCCCAGACATAAGCCAGGATTTTCATAGGGATTTGCCATTATCCAGAACCTCTGTCTCCAAATTCTTAAAATTAAATATATTACTTTCTGACTGATTCCCTATTCCAGCTCATTCATTCCTTTATTGTAACTAAATAATAATCTCTAATATTTATTTATTAGGTACTTATTATGTACTTATGCTGAACTAAATGCTTCATGGATAGATTAGATCATTTAATCTTTGAAACAGGGCCATGAAGCCACATATCTCTGTCTGGATTTAGCAAACAAAAATCATTCTACATTTTATGCAGAAAAGGATTCAAGACAAGATACTAGGTGCTTTGCAAAATCTGTGAAAGTACTCAGGAAGTGGCATCAAGGCCAGAACCACACTGCAGAAGTAGCTTGCCCTGAGAGCCGCTACCTCTACCACAACCTGAAAAGTGGGGAATCGACTCTGAAATACACCACCTGCAATTCAGAGACTAGCAGTTGCCACTTATGCAACTCCAGTGTGTCAAGTAATGCCACATCAGGAAGAGTCACCCCAACAAATAAAGTGGAATACTCAGCTCCCACAGAACTGGAGACTGGACACTTCAATACTGCTGGAGAAATTTCCGTGTCTCCAGGGCTGTGCTTTCCAGTAGAAAGAGCAGGAAGATCCTCCATCCTCACCTTCACCTTTCAGCAAAGCCAGCTGGAGACACAGAATTTCATCCAGAGCCTTAGCAGTAGGTGACTCAGCAAAATGTAAGCTGGTGTGGTCATTTTGTTCCTGTGTATTTTTAGTTTTATGGCCTCTACAGGATAAAAAGACTCACCATGGGCATCACACTTTTCCACTGAATTTTCTATCCATTCAACTCACTTTTCTATCTTAACTGGAATTAGCCCACCTGACCTCTCTACTTTTGTCTAATGTCCAAGCTCTTTCAGGTATCATTTCCTTTCCTGTCCATCTTGGATTCACGTGTCCATCATTTCAATCACTTCCCTTCCAATACCTAAACTCTGCAGCCCTCCGTCCTTCCAGCATCTTCACCTGCAAAGCCCCCATTCTGATGGATCCCTTCATCCCTCTCCTACAAGGCTTCAACCAGAGAGAAGAGCACTATAGGAGATAATCACATAAACAGGCATCTTGGTATAACTACAAATGCATGGTCTTCACCTTAGAAATTCTTTGCATCTCCATCTATTTACTTACATTACTCCTTCAAATTTTCCCCATAACATCTCCTTACAATTAGAAAAATTAGGGGCCCTCAGACATAAGTTCCTCCTTTTCCCTCATTTTTCGGTTCTACTTTATAACTTTCTGAAATGAACCGCACTTCTTAACTTGATTCCTAGGATAGTCCAAATGATCAGCATGCCACCATTCTCAAGGCCTTCCGATGTATTCACTAGAGCCCCTATAGAAGGACTTTTCTCAAACGTGAATCTGCTCATGCCATTCTCCTGATGGTAGGATTCACTGTTGAAATGCTTTAGACTGGCATAAATGGTGTTTATTTTCTAGCACCATCTTTCTACATGTGCCCTAAACTCTAACCAAGGCCCCCAAACACCATTCTCTTTCTCACCCAACGCCTTTGCACCTGCTGCTTCCCTCTAATTACTGACCTTCCTTGCCATACCCACCAGGCTAATTGTGTTTACTCTTCAAGCACAGTTCAAAGTCACCTTTTCCAGGAAGCATAGCCACGGACATTCCCAGAGTCTGCTCTAGTTTTGCTTTCTTTATGTTCACCTCATGCTGTAATAAAATTCTTAGTTTACTTGTCTGCTTCCTCTGATAAATTGTAACTTCTTTGAAGACATATGACATCCCTTGGCACAGCACCAAGAAGATCACAGACTCCAGATACTTGCAGAATTGATTCCAGCCCTCTGGTTTTACAGATGACAACACTGAGGCCCGAAGAGTGATTCCAGGTCTGAGCACATGGTAGTGGCAAAAACAGCCATACCTGGATCACCAAATCTGAGCAGGTGGTATAGTATCAGGTGACCCCTCCTGCTTACACTGCTGACCCTCAGCTTTTGCCTACATTTGCAAGCCCAGGGTTGTTTTTAAAATAAAGGCATCTAAGCCCCACCCATGGGTGACCTGCTTCAGTTAGCAGAGGGTGAGGCTGAACATCAGAATTTTTAAAAGATCCAGAGGATCAAATCCGATGCTCACTTAGGATTGCAAGTCATAGCCCTGAGTCCATCTCCAAGTGCTGCAGAAACAGAAGTTAGAATAGCCAAGGCAACATTTCAGAAAAAGGAAAAGCAGAGGACTTATACAAAACTTAAGACTTATCTAATGCCATAATAATTAACAAGGATAAGGGCCCGATGCGCTGGCTCACACCTGTAATCCTGGTACTTTGGGAGACTGAGACAAGTGGATCATCTGAGGTCAGTAGTTTGAGACAGCCTGGCCAACATGGTGAAATCCTGTCTCTAGTAAAAATACCAAAAATTAGCCAGTTGTAGTGGCGTGCGCCTGTAATCCCAACTACTCTGGAGGCTGAGGCGGGAGAATGGCTTGAACCCAGGAGGCAGAGGTTGCAGTGAGTCGCGACCGCACCACTGCCCTGTAGCCTAGGAGAGAGACTGAGACTCCATCTGAAAAAAGAAAAAAAGAAAGAAATGAAAGAAAGAAAGAAAGAAGAAAGAAAGAAAAGGGAACGCTACAGAGGGTTCTGAAACAGATCTACACACAAAGACCAATATGATTCACATCAGAGGTGGCAGGCAAAGCAACGTGAAAAGAACAGGTAAACTATAAGTCCACAGAGAAAAAAATTACATTTGACCCTACCAACACTACACACTTAAAAATCAGTGGAAAAAGAAAAACAATGAAACTTCAAGAAGAAAATATAGGAAAAAAGGTCTTTTTACTTTGGGGTATGAAAAAGATTCTTAAACAAGTCACAGAAAGTACTAATCACAAAGGAAAATCAATACATTAGACTGCATTAAAACTAGGAAGTCTGAGACCTCATTACCAGAGTAGAAAGGCTAGCCATTGCTTAGAAGGACACATTGTAACAATTACTGATACCCAGATCTATAAAGAACTACTACAAATCAATGAGAAATAGACAAGAGGCTAGCAAACCACACAACAGGCCAAATGTGGCTAACCACCTGTTTTTGTAAATAAAATGTTATAGAAACACAACCACACTCCCTCATTTCTATATTGTCTACAACTGTTTTTGTGCTTCCAAAACAGAGTTGAGTAGGTGAAACAGAGACCATCTGGCCTACAATGCCTAAAATACTTACTGTTTTTTCACAGAAAAAAAAAATGATACCTCCTGGACAAGGTAACCCGCAGCCACTCAGGAGGCTGAGGCAGAAGGGTCATTTGAGCCCAGGGGTTCAAGGTTACAGTGAACTATGATTGCACTACCGCACTCCAGCCTGGGCAACAGAGCAAGAGTTTGTCTCAAAAAAAAATTTTCACAAGCAAGCACTCAAAGAAAAAAATTACACACACACACACACACACACACAGACATCCAAGTGTCAAGAAGAAAATTTAAAGAAGATCAACATTATCAGTTATCAGGGAAGTGTTAATTAAAGCTGAAATGAGACACAATTATTCATTTATCCAAATAGCAAAAATTAAAAAGACTAATAGTACCATGTGTTGTCAGATATAGGGGCATAAATAACTCTTATACACTGCTGCTGGAACTGTAAATTGGCACCAATTTGGAAAACGGTTTGGCATTTTCTACATACCCTTATGACCCAACTATTTCACTCTCATGTAATATGTCCCACAAAATTGCATTCATAAGTGAGAAAAGTGTTCATACCAGCTTTGTTTCTAAGACTCAGAAATTGGAAATGACTCAAGAGTCTAACAATAGTAATAATGAAATAGTACACAGCAATGAAAATGGATAAAATATAGCCACATGCAACAGCATAGATGATTCCCACTGGTTTGCTATTGAGCCAAGGAAGCCAGACATAAATACTACATATGATTTTATTCAAATTAAATAAAATTCAAAAACTGGTAAATCCAATCTATGATAGCATAAATCAGGGAAGTGGTTATTTGGGGAACTAGGGAGGCATAGTTTTTGCCAGATGGAAGAGATGGGCCTTCAGAGGTGCTAGTAATGTTTTCTTTCTTAACTTTCATCAGAAAGGGTAATTAAAAGGTATGTTCACTTTCTGATAATCCAACAAGCTTGTCCACTTATGATTTCTGCATTTTATATGTATATATTATACTTCAATGAAAAGGGGTTTTTTAATGCATTGCAAACAATCATACCCAGGATATATAAATATATAAAATCTCCTATAAGTCACAAGAAAATGGCATGAAAAGTAAAATAAGAAATATACCAAAAGATATGAGTGGGCTCTTCAGAAGAGGATCCAGAAATGGCCAATAAACATGAAAAAAGTGGTCAATCTCACTCATAATTAAGGAAAAGCAAAATAAAATAAAAAGGTACATTCTATACCCACCAAATTGATTTTAAAAATCAAAGGCTTATAATACAAAGTTCAACACAAGGTTGTAGGAAATCTAGAATACTCCTGGTGAGCCATGCATGGTGGTTCATACCTATAATCTCACCACTTTGGAAGGCCAAGGCCGGAGGACCACTTGAGGCCAGGAGTTCGAGACCAGTCTGGGCATCATAGCAAGATTCTGTCACCACAAAAAAATTTAAAAATTACCTGGGCTTCCACTTGAGCCCAGGAGTTAGGCTTCAGTGAGCCATGATCACACCACTGCACTCCAGCCTGGACAACATTTTATGACTCTGTTCATAAAATAAAGTAAAATAAAATACTCCTGGCAAAAGTATAAACTGATACAAAATTCTGTGAAGCAATTTGTGTAACATCACCAAAGTTGAATACTTTGTTCATCTGCATGCCCTACAAATGAGCAATTCTAGGGCTAGTAATCTTAGAGAAATGCATTCACTGGCAAACGTCCCTTAAAAGACAGGTATAAGAACATTCACTTCCACATTTCTTGTAAAAGAGGGAAACTAAACAACCTAAATGAACATGAAACATATAACAGAAAGGATCAACAAAGTCAAAGTTAGCTTTTGAAAAGAGTACTAGAACTGACAAGTCTCTGATGAAACTAATCAAGCGTGTGTGTGCACGTGTGTCTGTGTGTGTGTGTGTGTGTGTGAGAAAGAGAGAATGAATAATGACTGAAGGTGAACCTTACTTTGAAGGTTTTGATGTCTGCAGACATCAAAAGAGAAGAGCTGCTAAACAATTTTCCAGAATATGTGAAACCTTTAATGAAATGAGAAACTTCCTAAGACACAAAATCTTACCAAACTCATACAAGAGAAAGTAAGAAATTTGCGTAATTCTTTCACCATTAAAGAAATTGAATTAATAGATGAAAATCTTCCCATAAAGAAAACTCATGACCCAGAGGGATGTGTTGGCAAGGGTTAACAAGCAGGAAAAACTAATTCCAATCTCAAATAACTAGCCTGTGCTCCTCCATGCCAAGGGTTACCTTCTGTGTCAATGTATGCCAGGATCATCAAGAAAAGAGAACTTCTGAAGATGAAAACACAAAGTGCAGAAAGATGAGCATAAAAAAGGAAGGGCTAGAAAGAGCTAGACTATATATTTTTATTTGCTAGTATATCATTATACAAGAATAATCACAGGGCACTAATCATGGTAGCCACAATTGAGGAAGGTGTGATGAGCCCAGAGCAAATATGCAACGGTAGCAGGAAATAGGTTTTCCAGGCAGTGACCTCTTAGAATTTGTGATTATTGAACCAAGTGCACGTAGTATGCATTTAAACAAACATAATTAATGTTAGAAAAATAAAGAATAGCCTGAAAAATAAGAATAACTGGAGGAAGGTGGTGGATCCAAATAATAAAATATTACAAAGCTATAATAACTAAAAATGTTTAAAAACAGTAATTAGGAAGGTAACGTTATCAATGACCGCTAGCTAACTAATCTATCTTAGGCACACAACTTTACCAATTCTGCCTTAAAAAATACAACTTAACCTATAAAAAACAGTGGGTTTTAAAGAAAAGGAGGAAAAATATCAATAAGAAAATATGTTTTTTACCTTATACCACTTTATCGGACCCAAAACACAACTCTTCGGGAAGTGCAGATGACATGTGAGGCTACCATCTTTTCCAAGATGTAATATTTGCTTGTACTCGTCTGATAAATTTGGTAAACCACTTACGGAAGTGTCACACCAATGTTTTTCAAAAACAGTTAGGTTTACATGTATTCTATGACAGCTGTCTCTACCCCTGTAAGACAGATTGAGACCTCATAAACTCTTTAAATCACAAAATCGAATAATTCAGCTCATTTTCAAATGTTTTCAAATCATTTTCACAGCACTGTGCAAACCCTCTGCCCCTAACAAAGCACTAAGCACCCACAAATGATTCATCACAAAAGGACAAATGGTATTCATACAGTGGAGGAACTGGACAACATCTTAACCGAGTGATCAAAATGTATATCACCAGCTAGGGGCAAGCAGACGCCATGTGCCTCTGAGTAATATTCTGAAGAGGACATAAAGCACTCACCTAGCATTCCAGCCAAAATGGCTGAACCTAATCATGAAGAAATACCTGACAAACCCCAAAGAAGGAGATAATACAAAATAATTGCTTATAGTTCTTAAAAATGTCAGTATCTTGAAAAACAAAGACTGAGGAACTGTTCCAGATTAAAAGAAATTAAATATTCATGGCAAGCAAATGCGATGCATGATCCCAGATTGGTAACTATACTGGAAAAGAAAGAAAAACATTATAAAAGGTCTTCAATGAGACCATTGATAAGATTAGAATATAGATTATAGATTAAAGTATTATATGATGTTTAAGTTTCCCGAATTTGATAACTATACTATGATTATGTAAGAAATAAATAAATATACATTGAAAGGAAATAGGAAATATACACTGTTGATAGGAAACATACATTGAAATATTAAGGGCTAAGAGGGTATGATGTATACAACTGAAATGGTTTAAAAATGGTTTAGGAGAAAAATATTGTTTATAATTTATATCATCTATATGGTGAAAGGGAAAATTATAAGATAAATGTAAAAATATATTCTTAAAAATGAGGAATCTGGATAAAGGGTAGAAGGAAGTTCTTGATACTATTCCTGCAAAATTTATTTAAATTTAAAATGATTTCAAAGCAAAAAGTAAAAATATACAGTTTCCTAAACACGTATCCTATCTGGATGTTATTAATAAAAGTCTTGGAGAATTCATGTTCATTTTCTTTCATGGCAGATAATACCTTTGTCAATTTCTACTAAAGATTATTTTTCCTCATTTCAAAGCTCCCAGATTTAAATAGTTTAAATCTAGCTTCGACATCCACATTCATTTATGTGATGTATGATCTTCAAGTCTAGTTAATAATTCACAGCCTAGGCTAAAATAGGAAAGCAGACCTCCACGTGCTCTGAGCGGTTTATTAGCAACTAAATCTGTGGAAAGGAGCCAGGCAGAGCTAACGACCACTTCCACTTGTGAACCACTCAATTTTGTGCATTTAGTCTGTCTGGTGTTTAGAAATGAGGAATCTAGCAGGAATCAGAGTGGGACACGGGCCATGCTGGGACACAGAAAGGGGCTGGCAAATATCACGGAATCAAAACAAGAGAGAGAGAGAATGGAGTACCTACTTCACACCTGATCTCAGTTAATTTGCACCTCAAGCCTATCAGGCCAGCATTACTTCCATTTTACAGAAACAAACAAGGCTCAGAGAGATCAAGTAATTTGTTAAGGTCATGCAAGCCAGTGTGAGAGAGTCACGAAATTGGGCCCTCAGGCTAAATTTGGTCTATAGATGTGTTTTATTCAGGCCCCACAAAGCTTTACAAATTATAAAAAGTTGCACACACAAACTCTGATTTCCAGATTCCCTTGAAAAGTGAGAAGATGGGCTTGACCTGAATAGACAGCTACCTTTCAGGGGCATGTGCTTTCCAGTTGACCACGGTCACCACCAGGCCTGTGTTATTCATATTTCTTAGCACAGGTTCTCCAGTGATGTCTGGAACATACTTGATGCTTACTCCCTGCCTTAAGCAGATTCCTTGTGAAAAGGGCTCACGGGCGGCTCATTCCTATCTGGATGTGCCATTTCCCACAAAAATTTTTGGCATTTCAAGAAAGATGGCAGCAGCTGGGCTAGGTGGCTCAGGCCTGTAATCCCAGCACTTTGGGAGGCCAGGACGGGTGGATCACGAGTTCAGTAGCTCGAGATCATCCTAGCTAACACGGTGAAACCCCATCTCTACTAAAAATACAAAAAATTAGCCAAGCGTGGTGGCACGCACCTATAGTCCCAGCTACTTGGGAAGCTGAGGCAGGAGAATCACTTGAACCTGGGAGGCAGGGGTTGCAGTGAGCCAAGATCGCCGCCACTGCACTCCAGCCTGGTGACGGAGCGAGACTCCATCTCAAAAAATAAAAAAAATAAAAATAAAAGAAAAAGAAAACAAGAAAGAAAGATGGCAGCAATAATACTGGGACAGACACAGTCTGTGAGTGTGTCTGGTCTGAGGTGCCATTTCCATAGGGAAAGATGCATATCAGGTTCCAAAAATGAATTACAAATCTGTTCTGTTTAAAAATGTGTTCACTGGAAATTGTCTTGTAACAATTATAAAAACATACAACAACATAATTCTTCTCAAGGGTTTTCTATGTTCATTAAGAATTTTCCTAAAGTAATTTATACACACACACACGAATTAGTTCTATTTTAAATTAGGAACTTACTTTATAACACATTGGTAGACTCCTGAGTCCCCCCATTCCATGGGGAGAAACAAAATCCAAGTCTCGTCCTGGTGAATTCTAGACTGTATGATTTTGGACACTGGGATTTTGCTAGAATTTTTATACCATGTTACACTGACTTCCCCAGATGTTATAGGAGGGAATGTACAATTAAAAGCAAAAGGCTGTCTTGCTGAAAGCATCTCATTTTTCGTAAAAATGTCCTTGCATCCATCTAAGGAAAGAAAAACAAAACAAAACAATTATCCACGAAAGAAAACTTCAGTTTTATTTACTGTTAGTTTTTTTAAATGCCTCTTCAATTTTCCAACCAATTTGAAATTTCATTTGGGATTTTCTTGAGTCTGGAAGTTTCCTAAAAATAACCTGCTGATTATAAAGTATAATTCCAAGTTCTTTAAATGTATCCATAAGACAGAATTTACTCCGTTCCCTCCTCACAAACCTCTTCCCCATCGGGAATGATTTCCCTCTTTCCCTTCTATTCTACGACCCTTAGTTCTTTTTATCCACAGAGTTCTTTACTCTGTACTCATCTACAGAGTAAAGCAACCTTTCTTGTCTTTTGTGTTTCTGCTCTGCCACCCAGTTATTTTACTCTGTCTTGAGTAAAATGTATTTCATTCCAAAACGATTGTTTAAAAAAAAAATTAGTTCACTTTTAAAGTTCATTTCTACCAAATTTCTTTTCTTTTCTTTTCTTTTTTTTTTTTTTTTTTTTTTGAGATGGAGACTCTCTCTGTCGCCCAGGCTGGAGTGCAGTGGCACTATCCTGGCTCACTGCAAGCTCCACCTCCCGGGTTCATGCCATTCTCCTGCCTCAGCCTCCTGAGTAGCTGGGACTACAGGCGTCCGCCACCACGCCCAGCTAATTTTTTTTGTATTTTTAGTAGAGACGGGGTTTCACCGTGTTAGCCAGGATGGTCCGGATCGCCTGACCTCGTGATCCGCCTGCCTTGGCCTCCCAAAGTACTGAGATTACAGGCATGAGCCACCACGCCCGGCCTACCAAATTTCTTAGAAGAAATTTGTTCTATTGACAGTTTCCTTGCTTTCACCTTGTGTCATAAAATAATCCTTTATCTTATAAAATAGCCAGTAGTAATTCCATTTGAGCATTTTTACTCAAGTCTTCACTTGCAATTTGCCTAACTTCTTCCCCTCCCCGAAGTCACCTCCAAGCTGAAAGGTGACATTCAGGGCTGAGCATCCTAGCACGTGGAGCTGGTTCGCTGTTTCCTCTTGCGCGGAACTCCGCCTGGCGGTCTGGGGAGCGTAAGGAGCCGCGCTCGGGCTGGCCCGATCCCTGGGGGCTCTTAATGAGGGCCTAGGAGCCTGTGGACTAGGGCGGCCTCTGAGAACGGAAGACACACGGAACGTACCTGCTGTGACAGACAGTGGAAGGGCGATGGACAACCCGCAGAGCAGCAAGGACCACATCCCCAAACCGGGCTGCAAGGAAGGAAGAAGAGGGTGGGAGGGGAGGGCGCAGTGGGGCCGGCCCGAGGCGCCGGCTTGGGCGACCTCGGAATCTCAAAGACAACCGCCCAGGCCGCTGACCTTCCCTTCTTCCTGGGAAGCCCTCCGACTTTGGCCCCACGTTTCCGCAAATACTGCCCTTCCCCTGTCTCCGTCTGGGCGCCCGACCAGGATCCAGGGCAGTGAGCTCGCCCCGCCGCAGAGGACGACGGGCGAGGAGTGGGCGGCGGGGGCGGTGGGGACCGCGTAGGAGCTGCTTCTGCCACCTGACAGCGAAGCCGGCTCTAGTCCAGAGCCCCCGCAAGGGCCAGGGCGCCCCCCAGCGCAGCCTGCGGCCTGGGTTCCAGACGTGGGACCCCATCTCCGCCCGCGGCGCTCGGAGTCTCCCTTGCGCGCCTGTGTCCTCGGGATCCACCCGGGCCTCGCGGTCTAAACAGAAACTCCAAACACCGTTCTCACTGGGGAGCAGCCAGGGCAGGCCTACCTGGCAAGGGCCGGCGGGAAAGGAGAAAGGAAGGCAGGGAGCCGCTGGAGCTGAAAGTAGGCGCGAGCTCGACTCCTCGACCCAGAGACGGAGTCGGCTCCCCCATGGTCACCTGGCCGGTCGAGGGCCCGCCTGGGGGGCCTGATCCCTGGCCTGCGGTGGCACACATTGTTGCCACGTCTTTTCCTGCACACCTCTCCTACTGTCAGGGCCCCACCCGTGCCTGGCTCAGCCAGACTCCCGGACCGGTGTCTACCTGCCTGCAGGATTGAAGCGTGCAGGACCTCCTGGAGAGTGGAAAATATGACAGGGACCCCAGCCCTGTCATGCTACTTCCATGCCTAGGTATTTCCCCGCCACCACCGTGGGCGGGGCAGACCTGCCTTCCCCAGTGGAGCTTAGGAAGGAATGTGACATCACACTAGGAAGTGGCTTGAAAGTCTTTGAGCCTGATTCCATCTAAGTCCTTCATCACCAGGAGTGTCTGCTTAAGTCTATTCCAAGTTGAACGTCTAAATGAATTATTCATTTCTTTCCAAATCCCATTTGAGCAGTTACTGCATGCTCTGCATTGGCCTATGTGGAATGACCCCAAAGTGGAAGCCATCCCAAATGGCCTCTAAGGAGAATTATGAATCTGCCTGAGTCGTGCTCATTAACTTCTGTAAGGCAGGCATCCCATGGTGTTCAAGTACTTCAGAGCCTGAAGACTGTCCTGTCTAAAACTTCCCGATAAGGTGATGTCAACAGGGACCTGTTGCCCTAGCCATCAGGAGACACCCCAGAGTCATCCCACAGGGCACTGGGATGTAAGGAAAGACTCAAAATGTAATCTCCATTCAGTAGATTACTGGTCAAGCTCTTCCCGATGGTCTTTGGAAGATCAGAGACAGTGAGACAAAAGCAACCATAGGAGCAGAGATGCAATAATTGTGCTAATAGCAAAGCTTCCTGTGATAGGCTGAAGGTCAGTGGTTTGTAGATTTCTACACTCTTAAAAAGTATTGAGGATTCCAAAGTGCTTTTGTCTATATAGGTTATGCCTATCAATATTACTACATTAGAAGTTAAAGTGAGAATTTTTAAACATTTACTTTCTTATTTAAGTAACAATAAACCAATTACATGTTAACGCAAATATCGTACAATTTATGAAAAATAACTCTACTTTCTAAAACAGGCTTATTGAGAAAAGTGGCATTGTTCTATATAGATGCGGATTTCTTTGATGTCTGGCTTACTAGAAGATGACTGGATTCTCGTATTTGCTTCTGCAATCAGTGTCATGATATAATATGTCATATAGCTTCTGAAAAGGTCCACCATACACTAATGAAAGAATGAGAATAAAAAAGGAATATAAGGTCTTAATATTATGATGAACATAGTTTTGATTTCACAGATATTTTTGAAGGGTCTTTCAGGGACCCATAGGGCTCCCACTCTTTGAGGACCTCTTTCTTAAGCTATAAATAGAGATTATTATTTATTTCCCCTACTATCAGCAGTAAACGAGGTTCCTCTGTACAAGTATATTCTTCAGCATTTATGTCCTCATCCAAAACAAAACAAAGGTGTTACTATTTTTATAAAAGTCGTATGATTTGCATTCAGAATTATTGCTATGAGCAGTGTTAAAAGGTATTTCTAAATCTTTTTATTTATGCTATCTTTTTTCATTTTCACTTTATGAATAGATGCATTTGTGTCCTATCTTGTTTCTTAGCCTGAGGACTAGTATATATGCCAAGTTTAATGGGTATAGTTGCCCCAAAATGTGTGAAGTTAAGACAAGCCATCCCAGTCCCCTGCAGTGCCTCTCACTGGACACTTCTGACATTGCACTTTGCTACTAATGCTGTGAATCTGAAATTTAACTTCCTGGGATGGTCTCTATGCCAAATGTGTTTCCTGATACGTGGAAAATGAACATTTGGCTTTGAAGGCAGAACTGATTCTGGGCATTGTAAACTTAGCAATTAAAAATAACAGGAAACCATAATATTTACCTCAGGTTCTCAATTACCTTGAAAAAAAAAAAACTTAAATGTATTCATCTCCTTCGAACATTTAAGTTTTTCCAAATTTATATTTTGCTCTTATAAATGGTGCTGCTGCAAAGATTCTGTTAATGTCCTTTTGTGCGAGTATTTCAGAGGCTGTTTAGTGAACAGAATTGCAGAATCATTGGGTAGGTACATCCTCAGTTGTATTAGAAAAGCCCTAATTTTTTTCCATAACTGTGTCCTTTAGAGGATAAGAATTTCATTGCTTCATGTTCTTACCAATATTTAGTAATGTCAGACTTTTAAATTTTGCCACTTTTGCTGCTCTGATGTAAAAGCTATCTTGTGATTTTATTTTATATACATTTTATATACATTTATATAATGTATATAAAATGTATATAAAATTGGGAGGTTTATGCCCAATTTTCAGAGGTGGCAGTTGTAAAGCCTCCATGACAGGGTGTATAATATATAATAGATGCTTATCGCCATCCTCCATCAACCCCTCCTTGTCTAATTCTCTCCCACCTGCAGATATTTTTGCAATGAGAGTATTCTTAATGTTTTCTAGCATTAGTCAGTGGCCATAGGAAATATATTTTCAGTTGGTTTTTTTAATGAAGTAAATCAATTTCCTCTAGCGATTCATTACTTCATTCTGAGAGCAGGCAAAAAGCAACAAATCTGTGTGTGGCGAAGGCATTACAGAATTCTGCTTGGTTGAATTTTACCTTCAATCTATTTGACCCTCAGACTAGGATATGACAGCTGTTCAAAAGAGTAGCAGGGCAACAATTTGGATTAAAGATTTCATACACAAATTTATATTTTACATGATGCATACTACCTTTTATTTGTTCTAACTAAATATCTGATTATTTCCCATTGGCCATAACCCACAGATAATGTTTCCCAATGAGAATGAAACAGAAATATATTCGCATGCAACAATTAAACTTTCCAAAACCCAATATTAGGTTGAGGTGGGGGTTTGGGGCTCCACCAAGATCTTTATACCTTTAAGGTCCTTAAGTTCTCATATTTCCCCTCCGTGAGGCTTGGGAATATATAGCAGCATTTCTGTAGTAGACTGCTATTTTTGGGATGAAATGGACTTCCAGAAATGGAAGAAACAGCCAGGGAGACGAGAGGGAGGTCCTTAAATCACTTGGTTTCCTGCAGTCCTGGACTTAATCTCTCCCTCGAGCTCCATTCATTAGTTCGCTCAGTCCCTCATCAAATATTTGTACAGTTCCCACTATGTTCCAGGTGATATTCTGAGTACCAGAAATACAGCTGTACAGAAGACAGACCCTCTTAGAGTTTACAGTCATTCTAGTGTCAAGTAAATGAGAAAATTTTGAAGGATGATTTCAGGTTGGTGAGAATCTTGAAAGCAATTATGATGAAGTCATGGAGAGGGTGTTGGGGACATCCTCACTTCAGAAGGGACTATGGTGCAGCAGAGGCCCTTGTCAAGGCAAGGAGTCCAGCACGTGGAGGTCTGGGAGAAGGGCACTCCCCAAAGTAGGAAACAGCTAGTGCAAAATTGCAAAGGAGGAAACAGTTTGTAAATTCCAAAATAACACAGATGAAGCCAACAGCCTCACCTTCCTCAGCCTCCCAAGTAGCTGGGATTACAGGTGTGCGCCACCATGCCCAGTTAATTTTTGTTTTTTGCTTTTTGTGTGTTTTTGGTAGAGATGGGGTTTCACCATGTTGGCCAGGCTGGTCTCAAACGTCTGGCTTCAAGTGATCCGCCACCTCAAACTATAATTGTTAATTGAAACGTTCAACCATATTAATAGTTAACTGGCAAAGTAATGCTTATCGCAAAGGATAACCTTTTTTGTCTATCAAATTAGCAATGATTAAGTAATGAGTATTCTCATTGCCACACGCTCCCTTTTGTAAGAGGAGCAAATGTTTCTATGAAACATCAAGAACCCGAAAAGGAACTTTGCCCTCTGAATATATGCTAAGCAAATGATTAGGGAAGTAAAGATAGTTAAGAAAGGATAACTATTGCACTTCGACTACTGATAGCTAAAACTACAAATAATCTGGATATCCAATGAAGGCAACAAAGCTATCAGATTATGGACCATCCATTTGATAGACTTAGTGACTACTTATAGATTGTATTTCATATAATAGTAATGTGGGCAAATATTTATGCTAAGTTTTAAAAAGGGTGTTAAACTCCATGTATTATATGGTCTCAGTTATATCCATAGAAAGGTAATAAAATATAAATAATTATCTTTAGGTTGTGAGGTTATTGGTGACATTTTTCTGCCTTATATGTTTTAGAAATTTCCACATTCTCTTAAACCATTATTGCTTTTGTAATAAAAAGAAGTTTCTCCTAATTTATTTTATAAAATGTCTTAAATATAATTGACTCCCACGGGGATTACTATACCACCTTCCTAACAACCTCCCTGTGTAGCCTTTTACCTCCTCCCAATCTGCTGCACATGGTGCCCTATCAATGTGTTTCTTTATGTCTAAAGTTCTTCCAACCTGTTGCCTCCAATATCTCCTATATACCTACTCCCAGTGGTAAAGTCCAAATATTTCAGTCATGGGTTTAAGACCATCTGTCATATGAGATTGTTTCCTGAACAACTTTCTCTTTGCGCTCTTCTCTGGCTAGATTTCTGCCTTTTCTTACTTTGTAATTTTCTCAGTATCTCGCATAATGTTAACCACATGGTTAGCACTTTTTAAAAATCTAAAAGTAGGCTTGAGAACACAAATATTTCCCCTGTGTTTTTGAATTTGAGAGAGGACATGGGTCCAGTTTTAGGAAAGACAAGAATTCAAAAGCAATCAAGTATAGTGTGGAAGGCAGGACTACGGAATAGCATCTGATGATAAAAAGTGTTGAAACAGATGGCCGCTGTCCACAGCCTTGAAAGCAAATGAAAAGCTGCAGTCTGTCCCTGGCTAAGCAGGGTAAGTGACGTAACATGGCTGAGGAGGGAAAATGCAGTGTTAGCCAGGGAAGGATTAACTACATGAACCAAAGCAGGAGTGGGTCCCCACACATGCTGTAAAACATGCAGTACCCTTTCACTAAAGAAGCCTAAGGAATCTCATTCTCAGGAAGTGTAGATTGACAGGAAAACCAATGAACACTGTAGAATGGTATCATTGTCACCCTTCCCAGACCCGGAAGCAGAAACCAAATGACACTTGGGATCACTTCCAGGTCAAAGGTTCTAAGAAAAACAAGCTTCATCAACTTCACCCTGTAGGTAAATTAATCTCTCGCCTGGTTGAACACAGCTTTAGAGAAGTCAACAGCCTCCTATGAGTCTAGAGTCAGGTGTTACAGGCTCAACTGGTTTAACAGCTGCAAATTTTGAGAGACTGCTGTGCTAGTGTTTGGGGCTCAGATTTAAGGTATAGGTAGGATTTACGTACTTTAAGCAGCCAAGCCTTCTTCAGAAGAAACCTGAGCGGCATGTGGTAAGACGAGCATGTTTTTGTTTTGAATGATTAATGCTCATTTTAAATAGTATCTCCTATTCCTGTAACTCCTCCTCTCCTTAGAATTTAAACACCCCGCCCCCCCACACACACACACTTTGGTTGTAAAATGAATGTTATCACATCAAAAAATTATCCCTTTCCTCTGTCTTCCCACATACATTTTTTCATGAATACTCCATTTTATGAATTATTGCAACTATGGTGATTCATTCATGTATTTTATTTTAGTAAAAGAGGAACAATTTTTCCCTTCCAGCCCAATCTGCATTCTTCCCCACCTGCTACGCTCCCTATGCCGTACACGCTAAGCCAACCTCACCACACTCCCAGAGCCTCATGTCAAAGGCGAAAAGATTTTCTTTTGACAAGTAAGCTGGAGGAAATATCTGATTTTATAATTGCATGGTATTTACACTTAGAAGTCCTTCAATTACTACTTGGGGAATGTACTATACTAAAAATGCTAAACGAGATGCCGACTTGCTAAAATGGGATTAAGTAGCAGCTGTGATCATTTTAAAAAGTTAACACCAGCATTATATCACTCCCCAACCCCCGCACACACCTAAAACCCTAGAATTTGAAAAATATACATTTTGGATGAATAAGTTTTTTGTTTTATCTGTACTCATCAAGTGATAAAACTAAGAAAATATATTTTGAGATTCTATCCCATATACTGGACAGAGGCTTTCTACATATAAACATCTTGTAACATAGGAAGTCCTGTTTTACACATGAGAAAATGGGGGTTCCATACAACCAGGTGATTTGTTGTGGTTTCAAAGCTGTGACAGTGCAGGAATTTAGTCCCAGGTCTTTTTCCACCAGATGGCATTCCTGTTGTAAAATAATTCCAGAGACTCCCTAAAAACCTATTTTGCATTTACTGGGGAAAAGTTATCTGATAAAGAGAGGAAAAAGTATGACTTTTAAATGGTGGTTAGCACTGATTTTCCTAATGGTTTGCACATTAACTGGTATCATAACCAAAATGTGATGCAAAGCTCCCTGAACTTTTCCAGTGAGAAACATTCTTTCAAGTGGGGGCCGGTGGAGGGGCTGTGGGCTGGACGGGGCTCCTGGCCTCTGTGGTTATACAACTTCAGTTTGACATTGTGTACTTTGTCCTTAGTGTCAATTGTCATTTCTAATATATAACTCCTCTCTATCCCTTCCATTTGCAGATTCTAATAGGGCTTCAGATAAGCAATTCATAGAACTGCTACCAACAAAGCTCCCATTTTCTGAGAACCCGCTTTATGCTAAGCACTAGGCTTGTCATAATATATTTAATCTTTTTAATCCTAACTCTATGAGTTAGATATTATACCTATATAATGAGTAAATTGAGGCTGAAATACTTTGCCTAAGGTTTCACCCCAGGTAGATGGTGGAGGCAGTGTTCATAGTGGACTCAGACTGTAAGCCAACCCACCACCTGCCCCTTCTCCCCAGGTACTGAGAGAGTCACTTGCCCCTTAGTATTGCTGTGAGATAAGAAGGAGGCACTGACTGGGTGTCATCTCTGACCATCAGAGTTAACAAGCTTTAGAGCATGCATTTTGGACAGCAAGTTCACCAATTTTGCCCACCTTCTGGGTCAAAGGAAAAAATAAATAAAATCCGTTTGTAAAATGTAAAAGTCTATACAAAGATTCCCTTTATCATTTTTTGGACAGGTAAAGTGATAAGTTAATAGTGAATTGATAAGAAGTTAATAAACAGTTAATGATAAGGCTCACATTTTAATCCATTTCAGAAGCAAGTGAGCAGAGGGAGTAGAGTTTAGCTAGAAGGGAGTTAGGGCTCACTGTTAAGCCAATAGCTCCCCTCCCCTCCTCCAGCTCCTCCCCACCTGCTTCCCCGCAACAGGAAGAACCCTCTGCAGAAGGTCTCTTCACCTTGTTGAGGCCTGGGAATGTGCAGATGTGCAGGTAAGCTGTGGACTGGACAAAGAACAGATTCTCAAGGATAACAGCACAAAGTTTGAAAATTTTATTCGAAAATAAGTACAATCTATTGATCCGTGATGCATGCTGTACACGAATTTGGTGTTTTCATATACAAAAAAATTGGCTTCTGCTGCAAAATTATATAAACAGGTTTAAAAAACTCCTTCATCATTAACTAGTACAAACATAATTTATCAAAAATGTCATTAAAAAAATGGCTCAATATCTTTTCTTTTATTGCAAATAAGAAAGGCAAGAGAGGGAAAATATAAATCATGCTAAACCAGTTTTAACAACTGGTGATTAAATATTTTGTTGCATTTGCAAACTCTTCTTCAACACTTAGGGCATCTTAAAAAATGCCATAAAAAACTGCAAGAAAATCTAATTAATGTGGAAGGCATTAAAAGTTTTTTGTTTTTAGTTGGGACAATAAGTCAAAGGAAGTTCACAGGGAACTAGGAATGTGTCTTCTTCCTCCAGAATTCAACCCTTGGAAGATGGGGAATGACTATGCACTTTTCTGTTTGGATCCTCCTCCACCCAGGCTTATCCACTGATTCTTGTCCCTCCTTAAATTCCAGCTGCCATTCTACTTGTAATTCTTGGTCATCATCACCCCCACTCTCTGGCCAATTTTGTCACTAACCTAAATTTCCAAATTGGCTTGCTTTCTTGGCACTATGCATGCTGACACATTTTCTAGATGACAGACTAAAATAATCTGCAAAATTAAATTTGTAAAACATCCAATAGGCTTTTCAGGACGTGACATCCCTGCTCCATGGGCTTCTGGCGGTAGTCTGTGTGCCAAATGAAAGCTAGGCCCTGTCTGTTGGAACAGCAGCTGCAGAACAGCACTGTTCCTTCAAGCAGGCAAAGCGGGCCCAGGAGAAAGCAGGTGGAAAGGCAAGAGTCAGAGACTTCAACTCAATGTGTTTTTGTTTAGGAGGAAAATTATTATTCCAAATAAAAGTTTGTGTTCACCCATACTAAATATGAGAAATATAAAAACCAAAACTCCGGTCCATGTTCATACAACTCTTAAAACTGTATTTGTGTCCTGCAATCGGTGGCATATACATTTGGCTTTGTGGTTTTTCAGGGTTTCTCCAATTATTCTGAGGCCTGCCATCCCATTTTTTAAAATATGTTTTCTATACCAAAAAAAGGTGCTTTCATTTTTAATGAAAATGAAACATTTTAAGAAATGTTTGCCTCTAGGGAAAGAATAGATGAAAGTAGAAGAGTTTTTCATAAAATCTAAACACAATTTTTGAAAATTCCAACATTCAGAAGTTTGGAATTTGGTGTCTTGAATAAAAGCATTCCTAGACTTGGTCACTTCCTAGCAAAATGTCATTTCTTCTCACAAATGTGCTAGTGTGGAGTGAGGGGGGACCATTACTGACCTGAAATCAAGTACTCAGAACACCAGACTAGAAGCCAGAAATGGAGGCTCAAGTCCTAGGTTCAATAAAACTTAGAGTGTGATTTTTTTAAAAAAATAGGTCACTTTCTCTATACCTAAAATTAGAATAATTGCAAAAATTAAATAATTCGGGAATGTTTTTAAACATAAAGCATTATATAACTCTATGTTACATGTGCAAATTGCTCCTGGAAGGCAGTGAGGGACAGACAGCCACCCACAGCCTCTCCCTCAGAGAGCAGCAATTCCAGCTGGAGAGAGACCAGCCTCCCTGACGTGCTCACCGCCATCACTGCAGTGGGCCTGACCGGAGAGAGAGGGCTGGAGAGGAAGTCGCCTCTTAGGGAAAGTCTCCCGGAGACTGTGGAATTGGACGATGTTCTGAATTTCGGTAAAATTCTGATCAGCTAGAGAAAATGCGAGAAGGCCTTCCAGGCAAAGGAGGAGGAAGGGGGCAGGCAAGAGCAGAGACAGAGGAGTGCTAGGGGCAGGTGCCATGGCCACCAGGCCAACCTGGGAATTCACACAGTGGGACAGCAAGGGGAGGCTGGAGGACAGGGCAGGGAGGTGGGCTGGGAGTGACATGCTGGTGGGAAAGCATGGGCTTCAGCTCCTGAACCGGTGGAGCCCCCAGGAGGTGTTTCAGCAGGTGCAGGATGACAGAAGAGCGGCATCATGGGAAGGATGGTTCACGCGTGGGCTGTGCAAAGGACATTGTGGAGGGAGGAAGCCACTAGGGAACTGTCCCTCCAAAGACATAAAATGCAGGATAATAACCAAGGACAGGATGGTCATGCCAGGGAGGAAAGCATTAAGAAGTGGATCAATTCCCTGCTACTGTTGCTTTTTTAAGTTCTCTCTCTCCTGTGGAAAGCTAAGATGACTTCAAAACTTTGGAATACTGGAGAATCCCTTTGTTCATTGAAGTGAGTTTTCAAGCTCTGTAAAATAAAATTCGGTCTTTGGAAACTAACTTCTGGCTGGGGATGTGTATGGAAAATACAAGCAGATGGAAAGTTCTCCAAGAATATGTCTCCCTTCCTCAGTGAGGTGTCAGTCTCACTTTGCCTGCAGCACCTCTCAGGAGAGCCGCTCCAGGGTCAGTGACTCTACAGGGTCCCCAGACGAGGCATAGCCCTGCCCTTGGGCTGTGGATGACTTAACAAAGCCATCTGTAGACAGTGGCTATTTCCTTCTTGCCCTTTCCTCTAGTTTGCTGTCTTCATGCCTTTTCTCGGCAGTTCAAACATTCAGAGAGGGCATTTATTGCCCTTTTTTTGAGATGGAGTCTTGCTCTGTTGCCAGGCTAGAGTGCAGTGGCCCGAACTCGGCTCACTGCAACCTCCATCTCCCCGGTTCAAGCAATTCTCCTGCCTCAGCCTGCCGTGTAGCTGGGATTACAGGCGTGTGCCACCATGCCTAGCTCATTTTTGTATTTTTAGTAGAGATGGGGTTTTGTCATGTTGGCTGGGCTGGTCTCGAACTCCTGACCTCTCGTGATCCACCCACTTCAGCCTCCCAAAGTGCTGGGATTATAGGCGGGAGCCACCACACCGGGACTATTGCCTTTTTAAAAGATCTTCCCAAGCCCTCTACTCTGAAGTGCCCTGGCCTGCTATTGACATCATGGCTTATTCCCTTAATAATCTGATTCCAGGTGACCTCAGGGATAAAGGATGATACAGTTACATTCCATGAACTCTGCAAGTCAGCATGAGGCACAACCTGGCCTGCAACGCCATAAGACAGGAGGCACCTAAAGAACTCTTGGCAACTTCTCTATGCTACCCGAGAGGCACGTGAGCCTCTCTTTGCAGTTTCTCCTTAGTGGCCGGTGACAGTAACTGGTGTTTAGATGAAGGTGACCGTTGTTGGACTGGCATGTGGTACCTGACGTTCTTCCAGAACCTTGTCTTTGCAGACTGTGGTCCCTGTGTAAAGTCCCCTGACCAGCGGATAGCCCCATGTTTCTGCTTAATGAATTTAATCGATTCTGGCATTTTCTCATAGTCTTGGATTTTCTCCAGCTCAAGCAGGACAACTTTAATTCCATCGTGAACAAGAGCATTATACATGGCTATTTGCTCTTCAGATGAACCACCCAGCCAGCTGAAGCCTGATATTTCTCTGACTAAAATGATAATCAGTCTTCTGCTTTTCTTTACGTTTTCATTAATGACCTCAACAATGTCTGAAAAACAGGAAACACAATGGAGTAAGTAAAATTCTATCTATCATCATTCTCTCCTGAACCAAAGCCACACGAGGCTTTTCACAACCGTATGGCTCCTAACGCCTTTTTCTTGCCTTACCTAAAATTAAAGGAGTTTCCCATGTTTTTAATTAATTAATTTCAAGAGACAGGCTCTTGTTCTGTTGCTCACACTGGAGTGCAGTGGCGTGATCTTGGATCACTGCAGCCTCAAACTCCTAGGCTCAAGCGACCCTCTCACCCTGGCCTCCCAGGGTTGTGCTGAGATAACAGGCATGAGCCACTGCAAGCCTCCCATTTTATAGACTAACTCAAAAATTGGCCCTCAAAAGACAAATATTTCATTTAGAACTCAGAAAACTTTGTTGGAATTTTAAAAACTTATTATTCAATCATTTGATCTCTACCACTCCTGTTTTATTGTATCAGTTGTAAAGCAATTGTTGGGTTTAACTAGTCATTAAGTTTTTCAAAACTAAATGAAAATCACTTAATTATTGCTCTGACAAAATATGAGAGAAGTAAATACTTTGCATTTAATAAATGTAAAAATCATCATACACTTCTGAAGAGGTTCTTAAAATTGTGAAACATATACCCCTATGCCACGATCTTCTAGAAAGATGGAATCCACATTTTACTAAGTATTTTTACAGCAATAAGCCTTTACTTTGTTCCATCACACACATACCTTCCCCAACGTAGTCATCCCTTCCATAAATAAACAGCTTATATCCACACTGTTTTTCCAAGACCTCAGGCAAGACTTTAAACACAAAAATATCACAGTCAGAGGTAGACCCTTCCCCAGCGGTCTTTGGATACAGTATATATGCGTCATAGGTCTTTCCATCTGAAGCTAAAGGAAAAACATAATGTATTTAGAACGACAAGGCAAAAATAAGAGATTTGATAAAGTCAGTATCACAAACATTCATTACACAATGAACTATTCATCTTTTTTTGTACAGTGGCATGACTGAAGCAGCAATACCAAAAATATAATCCCTTTAAAAAGTGTTCATCTCTTACAAGGTTTCTATTTCTTGTGTTTTACTGCAAATTTGTTCTTCTATTTGGAGGCTGCCCCATATATTCTTAGTAGAGAGCCATCCTTAAAGTCTCCCTGTTCTCATCTTCTTCCCCAAAGGTCTCAGCCCTGAATTCTATCCATTCATTTTGTTTTAGATATTGTGGTATTCCTTTTTTTTTTTTTGCAAAGTTTAAACAAAGGAGCGAGAGAGAACCTCCCTGATGCATGAAGATCTAGTCATTTCATTTCTTTCATTAAGGTATGATCTATGTCTGTCCTGTTCATCACAGAGCAAGGCCTCCCAATGGCTTGTGCATAACTGAATTTATAAACAGATGCTCTAAATACCTGTTTATTCTACCAATATGAATGTTGACTCAAGAACTTAGAAAACAATGATATTCAGCCTAATGAGTTATAAAACTATAATTCTGTGTAAGAATAACCAGTATTCTTGTATATGCCACTTTTCATTTTAGAAACCCTCTTAGTAAAAACCCTCTTAGTCATCTTTCTACATCTCCTTACTATCCCTTATCTCCAACAAGAAATACTGCATGGAATACAAAATTATACCTTTTATTGGGAGAAAATCATAGCAGGAATCCCTGTACCAAAGCACAATGTCAATCTTGAAGATTTTGTAGATGAAAAGAGAACACACAATTATGACTGTCAATGTGACACATATACCAATCATGTGCTTCTGGAAATTAGTGACTATAGCAAAAAAAAAAGGGGAGAAAAAATATTAGAACCAAAAAAATAAAAACTTTGAGCACAGCAAATTAAATATCTTCATCTCAGAGAGCCCATATTTGGGAATGGCCTGCATTCAGACAGTATTAACTCATTCATTATTATCACTTTGTAATGGATACTAATGTACAAAGCAATCTAGTATGGATTATATAAAACTAAGGTGCATTCTATGAAGTTTCTACCTAAATAGCATAATATACAATAACATGGAAAAAAAATACCAAAGACCATAGGATGGAGCATTCCACAGTAAAACAGGGAAAAGTTAAAATCACTCAAAAGCCTACAAAAGTTCCCTGAGGTCAGAAAGTCCATTGGGTAAAGCTAAAGACTGGTGGAAAGGGAAAAAGGTAGAGGCTTAGGGAAGTTTCACATTTCCACATTCTCCTGGCCTCCTTCTCTACCTAGTTATCCAATAATTAAAGAGGAAGTTGGAGAGCAGATGCAGTAGGTGATGGGGAGGGGGCTAGAGAAGAAGAAAGAGGGAAGAAAAAGAAAGTACCTTCTAAATATCAGGAACCATATAAGCATCCAGAAAAGGGAATCTAAAAGCTTTATTTACTTTTCCAATTTAGATGATTTGGATATAAAACAGAAATCAAGTTATACCATTTTCCAGACAAATATCCAGTTGGCCCATATGATAGTTCACATTTACGGTCTTAAGTACTGTCGCTTCATACAAGATCATGATGTCTGCAGTAATAATCCTCCAGATTTATTTTTCTTATTTAAGACCACCATGACTATACTTGTCCTTTACAGTTCCCTATGACTTTTACAGGTGTCCACAAAAACACACCCATACAAACACTGACTTTCACTTGCACAAATACTGCTGAGATTTTGATTGAAATTTTTTGGAATCCATAGATTCATTTGGGGAAGAACTGACATCTTTATAATATCAAGTCTTTCAATCTATGAACATTGTATATCCCTCCATTTAGTTCTTCTCTAATTTATCTGAATATTTTTTAGTTTGTATTACAGAGATCTTGAACAGGTTTTGCTAGATTTATTCTTAAGTATTTCATGATTTTTGATGCTACCGTAAATGTTATCTTTTAAATGTAATTTCTATTTGTATGCTGCTAGTATTTAAACATATATAGAAGTTAATTTATAGAGTCTTTCAGATATTCTTCCATGCATGCAATTATAATACCCTATGTTTAATTAAACCACAAATTACCTTAAAATGTTTCACAAATACTTTCAATATTATGTTTTATTATACCAATTCATGAAACCCAGTGACTTCTGATGTCCTCTTTGAAAGTGGATATTTAGTCTTACCCTATGCATCATCAATGTAGTCATTTACTTCAAAATATTCATTGTATATTCAAAATATACAATGTACCAGATCTAACTTGCCATTAGCTGTGGAAATAGAATGATTACTAAGATAAATGGTTGCCACCATCACAGAATCTACAGTTAAGTATAGAAAACTAAGTACCATAGATCCTGTGACATATGGTGCTACAGAAGTACATACAGAGGCCCTAACCTCCTCTCTTTGGGCCGAGAGCTGGGTTAAGAGCAGGCAGCAGGACAGAAAAGCTTCCAAGAAGAGAGAGTTAAGCAGAAGAGTAAAAGAGAAATAGAAGTTACCCAGGTAATGAGGAAGTGAAGAGTGTGCTAAGCAGAGGAAATGGCATTTCAAACTTCAAGGTCATGGAATCTTACTAAATCATGCATTTCAATTAGTTTGTTGTTTACCTGGATATATTAACTGGATATATGCTGCATCTATACCATGTGTATTCTTGGCGAAACAGGTAAATGGATGTTTATAAAATCTACTTTCAATTTCTGATATATTAAGCACTGTGATGAGGGTACTCCTTCTTTTGTTTGCAGGATTTTCCACACTATTCGAGAGAGAGAGTAAATAAACTTGTGTAAGTAAGTTGCATCAACTACAAATAAGACCTGTATGCCCTGTGTATTTCCTTATTTGTGACAAAATTGCAGCCGAAATAATCACCCTGCCCAATCACAGTCACAACCTTCAGACTGCTGGCAACACTAATCTGAGATTTTATAACCCCAAGACCACTGTCAGTAACAGGCTCAGTAGCAGAGAAAGCAAAAATAAGTACCACTTCCAAGAAGAAAAATGTAGACAAATGCATTGTGTTCCCCATGGGGCACAGAGGAGATACTAAACAAGAGGAGATGGGGGCAGATGACAAAGTGCTTTGCAGGTGTTGTGAAGGAGAGGTCATGGGAAGCCAGGAGATTCTTGTCCCATAGATGAGCAGTAGGAAACCAGCAGAGGCTTTTGAGAGCAGCAGATTGCCTGATTCTTGAGCTCATTAATGAGTCTCTTCTAAGCTACTTGAGGAATATGAAGAATAATGAAAGATAATTGCTTCGTTGAAATGTTGCAACATGTATAACGTAAGAGAAAGGCTTCTAAGTGGTCTGCAATTTGCACCGCAATGGCATGTATTTTTTACCTTAAATGTACAAGATCTTATAAATTCTACTTAGCTTACAAAAAAAAAAAAAGGCAGCAAAGGGTTAGGAGCAACTAACACTTGCCTTTAAACTAAACCAACAAGGTTACATAAAATGTCACGTAGGATTTAACATCAAAATGTGAATAACTCTTAGCATACATACCTGTAATAGTCTTCCCCTAGCACTGGGTCATCTTCATCAATTACTGACCCATTCCACTTCCAGTAAGCAATGTCACTCAACTGGCCAGTGACATTACAGATCAATTGTATCTGGGATCCTGCAAAGAATGTATTTTTAATCTTAATATTAATTGACATTTTCTGATCTATCTAGATTAATAAATGGCTATTGAATTAAAATTTTAAATATAGAAATGCAAAAAGAAAAAGGAAAATTACCCTAAACCCACCACCCAGAGAAAACCACTATTAGTAACCTTATGTATCTCATTCCTTATCTTCTCTATGAACATGTGCAGTTTTTGAAATGGGGTCTTTTTGCCTACTATTTTGTAATTACTGTGGATTGGGAATTTGGGCCCACATGATTTGTCTTCCAAAATAGACTCTGTCATGGCTGCTTAGCACTCCCTAATACATATACCCTATAATTAACTTTTTTTTATTGATGAACACAATTTCCTAATTTTTCGTTATTAATATTTTAATGAACATCCTTATTTGTACACATCCTGAAGTATTAAAATCTGGAAGTAAGATTGAATTAAAGAAGCATATTTTAAAAGCTAACCCCCTCTCTTTAGTGAGGGTGTATCAGTCTACACTCTCTCCAATAGTGTATGTGAGCACAATTTTCCCCAAAACCTCCAGATAACAATTGTTTTGGTTAGACATTGCCTTTTGAGAGAAGAAAATGTCACTTAAGTTTTCATCTACATTTCTTGAATTTACGGTGAATCAACATGCTTTTTTTCATTAGCTTGGTGCTCACTGGCCTTGCTTTTTAAAAACTGTTATCCCTCTATCCATTATTTAATTCCGTTTTTTAAAATGAGACAGAGTCTCGCTCTGTCACTCAGGCTGGAAGTGCAGTGGCACAATCTCGGCTCACTGTAACCTTGTCTTCCTGGGTTCAAGCAACTCTCATGACTCAGCCTCTTGAGCAGCTGGAACTACAGGCGTGCACCACCACACCCAGCTAATTTTTGTATATTTAGTAGAGACGATGTTTCAACATCTTGGCCAGGCTGGTCTCAAACACCTGGCCTCAAGTGATCTGTCCACCTTGGCCTACCAAAGTGCTGGTATTACAGGCCTGAGACACCACGCCTGGCTGGATGCATGCTTTAAATTTCCGTTTTTCTGAGATTAATATTCAGGGTTTTGGTTTTTTTAGTTTTTTCCTCTCTTATAAATTCCACATATTTTCAAAGTTTTTCTAAGATATTTTATGGACACTTCTAAGACATTTACTGGTGCAAATGGCATTTGTTTTTGTATTATGTTTTCTAGCTGGTTATTGCTAAGCAAGTCTTATATTTTAGAACATTAATTCTAAATGTTAATTTGTTATCTGACTAATTTGTACAGAATTAATTCTAGTTTTTCCCAGGAATTTTCTTGGGATTTGTATGATCAGGAACCAATAATAAAAATGTCTTTTTTCCCTTGTGGTAAGCATACCTTGTTTTTTTCCTTCAATTGCATTAGTAGGCACTTCTAGACTGTGTTCAGTAACAGTGGTTACATGGGCATCTTTGTCTTGCTCTTGGCTTTAGTGGGAAGGTCTATAGTATTTCACCATTAAGAATATTAGTGACTATTGGCTTGCATTGATGTTATTTATTAAGTTAAGGAAATATCTCTCACCTCCTATTTTTCTAAGTCATTTTAGGAGTAATGGTATTGGATCTTATTGCCTGTTTAACACCCTTCAAGATAATCCTATGACAGGGTACTATATGCTTCTGATCCACTGTCAATATAATACATTAAAATAATTATTTCCTAATTTGAAGCTTGTTTTTTAGATTGAGAGATCAATGCAGCCTAGGCATCAGAGCTCTCAATTACACACTTCTAGGGCAGGCATTTTCAATAGGGGCTGTGGCGGCCAGCAGGGCAAAAACTGGTTCTTGGGGAAGAGGCAAGAAAACCTTAGATATTACATGGTTTGTGGTACTCCAAAGGGCCACAGTATGTCAGCAGATATAAAAGATAACTGTGGTACTGAAATTTAAAGACAGGAAAGAGAATTAGGCGGAAGAAGACTTTTTAGACTTTAAAGGGGAACAATTTAAAACAAAAAAGATGGTTGAGAAACATTGTTCTAGAGCCTATTGGTCCATATTTAATTTTGAGTTTTAACATTTTTGTTTCTATCTAAGAATGTCTTTCTACCACCTTCCACCATAAATAACAAGTACAGAATTGGCCAAGTACAGAATTCACAGATCACAAGCATATACTTTCTAACCTCTGTATGGTTCTTGACTGCTGTCATGCAGTTACTATTACAGAAGACAATTCCAAGGCCAGCCTATTTTGGGTCCTCTGATACAAAGAACCACTTTTTCTCTCTGGATCAGTGGTTTCCAATAGAACTGTCAGTGATGATGGAAATGTTCTATATTCATGCTTGTCTGTACAGTAGTCACTTGTCACTTGTGGCTATTATGCCCTTGAAATATGGCTAATGTGACAGAGGAACTAATTTTTAATTTAACTAAGTGAATCAATTGACTTAATTTAATTTTACATGTCCATAACTCCGTGTGGCTAGTAACTACTGCACTGAACAGTGCAGAGCTAGATGCTTGTGGGGTTCTTTCTTTACTCTTGAATACAAAATGTTCACTAACTTGGAAAAGTACTTTTCTAGAATGAGTACCATCTTTGGGGCCTTACTCTTCCCACTCAAAGCTTGGATCTGGTCATAAGAAATCCAGTCCTGAAACTGTAACAACTGCTGATGTCTGTCGTACAATGATCAATTCTTCAGAAGTTCTTTAAGATGTCAAATACAATTTTTGTTTAATTCAGAGATAAGTAACACCTGCTGTATTGATTCACTTTTACAGCAAACCCTAATTTTGTCATTAAATATTTTAACTCTGTGAAAAAGAAAAAGAAAGAAATCCAACCCTGTACCAGTCAACGGCATTGCTGGTTCCTAGGCCTTTTGACCTTGGTGTCTGGTTGGTGTTTTCATGGTAGTAAGTGTCCACAGAAAAGTAGGGCTGGAGAAATCAGACATGGCAAGATGTTTGCCATAGAGGCAAGAAATACAAAAGATTAAGATATAATTTGTGTCACTTTCCCTCTATTTATAGACATATTCAGTAAATGGCTTAGATTATATATAGTAAAGATACAATTTATCTTACTCTTATGTATTTTAAAAAAAAAAAAAAGCCGATTCCAGCATATCCTCACTGGAGCCCTCTTACCCAAGTCTACTTCCATTGTCTCATTAGCTGGGCTCACAATCACAGGCCTTGTGGGTTTGTTTTCCTCTGAAAGAAAAACATCCATAAGGTTTGTCAATCTCTTACAGATCAGAATCTCAAGTGACAATAACACTTAGCAAAATGTACTAAATGACTTCTGGCCAGATACTCCATCAAGTGTTCAAAGCACATATGCCAGGAGACATGAGGCAGAAAGTGAAGGAAGAAAGCTGAGGCAGAGGCCACAGCACACTGTGAACCCCGGGGCAGAGCTAGACCTTCTGAATCCATAGAGTGGGGTGCTACTAAAAAACACATACATCACCAAGACCCTGGGTCCCCAGACAAGTGCCTCTCTTAAGTGAAAGCATGTCAGGAAAGGCGAGAGTAGTGGGAAGTCACTTCCTTGAATTGGGTGTTATTGGCCAGAAGGGCTAGTCAGTACTAGACCTGCTTGCATTTAATGACTGTGTTAATGACCCAATAGTGAGAACTACAGGGTTATGGAATAATGCTGTAATTTATTAAAATAGGCAAAAAAGTATCAAGGAGCCCCAGAAATTAATCTGACTTATTTATGAAAAGATTGGCGTCAGGGGTTGATCTGTGGCCATGAAGAAACTATGAGAAACTATAAAATTGAGCACTCGGTATTCCCCCAGTCAAAAAAAAAGTGAATACCATGAAGGTAGGATATTCTCTGTTTTGTTCCCTAATGTATACCTATAACAGTTCCTGAAACATAGTAAATGCTCAATAAATATTTTTGAATCCTTAAGTGAACAAAAAGCGCTAAGCATCCTTGGTGTGGGCCTTGGGAAGAAAACAAAATATTACCTCACTCCGAGTAGAGTATATTGTTTCTACAAATGGGATCAGAAAAGGAAACAGAGAATATCAAAAACACACTTAACCTGGCCGGGCGTGGTGGCTCACACCTGTAATCCCAGCACTTGGGGAGGCCAAGGCGGGCGGATCACGAAGTCAGGAGATCGAGACCATCCTGGCTAACATGGTGAAACCCCCTCTCTACTAAAAATAGAAAAATTAGCCAGACGTGGTGGTGGGCACCTGTAGTCCCAGCTACTCGGGAGGCTGAGGCAGGAGAATGGCGTGAACCCAGGAGACAGAGCTTGCAGGGAGCCGAGATCGCGCCACTGCACTCCAGCCTGGGCGACAGAGCGAGACTCCATCTCAAAAAAAAGAAAAAGAAAAAAAAATACACTTAACCTAGCTTAAATATTCCCCAGTGCCCAGTTCTCTCTCAAGTTCTACTTGCTGGTTTGGTTGCTATGTTTCAGGAAAGACAAACCAGAGCTACCCAATGACAGGCTGCTAAAAACTCAAGAACATGGTTTGATACAAAGACCATTGAAAATTAGGATTCACTGACGCTTGTGGGACCATGGCAAGGAATTAACTTTTATTTAATAAAAATATGTTTAGGAAAATAAAGTATTATATAACTGGAAAACTGAAGCTATTTATAGGGTGATCATATTCTGAGTTTGCTTGGGATAGTCCCAATTTATACCTGTTGTCCCAGCGTAATTACTAATAGTCACCCCTATAACCTGCAAAAAAGTTCTGATTGGAATAACTCTTATTTTATTACATAAAGCTTACAAAATCTCAATATTTACAAAAAGCTTGAGCATTCTGACTATCCCCTGGCAATTTGTGCATTTTGTTTCATTTTGCTGTGATATAGTTTTCAATATGAAACATGGTTAATGCAGAGTTGAAAGACACAAGAAAATTAACAAGAACAATCATCCTACATCTATTAATTAAATAGCCGTTTTGCACCAAGCATTTCTTTGCACCAGGTACACAAGTTTCATGTACCCCATATCTCTAGTCTTCACAATAACCTTGGGAGATTGCATCATCTTGTTACAGAAGAGGAAACAGGATTAGAGAGGTTAACACCTAACACAGAATGAACAGGAGGTAGATTCTGGAAATGTGACTAATTCCAAAGCTCATTAGTGTCCACACCGATGCTTGCTGCTAGACACTGAGACTCACTGAGATTCCCCAGGTGCAGGCTCTCAGAACATTCCCATATACCAGCCAGAGGGAGCCCCAGAGCTTTCAGTAAGAACCATTTTTAGCCATGCCAAGGAACAACCCTTTTAGATCAGTCGGAAAACACAGCTTAAAATGTCTCTATTTAATTAGAACTACATCTGAAGCAGGAATGGAAAAACATTACATAGTATTTAGTAACAAAAAAAAACAAAACTAAAGCCATGTGGTATCATTGAGGTCGTCTTGGATTTGGTTTCTTCATGGATAATGAAAGTAATATTAGAATCATAGTCTCTGGGCCTTCCCAGATCTAAACTTTTTAAGGCTGGAGCTATGACTCACCTAGAGTAATAAATTCTATTACCCGGGTAATAGGATATTGCTTGCCCAAGTATGTGTAGGATGCATGACAAGTATAGTTCCCTCTATGCTTTTCAGCCACATTCATCACGATGAGCCTATCCTTGACTCCACTAAAGTGTATATTGTCAAGAAGTAGAGGTTTGCAATCCTAGATAAAGGGAGAGAGAAGCATTGAAAACCAATAACCAATAACTTTCCCCAACCTACCAGTCAAAGGAACTCCATTTTTTTCACCTTAGCAAATGTTATATTTTTAGAAAGTGACTGAAGAGTTCCTTACATATAGTAAGTTTTAATGTTGGTTTTTTGGAAACATTAAGTTTTCAAGTCTATGAGACTTGTATTATGAAGTGAAGGCCAATTTATTTTGCAAGAAAAACATGTTTGAAAAAATGTTAACACTATATAGTTTCTTAACAATACTTCACTTCAATGATATTATTTATTTAGTATGTCTTAAGCGCTACAAGATGATTCCCCATTTACATTCCACCAGACTAGGTAGATTAAAGGTACCAAAACATGAGGTGTTCCATGGAAAGCTAGTCAACTCACTTTTAAGACAGTTATGGAAACTAGTAGGTTATTGGAAGACCATATCTTCAATAAAACACACATAGTATGTTTTGTAATAAATAGTTACATCTTCAATACCTTAAGCTTATAATCAGCCTTCTCTTTAAACATCTATTTCTAGTACTTTTCTCAATTACATCTTATTAAACTAAATAAAAACAATAGCAAACAAATTTCTAGTTAAGCTTCAGATTAAGTGAATGCAGTCTTACAATTCTTTTTAGGTTCCCTATCAAGTTTCACCATTAAAGAGAAAACAATATGCAAAATAAAAAGGTACTTTGCAGATACATTCTATTGTCCGGGGAACTATTTTATTTTCTGGAAAAGTGAAATGTCATATTTAAAATAAAATTACCTTATACCACTGTAATTTAGGTAACTCATTATTTTCATTTTTAAAAAACTCCATATAAGGGCACACAAGTCCTCCGTCTCCTGCAACGGGTAGTTTCTGCTTAAATATGGCTTGTGCATTATAACACAAGTTAGGCTCATTCTCCACAAATTTTGCAGTTGTTTTAATTCTGAGGCAGTAAGATGAATTTCTAAAATAAAATAAAATAGATAAGCATTATTAAAAGTATTTCTGTCCTTAACAACTGCAGGAAACTAGAACATGTTTGTAACATACTAATTCCTCTCTTACCTTACCACACAATAGTAATGTCCTGAATCCTCCACCTTAGCAGGTACAAACCAAAGTTTCTCTTTGTGCTCATGAATCCTGGAGGTTTGTTCTGTAGATACAGGTGTCTTGCTGTCATCTTTATACCAAGTTATAGTGCCTTTGTGTTCATTTGGGTTAAGAGGACAGGGACGAACATCAATTTCATTTGCAGATGACACTAAAATTATTTTTTCTTCACGTTCCTTGCATTTATCTTTGAAAGGAAGAAGGGTGGAAGCAATTTACATAAAAATCTGCCATTGTGTCTTGATTTAATATCTTCGAAGAAATACATTGATTATTAAATACATCAATTCACATTACATATAAAAGCTTTATAGCCTTGTGATGAGAGCATTATCTGGGGAGTATGAGAAGCATATTCAAGTCCAGCTGCGTCACTTACTGCCTGTGTGCTGTATCCCTGGCAAGTTATTTAACATCCTTCACCCCCTTTTCACTCATCTAAAAAGTGGGGATAATGTAGGAGGAGAGACATGACTTTCAGTACAAGATGGAGTAATAGAAACTGGATTTACCTTCCCACATGAACAACTAAAAAATGGACAAAATATATGAAACAACAGTATTCAAGACATTGAACATCAGAAAACAAAGCAGAGAAATCCCAGAAAGATGGAGAAGAAAGGAGGTGTCCAAAATTACAGCCAGGCCATGACATTGCCGAGAAAAAGCACAGGCAAAGCCCAGTGAGTTGAGCAGATGGAGCTGAGAACCTGGGTAGAAAAGTTTGCAGAGCAGAGTACCCAAGTACTTAGAGCTGCATAACGACAGGGAGAGAGTCTCGGGATAACTGAGAGTCTCCCCCAAGTTTTCAGCTGAGTATCAGTCAGTGTAAGCATATAAGAAAATGACCCAAGGCTAGAGGGAGTAACACGTGGAGCACACCCAATGCTGGAAACAGTTGCTGTTCCCAACAGCCAGAGTGGATAGCCTCATTAAAGATAAGGCATCAGGCAGAGTACCCAGAAGGGTTCTGACTCAGTCATTAGGGAAAATTAGGCCTAGAATAAACTTTTTCCTGATCCTAATAAAGCTTAAAGGCAAGACCAGAAAGGATTAAACCATTTCCAAGTAACAATCATGTGGTAGAACAAAGCTCAAGAACATTTTGGGGAATACGAAAATATCCAGCACCCAACATGGTCAAATCCACAATGTCTGACATCCAAAAAAACATTAGGCATGCAAAGAAGCAGTAACATACAACCAACGATAAGGAGGAAAAAAATCGATCAGTCAAAACTGACCCAGAAGTGACACAGACAATAGGCTTAATAAATTTAAAAATTAAAATAGTCTATTACTATTGTATTCCATTTATTCAAGATGCTACAGGAAAGATCAAACATGATTAGTGAAGACATGAGAGAGATTTTTAAAAACTTTTAGAGATGAAAACAATAATGTTAAGTTACAAAAAACAATGGATGGGATTAACGGCAGATTTGATACTGCAGGAAAAAAAGAGATGAGTGAACCTGAAGACGCAGCATTAGAAATTATCCAAAATTAAGCACAGAGAAGAAAATAACAGAATAAAATGAGCAGGGAATTATTTTACTTAGGACAACTTCAATACATGTAATATGAATCACTGAAGAAGAAAAATGTGGAAAACAGAAAATATATTTGAAGTTTTTCAAGATGTGACAAAAATGAGGTACACATAGGTCCCCAAATCACAATGAACTCCAAGCAAAAGAAACATAAAGCAAACTACAAACACATAATAATTAAATTGTTTAAAACCAGTGACAAAGATAAAATCTTCTATGTAGCCAGGGAGAAATGACACAATTATTGCAGAGGACAAAGACAAAAAATGATGCAGCCTTCTTTCCAAAAACAATACAAGCCAGAAGACAGTAAAACAATATCGTTAAAGTACCGAAAGAAAAAGTCCATCTAGAATTCCATATCCCGTGAAAATACATTTAAAATTTCGGAAAAAATACTGACTTTTTCAGATTTGCCAAAGCTGTAAAACGTCATCACCGGTAGATCTGCATTACAAGAAATATTTAAGTCCTTCAAAAAGGACGATATTCTAAGATGAAAATGAATCTACACAAAAGAACGAATAGCAACAAAAATGGGTAATTATAAGATCATCTTTCTTATTATTTAAATCTCTTTAAAGAAAACTGTTTAAATAAAAAATAATAAAATGCTATAAAGTTTATAACAAATAAAGAAGTAACATATTTGGAAATAATAGGGCAAAGTTCAAGAAAGGAGAAATGGGTATATACTGTCTTAACTTTGTATACTATAGGTGAAACTGTATAGCATCACTTGAAGGCAGACAGATAACTTACAGATGGTTATTTAAGCCCCAGAGCGGTCATTAAAAAGCACATACACAACAAACAGTTATGACTAAAAAGCCAAAAAGCGAAATAAAATGAGACCTAAAAATGCCAACTAATCTAAAAGGCAGCAAAAAAAGGGAAAAAAATAACAGAATTGATGGGACAAATAGAAAAACAAATAGCAAGATCCCAGAATTAACCCTAATATATGAATAATCACACTAAAATTTCAAATAGTCCAAACACTCTCATTGAAAGGCAGAAATGATCAGATTGGCTAAAGAAAGGCCCAACTACGTGGTGCCTAACATAAACACATACACCTACACACACAGATTTTATAAATAAAGGTAAAAATAGATTAAAAAGAAAAGAAAAATATTTGCCAGGCTAACACTCATGAAAAGAAAGTTTGATTAATTAGCTAGGGTTAACCATTTCACAATGTATACATATACCAAAACATCACATTGCACATTGTAAATATACACGATTTTGTCAACTATACCTTAATAAAAGTTTATTAAAGCTTGAGTGACTATTATTATCAAAGTAGATTTTACAGTAAAAAATTACAAGAAAAAAGGGGCATTTCATAAAAATAAAGAAATCAGCTGGGCGTGGTGGCTCATGCCTGTAATCCCAGCACTTTGTGAGGCTGAGGCAGGTGAGTCACCTGAGGTCAGGAGTTTGAGACCAGCCTGGCCACATGGTGAAACTCTGTCTCTACTAAAATACAAAAAAAAATTAGCCAGGTGTGGTGGTGGGCACCCCTAATCCTACCTACTTGGGAGGCTGAGGCACAAGAATCACTTGAACCCAGGAGGCGGAGGGTGCTGTGAGCCGAGATCGCACCACTGCACTCCAGCCTGGGTGACACAGCGAGACTTTGTCTCAAAAATTAATAAATAAATAAATAAATTTTAAAAAAATAAAGAAGTCATTAACCAACAGGAACACAATAATACCAAATGTTTATGTAGCTGCTAACAGTGCTTCAAAATACATGAAGCAAAAACTGATAGAACTGCAAGAACTGGAGAAACTAGTTCTGCAAGAAACTAGAGAAACCCTACTCACAAGGACTGATAGAACAAGCAGTAAAATTAAACGGATAATCAGTAACAATATAGAAGATTTGAACAACACTATCAACCAATTTGACATAATTGATATTTGCAGAAAATTCCAACCAACAACCGTAGAACATTACATTCTTTTTTAACTGCACACATAAAACTAAGCAAATTTTCCATATTCTTCCCCATAACCCAAGACTCAGTAAATTTAAAAGGATTCAAATTAGACAAAACTTATTCTCTGGTGACAATGAAATTAGATTAGAAATCAATAATAGAAAGATATCTAAGGAATCCCTATATATTTGAAAACTAACATACTCCTAAATAATTCATGAGTCAAAGAAATCAAAAAGAATATAAAGTATTTGTATCTGAATGATAAGGAAAACACAACACATCAAAACTTGTGGCATTCAATGAAAGCAGTACTTGGAAATTGCTAGCCTTAAATGCCTATAATTTTTTTAAAATTTCAAATTGATGATTTGAGCTTCTACCTTAAGAAACTAGAAAAAGAACAAAGTAATTCCAAAGTAAGCAGCAAGCAGAGATTCTATGCCTGGGTCTTCATTTACGAAGGTGACTGAGTGACAAAACAGAGACTAATGCAATTGAAAGATTTGTATTACTTAGTGGTTCAGACAGAAGGGGTGTGCCATACCATGCAAAACCACAGGGAGAATCACCAGATTGGGTTAGGAGGCAGAAGCAGAAACAAAAGGAAAGCCTAGGCCAGCGTCTTTACTGGGGTTCCCATGGGAAAGGCAAGGCAGGGTGGCATAAACAGCTTCAGATTGGCCCATTTGAACCATTTTTGCAGGCTTTGGGCATAGAGGCTGTCCCTAGTTCTCCGGTACCTGGCCCTGTGTTGATTGAGGCTAGGGTAACATTGGTTTGGGTGTGTGAGAGTTGGATAAGGAGGTGAGTGGGGTACAGTCTTGGGTCAGGCAGTCTCACAAGAAGGGCAAGCTGTAAGCTGTCCACAACACACCTAGGAACTGCTTAGCTCCTGGTGGAGCAGTCTCTCCCTAGATATGAAACACCTTCTAGAATGTCGAAATATGGTAAGATACAGAAAATAAAAAACATAATTAATATAGCAGAAGAAGTAAGAAGAAAATAGTAATATAGATCAGAGAGGAAATCAATGAAATAGAAAACAGAAGAAGAGTGAAGAAAAATCAAAGATACCAAAAGCCGATTCTTTCATAAAATCAACAAAATTGATAAATCTTTAGCCAGACTAATCAGGAAAAAAAAAGATGACATCTCTTTTTTAAATAATTTGTAAAGGGTAGTGAGGGAATATTATAAACAATGTTATGCCAATAAATTTAATAACGTAAATGAAATGAGCAAATTTTCTAGACTATTAAAGCTCCCTTGAGAAGAAGTAGATAGCCTGGATTGCCCTGTATCTATTAATACTATCTTCTATTCAAAGAAATTGAATTTGCAAGGTTTCCAATATGGTGGAGTGGGGGTCTCATAAATCATTGCTCCATAAAGGCAACAAAAAGACTGGCAAAAATTTTCAAAAATCAAAGGCTTGCAATAACCAGAAGAGCATTTATTAGAAAATAAGGAAACAAACAGAAACATGCCAAATCACAGATCAGCAGGTTTTGTAGCTTTATAACTTAAATGACTTCCATCCTACTCTTCCCAGCTCAAAAATAGCCGTGAATATCAGGAGCTTTGCAGACACAAAGGCTTTGAAAACCAGCAGGCTTGCAAGAACAGAGAGGGTTTGGAGCTCCTCAAAAAGTCCCATTTCCAGAGCATTGCCACTCTTTGACTTGACCGGCAGGTCCTCAAAGTCACATTCATAGGGTGGTGTTGTTATTGACCTCACTAAGAGCTCCACAGAAAAAGCACTATCCCCAAGGTGTTTGCTGGAAAAACTCAGTGTTAGTTGTTTTTTACAACAGCCTAAAGCTGCAATGCCAGAGCCATAACCTCCAGAGGGCTTTAAAAAGCTCTGACACATTCCTGGGCAACCCAAAAGGGTGCCCATGTATGTAGGGCTGTGTGCATGCCCAGGAAATTGCATAGAAGGCACCAGGCTGTCATTTCTGGATGACTCTGAGGTCATACACAAGCAGGAAGTGAAGGCTAAGGCCTTAAAGAGCCTTAGTGTTAAAGGTATGCTCCAACACACATGAAGCCCCTCAGCAAAGGGGAGAAAACTTACTGGACCAAGGAATTTAAGTCAATCTCTGGCTCAGTCCTTAAAGTTCTTATCTTTCCTAACTACACTCCATGATCCCATTCAGTCTCATGATTCTCATACCAGCCACTTGCTGAGGTCTCCAATTTTATATATTCAACCCAGACCTTTCCCTCAGGCTGTAGACTGCCTATTCAAAGTCACCATTTAAACATCTAATGGACAGCTAAACTCAACACGTCCAGTCTGAAAACCTGATCTTCCCCATCCCATCAATGGCAATTTCACCTTGCATTTGCTCAGGCCAAAATTCCCTGAGATAATTCTTGATTCTTCTCTTTCCCTCACATCTCACATCTGACCCAACTCCAAATCCCTCTTGGTTCTGTTCCCAAAATATTTCAAAATTTGTCTACTTCTCACTTCCCCTTGCCACCCTTTGATAAGCTATCAACATTTCTTGCCTAGATAAAGCCATCATCATGGCTTGCCTCTTAACTGGCTTCTCTATTTCTCTCTTTGGCTCCCTCGGATCTATTCTCTAAACAGGAATCAAAACGTAAGTCAGATCACCTCTCTGGTTTTGAACAAAGAACCCTGCAGTCTTCCCATCTCAGCCAGACTACAAGCCAAGACCCTAAGAAAGGGTGCAACGTTCTATATAATCAACCCTCCGCCATCCCCCCATTACCCAAACAACCTGGTCCCTTACGACTTCCCTCATCTCTCACTATGCTCCAGCCACACTGATATTTTTATTCTGAAAGCATGCCAAATACTCTTGGCCTCTGGGCCAAGAATATTCCAGCACATGCTGCCTGGAATATTTCCACACCCCAATCTGATATCCAAATAGCTCTCTTTTCCCCTTCCTTAAGGTCAACTCAAAAGTCAACTTCTCAGGGAGGTTTTTTCTGGCCACATTCAAAAAATTAACCTCCTGCCCACTCTAATGCCGAAACCTTATACTCCTTTTTCCTGTTTTTTTCCTCCCTATACTTGCCATCATATGACACAATATATATCTACTTATCTGTTATCTTTCTCTTCTACAAGAATATAAACCCTATACAGGCGGGTATTTCTGTCTGCACTATTCCCTGCTGTATCCCCAGTAGCTAGCACCTAGCACAAAGAGAAGAGATTAGAGAAAATGAAGAAATGGAAAGAAAAAGAAAAGAAAAAGAAGTGTATCTTGATGACTTCCAGCTGTGGGTTCATAAAGACTATGCATAATATCTCCTCCAAATGAAAGTCAGAATTTCCCATATCACACTTTCAACCAGCAGCCAAGTGGAAAGAGGCCTGGACCTAGATTGGAGACCTAGATTTTAGCCTTTGTTCCAAAACTAGCTACATGACCTTGGGCTCTTAACCTCACTGGGCCTCGGTTTCCCACTCTATATGGGAGAAAATGAGAGGAAAATGCTGACAGGAACTTCCAGCAGTACAGGTCTATGACCAGGAGGCTCTGTGCCCAGGGATTCAACAGAGACGATTATGAGAAATGACTCTGTTAGGGAAGGTACTTCATGTATTCTAAGTAACAGATTTTCTTAGCAGATAAGAACACAGAGAAATACTTAACTTACCAGCCTCCAGAGAAGAAATCAGTAGAGCTATGAAACAAATAAGTCTGAGTAACACTTTCATATTCTCCTGGAGAAATGGAGGAATGAAAGAAAGACAAAAGCAAAAATGTTACTTTTCCAGCAAATCTCTAAAACTAAATATACCGACACCGGCCCTGTCCCCACCCTCACCCCCAAGTCACACTGATGAATTGGTTTTTCTACATCATGAAAGTTATCATATTTGACTTCTGGTTAGAAAATGGGGCGGGGAACAAAAAGGGATAAGGAGTTTTCACAAAATTGAGAACAAACTCAAAAACTTAAGATTTTAAACACTTCTACCTTCTGTCCCATTATACATTTCCAGTCTTGGATCCCATTTAAATTTCCCCAAATCTAGTCTACATCCAAAGTCAGCTATGCACTCACCCCTAAACCAGCTCACCTCCGCTTGTGTGGGGATTTGTTCCCCAATTATGTCCCCTGCTGCCAAGACCCATTTGCAAAAATCAGCCCATACTTTTGGCCAGCTCAAAGGTCATGCCTTCATTTTATATTGCAAGATACTAAATTGCTTGTACAATAGGATATAGCTACATAGAAATGCACCCCAAAAAACTAAAAGAAATGATAACAACATATTAAAATTGAGTTGAGTGGGTTTCCCCTTGTCAGGGCTTTCTATGCTTTCTAAAATATCTACAACGAACTTTGTATGAAAAAAAGAGGAAAGGAAAAAAGAGAAAAAGCTCTTATCCCCTCTGCTCAACCTTAGGAGCAATGTCTACAGTAGACCATGTAATTCTGTGCTTTGAAAACATCTGCCTTTTAATTTTTAAGGGAGATTAAATTTGCCTATATTCTTATCTGTAGCTATAAGTAAGTAAATAAGTATGAAAACACAAAATATTTTAACACAACAATCATTCAGATTCTAATGACATGCAGTCATTTAAATATTAGCTGGAAAATGTTCTATTTAAGATGTATTATGGCAGGGCGTGGTGGCTTACCCCTGTAATCCCAGTACTTTGGGAGCCCAAGGCAGGCAGATCACTTGAGGCCAGGACTTCAAGACAAGCCTGGCCAACATGATGAAACCCCATCTCTACCAAAAAGTACAAAAATTAGCTGGGTGTGGTGCATGCCTGTAATCCCAGCCACTCAGGAGGCTGAGGTAGGAGAATTGCTTGAACCCAGGAGGCGGGGGTTGCAGTGAGCCAAGATGGTGCCACTGCACTCCAGCCTGAGTGACAGAGTGAGACTCCATCTCAAAAAAAAAAAAAAAGGAAGAAGAAGAAGATGTATAGGTATTTTTTTAAGTTACAACATGCTTTTCAAACAAATACAGGAAAAAAAAAAAGATTTTCTAACCATGCGAGACGTACCCATTCATATTCTCTTCACTTTATCCCCAGTATCAGGATGAAGATCTCTAAGCCTGGCTCAAGCCTTGAAACCTACCTCAGACCAGTAAAATTGCATTCCTTCAATATCTTTTAACTCTGACCCTTTATTCACATTAGCTGGCTTCCCGAAATAGTCTAGAATACTAGTATTATTACCATATTTACCTTTAAACTATTTTCAGATTATTAAATAAGATAGAAGCCTTTGAAGCCCCGCAGCCTGGTCTATGAGCTCTTTCTGTGGCTGCGTGAAGTGTGTTTTAAGTCTTTATGACAGAGAGGAAGGAAAGAAGGGTTAAAATGTTTCCCAGTCACCAGTTCCAGGCCAACCAGCTATTTGCATTAGTTTATCAACAACAAAATAAGGGCATTGCAAAATCAGCTGAACACTGCCAGCTGTCGGTTCATTTAGTCACAAGATCTGGCTTGTCTAATCATTAGGCAGGGGAGAAGAAAAAGAAGATGTGTGACTGAACTTTATGGAGTGTATCATGAGATAATAATTCCAAATCAATTGTGGACAATGTTTAATCACAGGTCCAGGGCCAGTGGCCTGTACCACAAGGCAGGGATGTGACTCTCCCTGGGCCCCAGTGTGCTCATCTGCACAAGGGGCAATGAACCAGCTGATGTCAGACCTCATCCTCCTCTAATAGGCTATAAAAGGGCAGAGGGTCATGCCCCCTGGGTCCAAGTTTACTTCTGCCCCAGAGCTGCTCTGGGAACCAGTCAGGGGGGTGGGAGTGGCCCTGTCCTCTCAGTAGCAGGCCTTTGGGATCCATGTCAATCCCCAGGACCCTGGGGCAAGGAATTGGCACTGAGCTTGGGATGGGCGTTAAGGGTCACATGACCAAAGGGAGTGAGGACATCAGAAGGGAAGGAGGTGAGGGTTGCACCTAGATTAACCCACACACTCCCAACAAAAATCAAGACAAACCCCATTATGTCCCTGAATAACACAGAAATTCCAAGGCAGGGCCAGGCCTGACTGGCCTCTATAGTGCTCGCAGTTGAATGGCTATCCAAGTCAGAAGTCCCTCAACATAGATGGCACGTTAAGTAAAAGCTCAGCCTCCATGCCTCGGTTCCCCCTTTTGACAAGCAATGCAGTGACAGCATGTCACTGATGGCGCTATGTGGGTGAAATGAATGGCCACATACAAAGGGCTGAGAACAGTGCCTGGCAAATGGTTACTCCCAAATGTTAGCTGTTGGAAACCGGCCCATGCTCTGATGACAAATAACAGTTTTGATAAAATGTTTTCAGTTAACCATTCATGTCTTTATTCACTCACTGCTGCATTCAACAATCATACATCAAATATCTATTTGGCTCTGGGAACAAAAATAGAAACAAGGTTCTGGCTCCAGGAGCTCAGCAGTTGCAGGAACGTGGACACAGAGTTAGACTGTGACTTGGGGGTGTCTACTGGAAGAGCCATGCCCAGGGCAGGAGCGGAGACAGAGGCTAACTCAGCCTGGAGGAGGCGGAGGGGAGGGTCTGACAACATCATGTTCTGGAGCATAAACCAGAGGTGGGTTCCGAGTGGGAGGCTGAGAAGCCACAAGTTCCCACAACATGCAGAGGTTTGCTGAGGAAATGGGACTGTCATTTGCAGGTGGCAGAAAAGCATGTACAGGTTTTAAGCCATGGGCTAGTGTGTGTTAGATCTCCATTTTTTGCAGACATTTTGGCACCTGTGTGGAACATAAACTGGAGACGGGAGCCAGGGAGAGCAGGCCACCACAGAGGTTCATGGGAGAGAGGATGAGGGCTGGGCCAGCTGCAGTGACAGACAGGCAGGCGGGGGCATATTTGAGAACACTTGGGGCCAGAGGGGAGAAGCAGGGACAGGCTGGGCCAGACTCACTGAGGTTGGGGCAGGTAGGGCAAGGGCCAGGTTGGGGGGCAGGTTCAGGTACCCACAGACATCTCGGAAAAGATGCTCAGAGGGTGTCACCCACAGTGTCATAGACCCAGATCTCTTGGAACAAGGTGAGCAGTACTCACTCGAGCAGAAAGCAAGAATTTGAACATGCGGTGACAGTGGAGTGAAAATGGACAGCAAGGCCTGGAAGGGGTTGAAATTGAGGAGAGCTTGGCCACAGCACTGGAACCTACCATTTCCCAGGTCTCTACTGTAGCACAGCCAAGGTGACCTGGGAAAGCAAACAGGCATTGGCTCTTACTGGGGCTGAAGCCTCCTTCCAAAATTTAATAAAACCATCAAGCTGCCCCAAAGAGTAATGTGTCAACAGAAATAAAATATCTTTGCATACAATGGAATGTAGTTCAGGGCCCCTGGATCTGAGAGTGGAGGAGTTCAGCTGTTTGTGAGAAAAGGCCGGCCGTGGGACCCTGGGGTGACTCAGCCCTGTTACCTTGGAGAAGGCCTTGTCTTTTACCAAGGGGTCCAGCTTCTCAGGAGGGAGTCACAACCTTCAGAGGGTGTGTCTACCTGGGGAAGGAAGAACACATGAGTGAAGTGTGAATGAAGAGGTCTAAAGGCACCAATTGCTGTGAGGATCTCAAGAGGCATGTATTAGTCTGTTTTCACGCTGCTATAAAGAAATACCTGAGACTGGGTAATTTATAAAGGAAAGAGGATTTAATTGACTCACAGCTCCGCATGGCTGGGGAAGCCTCAGGAAACTTACAATCATGGTGGAAGTGGAAGCAGGCATGTCTTACATGACAGCAGGAGAGAGAGCAAGGGGGGAAGTGCCAAACACTTTTAAACCATCAGATCTCATGAGAATTCACTCACTATCATGAGAACAGCATAGGGAAAACTGCCCCCATGATCTAATCACCTCCCACCAAGTTCCTCCCTGGACACACGGGGATTATAATTTAGATGAGATTTGGGTGGGGACACAGAACCAAACCATATCAAGGTGTCAGAAAGGTCGTGACATTAAAATGATCATGAAAATGAGTCCAGCGTTTAACAAGTGTATGTTCCATAATCCTTGGGGACAGGATACTTCTAGGAAATCAAACCATAGGGAGGGAAGAATACAAAGAGCTTGACAACCACAGGGTATTTTGATTAAACACATGCATGTGGCACTTTGCTAGACACCGGAGTGCAGAAATGAATCAAACCACCTCTAGGGATGTCATGACTCAGTGCATCATCTCAGTGAAAATAGAGCTTGAGTTTTGCCAGAGAGAAATGCACCAGAGACCAGAAAAAAATGAGCAGGCCCTGTTTAAGAAGCAGGTATCCTCACTCTTCCATTACCAAGCATGTTAACATACCTACACCCCATATCACATTAATTTAAGACAACCTCAAAAAGCTGGGTTGTGGTAGCCTTACTGCTATGTCCTACAGATCTTTCACCATTAATCCACCTGTTTTTGCAGTTTCCTTTTAGTATTTTGGAGTCTAATTTTTTTTCTTGTCTGAATTATTTCTTCGGGCCTTTGAAAAGCTTGTAAGACCTAAGGACAAGGCCTTTTAATGGCCATCAATAAAACAGACTGACTAATTCAACACAATGTATTTTCCTTAGACTACACAAACTAAATCCCAAGCTATTATTCACTTTGAGGCAGTACACAGCATAACACAAGGTATCAGAGGTGCGTTGGCCCATCAATTGGAATCATATCATAGCAGAAACTCAAAGGGGAGACCCTCACATCCTCCCGCTCCCAGTTCTAGGACAGTGCCCTCCTGACTGACTCCTGTGAGTGTGCCCCAGATATGACAGCAGCTACTGGGAATTAGATAGTGAAGGGCACCAAAATGTATGGAATGGGGGAGGGGGAGGAGGAGGGGAGGGATGGATTTATTTGGGAGGCTTAGGAAGCTTCTTGCAGAGAAGGTGACTCCCCACTACACTCTTCTTTTTTTTTTTTTTTTTTGAGACGGAGTCTCGCTCTGTTCCCCAGGCTGCAGTGGTGCGATCTTGGCTCACTGCAAGCTCTGCCTCCCAGGTTCACACCATTCTCCTGCCTCAGCCTCCCGAGTAGCTGGGACTACAGGTGCCCACCACGAAGACCGGCTAATTTTTTGTATTTTTAGTAGAAATGGGGTTTCACCGTGTTAGCCAGAATGGTCTCAATCTCCTGACCTCATGATCCACCCGCCTCGGCCTCCCAAAGTGCCGGGATTACAGGCGTGAGCCACTGCACCCGGCCCCCACACTCTTCTAATGGCCTCATTTTCCCTCCTTTTTTACCCCAGAAACTTCACTTAAGAATCTATATACTCACTGTCTCCACCACTCATCCATTGCTGAAGTGACCACCATGTGCCCTCTAAGCTCGCTGCTCCTCTGAAATGCACTGCCCAGGCCACTACCCTCTTAGGTTCTCCATGCCAAGACCCCTCTGTCTCCAGCCCACTGGACATCTCTGCAGCACCTGACCCATCCCACCGCCCCCTTCTGCCCAGCCCCTGGGATGAGGGTCATCGCCCCCTACTCTTCTGCCTTCACTGTCCAGTTGGCTCTGTGTCCAGCACTGGCTCCCCGCCTTGCTGTTTATAAGCACCGTGCCATTCCACCTCCATGCGCCTCTATGGCACTTCGTGGGTCTGGAAGTCAATTCTTGCAGTCCTGGCCTGGAAGCTTCTGGGATTTCTGACCATCTCAGAGCTGATTCTGATCAGAAGCTTCCCCCAGCGCCCTTGCAGATATCCGCTCCTCCAAAGCCAGGCGTGACGAGTGACATAGGCTCTCCCTGGTGCAATGCACCGAGGTGCCTCGAACTGCTGGCTCTGGGCCCCCTGGCTCTGGTAACATTGGGTAGCTCCCCTAGTTGTTGGCCTTCCCTACTTGGGCCAGGGAAGAAAGCAGTGCAGAGCAGACCCTCCAGTCTCCCACACCCATGAGGAGGCCCGTCCTACACATCTTACATGTCTGTCGTAAGAGCTCAATAAATACTTGTGGAAGAAAGGAAGGATGGAGAGAGGGAGGGAGGGAAAGAATCCACCTACCTAACCACCCACCATTTTTGCATAAGACACACAGGGATGAAAACCCAACCTAGAATCAAAGAAGAGAAAGGATGGAATAAGGGTACTGGGCATAGGTCAGAGAATAGGATTACAAGGGGAACTGTCACTGGGGTCTGGAGATGGCCGGAATCATATAAGAGAGGGTAGAATCCTATGTAAGGAGTTAGATAAAGAGTTCACACCCAGATGGCTGTGGAAAGAGTTGAGGGGTGGGGATGACCCTGAGGAGAGGGAACTACAGGAATAGGGATAGAGACTAAGAAATGTTACTGCCAGAAGGCATACTGGGTAAAGAAACCTCTCTTATTCAGAACTAGTTAATCAAAGTCCACTGTAATTTTTTTCAATGACTTACAGTAAGATTCAAAACGTACCTTTAGAAAATATCAGTAACAATAAAAAGTCACAGATGTGTGTATGCCACTGTGTTATTTTTCAGATTGAATTTTCCACATAAAATAAAACAAGAAAGAGAAAAGTATTAACTTACTCAATACACTAATAAGCCATAGCATACGGTTCCCCCTGTTCAGCCTTCAAGCAAGGATCCCTATGTTATGTGTGAAACCCCTGGACTGGCCAACATCCTCTCCATAGCAGCTTCCAGGAAAGACAGCGGGCAGTGCTGAGATGCTGATGTCCAGACCCAGGGAGTCAGTCAGATCCTGGGGTGATCCAAGGCCTAGGCTGGTCATCCCCACTTCCGGAGGCCTTGTCCATTCACTGCAGCACACCAGGCTTTATGTGACAATCACATCCAAAAGCTTGCGATTGTGAAGATCTTCCCAAACACAGCCCCCATTACTGTTTGGTTATCATGACGTATTTGGAAACACTGGCGTATCACAACATAACTACAGCAGCACGTGCAACACACACAAAAAGTTACTTGTTGATTAAAGACAAAATGAAAATGCATATTTGAGGCATAAAGTAATTTCCTACTAGTCCCAGAATGAGAAACTGTAATGTGAAAAAAATTACAAAAGTAGAAATTAAGTACAAGAATTAACAATGAACTTATCGGCCCCCAACAGAAGCCCCCCTTCCAGGAAATACTGACTTCATCCAACAGCACCTTCCTGTCCCTCTACAAGGAATTTCATACCCAGTGCACTCACGGGAAAAGTGACAGCTGGGGAGAGAGGGGCTGTCACAGGAACCCAGGTTTCTTCCTCAAGGCCCAGGGCCCAGTGCAGGGGAAGGAGGCACTTTTCCTGCTGTGTAGCCACAGTGCATTTATTAAACAGCTTCTTTTTCTTGAGGAATTTCCCACAATGTTGAGGAATTCCATTCTTATTCCTGAGGAATTCCCCCACATTGTGAGCCCTGTCTTCTAGGATAGAAGCTAGGCACAGGCAAGGTGGCACAGAGCAGATGCACCCCAGATAGTATCAGAACCTCCTGGAGGTCCACTTCTGGGGACAGCAGCAGCAGAGGTGCCCAGAGCTCGGAGAAGCTCATCCTGGCACCTGGCATTCCATGTCTGTCCAAACATAGGCTGCGCTGTCCTCACCATGAGACCTGCACAGAGCAGTCTCACTGCATGTCTCCTGCTGTGTCTAGCTACATTAATCTCCATTCCTCTGTCTCTAGCCTCTCCCCAGCTCCCTTCCATATTGGGAGGGGCCCTGAGCATGCACACAGGTAGATGTCAAAGTCTACCTGTGTCTATCCCCCTCTGTACAGCCCTGGCCAGTCTATGAACCAGGCAGTTGAGTCCATGGGAATGATCACACAGGCCCTGGAATTAGGGCCCAGGGTGTTTGGGGAGGGAATTCAGGGGTCCTAGGTACATGAGGGACATGGTTAAGAACAGGGGTGCTGGTGGGTTAGGATTAGGCCAAGTGGGTACATCCTCTTGACCTTCCACACTTCTTGCCATGCTGAGGGATGTGTCTGGCCAAGCTGCAGAGCAGAGCCCTCCAAGGCACAGGGCCAAATCTCTACAGAGTCCCAAGAGGAGAGAACAGACAGCAGTAGATGACTCCTCCTTCTTCCAGGGACCTGACATAGCCAAGCCCCAAATCTGAGATTTATAAGAAAATCCTCACTGCACTTTCTACATTTCCACCTGATAGCAACACACTCTTCTACCTTGCCATGGAGTGATGAGTAAATGCATTTACAGCATCATTTAATACAGCCCCTCATCCCAAATATTAACCAATATGTGCATATGTGTAGATCTGATGTAATGGAGAAATACTCAGAAAATTAGGCTCCAACTTATTTGCCATAACTGAGAAGTGACCATGAATGAGTCCTGAAAAAACAAGGTCTAAAGCAGGTTCTTTAGCTCATGAAATGTCACAGCCCATGTGTTCTACTGAAAATCAGTGGAAACATGTACGGGGAATGTGTTACAGTACTGGAACCAAGCCCATAATTATGATGTCCTCCTGTTACCCCTTTGTTTGTTTGTTTGTTTGTTATGAGACAGGGTCTTGCTCTGTTACCCAGGCTGGAGTGCAGTGGTGTGATTACAGCTCACTGCAGCCTTGACCTCCTGTGTTATTCCTTTGTTATAAGAATTCATACAGCTATTAAAAAGTCCCCATCATTGTTAAACACAAAAATGTCAGTTTGAAAAAGAAGGTAAAAGGGACTTACAAAGCCATAGAACCACACACTTATGGAAAAGACTTTAGACCTCCATACTTACACAAGCCCTGGCTTAGAATCCACAAATTCCCAGGGAGAAGCTACAGACAGCCAGAGAGCCTGAAGTCTATCTCCCTAGGTTACTAATTTCACCCAAAGATTTTCTCGGGGAAATTATTATTTTTCTATTAGAGCAAACGTGGATATATTATGAAGCAGAAAGAAAAATCTCCACAATCTAAGATAAAACATGAGGCTTCAAAGAAGCATCACTTAGAGTGGGCTGCTTTGGAGTGCTAGGTTGAGCCTTTGCTTTTTATTTCCCAGAAGGAATCCCTGGGAGGTAAAATCCGAGTGGCACTGTCCTAAGTAAATGTCCATAATAATCTCTATGCAATTCTGATGAGAAATGGAAGCATCAGAGCCCCACACACTCATACCTGTGGGGCAAATTAGAGGGAGTGACCTACCCCTAATGACCACAGAGCCCAGCCAGGAACTTCCCTACCCAAGCTAGAGAAGGAAAGTGTGGAAATAACTACAGAGCGTGCTGGGGACCACTGTAGTGTGTTCCAAACATGACATAATGGTTTCCATCCCGTGGAGATTAGTCACCCACGCTCTATCACATGCACACAACCCAAAAACCCAACTGTGTGTTCAATGTGGTCACCTCTGATTTTCCCCCAGAGAAACAGCTCTACCAAACTATGAGTAAACACTCCCACAGCAGGGAAACAGAGGCTCACTCACCATCTCAGATAGCCCAGGAAACACCAAGCCTGGCAACGCTCCTATCAGTAGAGGAATCCTAAAGCCTCGCTCATAGTTATCAATGGCTTATTTACCCATATAAATGGGAGAAGGAAAGTTTTATTTTTATCATTGAGGATGCACAAGGATATGAAGATAAGGTAAAAATTTCCCAAGAGGTTTCAGGTGTCGCTATGAAATCTCAATTATTCAGCTAATACAGGGCGAAAAGCCACAAGATTGGTGGTTTCAAGTAAGGCATGTGGATTTTAAGGGCAAAAGGGGCAATGAGACAGAGAAAGACAGGATCACTGTCACCAGATGCCACAGATGGGGACGGACCTACCCCAAGCCTCTTGACCACTAGGTTCTAGGTTGAAGTCTGACTTTTCCATCTCACCCCTACAAACCTCCTAGGGCTCCTGGACAACAGAACCAGAACCCAGAGATAGGGATGGGCCTTGTCTCCTGTCCCTTGTCCCCTTTCTAAATGCCCTGCCTTGTGCTTCCCAGCCTCCCCTATACCTCCAACATGCCTCCTCTCCAGCCACCAGGGGCTACGATGCCAAGGCCACTATTGCACTGGACTTGTCAAAAAGTTGACTGAGAACCAGAGACCTTTCTCCCTGGAGCACTGCCTCCCAGTCTGGCAAGAACAGCTATTTCTCAGATTGGGATCCACAGACAGTTTCAGAGGACTAAGCCTTCTCTACAATAATCGTTACGTTGTTTTCACTTCTATAATTTTTTTATTGGGGTAAATATTTTTCACCATATTGTGCATGGTGAAACACACAAAACTTAAGTGGACAGTTCCATAAATTGCAACAACTGTGTGCACCAGGAATACTTCATCAGGATGTAGACCATTTCTGCCACCCCTCAAAGTTCCCTTGTGGCCCTTTGCCCCCACACACAAAGCACCAACCTTTCTGATTTCTAACTCAACCTCTACGATCCTATAGCAAGTAACGGAAGTGCATTTCTGATGGCTGGCTTAGACATGTCTGGTGCCCTGCTATCTCAGCACCCATGCCTGCAATGGCACTTTAATCACTCACTACCCAGCAATGCAGGGAAAGCAGTGGTTCTCAGTGGGGTGGGTATGGCCCTTGAGGGAGCATTTCGGAACCTGTGGGGAAGGGGACCCTGGGTGATCGGGATGCATTTAGCATTGGAGGCCATCAATGCTTGACATCTGGAACAACACAGGCAGTTCTGCTGAGTAAAGACTTGTCCTGCATGACCTCCAGGGGTCTCACAGACATTCATACTGATGGAAACATATTTACAGTGTTTGAAGCCTCGCCCCCCAACTCCCTTCCACATTCATACAAAATATATATATAGTTGGCACAAGTTTATACACACTGAATTTTTCAGGAATGCAATCAATCACTGTGAAAATTGAGAGAAGAATGGCCTTTCGCTACCATCGAGAACTTGACCAAGAGTTATTCATCCTTCAGTGGTATCTGGATGGCCACTGAGACTCACCTGTTCCCACCCCATGGCAGCTTTACTGCAGACTATAGAAAGCACCGGCTCCCCTCACTAGGTTGTAGTTCAGCTTAGCTCAAGCGTCTGCACTCTGAAATGCATAATGTTAATACAAATTGCTTTTATTTCTCAACATCTAAGTATTACATGGATTTTTTAAAGTTATGTTGTAGATAAGTTTTATTATATCATTTCAAAATTATAAAAGGGGTGTTTTAAAATATTTGCATTAATGGGGGGTGTTGGGTTTTAATGAGGTGAGACCTACTGATGGAAAGTGACACCATCTAACTTTTCATTTAACTCTTGGTCATTAGTCATTGGCTGTATTTTCAGGGATCTATGAGTTCTCATGTTTGGGAAGCCAAATGTGCAGATAGCAGCATGGCTAGACTCTTCCTGTACACATCTCGCTGAACCATGATTACCGAACTGCGCTTACAGGGAGGGTCATTTCAAGACACCACCGAAAACTCACTATTCTCACCACTTTTTCAGGGATCTTTAAAAGAAAGTTCCCACTCCTTTCTATGCCAAGAATGCTTTTTCTCCCGAACACTTTGCTTTCATCTTGAAGACACTGCTGGCTGTGCCCTGCAGGGTTTCCTCTTTCCCACTGCCTACAGGAAAGGGTATTTATGCATTTATGTATTTATGTTGTCAACCTTGGCTACCTGGGGGGCTTTGAAAATACCGGTGCCCAGCACGCCTCCAGAGATGCTAATTTGTTTGCTCTGCATCCAGTCCTGGCATTTCCCTGAGTGCCTCTGACAGTGCTAAAGTGCAGGCAGAGCTAAGACCCAGGCTTCCCTCCACATTCACGGCCCCACTTGAGTAATTTTACCAGCATCTAGGTCGTCAGGGTTTACACTGCACACCTCAAGCCTTATTTCAGACTCCACTTCATCTCTGCTCTTGTTTTCCTTTTACCCTACTTTTAATTTATAGGACCCCTGTCTGCTCGTGGGCATGAGTCCTCTTGGGAAGTGATAGGTGTCTACATCATGCTGCCATGTGTGAGCTCCTGGATGTGCATGAAGAGGAGACAGCACAGAACCCAATATGCAGGTGACTGGGACCTCAAAGAGCTCCAGACCCTTTCAGTACCTGGTGAGGTAACTCGGGGCCAGGGCTTCCCGCACGCTCCCTGCACTAAGCATGGCCAGGAGGCTCCAGCAGCATTTCCTGGACCCACAGCAGACAACCAGAGGAGAAAAAGGCTGCTGACAGTGCAGATCCTTGACTTGTGCCACCAGCCCACCTCACAACCTCAAGGAGAAGAAAATGCAAACCAAGCACCCACTCACAGCAACAGATGGGTAGCATCCTGGAGCTGTGCCATGGCAGGTGAGCCGCAGGTGCCCCTGAAAACTTCTTTTAAAATGGAAAATACCTAGTATATCCATTATGTAGCGTAAGAGTATGAGGATCTCTGTACTTCTCCACCCACTGTGCTGTGGTAATTTCACCGCAATTGTCCAGCTTTGCCTCTCTTATTACTGAAATGTCTTCTCCATAATGTCCCAGCTTGCAGGTGGACACTCAACTCGCACTGATGCATCCTGGCCACAGGGTTTCCATCCACCCTGGTCCCTGTGCATGGCCAAGCCACAGAGTGTAGCTCCACCTCCTACAGCTCCACATCCTAGGAACTGAGGCAAGGGACACCATGAACTTGGAGAATAGCAGCCCTGCAGTTCTCTAGGGAACCACAGAGCTGCATCTGTGCCCATCATCTCCTCATCCTCTCCACTGGAGCTGCTGAGTGGTGTCCTCTAGGTAGCCAGTGCATCCACACCTTGTACAAAGGGGAGAATTTCAAAGACCCCCCCTTTTGAAGAGAGACTGCTGACATCCTATGTCTTACCAAGAAGACTCACGTCCATGAGGGGACAGAGGTTTTCACTTGTCCTATTCACTGCTGTCTCCCCACCACTCACCACAGTGCCTGGCACATAGTAGATAGTCAATAAATCTTTAATAAATTAGTGAATCTACTATTAAGCAGTGTTTCACCAATGGTGAGAGGTTGACTCAAAAGATGTCACAGGTTTCAGAACCATAAAAAAAACAACTTGATGTCACATTATGACATACAAGCAGGGCCTATTAGAAATAGGGGGGCTGCTCTGGGGTTGCCAAGGTCATGTGAGAATTCAGATCAAATATCCTTTCCTGAACAGCATGGAGGCCACATGAGGGTGGACGGGTGCAGGAGACGCTTCACACACAGCAGCTTGGCAGCTAGCCAGAGACTGAAAATAAATCAGAGTTCCACACCCCTGCCCCAGCAAACCCCATTCTCGAAGGCTCTGCCTTTCTGTCTAGCATAAAAGTTAACGTCGGATATGAATACAGAATAGTAAACGAAATATCAAATGAGATATCACACAATAAATTAGAAGGGATTGAGAAAGAAAACAATGCCAACAGCCGCTTGGTAAACTGGATGGCAAAAAGGACAGTGAACGTCCCCATGCCACCTCTGGCTTTCCTCAGCTCATCAATAGTCATGGAGTTCTGTTTCATACATTCAATTTCCAGAAGCCTGGCACCAAACAGCAGCGACTGAGACATCCATCACATTCCCGTGACGAATGGACCCTTGCTCCATGACATCAGGAGCCCAAGTTCATGGTGTCCCTTGCCTCAGTTCCTAGAATGTAAAGCTAAATCACAGGAATGTGCCCATCTGAGAAGCTACCCTGCCCCAAAGATAACGCAGTGTAGAGACAGCCAAGCAGGAGCCAGCATCTGCATGCCTTCCCAGAGGCCTTCCTTCCTCCCGGCAGCGCAGAGGAGAAAGCCCTGGCAGGCAGGGACGAGTGGGAGGGAAGACAGAGGGGGCTGGATGCAGAGGTCTTACCCTCCTTCAGGACATCACCCTCCAACAAGTTAGTCACCTAAACTTCTGCTTCCCCCGCTGTAAAACAGGGGTGATGACAGCACCCTCCTCACAAGACTGTAGGGAGGATAAAAGACCAGTCGCTGTAAAGGGCCTTATAAACTGTAAAGTGCTGGGCATGCCTGTTGTAAATAATGAGTGTCTTCTCAGCGCCAACTTGCTTGTAGCTACATTCCCTAGCACCACCCTTTATCTGGAGGGGCAACAAGTTACCCTCCCCAGTGTGGTTAAGGCCTCAGCCCTTACCTTGTTAAGGAGACTGATGGTCCTGAGCCTAACCTCTAAGAGGGACGCTCCTGAACCTGTAGAACGCAGCCGGATAGAAAACCTGAAAGCCATTGACACGGGAAGTCACACACCTACCTAGAATCCCCCCTCCAGAACAATCGGCAAGTTCCTTCAAACGACCTGAACAACGTTAACTCCCGCTCCACACAGGAAACACACACAGGCAGACCTCACCGCCAACCCCTTCTTACACAACACACTCTGACAACCATGTGCAACTTAGGGAGGACGCTCACGGCGTCCTGCAGAACGGGGGACTCAAAGGTGTCAAGGCTGCGGTCCGTCTCACCCCTACCTAGTCCCCGTACCTGGACGGACGGCCGTGGAGGGTGATGGGATCCCAGCCGCGGGCGGAACCCGGCTCAGCTCGGAGGGGCGGGGCGAGAGCCCTAGGAGCTGAGCAAGGAGTGCTTCGAGGCGCGGGCGCGCGATTGTCACATTCCTGCCGCTCCCTGGGGCGCGCGGGGCAGGCCGGCGCCCCCACTGCCCGGCCCGGCCGCGCTCCGGCTCCTCCCGGCCGGCGCCGCGCGCTCCGAGTCGGCTCCGGGCGCCGGGCACAAGCTTCACCCGCCCTCGCGGCCGGGAACTGCCGGGCGCGGTTCTGGCTCCAGCCCCGCCGCTGCGGGGGCGGGGAGCGGGCGGAGACTGCTCGGCTGGGCCAGTCTGCGGGCTGCGAGCGAGCTGGCCGGGTGTCCCCAACTCTCCACCCGGAGGAGCAGGCGCGGCTGGACAGACCCCTCCCGACGCCGCCCCTGCCCCTGGCAGCCCGCAGGGGTCCCGCCGGTTCCAAAGTATTGGAGAGCTGCCGCGCGCTCCCGAGTCGCGCCCCGGCTCCTCCAGGGCTGCGGCGGCTCCACTAGAGTTAGTTGAGACAACTCACCTAGCCACCACGACCTGGCTCTACTACCCCCATGGAGCCTGGCTGCGACCCGCGAATTGAGTTGGCGACTGCAGGGCATCAAATCCCGAAGCAAACGCTCGCCAGAGCGACCTCTGGAGCTTGGTGCCTGGCCCCGGGCTCTCTCCGACTGGCTTTGTGCACTAATTTCTTTGTACCTCCGTTTCCTCTTCTGTGAAAAGGGATCATAACAGCACTCATCTCATGGAGTGGTTGAGAACAGTTTAAAAAAAAAAATGAGCTAATACATATAAAATAGTGCCAGGCCCAGAGCTGATGCTACTCACGCGTTATCTGCTAGTTTCATTGTTGCTGTTATGCGCCCGGATGAAAAAAGCAATTTAAGTGTCATACTATAAAATCTTGATACCACACTTGGGGGCAGACAGGGTTTTTAAAATTTTGAACTTAAAACCCACTTATGCCCACCAGCTCACTTTGCCAATGAGAATTCACACCCAGGGGAACGGAAGGATGGCCAAGGTCATGCAGCGAACGCCTGGCAGGATCACACCTTGGGCTCCTTGCAGGGAGAGGAAGGGAGGGTGCAGTGGTCGAGTCCGCAGCTCCCTCGGGCTTTCCCCCTCCACTTCGCTAGTCTTCAGCAAGGGACTGGCCCCTCCAGCTTGCTTGGAGGTCTTCATGGGCCATCCCTCCAAGAAGAGTTTTAATAAATGATGATAGCTTCCTTCCTTCTAATACACACCGCCCCTTCCTGCATCTCTTTCAGACTGGGCAGGCTCTTGTTCTCCTAACCCACCCCTGGATATGCCTCTTTAGAAACTCAAGAATTGAGGTAACCTGAGCCTCAGCTGTCCCCGGACAAATCCAGGCTGGAAGGAAAAGATGAAGGAATGAGCAGTAGAAGCTCATCTGCCCTAAAAGCTGTCTTGCAACCTGGCATGATGACAATTTCTCATTCTTAAACAATCTGTTTCCAGAAGCTTTTATGGTTCCTTTTTCTTGAGAAAGCAGGCTTACATCAGAGGCCAGTGACGTAGCATTATGAGAATTCCTTAATAATCCCAGCTCTCAATATTCCTTTATACAGCAGAGGGTCTCACAGCCTTGACTCCACTCAGAATCACGGGAGGACATGACACTCCTGTGTTCAGATCAGTCACATCAGGGTCTCTGGGGCTGAGGCCCAAAAGGCAGTGTTTTTAAAGCTCCCAGGTAATTCCAGTGCACAGCTAGGGTTGCAAGCAGTTATTCCTCTCAGCTCCCACAGTGATGCCATTACTGTGAATCCTCCAACTGAAGGCTACTTCAACCACATGTCCAAATGGCAGTTCTGAAAGCTACAGCAGGTGGGCCTGGCTGAATGCTGTGGAACAAGCCCAGAAGCACTATGATGTTGAACATAAATTCGTCTTTCCATTTTCATAATAAAGGTTTTTAAGCAGTTTACAAGTAGAAAGTGAAATTTATTTGTGCAATCATGTAGAAATAAAATCCATAATTTTTGTCTTTTTTAAGTGTTGTCCCCTTTCAGCCACTCCTACCCAGTGTCCTGCTAGACATGCAGGCCTCTAGACCCAGGTGGGACTCTCAAACACCCTCCCAACACAGAAATGGAATTGGAAGACCTCCTCTTTCTCACCTTATAACCACTATTCTATCTGGGACCTTGAAGTCACCTTCTCCCTCACTCAGCCATCCTGACCACTTTCACTGACTCTCTCCTTCCCTTTATTTCCTTTCCTTGGATAACAGGTGTGCCTGCCTGTCTCACTCCATCCCCTGGGTAGGAGGCTCCCATAAGGTGGAGACTGTCATCCCTGTATCCCTATCTGCTCTGGTCTCAGCACCACAAAAATGCTCTGAGCACATCAACATCTTTTAGTGTAAAGCCTGCCGCTTACACTGACATTGTATACTAGTGATGCAATCCAATGGTCCACATCTTGGACAAAAACTTACAAGAAACAGAAATATCATTCTTAGCCTCTGGACACCTTCCGGGGTGTCTCCCTCCCACCTCTGAAATGCTTATCTTTCAGACACTTAAATGAGACCCTGTCCCCTGAGGATTTTCAGTTTCTCCTCCGCCTGTCTAGCTGATCAGATCCCAAGACCCTCTTTGGGAAGAGTTTCTGATAATGCACATGAAACAAAATCATATTGACTGACACAACATAATCCAATGCCTGAAAAATAAAACATCTCCTATGGCCCATGTGGCAGGACATTTTGAAAGACTGTCCATTATAAACATTAAGGCTAGGCTTGAAAGAAGAAGTATTTTATGCTTTTTTTCCTTGAACCTCCAAAGCCAAAGTATTGGACAACTTAGACCATAAAGTTTATATCATAAACCATGGAGTACAGAAGAATGTATGGTAATGTAAAGCTATTTGTTTTTGTTCCCACTCCAAGGAACAGAGTTGACCAGCAGGTGGGAAGGGGAGAAGCAGAGGGAGGAGGCTGCTGTTTACTAGACCCTGAAAGTTCTCTGAGGAGTGACTCAGAGCTTCCACTATTCAGCACCACCTAATAAGAGAAATCCTGATGTATTAGGCCATTCCTACATTGCTATAAAAAAATGCCTGAAACTGGGTAATTTATAAGAAAAGAGATTTAATTCTCTCATGGTTCTACAGGCTATACAGGAAGCATGGCACTGGCATCTGTTGGGCTTCTGAGGAGGCCTCAGGAAACTAACAATCATGGCAGAAGGTGAAGGAGGTGCAGGTACGTCACATGGCCAGAACAGGAGGAAGCGAGAGAGAGGTGCGGGAGGTGCCACTCACTTTTAAATGACCAGCTCTCATGTGAACTCAGAGAAAAAGCTCGCTTATCACCAAGGGGATGGCCCAAGCCATTCATGAGGGATCTACCCCCATGATCCAGACAATTCCCACCAGCCCCCACCTCCAACATTGGGGATTACATTTTAACATGAGATTTGGGCAGGGACAAATATCCAAACTGCATCATCTGGCCTCCTCCTGAGTGAAGAGGTTGATGGAGAAGACTGGAAGAGAGGAATGCCACTTGGCTTCCCAGCCTAGTTCTGGACACCACCAGGGTCATAGCAAAGCCCGTGTCCAACATGGCCTGAGCCAAAGAGCAGGCCTAGCAGCAGATATGCCTGGGCCTCAGGACAGGCTGCCCTGAGAAAAGTCCAGTGCATCCCAGAGTGTTCAAGTAAAGTGGCTGAGAGTCCTCAGACACTCAAAGGGGGCAGTGAAGAAGCTAAGAAGACCAAAGAGCCCTTGGACTTAGTCTGATGGGACAAGCATGGTCCTAGCTGAAGTTTTCAAGAACAGAGGACAACTCATGGACCAGAACCCCTCCCGGGACACCAGGACAACCATTCTTCAGCTCGGTCCACTTCAGCCCCACCACCCCCAAAGAACTCCACTGATCCTTCAGAAAAAGCAAATGCAGGGTTTGGAAGGAAAGAATTCTGAAGAGATTGTGTTACTATCCCCAGAGAGACTGAGTTTGAACCAGTGGAGACAAAACAACTCTAAATTAGCGAGATCTTTTTCTACCATCAGGTGGAAATGAGAATTCCTAAGTCAAGTTGGCTTCAATTATAAAGAAATAAAGAAAATTACATTTTTGCACAGAGGGCCTCTGTGATTCTTAATTTGCTGCACATATTTTTGTTATTTATGGCACTGCCGGTAAACCCTCACAGAACCACAACACGGATTGGAAACCACTGTCCTAGATGGACTTCCTTCTACAGCCTAGGTTTTTTTTCACTCCTCTCATAAATTTTCCATCTGCTGACTTTCAAGTAACTATTTTCTTATCTACATTTCGCCTTACTTTTTCTCACTACAACTTCTCAGTTTCAATCTACTCAACACTCTCCCTTTCCCTAGGCAATTGGTGGTGGGCTACTATGATCATCTTTCCATTCAAATTCCTCTGATTTAATAAGAACTTTACCAACCAGAAAGCCACATGTGAACAGGAAATAAGAGCTGATGAGAAAGTGTGACATATTTCATAAGACAGTCATAGGCAAAAACCATTTCTTAACCTCCTTAATAAGAGGAGGGATATAAGACATAAGTGACAGGCAGACCAGCCAACTGTTTGTTCTAATTCCAGCTTGAATCTTGCTCAATGAAGGCAAATGACTGAAAGAGGCTTCTTGCACCTGGTTTTTCCCATGTTAACAGATATAGCACAGTAAGTTCCAGAGGCCAATAGACTTGGCGACATCCAAGTACTGTTGCACTTAACAGAACCAGATTGGTGGCCTCTGTCTCTCATGCCACTGGCTTCTGATTGCTTTAACACATAAAATTTGAAGCACCAGGAAGTGAACTGTCTATGGTCACCCAAAAGGCAGCCCTTCCCATCATCCAAGAAGTGCCTGTTCTAACCTCTGTGCTCCATCGTATGCCAGACATGTAAGAAGAATACAACCCTTTTTAAACTTATTCTTAAATGTAATACTCTTTCCCTTGTAATTCCACACAGTCACACCAATCTTTGGCTTTCTGCAATTTTTTGTAATTGGTCTCTAAGTTTTGTCACTTTTCCTTTTACACAAGCAATTTCCAAAATCTAGATTTTCGTGTTGGAGCCTTTCAACCTTTTAATCTTTCTGAATATAACTGTCAATGTATTTTCTCTAGGTGGCTTCCTTTTAATAAGATCAATGTAGTAAACTAAAGATAACTGCAAATTCTTTGCTCCTCATCTAATTTAGAGGTAAAGTCTAATTTTCCTCCTCTTGAATCTGGACTGGCTTAGTGACTTGTTCAAACAATTTCAACCAATAAAATATGGTGGAATTGACTTTCTGGGATTTCTGAGCTCAATCATAAAAAGGCTTTCAGGTTCTTCCTGGGCCTCTTAGAACACTCAGTCTTGATGCCCAGAGCTGCCAGGTAAGTACCATGACTGTCCCAAGACCACCATAGTGTTAGGAAGCTCAAGCCACATGTAGACCACGTACAGGTGCTCCAATCCACAGCCCCAGCTGTCAGCCAAAGTACATTCCAGCCATGGGAGTGCACCATCTTGGATGTTGGGCCAGTCAACTCTAGTTAGTGGTTGTCTGGCTACATCTGCATGACAGGCCCCAAATGAGAACCACCTAGCTGAGCCTCATCAACCCACAAAATCATGAGAGATAATAATACACTGTTGTTTTGAGTCATCGAGTTTCAGGGTAGATTGTAGCAAAATAATAGATCATCAAAACAATGACTATACTCAGGAATGTATCATAGTTCTCCATGGCTTATCTTGTACCATATAACTTCAGTCTAGCATGCAAGGTGTCTCAGAATTAAACAACACCTATCCTCCCTTCTCCAGCATCACCTCTGAGCAATGTCCAATTACAAAGGGCTTTCTTAAGATTATTATTATGACTAGCAAACAAAAACTGAGAGCTATGAGATGGTCAAATAGGTTTAGTTTTGAATATACTATTTTGAGTAAAAGAAGTAGCTATAACTATGTACTTTTAAGGAAATGCTAACTAGAATGATTTTGTTTCTGGTGTTGTTATTCAATGATTTTCTGGAAACTAACACAGCCCATGAGAAGTAAGTCTCCACTAGTAAAGATACTTGGAAGAGTGAAGAGCAGGCCACTATCAGCAAAGGAAAAAGAAAAATCTGGTCAGACGCAGGAGTGCCATATTTGTTTAATCATTTCCCTAATGTCCAACTATTACATTCACATCCAACCATTCCTCTTGTATTTCTTCAGAACAAACAACTTGGCAACAGCTCAGCAATAGGTGAATGGCTTTCCATCAAGAATTACTGTTATCCAGCCGGGCACGGTGGCTCACACCTGTAATCCCAGCACTTTGGGAGGCCGAGGAGGGTAGATCATGAGGTCAGGGGTTCGAGACCAGCCTGTCCAACACGGGGAAACCCCGTCTCTACTAAAGATACAAAAAATTAGCTGGGCATGGTGGTGCACACCTGTAATCCCAGCTACTTGGGAGGCTGGGGCAAGAGAATCGCTTGAACCCGGGAGGCAGAGGTTGCAATGAGCCAAGATCATGCCACTGCACTCTAGCCTGGGTGACAGAGTGAGACTCCGTCTCAAAAAAAAAAAAGAAAAGAAAAAAAAATACTGTTATCCATGACTGCCCTGAGGGAGAATGGGAGCTAGGAAAGTTCTCTGCCTCAGGCCCAGGGACTGGGAGAAGAGGCGATAGGACCACTGATTCCTTCTTTGTTTCTTGCACTATCATGGGTAAATTACTGTCTTAAGAGCCTGGATGGCAGTGCTGAGTTGTTCCTACTCTGGGATAGTTAGACCTGCTGAAAAGCTCAGCATACCATCTAGAATACAAGCTCGTTTGTCCTCAGAGGCCAAAGCCACTGGATCTTGAGTCCTCCTGAGACAGAGAATAATAGAAGCCGATCATGTGAATTCCCCAGTAATGGCATGAAAGACTTAGGACCCAGAACTGGACAAGATTTTGGACAGAGGTCCCCTGAGTGTGACTTAGGCATGGGGTCTCAGAAGGTGGCTGTTGGATTCCCTTTTATTCCTCTAGATCTGTGCTATCCAATTCATGTAGCCTCTGGAAACATGTGACTATTTAAATTACTTTAAATTAAATGAAATAAAAAATGTAATCCCTTAGTTGCACTAGCCACATTTCAAGAGCTCAATACCCACACATTGCTAGAGGCTATCATATTAGACAGAACAGATATAGGACATTCCTTCACCACAAAATGTTCATTGGACATAGCTGCTTAAGGTTTAGATAATTCAGGGACTCTAGAACAAAAGTCCTTCTCTGGAAAGCCAGTCTTCATCCAAAATGGACAATCTGGTCATTTTAAATTCATACTCGAGCAAGAATCTTCTTCACACTCTTCCTCTTTCCTTTTGATCAATCAGCTGATCATTCATTCTGTATTTCATTGCTTGATCAAATCCTACCTGCTCTCACATGTCCTCTGTATATTAGGTTCTCAGTTTGAATAATAATTGTTATATTCATTAACATAATACTTTGTATATACATGGATTTGTGCCCATATTCTAATTTTTCTAGTGAAAGTAAATGTAAGAGCTTCAGAGATAGGAATGCATGTACTTTGTAGGGGTGAGGAGTGTCTTCATCCCCTGTCCCAAAACACTCATAGGCAACTCGATCAATGCTCAGAATGTCAGAAGCAGTCAGCTACAAAGAGTGTAAAGCATTTTTTATTGTAGGTACCGCCCACAAAGTTCTGCTGTCCCCACAGTGATATCCAGCAGAGGCAACACTGTGGTTCCCAGGCATAGGGTCATAAAATCAGCAACAGAGTGTTTATTACCTTTTGATTAAAAAAAAAACAGATTTTAGATAGCATTACATTAGCCAATAAAATTGTAAAATCTTACCGTGTTCTACATTTTTGTCATTCCTTTTTGTTTATTCTCCAAGAAAAAAAAATGAGTTATGGTCCTCTGCCCTGTTCCTTTGACATATTAACTATGTGCTTGTAAATAACCTAGCAAAATCCCAGCTAAATCTGGGCATGAAAATGACACAGGGAAACAGTCTCTAAATTAGAAGATGCCCGTGAAAAGCAGGTGTAGGTATGCACCCAGAACCCAGGTTTTCCTAAGAGCATGAAGAATGATTCCCAGCATGTAAAAGTTTAAATGAAGAGGAAAGCCACAAGTTTACTAGGATGATAGTTTCTTCCTTCTGCAGTCTCAAGAAAAGGAGAGACCCTCAGGAAGAACATGGTGATTGAGAAAGTATTGATTGCTTTTTCTGTTTTCTCTGCTATCTTCTTGGAAGTAGTGATGCAGGCCAGGCGTGGTGGCTCATGCCTGTAATCCTAGCACTTTTGGAGGCCGAGGTGGGCGGATCACCTAAGGTCGGGAGTTCGAGACCAGCCTGACCAACACGGAGAAAACCTGTCTCTACTAAAAATACAAAATTAGCCGGGCGTGGTGGCACATGCCTGTAAACCCAGCTACTCGGGAGGCTGAGGCAGAAGAATCACTTGAACCTGGGAAGCAGAGGTTGCAGTGAGCCGAAATCTGTGCCATTGCACTCCAGCCTGGGCAACAAGAGCGAAATTCTGTTTCAAGAAAAGAAAGAAAGTAGTGAGGCAGGTATCTGAAGGACCCAGAAAAAGCTGGTAATTTGGAAAGACCCTGAAACAGACTGCAGAGAGAGCAGCCTAAGCCAGGAAGGGTAGAGTGCAGAGAACACCAACAAGAACAGTGTCAGGCACATCATGGGCTCGGGGGCAGAATAGTCTCTGCCATCACCACCGCTTCACATACAGATCTTGCATAACTTTGGCCAGACTTATTCCTATTTTTCATATTACTGGATGCTATTGTGAAGGCTATTGTTTTTAAATTTCAATTACTGAATGCTCATTGCTAGTATACAAGTATACAACTGATTTTTGTATATTGATCTTATAACCTACAAAACTCACTTATTAATTCTAGTAGATTTTTAATAGATTCCATAGTGTTTCCTACATAGACCACTATGTTGTCTACAAATAGAATTTCTTTTCTTTTCCAATCTGGATACCTTTTATTTCACATCTTGACTTTTTTTTTTTTTTTTGGCACCAGCTAGATCCCTTAATACAATGTTAAACAGAAGTGAGGAAAGTGGACGTTCTTGCCTTGTTCCTGATCCTAGGAGGATAGCTTTCATTAAGTATGATGTTAGCTGTAGACCTTTCGTACACATCCCTTATCAGGTTGAAGAAGTTTCCTTCTCAGTTTGCTGAGAGTTTTCACCAGGAATAGATGTTGGATTTTGCCAAGTGCTTTTTCTGCATCTGTTGAGACAATTATATGATTGTTTTTCTTTTTTTTTAGTTTCACTAATACAGTGAATTACATTTATGGATTTTTCCAATGCTAAGCCAACCTTACATTCTTGGGATAATACCTATTTGGTCATGATGCATTAGCTTTTTTATATACTGTTGGATTTGATTTACTACTATTTTGTTTAGAATTTTATATCTATGCTCATGAGGAATACTGGTCTGTACTTTCCTTGTAATGTCCTGTTTGGTTTTGATATCTGGGTAATATTAGCCTCACAGAGTTGGGGAGAACTCATGAGTTGAGAAGCATTTACTCCTATTCAATTTTCTGGAAGAGTTTGAGCAGAATTACTATTATATTTTCTTTAAATGTTTGGTAGAATTCGCAAGACGTGTTATCTGGACCTGGAATTTGCCTTGTGAGAAGATTTTTTTTTTTTTTTTTTTTTTTTTGAGACAGAGTCTTGCTCTGTCGCCCAGGCTGGAGTGCAGTGGCGCGATCTGGGCTCACTGCAAGCTCCGCCTCCTGGGTTCATGCCATTCTCTTGCCTCAGCCTCCCTAGTAGCTAGGACTACAGGTGCCCGCCACCATGCCCAGCTAATTTTTTGTATTTTTAGTAGAGATGGGGTTTCACTGTGTTAGCCAGGATGGTCTTGATCTCCTGACCTCGTGATCCTCCTGCCTCAGCCTCCCAAAGTGCTAGGATTACAGGTGTGAGCCACCGCGCCTTGTGGGAAGATTTTTAACTACAAATTCAATTTCTTTAGTAGATAGAGGGCTAGTCAAGTCATCTATTTCTTTTTGAATGAAGCTGGTAGCTTGGGTCCTTCAAAGAATTTATCTATTTCATCTAAATGTATATGTTTTATGCCTAATTTTGTTCCTAGTATTCCCTTATTATTCTTTTACTATTTGTGGTGTAGTATAGTGATATCACCTAGTTCCTACCATTGATTGTTCTGTCTTCTCTTTTTAATCCACAATCAATCCAGCTAAAGGTTTATCAATTGGATTGATCTTCTCAAAGGTGTCATCAAATGACAACAAAGCTTTGGTGTCATTGATGTCCTTGATTGTATTTCTGTTTTCTATTTAGTGGCTTTCTGCTTTGATCTTTATTATGTCTTATATTTTGCTTGTTTGGTGTGTAATTTATTCCTTTTTCTAGTTACTTAAGGTGGAGGCTATGGTCACCAATTTGACAATTTTCTTCTTTTTAAAACAGGTATTTAGTGCTAAAAATGTTCCTATAAATGATACTGTATCACCCTACATATAAGAACCCCACAATAGTATAGGTTCATTTTCTCTTGCTTGGCCTTTGTGCTATTTTGTCATTCATTTTACTTTTACATATCCTATAAACCTCACACTACATCATTATTACTTCTGTTTAAATAATTTTCATTTAAAGACATTTAAATAATAATTTGGCATTTCTGGTGCTCTATCCTTTGGAAGATCCAGATCTCCATCTAGTATCCTTTTCCTTCTGTCTGAAGGATTTCTTCTAACATTTTTGTAGTGCAGGTCTGTTGGTGATTAATTCAGCTTTTATATATCTGAAATGGTTTTACTGTGTCTTTGTTTTTGAAAGATATTTTCACTGTGTATAAAATTCTTGGTTGACAGTTTTTTCCTTTAGTATGTTAGAGATCATGCTCCAAACTCTTCTAGCTTGCACTGTTTCTATGAGGAATCTGCTACCATCTGTGTCACTGCTGTTTCTTGGTAGGCATATTTTTTCCCTCAGGCTTCTAAGATTTTTTTCTTTATTGCTGATTTTAAGAAATTTAATTATGATGAAATGATGTGTTTGTCCTCAAGTTTCTTAAGGTTCACTGAACTTCTTGTGTATGTGAGTTTGTAATTTTCAGTTCAGCTTGGAAAAGCCCTGGCCATTATTTCTTCAAATATTTTTTCTGTCACTCCCTTTTTCCCTTGAGTGACTCCCATTACACGTGTATTTGGTGACTTGAAATTTTCCCACTGTTTCGTGATGCTCTCTTCTTTACTTGTTTGTTTTTCCTCCTCTGTGTTTTTTTCTATAGTTTCTATTGTTATGTCTTTAGGTTCACTAATCTATTCTTCTGCAATATCTAATCTGCTATTAATCTCATCCAGTCATTTTTTTACCTCAGCAATTGTAGTTGTTATCTCTAGAAGTTAGACGCAGGCATTTTCACATCTTTTGTTTCTCTACTTACCTCTGTGTTTATGGAATACAGTTATAACAACTGTTTCCATGTCTTTGTCTGCTAATTCTAACATCTCTATTAGTTCTTGCTTGGTTTTGACTCATTTTCCCCTGCATTATTATCATCCTTATTTGCATATCTGGTAATTTTTTGGTTGAATGTCAAACATTGTGGATTTTAACTTGTTAAAGGCTGAATATTTTTGTGTCTTGGCATGCATTTGAGTTATTGAGAATAGTTTGATTCTTTTGGATCTTGCTTTTAAGACTCGGCAGACAGGACCACAGCACCATCCACTTTAGGACTCATTTTATCCCACTTCTGAAGCTTGACCCTTCAGAGTCCTCTAACAAATCCCTATGAATTATGAGACTTTCCAGTCTAGCTGGTGAGAATAGAAATTATTCATCCTCTTGTCCACTATTTCATCTGATCTTTTAGGGAGGTGCTTTTTCTGACTTTGGGTAGTCTTTTCACATGCACAGGTGTGCCGAATTCTTGAATGGGACCCTCTGCACTGAAGAGCTTTGAAGCTCTTCCTCTCTGTAGCTGTCTCCTTTCCTGTGAACTGTAGCTTCCTTGATCTCCCTTGGCTCTCAGCTCTGTCTCAGCAAGTCAGGAAGTTCACTGGACTCTGCCTGGGTCACCCTTCCCTGTGCCATGGCCTGGAAACTCTCACATCAGTAAGCAGGAGAAGTCATAGGGCTTTGTTTTCTGCCTCTCGGGGATCACTGTCCTTCCTTAGCTGATGTTCAATTCTTAAAAACCCTGGTTTTGTATATTTTGTCCAGTAATTTAGTTGTTTCTTACGAGAAATTAAATCTAGGGCCTATTACTCAATCCTGGCTGGCATCAGAAATCTACTGACATAGTTTCTGAAGTTCATCAGTGAAGATGCCTGAGATTCTTTACACATGCCCACCCCCGCCCGGCAAATTCTTTTTTAAACTTTGATCGAAAAAGTTTTTGATATCTTTATAAAACATAACCAAGAATTAATACATTTTAGTCAAAACCAAGACTTTGGGGGAAGGAAGTAAACTGTAAACAATGTCAGATAAAGGACAGCCTGGCAGCTGTCAGGCCCTAGAGGCAGAGAGAGAAGTTAAGACGCACCAGCCTGGATGGAAAACCTCCCAAGGTTGCGCCACCAAGAGTGAACAGGAAAGAACAGCTGTCAAGGAAAAAGGAAAGACAAGAGTGAGGGAGACAGCTAAAGGTCAAATCTACTATCTCCAGGGTTGCCAAACCTAAGAATTTTGCAAGAAGAATCATTAGCAATTGTGACTGCTTGAACACAGGCACCAGGAGGAAGCTGAGAGGGAATACTGAGAATGTTCAAAAACATTATTACCAAGAAAAAGATATGTTATATTATCAGTTCTCAAAGGTTCCTGAGATCCTTTCAGAATCCTCAAGGTCAAAACTACTTTCATAATAATTCAAACATGGTATGTGTCTTTTTCATACACATATACAGTGGACTTTTCCAGAGACTGCATGATGTATAACTTCTCCAACATTGAATGCAGAAGCAGATATGAGAACTTATCTGTATTCTGTTAAGCTAAGCATTAAAGAGATTTCCAGAACAATGTAAACAAAGTAAAAAAAAGTAGTTCTTTTTGATACTTTTGTTTTTTAAAAATAATTGTTTTTATAAAAGAGATTTATGTTAGCAGGCAATGAGTTTATCGGCATTTTTAAATAATTGTTAAAAATTTATTTTTTTAATTTCTCAGTTTTAATGTGTAATGTGGTTAATATCAACAGAATTAACCAGATAGACAGAAGCTCTTTAAAGTTCTGGAGAGTTTTTAAGGGTGTGAAGGGGTCTTTAGACCTAAACTTTGAGAACGTCTGCTCTACATAAAGCTTCTGCAGCCCTCTGAGACCACTGCGTAGTTCATGAAAGTGTCTACCTAGGAGCAAGAAGAAAGGGCAGACCAAGAGGTCAGAAGAGAGGGGCACCGTCGTCAACAGCTGCTTCACCCCTGACCCCGATTTCAAAGCAATACTTCACAGCACAGCAGCCCCTGTCAGGTTCCTCATAAGGACCTACGTCCTAAGTCATCATTGAGATTTGAACTGCTCCTTTAGGGGGTACAAATCCTGCCCTGAATTCCCCAAAATCACCAATTCCCTTTCCAATTTACTGCACCACAGCTTTCTTAACTGTTCATCTGACCTATGCTCAATAATTGGCCCTTATGTAGGAATGAAATATCTAGATTTCAAGCACCTATCAGGTTCCTGACCATGATTTAGAGACTTTAATAGGACATCACATTTAATGCTCATAACCATGAATGGTATTACTACTTTTGTTTGGGAGGGAGTTTTTGTTTTGGTTTTGTTTTTTTTGTTGTTGTTGTTTTTGTAAGTTTTGGGGGTTTTCGTTGTTGATTTCTTTTTTTTGTTTGTTGTTGAGACAAGGTCTCACTCTGTCACCCAGGCTGGAGTGCAGTGGCACCACCTTGGCTCACTGCAGCCTCAATCTCCTGGGCTCAAGTATTCCTCTCACCTCAGCCTCCCAAGTAGCTGGGACCACAGGCCTGGACCACCACATCCAGCTTATTTATTGTTTACTTTTTTATTTTTTAGAGACAGGGCCTTGCTATGTGGCCCAAGCTGGGCACAAACTCTCAGCCTCAAGTGATCTTCCTGTATCAGCCTCCCAAAACTCTGGGATTACAGGAGTGAGCCACCACACTGGCTACTACTCTTGTTTTGTAGACAGCAACAGACATCCCAGAGAAGTTAAGAAACTGGCCCAAGATTACCCAATAAGTAAAATAACTGAACCAGGATCCAACACACTCTCCAAAACTGACGGTTTTCCCCCTTCACATTGCTGCCTTTTACTGTTCTACCACTGACCACTGCCATTGTTTGTAAAGTTAAAAATCACCCTAAAACATGTAGGAGTTTGAGATTTGCTCTCTAGAACTAGAGGAAGTGCAGAATGATGGTGACTAGCATAGGCAATGAAGCCCAACTGCCCCAAATGTATCCCAGCTCTACTATATACTATCTGTGTGGCACTAAGCAAGTCACTTAACTTCTCTTACGCCTCAATTCCCTCGATGGCAAAATAATGTTACCAATAGTCCCCAGCTTATTGGGTTGTTGAAAGAATAAGTTAATACATAAAAAAGTATTTAAACATAGTCAGTGAGAGAGATGATCATTACCTGCCAAATATTCATTATATTTGGGTATTTATATACTCAGCCTCTTTGAACTTATAAAATGAGCATAATATACTTATTCAGTAATACCATAGAGGTATTGAGAAAATTACAGAAAATTCGCGTACCTGACAGTATTTCTACTATGCAAATAAGCAAATGTTACTGGAGCTTCATTAGGCATAAATTCATAGTGTGATGTCATTTTGGAATAGGGAGTTTTCGGGTAAAGAGTAAGCTAGTATTTCTGGCTAACAGAATATATAAGAGTCACCACAGCTGATAAATTCCTCATTCCAAAGGCACCAACCAAAACCACATTTAAAAAGGAGGGTATTTCGACACAAATACTCAAGTCTAAAGTAACCAAGTATAAAATGCATAAATAACTTGATCTCTGTGTGATAGAACAGCAAACTCAGTCAATATGTGAAGAACTGTTGAGAATTGAAATCTAAACACTCAAAGATAATACAGAACTTAAAGGAAACAAAAGGTTGGCTTGCAATGAGAAGTTTCACAAGATTCTTTACGTAAACTCAGAAATTTAATTACTGCCATGTCAAAGTGGTTTTGTTTCTCTCCATTTTTCATTGTTAAAAAGTTCTATCCAAACTTGAATCATTTCCTGTCCTGATAATTGCAGTATGGCTTTCTCATTCCTCCTATACTACTAACATCCAAATCACTATTGCCAAAGAGATTTTCCTCTCTTGTTGCCAAATAGGTATCCCAGATCATTGGATGTTGCATGGATACACACACATACACACGCACTCACACACACACACACACACACACACAAACATCTCTGTCTTACCTGAAGTCCCTACTGGGGCTTCCTAGCATGTGTCACCATCTGACTTACTATATATATATTACTTCTTGTTCTTGTTAATTAACTGTCTATCCCCTCTAGAATGTAAGCTTCATGAGGGTAGGTTTTGGTCTGTTTTATACACTGTTGTATTATCATTGTCTTGAATGAAGCCTAGTAGGTGGTAGATGCATTTTATATATTTATTGGATAAATAAATGTGTCATTTAACTCTGCCCATTAAAGGTTCTTGCACTTGATTTCAGTATTTTTCAATCTCTTCCATTTAATAATATTTTCTCTTCTCTCCCTCAACTCTTTTTCACAACCAGTTACAGTTGTCTCCGCCATCTTTGCCTCCTCTCACCATGCACTGTCCATGAATGTGCAGGTATTAATTTTAGGACAACCTGTCCTGGATCCTTCTGAAGCTAAGTGGGGAGCTGACTCACCCAATGGAACTTCAAAGGATTGAGACCAAGGGCAAAGTGTTCCTCTCTTTTGACAAAGCAGGGGGCCTGAACATGACACTGGGCAAAGCAAAGAAGGGAGAGGCTGAAATCTGGATCACCAGTCAACAAGTTCCAGGACGGCCACACCCAAGGGTTCACAAGAGGAGTTTACACAGGAGCTTAGAACAGCCTTCTAGGCTGACAAGGGGGCCTCTGCATTAAAAGGGCTGGGAAAAGAACTGAACCTACTGACATTATTCACTGAAACCCAGCTCCTTCAAACCCAGGCTGGACAGCCACTGGCCCAAGATATGTCAGAGGGATCTGGTGAGTCAGAGAGAGGGATGGCTTGAATCAGTGGTTCCCATGCCTAGCTGTGCAGCCTCTTGGACATTCTAGAGCCCTACCTGAGCAGAATCTCTACAGACAGTGCCTGGGAATTAGCTATAACCTAAGAGAGTTTTAAATACAAGCAGGAGTATTTTTGGTTGGGTGTGCATCTACCAGGCAGAAGTTGGGGCTACTAGACGTTTTGCAATACCTAGGACAGCACAGCAAAACAAATTGTCCTCTATCCTTAAAAAAATAAAACCTTTCAAACATCTCACCAGACCTCAATGGAGACAAAAATCTGAGTCTGAAGCCTAGCTCTGTTTGTCATATAAACACAAAGTATTTTTTGCACAGTTTTAATACGTATAAATTTTCCAGAAAAGCAGCTACCATGTCAATTGAGGACAAGTTAAACTTGATTTTCTTCTGAAAGTTTATAAAAGATCTTTCACCATGGGAGGAAAAAAATCACATCCCCAACAGCAATGCCACTCATGCTATTTGGCTCTCCAGCGAGGCACAAGCTGTTTCAGTCTGCATTTGCAGCTGCTGCATTAAAGACTTCTCTGTGTATAGCTCAAGCATCTGACAGCTTCTTTCTGTCTTCTAGCTCAGTCATGTCTACACATGTATGTATGAAACTGAATATGGACTACCTTTTATATCTTCTTTACATTATAGCTAAGGTAATACATTTAAATTTTTAATATCATGCATAAGTAGGTTATGTTGTCAATGAATTTCACTTAGGGGATATTATGACATAGTTATTAAGAAAAAAGAGCATTATAAGTCTGTTGAAGAACCCCTGATCTAAACCTTCTAATCAGTCCCTCAAAAAAGGTAATGGTTGCAGCTGAAGACACTATTTTCTTTGATTTTTCCTGATTGTCTACTCATTCACTCTTGACTGTATTCCACTCCTCATCAATGGTTTGTGACCTACTCAGCAATAAGCCTTCTGGAGAGAACCATTTCAAATTCCGTGTCTTATTGCATCCCAGGCATCACAAAAGAGTTTTGTTCATGGATGGGCTCCTGGGAAACTGTGTATTGCAGACCCTCTTCGCATTCCTCAGTCTTCATTTAGAAGCACAGACAACTAATTAGACCTTGTTTTTATTAATGTGAGCGCTGCTTTGAAATATTACACCCAAGACCACCAGGAGGACTTCACCTAACCATGTCAGCTGACACCCCAGCAGTGAGTGCCACGATGGGGCTGGAAGGGCCTAACAAGGCCCAACATTCTGTGTTTCTTTCTCCCTTTTAGAGATCCCACTTCTTCCTTGTATCTCACCTGAGTGCCAGCCTGTCTATCCTGACTGCTACATGTGACTTCATTCTGAACATACCTTCATGACTGTCCTCAACCCACGCCAGAAACTCTCCCTTTCACTTCCTCAGGAAGCTTCCAGTCCATGAAACAATAATAAGTTTATCAAAAGCTATGACCAAGAAGAACAGGAGACATTGTGCCAATCTAAATCCAGGTTAGAATTACTCTTGATGCAAATATGATGAAGAATTTTCATTGTTGGTTTCTTTTGTTTGTTTGTTTGTTGTTGAGACAAGAATTATTCTTGATGCAAAGATGATGGAGTTGCAAGAATATGTTCTCTCCTGTGGTTTTCCTAGCAAGACACTCTACAGAGTAAAGGCAGCATATGCTAAACAATCAATGGGCTCTAGACAGTTGTGTGGCAGCCGAGGAAGAGCCACCATGAGAGGCTCCCAGCCATCAGCCTGGCAAGCCACAAGGGTGAGGATATGGTTTGGCTCTGTGTCCACACTCAAATCTCATCTTGGATTGTAATCTCCATGTGGCAAGGGAAGAACCTGATGGGAGGTGATTAGATTATGGGGGTGGTTTCCCCCATGCTATTCCCTTGATAGTGGGTGAGTCTCAGGAGATCTGATTTTTTTTTTTTTTTTTTTGAGACAGAGTCTTGCTCTGTCACCCAGGCTAGAGTGCAATGGCACAATCTCGGCTTACTGGAACCCCCGCCTCCCGGGTTCAAGCGATTCTCCTGCCTTAGTCTCCCGAGTAGCTGGGATTACAAGTGCCGGCCACCACACCCAGCTAATTTTTGTATTTAATAGAGACAGAGTTTCACCATGTTGGCCAGGCTGGTCCCAAACTCCTGACCTTAAGTGATTCACCTGCCTCGGCCTCTCAAAGTGCTGGGATTACAGGCATGAGCCACCACACCCGGCCAGATCTGATGGTTTTACAAGTGGCAGTTTTTCCTGTGCTCTCACTTCACTTCTCCTGCCTGCCACCATGTTAGATGCACTTGCTTCCCCTTCCACAATGATTATAAGTTTCCTGAGACTTCCCCAGCCATGTGGAACTGTGAGCCAATTATACCTCTTTTCCTTATAAATTACCCAGTCTCAGGTATTTCTTTTTTTGGGGGGGCTGGGGGGGAGATGGAGTCTTGCTCTGTCACCACCCAGGCTGGAGTGCAGTGGTGCTATCTCAGCTCACTGCATCCTCCACCTCCTGGGCTCAAGCGAGTCTCCTGCCTCAGCCTCCCAAGTAGCTGGGATTACAGGCACGCCACCATGCCTGGCTAATTTTTCTATTTTTAGTAAAGATGGAATTTCGCCATGTTGCCCAGGCTGGTCTTGAACTCCTGACCTCGAGCAATCTGCCCACCTCAGCCTCCCAAAATGCTGGGACCACAGGTATGAGCCACTGTGCCCAGTCTTGGGTATTTCTTTATAGCAGTGCAAAAACAGACTAATACAGGTGGCCAGCCTGCCAGCTCCCACAGTACCCTTGTCTAACCTTTCCCTGCTGCAAGAATAGAGGAGGTAGTGTATGAGTACTTTACTTCGGTGATCTCACCAGATAAACCCCTTTTTCTCTCCCTCTTCCCCTTTCTATCCCTTTCACCTCTCTCCTTCTCTCTCTTGTTCACCATCTCCTTCCTAATCTCTGCCAAGTCTCATTCCTTTCTATCAACCAAGAAAGGCCCATATGAGGTGCTGTAGGCATATTTCTGAATTTTTTTTTTTACAATTGAATTCATGTTACATTATTTTATTTTATTTTATTTTATTTTAAGAAAGAGTCTCACTCTGTCACCCAGCCTGGAGCGCAGTGGCATAATCTGGGCTAACTACAAACTCCACCTCCAGTGCTCAAGAGATTCTCCTGCCTCAGCCTCCCGAGTAGCTGGGATTATAGGTGCACGCCACCACAACCAGCTAACATTTTTGTATTTTTAGTAGAGGCGGGGTTTCGCCATGTTGCCCAGGCTGGTCTGGAACTCCTGACCTCAGGTGATCTGCCTGCCTTGGCCTCCCAAAGTGCTGGGATTACAAGCGTGAGCCACCGCGGCTGTCCTATGTATAAATAAAGTATTATTTTGATACAATTTAAAAAGATTTCCCCTAGCCTTTTCATTTACCATTAATATTTATGGTAAATTCTGCTTTGATTTACTCTAATTTGTTTTAAACATGGACCTCTGGGTATACCTCATTCCAAAAAAAAGCTAAATGTATTTATTACAAAATCTCAGCTTGCTTCTCAAAATGAGTTTCATGACACTTGTCCCATAAGATACAAACACAATTTCACAGATAATGAAGATAGCATGGAATTATTACATGTGCGGTAAAATGTCTCTGACTGATAAAACTTTGGCATTATATTACATCATCCTTTGAATCAACAAACATTGCATCGGAATGCAGAAGTACCTTAAGGAAATAGAGTGAGTATACTGCATTCCATCTTTCATGATTTCCATGTCTTTGGGTTGATGTTTACTCGGTCGATATCTGCTCAGCATGCCTATATTTCTTACTAAAGTAAACTAATTTCCCTGATCCCTGCCTTCAGTCAACAGGCATGGGCCTAAAAGACACCTTGGCCATGACTGATGGGGCCAAGAGTATTTGCTAGACCCAAAGCTACAGAATTCACATGCTCTCCCCAAGAATTTTACATTGAAACTGAAATACATGGAGTTAATGCCTATGTGTTATAGGTGGAGTCAAAACAAAGTGCTTAGCTCTGAACACCACTTGGGAGATGCAGAGTGGCTGTGTTTTCTGAAAACAAGGAAAGCTGGTTTTCAAAGAGAGAGAGAGAAAAGCAAGGAATGGAGATAAGAAATGAAGAATGATTCCTTCAGACCCTGGCAGACAACCTCCCGGGCTGGTCCCAGTTCTTCCAGAAACATGGCTGTGTCCTTGCTCTTGGGTTTCGCGAGGCCCTTCTGAATATTAACGACAATTTTTCACTTGAACAAACCTGGCCCATACCTGATCCTGGTACTTAAAATCACCATCTCATAACTGAGTGCCCCGCACTCACGCATGTTAGTAAACTGTTTTTTTAGATTCAATTGCTATTGCCAGTTACAGCACTTCTCTATTTCATATCCACTCATTCATTATTCTGTGCACATGTATGCATAGGAGACAGGGGGAGAGAGAGAACTGACACAGAAAACTCTGACTTCAGTATAAAAGTTTTAGGCCTGGATCTCAGCAGGCCTGACTCAGAAATGCTGTCTCTCCATGTCTCACACTAATAATGTTCTCATGAGACAGAGGCGTGGAATGCAATCCTGCCTTATTCGTGGAAAATTACATCTATAACTGCCAAAGGGCCCAGCTATTCTTATTTACTGACCGGTATGTTTTCTTCTTCCAGGAAGGCCAGGCCCCTGTGAGATGGACACATTTTTTCTTTGACCTTATTTCAAAGTATAGCATGGAAACCAGTCCATAGCCTTAAGGTGGTCCAACCCCATGTGTATTGATTCAAAGGGTGATCTTAGGTACTGGGAATCCTATTTCTGAATGTATGAAACAAATGTATATCTTCCAGGGCTGCCCTTTTCTTGATTCTGGTTGCCTGGCAGCTTCACATCTTTAAAGGAGAGACATCTATTACCTTGAGGTGAGGAAGATGAAGGCTGAGAACAAAAAAGGTGTTGCATGGCTTTAAACTCCAGTATAGAGTTCAAATCCATAGCAAGACAATAGCCCCAGAAAAAATATCATTAGCTGTAATATGTACAATAAGAAAAAAAAATGCTGCCAAATAACTAGGACCTACTACCCACTACAAGATGCATCCTAATTTCAGAGATGTTAAAATGTGGTTTTAAAAAATGGCTAGGCTTTTTTGAGAGAGGGAAAAGGGTATTTTTTTAATTCCCCAAACGGGGCTTGACATCTCAAGAGTCATGGAGGAAGACTGGACCCATAAACCCTAGAGTAAGCCGGGCTGGACTTGGACAGTGGACACCTTCTGACCACACAGCCAGGGAGGCCCTTCCTGTAGAGCTAGAGGGAAGATCTGCAGAAGGAGAAAGAAGGAAAGCAAGAACTCAGCTCTGATGGTCAACTCTGGAAGAAGGAGTAGAAACTGAGCCACCGGGCTGGCGGAGGAGCAGCCTGGAAACGGCAGTCCCCTTCCAGAAGGCAGTGCTCAGTGACACCCGGCTCCACAGCTGCAGGGGCTGCCTCCGGCAAAGCGGAGGAAGCTGACAAGAATTCCTAGGCACCGCCGGGCGCGGTGGCTCATGCTTGTAATCCCAGCACTTTGGGAGGCCGAGGCGGGCGGATCACGAGGTCAGGAGATCGAGACCACGGTGAAACCCCGTCTCTACTAAAAAAAATATAAAAAATTTGCCTGGTGTGGTGGCGGGCGCCTGTAGTCCCAGCTACTCGGAGAGGCTGAGGCAGGAGAATGGCGTGAACCCGGGAGGCGGAGCTTGCAGTGAGCCGAGATCGCGCCACTGCACTCCAGCCTGGGCGACAGAGGGAGACTCCGTCTCAAAAAAAAAAAAAAGAATTCCTAGGCACCGAGGAGGGGGATAGAAGTTGCTAGAGAAACCAGAGGAACAAAAGATGCCTGGAGAGAAACCAGGGGGTTGGGGGGACATCTGTAGGCAACAGCAAAGTCCATGGTGGTCAGCACCGGGTGGCTGGATGTCCCAGACCCCTTGGTCAATGACATACAGTGCACAGGCTGCAGCAAGGACCCAAGGGCACAGCGTGGCCATTGACCAAGCAGGATGAGCCATCTCCCGGGGACCAGCTCCATGATAACAGCCTAAGAGCGAAACCCTGCAGGATGCAGATTAACACTAGGGCCTGACAGGAGCAAGAGGAAGAGCCCCCAAGCAGCTGCTTGCCAAGACCAGCTGAGATTTAGAGTGAACTGTGACAGACATCATAATACCTATGTTCCACTAAAAACCCGGATGTGGACCAAATGTGCCGGAGCTCATTTACTCTTACATTTGGTCATTAAACCAATTTTATTGTGTGCACACCAAGTACTAGGCAGTGTTCCAGGTACTTGAGGTGTATCTAGGAACAAATCCAACAAATCCCTACCCACCTGCAGAGCGTGGAGGGATAATACATGGCAAACATGATAGCGAATGGGATTGTGTAGTGTGTGCAAAGGTGAATTGAGGAAAACAAGCTTCTGCTTCAGGAAACCTGAATTGAGAGCAAATTTGTGTTTAGTTATACAATACCTGTTTCCCATCTGAGCCCCACATTTTATGCCGGAGTTGCCTGCCTCTGTGTGACACTGAAGGACAGAAAAATGAACACAACGCAGGCCCTGTGCCTGAGGAATTGACAATTCACCTGTGAGTTTACACAATGAGCTTCATGGAGGCAGGAATTCTGCCTTTCCTGCATGTGACAAATGTTTACTAATCACCTAGTAAAATACATGCCAGATACTTGGCACATGCACACAATGTACACACGACACACATTCATGCAACACACACCCACAGAGCACATGCAACACACACAAAACACACACAACAAACACGTACATTCACACCATACAAAAAACACTCATATACAACATATGATACACACTGATTCAACATACATAAAAACCCACACACACATTCATAAAACTGCACATGAACACCCACACACTCAAACACATACACTCACACAACACACACATCAAAGGTTTCATGCTAAAGACTTTTCACTTTTTTCACTTTAAAGACCGCTGAGGGCTGTAGGTCCAATCTGGCCAAATAAGCACTGAAAGTTAATTATACCGAGGCAGTAAATGAAAGCTTTGATAGCTCAGGGGGAGGTTTGGAAGGGGCCACGACAGAGTTCTGACAGGGGACTAATGATCACAAAAATGATTTACAGACAGTAGAGTGGTGGCTGCCAAGGAGGGAAGGGGGAAATGGTATCAAAAGGTATACAATTTTCATCATGAGATGAATAAGTTCTGAGGGCCTAATGGACAATGAGGTGACTATAGTGAGTAATACTGTATCGTACACTTGAAGTTTTCTAAGAGAGTTGATTTTAGCTGTTCTCACCATGCACACACAAAACACGTAACTATGTAAGGTGATGAATGTGTCAGCTTGATTGTGGTGATCATTCCATAATGTGTACATACAACAAATCCTCATGTTGTATACCTTAAATATACATAATTATTGTTTGTCAGTTGTACCTCAGTAAAGCTGAAAACTAAGATAATAAAAGAAAATCTACCTATGGAACCAACAGCTAATCATCTGGGGTTCTTATGTAACTTTTGTTTAAGACTCTTCAAACTATGTCCCTGTTAGGCTGAGAAAGCCACTGAGCACCAAGTGGATCACGGATCCTTCCCAACCTGTGGTGTTTAATGAGTGCAACAATTGCATTCTGAAATTTCATCGTTGGCATCTCAGTTCCGGAAGTTAATCTCATGTGGTTAAGTTTAAAACAATAACCTACTGACTACACAAAATTTATTTTCTAATTTTCAGCAGGCCAAAGGAAGTACAATTTGGTTTCCATAGCAAATATTCCAACTTTATGAGGGAGTACAAAGTGTTTTGAGAAGAAATGCCCTCCATGGACAGAGGAATATTTTTGAAGTGCAATAAAGAACTTACATTATCGCTAGGTGGCTTGAATTATCGAAGAGAAGTTACCATCTAACGTCAGCATGAAGTTACGGTGTTTACCACCATTACCCTCCCATAAATGTTTTCGTTACTCTGCACAGCAGATATAAGCTCAGATATGCTTATTTTGAGTAATCTAAAATAAATGTGAGATAGATAAAAAGCAACTATTTTTCCTTGTCTTTTTTTTCTTTTTCTTTTTCTTTTGAGACCGAGTCTCACTCTGTTGCCCAGGCTGGAGTGCAGTGGCACTATCTCGGCTCACTGCAAGCTCTGCCTCCCAGGTTCACGCCATTCTCCTGCCTCAGCCTTCCGAGTAGCTGGGACTACAGGCGTCCGCCACCAGGCCTGGCTAATTTTTTTCTATTTTTAGTAGAGACAGGGTTTCGCCACCTTAGCCAGGATGGTCTCCATCTCCTGACCTCATGATCTGCCCGCCTCGGCCTCCCAAAGTACTGGTTACAGGCGTGAGCCACTGCACCCTGCCCTATTTTTCCTCTTCTATACCTGCACTCCACATACTTCTGTGACCAGGGATTGAAGGGATGTCAAGGAATACTCTGACACCAGCTGAATGACACCAGCTGAGTGTCCTACAATTCAGTTCAATTCTGATACTAACTGGAGTTAGCACAGACCTCAGGTTAAGGGTTCAGTCCCACAAGACTGCCCCCCATTTCAGATACCAAATACAAGTGCCAGGTTGTCACCTATACGTCTGACTGACCGGCTGTAAACCAGGGTTCCTACAACCCCCTCCTTGGGTTTGATAATTTGCTGGGATGGCTCACAGACCTCAGGGAAACACATTTCCCAGCTTATTATGTAATAAAAAATATGATAAAGGATACAGAAGACAGCCAGATGAAGAGATACGCAGGGCGAGGTGTATGGGAGGGGAAGTGCGCTTCCTTGCCCTCTCCTGGTGGGCTGCCCTCTACGTGTTCAGCAGCCCTGGAGCTCCCCAAACCCCAGAGTCCGGGGATTCTTACAAGACTTTGTTACTTGAGCATCGCTGATCATTAACTCAATCTCCAGCCTCCAGGCCTGCCCAGAGGATGGGGTTAGGACTGAAATTCCCAGGCTTCTAATCTGTTCTTTCTAGTGACCAGTCTCCTCCCAGGAGCCTCATTAGAACAAAAGACTCCCATCACCCAGGAAATTCCAAGAAGTTAGGAGCTCTGTGCTGGGAACCAGGGCCAGAGATCAAATATATACTTTTATTATGTCTATATATATATATATATATTATGTGTGCGTATATATATATTTCCTATATATATATATTTAGAAAAATTATATATTTTTTTCTTGTTCCTTTACAAACATATTCGTTACCATGCCAGAGGACTGATTTTGACGGAAAACTCCCAGGAACTCACAGCTTTGGTACTCTTCCAAGGTCCTAATAAACGAAGGTAACTATTGAAACTCAAGCACTCGGAACACTGGGAAATGTAAATGCTCTCTGCTCAGCAGGGTTCCCTCACACGCAAACACCGTTTCTGAGAAATCCTTAGTACACCTCCCTGAGGGGACCACACAGACTTGGACCACATCTAAACAAGCCACAAGCTTGCTCCAGTTCTCTTTGGAATGGGTGGGATTCATCGGAATAAATAAATATGCAGGGAACAGGCCAGAAGAAAGTTAGGATAGATATTCAGAAATAGCTCTTTGTGTACATAAATAACTGAGGAGCGATGTTGGCAGCTATTTAAGGATCCAAGAAATTGGAAGACACTAAACAATAATATTTGCATCCATTTTATTTTGCAATGTCAACAGGACATGTCCATGCCTGCAGAGGCCACAAATAGCACCAAATCACTGATGGGAGAGGCCAACGGTGACCTCTCGCCCTGCTCTTTCCAGCTGTGTTTTATCAGCTTCTCTTCCCTCATCCGTTCATGGGGATGACAATGTCCACCTTGGGGGAATGCAAGCATATGGATGAATACAGACCAAATCCTTGTTGTGGTGGTTGGCACTCAGTACTTTGCATTGTTATTTGGTCAACCCAAAAATAGACAGAGGAGGCACCATGATTGCAGGTGTACCATAAGTACAGTAAGAATGTCTTCCTAATCCAAAATTGGACATGCGGTTTGATGAGAAAAGGGATAAACATGAGATGGTGTTGCCCAATATTTAAAACCAAGACGTCAATATTTTATTTTCCTACTTAGTCATGTGTCTCAGATTCATGTCATTAAGTGCTACCTTTTATTATAAAAGTCATTTTTTCCTTCTCCACTTATCATTAGAGTCTTTCAAACTCAGCCAAACACGTCACAATGGAATAATGAATGAACACGAGAACAGTAAGAAGCTGGACTGAGAAGTTAGAGACATGCAAATTTTATCTAGGAAAATGTTACCAGGTCATAAAGAAGACACTAGGACCAAGAGTAGAAAGTGCTAACGTGATTTCACCATTTGCCCTGCTAGAAGGAAAAGCGAACCCAAGAGGAAGGAGGTTTTCAGCCCTGGTGGATGACCTTCCTGCTGCTGTTGTTGTTTTGTTGTTATGGTTGCTTGTATCCTCTAACATTGCTAACACAGTACAAACCACCCAATTTAAAATCAGACTTAGGAAAAGTGATCTCAACTACACGAAAGTTGACCTCCCTCTACTCTTTTTTTTGGCTAATCACCAACAGCACTTATGAACTTTATTACAAATAAAATTATCGGAATACATGGAAGAGCAATTAGACGTAATAAAATTAATCCAGAAATGCTATTTGCAGAGGAGTCAGCCATTTATGCCAAAATCTGGCTTCCCCTTAAATTTTATCTTTGTATTTTGAAAAGGAAAAGCAAAAGCAGTTACCATATTTACTTGAGAGGCAACACAGCCAAAAATTGTTAATGCCATGCTAGCAATCCAGTCTCCTAACATCCACACTTCTTCTTTCCATCTCCAGGGTTCACTGTTATTACTTGCCAAGATTATGTGGGGGAACAAGAAAAGCTCTTAAACTTTTTCTCAGCATGGAGGTTGAAGAGAGACAAACAAAGTGTTAGAAGCTAGAGAAATGGAGAGATGTCGAAGGCAGCAATGCATTGGGGGACAACTGAACCATCCCAACCCAGTGCAAGGCACCCACCTCGTCAATGCAAAGTCGAGGATACTGCAACTATGCAATCTACATGGGCCACACAGTGAGACAAAAACACAATTTCCTTCGAAAAATCCAGATTCGCCATATAAATACTGCTGAGCAAGCTCCTACTTGCCGTTTGCTGCAAGCTTGGATGTCAAAACCTGCCATGCAAGGCTCCACTGCCTCCCAAACAAAGCCCAGACCACTCAGTCTAGCATTCCAGATGCTCCTCAATCTCCCTTGATCCTACCTTTTGGAACGTGTTCCTCTCCTTGCCCTTGATGTGCCCGTGTTTACTATGTACCAGTTTCCTTGCAAGTTTCCCTAATCTCTACCTCTTTTCTTGCTCGTGCAGTTTCCTCTACCCAGAATACAACCCTTCTTTCTCCTCCAGCTCAAGTCTTCTTCCTCCTTCTCCCCCTCCAAGACCTATCCCAAATACTGCACCACTTCTTTAGGGTTTTCCCACCCCTCCGACCAGGAGAAACAGGCAACTATCTCTCCCTGCTCTGAAACCTTGAGGTTTTTCATCTCCCCCTCTCTGGTGGCACTTTGCAGCCCCTACTTTGCATTGTTTGAGTGCTCTTCCCTGCTGCTCAGTTAATATGCTTTAAAGTAGGCTGAGATTGAGTACAGCTTGAACACAGCAGATGTTTAAATATTTGCCAAATAAATCAAAGTGGCCACATTTACACAACTTATATCCACAGTGCCTTAAAAAATTGAAAGCACACTTACTAGGTAGAGAGCCCTTGATAACTTCCAGTAACAAAGTTTTCTGAGGAAAAGGTCCTAAATTCCCCCACCAGGCAGGATTTGGCAATCACTATGGACAGGCTTGGTCTAACCAGCTTCTTGTTTACTTGGGTAATTTACTGACTCGGTGACTGTCTACTTCTCGTGTCAGTGGTTCTCCAACCACATTACACTAACTACACAGTATGATCACCTGAGGAGTTTAAAAAGCCAGGCTGCATGCAGTCCCATCGCATCAGAACCTCTGGGGTTAGGATCCAGGCATCAGTGTTTAAAAGGCTGCCAGGTGATTCCAATATGCAGCCAGGGTTGACAACTACTGGCCTAGATGACAAAGAGTAATTCCATTCAGGAGACATTTCCCCTATTTGTATGTCACCGAGGCAGCAGCAATGTCCATTTTCAGCACTGACATGGCAGACTGGGGCCCAGCCAAGAAAGGGAATGCAACTCCAGGGGCTTATATTCACACACACTAGGTTTCCCTAGAACAGTAATTTACAATCTGGACATCAGTTCCAGACTAAAGTAAATGTCTGCCTCTACTTCCAATCCAAAGCATTTTTTACCTTCCTATGAGCCTAGGTTCTATAGATATATGTCATATTTCCTTACCAACTTAAAATAAATTTTAACTGGAGAAAAAAGAAGCTTAGAGTTCTGATCTTCCAGTTACATAAATCCCAGAGTTTGAGGTTGATGATAAAGATTCAAGCACAGTGAGTGATACCAAGTGTAATTTCCCACATTATCACAATAGCAAAAACGTAACCTCCCCTTCTCCCTGTGAGTCAGCCCAGAAACGCAGTACGTTAATCTCGAGAAATGCTTAAACTTTGAGGGAAACTTATTCAAAGAGGTTGTCATGGCAGGTTCACATGAGACTTTTTAAATCAATTAAGTTCCAGTACACATTCCTTCACTGTTGACAATAATCACATATTTTCCCTACAGGAAAGAACCCCTGTGAACCTTCGCATGTGGTTTTACAGATTCTTTAGCAGACAGCTGATACTATTTGTGAAACCAGGTTTCCCCACGCACTCCACGCAGTGTGTTTAACCATTCCAGAGAAACATCTACCAAGTCCCTACTTTACTTGAATTTGTACTTTATTGTGATATGCATTTCATTTGTATTGATTTGGGCTTCAATATTATATACTGATCATTTCAGTCATCATATTTCTTTTAAAAACTAGTTTATGGGTACCAGGCACCAATTTGGATAACTCTTAGAAGTGGCAGAAGAGAGCCTGAATGACATGCTTGATATGAACGGACTCAAAAACCAGTGCCCAAATATGACAGCTTGAAGGACATGTGAGAAAGAGCTCTTCCATAAACTAGTGTTTCCCTTCCTCATGTTCCTTACTATTTCAGCATAATGATGTGTACAGAGCTGAGAGAATCCAACAGACCCATGTTCAAATTCTGACTCTGTTATTGATCTGCCGCAACCTGAAGAAACTCACCTGCTATTTTTAAGCCTCAGTTTCCTTAGAGACAAATCAAAAATCATAAAGACTTTGTAAGGAACACAGGCAATGTGAAAAGCTCCCAGACATTATGGAGAGGAGATGGATGGCTGCTGATCCTGGCTGGTTCTAGAATAGTAGATGAGGTGGGTACCCGGGCTCCGGGGCAAGGAGGCTGAGCATCATTGGTGCAGCCTCCGAGACTGGCTGCTGATCAGCCTAGAGCAGGGCAAGCGAGATCAAAGAGACAGCAAATAAAATCGCAGGTAATGAAAAGTCTAAAAAAGTTATTCCAGGATTTCCAGTCAAGTTCTACCCTCCCACTAACTCCAGGAATAGAATGAGGGAAGCCACATCAATATTCAGGGGGCACAATCATGGCTTTGGAATGCTTTGGTTTTTCTGGCCCATGTTGGAATATGTTATTGGTGTACATGACTGAGCAGCTCTGGTCACCAAAAGCAACACCGCCTCCCTCAGACAAGAAGAGACTTATGGTTAAGACATTCAGCATTTTCGGAGAAAAGATGGATAACTTACAAGCACATTCACCACTAATAATTTCTCACCAAAGGATAAAAGAAGGCAAACTTCCACAAAAGGCACAAATGTGCTTTGAGCCTATTCTATAGCAATGGCTCATTCACTTGTTCATTGATTCAGGAAATAGACCTGAAACTTACTAAAATCCTTACTGAAAGTCTTTAAAGATAGTCATACCATTGTCACAGGCTGATTGAACACAGTGTCTTAGCCTGGGCTGCGGTAACAAATTATCATAGATTGGGTGGCTTAAACAACAAATATTTGTGTCTCACAGTTCTGGAGACTGGAAGTGTTAAGATCACGGTTCTGACAGATCCAGTGTCTGGTGAGGGCCCACTTTCTGGTTTGCAGACAGCTGACTTCTCATTGTATCTACACATGGTAGAAAGAGAGCTAGCTAGTTCTCTGGCCTCTTCTTACAGGGGCACTATTCCCATTTATGAGGGCTCCACCCTCATGACCTAACCATCTCCCAAGCATGCCACCTCCTAACACCATCACTGGAATTAGGGTTTCAACATAGGAATTTAGTGGTGGGCTTGGGGGATACACAGACATTCAATCTATGTACACAGATAAAAGAAAACCCAAAGCCTAAAAAAAACTATTAAAGTATTTATTTCCATTACAATTAACACAGACACATTTCAAGTTTTATAACTACATTTCTAGACTTTTCTATGGTAAACACACCTTTTGCTTCCTCTGTTACCTGGCATTAGCCCTTGACAACCGCCATCCCATGTTACATCTGATTGGGGCAATTCTGTCTGCGTTGAGTACCTGGAATTCACCAGGAGTCCCTTCTCAGAAGCAAGCCCTGCCCTCATGTCCCTGGACTGGGAGGTGAAGTTCACTGAAGGGGGTGAGCTGACTTTGCAGTCTTCCTACTTCCTGCCCAGATGTTCCTGTGTCCGTGGAAACCTGATCCATTAGTACCACCTCAGGGCCAGCAGTTCCTGAGACCTCCCCCAAACACCTCTCACAACACACACACTCACACTCACACACACACACGTTAATCCCCACCCTGTGCTGGCCACAAATGACCACTTATGACAGTTTTGCCTCCGAAATGGGCCCGAGTGTCTGATCAACAATATTTGGTCTCGGTCTTCTGTGTTTCTTCACACAATGGAAGCACCTCTGGGCTTAGAGCCACCAAGACCCTAAGACTGGTAGAGTGCCCACCCCTTCCCCAGAGCCCTGACAACGCTACAGACTCATAAACAAAGCAGCCCCGTCATCATGGAACCAGGGTGGCCAGCATGAAAGACAATGCATAGTAGAGACACTCTCCTCATTGCCTTCCCCAGGTGGTTGGGCTTCAGGAATTTTGTTCTATTCTGAGCACAGAGAGCCATGGCCTCAGATTTCAGGGGTGGGAGGAAAAGTTCCAATTCTACTCCTTGCCCACTCAGAAGTCCTGAGGAAAGCTCTTAGTTGGTCACCTCTATCTTTCTAAAGTTAGAAAGATAACCCTACCTACACCTGGCAAAAAGGATGTCAGAAGCCCTACTTGCAGCTCTCTCCTGAGACCCCATCTCTGAAGGACTCCCTGGCACCAAGCAGGCCCCTGGGGCAGATTTACCCGTGTTCTGGTCCAGAACCTAGAGGTGGCTGGGTCTTCTTCACTGTCCCCTTCCTGCTTTCCTTCTCATTGTTGACATTTGATTCTATCTCACAAACGGACTGTAAGCCGCTCTGAATTTTCTTCATCTTTCTATTTCCCCTTCCACTCCTTCTTCCTCTCATCATCCCCAGCACCTAGCACAGGGCTTAGCACAGGTTTGACATGCAATAATAATCTGTCAAAATTATCAATCAGTTTATTAATGCATGAGATAATGAATGAGAAAGCCCTTTGTAAACCGAGTCATACTTCGGAGAGACATAGAATGTATTTTTGTAAAATGTCTCCACTTGTCTCACACAGAGGACGAGGCTGGCCAAGAGATACAGTGTTCTGGTCACCAGCCCTATATGCAGTGGCAGTCCCATTGTGATCTCTTGTGGCAAATACAACACAGTCTGACAGGTGCTTGTGTATAGAACCATGCCTCCCTGGTGTCATTCAGGTGAGCATTTACAACTACAAGGTAAGAGTTTACAGACCTTGGCACCATCTTCCCCAGCCCATGACTAAAGTCAACCTGAAACTCACAATAAAAGTCAAACTCCTTACCACAGCCCTAAACACCCCCCATGCTCTGGCCTCTGCCTCTGTCTCCAGCTCACGTTGGCCTCCCTTCCACTCTCTTCACTGGCCATACATAGAGCTGCTTTCTGCTCCTCATGCTGGGCTCTTATGCTCTGCTTCCTCTGCCCTCTGTCTGGCTGGCTCCTTCTCATGCCTCAGACCTCATCACTTCACCTCGAGCAGTCCCAATCACCAGGCTAATGTGTACCGTGGCTCCTTAGTTGCTGTCTCTGCAGCCTTCTGTCTCTGTGCTTCTTTCAAGGTGCTCAGCACACATGTGCCAACTCCTGCAGCTGCCTAGCTGTTTCATGCAACCCTGGCAGCGTCCACTCACCCCTGTGCCGTCCCATGACTGGACACACAGCAAGGCCTCAAAACGCAATTGCCAAACGAAAAAAGGTGTGATCACAAATGGTTTTAAACCAATTGAATAGACGCCCAACCTGAGTCAACAAAGTACCTGTCAGTCTTTGTTGTATTTGCCACAAGAGACCACGATGGGGCTGACACTGCATGGGTCATGATATGAGACAAGAAAATTTAGAAAACTGATTAAGTTTGCAGCTTTCTCCTTTGAGACTGCCAAAGTCTAATAAAAACCAGCTTGTTAGCAGGCACTGTTGACAAGCACATGGAGAAGCATTCTTTAAAACATTCCTGGTGGGGGGTTAATTAGTATAACCTGGTGGGGTAGGGGGTGGGTAATTCTGAAATATATATCGAAATCACAAGTGTACACAGCCTCTGACCCCGCAGTTCTGCTTCCAGGAATTTAACCAACAACTTGCAAACACTTCTGCAAAATTACAAGGGCAGGCTGTTACTGGTTGCAACATTGGCTGAAATAACAAAAGATTGCAAACAATCTAAGTGTCCACTGAGAGGCAGAAAATGCACCTCCTTTGATACAGCTATGGATCAAGGTACAGAATGGTGCACACTATGAGTGTGAAAGAGGTGGAAGAAAAAACTAGAAACTATTAACAAGACTCACCTATCGGTGAGGAGGAGGGAAAGAGGCATCTGCAGAAAGGGAAGAGAAGGAGACTTCACTGAAGAACCTTTTAAATTGTGTTACCACTTCAAAAGCAAATAAACCATGTGTCATTCACTCAAAAAAAAATAAAGAGTTTCAAAATCATATGGAAAAGTTTACCCAAAAAAAGGAAAATTCCATTTTAAATTATAGTCTTTTCCCTCATGTTATAACTGGAAACACTAAGCAAAGAAAAGGGAGATAAGTTGCCCAGGAGAAACGAAGCTGCCCTTGGCCCCCAAGCTAGAACTCACCATACTCCATCCCATTCTCTAGAGTTCCTTTGTGCAGATTTGGGGGGTCAATAGAGAGGAAATATGAGGAAATATCTCTCAATATTTTAAACCCCCATCAAGTCTAGGTTGGTGTGATAAATTGGATGGTCCTGCCAGGGAGGATCTCGTCTGAAAAATCAAATCCATTTCATATTGGCCCATGTGGGTTCAGAGAAGCTGAGGCTGGGCCCTGCCTGATCCCCAAGTTGAGGGGTTGTTGTGGCTGAGTTTCCAGGTTTCACACCTCCAAATGCAGTAGAATTGGACTCTCAGCACTTTTGGATGGAAGAACCAAGTACATCAGCACTCAGTTGTCCAGGCCAGGGTGGTACATGGACTCAGAAGGCAGATAGACTTGGTGCAGGCTGATGGACCTCTCCTCACTAGCCTGTGGCTTTGGGAAACTTACTGAACTTCTCAGGCTCTCAGCTTGTCTGGACCTAGAGTTGGAATAATGTTTCAAGGTTGTAAGAAAGATTCAAGATAATATACTTAAAGAACCCAGAAGAGTGCATGTTCCTTTAGTAGGTGACTCAATAAATGGTAGTCATATACCCAAATAAAGAGCACAAACATCACCAGTGGCTTAAAACCATGTGACATTGTCTCTAAAGTTCAGTCCGACTTACCCTCACTGACCCACGGGCTCCAGAGTGAGCCTCTCTGCATCATAATTCCAGCTCTGCACTAACTACTGGTATAACCCTAGCAAATCACTTCTCTGTGCCTCCATTTCTTAATCTGCAAAATAAAATAATAGTACTGATTATCTCATATGAGAGGTACCTAAAACCAGGTCTCCTACCTAGCAAGTGCTGTATTACATATTAGCTTTTATTATTATTATATTATTATTATTCAGTACCAAGTTCAAACCATTACTAAATGTCAGTTAGGTCCTGATTTTTGCAGCCCAGCACTGAGCTGGGAGTCAGAGTGTAAATCGATGCCTCCTTGAAGTTTTTGATATTCATGCCAAGTCCATGACACTTATACCTATAAAGACAGTGTTCTGCATTTTCCTGGTCTTATCCTTGGCTTGCATTCATTTGTTTAATATCCTTTCAGAGCTTTAAATATTTACTGAATAGAAACTGAGACTCACCCAAACTAAACGAAATAAATAACCAGTTGCCCCTAGAAAAGCTCCATTTAGGTTGTTTTTTTAATTTTCTGGGATGCCTTTTTGGAATATTCTTTTCTCCACAGGACTGGGTAAATATGTTTCTACCTCCCTTTCATTGACTCATTTGAGAAACATTGATTGATCCCCCCCCCCCCCGGGTGTCAGACCCCAAAGCAGGCTCTGGAGAGAGGTATACACATGAAACTGGACCCTGTCTTTGAGGAGCTGTCAGTCCACTGGGGAGCAGAGCAAAGCCCATGGATGATGAGAATGCAATAGGAGGAGGATGGCTGGTTTTCCTGCACAGGAATGGAATAAATAAGCAACAAAATAGAAATCTTTTTAATCTAAAATGTATGCATGCACTGCTGTAACACACCAAACACTGCTACTGAATCTAAGAACCAAGAAACATAGAAATATGTTACACACACCACACACACACACACACACACACACACACATTTCCCAAGTTTAGAATTAGAAGACACCAAAATTTCGGCATGCAGCTCTCCAGAAACTATATATTTTAGAAGGCAAGACTTATCACTAAACTTTAGAGTAACAACAATAATAATAATACCATTTTGCATTTTTACTTTTCCTCTATTCAAAAAGGTTGCCTCTATCTTGCCTCTTTATATTCCCAGTACAATCTTGTGAGGTGGCTAGCACAGGCCTTCTCTCTAAATTTTGTAGCTAAAAAGGAGACAAATTCACAAAGACTGAGGTTTGCCCCAGGTTACTCAATCGGTAAAAATTCAGAGCAAAAGCATCCAGTTCTCTCGCTCTCTCAGCAGACTTTCTGAGAGACATCAAATGAGGTCAAAGTCCTCAGAAATTAGGTTGGCAGAAGTTACTGTAAGAGGTGACTGCTTTGGCAATGAGTAACCAAAAAAGACGAGAGGCTGAACCCAAAGGGACAGAATTGGAAGCCAGCAGATTATGCAAAGGGTTTCCTTAAGCTAAATTAAGACAACAAAATATACCTTTGCCTATTATCAGAGTAGCACACTTTTCTTTTTTTTTATTATTATACTTTAAGTTCTAGGGTACATGTGCACAACGTGCAGGTTTGTTACATAGGTATACATGTGCTATGTTGGTGTGCTGCACCTGTTAACTTGTCATTTACCTTAGGTATTTCTCCTAATGCTATCCCTCCCCCCTCCCCCCACCCCACAACAGGCCCCGGTGTGTGATGTTCCCCACCCTGTGTCCAAGTGTTCTCATTGTTCATTTCCCATCTATGAGTGAGAACATGCGGTGTTTGGTTTTCTGTCCTTGTGATAGTATGCTCAGAATGATGGTTTCCAGCTTCATCCATGTCCCTACAGAGGACATGAACTCATCCTTTTTAATGGCTGCATAGTATTCCATGGTGTCTATGTGCCACATTTTCTTAATCCAGTCTATCGTTTTTGGACATTTGGGTTGGTTCCAAGTCTTTGCTATTGTGAATAGTGCCGCAATAAACATACGTGTGCATGCAGAGTAGCACACTTTTCAAAAAATTATAAAACCCAATGCCAATGAGAGAGTTGAAAAATGTTCATACAGTGCTGGTGGGCATGTAAATTAATAAAACTTTCCTAGGATTAATTTAGCAGCAGGGATCTAGAGTTTTTAAAATGCCCATGCCCGTTGACCCCTACAATTCTACCTCTGGGGATTTATCTCAAGGAAAACTTGTGAGGAGATGCAAAGGTTTAGCTGCAAGGGTGTTAGTTTTAGTACTGTTAATAAGAGAAAAACAATCAACTACCTGCCAACAGGATTTAATAAACTATCTATGCAATGAAATGGAAAAGCTTTTATAAAAGAAAATTCATTCTCATAACAAGATGTTCATAATACATCGCTGTGAGGTAAAAGCAGATAACCGAAAAGCATGTAGAGTACAAATATATTTCTTCAAAACATAAATGTACTCAGAGACAAATATGCCTACCAAAATGTTAACAGTGTTTATCTCACAGTGGTGTGTTTTTGCTTCTCGTCTTTTACTATTATCTCTATGTATTTTTTAAAATTTTATTCTTGACAATGAGCTTGTGCTGTTTGTGTAAATGTTTCAAGGACGTATTTTAGAAGTATACCCTCGCTATTCTTTGACCGTTCCTGTCAAGTTTTCCTCCTAAGTAAACTAGCAGTCTTGTGCCCAACGGGGTTTGTCAGTCAGTTCAATGATTAACAACAGCATGTAGTGTTAGGAAAGGCCGTAAGAGTCTTTTTAAACTCATCACTACCATTAGGCAGATCAAATTCATCTCAAGAAGTTTTCTTGGCCCTTTCTGGACAACTTTGTCTTCTTCCTTTTCCTAACAGATCAACACCTTTACAGTAAACACCAATCTCCGGCATTGAATGCACACACACAGAGACACACACACACACACAGACACACATGTCACTGTTCTCCAGCTGTCTCATGGGTGAATGCCATGACTCACCAAACCAGTTGGTCCTTAGCTGTATTTTTTGAAGCATCCTTCCCCACCATCCACTCCTCACACCCTCACCAACACAGGAAAAAATTCACCTTTTGCATAAGCAATAAGGAGTTATAAATTGAATTGAATGATTAGCTGCATTAGGTTTCCTTTTTGTTTTGTTATTTTCTTTCCTTAATCTTTCAGGTTCAGTCCCATTTTCTCATTCTTATGCACAACAACACTATCAGGAATTATGGGGATCAAGGATAAATGGAGATCAAGGATAATTATGGAGATCGAGGATAAAAATGCAAGACACTGTTTATAATCCCCTCTGAGAGTGCATGGTCTTCTCTACAGCTATAGGTGCAACATTGGCAAAGCTTCTGAGGGGGGGAGAAAAACGATCAGGCTTTTAAGATTACCTTTGAGGTCCTTATTGAAGAAAGCGTGTACAAGTTTTGCCAATGCAATGCATTATACCTTTAAATGAAACCAATAGAGCCTGCTGTTAATAACATAGCACCTTCAGGCCGGGCGCAGTGGCTCACGCCTGTAATCCCAGCACTTTGGGAGGCCCAGGCAGGTGAACCACAAGGTCAGGAGATCGAGACTATCCTGGCTAACACGGTGAAAACCCATCTCTACTAAAAATACAAAAAGTTAGCCGGGTGTGGTGGCGGGCGCCTATAGTCCCAGCTACTCGGGAGGCTGAGGCAGGAGAATCGCTTGAACCTGGGAGGCGGAGGTTGCAGTGAGCCAAGATCATGCCATTGTACTCCAGCCCGGGTGACAAAGTGAGACCCCATCTCAAACAAAATAAAAAATAAATTAAAAAAAAAACATAACACCTTCAATCAAACATTGGGTTATGCCTCTCTAACACTGTAGAAGCTTAATGGGAAGTGATAAAATAAGTCTCAATTCTTACAGTAACAACAGTCTTATAAAACGACTTCATTTACAACACCTTTCACTTAACATCTCTCACCACATACCAAAAGTCACATAACTATTCATGGTTTATAGGTAATATATAGTTATAAAGTATATTTCCCATATATTTCACAGTTAATCTTCCATAGATAATCACAGTTGATCTCTTAATATGACTCAGAAACACATCTTAAAGTTAAACACGCCTACAGAGCCATATAACTTCAAGAAATCCTTAAAATGTTGTTTCAACAAACAACATAACATTACCTTTTATCAGATTCCATTTGTCTTTCCTAAATACCTCATTAATGTGTAAGTAAACCCAAAAACAGGACGGAAAAAAATACAGAAACAAAAAACCTGCAGTGCAATTAATCATCTCACCGTCTCCGTTCTTCATCCTTGGGGCATTTGGGAATGGCTGGCCTCCCAGGAGGTGGAGAATGTCGGGGTAATCCGACAAGGGTTCTTTTCCCAAATGAAGCCTGCTAAGCTGATGCTGGTTATTAAAAATGAAAGTGCGTTTTGAAGTCAGCCCTGGCTAGAGTTGTTAATTCAGGTCTGTGCCGCGGCAGAGTGACAGCTCACATCTTGCCGAATGCCCCAGCTGGTACAGAGGCTCAAAGGAAGGTGAAAGTGGGGTTTTGGAGATGGCTGTGTCACAGCCTCTTAGGGCTTTAATCCCTCAGCCGTGATACATCTGGGGAACTATGAACAGGAAGCTCAGAGCCAGGCAGACAGCCAGAATCACTCAGCAAACGTGCCAGACCCTTAAGAAACACCAACACCCGCCACTGCACGGTAACCTCTAACATTTCCCGAAGCTGGTGCTTTCCTCTCATGACTTTGTGTTGAACCTGGACAAGGCCTGCTGGCTGAATCAAGCTCATTATCATGTTCCCATCATCGGAGTCTTGACCAGTCGGTCCCAGGCCGGTGGTGGCCTAAGCTTTCCCTCTCTGCCTACCTCCCAATCCTTAGAGCAATCTCCCTAGAGGCAGCCCAGGCGATGCTGCAGGACTCTTTATTCAGATCTGCTCGTGTCCCAGATCCTGACCCACTTCTCATGGTGGCCACCACCCCTGCCATGTGCCCTGAGAACTCTGGAAGTCTCCCTTCACCATACCCTGGAGGTGGGGTGGCCACTGATCACCCCTTAGCTCAGGAAGATGAAAGCTGGAGCCTCCGGCTTCCACAAACACAGCCAGATCCACCTGGGAGAGCTGGTGCTGCCAAGCCTCCATTTTTTTTTTTTTTTTTTTTCTGAGACAGAGTCTTGCTCTGTCTCCCAGGCTGTAGTGCAATGGCACAATCTCGGCTCACAGCAACCTCTGCCTCCCAGGTTCAAGCGATTCTCGTGCCTCAACCTCCCGAGTAGCTGGGATTACAGAGCCACCATGTCTGGCTAATTTTTGTAATTTTATTAGAGATGGGGTTTCACCATGTTGGTCAGGCTGGTCTCAAACTCCTGACCTCAGATGATCCACCCCCCTTGGCCTCCCAAAGTGCTGGGGTTACAGGCATGAGCCACCACACCTGGCCTGCCTCTTCTATTTCTCTCATAGCCCCTCCTGTGCCCTGCACTCAGATGAACATTCTCAACATGATACAGAGACCAGCCTATCACAATGCTACTCAAAAATCTACAGCATAGGGAGGAAGAGTCAAGCCTCCAATTCTAGCATTCAAGGCCTTCAGACATCTGGTCTCACACACTTTCCTGCCATTGTTCCCACTACCCTTTCCAAGAACGCTTTGTGCTCACCTGGATGGGCCGCCTGCTGACCCTAAGAGGCACTGCTCAAACCTCTGCTTCAATGCTCTGCAGCCTCAATTCCGCCACTGCCGCTCCTTACCCTAGTCAATTGACACCACCCAGCACAACACAGCCCACCTCCTCTTTGCTCCTTCCCCTTCTTTCCAGTTTTCACCACCATTCGCTCAAGCAGACTCCACTCAAGCATCCTGGGGTGATTTTCCCGACTCTGAACCTGTGCCTTCTCTCTGTGATGATAACGGAGATAGCAAACGTGAGCACTTACAGGTGCCAGGCATTCAAGGAAATTTAAATTATATATTCATTTACTTATTTATTTTTAATTTTATTTTAGGTTCGGGGTACTTGTGCAGGTTTGTTATATAGGCAAATTTTGTATTCAGGGGGCTTGGTCTACAGATTGTTTTGTAACCCAGGTAATAAGTATGGTACCCTATAGGTAGTTTCAATCCTCACCCTCCTCCTACACTCCACCCTCAAGTAGGTCCTGGTGTCTGTTGTTCCTTTCTTTGTGTCCATATGAACTCAGTGTTTAACTCTTACTTATAGGTGAGACCATGCAGTATTTGATTTTCTGTTTCTGTGTTAGTTCTCAGAATAATGGCCTCCAGTTGTATCCATGTTGCCACAAAAGACATGATCTTGTTCTTTTTCATGGCTGCATAATATTCCATGGTGTATATGTACCACATTTTCTTTATCCAGTGTACCACTGATGAACATTTAGATTGATTCCATGTCTTTGCTATTGAGAATACTGATGTAATGAACATCATGTTCTTATGGTAGAATGATTTACATTCCTGTGGGAATATTCCCAATAATGGGATGGCTGAGTCAAATGGTAGTTGTGTTTTAAGTTCTTTGAGAAACCACCAAACTGCTTTTCACATTGGCTGAACTAATTTACATTCCCACAAGCAGGATATAAGCATTCCCTTTTCTCTGCAACCTTATTGGCATCTCTTATTTTTTGACTTTTTAGTAGTAGCCATTTTGACTGGTGTGAGATGATATCTCATTATGGTTTTGACTCGCATGGAAATTTAAATTCTTTGGGCCCATTTTACAGGTGAGGAAACTGATTGAGATTATGTAAGTACTTTCCCCAAGCTCCCTTGGTCAGGCAGGGGTGGAGCCCAGGTGGAGCCCAGGCTTGCATTGCTCTTCAAGTGCTACCAGGGATCCACCGCAATTTACTTGACAATAGGTCTTATCTACTCAGGAACAGTGCAAGTTCCTATCAGCCATTGTCTCATACTTCCTGGCACGCTTTCCAGAGAGCACCCAAAAGACCTTCCAATTCCAGGTTATTTCCAAGCAGCCGGATTAATTGGCAGATTATTAGTTCAATGATTTTTCTGGTCCTCTTTTCCACTCCAGACGATTTCTTCTCTCTTCCTCCTTCCTACTTCTCAAAAAGGAGAAAAATTGGAGGAATCTGCACTGTTTAGTTAAAGTTTGTGAACACACACACGCCACACACATGCACCCACACGCACCCACACACGTGCTTTTGCCTGGGTTTTGTCAGCTGTGTTGGTCCCCTACGGAGTTCAGGGAAAACAAATAGTCATAGTTGGCAACAAAAATTCAATACCAGAAGTTAATGGATAATCTCCCAAACTCTAGGGTCCTTTATGAATGCTAAAGTATAGAATTCCCTGGGCCAAGCCCAGAGCTTTTAACATTTAAACTATCAGAAGTCGTCATTCTAATACAATTTTGTAAGTAACATGGTCTTTGCCGAACTCCAGAATGTCTGTGTTTATACATAAAAGGTCAGAAATAACTCATGTATTTTCCCAGAATATTCTTATGGAAAAGTTTACACATTCAGAATTGATTTGCATTTATGAATATCTTTAATGTGGCTGTAATCCATGTGTTTCTTATACCTCCCAATTGAAAAAGGAGAATAGGAAGAAGCACGTACAGTATGTGTGTGCATGTGTGTGCATGAGCATGTGTGTATGTGTGTGTATGTGTGTGCAAGTATGTGCAACCCTAGAATCTAACTTTGGCTCCCCCTCAACATGTTACGGGTCATTAAGAGAGGGTAGGAGGCTTCTGCTTTCCTAAGTCCAGCAATTCTATAATTAGAGAGACACCAACCTGGACGCCAGCAGACCTGGGTTAAAGAGTTAGCTCTAACTTCATCTATGTATCTTTGGGAAAATCACTTCACCTCACTGGATCTCAGTTTCTACATCTGAAAAACAAACAAACAAAAAAGAAAACAGTATAGTCTAAATTCTTGGGACGCAAAGTGTGGCCCATGAGCCAAGAGCATCACCAAGGAGCACAATGGAAATGCAGAACATTAGGGCCCATCCCAGAACCACTGAATTCAAATCTATATTTGACTAAGCTTCCTGGGTGACTTGTGTGCACAGTAACACAGGGAGCGCTAATTGACCTGATCTCCAAAATGCTTTCCAGTGTGACACATTCTGTTAGTTTAACCTTTGTCTCTTTACACTAGAGAAGTAACCATGCCATCCCCGATGGCCACTGGTAACCTTTGTGGTCAAGCCCTAAGGATCTGGCTTGAGTGCCTGGCTGCTTATCATACTCCTGTTCCAGGCAATGATACATGAACAATTCATATCATCCCCATGACTCTTCCAGACCTCACTGTGTCTTCAGCTTTCTATTCAAACCTCAGGGGAGAATGCCATCCCTTAATTCTTCATACCTCCAGACAGACAGCTTCCACATCCATTACCGAGTTTAAGGGATTTTGCAAGTACAGATTAGGGAATGGGAAAGATTCTAGATGAATGACTACAGAGATAGTCTTTCAGCCCTTAAGGAAGCCACGGTCACCAAGAGAAAGCATGAAATGACTAAAAACAAGCCAGGTCTGGTGAAGTTCATGCAATCTTTTGTTTGATGGGGTTGTTAGATGGTGAGATTACCACAGTTAAATGCTGTGAACTTAGTGAATCAGAATTTCATGTAAGTATCTGCAAACATCTGTCTTGTGAGCAAAACAAAGAATATGGTTAGTAGAGTTGGATACATGTATAAACACCCATACTCAATGGTAAATGAGTCAATCAGAAGAGTGTGCTCTACTGGAAAGCCTCAGGCTCAGTTCCAGGTATTTGGCTCCATCCTGGCTCTCAGGTGTGGAGCTGACCTCTCATCCCAGAAAAGAGGCAGCCAGGCTGGGCATGGACATGGTCATGGCACTCTTCAATTGTGGAGAGTACAGAGCAGAGGAATGCAGGAAAGGAGGGAGCGTAGGAAGAAGGAATACATTTTCCAAAAGAAGAAAATATAAATTTAGAAAGCAGAACTGGACACTGAAGCCAAAAAAATGTTATCAAATGAGCATTGGCCAAAAGAACCAGATGATGTGCAGATAGTGTGTGGTAATATTCCTGGAGGCCTTGAATGCAGGAAAGGAGAATGCCTCGAGGCAAGCCAGGGGTTGGGGAGGGAGCTGGGAGGTGCAGAACAGGTTTCTACAGCAGAACGCCAGAGCAGGCAAGCTTACCACATTCTGGGAGTCCTGGAGTTAAAATGAACTGTGAATTCACTGAGAGAGCAAATCAGGGGCCCAAAAGATGCCATTAAGATAGAACCATAGGCCAAATCTAACATAGTGAGACTTAACACAGACAAATCTAAAATCCCATTCTTAGTTCCCTAACCTCATATTGTTAAGTACAGGACAGGGCATATGAAAAAGCAAAGCACTGGTGGAAAACAAAACCAAACAAATGCCAGAGTCTTGACTGACTAAGATGTCTACAGTGAATCATGTGTGGTAGGAGGCTGTAGGTGCCCTGGTGGAAGTGTACCTTCTGATACGAAGGAGGTCATCACTGGAGAATGCCCTCAGACACGCTCCTGTCATGGCATGCAGAGAAAACAATAACAAAGGCTGTTCACGGCCGAAGAAGACCAGCTAGGCTCTCCCATGGGCCCTTAGGCTAAGAGGATTCATAGCTGTACACCTGGTAGCCACCAGGCCATGCTAGGAGCCATGGTACCCTTATCCAAAGATGGAACGAAGGCAATGGGATAGACGTCCAGGAGGCCAACGTGAAAAAGATCTTCATAACAACAGATTAAGCACTCAGCAATGCAGAGACAGTGTTTGCCCCATCCCTGGAAGAGCTCAAACAAAGGCCACTTGGACGGGTATGAATATCCAATGGAAACTGCTTGTACCATCTCTTCTAGGCCCTCTAATTTGGGGTTCTTTGTTTTGCCCTCAAGACAAATCAATGTTATAAACAGGGCACTTTCTCACTATTCACATTTTGAAATAGGAAACCAAGCCTAGTATGGGAAAGCCAAGACTAGGATTTGGATCTACAGACTTTGTTTAACTCCTTTTTCTTCTCTTTTACCCTATCACAATGCCTCGATGTACATTTCTGTGAACTTTGGGTGTGGTGCCATTTTCAGTTATTTTCATGAAAAAGGAAGTTATTGTGTTTAATAAGGTACGATGATGTCTTACTGGTATTCATTATATCTCAGGTTCTAAGTATGAGTCACAACATAATAAATGCATCTGACTTATTGTGCTGTTAAATGTTCGGTGAAACTGTATTGTCTTCAACAGCTCTCTGACACAAGTCAACAAGCATCACTAAATCTGCAGGAAGATTCCAAAGGTTCTCATTAGTACAAATTTTAAAAATACTTTTGTTATAAAAAATATAGCCACAGCACAGAAGATATGGGACATAAAGAATAGATGGAAAATTAATTCATGATCTTGCCACCTAACCCCCTTTAGCATTAATCAATATTCCCACCAACTCCTTTTTTTCTATGCACATACACCTTTGTAATCTCTTTTGACTTAACAGATAGTTTTTATGCTATTATATGGCTCTCATAATCATACTTTCACTGCGGTGTACTATGTAATTAAATAAGGATTTGATGAAACACAACTTATTCCAGAATTCTTGACTGTCGAATATGACCCAGCTTCTCAACAGTAAAAAACAATCATTTTTTGGTGGGTTTACCATGTAGACAGGTCATATTATCTTCAAATAATAATAGCTCTGTTCATTTTATTACAGTGCTTTGTACTTTTGTTATTTTCTTATCTTGCTGCATTGGCCAGCAACTCCAGCAAAACATTAAATAAACTAATTGATAATAGTAATTCTTATATTGCTCCTAATTTAAAGAGAACCAGTTTTATAGAGTACAAGATTTACTTCTAGGTTTTCGGTAGACATCATTTATCAGGTTAAGAATGACCTCCTCTCTTTCTGGTTTCCCAAGAGAGTATCAAGAATAGATATTGGATACTATGAATAACTATTTTTGCATCTATTAATATCAGTTTTTCCCTTACTCTATATATGATATATAATATTAATAGATTACCTGAGATTAAGCCGTCTTTATATTTCTGGTATAATCGTAACATGGTGAAGGATTCTCATCTTTTTAAAATCTCCACTGGTTATACACTGATAATTTTATTTTATTTTAAGATTTGTACCTCTAGGTTGAAATATGATTTTATTTTCTTATACTGGGATTTTCTAGTTTTGGTGTTAATGGTATTCCAGCTTCATACAATATATTAGAATGTGTTTCTTTTAAATTTTTATCCTCTAAAAATTTTGTGTAAGATTGACATTATCTATTGCTTGAATATTTGGTAGAACTCACTCAAATATCATTTAGGTAAAATATTTTCTTTGTAGAAACTATACTATTTTCTTTATACAAACTATTCTTTGTAGGATAGTTATAATATGAATCAAATATTTTAATGTTGTATGAGACTATTCAGATTTTTTATTTTTTCTTTAGTCAATTTTGATACATTATGTTTTTCTTGGAATTTGTTTTTTGATCTAAAATTTCAAATGTTTTCGTTTAAAGTCACTCTTGGTATTCTCTTATCTTTAAATATTGCCATGTCCATAGTTATACATCCCTGTTCATTCCTAATATTTTATAGTCTTTTTTCTTTCATCAATATTTCTAGATGAGGGACTTCTACAAACAGATATCAAAACTTATTACAAAGCTTTAGCAATTAAGGGATTGTTGCAAGTATATACAAATAGTCCGGGAACAGAATAGAGGAACCAGAAAGAGGTCCACACTTAGATAATATGGCACAGACAATTAATGCTCATTAAATATGTATATATGCTCCCCAAATTTGACACCCTCCCTTGTTTACGGTTGGGACCAAGCCACTAGTCCAGGGCAGTTAAGAGCTCATGTGAGTTTCCATCATCCCTATCTTCCTCTTATATGTGAAGCTATGGAAGAAAATAATTCCCAGCTTATAGGGCTGCAGGAAGCAAAAAGCCTGTATCCCTGATTAAGTCACCATTCTAAAAGAACCACCAAAAAGAGCCAATGACCAACTTTAGACTTAACAACTGTGAGAAGTAAACTTTTGTTGTGCTAAGTCACTGGGATTTCAAGTTTTGCAACTTCATTGTAATGTTTCCTATCCTGACAAATACGTATGGAAAGTTAGTACATGACAGAGGTGGCAATGCACATTGTTCAATAACAACTTCTGGGACAACTGGCAAAGCGTATGCTGAAGAAACAGAATTGGTTCCTTATTTCATCCCATGCAGAAAAAAAAAAAAAGATCCACTTCAGATGAATCTCATACTAAGCCAAAATTTCCCATCTTTAAGAATAAAACACAGAAGAATATATTTATCTAAGAGAATATCAGTATGGTAAAATTAAAAGTTTTAAAGAGACTCAAAGGCTTTAAAATATATAAAGATTAATACATTTGCCTACATTATTATTATTAAAAACTTCTACTCACCAAAATACATCATTTAAAAAAAAAAAAGACAAGCCAGAAGACGAACATATTTATAACACAAATAACTTATAAAGAATTAGTAACACAAACATATAGAATGCCTAGAATCAGGAAGAGAAAAAATAAGTATTAAATAGACAAAAAAGACAAAAACAGGCATTTTACAGAAGAGAAAACCTGAAAGGCCAATAAACTAAATGAAAAGATACCTGACTTAAATACCCAAAGAAATTAGAAACACAAATGAGAAACTATTTTACATTTCCTAGGTAGGCAAAAAACTTTCGAGTCTAACAAACCGGATGTTGGCAATAAATAGAAACTCTGTTTGTTTGATGTGATATAAATCATTGCAATCACTTTGGAAAACAGTTTGAACATGTGCCTATCTGAAGATTCAGCTTATACTTTGTCTAAAGAATATCACGAGTATGCTGGGCGCAGTGGCTCACGCCTGTAATCCCAGCACTTTGGGAGGCCGAGGCGGGTGGATCACGAGGTCAGGAGATGGAGACCATCCTGGCTAACACAGTGAAACCCCGTCTCTACTAAAAATACAAAAAATTAGCCGGGCGTGGTGGCGGGCGCCTATAGTCCCAGCTACTCGGGAGGCTGAGGCAGGAGAATGGCGTGAACCCCGGGGGCGGAGCCTGCAGTGAGCCGAGATCGCGCCACTGCACTCCAGCCTGGGCGAGAGCGAGACTCCGTCTCAAAAAAAAAAAAAAAAAAAAAAAAAAAAAACAGAATATCACTAGTACACACCCTATGAGGCGAGTAGAGGAACACTCAGAGAAATATTTTTCATAATAGCAAAAAATCCAGTAAAAGTCTCCAAATACATTGATTGGAAAATGAATGCATCAATTACAGTATATTTACACACTGAATAGGACACAGTGTGAAAACTAAGTTGTGCTACATATATTGACAGGAATATAGCTTAAAAACAAAACGTAAAATGAAAAAAGGAAGAATAGTGCATTATTTTTACAATTTTTTTTGTTTATTTGTTTGTTTTTGAGACAGAGTCTGGCTATGTCGCCAGGCTGGAGTGCAGTGGCGCGATCTCGGCTCACTGCAAGCTCCACCTCTGGTGTTCAAGTGATTCTCCTGCCTCAGCCTCCCGGGTAGCTGGGATTACAGGCATGCACCACCACGCCCAGCTAATTTTTGTATTTTTAGTAGAGATGGGGTTTCACCATGTTGGCCAGGATGGTCTCGATCTCCTAACCTCGTGATCCGCCCGCCTCGGCCTCCCAAAGTGCTGGGATTTCAGGATGAGCCACCGCGCCCAGCCTAAAAATTTTTAAATGAAGTAAAATAATGTATTTCATGTATGCAAACATAAATGCTAACACTACAGAAACACTGACATTCAGGAGAGTAGCTATCTCTTGCGGGAAGCAGGGAGGTAGAATGCGAGGTATACAGAAAACTTCAAAGATACCAATTATGTTCTATTTCTTAAATTAGCAAGTTCATGGGTGCATGTTGTTTTCAACCTAAGGCCTTATACGGGACTTATAAATTACATTTATTCTTTGAAATGTTCCAGTATTCTTTAACATAAAAAATTTTAAATAATCAATGTCCTCTCATCTTCTTGTTTTTAAAGAAAAAGAAAATGCTTTACAGTGAAACTTCATCAGAGGAAACAGAATTTAAAAGAAAGTGGAAGTTTTTTCCTAACAGATAAATTGGCTTCCTTTCCTGCATTCTCTACCATCACTGCAATCTCTTTTTGCCATAACACAGTTGAGTGTTTTGTTTTATCCTTTTCCCATCACTATCATATACACACAGGACACCATCATGACTTGCTGTGCAAGGATTGTATGTGTGTGACTCAGGGGAAGACTGGTTTATGATGTGGCAATGAGAAAGGACACTGTTGGGGGAGGGGCCTAAAGCTGAAAGGTTAAACTCTTAGGAAACAGCTGTGAAGTGTCGTATCTGTTAAATATTGTCATATGTATAAGCCCATGAAACCATCACCACCACCAAAATAGTGAATATGTCCACCACCCTAAAATTTTTCTCACACCCCTTTGTAATTCCTCACTCCTGCCCCTCCCCAGGCCACAACTGATCTGCTTTTCTGTTACTAGTGATTAGTCTGCATTTTCTAGAATATTATGTCAATGAAAATATACATACATATATGCACATATATGTGTATATGTGTGTCTATATATGCATCCTGTTCCAATAAAAGGAAACCTGATAAGAAAAATATATATATTTCTATTAACCTGTTCTGTGTCTGTTGGCTGACTGCAACCTGGTAACCCACACATAAATTGAATTATCTAAATCAGTGAATAATAATAGGTTTTGATATAAGAGATAATGACTTGATTATGGCCTTCATACACAACTTAATTGTCAAGACATTTGTTTATAAAATGATAGATGTACAAAGTAGCCTATGAGTTATAGCATACTAAAGTTTTCCTTTCAACCGTTTCATAGAAAGGAAAAAAGCTGAAAATACTTATAGGGCAGAATTTGTACTGTTAGCAAGAATAGCTTGTATCTCATGTAGGAACATATTTGACTTTTGCTTCTGTGTTAAAACTTTGACAAAGATGATTTTAAATAAAGTTTCTTTATAACCAGACCCTATATCTATCAGGTTCTCTGATACTGTAATTGAATATATCACTATTGAGCCTAAATAATATTCTTTAAATGCTTCAATTGGTATTAATCGTGATCATCTTAACATCTATAGAAAAATAATACACAAGATCATAAATCCCTCACTACACAATTTCACATTTTCACCAGCATTTTATTCTTTCTTTAGAAGACTTAGTCAAAGACTCAGAATTATTTCACATTTAGAGTTACATGTGCTTTATTTTGCCAGTGAGTGAAAATATCGAAGTATTTGCATGATGAAATTGAATGGTCGTATTTTGTAGTCGCTTCTATTCCATTTCCTATTAAAGTTTTATATGTGTGGTTGGTTGGTTTGTTTGTTTTGTTTTGTTTGTTTTCCCCAGGGCAGATCATGGTGTATTTCTGCTGCAGATGAAACTCAGGACGGAGGCAGGTTCTGGGACCAGGCATGGCTGGACCCCACACTGCTGCAGGAGGCCTGGTCCCACCGGGATGCCCCACTGCAGCTGCCAGGAGCCTGCTGCCCCGCGTGTGTCTCCTCGGACACTCAGAGGAGGTGGGGACCAGGGTCACGTGGAGGTCCCACTGCAGGTAGGGCCAGACCAGGTGCTGGGGAGTGGGGCAGCTGACACCACTGGACTTGTATCCAGAATATGTAAAGAACTCTTAAAAAGCAATACAAGAAAATAAATAAGCCAATTGAAAAATGGGCAAGAAATATAAACAGATCCTTCCCCAAGGAAGATATATATGGATGGCAAATAAGCACATGAAAAAATGCTCACTATCACTAGTCCTTGGAGAAATGCAAATTAATCCAGAATGCAGTACCACTATATACCTGTTGGGATGGCTATAAGGAAAAGTTCGAACCATTCCAAGTGCAAGGGAGGATGTGGAGGAACTGGAACTCAAATACTGCTGCAGGGAATGTAAAATGGTACAACTGCTTTGGGAAACAATTTTATATTTTCCCCAAAAGGTAAACATATACCTGTTATCTAATCTAGACATTCTACTTCAAAATACCCCAAAGAAATGAAGACTCACAAGGGTTTTCCAGAAAGGACGTTTTCTAGCTTTCTCAATAACATGAGCTAGATTGATGACATTTTCTTTTCTGTCCCTTAAAATGACTGCTCCTCATTTGATTCTCCACCCCTTTTTTTTCTCCTTCACCAACTTCAACCACTAACTACCTTGGGGAGTTTTGGCCATAGGAACTTAAATCCCCAGATACGTTCTACGTGAGTTACTTGAATAACAGGCAATTTCACTAAGGCAACTATTATTTTCTTATCAACTCTTAATGAACAAAAGTGGAAACCAGTTAATAATCACCCTCTTATTCCAAAACTGCTAATTAGCACCTTCAAGTCTCAAGGTCTTGGAGAAGTCTATATGTAGTTTTGGTTTAGGTGTAGAGCAATCTCTCTTTCTGGCCTCTGAGTTTTCTTCTCTAAGTACACCTTGGCAAAATTTCATTCAATCCTGAGTAAACCTCTATAGACAAGATGCCCTTACTCTGGCTGAAAAAAGCAATCATAGTCATGGAACCAGAGAGTGGAAAAGCATCTTCCTTTGGACACGGCTCCACCCCCATCTTTTCTTCTCTTGCTGCCCTCCCACCACCCCTGTTTTGCCAGTAAATTCCAGACTTATTCAACAAGAGTTCACTGCTAGAAGAATTAGTGTCATAAACATGCTTCCCTTTGCCCTGTTCTCGGAGTTTATATGAGGTGTGCAAAATTTTCAATGTTATGTTTAGAACAGGCCCAAGTGTTATTTAGCTCATTAATGAGGAAATGAATAGGGAAATATCCCCAAAAAAACTGGTTTAAAGAGCACTTAAGAAACATAGATTTCTATAGTTAGTCAGGAAATGAATATCAAAATAAGAGTTTCAAGAGCTTCTGCTTCTTGGGAGGATTTAATTGATAAAGGATATTCTAGATAATGCTACAATAATTGGACAAACATGGATAAATTGAAGAAGCTGTATTTTTTTTTTAAGAATCAAAGAGCTAAGAAAACGACTAGGAGTGGAAAAACAAAATTTTCAGAGAAGAGACAATGACAATGATTAAGATGAGAATTGATGATTGGCAGCCTCCCACCCCTCTGACAACATTACCAATTTTGGCTGCAAGCTGAAGGCTTGGCTTGACCCAGACAGAGGAACTCTGCTGGAAAAAGAGAAAGCAGCAAAGCTTTTAATGGTTATGTGGGGCTACTCTGACAATCAGAAACTTGAGGGGTCTCAAACAAATGATGAGTTTGCAAAATAGGGATTTCCTGAGTTCTGGGGTAGTGTAGCTAACTGGAAAAGGATGTGGAAGCTTTGGAAATGGCAGAGTAAAATCTCTTGAAGCTTTGAGTTATTACAAATCAAAAACCTTCTATTCAGCCATTAAAAAGTAATGATTTTATGTCATTTGCAGCAACATGAATGGAACTGGAAGTCATTACATTAAGTGGAATAAGGCAGATACAGAAAGACAAATTTTGCATGTTCTTACTCTGTATAGGAGCTTAAAAAGTTAATCCCATGAAGGTAGAGAGTAGAATAACAGATACTAGAGACTGGGAAGGCCATGTGGGTAAAAGACGGGGATAAAGAGAGCTTGGTCAATGAGTACAAACATACAGTTAGATAGAAAGCATAAGTTCTGTTGGATAGCAAGTTAGGGTGACTATAGTTAGCAACAGTGTATTGTCTATTTCATAGTAGTTACAAGAGAGAACTTGAAATATTCCCAACATATTAAAATGGTAAATACTCAAGGTGATAGATACTCCACATACTCTGACTTGATCATTACACATTCTATGAATGCAACAAAATATCACATGTACCCCATAAATATGTAAAATAGTACGTATAATTTTCAAAAAGAAAAAAATGGATACATTATCCACGAAGCCACCTTGTTAATTTCCACTTTATCAAGACTATAAAATCCACTTCCATTTTGTCAAGATTACAAAATCAGCTTTCAAAGGATAATGGCCAATAAAGTGAATGTATTTTAGAAACTACCGTGAACCATAAAGAGGCAATGTTTGTCAAGTACATACACTCAGAGGCTATCCAAGATACTGTTAAAGATTGATAGTTAAAAAAAAAAAAAAACTACTAGAAGAAGCCCTACCTCAAGCACGTAACCTGTTTTCCATCAAAACATTTGACAGATTTTTCATCTCTATGAGACTGATCACTTGAGAGCTGGGCTGTGAATCTCTGGAGGGTATATCTGGTTCTCCCACAGTTTTTTTGGAACTAAGGCAACAGAGACTCACAAGGTTCTCTATGAAAAGCCCAGAAAAGTCTCAACCGAGAAACACAAGTAAACCAAGGTCTAATGTGTTTTACTAAAACGGAAAATTCTGGTTGGATTGAGTTTACCAATACCTCATTCCCTCTGCTGAACAGAAAAGAAGAAACTCCCTGATCAATAATAACATTAGCTGAAGCCTCTATTGTCCTCTCATACACATTGTCTGGCAAAATTAAAAACTTACCACAGAGACGAGAAAATAGGACTAATAATTAAGAGGAAAAAAAGCAGAATATGGAAGCAGCTCACATATAATCAAGAAATTATAGTTAGCAAACTAAGACTGTAAAATAACTGTGATTAATACCCTCAAGAAGATGTGGAAAAACGTGAACTAAAGAGGTAAAAGGATAAAAAATACCAACAATGGATTGAAATTTATAAAAAGGAATCTAATAGACAATCTAGAACTGAAAAATATAATGGCTGAAGTGAAAATTCAGCTGATGGGTTAACAGCTGATTAAACACAGCAGACCACATAGGTTTAGCAAATGTGGAGGTAGTTTAACAGAAAATATCAAAACCAATGCATATAGAGAAAAATAATAAAAAGAGCATAAGAGATATGCATGATATACTTAAGAAGTCTAACATATATATAATTAATCTTAGAAGACAGAAAGAGCAAATCAGAAGCAACAGTTGAAGAGATAGTGGCCAAATATTTTTCAAAACTGGTGAACCACATTTTCATGGGGCTTAGCAAATTCCAAGTTGGTGGGAAAATAATATTTGATCTGATTGACTTGTTATTACATACTCCCAACATAGAACCTTTGTGGGGACTTAGGTTCCTGCACCCAAAACTCCCCATGGTAGGTGGTGGTGGTGATGAGGAGGGAACAAAGGACTAGAAGGCCAAATTACAAAAAAAAAAAATTTAAAAAAAAGATAGGCTGGGCACAGTGGCTCATGCCTGTAATCCCAGCACTTTTGGAGGCTGAGGCAAGTGGATCACGAGGTCAGGAGATCGAGAACATGCTGGCTAACATGGTGAAACCCCGTCTCTACTAAAAATACAAAAAAATTAGCCGGGCGTGGTGGTGGGCACCTGTAGTCCCAGCTACTCGGGAGGCTGAGGCAGGAGAATGGCGTGAACCCGGGAGGTGGAGCTTGCAGTGAGCCGAGATCACACCACTGCACTCCAGCCTGGGCAACAGAGTGAGACTCTGTCTCAAAAAAAAAAAAAAAAAAAAAAAGATAAACCAAAGAAAACTACAGATAACTACACCTTGACCCATCATAATAAAACTCCTGAAAACCAAAGACAAAATAACAATTTAAAAGCAGTCAGAGAAACAAACGCATTCAGAGGAAGACTTACAACTGCCTCCTTGATAGAAACAGTGAAAACTAGAAGACAACGAGGTATGAACAGACCTCATTTTATTTCACTTTGCTTTATTGTGCCTCACAGACATTGTGGGGGTTTTTGTTTTGTTTTACAAATTGAAGGTTTGTGGGAATCCTGCACCTGGCAGCTCTATCAGCTCCATTTTTCCAACAGCATGTGCTAACTTCATATCTCTTTGTCACATTTTGGTAATTCCCACCCTATTTCAAACTTTATTATTGTTATATGTTATGGTGATCTGCAATCAGCAATATCTGATGTTACTATCGTAATTGTTTTGAGGTGACACAAACCACACTCATAAGACAGCAAAGTTAATAAATGTTTGTATGTGTTCTGACTGTCCCACGGACCAGCTACTCCCCCATCTCTCTGTCTCCTTCCTATTCTCTGAAATGCAACAATATTGAAATTAGGTCAATTAATAGCCCTACAAAGACCTCTAAGCATTCAAAGAAGAGTCACAATTCTCTCACTTTAAATGAAAAACAAGAAATGATGAAGCTTAGGCATGTTGAAAGCCAAGATGGGATGAAAGCTAGGCCTCTTGCACCAGACGGTTAGAAAAGTTGTGAGTGCAAAGTAAAAATACTTGAAGGACGTTAAAAGTGCTACTCCAGTGAACACACAAATGATCAGAAAGCAAAACAGCCTTACTGTTGATATGGAGAAACTTTCAGTAGTGTCAATAATAGATCAAAACAGACCCAACATTCTCTTAATCCAAAGCCTAACACAGAGCAAAGCCCTAACTCTTCAATTTTAGGAAGGCTGAGAGAGGTGAGAAAGCTGCAGAAGAAAAGTTGGTAGCTAGCAGAGGTTGGTTTATGAGGCTGAAGGAAAGACACCATCTTCATAACATAAAAGTGCAAGATGAAGCAATGAGTGTTAATGTAGAAGCTGCAGCAAGTTACACAGATCTAGGTAAGATCATGGATGAAGGTGGCTACACTAAACAACAGATTTGCAATGTAGACAAAACAGCCTTCTGTTGGAAGAATATGCCATCTAGGACTTTTATAGTGGAGAAAAGAAGTCAATGTCTGGTTTTGAAGCTTCAAGGGACAAGCTGACTTTCTTATTAGGAGCTAATAAAGCTGGTGACTTTAAGTTGATGCCAACGTCCATTTCTCATTTCAAAACTTAGGCTAACTCTACCTGTGTGCTGTAAACTTAACAACAAAGCCTGAATGACAGCATATCTGTTTACAGCTTGGTTTACTGAATATTTTAAGCCCACTGTTGAGAGCTAGTGCTCAGGAAGAAAAAAAGATTCCTGTAAAAATATTACCGTTCATTGGCAGTGGAACTGGTCATCCAAGGGCTCTGATGAAGATGTAAAAAGAGATTTTTTTTTCATGCCTACTAACACAATTTCCATTGGATCAAGAGGTAATTTTGACTTTCAATTCTTATTATTTAAGAAATACCTTTTGTAAGGCTATAGCTGCCATAGATAGTGATTTTTCTGATGGAACTGGCAAAGTAAATGGAAAACTTTCTGGAAAGGATTCACCATTCTAGATGTCATTAAGAACATTCATGGTTAATGAGAGGAGGTCAACATATCAACCTTAACAGGAGTTTGAGAGAAGTTGACTCCAACCCTCATGGATGACTTTAAGGGGTTCCGGACTTCAGTAGAGGAAGTCACTGCAGATGTGGTGAAAATAGCAAGAGAACTAGAATTAAAAGTGGAGCCTGAAGGTGGAATCAATTGCTGCAGTCTCATGACCAAATTTGGATGAATGAGGAGTTGTTTCTTATGGTTGAGCACAGAAAGTGATTTCTTGACATGGAATCCACTCCTGGTGAAGATGCTGTGAACATTTGTTGAAATGACAACACAGGTGTATTAGTCCATTTTCATGCTGCTCTAAAGAACTGAGTAATTTACAAAGAAAAGAGGTTTAATTGACTCACACTTCCGCATGGCTGGAGCAGCTTCAGGAAGCTTACAATCATGGCAGAAGGTGAAGAGGAAGCAAGGCACATCTTACATGGTGGCAGGAGAGAGAGAGAGAGCAAGGGGGAACACGCCACACTTTTAAACCATCAAACCTCAGGAAAACTCACACTCACTATCATGAGAACAGCTCCCATGATCCAATCACCTCCCACCAGGTCCCTCCCCTGATGCATGAGAATTACAATTTGACATTAGATTTGGGTGGGGTCACAGAGCCAAACCATATCAAAAGGATTCTGAATATCACCTAAACTGAATTGAGAAAGCAATGTCAGGGTTTGAGAGGATTAACTCCAATCTCGAAAGAAGTTCTACTTTGGGTAAAATGCTATCAAACAGCATCACATGCTACAGAGAAATCTTTCAAGAAGAGAAGAGTTGATCGCTGAGGCATGGTTAATTGTCTTATTTTAAGAAATTGCCACAGCTACCCCAACCTTCAGCAACCACCACTATGGTCAGTCAGCAGCCATCAGCATCAAGGGTTGACCTCCCACTAGCAAAAAGATTACAATTTACTGAAGCCTCAGATAATTGTTAGCATTTTTAAGTGAAAAAGTATTTTTAATTAAGATATGTACATTGTTTTTTAGACATAAAGCTATCATACATTTAATAGACTACAGTATAGGGTAAACACAACTTTTGCATGCAATGGGTAGTCAAAAAAAATTGTGACTTGCTTTATTGCAAGCAAATACACAATACCTCTGAGATACACCTATAATATTTAATGTGTGAGTGGAAAATAGTTGCAAAACTAGAATTCTACATCTCAAAAAATATGGGCTTCAATAGGTCAGATGTTGTATATTAATATGCTGAAAAAAAGTAAAGAGAAACACATTCAAATAATTTTTAAATAAGATATTGATGAGTGAACAAATATAAAATATTTGATGGAGAAAGGGAGGCTATATAACATTTAAAAACAGCTGGAAAGAACAGTAGCTGGAATTTTTAAATTTACGAGGTGGTTCCCAGAGCAGATTAGTGACAGAGAAAGAACTAGTGAGTTTTTTACACAGTTGAAAGATCACAAAGAAAAAAAGACTGTTGAAAAATAAACAGAGCCCCCGGCTCTGCCAAAATATATGTAATTAAAATCCCCAAAAGAAAAAAGGGGGAGAAAGGAGTAGAAAATATTTAAAGGAATAATGACTGACAACTTTTCAAACAGTGAAAAATATTAATTTACATATTCAACGAGCTCAATACAACCCAACAAAGAATAATCATAAAGAAAGCACATCATAATCAAATTGTTAAAAGCCAATGATAAAGAAAATATCCTGAGAGCAGCCAGAGAAAAACGACCCATCACATACAGGAAATACAATGATGTGATTAGCAACTGAATTCTCATGAGAAAGTATGGAGGCCAAAAGGCACTGGAATGACATACTCTAAGCACCTAAAGAAAACTAAACTGTCAATTAAGAAATCTTACCCAGTGAAACCACCCTTCAAAAATTAATGCCGTTATTTGCAGATGGCATGATTGTTTTTCTGGAATATTCACAAGCATGTACAGATTATGAAAATCAGTAAACGAGTTTAGCAGTGTTAGTGGATAAAAGGTCAATATTAAAATCACTTTTATTTCTATCAACAAACAAGTCATAAACGAAATGTTTCAAAAATTACATCATGTACAAGCTCACTAAAAATAGTAATCACCTAAAAATAAAGCTATTGCTGCCACAGACAGTGATTCCTCTGAAAATATGAAAAACGTAAGTTTCCTACACTGAAAAATTTTAAAAATTGCCAAGAGAAGTTAAAGAATATCTTATAAATGGAGATATATACTGTAGCATGTTCAATAATTGAAAGATTTGATGTTGTAAAGATGTCAGTTCTTCCCAAATTGATTTATAAATTAATTGCAATCCCAATCAAAATCGCTGTTGGTATTTTGTGGGAATTGACAGGTGATTTTAAAATTCATATGAAAATATTAAATGCAAAGAATAGCTATGGCAATCTTGAGGAATAGTAAAGACTTACCCTACCCGATAGCATTTTATATTAGGGCTATAGTAATTAGGAAAACATTTCAGTGAAAATTTATACAAACTGGCTAATGCAGTAGAATAAATAGTCCAGAAAAAGACTCATACACACATACATAGTTACCTGATTTATGCCCAACGCGCCACTGAAGTGAAGAGAGAAAAGAGTATTCATTTCTCTAAATGGCACTGAATCGTTTGGATAGTCAAATGGAGAAATGAAAATTGAACCTTGAGCCACTGCTTAATACCATATCCAAATCTTAATTGTTGGTCTGCAGATCTGAATGTGAAAAGTAAAACAATAAAGGCTTTAAAGAAACGCACAGGAGACAATTTTTATGACTTTGGAGTAGGCAAATAGTTGTAAAACAGACACAAAATATTCTAATAATCAAAGAAAGACTATTGATAAATCAAGGTGTGTTCATCCAAAGACACCATTAAGGAAATGAAACACAATCCACAGAGTTGAATCAGGTATTTGGAATAGATACTGCTGACAAAGTGTTCTTACCCAGAATGCATTAAAAACCACTGCAAATCAGTAAGAAAAATCTAGGTAACCCAATAGAAATATAAACAAAAGGTTAAACTGATCCTTAACAAAATAAAATATTTAAATAGCCAAAAAATAATTTGAAAAAGGGTTCAACTTCATTAGCCATTGGAGAAATTCAATTAAAGCCAGAACAAAATTTCAGGACACTCTTACCAGAATGGTGAAAATGAATGAGAAAATACTAAATGTTGGTAAAGATTTCTATCAGCTGGGAACTGTCAAACATTACCACTGGAAGTACATATTAGTAGAACCATGCTGTGTGGCAGTAACTACTGCTGAGGAACAAATACGTATCTTATGACTCAGTAATTTCACTGGCAGGTACAAGACCAGCAGAAAATAGTAGAAGTGTCAACCAAAGTACGTATACAAAAACAGTCATAGCAGCCCTATATTTATTAGCCAAAAACTAGAAACTACCCAAATGTTCATCAGCAGTACAATGTATTAATAAATCATAGCATATTCTCAAAATGTGATTTTGTGAAAATTAATTTAGTTGCCCATGATGAGTTCACTGTTCTGTGTATACATTATACTTCATTTAAGAGTTTGAAAAGATCCATATTATGTATAAGACTGGTTAACCTTGTACAGGGCGATAAAATCATATCATCTTTGAGGATAATTTCTCAACCAGGATTTTTACTACTGTCAGTTGATTATGAGTAACCTCTATTATTACAGGGCTGTACACTGTGTGTATTTATTTTAGTTATTGATTCTGTCAAACCAGACCACCAGGCCATATAAGAATCATTATTTTGCTGGATTTCCATGTTTAGAACAAACGTCTCTTTTTCCAGCATTCCTGGGAACCAAGGAGGAAATGCACAAAAGATGTCAACAGGCTGTCTTTAGTTTAACTAAGCTTCATTTTACTGGATTTTTTGGTTAGGGTTTTCATATGGCCTTTCTCATTTGCACCTCACATTATAACTGCTATGTCTTGGTTTTGCAAACAAGAAAATTGAGATTCAGAGTTGCGAGAGATTCAGAGTCGCAAGAGATTCAGAGTCGTGAGAGATTCAGAGTCGCTATGAGGCCTTGGTCGAGACCACAGAGTTAAAAGTCAGGGCAAAAACAAAATTAATATTTAGCTAAAGCACATGTTGCTATTTCCACTTTTTTTTGAGGTGGAGTCTCACTCGGTCGCTTAAGCTGGAGTGCAGTGGCATGATCTCGGCTCACTGCAACCTCCGCCTCCCAGGTTCAAGCAATTCTCCTGCCTCAGCCTCCTGAGGAGCTGGGATTACAGGTGCCCGCCACCACGCCTGGCTAATTTTTGTATTTTTAGTAGAGATGGGGTTTCACCATGTTGGTCAGGCTGATCCTGAACTCCTGACCTCGTGATCCACCCACCTCGGCCTCCCAAAGTGCTGGGATTACAGGTGTGAGCCACCACACCTGGCTGATATTTCCACTTTTAAAAAGCATTAGCACAGCTTGTAATTGTTTCTAAGTACCTACTAACTATAGTTTTAGGTACTAGAGGAAAACTCCTAAGTGTGTCATCAGGTGTCAGAACAGAAGGACCCAAGGATGGAAGAGCCCGTATCTGCTTGTGTCAAGACCAGCTCAGGGAATACCCTTGACCACTCAGACCTTCCAGCTACTTTATGAAAGAGAACTAGTAGGACTACACACAAGGGAATAATATTTCTTCACCCAGAAATACCTCGGCACTTTGGGGAACACACCATCCATCTGGGGAGAAGGTAGCTACCCAAAAAGAAAAAAAAAGCTCTATTCTAGACACTGTCAGTACGAGTCATCAGCTGATGTGTAGGAGAATTACATCTACCTTGCATTTTTTTCCAAACACCCACTCAAAGAAAGTGTCCTCTGAAGTGTGGAAATGAGTCAGTGCATGAATCTCACTTTCCTGATGTGGCCCTAGAACTTCTCAGAGTTTAGAGTAGGACTAGGTGTCCTCAGGAAATCAGTCAGCACTTGCTGGGTGCAGAAAATCCCTTTCTGTGGAGCATCAGGGGTGCAAAGTCACGTGCCAGCCCTACAGAAGCTTACCATCCCATTGGAGTGGCCCCCTCTGGTCCTCATGACCAGGAATCCTGATGTTTTTGACATTGTTCCTGTTCGTTCATAAAACTGGCTGAGGTCCAAACCTCAGCCTTGAGTACAGTCCCTGAGAGGAAGTTGTTCTTCATACACAAAGCTCCGGTTTCCTAACACGCTTAGTGATTAGAAAAATTTTAAAACTCTTAACAGTCTCTGAGAGTACCCAGCCAGACAGCCTTACAGCGAGGCTGTCAGCTCTCATTTGCACTGACCAAGCAACTGTCTACAACATCTCCCAGCACCGAATAGCTCAGTGAAGACAGCCCTGCTGATGGCACACTCGCTTGAAATATTTTAAAAAGAGAGAGAAAGAGAAATACTATGGTACAATAGGACTCTCTGTCTCCAGGGCGTTTGTTTTGTTTTGTTTTGTTTTGTTTTGTTTTGTTTTGTTTTTTGTTTGATGGAGCAGGTTGAATAAGAAAAATCAGGAAAACCACTACTTCCGTTATCACCTACCTCATGTTAAGTGCATGGAATTATCATGACATTATTCCTAAGAAACTACTTTTACTTTATGCTGATTCTGAAGTTCTTATACCAAGTAAATTAATGATGTTTGAAAACAAAAAGAAAGCAAATGTCCCACCCCAATCCAAAACATTCCAAGATGCTGTACATCCTTGGCTTTAGAACAAAAAAGATAATCCTTTTTGCGAAGATTATCAGCAATTTTTTTCTCTTGTGTTTTTCTAACAAAATGGATCACATGGCAAACATATCTCCAGAAATAATATTTAAATTAAAGGATTAGATTTAAAAATGTAGTTAAGGCAATGTATAGGAATGGAAGCAGAGACAAAGATAGTTATAAAGCCAAGAAGAAACAGGAGAACATTTGAAGAAGAAAAGGGAGGAGGAGGAAATGAAGAAAACCTGGAAGTGAATGCCAAGGTGTTAGGTTATTTGCCCACATCGACTGACTTAGCAGCTCCAGAGGTGGGACCTAGGAATCTGTGCCCTCCAGGTATTCTGAGGCAGGCTAACATTTGATAAACAATAAGCGAAAATGTTCTGTAACCCATGTTGTTAACTTCTTTAAAAGTAGAACTGCCTTTACTCTTTCATTCTTCCAAAGCATCCCAGGCAAATGGGCCATTGATAATGATGACTGATGACTGGGTAGTTCATCTCACAGCCACCAACGTAATCAAGAGAGAAAGCCGCTGGAACTGCTCAACCATTAAGCCCAAACCCACTATCAAACTGAAGCCATTAGGACTTCCAGTGTAGCCTGCAACACATGTGTTTCTCTGATATTCACATGAGAATCAAGTTGCCATTCAGGCCTAATTCACCTTGGGCTTCTAAACAGGGTGGGAGCAAATCCCCTAGCCCTTTTCTTTGTCAGGAAGCTGGATATTCACTGATAGATGAGGTGCATTTCAAACCACTGATCCCAGGACAGGGAAGGAGCTGTTATTTCCTGTCCCTTGTACAGTTAGTCTAAGTCAATCCTCATTCGTACTCTGGAATGAAAACTTGATCATTTGTAGAGCAATGCCTGAAACCACCGTGGAGCCAGGCTGGTAGATGCCCTGGTACATTGCAGGTTGGAAGATTATTTCCATGGATCTTGGGAGAGCACCAGATGCAGGCCATTGGGTGTGGTTCAGACTCTTTCATCCCAGGCTCCCTTAGCTGGTTTCAACTAATTCAGCATATTTCTGCAGGATTTGCAAAAATCTCTACACTTAGAAATAGATACTCTCATATATTCTTATTTTAATGAGAGTTTTATTGAGATGTCATTTACACACCACAAAATTACCCTTTTTAAAGTGTACAATTCAAAGGGTTTCAGTGTATTCATAGAGTTGCGCACCCATCACCACTATCCAATTTCAGAGCATTTTCATCACCCCCAAAAGAAACTTGATACCCATTAGCAATCATTCTTCGTTCCCCTTTCTTCTAGCCCCTGGCAATCTCTATACTACTTTCTGATTCTATAAATTTGCTTATTCTAAACATTCCATATAAATGGAATTATACAATGTGTGGGGCTTCCGTAACTAGCTCCTCTCACTTAGCATAATGATTTCAAGGTTTGTCTATGTTGTACTGTGTATAGGTAGCACTTCACTCCTTTCCATGGCTGAATAATATTCCGTTGTGTGGATATACCACACATTGTTAGTCCATTCATCCATTAATGGACCTTTGGGTTGTTTCTATGTTTCGGCTATTTTGAATAATGTTGCTATGAAAACTGGTGTACAAATTTTTGTGTTGTTAATTATGTCACATAGATACCTAGGAGTGGAATTGCTGAGTCATATGGCAACTCTATGTTGAACATTTCAAAGAACCACAAACTATTTGAAAAGTAGCTGTACCATCTTACATTCCTTCCAGTAATAAATGAGTGTACCAATTTCTCTGTGTCCTCACTAACATTTATTATTTCTGCCCTCTTTCTTTCCGTTATTCTAGTGGATAGTATCTTAGTATGTTTTGCTTTGCATTTCCTAATGACCAGTAATGTCGAGCATCTTTTAATGTGCTTAGCAACCACTTATCTATCTTCTTCGGAGAAATGTCCATTCAAATAAAAACCCACTTTTTAATTGGGTTGTCTTTTTATTGTTAATTTATCAGAGATTTGTGTATATTATGGATACAAGTTCATTATCAGATAATTTGCAAATATTTTATCCCATTCCATGAGCTATATTTTCACTTTCTTAAGAGAGTACTTTAAAACATGAAAGGATTAAATTTTGGTGAAGTGCAATTATCTATTTTGTTGTTGCTTGTGCTCTGGCACTGTATACTTAAGGAACCATTGCCTAATTCAAGGTCACAAAGATTTATATTTATGTTTCCTTCTAAGAGTTTTGCAGTTCTAGATCATACATTTAGTTCTATGATTGCTTTTTGAGTTAATTTTTGTGTATAGTATGAGATACAGATGCAATTTTTTTCTTCACATGTGGATATCCAGATGTCCCAGCACCTTTTGTTAAGAAGACTATTCTTTCCTCCACTGAATTGCTGGCATCTTTGTTGAAATCAATTGACCATAAATGTAAGGGCATATTTCTGAACTCTTAATTCTATTTTTACTGATTTTTATATTTACACTCTGAGAACATCCTACTGTCTTGAATACTGTTGCTTTGTAGTAAGTTTTAAAATGGGAGTGTAAGTCATTGAACTTTGTTCTTTTTCAAGATTGTTTTAGATATTCTCCATCCTTCGCATTTACTTGTGGATTTTATGAGTAGCTTCTCAATTTCTGCAACAAAGGCAATTTGGAAATTCATAAGGATTGTGATAAATCTGGGATACATTTGGGGAGTACTGCCATCTTTAAAAAAATTAAGTCCTCTGATTCATGAACATGGGATGTCTTTCAATTAATTTAGTGATTTTAAAATTACTTTCAATAATATTTCATACTTTTACCGTATAAGTCTTGCACTTCTTTTCTTAAGTTTATACTATTCTATTCTTTTTGAAGCTATTATAAGTAGAATTGTTTTCTTAATTTCATTTTCAAATTTTTCATTGCTAATGCATAAAAATAAAATTAATTTTCATATATTGATCTTGTATCTTGCAAACTTACTGAGCTTGTTGAGTAGTCTAATAGTTTTTAGTGGATTCCTTAGAATTTTCTATATACAAGACCAGGTCATTTGAGAATAGAGCTAGTTTTTTCCAATATGAATTCCTTTTATTTCTTCTGGCCAAATTTCCCTAGCTAGCATTCCTAGTACAATGTTGAATAGAAGTGGTGGGAGTAAACATCCTTCTCTTCTTCCTGATCACAGAGGAAAGCTATTGGTCTTTGATCATCAATGTTAACTGTGGGGTTTTTTGGATGTCCATTATCAGGAACAAAGTCTTCTTCTATTCCTACTCTGTTGATTGTTGTTGGGTTTTTTTTTTATCTTGAAATGGTGTCAGATTTTATCAGACATTTTGTCTGCATCTATTGAGATGATGATGCAATTCAGTCCTTTATTCTATTAATATGTTGCATTACATTGATTGATTTTTGGATGTTGAAATAATGTTGCATTCTTAGGATAAATCCCACTTGTTCATGATGTATAATTCTTTTAAAGCTGCTCTATTTCATGTCCAGTGTCTTGCTGAGAATTTGTACGTCGGTATTCATCAGGGATAGTAGTCTTTATTTTACTTTTCATATGATGTTTTCATCTGGTGTTGGTACCAGGGTAATATGACTTCCTAGGATGAATTGGCAAGTGTCCCTTCCTTTTCTACTTTTTGAAATAGTTTTTTGAAGGACTGCTGCCCATCTTTTTTAAATGTTTGGTGAAATTCACTAGCGAAAACATCTGGGCATGGGCTTGTGTGTGTGTGTGTGTGTGTGAAGTTTTTCAACTACTAAATCAGTGTCTTTATTTATTATAGTCCCATTCAGATTATCTATTTCTTTTTGATTCAGTTTTGGTTGTGTCTTTCTAGGAATTTGTCCCTTTCAACTAGGCTATTTAATTAGTTGGCATACAATTTTTTCATAGTATTCCCTTATAATCCTTCTTATTTCTGTCGTGCCCTCTCTTTAATTCCTGATTTTAGTTATTTGAGTCATCTTTCAATTTTTGATCAGTCTAGTGAATGCTTTGCCAGTTTTGTTTATCTTTTCAGATAAGAGACCCTATATTTCGTTTGTTGATTTTCTCTGTTTTTTTTTTTCTATTCCCCATTTTATCTATTTCTACTCTGGTCTTAATTACATACTTCCTTCTGATATTTGGCATTTAGTATTCTCTTCTTTTTTAGTTTAGTAGAGTGGAATGATAAGTCATTTAAGATCTTTTTTTGTAATATGCTCATTTATTTCTCTAATTTTTTTCTCTATGTATCGCTTTAGCTGCATCCCATAAGCTTGATGTACTGTGCTTTCATTTTCTTTAATCTTGCAGTATTTTTAATTTCTCTTTTAATTTCTTTTTTGACCCATTTGATATTTAAGAGTATATTGTTTAATTTTCACATATTTGTGACTTTCCTAAATTTTCTTCTTTTATTGATTTCTAATTTCATTTGGTTATGATCAGAGAGCATACTTTGTATGATTTCTCTCTTTTGTTAGCATATTAAGCATTGTTTTATGTCTTCACATATGGTCAACCCTGGAGAATATTCCATGTGCAGTTGATAAAAATGTGTATTTCACTGTTCTTGTGTGGAGTGTTCTGTATATGTTAGGTATAACCCGAAGGTCAAACTCACAATGCCTACAATCCAATAAAAAGTTACCAAGCATGCAAGGAAGCAGGAAAATATAACCAACAGGAGGAGAAAAATGAATCAGTCAAAACTGATCTAGAACTAACACAGAACAAGAATTAACAAGCAAGGACATGAAAACATTTATTATGACTATTCTATAAGGTCAAGATGCTAGAGGAAAGATCAAGCATGTTGAATAGAGCCATAAAAGAGATTTTTTAAGGTAAAATAACTAATCGAGATAAAATCTTCTGCATCTTAGATTTAAGAAAACACATTAGGTTGTATTATGGCAAATTCACATTACAAAAGAAAAGGTTAGTAAACTTCGGCTGGGTGCCGTGGCTCACACCTATAATCCCAGCACTTTGGGGGGCCAAGGTGGACGGATCACCTGAGGTCAGGTGTTCAAGACCAGCCTGGCCAAAATGGCGAAACTCTATCTCTACTAAAAATACAAAAATTAGACCAACATGGTGGCAGGCACCTGTAATCCCAGCTACTCAGGAGGCTGAGACACGAGAATTGCTTTAATCCGGGAGGCAGAGGTTGCAGTAAGCTGAGATTGCACCACTGTACTCCAGCCTGGGCAACAGAGCAAGACTCCCTTTCAAAACGAAAAAGAAAGAAAGAAAGAAAAAGAAAACATTAGTAAACTTCAAGACATGGCAACAGAAACTACCCAAAATTAAGCAGTGAGAAAAGTAGATTGAAAAAATGAGCAGAGCATTAATGAATTGTAGAACAATGTAAAACATCCAAATATATGTGTAATGAAAGTCCCCCAAAGGAGGATTGTGGGAGAGGAATTAATAGAAAAAAAAAATTGAATAAATAATGGCTACAAACCCCCCAAATACAGTAACTGTAAACCCACAGATCCAAGAAGGGCAACGGGCCCTAATACAAAATATATGAAGATGACTATACTAAGGTACATCATAATCAAATGCTTACAATACATGCTAAAGAGAAAATCTTAAAAGCTGCCGAAGAACAGCAAAAAAAAGAAAAAAGAATGATAGCAGATTTCTCATTAGAAACAATGCAAGCCAAAAGACCCTAGATCAGTATCTTTAAAGTGCTAAAAGAAATAATTCTAGACCTATAAAAATTTATGCAGCAAAAATACATTTCAGAAATGAAGATAAAATGAAGTCATTTTCAGACATCTATAAACTGAAATAATTTGTTACGAGCAGACCTGCACTATAAGAAATGTTGAAGGAAGCCTTCCAGATAAAAAGACAATTATACCAAATGGAAACATGAGGCGGGCAGATCACGAGGTCAGGAGATCGAGACCATCCTTGCTAACACAGTGAAACCCCGTCTCTACTAAAAATGCAAAAAAATTAGCCGGGCATGGTGGTGGGCGCCTGTAGTCCCAGCTACTTGGAAGGCTGAGGCAGGAGAATGGTGTGAACCCAGGAGGTGGAGCTTGCAGTGAGCTGAGATCACAATCACACCACTGCACTCTGGCCTGAGCGACAGAGTGAGACTCCATCTAAAAAAAAAAAAAAGGAACAAAAAAAAAAATACAAAGCAATAGAAATGGTAACGACGTATGTAAGATATTTTTATTATTTAAAACATTTCAAAACATAACCATCTGAAGCAAAATTAAAAATGTATTGTGGATCATATAACATATGTAGAAGAAAAATGTGCAGCAATAATAACACAAAGACCAAGAAGGGAGAAATGAAAGCGTCATAAAGTTCTTATATCATACATGAAGCAGTACAATGTCACTTGAAATTAGTCTGTAATAAGTTTCAGGTGTGCATTGTCGGTCTCTGGCACAGATCAGTTGAGAAGCTCTATGATACATTGCCAATAGATTGATCATCTTAAAGCCAATTGTGCCACCCATTTGCTGCTAGAAATTTAAATGGCTCCTCATAACCACTCCCAGTGAAATCTTTGGTCTTCAACCTGTATTTTCATTCTTATCTGCCAAGATATGCTTTACATTCCCTGGGAAGAAATTAACTTCTGTCATCTAGGCTTCCTTGACATTTCTAGGAACTACAGTAGGCAATCAGGTATGTGTGGGGTGGGTGTGCACCAAAAACTTGCAAACCAGTTGCATGCAATATATGCAATGGGGTTCTGAGATCAAGAACTCAAAATATGTGTATTTGTATGAAGAATTCTAAAGGTAGAAATCTAATCTCCTTGGAAAGAGGTGAATTTTTTTTCAAACAACTGGTAATCACCTCTTTAACATTTAAATTTTATTTCTCTTTTAACTGTGTTCTTTTAGCATGTGTTATAATTTTGTACATCACCATAGCTCCCTGCCAGCTCACAAGCTCTTAATGGTAGGATCCCCAGATTTCCTCAGTGCTCACTATGTCTACACAGAGCCAGTGTCACAACACACTCATCACACATATGTGTTGAATGGAAACATTTTCCTGTGCAAACCAATTAACAGAGAAACTTAGTAAAGAAATGTTGGTCTGGATTGGATGAGGTCAAAGAGTTGAAGGTACAGTGTCTGGGAGGGTATTTAGAAGCCATCTATTCAAACTCTCACCACCAATAACCTGTTTTACTTGCCAATCCCATGGATGTCATGTAACTCATTAAAGTTAACACAAGGTAATCCAGGTGTCACCACTGACTTTGCCAAGGTCCAACTCAAAAAACAAGAGAAAAATGTATAAAGAATACACACAACACACATTTATATATAAACACACATATATGTACATATATAATGAAAATATATATTCAATGAGTTACATAATTAATGAGTTAAATATATATACATATTTAATGAAATGGCATTGTTTTTCTGATTATAAAAATGATGCACTGAAAAATTTCATGAAATGCAGAAATGTTTAGTAAAGAAGAAAATAAAAATCACCAAATCCTCCATCTGGAGCAGGCCATGTTTTAAATGACAGCAAAATCCCTTCCTGTATTGCTTTACTTTTCTAAAAACCATTGTGAAAATTCCTTCTACCTTTTCACTTAGCAGAAGGTCAATGAGAAAATGGGTGCTCCTGATTGGACACTGTGGTGGATTTAAAGGGGCTGCAAATTCTTTGTCACTTTGGCCTTTGAAAGAGGGAGTTTGTTTTCCTCCCAGCTTGAATTTGGTGTTTCTGCTTTACCCATAGAGGGCAGAGGAAGGGATGTTAGGCTAGCTCTGGGGCAGCATCTCACAAAGGTTGAGCAGCTTCCATGTCTACACTTTAAAGAGCCCCGAAATACCATGTAAGTGGGCCACCCGGCTGGAGAGAATGCAGAAAAACCATATGGAGAGGCCCGAAGTTGACATGGGCAGAGAGGCCCAGTCATCACAGCTTGCCATCTGAGCCCAGCCTCCCCACTGTCTCACCAAAGCACCAGACGTGTGAAGGCACCATATGGAACCTCACCAGCCCAAAGAAGCATCCACAGGACTGCAGCCCCAGACCACGTCATGTGGAGCAGAACTGCCCACAGAACCACGAGAAAAGAGAAGACGGTTGTTGTTTTACTGGACTGGGGGTAGGGGAAGAGGTAGTTACACAGCAATAGATCACTAAAACAGCTAGCAAAATTCTTGATATTTGGACTTCTTTGAGAGGTACCAAAACTAAACCCAAGGAGTAAATCCTAAGTTATATTGCAAAGCTAGAGACCATGTGCTGGTCATCACTCACAAGATGAAAAGAACATGGGACTTGAAGTGGCACTACTAGGGCAGAGCTCCTTGGGACTGAGCTACTGAGACATTTGATTGGAATAAGTACCTCGACCTGTTTGCTCCTCCATCCTTTCATCATAAAAGAGGGGCATTGTTGACGTCCATTTTAGGGGGTTTTTAGAAAGGGTCAATGAAACTCTATAAAGGGAGATTTTTTTTTTAACTGCATAAGGTAGGGTTGCTTTTTGCCTCTTCTCTTCTTTGAGCTTAGAGATTTGTTGACCATAAGTGGTGGCTGTCAGATGAGTATGGTATTGTCTCCTACCTTGGAAAGGCAAGAGGAATTCAGACATAGGTTTAAGGGTCAATATTTTATCTATTTGGCATCCAAGAAAGAGCTCTGAGGGTGTCTCTCGTGTACTCAGAGGTTTAAGTGATTTCACCGAGGTTCTGTGAAAATACAGAGTAAGGGGTGACTAAGGCAGTGGAGGAGGCACATGGGCTTCTGAGAAGCCACCAGTGCTTCCCTGTCAATCATCATCAGTCTCCTCTAAACTGGAGGTTGAGGGAATGGAGGGAAGGAACTCGTCACTGAGATTTTTCAGAGGCAAATGATTAAATCTTTGTTCCTATTCCATTTTGCAGGGGCCATGGCCTCTCCACCCCAGCTTTTCTTCACAGTCAGCACTTTGCCTACTGGACTTTTTGGTGCCCAGATGAGTTTGTTTGTTTATTTGTTCGCCTATTATCCATCTCCCCCAATAGAATTCAGGCTACATGAGAATAAGAACCTTGTCAATGATGTTCACCGTATTGTATCCATGGTCTCTAGAATGATGCCTTGAATCCTCATGAAATAGCTGTGGAATGAATAAATGCTGACACTTTTTGTCTCACATGCTTTGGCCCCAGACCTACTGCATCTGAAGTGGAGCCTTGGGAATCCGCCTTTTACTGAGTTTTGCAAATAGTTGATCCCCCAGCACATAATGCCTGGATCAAATGAAAACATTTAAGAAAAATGAGGACAGGGAAAAGGCATCGTGGTATTCCAGACCCAAGGAGAAAGGGAGTTTCTATACCCACAACCCCAGGAGTTGTTTACATTTGACTCAGCTCAAGCTCAGAACTGGCCGGGAAGGGCCTTCAGTCAGTGGGCTGTGAACACATCTTCCCAAGACAGGAAGGACTTAGCATGACATTAAACTCGGAGATGGTAAAGGAAAATTTCTCATAGTTTCAGCTACATAAAAGTGCAACCTTCTGCATAGAAAAGACAACTTGGAAAATAAAACTAAGTTTGGCAAATCAATGAAAACTTAGGGAAAAATATTTGCAACATAGATTACCAATCAAGGTTTAATGTTTATAATAAATAAACAATTCTCACAAATCCAAGAGAGAATACTGCAAAAGACATGAATAAACAGTCCACAGAAGAAAAAAGAAAGAAGCAAAAAGCACAGCCAATAAACGTGAAAAATATGTTCAAGATTACTAATAACCAAAGAAATGTGAATTAAGATAATAGAAAAATGCCATGTTTTGGTAGAGATTAAAAGATTTCTAATATTCCAGTAAGTGAGGTATACACATCTATTATAAGTGTAAACTATTAAAATCTGTTTTGGAGGATAAAGTGTCAAACTTTTAAAACCTGTATTCTATTTGGCCTAGCAATATTATTTCTAGTTTATCCTAAACAGATAATTGCCCAAGGAAACAGTGCTATATGTAAAGTGTACGAATTTCTTTCTTTTTTTTTTTCTTTTTTTTTGACACAGAGTCTTGCTCTGTCACCCAGGCTGGAGTGCAATGGTGCAATCTCGGCTCACTGCAACCTCCACCTCCCGGGTTCAAGCAGTTCTCCTGCTTCAGCCTCCCTAGTAGCTAGGATTACAGGCACAGGCCACCATGCCCAGCTAATTTTTTTGTATTTTTACTAGAGACGGGGTTTTGCCATGTCAGCCAGGCTGGTCTCGAACTCCTGACCTCAGGTGATCCCACCCACTTCAGCCTCCCAAAGTGCTGGGATTACAGGCATAAGCCACCGCACCCGGCCAAGTACAATGATTTTAAACATTATTTTCAATTTTGAAAAATATGAACCAATTCTAAGGGCCCATTGTGGAGGATGTATAGTCCAGGTGCTTCCTCAGAAGATGGCCCTGGGCAGCCACTGGTCTAGGAGAGAACACTGGCACCCTGGGGTTCAACCAGGGTGAATTTCACGCCTCCTTCTTGGCACATTAAGGCATGGCATTTCTCCGTCTTCCCTCACAAGAGGTTGTAAAGCCTGGTGCCACTACAAAAACCATTTTGCCACCATAAAGGGAAATAATCTTCAAACAAAACCAACACACAGAGGAGGGGACATACAGGGAAATGCCAAATATTATGCCAGCAGTATGGAACCCACTCAGAAGCCACTTTCTTTGAACTTCAGTTACATGAGATGGTAAATTTGTGTAAGCCAGTTTGGGCCACTTTCTGATACTTTCAGCCAAAAGCCACATGATAAAGCCATCACCAGGGAACTGAATAAATACATTATGACACAATCTTACAATAAAATGCCACGCAAGTGATTTATTCAAGAATAAAATGCCATGCAAGGGATTTTTCAAGAAAGTATGCTCTATATACAATGCCACAAATAGATGTCCATTAGAAGTAGTTAAGAGAGAAAAATGTTAGGGAATGATGTGTATGATATCACCCTATTTAGTTAAAAAGGCAAATTGAGCTACAGATAGAGATACAAATTTGATATAAATTAGAATCAGAAGGGAAGAGGGAGCTTTTATTTCTTCCTTTACATACTTTTGATTTTTTGAGATTTTAAATAAGTATCCCTTACTTTATATATATATAAGTATACAGATACATTTCAGCTTTGGACCTCTGAAGTACTCTTGGTAGCATCATTTTAAAAATCATGATATAACATATAATGATGCCTAGTCTTCAAATATCTCAGTTTTTTTTTTTTACATAAGATCAATTTATATAAGCTTATCCTTATTTAACTTTTAATCCTTTTTGACAGTTCCATGTCTATCTTGCAAAAGAATGTGTCTTAATCTCTAGAAGTAATAAAAATAAATAAGAGCTACCTCTTAGATACACACCTTCCCCAAGCCACCCCAACCCTCATGCCTGAGATTCCCACCTAGAAAATAAAGACAACCATGGTATATCTTCATGAGTGTCATGAGGGAGGGGTGAACACAGGTGTCCAAAGTTTCCAGCACAGGGCCTGGACAAAATGGCTCATCAGTGGTAGTTTTTGTTGCTATTCAATGTCCACAGAGTAAAGGGGCCCCTTCTGGAAATTTATTTTTGCTTGGAGGTTCAGTGAACCTTACCCTGGCTTTCTATCTCTGCCTTCCCACTCTGAAAATGACACAGTCACAAACAAAAGGCCCAAGGAAGCCAGGGAGGGCCCTTTAAAACCTTACACTCATTGACTCAAGCAGCTTGAGAAGGAGCCTTGGCAGTCCTCTGGCCACTGTAACCATCTTTCACATTAGTTGAGACAAATGCCTTGGAATTTTCCTTAAACTGGGTGTCACCTCCCATTTTCAATATGAAAAGATACAGTTGAAGAGCTGCCAGTGGGTGGAGTCTTGGGCCACGTCCCCGGATACGTCGGGCTACTTTCATTTTCCAGATATGGGAGAAGAGAAAAGTAGGCCAGGCCGGGGCTGCAGTGTCCCCAAGAGGTCAGCAGCTCCAGGCTCTGAGCCTTGCTTCTGGGCCGCCTTCCAGCCCCGCTCCATTCCAGTTTGCAGTAATGAATGTTATACACACACATACACACACACACACGCACACACACACATATACACACACACACGTGCACACTGATTTTTTTAAGGAGCCATCAATGAAGTTTTAAGTTGTTGACAATTATTGTTGGTCATCAGGCCAGAAATTCTTCTGAGTGAAGTGTTGAACAAGGCTGGGCCTCAAAGCTACACAGATGTATGGCTTCCTGAAAGCCATCTGTATGTGCCTGGGTAAGTTGAGAAACAGTACTATGCATGTGATAAGTACGCCACAGAGACTTAGAAAGACAGAAAACTCCTCACAGATTATTCACTTAAGGAGGTAATGTCCTCTTGAAAATGTTATTAAGTACAAATGAAACAAATGTTCAAGGTGCACCTACCTGACACACCAGAGGCACCTGACAAATATTTCTGGAATGACAGAATGATTCTTTGCTCTGTGGTCTGAAGCAAATGACTTGCCTTGGTTGGGTCCCAGTCTCCTTTCTGTGAATAGAGGTAAAGAGGTAATCATACTCCTCCATGGGCGGTGAAGGCTGAGGAAAAACGCTTTGTCCAGGAGGGTTGTGCTGTGAATAGGAGAGCAGGTTTGGGGGAGGTGGCCAACCTTGGCACCCACCTGGGCTCGCAGAAGCCAGTGGGACATATGAGATAAACTGCCCAGGGACCTCCCCAGCTGCCCTTACATCTTATCTGCCCTGTAGCCACGTCCTCCCCTGCAGTCAGGCTGCTTATGAGGGGCTGACACCAGGCGCAGCCAACTTTGTGCTTTGATTACTGCCAGGTTTCTTCTGTGGAAGGGGTTTCCAGCCTCCACACCCCCTTAGCCAAAGTTTGCCCTTTAAAGTCAATCTCCGGTCACACATCTCCAGGAAGCCTTCAAACCTCACTCCAGAGCTGCCTCCCTCCTCCATCCTCCCCTATGCCTGCTGCCCCCACACTAAGGCAGCAGGCTGCATTCCCCGGGCACCGCCCTGACAGGAGGGCAAGCACAGGATGGAGTTGAGAAACCAGCATAGCCACCAAGCTGATTTTTCAAAATGTGAATCTTAAAAACCTTGACTTTTAAGTCTGCCACTTGAGAGAGAAGAGTTTTGGTTTTATTTTTGCTTTTATTTGTTGGAACTCTAGAACATATCCTTAGATATCAAGAGCCTGGAGCATAAGGTGATGCCATAAACCAGAGAGTTCCTGTTCAAGTACAAGTTTGAACCAGCACATAACACAATGAACACTCAGGGAAGATGACTAGGGTTGGGGCAGAAATGGAAGTTAGGAAGTAGGGGCATGAGAAAACAAGGAAACTGTGTTGATTTCCAGGCTCAAGCCAAAGAGACTGTAAACCTTGGATTGAAGCCCACCTCCATGATGGAGCCTGTGGATGGGCAACAAGGGGGTTGGCAGTGGGTGGGGGAGGGAGGGATACCTGGGAAGATGGGCCTGAGGGAAGTCTCAAGGTTCAAATCACCCCAGCAAGCTACAGAAGGGTTTTGGAAAGTTCCTGGGCTATTCCTACAAAGCATGTGCCCCACGGACCCATGCAGGGCCCATGCATGACACATAGAAATCAACAGCACAAGGTGCAGTGACCAGGTCCATATCACCGAGCAGCTCCAATTGTGGGCAGCAATGAGAGAAGAGAGGAAAAGGAGAAAGGCAGAGAATCTTGAGCTCTTTCAAACCCTTAAGTAACCATATGTAGGACTGAGAGGACCTGAGTGACCCTGAGATGGTGTATTAGTCTGTTCTCACAGTGCTAATAAAGACATACCCAAGACCGGGTAATTTATAAAGGAAAGAGGTTTAATGGACTCACAGTTCCACATGGCTGGGGAGGCCTCACAATCATGGCAGAAGGCAAATGAGGAGCAATGTCACGTCTTACATGGCTGCCATGGCTGCAGGCAAGAGAGTGTGTGCAGGGGAACTGCCCTTTATAAAACCATCAAATCTCGTGAGGCTTATTCACTACCTTGAGAAGAGTAACAGGAGACTGCCCCCATGATTCAATTATCTCCACCTGGCCTCACCCCTTTTTGTTGTTGTTGTTGAGACAGAGTCTCACTCTGTTGCCCAGGCTGGAGTGCAGTGGCGTGATCTTGGCTCACTGCAAGCTCTGCCTCCTGGGTTCACGCCATTCTCCTGCCCCAGTCTCCCGAATAGCTGGGACTACAGGTGCCTGCCACTACACCCAGCTAATTTTTTGTATTTTTAGTAGAGGCAGGGTTTCACCATGTTAGCCAGGATGGTCTCAATCTCCTGACCTCGTGATCTGCCCACCTCAGCCTCCCAAAGTGCTGGGATTACAGGCGTAAGCCACCGTGCCTGGCCTGGCCTCACCCTTGACAAGTGGGAATTATTATAATTCAAGGTGAGAGTTGGGTGGGGACACAGCCAAACCATACCAGCTGGAAAAAACTGAACTTTTCCACCATAAGCAGAAGTAGGGATTCATGAGCTAAGTTAAGATCAATTACAGAGAAAGAGAGTCCCATTTTGGTGTAATTATGACTAAATGTCACACTGCTATCTTCATGCTGGCCCCTTACCTTCCCTGGATGACCAACCATCCTAGTTTGCCCAAGATTGTCCTGATTTTAGGATTGAATGTCCTGCAGCCCAAGAGATCCCTCAGGCCTGGGCACACTGGGATGGTCAGTCACCCCACCTTCACCTGGCACCAATGCATCATCTGTCCAGGATGTCCTGGGGTGTTTTTGTTTTGGTTTGTTTTGAGATGGAGTCTTGCTGTGTTGCCCAGGCTGGAGTCTAGTGGCACGATCTCGGCTCACTACAAACTCCACCTCCTGGGTTCAAGGAATTCTCCTGCCTCAGCCTCCCGAGTAGCTGGGATTATAGGCGCCACCGCCAAGACCAGCTCATTTTCTGTATTTTCAGTAGAGACAGGGTTTCACCATGTTGGCCAGGCTGGTCTCGAACTCCTGACCTCAGGTGATCCACCCACCTCAGCCTCTGAAAGTGCTGGGATTGCAGGCTTGAGCCACCGCACCCGGCTGTCCCCATTTGATTTTAAGTGGAGTGAGGAAAAGGACCATGTGACATTTCAGACAGTTCATTCAACCAGCAAAAGTGAATGAAGTTTCCCTGAACTGAATTCTGACGGGTGAGACTGACTCTTAAGCAGATAATTAAAATACACTGTGATAAAGGGGAGTGTAAATTAACGCAACAAGTGAGCGCTGCACACCTACCAGAACGGCTAAAATTTAGAAGATGGGCAAGAACAAACGTCGGGAAAGATGTGGAGCAACCAGAGCTCTCTGCATTGCTGAGGAGAATGTGCAATGCTGCAGCCACCGGGGGGGAATGCTGGCACTTTCATGTAAAACTAAACATACGCCTGTCTTTGACTCAGTAGTTCCATTCCTAGGTGTCTACTCAAGAGAATAAAAATATCTGTCCATGAAACAGCTGTACTGCAGCGTAAGCTTAAGAATAATAGCCCAAAATTAGAAAGTGCCCAAGCTGCAGGAGAACTGGTAAACTAACTGTGGCATAGTCGCACAATTGAATAGTGCTCATCAAGAAAAGGGATGATCTACTGGCGCACACAACATGGATGGATCCCAAAACATCATTCTGAGTGCAAGAAGCTAGACACACACAAGCACGCACTGTATGCTCCATTTATATGAAGCTCCAGGAAAGACCTTCAAATCTATAATGATAGAAATCAAACCAATAATTGTGTAGGACTGGGGTAAGGGGAATTGACCAGGAAGGGGCACAAGGGAATCTTTTGAGGGGTTAGAAATATCCTATATCTTGCCTGTTGTGGTTATTACACAGGTCTATACATTTTTCAAAATTCGTCAAACTGCACACTTAAAACGGGTGCATTTTCTTGTTTGTGAATTAGAATAAAATAAGTTCATTTTTAAAAATCAGATTGAGAAAATAAAATAAGACCTGAGAAGCACTACAACAAACAAGTGCACAAAGCACCCGAGGGGTGAAGGAAGCCTTCCCAGCTGGGCAGGGACTGAAAAGTCAGAGGGGCTGCGCTGGACAGAGAAGAGGACGAAGCGCATGGCAGAAGCCAACAGCATGTGCAAAACGTGCAAGGAAAAAAGCAGATGGGGCTCCAGGAAGGCACATGTTTGGGGGAGGGTGGTGGCCACTGTTTAAAAAAAAAAGAGAGAGAAACAATGAAAGGTAGGTCTCTGCGAATTGGGGAAATGCCTCTAAGTCCTGTAAAGCACGTTGGACTCTGCCTCTGGGCTCTCATTGCTCAACCGCAGCGTGCTGACTCACCGAGAGCAGCTGGGCAGTGTAGCACCAGTGAGGTACTGCTGTTTAGGACTCCTCCAGGTGCTCCCTGCAGTGCCCCTGCCCCACACATGCAGTCCCCTAGTCCCCTTAAGCGAGGATGAGGGGTCTTGAGCAACCCGGGAAGGGTGCTGCCCTCTGAGTGGGATCTGCCCCATACCGCAGGGGGACAAAGGCTCAGGGGCCATGCTTGATAACAGGTTGTTAATTTTTTCTCCCACGGAAGACTCTGTCAGGAGGGATCTGTGCTTCAGAAAGATGCCCTGTCTAGGAAGCTGGGAGAGGGTTGGAGCAGGGGAAAGTAGAGGCAGGGAGACCAGTTAGTAGCTGGAACAACAATCCCCGGGGCTTGATGAAGGGGCTCTAGGCTAAGGCAGTAGACACGGAGGGAAATGCACATTTAACATGCTTCAGAAGGCAGACGCAACATCACTGAGATGTTGGGAGAAGCTGTGAAGCATTGACATGGTGAGGGCTCAGACCACTCCTCAAACAAGCTGGAGAACAGGGAGGGCGGTGGAAGGGCAGTGGGAGCGGGTGGCATCACATCAGCCCCACTATCACAGTGCCCATGTTCATGATCTTCTCTGCCCCTTACCAAAGTCGCTGTGACTTTCCTCTGGGCCCTCTGCACCACACGTTCATGTTACATGAGGCTTCCCAGAAATATACCCTCTTCTTCCGAAGTGCACCCTCTCCCTGCTCCCCTTACCTCCTCATCTCCTCAACCATGAAATGAGGGCATGATACCAGGGAAAAGAGGTACCCTAGGGCAGGAGAGCCTCTCACGGCCCCATTATCCCTTCCCCTCCACTCTCCGTGTCCATGACTAGCTCAAAATTGCTCTATGCACTCTGGGCTGCATGCACATAGTCTATTGTCTCTTAATAAGTCCAATAAAAAAGGCCCATCTTCATGATGGGCAATCAGCCCTATCAATTAGAAACAAGCCACTCTGTAGGGGGTTAAACTCTATGGCTCTTGCTTCAGGGTGGTATGAATAAAACACGGCACATGGAACTCATGTCACCAGACTCCCAGCTCAGAGATTCCTGGAAGCGAGTTCAGAGTCCACACAGCCCCATCACTGTGTCTACACCATTATTAGCCAGGCTTCCTTGTGCGGATGCTAAGAACTGATAGAAAGTTCAGAATATTGACCATGTATGACTTTAATCATACGTTTGCAATAAAATGAAGTTCTTTTCCTGAGAGCAAGGAGGCAGCTAGACAGTAGCAGAAAGACACAGTTCAAAGTTACCATCTAGAGCAGTCCAACACAAACACAGCCTTCTCAGAGCCTTACTGCAGAGCGTTTTTGTTGCGGGAATGGACACTCAAGCCACACATCTGGTAAATGATTCCTGAAGAAGAGATGGGGTTGGGAAAGAGAAGATAAAAAGCAGGACTGGTTATGCTCAGCCCTAAAGCCCCGGGCAGGCTGCACATGTGTTAGCCAAGAGTGGCATGACTCAGCGATCACCCTGGCTTCTCAGAAAGAAGCTGTTCATCCCCTTGACTCAGCATTCCTCACTGCTGAGCAGCCTCAGCCTGCAGTCGCCCAAGGACCCCGGCCACAGAGCAGGCCAGCACACTGTGTACTCTCAGATCCTGTCCTCAGATGCCCTCCTCCATCAGACTTCAGGCCCCGCCTGGCTGGCAGAGAGGCCACAGCCCTGTGAGGGAGGGTCCCCTACTCCAAGTGGGAACAAAGCACTCTCTCAGGAGCATGTCTACAACACAGCGGTGCCCCCACCCTGGCCAGATACCTGTGAGCTGGAGGGGGGCAGCCACTCGCTCTTGGGAGGCCTAACTCTCCCTCTAGGATGTTTTCATTTTCTTCCACCTTTCCCTGAGGCTAAATGAGCCATCAGAAGCAACCAGCAGCCCAGGGACAAACACCTCTGCTGGGTGGTGGATGACAGGAACTGGGTCAAGAACTGGGCTTAGAATTAAGAAAATTTCAAATTTTCTCAGCTCACAGTTTTATCTGTTGGAAAATAATAGCGGGGCTTATCTTGTTAGGAAAAGGGAGGGAGAAAACAGTCCCTAGATACTCAGGGCCTCTTACTTATCACACAATTCCTTTTAGAAATATGTTGACTGGTTTCCCGGACTGAGGAGCCTTTTGCAAGCCAGAGCTTCTCAGGGCAGCCAAAGTAACAGAATCAGGAAGCAGTCTGCGAGGGCCAAGACCTCAGAGCCAGGGTGAAGCCTCCACTTACTGAGGACCTTGGGCAAATTATTTAGCCTGTGAGTGCCTCAGCTTCCTCATCTGAAAAGAGGAATGATGCATAATGATGGAACCCAATGCACAGGGTCCCTGTGGGGCTCACTCGCTTGCTCATGCACTCATGAGTACCTACTGTGTGCAAGCACAGTTCTAAGGGCTGGCACATCAGTGAGCAAAACCACGTGGATTCTGACCCTGGTGGAGAATGAAGGGGTGAAAATAGAGCAGGGGCTCGGTGGGCTGGGGCTGGAACTAGGGGAAGGCAAGCAGGTGCCTAAGGCCCCAAATTTAAGGGGCACGCACTCCCTATGGGCACCTGCATGGCCCTGAGAACAACACTGTGGCCACCTGGGACCAGGTTGGTGTGAAGGTGGAGGAGTCACAAAAGTGTTTGATCAAAGCAGGTAAAGTGCTCAGTGCAGTGCCTAGGAGACTGGCCCTTAGTAAATATCAACTGCTTGTAAGAGCATTAGGAAACGGAGGAGGCAGAAAAGAACTCCAAAAAGAAAATATGAACTCTCAAAAGCTTCAGCAGGATGGGGAATTTAGTGTTGGGGCAAACACCTGGACACACCTAGAATCTCAGGTTGCCAACTCGAGCTGCAGCTGAGCTCAAATGAACACAAATCAAAACAGAAGCCTCAATGCTGGAGCATCAGCAGCCCTGGAGATATTGATCTGGCTGTCCTTGGATGGAGCCCTAGCATCACGTTTACGACGCTCCTGCCAGGGGATCCTAGGGCGCTATGTGCCAAGCCTCATGCTAAGGGCTTTCTGTGAATTATCTCATTTTCCCCTCCCTGAATCCCACAGGCTCAGAACTACTCTTATTCCCATTCACAGATGAAGAGTCGGAAACCTCAAGATCTTATGTAAATTTCTTAAGGTCACCACCATCTCATGCTGTCTGTCTGCTGCGGCATACATACTCACTAATGTTTTCAATGGACGTGTTAAGTTACCAAGAAAAGATTAAATGTATGCAATGACCTCTGCTTAACAATGCGTCTGTGTGCTAAGTTTTCAGAAAAGGTTAAATGTGTGCCATGAGCTCTGCTTAAGAGTGCAAGCCATGGTGAAATTGATTCTGTAAAGATTAATGTGCAAAATAGTTCCAAGTTTCTAAAGTTGAGTGTTCTGAGCAGTAAGCTCTGATTCCTGGAAATTTTACTTTACAGAACATTCTTCACTGATGCTCAAGAAGTGAGATGTGTCTGTTCTGTAAAGATGAGTCAGGAGTAGTCAAGAAGCAGGGGAATTGTCAACTCTGACACACCAGAAATGACACTCAGCAGGGCTTAGCAACCGTGGTCTCTCCCCTGAACCCACGAAGTGAAGTGGAAACCGGAGGGGTGTCAGCCAAGTTACAAAGGAATGGCTGAAGCTGGGAGGCCCCACAGGAAAGAAAACGCTGGAAAAATAGAAGCTTCTGGCCCCAGTGTTCTCACGCAGGACCATAATAATTAAAAAGAAGCTTTGGCAGTCACTGCAGAGCAAGCTCATGAGGAGAGACGGGTCACAGAGCTGACCAGCAGTTCTGGAGTGAGGGTGGCCCTGGAGAAGCTGAAGTCCCAGGGGACGCCTGCATCTGCATGGCAGGAACCAAGTCTATCAGTGATTCTCCTCTCCCTCGAAACTGTCACTGCAAGATCCCGCTCTGCCACTTACTAGCTGTGTGACTTTAGGCAAGTTACTCAACCTTTCTGAGCTTCAATAAATGGTAGCTAATATTATTGTTTATTGTTATTAGAAGCAGTTAAATCTTTATAGGGTCATGGAATGCATAGCCATAATCAGGTAGCATTGGGAGAGGCAAACATTTCTAAAATAGTAAATATTTTAGGCACTGTAGGCCAAGAAGCATATTTCATGTGTTATATATACATAAAATATATATGATACATGTGTGTGTATTTATACAATGTAGATACTTCTATAACAAGAGAGAAACCTCTGTGGGCCTGGCCCTGTCTGCCTGGGGTGGGCTTCCTGTGGGCGGGTACAGTGTGCCCTGCAACCGCTGGAGACCGTCCTGGGAAGAAGGGCAGCCTAATGGAGGGAGGGGCCTGGCAAGCCAGCTCAGTGGGCTTCGGGAGTTGAAGGGGACTTGGCCACTACGGTCATTTTCTCTCTTTGCCCCAGGGACAACTAAACCAGCTCCTCCTGGAGATCCCGGCCCCCTCCCTCCGGACAGCTGAACGGAAGTGAAGCTAACACGTCACCAATTCCCAGACTTAGATTCTGCAGCCTGGCGCCCGACATTGCAACAGCAGAGCCCCCATGCTGTAGGAGTGACCAGCATGGGCCCTGTGTGGCAGGAAGGTGAGTCCTCCGGCAGGGGAGGCAGGTGCTGGAAGCCAAGTAGGGGACAGGGACAGATGGAACCACCTCAGCTTGGGTCCTGCAGCTCACAGCGCTTGCAGAGTGTCCCTGAGCCATACAGAAGTAGGTGACCGCCCACAGTTTGTCCGTGGGTCATAGTTTGCTGACCGTAGATGTAGCAAAAGAGACCTAAACGTGACACCAGTGTGGTTGTGGGGAGTAACCAGTGAGCACACCCGTGCCAGCGTTCTCTAGAGCATAACTCATTAAGGGATTACAAAAGCATGTCAGTGGCTCACCACCAGCATCTTTTTAATGAAACAAAGAGAATGGATTCTCTCCAGGTTTTTTATGGCATTCATATGGATAAGGATATATGATCTGGGCGCCACGTTAAATGTACTTCTTACTGAGGACTGGGTGCTAGGCACACTTTTTGGCTTCTGTATCCCTCAAAAGAGGTGTTTTCATCTATTTTTCAAACATTCGTGGGGCATCTGCCTTGAAAGTTTAAGAATAAGCTCCTTGAGGAACAGGGTCAAGTCCCAGCCTTCCATTAACTCTGAAACCTACCACCTTGGCACATGGGCAGGAAGTGAAGGGAGGACAAGGGAGTTTGCTGGCATCTGAGACAAGTGTATATTCCTGGGAGGACCCTGGAGAAGTGAAGATCTTTGGTAGTACCTCTGGATGCATCTCACACTTATCATCCAACCAGAACATCTTAGAGGCCTCCAGTCTGGAGGTTTCCAGACTGTGCTCCGAGGAGCCACAGGGTTCCGCAACGTGCTTCGGGGTGCCCAGGGAAAGAGGTTCTCGCCTTCTTCTTCTAACTTCAACTGGAGCAGCTTTGCACTTTTTTATGTATGTTTTAAGGTGACATGTAAATTTCCTCTGTCCAAAGGGCTCCAATTCCAGAGCATTGAACAATCAAAAGGCCTGAAAACTATCTATTTTATTCAACTAAATTTAAACCTAGGAAAACCTCAAATACCCAAGAAAAGTCAGCAGTGGAGAGGGAGACTGGCCCTCAGGCCTCGGCTCCCCACCCTGTTCAGCAGTCCTTCCACCACACTCCGCCGCAGCCCTGCTGAGTCCAGTTCTGCTCTGGAAGCAATTCCCAGTGGACATGTGGCAGTCCAACAAGACAGTGTTATAACAGCAGGCTCCAAATCAAAGGAAAAGCAGAAGAAAACACACACTGTTTTAAATATCATAGAGAGACCATCCCTGAAGCTGTTTATCATGATTCAGACATGGACAAGCTTTGGGATCTGGGACAAGTCACTTCACATCTCTGGACTTTGTTTCTGCAGCCCTCTCTGGCCCTCTGTTCTGAGTCTCCATGGATAGAACTCATCATCACTAGAGAGAAAGGAGAGCCACAGCCCTAATCTCCCAAGTGTCAGTTATTAACTCTACCAGTATAACATGCCCTCTGGGGCGTGGTGGCGGTGGCCATCTGCAGTCCACCTCCGCAGCAGGATGAAGGCTCCTGGAGAAGCCATGGAGGTGGAGAGAGACTCAAGCTCCTAACTCAGCCCAGCCCTACACAAACACAGGGAAACTGCACCTAGGATTGAAAGCGTTAACTTAGAATTTGGTTGTCCTGGGTGTTCTGGCAACTCTGTGATTCTCTATTAGAGTTGAAGAGACTGAGGCTCTGAGAGGTCACGTGATTGTCCAAAGGGTGTAAGGGTGTGATGAGAGGGGACAGAGAGAGAGAGAGATAGAGAGAGCGCACTTGAGGTTTGAGACCCTCGAGGTGGAAGAAGATGTCAGTTATAACTTGTTGACTGTCTTCTGTGACAAGAACTTTACATACTTTATCTCATTAAATCCTCACAAGAGCCATGCAATGTAGGTGTCAAAACCCCATGTTACAAAAGAGTAAAATGAAGTTGAGACAGGTTAGAGTGATTCCAGGCACACAGCTATTGGATGACAGCGCTGGTCTTCTCACTTGCTTTTTCTGATTCCCAAATCTTTTATCTTCCCACTCTCTTGGGATGCCTCAAGGCTGTGTAGACACACGGCCAGAAGATTCCTCCACTTAATGTTGTGTAACCACAGGACAGAGAAGACAGTGGCCTTCAACACTTGACGTGAAAATGTGGCATGAGAAGAGCCAGTGATCAATCCAATCTTGATCAGAACGCCATTACCTCTGGTGAGACAGCCACTGTCTGAGCACCTCTGGTCACCTTATCTTGTGCCTTGTCATCAGGTACACCATATCTGGGAGAGTCTGGGATCCTCATAAGGAAAGGACAGAGGCAGGGCTGTGATGAGAAGTCCCTCTCCTTCCCTAGCTCTTTGCCTCAATTGGCTTAAAGATACAAATAGCCCTACATAGTCTCACAAATTCTTTCTACGAGTTGCCAAGTTGCGTTGTTTCCCACGGAACTGTAACATTTTATGAATAGTTATTTATGAGTGGTTCCACCCTAGTGGGAAAAAGATAGGTTACAGAGTGAAAAGTCCCTTTACCTCTCAACCTTTGATGCTTCATTGTCAAAATCAGGTAACAACCATAACCTCCGCACAGGATGTGCATGAGGATGCAATGAAGTGATGTGTCTGGACCATAGAGGTCCCCGTACAAACGTGATTTCGTTTTATGCCTGCAGGCAGCTCCAGTCATCCAAACAAGCTGACGGGGGCTTCCCTCCTTGCCTGATGGAGTGGTGAAGACAAGGGTCCCTGTAATCCCATGGGTATTCTCTCATGTATCCTTGCAGCAGGCCCATTTACATACTAACCCCATTTACAGACAGGGAACTGAAAGTTTGTGAAGTCAATTAAATGTAGGGCAAGTAGACTCTACACTGTCAGGAAAAGCTCCCAGTCTTGAAATTACAGCTAGAAGAACCCTGAGAGCGGGGGATGCACACACCACCACCTCGGCAGGCCTGGAACACGTTCCTGGTGCCCCACTTGGGCCAGTGGGGTGCTTCTCTGAGGGTGCCCAGCCTGACATCCAGCCAGTATTTAACTCCAAGGACAGGGAAGCCACAGGGAAGGATGGGGCCAAGAAAGAAGACACTGGGCCTGTTGTGGAAAACCCCACAGACTCAGAATGAAATTTTGGCTTTGGTTATTTTCTGGAGATGCTCATGCAGAAGTAATTGGGAAGCTGCTGCTAGCTGGAAGCTGGGGACCCCCAATCACAGTTCTTAACCCACCTGTTTATAAATAGGCGTTCACGTGTATGGAAAGCCAAAAGCGGCCTCCCACCAATCTTCCAGTAATTGCTCTGTGACCTACAGGGAGGGAAGGCAAGAAAGCAAACTTCAAAGGGCCTTTGAAAAATAACACTGACCACATGCATTTGAAAAGAGGTCAGTGTGGATTTGACAAAAGGCCAAAGGACATTTCAAAACACAGGGGGTGACTATTTGTTCCAAAACACACTGGGGAGTGTGCCCCGAGGATCTGTGGGGGTTCATGAGGTCTGTCCAGGAGAACTGTAGGATCCTTGTGCTTAGGCGAGTTTCAATTTTAGGGTGGGCAATGCAGAGTTCTGTTGATTACGGAGGGCCCAGTTTCCTAAGGAGGATGTGAAAATTAATTTGAAACTGAAGCTGTGTGCAAAGGTGTCTGAGGTTGTGACAGTCAGAGTTGCCAGCATTCTAGCTGGGATCCCACTAGCGTGTGACATCAGACAAGCAATCCAGGCAGCATGCCAGCCTCTCTACCTACAGACGGGAGCCCCTGCGCCTCTCAAAGTCAGATGACACACTTGGGATCATTTCAAGCCTTTCAATACTTTCAATGTCATATTATTCATTTTCCCCCATTAGCTTTTTTTCCTTGTCTTTAAGGAAAGTCTCATGAAAAGGGGAATTTAAATTCACACGAAATGAGGGGGGCCTTGGTCAGCTCCTCCTGAGAAACTGATGACTCGTTTCAGTTCTCAAGGGGCTTTCCTACTGCGGGAGGTGTCCCCAGTGATTCCACTCCTTCATTTCTGAAAAGGAAAAAAAAAACCCACCACAGCCTTGGCATTGGACATAGACTCGTCAAAAATGTCATGGCTTTGAGCATCAGTCAACACAAATGGTGGCCGCCTTTCATTTGGAGGCACCAGCGCCTGATTTCAACCAATGCAAGACTGCAAAGGCTTTGAGTTTTTATCAAGAATACATGTCAAGCTTTTCACATCAACCTGACTTTCTACTTTGGGCTCTGGATGAAATAGCCAGGGACTTAAAAACTCAGGAAGAGAGAGACCTCTCCCTCTATCCCAAAAAGAGAAGGGAAGAGGAGCCATACCCCTCCAAGAATCCCAGCTAGAGTGGCCGGCCTCGGGTTTGGAAGCCTGCATGTTACTTAACGTTGCAGATGTCTCTACCTGTCTTTGCCATGCAACACTGCACTCCCAGAAAATCAAGCACACGATGGAAAGCAATCACCTGATCGTCAATTTACCTACATGACAGCGTTAAGAAATAAACCAGAAGAATATTTTTCTTACTATTTGTAGAAATGAGGAGACATTGATGCAAAGGCAGACTGACACTATTTGAGTTGTAGAATGGATAGGGACATAAGGACATGTCTCTCAGGCCTCATCAAGCAGATTATTTAGTTTACTTATTTATTTATTTATTTATTTATTTTATTTTATTTTATTTTGTTTTATTTGAGACAGAATCTAGCTCTGTCGCCCAGGCTGGAGGGCAGTGGCACAATCTCGGCTAACTGCAACCTCCGCCTCCCAGGTTCAAGCAATTTTCATGCCTCTGCCCCCCAAGTAGCTGGGACTACAAGCGTCCACAACCATGCCCAGCTAATTTTTATATTTTTAGTAGAGGTGGGGTTTCACCATATTGGCCAGGCTAGTCTCATCAAATAGATGACATCACCCTCATGGACACAGTGACTGGCCCAGGGAGGAGCACGGGACACAAGCTAAACGAGTCAGACTGTTCCCTGGGCTCTTTCAGCCAGAAATGTCAGGGGAGGTGATCTTTCCTTATGTGGGCTGCTGTGCAAATATAAGGTATGCCTTGAGCTACCAATGGCTAATATGCCTGTCCAAGAAACACTGAGATAAAACACCGTAATGGCCCTTGGATCTAGCCATGTCCGAAGCTGTTATCATCTGTTTCTGAGTCTTACTTAAGCATTTTATGAGCCAATAGGTTCTTTCTTTCTTTCCTCTCTCTCTCCCTCTCTTATGCTACTTTGAGATAAGCTGTCACTTGCAAATAAAAAAAATTTACTAATATAAGTGCTTAGTCGTAAATAAGTGGGATTATGTGTAAAAAGTTGGCCGGGCGCGGTGGCTCACACTTGTAATCCCAGCACTTTGGGAGGCCGAGGCGGGAGGATCACGAGGTCAGGAGATCGAGACCATGGTAAAACCCTGTCTCTACTAAAAAATACAAAAAATTAGCCGGGCGTGGTGGCGGGCGCCTGTAGTCCCAGCTACTCGGGAGGCTGAGGCAGGAGAATGGCGTGAACCCAGGAGGCGGAGCTTGCAGTGAGCTGAGATTGCACCACTGCACTCCAGCCTGGGCAACAGAGTGAGACTCCATCTCAAAAAAAAAAAAAAAGTTTTACATTTTTATTCATCTATATATTTTGACCATGATTCAGAAAAAAAGTCCTAAGTGAAAACCATATACATTAGAAATCTGGAAATATGACTTTAATAAATATGTTGAGAGAAGTTGCCTGCTCGTTAGGTATTAATTTGAAGTTAATCTTTGGCCAAACACAGTCAAAATGGGGCTTTCCACTCTGGAATGGGTAATAGGATTTTGCTGTTTTGAATGCTATCCAAAGGAAACACTCCGAAAGAATAGAATGCTCAGTGGACCCACTCAGCCCTTCAATTCCAGAAGAGAAAAATGTTTACTGCTGTGGTATTACAAACTTATAAAAGCACTTTCATAAAACTGAAGTCCAGTGTTTTCTGGAGAATCTAATTACTGCTCTGCCCTCACTAAGATGTTTTGTTAATAACGAGCTCTCAGAAACCATGGCTCCATGTTCTGGCCTGCTGCTGTTGGTGGACCAGGATTCTCACTCATTCTCAGTTCACTACGGAGCATGTTAGAAGTTATCATAATCAAAGGCTATTGTTCAAACACTATGCACCAAACTCTGTCATTGGCACTGTCCTTACTACAATCTTGGGAGGTTGATACTCTGATAGGGAAATCCCAAGACAGTCAATGCCGGAGATCATAAAGCTATTCAATGAAGGAGCTGGAATTAGAGGTCCTAGCGCTGTGTTCCCAGGCCATTTCACTGTGGGTCTCACTTGGAAACGGTGAAGAAAAGCCCAGGCAGCAAAGGTGTTAGCCCTCAAATCACTGCCATTCCCACCTCTGCACTATCAGCCACATGAATGTCCTTCACTGAGATTCTATCACATAGTTATTGTAAGTCACGGAATGCTGGCTTTGTAAGGAACATGTGTGTCACCTGGGGACACCTTTATTTTACAGAAGGTGAAAAATAAGGCCCAGAGCGTATATTAAACTATTAAATCAGGACTGACCAGTAGAAATTATGGGAGGTAGATCCCAAGGCTAGATCATAAAAGGTATTGCAGCTTCCATCATGAACTTTGGGATCACACACTCTGGAGAAAGCCAGCTGCCACGTCAGGAAGAGACACTCAAGCTGCCCTGTGGAAAGTCCATGTGGCCAGGAACTGAGCTCCCCTGCCAATAGCTAAACCAATGGCACCAACTTTCCAGTTGTAAGCCATCTTGGAAACCAATCACCCAGACCTAGTTGAGCCTTCAGATGACAGCAGCCCTGGCTAACGTCTTATCTGCAACCTCATGAAAGACCTGAGCTACAACCACTCAGCCATGCCACTCCTAAACAGCTGGCCTTCAGAAACTGGGGGCGAATATATGATTATCATTGTTCAGGCAACTGAGTCTTCAGGAAATTTTGTTAAATAGCAATAGGTAACTAATGTGATGTCTATTTTAGCTGTTTAAGAGGTAATTCCAAATTCTTAACTCCATTCTGAATGGTTGAAAGTAGCAAATAAATGACTTCTGTGTGAGCAGATGGTCAGTTACTAACGTTACAGAATTGAGTAACGTAAAATTTAAAATGAACAAAAAGAAGAAAAGATAAGATGCTAAGACACTATGGAATCCAGGAAAGTTTAAGCACCCCAGCTTATCAGCCACAAGTCAAAGACCTGGGTTCTAGGTCTGGTTCAGGTACTGGTTTTGCAACACTGGACATTTGCTGCTTTAAGTTCCCTGTCTCAATTTCCCATCTGTGAACTAAACATAATACTGTAGCATTTGCCTTTTCTGTCTTAGAGATGGTATTAAAATGATTTAATCAGACCAAAGATGTGAAGGCCCTAGGAATACACATTCTGATGACAAAGCAGACTTCTCCACTTTTGAGGGTTTGAAAACACTTTTGATTTTTTTTAAACTGCATACATCCACTACCCCAACCCTCCTCATAATTAGAAAATATAGGAGACAAGTTTTTAAAACATAATAAAATATGTGTGCATATGTACACACATATATGTATACATACACACACATACAAATAACAGTAATTAACTAGAATTCTGAGAATTTTTGTTTTACTTAGACCTATAGATATGTAAACTTTGATGAATGAATGATTACTTTTGAAGGGAAAGGACCGTACCCCAGCTAGAATAGCTTGGACTAAAGCCAAGGGGGTGTGAATAACGTATCTAGAGGGGACATATTCAGAAGATGAACTGGAGAAATCAAGCGGTCCCAGAACACAGGTCACCCACTTCTATGTGGAAGAACCAGCTGTGAGTTCTAGCTTAGCCCAGCTTACTCCTAGCACTTCCTGGGCTTAAAACGCAACCACACATGGAGACTCACATGGCACCTGCTGAGAGAGCTCAAAGTTACTTAATGTACCCCTAAGAATGTTAAGTCTGAATTCCTACCTATTTGTGTCCAGGGAATGTGTCCAGGGGATCCCCTCACCCCAAAACCCAAGGACCCCCTTCCCAGCTCCTCCAGCCTGCTGCAAGCCTGAGCAGTAACATAGTGACCCAACTAGGGAGAATTAGGACCAAGCACCTGGAGTGACAGGTCCCCACCCCAGTTCCACGCCTCACTTTTCTCACTCCGGATTTCTAAGCCAGTCCAAAACTACACCCTCTCCTCAAAGAGGAGGGAGGCGGCACAGTTATTCTGTGAACCCAGCTCCCACCTACACATCCACTTTGGGTAATTTGGGGAAGTCAGCTTGAAACAAAAGCAGCACTTTCTCTGGATCCCAAGAGCAAGCCAGCGATTTCCTCCTCCCTTCATGGCATCCTCTGGCAACCTTCTTCCACTATTTCCTTTTGCTCAATTTTCAGCTAAACTTTCAAAACACTGTCCTATGAAACCGAAAATACGTTTTGAAGGAAGTCTTTGGGTTCTGGTGTACGGCCTGGCGCAAGGGCCCTCCCGCAGGTCTAAGGGCAGTTCAGACTCCAGCCATCATATTTGCTGTCCTTGGAGGGTGCTGTTGGTCAAGGCTGGCTGTGAGTTCATCACACATCCCCTTGGATGGGATGCCATTGAGGGGACAGAAGTATCTGACACTGGCCACTAAGATCTCCTTTTAATGGAGAATCCATCCTTCATGATACTTTAATATTCCTTTCTGGTAGCTAGTCCTTGGTTAGGAATTTTGTCTCTAACTCCACTGCAAATGATCAGAATGGATTATTTCCAGCCATGTGACTACTGGGCTGCCCAGAATTGGAGGGAAGGAACTAAAATATAAGAGTCAAGAGAGTCGAATTTTACCAACTTCACAATATGAGAATGAGTGCCTCAGTCTCCCTACCTGCCCACAAAGTATAGGATAGTTATTGAGTTAAGGAGAAAGACTAAACATTCCTCTTTTTAGCCCTTGCTCTGACTCAGTAATTTCTACCTAGTGTTTCAATATCATGGGAATTCTATAGATGAGAGGTCAGGCAAACCACAGCCACAGGACAGAACCCCACATATCACCTATTTCTATAAATAAAACTGTACTGGAACACAGCCACGCCCATTTGCTTTCATATTGCCTATGGCTGCTTTTGAAATATAACAGCAGAATTGAGTCATTGCAATAGAGACGGTGTGGCCAGAAAAGCCCAAAATATTTACTGTCTACAGAAAAGTCTGCTGAGCCCTGCCCCAGATGATGATGATGATGATGATGGCAACTCACACACCCCAGTTCTTCCATGTGCCTGGCATTGTTCTAGGTGCTTAGCATGTAATATCTCATTTAATCATCACACCAAACCTTGAGATTGTCTGATGAAATTACATCAACTCATAGATATGAAAACAGAGACAGAGAAAGAAAGTTCGGGAAACTTCTCCAATGTTCCCAATTTAATAGAGGCTGGGACTCAGTCCAGGGTACTTTGGGTCCAGGAACCATGCTCCTAATGGCTGCGCTATGCTGTTTGAAATTTCTGTCAGGCATTGACCTCATACTCGCCAGGCAGTGATTCCATTGACATTCATTTCACACTCCCCAAGCTGCCTTCAGATGCCTAATTCAATCCCCAGATACATCTATAAATAACAGGAAGGGACATCCCTGCTATAATTAACAAATTGGCACTTTGGAATGAGAATGATTTGAATGAGCCAACCCTTGGGAGTCTGAATATCTTTGATCACCAACAAAATTGCATTTCTGGCCTCAGTCCAAGAAGACCCCAGTGGTTTCACTCACACAATGGCACTTGGCCTAAGTGAGGTCTTTCCTGAGACACCGCCAGGCCCTCCAGCATGTGCTGCCTCCCTCTTCCTGGGGCTCTTCAAACCACAATCCTGGGATGACCTCACTTCCCAGGACTTCCACTAGGTTTTGACTTAGTGAGCCCATTGCAACCATGGTAAGGCAAAGTCCTTCCAGAACTAACCTCATTTTGTCTGTTGGCCTCAACTGGATGTTAACAATAACCTCTATTTTTTTTCTTTTTGAGACAGGGTCTCACTCTTGTCACCCAGCCTGGAGTGTGATGGCACAATCTTGGCTCACTGCAACCTCCTCTTCCTGGGTTCAAGCAATTCTCCTGCCTCAGCCTCCCAAGTAGCTGGGATTACAGGTGCCCACCACCATGCCTGGCTAATTTTTGCATTTTTAGTAGAGAGGGGTTTCGCCATGTTGGCCAGGCTGGTCTTGAACCCCTGACCTCAGGTGATCCATCCACCTCAGCCTCCCAAAGTGCTGGGATTACAGGCATGAGCCACCGTGGCCGGCCAACAATAACCTCTAGCAAATTAAATTCCTCCGCTGAGAGAAGAAATCACAATCTATTTATTTAAGCTCCTTGGCTTTGGTAAAACATGAATATTTCCATCCTGGAAGTGTTTCCTGAAGGATACCAGCCAACCAGCCATCAACAGCGGCTTTCAAAGCACCGGCTGGTGTCAATGTCCAACAAGAGGATGGCTTCTGAAAACAAGGCCATTTGAAGAGACATTTGGGAAGTGTTCATGCATCCTGATCCAACAGGCTGCTGGCTTCCTTCAGCTGTCGGCCCGAGTCCAGTTTTGGGCTTGACTTAAAAAGATTGAAATAGTCCCACTCATCCACACACACAGAGGAAGATCTGTTGCAGCTATTGGATCTAACAGAAGTGACGCACTGTCTCCCCTTCCCCCATGTTAAGAGTCAGGGAGGGATGTATGAGTGACCTTTGACATCTGTGGGCTTGCTGCTGTCAAGATAGACCATCGTCTTAGCCCTCAGTGGAACAGGCATTAGGGGCTGAAATGCCCTCTGTAGGTGTCATAATCAACTTAACTAACTTAGATGGAAAATGGTTTTCAGATACAAAAACTTCCTGGAGTATTTTTGTCTTAAAATGAATCCTTATGAAGAGCCAGAAAAGATATTTGAAAGTCTCTAACTCAAATCCTTTGTTTTGCAAACAAGAAACAGGAAATTCAGCAATGTTAAGTGATGTACATCTAAGATCATATGGTGATATTTAATATAGCTAGAGAAACCCAGTCTAGTTATCTAAATAGAAAATGAGCATATGCATTTGGTAAAGCAAATTCAGTGAAAAGTAGTATCATGCCCATCCCAGAACCCTTGTTCTCCTCCCCAGAGAGAGGCACACTTTATATTCTTCTACGTGTCCTTTCAGAAATATTCAAGACTGATGTAGTTTTGGTATATACAGTATAAACTTCTCTTCCACTAATCACCCAGTACATGTGATCATTGTGGTTCTAGCCCCGGATCATCTCCACTTATAAAAGTTGACTCAAACACAAGCAGCTCTGTTTGTATTGGTCAGACACTGCTGAGGCCTACACCCATTCTGCACATTTATTCATCTACCAGGTCTTTCATGGGTGCTGGACATGCTCCACAGTCATGCCTGTCTGCAGAACAAGGGTTCCAGCTGGCAGTACATGTGCTGCCCACGTAAAATTGGCCTAAATGGGCTTACACAATAAAACCCTGAGCCCCAGCAGTCACAAATGGCATTTAGTGATGTTGCCAGTCAGGGTGTGTCCTGGCACTCGATACTTCACCAAATTACAGAAGATCCTTTTTTGCTTGGACTCAATTCAGGAAATAATTTCCCCTGCCAAGAAGCATTGAAAATATCTCTCCTTTGACTGCAGCAAACCCTCAGAAGCAAGACCCAGAGTCCCGGCACAGGGGAGAGTGCAGAGTCTGCAGCCACCGCCAGAAGACCTTGCTGGGTTAACAGAGCAGCACCCGGAGTTCCGCAGAGCTGGACCAAGACACCATCCTCGGCCACCCACTAACAAACGCGGCACTAACAACTGCCACCTCACCATTTAACTGGCTCCCAAACGATGAATGCAAACTGAGCTATCTTAAGTTAAACTTGCCTCTTTCCATTGCCCAATGTGGGTGAGAATTCTGCTCTTGGAAACTCACTTCATGCAATTAAAAAAATGCCAACACTGATAACTCAAATAAATAACAACATAATCCATGCCTTTACTACTATTTAACTCAAACCCAGCTTATTTTTTTACTGTAACTTTTATTTTATCAAATCCAATTTAAAAGCAACCTAATAAATGTTTCTTTGGCAAGACTTTTCTGCCCAGGTTGGACATACTGTGGTATGTTTTTAATCCAGTGACTTCTGGATTAAAGCCACGTGCGTCATCTTTTTAAATGTTTTCCTGTAGGAAGCATATTCGTTTTCATTAATTTAAGAACCCTGACTATGAGATCACATTCAAAATTTAGGTCAGCTGCCTCAAAAATTTTTACTGCTATTTGATGCTACCAAAAAACAACAACAACAACAACAAATTTTAATAATGAATGGGGGCAGGGCCATTTCCATGGCAACATCTGCTTTCCCTTGATCTGCCCTTGCAATTCATCACCTAAGGTGCCCTGCAGAGGAGGGCCAATAAATGGTCATGTGATCTGAGGGTCCCAGGGAAATTCCCACAAACCTACTTCAAGACCCTGCCATGCTGTCTAAAATTCTAACAGTAAGGAGTTTCTCCTTTGAAGGCACCTTCTTTAAGGTAAATGCTCTCTACAAATAGCAATCCATGAACTTGATCCGCCAATGAAACAAAAAAAAAAAACTAGGCAGGAGTCGGAGCCCATGGTTGTGGGATCTTAGTACCCAGAACTATTCAGATCTCAATTAAATGGGTGCAGTAAGCAATGCCACACCTTTCCCATAGGCTGTTGCCAGGATTAATTAAGTTTAGTATTAACTACATGAAAGTGTGAGTTCATCTTTTTTTTTCCCAGACTCTATAGGAAAGAAGAGAAGAAAAGACCAAGAACTAGGAGGCCAGTGTTTCCAGAGGAAGAGGCTGCTCGACGACAAGGTGAAGTGGCCAGGAGCAAGCTTCGGATCCCTGTTTTGACTGCAGTGGCTCACAGAAGAGGCTGTGAGTCACTCAGTGGTGAGTGTTTTCTCCAGGGTCACCCTTGGAAGGCTCAGGATGTTCCCAGGGACTTCTGAGCACAGGCTGCTATGATGCTTTCTCTCTGACTTCTCCTAGATCTCTGGCAAGCCCTGCTCTTCGGTTTGTGCCACCTCTGAGGACAGCATGGTCCACAAGGTCACTCCCTGTTCTGAGAGTCAAGCCTCCCTGTCAGATCTTCCACCTATCACTGGGTGTGCCCTGCTTCTCCTGCTCCAGAAACTGCTGGGGCACAATACACTTGCCATGGTGGTGTGCCGCACCTATCAACCCTCATCTAGGTTTTAAGCCCCACATGCATTAGGTATTTGTCCTAATGTTCTCCCTCCCCTTCCCCCGCCACCACCGACAGGCCTCAGTGTGTGATGTTCCCCTCCCTGTGTCCATGTGTTCTCATTGTTCGACTCCAACTTATGAGTGAGAACATGCGGTGTTTGCTTTTCTGTTCCTGTGTTAGTTTGCTGAGAATGGTGGCTTCTAGCTTCATCCATGTCCCTGCAAAAGACATGAACTCATTCTTTTTCATGGCTGCATAGTATTCCATGGTGTATATGTGCCACATTTTCTTTATCCAGTCTATCATTGATGGGCATTTGGGTTGGTTCCAAGTCTTTGCTATTGTAAATAGTGCCACAATAAACATACGTGTGCATGTGTCTTTATTGTAGAATGATTTATATTCCTTTTGGTATACACCCAGTAATGGGATTGCTGGGTCAAATGGTATTTCTGGTTCTAGATCCTTGAGGAATCGCCATTCTGTCTTCCACAATGGTTGAACTAGTTGACACTCCCACCAACAGTGTAAAAGCATTTCTATTTCTCCACATGTTTACCCAATTTTCAAGTACCCAATATATTGTTATTAACTACAGTTGTCATGCTGTACAATAGATCTCCAGAACTTAATCCTCCTATCTAACTGAAAAGTTGTATCTTTGGACCAAAGTCTTCCAACTCTCCCCAACCCCTGGTAGCCACCATTCTACCCTCTGCTGCTATGAATTCAACTTGGTTAGATTCCACGTTCAAGCAAGATCATGCAGTATTTGTCCTTGTGTACCTGGTTTATTTCATTTAGCATAGTGTCCTCCAGATTCATTCATGTTGTCACAAAGAACAACATTTCCTTCTTTTATATAGCTGAATAGTACTCCATTGTGTACATGCACCACATCTTCTTCGCTCATTCATTCTCTGTTGGACACTTAGGTTTGTTCTATATCTTGGCTATTATGAATAGTGCGGCAATAAACGGGGTGGGGGGGTGCAGATCTCTCTTCCACATACTAATTTTATTTCCTTTGGATATATACCCAGTAGTAGGATTGCTGGATTGTATGATAGTTCTATTTTTAATTTTTTTAAATAAAAGAAACACCCCTAATTCCCTGAAGTGATTCCTTACTTATTAATCACGCATTGATTGACTCAGAGCTCATTTGAACCTTTTGGTGTTTTAGTCTGCACCACCCCTTCGTGACTGACTTCCACACACTTCCTTAATGATATTTAAACAGTGAATTCACTTTCTTTGTCCCTGCCAACATCAAGGGATACCCTCCTTGTTCTAGTATGCTAAGTAAGTCTGATTTGAGTTGCCTCATGATTTTATATTCTTATCATGCCCACTCCTAACTTGCTGGAGTGAAAATCCCAGGTTTTGAGAAACTACCCTTGTCAGGAAGCTGTTGCCTCCCCTGGATTCAGGTCCTACTTCAAATATGCCCCAAGTCTAACCTGATGACTTCAAAATGCAGCCATGAGACTAGCAGGCATTTAGCGGGTCTAGACAGGAAATCCGGAGACCAAAACCAACCATCAGGATAAATGAATACTTCTCCATGGCCTAAAATGAGGGAGCACACAGGGAAACCTCGCCCTTGCAGATGACTTTCAAGTCTTCCACGCAGCAAAATTGCAAGCTAGTAAAATGTTTAAAAGCTCTGACAAAGTAGTGGAGAGTAGGCAGGAATGATAGTTGTACTTCTCTGGAAGTATTTTGAGATTACAGTTTTCCCTTAAAATGACTTCCAGAAAGTCAACTTTACTATTTTGCGAGATAAAGATCTCCAATCTATCCATGACAGCCCTGAAAAGCAACCCAGGGGTCACTGTGACCATTTCCTGGCAGCATCCCTCCTGCATTGTCCCACCCTAGTGAAAGGGCAGTGCAGCCGGCTGCTGTCAAGCCCGCATCCTGTGTTTACACAAAACCCAGCTTCAGCCACATTTGGAAAACTGCATGAACTTTGGGTTACCACATCTAAAAACAACACACCATTCAGCTAAAGGAAGTTCTCAGAGGCACAGTGATTGATTGGAAGATGTGTGCATGGTGTGGGATAAACACCAGACTGGAAGAGCTCAGGGAGAAGCCTGGCGAGGCCACTGACCATGCACCACACTGTGGCCCCAGGCAGCCGTTTGCCTTCTCAACCTCTGTTTTCTTCAGGATCGAGAGGACTTGATTAGGTGACATTGGTAAAAGGGCTTTTCATGACGGCTGGGATGTAGTGAGAGCTCAGAGAAGCCTCCTTTTCTTCTTAATGGGAGGTATGCTGCAGGAAAGTGTTCTAAAATGTTGAGGATTCCTCAGCCAGAAAAGATCAAGGTGCTGGGGATATTAACATCATCAAAAACCCCAGGGAACTGTGGAGGATTCTCCATTCTCCCCAGCACCCTTGAGAAAACAGCCCATGCCCTCCTTCCCCCACCTCCAGACAGCAGCCCTGGCTTGAAGCAACAAGTATACCCTGCGGCTATTCAGGACAAGAGAGAGAGACCGCGCCACCAGGAAGCAGAGGACAGAAGCCTGGCCAGAGGCAGCCACCATGGAGTCTTTGAGGGCTTTCTCTTTCCCCCATCCGCAGCACCAACCAAAGCGGAGGTGTGAGCCCGGGGGAGACAAAGGAGGTGTGACGTGGCCAACCCCCCACATCCACAAGCACACAGCAGTGAATCAAAAGAAAGAACTAGATCATGAGATTAAAACTTTAAGTGAACAAGAGCAAGTCTTATGAGAACACATGGACACAGTGAGGGGAACATCCCACATGGGGGCCTGTTGGGGAAGTGGGGAGTAAGGGGAAGGAAAGCGTTAAGACAAATACCTAATGCATGCAGGGCTTAAAACCTAGATGAGGGTTGATAGGTGCAGTAAACCACCATGGCACATGTATACCTACATATGTAACAAACCTGCATGTTCTGCACATGTATCCCAGAACTTAAAATTTTTTTAAAAAGTAAAATTTTAAAAAATCAGAACTAGAATGCTCTAATAACCCAACCTTTGTGAAAAGTTGTAAAACTAGACCAAAGACTCGGTAGAGTGGTTCCCCCACACACCAAGTGGACAAGAGGCATATCAGGATACAGCTGGGTGTGGTTATATAAAAAACAAAATCATGGCAAGGCTTTGCTCCCAAAGATGCCTCACTAAAGCCGTAACACAATTAGTGACAAAAAATTTTTTTGCCCAACACTACATATATGACTACACAAACTTATAGCTGAGGTCACAGGGAACTATCATGAGGGCGCCCGCAAGGCAAGTAAGCCGTGATCTTATCCTGGACATCTTTGTGACGTGGACACCAATGCCTCCTGCTGAAACCCTCCTCCATCCTTGACATGAGCTCTGCAAACCATCTCCTTGCCTTCCAAGCCCGCCTCTTTATTATTTTTCTATTTCAATAGTTTTAGGGGAACAGGTGGTTTTGGTTATATAGATAAGTTCTTCAGCAGTGATTTCTGAGATTCTGGTGCACCCGTCACCTGAGCAGTGTACACAGTACTCAATGTGTAGTGTTTTATCCCTCACTACCCTCCCACTTTTCCCCCTGATTCCCCAAAGTCTATTATATCATTCTTATGCCTTTCAAGCCTGCCTCTTTAACTGTGGGCATTCCCCCAAGATTTCATTCTACTTTCTGCTATACTTTCTCTCAGAAAGCATACCCATGATTATTGCTTTACTTACCAACCCCATATGGAGAGCTCTTCACTGTAGGTGTGGCTTCTACTGCTTTCTATGCTTATGTTTATAGATGAACTCATAAGACTTGTATCCGCAGCTTAAAATTCAATGACAAGAAGGGAGCATGTTTTTACCTATGCTGGCAGATTCTTCAGATGCATTATTCAAAATTCCAGGCATGCTAACAAACAGAGAAAAAGAGAGTTTCCCAAACTTCCAATGATTGCTAAATGTGTCTATAACAGAACTTAGTCCAAACAGCTGAACTTCAACCTAACATTTCAGCCTACATTAAACATGCTACATAGTCTGCTAAGAAGAGTAATACTGCAGTGACTAGAGGAAATAGAAAGTGGTGGGCATGTTCCAGTCCTCCCTTCCTGAGTAACTAGCCCAGAACTTAGAGGTTTAAATTAAAAATATGTTATTTTACCTCCGAATTTTGTAGGTCAGGAATTTGGACAGGGCTCATCTGAGTGGTTCATCTGTTCCATGTGGCATCAACAGAGTTGACTTGGTGGCACTGGGCTAAAAGATGGTCTGGTCTGGAGGGGCTCTCATACATCTGGCACCTTGGCAAGGATAGCTGGAAGACTGGGTTCAGCTGAGACCCTCAACTGGAGCACTTACCTGGGGTCTCTCCAGCATGGGAGCCTCAGAGTAGTTGGATTCCTTCAATGGCCCCTCAGGACTCAAAGAGCAAGTGTTCCATTCAAGAGTTCCAGCTGCAAGCTGCAGGGATTCCCAGAAGTCCCAGAAAGTCACTTCTGTCTCATTCTATTGGTCAATCAAGTCACTAAGACCACCCCGGATTTAGGAAAAGAGGATTTAAACTCCATTTTTCAATGAAAGAAGTAGCAAAGAATTCATGGGCATCTTTAATCTACCACAGACTCTATTTTTATCCCTTTCACAATGTTATACTTGGATTAAGTACTCACAGGGCCAGTTGGTTTGCTCTGTAGATCATGTCACATCATATCTGCACTGCCCTCCAGCGATGTAATAAATCTTAGTACTGTAGCAGAATCAGAGGTTCAATATCACCTTTAGGGCTGGAAGAATTAATGAATGTTAGAAAAAATATCACAGCAACATTGACATTAATATCCATTAGAATCATTATATTCTTGACAATTATGTTTTAATACATAGGGAAGAGGACAGCAAATTATGATGGTAAGAGTATGAAGTTTGCAGTCACAACCCACCTCAGCTCAAGTCCCTGCTCTGTCATTTACCAGCCTTGTAAATTTAAGCAAGGGACTGAAATTTTCTGATCCTTGGCTTTAAAATGAATACAACACCTGTAGTAGGTGTCTCAGGAACCCCTAACTCTTGAGCTATGTCCATTCCTTCAAGAAAAAAATTGTGAGAGAACTTGTATGTACTTTTGAGAAAGTCCTGGTGGACACAAACTCCATTGGCCATGGCAGGTGACCTCCATAAGTCACCCTTAGCATGGTGTTTCCTTAATTGGAAACACCAATTAAGACCAGGCAGGGAGACTGGGCCTGTCTCCCTGCCCCCTCATCCTTGCTTCCTGGAATCACTTCCCCCATAAATTGCCTGCATCCAAGTCTTTACCTCAGGATCTACCTCCAGGAGAACCAAAACCAAGGGAATTCTTACCTTACAGGATTGTTCTAAGTGTAACATAAATCCCAAACATAGAAAATGCCAGGCACAGAGCCTGGTACCTCACTGTCTCTCATTGATTCCCTGCCATTTTCATGGGTCCAGACCACTCATCTTTCCCCACACCTGGCCAGCCCTTTCCAGCCCTGCTCACTGCCCAGTCTGTTTCTCCGAATAGGATATCTCGCCCTCCTCTGAGGTGTTGAAATCTCACCCACCCTTAAACATCCTTCTCTGACCTCCCTGGGTGGGGGAAATCCCCTGGTTATACCCACTTACAGCAAACACAGCTCTCTCCGTCCCTACACTTTCCACAAGTTTACATTTTATCGGGGTCATTATATTATCTTTGTCTGTCTTCTTCATGAGACTTAAGCTCCCACAGGACAGGGGACATGTCTGCTTTTCCTAGCCAAGAAAGGAAAAATTACTATTTGTTGAATGAATGAATGAATGAATACACAAGATGTTCTTTCTCCTGTGATTTATGCACTTACCTTGTCCTCTTTCCTATTTGCCCTCCACCACTGACACACGTAGCCACCCTGGACATCACTTGTCCCCTCCTGTGTTCCCATGGCATATTGTGGTAACTTGCATTGAACACATTCTCCTCTGTGATTCAGTTTAGATATTTTTGCTTATTTGGTTGTTTGTTTTTCTTTTTCTTTTGTTCTTTCTTCCTTCCTCCCCCCCTCTCCTTTTTTTCTTGTTCTCTTTTTTCCTTCTTTCTTCCTTTTTCCTCCCTTTCTTCCTCCCTCTCTGCTCTCATCTTTATTTTTCTTTCTTTCTTTTTCTCCCACTCTTTCTTTTTCCTCTCTCCCTCTCTCCTCTATTCTCCTTCCTTCTTTCTTCCTTCCTTTCTTTCTGAGAGTCTCAGCATAAAAGCATAAGCCATGTGCTCAACAGGAACTCAGGTATGTAAGTGTCAACCCACCCTGGGTCTTGTCTGACTGAGCACTCTGGGACTGTTGTACTGCATGTAGAGCTGATATTTTGCCTTACCCCAGATTCACCTCCTTTCCAAAATCAGGGAGCACTGGCTGCCCCTTAACCTTTAAAACAACATCCCCACTTGGGGAAGAAGTTGCCCCAAGATAAGGAAAGGCAGGCCTGGGAACCAGATCATGGATCCTTGTTGCAGAGCAGAGGGACAGATCTGAAGGCTCGTATGGCATGGCCATCCTGCTGTCTTTGAAGTATTTTGCTAGGTTCCTAGGAAACTGGGACTGTAATTGATGAAAATAGAAACCCTTTTAAAAATTCTGCACTAATGTATAGTAGAAAATTGAGTGCTTAAGACTGGGATGGCTCCCTTAGGGACAGAGAAGCCCATATGGCAAATTCCAGTTGATGAAACTTAAGCACAAGCCTTCAGGGAGCCCAGGGAAGGGCTTCCAGATACAGGTAAAAATGTGGCTGATGTTTTGCTTTCCCTTCTGCATGCCAGGAATGTAGACACTATGTCTGACACTCCAACAATCATCTTGTGACCATGAGGAAAAGGCCAAACCAAAAGAGGCACTGACCCTGACATTGTTGATGTCCTGCAGTCCTGTGATGATGTCATGCCCACTCATTCCACAAGCTTTTGGAGAGGAAGGAAGCACTGTGCTGTCCACTGGTGTGTCTTTCCCAACCTTCACCAAGTGCAGCATCTCATAATAGCTGTTAAATAGATTTTTTAAAATAAATCTGCTTTTGAGATACAACAAAAAAGAAAACTTTAGGCCAATATCCTTGAAGACTATCAATGCAAAAATTCTCAACAAAACACTGGCAAACCAAATCCAGCAACACATCCAAAAGCTTATCCACAATGATCGAGTAGGCTTTATCCCTGGGATGTAAGGCTGATTCAACATATGCAAATCAATAAATGCGATACATCACATAAACAGAACTAAAGACAAAAACCACACGATTATCTCATAGACATAGAAAAGGCTTTCAATAAAATTCAACATCCGTTCATGTTAAAAACTCTCAGTAAACTAGGTATTGAAGGAACATACCTCAAAATAATAAGAGCATATATGACAAACCCACAGCCAACATCATACCAAATGGGCAAAAGCTGGAAGCATTCCCCTTGAAAACCAGCACAAGACAAGGATGCCATCTCTCACCACTCCTATTCAACATAGCATTGGAAATTCTGACCAGAGCAATCAGACAGAGTAAGAAATAAAGGGCATCCAAATGGAAAGAGAGGAAGTCAAACTATTCATTTGTGGACAACATGATCCAATATCTAGAAAACCCCATAGCCTCAGCCCAAAAGCTTCTTAAGCTGATACACAACTTCAGCAAAATGTCAGGATACAAAAATCAATGCATAAAAATCACCAGCATCCCCATACACCAACAACATTCAAGCTGAAAGTCAAATCAACAATAAACTCCCATCCACAATTGCCACAAAAAGATGAAAATGCCCAGGAATACAGGTAACCAGCGAGGTGAAAGATCTCTAAAAGGAGAACTACAAACCACTGCTCAAGGGCATCAGAGATGCCAGTTGTGGTGGCTCATGCCTGTAAACCTAGCACTTTGGGAGGCCGAGGCAGATGGATCAATTGAGGTCAGGAGTTCAAAACCAGCCTGGTCAACAGGGGAAATCCTGTCTCTATCAAAAATATAAAAATGACCTTGGCACTGTGGTGCGCAATTGTAATCCTAGCTACTCAGTAGGCTGAAGCAGAAGAATCATTTGACCCAGGGAGGTAGAGGTTGCAATGAGCAGAGATTGCACCAATGCATTCCAGCATAGGGGACAGAGTGAGATTCGTCAAGAAGGAAGGAAGGAAGGGAGGGAGGGAAGGAAAGGAAGGAAGGAAGGAGAAAGAAAGAAAGAGGAAGAAAGGAAGGAAGAGGAAGAAAGGAAGGAAGGAATCAGAGATGACACAAACAAATGGAAAAACATTCTATGCTCATGGATAAGAAGAATCAATATCATTAAAATGGCCAAACTGTCCAATGCAATTTATAGATTCAATGCTATGCCAATTAAACTGCCATTGACATTATTCACAGAACTAGAAAAAACTATTTTAAAATTTATATGGAACCCAAAAAAAGCCTGAATAGCCAAAACAATCCTAAGCAAAAAGAACAAAGCTGAAGGCATCACACTTCCCAACTTCAAACTATACTACAGGGCTACAACAACCAAAACGCATGGTACTGGTACAAAAACAGACACATAGACCAATTCAATAGAATAGAGCACCCAGAAATAAGACCATACACCTACAACTATTTGATCTTTGACAAACCTGACAAAAACAAGCAATGGAGAATGGATTCCTTATTCAATAAATGGTGATGGAATAATGGCTAGCCATATGCAAGTTAAAACTGGACCCCTTCCTTACACCATATACAAAAATTAACTCAAAATGGTTTAAAGAGTTAAAAGTAAACCCCAAAACTATAAAAACCCTGGAAGACAGCCTAGGCAATATCATTCATGATATAGGCATGGGAAAACATTTTATGACAAAGATGCTAAAAGCAATTGCAACAAAAGCAAAAATTGACAAATTGAATCTAATTAAACTAAAGAGCTTCTGCACAGCAAAAGAAACTATCAACAGAGTAAACACACAATCTATAGAATGGGGGAAAATTTTTGAAAACCATGCACCTTACAGAGGTCTAATATCCAGCATCTATAAGGAACTTAAACAAATTTACAAGAAAAAACCAACCCCATAAAAAGTGGACAAAGGACATGAAAAGACACTTTTCAAAAGAAGATATACATGTAGTCAACAATCATATGAAAAAAGCTCAGCATCACTGACTATTAGAGAAATGCAAACCAAAACCACAATGAGATACCATCTCACACAAGTCAGAATGGCTATTACTAAAAAGCCAAAAAAAAAAAAAAAAAGCAGATGCTGACGTGATTGCAGAGAAAAAGGAATACTTACACACAGTTGGTAGGAGTGTAAATTGGTTCAACCACTGTGGAAGACTGTGTGGCAATTCCTCAAAGACCTAAAGACAGAAATACCACTCAACCCAGCAACCCCTTTATTGGGTACATTCACAGAGGAATATAAATCATTCTATTATAAAGACACATACACCCGTTATGTTCATTGCAACACTATTTGCAACACCAAAGACATGGAATCAACCTAAATAACCATCAATGATAGACTGAAGAAAATGTGGTACATTTACACCATGGAAAACTATGCAACCACAAAAAGGAACAAGATCATGTCCTTTGCAGGAAAATGGATGGAGCTGGAGGCCATTATCCTTAGCAAACTAACACAGGAACAAAAAACCAAATACCGCATGTTATCACTTATAAGTGGGAGCTCAATGATGAGAACACATGAACACATAGAGGGGAACAACACACAATGGGGCCTATCAAAGGGTGGAGGATGGGAGGAGGAAGAGGATCAGGAAAAATAACTAATGCGTACTAGGCTTAATACCTGGGTGATGAAATAATCTATACAGCAAACCCCCATGACACAAGTTTGCCTATGTAACAAACCTGCACATGTACCCCTGAATTTAAAATAAAAGTTAAAAGCAAATCTGCTTTTAAGCTAGAAGAAATTGAGAAAATGCTGGGCTATTGGAGAAAAATTGTGATTTAGTTAAAAGTTTTGGTGTAGGTATTGTCAGTTGGCATGAGAAAGTCAAGAAACTCGTGCCCCCCCAAGCCACCCCACCCTACCACCAGATTGTCTGTATTTCAGGGATGGGGATGCAGAGAAAAGGGAAGCTGAAGGTAACCCCTTCATAAATTTTCTCCCTTGGAAGATTGACATTTCAAGTGTGTTACAGAAAATTTTTAGCTAAAGGGTTAAAAGAAGAAGAAGGAGGAGAAATATATATACAAAATGCGCTGGTCAGACCATGAGAAGTCTTATCGGGATCCTTTATCTCCAGGAGGTGTCTGAAATCAACCCAGCCTTTTGACTTTGAAGATACATCTCCTGAGTTTCCCCAGGATGGACATTGCTGAGGAAAAGCTGACTCAGAAAGACAAGGCAGGTCCAAGTGTTTGCCGAGAAAAATGCACTCAGCACTCTACATAATTCCCAAAGGACTTTCTTCTAAAAATATTTTTATTAGAGTCTGAAATAATTTAATCACAGGCTTGTATTTAGTCAGAGCTCAGCAAGTACTCCGTGCTGAACAGCGATATTCTTTCAGGCTTTTAAACAGGAAACTCTGAATCCAGAGAACAGAAAACACAGAACCGTCCCCATGATGACTTAGAAAAGTTATCCTCTGCTCACACCAAACTCCCAAGTGTTCCCTACTTCATTGGGAATACATGAAGGTTGAAACTAAAGGGGAGAACTTGAGGGTTCTTTTCCCAATTAGATAAAGGAGCTCAGGGCTGCAGTGCCATTGACAGCCTGGCAGCAGGTAATCTTAAAGAGAAAGAAGACTGATAACTGAGCAGGAGGGAATGATTCCTGGGCTACTAGTCAAATCTTCTCCTTAGATTACAGGGAAGACCTTCCTTGTTAGCTGTGAGAACATCACACCTCCGACGGATACCAAGCACCACTATATTTCATCCATTCATTCATTTGACATGTCTTTGACACTGGGAAACCTGTAGACCTCGGCTTTCCAAACAGCATCAATCAGGCTGGATTCCTCTCAGGGATCCAGGGGAACACACAGATAGTTAAACAGACCACTGGGGGAAAACACCGGGACATGGACACGCCAGCAATAAGTACTGAACTTCCTAGATGGACGTGGAGGTGTGGGACAGGGACTTTGCCTTGCTTGTCTTTAAAATCAGAAATACAGGGTGTTTTGGCAAGTCTAAATTTACTGATTTTAAAGCTCCCACAAGGAAGACCCACATGAGACAAAAATCTAGAGGAGTATGCTAGGATAAAGCAATAAGTGAATGAATGAATTTCTGGTACAAAAAGCAAAGGGCCCGGAGTACCAGACCACAGGTGTTAGAAACAGAAGAAGTCAAACCAGGGGTTCCAGCCCATGCCACTCATTAGAATCACCCAGGACCCCAATCACTTACAGCAGAGCCCCTGGGCATGGGTCCAGACACCAGTGGCATTGTTGTTTCACCTCTCTAGATGATTCCAGTCTGCCACTGAGGACCCACGCTTAACTGGTACGCAGTCACTTGAGGCATACCTCTCCACTTCCAAAAAATATCTAAGCAACAGAAACACTGTACAGCATCTTGAACATTTAAAAGCCGAGGAAGAGAATTGCATACTGAGGAGTACACGGCAAGAAGGTCATCCTCACCCAGGGGTGGAAGCACTGTGAGTGATTTGCCAAGGGTGATTTTGCACCTGGAGTGGGGCTGGGGAAGAGCCCCCTTCTCAGAAAAGGTGCAGAGGCCTAGAAAGTTCCATACCAGGAGATCATGGTCCCTGTTGGCTTAAGGACAACAGACTGGGGAAGCTCTGTCACTAAGACAGAAGCCAAATCATCATGGGCTTATGGGAAAAACACGGTGAGAAGATCCGAATATGCTAGATGGGGAGGAAAGGTGCCAAAAAAGGCCTGAAGCCTGGGAGACTGGGGAGCTACCCCTGAAGATTATTCAAGAAAGCCCAGGGTCCCAAATGCTGAGATAAGATGCACGGTGAAAGTTCCCCTAGATGTGACAAAGGTGGTACTGTCACTAACTCCTGCTGGAATAATTGACCAAAGACAGCTTACATTCCCAAGTCATGGGTTCTAGACTTGACCATAGAAATCGAGGTGCTCCCACTGACAGCAGGAGTAAGAATGTCCTGGAGGGCTTGCAGAACAAGGATACTGGGCCACCCTGTGGTTCTAATCAGCAAAGGGATGCTGATGATACCAGACTGAGGTCCACCTGCATCCCCCATTCTTCCCCCTGATATCTCCGAGCTGCTGCTGTGGTCACTGTTACTACTGGGTGTGGATTCCTGGGAGCAACATTTGTCCAGAAAACCTGCTCCAGGGACCAGAGAATGGCTTGTCTTAAAATTCATTGCAGGTGGGGTCAGGGCTGTGCTGATCTTGTATAAATGCCTGGGACACATTAAAAGGGGACATGCGAGGCCAATGCAATACCCTAAGGAGCCACACCCTTCCCTGCAAAAGATGGAAGACAGCCTTGACTGCAGTCCCCTCTCCTGGATGGAGCAGCCTCTTTGCTGGGATGGAGCAAGAAGGAATTGTGGAGAAACTCAGGCTTTAATTTTAAAATTTTTGAGGCTTAGTGTACATCCTCTTTAGATATTGCCCAGGCTACAAATACAAGAGTACATTTCTATGCAGCACTAAGCTTTTGCTGCTAATGCTTGTAAGGTTTTATGGCAGTTGTTTTACCATGCTTCATAAAGGATATTTGGTATTCTTGACAAAATAAAATAAAATGAAATTGGGAGCATATTTATTTTGTGGGCTGTTTACTTTTGGCCACTTAATTTCCGTGCAGAGCTTCTGATGAGCTGTAACAGACAAGGCAGGATGTAATTGTGTTGTAGGACTTTGTCCTTAGTTCAGCTAACAGCCAGGTTCTTGTCACATGGCCATGAGAGATTAGGCTTGCAGACACTTTGAAGGGTGAGAAAAATGGAATTTATTGGGCAAAAGAGGGGGAAAAAGAGAAACAGGGACCCTCCACAAAGGCAGAGCGCTGCTAGCGTGCTTCCCGCCTCGCAGATTGAATCCCTGGTTCCACCCAGGAAGAGGACAAGCCAGGCTCCTCCCAGCTGCAAATGGCTTGAACTTTCCAAGACTCCACCCCAATGCGCAGGCCTGTTGGAGTTTTTCCGGCAACCCCTTTGCACTTGGCTGTCCCAATTGTATTAACCATGTGTTTCTGATGCTTTGATACGTGGGACCTTGTTGCTCTGATACCTGGGCCTTTCCCTGGTTTAGCCAATTCCTAGAGATAGTAAACAACTTGCCTGCTTCTGCAACATGCTTTTCAAATGCAAATCGACCAATCCAGAGCCACACCCCAACCACCTCTTTTATGGAACTCTGACCCTCAGAGTCACTGTCCATGCCCAGTGAGGGACAGCCCATGCCCCAGGAGCCCAAGGAAATCATTCAAACCAGCCAATCCTAAGCCTGCCTACCCTGCCTCACCCACTCCTTCCCACAGAAACCGCCACAAAGGCTCTCGCCCACACCTTCCCCTCACTCCCTCAGCCTCCTGATCGGCCCTAGTGCTTCTCCGGGCACCCTCCCAACCGCCATGGTGTGGTGTGCCCCTCCTGCTGGGATCTGGGGGATACCACTGTCTTTTCAATGGCTATTGTCTCCTGATCTGTTGGCCTCACCAAACCTGAATAATAAAGCCTATATTTGAAAACAGCAATTTGGGGTGGGAAATATAACAAGGTGAACGGTCACCCTGAGGTATAGCATGGCTTTGAGACTAATTTAATTCACAGTCTGTTCTTAGCTGTTTCTGTGCTTTCTGGGGGCTAAATCCACATTGCCCCTGCAGTGGGCTCAGAAGGATCCAGGGACACACACTCTTATTTCCTGGGAGAGCAGCCTCAGGCCCAGCGGCAGGACTGCACACTGGACGCCTCACCTCCATCCAGTAGGACAGTGACGCCTTGATTGGTCACAGGCCACAGGCTAGGAGAACAAAAAACTGGGAAATACTGTAGGAGAGAAGGTCACTAGGTTCCTACTTCCGATTCTTCCTTCCCTGTGAAGGAATCTTTATTACAGTCCCCCTGGTCACCCAGATTCCAGATGTATCTTCTACCGGTTTCAGGAGATGAACTCTTCGTGGTAGCTAGTCTGCCCCTAGGAAAGCAAATATTTGCTCTGCTCCTAACTGTAACCTTGACTCAGACCAGCCCATACTTGGGCCAGCTGTTTCTCAGCTGTTGAAACCTGGGATTTGGTATTGAGAAGCCCATTGCTGCTGCACATCTAAACCACACTCTCTAGGAGGTAATTTTTAAATTAGGTGAGCTTCAGTTTCCTTACCTCTAAAATGTGAATTATAATCTTTGCCTGGTGGATTTTTTTTTTTTTTTTTGAGGATTCAGTTGAGCATAACATGTAAAATCTTGCACTTTGTAGACATTTAGATGTTGGTTTCCCCTCCTTCATTCTTGCTTTATTTCTCCCACTCTTTTTTATCTAAAGCCTTCTCTCCCCTTGTCCTGGAAGCTGGCTGAATAGTAGTCCCTGGCCCCTGAAGCTCGGCCTCCACCAGGGATCCGATAGCTGTAGTCGGGGCAGTTTCTGAAAAACCACTGGGCAGTGGGTTCTGAGAGTTTCTTTGTAGGAGGTTTTGTTTTGCTTTGCTTTTCTGAAGAATGAGGAAGTGGGTTTTGCAGGCATGCCAAGGGGGAGGAGAACGTGCTGGTGCCTGAGCCCTGTGGGAGGGGGCTTCTAGCCCACCACCCCTGCTTCGAGGACTGGCTGAACCCATGAGCCAAGAAAGGAGGAGCTTCCAGGAGTGCACAAGCTGGCTCCAGCACCGAAGCTGGCAGAGGCTACAGCCCAGGTGGCGTCTGGATGGCTTCTCCACTGGTGGCAATGCCTTCTTGGAGCCCAGTAGCAGTAACGAATAGCCCTGAAGGGTGGCATGGGCAGAGATGCCAATGGGTGAGGACCTCAAGAACAGGAAAGCAACCACAAAACACGAAGCACCTTTGCGTGTCCAAGTGAACTATTGGCAGGACGTCATGGAAAAAACCAATAAGAGTTGAGTGTAGAGACAGGAGCAGAGAAACTTAGCTGAGTCCCGCTGATGGGACCCATTTGCTCACACAGGCTGGAAAAGTCCAAGTGACACATGCTGTATCCATTCTGCAGACACTTCTTAAATGCCTGTGCCACAGCAAGACACAGTGCCCGGTGCTGGGCTGCATCAAGGAAAGAGAAGGCTCCCGCCTTGAGGAACTTACAAGAAACACACATCCCACCTTTTCTGTGAAAGAGTCCCTATATATTCCCATAGCATTCAAAATACTTGAGAGATCACATTTATTCTTTAGTTCATAAATTATTCTTGGCTTCTGTTGTTGATGTCTGCTCTCATCCTTAGTTCTTGCAGAAGTAGCATTTATCACATAAGACGTGTGTTTTTCCTGTGGGCAGTGCATGGAAGTGTGAGGTTTCCAAAAACTATTTATCACCCCCTCTCCCCAGCTTTTGTAGGGTTGGGGGTGAAAAAATTCACCTTCAGAAAGTTAAAACAATAGAATCAACAAAAAATAGAGGAGATAGGCCACTTTAAGAAAAGAAACCACATTGTTTCACTTGTCCATCTGTTTGTGTGTTCAAATTGGACTTAGGGACACAGAATTAGGTTAGTCATAATCCTTGGTTCAAGACACAGATTCTATATTGGTCCCTGAATAGCTTGTTTTTTTATCTGTTTGTTTATTAATGAAGTAAACAATCACAATCTACTACCTAACATGAGATCTAGAACTTAATGAAGTTTATGTTTTCCTAACCCATCCCAACCCTGATGTAATTACTATCCAAACACACACACACGAACACACACACATATCTATATTTAAGAGCATATATATGATAAAAACTACATTTTAACCGTGTGTGTGAACATACATGAAGATGCTTTCACATATTTGAGAGAAAGCATATTAACTTTAGTTGTTTTCACTGTATGTAAAAGGACATCATTCTAAGAAATGTTTCTGGGACTTATTCAATAATATATATCTAAGATTCATCCATATTGTTCCATGTTGTTTTTTACTGTAGTGCATTTTATTACTTGTAAGAGCCACACATTCTCTTGTCCAGCGGGTATTGAGTTGTTTCTACATTGTATTTTACTCTTTATTATGGAAGTTTTCAAACATATACAAAAGTAGAGAGAATGATACAAGGAAGCAGGGTGCAGTCATCACCAGGGCCAACAGTTATCAACATTTGGCCAATCTTATTTCATGTATTCTCCCATCCACCACTGGATAACTTTGAAGCAAATCTCAGACTTCACCCATAAAAAATTTAGTTTGCCTTGGCCGGGCGCGGTGGCTTATGCCTGTAATCCCAGCACTATGGGAGGCCGAGGCCGGTGGATCACGAGGTCAGGAGATCAAGACCACGGTGAAACCCCGTCTCTACTAAAAATACAAATAAAATTACCCGGGTGCGGTGGTGGGCGCCTGTAGTCCCAGCTGCTCGGGAGGCTGAGGCAGGAGAATGACGTGAACCCGGGAGGCGGAGCTTGCAGTGAGCCAAGATCATGCCACTGCACTCCAGCCTGGGCGACAGAGCAAGACTCCGTCTTAAAAAATATATATATATATTTAGTTTGCCTCTTGGATAATAACCTTTTTTTAATGTAGCAATGCAAATATCACACTTATTCCTTAATATTAGCATAAATCCAGCACTCAAAATTCCCCGATTGTCTCGCATCTTTTCTACCTGTGTGACCCCCCACTTCTGCAATAGTGGAGGGGAGGAAATGCGTAACCTGTGAGGTCAAGGCAGAGTCTGAAAGCCGGTGGTGGTTCTCCTCCGGCTGCAGTCAGCTCCTTTTCTGGGTCATTGCTCAAACAGCCAGAATCTAAAGCGGGGGACTCCAGAGAGCACTGGAGAAGTTCCAGGAAGGAAGAGAGATGCAAGCCGCGTGGCCCCAAGCCTGAAGATAAAGAAAAGGCAGAAGCAGTCAAAGAACCCTGTGCAACGTCCTCACCAAATCCTCCTTCTCAAACCTCACTCTCCTCTCCTTTCCGGTTAAAATCTAATAACGTGTTCAAATGCCTCTGCCGGCCCCTCCGTACTTCTCCCTCCCTGAATACTTAGAAAACAGGAGAAGAAGGGAAGAGAAGATGATAACAGGAAAATAGAAAAGTGAGGGGTCAAAAGTTAACTGCCCAAAACCACCTTCACCTAAACCAGGCATTGGCAAACTTTTCCTGTAAAGGACCAAATAGTAAATATTCCAGGTTTTGCCGTCTCAACTACTCAACTGTATCTTCAAAGAACAAAAGTGGCCAAAGACAATCTGCAAACGAACAGGCGAGTCTGTTTCCTAATACTCTTAATCCACAGAAACAGAGGGCAGGCTGCATTTGGCCCACAGGCTGCGGTTTGTCAGCACGTAGTCTAAGTACAACAATTTTTATTTCTGTCTATTCCTCCTAAGTTTTTGACCATTAAACAGTTACTATAGTTGAAATAGAAAAATAGGAAAAATGGAAATATAAGATATAGCTAAATAGCTAAGTTAATTAATGTGATTATCCCCATTTTTCAGATAAGAAAATTGATGTACTGTGAGATTAGAGGATTTGCCCAAGATCGCAGAGGCACCAAGTGGCAGTGCTTGAACTTGAACTCACAAAGTCTGCCTTCAAAGTCCAAGTTTTTAAGTTTTCTCCTTGTCTAGATGCAAACAAGTGTCAATATTGTAACCATAAAAATTGTACAAAACAATGTATAATGTTTCCTTAACACTGTAAACATTTAAGTCTCACAATTTTGATAATTTGGTCATTATGATATTGATCATTATAATTGACAATTGCTGCATAATTTTTCATCATTGGGGTAATAAGTTTTATTAAATTATTTTATATCTCTAATGATTTTATTTTATTAAATTATTTCCTAAGCTAAATTCCTAGGAGTAGTATAATCGGGCATCTCTCAAACCTCGTTGTGATGTGCTGGGGAAAACAGTGTTGATTTGTGGTAACTGCCAATTTCTGTGGTGTAAAGACTCCACAATGGCCGCCAATTTTGAGCTACCAACATGACATCACTGAACAGAGCCAAGAAGAGATGCACATCCTGGGCTCTTGCAAGAAGATGCAAGCTGGTCCAGCACCCAACTGACTTGGCTGATGTTGCCTCTCTTCTTCCCAGCACCAAATTACAAATTGAATTACAAGTGTGAGAGTGTTTCATAAAAACTTTTAAACACTTGATAGTGTGTGAGTGCACTGGTATCTCAAATTTGCTCTAATTTACATCCCCTGGTTCTTACTGAAAGTGTCATATTTCCATGAGTTCCTTTATGTGTGTCTCTTCTGCAATCCCCTACTCACGTTTTTTCATCTGGTAGGGTGATGATGCTACTATAAACTGAATGTTTGTGTCCTCCCAAAATTCATATGTTGAAACCCTAACTTCCAATATAATGGTATTAGGAGTTGTGGCCCTTGGGAGGTGATTAAGTCAGGAGGGCTGCCATCTATCAGCCAGGAAGTGGGCCCTCACCAGACACCATATCTGCTCACACCTTGATCTTGGACTTCTCAACCTCCAAAACTGTGAGAAATAAATTTCTGTTGTTTACAAGCCACCCTAGTTATAGTATTTTGTTGTAGCAGCCCAAACAGACTAAGACACATGCCTTTTCTATGACTTTGAATAACTGTATATATGATAGTTATTCATTCCTTGAACTTGTCTGACACAATTTCGTCTAAACCTTGCTTTTGTTATTTTGTTGTGCAGAAATTATAATGTAATTAAGCCTACTCACCTTTACACTTGCAAGTCTTTTGGTAATGAACAAGAGAGAGTTCATTCCATCTTCATTTATTCTACAAGTATTCATTAAATGCCTGCTTTGAGGTACTGTAAATACAGCTGGGACCAAAATAATCTCTCTGCCCTCATGGGTCTTCCATTTGGGTGGGAAACACAAATTGAAAATCAACAAGCAAATCTATACTGGAAGGTCTGGTGGTGATAACAGCTACAATGGTACAAAGCAGGGTGAGGGGACAGAGAGGAAGGAAGGTCCTCTCTGGGGACCTTCCCTCTGGGAAGGTCACATTTGAACAGAGACCTGAAAGGTGGAGTCACCAGCCGTGCTGATTTTCCTGTCATTGGAGCTTTTTTTTTTTAATTGAACTCATTTATCTATCTGGATTTTATTTTTGTTATATGATATGAAAGAGGCTCTGGGTATGTTTTTTTCAATTTGTCTACAATTATCTTAATGCCCTTCCTTCTATTTTCAGACATGTTGTTATGAAGTTGGGTCTAATTCTCAGTTCACTAATACATTCCAATGTGTGTATTTTTAATTGCTATTTTTTGGATATCCCTTTCCAAAAAAGTTCACCAATTCTTGCTGATTCTTCAGCTTTAGCACTGAATTATCCTTTTCAGGCTCGAAATGAACAACCAGCTTCCTGAAAGGCAAACTATGTCTTAACCATCACTGTATGTACAACATCTCCCATAGAGTCTAGCCAAAATAGACTCACAATATGTTTTTGTTGAACGAATGTCAAATGTTTTCCACTCTCATGCAGGCCTAAGAGAACTTCATTCTGTTAAATAGGTCACAAGTAGCAGACAGCTACTCACACCCACTCACAGGCACATCTACTGTTGTCACTGATTTTTAGGGAAAAAAAAAAACAGAATGTAAGACTTTAGTCCTTTACTACAAAGCCACTATAAATGTGGCACCTTTGGTAGACAACTGAGGCGAAGAACAGAGTCCCTCAAAAAGACACAGCCACTTCCATAAGAGAAGACGTATGGAGTTTGTGTTTGAATTATTTCGTTCCGTTTATTTTACTTGGGATAGGATTGAAAGTCTTGATGACGAGGCCACAGCACAGTCAGACCATCTGCTTTTCCAGTTCTGTGTTTGCACCGTCTGTGCATCCATATTCCCCCCAAAACCAAGAAGGCCAGTGAAAGTGGGGCCAGCACAATGCCCCAGGAGAACGTGGAAGAGGCTGTGGGAAGAAGAGAGTCACATCAGGAGCTGAATAGTCTCTCACTGTACAAGAGGACAGGGCAATGCAGGTGCACAGGACAAGAAAGAAATTGGAGTTTGTTTTTCTTGATAAACGTGCATTGATTTTCAGAAAGCACATCCCTCACACCAACATGGAGGATATTTGAGAGTGATGTCTGTGGCATTAGAGAAACAAGCGTGATAGGACAAATCTGTTAGAAACGTCATAGGGTAAGTGGGCAAGTGCTGAGGGTTTAACTTTGTTCCGACAGTGGGACACTGTGCGTTTAAGATGCTGTTTATGTCTCAGTTGGCCAACTGTGACAGAGCCAGGAACAATCTGCCCTTTTCCAATGAGCATGGGTGTCATGAGGATCAAAGGAAGTAGTAAAGGAAAATAAATTTTGAATAATGGAGCGGCAGGAGCCAACACGATTGCTTGGGTCCAGCTATTTTATGTTCTGCTCCTTGGCGTCTCTGTGTTACGGAAATACAGGAAGAGACTCTGAATAAAAAGTTAAAAAGCAAATGTGAGAACAGAGTGTTATCAGACACATTGTTGATGAGACTAGAATCATGCATTTTTAAGCTATCATTTACCACAGTCTGTTTAGTCATCCAGGAATCGACATGACCTCAGCCTCTTGCTCCAGAGGATTCTCACATCTTAAAACTCCACAAAGATTAGAAATAAGTTCAGCTGTAATTTTCTGGGCAGCTGTTTGAATATACCTCTCAGTCCTAGTGAAAGACTTACAGCCTGTGTTCCTTGGATCAGTCACAGCCAGCCACATGTAGGGACAAGGCTCATGTTACGGAAAATTTTAAAGGTTCCCAGCATCAGGGCGAGACAAACCACAGGTTCCTTGGGCTCACTAATCTGACCCCGAGAGGGAACGTTCTGATTTTTGTGGGTAAATGTGCACAACCACCATCTCTCTCTCAGCCTGCTCATCTGGAAATGATCTGAAACACCACCCTTCACATGTGTGCCCTCATTCTCAAACTTCACTGTGAAAGGAGCTTGTTGAGTCACAGGCTGCAGCCTCTCCCTAGGAGAATTTGACAGGGTGGATCGGGAGTAAGTCCAGAGATCTGTGTTTGTAACCAGTGGCTCAAGTGAGTGTGAGGCTGGTGGTGAACAGCGCACAGTTAGAGGAACATTGGGTGCCACTCCCTGTCCTGAGGCTGGAAAACATCATTGGCTTTCCAGTTTACACTGTGTCTGTGGCTGCCTCCCCAGCAAAACATGGAAACCTGGAGCGATTTGTATTTATGTTATTGCTGTTAAGATTGTCCACGAGGCATCACTGAGATTTCAGCTGGGAATCACTTTGGCTTGCCTGCCATTAGCTACGGGCTGTCAACAGAGACTACATTAAAGGCAGCTCTCCCTCCTGCTCAACAACTAAACACTGATATGAAATCAACTTAATCAAAAACGATAATGTGGGTTTTCCTCCTCTTCTTTTTAAATGTCCTTAAATGAACGCTGGGTTGATTTGGCTGTAGCCTTGTACCTATTTCCAGTCATATAATGACTTTGACCCTAAAGCTGCCCTGAACCCTGGGTAGCTCCCAATCCCCAGCTCTTGGAGGATGAAGTTTCTCATCTTCAGGATAAAGAACAATCCACCCTCCTCTAGAGGCCATGTGAAGACAGGTGATCAGGACCCAAGGCAGAGCCACATGCAGACGGAGTATTTCGAAGTTTACTGTAGAACCATTTCATCCGTTTTCCAAAAATCGGCTTGCCATTTAAATTTTTCATTTGAGTATAATCTCCCAAAGTCCAGCCTCCACCCTACCAAAAATCTTTAAAAATGGGAGGTTTCTTTACAGCTCTCCACTAGCAGGCAATGCAAAGGAATTTCTATGGAATCATTTGGAGAACAAGTAGCTTTGTCTAGTATCCATGGAACATTCAACATGTTATATTCTCCTGTAGTGCTCCCCAAAATACATACATACCTTCCTTGACTATGGTGCGTAGCGTCTGAAAACTCAGGGTATTACGGACAACACATTTAAAATCCATGTGCAAATCCTCTCTTGTGACAGGATCAAAAATCAATGGCACTTCAATGTAGTTCTCATTATTTTCTGAGTATTCCCTGAGTTAATAAACATTCACTTAATTACGATTCTATCAAATGCAAGCTTGTCTTTCACAGTGTAGACATCTAAACACTCTCCATTAGAAGTACCCATTGCACTTTTATTGTTTTCAAGTTTCACAAAGTTAGGAGCTCTTGCCACCATACTTGTTATTCATTTGGGACAGTTTCTAAGCCTGTTCCTGAAGGCTGAGTGTCACTGAAGTTGGCGGTCACTGGCATCAAACAGTTGTTACACTACAGGGTTAGATAATGGGGAAGTTCATCTTTTAAGTCCGTTAATGAACAACAACAACAAAAAAAAAAAAACAGTCGTGGGAACAGAAACGTCTAGTTTGAGGAAACTTGAGTCCCTCACCATTAAATCACTTGTATATTGAAGGGCAGGGAGTTTCCAGGACTCCAGCCCTCAGTGGTGCCATCTCTTCTCACCTCTACTGCTGACTCTCACTCTGGAAACCTGCAGACAGCCCAGGGAATGGCTCTGGCCAGGATAGCTACCATTTATAGTGTTAGAGGAATTTATAGACACCTCACTACTATCTGTTAGTATGAATAAAAACATGGATGAGTGGATCCACTAGGAATATTTTTGTTTTATTTGTAGGGGGAGTATAGGTTCCTTTAAGTAAATGGATCATATGAGTAAGCTGAGATGGGCATTTAGTTGTGGCCAGGTCTTTTGCAATGAGAACTTGCAAGCACATGATTATGCTAACCACACATAGTTTTTATCCACTAAATTACATCCAGAAAGATCTTTTGTGATAAGTCTTTCAAAAAACACAACCATTTGGCAAGCAAAAGCTCAGGCTAATTCAAAGTATCAAAACTGTAATTTTAAAAATACATTACAATTTGCAATGTTGAATGGTCTCCCTCATAGGCAACAAGTTCCCATTTACAAAAGGTCTGATTGTTCGAGTCTCAGAATAAGAAAACATTTTCTAGAGATGACCACTTATGAGAACTGAATTCTTTCTTTTTTGTATTATTAACCTTCCTTAGAGAGTGTGGCAGTCCACAACTCCCTGAGAAACAGAAGAGGTACTGCAGATACTGTTGCGAGGTCTCAGGGTCTTTTTAAGGGTTTATGAAAATGTTTGATAGGTTGCAGAGTGGAAAATGGAAAGGTATGAACTCCAAAATATTTTTCAACTTCAAAAATAAAAGGATCAATGTTTAATTAAACCGCTACAAAATGCATCATCAATACCAACATGTCAACTGCAACTCAACTTTTAAGTATTTACAGAGAAAGTTTGATTCTCAAGATAAGTTTTAGCAAAATACAATTCTTTAAATTCTAAACATCCAACAGTTTGGAATCAAAAAAGGTTACTTTTAATGTGATATGTGGGTCATAGTGATAACTGTTTCCAAAAGGAAGAGCAAAACCCACAGGGTTCTCAACAGAAGACCCTGGCCCACTTACTGGCGTGGCCCCTCGGTCACGCGGCCTCCCCGGTAGGCACTCTCTATGTGGGTGTCATTGGCCGTCCACCACAGCATGGTGGTTAAGGGTGTGCCGGTTCCCAGAAACACCTTACATGGGATTGTCAGTCTTGACCCTGTGGACAGCAAGGCACATCACGTCAACTGCAGAACCAGCACCTCCCACCCATCAGCGAACCTGAGCCCTGAGTCCCTCCTCGGCTTCTCAAACACCCCTCACCAGCCAATTCTTTCCTTAGTAGAAAATTTAGTTTTCTCAAATGATTCTGTTCACATAGAGCTTTACTATTTACAAAGCACCTCTGGTTCCTACAACTGGTCTTCATGGCAGGTGAAAACCAAGAGGCACCTGAAGTTAAATGGCTTCACCAGGGCCCCTGCGCTCCCAGGGGGCATGCTAACTTCAAGCCTACTTCCTCCGCCCCTCACTTCAGTTACCTCAGAAAATCCAGATCAATGTGTGGATTCTTTCTCTTTGCCTGAGGCTGGTCTTGGCTCTGATGTTTATCCTGGGAACTCTCCATTCCCAGGTGACTCTGACTGGGGATCAAATTCTTTAAAAACTCTCGCTCTGTCGCCCAGGCTGGAGTGCAGTGGCGCGATCTCGGCTCACTGCAAGCTCCGCCTCCCGGGTTCACACCATTTTCCTGCCTCAGCCTCCCGAGTAGCTGGGACACGGGCACCCACCACCACACCCAGCTGATTTTTTGTATTTTTAGTAGAGACGGGGTTTCACCGTTTTAGCCAGGATGGTCTCAATCTCCTGACCTCGTGATCCGCCCGCCTCGGCCTCCCAAAGTGCTGGGATTATAGGTGTGAGCCCCCGTGCCCGGCCAAAAACTCTGTATTTTCTATAGATGGTGCCCTCTGCAGTTGTGCAGTGTGATGGACTGGGTCCCCCTGTCTCAATCATAGGAAATTATTTTTCTTTTTCATTCACCAAAGAAGAGTAGAAGGAAAAGCAAAAGAAATCCTTCTCACTTGTTTTTTCCTCGTGGGTGATATGGCTTCCTGTGGTGTGTCTTTTAGTGCACCTGGCCCCACCATGGTTAAGAATGTCAGCCCTTCTCCATCCTATGCCACTCCTATGACCTTAGAGATCTTCCTCAGCCATAACAACCTACTAATCAGTGTCACGTGGCCCCACTACCCATTCCGGTGCATCCAAAGCAACTGATTGGGAACTGGGCCTGGGAACTTGGCTGGGAAGCCCCAGGGAGCCAGAACACTGGGGCTCCAGTAGGTGTCACCCATGTGCCCATTGCCCCAGATTTCCAGGTGGTTGTTCCTAGAGCTGCAGCCACGGGGACTGCACTGTGGCAGTGGCAACCCAAGTGCCAGCCAGCAGTCCCAGCAACTGCACAAAAGCCCTCCTCCTCTATGGCCTCCAATTCAAATTTAAAATTTAAACCAACACTAAACAAAAGGAAAAAGCAAATAAATTGCTTTTTAAAAGACTGTGCAGCCAGTGTTTCCTAAATGAGTAACAGACCTACAAAAACACTACCCAGAAACAAACACATAAAAGGGTGCAGCCTTTATAGGCACACAGACCTGAATCTGAACTCCAGCCTGACTCTGAGCATGGCCTTTTGGCCTCCACTGAGCCACCGTGATGCCCTGGGTGGCTTTTTCCTTTTGGAAAATTGAGGGAATATAACCTACAGGATCTATGTTGAGATTGAATGGGATCCCACTGGACATAGTAGATGCTCAATAAACATCAATTCCACCCCACCACTAGCATCAGTAGGTTGTTAGTACAGTACACTTACGTACCCTCACTGGCCACTAGTGTGGACCTGTGCTGGCTAGGATGGACAGCACCACATGGGGTGAAAAGCAGAAAGCCCCACTGGTCATTTTCATAACACCATTCGACCAGCTTACCAGCTCTTCTGGCAACAAGAAACTGACCACAGCTGAGCCCACTTTACAAATGGAGTCTTAGAGAGAGGCAGAGAGCCAGCCAAGTTTTGGTGATGTGAATTATTTTAAATACACTGAGGGTGCTGGCTGTGCCTGGGGTTCATGCTGTTCATCTTCTCATGCAGTTGATAACTGCTGCCAGAACGTTCAGATTTTCACATTCAGATTTTTACAGGTGGCTTTGCATGAAGCAAAGTATACCTGTTTTCAGATTATGCCATTTCTAACTAAACTGGCCAAAGGGAAATATTCCCTCACATTTGTTATTCCAGCCTCACACACTGGAGTTCTAAGGTCTCCACCCAGGCACACCGCACCCAAGGGGCAGGTATGGTCAGCAGACATGAGGGTTCCAAGCTCCCTGCATTGGGATACTGGGCACCCCCACAGGTGCGTGGAATGCATGGTCCTTGCGGGCCTTACCCAGAGAAGCTGATATGGTCTTGAGGGGGGAAATGATCACAGGAATGGTCTCCTCTTTTTTTTCTGAGAAAGATGTAAGGAAAAGAGATTCGGTTAGGAAAGCTTTCATTTGACGCTGTGGTTCAAGTCATTGTTTGGCTAATCAACTAAGTTATCCTTTCCAGTATCTCCAGTCATTATGAGAGTCAGCCTTTGTCTGGCAAAGGAAACAGGCTCTCTACAAAATCGAGCATCCTTGGCCAATGACTTTCCCAGCAGAGAGATTACTGGAAGAGGCCACAGCTAAACACACATTCCGCTGACAGGAGGCCTTCAGTCCTTGCTCTGTGATAAACAATTAACCATTTCCCTCCCAGACTTCCTGAACACAATCTTAAGAGTCATATTTACAAGGTCCACGAGATAGATTTTCCCCGAAACTCGATCTGACCTAAAATATCTTCTCCACCTCTCCAAAGTGCCTGCCACAAAATACTCAAGATTCAGTTCTTCTAGAAAAGGCACAGGGCTCAAGAACCACCTGTTTGGAAGGCTAGTGTGTAACCTGGCCTCGGCCACAGAGGTCTTGTTAATTGAAGAGATAAACTCTTTGGAGAGGCAGAAGTGGATCTCCAAGGGATTAGAGCCAACGTAAAGAAAGGAGGTGGCCGGGCGCGGTGGCTCACACCTGTAATCCCAGCACTTTGGGAGGCCAAGGCAGGTGGATCACAAGATCAGGAGTTCGAGACCAGCCTGACCAACACGGTGAACCCCTGTCTCTACTAAAAATACAAAAATTAGCTGGGCTTGGTGGCGTGAGCCTGTAATCCCAGCTACTCAGGAGACTGAGGCAGGATAATCGCTTGAACCCGGGAGGTAGAGGTCGCAGTGAGCCGAGATCGCGCCATTGCACTCCACCCTGGGCGACAGAGTGAGACTCCGCCTCAAAAAAAAAAAAAAGAAAAAGAAAAGAAAAGAAAAGAAAGAAAGAAACGAGGCCCCTGAAATGAGCAAAAAGGACACCTGGGGGGTGAGGGCTGTGAGTTGTCTCCACGACGGGCCTCATCATCCTCACTTCCACAAAACAGCATTTTGAAATCCTGACATGAGTACACATTAGACAGCATGGCAGGACAGCCTGAGGGGCAGACGGCTTTTGGACCACAGCCAGACGCCTTTTCCTCCCCTCAATGTCACGCGCTGCCCTATGGAGCTGGGGCATCCAGGGAGAGAAAGAAGCCTCCAGGATCTCAGTGCTTCTTAGACTTGAGGGTCCCAAGCATCACCCGGGGGTTTGTGAGACACAGATGGCAGCCCCCAGACTCTAGTTGCAATCAGTAGGTCTCCACGGGACCCGAGATTTGCATGTCTGTTGAGTACCCAGGTGATGAGGCGCTGCTGGCCCAGGACCACCCCTTGAGAGCCACTGAGATCCTGGGAGGATCACAACACAGACAGGCATGTAGGGCGGCTGCCCCCTAGTGTTCATGCGCAGTATCGCAGAGACAGGACCGTGCCGGTCCACGGAAAAGCTCAGGAGGCCTGAGTCAGTGGCCTGTCCAGAAACAAGGAGCTGATATGAACGAATCCTCACAGGACTGTAAAACAAACACAGTCAGGACGCTTCAGTCCGTGGAAAAATTCGGTGCAACTGAATCTCTGGATTCTTTGTGAGAAAAATATCTTTTCCCCTCATAGACCAATTATTTAAACTTAGTGTGTCTCTGGAGCTCTCTGAAATCCCCTCAAAACACCCCAGTTGTGTTCGTTATTCAGTATAAACAACAAAGAATTGTGGCCCATTCTCCAAGGCAAAGTCCAGGATTTACACATGGTTACACCTGTCTCCATGTCCGGCACACAGTTGGTACAGAGTAAATGTTGAACAAATGTGAAACAATAGCCAATACTGCTCAAAACACCATTTTCAAACGAAACTCATTTTAATCAATGGCAGCTCTGACTATTTGAAATATCGCTATTAAGGGCAGCTAGATCCACCTTAGGGAAGACAAATAAAAAGCGATTTCCACTGGATATGCAAGGCTAGCCCTCTGGTTAGAATACCCAATAAAATTGAAGTATCCTAAAATTAAAGTTACAGCATGTGGTGACCTCTAGCCCTATAGGTGCAAAGCTTCACAGGACACTTTCCAAGGGTACCTTCTACGGAAGCCACTGTTTGACTCTCTTAAGTGGTGTGTTTTAGCCTTCATCTTGCAACCCTATAACCTGCCCAATTCATTCACCTTTTCTCAGAACAACACCCTGACTTATACCTTTCAAAGTATCACACACGTCTTAATAACCTGATGCTTCAGGAGAGCTGATGGATCTGTTTTCCGTTATCTTTCATTCCAAAGACCTGCAAGGAATTCTACATGCACCCTCATTTGTTCTCTGCATGCTTGTTATTGAACCAGGATAGATAGGTGCCTCAATGGCGAGTACTTACTCTTGATGCGTAGCTCAATACTCCTAGTGATGTTGTATTGCTGGCCTTCATGGGCAAATGTCAGGACACAGCGGTAATAGCCCGCATCTTCCAGGGCCACATCATGTACGAGTAAGTGAGTGGTCCCCCTCACACTTAGAAATTTCTCATTGTCTTTATCCAAAAGAAGAGAATCCTTAAGGGAAAATGTTTTTTTAAGTTGACATTATACCAATATACATCTCAAAGGCTATGAACTGCATCATTATCAGCCAAAGTGGGATTTGCAATGCAAGAATTGTCCTGGTATTTACTTTGCCAATTTTGTACTTTGGGCATACTTTTGACTGTATTATTAGGGGAGGGAATTTGTTAACACAGAAACAAATAAAATTGCTAGATTTGGTTAACTACAATAGTTACAGCATATTTGTCCAAGGGGAGATAAAAGAGACTAACTCTTCTTTGACAAAGTAAGCCATCTAAAATACAAATATGTTTATGTCCTGACTGCTACCTTCAGGCCTTAGGAAGTATCTGGGAAGAGCACTATAAATAGTCATGATGAGCTGGACAACAATGCTCAGAAGAGATGAAGTTGCAGTAGTTACTTTAAAAAGCATTTCAATTTTGTGAGTCAGTAACAGAAAAATTTCTGTTATAAGAAAAACTAAATAGGGGAAACGAGTCCACACTTTTTATATGGACACAAGGTTCTCTGGGGTCTCTGTAGAACAGAATCCTCAAGATCAAGGCCTCCAGGAAATAGAAAGAGCTGAATGGGATTTCTAAAAACACCCTAATGAGCACACAATGTTCTCAGGGACATCGCTTTCAAAATCTTGATTATTCAGCGTTTGCAACAGTCAAATATAACCTTGAGTCACTTCAGAATCTTACTCTGAATGAGAACACAGATAAAATTGAAATTGTCACATGGCTCATGAAGTACCACTTTAGAACATATTTAATTGAAAGGAGATATTTCATTGTTCTAAGTATGAGTAGTCAAATACGAAAAATGCCAAATAGGGCCCAGCACCACAGTCATTCCAGTGGTGTATGGGAATTGGCCTCCTGGGTTTGAGTTTTGACTTCACCATCTACTGGCTGAGTGATCTTGGGAACATCCTTATGGGTCCTTATCTGTAAAAAAGGGTGATATTTACAGTTCCTACTTCATCGGGTTGCATGTAAGGGAGTTTGGAACAGGCTTGGATATAGTACATGCTCAGTAAGAGGTAGCATTATTATGAAGGGAATAAATATTACTAAGCATCACCATGACATCTTTGTCCATGCACATTTATTGAGCACCTTTTATATGTCAAGCACTGCACCAGGTGCTTCATACACATCATTCCATTTAATCTTTGAAACAATCCCAGGTGGTGAAAGTTATTAATTGCCACTTTACAGAGGAAACAGTTTCGAGAGGTGGAGTCACTCGGCCAAGGCTGCACAACAGATCAGAAAAGGAACAGAGTTTCAAACCCAGACCCATTGACGCCAGAGCCTGTGCTCTCTCCTCTCCAAGTAAAACCTTTCATTTGTCCTCTTTATGCTTTTCCCAAACCAAAAGAGAATGCATTCAAGGCCAGCCTGGCCAACATGGTGAGACCCCATCTCTATTAAAAAGAGAGGCCGGGCGTGGTGGCTCACGCTTGTAATCCCAGCACTTTGGGAGGCCTAGGCGGGCAGATCACGAGGTCAGGAGATCGAGACCACGGTGAAACTCCGTCTCTACTAAAAAAAAATACAAAAAATTAGCCGGGCGTGGTGGCGGGCTCCTGTAGTCCCAGCTACTCGGAGAGGCTGAGGCAGGAGAATGGCGTGAACCCGGGAGGCGGAGCTTGCAGTGAGCCGAGATTGCACCACTGCATTCCAGCCTGGGCAACAGAGTGAGACTCCGTCTCAAAAAAAAAAAAAAAGAGCGAGAGAGAATGCATTCTAGAGCTCAGCCAGCTTATTCATAGGAGCTGGCTACTTTACTTTCAGAAAATCATTTCAAAGTTTTTAACATTAAATCAATATCCTATATAGAGATACTGTAGGTACAAACCAGCCAACTACTTAACCTATTGTCAATTAAAGGGTTAATTCTCATTAATGATTAAGCCAATAACTGTACTTGTCAGTATCAATCTAGGGTCTCTATCAGGAGTTGACCAACGTTTTCAGGAAAGGGCCAAATAGGAAGTATTTTGGACCTTGGAGTCTGCAGGGTCTCCATCACAACTAGGCCATGCAAAAGCGGCTAGAGACAGTACAACAAGAGGATGTGGCTGTGTCCAGTGAAACTTAATTTACTGACCCTGAAATTTTAATTTTATGTGATTTCACGTCATAAAATACCCTTCTTTTACTTTTTTTCAAACATTTAAAAAAGTGACAACTATCATTGGCTTGTGAGCCATTCAAATCCAGGAAACAACCTGATTCCAGGGCCCAACCATGGTTTTCCAACCCCCGGTCTACATAAGCAATATCTGACGGCAATATCTGATGTTCTCACTAGGAGTAATGAGCACATCAAGTAACATCTCTTCAACCAGACAAGGGAACAAATTGTGTTCATATTTACTCCCTTAACCCAAAAGTTTGTTATCATGTGTTTTGTTTTGTTTTGTTTTCTTGAGATGGAGTCTTGCTGTGTTTCCCAGGCTGGAGTGCAATGGCTAGATCTTGGCTCACTGCAACCTCCACCTCCAGGGCTCAAGTGATTCTCCTGCTTCAGCCTCCCAAGTCACCAGGATTACCAGCACCCACCACCACACCTGGCTAATTTTTGTATTTTTAGTAGAGATGGGGTTTTGACATGTTGGCCAGGCTGGTCTCAAACTCCTGACCTCAGGTGTTCTACCTGCCTCAGCCTGCCAGAGTGCTGGGATTATAGGTGTGAGCCACCGCGCCCAGCTGTCATGTGCTTTTTAAAAAAACTCCTTTAATATGTCTATAAAATTGTTATGTAAGCTTTTTTCTACATTTTTATAGACAAATTACAGTAAAAAGTTATTTCCTTCAGCTGTTATGTACTCTGTCTTCACAAATCACTATTTCAAGTACATTTACTCAACCCACATAAGGACTAATAGAACATATTAATTATGGCCATTTTAAATTCTTTAAAATACAGTCATCCCTCAGTTTCTTTGGGGGATTGGTTTCAGGAAACATTCCCCACAGGTGCCAAAACACAGATGCTTAAGTGGTTTATATAAAATGGTGTCATCTTTGCATATAACCTACGGACATCCTCCCATATACTTTAAGTCATCTCTAGATTACTTGTAGATTACTAATACAATGTAAATGCCCTGTGTAAATACAGTCATGTGTCACTTAACAATGGGGATAATTCTGAGAAACAGTTTAAGTGATTTCTTTGTTGTGTGAATGTCATAGAGAGTACGCACACAGGCCTAGATGGTAGAGCCTCCTACACACCTAAGTGACATGATACAGCCTGCTGCTCCTAGGCGACAAACCTGTACAGCATGTTACTGTTTTGAATACTGTAAGCAATTGGAGCACAGTGGTCAGTTTTTGTATATATAAACATATCTAAACATAGAAAAGGTAATGTTTTGCACGATGATGTTGAGATAGCTCTGACGCCATTAGGCAATAGAAATTTTTCAGCTCCATTATAATCTTGCAAGACTACCATTGTACATGCAGCCCATTGTTGACTGAAACATTGTCATGCAGCACGCAACAGTAGTTGATGCACTGTGTTGGTTTCTTATTTGTATTATTTGTGTTGTACTGTTATTTTATTTGTTTATTTGTTTATATTTTCAGTCCCAGGTTGGTTGAATCCCAGGATGTGGAACTCACAGATATGAACGGCAAACTGTGTGTGTGTTTGTGTGTGTGTGTGTGTGTGTGTGCACTGTCTTCAGAAAATCGATACTTTATGTCTTTCCTATATGGCTAGTAAAAAAAGCAAACACATTTTAGTAAAATGGCATTTTTTAAAGCTGTACCTTGTACCATTGAATCTTCACGTCAGTTTTGTCACGGGTGAATTCACTCAGGTCAGGGCATACTAATACCCCAGAAGTTGACAAGGTTAAAATTTGCGGGTATGAGATGAACGGCAGGGAAGCATCTGTATTCTCAAAAACTCTGAGCTCAATGGACATTTTGTCACAGTGAGAAGCATTTCTGATTTAAAAGGAAAAAAAAGATAAATGGCAAGGCAAAATAACAGTAAAGCTAAATGAAATTAAGCATCATTTCCCCAACTCTGTTAAAATCTGCGTCTGCATTTGCTGGATTAGTACAGATGGTTTCCCGACATAAGATGGTTCAACTTACGATTTTTTGACTTTACAATGCTGCAAACACAATAAGCATTCAATAGAAACCCTACTTCAGTATAGTATTCAATAAATCACACGAGATATTCAACACATTATTACAAAATAGGTTTTGTATTAGATGACTTTGCCCAGCTGTAGGCTAATGTAAGCGTTCTCAGCCCATTCAAGGAAGACTAGGCTAAGTTGTGATGTTCAGTAAGTTAAGGGTTAAGTGGTAAGTTAAGTGACAACGCTATTTCCAACTTACAATGGGTTTATTGGTATTTACCCCATTGTAAGTGGAGTAACATCTATATTGCAATACTTCTGTCCCCGATCTTTTCGAACCCTTGGGGGGCAAAAAGTGTCATAACATAATTGTACAGAAAAAGCATGTTCTGTGTTTTTCACAAAGGACTGTCTACAAGCCCGATTCTAATGCCACCAAGGTTCATTAAAAAATCCCCAAGTCCTCTTCAAAAGCGCTTACGCCTTCCAGGTTCTGGAGCTCCTTGAGCCCAGCCCCCGCACACTCCAACTTCATGATCCAGGAAACCATATCCACATGGAGAGATTGTTTCCCAAGAGCCACTGTTTCCGTAAAAAGGAATATTCCCTTTGCTCCTTTGGGGAATGATTTATCAACTGAAGTCTAATTTTAGAAAACTGCCGGAAACTTAGTGTAAGACCCATAAAAGATTTTTGTATGCATGGGGAAATTAACTTGGTAAGTTTGCTTTATTATTATTATTTCTATTATTATTATTATTATTTTACTAGCCTAATCATTATTTCAATGCCATAATTCTATCAAGACCTTAGAGCTGGAAAAAAAGGAGCGGAAAACCTTGCTGGAAACTTGTGGGAAATGGACGGAGGACAGAAAACAGTAATTAAAACTACTCTTTTAAGTAGAAAAATATAAAAATATAATTATCTCAGCTAAATTTCTGGCTACCTAAGACACATGAGACTTTGACATAGACAATGAGGATGAGTTTTACATATAGGGGTAAAAATTACTTGCACAGCAAAATCTAAACCATCCATATCCAAACAAGTAACAAAATGTAAAAAAAAAAAAAAAGTGAAAGAAATGTGATAAAAGCTTACCACTTGAAAGTAAAACGAATTAGTTTAAATATATGAGGCCAATATCTGTATTATATTTAGCTTAGAAAGGGAAAATAGATGAACAAATATTGTATTTTATGCATAAAGAAATACAGAATGTTAACTCTCACTTTGAAAAATGCATAATGTCACTACATGTTGAATAAAGGCAACTGAGGACAAATCTAAAGACCTGGGCCTACTTGAATAACAGTCACACAGCAGGTAGCCAGCAGGGAGTAGATGTAGGCCAGGCCCTGTGCTGTGTACTTTGCACACGTTATTTCATTTATAGTCCAGCCCCCATGAAGTAGGAATTACTATTATATCATTTTTATATGAAAAAAGGAAGGTGTACAGAAATTAAGTGGGCTGTACAGCTACAAAGACGTCAAACTAAAATGGGAAGCCCAGCAAGGCTCTGGGAAAACCCATAAGTCTATCTTCAGTACCCATACGTACTATCTTCAGAAACCAAGCTTAGTAGACATACTGAAAGTTACAAGGCTGTTCACATTATTGATCTGGTAATTCCCCTTGAGCAAGAAACTTCATGAAAATAACTCAAAAGAAAGAGAAGGGTGAGGGGCAATTTGATCACCACTTGCACTCCCCATGTAGTGTGGCACTCCCATGGCAAAGGCATGATAGTCGTTAGTAGTGCCGCTCACCAAATAGGCCCAGTTCTCCCCATTCTGAGCACATGGTGTATCACATGTCCTCGTCCCCACTGTGGGGACTCTTCCTAGCTCATGAGTTGTATGTGTGGCCCTTCTACGTGAAAGTTGTAACAGCCATGAGAGACCCTCCAAAGCAGGCTTCTTTCTGCTCTAGCAACCAACAAATAACATTTGAAATAGTGACTGTGACTGCTCCTTCAGCCTAAGTCCCTAACTGTCTGCAAACCCACAATGGACCTGTTGCATGTGTAAGAAATAAGCCCTTGTTATTTTAAGCCACTGAGATTTGGGAGCTGTTTGTTACAGCGGCATAACCTTGCCTGCCTACTCTTTCTCTTTTTTTTTTCTTTTTCTTTTTCTTTTCCTTTCTTTCTTTCCTTCTTTCTTTCTTTTTTTTTTTTTTTTTTTTTTTTTTGCAGTGATAGAAAGTAAGGCATTTATTTGCAGAGCACCAAGCAAGGAGGCCCAGGCATCTACTGCTCAAATCTTGGCCTCTCTGATGGCTTGCATCCTTGCCTGCTCTGACTCACCATGTGGGTTCTAGATCACAAGGTCTTAAACAATCTCACAAGGTCTTAAACAATCCTGTCAAGGGCAGTCTCCTGCCTCATGACTATCAATGCTAAAGAGTATTATGGCAACCGCTGGTGATTCTCACTCAGTTAGAACCCCAATCTTACAGTTGACAAAGAGTATTAAAGGTCAGCCAGGTAAACCTTCCCATCACGCAAAGAAAGTTTGACACACACTGGGATTTCCACTGCCCCCTCAATCTCAGCTCTTTTTTATCCTACAAAAAATGATCATAAAAACAAACTTTAGGACAAACAGGACTCAGCTCACATCTCCCTGATTTTTGCACAGTCTCACTTTCAGTAGTCATGCAGATTGCCTTTTGGGAAGGAGAGGGAATTTTTATGTATATATTGACCACCTACCACATGGCACACCCCACGCTAGTTCCTTCACATGCTGTGATCTCACATAACCCTCTCAACAAACGTCTTCACAGGAGAGAAAACTAACACCCATAAAAGTCAAGTGATAAGCCCAAGGTCCCACCAGATAGGAAATGAGAGAGCTAAGATTCCCATCTGTCTTTCTGACTTCAGGTTTCATGTTTTCTTACTACACTATGTTTTCCTAGTAGTAATCCTTAGAGAAAATTAGAATTTTTACCATGGAAAAGAAGGAAGAAATATGCATTTATAGCTATTGTAAAACCAGACATCCACATTTTCCTAGCACAAGAATAGGAGATGGTTTGCCTGCTTCTTAGGCAAGGTTCATTGACAGGATTAAACCTGTCCCTAAACTGCTTATAGTTGGGGCTAGGCATATGGATGGTAGTGTCAAGCTGGGTTTGATTTGAAAAGATTCTCAGTTTCACACATGCATGCACATGCACACACACACACACACACACACACAGAGGGCACCCTCTACCTCATATCTCCTCCCACCCCCCACATCGCCTGCCACACACACACCCAGCCTAGGACTGGGACTGATGTGGTCTGAAAGTTTTCCATTCACCACTAATTCCATTGTGCTAAGAATGTCACTTCTTTGGTTCTTTTTCTAAATGTACATATTCCTGGGTACAGTTCTTCTTAAGTCAAATGAGTTTATGAAATCTGGAGACTCTGAAGCCAGTTGGTGGAAGGAGCAAGCAGAGCCTTTGGAGGAACAGAAGAAGCAGCTGAAGAGAGAGGCCAAAACACTAGTTCCCAATCAAGCCGAGGGTTGTCTTAGTTCAGAAGAACTAAGCCAAGAAACTTTTTAAGATCACCAACACTAGGCCTAACTTCATCCATCAAGAAGCTGTAGGACATGTCAAGACCATTCAACGGGGAAAGGACAGTCTTTTCAGCAAGTACTGGAGAAACTGGATATCCACATGCAAAAGAATGAAGCAGGACCCTTACCTAACACCATATACAAAAATTAACTCAAAATGGATCAAAAAGCAAAAGAGCTAACTCTATAAAATTCTTAGGAGAAAACAAAGGGGAAAATCTTCATGACATTGGATTGGGCAATGACTTCTTAGCACTAAAAGCACAGGCAATAAAAGAAAAAAATAGATAAAGTGGACTTGATCAAAATTAAAACCTTTTGTGTAACAAATGACACTATGAACAGAGTGAATATGCAACTTAGAGAACAGGAGAAAATATTTCTAATTATATGTCTGATAAGGTAAGGGGTTAATAACCAGGAAATGTAGAGAACTCCTACAACTCAACAACAACAGCAAAATCCAGTTTTTAAAATGGGCAAAGGACTTTGAGTCCATAAAAGAGATATGTCTGTATCTCCAGAGAAGATGCACAGATGGTTAATAAGCACATAAAAAGATGCTCAGCATCACTAATCATTAGGAAGATGGAAATCAAAGCCACAATGAGAGACCCCTTCACAACCATTAGGATGATTATTTTCAAAAATAATAGAAAATAACATGTGTTGGTGAGTATGTAGAGAAATTGAGTTTTAGCACTGTTGGTGGGAATGAAAAATGGTACAGCCACTATGGAAAACAGTATGATAGTTCCTCAAAATTAAATATAGAATTAACAGATGATCCAGTAGTTCCTCTTTGGGGTCTATACCCAGAAGAACTGAAAGCAGAGATTCGAACAGAAATCTTCACATCCATGTTCATATTGGATTCACAATAGCTGAAAGGAGGAAGCAAGCCAAGTGTCCCTGGATGGATAAATAGATAAACAAAATGTGGTACATACATAAAACAGAATCATAATATTCCACCTCATAAAGGAAGGAAACTCTGACTCATGCTACAACATGAACAAACCTTGAAAACATTATGCTAAGTGAAATAATTCAGTCACAGAAAGACTGATTCCACTTAAACGATTTAAATGAGGTACCTAGAGTAGTCAAAATTGTACAGTCGGAAAGTACAATGGTGGTTGCCTAGGGCTGGAGGGATGAAGAGAGGGGAGTTATTGTTTAATGGGTCCAGAGTTTCAGTTTGTGAGGATGAAAAAGTCCTAGAGATGGATAGTGGTGATGGTCCCACTGAAAAATGTTTAAGATGATAAATTTTTTGTTATGTGTATTTTTCTACAGTTAAAGGGGAAGAAAGCAACAGGACAAAGAGGGAGGAGGACTGGACCCAGGGTCAGGAGACTCGGGCTCCAGAGTCAGCTCTACCACGCACCACCTGGGGAACTTCCCAAGCCAGCTTGGTGCCCTCATCCTTACAACGAGCAGTTGGACTAATTTTTTTTTTTTTTTTTTTGAGACAGAGTCTCTCTCAGTCGCGCAGGCTGGAGTGCAGTGGTGGGATCTTGGCTCACTGCAAGCTCCACCTCCTGGGTTCATTTCATTCTCCTGCCTCAACCTCCCAAGTAGCTGGGACTACAGGCGCCCGCCCCCATGCCCAGCTAATTTTTTTGTATTTTTTTAGTAGAGATGGGGTTTCACTGTGTTAACCAGGATGGTCGCGATCTCCTGACCTCATGATCTGCCCTCCTCGGCCTCCCAAAGTGTTGGACTACTTTAATCCTAAGGTCTCACCCAGCTCTAAAATCCTATTCAGAGTAAAATCCTATTCTATGTCTATTTCTTGGTTCCTTACCATGTGGCTTCAACAGTGGACAACATAGACCAAGTCCCTGCCCTCGCAGAGTTTACATTCTAATGGGTAGACAAACATTAAATACGGTAACGCACACAAATGTGTCAGATGGGAAAATCCTATCCCAAGAAAACTACAGCACGGTAAGGAGAGAGTGACAGAGGGTGGTGTCAGCTAAAATGGCTAGGGACATTTTCTCCAAAGAGGTGGCATTTGAGCAAAGACTAAATGCAGACAGAATGAGGCCGTAGGGTTGGGGGGCTGTGTCAGGAACAGCAAGCTGGATGCAATGTGGATTCACTGGATTTGTATTTTGTACACTGGATTCTGAGATCCAGATCATGACTGAAGACCCTCACAAGCCTCCATCCTGCCAGGATCCCCTCCCCAGCCCCGCACAGGGAGGCTTACCTAGTAATGCAGACGTAGGTGCCAGAGTCCTCCTGCAAGGCTGGCAGAAGCCACAGAGCACCGTCCTGGGCCCACATCCGTGTCTCTTCTTCTCCCGGGACCGTCCTAACAGAGTCATTTTTATGCCATGTCAGGTTGATGCGGGGGCTGACAGAGGCCCACAACCAGTAGGGCACCTGGGGGCACCTCAGGGCCACAGGCTCCCCTTCCAGCCTGAACTCCCGCTTGTAATGCCTCCCGCGAAACCGGCAGCTTCCGGCAGCCCCTGAAGGACAGAGAGCCCATGGTCAGGCTTTGGGTCCAAAACTTGCTCAGATCATAAAACCTCCCTGCACCTGGGACCAATCCTGATTCTGGCAGGAAAACCTGAAGCACATTCCAGGAAGATGTCATTTGTCCCTAACAAAATGACCTACTCCCTGGGGTACTATTAAACTCCCTCTTTACCCCGTTATTATACTTAACATTTCCAAATAACAAGTTCAGTGCTACTATCCATTCCAACTTATGTTTTATGAAGAAAGTTAAATCAGGTTTCTATGGTGACAAAAAATTAAAGATTAATAACTATGGCCATAGTTTTCACTTGCTGACTTCTCATCATTAAAAGTAGATATGAGCTGAGTTTAGATGGTAAAAGTTTAGTTCTGGCGTGTCGTATGGTTAAACTCCAAAGGCAACTTTGTTAAGGGCAACCACGTCACTTCTTCAGTTTGCTCTTTGACAAGCACATTCGCACCATTCTTTCTGCCCCTTTTCTTTTCATTTTTCTTTTTTTTTATTTCTCCTTTTTTATTTTTTTGAGACAGGGTCTCACTCTGTTGCCCTGCTGGAGTGGAGTGATGCAATCTCCACTCACTGCAGCCCCAACCTCCCTGGGCTCAAGCACTCCTCTCACCTCAGCCTCCCAAGTAGCTGGGACTACAGGCACGCACCACCACACCCAACTAACTTTTTTTTCTTTTTTTTGTAGAGACGTGGGTCTCTCTATGTTGCCCAGGCTAGTCTCAAACTCCTGGGCTCAAGCAATCCACCCGCCTAGGGCTCTCAAGTACTAACATTACAGCCGGGAGCCACTGAGCTAAGCTCCGCCCACACTTTGCTTTCTGACAACAAAACTTCACTAGATAACAGCTTTCCCCAGCGAAGCTACAGGCAAGCCTTTTTGCACCTGAAGGGTTTACTTCTTACCTGTGTGAGACGCAGGCTGAAGGGCGAAGGCAGAAACTCCCATTACCAACACGTACAAGCGGAACATTGCTCCTGACAACTTCCAGAGGACACGGGAAGTGGAGGACTGAGGCCTAGTACCACGTGGCCTAGGGGAGGAAACAGAGGTGTCACCAGGAACCAAGAACACTGCAGAGAGAATCCCTTGAAGACTGGGTAGGGGCAGGGTCTGGAGGCTTCACCGGATAATGGGAACCTTTTTGCCTACTCTGTTTAAGAAGAAAACTCAAAATTTTTAGATTTGTTTCTCTGCAGCTATATTCACTGAACATATCTAAAGTCGAATCCCTGTAGCACCTAGAGGCGTGGTTGGCAGAGGGGGTCCACCCCCTAAGCTGCTGTCTCTGCAGAGACCTGCCTTAGCCATTCCTGCCCCTTGGCCAGAGATGCTGCTTCCTCAGCTAAGGCCACTGCCAGTGCCCTTTCTGCTCAGACTTCACTTTCTTGGTGAGGTCTCCCTCACCTCCCTGTCTAAAACTGCACCACCTTTAATCCCAATACTCCATGTTTTCCTTCCCTTCCCTGTCATTCTCTGTGGCATTCATCATCAGCCTGGTCTTCCCTCTCCAGAATTCAGGCTCCACTGCTGGAAGGACTGTGAAAGGAAAATAAAGACTTGGGACCCCCAATTCACTCTGCCAAAAGGAAAAAGGTAAGCTGAAGGCTGAGTCCTACAAGAAGCTGCCTTTCCTTCTGTTCCTAAGCAGAGAGCTTACAGGTAAAAGATTTTAAAAATTCTCCACAGGTAGCCACTCTATGTTTACCTTATCATATGTGAAGAGCAGATTTACTGAGTGTAAGAGGAATACAATTGACTGTTCCCTACCTGTTTCTTTTCCCTTGCAACCTGTGGATTCAGTAATGATCGCACCCTCCCTCTCTCCCCTCCAGCCTGCTTTTCAGTAGGGGAAAAACTACGTATTGAAGCCCTCAAAATCATCTTTGGAGAAAGGCATAGACCACAGACTGTTTTTTCTGTGATTCCTATTTTTTCTTCTGGGCATTGTCCTTAATCTTGGCAAAATAAGCTTCTAAATTATTAAGACTGTCAGATACTTTTTGGTTGACAGAGCCCTGCTTTATCTTATTCACAGATTTATCCCTAACTTCCATTTTTTGAATGAATGAATGAATGAATGAATGAATGAGTGAGTTAATGGATCACTCAAAGCCCAAGAGTCCTCATATATCACTTGTCAGAGAATTTTCCCTATATCCCCTATGGATTAACTCCTGTTTTACATACAACTCTGACACGCGCCGAGGGATTCGGTGTCCTGCTAACACTCTGGTCTACAGCATCCCAGGGAGAAAAGCAACAAGAAATCCAAAACAGAAATAACTTGTACAAGTTTTTGAAGTAGTCCTCCCCCAATCCCCCCAAAGACTGGAGTGTCAGATGCCCTCCTCGTCTCCCTGATGACCTTCTCACACTATCACAAGTGTTCCCTGTGTCTGCTAACCACAGCCACAACGATGCTGCTTAACAAACCAACGACCCCAGAACTGAATGGTGTGAAACAACGGTCGTTCACTCTTGCTCACAAGTCTGTGGGCAAGATGGAAGTTGGTTAACCTAAACTAGGCTGCGTTAGGCCTGGCTCGGAGCGGCAGATGAGGTCCAAGTCTGCTCCATGGGTGTCTCATCCTCCTTGGACCAGTAAGCCTCCTGGGAGATGATCCTCTTTGGGGATGGCGAAAATGGAAACAATGCAGCCAAAAGCACACACCAGGCCACACTGGGAACTCGCTCACTCCTGTCTGTTCCCATTCCATCCTCCACAGCAAGTCAATGCCCTACCCGGCCATCGGCGGGGCGGGAAGTGGGAGCAGTCGTGCCAGCTGCCATGCCTGACTCTTCTGGCTCCGCAAGGATGGTGACAACCTTGAGGCAGAGCCCTGGTCTTGCTCACAGCCCTCATGGCCCACACAACAGAACATACCGGGGAATCTTTATGACCGAAAGTCTGCCCACGGCAGGAGTTGTGAATGAATCCAGGGGAAAAATTCCCAGCCACATTTTCCTTGAGTTGTTCCCTGCTCCTCGCACAGATATCTCTAGGAATAACTTGCAGTAAACCCAGGGTGGCATTGAGGAACCGACCCTCGCACTCCAGAAACCCTCCCTCTCCAGAAACCCTCCCTCTCCAGAAACCCTCCCTCGTGAGTGGGGAACCCTGAGTCCAAGGACTCAGAGTTACAGTCTGAGCTCCCCCTTCTGGTGACCTGAGATATTCCGCTTAGCTATGTATCTGGCCTGGAGCTTTCTCCCTTAAACTCTGTTTCTACACAATACTATTCTTCAGGAGTTTCTGAAGCACAAATAGTTCCTGTGACTTTACTCCTAACCATACTGTCAGGTTTGCCAGATGAAGGTCACATAAACATCCAACAAGCTGCTGTGTCCTCCTTGGACACGCATTTGCTTATCACATCCCCAACTATACTGGTCCATCCAGACTCACTAGTGCACCAGTAAGAACGTGAAAGAAGTAGGAATTTAAATACACTGTAGCTAACCAATACCACCTGTCAAGATAAGTAAATGAAGTCAAAGCTGGTGTTGTAGGGACCAGTGTAATAGCAATTTCTATTGTGCCAAATATTGAACATTCATTCTTGCATTTTATCCCCACAAAGTGAGTATCATGCTGATTTTACAGAGGATGTATTATAAGACTTCAAAGGTGTTAAAAGGCCTGGCCAAGATCTTACAGCTAGTAAGCAGACGTTGAAATTTAAACCCAGCACTGGTGATTCCAAAGCCCTTGCTCTTTGAAAATGCACCTTCTATGACAGATGCTGCTAGTTTCTTCTCCCAATATCTGTCCTCCCTGCTTCCCCCATAATAGAACCCCCGAATCTTACCTGGGCACATGGCCCTCTATACACAAAGACATTTCCCATCATCCCTTGCAACAAGGAGTGGCCGTGTGACAAAATGTGGATCAATGAGATGTGAGTGGAAGTGTCATGTGATCCCCCTGGGAGGTCTCCACTAATCTTCCTTCCTGCTGCTCAGTGTGGAAGTGGCGGCTGGATTGTGGCCGCTACCATAAACTACAAGGTACAGACCACTCACTGAATGCAATAGGACAGTAAGAGGGGAACCTGAGTCCTTGGTGGCTTCGTGAAGCCGCCCACCACCCTGGACTACCTTTTTTATGCGTCCAGGCTTTCTGTCATGCACAGCCAAGCCTATTCCCAGTATACTGTTTTTCCAGAGTTTATAAAAAGATCCCAGGGGAAGGAGCCTGCCAGGTACTGTCAGGCACTGTGTTCTCACTGTCTTCTTTCTGATACTCAACTATTTCAAGTAAACAGTTTCTGCTGGTTGACTCTAAAAGTCACTTTGACTCAAAGTCAGGAGCTGACGTGCAGTCATCCCTCAAATGAAAGCGCCCCACCATGCTCACATTCTCTCAGGTTCAGGCTTAAGGGAATTATGGGAAGGTTTGTAACCATGTTTAAAATTACTTTGACATCAGAAATTCAGGCTGTGCCATTCAGGATCAGTCAGTAGCTAACACTTCACAGAGCTATGGAGCTGAAGAGTCTTTGACAAATCTAAATGAGCCTCTTCTTTCTACAGGTAAAGTGAGTTTCAGTTAACTCTCTTCTTCAAATCATATGGCTGGATGGGTGAGAAGAAGTGTCTCAACAAGGACCCTGTTCCAGTGGAACAAATCCTAAAATGCTGTCCTCCTCCAGTAACTGCTAGCCCCATCCGTCCCCACCCCCATCTCCAGCCAAGGGAATTGTCTTGGTTTCTCTCCCTGGACTTGGGCAAAAGAGCTGCTTTACTGTGACTTCTCCAGGAAGTGGCTGCAGACAAGTAAACCACAAACACATAGTAGTGACAGTTTTCAATAATCAAAACCTCAGAAAAAGGTTGGAACCAAAATTGCTGTAGTGTGGGAAACAGTAAATTTTTGGCGGGCCCAGAGGGGAAAAAAATTAGTTTTGCAGAAGTTTGCAGCAAAACACTATTCCTGGCCTACTTTCTTTAAATGAGTTTTTAAATCACAGAAAACTTGACATTTCTGCTGGAATATGAGTTGACCTTCTTACCTGAAGAAAGAAATTTCAAGGGCAGCTCCTTCCAAGTATTTGAGTTAGAATTCTATCCTTTTTTTTATTTTTTATTTTTTGTCAAATAACCATGTTTCACCACATTCAACATAAGAAAACAGAGGCATATGATGAAAAACAGGACCAGGCATAAGAAAAAGACAAAAATGTGTGAAGTGTGAAAGGAAGGAAAAAGAATGCTGGAAGGTAGAAAGAGCTGATGGCACAGCCCTGAGTTGGACAGGTGGTAGAGCACGCACTGAAGCCCAGGTAACCATTACCTGCCTTTGATTCCCAGGTGTCTGCAGCTTCTGGTCATAGACAGTACATATAGCCTAAAAGGATGTAAGTGCTTACTCCACCTTTTCATTTAATTTTTAAAAATTACAAAAAGACTGAAAAGTTGAAAGCATAGTATGACAAATGCAAGTATATATTTCACTAGATTCGCCATTGTTAACATTTTGCTGCATTCGCTTTATTCTCACTCTCTCTCCCTCTTCTTCTCTCTCTATTTACACACAGGCACATAGACATAGACATAGACACAGACTGAGACCAAGACCTAGACCTAGACCTAGACACAGACCTAGACCTAGACATACACAGACATAGACGCAGACCTAGACCTAGACCTAGACCTACACATAGACACAGACAGAGACACAGACATAGACACAGATACAGACACAAACACAGACAGACACAGACATAGGCACAGACACAGACACAGACAGAGATGTACACATAGACCTAGACCTGGACCCAGACATACACACAGACACAGACGGAAGACAAAGACACAGACATAGACATAGATCTAGACATAGACACAGACATAGACATAGACATAGACATAGACATAGATCTAGACATAGACATAGACACAGACATAGACACAGACACAGACACCGACACAAACACAGACATAGACATTGATACAGACAGAGACACAGACACTGACACAGACATAAACTTAGACCTAGACCTAGACATACACATAGACACAGACACAGACACAGACAGAGACATATACACAGACACAGACCGGGGACAAAGACACAGACATAGACATAGACACAGACACAGACACAGACACAGACACAGACACAGACACAGACACACACACAGACACAGACACAGACACAGACACAGACACAGACACAGACACAGACATAGACACAGACATAGACATAGACGTATTTTCTCCTGAACACCTGAAAGTTGCAGACATCATCAAACTTCACCTCTAAATACTTCAGAATACATGCAAGAATACATTTTTTTAACAGACTGAGGACCTAGTAAGTAAATGAGGGCTCCAGAAAGGAATTTTCAAGCATGTAGAAGGAGTAACAATTTTATTTGATAATATATTTGAATATATCTGGACTGAATTCACCTAGAAGATTAAACTCTTCTTTATTTCTATCATTATCTTGTTCCCAGAAGTTTTTAGGCAACTGTCTCATCTCTGAGTCAGGTGGCACAGTCATTCAAAGAACAAAAACACGGTGGCAGGTGCTGAATGTTAATGAAGTCACATAGCTATCAGGCCTTACACCTATCACTGAGTCACCTCTAGTGTGGAAAATGAATTCCTAGGAGCCCGAACATGTTTTATGCATGTCGTATAAATTCTTCGAAACCCATGAGGAAATAAATATTTACATCAAAGTTAAACCTGGAAATTTTTTATAAATTCAAAGGTGAAACAATATAGAATGTATTTTTTAACTAAGTCCTAGGAAATCACAGAATTTTAAGAGGGAAGACTTTCTAGACTCAGATACAGAGAAATACATGACTGGGTTTCAGTCAGCTTTTATTGAAAAATGTGCTGGCTCAAAACAAAAACCTAGATGAGTTGTCCAGAAACTACTTTTGTTCTATAGGAAAGAAAAAAGCTAGAAAAGGAATCAGCTTCCGAGCAGCAGGCTGAGACTGTTCCTGGTCTGCATAGCTGTGTCAGAATGACAGCTGGTGATGTCCTGGACACTAGTCTCCCATCCCTGGTGGGGCCTGGTGAGACAGATTGCTTCCTGGAAGCCACGCTGCAGGGAGACCCATCTTTGGCAGAATAGGGCATTAGGCCACATTGGGCTGAATCTCAGGGGAGCAAATCCAAAGAAACTGATACAGACGGTTCCAACAAGGCATAGGTGCTCTCTTTATACTGTCTGCCAGCAAACATCCCTTCTCGCTAAAGCCACCACTAAAGTGTCTCTTAGTCAGTGGTTCTTGGGACAGAAGTTGGTCAAGTTCAGTCAACCAACTCAACTCATGTTTTCGCTCATTCAAATCCTGTATCAACATTCCATTCCCCATGAGCCTGGGTCATTCCAAGCCCCCAGCAGGCTGGACCATCACCCAACACTTGCTTCACCTGCCTCCTACATTAGACCCTACCCAGACTGACACCCAGCAAGACCACTCCTCTAGCCTGGAACAGTTACCATCCTCCTCCAAAATGACTGATGAGGAAGCTCTACCTGTGAGGCCCTAGGCATCTGAAGGGCAAACCCACAGGCTTCAAATTCTCCCAGCCTGGTATTTGTGTAAGAGGAATGCACTGCTCTGTACAACTCCAGAGGACAAAACTCATGAGTCTGGTAGAGCTCAGCATCCCCATTATAAACACAGAGCAATGGAAATAGACTTGGGTACATTAAGTCACTTGCCCAAGGCCACAGAGCTAAGGAATGACAAAGTAGGATGTAAACCCAAGCCTACACAATCCTTGGTTTTGGCACTCATTCTCTGCTCTGTAAAAGCATCAACACCTGGAGCTAGAGGGGGCTCCAGAAGCCATTAAGTCTATCTGCCCACCCAAACAGTCTTCTGAAACCCAGCGTCCTCTATAGAAGACAAGTTACCCCCATCACAAGATGCACACTGCCAGTCTTGGGAAGTATCCATAATTAGAAATGTCTGTCACTTTGGATCCCAAATTTACCTCCCTCTAAACCTCATTTATTAGTCATACTCGACCCTCTGGGGAAGCTCCAAAGAAGTCTGTCTACACCTTCTAATAACTTTGAGAGTTAGAATATATATACAGAAGAGCACAGTGTACCTGGACAGAAAAGTGGGAATCCTGCCTTCCTTCCTGCTAGCAACAGGGTGGTGGGCAGGTTACATTACCTGTGTAAGGCTCAGTCTCCTCCTCTGTGAAATGGGCATACCCTGGTGTGCACTACAGGAAGATTAGATGTCACACCATAGGTAATGAGCTCAGCAGTGCTGCAGAAAGAAAGTGTTCAGGCCGGGCGCGGTGGCTCACACTTGTAATCCCAGCACTTTGGGAGGCCGAGGCGGGCGGATCACGAGGTCAGGAGATCGAGACCACGGTGAAACCCCGTCTCTACTAAAAAATACAAAAAATTAGCTGGGCGTGGTGGCGGGCGCCTGTAGTCCCAGCTACTCGGAGAGGCTGAGGCAGGAGAATGGCATGAACCCGGGAGGCGGAGCTTGCAGTGAGCCGAGGTTGCGCCACTGCACTCCAGCCTGGGCGACAGCGAGACTCCGTCTCAAAAAAAAGAAAGTGTTCAACAAGCAGTAGCTCTCGTCAGTGTTTTACAAAAGCAGAGCCAGGTACTCAGGGAGATAAGGAGCTTGCTCAAGGACGCAGCTGGCGGACGTGATGAGAAATCAGCCCTTCCACCATCTGCACTCTGCCGAATTCCTGCTAAGTGACCATTCCACAGCCCGGCCTGAGAACTCAATCAGTATCATAGTTGGTAACTTAGCTAACACCAATTACTATACTAAAAATGTGTGCAACTTTACCTAATGGAATCCATAAGCCCAAATGCATAGATCCATATTATAGAACATGTAAGTGTTCTATAAATATTTAATTTATAAAATCCACAATATAAATGTTGTGTGCTTAACATATAAACACACAATTCTAAGTACATACACATGCATACACACATACACATCTTCAAGGCTGCCAGGAATTCTAAGGTTTTTATCTTAGTGACAGCATATGGAACTGGAGGTTGGAACTGGGCTCCTGTCTTCAGTCCACCATTAACAAACTATGTGATCTTAGGCAACCACATAGTCATTTGCTCAATCTCTGAGTCACAGTTTCTTCACCTCTAAAATACAAAGGTTGGGCTGGTGAGACCTCCCAGGTCTCTTGTAGGTCTAAAACCCTGGAACTCTAAGTCAATCTGGATTTGAGCTTAGGCCTCCTCAGTCCTAGATACAGCTTCAGTTTCTAAAGCATCGAGTCATAGCAGACAACCGCTGAACCCAGACAACTCTCTTGCCGAAGGCCCCATGGCCACCAACAGCAGAGCCGCAACTCGGGGCTTCTGAGATCTCCTGGGAACTGGACTTCCAGCTCTGCTGGGCTACCTGCTGGATAAAGTTAATTAGTAACTGGATGCTCTGGCATTAGAGCAGGGGTTGGTTGTTAACAGACATACACCCTTAAAACAAATTTTGCTTTCTGTCTTATAATCTGAGTGTGGGAAACACCTAAAATATTTGAGTAATCAGTCATCCAGAAAACCCGCCCATCTAAAATAAGACAAAGACAGAAGAATCAAGGACAGGAAGATCTGAGTAGGGGAAAGACAGCCAATCAGATCCTGGTGCAAAGGCATGTAGCGTATTTTACTCACAGAAGCAGCTTTAAAGTCTTCCTTCAGAAGCTCTTTCTGTTGATTTGTATGAGCGTGGCTAGTTTTTAAAAGTAGCAGAATGTATTTTCCAGAGGTGACCACAACAGTATCTCCCATCCCACATGGTCTTCTAGAATGTGACCGTGCCACTCTGCCACCAAGAGGTGGAGTCTAACTCACCTCCCTTGAATGTGGGCTGGCCTGCAACTTGGTGTAACCAATACAATGCAGCAGAAGTGATGCTGTGTGAACTCTGGAGCTAGATCAGAAAAATCCATGAAACCTCCACCTGGTTTCAATGGGGTGCTTGCTTCTGCCTGGCTTCCTTGGAAAGTCAGCCACCACGAAGACAGTCCAGCTCCCCTGAGACCACCTTGCCAGGGAGGCCACATATAGGGCATTGGTTAACAATCCCATCTATGCCCAGCCTCCCAGGAACCCTGCAAAGGCACCAGCCATGTAAGTGAAGCTATCGTGGATCCTCCAGATGAGTCCATTCACCAGCTGAGCACCACTGTTTGAACTCAATCAGACACATGGAGCAGAAGAATCACCTAGTTGAGCCCTCAAATTCGTAACATACAGAAACTAGGAGTTATCATAAAATAGTTGTCATTTTTAAGCCACTAAGTTTTGGGATAGTTTTTCATGCGGCAACAGGTGAACAGAATGCTCAATCAAAAGCAGATTCCAGATGGCAAATTGGAAAGAGGGAGAAGGCTGGGAGAAGAAAACACACACTGGAAAAAGCGGCAGCTGATTGCCCAGTAACAGAGGAGACGGAAAACCATTAAGGCAGGTGCAAGAACCAAAGCACACAGCCATTTCGGGATTTTAAGTGCAGACACCAGCAGTCCCTTCCATGTTAATGTGCTCTACTGAGTATATCAGGATGCTAAAGCACAAAATAATTGATGCTCCTAATGATTTCCTTGAATGACAAAGAACAGTTTAAATTTTGTTCAAACCCCTCTTTCTCTAGGATGGGACAGTATATGCAACACAGACTCAATGAAGGTAATATTGCAATTACCTCCCAATGTGTTTTCCTCCTTGCTATTCTGGATTCTTCTGCCACTACGGCCCCAGGAAAGGGAGAGAGCAAAGGCCTCCTCGGAAGGAGGGAAGGAAGTGGATATGATGCAGGGGAAGTTCCTTCCTGGTAGGAAGTGTCAGTAGAAGAAAAAGACCCTTTGGGCTCCAGGGCAAAAGGAGGGAAGGTACAAGAGGAATCAGGCAGGCAGTCCTGCTTCTTATTCTGGGTTTGAAACCTGAAGGCAAAGGGACAAGAGGTAAAAGAGAGAGGGAGGCTAGACCCAGAGGAATTTTTGCTGTGCTTCCAATTTGCATCTCTGGAGGAATCCCACCTTGGTGAAGTAAGGGGCAACCTACTCATCTGACAAAGGGCTAATATCCAGAATCTACAATGAACTCAAACAAATTTACAAGAAAAAAACAAACAACCCCATCAAAAAGTGGGCGAAGGATATGAACAGACACTTCTCAAAAGAAGACATTTATGCAGCCAAAAAACACATGAAAAAATGCTCATCATCACTGGCCATCAGAGAAATGCAAATCAAAACCACAATGAGATATCATCTCACACCAGTTAGAATGGCGATCATTAAAAAGTCAGGAAACAACAGGTGCTGGAGAGGATGTGGAGAAATAGGAACACTTTTACACTGTTGGTGGGACTGTAAACTGGTTCAACCATTGTGGAAGTCAGTGTGGTGATTCCTCAGGGATCTAGAACTAGAAATACCATTTGACCCAGCAATCCCATTACTGGGTATATACCCAAAGGATTATAAATCATGCTGCTATAAAGACACATGCACATATATGTTTATTGTGGCACTATTCACAATAGCAAAGACTTGGAATCAACCCAAATGTCCAAAAACGATAGACTGGATTAAGAAAATGTGGCACCTATACACCATGGAATACTATGCAGCCATAAAAAAATGATGAGTTCATGTCCTTTGTAGGGACATGGATGAAACTGGAAACCATCATTCTCAGCAAACTATCGCAAGGACAAAAAACCAAACACCGCATGTTCTCACTCATAGGTGGGAATTGAACAATGAGAACTCATGGACACAGGAAGGGGAACATCACACTCCGGGGACTGTTGTGGGATGGGGGGAGGGGGGAGGGATAGCATTAGGAGATATACCTAATGCTAAATGACAAGTTAATAGGTGCAGCACACCAACATGGCACATGTATACATATGTAACAAACCTGCACATTGTGCACATGTACCCTAAAACTTAGAGTATAATGATAATAAAAAAAAGAATCAAAAAACAAGGGGCACTAAAGAAGAATGGAAAATAATGGTGTAGCTGTTAGGTAAAGGGGTGCTTCACTGATGGGAGAGATTCAGACCTTCCCCTGCACTCACAGGAGAGAATGGAAGGTAAACTGAGATCTGGGCTGAGATGGAGCTGCCACGATAAAAGACAAGATAACCTATAGCCACGGCTTCGGGGTATTCAGTCAGTAAGGAGCAATGAGGCCAAGTGGGGGAAGACTGCCCCACCTCTTGGTAGACAACCACTTTCCCAAGGCCCTGAGTTCTCCACCCTCTGCTACCTTGGCTTTCTGGTGCTCCTCTGAGTTCTTCAGGTGCAGCAACAGGTGCTGTGGCATCTTTTCTGATGGGCTGGTACTCATGCCCTGCTGGCTGCTAAACATTTTGAGTATCACCTGGACAGTCTAAGCCATAGAAGAAAGAAGGTCATGGCCAAGATGCAAGAACCTGTGGAGCCAGTAAGAGGCACAGCGGGGCGACCTTGGACAGAGCACTGGCTCTGACAACTGAGGCACCAGACCTCGGGTTTTCCCAGTCACAGATGCCAGCAGTAGATTCCACAGGACACCTCATGACCAGGAAGGTCCAGGGACATCTCCACAGAAGCCAGTGCAGACCCCAGGTCAGCACGTGTGGATCAGCTGCCCACCACTCCCTGGGGACACAATGTCCCCCTCTTCTCAGGCTTCTTCCTGGCTAGAAGAAGGTGCCGGTGAGAAACTGGAAGAGTGAACATCTACCCAAAAGAAACAAAACGAATGCAAGAGAGGTAGATTTGAGCCAACTCAGACAGCAATACAGGTAGCAGCAGGCTTAATTCCCCTGCCCTAGTGGGAAAGGGCCTTTAGAGCCAAATGAGATTCCTCCTGGCAAAGCTTTAAAGGTACCTTTTTTGGCATCAATTTGTAGTGCGTATATATATTATAGCAGTATATATTATATATATGTATATACTGGGTCTGAGTATATAATATATATAATCAGTATATATATATGCACACACACATATATATGTACTCACTACTATATACATATATTTTTGGAAATATTTTCTTCCAAAGTTTTTAAGATGTCAAAATAGATGGGATTTTCTTTGTATGCTTTGAAAGATCATCCTTCTACTCTCTGGAAAATGTGCCCACCTTGTCCTCTGAGGGGCACCTGGGGTGGAAACTGTCCCAAGCCCTATGTCCAGGATGTCCAAGTGACAAGAAGTCAGCCACTCTCCGAAAAAAAAAAAAAAAAAAGACTGAAAACACCCAGGGATTTTTATCTCTACTGTGTGGGAAAATCTCTCACCCTCACCACCAGAAAACCTGATCTTCAACTTGAAGATAGCCCAGACTTGCTGGGTTTCCACAGACCAAAAAGCCCCGCAGGAAACCTTTGGTTTGCCCTGGGGCTGTGGGCAAGTGTTCCATTTGCATTCTTAGCCCCTCTGGCTCCTCTCAGCTGTCAGATGCCTGGACAGCTCGCTCCTTGGTGCTGAGAGCAGCTCCATGAAGCTTGGTGAGCTGAAATCCTGCGTCCCTCCCTCCGACCCCAACTGGGTAACCCTACATGGTGGGTATACTCATGTTCACCAATATTCACTTCTCTGAAACCTTGAAGTCGGGCAGGGCACGTGACTGCGAAAAACAAGTGCCAATTCCAGACCTGTGCATTTCACAGCTGGTGCTCTGCTGCCAGCCTCTCTCCTGCATGGTGCAGGCTGAGCCCTTGTTCATCCATGCTGCCAGCATGGCACAGTCAAGCCATCTGGGCAGCAGGCTGAGGTCCACCTGCATCCATCGATCCACTCACTTGCTCCTGCTATGCCTGCCTCTGCTTCTGATAAATAGGAATAATCTCCACCCTCCAGCACTTGTGTCAAAACAATGGGCGTCCCACAGCTGGTCTCCGTAAATTCTGTTTTGACAATGACCTGGGTCCCTGAGTGGCTCTGATAAGTCATCATAGTCCAATGCAGTTAACCCATGACGACGCTGTAGCATGAGCAAGAAATCAGCTCATGTTGTATGAAGCTACTGAGGTCATTGCCACAGTATACCTTGGAGGGCAGGCACCACAATCAAAGTGAAGGATCAGGACCTTGTATTCATTTTCTATTGCTGTGTAACACACCAGCACAGACTCACCCACTTAAAAACAACCACATTGGTTAGCTCACATTGCTGTAGGTGAGATGTCTCTGCTCAGGGTCCCACCAGACTGAAATCAAGGCATCGTTTGGGCTGTGCTCCTTCCTGGAGCACAGGTTCCTGTTCCGATTTCACAGGGCTATTATGACTGCAGGACTGGGCCCCCAATTTCTCCCTGGATAAGGCCACTCTCGGCTCCTAGATGCCACCATGTTTCCTGCCCTGAGGCCCTCTCTACACCAGGGCAGTTTGTTTCTTCAAGGCCAATGGAAAAAAAAAACAATATCTGCTGCTGCCTTAAGTCTCTGACCACTTGACTCTGACCTCCTGATCCTCTTTTAAATAGCTCACCTGATTATGTCAGGCCCACTCAGCACATGTGACCTTTTTTATTAACTTCAAGTCAACTGATTGAGAACCTAAACTACTTCCACGGAATTCCTTCGCCCTTGCCACATAAAGTAACTTAATCGTGGTAGTGATGTTCCATCTATTCACATATCCCTCAAGGAGGAAATTATACAAAGGCATGGATCAGCCGGAGTCATCTTAGAATTCTGCCTACCACAGACATTTAAGAAAACATTCTGATGAATATTAGCTCTAGAAAATTTAGGATCCATCCAAAACTTTACACTAACTTCTTCCTTGCCCCCAAATAAGAAGACCTTTTCCTAGACTTTCTAAATCCTTTCTACTCAAAGTGTGGTCCATGCACCGGCAGCACGAACACCATTTATGAAAAATTCAGACCAAGAGAATCAGAATCAGCCGCATATTCACAAGACCTTCAGCCGAATACTCACAAGACCCTCAGGAGAGGTGAAGGCACCATCTCAAAAGGCCCTTGTCCTGAGACAGCTCCCCCACAGGCTTGGCCCTGGACACGTCTCCTAAGAAGGGGTTCTGAAAGCGTGATCCCCTGGCACTGGCGTCAGCATCACCTGGACACTTATTAGAAATGCAGATTCTCAGGTCGCCAACCAGGACTTACTGAATCAGACATTCAGCCCTCTGCATTTTCATAAGCCCACCAGTGATTCTGATGTGGGCTCAAGTTTGAGAACCACTGGGCAAAGGCACTGTCATGATTGAGTGTCTCCCCTATGGAAAGCTGTGATGAAAACATGAAAAAGCAACCCGAGCCTGCTCTGCTTCAGTCCTGTTGCTGCTAGAGGCCAACTCTGCTTTCCTGGGGTGGGGAGGAGGGCTCAGGGTCTGTGGATATTCTGGATCCCTCAGCTCTAATTGTCAAACAGGCTTTGGAGGTCGGGGTGGGAGTGGGGATGTAGAAGGGAACCCCTACTAGCAAGGCCGGGTAGGAGGCTCCCAGGCCAATTGAAGGCCCCTGGAGAGAGGACAGTTGCCCTGAAACATTCAGCTGAGCTTCCTTCTTGCCTTTTAGGGTAACCAAGTACCAAAATACAATCCAAATGGACAAACTTCTAAATGAGGTTAGAAGAAAGGCGCTCTCCTGTGTCTGTGCACGTGGTAATACCAAATGAGCAGGTGGGCAGGAAGCCCACTGGCCTCGGGAAGGCAGAGCTGATGAAATGGGCATGGAAAAGGTGAGTGTGCAGGAGGTGGGATGGAGTGCAGAAAGGGGGCCGGCAGCTCCCACTGCAGCCATGCAGCACTGGGAGGCTCCGGGAAGGTCTGGACACTTGGCTGCCTCTGCTCACACAAGAGAGAACTCAGGGCAATGTAGGGTCTTGACCAAGATCTTAGAGCAGAGTTGTGGGTGGGGGCAGAGGAGTCCTGAAGGGCTCTAAGAAGAGCAAAGGCCCCCAAAAGGGAATGGGATTAAAAAGAAGGAGCTTCAAACAGCAAGAGCAAACTGTGTGCCAGGATTTAAGAAAGACAGAGAGAGGAACACAGATAGAAAGAAACAGAGACAGAGAGATAGAGAGAAGTAGAGAGAGAAAGAGAGAAACAGAGACAGAGAGAGAGAGAGAGAAACAGACAGACAGAAAGAAACAAAGACAGAGAGAGAGAGAGAGAGAGATCTGGGGGTCAGGACACCTGAGTCTGTTTCTGTTGGAGCCTCAGGCAACTTTCCTGATTTCTCCAGAACTCAGCTGTCTGATCCGGGCGACCTTTCTCACTCATGACCTTCTTCCCCCCTGTGAGGGTGACCTTAAGGCCTGAGTGCTTGATACTACTTGGATTCACCGACTGTACTCCTCATCACCCTCGACCTTACTATTTGCAGGTGGAAATGGAGACCCTAAGCAGGTGAGCTGTCACGCGGTTCGTCCCAGGCAAGCTGGACTCTGAACCCAGGCCACTTCGCCTCTGGGGACACACCTCAGCCCTAACCACACTCTACTACCTCTCCCAGAAAACCACCCGAGAGCCAGGCATGAGAGAATCCACAGTGACTTTAGAATATCAAGCTTTTCACATCAGAAAATCTCATGAGGCTTCTAAGGAAGAAAGCCCTCCATCAGTGCACATCCCACGTGCAGCCTCATGCGGTAGAAATGGGTCTCAGTGGTCCGCTATCTTGTGTTGGATTCCACTGCGATTTTACTTGTGGCCTAGAATCACGGAAGGTCCTTAGAAACCCCCTGATCCAGCCCTTTTTTTGACAGATAGAAAAACTGAGGCCCAGAAAGGTCAAGTAATGCTTCCAGCCACCTTCACACAGGTGAAGAAGATCATGGGGAAGGAAGGTCACCCGGATCAGGTTCCTGAGGTCCGGAGAAATCGGGAGAGTTGCTTGAGCCTCCACCAGAAATGGACACAAGTGTCCCAGCTCCCAGATTTCTCTCTGTCTCTGTCTGTCTGTCTGTCTCTGTCTCTCTCTCTGTCTCTGTGTTTCTCTCTGTCTTTCTCTCTCTGTCTCTATGTCTCTCCCTCTGTCTCAGTCTCTGTCTCTGTCTGCCTTTCTCTGTCTCTCCCCATCTCTGTCTCTCTGCCTCTGTCTCTCTTGCTTCTCTCTGTCTCCCTCTGTATCTGTCTCTCTGCCTCTCTGTCTCTCTGTCTCTGTCTCTCTCTGCCTCTGTCTCTCTGCCTCTCTCTGTCTCCCTCTGTATCTGTCTGTCTCTCTGCCTCTCTGTCTCTCTGTCTCTGTCTCTCTCTGCCTCTGTCTCTCTGCCTCTCTGTCTCCCTCTGTATCTGTCTGTCTCTCTGCCTCTCTGTCTCTCTCCACTCTGTCTCTTTGCCTCTCTGTCTCTCTGTCTCTGTCTCTCTGCCTCCCTCTGTCTCTGCCTCTGTCTGTCTCTGTCTCTCTGCCTCTCTCTGTCTCTGTTTCTCTGCCTCTCTCTGTCTCTCTGCCTGTCTCTCCGTCTCTCACTGTCTCTTCCCTCTGCCTCTCTCTCTGCCTCTCTCTGCCTTTCCCTCTCTCTGCCCCTCTCTCGCTCTCTCTCTCTCTCTCCAAAGCCTCTTACCTGCAGCTCTGCATTCTCTCACCTTGTTGCTGCTCACCTGGGGAAGGCTGCCAGGCCAGACTGTCACCTCCAGTGGGAGCTCAGCAGTCAAGCAGGGATTTATACCCTCTTGGGAGCTGGGATTTCCTAACCGGGTGGTGTCACCCGCTCACACTGGGTGGCAGCGGACACACCTTTTCCTCCTCACAGGGAGCACCCCCAGGCTGCAGTGCTGGGTCTGAGTACACGATCACCCAGATGGGGAAGTGACCAAGGAAACTCCGCATAAGTTTCCCTATTTTTCTGTGACTCGCTAAAAATTACGTACTTCCAGCCGAGAGTTGGTTTTAAAGTGATGGGCGTTTTGCCCAACTGTGGCCCCATTAAACAGAAAAAGACGCTTTGGATCTTTAGCCAGTGGAAGAGTTGGTTTTCCATCCAAGGAACCCTTTTAGGATCTAAGAAAGGTTAAGTTTTTGTTTTGTTTTGTTTTCAGAGTCTCGTATGATTTTTAACTGTTAAGTGAAGGAGGGGGTTGGTTATCTAATTCCTTATTCTAGATTGTGGAGTTTGCAGAACTGAATAGTTTGCCTTCTGAAAGTGGGAATCCAGCATCAAGTCATGTCTGTACAAAACCAATGTCTCCTAAACCCCCTAACCAGCCCAAAGGTGTCATTGGTTGCTCCTCTCTCCCATGCAAGTCGCCACCGTGGAGTCAGAGAGGACAAAGCTGAGGCAGGGTGCGCCTGGTTTGCTCAGAGCCAGCAGATCTGAGCAAGCCTCACAGGGAACAGAACCAATTTTGGTCCTGCCTCGCACAATCTCCACCCACAGACCCCCATCTACACTGGCTGCCCTGATGGGACTTCGGAGAACTCATGGTCCTGGGACTTCCTTGATACGAACAGGAGGCCAGATGGGAGCGTAAAACCTTGGCCACAGCCTCCCTGGAAAGTCACACTCCAGGGCTGGAGCCCTCCATCGTCCCCCGCGACCTCTCGCCCATATGCTCACTCGTGTTGCATTGTTTAGGAAGAAGTGTAATTTGGAATCCCTCTGTTGGTGGTTGGAAAGGAAGAATGCTTTTCAAAATGTACTTTAAAACCCATGGCATTAACCTTCATAACACTGTCTGCCTGGCTTATGCAGATCTTCATTTTCTTACAAGTAAAGAGGCAGGTATAGAAACTCCTTTAGAGAAATCTTAGGGAATTCATACCCAGAACAAATGGCTAAGTCAGAAGGGCCCATGGGCCCTAGTTTTATCCTTTTGCTAACAAAGGATGGTAACTCTCAAAAGTCAAATCTCAAGTGGTTAAATAAAATCTTGGAAAAATACAATGTTAGAGCTAGGTAGAAACTTAGAGATGGTCAAATCTGTCCTCCAGTTTAAAAAGAAGAGAAAACTGGAGTCCAGACATTTGAGGATGGGGAGCAAGGCAAGTAAGCTGTATTGATTTAATGGTGTGTATAACTTCACAATGGCTGGATTCTTATGGAAACTGTGAATGCCCCAAAGTGGAGTTTGTTAAGCAAATAAGTGTTACATTATATCATGTTTATTCTTTTTAAGGACCATTAGAAGGTGAAATATTTGGGTTTTTTTCCATTATTTTGATGTGGTAAGATTGAAGAATAAAGCATAAATTTTGAATCAAGCCTAGTAAGTTTCAAGGGTGGGAATTCATCCCAGTAGGAAAATCTCACCAAATACCATCATCATCCCAGGATACAAAACACGCCAATAATTGAGCCCCTGTCTCCACCCTTGCTCTGTGCTCAACTAAACACACATCACTCCCAGCTGACCTGCCTCAATTAGGATTCAGTTCATTAAATAACACAGGAAGCCCACAGCTTAATTCAGCCAAAGAGAGGAAGCAAAACCATGCCATCTGCTCTCGGCCATGCTGGAGTTAACTGCTGATCTTGTGATCTATAAGGAGGAATTTACATAACCTCACTTCTTTCTATGGGAAAACTTGATCACAGAGTCACAAGAATTGCTTAAATAGTCTTTTCAAGAACTAATGCTCAGACCCAACAGATACCCAAGAGTAAGTCCCCAGGCCTGCTGGAGCCTCATGGAGCCATGGCTACTTTACCCCTCAGCCCCGCTTCATGGCCTACGCTGCGCTGTGTCCACCACCAATAGCACATTTGGATGGCTCAATTTCTCCACCAACTGATAGGAAACCCACAAAGCACAGAATGTTCTGTAGCATCGTGAAATCCTGTGAGGTTTGAGGTGAAAGTCACCCAGGATGTTTATTGCAAAGATTGAAGCAATGATTCCTCATTTTTTAGACCCAGGAGGCCTTTCCAAAGTCTGGTCTGGTTCAGAGATTAGCAGAATCCTCTGAAAACCCTTGTGGCAAGGTTCCAACCCCTCTCTTTTCCTTGTAATGTACAAGCCACTGGGTGGGGAAGGTGAGAAGGGAGAGAGAGGCTACGTCATGTATTACGACAGAAAATATGTGTCCCCAGTTTTTATAGGACACCCTCAATTCCAAATACTCTGTCATATTATCCCCATAAACTCACTCATTGTCAGATCAGAGAGCCTTAATTTGGATTCAAGAAAATATGGTCATCAAAACCATAGGATAAATTTAGCAATCGGAACCCATAAAATTAAAAATTCTGGCCAAGCACGGTCCTAGCACTTTGGGAGGCTGAGACAGGAAGATCGGCCATGAGTTCCAGACTAGCCTGAGCAACAAAGCCAAATCCCCGTCTCTACAAAAAAAAAAAAATTTTTTAATTAGCCGGGTGTGGTGGGGCATGCCTGTAGTCCCAGCTAGTTGGAAAGCTGAGGCAGGAAAATGGCTTGAGCCCAGGAGTTTGAGGCTGCAGTGAGCTATGATTGCACCACTGCATTTCAGCCTGGATGACAGAGCAAGACCCTGGCTCAAAAAAAAAAAAAAAAAAAAAAAAAACTAAAGGCTGTCCTGGTCAACTGGACAATAACAGGAAAAAAAAAACTCTGTGTCTTAATCCCTTTTCCCATGTAAGGTAACATGTTGTTCACGGCTTCCAGGGATTCGAATGTGGACACCTAATGAATGGCTCCACTATTCAGCTCACCACAAGCTCAAAGATTCTTTCCAGTCCTCGCAGTTTGTGCTTTACAATCCTAAACAGAAGCATTAAAAAAAAAAAAAAAAAGACTGCATAATTTTTGGAACACCTCAATTCCTTTCGTACCTAAGGCTAAGACTGTCTAGAAAGCATAGACAAAGTATGCACAGAGCTTTAGAGACCTACAGGAGAGATTTTATTTTGTTGTTCATTTCGGAGAAAATCCAATCTTCATTGCTGGAGTGCTTTTTGGTTCCAGGATTTCCTTCTGCTTCTTTCTCCCACCTTGAGTTTCCATGAGAGACACTGGGAAAGGTGAGAATTCCAGAACACCACCCATAACACAAACAGCCCCTGCCCACTTTCCCTCCAACCCGCCTCCCATGAGACCCAGAGCATGCATGAGAGGGCAGCTGGAACCTGGCCCCCTCCAGAACCTGCTCTCCCCCCACAGACACCCCGGCCCCATGCAGTCAGTACCTGGCCCCGAGCATTCCACCCTCCTGCTCTTCCATCCACACAACCAAGCCCTCTCCCTGCTGGTGGCTCAGGAGGCTCAGGCAGGCCCCTCCTGCTCTGACCCGAGGAGCACTGTCTCCCTTGCATGAGATGGAAGCCCCTGCTCCCTGGCCTTGCCCTTCTGCCCCGTGGGCCCAGGAAGTTTATTGCAAGGACTGAAGCAATGATTCTTCATTGTTTAGACCCTGGAGACCTAAAACCTGTCTCTCTCTGTCTGAGAGAGAAACCCTGGAAGTCGGCCTCACAGGGTATGGATGAGCCGCTCACTGAGGTGGACCTACACTCTCTGCTCTGGGGGAGAAATGAAAAAACTTCCTGTTCCTCATGATGGAAATCGATTTTCATTCTGCATCAGAGAGCAGTGCAATGCTTATTCGTCCAGCTATTATTTGCACTGCTGAGAACCAGCTCAAGTGTCCCCACACCAAGAATAGACAGATTGGCTTTTCTTGCCAATAGTCCCAGTTGCTTTCTGATCTGGTCCAAACTGAGAGAGAAGACCCCAAATCACGGTGCTCTCACAGACACAATCAAGTCAGCCTTTGTTATGCACCTGGGGGCTGAAAGAGGCTGCCGTCCACCACAGCTGATGCTGTGCTTCCACCTCTGCATGTCACAGGCAGCTCCAATCTGAAGCCCTGGGAGCTGCAACTGCCATGGAGCCTGCAGTCTACAGGACTCATCGCTGAGATCTGAAGGTCGATTCAGTCCCACCAGGCTCAGCAGGAAGAGATGGCGAGCAGACTCTCAGACAACAGCTATTGGATCCCAACCAATGCCAAACACCTGAACCAACCCTCAGCTACCCACCTTGCAGCAAACACCCCAGCCCATCCTCCACATCACCCTTCCCTCATCTCACTTACCCCAACCCACCAGCCCCACCAGCTATTCTAACCAATAACCCACTGGATCTTCTCAGCTACTGTTAGATGTAAAAATTTCAAATAGCTGATTAATTGAATTGACTTTAGACTCATAATGAAGGTGGTAAAAAAGCAAAAAATTAAAAAAGTGAGGTCTCTTCCTTAGGACTCCCAGCTGTGTGTAGGTGCAGGTGTGTGTTTAGGGGTGTGTGTGTGTTAATGAGTTGCTATCCTTCATTCTGGCTCCCCGAGAGCCACACCCAGGCTCCCACAACGACTGCCTAAGCAGTAATGACTGCTTCTGGCTAGCGCCTGGCAGGGTCTCCAGCAGGTAAGAAGACAGACCCCAACCACTGCCATTTTGAAGTTCTAAGTATGTTAAACATTAAATAGAACAACAGGCACTAGACTTTATTCTAAAAGTTTGCATTTAGAAAATAAATGCTTTAGAATCAAACAAATCTCATATGCACAACTCACTTGGAGATAAAACCTCAGCGTCACCATCCACACACAGCTTTTGTAACTGTCACAGAAATGGTTTTTCTGGCCACCCTCACTCACACTGCACAACCCTCAACCACCCACCCTATTTTTTTTTTAATTTTTATTTTTTAGAGACACAGTCTCCCTCTGTCACCCAGCTGGAATGCAGTGTGGCTCAATCGTAGTTCACTGTAACCTTGAACTTCTGGACTCAAGCCATCCTCCCACCTCAGCCTATGGAGTAGTTAAGAATACAGGCATGCACCACAACACCCAGCTAATTTTTTTTAATTATTTATAGAAATGGGGTCTTGCTGTGTTGCCCAGGCTGGCCTCCAACTCCTGGGCTCAAGTGATTCCCCCTACCTCAGTCTCCCAAAGTGCTGCGATTACAGGCATTAGCCACCGTTCCCAGCAACCCACTCTATTATATCCCTAGCTTCTATATTATCTTCCAGCTTCCAGGCAATTGTTTCATTGAATCTTGAGACCTGCTCTGCTTTCTAATAGTCTCTCCGTAACATAGGACATCTTGCTAGGCTCAGCTGACATCTATGCCCCACACTTCTGAAAAGCAGTGATGGTGCTTGAATTGGCCTGCAGGGTCCAAGGGTACCCATTGCCTTCTCATTTTGAATTGTGTTACAGAAAATAACAGCCTTGCACAAATCCCACCTGCATGTCCTCCTGTGCTAGCCTGGCTGTCAGGCACGCAAACTCCATGCAGGACCTGACTTTGATTTGTCGTCTTCAAAACACTCCTCTCCCTCAGGGCAGGCAATCAGGTCAGGCTTTGGCAGCAGGGATGATGGCCTTGGCTGAAGTCAACCATGAAGGAGAATCCACGCTCCTCTGCATCCTGTCACGGGCTGGCATGCAAGCTTTCATCGGAAAAATGACATTCCGTGTGATCACCGCGTTATCCCACTTTATCCAGCACTGCCAAAGAAATTGCATTTGCCAACCGCCCTAGGCCATGGAGGCACACTGCTACAGCCAGCCTTGGTCCCCAGATCATAATGGAGGGACACCCAGAGAGGAGAAGGAAGGTGGGGAGACCCCTCACCTGACATGGGAGGGGCTGGCTGAGCTTAGAGACAAGGAGCAGTTACACACCAATGCATATTTACAGAGAGACTTTCAATGGATCTGAAGGGAACACCATTTCAATCTCCACCCAGCTCAGAGCCAACAATTTCCCATTTCTTTGTAAACTACCCTGTGTTAATGCAGTCTTTTACTTTGTGTATTCTGGTGCTTTGATATTCGGTGCCTTGATGATCCTAGAAGGACTGCCACACCCAGGCCTAGCCCATTCTTTGAGATGGTAACCAACTGGCCCACAAGCATGCTTCCCAAACGAATCAGCCCTGAGCCCACCCACCACCCCCGATCACTCCGGGTATCAGGCTCTCACCTTCTGGGGCTCTGTCTATCTACCCTAATCACGCAGGGCCAGGTACCAGATAACCGGAGCCCACTGAAGACATTCACACGAACTAGTCCTAAGCCTGCTTCCTCCACCGCACCTGTGCCTTCCAGCAGAAACACCATAAAGGCAGCTTCCCTCCATCTGCCTTCTGGCTGCCCCTCCTGGCACACCCCTTCCACCTGGGAACTGTATGACAATCTTTTCAATGGCAGGCACCCCTGACCTGCTAGTCTTGCCACACCTAAATCGTAATGATACCTGTGTTACAGTCACTCTTCTCTGACTCAGGGGAATGTTTGCGCCCCGGGGGCTGACCCCTGAGATAGGCTTGTCATATCCGTTTTTGATTTTTTTTTTTTTTTAGGAATTTGGAATTGGGTCCCAGAAGGAGACAAGTTGGCCTCTGTGAGGAACTACACATCTAAGGTGCAAAGTCAAGTGCTGAGGGGTCACCTTGTCCCACCTGGTACCCAGAGGGGCCAAAAGGGTCACAGTTCAGAGAGAAAAGAGTGAGGGAGATATGCAGAGAGAAGCAGGAGTGAGCTTGGCACCGGCCCATGGCTGCTCCACTCTGCTCTAGGGCCTCCCCGGATGGCGGCATTTCCAGCCCTGGGCCCGCATCTCTTGAGACCACATCTGGTCACTTCCAGGGCCACTTCTCAGCTCCAGGAGCCTCTGGTGTCTGCTTCTATGCTTTTAGTTTGCCATTTGGGTGGTCCATCTGCCTGTCAAGTAGAACCCCTCATGAAGCATTCCAGTCTCCTTTGGGCTGAGGAAAGTAACTTAAAAAATTTTTTTCTGCACCCTGCCAGGGATAGCCCAGACCTCAGCAAAGGGCAGGGCAGCAGAGGGAGAAAAGCAAGTGCCCCAGGTTGAGAAAAGAATGGCAGAGACAGGAAGCAGCAAACGCCCTGAGTCAGGGAGTGAGGGACCACCTGATCAAGCTCCTGTGGCAGCGGTTCTCATAGCACTGCCCAGACCCCAGCAGCAGCACATCCTGGGCCCCACCCCAGGCTACTGGATCAGAGGTTAGAGATGGGACCCAGCAACCTGCAGTGAACAAGACCCCCAGACAATTCTGATGTGGCCAGAAGTGTGGGAAGTGCTACTCAAATCGTTCTAAACTCTGGCTGTACAAGAGGATGACCCCAGGAAGCCTGCATCCCACCTTCACACCAGAAAAGACCAGGCCAGTCAGTACTTTTTAAGCTCCTAGGTGATTCTAATGTGCTGCCTGCCAGGTTAGAGGGCTGTACCACCTACATTCTCCATTGCTATGTCTTTGGCTCTTGCAGAGAGAAAAAGCAAGTAAGTGAGAACCTTTCAAGGTTCTGTCCTCACAGAGGACAGTTAATAAAGACAGAGGTGTAGCGAAGGCTGCCGAGCTAGGTGAGAAGGGGCCTTACAGGACAGTGGTGCTTCCAGCGTCTGATCCTCAGTGTCTAATCAGGGCAACCAGGGGTCTCAGACTCTAGTTCACACTCACCAAGCTCACAAAAGACCGAGCTCTGCACCAGTATCTTCGCCCATTCTTTCATTCATCCATTTATTCATTCATTTTGCTAATATGCTTTCAAGCACCTGCTCCAAGCCTAGCATTGTTCTAGGCTCTAAGGATTTCCATGCCAGTGGAGGAAAGTGGCAGTAATAAAAACATAAACAAATAAATGGCATCATTATAACCAAAAAGATGCATTGTAAGCAATACCCAGGCAGGTCCTCTGCACTGGACAGTTCCCTCCACAAGGTAGAGCCATTCCAATGTCATTTCTTGCTGGATTCAGTCTGGGTGATTGGCATTATCTATTGTCACTCATTCTGCAGCATCGCCCATGGGTTTGTAAGCCTTGAGCTGGGCACACTCAGGCGGTACAAATAGGGGCACCAATAATATTTTGGAAATAGAACAGGATGAAATTTATTCTGATTCCATCTATATGAAAAAGGGTTGCTAAGTACAAAAACACAAAATTATAGACATTACAATCACATACTTAAGAAAATCAATCATGTACCATAAAGTGATGATGCACTGATAACAGATCATACTTATTTGTTTCAGGCATCTCTATTCAGAACACTGTTAGCCTGAATCCATTTCCAGAATGCACTTGATAGACTTCCAGCTGCTTTTTAAATAGATACATTCCGTGCTCATTCAAGCCGATCTGCTTCTCAAAGCAGTGAATGAAAATCAAATAAGGCAGCGTGTGAGTCAGCACAAGCTGCATCTAACAAAGTACCTCAGGGCAGGATGGCTTAGAAACAACAGGAATCTGGAATTTATTTCTGACAGTTCTGGGGGCTGGAAGTCGAGATCAGGTGCCAGAGTGGGGTTCTGGGGGGGGACCCTCTTCCTGGTCACTAATGACCATCTTCTCCCTGTGTCCTCACTGGATGAAAAGGTGAGGGAGCTCTCTGGGGTCTCTTTTATAAGTTCACTTATCCCATTCATGAAGGCCTCACCCTCGTGACCTAATTACCTCCCAAAGACTCCACCTTCTAGTAGAAGAACCTTGGAGGTGAGGATTTCAACAAATGAATTTTGACTCTTGGGGGAAACCAACATTCAGTTCACAGCAGGCAGTAAATGGTGTCTTACCTGAATCGTGGGTTCATGCCTTGCCTTCCAGCCACTGAATGAGGAAGAGCAAGTCCCTCCCCTGAGGCTCCAAGGACACAGCCCCAACACCACCCCATCAAAGCCCTCAGGAGGGGGAATGAACAGCCAACCATCCTGACCACGCTCCAACAACTAAAGTCACCAGGAAGACAATGTTCAGCTCACTCCTGGGCCTGGTCTCAGAGAAGTCAGCCCCAGGAAGGGGTGGCAAAGAATTTCACCCGCCAGACTTTCTTACAGTCCTGGCTGGGGACTGGGCAGGAAGCCACGAGGCTCTCCAGGATTCTGTGGGCCTAGCCGTTAATTCTCAGGGGGATCTTAGAGCCCCATGAGCTTCCCTGCCCCGTGCTCTGGCTGCTCTGGCCCTTAAGGCAGAAGAAGCCTGCCAGGCCCACCCTCACCGGCCCAGAGGAGTTGTCCAAGATTTTTGGCTGTCTTGGGCCAAGTACTGCTGGAACTAAGCATAATATTAGCTGGGGCTTGGGAGTGTCTGGTTAGACGGTCATGTTTCATTCCTGTGCTTGCAAATCCACAGGCCCACAGATCATCTGCATAGCAAGAGCCTCGGGGCCACTCCAGTGCACCATCTGCATTTGTAGATGAGGAAGCCAGTGGTGGGGCTTCATCCGTGTTAAATATTGAGGGCTGAATATGTATTTGAACTTCAATGGCAAATCTTTGACAAAACAGATGGAAAAATCGTTTTCCAGCACAGGGTCCCTGCCTTCTGGCTGCACCTGGTGTCCCCCAGCTGCACAGGGCCAGGTCATGCTGTGCGATGCTGGTCTCAGGGGAGGCCTGTCTTGGACCTGTGTCTGGATCCAGGTTGACTCGGGTTCTCAGTCCAGCTTTGAAACCTTTAGCAAGTGCCTTAACCTCTCCAAACCTGCATTTCTGCTACTGTGATAAGAGGGCTGTGTGAGCAGCAGCGCCCATGCACACAGCATTGACGGAGTGCCTGACTCTGTCCCAAACACTTTACTCACATATCGGCTGATTGAATCATCCCAGCAACCCAAAGAGGCAAGTGTTATGGTGTATTAACAGTCCTACTTTACAGGTAAAGAGACTGAGGTATTCAGACATTAAATAACTGCTCAAAGGTGACACCATGTTATGACGGGTTGAATTTTGTCCCTTCAAAACAGACACGCTGGAGTCCTAACCCCCAGTATCTCAGAATGTGACCTTAGTTGGAGATAGGGTCCCTATAGGGATTATCAAGTCAAAATAAAGTTATTAGCCTAGGCCCTAATCCAACATGACCGGTGTCCTTACAAAAAGGAAAAATGGGGGCACAGAGGCAAACATGCAGAGAGGGACGATGATGGGAAGACACACAGGGAGGAGATGGCTGCATGCCTGGAGTGATGTGGTGTCCACAAGCCAGGGGACGCCAGGGATTGCCAGCAGCAGCAGAAACTATGAAGAGATAATGAAGGATCCCCTCCTAGAGCTGTCAGAGAGAGCCTGGCCCTGCCAGCACCTTGATGTCAGACTTAGAGGCTCAAAAACTATGAGACAATACATTTTTGTGGTTCTAAACCACCGACTTGGTGGTACTTTGTCATGACGACCCTAGAAAACCAATACACACAAGCAGCTCGTGTTGGAGCCCAGGCTCCCTGTGCAGGGTAGCTGTGAGGAGGGGCTACCGGCACAGCACACATGTTCCCATGTGATGGGAGCAATGGCAATGGTGATGGCAATGAACTAAGAACCCTACAGAGATGGAATAGGCACCATCCCCATTCTTGGAAGATTAAAATAAACCAAAAAAGATGGCAAACATCTCTAACAAGACTGAAACATCCCCTAACTCCCCAGCAAGTAACAACAGGACACTTCACGCAAGAATGTCATGTACCCTGGAGAGAGGGGATGGCTTTGTTTATCACTTTCTTTTTACAGTCAATATTTCACTCTGAGGGGTTGAGCCTGTTCCCTTCCATCAAGTGAATGATTTTGGTTGCTCCTGCCAAGTGGAATGAGGCCAGAGCCAAATGCCTCCCAGGTGAGGCAGGTGAGAGGCCTCTTGCAAACCGGCCCCTCCCCGAGCCTGGTCAGCACAGAGTCAACACAGGGGCCCAGATCCACCCCATCTTGGGGTGCTGGGTGCTGGGTGCTGGATGAAAGTGCAGACCGTCACCTGCTTCAGGAGTAGAGTGCATTGTTGATCTACACCCTAGAAATAGGAGCCCCAGTGAGCAAGAGTGGGAACAAACTGCACGAAGTGGTATCGGTCACTAATTCAGTCCAGCTTAAAAACCATTTCTTAGTTCTTTGTTCCGTCTTTGTTTATGGATTTCAAGTACGACGTGAATACGACTGTACTGGTTGGTCGCTGGGCATGGGCTTCACCTCTCTGCGCCTCAGTTTTCTCCTCTGTACAAGGGAGACAGGAATACTATCTATCTAGGATTGTTTTAGGATTAAAGCAGCATTTAGTAAAGGCTGGGCACAGAGGAAGGCACTCATTAAGTGTCAGCAACTGCGACAAAACCAACATGTGGACTGATGAGTGCGCTAGACAGGAAGACACGGTCTGAAGCATAATGACTCGAGGTACCGAGAAAGACTTAATATAAGGTGGATTCCTCCTGGAGACAGTAAGGACCGGCCCTGCTCCCAGTCTTGGCTGCACAGCTATTGGCTCCCACCCATGTGCACAGCCCCACCCAAGGTGCTGGTCCCAGCCTATTTTGGTCAGAAGGAATTTAGGAAGCCCCAGGCAACTGGCTCAGGGTCTCGTCAGCCTCGCCAGGCCGTGCTGACCTTGCTCCTGCCAAGCCCCACTCCCCAGTCAGGCAGAGACCTGCAGGGGCTGCCTTCCTGGCTCTGCATAGACATCCAGGGCCAGGCACCCAGGAGAGGCAAGTCAGAGGCCAGGAAACTGGTCCTGGTGCCTGGGAGGTAGAGACATCCATGGAGTCACTGTGAGGTGCTGAGGGAGGTGGCAGTGGGCAGGTGGGAGCAGGAGGGATGTGGCAGTCGGCGAAGTGGGCTCCATCCTCCCTTTCAGAGACATCCCTGGGTGCCTGCTCTTGTGGGGCTGGTGCCTGGCCTGGCCATAGAGGACAGACCCCTAAGGAAGCGGACAGACCCCTAAGGAAGCAGACAGACCCCGCAGACCCCGGTTCTGATGACTGAGCTCTTGATGTCTTCTTCATGATCGGCTCCCCTTGCACTCCAGTTCCCATGAAAGGAGAGATAGGGGGCTGATGTTTACGAAGTTCGCTCTATGCTCCAAGCACTGGACCTTCATCATCCCATTTAATGCCCCAGCCCTCCATGCAGTGAGCAATATTAGCTCATTTACCAAGGTGACAAGGAAACCGGCAGTCAGAAAGGCTAAGTCATGCAGCCGGTAAAAGACAGAGCCAGGACTCTGACCCAGGAGCTCCTGGGTCAGACTCCCTGCTGCCCACAGCTGGCCAAGCCTCTGCCTCCCGACCTTCTTCAGGACCTCCTCCAGTAGCTGGAGGGCTGTGGGCTCATCTCTAAGTGACACCTTTTCCCCAGCTCGGCCAGTTCTGTGTTCCTCGGAGCCCTGATTCTTGCAAGGGTGAACTTTGGGAACTGGTTGCTCAGGCTGGGCAGATGGAGCAGAGAACTCTAAGTGACGGGCTCCCGAGAATCTGTGGGCTGCAGGTGGTGGCTGGGCAACAGGGTTGTCAACGCGGGGCTGTAGGCTCTAGCCCACACCAGCAAGACCAAGTCTCTGCTCTATACGAGGTCAGGAATTCAAAACAGCCCCTTTTGAGTTGACAGCACTTCTCATCTTCCCAGTGAAGCTCTTGGCCACAGGAGCTTCCCTGAATGAGCCCAGTGACTCACCGGGCAGTGTGAGCAGCGTCACACCAGAACTTGTCCAGTCCAGTAGGGGGAGGGGTCTTTGGTGGTCGTCTTCTTAGTCAAAGTCAGGGCATCGCTCTTGTGGCTACAAGACCCAGGGCTGTCACTGTCCACCATCTGGCCTGCCCACTGACCACAGGCCAGACCTTCAGTCCAAGCCCTCATCCTGCACATGCCCAACCCGCTTCGCTCCAGCTGCCAGCCCTCACGCAGGCTGGTCCCACTGTCTCCCTCTCTCAGGAGGGCCCGTTCCTCTTCAGATGATGCCCCATCCAGGTTAACCCCTCAGGGGGCCTGCACTCCCAAACCAAGCCACCTGGAAACATTGGCCTTGAAATGCAAATGCTATTGGCCTTGGAGCAAGGAAGCCAGGACTTGAACCCAAAGGCCTGCTGTCCTCCTCTTCAGAGGGAAAGGGGACATTCTTGTGTTTATTCTTTCAGGATCTTCCTAGTGCCCTGAGAATCAGATGGAAAGTGGTATCTCAACAGATTTTCCTGCAGAAAACAGTTGGCCTGGCATGGAGACTTTATCTCCAAGCCCAGGGCCTCCAGAGGAGGCAGCCAGCAGGGTGGAGATGCTGGGCCTGCACAGCCCCGCCACAGCCAGTGCTCACAGCGGGAAGAGGGGAGGCAGTGCAACTGGACAGGAGTCTAAATCCTTACCTTCCAGAAGGGAGTTTCTGGAGACCCCTGAATATGGACCTCTCCCCACCGCGCCTTCCTCCAGTGATGGGCAGCAAGCAGTCATCTCGGCCTTAAGGGCAGGTGAGTCAGGACTAGATTTGGTCAGTACTGGGGGTCAAATCCTACCCCAAATCTCCAACCGGGCCTTCTTTGTTCAGAGCTGCCTCCCTCCACTGTTTACATCTGGGCCCTTCCAAGATGTTAAAAGATTGAGGCCCCCCAAAAGTGATGGGGCAGAGCAGACAGCTCTCTGGCCTCCCTGGCACTCACCCTTGGAAGGACTTTCCCTTCTCTTCCTGCCCCCTTTATGGGCCCTGATCTCCTAGATGGCAGGAGGGCAGGTCTCAGCTGTCCAATCCCCAGGGGGACCAGGGTTCTTCCTCCAGGGGTTCTTAACCTGGCTGCACCTGCTCATCAACTAAGAAGCGTTTAAGAATCCTGATGTCCAGGCCCCACTATATACATTCTAATTTCAGAGTTCTGAAGTTGGCCTGAGCATCCAGATTTTTTAAATAGATTTAACGGTACAAGTGCAGTTTTGTTACGTGGATACATTGCCTAGTGGTGAAGTGTAGGCATCACCTGAATAGTGTACGTTGTGCCCCTTAAGTAATTTCTCATCCCTCATCCCCCTCCTGCTCTACCACCCTTCCGAGTCTCCACTGTCCATTATTCCTCTCTCTTTATCCATGTGTACACATTATTTAGGTCCCACTTAGAGAACGTGCAGTATTTGACTGCCTGTGTCTGAATTATTTCACTTAAAATAATGGCCTCCAATTCCATCCACGTGGCTGCAAAAGACATGATTTCTTTCTTTCTTAAGACTGAGTAGTATTCCACTGTATGTGTGTATGTGTGTACATGTGTGTGGTGTGTATATATATATATATATATCTCACATTTTCTTTATCAAATCATCCATCAATGAACACTTAGGTTGAATATTCGCTATTGTAAATAGTGCTATGATAAACATGCAAATACCAGTATTTTTTTTCCACTTTTTGTAGAGACGGGATCTCCCCATGTTGCCCGGGCTGGTCTCTCAGGCGATCCTCCTGCCTCAGCCTCCCAAGTGCTGGAATTATAGGCATGAGCCACTGCACCTGGCTTCTTTTTTATAGAATCATTTCTTTTCTTTTTCTTAGATACCTAGCAGTAGGAGTTCTGAGATGAATAGTAGTTCTATTTTTAGTTCTTTGAGAAATGTATATGCTGTTTTCCATAGAGGGCATACAAATTTACATTCCCACCGACACTGTGTATGTCCCTTTTCTCTGTACCCTTACCCATATCTGTTGTTTTTTTCACTTTTAATAATAGCCATTCTGGTGTGAGATGGCATCTCATTGTAGTTTTAAGTTGCATTTCTCTATTGATTAGTGATGTTGAGCGTTTTTTCTTATGCTTTTTGACCATTTGTATGCCTTCTTTTGAAAAACGTCAACCCTCGAGATTTTTAAAAGATGCCCAGGGGAAATTCCAACGCTCAGCTGAGCTGAAAAATAACAATGCTGTGCTCTGAGCAGGACTTAGTTCTGTATTACCAGCTGTGTGTTCTGTCTGTTAATGCAAGATGGCACGAGACAGCCAACTCCCCTCAAGCACAGTTGAAAGAAGGGCTCTTGGGCTTTCTTAAATGTTCCATGACAGCACCAAGAAATTCCCCTCTGCTACAAACTGACCTGATAGAGAACTTTGACCCTGGAAGAAGACTGAAGATGGTGAGGGCTCCCTACTGCAACTTTGCCACCAGATTGCCATGAAGGCAAACCGAAGACCAGCCTTGACCCCATGTATACACAGACATTTTTACACTAAACCTTTATTACCAAGCAGGGACAAAAAAAAGTTCATACATTCTGTTCTATAGGCTCGAGAAAGTTCCAGTTCTCCATCCTGGTCATTACTGCAACCTCCACCTGGCATGAAATATTCATTTAAGCCGAAAACCAAGCCAGCATTAGAGAACTGGAATCTGCCAGTGACCGTGGCTGGATGCAGAATGAACAGGGCATCATCCCTAAGGAGGGTTCTTGTGTCCTATTTATGCAAGAATAAGAGTGCTTTCTAGAATCTTTTAGCCAACCCACACATCTCAAATACCTTTCATCTCAGCAATGACGGCCAGTTTCTAACTTGAATTATGAACATGAATAGGTCACTGTTTTCACCAATAAAAGGTGACTGACGTTCAGTTGGTCACTGATTGAGATATAGGTAACAGAAGCCTCCTCTGGGATATGTACTGTTTACTGGAAGGCCAGCTGATGCTTTTGGCCTGAGCTGCCTTGACTGAATGCTTGCAGCATGTGGGTGTAGCTGAATCTCGGTACCATGCATGACATCACACACATAGATGCTGACACAATTTAAAAGCCAATTACCTGATGCAGTGAGTAGAGCTCAGCCCTACCCCTGCGATGCCTGCCAAAGGTGCCAACCTTCATCTGATCATGAGCAAATGCCAGGCAGAAAGATAGGGACTTGTACAGAATCACCAGCCTGCATTCTTCGAAAGTGTCAATATCATGAAATACAAAGAAAAGCTATAACTTATTCCAGATTACAGGAGACTGAAGAGAGACGAGAACCAAACGCCACACATGACCTTAGATTCTCTTTTGCTGTAAAGGGCATTATTGAGACAAATGGGAAAATCTATACAAGGTCCGTGTATTAGATAATAGTATCATGTTCATTACCTGATTTTGATCATCGTACTGTGGTTATATGAAAATTTCTTTTCTTCAGGAAATACACCCTAAAGCAGCGGTCCTCAACCTTTTTGGCACCAGGGGTGGGCTTCGTGGGAGATAATTTTTGCACAGACTGGGGAGGAAGGAATGGTTTCAAGATGAAACTGTTCCACTTCAGATCATCAGGCATTAGTTCGATTCTCATAAAAAGTGTGCAACCCAGATGCCTCGCATGCGCAGTTCACAACAGGGTTCGTGCTCCTCTGAGAATCTAATGCCACCGCTGATCTGACAGGAGGCGGAGCTCAGGAGGGAAGGCTCGTGGGCTGCTCAGCTCCTCCTGTGTGGCCTGGTTCCTAACAGGCCACGAACCTGTACTGGTTCTCGGCCCAGGGGTGGGGACCCCTGCCCTAAAGTATTTAGCAGTAAAGGGGCATGCCTAACCATACCTTTAAATGATTCAGGAAAAAATAATACAAAGACACACCCCCCCCCCCCACACACACACACACACATGCACACGGATATAAGGAAGGCAGAAGGTGAAGGATAAATATTAAAAAATGTAAACATTTGGGGAATCTGGGTGAATGACGTGGAAATTCTGTTTATTATTCTTGCAGCTCTTGTTTAGGTCTAAAATGTTGTCAAACTAATTTTTAAGTTAGAAAAACGTCTGTCACCAGCCTCATGACACGGACTACACCTGGCTGGTGTTCCCACGTGTGCTCTCGGGTCTGGTATCCTCGTCCCAGTCCCAGCCCCTTTACACATGTCTGTGGCCACTGAGGACAGCCACGCAGGACTGTTTGCCGGGTTCCAGAACTCCTTGGCTCAGCCGTTGACTGTCAGGCAGCCCTCGCTTTCTGAAACTCCCCAGGAGCCTAAGGGGCAGTCAGGATTCTCCTCCTGTGGGAATTCCTCATCTCTCCCTGCTATCAGAGCCTAGGGAGGAGCCACTGGCTTCAGCCCCAAGCCTTGCTCCCCTGACCCCGCCCGCCTCCCCTGACTCCGGGGAGGAGGGAAATTGAGAGGAGCCCTGAGTCAACGCCCTTGGGACTGGCCTGGCCCACTTTGTTTTCAGTTTCTCCATGAGTCAGATCCATGCTTTTGTGGAAAGAAAATAAAGACCACCCCAAAGAGCAAAGGCTATTTGTTCAGAGCTGCTCTAGCCAGGGAATCGGCCAACATCTCTCGCATTTTAGCAGAGACTCAAAGGTAGGCAGGGGAGTGGGAAAGCATCAGAGTAGAAAGAAGAGAAGGCTTCAGGCTTGCCCTGATTGGACGGTGATAGCCTGTGGGAGCTGCAGGCAGGCTAGTGGGGTGTTGGGGCCCAGAAAACGATGCCCCAAAGTATCTTTGACATGCACTTTGACACGCTGAATTAAAGAAGCAGCCTCAAGGCTCAAGGTCACTCTGACCTTCCCATGTCTTCCCCCAATCCTCTGTCTTTTCCAAAGCATAGGATGAAACTGTTCTCTGAAGTTCCCTTCTCTACCTAGAAACTGGACTCACCAAAGAGGAATACAGATGACTTCCCTGAAATTTATTAACCAGAGAAAATTAAAATTCATATCACAGAGGAAGAGACACCATACCTGGAGCCCAGGCTAACTTCGTGCCAAATGATTGTCTGTCTGTAGTCCAATCCCATTCAATTCCCAAAGAAATCACTTATTGGCCATTGTCTGAGCATTGGGCCCATTCATTCCTCCTAGAAGTCATCGACTACCCGTCTAGAGGGCCCCATTTCCCCCATCACTCCCTCCCCTATGAAGAAGAATCTGCAAGCATCTAGACTTCATTGTGTTATCACTCACCTGTGACTCCACTGTGCTTCTGCACAAGTGTGTGCCTTTTTCTCCTATTAATCTGCTCATTATCAATTCATTTTCAGTGAACCCTCAGAAGGTGGAAATGAAGCACTCCCTCCACGCCCCTACAGGGGCATCCTATATGATTGGTTGGAGAGCATATTTGCCTTTCTCCGATTGGTTGTAAATTGGAAGCAGGGTCAAAAATCAGGGCAGCTGCCAGTGCTCATCAAGTGCTGGCCATTTGGGGCCAGCTGCTACAGGGGTTATTCTTTGGTTTCCTGGACCCATTGCTAGAGAAATACTCTGACTTCCTACAAGTCTGACTTAGAGCAGGCTGGTTTCCTGGACTGGTTGCCATGGATAACAGGTTGGTTTCCTAGGCTGGTACTGTGGATAACAGGTTAGTTTCCTAGATTGGTTGCTGTGGATAATAGGTAGGTTTCCTAGGCTGGTTGCTGTGGATAACAGGTTGGTTTCCTGGGCTGATTGCTGCAGATCATGGGTCAGAGTTCTATTTTTGTATGTATTCTGGCCATTATCCACTTACATATTCAGTCTCTCACTTTCCAAGATCAAGACCTTCCACCAGTATCCAGGGAACTCAAGTCCCATACCTCAGGCCACACCCGGTAGATTTTTAAGGAGCTAGGACAGCCAGTTATCTGGTAGGTGCCCAAAGGTGTGTTTTGGTGTGTTTTCAAGTCCTTAGTCATCCCACCAAACTCCCTGAAGCATGTGCATTGTGAACCCTGGGCATTTCTTCAGCAATATTACTTCCTGGCCACCCGGAGCTACCATCATCCCAGCATCTCGGATGAGCCAACAGACCAAAGTTCCAGCCCTCCTCCTCAAGGGTGCCATGTCATCCTCCAAAAATGCCCTCAATGTAGTTCACTATTTTCCTAATTGTCAGCACAACCCACCCCAGTGCCTGTGCATCATGTTAGCCCTCACGTCTCAGAAGCCAGACTCAGACTTGGGCCAGGAAGTCTTCCCACATTCCCACTCATGACACAACCCCTGCATACCCTTCTTTCTCCTGGAAGGGCTTCTGGTTTGCAGAGTTTGATTCTGTTTCATTTCAGGAAGTTTTTGTGTTGCAATTGTTCTCACTGCTGTTTTTAGTCAGTCAGAGTCTGAAATTAGACCCCTAAAATCATCTTCCATGTTCCATGCCCTTCCCTTTCTTAGCAGTATTTTGCACACCAATTCTCTGAAGCCTGCCTTGCCTTCAAATCAACTGGGGTTGTAGTGAGCATGTGCAGATACAAGCTGTACAAATGTACTCTTCAAGTCCAGACAAAACTCTAAAATCGAGCAGCCATGGTATTTGCTCCATGTAAAAAGCAGAGGTTCCTCTTCAAAGAGACTTTCCTCCCTGTCTAATTAGGAACAAACAGTAACTTCTCTTAGAAGCAAAGTTGATTCAAAGGCCTGTACTAACATTCTTAGATATCTGTTAGCCGTAATAAAGAAACAATGTTTCTTTAACTTTGTGTTCTTAGCTCCCACAATTTAGCCTAAATATTTGCCCTGGCATGCTTATAAGGGTCCAAGCAAGCATTGGATCATAGCTTGTTCCTATTCCTTATTAGGAGGTGTTTTTACCTTTCTCAGCATTCCACAAGTTACTTCCTCCTTCCTTTGTTCTCCTCTGCCTTTGCCTCTTTTAGAAAGTTCTAAGTTGCTAGTCAATCGGGACAAATACAGAATGTGAGGTCCCGTTCCAGCCAATGGAAACCGGACACAGCAGTAGGGTGGATGCATCAGGTTATAAATGACCCTGTCTCCTTTGTTCAGTGTATTCTCATGGCAAAACTGCTAGCAAGTATACCCTTTCTGCAGAAAGTAAAAAAAAAAGGCCTTGCTGAGAAAATTAAATTTATATTCGAGTGCTATTTCTTTGTAGCACCAGGGAACAAACATGTCTAACACTCCATAAATCTTAGATACAAGAATTCACATTTCTTCATATTTCCACATCAGATTGAATCTAGCTCTGAGCCCTCCCCTGCCCAACCTTCCCAATCACAGACACACATACCTTAGTCAGAGCTGATGAGATATTCAATTTCAGTCAAATCTTGGGAAGGACTCCCTGTCCCCCAGGGTCAAACAAGAACTCATAGAATGGGCCTTACTGCTGTAATTATCCCTCTCCATAGACAAGCCAGCCCCAAATCCCTGCATCATCACTCTCAAGCCCACTCTGCTTTGTAGGTGGTCTCCAGGTATACCTGTAGCCATCTGGCTCCCCCACTCTCCCAAACACACACACACACACACACACACACACACACACACACACACACACACACACGTTGAAAGATATTTTTGGGAAAAATAAAATCATGGCTCTCATACAAACATAAAAACAACCATGTACTAAAGGTTTTATGTTACTCATATGATATGAAGGATACAAACAGTGTCATAACCAGGTCAAAGAAAAGGTCAAAACACACATATTTATGTGGGAAAAGCAGTGTTGGGATGAATTGCAAGTGGAGATAAAACTTGTTTTCCCAAGGAGGTAGGGGAAGTCAATTAAATCAAATCACTACTAGACAAGACGCAATTCATATACATATCAGCTACAACTTACTAAGAGTTGCAGAATCACTCTGAGATAAGGAACAGAGCTGGACTCTGATATCCCAGCCTGGAAGGTCACAATGTAGATGATGCATAGTTTTCTGATGAAATGTATATATTTTTTCTTCAATACAAAACTGGGTTCCACCATCGCTCTCCCATTTCTCCCACATCTGGGTCAATCAAAGCTAATCCCCTACAATGAGCCCAGATTCTCTGGAGGAAAAATGGAGTGAGAGAGTGGATATACAAAAAGACAATGGCCAGACCATACATAAAAATAGAACTCTGATCTACAAACTGCAGCAACCAACGTAGTGTGACATCAACCCAATATCTACAGTAAGCAGCTCAGGAAGCCACAGTATCATCTCTAGCCATGATTCCAGGAAGCTAAACAATAACCCCTGTAACAATTAGCCCAGAACAGTCAAGACTTGATGAGTAACTGATAGCGGCTCCAATTTTTGCCATCCTCCATACACACTCATGGACTTCCAGCATAGGGCCCACCAGAGAAAGTTAAATATCCCTCTGATATAGGTTGGATGTGTGTCCCCTCCAAATCTCACGTTGAAATGTGATCCCCAGTGCTGGAGGTGGGGCCTGATGGGAGGTATTGGATCATGGGGGTGCATCCCTCATTAATGGCTTGCTGTCATCCCCTTGGTGACAAGTGAGTTCTTGCTCAGTTGGTTCACACAAGATCCGGTTATTTAAAAGAGTCTGAGACCCCTCCCTTCTCTCTCTTGCTCCCTCTCTCTCCATGAGACATGCTGCTCCCCACTCGCCTTCCACCGTGATTGTAAGCTTCCTGAGGCCCTCACCAGAAGCAGATGCTGGCACTATGCTTCCTGTACAGCCTACAGAAACTTGAGCCAAAATAAACCTCTTTTCTTCATAAATTACACAGCTTCAGGTATTCTTTTATAGCAGTGTAAACAGACTAACACAGAAAATTGGTACCAAGGAGTGGGACATTGCTATAAAGATACCTGAAGCTTTGAAACTAAGCAATGGGCAGATGTTGAAAGAGTCTTAGAAGAAGTCTTAGAAGAAAACAGAAAGACAAGGGAGAGTTTGGAACTTCTTAAAGGCTTATTAAGTGGTTTTGACCAAAATGCAGATAGAAATATGGGCAGTGAAGGACAGGCTGAGAAGGTCTCAAATGGAGATGAGGAACTTATTGGGAACTGGTGTAAAGGTCACCCATGTTAGGCACCAGCAAAGAAACTGGCTTCATTGTGCCCATGGCCTAGGGATTTGTGGAGGGTTTAACTTTAAGAGTGATGACCTAGGGTATCTGGCAAAAGAAACTTCTAAGCAGAAAAGCACTCAAGAAGTGGTGTGGCTGCTTCTGACTGCCTATGATCAGATATGGGAACAAAGAATGATTTAAATTTGGAACTTATATGTAAAAGGGAAACTGAGTATAAAAAAATTTCAGTCTGGCCTCAGCATTTTCAGGAGAGGAATTTGAGTGGCCTGGGGAGCAACCATTTGCTAGAGATTAGCATGACTAAAAGTGAGCCAAGTGCTAATATCCAAGACAATGAAATAAAGGCCTCAAAGGCATTTCAGAAGTCTGTGAGGCAATCCCTCCCATGACAGGCCCAGGTGTGTAACAGAAAAGAATAATTTGAGGTGTCAGGCCCAGGGTGCTGCTGCCTCATGTAGCCTTGGAACACTGGTCCCAGCATCCTGGCTGCTCTAGCTCCAGCTGTGGATCAAAGGCCACAGGTACAGCTTGGGCCACCACTCTGGAGGTTGCAAGCTGTAAGCACTGGTGACTTCTATGTGGTGTTAAGCCTGCAGGCTTACAGAATGTAACAGTGAAGGAGGCTTGGCAGCTTCCCTCTAGATTCCAGAGGATGTATGGGAAAGGCTGGGTGCCCTAGCAGAAGCCTCCCACAGAGGTGGAACCCCAACAAGATACTCTACCAGGGAAGTGCTAAAAAGAAATGTGGGGTTGGAGACCACAAACAGAGTCCCTACTACTAGGGCACTGCAAAGTGGAGCTGTAGGACCAGGCTGCCATTCCCCAAATCCAGGAATGGTAGAACCACCTGAAGCTTGCACCCTCTGCCTGGAAAAGCTGCAGGCATTCAATTTTAATTTGTGACAGCAGCCTTGGGGACTTCACCCCAAAGAGCTACAGGGCCAGAGCTGCCCTAGGCCTTGGGAGCCCACCCCATGCACCAGTGGGCCCAGGATGTGGGGCATGGAGTCAAAGGAGATTATTTTGGAACTTTAAGTTTTAATGCCTGCCTTGATGGGTTTTGGACTTGTGTGGGGCCTGTTGCCCCTTCCTTTTGGTTGATTTCTCCCTTTTGGAATGAGAATGTTTACCCAATGCCTATACCCCCATTGTATCTTGGAAGGAAATGACTTGGTTTTGATTTTACAGGTTCATCGGTGAAAGAAACTTCGAGTCTCAAATGAGACTTTGGAATTTTGAGTTGGGGCTAGAATAAGTTAAGACTTTGGGAGACTATTGGAAAGGGATGATTGAATTTTGCAAAGTGAGGACATGAGATTTGGGGGGCAGAGGCGGAATGATACAGTTTGGGTATTTGTCCCTTCCAAATCTCATGTTGAAATGTAATCCCGTATGTTGGAGGTGGGGCCTGGTAGGAGGTGATTTGGTCATAGAGGCAGATCCCTCATGAATGGCTTGGCACTATCCCCTTGGTGATGAGAGAGTTCTCACTCAGTTAATGTGAGATCTGATTGTTTAAAAGAGCCTGGTACCTCCCCCTCCTCTTTCTTGCTCCCTCTTTGGTCATATGACTTGCTGGCTCCCCTTCACTTTCTGCCATCATTGTAAGCTTCCTGAAGCCCTCTCCAAAGCTGATGCTGGCATCACGGTTCCTATACAGCCTGCAGAACTGTGAGCCAAAATGAACCTCTTTCCTTTATAAATTACCCAGCCTCAGGTATTCCTTTATAGTAATGCAAACAGACCCCCTAACAAATCACACAGGAGGCCCCATTTCTAATTAGCCACCTGCAGCTCCCCAACACCAACAGCCTCCAATCAGAACACCTGGAGCCTTATGTGCTTTCCATCATGAAGCGTTCTTACCCCTCTGCCTGCCTTTGAGTCTCTGCCAAACACAAGTGCTGGTGGCCAACTTCCTTGCTTTCCTTGCTATGGAAAGCTCTGAATAGCCTTTGCTTGTTCTCATTTGGGTGGCATTCAATTATTTCCACAAAGGCATGAGCTGTGCAACTGGCTATAAAAATTTTGCTAACCCCTGCAACAAAGGAGGCCAGAATCCAAAATCAAAAAGCTCAGCCTGCTTGCCCATATTGAAAAGAATAGAAACCTTACCTTGTTCATTCTCTTGCAGTGGTAAACGTAAGATAAATTTACACATTACCCATCAGGCTGTTGCATAGGTAGGGTGCATGGTGCACAGGCCATCAGACTGTGAGTCCCCACCCGCTTCCAGGCCACTGAAGACCAGCAAAGGGAAGAACCAAACTGCATTGTTTGTAAAAAGAATTTGAATACCTCACTCTTTCCTAAACCTGTGAAAATCTTACACAAAATCCCTTTGGCTCAGCCCTTCTTCCTGGTGTCATGGTGAGCACAAGGTCACCTAGCCAAACTCCATCCCATCCCTGCTCAGGGGCACTGTGGCTGCTCTGTTGATGCTGACTCTGTTGCTGAACTTCCCCTTTGGGAAGCCAGCCACTGAGGCTGTATTCTGAGACATCCTCTTTCAGCATGGCCTACCTCTCACATTAGATCCCAAAGGGCCCTCATTCCAAATATCTTGGCAGGTGCCCCTGGAATAAGCCTTCCTTCAAAGTTTTCCCTGCAAACCTGGGGTGAGGGTGGGAGCAGAGATGGGCAGGAATAGAAAATGGGAAAAACAATAATTGCAAGAGGTGCTGTGATCTGTACCCACACCAGGAGTTATGAGGAGAGTGAATTGACTATATTCTCACATGCAAAAGTTACCATCTACCAAGGTTATAGAAGTGCTTTTGTTGCTCCATAAAACATAAATTTATTAAAAGCATTGGTGAATCCATTGTGGCTTTCTGTGTTTCTGTGTGTCATAAATTTTTTAAAATATTCCAAACACCATTACTGCTACCAAGCAGGAGATCAAAGGGTTTTCTTTACTCACTACTAGCTATCACTAGCTTCTGAGCCCCAGAAACAAGATGTGGAGACCCCAGATCCAGCTAAGCCTGACTTCCACCCCTGCAAGGATAGGTGGAAGAGAGCAGCTAACACGGGCAACCATGGCAGACACCTGGTTCCACTGCCTTTGCAGGAACAGGAGTGAACTATCTCCTGCCCTGGGTCCAGCCTCCCACACCACAGTCTTAAGCAAATCACAGCCTCTCTGAGTCTGCTTCCTCAACAAAAATGCAGCAGTACCTTTCCTGATCAGCTCAGCAGGCTGGTGTGGAAATCAAATTACATGAAGTTTGCGAAGTTTCTTTGAAAATGGTTAAAAAAAAAAACCCCAAACACACAAACAAATAAATAAAATCAAAGCCATACACAGGTAAGACACTATTGCCTACAAAATGTCTTCTTCCTTCTCACCATAATTCTGGAAGAGGTTGGGAGTGAGGGTAGCAGCCATTACCACTGCATCTGCATTTTATAAGGAGTTATTTTTAGTTCAAGGTAAAAGGAGTCAGTGGAAGGGACTTACTTGGATTGAACCCAGAGCCACTAGCTGCAGACATATGATTTGGGTCACTTGAATTAGCTGCTATGAGCCACAGTTTCCTCATCGACAGATTAAGAGGTGATAGTTCCTAAATAATAAATCATTGAGAGGATTAAAGGAGACGATTCATAGATAATGCACTTAGGTTCAGTGTCTGACTATAGTACTCATAGTAAGTTCTTAATGATTTATGATAATGATTGAAAACCCATTTATGATATCCCCACAAGGCCAGATCTGAGAAAACCAGGGACCAAAATCTTTTCAATTCAACCAGAATTAATTGTGTCAATTCAGCACTGTGCCAAGCATTATATAGACATAAAATAATCAACCGAGCCCACTGTCCTTCACACGTCTAGAATCCCACAGGAAAGACCAGCACATCCACAAAGACAGGATCCATGAGCTCTGGATAGGTATTTTACTTCTATGTGTAGTGTAAGTTGGTCATTTGGACATTAAATGGGACCCCAGAGGAACCTGGGCACAGGAGGAGCCCAGGCACAGACACTCCTAAGACTACGATGGCACCTCTAGTGGATGCATGGCCACAAGGTCCCTCAGGTCCAGACAAAGGGTAGAGGACGTCACCAGGCAGCACAAGACTAGGGGGCCTTATGCATTTCCTGGAGCAGGCAGATTTGGTTGTGGAATTCCCTTTGGTGTCTCCTGTAAACATATTTATTTATTTGTTTATTTATTTATTTATTTTGAGACTGAGTCTCCCTCTGTCATCCAGGCTGGAGTGCAGTGGTGTGATCTCGGCTCACTGCAACCTCTGCCTCCTGGATTCAAGTGATTCCCCGGCCTCAGCCTCCTGAGTAGCTGGGATTACAGCCACGCACCACCATGCCCTGCTAATTTTTGTACTTTTAGTGCAGATGGGGTTTCACCATGTTGTCCAGGCTGGTCTCGAACTCCTAACCTCAGATGATCGGCCCGCCTCGCCCTCCCAAAGTGCTGGGATGACAGGCGTGAGCCACCACACCCAGCCTTAAACATCAGTAAAAGGAAGACTTGGCAGTGGAACCAGACAAGGGAACAAGAGAGTTAGATGCTTTGGAGGACTCGATATTTTCCGAACATAGTACATTTAAAGGCTCAGAAGATTACCAAACAGTAAGAGTACCATGCTACTTGTATCGTTGGCCCATTGCAGTTTAAGACCTTTTATAGGTACATTTCCTCTTGTAATCCTCTCCAAACTGCTGTGAAGAGTTCTCTCCCTTTGACAGAAGGAAGTTACGTGGTTTACTCAAGATCACCCATGTAAAAAGTGCAACCCCATTTTTCTAACTTGGAGGACAGTGCCCTTTCCCTACACAGATCGTCTCTGGAGGAACCCCTATCTCAAGCTCCTGCCAGTGTAGGAAGCATGGAGAGGCTGATTACAAATGCAGATTCCTGGCCCACCCACCTCCAGAGTTTCCAGTTCTGGAAGTGCACAGGGCCCAAGAATCTGCATTTTAACAACCTGCCCTGGTGAGGCAGATATAGTTCCTCAGATCCCACATGAGAAAAAATATAAGACTAATAAGACTATGTCCCGGATCCCAAGGAAAAACACTGAATGGGTCTCACTCTCTCTCTCTCTCTCTCTAAAGAAGCAGAAGTAGGAACAAAGAAAACCACATGAAATGGAATGGGAGCTGGAAAAGCAATGTAAATGAAAGGTGTGTCTTTTCTAGGAACCACAAAGAAGTGCTGCCTTGAGGTCATAGGAAGAGAAGGCAAGAAGGAAGGCTTTGAAACTGAAAGCAGGCTTCCCTCCTCTGCGGCTCCCAGGGTCCAGCGAGGCCCATGGCGCCTCTTCTGAATTCAGAGCCTGCATTCAGAAGTATGAGGAAACCAGATGGTTGGAGAGGAGAGCCCGAGGCCCTGACCGGGGGCAGAGACAGGCCCAGTGCATGGTGGCATCCTTCCATGAAATACCTTGGCTGGTGGGGTCCAGGCTCCCCGGCCTCCTGTTGGGCTGTGGCCACTGTCTTCCCAGATGGATCACTGAGCACGTAAGTGGAACTTCAGCTTTATCCAAATTCCTCCTGCTGATGGCTTCAATAAGTGGCATGACTGTGGGTTTAAAATGGAAAGCAGGGTTTAAAGTTGTCTGAACTCCACCAAGTGTGTTCTCTGACTGTAGCAATGTGAACACTAGATTTACAGAAACCGGATTTGACTATCCAGTTTAGTGTAGCTTAGCCTACTTCTCCCAAGCCTTAATCACTTCATTAGCCCAAAGATCCCCACGAAAGAACTGAGTCCGCTCCCAGCACCCACCTGCACTGTCCTACCTGACTGACTATCCATCCTCACTGTAGTCTAAATCACACCCAGTGTGCAAAAGAAAAGACCAGTTAGCTGGACCCTGGTGCCCTCACTCCTTTCGAACTTGCTGAGATCTCTCTGTTACCACTACTCATTTCCCTGCTTAGAGGCTGGAAGGACAAATACAAAGTAAAAATAAGAGGTTGAATTCTCCTTGCTGAAAATAAGAGAAAAGACTTCTCTCTTCTTTTTTTCTTACAGCATTTACTTTAGAAAACTTGTAAGTTCTTTTCTCTGTCTCTTCAATATGGATGTAAATCTTTTTAGAACCTAAATAAGCCTCTTGCCAGCTTTATGACTGGGGCATGCCTTTCTCCAGGAGCTGGCAGTCAGCTCTTTGAAATGTGAGCATTAAGGGAGACGCACCCCTATCTCCGAGCTTAACTTGAGAGGGAACCTGGCTCCAAGTTGCAAAACTCCCTGTTGTCATAAAGACAGGACTTTATCTTCCCTTTAAAACCAGTTAACTAACACAGATGGTGGCCCCACTTACCAGGTAAATTTAGGATGAACTATGTGTAAGAAACAGTGCTGTCAAGCCCTCTTACTTGAGGACTGATTATCATATATCTTGAGAACATGTATGTAATGGGTTCTATCTGATGGCTGTATAACAAGGGTAAGATTTGTTTCTGTCTTTGCATCTCTTTGCAAATTGCCTGTAATGCATATCGCATTGTGGTTTAAGGCTTATTTAATAATAAAATTGTTTTCTTTCTGTTCTACCTTTGTGGAGAGCTTTTCTGAGTGGGGGGAAGATTTTATGTTTAATGATATCCTCCCCTCTAAATAGGGCAACAAGCCTCATGTCTCTGTTCTCCCAGAGGCATGAGGTACACTCAAACTCCGAGCCCATGCTGTGAGTCTAGCCAGTGCTCCCTCACAGCTTCATGCCTCTGGAAAGTTCTCGAAGTTGACAGCTATAGGCCTGTGGAAGCCCTTGCACCCCTCTAAGCTTGATTAACAGCTACCCTGCCCTTGGTGTTGCTGTTCTGCTTGCCGCTGTGGCCCAGTGTGGCACCCAGGTGGCTGAACAAGTGTTGAATTCCTGGTCTCCAACTAACGTGTAAAGTAACCCAAGGCCAACCAGAGTGGGAGGAGAGGCCCCTGGGAGCCAGGACTGGGGAGATTGATGAGAAGCCCTTGTAGGGTCAGTGCAGCATGGCTTCTGAGGCTGTCGGCTGTCTCCCTTCTGAAACTTTTCCTCCCCAGCATGGTTCACCCAGTCTTCTTTTTGCCATGTTGATATCTCTTAGCTTCTAAGCGGGTTATAGGGGGAGGGACCCACAGCCCCCAGCTGCTCAGAGTCCCACAAAGGGGACTCCCAGCTCCCAGTTCACTCTTAACAGATTTCAGGAATGTGGTTTCTCCTGGGTTGGCCTCCCACATCTAGAGAGGGCCAAGGGTGAGGCAGGGACAGGGAGGAGGGTGACAGGAAGCCACAAGCTGAACACGCTCTCTCTTCCCAGGGTGCCAAATGCACTCAAATGATCAATTACAGTATGATTTGTAAAGAAAATAAATGGGGATTATATTATGCAGTTGAATTCAAGATGTCACACTAATTTCTAAGTGAATGCAGGAAAGGACAGATACAGTCATGTTCCACCCTTAGGGCTGTGTTTTCTACCCCTGGGCTCCCCACCCCTATCCATGGCAGAGATGCCTTAACTGGCAGGTTTGCAAAGCTCCACTCATGTGCAGACAGGACCACCCTGTGAGGAATGCAGGGCAAGGGGTGTCTTTTATTTTTTATAGGTGAGGCTCAGTGCAGCTTGGCAATGAGCTTGGTGCTTTCCATCACACACACACACACACACACACGCACACACACACACGTGCATGCATACACATATGCACGTCCACGCGCTTACATATACACACACACTCACGTACTGCCCTGTTCTGGGCAAGCAGGCTGACCCCTCACTCCGCACCCCTCCCTTCAGCTTTCAGGAGGCCCCTGCAGAAGACTGGGAGGTGAGAGGAGGCAAGGAGGGTGTTTCTGCCCACGTAACGCTATCGCCGCAGCCCTCTTCATTGCTCTGTTCTCGCAAGGCTGGGAAGTGCCCTGTGCCCTCCTCACCCTCTGCAGGGGTGTAAGAGCTCCTGCTGTTGCTGTCTCTGGCTGCCCCAGCAGCCCTGTCATCCCCTAACCCACCCCCACCTTGGGAAAGAGGCCCTCCTTAGAAACTCCTGAGGTGACCCTGCTTTCTGCCACATCCCTGGTGGATATGAGGGCTCTGGCCAAGCCACACAACCAGAAGCAATGCTGCCTCTGACTCCCAGACCCAGCTTTTGGCATCTCACCCCAAGGCCTCTCAACTGCCCAAGCAGTCCCTGCCTTCTGGAATTGCTCCCAGCCGAGTGGGGAAGAGCGGTGTGGATGATTCTTCTCCTCCTCCTGTAGATTAATTTCAACTGCCTCACAAGGGACTTTGGTTTGTGTGATGCAATCCCCACCCCCATCCCACTCCCTGACTCCCATCTCCTCCCTCCCCAACCCCACAGAGGCCTTGGCTAATTCTGCTTGGCTATTGCTAAACTGCCAATGAATTACTGTCCTCAACCCCACAGGGGGTCCCAGGGAGTAGGAACCTGGGAACCCACTGGGGTGGGGAAATTGGAAAGGAAGCAGGCACTGAGTTAGGTGCTTCTCTGACATTATTTCATTCCCTTTTTTAACATTCATCAAGTCATATGCTTTGAGTCCCGTGTTAAAAGTTTGGAAACTGAGGCCCAGAGGGTATGAGTGGATTTGACCAAGGCCCAGCACCAGCAAATGGCACAGCCCGTGTTTTCTACACGCTGACGCCTTTCAGCCTTCAACACCAGGAGGGGCAGCACTGTCTGCGTGTGAAGGGCTGAGTCCAGGACAAAAGCCAGAACCCCGGGTTTGTTCTAGAAGCTGCTCCATGTTTCAACACAGGGGTTGCCTAAGAGTCATTTGCTTGCACAGAAGCAGTGCCAGAACTTCTCTGCCTGGTTGAGAAACAGCATGCTGTTTACGCTATGCAAAACAGAAGCACGTTATGAAACCCACTAACCAGAGGCCAGCTGGCTGTGCTCAATTCCCAGCTCCCAGGGAGAGGTTGTGGCAGGGGACCCTGGGAAGTGTTGCTTTAGGCCAAGCCACTGCATGACTGTTGGCCCAGAGGCCTCTAAATTCCTTGGATTCTGAGGTAAGCTCACAGGTCCCACCAGGACATGGAGAGAAGGGTCCAGAGCCCAGGACTTCCAAAGAAAATACTGGCTGTCTTTGAGAAGACTCTAAGTTCAGAGGCTGAGCCAGCAGGCACATGGCAGGAGAGAAGGGAGAAGTTCAGGGACTGTGAACTGCCCAGACCTGCTACTTCTGCTACTATGTGTCCTGGGGCACTCACTTAGCTTCTCCAGGTCCCCACATGCCACAGCACAGCCAGCAATTCCCGCCCTCCCAGATATGAAGGTGCCAGGACCCTTGGGAGCACCCAAGTGGATATGCATAACCTCCAGATATACAAGGCCAGTGGTCATGTCACAGCATCTACTTTTACAAACTGACATTTGTTTGTTTTTGTTTGTTTTGAGATGGAGTCTCACTCTGTCAGGCTGGAGGGCAGTGGCACAATCTCGGCTCACTGCAACCTCCGCCTCCTGGGTTCAAACGATTCTCCTGTCTCAGCCTCAGGAGGAGAGTAGCTGGGATTACAGGTGTCGGCCACCATGCCCGGCTAATTTTTGTATTTTTAGTAGACTCAGGGGTTCACCATGTTGGCCAGGCTGGTCTCGAACTCCTGACCTCAGGTGATCCACTTGCCTCGGCCTCCCAAAGTGCTGGGATTATAGGCATGAGCCACCACGCCCAGCCTACAAACTGGCTTTTTTAAAATCCCTCTCCCTTCCAATTTCATCAGCCAGAAGCAGGATGCTTTCAGTCCTTGCAATGACAGGGAGGGGAATATGGTAAGTCAGAAGCCTTGGAGGACTTTAGACATAAGTCACAGTTGCTGTGCCTCAGTTTCTCCCTCTGTCAAGTGAGGGGCATGGGTGAGATCACCTTGGAGATGACCTCAGTGGGGGCTCTGGGAAGCCACAGCCATCCTGCTAACCTGCCTGCCTCTCTTGAGCTCTGGGCCTGCCTCTGGCCCAGCTTAGATGGATGGTGGAAGGCTCAGCCTGAACGCCCCAGTTATCCGTCAACTGGAGATCATCTCAGAACAGAATGTCCTCTCCATGGAAACCCACCTTGGCCCCTGAGAATATCATACTCTAGCCCTTCAAGGTAGGCAAGGAGGAAAAATCACCACGAAGCAAGCGGTGACTGGATCAAGCAAACCCCAGTCTGTTAGGTTTGCCAAGACTCACGCTCCCAGTGGATGCTTGGCCTTTCTTGGGAAGTTGAGCTTGAAAGAGTGAGGAGTCAGGGCAAAGAGGAGGAGCCGCTGTGCTAGGTAGGAAGAACAGGATGGCCTGCTGGAGGAAGCCCTGGCAAATGGTTGGTTCATTCTCCTGAACAAATGCCTAAAGGCTGGACCAAGTGCGTTACAAGCAGGTACTGCCCAACCCCCATGCCCAAAGTTGGCACTCAATGCAGTGGTCACAAATCCTAGAGGCACCATCTCCCTGCAAAACGAAACTTCTGGACAGGACTTTTTACCCTCTATAAACAAGACAATAATCAGTTGTTCAAAACCCTGTAATCCCAAAGGCAATTGAAGAGGCAGGATGGAAAGCCTTGGCACTCTGCTTAAAGATCAGCCCAGATCAATGAAATATCACTGTCTAGGTTATCATAATGACTAAGTGGGTTTTGCAAGAAAAGCTATTAATGGAATCCCTGAGGCCCAGGACCAATCATGCTATTTTTAAGATATGTGGGTGATATGGTAGGATGGCACTTGGTGCCCAATTCAGCCTTCCTGTACTGCAGATCCAAAACCCTGGTGGCTAGGCTTTTAGATGCAAACGAGGTCTTATCAAGCAGATGCATTTCCTCATGGTTTGGGACACCATTTTCCATAGCTTCTGCCATTGCCACTGGCAAGTATGGCTATTGGGATTCTGAGGGCCACTCTTTGCCAGCTTTGTGGGTGTTCAGGACTCACTGTAGTGGGGCAGTGGCAGCTTCCCAGTGTCCAGATCAAGCTATGTGATGAGCCCATCACCTCAGCCATTCTAGGATTGGTCTCCTGATTTTTCTCATGACTGTTGATGGTAGAGGCAGCAGCTCCCCTGGTGGGCCAGTTCTGCGTCATTGTTCTAGGAGTCACTCCAGAAAGCCTCTCCTAGAAACTGCTCCATTCCTTCTAATATAACCATCCACCACATGCCAAGGCCTGATCTGTGCACCATGGCCACAAAAATAGAGGCGTATGATTCAGGTGGGAAAACACATGGAAAAATGACTGATAGGCCTCTCTCCACTCATTTCCCTGCCCCATGCCCATCTCTGCCTAGTGAAATCCTAATCATCCTTCAAGATTCAGCCCTGGAGGAAGCCCTTCTTACTACCTCCATAGACATACACCTGGTATTGTAGCTATTTATATGTGAATTATTCTTTCTATTAAGATGGTAACCCCTTTGCAGAGCAGAGACCCTGTGTTTTATTTTTTTGTCTTTCCCAATACTTGTCCTAATGTTTGATGCTTGGAAGCATCCCAATACCAGTGAACACCATATTTGTTGGTTTAATGACTGAATGATTCTCAATGAAGACAAAAGACATGGGCAAAAACCAACAGGGAGCAGCACATGGCAGTATATGTAAAAGCTGAGTTAGGTGCTACCAACAAAGAATGGCAGCCTCCTCCTCTACTTCAGCACCCCAGCAACTCCTGTCCCCATCCCCAACCCAAGCCACAATGGCCAGAGGTAAAATCTCTCAGCAAATCAAACTATAGAAGTGCTGGGCTTCTGGTTACTAAAAGCAGTGAAAATCCAAGGCCAAAGACAGGAAGCAAAATGAATTTTTATCTGATTGAGACAAAGTTCTGTTTCCAGAATTCCCTTAGCTAGGTCTATGTCACCTTTACCAAAAGAATTCAGAGTATGGGAGAAATTTGGCATGTCTGAAATCCACAGGAAAAAAATGTGTCCAGTTTTAGAGATCTTTCAATGGAAAAGCCCAGTCAACAAGCCCTGAGCTTCTAACTTGCCATCTCATGCCTCATTCTTAAACATGAATGGATGGTGATGAATCATCAGGCATTTCAAGAAAGTACCCAATGTGAAAGACAGGAACCAAAAGAGACAAACAAGTACACAGAAAATTGAAGAGAGGAACCAAAAGAGACAAATACACAAAAAATTGAGGAGAGAAGAAATAGAGAACAAGAATGAAAAAAACACTTAGAATGTTCTTCAAGAAGTAAGAGAAGGTATTTCCCCTGTCTTACATGTATACTTTATAAAAATAATGAAAGCAATAATCAGAGAATATGAAAGATTTCTTCAGAAATTACAAGAATTTAGCCAATGGCCAAGTTAGCAGACACAGTCCACAAAAGACCCCTCTCTCACTTCTCAGATCAATTGCAAGATCATGAGGTTCCCACAACCACCCTCAGGTTTGATAATTTGTTAGAAGGATTCACAGAACTCACTGAAAGTTGTCATACACACAGATACGGTTTATTACAGGCAAAGGCTACAGATTCACATCAGCTGGGGAAAAGCTCATAAGGCAGGGTCCAGGAAAAGTACAAAACACTGAGTTTCTGGTTTTTGTGAATGCACCATGGAGTCAGGAGGCATTACTTTCCTAGCATCAATAGGTCACAATATGTATGGAGCTAACCAAGGAAGCTCACCTGAGCCTCAGGGTTCAGAGTTTTTATTGGGGCACTGCTATGTAGACATAATCAGTCTGTGTGGCTGATCTTGGTCTCCAGTCCCTAACCCCTCCAGGCATGACCTGAAGCCTACCCTAAATTACATTGTTGGTCTTTCTGGTGTGGCCCGTCCCCATGTTAAATACGAAAAGACTCAGACCATTTGCTTCCCATGTACCCTTTTGAAGAAAGTACAGGAATTTGTACTTTTGTAGAACTAGGAAATAAACCAAAATGAAAAAACACGTTTTAACACGCTGAAAAAAAAAAAGACCACAAATTCTTTACAGCTCTTTCTATCTTTTTCCCCACCCTTGATTCTCGGTGGGGAATTGCAAGTTTAACCTCATGAACTTGCAATTGATCTGAAGGAGGGAGGAGTCTTTTGTGGACTGTGTCTGCTAACTTGGCCATTGGCTAAATTCTTATAATTTCTCAAGAAATCTTTCTTATTGTCTGATTATCGTTTTCACACAGTACATTATTCTTATAATGTATTCATGTAGAACAGGTGCAATATCTTCTCTTCTTAAGACTTGCATCATGACTTACTGTCTCTCTAGGCCTTGATGTTTTTGAAGGGCACAGGCCAGCTATTCTATGGAATGGGGTGCAATTTGATTCATCTGACTTTTCCTCATGATTAGATCTATTCATGAATCTTTGGCAGGAATATCACAAAAAGAATGTGAGCCTTTCTCAGTGTCATAATATATCCTTTAAAGAAAAAGTCAGTGGTTTTCAGTATACTTAAAAAATTGTGCAACCATCACCACCATCTAATTTTGACCAATAGAATGTGGCAGAAGTAAGTAACGAGCAATCCAAACCTAGGTCTCAAGAGACCTTTGCAGCTTCTGCTCTCCTGCTGGGAATTTTCCCATCACCATGTGAACAAGCCCAAGCTGGCCTGCTGCAGGCTGAGAGGCCATGTAGAGAAAGTCCCCAGCCACCATGGCCATTGCAGGTCAACAGAAGCTCCAGACATGGGAGCCTCAACTGAGCCAGCCCAGAACAGAAGAACCACTCAGCTGACCCATAAAACCATAAGAAAAAATCTAAATCTTTGTTGTTTGAGACACTTAGTTTTGAGGTGGTTTGTTACCCAGCAAAAGCTAGTGGATAAACATGTGATCCAGCAAATAGGGGGCTTATCTTAAGAAAGTTGCAAAGAAAGAACTCCCACAATGACAGCTGGGCCTACCCTTAACATTGCAGGGCCCGGGGCAAGATTACAAATGAAGACCTACATACTTTATATCTAAGTATTTATAAGACACAAATCAAGTAACACACTGTTCAATGAATATGCACACTCCTACTTGAGCAAATATACCAGGGTAACAACCTGAAAGCAAGAGGCATCTTGGACTCCCCCTTGGAGTTCTAGGTGAGATTGCGGAGACTTGGGGAGAGCCAGCCCCTAGCCCATTGTGGTGGTTGCTTCTACCTGTCAACCTGATTGGCCTATGAGATGCCCAGAGAGCTGGTTAAACATTATTTCTGGGTGTGTCTATGAGGGTGTTTCTGAAAGAGATTCACATTTGAATTGGTGGGCTGAGTAAAGCAGATGACACACATCATCCTGTCTGTTGAGGGCCCAAGTTGAACCAAAAGGTGGAGGAGAGGTTGAATTAACTCCGCCTGATTGATGAGCTGAGAAACTGATCTTCTCCTACCCTCCATGCTCCTGGTTCTCAGGCCTTCAAACTTGCTCTGGAATCTACCCCATCGGCCCTCTGGCTCTCAGGCCTTCTCACTGCACCACCTGGGTTTCCTGGGTCTCCAGCTTGCAGATGGCAGATCATGGATTTCTCAGCCTCCATAATCACATGCGTCAAGTCCTTATAATCAATCTCTTTATACATAGAAAGATGATAGATAGATAGATGATAGATAGATAGATAGATAGATAGATAGATAGATAGATAGATAGATGATAGATAGATAGATGATAGATAGATGATAGATAGATAGATAATAGATAGATGATAGATAGATGATAGATAGATGATAGATAGATAGATGATAGATAGATAGATAGATAGATAATAGATAGATAGATGATAGATAGATAGATAGATGATAGATAGATAGATAGATAGATAGATAGATAGATAGATAGATATAGAGACAGAGACAGATATAGAGACAGAGACAGAGACAGAGATATAGAGATAGATAGAGATAGAGATAGATAGAGATAGAGATAGAGATAGAGATAGAGATAGAGATAGAGATAGAGATAGAGATAGAGATAGAGATGGAGACAGATGGAGTATTGGTCCTGTTTCTCTGAAGAACCCTGACTAGTACCCCCATCCCCTTCTTCTTGCACCCTGGGCCCTGTCCAACACCACAGAGGAACTCACATGCAGGGGTAAACACCCTAGCTCACCTGTCAAAAAGCTCTATCTACTCTCTAGCCTAGCCCACCTTCTACCTCCAAATAGATGCCCTGGCCATCCCTCAAGCTGGGGTGGCAGGTCACTTACATGTACATGCATGCATGCATGAGCATGCACACACATACACACACACACAGACACAGAGAGACAGAGAGAGAGAGAGAGAGCAAGGTCCACATTCAGAGAAATAAACCCAGAGAAGAAGCCCCACAGGCAGAAGCAGACTCAGACAATAGCACCCAGGAATTTCAGGATCCAAGGCACCCAGGTTGCAGTCTGGAAGGGGAAACCCAGACTCTGGTTGGCATGACCGCTTCACCTCACAGATTCCTCAGCCTATGAGGAAAGAAATGCCCAGAGGAGGGCTGTGAAAAGCACAGGACTTGGGGCAAGGGCCCCTCTCGCCTTGGTCTGATGCCCGGGCAGGAGACCTAGAAAGCAACTAGCTCAGAATCCTAGGAGGGAGGGCCTCTAAAAAGATAGATTCGGAAAGTTATTTTGTGTGTTTTACCATCTGGAATACAGACAGCCCTAAAATGTATTTTTTAACAAAAGAAAGAAATATTAGTGGTAAGCCCATAAAAATCTAAGCAAATGAAAATATGAGAAATCAAACATTATGCATGAAATAAACCAGCATATCATACTATTTGGTTTAGCCATTGTTTCAATTACATATTGCTGTGTGCTTGGAGAGACAAACTGGGTGAGGCCCTTTGCAGAGAGTACAACCATGCTGAAAAAGAGAGAAAGCAAATTGGAAGGAAGGGAGGCCTTGCAGGAGAAGAGGAAAATGAACATTTCCATCACCCCAATAAGAAATGCCATATTTTTTAACCTCCGCCACCAAATTATACCCCCGTCCTCAGGGTTAGGCAAGCACTAATCTACTAGCATTGTAAGGCACTCTGGTTACAGAAAGAAAATGTAAGGGACCAGATTGCAATTAAATGTAAATTATGAAAATTACATATTCATTGATGATGGCCTTGGAGAAAGGAAAGGGAGTGAAGACGAATAGCAGCCAGAGAGTGGAAGGAAGGAAGATAAGGGAGGAAGAAAGAAGATGACCCACCAAGCACTTCCTGCCATCAGGGCCAGCAGGGCCACCTGGCTTCCTGCAAACTCTTGACATCTGAATCCAAACTAGTCATGGCCAAAGAAGAAGCATGTGGACCAAGCACTGTGAAGTGGTAAATGTAGAGCAGCCTGCTGTTAATATGGGTTTAGTGTCGGAATCCAGGACAGCCAAGACCATGGCCCACTGAGGCTCCCCAGCACACCTGATTACACAGAGGCACAGTGAGGGGGATGCAACCTTGCACTGCACTTCCAGGGCAGCAGGCACTGCAAGACTCCTAACTGTCCTCCTGAAGCACGTTCTGTGTCCATGCCTGGGCCCCATCCCTACCTGTTTCCTCTGCCAAGCCGCCCTGAGTATTATGGGCAGCTCCCAGCTGGCTATTATGGGGACTTATCCGGGATTTTATATCTGGGGTTAACCATAGAGTAGAAGTACCTCCAATTTCTATAATTAAATCGAGTCTTAGTATCTTTGAGTTGGAACAGACTTTCAAAATCAGCTAGTCAAAGACAGCTTCCCCCGCTACTTCTTATGTGAAATAATGGCATGAATTCCTAACTTCTAGCAAACAAGAAGGAGCTGCGCTGTAAGCCACTTATTGCATTTGAGGCATTGGATACATGTGGAACTTCAGCTGTCACTGAAATGTCCTGGCAAGACAAGAAGACAAGGCATTGGACAATTGGGTCAATATCGGGGCACTGAGATGAAAACATCTAATAGGAGAGGGGCCTGAGACATGGCCTCAATGCCTCTTTACTTTTACAATAAACAGTTTAATTACTACAATTATGTAGACAATATACATTGACAAGAATTTAAAACTATATAAAACTAAAAGGGAGAAAGTAAAAATTCAACATTTGCATATAGACATTAACTTATTAATGATAGTCCCTTCATGTTTCTGTATATGAAAGTGCACACTAACACACACAAGTATAACCTTTTACATACATGGAATACATCCATGCTTTTTATTCTATAAATGCCTTTTATAAATAGTCCTCTTACTTTTTTCTTATTTGCACCCCTCTCTACTAACAAAAGCTAGTAAGCTGGTATGCATCCCTGCACATCCTTCTTGAAGCTCATTTATCTACACATAAATATAAGTAGGGTTTTGGGGTCATAGTATGATAAAAGTAGATTTATATTCTACATCTTTCTCTACATCTTGCTTTTATCACTGAAGAATACATCATTGCAATGTTTAATTTTTTTTTTTTTTTTTTGCGACAGAGTCTCAATCTGTCACTCAGGCTGGAGTACAGTGGCAGCAATGTTCAATTTTATGTGTCGACTTGACTGGGCCACAGGGTGCCCAGATAGTTGGTGAAACATCATTCTGGATGTTTCTGTGAGTGTCTTTTTGGATTAAAATAGCATTTAAAATCCATGGACTTGAGTAAAGCACTTCCATGATGTGGCGGGCCTCATCCAATTAGTTGAAGGCTTAGATAGAACAGTAAGACGAGCCTCCCTAAGCAAGAGAGAATTCCCCAGCTGTTTGCCTTCAGACTTCATCTGCATCATTGGCTCTCCTGCATGGCCCATATTGCAGGTTTGGACTTGCTAGTTCCCATAGCCATGTGAGCCAATTCGTTACAGTAAATCCCTTTCTATACATATGCACATCCTATTGATTCTGTCTCTCTACAGGATCCTTACTAACACAATCATGTTAAACACAGAATTACCTTATGACTCAGAAATTCCACTTCTATGTATATACCCAAGAGAAATGAAAACATATGTCCACACAAAAACCCATACACAAATGTTCACAGCAACATTATTCATAATAGCCAAAGAGTGGAAATAACCCAAATGTCCATCAATGGATGGATGGGTAAATAAAACAATATGCAATGCAATATTTTTCAGAAAAAGCAGAAAGTATTGATACATGGTACAATGTGGATGAACCTTGAAAATATTATGCTAAGTGAAAGAAGTCAAACAAAGGACCACAATTTGTATGATTTAATTCATATGGAATGACCAGAATAGGCAAATCTATAGTTACAGCAAGTTGGTTAGTGATTGTCTAGAGCTTGAGGGGTGCAAATAAGAAAAAAGCAAAATTGGGGGCAGGATGTGTGGCTAGAGTATGGGGTAATGGGGTTTCTTATTGGGATGATGAAAATGTTCTAAAATTAGGTGGTGGTGATGGTTGCACAATTTTGTAAATAAACTGAAAACAATTGAATTTTTTTTTAAATGTATCATGCCACTGAGAAAGGCTAACACCCCTTTTGTGATATTCGTACCAAAAACACATAATCAGCACCTAACCATCAGGAAACATCAGATAAGCCAAAACTGAGAGGGATCCTGTAGAATAGCTGGCCTGCACACTTCAAAAAAGTCAAGGTCTAGAGAGAAAATAAAGGACTGAGGAAATGTCCCAGGTTGAAGAAGATCAAAGAGACATGACAAGTAAATGCAATGCAGATCCTGGATTCAATCCCAGAGACCTATCTTTTTTTCTATAAAGGACATCAGTGGGACAATTTGCTGGGGACTAAATAACAGTATTATACCAATGCTCATTTCCTGACTTTGCTACTTATACTATGATTATGTTTAAAAATGTCCTCATTTTGAATATACACCATGGAATACTATGCAGCCATAAAAAATGATGAGTTCATGTCCTTTGTAGGGACATGGATGAAACTGGAAAACATCATTCTCAGTAAACTATCTCAAGGACAAAAAACCAAACACCGCATGTTCTCACTTATAGGTGGGAATTGAACAATGTGAATTCATGGACACAGGAAGGGGAACATCACACTCCGGGGACTGTTGTGGGGTGGAGGGAGGGGGGAGGGACAGCATTAGGAGATATACCTAATGCTAAATGACGAGTTAATGGGTGCAGCAAAACAACATGGCACATGGATACATATGTAACAAATCTGCACATTGTGCACATGTACCCTAAAACCTAAAGTATAATAAAAAAAATAAATTTAAAAAAAAAATTTAAAAATAAACAAACTACTAGTGTACCCGAAAGAAAAAAAAGAAGAAATATATACTGAACTATTTAGGCAAAAAGAAGAATAATAAAGTTATTTATACCCAGAGAGACAGAGCTAGCACACAAATATGGTAAAATCTTAAGAACTGGAGCATCTGAGAGAAGAGGAATAGAGAAATTGTTTGTATCTCTTTTGTAACTTTCCAGAAGGTCTTCAATTATTTCTTTTTTTTTTTTTGGCATTTTTACAAAATGTTTTTTTTTTATTATTATACTTTAGGTTTTAGGGTACATGTGCACAATGTGCAGGTTTGTTACATATGTATACATGTGCCATGTTGTTTTGCTGCACCCATTAACTCGTCATTTAGCATTAGGTATATCTCCTGATGCTGTCCCTCCCCCCTCCCCCCACCCCACAACAGTCCCCAGAGTGTGATGTTCCCCTTCCAGTGTCCATGAGTTCTCATTGTTCAATCCCCATCTATGAGTGAGAACATGCGGTGTTTGGTTTTTTGTCCTTGGGATAGTTTACTGAGAATGATGTTTTCCAGTTTCATCCATGTCCCTACAAAGGAAATGAACTCATCATTTTTTATGGCTGCATAGTATTCCATGGTGTATATGTGCCACATTTTCTTAATCCAGTCTATCATTGTTGGACATTTGGGTTGGTTCCAACTCTTTGCTATTGTGAATAGTGCCACAATAAACATACGTGTGCATGTGTCTTTATAGCAGCATGATTCATTTCAAAATAAAAAGTTAAAATGAACATATCGTGACAATCTTTCCTAGTCACTGGTATAAGTCTGACTCATGTTTCCTATGGCTGCATGATATTCCATTATCTGGATGAACGAAGGTTTTTCAAACATTTTTCCACTGATGGACTTTGGTCTTGCATCCAGTTTTTGGCACAAAATTTATGTACATAAATCCTTACATGTTGGTGCTTCTATTTTCATAGGATATAGTGCCAGAAGTAAGATTGCTGGGAAGAAATTTATGTCATATTTTTATTTATTTTTTAAATAAATTATTTGTTTTAAGTTGTATATATTTATAGTGTCCAATATGATGTTTTGAAATATGTATACATTGCGGAATGGCTAAATTGATCTAATTAACATGTGCCTTGCCTCACATACTTGCCATTTTTGCAGTGAGGACATGAAATCTAGCCTCCTAGCAATTTTTTTTTTTTTTTTGGAGACAGAGTCTCCCTCTATTGGCCAGGCTGGAGTGCAGTGGCGCGATCTCGGCTCACTGCAACCTCCACCTCCTGGGTTCCAGCAATTCTCCTGACTCAGCCTCCTGAGTAGCTGGGGTTACAGGCATGTGCCTCCATGCCCGACTAATTTTTTATTAGTAGTAGAGGCAGAGTTTCACCATGTTGGCCAGGCTGGTCTCAAACTCCTGCAGTTTTTAAGAATACAATACATAGTTATTAACTGTAATCTCCATGTTGTAAAAAATGGGTCACTTAAGACTGGGTGTGGTGGCTCACACCTGTAATCCCAGCACTTTGGGATGCCAAGGCAAGTGGATTGTCTAAGGTCAGGAGTTCGAGACCAGCCTGGCCAACATGGTGAAACCCTATCACTACTAAAAATACAAAAATTAGCAGGGCATGGTGGTGGGTGCCTGTAATCCCAGCTACTCGGGAGGCTGAGGCAGGAGAATCACTTGAACCCGCAAGGCAGAGGTTGCAGTGAGCCAAGATGGCACCACTGCACTCTAGCCTAGGGGACAGAGTAAGACTCTGTCCTAGGTCTCTTGAATTTACTCCTCCTGTCTATCTGAAATTTTGCATCCTTTGACAAACATGTCTTCATTTGTGCCCTCCAACTCAGCCTCTGGAGCCATCCTTTGACACTCTTTCTGCTTCTATGAGTTCAACTTTTTTAGATTCTAAAAATAAATGGGATCATGCAGTATTTGTCTGGCTTATTTCACTCACCACAATGTCCTTAAGATTTATCTGTGTTGTCACAAATGATGGGATTTCCTTTTTTATGGCTAAGTAATATTCCATTGTGTATGTATACACCACATTTTCTTCATCCATTTAACAACTGAGGGACACTTAAGTTGATTCCATATATTCATATTTTTAGTTTTAACAGTCACTGCTATATTGCTTTCCAAAAAGTCTACAACATTTATTTTTCCAGTGGTATATGAAAACTTAACCCAATTTTTATCAATAATGGGTGTCACTCTTTTAATTTTTATAAATTACATTATTCTAACTTGTATTTCTCTGCTATTTATGAAGTTCTATATCTTTTTATATCTTTAACAGCCTTTCAATTTGCTTTTGTGAATATGAACTGTCCATTCATGTATTTTGCCCATTTTTCTACTTGTTACTAATTTTTTCTCAAATTTTATGTTTCTCTTAGCAATCTTTCAATAAAAAATCTCCTCCCCTCATTTCATCATTATCCAGTTAAATTCTACTTGTAGTATAATTTGCCCTCCAGAAAATTTTGTATAATCAAACACATCTGTGTTTTCTAATATACATTCTAGATGTGCTGTTTTGACTTTTAAAAGTCTCTCCTATTACAAGGGTAAAACATAATTGCTTTGTTTTATTCTATAATTTTTATTTAATTATTTTTATATTTGTGTTTAATTTAGCTAGACTTTCTTTTTGAATATGGAATATGGAAGATGTTTATTTTCCTTTGATGAGTGCAAATGGTGCCAGCAGCAAGCAATAAATAAGTCACAAACCAACCCAGAGACACAGCATGAGTAGTGGTTAGAGCTAAGCAGCCTGATTGGCGATCCCAGCTCAGCCACTTGCTAGCTGTGTGACCTTATGCAAGCCACTTAACTTCTCTGTGCCTTACTTCTCTCATTTGTAAAATGGGGTCATAATAGAACCTACTTCAGGATTGTTAGGACAATTCAATGAGTTAATAAAAGTGCTTATAACAGTTCCTAGACCGTGGTTGGAGTGAGATGTAGTATTGCTATTTTTCAGCTGCAAAGCCTCTTACTTTACAAGTCTCGGGGTGGAGAGGTCTCAAATTCCTAGCCCGCTCATGAGCAGCACTCAAGGGAGAAAGACCAGCAGGTCCTCCCCAGGACTCACTCAGCCATCGCTGACACCACTCTGAGAGGTCCAGGATCTCCATCAACAAACTCTCTCCCTCCCCCATGGCTCTAGGCTCTACTCCCCAGACTTTCATCCTGCCCAGTGGGGAGTCCCACAGGACCAAGACCTGCCCCATCCCCACCCACCTGCCAGCCAAGCCTGCTATCGCTGCTTGGCTCGAAAGAGGAAGTAGGTTGTTGGTGGGAGTGGGTGGGAAGGGCACTGGGGTCATCTCCCTAATTTCTCCTTCCCTCCAAACCCCCTCAGCTCTTCCTGGACCCAAAGCCAAGTGGCCAGGGGATGGGCAGGGTGGGTGAGTCATCCAAGAACTCGAAACTTGGCCCCTGTCTTTGTAGTGTGAGTTTATGAAGCTGTTTGCACAATAAACCTCTGAACAGTTCTGTGAGGCTCTTTGTATCTTATGAAAAGATTAGTTTAAGGGCTAAGGTCAGGAATGAACAAAATACGGTCCTTATAAATATTCATGTATTCACTGAAATAAAACAGTAATTCCCCAGGGTGGAGGTGAGTGGGCAGTGACACAGGATGTCCTTTCCCTGACCTCAGGTTCACAGGTAAGGAACTTCTGCTCTGCCATCCACTCTCCACCTCCACAGAGGTGGGAGATAAGCAAACGGGTGTGGTAGGGCAGGGATCCATTGATGCACAGGTCTCATTGAGTAGCTAGAACCTGAGAAATGGCTGCCATCACTGGAGAGCTGTCTATGTTTTTACCTTTTCACCCTAGTTTGGTGCCAGAAAGTTATCCTGGGTGATATGGTTTTGCTCTGTGTCCCCACCCAAATCTCATCTTGAACCGAAATCCCCATAATCCCCACATGTTGAGGGAGGAACCTGGTGGGAAGTGATTGGATCATGGGGTGGTTTCCCCCACATGTTCTTGTGATAGTGAGTTCTCATGAGATCTGATGGTTTTAAAAGGGGCTTATCCCACTTCTCTTCATGCTTCTCTCTTGCCTGCCACCATGTAAAACGTGCCTGCTTCCCCTTCTGCCATGATTGTTAATTTCCTGAGGCCTCCCCATCCATGCAAAACTGTGAGTCAATTAAACCTCCTTTCTTTATAAATTACCCAGTCTTGGATATTTCTTTATAGCAGTGTGAGAAGAAACTGATACACTGGGTAATTATGTCTATTCTGCTGACCCTACCTTTTCCTCAGGTATCTAGAGCAGGAAGACAGAGATCAGGGAATGGTGCTACTATTCTTAAGTCTTCTTGGCTATAAAGTCATGTTGTCCATGCAGAGCTGGAGGATAGATGAGCATCAGAAAGGAAGGGACCTGGCACATGGTCCCAGCTCCACCCAGATTTCCCACTCATGGTGCCCTGGTGCTGGGCACCTTCTGACAACTAAGGAGAAAGTTTAAAAGGTTTGGAAGCACTTTGTCTCTGACATTAAAGTCTTCTCCAGCCCAGGGACACAAGAGAAAGAAGCCGTTGTAAGAAGGAAAATGGAAGGGCACCTGGGGACTGAGATGATGTCCCCCACCCCCACTCCCAGCTCGTCTCTGACTGCACACTTTGCCTAACGATGGCATCCAACTCAGGCAAGTATATTAGTTTTAAAGGCAACCAGAGTTGAGAAAGCATGAGTTCAACTGGCTTTCAGTGCTCAAACAGCAGAGTGGCATTCCTCTCTTCTAACAAAGGTCCCAGGAAGGAAAAGGAGCTCCTTCCACTCCCCTCCTGACACCCTGCCTGAGCACGTTGGAGTCAGGCTGCTGGGAGCTGCCAGGAGACGCATATGGCCTATGCATCCTCTCCACATATGCTTCCTAGTCACTTAGTTTGAGCTCAAGACTGAGAGATCCTGACAAGAGTCCAGAGAGAACAAATACCTCCGTCTATTACAGCCCATAGACACACACACCATTCTGCCTTCTGAACAGCCCAGGTAGACAATTCCTTGGGAGGTGCAAACTGTCCCACTGGTAGCAACAACTAAAATGGGAGAGGGCCCCACCCATGACAGTGTCTCCACCTCTGCTCACCACCCTGGCTTCTCCCTATGCTCTGTTGATTTGAAGCAAGGGGCTTTGCTCCTTCCTGAGGGGTCCATTCAGCAGCGCAGCTCCAAGGTCCAGTCACAGCCCAGTGAGTGAGTCCCGGGATCCCTGGGACTACCCTTTGAAACCTGCCTTTCATAAGTCCCCAAAACGTTTTGCCCACAATGGTCTGGCTGTTCACTCCTCAGGCACCATTTCCCAGACACTGGAGCCTGTTAATCTACAGGGAATCCCCTTCCCAATGGGAGTGGTCTGCTGTGGAGAAATTCTGGGAAACAGCAAATAGTGCAATGAAAAACATCCCATTGTAACATGCAATTGTCAATGAGAATGACCAGCTGTTCCCTGAAGTCAGATATGATGTTCCTTTCCTGGAAAGAAAATGGGAGAAATATTTTATCCCCAGACTATATTTCCTGGATTCACAAAGTATATTCCTCTCACTGGAGCATGTGTGTGCAGGAGCTAATTTATCCTGTGCTCCTAGTTTTTCTTCATGGTAGGGCAGGGCATTTCACCACTTGTCAATTTTGCTCCCCACATTGGTCATTTGAAACCTCTTCCTGAAAACTATGCAAATGCAACCCAGAGACAGGCACTGCCATCAATCACCCTGAAGCATAGAGCAGGTGCTCAGAAGTGATGTTGTCAAGAATGTTGTCTCACATAGAAGTTTTCAAAACAAGTCTTCTTCTTCAAATTAAAACATCAAGCACATAGATGGGTTAAGCCCTTTGCTCATCTCAGGCCCTCTCAGTGTGGCTGCCTTGGCCCACTCGGGCTGCTACAGCAAAAGGCTATAGACTGGTACTTCATAGGCAACAGAGAGATATTTCTCACAGTTCTGGAGGGTGGAAGCCCAAGATCAAGGCACTGTCATATTGGGTGTCTGCTGAGGTCCCACTTCCTGCTTCAGAGATGGCTCTGCCCACATGACCTAATCACCTTCCAAAGACCCCACGTCCTCATACCATCATCTAAGGTGTGAGGATTTCAACAGAGGAATTTGGGGGAGACATAAACATTCAGACTGTAGCAGTAGCAAAAACAAATTGTATCAGATGCTAGAGGAGCTCCAAAAGTGAACTCTGTTACAAACCAAGTGACTCAATTCACCCAGTTTCAACCAAAGTGGAAGCTTTTCCACTATGAACGATTGGCCAGAAGTGGCAAGTGAAAATGGGGGCGGGGTGGGGAGCTGGGAGTGAAGGAAAATGTAGCACAAAGGCCAGGAGGCAGGAAGAGACACCAATCAGCTCAGATATGGTTTCTTCTGCACCCATGGTCCAATGCACAGGTGCATGGGAGAAGGGTTTTGTATAACCAGAGTTGTAATTGTATAAAGTAAAAAAGTGAGGCTGGGCGCGGTGGCTCATGCCTGTAATCCCAGCACTTTGGGAGGCTGAGGGGGATGGATCACGAGTTCAGGAGATCAAGACCATCCTGGCTAACACGGTGAAACTACATCTCTACTAAAAATACAAAAAATTAGCCAGGCGTGGTGGTGGGCGCCTGTAATCCCAGCTACTCAGGAGGCTGAGGCAGGAGGATGGCGTGAACCCGGGAGGTGGAGCTTGCAGTGAGCTGAGATCGTGCCACTGCACTCCAACCTGGGCTACAGAGCGAGACTCTGTCTGAAAAAAAAAAAGTGAGATGGGGCAGGGACTTGATGATGCATGCAAGGAGTGGGTAAAGTTACTTACTATATAGTTACTTACAGTAGTCTTGAAGCTTGGGTAGAATGACAGAAAGCCAAGTAGGGCCCAAGGATAATCAGAGTTGCGATAGTTGAAGAAGTCAGCTAGGAAGATGAAAATTGTGGTCACAGAGTAGGACACACAAAATGGAGCTTATGAAGAAGTTCTAGTTTTTCATATAACTACTCCACTCCTATTCTCCCCTATTTTACAGATTGGAAAATGGAAGTACAGAGAGATTAAGTAACTTGTCAATGATCTCACGGTGGGGAAGAGGTCCAGCTAGGATTTGAACCCAGGCACTTTAAGTCTGGCTCCAGAACCCACTCTCTGAACCACTACAGTATGCTACCTCTTGAACCAAAAAGACATAAGAACACTTCAAGATTTTCAAGTGCAAAAAAAGGTACCCTAGAACTAAAAAATATTTTCAAGTCAAAAATTCAGTAGATGACTCCAAATAGTCTGTTAAAATAGCTGTTGAGGCCTGGAGGAAGCAAGCTGGTCACCACTAGCTGATCAACATCAAATGGAAGAAGAAACAGGTGCAACTATGGAGACGCAGTGCAAAGCGATGGAAATCAGGAGGGAAGCAGAGAGACCTGGAGGACAGATCCAGGCAACTAACATGCAAATAATAGGAGTTCTTGAAGGAGTTTGAAAGCCGCAGATGGGAGAGAGACAATCAACAGACAACGGAGAGTCACTTCCCTGAGCCAAGAAAACACTGAGTGTGAGGAAGGAGAAGGCTTACGTATTTTATTTTAATGTCTTAATGTAACCTTATGCTTATGACTTATTTTATTCTGTTGTTTATTTTTTTTTCCACTTCCTCGTGTTTGCTAGTGTGATCTCTTGAATATACGTTTTCTTTCCCCACTTTGTTAATGTGGGCATTTGGTTGTATATTTCCATTCTATGAGTGTTCCCTTTATCTCTTCTGGCATTCAGAATCAACTCTATTTCTTTATTGTGTATGAAAATAATTTACAACTATTCTCTCTCCAGGAACTCCATTCCCTTTCTACTGTCAGCCCCCAGCATGACCTGTAGAACATGTCATGCCCCTACTCTCTCCCCGTCAGCCTAGGCTACATGTTTAAAGTGACTTACTTTCCCCTCTGCTTCTCCAATCCCTAACCACTAGATTTTCCTGAAAGCATTTAGTAATTATCATTTCAGAATATGATTGTAATTTCCCAGGAATACGTTTTCTATTTTAAGAATTCTTGCGTGTAGACCCTATATTATAAATTCCCGATCAGAAGCCGGGCACGGTGGCTCACACCTATAATCTCAGCACTTTGGGAGGCCGAGGCAGGCGGATCACTTGAGGTCAGGAGTTCAAGACCAGTCTCGCCAACGTGGTGAAACCCCGTCTCTACTACAAATACAAAAATTAGTGTGGTTTGGTGGCAGGCAACTGTAATTCCAGCTACTCGGAGGCTGAGGCAGGAGAATCGCTTGAACCCGGGAGGCAGACGTTGCAGTGAGCTGAGATCATGCCACTGCCTTCCAGCCTGGATGACAGAGCAAGACTCTGTCTCAAAAAAAAAAAAAAGAAAAAAAGTTGCCAGTCAGACACACATGCACACTCCCTCCCAAGGTTTATCAATCACCACTGTTTCCCCTGTCTTTAGAGATCATTATTACTGTGGTGTCTCCTCCTCAGATGGGGCATGCAGGCAATAACACGTCTTCCCCCTTGGTTGTCTCCATATACCACTGTGAAGAGTGGCTGGCATCTTGGCTGGGTGTAGGATTCTCCTCTTCTTTACATATCTCTAAAACACTTCCCACGAGTTGTCTTACCTCATTCCCAGGAGAATTGGGTGCATCTAAACGCCTCCATTGGCAGAAGACACCTGGACGCTTGCACCTGGTTTCTCCTGGACTCCACGCCATGCTCCTTTTCCTTTTGTTGATTTTAATCTGTCTCCTTTCACTGGGCCACAGTCACAAGGAAGACGTATTTCCTCAGTCCTATGAGTCCTTCTGGCAAATCTTCAGGACTGAGGTGGGCTTGGAAACCCCTGAGCACAATAATAACATTAGAGATGGTTGGATTTAAGGTTACAAGTACTTAGAAGGAGAAAGAGGGCAAAGTGAACATGATTGAATGGTGAAGGCAAAACGTATTAAGAAGTTTCTACTACTTTCCTATACTGCTGTAACAAATTATCACAAACTTAGCGGCTGAAAGTAACACAAATATATTACCTTACAATTTTGGAGGTCAGCAGTTTGAAATTTGTTAAAAAATCAAAACAAGGTGTTGGCAGGGCTGCGCTCCTTCCATAGAGTCTGGAGGGAATTGGTTTCCCTGCCCTTTTCGACCTTCCAGAGGCTGCCTGCATTCCCTGGCTCTGGGCTTTTCCTGCATCTTCAAAGCCAGCAACAAATCATCTCCAGCTCTCTCATCTGCCTTCATCATCACATCACCCTTTTCCCTTCTGGTTCTCTTGCCTCTTTTTTGAAGACTCTTGTGATTGCATTGGGTTTACCCAGATAATTCAGGATAATCTCCCCATCCCAAGATCCTTGACTTAGTAACATCCGCAAAGTCCTTTTCATTAGATAAGGGAATATATTCCCAGCTTCCAAGGATCTGGACATAAACATCTTTAGGGAACCATGAGTCATTTTATCATGAAGACACGGTAGGATTTTATCAGTGTATTCTAAACATACACGAGACAAACACATGAGGCAAAAATATTTAAAATGTTGGAGAAAAACAACCTAGATGTCTATTAAAAGTAAAATGATGGCCGGGTGCGATGGCTCACTCCTGTAATCCCAGCACTTTGGGAGGCTGAGGGGGGCAGATCACGAGTTCAGGAGATCAAGACCATCCTGGCTAACATGGTGAAACTCCACCTCTACTAAACATACAAAAAATTAGCCAGGCGTCGTGGCGGGCGCCTGTAGTCCCAGCTACTCAGAAGGCTGAGGCAGGAGAATGGCGTGAACCCAGGAGGTGGAGCTTGCAGTGAGCCGAGATTGTGCCGCTGCACTCCAGCCTGGGCAACAAGAGCAAAACTCCATCTAAAAAAAATAAAAAACAAAATAAAATGATTAAACAAATTGTATTTTATTCATATGATGGAATATTATACAAAAATGAGGATGAACGGAACTCTGCACTAAATGGAGGCATCTCACAAATAATGTTGAATAAAAGAAGGCAGGAGAAATTGTTACATATCAAATAATTCCATTTATATAAAGTTGAAAAAAAGACAAAACTAATCTGTAGAGTTGGCAAGGGGGTAGTAGTTACCTGTGAGGAACAGGAATAGTAATTGGTAGAGATACAAGGGAACTTTTGAGGCACTAGCAAATTCTGATTTCTTGGTCTGAGTGCAGGTTGCATGGCTGTGTTTAGTTTGGGAAAATTTACCAAGCTGTATCCACAAGATCTGGCCTTTTTCTGCAAGTGTGTTATACTTCAAAAAGAAGATTATATTAAGAAGTACAGGAGAACTTAATAAGATTACTATTATACTCTATTTCTGGGACAAGATAGTACAGTGCCACTTTTCCTGCTCCTCCCATGTAAGTACAACTAAGGACTCTGGAGATAATTCAACAAACAATCATACAAGGATTCTAAAATGTGGAAAGAGGGTGGACTGAACAGGGACCTCAGGTCTTAAAGAACATCACTGAGCACTCCCTGAGTTTTCTTTTTTTTTTAATCTTCCCTGTGCCCCTGAACTGGACACTGAAGAGGCCTACAACTCAGAACTGCCAATAGGCATAGACAGAAAAATAATAAAAACAAGAAAATCCTGTGCTGTCTGGCCAAAGGATCAGGAAAGGAAAAGCTCAGCAGGGACTTCGAGGGAGCACTCAATCATAATGGTGTGACACCTGACTGCCTGCAGCAGAGGGACTCGGGCCCTGCCCCACATGAGATGGCAGTAGGAGAGCCCCTCCAGCTCACCAGTGGCACCAGCAGGCCCAGTGTCTTCCAAACCTCCAGCTAGGGCCAGAGAACTTCCTAGACTCCATGGCTCCTGCCCTCCACCTCATGGCAGAAGGCAGCCCAAGAGACACTCCCCACCCTAGCAGTCCCTGGAGAGGAGAGTGGGAAGCCCAACAGCACCAGGTGGCTTTAGGCCGAGGAAAATGTGCTCCATCCTGCAGGTCCAGCATCCCCCATCCCACACCTAATAACAGCAGAGGGACCAAGGAAGCACCTTTTGTTCTCTTGAGCAGGACATTAGGAAGTTAACAGGAGCTCAAATGGAGCCAGAAAATGAAACAGAGCAGAATAATTGCAGGGTCTCCATAAACTAAGTTGTCATTGGAATTATAGCCCGCAAAAGTAGACCACAATCTAAACGCTAAACCAAAATATGGCAATTGCCTGCTGAAATAGAAAATTTAAGTAAGATCAAGACTCAAAAAATCATTCATCACTCCAAAAACCAGGTAAGCCAAAACTCAAGTGAATAAAGAAAATCAACTGATAGCAATACTGAGATAAATCAGGCAGTGGACTTACCTGGCAAAGATGTAAAGCTGCCACCATAACTGGAATTGCTTCAAGTAACTACAAACTCATTTGAAACAAATTTAAAAATATAAAATATCAGCAAAATAAAATAGAAATAATTTTAAAATGAAAATGTTTAATATGGTTTCGTTGCATCCCCACCAAAATCTCAACTTGAATTATATCTCTCAGAATTTCCACATGTTGTGGGAGGGACCCAGAGGGAGGTAATTGAAGAATGGGGGCCAGTGTTTCCCATGATAGTGAAGGAATCCAGTTTCAGCTTTCTACATATGGCTAGCCAGTTTTCCCAACACCATTTATTAAATAGGGAATCCTTTCCCCATTGCTTGTTTTTGTCAGGTTTGTCAAAGATGGTTGTAGATGTGTGTTGTAGATGTGTGGCATTATTTCTGAGGCCTCTGTTCTGTTCATTGGTCTATATATCTGTTTTGGTACCAGTACCATGTTGTTTGGTTACTGTAACCTTGTAGTGTAGTTTGAAATCAGGTAGTGTGATGTCTCCAGCTTTGTTCTTTTTGCTTAGGATTGTCATGGCCGTACGGGCTCTTTTTTGGTTCCATATGAAATTTAAAGTAGTTTTTTCTAATTCTGTCAAGAAAGTCAATGGTAGCTTGATGGGGATAGCATTGAATCTATAAATTACTGGGCAGTATGGCTATTTTCATAATGTTGATTCTTCCTATCCGTAAGCATGGAATGTTTTTCCATTTGTTTCTGTCCTCTCTTATTTCCTTAAGCAGTAGTTTGTAGTTCTCCTTGAAGAGGTTCTTCATATCCCTTGTAAGTTGTATTCCTAGGTATTTTATTCTCTTAGTAGCAATTGTGAATGGGAGTTCACTCATGATTTGGCTCTCTATTATTGGTGTATAGGAATGCTTGTGATTTTTGCACATTGATTTTGTATCCTGAGACTTCACCGAAGTTGCTTATCAGCTTAAGGAGATTTGGGGCTGAGACAATGGAGTTTTCTAAATATACAATTATGTCATCTCCAAACAGAGACAATTTTACTTCCTCTCTTCCTATTTGAATATGCTTTATTTCTTTCTCTTGCCTGATTGCCCTAGCCAGAACTTCCAATATATGTTTAATAGGAGTGGTGAGAGAGGGCATCCTTATCTTGTGCCAGTTTTCAAAGGGAATGCTTCCAGTTTTTGCCCATTCATTATGATATTGGCTGTGGGTTTGTCATAAATAGCTCTTATTATTTTGAGATACGTTCCATCAATACCTAGTTTATTGAGAGCTTTTAGCACGAAGAGGTGTTGAATTTTATTGAAGGTTTTTTCTGCATCTATTGAGATAATCATGTGGTTCTTGTCATTGGTTCTGTTTACGTGATGTACTACGTTTATTGATTTGCATATGTTGAACTAGCCTTGCATCCCAGGGATGGAGCCAACTTGATCATGGTGGATAAGCTTTTTGATGTGCTGCTGGATTCAGTTTGCCAGTATTTTACTGAGGATTTTCGCATCTATATTCATCAGGGATATTGGCCTGAAATTTTCTTTTTTTATTGTGTCTGCCAGGTTTTGGTATCAGGATGATGCTGGCCTCATAAAATGAGTTAGGGAGGAGTCCATCTTTTTCTATTGTTTGGAATAGTTTCAGAAGAAACAGTACCAGCTCCTCTTTGTACCTCTGGTAGAATTTGGCTGTGAATCCATCTGGTCCTGGACTTATTTTGGTTAGTAGGCTATTAATTACTGCCTCAATTCCAGAACTTGTTATTGGTCTATTCAGGGATTCAACTTCTTCCTGGTTTAGTCTTGGGCGGGTATATGTGTCCAGGAATTTATCCATTTCTTCTAAATTTTCTAGTTTATTTGCATAAAGGTGTTTATAGTATTCTCTGTTGGTAGTTTGTATTTCTGTGGGATCAGTGGTGATATCTGCTTTATCATTTTTTATTGTGTCTATTTGATTCTTCTCTCTTTTCTTCTTTATTAGTCTGGCTATTGACCTATCTATTTTATTAATCTTTCAGAAAACCAGCTCCCACATTTATTGATTTTTTGAAGGGTTTTTTGTGTCTCTATCTCCTTCAGGTCTGCTCTGATCTTAGTTATTTGTTGTCTTCTGCTAGCTTTTGAATTTGTTTTCTCTTGCTTCTCTAGTTCTTTTAATTGTGATGTTAGGGTGTCAGTTTTAGATCTTTCCCACTTTCTCCTGTGGGCATTTAGTGCTATAAATTTTCCTCTAAACACTGCTTTAGCTGTGTCCCAGAGATTCTTGTACGTTGTGTCTTTGTTCTCACTGGTTTCAAAGAACATCTTTATTTCTGCCTTAATTTAGTTATTTACCCAGCAGTCATTTAGGAGCAGGTTGTTCAGTTTCCATGTAGTTGTGCAGTTTTGAGTGAGTTTCTTAATCTTGAGTTCTAATTTGATTGTACTGTGGAATAAGAGACTGTTTGTTATGATTTCCATTCTTTTGCATTTGCTGAGGAGTGTTTTACTTCCAGTTATGTGATCAATTTTAGAATAAGTGTGATGTGGTGCTGAGAAGAATGTATATTTTGTTGATTTAGGGTGGAGAGTTCTGTAGATGTCTATTAGGTCTGCTTGGTGCAGAGCTGAGTTCAAGTCCTGAGTATCCTTGTTAATTTTCTATCTCGACGATTTGTCTAATACTGACAGTGGGGTGTTAAAAGTCTCCCACTATTATTGTGTGGGAGTCTAAGTCTCTTTGTAGGTCTCTGAGAACTTGATTTATGAATCTGGGTGCTACTGTATTGGGTGCAAATTTAGGATAGTCAGCTCTTCTTGTTGCATTGATCTCTTTACCATTATGTAATGTCCTTCTTTGTCTTTTTTTTATCTTTGTTGGTTTAAAGTCTGTTTTATCAGAGACTAGGATTGCAACCCCTGCTTTTTTTGCTTTCCATTTGTGTGGTAAATATTCCCCCATCCCTTTACTTTGAGCCTATGTGTGTCTTTGAGATGGGTCTCCTGAATACAGCACACTGATGGGTCTTGACTCTTTATCCAATTTGCCAGTCTGTGTCTTTTAATTGGGGCATTTAGTCCATTTACATTTAAGGTTAATATTGTTATGTGTGAATTTGATCCTATCATTATGATGCTAGCTGGTCATTTTGCCCATTAGTTGCTGCAGTTTCTTCATAGTGTCGATGGTCTTTATAATTTGGTATGTTTTTGCAGTTGCTGGTACCGGTTTTTCCTTTACATATTTAGTGCTTCCTTCAGGAGCTCTTGTAAGGCAGGCCTGGTGGTGACAAAATCTCTCAGCCTTTGCTTGTCTGTAAATGATTTTATTTCTCCTTTGCTTATGAAGCTTAGTTTGGCTGAATATGAAATTCTGGGTTGAAAATTCTTTTCCTTAAGAATGTTTAATATTGGCCTCCACTCTCTTCTGGTTTATAGGGTTTCTGCAGAAATCCACTGTTAGTCTGATGGGCTTCCCTTTGTGTGTAACCCAACCTTTTTCTCTGGCTGCCCTTAACATTTTTTCCTTCATTTCAGCCTTGGTGAATCTGACGATTATGTGTCTTGGAGTTGCTCTTCTTGAGCAGTATCTTTGTGTTGTTCTCTGTATTTCCTGAATTTGAATGTTGGCCTGTCTTGCTAGGCTGGGGAAGTTCTCCTGGATACTATCCTGAAGAGTGTTTTCCAACTTGGTTCCATTATCCCCATCACTTTCAGGGTACACCAATCAAAGGTAGGTTTGGTCTTTTCACATAGTCCCATGTTTCTTGGAGGCTTTGTTAGTTCATTTTTATTCTTTTTTCTCTAATCTTGTCTTCATGCTTTATTTCATTAAGTTGATCTTCAATCTCTGATATCCTTTCTTCCACTTGATCAATTCAACTATTGATACTTGTATGTGCTTCACCAAGTTCTTGTGCTGTGTTTTTCAGCTCCATCAGGTCATTTATGTTCTTGTCCAAATTGGTTATTCTAGTTAGCAATTCCTCTAACCATTTTTCAAGGTTCTTAGCTTCTTTGCATTGGGTTAGAACATGCTCCTTTAGCTCAAAGGAGTTTGTTATTACCCACCTCCTGAAGCCTAATTCTATCAATTTGTCAAACTCATTCTCTGTCCAGTTTTGTTCTCTTGCTGGCGAGGAGTTGTGATCCTTTGAAGGAGAAGAGGTTTTCTGGTTTTTGGAATGTTTAGCCTTTTTGCGCTGGTTTTTCCTCACCTTCGTGGATTTATATACCTTTGGTATTTGATGATGGTGACATTTGGATGGGATTTTTGAGTGAATGTCTTTTTGTTGATGTTGATGCTATTCCTTTCTGTTTGTTAGTTTTCTTTCTAACAGGCCCCTCTGCTGCAGGTCTGCTGGAGTTTGCTGGAGGTCCTCTCCCTGTTTGGGTATCACCAACAGAGGCTACAGAACAGCAAAGATTGCTGCCTGTTCCTTCCTCTGAAAGCTTTGTCCCAGAGGGGCACCCGCCAGATGCCAGCCAGAGCTCTCCTTTATAAGGTGTCTTTTGACCCCTGCTGGGAGGTGTCTCCCAGTCAGGAGACACAGGTGTCAGGGACCCACTTGAGGAGGCAGTCTGTCCCTTAGCAGAGCTCGAGCGCTGTGCTGGAAGATTAGCTGCTCTCTTCAGAGCTGGCAGGCAGGAACATGTAAGTCTGCTGAAGCTGTGCCCACAGTCACCCCTTCCCTCAGGTGCTCTGTCCCAGGGAGATGGGAGTTTTATCTCTAAGCCCCTGACTGGGGCTGCTGCTTTTTCTTTCAGAGATGCCCTGCCCAGAGAGGATAAATCTAGAGAAGCACTCTGGCTACAGCTCTCTGTGGTGGGCTCTGCCCAGTTTGAACTTCCCTGCAGCATTGTTTACACTGTGAGGGGAAAACTGCCTACTCAAGCCTCAGTAATGATGGATGCCCTTCCCCCCACCAAGCTCCAGCATCCCAGGTTGACTTCAGACTGCTGTTCTGGCAGCGAGAATTTCAAGCCAGTGAATCTTAGCTTGCTGGGCTCCCTGGGGGTGGGATCTGCTGAGCTAGACCACCTGGGTCCCTGGTTTCCGCCTCCTTTCCAGGGGAGTAAACTGTTCTCGCTCACTGGCGTTCCAGGCACCACTGGGGTATGAAAAAAAAAAAAAAAAACTGCACCTAGCTCGGTGTCTGCCCAAATGGCTGCCCAGTTTTGTGCTTGAAATCCAGGGCCCTGGTGGTGTAGGCACCCAAGGAATCTCTTGATCTGTGGGTTGTGAAGACCGTGGGAAAAGCTTAGTATCTGGGCTGGAGTGCACCATTCCTCACAGCAGAGTCCCTCACACCTTCGCTTGGCTAGGGGAGGGAGTTCCCTGACCCCTTGCACTTCCCAATGAAGTGCACTACCCAAGTTCCAATGAGATGAGCCAGGTACCTCAGTTAGAAATGCCTCTGCATTGACCTTGCTGGGAGCTGCAGACCGGAGCTGTTCCTATTTGGCCATCTTGCCATCCACCTCCAAGCCTATTTTTATTTATGTTTTTAAATGTTATTTTGTTTAATTGCTCTGGCTAGAACTTCCAGCAGGATGTTTAGTAGAAGTGGCAAAAGTGGGCATTCTTGTCATATTTATAATTTTAGGGGAAACTATTTCAATCTTTCACTACTGAGTAAAAGGTTACCTGTGGGTTTTTCATAAATGCCTTTTATGATGTTGAAATATTACCCTTCTATTCCTAGTTTTTTGAGTGTATTTTAATCACAAAAAGTTATTGGAATTTGTCAAATTCTTTTTCTGCATCAATTGAGATGATCATGTTTTTTTTTTTTTTTCCTTTTCATTCTATTAATGTCATTTATTACATTGAGTACATTTTGTATGTTGAACCACCTTAGCATTCCTGGGATAAATACCACTTGGTCATAATATACAATTTTCTTAATATGGTGCTGGAATTCATTTGCTAGTATCTTGTTGAGGATTTTTGTGTCTGTATTTATGAGGAAGATTGAGCTATAGTTTTCTTTCTTGTCATATCTTTATATGGCCTTGGTATTAGAGTAATGGTGGCCACACAGAGTGTGTTAGGAAGTGCTTCTCAATCTTCTAGTTTAGGAAGATTTTGAGAAAGATTGGCATTTCTTAAGGACAGATCAACTAGTGATGAACTACCTCAGTTTTTGCTATCTTGCAATATCTAATTTCTCCTCTACTTTTGAAGAATAGTTTTGCTGGATATAGAATAACTGTTTGATGGGCTTCCAGCACTTTAAATATGTTATCCTACTGTTTACTATTTTCTGGCCTCCATGGTTTCTGAAGCAATATTGACTATAAATTTTATTGAGGCTCCCTTTTACATGATAAGTCATGTCTCTCTTGCTGCTTTCAAGGTTCTTTTGCTGTCTTAGTCTTAAGACAGTTTGATTATAATGTGACTCAATTTGTGTCTCTTTAATTTTATCCTGTGGAGTTCATTGACCATGTTGGATGTGTAAATTCACATCTTTCATCAAATTTGGGGAGTTGTGGGCCATTATTTTAAAAAATAAACTTTTTGTTCATTTCCCTCTCTCCTCTCCTTCTAAGAGTCTCATTATGCATATATTGGTATACTTTATAAATTCCCACAGGTCTTTTGGGCCATGCTTTTATATTTCTGCTCTTCAGACTTAATTATCTCAATTGATATATCTTTAATTTTGCTTATCTTTTCTTATTTTTTAATTTTAATTATTATTATTATTATTATTATTTTTAGAGACAGTGTCTCGTTATGTTGACCAGGTTGGTCTTCAACTCTTGGGCTCAAGCAATCCTCTCCCCTTGGCCTCCCAAAGTGCTGGGATTACAGGCATGAGCCACCATGCAGGACCTAAATTTGCTTGTCTTTTCTTCTGCTCAAATCTCCTCTTGAACCTCTAGAGTTAATTTTCATTTCAATTATTATATTTTTCAATACCAGAATTTTATGTGGTTCTTATTTATAGTTTCTATCTCTTATTGACATTCTCCATATGTTTATACTTTATGTTTCTGGTTTCCTTTCATTCTTATCTATGACTTCCTTTAGATTTTTGCCACATTTGGCAGACTTGATTTGGGATCATTCTCTGGTAAATCCAATACCTGGGCTTCCTCAAGGACAGTTTGTATTAATTTCTATTACTCTTTTTAATGGACCATACCTTCTTTTTTTTTTCTTTTTCTCTTTCTTTATTTCTTTTTCTCCTTCTTTCTTTTTCTTGGCATGTCTTGTAATTTTTTGTTGAAAATAGTGGCATTATTACTTGGCAACTCTGGAAATCAGATTCTCCCTACTCCCTAGGATTTGATGTTTCTTGTTTTGGTCATTGTTTTTTGTTAGTTTAGTGGCTTCTAAACAATTTTTGTACAGTCTATATTCCCCATTGTGTGTGGCCACTTATGCCTGGGTTCTGTTAGCTTACTGGTCAGTTAGTGTTTTGACAGTTTCCTTACATTCCTGAAGTCCCTAAAAAGAACAATTAAAAAGAAAAAAAAAAAAACTCCCAGTCTTTACAGATTAATTCTGTGTTGAGGACATATTTTAACACTTGGCCAGGCCTTTTACAACTCTTCCTTAGCCTTCCTTTCTTGCTTGCATGAAGCCTGAAGGTGAACCAAAGGTAAAAGCTTAGTGTCCGCTCAGGCTTTTCCTGAGCATGAGGTTAGCCCTGGCTTGCGTGTGGCCTTCTTGGTTTCCCAGTATATACAGCACATGTTAAAAATTCTTGTTCTCCCACAGATCTTCATTCCCAAACTCTTTTTCCCAGGCTGTCTGTTCCAACTGTTACCCTTGCCCCAGGCTGCAGCAGTCAATACTTTTGAATTTAAGTGCTTTTGGCAAATGCTGCCCAAGATGGCACCCAACACTGGGAATGCTCAAAGCTGAGTGAAATAAAGACAAGCCTCCACACCAGCCCTTCAGGGAGCTACAAAACAGGTCAAAGCACACAACCACAGCTCTTGAGAATAAGCTCTGAATTGCTCCCTCTAACACTAGCAACCTGTACTGGAAGTGCAGGCTGCTATCTTCACACACAGTGGCCTCTAATCTGGTACTGAGAGATGATAGGTGGGCAATTTAAAGAGAGCCACCATGGCTTCTAATAGCAATGAAGCAACGTCTTTCTTTATTAAGCTTTTCTCTAGTTAATGTAGGTTTTGAACTAGATTCCAGAGTTCTGCAAAAGTTGAATCTGACAGTTTTTGCCAGCTTATTAGTTGTTTTTGTGGTAGGATAGAGCCTGCAAGTCCCTATTCCACTGTTTCTGGTGATATCACTCTGCAATATTTTTTCTTATGACTGTGTGTGTATGCATAATTAAATCAAAATTAAAAGTTTAATTTAGAATTTTAAAAATTAATTAAAATACTACCATAGAGGGAAATCCTAAAATGCCACTTACAAAATTGAACCATGTTAACACGGGTAACAACAAAGAAAAATATAATAAAATGATCAATGATCAAGAAAATCAATCAGTAGATGTACATGGAACATTACATTCATCAAAAGAGAACATACATTTTTCCATTTGCCCATATAACAGTGACAAAAAATTGATGATTTTTTAGGCACAAAGAAAAGCTTAAGAGATTTAAAAATTAGGAATTTGACAAGTCATGTATTCTAATAATAATTTAATAAAATTATAAATCAATAATAAAAGGATAAATTAATTCCTTTACTTGGCAATTATGAAACACAGAGCTAGATAAACTTTGGATCAAACAAAATCAAACTAAAATTATAATTCATATGGAAAGTGAAAAGATCAACAATTCGTCCTAAAAGCCAAGCATACTCAAAAGAAAATTTAAACATGTTCATTATTGACATAAAAAACTGAAAAAATAAAGGAATTTAGTAATTTTATTAGCTTATTGGTTGCCACAAGAAAGTACCACAAACTGGGTGGCTTCAAAAAACAAAATGTATTGCTTCACAGTTCTGGAGGCTGAGAGACTGAAATCAAGGTGGTAGCCAGGCCATGCTCCCTCAAAGCTTCCAGGGAAAGATCCTTGCCTCTCCCAGCTTCTGATAGACCAAGCATTCCTTGGCACGTAGTAGCATGAATATTCTAAGTTCTGCCTCCATTCTGCAGCATTCTTCCTGTCTCTCTGTGTCTTCACAGAGCTGTGTTTGTCTAAGAACACCCATCACATTGGATTAAAGTCACCATCCTACACTAGTATGACCTCATCTTAACTAATTACATCTGCAATAGCCCTATTTCCAAATGAAGTCACATTCTGTGGCCCCAGTGGTTAGGATTCCAACATATCCTTTTGAGAGGACACAATTCAACCCCTAACGGTTCTCATTTTGAAAAATGAGTGAAGACAAACTAAACCACAAAGAGATGGAAGAGGAAGTCAATAAAGATCAAGGCTGAAACTAATAAAATGAAAACTAAAACATAGTAGAAAGGATAAACAAATCCAAAAGCATTTCATTGAAAAGACCAACAATATAAACTTCTTAAGAGACTGATAAAGGGAAAAAGAAACATAGTAAAAGTCTGCATGAGTAGAATGAGAAAGTCAGATAATCCCAGACACAGAGAGAGGTAAGATTACTGCAAAAGATTAACATTCATGGCTGGACACAGTGGCTCACGTCTGTAATCCCAGCACTTTGGCTGAGGCGGGCAGATAACTTGAGGTCAGGAGTTTGAGACCAGTCTGGCCAACATGGTGAAATCCCACCTCTGCTAAAAAGACAAAAATTAGCTGGACGTGGTAGCACACACCTGTAATCCCAGCTACTTGGGAGGCTGAGTCAGGAGAATTGCTTGAACCCAGGGGGTGGAGGTTGCAGTGAGTCAATCGTGCCATTGCACTCCGGCCTGGGCAACAGAGCAAAAGACTCCAACTCAAAAAACAAACTAACAAACAAAAAAAACTAACACTCATAACCCCACCGCAACATACTCAGAAACAGTTTCCTTGCAAATACCTATTACCAGAATTAAACCAAGAAGTAGAAACCTTGAACACACCAATTACCACAGATGAATCTGAAAAGATCATTTATACTATTGAAACGGGCCCCTGGGATCAGATGATTTCATAACCAAGTCCTAGCTCTCAGTTAATTCCAATGTCATTTGATTTATTCCAAATGATAGAAATGTGACAATATCCTTAATTTATTTTACAAAGCTAATGTCACTTTAATGTAAAGTTTTATAACAATAATAATGATAAAAAGGATAGATCAATATATCTTATAAATATAGGTAGAAATATTTTAAAATACTAAAGATATGATTTAAACTATTGGTTACCCTCATGATATACAATTTGCCTATATAACAAACTGCATGTGTACCCCTGAACCTAAAGTAAAAGTTAAAAATAAATAAATGATAAACTATTAGTAATGGAAGGTGCTAGCACAATTGCACATTAACTAAGGGGATAAAACGTGGATCTCCTAACTACACCATATACAAAAATAGACCCCTGATGAATTAAAACTCAAATATATATATATATATATATATATATATATATATATATATACACACATATGTTTTAAATATCAGTCCAAGAAGAAAATCTAGGAAATCGTGTTTATATCCTGGGTGTTTAGGAGATCCCCTTAGGTAAGAACACCTTCCTTCTACACTGTCAGCTTGTGACAGCACATTGTGACAGATCTTTGAGCTACTGGCGCCCTTGCCTGGACTCTCACCAATCTCCTCGCTTTATGGCTGGGTTCCAGGACTGGCCAAGTGTGTCCTGTCTCCTCAGCCAGGTATTAGATAACATCTCTTACTTGCTACTTTTAGACAGGTTCGTTGATGTGGACTTGATGACCGGCCCATTGGCTGGATTTTTATCAACCAAACAGTGAGTAAGGGGCCTCTGCCCGTGTGTCAGGGAGCTCTGTCCTTGATCCTCTCCTGTATCATGAAGTCTTGTTTTGGGGTCTACCTCAAAGACAAAAGAATGTATTTATTTCTCAAACATGCAAAAAGTAATAATTGTTGGATGACAGGCCCAAAGGCAGGAACTTTTGTAAAAATTAGGATTCCTAAACTAACAAAATGGAATTTAACAAATCCTGCATTTAAGATTCAACAAGCAAACAAAAACCTCACTACAGGTAACAGGTTGGATTGAAAAAGTAAAGCTTTGTCCAGCAGCCAATAGCAGCAAAGATTTTGGAAGGAGCCAATATCTATTGAGATGCTTTTAGGAAAGAAGAAACAGATATCACAATTCAAACTATCTTAAACCTGAAGTGCAGGTGGTGGGTCTTGGGCCTGAATGGCCAGTGCCATCTATTCCTGAGGCTCTGGGCCAGCTTCCTGAGATCCTCTTGGGGACCACCCTATGTGCTGACTTTATCCCACAGCAGCAGCAGGGTCTAGACCTCTCCACCCTCCACAAAGACTTCAGAGGAAAAGAAAGTGGCCATGTCTTCTGTATTAGTTCATTTTCACACTATTATAAAGACATGCCTGAGCCTGGGTCATTTATAAATAAAAGAAGTTTAATTGACTCACTGTTCCATATGACTCAAGAAACTTACAATCATGGCAGAATGTAAAGGAGATGCAAGCACTTTCTTCACAAGATGACAAGAGAAAGAGAGTGAAGGGGGAGTGTCACTTTTAAACCATCAGTTCTCATGAGAACTCAGTCACTATCATGAGAACAGCATGGGGAAAACCGCCCCCACAATCCAATCACCTCCCACTGGGTCCCTTTCTCGACACATGGGAATTACAATTCGAGATAAGATTTGAGTGGGGTCACAGAACCAAACCATTTCATTTCATCCCTGGTTCCTCCAAAATCTTATGTCCTTCTCACATTTCAAAACACAATCATGCCTTCCCAACAGTCCCCCAAAGTCTTAACTCATTCCAGCATTAACATAAAAGTCCAAGTCCAAAGTCTCATGTGAGACAAGACAAGTTCCTTCTGCCTATGAGCCTGTAAAATAGAAAACAAGTTAGTTACTTTCAAGATAAAATGAGGGTACAGGCATTGGGTAAATGTTCCTGCTCCAAATGGGAGAAATTGACCAAAACAAAGAGGCCACAGGCCCTATGCAAGTTCGAAGCCTGGCTGTGCAGTCATTAGATCTTAAAGCTCAAAAACATATCTCACATCCAGGACACACTGATGCAAGGGGTAGGCTCCCATGGCCTCAGGCAGCTCTGCCTCTGTGGCTCTGCAGGGTAAAGCCCCTATGGCTGCTTTCATGGGCTGGTGTTGAATGCCTGTGGCTTTTCCAAGCACAGAGTGCAAGCTGCCAGTGTACCTACCATTCTGTGGTCTGGAGGATGGTGGCTTTCTTCTCACAGCTCTGCTAGGCAGTGCCCCAGAGCTCTGGGGCATGTGGGGGCTATCATGGGAAATGTGGGGGCTCCAAACCCACATTTCTGGCTCTGCATTGCCCTAGTAGAGGTTCTCCATGAGGGCTCTGTCCCTGCAGCAGACTTCTGCCTGGACATCCAGGTGTTTCCATACATCCTCTGAAATCTAGGCACAGGCTCCCAAAGTTCAACTCTTGTCTTCTGCACACCCAAAGGCCCAACATGTGGAAGCCACCAAGGCTTGGGTCTTGCACCTTCTGAAACAATGGCCTGAGCTGTACATTGGCCCCTTTAAGCCACGACTGGAGCTACAGTGACTGGGATGCAGGGCACCATGTCCTCAGGCTGCACAGAACAGTGGGGTCATGGGCCTGACCCATGAAACCATTTTTCACTCCTAGACCTCCAGGCCTGTGATTGGAGGAGCTGCTGTGAAGATCTCCAAAATGCCCTAGACACATATCCCCCATTGTCTTGGAGATTAACATTTAGCTCCTCATTACTTATGCAAATTTCTGCAGCTGGCTTGAATTTCTCCCCAGAAATTTTCTACCATATGCTTAGGCTGCAAATTTTCCAAACGTTTATGCTCTGCTTTTCTTTTTAAGTTTCAATTTCAGATCATCTCTTTGTGAATGCATATGACTGTATGCTTTCAGAAAGAGCCGAGTTACATCTTGAATGCTTTGCTGCTTAGAAATTTCTTCCACGAGATATCCTAAGTCATCTCTCTCAAGTTCAAAGTTCCACAGATCTCTGGGGCAGGGGCACAACACCACCAGTCTGTTTGATAAAAGCATAGCAAGAGTAACTTTTACTTCAGTTCCCAAGGAGTTCCTCATCTCCATCTGAGACCACCTCAGCCTGGACTTCATTGTCCATATCACTGTCAGCATTTTGGTCAAAACCATTCAAGAAGTCTCTAGAAAGTTTCAAACTTTTCCTCATCTTCCTGTCTTCTTCTGAGCTCTCCAAATGGTTCTAAGCTCTGCCAGTTACCAAGTTGCTTCTACATTCTCAGGTATCTTATAGAAATGATCCACTACTTTGGTACCAATTTTCTGTATTAGTCTGTTTTCACACTGTTATAAAAACATCCTTGAAACTGGATAATTTATAAATAAAAAAGGTTTAACTGACTCACAGTTCCACATGGCTCAGGAAACTTACAATAATGGCAGAAGGTGAAGGAGAAGCAAGCACTTTCTTCACAAGGTGGCAGGAGAGAGAAAGAGCTAAGGGGAAAGTGCCACTTTTAAACCATCAAATTTCATGAGAACTCATCATCACAAGAACAGTATGGGGGAAACTGCCCTCCATGATCCAATCACCTCCCCCCAGGTCCCTTCCTTGACACATGGGTATTACAATTTGAGATGAGATTTGGGGGGTGGGGGTCACAGAGCCAAACCATATCATCTTTCTACAGCTGTTGCTCAAAAGTGAGGACATTTTTCTCATAAGTTTCACAAACTTGCCTGAAATTCCATTGCCCAGAGTTGTTCCTGTGCCCATTTCTGATCACCCACCTGCAGAAACGGGACACCCTCACCCATCCAAACCAAGCCAGAGGTGACTGGGAGCAGCTCCTTCTGTAGCCATGGGCTGCCTGGGGTCACATACCTGAATCAAATCAGTTCAGTTTGGAAGGAGAAAAGGCAGGCAGAAATGTCATATATTAGTCCATTCTCACGCTGCTATAAAGAAGTAATTAATAAAGAAAAGAGGTTTAATTGGCTCCAGTTCTGCAGGCTGTATGGGAAGCATGGCTGGAGAGGCCTCAGGAAACTTACAATTGTGGCAGAAGGTGAAGGGGAAGGAGGCATTGTCTCACATGGCCAGAGCAAGAGGAAGGGTGTGGGGGAGGTGTTACACTCTTTTAAACAACCGTATCTTGCAATAACTCACTCACCATCGGGAGAACAGCACCAAAGGGGAAACCTGCCCCCATGTGCCAGTCACCTTCCACCAGGCTCCACCTCCAACACTGGGGATTACAATTTCACATGAGATTTGGATGGAGACACAGACCCAAACCATATCATTCCACCCCCAGCCCTTCCCAAATATCATGTCCTTCTCACATTTCAAAAGAGAATTATGCCTTCCCAACAGTCCCCCAAATTCATAACTCAAAAGTCATTTTAGCATTAAGTCAAAAGTTCAAAGTCCAAAGTCTCATCTGAGATAAGGCTAGTTCCTTTACCAATGAGCCTGTGAAATCAAAAACAAGTTAGTTACTTCTAAGATATAGGCATTGAGTAAATGCTCCCATTCCAAAAAGGAGAAATTGGCCAAAACAAAGGGGCTATAGAACCCATGCAAGTCAAGTTGAAAACCCAGCAGAGCTGTCATTAAATCTTAAAGCTTCAAAATAACCTCCTTTGACTCCATGTCTCATATCCAGGCTGCACTGATGCAAGGGGTGGACTCTGAAGGCCTTGGGCAGCTCCACCTCTGTGGCCCTGTAGGGCTCAGCCCCAATGGCTGCTCTCAAGGGCTGGCATTGAGTGTCTGTGGCTTTTCCAGGAGTATGGTGCTGGCAGTGTATCTACTATTCTGGGGTTCTGGAGGACAGTGGCCCTCTCTTCTCACAGCTCCATTAGGCAATGTCCCAGTGGAGACCCTGTGTGGAAGCTCCAACACCACATTTACCTCTGGACTGCCCTAGTAGAGGTTCTCCATGAAGGCTTTGCCCCATACCACGCTTCTGCCTGGATATCCAGGCATTTTCATACATCCTCTGAAATCAAGGAGGAGGCTCCCAAGCCTCAACTCTTGCACTCTGGGCACCTGCAGGCTTAGCACCATGTGGAGCCACCAAGGCTTGCACCCTTTGAAGCAGCAGTCCATGTACCTGGGCCCCTTTGAGCCACTGCTGGAGCTGAAGTGTCTGAGATGCAGGGAGCAGTGCCCCAAGGCTGTGCAAGGCAGCAGGGCCCTGGGCTTGGCTCAGGAAATCATTCTTCCCTCCTAGGCCTCTGGGCCTATGATGAGAGGGGCTACTGTGAAGGTCTCTGAAATGCCTTGGAGGCCTTTTTCCCATTGTCTTGGCTATCAGCATTTGGCTCCTCTTTACTTATTCAAATGTCTGCAGCCTGCTTGAATTCCTCCCCTAAAATGACCATTTTTTTCTACCACATGTCCAGGCTGCAAATTGTCCAAACTTTTATGCTCTGCTTCCCTTTTAAATATAAGTTCCAGTTTCAGATTATTTCTTTGCTCATGCACATGAGTTAGCTTCTAAGAAGCAGTCAGGCCACTTCTTGAATGCTTTGCTGCTTAGAAATTTCTTCCACTGGATACCCTAAATCATCTCTCTCAAGTTCAAAGTTCCACAGATCCCTAGAGCCGGGGCACAATGCCACCAGCCTCTTTGCTAAAGCATAGCAAGAGTGACCTTTACTCCAGTTTCCAATAAATTTCTCATTTTCATCTGAGACCTCCTTAGTCTGAACTTCATTGTCCACATCACTACCAACATTTTGGTCACAACAATTTAACAAGTCTCTAGAAAGTTCCAAACTTTCCCTCATTTTCCTGTCTTTTGTTGAGTCCTTCACAGTCTTCCAACCTCTAGATGTTACCCACTTCCAAAGCTGCTTCCATACTCTCAGGTATCTATATAGCAATGCCCCACTCCTAGGTACCAATTTTCTGTATTAGTCCATTCTCACACTGCTATAAAGAAATATCTGAAACTGGGCAATTTATAAAGACAAGAGGTTTAGGCTGTCCAGGAAGCACAGCTGGGAAGGCCTCAGAAAACTTAAAATCACTTTGGAAGGTGAAGGGGAGGTAGGCATGCTTACATGGCTGGAGAAGAGGAAGTGGGGCAGATGCTACTCACTTTTAAACAACCAGCTCTTGCCCTCAGGATCCTATTACCTCCCACCACGACCCACCTCCAACATTGGAGATTACAATTTGACATGAAATCTGGGTGGGGACACAGACAAAAACCATATCAGTTCCCCTAGATCTACTATCCTGAGGAAATGTGCATGGTTTTTCCTTCTGTATTATGAATTCCATGTGTATTGACTGTAGAAAATGTGGAAAACACAAAAAAGAAAAAAGAAAGAAAGCAAAAATTCCACAACAAAGAAAACAGCTTTGTAAATCTGCTTGTTTATAATTCTACAGACTTTTTTCTATGAATATACGAACACATATACTACACTTTACAGAATCGGAAATGTCCTGTACACACTGTGAGTAACCCACCCTTCGATAAATAAGACAGAATGTCCCAAGAGTCCTAATGCTGCTTTAGGTTTTAATAATAGGAGAAGTATCAATGTTATGAGTTTACAAAATGGGATCATTTGGAAGATAAATTATTCAGACTTATTTTGCCCTTATTCAGTTTTTTTAAATTCTGAATAATACATTTTAATTTCTTTTGTTTCAACACCTCTGACTGAAGATGGCAAATATTGGCCAAAAAATCAAAAGATTTAAAACATATTATTCAAAATTCACAAGTATTTAAACTGCATTGAAACAATCCTTATTGACTGAAATATTGTTATGAAACAAAGTATTGTTAATTTTTTTATACTTCAATTTTATCAGTTTTGTAGTATTCCATCGTAATTTATTTAACCAGTGTCTTATTACCAAGTGTTTATGTTTTATTTTCCCCCATATCACATATGATCTAAGTTGTCCTGTGGAAAGTGGTTTCTTTGTAACTCAGTCCATCTTCTAAGGGAAAGGACTGTGGCTGTTTGCCATGAAGGCCTCAGCTCCCAAGTTCTCCTCTTCATGCCTCGCTTCCCTTCCCCTATTAGCCAGGACAGTGCCACTGTCACTTAAAAAGACCAGCTACAGGTATTTCCTAAGAACAACACAATGTGCATACTATGTGGTAACGTGTTTTAAAGGAAGCCCTAGGAAATATTCATGCTTTCTGCTGACAAATTTGCATTTTGAAATACAACCTATCTAACCTAATCTTTTAGTTAAATGTAGCCTGTATTCTCCCATGAAATGGAACTATAAAATGAATTGTTTCCCTGAGGTTTTCCCTTTTACCATCAAATGCTTCATCGGGACACAAGGAATGCAGTAGAGATTATTTTTTAGAGCCAAATATCTATTTTTTAATGGAATCCCATATAACAATGTTTTCAGGTCTGGGGATCCTATTCCAGTGTGGGATTAGACTCTGTATTGTTGACACCAGGTGACATAGATATTACATCACCATAGGTCAACACTAACTGTCATAGTGTCACAGGTTTTTTTAACCACATTTTCCCTTGAAATACACTTAGACTATGACTATTTCTAAAACATCTTTTTTAAAAATTATTTTTGTAGAGATAGGGGTGTGGCTATGTTGCCCAGGCTGGTCTCAGAACTTCTGGCCTCAAGTGATCCTCCTGTCTCAGCCTCCCAAAGTGCCAGGATTACAGGCTTGAACCATCCTATCTGGCCTAAAACTTCTTGTTTAAGAGATGGGGTCTTGCTTTGTTTCCCAAGTTGGAGTGCAGTGGTATAGTCATAGCTCACTGCAGTCTCTGTCGACTGGACTCAAGCAATCCTCTCAGCAGCTGAGACTATAGGTGTGGCCCACCATGCCTGACTAATTTTTTTAATTTTTTGTAGAGATGGTGGCTCACTTTGTTGCCTAGGCTGGTCTTGAACTCCTGGCCTCAAGTGATCCTCCCGCCTTGGCCTCCCAAAGTGTTGGGATTACAGGCGTGAGCTACCACACCCAGTCCCTTAAAACATTTTCGAAGTGATTTACCAAAGGTCATAGTAAAGGAAGGTTAAATAAAATCAAAACAATAAGAGTATGGAAAGGAGAAGGAAGCAAATAAACTAATTGCAGAGACAGAGAGCTGTGCTGTGACTGAAGATCAGCTTTGACTCAGAGTTTCCTTGAGCAAAAAGGGGAACAAGTTACACGGCCGTCTTCATCAGAAGGGAAAAGGTGCAAGTTCCACCCAGTCCTTCGCACAATTCTGAGACACTTGCTAAATGGAGTGTTTCAGACAGTCAGGATCATAAGAGGTGATTTTTTTTTTTCCAATAGCATTGTGTAACAAATGGAGACATGCATTTTGTTTGTGTGTCTGGTAAAAGCCCCTCCATAAATGTTCCTGTGTCAAATACTGTGGGGAAAGGCTGGTTTCATCCAGGTGAAACAGGCTGGTGCCTATGAGGCTTTGCTTTTCAGACATTTGGACATGCAACTCTGCATTTGGTTAATCATAAGACTTTTGCTGGTGAAAACCTATTAACATCCAGCAGAAATGGTGTTCCACAGAAGATGTTTGGGAAACGCTGTATTAGAGGCTCTTCCTTTGGGCTGTTTCTTTTCATCCTGGATTTTGGTCTGGATTACACAGCTGGCAGGCTAAGATGACACTCTCTAAGGAGGCCAGGTGTCCTGCTCTTCCAGGGCAAAGTGGTGATAAGCAAATAGGTGAGCTGGCAATCATTTGTGGAAGTTCTGAAGCCGAACCAGTATTCTTGCCCTAAAGAGAATGGAGTTGGCTGGGCATGGTGGCCCATGCCTGTAATCCCAGCACTTTGAGAGGCTGAGGCAGGTGGATCACCTGAGGTCAGGAGTTTAAGACCAGCCTGGTCAACATGGCGAAACCCTGTCTCTACTAAAGATAAAAAAAAATTAGCCGATTGTGGTGGGAGGTGCCTGTAATCCCAGCTACTTGGGAGGCTGAGGCAGAATTGCTTGAACCCGGGAGGCAGAGGTTTCAGTGAGCTGATAATCCCACCTAGGTGACACTCTAGCCTAGGTGACAGAGTGAGACTGTCTCAAAAAATAAAATAAAATAAATAAAAGAGAGTCAGATTGATCATCCTTCCCAAAGTCTCCTCAAATCTCTTTGTAACACTGTTTCTAAATCTATTTCCACTTGGATGTTAATAGGACACTATAATTTTGACAAACGTTAGTTTCAACTAGTGAAACAAAGATTTCAAGAGGATAGACTAAAAACATCTGTTATTCTTCACTCATTACCATTACATACATATATATATATATATATATATATATATGGAATGAATAGAGGGAGTGGTCTTCAGAGGACTTTACATGCTTCCGGGAGGAGAAAAGTGGTTAAGAGAATGATGTTGGAAGAAGTTGAGTGGAGGTAGCCGGAGACAAGGTTGTATGCAAAAGGGGCAACGGGGGGCCAGGGAGATCTTCTTGGAGAAAGGAGCTCCAACCCAGAGGTGGTAGGTGCCAAGGGACTGGCCATCCAGTGTTTATTACCAGGCAAAGAAGCCGATGAGCTTGCCTCTAGAGAAATGGACCCAGTTGGGTGGGAATGAGATGGTTGTATAGGAATCCTGCCATTTTAGAGATTCCCAGCCAAATGGCTTGTCATCTAGCCATGTACCCAGAGCTCCCCTTTGGCTGTCCCATTCAGATCTAATGACGAAACAAACGTACTTGCACAACAGCAGAGGAAACTTACACCAACCACCTGTAAGCAATGTAATCCTAGGAAAACCTACACTTATCAGACATATGTGGACACCAGAGTGAGAAAAAGTAAACAAAAAAGTGAACCTGGAAAATCAAGAAACATAAGTTAAAAGATCCTAATTTATATCACCATGGAGAAGACACACATGCATAAAACAAGAACACGATGCTATGTAAAAAGAGTACACATCTATAAGGAGCTCAAGAAAATAATATATAATGCTTTTCATATTTTGTTGAAGAAAATTTTACCTGCCCCAAACTCAAAATATATTCATTTGTCTTGTACTTTAGGATTGTTATTGTTTTACCTTCCACATATAGAACAACATTGACTTTGCATACCATGTGAGGTAAGGGTGGATATTTATTTTTTCACATGTGGATATAAAAGTGACTCAGTTCCATTTACTGAAAAGAACACTCTTTCCCTGTTGCTTTGGACCTTTGTCATAAATTTCAGTGTCCGTATATGTGTGAGTTTATTTCTGGATTTTCTTTTACTTCTTTGGTCCAATTGTCTATTCTTGCATCAATACCACACTGTCACTTTAAAATAAGTTTTGATATGTGGAGTGGAAATACTCCAATTTTTCATCTTCATCATTATCTTGAATATTCCTATCTGCATCTCAATATACATTTTAAAGTCAGTTTGTCACTTCCAAAAAAATCATGCTTGGATTTTGACTGAGATTGCGTTAAATCCACATAGATCAATTTGGAGAAAATTTATGTCTTTTACATTTTTTGATAACAAACATAGTGTCATAGTGTATCCCTTTATTTGCTTAGTTCTTTAAAATTCTTTAAAAGTTTTCTGTGTAGAGGTTGTGCACATTTTTCATTAGAATTACCCATAGGGTTTTTTTAAGCTGTTGTAAATAGTATATTTAATTATTTTTAGGTTGGAATCTTTGCTGCTGAATAGAAATATAATTGATTTTTAACTACTTTTTATGTTAAAATAATTATAGATTCACAGAAAGTTGCAAAAATAGTAGAGGGATCCTCTGTACCCTTCAAGTCAGTTTTTCCCATTCATAAGATCTTATTTAATTATAACACAGTATCAAAACTGGGAGATTGACATGGGTACAATTTATTCAGATTTCTGTTTTACATGTACTTATTTGCATGTATGGGTGTGTGTATACTTCTATGAATTTTGTTAAATGTGTAGATTCATGTAATCACCCACCACAATCAAGAAACAAGAACAGTGTCAGCTCTGTAAAAGTGTCCTTCATGTTTCTTTATGGTCGCACCCCCCTACCCCCACACCCCTCAATCCTGGCATCCATTGTTGTGGTCTCCATTTCTAGAATTTTGTCACTTGGAAACTGTCAAATAAATGGAATCAGATAGTGTGAGATGTTTTGAGATCAGCTTTGTTTTTCACTCAGTGTGACGCCCTTGAGACCAATACAATTTGTTGTATGCAACCATAGGGTCTTCCTTGTCTTCCTTTTTATTACTGAAGAGCATTTCAGGGTATGTACACATCACAGTCCAACAATTCAGCCATTGAAGGACAGGCAGGTTGTTTCAATAAAGCTGCTATGAACATTGGTGTATGGCTTTGTGTGTGTGTGCGTGTGTGTGCTTGTGGGTGTGTGTGTGTGGACATAACGGTTTTTTTCTTTGGAAGAAATGCCCACAAGCTCAAGTGTTGGGTCATAATGGCAAATGTGTGCTTTGATTTTTGTGTTTAAGAAATGACCAAACTATTTTCCAGAGTGGCTATAGCCGCTTAACATTCCTACCAATAATATATGAGAGATCAGTTTCTCCATTTTCTCACTAGCATTTGGTATTGTTGCTATTTTGTATTTTAATTCTAACAGATGCGTAGTGATATCTCATTGTGGTTTTAATTTGTCTCCTAGGGGCTGATAATATTAAACCTTATTTCATGTGCTTATTTGCCATGTGTATATCTTCTTTGGTTAAATGATTCTTCATGTCTTTTGCCCATTTTCTAACTGGATGTTAGGCGTTTTTTACTGTTGGGAGTTCTTCATGTATTTTAGATATGCATTCTGTGCCTAATATATGGTTTACAAATATTATCTCCCATTCTGAAGTTTGTATTCTCTTTCTTAAGAAGGTCTCTCAAAGAGCAGTTTTTATATTGATGAAGTTCAATTTATCAATTTTTTCTTTTATGGATCCTGCTTTTGGTGTCATGTTTAAGAACACTTCATCTAGCCCCAGATCTCAAAGATTTTCTCCTATATTTTCTTCTAAAAGTATTATTATATTATGTTTTATATACACATTCACAATACATTTTGAGTTAACTTTGTATAAGTAGCGTGGTTGTTTGAGAATTTTTTTTTTCTTGGCCTATGGATGTCCAGTTTTTCTAGCACCATTTGTTGAAAAAGGGTATGTTTCCATTATTGCACAGTTTTTAGTACATTTGTCAAAAATAGGTTGGGCAGTTATAATTGTGTGACTTGATTTCTAGATTGTCTATCCTGTCCCATTGATCTGTGTCTATTTCTATGTCAACAACACACTGTCTTGATGGCTATAGCTATAAGGAAAGTCTTAAAATCAGATAAATTGGTACTTTATACTTTTTTCTAAAATTATTTTAGCAGTTCCAGCTCCTTTGCCTTTCCATGTTCATTTTATAATAAGCTTGTCTATATCTACAAAAATATCTTCCTGGCATTTTGATACAGTTGCATTAAACTTATGTGCAAATTTAGGGGAAATGGGCATCTTTACTATGTTGATGCCCTCTAGCTCATGAGCATGTTACACCTCTCCAGTGACTTACATCATCTTTGATTTCTTTCCTTAGCACTTCATAGTTTTCAGCATATGAGTTCTCTACATGAATTGCCAGATTTATAACTAAGTACTTGTCTTTTTTGAGATTGTAGATGGTATTGTGTTTTTATTTTGGTTTTCATGTGTTCTTTGCTAGCATAAAGAAACACATTTGACTTTTCTGTGTTGATCTTATATCCTGTGACCTTGATGATCTCATTTATTTTTAACAATTAATCCAATTTATTTATTAGTAATAAGCCTATTTAAATAATCTATTTCCTATTCCATGAGGTATTAGTAATTTGTGCAATTCAAGTAATTGGTCTATTTTATTCTAAAATGCTGAATTACTGTGTGTAGAGTTTTTCTTAGTATTCTCTTATCATGTTACTCACTGCTGGATGTGTACTAATATCCCATTTATTTCTGATATTGGCAATTTGTGCTATCTCTTTTTTTCTCTGTCAGTCTTGCTAAAAGTATGTCAATGTTATTGATCTTTTCAAAGAACTAGTTTGTTTCTTTGACTTTTTTCTGTTGTTTTTCTGTTTTCAATGTAATTGGTTTCTTGTCTTTGTTATTTTCATTCTTCCACTTGCTTTAGGTTTATTTTGCTATTTCTGGTTTCTCCATTTCTAAGTTTCTAGCAACTTAGACTGTTGATTTGAAATCTTGCTTCCTTTTTTAATGCAAATATTTACTGCTATTAGTGTCTCTCCCAGCACTGCTTTAACCGTGTTCCACATAATTTAATATTTTGTATATTCATTTTTATTTTGTTCAACGTATTTTTAAAAAATTTCTGTGAGACTTTTTGACCACCAGATTATTTAGAAGCACATTGTTTAATTCCCAAATGTTTGCAGATTTTTCTGTTACCTTCTGTTATTGATTCTAGTTTGTTTTTACCATGGTGAAAAAGCACACTCTCTATGATTTCAATTCTTTTAAATCACAGAGTTGAAGTGAATTATTGAAGTGAATTTTACAACCCAGGATATGCTCTATCTTGGTGAGTGTTCCACAGGTTTTCATAAGATTGTGTATTCAGCTGTTATTGGCTGGAGTATTGTGTACAGATTGATTGGATCTTGTTGATTGGTAGTATTGTTTAGTTGTTCTATATGCCTGATTTTCTGTGTATTAGTTATACCAGTTTCTGAGGGGGGTGGTGTTGAAATCCCCAACTATAATTGTGGCTTTGTCTATTTCTCTATCATTCTCAGCTGTATCAATTTTTGCTTGAAGTATTTTGAGGCTATGGCTTTTTCATGCATACACATTTAGGATCATTTTTTCTTCTAGGCAGATTGATCCATCTATCATTACGTAATGTGCCTAATCCTTGTCCTTAGTAACTTTCTTTGATCTAAAGCCTACTTTATCTGATACTGACATAACTAGTCTTTCTTTATTTTGATTAATGTTTGCATGTATATCTTTGTCTACCTTTTACTTTCCACCTGCCATTTTCATTGCATTTGAAGTGAGTTTTTAAAAAACACATATACAGTTGACCCTTGAACAATGCGAGGGTTAGGGGCCGACCTAACTCTCACAGTTGAAATTCTGCATATGACTTTTGCTCCCTCAAAACTTTACTAATAGCCTACTGTTGACCAAAGCCTTATCCATAACCTAAACAGTCAATTAACACGTTTTGTATGTTATATGTATTATCTGCTATATTCTTACAGTAAAGTAAGCTAGAGAAAAGAAAATATTATTAAGAAAATCAGAAGAGAAAACATGTTTACCATTTATTAAGTGGATCACCATAAAGGTTTTCATCTGTATTGTCTTCATGTTGAGTAGGCTGGGGAGGAAGAACAAGAGGAGTTGGTTTTGCTGTCTCAGGGGTGGCAGATGTGGAGGAGGTAGAAGAGGTTAGGAGGGAAAGCAGGAGAGGAAAGCACGTTTGGTGTAACTTGTATTGAAAAAACCCACTTATAAATGGACCCACACAATTCAAACTCATGTTGTTCAAGGGTAAACTGCAGTGGAGTCATGGTTTTTTATACAATCTACCAATCCGTATATATACGTCACAAATGAATCCCCAGCTCTGTCACTCACCCAGGCTGAAGTGCAGTGGTGTGATCTTGGCTCACTGCCACCTCCATCTCCTGGGTTCAAGCGATTCTTCTGCCTCAGCCTCCCGAGTAGCTGGGATTACAGGTGCCCGCCAGCATGACCAGCAAGTTTTTTGTATTTCTAGTAGAGAATAGGTTTCACTATGTTGGCCAGGCTGGTCTCAAACTCCTGACCTCAGGTGATTCTCCCAGCTTGGCCTCTCAAAGTGCTGAGATTAGAGGTGTGAGCCCTGTACCTGGCCCCAGTCCCTATATTTTAATAGTAAAACTAGATTATTTATATTTAAGGTAGTAATTTATATTAGAGCTATTGTCTGCCTTTTTATTACTTGTTTTTTGTTCGTATCCTCTGTTTGTCATTCCTGTTTCTCTTTTGTCTTCATGGGGGCGATTTACAGTTTTTATGTTTGTTTATTTTTAGAATTGTTTAGAATTATAAATTGTTTAGAATTGTTTATAATTGGCCGGGCGGGGTGGCTCACGCCTGTAATCCCAGCACTTTGGGAGGCCGAGGCGGGCGGATCACGAGGTCAGGGGATTGAGACCATCCTGGCTAACACGGTGAAACCCCGTCTGTATTAAAAATACAAAAAATTAGCCAGGCGAGGTGGCGGGCACCTGTAGTCCCAGCTACGTGGGAGGCTGAGGCAGGAGAATGGCGTGAACCCCGGGGGGGGCGGAGCCTGCAGTGAGCCGAGATGGCACCACTGCACTCCAGCCTGGGTGAAAGAGCGAGACTCCTTCTCAAAAAAAAAAAAAAAAAAAAAAAAGAATTGTTTATAATTGTGAAATTATGTTTAGAATTGTTTTTATGTTTGTTTATTTTTAGAATTCGATCTTGACCTATTTATTATGTTTTGAGTGTATAGTTTTGTATAGTTTTTTTCTTAGTCTTTGTTCTGGTTTGTGGAAAGATTTTTCAACAACGACTTCAATTTCTTTAGTAGATATAGGACCATTCAGGTTGTTATATTTCTTCCTGAATGTTGGTAGCTTTTGTCTTTCAAAAAATTGGTTTTTTGAATTTTGAATTCAAAAACCCAAATTTGAATAGGTTTTCAAATGTATGGTCATATTTTGGTTATAAAATTCTTTGATTATACTTCTAACATCTGTGAGGTTTCTAGTGATATCCACTATTTCTTAATATTGATCATTTGTGTCTTCTTTTTTTTTCTTGGTCAGTATTGCTAGAAGTCTATACATTATATTAATTTTTTTCAATAAACCAGCCTTTTGCTGTATTTATTTTTTTCTATTCTTTCTGTTTTTCATTTCATTGATTTCTGCTCCTGCCCTTATTATTTATTTCCTTTTGCTTGCTTTGGGTTTAATTTGCTCTAATATTTCTAGTTCAATAGGGTGGAAGAAACTTTATCTTTTCTAATAGAAGCTTTAATACTACCTACTTTTTTCTCTAACCACTGCTTTAGCAATACCCATTTGTGATTAAAATTCTCAATAAGATAGAAATAGAGAGAAACTAATCCAACTTGATGAAGAATGTCTACAAATATCTACAAACTACATTGTACTTAGTGGTGAAAGGCTGAATATTTTCCCCTACAATTAAGGGCAAGGTAAGGATATTCACTCTCACTACTCTTGTTCAGCATTGTACTAAAACTCTAATCACTGCAGTTAGGCTATAAAAAGAAATAAAAGGCATAAAGTTTTAAAAGGAAGAAATAAAACTGGTCCTATTTGCAGATAACAGGGTTGACTACATAGAAACCCCAATGAATCTACACTAAAATTTCCTGGAAGTAGTAAATTCAGAAATGTTGTAGGATACAAGATAAACACACAATTACCAATCACATTTTTATATACAAAACATAAATATGTAGAACTCAGAAACAGAATACCATTAACAATGAAAAACAACCTCACACCTATTAGAATGGCTAAAATCCAAAACTCCAAGAAGACCAATGCTGGTGAGGATGTGGAGCTAGAGGAACTCTCATTCATTGTTGGTGGTAAAGCAAAATAGTGCAGCCACTTTGGAAAATAGTTTGGTAGTGGTTTTTGTCTGTTTGTTTTTGATTTTACAAGTTAAACATACTTTACAATCCAGCAGTCATATTTCTTGGTATTTACTTAAATGAGTTGAAAACTTGTGTCTACACAAAAATCTACATGAAAATATTTACAGGTGCTTTATCTATAATTGCCAAAAATTGAAAACAACCCAAATGTTCTTCAAGAGATGAACAGATAAAGAAAATGTGGCCCATCCACACAATGGAATATTATTCCCCAATATGAAAATGAGCTATCAAGCCACAAAATGCCATTGAGGAACCTGAAATTGCTGATAAGCCAGTCTGAAAACATTATGTATTGTGTGATTCCAACTCCGTGATATTCTGGGGAAGTCAAAGCTAAGTAGACGGTAAAAGGATCAGTGATTTTCAGCAAATTTTTAATGATGTTTTCATGTGTGTGTTTCTTTGTTTATTCTCCGACTTAAGGATTATAGAGTTTCCTGAATTTATCACTTAATGTCTTTTATCAGTTTAGAAAAATCATTGTCTAAAGCCTCTTCAAATATAGCTTTTGCCCCATTTTCATTTTCCTCTTATTTTGAGACGTCAGTATCCACCAATGTTAGATTTTTGGACTGTGTCTCATATGTCTCTTATTCTCTTTTCTGTGTTTTCCACTCTTTATTTCTCTCTGTGATTCATTCTGTATATTTTCTATTGACCTTGCTTTCAGCTCACTACTCCTTTATCTTGCTGTACCTAACCTGCTGTTAAGCCCATCTGTGGAGGTGAGTTTTAACTTTTTAATTTATTTTCTTTTTAAAACATATAACAAAACTTATCATCTTAACTATTTGTAAGTGTTCAATAATGTTAAGTACGTTCACATTGTTGTGCAACCAAACCTCCAGGAACTGAAACTATAACCATTCATCTTGCAGAACTGAAACTATAACCATTGAACAACTCTCCATTTTCTCCTCCCCCAGGGCCTGGCAACCACCATTCTACTTTCTGCCTCTATGAAATTGACTACACCAGATATAAGTGAAATCATACATTAATTGTCATTTTGTAACTGGCTTATTTTACTTAGCATAGTGTCCTTGAAGTTCATCCATGTTGTAACATGAGCCAGAATTTCATTCCTTTTTAAGGCTGAATGATATTCCATTGTTGGATAGACCACATTTTGTTTATACATTCATCTGTTGATGGACACTTAGGTTGCTTCTGCATTTTGGCTACTGGAATAATGCTGCTATAAACATGGATGTACAAATATTTCTTTGATAGCTTTCTTTTGGTTATTTTGGGTATGTACCCAGAAGTGGAATTGCTGGATCATATGCTAATTATGTGCTTAAGTTTTTAAGAAACTGCCAAGCTGTTTTCTTTAGTGGCTGAACTATTTTACATTTCCACCAACAGGGCACGAGTATTCCAATCTCTCCAAATCCTTGCCCAAATTTGTTATTTTTCGCTTTGTTTTAAGAATAGCCATACTAATGGGTGAGAAGTGATATTTCATTGTGGTTTGGATTTGCATTTCTGTAAAGATTAGTGGTGTTGAACACCTTTTCACATGCTTCTTGGCCATTTATGTACCAGTTTTGAAGAAATATCTATTAAATTTCTTTGCCTGTTTTTTAAACAATTTTTTGTTTGTTCCTTGTAGTTGAGTTATAAAAGTTCTTTGTATATTCTGGATATTAACCCCTTTACAGATATGTGATTTGCAAATATTTTCTTCCATTCTACGGGTTGTCTTTTCACATTCACCAAACTTTGTTGGTTTTGTTTTGTTTTGTTTTTGAGATGGAGTCTCCCTGTGTCACACAGGCTGCAGTGCAATGGCGTGATCTCGGTTCACTGCAAACTCCACCTCTCGGGTTCAAGCAATTTTCTGCCTCAGCCTCCCAAGTGACTGGGATTACGGGTGCACACCACCACGACTGGCTAATTTTTTGTATCTTTAGTAGAGATGGGGTTTCACTCGAACTTCTGACTTCGTGATCTGCCCATCTCAGCCTCCTAAAGTGCTGGGATTACAGGTGTCAGCCACTGCACCTGCCCTGAAACTTTAACAGTAGTTTCTGTTATCATATTTCCATTTGATTCTATCTCATTGATTACATTTCTCTGCATAAATTTTCAATCTTTTCACTTATTTTCTTTAACATAATAATTAAATATTCCAATATAACTCTAGTATCTGTATCACCTGCAGGTTTCTTTCTATAGTATTTTCTTACTTGTTAATTTTTGCCATTCCTTGGGATGTCTGATAATTTTTTATTGCATGCTGGATATTGTATATGAAAAATTATAGACAAAATTTGAAGTTTGCTAACGTTATCTTCCTCCACAGAGAATCGATTTTGGCCCCTGGCAGGCAGTTAAAGTAGAGGTGGAACACCTTATCCAGTCTGAGACTGAGTTGATTCAAAATTAGGTTTTAATTCTGAAGGAGAACTGGCTTTTTTCTGCCTTGCCCTTTAATCCTAGGTTGCACCCTTTTCATGATATTAATAGAAAACCTGGGGTATTTACCAGAGCCCCACCTTCTAAGTGGGCTCTTCACTAAAGTTTTGCCTCCCCAGACTTACATGACTACCAAAACTCTTCATTATTTTCCAGGTTCTTAGCTCTTGAATTCATACTGTCTATGGTGGAAAAAGTGGAAAAAAATGTTGGTTCGTCTCAGTTTGGCTTCTTTCTCTGGGATCTTAGACTTCCAAGTCTTGGCCTCCTCAGGAGCTCTGACATCTATGTTTTGTTTCCTCACTTACTACAAGGCTACTGAAAGCTGAACTCTTGTTCCCAGGCTTATTAGCTGCTATTTCCTGCTCTTTGGCCCACACCACTTTCAAATTAGCAAACCTCTCAAAGGTAGACACACTATGGAATGTAGGGCTCACTCCTATGCCCTTCCTTCCCCCTGGTATCCCAAATCCAGTCTTCATGAGTGACTCTCCAATGCTTTCAAATAAATATTTTTGGGGGTGGGGATTTTTTACAGCATTTCTAATTGTTTTTGGTGGTCTGGAACATGTATTTCTATCATTACCTGATGACTTTTCTGGAGCTTAAAAAAATAAAATTATGATTGCCAAATGAAAACATAAATGAGTAGATGGGCTGAAAGTTAAAGTCAAGATTTTTCAGTAAACAAGCAGAAAGACAGTGTTGCAAACTTTACTCAAAAAGATAAAGAGAAAAAGAGTCAATCTACCAGGTAGAACATCCAACTAATAGGAGATCCTGCAGTGTCAGAGTTAGTGAAAGTAGGGATAGATCAGAATACTTCAGGTTAAAAGAGACTACTAAATGTCAACTAGGATAATTGAAAAAAATCCAATAAATGAATCCAAAATGTAATAAAAGCATTCAGAACACCAAAGATGTGTTTTTTTAATGCTAGATGCTTCCAGAGGGCAAAACTTCCAAGTACCAAGTAATAAGTCTTTCTGGTAGGAATCCTCTCACATCAGCACCAATCAAGTGATAGAAGACAATGGAACAATATCTTCACAATTCTATGGGAAGCTTATGTTAATATATAATTTTATTTCCAGGTAAACTATCAATTGTGTGAAATGGAATGAATATAGACATTTTCAGAAAGACAGGACTTAAAGTTTTCCTCCCATGTACCTTTTCTAAGGAAGTTACTCAAGGATGTGCTTCAAGAAAATAAGGAAGGAAAACAAAAAAGAGAAGGAAATGAAATTCAGAACTCACTTGAAATCTAACCCAGGTAGGGGGAGGAGCAGTAATCAGTGAAGGGAATTTCCAGAATGATATCTGGCCAGCAGTCCTAGATAGCAACCAATCCAGGCTGGAACAGGAAGTGGCAGTGGTCTACAAGGGATGTTGCTAAGAAAAGTGGATTGCATTCAATGGGTAATATCAGTGAAAAATTGGATGATTTTGAAGATAAGATGAAGACATCTTTTTTAAAACTACTTCAGGATTCTAGGAAAAAAATGCTACTTGGAAAAAACATGCTACTTGGAAAAAACATGCTACTTAGAAAAACCATGGTTAAAATGTCAACCAAGATTTGAGCAATTAAAATAAAGGAAAAGATCATTCATTTGATCCAGATATCAGATATACCTTCCTCTCAGTGGTATAGAGATCATAACGTTTGGTTGTAGATGGAAAGGTAATTCTAGCAATCCCTTGACTAGGTAGAGAATAATATGTAGAATTAGAATAATGTAAATACTATGTATCTACTTGCAACTTTCATATAAATATCTTTAAATAACTTTAAATATAGTAACAGAACAAAATTCAAAAGTTATCAAGTGTGAAATTATAAAGTTAGAATTTGAGAGGTGGAAAAGGGAAAGAAACAAAAACTGAACAAACTCGTCTCCTAAACAAGCCTCAAACTGTTTTCAGTCATCATACTGTTGGTGGTTGGTGATAGTGCTGATGTTACTCTGAGCCTGTGGTGTATGTATTGTGGCAAACCCATGATGTTGGTGGTCTTATTGGGAAGAGGGACCTTCAGGATGGGAGAAAGGAGATATAGACAATGAGATTGAAAGAGGTTAAAGAAAAACACTATCACCTCGAATTTCAGTATAAATTCATGATGCATTTTCTATCATTTAAAATAAATGGCCAGGCGCTGTGGCTCATGGCCTGTAATCCCAGCACTTTGGAAGGCTGAGGCAGGCAGATAACTTGAGCCCAGGAGTTTGAGACCAACCTCGGCAACATAGTGAAACCCTGTTTCTCAAAAAAAATTCAAAAATTAGCTGGATGTGGTGGCCGTGCTTGTAGTCCCAGCTGCTAGGGAGGCTGAGGTGGGGGATTGCTTGAGCCTGAGAGGTGGAGGTTGCAGTGAGACTAGATGGTGCCACTGCATACCAGCCTGGGCTGACAGAGGGAGATCCTGTCTCAAAAAAAAAAGAAAAAGAAGAAAGAAAGAAAGAAAGAGAGAGAAAGAAGAAAGAAAGAAAGGAAAGAAAGAAAGAAAGAGAAAGAAAGAAAGAAAGAAAGAAAGAAAGAAAGAAAGAAAGAAAGAGAAAGAAAGAAAGAAAAAAAGAAGAAAGAAAGAAAGAAAGAAAGAAAGAAAGAAAGAAAGAAAGAAAGAAAGAAAGAAAGAACTAAAAGGAAGGAAGGAAGGAAGGAAGAAAACTTTACATTGAAAAGATGAAGAAAAATGACCTTTGCAGCAATAAGCAACACCAACACCAGCTTGTGATTGCAAAATACCATTTCCCATGAAAAGAATCCTAATTCCTGGAGAGATGGCTGACTCCAGGGCTAAGGTGGGAAATGAACAAAATGATCCTGGAACTTGTCATACCAGAAAGCAAGAAAGCTATCAAAGACTACTGTCATCATATCTAAAACACCCAAGAGCCAATGTGAAGAGATGTCTACTGGCCAAAGCTGGGACCATTTAAGCATCAATAATTCTGATTTTTTTTTTCAAAGAGGTATATATCAACCAATTACAATGTGTTTTCTTTATTTAGATCTTGATTCAAACATGTTGTTTCAAAAAAACACGAGACAATCAAGTACATTTGAATCATGAATATTTGATGAAATTAAGGAATTATTGTTAGTTTTTTAATGTATAATAATGGTTTAGTGGATTTAGAAATGGATACTGAAACATTTACAGATAAAATGCTATAACATCTGGGTATTGTTTCAAAATAAGCCATGAGGATAGTGGGGTGGGAGGATAGATTCAAAAGATGGCCGTAAATTGATAATACTTGGGCTGGGTGCGGTGGCTCACACTTGTAATCCCAGCACTTTGGGAGGCCGAAGCGGGCAGATCACGAGGTCAGGAGATCGAGACCATGGTGAAACCTCGTCTCTACTAAAAATACAAAAAAAAAAAAAAAAAAAAATTGATAATACTTGAAGTAGAGGGATGGATACATAGGGGTCCATTCTTTCTATTATTTTTGTATATATTTAAATTTTTTCCATAATAAGTTTTAAAAAGTGCTATAAGCTTAGCCTACTATTTATATATACAATGTGTAGTAGATACGAGTTTGCTTCACAACTTCAGGGCAAGAAGTGGCACATTATTTTTAAGAATCAGGTCCAATCTGCTCCAAGCCTCCACTGGTTAGAATGTTGAGGAATCTAACCTACAGAGTGTTCAGGGGATGGCTCCTTCCCTGTAGGGTTGCACCAGAACCTTTGGGGCTTTAAAGTCATCTGGAAACAGGAGCTAGGTCTGGAGTGTCACTCCATGGAACACTCATTGTTCCAGCCTATGGGATCTGCCTCTGTGACTGCTCACTTCCCAAAACACTTCACCTCCCCGAGGTCCCATCACCTGGTGAAGGACAAACTGGACAAGCCTCCATTTGCAGAACCCCCTTCTAAACTTGTCTTCATCGCCAGCTTCAGGAGGCTCACCCTTTCACCTTGGTTGGACCCTGTGTAATTCTGCTTGGGCTGCCAGAACAAAACGCCACAGTCCAGGTGGCTTAAACACACCAGGAATTCATTGCCTCACAGTTCTAGAGGCTAGAAGTCCAAGATCAAGGTGCCTGCAGGGGGGTGGTTTCTCCTGAGACCTCTCTCTTTGGCTTGCAGAAGGCCGCCTCCCTGCTGTGTCCTCACGTGGCCTCTCCATGTGCATGTGCATCCATGTCTCTCCCTGTTCTTATAAGGACACCAGTCCTATTGGATTAGGGCCCATCCTTATGACCTCATTTAACCTTAGTTACCTTTAAAAAGGTCCCAACTCCAAGTGCAGTCACACTGGGGGTGAGGGCTTCAACATATGAATTGGGTGGGGGGAGGGGGGCCATTCAGTCCATAACAGATCCCTCTTTTGCCTCTCCAGACCAAACTTCCTAAATGGGCCTGGCCTCTTAAACAGAGACATTGGCGGTGAAATTGTCTTCCAGGGACCTGGCAGCTTGTTTTGGCCCTGACATGCAAAACCCATCAGTATTCTGGGAGAGAAGTGGGCAGCAAAGGCTTGGCTGCCTCTAGTGAGAACCAATACAAGCCTTCCATGTCTCACAGCTTCCAGAGCAAAACTCAGCATCCTATTGTATCAATCAATGTGTATGTACAAAACAAGCAGGGAGAGACAAGGGAGTCAGGTGTAAGTCTCCGATTCCTTCTCATTAATGAATTTTCTAATGAGGTTTAAGAAGTGTGGGTAAGTGACAGTCTGCACTCTCCCCTCTGGCAGTTCTGTTTCTGATCTTGAACTCGCCTCATATGGTTATGCTTATCTTAATCTATTTTCCAATGTCCTTAATTGTCCTGTTTTTACTAACAATTTCTATGGAACAGTGGTTCTCAAAGTGCAATCCCCAGACCAGCAGCCTCAGCACCACATGGAAATTTTCCAGAAATGCAAATTTTCCAGCCCCACATCAGATCTTTAGAACAGAAACTCTGGGGTGAGGCCCAGGCATCTGTTATAATAAGCCCTCTATGGGATCTGATGCATGCTTAAGGTTTCAAACCATGAATTTAGAAAGCTCACAGGTTTACTCCTGGAAAGGGTATGCACCCTTGCCGTTAGTCTTTCTCGAGCCCCGGGCTGCACTGTTCTCAAGTGTTCCTCAGGGTTCTCTAAGCACTATATCTTTTAAATTCCTTATAGCGAACTTCCTCTTGGAATCTGTGCTCAAATCAGACCCTCTAACTTTTTACAATAACCTCAGCATGTAACACAGTGGCTTGTACATACTATGGTTCTTTGTATTTGTTGAATAAACAAGTTAGTGCATACTGTCATAAAACACTAATTTTGATGCAGATCCTTCATGTTCAGTTTTATGTAGGTTAAAAAAACAAAGATTCTGATAGCTAAACTTGATTATCTGAAATTAAGAGGAATGTTGTGTAAGATACAGGTTCAGTCCTAGGTGATAAGTTACTACTTCTGGTGGATTCCAAGATGAGCATCCTCCTGTGTTACTCTCAATTTACAATGAGGGCTTCCCCATAAACAACTTGGTGGAAACACCTGCATCTAGCTCTCTAGACTGGCATCAAAGCATTAAAGATATAAACTAAGACAATGGGGTTGCACTTAGCAGTAGGGAGCTTCGAGCCTGGACTCTTAGGAGATCTCCTGAGCTTTCCTGCAGTACGGAGTGATGCAGGAAGAATGGGACACTCAACATCCTCTTAGTGACTAGGTTACGTATGAACATGCCGTGAGGACACCAAGAGTTACTGTCACTTTTCTCAGTTTCTACCACAGGAGTCTGTGTTCTTTTCCTTCTTTTATGTGTTATGCGACAGGCGCCAGTAACTATACATAATGGTGGAGTGGGATTATCCCCCCACAACTATGAGAAGTCTCTGACAACTTCACTTCCAGGCAGGATGGGCTCCACCTCGCTCCTATCAGGTGACTCAGAGGTTGCTACCACCCCCTTCCCTGCACAGGACACGGCATCCTGTCTACAACACCCACCACCTGCTGTGGGAAGTGCAGCCAATCGGCTGGACACGGATGCTATGGCGTGTGGCATGCAACTTCTTGTGGGGACATGAAACACCTCGGCTGATACCCCTCTTCCTCATGGCATCAAGGAAATGAAGGAAACACGGTGCCACGTCTGTCTCCGGAGGGGGAATGAGGTCTTCCTAGGCTCCAGGCACCACCACATTCACCCCTTTGAGATTTGCAAATTGTGTCCTCCACCTATTTTTGGCTCTTTTGCATTTGTTTTATTACAGGCAGGGAACACAAGCTTTATAGATGAGGGGGTGTAAAATCTATTTTCTAAAATCCAGGTTTCTTGATGAAAAGTGAATGAATGAAATGAGTCAATGGATTTATCAGGATCCCACCCCAGCCTGCATTCCAGGTAACATTCCAATGGAACCACGTCTTAGTCAGCAAGCCTTTGACTCAAAAATTAGTGTGTTGAAAACTCCTTGAAAACACTAACCAAACTAATGTGCACTGAAGTACAGAAAAACTGGCCTTTAAAGATTAGCAGACTAGGTTCTAATCCTGGCTCCTCCATTGATAAACTCTAAAACAACCTCCAGCAGGTTATGTAATTTTTAGGAGCTCAGTAAGATGTAGACAACAATATTTACCTCCAAAGACACCAGAGGGGAGTAACCATAATAATGTACATAAAGCCTCTGGCAAAATGGTAGCCTCGTGTGGCTATTCAGTGCTCAGGTGCAGCTAGTGGGACCTGGCAAATGCTGTGTAAAATACATACCAGGTTTCAAAGTTTAGTATGAAATGAAAAAAGTCAATTATCCTATTCTTTATAATACTGATATACATGTTGAAATAATATTCTGCAATATACTGTGAAATACATTACTTTTTAAAAATGTGCACAATTATACATTTTACACTAGAGATCAAGAAAAAAAATGATAGCTTGTGTTGACAGGTTGACTTATTTTTGTGCCTATCTTAAAAGCTTCTGTTACTCCTGAATCATTAAAAAGTATCCCAAAATTGCTGACTTCATATACTTTTTAGGTTCTTATCTTGCAAGGTTAACTGTTTAAAAATTGTGATCATGTACCTCTGGGCATCAGAATTTTCTCCATATTAGACAACTAAAAATTAGATACAGACATTGACAAATATTGTCTATAAACTCCAACAGCAAGGCAGTATCTATTCTCATTCCTTGACCTTTGAATTCAAACTTAAAATCCACACCATTTCTTTAATTGACCTTATATAATGACACTCTTTTTTTAAAATTAAAAAAAAATACATGGGCACTCTATGCTTAACGTTGGAAATCTAACAGATTTGGGTCTGGGTACATGCAGCCATTTCTCTTTTGCCACCTAAAGGGTTGACTACCTGTGGAAAGCTCTCCAGGGCCAGACAGAACTCTGCCTGATCTCTGATCTAGCAGGATCCGCCCATTTCCTGTGGTGGGAAAGCCTGTAGATTTCCTAACCTGGTTGCTATAGGGTTCACTGGGGAGCCAGCCACAGTACCGGGAATAAAGAATCAAGTGTAGCCAGCCTTCCACAGAGAGGTCCCAGAGAGTGCGCTAACCAGGCCAATGAGACATCCATGTGTCTTGAAGAAGTCTCCACCTCTACCATGGCAGACCCCATTTACAAAGAGTATCGAAGCCATTTGATGAGTTCGGAAGTGTTCTTAAGTGGCTCATGAATTGCTCACCACCTGATACGGTTTGGCTGTCCTCACCCAAATTTCATCTTGAGTTGTGGCTCTCATAATTCCCATGTGCTGTGGAAGGGACCTGGTGACAGATAATTGAATCATGGGGGAGGTTTCCCTCATACTATTCTCATGGTAATGAGTCTCATGAGCTTTGATAGTTTCCCAAGTTTTTCTTTTCACTTGGCTCTCATTCTGTCTTGCCTTCCACCATGATTGTGAGGCCTCCCCAGCCACATGAACTGAGTCCACTAAACCTTTTTCTTTATAAATTACCCAGTGTTGGGTATGTCTTTATCGGCAGCATGAAAATGGACTAATACACCACCCTTACACATATCTAGTCCCAACTTACCTCAAGGTAGGTGATTCTACAGGGTGCTGAAGTGACTTCAGGTCCTCTACATCCCAACAAAGCCTGCCTCAAGGGCCGTGAACCTGGCCAGTCATTGAAGTTGCCTGTTTCATCCCGTTAGACAGTTCTGATTGTCCCTTTCATACTGGAGGCTGATGCTGCTCCCAGGACACTCAACCTACTTTTCCTAGCTCTATCTTCTGGCTCCTGCATTTGTGTCTCTCCAAATAAGTTTAAATTAACAAATGGGTAGCCTGAGTCTCCTCTTCTATAGGCTGAGAAGGCAAGCGTAAAAGCCCTTAGCACACAGGGCCTGGTGCATAGCAAATATACATAAAATCCCTTTCTTATCATTGTTAATTACCCCAAAGCAGGATGGATTGATCAGGGTTGAATATTTTGATTTTTAAAGGAATATATGCTTACTTCTACCAATTATTTTCTTTTCTTTTGACCCATCTTCATTGGATCTAATTTGGAGCCTTGTCCTGTGTCCCTCTCCTGCGATGAGGCTACAGGTGGTCCCTCTATGAGTGTATCTAAGTGTGACCTGACCACCAAAGGGGGTCATCTCTTACTTCGTAATCCATGCAGTTCAAACTCACGCCAGCTATTCTGGCAGCTGCATGATGTTGTAGCTTAAAAGTGTTAAGTCTCTTTTATACACAGTTACTAAAGGCTCTGCTTTAACATCTAGAATATACTAAGCACTGTTCCAAGTAACCCCTTTAGTTAATTCTGCATTTCCCCAAAGGAGCACCATACCTTAAGACTGTGCTCAGCACACAGTGGTTGCTCAACTGGCTAGATTGACCAGAATGCCACCAAGTTCCCAGAAGTTTACTAGTGTCTACACTTACTCAATGATGTACCCTGCAAATGACAGTCTGGGGTCAGTCAGGCCTTCCAGGAGGCAGCACTGAGGAAATGTGCTCTGTGCCAGTAAGATACATGAGGTGCCAACAGGACAAGGCCCTTGTGAAATGTGACAGCTCCACGTGTTTGCCAAGGATGAGAAACGGATCCCAGCTCAGCAAAGCCAGCTCTATGTCCCTTCCTAGGGGTGAGCCCACGTAAGTTAGAGGGGACAACCTCAGAACCCTGATTTAAGATTTGGACAGAACGCCCATAGGTCCCCACCTTTCCAGGTTGAAGGTTTGCTCTCCACAGCAGGCCGGGCCTATGATGGCAACTGTGCTTCCAGAATGGTACCCCATTCCAAAACTTGACTCGCTGCATCTGACCTATGATAAGCCTACATTTGGCATCAAGATCATCTGTGGAAAGGGATCCCTGGGTTTCTAAGAGCTTAAACTGAAAACACACCTAGCAGGAACCCATTTCTGGAGCTGCTTTTGGGGCTGTTTCCCCTGAAGGTTGAAAGGTTAACTCTGCAACTTTTGAGGCTGGGGACCTAGCTGTCAGTGAGTTAGTTGGCCCTGAACCTGAAGTAGAACACCAGGAACACAGATTAAGAACCAAGGATGGCAATATAAAGAAATGAAGTGCTGACACGTGCTACAACATGGATGAGCTGTTAACACACTATGCTACGTGACAGGAGCCAGTCACAAAAGGCCACATGGTGATTGGTTCCATTTCTATAAATGTCCGCAACAGCCAATCCATAGGAACAGAAAGTAGATTAGGGACTGCCTAAAGCTTGGGGGGCAGAGTGGAGGGAGGCGGAGATTGGAGGATAACAGCAAAGGGGTATGGAGTATCATCTTGGGGTAATAAAAATATGGGAAAATTGTTAGTGATGGACGCATAACTCTGAATAGACTACATGCCACCCAATTGTCTACTTAAATGGGTGACTTACGCAGTATGTGAATTGTATCTCAATAAAGCTGTCAAAGAATCAAGAAGTATTCAATACCACTTATTGTTGCTTAATGTTCGTTTCTAAGGGCTGTTAGATCAGGGTAAGAGCAGAATGGCCTTGGTCAGCTCTGTCCGCATCCCTCCACAGAACTCTGGAGAGTAACTTGCCTGAATTTTACACTTTCGGCCAAAATAGAAATTAGTATTTTTTAAAAGTCACTTTGTGCTGGAATATCTAATCCAAATTTCTTAGAAACAAGCCAACTAGATTGGTCTCAGAAATCAAGAGTCCTTGCAGTGTTATTCCAACACCAAGCTCCAGCTGGAGGGACTGGTAAGTACCAGGAACCTGTTATGGGACAGGATGGCCCATGCCCACTGCAGTGGAGCTCTGCAGCCCTCCTGGGACTACACTTCCCCAGCACTTCCTGGAAGGACGACCTCGAAGGAAGAGGAAGACCAGAGCACCTCCTTGCCCGTCCCACATTGGACAGGCAGGCTGGTTTTCCCTTGGATTAACATAGGAGTTATCCCATGCTACTTAAGCAAACAGCCAGGGAATCTGAGTGCCTGCTCTGTGCCAGCATGGTTGGTAGTTCAGGAGGAGCAGAGTTTGAATTTAGTAAGTGGTTAAATCTGAGAAACAATCTCGGCTAATACGCAGGCTATGTATCCATTAGGAAATAGTGAACAAGATAACAGCAAAGAAGCTGGGCAGGACAGAGGCAAAGATGAGACTGTTTCAGGAAGAATTTGACACAAGGATACAGTCTGATTAACCTAAGGGAGAGGTAGACCAGGTATGGGAACACAGTATTTGAGTGCCTATCTTCTCACGTAAGAAAATATACTAACTACTTCCCCCAAGTTTTGATTCCTTAGCCATTTTGCTTTATAAAATACATTAGCTACTTCTGCTTAAATGAAGCATGGATTTTTTTTTTTGAAGTAGATGCCAGAGAATGCACCAATTTTACTGTATTTTTGAATATGATGCCAAAACACAGAGCTGGTGTTGGCTGAAGGGTCTTGATTGGATCCCCCGTTGCTTCCATTAAGTGAAATCTCAACCAGTGGAGGAGAAAATTGGAACAGGAGGATTGCATGATGGTCCCAAGAAAACTCCACTAGATTTTTATTCGTAATCATCCACCAACTGCAACACACCAAGTAGGAAAAGAAAAATCTTACTCATCTGACAGCCTAAGGAGTTATAATTTTATTTTCCTGTTAGAGAGATAGCATGTTTCTAGGATGAAGCACGAAGTGGTTTATTAATATACCTAAATGATGATGATGCAGCACAGGCAGCCCTGCAGACTAAGATGAGGTGCCAACACTGAGAGCATGGCCCCAGATTTGCCCGACGGGGATCATGCCTACCAGGCCTATGGGGGGTTGATGGGGAATCCCAGCGCTGAAGACACAATGACCTTACATTGAAGTGGCTCCAATTATTAAACCCAAGTTAGTATTTATGCACCAAACTGAGAAAGAGCTACTTTAATTGTCCTATTACAGACATCATGTTGTTGTACTTTTTGATCCAAATTCAAAACTGCAAAAATGCGACATTATTTCTTTAAAGGACCAGCTTTACTCCATATTGTCTTCAGGAACATGGTGATGGAGGTTCATCTCCCACTTCATCTCTGAGATCTTTAGACAAACATTTGCTACTTTCATAATCTACACCTGGCCTTGGGCAAGCCCCTGTCATCTGAAATAGCAAAATACAGGAGCCTGCTCTGGCTCAGGGTAGGCAGGTATGCATAAAATGTGGATCCTCACAGGAAGGAAACATTCTGAAGGGTCAGAACATATTTGAAACTCATGCCACATAAAATAGGTGTCATTTTTACTTTATTTAAGGAAAAAAGGGTGGGGGGACAACAGTAATTTTCATAATACACAGTAGACAAGTTAGCACTGCAAAAAAAAGGGCCGTGTACTTGCCACCAGTCTGCTTTGCAGCTTTTATAATTAGTAAATTTAATGCAGTTTGTCATTTGTATTACTATTTAGCAAATTAATAATTGGCAAAATTAGGGTAAGTGTGCTACAACTAAGATGAAAACCTAAATAACCCATAAAAAAATCACTTAAAATAAACCATAAATATGTGGTGCACATAGTGTAACAAAACCATTTTTGTAAACATTTTCTCCAACATAACATGTGCATGAGAAAAAAGTAAAAACACTGCACTCAATACAGAAAGGGTTACTCTGATTTTAAAACAGGAAGGTTATTACTTATGAAAGCTCTGACTAAACCTACAGACATTTTTGTTTTGTTTGGAAGAGCACTCCTCTAACAGTTCAATGTTCCATATGTAATGGTATCATTACAATACTGTTTTCTTGTGTAATTTTGCCATATTGGCACTTCTGTGGAGAAGTCACTACCCTGTAAAAGGGGGGAAAGTAATTCCTTTCCTACAAGAATCTAAACATTTCAACGACTCCCAATCTTTTATGGAGAAACTTCACTGGGTACCTGCATCAAGCTATAGCAACTCAATCTGGTTTACAAGGGGGTGAGGCTAAGACAGGAAGGAAAAAAGCCAAGTAAAGCACAGACCAGGAAGTCCCCGCCGAGAGGGACAAAGGGTGGTCCAATTTCAGTAACTTAAGACCACACAATGGATTCAATTCAGTTCACCACAAACACCACGAGAATGCCCAGCAGGTGCCTGGAGCTGCACAAGCAGGGCAAGCACAACTTGGTGTGAGCTCAGACCCCTTTACCACCTATGGGAAAGCCAGCAAGTTCCAAGTACTTGGTAATTCCAATGAAACACCATTTGCATTTTTTTGGATAACACTTGACTTACAGACATGGAGCTTCAAGTCTTTGGATAATGTAAGACCATGATGCCAACTCCTTTGTTCTCTGCCTTCTCCCACTTAACATCAGACATTGAGCATTTCTTCAAAGACATCTGCCCACCTTGTACTGTTCTCTAAAGCCAGGGAAGGAGCCACAGTCACCTGTGCCTTTCCTTCTTCTCTTGATATGTACACAAGTGTGCTCACTGTGGCATGTTTCATCTTATGAAAAGCCTAAACATGAATATAAATTACAAGCAGGAATTTAATTCTAACTAAAGTCCTGTGGCCATGGAATCCAGCCTACCTCATATCACTTTAAAGGTAGGATTAATTTTTCAACCTTCTCTAGGTTAACTACAAACCAGTAGGCGGCTTTGGCCTTCAGCACTGCTCCAAATTCATACAAATGAAACATCCATTTCCATCTTCTTTTACTTCCCCAAAAAGTAAGGCTTCTCAGCTTATCTTGTCTTTACGGGTATACACAAAACCACCAGCTGCTGTGTCTGCATTCATGAGTGGATGTACTTGTCTTACCAGATGTTTGTAGCTCAAAGGAGGGCCTTTTTCAAAAACACGGAACCAGGAACAGGAAACTGACAGAGGCCAGAGTGGGTGCCAAGGGGATCGGAAGCAAACAGGTACAAATGGCTGCTGTGTTTAGGTGGGTGGGGGCAGAGGGAAAATCCTCCATTTTCACAATATACAGGAAAATTAACCACAAAGGAAGAAGACTAAGCCTAAAAAACAGCAAGTTTTTTTTGATGACTGAGGTTAAAGCAGCCATAATGCAGTATTTCCACTCAGAACTCGATGAGAGGAAAGTAAGATGGCAGGACTGTGACATGGAGTCCTGATCCTTTTCTGAGACGGTAACATGCTTAGGGGAGCTAAGTGATGACCATGAAGCCATGAAACAAATTCTTTCTCAAGACATTTATTACAAATGTCATGAATATATTCATAAAGTAAAATTGGTTTAAAAAAACAGAGAACGAGAGCAAGTGAGAAAACGAGAAAAGCCAGGACTTCGATATTACACCTAAAACACAGAAAATGCCGACTTTATGAATAAGCAGAATTAACTACATTCTTAAAATAGTTTTAGTGCATTGCATTTTTAGAAAAGGGAAACTCCCCCGCCCCCAAGAAAAGGTTCCTGCAACACTGAACAGTTTGTGTGACTATTCTAATGTGACCACCTGTCTGCTACCAACCCTCCTACATCGAGAACAACGAGATCTTGTGTCATGGGCTGCAGTTGCCCCATCAACCTCTAATGGTGAATCTGGTGAAAACAAAGCATTCTGCTTTCTAAACTTGGAAGTAAATTCCATCAGCCTTAAGGCTATTTCCCATCTTCATGGACAGTTCTTGGGCCTGCTGACTTGTGACAATAAAAGTCAAACTTCAATCTGGTCGTTTTGGTATTAAGATTAAATTAAACATTAATGGTTTCTTCCAAAAACATATAAACTAAATCACCTCTCAATGCATTAAGAACAATGAGGTAGGCAAAAAAAAAAAACAAAAAAACTGTGGTTTGAATTTTTTCTTTCTTCTGCAAGTGCAGACTGTGGTAAAACTGTTGTTGCACTTCTAGGTTTAAACAAAAATTAAACCTTTAACTGAGGCAGTGCTAATACTGTCACACGACAAAGTTCTGGCCATTATACAAAATGCACACATTTTCTTTTTTCCTTTTTTTTTTTTTTTTTTTTTTTAGAACCATCTGCACATGATTTAAGCAACCTGGTACACAGAAAAATGACTGAGTTTTCTTGGCCAGGACCCCCCACTCCAAATCCAAAGAAACAAAATGGGACCCCTTAACCCACCCCACCCCATCTCCCAAGCCCCACCCACAAAAAAGTTATCCTAGCAACTGTGTCTTTCACATTTTATAAATATTAACTTCTTAAACCTGCATCTTCTTCTTTGTCCACATATTGTCACATTACAAAAAAGAAATGTCAATTAAATACACTGTTAATGTTACTATATTAAATCTGCTCTCTGCTTCAGCACTGCTCCTTTTACCACCACTTCTCACCTCCTTGTGCCCACTGCCAATAAAACCAACGGCAAGTTCATCGTCGCCACTGTCAGACACCCACAAGACAGAGTCATTCAGAGACATGGAATTCTGGAGCTGGAGGAAAGGTGTTTGCTTTCCAGTATGATGCTCAATCCCAAACACTTATAGCACCTGATGGTAGAATCTGAACAGCACCAGCTGCATTGCAGCCTTGATTTATTTTGGAGTAAGAAAAAAAAAAAAGAATGGGGATAAACTGGTAAAAGAGGAACAGGAAGGAGGGGAGAGAACCCAACACATGAGGTCTGCACACACAGCTGTCCTGGTTGCCCTCGGTGCAGCTCCGAGCTCCAGTTACAAGGAATTCCAAGTTCTCAGGATCTTGAAGACTCTGGAGGCCAGTAATCCCTGGATCACACTGCTTCTACCAGCTCAGAAGAGAAGTCCTGCCTAAGGTCATGAAATAAACCTGACTGCTGCCACCAGACCGAACAGAGGCAAAGAACACCTGCAAAAGCAAGAACAAAGAGGGCATGGTTACCATGGTCATGCAGCACCTCCAGCCAGGGAATCTAAGCCACCATCATCCTCAACACTGTCAAGTACGAGAAGCTTAGACTCCCAAAGAACCTTTTCAGAAGAAACTCTGAGGCCATGCACAGTGGCTCACACCTGTAATCCCAGCACTTTGGGAGGCCAGGAGTTCCAGACCAGTCTGGCCAACATGACAAAACCCGTCTCTACTAAAAATACCATGTGGTGGCACATATCTGTAATCCCAGCTACTCGGGAGGCTGAGGCATGAGAATCACTTGAACCCAGGAGGTGGTGGTTGCAGTGAGCCAAGGTCATACCACTGCATTCCAGCCTGGGCAACGGAGCGAGACTCTGTCTCAAAAAAAAAAAAAAAAAAAAAGGCTCAGCGCGGTGGCTCACACCTGTAATCCCAGAACTTTGGGAGGCCGAGGTAGGCAGACCATGAGGTCAGGAGTTCAAGACCAGCCTGGCCAAGATAGTGAAACCCCATCTCTACTAAAAATACAAAAAATTAGCTGGGCATGGTGGTGGGCACCTGTAATCCCAGCTACTCAGGAGGCTGAGGCAGAAAATTGCTTGAACCCAGGAGGCGCAGGTTGCAGTGAGCCGAGATCACGCCACTGCATTCCATCCTGGGTGACAGAGCAAGACTCCATCACCAAAACAAAAAAACAAAAACAACCCACAAAAACCTCTGGGGCAATTATCAATTTATAATTTGTAAGGAGTGACCATCTGCAGCCAATTTTTATTACAACTCAGGCTTGTTACTACTAACTCCTTACACGTTGGCATATTGTGAGACCACAAAGGAAAAAAATGGATGTTTCTGAAGAGTTATTTCTTTCCACTTCTACTGTTAACACCTTCTAATAAATAAATGTCTTTAAAAAACACAATGAGCAACAGGGAAGACTCCTTAACAACCTAATTTCTTTTTAAAAATCAATAAAAAATGTATTAATTACTTCATATAATCCATAAATAGAATTTTTGTGCAAATAGAACTTTTGTGCCTCTTATTAATAAATCTTAAAGGACATGACACGCATGATAAAAATATTTAAATGCCTGAAATTCAAAGAATGTTATAGTTGCAGCTATGGTAAACATACTTAGGAAAGTATAAGCCAACAAGCTGACAAAATCCTGAATTAGGTCTGAGCTGTAGAGATTTTCAAGGTCACAGATTTGGGAGATAATCTGTAGGCAAAACTCCACTTGAAACTGAGTTGTAGGGTTGCAGAAGACAGTGGGTAGGAGTGAAGCGACTTTGTGTTTGGGATGTGTCAGGCAAGCAGGACCAGCTGGCAAGGACAGACGTGTAGCTTCTTCTTTCTTGCATTAAATGATTAAATGTTTAAATCTGAGAACTGGGCTGACTGCCAGTCTGTCAATGTGAGGCAAAAGGTGGAAACGTTCTTCAGGGCCAAGTTTCAAAGGTCGTGGTGTCTTGCCTTAGGTAGTCAGACATGCCTTTGTCTGACTGGGCAGAAGAAAGAAAGGGTAGGCTTAGTAAAAATCAGTTCCACCCTCGATGCCTTCTCCCTTGGCAAACAGGGATGGGTCAACACCCCTAGCCATCTATCTGCTCCACTCCAAAGCCGGTTTGAAAGGGACTTCCTGGGAGGAAGGTGCCACAGGAATCGTCCCTGGAGTGGTATGGCCAGTTCTGAAAAGCAAAGGGGGTGTCATGCCATGGGGTCTCTGGTGCAGGAGGTATGTTATGTCTGCATAAGATGATTTTTACTGTGAAACATTTCTGACATGCAAACCTAGGAAGCAATTTCACCACTCACAGACTAACAAGGGGCATCTTCTTGACACACATCAGGTCAAAGGAAACTTTTGATGTACCCAAATCGCACGGTGGTTCCTTCCACTCACAAAAGAATTCCAGCCAACTAAACTGGCAGCTTTTATCTTCCCTGTCTCTAAACTAATTATAGCCTAGACTGGTCATCTAACAGAGTTAAAAATACATATACAAAGCAAAACCCAAATATGTTAATTTCTACAGAGAAAAATATCTCTATCCCCTCATAGCAAAAAGCAAAACATACCCCAATCCTCACAAACATGACTAAAAAGCAACGTTTAAAAAGTTCCTTGATTATTTTTATCAAAACTCCAAGGAAATTAATCATCAAACTCCATGGAAAACAAGCCATTATCAAAAGATAGAGTAACTAAAAAGAATCCATGAGGAAACTATTACCTTGTCGTTGCGTTCACACAAGAATTTTAGTCTTTGAGCCCTTTTGTGCATGAACACACCATCCAAGTGACCAGTTTCCACAGATCGGATCTCTATGGCCTTCTCTCCCCAGCCCATTGTCTGATTGGATCGAATATATGCTTTTGGGGAGAGAAAAATTATAAACCATTAAAGATAAGGAAACAGCCCTGAAAAGATGTTGCTTACGTGATAAATAAAAATGTATTTTTATACTTCTAAATCTTTTTAAAATTTAAAATTTAAATGCCTAGCATTTAAAGATTTGTTTTCAAGGAACTCTGCCTTTGTAACCACCTTGTCTATCCTGTGAAGTAGTTACTTGCATCAGTGGTTGATCTATTTCATTTTCCTTAAGCCTTTCACGCCTATCTAGAAAAATTACCCACTGAGTTTAGAGTTTAGTGCACAGATTTTTATCAATCCAGTCATGAGAGACGGCAGGGAAGAGAAATCATGAGTGATCAGAGACAGTGACTTAATTACAATAAAACCAAAATAGTTTTGAATAGAAACCCATGAAAATGTCAACTGTCAGTCTTTATTACTGAATGCAAACTAGAAAACTATGCACAAGGCTGTTTGTAGTTACGGCTCTACCATTCTGTGCAAATAACTTCCCTTTCTCTCTGTCTCCCTTTACCAATTTGTTACCAATTCTCTGTCTCTTTACCAATTCTCTGTCTCCCTTTACAAAGTGGTCAACAAAAACATGTCCGATTTTCCTCTGGATGTTTTAAGGATTAAATGAGAGATTATAATAATAGGGCTTTTAAAGTAGAAAATAATTACTTGGATTTTGTTCTAAAATAGACCTATGACTATTTCCACGGCCTACAATCTAACTTTCCACCATCTACACTGCCAACCACTCTATTCAATGGTAGCCAAAAGGTCTGAAGGACATACAAAATCAGCATGATAAATAAATGCAGTCTCAGACACGGCTCCACTTTCACAAATGCTGCCTTTCCCCAAGTTCTCCATACCTACTGACGTAGGCATCTCTCCCCACTGTAGCACTACATCCTTGGTGATCCTTCCATATGTGTTTACATAAACCCCCTCATCTTCATAGCACACCAGAAGCTCCATTCCGTCTGTATTGGGGAGGATGATGATTGCATGGGGTTTGATGCTACACTGGATCTAGAAAACAGGAACAAAGTACAGGGAAGAATGTCTGTGGTTATTTTCAGCCCTGTGCAAGTGCTCCGTAAGACTCTTGGTGAATGCACTGGTACCATATCTCTGGTGATAAATACAGCAATTAGATTAACATTTTAGAATACTCATGCAATATATATCCCCCAACTCTGCCTTTTCCCAGTAATATACTCTACTGACTCACATCTCCTGAGGCCCATGAAACATTGGATGCTGGGCTCCAGTTGAGAACCACTCCCAACCCAGGGATATTCTGGCCTGCCAGCAACTGCCCCAAATCCATCCCATGTTAGTCAAAGCAAGAGCTAAGAGGTTTTCACAAGGGCTCCACAGAGCCAGGAAGGTGGATTTCCACTTGTCTAAGAGCATGGAGCTATTGAAAATTGCATATCATTTAAATACTCACCCCCACACCAAGGGGAAATTAATCCTTGCTTGTGTTAGTTCACTAAGCAGAGTAAAGAAAAAAGTCAAAACAAAATGAAGCCAGTCAACCAACCATAGAGTGTGGGTTCTTTCTTACATGTGTTGGTAGATAAATGTCATAGACTGATCCTGAATCCACATCAACAGCATGGAATCCAGCACAGGATCCATAGATCACTTTCAACCTCTGGCCTTCCTCAACGGTGAGATCCACCAGTAATGGCTTATGTACTAATTCTCCAAATGACTGCAAAGAAGCCATAAGAGAGAAGTGAGAAGATGAAGGAGAACTTACTTTTTTTTTTTTTTTGACACGGAGTCTCGCTCTGTCACCCAGGCTGGAGTGCAGTGGCGCCATCTTGGCTCACTGCAAGCTCCGCCTCCCAGATTCGCACCATTCTCCTGCCTCGGCCTCCTGAGTAGCTGGGACTACAGGTGCCCGACACCACGCCCAGCTAATTTTTTGTATTTTTAGTAGAGACGGGGTTTCACCATGTTAGCCAGGATGGTCTTGATCTGCTGACCTCGACCTCCCAAAGTGCTGGAATTACAGGCGTGAGCCACCACGCCCGGCCGGAGAACTTACTTCTAATAGATCAAACTAGAGAAGACCCAACATACTCAGTCATTCAATTACTGAGCCACACTGGCAACAACCGTAAGGCAACAATACTTTACAAAATTAGTCTTTATTATGTTTTTGCCTGTTAATTAGCATCTAGAAGACACTTCTTCCAGAAGTTATGTTCCAAATCTCCCTTTCCAGATCAAGATTTCTGCTCTGTCACTTACTGTGCTGTTGGCTGCCTTGATCAGAAAAGCATGCAAAGTAAAATAGTGAGGACTTTCCTAAGCATACTACTCAACTATTCAAATGCACAGTAGAGTGAGAGGAATTGTAGGAGTCACACACTGAAAATTGTACCACTATTATCATACTAGTAGCTACTTGAACTATAAAGATCTCTAATTTTCTGACTAGACTAAAATGGTGAAAATGCTGTATGTGCTACAACAGCCTGGATTGTGCTGGTGGTCTCCGTTTTTCATTGACATCACTAGCCACAGTTCATGAGACTAGGATAATGAAACAGCAGCTTTAAATAAGGTAATATGTATAAAACCAACTAGTACGGTACCTAGTATATAAAGGATATTAAGGCCAGATCTCAGAAGATAATATAACTGTATAACCAATTCTATTTATTCAGTAACACTTGGATTTATTTTTTAAGGAAATATTGTAACTCCATCTATCCTGCTTCACTGGGAAATCAAGCAGTAAGCAATCCAAAATTCAAATTTTGCAAATAAATGAAACTTACCCCTTCAATAAAATACAAAAAAACTATTCTAAAAAGCCAATCACCAGGCAATGTGAGGTATATTTGTAAATTCCATGAGTATTTTTGTGAACTCACAAATGAAAACGGTCCTAATTTTAAGACTAAGTACTCAATCATTTACTTTCCTAAAACTGTATACATGCAAAGTGGCAAAAACATCTTAATTTATACATTAGTTCAGATGTTATATCTGAGTTTTTTATTGAAACAAAAATGGAATCATATGAAATATTTTAACTTTTTTCACTTACTATACAATAATGTTCTGTCATTAGAATTTCTGTAATTTAATTTTTAATTAGTATTTTATGAACAGATATACCTTAAAACTGCCCGTTAGACATAGTTTTGTTATCAAAAACACATCTAAATCTTTACACGCATCCATGACTCAGGTGAAGGTCACCTTTTTAACTGAAGGGTGGAAGTGCTGTTCTCTTTTCCTCTGTTAACACATTGCCACATCGATTAAAGTGTCTACCCAACATTTATCTCTCTCTCCTTCTCACTCTGTGGGCTTAGAAAGCAGATTAACTAAGCTTATTACATTACATTAGAAATGGTTTCTTATGATAAAGTTATATGCTATATTAGCACATAGCTTTTATATTAGCAATTTTAACATTCAGACATTTTAAACGTATTCCCTGACTCTTGGTTGCAGCTTGAATGGCCAATACTACTTTTAAATTCACTTGATGTTGTTACCTTAAAGGCCATAAATTTGTGATATGGCTTTGGTGCCCACGCATAGACTTCCACAGAACTCTTCAAAGCAATCACCAGAAATTTGATTCTTTCATATTTTACTGAAAAGCAGCAAATAAAAAAGCAAGAGAAGCACAGGTCAGTATCAACATAGCCCTCTAAACTGTTTTAGCTGTCTTCTGCAAACTTTATAAATATGCCTTCTATTCATTCATCCAAACAAGCAGCGGAAAAATTCAGAGAGAGATCACACCTCACAGTTTCCTTTTCCAGGTCTTTAATGTATTTTGACCATCAATGAGTACTTTCACTAATGATCCTAATCTTCTTGTAATAGATTCCAAGATATTTTATAATCAAGGACAATGCCAGGTATACCATCTAAAGTCTTCAAGGGCTTAGTATTACTCCAAATGAATAACAACATGATTCATCAGCCAAGAGACTCCTGAAACACACAGAGAGACCAAGGTCCTCCTTACGACTTTCCCTAGTCCTGCATGGGGCTCACAGAGACTGAGGAAGAAAAAAGGCTTATACTAAAATATTCATGAGTCTTGAATTCTACCAACAGAAGTATCTGTGAACCAAGTCCAAGTATCACTAAGACCATTTCCTGATCTACAGAAGTAGTAAAACTGCCTCCTTCCCATAGCTATTTTGGTGCCCTTACTGCCAGGCAACTCTGCCAAAACAGGTACTCCCAGGGGTCCTTGAGTACCTGTGACTTACTAATGCAGATCCATGATTTCTTTACAAGCTAACATCACACCGCTACTTGATTCCTTCTTTGTGCATGAGTGAGAACTTGTTACCTGATAACTCCCCTTGTTAAACTCTATATATTACCACTGTTTAAATAAATCAATAAACGAACATTAAGACGCAAAGGTTTATAAGAGTCTGACAAAACCAGTACTGTTTCATAGACTTCTGCGATGATAGAAATTCTCCGTATCTGTACTAATATGATAACCACTAAACACATGGGGCTGTTGCACACTTAGAATGTACTAGTGCCATTGAGGAGCTAAATTTTAAGGTTTACCTAATTTTTATTAATTTAATATACATTTAAATAGCTCCCTATTCTTGGTGGCAACCATAATGACAATGAATGAATGATATTACCCACACTTATCTCCTGAAAATACTTGTGATTCATTCTGTACAAGTGACAGGCCTGAAGGCCTACTGTTTTGTTCTGGGGAAAAGCCCAACAGACTTTTAACCCGTCTGCCTCTTGCTCCCCCTGCAGGATAATCTATTCATGTACATTTCATCTGTTATGAGCTGTTTCATCACATTTAGCCTTAGATGATTTTAGTTATACCTCAACACATAAAAATACTTCACATAAACACAGAAAACCCTAATCCTAAAATCTATCCTAAGCAGAGAGTTCTACTTTCCCATATCATTAGAACTGTTTGAGATACTGAGGCAGCTCCCACAATCACCATTAACCCATGAGCTGAGGGATGCAAACAGACTACACGAACAAGACAATGCCAAGCATGAAAACATCCCTCGGAACAGAGGAACTGATGAGGTATATATTTTCATAAACACAGAAAAAAGAAAACACGCAAGCAGAAACAAACATTCAATAGGCCTGTAACATTAATCAGTTTTCGGTATATAGAAAAACTTCCTGCTTAAATTCTGTTAGATTGTAACATCTTTCCTATAAAACTTTAATTTGGCTCAGGTCCATTATTTCTCCCGTATATGTAACATTAGTGCCAGTATTTTTTTTCATATGTAAAAAAAAATTGTTTTGATTAGCTGGGCATGGTGGCAGGTGCCTATAATCCCAACTACTCAGGAGGCTGAGGCAGGAGAATCGCTTGAACCCGGGACGTGGAGGCTGCAGTGAGCTGAGATCGTGCCACTGCACTCCAGCCTGGGCAACAAGAGCAAAACTCCATCTCAAAAAAAAAAAAAAAAAAAAAAAAAAGAGTTTTGGTTTTGTTCCTGTGAGATTTTACTTCGTGAGAATCACTGCTTCATGCCAAGGAGAAAAAACAATACAATTGCCATAAAACACTGACTGGCCAGCTGGGCTCACTTACTAGTGAGGAGCATAGTAGCTGTGCACAGGCACTTAATTCAAAATGGCAGGCCATAAGCCCTTGAGTCAAACTCTCAAACACTCTTATCAGTGCCTGCCAAGGACCTCCAGACCTTTAAGAGGAGAATAAGCCTGGCATGTAAAAAAACGACTCAAGTCAGCTGGCTTCCACTGGCAAGATTTCCTTAAAGAGGTTACTGTGAACCACATCTTACAGAGGAGAAGAATGTGGACTGTCAAAGAGGAGGAGTGGAAAGACTCTCACAAGATGCACAGTGTGGGGGAGACTGAGGGCAGAGTGAGTTGCAGGGACGAACTCTGTTACGCATATAGGTGCACAGAGGGAGTAAGACAATGTCTAGATGAGACTTCAAGATTAGAATGTGCCTTGGAAACAGAACACCAGAAATGATCCACGTGTTTCAGAAACAAGTTTATTATTACAAACTTCAAAAAACCTGTGAAAATTTACAGTTTAAAATTCAAACTCTAATCAAACTCTGGAAAAACGAAATATGACACTTCTAGAACTTACCAACTTTATAATGTACACATCCTTCCAAATCCCCTACGGTTGTCCATCCCTGCTTCTTCTCAACTTCTGGATCATTGTGAAGTATTTTATTTCTTAACCAGGACAAATAGTAAACACGTAACTTATCCTTTTTGCCTAGCAAAATAAATATAAATATTTTACATGCATATTCAGAAGTAGGTCTCATCATTAATAACAATAGTAACCAAAAGAAATCAATCACTTAAGGCCAGCACTTAAACCTAGTGAAAGGCAAGTCACAAGTTGGAGATGTGTACCACAGAAACAGCTGACAAGGGAGTCATATCCAGAATTATGTAAAGAACTCCTATAAATCAAATAGAACAGGAGATAACAATAGAAAAACTGGACATGCCACTATAACTGGAACTTTGCAAAAGAAGTGATCTCACAGACACATAAAAAGATGCTCGTTCTCAACAGTAATAATGTGTGTTAAAACAATAATAAGATGATTTCATACACCTATCAGAATGTCTAGAATTTAAAAGACTGACAATATCAAAGGTAGGCAAGGTGTGGAACAACTAGAAACTTCAGAAACTAGTGTTGTAAACTGTTAGAACTGTTTTTGTAAGTTTGGCATTATCTATTAAAGTAGGATATGTGCATATGTTACGTATGATCTGGTAATCTCTCTTCTAATATAAATGTATGTGTATGCCCCCAAGTACACCAACAGGAATGTTCATAGCAGCATGGTGCCTAATAGCCCCAAACAGGAAACAATAATGTCTGAATGGATAGTAAAATGAGTAAATACATTGTGGTGTAGTCATCTAAAGGAATAAAGAGAAACTACAGCTACAAACAACAACAAAAATGATGGTGGGCAAAGTCAGCCACACACTCACATCAACAAGCTAAGAAGAAAAATCATATGATCATATCAACAGATGCAGAAAAACACTTGACAAAACCCAACACCTACTTATAATAAAAACTTTCAGGGAAATAGGAATAGAGGGGGAACTGCCTCAATTTGACAAGAAACATCTACCATAAAACCTTACAGCTAATGTCATACATAATGGCAAGAAACTAGATGCTTTCCTCGTAAGATAGAGAACAAGGGAAGGATTTCCCTTCTCACAACTCCTAGTAAATGTTATATTGGGTGTCCTAGCTAATGCAATTAGACAAAAAAGGGAAATAAAAGGTACAAGGACTGGGGAGGAAGAAATAAAACTGTCTTTCTTCACAGAAGACATGACTGTCTAGGTAGAAAATCCTGAAGAATCAACCAAAAAAAATCCAAAACCAACCAACCAACCAAAAACCCTGCTGGAACTAATAAGCGATTATAGCAAGAATTATAGCAAGGTTGCAGGATACAAGCCTAATAAAATAAAACAGTCAGTCACTTTCCTGTATTTCCTGTACACCAGCAACAAATGATTAGAATTTGAAATTAAGACTACAACACCATTTATACTAGTACTCAAAAAAACAAAATGGGTATAATAAATCTAATAAAATTAGTCCTTTGCTAGTTTTATTTAAGGAAAACTACAAATTCTGATGAAATCAAAGAACTAAATGGAGAGAGATTTCCATGTTAATGGATAGAACAGTCAATATTGTCAAGACATCAGTACTTTCCAACTTGATCCACAGTCAATGCAAGTCTAATCAAAATCCCAAGTTATTTTGTACATACCAATAAGCTGACTCTAGAGGCAGAAGACCCAACACAGTCAACATAATATTAAAAAAGAACAAAGTCGAAAGACTGACAGTACCTGACTTCAAGATTTACTATAAATCTACAGTAATCAAAACAGTGTGGTTATTAGCACAAAAAGAGACAAATAGATAAATGGGAAGAAACAGAGCCCAGAAATAGAACTATACACCAAGCGCGGTGGCTCACACCTATAATACCAGTACTTTGTGGGGCAGAGATGGGTGGATCACAAGGTCAGGAGCTTGAGACCAGCCTGACCAACATGGTGAAACCCCGTCTCTACTAAAAATAGAAAAATTAGCCGGGCGTGGTGGCACATGCCTATAATCCCAGCTACTCGGGAGGCTGAGGCAGAAGAATCACTTGAACCCGGGAGGCAGAGGTTGTAGTGAGCTGAGATCTTGCCACTGCACTCCAGCCTGGATGACAGATTGAGACTCCGTCTCAAAAGAAAAATAGAACTATATAAATATAGCAGTCATCTACAATGGAGCACAAGCAATTCAATGGAGAAAGGTTAGTCTTTTTAATGAATGCTGCTCAAAAACTAGATGTCCACAGGCAAAAGAAAATAAATCTACACAAACTTTGAAACTTTCACAAAAATCAATTCAAAATGGATTGTGGACCTAAATGTGAAACACAAAGCTATAAAGCAGATTCTAGAAGGTAACAGAAGAAAATCCAAGTGACTCTGGATTTGGCAATGACTTTTTAGATACAATACCAGAAGCACAATTCATGAAAGAAAAAACTAGTAAGTTGGACTTCACTAAAATTAAAAACTTCTCTTCTGCAAAAGACATCATTCCACAGCATGAACAAACAAGCCACAAACTGGCAGAAAATATCTGCAAAACACATACCTGATCAGAGACTTAGGTCCAAAATACACGAAGAACTCTTAAAACTCAACAAATAAGCAAGCAACAATCCAATTACAAAATGGATTAAAGATAGAATACCTCACCAGAAGATATACAAACATAAGAAAAGATGTACCATACATCATTAGGAAACTGCAAATTAAAATGAGATACACCTATTAATTCCTACACTCCTTCAGAATGGCTAAACTGCAAAATACTGCAAAAACGTTTAGAAAAAGTCTACTTAAAAAAAAAAAAGCAGCAGCTGTCACTAGAACACATACTGTTTTACCATTATATAAAATCAGTTCAAAATCAACCTAACGTGTTCAAAGTCTGGACAGTGCTTGCCTCTGGGGGCAGTCCCTGGGTGGCTTCACAGGGCAGTTTTGGGGTGCTGGCAATGTTTCATGTCTTCACCAGGGTGGGGCTATCTGGATGGATTCTGCGTGTGACAGCTCACTGAGCTGTATGCTTATCTGTACTTTCTGTGTACGTCATACTTCAGTATAATCCTTTTAACTTTTGGGGAATTGTTTGCAGGAAACTATTCAATATATGTTAAGAGAAGAAAAAGACCACATAGTTTTATATACAATGTTTTGTTTCCATCTTGTGAGATATATTTACAGAAAAGAGGAGAGGGAAATATAAAATGTTAATAAGAGTTTATCTCCGAGATGGGGGTGACATTTTGTTCTATTTTTCCTAAGTTTTTTCTATTTTTGAAGCTTCCTACAATTGACATGTACTACATTTATGATTGTGAAAACCATTAAAAGTTAATAAGGAAGGAAAAAAAAAACAGAAAAGTAGACCAAAAAATGATTACTGGTATCAGCTGATTATTAATTTTTTTTTTTTTTTTTTTTTTGGAGGCAGGCTGTCACTGTCACCCAGGCTGGAGTGCAGTGGTGCTATCACAGCTCACTGCAGCCTCGACATCCCAGGCAAAAGCAATCCTCCTGCCTTGGCCTCTCAAATTGCTAGGATTACAGGCATACGCCACCGCACCTGGTCTCAGCTGACTATTGATCCCCATGAATTGTCATGTTTCACTGGATCACTAAATGCAGATTTGTTTTCTCCAACTTAAAAAACTACCATCCATCAGCACTCTAGTTTTAAATGGCTGTTTTCCTCATTTAAGTATAAATAGTGAAATTTCTGCATTTCAAGAAACTCCTTTACTTAACAACCAAAAGCATGTATTAGAAGTAAAATAACTTCAAGCAAATATGTTACATAACAAGCTTGTACTAACAAGCAGATAATTAAATAAAAATCACTGGTGGTATCATAAGTGACTGTAAATAGTGGTATATAAGACTCATTTAAAGTCTTATAATTTTGCATGCCATCTGACCAAGCAATAACACTAATTATTAGGAAATTATGATCTATGCAACATGATATGTGCCTGAAGGTTAAGTAAGCTACAAGGATATCTGTGAAAAATGTTCACATCAGAGAAAAAAGGGAATATACCTAAAGGGCAACAAGAGAAGATAAATAAACACATTTTAATACATCTGTGCAAGGAAACATCCTCTAGCCATATAAAATGGAGGCCATGGAAGGATGTTCAATGGCATGGAGAAAGCAGACTACGTGTTTTGGACAATCAGGCCTGGATGGGATACACCCTAACTTCAGGACAGAGGTTGCCATGGACAGGTAGATGTGGGAGGAATGGGGACGCTGACTGTATGTACAACAGTGTACTGCAACAACTGTTCAAACCAGCTAGTCACAGTTAGTACTTGGGTGCCATTATTCCTATTATCCCCTGTATGTTGGAAATATTGTATAACCATTTTTATGCAGATTTTTTCCCTTAAGTATATAGTAAGTGTGGTATATGCTTAAAAAGCTGGAATTTAAAAACTTATAAAAGTTAAAAGATATGATCTCTGGATGATTTTACTTTTTATTTCTCATAGTTGTTTTCCCGTAGAAGTTTATATTATACAATTTATACTAAGAAAAATGCTCTTCTTAAAAAGAGACATAATTGGCCGGGTGCGGTGGCTCATGCCTGTAATCCCAGCACTTTGGGAGGCCAAGGTGGGTGGATCACGAGGTCAGGAGATCAAGACCATCCTGGCTAACATGGTGAAACTCCGTCTCTACTAAAAATACAAAAAATCAGCTGGGCGTGGCAGGAAGTGCCTGTAGTCCCAGCTACTCGGGAGGCTGAGGCAGGAGAATGGTGTGAACCTGGGAGACAGAGCTTGTAGTCAGCGGAGATCGCACCACTGCACTCCAGCCTAGGTGACAGAGTGAGACTCCGTCTCAATAAATAAACAAATAAATAGATAAATAAATAAGAGACATAATTGTGTTAATTCACATCATAAAAACCATAATACAATACTTTTACAATAATGGCAAAGAATACTTCCTTTTGCATGTACAAAATACTTCCTTTTGCATGTACAAAAATTAACTGGGCGTGGTGGCACTTCCCTGTAGTCCCAGCTACTCGGGAGGCTGAGGCAGGAGAACTGCTTGAACCTGGGAGGCGGAGCTTGCAGTGAGCCAAGATCGTGCCACTGCACCCCAGCCTGGCAACACAGGAAGACTCCGTCTCAAAAAAAAAAAAAAAAAAGTCTGGTAGAAAGGAGTGGACACAGACCTACATACTGGATAAGGCAAATGAAATCTAACAAGCAACTGGGCAGAGAGGGCAGTGAGAGATGCCAGTGAGAAAGAACACATTCATACGCTTCTCAAGACTGCTTTCAGAGGAGCCAGAGATCAAATGTGCATGTCTGTTACCTCTGAATACATCTTTAGCTCACATTATTGTCAAGTCTCAATGTGGTTGTACTTTATTTAGCCAGTACATCAGAGAATGAGCTAACTGAAGTTTAGTGTGTAAAGCTACAATATTGTTAAGATGGTGTCACATATTCTGCTTTACAAAACACTCACCAGATATTGTCACCAAGACATTCAAGCCCTCAAGTACATCCATTTGTTGAAATCGTCTTCGGTTGATCAGAGGATAGACCTTCCCTTGGCCACTTCTGTCCAGCAGCATCAGGCCACTCTCTGTACCCACTAGCAAATTCACTCCTGTTTCAGGGACACAGAAAGGCCTCAATTTTATGCTGTGCTTGGCAAATTCCCAGGTTGTATAGAAAGGATAACATCATCTATTTGGAAAAAAGTGCAGCTTCCTTAATTCACCCAGAAGAAGAAATCCTTAAAATAGTCAAAGGTTAAACAGTTAAAGTAACCAATCCTGCAACACATCACCATGTAGCAATGATGCTGACATATTTAAACATAAGATAAGGGAAAGAACAAGAAACCCTCATCCCATCAATTTCCTTAATAATCCATTAGTTTCTAGTTCTTCCTCAGTTCCTCGAGAATGTTATATGCTGATTATTTCCTATCTTTACAGATTCTATGTCTAATTAGCCACATCACACATTTGAACAAACCTTCATCTGATACCATGATCTCTTTGTGCTTCCTCATCTTTCATTGGCAAATCTCTGGAGTGGGCCATATACAGCCCTCAAATCCTTAACAGTTTATGATTCAGCTCCATCACTCACATTTAACCTTTTCTTAAAGATCACTTTCCACCATCATCAAGAAACAACTGTAGTCAGTTCTCTTGTCCCTCCATTTCTTAGGACTATCAAAATATTGTGATTTGATATTTGACTCACCCTACTTCTCTAATCTGGTACTGTCACAGTCTCCACACTCTTCTGCTGTGATGTGACGCCTCCTTCCTTGTTTCCACACCTGCCCTCTGCTTCTTCAGTGGAGACATTTCCACTGCTGTCCATCTGGTAACACACACCCACCTGTGCGTGAGTGTGCCTCAGAACCAGTAACTCAATTCCACGCTGCTACTTTGCCTCCTGCTTTTCACCCACTGCAGATCTCTACTGAAACTAGCCTCGTGACTTGGCCATTTCTATCAACAGCTCCCAAGCTGCTCTGCAAAGCTAGCTAAAACTGGCCACTAGAGCCAGAGAAAACCTCTTCTCTGTCCCTCCTTTCCCTTTCCTCTGCTCTCACAATTGTTCAGGCTTTGGCAACCTTTTAAGTGATGGATAGAGACCTCAATTAAGGTTATTAAAGGAGCTTCTCTCCACTTTCTCATGATGTACATCCAATCAATCCTAATCTTGCTAAAATACTCAAGTCATGACTATCTTCAAAAACTACACATTCCATGTAGAAACTGTTCCAAAAGCCTTGGACTGGCATCTAAGACTGCCTGCTCCTTGGCCAAAGCACTTCTCCCTCTTGATCATTCATGTATTCATGTAAGGAAATGCTCGTTCCTTGATCTAGAACCTTCACTGTCAGAATCACCTTTGTAATATGTAGCACAGACGACCTTACATTCCTAGGGAATTGGGCACATATCTGTGTGTGCTGATTTCCTCAGTCATAAACTCACCAAGACAAGGAATAAAGTATTTGTGCAGAGGGAGTGAGGGGGAAGAATATCATGGCACATACATGTATGCCCACATCCACCCACACCCTATTTCCAGATAATTTGAAATAAATAATTGTGATGGCATTGAGAGAACAACCCTCCTAGAACCCACTCTCAGTTCGTGCCTGGTCCTTATCGAGTTGAGCTGGGATTATCCCAACATTTGGAGGACAGTATCTACCCAAGCAATGCTTGTGGGGCTAGTGACTTAATGCTTAGAGATTAAAAAAAAAAAAAAAAAAATGCTGTATAACTTAAAAAGATTATAAGAAAAATATTTAAATATGTAATATGTGATTCATTTTCATATAATTTTATTTTTGAGGCTGGCCATTCTGCCCTGACTATATTCTTGTCAAGGTGGAACTTATTTGAATATTATGCTTATGTTTTCCCTGCATATATCTAGGCAAGTTGATCTAAAACAGCTTAGAAATTATTGGTAGAAAAGACAGATATTTATTGATAGAACTGCTGCCAGACAGATACCATTTCAAAGGTTCTATTTTACACAATATTTTGATATTTTCCTGGTCAATCTTCAGTAACAAGTAGTTTTTTTAAACTCCTATGTCAAGAATCTGGTAATAACTACACAAAATATGGGCCTTGTGAAGAAATCCTATTATTTGTGTTTCTAAAACCTAACATATAAACATCAACCTCAAGATTTTACAGTGAGAAAGAATGAGGGAGTAACAAGATAAAGCTGAAGACTCTTTTCAAAACACAAAAGCTGCAGGTATTGTGGCACTTACACTCTATCTTCTACTTCTCCATGATATATTTCCAAGTTGTAAAACTGTACAGTTGTATAATTTTATAAAGTACTGAATGCTAATAGTCAAAAGAATACAGTCACTGTAAAGTACTTGGAAATTACGAGCATGAAAAATGAAAAACACTGGGTTGCATGCTGCAATAAGTTTTTATAAATATACTTCTCCAACATTTCCACTGCTAGATATGATTGAATTTTATAGTGAAAACAGTCAACCTCAGGGTTCAGGGATACAATGCACACTATTGAGTATAATGGGCTGATGGTTACACTAAAAACCTAGACTTCACCACTATACAATATATCCATGTAACAAAACTACTACAAAAATTTGTTTAATAAAAATAAAACGGAGATTAATCATTCCAATATTTCACAGTTAAAATGAGTGCAAGCATATACATGTGCCAAACCAGTCTGCTAATATACCACTCTGCATATGACAGGAGATGGGCATCATAGAAGTCTTCCATCCTGTCTATCCACAAACTATTCAATGCAGTACTTCTCTAAAAGACCAGCCACCGCTCAGAATAAAAATGGAAGTGTTGGAATAATGGCTAGATACCTACCCCATAAGGCAGCACACAGAATCTCAGAGTTAAACCTCTTCTTGTATTTACGAATCTCCGGGGTGTCACTTTGTGGCCTAGTGTTGGTAGGATTCACATTGACCACTGAGCCTTTCCGGGTAGGATCTTGCCTTATGGCTTCCGGTCTCATCCCATCACAGGAAAATCCCACTGAAACACAATATATTTGAAATTATTTTCTGTACACACACACACTATGCCTGCTTCCCTTCCCCAATATTCTTCAAGTAAATATTCATGTGGTATAACCAACACTTTGTCAAAGAGAAGAAATCTGTAAGCAATGTATATGGGAAAAGGAAATGGACTCTACATCTCATTGCAAATAAGGCAATACAACTGGGATGGGAAGTTTCTGTACCCGAGGTCTGTGCCTGTGAACAACCAGCTACACCTAAGCCACCCAAAAGAGCAACTCAAAGATAAAGTCCCATTTGTCAGTTGCTTTCTTGTTGCTACTGTACTTACCCACAGAAGTCACTGTTGTTCCACTAGATGGAGAAATCTGTAGTAATCTGGGGTCTATAAAAGGTGTAAAGGAGGAGGAAGATTTGTGTTTCTGGAGTGTGCTACTAGCGGACTGAGTCTGCAATGTAAATTTCAGTGTTATTAATACAACTGTCATTTTAAAAATGAACATTAAAAATACACATTTGAATTCACTTCTATATTGCACTATTTCCCATACTTTGCTCTATTTGTCTTGCATCATCCCCCCAAAAAATGCTCTGTGGGGAGCTTCCACATGGCATAGCACCCCTCAGGGCAGCTTTACCTGGAACCACTGCAGGAGCCATATCTCTACCAGAGACATTGCTCACTTACAAAGCGGTGCTGCAAGTTACCAATGAAATCTATACTTCGTGTGCCTAGCTTTAAAAAAAATTAAGTAAATACTTACAGTGAAACTCCTAAAGGAGGTCTGAAATGTCTTGATCTCAATTTACCAATTTCTGAATTTATTTTCCTACCCAAGAGTACAAATAATCTATGCTGGAATATTGGCAATCATTAATAATTGTAGTTATTTTAAATTGAGCCTCTTGCCAGAAAGCTACAGAAGCTTTGGCTACTGTTGTTTTAGGTGCATCACCATTAAACCCACACCAAATGAGGACTCATTAGTGAAAGGTGCAAATGACAAAAGAAGGCATATCTTTTTGATCTTTTAGGAGTACTAGTGTTTTGGTTAATAATGTAACTTAAGACAAAAAAACACAAAGAAAGTGAAACAAATTGTTAAGTGGAAATGTAATGACAATTAAAAACAAAACAAACAGAAAAATAAATTTGCCGGTTTAGTGAGTTAAGGGTTATAGTAAAATACTGCACAGTAGAGCGAAATGGAGCAAAGTTTAAAATATAAATATAAGGAAGAATGTGAGTGTAGGTGGGATATATATCTCAGGAGAAAAAAGGAACATGTCTGATCAAGTGCTTTTGTCCTGTACCATTGGACCCCCTCCATGGACACCTGAGAGTCACCATGTCCTAGAGCCCATGCCCTCCCCTAAGCTTCCCACCTGAACATCTGTCCCCTGGCAGCTTCCCTCCCTGTCCCATGAGTCAGTGGCCAGTCTAGCCGATGCCAAGCCTGTCTAGGAAGCAGTTGACTTGCCCCTGCTCCTCAGGAGGAGAGGATTTTTCTGATTCTTTCTAACCTCCCTCAACTGGTAGATAAAGGCACTCAAACCAAATCTTCTGTGGAATCAAATGACTTGTTTAATTCAATACGGGTGCTCAAGTGGGCTATGTCACTACACCTGGAGTATAACTCCCTTCAAAGAGCAAAGAATCACCCAGACTGAGCTAACACCCACACCGAGCACCCACAACCAAGCCTTCAAAGGAGCACACAAGATTTCCCACACAAAATTTTAAATTAAAAACAAGCTCAAACCTTTGTCCTTCTTGCTTAACATCCTAATTTTTTCTAGGTTTCCCAAAAATAATTTGGCTTCTAAACCTCTGAGTGATTGTAAATTTCGAAGAACGAAATCCTTAATAGGGTTGGTGAAAACAAGTAAGAGTAATCAACCAACAACCCACCCCCCAAACAAGAAAGAAAAAAAAAATCAGCTTTGTTTGAAAGAGATTCCTGTACAGGATAACAAGTTTTTCCACATAAGGCCAAGCCTGCTGAACCGAATCTTCCTATATTTTATTTATTGGATAAAAAGAATGAAAAATGCAGATTCCACAAATGACTAAGAATTTCATGCCAAATACATAATATGGGTCTGAGAACACAGCAATCATTTTATTTAGATTTTTAAAAAATAAACTAGATAAAGCCATGCAACTATACTTATCTAGAGAACAGTAAACAGTGAACTGGCAAGTTTGGGGAAGCTGATCTAGGGTTAAGGGGTTTATATGCAGATCTGAAACATGTTACTTGGGGTTGGGGAGAAGGGTAGGTGACAGAGAAAGCAGGGTGGGAAGGGAAGGGGTGAGGTTGTTGGAAAGATCTCCTTTGCAAACTAACTCCTAGGCAGTGCTGGTCTAACCCCAGGAAAGCAGCCAGCTGTGGTGCGAGACATACCTCATTAGCAGTGAGCTTGTCCTGGGGTGTCTGTGGGGACATGGTGGGTGTCGGCTGGCTGGAGGATGGGGAGGAGGAGGTGGAGGAAGTGGAGGAGGAATGGCTTTGCTGTAAGAGATCTGGCAAGAGGTGAATGCGACCGGCAAAGCCATTGCTCTCATGATGGCTGGCACGCTTTTGGTCAACTGTACTCTGTAGAAAAAACAGGCACACTTGTCTCGCTCAAGCGCTGCTGAAATTGCCTATGGCCCTATTGATAACTGCTTTGTTTAAGGTGCTGTGTGACTTATCAACTCTGCTAAATTACCAAGGAAAAACCAAAGAAATTAGCCTGAACTGCTCACACTTCTTCACCAAATGCCTAACTTGAGCCAACAGAATTCAAAGTACCTAATCTGGTGGCTGCACGACTCGAGCAATGAGTGTTTAATCTGGTTTATCTGTTGCGCTAGCTTCTGTTACCAAAACCAGTACCCTTTTTTTTCTTTTTAAATCTTACTTTGTAAAGCTCCAGAAAGTACCTGTGGATTCTCTGAATCCTGGTCTTTTCCATGTTCTTCCTACTTTTCATCCGAATGCATTGCCATAGCATGAAACACACTTAGGGCAAAGTCCAAAATACTAAATAGGTGCCCTGTTCTATTTAAATGAGAAGCGTATCACTTTAATTAAGTCTAAGCTAAGAAATGAACAGACAGTTATAAAGCTTAGTGATCCAAACTGAGCATATCTGGGTGGCATACATTTAATTATTCAACAAGTGAGAAAACTAACATTTTGGAACATAGAAGAGAAACCTCCCGAATCCTTCTGCTCTCCGAGTCTCTGGGCCTGTAATGAGGCTCGTCCTGCCTGCCTCACCCGCTCCCGCTGCGGCACTGCAGACACTCAGAGCCCAGTGTGCTCTGCAGAGCCATGGTGGCTGCTCTGCTAGACTCCAGACCTGCTTCCTTACTCTGCGAGCCTGTTTAAGGACTCCCTGTGGCTTCTCTCCCACTCAGACATAGACTGTGAGACTCAGCGTGGTGCTTGAATGAGGGCTGCCGCAGACATGCAGAGGAGCAGCGATGTGGGGTGGAGACTACTCGCTACCTTCTGGGCATGCAGTACACACCTGCCTCCCTAGCCCCCGACACTCGACACTTGACCCTCTGGGACTTGTTAACATGAAAACAGATGATGATGGAGAAACAGCATGAGTGAGTGAATGAGCAAGTGGGTTAATGACCACAGGAGAAGCTCAGCCTCTGACGACAGAGAAGACACGGGTACCTGGCGGACGATTAGAGTGCCCTCCTTGGATGGGGTCATGGCCGGCTCACTTTCTACATCATCATGGACAATCATGGTTTTCACAGATTCCGTTTCACCATTGCTCAAATTCAGAGATGACCTATGGAGACAAAATCCAGAAGTGAAAGGCCTTAATCTCTGGAGTCAAGGAGATCCTGTTTAGGCTTTTCGCCTTCCCAAAATCAAAACATGAGATGAGGCTACCGATATAAAGCCTCCTCCAAAAAAGCAACTGCTTAGCTTTCTCCCTTTAACAAAGAATTTCCTTCCAGTGCCATTTGTTTCTGAGCAAAAACTTAGAATGAATAATTATGGCTAATTAAAGTAGTTATACCAAACTGAAATTTCCCCTGGATCATAATCCTCAAATCAAAAGGAAAAAATAAAGTACACGCTGGGGTGCTGGGGGAAGCACTGACACACGCACACACCAACGAAGAGAAGGGGAAACACAAGGCGGCCTGCTGCTGAATCCACGAGAACTACATAGTAAGTGCTCATGGGGTCACAGAATAGTCTAGGAACAACTAGGTCCCAGTGGAAAGCAGGCTCTGAGAGAATACTCTCATCCGCTCTAAAAGAGACCGGGGACTGACGCTGCTCTGGTGTCCTCTGGTCCTGAGGTGGACTCGTCAGCCCCTTCCTGCTCCACATCGTCGTCCTCCTCATCCGTCGTCCCCGACTCCTCACTGGATGAGGAGTAGTCCGTTACTTTGTGAGGTGGCCGTACATCTTCCACGGCTCGAAGCTCTTTGGCCAATGCAGTCAGATCCTAAAGCAAAGGACAGAAAAGAGAGAGTAAGGCAAGGGGGGCAGGGACAGGAGAAGATGAGAAGTTCTTTAACCATAAATTGCCACAATGTCAGTTTTGTAAGACTTTCATAGTTACCCAGTTTCATAAGAGTGAGCTCCTATGGCTTTTGATAGAAAAGACCAAAGAAAGTCAAGAGAGAGATAAAAAAAAAATAGAAGACACCAAAAAAAGGTGAAAGATGTCATATACAGTTCAAATTCCATGACAATAAAAAAAAAGATCTGCTTATGATAAGCTGATAGTATTATTGTTTTTTAATATGAGGTAAAATTCTAGATCAACAAATGTATATACACAGACTCTTGGGCTTTGCTGTAAGGACATCTCCCTATATGACAAAGTCTTCTTTAGACTTATATAAAAGGTTTTGAGGGATACATTTTTATTTTACTTCAACTTTTATTATTAAAAACTTCAAAGCTGTAAGGTTTAATATTTAATAAATGTTTTTATTTACTAGTTACAGGATATTTATGAAATTTTAGTAATAAATATTAATATTTTACTAAAATCAACATTTTAGGTTTAATATTTTATTAATAAAAGTTGTAAAAACATAACTTCCCTCCCAAAGCTCTTTAAATCAGGCCTATTTAACTAGAGGCTTGCTTTCTGGACTGCCCCCTTTAAAGAAGACTTTGTCATATAGGCATGTGTCTTTACACCAAAGCTCAAGGATCCGTGTATATACATTTGTTGATCTAGAATTTTACCTCATACTGAAGAACAAAAAAACCCAAAAAACTTCAAACCTACATTAAAATGAAAGAGGAGTGAAGTGAGCACTAGGATGCCATTTACATCTCACTTCACCGACTGTTCACAACCTGCCACATTCACGGACAAGTCCGTGACACATGAAGAGACAGTGTGACCCTGAGTGCTCGGGGCAGGAGGCTGTGGGCGTCCCTATCGCCCTCCTTCAAGCCTTACCCACATCACCCTGATCACCCTGTAACACCACCTATGAAAGGGAACATCCGAAAGAAATCAACAGTGGAATTTGTTCAAAAGGCTTCATTTCCCTTTACTCTTCCACATTGAGATACTCTAAGACTCAGTCAATCCACCAAATATAATTTTCAAGAGTGATTACTATTTATACTCCACATTTTCATATAAAACTCCAAATTCATCTTTTTTGGGGAATTTTATGTAAAAGTAATCACTTTTTTAAAAGGCAGTCTATGTAGCTCTTTTTGTCTTTTATTTCTAGCAGTTCCAACTTGGTTTTCTATTTTTTTCATAGTTGAGAATGCTTCTTTTCTTTGAACTTGAGCCTCTGAAATAACAGTGATGGGCTCTGAGTCTTGCTATTAGTATTTCGTGGTTATAGCTGAAGCTTTTTAAACAGTTACTCAAAAAAGCTACATTTAATAACAATACATACAGCAAATGTTATGTTAAAAAACTGGAGTAAAGTTTAAGGTTTTTACATTCTAGAAAAGAACAAGAAGTCAAGCTGAGGAAGAAGCAGCACCGCAGCTCGAATACAAGCTGAGCTGACAGGCGGTCGGAGTGCTGCTCTGAAGCGGAACTTTTCAGAGATGGCGCTTACCACTTCGCCCTTCAGTACAGCGCAGTTTCGTGGAGTCCGAGAAGCCATCGTTGATGAGGAATGCACAGTACAAGGAAGCGCGGGAGAAAGAAGGGGAGAGGGAGAAGTACAGAAATCAGTTCAAGCAGGAAATGAAAATTCTGACAGGCTTAAAATTCCACAAAGTGTGCACAAATACATGGTCAGGTAACATCAGAGGGATTAAAAGAGAAGGGGGAGAAGCAGTCACAACTATTACCCCAGGTACCAAAAAGCAGAAGGTAGGCAACCAGTGAGTTTAAGAAGGTGATTTTTAAAAACTTACTTTAAAAGCCAGTATTGTAAATGCTGAACTCACGAAGAACAAGGTTAATGCCAAGAAAGAGATAAAAAGCCTTTTCTTTCTTTTGTATTTTTTTTTAAAGGATCAGTTTCCTTAGAAGGAAATTTCATTAAATAAGAACTATACTTTGTTCTGCATTATTTTGTAAAGCTGACTGTACACCAAGTGTATGGCTGGAACAACAGAAAAAAGGTTTCACTCACTTCAGACTTTATACAGGGAAAGCAGATGATACCAATGGAAGGGAACAATTATGTCTGGGGTTTAGGTCATTCCTTATAATTCCTCAAATCTGTGAGGGGCCCTCACAGAAAAGACTGCAGTCCTCTCAACCACATATTTTTAATAGAAAGATCTCATTCAAGTCTGAAATAAATAAAACTGATCCTGCACAATCCTTACAGCAGGCTTGAGGGGTCTGAAAACTTCCTTTTTATCTTCAGGTTTTTTCACTGCATTTTCCAGGCGCTGAGAGGGAGAGCCTTCAGACTTGGATGATGCTGTTGGGTTCAAAAGGGACGAGATGGACGGACACATATCAACATATGGATGTGTATTATGAAGCTGCCCTGCCCACCCTGCCCACTCCTGTCTGCCCACTCATGGTAGGCTCTCCACATGCAGGTCTGAATTACAGAGCAGAGGGGGCCCAAGGAGGGCTCCAGCAGCCTTCCTGACTCTTTACTTAAACCCTCCATCATCACACTCACTTTGACACGTTTCACAATATATACCTTGTCATGGTATGTCAATAATACAGTAGACGGAATATTCACTAATCTATTATGAGTACATTAAAATAACCAATATTGATGACAGTATAGGCTCTGGAGCCCAGACCGAAAGAAATGGGTTCAAAACCTAGCTCACACATTAGCCAATTATCTTGGTTAGTTAGTTAATCCCACTAAATTATAAAGCACTCACAGTGCTAGGTATATATAAAGCTCTCAAAATTTAGCTCCTTTATGATTAAAATCAGGATGACTATTATTGTCACTAGCAACCTATGCTAAAACATTGTTTTGTGATGTGCGGCTACATGCAAACCACAGATTAAGACAAACTTCCAATATATGGATCACAGCTCAAAACATTAGCAGGGAAAAAGGAAAGGAAAGGCAGCTTACATCTCACTCTGAAGCGTTCCCCAGAGCCACTCTGAGACCCAGGGTGAGACCCAGGCTGGGATCCTGAGTTGCTGGACCCTGAGGAGCTGCCACTGCCAGGTCTGGGCACCAGCTTCTCCACTCTCTCCCACAGAAGCCTGGGCTCAATACTGCTGTTAGAAAAGAAGAAGAGAGAACAGCTAACGTATCATCTCTAGATGCAGCACCAAATTATAAACATGTGCATGGTGTGCCCATCCAACGTCATTAAAGTGTAGGGAGACGAAAAACAGTCTATAAACAGCATTCAACATTAAATTCACCAAAAGATATAATGACATCGTTCATGGATTTTTATCTATTTTTAGTTTGTATGCTAAGTGATATCCTACCATTAGTAGATCTAAAATTAGTAGATCTAAAATCATCAGGTGTGAGATACAACACTACTGTTCAGTGTAGAAATAGCACCACTTCTGTCACAGCTACAAGTCAGTTATGAAAACACTCCGTATTTGTATAATTATACACAAAACTATATTCTGTTTCTAGGCTGCTGCTCTCACCTGCCTGTCACTGTTCTCAAAAACTGACACTTACAAAGAATAGTCCTTTGTATGGCCTGTTGGAAATGGTACAGAAAGCATGAGCTGGGATGGATTTCCCGCCATGGATGGACCCAAAGCACACATGTGCTAGGTAAAAATTAATGACACAGACTTGGTCAGGGAAGAACACCATAGCCTTCCTGCCATTAGCAGTGCTGAGGATTCTGTGCAGCTTTTGGGCTATCATCTATCTGACACTTCAAGTCAGACCAAGGTTCCATGCGCACAAGGCTAACTTTAGAGGTTCAGTGATGATCAAGATATAAAACATTCAACATAATCATCTTTTCTTCCCTATGATAGTGCTGGTCAATGAAGCTTTCTGTTATGATGAAAATGTTCTATATTTGAGCTGGATAATATCATAGCCACTAGCTACATGTGGCTGTAGAGCTCATGAATATACCCAGTGCACTAAGGAATGAAGTTTCCACTGTATTTCAACTAAATTTAAACTTTAATTTAAATATAAGGAAGCTTCTGTAGCTAATTGTACTGGACAGAGCAGCTCTAGAACCTAAAAAGGATACTATTTGGTGAATTCACTTGTTTACTGCAGACTGTGAAGTCAACCAGTGACTTCTTTAGTAACCTGTTTGTGATTTCTGTTTTATGCCACAGGCCTTACAACGTCCCTTAGATGAAAAGTTCTCCCTGATCACAGTTCTCTCAGAACCTCTTCCCCTTCCTTGCTGCTCCCTCCATTTACTCTTACAGAGAAAAGTAGTTTAAATTTCAGAGTTACTATAATACACATCCGGATTCAAACCCATTTTTTACTACACATCAACTTGATGCCATCCACGTTGACAGATTTTAGGGCAGCTTTTCCTTTTATAACTGATAATCTCTTTGCCCCAGAACGTCTGTGTTTAAGAGCATTTTTATGAAACAGACAATGTAAGGCTGTGGTAGACTGCACAGGAGGCCTGTTCTCAGAGCTCACTTGTCTTTTACCTGGTGGAGTTTCTCTGTCCTGCCTGGCTATTCTGCTGCCCACTGCCCTGCAGTGGGGAATCTCGACGGGACAGAACAGGAGAGCGAGATGTTGTTCTCACAGGAACCTTTAAGTAGAAAATATAGCAATTAAATTATTGAAAACATGAGAAGGAAAAAAAATAATTCCCTACCAAAATATATTTTTAAAGCAGTCCTAATATTTAAAAGCGGTCCTTCCTATCACCTCCACTCCCCACCCCAACTCCTTCCCCGGTCCTACACTGATAAAATCGGAGAGAAAATTTAGTCACAAGCATCCAAGAAGCCAGTACAAACAGCCTTTCTATGCTCCTGTAACATTTAAATGATGTTTGGACTGAAGCTTGGTAGCAGGGACATACAAAGCATTTGCTGAGATAATGTGAGAATCAGGAAAACAAGCTCAAAGAAACCAAACAATGGTCTATAAATGGATCAGCAGGAAGCAAAGACTGGCAGGAAGCAAGAAAATATTCAGAGAAAGCAAATTCCAAATGAGGAAAAATAAATTGACATGGGCTCTTTTGTTTAATTTCACTATTATGTAAACACGAAAACAAAACAAAATCCCCTACATTTAAAAAGAAAATTTTTCTTATAAGACTTTTTCTAAAAATTTTGACATTAATATTGCAAAACTGCATAGCTTCTGTATAAACATATAGAAAAACTGCTAAAATAGATCATGAATTTGTTCAAGAAGGCTATTCTTTGTAGACTTACTCTTACATCATTTTGCTACTTTATTTAGGGTTAACAAAAATAAAACGCTAACTGGCCACTGGCTAAATAAAATTGCCTAACTATGGAACTTTATCCTCACCATTAAAAAGTCCCTTTGAAATTTCAATGCCCCTTTAAATTTGGTAAAGTTGCATACCCATAATTAAAATATATAATCTTTAAAAAAAAATAACAAAAAGGAAAAAAGCAGCACACATCTGTCTTTCTGCTCCTTACCCTTGGAGGCACCTCGTCACTGTCTGATCTAGACCAAGCCTTTTGGGTAGGGTCAGGCGCCTCTGACTTAGAGTCAGAGCTCTGACTGAGCACCTCACTGCGGGAAGGTGGACATGGGTCCTGAGAACGAAGATGGTGGTGTGCAAATTTGGGAGGAGAAGGGTCACTGAAGGAATGGGATCGCGAGACAGGGGAAACATTGTTCTTGAGAGATGCCAGGTGGGACCACTGTACCTTACAAGAAAACAAAACACAAAACATTCAATGCGTTCTGCATAAAACTGGCTTTTCTGGTCAATACCAAATCCAAAGCAGGAACTGGCAGAGGCGGAATACACATCGGGGTGGTACAGTGTTAGGTCAGCCACGCAGTGAAACAGTTACACTTCAAAGTGAAGAAGTGGTCTGGGAACACAGTATGTAGAAAAGAACAAATGTACATTTACAAGGAAAACTCTTTTTAATATCCAGACAAACATTACAGATAGCAGTTAATGTGAAGATTTTTTTTTTTTCCCCACAAAGAGGCTCTCAGAGCCCAAAGGGGGTACGATGTGTTGCATGCACATCCATGTCAAAGCAGAGACTGGAAAGGCAGAGAGAGGCAGAAAAATCATAAGATAAAGCGCACTGCCAAATGTGCAAACCTACCTAGCCATCCTCACATTACCTGCCGTGTCAGATTTTACACCAGACCGAGTAACAAAATGGCACGTTCAACAAGCAAAGACAAACCCCACGTTTTGAGACTATAATATCTCAAGAACAGCTAATTTTTCAAATATACCAACAATTTTTCTTATTTTTCCCAAGTCTACAAACACCCATAACCCAGATATCTCCATATACTTTCATATTAGTGATGAAAATAAAGAATTGTGATTTCTTTAAAAATATTCAATACCATAGATTCCCTGAATTGACTATTATTGGGGTATTCCTTCCACTTGGGAAATTACAAAAATATGACAATTACTTGTCAACTGAGTTTATCTGGTTGCTTCTAAATTGGGAAAATGATCTCTGAAAACATCCATGAAATATTTTCATTAAATTATGTTTTACTGTTCCAAAATGATTGTTCAATATGGCAATTAAAAAAATGATAGCTACATATCTATTACATCAATGTACTTGACAAAAACTGAAAATACTGAATTAATTTGTTCAACCTTTCCAAATACAAGATGTGAAATTAGTTCTGGTGTATGATTTCTACAATATACAGGTGAGATTTGTATAATACCAGATATTGGTATAATCCTAGACTTCTAAAATGTTTAAGATTTTCAGAGGTAAAGCATGTAATTCAAACTATTACCTGAAATTATAATCAAAAATGAGTTTTAAAATAGAGTCCTACACGAGAAAAGTTTCCCCCAAAAAATGAACAGGAAGAGGAAATGGGAGACTCGTTCTAGTTACTACACAAATTCATAACAAATGCAAAAATTAGGTAATTAAGAAACTCCTATTTTCTAAACTATTAGTGGCCAAATAAGATTCTCCATTTATGCCAAGTTTAACTTGCAGTGTGAAAACTTTTAATCTTCAGGCAGTGCAAAGTTGCTGAAGAACACGAGTCCTCAGACCTATTCTAGTAGTCTCTCTTCTCTTCCTGTTTTAATTGTGTCCACTTACCCTCTCCTGCTTTCCTCTTTCCTTTCTATCCTCTCCTCTCTGGAGCTACCCATCTGCTAGCTCTCCTGGGACTCAAGAAACTGCTGGTCCCATGGAAATACCCACTCACCCTCACACAGCCCTGGCCTCAGTCCTAGCTGTTCTTTTTATTTTTTAAGATGGAGTCTCACTCTGTCACTCAGGCTGGCATGCAGTAGCACTATCTCAGCTCACTGCAAGCTGCAACCTCCACTCCTGGGTTCAAGCTATTCTCCTGCCTCAGCCTCCTGAGTAGCTGGGATTACAGGTGCCTGCCACCATGCCCGGCTGATATTTGTATTTTTAGCAGAGATGGGGTTTCGCCATGTTGGCCAGGCTGGTCTCGAACTCCTGACCTCAGGTGATCTGCCTGCCTTGGCCTCCCAAAGTGCTGGGATTTCAGGTGTGTGCCACTGTGCCCCAGCCCTTTTTTTTTTTTTTTTTCCAACTCCTCCATGCTGCAGATCCCACAGTTTCCTGCCACAAGAACATAAACTTTTGTCCCCCACACATGCAAACCAGTGAAAAGTAAACTCGAGCTTAAGAACTTGTTCCTAATATTCTGGATTACAGAGTGGCAAGTGGGAAAATGTCTAAAAGTCAGTAATTTTCAGCAAGAGATTAGGAATCGGCATTTTAAGGATCTCTAAGATCTTTAGCCATGATTTTCGTTGCCTGCTCTCCTCTATGGACAGCACTGTGGGTTCTGCTCCAGCCACAAAGCATCAGCCCAACAGTTCCCCTCACCTAGCCAAGGCTAGAATGCTGCAGCAGACCCAAGGAGAGGTCACAGCCTTTTCCCTGGCCTATTTCAGAGAAATACACACCTAACCCACTAGATCTAAACTTTTTTGGATCTTGAACCCTGTGAGAATCTGATAAAAGGTCATTCCCCCTACCCCCACAAAAAAATACACATTTGAACAAAGACATTTTGCATGCAATTTCAGGGGCGTCATCTAAGGCCCATTCATAGGACTGGCCAAGAGCCAGGGATCACACGGTAAAGCACTTACTTTTAGAATACTTCAAAGAAAATTTCTGGCTCTCCCTCTATGTATTTATAATCCCAGTTCTCTAAAAACTAAACTAAAAGATCTTTGTATTAGAAAAAGGAGGCACTTAACACCTGAGTTAGGGAAGGCAAAAAGTTAGAAGAAATCACTCTAGATACTCTTAATGAGTACACAGAAATCTCAAAAAAAAGAAAAAGAAAGAAAAAGATATTTCCCTATCAACTGAGTCTATGCCTTCTTTTAGCCTAAACTCACTCCTGTTACTCTCTCCTCTTTTTCAATGTGGTGACAAACTAAACTGTAATATTACAGCAGGCCTGTGGCTCAGCGAGCCATTGCATGAGTCTCCTCAACCACAGCAAAGCTGGCTGTCGCTACCTGTGGCTCCGCTGGTCTCTGCAGGGCGGGATGCACAGACTCGGAGTTGCCATTGGAAAAAGACTCTGATCGGGAAGGCACTGGTGGCTCCAATACTCTGCCTGTCTGCTTAGACTGGGCTTCAGGGGAGCTGTGGTTAGTTTTCCTAAATCTATCTTCCACCTGCATCAGAGAATTAGAAGACATAACTCAGTGTTAGTAGGGGAAAAGCAGAAATATCAAAGAAAGTCTAAGTGGAAGAAATCTAAAGGTAAGTTTTCTGTTTTCTTCTGCTACAAGAAAACAGAGGGGCAGCTGGAAAAAAGAAGGTAGATAAAGCAGTGCTAGGATTAGATTCAGGAAAAAGAAAATACTTATGAAGATAAAAATTAGCAAGGCCGTCTCTAAGCTCTCCTCCTTGTTCAGAATTCTAAAACTGTACATGATGATAAAGTAGAAAAAAACTAATCTGTCACAAGCAACTAAACCAACAGAATAAAAAACTATCATCAGAAATCCAGAATGCATTTCACTCCACCAAAAATAAAAGCATTCCAGAACAAACAGAACACTTGTTTCTAGAATCCACTGCCTGCGAGGGCAGACACAGTAGAAGGCTGCCACCACCTGTGGGTTGGGATTCAATACCTCTGGAGGCACACCTGTCGCCCATCTTGCACCCCCGAGCAGTCCCTGCCGCAGCCTACTCTGAGGCTCTGGCTAGCCCTAACGCACACCAATCTAGCAGTGCATCTTGACATCTGCAAAGTCAGAGCCACAGGCACACTTTAGCTTTATACTAGCTTGGGAGAACAGTTCATCAGACCACTCTCTCTCATCCACATTTTTAAGAGTGACTGTGTCATGTAATCTTCTTTCTGTTCAGTTCAGTTTCAAGTTCTTCTGGGATATGTTAACTGAGGCACTCTGGTCCTTTACGGAAAAAGCACCGACTGGATATGAAACCTTGGGCAAGGCCCTCCACTCCTCTGAAACTCAATTTCCTAGTTAGAAAACGAAGAAACCAGATAATTAGCTAACCTCTATGGCCCGTTCTAGAACTCATATGACACAGTTCTGAAGAGCTGCTGTACGACTTTCCAGGGCAATGTCTAAGTGACAAAGGAAAGAGGATACCTCTCGTGCTCGGTCGGCAGGCTCGTAGTGGGCTTTGGGCTCGGGAGCATGGAAGCTTGGCTTGCCCCTTTCCTGCTGCGGTGGTGGCGGCTGCTGCGAGTGCTGCGGGTGCGGCCTCCTATGGTCATGCTGTAGAGACAGGAGATATGCTTGTTCTTGTTGCAACTGCCTCTGGAGCCTCTCTGCCTGCCGGTGCTCCTCCATCTCCCGCCATCGGCACTCCTTGGAGAGGGAGAGGATAACACTAAATCTATGGGACACTGGAGAGCTCGCCTCTTCTCTGGATTTGTTTGGCTTTTAAAAAAAGTGACCATACATTTTCCCTCTGTGTTGTGTAAGAAAGCAAAACGGCTGGGATTTTAAATTGCACATTACCTGTGGAAAAATCTCACAGCTGTTGCTAACCATAATTATTGTTGGACAGAGTAAGAGATAATTCGATTAAATGTGAGTTTTAATGGTATAGATACTAGGTAAAAATCCTGTGGCATGTGCTTTCAACCTACTGCCCGCAGCATTCTAGTGTGTTCACTGAGTGCCAAGTTCTGTTCAAAACCTTGTTGATCTACCAAACAAGAACAATTAACTTATTAAAGAGAAAATAAATAAATAAATAAAGACCATGTTGCAATGTGCCAGCAATAGGACCATAAAATGGGCATCACACTATTTCAGCCTGGCTGCCCACAGCAAAACCAAAATGGTCTGGTGACCACCACAGCTTGCTCGACTTAGGGGACGGATGAAGGAGCCCTGATGCTACAGAATGAAACAGAGGCGGGGCTTTACCAGTAACATGGCCTGCTCCTGGAGCAGCTGCTGCTGAAGGACTTCCAAGTGCCGCTGCTCCTCTTCTAGTTGTCGCCTGATATACTCCTGTCACACAGAAATCACCCAGCAATCAATTTATCCCAAAGAAAAGCATCAGAACCACCTGAATGGAGCACCAAGAACCATTTGCTCCAATCACCTTTAGTGACAATTCACTTAGTGGTAAATACCTAAAGAAAATCTATTGCTAAAGGTTTCTCCAAAAACTTCAAATTGGCCAGTAAGATCTAAGGGGTCTAACAAATGATGATATGCATTCCCATAATATACATGAAGGGATCTAAGAATACTTCTGTTAGAACACAGCTGTTGTATACAAATGCAGAATTTTAAAAGAGTATGCCGTTCCTCTTAAGGTTGGTAAACCCCAGAGAAATCAAGAGTTTAATTAAAAAGGATCAGAGGGTTCTGATTAGTAAACATCTGCTTATTAGTCATTATTTATAACAAGCACGGATCACCAATTTTTGAAACCTAAAACCAAAATCTGCTTAATAATAAAATACAACAAACATGATCCATGCTTTCACTAACAATTCCAAAGGCACCTGGAATGACTACATTCCAGACTTGGGCAACTCTCCTCAAATGAACAGACCCAGGCTCCATGATGAGTTTGTGTGTGTGTGACAGACAGAGACAGACAAGGACAAGCGGAGAGAAAGACAGGAGGAGGCGAGGATGGGGTGGTTTTTCTTTTCAATGAGAAGAGAATGATTCGTCATTATAACAATGAAAACAAGTAAACACATCCCAAATATGTTATGGAGAGGGGTAAAACCCTACTTCAAAGCTGCATGAGTATTATAAAGGACAGGGATACCAGGAAGCCTCAGTCCCTGTTCCACTGAGGACTGGCTCTATGATCCCCAGCATGCTCTAAAGCTCCCCTTTTCTCAGTCTCCATAAGCATCCAAAATCTCCTCTCCCAACCCTCAGGAATTTTTCTAAGGTTCAGACATGAAATCGATATGAAATAACCTTGAAAAGCATAAAACATTTTACAAGCAAAAGAGGCTTCCTTTTTTTGGACAGGGAAAAAAGCTCTAGAAGAGGAATAGACTAAGAAGAACTACGAGGAAACATTTTATCCTGAAATTCAGATTCCCTTTTTAGAGTGCCTACTGCTGACCATCCCCTTGTGTCATGGTGCACACCTTGAAACAAAAATAGCCATCAATATGGGCTGAAGAGAAGTTTTAGTTAACCAATATCTCTGGGAGAATATTGAAATTACAGCATATAAAAATCCTTAGAAATCCTTACTTTACAAAGAAAACTGAGCCAAAAAAGCCAACTGGTGGGGTGTGGGCAGGGGGGTGGGGCGGACTTACTCAGAAGGCTACTGACAAACGTTATCTGGTTCTGACCTGGGATCTACGTCTCGTGTCTATGCCTGACCCTCCATGGTACATGCTATAGCAATACCTACCCTAGCAAGGCTTGTGGCCTTAACCCAACTGTGACTGAGCAAAGGAACCTGACTTCAACTCATTTTCTTTTGTGAACAAAACAGAATTAAATCTTAACTTGAAAGATCAAGTCAGTACACTCATTTGTTTTCTGCCCTCAAACCACAGGACAACTGGAAAAGTCATGTCCTCTCCAAACCACAAAGGTCCTAACATATAGTCAATGAACAAACAATATACAACACACATCTATACAAACATACACACTTATGCCGAAATGAAATGCGTCCTACAGCACTGTTAACATTGGAATTACTATTTCACAATAGAATAGGGAAAAACAGAATAAAACCGATTTTAGAATTTTTTTTTAAAAAGTGGTGCCAAATACTTGCTATTCACAAAATTTAATGACTGCCACTAGAGCATTAAAGATGAATTGCTACCATCACACCCTCCTCTCATGATCGAACTGTAATCATTATTTCTAGGTGATTTAATTCTTAAAAGCTTGAATGTTTTCCTCTTTGCAGCCCCCAGGTATAAACATAAGTGGAATGTTAAAGCACACGTGCTACACAGTTAAGTGGTTGACAATGTCAATTAGGTAACATAAAAAGCGTCACTGAAATTCCTGGGAAAACACCGAGGAGCACGCACACCCAAGGCTTAGGAAGCCCAAGACACATGATTAGCATAAATGACGGCAGCTGAACAGTCACATTTGAAAGTTAACACCATGGTTTATAAGTTTAAAATACAGATACCAAGTACTATTTAAATTGGTCCTCACATACCATTTTTTTCTTTATTCCAAGCTCCTAACAAAGGGATCAATTCAAAGACAGGAAAGGCAAAGAGGCTAAGGGCAATTTGTGTTTGTACAGGTGGTTCAGGAAACAAAAAAAGAATTCTAAATAAAATCATACCTGACATTAATAAAATGCTGCAAATATTATTAAAACCTGATCTTTTTTGGTTGAACGCATCAATGTTAGTTTTTTTAATGTGCCATGTATATAGGGAATTACATGCTGATACATATTACAATATTCACTTAGCCACTGGATATTCAAATATTTCTCGTAAGAAATTTCTTAATGTTCGTTTTCAATTTCATTTAAAAAAAAAAAGTTAATTATCACCCATATATTTGGGGTCCACAGCATTTAAGCCAAGCCTGAGAAGATACATGCAGACATCTTTCAGGTATTATACTATTTAGAGACCACTTAACTGGTTTCAACAGGTTTCTAAAGTGTAATGATTTATAAACCCTTTTTAAGACAACAGACTCAATTTATTGGTGTCATTCCAACTGTGTTTCACCACGTTCATACATCTGAAGTTCTAAGTACATGTGTATGTGTGTACAAGTGTGTATGCATCACATGTGTGTGTACTTTCTAAAAATCCCCCAGCTCTGCAAAGTAACAAACTTCACAAGTGTATGCCTGGTATGTTATCTGTGAACTAACCTGTTCTCTTTCAACTCTCCTCTTTTCTTCTTCTGCCCGTCTCCTCTCCTCTTCTTCTTTGCGCCTTCTCTCCAAATCCTCTAGACGCCTCTTTTCTTCTTGTTCTCTCCTTCGCTGTTCACGTTCCTGCTGCCTTCTAGCTTCACGCTCTCTCCTTTGTTGCTATGTAAGTAAAAATATATAATTATCAGGGATCTTCCCGCCATCTTTCTCATGATGTTATAGTGTGCTGATCAGTCAGTCACAGGTGGACACTAATGAGGTGAGGTTCATGGGCCCCATATCTACTGGCCAATTATTTCCACACTGCCCCTCAGACCCATAAGTAAGGGCTTCCTCATGAATGTTGGTCAAAAGTATTGTGATTCTGTGAATCCTTATAGGGTTTAATTTCATTTTGATAACAATTATTCCCCACTGCTCACTGCACCACAGCAATTAGGGGACAGAAAATTCTTTATTCGTGGAGATCATTAATAGGGTTATGCAGGACCCTTAAGTCAGAAGAAAAATACATTAAGAGAAAGAAATAAAGGGAAATAGAAATACAGCAAAGAAAGACAAAGAATTTAAAAAAGGAAAAAAAGAAGCACACATCAGGAAAATGAGGAACTGACATCAACAAGAATAACTAGGACCACTATTATTAATAAAAGTATCTCAGAAACTGCTACTGAGCAAATGCTTACTACTATGTGCGTGGCACTATGCTAAGTATTTGATATTCCTTTTCCACTTATTTTATCTCATATAATTCTCCTAACAACCCAAGGAAGTCATTATTTCATCCCTGCTTTACAGGAGCGAAAGCAGGTTCAGAAAAGGTAAGTGACTTGCCCAAAGTCACACAGCCAGCAAGCCCCCAGCTGGAAGAGCTGCTCTGCCTCTACGGCCCATACATACTCTTAACCACCCTCTACCCTGCATCCCATCAACAGGTGTAAAAGTTTTTACTGAATCACCAGACTCACTCAGCCTTTCTAAATCCAGACTGGTTATAGAACAGAGCAAGATGACATGCCAGGCACATGATGACAACTCACTCTTCTAGCTCAAGGCTGTCTGCCAGTAAAGCACAAGCTAGACTCTGGACTCTCTGGGATAATAAAAATGTTCTGTCTCTGCACTGCTCCGTAGTCACTAGTCACATGTTGCTAATGAGCACCTGAAATATAGCTAGTATGAATGAAAAACTGAGTTTTTAATTTTGTTGCACTGAAGTTAATTTTAATTTAAATGGCCAAATGTGTCTAGTGGCTACTGGGTAGCAACAACTCTAGAGGATGCACAGCCGTCAAATTTCCCAGACACAGAAAGCCAATAATATTAACACAAACTTTATTTGTGACACTAAAATTAACCATTAAACAAGAAAGCTTAGGGTAAAGCTATCAGGGATATTAGACATATTTATAATGGATATACAAAGTACATATTTATTATAGTTTAAGTATTCCTTCTGGGTCTTCCCACCACTCTCAACTAGTATTTAATCTGAAATCCAACACTTAAAAACGATGCCGTAAGAAATGTAAAGTAGTATCTTTCATCTGGAATAACTGGATAGCAACAATGATTTGGTACTCCAGTCTCTCTCACCTGACTACTATCCCCCCATTATTCTCAGTGAAGTTCTGAGTCTGCTTTTGGTCCTGCCTCTCTCATTATATGGGTTTTCAATAGGGGAAATCTCCTTTTCCCCCATTCTCTGCTCTTCGAATTCAATACACAAAACTCATCAGCTTCCCATGGGTGGACATGGGGTCATAAAATGAATGATGTTCCTGCTCTAGCGTCTAAAAACTACAACTTTAATGGCTATGCCATCTTTATTTATCAAGGTGTTATTACTCATCTCACTTTTTGTTTGTTCCACTGGGTTTCTATGGACCTATCACAAATAATCTATAAAGTGTCTTGCACTACCGTAAGACTCCTTTCAACACGGTTGAAGAAATCAGGTATTCTTTCTTTATTTTTGGATACTGACTGTTTTCCAGTCATCCTATATTTCTGTCCACAAACTTCCCGGGAATCCTTGTCATCTTCTTTCTTACTTTGCTGGAACACATCCTCCAGCAGCTTCTTGAGAAGAGAGAGGAAGAGGCAAAACGAAACAAAACGAAACAAAAAAATCTCTGGGAACTTTGCGAAATTGTTATTTACCCTAACATGCTATACACAATTTCCGCTGAAGAAAATTAACATTCCCTCCGAGTTTCGAAGGCATTGCTATGTCATCTTCTAGTTTCTGATGTTGCTCCTAGAAATTCTGAGACCATTCAGATTCTTGATACTTAGTACAGGACCCATTCCACACTCTTCTACCTGCTCCCAACTTCAGCTTCTAGGATCCTCTTTTCATCCTCAATATTCTAAAGATGATGATGTATGTATACATGTATGTATGTGCACATACACAACAATGTATGTGCCTTTGTGTGAGCCCTTTTTCATTCATGTGCTGGGTATTCAGCGAGGCTTTCAATCCAGAAACTCGTATTTCTTAGTTCTGGAAATTTTGCTTAAATTATTCCTGTATGTTCTTTCTGTAGTATTCACTTCCTAGAACATCTATTAAATAGAAGTTGGACATCCTGGATTGATTCTGTAAGTTTTCCTTTTGTCCTATTATCCACCAACTTGTCTTTTCTCCCCCACTTTCTGGGAGTGTTCATTTAAAAAAAAAAAAAAAAAAAAAACTCAAGAATTCCTTCTTAATTTCTGAGTATTCTTGTTCCATAAATACAGTAGCTTCACTTTCCAAGGATAAGGTCTTGTGTCTGTTCATGTGTATATGTATATATGTAGGCGATGCTTTGCTCTGTTCCCCCACTGTCTCTATATCCTTCAAGTTATCTTTCCTATTTGTTTCCAAATCTCTCATGTTAGAGATTTTTCTCGGTGTCTGGTAATCTTGGCTGTCCATTTACATTTAAGATCCTAAAATGCAAACTATAAGGACTGTATAGACAAATAGCACCTGGCAACTACTTAGCAACAGAGTAAGGTGATTATGATTCACCCTGATCATTTCTCTGGGGCCTTATTTCCTTTGGGCTGGTCAGTTATCTCCAGAGAGAAATCGTCACAATATTCTGGGAATCCTTCCGATATCCTATGGGGTTGAGGAAAGGGTGTATGAAAAAGATACAGCATTTGTAATAAGTGTGTCTGCAACCATTTTGGAAGCTGAGTGAAGTGAGCATGCTTGCAGTCACAATGATTAGTATTTACATTTTCACTTAATGCCCTTGTTTTAGTTCATCTTTCGCCACACACACAGTTTTTTCCATGTTCCCGGTCTCTGTTGTTCACTTTTCCCAGGTAGTATATATCTGCACCTGCTGGGGGCAAGGGATGCTCAGTACAGAAGCTGCACAAGACAGGGCAGTCTAACTGTGCATGTTCGTACGTGTGCATACTCTCTCTGTATATATGTACATATGTCAACATAATTACATTTTATTCAATTAATAAAAATGTATAAATTTAATTCAAAATACACTATCAAAGAAAAAATAGCAAGCAAACAACATCTTACAAACAGGATATGCTATATAAAAAGTTCAACTGTCAACTGAAACCTTCTGAGAGGCTTTTTCTTTTTAAATTTCAGGTGATACTACCATACCTTTGGTTACTAGATCAACACAAAAGAGACTCTAAACGTCTTGAAAGCAGGAACCATGTCTTATCTCTTTTTTTTCCCCTATAGTAAATATCACACATTACCTTCAGAAGATAAATTCAATACTTTTTATATTTGAATCTAACCTTTATACCTAGCATATGACATCCAAAACAGAAACTGCTGTGAATTTACCCAACACTTAGCATTTAGAGTGATGACAGACTCAGGAATCCATTCAGATCTCTAGGTCCTACGAAATCCAATCAAATCCTAAGGCAATCCTTTCAAGATCACCAAGTAAGAGCACAAAGTCTTGAGATTTAATTATTACTCTGGGTAGTGCCTCATACTAAAAAAAAAAAACAAAAAACAAAAAGCAAAAAAACCACCTCCTTTATGCCTCCAGATATTGTATAAGGTCCTCTAAAGTACTCACTCTAAGGTACCTCTGGTACTCAAATTAGAGCTCTCAAGCCCAGTGGTTCATTTTCACATAGGCTTAAATTTGAATGAGCCCTTCCTTTCCAGAGATACACACAAGACTACAAACAACTAATCCATCTATTTGAGAAATACTTGTTAAGCACCACAGATATACAAAGATGAATTAGAAACAGCTCCTGTCCTTCAAATCTTGCAGGTCAGGTAAGTCACATACCTTTAAAAAAAACGTAGAAGACAATGTGGAAAGTGGTAAATCTCCCAAGACTATCCCACTAAGCAAGTCCTGGTTAGTGAGACCAAATAGTTAAGAACAATAGCTAAGGCAAAAAAAAAAAAAAAAAAAAAAAGGACAGTTACCGACTTCTCTTCCACATTATATTCTAATAGTTGAAGTGGTAAACTAGATGGAGAGCAAGAATTTAAACTACCAACCATAAAAACCACTACATTCAGAATAGGCCCTCAATTTGGAGGTAACTGGGGGCACTAAGAGGAATCATTAAAAAATTAAGAAAGCCCTTAATATCTTAATATGTAATGTGAAAAGCTGGCCTTTTGCATTAGAACTTCAACAGAAAATATCAAAAACTGAAACATACACAGCATCAACAAAATAACATCGGTCTGTACTGTTAACCTTATGCTTATGATTGCAAATAAAGCCCAGGGAATTTTAACGAACATGCTTCTTCAGGCTTACCCAACTAAGAATGATAAACATGATACAATCTTTTGAAGCTTTTACAAACTGATGTAATTTATTTTCTTAAATTATCCTTTCTTTAAAAACAAAATCAAACAGACAGAAAAACTGTGTGATGTCCTAACGTGATCATCAAATCTCTCAAACTATACAGATTTTATTACTTAAATTTTCCCAAGCGTGCCTAAGTAAATATATACTTTTCCAACTAAGCTTTAATTATCTAAGTTCCTATTCTAGTTTGGTATTTAAAAGCAAAGCTTTCATCTCACAATTCTAAAAACTTTTCTAAATAGAATTATACTAGTAATAGTGAGATCTAGTTAAATACACTCCACTGGATTTATTGGCTTCAGTGGAAACTAATATATTTTGATAAACCAGTTAATTCTTTGGACTCTGCTATTTCCAAGAACTTCTGTGGTCATATTACTACACAGATATACCATCAACCCTTGACTTTTTTTATTTGCAAGTTCTGATGAAGCTACAGTGGAGAACTATTCGTTTCTTCCCCATCTTTAGGTAATAAATCACGTATGAGGAATTAAACTCGCTACAAAATTTAACTGCAAATATAACCAAACACCAGACTGGGATGCCAAGAGAATATTTAAGAACTTGTAAGGAGTTCTTAAAAGCAAGCCAGCCACCTTCTGCATACCGACTGAGCTGCTAGCTTGACAGAAAGCAAGGCCTTAGCTGTAGGGGCACTGGCATGCCAGGACACTATGATTACTGTGTATATTAAAGCTGGAACTATTTTTTTAAGAAAAGTAGCATGTGCTAACATGTACTCCTAATGTTAGATACTAATGGCTTGCAAAACAAAGACCTTTTCTGTAGGAAAGGAGGAGTGAGAAAATGGTTGTTATTTCTTTAAAATACATGGCAACTGCTGGAAGGTGCTTCAGAGTAAACGAGTTTACTGCCTTCCTTCTAAATTTCAGAACCAAAGAAACGCATAATGCATGCATGGCACAGTTTATTAATTTTTTACTAAGAAACTTTTATGTTTTCCTAGTGTTACAATTTAATATCAATACTAATCCCATTTCACACAGAGTTTTTTTTCTCTTGCTTCCCTTTGTTTTTAATGTCTTCTACTTCCACCGCCCCTCTAAAATTTAACTTTGAGATTTGTAGAAATCACTTTGGGATTTTGTAGGAATGACAGAAATAAATGTTACTCTGTGTCCTCTTGGTGTAAGAAAGGCTAAAAGAAACTGCTGGTGCTCACACTAACATTTACCCTCAGTTGAGAAAGCAGACTTTCCAAAATCACAAAGTGACAACTGAGAGTCCAGGGGTAAAGGCTCTGAAAGGAAAGATAAGAATTTTTTTTAAATACCAGCTAAAAGACTCTGAGATAGGAAAGACCTGAATATCCTATCAGTACTGTTCAAGAATAGAAAGAGAATTACAAGTGGCAGAAAACGAATCAGGTTTTCTCCAGGACACCATCTTGTTTAATATTTTTATTTTCTTTTACTCTTCTTTTATTTTTTTATTAAACAGAGATGGGGTCTTGCTATATTCCCAAGCTCATCTCAAACTCCTGGGCTTAAGTGAGCATCCCATCTCGACCTCCCAAAGTGGCTGGGATTACAGGTGTAAGCCATCATGCCCAGACTATTTTTATTAAACTTAGACAAAGAACAAAGAAAACATGCTAACCAAATGTGTGAATGTCATGAAAGTACAGAGAACAGACAGATGATGCCAAATCATGATTCAATTAAAAAAAAAAAAAAGAGCACAAAACTATTGGGATAAAATGACGCCACAATTAAGTAAGCTTCATTTTTCCTAAAAAGCAAATAAATACTAGATGGAAGAAAAGGTTGGCTTGGGAAGAAAATGCAAAAAAAAATTTAGCTAGACCCAAAGTCTTTTATAAGCCAAAGGTGTGATGATGCTCTAAATAGGAAAAGTAGTATTAAAACTTTTTGGCTGGGTGCAGTGGCTCGTGCCTGTAATTCCAGCATTTTGGGAGGCTGAGGCAGGTGGATTGCTTGAGCCCAGGAGTTAGAGACAAGCCTGGCCAACAATGGTGAAACCCCATCTCTACAAAACAAAAAATACAAAAATTAGCCTAGTGTGCTGGCGCATGCCTGTAGACCCAGCTACTAGAGAGGTAGAGCCAGGAGGATCACTTGAGCCCAGGTGGCAGAGGGTGCAGTGAGCAGTGAGCTGAGATTGCACCACTGCACTCCAGCCTGGGTGACACAGCAAAACCCTGTCTCCAAAACAAAACACCTTTTTGAGGGAGGAAGAAAATTATCCTTTTCTGAATCTCGATAATTCACTTAGAGTAAACTGACAAAATATGAGTGTACCCAGAAGAGAAGGACCCAGGGAGCACAGTCACACACACGAAGAGCAGCGGGGAGGGGCAGGGAAGAAGTGCTGAGACTCTCAGTACGAACTTGGCTGCATGAGCTCAGCATTCTCCCCTTTTCCTTCTTGGAAGCATCCAAACAAAACAAAAACCTCATTTTCAGCAAAACTGGGAGACAAACTGCAAAAGAGCTGCAAGGACTTCCAAAGGAGATCCAGTTCACACAGGAGACGAGGAGGCAGAGAAGCAAAGGAGGGCGATACCAGCAGCAGCAGTTATCAGAGGGCACCAAGGGAGATGGAAGGTGGGAGTGTATATATTTCTTAAAGATGAAGGACCTATGAAGGGCAAAAGCACCCTCCCTCACCTGCAAAAAGGGTGCAGAGACAGGAGTATGTGGATGGCAGGAGAAATCCCCAACCCCAGTGGGCCTGATTTTGTGGCATCTGCACTGTGTTTGCCCACAGCCTTTACTTTCTGGATCACGTTTTGCCAGTCTGCTGATAGATAACAGTTATCTCCTTTCAGTTTTAATATCTTATGAGTGAGGCTGACCATCTTTACTTACTTTGTTCATAAAGTAATCTCTGTTCCTCAAACAGTTCTGACTAAATCCTTATTGCCAATAAAGGGCTACGAACCAATTATGGCTCAAATAGCCCTCTGTATCCACAGCTTCCACATTCACATGGATTCGACCAACCTTGGGTCAAAAAATATTTGAAAACACTGCATCTGTACAAACTTTTTTGGTCATTATTCCCTAAATAATACAGTATAACAGGTATTTGCATGGCATTTACATTGTACTTGGTATTAAGTAATCCAGAGATGATATAAAGTACAGTCATGTGTTGCTTAACAACAGTGATATGTTCCTAGAAATGGCGTCGTTAGGTGATTTCTTCCTTGTATGAACATCATATAGTGTGCACACACAAACCTAGACGGTACAGCCTATCACACACCTAGGCCATATGGTGTAGCCTATTACTCCTAGGCTACAAACCTGCACAGCATGGTACTATACTGAATATGCTAAGTAACTGCAATACAATGGTAAGTAGTTGTGTATCTAAACACAAAAAACGTACAGTAAAAACATGCTATAAAAGATTACAAATGCTATCTCACCATGAATAGAGCTTGAGGGGCTGGAGGTTGCTCTGGGTGAGTCAGTGAGTGAGTGGTGAGTGAGTATGAAGACTTTGGACATTAGTGTACACTACTGTAGCCTTCATAAACACTGTGCATTCAGGCCATACTAAATTTATTTTAAAATGTTTTTCTTTCTTCAATATTAAATTAATCTTAATGTAATTTTTTCGTACTTTAACTTTTAAATTTTATTCTTTTGAGTTTAATACACAAACGTTTCATATAAATCTGTACAAAATATTTTCTTTCTTTAAATTTCTGTCCTATAAACTTTTTCCTAATTAAAATTTTTTAGCTTTAAAAATGTTTTTGTTAAAAAGTAACACACAAACATACACAATAGTCTAGGCCTACACAAGGTGAGGATCCTCAATATCAGTATCTTCTCCCTCTACATCTTGTCCCACTGGAGGGTCTTCAAGGGCAAATAACATACATAAAGCTGTCAGCGGTCATCTCCTATGATCACAATACCTTCTTCTGGAATTCTCCTGAAGGACCTGCCTAAGGCTCTTTTGCAGTTAACTTGGTTTTTAATATGCGGAAGGAGTACACTCTAAAATAATGATTAAAAAGTATAATAAATACATAAACCCAGTAACATATACTGTATATAATTGTATGTGCTATACTTTTATACAACCAGCAGTGCAATACATGAGTTTACACCAGCATCACCACAATCACGAGTAACAGGTTGCGCTACAACACATTACACGTTACAATGGCTATGATGTCACTAGGCAATAGGAATTTTTCAGCTCCATGATAATCTTATGGGACCACCATCATACATGTAGTCAGTTGTTGACCAAAACGTTGTTATACAACATATGACTATATATGGAAGCAGTGCACAGGTTATATGCAAATAGTAGGCCACTTTATATCAGGGGCTTGGGCATCTGCAGTTCTGGTATCCATGGGAAGTCCTAGAACCAAACCCCCAAATATGGGATCACTCTATTCCCAAATTACCTTCCTCGGACCTGGAGTGTAAATAAAGCTTAATTACCCAGGCTAGTAACAAGCAGCTAGCTGACCAAAAATCCAAACCAGTGGAATTCTACTCATGTGACTTTTCCCATTCCAGTATTTTCTTAATCTTTCCTAATTAAGAAGCTCAAAGAGATGACCCTGAGTTTGAACATACACTGAAAATCCATAATGCGCTAATCAAAACATGTCAAGTACAAAATTCTTGTTTTCACAGACATTCACTAGCATCTACTTAGCTTATAAAACAAAATGACTTTAAAATTTCAGCTCTTCCCTGTGAGCCATTGCTCACCTTCGCCTTCTACCATCACTCACCTACACCACCTACCACATGCAGAGGCTGGATAATGGATACTCATCTCACTAGTGACAGCCTGAAAGACATTTCCAGTGCCTGTGTTACAAATGAGTGCTAACTTGATCTGGTCCTTGGCACTTCAAGTTATAAACCACCAAAGTAATCTATGCCACCTGCTTAAGGAAAGTACAGGCCAAGATCAAAAAAAGACAGTGGAAAACAAAACTTCAAGAAACAACTAGAAACAGCCAGAGTCTGAAAACTCAAGCATTCTAATATAGTAAATACAGTCAATATGCAACTTGAACAGATCTCTGAACTCATTCAAGATTTATTACGTTCAAAGAACATTGAAAAGAGTCTTAACGAAAAGACTACAAGGAATTTGCAAATTAGCTACAAAAAGCATTATATAAGCAGCAAAGTTGTCCCTACTACAGAGGAACGTATGTCCTGTTTTCTTCTAAAAGTCCTAGCTGAATATTTGCAGGCTCCTTAGTTCAGCAGGCACGATTTTTCTAAACAAGCGGCAAATTATAAAGAGTTTTCAGAATCCAGACTACAAATACACAAAGTGTATGAAAGATTCCATGCCAAAATGTGCTGTTAAATTAGTAGGATAATATTTAATAGCATGTGTTGCTACTTAATAGGTTAAATTCCACTGGATAATATCAATACAGGGCTTTACTGTTGTTGGGCCATTTTTCTGGGGGAAAAAAGGTAAAACAATAATGTCTGTGAATTAAATAAAAACAGAAATGATAATGAATGAGAAATTTGGACCTGTGAGGTATGCAGCAGGAGTCAGTCAAGAAAAGAAAATCAAAAGACTCTTCTGACCCCCAGGTGAAATAGCCATGTTTTGGTCAATAATGAACTGCATATACAATGGTGGTCCCATGAAATTATAATATCATATTTTTACCATACTTCTTCTATGTTTACATATACGAATACTTACCATTGTGTTACAACTGCCTACAGTATTAGGCACAGTAACATGCTGTACAGGTTTGTAGCCTAGGAGCAAGAGGCCACACCACAGTCTAGGTGCATAGTAGGCTGTACCATCTAGGTCTGTGTAGGTACACTCTATGATGTTCCCACAAATGACGGATCACCTAATGATGCATTTCTCAGAATGTATCCCCATCATTAAGCGACCCATGACTGTATAGGGAAATAATATATTTCTGTGCATTAAAAACGTGAAAGCTGTAAGGTAACCATATTACCAGTGTTAGTAATATTAATGAGTTAAATGAGCAGGTGGTGTAAAATGTACTTCTCCACCAGCGGACACTACAACTTCCAGGTTCAAATTGTTTTCTGCATCCCTTAGTGTGTGTGTATGTGCGTGTGTGTGTGTGTGTGTGTGTGTTTGGCTTAAACCAGTAAAAATTTATTTTCTGACAGTTCTGGATGCTGGAACTCTGATATCAAGGTGTGAGCAAGGCCATGTTCTCTCTGAAGGCTCTACGGAAGGGTCCTTCTTTGCCTCTTCCTAGCTTAGGTGGTTGCAGGCAATACTGGGCCTTCCTTGACTTGTAGACCATCATTCCCATCTTGCCTCCCTTGCCACGCGGCACTCTTACTGTGTTTCTGCCTCTATGTCCAAACCTTATCCTTTTTTTTTTCTTTAATTTTATTTTACTTTAAGTTCTGGGATACATTGCAGAACTTGGTTTGTTACATAGGTAAACGTGTGCCATGGTGGTTTGCTGCACCTGTCAACCCGTCACCTAGGTATTAAGCCCTGCACGCATTAGCCATTTGTCCTCATCTGCATCCCCTACTCGAGTATACCTAAGGTTAAAGCATTTAGAAAAAAAAAAAAAACTTTCATCTGAAAAAGTCTGAAGTTTCAGAAAAATATGCACATACAAACTGGGACCCAGAGGCTGAGAGTAGAAAAGCAATCAGGTCAATCCTGAGCAAGCCAAATTAAACCATAATGCAAAGACTTCACAAAACTGGTCTGATGCCATCTTTGGGACACCTGCTCTGCATCTAACACAGTATGTTGATGAGTAACTGTGGGGCAGATCCTTAAAGTTTTCACAAGGAAGGAAAACATTTCTAAGGCCTCAAGGAATGTGAAGGCCTGCCAGTCCAAAGCGTAAGCTTTCTTTCACAAGTTATGTAAACAGCTGTGCCAGGGGATAAGTATTACCCCAGGAAGCTACAGAGGATATTCCTCTGAGTGGCTAACTACCAGTATAAATGCAGAAAAAGACCGACCAACTTGTACATTTTCCTTTTGCTACCTCTTCTAGCCGTCGCCTCTGTTCTTTCTGCTGCTCAATCCGCTTCTGTCTCTCTGCCAGCAGTTGCCTTTTATATTCTTCCTGCTCCCGGAGCTGTTGCTCCTGTAGTAACTGTTGTCTCCGAAGAGCCTCGGAACGTTCCTTGTTCTCCTGCTGCAGTCTCAGGAAATCTCGACGAAGAGTAGACTCACCAGGCACGTTCACAATGGAACTGTTGGAGAAAGCATAGCTTTCAGGGGTGTGCACCAATCACACTGTCCTATAAGTGAGACAGCAGCACCAGCATACTATTCCATTTCTACATTCATTCTCTGAGTTCCTCTGACTCCAGGGAGACAACTAATACATCCACAGAAATGACTATATCTACAATTCAATAGTCCCATATCTTCTTTTATTTATTTAGTAAATATCTTAAAATGCTGTCCTAGATGTTTGCTTGACAAGGCATTTCTATTTAGGATTCTCATAACAATTCAAACTCAGTAAAAGGAAAGCTTGAAATCACCTTCTTTGATTTCACTAGTCCTTTAACCACTTTTCTTTTCTTCAGTAAACAGAACCATCAGACCACTCTTCAGTGTTTACACCATTCCTTTGTCTTTGTCTGGTCACCCACCAAGCCCTGTCATAATTCCCTCCCACTTTCTTATTTCCAGGTCAGCAGCTGAGCCCAAGCAGGTCCTACGAATTAACCACTGCACAGATTAATTAAACACACCCTTCCTAGCTGATCTCCCCACCGAGTTACTTCTCCACTGCCACGGCATCCAGAGCAGCATGGCAAACATATCTCCTTAAATTGCCTTTTTCGTCATACAGTGCTCCTCCTATTCAAAAACAATTACATTGCTCATGAAATCAGTTCAAATTCCTCTGAAATTCTTAGTCCAAAATGGATTAAAATCTCTCCTACATAAGAAGAAAAAGAGATTATGAAGTAGCTTCAATAAATTCTCTCTCTTCCAAGTCCCATTCTCTGGCACATGACTCTCCACAGGTCTCTTGAGATGCCCTTCCACCCTCCCTTTGTTCACTTCATCAGCCACATACTGCAGCATGGACAACTGCCAGGCACACCCATCATTACAATCCAAAAATCCTCTGTTCTCTGATTCATCAGTTATTATGAGGTTCATGCAACCAATCTAACTCCTTAACCTCCTGCTTTACTGAACCTTGGGGAGCCAGAGATAAACTAAAACACAGACCGTAAAATAAGTCAGGACACACACAGTCCTGCTGGTCCATGGGTGGAACAATTCTCTGTGTGTAGCCATGTTCTATATACCACCAGAAATGGTGTTCAATGGCACCTTCACGATCCATGGCTTCTGGAACAATAAATGCTGGGGCACTCTCCCCTGCCCAGGCCCACACATTTTTCAGTGACTGGGGAAGGGGACACAATACAACCCTTGGTAAAGAATCACTGGGTAAGAGGATCCAGGGAAGAAAAATGTTTATAGGAATATGTCAATAATAGAGAAGAATGGAAGACAGTAAGATGCTGTCTAAGTAATTTAAGATTCTTTGTACCACACAGGAGTCTTCTGAAATCCTGGCACAACATAAAACTTAATCCCTTCATAAAGCAGGATACTGAACAGTGGCTTCGTGGTTACCTTGGCTCTCCTTCCTGTTCAGGCACTTCCTCCTCTTCCTCCTCACTCCCACTGTACTCATACTCAGTTTCATCTATGAAGAAAAGGACAAGATAAATGGGACAGTTCACAAGTCCTGACACATGCCTGTTCAGACAAGCATCTCCAGGAGCATCATGGCAGAAAATAAACAAGTTCCCTGTGAAAACAGCAACTTGTATAGAGGATTTGGGGAGGAGGGGCTAGACACCACATTCTCATAGTGACAGCATCTACTCGCTGGTCAGCCTTACTCCCCATAGAAAAGTTGATTCCATGGCATTCGAGCCAACCTTGTATGGGGATGCACTGCTGAGGAGGTACAGGACCACGAGAGGGGATCCAGAGCCCCTGACACACGAGAAAAGAACCCGAGGGCACTAGCAAATTCACCAAAATCCACTTTGATGGCAAAATTCAAAAAGATATGTAACTGCTGAAACTAAGGCAACCAAGAGAATTTATTTGCTCATTTTTTGCAATTAAGGATCCACGGAGAGTGCAGCAGAGAGAAAAGCCTGGGAGATGGACACAAAGTGAAACATTAACTAGGTACAGGAAAAACAAGCCAAATGTACCCACAAACAAACCAGGCAAAACCAGGGAAAACTAATTAAACCATATAGCAAAAGAATGAGACTAAAATTTGCTCTACTTAGGCCAGACTTCAAACAAACAAAAGTTTCAACATCAATAACTCATTTTCAGTTCTACAGGTTTTAGACAGTTTTCTCAAAAGGCCATTTTATTGGTCCCTTCACTTAATGTCAATATCCAACTTTCAGTGAGCACTTTCACTCCAGAAATCAATCAAAAAAACCAGACGGGTTGAAGAGATTTAAAAGCAAAGTCTAGACATAAACACCTCTATTTTTTTCAAAGATATACAAGATGAAAATCAGGCTGGGCGTGGTGGCTCCCGCCTGTAATCCCAGCACTTTGGGAGGCCGAGGTGGGCAGATCACGAGATCAGGGGTTCAAGACCAGCCTGACCAACATGGTGAAAGCCTGTCTCTATTAAAAATACAAAAATCAGCCGAGTGTGGTGGTGCATGCCTGTAATCCCAGCTACTCAACAGGCTGAGGCAGGAGAATCACTTGAACCTGGGAGGCGGAGGTTGCAGTGAGCCAAGAACGCACCACTGTACTCCAGCCTGGGTGACAGAGCAAGATTCTATCTCAAAAAAAAAAAAAAAAAAAAAAAAAAAAGATGAAAATCAGTTTCCTGGTTTTTAAGTGCCTGGGCAATTAAAATATGGTTCCATAGAAATTTGTCAGTCTACACATATAACATAAGCTCTTCTGTATACTAGACCATCAAAGCTATTTTAATAGACTATACTAGCTTCAAAGGGAAATTCCAGCTTAAATAACCTTTAGAATCCTTAAAATAGGTACTCTGCTATGTTTATAATTTTATACTACAAATTACTAATTATTGACAAGAGGCTGATGGTATCTGGAAGGTAAACCCAAAAAGAAAATGAAGAAGTCACCGTGACTTGAAGACTGAAAGGAAGGGAAGGTGCTCTGCTGTTTCCATCTGCAAAATGTGGATGATGAGGAAAACGTGAGATGATCCAAGGTATCTGGCAAATGTTCCATGAACTTTAGCTATTATTACTAAGTAAAGTCATGGGAAAATGATCCAATATGCAAATAATTTTTTTCCTAAACAGCGCTTCCATGTCAAATGAGAGTTAAGGAAAAAAAGTCTTGTTTTCAAGCTTTAGTTAACTGTGTTACAAGTGCATAGCTTAATGTACAAAGCCTAATTACTTTTATAACTAAGTATATCAGAAGGAAAAAGGTTATTCTGAACATCAATGATGACTTAACTATGAATACCAGTACAGGCAGAAAGGCCTCCAGACTTTGACCAATTCTTTTACTGCCTTGAACCTGCTCTTCTTAGTTTCTTCTCTGACCTTGAAATTTGAACCAAAAAGTAATATGATACCAGTTATCCAAGTGTTGTTCTATAAAGTTATTATAAGGACCCACAAAAGAGAAAGATGAATGTAAGCTAGCAGCCTCAGAGAAGATGGTTTAGTAAAGATGGTGATGATGTTTGAACTGCACCTCGCTGGACAGAAGGAAAACGGAGAGCATTCCAGGAAGGTGGGCAAAGTATGTGCAAAGACATAAAACAAAGATACTGGGAACAGAAAAGAACCTTCACTATTTAGCAGAAGAGCATGCTTGTGCTGTGCATGCTACTTAAAAAGCAAAGTTGTCTGACTATGCATGTGGCCCATGCTACCACACCACTTGTAATAGAGTAGAGCAGTAAAAAAACCCTGAGCGGGGGTTCTTGGGCAGGAGAATTATACAGAAACACACTGATGGTGATGCTCACAGCAGATGCTCAATAAACCCCAGTGAAATATGCCATGAACACATCCATAATGAAGTAAAATGGGCAGCAACAATGATGTGACCCTTGGGAACAAGAAAAGCATCCCATCGCAATGCCTATCTATTTGCTGTAAGCTTGGTGACACAACACAAAGCTCCAGCCAACTCCACCTGGAGCCAGACTGGACTCCAGGCCTAAGCACTGAACTGCAAGCAGAGAGAAACCATGCAAGCAGAGAGAAACCATGCAAGCACTGGCCAAGTGAGCACTCTCATAGCTGGGAAGGGAGTGACCTATTCTAGTTGGCAAGAACCTAAACATAAAAATTTTAAAGGATGAAAACAAAAACAGGCTTAGTACCTTTCTCGCCTCTCTTCTTCCTGGTACGATCTATATGATCCTTAAGCTGGATTCTAACTTGCCTTTCATTTGGCTGATCCCTTATAAAAGGATGTTTCAAAAGCTGCTCTGTAGAGGGCCGCTGCATGTAATTCTTCACCAGGCACCCTTCTATAAAACTAAAAAATTTCTTCGACCTGTAAGAAGTGAAAAAGATCATCAAATTTCCACCACAAAGAGTAAAGATCCAAAATATCAGTAACTCACAAGCCTCAACATAAAGAAGAGCTTCAGAATTCACTGTGAACATTCTGCAAATGCATAGGAATAATGTATGAAACATAAATAGGAACTCAGGACTGTTGACGATCAGGAGCATTAATTTAGCACAGTTTAAGTGGTGCATCCTATCACTAACAACACACCACAAATAGGGAGCTAACAAGGAAGTCAGATTTAAATGAACTGGATTTAAATCTAATATTGCACATTAATCACTTAATTAACAGGAGTGGTGGCAGCAAGGGGGTAAAGGGAGGTCTTTGATAAAATGAAGGCAGACGGGACAGATGTCTGGTACCTAGAAGACAGACAATGAGATAAGAAAAGGAGCAGAGTCCATGACGAAATGCTGGGTCTCTTGAACCTGTTAATTTGACATTTCAAACAGAGTTCCAAACTGGTTGATTTGTCAGTTCCCTCTGTTTAATCTACAAAGGTGGAAATTACAGTTGTTGGTTTTTTTGGAGGGATGGGGGGAAGAGATGAATCTGTCACCTACATTTGCCATACTAGCCACTTTTACTTCTTCCTGTTTCTCCATGCCCAGCTCATGAGGACCATGGCCCTAGCCTTGGTCAAGACACTCTTACCTATCACCTATCCTATTTTTTGAGACTCATCTCAAGAATCACCACTTCTGGTAAATCTTCCTGGCAACACTCTACCCTATGTGTCCCCAAGTTAGGAGCCTTTCTTCTGTGGTTATCTGCTTTTAACAGACTGCATGCTTTATGTTTCTGTCCCGCTGAAAGGTTGAAATGGTACACGTCAAAAACTGGTTCCTACATCTCAACCTGTAGGCAATGCTCAACACTAGGCATGCACACCACAATAGGTATGGAATAAATTTTTGTTGAATGAATGAGGTATTCTTCGGTCTTTAAAAATGTGAGTTAGAAAATTAGTTCACTCTTTCCACTTCACTGCTTTTAAGAATCACTTCTATTGTCTGGCATTTCCAGTAAAACTTACTTTTTTTCAATTCAACAAATACTTATGTATCAACTATTTGCATTTGTTTATGTCAGGCTCTGTAACACATACACATGGGAAATAAAGTGGAGAAATTTAGGTATACACAACAGTGGACATATATCAAACTTACAGAGGAAGAAAAAACCTGTTACAGTGGACTGAACAAGAAGAAAAAGTGGGATATTTGATATTCATATGGTAGGACAGAGAAGACAACATTCCAGACTGAAGGAATGATATGAACAAAAGTAGGGAAGTGTTAGAGAATAATGAGTTATTTTCTGAGGCTAGTATAAAAAGTGAAAAAGAATGGAAAAATAGGTTAGGGTCAGCTCAGAGTAAAGCCCTTAAAGTCATTCAAAGTAGCTGTTATTTTATTCTACGTTTAATGAGGAACATGGAAGATTCCACACAGTATAGTGAAATGCTTTAACACAGAGATAGTTCTAAGACCCAATGTCCACAAAGATCATTTGGGGGAGTTTACTGAAGATACAAATACCTGAGTCACTCCCCAGACCAGAAACTTTGAGGTTGGAGACATCAGTTAAAATATTCCAAAAGGATTCCTAAGCATTGTGCCCACAGACTAACATCTGGGAATCAATGATCTACAACATATTTCCTAAAGTCAAGAGTCAAGTTCTGCTGGCAGAAAGACACTGATCATCTTTTGAAAGCTATTTCTCAAAAAAACAGTAGAATTTACATCGGGTGGACAGGGGACAGCAATCACAAAGGAAGAAGGACTTTACGTCCATAATTATCTCATCCTTTTAGAACACTTGGGTAACATTAGAACAGAGATATAAATGGATGAAATATGACATCTAATCCAGTTTAAAGTTTGGTGTAAGAAAAGAACACAGGAAGCATTTATTGCTGTCTACCACTGTATCTTTGTATCACTGTATGTTGGACACATAGAGGTTAATACAGAACTATAGCTAATGGACAGAATAATCAGAGTGTGAGGTACCCCGAAGACAGCATTAACTTAGCAATCCTTCCAGTATAGACTTCTGTCAACAAAATCTGAGAGAGATAAAGAAAAGGGGAAAATGAGTACTACTTAATTAAAGCATGAACTGGATAGAGTTATTCCAGCTCCACAGCTGATTCCTTGGTGATGGTTTCCCTAGGCGTGACCACCCATGGATGTCCAGAGTTATGTCTTAATACAGAAGACTGACTGGAGCTAAAATCCTTACAACTCTGTGGCAATAAAAACCATTCTAAACACAGGTAAATGGAATTAGACAGCCACATGGAGACAAATGTGGTTAAAGACTGTATAAAAAATGAGAAAAATCCTGCCAGCAGAAGACAGAGGAGAAAGAACGGTGAAATGTGTTGGGGGCAAGGACAGTGAGATACAGGGAGAAGCATGAAGAAAACTGGTATGAAGATGGGTGTCAGCGTGCAACAATATAGGGGAAACAGAACTGCAAATCACCAGAAGGTGAGCAAACAAGAAAAAAAGCATAAACAGGAACAGCTAAAAAGCCAAACTCAGAATGGAAGCTTGACTCTGAGATGTTCTGCATATTTCAGAAGGACAGTCAAGAACCTAACAGGAGGCAGCATCAATTGGAAAACTAGTAAGAACTATTTCAAAAAAAAAAAAAAAGCCATATAGTAGGTGGGAATCAATGAGGCCGGAAAAACAGAAAGAGGAACACAAAAAGGAGGGAAGGCCATGCATGAAGAGCCAAAGTACAGACCAGAACAAACAAGAAAGGACCCAGAAAGAAATTCAGGAGGGGAAGAGGGGGAAAAATTCTCAGAAGAACCTGAAACACTGCTCTCTCTCTTCAAGATTTCACAACTAACCCAACAGCATGTTCCCACAACGCTGCAATCCTAACAGCTTTTCTCAGGGAAATTCATCCTCCTCTCTCTCTGCAGGTATCAGTACTCTGTTTGACAAATGTGTGAGAGTTACAAGGAGAAGGAAAAGTGACAGCCTAAGAAGATAAAACCATTCTGCTAATATGCTATTCTGAGATTAAAGCTGGTATGTCTAACTTCAATTTAAAAAAAAAATTACAGTAAAAGCCTCCATTAATTTTAAAATCCTACTACATCTGAAGAAATGCAAGTCAACACAGCTTTGTTTCTTTCTTTCTTTCTTTTTTTTTGAGACAAGAGTTTCGCTCTTGTTGCCCAGGCTGGAGTGCAATGGCGTGATCTCAGCTCACCACAACCTCTGCCTCCCAGGTTCCAGCGATTCTCCTGCCTCAGCCTCCCGAGTAGCTGGGATTACAGGCATGTGCCACCATGCCCGGCTAATTTTGTATTGTTTTTTAGTAGAGACGGGGTTTCTCCATGTTGGTCAGGCTGGTCTTGAACTCCTGACCTCAGGTGATCCTCCCGCCTTGGCCTCCCAAAACGCTGGGATTACAGGCGCGAGCCACCACGCCCAGTCGCTTTCCTTCTTTAATGGAAAAATGTTTAGAAGTATATTACACTTAAAAGAATGCCTAAATATTAAAATGGAACATTTGTCTTTAGACATGTTATAGTGTTTCAGGTGATTGTCACCGTTTTGTAATTAAGAGAGAATTTAACAAAAAAAATCTCATTTAAAAAAAATCAACGCATCTTTTAATTGGTGTTTTGGAGAACTGGCTCTTGTGTTCCCCAGAATTAGAAGGGCCAGAATTTTATCTCAGAGGAAAGTATAACTAAAAAGAAACAATTTAAAAAATAAGGGAAAAGAACAACAAAAAAACCATACATAGCTTACCATTTTTTTGACTTCAGCCGGGGAGGAGGGTTTCTGGGAATGAGAAACAGTGCTCTCATTGGATGCATGTCACAGAGAGCTGGGGAGAGGAGACGGTCGTGTCAGTATGGCACTTATTTTACTCATTCTTGATTTCTGGTTCAGTCATAAATAACACGAAATGCTCTGGCCCATCGTCTGACTGATAGGCTTCATACCAAGCAGTCTAGACATCTAGTTATGAACTCCAGGGCATACCTTGAATTTCCCATTTAAAAACAGCAAAGTGGGAGGACGAGAGCAACAAGAAGAATATACATTTTCAAACAGACATTGGAAAGTTTTCATAAATCTAAGTCTTATAGGAACTAACACTTAAGTTGTTAAACTATCTGTTAGATTACAATGAAAATGACTATTTTCATAGGGTTGTTGTTGAGATTAAATAAGATATGGCTTGCAAAGGCCTTCACACAATGCCTGGAACAGAATGAGCACAGTTAGGCCCTCCAGAAATGCTGTTTGTTGTTATAGCTAAAAATACTAGAAGGAGCAAAAATTGAGCATGAAATAGATTTAATTCTGTGCAATTGCTGTTTGTACTCCTATGACACAAATAAAGGTGTGTTAGGCACACATGTAAGCATTACTATGTCACCATATGCAATGTGCATTTTCATGTGTTTCTTTACCTTCAAAAGACCCTTACAAGGCATCTGGGCAATGAGGAGAGGCAGACAATACTATTCTCTTTGTGAACAAAAACTCAGACAAAGGAAGAGGTGGTACTTCCCTGCCTTACTGTCTTAGAGGGAAGCACAGGGGAATGTACGGTGTTTGAGGCAGATCTCTATTTCTATACTGAAAACTAATTTTTAGCTGTCAATAATTATTTTCATTCATTCAACAAATATTTATTCAGCAGCAACTATGTGCCATGCAGACAGTTATACATTCTATGTGTATACCTTTTTTAATGGGGACCAACAGAAAATGCAGTGTTTTTTTTCCTTTGTTCTCTGCAATTCTACCTCATCCGTGATCAGAAATGAATTATATGAAGTTCTCATTAATCCAATGGAGAAGCAAACACAAAATTTCAGTTAACAGCACAAAAAAATTATTCTATCAATAAAGTTTTGCCTCCATTTGTAAAGTCAAAACTTAATACTAAAATTTCATGTGTTAGGACTAGTTTCACTGAATTACTCAATTTAAAATGTAAAAAGAAAACTTACCACTTATTACCTGATCTCAGCACTACTTCAGGTCACACGTGAGTACAACTTAAATAAAAGAAAATGTAGCCTATAGGCCTCCTAGAAATATTCAAAAGGAATAGTAATAGTGGTTGCCAAGAATTCCTTTTACATCTAAAACTCGACTACATTTATGATGCCTTCATCTAAACAGTCCACCAGAAATGCCTTCATCCATGGAGCTGAGCTGTTCTTTTTGAAGTCTTGGGAGGGGTTTAAGTCACACGTAACAAGTGAGCTAAAAAGAAAAGAAAGTTACTTACGGGGAGCACCTTCTGCCATCTCAATGGCTGTAATGCCACAAGACCAAAGATCACTCTGCAAAAATAAAACAGTATGTTACAGATACTGGAAAGCCACTAACTTACATATCTGGGTATTCACACAACTTTGCTATATAAACCAAAAGGAAGTTTGCCAGAAAATTAAAAGTACAAGCACATTTGTAGAACTTACAGAGGGGAGGGGAGGGGAGGGGGGGAAGGGAGGGATGGAGGGATGGAGGGATGGAGGGATGGAGGGAGGGAGGGAAGGAAAGGAAGGAAGGAGAAAACTGATTTAATTAAAACCACTCACATCTACAAATGAACTAGAGCTGGTCCACTTAAAAGCCTCTCTCTGAATTGTCTATTGTGAAATACTGTATGTTTCTTCATTTCTTCATAAGCATTCAATACTTTAGACTTCTGGCCCAGATAGTAACTCAAACTTAATTAAGACTTTAAAGTTTAAAGGCCAGAAACCATTTTTTACAAAGTGTTCACCACTGAATTCATAAAACCTAATGTGGTTCACTAATTCAAATCATGCCACTAAGCAACCCCACCCTACCTGCAAACCAAACAAGTCAGCTGGTTTTCTGTACATGGAATCTTTTTTCTGATTCCCCTGAAATACTAAATTTAAAATCTGAATTAAACTTTACTTTCTACTCAAATATAAGTTCCATGAAGGCAGGCATTTTTGCCAGTTTTATTTACTTTTGTAATGGCGGGTACTCACTAAACACTGCCTGATATACTAAAGTCTTATCAGATGATATTTCTTTTTTTTTTTTTTTTTTTGATGGAGTCTCATTCTGTCACCCAGGCTGGAGTGCAGTGGCACCATCTCGGCTTCCTGCAAGCTCCACCTCCCAGGTTCAGGCAGTTCTCGTGCCTCATCCTCCCGAGTAGCTGGGACTACAGGCGCCCGCCACCATGCCCGGCTAATTTTTTGTATTTTTAGTAGAGACGGGTTTTCACCGTGTTAGCCAGGATGGTCTCGATCTCTTGACCTCGTGATCCACCCGCCTCGGCCTCCCAAAGTGCTGAGATTACAGGCGTGAACCACCATGCCCAGCCATTAGATGATATTTTTTAAAATCCAAAAAAAAGGATTTTTGAAAAGTAGATGAGGATAATTATTATCACTACTATATATTTGTTTATATGCTATCCTAACCAAGGAATTAAAGTTGCTCAATTTAAAGGTTTTCTAAATAATCTATACTTATATTACAAAGTTCAGACACATATATCTGAATACAACAAAAGGGAGAGACCTATCATTCCTCCCTTATTTTCAATAAGCTTTCTATACTATCAGGGTACACAAAGGGGCTCATTACCCTAACCCAGTGGCCACTCCTGGCAACATGAGTGGAGGATGAGCAGTTCTGCATGTCCCCTGCTGTGAGACAACATGAAGCACCTCCACCTCCACCTCCCCCAGTGGTGATTTTGCTAAGAAGGTTTTCGTTGATACAAATTACGCCTTTCCAGTTTACAGGAAATAAACTAAATGACATAAAGAAGTAATGAGACAAATCTAGAGGGTAGAACATTAGACAACAGGCCCAGGCTCTTCAGAAAGTCAGTTTTACGGAAAAACAAAAAAAAACTGGGTGGGGGTGGGGGGGTTCTAGATTAAAAAAGACTAAATAACCAAATACATTGCCTTGTTCTGCATACTAGTCAGGTCTAATTACCAACTTTGCATTAATTATTTGTGTTTACTTAGGTATAATAATTATTTGGGGAATGCCGGAAAAAGTTTTCAAATTTTAGAGACATGTAATGACATAGTAAAGAGTGGAAAGTCACAAAGTTGGTTATCTATTTTAAGATACTTCAGTATATAAAAAATAATACATTCTGCACTACAGTCTTAAATTGTCTCATTAACTGGATATTTGTAATAAATACTAAAATACATGGGAAACTGTTAAGACATGAACTCCATTTTGCATATTATTAACGGGTATATTAACCAGTCTGGCTCATCTAATTAAGGCATGGATATTTAAAAATAGTTTTTGTAAACACAGTAACCTGAGTTTGATATCAAATATGGGTTTACATCTAGATTTTTTTTAAAGTGTGTTACTGACTCAAGTCCCTAGAGGTCAGTCTAATAATTTAAATAAATTTGTGTACCAAATAAAAGCTGTAAAGCAGTTTAACAAGAGTAATATAAAATTTCACTCAAATGAGGGTATTACTATATATTGGCAATATTTTAAAAAGAATAAATATTTGATTCTAATATATTCTTCAAGTTAAAAAAATGGATAGCAAATAGGAACAAAAAGTTCTAGGCACGACAAAGTGCTCAAGACTGCTTTGAAACCAGTGTATTCCTTAGTGAGAACACAGTCATGTGATGCAAATAGACAAAAACGACAGGATCTGAATCCTGTCCTGGAAAATTTGCACCTGCAATTTTCCTCACTGAAGGTCTTCCTCCCTGAAAAGGCAGGCAGACAAGGGGTGTGCAATTTATAAGCAAAGCCCTTCAGGCATGCCAGTGGCCCTGCAAAGGCCTACGGAGCAGCTCTCTCTTACTCTGTAATCATAGGTGGCATCTGGGTTCTCATCACAGGCGATGACCTCAGGAGCCATCCAGTAGGGAGTGCCTATGAACGTATTTCTCCGCCCCACCGTCCTGTCCAGCTGAGCACTCACACCAAAGTCAACTGTGGGAGGAAGAGAAAGGAAGATAAAGAAAGATAAACACAACTACAAACCAGATATACTTGGGAAAAAACACAAGGAGGAAATGTCTTCATAGTAAACTGAAACAGCAGTGCTTCATGAATATGCGATCCTCCTCAAGGCAGGCACCACCGGTCAGGAGTGCCCTTCCACAGTAAAGCCACCGAGACTGTGAGATCCTCTACCAGTCTGGAAGTTTCTGTGAGGCCTGGATCTGGCTGCCTCCCCAGCTTCTCCAACAGTGACCAGCAGAGGGCCTTTTGAACGAACCACAACCTTCAGTGCTTTCAGAGAACTGCGACAAACAACATCAAGTCACAGAGAGCCCCAGGTTCAGGAGAACTGACTGAGACGCACTTGACTTACCTTCTTAAACAGCACTAATAACCATAAAGATAAGAAATTCGCAAAAGTTTTCTTGAAAAAAACACAGTACTGAATCAAATAAAGAAAATCAAGCTAAATCACATGTTCACAAACAACACACCCTAAAGCACTTGGAACTTCTGCTGATTTTTCACTGACTTCTGCATCCCACCCAATTGAATGGTGGTGGTGGTCTAGAGGAAAGTTCAAGGATGGGAGACAGAGCTGGCAGGAAGACCATGACCTCTAACGGAATGCCTGCCATCACTCCCTGCCAGCACTATCACTACACACACTGCCATTACCCCAGCAGGAACCTGCAAAGGTGGAGAAGCCCACGCAAAAAGGCCTACGAAGTGCTGAGATGACTTAAAGGGATCATAGATTCATGCACAGAACACGCTCAGAAAAGGGCTCATCCAGGGTGTGGACTCACTCACTGAGTACTCCTTTAGAGACAGAGACACACGGGCCGGGCAGTGCAGGAAACAGGGACACACAGGCCAGCCAGTTAGTGCAGGAAGCCTAAGCAAGCATCACAGCAACTTGGAAGGCAATGGTAACCAATCACTAAGTGATCACTCAGGGACTATCACAGGCTGGTACCAGGAGACCAGTGCAGGGAACACACAGCTCACTGAGTCATTTGGTATGAGACCTGCTCAAGTGCTTCCTATCTTAGCTCTGAGGGGAGTTTCCAATTGGGCAAATTCCTCCACAGAAGACCAACAAACACAAACACAGGCAAGAAAGTAACTATGAAGATCTTACTTTTACAGTACAACAGCTGTGCCTATCATTTCTAAAAGAAAGGTGGACCGGACCCATATAAACATAAAAGAATTTTGTTGTGATGTGTTAGTGGAAGAAAAATTAATACAAACTCTATTTAAAAATTTGATACAACACGTAGATGAAAGTGGAATGAGTTCAGACCCAGCTAAAGGAAACAAGAAATATAAAAGAACCCTTGTGAGTAACTCCAGGAAAACACCATGGGCTGTAATTATCTATCCATGCAGAAATTTATTGAGCACCTACTACAATGAAGTCATAATGCTAGGTGCTGCGTAATACACTATTTGCCGCATTCCCAGAATTTACATTCTGGCAAAGGATACAGTAACAGAAGTAAAAAAACAATCACATAACTATACATTGTGATCAATACTATCAAAGAAACAAGCAGCAAGGCCCAAGACAGATCAGAGGTTGGAAAAGACCCCTGAACATGAGAAAAAAATCTGTGACTTCAAAACTTAAGTCAAGTCCTCCCAATGGGAAACAGTCATGCAAAGGCCCCAAGGCAAGACCTAGGAAGTTTAAGAAAAGAAAAAAAGACAGTGACTGATGAAGAGAGAAGTACAGAGGGACATAAAATGCGGAGGGAAAAGTAGCACGGGTCAGATCCTACATGCTTTTACGGGCAAGGGTGAGAAATGTAGGTTTTATCCAAAGTAAAACAGGAAGCCATTAAGGTTCTTTAAGCAGGAAAGTGGCATGGTCTGATATGAAGATCAGTCTGGCTGCTGTATAGAGAACCAGGGGGCATGGGGTTGGGGGGAACAAACATGGAAGTGGGGAGGCTGGAGCCAGGCTAAATAATATGCTCGGTTCCCACATTCTTAAGAAGAACAGAAATAGAAAACATGGGTAAGACTGAACTTTTAGCTAGACGGAAGCAGAACTGGGAGTGCAGCTGGCTTGTGCCAGGTGCAATTATGAGATCACGCCGCACATCCATTACATACCAAGTTTCACCTCTGCATTCTCAGTCAGCAACACATTCTGGCCCTTGATATCCCGGTGAATCACGTGATGAATGTGAAGATGTGCCAGTCCCTGAATAGGAAAGACAGGCCTGAATTTTAGTTTTCTGTGACTATAAGTAAACAGCCAGGAACACACCTTTTATAAGAAAGTGCACATGTGGACCAAAGGTGTTTGTGAGCTCATGAATATTAACTTTGTCTTAGTGCATTCCCAGGAAGACAGCACCAATACTACCACGCAGACAGAAAGAAGTCCTCCCCACCCTCCACATTCCCAGTGGGTTAGGTTCCGGGTGTGAGAAACATGACCACTTCTAGCTTGTGCCTTTAAGATACACTGCAGATTACCATCTGCAGTTTCTCTGCTATAATTTGTGCTATTTGTGTACAGGGTGGTTCCTTTCCCACGCTAAATGTCTAGAGGGTGACCCCGTGGGCATATTTGAACTAGACACATCTCAGGGGAAAAGCAAAGGGCAAGAGAGGGCTTTGAAATCTGGCTCTTTAACACTGGCTAGCCTTCCCACTGCACAGTGACAAACTGCTAAGTGCTGATCAATCCCACCTCCATCCCAAGCATAAAACGATTGTGCTGTCAAAAGAGCCTTGTGTTCAAATAAAATATCTTTTTTTCCCAAGGAAACAAACCTACTGGGCATATAACACTTTTTGATGACCTTGTATCTGGAATGAGGCCCAAAAGTTTGTCTCTCACGAGAGGTGGTGGAAGAACAAAAACACATGTTGCATCCAAATATGGTCCAAGAGACAGCAATGCATCATTCTCACAACTCATTTACTTATTCTGTCCTTAGCTAGAGAAGCCAAATATACAGCTCGCCTCCTAAAGATACAAGCAACCTATTTACTCTAAAATGTCTCAATCCGAAAAGGGCAGATTATAAGTAAGTTATTTGATTTTTCCTGTTTATTCTTTTTTCATGGAGTTTTATTGTTATCATTACTTTGTAAGATATGAGTTAAATACAACAGCTCCTCTAGAATACTGATTTTTCTAACATAGGGGGTTTCTAAACATTCATTTACTGGTCTGTCTATGAAACAGAGCAGAGCTTATTTGACGGCTCTGTTTATTTTTCACAACACAGGATGTGCGGTATTATACCACAAAGCACTGACTAGAGTAAAAAGCACTAAAAATATATGGTACCTTATTGCTATAGTTAGGAACAAAGTACCTCCTCTCGGCATGGTATAACTTCAAACAGCAAAAGGAGAGACACAAAAGCTAACCTCCCAATTCTTCGTAATTCCTATTTCTATTATTTCAGTTCATTTTTGCTCTCTAACTTGCGTGACCTCTTCTTAAACTTTTATAGGACTATCTTAACAACAAACATAAGCACCCACATCTTGTCCAACAAATGTGGCTTGCATGCACTCTTGTTCATTACTAGCAGTAAATGTATGGAACAATGCCTGTTTGCCTGTCTGTACTGCTACAGGATCACTGCTTCTACAGGGAATTAAGGTGTGTCTAATAGCTCTGCAACAATGTTATAAGATTATTCTGAAAAATAAGTACATTTTTCTCCCATGAAATACCTGGGAGCGTATGTGTGTTCAACTAATCCCATACCAGAAATTAGACCACAATTATCCTTCCTTAGCAGAGATGCCAAGTCCAAACACTCAGCGAAGGACCTAGAAGGACCTATCCTCGAGCAAATGCATCAGTGTTTCTAAACTAGGAAACATTTTTCCCTTAACTCTGTATCATGCATGGTCACAGAATAAAAGAACAGTCAAAGGCTGTCATACGGTATTGGTTATAGAAAGCTCTAAGTTCCCATGTTCAATATGAAGATACTGCCATGTGGAATGTGAACATGGAAGTGGGCTGAAAAGAACACGCTGGCCTTGCTGCTAAGCCTTGTGGTCCAGAGGGTAACAGTCTGCTGGCTCCAAAAAGCACTTCTCTATTGGCTGAGGCCTACCTGCTTAGGACCCTCCCCAGTGGAAGGGTCTGATCATAATGATCATAACGTCTAAATCCAACATCTAGTGAGAAATAAGGAAAGGTTTTGCCACCACAGAAACTGTCTAACCCCAACCGTCTTTGAGAACACAGCTTATCTGTCTGGGGGTGGTTACATTCCTTTCTCACGAGACCTTACCTCCAGCTTATCATCTTGCTTTCTCTTTACCAAAGCCCACTCTTAGTAACCCCTATAATGAACACACACTACTGCATGACACACGAACTCTCCCTGAGGCATTTGCTTGTTTTTAGTTAATTTAAACTTTTGTCACAAGGAAAAACTCCCATTCTAGATGAAATGTAGGCGAAAGAAGCTCGTGTTTCAGATGCCCAGTGAGGTGAAAAAGATTTGCTACGTCTCAACAAGATGTTCATTCACGTACCACACTCAAGTTGGCTTAGAGGCATCAAACAACTTGGGCTTCTTTTAAATGTTACTGGAGATTACTGATGGTAAAATGGCTAAAGGTACATATTACATATGATAGGTAAACAATGCTTGCCTGGGTATAGAAACACATGTAAGTTGTCTTTGATGTCTTTAAAGCTGAAATACATTTGATGCCTAGGACACTATGCTAAAAGCTAGTTCTCTGCTTGAGATATCCCATACTGGAATTACATACAAGAAAGGTAGTGATGAGGAGCATTTCTTCATGTGTTTTTTGGCTGCATAAATGTCTTCTTTTGAGAAGTGTCTGTTCATGTCCTCTGCCCACTTTTTGATGGGGTTGTTTATTTTTTTCTTGTAAATTTGTTTGAGTTCATTGTAGATTCTGGATATTAGCCCTTTGTCAGATGAGTAGGTTGCAAAAATTTTCTCCCATTGTGTAGGTTGCCTGTTCACTCTGATGATAGTTTCTTTTGCTGTGCAGAAGCTCTTTAGTTTAATGAGATCCCATTTGTCGATTTTGGCTTTTGTTGCCATTGCTTTTGGTGTTTTAGACATGAAGTCCTTGCCCACGCCTATGACCTGAATGGTATTGCCTAGGTTTTCTTGTAGGATTTTAATGGTTTTAGGTCTAACATATAAGTCTTTAATCCATCTTGAATTAATTTTTGTATAAGGTGTAAGGAAGGGATCCAGTTGCAGCTTTCTACATATGGCTAGCCAGTTTTCCCAGCACCATTTATTAAATAGGGAATCCTTTCCCCATTTCTTGTTTTTGTCAGGTTTGTCAAAGATCAGATAGTTGTAGCTATGCGGCATCATTTCTGAGGGCTCTTCTGTTCCATTGATCTATGTCTCTGTTGTGGTACCAGTACCTCATCACTGGCCATCAGAGAAATGCAAATCAAAACCACAGTGAGATACCATCTCACACCAGTTAGAATGGCCATCATTAAAAAATCAGGAAACAACAGGTGCTGGAGAGGATGTGGAGAAATAGGAACACTTTTACACTGTTGGTGGGACTGTAAACTAGTTCAACCATTGTGGAAGTCAGTGTGGCGATTCCTCAGGGATCTCGAACTAGAAATACCATTTGACCCAGCCATCCCATTACTGGGTATATACCCAAAGGACTATAAATCATGCTGCTATAAAGACACATGCACACGTATGTTTATTGCGGCACTATTCACAATAGCAAAGAGTTGGAACCAACCCAAATGTCCAACAACGATAGACTGGATTAAGAAAATGTGGCACATATACACCATGGAATACTATGCGGCCATAAAAAATGATGAGTTCGTGTCCTTTGTAGGGACATGGATGAAACTGGAAACCATCATTCTCAGTAAACTATCGCAAGGACAAAAAACCAAACACCGCATGTTCTCACTCATAGGTGGGAATTGAACAATGAGAACTCATGGACACAGGAAGGGGAACATCACACTCCGGGGACTGTTGTGGGGTGGGGGGAGGGGGGAGGGACAGCATTAGGAGATACACCTAATGCTAAATGACGAGTTAATGGGTGCAGGAAATCAACATGGCACATGGATACATATGTAACAAAACTGCACATTGTGCACATGTACCCTAAAACCCTAAAGTATAATTAAAAAAAAAAAAAAAGAAAAGAAAAAAGAAAAAGGCAAAAAAAAAAAAAAAAAAAAGAAGTTTCGCAGAATGCTTCTGTGTAGTTTTAATTGAAGATATTCCTAAAAAAAAAAAAGAAAGGTAGGGGTGTGGGTGCGTGGGTGGGGACGTGTATGGCCGGCGAGTGGGTGTTTAAAACAAAGAATAATGACAACAATTAACATTTACTGATAGGTAGCTATGTATCCACATGTTACATTAAATGATTAATATACACTAACTCAGTAATTCTCCTAACAAAAGCAATTTCAAAGGGTTGGTATGTATAGATGAGGAGAAAGTAAGTCCTGAAAGTTGAATAACGTAGGGTGTGCTATAGGTAAGCAGCAGAGGTAGGACTCAAACCCAGGTCTGACTTACACTAGTCTCCAACCACTCAACCAATATTCTACCCTGCCTACCATGCTACACAGTTTTAGTTATTAATAGAATAAATGCATCTGGCCCAGTACCTGACTTCCTTTACAGTAGTATAGGGCAGAAAGCTTAGTTTCCCACATTTAGGCTCTGCTTTCTATAATAGTCATAAAAGATCCTGACTTTTTAATGATATTTGCAAGTGTTTATAAAAAGATGGTTCTCCTGTCACCCTACCCCACTCCCCACAACTAGTCTTCTTAGGGAACTTGCCTATTTTCAAAGACTACATAAATATCTAAATAAAAAAAAATTAAACATTTCTCTAGGAAGTCTAGATGGCAGTTTTTAAACCTGCAATCCTCTATGAATCTTAAATATAAAAGGTGGGGTAACTTTACTTATTAAAAAATTAAAATAACTTATTAGTTACTTTAAGTTTTTTTATAAGTGGGGGAAGCATAAGAATTGGGCTTCAATTTAACTTCATAATCTTTTTTCTTAAATGTGGTAGGTAAATGAAATGCAACCAAGTAATGTCTGTGTGTAATTCAGGGATGAAGTAGAGAGAAAAACTGTGATAGCCAAATGAAGGAAGAGACTCACTGGTAATATCCTACATGCACTGCTCAAATACGAAATCCTAGAAACCCTCTGCCTGTGCTGTCAACATGGCTTTACTACTCAAAAGAACCATTTAAAAGCTGCTAAAATAGCAGTTCAGAAACTTACTCTAAGATCATTAGCCAACTTTTCAAATGGCTGTAAATAACATTAAACATTTGAACTTTTCTTCATAAATATTGTAACAGATTCTAGTAGCTAATGCCAAAGTCTTCAAGGTGATTTTGAAAACCAGCATTCAGCACCATTAGTATTGATTTATAAGCTTATACACAGAATTCCTTTAAAAACAATAGCTGGAGATTATTTCTCTTCCCTTCCACTCTGATTTCCTTTTAATTCAAAGGAAAGCTGCCAATAGGTATGTCATGATGCCATGGAAAGTAAATTCAGAAATGCTTTTTTTATTTAAGTCTATCTTCTTTACATACTTGCCAGAGTCAAATCATGATGTAGCTTAAAATTTTCAAAGCTAGCTAGATATACAGAACCCTTGGCTGCCAAAGAAAATAATCTTTATAGGTGTAAGTAATGCAAAGAAGTACTTGGGGCTGGGAAAATGAAAACGGAAGCGCAGGAATCATGAGTTAGAGCACTGTAGCCACCCACTTTCCTTACCCTCAGGATTTCTCTGGAGATGTAAGCGATCCAGTCTTCTTTGAGTGTGTTCCCTTTGGTGTTCTTCACAAGGTCTGTAATGGACCCAGCCCCACAGAACTCCATAACAAGCTATAGGGCAGACAAGACACAAGGTGAGTAACACATCTTGGAGAAATTGGGAAAACCAGTTTAACCGCCATGCCCTCTCTTTTCTAAAGACCTAGAAACGTGATGCTCCTAAATAATTCATAATAATTTGGAGGCACCTAAATAACTGAAAGCTCACTTCACAGTCCAGTGTATTCGCTCCGTATATTTGGTCCAGGAGACTGAGAGTGTCTGGTATTCTACGGCACACCCAAGTGCAGCAATTCTGAAGTGCTCATTCTCTCTCAGAAGCACATGGGCACAGGAGGACCACTTTGCTCTTCATCACTACTCAATTATCAAATATCTGACTCAAATATTCCCTAACATTCTTTTTCGTTTTGCCTCAAAAACATTCTATTTTTCACATTATGATCCTCAAACTATTGTATTTTATATTAACTGGGTCTAATGTGAATAAAAAATGGTATTTTTAAGCACTTATACAATTTTTAATGCAATATTTACAGTATCTAAATGTTTGAACAATATGATCACAATGGTATGTTTAAAGTACCCAGAAAATAAACTGAATTGAACTATTCTAAAATTTTAACGATGATCTGATTTTGGCAATGGTAACAGGGTAAATTTTTTCCCTTCTACTTAATTTTGCAAATGTTTTCTTTAATGGCCTTTTAAAAATACTGATACAAAAAGTATTAACCTATATTCCTGCTTTGTAAGTTTAAATAACGTGATAGCCACAGAACTGATGGTATCTCCAGGTCATTATCTTGAATATAAATGTGTTCAAAAAGAGATAAGGTTGAATGCGTCAATTCCAGAAATTTCCCTAGAATTTAACTATTATCATTAATATTATCAATAAGCTACTGACAGGAGTTTGTTTCTTGAGATCTGTCTCTCATTTCCAAGTGGTAAGCTCAATTTACTGAGCTTTCAAATTAATTTTGTTCCCATAAATAAAAAAAGTTTTTATTGTATTGCTTTCAAGCTCCTGATTTCCTTGCTATTTGGTCACATTCCTTCTAGATGCTGCCATTTTATTCCTGAAACACAAAGTTAACTTTTTTCCATGCAATGTGAAATCAACAACAAAATAAACAACCAGCATATAGTCAACCCAGAGATACAGGCCAAGGAAGCCTTTAGAACCTGCCAGCTACTTACTGCCCCTTTTTATTTTTCTTCCCTCCCTTCCCCCCGCCCCCACCCCCACGATGCCCTTACAATTCAAGCAAATGGAATGCCCACAAATGCTCAGGAAACATCCACCTACCCAGAGTTGGTCATCATGTCCTGGAGGGCTCTTTTTGATGAAAGCACCATAATATGTTGCAATGTTTCTGTGATGAGAGTATTTCTTTAGCATATTTATCTCCAGTTTGATTTCTTCCTCTTCATCCTCATGAAAAAATAAAAATAAAATGTGTGGCTACTGAATGATGTGCATGACTTTACTTCCCCCACACTACATACAATAATGAAAGGAACACAAGTTCCCCATCCCCCAGGAGCAGAGGCACATATACATTCACTTTATCCTTGTGCCAAGAACAGGAACCTTAGAGGATTTATCCTTTGAAGTGTGATTATAGGACGTGATGCATAGGAGGTAAAGACAGACACGGAGAGCCGCAGGGACAGTGCGAGGGGACTGCCCGGCCAGCTCTCCCACTAACTGTGACCTCGGGCAATGCACTCCACTTCTCTGAACCTAGGTTTGTTCAGCTGTAAAAATGGGACCAAAAAAGGGAAATGACTGATACTATTTGAATTTATCACTTGGAAGGTCTGTTTCCTTTGCAAATACAGATCATCTGGTCCGTCTAAGTCCAGAAAACGTTTACCTCTAACAACCCTGCACGACAGCACCCTCTAGTGAAGCCAAGGCAGAGTACTGAATACGTGAATGCAGACTGGAGGTGTAGTCTGTGAAGGTGTGCCCGCGAGAATCCACTAACCCGAAAAGAAGTTCAGCTGAGTCCAGTGGGCCCCAGTAACAAAACATCACAGAGCACGTGGTTTCAGACTTGGCTCCTCTCCTAGCATCTTGGTTTATTGAAATAAGATGAGCAGAGGAAGAAACCCAGAGTTTGTGTGAGAAGATCAGGGTGGGGAATGAAGGAAACAGACAGTGACGAAAGTCTGGAAAATAAAAGTAAGTTGCCCTTGTGAATGACAAAGGCTGAGAAGTCTGTGATGATCTCCACCTCTCTCTCTCATATAAACCTGGAGAAGAAGCTGTGCACTCTAGCCAGGCAGGCATTCTGTTCCTTGTTATATATACATGACATATTACCTGCAAAGAGTCAGGTTAAGGAAGATTTGTAGTTAGTACAGAATGAAGGGAAAGCAGAATTAAAGTGAGAAAGAAGAGCAACTGTGCAGGAAAGGGAAAATCATCCTTGATTAGAAAAGCACAGTATAAGGTCGAGAAAAATCTGATAACCAGATCTCTAAAATCCCCTATACTGCATACATTTTCAAAAGGAAAAGATGACTAGTCCCCTAAAATGTCCGTACTTTTCTACACTGACACAATCATTCCACTCATAACTGATGTCCTTTTCTCTCCAGGGAAGAGTAGGGGCTCTGAGTAGCCTAGACGTACGTGTGTGTGTGTGTGTGTGTGTGTGTGTGTGTACGCGCACACACACACAACTTGGAAGTCTGCTTCAGTCTAGCACCTCTAGAACCACTCTTAAGGCCTTACAAGCCTAAAGGAAGTTTGATTTGCAAATATCATACTTTAAGATAAAAGCTGCAACATCATTAATTAGATATTAATGATGAGATCAGATGGCAAAAATAATTTTTAAAATACGAACTTCAGTTATACATTACTGCTTTAGAAAACAAATGTATTAACAAGACACATAGTCATCTTAGAATAGTAATTCTCAAGATGGCGGCTTTACAGCTTGGTTCCGAAATATAAACGTTAGAGTATTATAGTACAGTCATGCACTACATAACGTTTTAGTCAACAAAAGACTGCAAATACAACAGTGAACCCATAAAATTATAAATGAAGCTGAAAAATTCCCATCACCTAGTGACACTGTTTGTGGTGAGGCTAGTGTAAACTAACCTGCCGCACAGCCAGTTGTATAAAATTATTGCACATATAGTTATGTATAGTACATAATAATAATGACTATGTTAGTGGTTTACTATACTTTTATTGTTATATTAAAGTGTACTCCTATTTAAACAAAAAAAAAAGTCAACTTACAACAGCCTCAGGCAGATCCTTCACGAGGTATCCCTAAGGAGACGTTGTTATTATAGGAGATGACAGCTCTATGCGTGCTACTGCCCTTGAAGACCTCCTACTGGGACAAGATGTGGAGGTGGAAAACAGGGATATTGATGAGCCTGACCATGTGTAGGCCTAAGCTAATGTGTGTGTTTCTGTCTTCGTTTTTTACCAAAATGTTTAAAAGTTAAAAAAGAAAAAAGCTTACAAAGATATTTAAAAAGAAAATATTTTAGTACAGCTATGCAATATTTTTTAAGCTGTTATTACAAAAGAACCCAAAAGTTTTATAAAGAGTTACAATAACCTAAAGTTAATTTATTATTGAAGAAAGCATATTTTTTACAAATTTAGTGTATCCTAAGTGTACCATGTTTATGAAGTCTACAGTAGTATACAGTAATGTCCTAGGCCTTCACATTCACTCACCACTTACTGACTCACCCAGAGCAACCTCCAGCCCTGTAAGCTCCATTAATGGTCAGAGGTCTATGCGGAAATACCACTTTTTATCTTTTATAACATATTTTGACAATCTCTTTTCTATGTTTAGATACACAACTACTTGCTATTATTTTACAATTGCCTACACTATTCAGTACAGTAGCATGTTGTACATGTCTGCAGCCTAGGAGCACTAGGCCATACCAGGTAGTCCACGTGTACCATCTAGGTTTACATAAACACACTTTGATGATGGACAACAGCGAAACTGCCTAATGAATGATGCAAATTTCTGAGAACGTATCCTCATTGTTAAGTGATGCACAACTATATATTCTACAGGCACACTTGTCATGTGACTTTGATAGATGACTACAAATATGGCAAGTCACATGACCCAATACAGTTGATATAATAATTCTCATTCAAACCCTGCATATAGGAAAGTCCTACCAAATAGGTATAATTTTGATCTGAGATTTAAATATGGCCATGTTGAAAGCAGCAATGAAAAATGAGGTACTCAATACTAGATAACCATCTTAATTCTAAACAAAACCAGTGTTTAGCTAGTAAAACAAAGAAACACTTCTATTTGAGACCTTGCTTCAAAGGAACTTTATTCTACAACAGAAAAGGGTAACAATTTTTATTACATAAAACATGAGGAAGCATGCCCCAAATAAAAGCAGGAAACCTAATGCCTCAAAAGTTTTATCTTGTGCTCTCTGCACACACACATCAACATGCACAGTGTAACGAGCAGTAGTGACTAGGACTTGCTGGCATGGGGCACATCGAGCCTGCTCCCTCCTGACTCACCACAACTCACTCCCAGTGGTATCTGAGGGTTTCTGAGAGGTCTCCTGACCAAGCAGTGAGTGGCCTGGGACAGCCCTAGTGAGGCTTGTCAAGACAGGTAGGCTCCTGAAAAGAGTTAGCACGTGGTAGTGGCCATAAACAGGCCCCAGTGAAAAGGCATGTGGTGTCACTCCCAGGATAAGGCCCATGGTTAATTAAACATGTGCTCTAAAAAGCCAAACATCCCACTTTCCTTACACTGAACTGCAGCTGGGTGACCAGAAAGTGAACCAATAGTTTTTCTCCTTTTATCCAAAAGTCAGTAAATCTGTAAGGATTTGGGGTATAAAAACTACACAAAAACAAAACAACAATGTGGAACCAGAATAGGGGAAAATCAAAATACTGATTTTACTTTTGTTCCTGTAGTAAGAACTTCATACAGAAGTGAATTTTACTGGACTGTCCAGACTTGTTTCATCAATCCAACCCTTACCTTTGCCTACCTCCACTCCCTGCAGTGGCTGAACTATTTCCAGGGTCATTGTTCCCTATCACACTCTGCCAGTAGCTTTCACTTCTTAAAAGAAAGAAATGCTACCTATGATTCTCCCATGAAAGGCTTCCTGAGCAATAATTAAGAATTATAAAATATTTCAACTAGGTTCCATTTATATTTTTTTCTTTTAGTGACATAAACCAATGTCTTCTAGGATCTAACCTGTTCACCACTGTACAAGAAAGAGTCAACAGCACTCAATATTTTTACAGCTCACTGAGTTAAAAAATCAAGCACACATTTTAAAGTCCTTATAGGCTTAAATTCCATACTGTCCACCGGTGTGAAAACTCCTGAATAGGCACATTGGTAAACACTGTTGGCAGATTACCATGGCACCATGTATTTCACTGAATCTGAAGTGCCCCTGAATGGAGCCCACCACTATTTTATGTCACGAAACCATGAAGCACTGTCAACCATAAAGTACACACTCTAACTAATCTTCAAAACTGAGTTGCATCTCAGAATCAATGATTTAGAAGAACAACTAAAATACAATCAAGTCTGGCAATAGCTTTTCTAATATGATGAAAACACCCAAATATCGTCCAGAAATACAGTGATCACATCAACATCACCTGCCAGAACATTTCCCAGGTCTGAAATAGTCAAATCCTGGAAGCATACAAAAATAACTACAAAATATATTGCAGGGAAATTATATTCTCCCCTCAAATTACTGTTTTAGGATAAAGTTTATATATACTTTGAACATTTCCTCTCTTGATTTTATGATGTTAGAATAGATGACTATTACACATCTTATAAAAGGGCAGTTAGCATCACTAACTGTCATTTACTGTCCAATTATGAGTGCCCACTTGGAGAAAAAAAATACTAAAAATACAGAATCTGCCATGGCTTTGAGCCAGCTACAACTGGAAATCTAATGATGACTAATGCTTATTATACAGTATTTTATGTTGTCTTCAGAGTAGGGTAATAATGAATCAACTTCTGAGTTTCAGTCTCCCTTTGGTTATTAAACGTATGTTTGGTGTTTGCATCCCAGCACTTAAGTACATACACACATACCACCACCACCACTAGCACCACCAAGAATAAACACTTCATGTGGCCTGGGAAGATACAGCAGAAAACAGACTAGGGTCCAGCTAAAGCTGAAGTTTAGTAACAACAACAAATCCCATATATAAAAAGAAAGTTGAGTTGGCAAAACTACACAGAGGAAGTTTATATATTCCATGTGTCCGGGCAGAGTCCAAACTACTGTGTCCTCCATGCTCTTCTTTAGCAGGTCACAAGTATAAACAAATGAAAAACAAAATCAAGAGTAACTTAAAGAGGAGAGAGAGGCCTTTTTAGTAAGGAAAAACAGGTCCCCCTCCTGGTTACTCGAATGGTGTGGCAGCTGCTAGCCCCCACTTAGTAATTTAATGCAGCTGATGCCAATTAGCATTTTGGACTTCAACCAGTGGAAGCAAACCCTCACAGAAAAGGCCTTTGTCTCAGGCTAGGACCTGACTAGGAGACGAGTTTTAGTCGCCTTGCAGGCTGTCAGAGGGTGGGGGTGGGGCGGGGAACATCTGCATAGTAGTAATTTTCACAAGTAGCAACGGGTTTGTCATATGACAAGCCCTGCCCATTCCACCATCTGAGCACACAGGAGTGCATGGTGTGAGTGAGTGTTTTGTTGTTTGTTTTTTCATGACCCCTTAAAATGCTGTTTAAACTTGTTACCTAAATTTTTTCCCATTCCATCAATGGTGGTAACTATGTGAGGAGAGACTGGCAGACTTCAGATAAGCTAACTGGAATCCAAGAGGACTGGGAAACGTTCTGAGCATTTGCCAGGTGAAATGAAACCTTTCACCTGGCATACCCTCTTTACAGAATTAAAAGTAGACTCAGCGACAGCTGGATAAAAGAAAAAGGCAAGTGACTATTCCCTCTATCTTTGTTAGATGGAGAGAGGACTGATAAAATGAGATACACAAATATCTCTGGAAGATTTCAGCACCAAAATGTACAAATGAATATACATTTAGAATGAAAATACCTGTTTTTAAAGAACAGTGTACAAGTTTGTTTTTGTCAACTACTACTGAACCTTTTCTTTATGTGACTGTGAACGGGTAGAAAAATGAGAACAGATCACTTTTCACCTGGTAAATCCCACTACATCTAAGAGTATTATTCAGTACTACACCAATGAAAGCAGCACAGAATTAATCAAATTTATTTTTTTTTTTGGCCTCAAACAGGCACATCACATTACAACTTAAATTCACTGATTAGTCAACTAAACACAGATAAATATAACTACACAGGAAAGATTCCAGAACAAAATTAAGGCTATACGATCTGATCAAAAGGAAGAAATTACATGTTCCGTAAATTTAACCCGCCCCCACCAAGATCAATCAGTCTCAATAAAAACCGATGGAAAAATTACAAAATTAACGACAGCCTACTCAAGAAAAAACACTGTCTTCAGCACATTTCAAACAAAAACGCAACGCATCCTCTTTCTAGTTCTGCTACTGAACCAGTGAGCTAGTTCTGGGATTCCAAACCCAGCATGCAATGGCCTGAAGCCCTGGATCCGCCCTCTTCTCCATGGAAAGCACAACATAGAACACTTACTACACACAGCAAAGCCTCCAGCATGCCCTCTGGATCCCCTCCATCTTCTACAAAGTGCCACCTGCTGAATCTTTCAATGAGACTGCACTACTCAGCTGGTATCTAAAAATAATGTGATATAGAAGACAACTACACAATGACACCATTCACCTGGATGGATGGGGGTGGGAAGGACTTCAGATGGTGAATATAGTTCATTCTATTTTCTTCTGCATCAGTTGCCCATCAACAACTTTGGGAGACTGATGCTTGCCTGAATGACCCACAAGGAGGACAAAATACACGTCTGACAAACCCCCACCAAAAAGCACCACATGGCAAATAACGAACATGGTGATCTTACTCAAACAATAAATGCAAATAAGATCACTATTTCCTCCAGGATCTAAAAGAAACTATTAGATCTTTCCAAAGCTTCATGTCATCAACACCCAGGAATCCTGACAGTTGACCTTATCAAGTCCCAATCTATAGACAAAATACCATGGGTACAAGTGTCTTAAATAATATACTTCAAATAGTTCATATTAGTACTTAGTTTAAATGAACGCATTGAGGAGGAGGGCAAAAATGCTACCAAATATTACCTCTAGATTATAGCCTAATTTTCTACAATTGTCATATACTATTTTCCTAATTTGGAAAAAAAAAATAAGAGTTTAGGATAGAAAAGTTTGGCCCCCAAAGAATTCAAAATGAGCTTTCTGGCAACTCACACAGTCCATCTCCTTCTGTCCTTGGACTGAGGGTCCTCTCCCCTCCTTGCTGCTCGAGGGTCACTGCCAGTTTCCCTGCTTGGGCCACTGACACCAATGGTCAGTTGTGCGGGGAGGCCTAGGAGAGCCTGAAGAACTAGAGCCTGGCTGTTTAAACTGCCTTCAATTGGGTCAGTGGCACCACTCTGACCTTAGCCTCATGGTCATTTCTTCCTGTTTACTATGATGTACCAATCCAGACCCTCAACTTCTTAGTATCGGCTTTTTCCAGACTTAAGTCATTCCTGGAGCAAAAGGAGAAGGTAGGTGGAGCACTCATCATCCTCTGTCTTCACTTTCCTGACCTGCCAAAGGTCCCTTGAGGAGAATCTTGCCTCAGTCTATTCACACCTCTCCCTAACCCAGTGACAAACTCCATGAAGCTTCCCATAGTGCAAGGGGGGAAAGAATACAATACACATTGAATAGAGTGTTGTCTAAAACTTTAAAAACAGGTCCAAGAAAGGAATGGCAAAAAGGAGTACAGCTCTAAAGGAGGGTGTGATAAGCAATAGTGTTTCTGCACTTCATGCTGGATTCATCCATGCACTCACAGGCACCAGAGCTCGTGCTTACATATTTGACAAAACGTTGTCTTCAATAAAAATGAATGAAGGGAACTTCGGCTCCTGGCCAAAATAAAGTATCAAGGACAGATGATTTATCCTCCCACCTGAACAACTAAAATTAGCCAAAACATACGAAAGTGCTTAGAAGAGACTTCAGGCCATAAGGGCAGTGACCCTGAGAGTTGGGAAACACATGCAGACTCCAGCTTACTGCCCTGAGAAGGACTCCAAGCTGCAGCAAAGGGAAAGGAAACCCGAACGGTGCCCAGAGGAGTCTCTGAGTTGAGGAGACAGAACTGAGTCTGGGGAGGCCACAGCCGCTGCAGCTGCAGTCGCAGGACAGAATACCAGAAAGGAGACAGCTGCACAGAGAGCAAGCAATTCCCCCAGAAGACTCAGTAGCACACTATCAACACATCCTCGTGCGGAAACCACCTGAGGTAAGGGAAAGAGCCTGATCCCAAAGGATTCCTCGGAATAGTACCCAGTGCTCAAAGGGTTGGGAAGCAGTGCCTCCTGCCGTTGGCTAGATTGGAAAAACTCATCATTTACAGGACTCAGGAGACTCTGGCCTCGATAGTGGGGCCAAATAAGCCTAGACTACATGATGTGACAATCCCAAAATCAGATCTTCAAAGGATCAAATTGTTCCCAAGAACTAGCTTCATCCCAGAACAAAGGTCAAGTATGTTATTAAAAAATATAAAATATCCAGTACCCAATAAGGTAAAATTAACAGTGTCTAGAATCTAATTAAAAATTACTAGGAATGCAAAGAAGCTGGACCATATACATATGAGAGGAGGAAAGAAAATTATCTGAAACTAACCCAGGAATAACACTGATCACAGAATTCACAGATTAAAAAAAAAACTTAACAAAAGCTACAACCTGTTACACCTCTATTGGTATAAACTATTATGTCTGTTGGGCATCTACCCATGAAGGAACCTGACACCCAATTTGCTTTTTATGGTCCATTAAATTAGAACCCAGTGCATTTAAAAAGCAACAACTTGGATTTACAGATGTTTCAATCCTTCAACCAAAGTGGCAGAGTAAAAGGCCCCACATTATCATACAGGTCATCTGTTCCTACTTTCCCACTAATAGAAGAATATAATCATAATTTTAAAAAAATTTAAGTCACACATATGAAAAACTGTCTACAAAAATGATGTTTGAAATCAACTTACTTTTGATCTAATCATTTAATTTTTGTTTGATCTCAATTGCTATAAAGAACTTATTGGTTTATGTGTTAATCAAAGTATTGGCTGTCAAAATGAAGCTAGTAACTATTCCACAGACCCTACTTGGAGAAGCACTGACTTCAGAGGGCAGGGCCAATGGCTATTATTTACACAGCTCAGTGACTTTCTAACTTTGACCTCGAGGACATTAGAAGCAAAGCCCCAATTTCTGATATGTTTCATGGTTTACCTTACCCTTTCCCTCATTCTTCCTGTCTCCTCCACTATCGCTTCTTAAGCTACCCCAACTCCTGCTTATGTATTATTTTCATATGTTTCATGAATCACCACAGTACATGAGTAGAAAAAAGGAAGATAAAATAAAAACAATGATCACCTGGAGAAAAGCAGTGAACTCTTCCCTTGGAAAGCTATCTTTCAAATGTCATGATATTAAACCAAAATCACCCTGGCTCTTGATGCTCCCTGGAAAATGGAAATTTGCTATAGTCTGCCAATATGGTAACAAGGAAAAAAGCCTTAGTTTCCATGTGTGTACACTACCATTTTGTTACTTTCAAATAATCCTCTTCATTGTGGATAATTTGCGAATCTGGAAAGGGATCCTGTCTTTATTATGAAATGGCATTTTCCACTTCAAATACAACTGAGTGACCTCTGTATCACAGCTCACATTCCTGGAGAAGTCTCTGGAAGAGCCTCATGGGAACCACATATGAAGAACCATTCCCTTAGCTCTAAGAATTCAAAGGTGCTTTCCATAGAAGTTACTCAAAAAGACCATGAATAAGTGTCACAGACTTGGGTAAAACAGAAAATAGAATCAAGGTATTTTAATCCCTAATAGACACTCTTCATTTAAAAAAAATTAGGTGACAAAATTCAGGTACAAGCATACATTTCGCAATGTCATACTGCATCTACTCACATTCTCTGCAGAAAATGTGACAGCATGTATCTGGAGGTCACTCAACATTTCTCACAGCTTCTCACCTGTGAATCATTTCCTAATACTGTGGTGTGGAGGAAAACTATAGGGTGGCACCAGTCATCATGCCTTCAATAATTAAACATCACCTCCCTACTTTTCAATCCCAACTAGGAAAATAATTTGAAGCCTCTCCCTCTCAATTTTCTCAACTTCTTAGAAACATATCAAACCATCTAATGGGAGACAATGAGAGAAACACAAAACCAAAATCCTCAAAGTCCCAATGGAAAAACTACTACACTTGACCAAGCTTTGAGGAAATCTGACTCTACAGGGCTACCATCTGCATTATACTAGTTACTCAAACCGACCTTAACTAAACCCAAGGAGAAGTTTTGCTCTGAACCAAACCAGTATATTCAGTTCTAGCCCAAGATGTAAGTGGTCCTTATGGGGAAAATCTTGTTGGATGCTTTATACTCCACCACCACAGAAACTCATAAAAATGTCCCATATTCTCTCTTCCAAACAATAATCAGCAATGTATGTCCTAACTATGTACACGTCATTACCTCTGTTCATACCAGGTAATGATAAACTGCAAGTGCTTCTCTTGGAAAAATGTGAAAAGATGCCAAAAATTCACAGATAACCAAAAAGACTGAGGGAGAAGACAACCAATGATCTTCAATATGTGATTAAATTGGAAATAATACGAACAGCTGCTAAGACTGGCACTGCTCAACTGTGTCCCAGAGCACTGAGGAGAGTGACCACTACGGGCACTCACACTGCTGCAGGTCCCGGCTACAGCTCCTTTTTTAGTGTTTTCACTCTGAGACATACTCTGAACACAATACATATTACTATTGACATTGAGTACTATTTGTATTTTATCAGAAAATAATTTTTCTCTTGAATGTAATTTTAAAAGATTATTGTTGAAAATACAAACTTTATTATATACAAGAAAAAAGTGTTTTCCATTAAATAAACCTCTAACTTCATAGTGGAAGTCAATAATATAGGATTAATGTAATCCAATTTATTTATTTATTTATTTTTTGAGACAAAATCTCACTCTTTCACCCAGGCCAGCGCTATCTTGGCTCACTGCAAGCTCCGCCTCCCGGGTTCGCGCCATTCTCCTGCCTCAGCCTCCCAAGTAGCTGGGACTACATGCACCCGCCACAGTGCCCAGCTAATTTTTTGTATTTTTAGTAGAGATGGGGTTTCACCATGTGTTAGTCAGGATGTTCTCGATCTCCTGACCTCATGATCCGCCCGCCTCGGCCTCCCAAAGTGCTGGGATTACAGGCGTGAGCCACCACGCCTGGCCAACGTAATCCAATTTAAATAGGCAAACACAGTTTCCTCAAATTTAGAAGACAAGTTGGTGCTATTTTATCTCGCACTTAACCTCTTTTACTTCAGAAGTGTCCCCTAGCATCCCACCACCCCATCCAGCACCATAAACACACTGTATGGCAATTATTTACAGCAAAGATGCACATTTTTAAAAACAATCACCAGAAAGATACTGTAAGTTATTAGCAATTTTTTTTTGCTATTAATCATTTTATATACAACTTTAAGGCAGTCTACTACCTACACATTTCATAAAGCTGTAATGAGTCATTTTGGTCTTAAAACAGTTCATTAACTTGCCATTGTGTTCCTTAATCTTTACTCCATCTACCTGCAAGTACACAGGGACACACACACGTGCTGTGAGGAGGTGGACTGGAGGCTGCAGGAGTGGCTGGACGAAAGACATGAAAAGAAGGCCTCAACACTGCAGATGCCCTCCGTCTGCGAAGAGTCAAACAACATCACTCCCTAAAGAACAACACAGTCCTCCCTGTCTTGTGATCATCATCTCCCTGTACTCTGATTGGCTATGAAGCAAAACACATGCAAAGTCTGCATGGAGTCCCCTGAGTCAGTCTGTCTAACTTGAAGCAATTGCTTTAAAACTAGAACTCTCATGGGGCGGCAGGAAAAAGAATGGAGTTGTCAGAATAAAGGAGGACCATAAACTACCACACACCTATCTTGAATATAATGAGGGAACTAAATTTCTGCACAAATGACAAAGTAAACGTATTGTTGTCATGAAAACACATACAAAGTCTCTCAAGTGGTAGGTACCTCCTCCTCCAAGAGTGTGTACTGACTTACAGAGATAGAGACAAAAACTTAAATCAGTTAAAATTACACAAATACATGTCTCCAGTGAAGACCCTGAAAGGCCATTTACCAACCCAAATTCACAAGCACAAAGGATATTACCATGTTGGAACCTGCCCAACTTATCCAGCTCCAACCAACAATACCAACTGCCAAATTTACCATCTGCTGTTACCCAAAAAAATGAAAGTCAGTAAGTTGCCATGTCACTTTCCTTGGCAGATTTTAACAAGTGCCCCAACCACATGCCCAACCATTGGTATAAATGCATTCAGTAAGCATGAACTGTGGGCCCACTTCATAGCAAACACCATGTGCGGCATCGGCAAGAGCAAGCAGGGGCAGGACAGGGAGATAGATAGCTCGTCAAAGAGACACATGGACCAATGCAGATACAGAGGCAGGCAGAGCACAGGGACAAGGAAATGCAGAGAGAAGGGGAGTCAACACCTGGGAGGGTGAGCTTGGGCAGCTGTCAAGGAGGAGCCAAGAAACCTAGGTAGAGCCAGCATAAAAGAAACTAGACAAGGAATGACACTATACAGAAATGAAGCCAGGGAACCCACGGGCCAGCAAAATTACTTTCACATTCTTTTTTTTTTTTTTTTTTTTTTTTTTTTTTTTTTGAGATGCAGTCTCGCTCTGTCGCCATGCTGGAATGCAGTGGTGCAATCTCAGCTCACTGCAACCTCCGCCTCCTGGGTTCAAGTGATTCTCCTGCCTCAGCCTCCAGAGTAGCTGGGACTACAGGCACTCGCCACCACGCCCAGCTAATTTTTGTATTTTTGTGGAAGCCAGATTTCACCATGTTGGGCAGGATGGCCTCAATCTCTTGACCTCGTGATCTACCCACCTCGGCCTCCCAAAGTGCTGGGATTACAGGCATGAGCCACCTCGCCTGACCCTACTTTCACATTCTTGAGCCTAGACTAACTAAACTTAATAAAACAAAACAAATCTGTTAAAAGAAATCAAGAAAATGCCCTCGCTTCCTGCCAGGCTCAGTATAAATTGGCAGCCTCACATCAGAATCTATCAGCAGAGTGCATAAGGCACCGTCTTGTGCATGGATGCTTATAGACTTGTGCACATTCGACAGCTAGTGTTTCTACTGAATAGTAAGCCTTGGGTAAAAAACTGGCACAGAAGAATACTGTAATCTATGCTTGCAGAATTAATTGGGTTTATCAGTTTTTCTAACTAAAAATAGACACAGAATGGGGGAAATAATGAATTTAAAACTTAAGGTTCGCTAAGTCTTAGAACCTTTAAAAAGAAAACCTCAAAACTAAAAAGAAAAAAAGATACGCCTCTTGAGAGCCCAGAGTAAATAAAGGGTTAATTTGGGGCTTGCTATTTCAGAGCTAAGATCCTTCAGTGGTAAATTTCACTGAAGACGTCTTTAATTACTTGGGGGAAAAAAATCATAAAACCTGAGGGATATAGTAAGTAACAAATCCTGGAGACCTTTGTGCTTTTAAATAGTATTGTGAATTTTTTCAGATATTATAAAAATAAGAGCCAATCTAGAAAGACTCTCACCAAGTCGAATGCAAGAGGCTAATGATGTTACTTATATATTAATTATGGGTACAAATTAATTATAACATATAAATTCATAATATATAATGCAAATATAATACATAAATTCATGTAATATAAATTATCATTTAAAAAGGCACAGTAATTACCTATATTTAAAAAAACCCACAGGGGTACTATGGAATCTTCTCTAAACATCCCTTAAAAAAATGTACAGGAGATGCTGAGGAATGTATCTTAGACACAGCAATCCTTGAAAGATTTGATTCAAACCAAATTCACTTTGGTTTAGCCAAAGGCTTCCCTCCTGTTTTTGCTACCTATTATACCAAACCAACCATTTCCTTCACTTAAAATGAAGAAAATTAGCATATCCATGGCATGTGATGTACTAGCACCAGACTAAGTGATACAAGTACACACCCAATTAGACAATGAATCTTCCAATTCACTGAACTCTGGGTCGGCATAGAAAATCATGTTGGGCTTTTAAATCACTTATGTGTTCATGTCAAGTAAGTATACTTGGCATTATCCCATTATGCACTAAATGATTTACATACAGTTGCAGGAGACGAGAACTACATCTTTAGACCAGATGTTTTTGAAGATGGTGCTGCCAAGCACAGACAGAAATTGCACAGCTGTGTCCATCAACCACAGACACAATGTCACAGTCCAGCTTTGAGAGAGGCTCAGCAGCCGGCCATCTTCCTCCCAAACAAACAAAGCAACAGATGCTGAAGATGATATAATAAAGAAGTACTGGGGCTGAACCACCTTAACTAAGCAACTGATGGAATATTTGAGTCAAGTTATCAAAAACAAGCAATTTATTGAGAGGTTTCAAATAGTACTTAAGTTTTAAAAAGTCATCAGGCCTTTTCTAAAGTCATCAGGCCTTTTCTAAGTAATACGCTGCTTCCTTTCCCTAACTTCAGTTTTATTTATATTCAGATGAGTTAAAATAATAAAGACAATGACAAATATTTTATCAGTTAAGAAGCATCTCTCAGGGAAAATATATCGATTAAACCACCATATGTATGGTGGTGATTAGCATCCACTTTTCAAGATCTTGTAAGCCAACAACAACAACAAAAAACACTAAGAATAAAAAGTGCTTGTCTGTTCAGACAGACAATATTATTATTTACAGTGGCCTGTTCTTCAGTAATTTACAATCTAAAAGCCACACTGTCCAAAGCATATGGACAGGAAAAAAAATCACTATGTAAAAATAACGTATATACACGCTATATATAAGCTCAAAGTTGTAGAGGTGTACCATGAAGTGGTGACTAGAAAAAAGTTACACGAAGTATGTAGTTGAGACTAAACAAGATTAAGGAATTCACCAACTGAATTATTCAGGAGAAATCTTTCTAAAATAAATAAATAAATACAAACTCATTTTTAAACTAAATGCAGCCACACAGATAAACACGTTTGACTGGGGGCTTTCCTTGAGTGACTGGCAGCCATAAGAAATAGCTTTACTCCGCAAAGACTGGAAATACACCAGAACGTCGGGGGGAGAGACTGTAAGAAAATATTTTTCCACTTTCCAGTTTTCTAGATGAGTACATTATTTTACTGTTAGAGAAAAAAGCCTTTCCATCATTTAAAAAATAACTTCACACACACACACACACACACACACAATGAAACTAAAAAAATATACATTAATGCTTTAACAGGAGTTAAGCCAAGGTGATGGAATTATGAGTGTAATTTTTTTCATCTTTTTACTTCTCTATATTTTATCCCTGGAATAATTATATTTCATAGAAAGTAAAAATTAAGATATACAATTTTAAACGTCACTTAAATTTTTTGTTCCAGCAGCTTCACTGAGCTGTAATTTACAAATCATAAAATTCACCACTGTAGGTATACAGTGGTGGGGGGGGGGGTGAGGGTGGTGTAACAGGGGGAATACATTTTAATTTTCTTATCATCCTGATAAGCAGAAGTAACCAGTAAAGTCAAAAGGCCAAAAAGCCTTGAACTTTTAAACTAGCATGAAGAGAACAGTTAAGAAAACATTCACCATCCAGCATGACCTCACTTGAAGCAGCATGAATCTATGAATTCTGCAGTGTTAGAGCCAGGAGCTGCCCACAGCTATGGGCTCTGTGGCTATAAGGAAGATGCAGAGTCCCTCACTTGCACAAACCAGCAATTCCTCTGTGTAGGGCCCTGGGCACAAGCTGCACACAGGCAGCACCCACACCACAGAGCCCTCATCTTCAGTTACCCTGCTCTGCCAGCAAGGTAAGGAGCCATGGGCATTCTTCTCCCCATCCTCCTAATGGATAAAATAAAAACAAGGGAAACAACCAGAACTGATGGTCATTTGTAAGGCAATGAAAAATGGGCTTATCCTAAAGAAAACTTCCGTTGTTGGGCTTTACTGTGAAGAAGCATCTTCGGTGATACAGTTTGGGTATGTTTCCCGGCCCAAATCTCAGATCAAATTGTAAGCCCCAATGTTGGAGGTAGGGCCTAGAGGTAACTAGATCATGGAGTGGGTTTCTCATGAATGGTTTAGCACCATCCCTTTTGATACTGTCCTTGCGACAGTGATTGAGTTCTCATGAGATCCGGTCATTTAAAGAGATCTGGTTGTTTAAAAGTGTGTAGAGCACTCCTTCCCTCGTTCCCTCCTTCCTTCCCTCCCCCTCCCCTACTCTTTCTTTCTCTCTCTCTCTCTCTCTCTTGCTCCTGCTTCTACCACGTAAGATGCTTGCTCCCCTTTGCCTTCCGACATGACTGGAAGCTCCCCGAGGCCTCTCCAAAAGCAGAAGCCACTATGTTTCCTGCACATCCTGTAGAACCATGAGTCAGTTAAACCTCCTTATAAATTACCCAGTCTCAGGTATTTCTTTATAGCAATGTGAGAAAGGCCTAATACAGAAAAAGCATCTTTGGTCATGTGGGTTACCATCAGTCTAGGAACTGATGAGACAGAAATGGCACTTACCCTAACATCCCCCACCCCACCTTATAAACTATGATGTCATTATAAAGCACTTTCTGTGAAGGTAGTCAGTTCCTCAAATCATCATACAGGAGTGCCATGTTGGGCTAAAATACAGGTGAGATGTCCAGGAGCAGTGGCTCATGCCTATAATCTTAGCACTCTGGGAGGCCGAGGCAGGGGGACTGCGTGAGCCCTTGAGCCCACGAGTTTGAGACTAGCCTGGGCAACACAGTGAGACCCTGTCTCTAAAAAAAATTTAAAAATACAAAATTAGCCAGGTGTGGTGGCACACACCTATAGCCCCAGCTACTCAAGAGGCCGAAGCAAGAGAACTGTGAGTCCAGGAGTTCCAGGCTGCAGTGAGCTGTTATCACACCACTGCACTCTAGCCTGGGTGACAAGAGTGAGACAGACCCTGGTCTCAGAAAAAAGAAAAGAAAAAAAAGAAGAGTAAAAGAAAGAACTGGAAAAGGCTGCAGAAGCTATGGGCCAACACTACTCCACAAGTGCCTAACCACACAGAATCGCCAGGGCCAGCCAGGCCCAGGGATATGTGCTGCTTTAACCGTAGTTCCAAATTTTAGTCTCTTCTATCTCAACGGCCTTCTTTCTCCTTTCCCTTTTGAACAAAAACATCTGTACAGTCACTTTCCAAATAAACAGTTTTCTTCTGCTTTCTAAACAACTTAAGGAGGAAAAAATAACCAGGGAGTCTTCTTCAGTTCTAGCTTCAGGGGGAGAAAAATCCAGCATCTTCAGTAAGTGAACAGAAGTGAGTTCACTGGGCACATTAAAAGTGAAAGAGCTGAGGCCGGACACAGAGGCTCACGCCTGCAATCCCAGCACTTTGGGAGGCCAAGGCAGGCGGATCACGAGGTCGGGAGTTCAACACCGGCCTGGCCAATATGAAGAAACCCCGTCTCTACTAAAAAAATATATATAAAAATAAGCCGGGCGCGGTGGTGCGTGCCTGTAGTCCCAGCTCCTAGGGAGGCTCAGGCAGAAGAATTGCTTGAACCCGGGAGGTGGAGGTTGCAGTGAGCCGTGATCGTACCATTGCACTCCAGCCTGGGTGACAGAGCGAGATTCCGTCTCAAAAAAAAAAAAAAAAGTGAAACAGCTGAAATGAAGGCATTCACTCTTTTCTTGTATAAATGCCTTCCCCCTCACTCATTCACGAAAGAAAGATCCCCAAGGGGCCTGGGGGGAAGATGACTCATCACCAGGAAATACCACCTAACTACAGATTCCCTCAACCTAGCAGTTACTGCTGTTATTGTTGCTCTCCTAGGTATGACAAAATGTCATATCAAAGACCTTGTTTTTAAAACATCCTTCTCATTAAAAACAGGAATGAGTAGAACTTAAGAGATTTCTTTCTTCATCGTCTGTAAGAGACAAGGTGAGGACAGGAGCAGGGTATGGTGGGTGGGGTGGGGCAAGAACGCAGGCTTGCTTGGAATTTTTGTATTTGGCTGTGTCTCCCTATCTTTATTCCACCCCAAACCTACACCACCTTAAGGGAGCACGGGGAGGACATGCTGCAAGTGCAGCAAAGTCGGTAGGAAAGTAGACAGCCTTGGAAATAGGGTGAGAAGGAAGCAGCAGTGAGACACAGGCCAAACAAGAATCCCAAGGAGCGCTGCACAAATTCTTTGCAGAAGACCTGTAGCAGTTGGGAAGGCTCTGTAAGCCAACAAAGATAGCAGACAGTAAAGTTCCCAAGTAATCACATGCCAGCAACATCATCTACTCTTTCTCAGGACTCTTGCAGTTAACACAATTAAATCAGAAAAGAAGTAGATATTTAACCATGCCCAAACTATGAGAAATACAGACGTGAATATCTTCCCTATAACCTGCACCTCAGCATCTCTTATCCATCACAGAATTTCCTAGACTAGGTAAATTCTCTTCTATCTCTGCAGCAATTCAATTCAGCACCTGCCACATAACCAGTACTGTATCAATGGCAGGAATATATTCACTTGGAAGTTAGTGGGACACCACAGAATGCTAAAAGCAATGAGAATAAATGAGCTCTCCCTATCAGCAGCCATATGGGTGGACCTCACAAACATAATGCTAACTGAAAGAAGCCAGACATAGAGTACCGTATGGTTCCATTTATATCAAGAACAGACACAGGCAAAAGTAATATGTGGTGAGAGAAGTCAGGACAGTGTCACCCTTGCATGGAACAGTTAGTGACTGCAAGGGGCATATGAGTGCACTCCTGGGGTACTGGCAAAGTTCTGTTTCTTGGTGGGGGGTGGGGGTACTGGTCCATTGGGTTATGTACAGTTTTTGGAAATTTACTGAGTTTATAATTTGTGTACTTTTCTGTATGCATGCTTCACTTCAATAAAAAGGTCAAAATATTATTACAATTTTTTTTTTTTTTTTGAGCTGGAGTCTCGCCCTGTCACCCAGGCTGGAGTGCGGTGGTGCAATCTTGGCTCACTGCAACCTCCGCCTCCTGGGTTCGAGCGATTCTCCTGCCTCAGCCTCCCGAGTAGCTGGGATTACAGTCACGCACCACCACACTCGGCTAATTTTTGTATCTTTAGTAGAGACAGGGTTTCAACACATTGGCTGGCCTCCTGACCTCATGATCCACCCACCTCAGCTTCCCAAGGTACTGGGATTACAGGCGTGAGCCACCGCACCCAGCCCAAAATATAAAAATTTAAGAGCTACTGAGGGTTGTATATATGAAGACACTTCTCCTGAATTCAGTGCTCATATAGACAAAGGCAAGTAAACACAGCTACCCTCGAGAACCGGTTTCCCAAGACCTGTCAGCCATGCTGCTACAGCACAGGTATGTTAAGGAGAGAAAAAAAGTGTCTGGGAATGTCTAGACATAAAAGAAACACGGGTAAAGGAAAACTGGCACAAGGTTCCTGTGCTCAGAGAAAAGCCCCCTGGACACGTTGGGGACTTCAGAGCCCCAAGGACATCATGATAACCATCAGATAACCGACAGACAGTGGCAGTCCTGTTTCAGAGGCGGGTTTCCATCTAGGCAGAATTTGCACTCTGACTTGGAGACCAATCAGCATCTTAGAGTACCAGGGAGAGGAGTCAGAAATAAAATTCTTTCACCCCACCATGAAATCATTTTCATAGTTCTAAACATAATCTAAAACCTCTAACACATACTGAACTACATATAATGCCCAAGGTTCAACGGACAATCGTACAATCGTTTTGCAATTAAAACAAATTGCAAAACAATTTGCAAGCTTGGGAGCAGGATCACAGCCAAAATATAATCTGGGTTCCCTGTTAGTGCACAGAGTTAAAAACCAAGGGAGAGAGTCTGACCTGTGGCACAGATGTTGCAGGCTAACGTGGAACAACAGAACAGAGGGGCTGTTCATTCACCAGAAGGCAGCTTTCTAAGGGGATTTTCTGCCCTTGGAGCAGAGAGAGCCTGGCTTTCTGCAATGCTGAGGCCATTTATGGATTAACGGCACACTACAACATGGCAAGTTTGGATGCTAAAAACCCAGCCCATCAACTAGCTGGCTCCCTAATCCCATTTTAGATCAAACCCACAGAAGTCAACTCTCTTTTCTGTAAGGTTAGTACAAAAGTCAGAATAACTAGGAGATAAAAATGTCTCACCAAAAATGTCTTTCCTTCTGTCAGGGTATTCTGCTAATGGTAGTGAAGGGGGTGGTGGGGGGGGAGGTCCGTTTCTCTAATTAAACAATCAGAGCTTTTATTCTAAAAATGATTTCACTGTCATACCAATGTTTAAGATCCTGTGTATGTTGTTACTATAGATTTTCACGAGACATTGACAGACTAATAAAACAAGCAATTCCAGAAAGCTTTATCATATGGACAGGTTAGGCTAGAATTTATACCCCAGTCCTATGAAGAGAATGTAAACTGGAAAGCAGTTATTGGAACTAAATTCAGGAGGCAAAAAAAAGGGCAGGGGTGCTAAAGAGATCCTTTTAAAAGACTTCACCATTTTCAGTGTTTCAAAGGAATGGACACAGGTTATCTAAAACCTTCTTTCCAACTGTATTGCTTCATTTTACCACATCTCAAAGGGCATGTCACTATATAATTAAAAGACAATCCAAACTGTTTAATCATCAAATAGTTTCATGGCCTGTGCACACAGGCAGACACAGACACACACACACAAACACACACACACCATCAACCAAGCATATGTAACTTACATGAGTTTTGAGTTTTTTACATATAAAAAGAAGGGGAAGCACTGTTCATTCGACAGTGTTTACTAAACGCCTACTATATGCTAGGCACTGAATTTGCACATGGGATGAAATATCACTAAAAAAACTGGCCATGCACAGTGGCTCACGCCTGTAACCCCAGCACTTTGGGAGGCTGAGGTGGGTGGATCACCTGAGGTCAGTAGTGGCCAACATGGTGAGACCCCATTTCTATTAAAAATACAAAAATTAGCCGGGCATGGTGGCAGACGCCTGTAATCCCAGCTACTCGGGAGGCTGAGGCTGAAGAATCACTTGAACCCAGGAGGCGGAGGTTGCAGTGAGCAGAGATCATGCCATTGCACGTGAGCCTGGGTGACAAGAGCGAAACTGCATCTCAAAAAAAAAAAAAAAAAGACAAAGATCCCTGTCACTATGTATGGAGCTTATATTCTTGGGGGACAGGCAGTTAGTGGCATGGTGGAGGCAGTGATATACATTAAGTAGAATAAATACGCCAGTTATATACGGTGACATAGAACAGGGCAAGAGCTTTAGGAGTAGCAAGAGGCCATTTGCTGTGTCAAGGCATGAAGAAGGTGCGGGAGTGAGCTGCGCGGCCATGGGGGAGTGGCATTCCAGGCACAGGGAACAAACAGCAAGTGACAGGTCTCCGGGAGGGATCAGGCGAGCAGGGTGGAGAAATAGTGAACAGGCCTGTGTGCTTGGAGTGACGGTGTAGGAGGAGGAGAGGAGGGCTGGGAGGCCAATCAAGTAGGGCCCTGTCGTGTCAGCCACTCTAAGAGCCCGTACTTTTACTCTGAGCTAAGAAAGCAGCCTTCATGAAAGACTCTATTCTGACTTTGTTTCCGAAGCTTCACTCAGCTGCTACAGTGAGAAGTGACTGGAGAACAAGCATGGAGGCAGGAGGCTCGTGATAGGGGCTACGGTAGAAATCTAAGCAACAGAGGGTGGAAGCCAAAACCAGAGGGGCAGCCAAGGGTGGCAGCACAGAGGCTGTGGTGAGAAGGGTCAGATTTGTATGTGTTTGTTCTTACAGACTCTCATAGACTATGAGGAGACCATCAGGCTCATTAAAACGTATTATGATTTCAAAAATACTAACCAGTAGTTACTAACTTGTAGTCAATCTATCCACACTCACTATCTACCAAGATTATTTTGACACAAATGACATTGTTTGAAGGCAGAACCAATAGGATTTCCTGACAGATGAGCCAAGTGGTACAGGACAGAAAGCAAGCAGTCCACCCAGGATGTAAAACCTTTTTGGGCCTGAGCAATGAGGAGAGTGGAGTTGCCACCAACTGAGAAAAGACAAGGCTCCAAGTGCAACAAGCTTATGGGGGAAGAACAGGAACTCACATGAGACATGTCGAGTGTAGGCTATCGGACTTCCAAGTAGAGATGCTGACGAGGCAGGTGATATATCAATGCAGCACTCAGGAGAGGTGTCTGCTTAGTCCTGAAGCCTGACACCATCCCTAAAAAGGGCAGCTTATGAGGTTGGCCTTCGGCTGGCATCTGGGATTTTGATCTGGGTAGGGTTTCCACCACTCCCAGAACTGGTAAGAGTGGCTCACTGTACCTAGAATGCGGTTTACGCCAAACACCTATTTTCCTTTTGGAAGTCTGAAATTTTCGGTGCATGTAAGGCAGAGGCTGCTTGTACTGCCATCCCCAAATAAAAATTCAATACACTGAGTCTCTAGCAAGCTTCTTTGGTTGACAATATTTCCTATGTGCCATTACGGCTCTGCTGGAGGAAGTAAACAGGGCCTATGTGACTGCACTGGGATAGGACTCTGGAAATTCTGTGCCTGAATCCCTTCAGACTTCCTTCCACGTACCTGTTCTCTTGCTGAATTTGCTCTGGATCCTGTCATTGTGCTATAAATCACAGCGGAGAGTACACCTATTTGCTGGAATCGAAATTGAGGATGGTCTTGAGGACCTCCAACACAGCACTGTTTTCTATACATTTACTAGGAATGGAAGTAAGAATGGGAAGTGTCAAGATAAAAAACAAAACTTTGCATGTACAGCCACCCAAAGCTGAAAAGAATAAAGAAAGAAGAAGAAAGAAGAAAGCAGCAGCAGCAGCAGCTGGGGAAAGGAGATGGGATGGTGAAAGGGCAGTATCCATTTTTTAAAAAAAACAGCAATTTAGATTATACAAAATTTGTTGGGTGATTTTTTTACTCAACCATTTATTTTACTTAGAAAAAATGCCTTTGGTTCATAAAATGATGAAATTAAACTAAGAAACTGTGGATATTCAATCTGCTTGAAGAATGCTCATTAACAATTACAAAGATTATCCTTTCACAGCAAGTTTTAATTTACCAAGAGATCAAGAATAGTTATTCCTAAAGCATAATCTTTCTATTCCACCCCAGAGCTGAGAATAGTGTTTGTAAGACTAAGTGTTCAGTACTTGTTTAAATAAATGAATTAGTGCAACTCCACGAAGAGCATTAAAAACAAAAACAAAAAACCTACAAACCATGGTTTACATTTGCCATTTCCAGTACCAATGAACCAAAATTACATCTGAACAAAGCAATTAGTAGTCATATTTTCAATAAGAATGAATATGATACTTTTCTCTATTCCTTTTTAATATTTAAAACTAGCCTACAAATTAGTAAATGTATGATTATTAAAATATAGTAGCACATAAATATTAATATAAAGGCTGTCTCTAATCTTTTAAAAGGGACACTATATATATTTTTTGCTACTGCTCAAAACACTTTCGGAAATTCTCCTCTAAAACTGCCTTTTGGCCAGGTGTGGTCCCTCACGCCTATAATCCCACCACTTTGGGAAGCCAAGGCAGGAGGACTGCTTGAGCCCAGGACTTTGAGACCAGCCTGGGAAACACAGGGAGACCCGGTCTCTACAAAAAATTTTAGTCCCAGTTACTCAGGAAGCTGAGGTGGGAAGATCTCGAGTCTGGGAAGTTGAGGCTGCAGTGAGCCATGATCACACCACTGCACTCCAGCCTGGGGGATGAAGTAAAATCCTGTCTCAAAAAATAATAATAACAATAATTAATTTTTTTAAGGAGAATGACAACAACAAGAACTGCCTTTTGTCTTGGGGCATTCTTTAGAAAGAGCAAATATATGCTAAGCACCACTCATGTGAACGAAGGGTGCTGTCATGAACCTAGGAGGGCTAAAAGAATCCTACAAGAGGATATGATCTAGAATAGAACAACATACACATAAACGAACATGTGGCCACTGTTCTCTAGCTGATTAAAACAGCAGAAGAATCGGCAGGGCTCACTGGCTCACATCAGTAGTCCTAGCACTTTGGGATGGCCAAGGCAGGAAGACAGCTTGCACCTAGGAGTTTGAGACCAGCCTGGGCAACACAGTAAGACTTCGTCTCTACCAAAAATCTTAAAAATTAGCTGGGCATGGTGTCACACATCTGTAGTCCCACCTACTCAGGAGGCTGAGGTAGGAGGATCACTTGAGCCCAGGAAGTCCAGGCTGCAGTGAGCCCGGATGGTGCCGCTGCCCTCCAGCCTGGGCAACAGAGTGAGGCCTATCTCAAAAAACAAAAATCAAAAACGAAACAAACAAAAAAAAAAACCCCACACACATACACAGCAGAAGAAGACAGTTCACAGGGCAAAGGTAGTTGTCAAAGGACCAAACAGTGATGGCTGTAACCACAGAGGGGCTGAAGAAGGGGCCTGCAGGGAAGAAAGACAAGGTGAAAACGATTGCCACAGGTGGAGGGAGGCAGGTGGAAAGTGGATCATTTGAGTAACTGGCTGAGGAGGGTACCGGGAGTGTTAAAAAGTCTTCAGCAAAAGTGATATTTTAATGTCTTTAATAAGGAGAAGGTAACAAGGAAACTCACATTTACTATGTAAAAACTAATAGACTACATACTTTACATTAATTTTAATTCTGACAAAAGCCTATGAAGTAGGCATTATTCCATTTTACAGATGAGGAAACTGAGCTTTATCATGCTTAAAAATATGTATTGCTGTCTTGGGGTAAAAGGCAGGATATGACTACTAAATAATGAGGTTAACTGCCTAGGAGGCTCATACACTATAAATTCACCTTGAAAATTATTTATGGGCCTCAAATTTATGTTCCTGGGAAAGATGAGCAAAAGGTTAAATCATTTTTATTAGTTCAGTGACAATTCTGAAAATGAAACCCGGAAATGTACTCACTCCTAACCACTCCTTCTAATAATTTTCTTTCCTAGAGGGATGAAATTTAAGTGTGAAAGTAAGTAAGAGGTCTTGCTGTTATTTATGATTGTTAGCATCTAAAATGCAAATATTTGTGATTACAGAAGATGAGAATGACATAGAAAATTATAAATATTGCAATAGAAGACTATTTTCTTGGACCATGAAACCAATAGTGTGTATCTACTATGTTTTCTCCAAGCACACAGAACTCATGCAACCACCAAAAATGGAACACCCTATTTAATTCATCAAATATTTGAGTGTCTACTACTTATATAGCATTGCATCTTGCTAGGTACTATACTTTAAAACCCAAATACAGAATACCACTGCTATACTCCTGTAGTGAACTGGGAGATGTGGTGTAATAAAAGCAAGTCCAGGACTCTATTGTGACTTTAGACAGGTCAATCACCTCTCTGAATTCCAACTGCTGTCATCCATAAATAAAGTGAAGACTTTTCAACATGAAAAATGTAAAACATCAGAGGCATAAAGCTAACCTAGTCTTAACCTTCCTCTGCTTACTGACTTATTAAATGGGTTAAAACAGCAAGAGAGAATTTTCATATTTTATATTTTTATATTACTCTACACTAAGTGTTCTCAATGGGGCTGATATCGTCCTCAGGAAAATTTACTACTTTAAGTGTAAAGACATATATACAGTACATAAACATATATACAGATATACAGTATATCTGTACTATTAAAATTTCACAGGGAATGATGAGAAGGGCGGGTGCTGTGGCTCATACCTGTAAATCCCAGCACTTTGGGAGGCCGACACGTGAGGATTGCTTGAGCCCAGGAGTTCGAGACCAGCCTGGGCAACATAGTTAAGACCCCATCTCTCAAAAAAAAAAAATTGTTATAGGTGGCACACTCCTGTAGTCCCAGCTACTCAGGAGGCTGAGATGGGGGGGATCATTTGAGTCTAGGAATTTGAGGTACGGTGAGCTAGACTTGTGCCACTGCACTCTAGCATGTGCAACAGAGTAAGACCTTGTCTCCAAAAAAAAAAAAAAACAACAACAACAAAAAATGAAAAGAATGTTTTAAAAAGCTTAATAGGGAACAGACAGTGAAAAAAAAGGGAAGGTTGAAAAACACTGTTGTAATATATGAGGACAGATACAGTGGAACTATTAGTTCTCAAAATCACTACACTTGTTAGTTAAAATAAATCAATAATTAAATAAAATGTAGTTGATTTTAACTGATTTTAAGAGCTTTTCTTCAAGGTCTTGTTTTGTACCAGTATTTTAAAAATAAATAAATAAATAAATAAACTTGTGGCCTTTTATCTATCTACACAAGGCTGAGTAAGGAAACCAATCCAAATTGGGAAGTTAAAATTTACAATCAAAGATCATTCAAATCAGGTTAAAAGTTGTCTAAGGTAAGAAAATACCAGATGAGGAAATTTAGCATCCCACAGACATGACACATTAGTTTTTCTCTCAGTAGCTAAGGGAAAAAAGGTAGTTCATTTTAAAAGCAGAAGATAAGGAGGGAGGGGGCAGTGCAGGAGGGGGATACAGACTGTCAAAAACTGATGCATTTCTGGCTCACCCTGACAACCTTGAATGATCCTATGGTAAGTCTGCCAGAGTCATGCAAAGCACAGGGAGAAAGTGTCACCAGCTCTCTAAAACAGAAGAAGCCAGTACCAAGCTGTAAGGCCTGTAGCATTTAGCTGGCCTCTGAGGAATAACAGAATAGAACAATAGGTCCCACAGCCCACAGAGATCTCTCCCTCCCTTCCTTTTGTTCTTATTTTCAGTCTAGACAAGAACAACACATTCATTACATTGTGCTGCCCTCCAAATGAAAAGGGTAAAATTGTTCAGTGTTACATGGCCTTGTGTTATCACTGGAATATGCTTGTTTTACTCCCTCATACCAAAGCATGAACTCCCTGAGAGCAAGGTGTCCTGCCCATGCATGGTCAGAGCTCAGAAGGCATTCAAAAGTCTGTCCAACAGAAGTGACATATATTGCTTAGCTTCTTGTACGGCTCTTGCCTTTCCACATATAATGACAGGCAGAGGCCAGATTCTTACGTGGCTGCTCTAGGGAAGGTCTAGGAAGGGCTTTTACACAGCTTTTACTTCCACATATCCATGGAACATGGCGCTAGGAATACTGGAAGATGCTCAATCTGCCAACTGCCTCCCAAAAGACATCACACCCAACATCTTCCCATCCCCTAAGTAATATGACAGAATTACTATTCACAGACACTGTAGTCTTAACACTAAAAGAAAGTCTGCTCTGACAAATCTGCTAAAAACAAATTTTAAAAAGGAGAACTGTGGTCAAGATCCATCTATCCTTTAAAGTTCAGATCCAATCAGCTCACTCAACGAGCTTACTTAAAAACCTGATGTTTGAAATGGTTATACTTTCACAAGTACAGTAAGTAGGGAATCAAAGATCCAGGTTCTAATTCCTGCAGTGTCTAATGAGCAATGAACTCCTGAGCAAGAAGTATCAGCGTCTCTGAGCTGCAGTTCTTCACAGACAGACAGAAGGGAGTGGGCTCTTTCTTTCCTAAAGTTCCATTAAAGCAGGGGGTTTCAAACTTGAAGGTGCATTAGAATTTTTTGGAGGGCTCCAGTCCAGAGTTTCTGATGCAGTAATCTGGGATGGAACCAGAGGCTGCATTTCTAACAAGTTTTCAAGTACTCGCAGCAGCTGCTGGTCCAATAGCTACATTTTGAGAATCCCCTGCTTTAACACCATCCTATGCCCGAGTGGCTGAGAAAAAGGACCACATGTTGGAAAGACCACTGGACAGGCCAGAAGAATGGACTGGATGCAGCTCTGCTACTCAGTGCTGATGAAATGCAGTCAAACATCATTCATTCCAAAGAGCACCGTTTCATCCCCATCTAACATAAAACACCATATAGTAAGTTTGCCTCTGTTCTCTCTGCATTAACCTAAGAATGTTTGTCCTTGATTTATCCAAAGCAAAGGGCCAAAATAACTTCAGAAAAATCTTAAACTTCTCCCCTCCATGTCTATTTTAAGTAGTAATATTATAATAATACTGTGAATTTTATATTCACTGAACATAAAAATGTGTTGTTTTATTAGGAACCAATATTTTCAGTATAAGAGAAAAGACAAAGAAATATAAGATATACAAGACAGAAGAAATTAAGAAATTCTGGTTTTCGAAAAAAATGTATTTCTTAGCTCTGTCTACTCAAAGGGCCTAGAATCAGTAATACCTCAGTAGCAATGAGCATACTTAGCATCCAGATATTAGTCTACAAATACATTTCCCACTCAACAGAACTAAGGCTCCTCAGAGGAGAGGATTCCATGTCTTGGTAGGTGAGTTTCAAATATCTACTTGTCCCAGAAAACAAGGAAGTACTCAAAAACTAATAGCGGCACGTCAAAAGGCCACAGACTCCACTGGGGACCCACTGGGGTCATGTCAAAGGCTCTCATTGCCAAATATGGTGCAACTTGATTATGTAATAATAACAGCTGTAATTGATGGAAACACATTAAATAAAACCACTCATGTCCACAGGAATATCCAAAGAGAGAAGGGAAGGCGTAAGTAGGAAACTCTTCTACAGACTGTTGTTGACTAATAAATACAGAAGGAAGAACGTAAAATCATCATTTTGCAATAATAACTAACCTAGGCAAGAATCATTAAATGAATGCCAAAGCCATTAGTTGAAAGGTTGCTCATGAACAGAATATTCACACAGTGCCAAAGTATCACCCTGGAGATAGATAACTTAGGAAATGTAAAACTAATAATGCACCCTTATGGTGGAGAACGCTGGCAGTCACCTCCAAGTGACCCAACTTGGCTTCACTAATAATGGGAAGGCTATGAGTGAAGTGGGCTTCACCTAGAACTGACGTACCCCCCGACGTGAGGCAGTATGAAGTACCCAATACCACCACTGAGGTGTTCTTGCCAAAAAATATTTAATCTGCATCTAATCAAACCTCTCAACATATTTCCAGTTTACAGGAAATATAGGAGAGAAAGGAACAAGTTCAAGCATAACATGAGGAAACCATCAAATCCAGAATACAGGATACTTTACAAACAATTTGGCTAAATTCTTACAAAAGTCAATTTTCTTTAAAAAAAATAAAAATAAAAATGGAGGCAGGAAAGTAAAGAGAAACTCACTGCTTAAAAATAAACGATAAGATAACTAAGTATAGTGCATAAACCTGGACTATGATTCGAAAAGAGTTACAAAAACATTCTTGGCACAATCAAAGATATATGAATGTAGACTGAACATTAGGTAAAATTTTATGATACGTAGAAGACTGTCTTTAAGACAAGCATGCTCAAGTATTTTCAGGTGAAGTGTCATGGTGATAGCTGTAATTATTTTCAATAACAGTATACACACACGAACAAAATGTTAACAAATGTTGAATGTAAGTCAAGAGGTGAGAGTGTTCATTCTTTCAACAGTTCTGGATGTATGAACTTTTTCATGATAAAAAGTTGGGGGATATTATCAAAATGCAAAATAAAATTCTGTTCTCAGAGACAAACCTCGAAGAGTTTATGAACTCCAAGTTGAGAAATCACTGGTAAAAGCAATCATTTGCCTTGCTTTGTTTTGTGCGTGTACTTAAGTTATAATATTGTACTATAGTTATGCAAGATTTTATCAGGAAAACTGAATGAAGGGTACATAAGACCTCCCTACACATTTTTCTGCAAATCCTCTGAATCTGTCATTATTTAAAACAAAAAACAAAACACATTATAGATCTGCTGTCCTAATACCATCCACTTTGAGCACATCCTTAATCTGTTCCTTAAGCCCTTCCCAAAACCAATCAGATAAAAGACATGCTTTCCCTAAAAAGAGCCTTTCAAAATCCTAAGGATAGTCAATTCTTAATACAGCTAAAGTACTCACACACAAATTTGAAGAGAACTTGACATCTCTTGCAAATAAATGTCTCCCCAGTTCCAGACCCCTTGGTTTCCTCCATAGTCCCTTGTCACCTCACCCCAGGATGAAATCTGAATTCTCAGCTGCTTTTGTTTTCCAGATTCACATAATCAAGTAAAGCAAGTGAAGTGGGCCCACATCTTTGCATTGTCTGCAGCCAGCTCCAGAGCTGGATTCATTCAGTCTGCCAACAGCTGACAGCTCGGGAGAAGAGCAGCCACACCATTCAATTTCCCACATCTGCTACAATTCTTGCCTTCTGGGCCTGAGGAATAACTAGTGGCCTGGTAACTGCCTCTCACTTTCACCTGAAGAGTCAGAACAAATCTGTGATTTTTCCGAAAAACAAGTATTTGCACCTTTTTCCTCCTGAGATGAAACTAAGTGGAGGTAAAAAAAAAAAAAAAAAAAAAAAAAAAAACCATGAAGAGTCCTGTTCTCATCACGAGAACACGCTCCAACAACCCCTCCTGCTGGAGTTGGAACCAGAAGCACGTGCTGCAAAATCTCTCTCACTCAGCCTGCTCCCCACTTGCTCCCAGGTCCCAGCCAGGCCAATGCCTACAACTGCACAAGAGGAGCTAAGAGGAGCTTTGACATGCAGGCTTGGCAAGGGCATGTTTTCCAGGCTGCCTGCTGTACATGGCCCTCTATCCATAAGCAACACTTACTACGGGCAATGACTGTGCCCCATGCTATAGCAAAGGTCACTGTATGAAAACAGCACACAAGAAACATGGACAATACGGTAAATAGTTGATTGTGTTTGTGTAATACTTATTTGAGGACTCGCCATCTGGTTTTCATTTTACCTGAATACATGGGTTTTGCAATAATTGCTTTTAAAGGAGTCCCAAAACTACTTGTATCATGCATGTATCCAACATTGCCTGATTTTTCAGGCAAGAAAATACCTTTTGTACACAACTCAACAAAAGTGGGATACAAAAGCATCCATTACACATATCAGTATGTATTTTATAGTCATGTTCACAGAGACATGATTGAAAGGAAATACACCAAAGCACTAACAATAGCTATTATAAGGTAGCAGAGGGCCAGACGCGGTGGCTCACACCTGTAATCCCAGCACTTTGGGAGGCTGAGGCAGGTGAATTGCTTGAAGTCAGGAGTCCAAGACCAGCCTGGCCAATATGGTGAAACCCTGTCTTACTAAAATACAAAAATTAGCTGGGCGTGGCAGTGGGAGCCTGTAATCCCAGCTACTACAGAGGCCGAGGCAGGAAAACTGCTTGAACCCAGGAGGTGGAGGTTGCAATGAGCAGAGACTGCGCCACAGCACTCTAGCCTGGGTGACAGAGTGAAGACTCCATCTCAAAAAAATAAGAAGAAAGAAGAAGAAAGAAGAAAGAAGAAGGAAGAAGGGAGAAGGGAGAAGGAAGAAGAGAGGAGGAGGAGGAGGAGAAGGTGGCAGAAGTATAAGGATTTAACTTTTTCCTTATATTTTCCTATATTTTACACTTTTTTTTTTTACAGTGATCACGTATTGCACACTTATAATCAGAGCCAGGCTTAGGTGAAGAAGAGCTCTACAGAGAAGGCAAACCACATTTAGATTCCATTAGAGATGTGAAAGAGGACATATCCTGACCGGCCACAACAGCTGTGTCAGGGGAGGCAGCACAGGTTGAATGACACCATAAGAGTGAACTCTAAGTTCATAAAATTCCAAAAGATTACATTTAAAATTGTACCTACAAGTCTGCCAGTAAACAAGTCAAAAAGTGTGTTAATAAATATGCAAAGACTGTATTTTCCAGCAATACCACTCCCAACACGGCACCGGCAAGATGCACAGCATTCGGAATGGAGACTTTGGTAGGAAGGTGGTATTGATAATTCCATTCACAAAGAAGGTACTTCATAAATAGCTCAACTACTGTATTTAAATTATAAATAAGAAGTTACTGTTCCTTCAGTAAAATTTAAAGTCATCTTAAAATAATATTTTATTGGAAAGCATCCAATTTCCCACTGAGCTGTACACCAAGATAGGATCACTATAATACAACAGAATAGTCTACATCACAGTATGTCAAGGAGAATCTTTTGGCCATTCAAGCAATGGTACATTTTCATTTTAAAGTACCCATTATTCTCTTTAACAGAGAAAAGAGAGTGGTCACCTCATAAAATGTCACATCTTCAAATACTTATGAAAGGCTCCATCAGTTGTCCTGTGGTCCAGAGACAACAGTGTTTTCCAATTCTTACTGACAAATACCCATGCTGAAGATGACCATATTGTCAGAGACCCAGCAGAGAGCAAGGCAAAGGAGGAGATTTTGCTCTCTGGATAGCACACAGGAGATCAGGTTAGCCATTATCTCCCTTGACAGACCCCAGACTTGGGGAAATTATGGCTGGATTTAAAGTTATCCCAAATCTCCAATGCTACGAGTGAACCCTTTCTAGAATCTGTGAAATATGATATTGAATCCTACTCATAACTAGGCAAGTTAGGGGCAAACATGAGCATGAAGTAAAATTTCAGATAAAAATAATTTAAAATAAAATTGATTTAGTTCATTATAATCTATTACTATTTTTAAAGAATTTAAATATGGGCTCGTGCATATATTACATGCACACACACGGGCACACGTACACTTACTTTCTGTCTCGGTCACGTTCTCCTCTTTCCCATCTAAAGCTGCACAGTAAATCCTCATGCGACCATTTCAAGAACTATTTTTTGCTACTAAATTTTGCCAACAATCTGCTCAGCATTCTAGCAGATGTTTCTGTTTTCCAACCTCTGGGAACTTGGCTGGGTCTGTTTTCCTCCCCCGCATTAAAAATAAAAGAAATGGCACAAATGTGGCCTAATACCCTAGAGAAGCTTTTCTCCACTCGAAACTCTCCATCTCCCTATTCATGTGACCTCCATGATCCCTTTTCAAATTTTTTCTTTTCCATTAGAGAAGATGTTTCCAATTATGTCCCATTATGTTGCCAAGGATGACATCACTCAGATGTGTGTGTGCACTGCGTGTGTTTTGAGAAAATGCTACTGCCTTTTAGTTACTTGGAGACCATGTACTACAATTTAGGCCAACTACTCCACTGGACCTATGAACCCACAATGTCACAGGAGGGCAATTTGTTCAAGTAATCAGATTTTCCAAACAGAGTAATACTCTATGTTGTTGGGGGTATCTTTGTCTTCCATCTAACAATTTATTTAAAAACGTGTGTGACTCAATCTTACCTCAGTGACATCCATAACTTTGATGGCTGCCAACTGACCCGTTTTAACATGTCGACCCTGAAAAACAGAAAAAATAGATCAAAAATCGGCACCAAATTTTTTGCACAATCATTAGAACAAAATGGCTGAAGTTTCCAACAAATCGTATCTCATCTATACTTATCTCTTACTAACCAAAAGTGATGACAAAATAGTCCTGTGCTCTCTAATATAACAATATGGTTTATAATGAACCACACTTAATAAGCAAGACAACTCGTTGAACAAATGAGTTTTTGATAAAGCATCAATTATTTCTTTCCTTTAAAGGTTTAATTTACATAACACTATCTCGAAGAAACTTTTTTTTTCTAATAAGGATTTAACTTTTTCTTTATATTTTCCTATATTTTACACTTCTTTCCTTCACAGGTTTAATTTACATAACACTATCTCGAAGAAACTTTTTTTTCCTACAAATCATGTTGGCCTTCCTTTCCTTCTTAACTTGCTACAGGAAAAAAAAAATGACCCCAAAAAACCCTCTAGACATTTTATTGTCAAAAATGGATAACTGTAATTTTTCCCTGTGTATTCCCAATACCCATTCCTTTATTTCACAAGAATTACACTGAAAGTCTTCTTTGAAGCTCTCCTGCAGTCCCAATACAGGGACTGCAAGAAAGAAATAAGCTAAAGCATAACATGAGGAAACTATCGAACAAATTCATTTTTTAAAATTATTTCCCTCCTCCCACCAATTTCTTTATACACATCTTTAAAATTCTGGAATTTTTTTTAAATGTATAAAGAAACTGGGGGGATGAGGGAGACAGGTTTCTTACAGGTGTATTATAATGCCTCACCTAGAATCTAAAATCCTGTAACCCATTTATATCACTAGATTTCAGACATACTTGATATCATTTTCCTTTCACCCAGATGAGGAGTACTGGGTTTAATTACTGTCAGTCTTGTTACTCTCTACCCACTCTTCACAATGCCCTGCTGGTCATTTCTCAGGCCAGTAGCAAGGAGCATCCAAATATGCTGAGCATGATCTACTTAACAACTTTGTGAGAAATGGTCCTTCTGCAACATATGTAAAACAGAAAGAACATCCCTATATTTTCCAAAGCCTGTCCCTCTTGTGCTCTCATGACTTAAAGAGTTGTGAACTTTGAAACTTCAAATCTGAGGAGAGTTTGTGTAGGAACTCAAGTTACAACTTGGACAAAGCAACTCTATGAAAATGACACTGTATTACAACTATGACACTGAGTAACTGTACCTGGGTAAGACACCACTTGGTGTGCCTCAGGCTCCTATCTACATAAGTGAGATCATAGTAGTGTCCACTTCATAGGGCTTCTGTGTACAATAAATGGGGCACAAAGAACATTGTGTGGCACATGGTCAGTGGTCAAGCACAACCCTGGAACCTTGTTTCCCTAAATTAATGATAGCTCCTGTAGTTGTGACTGCCAACACAACCTGAAACCAAATGATGATTTTCTTGAACCCAAGGAGAAAGAGTAGAACTTCAGAGGATATAGTATTAAGTGATCCTCTCATACTTTCCACATAAGCATACAAAGTTCATCTCCTTGGCAACTAACCAACCTTCAAACCTGTGATTCACCCCCTGCAGTGAGTTTATTTCCAAATTACTAAAGCATATTTCTCGCTGACAGAAAACAAATGATGAGGGAAAATGTCACATGCACTGTCCCGGCTTTCCCTCTTTTCAAGAGGGTTAAGTATACTGCATTGGCAATGTGTTAGTAAAATGCTGGGGATGGAAGTGTTTTCTGAGTATCTGATATGGTAACACCTAAGATCCCTACAAATCAAGAAAATCCACAGGTCTATGAAAAAGCCTCCTCAGACATTTATAGAGTAGTACCTTTTTATTTCTTTTTTCAAACAAATCTTAACATAAATAAAGCCATAAGGAGCAACAGAAAACGGTCTATGCTTCCCTCTATGCCTAAACTCAAGACCACAAGTGTGTATCCTCAAGACTTAGTCAGAAAGTGGCATAAAAGTTGAGAACTGTGAATTCACTCAGCATCTGCTTTATAAAAAACATGAGTTTCCCTTACTAAGGGAATAGAGTATCAGGAACTAAAAACTAATCAATTATTTTTGTGATGAGGCCAGACCATGTGACAGCATCAGTCTTCATTATCACTTACTAGCTCTCCAAATTAGATCCATTTTAGATTTAAACCAGAAAATCATCTAAGAATTCTGCCTTCCTCCTTTCAAACAAGACACTGTACCGGGAAAAATTAATCTGGGACCCAGGCAGCTTCAAGCTCTCTTTCCTTGTCCATCACCCCATCACTGTATTTCCTCAGGAAAGTTGCTTAAGTTCTAGGAGTTTCTGACCCCGTGTTCAGGTGCCTCGCCCCCGTTCTAGAGTCAGGCAGGTGGTAGATCAAGTGCAGAGAGTCTGTAAGGCCTTAGCCCTGACCCTGACACCCAGTGGGCTCTTGGAAGGGATTCATCCTCATTCAACTCCAACAAAGGCCCATGCTGATTTCCTTTCTCCTTTCTTCTTGTAGACTGCAATTGTCTCAAATGTAGTCAATGTAGGCCCATTTCTAATTTTTGAAAGGAATGGCCAATATAAGGGGAGGGAATGGGGTGCTAAAATAATGTACTTCTCTATTAAAAAAAAAAAAAAAAAAAAAGGCCGGGTGCAGTGGCTCACGCCTGTAATGCCAGAACTTTGGGAGGCCAAGGCAGTGGATCACCTGCGGTCAGGAGTTCAAGACCAGCCTGACCAACACGGTGAAACCCCAAATCTACTAAAAATGCAAAAATTAGCCCAGCGTGGTGGCGTGCACCTGTAATCCCAGCTACCCAGGAGGCTGAGGCAGGAGAATCGCTTGAACCCGGGAGGTGGAGGTTGCAGTGAGCTGAGATCGTGCCACTGCACTCCAGTCTGGGTGACAGAGCAAGACTCTGTCTCAAAAAAAAAAAAAAAAAAAAAAAAAAAAAAAAAAAAAAAAACACACACACACACAAAAAAAGCAAACTTCTAAATTTGAAACTAATAGTAATCATCTACCTGCTGAGATGGGTCACCTTTGTGTAAAGGAACCAAAATGGCCAGCAAAAATAGTCTTGGGAGAAAAACTAAAGCCGGGACTCAATGTACTGAATGTTAATATTCATATAATTGTGTGCTAAGGAAGCTACACCAAGAGTTTTTTAAGGACAAAAGTTTGCCTGTGATTTATTCAATACTACCCAAGAGGGAATATACTGACTCTCCTCTCAGGGTAAGCTACAAGCTTAAGCCTGCGCTAGCTGGGTGGCCCAACTCACAAGGGAGATCCTTACCACACCTCTCCTGGCATCTCTTTAGCTACAACACACGACCCTCCTTCATACCACCTGAAGGACATTTAAAGAGAAAATGAAAATGCACGTAACCATAAATGGACTGCATTATGCTGGGAACTTAAGGACACAGGAAAAGGCATTACTCACTGATGTTTGGGGCTAGACATCTATTATATCACCCCATTTTGGCCTCTATAATGTTTCTTAAGGGCTGCTTCATCCAGCCTACTCACTGAAGATGAGCAATAAATCACGTTCCTTCACCTAACTCTAGATTACTGGATCACTCTGGACCCACCTGATGCTGGGTCACTCAAACACCTAACTTTGTGCATGGAGAGATTTTGAATTTAATATTTAACAGGGTCTTTTTTTTCCCTTGTATCATCCATTCTTTAAATATGTCAGTAAATTACTTGGTCAGTATTAAATATACATACCTAGCATCCATTTATGAATGTTACTCTCTTGTCCTATTATCTACATTTCTTGGGCACAGTATCCCATCCAGCGATAAAATAAATATAAAATGCCAGATGGCAGAGATTAAAGATTCATGGTTTGCTTTATTTATACAGTACCATGTAAACATTAATGTGTTTTTAAGACAATTAGTGATTTAAAAGCCCCCAAATACTATTTACATCTATTTTCTCAACGGATCCTAAAAAATCCTATGAGGGCAACAAAGCAGGTCACTAGCCTATTCTACAGATGAGGAACTTTGAATTTTCTTCAGTTATCTGCCCACGGTACAATGGCAGCAGGATCCCCTTTCCACAGTGATTTTATATATATACTTCAAGAGAGGGACTCCTACTGTTTCTACTAACCCATCAAATTTCTATCAAAATATTTTGTTTTCAAAGAAACAGCTTAAGTTATTTCCCCTCTATGCTTTTAAGGGTTAGCAGACATAGCATGATTTAGAATTAAAATTTTTCTTCCAATCAACATCATTTCACGTAGCTTGAATGGCTCAAATAACCAGAACCGTTATCCCCTTTGACAGAGCAACCTTCTTAGTTTCTGGTTCATTTTTAGTCTTTAAATTTCAGAAAAAATGTATTTTTTTTTTAAGAAGAAAACTCAAACTATTCTTAATAGAGGTCCAAGCTGAAGAAAATGGCCTGATTTTCAACTCTCCTTTATGTTTCTAACCAAGTCAAAATTGCCACCTCACACTCGAGAAACCACTGCACTAGAAAACCCATCCCACATGGTTTTAAACGCAGGGCACTATGGCAGCCTGTCTGCCTCTAATGAAATCTGTCCCTGGCCCATAGAGAGGAGCCTAGAGGTAGAAGAAACAGCATTCAAAAGGAGGCTTTTAAATCCCAAAAGAAAAAGATGCCTGCCGGGTGCAATGGCTCACACCTGTAATCCCAGCACTTTGGGAGGCCGAGGCAGGTGGATCAATTCAGGTCAGGAGTTCGAAACCAGCCTGGCTAATATGGTGAAACCCCGTCTCTACTAAAAATACAAAAATTAGCCAGGCATGGTGGCGGGCGCCTATAATCCCAGCTACTCAGGGAGGCTGAGACACAAGAATCACTTCAATCTGGGAGACAGAGGTTGCAGTGAGCCAAGATCGTGCCACTGCACTCCAGCCTGGGTGACAGAGCAAGACTTCAACTCAAAAAAAGAAAAAGAAGAAAGAAAAAGAAGAAGAAAGAAAGAAAGAAAGAAAGAAAGAAAGAAAGAAAGAAAGAAAGAAAGGGAGAGAGAGAAGGAAGGAAGGAAGGAAGGAAGGAAGGAAGGAAGGAAGGAAAGAAAGAAAGAAAGAAAGAAAGAAAGAAAGAAAGAAAGAAAGAAAGAAAGAAAGATGGCAATGTTCCTATCTTCTCAAATGTTCTACTATCACTAAAGGCTAGGTAACTTCATGCTGCATAATCTTTACCTAAACTCCAATTACCCCTTTAAAACACATCTGATGATTAAATATATTCGTTGAGAGGCAAATTCCATTGGTCTCATCCATATTAAGAGGAACTTTGAAGAGTGAATAAATTCAAGAAATGAAAAATAGAGCCTTCACCTCAAGACTCCAATCTGAAGAGATGGTCTAATACCAACCACTCTAGCAAAAAGTTTCACCACTCATCCTCCAATCTTCCCTCACAGAGCCTTGCTATTAAATGGTGCCACCACCTCACATCTTAGCAAGAAAAGTGCACGTGACTCAACAGCACTTTTTCCATTCATAGTGCTTTCTCCCTAAATTTCACCGTTTTCCAGAATCATAAAACTTTCGTACTCATACAGCCTAAGAATAAATAGGAGACAAGGAAAATTTATCATGTTTATGACACTATGTAAGGTAAATAAACACACGGGAATAACAAACGCCTTTGTCCCTAAATAGCCCAGAGGGGTGCACACACACAGCATAAACTCCAGCAAGCATATCCTGTGACACCGGAGAGCATTACAGTCCTGAGGTGGAACTGTAAAAACAGGGCACAGGAACCACGTTGGCCCTACTCTTGGGGCAGTTAGTGAACAAGCATTTTATATGCATTGTTGTTTACTCCCCACACAACGCAAGTATCATTATCCTCAACTCACAGATGGAGAAACTAAAGCTTAGAGGGGGCTAGGTTAATAAGCTCAAGAGTCACACCTAGACTGGTTCTCTATACCAGGCTGTGGACCTGGAACAAAAATGACCACAACTGTCCTATTAACCAACTTACATAGGAACTGCCAAGTATACTATTCTATAACATATTTTAATAGATATAATCAAACATGGCAATACAGTAACCAATAATAAAAACTTATTTTCAACCCCTGGCCTTTTTATTCTTGTGATAAAGAAAGAACATCCCACAGGAATTGTTTAGGGAACATGAAGGCATGTGTATACACATTCACAAGCCACTCTGGTCCACGGCTTTCTGAAACTGTAAGAGGCTTTTATTTGTTCCCATCTTTATCTCACCATAAATTAATGCTTCCTTTTATCTGTTGAGTTTAATCTGAAACAAAAATTTCAGAGATTAATTGCCTGAAATTGGCTTTATGTTTGCTTAATAGTGAAGCCTATTAATGCACATCTCAATAACCTGAAGACTACCTTTAACCAGTGCTCACGACATGCCCCATACTGCTGAGGAGATAAAACACAGCAACCTGCCTGCAGGGAGCTTATAATTTAAAGAGGTGTTTAAAAAAACACATACACACACACACACACACACACACGAAGAGCATCACAGAGAAATACCGTGCCCTAGAGTAGAAACACTTAGGAAAGAAGACAGTGTGAAACCAATTGCTCTGCTTTCATAGAATGTGTAAAAGCAGCTGTTCAGGAAGGACACATCACTATGGGGCTAGTGGTATGGACCCACCATGGAGGCTGTGGCTGAGCCTTCAAGGATGCCTGGATGGCACTGAAGATCATCAAAGGACAGAACATGGATCTCTCAAGATGTAAGCTGCAAACAATCCTTTCTAAATCCCAGGACGGGACAGGTTTGAGTTAGCAACTGCCCAGGAAAAAAAGGGTGAGCACGATGATTCCCCCCAAGACTAGAAGCTGTGTCACAAAACCATGTCACATCTCTACAGACATGCAAAGATGAGAGAAGCTTGTCATATACTGCACATCTAGAAGACGCCAGTCTCTCTCACTAAGTCGAAAGACAAGATTCCATGGTGGTGTGACGTGTGCCTGCAACACAAGGGAGAAGACCTGGCTGCTTCTCATTCCCAACCAACTGGGAAGCTTTGTTTATTGATATTTGTTCGTTGACTTTTTAATGGTGTGCTGTTGGTTTGGGAGTGTTAATATTTTGGATTTAAGAGATTTACTGGGGTAAAGTATGTTGCGTTTTTCTATTAGGCATGTCAATTTCAGTAACAAAAATCACTCCCTTTCACCTGTGACATGCAGACTTCCAGGCTCTATCCCAGGCCATAAGAACTGTGTAACTGGGATATAGGAATCCATGCCTTTTTAAACTAGCATTCTAGTGATTTCTTACACACTCTGAAGTTTGGGAATTACTTCTTCAAGATTATAAGAAAAGTCGCAAACTCAAGTTCTCTTTCCCCTTTCAGACTTACATAGTATTTATTATAATTATATATGCAACTTACTGTCTTAGCAGGGGGTTTGGTGTGTGAAGGTTAGATTCATAACAAGTAAATTCTAATTTTAACAAATATCCTTTTTTTTTCCAGAAAAACACATAGCTTATGTTCTGAAATGTCCAAGAACTGAAAGGACAGGCAAGCCTACTTCAACAAAACAGGTGATTTTACAGATTAGAAAGAAATCCCAGAGACCTAGAAGGACACTCACCTAGCAGCTAAGCCAAACCTGGTCTGTCCATTCTCTCCCCAGAATATCTCATCCATACCATTCACAGTTCAACTTGACAATTCCAATCTACTCCCCTTTCCGAATTTTCTTATTTTTACTAGCAAATATGGAAACCTATGTGACCATGAGCTGAATGGCATGAGTACAGCACTGGGAAATCTACTGACCACTCTTTCTATATCCATCCACCCAAAAGGCAAAGACCAGCTTGACTGGTTGTGCACTGTAAACCCCAAAACCATAGGCCTCACTCATAGGTGTTCTTTTCCAAAAAGCATCTGCAAAAAATCCAAAATTACCAAAGTGGGAGAGCATATTACCCAGACAGCTCTCCAGGAGCCATCTAAGATAAGAAAGCATGTAATCAACCTGAGACAGCTCAGAGTACTTCAGGAAACATCTCGGTCTTCTAAACATCTCCTGGTTGGTACTAGATCATCCCTTCAGACTGGAGTCCTAACAGAGCAGGAGTAAGGAAACATGAGCCCACAGATCCACTGCTGTTCTCATCATGTGCCTCCAGATCCCAAACCAAGCCTAACGTGAGAGGACTCCTATGTGTGTACGTTTCATCCTCATAACTACTATTTCTTATCTACTTCTCCGTTCCTTCTGTGATCAGGGCTGCAGATGAGCAGGCAGGCAAAGGAAGCACATGAATATGTCAGTGCTATCAGTTGGGACTTTCCAATTAATAAGACAGTGCTTCCATTCCCTAAAGAGCTTAAAATCAATATAGAATTATTCCTTTCTTAGGTCGCAGCTACCTTATCTGAAACAACACTCCCTTTAAAGAAAATTATACCTCAATTTCAGGGAATGTGTAGACTTCTATTAAGAACGAAACAGTCAAAATAGACAATATGTTAAGACTTTACCTAATGCCACCACCCACTCCCCAATAAATGAGTCATTTTGCATAGCTGCATTAGCAGATAACTAAAAGTAAAATAAATTATGCACCGCATCTTTTTTCTTTAAGGAGCCAATCTGGATGGAAATCTTTCTAAACCCTGAATTCTTGAGCACATTAAAGGTACTTTTCTTAATGGCCCAGGGAAATCATTATGAACACTAATTACTATCCAGTCTTTGCAATTAAGGGATAGCCTCCGGGAATATTACGTCAGGCAGTAATACTCTGACTCCAACAAAGAAAGGGCCCAGTTATTTGGGCTCTGCATGCTTGTTCAGTCATTTACAGCTGTGTGCTGTGTTCTAGGACAGATGGCAGGTGGGGCGACCAGACAGCAAGCTCGGTTCCAGTTCGTGGAGCTATCACTGTAGTAAAAATCACCTCTGTGTTACAGAAGTGGAGACAATTTAAACGAACAGATAATGAAGGGTGTAAGAGAAGAAATCTGGCCATGAGAGTTTATGAGTAATTCATTCAAAAAGGGTGCTGTGGTTTGAATGTCCCCAAAGTTCCTGTGTTGAAAACTTGATTACCAACGCCAACAGTGTTGGGAGCTGGGGCCTCATAAGAGGTGTAAGGCCAGGAGGGAGGAGTAAAAAGGTTAGTCTAAGAGAGTGGGTTAGTTATGTCCAGAGCGAGTTTATTATAAAAGGGGAAGTTCAGTCCCCTTCCCCCTCCCTCTCACCACGTGATGCCTTCCACGTTATGATGCAGCAAAAAGGCCTTCACCAGACATCAGATGCCAGCCCCTCGACCTTTGACTTCTCAGCCTCCAGAGTCATGAGCCAATAAACTCCTGTTCATTTAAAGTACCCATTCTGTGGTGGTCTACTACAGCAGCACAAAATGGACTAAGACAAAGGGGGAGGGAAGATCTGGCTAGGCAGTGGGTCAGGTGGGGAAAACGGGCAGAAGAGTTTTAGAGATATCTGGTGAAGATGCATTAAAAAGGATAGTGCCCCTTCCAAGGTGTGTTGTAACAGCCTTGCAGTCTCTACTACAACATCAAGTGTGAGGAACTAAGTTTGAAGAGGGAGACTGGCAAATAAAAAATTATGAACTAAATGGTCAGAAAAAAGGATTACCACATGCTTTCTTTCATCAACAGTCAAAGGGCACTGACAAGTCTTCATGTCAGAGCATCTAAAACAATGGAGATTTCAGATTCTACAAGCAGCCATCACTAGTATTTACTACACATATGCAGCTGCTCTTTGCTCACTTGAAAAACCCAACTGGCTAAAGACCCAGTAATTTCTGTTTAATAGCAAGAAAAATTTCCTTTTTTTTTTTTTTTTTTTTGAGACAGAGTCTTGCTCTGTCGCCCAGGCTGGAGTGCAGTGGCGCGATCTCGGCTCACTGCAAGCTCCGCCTCCCGGGTTCACGCCATTCTCCTGCCTCAGCCTCTCCGAGTAGCTGGGACTACAGGCGCCCGCCACCACGCCCGGCTAATTTTTTGCATTTTTTTTTTAGTAGAGACGGGGTCTCACCGTGGTCTCGATCTCCTGACCTTGTGATCCGCCCGCCTCGGCCTCCCAAAGTGCTGGGATTACAAGCGTGAGCCACCCCGCCCGGCCGCCCCATTTTTTACTATAGGCAAACTTACGTATAAAGTTATTCGTTTATTTTAGCCACTAAAAAATATAGTATTCAACAGCCAAGTAAGTAGTCAATATGGTAATACAAACCATGAAATTCAATCATCTGACTCAGTCAAGATACGTTAAAAATACTCTACTCTTGAAGATAATTTAATTCAGCACTAAATAAAAGATCACTAACTGACCAATGAGAAAGGGAACTTCTCCCAGGTGACAATCCAATGGACTGTGCCTCTTAGTGACCAAGTGGGGAACCCAGGTTACACAAGAAAAACACGCATTGTAAAGCTAGGGCAGATGTAGCACTGGAACCCAAGAGTCTATGATTCCATATGACATCAGAAGACATCATACACAAAATAACTGAGTGGATTCTAATAAAAAGCTTTTTTATTATAATGGCTAAACATTTATCCAGAACAAAAGACAAAACACAGAATTATGTGGGGTCCCCTTCCTCAATCCCAAGAAGTTTCCCTACATTTCTCCCATGTGACTTCACCGTATACTAGATTTCTCATAATTATATCCACAGTGTAACTTCAATATTGAAATATCACTTCAAGCATCACTAAAGCACTCAAACTGAACTCTTCTCATTGGCTTAGAGAAAAAAATTGAAAGTTTCATACACAAATCAAAAGGCAAGAGATAAAGGGGTGAAGGGATTCAGATTCCATTCCGGGCTCCTCATCCACCCATGGTCCCTTCCACTCACTACCAACTCAACCTTCAATTAAGGTTTCAAACTGTTTCTTAACTTCTTTCTCAGCACATCAAGAAGCTAACTCTAAAATACACTGCCCTTGAACCTACGTACATTTACACTATTCATATAAAGTCAACTGTAAGCAGCTTTGTGTGTCCCTGAACTATTGTAAAAACAAGTATAATCTGGTCTGTGAACCTAAACTACGTTTGTTGTTGTATTGCAGCCAGTAGCACGGTTTAGAAGACATATTCCTTTCCTGCACGTGGTCTCTGATAACAATATTTGTTTTCCTTCTGGTATTCAAAGTCTGTACACAGCTCTTAATTTGCCTATGCTGTATAATCATATTTTACTCACTACTCATAACTGTATTGTCCCTCCTTTAAAAAAAAAAAAAAGAGGTGAAAGAGAAACCCCACCTTCCAAGTTTTCTTTTGAGGTTACATGTGATAGTATCCCTTACCAGAAATAATGCACCCATGCCATCAACTCAGGTTTCCAAAGCCAGAGCACTCTCATGCAAACTCATACCATGTCCATCTAAAATTTATCTTGGCCAAAATTAAAAGAAAAAAAACGGAGACAGAAAGAGCTCTTGTCTCGGCATGTGAAACAGAAAATTCCCTCCTCAAAGCATCATCTTTTGTTAAAAATCATCAGTTACAAGTAACCGTATTATTATAACAGATGAGTTTTCCTCAGTGTTATATAACCATTTCTTTTTGAGTTGTATACTCAACCCATCATCACTTTCTCAGAATAAGAATCACAATGAAAGACCTTGAATAAGAAAACAAAAGGGCAGTTTTATAGCTTCACTAAGGCTTAAATACATCTAGTGGAGTTGATAAAGTCAGTGCTCTAACCACCTTCCCTGACTACTCTGTATAATGAGGCCATGCAATAATCACATTACATAACTAAAAGAACAGGCAAAGGGAAATTTTGATGAGCTTTATGCTTCCCTCTATTTTTCAGCACCCTCCTCTCCTCCTCCTCCTCCGTATCAATAAACAAACCTTCTCTCGCTCCACAAAGGGCCGATAAAGAAGCACTCACTGTGTGTTCATTCTCTCAACAAATATATTTAATAAATATCCATTTATTTATTGTGCCTGGCACATAGAAGTGTACCAATACTTTTAATACATAATTCAGGCAGTCATTGCAACCAAGTTACAATGAAGAAAAACATCCCTATTTTACAGAAAGAAAGTGGAGGCTCCATGAAATTAGAAAAACGAGCCCAAGGTCACACAGCTAGAAAGAGGGGTGAGGTGGAATTCTGACTCAGGTGTGTCTGGCTTCAAAGCTCCAGGTACCGGATCACTGATTTGGATCAGCACTTTTCCTTACCGGCCACAGAGATTTAAAATCAAAGGTCTGTGTTCCAGAACCTGCTTCCACCCCACTCAGGCACCAACAGCAGCCTGTAGGTAAAGGTCAAGATGTAAACTCTGAGGAGGAAAAAGCACCCGGGCAGTCAGGGATTGGTATGTCCCTTCATACGACTCCCTGCCCTTCCCTGGGTGCCCTTCAGGTAGCCAGAATCTTCCACTGGCTGTTTTCTGAAGACCCTCTCCGACTCCTCTTAACCCTGCCCCTGCTTTTCACTCAACCCCTGACTCGGTCCACAGCCTCGACCAACCAAGGCACCTTGAGAAGCCTGCCAGCTGCCAAGGTATCCCCCCAAAGTGCCACCTCCTACCCCACAAAACACCTCTGCATGCTGTCCACCCTGTGTGTGGTGTGGGCAAAGCCTGGGCTACTAGTGTAAAGCCTGGGCTATCAGTGTAAAGGAAATGACTACAAAAAAGATACAAAAGCAATTTCACAACTGCCTGGAGATTAGGTGGGGACCCCACACACTGTGCTGGCCACACGAATCAGAGACAAGCACAGGTGAGCACTCACAGCCCTATGGAACTGCCTGAGGAGCTTTCAGCATATTTAAATTGCAAGGGAGGGAGAAATGCCAGTACAGCTTCTTCCCCGGGATTCAGAGCTCCACCTTGTGGTTCCCCCCAGACCCACAGGTCCCCTTCATCAACCTTTGATGAGAGGACGTCTGTCTGACTTGCTGCTCCAGGAAGTCATTCCACTGAACCTACAGCCCACAAGCATCCAAAATTACCCCTACGGAATTACGGGTAGAAGAGAACACTGAATTGAAACTCTTCCAGCAACAAGTATACCAAAATCTGTCTTCCTAAGATAAATCCATAATATTAAAAGTAAAAAGAAATTCTGATCATCTGAGTCAACTGCTCTGCCACTAAACTGAAGAACCTGAACAAGCCTCTTCACTTCTTGCAAGTGTGGCCATCTCACTATAAAACGGTCATGATTCTGAGGCCAACATTCTGATATACAAGACACTGGTCTAGACGCTAGGGATACAACAGTGAACAAAAGCATGCAAAATCTGTGCTCTAGTTCTTGAAGGGGTATATAAGCAAAATCAAGCAATACACCTTCTGCTCTTCTGAATACATTCTCATAGCTAAAAGAAAAAGGACTGAAATAAGCTACAGGGAAAACCCTGGCAGAGCACTGAGGAAAGGGAATGTGAGAGATGGGGAGGTTGCATTTACACTGCATGGTCAGGGAGGTTTCTCTGATACCTTGTCATTTGGGCAGAGAGCAGATGGAGGCAATGAATGACTTGTCTTGCCACTTGCCCTGCAGGACCTTGTGAGCCAAAATTAATCTACACAGAAAACCTTGAGCCAGCACCGAAGGTGGGATACACTAGCTCCACTACCATACTGTTTGAAGGTAATGTGGTGGTTCTGCTCAAGCTTCAGGTTCTCCATTCCTTCTTGTCAATAGCAGACACAGTGCCCAAAGCACACCCAGTGCTGTGTGCCGCTATGAAAACAGGCACTGCACAGAGCAGGACTCTCTGTGGGCATGTCCAGTCATTCCCAATAGCAGCTACTTCCTCACACAAAGCTCATGCTTGGGTTATAGAGAAAGGACCATGAGAGGCTTTAGCTTAAAAATGCTACAAGACTTCTCCATTCACCACCTGACTACACATCTCTTCAGTCACTTTTCAAGCGGAACTCATACTCAGGGTTAAGGTCTGAGGCCTATATTGGCAGAGCCTGGCTATGACTTTCTACTCATGGTTAAGGTCTAAGGCCTATATTGGCAAAGCCTGGCTATGACTTTCTAATTAAGCACGGAAAGCAAAGTCTCCCTCCTTTCTGTAAGGACAATAGTCAGAAAAAGAAAAATACATATTTTTAATTTAAAAATAAAATCCTAAATTTAGGTCCACAACATTGCTTATTATTATTTGGTATGTGGTTATTTGGGTTATGAGATTGCAAAATTCAATTGTGGAATAAATTAACAAGAGCCAATTAACAGAGCCATATTAAAAATAGCCTCTGTCTGTCCTCTTATGGTTGCACTTTTTCCACTTCAAATTACCCTGGCATCTGATTAAGGCACTTGGCTCTGAGTTTCCAGCCAGAAACTACTCTCTAGGTGCTAATAGCAGGGTTCTTCTCCCTGGTAATAAATCCTCCCTAGTAATTCATTGACTAAATTGGACGTAACATTTCCCATAGTGTTTTTCTTTTCGGGGGGTGGGGGTGCATTTTTTGTCTTTTTAATTGAACATTCCAAAAATTAGAAAGCTGTACATTTTTTTTAAACCCAGATTTCTATCTTCTCTTGAAAAATAGATTTGTTAAAGCGAGCCTCTAGACTAGGCCCAAGAAAATGTCTAGAGTCCAGTGGGAACTGCCCCGTTAGACCAGCAGGAGCTGTCCAGCGTCCCCACAGGCCTTATCGCTCAGAATGCTCACGCATGAACCTGAAAAGCGTGGGCCCAATATTCTTGAGTGTAGAACAGCAATGGCTCTTCAACCTTGGCTGACCGTCAGTCACTGGGAGAGCTTTTTGTTGTTATTGTTGGGAGTTTTTTGTTTTACTTTTAATTAAATATGCCTGGGCCTCACCCAGATCTACTGGATCAAAATCCCTAGGTGAGGGGCCTGAGAATCTGTAATCAACTTCTAAATAATTCAGAATAACTGCAACTACGGCTTGATGGGGAATAATGTCAGAAAGGCTCCAGTCTATATGGACCACCAAAACTCACATTCCCAATAAGAAATTGAAAGCCCTCCAAAACACCACCACCCTGGATCCCATGTTACAGTAAGTTAAGCATAAGGCAGCTCATTAACTGCATGTCTATCTCCCCGACATGTGAAAACAAACAGGTTTGGCCCTGACAGCATGGGAAAAGCCCAAATAGCAGACACCACGTAACACTCCAACAAAAACACTGAGCTACAGTGAGTGGCCACACAAGCACCCTGACTCTGCTCCCCCTTCACTGGCCTGACCACATTAATCTATCATCCCAACAGGGCACTTGAGCGTGAATGGGGCACTAAGAGTAAGTACGCCAGGACACCAGCTGTGAACCAGGGCTGCCTCGGGGCACACAGAAGGTTATGGTCACCCATCCTTTCCTGGGCTTCGAGAATTTGAAGAATTTTTTTCAAGGAAAAAAAAAAAACAAAACAGATGGCAAATCACTAATTATTGGATTCTAAGTTCTCACCCCCAGCACTAGCCCAGGGCCTACACACAGCAGGCCCTCAGTAAATGGTTTTTCAAAGAATAATCAAGAAGCTAATAGGTGCTGTATGACAAACATATTCAGTAATTTGTAAACACAGACCTTTACAAACAATCTCAAATAGGAGGTACAACCTTCAAACCTCTCAGATGATCTCTCCTTTAAGAAGGCTTCCTGGCAAGTCCACCACAGCAGTTACCCCACTTGAATAGGCCATTCAGAAATACATTTGGTGAGATACAAATTTTTCACAGGGAATACAAGCAGAGGAGGCTAAATATGACCTAAGAGTTGACTCAACTGCCTCTGTGACGGACAAGGCTTCTCTCTCTAGCGCCAAACACCCCATGTTGTTGTTTGTGGATATAGGCCAGCTGCCCCCAGAAACTCATCTTCTAAACTGTACCAATAATGGCCCCACAAAGCCACTCAGCAACAACATGCAGGAAGTGTGAAGGTTAAGACTAATGCGGGGACGTCCTGAAATACTGCTACAAAATCCATGAATGCCTACAACCATCATTCAGCCCCTTTAAAAAAAAAAGAGGAGACAGGAAACCCTAGGTTTTTGTTAGATTGATAAACAAAATGGGCGGAAGTGATAAAATAAGCAAGACGACCTAGGTGGAGAGGCCTCCACCCTACCTGAGAGTGAACTCCAGGCCTCTAGAGAAGTCCTTCCGGGGCTGCCCAAATTCCACCACACCCAAGAGTCTACCTAGGAGTCCAGTCTCCTCAGCACTAAGACATGCCTTTGAAATCAGAACCAAAAGGAACTGCATGAGAGGCTTTTGGGGTGATGAAACTGTTCTGCATTCTGATTATGGCTACGTAAATCTATACACATGTTAAAACTCTACAGACTTGTATATCAAAAGAAAACTAAGTCAATTTAACTCTATGATAGTTTTTTAATCAAATAAAAAACTGAAGAGAGGCAGCAATGATTCAAAACTCAGGTTACCTCACAATCACAGGCACCCAAAGGAAAAATGGACAAACAGGATAACATAAAGTTAATAAGCTTCTTGTGCTGCTAATGTAACAATCAACAAAGTGAAGAGACAACCCACAGAATGAGACAATATTTGCAAACTAACCATCTGACAAGGGATTGATAACCAGAATATGTAACGAGCTCAAACAACTCTATAGGAAAAAAATCTAATAATCTGATTTTAAAATGGGCCAAAGACTTTAATCCCAGCACTTTGGGAGGCCGAGGCGGGCGGATCACGAGGTCAGGAGATCAAGACCATCCTGGCTAACACGGTGAAACCCCATCTCTACAAAAAATTAGCCGGGCGAGGTGGCGGGCGCCTGTAGTCCCAGCTACGCGGGAGGCTGAGGCAGGAGAATGGCGTGAACCCCCGGGGGGCGGAGCCTGCAGTGAGTGGAGATCGCGCCACTGCACTCCAGCCTGGGTGAAAGAGCAAGACTCCTTCTCAAAAAAAAAAAAAAAAAAGACTTCAACAGACATTTCTCAAATGAAGACATACAAATGGCACACACATATATGAAAAAGTGCTCAACATCACTGATCATCAGAGAAATGCAAATCAAAACTACAATGAGATATCATCTCACCCCAGTTAAAATGGCTCATATCCAAAAGACAGGCAATCACAAATGCTGGTGAGGATGAGGAGAAAAGGGAACCGTATACTGTTGGTGGGAATGTAAACTAGTATAACTACTATGGAGAACTGTTTGGAGGTCCCTCAAAAATCTAAAAATAGAGCTACCATATGATCCAGTAATCCCACTGCTGGGTATATACCCACAAGAAAGGAAATCAGAGTATCGAAGAGACATCTGCACTCCCATGTTTGTTGCTGCACTGTTCACAATAGCTAAGATTTGGAAGCAACCTAAGTGTCCATTAACAGACGAATGGATAAAGAAAATGTACTTATACACAATGGAGTATAAGATCCTGCCATTTGCAACAATATGGATGGAACTGGAGATCACTATGTTAAGCGAAAGAAGCCAGGCACAGAAAGACAGACATTGGATGTTCATTTACTTCTAGGAGCTAAAAATCAAACCAATTGAACTCATGGAAACACAGTAGAAGGATGGTTACCAGAGGCTGGGAGAAGGTAAGTGTGGTTGGGGAGGGGAGTTAGTGGGTACAAAAAAGATAGTTAGAATAAATAAGACCTGGTATTTAATAGCATAACAGGGTACCTATAATCAATAATAATTTAATTGTACATTTTAAGTAACTAAAACAGTATAACTGGATTGTTTCTAATACAAAGGATAAATGCATGAGGGGATGGATACCCTATTTTCCATGATGTGACTATTACGCATTGCATGCCTGTATCAGAACATCATCTCATGTAACCCATAAATATATACACCTACTATGTATCCATAAAATCTTTTCTACTGTGTACTCACAAGAAAAAATTGAAGGCAATTGGGGGGTGGGGAACCCAGGTCGCCTCTGGGCCTTCGGCCTATTTTCCTGTTTGCTCAGTGAGAGGCCCCTCAACAGACAGACACATCTGCTTAGGGATTTTGCTTTGCTGGCATTGTCTTTGTTCCCTCCCCCTTGCTACCCTCCCTTTTCCTATTCTTACCACATTGTCAAGCAAGAAAGTTGATTCAGAGTCTCTAGTGATTTAGGGTCTTGAGTTGGGAAAATATCAAAACCAGAACAGGTATAATTCCTGCCTCTAGTGCTACAATCAAGGAGAAAGTGCTGGGGTCCATTAGGTCCAAGGAGAAGTGCTGAGGGTCCACTAGGGCACAGAGAAGCCCAAGGAAGGGGGTCTTGGAGTCAGTAGCATTTACAAGGCACTACCCTACACCAATGTGAAGATGGTGTACTCCACTTTCTGAAAACCCAATGCAAAGAAACCGACTTTGTCAACCCAGATAAATCAAGGAAGGGTTACACCGAAAAGCAAGTGAGCAGCATGGGTTCAGACAGGGAGGCAGTGAGTAACATTACCAACTTCCAGAGCCCAGTCCCCTCATCTGTACCCACATCAAGGAGTGAAGATGAAGGCTGACATCTTCACGTTTGTGAGGTTTAGCACAGTGCCCAGGTGCAGGGCAAGATAAAGAAATGTCAATTACCATAACTCCTAAGCAATTCTTTATATTACATGAAACTGATGAAACATTTTGCAATGTGAATGCCAAAAAAAGATTTCATTTAGTTTTGTGTTATGCACACTTTTCCAGTGTAGAGCTGAAAGTGAAGCATGCTACTATACAAGACTAAGTGGATAACTGAGAAAATCAGCAATAACTTTTCTTTCTCATCCTTTCTTGGGTGAAGATATAAAAAATAATTGCATTTAGGTCTTTGGAAAGGGAGTCATAATGGTCCACAATTTAAAAAGAACAAAATTCACGTGGAAACAAATATTTCTATAGATATGCCTCTTTTCAATCAGCAGGTGTGTGCCTAAGCTGTTACTTGGATCAAAGAATTGTTTGCAACATTCACTAAAGTTCACCAAGTTTAAAGAAATTTTGTTGGATATCCTTTTTCAGCTGTGTCAACTGCAACTTCAGACATAGGCAGGGTTTAAAATGGGGGACACCTGGAGAGACAATTGGCCCTTCCAGGGAATAAAAACCAAGGAATTTATTTCTGAATGATTTTCAGGTGGCTGAGATGTTGAGTACAAATCTGGGCCTCCAGTATTCTCCATCAGGGGCCATGCCCAAGTAGAGTCCAAGGACAACCATGTTTATTTGGGCAATGTCCTTTCAACACACACTGAGCCAACAGACTTTTGAACCCTGGCAGAACAATCACACAGCACAGGGACAATAGGGCTTCCTAGAGGCCTGGCCTTGCCAGGCTGAGGGAGACTTCAGAGGCCCACAGAGAAACCCTGCTGGGTTTCCCACCATGGACCACAGCACAGGACCGCCAGCAATCAGATTTCCAAACCATCAATCACCAGTCATCAAGCTATTGTGTTTCACTCTTGGTACTCTAGCAAATTATGTAGGGATTTTGCTTCTATTTAAAGAAGGACAGTGAGTAGGGTCAACTGGGAGTCTTCTCATTATAGTTTTCAATTCTTCAAATGATGTGTCCATCCTGGAGCACCAGGCAGCTCAACTCCTCATGTAAATGAGGGAACAGCAAAGATCAATCTGGCCTCATTAATTGCTGGAGTCATTGTACAACTAAACTGCATGTCTGCACATTACGCAGCCTCCGTGCACTTAAGAATATAGTGGACTTAATAAAATTCAACTAGGGAAGTTGAGAGCTAGGAAAATGTTAAGTGAAAAAATCCTCCCCCTTCTCTCCAAAAGGCACCTGAAAAATCTCAGTGAAGATTGAGCAGCTGGTTCAGAGGAAAACACATGAAAGAAGAATATGCTTACGTAACTGGGTGGAACAAAAGGGGAGGTGCTGGTATGCTTAAAGACAAAAGCATAAGCACAGAAAAGGGGAATGCAACTAACTAAAATGGCACAGTTCCACTGCCATCTTATCTCACTTTAGATCCTGGTGGTCTAAGCAAATTTCTCCCTGGAATGTTAATCAGGACACCAAAAGGTACAAGAAGGTTTGCTCTTGCTCCTTCCTTTTCCCATTCTGGTCACCCAATTCAGTATCAGCATTTCGTCCCTACTACAGATCCAGGCTTTCTGGTTTTTATAAATAGCCCCCCTCCACCATCCCCCAACCTTAGGATAGGCCGAGAGCAGGAAAACAACATGGAGAGCTCAGTATGATAAAATCAAGGTGTGCTATTTATGTGAACATGGTGATATATCCAACTACTATTTTATTACTTTTTAAAAGCAGATACTGTTTTAGTTGTGTAAACTCCTGCCATGAGGCTGTAAGCGGGGTCCAAAATATTCAACTTGGATAGTTACTGAATGAAATCAATCAGGTAGAGCCTACACAGCTGGTAGACAGGACACCTGAGAGGCATGCGACTGCGGGGCTATTTGTGCGAACCACATTCATCTAGATTCTGGTCACAATTTAGCGCCATCTGGTGACAGTTGTCTACTCCAGCTTCTATGTCCACTGGGACAATTATGGGTCCTGTGGCTGGCTGCCACACAAGACAGCAACGGCAATTCCAAGAATCCCAGGTAAGGCTTCCCAGTTCAATCCATGGGCAGTAGGCGAGAATACTGCGGACATGAAGACCTACTCTCTATTTAAGAAATGAAGCTATGTGGAAGACCAGCCATTGCCAATCATATTATTTGCATTACTGAGCTTCATACTATAGTATTTTTATTCTATAAAAATTAGAATGAACAGGCCGAGGGGTGCGGTGGTTCACACCTGTAATCCCAACACTTCGGGAGGCCTATGTGGGTGGATCACCTGAGGTCAGGAGTTCGAGACCAGCCTGCCCAACATGGCGCAATGCCGTCTCTACTAAACATACAAAAAATTAGCCGGGTATGGTGGCAGGCACCTGCAATCCCAGCTACTCGGAAGGCTGAGACAGGAGAATCACTTGAACTCGGGAGGCGGAGACTGCAGTGAGCCAAGATCGTGCCCCTGCACTCCAGCCTGGGCAACAAGAGTGAAACTCTGTCTCAAAAAAAAAAAAAAAAAAAAAAATCAGAATGAACAGAAGTGTAACTTTTTTGAAATTCAGACCTAAGACCGTTTTTAAATGTTCATCTTTGAAGGTGAAAACTACATGTTAATGATATCTCCAAAACTTATTTGTTGAAAAAGAACAAGGGATGTAATACACTCACAGTAACTTAAGAGATATGAAGTGAGTTCATCCTCCTAGTAAATGTTTATGAAATATAATTTTGCTGATTAATTAGTAAAAACCAGAACATTTTACCTCACTGATATATCTCAGCTGTTAGGGTTGGTGGTTGTCTCCGATTTCCCTCCAGACTTTCCTTTAAATACACAATCCCCAACAAATGGCTCAAAACCATGACTCAAGACATTTCTGGGCCAGGCACAGTGGCTCATGCCTGTAATCCCAGCACTCTGGGAGGCCAAGGTGGGTGGATCACCTGAGGTCAGGAGTTTGAGACCAGCCTGGCCAACATGGTGAAACCCCGTCTCTACTAAAAACACAAAAATTAGCCGGGCGTGGTGGCTGGTGCCTGTAATCCCAGCTACTCAGGAGGTTGAGGCAGGAGAATTGCTTGAACCCAGGAGGCGGAGGTTGCAGTGAGCCGAGATTGCACCACTGCACTCCAGCCTGGGCAACAGAGTGAGACTCCACCTCGGGAAAAAAAAAAAAAAAAGACATTACTGGATGATCGTCATAACACAATCTCATTATTGCTTAGTATCCAAACATGAGAATTGAATTCACTTCAAATAAACCGTAAAGGTATATACTGCAAAAATCTTGAGTAACTTTCCCATTCTTCTCCACTCCCATTAACTCACCCTTATTCTCAAAATTCTGTTATGACCACTTCCATCCCTCTATTTAAGAACAAACTTTTATGTCTGTAAGCACCAGGAGGCCAGGGACCTTACCTTGCTGAATTTTCACTATTACAGCTCTAGAACTGGCTAATGGTAAATATTTGTGAAAATGAGCTGAAATTCATTCTGCCTTTTTATTTAAATAATAATGATACAAGAACAAATGAGACCACAATAATGAATCAGTTAATTTTCACATTTTAAAAAAGCCAAGTCACTTAACGACACTTTAATAGTGAACTGCAGTTATTTCCAGGAAGCGATATAACAAACATGGGCACAAGATTTTGGCAAAAGCAAAGGTTTTCTTTCTCATCTAAAAGTCACAAAATTCACACACAAATACAATCCCAGACCCTCACAGATTCTTCTTTTAGCTTTATAAACTAAACACCACCACAGTTTCAAATTATAAGACTTTGAACAGGCTTACACCAACTGTGGCCACTGACATCCTGTGCCTATTGAGAACTGGAAGCTTTTCACCACAGAGCAAATAAAAGGCATTTGTGCCTTCTGCTAAAAGATGAAGAGGCAGCACTGAAAGAAACACCAGACAAGGGTATCTTCTTATCACTTAACTACACAGGCTCCTAAAACCCTTAGATTTAGATTGTTCAAGAAGTACTAACATCACTGATACTGGCTGGAAACACCCTTCTCTGTGTAACAAATCTAGATGCTCACCTAACCCCAACCCCACTCATATACTGCTCACTCCACTAAGGGGAAAAAACACACTGTGTACACTGTTATTTGGGGGATGGGTAAAAGATGTATTACTACATTGTCTTAAGGTCTGCAACAGAAAAGAAGTAGACTGTGGGGTTAGTATTAAGAAAAAGCATACAAAACTAAAATGTCAGGACTATAATTAAAAGCATACAATACCTAAGCAAAACCTTAATCAACACTGACGACAGCAATGTGGTGTTTTAGAACTGCATGCAGGACTCATTTGCTCCTTGAGAGCTTTGTCTTCTCTAATCCAACAATCTATTCTTTGTTAAAAGCAGTTAGTAGTATCAAAAGAAAAGCAATATATATTAAATATCATGATGCTCGGTTATTTCCCAAGCCCACTGGGGTCAATTATAGAGGAAACAGATCAAAATTTTACTGAAAGGGGCATGGTATACCCCTTAACTGGATGCAGAAAATGCAAATTTTTAAGTCACTTTAGTGCCCCCAATTCATTATATATTAAAATATTACTATCATTATGATACAAGATAATCATATTCTTAGAAAGGCAGCTTAAGGAACTGCAGCTAATAAGCCGTGTGTAAAAAGGAAGTATACAAACAAGTACAATGAAGAAAAAAATAAAGAAAATCTGTGTTTCAATTACCTACTCCAAAACACTCCTGAAAACCAATCTTTTATTGGAACAACAACAGTTTCGATTTATAGTAAGTCCACCAAATCCAAAAGGCCATTTCATTTGTGGAAAAGTAAGGGCGGGGGGCGGGGAACAGATCTGAACACAAGCAACAGAATATTACAGCTCATTCTAACCCAGTTATTAGCAGGCCCAGCTGTCACAGCAATTGTTAAAGCGAATTTTCTGCCTAATTAAAGGCTATGACAACCTGTCATATACTCCACTTGGGTGTCAGTTAGAGGGGAGCATCTCTCTCTGCGAGGAGACCAGTCTGGAGCCAGCAGTGCATGAACTCTGCCTGCTAAGGACGCTGAACTGGATAAAAACAGACGCAGACCCATCTCTAAAGGTGAGACATTGGTTCCCACCAAATGATTAGCACTGGTGTACTTTCTGAGGTCTCAAAGTTAAAAGGCAAGGCCACTCTGGAGATAAATAGATTACAGCGCAAACAAAAGCCAAAGACACGCCAAAGCAAGTTGTCATACAGAAGGAGAGTCTTTGTGTTCAAAAGCTCCCTCTGAAATTCCTAACTGAAGAGCTTTCAAAAGACCATACACTTAGGAGAGGAGAGAACCTCTTCACAATTGTGAGCTAATAAAAAAAAAAAAATTCTAATAAAAGCCAGGTTAAATCATAGGGCCTCTCCACCCAACTCCCAGTGAGATAATATATTTGCAAGTATGTGTGGCTCTCGGTTTGCTCTTCCTAAAGGAGGATACCAAACATGTCACTTTGGCTTTTTCTCACCAGACTGAGCCACTTGCCCACTGTTTCACTTAGCGATACATCCCCTTTTCATAGTCAACAAATCCCTCCGGTGGGAAGTGAGGCAGGAGAATTGGTTGCCTTCCACAACCAATTACATGTTTGCACAGGGTATAACTTTCTAACTTCACTTCAACCTCTGATTAGTTACGGAAAGGGACCAATCAGACTGATTGCAGGCCACTACTTCATTTACATAGGGTGCACACCAAGTAACCAATGGAAAACCTCTAGAGGGTATTTAAACCCCAGAAAATTCTGTAACCAGGCCTTTAAGCTGCTAGCTAGAGCCCGCTCCCATCCTGTGGAGTGTGCTTTCATTTTCAGTAAGTCTCTGCTTTTGTTGTTTCATTCTTTCCTTGCTTTGTTTGTGCGTTTTGTCCAAATCTTTGTTCAAAGTGCCAAGAACCTGGACACCCTCCACCAGTAACATGGAGAAGGTACCTCAACCTATGCAACAGACGAAGTTTGAAATAATTATTTCCTAGAACAGGAAACATAAAGGGAAATGAGCTTAGAGATGCCAAAGCCGGAAACAAGTTAGAAAAAAACATCCAGTGTTTAACTTTTGTTAAAGAAAACTTTGAAATGAAAAAAAAAAAAGTCAAGACAAAAGGCTCTAAATCTGAACAAAGCTGGAAATTGGTGGCTTAGGGTTTATTTCCTCCAAAATTACCCAACCAATACAAATCACGTGAACTGTATTTATATTGCCATGAAGTAACTTTTAAAAGACCCAAGACACACCCCCAAAGACTGTGAGCCAGGGACTGCTCCAGGTCTCCAGAGTCCTCCCACAGACCACCTATAAGACATTTATGATAACGCTTATCATAAAGCAGAAATCCAGTCAACTTATTTGATTGACATAACTTCTAAAGCAGTGACATCCTTCCCACTAAGCCCAGGTGACCACCACCAGCTTACCTCCTGTCCAGCCCCCAGCACTCATAAAGAAGAGGAAAAATCAGACCAGTTCATTTTTCTGTAATTTCAGAAATTCATAAGATCTACAAATTCTTATATGTGCGTGCATAGAAAGTGGGTATCCACATTAGTTCAATTCATCAGGCAAGGGATAAAGTTTTCTCAGAAGCAGTCAAAGATAAAAATGGTCCCTTAACTTTGGTGAAGGTAAAACTGGGTCTGTGAGACAGCCAGGGCCAATGAAAGTGTCCACACTTTCCATCCACCCATGTCTCCGAATAGGGTATGTAACCTTTTTTAAATTTCCACTTAAATTTTTTAATTTTTTTTTAATTTAAGATGAAACAAGCAAGCTGAAAAGAGGCAAAAGTTCACTAAGGCAAAGAAATACCTTTAGAGAAATTCAACCGGGTCTACACTTTAAAATATACCTCACAGAGTAATTGTCTCATAAACTGAAATACTATTTTGTCTACTTTTAATTGTAAAATTTCTAAACATACAGAAAAGTAAAAGGAATGGTCCTAAATATAATGAATATCTGATTACTTAATACCTAGATTCAACACTTGTTAATATTTTGACAAATTTATCTTTCTCCTAGTAAGATAGATTTCCTCATTGAATCATTTCAAAAATAAAATACAGAGATCAAGATACTTCATTTCTAAGGCCAGGCAGAGTGGCTTACACCTGTAATCCCAGCACTTTGGGAGGCTGAGACGGGTGGACTGCTTGAGCTCAGGAGTTTGACACCAGCCTGGGCAGCACCATGAAACCCCATCTCTACAAAAAATACAAAAATTAGCTGGACATGGTGGCACGCACCTCCCAGCTACTTGGGAGGCTGAGGTGAGAGGGTCACCTGAGTCCGGGAGATGGTGGCTGCAGAGAGCCGTGATTGCGCCCCTGCACTCCAGGCTCAAAACAAACACACAAACAAAAAATACTTCATTTCTAAAAATAGTTACGAGTATCTTGCCATTATCACATGCCATTAGCACAGCTAAGAAAAACAACAATCCTTGTATTATCCAATATCCACAATATCCAGTCTACATTCAAATATTCCCAATATCCCCTCCTCCCTATATACATTTTTTTTTTTTTTTTTAGCTTGTTTCTTCAAATCCCCCTTTGATTCCATGGCATTGACTTTTTAAAGAAACTGGCCAGTTGGGTCTCACATTTTGAATTATCTGAGTATTCCCTTGCATTATTTGTGTTGTTAATTTGTTCCTTTATCCTCAAGTTTACCTTGCTTACTTAAATTCTGATTAACATTTTTTAGACCATCTGATAATGGTATGTTACCTACAGCATTGCAAGGGAATTACATAATGTCCAACTAATAATGTTGATAAATTTCATCACTTAAATAGTGAAATAAATATTTTAATCAGAGATTATTTCACTTAAAAGCATCTAGGATTTCAAGGGATATGTTTATAAACAAGAGAGAATGCAGGAGAAAAGGGAAATATTAACAAAAAGAAGGACATGAGCCAAAATATCAAAGAGGTCAAGGTCTTGGTTATATTACTCTAGGTTATGAGTGGCAAGAAGGTACAGGGCTTATATTAATTCAACTGTAATCTGCTTTAGAGAAATCTAAGAGCTTTAAAACCAGACACAATTATTAGATGATTAATAACAATGCAAAACTATCCCTACAACTAATTCCTTAGGTATCATTAAAATAAAGGTTTAAAATGCAATACATATGGCATACCATCTCCTAAGTCATTACATACTTTTCAAACATGTCCTTGCACATATTAATATATTCGCACAATGGATCATCATAAATCAACCTCAAAGAGGTAGGCAGGATGAGAATGTTCTCATCTTAATTTTACCAATGGGAATTTGAGCTCAAGGCAAAGATTCAGCCAGGAACAGCGTCAAAACTAAGGTTAAATTCCAAGTCATTTTACACTCAGTATAATGGCCTTTCTAACAAAATGAACTATGAATTTAACAGCAAGGTTCAATTTGGGTATAATTTTTGAGAAAGAACTTTACGTATGACATTACAGTGCAATGCTACACATGTATGACACTCATATTTTATAAAAGGAAGGTAAACCCTTACGCATATCACATACATACATGCACAATCTTTTTTTTTAACATCTCAATGTTCCCTTATCTGAGTAAACAATGTTGTAAGTATGTTAAATAAACCCTCCTTAGGGAATACCAAACCCACAGACTTCCTTGTAAATACAGTTGTGTCACTATAGCCCCACGTGACAAAGATGAAAAGATATGACACAATGCCATCATAAATTCCTATTTCTCAGGCAAAATCACACAGCCACACTGCATGCACCCTGACCTCTCAGGGTCCTCCCTCTCCAGCCACCTCTCCAGCCATAGCCTCGTGATGAAACACTGATTTTTTTTTAAGTCAGATTATGTTGTAAATACACCTGGAGAGAACTTTTTAAGTTAAAGGCATTTCCAAAATTACAAAATAACTGTATTTCACAGCAACATTCAGATTAGAATTCTATGAATTCCTCACCTTTGTTTCTCATAGAAATTGTGGTAAGACACTCTTCAAGTTAGTTCATCTCCCTGAGATTCTATTAAGTCTAGAGTCCATGAATGCCAAGGCCTTCTGTGCCAGCACTCCTGGTATATTTAAAACCTTCTGGAAATTGCTGCTTCATTCACACTTCCTTTTGCTAGAAGATGCAAGGAGGACTTGTGCACATTTGTGGACATTTGCATAACAACTCTGGTAATTCTTTAATCAAGAAAAAATTAATTTAAAACTTATAAGCCCAGTAACTTGGCCACCAAAACCCTAGAAAAATCACAATCATCAAGATAAAACTCAAAAGAAAATGATATGTACATACTGTATCCAAAGTCATCTGACCTGGTCACGACTTGTAAAGTGGGTATATGTTAATAACTTAACTGTGTTTTATTTCTCTTTGCAATGTGGTTCTGTCATGAACTAACTCCTGTCTAGCTCTACAGCAACCCTGAGAAAAGCGCCTTTATCCACTGGCTGGTGTGGTAAGAATAAGTGCTACACAACTTCTGCTTCTTGTGTCTCTCAGTCTCACCGGATTCTTCTGTCTCACAGGATTCTTTCCTGGAAGACTGGGCTAATGACAGAGTGGACTTACACATCCTACCCCACCCAGGTGCACTGCCCGAGGTCACAGCAGGGGCTAGAAGCAGTAGAGCAGAGGTCTGACCCTGCATCTGGGGCTGCAGAGCTGGGGCCCTTTGCAGATAGAATCTTCTGGCCTCACATTCCTCACGTCTAGCTACCTATCAGTTGATGACATGTTGTCACATTTCCACAAATGGCGGCCACTCAAATTCACCACCACACACATAACACCCCAGCCCCCACCAGCCCAAAACAGCTGCTGGAAACTAGCAGAAAGCAGACTATTGCTTTCCATAATCCTTTCCTCCCCCAGTTCCAATTACACCCACACAGGGAGGGCCAAGCACTGAAAAGCCTAGGAAGAGGGATTTTATCAAGTCAGAGAGAGCTTCACAGCCCTCTGCTTGCCCCAGTGAGACAACAGTACAGCTTTGTGCAACACATGCTTGGGGGTTTTCTTCACAGCAATTTAGAATGAGGAAATTTCATTTACTGCCAGACTTTTGTTAAAGAGCTCCCATTTAGATGGCCATGCCCTTAATAATCTTCCCCTGTGCCACTTAGCCGTTTTACCTCCACAAGAGCTGACAACTCAGCAGATGGTATCAAAAGTACTTCTGTACTCAGGGTTGAATGGGAGTATGAGGGCCTGGACCGGACAGAGCTTCTATTCAGAAGGGCCTCCTTTGAAAACTCCTCTGGCGTTCCAAATACCAGGAATTCAAGTCACTGCAAGGAAAATTCTTCACTACCCAGGGGGACAAGGATGCAGGGGACAAGACCAACTGGGCTACCTATGCCAGGCATGGATTTGTCACCACAGCGAAGATTAAGGGTCGATTAAGCATCTTACCCAGGTGTGGCAATTTGCCAGACTCCATATTCTCTTACTGAGGATTTCTTCCAGACATTTTAAATGAGGTGCCTTTAAATATGGGATACACAATTTCTGATGCCAGAGGTCATCACCAAGATCACAGAAACACCATCTACTGAATCCTTAACTAAAAGTCAATTCACTTTCCACCCATATACCTTCTAATCCTGAAAACAACCCTACTTGGAAGAGACTCCCGGTTCTATTTTTTTAGACAAGGAAATAGACTGAGAGGGATTATGTGAGTTGCCCAAGCTTACAGACCTATCTCAGTCCACCCAGGTCTACACAATCACACAGCCTAACCCACTGTTCTCCAATTATGTCTGTCCTGACTCCGCACCAGCACTGAATGTACCTCGGTCAGGGTGGCAGATGGGGCAGGATAGGGATTAAAATGCTCCGATACTCAGGGGGATGTGGTGGCTGACGCCTGTAATCCCAGCACTTTGGGAGACTGAGGCTGGTGGATCACTTGCAGTCAGGAGTTCGAGACCAGCCTGGCCAACATAGTGAAACCCTGTCTCTATTAAAAATACAAAAAATTAGCCGGGTGTGGTGGCACGCACCTGTAATCCCAGCCACTCAGGAGGCTTCAACAGGAGAATTGCTTCGACCTGGAAGGCAGAGGTTTCAGTGAGCTGAGATCAAGCCATTGCACTCCAGTCTGGCAACAAGAGTGAGACTTCGTCTCAAAAGAAAAAAAAAGGAATGCTCCCATACTCCCTGTAACTGAATTACCTGTCTGTAAAGTGAGAGAATCCTGAAGGCAAGGACTCTCCTCTCCATATGTCCCCAGGACCTAGTGTGATGCCAGACACACAAAACACACCAAATTGATGTGTGCTAGATGACTGGGCCCAAGCAAAACCTCACACCATTCACTGGAAAAGATCAAGCAACATCAGCTAAACAATGTACACTATCATAAAAAAAATTTTTTTAAGAAAAAATACATCGAATAACAGCAAACCTGAAAACCTTAATTTACATAATTTTAAATATGAAGTACTTCATTTATACCAAAACCAAAAGAAAAGAAAATCACATTACAACAATAGTATCTTTAACTTCTACAGCAAGTTCACAAAACAGAAATGTTTCACTTTAAAACTGTGATTATTATAGCCTTGACATTTTGTTCTAGGAAGAAGTATAATTCCACATTTTTTTAAGTTGGTTCTTTGGATTCAATCTAGTCTTTTTTATCTAAATTGCCAACATGTTGAACACTCCACTTTAAACAATCTTTCTTTTTTTGAGACGGAGTTTTGCTCTTGTTGCCCAGGCTGGAGTGCAATGGCGCGATCTCAGCTCACGGCAACCTCCACCTCCCACGTTCAAGCGACTCTGCTGCCTCAGCCTCCCCAGTAGGTGGGATTACAGGCACGCGCCACCACGCCCAGCTAATTTTGTATTTTTAGTAGAGATGGGGCTTCTCCATGTTGGTCAGCCTGGTCGCGAACTCCCAACCTCAGGTGATCTGCCCGCTTCGGCCTCCCAAAGTGGTGGGATTATAGGCATGAGCCACTGTGCCTGGCCAACGATTTTCTTATATTATTCTAACAGAGTATTTTACCTCTGCCTCTCTAAACTTTATTTTTTAAATAGAAGAACATCTTATCTAGTTCAAATACAAAAGTCTCAATGTGTATGGGAGCCAGTTTAAGAACCAAAACAGTGTGAGAATATAAATACATATACACACACACACATATATATAATTTCTTTTTTTTTTTTTTTTTTGAGATGGAGTCTTGCTCTGTCGCCAGGCTGGAGTGCAGCGGCACAATCTCAGCTCACTGCAACCTCTGCCTCCCAGGTTCAAGCAATTCTCCTGCCTCAGCCTCCCAAGTAGCTGGGACTACAGGCTCAAGCCACCACATATGGCTAATTTTTCTATTTTTAGTAGAGATGGGGTTTTACCATGTTGGCCAAGATGGTCTCAATCTCTTGACCTCGTGATCCTCCTGCCTTGGTCGCCTAATGTGCTGGGATTACAGGGGTGAGCCCCTGCACCTGGCCTATAAAAATATTTTAAAAACTTAAAATATTGTCTAAATCTAAAAAAAAAAAAAAGAAAGAAAAAGAAAAGAAAAAGCTGGCTGACACAGTGGCTCATGCCTGTGATCCCAACACTTTGGGAGGCCAAGGCCAGCAAATCACCTGAGGTCAGGAGTTCGGGACCAGCCTGGCCAACATGGTGAAACCCCATCTCTACAAAAAAAACACAAAAAATTAGCCAGGTGTGGTGGCGTGCACCTGTATTCCCAGCTACTCGGGACACTGAGGTAGGAGAATCACCTGGGCCCAGGAGTCAGAGGCTGCAGTGAGATGAGATTGTGCCATTGCACTCCAGCCTGGCTGACAGAGTGAGACTCCGTCAAGACAGAGGAGACGGATGGAAAGGGAAAAGGGAAGAGAAGGGGGAAGGGAAGGGAAGGGGAGGGAAGGCAGAAGGGAGGGGGAGAGGATGGGGGAAGGGGAGGTGGGGGAGAGGAAAGGGGAAGGGGGGAAAGGGGATGGGAATGGGGAGGGGAAGGGAGGGGAATGGGGATGGGAATGGGGAGGGGAGGGGGAGAGGGAGAGGAGGGGAGGGGGAGGGGAATGGGCAGGAGAGGGGAGAGGGGAGAGGGGAGGGGAGAGAAGAGGGAAAGGGAAAGGGAAAAGGAAAAGGAAAGGGAAAGGGAAAAGGAAAAGGAAAGGGAAAGGGAAAAGAAAAGGGAAAGAAAAAGCTCATTTCACTGATGTTACAGCTCCCCTTCACAAACAAACCCTTCCTCTTGGCTGGGAAATTCAGCACCGCCAACTCAGAGGAAATGCCAAGGAAATGGTGTCATGAAAGACTCCTTAAAAGAAAACAGATAAGAGCTCTGTCTAGGAGAAAAATGACCAAGGAAAGCAAAGGAAGCAAACTTTGTTCACAGACAGAAAAGCCTAACCTAATTGAATGACCCCTTATAGTCTACTGAAAACTAAAACAAGAACCCCAAAACAAAATGGCAACCCTTTTTTTTTTTTTTTTTTTTGAGATGGAGTCTTGCTCTGTCACCCAGGCTGGAGTGCAGTGGCACGATCTCGGCTCACTGCAAGCTCCACCTCCAGGGTTCACGCCATTCTCCTGCCTCAGCCTCCCGAGTAGCTGGGACTACAGGTGCCCGCCACCACGCCCGGCTAATTTTTTGTACTTTTAGTACAGACGGGGTTTCAACACGTTAGCCAGGATGGGCTCGATCTCCTGACCTCATGATCCGACCGCCTCGGCCTCCCAAAGTGCTGGGATTACAGGCGTGAACCACCACGTCCAGCCAGCAACCCTTCTTTATAGTGGCGAACACCCATAAGAGATCAATTTTATTGAAACTCCAAGAAAGTGTGCCACCTGGGATGTGAGTGTGATTATTTCTAATGCCTATATTCCCGACTTTTGCCAAATTTCTCATGTTTTCTTTCCTTTCTTCGGACCACGTGGTTCCTCCTAAAAGGAAAGCTATGGGATCAGTCAGGGTTATGGTTCTCAAAGGACACAGCTGGAAAGTGTAAATTTCATACACAGTCCTTCCTCGGTAGACTCAGGGGAATGGTTCCAAGACCCCCAAGTATACCCAAATCCGCACTTAGTCAATTCCCATAGACGCTCTGTGGAACTTGCCTATAGGAGAAGTTGCTCCTCCTTATACACAGGTTTCACATCCTGCATATACTGTATTTTCAATATGCATTTGGCTGAAAAACATCTGAGCATATATAAGTGGACCCACACACAGTTCAAATCCATGTTGTTCAAAAGTGAACTGTACTATACTGCCAAACAGAGAGTAAGACAACCCTCACGATGTGTCCTTAAATCCTTCTGTAGCATCTCTTCTCAAATAAAAAATGTAAAACAGCTACTGTAACCACAAATTTGACAGATACTTTTGCTTTGTCATCTTCCAAGAATAGAGGGTTCCATGACTATGTTCATTACTGTAAGATAGACAACAGCAGTACCCCCCTTAACCGAGGTTTCACTTTCCATGGTTTTAGTTATGCACAGTCAACCACACTCTAAAAGTATTATATACAGTAAGATATTTTGAGAGAGCCCACATTCACATAACTTTTCTTACAATGTATTGCTATCGTTTTTGTTTGTTTGTTTTTGGAGATGGAGTCTCGCTCTGTCACTCAGGCTGGAGTGCAGTGGTGCAATCTCGCCTCACTGCAACCTCCATCTCCCAGGTTCAAGCTATTCTCGTGCCTCAGCCTCTCGAGTAGCTGGGATTACAGGCGTGTACCACCACGCCTGTAAAAATAATTTTTCCTATTTTTAGTAGAGACAGGATTTCACCATGTTGGTCAGGTTGGTCTTGAACTCCTGGCCCCAAGCAATCCACCTGCCTCAGCCTCCCAAAGTGCTGGGATTACAGGCGTGAGCCACCACATCCAGCCTATCTTTGTATTTTATTATTAGCTTTTGTTGTTAATCTCTTACTGTACCTAACTTACAAATTAAATTTTAGCTATGTATGTATAGGAAAACCATGGGGTTCAGTACTATCCTCAGTTTCAGGCATCCACTGGGGATCTTGGAATGTATCCCCCATGGATAAGGGAGGACTGTGTTATTTTTAAAATTTCATATCTCTATTGAGTCTGTATTAAATAATCTGTCATTATTACTGTATATCTGATTTATTTTTTAAAATATGATCTGGGTTCAGGTCTTCTACCATTTGTGAGCTACAGATTTGACTGGTTTTCTGTAGATCCAGTCGATTTACTTATAGTATTTACCAATGATTTGCTAGGAAGGTGTTCTCAAATTTTGTAGAAAAAGAGATAAACGCAGAAATACAGATTATATACGCTATTTCTGAAACCTGTAACAAGTAATCTGGAGTTACTAACAGAGAATAATATAAAAGTATAAAGTTAACATATCATTATTCCAAAAAGCATTTGTCAAACTATAATTATTTCAATGAGTTTCCGACGACACTAATTGTTACAAAACAAAGTCCCAAGGCTCTTTATGCCCCAAGCGTCCCACATGAAAGACATGAAAGACTTATCCCTTACTCCAAAGGTACACACAGATAGTTGTGAAGCCATCTCAAGAGCTGAGTGACACCTCAGAAGTCCAACAAACCCTGTACCACTGTGCTCTGCATGAAGTAAAATGAAGAATCAATAATGGTGTTAAAGATCTTTCCCAAACACAACTCCCAATAAATACTCAGGTGAAACCTTTTCATAGCAGAGTAATTTATTTCTAAGTGATGGAGGTCATTCTGCTAATACAATACCCCTGTATGGCTTGGTGCAGCAGCTCAAGCCTATAATCCTAGCACTTTGGGAGGCTGAGCCAGGCAGATCACTTGAGCCCAGGAGTTCATGACCAGCCTGGACAACATGTTGAGACCCTGTTTCTACAAAAAAAAATTCAAAAATTAGCTGGGCATGGTGGTGCGTGCCCACAGTCCCAACTACTCAGGAAGCTGAGGTGGGAGGATCACCCACCTGAACCCAGGAGGTCCAAGCTGTAGCGAGCTGTGATCAAGCCACTGCACTCCAGCATAAGCAACAAAGTGAGGCTGTCTCAAAAATAAGTAACAACAACAACAAAAAAAAACATACCTGTAGTAAAGATGAACCAGATCCCAGAGGACACAGGTCAGATTCCAGTCCTGTCACTAATGACCTGTATGTACGTCTGACCTTCAATAATATGTCAACAGTATTTTTCAACTACTACAGAGAAGGCACGGATAGTCCTAGCTGCAAAATAGGAAATGGGCTGGAGTAGATGGCATCTACTCAGCTTCCAGATTCCCTATTGGCTTAATTCAATTTGTATTAGCACCCACGGTGAAATTTTGCAAGAGGGTCTGGGCAGCAGCACTTGGATCCTATGACTTAATTAAGATCAAGGTGTCAGCCGGGCACGGTGGCTCACACCTGTAATCCCAGCACTTTGGGAGGCCGAGGCAGGCGGATCACGAGGTCAGGAGATCCAGACCATCCTGGCTAACACGGTAAAACCCTGTCTCTACTAAAAATACAAAAACAAAATTAGCCAGACGTGGTGGCAGGTGCCTGCAGTCCCAGCTACTCAGGAGGCTAAGGCGGGAGAATGGTGTGAACCCGGGAGGCGGAGCTTGCAGTGAGCCAACATCGCGCCACTGCACTCCAGCCTGGGCAACAGGGCAAGACTCTTGTCTCAAAAAAAAAAAAAAAAAAAAGAATTCATACTATAAATAAAGTTTCCCTGCATGCATCAAAACACAGTAACAGCTACTATAGACAGATGTGCACCTACTAAAGTCACCTAGTGAAAGAAAAGACAGGCAGTAAATACAAGTACCCGTTTGCACAAAGTACTCTGTCCAAGACAAGTCCATGTAACAAGGCAGGGGGCAGGCCTAAATCAGCTATTGATTTCGAGTTCACAACAATCTACTCTGTTAAATAGAGAAACTTAAGAGGCAGATGAGGAGCAGAGGGAGAGTGGATTAATGCAAAAATAAATAAGTAAAGATGAAGAAAACAGTGGGCAGCTAGCAAAGAGGAGAGAGGGACAGACAGACAGAAAGAGACCAAAAACTTTTCATCTGTCAGACATAAAGATGATACTCAGAGTATCACTTTCTGGAGTTTCTGTTCCTTCAACAGTTGTCTCAGGCCGCCCACTAATTTCAGTAAAGCTTTTCTTCCACAAGAGTTTCTCTTGGGGTCAGGAACTCGGGGTGGGAAATAAACAAGTATGAAAGGAGCAAGAAGACCAGCCAGCCTTTTCCTTTGCTGTATTTAAGCAGTTATTTATTCCCCAGCAGTGGTCATGTGAATTCAGACTCTTCATAACAGACAAAGGGCCTTTACTAGGAGGTCCACAAGAAAACCTTTAAGAATTTTAGCCCAGAATACAAGAATTTTTCACTCTGCTTTTAAGGCAAAAAAAAAAAAAAAAAAAAAAAAAGGGAGGAAGGGGCATCAAAACAACAAACTAAATTTTTTTTTAAGTATTTGACAAACACTGTCATTCTTAGTCATTAGTGATTACCAAATCTAGCAAACAAAGCGAATTCCTCTAACTTTTCTTAGCTAATATAAATGAAGCAGCTGCCCATATAGACCTTAAATTATTTCTGGAGCAAGGCATAAATAAATAAAAACAAATATTTACATTGCATCATATCATGTTACTTTACCATTGTGAGACCTCATACAACTCACTGGGTTTTTGTGGCCATGATTAACAATATTCTGGACTCCTTCCCCTCATCTTCACACTTGTCTTGCCTTCCATTCCAGGGCTTTCCCTCCTAACAACTCATAAAGCAAAAAAGCCTTTCTTGCTCCAACATGGAGCTGCTGAGGACTGAGAAGTCGGCATTTCTTTTACTGTCAGCCAGTAAGCCACCTTACATTCTCTGGGCATATTCCCAGGGCTGTGTTTGAATTAACTCTGCTTGATGAAAACTTACATCAACAATGCTTTCCAACTAGGCTGGACGTGGTGGCTCATGCCTATAATCCCAGCACTCTGGGAGGCTGACGCAGGCAGATCACTTGAGGTCAGGAGTTCAAGACCAGCCTGGCCAACATATAGTGAAACCCCATCTCTACTAAAAATACAAAAATCAGCTGGGCAAGGTGGTACACATCTGTAGTCCCAGCTACTTGGGAAACTGAGGCAGGAGATTCGCTTGAACTCAGGAGGTGGAGACTGCAGTGAGCTGAGATTGCACCACTGCACTCCAGCCCGGGTGACAGGGCAAGATAAGATTCCATCTCAAACTTCCCAACTCAAAGCCTCTAATACACCGTGAATAGAACGATGTCATAATCCATACCTTGAAAGTGATTTCTCAGAGTTGGCAGAATCGGGTGGCACTATGAAGACATGAAAACATACTGACTTACTGAGATGCCCTGCAGATTATCTTCCCCTTGAAGGCATTTCACATTCACATATAACAGAAGATGCAGATAGGGCTAGATTAGTATTAACTAGTGTCTAACACTGAAAAACAAAAGTAATGTCATTATTTGAGCCTTTCCAGTTAACAGAAAGAAAGAAAACCAAATGCCATATTCGGCTTGTCAATCATCTCCTTCTCTTCCTTTAACTGGAAATAGCCACTACTAATAATCAAGACCCCAGGGGCTAGCTGTCCACCCTTCTGGACAGGGGCCATTGTGGGTGTTGAACTTTAGTGGTTCCTGCAAACCCCACAGAGAAAGCCAACCTGAAAGAGCCATTCACACCAAGATGGTTTAACTCTCAAGCCACCAAAGACTGAGGTACTTTCCTAAAAGTGCATTACTGGTTAAATCCAAAACAGTCACCAAAATCCCTTGGTAGTTTCTATAATGAACACTCCTTGAGACAAACAGACTGTCTTCCAGACTAAAGCCTGGAAAGGATTTTGCTGGGCTAAGGGAAAAAAAAAAAAAAAAACTGTACTTGTGGACAAAAATGTCTGAAAGGTAATTCATAAAATGCTAAAAGTGGTTCCCATACTTGTTGAAATCCGTATCTCACTGAGTTTCATAAATCAGAGCTAGATGAGATCTTAGAATGCCACTGCCTTGATTTTTCAAACTCCAGAACCTCAACAAAAAAAAGATGGATATCTACTCTATTTTGCTAAATCCTCCAGGGAATGCATTTCCACAGCCTCTTGCCTGCAAGCAGCACAATGAGAATGTTTATGTTCAAAATGCCAAAGGCACATTTCAAAAACTATTTCAAACAAAGATTTTCTTTGAAAATGCACGTTATGGGGTAGGCAAGGGAAAAGGGCAGGTGGGGAGGGTGAGCTGTAGAAACTGATTAACTCTTTAAATCAAAGGCAAATTTGGGGAGGCATTTAAGCTTGGCAAGGAAGCCAAATCACAGCTCTGCTACTTAAGCAGCTCTGTACTTATATCAGGCAAACTGCACAAATACCTCTAAGCTTCAGTTTCATCATCTAAAAAATGGAAATAAAAACAGTGCCTGCTTCATAGCATTAATTTGAGAGATTAAATGAGATATTGCATGTACAAGTATGCTCCACAACTCCTGGAGTGAATAAAACACACAATAAATGCTTATTGTTACTGTCATCATTTACTCTGCAATAAACACAGAACTGGCATTGTCCTGCAGTCTGCTTTTGCCTTGAATGCCATGACTATCTATGTGAGCTGCCAACGCTCCCTACAGTCGGAGCCTGGCACCAGTAGAAATAGAAACAGGTCTCCTGAGCCTCACACGGTTTCATACACAGACGTGGACAGTGGCCGGTAGCGATAATGATGTGGAATGTGGACACAGCCAGCAAAACTCCTGGTGCCGTTTTATGGAATAAGCTTGAATTCTAACTCAGCACCTCCAATCTGTATGACCACAGACAGGTAAATTAACCTTGCTAAGCCTTCAGTTTTTTCTTCAGCTAAATGGGAATATAGCATTACCTCAAATTTATCCTCATAGGTGAAAGTGCTAGCACAGTGCCCAGCTGAAGACACCATCAATGTCATCCTCTTTCTTTCCCTCCCTTACCCTGGAACTTCCCAGTACTATGTGACTTCTGGTACACAGGGTGAGCTTAGCTATGATTGGCAGAAAATGGGCTAGGCACTATACGAATAAGGATATGAGAAAATGCAGACTGATATAAGGAGTGGCATTCTCTCCTGAACTAAGAATGAACCAATTCTATTGAGATAATGCCACCCTTCATACAAGAACATGAACTGCTGAGAAACTAAGCACTCCGTAAGAGACAAGCTGGTGCACTGTGAATACAACCTGAGGAATTTAAAACTGTATGACCAAGTGTGATTCCCGTACTACTTTATTTTCATCAACTTTCAAGAAATCTTTCATTCACTACCTTGTTGTGACCTCATTTATCCTTGGGCATGTTATAAAAGTTTCCATTTCAATATAAAATTAGTTTTAATCCACTCTACAACCCTGAAAAAACAGAGAGGTTCAGAAGAAAAAGATAACAAAAAACAAATAGGGAACTGAAACATCGTAAGCTTTGGAAAGCAGTGCTCTCCCCCAGCAGCCCCAGGGACGTTCACATGGCTCACCCTACAAACACAGAGGTCACCTGCTCTATGAGGATCAGAATGCTCAAAACTAAAATGTAAAACATTGATACGGAAAACAGGAGAATGACAGCTGACACCTTCCCCTTAATGATGAACTCCTTTGTGCCGGCTCCTTTGGGACCAAACTGAAACAAAACAGCGTAAAAGAAAACAATGCCAGTGTATACATAAATGGGACACACTGTCCAGACCATAGCGAAGATTCATACCTTGAAGGTAGATAGAATGCCCAGTCTATCCTACCTACAGGTGTCTGTAGTCAAGCCCCTACCAACTCAGCTGTCTTTAAATGAAAGCCAGTTTAGTTTCAGCACCTCCTAACAGTTCCTTAACTTGCAGGTCATGTAACCACTGATTTAGGAGTTGTCTGCTTAATGCCAGTCTTCCCTCTCTGCTCCATGAGGTCAGGCAGAGGCCACGCATTTCCTTCCATTTAAATACATGGAAACAGCAGTGCCTAGTACTCAGTATGTACCCAATAATGTGCTGAATGAAGAAAGGCACCTTAAGGTATCACCCCCTCTGGCCTTTTGTCTGAGTCCCATTTTACAGATGAGACATTGAGACTCTAGGGATTAAGCTACTGTGTTCCCAACTACAAGCTGGGACTTGAAAGCAGCACTGGGAAGCAGGAGAGGATCAGTCTCGTGTCAGAGTATTCTGCCTCTCTGTTGTATAAAAGTAAAAGGGGAGGAGAAAGATCATTTCTACAAAGGCGGTATCCTAGTGAATATGTTCCACCGAACGTTTACCAGTTTCTTCAGTGTGTTTCCTCTTTTCCTTTTAGCTAACTTCATGCTCTTCACCTGATAAGAATGTGTGTATGTACAACTGTTGAACACTGGATTCTTTACAAAAATGCCAATGCATAGCTGAAAAGCTGTTATTAAAACCCCATCATACTTTCCAACACACCAACAGGGAGATGGAAGCAGCACTGACACACCCCAACGAAACAAGAAAGGCTACATCCGTTCCTAGTGGCAGGTATCAGTGTTGTGCCCAGGCTGTGGAGCCTGGACTGGTCCCCAAATTCAAAACAAAAGGAAGTGAAAAATAAAAAGGTAGAGGACTCACAGCAGAAGCAAACATTATCTGAATACACAATCTTGATGACCCCCCATTCCTTTGTGAGATTATCCTGCTGATCCTAGGAATGTCTCTTCATTCCTTCTTTTTTTTTTTTTTTAGACAGGGTCTCGCTCTGTCACCCAGGCCAGAGTGCAAGTGGTGCAATCTTGGCTCATTACAACCTCCACTTCCTGGGCTCAGGCAATTCTCTCATCTCAGCCTCCCGAATAGCTAGGATTACAGGCCCGCACCACCACACCTGGCTAACTTTTGTATTTTTTGTATAGATGGGGTTTTGCCATGTCACTGATGCTAGTCTCGAACTCCTGGGCTCAAGAGATCCACCCACCTCAGCCTCTCAAAGTGCTGGGATTACAGATGACAGCCAATGCACCTGGCCTCATTCCTTATTTCTAAAAGCAGTCTTGTTGTATTCCAAGTTCAGAGTCAAGAGATGGGAAATAGAAATTATGTGGACGCATGAAAGTTCTTCAACAAATTTGTCATCTGACAGAAAATCCTGCTTTCCCAAAGCAGAACAGTAGAAGCTGTTGTTTTGTTTTGTTTGCTTGCTTTTAAAAGGCAAATACCAGAAGCATTTGTTACTTCCATATACACACAGAGGCACCTACCCACACACACTTTTTTGAAGATGTGCAAATGGAAATCTATTTGGGTGCTTCCTTGCTTAATCAGCTTCACTTGGTAAACTTTAGACTATTCTTCAGAAGCCAAAATGCAAGGTACAGTATTTACAAACAGAGCCAGCCAACATTCTCTCAAAAATTCTATGAAATACTAAGATGCTCTGTTTTACACCAGACACTGGAGTTGTGGCTACTCCTCTGAATAACAGGATATAGAAAACAGACTACAATGTATACAACTGATATAGCACATCAATGTGCTACAGACGTTAAAAGTCATTCTGCTTATCGGAAAAAAAGAGCTCAACCCTTCACTTTGATGGTGCCATTCATCACGACTCCAGTTCCTCAAGCACCTACAGAGCATTTCTTCACTGGAGGCAGAAGAGGTGCCAAAAAGTATAAGCAGTTTACCCTCCTTAGTATTTCCATTCATTTCCAAAGGCTGCTGCAAAGATTAACCAAGCCTATTTCTTGTACCAAACTAGACATAGTATTAAAATGATATTTGGGATCTGTTTTGTTTGCTGGTTAATTTTTTCCTCAGACAGCTTTTCTAATCTCTATCTAAAGCTAAGAAGGGGGAAAAAAAAAAAAACCTTGGAAGGAAAAAGAGATAAATTAAGGCTGCTGGGACATGACATCCAATCTTCTGTCCCCACTGAGCTGTTTTAATTTGTGGTAACTTACAGTGCAGATCTTCTCTAATTAGAAGGTGGGGATATCTGTTCCTTTAAAGAAGTCTTTAATTACTCCACCCTTGAAAATTCCTACCCCTGCTATGGGGACCAGATATATCACTCTCCCCTTCCCAAACCTAAAAGAAATATATACCATTCTTGACTAAGAATATGGACACAAGGCCGGGCACGGTGACTCACAAATGTAATCCCGGCACTTTGGAGGCCTAGGCGGGCCTACCACCTGAGGTCAGGAGTTCAAGACCAGCCTGGCCAACATGGTGAAATCCCATCTCTATTAAAAATACAAAAATTAGCTGGGCCTGGTATCAGGTGCCTGTAATCCCAGCCACTCAAGAACTCAAGAGGCTGAGGCAGGAGGATCGCATGAACCCAGGAGGCGGAGGTTGTGCTGAGCCAAAATCGCGCCACTGCACTCCACCCTGGGCAACAGAGTGAGACTCCATCTCAAAAAACAAAACAGAACAAAACAAAACAAAACAAAAAAAAGAATATGGACACAAAAGCAGTCACAGGAGAAACCCTCAGATGTCTCTCCTGGTCTTGTCCTAAACTCTCACAGTCCACTCTACCCTCAGGATGTCAGGATGCCAACCTCAACCTGCATCTGAGCAAAAAGAGTAGGAGGACACAAGGGCAGAATGTTTTGTCTACCTAAGGCAGTTGCTAAGAACTCTTCCAGTAAAACTTGGGTTCTTCAATATTCTGTATGTTTAAGCAACAATACACACTGGGCTAGAAATCACAGGTTTCAATAAAGAACTTGTTGGGGGGAGGGGCGGGGAAGACAAAACCTACCTACCTAAGTCAAGGGAGAAAAAAAAACAAACTTAAGGAAACAGCTCCACATTTGGCCTAAAAATCTTTTTTCCCAAAGGGCTTTTCTCAGAAGCAAAATATAATTTAGTTTTAAAGTGAGCTTAAAATCTCCTTAAATCAATATTTACAGTTAAACACATAGACCAAAAATGTGCAAGACCCCAAGGACAACATTTTTACAGCAAGGTCTCATTCTACAATAAGAAAAGTAATCCCACAAAATTAAAATTCTAGAGGACAACATGGAGAGTCAGCTTCCTGTCTGTGACTCAGCTGTGAGAAGTAGTCAGTTCTCCTGAATATAGTATGTATTAACATGGCAGAAAAACAAATCCAAATCCAGCACAAAAAAAGCCATTTATTAAACTTACAAAACATGAAAAAATTAAGTTTCTCAGTAACAGGTGCCCTAAGCCAATAAAAACCATATTTATTCACCATACCAAAATTTTAAAATCAGTATACACTTACATTGAAAAAAAAAAAAAAAAATCAGGGTCAGGCACAGTGGCTCACACCTGCAATCACAGTGCTTTGGGAGGCTAAGACTGAGGATCACTTGAGCCCAGGAGTTGGAGCCCAGGAGTTGAAGACCAGCTTGGGCAACATAACAAGAGCATGTCTCTGCTAAAACTAAAAATTAGCTGGGTGTAGTGGTATGGCCCTGCGGTCCCAACTACTCAGGAGGGTGAAGTGGGAGATCACTTGAGCCCTGGAGTTCAAGGCTGCAGTGAGCTATGATCACATCACTGTATTCCAGCTTGTGTGACAAAGCGAAACTTATTTAAGAAAAAAAAAAAACACAAAGGAAACAGGATTTCAAATAATTTGATCTGAGTGTAGACTGACAGATATCAACCACAGCAGAGAACCAAATGGGGGCCAATACAAGTAAGAAGCTGAGTAGCAGACTCGCTTGAAGGAAAAAAAAGTAGGCAACAAACTTTTTGTAACGGGTTTATTTACATTCTAGGGCAGTGTTTTACAAGCTAGTGGATCCAGAAATAATTTAGTAATGCACAACCAGACAGGCAGTTTTAACCACATCTTTACACACTGATATTCAGCTAGGCACTTAACGGCTTATGGATGGCTGTTTGCATACATTCTGTGCTAATAATTAGAAGGCGCTTCAGACTCAATGCTCTAAATGAGCCCCCAAAAGTGTGCAGGTAAGTATGGCTGTGGCATTTCAAATTTGGACACATCAGAGTTACACATACAATAAGAAAAAGCTTAGAACTCATGGCCCAAAGGTAGCTATATAAAATATAGAAATTTGGGATTTATAGTCAGAAGATGTAGATTCTAATACTTTTGTTTTTTTACCTGGCGGCAAATCTTGGCATTGTATGTAGGAAATCACCAGAGACCAGACACTACCCTTAAATAGTATTATTTGGGAGGAGGGAGGACAGCAGTATTGTGAGGGGGTGATATTTTCACTTTTTTCCATATTTCTGATTCAATTTATTTTATAATATGAAATTTTACAGAAGAAATCTTGTGAAAATTAATCTAGAACCACACACCTTTACGGCTGCATATGCTATATTTCCCCTCTGAAAAAGATGCAAATAAACCGAAGAAACACACCATCAAATACACCAAAGAAACACACCATCAAATACTTGTCAACAAATCAAGTCCCAACGTCACCATTCTATCTATATTCAGCTTTTGATCTCACACTTTTAAATCTGCTACACTAGCTACTCATCCAGTGAGTGAAGCAGCATACTAAAAAGGTGATGCTACACCATCAACAAAGTGAAATTAAAATTTTCCACCCCATATAGATGACAAAAGTACCTAGAACACTTAGAACTCTTCCCACCATGAAAGTTACTAAACTCCTGGTGCTTAAAGAGTTGCTCTCTGAGAAACTCTGGCTATTCAGAATAACTCATTTCCAGCCTTTATTAAATAACAGAGGCTTTAAAGGTTTGGAACTATAGGCTAGCTACATTTAGTTTTAAGCCACTCAATTTTGTTCTCAGGATGAAGAGATCAGCAAAGAACAGTTGGCCAGAAAATGACTTCTGCACCCCTGGTGTCTTCAAGTGAGGGAAGAGGCTTGCAGGTCTCTTGGAGAGAAGGTAAAGCCCAGCTCGCCTAGGACCTGCCAGTGAGGTACGGTGGCCCCATCCACTCCTCACACACCCCCGGCCCAAGGAGAAGACCACAGACTGGCTCAGGCCTCCTATCTCTCCCAAGCTCAAGGGACATCAGAACCCCTTGTGCTGGTCAAAAGGCAGGCTCTACAAATCTAACATCTAGAATTCAGTAACCAGAAAAAAAGAAAACTAAAGTTCATTAAGTAGTAAAAAGAGCAAGCAATGTCTCTTAATCTGCTCTGTCGGACTTCAAGAGCCATTAAGCCACATGTGGCTAGTGGGCACTTGGACAATGATGGGTCTCAACTGAGATGTGCTGTAAATGTATACTACACATTGCATTTCAAAAAAGAATGTAAATTGCCTAATTAATGTATTTGTTAAATGATGTGTTCAAGTGACAGCAGTATGGCTAAAACAGGTTAAATAAAATCTACTCTTAAAATTAATTTCGCCTCTTTCTTTTTAGGTTTTTATGCATACACTGGAAAAGTCTCTGTGTGGCTCACATCAGTTCTAGTGGGCAGTGCTGCCTGGAGGCTTGAAGACTTCCCTGACATTTTGTTTTACAAGGCTAAGACAAGTTTCATGCTAATCTTCCACTCAGTGTTTAACAGCCAGATTCCTCATCGCCATAAGAGTAAAGAGAGGTGCTAGAAACAAGAAAATAGGCAGTCCTACCTTTATCACATTTTTCTTCTTGAAAGTATTATCTGGGCTGGGCATGGTGGCTCACACTTGTAATCACAGCACTTTGGGAGACCAAGGAGGGCGGATCACCTGAGGTCAGGAGTTTGAGACAAGCCTGGCCAACAAGGTGAAACTCTGTATGTACTACAAATACAAAAATTAGCCGGGTGTGGTGGTGTGTGGCTATAGTCCCAGCTACTCAGGAGGCTGAGGCAGGAGAATCGCTTGAACCCAGAAGGAAGAGGTTGCAGTGACCTGAGATCACACCACTGCACTCCAGCCTGGGTGACAGAGCAAGACTCTGTCTCGAAAAAGAAAAAAAAAGTATTATCTGCTCCTGGGAGTGGTTTACAATGTGAAGTATTTTCCCCCTAGTAAACATGTTATCATGTCTGAAGTGGGGAGGGCAGAATGGAAATAAAGGACGACAGCATCCTGTCAGTGAAAGGCAAGTGCCCATGAAAAGCTCAACAAGACCCTGTCACATGAATAGGGAACGGACAACACACTGACTGAAAAGGATGGCTGTTACTGAGAGTTAGGGCCTTAACAAACACTGGATCCAAAAATGAACGGCCAAATCAACGCTCTTCCTTATTATTGAGTCAAGGGTCACAGTTCTGTCACAGAGAACTCTGTCGTTTTGTTACTTTCACTGTGTTAGAAATACTGCTTACCAAATGTAAACCCCCCAAAAAAGCCAAAAAACAAGGCAAAAGAGCATTAATCAACATCTATCTGCTCATGCTCAGGTCAGATAGATGGAAGCATCTGAGTTGCCCTGAAAATTAAGGCAGCCACCTTGCCACACTCCCCAAGGTATGTTAACATGTGGTTAACCTACCTTCTGCTCACATAGCCCTAACAATCTTTCATGGGGAAAACTGAGTTCATCTTGCTCCAGTCTCACCAGTCCTCCCAAGCAGAAAACTTGAAGACAAGTTAGAACTGAATATAAACAGATTTATAATTTTAATAGTTTAAAGTAAATAAAATCTCTTTCAAAAAGAACAGGATGTGGGCCTGATAAAAAGCCTCTCCCTTTAGAATTTAAAATCTGAAAAGAAATGGGTTTTCTCTTTCAGACTTCTAAACTATAATCGACATGCTTAGGCAGAAAGGTAGAGCTAGTTCTCGCTACTCTATTTTTAATGGAGATATTAATAACTCATTACTCTTCTTTCTCCCATTCCAGGAAATACAATTAGGAGTAATATGTCATCCTAAGTAGTCAATATTCTCTCTCCTTTTTACCTGCTTGACCCTGCAATGAAACTACTGCAGAAAGAAGGCTTGTGAGCAAGACCTCCAGCTGAAAAACAATCAGGGACAGGACTTTTTCCATAAAAAGAAAGTGGGGCCAGAGGAAGTGAGAAAGCGGTGCTGGCTTTAGTCCTCACTCATTTTACTCAAGCCAAAGTTAACACTGTGTTACAGGGGCTTTACTCTCTGGCACACATTTATTGTAAGCATCCTAGAGGGAGAAGTCAGGCAGGCACAAAGAGGCTGAGAGAGAAGCAAGCTAAGGGCAGGCGCACAGGCAGCGTGGCTCAGGAAGCCAAGGAGCAGGAAAGAAGCAATTTTATTCTAAAGGCTTAAGGAAAACAGCACCAGTCCTAAGAGGCCACTGAAGACAAAAGACGCACCCTAAGTTACCAATGAGCTTTCGGTACAGCTTTGCTGTCTCCTCAGTCTGCCTAAAGAAATCAAGGTCAGAACTTGCCTGTACCTGCCTGGGAAGCCTCCAAAGGAAATCTCAGCGCTCAGATTCTCTCCTGGACAGCACTCTGCCTCCTGAGTCAGGCTGAGCCCAACCCAAGAGTGCGGGACTCTGAAGGGTCCTGTACAATTCTTTCTCCCACCCAGATGACCCACTGGAGCCCGGGGGCCCTGGAACCAGGTCACACAGCCCTCCTGTGCTCTTGACAACAGTTTCTTCACAACCAAAGAGATACAAAGGGCGTGTTCTTCACTTAGACCCCTCACTAAACCATCTACAAACACACACTCACCTTTCAGCCGCACTATCTAGCACAGCAGCATGGCATTCCTAAGAGCACCTAGCATGAAGTGAAACGCTTGGCATGTACTATTTAGTTCTCACAACCCCATTTAACGAATTTTTCAATTTTTCAAATAAGTACACTGAGAATCAGAAAAATAACTTTCACAAAGGCCCATAGCTGGTAAATGCTAGAAAAGGGACTCAAACCCAGGGCCTGCTGACCCAAAGCCTATGTTTTAAACACTAAACCAGTAGTTCTCAAAATTTTTAGCCTCAGGACTTTTTTGCACTCATAAAAATTGAAAACTTCAAATAACTTTATGTTTAGCTGGATTATATCAATATTTACCACATTAGAAATTAAAACTGAAAGATTAAGGTTGGGGGCTGGCGGGGGGATAGAGTAAAATGTCCTTGATCTAATTTAGCAAGTGGGCAGGGAACTCCTCTTCATTAACATGGAGTCTGTGATATCCTTAAGAAAAATACCTACCACTGGCCAGGTGCAGTGGCTCACGCCTGTAATCCCAGCACTTTGGGAGGCTGAGGAAGGCGGATCACGAGGTCAGGAGATTGAGACCATCCTGGCTAACACGGTGAAACCCCGTCTCTAATAAAAATACAAAAAAATTAGCCGGGTGTGGTGGCGGGCGCCTGTAGTCCCAGCTACTTGGGAGGCTGAAGCAGGATAATGATGTGAACCCAGAAGGCGAAGCTTGCAGTGAGCCAAGATCGCGCCACTGCACTCCAGCCTGGGTGACAGAGCGAGACTCTGTCTTAAAAAGAAAAAAAAATACCTACTACCCTCCACACTTCCCCATGTACAGCAAAGGAGGGTCAAAATTTCAAAGTTTATAATACAGTAGTGTTCCAAGAGTCCTCAAGCATCAAAGTTGAATTTGATTCTCAGATCCACTTTTAACTCTTTATGGCCTTAAGTGATAAATAACCTCTCTAGACCTCAGTCTCATCATTTGTAGCAATGAGAGTAATAACTAACAGAGGTATTTTAAGGGTAAACACTCAGTTCAGGGTCTGGCTCATACACATTCAAATGCTGACTGTAATCACTGTTACTGTTGTTAGCTACAGAAAAGGAGAGAAGGACTAAGGAGAGAATTTTCCACTTCCACAAAATTTAGCAAGGTTTTCTCAACAGACATGTTTCCTTCCCTTACTCTAAAAATAAGGGGTTTTTTTTCAAAGCGAATAAGGGAAGGTCTTTGCTTATGCTGACAGTGCAAACTGAGACAACTAAACCCTATCTTCATATATTTATTTTCCCCCTTGAAAGTCAACATTCCTTTCTGTCTTCTCAGCAAGCTTGAAAAGAACAGTTACTGCAGACATCAAGGTCAAAAAGCATGGCTTCAAGTTTTTATTCTACTGGAAACAGCAAATGACCTTATTAGTGCAGAATTCCAGATTTATATAATAAATTAGAGGCACAATACAGCAATGCAGGCTTTAAATTATGATGGCTGAGGGGGAAATATCAAGATGATATAAAGCAACTTTGAAGCCAAGAAAGCAACAGATGTTGTGTTGAAGGTTCAGTAGTACTTTCCATCCTCCCAGGATATTCAACATCTGCATCCCTGGGGCCTATGACCTGTGGTCAACATGCCCAAAAGCAAATGTGTCAACAATTCTCCATCACCCTTCCTCCCTTTAGTGTAAAATAATGGACCTCCCCGAAGCATAGGAAGGGCCAGAATCTCAGACATAAGGAGAGATGAGAGAGTGACTGCCCTACTAACAAAAGATTTATAAAGTCTGTCTCATTTATAGGTTAACAGGCAGAAGCCATTCTGATGGTCCCAAGGTTGGTTCTCCTAATACCTCTATAGCTGACTACGCAAATAATGTTGGCTGAACAAAGACGTAATTAACAACTCTAATCCAAGTGAATTCTGAATTCATTTCTAGAGGTGAATTAAAGATTCACTGGAAATTCTCCTATCTACCAGTTGTAAAGGAAACAAGTTTTCAGAGTAAGGATAGGGGTTTTTTTATTCTTTATTTAGTCAATGGAGTTTAAAAAGTAAATATATCCAATAAGCCCTAGTTCAATAAGGCACTGAGCACTCAGATTTTTCTGAGAAGGTAGCTGACAACCTCCAGAGAACTTAAATTACAACCACTAAAAACCCATAGCACAGCACACCGAGTATTACAGAGGTAATGCTCTGCCTGTATTTCTTAAATTGTAAGAAAAGTAAACAGAAGCTTTAGAATTAAATGATATTTTAGGGAAAAAAAAGACTTTAGGACTCCTATCCATGAAGACAATAAATGTTTCCATTTATACACTAAAATGACTTCATAAATGTTTTTACTTTTGGGTCATCCATGCTGTAACCTGAAGGCAACAGAAGTAACACTTTTGGGAACTACTGTCCACATTTAAAGATTTGTTTTCTGAACATGAGATGTGTGCAAGGAAGAAAAGCATTGTGTTGACTGCCAGATAATTATTTGAGTCAACTGCAAAGATGCTTGTGGACTAAGTAGGTTCGCCTCCTATCCCGCCTACCATGCCCTGTACTATTCATAAGTCACAGATTCTACCTTCTAGATATTATGTGTAACAGTAGACAACCACGCTAAAAAGAACAATAAAACAAATGCCTTACCAGAGGTACCAAGGAATAATGATGGCCAGCAGCAACAGTATTCACTGCACCATTACGTATGTGTCACTTTATGAATGCTGTTTCATTTAATCCTCACAACCACCTCATGAAATAGGACTATTACAATCAACCCTAATTTGCAACTACAAAATGGATTCTTGGGTTCAGTCTCTTTCCCAAGGTCACCACCAATATGGCGGCAGCCAGGCAGACAGTGATCTTTCCACCACTGTACTTCCCTTAAACTGCATAAACACAAGGACAGGAACCCAGAAAGCAAGCAGAGGGCAAGAAAAGAAAAGAGTGGTCATCAGATCTGCAAGGAAGCAACACCTGAGTCAAGGTCCTTACAGCAATCCAAAGCATAGGAGAACAGTGAGAGAACAAGACAGGTGCAAGATGTCTTTAAAAAATCACTGGGCCAAAAAAACCCTTCTGCAGATCATTATTTCTTTCATTCTACAAGTCGATTTCTTTCACTCTACAAATCGACTCCCAAAGGCAGTAACTATCGATTCTGTTCAACCCAAACTGACTTCAACTGCCCCATATTAAAAAAATTTAAAAAGGCATCCTACTGCTTTTTTAAAAAATCTGCATGTAAGTTACTTCTAGTACTGACTGAAGGCCTTTCTTTCTCAACATATCCTGCCTAAAATTGTTTTACCCCTCAGGTTGGCCCTAATGTTCATTAAGAATCTAAGTCAGTTTCTGATCAGAAGCTGTTTACCTAACTTCTTTTGTTCATTGGACTAAGAGAGAAACCATACATGTGTAGATACTCTTTGGTGTTGGAAATATCCCAGTCTTTACCTAGGAATGCATTTTTGTGACTTCAGAGAAGAAAAAAAAGTACAAGGGGCTTTCTCTTCTTGGGGATGTAGTGGGTGACTTTTAAGACAGTTTCTCCTTGTCCAACCAGGATGAGAAAGCACTGGAGGCACCATGGTCCAGAAATAGGTCCTGAGTCAATCTTGGATTCAAGCACAGCCCTGCCACCTACAAGCCATATGATGCTAGCATGTTAGGTAACCTCTCCGAATCTCAAAATACTTCCAGAGCCTGCCACAGAACAGAGGATCAACAAGTATTAATTCATGGCACTCCTCACCATTTCCATTCATTCCTGGCCAACTTTTAAAAAGTGTGGTGAGAAAGTTAAAGGTGACAGGAGCCTAAGTGAGAGAGAAAGAAGGGGGAGAGAGTAGAGAGAAAAGGCAGAATCTGGACCCTGAATGATAATGAGTAACCAGAAAATGACAGGGTTTTTTTCCTTTTCAAATTTTATTTCATCTGAGTCACCTGTTCTAGACATAGGATCCCAGCCTTGAGCAATTCAAAAGGAGTGGCAGAGAATGGAAAGGAAACAGATTATCTTGAATGTGTGCATTCATCAGCATGGTTAATAAAACACTAAGCAGCCCTACCTCCAGACCTACTCCAGGCCTGTCTCTTTTCCTGATATTAATACGTAACATTTCCCAATCTCACACTCTGATCCATCAAATGAGACAACAATGACTAATAGCAAAAAAAAAAAAAATATATATATATATATATATCTCACAATAGGTAAATCCTAACTGACAAGTAATCTGGAGCAATACTGTGCACTCCCTAAGTTCTTTGGAACCATGTAATCAGCACAGTTTAATCAAAAAATTAAAAAGCGGGCACAAGCCTCATCACCAAAATAAGGGTGGCAGCTTGTTAGTGCTACAGAAAACCCATAGCCCTGGCCCCATTTTCAGGTCTCCCAGAAACCACACACGCACTCACAATCTCTGACCAACAGAAGTACATACACACCTGACTGATTTTAAAAAGCACTAAGTGTCAGAATGGCACCTCTCCCAGGTGACAAATAATTTCAAAAGATTAAATTTTACTAGGAGCTTTATCATCTGTGTTTCATGGCTTTGTCATAATGACTAACTTTTCATAATCAAAACTCCGATTGCCCAATAGCCCCTTTTTCCTGTACATGGACAGCTCATAACAGAGCAAGTACGTAATACTGTGATAGTACAAATGAGTTGTCAAAGACAGAAAGGAAGGAATGAGGGAGGAAGGAGATTGATGAACACTTGTGCTGCCAGGGCTTTAACTGCTTTAAATTTAATAGACAACTTTCTAAACTGTTCTTTCAGTCAACAAACTGTTATTAAGTACCCACCAGGTACCAAGTGTCACAAGCACTAACTCTGCAACCCAGAACTTACTTTCTGGCAGGAAGAATCAACAATTACTCACAAGAAGCAGTGAGGGGTGTTACAAAGTTAGAACAGGGTGCTAAAGGGCACACTGCAAAGGGGCTTACTTGTACAGGACAATCAGAAAAAAACATACTGAATGTAACATTTTTGAATGACTGAGGGTCAGCAATAGAACAAGTTATTATACTCAAAATATATAAGGATCAGCTACATGCCAGGCATTGCAATAAGCAAATGATCCCTCTCCATTACTAACCAAAGATGGCACAAACAAATGTAAAAACACCACTGTGCCAAGTGCTATGACAGCAAGAGACACAGTGCTAAAAGTGCCTGTATTCATGACCAGGACCCAGCTGGGGAAGGCAGAGAGAGGCATACAGAAGTGCCCGGCAGGCAGGAGATGGGCAAGAAGCAGGGGATGGCAGAGGCCAGTGTGGCAGCAACAAGGAGATAAGGAGGGCCACTCATTAGGTGGGCCTAGAGTCACATTAAAGAGCTTGGCCTTTATCCTGTCAGCAATGGAAAACCACTGAAGGAAGGGAACTGTTTTGGACAGATTGAACTGATTTGGACAGCTGAAAGTTAGGGAGCAGATCAGATGTAGGGGCCAGCTAGGATGGAGGTTATCACAGTGGACTGTGTAAAAACAAGTGGGAAGGAATTCTGACTGCAGCAGCAGCTGCAGCAGCTCTGCGATTTTTAACATTCAAAATATTTGATGTCAATTTGCTTCTGGTGGAATAAAACACCTGTAACTAGTAGGCGTCTGGAAAGTTTAACAGGGAAAACACCATCAGTAAATAGAAGGCTGTAGGAAACAGATTTCTTCCCTGTGGAAAAGTATGACTCACATCATTCATCCTGAGAGTATCTGTCAGCAACCATTCAAAGCCATTCTGAGACTTCTGCGTCCCCATCACAATTTGACCTATCAGCCAGAACTCATTTATACCCTTCTATCTACTTCCATTTCTATTTTCTTTTCTAGCTCCTAATCCAACAACATCCAAACTGGTCTCCTTGACTCAATCACACTCTGTTCCATGGGACCCACCCTACTATTGCTGGAGTGGTCTCCCTCTTCTGCTTCAAATTCTTCATCCTGAGGCTTCAGAATGAAGCCTGAATTCCTTGGTTTGACAAAGACGGCCTCCCATGGGCAGGCCCCAGCCCACCTTTTTGCCTTGACCTTGGCCACCCCAACAAATGACTAAGAAGAGTGACTTAGAGTATTCTGGGAGGTGTTTACTCCAAAACCTACAGATTTTTTCATATGACCTTACCAGGAAACCCTAGTAAAAAAATAAAGCAGGTGGCCCCTACTTGGTACCCTGACTGGGCATTGAACAGAAGAAAACTTCTGCTCACTGTCCAAGAAATAAATACCTTTGGCCCTCTGACAACTTCCAGCTGTCTAGTACAGGGATGAAGATAAATAGGGCTAGCGTTGGCAAAAAGGATTAGTCAGAAGTTTACTGTAGGTGACCATTTGCCCCTGTGAGAAAGCCCCCACATACTTTCTACACCCCCTTTCTGCCCTAGCACCAGAACCTTCCTGCTTTTCTGGCCTAAATCCTCCTTGCCATGGTATGATAACAGTGGTCTCATTCATACAACCACTGAAACTCAGTCACTACACTGTACATTTGCATATTAAGCCTCTTAATCGAGGGAAAATAAAGGGCTTTCGTGCTGGACAAATAAATGTTAAGTTCTAACCAGTGAGAGGGGAGATAGTACAATTTCAGTCTGGTGCATTTTCATTGTCTTCTGAACAACACCCTGCTCATGAACAAGTCAAAACATTAGTTAACTGGGCCTAGCCCCTTTGACTCCTAGCCTCTGCAATATTCTGTTCTAAGAGTTTTAGATGCTGAGGACTTCTGAGTCCATTTTCCCAAGAGCCTTCTCTCCTCCACAATCACCCCAGGCTAAGGCTCCAGCCAAACGCCAGCATGGGGATCATGCCGTTCCCTGAACAGCAGGCCAAGGGCACAGACCCAGGATTTCTACTGCTGCAATCTCTCTCTCAAGAAAAAGCAACAGAAGTCAGGCAAAGAAGGATTGGCTCACAGAGACAAAGCAACCAGCCCACTGGCCACCAGGCGGTGCACAGGCTAGAGTGTGGAGAGGACAGGTCAGTTCTCACAGAGCAACATGCAGAGCTGGCTCTGATGTGTGCGCAGGTAAATGGGTAACAACCGAGCACTAGCTGTTTGACAAACTAATGACGGCTGAACTGGTATGTATTTGCTGATATGAAAGAATGTAAATTTTAAAATCTTTGACTTGCAGTGTAATAAGGATAATTACAATCTTTTAAGTAAACTACCTGATATCCATAATAAATTACCACTCAGCACAACAGTCATAACGTAATTATGTGCCTCGGATTTATCTGTGACTTTTCAGTTTTGTTTTAAATACAATAGTAAGTTCTGAACACATAATCAGCTTCTACACAGTAAAAGACAAAATGAGGGGAGGTGCACATTTTATCAAGTTACTATATTATTTTACATTTTCCTTAATATGTTAACTCTGTACAGATTTTCAAGTAAGAGTAATTCTGAAACTTTAACCTTTTCTATTATTAAAGAAATTGTAGTATGATATCCTGTATAATTGATAAGGAATCAACTCACTCATGGGATTTATCTTCTACCAATAGTGTCAATAATAATGGGAAAAAGATGATGAAGAATTATTACCAGACACTTGGGGGGTGTGGGGAGCACCAACCTCGGTTGAATTTATGAAACGTACACTAGGTGCCACATAGTGTGATAGGTCCCTAGTTTCATCCCCTAACCTCTGAGGCCAGGACTGCTGTGGCCAGGCTGTGGTTCAGGGAACAAAGGCTCCAGCAGGCTGACTTTTTCAAGGTCACACGGCTAGTATGTGAAAGAACTGGCTCAGAAACATCAGACTCCTGATCTGTGCTCTTCCTGTAACAGGGCCTGACACTCCTCTCACAGAACAGCTTCCCTGGAGCCAGAGAGCCCTGGAGAAGGGAACCACCGGCTGGCACTACACGTGGCTACCTGCACACAGAGCAGTTCTTCTGAGAGTAAGGCTTGATGGGTTTGTCTGGCCCTGAAACCTCCATTCTTTCTACTATCCCATGCACGCTCCATACATTTTGCCCTTTGGTGTGACAAGGTGAGAGCCTCAGGGAGCTGACAAGTCAACCAGCTACACTGCCTCTTCTCTTCTCCCTCAATTTCAGAGTGTCTGTGGCTGCTCCTACAACCACCACCACACCTAATGGCCATTGCTCATCTCCCGCTGTCAGGGTCAAAGAGACCCAAGTTCTAATTCTAGACTTGACACAAACTTGCTGCATGATCTAATGAAAGAACTTCACCCTCTCTGGGCCCCATGCAGCTAAAGGATCGGCTGACCTCTCGAGGTCAGCTGTAACAGCCTTTTGCTCAGTGGCTTCCTGACATCCTTTCCCTCTCATCACACACTCAAAGAGTGAGGCCTTTCCTCATCATCCCTGCATCCCCCCATCGCCATTTCCATCCTGAGAGTCAAAGGCTCAGGTGTACCCTGCAGGGTTGGGGCCAGCTGCTTTCATGCTCTTCTTCAGACAGAGACCCCAGGCCAGGGCAGAGCAATCTGTGAGCCTGTGAGTGACAGAGGCTGGCTCCTGGGATATCTCGCAACACAGGTAGGTCATCGCTTCCAATACAGACCTGGAAGCCACCTGAAAAGCTTCTTGGGACGTAGTAACATTGGCAGAGATGCCGAGTGACACAGGGCTCGGGCTGACAGGACAGCTGCTAAGCCCTAAATACATCAAAGACAATGATCCCAGAGACTACATATCCATCTTTCCAAATCCACCAGCACTTAAAATGGGAGCAAGGAGGGCTGGATGCGGTGGCTCACGCCTGTAATCCCAACACTTTGGGAGGCCGAGGCAGGCAGATCACAAGGTCAAGAGATCGAGACCATCCTGTCCAACATGGTGAAACTCTGTCTCTACTAAAAATACAAAAATTAGCTGGGCGTGGTGGTGTGAGCCTGTAGTCTCAGCTACTCAGGAGGCTGAGGCAGGAGATAGCTTGAACCCGGGAGGCAGAGATTGCAGTGAGATGGTGCCACTGAACTCCAGCCTGGCAACAGAGTGAGACTCTGTCTCAAAAAAAAAAAAAAAGGAGCAAGGAGATGACTAACAGGTACTGGAAGCCATGCTACAAAACCAAGAAAGGAGAGGCAGCTTTTCTTTCTCTCAGCACAGAAGAGGGGAAATGCAGTTTCATGGGGCTAGGGGACGGGGGAATGAAACCGGGTAGAAGGAAAACTCCCCCGAATTTTATAGCATCCCATTTCACAGCAGCTAAAACTTTAAACATTACTCACCTCGAGATGGTAAAACCACTTTCTCTGAGACGGCTGCCTGCCATTCTCCCTTTGGCCCCACCCCACACAAGCCCATCTTAATTACACTCCTGAGGGGTAATCAGTTCTCAAAGGAATAAAATCAACATAACCTAAATAAATTCTGGAAAGTTGATGAAGGAAGGGTGTGTGGGTTACTTCAGCCCCAGGGCCATGGTAAATTACAAACCAGCTACTTCTGTGGGTTTTCTAAGCCCATTTCATTTCCCACAGAGTTTATAAATAATAATAAATCATATTAAAATCCATCCCTACTCCTTCAGTGCTGTTTTACATACACGTTACCACAAAAACTTGCAGAACCAGCTTCACCTCCCCAGTTCTGAAGAATAATTCAAAATTAAGGGAAAGGTTCACAATATTGGTAAATCCACACAAAATTATGGGACTTTTCACAATTTTCCTAGTTATTTCTGAAAAGAGAAGGAATGTATCCACTAACCAAAAGGTATCCAGGAACCAAAACTTTTTCATTTAAAAGGAATCCTGAGTGAATGAAAAACAGGAACCGGGTGCATTATTCTGGTTTATTTTCAAAAACCCTTTTATTTTCCCCTACCCCTCCCCTCCATCGTTTTTTTTGTTTTGTTTTGTTTTTTTTCCCTTTTCAGACAGGGTCTCCCTTTGTCACCCAGGCTGGAATGCACTGGCACCAACACAGCTCACTGCAGCCTTGACCTCCTGAGCTCAAGCTATCCTCCCACCTCAGGCCCTCCAGTAGCTAGTGCACACCATGACGCCTGGCTAATTTTTGTATTTTTTTGTAGAGACAGGGTTTCATCATGTTGCCCAGGTTGGTCTCAAACTCCTAAGCTCTGGCAATCTGCCCACCCTGGCCTCCCAAAGTGCTTGAATTACAGGCGTGAGCCACCACACCCAGCCCATTTCATTTTTTAAGATCATTCTCTGCTCTGCTTTATAATTTTTAAAAAATTACCGTCGGCCAGGGGTGGTGGCTCACACCTGTAATCCCAGCACTTTGGAAGGCCGAGGCAGGCAGATCACTTGAGGTCAGGAGTTCAAGGCCAGCCTGGCCAACATGGTGAAACCCCATCTCTACTAAAAATACAAAAATGAGCCAGGCGTGGTGGCACACACCTGTAATCCCAGCTGCTCAGGAGGCTGAGGCAGCAGAATCACTTGAATCTGGGGGGTGGAGGTTGCAGTGAGCCGAGATCACGCCACTGCACTCCAGCCTGGGCAGCAGAATGAAACTGTGTCTCAAAAAAAAAATTAAATTACTGTCACATTCAAAACAATGTAAATATATACTATTCAACATTTTTTATTTTTTATTTTTTATTTTTGAGACAGTCTCGCTCTGTCGCCCAGGCTAGAGTGCAGTGGCGCAATCTCGGCTCACTACACGCTCCGCTTCCCGGGTTCATGCTATTCTCCTGCCTCAGCCTCCCGAGTAGCTGGGACTACAGGCGTCCGCCATCGCACCCAGCTAATTTTTTGCATTTTTTGAAGAGACGAGGTTTCACTGTGTTAGCCAGGATGGTCTCAATCTCCTGACCTCATGATCTGCCTGCCTCAGCCTCCCAAAGTGCTGGGATTATAGGCATGAGCCACCGCGCCCGGCCACTATTCAACATATTTCTAAGTCAACGTGATTCACAGGAATTAAGTTTTAAGGATTTGTAATAATCTTAAGGGGAAAAATTCAAAAACGTATGCTTAACCCTACTGAAGCCATGTGAATGTGCTCTGGAGATGACAGAAATACCCCCATACTGAACACGCGTCCAGTGCTGCTGGGCATTCATCCCACCAGAGCTCTGGAGTTAGTGACCTGGTGGCTGTAACAAAGACCCAAGGGACAATAGGGCACCAGCTCCTTCCCCCACCCAACCTTCTTAAACAAGAGTGTCTCTGCCACTAGCTGGCCATGAGTTTAACCTCCTGCCTTCTTTTGCTATAACCAACATATGATCTGAAAAACTGTCCCTACCACAACCCCAAAAAGGGTAGTGGGGCAAGACAGAAGGTGTGCCCTTCAGTTTCCAGTCGTGGAGAGCTGGCCCCCATTTACAAACTTCTCCACCCCAGACTTATGATCATATCACAAGGCAGGAAAGGAGTTTTTAAGTCATGAATATAATCCGTAAAGACCATCTACCAACTATTTCAGAAACCTGACAGAATGCCACATAGCCATTTCAAAGAAGGAAGACTAAGAATATGAAAAAAGGTTTCAGATACAAAGTACATGAACGAAGCAGTATCTAAACCTTATAATAAGCCTTTACTTTCCCCCGTCCTAGGTCCACTGACGCATCTTAAGGAGAGGGCCCCTGGACCAACTCTAGCTGCCCCAGAAGATGTTCTGTCTCATGCTGGGGCACTCATGAAGGCCGCATGGAGCTGCAGGAGGAGACACAAAGACAGGCTCCTGGCAGCTTTACACACCATCTGATGTTGTGTTGAGGGTTGTAGGAAACACAAACCTGCCCTCAAAGCTAGTCAAGATAACCCTCAAGACAGGAAAACACCCAGAGTACCAACAGATGGAGAAGGCAGGAGCCATAACAGGATTTCACCAGAGAAGGGCCTTTGGCTTGGAGACAAGGAATGCCAAATCAAGAAGCGGGTGGTGTGGGTCCTCAGTTAGACACATGTGGGCAAGAGGGGTTACCTGGAGGGATGTAGACACAGTGAGGCCCTGAGTCAAGCTAGAACAAAACAAAAAGAGGATCACACTGCAGGTGACAGTGGGCAATGTGGCTGGATCTCATTTCAAGATAAATGTTTATTCAGTTGTATTTTTTAAAACCATTCTTCACTTTTGCTAAAAGGAACCTAGCATCTCCCAGTACAGTAGCTTTCAAACTATCTTGATGGCAGTCTATAATAAAAAATACAGTTAAAATCACCACCCAAGACACCTATAACATGTATTTTTAACCAAAATAAAGGTTTTACAAAACACTCTTAGCATATGTGATGCACTCTATTTTCTATTCAATTAAAAGATGCTAGTCTTGACCAAATAAACTGGCTATACTACACACAAACAGATTGTACCCTACAACTAGAGGCGCACTGTCCACTCTGTCACTTTGTGAAAAGCTGGCAAAAATAAAGGAAAGAGATTGTAAGCATAATATTAAATAAAAATTATATTTTCTGAGTATAATGTCTTCTACAACATCGAGCAGATTATTTCCAGGGAAGGCCTTACAGGAAAAAAAGATAGGGAGAGAGAGTGGGAGCAGGACACGGACACACACACACACACACACACACACACACTCTCTCTCTCTCTCTCTCTCTCTTCTCTCTCTAATCATTTTCTGAGCCATAACTCTTAAGTTGCTTCTGCTTTCATCTGTTTCATTCATTACATCTTCACAATTTCCTGAAAGCTGAACATTTGTGCAACACTCACCAATTTTTCTTCATGTCAACAGATTGATTTTATTCTTAATTTTGCCAGGTTTCTGAATATAAATCAGTTTCTCTCACGTACTACAAGATATAGGAGCAGCTAGAGCTAGTCTCTAAACATGTTGCACATTAAAATCAACTAGGGGATTTGTCGGGCACGGTGGCTCACACCTGTAATCCCAGCACTTTGGGAGGCAGTGGTGGGTGGATCACTTGAGGTCAGGAGTTTGAGACCAGCCTGGACGACTTGGTGAAACCCCGTCTGCACTAAAAATACAAAAATTAACCAGGCATGGTGGCGCACACCTGTAGTCCCAGCTACTCAGGAAGCTGAGGCAGAAGAACTGCTCGAACCTGTGAGGCAGAGTTGCAGTGAGCCATGGTCGCACCACTGCACCCCAGCCTGGGTGACAGAGCAAGACTCCATCTCAAAAAAAAAAAGAGTGTTACTATAAAATCTAGGAGGTGGGTATTCATTTTACACCTCTCAACTTTACTATAGGTTTGAAATTTTTCATAATAATATGTTTCATAATAAAATGTTAAGAGGAAAGCTTCCCAGGTGATTAAAATGTACAAACAATATCTCAAAGTGTGGTCTCCAGACCAGTAAGTAGCCTCAGCAGTGCTTCATAATTTGTTAGAAATGCAGATTCTCAGTCCTACCTCAGAACTACTGGACCAAAAACTGTGGGATGGGGCCCAGTAATCTATGTCTAACAAGCCCCTCAGGGGAGAGGAACCACTGATAAAAATCTTGCTAGCATGCTGCAGAGAAATATGTTACGACAATCTGTACTTTGGGATCCACACTTCAAGAGCATTCTAGACTGGGAAATAGGGAGATTACTTAGGCTGTACTTAAAGAGGTAACCTGGGTGTTTCCTCAGTTATTTAATGAGAGCAAGTTTACTATGACAACCTTCTAACTCTCTGATGCTACACATTTTCTCCCTGGAGTCCTTAGTGTGCTCCTTATTTGGTCTTGCCACCTTCTTTCAAGACAGAGTCTCGCTGTGTCGCCCAGGCTGGAGTGTGGTGGCGTGATCTCGGCTCACTGCAACCTCTGCCTCCCGGGTTCAAGCGATCCTCCTGCCTCAACCTCCTGAGTAGCTGGGACTATAGGCTCATGCCACCATGCCTGGCTGATTTTTGTATTTTTAGTAGAGACAGGGTTTCACCATGTTGGCCAGGCTGATCTTGAACACCTGACCTCAAGTGATCCGCCTGCCTCAGCCTCCCGTGTGCTAGGATTACAGGCATGATCCACTGTGCCCGACCATTACCACCTTCTTTCTGTTTCACAGTTTTTAACATGAGAGCTAAATGCCAAATAAAGAGGCAATTGCCTATTTCTCTTTCATTTTATATTAACCTGTATATACTTCCCCCCAAAATTTTAAGAGTCTAAAACACAGACTCACAGGCCATTTACTTGGTAATCTATGTTGGACAAAAATCATTTTATTTCAGATAATATTGGCTTTATCTTTAAGGAGTTCTGCAATTACAATCAAAAGACAACCTCACTGACTATACAAGGTTCTTTATACTTCCAGGTATTTTGAGATTATATTAATAGTATTTGTGGAAATAATATTTTTTGTAAACTCTCATAGCAGCTTTAAAATACAGTCCACTGAGTTTTGCAGAAGCAAATCCTTTTCTTTCTGAAGATGGTAGTACATGAGTAAATGCTAAGTGTTTTCGCTGTTTACATTTCTACAGACCATCTGTATACCATCCAAACATGTTAGAAAACTCATTAGAAAGCTATGAGAAGGTGTTATGGCTTCAATATTTGTCTCCTCCAAAATTCATATTGAAATTTAATCTCCACTATGGCAATATTGAGGTGGGGCCTTTAAGAGGTAACTGGGCCATGAGGACCCTGTCTTCATAAATGGGTTAATCCATTCATGGATTAATAGGTTATCATGGGAGTGGGACTGGTGGTCAAGAGGAAAAGAGACATGAGTTAGCCTGCTCACCCCCCTCGCCAGGTGATACCCTGCACCAGGACTCTGCAGAGAGCCCCCATCAACAAGAAAGTCTCCCACCAGATTTGGTCCCTTATTCTTGAACTTCTCAGCTTCCACGAGTGTAAGAAACAACAAATCTCTTTTCTTCATAAATTACCCAGTTTCAGGTATTCTATTATGAGCAACAGAAAAAGGACTGAGAGGGTCAAAATGAATTCCTCTTCTATCTCATGTCAAACAATCCAACCAAACAAACCACAAAACATTTTGCTCTTTCCCATGTAGTTTAAGGAATATATTCTATACTCCTGTCCATTAAGGCTCTTTAAGTCCAAAATAAAGTTAGTTCTAAGTAAAACTTGAGGTCTTGATAATGAAATATAAAGCATCAGCTAAACTAGGCCAACTTCAGGAGAGAAAAGTAAACTGAGGACCGCTTACTAACCATCGAAGGCCTGCAACTAACTCAGACAATTCATGAATATTAGCTGATACTTAACTAGTAATAGTGGACTTTTAGTCAACAATAAAATCAAAATTAAAATACTAAGGAAGAAAGAAGGCTCATAAATTAATTGCTGGCAGTTCTCTGTGGCACAGTGTCCACATTTACCTGTATAACCGCCCATGACAGACCACTTAGCCTGTGAGTACAGTGATGCTTACATCAGTTTTTAAATCCACCTTAATTCAGAAGCAGTCATCAAAATTCTGCAAAAGTCCTTGAATCACTAGAAATAAACGCAAAGACCCTTTTTAATTCTGAACTCTCAAAGTTAACAGTTGCAAGCAGCTTCAAAACTCTTAAATTTGCAACTAATACAGAAATCAATTTGATTGGTTTATCTTCACAGTAAAGAGTAAGAGATGAAATGGCTAAATGAGTTATCCCAAGCCAAAGTCCACATTCATTCTAGCAGCAATACCCAACCTGAGGAAGCGGTGAAGCTAAAAGACACTCCACATAAAGGATCCCCAACAGGGGACACTAGACATGCAGGAGACTCGTAAGAACACTCAGCTTTTATCCAGATTTCTACCAAAATAAACGTGAAGTGGCCACAAAAATATAGGCTGTAAGGGGAAGACAAGGTGGGTTTATGTGGAAGAGACAGAACCCACCACATCAACTACAGAGCCTGCCCTGAAGAGGACAGAATGCCATGTGAGATCACGATGTGCCCATAGGCCTCCTGGCTCCTCCTCAAGTCACCAGCCACACATGCACCAACCAGAGCGTTCCTGTCACACCTCAAAAGTGTTGATGAGATGGTGACTGTGGCCCAGGGCATTGTGTGAGAGAATGTCTAGCTTCATGTCATCTTACAGACTTGAAGCCAAAATGGTGATGGCCATCATGACATTCCACTCACCCCACAGTTCAAGTGTACTGCACAGAGCCAAGGCAGAGGCCAAGGGAAAAGGCTTGATTATGCAAGGGATGTAATTCACGTCAGTCTTAAATGAGATGAGTATGGTACATACCTTACCATTTACCTTTTGTGATTACAGAATAAACAAAATGGACAAGAGTAAATTATTTCAGAAAACAAAACATATGTTTTGTTTTGGTTTTTTTTTTTTTTTTTTTTTTGCTTATCTTTTAGTCTGGAAAACTTCAAGCACACAACAAAAGTAGACATTAGAAGAATGAACCCTGTGCACCTATGGCTATAGCTTGACTAATTATGAAAGCCTGGCTACATCTATTTCATCTTTATTCCTACCCACAACTCTTCCTTGTACTGAGCTATTCTGAAGCAAATTCTAGGTATATACCACCCTATCTGCAAATACTTCACTATTTGTAAGAAGCAAATACTTTTAAAATTAGTACAGTCACGTGTTGCTTGACATGAGGACACGTCCTGTGAAAGGCAATTTCATCCATGTGAGAAACATCACATCACAGAGTGCATTTCCACAATCCTCAATGGTATGGCCTACTCCACACCAAGACTACATGGTCTAGCTACTGTTCCTAGGCTACAAACCTGCACAGCATGTCAATATACTGAGTACTATTTATAATTTGTGTATCTACACGTATCTAAACACAGAAAACACAGAGTAAAAAACAATATTATAATCTTATAGGACCACCATCATATATTAGGTCCATCATGGACACATCCTTATGTGCACATAACTATACTTCCCAAACCTGGCTATGCAGTCACTTGCCAGCTTTAAAAAAAATACAGATTTCTGAGCCTCATCCATAGATCTATGTAGGAGTTGAAAGAGGCCGGGCAAGGATCAGACTACACCGGTCGCGGTCAAGAGATCTTTATTGGAGGTATCGAGCAGAGAAGGAAGAGAAGAGAGGAGAAGAGAAGAGAGAGAGCTGCTGGTGTGCTGGGTTTTATATCCCTTGGGCCTACGTGGGGCGGGCCCAAGGGAAGGCAGGAGATGCTTCTTTCTGATTGGCCCTCCTTTGGCGGGTTCAGACAGTGCCCGGTCAAGGAGGGGAGAAGAACCCGGAACCGGCGCCATTAAGGTACCCCTGTTGCCTAACAGAAGTAGTACTAGAATCAGTTTTGTTTTGTAATCTCTCAAGGCGAATCACCCACAGGTGGAAGAGAACTACATATTCCTTAAGTTCTAAAGGCAAAGCTGACCCTGTTTTCATTCCTTCCTAAGAGAGAAATCAGAATGTGGAAAGTGTGGCAGAAATACCAAACCAAGTGACAAATGAAGACCTAAAACACTGGCATTAGCCTGAGTGGAACCAGGAGCCCAATAAATCCCAATCACCTTACATTAAATCCCTATATTAGAGGTTTCAGGAACAGCTGCCTTTTGAAAGCACTCAACATTTTAAAGAGGAATGAGAGCCCATACTGACCCATCCCTCCTTTTGTATAAAAGGAACCCGAGGCCTAAACAGATGACATGATCTGGCTCAAGATAACTAATCCTGCCAGTGTACTACTGAGGGAAATTCCTCCTGGCCCCTTGAGAAACTGCCACTCACTAACCTCACAGCTTTGCCTGTTTGCCTGTCATCTTAGGCTGTTCCAGTGTCCAGAACCTGGCAAGCAAGTGCACAGGACATTGCACACTGACTGGTTGGCTGGAATGCTGGGTCCATCCCCAAGCACCACCGTTTTTAAATAAGTCATCATCAAACTAAAGCACATCCGTAAGTATCATGTAAGACAGAAAAAAAAGACGTGTCAAACATAGTAAGAACTAAAGATGCTCAGTCTACAGCTAAGAAGCCTTAGGGAAACATGATTGAGGTCTTCACTATCTGGCTAGTCATCACTTACTAGAGCAGAAGTTACAGGGAAGAAAATGTCAGCCGACCTTCCTAATTGTGAGTGATATAGTAAACAATGGTGGCCAGGAGCCCCTGTCCCTAGGAGTCTGCAAGAGAAAAGGGCAAACGACTGGCATGAGATGCTGTGAGAGGGTTTCCTGAACCGAAACAGGAAGTTTGACTAGTTAACCTAAAATCTCCTCCTCCAATTCTAGGGTCAAGAGCTTACTTAACTCCACCAGACCAGTTTATGGTTTCTTCTCAATCTCTCTCAAAGTGTAGAAAACAAAGCAAGGCTGGCAACAAAAAGCATTTAAAAACAAGTAGTTAATGCTTCAAACCTTCAAAAGATCATTTCTAAGCTTCTTAATGTGAAAACTCTAGACTTATCCTTACTGAGAACTCACCTGGATTCTGGCCCAGGAGCTCAGCCACTCAAGGCATACAAGCTACACAAGGGGAGAGGCTTTCTTAAGCCAAACCCAACAGAAGACAAACAGTGACTCTCACAGTTCTCCAGAGGTTGGGCAAAAAGCAAATTAGAGCCTACTTTATCTACCATCTGTGCTTATCCAAAGCCTATTTTTCTTACCCTTACCATGTAAGATATGCATCTAAACATCTTCAACAACTCTCTCCTACACTTAGTACAAATATTTACAATACGTTACTAGCATATTAGTTTATACAATGAGATGTCTGTATTATATGCAAAAAGGAGGTGAACATCCTCAATAAGATGCTGATATGGTTTGGCTGTGTCCCTACCCAAAATCTCATCTTGAATTGTAATCCCCATAAATTTCAAGGAAGAGACCAGGTGGAGGTAACTGAATCATGTTGTTTCCCACATGCTGTTCTTGTGATAGTGAGTGAGTTCTCACAAGATCTGGCGGTTTTGTAAGTGTTTGGCAGTTCCTCCTGCATTCATTCTCCCTCCTGACGCCTTGTGAAGGAGATGTCTGGCTTCTCCTTTGCCTTCCGCCAAGATTGTAAGTTTCCTGAGGCCTCCCCAGCCATGTGGAACTGTGAGCCAATTCAACCTCTTTCCTTTCTAAACTGCCCAGTCTCAGGGAGTTCTCTATAGCAGTGTGAGAATGGACTAATACAGATGCTGTATACTGCTACTACAGTGCCAATGTGTGATGTATGCAAGTTCAACTCAACTATGAGTGATTCTGTACAACATAGAGAACATGGATAGGAAATAAATTCTGAAACCAAAATTTTAGTCCTTAGCCTTCTGAATCCTCTTCCTCCAAAAACAACACAGGTATCCTTTAGAAAATGTCCTCTAGTGAAGTTACATGTAAAGTTGTATTTATGAGATAAGGGCTTTACAAACTGTGAAAACAATACACTCTCAAAGGAAGAACTTCCAACATAATCCTAGTTGGAAACTTTAAGCTAATCAGAAAATCAACTGTAACTCATGATCTTTCTATCTCAGGGATGGGAGAATGAGGGAAAGGAAAGAAAAACGCAAACCTTTATTTATCTCTTTCTCTCAAATATAAAACTAGCTAAGAAGCAAATTTCCACAGTGAACTGAATCTGTTTCCCAAAATTGGGCTATCATAAATGAAGGTAAAAGAAACAAAACGAGAGAAAAATTCACAAAAAAAAACTTTCGAATTCACCCTTCATCAGAGTTGCAGGGCCAAAACTGGCCAATTCCAGTAGACAGATACCGTCCAAACTCAATGTTTTAAAAGCTCAAAGGCACATCAAAATAATCCATGAGGTTTTGAAAACCCCTATACCCAATCCTGGGGTTGCAGCAAAGGCATCAATCTTTTTCTTGCCTCCTCAAGTGACTGCAAATTACAGACATGGTTAGGACTCTCTGCTTTATAGTGAGACTTTAAAGCTCCCCAAGATATACCAAGATGCACCAGAGCTGAGAGCCTCTGCCATGCTATTCTTTCAGATTTCTCACTCCTATCTTCCTCTATTGTAAACCAAGGTCAGGTTCAAGACCCACAGGAAGGTCTCAGCAGACACTCTGTTCATCAGCTGCAGCAGGAGTTACGGAATGCAACTAGCCAAAGAAGTTGCTATCAGCTGAAGATGGGCTTATTGTCTTGCTGGCTTTCACTGGGTTTAGGTGATTTGCAGGGGCTGGCTCTGCTCTAAATACTATATTTGCTAGGGAAAGCTGAAGAAAACACACCCTTGCTTTTTAACAATTCTTGAATTCTCAACCAATTACCACCTCCTTCTGAGCAGGTGGGTCGAAAGGCTTTAGTAAAAACAAAAAGCAAGGGCCAGGCACCAGTGACTCATGCCTGTAATCCCAGCACTTTGGGTGGCCGAGGCGGGTGGATCACGAGGTCAGGAGTTCAAGACCAGCCTGACCAATATGGTGAAACTCTGTCTCTACTAAAAATACAAAAATCAGCCAGGCATGGTGGCGAGAGCCTGTAATCCCAGCTACTCAGGAGGCTGAGGCATGCGAATCGTTTGAACCCGGGAAGCAGAGGCTGCAGTGAGCCAAGATCGCGCCACTGCACTCCAGCCTGGGCAACAGAGCAACACTCCATCTCAAAAAAAAAAAAAAAGCAATATACTACCCAACCCCTTAACACGCTACTCAAAGATATTTCAGACAGGCTATTTCTTGTCCTGCCCAATCAGCTATCCCTCCTTTACAAAACTTGGGCAATCTCCTCTTTGGAAATGGTTTTTCACACTGCCCTAGAGAAAAAAAAAATGCACCTTTCCAAAGCCATTCAGAAGTGGATTTTGAATTCTCAAGTCTGCTTTAAGGGATTATCTCTGTATCAATGTGTTGCATGATGTACTGACAATTTCTAGTATCAGTTTTTATTCTCTTTTTTAAACCTCATCGTCTACTGACCTGTTCCATAGTGGAAACTAAATTGTAAAGGCTTATTTGCAAAACAGGAATGTTTTTTCTCTACTTTCAAATAACTGGAAGATCTGAATTAATGCTAGTAAAAATCCTATGAGTAGCGCTAAATGCAATTCAGCCACAGTACAGGGCTTTGAAAGGACAAAATTTTAAATGTGGTTTTTACTAACGTGACTCATAGGAAGAATGAAGTATTAAAAATGTTATTCTCTAAAGACTGAGCTGATGCAACAAAATGCAAAATATGTTATCAACTATGCCTAAACCAAAAATTCAGCGATAATTCAACTTGTTTTTCCAAATTAAGACCTACAAGAGCTAGATCTAGTAATTACTCCCCATCAAGAAAACAGTAACAAAAGATTATTTAACTTGAATATCTGAATTTTCAGAAAACACAATCTAAAAATCAAAGAAAAATGATAAAAAGATCAGTGCCTGCTCATAAAGGGCACTCAGTAAAAGTGTTGTATTTTGTTTTAATGAGTAAGATGAGAGAAACCCAGAGTGTCCTCTAATCATCTGAGGCAAAAATGTGAAGGTCCATTTGGCAGTCTACTATATGCTGACATATCTTTTAGCCAGTTAGTCCCTCCACCTCACGGGGTCCTTGGAGGTTTCTCCAGGAAAAACGAGGGAGATGCACAGAGGCTCTCTCAAGTTCCTTCCAGAACTATCATTCTATAGTCCAGGACTTCAACATAAAAACCACTGACCTTAAGGAGTTCAAATCCAGCCTGGAAAACATGGTGAAACCCCGTCTCTACTAAAAATACAAAAAAATTAGCCAGGCGTGGTGGCGGGTGCCTGTAATCCTGGCGACTCAGGAAGCTGAGGGAGAAGAATGGCTTGAACCTGGGAGGTGGAGGTTGCAGCAAGCTGAGGTCATGCCACTGCACTCCAGCCTGGGCGACAGGGGTCTCAAAAAAAAAAAAAAAAAAAAAAACACCACTGACCTTACCCACCACCGCCCCAAAAAAACACAAACAAAACACTTAAGTACAACTGTGCTATACAAATACCTGTCCAGACTGATTTTTTTCCTTGTTTCTTTCTCAACGGTATTTCAAAGCTTCAAACTCTTTCTACCTTCCATCCACTGTTCTCCCCTTTTTGAACTCTTTTTTTTTTGAGACCTAGTCTCACTCTGTCGCCCAGGCTGGAGTGCAGTGGCGTGATCTCGGCTCACTGCAACCTCCGCCTCCCGGTTTCAAGCAATTCTCCTGCCTCAGCCTCCCAAGTGGCTGGGACTACAGGCGCCCGCCACCACACCCGGCTAATTTCTGTATTTTTAGTAGAGAAAGGGTTTCACCATATTGGCCAGACTGGTCTTGAACTCCTGACCTTGTGATCCGCCCACCCTGGCCTCCCCAAGTGCACTGGGATTACAGGCGTGAGCCACCACGCCTGGCCCCCTCTTTGAACTCTTATTCTCACAATCAGGCGCTTCAATTTTCTATTCCAACAACGACACTTTTTACTGTCTGCTTTCCTAGGTTCAAGAGAGACCACATAATCAAGAAACAAAAAGCTTGCCTAAAAGTCTTTCCCCAGGTTCTCCCTGATTGTACTTACACCTGCCCACTTTCCCCCTCTTTCCTGGGGCCTCAAAACACAGCTGTTGCCTGAAAGCCTGCCACTGTCTGGGTCTGCTGCTTTCTCCAAAACACCACAATGGCTGTCATCTATTTTCACTAGAAACTTACTGCCATGGTTTAGGGGCAGTCCCGGCCTCTGACCCACTCTGTGAGCCACCTCACCCAGAAACCAGCCCTTTTATTCGTTCACTCCCACAAACACTTACTTTTGTTCAGGAAATGTACTACAAACTGAAATGGAATTTGAGAATCATAATCCATTTATGACCTTGTGATGTCACCAAATCATCAAATAGTAGGGGGGAAGACAGTAGCACTTCGCTGCACTGCCTTCCAACCCAACGCAGAGAGACGAAGAGTGAAAGTGTAAAAGAGGCCAGATCTGCAACCCTAGCTCTGACTAGGCCACAAAGTCCCTCACTCTCTGTAAGCTAAGGGGTTGAGCTACACATTCTCTAACACCCCTTCCTACATCAACATCCTGTGAGCCTCAGAAAGACTACAGTCCTAACTGAAAGTTGTAATCTGTTCACAAAATCATTTATTTGAATGTACAGATACCCAAGACACTTTACACCACATGGATAAGACATAACCCTAGTCCAAATAACCCACCCTAGCAGCTGTGTTCCAGTGAACTACCAACACTTCCCATGCTAACTTCTTTGCCCTACTATTCCTTATTATTGAAAGTATGGAATTAAGTAGCATCACTGGGGAAGCATATTAGAAATGCAGATTCCCAGACGCAGAGAAATCAGAATCTGCATTTTCACAAGCTCCCAAGATGACTGAGTGTACATTAGAGTATGAGAGGCTCTGAGGAAGACACAGAAAAGTAGAGAAAAAGGAAAGCTTCAGGACTGGCAACTTCTGCTCCTCTCAGCACCTCCTTTGCCTCTCAATCCCACCCTTAACCCATCCACCCCACCACCACCCCACCCCCCACCCCCACCCCCACACCCCATCTTCCCACTGTCAGCCCTGGCCTTAAACCCTCGCAAGCTCTCTCTGCCAAATCACATCTTACCTACCAATCAAACCTGCCGATACCCTGGGAAACAATCTGGCAAAAAGGTTAAGAGCTAAACTTAGAAGTCAGGACTGAAATGCCTTAACACTTGGTTTCTCCAATTGCTTCCTAGCTATGTGTCTTTAGGCAAGTTACCTAACCTCTCCATGCATATGCAAAATAAAAATTAAGGTAAGGAAATGTACATAAAAGAGATGGTGGACCACGTCAGTACTCAAGATAGCTTTTTTTTTTTTTTTTTGAGACGGAGTCTCGCTCATGTCACCCAGGCTGGAGTGCAATGGCACGATCTTGGCTCACTGCAACCTCGGCCTCCCAGATTCAAGCGATTCTCCTGCCTCAGCCTCGCTAGTAGCTGGGATTACAGGCATGTGCCATGATGCCCGGCTAATTTTGTATTTTTAGTAGACATGGGGTTTCTCCATGTTGGTCAGGCTGGTCTCGAACTCCCAACCTCAGGTGATCTGCCCATCTCAGCCCCTCAAAGTGCTGGGATTACAGGCATAAGCCACCATGCCCAGCCAAGATAGCTTTTTTTTATAACACACAGTCAAGGGCCAAGTCTCTCACTCTTTACTAATTCAACTATATGCTTATTCAACTAATAGTTGAAGCACATTGATTCCAAAACTCCCACCAATCAGCCTAGCTTCCAGTGTCTTCCTATTTTCTCTATACTCCTGAGTCTTCACCGTCTCCATTCTGTTCGTTTATAGAATCACATTATCCAAGGCTAATGAGTCCTCATTGAGCTTAGCACATCCTGATTCATTTCTAAACTCACCAAAATCATTGCTTGTGAGACTGTTTCTAGAAACAAATGGCTTGTGCACTGCAGATGGCACACCACAGACAGTCCCATGTGCCACCCACTAAAGCTAAAAAGTCACCTGGTAAAGGAGTTCAGGCCGTTTCCTCTAATGAGAGAAGTCTATGACTTTTTGGATTATACTAATGAATATACTAATGAATATACTTTTGAATATACTAATGAATATGCTATTCATCTGATTAGAACAGCAGTCCCAACCTTTTTGGCACAGGGACCAGTTTCATAGAAGAAACTTTTTCCACGAAAGTGGGCTGGGGGTGGCAGTGGTGGGAGACAGTGACAGATCATCAGGCATCAGATCCTCAGAAAGAGTGTACAACCTAGATCCTTCATATGCACAGTTCACAATGGGGTTCATACCCCTTTGAGCATGTTTAATTCAAGGCAAGAGTTTGTTCTTTTCCTGACACAAAAAGAAATTAAGAGTTATTATATGAGAGCCTTAAACTTAGGCACTTAAACCTCAAATCCCATCATTTGTTGTATTGGTACTAAGAACTAAAACTCATCTTCAAACGTCATCTTCCAACACACAAACAGCAGATTCAATCTAGTTTACCTGTAGCTATATCTCATTTCGCCTTCATTATCAACATTTTGGGGAAGGAGATAAGCTTCGTTTGCTCTCCTAAACAACCAATGAGAAGGCCGCATGCTGAGAGCTGGGTATGCATGACTTCCTCCTGCCCAAGCCCTACTCTCATTTCCTGTTGAGCTAAGAAAAGCAGGTAGAGTGTTGCCATCCATGAATTAAGGTATTTGAGCACCAAAAGCCCAGGCAAAATTCATGACTTATTTATCATTTTGCTATTATCATCCTACCCAAATTAGTGGATGCAAAACCCTAACTCTCAGCTGTAACAGGGCATACTGTAACACTGTAATTAATGGTGATTAGATTCTTTTGTAAAATGAAGATATTAAATGTACATATTTATCTCCATTTATTATATCTCCATCTCATTCCCCAAAAGTTGAATGTTTTGTAATACTCGAAACTTTTTAAATATTCCTTAGTGAACAACAAAAGGAAGAGAGGAGACAAAGAGAAAACTGAGATATGGGAAAAAGGCCAGGGTGCTTAAAAAGTCGGCCAACCCAAGTCACATCATGCAGCCCCCAGTTAACTGCCAGCTGACTTCAGCTTCCGGAGGGATCCTAGAAGAGATGGACAGAAGAGCCACCACACTACCACACTGAGTATGCCCCAATCCAAATTACTGACCTACAAAAGTATGAGCAAAGATGATGATGCTTATACAACATGAAGCCAGCAAGTTTCAGGCATGGTTTGCTACCCAGCAAAGGCTAACTGATATATTACCACCATCTGATGGGTTTACTGTCTTCTTAAACCCCATGAAAACACGAACTGTATATTTTTTCTTTTTTTGCCAATTCTTTATCTCCATCATCTAGAATAGCATCTGTAGTTTTTTTTGTTTTTGTTTTTGTTTTGAGATGGAGTCTCGCTCTGTTGCACAGGCTGGAATGCAGTGACACAATCTCGGCTCACTGCAAGCTCCGCCTCCCAGGTTCACGTCGTTCTTCTGCCTCAGCCTCCCGAGCAGCTGGGACTACAGGCACCCGCCACCACACCCGGCTAATTTTTTGTATTTTTAGTAGAGACAGGGTTTCACCGTGTTAGCCAGGATGGTCTCAATCTCCTGACCTCGTGATCCACCCACCTCAGCCTCCCAAAGTGCTAGGATTACAGGCATGAGCCACTGCGCCCGGCCATCTGTAGTATTTTTGTGTTCAATGAATATACTAATGAATATGCTTTTTATCTGATTAGAACAGCAGTCCCAACCTTTTTGGCACAGGGACCAGTTTCATAGAAGAAACTTTTTCCACGAAAGTGGGCGAAGGGTGGCAGTGGTGGGAGACAGTGACAGATCATCAGGCATTAGATCCTCAGAAAGCGTGTACAACCTAGATCCTTCATATGCACAGTTCACAATGGGGTTCATGCTCCTTTGAGAATCTAATGCCATCACTGATCTGACAGGAGGTGAAGCTCAGGCAGTAATGCGAGCAATGGGGAGAGGCTATAAATACAAATAAAGCTTCAATCGCTTGTCCACTGCTTACCTCCTGCTGTGGGGACTGGCTCCTATTAGGTCAAGGACCAGTACTGGTCTGAAACTCGGAAGTTGGGGACCCCTGGATTAGAAGACCCTATGTATTTTTTAGTTTAAAAAAACAAGGTTCAAAATTTTCAGGTTGAGTATCCCTAATCCAAAATTTGAAACCATTTGAGCATCAACATGACTCTCAAACTAAATGTTCACTGGAGCATTTTGGATTTCAGACTTTTGGATTAGAGATATTATACCATTAAATATAATACGAACATTCCAAAATCCAAAAAAATCTGAACTACTTCTGGTCCAAAGCATTTCAGATAAGGGATATTCTACCTGTGTTAGTTAATAAATCATTAGCACTTTAGAGTAAAGTTATTTTCTGTGTCTTCAGTACAAGAAAAACTTTACGGTATTGTTATGGGCTGAAACCGTGATCCCCCAAAAATTACTGACATGTTGAAACTCTCATCTCCAGTACCTCAGAAAATGATTGAGACTTAGAAACAAGGCCTTTTGAAGAAGTGACTGAAATAAAATAAGGCTGTTAGAGTGAACCTTAATCCAATCTGACTGCTGTCCTTGTAAGAAGAAATCTGGACACAGACACCAGGGAGGGGTGCACAAAAGGAAAGGCTAAGAAGCTGGCCATTTGCAAATTAGAAAAAGAAGCCTCAGGAAAAACCAACTCTGTCAACACCTCAATCTTGGACTTCTGTCCTCTAAAACTATGAGAAAATGATTTATATTACTGAAGCCCCCAGCCTGTGACATTTTGTTACGGCAGCCCTAACAGACTAATGCAGGTATGGAGTTCCCATACATTCGTTCTCTTGGGTCTTGACGCCTCTTATTTTTACATTCTCTGAATAGCAAAAAATTATTGAGAGATTCATAGAAGAAAAGTTGGGTGGCAAGAATTTCTTAAGCTGTTTTTTTAACTAGGAAAAGGTATTTTAGTTCCATTTATGTGACTGATGAGTTCTGTGATTCTGGAAGTGGACTGCAGCCTATGGAACAAATCTTAGATCCATTCTTTTACCAGAGAGTTTGAACAAGATAATCTTCAAGCCTCCTCCTAGCCCCAACATTTATGTATCAGAGTTTACATGGAAAGTATCAGAATGTTCAAATGAATTCTGCACATGATTTAGAAGGAATGTTAATTTCCATTTTGATTTAGAGTTGGCTGGTATCAGTGTCGAACTTCTTAGGAAGGCTCGTTTTCTCATGGTTTTTTGATAAAGGGGAAGATAAGGTTCTTATAGTTATTTGGAGAAAATAAAATTATTATGATTAGTTATATAACATAATCGTAGAATATTATTTCTCACTGTATAGGGAGGGGTTTTCTAGCCGTTTTTGTCAAACAGCCTCTTTTGAAATGTAAGAAGATTATGTTTCTTAACTATATAAATATGTTGCATAAAGATGGCATAACTTTCTCAAAGTTAATTTCTCAACAAGTTTCTTCACATGTACAGGAAATGCATTTTAGCGAAAACTTCCTTCCCTATAATTTATTCTAAACAGGTTGCTTGGACAAAATCTGTGTTCAGGTAGTTCCTCTTTTACTAACATTTAATAAATAGTTGAAAAAAATTACGTGAAAATTGTTTTGAAAGTATAATAATAATAACTATTAAACTAAACCTGAAGAGGCTTGATTGTTTAGCATTCATGTAGCACCATCAGACTTCCAACCTATCTTAAGTCACCACTGTTCTTGAAGCAACGCTCTCTGGATTGGATTTGAGGTTTGTCTCTATTGCATGAGTGAGGTTCTAAGACAAAGATATTAACATATTGGCTCTTGTCATAAGGCCATCTGAAGTTCCAGATTGTAAATGAAATGAAAAACTCCCCAGGTATTTGTTATTTTTGGTAGGATCAGATGATGGGAAATTAGAAAACTTTTTTTTTTTTTTTTGAGATGGAGTCTCGCTCTGTCGCCCAGGCTGGAGTGCAGTGGCGCGACCTCAGCTCACTGCTACCTCCATCTCCCGGGTTCCAGCAATTCTCCTGCCTCAGCCTCCCGAGCAGCTGGGATTACAGGCACCCCCACCATGCCCATCTAATTTTTGTATTTTTAGTAGAGACGGGGTTTCACCGTGCTAATGAGGCTGGTCTTGAATTTCTGACCTCAAGCAATCCACCTGCCCCAGCCTCCCAAAGTGCTGGAATTACAGGCATGAGCCACCGCACCCAGCCTTTTTTTTTTTTTTTTTTAGACAAGGTCTCACTCTGTCACCCCAGGCTGGAGTGCAGTGGCATGATCTCGGCTCACTGCAACCTCTGCCTCCTGAGTTCAAGCAATTCTCATGCCTCAGCCTCCCAAGTAGCTGGGATTACAAGCATGCGCCACTATGCCCGGCTCATTTTTTTTTTTGTACTTTTAGTAGAGATGAGTTTCACCATTTATTTGGCCAGCCTGGTCTTGAACTCCTGACCTCAAATGATCGCCCACCTAAGCCTCCCAAAGTGCTGGGATTACAGGAATGAGCCACTGCACTCAGCAGAGGGATTAAAAATTTTTTAACTGATCACTGTCAAACTGGAACACTGGGATAGCAAAGTACCTTTTTACTTAAATATTTTAAGCACAATCAAGATTTTGGTTTAAGGCCCAGGCGCAGTGGTTCACACCTGTAATCCCAACACTTTAAGAGGCCGAGGAGGCGAGTGGATGACCTGAGGTCAGGAGTTTGAGATCAGCCTGGCCAACATGATGAAACCCCGTCTCTACTAAAAATACAAAAATTAGCCAAGGCGTGGTGGCAGGCACCTGTAATCCCAGCTACTCAGGAGGCTGAGGCACGAGAACTGCCTGAACCCGGGAGGTGGAGGTTGCAGTGAGCCAAGATGGCGCCCACTGCACTCCAACTTGGGTGACAGAGTGAGACTCTGTCTCAAAGAAAGAAAAAAAAAATTTTTGGTTTAACAGAAACTTTTAATTAATCAACCCTTGAAGTTCAAAGTGAACTATCAATGTTCCAAGGCCAGGGTCTTTGATATTCCTCAACAAACAAATTTCTCGGCCTGGCTCAGTGGCTCACACCTGTAATGCCTGCACTTGGAGAGGCCGAGATGGGTGGATCACCTGAGATCAGGAGTTCGAGACCAGCCTGGCTAACATGGTGACAATCCATCTGTACTAAAAATAAATTAGCCAGGCATGGTGGTACACACCTGTAATCCCAGCTACTCAGGAGGTTGAGGCACAAGAATCACTTGAACCTGGGAGATGGAGGTTGCAGTGAGCCAAGATCATGCCACTGCACTCCAGCCTGGGTGACAAAGGGAGATACTGTCTCAAAAAAAAATAAAATAAAAAATAGGGCCGGGTGCAGTGGCTCATGCCTGTAATCCCAGCACTTTGGGAGGCCAAGGAAGGCAGATCACGAGGTCAGGAGATTGAGACCATCTTGGCTAACACGGTGAAACCCCGTCTCTACTAAAAATACAAAAAATTCGCCGGGTGTAGTGGCCCGCGCCCATAGTCCCAGCTACTCAGGAGGCTGAGGCAGGAGAATCACTTGAACCAGGGAGGCAGAGGTTGCAGTGAGCCGAGATCACACCACTGTACTCCAGCCTGGGCAACAGAGCGACACTCTGTCTCAAAAAAATAAAAATAAATAAATAATAAAGAAAAGTAAAATGTATACTAAAAAACTATAAGGCCAAGTGGGTAGAAATGGAGGTACACCATAGTAAGGCTTAATATCATTTGAAGGTAGACTGTGGTAAGTTAAAAACATGTGCTACAAACCTAAAGCAACCTATAAAATAACCTAAGTAGAAGTTATAGGTAATAAGCCAGCAAAAGGAATCATTAACAAGCAAAAAAAAAAAAAGGGCAAGACAGACTACCAATAAGATCAAGTCCTCAGCTGATAGAGCCAGCAAGAAAATAAACAGTATAAAGACAAGAAAAAAATAAATAAGCATCCTATTTAAAATTCAACATTTAAGTCGCTTTTTTCATATAACGATAAGAATATATTTTCAGCTAATTAACTAGAAAACTAATGAAACGTCTAATACAATCTTGGAGTTGATGACTGACAAAGCCCTTGCCAATACAAAATAATGCAAAAAGAATTTCACATTTTGAAAGCCAGCATTAGTAACAACAAAGTCCCATTTTCCAGTATGATTACAGAATGGTTAGAAATATCTCACTCAACATCAAAAAAAAGCCACAATGTCATTTTACCTAATCGGATTAGAAAAAGAAAATTCTCTTTTGTCCATATTATCAAAGAGCAAGGCCAGCCCCAATGGCTCACGCCTGTAATCCCAGCACTTTGGGAGGCCGAGGCAGGTAGATCACTTGAGGTCAGGATTTGGAGACCAGCCTCATCAACATGGTGAAGACCCATCTCTACCAAAAATACAAAAATTAGCCAGGCGTGGTGCTGCATGCCTGTAATCCCAGCTACATGAGAGTCTGAGGCAGGAGAATTGCTTGAACCCTGGAGGCAGAGGTTGCAGCTCTGTCTTAAAAAAAAAAAAAAAAAAAAAAGCAGAAAAACTTTATCTTTTAATTATTTTTTATATAACCGGAACTACAGAAACTTATTAAAAACTATGTGAATATCATAAACCTGTACACCATTGTTCCCATTTTACAGAGGTCCCTTTCAGCCCTAACATCATGGGGACCAGCAGCTGAACAAAGCAGTCTCCCCATGTGTAATGTAGGGCAGAATGTGGCCTACTTAAGGCCAGCTGTTTACCAAATATTATTCCAGATATTGCTTATAAGACAATCTGAGGCCTGATGAAGGCCCCTCCTTCACCCATATGAGAATGTTCAGGATGCTAACTTCTAACTGATACAGGAGATTCAAAAGCAAGGAGCACCAAACAGTGCAGATGTGGGAGGCAAGGCTTCCTGAGACAGCTGGCTCAAGGCAAACTGAATGGAGACAGTCAATTACCATAATCAATGGAAGACACCCCTCCTATCTTTATTCAAAGCAGTATTAACCAAGATGATGAATCATCAGCTCAGTGGGTTGAACTCCTAGCAGACTGTTCACTGCTCCACATACATCTATGCCTCATCTAGAGCATCTGAATTGAAATCATAAAGCTTCACTGTGCGTACCACCGTATCTGTTTTATCAGCTCTAACTTAGCTATCATGTCACACACTCCCATAGGCCCCTGCTGTTCCCCATCTGCAATATCATCCTCTTTAACTGTGTGTTCATTTTCTGCCTTACACATTAGGCTACACGCTACACAAGGGCATAAGCTGACTGCCTTTCTTGTCCATTGTCACCAGTGAGCAAGCCTCACATGGTGCCTGGCACATATTATAAACACATTAAGTATTAGATAAATAAATAAAGGAAATCTTGACTAGCAGAACAGTCTCAAAATATCTGTAGACAGTGAAACAAGAAACAGCAATCAAGTCTTGAAATCACTGAAGAGTAAAGCACTGAACACCTGTCAGATTTTTCTGGGAATCAAGGAAGGGAACAAGAATAAATGAGAAAACGTGTACATATAGAGAACTAAGATGCTCTAATATGCCAAGTTCAAACTGGAATGGCCCTAGAATTTGAGTCATGCCCTAGCAGGTGAATGAATACACCCAACGAATTGTGTCACTTAAATGTACACACTCAACCTCAGGCAATATTCAGTGTCTAACCCGGGATCTCCAACAAATTATTAAGTACCTTGATGCACAGCCCTAACTCAGATAATACTCAGTCTTTGACATACCTCTCAAAATTGAAGTCATAAAACTACACACCAATTACATAAAGAGTCTTAGAAAAACTCAGAGGGGGAAGGGCTCTGGTAGTCAACAGTATTCTGTCACTGTCACAGCAAGTAAGAATGAAAGCTCTCCAGTATAAGAATTTTCAAAAAGTAAACTATTACTTAATTTTATGTAATCTGAATGCAATAAGGCCCTAACAAAAGGTATCACAAAAAAACTTAAGAATAAAATATAAGAAAAATACTCTTAAAAATACACTTGAAACAAATGAGCAAACTTATTCCCCCAAAACACATAGCAAATCATTTATTTAACTTGGGATACATCCTTCTGACCAAAGATAACATATTTTGCTTTGTTTTTTTAAAATCCAGGCAAGACAATAGCTTCTGCTTGAGATAAAGGAAAACTGCAGTCTAGCATCACATGGTAAATAGCTGGCTATTATACAAGGGAATTCCCCCCAAAAATAGAAGGAAGAACTAGTTTGGCCTATTTCCTAGTACCAGTGACCTTCGCTGATAGTGAATAGTTTGTCTTCATAGTGATAAGAAAGAAGCTGTATTCATGTTTTCAAAAATGACTTAAGGCCAGGCACAGTGGCTCATGCCTATAATCCCAGCACTTTGGGAGGCCGAGGCGGGTGGATCACCTGAGGTGAGGAGTTCGAGACTAGCCTTGCCAACAGGGTGAAACCCCATCTCTACTAAAAATGCAAAAATTAGCTGGGCGTGGTGGCTCACACTTGTAATCTCAGCTACTTGGGAGGCTGAAGCAGGATAATCACTTGAACCCAGGAGGTGGAGGCTGCAGTGAGCCGAGATCGTGCCACTGCACTCCAGCCTGGGCGACAGAGTGAGGCTCCATCTCAAAAAATAAATAAACTCACAGTAATGACTAATAATAAGAGTGGGGAAGATAAAGGATTCAGGGACGCAAAACTTCCAACTGCTTTTCCCTCATCCAGACAGTCACTCAGGGTCATCACAACCAAGTGTTTGGTTACACTAAAGAGAAACAAGAAGACCCAAACAGATAAATTCCCCCTCCTTTCTCCCTTCTGTGGATGACTTAAGGTGCAGTCCCATCAACATCATGCCTATCAATTGGTGAACAGGTTAACAAATGTGGTACAACCATAGCCTAAAATTCAGTAATAAAAAGGAACAAAGAACCACACTGCTACATGGTCGAACCTCAAAAACATTAAACACAGGTGACCACACATTGTAGGATTCCATTTAAATGAAATGTTCAAAAAAGGCAAATTAATACTGACAGATTAGTGGTTGCCTGGGGCTCTGGGTTGGAATGGGGATTAACTGTAAATCACTATGAGGAATCTTATTGGCATGATCAAAGTGTTCCAATATTGATTTGTGGTGATGGTTGTGCCACTCAGTAAATTTACTAAATATCACTGAAATGTAAGCTTGAATTGGGTTAATTTCATAATACAGAAAATATACCTCAATAAAGCTGCTTTAAAAAAAAATACTGCTGAACAAACTCCTCTGTCTCTCAAAGGTTTGTTCAAAGCAGCAGCCAGCATGGTAATTAATACATATCATGGCACTGCTTGGCATCCTGCCTCACTTTCCTTATTCCTCATCCTCATCTCCCTCGGCTTGCACCTCCCAAATTAAGTATCTCTGACAGAGGTCACGCATTAAGGTCACAGAGGTTATGCATTGCTTATCCTTGTTTTCATTTTTTATTTGTTGTTATTGTTTCGTTGGTATTGTTATTGTTCTGTTGGTATTGTTATTGTTCTGGATGAAAGGAAACAAACACCTGGGCAAAACCCTAAGTCCAAAATCAAAGACACAACTTTTGGTTAAACATGGTGGACTGATCACATGAGTTATTAAGAATTAATTCCCATAAAAATGATTTTAAAGTAAACAAAAGAATAAAGAGATAAAGGGGAAGAGAGGCAGTAGAGATCATTTCTATCAGGTTTTGACAGCTAAAAAGTGGATGGTGAGAGGCAGAGGTAGGCAGACCACTTTAGTCCAGTAACCTGGGCAAGATGGTCAAATGCCATCTCTACTAAAAATTTTTAAAATTAGCTGGATTGGCCAGGCACGGTGGCTCACGCTTGTAATCCCAGCACTTTGGGAGGCCGAGGCGGGCGGATCACGAGGTCAGGAGATCGAGACCATGGTGAAACCCCGTCTCTACTAAAAAATACAAAAAATTAGCCGGGCGTGGTGGCGGGTGCCTGTAGTCCCAGCTACTCGGAGAGGCTGAGGCAGGAGAATGGCGTGAACCCGGGAGGCGGAGCTTGCAGTGAGCCGACATTGCGCCACTGCACGCCAGCCTGGGTGACAGAGCAAGACTCCGCCTCAAAAAAAAAAAAAAAAAATTAGCTGGACATGGGCCAGGCGCGGTGGCTCACACCTGTAATCCCAGCACTTTGGGAGGCCGAGGCGGGAGGATCACGAGGTCAGGAGATACAGACTATCCTGGCTAACACGGTGAAACCCCATCTCTACTAAAAATACAAAAAAAAAAAAAAAAAATTAGCCAGGCATGGTGGCAGGCGCCTATAGTCCCAGCTACCCGGGAGGCTGAGGCAGGAGAATGGCATGAACCTGGGAGGTGGAGCTTGCAGTGAGCCGAGATTGCACCACTGCACTCCAGCCTGGGCGACAGAGTGAGACTCCACCTCAAAAAAAAAAAAAAAAAAAAAAACAACAAACTTAGCTGGACATGGTGGTGCACACCTGTAGTCCCAGCTATTCAAGAGGCTGATGTGGGAAGTTTGCTTGAGCCCAGGAGGTCGAGGCTGCAGTGAGCTGTGATCACACACCACTGTACTGCAGCCTGGGAGACAGAGCAAAACCCTGTCTCAAAAGACACAGACAGACAGACAGGCAGACCAGGGGCAGTGGCTCATGCCTGTAATCCCAGCACGTTGGGAGGCCCAGGCAGAGGGATCACCTGAGGTCAGGAGTTAGAGAACGGCCTGGCCAACACAGTCAAACCCCATTTCTACTAAACATACAAATATTAGCCAAGCATGGTGGTCCGCACCTGCAGTCCCAGCTACTTGGGAGGCTGAGGCAGGAGAATCACTTGAACCCACAAGGCCGGGGCTGCAGTAAACTGAGATGGCGCCACTGCACTCCAGCCTAGGCAACAGTGAGACTGTGTCTCAAAAACAAAAAGATAAAAGTGGATGGAGTAGTAACTAACTAAGAAGTAAAAACTACAACCTAAGTGTCTACTAAGGATACCAAAAAGAAGTAAGACAGTTAGACCTACAAAACCCTGAGAAGGTCATCATTTGGAATAAACCAATACCAAGTGAGGTGCAAGGCCAAAATCAGAACTGATCAAAGTTTGCATATTTGGTGGTTGAAAGCCCCAGGTCCCCTTTCTTTGCCTTACACAGTCTGGTAACTGTCTCACATCACTCCATACCCACAGGAAACCAGAGATTTAGTCCCTAAAGAAATTGAAAGCAGTTATGTTCCAGACAAGAGGAGACAAGGCAGTGATAAGAAAAAGCGATTTTCAGCCATACAAGGACTTAAAACCTTAATACCCATATACCCTTTCTTTTAAAACTACTAGAGGATGTGCTTCAGGAAAATAAAGATGGTAAACCAAAAAGGAAGACTGCAGTATCCAGGAAACAGACATTCCAGGACAATAGCTACATGCCAGGTCCAAGGGCAACCATACCTGCACAGCTATGAGGAAACTCCAGGGAGAAAAAATTGAAATCAACAGGTTATCTGCAACAATATAATTATCTGATGTGTGGTGTTAAATTAAGCATTTGGAAAATGTGATAAAGACTAAACTTTGCTAGGCATTTGTTATACCTTTTAGAGTATCTGAGGAGGAAGGTGATGATAGGTACAAAGAAAACTAAGCAAATGAAAAACTAAAAGCGATGTGGGGGTAGGGGTGTTGTTTAAAAAAGGAAATGTAATCGTATGAGACTGTTTAGCTCACATATAAATGGTATTTACATAGTCATGATAAAAGAAACAACTATCACTTTAAAACAAAATTATGGTATGCCCACTTAAGGGAGGCAGCAAGTATAGGAGTTAAATATTCAACTACTATTGAACTAAGTAGTTCAATAACTACAACTACTGCTAAAGGAAGTCAATAAATGTATAAAACTGACAAATGAAGAAATGGCCACATAAGTACCTAATTTAGAAATATAGCAGTAAATTTCAGATGTAGCAGCTAAAATCACTGAAAACAGATGCTTCTGGAGAACGCGATGACTCCAACTTTTGATATGAGCACTTTAGTATCATTTGATTATAACTATGGATTCATAACTGGTAAGTTAAGGCCCTATTTATCATATGAAGGATTTTTTAAAGTTATAAAGTAAAAGAGGGGTTTTTCTTTCATTTATTTAAATTTAATAGGATAACTTGTTCATATTTAGCCATACCTGAGACAGTTCCAAAGCACAGGGGTCAAAGACGTTTTGGCACTAAAGCATAAAGCTGTAAGCAGCACCTGCTCTAGCTCCCCAATGTTCAAAGGGTGGGAGAACCAACTACTAGGCACAAACAACAGTTCTCAATTCTCCAGCTCACTAACACACCAACCACCCAGAGTCTACTAAGAGCCCTGCTACAAATTCAATCCTGCCAGTTCAGTGTTCCTCAAAGTGTGGTCTGCTGACCACAGCAATATCATTTCTGAAATTAAAAGTATACAAAAACTTTTATATCACCTGAGTTTCTTATACTTTTTTAAAAAGAAAACAAAAACAAAAACTTTTACAGCAATTTGACAGGGGAAAAACGTCTTTAGATTCTGCAAGCAAAAAAAGTAGACTGATATTTTATATGTCTACCTTTTCATCTCACTTTTCATTTGTTTTTACTGTAATTTAAAGCACAGAGAAGCCCTGCTGATGAGGCTGAGCCACTTAAAATGAACACATTGCAGTATGTGCTGTTTCCATGTGTCGGTGCATTCACTGTGTCTGAACACACGTGTGCTGGGCAGAGGACCCAGGGAGATGCAGACAACACAGAATGTATGACTGACATCCCACATCTGGCATTTTGTGTCCATCCTCGTTTTTCTTGAGTTCCATAAGGGTAGATATATCATCTGCTTCATTTACCACTGTGTATCTAACTCTCAGAACAGGGCCTAGCACACATCCACAGTACCTGCATGAAACCACCCTTACATGGTTAATCATTTTTCACTGTTGTCTCCCCAATTTAGTTATACCTAATGCTATCTAGATATCAAAGTTTGTAAGAGTCCAGTTTTTAAAACGGGATGTCCTAAAACTTATCATTGTGATCATTCCTTAGAGATTCTTACAGAAAAAAACTACCTCCCAATGAATCACTTTATTAATTACTCAACCCAAGAGGCAGCTTCTCTTCTGAATAATACTCACCAACTCTTATTACTGAACCTGCTGCATAACAAAAGAACAAACTGTTTGGTGAGCAGTGATATAACATTATAAAACCTAACAACCATTGCTGCCGCAATGGTCACTGGTAATAAATATAAGATTACCTTGGCCTTCTCCATTTTCTTCCTAGTCATCTTTCCCCGTATGTCTAAAAACTTTACCCTGACTCCAGTTCGAGACCAGCCTGGTCAATATGGTGAAACCCCATCTCTACTAAAAATACAAAAATTAGCCAGGCATGGTGGCGTGCACCTGTAGTCCCAGCAACTCAGGAGAGTCGCTTGAACCTGGGAGGCGGAGCTTGCAGTGAGCTGAGATCGCATCACTGCACTCCAGCCTGGGCGACAGAGCGAGACACCGTCTCAAAAAAAAAAAAAAAAAAAAAAAAATATATATATATATATACACACACACACACACACACACACATACATATATGTATATACATAAAATATTGGTTAAGAAAAAAGGCAAAATACAAATTGAGTTTGCAGCTAGGCAAATGAATGTACATTTATCACAAAGCTTTAAGCAGTAAGGAGTTAAAAACTCATCATCAGCAGGGTTTTGTTTGGTGGTTGGCTTTTCTGTAGAGCTTTTGATGTTTCTGAGTTAGTAAAACAGTTTTTGAAAGTTTGGGGTTGAAACTCTTTAAGAGAGCAGGGCTTGCTCAACAGGGCTGGCTTCCTCCCACCTTGCCCAAGTCCAGAATCTTCCAGCATGAAGGAAATCTATGTCGCAGAACAAGCCTGAACATGCCTCTCAGTGGCAGATCAGCTGACACAATCTCCTCCTAATGAAAACATCTAGTTCTACAAAATTCATTTTGCCCCAGTGGATGTCTTTACCTCCAATTAAGAACAAGAGATGCTACACTTAAAAGATAACATTTAGAGAATCCCTCACAAAAGTTTAAGTACTTGCTCCAAAATGCAAATTTTTTTATTTTATTTTTTTTTTGGAGGAGTCTGGCTCTGTCGCCCAGGCTACAGTGCAGTGGTGCTATCTCAGCTTACTTCAACCTCCACCTCCTGGGGAAGTTCAAGCAATTCTTCTGCCTCAGCCTCCTGGGTAGCTGGGACTAGAGGCACGCGCCACCACACCAGGCTAATTTTTGTATTTTTAGTAGAGATGGGGTTTCACCATGTTGATAGGCTGGTCCTGAACTCCTGACTTTGGGATCCGCCTGCCTCGGCTTCCCAAAATGCTGGGATTACAAGTGTGAGCCACCGTGCCCGGCCCCTAATGATTTTTAAAAGCCAGACAATCCATATGGCACTTTACCACTGAGCAATCAAAAACAATTTTAGCACTTTAACCACCCCGCCCCCGCCTTTTTTTTTTTTTGAGACAGAGTCTCACTCTGTTGCCCAGGCTGGAGTGCAGTGCCATGATCTCAGTTCTCTGCAACCTCCGCCTCCTAGGTTCAAGCGATTCTCCTGCCTCAGCCTCCCAAGTAGCTGGGATTACAGGCATATGCCACCACGTCCGGCTAATTTTTTTATTTTTTTAGTAGAGATGGGGTTTCGCCATGTTGGCTAGGCTGGTCTCCAACTCCTGACCTCAGGTGATCTGCCCGTCTCGGCCTCCCAAAGTGCTGGGAATCCCAAAGCTCCTCCTAATACCGTGGGCAAACCGTGTACCCACTTAAAGGGACACACCAAAGCCTGCAGAGAACGAGTGAATTCAACAAGTTAAACCTAACAAAGAGTAATGCCCAAGTATCCACCCCAACCTCTCCTCCTCTCTACCACCACTGCCACTATCCTGCCTCGGCCTTCACCCCCTGTCACTGGACCACTGCCCAAGGCCAACCATCTTACCAGCTCCTTCCCAACACACATCTGGATCAAGTCCCCTACTCTAAGGGATCTCCAATTCCAACAAAATCTTTCAGTGACTCCTCAATGCTTAAAGAAGATGTCTCTCCTCAAGTCCAAATAATACCTCCTTGAAATTCCCACTACTCCCTAACCTTTCTACCATTCCCAAAGGTCACTCTTAGCCCTACTGCCACACACAAACACCTCTCCCCTCCCTTTCTTCAATAAATGAGGGGTCTACCATTAGCACAGTGTCAAATGGGCGTCGAATGAGCAAACTTAGTGTTAGCTCCCCTTACCATCAAGGTCTTTGGGCCTAGGGTACCCTCGTCCTCAATCTCCAAGGTCCACATTATACCCTTCCTCCAATGACAAGATCAGAATGCGTCAGTCTTCTATAAAATCTATGGTCCCTCCTTTGAGTGAACCTTGATTTCTGACATTTTACCTGCTGGATTCTAAACTCCCTGACTTCCACGTTACTGTTACCGGATTTCCCGTCAGGCCTCCAAGACTCAGAATTGTCCTCAGGCTGGCAATCTTCTTTTTTTTTTTTTTTTTGAGACAGAGTTTCACTCTTGTTGCCCAGGCTGGAGTGCAACGGCACAATCTCGGCTCACTCCAACTTCCACTTCCCAGGTTCAAGTGATTCTCCTGTCTCAGCCTCCTGAGTAGCTGGGATTACAGGCACCTGCCACTACACCCGGCTAATTTTTCGGTATTTTTAGTAAAGACGGGGTTTCACCATGTTGGCCAGGCTGGTCTCGAACTCCTGACCTCAGGTGATCCGCCTGCCTGGGCCACTCAAAGTGCTGGGATTTACAAGCGTAAGCCACCGCGCCCGGCTGACAATCTTTTATTCAAGACATTTGGAACACCAGCCATCACATGCTCACAAAATGCAAAATAACAGTAGTTACCCCAAGAAGAACACAAAAATGGTCAAATAAATATTTAAAATAACAATAAGGCCGGGTGCAGTGGCTCATGCCTGTATACAATCCCAGCATTTTGGGAGGCCGAGGCGTGCAGATCACTTGAGGCCAGGAGTTCAAGACCAGCCTAGCCAACATGGTGAAACCCCGTTTCTATATACAAACATTAGCTGGGCGTGATGGCACGCACCTGTAATCCCAGCTGCTCAGGAGGCTGAGGCAGGAGAATCACTTGAAACCAGGAGACGGAGGTTACAGTGAGCGGAGATGGTGCCACTGCACTCCAGCCTGGGCTACAGAGCAAACCTCCGTCTGAAAATAACAATAAAATCCAAAATAACATGGAAACAAACTTGATTTATTTCTGGTTTTAATTTTTCACATTATCATTCTCCTCACTGATCATACCAGACACTTCTTTTATAAATATATGGTACTCTGAATGTAACCTTGTGAAGAGAAATTTACAATTTTAAGTTTATGAGTATCCTTCTCTCAAAAACCTAAGGGTGAAAATAAATTTCTCTAAACAGAATATGCCGTTTTTCACCTCCTTAAGATGCAGTTATATACTGTTCAACGTTCAACTATACCAGACCATTTACCACTGTTGTCAGAGATACAGAAAATTCAAAGTTATCCCCCAAAAAACTGGATCAAGTCCCCTACTCTCAGGGATCCCCAATTCCAAAAAAACCTTTCAGTGGTTCCTCAATGCTTAAAGATGTCTCTCCTCAAGTCCAAATAATATCTTCTTGAAATTCCCAAAGGTAACTCTTAGCCCTACCGCCACACATACACCCCCCCTCCCTTTCTTCCATAAATAAGGGGTCTACCATTAGCACAGTTTTGCAGGGGAGTCGTTTGCCCCAAAAAAAGCTATTTCATACGACATATCAAATCTCGGAAAACTCTCTTTCAACTCACTCACTTCATGTAAATATAGTTGCCTCAAAATAAGCAACCTCTGCGCTAATGAAAAATAGAAAATAGGACACTAAAATAAATTGCTACAAGTTGTTCAGCTTACAGATTTTTTTTACCTGAAATTATATTTAAAAATAAAGACCCTTTTATAAATAACAATTCAGCAACAAATATTTTTCAAACTTTAATGCTATTCATCCTAAAGGATGTTTAGCAGCAATAAACAAACTCTAAAGTGTTAATAATGTAATCCCAAATCTACCACAAGCAAATCATACCAACAAAAATCCTAAATTAACTCCTATGAATTGTAAATGGTTCTAGAAATTAAATAGTTAAAAAGAGGAAAAAAGAGATGTTCTGCTATTTTCATCACCTCTAAAATTGAAGTTCCCAGTACCTGCTTGTAAACATTAAAGAACTTCTCGTTATAGTAAAAAAAACATTTTACTGATGCATGAGACAATCAGGAAAATGTTAACAGTGAATATATGACATTTTTCTAAGTGTGATAACAATGTGATTGTGTAAAAAAGAAACATTCTAAAGTATTTACGGCTGCAATGGCATTTGGAGTTTACATTAAAATAAAGGAGAAGAAGAAGAATACAGATGAGACAAGATTAGTCATCTGCTTATAAACTGAGCTCTCTAGTCTTTATGTTTGAAATTTTCCATAATAATATAAAAATGTAACTGCTTATGAGCAAAATCTCAGGCACTATTTTGTTCTGGACTGTAGGCAACTTTTGCACAGATTTAATTCCCTAGGTTTGCATAATTAGAGAAATTCTCAACTGTACCGACTTTGTAGTCAGAGAGCTGTGTCATGCCAGTATCCCAAATACTTGCCAAACGTAGCACTCAGCAAACCTAGTTCAAAAGCTTGGAAAGGTTGGGGGGAATGGAACCAAAATGGCAATGAGGGGAAATAACAATGAACCTGACTAAACTCTTACCATAAACAGCTCCCACCTCTTAAAACCAATAAAGACAAACTGGGGTTTCATTCTTTCCTTTCTCTTAAGGTTTAAAGACTATATTGCCTTCTAGCTTACTTCTTCTCTGCCCTTAACATCCATGCTGACCAAATAAGACACAAACAATCCAACTACTGTGTAGCCAGGTCAAAAACAAGCTCTGGCTAATTCACTTGGAAGACTACAATCACCACTTAGATTTGGCGAGAAAAAACTGGGTTAGAAAAAAAATGACTGGTGCTTAAACAAACAACAGACCGGGGAGAATGTCTTTTAGCCAGTTACCAACCACTCAGTGAGTTGCAACACAATCTTTTCCAAAATTTTCCAAAGCCTTCCAAATTCAGTTGAGCCGGGCAAGCTGAGTTAACGGGGCTCTCTTTCAAATTCAAAAATCTGGCCCCGGCCCCAACAGTTAACCAACAAAACACAAGCTAATACACTTGAGATCACCTAAGAATACTGACCCAAGTTTGGACCACAGTCCAGTCGGTAAAGTACCCAGGCTAGAAGTCTAGGCTGATGAGAGGCGTTCAAGTGATAAACTCTACTCACAACGCAGAAAAGAGACAATAAGATCCACACTTAATCTAGCCTAAGAAAAGGTCTACAGTCGGCTTCCAACCCCCCCAACTCCACCCATTTTTAAGGAGACAATGACAATTCTTCATGGTGAACCACAGAGCCCTGCTTCCCTAACCTTGTACCGACTCTAACAGAACACTCCCCCAGTGCAGATTAAACTTTTAGAAAACGTTCAGTAATGAGAAATAAATCAAGACAGGAAGAATTTAACATTCTGTTCTGAATTTTCAAGGCCTGCGCCTCCATTCCCTACGTATCTTTCATAATCTCTAGACTGTGCAATGTATAAAATGAACACTGTTAGTCACATCAGGTGTCAGCTACTCAGCGCAGACTCAGTCTCCAGATTTGCTAGTTTCATTTATCGCTGGGGTGGAGGGTGGGTGTTAAAATTTTTAAAAAAGAGAAAGACCTGGGTGGGTGTGAAACCAGGGCATCCTCTATATTCTCTTCGCTCTCCGTCATTTCTGTTTCAATTACACAGCTGTCAAACAGGTTATTCCTGGAATTCAGATTTTATAATCCCCACACTGTAATTCTTCCTGCTGCTGTTGCCCAAACACACACTCCTCCCTGCTTCCCCAAAATACGTATCCATCAATAGAAAGGATGACAGCCACAGTTATAAAGTATTCCCAGGTAACGCCAAAATCCCCACCTTGAGCAACTGGCAAGCACTGAGTGGAGGCTGAAACATGATGACAATTTTCACGACGGCCAAAGCAGTGGCTTAGGATCGTCAGAGGCAAGGCCCGCCTCCACTGTATTTTAATTTACACACAAACTCAGAAGGCCAGATTTGGGGAAAAAAAGAAAAAATTCAGGTTGTCTTATTTTTAAAAAATGCTTTTCCATTTTATCGAAATAAAGTGCATGCCTAAGAGTGTAGCTTATTTCCTTATCTCAAAGCCAGGAAATGAGATCTTTTAAGGCCAGTCTGAATATAAACTCAAGTGTGCAAAAACAGAGGGACTGCAAGGCGAAACCCCTCTCCCAATTTTGGCCAAGCGGCGTGGCCTCCAGTCAGCAGCATGTTTATCACCCCTCCTCGTCCCCCAACAAGAAGTTTCCACATGCCACAGGAAACAAAGAAGGCGCCCACACCGACCTTATAGACTTGTCCATAGGTGCCATTTCCAACCACTTCCACCAGCTCAAAAATCCCAGCAGGATCCTGGAGAGGAAGGAGGGGAGGGGTTATCATTTAAAAGAAGCCAAAAAAATGAATAAATCAAGCAGGGCAGTTGGAGAGAAAGGGCGGTGACAAAAGAGGTAGGCTTCGCCCCGCGAGGTCCCCCAGCGCCCGGGGGTTGCGCGGCGGGCTCGGGGCGTGGGGGCGGTGGAAGGTAGCGCCCGCCCCGCACCAGCCCGCACAAGCAGACAAAGGGGCCGCCGCGCCCGCGGCTCTGCCCACGGCGGCGCCCAAGCGCCCGGCCGACCAGGGCGCGGCCCCGGCTGCCGGCTGCCCGCTCCCCGCGCGCCCGCTCGCGGGCCCACTCACCCGCAGGGAGGAGAGGTCGATGTCCACCAGACTTTTTGCAGGGGAGTCGTTCGCCATTTTCCCTTTTTGCCACCAAAAAACAAGTAACAATAAATGTCTCTGTCGCTCTGTGTATCTCAGCCGCAGACCAGGCCGCCGACCGCGCTCCTCGCGCGGCAGCCGGGCCGGCCCGGGACTCTACTCGCGGGGCCGGGGGCGGCGGCGGCGGGCTCGGCTGCGCTCTCGGGCCGCTCGGGGCTCTCGGCCGGCCGGGCCGCGCGGAGGGCGGACGGAGCGTGCGCGGGCGGCGGCGGCGCTCACACCATGGCGCGGGGCCGGCCGTCAGGCCCCCGGGCGTCGCCCGCCGCCTCAGGCCCCGGCGCCCGCGCCCCGCGCCGCGCGCCTCGAGGACGGGCCCGGAGCGTGGGGCCGCGGCGGCGCCGAGAGTTGAGCGAGTGAGCGCGAGGCAGCGAGACAAAGATAACCCGGGAGGCGGAGGCGGAGGCGGAGGCGGGGAGCGAGGTGGGGGGGGGGGGGAGGGAGGGAGGGAGGGGGCGGCGGCGGCGCTGGAGGAGGAGAAACGGGACACCAAAAATATATTCTGAGGAGAGAAAACAGCTCCCCCTTTCCTCCTCAGGCAGGAAAAACGGGCGGAAACGCACTCACACCCCGAGCCCTGCCGGGGAGGGCGCGGGCCGAGGCGCCCGCGCGGCGTGAATATTCATCAGGGGTGGGGACCGAACAATGGCCGCGCCGGCAGGCAGCGCGGGCAGCGGCCCCGACACGACGCCGGGCGCCCAAGTCGAGCCTCGGCGCTCGACCCCGCACGGCGCTCCGGAAAACAGCAGGAGCGGGGAGGAAACGGGCTGGGATTTCCCCGGGGAGGAGCTGGGGTGGGGAAACGCCCCTACCTCGCGCTAACAACAGATGACATGAAACTGAGCTGGACCGACACTAAGAGGCCATGGACCCTCGCGTCTCCCAGGGCAAGGGTGTGTCCCGCCGGCCGCGCCCCGGCTCTAGAGAGACCCGAACCGGGTGTTGCCGAGCGGAGGAGGGGCCTCCCTCGATCGTCGCCCCCTCCTCGCCCCACTCGCCCCACTCGCCCCATCCCCCACTCTCCCACCCCCTACAGAGGAGACCCTTAAGTCCCTCGTTTCCGGCTTCCCTGCACGGTTTTCTTTTCCTTTCTCTGCTTTTGCAGGCTAAATGTGTGGTACGGTTGTGGTTGTAGTTGCGGGATTCGCTGAGCATCGCTGGGCTGCCCCGCCATATCCAAAACAGCTCCTGTAATTGTCTGGCGCTGCGCTCCTGGCTGCGCTCAGTAGGTGAGCACTGTATTTGGGGCCCTTAGTACCAAACCGCGTTTTGTAACCTGGAGATCACTAAGGATCAACCAACAGGTTTCTTCCGGCAACCTCGGAAGCCAGTCGGTAGTTAGGCACTTTAATGCCAGTGAATCAACAGTCGTTTATATCGCATTCCTCCACCGTCCAAAAACTTTCAGTGGTTCCCTGTTACCTGACAGGTGTTCTCAAAACGTGAGTGCTTCAGGCAAAGTGCCAATTGCCTGGCCCTGCCTCCCGAGTTCTCGTTTCAGGAGGTCTGCAATGGGCCTGAGAATGTGCATGTGTAAGTTCTCAGTGAAGCTAACGTCGCTGTTAGAGGGATCACTCGTTGACAAGTGGCCTCCGGCTATTCATGATTGGATTTTCATAAGCATCACCTTCATCATCTACCGATTCTTATGCACATACTGTGTCTCCCCCACACAAACACGTTGTGCCGAGTGCTTTACACACAGCACTCTATTTACAGCCTTGAAGGAATGTTATCCTCTTTTTAGGTAAAGAAAGCAAAGTACTGAAAGATAAGGAATATGTCCAAATTCCTTAAAAGCACAGCCTGGAAGTGGAGCAGGGATTTTCACCAGGTTAGCCTGTTCCCAAAATCCAGATCTCTGATTCAGCCAAGTTAGCTCTACCCAGAATATGTATAGCACTCTCCTGCTTCCCGACAGTTTGGTTTCTGAAATTTTTGACTGTGAGAATCCCTGGTAAGGGTAAAATATATTGAGGGGCTCCTGGTATCCATTTATAAGGAAAATTACAGTAACCAAGTATTCCTATGAATGTATTGGTGCTTTTAGATAATTTAGGTTTTTGTCAGCAGCAATGGCATTATCTATGAGTGTAAATAAAATAATTTACTTAGAGAACTAGACAGAAACACATCTGAACTTTCAGGCTATCTTACTATTGATAACATTGCTTTTTGTTTGTTTGTTTGTTTGTTTTGAGACAGAATCTTGCTCTGTCACCCAAGCTGGAGTGCAGTGGAGTGCTCTCAGCTCACTGCAACCTCTGCATCCTGGGTTCCAGCAATTCTTCAGCCTCAGCCTCCCCAGTAGCTGGGACTACAGGTGCCTGCCACCATGCCCAGCTAATTTTTTATTTTTAGTAGAGACAGGGTTTCACCATGTTGGCCAGGCTGGTCTTGAACTCCTCACCTCAGGTGATCCGCCCACCTCGGCTTCCCAAAGTGCTGGATTACAGGCATGAGCCACCATGCCTGGCCTATTGCTAACATTTTAATAGTGTTTATTATTAATAATAGATGATACAATGTGCTAAGTCCTTCACATATATTATCTCATTATTCTGCTCTTAATTCCAAATGACACTCCATTATTCCCACTTTATATGTTAGAAAACTAGCACTTAAAAAAGTTCAGTAACTTGCTCACTGTGCACAACTAGAACTGATGCAGAAACGCCAGGGCCCCCTCCAAAGCAGCCTCCTTCCACAGGTTCAACTCCAAACCCATGACATTGAAGCCCACCTCACACCACCCCTTCCTCTCCATCTATCCAAATTCCTTCATCACCTCAAGCCCAACTCAAAACCATCTCTTCCTTCTCCTGCAGGCTTTCTTTAAATCTGTCTCTCTCCTAAGCTGCTATCGTCTATATCACCATTGTGACCATTATCTCCCACTTTAGAGTCATTACCTATTCTGGAAGTGCCTACACAGTGCAAGGCACTGGCTTAGCCATTGCCTGGGACATCAGGAAGATCAAGACAGACTACCCTCAAAGAGCTTACACACTGATAATGGGCATAAGACAGCTTCATAGCCATAGTACAAAGCAGAACAGTGTAGATTTTAGCAAGATGGAAAGAGTACTAAACAGGCCTAGTGGAAAGTATGCTGGATTTGGGGCAAAATTGAACTGGGTTTGAACCCTAGTTATTGGTCAGTTGTGCAACCTTGCATGTGTTTCTTCTGAGCCTCCTTTTCCTCCTCTGCATATCAGATGAAGACTGGAAATGAGAAGAACAAGCAAGAGGCAAGAGCCTATGCCAGGGTAATAAAGGGTGACAGGAGATATTAATACAAGAGGTCTTGAGACAGTAGATTCTCTAAGGCTTGGCATCTCATATGATGCCAGAAGGCAGTGTAGAAAAGTAAGAGATTTGTTTGTGGTTCAGAGCTTGGGAGGATGTCCACACTTGGGAGGATGCTGTCACAACAGAGTAAAGGATGGGAATTACTAAATGGTAGCGATAAAGGAAGATTTAGTTTTGAACCCAAAACCAAAGTTAATTACCTTTTCGTGCAGGAGCAGTGTACACATGCCCAGCTTGAAACTCCACTCTAGCGCCCAGCATAGGGGCCATGTTTTCAATCAACACCCATCTATTAGCTTGGGCTGCCATTACAAAATACTATAGCCTGGGTGGCTCAAATAACAGAAACTTATTTTCTTGCAGTTCTGGAGGCTAGAAGTCCAAGATCAGAGTTCTCATCAAATCGATTTCTGGTGAGGGTTCTCTTTCTGGCTAGCAGGCAGCCTCCTTACTATGTTTACACATGGCCTTTCCTCAGCACGCTTGAGGAGAGAGAATGAGCTCCCTGGTGTCTCTTATGAGGCACTAATCCTATCCATCAGGGCCCCACCCTTAAGACCTTGCTTAACCTTAATTACTTCCTTAGAGGCCCTGTCTCCAAACACAGCCACACTAGGGATTGGAGCTTCAACAAATGAATGGAGGGATTGGGGGAGGGGACACAAGTGCTCAGTTCATAATAAGCTGTGTGCAGTACATGATGCCAGGAGGTAGACTTGTCACTGCCTTTGTCCTTAATAATCTGTTGAGGACACAAAATAAATCCACCCAAAAGGACAATCAAGGTGATACAGTGGAAAATAAATACCAATTTGACATTTTACGTGGGGAGGAGAACAATATAGCTTGCTTGGACAAAGAATAAGAAGTTAAAAGAATGAGGAGACTGGTCCCACTGGGCAGAGGACTCAGTTCAGAGAACTTTGAGAAACAGAGCAAGATGGCTGGACATTGTGGCTCACGCCTGTAATCCCAGCACTTTGAGAGGCTGAGGCAGGCAGATCACTTGAGCCCAGGAGTTCGAGACCAACCTGGCCAACATGGAGAAACTCCATCTCTACTAAAAACACAAAAATTAGCCAGGCATGGTGGTGGTCTGCACCTGTAGTCCCAGCTACTTGGGAGGCTGAGGCAAGAAAATCACTTGAACCCTGAAGGTAGAGGTTGCAGTGAGCCAAGATTGCACCACTATACTCCACTGCACTCCAGCCTGGGCAATGGAGCAAGACTCTCTCAAAAAAAAAAAAAGTAAGAAAGCGAGAGAAAGGAAGGAAGGCCAGCCATGCATGGCAGCTCATGCCTATAATCCCAGCACTTTGGGAGGCCGAGGCAGGTGGATCACAAAGTCAGGAGTTCGAGACCAGCCTAGCCAATATGGTGAAACTCTGTCTCGACTAAAAATACAAAAATTAATCAGGAGTGGTGATACGTGCCTGTAATCCCAGCTATTCGGGAGGCTGAGGCAGAAGAATTGCTTGAACCTGGGAGGCGGAGGTTGCAGTGAGCCAAGATCATGCCACTGCACTCCAACCTCAGCAACAGAGCGAGACTCCATCAAGACAGAGAGAGAGAAAGAAAGAAGGAAAGCAAGAAAGCGAGACATGTTAGGTGGAACCAGAAAGCAAAGCTGAGGCAGGGACCCAGTGTCACAATTGAAAACAGAACCCAGATGGTCAATTAGATCAAGTGAGAAACAGCCTAGCCTTGGCTCCCCAGAGTTTGGATGGCAGATGAGCTTCTCCTGAGCTTGGCAGGCCATGAGCTATGAATGCTTATCTTCCTGGGGTACAATGGACCAAACTGGCAGTCCTCTCACACCCACACACAAATTCTAGGGAGAGCTTAATCATGCAAGAGCCTTAAGTGAACAGCAACAACCTCCTGTCCATCACTTTAGTGCCTAGGTTTTACTTTGTTGAAAAATGTGGTGGGAAATAGATTTTCAACCTCAAAATGGGGCAGGGTAAGGAGGGCAGAGGATTGCATAGATATAACTCATTGAGGACTTAGGTCAACTGGAAATAAAGTATTGGTGAGCAAGCGTAATGAGGCAAACAAGCAAAGAAATGGGGTGGGTTCAGAAAAAGCTTAAAAGGGAAGAGCGCAGACCTGATTTTTTTTTTTTTTTTTTTTTTGAGACGGAGTCTCGCTCTGTCGCCCAGGCTGGAGTGCGGTGGTGCAATCTCGGGGCTCACTGCAAGCTCCACCTCCCAGGTTCAAGCCATTCTCCTGCCTCAGCCTCCCGAGTACCTGGGACTACAGGCGCCTACCACCACGCCTGGCTAATTTTTTGTATTTTTAGTACAGACGGGGTTTCACTGTGTTAGCCAGGATGGTCTGGATCTCCTGACCTCGTGATCCGCCCGCCTCGGCCTCCCAAAGTGCTGGGATTACAGGCGTGAGCCACCACGCCCGGCCACAGACCTGATTTTTTATTCACTGGTTGACAACGTGTTGAGCAAATGCTCATCTTCTCTGCTCCTCCGTTTTCTAACATGTGAGATTAGGGGATTAGATGAAATGATCGAAAGGTCCTCTGAGAGCCTTTGAGACACTGATCTGTTCAACCCTGGCTTCAACCACATGACAGTTCACATCTCTTAGCCAGGGTGGAAGAGAGTGGCATGAGTGAAGAAAGTTGTTAATGGTACCTAGATAGTACTGTAGATTTGGCAGCCAGGTTCAGCTCTTGAAAGACCATCTATGACCATTGGTAGAGTCAAAGTCTTTTTAACTAGTGCCTCAGTTGAATTAAAAGGAAGCAACTACTCTAGTGCACAACAGGATGGAAGGCATGGGATGCAGAAACAGAACAAAGGGCAGGAAAAGAAGCAGCAGACAGGGCAGCTCCAACACCCTACCCTAACCACCAGAGCCATGGACGTTGCCACGTCTGCCAAGAGGAAGTTAGCTTAGTTTGGGTCTCTCAAAGACAGATCCTGAGACAAGAATTTTGGTGCAGTTTATTTGGGAGATGATCCCAGAAGCACAAGTCAAAGAGAAGGGAAAGTGAAAAATGGACTGGGGATGAGCTAATGAGTGTTAGTGAGCAGGTTACCACTGCAGGCAGCTGGGCTAGATGAACTTAGCTTGCTAGAAAACTTCTTTAAAAATAGGTTTACCAAGTGTCTGTATTCATGGAAAAGGTTTTTGTGAACATTTTATAAAAAACAGAATAAGCTAGGCATGGTGGCTTACGCCTGTAATCCTAACACTTTGGGAGGCTGAGGCAGGAGGATCGCTTGAGCCCAGGAGTTCCAGACAACCCCGGCAAGGTGGTGAGACCCGACACACACAATTTTTTTTTTTTTAATTAGCTGGGCATGGTGGTGCACACCTGTAGTCCCAGCTGCTCAGGAGGATGAGGCAGGAGGATCCTTTGAGCCAAGAAATTCAAGACAGCAATGAGCTATGTCTGCACCACTGCATTCCAGCCTGGGCAACAAAGCAAGGCCCCAGTTTAAAAAAAAAAAAAAAAAAGAATAGGAATTTACTGTGTTTTTCTTGTTGTTGTTGTTGTTTGGGTTTTTTGTTTTGTTTGTTGAGACAGGGTCTCTGTCACCCAGGCTGGAGTGCAGTGGCACAATCATGGTTCACCGTAGCCTCAACCTCCTGGGCTCAGGCAGTCCTCCCACTTCAGCCTCCCGAGTAGTTGGAACTACAGGTGTGCGGCTCCACACCCGACTAATTTTGTATCTTTTTTGTAGAGACAGGGTTTTGCTATGTTGCACAGGCTGGTCATGAACTCCTGGGCTCAAGTGAGCTACCCACATCAGCCTTCCCAACTGCTGGGATTACAGGCATGAGCCACCGTGCCTGGCCCAGAATAGTATTTTAAATGCAGAGGAACTTGCTATTTATAGAAGACCTATTTGAAACATTTTATAAGGAGAATTACTGTTTCTTAATTTATCCTTTTTATAAATTTATATAAATTTTTATATATCAGGATTGCTTAAATTAAGTTAAATAGTATAAAGTCCTTTACCTGTGAAATCCTCAAAGGGCCCAAAAATTGGGTCAGAGATAGCCCTAGCTTTGGAAATCTAGATGGGATTGTAGGAAGTAGTTGGGCAAAGCCGGATGAGGATGTTAATGATTGTCAGGTTTGTCTAGTTTTGTTAGGTGCTTGGGTGAAGGGAATCAGGGACTCTGCCAAGGAAAGGCTGAGCTAGACCTGCTAGCTAAGGAGATAATGGACTTTTATTCACATTTGATCAAATATTTGTGTCCTCACCCTGTGGCTAAATCTCAAAATTGACCAGACCAGTGGTCCTCTCTTATGCTCAGACATTTAATATATCACAACTGAAATAGAATCATGAGTTGGAACATCATGCATCAGATCCTGGCCACCATGCATAAGAGCCCTCATTGAAGAGGAGGTTCAATCATAATCAAGTTGATCCCTTTAAAAATGAATGAACCACAAGGCTCCATTAGTGATACTGCAAGCTTACCTATCCTATTGATTTACAGTTTTCAGTTAATTATAGTGATTCCAATCTCAAAACCTTCTAAAATATGTCCTATAACAAAAGATTAAGTGGTGACATACCAACGATAAACTATGAACTGAAAATGCCATGTTTATAAATTACAGACTCTGAAGTCTTTCTTGCTGTTTTAAATAAACATAATTATCTTCATCTTCTTTTCCATATCTTCATTCTATATTCTGTGGGCAACTAGTTAGAAAAGATAGTAAAAACTGGGTGAAGAGACCAGCAGGACTGACATGGGTCACCTGGATTTGTCCTAATTCTTGGCTACAGACAACTCCAGGAGGTTATTTGGGAGTTGAGGAGTAGGGAGGTGTTGGTGGAGGGAAAGAATTGGATGAGAAAGTGTGTCTGGGCCAAGCACAGTGGCTCATGCCTGTAACTTTGGGAGGCTGAGGGGGCAGATCTCCTGAGGTCAGGAGTTTGAGACCACCCTGGCCAACATAGTGAAACCCCATCTCTACTAAAAAGACAAAAATTAACCGGGCGTGGTGGTGGGTGCCTGTAATCCCAGCTACTCAGGAGGCTGAGGCAGAAGAATTGCTTGAACCCAGTAAGTTGAGGTTGCAATGAGCTGAGATTGCACCATTGCACTCCAGCCTGGGTGACAAAAGTGAAACTCTGTCTCAAAAAAAAAAGAAAAAATAAAAGAAAACAAAGTGTGTCTGGATGGGTACAAAGTCTACAACTCCTGGAAATGCAACTCAGAGTCACAAAAAGGAAGGGCTACTTATTCTCACAGCATTGCATCTTTTATTGCATTGGAACTTATCACTATTTGCTGCCTGGGTTGTAAGAATATATATATTCAGATTTGAAATAGTACTTGTGGAGAGTTGTCACACAAGCATCATCTTTAGAGTCATAGCTTAGCTCTTTAGTTACATAGATAAGAGAAAATGCAGGGGAAGCCGGATGTCAGTAGACAGCAAGAGGAATTAAAGATGGAATGATATGGACATGGCCTCAACATACGCCACTGGTAAATGTCACCACTCATTTTGAAATTTCCAGGAACTGAGAACAAGTCAGGCACTCAGAAGAGAGAACCAGTTATCTAGAAAAAAATTTCAAAGCTATTTTTCAGAACTATTAATTGTTTAGAAAGAATCAGACCTCTAAGAATGTCCCTTTCTGCCCTGCCGTTCTATGCAGAGTGGATGAAAAATAGAATATGTGTTCTGTTGTACAAACTGTGTTCCTCAGTGCCCTAACCTACAGATGGTTCAGGTCCTCCTGAATATTCCAGGGGAGGTCTGAGGAGCTAGTAATAGGACTGCTGAGCTCACTGCCTGGCCCTCCCTTCTTCCACCACACAAGTTCTGCTTTTTCAGATTTTATAAATTAAGAATGTTCATAATATTTTTTAAGATGAGATTTTCACTGCTAAGAGAAGTTTAAAAACCCTGAGTTAAAGTGTACTTGAAACCAAGACTTGCATAATCACATGGCAGAGATATCTATTAAATATATTTTTGATGAGCTCAAAACTAAGCAACACATTTGTATTAGGCTGTTCTTGTTTGCTGCAAAGAAATACCCAAGACTGGGTAATTTCTAAGGAGGTTTAATTGGCTCACAGTTCTGCAGGCTATACAAGCATGATGCTGACATCACTTGGCTTCTGGGGAGGCCTCAGGGAGCTTTTATTCATGGCAGAAAGCGAAGTAGAAGCAGGCACATCACATGGCAAAAGCAGGAGCAAGAGAGAGTGGGGGAGAGGTGTAACACGTGTTTATCTTATTATTGTTGTTATTTATTATTATTATTTTGGAGACAGAATCTCACTCTGTCACCCAGGCTGGAGTGCAGTGGCATGATCTCAGCTCACTGCAGTCTCTGCTTCCTCGGTTCAAGCGATTCTCTTGCCTCAGCCTCCCAAGTAGCTGGGACCACAGGTGTGCATGCCATCACGCCCGGCTAATTTTTTTTTTTTTTTTTAAATTAGAGACAGGGTTTCACCATGTTCACCATGTTGCCCAGGCTGGTCTCAAACTTCTGAACTCAGCAATCCACCCGCCTCAGCCTCCCAATGGACTAGGATTACAGGCAAGAGCCACCATGCCCAGCCCTGCAACACACTTTAAAAGATCTCACAATGACTCACTCACTGTCTTGAAGACAGCACCAAGCCATGAGGGATCCACCCCCATGATCCAAACATCTCCCACCAGGCCCCACCTCCTTCATTGGGGGTTACGATTCAACATGAGGTTTGGGTCGGGAAAAATATCCAAACTATGTCAACTTTAAACATTTTTTGGAATCATTGCCATGACCTGAGTAAAGAAATAGAAATGACGCAGGGGAGGGGCCGAGCGCGGTGGCTCACGCCTGTAATCCCAGCACTTTTGGGAGGCGAAGGCAGGCGGATCACGAGGTCAGGAGATCGAGACCATCCTGGCTAACACAGTGAAACCCCGTCTCTACTAAAAATACAAAAAAAAAAAAAAAAAAAAAATTAGCCGGGCATGGTGGCGGGCGCCTGTAGTCCCAGCTACTCAGGAGGCTAAGGCAGGAGAATGGCATGAACCTGGGAGGCGGAGCTTGCAGTGAGCCAAGATCGCGCCACTGCACTCCAGCCTGGGCGACAGAGTGAGACTCCATCTCAAAAAAAAAAAAAAAAAAAAAAGAAATGATGCAAGGGAGGGAATCCAGGAACCTGGGCTTTGGATTTGGTTTTACCAGAATCTACTCTGTCATAGTGGTTACATCACCCAACCTGGTATCTTGGTGAGAGGTGACAGCGTACTGACAGTCCTCACAGCCCTCCATCGCTTTCGGCGCCTCCTCTGCCTGGGCTCCCACTTTGGCAGCACTTGAGGAGCCCTTCAGCCCGCCGCTGCACTGTGGGAGCCCCTTTCTGGGCTGGCCAAGGCCAGAGCCGGCTCCCTCAGCTTGCGAGGAGGTGTGGAGGGAGAGGCGCGGGTGGGAACTGGGGCTGCGCCCGGTGCTTGCGGGTCAGCGCGAGTTCCGGGTGGGCGTGGGCTCGGCGGACCCCGCACTTGAAGCGGCTGGCCGGCCCTGCCGGCCCTGGGCAGTGAGGCGCTTAGCCCCCAGACCAGCGGCTGCGGAGGGTGTACTGGTCTCCTAGCAGTGCCGGCCTACCGGCGCTGCCCTTGATTTCTCGCGGGGCCTTAGCTGCCTCCCCGTGGGGCAGGGCTCGGGACCTGCAGCCCGCCGTGCCTGAGCCCCCCGCCCCCCCGCCTCCGTGGGCTCCTGTGCAGCCTGAGCCTCCCAGACGAGCACTGCCCCCTGCTCCATGGCACCCAGTCCCATCCACCACCCAAGGGCTGAGGAGTGCAGGAGCACGGTGCGGGACTGGCAGGCAGCTCCACCTGCAGCCCCCCGTGCAGGATCCACTGGGTGAAACCAGCTGGGCTTCTTAGTCTGGTGGGGACGTGGAGAACCTTTATGTCTAGCTCAGGGATTGTAAATACACCAATCAGCACTCTGTATCTAGCTCAAGGTTTGTAAACACACCAATCAGCACCCTGTGTCTAGCTCAGGGTTTGTGAATGCACCAATCGACCCTCTGTATCTAGCTACTCTGGTGGGGACTTGGAGAACCTTTGTGTCCACACTCTGTATCTAGCTAATCTGGTGGGGACGTGGAGAACCTTTGAGTCTAGCTCAGGAATTGTAAAGGCACCAATCAGCACCCTTTCAAAACAGACCACTCGGCTCTACAAATCTGCAGGATGTGGGTGGGGCCAGATAAGAGAATAAAAGCAGGCTGCCCCCAGCCAGCGGTGGCAACCTGCTCGGGTCCCCTTCCACACTGTGGAATCTTTGTTGTTTCCCTCTTTGCAATAAATCTTGCTGCTGCACACTCTTTGGGTCCACACTGCGTTTATGAGCTGTAACACTCACCGCGAAGGTCTGCAGCTTCACTCCTGAAGCCAGCCAGACCATGAACCCATCGGGAGGAACGAACAACTCCAGACGCGCCGCCTTAAGAGCTGTGACACTCACCGCGAGGGTCCGCAGCTTCATTCTTGAAGTCAGGGGGACCAAAAACCCGCCAATTCCGGACACATTTGGACTAAGTATGCATTAATTATCTGACACTTCGTTCTCATACTAACACATAGACCTGAGAGTGAGTTGTGACCCCATTCCAGTTTATTTAAATGTGAACTCAGTCTATTAGGGTCTATTTGGTAGCCTGCTTTTTAATTAAATAGCGTACCTCCTATTTTGCTCAGAGCACATTTTACGGAACTGATAGGATAATCAAAAGCATTTTTAACTCCTTCAAGAGTCAGATCCAAGAGACTGTCTATAATAATAAAAACAGAAATAGAAAAAAAAGCTGCTGAACAATAATCTAGGTAACATTGACTATATTGAAAAATTTAAAGGATATTTACAAAAGGTTTGTAATAACAGAATGTTATGAATTGAAAATATCACTACAAAATTTGTATGAGATTATGGTCATAGCTATGTAAAATTTTAAAACTATTCAGAGGAAAGATAATGGCAAGAAATACGTGAAATTTTAGTAGTTTTTCACTGACAAAACTGGTTTTCTTCCTTTCAAAATGTGTATTTTTTTTTTCTTCAAGACGGAGTCTCACTCTGTCGCCCAGGCTGGAGTGCAGAGGTGCAATCTCAGCCCACTGCAACCTCCACCTCCCTGGTTCAAGTGATCCTCTTGCCTCAGCCTTCCCGAGTAGCTGGGATTACAGGCATGCACCACCACGCCTGGCTAATTTTTTTTTTTTCCGTAGCGACAGGGGTTTCACCATTTTGGCCAAGCTGGTCTTGAACTCCTTACCTCAGGTGATCCGCCCACCTCAGCCTCCCAAAGTGCTGGGATTACAGGCATGAGCCCCTGCACCCGGCCTTAAATAGCTTTTAAAATAAAATGAAATAAAGTAATTGTATTAATTTCCTAGCGCTACTCAAATTACCATAGACTGCGTGGCTTAAAACAGCAGAACTGTGTTGCCTTATAGTCCTGGAGGCTGGGAGTCTGAGATTAAGGGGTCAGCAGGGTCTGCTCCCTCTAAAACCTGGAAGGGGGTCCTTCTTTGCCTCTTCCTGGCTTCTGGGGGTTGCCAGCATGTGCTGTTCCTCAGCTTGCAGCTGCATCACTCCCATTTCTGCCTCTGTCATCCCATGCTGCTCACCCTGTGTGTCTGTGTCTTCACATGGCTGTCTTCTTACAAGGACTCCAGTCATATTGGATTAAGAGCCCACCCTACTCCAGTATGACCTATTGTTACAGTAGGTAGCTAGACAGGTATGAGCGAGGCAGAAGAGGGCTCCCCCAACTCCCATCCCACCCCACTTCCCCACCTTGACCCCCACCCCTGCGCACACGCAGGTACACACACCAGGAATGTCAGGGGACCATCAAGTGATGGTCAGACGGTTTTGTTAACTGTCTCTCTAAAATAATAATTGGTCACAGCAGGCACCAGGGAAGGGCCATCTCCCAAAACAAAAAACACCTAAAACTGGTGATCAGCAGCTTCCCGTAAGATTTCAGGAGTTGGACGAGTGGGCTTAATCATGCACATTGAGGGACAAAATGGTAGTTTAACTGGTACACGACCTTCCTCTAGGAATGCTAGACTGGTAAGGGAAGGACGCCTCAGGCGAGCATGCGTGCAACTCCAGTAAACACAATGTGCATGCTCCCCTCCCAAGGGCTAGCAGGCCACTGCGCATGCGGGCAGCCCACCCCAAGGGAAGAATTAGGAAAGAAGGGAGGCAACCCCACCTCCACCCCAGACCCCCAAGGCATGCCAACATATAAAACCCCAGGTCAGGTCGGGCGCGGTGGCTCACGCCTGTAATCCCAGCACTTTGGGAGGCTGAGACGGGCAGATCACGAGGTCAGAGATGGAGACCATCCTGGCCCAGATGATGAAATCCGGTCTCTACTAAAATACAGAAAAATTAGCCGGGCGTTGTGGCGCCTGCCTGTAGTCCCAGCTACTCCGGAGGCTGAGGCAGGGAAATTGCTTGAACCCGGGAGACGGAGGTTGCAGTGGGCCTAGATTGCACCACTGCACTCCAGCCTGGCAACAGAGTGAGACTCTGTCTGAAAAAGAAAACAAACAAAAAAACCCCAAGTCAACGGTCAGACTACAAAGTTGATCTCTCAAGTCACCCACTTGGCCTTCTTCCGAGTGTACTTTACTTCCTTTCATTCCTGCGCTAAATCTTTTTAATAAACTCACTCCTGCTCTAAAACTTGCCTTGGTCTCTCCTTCTGCCCTATGCCCCTCAGTCAAATTCTTTCTTCTGAGGAGGCAATAATTGAGGTTGCTGCAGACCTGTAGGGATTCACCGCAGGTACCACCATAATTATATCTGCAATTACCCTGTTTCCCAATGAGGTCACATTATGAGGTTCTGGGGGTTAGGACTTTAACATACCTTTTTGGGGATATTGGGGAGATGAAATTCAAACCATAGCAATGATTTTAACAATTTTGATGTTTCTTTTTTTCTTTTCTTTTCTTTTTTTTTTTTTTTTGGAGACAGAGTCTCACTCTGTTGCCCAGGCTGGCATGCAGTGGCGCAATCTCAGCTCACTACAACCTCCACCTCCTGGGTTCAAGCGATTCTCCTGTCTCAGCCTCCAGAGTAGCGGGTGCCACCATGCCCAGCTAATTTTTGTATTGTTAGTAGAGACAGGGTTTCACCATGTTGGCCAGGCTGGTCTCAAACTCCTGACCTCGTGATCCACCCACCTCAGCCTCCTAAGGTGCTGGGATCACAGGTGTGAGCCACTGCACCTGGCAGATTTTGATGTTTCATGCAGCAATTGAAGACCCTTATTCTTTCTCACCCTAATGTGATGATTTCCATACTTTAGCACATGGGTGGTTTAGGAAAGTGGTGCTTTGGGTAGTTTTTGCTGTGACCCCTCACTTTCTCTCTAGCCACTCCTCTCATTGTCTAACATGTATTTATAGTAGTCCCCCACTTTATTTCCAGGGGATATGTTCTAAGACACATGGGGACTCCTGAAACCAAAGACAGTAGCGAACCCTAAATATACTGTGTTTTTTCCTATACATACATACCTGTGATAAAGTTTAATGTATAAATTAGGCACAGTAAGAGATTAGCAGCAATAACTAAAAATAGAACTATTATAATAAGATGTCGTGTTTGGATCATGGGGGCAGATCCCTCATGGCTGGGTGCTGTCTTCACGATAGTAAGTGAGTTCTTGCAAGATCTGGTCCTTTAAAAGTGTGTGGCACCTCTCCCCTATTCTCACTCTCTCCTGCTCCTGAATGTGGGAGAGACCATGTTCATTAAGTCACATGAATATGGCTCTCCCTTTCTCTCAGAATTGTTATTGTGCAGTAGTCACTTATTTTCAGACCATAGTTGACCACAGGTACCTGAAACCACTGAAAGCGAAAGCGTGAATAAGGGGGGACTATTGTAATTAGGCACATACCAAGTTCATAGCACTGTTTTAATCTATCAAGATAAATCTGACAAAACTCTCTTCTAACAATCAAGTTACTTTCATTTATACCATAGTTTTCAAATAGGTTGACTTTTAAACAAGTAACTACAAGGCTAAGTGCGGTGGCTCATGCCTGTAATCCTAGCACTTTGGGAGGCCACTGAGGCAGGCTGATCACCTGAGGTCAGAAGTTTGAGACCAACCTGGCCAACATGGCAAAACCCCATCTCTACTAAAATACAAAAACTAGTTGGGCATGGTGATGGATACCTGTAATCCCAGTTACTCAGGAGGCTGAGGCAGGAGAATTGCGTGAACCTGGGAGGTGGAGGTTGCAGTGAGCCAAGATCACACCACTGCACTCCAGCCTGGGCAAGAGTGAGACTCCCTCTCAAAAAACAAACAAAACAAGTAACTACAATTTATGAATCACTATAAAGAATATCTTTGGCCCAGTCAGGGTGGCTCATGCTTATAATCCCAGCACTTTGGGAGCTTGAGGCAGGAGGATCACTTGAGGCCAGGAGTTCAAGACCAGCCTGAGCACCACAGTGAGACCCTGTCACTACAAAAAGTTAAAAAAAAAAAAAAATAGCTGGGCATGGTGGCCTGCACCTGTAGTCCCAGCTACTCAGGATGCTAAACCCAGGAGTTGGAAGCAGCAGTGAGCTATGATTTTGCCACTGTACTCCAGCCTGGGTGATAGAGTGAGACCCTATCTCTAAATAATAATAATAATATTTAAAAATTAAGTTGTAAAAAAATTTCTTAGACCTTTTTACATACACATAGCAGATGACAGGGAAGAGACTAATAGAGAAAAAAGAAGGAAGAAAACTAAGATAGAAACAGATGGAAATAGAAGTTGATTTTGCCAAAAGGAATATTTTTTCAGCATTGAGTAATGTCCAGTTTGGTGGGGATATTTTTGAATTAGCTAATGTTTTAAAATAGTGTCTTACTGGCTTTGAACTTTTTTTGGTGACTTTTTCTACTGCTGTGCCAGAAATAATTTTCTTTTTTATATTGAGATCTAAGCATGTTTATTTAATTTTTTGGAAGAATCATGTCTTTTGCTAAATTTGACAGAATTGCTTGACATAAAAATATAAATAAGGAACTATGGATAAAGCAAGCATGAGTTTATATTCCCTGAATATGGTTATATTGTTGCTGCATGCCTTTGAAAGTAAAAGTATTTATTTCTCTTGTTATATGCATTTACTTATTTTTTATTTATTTATTATTTTTTTAGACGGAGTCTCACTCTGTCGCCCAGGCTGCAATGCAGTGGCACAATCTCGGCTCACTGCAACCTCCACCTGCCAGGTTTAAGCAATCCTCCTGCCTCAGCCTGCTGAGTGGCTGGGACTACAGGCTCATGCCAACACACCCTGCCAATTTTTGTATTTTTAATAGAGACAGGGTTTCATCATCTTGGCCAGGCTGGTCTCGAACTCCTGATCTCAGATGATCCCCCGCCTCGGCCTCCCAAAGTGCTGGGATTATAGGCGTGAGCCACCACACCTAGCCTGCATGCATTTATTTTAATGAGTAATTATGAGAATGTCAGTGACATCTTCAAATTGGTATGTGTATTCCATTGTGCAGTTATACCCTTTTATTTCCATTTTTCCTGTTGGGAGTGCTTTGTTTGTGTTTAAAAAGCTTAGGAAATTAAATTCCTTAAATTGGCAAAGCTATGCCAATACAATTAAACTTTACTACATATAAGCCAGGAAATTAGAATTTGTTGTTCTCCCAGGAGCTGGTATTTAGCTATTCTGAACATTACATGACAGAAAAGTTAAAGTGGGACAGTTTTTCCTTGTGTGAATTTTGCTAGGAGATAAGAATATCACTTCTCCCCACTCGGTGCACAGGACATGGGCAGGGCTGACCCAACCAGCTGGGGATAGTGTGCCCACCAGCTCTGAGTCTCCTGGGACCTCAACCTCTCGGACTCCCAACTCCTCTTGTCTGTCCTACAAGAAGGCGGCCAGAAATTAACTCACAGAAATTAAACTACTCGTGCTGATGTGGCATGGATAGTTGGCAGCACAGTGTGGTAGCTCTCCCAGCACTACTATTACTATTGCTAGCAGTCCCCATTTATCAGGTGCCAGGCACTCTACACAGCACTTTTCCTGCACTATTTCATTTAATCCTCTCACTGTTCTGTGTAACAAACACTTCCATTATCCCTATTTCATGGAGGAGAAAACCAAGACTTAGGGACATTGAGTAACTTGCCCATGATTGCACCTTTATGGAAAATAGCAAATCTAGGATTAAAAACCAGACTAATCTGGACAACTCACGGTTTTGACCTCTAAGTTTCAGGTAACTTATGCTTTTTTTTTTTTTTTGAGACAGTCTCACTCTGTTGCCCAGGCTGGAATGCAGTGGCACCATCTTGGCTCACTGCAACCTCCATCTCCCGGGTTCAAGTGATTTTCATGTCTCAGCCTCCCAAGTAGCTGGGATTATGGGCATGTACCACGATACCTGGCTAATTTTTGTCTTTTAAGTAGAGATGGGGGTTTAACCATTCAGCCAGGCTGCTCTCGAACTCCTGGCCTTAAGTGATCTGCCTGCCTTGGCCTCCCAAAGTGCTCGGATTACAGGCATGAACCACCACACCTGGCCAACTTATGCATTTTAACCAAGCCTTGGAAGATCCAGTTCCTTGACATAAAGGAACATAAAAGGGGAACTTTATGAAGTTTTTTCACATTATAAAAATAACACATATTTGCTGGGCATGAGGGCTCACGCCTATAATCCAGCTATTCAGAAGGCTGAGGCAGGCATATTTTTCAGCCCAGGAGTTTGAGGCCAGCCTGGACAATGTAGCAAGACCCATTATTTTAAAAAAATGTATTCAAAAATAACATATTCATTGAAGAAAATACAGAAAAGTATAAAGTAAAAAAACAAAATTCACCTACAATCCTTACCAACAATCATTAACATGTTTGTTCTTTTTCCTAAGCATGTTAGGTTTATTTATTTATAAATGTAATCTGAATTGTACTGTTTGGTAACCTGCTTCTTTTGACTTCATATATTGCTAAAATTCTCACATCATTAAATACCATGTTACAACCTAATTTTTAATGGCTATATTGACTGTAATATAATTTATTTCACCATTTCTGTGGTTTTGGGTAGCTAGGTTGTTTCTCATCAATCACTATTTTAAATACCACACATGCTAGTAATTTCCCTAAGCAAATTATTGACAAGGAATGGCAGATTCAGAGACTATGAGGCTGGGCACGGTGGCTCACTCCTGTAATCCCAGCACTTTGGGAGGCCAAGGCAGATGGATCACCTGAGGTCAGGAGTTCAAGATCCCAGCCTGGTCAACATGGTGAAATCCTGTCTCCACTAAAAATACAAAAATTAGCTGGGCATGATGGTGCATGCCTGTAGTCCCAACTACTCGGGAGGCTGAGGCAGGAGAATCACTTGAACCTGGGAGGCAGAGGTTGCAGTGAGCCAAGATTGGCCACCATACTCCAGCCTAGGTGACAGAGCAAGACTCTGTCTCAAAACATAATGAAGCAAAACAAAACAAAAAAACAAAAACAAAACAAAAAGGCTATGAATATCTGTTAGGTTCTTGGAACATTTTGTCAAACTCCCTCCAAAAAGGCTCTGCCAAGTTATAAGAGGAGGAGTTTTGTTTTTTTGGTTTTTTTTTTTTTGAGACAGAGTCTCACTCTGTCACCCAGGCTGGAGTGCAGTGGCCGATCTCAGCTCACTGCAACCTCCACCTCCCGGGTTCAAGCGATTCTCCTGCCTCAGCCTCCTAAGTAGCTGAGACTACAGGCAGGCGCCAACATGTCCGGCTAATTTTTTTTGTATTTTTAGTAGACAGCGAGTTTTGCCATATTGGCCAGGTTGGTCTTGAACTCCTGACCTCAAGTATCTGCCCGACATGGTCTCCCAAAGTGCTAGGATTACAGGCATGAGCCACCGCGCCCGACCTGAGGAGCAGTTTAAAGGTGAGGGGACTTCAGATTCTAATACAGGCTCTCGAGGGAGATACCATGGGGAATGTAGAGCATGGTCACTTCTCAAGACATACCTCATGGGCAGCCACCTGCTGTCTTTCTGTGGGAACCAAGAAAGACCCTAGGTCTGTCAGAGAAGACCTGGAACAGAGGATGTAACATCAGGGCTCTGCACTGCCTGCCCACTCAAGGCTGTAAGTTCGGTGGTCCCTGAGAAGCATGGAGAACCATAGCAGTAGGAAAGCCAGAAGATGAAAAGGCAGTTCCTAGGAAAACAAAGGATTTTCCTGCCTACTGTTTCCTCTGATCACAGCCCTGGAATGATGCAGCTTTACAACCACTGGTATTTTGCTGAGAGAGATTCAGATTTAAGTGAGGTCACACCACCCTATGCAGAGAAGCCCAGACCCTGTTCTACTCTCCTGCATAAGGCTGTCTGTCTCTCCTCAAGGAAAAAAGTCCCTGTGTCAAAGATTCTCCCCCTCAACAAGTGGAAATAAATACTGGGCATTATATCAAGGAACCCTTGAACTTGCTTTACGAGTAATTATCTCTATTTTTCAACATTTGCTGAATTCCAACCACACAATAGATGCTGTCCAAGATACAGAGGGTCTCAAGACTTTGGGCTTGCAATCTTGAGAAACTGACAAGCCTGGCAAATATGAGAAATGAGGGGAATGCACTTAGTTGAAATGGGGTCTGAAAAAGGGCACTCTTGGTAATTATATGTCTGGTTACACATTCTTGACAACTATTTACAGCTCTGACTGACTGTGCAAAGACAATGCCCAGTTTGTTCGCTCGAATAAAGGCAAACAAGGCTCAACCCCTAGCACGATTCTGTGTGCCATTTTGTAATGTTGAAACAAGGCAGGGATCTTGGTGTGTGGTACACACTTATGTTCGCTAAATGTGGAGAAAACCAAAACCTTAGATTTCCAGATGTGCCTATTCACTTCAGATGTGGTTAATATATTATGCACACACATGATTTAAACTACCAAATACCTGCTTTTCTTACATACTATTAAAGCAGGTCAGAAATAAGAAGCATGAGACAATCTGTAAAAGAAGTGATTTGTAGCCATAGTCTCTCATGGACTTGGCTGCTTTTTGGGATTGGTTGCTTCTGCATCCAAAGTGACTGTGGTCAGGCCAGGTGCCGGTGATTCATGCCTATAATCTCAGCACTCTGGGAGGCCGAGGTGGGCGAATCACTTGAGGTCAAGAGTTCGAGACCAGTCTGGCCAACATGGCGAAACCCTGTCTCCACTAAAAATACAAAAATGACATAGGCGTGGTGGTGCACGCCCGTAATCCCAGCTGAGGCAGGAGAATCGCTTGAACCCGGGAGGCAGAGGTTGCAGTGAGCCAAGATGGCGCCGTTGCCCTCCAGCCTGGGTGACAGAGTGAGACTCCATCTTAAAGCAAACAGACAAACAAACAAACAAAAAGCCCAAAGTGACTGTGGTCAGCACCCAAGAGAGGAGGACAACATATCGAACCCTGACACTGACTCTGATGGGGGACAGGGAGGTGAGTAATAAAGTGTGCTAACACAGGGGCCTTAATATTTTTTTAATTTGCATATAACAAAGCATACTTAATTAACATTAAAATCTATTTTGTCATGGTGTTTCTACATAGATGGCTCCAGAAAGCACATGAAAAGATAGTAATAGTATGGCAAATCTATTATTCTGACTTCTAACTCAAAACTGTGGTAGAACTCTGCATCCTTCTTGCGTTTTATATATCAGGTCATACTACAGTGGGCTGCTTACTCATTCTAAACTTAGTAGTAGTAAAATGACTAGGTTAGTCTGTCACTGCTAATGTATTCTATAACTTAACCTGCCTGGTGGGTTACATGCTGGCATACGAATGCAAAAATTTATCATGGTGTACACTTAGATTAGCACATATTACTGTGTTATACCTCAGTTAAAACAAACAAATAAACAAACATTGCTAAGTGTTTGATGGGAATCAGTAAGGTCAAAAGTATTTGATGGGAATCAAAAGTCAGCCTGGGCAACATAGTGAGACCTCATCTCTACAAAAAAAAAATGTTTTTAAATTGGGCCGGGCGCGGTGGCTCACGCCTGTAATCCCAGCACTTCCAGAGGCCAAGGCGGGTGGATCACGAGGTCAGGAGATTGAGACCATCCTGGCTAACACGGTGAAACCCCGTCTCTACTAAAAATACAAAAAATTAGCCGGGCTTGGTGGCAGGCGCCTGTGGTCCCAGCTACTTGGGAGGCTGAGGCAGGAGAATGGCGTGAACCCAGGAGGCAGAGCTTGCAGTGAGCCGAGATCGTGCCACTGCACTCCAGCCTGGGAGACAGAGCGAGACTCTGTCTCAAAAAAAAAAATAAATAAATAAATAAATTAGCCAGGTGTGGTGGTGGTGCACTTTTGTAGTTCTAGCTACTCAGGAGGTTGAGGTGGGAGGATCACTTTGAGCCCAGGTGGTTAAGGCTGAAGGGTGACAGAGCAAGACCCTGTCTCAAATATATATATATATATATAATATATATATACACACACACACATACACACACACACACCATATATATAAATATATACCATATACAAATATATATTATAAATATGTATACCATATATAAATATATATGTGTGTGTGTGTCTACATATACATGATAAAGTCAAAAGCACTGTGAATCAGGGGAATGTAGATTAGAGTTGTCACGTCCAAGCTCACCAAACTAATTATGTGAAAATGGACATGTAACCTGCAATCAGAAACACACTAGGGACCATCTGTTCTGACACTTCCTCTTTACAGAGGAAAATAAGCTTGAAAGTAGTAAAGCAAATTGTCTAATGCTAGGGTAAAGCTTGTTTTCAACTCAGACCTTCTGACTCAAAGCCAAATGCCATGTACATAAGCCTGCTTCCAAATTCCTGTTTCTTGGCCAATAAAATAAAGAGATTGAGATCTTCTTGATAAAAATACTTAATAAGAACTAATCAAGCCTTGTCAAGACTTAACCTCCTATTTACAAGAAATACAGGGAACAGAGGAACAAGTTAAATGACAACATGAAGAAATATGGGATATCCTACAAATGACCTGGGTTCACCAAAGAGTCAACTTGAATTTACAGTAGCATTAACAATGTCAAGTGTTTCACTCCCGACATAATGAACTCCCAAATACTATATTTTCATTTCTTGACTTGGTTGGAAGGGAAAAATAATCATTACTAGAATTAGCTAATTTTATATTTGAAGTGTCATTTACAAATGCAAACCGGCATCATTTAAAAATCTTTTCAGATTTCTTCTTTTGATTGATCCAATGTATTAACAGTTATCTTTTCATTTTTCACTCATAAAATAAATTTAGAAGAACCATTTGATATAAATGAAAACTCATGTTTCACAGAGTAATATGTAAATGCACATTCTATATCACCCAAGTTAAAATATTGTTTTGGGGCACAGTGATCTTAAAATACCTACTAATATTCAAGTAGATACTGATGCGTCCTCGGCAGACATATGTCTTTCAGTTTGCATTTGATCAGTGAAATCATTAAGGTCCCCATGGGGGTTGGTTGATGTCAACAAATATTTTGTGCAAGGTTATAAGTTCATCATTAACATTAATGAAAAATAGAAATTTGATATTTAATTTCTTACTAAACATGCAATTTTTTTTTTTTTTTTTGAGACAGAGTCTCACTCTGTCGCCCAGGCTGGAGTGCAGTGGCGTGATCTCGGCTCACTGCAAGCTCTGCCTCCTGGGTTCATGCCATTCTCCTGCCTCAGCCTCCCTGTTCCCTGTATTTCTTGTAAATAGGAGGTTAAGTCTTGACAAGGCTTGATTAGTTCTTATTAAGTATTTTTATCAAGAAGATCTCAATCTCTTTATTTTATTGGCCAAGAAACAGGAATTTGGAAGCAGGCTTATGTACATGGCATTTGGTTTTGAGTCGGAAGGTCTGAGTTGAAAACAAGCTTTACCCTAGCATCTAGACAATTTGCTTTACTACTAGTCCCAAGTAGCTGGGACTACAGGCGCCCGCCACCGTGCCCGGCTAATTTTTTTATATTTTTTTAGTAGATAGGGGGTTTCACTGTGTTAGCCAGTATGATCTCGATCTCCTGACCTCATGATCTGCCCGCCTCAGCCTCCCAAAGTGCTGGGATTACAGGCGTGAGCCACTGCGCCTGGCCAACATGCAATTTTTTTAACCTCATTCGTCCAAAATGCAATGCAAATACTCATTGAATTTCTCAAAATAAATAGTTATGGATTTATACTGTACAGTATAGTACAAGTCCACTGTAGCAAGAGTGTTCAGACCACTTTCTAAACGCTCTGTGGGGGACTGCTCACCTATCTCCTGTCCATGTTTTACATGCATCTTTCCTATAATTTCCCATATTTCCCAATGATCTTGACAGTTACACCTCAGAGATCACTGTGGGCTTCAGCCTAACTGGGTGGTACAAAAAGTGGCTGGCAAGACAAGAACATAAAATATTTCTTCCATTATCCCCAAGACCAGAATAAATTAGCTGTCCCAAGGCGTTCCTTCTCTGAGCACTTTGTTTTGTCAGCAAGCGTGCTTGCAAGCCATTCTTGAAATTAGGACGTGTTAAATACAGTGAGTCTGAAAAGGATTATCCTCCAGAGTCAACCATATGTTAAGGTGAGGCCTCTGTTCACAACATAGGTCTCACATACTTTTTTTTTTTTTTTTTTTTGAGACGTTGTCTCGCTCTGTCACCCAGGCTGGAGTGCTGGAGTGCAGTGACGTGATCTCAGCTCACTGCAAGCTCCGCCTCCTGGGTTCACCCCATTCTCCTGCCTCAGCCTCTCCAAGTAGCTGGGATTACAGGCGCCCGCCACCATGCCCGGCTAATTTTTTATATTTTTAGTAGAGATGGGGTTTCACAGTGGTCTCGATCTGCTGACCTCGTGATCCGCCCGCCTTGGCCTCCCAAAGTGCTGGGATTACAAGCGTGAGGCACCGCGCCCAGCCTGGTTTCACATACTTTCAACAAAAGCTGGAAATACAAGGTGGAGTGATATCAAACCCATCTGGCTTAATAACAATATTAGTTAAAAAAATTAGTCGGGCATGGTGGCTCATGCCTATAATCCCAGCACTTTGGGAGGCAGAGGCGGGCAGATCACCTGAGGTAGGGAGTTCGAGACCAGCCTGACCAACATGGAGAAACCCCATCTCTACTAAAAATACAAAATTAGCCAGGCGTGGTGGCACATGCCTGTAATCACAGCTACTTGGGAGGCTGAGGCCTTCAGCCCACCGCTGCACTGTGGGAACCCCTTTCTAGGCTGGCCAAGGCGGGAGCTGGCTCCCTCAGCTTGCAGGGAGGTGTGGAGGGAGAGGCGCGAGCGGGAACCGGGGCTGCGCGCAGCGCTTGCGGGCCAGCTGGAGTTCCGGGTGGGCGTGGGCTTGGCGGGCCCCTCACTCAGGGCAGCCGGCAGGCCCTGCTGGCCCCGGGCAATGAGGGGCTTAGCACCCGGGCTAGTGGCTGCGGAGGGTGTACTGGGTCCCCCAGCAGTGCCAGCCCACCGGCGCTGCGCTCGATTTCTCACCAGGCCTTAGCTGCCTTCCCACGGGGCAGGGCTCGGGACCTGCAGCCCGCCATGCCTGTGCCTCCCACTCCCTCCATGGGCTCCTGTGCGGCCCGAGCCTCCTCGAGGAAAGATTGACCCAAGAAATTCTCCCTAAATATAGCACTCAAATATAAAGTAATGACAATTATGAGATAGAAAGTAAATGACATGGAAGACAGGTAATTGGACATTTTTCCTATAAGCTTTCTAAAGATAACATGGAAAAAAGAGGGGAAGAATTATTCAAATAAATAATTGCAAATTTTTGAGAACTGATGGAAAATATAAATTTTCAGATTTAAGAGTCTACTGCGTGTTGAGCAAGAAAAAAAGAAAAATAATCCAGAAGTGTCATCTTAAATTTTTAAAGCTCCAAGGCTAAACAGAAATTCTTAAAACTTCCAAAAGACAACCCCCGCCCCACCCCGCCACCAACAACCAGGTTATCTAGAAAGAAAAGATAATCAGATCAGCATGGAAACAGTAGGTCAGCATAAGGGAGAAAAAAGGAAAAATTAACTTCAAAATTCTGAGTGGAAGTTACTTTGAACTTCAAATTTTATATCCAGCCAAAGTAACATTCAAGTGGGAGGTCAAAATAAAGATATCTTTATGAAACGGCCTGGTTTTACTGTTCAGTTTGAACTTTTAGTGAACCCACTCAGTTAGGGTAACTGAGTAATCACCCTTAGTAATTAGTATGCATTTAAATTTGGCACATATTGTTCATATGTATAAAAATCTAGTTAATCTGATAAATCAAACATAATAGGAGTATATCACTTTCTTTTATAGCTCTGTCCTGACATCTTTCAGAGTAATGTAAAAGCACAAAAAGTAAACCTTTACTTTAAACAACTTCCTGTGGTAGGTAGCACATATTTTATTTTAATGCCCTGAAATTTAGAAAGGTCTCTTTAGCCAGCAGTAAGACGAAAAGCTTCTTTCATTTTCTGTTTTCCAGGTCATTGGCATTCAAATGTTCTTAATGCTTCTGTAAAAACAGAAACTAAAATCTTCTCTTCCTTACTCCCATTTTTCTATTTCTTTTTTTTTTTTTTTGAGACGGAGTCTCGCTCTGTCACCCAGGCTGGAGTGCAGTGGCGCAATCTCGGCTCACTGCAAGCTCCGCCTCCCGGGTTCACGCCATTCTCCTGCCTCAGCCTCTCCGAGTAGCTGGGACTACAGGCGCCCGCCACCACGCCCAGCTAATTTTTTTGTACTTTTAGTAGAGACAGGGTTTCACCGTGATCTCGATCTCCTGACCTCGTGATCCGCCCGCCTCGGCCTCCCAAAGTGCTGGGATTACAAGCGTGAGCCACCGCGCCCGGCCTTCTATTTCTTTATAACTTTTGGTGAACCACATTGCCTGTGTCTGAGGCATGCTAGTGTGGTTTTATAAAGAGATATTTTAAGTGGCAGAGTCAGTTACAAGTTTTGCAATATACAATGCTTTTCTTTTCTTTTTTTTTTTTTTTTTGAGACAGAGTCTCACTCTGTCGCCCAGGCTGGAGTGCAGTGGCACGATCTAGGCTCACTGCAAGCTCCGCCTCCCGGGTTCACGCCATTCTCCTGCCTCAGCCTCCCCAGTAGTTGGGACTACAGGCTGCTGCCACCAAGCCTGGCTACGTTTTTGTATTTTTAGTAGGGGTGGGGTTTCATCGTGTTAGCCAGGATGGTCTCAAATCTCCTGACCCCATGATCCGCCTGCCTCGGCCTCCCAAAGTGCTGGGATTACAGGTGTGAGCCACCGTGCCCAGCCTACAATGCTTTTCTTATGTCACGTTGTTAAACTCAGCTGCAAAAAAAGTTTTTAATGTAAAAAAAATGACATTTTTGGACATTAAAGATTTTTAAAGTTTACATCCCACAGGGCTTTTACAAGATAATATTACAGAATGTATTTCAGAAAAAGAAAACAAATTATCATAGAAATTAGAAGATAAGGGATGCAAGAGAAAAGAGTGAACAAGAAGGTCAGAAAAACAAAAGTTTAAATAATTGTTGGTGGATAATGCAATATAATTTTCTTAATACTCTGGAGTTAAATTCCGACTATTTTCAACATGGGGGTGGTAAATTTGGGGTAAATCTGACTTGTCTTTTTCAAGATACAGATACTGATTTACTCTGTTTTAAAAATATGTAAGTTTAAATCTGTTGAATAATAATTATATTGTTACTAATTTGAGGGTAATTGCTAGAAAATTAGAAATAGAATAAATAATGATATGATTTAGATTTGTGTCTCTGTCAAAATTTCATGTTGAGTTGTAATCCCCAGTGTTGGATGAGGGGCCTGGTGAGAGGTGACTGGATCATGGGGGCTGATTTCTCCCTTGCTGTTCTCATGATAGTGAGTGAGTTCTCACAAGATCTGGTTGGTTGTTTTTTGTTTGTTTGTTTGTTTTTTAAAAGTGTGTAGCACCTTCCCATCTGTGCTCTCTTTTCCTCCTTCTCCAGCCATGTAAGATGTGCCTGCTTCCCCTTCACCTTCTGCCATGATTCTAAGTTTCCTGAGGCCTCCTCAGCCATGCTTCCTGTATAGCCTGCAGAACTCTGAGTCAATGAAACCCCTTTTCTTTATACATTACTCAGTCTCAGGTAGTTCTTCATAGCAATGCAAGAACAGACTAATACAAATACCTGCCAAATTAAAGAAGGAAAGAAAGAAAATGGAATAAAGGAAATGTCATCAATTCAACGAGGATAGAAAAAGAAAAATAACTATAACAAAAAAGAATGGTAACTGGAAGATACAAAATGACATATTAAGTTTCTTACAGTACCAAAAATTCAAAAATATCAATAAGCAGCTAGGATGGTAAAAATTTATTTCCAGCTCACATCACTCGATGGTCATGAGTTGACTATGTCTCTGCCTCAGGATGTGGGTCTGTTCCATGTATTTTCTCATTTTAGGACTTGTAATGATAGAGCACCCTTATCTGAGGCATACTTATTTTCTTTCTTTTTTTTTTTTTTTTTTTTGAGACAGAGTTTCCCTCTGTTACCAGACTGGAGTGCAGTGGTGCAATCTCCGCTCACTGGAAGCTCCGCCTCCCAGGTTCATGCCATTCTCTTGGCTCAGCCTCCTGAGTAGCTGGGACTACAGGGGCCCACCACCATGCTTGGCTAATTTTTTGTATTTTTAGTAGAGATGGGGTTTCACCATGTTAACCAGGATGGTCTCGATCTCCTGACCTCGTGATTCACCTGCCTGGGACTCCCAAAGTGTTGGGATTATGGGCGTGAGCCACCGAGACATACTTATTTTCATGGCAGAGGGGCAAGGAGAAAGAGGCTACCCACACTCCACTGGCTAAAGGAAAGCACATGTCCAAGCCCATCATCAGAGAGGCACTGAAGTATAACCCTCTTAGGTGGAAAAGAGAGTGAATATTTGTTAGTAATAATACAATTTACCCCAGATAGTAAGAATACATTCATCCATATTAGTTATCCCAATAAACGTGATGAGTTGAAATTCCCCAGTTAAAGGACAAAGACTCTAATGAATTAAAGAAAAAATCTAGATGCCATTACTAGTAGTACAGTGATTAGTATAGCACTACAGGCTCTGGATTTCCATCCTGGGTCCTCCACCTATTAGATATATGTAAAGTGAGCATATGAATAGTATCTACTACGTACTGAATAGAGTTACTGTGATTAATAAATAATATTGATATATATAATATATAATACAAGTTTGGCCGGGCACGGTGGCTCACGCCTGTAATCCCAGCACTTTGGGAGGCCGAGGTGGGCGGATCACAAGGTCAGGAGATCGAGACCATCCTGGCTAACACAGAGAAACCCTGTCTCTATTAAAAATACAAAAATTAGCCGGGAGTGGCGGCAGGAGCCTGTAGTCCCAGCTGCTGGGGAGGCTGAGGCAGAATGGCGTGAACCCAGGAGGCAGAGCTTGCAGTGAGCCGAGATTGCACCACTGCACTCCAGCCTGGGTGACAGAGCGAGACTCTGTCTCAAAAAAAAATGAATATATATATATATAAAATATAAATAATAATAATAAATTAATAAATAAGTACCTGTACTCTACTATATGGACAATACCATACAAGGATTGCATGAAAAGTGCCTGGCGAATAGTGCTTAATGTTGGCTATTACTGTTACTATAAAGAGATACCTGAAAAAAAATGACAGGTTTAAAGTGTGAAAATGGAGGAACAAATAAAGATACAACAAGAAAATACTAATGAAAACAAAGAGGTCAGGTGTGGTGGCTCCCACTTGCAATCCCAGCATTTTGGGAGGCCAAGGAGGGAGGATTGCTTAAAGCCAGGAGTTTTGTTTTGCTTTCAAAATTTCTTATGTTTCTGCATAAACAAAACAGCTCAGGCAACATAGCAAGACCTCTTCCCCAGAAAATAGCCTGGGCAATATGGTGAGACCCTCCCTAGAAAAAAATTTAAAAGTAAGCTGGGCATGCTGGTGCATGCCTGTAGTCCTAGCTACTCAGGAGGCTGAGGCAGGAGGATCACCTGAGCCCAAGAGTTTGAGGCTGCAATGAGCTATGATCGTACCACTGCACTCCAGCCCGGGTGACAGAGGGAGATCCTATCTCAAAAAATAAAATAAAATAAAAACATGGAATTAAACATTATGAATTAAAGATGCTCCCACTCCTACTTGAAAACCCACTAATGATACAGTAATTTTTTAATACGCATAAGCTCATAAGGACAAAGAGATGCAACAACATCTTAGCAACAGGAAAGCAGTTAGACATCTAATTGGTTAATACTTAAATGACCAGAAAAGGCTAATGTCTGTTTGAAACCCAGAAGTAGGCAGCTTTGTGCCACAAACCACCAGAAAATCTCAAGTATGGGAGGCACCACTCTGAATAAAGAGGATGAAGTGACTGTGAGGCTGGAAATGGGATTATTGATTGAAAGTCCATATAGGATGCAGTTAGATCTCTGTCTCCATAGAAGACTAGAGAGAATGAACTAGAGTGACCCTGGACTTAGGGCTTAGGCGAGGAATGAGGGCACATACTGAACACAATAGAGTTAAGGGAAATGCTATACACTATGGAATGTGAGACCTCTAGTCCCCGTCCTCCACTGGGCTCCAAGAATACTGGTAGCCTACTCTATTAGTCTCAGGCATTGGAGACCATTCCTTCCCAGGCAGGATTAGCCTAAGAAAAGATCTTCCAATATTAATGGCTGCAGTCCCCCAACTACGCTGCCCGGACAGATCTCATAGTAATTCCACTAGGAAATAAGCCACACCCACTCATAGAGAGCTCCCATTAAGCTTTTTTTCCCCTGTATGCTTTAAGTACTCACTCCTAACTGTGAATAAAATGATCATCTAAGGATTGACAGTTAGTTAAGGAAACTTTCCACATAAAAGCAAAAATCGGCCAGGCCCAGTGGCTTACACCTGTAGTCCCAGCACTTTGGGAGGCCCTGGCAGGAGGATCACTTGAGCCCAGGAGTTCAACACCAGGCTGGGCAACATGGCAAGACCCCATCTCTACAAAAAATAGCTGGGATGGTGGCACACACCTGTAGTCCTAACTACATGGGAGGCTGAGGTGGGAGGATCACTTGAGCAGTGAGGCTGTAGTGAGCTATGATCAGGCCACTGTACTCCAGCCTGGGCAACAGAGTGAGACCCTGTCTCAAAATAAATAAATACACAAATAAAAGCACAAATCAAAACAAAAAACTAACAAAGAGAAAATAAAATTGAGGAACCAGAAATGATGCAGAAACATAAGAAATTTTGAAAGCAAAACAGAACATTATTTTCGAAGAGGTAAAATATAATAACTGTATCTATTTTTATTTATTTGTATATTTTTTGAGATAGGGTCTCACTCTGTTGCCCAGGCTGGAGTGCAGTATGACCACCCCAGCTCACTGCAGCCTCAATCTCTTGGGCTCAAGTGATCCTCCCACTCTGGCCTTTCAAGTAGCTGGGTATAGGAGGACACCATCATGCCCAGCTAATTTCTTTCTTTCTTTTTTTTTTTAATCTACAACCTTATTTTGAAAAATCTTTATTTTTTTTTTTTTTGAGACGGAGTCTCTCTCTGTCACCCAGGCTGGAGTGCAGCGGTACAATCTCAGCTTACTGCAACCTCCGCCTCCTGGGTTCAAGCAATTCTCCTGCCTCAGCCTCCCAAGAAGCTGGGATTACAGGTACCTGACACCACACCCGGCTAATTTTTGTACTTTCTAGCAGAGACAGGGTTTCACCATATCAGCCAGGTTGGTCTCAAACTCCTGACCTTGTGATCCACCCACCTCAGCCTCCCAAAGTGCTGGGATTACGGGCGTGAGCCACTGGGCCTGGCCATGCCCAGCTAATTTCTTTCTATTTTGTGTAGACGGGGTTTCGCCATGTTGCCTAGGCTGGTCTCAAACTCCTGAGCTCAAATGATGCGCTTACCTCCCAAAGTGCTGGGATTGCAGAAGTGAGCCACCAAGCCCAGCCTGATAATTGTATCTATTTAAAAAGATAGGAAGACCAGCTGTCTTAGAAATTAAAAATACAATAGCACATATGAAAAATTCGATGAATTTTTCAATGAAATAAAAAAACTGCAAAAAAAATTTTAATGAAAAAATTCAATGAAGAGACATTTGAGAAAATTCCATAAGACATGGAAGAAAAAAAGAGCTTGGGTAAGAAAGAGGATGAAAATGGGCTAGAGTGATAGAAGATCAGTGCATCAGTGTGGCAGGCTACTGAGGAACAGGAGTTCCAGAGAGAAAACAAAGGAGACAAAAATTATCAAGTCAACAATTTAAGAGCTCTCTCAGACATAAAAGACATGCGTTTCTAGACAGAAAGTACCAACCGATGATACAGGAGTCAGGCAGGGAAGTGCTGGGAAGGGAAAGGCATGGTCCCTGGCTAGGACCCTGGGCCTGTGCCCACGAACCTATGTTCTGTTTCTGTTTTCCTGCCCAAATGCTGCATTTCCCAACACGCCCCCATCCTATGCCTATAAAACCCGCAAGACCCTAGCAGGCAGAGACACACGCAGCTGGACATGCAGAGGAGCTTATCGCTGGAAGAAGTCACAAGTGGCTGGACTTCAAGAGGAACACATTAGCGTAAGAGCACATCCACAGACACCAGCAAGCCATCGCGGAGTTTGGTCGGGATGGTGGGAGGGCACTCCGGTCCACTGAGCTGCCCGATTCCAGGGGAAAACCACCTTCCCACTCCATCCCCTTCTGGCTCCCCCATCTGCTGAGAGCTTCTTCCACACAATAAAACCCTGCACTCATTCTCCAAGCCCAGGTGTATTCCGATTCTTCAGGTACACCAAGGCAAGAAACCCCGGGATACAGAAAGCCCTCTGTCTTTGTGGTAAGGCAGAGGGTCTAATTGAGCTGACTAACATAAACTGACTACCGACAGCTAAACTAAAAGAGCACCCTGTAACACGCGCCCACTGGGGCCTCAGGAGCTGTAAACGTTCACCCTTAGACACTGCCGTGGGGTCAGAGCCCACAACCTGCCCGTCTGCATGCTACCCCTAGGGGATTGAGCATCGGGGCACCCAAGAAGCAAGCCACACCCCCATCACACGCCCTGCAAGGGGGACAAGGAAATTTTTCTGTTTCACTAGTGCCTAGCAGAGTGGATGAAAATAAACCCCTACTAAGGCAACTCATTGTGAAATTTCAGAGCACTTAGGACAAAAGAAAGATACTGAAAGTGAGGGGTGACAGCATGCTGGCAGTCCTCATAGCCCTCGCTCGCTCTCAGCGCCTCCTCTGCCTGGGCTCCCACTTTGGTGGCACTTGAGGAGCCCTTCAGCCCACTGCTGCACTATGGGAGCCCCTTTCTGGGCTGACCAAGGTGGGAGCCGGCTACCTCAGCTTGCAGGGAGGTGTGGAGGGAGAGGCACGGGCGGGAACTGGGGCTGCGCGCGGCGCTTGCGGGCCGGCTGGAGTTCCGGGTGGGCGTGGGCTTGGCGGGCCCCCGAGTAGGAGCCACCGGCCGGCCCTGCCGGCCCTGGGCAGTGGGGGGCTTGGCACCCAGGCCGGCGGCTGCGGAGGGTGTGCTGGGTCCCGCGGCAGTGCCGATCCACTGGCGCTGCGCTCGATTTCTCTCGGGACCTTGGCTGCCTCACCGCTGGGCAGGGCTCCGGACCTGCAGCCCGCCATGCCTGAGCCTCCCACCCGCTCCGTGGGCTCCTGTGCGGCCTGGGCCTCCCTGGCGGGCGCCACCCCCTGCTCCACGGCGCCCAGTCCCATTGACCACCCAGGGGCTGAGGAGTGCGAGCGCGTGGCGCGGGACTGGCGGGCAGCTCCGCCTGCGGCCCTGGTGCGGGATCCGCTGGGTGGGGCCAGCTGGGCTCCTGAGTCTGGTGGAGATGTGGAGAACCTTTATGTCTAGCTCAGGGATTGTGAATACACCAATCAGCACCCTGTGTCTAGCTCAGGGTCTGTGAATACACCAATCCACACTCTGTATCTAGCTGCTCTGGTGGGGCCTTAGAGAACCTTTATGTCTAGCTCAAGGATTGTAAATACACCAATCAGCACTCTGTATCTAGCTCAAGGTTTGCAGACACACCAGTCAGCGCCCCGTGTCTAGCTCAGGGTTTGTGAGTGCACCAATCGACGCTCTGTATCTAGCTGCTCTGGTGGGGCCTTGGAAAACCTTTGTGTTTATACTCTGTATCTAACTGATCTGACGAGGACGTGGAGGACTTTTATGTCTAGCTCAGGGATGGTAAACACACCAATCAGCACCCTGTCAATACAGACCACTCAGCTCTACCAATCAGCAGTACGTGGGTGGGGCCAGATAAGAGAATAAAAGCAGGCTGCCCGAGCCGCTCGGGTTCCGTTCCACGTTGTGGGAGCTTTGTTCTTTTGCTGTTTGCAATAAGTCTTACTACTGCTCACGCTTTGGGTCCATGCTGCTCTTATGAGCTGTAACACTCACCGAGAAGGTCTGCAGCTTCACTCTTGAAGCCAGTGAGACCACGAGCCCACTGGGAGGAACGAACAACTCCAGATCTGCCGCCTTAACAGCTGTAACACTCACTGCGAAGGCCTGCAGTTTCACTCCTGAGCCAGCGAGACCATGAGCCCACCAGAAGGAAGAATCTCCAAACACATCTGAACATCAGAAGGAACAAACTCCGGACACACCGCCTTTAGAACTATAACACTCACCGCGAGGGTCTGCGGCTTCCTTCTTGAAGTCACTGAGACCAAGAACCCACCAATTCTGGACACAAAAGCTTCCAGGAAACAAAACAGGCCGTAGACGAAGGAGTGGGGATCAGGTTGGCTAACATGCCTCAAGAACATAACTAGAACCAGCAATCCTTTCAAAATCCTGAGGGAAAATGATATCCCGGGCTGGGCAAGGTGGCTCACACTTTGTAATCCCAGCACTTTTGGGAGGCTGAGGTGGGTGGATCACTTGAGTTTGAGACCAGCCTGGCCAATATGGTGAAACCCCATCTCTACTAAAAATACAAAAAATTAGTTGGGTGTGGTGGCATGTGCCTGTAGTCCCAGCTAGTAAGGAGGCTGAGGCAGGAGAATGGCAAGAACCTGGAAGGCGGAGGTTGCAGTGAGCTGAGATTGTGCCACTGCACTCCAGCCTGGGCGACAGAGCAAGACTCCATCTTAAAAAAGAAAGAAAGAAAATGATTTCCAACCTAGAAATCTACAGGTACCCCCAAATTATCAATCAAATGTAAGAGTAGAATAAAGACATTTTTCCACAGGCTACCCTCACGTAGGCTGTTGTAAGAAGTTTGGATCCAAGCAGAGGGAAATCCATTAACTCCTGAGAAAATAGAAAGCTATCTGAAAATGATATATAGTCACAGTGTGTGAAATAAGTTGGCTGTGAATCACATCTTCCTAGACGTAATAATGAATATTGGATATTGATCTAACCAAAAATTATCACTATTTTGGGAGGATGTGAAGAATGGAAATGCAATGGGGTCATGTAAGAGAACAAAATAATAATGTTCGACAACAGGAAATGAAGAAAACATAAAACTGAAAATTCAAGGGATTTCAGTGGTGGGAAGATTATTTATTTATTTTTATTTTTTCATTTTGAGACGGAGTCTTGCTCTGTCACCCAGGCTAGAGTGCAGTGGCGCCATCTCAGCTCACTGCAACCTCCGGATCCCAGGTTCAAGCGATTCTCCTGCCTCAGCCTTCTGAGGAGCTGGGATTACAGGCATGAGCTGCCATGGTTGGCTAATTTTTTGTTGTTGCTGTATTTTTTTAGTAGAGAAGGGGTTTCACCATGTTGGCCAAGCTGATCTCGAACTCCTGACCTCAGGTGATCCACCCACCTTGGCCTCCCAAAGTGCTGGGATTACAGGTGTGAGCCACCACGCTGGGTGGAAGATTATTATTTAGAAATGTGGAAGCAATTATCGAAAACAATGTAATAAGTGATTGTCTCTAGGTTGAGAAAATCGAGTGGGGGTTGGGTTGAGGCAAGACATTTCTTTTTTTTTTTATTTTGAGACAGGGTCTCACTCTGTTGCCCAGTGCAGTAGGAAGATCATAACACACTGCAGACATGACGTCCTCCTGGGCTGAGGCTATCCTCCCATCTCAGCCTCCTGAGTAGCTGGGACTACAGGTGTGTACCACCATGCCTGGCTAATTTTTTAAAATTATTTTTTGTAAAGACAGGTTCTCCCTATGTTGCCCAGCCTGGTCTCAAACTCCTGTGCTCAAGCAGTCCTCCCACTTCAGCCTCCTAAAGTGCTAGGATTACAGACGTGAGCCACTATGCCTGGCCATTTTAAATCTTATATTTGATTTTTAAAACCATTTGCACACGTAAACTAAAATTTATACAGATTAAAAAGTAAAGACAGTAAGAGGCCGGGCATAGTAGCTCATGCCTGTAATCTCAGCACTTTGGGAGGCTGAGGCGGGAGGATCACTTAAGGTCAGGAGTTTGCGACCAGCCTGGCCAACATAGTGAAACCCAGTCTCTACTAAAAATATATATAAAAATTAGCTGGGCGTGGTGGTACATGCCTGTAGTCCCAGCTACTCTGGAGACTGAGGTAGGAGAATCCCTTGACCCCAGGAGGTGGACGTTGCAGTGAGCTGAGATCACACCACTGCCCTCCAGCCTGGACGACAGAGCGAGATTCTGGCTCAAATTAAATAAATAAATAATAAATAAATAAATAAATAAAGACAAGTTTTGGCCAGGCGCGATGGCTCAGGCCGGGCACGGTGGCTCACGCCTGTAATCCCAGCCCTTTGGGAGGCCAAGGCGGGCATATCACGAGGTCAGGAGATAGAGACCATCCTGGCCAACATGGTGAAACCCTGTCTCTACTAAAAATAGAAAAAAATTATCTGGGTGTGGTGTCACATGCCTATAATCCCAGGTATTTGGGAGGCTGAGGCAGGAGAATCACTTGAATCCGGGAGGTGGAGATTGCAGTCAGCCGGGATCACGCCACCGCATTCCAGCCTGGCTACAGAGCAAGACTCCGTCTCCAAAAATTAAAAAAAGACAGTAAGTTTTGCAAAATAATGTCGGACAAAATAGAATTTTAACCAAAAGTATTAGATAGAGAAAAGATATTTCACAATGATAAAAGACACTATATGCCTAGAAATATATTTTCATGAGCCTTTCCCCTTGTAATAACAAAGCTTTAATATACATGCAAATATGCAAAAAAAATTGACAATCAAAATCTTAGTGGGACACTTCAACATACCTTTCTCAAAAATTGACAAATAAAAGACAAAAAATTAATTCTGCATGCACATGGAAGATTTGAATAATATAAATGACTGGATTTTATATATAATGGATATACATACATACACACCTATGCACATATATTTACACGTACATATATACGTATATATTCACATGCAGTCTTTTCAGATGACCTCAGAATACTCCTGAGCCTCTATGTAGCCTGTATGAATTAGGCTACATAGAAAATCTCAATATAGGTTGGGCGGTGTCTCACATCTGTAATCCCAGCACTTTGGGAGGCTGAGGCAGGAGAATAGCTTTAGCCCAGGAGTTGGAGACCAGCCTGAGCAACACAGTGAGACCTGTCTCTATATAAAAATATATTTTTAAGAAATTTAGTAATAAATAAAAGAAAATTTCAATATACTTCAAAAAGTACAAATTATATGTACATGGCCATGCATTCAGTCTCTGGCTATGAGGCAATAAAATCAGAAATAGTAGTAAAAGGGTAGCAAAAAAAAGAAAAAGAAAAAAGAAATCAATTAGCTTTTAAATTTTCAAAAAATGTTTACTCTCAGCAAGGCGCAGTGGCTCATGCCTGTAATCCCAGCACTTTGGGAGGCCGAGGCAGGCAGATGGAGGTCAGGAGTTCGAGACCAGCCTGGCTAACATAGTGAAACCTCATCTCTATTAAAATACTAAAAAAGGCCAGTCATGGTGGCGGGTGCCTGTAATCCCAGCTACGTGGGAGGCTGAGACACGAGAATTGCTTGAACTTGGGAGGTGGAGGTTGCAGTGAGCCGAGGTCATGCCATTGCACTCCAGCCTGGGCAACAAAGTGAAACTGTCTCAAAAAAAAAAAGTTCAACCTCCAGGATAAAATAAGAAATAACAAAAATCATTAACTTCTTAAATAAAGGAGAGTGGGAGTACCACATAACAAACCACAGGAAGCTTGAAAATAATTATTAAAAAAGAAATGTACAGTTAGGGCTGGGCGCAGTGGCTCACGCCTGTAATCCCAGCACTTTGGGAGGCCGAGGCAGGTGGATCACGAGGTCAGGAGATCAAGACCTTCCTGGCTAACATGGTGAAACCCTGTATCTACTAAAAAATACAAAAAATTAGCTGGGTGTGGTGGCACGCGCCTGTAGTCCCAGCTACTTGGGAGGCTGAGGCAGGAGAATGGCGTGAACCTGGGAGGCGGAGCTTGCAGTGAGCCGAGATTGCGCCACTACACTCCAGCCTGGGCGACAGAGCTAGACTCCGTCTCAAAAAAAAAAAAAAAGTATAGTTAGTAGGAGGAATTAATTGAAAAGGAGAAAAACCCAGCATATTAAATCAATTAAACCGAAAACTGTTTTGTGTGGGGGTGCCAAAGTGGGGGCAATAGACAAGTTTTAGACAAGCCTGAACAACAAAAACGGGAAGGCATATCAATAAAATTAAGAAAAGGGACAAAATTATAAATTCATACCAAAAACATTAAGCTGCTAGATGAAATGGAAGATATTCTAAGAAGACATAAATTATCAAAAGTGATTATTTTCTAAAACAAAAAGCACTTTATGTGGATTCGAAAAGTTTTTATTGTGATAAAATACATGTAACATGAAATACGCCATTTTAACCAGTTTAAGTGTATAATTCAGTGGCGTTAATTATATTCACACTGTTGTGCAGCCCTCACCACTATCTGTTTTCAAATCTTTTCCATCACCCTAAACAGAGACTTGGTGACCTTTAGGCAGTAACTCCCTATTCCTCTCTTCTCCCAGCCCTTGGTCACCTCTAATCTACTTTCTGCCTCTATGAAAATGCCTTTTCTAGACATTTCATATAAGTAGAATCATATACTGTCTCTTTGTGAGTGGTTTATTTCAGTTAGCATGTTCTCAAGGATCGTCCATGTTGTAGCATGTGTCGGAATTTCATTTCTCTTAAAGGATGAATACTATCCTATTGTATGTATGTACCACATTTTGTTTATCCATTCATCTGTTGATAGACACTTGGATTGTTTCCACCTTTTGGCTATTGTGAATAACACTGTAATGAATATCGGGGCGAAAAGTGACATTTAAAGAGGAAAAAAAAGGCCAGGTGCGGTGGCTTACGCCTGTAATCCCAACACTTTGGGAGGCCGAGGCTGGTGGATCGGTCAGGAGTTCGAGACCAGCCTGGCCAACATGGTGAAACCGCATCTCTACTAAGAATACAAAAATTAGCTGGGCGTGGTGGCACGTGCCTGTAATTCCAGCTACTCAGGAGGTGGAGTACTACTTGAACCTGGGAGGTAGAGGTTGCAGTGAACCGAGATGGCACCACTGCACTCCAGCCTGGGCGACAGAGCGAGACTCCATCAAAAAAAAAAAAAAAAAAAAAGAGGTAGAAAAACAGAATAAGCCAATTACTACAGTAGAAATTAAAGTTACTGAAAAATCCATCCTGAAAAAGCTGTTTGTCTCAATTACAGGAAAGCTCTCTCAGACCTTAGGACATAGAAAGGTTTCAGAGGCTAGAAAAAGATGGAAAGTTTCCCAAATTATTCCACAAGGCTAACACAGTCTTGCTGTCTAGAGAAACTTTAAAATAAATAGCCTAAAAAAAGAAAACTATAAAGGAACGTCACTTAAAAATATAGACACGGCTGGACACCGTGGCTCACACCTGTAATCCCAGCACTTTGGGAGGCCGAGGCGAGCGGATCACGAGGTCAGGAGATGGAGACCATCCTGGCTAACACGGTGAAACCCCATCCCTACTAAAAATACAAAAAATTAGCCAGGCGTGGTGGCAGGTGCCTGTAGTCCCAGCTACTTGGGAAGCTGAGACAGGAGAATAGAGTGAACCTGGGAGGCGGAGCTTGCAGTGAGCAGAGATCGCGCCACTGCACTCCAGCCTGGGTGACAGAGCGAGATTCCGTCTCAACAACAACAACAAAAAATATCTATATCTATATATATATATAGATATCTCTGTATATTATATATATAGATAGATAGATATATCTCTATCTGTCTGTCTGTCTGTCTGTCTATCTATCTGTCTATCTATACACAAAAATCCTAAGTGGGAATTCAAATAAAATACTGGCAAATAGAATTTACCCATATATCTAAAGATTAATTCTAAAGTGATTGGCCAAATAGGGTTTATTCCAGGAATATAAAGCTACTTCGATATTAGGCGATCTCTTATTAGAATTCAACACTTTCAATTTAAGAAAGAAAAAATATAATAATCTCAAATGTGAAACAGTATTTTGGTTAAATTTCAACATCAGTTTCTGAGCAAATTAGAAAAACGGAGACATTTTTTCAGCAAACATACTTAATTGGGAGAAGATAGAAATGCTCTCATTAAAAGTCAAGAAGATAGAGGGGTACTTGCTATTCCCACTCCAACCTCATGCTGGATATTCCAATAAGGTAAGCCAAGAAAAGAAGTAAAAGATAAAAATACCAGGGAGAAGAAAGGAGAAACTCTCATAGTTGTATATGGTATCATAGTCTGTTTAGAAAATTTCTGAGAATTGACAGAAAAAAATAGAGTATTCAGTAAGACAGCCACACACACAAAAATCTCATTTTTCTGTGTACTCTCGTTAAGTGATTTAAAAATCCATGGGGGGTATGGAACCCAAAACTCTTTCACATTGGCAACAACAAATGCCTTAAAATTGACTTACAATGAAATGAAGACAAGTATAAAACTTTAAGAAGCAAAAAAATAAGCACCTAAATAAACAGAACAGCAAATGGTGTTCCTCAATCTGGAGACTCAGTGTTTTTATGATGTCAATTATCTCATTAGTTTGTCAATTCCAATAACTTTCAATTGGCTGTTTAGAAGAAACTTGGCAAACAGATGCTAAAGTGCTTCAGGAAGAGGAAACTAAGAAGAAAAGATAAAATATTGAAAAATAAGAATAATGGGAGAAGAACTGCCCTGCCAGAGAACAAAATAAACTGCAAGGCTATAGAAATTAAACAGGGTTATAACCTTGCAGGGAGAGATAAAAAGACAAACATCCATTTTTACATGGGAACTTACATCACCAAAGTGGCATCTCAAGTTAGTGGGGGGAGATGATAGGACATTTGCTATCTGCTGAAGAAAATAAACCTAGATCACTACCTCATATTATACAAATACCAGACAAATTAAAGAAAATGTCTGGGTTCAGTAGCTCATAACTCTATTCCCAGCTCTTTGGGAGGCCAAGGTGAGTGGATCACTTGAGCCCAGGAGTTCGAGACCAGCCTGGGCAGCGAAGGGAGACCCTATGTCTACCAAAAATTAAAAAAAAAAAAAATTAGCTGGTCATGGTGGTGCGAACCTGTGGTCCCAGTTACACAGCGGGCTGAAGTGGGAGGTCAAGGTTGCAGTGAACCATAATCGTGCCACTGCACTTCAGCCTGGGTGACAGAGAAAAAAAAGTGTTCGAATGAAAACATCCAAACTTAGAAGAAAATGATGAAGATGTTTGAATCACCTTACCAAGGACAGACTTTCTAAGCAACACAGCAGACCAGAAGTGCTCTCTGGTGTCAGGCGGCAGTCCTGGGCCAGGGCCAAGCACTCCAGTGTGCTCACATCAGTCCCCTCTAAGCCCTGTTTCCTAAGCCTGGGAGGTCCCCCAAGAGACTTATGCTATTTACAGCCTCCTGGTGGGAGAAGGTGAAACTATATCTTCAGGGACTTTTAAACCATGTCTGAGTTAACACCGATTCCTGGGACCCAAAAACACCAGGCCTCCCTATTTAGAAGAATATATAAGGCTACAGTGAGCCAAGATCACTTCACTGCACTCCAGACTGGGTGACAGAGCGAGACTCTATCTCAAAAAAAAAAAAAAAAAAGAGGAAAAAAGGAGGACATAAAAGCACTCATAAAAGTACTTCTGACTTTGTTTCTGTAACATATTTGGCTTCCACTTGAGATTTCATTCGACTTATTCAAACGGGTTCAGTGGCTTGTAAAAACTAGTGGTACACGCCATATCATTATAACCAGCACTGTCCAATAGAACTTTCCAAGAGAATGGAATTATTCTGTCTTCACTATCCAGTTTGGTAACAACTACCCATATGTGGCTATTAAACACTGAAAATATGGCTAGCATAACGGAGGAACTGAATGTTTTATTTTAATTTAATTACACCAATTAGTTAATTAAATTATTTTGAGATGGAGTCTTGCTCTATCACCCAGGCTGGAGTGCAGTGGCAAGATCATGGCTCGTTGCAGCCTCTACCTTACAGGCTCAAACAATCCTCCCACTTCAGCCTTCGGAGTAGCCGGGACCACAGGTACACACCACCACGCCCTATTACTTTTTTTATTTGTAGAGACTAGGTCTCACTGTGTTGTCCATGCTGGTCTCAAATTCCTGGGCTTAAGCAATCCTCCCACCTCAGCCTTCTAAAGTGCTGGGATTACAGATGTGAGCCATTATGGCTGGTTTAAGTTTAATTATAAATAGTTGCATGTGACTGGTGGTGAATGTATTGGACTGTGCAGGTTTTAGCCTTTATCAGTCTCAGCCTGAAAGCCTGGTAATAGATACATCAGAGTGCAGGCCAGGATTATTAGGACTGGGACCAGGAGAGCCTGCAAAGGGAGTGTAGTATTTTCCTATTGATGCTGGAACAAATTACTACAAACTTCGTGGCTTAAAACAACACAGATTTCTTGTCTTACAGTTCTGGAGGTCAGAAATCTCAATTAGTCTTATGAGTTAGGCTAAAGTTAGGTGTTGGCAGGGCTGGCTCCTTTGGAGGGCGGGGAAGAATCCATTCCTTTCGGTTTCCAGAGGCTGCCTGCATTCTTCTGCTCATAGCCCCCTCCTCCATCTTCAAAGCCAGCCCCTAGCATCTTCAAAATCTCCCTTTCTCTCTGACCTCTGCTTCTGTCCTCACATCGCCTTCTCTGAGTCTGACCCTCCTGCCTCGCTCTGATAAGGACTCTTATGATTACATTGGGCCTACTGGGCTAATCCAGTATCATCATCTCCCCGTCTCAAGATCTTTAACTTAATCATAAAGTCTCTTTTGCCATGTAATGTAACAAATTCACAGGTTCTGGGGATTAGGCTGTAGACATTGTAGGGTAAGGGGACATTATTATTGTGCTTACCACCAAGGATAGCCAACTGTTCCCATCACATAAAATCTGGGCTAATGACCTCACCCCTGGAAACAGACCTGGAGGTGGGCTCGAGCAAGAAGCCTCTCTGTGGGCACAATTCCCACCTTCATGCTGAATCATCTTGGATTCAGCTCAAGATAGACAGAGCAGGGCCCAGACTTCTTAAGGAGAAGGCTGTTTGGGCCCAGCAGAGAGAGGATCTGGTCCCAGCCAAAGCACTGAGGTTGGGCACAGAGCTCCAGTCCATGGGGTGATAGCCTGGCTGCAGCTCTGGGGTGTGGGGGACTCACACTGAGGGGGTTGGGTGACGTGGTTGAGGTGTCTGTGAGCAGAAGCCTGCACATTATCTTCTGGACATCAGAGGGGTATTGACTGTTTTTTGAGCTTCGAAGTTATATAAACAGTGCAATGTTTAAAGAAGATTAAGCTGGCAGTTGTGTGCAAGTGGGGCCAGGGGGAGGGGGGTGGGAAACTGGTGAATAAATACAGGCAGGGAATGATTAGTTTCAGAGGAATAGTGGGAATATGGAGAGAAGAAAATATGTGCAAGAAACATCCTGTTAAACAGAAAACGCACTAAAAATACCACTACTGAGCTAAATAAAAAAATGGCAGCAACATCTTAAATCATTTAGGAAAAAAATAATTTCAGTTTTTATTGGTTTGTATACTCAAAGAATTTGTGTAATTGTAGAGTCTGTTAAATGGTGTTATTAATGCCTGCAGCTATCACTGTACAAAATATATTTAACAGGTATATGCTGAAACCTTACAATACTCACCAAGTGTTAATCACTTATACTCACCATACTTAATCATTCAGTTATTTGTAAGAGCATAATGTTACAGGTATTTGAATTAGCAAAGATATGAGGCTGAGGATTGCTCCTCCAGGAGAGCAACAGCTAGATATATTTTCACCATAGAAAGTTTTGACATTTACGGTCGAGCATGGTGGCTCACACCTGTAATCCCAGCACTTTGAAAGGCCAAGGTGGGTGGATCACCTGAGGTCAGGAGTTCAAGACCAGCCTGGCCAACATGGTGAAACCCCATCTCTACTACTAAAAATACAAAAATTAACCAGGTGTGGTGACAGGTGCCTATAATCCCAGCTACTCAGGAGGCTGAGGCAGGAGAATCACTTGAACCCAGAATGCAGTGAGCCGAGATCATGCCACTGCATTCCAGCCTGGGTGACAGAGCAAGACTCCACCTCAAGAAAAAAAAAAAAAAAAGTGTTGACATTTACTACCTTTCACCTTTAGAAAAAATGAGCCCTGCTTTTTCTTACCAGATGGCCCCTCTCTCTGTGGCTTGTGTGCCATCTGGAATTTGTTTTGATAAATCCAAACACTAGGGCTATGTTATCTTCCCAGCTAAATATAACATTTAGTTAATTAGCCTGGCAACCTATGCATTTCTTTCACATGCTAAAAAAGATAGCACTGCATCTATAGTGTGTTCTGGCTACTGGGGATAAACCACCAAAGAGAAATCGGTCTTTCTGGTTAGTGACCTCTACAACTTGGAAGGAGGAACCAGACGCAGACTGGAGTCCTTGAGGCGGCTTAGACTACACTGGGGACTTGTGGGTGGGTGCATCCAGCAGGATAGGGGTTTGGATATGCGTAAGATCCCACATTACTCAATGTGCTCATGTCTCCAGACACCAAAAGGTGTCCACAAGCCACTGGGCACGGTGGCTCACGCCTATAATCCCAGCACTTTGGGAGGCCAAGGCGGGTGGATCACTTGAGGCCAGGAGTTCGAGACCAGCCTGGCCAATATCTTGAAACTCTGTCTCTACCAAAAATACAAAAATTAGCTGGGCTTGGTGGTGCGCACCTATAGTCCCAGCTACTCAGGAGGCTGAGGCACAAGAATCGCTAGAACCCAGGAGGCAGAGCTGCAGTGAGCTGTTGCTCTCATGCCATTGCACTGCAGCCTGGGCGACAGAGCAAGGTTCTGTCTCAAAAAAAAAAAAAAAAATACCCTCAAGCCTATTTTTTTCTTTTCTTTAGAAAATCTTAATTCTTAGAGTGACAGATACATTAATAAGTGAAATCATTTTACAAGCTTGTAACAAAAGCAGCAGCTCCTGTACCAGTTTTCTACTCCCCATTCCCACTACAGGCAATACCAGTTTCAATTAGTTCAGCTGTTTATTTTGATTTTTGCCTTCATATTTTTAAATAACTTGCTTATGCTGCTATTTCTTTATTTTTCTACTTTAATACTATCCTTTGTCTTCCTTCTGCAGAAGAGAATAATTGGCTCTCATACACTACAATTTCCCTCCCAATATAAATAAAATAAAAAATACTTTGGTCAACTGTTACCAGTATTTATATTACTATGACTGTGGAAATACTATTCAAAGCTTAGCCATGTGGTATACTATATAATTAACTACATTTTCTTTCTCATACCACACTTTTTTTCTTTTTTGCTTTCCTAAGATAATTTTTCTTTTTAGATTTTTATGTGCCAATTGCTAATTTATCTTCATTCTTATAAATCTCCTAAAATGTAAATTGCTTCTCCATACATTCAAACACAGTAGATTATTTATCAATTTTTTTTTCCCTTGGGGCCACCCCTCCTGTAACCCTCTGTCCTCTTGTTTCAGACTGATTCTGTTATGGAAATACCAGGGGTTCCATCTAGGTCCTGCTGCTCACCGAACAGAACACCCAATCACTGAGCGATTATTTCCAAGGAAGAAGGCTTTAACTGCAGCCTAGGAGATGGGAGATCAGTCTCAAATCCACCTCCCTGATGGACTAAAATTAGGGAAGAAAAGTAACAATGTGTAGGAAAACAGGAACTAGGGAGGGGTAAGGAAGCAATTGTGATGAATGAGGGGTCTGGCATCTCAATGGCTGATGCGATGATCTGGTGAGTTGCAGTTCTTTGATACTATTTTTTGAGAGGTCTGAGGGTCTTTTCCCAGGGAAGGAACTTAGATAAAACAAATATAAATTTCAAGCTTTAGCATCAGAAGGGTCAATTTCTATGTTTATCCGAAACAAAACAAAACAAAAAAAACATGTCTATGGGACTATTGGGTCGGTTTCAATTCAATAGCACTCCAGGCCTGCAGGTCACTGTCACTGCAGGACAGCCCTAGCCTCCAGCATGGGCAGTGCCTTCCCATGCCTGGACCCTGAGCTTGCCTCTGCTTCAAGCATTCCCTCATGTAGTGGAGTATATCTGTCCTTAAACGAAAAATAGGGACAGGAAGGTAAAGTTTTTTGAGATTTTATTCTACCCTCACCCTAGACTGATGGTGGTTGCTTGCATGTAGAATTTTAGTTTGACGCCATTTCCCCTAGAATATGAAGATGTGTAATCCTTGTCTTCCGGTGGTCACTGACACTCTGATTCCCAGTCTTTCCCCAAGGCTTTCACTGTGTCTTTTTTTCTTTCTTTCTTTAACTTGTTGGAAGCTGTTGAGGTTTTCTGTGTCTTGGTGTTCTGAGATTTCCTGTGACCTCTGAACTGTCATTCCTCCCTAGCTCTGGGCGCTTGGTGAACCCTCTCCATCTACAAACGCACATCCTTCCATTCCAGAAGTTGTCTCTTATGATGGTTTGCTTCGTTTCTTTTCCTCACTTTTCTCTGTTTATTCATCTTGAACTCCCTTCCAGATATTGGACAATCTGAACTTATTGATGTTTATTTTTTTTTATTTTTTTGAGACAGGGTCACTCTGTCACCAGGCTGGAGTGCAGTGATGCAATCTCGCCTCACTGCAACTTCTGCTTCCTGAGCTTAAGTGATCCTCTGGCCTCAGCCTCCTGAGTAGCTGGGAAGATGGGCATGTGCCACCACACCAGGCTAATTTTTGTATTTTTAGTAGAGATGGAGTTTTGCCATGTTGCCCAGGCTGGTCTTGAACACCCGAGCTCAAGCAATCTGCCCACCTTGGCCTCCCAAAGTGCTGGAATTACAGGCATTAGCGACCACACTCGGCCATTTGCTAGTATTTTAAAAATCTTGTTTCATCCTTTTTTCTCGGTTATTGTTCTATGTCTGTGATATTTCCTAATGTTATTTTCTAACCCTTTTATTGACTTCTGCATATCTGCTCTCATGTTTTTAATTCCTAAGAGCCCTCTTGTCAAAAATTTTGTCTATAACCTCTTGTTCTTGTCTCTTGGGTGCAATATCTATCCTTAGCTCTTTAAGGATGTTAGTTAACTCTATTGGTTTTTTTGTTTGTTTGTTTGTTTTTGCTCTTTGCCTATTTCTCTCCCCCTCACCAACTTGCTTTTACTTTAATCTTTGTGGTTCATCTTAGAAGCATTTCTCAAATGTCTGGTGATCCTTGGCTATCCATTTGTCATTAAGAGTGGAAATTCTGTGAGGGTAGGTGAGGCTTATTGGTTGGTGGACTTCACTTACAGTTCTCTGGCTGGGCTGTTTCACTGGGAAATCCCCAAATGTAAATGGTAGGTGTTTTCTCTCAGGCAGGTTATTTCTCTCTCTTTTTTTTTTTTTTTTTTTTTTTGAGACAGAATCTGGCTGTGTCACCCAGGCTGGAGTGCAGTGGTGCAATCTAGGCTCACTGCAACCTCTGCCTCCCGTGTTCAAGCGATTCTACTGCCTCAGCCTCTCAAGTAGCTGGGATGACAAGCATACACCACCATGCTCAGATAATTTTTTTGTATTTTTAGTGGAGACGGCGTTTCACCTTGTTGGCCAGGCCAGTCTCCAACTCCTGACCTCAAGTGATCTGCCTGCCTTGGTCTCCCAAAGTGCTGGGATTACAGGCATGAGCCACCAGGCCCAGACCTATTCCTGTTCTTCTTCTTTTTTATTTTTCTTTCTTTCTTTTTTCCTTTTTTTTTTTTTTTTTTTTTTTGAGACAGTATCTCACTCTGTTGCCCAGGCTGGAGTGCAGTGGCTTGATCTCGGCTCACTGCAAGCTCTGCCTCCCGGGTTCATGCCATTCTCCTGCCTCAGCCTCCCGAGTAGCTGGGACTACAAGTGCCCACCACTACGCCTGACTAATTTTTTATATTTTCAGTAGAGACGAGGCTTCACCATGTTAGCCAGGATGGTCTCGATCTCCTGACCTCATGATCCGCCTGCCTCGGTCTCCCAAAGTGCTGGGATTACAGGCGTGAGCCGCCACACCGGGCCTCCTGTTCTTCTTAAGGAAGATGGTTGTGTCAGTCTTTCAGGGCTGCTATAACAAGGTACCACGGCTTGGGGGTGCTTAAACAACAGTAGTCCACTTTCTGGAAGCTCTGGAGGCTGAAAGTCAAGTTATTTCTACAAGGGAGGAAGTTTCCTGTCTCCTTCTGGGAGATATGAGCCTGGTTGCCTGTGTTCTTGGAGTCAGATTGAAGAAGGGATGAGAGCTGTCACACTCTCAAGTGTCATCCTTAATCCCCTGTTTTCAGTATGGGAACACCATTTCCCACTGTTCTTGCGGGGCCGGAATCCCTCTGGCCCTGCCTCTCCAGAGAGTGAACCTGGGGTCTTCTTCCCAGTGTAGGCTGGGGCAGTTGCCTGGTTGCTTAAACACGGAGGGGAAATTCAGGTGTAATGGATTCTGAGAGTGACTTTTAACCAATATACTTATTTTTAGTCTCACTTGGACCCCTACTTTTAAAGTCACCTAGTACCTCTAGTTCTTGAGTCTTTCTGACTTTCTGCTGTACAAACCAGCCTACTTCTGAATTTCTTCCTCTGCCAGTTTAGATTTTGGCTTTCTCAAGGGTGCTAAATCCATTAGCACAAACTCATGATTTCTAGGCTCCCAAATGTCATTGCTGTCATTTTCTATCTTGCTCTGCGTCCTTTTTTTCATTCTTTTAAGTCTCATATCTGGTATTTGAGTGAAGGTTTTGGAGGGAATGGAGGTAAACACATAATTCCATCTACCATATTTAACTATATATCCCTCTAGAGGCCTTCCTAAGTGGATCAGAAGTTCTGGTAATGAGAAAGGTCTTCAAACATGGATGTTGGATGACAAGAAAAGTCACCTTGGATGTGAGTGACTGAAGGATGGATGGCGGCCACATCACAGAGGCGGTCAATCTTCAGCACTTATGGAGCATTCGCAATCCATAGAGCACCGACTGAGCTCGAGGTGGGGGGATGGAGAGGAAGACTGCAGTGGCGTATGGAAAGAGGACTGATTCCGGGCCAAATTTCTCCTTGTTACTAGTTTCTTAATGTCTTTGACTCTTAGTTTGTTGCAAATGGAAGAAGAAGAAAGAAATGTAACTTTCATCTTTTACCTCTTTTATTTTTTATTTTTATTTTTATTTTTTTGTGTGTGTGAGACAGAGTCTCACTCTGTTGCCCAGGCTGGAATGCAATGGCATGATCTCGGCTCACTGCAACCTCCACCTCCAGGGTTCAAGCAATTCTCCCTGCCTCAGCCTCCTAAGTAGCTGGGATTACAGGTGCACACCGTCACACTCAGCTAATTTTTGTATTTTTAGTAGTGATGGGGTTTTGCCTTGTTGGTCAGGCTGGTCTCGAACTCCTGACCTCAAGTGATCTGCTCGCCCTGGCCTCCCAAAGTGCTGGGGTGACAGGCGTGAGCCACCACGCCCAGCCCACCTCTTTTATTTTTCACACCATGGGTTCATAAATGGGTGAGTGAGACATCCTTGTGTGTGTATAGGGGAAATTGTTTCTGTAACATTGCTTAGAAAGAATGTTGTGGTAGTTAACTACCAAGGTACTGCCTTCACATTTTAACTAACAAGTTCATCAAAACTCTTGATAAATACAACAAGGTCATGTAAATTATTGATATCTTCTTGGTTTGTGTGGTAGGTTTGAACACAAAGGCTCTCATCTGCATGATTATTCTACCAGGGAATGGGCCTCAGCTCCAGGTCACTTGGTGTCTGTGGTAGAGTCATCGGGATTTTAAGAAAATAAACAAGGGAGCTGGGCGTGGTGGCTCACGCCTGTAATCCCAGCACTTTGGGAGGCCGAGGCAGGTGGATCACAAGGTCGGGAGATCGAGACCATCCTGGCTAACATGGTGAAACCCTGTCTCTACTAAAAATGCAAAAAATTAGCCGGGCGTGGTGGTGGGTGCCTGTAGTCCCAGCTACTCGGGAGGCTGAGGCAGGGGAATGGCGTGAACTCGGGAGTTGGAGCTTGCAGTGAGCAGAGATTGCGCAGTGAGCTGAGATTGCACCACTGCACTCCAGCCTGGGCAACAGAGCAAGACTCCATCTCAAAAAAGAAAAAGAAAGAAAGTAAACAAGGGAGAAAAAAGCAAGAGAACAGAAAATGGATTTTTTTTTTTTTTTTTTTGAGACAGAGTCTTGCTGTCACCCAGGCTGGAGTGCAGTGGCGCGATCTCGGCTCACTGCAGGCTCTGCCCCCCAGGGGTTCACGCCATTCTCCTGCCTCAGCCTCCCGAGTAGCTGGGACTACAGGCGCCTGCCACCTTGCCCGGCTAATTTTTTGTATTTTTAGTAGAGATGGGGTTTCACCATGTTAACCAGGATAGTCTCGATCTCCTGACCTTGTGATCCACCCGCCTCAGCCTCCCAAAGTGCTGGGATTACAGACGTGAGCCACCACGCTCAGTCAGAAAATGGATTTTTAAAACAGTATCGGGGAAGACAGCAATGTTCATAGATAGCAGCTTTATTCATCATCGCTCAAAACTGGACACAACCCAAATGACCATCAACAGAAGACTAATGAATAACAAATTATGGTATATCCATACAATGGAACGCTACTCAGAAATGAAAATAAATGAACGATAGATACATAAATAACTGGAACTAACCTCAAAAGCATTATGCTGCACTGAAGACGTCAGAAACCAAATAGTGCGCACTGTATGATTCTTTTCCTAAGAAGTTCTAATCTATAGATGCAGAAATCAGAACAGTGGCTGCCTGTAGGGATGAGAAGGATTAAGAAAGGGCACAAGAGGGCTTTCTGGTTAATAGAAATGTTCTATATTTTCATTGGGGTGGTGATTATCCAGGTGTATGCATTTATCAAAATCATTGAATTTATACTTAAGATCTATGCATTCCACTCTATGCAAATTTTAACTAAAAAGAAAATTAAATGAGCAAGTCTTTCCAAATGTCCTCAAAATGTTCTTCCTGTGTCTCCCACAATCTTCAAAAGTACTGAGATATTAGTTGTTGCTATCTTTGGAGTGGGGAAGTTCACTATGTGCGAAGTTTTTCTGCTAGAATATATGTGACCCCACCTTTGTTCCTGTCTAATGTCTACTCATTCTTCAGCACCACCTCAGGGGCAACCTACACACTGCTTCTCTAACTAGGGTAACACTCCCCACCTGTGTGCCATGGGGCCCCCTTTTCATGTGTTTAATGATCTCTTTATTGTTTGGTAGTAGTGTTAGTTATCTTCGTAGGTGAATCTGTCTTCTCTTCCAGATTTTAAACTTCCTGGTGTCCAGAAGTATGCTTTTTGCTTCCTTGAATTCCTTGGCAATGCTTTCTGACTCTTCAACATGAAGGTTCAGTAAATGTTGCTTGGCTTGAAGAGGGGAGGTTTGAACGAGACAGTGGGAAATGCCTCGGTTCTAGAATTAGGAAAATAAGGATGGAAATCCTGCATTTGCAAACTTGGGCAAGTTAACCTCACTTAGTTTATGCTTTTTTCTTGTCTAAATATCAGACACTAAAACCTAGGTCATAGATTAGTTGATAAAGAATAAAAATAGTGTCTGTAGACATTGCTACAGTCTGGCTGTTAGTAGGTATTTAATAAATGCTAGTTTTATTATTCTTACTAATGGATATTTGTATTTTATTCATTTATTTTAGAGACAGGGCCTTGGTCTGTCACCCAGGCTGGAATGCAGTGCCCTGATCATAGCTCACTGCAGTCTTGAACTCCTGGGCTCAAGCAGTCCTGCTGCCTCAGCCTCCCAAGTAGTTGTGACTATAGGTGTGAACCACCACACCTGACCTATTAATGAATTTTCTCTTTTGAGACAGGGTCTTGCTATGTTCCAGGCTGGTCTCAAACTCCTGCCCTCATGTGATCCTGCAGCCTGAGTCTGCTAACGGATTTTTTTGTTGTTGTTTTAAGACAGAGTCTTGCTCTATCACCCAGGCTGGAGTGCAGTGGTGCAATCTCAGCTCACTGCAACCTCTGCCTCACTGGTACAAGTGATTGTCCTGCCTCAGCCTCCCAAGTAGCTGGGATTACAGGCACGCACCACCATGCCCAGCTAATTTTTGTATTTTTAGTAGAGATGGGGGTTTGCCATGTTGGCCAGGCTGGTCTCGAACTCTTGACCTCAGGTGATCTGCCTGCCTCAGCCTCCCAAAGTGTTGGGATTATAGGTGGGAGCCACTGCAGTCAGCCTTTTTTTTTTTTTTTTTTCTTTTTGAGACAGGGTCTCCCTCTATCACCCAGGCTGGAGTGCAGTAGCACAATCATGGCTCACTGCAGCTTCCACCTTTTGGGCTCAAGCCATCCTTCCACCTCAGCCTCCCCAGTAGCTGGGACCATAGGCGTGCACCTCATGCCTGGCTAATTTTATTTTATTTTATTTTTGTAGAGATGGGGTCTCACTCTGTTACTCAGGCTGGATATTTTTTAAATGTTCCTGAAATAGAGTCAGTGACCCCTAAGACTCAGTATTACCTTATAGGCCTTCATCACTCATCTCTTTCCAGCTTGGCTTGCCTGCCACCTCTCTGAGGGCTCCCCACTCTTCCCTGCTTCCTGGTATTTGTGAAGGAATAATGCATATGCCATTGGAGGCAGCAAGATGTGCAAGTAGCTGCCGTCTTGAGGCCTGTACTTCTGGCCATCCCCATAGCAGCAACATAGAGACTCTGTTCCCATTACTCTTGTCTTGGGCCACTATGCTCGCCTTCATTTTGCCTAAGGCACTGATTCATGTCTCCAAATTTGTCACTTGAATTATATTAAGTCTTTACTTCTAGACCTTTAAATAATGTTATGAAAATAGGGCTTCTTGGCTAGGCACAGTGGCTCACTTCTGTAATCCCAGCACTTTGGGAGGCCGAGGCGGGCAGATCACTTCAGTTCGGGAGTTTTGAGACCAGCCTGGCCAACATGGTGAAACCCCATCTCTACTAAAAATACAAAAATTCACTGGGTGTGGTGGCGGGTGCCAGTAATCCCAGCTACTCAGAAGGCTAAGGCAGGAGAATCACTTGAACCCAGAAGGCGGAGGTTGTGGTGAGTCAAGATCGCGCCATTGCACTCTAGCCTGGGCAACAGAGTGACACTCCGTCTCAAAAAAAAAAAAAAAAAAAAAAAAAATAGGGCTTAAGTCATTTCTCTAAGTGATCCAGCTGGATGAAATTATTGTCAGCTAATAAAGATTATCTTTCTTTTTTTTTTTTGGAGACAGAGTCTAGCTCTGTCGCCAAGCTGGAGTGCAGTGGCTCGATCTCGACTCACTGCAACCTCCGCCTCTGGGGTTCAAGCGATTCTCCTGCCTCAGCCTCCCAGGTAGCTGGGATTACAGGCATGTGCCACCACGCGTGGCTAGTTTTTGTATTTTTAGTACAGACGGAGTTTCACCATGTTGGCCAGGATGGTTTCTATCTTCTGACCTCGTGATCCATCAACCTCAGCTTCCTAAAGTGCTGAGATTATAGACATGAGCCACCTTACCCAGCCAAGATTATCTTTAAAAAGAATACTGAGACACTTAACAAGCACTAGTCTGATATAATGATACTGTCTTTTTACATGTCACCTCTAGGTCTTCCTGGAGAAATCACTGATTCCCAGATAGTGTACCCAGAATTTAGTATGTGTTGGTGCTCCAGGCATGCTTTTTGAACTGACTCAGCTCATGCTACCTGAGAATAAACATTTTCCTGTGGCATGCTCTATGCTCCATGAACATGGGTTTTCATTACTCTGAGATCCTACATTAATGAGACTGCTTCTGCCTTGGCACAATTACTCTCTATACCAAACTTAGTAAGTGGCAGCTTCAACTAAATAGAACAGTAGTTAGGTAGTACATTGCAGAAATAATGACTTTTGATTACTGACTTTACACTTAACCTTTCAGTTGGTTTGGTGATTTGGATACAAGAACTCTCTGGGGTTTTGACTATTGCAGTTGCTTGTCTGCTGTCCCTGTGGCAATATGAAGAAGTGGGAGGAACACTGGTGGGGCTTTGGAACCAGGCATAACTGAGTTTAAACCTTAGTTCAGTTGTTTACCAGCTATGTGACCTCCGGCAAATTTCCGAACTTTTCTGAGCCTCAGCAGATTTACTGCAAATACCTACATGACTGGGTCATTGTGCAGGTTGGAGTTCATGGAGATAATAGCATAGCATGGAATACATGAAAGGCCCTGAGTATATAATAACCATAATAATATAACAATAATCATATTTTCCACCACTCTACTGGAGATGACACCAACAAAGCAATTGTTAGTGGCTGGTTTGCACATTCTATGCCCAGGGAAGCCACCTAGAGTACAGTTATATGAGGACCCCACTAATGCTATAGAGAGGTAGGTAATGTATTATGCTTCCCATATATTGTCTTTTTTTTTTTTCCAAGATGGAGTCTCTTTCTGTCACCCAGGCTGGACTGCAGTGGTGCGATCGTGGCTTGCTGCAATCTCCATCTCCTGGGTTCAAGCAATTCTCATGCCTCAGCCTCCCGAGTAGCTGGGACTACAGGCGCGTGCCACCATGCCCGGCTGATTTTTGTATTTTTAGTAGAGATGGGGTTTCACCATGTTGGCCAGGCTGGTCTCAAACTCCTGACCCCAGGCAATCTGCCCACCTCGGCCTCCCAAAGTGCTGGGATTACAGGCATGAGCCACCATGCCCAGCCTATATTGCCTTTTTTACAGATTGAAGATTTGTGACAACCCTGTGTCAAGCAAGTCTATTGGCTTCATTCAGTATGTGCCCACTTTGTGTCTCTGTGTCAAATTTTGACACAATTATCACAATATTTTAAACGTTTTTATTATTACTATGTCTGTTAGGGCGATCTGTGGTCAGTCATCTTTGATGTTACTATTATAATTGTTTTGGAGGAACACGAACCACGCCCATATAAAAAGGCAAACAAAAGTTAAATGTTGCATGTATTCTGACCACCTCACTGACCAGCCATTTCCCCATTTCTCTCCCGCTTCTTGGACCTCCCTTTTCCTTGACGCACAACGATATTGAAATTAAGTCAGTTAATAATCTCACAATGGCAGGGTGCCGTGGCTCACACCTGTAATCCCAACACTTTGGGAGGCCAAGGTGGGAGGATTGCCTGAGGTCAGGAGTTTGAGACCAGCCTTACCAACATGGAGAAACCCCATCTCTACTAAAAATACAAAATTAGCCTGGGATGGTGGTGCATGCCTGTAATCCCAGCTACTCAGGAGGCTGAGGCAGGAGAATTGCTTGAACCCGGGAGGCAGAGGTTGCGGTGAGCCAAGATCACGGCATTGCACTCTAGCCTGGGCAACAAGAGTGAAACTCCATCTCAAAAAACAAACAAACAAAAAAACCTCATAGTGGCGTCTAAGTGTTGAAATGAAAGGAAGAGTCCCACACCTGTCATTTTAAGTCAAAAGGTAGAAATGGTTAAGCTTTGTAAAGAAGGCATGTCAAAAGCCAAAACAGGAAGAAAGCTAGGCCTCTTGCACCAAGTAGCCAATTTATGGATGCAAAGGAAAACTTCTTGAAGGAAATTAAAAGTGCTACTCCATGAATACATGAATGATAAGAAAAAGTAACAGACTTATTGCTGATGTGGAGAAAATTTTAGTGGTCTGGATGGAAGATCAAACCAGCCACAACATTCTCTTAAGCCAAAGTCTAATCCAGAGCAAGGCCCTGACTCTTCAATTCTGTGAAGTCTAAGAGAAGTGAGAAAGCTGCAGAACAATTGAAAGCTAACAGATGTTGGTTCTTGAGGTTTAAGGAAAGAAGCTGTCTCCATAACAAAAAAAAATGCAAGGTACAGCAGCAAGTGCTGATGGAGAAGCTGCAGCAAGCTATCTAGACGATCTAGCTAAGATCATTGATGAAGGTGGCCACACAGATTTTTAATGTAGATGCAATAGCCTTCTTTTGGAAGAAGATGCCATGTAGGACTTTCACAGCCAGAGAGAGGTCAGTTGTGTTACGCTTGCCACAGCTTGCCACAGCTCCTTCAAAGCTTCAAAGGACAGGCTGATTTGTTAGGAGCTAATGCAGCTGGTGACTTTAAGTTGAAGCCAATGCTCATTTCTATTTTGAAAATCGTAGGGCACCTAAGAATTATGCTAAGTCTCCTCTGCCTATGCTCTGAAAATGAAACAGCAAAGCCTGGATGACTGCACCTGTAGTTTACAGCGTAGTTTACTGAATATTTGAAACCCACTGTTGAGACCTACTGGTTGGAAAAAAAAAATTCCTTTCTCATGCCTGAAATCCCAGCACTTTGGGAGGCTGAGGCGGGCAGATCATGAGGTCAGGAGATCGAGACCATCCTGGCTAACATAGTGAAACCCCGTCTCTACTAAAAATACAAAAAATTAGCTGGGCCTGGTGGCATGCGCCTGTAGTCCCAGCTGTTTGGGAGACTGAGGCAGGAGAATCGCTTGAACCTGGGAGGCAGAGCCTGCAGTTAGCCGAGATCGCGCCACTGCACTCCAGCCTGGGTGACAGAGCGAGACTCCGTCTCAAAAAAAAAAAAAATTATTTTCAAAATATTACTGCTCATTGACAATGTAGCTGGTCACCCAAAAGTTCTGATGGAGATATACAAGGAGATTAATGTTGTTTCCATGTCTGCAGCCCATGGATCAAGGAGTGATTTCAGCTTTCAAGTCTTATTATTTAAGAAATGCATTTTGTAAAGCTATAGCTGCCACAGATAGTAATAGATCTGGGCAAAGTAAGTTGAAAACCTGCTGGAAAGCATTCACCATTCTAGATGCCTTTAAGAACATTCATGATTCTTGGGGGGAGGTCAAAATATCAACATTAACAGGTGTTTGTAAGAAGTTGATTCCAACCCTCATGGATGACTTTGAGGGGTTCGAGACTTCAGTGAAGAAAGTCGGCCGGGCATGGTGGCTCACGCTTGTAATCCCAGCACTTTGGGAGGCTGAGGCGGGCGGATCACGAGGTCAGGAGATCGAGACCACGGTGAAACCCCGTCTCTACTAAAAATACAAAAAATTAGCCGGGCGTGGTGGCGGGCGCCTGTAGTCCCAGCTACTTGGAGAGGCTGAGGCAGGAGAATGGCGTGAACTCGGGAGGCGGAGCTTGCAGTGAGCCGAGATTGAGCCACTGCACTCCAGCCTGGGTGAAAATGCGAGACTCCATCTCAAAAAAAAAAAAAAAAAAAAAGAAAGTCACTGCAGATGTGGTGTGGAAAAATAGCAAGAGCACTAGAATTAGAAGTGGAGCCTGAAGAAGTGACTGAATTGCTGCAATCTCATGATGAAATTTGAAAGACGAAGAGTTGCTTCTTATTGATGTGCATAGAAAGTGGTTTCTTGAGATGGAAATTACTCCTGGTGAAGACTCTGTGAACACTGTTGAAATGACAACAAGGGATTTAGAATATTCCATAAATTTAATTGATAAAGCAGCAACAGAGTTTGAAAGGATTGACTCCAATTTCGAAGGAAGTTCTGCTGTGGGTAAAATGTTATAATACAGCACCACATACTACAGAAAAACATCTTTCATGAAAAAGAGTGTCAATCAATGAGGGAAACTTCATTGTTTTGTTTTAAGAAATTGCTACAGCCACCCCAATTTTTAGCAACCACCACCCTGATCAGTCAGCAGCCATCAAGATCTAGGCAAGACCCTTTACCAGCAAAAAATGACAACTCGCTGAAGGCTCAGATGATCATTAGCATTGTTTAGCAATAAAGTATTTTTATTGATTGATGATTGATTGAGACAGAGTCTCACTCTATTGCCCAGGTTGGAGTGCAGTGGCATGATCTCAGCTCACTGTAACCTCCACCTCCAGGGTTCAAAAGATTCTTCTCCCTCAGCCTCCTGAGTAGCTGGGATTATGGGTGTGCAGCACCACCATGCCTGGCTAATTTTTGTATTTTTAGTAGAGACGAGGTTTCACCATGTTGGCCGGCCTCATCTCAAACTCCTGGCTTTAAGAAATCCACCCACCTCAGCCTCCCAAAGTACTGAGATTACAGGCATGAGCTACCTACACCTGGCCCACAATAAAGTATTTTTAATTAGGGTATGTACATTTTTTTAGACACAATGCTATTGCACATTTAATAGAGCACAGTAGAGTGTAAACATAAATTTTATATGCAATGGGAAACCAAAACATTTGTGTGACTTGCTTTACTGCAGTGGTCTGGAAAGAAACTTGCAATGTCTCTGAGGTATGCCTGTAGAAACTCACATTTTCATCGTTGAACCCAGCTTGCCACAGCTTAAGATATATTTCCTGTTTGGTCCAGCCTGCTTCTCACACAAGAAGAGTTTGCCTCGTAATTCTAATGTTTGAGGAAAAAATCCTTTTCTAGTGGGATCGAGTACAGCCCCTTTAGAATCAGGCGAGATCTGCCCTCTGCACAGCCCCTGCTCTGGCTTAGGCCATGCTCCCTCATCGTCTGATGGAATTCTCCCGAGGCCCTTTGAGTGTATGCTTCTATTCCTTTGACCTCAGGTAAGTCATCTCACCTTCCCTGGCCTGTTTCCTCAAACTTAAATGCCATAGTTGGCGCAGCCAGATGATCCCAAAGTGAGCAATCTGAGAAGCAACATGAACTCCAGTACTCTCTGACCCCGGTGCTTGGTTTCCAGTAGGGAACGATACATTTACCTAAGGAAGAACCTGCTTAAGGGAAATCTACCTGGACTGTTAAAGTCCTCAGTACTGCTCACCATAGCTTCCTCCCTTTCTTCTCAAGTGAATCAAATCACTGTTATTCTTATTTGTCAGCAAGCGCTTTCCCTCACTTTACTGATGGGTCCTGATCTATAATTGCTGTGTTCACCCATAATTCCTTTCCTTTTGTCTTTTACATGCTTACCAAATTTTGGCCCATCCAAAATTTAATACTGGAAATGATATTCCTAACATACTTTCCAAAAACCTCTTTTGTATCTATCATCTCAGGTGGTCCTTCCACTAACTCTGCATGGTAAGATGCTTTCCTACAGTTGACAGATGTAGGAACGGGTTTGGGCACAGTGCATCTAATGCTCAGTAGCCAATAGGTGATGAAACCTAGATTAAAACATGGATCCTCTGACACCAAATACTTGAAAAATCTTCAAGATTCACATTACCATATTCTGTCCACAGGTTTATGGTGTAGAATAACTTTTTTCCATCTGTAGAAGTTGATTATTGTAGGCCAGGCACGGTGGCTCACGCCTGTAATCCCAGCACCTTAGAAGGCCTAGGTGGGTGGATCACCTGAGGTCAGGAGTTCAAGATCAGCCTGGCCAACGTGGTGAAATCCCATCTCTACTAAAAATACAAAAATTAGCTGGGTGTGGTGGTACATGCCTGTAATTCCAGCTACTCAGGAGGCTGAGGCGGGAGAATCGCTTGAATCCAGGAGGTGGGGGTTGCAGTGAGCTGAGATCGCACCACTGCATGCTAGCCTGGGTGACAAAAGCGAAACTCTGTCTCAAAAAAAAAAGTTGATTATTGCAGTAAAAATAGCCCATCAAATAGAGGTGGAGTGTGGGAATTCATCTTGCTTCTCCAGATGCTGGCTCAGGCTTGTGGATGTTTAGAGCAGAGAGAGGCCTTGGAAATTATCAAGTCCGACCTCACAGTTCCTACAGATGAGTAAACAGGCATCAACAGGTAATGTGTTTTGCCCAGTGTCAGATCAAGTTTGGCCACTACGTGCAGCGTTTTCAGGAATTGGAAGGAAAGGTAAATAAACCTCGTGGACTGGGGTAAATTTGACCAGCTGGTGGGCCCACTCCTTCCCACTGGAGCATTTGGTCTGTGGCAGACACACAGTGGCTGTGTTCTATGTGAAGTGATTCTGCCAAGTCCCTCCCAGGGAAGCATCACCCTTCCAGGAAAGCAGATAAGCCGTGCTTCTGCGTCGCTCTTCTGTTTGTCCTCTTTGAGCTTGAAGATGGCTGACCAAGGTGCCACTGGCTACCGGGGGAAGCGGGGCTAGACAAAAGAAGTCAGGGCTCAGGCCATCTCTGCTCTGGAAGCAAAGCCCTGCTGTGTTTCTTGGCCAGAGGTGCCGCCATCTTCATGAAGCTGCAGTTCCTGCAAGCTTGTCAACCTTGGGGCTGCTTGCCTATCTGTCTCATGCCTCTTACAGCCTTTTCTGCCTTACTAGCACTCCCAGCTTCTGCACACTCCTTGCTACTCACAGCAGGCCTTGCATGCACTTCCAGCTCATATGTGGGACAGATCCAGCCCAGCCTTTACCTGGGCCGTCCTGGGCTATGAGCACCTTCTCTGTGCTCCTCCAGGCTTGACTTCCCTGGGCCTCTGCTTCTGCCCGTATGGAAGGAGACTCACCAAACCTATCTGGCAGGGTTGGAGAGGGTATGACTGAAATCATACTGACATAATGCCTGACTCAGAGGTGTCCCAAATAATGGTAGCTATTAATATGATTTGCAACAGTGTCTCCTCTATCAGACGGCAGACTCCTAGAGGTGAAGGATCAGGCCATTCATTTTTGCATCCCCTACGCCTGGTACATATTAACTGCTTAATAAATCCTGGCTAACTGTGTCTGTGAGCATCTGCTGCTCACAGTTGTGGTGGTTCCCAAAATAATTGCTAGAATTATGTTTTCCCCAATCCAAGCTGCTAGCCTTGTGACTAGATCCTCTTGTTTACCAGGATGCAGCACGACTACAAGAGGAAGCGGTGACCTTCACACAAGCGTTCCTTAAACTGTCCTAAGAACAAAGAAAAATAGGGGAAAGTGAACGTCTTTATGGAGGGATGTTCTAGAATGTTGAAATCAGGATTTGGGAGGAAATAGTTGGAACTACTGTTCCAGAGAGGAGCCTTTGCTTAAGGGCGTGGTTCCATTGAGCCAGGCACGCTGTGGTTCGGCACACAAAGGTCACACTGGCTGTATGTCAGGGCCCTGTGAGCATGAGCTGCCTCCTGATGTGCAGGAGATGGGGTGTGGTTTGCACACACATGTGACTTTAAACTCAGTTTGGAGATCAAGTCTGCCAAGAGATTTCCAATGACCAGAAAAATCTATCCAAGAGCTGGTTTTGGTGGGGAGGGGTGGTAAGCCTGGACCAGCACTGTAATCCCTCAGCCATGAGCTCCCTCCATGCCACCAGGACCACCAAGTGCATGTAAGGGCTCACCTTTTGGTTAACACAAAGGGGTGGCGGTGTGGCAGATAACTGGTTTGGTCACTGGAATTAAAATCATGAGTGGTAGCTGGGCGCGGTGGCTCATGCCTGTAATCACAGCACTTTGGGAGGCCAAGGTGGGTGAATTGCTTGAGGCCAGCAGTTCGAGACCAGCCTGGACAACATGGTAAAGCCCTGTCTCTACAAAAAATTTTAAAAATGAGGCCGGGCGCGGTGGCTCACGCTTGTAATCCCAGCACTTTGGGAGGCCGAGGCAGGCGGATCACGAGGTCAGGAGATCGAGACCACGGTGAAACCCCGTCTCTACTAAAAATACAAAAAAATTAGCTGGGCGTGGTGGCGGGCGCCTGTAGTCCCAGCTACTCGGAGAGGCTGAGGCAGGAGAATGGCGTGAACCCAGGAGGCGGAGCTTGCAGTGAGCCGAGATTGTGCCACTGCACTCCAGCCTGGGTGACAGAGCGAGACTCCGTCTCAAAAAAAAAAAAAAAAAAAAAAAAAAAAAAAAAAAAAAATGAGCTGGGTATCCTGGCACACCTGTGGTCCCAGCTACTGGGGTTGCTGAGGTGAGAAGATGTCTTTGAGCCCAGGATGCGGAGGTTGCAGTGAGCAGAGATCACCCCCACTGCACTCCAGCCTGGGTGGCAGAGTGAGGCCTATCTCAAAAACAAAAACAACAAAATCAAGAGTGGTAAGCTTCAGCACTTGCCCCAGCTACTACACGTTTCTCAGTTAATTGCTAAATTTGGCAAGTAATACTGACTTTCCCAAATCCCACCACTCCTTCACAATGCAGGTCAAGTGCCCTTTCACAGAGCCCTGGCCATCCTGCTTGTTGCGATCCCCAGGGCATGCTCTTTAAAACAGAGGACACTCCATTTGGTCCATCTCCTCCTGCGTTTATCATCCTGTCTCCCTTATGTTATTATTATTTATATGAACCTCTTGTGTATCCCATCAGGCTGCAAACTCCCCATAATCAGAATAAGAAATCTTCTTGTCCCACGCTAGCACACAGTACAATACCTTGGCTGTGGGGTGAATTGTAAATATTTCTTTAATGAACAAAGGAAAAAGTGAAGTAAAGAGTATCTTGAGACTTCAAAGCTTCAGAGAACTTTAAAAACAGTGGAAGTATAGTAATTTTAAAATAAAATTTACAAAGTGATTTGGAAGACTGAGATAATTATTCGGAAGAGAGGCGAAATCTTTTTCCTTTTAAATATGCCTGGCTATTTTGTGAGTTCCTCAAAGAAATGGATCATATTTAAAAATTTCAAATTCCCATTGCTTAGTACATTTTTGGCAAAATTATTTATCTTTCACTGTTTTTAAAGATGGAGATATTTTTACTGCTCTTGCTAATTAAAAAGTGACATATGCTCAATGCAAACATTTAAACAATATAGAAACATAAAGTAGAAAGTGTAAGGTCCACCTAGGTCCATCTTTCTAGAGGTTATTTGCTGATAACTTTCCATGGTTTTAATGCAATAAGAATAACATATTGATACTATTTTATCCATTCAGTCTGTAATCTGCTTTTAAAAACTGGTGAAATGGCTGTGCCCAGTGACTCACACCTGTAATCCTAGCACTTTGGGAGGCTGAGGCAGGGGGATCACTTGAGTCCAGGAGTTTGAGACCAGCCTAGTCAGTATAGTGAGACCTTGCCTCTACAAAAAAAAAATGTTTTAAAAGAAAAAAGAAAAAAACTAGTGAAATGCATGGCTTCATTTGCACATAGATACACATAAGTCTCCTTTATTCTCTAGCAGCTGCACGGTCTATTTATTACCTCTCACTGTTAAAATTTCAGGAAGGATTCAATTCTTGCTATGTCAAATCACACTGAAGTAAAATCCTTGTACATACATCTTCAATATGTATTTCTCAGGTTACTTTTTTTTTTTTGAGACAGAGTCTTGCTCTGTCACCCAGGCTGGAGTGCAGTGGTGCGATCTCAGCTCAGTGCAACCTCTGCCTCCCAAATTCAAGTGATTCTCCTGCCTCAGCCTCCGGAGTAGCTGGGATTACAGGTGCATGCCACCACACCTGGCTAATCCATGTGTGTGTGTGTGTGTGTGTGTGTGTGTGTTCATATGTGTATTTTCAGTAGAGATGGGTTTTCACCATGTTGGCCAGGCTGGTTTCAAACTCCTGACCTCAAGTGATCCGTTTGCCTCGGCCTCCCAAAGTGGTAGGATTACAGGCATGAGTCACGGCACCCGGCCCTCGGGTTACTCTTAGACGTGGAATTTATGGGTCTAGGGACATGAACATTTAACATTGATAGATAATGCCAAATTTTCCTCCAAAAAGTTGTATTTTCTGATTTGTACTCCCAACATGAACTGAGAAGGCCTACAGAGCTTACGTATCTTTTAAGTTAGTGGTCCACAACCTTTTTGGCCCCAGGGATCAGTTTCGTGGAAGACAATTTTTCCATGAACTGGTGGGGAGGGGAGATGGTTTCAGGATGATTTAAACACATAACATTTATTGTGCACTTTGTTTGTATTATTATTACATTGTAATATATAATGAAATAATTATACAACACACCATAATATAGAATCAGTGGGAGCCCTGAGCTTGTTTTTCTGCAACTAGATGGTCCCATCTGGAGGTGATGGGAGACGGAGACAGATCATCAGGCATCAGATTCTCATGAGGAGCATGCAACCTGGATCCCTCGCATGCACAGTTCACAATAGGGTTCACACTTCTGTGAGAATCTAATTCTGCTGCTGATCTGACAAGAGGCAGAGCTCAGGCGGTAATGCTAGTGATGGGGATCAGCTGTAAATACAGATGTAGCTTAGCTCACTAGGCCGCTGCTCACCTCCTGCTATGCGACCCTGTTCCTAACAGGCCAGGGACCCATACGGGTCCAGGGCCTGGGGGCTGCGGACCCCTGTTTTAAGTCTTTCTTGGCATATGTTGGAAGATTTGCAGCCAGTGTGATTTTTTTTTTTTTTTTGAGACGGAGTCTTGCTCTGTCGCCCAGGCTGGAGTGCAGTGATGCGATCTCGGCTCACTGCAAGCTCTGCCTCCCAGGTTCATGCCATTCTCCTGCCTCAGCCTCCCGAGTAGCTGGGACTACAGGCACCCACCACCATGCCCAGCTAATTTTTTCTATTTTTAGTAGAGATGGGGTTTCACCGTGTTAGCTAGGATGGTCTTAATCTCCTGACCTCGTGATCCACCTGCCTCAGCCTCCCAAAGTGCTGGGATTACAGGCATGAGCCACCGCTCCCGGCCACCAATGTGATTTTTACAATGATACTTTTGGTGTGTAAAGTACTCTGTGCTTTTCTAGGTATTTTTACACAGAATGCATATTCTCCTTGGGTCTTCACAGTAGTCATGGAGTAAGTAGGGAAGGCTTTATTATTCCTGCTTTAGAAACTCAGCCATAAAGACTTGCCCTGGGTTTCACTGCAAGTCAGTGTCAATGCCTAAAGCCGGGCCCTCGAACTGCTTCTCTGAATTTCCTTCTACAAGCTGGAAGGACCAGCCATGAGTGGGCAAAGCCATTTGGGGAAGAGCCTTCCAAGGGTTTTGCAAGTCTTGCATTTATGCCACAGCACAAAGAATGACCTGATTGGGGGTTCAATTCCTTTAGCTGAAATAAGCCCTCCTCTTTTCTGACTAAGCCAAGCTGGGGAAGGAGGAGACATGTGGCCCTGTGTGTTGCCCTGTGTGGGGCCTGTCATGAAGCTCTGAGCAGGTAGTAGGTGGTGAGCTCAAGCTCAGGGAGCAACGTTGCTGTGTGCTCTTCTGCTTCATTCTCCAAAGCACCCCATTTGGGGTTTGGGGAGAGGACTGACCCAGGAAACTCTCATCTCCTTTTTGTTGGTGTCCTCTGAAATGAAATGCTATGAATTTGTCTGCACATTAACCTACGGCTTCAGTCGCACACAGTTATTAATATTTTTGAAGTGTAATTTACTGATCCTTGAAAAAGAAAGACAATAGCATGCTTAGTGCTATTGTCAAATAGAAATTCACATAAAATATTGGGAGGGGATGCTTTGATAATCTGAGGCTTCCTTACTTCTATAGAGTAACTTAGGAAGGAAGGTTATTTCCTTCCTCCCTCCCACCTTCCTTCTTTCTCTTTCTTTCTTTCTTTCTTTCTTTCTTTCTTTCTTTCTTTCTTTCTTTCTTTCTTTCTTTCATTCCTCCCTCCCTCTTTCTTTCCTTCCTTCTTTCCTTCTTTCTTCTTTCTTTCTTTCTCTTTCTCTTTTTCTCTCTCTCTCTCTTTCTTTCTTTCTCCTTTCTTTCTTTCTTTCTTGATTCACCATGTTGCCCAGGCTGATCTTGAAGTCCTGAGCTGAAGCAATCCACCCACCTCAGCCTCCCAAACTGCTGGGATTACAGGCATGAGCCACCACACCCAGCCATTTGCTTTTGATTGGGGTCAGAATGGAAAGTTCCATATCTTAACATGGGCCAGCAGACAGCTGAGGCAAGGTGGAACACTTTGAAAGACACAATCACTCACTGTATAAATATTGCATGTACTAGGACGACATTGTCCAATACAGGAGCCTTTAGCTCTCTGTGGCTCTTGAGCACTTACAATGTGGATTGAACGTTTAATTGTATTTAATTTTAGTATTTAAATTTAAGTTCAAAAACTTAACTCTCCATTCAGTTATGGAAAACTTTTAAGTAAGTTTCAAACAACTTGGGTGTCTGGGTATCTGGAAGTGCTTTTCAATGTAAATTTTATGAAATATAAAGCTTGATATGGTGTTTTTGATGAAAATTTAGCATCTGAATTTAGATATTCTTTACGTGTAAAATACACACTGGCTTTTGAGAGCTTAGGAATATGAAAAAAAGAAGGCAAAATGTCTCAATGATTTTTTATATTGATTATATTTTAAAGTGACAATATTTTTGATACACTGACTTAAGCAAAATATAATATTAAAATTAATTTTACCTGTTTTGTGCTTTTACATTTTTTTAATGTGGCTTCTAGGAAATGGGAAATGCCTTGAGCATTCACTTATCCATTCATTCATCGAGCATTTATTGAGAAACTGATATGTTCCCAGCTCTGAAGTAAGCAAAACAGCTACAAAACTCAGAAAAGCACCTTATAAATTTGCTGCACATTGTATGAAAATATGTGTGTGTGTGGGTGATCCCACTGAAGTGTAATACTCCTTAAGACAAATACCAAATTCATTGTTATTTTTCCCCAGCGTCATGAGTTAAACACCTAGCTCATTAATTTACAGATTTTTTTGTTTTGTAATATATGTATTTAAGGCTCTAATGTTCCATAAGTATTCTTTTAGCTGCATTCCAAAAGAGTTGATAAGTTGAGTTTTCTTTTCTTTTTTTTTTTTTTGAGACGGAGTTTCGCTCTTGTTGCCCAGGCTGGAGTGCAGTGGCGAGATCTCGGCTCACTGCAACCTCTGTCTCCCGGGTTCAAGCGATTCTCCTGCCTTAGCATCCCAAGTAGGAAGGGATTACAGATGTGCCCACCACCATGCCCAGCTAATTTTTGTACTTTTAGTAGTGACGGGGTTTCACCATGTTGGTCAGGCTGGTCTCAAACTCCTGACCTCAGGTGATCCACCCGCCTCAGCCTCCCAAAGTGCTGGGATTACAGGGGTGAGCCACTGTGCCTGGCCGAGTTGAGTTTTCTTTTATCTTTTTCTCTTTTTTTTTTTATTGAGATGGAGTCTCACCCTGTCACCCAGGCTGGAGTGTAGTGGCGCTATCTCGGCTCACTGCAACCTCCGCCTCCCAGATTTAAGCAATTCTCTTGCCTCAGCCTCCCGAGTAGCTGGGACTACAGGCACACGCCACCATACCCGGCTAATTTTTATGTATTTTTAGTAGAGACGAAGTTTCACCGTGTTGCCCATGCAGGTTTCGAATTCCTGAGCTTAGGCAATCCGCCTGCCTCGGCCTCCCAAAGTGCTAGGATTACAGGCATGAGCCACCACGCCCAGCCCCAAGTTGAGTTTTCATAAGAACTAATTTTAATATTGGATGGATCACATTTTCTTTTTCTTCCTCCTCCTCCTCCTCTTCTTTTCTTCTTCTTCTTCTTCTTCTTCTTCTTCTTCTTCTTCTTCTTCTTTCTTCTTCTTCTTCTTCTTCTTCTTCTTCTTCTTCTTCTTCTTCTTCTTCTTCTTCTTCTTCTTCTTCTTCGTTTTTTGATGGAGTTTGATGGGTTTTTGGTTTGTTTGGCTTTTTTTAGATGGAGTCTTGCTCTGTCACCCAGGCTGGAGTGCAGTGTCACGATCTCGGCTTACTGCAACCTCCACCTCTGGGGTTCAAGCGATTCTCCTGCCTCAGCCTCCCAAGTGGCTGGGATTACAGGTATGTGCCACCATGCCCCGCTAGTTTTTGTATTTTTAGTAGAGATGGGGTTTCACCACATTGAGCAGGCTGGTCTTGAACACCTGACCTCAGGTGATCCACCCACCTCGGCCTCCTAAGATGTTGGGACTACAGGTGTAAGCTACCGTGCCCAGCCCCTATATTTTCTTAAATCTCTTTTTTGGAAGAGACTACTAATTGCTCACACAAATTCTACTACATTAGAAGTGGTTGGAATGGACTTTTTCTCAAACCCAATTCAAACCCTATTTAATTATATTTTATTAATAACTCTTGCAATGAAGGAAATGGGTCTTATACTAGCTAGAGTGACAGGCCCCATACAAATTGTAATGTGACAGACAATTAGGACAAATCAAAAGACATGTTATTTTTCTCTGGGAACAGGAAGCTTGTGAAACAACAACAAAAATACTATTTCGCAGGTAGATTGTTAAAAAATAATCAGTGATGTTTACCTCTAATTTCTTGTGAGTATCAGGGTATATCCAAAAGAACTTTTCCGTAATACATTCCTAAGGAGCAGCTCTCTGAGATAGGCAGATGAGATTCAGGGAGGAATGGAGTTTAAACCACCACCTGTCTGTCAATCAACCAACCAATATTTATTGGACAACCTGAAAGGCCCTGGGACAGGTATTGTAAAGGATAGGAAGCTGTTAAAAGTTGGAGGGATAACTAGTTATCAGGACCCTTACATATATTGTTGCATTTACTCTTTCCACTAGTCCTATGAGGTGGAGATTTGTATTGGCTTTCAAGTAGTTCAACCAATCTACCTGTGGCCATATAACTACTAAGAGGCTGAGCCAGGAATCTTGCCGAGGTCTCAGTCTTAAGCCCGATACACTTTGCTGCTTTCGGGAATGGGATTTCTGTCCTCAAACCTTAGTATCTGGAGGAGATAAAATGTAAACAGTTGGCTGGGTGTGGTGGCTCATGCCTATAATTCCAGCAATTTGGGAGGCCGAAGCAGGTGGATCACTTGAGGTCAGGAGTTTGAGACCAGCCTGGCCAATATGGTGAAACCCCATCTCTACTAAAAATACAAAAATTAGCTGGGTGTGGTGGCTCACCTGTAATCCCAGCTACTCCAGAGGCCGAGGCAGGAGAATCGCTTGAACTTGGGAGGTGGAGGTTGCAGTGAGCCAACATCTTGCCACTGCACTCCAGCCTGGGCAACAGAGCAAGACTCCGTCTCAAACAAAAAAAAAGTATAAACAATGGAACAGTGAAATCATAATACAAGCGCTGTCACAAGACGCTTTTGTGGGCTGCAGTGGGCTGAGAAGGATGGGCCAGAGGAAGAAGAAGGCAGAGCAGTCCAGGCCGGCGAGTGGTCTGAGCACGGACCCAGGGGAATGCCCGTTCTGACGGTGTGATCAGAGACGCAGCGTCCAGCGTCTACTTCTTCTTGGCTTGTTTCATGTGCTTGTGCTTTTTCCTCACCCTTCCATCTGTCTGAAGCTGGGGGGTGTGGAAAGGCGGGAATGTGGTGTTCTTTTCAGCGAGACCTTTCCCATACCAAGTTGGATTTCCAGCATGGGGTGGGAGAGGGCTGGAGTTGTTAAGGGATTTCTGTCCAAGCAGAGATGTAACAGGTAATGTGGAGTCAGAGTGAAGTAGGGAGAGCATGGAGGCCTGGTCCTTTGAGCAGCATTTCTAGAATGCCAACCATGGGCTAGCCCGGGTGGACCAAGAAGAGGTCAGAAGCAGGCACTCTTGGCGTGAGGACGAGCCAGGCAGAGAAGAAGGCATTGGCTGGCAGGGTGGAAAGACCCCTGTGAGCCATTGTCCCCTGTTCCAACCTCACAGGCAGTGTGGCGCAAACACAAGACGGTGAGTCAGAAGAACGCGGCCCAACTCCCTGTTTTCCTCCGGGTTGGTCACACCCTCAAATCACATCCCCACGTCAGCCTGGAATTCCCAACAAAGGGGAAGTGGTACACTCCTGACCAAGTTCCTGCTGGCAAAGGCGCTCACATGCCTGCAGACCGCAGGTGAAGGGCCTTTGGTGGCATATTATTCTTCCTGGCAGCTGCCAGGGTGGGGATTGTGCGAGGTGTAGAGGCAGGTGCCAGATCCGGAGGCCAAAAGGCCACATGCAGATTTGTCTCTTAGCTTACAACTCAGAACAGGGCTTGTGCACAGGTCCCTGAGAGATACACCTTAACGGTAAAAAAAAAAAAAATTATTAAAATACACTTTTAAAAGGTTAGACAATTTCATTCAAAATCTGCCACCCAGATCCAACTGCTGAAAAGATTTTGGTGAATATCTTTGGAAAAGTATGTCTACTGTTTTACAATACACATTTAATTTCTGTGTATAATACACGCATTTATTTAAATAGAAGAGCGGGATCCTGTTACACATACTGCTTTGTAATCTGCTTATAGTATGTGATGGACATTTTCCATATCATGAAATATTATTTTGCAGTGCAGTATTTATTTATTTATTTTTTGAGACAGGGAGTCTTGCTCCTTCACCCAGGCTGGAGTGCAGTGGCATGATCTTGGCTCACTGCATCCTCTGCCTCCCAGGTTCAAGCGATTCTCCTGTCTCAGCCTCCTGAGTAGCTGGGATTACAGGCACCTGCCACCAGGCCGGCTAATTTTTGTATTTTTAGTAGAGGTGGGTTTTCACCATGTTGGCCAGGCTGGTCTCGAACTCCTGACCTCAGGTGATCCACCCACCTTGGCCTCCTGCAGTGCTGGGATTATAGGTTTGAGCCACTGCGCCCAGCCCAACGCAGTAGTTAATGGTTGCACATTCTCTAACTTTTGTTGGGCAGGTGCTCCTTCCACTGAAACCTGCCGCAGTTTTCACTCTGCATCATGGTGGAGCTGCTTTTTGGGCAGGGAAGGAAACAAAGAGGAGGGATGAGCACTATTTCCATTTGGGCCCCACAGAAGTTCTGAAAGAAGTTGGCTCCCCCAGTGCCAGTGAGAAGAAAAGAAATATTAGGAGCTAAGAAATCTGGCCAAGCACAGTGGCTCACGTCTATAATCCCAGCACTTTGGGAGGATGAGGTGGGAGGATCACTTGACACCAGGAGTTTGTGACCAGCCTAGGCAACACAGTGAGACCCAATCTCTACAAAATAATAATAAATTAGCTGGGAGTGGTGCTGCACACCTGTAATCCCAGCTACTTGGGAGGCTAAGGCAGGAGGATCCCTTGAGCCCAGAAGTTTGAGGTTATGGTGAGCTGTGGTGGTGCCACTGTACTCCAGCCTGGGCAACAGAGCAAGACTCTGTCTCAAAACAACAGCAAAGAAGTCTGGCTTCCTCCTTTACCCCGAGCCTCAGAGAGGAGTTTAAGTCAGAGACAGAGCTTAGCACAAAACCAAACAGGATGAACGTGGGGAGCTCGCCTGCCTCCCTCCAACCAGAAATTCCCTAGGGGCTGCTCTCAGCTGGAAGGAAGGAAGGCAAGCCAGTTCTGAGTTGAATCTGACAATTCACAGTCAAGTGTGATTGACAAATACACATTCCCTAAATAGTGCCCAAGGTATGTTGCTTTTGAAAGGGGATATTTTCACTCCAGGGAATCCATAATTGGTTGAGTTTTGGGAAAGATAAGGTGATCTAGTTGCTCACTGCATCTTCCCTGGCTAACCCAAAGTTTGAAGGCCTGCTACTGCTCCATCACAGTAACAGTAAGGGCTGAATGTGGGGATACAGAAAGCTCCTCCAGGAAAACAAAAATGAGAAGGATCTGTTTTCTTCCAAGACCGTATTGCCAAGAGAAATGCACCAATGTCAGCCCCATAAGGCACAACATGGGCATTAACCTTGAGCCAGACAGTGGGGTTTGAACTCCAGTCCACCACTTGCCAGTATAAGTGGCCTTGCGCAACTCACTCAGCCCATTTGAGTCCCGAAAGGGTACTGATATAACCTTCCTGGTAGGGATGTTAAAGATGTAAATGATAAAAGCACATGAACCCTTAGCAGGGTGCCCGGTGTGCAGCAGGGGCTCAGCATGGTTGTCCCTGAGCATGTAGGACTGACCAGAGAGAAATGATCAGACCCTGGTCAGAGACCAGGACGTGCTTCTCAACAGAGATAGGCCTTGATCTTTGGAGGGGTTCTGATGACACAGGTGGGGTGGGTAAGACTTCACAGAAATGGCACAGCCGCACCAAAGAACAGAGAGTGAGTTGTACAGGGAAACACTGGCCTCGAGCTTTGTGTTTGGTTGGGGATCGAGTAGAAGCCAAGCCAGGAAATGAGGGCCTCAGATGCTGGTCCAAAGAGACTGTGCCCAGTTTACTAAAGAAATGTTGAAATACCAGAGGCTCTGAGCACAGGCTCAAAGGGCTGGCGTCCTTGGGTAGGAGTAACCAGGCAGACGGGGTGGGAGGAAGATAAGATGGATGTGGGGGTCACAGGAGGCTGCGGTGGAAATATGGGCAGGTGGTGGCCAGGGTATGGTGGATGGAAAGAAGTGTGTGGAGGAGGGATAGGCAGGGAGGTCTGGGCTGGCCTCACAGCTTGCGGCAGGAGAGCCCTCACTCGCTTGGCGTAATACTCTGCTGTCACTCTGTTGAAACTCTGAATCGGCTTTGAACAAGAAGCCCTACAATTCTGACCCGGTTCTCTCAAATTCTGTGACCAGCCTTGAGAGAGAGACCAACAAAATATTTGGCTATGAAGTGGGGCAGAGGAGAGAAAGAACTGAAAAAGCTGTGGGGAATTTAGGTGTCAGAAAGGAGATAAGAAGTAAGATGGTGTTTGGGAGACAACACACCGCGTGTGATAGGACAGCCATGTTGGGAGACCCGCGATAATGCTTTGGGAATTCGATCTTACAGCTCAGTAAAGAACTTTGAGCAATTTATTTATTCAGAAATTATATCATCTTCTGGCTGGGCACGGTGGCTCACGTCTGTGATCCCAGCACTTTGGGAGACTGAGGTGGGTGGATCACTTGAGGTCAGGAGTTTGAGACCATCCTGACCAACATGGTGAAACCCCATCTCTACTAAAAATACAGAAATTAGCTGGGCGTGGTGGTGAGTGCCTGTAATCCCAGCTACTCAGGAGGCTGAGGCAGGAGGATTGCTTGAATCTGGGAGGCAGAGGTTGCAGGGACCCGAGATCACACCACTGCACTCCAGCCTGGGCGACTCTGTTTCAAAAAAAAAAAAGAAAGAAATTTCACTTTATTTTAATGAAATAAAATACATTACTTCTGTAATTTAAATAATGAAATTAATAAAATTGTTAATTCAATAATAATACATGAAACTTCAGCAGTGGGAACAAGAAATAAATGTTTGAAAGGATCAAGAACCAAATCTGGAAGACCATTGTTAAGGACAAAACTGTGTCCCTTCAGCCAGGCCTGGTGGCTCACACCAGTAACCCCAGCACCTTGGGAGGCAGAGGTGGGAGGATCACTTGAAGCCAGGAGGTTGAGACCAGCCTGGGTAACACAGCGAGACCCCCATCTCTACAAATAATGAAAATAAATCAGTAAACAAACAAATAAATAAATAGATTTTGTCCCCCTCCCTCCCAAAATTCATATGTTCAAGTCCTAACCCCTAGTACCTCAGAATGTGACTATATATTTGGAGATAAGGTCGTTACAGAGGTGATTAAGTTAAAATGAGGTCATTAGGGATGGCCCTAATCCAATATGACTGCTGTCCTTAGACGAGGAGATCAGGACACAGGCACACACTGAGGGAGGACCGTGGACACAAAGGGAGAAGCCCATATCTACAAGCGGAGAGAGGCCTCAGAAGGAAGGGGCTGGGTGCGGTGGCTCACACATGTAATCCCAGCACTTTGGGAGGCCGAAGTGGGAGGATTACTTAAGGTCAGGAGTTCGAGACCAGCCTGGCCAACATGGTGAAACCCCCTCTCTACCAAAAACACAAAAATTAACCAAGCATGGTGGCTCATGCCTGTAATCCTAGCTACTCAGGAGGCCGAGGCAGGAGAATCGCTTGAACCCAGGAGGCAGACGCTGCAGTGAGCCGAGATGATGTCATTGCACTCCAGCCTGAGCAACAGAGCGAGACTCCATCTCAAAAAAAGAGAAGGAACCAGCTCTGCCAACACCTTGATCTCAGACTTCCAGCCTCCAGAGCTTTGAGAAAGTGGATTCTTGTTGTTTAAACCCCCAGTCATGGTACCTTGTATTAGCAGCCCTGAAAGACTGACACAACCATCTTCCTTAAGAAGAACAGGAATAGGTGGAAGAGTTCTCAGAGACAGCACAGAAGCATCAGAGAGGTGGTGGGAGAAGCAGGAAGTAGAGTCACAGAAGCAAAGTGCATCCCCCCAGTGACGGGTGGCTGCCAGTGTAAATCACTAGGCAAGAGGTCAGTGAGGACTCGGGGCTGACAGAAAGCTGCTGGGTTTTGACATCAGGAAGTTGCTGGTGATCTTTCGGAGGATGATGTCATTGGTGCAGTGGGGTGCAGGGAGCCAGGTGTGTTAGGTCAGGGAGAGACACACAAAATGGTCTGGGGTGGTGATTCCTTTCTTTCAAGAAGTTTCCGGGATGAGATAGGATAGTAGCTTGAGGGGAAGGCAGAATCAAGGGAAGGATTTTGTTAGAGTAGGATATCCCTGAGTCAGTCTAGCTGGAGAAACTCCCTAAGAAAGGGAGCCCAGCCCTGGCCTGTGCTATCCAATGTGCCTTTGTTAAATGAGCCAGGAGCACCATGTGAAGTGGCTCATACTTGTAATCCCAACTCTGGGAAGTCGAGGTGGTAGGATTGTTTGAGCCTAGGAGTTCCAGACCAGCCTGGGCAACATGGCAAAAACTCCATCTCTGCAAAAAATACAAACATAATTAGCCAGGTGCTGTGGCAAGCACCTGTGGTCCCAGCTACTTGGGAGGCTGAGGTGGGAGGATCACTTGAGCCCCAGCAGTCGAGGCTGCGATGAGCCGTGATCATGCCACTGCACTCCAGCCTGGACAACACAGTGTGACCCTGTCTCAAGAAAAAAAAGAGTAAGAAAGACCAGGGGAAGGATGCGAGTCCCAGGTGGACAGCAAACCCACAGCACCCACTCGGCACGACACCTGGGGGAAAAGGGCTCTGTGTACTGTGCCTAGTTCCGGGGCAGAGAGGCCCAGCACAGGCTGTTTCTCCTTCTTTAGCTCCACCGGGTTCCTGCTACATTTCCTCTGATCTTGACCCCTTTGTAATTCCCCTTGCGGAATCTGGAGGGAGGGGTGGGACTGTCCCCGTCTTCTCAGTTCCTAGCACATGGGCTCCAGCATCTGTTACTCAGGGGCTTCAGCGCAGCAGAGGAGAGGCAGCCCGTTTTGAAGCCGGAAGTGAGACCCTCTTCCAGACCTGAGATAGGCAGGGCTCCTGTGCTCACAGGGGCTCAGAGATGCCCTCTGCCCTTCCTCACTCCTGGGCATGACACTGAGCTCTTTCATTGCCCTCCCAGTCCCAGGCCCCAGGCTGCCACCTTGTTTTCTTGGGAGATGGATGCTGGTTCTCCAGACACCCCCAGCCTCAGCAGCATTATTCTCCTTAGCCAGTAGTTTTCAAACTTATAGAAATGGCCAGGCCGGGCATGGTGGCTTATGCCTGTAATCCCAGCACTTGGGAGGCCGAGGCAGGCGATCACCTGAGGTCAGGAGTTCAAGACCATCCTGGCCAACATGGTGAAACCCCATCTCTACTAAAAATACAAAAATTAGCCAGGCATGGTGGCATATGCCTGTAGTCCCAGCTACTTGGGAGGCTGAGGTAGGAGAATAGCTTGAACCCGGGAGGCAGAGGTTGCAGTGAGGTGATATTGTGCTATTGTACTCCAGCCTGGACAACAAGAGTGAAACTCTGTCTCACCAAAAACAAAAACAAAACAAACAAACAAAAAGGCTAAACCCATCTTTCTTATAAATAATGCATTACAGAAATCCCTAAGATAGCAAATGGCTAAAGGTGCATTTTATTAGTGCACATTTCCATTACAACATCAAATGTATTGTACTCACACATCATAAAGACAAGCAAGGCGAATTACAGGTGTTTATAAATGGAAAAGATAGAAATTGGTGTTATGGGAAACAGATCATTGTAATATAATGGTCAACTATAGAGCAGAATTTGCACCCAGGTCTCTCTGCTTGCACATTACCTCCAAGTAATACCACGAGAGGAAAGGCTATCAAATCAGACTCGCAGTTGACAATCACCATGATGAACACGGATCCAAAGATAGGACCTGAAGCCTGGCCGAGTCTGCGAGGGAGTCAGTCATCCTTCCTGGCCATTTTGCTTACCATTTGTTGCTGAGAGTGAATGGGTGGACTAATCATTGTGGGACCGATTTGTTGATAAGATTAGTCAGCCCCACCAAAGGTCAAATTTCTATGGAGAATACAGTTGCAAAATGGAGTTGCTTTGTTTTTAAACTACAAAATCCACATTGATAATCACATCAATGAAAAGGCAAACATATTTCCCTCTGGATTCTTGTCATGGGACAAGAATACATTTTCCAGACGGATCCTGTTTGCAGTGAACCCAACTGGGGAAAATACCGATTGTCCATCTGACCTTCAAATCAAGGAAAAACAGCAAAAGTGTATCTCACTTAGTGTGACTGCATTGCTAGGAGTTTCTCAGAGCTTGGTGAGGTTTCACATAATGCGTCAATCACAGTAGGAAAATAAAAGTACGACATAATCAGATTGTTGAAGTGTTGTAAGGGGAATGGGTGGGGGAATTTATGCGGTTTTAAAAATAGGAAGTTCTACCCTAGAGTGTATCATTTCTGAAGTGAAGGAAGTTCCGATAGGCTATTAGAAGAGCCTGCACCATAGCAATTGGATGGTGTGTTTTCAACACATTTCATGATAGTAAACACATGGCTTTTCACTAAATCCTACAGTTTGGATGTAAAGTGACTAAAATACACTTCAAGATTGGCTGCTTTAAGATTGCGTTAAGCCAAAGAGAAACTCTTGGTTAGTTTTGTGAAAGACAAGATTGGTTGCATATCAGGATTTTTTTTTCATTTAGAATGCAGGTTGTCAAATGTTTTAAACTCAGGGGAGGGGAATGGCAACACAGCAACACTGGTTATCAAACAGGAAAGCAGGCATGGCTAGAATGATGACAGGAAACAGCTTATTAGGAAGAGAAACTCTCAAGGTCATAAAAAGCACCAAAGTGCTCTCTGGCTTCAGGTGTCTTCTTGCCCAGGTCATAATGAAACAGGCTCAAATTAGCCTGAGTCAAGAAGCTCAGCCGATGTGTGGAGAGACGCCCTGCACAAATGTCTGCTGCACTGCAGGCTGCTCACACAGCCGATCTCACCTGGAATGGCTCCAGTGTCCTCAGGCGCTAGGATCCTGCCGGGGAGTGGGAGAAGGCCTGAGTGGCCCCGTATCCTTCATGCAGGGCGGATCTTCACCTCAGAAGCTGTAAAGAAGCCTCTCAGAGCTCGGAAACTCCCCTAGACCGTGATACAGCAATTCCTTAGGAAGATAAGGGGCGGGGGGCTGCGGGGGGCGGGGGGCGGTGGGTGGCGGCGGGGGCGGGGAGAGGCTGGGCGGAGCAGGGACGAATAAAGATTGCACCATTATCTCAGCCAAATGCTTAAGAAGAGATTGGGTCATACCTTGTGTTTCCATTCAAAGCTAGCGTGCTGATGACTAAAGTTTGGCAATTACACGTTGTCCGCTGTCACATCAGCGCTATCAAAAGTGGAGCTTGCCAAAGGGTAGGGGGCGGTGATAAAGGCCATGGACTCTGGAGCCACACTGCCTGGTTTGAATCCTGGTACCTCTCCTCACAGGTTGTTGAGCTGGGCAAGTCATTCTCCTGGCTGTGCCTTGGTTTCCTCCTCTGAAGAAAAGGGGGAAGTCATGGAGAGGGTCCTTGTGAGTTATCACTTGTAAAGGCTATGAAAGAGGCCACTAGGAGAGCCCAAGGGTCTCTGTGTGGTTCAGCCCAACACACATCCACGTATCTGGCACTGGCTGGCAGGGTTGGCAGGACCCTCCCAAGGAGTCCAGCTTGGGACCAGGCACGCACACCCATGCCCCTTGACATACTCTTCTATCTTCATTTAAAATTTAAAATGCAGGTTTTCAAACTTATAAAAACTCACTTGATACTGACAGGGGAATGACAACATAGCCACACTGGTTATCAACAGCACAGGAAAGCAGGCAAGGGTGGAATGATGCTGTCAGTCACTGGAGCCAGTTGTCTCCTGGCTTGCTTTCTCCACCCTTTGATTCTGTTTTGAGCTCCCCACACCCCTCTCCCTGCCCAGCTCTTCTCTGGAAGAGCTCCTCAAGAGCTACTCTAAGGCCCCTCCTGTCTCTCTTTTCTACTCGCATTAAGCTACTTCATGCAACTCACAGGGCCCACAGCCAGCCACACCAGGGCTCACACGGTACACCTGCCGCTCTGACCTCTGCTGAGCTCCAGGCCCCGGCATCAGCCTCACACTGCAAGGGTCCCCTAGGGTGCCTCAGAGGCACTGCAAACCCAGGGAGTGGAAAGGCCAGCTCATGCCTTTTGTACCCACGTGTGGCCCTCCTCTGGGGCAGCCAGGGTCAAGGATCAGCACAGCCATCCATGCAGACCTGGTGAGCACCTACACTATCCTTTCCTTATTCGGTGGCTCCATAAACCCCATCAGCTCTGCCTCCAAAGCACCCTCCCCCCTTTTTTTTTAAATGGAGTCTCGCCCTGTCACCCATCCTGGAATGCAGTGGTACGATCTCGGTTCACTGCAACCTCTGCCTCCTGGGTTCAAGCGATTCTCCTGCCCCAGCCTCCCAAGTAGCTGGGATTACAGGCGTGTGCCACCATGTCCAGCTAATTTTTGTATTTTTAGTAGAGACAGGGTTTCACTATGTTGGTCAGGCTGGTCTCGAGCTCTTGACCTAGTGATCCGCCCGCCTCAGCCTCCCAAAGTGCTGGGATTACAGGCGTGAGCCACTGAGCACCTTTCAAACAAATCTCCCAGCCAGGTGCCGTGGCTCCCGCCTGTAATTTCAGCACTTCAGGAGGCCAAGGCGGGCGGATCATCTGAGGTCAGAAGTTGGAGACCAGACTGGCCAACATAGTGAAACCCCATCTCTACAAAAAATTCAAAAATTAGCCCGGTGTGGTGGCGTGTGCCTGTAATCCCAGCTACTCAGGAGGCTGAAGCAGGATAATTGCTTGAACCTAGGAGGTGGAGGTTGCAGTGAGCTGAGATAGCACCACTGCACTCCAGCCTGGATGACAGAGCAAGACTCCGCCTAAAAAAAAAAAAAAAAAAAAAACCCAAATAAATCTCTCAAATATCTGCGTATTGCTCTCCCTCCTCACCAGGGTGGCCCAGGCCCATTCTCTGGCTCAGCTGTTGCCTCTGACTTTTCTGTCTATATGTTCAACATAAAATATAGTTGAGGAAAAGGCTAACAAGCACACTGATAAATAAGTCAGATCGTTTTAGATAATAAGTACCACGAAGAAAAATACACCCAGATAATCGATTGGAGAGTGACTGAGAAGGTGGCTGGGGAAGGCTCTGTGTGGAGGTCATGCTGAGGATGGTGAGGAAGGGGACTCCAGGTCTGCCTCAAAACCACAGGTCCTGAGATGGGAGCACAAGTTTCAGTGGTCGGATGATTACAGGCTGGAGATAAGGGGTTGAGTGGTAGGGGAGGTGGAGCTCGCAAGGGCTGGCTCCTATGTGGTTTTGGAGGCCTTGGGGAGGACTTCAAGTTTTATTCCAAATGCAATGGAAAGCCACTGATGACTTTTTTTTTTCAGGGTTTCGGGGACAGAGTTTCGCTCTTCTTGCCCGGGCTGGGGTGCAATGGCGAGATCTCGACTCACTGCAACCTCTGCCTCCTGGGTTCAAGTGATTCTCCTGCCTCAGCCTCCCAAGAAGCTGGGATTAGAGGCATGAGCCACCATGCCTGGCTAATTTTGTATTTTTAGTAGAGACGGGTTTCTCCATGTTAGTCAGGCTGGTCTCGATCTCCCGACCCCAGGTGATCCACCGGCCTCAGCCTCCCAAAGTGCTGGGATTATAGGCATGAGCCAACCATGCCACTGATGACTTCTAAGCAGATAAGTGATATGGTTTGAGCATGTTTTTTTTTTTTTTTTTTTTTTTTTTTTTTTGAGATGGAGTCTCACTCTGTCGCCCAGGCTGGAGTGCAGTGGCGCAGTCTCGGCTCACTGCAAGCTCCGCCTCCCGGGTTCACGCCATTCTCCCGTCTCAGCCTCTCCGAGTAGCTGGGACTACAGGCGCCCGCCACCACGCCCGGCTAATTTTTTGTAGTTTTAGTAGAGACGGGGTTTCACCGTGGTCTCGATCTCCTGACCTCGTGATCCGCCCGCCTCGGCCTCCCAAAGTGCTGGGATTACAAGCGTGAGCCACCGCGCCCAGCCTGAGCATGTTTTTTTAAGAAATTATCTCTTCTGGGCAGGCGCGGTGGCTCACACCTGTGATCCCAACATTTTGTGAGGCCGAGGTGGGTGGATCGTTTGAGCTCAGAAGTTCAAGACCAGCCTGGGCAACTTGGTGAAACCCTATCTCTACCAAAAATACAAAAAAATTAGCCAGGTGTGGTGGTGTGCGCCTGTAGTCCCAGCTACTCAGGATTACAGTAGGTAGCTAGTCAGACATGAGCAGGGCAGGAGAGGGCTCCTCTGACCCCACCAGGAATGTCAGGTGACCATCAGGTGATGTTCAAGGTTGTTAACTGTCTCTCTAAAATAATAATTGGTTGTAGCCAGTGCCAGGGAAAGGCAGTCTCCCAGTAGATAGGAAACATCTGAAACTGGTGATTAGCCGCTTCCTGATAAGATCTCAGGAGTTGATCGAGTGGGCTCAAGCATGCACATTAACTGGCATATGAGCATCTAGGGACATTGGACTTGCATGGGAAGAATGCCTCAAGTGAACATGCGTGCAACTCCAGTAAATACAGTGTGCATGCGGCCCCTCCAAGTGCTGTCAGGCCACTACACATGCGGACAGCCCATCCCAAACGAAGAATCAGGGGAGAAGGAACGCAGGCCCCTGGAAGTATGCCAGCATATAAAACCCCAAGTCAAAGGTCAAATAGCACACTTGATTTCTCAAGTCGTCCGCTTGGCCCTCCTCCAAATTTTACTTCCTTTCATTCCTGCTCGAAAGCTCTTTAATAAACTTTCACTCCTGCTCTAAAACTTGCCTCAGTCTTTCCTTCTGCTTTATGCCTCCTTGGTTGAATTCTTTCTTCGGAGGAGACAAGAACTGAGGTTGCTGCAGACCTGTTTGGATTCGCTGCTGGTAACAGGGAGGCTGAGATGGGAGGACCGCTGGAGCCAGGGAAGTTGAGGCTGCAGTGAACCATGATCACACCACTGCACTCCAGCCTGGGTTACAGAGCAAGACCCTGCGCCCCCAACCCCAACAAAAAAAACAAACAAACATCTCTTCCTTTCTTCATTCAGAATGTGACTATACTGAGAACTCACAAAGATGCCAGGTGGTGGGCGAATTGCTGGGGACACAAAGCCATGTCAAACATAGACTAAACCCAGAGGAAGGACGCGTCCACCCCGCATGATTCTGCATTCAATAGAGTGTTAGGCACATATAGACACTCAGTTAATGTTTGTTCACAAAATAAATGAATGACGACCCCTGAAATCCAGCCTCAATCAATAAGGCTGATCTCAAAGGCCAGCTGGCCAGTGATTGCATGACTGTCCAACACACACCCACAGGCCAGAAACCTAGGGGTATCTTGACTTTCCTTTTCCCCAAGTGGCTTGTCACCAAATCCAGTTCACTTTATCACCTAAGCATCTCTCAAATCTGTTCACCTGGTATTCTTAGGAGGTAACAAGCTGAGCCTCTCCACGCCGTGGCTGAGTGGCCACTATCTGTGACCCCTAAATCCAGGCTCTGTTGGTTTAAAACCTGAAGACCATCTACACCTGCCTATGTCAGGGGCTCAGGTCTGTCTTTCTGGAGGGTGTGGTCTGGTGAACACGTCCAGGAGACTTGGACCTATGACTTGTGGCTTTTCATACACCAGTCAGTTACCTAATGTCTCTGGGTTTGCTTGAGCTTATTGGTGGGTTTGCTTGAGCTTATTGGTAAAGTGGGTGTGATGGTAACCACCTGATCTCCTTCATGTTGGGATAAAGTGGGTTGCATCTCTTTGAGAGTCAGAAAACATCACGCACATGGGTAAACATGAAGGATCATTGTGACTGGAGCTGGGAGTCCAACAGGCAAAAGGAGCCTCAGTCGCGGTGGAGAAACCGGTGAAGCTGGAGTGATTTTTTTCTGCCTGACTGGAGAGCACTCAGTCCTCCCCGTTTCCTGCAGCCCTGTTGGTGAGCCTGGTAAGAGTCCCCACCCTGCAGAGACTCACAGCACAGCTGGAGCTGCAGCAGTGACGCTTCAGGCACCCGGACTTCAAAGCGTTATTGCTTGCCTCCCTTTTATTCCCAGAGATTCTATCTTTTGCCCTCAAATCCAAAGTTGTCATCTCCACTCACAGGAGAGGTTAAGGTCTGTCTTGGAGCCACTGACTCTGGGTTCACACAGAAGAGAAGTTCTGGGAAGAGGCATCCTGAAAGCACCCCAAATCCTGAGACCTCAGGCCCTACTTTGTTCACCCAACCAGGTGATTGAGTGTCTGGGCAGGTGAAAACTTCCCAAGAAGCAGACCACCCTAGAGACTTTCTCTTAGTACCCAGAATCCGATACGTGTAGAGTGAAGCCGCATTCCACGAAAAGGCCGTCATCTTGGTGTATGCGGCCGTGCTGCCTTCGAGCCTGCCCCTGGCTGGCATTTGTCCACTCCAGAGCACGCTGTTCTCCTCCCCACTCACTCTCTGCCCTGCACTGGCACCCATGCAGTTTTTTCACTTATTTTTCTTTTAGATTTTCAAAGGGCACAAGCTGTGCATCTTCTGACCTTCCTCTGAGTCACCACATTCTAGCCCATTTGTGCACTTGAGCTCTCAGCTACGCATTACATAGTTCTTGTCTAAACCACGGCATGTGGGGGCTGAGAGGGAATACAGCATTTGGTCGGCATCTATTCAGTGTTTTCCAGCACTTTTACCTCCTGTGTCTCTGACCCTCAGGTCCTGAGAACATAGTCCCCCCTTTTTACAGATAAGAAGCAGAACTTCACCACAGAGAGCTTGGGCAACATCCCCAGGACAGCCCTGGGCTGAGATGCGAACTCAGTTTCTCAGGGAAAAGATAGGTGAGTTATTTTGTTTATGAAGATTTTTAGCTTTTTCTTTTTTTTTTTCCTTTTGGTAGAGACAAGGTCTCACTATGTTGTCCAGGCTGGTCTCAAACTCCTGGCCTCAAGTGATCCTTCCACCTCAGCCTCCCAAAGTGCTGGGATTACAGGCATGAGCCACCACGACCGTCTTTTTGCCTTTGTTTACAACTCATAAGCTATTGGGATAAGATGGTTCAGTTAAGTTTTCTTGGCAACATTTTACCTCTCAGCTTCTACTATTTTCTACTTCCCTGGGCATGCCCTATTCCTTGTTCAAGAATTGTCAGGCTGTATCCTGTTTCAATAAGTTCCCTTATTAGCTCTGATCCAGATTCTCTGTGGCCAGCTGCTGCAATCTCTAAGATAATGCAAACAATACTTACTTCTGTTCTCACTTGCTGATCTTTTTTAAAAACTTTTTTCATGGAAACAAGAGTCGGTTTTCACAGGTGGGGAGCTGTGGCCTTTCTCGCCTGAGGCTTGCATCTGCTGGCAGAAAGGCAATAGACAATGCCGCACAGCTGGCGCCGTTCCAAGCAGCTCCATGAGCGTTCACGCACATTAGGAGCAGTCCTGGGCACCAGCACACTGTGACCCATGTGACACGCTCTCGCAGCTGGCTTGCTAGCAGCCCCATACTGGAAGCTACTCAAATGTCCATCAGCTGTAGGATGGATAAATAAATGGCGGTGTATTCACATAATGGAATACCAGCCAACAGAGAGAAGGAACTGTCTGTAACTACAGGCAGCAATATGGATGGACGGCACAGACATAAGTGTGTGAAAGAAGCCAGGCACAAAAGGAAACAGACTGCGTGATTCCATTTCCACAAAGTATAAAACCAGGCAAAACTTATCTATGGTGTTAGAATTAGAATATTGGTTACCTTGGGGGGTCAGCAGTGACTGAAAGGGAGAATGAGGGGGCTTGTAGGGTGCTGGTTGTGTTCTGGTTAAACAGGTGTGCTTGGTTTGTGAAAATCCATTGAGCTGGACATCTATGATATATGCATTTTTCTGGATATCTATTATTATTATTATTATTTTGAGATGGAGTCTTGCTCTGTCGCCCAGGTTGGAGTGCAATGGTGCAATCTTGGCTCACTGGAACCTCCACCTCCCAGGTTCAAGCGATTCTCCTGCCTCAGCCTCTCGAGTAGCTGGGACTACAGGTGCGTGCCACCAAGCTTGGCTAATTTTTGTATTTTTAGTAGAGATGGGGCTTTGCCATGTTGGCCAGGCTGGTCTTAAATGCCCGACCTCAGGTGATCTGCTGGCCTCGGCCTCCCAGAGTGCTGGCATTACAGGCATGAGCCACTGCGCACCCAGCTATATGTCTATTATTTTCAATGAAAATTAAAAATGAAACGAAACTTACGGAGGCAGCTTTGTCCAGGAGCATTCTGATGTCTCCATTTCTTAGTGGTGGCCAACCTGGGACAATTCATAGGCATTTCTTCCAAGACAAAGGGATCCCTAGGGAAATAACAGGTGGCCATCTATGACTTACTTTATCTTGCATAAAAAAATCTTTGAAATATTAGACACAGGAATCACACCTTATCCTGTGAATGTTCTATGACAGTTCTATTTTTTAATTGAACTTACCTTAGGTAGGCAAAAGTGCATTTGATCCATGCCTGATTGCTGGCACAAGGTCTTGCTTAAGCCCTTGTGACTAGATCTTGTATTATAGAAATGCAATTTTCACTGGAGAAAAAGAGATGGAGATCCTGCAGTACCGTTTCCTTCCAAAATTTGTAATAATTCTTGATGAAGCATGTTATTTCTTTTAAAAACAGGAAAGGATCTTTCAGTATCCTCTAGGAGTAGCTTATTGGCAGCAGCTTTGAGTGAAGAACAAATCAGAAGGGGTCGTTAAAACCCAAACATTTTCCGAACACCAACTAGCTATCTCATGTCAGGTCTCTGAAATGAAATTTCATTGCTCTTGGATACTGTTGTAGTACTTTTCAGGTGACTGAATGAAAAATCAAAGCTTCCATTTTGTGGTTTTGAAATATACGGTGTTACTGAAATATAGCTTTAATTCAAGACCTATAGGATGAGTCACTTCTATGGTTGTTTCCAGCAAGGAATTTGAATTTCACCTTAACTCTCATATTGATGTAATATTTAATTGATATATTCTAATAATGTGCTTGCAAAATTTTCCCCAACACAACTCAGAGTCACAGCCATCTTCTACAATACTTTAAGACATTTTCTCTTTAGAGTCCACCTTCGAAGGCTGCTGGGACACAGCTCACATTTACAGGAGGCTCTTGCAGGAGCCAAGCTCAGTTTGCCTTTTGTTGCATTCAAGTCTCCAAGCTCGTGATCCTGAGTTACGGCCTGCCTTTAAAATAAACCATCTCTTCGGTGCTGTGTTAACCTCTCAAAATGTATTCCTGTCAAAGCCATCACATGCTTACCTTAAAAATCACACGTCCTCAGCCTCTGTCAATCTCCCATGTGAATTTCAGGCTGGCATTTGGAAGTATTTGATAAGGTGGCTGTTCCGGTGTTCATCATTAACTGCAGAGCTGAAGAAAGAAACAAAGACCACAAGCTCAGATCACCACATGCTTCAGTGAAACTTCTGAAGCCATGACCAACCTGGAAATCTGATGATTAGCATCAGGCACAGAGGGGAAGAGAAACAGGAAGCTTTGGGAAAACGAATAACTGAACCAAGTGAGAGGTGGCCCAGCTCTGTTTAATCCTTTGTAAGAAACAATACACACATGGGTCCAGAGTCCAGGAGGCCTCCATGTTATCTGTCTATTTCTATTTATTTATTTATTTTAAGACAGGGTCTTGCTCTGCCACTCAGGCTGGAGTGCAGTGGTATGATCATAACCCACTGCAGCCTTGATCTCCCACCTCGCCCTGACTCAGCCTCCCGGATAGCTGGGGCTACAGGTGTGTGCCACCACATCCAGCTAATTTTTTTTTTTTTTTTTTGAGACGGAGTCTCACCTGTCGCCCAGGCTGGAGTGCAGTGGTGCGATCTCAGCTCACCGCAAGCTCTCTCTCCCGGGTTCACACCATTCTCCTGCCTCAGCCTCTCTAGCAGCTGGGACTACAGGTGCCTGCCACCACGCCCGGCTAATTTTTTGTATTTTTAGTAGAGACGGGGTTTCTCCATGTGAGCCAGGATGGTCTCAATCTCCTGACCTCGTGATCCGCCCGCCTCGGCCTCCCAAAGTGCTGGGATTACAGGAGTGAGCCACCGCGCCTGGCCTTTTTAAATTTTTTATTAGAGACAAGGTCTCACTGTGTGTGCCCAGGCTGGTCTCTCTGAGCTCAAGCTATCCTCCTGCCTCAGCCTCCCAAAGTGCCAGGATTACAGGTGTGAGCCACTGGGCCTGGCCCATCAGTCTATTTATTTCAAGATTTACTTTCTCTAAAAAACAGAAATATAAATTCCTAGGTGTGTGTCTCAGTGCCTGAGCAGGTGCTTTCTGCCATTTTGAGAGGAAACAGCAAGTTGTGTCCATGAAAGATGGGCCCGTTGGCAATGTTGTCCGTGTGGATTCTGGGGATGGTGGAGGCGGGGTCTGACTGTGCATGTGGGGGCCTAGGGCAGGTGGCACCCATGCCACACCTGGAGGCCTGAGGTCCTTCCAACCTAAGCAATTGGATGGATGGGAGTTGGAAAGGGTTCAGTGAGAGTGCTGGCTTTGCTGTTGCTGCTGCTGTTTTTAATGCATGGCTACAGCATTTGCTCCTGACATCTCAAGTTGGGGGATGTGAATCTGGGATTCTCTCCCAGCCACTTTTGGCTCCCCATGGGGAATCCCTTCACATCTCATTAGACCTGCCTGCTGCCATCTGGATCAAGTCGACCTTGATCCCAATCAGGCGGGAGGAGGTAGGTGAGCAGAGGGAGGTGCGTGATGCTGCTCTTTGCAAAGAAGCAGGCCTGCCTGTGTCCCAAGAGCAAAGAGGCAAAGAGCTGGGACTTAAAGTGCAGTTGGCCTGAATTCAAAGCCCAGCTCTGCTGTTTACTGCATCATTTTGGGCAAGCTACTCAACCTCTCTGCATCCTAGTTTCCTCGCTCATGAAGTGAAGTCGCCAAAACTTATTTCAAGAGTTGCTGTGAGGTTTAAATGGGGGAGAGAGAGGCAAACAATTACCCAGAACCTAGCACGTGGTCAGGCCTCAGGAAATGTTGCCTTAAAAAACTCCTTGATGCTGCCCAAGGTGCTCCCCTCAGGTTCAGGTTTGCACCTTCTTTACTGCTTCAGTGTTTTCTTTTTCTTTTCTTTCTTTCTTTCTTTATCTTCTTTTTTTTTTTTTTTTTTTTTTTTTTTTTGAGACAGAGTTTCACTCTGTTGTCCACGCTGGAGTACAGTGGCAAGATCTTGGTTCACTGCAATGTCCGCCTCCCAGATTCAAGAGATTCTTCTGCCACAGCCTCACAAGTAGCTGGGATTACAGGCACCCGCCACCACATCCGGCTCACTTTTGTATTTTTATTAGAGACGGAGTCTTGCTATGTTGGCCAGGCTGGTCTCGAACTCCTGGCCTCAAGTGATCCCCCTGCCTCGGCCTCCCACAGTGCTGGGACTACAGGCGTGAGCCACCACGCCTGGCCCACTTCAGTGTTTCCTAATCATCAGACGTTGAGGTTGAAATGGGGTCTTGGCATCAGTCTAGCCCCCAACTCACCTGCTTTTGAACCTCTCTTTTCTGCATTGCTGGTGTGTGGCTGTTCATCCCTTCTAGGACTCAGCTAGGAAAGGGGATCCCAACAATTCACGAAGCAACCCCTTTTTGTTGTTCCTGGGTTCTGGAAGGGTTTTCCTTGCACTAAAGTGAAATCTGCCTCTTTTACAACTTCTACACATAATTTCGAGTTTCATCCTCTTTTCTTTCCTCTCTCTCTTCCACAAGACAGCCTTTCAAATTTTTGGAACAGCACTTTTCCCTTTTTTATCAAATTGTCACTTAAGCACTTTTTTTTTCTTTGCCTCAGGTTAAGTCTCCTGAAACTTAAGCATTTTTTATGCCAGTCATTGCTGAGCACTTTCTATAAGCCTGCACCAACCTATACATTCATGTTTCATGTGTTCACTTTCTTCCTTCCTGGCACCTCTTGGGGGAACCAACCCTCCTTACTCTCAGCGGCTTGGATGGGGCCAACCACCCTCACCCCACTTGCCGGTCCCAGAGGTAGGTAGGTGTGTGGCCCAGATCCTCGACCATCCTGGCTGCATTGATTGTTTTAGAAATTGGTAGGTGACCCCGCTGGACCACTCAAGGTTCTCCCGTAGAGGTTTGTAACAAGAGACATGACTTTTTCTTTGGGATCAGTATCTCTCTCTTTTTTTTTTTTTTGAGATGGAGTCTTGGTCAGTCATGCAGGCTGGAATGCAGTGGTGCGATCTTGGCTCACTGCAACCTCCGCCTCCTGGGTTCCAGTGATTCTCCTGCCTCAGGCTTCTGAGTAACTGGGATTACAGGTGCGTGCCACCACGCCCGGCTAATTTTTGTATTTTTAGTAGAGACGGGGTTTCACCATATTGTCCAGGCTCTCGAACTCCTGACCTCATGATTCACTCTACTTGGCCTCCCAAAGTGCTGGGATTACTGGCGTGAGCCACCACGCCGGGCCTGGGATCAGTATCTCTATGGAAGACAAATCTGTGGCCATCTTTACCAACATATCAGGGAAGCAGAATATACTGAACCCAGGATCCAACTATACCTGACTGAAACCACCAGGACTTGGACACCCTACTTACAGAGGCCTCTCCACACTCTCCTTTTTCATTGTTTTAAGCTAGTTTGAGTTGGTTTTCTGTCACTTGCAACTGAAGGAATTCTGATTTATTCAGACTGAAAGTTCCCCCAACAGGACTCAAGGGACTTGGTGTATGTTCCCTCCTCACTCTGGAGTCTCTCTTACAGATATCCAGTGCTGTGTCATTGTTGGCATAGAGAAGGGCTTTTCATTCTTAGCACCCCTTGAACCTCAGGGACAGGGGAAGAATCTGGATTTTTTCTTCCTAACTGCTTAAGTGGACTAATCTGGGTCAGGGTGTATTTCAACCAAATGTGAAATACGAAACCCAAGCAACAACCCACAAATCCTGTTTGCTGACCAGGCCAGAGTGAGAAAAACAGAAGTCAAGAGATAGAGCTGTCTTATGAGTAGAGAGACACCCATCAAAATCTGCAGCAGAAGGCAGGAATTCAGTCTCCTCTCACTGGCTCTGGCCAATAGGTTTTCTGCCAAACTGAAACCTGCAAGATTTTCTCAGGGGAGAGACCTGGTTTCATTTCATTTCATTTCATTTCATTTCATTTCATTTCATTTCATTTCATTTCATTATTTCATTATTTCATGTCATTTCATTTCATATTTCATTTCTTTATTTGTTTTGAGACACAGTTTCGCTCTTGTTGCCCAGGCTGGAGTGCAATGGTGCGATCTCAGCTCACTGCAACCTCCACCTCCCAGGTTCAAGCGATTCTCCTGCCTCAGCCTCCCAAGTAGCTGGGATTACAGGCATGCGCCACCACGCCCGGCTAATTTTGTATTTTTAGTAGAGATGGGGTTTCTCCATATTGGTCAGGCTGGTCTCAAACTCCCAACCTTAGGTGATCCGCCCACCTTGGCCTCCCAAGGTGCTGGGATTACAGGCATGAGCCACCACGCCCAGCCTTCTTTTATTTTATAAAAGGAAATTTATTTTAAAAGTGTAGAGGGAAATGCATAGCAAAATTTCTATAAGAGTCTAAGACACATACATTCACTGTGTTAGTTTGCAAAGGCTGCCATGCAGACTGGGGGTTTAAACAACAGAAATTTATTTTCTCATAGTCCTGGTGGAGGCTGGAAGTCCAAGATCAACGTGTGGGTAGGGTTGGTTTCTTCTGAGGCTTCTCCCCTTGGCTCGTAGATGGTCCCCTTCTCCTGTGTCTTCACCTGGCCTTCCTATATGTGTGTGGCCTAATCTCCTCTTCTTGTAAGGATGTCAGTCATTTTGGATAGGGCCCTCTCTCATGGTCTCATTTGGCCTTGATTACCTCCTCAAAGACCTACCTCCAAATGCAGTCACATCTGAGGTACTGTGGGCTAGAACTTCAACATACAAATTTTGGAGGGACCCAATTCAGCCCATAAAACTCAACAATAATAAACTTTTGGATGCTCCAGCCAACTATCAATTGTGCAATGTTTAGGAAATTTAGAATGCTTGATAGTCTTCATTTCTCTTAGAAATTGGATCAATAGGCTCCTTCTATCAATCTTGGAGAACATCATTGCTTCATCAGAGCAGATAAAAACAAAGGCAGGTAATGAACACCAAGCCGCAGAAGCAGCCCCAGGCAAGTCTGCTGAGAGAAAGAGGAAAGTCAATTCCCCTAACAGACTGGGCTCACCTTGGCGGAGAACTCAGTGGAATCCTAGACCTCACCCTTTCCCAGACTGATTACCCATGCTCCTTGGGGCTGGGATTGGATAAGGGTCTCAGAGGTTCACCTGAGCCACTCTTCCTTCATAAAGGTTCCTCTCCAGGGAGGCTCAGTGAGTTAAGTTCTAGGCACATTTACATTTGAAAAGCACTGGGGTGAAAGAATGAGGAAAGAAAAGGCACAGATCCTGTCTTTGATCTTTTGAAATAACTTGAAGATTTGGCAAATTGCCCAGATTAAAAAATAGATAATTAAATTATACACAACATCAACATACATTGCATATAACACAAGAGGTTATTTTTATTTGAAAAACTGCAGTTGGAAATTGGAGTGAAGGACAACTGAAATATTTCAAATGTGCCAAGGGAGGAGCCCATTTGAAGTAATCCTATATTGGATCTTTCTTTTTTAAGTCAATCTACTGCCACTATTTTGTTGTGAAAGACATTCTGATTTTCATGTTAAACAACACAGCCCAGAGGAGCAGTAGGAGAAGAAAGAACCAAACTGAGTTGGGGCTAAACTGACTTGCCTCATTCAACACCCAGCAGATCTTTGTTCTGTCCTTCCAACATCAGGAGCTCACTTTCCCACCTTGGGGACTTTGCATTTGCCATACCCTGTGCTTGCAACCTTTTTTCCTCATAATTCCAGTGACTTACTCATTTTTGTCATTCACATCTCAACTCAAATGCCACACGTAGGTAGAGAAGCTTCCCCCATTCTCCATTCTAATCCCAACTGTCTCTGTTCCAGGGATTCTCCACGTGTGGTCCCCAGACCACCAGCAGCAGTCTTACTTGGAAACCTGTTAGAAATGCAAATTCAGTCCCACTAACAGTGTAAAAGTGTTCCTATTTCTCCACATCCTCCAGCACCTGTTGTTTCCTGACTTTTTAATGATCTCCATTCTAACTGGAGTGAGATGGTATCTCATTATGGTTTTGATTTGCATTTCTCTGATGGCCAGTGATGATAAGCAAAAAAAAAAAAAGTAACTCAAATTTAGGCTGGACGTGGTGACTCACTCCTGTAATCCCAGCACTTTGGGAGGCCACAGTGGGTGGATTGCTGGAGACGAGCCTAGGCAAGATGGTGGAAAAAAAAAAAAACCAACACATTAGCCAAGCATGATGGCACACGCCTGTAGTCCCAGCTACTCGGGAGGCCAAGGCAGGAAGATTGCTTGAGCCCAGGAAGTGGAGGGTGCAGTGAGCTGAGATTGTGCCATTGCGTAAGAAAAGAAAGAAAGAAAGGAAAGAAAGAAAAGGGAGGAAGGAAGGAAGGAAGGAAGGAAAGAAGGAAGGAAGGAAGGAAGGAAGGAAGGAAGGAAGGAAGGAAGGAAGGAAGAAAAGACAGAAAGAAAGATGCAAATTCCCTGACCCTACTCCAGACCTATTGGACTAGGAGCCCTGAGGGTGGGCACAGCTGATCTCATGCACACCCAAGTTTGAGGACCATGATTTTGTCCCATTCCTTGAAATTTTTTCTCCATAGCTCCTATCACTCTCAGAAATTATCTGATTAAAAAAAAAAAAACTGTCAGCCAGGCTCAGTGGCTCACGCATGTAATCCCAGCGCTTTGGGAGGCTGAGGGAGGTGGATCACCTGAGGTCAGAAGTTCAAGAATAACCTGGCCAACGTGGTGAAACCCCAGCTCTACTAAAAATTCAAAAATTAGTTGGGCGTGGCGGCACACACCTGTAATCCCAGCTACTTGGGAGGCTGAGGCAGGAGAATTGCTTGAACCCGGGAGGCAGAGGTTGTGGTGAGCTGAGATCATGCCATTGCACTCCAGCCTGGGCAACAAGAGCAAAACTCCATCTCAAAGAAAAAAAAACCAAAACTGTCACATTATATTAGTCGGGCATGGTGGTGGGTGCCTGTAGTCACAGCTGCTCAGGAGTCTAAAGCATGAGAATCACTTGAACGCGAGAGGTGGAGGTTGCAGTGAGCCAAGATTGCACCACTGCATTCTGGCCTGGGTGACAGAGCGAGACTCCGTCTCAAAAAAAAAAAAAAAAAAGAGAGAAAAAAAAAGAAATTGTCACATTATAATTGTACATGTTTATGGGATACAAGTTGATATTTCAGTACCCATATGTGTTGTATAATGATCAAGTCAGGGTAGTTAGCATATTCATCACTTCATGCATTTGTCATTTCTTTGTCATGAGAACATTCAAAAACTTCTCTTCTAACTATAGGGTGATACACAATACCTTACAGTTAACCATAGTCACCCTTCCCAGCCTTTGATAACCAATGTACTATACTCTGCTTCTATGAGATCAACTTTTTTTTTTAATTCCACATATTAGTGAGATCATGTGGTATTTGTCTTTCTTTATCTGGCTTATTTCACTTAACTTGGTGTCCTCCAGGTTTAGCCATGTTGTCACAAATGACAGGATTTCATTCTTTTTTTATGACTGAATAGAGTTTTGTTGTGCTTATATACCACATTTTCTTTACCATTCATCTGTTGATGGACACTTAGGTTAATTCCATATCTTGGCTATTATAAATGGTACTGCCATAAAGATGGGAGTGCAGATATCTCTTCAACATACTGATTTCACTTTTTTTTTTTTTGAGATGGAGTCTGGCTCTGTTGCCCAGGCTGGAGTGCAATGGTACCATCTCAGCTCACTGCAACCTCTGCCTCCCAGGTTCAACTGATTCTCCTGCCTCAGCCTCCCGAGTAGCTGGGATTACAGGTGCCCACCACCACCCCCAGGTAATTTTTTGTATTTTTAGTAGAGATGCGGTTTCACCATGTTGGTCAGGCTGGTCTCAAACTGCTGACCTCAAGTGATCCACCCACTTTGGCCTCCCAAAATACTGGCATTACAGGCCACCACACCCAGCCCTGATTTCACTTCCTTTGGATATATATCCAGCAGTGAGAGTGTTGGATCATATTGTAATTCTGTTTTTATTTTGGGGGGGACCCCTATACTGATTTCCATAATTGCTGTACTAATTTACATTCTTATCAACAGTATGCAAGTGTTCCCTTTTCTCCACATCCTCACCAACACTTGTTTTCTTTTGTCTTTTTGATAAGAGCCATTCTAACTGGAATGAGGGGGTATCTCATTATGGTTCTGATTTGCATTTCTCTGACATTTAGTGATGTTGAGCATTTCTTCATGTATCTGTTGTCCATTTTTATGTCTTCTTTTAAGACATGTCTATTAAGATTTTTTGGCCATTTTTTAATCGGGTTATATGTTTTATCGCTGTTGAGTTGTTTAAGTTCCTTATATATTTCTGGATAATAACCCCTTGTTAGAGAGATAGTTTGCAAATATTTTCTTCCAAATCTGTAAGAGAGTGTAGGTTTTCTCATCACTTTGTTAATTGTTTCCTTTGTTATGCAAAAGCTTTTTAATTTCATGTAGTCCCATTTGTCTATTTTTGCTTTTGATACCTGTACCTCTGACTTCTTATTTAAAAAATCCCTGCCTAGCTTAGTGTTGTGAAGTGTTTCCCTTGTTTTCTTCTAGTTTTATAGTTTCAGGTTTTACTTTTAAGTCTTCTATCCATTTTGAGTTGATTTTCATATACAGTGAGAGATAGGGGTCTAATTTTATTCTTCGCATGTGGATATTCAATTTATTTTATTTTATGTTATTTTTGAGACAGGGTCTCACTCTGTTGTCCAGGCTGGAGTGCAGTGGCACAATCTCGGCTCACTGCAAACTCTACCTCCTGGGTTCAAGTTATTCTCCTGCCTCAGCCTCCCTAGGATATTCAATTTATTAAAGGGACTATCTTTTCCCCAATGTGTGTTCTTGGTATCTTTGTCAAAAACAGGTGGCTGTAGGTGCCTGAATTTATTTCTAGGCTCTCTATTCCATTGTTTTATGTGTCTGTTTTTATGCCAGTACCATGTTGTTCTGGTTACTACAGCTTTATAGTATATTTTGAAATCAGGTAGTGTGATGCCTTCAACTTTGTTGATTTTGCTCAGAATTGCTTTGGCCTTTTGGGGTCTTTTGTGGTTCCATATGAATTTTAGGATTTTTTTTTTTCTATTTCTGTGAAGAATGTCTTTAGTATTTTGATAGTGAGTGCATTAAATCTGTGGATATCTTTGGGTAGTATGGTCATTTTCACAATATTAATTCTTCTAATCCATGAATGCAGCATATCTTTTCATTTATTTGTGTTTCTTAAAATGTTTTTCATCAATGTTTTGTGGTATTTAGTGTAGAGATATTTCATCTTCTTGGTTAAGTTTATTCCTAGGTATCTCTTTTTTTTTGTAGCTATTGTAAATGGATTGTTTTCTTGATTTCTTTTTTAGATAGTTCACTAATAGTGTATACGAACACTGCCAATTTTTGTATGTTGATTTTGTATTCTTCAGTTTTACTGAATTCATTTATTAGTTCTAAGAGGTTTTTTTTTTTTTTTGGTGGCGACTTCAGAGTTTTTCATATATAAGGTTATGTCATCTGCAAACAGAGAAATTATCTGACTTACTCGTTCATTCCTTGCCCAGCTCCCCTTGATAGAATTAGTCTCAGAATGAGGGAGGAAACTCCTTTTGCCTTGATGATATAACCCCTGAACAGTGCCTAGCATGTAGTGAGGACTCAATAAATATTGGCTGAATAAATGAATGTATGATTCGATGGAAAGGCAAGATGAAGAGAGCCTCTGGGGTTGGACTGTCTGGGTTGAACTCTGACTCCAGCTCTTGCCATCTGTGTGACCAGGTTATCTGAGCTTCCTAAGACTGTTTCTTCCTTTGTAAAATAGGGTAAAGATATGACCTATCTTAAGGTTGCTGGGAGATAAAATGAGGTAATCCACACCAAGTGCTTCAGAGGTGCTTAATAAATGTCTATTATCATTATTAGCTAGTTTCCTCCTTCCTTAAGTTAAACAGAGCAAAGGGGGCTCCCTGAGGGATGAGGGATGAGGGATGAAAAGGAATTTGAATGAGCAAATGAAGCCAATTTTAAGCAACAGGAAAGGATAGTCAGAGGGTGAAACCCTGTTCACAGGAGCTCCAGGACTGATGGGTACAAAGAAGTAGAATATTTGGTAAAGGAAACCCGGTGAACTTGGAGAAAGAACCAACTCCCAGAAACCTGGAGTTCTGAGGATCAGAAATGAGATCCTGAGGGTGCGAGGGAGGCCCTGGAGAGTGCTGAAGGGTGCACTACCCCAGAACTGTCGTCATCTCCCATGTGAATTCTCCCCTCCTGAAACAGGCACGAGGTTCTGTTGTGTCCTCCTAGGATTATTTGCCATTTAGAGCAGCAAAGAGAGCAGCCGTCCGTCTCCTCTGAGTGTGCTTTCTCACTTAAAAGGAGAGGTTTCAGCTCAGAGCTGTCTTCATTTAAAGATGCCTTTAAAGCTGTTACTCTCCATGACAACTAGAGGAATAGATGAGTGGAGAGCTTTGCCCAAATCCCCAGGTTTCTCCATATCTTCAAATTTGTCTCAATTACTGAAGAAAAGTGGCATGACATGAACAACAGCTCACTCTTCTTTCTGAATTCCAAGGCCCAATGCAGTACGTTGTAGCAAATACTGTGGTAATGTGTCCTAATTTTTTTTTTTTTTTCTGAGATGGAGCCTTTTTCTGTCACCCAGGCTGGAGGGCAGTGGTGTGATCTCAGCTCACTGCAACCTCTGCCTCCCGGGTTCAAGTGATTCTCCTGCCTCAGCCTCCTGAGTAGCTGGGATTACAGGCGCCCACCACCACACCCAGCTAATTTTTGTATTTTTAGTAGAAACGAGGTTTCACCATGTTGGCCAGGCTGGTCTCGAACTCCTGACCTCGTGATCCACCCGCCTCAGCCTCCTAAAGTGGTGGGATTACAGGCATGAGCCACTGGGCCAGGCCGATGTGTCCTAATTTAATAAAATTTTGCAGAACATAAAAATATGGACATCTAAAGAGAGAATTTAAGCAGTGACAGATTACTAAGGATTTCTTTCTTTTTATCTAAAATGATTTGAAGCAGTATGCCTTTAAGTAGTTAGGTTTCCCTGACCTGTGCATTTAAAATGCATTTCATTTTTTATTTTTATTTATTTTTTATTTTTTTGAGATGGAGTTTCGCTCTTGTCACCCAGGCTGGAGTGCAGTGGCGCGATCTCGGCTCACTGCAACCTCTGCCTCCCGGGTTCAAGGGATTTTCCTGTCTCACCGTCCCGAGTAGATGGGATTACAGGCGTGTGCCACCACATGTGGCTAATTTTGTATTTTTAGTAGATACGGGGTTTCTCCATGTTGGTCAGGCTGGTCTTGAACTCCTGACCTCAGGTGATCCACCCTTTTCGGCTTCCCAAAGTGCTGGGATTACAGGTGTGAACCACCGCACCCGGCCTAAAATGCATTTTATTAAAGCTCAACTTAGGCAGAATTACTGGGGAGATGTTGCATGTATCAAATGTTGCATTTAGTGAGACGTTCAGTAGATACAGCCTTAACCCATCTATGCCGGAGGTTGCAAAATTTTTTTTTGTGGGAAAAGTCAGACCTTGGCGATGACCTTGATCAGTAGGATATAAATAACTCCCACAAGCTTAGCGTTCCAATAATGGAACACTAGGCATAAATGGGTTTTAAGCGAGGCTTGGTGGGAGGATTCTGAGTGTTCCCATGGCAACAGAAGGAGGGGCTCCCTTCTGCTCCCTGAGTTCCTCTCCAATCCCAGTTCTCTCTAGTGTTGGAGTTTTTGGTGATGAAGTCAGTCAGGACCAGTTTGTCTCAGGGTACAAACCCTAGCATCCATGAATCCCAAATGCCAGCCTGTGAGGTTGGTATAAGAAAGAGGTTCACTGGGCTGGGTGCGGTGGCTCACACCTGTAATCCCAGCACTTTGGGAGGCCAAGGCGGGTGGATCACCTGAGGTCAAGAGTCCGAGACCAGCCTGGGCAACATGGTGAAACGCCGTCTCTTCTAAAAATACAAAACATTAGCCAGGCACGGTGGCACGTGCCTGTAGTCCCAGCTACTTGGGAGTCTGAGGCAGAAGAATTGCTTGAACCCGGGAGATGGAGGTTGCAGTAAGCTGAGATGGTGCCACTGCACCCCAGCCTGTCAACAGAGTGGGACTATGTCTCAAAAAAATAAAAAAACAGAAAAAAAACTATACATAGTAAACTCTTCCTCTGATCATCTGTGACATTTTCCTGGATGTTGGCTTAATGGTGTGGGTAACATCATGATTTAGCATAAGGACCCACGCTGTTTCAGAATGCAGACAGCAAACTGTTCCAGAGAAGATCCACGAAGGTGAACCTAGCTGTCAGAAGGCCAGAGACTGACAGGATATTGTTCTTTCTGCTCTGGCCAGTGGAGTCAGTGACAGCCACCTCTACCTGCCTGCTGTAATTCCAGCCTCTAAGCCATTGCTCACATCACAGCCCTGCGCTATGGTGGCGGCTCAGCCAGAACAGGGCTCTTTCTGCCACTAGGTATTCTTGGCTCGGTGCTCAGGGCTTGTGACCTTTCAAGGACCCAAGGCAATATTTTGGACCTGGAAAAAATATACTGGCTCCTAAACATGAAAATAAAACATTAAAATGGAAATAAATATTTAATTAAGTGTCTGCAAAATGTAATGTGATATCAATGCGTCAGCTGCCACTCAACTCAAGCCTTATATGGTTACATAAAAATATAATATGGTTTGAATCATGAGAAAAAAATGTATGTTGTAACAAAACTCCAAATTGGAATTATAAAAATTATACAGCAAAAATGTATATGTTCTGTGGAATGTAAATATGTTGCAATGTGTTTGCTATGAAGTGGGTTGGGGTCTGGGGTCTGGGGCCTGCAACGGTCTTAAAATGACCAGGACAGAGTTGGCAGGACAGAGTTGGGCACTGCAGGCCTAGACTTGGGCTTGACTCCACTACCTTGTAACGTTGCCATCTTAGGCAAATCAGTTAAAACTCACAGAACAATGTTTTCTCATTTGCAAAATGAGTTTCGATGAGATCAAGGGCCGCAAGGTAATTTGTAGATGGAAGAGTGCCAGTGAGATGTATTGTCCTTATTTGTGAAAAATCTAAGGCAAATAGGTAGCAGTAAAAAAAAAAAAAAGATTTTCTCATCTTCTGAAAACCATACTCCCTGTATTGCATTCTCTCTTAGTGATGGTTGCTGAGAGAGCAGAGGTGAGCAAGGGGCCTCTCTTATACACCCTGAGAAGTTATGACAGGTCTGGGGGCTTCTGATGAAAAGTGGAGAGTTTTTCTCATTTAGATACCAGTTGAAAATAATGTATATATTTTTACTGGGCACAGTGGCTCACTCCTGTAATCCCAGCACTTTGGGAGGCCGAGGTGGGGGGATCACGAGGTCAGGAGTTTGAGACCAGCCTGGCCAACATAGCAAAACTCCGTCTCTACTAAAAACACAAAAATTAGCTGGGTGTGGTGGTGTGTGCCTATAGTCTCAGCTACTCAGGAGGCTGAGGCAGGAGAATCGCTTGAACCTGGGAGGCAGAGGTTGCAGTGAGCCGAGATTGTGCCACTGCACTCCAGCCCGGGCAACAGAGTGAGACTCTGTCTCAAAAATAAAATAAAATAAAATAATATCTGTATTTTTATATACATATATTATATATATAATATGTATAAAACATATGTTAAATATATATTTTTTTTGAGATGAAGTCTTGCTCTGTTGCCCAGACTGGAGTGCAGTGGCGTGATCTCGGCTCACTGCAACCTCTGCCTCCCGGGTTCAAGGGATTCTCCTGCCTCAACCTCCCGAGTAGCTGAGACTACAGGCGCATGCCACCACGTCCAGCTAATTTTTTGTAGTTTTAGTAGAGATGGGGTTTCATCGTGTTAGCCATGATGATCTCTATCTCCTGGCCTCATGTTCCCCCCGCCTCGGCCTCCCAAAGTGCGGGGATTACAGGCATGAGCCACCGTGCCTGGCCTAAACACACACACACACACACACACACACATTTTTAGATGGGGATTTGCTCTCGTAGCTCAGGCTGGAGTACAATGATGCAATCTTGGCTCACTGCAACCTCCGCCTCCCAGGTTCAAGCGATTCTCCTACCTCAGCCTCCTGAGTAGCTGGGATTACAGGTGCGTGCCACTATGCCCAGCTAATTTTTGTATTTTTAGTAGAGACGGGGTTTCTCCATGTTGGTCAGGCTGGTCTCGAACTCCTGACCTCAGGTGATCTGCCCCCCTCGCCCTCCCAAAGTGTTGGGATTACAGGCGTGAGCCACCACGCCGGCCGAAAATAATATTTATGTACAGGTTGAGCATCCTTAAACCAAAAATTTGAAATACAAAATGCCCAGCCGATGCAGGTGAACCCTCAAGTTGGGGCTCAGGCTGGGAGGGTTCTTGGCTTTGCTGAGGAAAGAACTCAAGAGCAAGTGCGAGCTGACGGTGAAATAAAGCAAGTTTATTAAAGCAACAGTGTACAGCAAAATGGCTACTCCATAGGCAGAGCCGAGCTACCCCACTTGTGGATTGCTGGCAAACTATGTTTATAACTACTCCTAATTATGTGCTAAATAAAATAAATAAGAAATGATGAAAAGTGGAGAGTTTTTCTCATTTAGACACCAGTTGAAAATAATGTATATATTTTTGCTGGGCACAGTGGCTCACTCCTGTAATCCCAGCACTTTGGGAGGCCGAGGTGGGGGGATCACAAGGTCACTGGCGAACTTTCTGGAAAAGGGGCAGGGAGTGCCCAAAACCATATAGGGTAACTTCCAGGCATTGGCATGGTGTTTGCAAACTGTCATGGCACTGGCGAGTGTCTTATAGCATGCAAATGCATTATCATTCCTAGTCCTAGCTGGTTTGGGCTCATTTCTTGTTTCTTTGCTACATCCTCTTTGATCAGCAGGGTCGTGAAAACAAGTCCCACTGATCTTCTATCTCAAAATGAGCATTTCCTTTGAGCAGTAAAGTGTTTCAGGTTTTAGAGCATTTCAGATTTTTCAGATTTGGAATACTCAACTTGTATTCCTTACGTTCCCAAAATTCACCTAGAAGAAAGGTAATAATATAAATAAAGACTAACCAGGACTAACCTTATAATCCAGATATTATAGGCTCAACTCCCCTAATCCTTAATCCATTCAGTCTTGCTGAGACATCCCATCAGTAACCCAAAGCCAGTGGTATATATTTTTCAGACCCTGCTCTCCATCAAAATGGACCGCATAGAAGTCCACCCCAGGTTCACCTCAAGAAATACCTCTTTAGCATGGCCAGTGCCCTCTTTCTTGGCTGGGTCCTGGACTGTTTGTATCACTACTGAGAGAAGCTTTGGAAGGAGCTTGCTCTTGGCTTGGGTGGGCGTCTCATGGGCACCAGCTGAGATCTCCTACTGGAATCTTCTCTTGGAACCTGATCTATGGCAATGATACAGACAGCCTGGTTGCAAAGAATATGCAGTAAAATCCCCCCCCAAATCAATACTGATTAATTTAAAACAGGATCTAATTCAGGGCAGCTCTAACCTGCAGTTAATTATGTACCATATTATCCAATAAAAATTATTTAAAAAATCTAAGTCTGGTTAAATTGGAATTTTTTTCCCCAGGTTTCTTGTACTTAGCAGTATTCAGGCTTTCTGGATTTACTTAAGGAGCAGAACTTTTTGAGGGTTCTGGGGTGGGTCTGTATTGGGAGTTTGACGTTCTTGCCTACTGCTCACTGGTGCTTTTCCTGCAACTCTGCTTTGATGGATTTGGTTTAATGGCCAACTCCTAGAGATGCTCTGTGCATTGGAGTATCCAGAATGACCGACTCCTAGAGATTCTCTGTGCATTGGAGTATCCAGGCCTGTGCACACCGTCTTGGTCATCTTCCACTATGCATATTTTGCTCATCCCTTAAAGTCTAGCCAAGAGCTACCCCTTCTGGAAGCCTTCCCTGGGATACCTCAGATGACAGGTGCCTCTCTTTCTTCTACCTTTAATGACCCTTCATGTTGACACCACTTATTTTGGGATTTACATTCTTCTTTGGATCCAAGTCAATATCATCTGTGATCTCATGTGTGACAGATTCTGCAAAACGTATAGAAAACTAAGTCCAACTTCCTGCCCTCAAGGACATTCAGGAACATGTTAGAGGAGGCCCACGAAAGAGAGGGCATGGAATAAGAAGGAGGACACTGACCTCGATGAGGTAGCACAGAAAGCTGAACAGGGAAGGCAGCAGACTTCAAGCTGGTTGTTGGAGAAGAAGCCCACAAACAGTAAATCCCAAGCCACAGAGAGACGAAAGGGCTTGAGCTTGTCGGGGATTGGAGCACAAATGGCTGTAGCCCAATTGGATTGTTAAGAGAGCAGGTACTAGAGACAGACTCCCAGGGTTGGAATCTTGGCCCCAGAACTGACAAGCTGTGTAAACTTGAACAAGTTATTTAGCCTCTCTGGGCCTCAGTTCCCTGACCTGGACAGTGGCGATAATAATACCAGTTCCTGAGGTTGTTGTAGGAATGAAGAGATATAAAGTGCACAGAACTATGCCTCCTATATACAGGAGCGGTGAAAATGAACAGCTCTGGGGAAGAGCAGAGACCCACGGGGAGATGGCACCAACAAGAGGCCAAACTGGAATGGAGTTTCTATATTAGGGGAGGAGGTGAGTTTGGGCTTTATCCCTTGGCCAATGGGAATCTTGAATTATTACTTAAACGTTCATGAGGATATGTTTTAATGTAGTTAAAACTAAAGGGAAGAACTGTGTTTCACACCTTCTTGTCTTCTCTACTGCACCCAGAACAGTTTCTGATGCTCAAGAAGTGTTTGAATGAATGAATAAATACCAGGCTAAAAGATTCTTCTGTACGCATCCTTTCATCTTTTCCAATCTATATGCATTTTATTAATTTTTCTTCTTGTCTTACTACAATGGGCAGGATTTTCAGTTAAATGTTGAATAGAAGTGGTAATAGTAGGCATTCTATTTTTTTTTTTTTTTCTGAGCTGGAGTTTCGCTCTTGTTGCCCAGGCTGGAGTGCAATGGTGTGATCTTGGCTCACTGCAACCTCTACCTCCTGGGTTCAAGTGGTTCTCCGGCCTCAGCCTCCCAATTAGCTGGGATTACAGGTGCTTGCCACCATGCCTGGCTAATTTTTTGTATTTTTTTAGTAGAGACGGGGTTTCACCATGTTGGCCAGGCTGGTCTCGAACTCCTGACCTCAGGTGATCCACTTGCCTTGGTCTCGCAAAGTGCTGGGATTACAGGCATGAGCCACAGCACCCAGCCCGACATTCTTGTCTTATTATTGATGTCAAAGGGAACACTTTCAACATTTAACCATTGAGTACAATATTTACTATAGATATTTTGTAGATTTTTGTATCAGTCTGGGTCCAATCAGATCCATCAGAAACCACATAGTAATTTAAACAGGAAAAGTTCAGAATAAAAAATTACTGAGCAAACATATGATGGTAACTATAAAGATGTAAACAGAATGTTCAAAGATACCCTAGTGTTGTGGGAGAGTATACAAGGAAGTACAAACTTGGAAGAGTGGCTGTCTTCCAAAGGCTGGGGTTCAGCTCTCATGTAGACAATGTGGTTGTAGCACTCTGGTTGGTGGAGAAATTTGCTGGATTGCACAGGCTAGAACTGGGCCATAGTCAATGGGCAAGCAGGAAACCACTCGTTAGGATCCAAAGCCGGTGGGTCATTGGGTGGGTGTATAGAAGATGCTAGGCTGCCACTAAGAATTGCTTGCCAAGAACCTTGTAAGGGTCATGGGAAGTTAGTTACTGGGCCTAGGTTAATGCTGAAAGATGCTGTGGACTACATACTTTGGGCACATTGCTGGAGTAGAACATTATCAAATGTCCCAGCACACTTATACCTCTGACCATTTATGCAGCAGGAGGAAGAAAAAGTAAAAACACTTAAACAATAAGAGAGAAATTAAGGAGCAAAGGAAACACAAAACACTCAGAAAGCAATTAACAAAATGACAGGAGTAAGTGTTCACCTATCAATAACAACCTTGAATGTAAATGAATCAAATTCCCCACTTAAAAGATGCATGCTGGCAGAATGGATAAAAATAATATGACCCAATTATATGCTGCTTACAAGAAACTCACTTCATGTATAAATTCAAGCATAAACTGAAAGTGGAGGGATGGAAAGAGATGTTCCATGCAAATGGAAACCAAAAGCAAGCAGAAGTAGCTATACATGTATCAGATAAAACAGACTTTAAATCACAAATTGTAAATAGAGATGAAGAAGGTTATTACATAATAATAAAGGGATCAATTCAGCAAGAAGATACAACAAGTATAAATATATATGTGCCCAATATTGGAGCACCCAGATATATAAAGCAAATATTAGATCTCAAGGGAAAGACAAACTGTATTCCAATAATAATTGTAAGGTAGGAGGCAAGACTAGACTCTGAAGGCAGGGGTTGGACACTAGACCAAATTGAGGACTTGCTAAAACAGATTGGGGTTGTTCAGGTGCAGTGGTTCACACCTGTGATCCTAGCCCTTTGAGAGGCTGAGGCAGGTGGATCACCTGAGGTAAGGAGTTCAAGACCAGCCTGGCCAACATGGTGAAACCTTGTCTCTACTAAGAAGACAAAAATTAGCCGGGCATGGTGGTGGGTGCCTGTAATTCCAGCTACTCAGGAGGCTGAGGACAGAGAATCACTTGAGCCCGGGATGTGGAGGTTGCAGCGAGCTGAGATCACACCACTGCACTCCAGACTGGGCAACACGGCAAGACTCCATCTCAATAAAATAAAATAAAAAATAAAACAGGTTGGGGGTGGAAGCACCTCCCTATAAGACACGCCCAATGGCCAGGCGCAGTGGCTCACACTTGTAATAATCCCAGAACTTTGGGAGGCCAAGGTGGGTGGATCACCTGAGGTCAGGAGTTCGAGACCAGCCTGGCCAACATGGTGAAACTCTGCCTCTACTAAAAACACAAAACTTAGCCAGGCATGGTGGCATGCACCTGTAGTCCAGCTACTCTGGAGGCTGAGGCAGAAGAATCTCTTGAACCTGGGAGGCAGAGGTTGCAGTGAGCTGAGATCATGCCACTGTACTCCAGCCTGGGTGACAGTCAGACTATCTCAAAAAAAAAAAGACATGTCCACCAAGGTGCCATGTCAATTTACCATTGCCATGGCAGTACCTGGAAGTTACTGCCCCTTTCCATGGCAACAATCTGACAACCCAGAAGTTACCACCCTCATCCTAAAAACTTCTGCATAATCTGCCCCTTAATTTGCACATAATTAAAAGTGGGTATAAATATGAGTGCAGACCTGCCTCTGAGCTGCTGCTCTGGGTACGCTCCCTATGGGGTACTTCTGCTGCTGCTGTACACTGCCACTGTCTAACACCACCAAATGCCCTTGAATTCTTTCATGGGTGAAGCCAAGAACTCTCCGGGACTAAGTCACAATTTGGGGGCTTGCTTGTCCTGCATCAGTTGGAGACTTCAACACCCCACTCTCAGCATTGAACAGGTTATTTATACAGAAAATCAACAAAGAAACATTGGATTTCAACTGTACTTTCGACAAAATGGACCTAACAGACCTTTACAGGACATTTTATCCAACAGCTGCAGAATACATATTCTTCTCATCAGCACATGGAACATTCTTCAGGGTAGACCACATGCTAGGCCACAAAACAAATCTCAACAAATTTAAAAGAATTGAGATCATATTAAATATCTTTTCTGACCACAACGGGAAAAAACTAGAAACCAATACCAAGAGGAACTTTCAAAACTGCACAGATATATGAAAATTAAACATCATGCCCCTGAATAACCAATGAGTCAATGAAGAAATTAAGAAGGAAATAAAAAATGTCTTGAAACAAATGAAAATAGCAACAAAACATACCAAAACCTACAGGATAGAGCAAAAGCAGCATAAAGAGGGAATTTTATAGCAATAAACATCTACACCACAAAAGTAGGAAGATTTCAAATAAATAACCTAATGATGCATCTCAAGGAACTAGGAAAGAATAAGCCACACACAAAATTAGTTGAAGGAAAGAAATTTTTACAAATCAGAGAAGAAATAAACAAATATATACATACATACATTTTTGAGACAGAGTCTCATTCTGTCACCCAGGTTTGAGTGCAGTGGTGCAATCTCAGCTCACTGCAACCTCCACCTCCTGGGTTCAAGTGATTCTCATACCTCAGTCTCCCAAGTAGCTGGGACTACAGGTGCCTGCCACCATGCACAGCTAATTTTTGTATTTTTAGTAGAGGTGGGGTTTCACCATGTTGGCCAGGCTGGTCTCGAGCTACTGACCTCAGGTGATCAGCCTGCCTCAGCCTCCCAAAGTGCTGGGATTACAGGCATGAGCCACCATGCCCAGCCAGAAATAAACAAAATTGAGATTAAAAAAATACAAAAGATCAACAAAATGAAAAGTTGTTTTTTTGAAAAGATAAACAAAATAGACAAACTATTAGCTAGACTAAAAGATCCAAATGAATAAAATCAGAAACAAAAAAGGAGACATTACAACTGATATCATACAAATACAAAGGATCATTAGAGACTATTATGAAGAACTATAAATCCAGAGATTGGAAAGCCTAACAGAAATAGATAAGTTTCTGTACACATACAACCTACCAAGATTGAATCAAGGAAAAACAGAAAGCCATAATAGACCAATTACGAGTAACAAGATCAAGTCAGTAAATACAGAGTCTCCCATCAAAGAAAAGTCAAGTACCTGATGGCTTCACTGCTGAATTCTACCAAACATTAAAAAACAAACAGCTAAACCAGGCACGGTGGCTCACGCCTGTAATCCCAGCACTTTGGGAGGCTGAGATGGGTGGATCACGAGGTCAGGAGATCGAGACCATCCTGGCTTACACGGTGAAACCCCGTCTCTACTAAAAATACAAAAAATTAGCCAGGTGCGGTGGCAGGTGCCTGTAGTCCCAGCTACTCGGGAGGCTGAGGCAGGAGAATGGCGTGAACCTGGGAGGCGGAGCTTGCAGTGAGCCGAGGTCGCGCCACTGCACTCCAACCTGGGTGAAAGAGCGAGACTCCGTCTCAAAAAAAAAAAAAACAAAAACAAAAACAAACAAACAAAAAAACAAACAGCTAATACCAATTCTTCTCAAACTCTTCCAGAAAATTGAAGTGGAAGGAATTCTTCCAAACTCATTCTACAAAGCCAGCATTACCCTGACACCAGAACCAGACAAGGACACCATAGAAAAAGAAAACTACAGGCCAATATCACTGATGAACATAGATCATCAAGAAAAAAACTAGCAAGCCAAATCCAGTAGTACATTAAAAAGATCATTTACTATGATTAAGTGGGATTTAACTCAGGAGTGTAAGCATGGTTCAATATATGCAAATCAATGAATATTTTACATTGCATCAATAAAATGAAGGACAAAACCCATATGATCATCTCAAAAAATGCAAAAAAAGCATTTGATAAAATCAACTTTGCTTCATGATAAAAGTCCTCAACAAACTAGGTATAGAAGGAACATACTTCAACCTAATAAAGGCCATGTATGACACACAGCTAACTTAATACTGAAAGGAGAAAAGCTGAAACTTTCCCTCTAAAAAGTGGAACAACACAAGGAAGGCCACTGTCACCACTCTTGTTCAACATAGTGCTGGAAGTCTGAGCCAGAGCTATTAGGCAAGATAAAGAAATAAAGGGCATCCAAATTGGAAAGGATGAAATTGTCCCTGTTTTTGGATAATATGATCTTATACATAGAAAACCCTAAAAGCTCCACCAGAAAAACGTTTAGAGGTAATTTTAAAATTTAGTAAAATTGCAGAATACAAAATTAATATATTAAATTGGTAATGTTGCTATGTACCAACAACAAACCAGTGGAAAAAGACACCAATAAAAGAATCCCATTTTAAATAGCTACTAAAAAATATATAGCTAAGAATAAACTTAACCAAAGAGGTGAAAGATCTCTCCAAAATAACAAAACCTATGAAATGCTGATAAAAAAGAAACTGAAGATGTTACATCAAACTGGAAAGACATCTCATGTTCACACATTGGAAGAATTAATATTGTGAAATGACATACTACCCAAAGCAATCTATAGATTCAATGCAATTCCTATCAAAATACCAATTATATTCTTCACAGAATTAGAAAACAAATTCTATAATTTCAGTGAAACCACAAAAGAGCCCACGCAGCCAAAGCAATCCTGAGCAAAAAAGAACAAAGCTGGAGGTACCACATTACCTGACTACAATATATACTACAAAGCTATAGTAACCAAAACAGTATGGTACTGGCATAAAGGCAGACACATAGACCAATGGAACAGAATAGAGAAACCAGAAATAAATCCACATATTTATAGCCAACAACATTCAATGGAGAAAGGACAATGTCTTCAACAAATAGTTCTGGGAAAACTGAATATCTATATTTAGAAAAATGGAATGAGACTACTATTTTTTATCATATACAAAAATCAACTCAAAATGGATTAAAGACTTAGGTGTAAGACCTGAAACTATGAAAAAACTGGAAGAAAACTTTGGGGAAATGCCTCAGGAGATTGACCTGGGCAAAATTTCTTTTTGGGTAAGACCTTAGAAGCACAGGCAAAAAAAGCAAAAATAGACAAATGGGATTATATCAAGTTAAAAACTATGTGCACTGCAAAGGCAACAATCAACAGAGTAAAGAGACAACCTACAGAATGGGAAAACGATATTTGCAAACTATGCATCTAATAAGGGATTAGTAACCAGCATATATAAGGGACGCAAAGAACTCAATAGCAAACAAACAAACAAAAAAACAAACAAAAAAGGCCAATGATCTGAATAGACATTTATCAAAAGAAGACATATAAATGGCCAACAGGCATATGAAAAAAATGCTCAACATCAGTTCTCATCAGGGAAATGCAAATGAAACCCACAATGAAATACCATCTCACCCCAGTTAAAATTGATATTATCAAAAAGACAAAACATAACAGATGCTGATGAGGGTGTGGAGAATGGAGAATTCTAGTTCATTGCCTGTGGAAATGCAAATTAGTATAGCCACTATAGAAAAGAGTATGGAGTTTCCTCAAAAAGCTAAAAATATAATTAGCATATGGTCCAGCAATCCCACTGCTGGGTATATTTCCAAAAGAAAGGAAATCATTATATCCAAGAGATATCTGCATGCTTACATTTATTGCAGCACTATTCATGATAGCCAAGAATCAACCTAAGTGTCCATCAATGCATGCACGGATAAAGAATATGTGTATGTATACACCACAGACTATTAAGCAGACGTAAAAAGAATGAAATCCTGTCATTTGCAGCACCATGGACGGAACTCGAAGACATTATGTTAAGTGAGATGAGATAGGCTCAGAAAGACAAACACTGCATGTTCTTACTCATACCTGGGAACTAAAAAAGTTGATCTTATGGAGGTACAGAATAGAATGATGGTTACCAGAGGCTAGGAAGGGTGATTGGGGAGGATGAAGAGAGATTGGTTGATGAGTACAAACATACAGTTAGAGAGAAGGAATAAGTTCTAGTGTTTGATAGCATGATAGGGTGACTATAGTTAATAATAATTTATTGTATATTTCAAAATAGCTAGAAAAGAAGATTTGAAATAGTCCCAACACAAAGAAATGATAAATGTTTGATGTGATGGATATCCTAACTATCCTTATTTGATCATTACACATTGCATGCATATATTAAAATATCACATGTATCCCAAATGTACAATTATTAGGTATCAATTTTTTTAAAAAGATAAAGGAAAACAAAATAAAATGTTGCACATTGGAACTAGGAAGAGAAGCCACCTTTGTCTTACAACGTCTCTCCAGCACCCTTTTTTGGCAAAGTTCCATGTACTCACTGTAAGGGGAAAATGCTTAAATGAATCTAGTTTATCACAGAGCAGGTAGTGAAGGGTGAATTTGGAGCTGAGAGGCAGTGAACTGATAACTGGCACAATATTCTTTTTTTTTTTTTTTTTTTTTTGAGACGGAGTCTCGCTCTGTCGCCCAGGCTGGAGTGCAGTGGCACAAGCTCGGCTCACTGCAAGCTCCGCCTCCCGGGTTCACGCCATTCTCCTGCCTCAGCCCCTCCGAGTAGCTGGGACTACAGGCGCCCGCCACCACGCCCGGCTAATTTTTTTGTATTTTTATTAGAGACGGAGTTTCACTGTGGTCTCGATCTCCTGACCTTGTGATCCGCCCGCCTCGGCCTCCTAAGGTGCTGGGATTACAAGCGTGAGCCACCGCGCCCAGCCTACAATATTCTTTATTAGGTGAAAAAAGTTCTCCTCTAATTTTAGGTTTGTGTTTGTTGTTTGTTTTTATTTTTGAGATAGAGTCTTGCTTTTTCATCCAGGTTGGAGTACAGTGGCACGACCTCAGCCCATTGCAATTCCTGCCTCCCGGGTTCAAGTGATTCTCCTGTCTCAGCCTCCTGAGTAGCTGGGATTACAGGTGCCCACCACCACACCCAGCTAATTTTTGTATTTTTAGTAGAGATGGAGTTTCACCATGTTGGCCAGGCTGGTCTTGAACTCCTGACCTAAAGTGATTCACCCGCCTCAGCCTCCCAAAATGCTGGGATGATAGGCATGAGCCACTGCCCCTGGCCTGTTTTTTAGGTTGTTAAAAGTATTTTTCACAAATGAATTTTAAATTCTATCAAATGACTTTCCTACATCTATTGAGAAGACCATATGGTTTTTCTCTGTAGTTACATGATCAGGTATGTTAATCAATGTCTTTTTACTGCGGTAAAATGTATGTAACATAAAACTTACCAGGCTTTTTGTACATTTTGATAATTTTTAAGTGTACAAATTCAGTATCATTAATTATGTACATGCCATCATTATTGTCTAACTCCAAAATGTTTTTATTACCCCAAACAAAAACTTTCTACCCATGAAGCAATAACCCCCACCATTTACCTTCTTCCCGGCATCTCATAACCTCTAATCTATTTTCTATCTATGAATTTGCCTATCCTAGATATTTCACGTAAGTAGAATCATACAATATTTGTCCTTTTTTGTCTGGTTTATACCACCTAGCATAATGTTTTCAAGGTTCATCTATGTTGTAGCATGATTCAGAACTTCATTTTTCTTCTGAACAAAACATATCTATATGATGTTTCGTTCACCCATTGTGATGGTTAATTTATACACACACTGAGAGCTCTGTTTTTGTGGAGAACACTGACTAATATATCCATTCCTTTGCTCACTTGGGTTGTTTTTATCTTGGCTAATATGGATAATGCCGCTATAAACATTCATGAACAAGTATCTGTTTGAGTTTCTGTTTTCAATTCTTTGGGGTATATACCTAGGAGCAGAATTGCTAGGGCATATGGTAATTCTATGTTTAGCTTTTTAGGAATAATCAAATTGTTTTCCAGACCTGCTGTCCGTTTTGCATTCCCACCAGCGATGTAGGAGCTTCCAACACAAACAGGTTGAAAGTGAAAGGATGGAGAAAGACAGTCCATGCAAATAGTAAGCAAAAGATAGGGGTGGCTCCACTATTATTAGAAAAATTAATTGGACTTTGTAAAACTCAAAACCATGTATTCTCCGAGCTCCATAAGGCTGTCAGAAGCACTGCCCAGATGCCTCCGCAGGAACTGGCAGACGCTCTCCAGGGGAAATGACTGCACACCAGGCTCACCTCTCTGGATGATTCTCTTCCAAAGCCAGCTGGGGACTTCTCATGGCCTTTAATCATCATCAGGTAGCTGCTGCTTCTCTTTCTTTTAGTTTTTGAGTTGTGCACATTGGGAGGGGTGGTCTAAGTTGTTGGAAAAGAAGGTCTGGTGTCTTTCCCCTGCACTCTTTCTGTTGCTGCCTCTTGAATTCCACACAGGAGCTGTGTGAGCATCGTTCACTGCAGTGTTAAAGCTCCCAAACTCAGTTCTTCAGGCTCAACACCTGACTTGGCTTTTACCTCATTGAGGAAGTCAGTCTTCCCCAATAAATCTCCTTTCTGCCTCAGTATTGTTGCAGTTTCTTGTTTGATTGTTTTTGTATCTTTATATCTATTTGTGTACTTTCTTTCTAAAAATGCACTGTTTAGGTGGGGGTGGGGGGCGCAGTGGCTTACGCCTGTAATCCCAGCACTTTGGGAGGCCGAGGAAGGTGGATCACCTGAGGTCAGGAGTTCAAGACCAGCCTGGTCCACATGGCAAAACCCTGTCTCTCGTAAAAATAGAAAAATTAGTCAGGCATGGTGGTGCACACCTGTAATCCTAGCTACTAGAGAGGCTGAGGCAGGAGAATTGCTTGAACCCAGGAGGCAGAGGTTGCAGTGAGCCGAGATTGCACCACTGCACTCCAGCCTCGGCGATGGAGATGGAGATGGAGATGGAGCAAGACTCCATCTCGAAAAGAATAAAAAATGAAAAATAAATAAAGATGCACTGTTTACAGAGCCTCAGCTTTCTATCTCCCACCTCCCCAGTTTCCATGTCACACTGCTGTTTCATCTACTAGAGACAGGCTTCAATCTCTCTTTATCCCTAGATTCTCCATTCTGCTTACAAATATTCCCAGGTATTTCTCACCTCGGGAAACCTTACCCCACATCTCCTGTCATCTTGGTCTGTCATCTCGTCTTTTTTTTTTTTTTTCTCATTGTTATCTTCTCTTGAAAAGAAAACCTGTGGTTTCTGCTCCACTCCCACCCTCATTCTGTTGAAACACCTTTGTAGATAGTCACCAATAATATCTAGGTTGGAAATTCAATTTTGGGGGGGTCATTCTTCTATGTTGATTTCATTGGAGCACATGAAACTGGCCTACTATTCCCTACATCTCTTCTTTCCCTTGGCCTAAATTGTAGTTCTATTTTCCTCATCCCTCTACCTTTCATTCCATATGTCTCTCCCACTTTAGCGGGCTTCTCTTCTCACATTCCTCATAAAACAAGTTTAATTGCAGAATTGCTGCAGGGTCTTTGGGCGGATGGATGGTTCTGTTGTTGCAAAGCCAAGCATCTCACAGCTGGGCCCTAGGCATGTCCTAGAGCAGGGAATGGGGAAAAAGAGAAACAGACGGTTCTGCCTAAAAATATAAAAAGCTCTTTCAGTGATGGGCTGGGAAATATTTTGCAGGTTGTATCACCTTTAGGAAAATGTTTCTCTTCCTTCAATGTGTATTTAGACTACACTGTTTCTGAGAATGACTGTTTGTCCTTGAAAGGAGTGTGTGAGGTTGTATTTTCATGTTATCTGCAGGACAATTTAGAAGGCTACCCTCACCTCCCACCATGAAGACACCTGGGCAGGGACCTAACCTGCATGGGAGAGGCCTCAGCACTGTCCTCCCGAAGCCACCTGCATTGGGGCTCTGGATGGATTAACTCACATGCTGGGAAATGTCCTAGTAGTTACTGCATTTCCTGGAATACATGCCTGTGTGGAGTGAGGATGTGGCTCCATGTGAGAGGACCCACCGGGTCCAGAAGAGAGATGTGGAGATTGGCACGGCAAAAATAAATAAATAAATAAGTAAATAATAAAATAATAATAATAAAAAGACAGGCTTTGCTTAAGCAGGGGAAGAGAAGAATGGGCCTCAAGTCATGAAAGCAAGACTAGGAAGTCGAGGCTGCTTTGTGAAAGTGCTGGCCTTTCTCCTCTTCTCCTGGACTCTAGGATAAAATATTTATATTTAGCATATGGACTTCAGTTTTCTTCTTTCCTACATTATCATTTCCTCCAGGTATCCCCAAAGCTTTAATAAAGATTTTGCCGTGCTCTAGAGCCTTGTGTATGAGTGGTTGTGTGGATAAATCAGGGGCAGCCCACAAAGAAGACTAGTGCCATCTCTGCATCATCCCCACCCCACCCAGGTGGATCCTGCTGAGGAAGGGCAGGAGACCCAGAGGTGCAGATGCTGAGAGGGAGGATGGGACAGGGTGGGCAACCACACTGCACTGCACCCCAAAGACATTACAGGAAGGTGCCTTACAAGGAAGACAGACTTCCTAAATTCTGGCTTGAACTCTGTTTTCTGCTCCCCTTTTGCTCCCCTGAACCCCCTCTCCTCTCTACCATGTTATCTGCTTATCATGGCCTCATATGTACCCATGGAATCAACCTCTGCCTCCCTCTTATTCAATCTCAGATTTTAATCACAAGCCTGTATTTTCTGTCCTGAATTCTCATCCCTATTCCTGCCAAGTGACTGTGCGGACGAATTGTTCACACTGCAAACTCTTCATGAGTAAGGCAAAACTTGGAATCTTTGCTTTTCCTCTATGGCCCTCCACCCATGCCAGCATCTCTCTCTTTCCTATCGTTATTTTCACTGGTTGCATAGCCACGTCCCTTCACCCAGGCCTGGAATGGGGTCTTCATCTCTCTTGCCTTCCTCATCATTCGAGGGGTCACATCCTGTCCAGTCTTCATTTTTAGTGGCTCTTCCTTTTGATTTCACTTTTCCATTCCCACTGCCACAACCCAAGCTGACTCCCTCACTTCAGGCTCTGATTCTTGTGAGACCCTCCTGGTGTCTGGCCTCTTGTTTCGGCCTCTTCCAGGAATCCCCATGTTACTACCAGACTCATATCTTCCAAAAATGTTTGTTACTCCTCAGTTGGAAGCCTTTAGTGGTTTCCATTGCCTACCTAATACAGCTGGATGCCCTCCCTGGTATTAAAAATGCTGGGCCCTCCTCCCTTTTCAGTTTGATATCTCACTGCTCCCCTAAATGGGCCTTGCCTTCAACAAAACAGAGCATGCTTGCTCTCTTTCTTTTCCTTCCTTCCTTCCTTCCTTCCTTCCTTCCTTCCTTCCTTCCTTCCTTCCTTCCTTTTCCTTCTCCTTCCTTCCTTTTCCTTCTCCCTCCTTCCTTCCATCTTTCTCTCTCTTTCTTTCTCTCTTTCCTTTCTTCCTTCCCTTTCTTCCTTTTTTCCCTCCCTCCGTCCCTCCCTTCCTTCCTTCCTTCTCTCTTTCTTTCTCTCTCTTTCTTTCTTTCTTCAGACAGAGTCTTACTCTGTCACTACCAGGCTCATATCTCCCAAAAATGTGTTTGTTCCTCCTCAGTTGGAAGCCTTTAGTGGTTTCCGTTGCGTACCTAATATAGCTGGATGCCCTCCCTGGTATTAAAAATGCTGGGCCCTCCTCCCTTTTCAGTTTCATATCTCACTGCTCCCCTAAATGGGCCTTGCCTTCAACAAAACAGATCATGCTTGCTCTTTCTTTTTCTTCCTTCCTTCCTTCCTTCCTCCCTCCCTCCCTCCCTCCCTCCCTCTCTCTCTCTTTCTCTTTTATTTTTTTCTTTCTTTCCTTTCTTCCTTCCCTTCCTTGCCTCCCTCCCTCCCTTCCTTCCTTCTCTCTTTCTTTTTCTCTCTTTCCTTCTTTCTTGAGACAGAGTCTCACTCTGTCGCCCAGGCTGGAGTGAGTGCAGTGGCACGATCACGGCTCATTGCAGCCTTGACCTCCTGGACTCAGGTGATCCTCCCATTTCAGCCTCCTCTGTAGCTGGGACCACAGGTACGCACCAGCACACCCGGCTAATATTTGTATTTTTGGTAGAGATGGGGTTTCGCCATGTTGTCCAGGCTGGTCTCAAACTCCTGACCTCAAGTGATCCACCCATGTTGGCTTCCAAAGTGCTGGGATTACAGGTGTGAGACGGCGCCCAGCCAAGAGCGTGCTTTCTATTTTCCTTCCTCCCTGTCTCTCCTCACGCTTTTCTCATTTTCTGGTCTATTCTTTGCCTTTTTTCAGCTGACACATCTTTCACAATCTCTACTTCAAATGCCACCCCATAATCAAGGCTGATATTCCTATCTCACCATCTTAAACTTACCTTTTACTGATTGTATATGGTTATGTGTTGTAGGTATATTTGCAGGCGTTTTATTTCTCCAACCAGAATAAAAGCCTCGTGAAAGTAAAGATGCATTTTCTATTTTGTATATCCTCTACAGACCCTAGCAGAATGATAGGCATGTATTAATCAGTGGATATTAGAAGAAACAGAATAAAGAAATGCTCAAGAAGAAAGTGCTGATAGGAATCATAGAAATTGGGAAGAGGTTTTCCTTTATTTTTAGGGGGACTTCTGAAGAAAAGATCATTTTTAAAGCCAATCTAAGCAATACATCTGAATAATGCTTGGCTTCTTATGTCCTTTGTGTTTGACCAAATTTGATTAGAACACTCAGGTACAAGGAAATTAGCCAAATGGCTTTTCCCTGAACAAAATCTATTTTTCTTGCGATGGTTGTGTAGGAAGGTCAGATGTGAACACGGACTGAGTCTAGTTACTTCCAATCAAACATAGATCTTTCACAAATAATATTGAACTTGTTATTTCTCAAGCCATTTGCAAGTCTGGTTTAATCTTCTAAGAACTACTAGAAAATGCAATTTTAATATGATTAGATTTCCTCTCTCAGAGTAATGTAAACAAGTTTTTCTAAAAACAAAAGTAGAAGAAAATGACATCATCCAAAGCCAGGGCAAGTTCCTAGCCTTTAATTCTACAGAATTGATGTTACTATTCTGGTCTGCTCAAATATTGCTGCTGTGTGTACCCAGAGAGGAGGCATAAAATGGCATGTTTTATCTATTAAAATAATTAATATTTGTTTGCTTGGTTTGATAGAAAGTTGTTTTTTTTTAATTTCAGAAAGCAATGGTTTTTACTCAGCCCTAACCTTGAGGGTGTTTTGATGTCAGTGAGTGTTTGGCTAGTTGTATTGCGATTTTGCCAAATTGCTTGGAGTCAGGAGAAAAAAATAAAACAGATTTTTAAATTGATGACTTGATATTAAGTGGATTTGGCTGCATTATCTCTGCTTTTTCATTTTAATCAAAGGATGGTAAGTACTGAAATATTCAGAATCAAAGCTCAGCTGGAGCAAATTCTGAATCAGCCAGATGTCTGTCTTTCTGATACACACACACACACACACACACATGCACACACAACTCCTATTTTACCGTGTTTTTTGGAGAATAAATCTTGGACTATATTTTAAAAAATGAGGTGTTTGTCAAGTAATCTGAACTCTCTGAGACTGAAAAAAATGTGGATCGTAGAAACCTCCTAATGGGCTGAAATTAGGGAAATTTGCCAAACTATATAATTGAATGACTAGAGTCACTTAACCTCTTGGGATCTGTAGCCTATGTGTCATGGTGAGAATGGACATGGTAAGAAAAGAGGAGGAGTGTGGGTTCTTTCAGGTAAGACTGACAATTTAATGAAGCAAATATTTGAACATCTGCGGTGGTCATGCCTTGCAGATTACCAGCTACAGGAAGTGTAAATTGATCAAGGACCTCATCTGCTCTACTCTAAAATCCATCATTAGTTTGTGCCAAGGCCATGCCTCCTATGGGTTGCTCAGTCAGTGCCTGAGCAGGGCAGGAGCACTAAGGCAGGGCTGTTCTTGGAGCCCTGGGACTCCTCTGGCTCCTTCCTTGTACCGCGTGGCAGCCCAGGAGAATTTCACCAACCTTCCCTCCCTCTCCTTCACACAGAGTCAGACTTGTATCATGATCCGATGACTATCTCAGCCTTTTCCAGCTTCTCTCCTATTTTCTCTCACACAAGCATTTCCCCTAATAAAATTCTTGCACATTTAATCCCATATGCTTCTCCAATGACCTGGATTAACATAGTATCTAGTGTGTACAAATTATTCTTCTGTGACACATTCAATAAGCAAACCTCTGTCAGTAGGAATGGGACAGCAGCTGACCTCCATGTCCTCCTTCCTTGCTCTTGGAGGGCTGAGCTTGTGTGCAAAAGAGAGGGGTAGGTGGGTGCACTTGGATGCTTAGCATGAACTCAATGAATATTTTTTGGCCTCATTCATTTATTCCATTCAATTAATTATTCGATTAATTATTAAATCAATTGTTCCTCTTAAGAATTTTTTTTTTTTTTTGAGATGGAGTCTCGCTCTGTCACCCGGGCTGCAGTGGCATGATCTCGGCTCACTGCAAACTCCGCCTCCCAGGTTCATGCCATCCTTCTGCCTCAGCCTCCTGAGCAGCTGGCACTACAGGTGCCCGCCACCACGCCCTGCTAATTTTTTGTATTTTTAGTAGAGATAGGGTTTCACCGTGTTAGCCAAGATGGTCTCGATCTCCTGACTTCATGATCCACCCGCCTTGACCTCCCAAAGTGCTGGGATTACAGGCGTGAGTCACCGCGCCAAGCCTTTTTTTTTTTTCTGAGACAGTGTCTAACTCAGTCACCCAGGCTGGGATACAGTGGCATGATCATGGCTCACTGCAACCTCTGCCTCCTGGGCTCAAGCCATCCTCCCACCTCTGAGCCTCCTAAATACCTGGGTTTACAAGTGCGTGCCACCATGCCCAGCTAATTTTTGTATTTTTTTTTTGGTAGAGACAGGGTTTTCCATATTGCCCAGGTTGGTCTTGAATTCCTGGGCTCAAGTGATCCACCCTCCTTGGCCTCCCAAACTGCTGGATTACAGGCATGAGCCACCGCATCTGTCCCCTCTTAAGAATCTTGACATCAGGAAGAGCATCTTTAAGCAATTATTTATTTAAATGGTGAATGAAACTAATTTTTCAAAAGTAACTACCAAATACCAAAAATAGGGTTGGATAAAATGGGGATTCAGAACAGCATGTACACATTTTCACCCTTACTCTTGAAAAACATTTAATCTAATAAGGAAGACAAGATTTATGATCATAAAACCATATTTAATAATATAAAAAGTCTATAATTCACTGTGTAATAAATAATTGTATGGGACTGACTGAAAGTATAGAAAGGAGATAGCGACCAGAATGTTTCTATGTTTATAGGGTCATGACGCAAATTGTCATCTAGAAAAATGTTCTATCCAGATTCTGTTTGCAAAGATTCCTCCCACCAGAGACGCTCATTTATCTTGGTGAGCGCAGCTATTATCTGGTGTATCTAAAGATGAGGTCTTTCTAGCTGGCATATGCTCTGGAGGAAGGGAGATTCTACCTCAGCGTCAACTCCCAGAGAGCTAACTCACACAGAAAAAGTTTCCGGTAGTCTTTTCCCGTCTCTCTGCTGCAGGTAAGCAAAAACCTAGCTTCATTTGGGAGGCAGGCCCCAGGAAGGTGTCATTTAATATAAATTAGAGGTAGGAAGCTATCTCGCCAAAGTTCCTTATTTTGGAGGTGAAGAAATGGAAAGAAAATGAAGGTAAGTGATTTGTCCAAGGTGGCACAGTAAGGAATATTTTGTTGGAAGCAGCAGCTGATCCCAGTTATTTCAAGCAAATAAACAAATAGAATTTGTTACAAGGATTCAGAGGTGTTCCATGAAGTCCAAAGAGAAAGATAGAGTTGGGCTGGAAATAATGCTACAGAAAGCCACGGAGAACCCAGGGAATTCTCTCTTTACATTTTCACCTGACGTTTCTTGGTGTCTGCTTGGTGTTTTTGGCCCTGGCTCTCTGCTGCTTAGAGAGCATCCACGGGTGCATTCCAATTCCAGTCATACAAAGAAACTGGTTGGCTCTTTTTAGCCCCTAGTCCAAGTTTTGGGAGGAAGGAATCTGATTGGTACAGTTTGGGACAATTGTCCAACTCAGTTGAATTAGCCATTGCCAGGAGCAGAGGACTTATATAATATAAACATGCTGGCATGTGGGGATAGGGGATGAGAAGGATAGCACACAGCAAAGGGCAGAATGGTTGGGAGCTGTGCTGGCACCCCAGGGACAACTGCTATAACTACTGTACACAGTGACCATGGCAGAGACAGGATAGGACTAAGTTTCCTCACTCCTGGTCTTTGATGACTTCACCAGCACCATGGGCCTAGGGCAGTGCAAAATATAAAATGCATGCACGCATACATACATCCACTACAAACACATACATGTGCACACATTTATACACACACGCATGCATACATACACTACACACACACATACATACACATGTGCATGCATGCATACACACACACATACATATGGATGCTCACATATAAGGGAACCTCAAAAAGTTTATGGGAAAATGGAATTAAAAGAAAAAGTAAAATATATAAACCTTTATTTATTCATTTATTTATTTATAGAGATGGCATCTCACTACGTTGCCAGGCTTGTCTTGAACTCCTGGGCTCAAGTGATCCTCCCGCCTCAGCCTCCTGAGTAGCTGGGATTAAAGGCACAAGCCACCATCTTGGGCTTATTTTACAACATAGCCTCCGTCAAGTCCAAGACACTTTTGTAAGGGATGATACCAGCCATTTAGTCCATCCCTAAAAGAGTGAAGATCCTGGGGATTGAACCATGTCAACACAATCTTTTGTATATTATTAACTGGAGAAAAATGAGTGCCCCTTAAAGATTTTTTAAGATGAGGAAATAAACAGAAGTCAGAAGGGTCCAAATCAGTACCATAGGGTGGATGCCTACTGATTTCCCATCAAAACCCTCGAAAGATTGTCCTCATTTGATGAGAAGAATGAGGAGCATTGTCATGATGGAGAAGGGCTCTCAAGTGAGGCTTTCTCACGTGTTTTTCTGCTAAGGCTCCAGCTAACTTTCTCAAAGTACTCTCATAATAAGCAGATGTTATTGTCCTTTGGCCCTCAAGAAAGCCACAAGTGGCTGGGCATGGTGGCTCACACCTGTAATCCCAGCACTTTGGGAGGCTGAGGTGGGTGGATCACGAGGTCAGGAGTTCAAGACCAGCCTGGCCAACCTGGTGAAACCCCATCTCTACTAAAAATACAAAAAAGTTAGCCAGGCATAGTGGTGGGCGCCTGTAATACCAGCTACCTGGGAGGCTGAGGCAGAGAATTGCTTGAACTTGGGAGGCAGAGGTTGCAGTGAGCTGAGATCGTGCCACTGCACTCCAGCCTGGGCGACAGAGCCAGACTACATCTCAAAAAAAAAAAAAAAAGAAAGAAAGCCACAAGCAAAATACCTTGAGCATTCCCCCAAACTATTGCCATGACTGCTCCTGACTCCTGACTGGTCCACTATTGCTTTGGCTGGACCACTTCCACCTCTTAGTAGCCATTGCTTTGATTGTGCTTTGTCTTCAGGATTGTGCTGGTAAAACCATGTTCCATCTCCCGCTATAGTTCTTCAAAGAAAAGCTTCGGGATCTTGATCCCGTTTGTTTAAAATTTCCACTGAAAGCTCTGCTGTTTTCTGCAGCTTATCTGGGCACAACAGTTTTGGCAGCCATCAAGTGGAAAGTTTGCTCAAGTTTAATTTTTCAGTCAGAATTGTGTAAGCTGAACCAATTGAGATGTCTATGGTGTTAGCTATTGTTTCTCACTCTTGTTCTTTGATGATGTTAATCATTGGTCCTCTTCAATTAAGGCACAGACAAGATGAAATTTTTCCCTTGTAAATTGATGTGTATCGTCTGCTGCTGTGGGCTTCATCTTCAATATCGTCTTCCTTCTTTAAATGAGTTATTCATTTGTAAACTGCTGATTTCTTCAGGGCATTATCACTGTAAGCTTTTCATAAAGCATCAGTGATTTTACCATTCTTCACCCAAACATCACCATAAATTTGATGTTTGTTCTTGCTTCAGTATTGGCAGAAATTATATTGCTCTGATAGAAGATTTTTTCAAACTGATATCATCCTTCTTAGGGCTACAAGCTAGATCTTATTCAGACATGTTATTACAAGCTAGTAAATAAACATGAGCTTATTTTGGTGCAAAAAATTTTTTGAAATCCATGCATAGTTCTTTCATAATACATATTTTCTATGAACTTTTTTTTTTTTCTGACAGCATCTCACTTTGTCATCCAGGCTAGAGTGCAGTGGTACACTCTTGGCTCACTACAGCCTCTACCTCCTGGGTTCAAGCAATCCTCCTTCCTCAGCCCCCACTAGTAGCTGGGACTACAGGCATGTGCCACCATACTCAACTAATTTTTTATACTTTTTTTGTAGAGACAGGGTTTTGCCATGTTGCCCAGGCTGGCCTCAAACTATCCACCCACCTCAGCCTACCAAGGTGCTGGGATTATAGGCATGAGCCACTGTGCCCAGGCTTCTGTGAACTTTTTGAAGACCCTCATACATACATATATGCATGCATAGGGGCTGTTATGCATGGTGGTTATGAGGGCAGAAGGACAAAGAACCTCCCTGAATATCATCGTTACAGACTTTTTTTCTTTGTTTTTTATCTTACAAAATAATTTCTAATTTTATCACTTTCAAGAAAAAACTAAAATCATAATTTATATTTCATGATTAATTTAGCTGATTATGTGACATATGTTTCCAAAAGTCTCAGGAGAGTTTGCTTTAGGGTATTGGAGCTCTTTGTACCTCCTTCAGTTTCTTAGTTTTAAGACTAGTAAATAAGACGAGAGGGTCTGAAGATTTAACAAACACATCTTCACCTTTTCTGTGACAATTCTTTTTTTTTTTTGAGACCGAGTCTCGCTCTATTGCCCAGGCTGGAGTGCAGTGGCACGATCTCAGCTTACTGCAAGCTCCACCTCCTGGGTTCATGCCATTCTTCTGCCTCAGCCTCCCAAGTAGCTGGGACTACAGGTGCCCACCACCACGCCCAGCTAATTTTTTGTATTTTTAGTAGAGACGGGGTTTCACCGTGTTAGCCAGGATGGTCTCGATCTCCTGACCTCGTGATCCACCCGCCTTGGCCTCCCAAAGTGCTGGGATTACAGGTGTGAACCACCGCGTCCACCCTTCTGTGGCAATTCTTTTATGTGGTAGGTGAGGTAAAGAAGGAAGTGGAGAAGCAGCAGCAGAGATTAGAACAGAGATAAATGAAATCGTAGAAAAACAATAGAATCAAGGAAACCAAAAGCAGGTTCGTTGAAAAGATCAACGCAGTTGACAAGCCTATAGCTAGACAAAGAAAAAAAGAGAAGATGCAAATCACTAAAATCAGAAATGAAAGCGAGGACATTACAACTGACCTTCTAGAAATTAAAAGAATTATAAGTGAGTACTATGAAGAGTGGTATGACAACAAATTAGATAATCTAGACGGAATGAACGAATACCTGGGAACACACAAATTACTGAAACTGACTCAAGAAGACATAGAAAAATCAACAAACCTGTTACAAGCAGGGAGATTGAATCAGTAATCGGAAACCACCCAGCAAAGAAAAGTCCAGGACCAGATGGCTTCACCGGTAAATTCTCCCAAACATTTAAAAAAGAATTAACACTAATCCTTCTCAAACTCTTCCAAACAAACAGAAGAAGTGGGAACAGTTTCTAACACATTTTATGAGGCGAGAATCACCCTGATGTCAAAGCCAGGCAAAGATACAAGAAAACTACAGACCAATATTTCTTATGAATATAGATACAAAAATCCTCAAAAAGGTATCTAGAACAGGCAAATCCACAGAGACACAAAGCAGATTAGAAATTACCAGCCAATTGGGGATAAGGGAAAGAGGGGAATGATTGCTTAATGAGTATGAGATGCTTTTATGGGGTGATAAAAACATTTTGAGACTAGCTAGAGAGGGTGGTTGCACAACATTGTGAGTATACTAAATACCACTGAATTGTATACTTTAAAATAATTATATGATCTGTGAATTTCGCGTCAATAATAATAATAATAGTAACATGTAGAATAGGAGATAATTGCTGTGGCCATGTATATATGTGGATAATATAGATAATCTGTAATCAGATAAGTAAACTCTCAGATAATCAAGCATAGACGACTTCAGACTTTGTTATTTAAGGAACAACGTCCTTATTTAGGAAGCTAGGCTGACAATGTGTTTTCCTGGAGTGAAGGTGATATTCTGAGCCTGTTCTCTTCCCTCCTGTCATGATGTAGTGGCTCACCCCTGTAATCCCAGCACCTTGGGAGGCTGAGGTAGGTGGATCACTTGAGGCCAGGAGTTCAAGACCAGCCTGAGCAACATGGCAAAACCCTGTCTCTACCAAAAATACAAAAATTAGTTGGGCGTGGTGGTGGGTGCCTGTAATCCCAGCTACCCGGGTGGCTGAGGCACGAGAATCGCTTGAACCCGGGAAGCAGAGATTGCAGTGAGCCAAGATCATGCCCCTCACTCCAGCCTGGGTGACAGAGTCTTAAAGAAAGAAAGATAATTCTTTTTGTGAGGCATTTTTAGGCATTTTTAACAGGACAAGCTTTGAAGCCTAACAGTTTACAAAGATTTTTGTCACATACCTCCTAAAAAGATTTTGAAACTATTCACTTGTTGGATATTTTAAGTTGATATTTACAATTTTTACATAAGTTTAACACATGCAAAACAAGCATTAATCATCAAAAATAGAACTGTTATGTCGCTGTTTAAAAAGTTTCCAATAGAATTTCAAAACTATAATAATTCTAAACGCATCAACATTCATTTAAAAAATGAACTAAGGTAGTGTTTTCTTCTTGAACTGTTATTTCCAACTCACTTTCTCCATAGCTTTTCTCTTCATACCATATTTCTGCATAGAAGTGTTTTATTGCTTATCCTACCACACAAAATCAATGCATGGAAACTGGAATTTTACCATTTCAGTACAGGTGCCCTCTCTCTCTCCCTTCTTTTCTTCCAACCTGCTGTCTTTGTCTTGAGCAACTTTTCAAAATAAAAGAACAGGAATGCTAAGCTATTTACATTGGTCCAGAAATTGTTTAACCAGTAAACAGTTTTGCATAGTTATAACGTGTGTCAATATTATTTTGTTTTTCTTTTCTCACTTAATATTTCATTCACAATTTTTTGTATAAGTATTCACTTTTCTTCCAGATTGAGTTTTCAATATAATTATTATTTTAGAACATGATTGATCATGACAACAGAAATATGTTATCAGTATTAATAGCTAATGAAACATAAAAGGCAGAATTTGGGTGGAATGAATCTCTAAATCAGAAACAGCATAACCGAATATTTACTATGCATGTAATGAAAGGTAGATAATGCCAAAAGCTTAATAATTGCTAGTATATTATTTATTTCTTGGTTTTAGGAGGTGAAAAAGGTTATCATCTTATAAAATAAAACAAAGTTAAATATCTACCTATTTGAGTAAATACCTCATAATACTTGTAAAAATAGTTTTTAACCACTACTTTGAAAAATATACACCAAATCTGAAAGAAGTTATGTAACAATTTTGTCAGTGGGTTTTAGTCAATGAATCATGAAAACTTTGGCAGTCCCAGAAAACATTATGGTACATTGAAAACAGCCAGTGATATTGACCTCTATTTCTTGGGCTATTTGAAGCTATATTTCTTTCCAGATAATGTCACATCCTAGGGAAGAGAAAAATCATTTTTTAGCAGTAGTGAGTGGGGTGGACTCTTTTCAATTCGGGACTCAGATGCACTTTCCAATCCAGGGAATTAGTATGTAAGGTGAAAACTATTTGCAATCGTAGAGTTAACGTCTCCTGAGTGTCCTCATGTATGAAATAATGGTATAGGTCTCCATGCTTTTAGGTTAAGGTGCCATAGAGGAGTTGTTACAGTAGGTAGCTAGTCAGACATGAGCAGGGCAGGAGAGGGTCCCCCAACCCCTACCAGGAATGTCAGGTGACCATTAGGTGATGGTCAGGCAGTTGTTAACTGTCTCTCTAAAATAATAATTGGTTGCAGCCACCACGAGGGAAAGGCGGTCTCCCAATAAATAGAAACACCTGAAGCTGGTGATCAGCAGCTTCCCCAGTAAGATCTCAGGAGCTGGGTGACTGGGCTCAAGCATGTACACTGAGAGGCAAAATGGTAGTTTAACTGGTATGTGTCCTAGGAACATTCGGCTGTTAAGGGAAGAATGCCTCAAGTGAGCATGCGTACAACTCCAGTAAGTACACTGCGCATGCTCCCCTCCCAAGTGCTGGCAGGCCACTGGGCATGCGGAAAGCCCACCCCAAGGGAAGAATCAGGGAAGAAGGAATGCAAGACGGTGGAAGCATGCCAACCTATAAAACCGCAAGTCAGAGATCAAACCGTGTACTTGAATATCTCAAGTTGCCGGTTTAGCCCTCTTCCAAGTGTAATTTACTTCCTTTCATTCTGGCCCTAAAGCCTTTTTTTTTTTTTTTTTTTTTTTTTTGACACAGAGTCTCCCTCTGTCGCCCAGGCTGGAGTGCAGTAGCACGATCTCAGCTCACTGCAACCTCTGCCTCTCAGGTGCAAGTGATTCTCCTGCCTCAGCCTCCCAAGTAGCTGGAATTACAGGCGCACACCACCACATCCAGCTAATTTTTTTGTATTTTTAGTAGAGATGAGGTTTCACCATATTGGCCAGGCTGATCTCGAACTCCTGACCTCAGGTGATCCACCCGCCTCAGCTTCCCAAAGTGCTGAGATTACAGGCTTGAGCCACCGCGCCCGGCCTAAAGCTTTTTAATAAACTCTCATTCCTGCTCTAAAACTTGCCTCAGTCTTTAACTCTGCCTTATGCCCCTTGGTTGGATTATTTCTTCTGAGGAGGCAAAAATTGAGGTTGCTGCAGACCTGTACAGAATCCTTGCCGGTAACAGTTTACTGGGGGTCTGTATTTATATAACCAATTCCCCATTCTTGAGCATCTGAAATAATCCCTATCTTTTACAATTGTAAATAAGTAATTTTTTTCGGCAGTGTAAACAGGAGAAAATACCTACCCAAAGTAGAGTGTTGGGCTAGAGGTCACGAATCACATTGACAGTTCTTTATTATGCATATTGCCACACTGTTGTCCTGAATGATCAAACCGACTTAGAATTTGACTAAGCTGGATATTTACATTCTTGTTTGCTAGCTTTACAGGTCCTTCAGGCTATCATAAAAATGTATATTTACATTTCTGAAATTGCGGCTATGCATTGATTCATTATATTTGCTTGTGTGTAAACTGTCTGGCTGCTTTGATCCCGTATCAGAGAGAACCTAGGTATTGATCTTTCATATTTGTCCTCAGTCTCTGTTGTCCGGAAGGCATTTTATCAGTGATATTCTCCCTTCCCTCTGCACACAGGTTGTTGGCTTGCCCTTGGCGCACTGGGGCGAGGGGTCTGGTTATCAAAGGAGATGCTGCCAGGGCACAGCTGCTCCGTCCTTGAGCCTCTTTGAAGTCTAAACAGAAAGGATTTCAGCACTTATTAGCACTAGGTTAGTGCTTTCAGTGCTATCTCTAAGCAGAGTTAACTTCCATCCTTTGGATTTTATCACACCTCCTTCCTGGGACCTACTAATGCAATATTCCAAGATTGAGAGCTTCCTTTTTAACAAAAGAGGAGAAATCATACACATTCTCAGTGCCTGTGAATTCTAATCACTACTCATCTAAGATACTTTGGTTTTGCGATGTCTTTCTGTTCATCCAACGCAGCACTGCTTGCTCACATTCAAAAGCGCTAATATGCACCTTCCATAATTCCTCTAGGCCAGACCCTGCCATCATCCCATCAGCACTGGTACCCAAGCTTTGAGCTCAAACCTGGACTATTCCAACCATTTCCTTTGCAACTCCATCCTGGGAAATAGCAACTGAAAAACTTGGAAAAGGAAGTTGTTTTTCAGTGCTTGGAAGTGGAGTTACTACTTGTTTATGATCAACAGATAAAACTAAGCAGAGGCAACCCTCCAGGACGGGGCCTCACCAAAGCCAGGAGTGATGTCAAGAACCACGGCAGGCGTATGTATAATGCTGGGAGGAGACTGGTGGAGGTCAATCTGTTCTGCCTTTTGGGCAGCTGCTGAGATAGCTGGAGGAAGGAGAACTTCTCCTTTACCTCTGCTAATGACTAGTCATCTGCTTTCCCCAGGACAAGCTTCCAACTCTAGGTTATTCAGGAGTTGTTCAAAGGGGGGAAAAATCCATTCCCATGAGGCAGGTGGATCAGAGAGCATTGACACTCAGTCTCCCTGCAGAGCATTTCGAAGCTGATCTCAGACTAATGCAGCCCATGGAAGATGCTAAGTGCTCGTGATTGGTTAAAACGCAAATAAAAAGTTGAAGTGGAGACGATATATGCCTGTTCCAAAATAGAGGTATATGGGAGTGAAGGGGAATGAAATTGCTTAAACGTTTTCTTTTCTTTTCTTTTCTTTTTTTCTTTTCTCTTTTGAGACCGAGTCTCGCTTAGTCACCCAGGCTGGAGTGCAGTGGTATGATCTCAGCTCATTGCAGCCTGCGCCTCCCAGGCTCAGATGATTCTCCTACCTCAGCCTCCTGAGTAGCTGGGATTACAGGCATGTGCCACCAAGCCCAGCTAATTTTTGTATTTTTAGTAGAGACGGGGTTTCACCATGTTGGCCAGGCTGGTCTCAAACTCCTGACCTCATGATCCACCTGCCCTGGCCTCCCAAAGTGCTGGGATTATAGGTGTGAGCTACTGCACCCAGCCAAAAGTTTTCTTAATTAGTCAAATCAAGATGTTACAAATATGTTAGTGTGATTACATAGATGATTGATTTTAGCTTGGTCTCTGATAAACATGTTGATATAAATCTTTGCTTCAGGTTTAGGGGAATTTTTACTTTTCCTCTTTTCTTTACAGATCCTCATTTGAAAATGGAAAAAGAAAAGAAATGGAGGCATTGTGTGATATTTGCCTAAATACAACTAAAGAGATCCATTTATTTTTAGTGTTTGATTAAAAACCCTCAAAGGAAAAGAGAAATTTTGATCTTTGAGAAGAGCTGTTTCATCACAGGTTGAGGGTTCTTTATTCTTCCTTGCCATTTAAGAGTTTAAAAGGTCAGGCAAGAGAGCTCTCTCCTTTTTCTGTTTTCCCACTCTCTAGGGTTCTTATGGGTTAACTCCTCCTCCTTCTTTCCAGATGCCACCAGGACCCATTTCCTAGTGGTGTGGCAACAGGGAGTGTGAAATGATGCCTCCAAATGTAAGATACAGGCTCCTAGGCAGGAAGTGATGGAAGAGGGCTCTCTTATGAGGGAGGGTGCCGTGGGGTGAGAGGATATTCATTGCATTGCAAAGAAAGTATCACGTGGAGCCACCAGTCTCCCCTTCCAAACAGGATGTGACCATCCCTCCCCAGAGGAGTTTCCATACCCCCTCCCAGAATAGCATTTTGGGTAAGAATGTGGACATTGAATACTCAATGACAGAACTCCAGTTACCCATGCTGCTGCCAGGAGCTGGCAGAGGCCTTTAAAAGGCAGCAGCATTTTGTAGAAATATAGCAATAAGGATTCACTCCTTATGGACAGCACTGGTTGTAAGCCAGAGTCAAGGATAAGGAAGGGTGGAAGCCAGGAGTGAATAGCCCAGGACCTCTAGACCGCAGGAGACAAGGGTGAGAGACAAGGTCAAGGGCACAGCTAAAGAGGGCTGGGGCTGGACCAGAGCTAGCCCAAGGTGACTGGAGGAACTTAAGGTTGAGAGCCACCTGAGAAGCCTGACAGTCTGTTTTAGGAACTTAAAATTTATGTGAAAAAGCAGGTCTCTAAGGGAGCAGCAGCTCATGCCTGTAATCCCAGCCATTTGGGAGGCAGAAGAGGGAGTATCAAAGGATTGTTTGAGGCTAGGAGTTCAAGACCATCCTGGGGGAACATAGTGAGACCCCCATCTCTACAAAAATAAAACTAAAAAATTAGCCGGGCATGGTGGTGTACACCCGTAGTCCTAGCTATTCAGGAGGTTAAGGCAGGAAGATCACTTAAGCCCAGAAGTTCATTGCTGCAGTGAGCTACGATCACACCACTGCACTCCAGCCTGGACAACAGAGCAAGACACTGTCTCCACAAAAAAAAAAAAGCAGGTCTACATAGTAAGGGTCAGTCTTAACTTCCTTAAGGTTTCACTTTAAAGAACCTTTACTTCTTCCTTCTTCTCCTTCTCCTTCTCCTCCTCCTGCTCCTCCTCCTTCTATTATTATTATTATTATTATTGAGAGATATCTGGGCTGAGTGGGCCGTCCATATTCTGCTGTCTAGAGACAATTTCTCTTTAAAGAATCTGACGTGTCAACGGGGCATGGTGGCTCACACCTGTAATCCCAGCACTTTGGTCAGGCCGAGGCGGGCGGATCACCTGAGGTCAGGAGTTCGAGACCAGCCTGGTCAACATGTCAAAACCCCATCACTACTAAAAATACAAAAATTAGCTGGGCATGGTGGCAGGCACCTGTAATCCCAGCTACTCAGGAAGCTGACGTGGGAGAATCGCTTGAACCTGGGAGGCAGATGTTGCAGTGAGCCGAGATCATCATGCCATTGTACTCCAGCCTGGGCAACAAGAGTGAAACTACATTTCAAAAAAAAAAAAGCAATCCAACTTGTCAAGGCTCATTTCTGCTAGAATGCTACTGTGTTCAAAAGCTCCTGAGTAAATGATGGCTCTTGCAGGGGTCAAGGGCTCTCATTTCGCCCCCTGCTTTACTCATCTTTCCAGCCAGCCCTGGATCTCAGATGAGAGCTAGTTCAACATTAGAGACAAAGGTCATTTTCAACTAAGCAACTCTTGTGGTTCCCTGTCAACCCCAGAAACTTCCAACCCATAAAAGCCACAAAATCTCCCTTTCCTAAAGTGAGTTCACGAAGGGAGACAGATCTAGTGGACAGGGGTTGGCAAACGTGACCTGCAGGCAGCTCCCTTCCCCTGTGGCCTGGGGGGGTTACCGGGGGGTCACAGTCTTCCCCACCAAGCCTCAATGTGATCCTAGACTCTTCTAATCTCCAACGCTCAGCACTGCAGCACCTTTGTTAACCACCGGGGTTGCCATGCAGGTGGAAATTTATTCGCCATCCCAGTGGTAGAATAACTGGTCCTGGCTGTACTTTGCATACATTCATCAATTTAGATTCTTCTCTACTAAGCACAAAGGACATGAAATAAAGGAAAACAGAGTTAAAATATGTCTTCTTGTGAAGACGCAGATAATCCTAATGGGAAAATAGGGGCTGACCCTCTGGGTTCTGTATAAATAAATGCGTCTGAGCCATTGCAAGTGGACTCCAGGCCAGGATGGAACGGAGGTGTGAGCTGAAGTGGGAAGTGGAGAGGGTACGTTTTGCAGGTGTTTGAAACGAGTGAAAAGCAAGACTGGGGGAGAGGAGGGATCATGCCAAGAAGACAGAACAGCCTGAGTGTCCTAGGGGCAATGAGGGCTCCAGGAATCATAGGCAGCTGGGTTGGGAGAGTCCGATTACAGAACAGAGCAGGGCTCTGGAACTACAGCGTGGGGACACAGGCGGAAAATCTGCAGGTGCCATTGATGTGCATGGGCTATAGGTGAGCCAGGATGGAGCAAACAGGCCTGGAAGTCCGAGCAGGCAGGGATGTGGAATTACGAAGTTTAACTTAAGACATCATAGAGAGGAAAAGCCATCAAAGTGAATCTGATCTGAAGGGAGGGAGGGATTCTCCTGTTATTTTTATGCCCCTTCCTGGTGTGGCAAGCACGGGGGGTGTCAAGGGTTGCTGACTCCCAGGATTTACACTGAGAGAGCGAATGTGTGGACAGGCAGCGTGGTGAATCCCCAGGTGAGCTGGCATGAGGCCAAGAAGAGCATGAGGGAGAGAGAGGAAAGCCAGCCAGCGTTCGCGGGCCTACAAGTCAGCCTAGAAAGTTATGCTGAGCTATTGAAATAGTCCATGTGGCAAGAGGCTTAAGTTGGGTGGCATTCTTCTCATGTTTACATGATCTCTCCTCATGTCACTGCTAAAGCCTCTTGAATCTGAGTTGCAAGGTGGAGTAGCTACCATTTGAATGAGTGGAGTCAAGACAATCCTACTTTTTTTTTTTTTTTTTGAGACAGAGTCTCACTCTGTCACCCAGGCTGGAGTGCAGTGGCTCACTGCAAGCTCCGCCTCCCAGGTTCAAGCAGTTCTCTGCGTCAGTCTCCCGAGTAGCTGGGACTATGGTGAGCACCACCACGCCTGGCTAATTTTTTTTGTATTTTTAGTAGAGACGGGGTTTCACCATCTTAGCCAGGCTGGTCTTGAACTCCTGACCTCGTGATCCACCTGCCTCGGCCTCCCAAAGTGCTGGGATTATAGGCGTGAGCCACTGCGCCTGGCCAAGACAATCCTACTTTTCATCAGGTTGCTGGGATCAGATATCTGAGTCCATGGAGCCAAGAGATACGTTTATTCATTCATTTGCTCATTCACTCATTCACTTGTTCAACAAATATTGTTATAAGCTGGGTCCTACCGATTGGGTGGTTTGATACAACTTATTTTCCCCATAAATAGGATGGCCATGAACTACAATATACATACATTCCTGTCCTCTTCAGCACAACAGCCAGCAGGAAAGGGGAATGAAGACGAGGCAGAGGCAGGCAAGGACGCAGACGAGCCAGGGACCCCTGAAGGGGTGCTGGGCTAGGAGGCTCCGCCAGCATCCTCCTCAGCTTTATCATCTGGCTTCTCCTACTTTTCCAGCCCCCAACCCAGGCCCCTCCCCTGGTGCCTGGTGCTCCGCCCAGCCCCGACCACTAACTGAGCACACCCACATCCATACGTGAACAAAGACTAACAAAATCACCACCATTACTGAGAACTTCCAGTGTGCCCAGGCCTAGGCTAGATACTTTATGGTCAAGGTCACATTTATCCTCACATCCACTCCACCAAGTAGGCTCTGTTCTTCTCTTTTGTGCAGATGAGGAAATTGGGGTTTAGAGCGGTTAAACAGTTAGTCAGTGGTGGTGTTTCCTGCAGCACTGGAAGTTTCTTCTGTCTTCAAAAAAACATTGGCTTTCACAGGAAGTCAAGCAAAATGGGTTGAAGTTTGTATCAGTTCTCCAGGGCTGCTGTAACGAAGCACCACAAACTGGGTGGCTTAGAACCATGGGAACGAACAATGGGACTCACGGTTCTGGAAGCCAGAAGGTCAAGACCGAGGTGTCCGCTAAGCCAGGCTCCCTCTGAAGGCATTAGGGAAGGATGTGTTCCAGGAGTCTTCCCTCATTTCTGGTATTTCCTTGGCTTTGGCAGCAGAACTCCAGTCTTCACACGATGTCCTGCGTGTGTGTGTGTGTGTGTGTTTGTGTGTACACACTTCCCTTCCTATGAGGGCTCCAGTCATATTGGAGTAGGGACTGACCCAGGGAGCATACTACTCCAGTATGATCTCATCTTAACTGATTGCATCTGCAATAACACTATTTCCAAATAAGGCCACATTCTGAGATCCTGGGGGTTAGGACTTCAACATATAAATTTTGGGGGACACGATTCAACTCAACTCATGCCAGAGTTGTGGGGGCAGATGGATGAATCCTAGTTGTTTTGTGACTATTTCTCTACTGTCCCAGCAGGACCACACGGTTTGCTGCTGCCTGTGTGAGTGCAGTGGGGAAAGCCTGAGAATGGAGGGGAAGGGAGGTTCTAACAACTCTTCTCTCCTACTCGTGGGCTTCACCCATGGTCAGGCTATGTCTGCTTCTCCTGAAGGTGGTACAGAGGCCTCCCATCTTGTGAGGACTCATATGTCCTCTGTGCATACAGGTTGGCTTTTTTTTTTTTTTTCTTTTTTGAGACAGTCTTTCTCTGTCTCCCAGGCTGGAATGCAGCCGTGCGGTATTGGCTCATCGAAACCTCCACCTCCTGGGTTCAAGCAATTCTCCTGCCTCAGCCTCCCAAGTGGCTGGGCTCACAGGCTCACAGGTGTGTGCCATCACACCAGCTACTTTTTGTGTGTGTTTTTAGTAGAGACAGGGTTTCACCATGTTGGCCAGGCTGGTCTTGAACTCCTGACTTCAAGTGATCCGCCTGCCTCAGCCTCCCAGAGTGCTGGGATTACAGGCGGGAACGACTGTGCCTGAACTCTGAGTATTTTCAATATGCGGTGGGTGGAATCTGGATTCAGAAGCTGTGGATATGGATGGCCAACTGTACCTGGTTCAACTCACTATTTTACGACAGAGGAAACCCAAGTCCAGCTCACACATCCGGTTCGTGGTCAAGGAATGCAGGCTCCCAGCCCAGAGTTCCACTGCCCTGCAATTCTTCTGTACACTCCACCCTCCAACTGTGGCTGGCAGGAGTAGAGGTGGCTGGAGGGCATTTTCATTTGCACCACACCTAATCTGGGGCTGTTTTAAGCAGGAATCAGCAATCAAACAGCAGTGTCATTAGTTTCCAAACTTTCATGGTATCAAGTTAAAATGCTGCCTTTTATTGCTTCTCCATGGAAGCTACCTCTGTCTATTGCTTCCTATATCCTAAAAATAAGACAATACTATTGTTTCTTTTTAAAGAAGAATGAAAAAAGAGAATGAGATACAGTCCTCATACAGATTCTCATAAAAATCAAACAAAGAGACCCGGAGGGAGAGGCTGAAGGCATATTAAATTTCAGGACTGCCTTCTGATATCCTTCAGATCAAGGCCCACGGATCACTTTCTCTTCCTGGCTTCTATATATAGGCATGACAGTTAGACTGGCCTTTTCTCCAGAGGACAGCTCCACGCTGCTAGATGCACACCCGTGGGAATTTTGATAAGAAGGGGCTGCTCTAGTTTGCATTTTCTCTCTTCATAGTTGGTGCTAGAACCAGTTCCAAAGTCATGGATTTTTTTTTTTTTCATATTGTTACTTGAAGTGTAGAATAAAAAAGGATTGCTTTCCCAGCCTTCATGGCTGCATAGTTCAGATAGGGAACACTATTCTATTTAAAGAGATGATGTAAACTATGACCTCACATGTGTTTACAAACACATGTCATGTCTAAGTTTCCAACTCTTAATTAAGAATAAGCTCATGAATAGCTGCTAGCTAACCCGAATATTTACTCATGGCCAACAGAGACAGAAATATCTTGTTTAGATGGCTGATGCTGACATTGGATGCCAGAACTTTCTGACAAGCGTCTTTCTCTCGCTCTTTCCTTGGCCAGTATCTGCACCTCCCTGTGGCTGCAGTTTTCTTTCCCTTTAACCAGTGCCTTCCAGTTAACTGCTCACACCAGTGTGTTGGACCTTTCCCGGGGTCTTCTCATAAAGCCTTAGTGCTGAGTGCTGGAAGTTAGATCACATGCACACTGATTTCTCTTCCAAACTAAACTGATTTGGAAATTTATTGCTGTGGCATTTCAAAAATCATGTGTATTCTTCACTCCCTATTTTAACATGGAAAAGCTAAAAATTGTCCATTAATTGGGAGGAAAAGATTGTGAACATTTTATTTATTCAAGAAACCAGGCCAGGCGCAGTGGCTCACACCTATCACCCCAGCACTTTGGGAGGCCAAGGCAGACAGATCGCCTGAGGTCAGGAGTTCGAGACCAGCCTGGCCAACATGGTGAAACCCTGTCTCTACCAAAAATATAAAAAATTGACTGGGTATGGTGGTGTGCACCTGTAATCCCAGCTACTCAGAAGGCTGAGGCAGGAGATCACTTGAACCCAGGAGGTGGGGGTTGCAGTGAGCCAGGATGGCACCACTGCACTCCAGCCTGAGTGACAGAGCAAGACTCTGTCTAAAAAACGGTGGCTCACACCTGTAAATCCAGCACTTTGGGAGGCCGAGGCGGGCGGATCACGAAGTCAGGAGATCAAGACCATCCTGGCTAACACGGTGAAACCCCACCTCTACTAAAAATACAAAAAATTAGCCGGGCATGGTGGTGGGTGCCTGTAGTCCTAGCTACTCGGGAGGCTGAGGCAGGAGAATGGTGTGAACCCGGGAGGCAGAGCTTGCAGTGAGCCGAGATCACGCCACAGCACTCCAACTCCAGCCTGGGCGACACAGCAAGACTCCGTCTCAAAAAAAAAAAAAAACAAACAAAAAAACCACCAATTAACAAATTTGAAGCACAGAATTTTTGAGGCACAGAATTTCAAAGCCATGAATCTGGGGGGAAAATCTTTCAAAATAAAAGGGGTAGCATTTATCAGCACCCCTTTATAGGGTAAGAATTTTGAAAATAAAATTGAGAAAAACAGGGTAGTCCTTAACATCATCTATGAAATTGTTCTTTCAAAACAAATGAATCAAGCCTCTGGATCCGATCACCCATGGACAAGAAATCCGGGAGACAGATGAACATGTGAAATGGCAAAAAATTGCCATTCACAATATCTAGACCATGGGAAACTCTGGACAAATTACCTAGTTTCTTCAATAAGTATATTAGAAAGTACAGAAGTGGGGGCGGGAATATCAGAGGGTCATTCTATTAATGACTTCAAACATCAATCACTTGTAATGTTCAGACCTTATTATGGAGACAATGGGAGGTTTGAACATTAACTGGATATTTGATTATGTTACAGAACCACTGTCAAATTTTAACGTTGTAATAACAGTATTGTGTTTACACATTTTAAAAATAATTGCCTTTCTTTTAGAAGGATATATTGAAATGTTTACAGAGGAGAGATCCTGGATTTGCCTCAAACAATGTGGTGGGCAGGAGATGGAAGCACACATGAAGAGAGCCTTGAATTGCACATGGTGGGAGCAGGGATTTGAGTGCATGAGGATTTATGAGGTTCTGCCTACTTATGTATATGTTTGAGATTTTGCATGATAAGACAAAAAAGACAGCATTGCTTAAAGCAAAAATATAGAATGCAGAAATGTCACCCAAAACTGGCTGTGTTAAAGGAACAAATCGGGGCAGCACAGGTGTAGGTTCCTGGATGTCCTCAAGTCTCCTCTGCCACCTCTTGTCACGTTGCCTGATACTTCCGTTTCAATTTTTTCTCCCAAGTGTCCCAGGCCTGGCTGTGCAAGGACACTCTGGCCAAGATCCGCTGGAAGGTATGTGAGTGTGTGAGGCATGCAACAGCCCTTATGGAGGACCCACTGGAGTTCTCAGCCCCCTTCTTCCTCCTCCAGGCACTCCCACTTCCTGGCGGCCATCGATGGAAATTTTTTTTGAGACGGAGTCTCGCTCTGTCACCCAGGCTGGAGTGCAGTGGCACAATCTTGGCTCACTGGAACCTCCACCTCCTGGGTTCAAGCGATTCTCCTGCCTCAGCCTCCCAAGGAGCTGGGATTACAGGCACGCGCCACCATGCCCGGCTAATTTTTTGTATTTTTAGTAGAGACAGGGTTTCACCATGTTGGCCAGACTGGTCTCAAACTCCTGGCCTCAGGTGATCCACCTGCCTCAGCCTCCCAAAGGGCTGGGATTACAGGTGTGAGCCACCTCGCCCGGCCATCAATGAAAATTAAAAACAAAATTTTTATAAGATTTTTATTCCAAGCAACTTACTTCTCTTTGCTCATCCCCAGCCTATCGTGACAGTTCCCTGAGGATTCCTTTCCTTATTTTACAAAGCACAGCTTTCCCTGAGGAATACAATCTCAGTGTTTAAATCAGAGCTGTAGAGTGCAAAAGTGGCCACAGTATTTTGCATCTTCTCCCATCAACAGGTGAAGTTGTTTCCTGAGCCCTTTGATCTGGAATGACCTGGTGACCTGGAACCAGCAGACAGCCTGAGGGAGGCAGTGCACGTTCTGAGCCAGGGCCTCAGGAGGCCTGCAGCTGCCATTCTGCTTCTCTTGGAACATGACCTCCTTGAGAACACTCCCAGACCTGACTGCAGGGTGGGGAGACCACACAGAGCAGAGCTGAGCTACCGGGATGAGGCCCCTAGATCACCCAGCTCCCAGCTGACCACAGATCATGAGTGATCCCGGCAAGACCGGTCAGGCCAGTGCACAGCAGAACCAGCTGATCAGCATAGAGTTCTGAGCTCGGTAGACAGTTGTTGTTCTAAGGCATTCAATTGGGGATTTTTTTAAAATGCAGAAACAGCTAAGTGATATAGCCTGCAATTAGTAATACTTTCCTACTGCATGGTGCAGTTGGGTGGTTACTAAGGAGTAACAGGCACTTGACCAGCGTGGCGATGGGTGCATCAAGAAGGGTATTAATTAAGACTTAGAGGTCAGAGAGGTCTCCCAGAGCAAGAGATGCCTAAATTGACATCTGAACATGAGTAGAAATTAGGCAGGGAAACAATGGGAAAAGATTTCCAGGGAGACGGAACTGTTTCCAGAAGGCTGGAGGCACTAGAATGAATGAATGAATGAAGAAATGGATAAATGAATGGATGGATGAATGATGAATTATCAATGTGATATCTTTTTTTATTTTTATTTTTTGAGATGGAGTCTCACTCTGTCGCCAAGCTGGAGTGCAGTGGTGCGATCTTGGCTCACTGCGACCTCTGACTCCGGTTTAAGCAGTTTTCCTACCTCAGCCTCCCAAGTAGCTGGGATTACAGGCATGCACCACCATGCCCAGCTAATTTTTGTACTTTTAGTAGAGATGGGGTTTCACCATGTTGGCCAGGCTGGTCTTGATCTCCTGACCTCATGATCTGCCTGCCTCGGCCTCCCAAAGTGTTGGGATTATAGGCGTGATCCACCGTGCCCAGCCTTAATGTGACATCTTTGAATCAAAGACCATTACAGTAAAGACAGATATGCTCAAGGTTGCAATAAAATGAAGTTTTTAGCTTCCATCTGAATTGTCTGGGTATTTTGCTTTTGAGATCTTGAAGTCTAACCCTCTCAGGGAGGTAAACTGAGCCCGAAGTACAGGCTGCTTAGTTTTTTAGAGATTCAAGTACACATTTATCCACCTTGAGAAAATGAGCTCCTTGTGGCCATGGATTGTGTATTTTAGTATTCCTAGACCTACCAGCTACCTGGCACCAAGTGTGTGAGTAAATAAACAAGCCACTGTATTACTAACAAGGCTTTAGAGTTCACCACGGACGTTTCCAGCATACTGTTTTTTTGTTTTTTGGGGTTTCTTTTTGTTTGTTTTTTCGTTTTTTTTTTTTGAGACAGAGTCTCACTCTGTCGCCTAGGCAGGAGTACAGTGGTGCGACCTCAGCTCACTGCAACCTCCACCTCCCGAGTTCAAGTGATTTTCCTGCCTCAGTCTCTGGAGTAGCTGAGACTACAGGCGCATGCCACCAATCCCAGCTGATTTTTGTATTTTTAGTAGAGATGGGGTTTCACCATGTTGGTCAGGATGGTCTCAGACTCCTAACCTCAGGTGATCCACCTGCCTCGGCCTCCCAAAGTGCTGTGATTACAGGCGTGAATGACCATGCCTGGCCTTCATCACTTTTTATTAGTACTGTAGGTCCAAAGTTGCTCATGCCTGTCACCAGTCTCTGCCTAGACCTTAGTATATATAAATATCACTTTATTCAAACAGCCTTGGCTTCTGTTTCGTTGGCCTTACGTACTCTCTTGCTGTGTTCATTTTGATCATCCCTTGAACGTTTTAAAATCAGCACCTCCTGAACTTCTCACTGGGAGGAGTTTGATCCTTCGTCTCTGTGGCTTTCCTGCGTTGGAGAATGATTAGAGCCTCCGGGGTCGTGAACCCACGTTACATTCACTCTAGTTTCAAAAAAGGCAATGCTTCGAAAAGGCTCAGGGTGGAAACCATGCGATGCTAGAACTGAAATAGAACTATGCCAGTTTTCAGGAATGAATAACCAATTTATACATCTTTCTGGTATAGTGGAGAGAAAGCATCTAGAGAGCCTCCTATTTTCTTTTAATTAAAGAAAAGACCTATGAGATACAAAAAACCGAATTAGCCTATAGGTTTCAGCTGTGGATTTTATTTACAGAGATAAAACTTTGGGCTCACATGTATCTATTCCTAGTATCTGATGGAGTGATGAGCCAAAGAGGAAAGATTAATAGATATTTAGACAGGCAAGGGGCATTAAAGCTCATCTAGTTCCATATACTCATCCTTTACATGCACTCATTTTACAGAAAGGAAACGGAGTCAGGGAGAAGCTAAGCGTGTGCCCAAACTCAGAGAGCTACATGTATTTGGGGGTAACATATGCTTTCATTACCTTGACTGTTGCTGATGGTTTTTCAGTGCATATGTATGTCAACACTTTTCAGATGATATACTTTAAATATGTTCAGTTATTGTATGTCAAGTATGCCTCAATAAAACTTTCTTTAATAAAAAGAATAAAGGTAAGATAAGGGGGATAAAAACCAAACCACTATTGGACTGTAATCTTTAAAAATCCAACTATGGACATGTTTTCCAACAAATTAATTATTTGATGGAATGAGAGGGAAGGAGAACTCACAAATCAAAAGAAATGTAACGGACCTATCTATCAAATGCAACCCATAAATTTATTTGAATCCAGATTCAACCTGGGAGAGATGGTTGACATCTGTAATCCCTGCACTTTGGGAGGTCAAGATGGGTGGATCACTTGAGGTCAGGAGTTCAAGACCAGGCTGACCAACATGGTGAAACCCCGTCTCTACTAAAAATACAAAAATTAGATGGGCGTGGTAGTGGGCGCCTGTAATCCCAGCTACTCAGGAGGCTGCAGCAGGAGAATCACTTGAACTCGGGAAGCAGAGGTTGTAGTGAGCTGATATTGCACTACTGTACTCCAGCCTGGGTGACAGAGACAAAAATAAATAAATAAATAAGCTGGGTGTGGTAGCTCACGCCTGTAATCCCAGCACTCTGGGAGGCCGAGGCCGGGCAGATCACCTGAGGTCGGGAGTTTGAGACCAGCCAGACCAACATGGAGAAACTCCGTCCCTACTAATAATACAAAATTAGCCAGGCATGGTGGTGCACGCCTGTAATCCCAGCTTGAACCCAGGAGGCAGAGGTTGTGGTGAGCTGAGATCGTGCCATTGCCTGGACAACAAGAGCAAAACTACATCTCAAAAAATAAATAAATAAATAAATAAATAAATAAATAAATAAATTTGAATCCAAATTCAAACAACTCAACTTTAAAATAACATTTATGAGACCATCAGGAAAATGTATATATTGACTGAATATTTGATTATTTTAGGGATTAATGGTTTTTTAAAGCGTGATAATGATATTGTGATTTTGTTTTAAAAAAAAGGTAGGTCTTTTAGAGAGACAGACTGAATTATTAATTGATGAAACGTTAAGATGCCTGTCATTTGCTTCAAAACAATCCAATGGAGACATTTGAAACATTAGAAATTATTGTTAAGATTTTTGGTGTAAACATGGTATTCTGCGTAGTTTTAAAGAGTCCTTGCATTTTTTGTTTGTTTGAGATGGAGTTTTGCTCGTTACCCAGGCTGCAGTGCAATGGTGCGATGCGATCTTGGCTCACTGCAACCTCCACCTCTCGAGTTCAAGCAATTCTCCTGCCTCAGCCTCCCAAGTAGCTGGGATTACAGGTGCCCGCCACCACGCCTGGCTAATTTTTGTATTTTTAGTAGAGACAGGGTTTCACCACGTTGGCCAGGCTGGTCTTGAACTGCTCACCTCAGGCAATCTGCCCACCTCAGCCTCCCAAAGTGCTGAGATTATAGGCACGAGCCGTCGTGCCCGGCCTGGAGTCCTTGTATTTTTAAGATGCATAATGACATCTTTACAGATGAAACGGTGTGATATTTGGGATTTGCTTCAAAATCGACTAGGCAGTGGGGAGTTGGTGGGGATATAGACGGTCATTGTAGATGCTGCTTATGGACACGTAGTGGTTCAGTGGGAGATTCCTCTCTGGCTTGGTATATATTTGACATTTTTCAAGGTATAAAGTTTAGGAACCAAGGCTATAAAGTTATTGATTCACGTCTGGAGTATGAATTGGTGTTGGCTCATCGTGCGAAGGGCTAGTGAGGAACTGAGCACATGCACAGAACTAGGGAAATGGCACACAGATTCCAAATGGAAACAGGAGAATCATGTTTGCTTCTAGGTCTCTGTGACACACGCTCTGCAGTGTGGACATACAGAAAGCAGGCAATAAGGCTATCAAAAAAAGAAATCCATTGTCTTTCATGACAGATGAAAGCCATTTAACCTCCATTACCATCAGAAGCCTTCAAGTATTGGTGTTTGAAATAAAATTAATATGCTGGTATTTAAAGATGAAAAAGCCATCCCCAGCATAGGAAGCAAAAGTTATAAGAAATTGTTAAATACTCTGTTTCTGCAGTTTCTCCCTAGGTCAAGGGTGATGTTTTGCTCAGAGAAAACTGAAGTTTGGATTGTTCCAGTTCTGCATCACATCCTGTTTCAGGCTGCCCTAAAACAAAACCAGAAACAACAACCACCACAAAACGCCACGCCTTCAATAGTCTTCTCAGTGTTCAGAATAAAGGCTCTGGTTTTCCCTTGGGCTCGATTTTCATGACTGTGTCTCCTTTGTCAGTATGTTTTTCGTCTTCCTCACTTTCAAACTGCACTTCCTGTCCAGAAACACTAAACCAAAAGTTATATTTAACTTTTCACACAGAATCCCTCATGTTGCATCCAGGAAGCTGAGACTGTAAGTGCAAAGTGGGATCACAGGGTCAAGATGTTTCCTGGATAGCAGCTCCATCTCTGCTCCGTCCAAACTCCCAACGTCCCCGCCATCCACACACGTGTCCTCAACTCAGAGCAAGTGTGAGGATGAGCAGCCACCAGCAAACAAGGGGCTCATTTTGTGTGTGCATTGCTGCCTTTCAGTGTCAGGGGCACTGGATTTTGTTGAATCCCCCTCATTCATTCATGCAGACCATGTGTCCTAGTGGTTGTCACCTGTGTAAGCGATCTTTCCCTGTCCAGTTACTGCCACTTGTCACCTGTCCACTTGTAGGTAAGGCTCCAGGAGAAATGCTTCCTTCTTTTCTTGAGTGTAGACTCAACTGAATGGTAGATGAAGGGATCAGCAGCTGGAGATCAACAGGGCAGATTTATTACTGATAAAAACTAGGATGGAGGATGTGGCATAGGTAATCAACTCAAGCTGGCTTGCTAACACACTCTCCATCACTCCTTCACACACATCCCTACACCCAGATCCAGTGGAAAGTCCACTTAGGAGAAGCATGCGTTTGCAAGCATACCCTCTAAGCCAAGATCGTACTTCACACTGGCCTAGGGCAGACAGGGAAGAAGAGAGGTTGATACTTCAGGGCTTAGAGGCTTTTAATAGATTAGATCCTCCCAGTGGAGGACATGGACCAATTGCTGTCACTCATGAATCATGTAGCCTGCGGAGGAGTGAGTAAGGGATAGTAACAGACCAGGAGTACCGCTCAAGAGGACATCAACTCACAGGTAATAGGAGGAGTGGGGTAGGAATGTTCCTTCTTAATAAGTGGGTGCATATTAGGGGGTAGGGTAGGTGTGAGGTGGCTGTGAGGGTTCAGGACAAAGGAATGAAAAAAGAAAATAAGAACTCAAACTTTCCACCCTAGGAATCGCAAGCTTGGTGGAGGGACAAGGCCAAGAAATGGCTGGTGTCCGCTGAGTTATTTATTGTTTCAATTCAGTGACTGAGTGATGGCCTTTCATGTTACAGCTTTTCTGAGTAGATGCCTAAACAGATCCTCAGTGGTGAAATTAAAGGTCAGTGGGGATTTTTCAAAACATGGGAACTAGACAAGGAAACCCAGTTTCTAGTTCAAGATCTATGAGCAAAATTGGATAACTGACCCCCTGATAGCCTTTGCAGTAAATTGATATGCACAGGAAATGCCATGGTTTGGAACAGACTTTAAAGTTAACTTAAATGTTCAGGGTCTCGCTCCAACTGAGGGTACTAAATAATGGAACAGAGAGCAAAGTGCTTATATATAGTAATCATTATGGTTATATTTAGAATCAGATAGGCCAAATGTGTAAAATTCCATGTTTTTTTATTATTGTGATGAGAAAACATCTAAAATAACTCCATGCAAGCAGGGGTAGTGTCTATATTTGCTTACAATTATATTCCAAATATTTAGCAGAATGTCTGGTACACCACAGCCACCCCATAAACACTTGCTGGATGAAAGAATGAATGTCAAGCTAGTGAGTATTGATGGGGTATATGTTGTTGCGTAGGACAGTAGAGACTGGTTTTAGCAAGAGATTTTCTGCTCTCTAGGAGGACAAGAAAAATGTTAAATAAACGTGGTTTACCAGAAGCTATAACAGGATATAGAATAAGAGCCAAGCAAGCTAGTCTGGGCTTGGAGAGGCAGTCAGATCACTGAGATTAGAAATAGAACAGAGAATAGGTTTCCAGGCCTGTTCATGTAAGCACCTGTGTTCCCTAACCCTGCTTAGCAGTGGGTGTTGAGGTTCTTTACCCATACAGTCAAGAAACCTCATCTGTTTCTCACTCAAAACCAAGCAGAGTGAGCCTCATGGATGGAACACATCCAGAAACAGAGATGAACTTCTGCTTCTGGCCAAAATGTAGTAACAAGGCTGGATTTATTCTCCCACTTGAAAAGACTGAAACACTGAAGAAAATACATGTTTTCAAGACATTGGACATCAAGGAATGAAGGACAGGGATCACTGAGAGGGAAAAACAAACAAACGTGCCCCAATTTACTGCCTTCAGAGAGTGTCCAAGCTGTAGCACAGGGAGGGGAAGCCAGGTGGGGCTCCATAATCTCCATGAGTTGAGTAGATGGAACTGGGAGTCCAGGGAGGCCAAGGTGGCTGAGTTTTCAGGGAAGAGTACTGAAGACCAAAAAACTGCACATGAAAAAGATTCTTGAAATCTGCAGGGAAGCTCCCACAAGTCTTCAACTGAGTATTAATCAGCATGTGGATATAAGGAAACTACCAGAAGCCAGGTGCGTATTACCCAAAAGCATTAGAGGGAACACTCTTCTAAGCTCACACAGGGCCAGGAAAGTTTCTGTTCCCACCAGCCAGTGTGAAAAGCCTCATGGTTCATGGAGCATCAGATAGAGAACTCAGAAGAGTTTTGCCTGGTACCCCATATGCACTCTGTAAACACTTGTTGGATGAAAGAATGAATGTCAAGTTAGTGGGTATTGGTGGAGTATATATCGTTGGGTAGGACAGCAGGGTAGTAGTGGGACACAATTATCACTAGACTACCCAAAGCTCTAGTCCTACCTACCAAATCTTAAAAGCAAAATCTGAAAGGGAAAAACTATTTCCAAGTAACTTAACTGCATGTCAAAACAAAGCTCAATAATATTTATAGGGATATAAAAATATCCAGAACTCAAAAGGTAAAATTCATAGTCTGCCCTTCAGTTAAATATTACCAGGCATACAAAGAAGTAGAAAAATACGAGGGGAGAGTAATTAATGGAAACCTACCCAAAAATGACACAAATGATAGAATTAGTAGACAAAAGCATTAAAACAGTTACTATAACTATGTTTCATATGCTTGAGAACCTATAGGAAAGATTAAATACGATAAGCAGATATATGGAAGACATAAAAAAGACCCAAATAAAACTTTTAGAAATAAATTATTCAATGCTTGAGATAAAAAATACTCCAGATGGGGTTAACAGATTAGGTACTACAGAAGAAAAGGTTAGTGAACTTGAAGACCTAGCAATATGAATTATCTGAAATGAAAACAGAAAGAAGAAAGACTAGGGAAAAAAATCAACAGAACATCAGTGAGTTGTGGGACAACTTTAAAAAAACCCAATGTACGTGCAATTACTGTCCTTAAAGGGAGTAGGGGACAGAAAAAATATTTAATAAAATAATGGCCAAAATTTTTCTAAATTTGATGAAAACTATAAAGACACAAATTTAAGTCCCATGAAGTCCAAACACAAGAAACATGAAGTAAACTACACCAAGCCATATCATAATAAAATCACCTTAAATCAAGGATAAACAAATAATATTAAAAGCCATCCGGGGAAAAAGACATATTACGTACAAAGGAACAAACATAAGAATGACAACTGTCTTGTCTGAAACAAGGGAAGGTAGAAGATAGGGGAGCAAACATCTGAAAAAAATTGCCATCTTAGAATTCTATATCCAAAGAATATATCTTATAAAAACAAAGGCAAAATAAAGACTCTTTCAGACATACAAAAGCTGAAAAAATTCATCACCAGCAAACCTGAACTACAAGAAGTGGTAAAGTATGTCATCTAGGCAGAAGAAAAATGATACTAGATAGAAATCTGGATCCATGCTAAAGAAAGAAGAGCACTGGAAATGGTAACTATATATGTAAATTTAACATTTTTTTCTAACTATTTAATCTCTTTAAGAGATGATTGGAAGTTTAAAAAAATAATATTACAGGCCGGGCGCAGTGGCTCATGCCTGTAATTTTAGCACTTTGGGAGGCCGAGGCAGGCAGATCACAAGGTCAGGAGATCAAGACCATCCTGGCTAACACGGTGAAACCCTGTCTCTACTAAAAATATAAAAAATTAGCCGGGCTTGGTGGCGGGCACCTGTAGTCCCAGCTACTCGGGAGGCTGAGACAGGAGAATGGCATGAATCTGGGAGGCGGAGCTTGCAGTGAGCCGAGATTATGCCACTGCACTCCAGCCTGGGCAACAGAGCGAGACTCCGTCTCAAATACTACTACTACTACTAATATTATTATTATTATATTGTGTACTTTTAAACATGTATAGAAATAAAATGTATGACATCAATAGCACAAAGGCTGGGAGAGGAGAAATAGAAGTATATTGTTGCAAGTTTCTCATACTATTATTGAAGTGATATAATATTACTTGAAGATAGACTGTGATAGGCTAAATCATAAAGCAATCACCATTAAAACACAAGAGTTTTAGCTAATAAACCAACAAACGAGATAAAATGGAATTACTTAAAAACACTCAACTAATCCAAAAGAAGACAGAAAATGAGAGAGAACAAAGAACAGATGATGTAAAACATGTAGCAAGATAATACATTTAAATCCATCCATATCAATAATCATATTACATGCACATGGTCTAAATAGGTCAATTAAAAGGCAGAGATTTTCAGACTGGGTAAAAAAAAAAAAATAAGATCCAACTATATTATGCATTTGCCCCACCCCAAAACCCAGATATTTTTTAATCCTTTAATCTGCAATGTGCTGCTGGCACCTGGACAAGTGCACCCTTCTCTTGCTATTTCATCCAGATCATTCTCCACCCAATAAGCCTCTATTCCTGAAACATTTTACGGAACAATATTTGGCTTTCAGTTTCTCCTTCTGCAATAACTCCTTGCTACTGACCTATCCAACTCAGACTTCATTTTAAGTAACTGTATTTTTGCCCAATTTGTTTCTGTCTCAAGGCGCAAACCACCTTGGTTGACCTTCATACTTTGCAACACACATGGACAAAGTGTGGGTTCCTCTTCCACATTATGTACCACTTAGGAAAATATAAAAAGTTTATGGACAAAACTATTTCTGCCTATTCTCTGCTTTTGCCCTCTCTCATTCCCTGGGCTTTTTCCATCCTCTACAAGATGCCCATAATGGCCTATTCTCAATTCAAAAATGGAGTGAAGAGCCAGAAAGGGAAGGATTGGGAAGGGCTAACTTCTCTCATTCCAGTGCCACAATGAGGTAAGGCTCAGTTTGGGGAAGCTTTTATTTTAGCCCATAATCTGATTTGTCTCAATATTTCTATGAGCTGGAGAGAGAGGAAAAGAAAGAAAGAATTATATATGGCCATGTAAGTGGAAGAGTATGCTCATAATTCAAAGGCTCCATGTTTGAGATGTTTCTGCAGAAGCAGAATGGGCTGCCGTCCTGCCTTGCACTCGTGTGGTAAAGCAGTTGTTCTTTGGCCACAGGTAGCTGCTCAGTTATGGCTTCGATCTAACCTACCTCATGAGAATCAACCATTCAGCCAACCAGAGCAGCTTCTCTACACTAAGCATATGAATCACACTAGAGGAACCGAGAGACAGGGAAGGCTTCAGGGAAGAGGTGGTGTTTGAACTAGGCCTTCAGGGTCTTTAGGGAAGAGTCATTTCATGTTTCTAGGCCTCAATTTTCTTGTCGTTAAAATGAGGAAAGATGGCTCAGCCTACCCACAGGCAGGAGGTGCTGTGCCTGTAGGAGCTTCGGTCCCCAACCCCACCATCATATTCAGTGTGGGCCACTTCAGGGGCTGGGCTTGCTTAAAGTCATCATCAATGGCTCTAGTGAAGCACTTAGGGAAGAATTAGTTATACCAAGATAGTTATACTTTTAATATCTGATCTGGGTATAAACACTGTCTCCTTGTTCATTTCTTTAATGTTGAAATGCGTATGACTCACCATCCTTCTTCTGATTAGTTGTGAAAGGTCACTTCCAGGTCACAAAGCCATAGAGTATATTAATAAGGGCTTCTGGCTTCAAAGACCAGTTATTAGATAGCAACTCCTAGTAGGTTACTTTCCCAACTATAAAATGTGGCTGATCATAATACCTAATTCAAAGTTAATGTAGGGGAAACAGTTAGTACAATGCCAAGTACCTAAGCATTTAACGTGTGTTATTATTTGTCATCGTTTAAAGACACAGTTATGCCAGTTTTAAGTGGTCATGGAAAATCTTACTTTCCATCTCTTACTTGGGGATACTGTAAAACTTCAAGTCATGAACGTTAAAACACAAAAATATATCTACTAATACATTGGAACACCACCTACAAGTCTCCACTGAGGATTGCTTTGTTGAGAAAAATGCCCCTTGGTGAAGGTCTTTTACCATTTCATTAATTACACTTCCTTAGAATGGCATCACGAACAAACCAGTATTGTGCAACTCTGCTTTATAATAAGTGTGGTGAGAGCAGCCTTCGGCATCTAAAAGACCTCATTCAATACTGAAGCTTCCAATTGTCCTGAAGGAGGTGGGTTTCAGAGCCCTCAGCCTTTGTTAGTGAGATTTCTGGCTACAGCCAAGTGAAGAGGTCAAAAAAATCCTCTTTTCAAAAAGCAACTATAAAACTGAACAAAATTGGCAAAAACAACAATTTCAGTACCCTGAAAATTGATCAAAGGAATCTAACAATCTAAGAAGCATTTGTGCACAAAAAAACTACTAACAACAGTGGGAGTCTGTGGCATTCTTGCCTGGGGCTGCTTCCATTTCCCCTCCCCAGAGAGGTGAAGAGAATGTTCTGCCAGGGCAGGTGGGCCATGAGGTCCAGCAGCTTCACTGCCACCATGAAAGGGGCTTGCCTCATTTGGAGCAGTGGAAGTCACCCACATCCAAGATGGCTCAGAAATGACCATCTTGGCAGTGGGCAAGGGGTGGCTTTAGAAGCCCGAGGTTGCCTTTCTGACTGGGGCAAGCATATTTCTGGTTATCTGTGTGTTTGTGCAGAAGAGATTGAAGACATCGCGAGGTAGCCACACACTCATGGTCAACCATGAGGCTGTACACAAGACACAGAGGGAATGCAGGTAAAAAGTAAAAGCTTGAAAACTGCTTGAAAATGACCTGAATTTTTAATGTGTCCCCTGCCCACTCACAGATACACCAGCAGAAACTTTATTAATTTGAGGTTCTTAAGCAAAGCCTGTGTCAAGTCTAAACCCTGTATTCAAAAGGCAGACATTATCATATTGGAGTGAAAACTGTAAATCAAAAAGTGTCTGAGACAGATCTTAATTGATTTAGAAGTCAATATTGCCAAGGTTGAGGATGTGCCTGGGAAAAAGAAACACAAGTTACAGTAGGACCTATGGCCTGTGCTTCTTCCAAAGAGGGTTTTGAGGACTTCAACATTTAAAGGGGAAAGGGCGGGAAGGAGGGAAAGGAGGAAGGAAGAAAAAAAAAAAACAAAGAAAGGGAGGTTCTTGTGAGGCTTTGATTAGCACTCACTGAATCCACATTTGACATGTGAAAAGAGAGGAGTGTGGGGAAAGTAGTTTATGCATTCATGTACATTTTACGTAAGATAAAGCAAGCATGTGAAATTTCAGCTATCTGAAAAGAAAAGGAAGGCAGTTTTTATGTGACTCAGTTCCCAAGCTTAACTTTCCCTTTGGCATAATGAGTTTGGGGTCCCAAGATTTTATTTCCTTTTCACAAAACTAAGATCCAGCCAGGTGTGGCGGTTCATACCTGTAATCCCAGGACTTTGGGAAGCTGAAACAGGCGGATCTCTTCTGTCCAGGATTTGAGATCAGGCTCGGCAACATGGCAAGACCTCATCTCTACAAAAAATTTTTCAAGAATTAGCAGGGCAGCCGGGCGCGGTGGCTCATGCTTGTAATCCCAGCACTTTGGGAGGCCGAGGTGGGCGGATCACGAGGTCAGGAGATCGAGACCACGGTGAAACACCGTCTCTACTAAAAAAAAAAATACAAAAAATTAGCCGGGCGTGGTGGCCGGCGCCTGTAGTCCCAGCTACTCGGAGAGGCTGAGGCAGGAGAATGGCGTGAACCCGGGAGGCTGAGCTTGCAGTGAGCCGAGATTGCGCCACTGCACTCCAGCCTGGGTGACAGAGTGAGACTCCGTCTCAAAAAAAAAAAAAAAAAAAAAAGAATTAGCAGGGCATGGTGGCGGGTGCCTATGGTACCAGCTACTCAGGAGGCTGAGGCAGAAGGATCACTTGACACTTGAGCCCGGGAGGGCAAGGCTGCAGTGAGCCATGTTCAGGCCATTGCACTCCAGCCTGGGTGATAGAGTGAGACCCTATCTCAAAAAAACAAACAACATCAACAAAAAACCAAAAAAGCAAAGACCAAGATTCACCTACATCTTGTCTACAAGAGATAGAATACACAGACTTGAACATGCAAAGAGACTAGAAGTAAAATAATGGAAAAGGACGTATGAAACAGCATCCATAAGAGAGCTCAAGTGGCTATATTAACATCAGACAAAATAGACTTGACTACAAGACATATTACCAGAGATATATAAGAATATTTCCTAATGATAATAGGGTCAATGCATCAGGAAGTAAAACAATTTCGAATGTATACATACCTAAAAACAAAGCTTCAAAATATATAAAGTAAAAACTGAAGAATTGAAGTTAAACTAAATAAATCCATAAAATACTTGAATATTTCATTACTACCTCTTAATAATTGATAGAAAAACTAGATATACAATCAAAAAGGATATAGAAGAATTAAACAACACTGCTAACCAATTCAATCTAACTGACATACTCATCACTCTGACTACAGAATATACATTTTTTTCAAGTGTATATGAAACATTGCCGTAGACCATATGTTAGGCCACAAAACAAGTCTCAGTATATTTAAATAGATTAATTATATAAAGTAGGCTCTCTGGCTATTGTGGAATTAATCTAGAAACCAGTGAAAGAAGTAAATCTGGGAAATCCCACAATACTTGAAAATTAAACAACATATTTTCATATAACTCATGGGTCAAAGAAGATATCACTAAGGAAATTAGAAAATACATTAAGCTAAATGTAAATGAAAACACAACATATAAAAATGTATAGGATTCAGCTAAAGGAGTGCTTAAATGCCTGTAACAGAAAAGACCTCAAATCAGTAACCCAATATTATACATTAAGAAGATAGAAAAAGAAGACTAATCTAAGTCTAAAGCAAATAGAAGAAAGGAAGGAATAAAGATTACAAGAGAAATCAATGAAACAGAAAACAGAAAAATAAGAGAAAAATCAATGAAACCAAAATAAGTCTTTGAATAGAACAATGAAATTAAGAAATACTTAAATAGACTGGTGAAGAAAAAACAAAAAGACACAAATTTCCAAAATCAAGAATGAGAAAGAGGACATCATTATTGATCCTACAGAAATGAAAAAGAGTATAAGGGCTATTATGAACAACTTTATGCCAACTGATTAGACCAAAAAATGCACAAATATTTAGAAAGACAAAAAATATCAAAACTCACTCAAGAAGAAATAGAAAATCTGAATAGAGCTCTAAGAAGTAGAGAAATTGAATTAGCTTACAACTTTCCACAAAGAAACTTCAGAACTTGATGGCATCACTGGTGAATTCTATGTAATAATCAAAGAAGATGTAATATCAATCCTTCACAAACTCTTTCAAAAAACAGCTACACTTCCCAATTTATTTGAAGGCCAGTGTTACCCTGATATCAAAGCCAGACAAACACATTTTAAGAAAAAGCTATAAACCAATTTCTCTAATGTTCATAGATGCATTATTCTTTAATAAGATATTATAATAGCAAACTGAATCCAGTAATATAAAAAGGATGATACACTATGACAAAGTGAGATTTATCCCAGGAATGCAAGGTAGGTTTAACATTTGAAAATCAATTATATGATACAGCATATTAATAGAATAAATTAAAAAATCACATGATTATCTCAATAAATGAAGAAAAACACTTGACAAAAAAATAAAAACTCACACCCTTTTATGATAAAAACTCTCAATAAATTAGAAAGAGAAGGCAACTTCCATAACTGGATAGAGAGCATCTATGAAAACCCCATAGCTAACATTATACTGGCTAGTGGAAAAATTAATGCTTTCCCCCTAAGATCAACAAGAAGGTAGAAATGTCCACTCTTGTCACTTTTTAATTTTTTAATTAATTAATTAATTAATATTTATTTATTTATTTATTGAGACGGAGTTTCACTCTTGTTGCCCAGACTGGAGTGCAATGGCGTGATCTCAGCTCACCACAACCTCCACCTCCTAGGTTCAAGTGATTCTCCTGCCTCAGCCTCCTGAGTAGCTGGGATTACAGGCATGAGCCACCACACCCAGCTCTTGTCACTTTTTTAAACATTGTACTGGAGGTTTTAGCCAGGAAAATAGTCAAAAACAAAACAATAACAACAACAATAAAAACAAAGTGATTTAATAACGAGGTCATTCAGATTGGAAAGGAATAAGTAAAACTGGATTTATTCTCGGAAGAGATGATTTCTGAGAGTCATGTATGTAGAAAATGCCAAAGAATCTTCCTAAAACTAATAAGAACAAATAAACAAGTTTAGCAAGGTTGTCTGACACAAGATCAGTATAAAAGAAATAAACTGTAATTTTATATGCTAGCAATGAAAAATCAAAAATAAAATTAAGAAAATAATTCTGTTCATAATAGCCTTACAGAGAATAAAATAGGAATAAATTAGTAAAGAAAATATAAGACTCATACATGGAAAACTACAAAATATTGTTGAGAAAAATTAAAGACAAGCTAAATAAATGGAAAGATATCCCAAGTGCACATGGATTTCAATATTATCATGATGGCAATTGTCCCCCAAATTGATTTATTGACCTAACACAATCTCTATCAAACACCCAGGAAGCTTTTTTTGTGAGAATTGATAACCTAATTTAAAAACATCTATATAAAAATGCAAAGGATCTAGAGTAGCCAAACAATTTTTTAAAAGAGAGCAAATTAGTGACTGACATTACTCAATTTAAAATTGACTCTAAAACTACACTTTTTAAGACTATATGGTACTAGCACAAGGATAGATATGTAGATCAGCGGAGTGGAATTATAAGTCTAGAAACAAACCCCTCACATTTACAACCATCTGATTTTCTAAAAAGGTTCCAGAAAACTCAATTCAATGATGAAAGGATAATCTTATCAACAAACATTGCTGGGACAATTGCATAACCACATGCCAAAAACAAAAAAAATAAAGAGAAAGAACTTAGGCTCTTATTTCACAGCATAAAGAGAAAAATTAATCCACAATGGATCATAGACATAAATGTAAGAGATAAAATTATTCAACTTGTAGAAGAAAACATAGAAGACAATTTTTTCTGACCTTAGATTAGGCTATATATTTTTATGAGTGACACCAAAAGTAAGATCCATACAAGAAAAAAATTGATAAATTGGACCCCGTCAAAATTGAAAACATTCATGCTTTAAAAAATACCAGTAAGAAAATAAAAAGATAAGCCAAAGACTCAGAGAAAATGTTTGCAAATCTGATAAAGAACTTATATACAAATTATATAAAGAGTTCTCCAAGCATATATTGATAAGAAAACAAATAACCGAATATAAAAATGGTCAAAAGAATTGAACAGATAGTTCACCAAAAAATTATACAAATGGCTAAAAAGCTCTTGAAAAGATGTTCAACAACATTAGTTACCAGGGAAATGCAAATTAAAAACATGGTAAGCTACAACTACATGCTCAGTGGTATGGCTATCATCAAAAAAACAGACAATACCAAGTGTGATAAGCATGTGGAGAAATTTTAGCCATCACATGCTGCTGATGAAGATTTAAAGGAGTGCAATCACTTTAGACAAGTGTGGCATTTTCTTAGAAAGTTAAACTTAACCACTTGATTCAGCAATTCCGCTCCTAGTAATCTACCTAAGATAAATGAAAGCACATATCCACACATAGACATGTTTGCAAATACTCAGAGCAGCATCATTCATCACAACTCAAAACTAGAAACAACCCAAGTGTCTATTAACTGGTAAATGAATAAACAAAGTGTGTCTTATGCATACAATGAAATACTCTTGTGAAAGTCTTGTACTCAACTAAAACAGACTTGAGAAACCAGGAGGGAAAAGCCCTGGGGACACATAGCATCTCTCCAAAACTGTAATTCTCTGCAAGCCCAGTTGCTAAAACTGCCTGCTGTAAACTGAAACTAGTTTTATCTACAGCTGCTGAAATAACTTGCTGCAATTCTAAGACTAGTTTTACCCACCACCATCACTTACCAGTTAGAGCTTGCCAGCTCCCTGAAACCTTAGTAGAGCCAATGAACTTTCTCAAAGAGCAACACGTAACATATCTCTTTTTATTTTTTTATTTTTTTTGAGATGGAGTCTCGCTATGTCGCCCAGGCTGGAGTGCAGTGGCACAATCTCGGCTCACTGCAAGCTCCGCCTCCCAGATTCACGCCATTCTCCTGCCTCAGCCTCCCGAGTAGCTGGGACTACAGGCGCCCACCACCACACCCGGCTAATTTTTGTATTTTTAGTAGAGACGGGGTTTCACTGTGTTAGCCAGGAAGGTCTCGATCTCCTGACCTTGTGATTCACCCCCCTCGGCCTCCCAAAGTGCTGGGATTACAGGCGTGAGCCACTGTGCCCAGCCAACATATCTCTTTTTTAAAAATAAAACCTCTAAACTTCTTCTTGTTCTTTGGACATCCCAAAGACAACCCAGTCTGTGCGTATGTCTCAAATTGCAATTCTTTCTTCCCAAAGAAAATGCTACTTTTAGAAATTCGAGGGGCGGGCTCATGCCTGTAATCCTAGCACTTTGGGAGGCCGAGGCGGGCGGATCATGAGGTCAGGAGATTGAAACCATCCTGGCTAACACGGTGAAACCCTGTCTCTACTAAAAATACAAAAAATTAGCTGGGCGTGGTGGCGGGCGCCTGTAGTCTCACCTACTTGGGAGGCTGAGGCAGGAGAATGGCGTGAACCCGGGAGGCAGAGCTTGCAGTGAGCCAAGATTGTGCCACTGCACTCCGGCCTAGGCGACAGAGTGAGACTCTGTCTCAAAAAAAAAAAAAAAAGAAATTCATCTCTATATATTTATTTGACTTCAACACTTTTCAGCAACAAAAAGGAAAAAAAAACTACTGATACATAGATGAACCTCAAAAATAGTCTGCTAAAACAGAGTGAAAGAAGCCAGACACAAAGGCTACATATTGTATGATTCCATTTATATTAAATATCCAGAAAGGGTAAATTGACAGAGACAGAGAGAGCAGATTAGCAATTGCCAAGGGGTGGGGAGAAGTGACTACAAACCAGTCTGAGGGAAATTTTGGGTTAATGAGAATGATCTAAAACTGGATCATGGTGATAGCTGCACAACTCTGTAAATGTGTGAAAAATCATTGAATTGAACACTTACAATGAATGAATTTAAAAGTCGGTAGATTATGCCTTAATAAAGCTGTTTAAGAAGTCTCCCTGAGCCTATTCTGGCTCGGGAGGCTGCCCAATAAACAAACAAACAAATAAATAAATGTATTAATAAAGCTGTTTAAAAACTTGAAAACACGAACTACAGAAACCTAAAAATCCAACTGCAGCCCACTTGGTTCTGCTTTGCTATGAATCATCTCTACTGCTGAAATTAAGTTAGAATTTGGGATGATTCGGTGAGTTTAGTGGATGGATCGCCAAGAAGCTTGGTTTTATGTACCCAATGACATTTAAAGAAATAAGCATTCAATAAATATTGTCGTCTATTTACAGAAATGTACTGTTTTCTATGCTTTCTTTAGTGAAAGCTTGCTTCACTTTTCAGGGGGTATTACTACCCTATATAAGCAATAATTAATTAAGAGCTCAGCTCCTGCACCAGAAGCCAACAGAAGGGCAAAGAAAGTCAAACGGATGTCTTCAAAATGAGTTTGATTTTTTGAGCAAAGTTATCTAATTATCACTAATGCACACATATGCCATGGGTTGGAAAATACCTCCTTTCAGGAATAGCAATAACAATAATCAGCTGGCGGGGGACAGGGGCGGAAACAACTTTGAATTTTATATACTGGCAGTTGAAAGGTGTAAATATAAAATTAATGCATGCATTTAATCAACTTTGATCATTGTGACCAAGTGGGGAGGTTGTTGGATCAGAACTGTTTAAGGAAGAAAACGGGTTGGAGGGGGACAGATTTGCCCTACTAGATATCAGACTTATTTTGGAACACTAGTAAATTAAAAAGTGGTATTGGCATTGTGATATATGAATAGACCAATGAAACCAGACAGCCAGAAACAGAGTCCTATAATCTATAATATTATAATCTTTAAAATGATACATTATACTACATTGAAATGTAACATTTCTATTCAATGACAACAAGAATAGAAACTAAGTTAGAAAACAGTTATAGCGGGTGGGGGGAGGGGGTGGTCAGCAGTTTTCTGTGAATAGCCAGATGATAAATCTTTTAGGCTTTGCAGGCCACATGCATCTCTGTTGCCACTGCTGCTGCTGCTGCTTTCTTCTTTCTTGGTAATCTTTAAAAATGTAAAAACATTAGATTACATTAAAATTACTTTGGGGTGTACAAAAATAGGCCATCAGCAAGTACCATACTTTGACAACCCCTGATCCACAGTATTCGAGAAGATAATTTCAAACACCATAAACAACAAAGGTTTAGTAATTAGAGTATAAAATGACTTATGAGCAAAGCAGTAAGAATAGAGACAATCTAACAGGAAGATGAGCAAATGATATGAACAGGAAATTAAATAGCTAATAAATACATATGAAAACAGACACGTATGGAAAGAGGAAAATATAACATCTATGAGATAACATTGCACATCCTTCCTTTTTTTAAAAAGAAAGTATAAAGTGTTTCAGAAGAGGCAGATTAACTTCAATTCTTACACAGCTGGTGGAAGTGTAGCTGGTTTAAACACTTTGGAAAGCAATTTTGCATTATATAGTAAGTTTGAAGATGCACATACCCTGTAACCCAACAATTCCTCTAATAGGTGCTAAGGAAAAAATGGGAAACCACTTAATGTCAATTAGTGGGGCAATGGATAGTCAATCATGGCATTTATAAATGGAATACATATGTATAATGTAAATACAAATAAATGGCAGTTAAATGAATGATAAATAATATATACTTACATAGACAAATCCTATAAAAGTTTGCTGCATCAAAAATTATATCATAAGTTAAAAACCGAGAATAGATAAGATGCTGTGAAGAAGTTAGTGACTCTTGCTTCTCCAGGCATTAAAACTTGTTATAAAGCTATGGTGATTAAGACAGTATGGAACTCTCAGGGAAAGACAGACAAAGTGATGGGACAAAAGAATCCTATAAAATTTATAAAATAAAGCCATGCACGTATGGAAAAGAATGGCAACGTCGATCGATGAAAAAGATAGACTTCCCAATAAATGGCACTGGAACAATTGGTTATCCATAAGGTGAAAGAACAAACTGGATCATTGCCTTACTCCCTATACAACCATCAATTTCAGGTAGATTAAATGCTTAAATAACAAAGGTGCCTTTAGAACTCTAAGAGAAAAGTATAAGAGAATATATTTATAATGCCAGCATAAAGGAAGTTTTCTTGGCTGGGTACTGTGGCTCACTCCTGTAATCTCAACACTTTAGGAGGCCAAGCCAGGGAGATTGCTTAAGTCCAGGAGCTCAAGACAAGCCTGGGCTACATAGCAAAAAAAATTTATCTCTACAAAAATTTTTAAAAGTTGGCTAGGCATGGTGGCACATGCCTGTAGTCCCAGCTGTTCAGGAGGCTGAGGCAGGAGGATCACTTGAGCCCAGGAGCTGGAGCCTACAGTGAGCTGTGGTTGCGCCACTGCACTCCAACCTGGATGACAGAGTAAGACCTTGAAAAAGAACGAAAGAATGAAAGAAGGAAAGGAAGGAAGGAAGGAAGGAAGGAAGGAAGGAAGGAAGGAAGGAAGGAAGGAAGGAAATTTTCTTAACCCCCAAAGTGGTAACCAGAAAAGCAAATGACTGATACATTTGACAACATTAAAATTAAGACTGTTTCTTCCTCAAAAGATATCATAAAAAATGAAAAGGCAAGCCACAAACTAAAAGTCAATATTTTCAACATATGTAACCAACAAAGGGTTAGTATCCAGAATATATGAAGAGTTCTTACAAATCAATAAGAAAAAAGACAAACCCAATAGAAAAATAAACAGATGACCAGAACAGTCTCTTCACAGAAAAGGAGCTGAAAGTGGCAATACTTATATGAAAAGATGATCAGTATCATTAATAATCAGGGAAAGACAATTTAGGCCATAGCAAGACATCATTTCGTCCCCAGGAGCTTGGCAGGTGTGGGAGGGACTGTGAAACACCCAGGACACTTACATGCCTCTGGTAGAGGTAGAAACAGGTCAAGACTCTGGTGGGGGTATAAACTTGTAGAACCACTTTGAGAAATGATTGTAATAATGCAAGGACCCAGAGATCCCACTCAGGTATTTTTACCACAGACAAATTATTTCATATATATATATATATATATATATATATATATATATATATATACCAGAAAAAAGTATATAATAATGTTCATAACAGCTATGTTTGTAGTAGCAAAAACTTGAAACAACTCAAATGTCCCATGGCAATACAAGATGCAGTGTGTTTATCCAATAGAATAGTAAACAGCAGTGAAAAGAAACAGTGAACCATAATTACACTCACCAACACGAAATGAACCTCTCAAATATATGAAGTCAAGAGAGCATAGCTCCAGAAGAATACAAACAGCACAATGTTCTCTTCTGTTCACGGTTTAAACTCACTCAAAACTGAGCACTATCATTCAGAATTACATATATTATGGTAAACTATAAAGAAATATGAAGAATGGCCAGGCACGGTGGCTCACACCTGTAATACCAGCACTCTGGGAGGCCGAGGGTGAGGCAGATGGATCACTTGAGCCCAGGAATTCAAGACCAGCCTGGGAAACGTGGTGAAACCCTGTGTCTACAAAAAATACAAAAATTAGCCGAGTGTGCTGGCACTCTCCTGTAGTCCCAGCTGCTGGGGAGGCTGAGGTGGGAGGACTGCCTGAGCCTGGAAGGTTGAGGGTGCAGTGGGCAGAGCTTGTGCCATTGCACTGCAGCCTGGGCGACAGAGTGAGATCCTGTCTCAAAAATAAATAAACATAAATAAATAAATAAATAAATAAATAAATAAATAAATACAAAGAAATGTAAAGAATAAGCACTCCACTCACAGAGGTAGTTACCTTCTGTGTGGGGTCAGGGGGATGCAATTCAGAAGGAGACACAGAGACTTCAAAAGTGTTGGCGACGGTCTACTTCTGCTGGGTAATGGACGGCACTTCTGCTGGGTAATGGACGGCACTTCTGCTGGGTAATGGATGGTACTTCTGCTGGGTAATGGATGCACAGGCATTGGCTGTATTATGGTGATGACAATGTGCATATCACGTATAATATTTTTTATCAAAAATTTCATGTTTAAAATAAAATTATATGGCAGAAAGAAAAATACAGTAAGATATCATTTATGTAAATCTATAAAGCACAGAAAACAAGAGTGTATTTTGTTTCTGGAAACATACACATATAGAAAAAGTAGAACAGCCACATAAGGATACACACGAATATAATCAATTTTGGGCATTTTTGAAGAATGGTGTTGGTATGTGCATGACAAGGAGATTCCAACTGTGGACTGTAACTTTCTCTTTAAAATATTAAAAAACTCAAGGTAAGATAGCAAAGTATTGATACTTGTTAACTCTGAGTGTTGGGTACATAGGTGTTAGGAATAGGGTCTCTAGACTTAGGGCATGCATGCATGCACACACACACATACACGCATAAACACACATACACACACACACTCTCTCTCTCTCTCTACAGGACACCCAGTTAAATTGAATTTCAGATAAAAACCAACAACTTTTTAGTATAAATAATTTTAGTAAAAATATGCCCCATTGGGACAGCCTATGATTTATCTGACACCCCTACTTATATTGATCTCTACATCTGAAATATAGGGAAAATACGTTTGTCCTGTTTATGTACATTATGAAAACATTAGCCAGCAATTATGTGTTCAGTGTGCACGAGATGAGGGGAGGGGACTACAGAGTGTCCTGCCCCTCTGCCATGGAATCAGTGCACCAGACTCATCCCACCGGCTGCCCGGACCTTCAAGGATTTCTGACCAGATCCATTTGCTCAGATTATTTAACTCCAAAAACCAATATACCCATCATTTAAACACGGTAATTACCATTTGCTATGTGCTGAACACTTGACATGCATTATCTCATTAAACAATTCCACAGCAGCTCTGTCCTGGTACTATTTTTCCTAGTTTTCTTATAATTTCTGATACTCCCCCAAGGCCCAGAAATTTGCCAGTGTCACACCGTGAGTCAGGGGTTCCAAAGCCATAGTTTTTTCCACCTGCCCTCCTACCCCCCAACACGTACATAGCAATCTTTCCCAATCCTTCATGGTCCCTCCCCTCCTGGGCTTCCCTGTCCCTTTCACGTCTGGTTCCTCTTGCAGCAAGAGGCATTAACTAACCTTGTGCTTTTATCTTTCTAGATACAGATGACCCTCCTACTTAGACTGCTTACTTCTTTCCATATCACTGCCCAGCCCAGCTCCAAATTTCTGCCAAACTAGTGCCTCGTGGGGAGAAGGCACTCAGGACGTATTTGCCGGTTGGCGGGTCAGCATTTTCTCTAAGGGCATTCTGGAAAGCAGCCGTGGACTTGGCCACTTCCAGCAGTTCTACTTTAAACACAAAGTTCCTTGGCTTCCAATTTCTACATTAAAGTGCTCCAGTTCCTCTGGTCAGCAGAGAACACCCTTAGGGTCTCGCAGCCCCTACAGACATCATCCAGGCAGCCCAGATACAATGTTCTTGTGAGCTTCTGTGTGTAAACAGCCAGGTCCATGCCTACTGCTTCGTTGGAAAATGCCCCAAACACAAACCCTTTTTGTCATTTAGAAGAGCATGGAAAAGCCCCTTCTGCCCCACGGAATAACAAAAGACCAGTTGGCTTCCTTTCAAATATGCTAATTGCCCAACTTCCAAGTTTCAGCTCAAGGCCCATTTTTACGCCTGACTTAAAAATAAAGCCCTGACAATATGGTCTTGAATGGAAATGCTGACCACACTAGCTGATGAGAACAAGCAGCTATTCCAGGAAAGAAAACAATGGAGGCAGGCAGCGCGCGCATATTCCCCCCGGCCTATGTGGGACTGTTTTGTTTCCAGGCAACCGGCCGGCCCTACAGCTGGCTCCAGGCTCCAGAGCTCAGACCCAAGCCTGACTTCTTTACTAGAAGTTTGAGGAAATGTGATCCTATCTTTCGATTCTCTCTGGATAAAAGTGGAACTAGCTTTGTTTTGTTTTTGCTTTTGTTTTTTTCCAGTTATGTCATAGGGAAAGTTTGGACTCTCACACTTAGGGGGCAACTCCTTCTGAAACTCCAGATAATGGATGTGCACACACGGACTTGGGGACACGTTGTGTGCAGCAATTTGGCGTCTAGGCAGCATTTAAAACTATAGCCACGGCCGGGCTGGTGGCTCACGCCTGTAATCCTAGCACTTTGGGAGGGTTGAGGCAGTCAGATCACTTGAGGTCGGGAGTTTGAGACCAGCCTGGCCAACATGGCAAAACCCCATCTGTACTGAAAACATAAAAATTAGCTGAGTGTGGTGGCGGGCACCTGTAATTCCAGCTACTCGGGAGGCTGAGGCATGAGAATCTTTTGAACCCAGGAGGTGGAGGTTGCAGTGAGCCAAGATTGCACCACTGCACCTCAGCATGGACAGAGTGACACTCGTCTCCAAACAAAAAAACTATAGCCCTAAATAAATAGGCCTTCCAGACCACCTGAAACAAGTCTCAACCAAAATGACTAGAAGGATCTTACTAAGATCACTTTTCTGGGGTGATGCAGAGAGCTGACATTATAACCCAAATGATTTGGAACCCAACCCAGAGTTTAACGGCTCTATCTGGATAACAGCCTCCTGTTTTATGTCAATGGAGGAATCACCTCCAATTCTAACCAAAACAAGTGAGAAGCTGATCTGTGTTATGTACCATCTCCTTTCATTTACATTCCTCAGTGGGGCTGATATTATTGTTCCCATTTCACAGATGAGGATTCTGAGCCCCAGAGAAGTCACGTTAGTTAAATAAGTGACCCCAGATCGTGCTGAGATGAAATTCAAAACCAAGAGTGAGATGCCACACTGCCCCACCCTTGCTACTCAAAGAGTGGTCCGGGGACCGTAGCAGCTGCGGCATCACCTGGGCAATTGTGAGAAAGGCAGAGTCCCAGGCCCCGCCCCAGACTCCTAAATCAGAATCTGCATTTTGACCCCAGGCTTCACACGCACATGAAAGTTTGTGAAGTGCTGGCCCACACCGCAGCCCTTCTCAGATGACCCTGCTGCCAAACAGACATCGAACTGTGAGGATCTTAGAAACTGGACGTGACGTGAAGCCTGATATCTAAGGACAGTGGGGTGCCAGGTGGAAGGAAATGCAGGTTTCAAGCATAGCAGTTATATATGTCTCAGAGGACTACCATGGATGCCAGTGTAGAAAGGAACAAAGTCTCTAGATTTAGAATTTTATATTCAATCCTGGTTCTGCCATTTACAGGCTACAAAACCTTGGGAAAGTTGTTCAATTCTCTGACTCTCAGCTTGTTTCCAAAGTAAGAATAATGCTAGATCTGAGGTTGTTCTGATGTTAAGTAAGACCATATACACAAAAACATACTCCATAGACCCTCTCTATCTTTTTTTTGAGGTGGAGTCTAGCTTTGTCACCAGGCTGGGGTGCAGTGCATGGTCTCGGCTCACTGCAACCTCTGCCTCCCTGGTTCAAGTGGTTCTCCTGCCTCAGCCTCTGAGTAGCCAGGATTACAGGCACGTGCCACCACGCCCAGTTAACTTTCTGTATTTTTAGTAGAGATGGGAATTTCACCATGTTGGCCAGGCTAGTCTCGAACTCCTGACCTCAAGTGATCTGCCCGCCTCGGCCTCTCAAAGTGCTGGGGTTACAGGCATGAGCCACTGCGCCCGGCCAGCCCCTCTCTATCTATGCGTTCCACATGCCTGGATTCAACCAACCATGGAGCAAAAATGTTTGAAAAAAAAAGTGTCTGTACTGAACATGTACAGATATTTTTCTTGTCATTATTCTCTAAACAATACAGTATAACAACTATTTACATTGTATAAGGTATTATAAATAATCTAGAGATGATTTAAAGTATGTAAGCTATATGGGAGGATGCGCATAGTTTATATGCAAATGCAATACCATTTTATATCAGGGACTTCATCCTGTGGGATCTAGGCATGGGGGGAGGCTCCTGGAACCAATCCCCCACGAGTCCAAGTGATGACTGTATATGCATATACACACACATATATGTACACACTGTCTGGATACATGTATATATTCATATATAGACACATATAGAATGTGTACACATGTGTATTTACACATGTATATATGTGTTTACATGCATATACACACAAGTATATATACACATACATATATGCGCATTATATATACACATACATATATAGCCATATATACACATACATATATGCATACATATACGTACATATATACATACATATATACCCATATATACACATACATATATATACCATACATATATACACATACATATATATACCCATACATATATACACATACTTATATATACCCATATGTATATACACATACATATATATTATACCCATATACACATACATATGTATGTGTATTATATATATATATACACATACATATGTATGTGTATATGGGTATAATACATAATATAATAAGATGTAGCATATATATGTATATGGGTATGTATGTATATGTATATATGTATGGGTGTATATATGTATGGGTGTATATATGTATGGGTATAGATGTATGTGTATGTATGTGTATATATGTATGGGTATATATGGGTATATATGTATGTATATATGTATGTATATGTATGCATATATGTATGTGTATATATGGTATATATGTACGTGTATATATAATGTGCATATATGCATGTGTATATATGTATGGGCATGCATGTGCATATGTGTATAGGCATATATGTATGGGCGTGTATGTGCATATATGTATGTGTATATATGTATGTGTATATATGTGTATGTGTATATGTGGGTATATATGTATGTATATATGTATGTGTGTGTATGTATGCATATATGTATGTGTATATATGGTATATATGTATGTGTATATATAAGTAAACATATACACATGTGTGTATATGCATGTGTATCGTTCCCTTGGAATTTGTGGGGATTAGTTCCAGAAGCCCCCCACATGCCAAAATCCCACAAATGATGAAGTCCTTCATATAAAATGATATAGTATTTGCATATAACCTATGCACATCCTCCCATATATCTTAAATACTTAAATACTCCTGTATACCTTAAATATACACGTGTGTGTATATATGTGTGTATATGTGTATACTATATGTGCATATATGTATATATAAATATATCCAGACACAGTGTGTATATATATAGGTATATATACATATATATGTACATAGCATGTACATAGATACATGCATAGATGTGTGATTGGAATGTCACAGGATATCAATAAGTGGATATTAACTATTAATATACATATTAAATGTTATGTCAACCAGCATCTGAGGGTACATTAAAAAAGGGTTTTCTTGTAAACAACAGAAAACACTCTGGCCAGTTCATGGGGTTCATTACTATTAGATGGTTTACAAAATCCCTTGAAGAGCTGGAGAAGCTGACTATAGGGAGGCGGTTCCAGGAACAATTCCCAGCCTCAGCAGCATGGTCCGAAGCGCCACCCTGCAGAAAGCCATCCATCAGTAAGGGGTCACCACCACAGTTGCACTGCCTCCTGGACCCTCCAAGCAGGCAGAATGACTGATTGTCTTGCACAGTCCCCGCCCCTCTTGGCTCAGCTCCCAGTGGAAGAAGCCTCATGCTTGCCTCTCTCATTGGTGGAATCTGAGCCCATCAGAGCCCTGGTTGCAAGGAAACCCGGGAAATGGAGTTTTTAGCTTTTTGTCGGCTACAAAACAAGGAGGCACTCCAGAAGGCCATTGAATGGGTGACGGGACAGTCTAGTATCCACCACAGGGAGCTGTAAGCTTTGCTATTCCCTAAATAGAACAATCTGATTTAGGGGTCAGGGCCTGGTCTGGGGCAGGGACTGTGAGGTGGGGATGGGGTAGGGTGGGTGGTTGTGGATAAGGACAGATCAGCAGGTGTCAAGAACTGGAAAGCAGAATGTCACTGGGAGCTGCAGATAGTTAAGTGTGTTCATGCCGGGGACCGTATCAGACTGACACACAGCTGGAATTCAGGGACTGCTGCTGGCCAGGCCTTCTGGGGCTACATTAACCTGGCTTTCTCTCTGTGCCCACGTCTGCTCACTTGGAACCCAAGCTGCATCTGGGTATCCCCAATCCCCATTGCAGTGCCCAGTCCAGCCTGGCCTCTTTTGGCCATGCTCCCTGCTCAAAACTGTAAAGGCGGGGGGTGGGAGGGGGGCTAAGGGCTTAACGAATCACAGCTGACCCTTAAACATCACAGGTTTGAACTGCACAGGCCTGCTTATGCTCAGATTTTCTTCCACCTCTGCCACCCCTGAGACAGCAAGACCAATCCCTCCTCCTCCTCAGCCTACTCAACGTAAAGAAAATGAGGATGAAGACCTTCATGATGATCTGCTTCCACTTAATGGATAGTTAATATATTTTCTCTTCCTTAGGATTTTCTTAGTAACATTTTCTTTTCTCTAGCTGACTTTATTGTAAGAATACTCTGTGTGTGTGTGTGTGTGTGTGTGTGTGTGTGTGAGTGTGTGCCATACAAAATACGTGCTAACCAATCAACTCTTTATGTTATCAGTAAGGCTTCCAGTCAACAGTAGGCTACTAGTAGTTATATTTTCGGAAAGCCAAAAGTTGTACAGAGATTTCTGACTGTGCAAGGGGTAGGGGAGGTTCAGTGCCCCTAACCCCCATTGTATTCAAGTGTCAACTGTAGTTAGTCCCAGATATATGTCTGAACGTCACCGGAGCCTTCCAGTAGTGAGTTTCCAAGCCATGGAAGTGCGCGGCAGAGGACAGACAGCCACTTATCAGGGGTGCTGGCCAGAGGGCCTCGAAGGTTCTTCCTAACCCTCCAGATCAGTACTGCTATGAGACACAATGTCTTAAACTTCCAAAAAGAGACTCTGCTTGGGGGGAAGCTAGGCACTGTGGCTGACTGAAAGGAAATATCTGGAGCCAGGTTCTCTCCAACCTGCAAATCATCCCCAGAGCAGTGTCTGCCTCCCTCATGTGCTTAAGCACCTGACCACGGGCCACCTTAGAAGGAGGGGATAATACTCTTATCCCTGGTTTTAGACAATTAAAGCACTGTTTTGTGTGCTAGTGACCCAAAACAGTTAATGCTCTTCCCAAAGGGGCCCAGCTTAGGCACTGGAAGGATTTGGAGAAAAGCCCACTTTCACAAACCAATCAGAGTTGACATAGAAACAGATCCTTTTTGTCAAATTATGAATGTCTGTGGACCACAACTGGTTGAGAACCTGGAAAAAAACAAACCAAATCAAACCAAACCACGTGTTGAGCAGATAGGATTATGATAAGGTTCTTTTTCTCTTTTATTTGGATTTCTGTTAATATTTTTAATGAAATTTCTTTGTAGGCATCGAAAAAGAAGAAATCATTTCTCTTCATGAACTTAAAGGGCCTTTTATTAATGATTATAGTAGGAAGATGAACATGTTCCTAAATTTATCTCATTTGGTCTTTGGTGGCTGATGTAGTGGGCAGAAGGCTTTGGGTTCATATATTAATAATTCCAAATACGAATTGCCTGAGCCTCGGGCCCTGCAGTTTGCCATCTATGTGTGCTCATTGTTTTGGTTGGTTTGGTTTGACACAGCTGGGTGGGTGGCATTGTTTAGGGTGTTTGTATCCACACAGCATCAGAAGGGACAGGACACTGGGGCCTTTTCCTTTCTTATAAGAGCCAAAATATTCCTCCACAATCGACAGGCTTTGACACTGACTGCTGGATAAAGATGGCAGATTGAATACCTGCATCTAATTCTGACCTCTCCTGAAGCCCTACCAAACCACAGTAAAGAGAGAACAGGAGGGAACAGGAGAGCGAACAAGGAGGTTCTGGAAGTTGGTAAACTGATGAGAAACAAATGTGGCAGTGCAGAAAGCTGAGCTTAATGAGATTTCCATCACAGCACGCGCAAACAGCTCAAGAAGGCACTCCTGGAAGTGAAAGTAAAGCAATTGGCTCTGCAGTTTCCCCAACCCCACTCCACCACTGCCTCTCCCCAGCCCCATCAGGAGACTGGAGATTCAGTCTGTGGAGAAAGCAGAGAGTCTCAGGACTGAGAACATTAGACACAACTGAAGGTAAGGCTCCTAAAAGCACAAGAGAATGAAATGAGTTATGTCTGCTGGAAGCTGTGGTGGGCAGCCTCTCCTCTCACTCAGCTCTCAGAATGCAGGCAGGCAGAACTTCTCCCGCTAGGCAAGATGCTGGAAGCTTCTCCTCAGGGGAATCAGATGGCCCAGGAAGAGAAACCTGAAAGTACTGATGTCAGGGGTTTCCCAGCACACGGCCCAGCCAGATTACCCTACTGAGAAGTTAACAGTCAACAACTCCCACCCACCTCCCCACCACATTCCCCCAGTACAGAATGTCCAGTCAGCCTTTCACTCCTGGGCTCTAAATCCAGGGAGATGGTGCCTTTAAGAGATGGCTCTAAATCCATCCCTTTTGACTTTCCCGGTGGAGCTATCTTGAATCTCCTCCTGTCAAATAATAGATCCTTCTAATCAGCAGTGGAAACCCAATCAAGTCGCTTCCATCTTTAGTATCCTTCCTTCAATGCCCCATTGTCTCCAGCTCCACACCACACCCCTTCTCCCCATTAAAGTCACATTTTCTCACTTTCCAGTTATATTTCAACCCACTGCATTCTATCTTCTATCTCACAACCCAGAAAATCTGCCTCGCCCAAGGAAGGGCATGGGAATTGCTAACAACAACAGAGACATCTTGGTCCTTCTCAACTTGGCAGCAACATTCAATAGTGTTGATCATCACCTTCCTAAAATATTCTCTTCCATCACTTGCCACAAGCATCCTCTTCTCCTAGTTTCTCTCCTGTTTCAGTGACCACTACTCAGCTTCCTTTGCTGCCTCATCCTCCCCCACCCAACCTATAAATCCTGGCATTCTTCGGGGTGCAGTCCTGGGCTTTCTATTTCTCTGTGCTCTCTCCTTAGTGGATCCTATTCATTTGATTCCCAAATGTGTACCTTCAAATCAGACCTCTCCTTTTTGTCCAAAGTCATCCTTGGAATTCTAACTGGATTCACCATTTCCCCTCCAAATTCACCCTTCCTCCAAAGCCCCTGTGGTCAATGGTCAATATCTGTAGAGTTGCTCAAGTTGAACATCACATTGAGAGTCATCTTTGACACCTTCTTCATGTCTCATGTCCAAGTCTTTACTAAGTCCTGCTGATTATATGTTCAAAATATACCACGAGTCCATCTCTTTCTGTCCATCTTCATGACCAGCACCCTGGTCCAGGCCCCTGTTGTGTCTTGCCTCCTGACGACTTTCCTCATATTCATTCTTGCCCTTCAGTATGTGGGATATGATGAGGTTTCTCTTCAAATAATCTGATCAATATTTTATTCTTTAATTCATAGTACCCTCCCTTTTTTTTCTCCTTTTTTCCTTTTTGCCTTTGTTAAATGCTCAAGCACACCACAATACCAGGCCTTATCAATACCAGCTCGCATTTCTTTCCTTATTTTAAAAAAAGACTAACTTTCTAGCTCATTACAGACACCCATTTCCCTTCCTCTCCACTTTCTTTTACGTGCCCACCCTTTCTAAAAAAAAATCAAATGTTTAGCCAACCGAGATTAGCTTAAATTATACGACCCAACCCCAGCCAAGACTTGTGTCAAAAATAAAGGCTCTCGTGCCCCTTTGTTCAAGTGTGCTGTCATGGCAACTGGCCAAAGAGGCACCCCTCTATGCAAAAGTAAAATTGCTTTGCTAAAAATCCTTTGTTCGAGTGTTCAATTTCCTTAAGATTTTAAGTGTTATTCATAACAAGTATCACTCCCCCTGCTTCAAACACTCCAGTGGGTGCACTTTCTATTGCATCCAGTATGGGAACAAAATCTTTAACTTGGCCTCTAAGACACTGGGTAATCTAGTTCCTCCTCAGCTAGCTTTTGTTCCTGCCATTCCAGCCTCTTGGGCATTCTTTCACTCCTTGCCCATGGGCCTTTTTCCTTGTTGCTTCCTCTGCTCCCCAGTATCCTTTTTTATTCTCCTCTATATTCAGATAACCCTTCTTTATCCTTCGAATCTCCATTAAATCACTTATTTAAAAAATTAACTCTGATTCCCTCCTCCCACACCACATTCCCATTTAGATAGGACCCCATGATGTTTGCTATGGTTTGAGAGTCCCCAGCAAAACTCATGAGGAAATGTAATTGCCAAGGTCATAATGTTGGGAGATGGTGCCTTTAAGAGGTGACTAAGTCATTAAGATGAATTGATGTCTTTCTGAAGAGACTAGGTGAGTTCTTTTAGGAATCGATTAGTTCTTGCAAGAATAGGTTGTTACAAAGCCATGTTGCTTCTCTTGCTTTGTCTCTCTGCACATGCCTGCTTCCTCTTCTGCTTCTTTTCCATGCTGTGATGCAACGCAAGCCTCACCAGAAGCCGAGCATATGCCAGCGCCAAGCCCTTTGGCTTTCCAGCCTCTGTAACTGTGAACCAAATAAATCTCTCTTCTTTATAAATTACTCAGCCCCGGGTAGTCTGTTATAGCAATACTAAACAGACTTAAGACAATGTCCATATTCTGTTATAGCAACACTAAACGAATGAAGACAATTTCAGTCTCATAGCAGTCACATTCTCCTTTGTAGCACTTGTATGACAGCATTAATTGTGCAAGTGTTGGTGCCTTCTCCACTAGATTATGCATGGTGAAGTTAGAGATAATGTCTGTCTTGTTCAATGATGTAACCTCAGAAACTACCACAGGGTGCAGAACATAGTATGTGGTCAATAAATATTTTAAATATGTGATCATGAAGCTATTCTTGAATTCGAGGAACTTTTCTGGAGCACTTTTTAAAATTTTATTTTTGGGTCTGCAATCTTCTAGGAGAAAGGAAACAAATCTTATATTCTATGTCACCCTTTTAGATTGTGATGTTTGTCTATCCTCAAATATACATTAGCATGTTGCAGTAATTAATGTTGTCTTATATTTTGCTATTTTTACTACCACAAAGGGGATGCCAGGGAAATTCCCCTTGTGAGTCCTGAGTATCCAATCAAATGTTGCCTTATTTCATGACTTCTTCCTTTTGGTCTTCAGACTAGCCCTTAAAGTGGCTCAACCTAACTGTAGGCCACAAGTTATATGAGGGGTCTTCAAAAAGTTCATGGAAAATGCGTATAATGAAAGAAATATGCATTGGAAATGGAAATGGAAACTATGGTTTCCATTTTTTGCACCAAAATAAACTCGTACTAACTTGTTATAACATGTCTGAAGGGGATCTAGTTTGAGGCACTAAGAATGGTTTCATCATTTTGAAAAGAACGCTTATCAGAGCGACATGAATTCTGCTAAAACTGAAGCAAGAACAAACATCAAATTTATGGTGATTCTTGGGTAGGAAGAACGGTGAAATCATTGATGCTTTATGAAAACGTTATAGGAATGATGCTCTGAAGAAGTCAGCAGTTTATGAACAGATAGCTCATTTTAAGAAGGAACAAGATGATATGGAAGATGAAGCCCACAGCAGCAGACCATCCACATCAATTTTTGAGGAAAAAGTTCATATTATCCATGCCCTAATTGAGGAGGACCAATGTTTAACAACAGAAAAAATATCCAACACCATCCACATCTCAATTGGTTCAGCTTACATAATTCTGACTGAAAAATTAAACTTGAGCAAACTTTCCACTTGATGGCTGCTGAAACTGTTGCACCCAAATCAGCTACAGACAAAAGCAGAGCTTTCAATGAAAATTGTAAACAAGTGGGATCAAGATCCTGAAGCATTTCTTCGAAGAATTGTAACAATTGTAACAGGAGATGGAACATGGCTTTACCAGTATGATCCTGAAGACAAAGCACAATCTAAGCACTGGCTACCAAGAGGTGGAAGTGGTCCAGCCAAAGCAACAGTGGACCAGTCAGGAGCAAGGATCATGGCAACAGTCTTTTGGGATGGTCAAGGTATTTTGTTAGTTGACTTTCTGGAGGGCCAAAGAACAATAGTGTATGCTTATTTTGAATGTATTTTGAGAAAGTTAGCTAAAGCTTTAGTAGAAAAATGCCCAGGAAACCTTCACTAGAAAATCCTTCTCCATCATAACAATGCTCCTGCTCATTCCTCTCATCAAACAAGGGTAATTTGGGGAGTGTTTCAGTGGGAAATCATTAGGCATCCACCTTATAGTCCTGATTTGGCCCCTTTTTTATATCTTAATCTTAAAAAATTCTTAAAGGGCACTAATTTTTCTTCAGTTAATAAATGTAAAAATGACTATATTGACATGGTTAAATTCCCAGGACCCTCAGTTCTCTGAAGGTTGACTAGATGGCTAATATCACTTACAAAAGTGTCTTGAACTTGACGGAGCCTATATTGAGAAAGTTTATATTTTTTATTTTAATCTCTTAATTGTAGTTTTCCATGAGCTTTTTGAAGTCTCCTTGTATACAAGATGGTGCAACATGTAATAGTGCAGTAGTTTGATTTTAGATTCAAATGTTAGGTCTGAAATAAAGGCGTGTGAATGCCTGTTAGTGATGCAATCTGACTGTGGTTTATGTGTGCATGTGTGGGCCAGCCTTGAGTGCCCAGCCTCTCCTCATCACAGCCATGACTGCTCCCAGCTACACTCGCAGAGGAAGCAGCTCTTAGGCCTCCCCAACCTGGACTTTTTTTTTTTTTTTTTTTTTGAGATGGAGTGCAATGGCACAATCTTGGCTTACTGCAACCTTTGCCTCCGGGTTCAAGTGATTCTCCTGCCTCAGTCTCCAAAGTAGCTGGAATTACAGGTGCCCGCCACCATGCCCGGCTAATTTGTTGTATTTTTAGTAGAGATGGGGTTTCACCATGTTGGCCAGGCTGGTCTTGAACTCCTGATCTCAGGTGATCCACCAGCCTCAGCCTCTCAAAGTGCTGGAATTACAGGCATGAGCCACCGCACCTGGCCCAGCCTGGACTATTTTTGTGCACTGCCCAACATCTGCTGGTGGAATTCTCCCTTGCTATAGACTAAATGTTTGTATCCCCCTCAAATTTATATGTTGAAACCTTAATTCCCAATGGGATAATATTAGGAGGTAGGGCCTTTGGGAGGTAATTAGGTTTAGATGAGGTCATGAGGATGGAATTAGTGTTGTTATAAGAAGAGTAAGAGACACCAGATCTCCCGTCCTCTGCATGCGGGGACAGAGCAAGATGGTGGCCATCTGCAAGCCAGGAAGCAGTCCCTCTCCAGGAACCGCATCAGCCAGAACCTTGATCTTGGACTTCCGGCCTCTAGAACTACGAGAAATAAATTTCTGTTGTTAAAGCCACTCAGTCTGTGGTATTTTGTTGTAACAGCCCAAGCCATCTAAGACATTTCCCAGCCCCCCTTTCCATAAAGCTGCCGTATATTCTCCCCAGTCTAGGGGCTCTCCACTCCCTGCCAGGCTCTGGGTGGAAGGCAGCTGTTGAGTTTACTTTTGTTTAACTCTTATCTGGTGATACTTTATTGTCTAAGGGCTTACTCATAGAAAAATAATCTGCTCTTAAACTCAGCCTCGAAACTAGAAAATTACTTTTTAAACAGAGAAGACATTGATTTAACATGGCTTTAGACCTGCACTGCAACCACCAGCCTGAGCCATGGGCCACCAAGACCTCCTGCTCCTGTTCCTGGCTTTCCTAGTGCCCTGGACCACCACAGCCCTCCAGCCGGCCTTAAGGGCTCTTGGCAGCCTGCCCTCACCAGCCAACCCCACATCCCACCCGGCTGTTGCCAAGGACAACTCGGTTCTCCACTTCCAACAGAGGGTTGATCATTTTGGATTTCATACTGTGAAAACTTTTTAACAGCAATATCTAATAGCAGATAAGTACTGGAAGAAATATGACGAGGACATCATCTGGTTCTGCAATAATACGTGGTTCATGTGGGATGGGGCTGAGGAACTGAAAGCTGTGTTGGCGTATGTGGAACAGCGATACTGTGGAGAGTCCCTGCCCTGTGATGACCCATTCAAGGATTCTGGACACTTGGATCTCCTGACATCAGAGCAAGCTCTGGCTGATTTTGCAGAGCTAATCAAACACTTGAAAAGAACAATCCTAGGAGCTGAAAATCACACTGTCATGGCCCTCTAGGGCCCCTATGGTGGCATGCTTGCAGCCTAGTTCAGAATGAAATACCCTCATGTGGTAGTTGGAGCTCTTGCAACTTCTGCCCTTATCTGGCAGTTTAAGGATTTGGTACCTTGTGGTGTATTTATGAAGATCGTAACTACAGATTTTAGGAAAGGTGGTCTATATTGTTCAGAGAACCTCCGTAGGTCCTGAGATGCCATTAATCGACTCTCAAATATGGACGGGAGTTTGCAGTGGCTTCCTGACATTCGACATTTGAAAGACTGGATCTCTGAAGACTGGGTGACGTGCAGTGGTAAGCTATCCTTATGCATCCAACTTTTTATGGCGTTTTTTATTTGAACTTCACTTGTGGAACTTGAAGGAGTTTTCTGATAACTGTTTTAAACAGCGGGGTATGAGACCAAGGCCCTCCCGGATCACTACTGTGTGTGGAGGCAAAAACATTAGTTCACACATGGACATCGTTTTCAGCAATGGCAAACTAGACCCCTGGTCAGGAGATGGAGTAACCAAGGACATCACAGACACCTTGGTTGCAGTTACCGTCTCAGAGGGGCCCACCGTTTAGATCTCTGAGCCAACATGGGCCTTTGGTCCCATGTCTGTGCTGTTAGCCCCCTCCTTGGAAGTTAGACACATGAAGAAATGGATCAGAGATTTCCACCAGAGTGAAGGAGAAACTTTTGATCATTTTTAGTTTCTCCTTTTATGTTCACACCACCCACGTTCCTGTTCACTTTGGTTTTCTACATGTAATTACTTTCCCTTGTTCCTCACTCAATTTGATGGCACTGAGGGGAGACAGAAGAGAGGGTGATGGTGGTGACAGCAGCCATCCCAGGAGTGTGATTTCCTGGGCTCTTGCTGACTTTGTGCCACCTCCTGGAAGATTCTCTTCCTGATCACTCTCCCACACCATCAGTGGCCCTCATCACTGGAGCAGAGTTCCTGACTGCTTTTCACAGAGAAAGAGTCATTTCCTGTGTTTCTCTGCAAGCGGGGATTTCTGCTTGGATTTGAGGTTGAAGTCTCTTTGACCCATTTATAAGACCCCATCCCTACTCCCCCGCAAAAGGAAAAGCAGACCATAGATAAAAATGATGTAATTGCAGCTGGTAGGATGTCTGATGCCAATCCAGGAAATGGGAGCCATTTCTTTTGTACTGGATTTAATGATTTAGTGACTTTGAACTGTGCTATAATTTTTTTTCTTTTTTTTTTGGTAGAGATAGGGGTTTTGCCATGTTGCCCAGGCTGGTCTCAAACTCCTGAGGCTCAAGTGATCTGCCCACCTCAGCTTCCCAAAGTGCTGGGATTACAGGCATGAGCCGTCATGCCAGGCCTGTGCTTCAAATAAATAATAAGCCTGGACTTTAAAAAAAAAAAAAAAAACCATGGCTTTACATGCACAGGTACAGTCTGAGCTCACACTTACCATCCTTTTTAATTTCACCTATTATATTGATATACTGCAGTTGACTAAGTCATTCCCCTATTATTGTTCTGCAAATTATTTCCAAGTTTTTGTTACTACAAATAGCAGCAATCTGGATATTTTAATACTGATTGTTTTTCTCTAACTTTTAGATATTTCCTGAAAGTTTCCTGGTTAAAGAGTATGAGTTATTTCACGAACTTTTTTTTTTTTTTTTTGAGACAGGGTCTGGCTCTGTTGTCCAGGCTGGAGTGCAGTGGCATGATCTCAGCTCACTGCAACCTCTGCCTCCCAGGCTCAAGCGATCCTCCCACCTCAGCCTCCTGACTACAGGTGCATACCACCACACTTGGCTAATTTTTAAATTTTTTTTGTAGAGACGGGGTTTTGCCATGTTGGCCAGGCTGGTCTTGAACTCCTGAGCTCAAGTGATCCACCTGCCTCAGCCTCACAAAGTGTTGGGATTACAGGCGTGAGCCACCACGCCCAGCCATCTCACTGCTCTTGTAGCAAAGGCCACATTGCTTTGCAAAAATCACAGTGATGTGTAGGGCACCAGTGATGTGCATATGAGCCTGCTCTATCTCATACTTACCAGTACTAGGTCTTGTCATTTCTCTTTATTTGAAGTAGTTTAAAAGATACTTATTAAGCCCCTAGAATTATTTATTCATTTCTTTTTATGCAAAGCTGTTTATGTTGTAATGAACAAAATGCTAACACTCAGAAATAAATTTGGCAAAACAATTTCTGATTATTTTGCCAACTATCAGAAATCTCTGCCTGAAGACCCACAGATTCAACTCTGACACAGCCCTTTTCCTGTTCTTGAATGTGCAAGTTATTGGTTTTTAATATCAATTACACTTGAAAGGATTTATGAGGACAAATGGTGAATGACAAAGCAAACAAACAAATAATAAGCAAGGAAGTTAATTCCTTTTCCAACACAGGCCTCCTCAAAGTCACTGTGTTCGTTGCAGGCCATCTAGTGGATCCACGTGGGAAAAATGCCCAGCGCCGAGGAGGGGGAGGAAGGGGAGGAAGGGGAGGGAGGGGAGGGAGGGGAGGGAGGGTAGCTGTTTTCCCAGGTGTGGACAGATCGGGCAGGCTCTCTAGACACACGACGCCGACTTAGGGTCCTGTTGCCTCACAGGAGGAAGAGTTGCAGGTTCCCCAGCTCCCAGCAGCTCCCGGGTGCTATCATTCCACATTTCCTGGGGAGATGATCTGGCCAGGCTCTTCCTGGCGTGGGTGTGTGGGAACCAGCAGGGACTGGAACGCAGTTGTTAACATCTACTTATGAAACTGCTTAAAGCTGGGGGCTCAGTGAAAGGCACGACTTTCTAGCACAGAAAACTCCCCACAACTTCCGTAAGCTGAGGTGCCAACATTACAGGCTTTTATTCCTTCGCCAACCATTCATTTAGTCCCCTGCCTACGAGCAATGCTGCGTGCATTCTACAGGTGGCTCTAGCTGGGGCTGAGTCCGAAGTAGAGGAAAGAACTTAGTTATGAAAAACCAGTAAATGGTAGATGGCAATGAGATGAGCATGGGGCTACTGTACAACAGAGAAGCAGAGAAGGGTCCGTGGAGGAGGTGGAATTTTCTTTTTCCCCATAAGCTTAATTTTGGCTTTATTTAAACAAATTGATACATACTTATAAAAACTGATAAAAGTAAAAAATGAATAGTTCCCTCATTCCCCTATGCACTTCCATTCCCAACAGGTGACCACTGCTTAGAGTCGGCTTGGTATAATTAATTCCAGGAGGTAGATTTTAAACTGGGTCTTAAAGGATGAGATTTGGTCAGTGGAGGGGGTGGGATAAGAATGATGTGCTGGGACTCTGTGGAGTGGGAAGAGTTAACTATAGATGGACACAGTCTCATTATCATTGTGAAATTCTAATTCTCTAATATCTTCAGGTCCCTTGAGTTTCTGGCAGCCTTCATCATTAAAAAAAAAGAAAGAAAAAAAGGAAAAAAAAGGAGGAAAAAAAGAGTTAATTCATTCCAGAGACCTGGGTTCCCTCAGTTTTTTATTTTTTTTATTTTCTTCTTTGGTTTGACCACTGAGTGAACCCAAGTCGATGAATCATAAGGCTTCACCTCTTGAATGTTCTATTGCAAGACCTTTGACTTTCAGAACTTTTTGTATTGCTTTCAGATCCTCAGGCAACTCGATATTTTCCTGCACTCCCTGGCCCTTGCTGGGAAGGGTGGCATTTACTTACCTGTAATTGTGGGGGACTTTTGCTATGCAGAAGCATGTACTTAACTCCCAATTCAGTTACTCACAGCTTCATTCTTTGTAGACCTCTGGACTAGTTTCTATGCTCTTCTCCCAGGCAACCTATACTTACCTCTGTCAGAGTACTTAGCAATCCATATTGAAAATTGCTATTAATTATTTGGCCATAGGCAGACCACAAAGTCCATGAAACCTGTCTACTCACTGTGGTAGGCTCAGTGCCTAGGAGCTCAAATATTTACAGAATGAATATATGAGTAACAAACAACCAGCATCCTAGAGGAAGTCTTCTATTGTAGGAGTGGCTACAGAGTAAGTACATTAGCCACTGTGCACAAGGGATAAATGGATAACTCACTGCCAGCTCAGCACTGCTCCCCACACAGGAAGTCTGAGGTTGGCCTCCTTTGTTGATGTCCGACTCATTTCTTCTTGAGGAACATTAGAACGTTCTGGGATCACACTGCTTGGTGCATGATACACATTCTCCCCAACCCTTTTCCTCCACCTCTTCCCCAGTCAGTGGTGACTCACAGTCAGCACATGCTACAAAATCATCCTTCGCACATGGATGGCATCACTCCATGGCCTGTGCTTACTTCCCCCTTCTGGAGCCTCAGAGGAAGCCAGCCTGCTGCACAGTGTGGACAGCCTAGCCACAGGCAACTGCCCCAGCTCCAGGGTCCACACTGACCCCCTAATCCACATTTCCTGTTTCTCTTTTCCTTAACTCTTCAGTTTCTTGATGTCCTCCTCAGCCTCCTCATGTCTGCCTCAGGTCCTCTGAGCTAGTCAGGAGAGGCTAGGTGCTGCTGCAATAACAAGCATCCCCCAAATCTTAGTGACCTTATACAATAAGTTTGTAACCGTCACAGGTCCATTGCCTGATGTGTGCAGCAAGTCAATACCCCAAGACATTGGGTCATAGCAGAGAAAGAGGTTTAATCATAGAGCTGATGAATAAGGAGATGGGAGAAACCCTCAAATCTGTGTCCCTGAGGAGTTAGTGTTTTTAAAGGTCTCAGAGTGGGCTGAAGTGTGGAGAGAGTTGATTGGTAGAAAAGTGCAAGGTGAAGTCATGGGACAGGGAGAGGAAGAAGCTGTATTCTCATGATAATTTTGCTTCTCTGTGGGGGTCTTCAAACTGGTTGGTGTCAGTTGTTCCACTGAAATTTGGGATCTGGAAAACATCTTCAGGAATTCTTAAACAAAAGCGTCTGACTCTAACACCAGAGATCCTATGTATAGGAACAATGGGGATGCCAGTGGTTGCTATCCAGTGCTGCACGACTTTCCCTTATAAGGAAGTGGGTCAAAGACAGCCTGATACTGGGTGCGGTGGCTCACGCCTGTAATTCCAGCATGTTGAGAGGCTGAGGAGGGTAGATCACTTTAGCCTGGGAGTTTGAGGCCAGCTTGGGCAACATGGTGAGACCCTGTCTCTACAAAAAATAGTTTAAAAAATTAGCCAAGTGTGGTGGCATTTGCCTGTGGTCCTAGTTTCTCGGGAGGCTGAGGTAGAAGGATCACGTGAGCCCAGGAGTTTGAGGCTGCAGTGAGTCATGATTATGCCATTGTACTCCAGCCTGGGCAATAGAGCAAGACCCTATCTCAGAAAAAAAAATAGTGCATCCTGATTAATGCTTAATTATAATTATATTTCTATCCAGAATGCTTGTCAATCATATGAGGATGGCGTCAAGCTTATTTCTTGCTGGTCCTACATGTCTAACATAGGTTGGCAGGGGATTTCTACAAACACTTAAGGACCCAGGTTGATGAAGATTTCTCCACGCCCGAGTCCCTGATCACTGTGGCACGAGAAGAAGGCAATGCAGCAAATTGCGCACAAGCCCCCAGAGCTCACATTTCAGGGCCACAGCAAGTCATGTGGCCAGGGCTGATTTCAATGGGTGCAGAGAATTAAAATTTTACCATGAACCAGAAGGAGAAAAGAACCGGAATAGCTGTGGATGGTTTAGTGACTACAGCCTCTCCTCTTACTGACAGTGTGTGGGGATCCGTCAGCCCTCCTGACCTTGGCTGTCCTTTCTGGCTCAGCTTGGCTCGCTCCTTCCATTTTAATCCACCCACGGGTTGCAGGGGGAAAAAAAAAATCTCTCTGGCTGCAGTAACCAACCACTACTTCCTGCCAGAGGAAGGAATCGATCATCATTCATGGGAGATGAGAGTCATGTTATTAAGCAAAATTCCCAGAGAATTCTCAAACACTCACTTAAGCCTGTAATTTTTACTCAGCCAGTCAGGTAAGTTCCACAAACATTTCTCAAGCCCGTATTATGTACCAAGGACCCTGGGAGTTGCTGGGTTATACATTTTAACCACACACAGTCCCAGCTCTGAAAGAACTCTGATACTAACATGCAGGCAGGCACATTCAAAAACCTCCCAAGCAAGTCTTGCCTTTGTAGGGGTATAGATGGGGCCGGAGGAAGGCATCCAAGGGGAGCCAGTGGGGAGAGTCAGCATGCGTGTCTCAGTTCGAGCTCAGGAGCCGATAATGTTCTCTTCAGCAGAGAAGTTGCATCCAGGAATCTTACCATTGCCCGCTCTGGGCAGGCAGGATCAAAATGCATCACTTTCAACAAACCAAGGCCTTTCTGAGAGATGCCAGTGAGTGAACGGTCTTAGCATGGGTTCAAGTCTCAGCTTCTCCACTTGCAAGCGAATGGCTCTCTGGGCTGTTTTCTCATCTCTAAAATGATGTTTTTGTGAGGATTAGATGAGAGAATGTCTGCAAGGCACTCAGCATAGTCTCCCGAAGGTAGTGGGCAGCCAGGAAGCATTTTCCTCTGCTGACATCCATGAGGTATGTCTGAGCATCTGCAGTGGGTGCCCAATGTACTTGACACTCAGAGTGGATTCCTTTTTATCGCACATACCCCATTTACAACAAAATGTTTTTAGTAATAATCATTGTATTCGTCCATTTTCACACTGCTGATAAAGACATACCTGAGACTAGGCAATTTACAAAACAAAGAGGTTTATTGGACTTACAGTTCCACATGGCTGGGGAGGCCTCACAATCATGGTGGAAAATGAAAGGCACATCTCATATGGCAGTGGCAAGAGAGAGAATGAGAGCCACGTGAAATGGGTTTCCCCTTATCAAACTATCAGATCTCATGAGACTTATTCACTACCATGAGAACAGTATGGGGGAAACCACCTCCATGATTCAATTATCTCCCACCTGGTCCCTCACACAATACATGGGAGTTACGGGAGTACAATTTAAGATGAGATTTGGGTGGGGACACAGAGCCAAACCATATCAGAAATGCAATGACTAATAATAATGGCCAGACTAATGCAGTTAAAGTTCCCTTTTATTGAACTTTGTATATATAATCATGAGAGTAAAACTTAAAATATAAAATAAATACCCACTACAACAAAGGAAAGATGCAATGGATTCAAGCTTTTTAATTACATTAATTTTTTTAATATACAATGAGGAATACCATGTACTAAAAACTGGTCTTTTGGCCAGGCACGGTGGCTCATGCCTGTAATCCCAGCACTTTGGGAAGCAGAGGCGGGTGGATCACCTGAGGTCAGGAGTTCTAGAGCAGTCTGGCCAACACAGTGAAACCCCCATCTCTACTAAAAATACAAAAATTAGCTGGGTGTGGTAGTGCATGCCTGTAATCCCAGCTACTCGGGAAGCTGAGACAGGAAAATTGCATGAACCAGGAGGCAGAGGTTGCAGTGAGCCGAGATCGCGCCATTGTACTCCAGCCTGGGAAAAAAGAGTGAAACTGTCTCAGACAAAACAAAACAAAAACAAAAACAAAACAAAACTGGTCTTTCATGGCCATGAACAATATTATAGTTGAACAGCAATTGAACAAAAAGCAAGATGCATAGAAAAAATGCATTTCAATTTTAAATATTCACATTTTCAAATATTTTTCAAATTTAATAATGTATTTCACATATGAAGAATTTGCACATAACAGAGATATTGTACTTTCAGGTTGCTTTGTGTTTCACAGAAAGTTTACTATCTCTGTTACGTGCAAAGTTTAAATTTTAAACGTAAGTCAAAACTCCAAGTGATTCCATAGAAGGGCACAATTGCAGTAACTCAAATTCTGTTTCTTTATCTTTACAGTCACTCTATCATCAGTGTTCATTTCAAACCTACTACTTAAATGGAGGAATATGTAGTTCCACAGAAGATGAGACACGAACTTAAAGTGAACTTTCTCAAAAGGAACACAAAGCAAACTTACTCTCCTAAGGAACAGATGTAGCTGAGTCCATGCTAATCCAGGGCCAACTGTATAATTGCAAGTTGTCTGAATTAACTTCCATGTAGTGTACAACATCTATGAAGAATTGCGGCAGGCAGAATTCTAAGGCAGTCCCCAAGATTTCCAGCTCCTGGTCTACAAGCATCTTCTCCATCATCGAATCAAACATTAATATAGGGGCTGCTCTGAAGGACTTTGCAGATGTAATTAAGGTCCGAAATCAGTTGATGTTTTAGGAAAATTGTCAGGTGGGCTTGGCCAAATCCCACAAGCCTTCCCGATCTGGTGCAGAGATCAGATACGTGGGAAATCAGAGATCTGAAGCATGAGAACTATTTGACCCATGTGGCTGGCTCGAGGATGGAGGGGTCATGAGGCAAGGAATGTGGGTGGCCTTAGGAGCCAACAGTAGCCCCAGCCAGGAGACAGCCAGCAAGGAAATGGGAACTTCAGAACTAAGACAACAGCAAAGATCTGAATTCTGCCAGTAATAAGGATGAGCTGGGAAGTTAATTTTCCCCCAGAACCTCCAGGTGAGGACTCAGCCTGGCCAACAACATAACCTCAGCATTGTGTCCCAGAGCAGAAAGCTCACTGTGCCACACTGCACTAGACTTCTGACCCATAGACCTGTAAGCAACAGGTGGGTTTGTTTTAAGCCACTAAGTTTGTGGCAGTGGGTTATGCAGACACCGAAAATGAATACAATGGAGAAGTAATATGAGTATGTTAAGGTTAATGCAAATAGATTAAAAATCTACATGAACTACAGCCATTGTATAGAACTTAAAATAAAAAGATGTTTTTATAGGGAGGAAAATTTTATCACTGACTTCGTTTAGAATTGCCAAAGCACAGTGATAATTAAAAGTGGACTTTTAGTCAGTTTTATTATTACTCTAAAATTCTTTAAGGACAGTGGCCCCAACTCCCTACAGCTGAGGGCTGCTCCCTTTGCTCTGCCCTTGGTAAGCCCCTGGAACCCAAACAGAGGAAGAACCTTCTAGCCCAGGCAGCTATTTAGTAGCAGAGCAGAAACCTAATCCAAGGCCCCTTGACTCCCAGCCCTTCCTTTATTAGGTGGCCCTTCATTAAACTAAGGCTGCACGTGTGTGGGGCAGAGTTGTGCCAAGTCTTCTATTGGTTTTCTGATACAATTCTTTGTAAGACAACCAGCTAGAATCCACTAGGAATCACTAGCAAGAGGCTGCAAAGTTTTGTCCAAAATGAACACCTAATTGATTGAATACTACCTCAACCAAAATGGGGCCGTGGAGATTGTCATCTGTCTTAGTCTGCTCAGGATGCTATAACAAATACTATAGACTGTGTGGCTTAAACAACAGAAATTTATTCCTCACAGTACAGTTCTGGAGGCTGGAAGTCCAAGATTAAAGCACTGGCTGATTGGGTTGCTGGTGAAGCCTCTCTTCCTGGCTTGCAGATGTGGCCGTCTTCTCACTATGTTCTACATGACAGAGAAAGAGTGCACTCTGGTCTCTTCCTCTTCTTATAAGGACACCAGCCTCAAGATTATGAATTTGGAGGGGACACAAGCATCCAATCCATAGCACCATCCTCTGCCTCTGGGCTGGCATATGATTTCAGACCTTTTGAAGGAGCTGCTATTTTTATTTTATTTTTTAGAGAAGCTTTTTTAAAAAAATTTCAACTTTTATTTTAGATTAAGGGGTTACACATGCAGGATTGTTACACGGGTATGTTGCATGATGCTGACGTTTGGGGCATGATTGATCCCATCACCCAGGTAGTGAGCATAGTACCCAATAGCTAATTTTTCAACTTTCACTCCTCTCCATCCCTCCTCCCTCTGTAGTCCCCAGTGACTTATAAATGAGAACATGTGCTATTTGGTTTTCTGTTCCTGTATTAATTCACTTAGGGTAACAGCCTCCAGCTGCATCCATGTTGCTGCAAAGAACATGATTTCATTCTTTTTTTATGGCTGAGTAGTATTCCACGGTGTATACAACACATTTTCTTTATCTAATGCAGATGTGCTATTTTATGCAAAGGACCTTGGAGATCTCATAGGTCTCCAAGACAGCTGGGTTCTCAGAGCTTCTTCTGTAGTCCGCCAGTGGCAATATCACACATCAGGTTTCCCATTCTGAGCACATTCTTTCTTGCTGTGTGATATGGTTAGGCTTTGTGTCCCCACCCAAATCTTATCTTGAATTGTAATCCCCAGGTGTTGAGGGAGAGACCTGGTGGGAGATGATTGGATCATAGGAGCAGTTTCCCCCAGGCTGTTCTCATGATAGTGAGACAGTTCTCATGACATATGATGGTTGTATAAATGGTGGTTTTTCCTGGGCTTTTCACTCTCTTTCTCCTGCCACCATGTGAAGAAGGTCCTTGCTTTGCCTTCCACCATGGTTGTAAGTTTCCTGAGGCCTCCCAAGCCATATGGATCTGTGAATCAATTAAACCTCTTTCCTTTGTAAATTACCCAGTCTCAGGAATTTCTTTATAGTAGTGTGAGGATGGACTAATACACTGTATTTCTTCTAATTAATTAATCACACTGGACATGCAAGGGTCATTTTCCCACTTGCTTCAGGGACCACGGAGCAAGCTCCAGAGTGTCAGAGGGCCTGGGGCAAGCTGGCCACCCCACACACAGCACAGGTCCACAGCATATTTGTATTCAGAGATACTGTGGCCACATTTATTGGTATTTCTGTCACAATTCAGCTTCAAGGCAGAGTTGTGGTTTGTCAGTTATATGTAGTTTGAAGGCATTTTCCATTTAGTTTATAGATGTGTGTCTCAAATCTGTGAAACGGGTGACCCCTGAGATATATCTCTGGAATCCTAGTTTGAGAGACCCTTTCTTAAAAGTTAAGTGCTGTATCTCCCAGTGACAACTGTACCAATGTGTTCCAGTAACATACAAAGATGCAAACTGTCAATGAAATCTTTGGGCAATGCCTCGTTTTCCAAATAATCCTGACTATGTTGCATATTCAGTCTTTTTCTGATTACTGTCCATATAATAATAATAATAATAATGGATAATGTTTGTGTCTGTTTTTCTCCTCTTTTGGGTTCTTATGGCTGATCCCAAAGAATGAAGAGCCCACATGGCCCAGCTTTTATTTGAATCCCTCAAAAAGCACAAAAAAGGGGTCCAATTTTATAACCTACACCAGCAATTCTCAAACGTTTTGGTCTCACTCTTTAAAATTATTGAGGGCTGTTTTTCGAGGCACCTCAGAGGCAATCAGTTGCTTCAAGAGGAAGCTGAATGTCTCCTTTCTAGCTGTCGACTGCCAGAAGCTCCTTGAAATGGATGAGGAATGCAAACTTTGTATTTTTTATGAGAAGTATACAGCCACAGAAGTTGCTGCTGACGCTCTGGGTGAAGAATGGAAAGGTTCTGTGATGGGAATCAGTGACAGGAATGACAAACAAGCTTTCCCATGAAGCAGGGTGTCTTGACTCATGGCTGGGTCTGTGTACTATGGAGCAAGGGGCATTCCTGTTACAAACCAAGGAGAACTGGGGCAAGAAGCACGAAGCTGTTTGCAGTTGCATTGTGGATGCCAATCTGAGCTTTCTAAACTTTGTTATTGTAAAAAAAAAAAAAAAAAAAAAGAGGATAGAAGGATATTCCTGCACTGACTGATACTGTGGAGCATCATCACCTGGGGCCCAAAAGAGCTAGCAGAATCTACAGACTTTTCAGTCTCTCTAAAGAAGATAATGTCCACCAATCTGTTGTTAAGAAAGCCCTTAAAGAAGGCAAAAAAGCTGAGACCAAAGCACCCAAGATTCAGCTTCTTGTTACTCCATGTGTCTTGCAACACAAATGCTGGCATATTGCTCTGAAGAAACAGTGTACTAAGAAAAATGAGGAAGTGGCTGCAAAATACGCTGAACTTTTGGCCGAGAGAATGAAGGAGGCCAAAGACAAACTCCAGGAACAGATTGCCAAGAGAGGCACACTGTCCTCTCTGTGAGCTTCAACTTCTGAGTCCAGCCAAAAACGGGATTCTTTTGAGTAACCAATAAATAAGACTAGACTCCCAAAAATCAAATAAAATTGAGGAACTCAAGAGTTTTTGTGTATGTGCCTTCCATCTAATGCTATTTACTTTATGATATGGTTTGGCTGTGTCCCCATCCAAATCTCGTCTTGAATTGCAGCTCCCATAATTTCCACGTGTTGGAATTATGGGAGGGATCCAGTGAGAGATAATTGAATCATAGGGGCAGTTTCCCCCATACTGTTCTTGTGGTAGTGATAAGTCTCATGAGATCTGATGGTTTTATAAGGGCTTTCCCCTTTCACTTGGCTCTCATGCTCTCTTGCCTGCCGCCATGTGAGACGTCCCTTCCTTCTGCCACGATTGTGAGACCTCCTCCGTCACGTGGAACTGTGAGCTCATTAAACCTCTTTCTCTTTATAAATTACCTAGTCTCTGGTATGTCTTTATCAGCAGCATGAAAACAGACTAATACACTCTGTTAGAAATCAGAGCTGAGAATTTAAAAATTATCTTTATTAATTCACTTTAAAAACAATAAATCCATTGGTTAAGATAAGTAACACATTTTTATTGAAAAAAGGCTGTATTAAAAAAACTTTAACAGGAAGAGTAGAATTGTTTTACATGTTTGCAAATCTTTTCAATGTCTGGCTTAATAGAAGACAGCTGGGTTCTCTGAGCTGCTTCTGTACTCCGCCAGTAGCAATATCACACATCGGATGGTTTCTAGTACACTCCATTGTACAATCGTAAGGGAGAGAGTAAAAAAGGCAGATAATAGCTTCCTGTCATGGTGAAAATACTTGCAGGCATGCAGGTGCCCTGAAGGGTCCCAGGGACACACAATCTTCAACACACGGTGAAAACCACTGACCCAGTCTCTCTTCAAATGCCTTTTCCTTTTCTTTCCGATTCTCTCTCCTCTGAAACTGCTCTGGGGTCTCACTGTGAGACCATGCTTCCATCAATCCAACAGCCAGTGGGGCAATATTTTCCCATGTCTCTACATCCTCCCACACTCTCTGCACTGAGTAACTCTACTTAGCCTTTTTCTGGCTTCTTCTTATTTTATTTATTTGTTTGTTTGTTTATTTATTTATTTGGTGCTTCTGCTCACTCAGATGGTCACCCAGTCCTTCTCCACTTCCATTCACCTCTCCTGTCCTCTCATCTTTATCTTTCCTCCCATTCTGGGTCACAAAAAGTCCACAAACTGGGTGAAAAAGGCAGTTCTTTATTTAAAGTAGAGGAGAGGTCAGACATGGTGGTTCAAACCTATAATCCCAACACTTTGAGAGCCTGCGACCACCTTGGGCAACATAGTGAGACCCTGTCTCTATGGAAAATAGAAAAAAAAAATTAGCTGGGTGTGGTGGTGCATGTCTGTAGTCCCAGCTACTTGGGAGGCTGAGGTGGGAAGATCGATTGAGCCCAGGAGTTAGGGGCTGCAGTGAGCTGCGATCGCGCCACTGCACTCCAGCCTCGGCAATGGAGCGAGGCCCTGCCTCTAATAAATAAATAAAGGAGAGGAGAGCAGAGTAGAAGCTGAGCAGGCAAAGATTGAACTCCCTTAGGGGAGAAAAAGGGAGATAACAATTTAATCAGTTTCCTTTCTGTCAAAAGGCTAAGCCCTAAGTGGTTTGAATCCTAATAAAACACTGGGTTGGACATGGTGGCTCACGCCTATAATCCCAGCACTTTGGGAGGCTCAGGCGGGCGGATCACCTAAGGTCAGGAGTTTGAGACCAGCCTGGTCAACATGGCAAAACTCTGTCTCTACTAAAAATGCAAAAATTAGCCAGGTGGGCCAGGCGCGGTGGCTCATGCCTGTAATCCCAGCACTTCGGGAGGCCAAGGCAGGCGGATCACAAGGTCAGGAGATCGAGACCATCCTGGCTAATACGGTGAAACCCTGTCTCTACAAAAAATACAAAAAATTAGCCAGGTGTGGTGGCGGGCACCTGTAGTCCCAGCTACTAAGGAGGCTGAGGCAGGAGAATGGTGTGAACCCAGAGGCGGAGCTTGCAGTGAGCCGAGATTGCTCCATCCACTACACTCTAGCCTGGGCAACAGAGCGAGACTCCGTCTCAAAAAACAAACAAACAAAAAGACTAATAAAATACTGCTCTATCAAATCCCCCCAGGGTACCCTGTGTGTACCCCTATCATGTTCCCCGCCTCTCACATCCCATTGTTCTTGCCTACTGGTCTCCCCTACCCTGGCTGGACTGTCACACAGTGCCTGGGGCCATAAGTATTGAATAATGCATGGATACACCCAAGAGCAAATAAGAGAGAGATGGAGGTTTCCCCTTTGTGGTTATTTCACTCTGTCTTCACCTCTCTGGGCCCCCATTTCAGCTCCTGGAGTCTAGGACCCAAGTCTAATTTACCACTGCACCCCTGTGCACAGTGCCTGGCACGTGGCAGGTGTTTAGTCAATGTCCACTGAATGATGAGGAACACACCTGTTTGAAGGCCTCAGCCTTAGTGTCAATATCACCTGAACAGAATATCAGTGGCTGCCTCATTTTCCCCTTGGTTGCACACCACAAAATTAAAACTCATAACTTCTGTGCCCCAAATTGTGAATGTGCTATTGGTTTTGCTGCAAACGAAGTAAATGAAGAATTTTGCCTTGGCCCTGTCTTCTTTGAGGCCAAAGTCATTAAAAGCATCTGTTCCTGCACATGGAGGTTCCAGTCAAGATTTGAGCAGATAATGATGCAGAAAACACCTGTATCATAAGAAGAATTTGAGAAAGATGAGGGTAAAGAGATTGAATTTATAGTGCCTTAAATAAAAGAATATTTCCCCATCCCACTTCTCCCCTTCCTTGTTTATGATAAAAACCAGACGGCTGAACCGAGTGCCATTGAAGGCTGGGACCCCAGTCTGAGAGAACTGACACTTGGATGGGGAAATGGTGCCTCAGGTAGCCATTGGAGGGCTTGGGGGCCCCGTGCAGATGTTGGGGGGCTGTCTGTGCTTTTGCACACATCTACCTCCCTCAGGAGGGCCAGGTGGGCTTTGGCTCCCACTTCTGTGTCTCTCCCCTGGCAGGGGCAGAGTAAAGCTGAGTGAGTGCTGGGAATGAAGCCCAGCTGAGCCCCCAGGCCTTCCTTCCCCATCCTCCTCTTCCACCCAGTGATAAAAGATGCCCCCAAATCAGATTAAAATGTCATGTTTTGGTGGTTCCTATAACTTGAAGGACGTTGCTCTATCTACTTTCCTGAAAGTTGTCATCTCTGTGAAGGCCCAGATGAACTTGGACATTATATCTGTCTTCGCTCTTCGAGGCTGGGCCCACGGTATTCTGGGGTGAGCTCCATTATCCCACCTTTGCCAAAGTACACAGCAAAGGTCAAGTAGAGGCCTCTGGCCTTAAGTGGCACCTTCTGAGTCCCCTTTCCTGCAGGTCTGAGCAGCCAAAAAGAACCTTGGTACTTATGTATTCATTTCTTTATTGCTGGCTTTCATTGGGTGGCTGTTGAGGGAGCTTTGTCAAATGAGTTCAGAGCTAGGTTTATTTGCAAACTTATTTATTTACGCTTATTTTAACTTACATATTACTTACTTTAAACTCCCCCAATCATCTCTGTGCCTTTTTTAATTGCATTTAAAAAATGCTAGGCTGGGTGTGGTGGCTCATGCCTATAATCCCAGAACTTTGGGAGGCCAAGGTGGGAGGATCACTTGAACCCAGGCGTCTGAGACCAGCCTGGGCAATATAGCAAGACCCCATCTTTAGAAAAATTAACAATAATTAGCCAGGCATGGTGGCGCACACTTGTGGTCCCAGCTACTCAGGAGGCTGAGGTGGGAGGATTGCTTGAGCCCACTGGATGAGAGGTGATTGCACGACTGCACTCCAGCCTGGGAGAGGGAGATTCTGTCTCAAAAATGAAAGAAAGAAAGAAAGAAGAAAGAAAGAAAAGAAAGAAAGAAAGAAAGAAAGAAAGAAAGAAAGAAAGAAAGAAAGAAGAAAAAGAAAGGAAGGATGCTACATGAGACGCTCATTAGTAAAGAGTCTGGGGATGAGGCGTGGTGGGTGTGGGACCCCCAGGGCCAGTGTTATTATTATTTTTTTGGAGGAGGAAGTGTAGTACTCTAGGCTGTTCATCATTATCTCAAGGATGATGGACATGAATCTTTCTGCTTCCCTTCAGGCCACTAGTTTCATGGTCTGAGGATAATACAGAAGTAAGGAAATGAAGGGAAATGAGAAAAGGGAACAGGAAGTCTTTCCCTCAGATTAAAAGGAGGTGAGGAGGTGGGAGGAGAAACTGGGAGAAAACCAGAGCACCCCTGGCCACCAGGGAGAGAGGGAGAGGCTCTGTGGCCTGCTACTGAGGGGAGCCGAGTGCCTGATGCTGGCAGTGGGCTGAGTGCAGCTCACTCCATGAGGGGAGTCAGTCGGTCCAGCAGGGCCTCCCCCAGGTGTACACAGCTACCTCAGACCCAGGAACGAGGCTTCTAGCCCCAGCCCCAGCCCGCACCAGGAATTCTCCCACCCAGGACTTCTTCAGCCTCAGCATGCACCAAAATCACTGCGAGGGTTTGTTGAAACACAGTGGGCTGGGCCCCACACCCCAGAATTTTTATTTTTTTATTTTTTTATTTTGAGACGGAGTTTCACTCTTGATGCCGAGGCTGGAGTGCAATGGCGCTATCTTGGCTCACTGCAACCTCCACCTCCTGGATTCAAGTGATTCTCCTGCCTCAGCCTCCCAAGTGTCCCAAGTAGCTGGGATTACAGGCGTGCGCCACTATGCCCAGCTAATTTTTTTGTATTTCTAGTAGAGATGGGGTTTCACCATGTTGGCCAGGCTGGTCTTGAACTCCTGACCTCAGGTGATCTGCCTACCTTGGCCTCCCAAAGTTATAGGATTACAGGCATGAGCCACCACTCCCAGACAATCCCCAGAATTTTGAACTCAGGGGTAGTTGGGTCCCAGTCAAGCTGGAGTAGATAGAGCCTGAGACTATGCATTTCTTTCTTTTTTCTTTTCTTTCTTTTACCTTCTTTTTTTTTTTTTTTTTTTTGAGACGGAGTTTTGCTCTTGTTGCCCAGGCTGGAGTGCAATGGCATGATCTCGGCTCACCCCAATCTCCGCCTCCCAGATTCAAGCAATTCTCCTGCCTCAGCCTCCTAAGTAGCTGGGATTACAGGCAGGCGCCACCATGCCTGGCTAATTGTTTTTGTATTTTTAGTAGAGATGGGGTTTCTCCACGTTGGTCAGGCTGGTCTCGAACTTTCTCGACTTCAGGTGATCCACCCGCCTTGGCCTCCCAAAGTGCTGGGATTACAGGCATGAGCCACTGCGCCCAGCCGAGAATGTGCAGTTCAAAGGCCTGAGAATGTGCATTTTTAAGTCCCTGGTGATATTCACACTGCTGGTATGAAGAGCACACTTTGAAAACCATGTTGCAGCTCCCCAATCTCACAGTTGCCTGTGTACCTGTTTCGACCACCAGATTTTGCCTGGTCCCCATCGTACCACCCATGTGAACCTCCCCTCACATCTCTACGCCTCTTCTCCTGGGCATCTCAAGGAGTGTTGAGGACAGAACCCTCTTTCTCCACCTGCTCTTGGTGGGGCTGAAGCAGTTTGAGAATGTCCCCCTGGGCAACAAGCATTAGTTCAGCACTTATTATTATTATTTTTTTTTTGAGAAAGAAGCTTTCTGTTTAGTCAAAATAAAACTTTTGCAGTTGCCCATCAAAGCTTTATATGGTTTGCATTAAATGCTGAAGATTCAATCCATATATACAAGCTTTGAGCACTTGTATTATATTAAAATAATAAAATGTGCTATTTTAACCACTTAAAATGTACACTTAAAACCGTACACCTTAAAAGTGTACAATTCTGCTGGGCGCAGTGGCTCACACGGGTAATCCCAGCACTTTGGGAGGCTGAGGCAGTTGAATTACCTGAGGTCAGGAGTTCGAGACCAGCCTAGCCAACATGGTGAAAACTTGTCTCCACTAAAAATACAAAAATTAGCCAGGCCAGGTGGCACGTGCTTGTAGTCCCAGCTACTCAGGAGACTGAGGCAGGAGAATCACTTGAACCCAGCAGGCGGAGGTTGTAATGAGCCAGGATTGCACCACTGCACTCCAGCCTGGGCAACAGAGTGACACTCCATCTCAAAAAAAAAAGAAAGTGTACAATTCTGTGATATTTAGTACATTGCATTCAAAATGTTACATAGCCACCATCTCTACCCAGTTCCAAAACATTTTCCAAAGTAAAACTTACTTAGTAAGTAGCTTCTTCCCATTCCCCCTTTCCCCAGCCTCTGACAACCATTCACCTACTTTCTGTCTCTATGGATTTATCTCTTCTGAATATATCATACACAAGGTAGCATACAATATGTGGCTTTTTATGTCTGGCTTATTTCATTTGGTTTAATGTTTCCAAGGTTAATCAGAGCATCAGCGCTCCATTCCTTTGCATGGCTGAGTAGTATTCTATCACCTGGATAGACCCATTGCTTGTTATTTTGAAGCCCGCACTTGACCCTGCCTGCCTACTTGCCGGCCTTGCTGTCTCTCTTCTCTTCCAGGGCAGAAACTCCCTGTGCTATTCCCAGCATCTAAAAGAATACTTAAGATCTAGCAGGTGCTCTTAAATATTTGCAACCTGGCTGGCCAGCTGACTTCCTTTCCCTCCTTCACTCTTCTGCTTCCATCCAATACTTCTTCAGCAGAAAGTAACTGACCACCTGAGGGTGGAGACCTGGGCTGGCTCCATTCAGGCCCTTCTTCTGGTGAGCTAACAGTACAAGGTGGCAGGAGGTGGGGCACTTTCATTTTCAAAGCCCCAGCTTCTTTTCCCTGTGCTTACAGGTATTTGGCGGCCTGTCTGGAGGGCTGGGGATAAGAAGGATGTACACATGGGGCAAGATGGTCCGGTACTCAGCCATGCCTGAAGGTGTGCCGGGTAGCCTGTGGCCGCGTGGTTGGCAGGCTGGGCTAGAAGGGTACTGGGAATACAGGTTGCAGTGAGTAGAGTCCTCCCTGGCTGCTCCTGGGTGTGGGCAGCATCTCAGTCCTTCAGCAGAGCTTCCTAACATCCTTCCTCCCCACTGCCAGACCCTTGACCTCTCAATGCCTCTTGGAGCTGGAGCTTCTCATAGCTTTGGGGCAATAAAAGCCTATTCTCCTTCTGGCTATTTTACTCAAGTATTTCGTCTGTGCCCAAAACCAGGACACTCCTTTTTCTCCCATTGCCTAATCAAGTCCATCCCCAGGGAAACAAGCACAGAACAGCCTCTGTTTGAAGGGGGATTTTTGCATAATGTTCTAAAACATTAAACTGCTTCAAGAGCCTTTCGTGGGTAATATTCTGGAATAATATAGTGGCTAGGATCAAGTCCCTGTCCCTCAGAAGCTATGTGAACTGGGCTGTGGATCTCTCATGACCACCTGTCTATTCATTTTTTCCACAACCATGACTGTAAGATCAGCTTACCATCCACCTGACCACAAGCCTATTTGGCTCTGATCATTGAATGAGACACGTTTTCTTGAGAGCTAACAGACAGCTATAGCCTCCTAGCACAAGCAGATTATTTTCAAACCTATCTCAAGTGACATGATTTCAGTATGTGCAGCACAGAAGCATTTGAAATGCACTTTGTGAAATAATGTGAAAGCTACTTCTGCAAATAGACTAAAAAGAAGAAATCTCTCTTTTAAAAAGCAATATACATTTTCATTTTGCCACTTACAGATGCATGAGAATGGCTTTCAGAAGTATTTTTTCCAAAGGGTACAATATGCCTTGCATCCAAGGTGGCTCTTTGATTTTGGTAATAAAAGTGATTACAGTGGCCTATTAATTTACAGAGACTAATTCAAGCCTGGGGATACAGTCTAGAATTTTGTAGGCAGTTACCAACAGCTGCAAAAGCCCCGTGAATCCTGGTCCCAAGTGGAGTCATCATAAAAATTACAGCAATGGAATCTGCAAGGATTAAGGAACAGCGATGATAAAACAGCAGCCAGACTAATTTCGGCTGCAGAAATGCATCATGTGAGTAACTGGGCTTCCTGGATTTAACTTCAACCCAAGAAATCATTGCAAGAACCCATTATGTGCCAGGGATGTACACGGACTGAGAAATACAAAATGGTCATGATAAGCTCAGTCACGCCCATTTATAGCACCTCCCTTTTTGAAGCGCAGTTGAAGGAAAGACTTTTACCAGGGGTTGGGAAAGTTCCTTGGAAGAAATGACATAAGGCAAGGAGAAAAGGAGGGAAGAATCCCAGAAATGGAGGCTTTCTAGCTTGGATATGGGGGCAGGTGAAACTGGAACAAAATAAGACCTCAGGGGGAGGCTTGGGAGGGAGGCAGAGGCTGCGTTTGAACACCTGACATTTGAGATGCCTGCAGAATTTGCACTTGGCTTTGGAGAATATGACAACAACAGTGACAATATATTTTATGTTTTCAGTTCTGCTGATTTTTTTTTAAGACTCAAACTCATACTGCATGACACACTCTTTTAAAGGCAGATTGTTAATCTTTTATAGCAACTTGAGTTCCTCTTAAATTATCCTTGGCTATAGACTCAGATTTGTATGAACTCAGGATTGCCTTTGTCTTCTCATCCCGTGCTGGGGGGAACCCAGATAATTTCTGGTCACAGCTGCAGATCTGTGGTTTTAAGTGATCTCTTGGAAAATAGCTGTAAAGTTGCTGAAATTATCCTTTTACATTTTTTATTTCATTTCATGACATAAAATACTTTAGCTTTGTTTTTGTGGCTAGATCTCAATTCCTGGCATTTCCCCAACCATGCTGTATTATCAAAGAGCTTCATGAATTTTTAAACGAAATTAGCCTACTTTCCAGAGCCTTTCTTTTTCCAGGGACTTCAACTTTTTAAAGATCAGTTACACTTGCAGAAAAATCCAGAATGAATGAAAACTGTTGCTTCCACCACCCACTGCAGCACATAGATTTTTTTAAGTTCTCTTCTAAATACTTACTTGGAAATTACTCTGGTAGGGTCATTCTTTTTTCTTAGCTCACCATTGTTTATTACAATGTAATTGATTTTTATTTGCAAATGTAAATTTGTTGCTGTTTAATAATTACCCAACTTCCAGAATGTAGATAAAGATGCACCATCAGTCCCTATCTTTTAAGAAATTATTTTTTAAAGTATGCAATTATTTTAGCCTGTATTAGGATCATAAATGGTATTTTAAAAGATTACTACATAAAACATGTAAGACTTGTATATGGCAAAAATTCACCCAAATAATGAATGAATAAATAAATAAATAAATAAATAAATAAATAAATAAATAAATAAAACAATCAAGTGATCAAAGGAAAAGCAGGGGAAAATATTTGCAAAATATCCTATTGAAATGGTTAATATCCAAATTACAATCCTTACTACAGAAAGAGCTGTTGTGGGCCGGGTGAGATGGTTCATGCCTGTAATCCCAGCACTTGGGAGGCCAAGACCGGTGGATTGCTTGAGCCTGGGAGTTCAAGACCAGCCTTGGCAACATGGAGAGACCATCTCTAAATTTTAAAAAAGAAAGGGCTCTTGTGAATCAATAAGAAAATACAGGTAAAGAATATTATTAAAGAATTCACTAAAGAAATTTAAAAATGTATAAAACATATGGAGAAGATAAATAATTTTACTAATAATCGAAAAAATAGAAATAAAAATTCACTCATTAGATTAGCAACAATTTTTTAAAAATTGGTTTAAGAAACAAAGCACAAACAGCTAGTGTTGACTGGTTTATGGGAAAACAAGCAGGTATTTGAAAACACTCTCTGTGACAGGAAAAACAGAAACAGCCTTTCTGTAGTGCAACTTGATAGTATCTACTAAAAATTTAAACACGCATGCTGCTTTACCCAGTGATTTCATTTCTAGAAAAATTTGCTAAGAAGGCTGGGCACAGTGGCTCATGCCTGTAATCCCAGCACTGTGGGAGGCCGAAGCAGGTGGATCACTTGAGGCCAGGAGTTCAAGACCAGCCTGGCCAACATGGTGAAACCCTGTCTTTATTAAAAATACAAAAATTAGCCGGGCATGGTGGCACACACCTGCACTCACAGCTATTGGGAGGCTGAAGGGGGAGAATCGCTTGAACCCAGAAGGCGGCGGTTGCAGTGAGCTGAGATCACACCATTGTACTCTAGCTTCTGTGACAGAGTGAGATCCTGTCTCAAAAAAAAAAAAAAAAAGAAAACTTTGCTAAGAAAATCACCATCTACTTGTGCAGAGAACTCTGTAGAATTTTATCCACTGCTCTCTTGTTTACAGTGGGGACAGGGATAAGATTTCCTGTTTTTTTAATAACAAAATATATTATCTTTATGATAATAATAAAGCTATTACAATTAAGGGGAAACATGAAGGATATGATTGAAGTTTTCCAAAAATGGATGATAGAATATTTTCCCTTTGTATACCATAGAGAAAAGCACTAGTACCTTATGAATTTGACATAATTTGAGGAACCTGAAATGATCTAGTACTGGAGTGTGTCCAGCCAACATTAAGGCCAGACAAAGATCACTTTCAGTCAGCACAGTGTTAATAGCTAAGAAAGCTGAGGCTCAGTTAGATCTATTGTCAAAGAAGACAGAATCTATTTGTTTCTTTTTTTTTGAGATGGAGTCTCGCACTCTGTCACCCTGGCTGGAGGGCAGTCGTGCGATCTCGGCTCACTGCAACCTTTGCCTCCTGGGTTCAAGAGATTCTCGTGCCTCAGCCTCCCGAGTAGCTGGGATTGCAAGTGCCCACCACCACGCCTGGTTAATTGTTTATTTTTAGTAGAGACAGGGTTTCACCATGTTGATCAGGCTGGTCTCGAACTACTGACCTCAAGTGATCCGCCTGCCTTGGCCTCCCAAAGTACTGGGATTACAGGTAAGAGCCACTGCTCCTGGCCTAGATTCTTAATTTTACATTTTTGGAGTGCTGTTGTGCAACTCAGCTCACTGCAAGAGTAGATTAGAAAATGATTTCTCTCTGGTAAAGAAAGTTACCCTAAAGTTTACAGTTTTCTTGCCCTGTTTAGGACATTAATCAATTTTGGACAGTAACCATCTCCTGCTAAAAACAATTCATAAGTTGAAGTCCTAACCCTTACTTCCTCAGAATGCATTTGGAAATAGGGCCTTTGAAGAGGTGATTAAGTTAAAATGGGGTCATTACGGTGGGCCCTAATCCAATATGACTGCTGTCCTCATAAGAAGAGATTAGGACACAGACACACACAGAGGGACGGCCACGTGAAGACAAAAGGGAGGCCAGGTGCTGGGGCTCACGCCTGTAATCCCAGCACTTTGGGAGGATTGCTTGAGCCCAGGAGTTCAAGACCTGTTGAGGCACCATACTGAGACCCTGTCTTTACAAAAAATTAAAAATAAAAAATGACCCAGGCATGGTGGTATACACCTGTAGTCCCAGCTACCCCAGAGACTGAGGTGGGAGGATTGCTTGAACCCGGGAGGTGGAGGCTGCAGTGAGCTATGATTGTGCAACTGCACTCTAGCCTGGGTGACAGGGCAAGACCCTGTCTCAAAATAAAAACAAAAACAATAAAAAAGGGAAAAGGTAGACATCTGTAAGCCAAGGAAAGAAGTTTCAGAAAGAACCAACTCTGCCAACACCATCATCTCAGACTTCCAGCTTCTAGAACTATGAGAAAATCAATTTATCTTGTTTAAATCACTCACTGCAGTACTTGGTTATGGCAACCCGAGTAACTAATACTCTTAGCTAAGTCATTTCAGCATGCCTTTGCTGACTAAATACATTCTTGAATTCTACTTTGAAACAGCTTTAATGTCCTGTTGAATCTCTCAACTAGTGTTTGTATGTAAGTCACGTTTTTAGCCTTTTGAACATTAAACTTTGACATGAAAAAAATTTTAAGGCCAGGCGTGGTGGCTCATGCCTGTAATCCCAGCACTTTGGGAGACCAAGGTGTGGGTGGATCACTTGAGGCCCAATAGGTTGAGATCAGCCTGGCCAACATGGTGAAACCCCGTCTCTACTAAAAATACAAAAATTAGCCAGGCATGGTAGCACATGCCTGTAGGCCCAGTTACTCTGGAGGCTGAGGCAGGAGAATCACTTGAACCCAGGAAGAGGAGGTTGCAGTGAGCCGAGATTATGCCATTGCACTCCAGCCAGGGCAAAAGAGCAAGACTCTGTCTCAAAAAAAAAAAAATTTTTTTTTAATCTTGTTTTCCTCCTATTGGACATTTATTAAATCTGAGTACACATTTCCAATTGTTCTTTTGTTAATTCTTTTGCTATCTGGGATATCAGTCGATATGTTGTGAGCCAATATGCTCATCAGCTTTAATTTGATCTTCTTTTTTGTTTTTAGCATCCCGCAGGGACTTCAGTTAGAGTACTCTATGGCTAGTTATCTTCCAACTTATTCAGATAATTGTCCTTCCTTCTTGATGCTATCTTGGTCAAAGGGAGCTCTCAGAGTTTCATCAGTGAAGGGCTCAAGCCTCGAAAAGCTTTCTGGATGAAAGGGGGCAGGCAGGCAGATCTTTTGGAGAGAAACTGCTTGGGTCTCTGCAGGGTGGAGGGGGTTGTGGCATTAGGTATCCTGTACCAGCATCATTCCATGATGTTAGCAGACGTAAAATCTAATATAACCCTTTTGCAATTCATCTGGGACCATATCTTTAATCTCACCAGTCAGAGTCTGACACTTTACTCACAGCAAGGCCACCCCTATTTATATTACTAAAACAGCTATTCCCCATCACCAGAGTGGATTAAATTTCTTCCATTTACCAAAGAAAGAGAACAGGCCCTCTCTCTGCAATGAGATGGGAGGTAGTTGTTTTTATTAAGAAAAACATGGCCCTGTCGGGCGCAGTGGCTCACCCCTGTAATCCCAGCACTTTGGGAGGCTGAAGCGGGCAGATCATGAGGTCAAGAGATCAAGACCATCCTGGCCAACATGGTGAAACCCCATCACTACTAAAAATACAAAAATTAGCCAGGCATGGTGGCACACACCTGTAGTCCCAGCTACTCGGGAGGCTGAGGCAGGAGAATCGCTTGAACCTGGGAGGCGGAGGTTGCAGTGAGCTGAGATCGAGCCACTGTACTCCAGACTGGCAACAGAGGGAGACTCCATCTCAAAAAAAAAAAAAAAAACAAAAACAAAAAAGAAAAGAAAAGAAAAACATGGCGGGGCACAGTGACTCATGCCTGTAATCTTAGCACTTTGGGAGACCAAGGCGGCTGGATCACGAGATCAAGAGATCAAGACCATCCCGGCCAACATGGTGAAACCCCATCTCTACTAAAACTACAAAAATTAGCTGGGCGTAGTGGCACACACCTGTAGTCCCAGCTACTAGGGAGGCTGAGGCAGGAGAATCACTTGAACCCAAGAGGCGGAGGTTGCAATGAGCTGAGATCGCGCCACTGGACACACCAGCCTGGCGACAGAGCGAGACTCCGTCTCAAAAAAGAAAAAGAAAAAGAAGAAGAAAAACGTTAGGTGATTTTCTGTAAAGCAAACATGTATTAGCTTATTCAAGGCACTAGGCACCAGTAAGAAAACACTTCACCCAATGAAGAAAATGACATCAGGGTGTTTGGAATAATTAATCAATAGTGAATGAAATAATTAACTTAAAATTTAATAAGTAATTAAGATAATGAATGAATAATGAGTGGGTACTCATGGAGAGGGTGGCTGGGAGTGCGTGAGGAAAGTGGGAGTCAGTTTGAAGACTACAGCCCTGGCTTCAAGTGCACAGGTCTTGGGAACAGAAGTAGAGAAATTATCACCTTTATTTTCTTTAATCCCCAAGTAGAAATAAATATTCAATAAATGTGTTATTTTTTATTTTCATCCTTGCCAGCAGAAGGTCAATCAATAAATATGTTACATACCGTTGTCCGGAAGGTGTTGTGCTGTCTACTGTCCAAGAGTGGTGGCAGCCGGCTCAGCTCATTGCTGAGCTTATGGCTCGGGATCATGAGAATGGACGAGCTGCATGTGTGCTGAGCACCTGCTCATGCCAGGCACTGACCAGCAGTATCTCATCTTACGGAACCTTCACCAACAGTCCTGAAGAGAAGCTATGTCATCTCCCTTTGGATGGGAGGAAGTGAAGCTCACAGAGTTAAGAACTCTGCTCACAATTATTTAGAGGCCAAGTCAGGTGCAAAATTTCAAGTTGACTCCCAAAGTTCATGCCATACAGGCACCAGTAAGTCTCATATGCATCCTCAGATGAATGATGTGTGTCCTGGAAGCAACAAGTGTTTTTCTTAACTGTCTAATTTATCTCATAGGCAACAATATTGTAACAGTGATTACATAGCATTTTTAAAAATCATAAGCAACAAAAACCTGTCATTGAAATTTGAAGGACAACCAATGTTATCCCTACCTTACTATCTTACAGCCTATGCCTTCTTCCTGTCTGTTTGCTTTCATTTGCAAACGTTTCATTTCATTTGTTGTTTGTTTTCCTTTTTTCTTATATGGATGTTTCTTGGAGTTATTTTGCTTCTTGACCCTGGCCATGCCCCTGAAACTCTACCTTTGCTGCACTAAACAAACTTGATTTTGACATTGTGTAATGTTGAGTGTTCTTCTAATATCTTTCCCCAGATCAGGTGGAATGACTCCCTACTAAGAACGCATTCATCAACTAATATTTAGTGAGTTCCTAAAGAGCACATCAGGCACTAACAATAAGGCGTCGGTTCTGAGAATATAAAAAGGAATATAGGCTAGGCTCAGTAGCTCACACCTGTAATCCCAACAATTTGGGAAGCTGAGGTGGGAGGACCTCTTGAGCCCAGGAGTTTGAGACCAGCTTGGGCAACATGGTGAGACACCCATCTCTACAAAAAAATACAAAAATAGCCAGGTATGGTGGTGCAGACCTGTAGTCCCAGCTACTTGGGAGGCTGAGGTGGGAGGATCACTTGAGCACAGGAGGTTGAGGCTAGAGTGAGCCATGATCATGCCACTGCACTCCAGCCTGGGCAACAGAGTGAGACCCTGTCTCAAAAAAAAAAAAAAAATACTACACAGTCCTTGACCTTAATAAGCTTCAGATCTGGTAAGGAAAGAGAAGTAAACAAATTGAAATACAGCTGATAGCAACTAGGTAACATAAATTTTTTTTTTTTTTTTTTAGAAAACTTACGAACATCCGGGAGTTAATATGACACTGAAATGTTACCAGGCCAAGATCCAGAGAACTGAGTATCTTAGAGGATTCTGTGGTGCTATAACAAAATACCTGAGACTGTGCAATTTATTTAAAAAAATAGACATTTATTTCTCATAGTGCTGGAGGCTGAGAAGCCCAAGATGAAGGTGCTGGCAGGTTTGGTGGTCTGGTGAAGGCTGCTCTCTGCTTCCGAAATGGCGCCTTAGTGTTGCCTCTTCATGAGGGGAGGAGCATTGTGTCCTCACAGAGTGGAGGCTGACAGGCAAGCAGCTGAATGCTGTGCGAAGCCTCTTTATAAGAGCACTAATCTCATGAGCAAGATCGCTCATGGTCTGTCACCTCTTAAAGGCCCTACCTCTTAATATTGTCACATTGGCAACTCCTGAATTTTGGAGGGAACACATTCAAACCATGGTATATTCCACCCTTGGCCCCCCAAAATTTGTGTCCTTCTCACGTACAAAACGCAACCACATGTCATGTAATGATGGGGATATGTTCTGAGAAACACGCGGTTAGGCCATTTCATCACTGAGCGGACATCATAGAGTGTGCTTACACAGACCTAGATAGTGCAGCCTACCAAACACCTAGGCCATGTGGTATGGCCGACTGCTCCTAGGCTACAAGCCTGCACAACGTGCTACTGCACTGAATACTGTAGGCAACTGTAACATCATGACAAATATTTGCATATCTAAACAACTAAACATAGAAAAGTTATGGTAAAAATACGAGATAAAAGATTAAAACATAGTATATTGCATAGCACACTTACCGTGAATGGAGCTTGCAGGATTGGAAGTTAGTCTGGGTGAGTCAGTGAGTGAATGGTGAGTGAATGTGAAGGCCTAGGACATTGCTGTTTACTACTGTAGACTTTAGAACACTGTGCACTTAACCTACACTAAATGTATTCTAAATTGTTTTTCTCCAATAGTAAATTAACCTTAGCTTACTATAACTGTTTACCTTAACAACTCTCTTAATTTTTACAAAAAATTTTGACTCGGCTGGGCATGGTGGCTCACGCCTGTAATCTCAGCACTTTGGGAGGCTGAGGCGAGCAGATCACCTGAGATCAGGAGTTCAAGACCAACCTGGCCAACATGGTGAAACCCTGTCTCTACTAAAAATACAAAAATTAGCAAGGCATGGTAGTGCACACCCACAGTCCCAGCTACTTGGGAGGCTGAGACAGGAGAATTGCTTGAACCTGGGAGGCGGATGTTGCAGTGAGCCGAGATCACACTTCTGCACTCCAGCCTGGGCAACAGAGTGAGACTCCATGTCAAATAAATAAATAAATAAATACATAAATACATAAATAAAATTTGACTCTTACGGTAACACTTAGCTTCAAATACAAACACATTGTACAGCTGTATAAAAATATCTTTTTCTTTATATTCTTATTCTATAAATTTCTTTCTGTTTTCAATTTAAAAATCTTCTCTACCTTTTTAAACTGTTTTATAAAAATCTAAGACCCAATCATACACATTAGCCCAGGCCTACACAAGGTCAGGATCCTCAGTATCACTCACTGTCTTCTGCCCGTTCATCATGTCCCACTGGAAGGTCTTCAGGGGCAGTAACTCGCATGGAGCTGTCATCTCTTGTGATCACAATGCCTTCTTCTGGATATCTCCTGAAGGACCTGCCTAAGGTTGCTTTAAAATTAAGTTTTTTAAAAAATAAGTAGGAGGAGTATACTCTAAAATAATGATAAAAATTATAGTATAATAAAAAACATAAACCAGTAACATAGTCATTATCATCAAGTGTTATGTACTATACATAATTGTATGTGCTAGACAGTAGGTTTGCTGATACCAGCATCACCTGGGACAGGTAAGTGATGTGTTGTGCTGTGATGTTATGAAGGCTCTGATGTCACTAGGCAATAGGAATTTTTCCTAGTAAAATCCTACAGGGGCACTGTCATATAGGTAGTCCATCATTGCCTAAAACATCTTTATGTGTCGCACGACTGTACATTCATTCTCTCCCAAGAGCCTCAAGCATCTTAACTTGTCCCAGGATTAACTCAAAAGTCTAAAGTCCAGAGTCTTATCTAAGTCAAATATGGGTGAGACTCAAGGCAGGATTCATCCTGAGGCAAATTTCCCTCCAACCTGAGCCTAAGAAGCCAAACAAGGTATGTGTCTCCAAATTATAATGGATGGGACAGGCACAACACACTTTCATTCCAGAAGGGTGAAATAGGAAAGAAGAAAGTCATAACAGGTCCCAAGTAAGTCCAAAACCCAATAAGGCAAACAACATTAAATTTTTTTTTTTTGAGACAGAGTCTTGCTCTTGTCTCCCAGGCTGGAGTGCAGTGATGCGATATCAGCTCACTGCAACCTCCGTCTCTTGGGTTCAAGTAATTCTCCTGCCTCAGCCTCCCAAGTAGCTGGGATTACAGGTGCCCGCCACCACGCTCGGCTAGTTTTTGTATTTTTAGTAGAGACGGGGTTTTACTATGTTGGCCAGGCTGGTCTTGAACTCCTGACCTCAGGTGATCCACCTGCCTCAGCCTCCCAAAGTGTTGGGATTATAGGCATGAGCCACCGCACCCAGCCACAACATTAAATCTTGAGGCCTGACAACAATCCTCCCTGACTCAATGTCACGCCTTCTAGATGCAGTGGGATGGCTATTGGGCTTCCAAGGCTCCACAGGACCCTAGCCTCAAGGTTTTGCTGGGAGCAGCCCACAATGCAGCTCTCAGAAGTTGAAGTTGGGTACTTGTGACTCCCAGGCTGGCATTGCACACTGGCAGCTCTACATGTCTGGGGTCTTGGGGACAGCCCTGCCTCCATTGGGTCCACTAAGCATTGCTCTAGTGGAGATTCTCTGCAGTGAGCCCACCCTGCAGCAATTTTCTGCTTGGTCCCCAAGGCTGTTCATGACATCCTTTGAAATCTGGTGGGAGAAACCATGCCTCCACAGCTCTTGCATCTGTGCACTTGCGGAGTTAGTGCCATGTGGATGTTGCAAAGGGTTATGGCCTCAGCCTTCAAGAGCGGTGGCTCAAGCCACACCTGGGCCCACTTGAACACAACTGGGTCAGTTGAGGAGTGCTGCATAGAAACATGGAGCATGGAGTCCCTGGGTCGTGAGCCCTGAGGTCCCACAGGCGCCCTGGGCCCCTCCCTTGAAGTCTTTCTGCCCTCAAGGGCCTGGCACTCTAGGCCTGTGATGGGCAGGCGACCTTTTAGGTCTCCACAATGCCTTCAAGGTTGTTCTTTTATCTTGATGAATAGCGTCTGGCTTCCTTCCATCCCTACTAATCTCCTTAGCAAAGGTCGCCGGGCCACGCTTTTTTATTCTTTACATGGCCAGGCTGAGAGCTTTCTAGATCTTTACATCTGCTTCCCTTTTAATTATCAATTCCATCTTTAAATCCTTTTTCTCTTTTTGCACTCTACTGTAAGCAGTTAAGAGAACACATACAGCCCCTTCAACATTTTGCTGCTTGGAGATTTCTTCCACCAAATATCCTAGTTCATTGCTCTTGAATTCTGCCTTCCACAGACTCCTAGGACATCAACATAATTCTACCAAGTTATTTGTCACTTTGTAACAAGGATGGCCTTTCCTCTAGTGTCCAATACCTTGTTTCTTATTTTCATCAGAAACCTCAGGATGGTCTTTCCTGTTCATATTTCTTTTTTTTTTTTGAGATGGAGTCTTGCTCTTTCACCCAGGCTGGAGTGCAATGGCGTGATCTCAGCTCACTGCAACCTCTGCCTCCCAGGTCCAAGTGATTCTCCCACCTCAGCCTCCCGAGTAGCTGGGACTACAGAGGTCCGCTACCATGCCCAGCTAATTTTTTTATTTTTAGTAGAGACAGAGTTTCACCATGTTGGCCAGGCTGGTCTTGAACTCCTGACCTCAAGTGATCCACCCACCTTGGCCTCCCAAAGTGCCGGGATTACAGGTGTGAGCCACCATGCCCGACCCCCTGCTCATATTTCTACCAACATTCTGCATACGGCCACTTGCGTAATCTCCCAGAAGTTCCAGACTTTCCCTGCAGCTCTCCTCTTCTGAGCCTTCCCCAGTCGCCCTGGATGCTCCATTCATAGCACTCTAGGCTTTTTACAGCATTCATTTCAAAACTGTTCCAGCTCTACCCATTACCCAGTTCCAAAGCTACTTCCACAGTTTTAGGCATTTGTTGCCAGCGAGTTGGTGCCTCACTTCTCTGGTACTAATTTTCTTTTTCTGTTGTTTGCTACTATAACAGAATACCACAGAATGGGTATTTTATAAAAAACAGAAATTTATATTCTCACAGTTCTGGAAGCTGGGAAATCCAAGATCAAGAAACAAGCAGTTTGGGTTGTCTAGTGAAAGGTGCTCTCAGATTCCAAAGTGGTGCCTAATTTTATGTCCTCTAATTGTATATCCTCTGGAGGGGAGGTGTACTGTGTCCTCACATGTAGAAGGCAGAAGGAGAAGCTACCAAAAGCTGTATGAAGGCTGTTTTGCAAGGGCTGTAATCCGAAACCCTCACGAATTTTTGAAAAGAAAGTTTTTTTTATTTTGTTTTGTTTTTTGTTTCTGTGTTTTGCTTTGAGACAGGGGTCTCCCTCTGTCATCCAGGCTGGAGTGCAGTGGCTCAATCAAGGCTCACTTTAACCTCTGCCTCTAGGTCTCAAGGGATTCTCTTGCCTCAGCATCCCAGGTAGTTTGGGCTACAGGCACGCGCCACCATGCCTGGTTAATTTTTGCATTTTTGTAGAGATGTAGTTTTACTATGTTGCCCAGGCTGGTCTTGAACTCCTGGGCTCAAGTGATTCACCCACCTCAGCCTCCCAAAGTGCTGGAATTACAAGCGTGAGCCACACGCCCGGCCAAGGGGAAGCATTTACATCCTAGCAATGAACCACGCATTTGAAGTCACTTTTGTATGAGGGTATCTGAGATGGGATTAGTGGTTCAGAGGCTGAGCTGCACTTTTGAGAGCCTTATGAAAATGGAGGTCAAATGTCAGAGTCCAGGGCTGGCTAAGTTTGGGTCCCCTGCTAATTAATCCCCTGCTTAGGCAGGAACTCCAAAGGTTTGATCCTGAGAAGTAAGAGTAAATAAAAAGAAATCAGTGTTAGCATGGACTACAACCAAATTTTGAGTCCTTTTGGTTACTTAGAAAATCTTGGCTGGGTGCGGTGCCTCACGCTTGTAATCCCAGCACTTTGGGAGGGCGAGGCGGGTGGATCACGAGGTCAGGAGATCGAGACCATGGTGAAACCCCGTCTCTACTAAAAATACAAAAAAATTAGCTGGGCGTGGTGGCGGGCGCCTGTAGTCCCAGCTACTCGGAGGCTGAGGCAGGAGAATGGCGTGAACCCGGGAGGTGGAGCTTGCAGTGAGCCGAGATTGCGCCACTGCACTCCAGCCTGGGCAACAGAGCGAGACTCCGTCTCAAAAAAAAAAAAAAAGAAAATCTCTAGCCCTCAAGATAGATTAAGGTGACAAACTATTGGTAGTGCACCAAAGTACCTGACAGAAACAAATGAAAATTTTTTTATAGGAGAAAATAACATTATCCTAAATTTCAAATTATTCCTACAAATAACTTCTGAAACATGATGTCAAGCAAATAATAAAAAATAACTAGGTACCAGCTCCCACTCATTAGGATGGCTACTATTAAAACAAACAGAAAATAACAAATGTTGATGAGGACGTAGAGAAGTCAGGACCCTTATACACTGTTAGTGAAAATAGAAAATGGTGCAACCACTGTGGAAAACAGGATGATGGTTCCACTCAAAATTCAAAATAGAATTACTACATGATCCAGCAATTCTACTTCTGGATATATGCCCAAAAGGATTGAAAGCAAGGTCTCCAAGAGATACAGCTACGCCTATCTTTATAGCACGCTCACAGCAGCATTAATCATAGCAGCTAAAACATGGAAGCAACCCAAGTTTCCATTGACCATAAAATGCACATGCAAAATGTGGCATATACATAAAATAGAACATTGAGGACATTATGATAAGTGATGGACAAAAATCATACAGTAACAAAAAGACAAATAACGGTGTGATCTCACTTATGTGAAGTACCTAGAAAAGTCAAATTCATAGAGACAGAAAGCAGAATCGTGGTTGCCAGGGGCTGGGGGAAGGGTGCAATGATGAGCTAATATTTAATGGGTATTGAGTGTGAGTTTTGCAAGTTGAAAAGAGTTCTAAAGAGGGATGATGGTGATGTTGTACAACAATATGAATATATTTAATACCACTGAATGGTACACTTGAAAATGATTAAGATGGTTAATTTATGTTAGGTGTATTTTACCAGAATAAAAATATTTGAAAAAATATTTGAAAGAATTACCAGACATACAAGAGAGATGATGTTAATGAGAAATAGCAGGAAAAAAAAATCATAGCAGCAAGGACTCCAGATATTGGAAATGTCAGACACAGACTGTCAAACCACCAAGCTGAATATGCTCAAAGAAATAAAAACTCACAAATTTTGGCAGGAAATTGGGAACTTTAAAAAAGAAATCGTCATAGTCTAATCACTTATTAAAGGCACCCTCACTTAATATAATCACCTTGGCAACATCTGAATTGTAAAAAAGCAAAATCAAGTGGTTGCCCATGGTTCAGAGGGAGTGGGTGAAGGGATGAATAGGTGATGAATAGGTGAAGTATAGGGGCATTTTAGGACAGTGAATCTATTCTTTGTAATTCTGTAATGGTGGCTACATGACATTATGCAAGTGTCAAAACACACAGAACTGTACAACACAAAGAGTGAACCTCACTGTAAACTGTGGGACTTCAGTTAGTGATCATGTATTAATATTGATTCATTAATTGCAATAAACATGCCACACTGATGCAAAATATTAGCAATAGGAGAAACTGTGTGTGGGAGGAGCACATATGGAACATTCTGTATTATGGGCTTAATTTTTTGATAAATCTAAAATCAAGAGCTTCAAGTCAAGGTGAGAAAAAATAAAATAAAATAAAATCATTACAAGAAATAAAGTCTACCGATTTTTAAAAAGTAAAATCATCAGTATGAAAAAGGACCAAACAGAAAGTTTAGAAATGAAAAATACAATATAACAAAGTAGTCCCACCGTTGGGATTAACAGCTAATTAGAAATGGATGAAATGAAAATTAACCTATTGCAAGACAGGACAGGGGAAAAAAATTACTATCCAGAGTGAAGCATAGAATGTGAAAGGAATGAAAAATACAAAAGGAGAGAATTACTGGCATAAAGAATAAAGTGAGAAGGTCTTACATACATTCAACTGGCATCCCTGAAAGAAAGGAGAATAATAATGGGGCAAAATTAAATCTAAAGAAAGTAAAACCGCTCACGCCTGTAATCCCAGTACTTTGGGAGGCCAAGGCAAGTGGATCACTTGAGGTCAGGAGTTCGAGAGCAGCCTGGCCAACATGGTGAACTCCATCTCTACTAAAAATACAAAAATTAGCTGGGCGTGGTGGCATGCGCCTGTAGTCACAGCTTCTTGGGAGGCTGAGGCAGGAGAATTGCTTGAACCTGGGAGGTGGAGTTTGCAGTAAGCTGAGATTGCGCCACTGCACCCCAGCCTGGGCAACAGAGTGAGACTCTGTCTCAATAAATAAATAAATAAGAATAAAGAAAGTAAAATAATAATAGAATCTTCTAAAACTGGTGAAAAACATCACTCCCAAAACTCAAAAGTCCTATATTGGCTGGGCTCGGTGGCTCACATCTGTAATCCCAGCACTTTGGGAGGCCGAGGCGGGCAGATCACAAGGTCAGGAATTTGAGACCAGCCTGGCCAATATGGTGAAGCCCTGTCTCTACTAAAAATACAAAAATTAGCCAGGAGTGGTGGCAGACACCTGTAGTCCCAGCTATTCGGGAAGCTGAGGCAGGAGAATCGCTTGAACCTGGGAGGCAGAGGTTGTAGTGAGCCGAGATCAGGCCACTGCACTCCAGCCTGGGAGACTCCGTCTCAAAAAAAAAAAAGTCCTATAAATTTGACATAAGGTATAAAAAGAAGTCTAGGTCCAGACACCTCACAGTAAAAAATAACACTAAAAGCAATAAGAAAATCTTAAAAGCAGCCATAGAGAATAAAAAACAGCTTATTTAAAAAAAAAAAACAAAAAAACAGCTGACTTCTCAGCAGGCACAACAAAAGTCAGGAACCAAAGATGAGAAGTTTTCAATGTGCTTGCCAACTTAGCATACTATAACCATGTTCAAGAATGAGGACTCAAAAAATTCCAAAAATTAGCCTGGCATCATGATGGGCGCCTGTAGTTTCAGCTACTCGGGAGGCTAAGGCAGGAGAATTGCTTGAACCCAGGAGGCAGAGGCTGCAGTGAGCTGTGAGCCGAGATCTCGCCAGTGCACTCCAGCCTGGGCGACAGAATGAGACCCTGTCTCAAAAAACAAACAAACCAAAGTTAATCATAAAATCAAAGAGTACTCAACAGATAGTGAAACTAGTAACAGAGACCTCATGATAGGAGGTCAGTATTAGAAGAAGTTAAAGCAGGAGCTCCTGGCAGCAATTATCAGAGGAAGGAGCAAGATGAGAACAGAGGTAGACTCTGTTTCCCCATAGGAACAGCCATGTGCCACTCAATGGGCTCCCAGCTTCCTCCAAAACATTTGATGTTTCATCATGTGCTTTTAACATGGATGTTGTCCAAAAAGGTTGTAATTCATAGCTGTTGCCCATCTTATGCTCAAAACTAATTGGACCCACTCCCCAGTGACACCCCGAGAGCCCCTCCTCCCTTGACTAGCTGTGGGTTCACAAAAGTCACTTGAGCACCAACCTGTATTGTGAATGTTGCCCTCATTACTGGCAAAGCTGCTGTCTTCAGGAAGAAGAGTTGCCTTTGTGGGATTTGAGGAATTCTCTTCCTCCTATAAGACAAATAATTTTTAGCAACATGAGAGCTGAGTTTGGGAGCCATTGTTTAAGCTTTCCTGTGCTGAGTTTTGTGATAAATCAAGACTTGTTTTGTTTTTCTTCCTTGCAGAGGAAATCGAATGCAGCCGGCCTCTTTGCAGCGGGCTGAATCTGGTGTGGCAGGAAGTTCAAGTGATGGCCCCTAGGATGGTCCAAACAAAAACACCACCCCCGCCTCCTCAAGAAATGGAAACTATTATGCTAGAGCAAAAGGTGCAAGAAATTACCTTTGAGAAACACAGAACTCAGTTCCTATCACGTCTTCTTAGGTGACAATTCTCATTTTTCCAGTCATTCAGCAAACATTGACTCAGCAGCTCCCAGTATCTGCTGAGGACTCTGCTAGTCAGTGTCCCCTTTAAGGAGCTCACTTTACAGAGGAAGGACAGCCGAGCACACCGACTGTTAGAGCCCAGCAGGAGCAACACTGTGACAGAGGTGAGCCCAGTGGGTATGGGAGGGCACAGGGGAGCCTGCACTTAGGGTGGCTGAAGAAGATGGAGGGTCTCCAGGAAGCCTTCAGGACAAAGGGAGCATGATTAAGTTGAAGTGGGCTGGGCAGCATTCAGCCGAGGAAGATGAGAAGAAGTCTAGAGATTCCAGACAGAAACAGCAGCTTGTGCAAAGGCACTGAGGCATGCCAACATGCAGTTCCTTAAGGAACTGCAGGTCCTGGGCTTCAGGGACCTTAGAGGGGAGACGAATGAGATGAGGTTAGAGAAACAGATGTGCAAATCTAAATAATTTCTTTTCTTTTTTTTTGAGACGTCTCACTCCTGTCACCCAGGCTGGAGTACAGTGGCGTGATCTTGGCTCACTACAACCTCTGCCTCCTGGGCCCAAATGATCCCCCTGCCTCAGCCTCCCGAGTAGCCAGGACTACATGCGTATGTCACCACACCTGGCTAATTTTTGTATTTTTAGTAGAGACGGGGTTTCACCATGTTGGCCATGCTGGTCTCAAACTTCTGACCTCAAGTGATCCACCCACTTCGGCCTCCCAAAGTGCTGGGATTACAGGCATGAACCACCGTGCCTGGCCTAAATATTTTTTGTGCAAATATTTGAAACTATAGCCCTATACCTGTGGGAAGTAAAAGAATTCCTCAGGTGTGTGGCTATGTCACTATATTCATTTTTGGTAGATGGAGGATCCAGAGTGTGACAGAAATATGAATGATGGTGAAAATTTAGGCAGGTCACAAATTTTGTTGCAATACAAATTGCAGCTGTATGATCTTGGGCAAACTGCTTAACTTCTCGAGGGCTCCATTTCTTTATCTATAAAACAATAAAAAATATGACTCCATAGGTTTATGACCACAGCAGTGTTTTGTGAGTTTTGTGAGCATATGTGATGGAATGCTAATAACACTTGTATTCGTGTTTAGCATTAGCATCATTATCATCCTAATCTGCATTATCCCTACAAGGTTAGTAACTCTTCCCAACCGTCTACACGAGGAGAGGAGGAGAAATGGAAAGGAAAGAATAGACAAATAGATAGGAATGGAAGGGAGGGAGCAGAGGGCTCCTGAATCCCAGAGCTTCTGGGGACCACTGACAGGGGAAAGCTTGCTTGGAGAATGAGGAGGAAGATGGGGGACATTTGGCTGGGCTGCAGATGGGGAGGGGAGGGAAGGGGATGTGGCCAGTCGTGAGGTGGGCAGATAAATAAAAAAGTCTTTGTGAATCAATATTCTATGACTCTCAGTTATGATCAACTCTTCTGATTTTTTTAAATAAAGCTTCTGGAGCATGGAAATCCTAAACTGCTAAGTGTATTCAGGTTTCATAGTCCTTTTCAATGCACTAACGCCTGAGTTCAAGTGCTAGCTAAAAGGAAAACCAGAGGCAATATATTTGCATCATTTCAGAATGCTAAGTATGCAAAACATGGCTAAATACATAGTTTTTTTGTTTGGTTTGGTTTTTGTTTTTGAGAAGGAGTTTCTCTCTTGTTGCCCAGGCTGGAGTGCAGTGGCTCGATCTCGGCTCACTGCTATCTCTGCCTCCCGGGTTTAAGTGATTCTCCTGCCTCAGCCTCCCGAGTAGCTGGGATTACAGGAGCTTGCCACCACACCCAGCTAGATTTTTGTTTGTTTGTTTGTTTTGTTTTGTTTTTGTATTTTTAATAGAGACGGTGTTTCACCATTTTGGCCAGGCTGATCTCGAACTCCTGACTTCAGATGATCTTCCCGCTTTGGCCTCCCAAAGTGCTGGGATTACAGGCATGAACCACCATGCCCAGCCAATACACAGTTTTAACTGTACATATCACCCCCAATTAAATACAGCCAAGCACTAATTTAGGAATACCTGTCTTAAGTCACATCTGACAATTGTGGAAAGGAAAGTGTGAGGCTGAGCCTTCACCCTGAGCCCCTGTAGCCAGAAATGTTTCTATACCCATAGCCAGAGATGCTGCTCCTGTGGGGAGGTGAGCAAGTCATACTCACGAGGCTGCCTGCCCTTTTCTCTCCTCAAGGTGTGTGGCAGGTGTGGATGGGAGCCGCTAGGGAAGGAGAAGGGGGAAGGAAGAGTGGACAAAAGGAGCATGAGACAAAGGCACTGTCTTGACCTGTTTCTGTTGCTATAACAAACTACCTGGGACTGGGTAATTAATCAGTAATAGAAATTTATTTCTAACAGTGCCGGAGGCTGAGATGTCCAGGATCAAGCTGCTGGCAGGTTTTGTGTCTGATGAGGGCCCCAGTCTCTGCTTCTGAGATGGTCCCTTGAATGCTGCGTCCTCACATGGCATAAGGGACACAAAGTGGAAGGGAAAAAGGGCCTCAGCTAGTTCACTGCAGCACCTTTACAGGGCACTAATCCATTCATGGGGGCACGGCCTTCATGACTTAATCACTTTCCAGAAGCCCACACCTCTTAATACTACCACAATGGCGATTAAGTTCCAACATGAATTTTGGAGGGGACACATTCAGGCACGTAGCTGGCACTAAATTTTCTTTTTGTCAAACCTCTAGAAACCCTGTTTAACAACAGCCTAAACTCCCAGAACAGCCCACAAAGTCTGATTCTATGATGTAGCTCATACCAGTGTTTCTCAGACTGGGAACCATGGACCCTTAGTATTCTTCAAGATGTTTATAAGCAATACACAATTTTATTAAAAAAAAAAAAACACTTGGGGAGTGGGCTTCTATAGACAATTAAACTTGGAAATACTAAGTTAAATAAAGTTAAACAACCTTATTTACTGCGGGACTTCTCTCAGTTTCTTTAATATAATAATTTGTCTGTGAATCACCAAGACAGAGGTATAATATTTGGGAGTTTCTTTCTGTTTTTTTTTTTGTTGTTGTTGTTGTTGTTTTTGAGACAGAGTCTTGCTCTGTTGCCCAGGCTGGAGTGCAGTGGTGTAATCTCAGCTCACTGCAACCTCTGCCTCCCAGGCTCAAGTGATCCCCCGAACCTCATTTTCCCGAGTAGCTGGGACTACAGGCATGCGCCATCATGCCCAGCTAATTTTTATATTTTTAGTGGAGACAGGGTTTCACCATGTTGGCCAGGCTGGTCTCAAATGCCTCAAGCCATCTGCCCACCTCGGCCTCCCAAAGTGCTGGGATTGCAGGAGTGAGCCACCTTTGCCTGGCCCTGGGAGTTTTTAAGAAAGAAACATTTTTTTTCTTTTTTTTTTTTTTTGAGACAAGGTCTGGCTCTATTGCCCAGGCTGGAGTGCAGTGATGCAATCTTGGCTCACTGTGACATCTGCCTCCCTGCAATCTCTGCCTCCCAGGCTCAAGCCATCCTCCCACCTCAGCCTCCATAGTGGCTGGGACTACAGGCACGTGCCACCATGAACAGCTAAAGTTGTAGGAGTATTCTGCAGAACACTAAACCACAGTGCTAATAATGCTGTACTGATTTTATAAAACAAAACAAAACCTAGTGCTAATTATACTGTTAATCACATACTGTGTTTGAGTGGTCTGCATATTGAAAAAGGCTTTTAGGTAAGTCTGAAACTATGGTGTGTGAGTATAAATGTCTTATGTGCATCCTCCCCCAGGACACAGCTTCAAATGTACATATAAAAACTTTTTCTTATGGACTATTTCAAACGCACACAAAAGTGGAGAGCAGAGTGCGATGAGCTCCCCATCTCGGCAGGCGTCGGACCTGCCAACCTTGGCTCACCTGCTCCCCCAACCCTCCACTCCTGCCAGCTGGGTTATTTTGAAGCAAATCTCAGACATCATTTTATTTCATCTATAAATATTTGCAGGTGTATCTCTAAAAGGTATACAAATTCTCTTTAAATATGTAACCATAATACTATCACTACACCAACAATTTTGAAATAACTGAAATCATTTTAAGTATTTCTCTGCAAGGGAAACTGTCAAATAGGCAACAGTCAAAAGTTTATTGAGCACTTACGATGTGCCAGGATAAAAGCTTTATCAGCATGCTTTCTTTTATTTATTTATTATTTATTTATTTGAGATGGAGTTTCGCTCGTTACCCAGGCTGGAGTACAATGGCGCGATCTCGGCTCACTGCAACCTCCGCCTCCCAGGTTCAAGTGATTCTCCTGCCTCAGCCTCCCTAGTAGCTGGGATTACAGGTGCCCGCCACCACGCCCAGCTAATTTTTTGTGTTTTTAGTAGAGATGGGGCTTCACTATGTTGGCCAGGCTAGTCTCGAGCTCCTGACCTCAGGCGATCCACCCGCCTCAGCCTCCCAAAGTGCTGGGATTACAGGCGTGAACCACCACGCCCAGCTCAGCTTGCTTTCTTTTAGTTCTCACAGCTACACTCTGCAGGAGACACTTTACAATCCAGGAAACAGCCCCTCAGAGGTCCCCCAGGTGGAGTGGTTAAATCCGTGGCCCTATGTGCTGTGTCACTCATTGGCTACACAACCTTGTGCAAACTCACTTCAAGTCTCTTCAATTCCCTGCAAGTCTCCTTTTTCTCCCTGTGAAATGAGTCCACTCTACTGGATTCACAAACTCATGTATAAGATCTTAAGCAGGTACTGATTGGTTCTTCTGCATGTGCTGGGTACTAGTGAGAGGTGACAGCGTGCTGGCAGTCCTCACAGCCCTCGCTCACTCTCGGTGCCTCCTCTGCCTGGGCTCTCACTTTGGTGGCACTTGAGGAGCCCTTCAGCCCACCGCTGCACTGTGGGAGCCCCTTTCTGGGCTGGTAAAGGCGGGAGCCGGCTCCCTCAGCTTGCGGGGGGGTGTGGAGGGAGAGGCGCGGGCAGGAACCGGGGCTGCGTGTGGCGCTTGCGGGCCAGCTGGAGTTCTGGGTCGGCGTGGGCTTGGCGGGCCCTGTACTCGGAGCAGCCGGCCGGCCCTGCCAATAAGGGACTTAGCACCCAGGCCAGTGCCTGCGGAGGGTGTACTGGGTCCCCCAGCAGTGCCAGCCTACTGGCGCTACACTCAATTTCTCACTGGGCCTTAGCTGCCTTCCCTCGAGGCAGGGCTCGGGACCTGCAGCCTGCCATGCCTGAGCCTCCCACCCCCTCCATGGGCTCCTGTGAGGCCCGAGCCCCCCCGACGAGCGCCACCCCCTGCTCCACGGTGCCCAGTCCCATCGACCACCCAAGGGCTGAGGAGTGCGAGCGCACGGCACGGGACTGGCAGGCAGCTCCACCTGCAGCCCCAGTGCAGGATCCACTGGGTGAAGCCAGCTGGGCTCCTGAGTCTGGTGATGTGAGAATCTTTATGTCTAGCTCAGGGATTGTAAACACACCAATCAGCACCCTGTGTCTAGCTTGAGGTTTGTGAATGCACCAATCGACACTCTGTATCTAGCTACTCTGGTGGAGATGTGGAGAATCTTTATGTCTAGTTCAGGGATTGTAAACACGCCAGTCAGCACCCTGTGTCTAGCTCAGGTTCTGTGAATGCACCAATCGACACTCTGTGTCTAGCTGCTCTGGTGGGGCCTTGGAGAACCTTTATGTCTAGCTCAAGGTTTGTAAACACACCAATCAGCACTCTGTGTCTAGCTCAGGGTCTGTGAGGGCACCAATCGACACTCTGTATCTAGCTACTCTGGTGGGGCCTTGGAAAACCTTTCTGTCTAGCTCTGGGATTGTAAACACGCCAATCAGTGCCGTGTCAAAACAGACCACTTGGCTCTACCAATCAGCAGGACATGGGTGGGGCCAGATAAGAGAATAAAAGCAGGCTGCCCGAGCCAGCAGCAGCAACCTGCTCGGGTCCCCTTCCACACTGTGGAAGCTTTGTTCTTTCGCTCTTTGCAATAAATCTTGCTGCTGCTCACTCTTTGGGTCCACACTGCTTTTATGGGCTGTAACACTCACCACGAAAGTCTGCAGCTTCACTCCTGAAGCCAGCGAGACCACGAGCCCACCGGGAGGAATGAGCAACTCCAGACGTGCCGCCTTAAGAACTGTAACACTCACCGTGAAGGTCTGCAGCTTCACTCTTGAGCTAGCAAGACACGAACCCACTAGAAGGAAGAAACTCTGAACACATCCGAACATCAGAAGGAACAAACTCCAGACGCACCACCTTAAGAGCTGTAACACTCACCGCGAGGGTCAGCAGCTTCATTCTTGAAGTCAGTGAGACCAAGAACCCACCAGTTCCGGACACACTAGGGTTGGGGGGTCTAAGTTTTGGTCTGATCTTAGAGTTAGCCCACTGTCATGACTCAGTCAGTCCTCTGAGATCATGCCCAGTCTCCTCACGTAAACATGACTTATCTCTGTTTATTTTCTTCTCCAGCTTTCTCCAAGATGGCCCCAGGGCCTATGGGGAAGAGGGGTGACTCACCTGGTAGGAGGATGCTGTAACTCATGGCTCAGGCCAGGGCATTCTTCACAGTGGGAAAGAGGGCTAGCAGCAGCAGCAGCCCCAAGTGGCAGGCAGGCCCCACCCATGCGGGTCCCTCCTCATCACAGGACCATGGATTCTAAGGCAGTGCCCTTGTCCTCTGGGTGCTAGTCACACTGACAGCAGCCATGGCCAATGTGTGGCTGCACCTGAGTCACTCTCCCTGAGGGACTTGTTTCTGCTTCCTCCCGTGGGCTCTGTGGGCCCCATGGTCTGACTGTGACTCCTGTGATCCCTGCCAAGGGGCCCATGCATTGGTCCTCAGCTGCATGACCATGTTAACAAGGTCCCCAGCCAGACCTCCAACTACTGTCTAATGGGTTCTGCTGTACAGAAGTTTGGGGGTAGCCCTACTTTCACTCCTGTGGCTTTGTTAGAGATGGTGATTACCGTGGATACCCTGAGGGCAGGGACCACTGCAACACATCCTTCCTGAGGTCTCCCCAGCCCCTAGCACGCAAGAGGCTCATGTGGGTGCTCCCTAAATTATCTGTCCAGTGAATGACTCAACTCCAGCTCCCCCTTAGCTTAGCCATGGGGCACCAACTGTCCTTCAAAATGGTCACCTCCGGAAGGGTGTGGGAGCTACCTCCTCCTCCCAGATCCTTACCGAGAAGACAAATGACAAGTATTAGAAACTCATGAACTCGGCGGGGCACAGTGGCTCACACCTGTAATGCCAGCATTTTGAGAAGCTGAGGCAAGTGGGTCATCTGAGGTCAGGAGTTCAAGACCAGCCTGGCCAACATGGCGAAACCGTGTCTCTACTAAAAATGCAAAATTAGCCAGGTAGGTGTCAAGTGCTTGTAATCCCAGCTACTTGGGAGGCTGAGACAGGAAAATCACTTGAACCCAGGAAGCAAGAGGTTGTGGGTCAGGAATTAGTGGGTTCTTGGTCTCACTGACTTCAAAAATGAAGCCATGGACCCTCACAGTGAGTGTTACAGCTCTTAACGTGGTGCATCTTGAGTTGTTCATTCCTTCTGGTGTTTGGATGTGTTCAGTTTCTTCCTTCTGGTGGGTTTGTGGTTTCGCTGGCTCAGGAGCGAAGCTGCAGACCTTCACGGTGAGTGTTACAGTTCTCAAGACGGCACGTCTGGAGTTGTTCGTTCCTCCTGGTGGGCTCATGGTCTCGTTGGCTTCAGGAGTGATGCTGCAGACCTTCACCGTGAGTGTTACAGCAGTGTGGACACAAAAAGCAAGCAGTGGCAAGATTTATTGCAAAGAGCGAAAGAACAAAGCTTCCACAGCATGGAAGGGGACCCGAGCAGGTTGCCACTGCTGGCTCGGGCAGCCTGCTTTTATTCTCTTATCTGGCTCCACCCACGTCCTGCTGATTGGTAGAGCCGAGTGGTCTGTTCTGACAGGGTGCTGATTGGTGCGTTTACCATCCCTGAGCTACACATAAAGGTTCTCCACGTCCCCATCAGATCAGTTAGATACAGAGTATCCACACAAAGGTTCTCCAAGGCCCTACCAGAGCAGCTAGACACAGAGTGTCGATTGGTGCATTCACAGACCCTGAACTAGACACAGGGTGCTGATTGGTGTGTTTACAATCCCTGAGCTAGACATAAAGGTTCCCCACATCTCCACCAGACTCAGGAGCCCAGCTGGCTTCACCCAGTGGATCCTGCACCGGGGCTGCAGGTGGAGCTGCCTGCCAGTCCCACGCTGTGTGCTCGCACTCCTGAGCCCTTGGGTGGTCAATGGGACTGGGCGCCCTGGAGCAGGGGGCGGCGCTCGTCGGGGAGGCTTGGGCGGCACAGGAGCCCATGGAGAGGGTGGGAGGCTCAGGCATGGCGGGCTGCAGGTCCCGAGCCCTGCCCGGCGGGAAGGCAGCTAAGGTCCTGTGAGAAATCGGGACCTAGTACACCCTCCGCAGCCGCTGGCCTGGGTGCTAAGCCCCTCACTGCCCAGGGCTGGCAGGGCCGGCCGGCTGCTCCGAATAGAGGGGGCCCGCCAAGCCCACACCCACCCGGAACTCCAGCCGGCCCGCAAGCGCCGCGCGCAGCCCCAGTTCCCGCTCGCGCCTCTCCCTCCACACTTCCCTGCAAGCCGACCGAGCGGCTCCAGCCTTGGCCAGCCCAAAAAGGGGCTCCCACCGTGCAGCGGTGGGCTGAAGGGCTCCTCAAGTGCCACCAAAGTGGGAGCCCAGAGGAGGTGCCGAGAGTGAGCGAGGGCTGTGAGGACTTCCAGCACGCTGTCACCTCTCAGTTGCAGTGAGCCAAGATTGTGCCACTGCACTCCAGCCTGAGTGACAGAATGAGACTCCGTCCCCCAAAAAAACAAACAAACAAACCCTCATGAACTTGTGATAAGAAAAAGAAACCTGCTCTAAATGACTCAAGGGAAAAGGTAATTTGTCAGAGGACACAGGAACTCCTGGACCACATGAGAGGCAGGAAATTCTCAGGGGTCTGCCCCCTCCAGCTCTTCGGACTCGGGTGCCTGTGGTGTCTCTCTTCAGCTTCTCTTGCCTTGCCTGCTTCCTGCGCAAGGTTCTAAGACATTGTTAAATGGAGTGGCCTGGTTGAGGAACAAGCAGAGGCAGGTGGGAAAGGTCCCTGCCTCTCAGTTCACCACACAGATGCGCTGAGAGGCACTGGGTAAGTGTTTACGGTCCCGGCACATCGATAACGTGAAAATAATATTTGAAAAAGACCATCTTGACAACTATTTGCATCTTAGACTGGCTTTGCGGGGTCTTAAGATTAGTGGTTTTTAAAGCCAGGCTTTGTTTCATAAAGTGAGCTTTAACAATCTTTACACATTTATTGCGATGCGTTTACCTTTGTTCTCCAGCAAAGCTCACAGGCAGATGCTCTTTGTAAAGCATCTTTCCTGCTTCTCTCTGCTGGGGAATTCCAATGGGTAATTAGCAAAAGGAGGGTCACATGACCAATTGAAAGGCAGTCTGCTGTCCTTTAGAAAGATGTGTCAAACATGTACTTTGTCTGGAGATGCTGTAGTGAAATTGATTTCACGGTGGGGATAGTACCAGGAAATAATTCCATGCAGAACGGCAGGGAGCAGGCACATTTCTACCAAAGAATAATATGAACCATGAGGATAGATGAAGGTTTATCACACCCAAAATCAGCTAATGCTATCGTTTAAAACTGCTTTTCAAAAATAATTATTTCATGCTTGTAAAAAGCTTTAAAATAGTATTTACACAAATCCAAAGTAATTGACTTAGTGTACCTTTTCTCATTCTTTTGGAAAATTATTTAATAAATTGGGGTAAGATTTATGATTTTGCTCATAATTATGATTTGGAAAAGTGTCTGCCTTGCTTACATGATGGCTTTAATAAGATGACTTATTAAATTCCTACTAATCATCTGCAGAAAAGGAAACCACTTTTCATTTTGTTTTTCCTTGGCTTTCTATGAGACTTCCAGAAAAGTCCCGCTTTTAATGTAACAAAAGAATTCAAATGCATTACTTTGCAAATTACAATTTACAAGCACTCTGTGAGGAATGAAGGCTGTTTATTTTCATTCCACACATTCTCAGAGTTCCTCTGCAGATATTGCTATTTGTTAATACCTTATGTGGCCAGCACCTCTCTGCAAAAAGGTAAACAGGAAAACTGCATTGGGGAAAAAACATCTATAGCAATGGGATATCATCATGGTCCTCTGAATCATGGATTTTAGATAAAGAAATGGCAGAGAAGTGTTTTATATTTGGAGTTAGGTTTTCTCATTACATATATTCTCCTGAATGCAATGTTCCCATTGATTTCAACTGGGGTAAAAGCCAGATATTCAAAAGGTGAGTGTAGACCAAGGAAAATTGCAACATATGATATTGATTTGGAATCTCTCCAGAGACTGTTTTGCTCTAGTATAGTTTGAAAGTCTCCATAGTTTGCTGGTTTAGAGCCCAGGGATCTTAAGGAATATCTTACAGGCTAAATGGAACATGCAGTTGTCTGTTCTCTGTAATGCTCTGTGCAGATGCAGCTACATTGTGCATTCTGGACCAAATCCACTACGCTCATTAGCTTTATTTTAAAATACGTCTATTGCCTGAAGACACCTGGGTACATCCACAGAAAGTGAATAATTGCAAGAATTGAATGAAATTAAGCACCCTAGATCAGAGATGGTTTTGTGCAAGGAGAAGACACAGCTGGTGCCCTTTTAGAAGGTGAAATGAGACTAATTAGATAAGCTAGAAACCAATTAGATGGAAGTAGATAAAATAAGTTACCGTTTAGATAAAAGAGATGTGGTTATCCAGCTTTGTGTACATAAAATGTGACATAAGAAACTGGAATTCTACTTGATATAAACCTTAGAATTTATTTTTCTTGTCATGGTTTAGATATTAGAGCAAAGATGCTCAACCTGGAGTTACAGAGAGACTAGATTTTCAGATACAAGACAGCACATGCATGGGTCTAGCAGTCTTCTCAGTGAACGCCACAGAATGAAGTTTTTTATGATGTCACTTCCAGTTAAACATTCTTTGAAAAGAAAATGGATTTTATACCTAATTTCTACTGAGCAAATTATGTGGCTATGTGGTCAACTCAACTGAAAGCCTTAATTATGCTGCTAGTAATGGAGTTGTGTGCAGAGGTAAATGTCCTTTGCATATTTAGCACATTAGGAAGGCATGCACTGGGAATAAATCTTCTGAGAGTGTCGCTGTATTAGCACAAAACTACTCAGAGTCTGATCTATAAGATGGCTGGTCAAACTAGGGACACCAGCTGTCACCTGTAATAGATGAAATTAATAGGCCCTCTGGGTGGAGGGTGTAAAATTGATCACATGGCCTCATTTCTAGAGTCTTCTAATCAACAAGCCTCAAGAGCTCTGAGCCAAGATAAGATGATGTTTGCTTTTCATAGCATCTAACATTCAATGCAATAGCTAGCAAAGAGACCACTGGTCAACCAGATGGTCATGGTGTCCCCATTGTATTTCCCAGGTCTGTTCCAGTGCCTGGTACTGGTTGACACTCAGTAAATGTGCAAATATTATGGCATCAGCAGTGACATAATAAGGTCCTAAATAACAGCAGGCTTTTCCCCTGGTTATTTCCAGTCTCTGTGGACATGAGCAGGCATCTTGGGAAGTTTCCTGGGTGGAAGGAGCTGCTGTAGGACCAGTATGAGAAGGGGAAGGAACCATGTTTCCCCCGGCCACTGAGAAGGACCTGCCTGTCCCACTGCAGGAGGACAGGACTTAGCACTCAGGGCAAAGCAAATCAGATGAAGGAACCTCACGGGGCTCCCCCTCTGAGTCCAAAGGGATGTGTTACCTCTCCTAGAGACAGACTGACCCGCAGAGTGAGGCCTTGGAGAGCCCTGCCATATCACCTCACCTCATTGCTTCATCTTCTTTTTTCCTGTGGGTTCTTCATCGTGGTTGCCATTCAGCAGTCTCCTGACTCTGTTTGTTACTCACATAGTTGGCCTCCCATCCTGATATGGATGCTCTTAAGGCACGAGGTGAGGTTCCCTCCAGCTCCTGGCTTGAGAGAGTTTGATGTGGGGTCAACTGTCCTCTACTGGGTGGCGTTTTAAAGCAGCCGGCCCCGAACAAGGAAACTCAGCTGAGAAGATAAATAGGGCTAACAGTGGCCCCATTCACTTGTTGATTACGTCATTCCCACTCCCTTGCCTATCCCACTCCTACACTCCAAATGCCCCAGGCTTCAGGACCAGGCTGATTCATGGGGCAGTGCCCCAAAGGAGAGTCAGATGCCATCCCGGGTCAGCTCCAGTGACCTGGTTGAACTTCAGCGTCCAGGTTCTGAATGTCCTGCTATCTCTCTGGAACTGACCTTGGAGCTTCACCCTGGTAATGGTGTCCCTGTGGAAGGGAGGATGCTGGCCCTGGAGATCCCTGGTGGGCCCCAGCAACTACCTTCCAGGGCTGGCACGTGGGAGGCAGTCGGCAGTTGTTTGCTTTGTTGAATCGATCTCTTTCCTGCTTCCAGAAGTGGTTCTCAAACGTGTGTGTGTGTGTGAGCACGTATGTTTTGGGAGCAGAATTTTTTTAAAACTGTGGTAAAATATATATAACATAGAATTTACCATTTTAACAATTTATAAGTACACAATTCAGTGGTGTGGTATTAAGTACATTGGTATTGTTTTGCAACCATCAACATCTAATTTCCAGAACTGTTCATCTTCCCCCACTGAAACTCGGTCCCCATTAAAACACTAATCCCCCAACCCCCAGCCCCTGGCAACCCCCATTCTACTTTCTGTCTCTGAATTTGACTTCTCTAGGGACCTCATGTAAGTGGAATCATGCTTTTCTGTGTGCTAATGTTTACAGTGTATCGGTGTTGTAGCATGTATCAGAATTTCATTCCTTTTTAAGGGTAAATAATGTTCTAGTGTATGTGTATGTACCACATTTTGTTTATCCATTCATCAGTCCATAGACACTTGGGTTACTTTTACCTTTTGGCTATTGTGAATAATGCTGCTATGAACATTGCTGTACATATTTGTTTTCGTTCCTGCTTTCAATTCTTTTTGGGTATACACTCAGAAGTGGGACTGCTGGATCATAAGGTAATTCTATGTTTAATTTTTGAGGAACGGCCATACTGTTTTCCATAGCAGCTGCACCACTTTAATATTATATATATATATATATATATATTTAGATGGAGTCTCACCCTGTCACCCAGGCTGGAGTGCAGTGGCACGATCTTTGCTCACTGCAACCTCCACCTCCCAGGTTCAAGCAATTCTTGTGCCTCAGCCTCCCGAGTAGCTGGGATTACAGGTGCCTGCCACCATGTCCGGCTAATTTTTGTATTTTTAGTAGAGACGGGGTTTCACCATGTTGCCCAGGCTGGTCTCGAACTCCAGACCTCAGGTTATCTGCCCGTCTGGGCCTCCCAAAGTGCTGGGATTACAAGCGTGGGCCACCACCCCCGGCCAGCTGCACCACTTTAAATTCCCACCCTCATTGAACAAGGGTTCCAATTTCTCTACATCCTCACCAACGCTCGTTAGTTTGTGTTTTAAATAATAGCCATCCTCTTGGGTATGGTTTTTATTTGCGTTTCCTAATGATTAATGATGTTGAGCATCTTTTCATGTGCTTAGTAGGCATTTATGTATCTTCTTTGGATAAATGTCTATTCAAGTCCTTTGCCCATTTTTAAACTGGGCGGTTTGGTTTTTGTTGTTGTTGTTAAGTCGGCAAATGTGTTTTTGATCCAGATTGAGAAATCCTTACCCGGAGACTCTGAAGCAGTTAGCAGCCACAGTAACGGCTGCATGACTGAGCTCTGACTATGCCACAGCCTTGCAAGTGAATGTCGCTTAATACTCACAACAACCACACAGTTCCCCACAAAGGAAGTGAATTTGGAGAGGGCCAGCAGCTCCATGTCACACAGCAATGACACTGACATAAACGGCTCTTGAGGGCAAGGACTGGCAGGGCCTGGCTACAGATATGGGGACTCACGTTGAGGTGGCACTGCTCACCTGGAGCGGCACACTGGAGTCACCTGGGACCAGCCTCCTAGAAGTCCAGATGCGCCCGCCTGCCAGAAATTCTGAGCTCCGAGATTTTTCAAAACTGCTAGGTCCAGTGGTTTTCAGCAACAGCGGGCACATTAGCATCACCCGGGGAGCCTGAAAAAGCCGGTTGGCCCAGGCTGCCCTCGCCCAGACCAATTCATCAGAACCTCTTGAGGCGGGGTGGGGCTGGGATGGGGAGCGGCAGCCGGGGTATCAATATTTTTGAAAACTGCCTGAGTAACTCCAAGGCTCAATGCTGCAGGCCCGGGGCCGGGCCATGGCCGAGGGGGTGCCGGCCTCGCCGTCGAGCGGCGGGGGTAGCCGGGGCCCGCACAGCGGCGTCATCCAGTGGTGAGCTGCCAGGCGCCTGGGACGCTCGGATGGAGGAGGTGGGGCCGGCGAGGGGAAGCGTGGTTCCCGCTACGGCTGCCCTCGGGACGCCGGGTCAAAGCCGGGTGTGAGGAGCGGCCCCAGGCCCAGCGCTTTCTGATGCTCGCCCGCCGCAGCGCGGAGGGACCTCCCATGCACGCACACGCGTAAAAGCCCCGGGCCCGAATCGGCGATGGGGCCGGGCTTCCCATCTGTGGGTTCCCCGTTGTCACCCTTCCCGCGGAAAGCCATCCGGTCTGCCCCGCGGGGACCCGTTGGTTGGACCCTGCTTCCATGTACATCCAAAAGCGCCTGGGCATTGGCCAGGGGAGGAAAAGCTTTCTCTCCCTAGATCCAGGATGGGATGTTTCCTAATTTGAAGCTTAGGAGTTTTTAGCTTTAGCAATGCATTCCACATTGTGAAATTCACTTCTATCTATGTAAGTCGAAGCAGGAAAAAAGGGAAAGAAAAATATCCTCAGCCCTTGGGACTGAGAAACTCATGAGGTTGCAGATCTTCTTAAATAGAAAAATAATTGAAACCAGTTCTAGGACCTTTAGTTTTACAAGGTGAATAACTGTTATATAACAGAGAACATTTTTCTCTTTTTAAGTTTCAAAGCATATTTCTCAGGGAAGACTTTTGAAAAAGTCATGTGAGTGAAACAAAAATGAAGGGCGTGTTTGATTATAACCCTGGCAGGCCTAAACAGTTACCACTTGCCTCCAAAAGAACATTTTCGATATGTCTTATCTTCAATAAGAGAAAAAAAAATCCAACGAATAAATATTGAAGCACACAGCGTTTTTCAGCCGGGCTGGGTTTCTGCTACACTCACTGACCCAGGCCCCTCATGCATCGTTCTTCTTAGAAGAAAGGACTCAGGATGCCTTTCAATGACTTCAGGTTGCCATTTAGTAAATTAGAGTTTCTAGGGTTTAAGTTATGCTCCACAGACTTGAAAGAATGATGAGACTGACTTAAAAAATACCTGAACATCCTCCTAAGACCGTTTGTGAACTCACTTCAAATGGTAACCAGGGGGCCTATGATGGTCTAGGCTAAGCTTGTCCAATCCTTGGCCTAAGGGCTGCATGAGGCCCAGGACAGCTTTGCATGAGGCCCAACACAGATTTATAAACTTTCTTTTCCTTTTTTTTTTTTTTTTTTTGTATGTGACAGTCTTGCTCTGTTGCCCGGTCTGGAGTGCAATGGCATGATCTTGGTTCACTGTGACCTCCGCCTCCTGAGTTCAAGTGATTCTCCTGCCTTATCCTTCCATAGTAGCTGGGATTACAGGCCTGCACCACCATGCCCTGCTAATTTTTGTATTTTTATTAGAGACAAGTTTTCACCGTGTTAGCCAGGCTGGTCTGGAAGTCCTGACCTCAAGTGATCCACCTGCCTCAGCCTCCCAAAGTGCTGGGATTACAGGTATGAGCCACCACGCTGGGCCTTCATAAACTTTGTTAAAACATTATGAGATTTTTTTGTTTTGGCTCATCAGCTATCATTAGTGTTAGTGTATTTTATATGTGACCCAAGACAGTTCTTCTTACAGTGTAGCCCAGGGAAGAAAAGATTGGACACCCCTGGTGTAGACCATTTTAGCAGAGAGTCTGACTTATTCAAGTCCCGTATTACAAGTTCCTATCCCTATAGGCCTCTCTTCAAGGTTGGGGGGTGGAGGCAATGGAAATAAGGGAGGGGTCACCGTTTCATTAGGGAGGGCTGTTCTTTAGACATCCAGTTGATGAAGTGGTATGTTTAACAGATCGTTGAGGCCGGATGTGGTGGCTCAGGCCTGTAATCCCAGCACTTTGGGAGGCCGAGGCAGGTGGATCACTTGAGCTCAAGAGTTCGAGATCAGCTTGGCTAACATGGCGAAACCCCGTCTCTACTAAAAATACAAAAATTAGCTGGGTGTGGTGGTGGGTGCCTGTAAATCCCAGCTACTCTGAAGGCTGAGGCAGGAGAATCACTTGAACCTGGGAGGTGGAGGTTGTAGTGAACCAAGATTGCACCACTCCGCTCCAGCATGGGCAACAAGAGTGAAACTCCATCTCAAAACAAAATAAAAAACCCAAAACAGGTCGTTGGCACTAGTGGTCTTAACATAAACATCAAGAACAGCCTCTGGTATTCCAAAGCCTGAAAGGTGTTAAGGACGGTGGAGGTGCAGTGGTGGGTAGTGCGGGTCGAGGGGTCTGAACGCCCGGAGACAGCTCCGTTAGCCAGTGTCTGAGTGAAAGACCAGGGAGGGGCCCAACTGTTGTCCTGTGGAGGAAACCTGCCATTTTCCACATTACTTCATTGTTTTGTCTTCTAATCAGTCACTTGTTAGGACCCCAACATGTCTTAGAGACATCAGTGCCATTGTCATCCACATTGGATAAATTCTCCCAGGAGAAAGGTTCCAGGAGAGCTTGGCCAAGTCTCAGGGGCCAGAGGTAATAGAAGTTTTCTGATTCATAGACAGGAAAGACTGCAGAAACGGGGAGAGGTGGGGTTAAAGCTCTGGGGAACACAAAGGAATGAAGAACAGTGATCTGACTTCCTTGCTGGGGTGCAGACCTAGCAGGTCTGACCCCTGGCTTCAGACCGGGCAAAACCTAAGCATTATCGAATCCCAATGCACGCTGAGCCCTGGCTGTAGACTACATAACTATCTCCCACATAGACTTTTCCAAATTTCTGCAGACTGTGTTGAAATTTTAAAAATACAAATTTATTTGGAAAGGTGCAGAATTCATGGTAGCTTTTGATCAGCCAGATTGAAAAGGTACTCTAGTTCCTAGTGTGGGGGGCTCACAACATTTTTCTTTGATTTGTGTGTGTGTGTGTGTGTGTGTATGTGTGTTTGTTTGTTTTGAGATGGTCTGATTTGTCTCCCAGGCTGGAGTGCAGTGGCATGATCTCGGCTCACTGCAACCTCTGCCTCCCGGGTTCGAGTGATTCTCCTACCTCAGCCTCCCAAGAAGCTGGGATTACAGGCACACACCACTGCTCCCAGCTAATTTTTGTATTTTTAGTAGAGACGGGGTTTCGCCATGTTGGCCAGGCTGACCTTGAACTCCTGACCTCAGGTGATCTGCCCGTCTCAGCCTCCCAAGGTGCTGGGATTACAGGCATGAGCCACCGTGCCCAGTTGCTCATGACATTTTTCTTTAAAGAGTACTCAGAGGCTGGGCGCGGTGGCTCATGCCTGTAATCCCAACACTTTGGGAGGCTGAGGCAGGCGGATCACGAGGTCAGGAGATCGAGACCATTCTGGCTAACACGGTGGAACCCCGTCTCTACTAAATATACAAAAAATTAGCCGGGCGAGGTGGCAGGCACCTGTAGTCCCAGCTACTCGGAAGGCTGAGGCAGGAGAATGGCGTGAACCTGGGAGGCGGAGCTTGCATTAAGCCGAGATCGTGCCACTGCACTCCAGCCTGGATGACAGAGTGAGACTCCATCTCAAAAAAAAAGAGCACTCAGAAAATGTGTGAACCACTGGCTAAGTATTTGTGCTCTGAAGTCAGTAATCATCAGACTGTTCATCACTCAAAGTGAGGAGAACATCATGAATGGTCTCAAGATCGTAATAATCCACCTTGTCTGATGGCAAGACCAGGAAAATAGTGTTATTATGAAGCTAAGCAAGGAATCCAGTGATCTGATTCACTTCCAGTGTAGACAGGCTTTGTTCCCAGGTGTATCACCAAAGGACATTTTGGTGGCAGAGTATAAAACCCTTAACCAATGTCACCTGCCAGCAGTTCTGCCAGTCCCCATTCAGTCTCTCCTTGGAGCCCCAGGTGGTTGGAAGTCAGGCTCACCTACAGCAGGTGTCTGTGCTGCCACTCCGCCAACATCAGCATCTTTCTTGTTTCCATTCTAGATTTTGATGGTAGACATAAAAACGATAATAATAGGAGGTATGTGCAAGCCAGGGTAGTAGGCACGTCATGTGCTTGTTTTCTAATCACAAAAACTCTCAGGTATCTCAGAGTCAGAATGGAAACCTGGGTCTTTGAGGTTCAAAGCCCGGGGTAATAGTCATGATTGTAATTTCCCATGTGTGTGGACACTGAAGGCTGAGGCAACTACTGGGCGACAAAGTCCACTTTCAAACCTTCTGCTTGCCCGGTTACTGTATGCTGACTGGCTGCCATTGGTCAGTCTCTGCGATTTGGCTTAGAATGTTGGGCAAATGACCACAGACACATGGTCAGAAACAGGATGAATCTCTTGGAACTGCCAGGATCAAGGCAGCCACACAGGGCTCACATCCGAAGGCAGCCCTTTCTTTACATGTGTGGCATAGACTCCTGGCCACAGACCTTTATTATTATTCTTATTAAGAGTATTATTTGGCTCTCCTCCCGCCGCCCAAGATGCCGAAAGGAAAGAAGGCCAAGGGAAAGAAGGTGACTCCGGCCCCTGCTGTCATGAAGAAGCAGGAGGCTAAGAAAGTGGTGAATCCCCTGTTTGAGAAAAGGCCTAAGAATTTTGGCATTGGACAGGACATCTAGCCCAAAAGAGACCTCACCCGCTTTGTGAAATGGCCCCGCTATGTCAGGTTGCAGCCGCAGAGCCATCCTCTATAAGCGGCTGAAAGTGCCTCCTACGATTAACCAGTTCACCCAGGCCCTGGACCGCCAAACAGCTACTCAGCTGTTCAAGCTGGCCCACAAGTACGGACCAGAGACAAAGCAAGAGAAAAAGCAGAGGCTGTTGGCCTGGGCCGAGAAGAAAGCTGCTGGCAAAGGGGATGTCCCCACCAAGAGACCACCTGTCCTTCGAGCAGCAGTTAACACTATCACCACCTTGGTGGAGAAAAAGAAAGCGCAGCTGGTGGTGATTACGCACGACGTGGATCCCATCGAGCTGGTTGTCTTCTTGCCTGCCCTGTGTCGTAAAATGGGGGTCCCTTACTGCATTATCAAGGGGAAGGCAAGACTGGGCCGTCTAGTCCACAGGAAGACCTGCACCACTGTCGCCTTCACACAGGTGAACTCGGAAGACAAAAGCGCTTTGGCTAAGCTGGTGGAAACTATCAGGACCAATTACAACGACAGATACGATGAGCTCCGCCGTCACTGGGGCGGCAACATCCTGGGTCCTAAGTCTGTGGCTCGTATCGCCAAGCTTGAAAAGGCAAAGGCTAAAGAACTTGGCACTAAACTGGGTTAAATGCACACTGCTGAGTTTTCTGTACGTAAAAATAATTAAAATAATACAAATTTTCCTTCAAAAAAAAGAGTATTATTTGGCCTTCCTATTCCACTTAGGTAACAGGCAGTCTCGGTAGTATCATTTTGAAATTGGGAGGACAGCAATTCATAGAGACTTAGAACAAATGAGCGTCTGTCACAGGAAAGAACAATCAGCAAACATGGAAAACTAGAGTTCATTTTAAGGAGTTTGTATTTTTTACACTTCTTTTTTAAGGATATAATTCCCTAACTAAATCTGGAGTAACTATGAATAAACAGAAATGAGTTTGAATTCAATGCACGTCACATTTTGCCACAGTTTCCCGGATTTAGCCAACGTTTTTCTGTGATACTTCCAATATTGAGTTTTTCATATATCAACAAGTAGTGTCTTAGCAAAAGAAATATAAGCCAGGTGCAGTGGTTTGTGCCTGTAATCCCAGCACTTTGGAAGGCCAAGGTGGGAGGACTGCTCGACAACAGGAGGTTAACACTAGCTTAGGCAACATAGTGAGACCCTGTCTCTACAGATTTTTTTTTTTTTAAGTATCTGGACATGGTCACACGCCTGTAGTCCCAGCTATTCAGGAGGCTAAGGCAGGAGGATCCCTTGAGCCCAGGAGTTTGAGGATGCAATGAGCTATGATTGCACCACTGCAGACTATATATATGAATCTGCCACTCCCCCATCCCACCATCCCATCAATAGATATCACCCTGTACTCAACCTTGAGCCAAATAATTGATGCAGTAGCAGCTGCATTTAAGCCATTGTGAAGTATCTGAAGTGTCAGGCTCCCACACTGATTTAGGGAAACATCCCAGAAAAATCTACTTCCTTGATGCCTGTACTGGGTTGAATAGCATCCCCACCAAAAAAAACTCATGTCCACCCGGAACCTCAGAATGTAACCTTATTTGGAAATAGGATCTTTGTAGATGTAATTAGTTAAATTGAAGTCATCCTGAATTAGGATGGGCTCTAAATCCAATCACTGGTATCTGATAAGAAAATTCACAGAGATACTGGCCATGCGTGGTGACTCACGCCTGTAATCCCAGCACTTTGGGAGGCTGAGGTGGGTGGATCGCTTGAGCCCAGGAGTTCAAGATCAGCCTGGCCAACATGGCAAAATCCCGTCTCTACTAAAAAAATACAAAAAAGAAAAAAATAAAATTCACAGAGATACGGACACACAGAGAGAAGGCCGTGTAAGACACAGGCAGGGACTGGAGTGAAGCTGAGGAACACTGAGGATTTCTGGCCATCACCAGAAACAAGGAGAAAAATATCGAGCAGGGTCTCCCTCAGAGCCTCTGGAAGGAACCGACCTTGCTGGCACTTGGATTTTTAGGCTTCCAGCTTCCAGAGCTGTGAGAATACATTTCTGTTGTTTGAGGCCACTGGGCCTGTGGTAATTTGTTACCCCAAGGAAGCATTGCAGGGCCGGAGATTCCCCCATTCCTTATGTCTTTTTTTCTGGGAAGCCAGTGGGGTTAACAATTGTGACTATGTCCTTTAGTTCCCAAGGAAAGTAAATTTGGGCCTCAGTGTGCCTCATTCCAGAAGATAAGTTGTATACTACCCATATACACATCTAGAGCAAAATATGGGTATTTCTAGAGCAAAATACCCATATTTCGCTCTAGAAAAACAGATGCCAAGGAGATGTATTGTCTGTAAAGTCTCTGCTAGATAAATATTTCTCTTTGTTTAAGAATTATACTGGCTTGCTTTGTGTATTTTTTTTTAAAGAACGACGGTCTGTCCCACCAGGAAAGGAAGGTCGTGGCTGGATGTCACTACGGACACTTTCTGACCCAGGCCACCTTCACCACTCACACCCACACTCACATACTGCTGCTGGAACAGGCACCTGGCTGTCCCCAGGGGCCAGGGGTGGTCTGTGAACCTCAGCCAGAGCCCCTCATTGGTAAGGAATACACTCTGCCCCCCAGACCAGGAGCATTTGGGTAGTTGAAAGTCCCAGTTTGAGCAGAAGTCACAGGTACTGCTGCATTCGGTCTGTGCTGCTCTGGCTCTGTACCCAATAGGGAAGAAAGCAGAGCAAAAGCACTCTGCCTCTCTTGGTATCTCTTGGTGTCTCCCATTTTATACCTCATTGCAATTCAAAGAATCCAAACATAATGGCCTGCCATAAACCACAGGGGTTTAAGAACCATGCAAGCAACTGCTTCAGAGGAACAGGGCTCAGAGAGGGAAGGATGTGAAAATGGGGCCTGGGAAGCCAGGCTGGCCTGCAAGGGTGATAGGCTTTACCTGGGTATTATTTTGTGTCTTATTCATAAAGTGGAATAAATAATTCTCCACTTTGTAGTTATGTAGCTCTTGGCTGTAACCTTTATAAAGGTCTATGAAGCAGTGTCTGTTGAAGTCCTAATTTGAACTTCTTTTTAGCATGTCAACCTGCCAGGAAACAAACAAAAACAGAAACACGTTATGGGCTTCTGATCTTCTAAAAGCCGCAGTCAATATATTTAACACTGGCCTAAGGACAGACGGGTATATAGTGATGCTGGTTGTGAGCCTTCACAAGGATTCATCCAATAAATTAGACATGTTTCATTTATTGGAACCTCATACACATCTTGACCAATGATTTTGTCAAAATGTTTTGCTCTAGAAAAACAAATGCCAATTTCCTCTTCCTTGTCCTCCTCTCCTCCAGGTTGGTTGACAACTTCTGCATTTGCGAAGGGTGCAGTGTCCCTCGCTGTCTCATGTATGAGATTTACATGGAGACCTGTGGGCAAAACACTGAGAACCAAGTCAACCCGGCCACCTTTGGGAAGGTAAGTTGTTGAAGATTAAGAACGCTCTATTCACCGAGTGCAAAAAAGGGAAGCAAGTTAATGGAGGAAATGTTGCAATGTATTTGAGTCTAATGGATTTTCGGTGGGTATCTTTGGCTTCCTTCCCACCAGCTGGTCAATATCCTTCAGCTAATTGAAGAGCCGTCTTGTTAGCCACTTCCCTTTGTCCATGCTTCATAGTGAGGGGCCAGGAAGGATGAGGAATGGGTAGCACCTAAGAGAATGTAATTATGGCAGCTCCAAGCACTCCTCAGGGAGCCAGGTTTGCTGGGATGGTACTCCCTGCATGGAAGTGCCAAGCTCTGAGAGCCGCTTTGGCACCACACAAGCTGAGAGCCACTTTGTGGTATCGGACAACTGATGTTTCTCACAATTTGGTTGTGCTGAGAGAACTCATTGGCTCTTAAAAGATCTCCTCTGGAGGTTAAGATCTTTTTTTTTTTTTTTCGAGACAGAATTTCCCTCTTGTTGCCCAGGCTGCAGCAATGGCGCGATCTCGGCTCACTGCAACCTCCACCTCCCAGGTTCAAATGAGCCTCCTGCCTCTTGCATCTGTATGTCCAGGAGTGAACTTGCAGTGTCAGGGGGTGCATGGCTGAGTGACATCAAGGGATGTGGCCAAACCATTACCCTCCCCACAGCAATCCTGTGGATTTCAATTTTACTTGCAAAACATTGAAATGATTAGATCCAGTCTTCTAAACACAGTCTTCATCTTTGAAACTTCTGGTCATTTGTGGAAGTTCTACACTTCTGATAATCACAGAATCTTCTAATATGGAGGCTGCTCACATATTTGAAAAACTGTTCACCTCTCCCTGTCTTCCCTTCGCCTCCCTGCCCACCTGTTTCATTATGACTTCAGTTATTGATGTTTCTCTTTAAGGTAGCCCCAAGGGTGCAACCCACTGCATCAGATGTGCTCAAAGGACAAGAGCACTTACCTTTTTTGGCTACTATTGGCTTTTATTTTTCTGTATCTGTTCACTTTAAGCTTGTAGTCAACAGAAACAACCCTTAAGTATTTTTTTCTAAAGAGTTGAAATTAAGGTAAGCCTCCCAAAACAGTCTTGTAAACTGTAAAATATTAATACTCTATATAAATACAAAATGTTGTTGTTTTTATCAGACTGTTATCATCATGTAATTAACTATTTGAACCCAAGAGTAGTTATTCTCTTATTCCTATTGTATTTTACCTCTTCAGTTTTTGTGTTTTTTGTTTGTTTGTTTTTGTTTTTTGAGACAGAGTCTTGCTCTGTTGCCAGGCTGGAGTGCAGTGGCACGATCTTGGCTCACTGCAACCTCCACCTCCCAGGTTCAAGCAATTCCCCTGCCTCAGTCTCCCAAGTAGCTGGGACTACAGGCGTGCACCACCACGCCCGGCTAATTTTTTGTATTTTTTTTTAGTAGAGACTGGGTTTCACTATGTTGGCCAGGATGGTCTCGATCTCCTCACCTCGTGATCTGCCTGCCTCCCTAAGTGCTGGGATTATAGGGGTGAGCCACTGTGCCCGGCCACCTATTCAGTTTTGACCTGCAGTTCTATTTCTCACCATATTCTTGAATCACAGGTGGTTGATCCAGTCTTCCCAACCTGCTGAAGTGGCTATGTTTGAAAAGTGTGTCTTTTATCAAGTCATCTCGCTAGGTGACTCTAGGGTTTTCCCAGTAGCTGAGAATTCCCCCAGCTGCTATCATCCAGGTCATATTTTGCTATTTCATCACTCCGAATATTGGGAAACATCATCCAAGGCTGAGCTGAGTGCTGGGTATCCTGGCCCTGCAGCCTTTTTCCATCCAGCCATCTACCATCCTTATCAGAGGGAAGTGGGTGACTTCGGCTTGGCATATTTTAGCTCCATGGGATCCTCCTTTTCTAACATAGCAAAAACTCTTTTTCACGAACTTTTAAAGATCTTTTTATAAGGCTGTTTCACCTTCATCGTAATTCTACTGCAAAGCATTAGAAAAAAAGTTAAAGAGACTCCAGTGTGTGACTACATGCAGCTAGGAGGCATTTTTTATCTCAATACTCTCGGATTCCTTTAGAATTCCTCAAGATGCCAAGGTACTCACTTTCAGCTCTCATTGGAAATTTGCCTGAAAAATGGGCCACATCAGTTGAGCTGGTATTGGGAAGGGTCTCTGTGCTGCTGAATTTGTGACTAAATGGAGAAGGGAGGGGAAAGGAAAAGGATATGATTCCAAGGTATGTTTACAAGAGAAACAACAAAATCCGCAATTCTCACTTCCTCCCTCCTCCCCTGGGAATAGAATCGGTTTCTCGCCAAGTTCCTGTGCAGATGTTGGAATGTTTCTTGCTCTTTGTGGTGGTACTGGGCATATGATGGCTAAGACTCATTCCTGGTACAAGTGATATTTTACATGGATTAGGGAATTTCCGGAAGGCTGACTTCCTCTTTTGAAATAACATTTACTGATGTTTTTCTGATTATAAAAGGACTACATCCCCTGTGTAGGAAATGTGGAAATTAGAGGAAAATGTGTAAAAAGAAGAAAATGAATGCCAGCTATCATTTCCCTGTTCAGAGATATAGGCATGTGTGTGTAGTTCATTTGCAGACGTGCACACTCACTCATGCACACATATGGGACCAGCAGGAGCTGGAGAAGTAACCACATGGCAACTTCACCTTCCTGTTCTGTGTCTGAAAGTATCCAGTGGCTGGTTCTTCCTCAGCTCCTGAGTGAGCATTTGAGCAATCAGCATGACCTTGCTGGAAACTCATGGATGACACCAAGTCTTGCTGTCACTGTAACTACCCAACAATGTCATCAGTCTGATGCTTAGAGTATCCAGTCCCAGATAATATCAAAACTCTGAACTTGGTTTAAAGTAGAACTGTTTCCCCATCCCCTCTAGCTTGATATCTTGACACAGAGAACCAGGCCTGGGGCTTCTTCCCTCCCTCTGCCTCCTCCCACAGCTCACCAGGTGTGGCCTGACCCTTCTGGGAGGGAGAGAAGGAGGTAAGTGGCTGTACAGTTCTTATTTCATGGCTGCAGGCTCTGGGGGCAGGCGGACCCTGTCTCCCGGTGGTGGTGTTCAGGGCCCCCTTGGGACTGTCCCAGCACGCATCCCCAGGATTGGTGAAACACCCTTTTTAGCGGTCACGTGCTGCCTGCCCAGCAGGCTATGTCCCAGGGCTACTGTGGCTGACCGCCTGTCCAGGGGGCCTCGCAGGGCAGAGTCTGGGCTCTCCCACATGCCAGCTCTTTCATGGAGAGGACCCAGCCTTCTCAGCCTGCACAGACGGTGGATGAGCCGGCTGAACTCACAGCTGCACCCATCTCTTCCACTCTCCTGCCAGAGCTGCTGGCCAGCCCTGCCCTCACTGCCCACCGGGAGTCTGATGCCACTCTTTGAGTGACTCAGGCCTGAGGGGGCCCACACCCCTCCCACACCAGGGAAGAGGGTGGTCTTGAAGCTGGAAAGCCCCTTATGTGTCCTCTCCTCTCTACCTCATTGTGGGGGATTAGTGTTAAGGGCTTCTGTAGCATTCTACAACCACATTTCAGCTAAATGCCCAAAGACACAAGTCCCCTAGGGTATGTATCTCACAATTCACTTTATGGCATGTTATCTGCTGTCTTGTTACCTCATCCTGTCATGCAGAGGCTGCAAGCCTGGATGGATTGAAAGATTGATGTGTGGATGGATTGATGGACGGACAGATAATCAATCATTAGACAAGAGGACCCCTCAGAAGACTTTCTTCTTCCTGATTTGATTTTTGTCTCTTCTTTGGGCCTTGAGTACTGCATGGCCTTTTATTGCTTCCTTACCTCCTGGCCATACCTATTATAAGGACTCCTTTTGACAAACTCTTTTTCAATTATTTTCACTTGAGTGTGCTGTTTCCTATTGGGACCCTAATCGGTAAAGATAAATAGGTAGATAGACAGACACACAGGCAGACAGACAGATAGCCATCAGGTAACATGGTAAAATTTTTAACAGCATCAAGCCTGGAATGGAACTTCTTAGATTGTAACCCTGGGTAAGATAACCATCTTGTTTCCACTTCATCACATATAAAGTCAGGATATTAATAATAGTAATATTAATAATAGTACCTACTTCATGAGGTTCTTTTAAGAAATGAATGAGAAAACACATGTAAAGAGAATAAAACAGTCCTGGGACGTGGAAAGCACCCAAGAAATACTAACTTTTATCATTCTTTTTGCCTCAAATATCATAAACATTTTCACATTAAGGTATTTTCAAGTGCATCCTATATAATAGCTGTGAAATATTTTGGGAGGTGTACCATAATTTATTTAACCATATCCCCCCCTTCTTTTGAGGCAGAGTGTTGCTCTGTCACTTAGGCTGGAATACAGCGGCATGATCTCAGCTCACTGCAACCTCTGCCTCCTGGGCTCCAGCAAGCCTCCCACTTCAGCCTCCCAAGTAGCCAGGACTACACGTGTGCCACCACACCTGGCTAATTTTGTTTTGTTTTGTTTGTAGAGACAGGGTTTTGCCAAGTTGCCCAGGCTGGTGTTGGACCCCTGGGCTTAAGCAATGCACCTGCGTCTCAGCTTCCCAAAGTACTGGGATTACAGGTGTGAGCCATCATGCCCAGCCTAACCATATCCCTTATTGGAAATATAGGTTGTTTGTAATTTTCCTCTGTTTTAAACACCGTAAGTCCTCATCCATATCTGGTCGTTTTTTAAGGATAGATCCCCACATGTGGCCTGCTGAATTGCTTTTTGCAACCAACTGTAAACAATTGCAATCAGTTCCCATCCCTGATGATAATTCATGGTATTCTTACACAAATTCATAACATTCCTACCCCAGAAAACTTGTTGGGTAAAAACTAGAATTAGCTGTTTCTACTTGCATTTATGGGATTATAAATTGAGCACTTTTGCATGCGTTTTGGTCATGTGTATGTTGTGTGTGTACATATTACCACCAGATCATTTTCTATTGGGGCGTATTTCCTATTGATTTGTTTGACTTCTCTCTATATTCAGGATACAATTTTTAACTTAATTATATCTTCTGCAAGTTATCCCAGTTGATTTTTTCATTTTAACTGTGTTGTATTTGCTCTCTATATTAAAATGAAATCACAGGATAATCTGGGGTTGGGGTGACTCAGTATTATCAAATGTATGGAGTATTATGTTGCTGGACGATCAGGCACTTTACTTCTGCTTTTCTCTCCCAAACACCAGATTATTTCTCAGGGCTAGAATCTGAGCCTGCTGCGTACTTTCTCATAATTTCTTTGGGTACTTAAGATGTGCATCTGGATTTTGCTTTGTAACTAAACATGTAGGAAGGCTTTTCAATGATATTCTTAAGTTAGAGGAGATGAAATAGTCAGAATCTCTTGTTGACAACAGGAATTTCTAGCCTCTAATTCTGCATGTAGATTTGGCTGGCTTTTCTTTTGTCTCCTGTCATTTTTCTTTTTTTCTTTCTTTTTCTTTTTTTTGAGATGGGGTCTCGCTCTGTCTCCCAGGCTGTAGTGCAGTGGTGTGATCTCGGCTCACTGCAAGCTCCACCTCCTGGGTTCACACCATTCTCCTGCCTCAGCCTCTGGAGTAGCTGAGACTACAGGTGCCCGCCACCACACCTGGAAATTTTTTTTGTATTTTATTAGAGACGCAGTTTCACTGTGTTAGCCAGGATGGTCTTGCTCTCCTGACCTCGTGATCTGCCTGCCTCAACCTCCCAAAGCGCTGGGATTACAGGCGTGAGCCACTGTGCCCAGCGTCTCCTGTCATTTTTCTCCTGTACGTTTTGGTTCTCCTTCCCTGAAAGACCCTCCGCATTTGGAGGCATGACCAGGTGTTAATTGTGTCAAACTTGCCTACCCTGCTCTTTTGTCTTGTCTCCTCATCCCAGCTTGTGTGGGCTTCCTGCAGGAAGAGGTAGGACCTGGAGCCAGAAAAGAAGAAAAATGGTTCACATTTCCATCGAATCCCACTGTGTGGGAGCTAATTAAAAAAAAAAAGAAGAAGAAGAAAGAGGGATGCAACATGAAACCAAGCAGAAGCAAAGGCTGAATGATTATGGACAGGGTGTAGAAAAAGAACAGAAATAATTACTTGACAGCTCCAAACATTGTGGCTTCCCTACTCTGTGTTTTGTAATTTCATGATGATCCAGGATTTCCACTCTCAACGTGCATTTCATGGATGCTACGCTTGTCATGAACCTCGCCGATTCGGAAACTAGACCGGACTTCTATTGATCATAAGTGTAATATCATGGCTCTCTAACAAAGTGCTGATAAACAAGATAGCATTCAGTAACCAAACCCAGAAAGTGAAAACAAATTAGGCAAAGAAATGGATAATAAAAAGTGAAAACGTGGTCTGGCTTCCAAGATGGCCGAATAGGAACAGCTCCCATCTGCAGCTCTCAGCGAGATCGATACAGAAGATGGGTGATTTCTGCATTTCCAACTGAGGTTCCTGGTTCATCTAGTTGGGACTGGTTGGACAGTGGGTGCAGCCCACAGAGGGTGAGCTGAAGCAGGGCAGGGTGTCGCCTCACCCAGGAAGCGCAAGATGTCAGAAGATATCCCTTTCCTAGCCAAGGGAAGCCATGACAGACTGTACCTGGAAAAATGGTTCACTCCCGCCCAAATACTGCACTTTTCCCAAGGTCTTAGCAACTGGCAGACCAGGAGATTCTCTCCCATGCCTGGCTCAGCAGGTCCCATGCCCATGGAGCCTTGCTCCCTGCTAGTGCAGCAGCAGTCTGAGATCGACCTATGAGGATGCAGCCAGGTGGGGGGTGGGGAGGGGCATCCACCATTGCTGAGGCTTGAGTAGGTAAACAAAGCAGCCAGGAAGCTCGAACTGGATGGAGCCCACAACAAGCCTTACTGCCTCTATAGATTACACCTCTGTGGGCAGGGCATAGCTGAACAAAAGGCAGCAGACAACTTCTGCAGACTTAAACATCCCTGTCTGACAGGTCTGAAGAGAGCAGGGTTCTCCCAGCATGGCATTCAAGCTCTGAGAATGGAGAGACTGCCTCCTCAAGTGGGTCCCTGACCCCGTGTAGACTGACTGGGAGACACCTCCCAGTTGGGGCCAACAGACACCTCATATGTCAGGTGCCCCTCTGGGACAAAGCTTCCAGACAAAGGATCAGGCAGCAATATTTGCTGTTCTGCAATATTTGCTGCTCTGCAGCCTCCGCTGGTGATACCCTGGCAAACAGGGTCTGGAGTGGACCTCCAGTAACTCTAACAGACCTGCAGCTGAGGGACCTGACTGTTAGAAGGAAAACTAACAAACAGAAAGGAATAACATCAACATCAACAAAAAGGCCATCCACACCAAAACCCCATCTGTAGGTCACCAACATCAAAGACCAAAGGTAGATAAAACCATAAAGATGGGGAGAAACCAGAGCAGAAAACCTGAAAATTCCAAAAACCAGAGTGCCTCTTCTTCTACAAAGGATCACAGCTCCTTGCCAGCAACGGAACAAAACTGGACAGGGAATGACTTTGATGAGTTGACAGAAGTAGGCTTCAGAAGGTTAGTAATAACAAACTTCTCCGAGCTAAAGGAGGATGTTTGAACCCATCGCAAGGAAGCTAAAAACCTTGAAAAAAGGTTAGATGAATGACTAACTAGAATAAACAATGTAGAGAAGACCTTAAATGACCTGATGGAGCTGAAAACCATGGCACAAGAACTTTGTGATGCATGTACAAGCTTCAATAGCTGATTCGATCAAGTGGAAGAAAGAATATCAACGATTAAAGATCAAATTAATGAAATAAAGTGAAAAGATTAGAGAAAAAAGAGTAAGAAAAAAGGAACAATGCCTACAAGAAATATGGGACTATGTGAAAAGACCAAATCTACATTTGATTGGTATATCTGAAAGTGACAGGAAGAATGGAACCAAGTTGGAAAACACTCTTCAGGGCATTATCCAGGAGAACTTCCCTAATCTAGCAAGGCAGGCCAACATTCAAATTCAGGAAATACAGAAAACACCACAAAGATACTCCTCCAAAAGAGCAACCCCAAGACACATAATTGTAAGATTCACCAAGGTTGAAATGAAGGAAAAAGTGTTAAGGGCAGCCAGAGAGAAAGGTTGAGTTAACCACAAAGGGAAGCCCATCAGACTAACAGTGGATCTCTCGGCAGATACCCTACAAGCCAGAAGAGAGTAGGGGCCAATATTTAACATTCTTAAACAAAGAATTTTCAACCCAGAATTTCATATCCAGCCAAACTAAGCTTCATAAGTGAAGGAGAAATAAAATCCTTTACAGACAAGCAAATGCTGAGAGACTTTGTCACCACCAGGCCTGCCTTACAAGAGCTCCTGAAGGAAGCACTAAACATGGAAAGAAACAACCTGTTCTAATCACTGCAAAAACATGCCAAATTGTAAAGACAATTGATGCTATGAAGAAACTGCATCAATTAACGGGCAAAATAACCAGCTAACATCATAATGACAGGATCAAATTCACACATAACAATATTAACCTTAAATGTAAATGGGCTAAATGCCCCAATTAAAAGACACAGACTGGCAAATTGGATAAAGAGTCAAGACCCATCGGTGTGCTGTATTCAGGAGACCCATCTCATGTGCAGAGACACACATAGGCTCAAAATAAAGGGATGGAGGAAGATCTACCAAGCAAACAGAAAACAAAAAAAAGCAGGGGGTGCAATCCTAGTCTCTGATAAAACAGACTTGAAGCCAACAAAGATCAAAAGAGACAAAGAAGGCCATTACATAATGGTAAAGGGATCAATTCAACAAGAAGAGCTAACTATCCTAAATATATATGCACCCAATACAGGAGCACCCAGATTCATAAAGCAAGTCCTTAGAGACCTACAAAAAGACTTAGACTCCCACACAATAATAATGGGAGACTTTAACACCCCACTGTCAACATTAGACAGATCAATGAGACAGAAGATTAACAAGGATATCCGGGACCTGAACTCAGCTCTGCAGACCTAATAGACACTACAGAACTCTCCAGCCCAAATCAACAGAATATACATTCTTCTCAGTACCACATCGCACTTATTCTAAAATTGACCACATAATTGGAAGTAAAGCACTCCTCAGCAAATGTAAAAGAACAGAAATCACAACAAACTGTCTCTCAGACCACAGTGCAATCAAATTAGAACTCAGGATTAAGAAACTCACTCAAAACCACACAACTACATGGAAATTGAACAACCTGCTCCTGAATGACTACTGGATAAATAACGAAATGAAGGCAGAAATAAAGATGTTCTTTGAAATCAATGAGAACAAAGACACAACATAATAGAATATGGGCCACATTTAAAGCAGTGTGTAAAGGGAAATTTATAGCACTAAATGCCCACAAGAGAAAGCAGGAAAGATCTAAAATCAACACCCTAATGTCACAATCAAAAGAACTAGAGAAGCAAGAGCAAACAAATTCAAAAGCTAGCAGAAGGCAAGAAATATCTAAGATCAGAGTCAAACTGAAGGAGATAGAGACACGAAAAACCCTTAAAAAATCAATGAATACAGGAGCTGTTTTTTTTAAAAGATCAACAAAATTGATAGACCGCTAGCAAGACTAATAAAGAAGAAAAGAGAAAAGAACCAATAGATGCAATAAACAATGATAAAAGGGATATCACCACTGACCCCACAGAAATACAAACTACCATCAGAGAATAGTATGAACACCTCTGTGCAAATAAACTAGAAAATCTAGAAGAAATGGATAAATTCCTGGACACATACACCCTCCCAAGACTAAACCAGGAAGAAGCTGAATCTTTGAATAGACCAATAACAGGTTCTGAAGTTGAGGCAATGATTAATAGCCTACCAACCAATAAAAGTCCAGGACCAGATGGATTCACAGCCGAATTCTAACAGAGGTACAAAGAGGAGCTGGTACCATTCCATCTGAAACTATTCCAATCAATAGAAAAAGAGGGAATCCTCCCTAACTCATTTTATGAGGCCAGCATCATCCTGATACCAAAGCCTGGCAGAGACACAACAAAAAAAAGAGAATTTTAGATTATCCCTGATGAATATTGATGCGAAAATCCTCAACAAAATACCGGCAAACCGAATCCAGCAGCACATCAAAAAGCTTATCCACCACGATCAAGTCTGCTTCATCCCTGGGATGTAAGGCTGGTTCAACATATGCAAATCAATAAATGTAATCCATCACATAAACAGAACCAACGAAAAAAACCATGATTATCTCAATAGATGCAGAAAAGGCCTTCGACAAAATTCAACAACACTTCATGCTAAAAATTCTTAATAAACTAAGTATTGATGGAACGTATCTCAAAATAATAACAGCTATTTATGACAAACCCACAGCCAATATAATACTGAATGCGCAAAAAGTGGAAGCATTCCCTTTGAAAAGCGGCACAAGACAAGGATGCCCCCTTCACCACTCATATTCAAGATAGTGTTGGAAGTTCTGGCTAGGGCAATCAGGCAAGAGAAAGAAATACAGGGTATTCAATTAGGAAAAGAGGAAGTCAAATTATCCCTGTTTACAGATTGTATATCTAGAAAACCCCATCTTCTCAGCCCCAAATCTCCTTAAGCTGATAAGCAACTTCAGCAAAGTCTCAGGATACAAAATCAATGTGCAAAAATTACAAGCATTCCTATACACCAATAACAGACAGAGAGCCAAATCATGAATGAACTCCCATTCACAATTGTTACAAAGAGAATAAAATACCTAGGAATCCAACTTACAAGGGATTTGAAGGAACTTTTCAAGGAGAACTACAAACCACTGTTCAATGAAATAAAAGAGGACACAAACAAATGGAAGAATATTCCATGCTCATAGGAAGCATCAATATTGTGAAAATGGCCGTACTGCCCAAGGTAACTTATAGATTCAATGTCATCCCCATCAACCTACCAATGACTTTCTTCACAGAATTGGAAAAAACTTCTTTAAAGTGCATATGGAACCAAAAAGGAGCCCACATAGCCAAGACAATCCTAAGCAAAAAGAACAAAGCTGGAGGCATCACGCTGCCTGACTTTAAACTATGCTACAAGGCTACAGTAACCAAAACTGCATGGTACTGGTACCAAATCAGAGATATAGACCAATGGAACAGAACAGAGGCCTCAGAAATAACACCACACATCTACAACCATCTGATCTTTGACAAACCTGACAAAAACAAGCAATAGGGAAAGGATTCCCTATTTAATAAATGGTGCTGGGAAAACTGGCTAACCATATGTAGAAAGCTGAAACTGGATCCCTTTCTTACACCTTATACAAAAATTAACTCAAGATAGATTAAAGACTTATATGTAAGACCTAAAACGATTAAAAACCCTAGAAGAAAACCTAGGCAATACCATTCAGGACATAGGCATGGGCAAAGGCTTCATGACTAAAACACCAAAAGCAATGGCAACAAAAGCCAAAATAGACAAATGGGATCTAATTAAACTAAAGAGCTTCTGCACAGCAAAAGAAACTATCATCAGAGTGAACAGGCAACCTACAGAATGGGAGAAAATTTTTACAATCTACCCATTTGACAAAGGGCTAATATCCAGAATCTACAAAGAACTTAAACAAATTTACAAGAAAAAAAAAAAAAAACCCCATCAAAAAGTGGGCAAAGGATATGAACAGACACTTCTCAAAAGAAGACATTTATGCAGCCAACCAACATATGAAAAAATGCTCATCATCAGAGAAATGCAAATCAAAACCACAATGAGATACCATCTCATGCCAGTTAGAATGGTGATCATTAAAGTCAGGAAACAGCAGATGCTGGAGAGGATGTGGAGAAATAAGAACATTTTTACACTGTTGGTGGGAGTGTAAATTAGTTCAACCATTGTGGAAGACAGGGTGGTGCTTCCTCAAGGATCTAGAACTAGAAATACCATTTGACCCAGCAATCCCATTACTGGGTATATACCCAAAGGATTATAAATCATTCTACTGTAAAGACATATGCACACGTATGTTTATTACAGCACTATTCACAATAGCAAAGACTTGGAACCAACCCATATGACCATCAATGATAGACTGGTTAAGAAAATGTGGCACATATACACCATGGAATACTATGCAGCCATAAAAAAGGATGAGTTCATGTCCTTTGCAGGGACATGGATGATGCTGGAAACCATCATTCTCAGCAAACTGTCATAAGGACAGAAAACCAAACGCTGAATGTTCTCACTCATAGATGGGAATTGAACAATGAGAACACATGGACACAGGGAGGGGAACCTCACACACTGGGGTCTGTCGTGGGGTGGGGGGCTGGGGGAGTGATAGCATTAGGAGAAATACCTAATGTAAATGACGAGTTGATGGGGGCAGCAAACCAACATGGCACATGTATACCTGTGTAACAAAACTGCACGTTGTGCACATGTACCCTAGAGCTTAAAATATAATAATAATAAAAAAGTGAAAATGACTATCACATTAGAAAAAGAAGAAAATTGTAAAATTATAGCATTCTCACAGGTTGGACTATGATGCCAACCTGTGAGACCAATTATAACTATGGTTTATAATTCCCTGTTTCCAGAGAATTTTTAATGACAAGGGGAAATGTCCATGGCATAATGTTGAGGGAAGAAAGTAGAATGCAAAACTGCAGACATGCTAATTGTGTGATGCTGGGTATTAAATATGAAACACAGAGAACACTTACATATATTGGGGCTTTGAAAAAAAGACTGGAAGAATTACATTGAGGGTTTTTTGTTTTGTTTTGTTTTTGAGACCGAGTTTCACCCTTGTTGCCTAGGCTAGAGTGTGATGCACCCTCGGCTCACTGCAACCTCTGCCTCCTGGGTTCATGCCCGGCTAATTTTTGCATTTTTTAGTAGAGACAGGGTTTCACCGTGTTGGCCAGGCTGATCTCAAACTCCTGACCTCAGGTGATCTGACGACCGTGGCCTCCTAAAGAGCTGGGATTACAGGCATTAGCCACCATGCCTGGCCAACATTGGGATTTAAATGGCATTTTCTCCAAGTGATATGTTTTCTTTTTTTCCTCTTTTTTTCTTTTTTTGAGACAGAGTTTTGCTCTGTCACCCAGGCTGGAGTGCAGTGGCATGATCTTGGCTCACTGCAACCTCCTTGGTTCCAGTGATTCTCCTGCCTCAGCCTCCAGAGTAGTTGGGACTACAGGTGTGTGCCACCACGCCCTAGCTAAGTTTGTTTGTTTGTTTTGAGACGGAGTCTCACTCTGTCGCCAGGTTGGAGTGCAGTGGCGCAATCTTGGCTCACCGCAACCTCCACCTCCCAGGTTCAAGTGGTTTCCCTGCCTCAGCCTCCCTAGTAGCTGGGACTACAGGCGCGACTCACTACGCCCAGCTGATTTTTGTATTTTTAGTAGAGGTGGGGTTTCACCATGTTGGCCAGGATGGTCTCAATCTCTTGACCTCGTGATCTGCCTGCCTCAAGCCTCCCAAAGTGCTGGGATTACAGGTGTGAGTCACCATGCCCAGCCTTTGTATTTGTAGTAGAGACCAGGTTGTAGAAACAGGGTTTCACCATGTTGGCCAGGCTGGTTTCGAACTCCTGACTTCAAGTGATTTGCCTGCCTCAGCCTCCCAAAGTGTTGGGATTACAGGCAGGAGCCACCGTGCCTGGCCTCCAAGTGGTATGTTTTCTTTTTCACACTTGTCTGATTTTTTTTCCCCAAAATTTTCATTTACATTTATTTTCTTTATTGTTATGTTATTTCTTTATTATACTTATTTTCTTTCTTGTTTGTTTATTAGAAAAGAGGAAATAGAAATATCATTTAAATATTGTAAGATAAAAAAATGGAAGTTTGTTTCTAAGTCTTCAAGTAGCAACTTTAAATTTGGCTTATTCTTTTAGCTTGTGAGATTGGTTTTTCCTGACCTTGGCACCCGGAGGCTGGGCTCCAGAGGAAGTGCCAGGTAGGTTTAGAATTTTTGTTTTATTTCAAATGTTAAAAACAAGGATTTCGAAAATCACAAAATGAATGATAAAAAATGCAAAACGAAACAAACTATAAATAACAACTCTTATCAAAGAGTGTCCACAATTCACATTAGTTCCCAGTGCCTGAAATCATTCAGTTGGTGCTAGAACGAAACACTGGCCTCTTATTTTCTTTGGAATTTTGTTAAAATACGAAGGTTACCATATATTTTTATTGTTTTACAGTCCTGTAAGTGTCTCATTCTTGAAATATTTAAATAATTAACACATATTAAATAATGGAACTGTTGCCTAGGCTGGAGTGCAATGGTGCGATCATTGCTCACTGCAGCCTCAAGCCCCTGGGCTCAAGCAGCCCTTCCACTTCAGCCTCCTGAGTAGCTAGGACTGCAGGTGTGTCCCACCAGGCCTGGCTAGTTTTTGTGTTTTTTAGAGACGAGGTTTTTCTAAATTGCCCAGGTGGGTCTCAAACTCCTGGGCTCAAGTGATCCTCCCACTTGGCCTTCCAAAGCACTGGGATTACAGGCATGAGCCACCATGTCAGGCCTTGGAACTGTTTTAATTACCCTTTGAACTAAAATTTCTGTGTTCACCAAATTAGCATATTTGAATTATATTCAGGAGGTGCAGTCCCGAGGCTCTATTACTTTTCTATTTTTTATTTTGAGACGGAGTTTCACCCTTGTTGCCCAGGCTGGAGTGCAATGGCATGATCATGGCTCACTGCAACTTCCGCCTCCTGGGTTCAAGCGATTCTCCTGCCTCAGCCTCCCGGGTAGCTGGGATTACAGGCACCTGCCACCACGCCCAGCTAATTTTTTGTATTTTTAGTAGAGACAGCGTTTTACCATGTTGGCCAGGCTGGTCTCAAACTCCTGACCTCAGGTGATCCACTCACCTCAGCCTCCCAAAGAGCTGAGGTTACAGGTGTGAGCCACCGCACCTGGCCCCAAGGTTGTATTTCTAATGCGAAAATAAATTCCAGCATTATTGGGTGCCTTGTGTCATAATTGTCACTCAATTATTATTGCTATTTGTTGCTTGTTTTAAATTGCGAGGGGAAATCATTGAGAAGGCATTGAAGCCAGATTAGGAAAGGGGGCTGCCACTCACCAAGGAATTGAAGACAGTGGAAGTGTTTGCCAAACCTAATATTAGGCAATCATTAACTTGAAAAAATTTTGTCTTAAGCAGGGACAAGATGCTATAGTCCCCTGGGCTTAGCGGAGGAAGGTCTGGGCTGCAGAGAAGGCTCTTGACTTCCCTACTGGGTTTCTGACAACTTCAGTGGAGGGAACCTTGGTGTCATTTTCCCTTCACCTGAAAAAGGTTAATGAGTGCCGGGGGGTTGGGGGGCAGTGGTTGAGGGGGCGGGGCAGGGCACAAGGAGGCTTTCCCTATTACATCTCTCTAATATTAGCATGTCCTGCATCAGGCAAGCAGAGGAGAGCCTCCACAATCCTATTTCAAGGCTGATATGTGTGAAAGTGTATGAAGTTGCTTGTCTACATAACAGAGCTTGGCCAGACTGAAGGATTAGCTTTTCCAGAGAAATGCAGCCAATGATAAAACCTGGAGAAGAACTCTAAGTCTTCATTAGCTCGCCTATTCTCTGCCTTCCATAAAGCATGTCAGTGGTTAGACATAAATTTTAAGACAGCCTTTATTTTTCCAGGTATCATTATGATGGAATCTGTATCAAGAAAAGCTCTTTCTTCTATGCCCAGTATTGCTACCTGATAGGTGAAAAAAGGTATCACAGGTTAGTAACTATCATTTTGGTACTTTGGTCTTGGGTCACAAGCCTGGTGAATGTTAGAACCATTCAGGCCAAGTGTGGTGGCTCACGCCTGTAATCCCAGCACTTTGGGAGGCTGGGGTGGAAGAATCGCTTGAGTTGAGTTCAGTAGTTCAAGACCAGCCTGGGCAACAAGGCAAAACTTCATCTCTAATAAAAAATACAAAAGTTAGCCAGGCATGGTGTTGTGCACCAGTAGTCTCAGCTACTCGAGAGGCTGAGGTGGGAGGATCACCTGAGCCTGACAAGGTCCAGGCTGCAGTGAGCCGTGATTGCACCACTGCATTCCAGCTTGGGTGACAGAGTGAGACCCTGTCTCAAAATAGTAATAATAATAATAAATTAATAAATAAAAGAACCATTCATATTTTAGTTGTATCTAACTGACTTTTTGGTTGTTCTGTCTTTAAGTCCTCCTCCTTAAGGAAACACATATCACATCAACATTTAACCAATGCCCCTTTGTCAGCCTCTGGCAATGTCATTGACTAGAGAAATCCATTTCTGGTTCATTTCCTTAGACATTTCTCATTTTGACTGTCATCCATTTGCCAAAGCCATTTTTCACCGAGTCTATCCTTCTCAACCTTTTTGCAAAATTTGACACAATTGGGCACCTCTCTCAAAGCTTCCTTTAGCCCTCAGGACTGTGTCATCCAACCCCCCCTCCCCAGCCCTGAATCCTCAGTCTCCTGCTCTTTGCCTTCTCCATTAAGCGTAGGCTTTCCCCAAGATCTCATCTTGATAATCGCCATTACTCTTCCTACTGTTTGGCCCCAAACATCTCATCCTTTTTTGTCTTTCACCTATGGCCTCTGCAGGTGGATGACTCCTGAATCCTTCTCACTGGTCCTGACCTTGCCCACCTCCTAGGCATTCCTCCCTGGCTCTCTAATGGACATTTCCATTTAGATGACCCACTGGTACCTCACACACAACATATGGAAATCTAAATTTAGCCTCTTCCTCCAAATTTTCTCTGCCCCTTGATTTTCTTAGTTCAATCTTGATACCAACAGATAGAGCCTATACAAAGTGTCACCCCAAAACCACCCCTGACCCCCGTGGGTCACAAAGCCTTGTTAACTTTTCTCTTTAAGTTCTCCTGAACTCACTCTTTTTGGTAACCAATATCTCCTTTAATCCTTTGTCATCTTACACTGAAATTATTTCCAGTGATCCCATATGGCCTCCCCCTCCTTAGCCTCTCCCTGCTCTAAACACAGCTACCCGATGAATCCTTCTAAAATTCTACATTTGCTTTGTCTCTTTCCTGCTCAGAAACACGTGAGTGCTTGTTCTTACCTCCTGAATAAAGACCAACCCTAGGCTGGTGTTAGCCAAGTTCCTTCCAACTCCACTTTCCAACCGTGTTGCCTTCTTCTCCCCAATATCAACCATAATTTAAGCCACACTCACTTTTCCCTGAATATATCAAATGCAGTCCACCTTTGCTCCCACCATCCAGCCTTCCATAGTGCCATTTCTTCTTGTCTCTGTCTAATGGGACCTTCCTGAATCCCATCCGTACCTTCTGGACATATCTCAGAGACCACCTGCCCCATGGGACCATCCCCAACAATGCCAGCTACAGGAAAGCTCTTTCTTCCACTTCTTCATGCTGATCACTGTCCATCCATACAACCAGCATTCCTGCTCTTTGAGCCTTCATTTGGCATAAAAAGATGACCATATGTCCAAGTAGCCAAGGACAATACCAATTTCACTTGGAGCCCTGCATAATTATTAATTGTGCTCCTTTCGCTCTCAAAGGTGTTCGAGTTTGAGCAATAAATTAAAATGAATTATATGGTCACCTTTGGTATAAAGCATCCTATGTATGAGGCAGCTGCTGTGGTGGAGAGATGAGGAGCCTCCAGTATGGGTAAGACAGGGACTGTTTTCTCTGATAGCTGAAGAGGGAGGCTAAGATGTCCATTTACTTTGATCCTCAAGTATAACATGACGAGTGTCAGAAATGTACAAAAGGTACCATAAGAACTCAAAGATGTGGAGCACATATTTTGGGTAGGGGATCATGAAGGGCCTACAAGGGTGTTGGGCTTTGAGTGAAGCAATGAAGAACAGATTAGAATTTTGACAGGAGGTGTCGGAGAAGGAGGCAGGAGTGCACAGGACATCCAGGCTTAGGGGAGCAAAGATAAAGGTACATAAAGGCATGGGCTTCGTCCGTACAGGCATGCATGAAGCTCTAGTAGAAGAAGATGAATCTGGAGGGAAAGTTCAGGGGGCCTAGATTCCCAGGCTGGGTAGTGGGGGGTGTCCACAACTCCTTTGGAGGCTTCCTTTGAGAAATAGGGTGGAATATCCACAAGGGCAGAAACCATGGAGCTTTGTTTATTTCTGTCCTGCTGTGGTTTGAATGTCTGTGTCCTTCCAAAATTCACACTGAACCTGATCCCCAGTGCAACAATATTAAGAGGTGGGGCCTTTCCAAGATGATTAGGCCATGAAGGCTCCACCCTCATGAATGGGATTAATAACCTTGTAAAAGAGGCTTCAGAGAGCTAGCTGGCCCTTTCATCTCTTCTGCCATGTGAGGACACATTGTTCATCTCTGTCATCCTTCTGCCTTCTGCCACATGAGGATGTAGCAACAAGGTACCATCTTAGAAGCAGAGAGCAAGAACTGGAGGTTGTTATGTTAAGTTAAATAAGCCAGACACAGAAAGACAAATATGCATGTTCTCACTCATAGGAGAGAGCTAAAGTAAGTTTACCTTGTGGAGGCAAAGAGTAGAATGGTGGTTACCAGAGGCTGGAGACAATAGGGAAGAATGAAAGGTAGGTTAATGATTAATGGATATCAACATACAGTTAGACAGAAGGAATAAGTTCTAGTATTTGGTAGCCCAGTAGGGTGACTATAGTTAATGACATATTGTGTATTTCAAAAATATCTAGAAGATTTGAAATGTTCCCAACACAAAGAAATAATAAGTGTTTAAGGTAATGGATATGCTAAACACCCTGATGCATGTATCACAATACCACATGTACCCCATAAATGTGTACAATTAGTATGTTAAAAAAGAAGAAGAAGAAGCAAAGAGCAAACTTTTACCAGACACCAAATCTGCCTGCACCATGATCTTGGACTTCCCAGACTCCAGAACTGTGAGAAATAAATTTATTTTGTTTATAAAGTACCCAGTCTAAGGTATTTTGTTATAGCTGCAGGAACAAGAACATATTCCCGGAGTGGGCACTGAAATAGCTATTGGAGAACTGAAAATTCAGCATTGGGATTTAAGAAGAATAGTTGGCAAAGGAGAGGGTGACGAGCCTGGAGATGGCCCCAGGGCTGCTGCCGTTGTTCAGATTTGCACTGGAATCAGACAGGAGGCAGGTCTGAGAGACCTCTTAGAGGCAGGGTCTTCAGGATCTGGCAGTTGGTTGAGTCAGTGTAGTAGAAGGGAGCAGAGATGATTCAGTCAAGCCTGTCCCACCTAAACCTCAAACTCAACCTCAAATAAAGTCACTGTGTTCTGCGCCAAGCCAGCTCTTCCTCTTACATCTCTTATTCATCTCTTAGTCACAGCGATGGAAAAGTTACATTGGCAAAAATAGAGAAGCTAGGAAAAGGAGTAGCTATAATGAGAGATTTATTTTAGTGACTGTTAGAACGTCCCTGGTGCGAATATGTTCTCTCACTTGCTGATCTGCAGGCTCCTGAAAGGCTGGGTGTAGATCCTGCATTCCATTGTGTGCCCCCCACCCCCACCCCCTGGCACCTAGCAGTCAGTTAACTAACAGACAATTTGGAGAGCCCTGCACGCTCCAGGAAAACAAGTAACTAGGCAGGCACTCGGCACTCAGAGGGGAGAGACCATTAGTGTCCCGGGGACTCTGTTTGTTTCCGATGTCACAGAGAGAGGGGCTAGGAGTGGCCTTTGTGGGGGAAGGAAAATAGGCTTTATCATCGGTGAGGAAGAGGAGGACTGCTAGAGACAAAGATAAAGGCAAGAATGACATCGGCTGCTCATGAGATAAGCCCAGCAACAGGTGCTTTTCATGTACTCTATGCTCAGCATATACTTAATAATTGATCAACTTGGCCGGGAGCAGTGGCTCACACCTGTAATCCCAGCATTTGGGGAGGCCAAGGAGAGTGGATCACGAGGTCAGGAGATCGAGACCAGCCTGGCCAACATACTGAAGCCCCAGCTCTACCACAAATACAAAAATTAGCCAGGTGTGGTGGCACATGCCTTCTAGTCCCAGCTACTTGGGAGGCTGAGGCAGGAGAATCACTTGAACCTGGCAGGTGGAGGCTGCAATGAGCCAAGGTCACGCCAGTGCATTCCAGCCTGGGCGACAGAATGAGACACTGTCTCAAAAAGAATAACAAAAAACAAAAACAAACAAAAATAATAGATCAACTTTAAAGTCTTGGCCAACTAAGAGATTTTTTTTTTTAAAGCGTTAAGATTTAAGGATAACTTCACTACCAATGCCACATTCAGAACATACTAAAAGTGTATTTTAGAAAGCAGAAGTGTAAGAAATGGTACACTGTTGTTAATGAGCTGTACTGATGAAAAGTGTCTATTTTATTATGTAAGGACTCGTGTGACAAATTCCTCATAAAAATTAGGTCTCAAAATAAATAAGTTTATCTCTCTGGTTTTCAGGTAATGAAAACTCTATAACTCATCTGCCATTTACTTATTTGTTCATTCATTTGAGTTCCTACAATAAGTCAGGCCTGTTCTAGCTACTGGTGATATAGCAGTGAACAAGATAAGCAAGGTCTCTCCTTTTATTAGCTTAGTTAGGAAAAAAGAATAAAAAAGGACAATAGACCAGGCATAGTGGTTCCTGCCTGTAATCCCAGCACTTTGGGAGGCCAACATGGGCAGATTGTTTGAGTTCAGGAGCTCAAGACCAGCCTGGGCAATAAAGCAAGACCCTCATCTCTTCAAAAAATATAAAGTTAAATATTTTGTATTTAATATCTATTTATATATAAATATTAGCTGGGCATGGTGGTGCACTTGTGGTCCCAGCTATTCAGGAAGCTGAGGTGGGAGAGTTACCTGAGCCCGGGAAGTCAAGGCTGCAGTGAGCTATGATCACGCCACTGAACTCCAGCCTGGGCTACAGAGCAAGACCCTGTCTCAAAAAAAAAAAGGAACAATTGCGAGATGTGACCTGAAGACAATACAATGGAGTCATGGAGAGGCCTCCCCAAGACAACACCATTTGAACAGAATGCCAGTCAATGAGCCAAGTGAAGATCTGGAACAAGTGTTCCAGGCAGAGGAAAGGGCTGTGCAAAAGGCCTGAGGCAGAGATTAGTTCAAGGAGCAAGAAAGTCTGAGGGTGGACTTCAGTGGGTGAGCAGGAGGGTGGGAGGAGAGGAACCTGAACACAGAGGTGAGGTAGAGGTTAGAGAGACTAGGGAGAGGCTTTTGTGGCAGCCCTGGAAGAAACAGCCCATTGAGATGAATGACTTAAATAATTTTAATTCTCCCAAGAGGCAGCAGAATGCTATGCAATACTACCTGTGGATAAGAGCAGAGACTGGAACAGACTGCCTGGCTCTACCACTAGTAAGCTGTGTGATCTTAGGCAGGTCACTCAATCTCTCTGTGTCTCAGTTTCCTCATCCATTAAATGAGAATAACAGCATCTACTTCATGGGACTGTTGTGAGATTACATTAATTAATACAGGGAAAATGCTTAGTGCAGCATCTGGCACACAGTAAACATTCTGTAGGGCTCCTAAGCATATTGATCTGTACTTTGATGTATTTATTTTGTCATGACTGCATGATTTTTTCATGGTATTTATATATCATTTTTACTCTAGTTATTGTATTTTTCAGTTGTATAATTTCCACTTGATTCTTTTGTATGACTTATATGACTTTGCTGAGGTTTTCCATTTTTTCATTTGTTTCAAGAGAATTCATAATTATTTGTTGGAGCAATTTTATAACGACTGCTTGAAAATCCTTGTCAGATAATTCAACATCTGATTCGCCTCAGTTTTGGCATCAGTTGATTGTCTGTTCTCATTCAAATGGTGGCTTGCCTGGTCTTTGGGATTATGAGTGAGTTTCCATTGTATCCTGGGAATTTTGGTTATGTTAGGAGACTCTTGATCCTATTTAAATCTTCTGTTTTAGACAGAAGGCAGTCTAGGTTTAGGTTTAGTGTGTAGGTTCTGGCCTACTTTTATGGGCTGTGTGTCCAATGCCAGCTCAGTTTCCTGAGCCTTTGCATGCTATTCTTGTCTGCTTCGTTCTTTTGGCACTGCTGAGACTTCTGATTAATCCCTACTGTTGCCACCTGCAGGGGCTCAACCCACTTCCACGGACCACTTTCTGTGGAGAGTGGGGAGATCCAGAGTGGCTGGGCCTGGGTCTCCTTATGCCCCTTGGTGTAAGGAGGGAGGCATCAGGTTCTGCCAGTGTTGTCATGGGGGAGCATGACCTGCCATTTCAGTGCTCCACACGTGGAATGGGCATTGAACTGACTCACGGCTTCACTACTGTGCATGCAGGTGGACAGTATGACCCTACATACACATACCCAGAGCACTGGCAGGCAGGCTGATCCTGATCCTGATCCCGCCTGCCAGTGCTCTGGGTGTGGGTGTATGGAGCGTGGAGGTCAGTCTACCAGAACTCTGAAGCTGCTACTGTGGGCAGATGGGTCACCAGTCCATGCCCTGGTTGTGGAAAGAGGGTTGCAGCCCCCTATTAGGTCTCCACTGGACTTCCCTTCCCTTTCCTAGTCCTTTGGCCAGAGTGCAGGCTTTTCTTGGGATTTTATGCCTACGCCTATTGACATAACAGACTGTGTTGCACATTTCTCCAGTGCTCAGTCCAGGGGTGCATGGAAGATAAAAAGAAAACCCAGGGAACCCACCACATTGTCATTTCTCTACTCCTGTCATCTCTACCCAGTCTACCTTCTTCTTTCCAGCTTTCGGAGCTCTTCTATCCTTGTCTGTAGAATAATTTCCGAATATTTAGTTGTATTAGAGGCAGGAAAGGAAGGTGAATCTACATCACCTTGTTCCCTGTACATGATTTGTAATACAAGCTACCACAGATACTTTTTGAAAACAAACCATATGTACATTAGGAACCAATATTACTAGTAAGTGGAATGCTTAATTATATGACTGTGCCTAATACTTCAAAATATGATCAGTTAAAATACAATGGTGGGGACTTCTGGTTGGGACAAGATGAACCTATTTCTCCATGCCCCTCCACACTAAGCACAACTGTAAACCCTGGAAATAATGCAAGAGGCAACCAAAGGAAAACTCCGAAAGGTGGTGATAAGAGAGTGAGCTGATTTGGGACCCAGGACTGTACAATCAGCACCGTAGCAGAGCATCTTGCATCCCCCGCCCTGCACCCTGAAACCCAGACTCAATGTTTCCCAAGCCTGACCTAGGAAGAGAAGGCAACCCAGGTAGATTCATTCTTCCTTCCTTGAGTTCTTCTAATAATATCAGGCAAAATAATTTTGGGGGTGGTTAATACAGAAAATACTCTCCTTCCTTCCTGGGTCTGAGACACCCCTTTTCTACCAAGAGATACTGAGGGTGTGAGCCGATCTGCCTAGAGAGACCCAGCTTCAACAAGCCTCTTGGTCCAGGAAGCCTCTTTGTTCTACAGCCTGACTGACACTTCCGCTCCCCAGAGGCAGCCAGGAGCATCAGTAGGAGGAGCACCTCCCTCATGGAGAGAAGTCCCAAAGTCTAGCCTGGGGAAACCCTTCTCCCTCCTCAGGTAGCACCGCAGGAACCAGTGGGAGCCCCAGAGGCACCAGATAAACCAAGCAGGCTGAAACAACACCACAAAGGCTCTGAAAATTAAGCTTTTGAAAACGAAAAAAAAAAAACACAGAAAAAAAAAAAACCCTGGAAGCAGGCAGAAAAATAACACATTACCTGTAACAGTAATTTGAATGGCAACATATTTATCATTGAAACCACCAAGAAAGCCAGAAGGAAGTGGCATGAAAAGTTTCAAAGGCTGAGATAAGAACTGTCAACCACAATTTCTACATCCAGCAAATTTATTTTCAGGAATGAAAGGGAAATAAAAATATTCCCAGGCAAAGAAAAACCAAAAGAATTTGCCACTAGCTGACTCACCCTTAGAGATCAGCTAAAGAAAGTTTTTCAAAGAGAAAGGAAATGATAATAGAAGGAATGTTGGAGTATCAGAAGAGAAAAAACAATGGGAAGAGCAGAAATATGGGATACATACAATACACTGTCCTTTGCGTCACAAGTTCTATGAATCATACTTGATGAAACAAAAATTAGGCCTCCATCTGGTACTTGAGACAATGATACTTAAAAGTGGAGAAGGTAAAGAGGCCTAAATGGAAAAAAAGATTTCCACACCTCACTCAAAGTGATGAAACATCACCAACAACAGACTGTGGTAAGTCAAACGTGTCTGTTGTAATACTCATGTGACCACCATGAGAACTATACCAAGAGATGTACTCAAAAACACTACAATTAAATCAAGATAGAGTCCTCAATGCTATTTAATCCTCAGAAAGCCAAGAAAAGAGAAATAGAAGAATAAGAACCAAAGGAAACAAATAGAAAACAAGTAATAAAATGGTAGACTTAAGTGCTAACATACCAAGAATTACCTTAAATGTAAATTATCTTAGATAATCAGTCAAAAGACAAGACTGGTGGAGTGAATTTAAAAAGAAAAAAATGACTCAAGTATATACTGTTGCCAAGAAACTCACTTCAAATTCAGTGACATAGGCAAGTTGAAAGTAAATGGATGGAAAAGATGTAACATGCAAACATTAATCCACAGATAGCAGGAGTGGCTATGTTCATATCCAATAAAGTAGACTTCAGAGCAAAGAAAATTACTAGGGACAAAAAGGGACTGGCTTAGTCTATTTTCTGTTGCTTATAACAGAATACCTGAAACTAGGTAATTTATAAGGAAAATGAATTTATTTCTTACAGTTATGCAGGCTGGGAAGTCTAAGTTCAAGGGACCACATTGGTGAGGGCCATCTTGCTGACAGGGCCCTCTGCAGAGTCCTGAGGTGGCCCAGTACATCACATGGCAAGGGGGCTGAGTGTGCTGGCTTAGGTCTCTTCCTCTTTTACAAAGACCAGTCTCATTCCCATGATAACCCATTAATCCATGAATCCATGAATTCTTAAGGGCAGGGCCCTCAAGACTGAATCACCTACCTCTTAAAGCCCTCACCTCTCAATATTGCCACATTGAGGATTAAATTTCAACATGAGGGCTGGGCGTGGTGGCTCACGCCTGTAATCCCAGCACTTTGGGAGCCCGAGGTGGGCGAATCACGAGGTCAGAAGATCGAGACCATCCTGGCTATCACGGTAAAACCCCGCCTCAACTAAAAATACAAAAACAAAATTAGCCGGGCGTGGTGGCAGGCGCCTGTAGTCCCAGCTACTCGGGAGGCTGAGGCAGGAAAATGGCATGAACCTGGGAGGCAGACCTTGCAGTGAGCCAAGATCGCGCCACTGCACTCCAGCCTGGGCGACAGAGCGAGACTCTGTCTCAAAAAAAAATTTCAACATGAGTTTCAGAGGGGACAAATATTCAAACCATAACAAGGACCTTATATAATGATAAAAGGATCAATCCACCAGGAAGACATAACCATCCTAAATGTGTGCACACTGAACAATCAAACTGCCCTTTCTTTTTCTTGAGTAATGCTGGAGCTATACTTCAGTGAATTCAGGTTATTCTAGCAAATCTCACCACTGCGCTAGGGATTTCCAAGACCACCTGCACTTGCAGAGATCCAGTAGAAAGACTCACAGGACTTAGCATGTAATTGTACGCATGGCTAAGATTTATGACAGTGACACAGTAAAGATACCCGGGATCATGATGGAAAAAGAGGCAGAGCCTGGTGGAACCCTTGTGAGGCTTCCTGTGTGCTCTCCCCTCCCCCATGAGGGATCATACAAAGTTCACTGCTCCTCCAGCAATGAAATGCAGCAACATGTGTTTGAGGTTTCTGCCCAGGGAAGCCCATTAGAGACTCGGCACCTAAAGTTTTTATTGAAAGCTGGTCACATAAGCACCCTCTGTCTAGCACATGCCAACATTATAGACTCCTAAAAGGAAAGCAGGTGTTCAGCATAAACCATATTGTTTGTACAGTCTAGGCACAGGGAACGACTCTTATCAGTTAATGGTTGACTGGGAACACTCCAAGAGCCAAGTTCCCAGACCCTAGCCAAGGGCCAAACTTGGCAGCAGAGCTTTCTACGACAGCAGTCTCAGGCCTGCGGTGTTATCTCTTTTCTACACAGCTGCATAATAACCCTGTGGATATGCTTTAAAAAAAAATTGACTTGGACTCTTTAAATGGGTGAATTGTATGGTATATGAATTATCTCTCAATAAGATTTTTTTTTTAATCCCAGCAAGATTTTCTCGTAGACATAGACAAACCTCTTCTAAAAAGTTATATAGAAAAGCAAATTGCTCAAACAAACTTGACGAAAAGGAATAAAATGGGAGGAGAACACTCTCCCTTATATTAAGGCTCACCATATAGCCACAGCAATCAGGATGGTGTGGTATTGGTGGTGGCATGGACACAGAGTGATCTGTGTGATCACTGGAACTGAGTGGAGGATACAGAAGTAGATCCGCTCGGCTGCGCGCGGTGGCTCACACCTGTAATCCTAGCATTTCGGGAGGTCGACAGGAGAATCACTTGAACCCAGGAGGTAGAGGTTGCAGTAAGCTGAGATTGTGCCATTGAATTCCAGCCTGGGTGACAAAAGTGAAACTCCATCTCAAAAAAAAAAAAAAACTACTCAAATATGTTCCACTGATTTTTGACAAAGGTACAAAATTAATTCCATGAAAGGGGCTGCTTTTCAACAAATGGTGCTGGAACAATTAGAAAACCACAGGCAAAAAAAAAAAAAAGAACCTCAATCTAATCTTCATAATGCATATGAAAATTAAGTCAAAATGGATCGTAGACTGAAATTTAAAACATAATATTAAACTTAAAAACCTTGGACAAAATCATTGGGACTTGCACACAAAAAGTTCTCAGACCAGGCACCAGAAGTATGATCCATAAAAAGAAAATGTAAAGTTGGACCACATCAAAATCAAAACTTTTGCTCTCAGAAAGCCCATGTGAAGAGGAGGGAAAGACAAGCTACAAACGGGAAGAAAACATTTGCAAACCACATAACTGACCAAGGACTAGTATCTAGAATATAGAAAGAAGGCTCAAAACTCAACAGTAAAAGAAACAAACAATCCAATTAGAAAATGGACAAAAGACATAAACATATGATAAAGCAATTGTAAATAAGCACATGAAGGGACACTCAGTCCATTAGTCACTGTGGAAATAAAAATTAAAACCACAATGAGGCCGGGCGTGGTGGCTCACACCTGTAATCCCAGAACTTTGGGAGACCGAGGCAGGCGGATCACCTGAGGTCAGGAGTTCAAGACCAGCCTGACCAACATGGTGAAACCCTGTCTCTACTAAAAATACAAAAAATTAGCCGGGCATGGTGGCAGGCGCATGTAATCCCAGCTGCTCTGGAGGCTGAGCCAGGAGAATCGCTTGAATCCAGGAGGCGGAGGTTGCAGTGAGCCAAGATTGCGCCGTTGCACTCCAACCTGGGCAACAAGAGCGAAACTCCATCTCAAAAAGAAATAAATAAATAAAACATAAAACCACAATGAGATATCACTACTCACCTACCAGATTGACTAAAATAAAAAATAGTGACAGCACCCAACGCCAGCAAGGATGTAGAGAAGCTAGGTCACTCACACAATGGGAAGGTAAAATGGTCTAGCCACTCTGAAATACAATTTGGCAGTTTCTTATTAAACCAAATGTACAATTTACCACCCAAACCAGCAACTGCACCTTGGGCATTTATTCCAGAGGCATGAGAACTTATATCCACACAGAAACTTGCATACAAACATTCATAGCAAGTTTATGTGTAATAGCCCAAAACTGGAATCAGCCTAGATGTCCTTCAATAGGTGACTGTAAATAAACTATGATCCATCCATACTGTGGAACACTACTCAATAATAAAGAGGAATAAACTATTATTTGGAAGCAATCTAAGTGTCCATCAACTGATGAATGGATAAAGAAAATGTACATATACACAGTGGAGCTCTAAAATGGAATGGGATCCTGTCATTTGCAGCAACATAAATAATGAATAAGATCTAATAACCACTTAGCACAACAGGTGACGATAGTCAATAATAATTTAATTGTATATTAAAAAATAAAAATATAATGGTATTGTTTGTAACACAAAGGATAAATGCTTGAAGTGACGGATACCCCATTTATTCCGATGTGATTATTACACATTGCCTATATCAAAATATCTCATGAACCCCATAAATATATACACCTACTATGTACCCACAAAAATTAAAAATTGAAAAAAAGAGAGGAACAAACTGTTGACACACAACTTGAATGAATCTCCAGGGAATTTTGCTGAGTGGAAAAAACTCCAATCCAAAAAGTTATATAGCATATGAGTCCATTTATAAAATATTTTGAAATGACGTAGGGGTGGGGGAAGCAAGAGATGAATGTGGTTGTTTGTGGTGGTGGATACATGAACCTGCACAGGTGATATAATTGTGTAGAAATAAATATACACACAAATGAGTTTAAGTAAAACTTGGAAAATTTAAGATCAGCGGAGTGTATCAATGTCAGTATCTGAGTTGTGATATTATACCACAGTTTTTGCAAAATGTAACCATCGGGGGAAACTAAACAGGGTGTAAAAGAGATCTCTCTGAATTATTTCTTTCTTTCCTTCCCTCTTTCTTTTCTCTTCCTTTCTCTTTTTTTCTTTTCTTTTTTTGGAAACATCTGTCACCTAGGCTGGAGTGTGGTCACGTGGCATGATCACGGCTCACTACAGCCTTGACCGCCTGGACTCAAGTGATCCTCCCGCCTCAGCCTCCTGAGTAGCTGAGATCACAGGCAGGCACCATCATACCTGGCTATTTTTTTGTTTTTTTTGTAGAGACAGGTCTTGCTGTCTTGCCCATGGTGGTCTTGAACTCCTGGCCTCAAGGAATCCTCCTGCCTCAGTCTCCCAAGTAGCTGGCGACAGTTGGGAGCCACTGCACTTGGCTAATTATTTTTATTTTTTTTGTAAGTGACGGGTCTTACTATGTTGCCCAGGCTGGGCAACTCCTGGGCTCAAGCGATGCTCCTGCCTCAACCTCCCAAAGTGCTGAGATTACAGGTGTGAGCCACTGCACCCAGCCTGAATTATTTCTTACAACTGCATGTTAATCTACAATTATCATAAGAATTTCAATTAAAAATAATAAATCAAGCAGAATCCTATAATTCAGGAAAAGACATCATGGCAGGCCCCATGAAGTATCCCCACAGCCCTTTCCTGCCCATTTCTTGGGGGGTCCGGGGTCTCAGAGTTTCTTCCGCTGACACCCATTCTCTCTCTCACGGTTGGAGTGTGACTCCTTCCTTTCTTTCAAAGCCCTCTCCTGGCATTTTCATCTGTGCACACGGTTGCTTTTTATCTGGACACACAGGCATCGTTGCCTTTAACAGAACCAGAGCAGGGCTCCTTAGCAGAGGGAGGTCAGCAGCCAGCAGAGGACCAGAGCGCTGCCCACCTGGAGGTGGTCAGTCCCCATGGTGTGCAGCTGTGTGTGCTCAGGGTGCGTTCTCACACACGGCTTTTACGAATGCGATCTCTATTGTGTTTAAAACCCAGAAGCGAGCCCTCTAGCAAACCTACGATGAGTATGTTGGTCTTTCCCCAATGTTTTATGCCTGGGTGAAGCAGCCATTTCTCTATGTGTGCAGCAATTGAGGAGTGATTAACAAAAACTCTCCTACTAATATTTGCCTAAGGGAGGAAGTGGAATTTCATTTTGGTTGGGGGTGAGGGTGGTTAAAAAGAGCACATCTTGCTAGGACCATCTTAGAGCAGAACATACAAGCTCTCCCAAATCAGTTCTCAGAGTCCCTGAGCTGTGCACAGGCTGTTCAAGGGCATCTCATTTGTCTTTATCTCTTCTTTCTGGACCTCGTGTTAAGGAAAGAAATGGAAACACCAATAAAAGCATCGTCGTAGAGAGATTTGGCCATGAACCAGGATTGTAGCAAAGGAGTGACTTCTCTCACTACCACCAAGTACTCCAAAGAAGCATAGAATCTAATTAAAATAAATGTAGTCTCAAGATAAGCCCCTATTTCCTCCCTATTGCTTCCATATTGCCCCCTAAGCCCCGTAAGTTTAGAAATTCTGATTCCCGGGTCCCTGAACCTGCACATCCGGCTCCTCCCTCCACACCCCTGTGCTGGGGAGGGGAGAAGAGGGTGCCCACAGATGCAGCAGGGGGGTCGTGACAGAGCCGGGAACCAGGGCGCTGGTGGTCCACGTAAGTGGACACCTGGAGAGGTGGCTGAGCAGCGGGTGGGGGCGTTCGTTTTCACTAGGGTGGGATGGGGACTGTGGTGAATCGTGCTGAAAAATGCAGAAGCAGCATCCGTCCTCACCAAGGAGAGACCAAGGTTTGATTTTTAAAACAAATGAACAGCTTGAGGCTATTTGTTTAAATGAAAATGACCATAAATGTGCAATGTGTGCCATACGAACAAGACCACCTCACAAAGTCCAGCACATTCCCCCTCCCTTTCTGCTCCCCTATCAGGGCAGAATGGCCTCCCCAGATTCCAATCCCGTTTAGTTGGCAACCAGATTGAGGCTTGGACCTGGGTATAACTGCTGACTCAGAAATTCATGGAAGAATCCAGGCCAAAGTATAAAATACTTTATTATTGTCTAGGGGAGCGGGGGAGTGGAGCATGTGTGTGTGTGTGTGTGTGTGTGTATGCACATGTGTATGTGTGTGTACGTGTGTCTATGTGCGTGTATTATCCGCCGGCTCCCTGTGAACCCGCTCGCCCCCAGCAAGCACATCTGGAGAAACAGCTCTGTGTAATTAACCTTTATTCTCTACCTCAGGCAAAATCCCTGGGTTTTGTTTCAAGGATAAATTTGTTGTCATTTTCCAAGCATGAATCCCCATTCTATGTCATGTAAAGTCTGCAATCAGCCATTGGGAGGCTCAAGTTTCCCTTTGGGATATGTGGAAACTAAGCCTCGCCCTCATTCCTCCCGAAACACACACGCTTTCCTCTCTCACCATGTCAGCTTTTTCAACTCGGCTTATTAAAGGCCTTTAAAAAGCTTCTGAAACTGTGCCTTCAACACGCCATGCCTTTGTTCTTCTACTCCTTTGTTCTTTTGCCAGCCATGAGCTCAGGGGGCTGCCTGGCGGGCCTGAGCCTGGGGAATGCAGGGCCGCCGGTCCACAGCGGCTGTGCAGACGCGGCGGAGTAGAAGAGGGAGAGGTTCCTCTTCCAGGCTGCACCGCGCTGGGGGCGAGCGGGTTCACAGGGAGCCGGCGGCGGTGGTACCACAGCCTGGTGATGTCAGACACCAGCGGTTCTTTCAGAGGGATCTCTCCAGCCCCAAGCAGGAGCCTGTTTTCCTTCTGTGTGTGCAGCCAAGGCCCCTGGAGGGGCTGAGAGTCAGGGCTGAGTCTTCCTGGGGCCAGGGCCCTCCGCAAGGCCTCCGATGAGCCCCAGAGGGCCTCCCTCTCAGGTACTAATAAGGTGTCCAAGTTGCAACCCGCTTTTTGGCCTTGTCCACCCTATGGTTTTCAAGGCTGGTTAGAACTTGCTAATACTAAAAAATATGTATTACCTGGTTGTCTGGCCGCTTAAAATACATGTGTGGAGAATAACAGCCTAGACTGCACCCTTAGTTGCTTGGGAAAGGTTTTAAAAGGAGGTACCGCTCCGAATACCTCTCACATCGGGAACTGTATCATTTTGTTGCTCACTTGCCCATCTCCAACAGACAGACGCCCGTGCAATGCAACGTGTTATTTGCTGTCTGCCAGTGAAGCTTGACCCCCAGTGGCTGAGTTTTGCCTCAAGAAGGTGAAAGTGGATGTCTTATACTTCCCGCACTTCCACAGGTCTCCCCCTCGGTCATCATTTTGCAATTAAGCTGTTCATAAAATCGAATGGGTCAGGATACAGTTAAGTAATATAACAATAATGGCCCCAATGCAGAAAACAACTAAACCACAACACACAGAAGACCAGATTTTAAAGAAAGATTGTTCTTGTTAATTTTCAGTTTCAAAAAAGTGATATCTTACTTTTTGCTTCTTGTGTGCATTATTTTTTTTTGTCACACACGTGATTTCATCTTAAAAGACAGAATCATAGAATAGGTAATATTCTACTCTGAAGTCAGAGCGAGGTCTCCAGCTCTGTGAATTCTGTTTGTCCTTCTTCATCTGCAAGTTGGGGATAATTATTACCTACCTTCCTAACAGGTGTTCATGAGAACTAGAGTAAAACAAGTAAAACATTTAGGATGAGTAAGTGCTGAGTGTATTTTAATGATTAATATTATTAGTATAATCAAAATTATATTAGTTTTTCAAAATTATAATGACATATGTCTCAATGTAAATATATATTTACTATTTTAACATACGTAAAAATATTCATCAAGTCAAAGATATCTTCTCTTAATCAAAACCAAAATAATTACTTCATGTGCTTTGAGGAAGAGTTACGATGAGAGCCTTTAATGATTGGAAGATGAAGCGCCTTTGCTCTGAAATCTGACACGGAACAAGTATGGTACGTGAATTAGGTTTTATTACATTTTTATCCTCTTACCTTTGTAATTGCTTCAAGTTGTTTCACCACTGTTTAGAGTGATTTGCGAGGGCAAGTTATGATGCCAAAATGATGTCAATGAAAGTCTGGACTAATGACAAATGATGTCAAAACCTGAGAATGTAAATGCAAATTGTAGTTAGACTAAAAAAAGTTAATGCCAAAAAGCATATTAAGCTAACACTACATTTGAAAGACATTATGGGAAAAATTAAAGAAACAAGATGAGTTATGTGCTATATAATTGTGTCTCAGTCCTCTCTATGCCTGACTTTTTTTTAGACAAATTGATCATAAAAATTAAAGTAAAACGTGGTTCTCGGTCTGTGTCTTCACTGTACTGAGTGAAGTGGACAATTTGCTGGTGCCCAGAAGAAACCAGACCCTCCTCCATTGTCGCTGCATGAAGCCCAGAAGGAACCTTCAGACCATTGTGTAAGACCTGGGGCACCTCTGAGTCCCCGTGTTCCAGTGAGAGCTGGAAAAGGTCTTGGGGGGGGTCACCAAATCCCAATCCTTCCATTGACAGGGTGCAAAATTGAGGCCCTGGAGCTTCATGTGATTTGCTTAAAGCAATATAGCCAGCTAGCTGCAGAGCTGAACAAGGAGGCCCTTTCCATTGGCCCTTTCCATTGTGCTGCAGGAATTCTCAGCCCTCCTCCCTCCCTGGTCTTCCCCATCTGGGCTCTTCTCCCTCCATCCCCAGCTGACTCCGCCCTTCCCTCCAGTGGTTTAAATCCTAACATCCTAGGCAGGGGTTGGCTTGGGCCCCCGAGGAGCAGTCACTAATCCGGGCAGCTCCCAAGGCATGCAAATGACCCGAGGACGGACTCGCCTGGGAGTCACTCCTGTGTCACGATCTGCCTTGTGCTCTGTTTTTTTCTTTTCTCTAACTCAGTGATTTGGCATTGCTAAAGCATCACAGGCCTCGGAGAGCAAGTGGAGAAGATGCCTTTTGGACTGGAAGCCCTTCCTTCACAACAAGGCCAGCTCTGGATGTTGTGTGTGGTTTCCTTGGCGCTGTATTTTAGCAATGACTGCTTTTGATCACAGCCTGATAAATGTCCAACGGCCTGACTCAGAGCCACACTCTGGAAATGACGCAGGGGGCAGTGAGCCCAAAGACACAAAGCTGTCCCGGTGGGCACTCAGGGCTTCTGTCTGAAACGGCCACCTCCAGGCCTGCTCTGGCCTCACGCTCCCTGCACCTGCTGTTGGGTGGTGACCCCATATGGGGAACTGCACCCTGGTGGAGCACTGGTCTACCACAACCTCCCTCTCTAGCCTAGTCCAGCCTTGCCTGCCAGGTGAAAGCCCGGCAATGCCTGCAGTGTTCGCTCCTCTGAATCTGCCAGACCCTCAGGGTGCTGGTGACCTGAACTTGGACCCTCATGAATCCCCACTTGCTGGTCTCCAGCAACTCTGCTCACCTGCCTTGTAGCCCAACTATGTTATTGCCTCCTAATCCCCCTGACACTTGAATATTTTTGTGGTTCTTCGTTTGCAGAGGCCTCAGAAACTAGGTGATTTTAGAAAATAAATATGATCTCATTAAACCTACATGTTGACCCGTGTTGTGAGCCAGTCTCTTAAATTAGGGCATTCCAGAAGTGGAAAGAGACAGCCTTGCCATTCCTTTGAAAAAATGAATGTCTTTGTCCGGCCAGGTAGAGATGGGGACTTTTTCTTAGATGACCCCGTCTCTTCATGAGGTTGAAATATTTTCTCTTTCCCACCATTAGGTTAATACATAAAGTCTCCCAATTAAATGCTAAAAAGTAACATAGCTCTCCCAGTGAGGATTCCTGCTATACACGGGCCCCTACATGGCAGGCACGTCACTTGTCACTTCAGCCTTCCCTATAAACATGAGGAGGGTGATGCCACCTTCCTTTCGATTGCTGTTGAATTAAGCCCATATTCTGCATTGAACAGAGGCAGAAACTTGGGAGTATCATTTAGGAACTCAGAATAATTGAGAACATTACTCAGTCGTAATGAGCATTACTCATTAGTCCAAAGCTCCCAGAGTCAGGGTGGAGGGAGAGGGATGAGTGATAAAGTTGAGAGTTTTCCTTGTCATTCCTTTAAGTCTGAAACCAGACATTCTAGCTTTGAAATATCTGTTTCTGCGTATCTATAGGAATGCCCTATGAGGATCAATGTCACCATTCAAAATTGTTTAATAAGCTATCCTTATATGGTGATGTGATGAACACCGACCAGATCAGGCTAACTGATCACAAATGCAGCTCTCCTGAGCTCATCAAGCTGCCAATTGACAGAGATGTGCACTGTTGGACTAACAAGAGAATAGGATGGCTCCCTGATTTACGTTTTCCTAGCACCCAACACTTCAGCTGTCATAACCCTCACTCAACATCCCTGTGATTAGTGATTATTTGTGTGACATTTTTCCTCCCCAATAGGCTATAACCTCTGTGAAAACAGACCTTGTCTCCCTGGATCACAGCTATATCCACCAAGGCCTGGCACAATGCCTGACATTCAGTAGGCACTGATGAATGAATGAGAGATGCATTGATGATGGATGGATGGATGGATGAATGGATGGATGGATGGATGGATGGATGGATGGATGGATGGTTGGATGGATGGATGGATGAATGAATGGATGGATGGAGCTCAGTGTATTCATGTTGTGGTCTTGCATTCATTTTCCAAAGAAAATGTATTAGGAGTAGCATGCTGACACAACGTGGAATTGGGGAGAAATTGCCCTTCCTCCAATTTAGTTGAAGAAAGTCTCACAAGTAATTTTTAGACATCTCTAAAGAGGGATGACCATATTTTGCTGATTAAATTTCTTTTCTATGAGCCCTTTATTTAGTGAAATTTCACTTTTGATATTTTCTTCTGTCTTATTTCATTCTAGTCTTTATTCTAAGTTTGATATATTATTTGTTGTTTTTGTTGCTGTAATGTCCCAGAATCTGTGGCAATGGGCTGTTTATAAATTTTACCTGAAGAAACTGCATAATTGTCACACCTACCCAAGATATCACTGAGATATGATGCATTCTCTTGGGCTGTCATAACAAAATACCACCGACTGGGTGGCTTAAGCAACAGAAATTTATTTTCTCACGGTTCTGGAGGCTAGAGGTCCAAGACCAAGGTACCCCAAAATTTGGTTTCTGGTGAGGGCTATCTTCCTGGCTTGCAGTCAGCCACCTTCTCGCTGTGTGTTCACATGTTCTTTTCTTTGTTCACATGGAGAGAGAGAGAAAGAGAGCAAGTTCTCTGGTGTCTTCTTATAAGGACACCAGTCCTGGATTGGATTAAGGCCCTATTCTTATGACCTCATTTAACCTTAATTATCTCCTTAAAGATCTTATTTACAAATACAGTCACATAGAGGGCTAGGGCTTCAACATAGGAATTTGAGGAGAAGGCAACTCAGTCCATAACACATGACAAATGAAATTCCTAAGACACTCCAAATTCTTTGCCTTTGGCTCCTCTAGTGTTGCCCATCACCCTATGTGCATGTGCAGGGCTTATCCATATACCCCTTCAGGTTGAACAGATGCTGTGTCCTGCAGCCACTGGAAAGTCACGGCAAAATTTATATTTTGATAACAACTCTTATTAAAAGATGAAGAGTGCCTTTCTAGTGGGTTTGTGTCCAGACCCTGAATCTATGTGCCCTGTTTTGAAATAGAACATTATGTGGAAACATTTATCAGATGGGTATCAAGCATTCTGCCCAGTTTTCTATGACTTGGTTTGGAGAATGGACTGACCCAAACCTTCAGAAGAGAGCTCCTGGGGCTTTCAAGAGGCTGGGGAGGACACAGAACCATCCTATTTGGAAGGAAAGCCATTTTCCTCTACCTCCCCTCTGACTCCTACCTCCTCCCAGGTCCTCCTTACCTGGACGACCATTGCCCGGCTTCCAGAAGCATAGCAAGAGGCTGCTGGCTTCCTCTTCTCTTTTTTATGTTCAGGTAGAGCTGAAACCATCAGGCATGAGGATGTGTGTTGACTTGGAGTGGGCGGACCCACCAAAGTCATGTCTGCCCTTGGCTCAGCCATAACTCTGGGGCTGAGTGACGGGGAAGTAGGAGGAGACACCACCACCTCTGGCATCTTGAGAATGGACATTCCCTGGTGCAAGTGAACTGGGCTCACAGCTTCTCGAATGCCCATGATTAAAGAAAAAATGCACCGTACTGCGTAGATAGGACCAAGTCTGTTTTCCATTATGTATAAACTTCTCCATTATCTTATATGAATCCAAGAGGCATGGTGAAATGAAATTTATATCTCTATTATTAATTATCATTTTCTTTGTTCTGTAAAGGTGTTCTTCTACATCCATCAACTCAGAGGATATTATCATTTCTGTATCGATCATTTAAAATGCACCAAAATAAAAAAGTAATAAGAATTCACGTTCATGATGATTTTTCTTTTCCCACAGGAGCGAATTCTACCTATGACAATATCATATTCTTGCTTCTGAAAGGAATAAACCTTTAAAAATAAATGTGTGGTTGTCCCAGTTACAGAAATGGATTTTTTAAAGCCCCAAGCTTGTGATCATTATCATTTGTGGATAGAAACATGGCAGAGAGTTTTTCAACAAAAGTTTTACCCCTAAACAAATAACCTTGCTGCAAAAGAAACTTCGTGCTTCTGCTCAGAGACAGGTGTCTTGCTAAAATTACTTCTCTGTTTTCTGTTCCTTCACAGTGGAGATGCCATTGCCTTTGAAAAATCTACTAATTATAACAGCATTATCCAACAAGAAGCAACAGTGAGTGTTAATCAAATAGATTTACTATAATAGACCCAGACCTAGCAATACCAGTGATTGCTTAATTCGATCTAGCTATTCTTCTGTGTGTAATGTTCTTACTCTAGGTAGCCCCTAACCATTCACCCATCTGACCATGAACGTTCAGTGCCCACCACTTTCCACATGCTGTGCCAAGACAGACATAGTCTCTGTCCTTAAGGAACCTACTGTTTGGCTGCACATCCCCTGCTTAACTGTGTTTCTTCAGCTAAAATTAAAAAGGATATATAGGCTGTTGGCAATAAATGTGTCTGAAGTGTCTCCCTATTACAGTTACAGCTCTTTGAATTAGGACACCAGGACTGTGAATAACTAATGTATGACATCATGAGTTGATTTTATTTTAGTGGGCCAAAACGATATGATAGTACTTGGATACTGCCTTAGTGCGAGCTGCAAATTACCATTGACAGGATGGCTTCAACAACAAACATTTATTTCTCACAGTTCCAGAGGCTGGAAGTCCCAGGTGTCAGCGTGGCCAGGTTATGGGAGGGCCCTCTTTCAGGTTGCAGACAACTCCTCATTGTGTCTCACGTGGTGGAAAGAGAGGGAGCAAGCACTAATCTCATTCATGAGACCTCCACTTTCATGACCTAATTACCTCCCAGAGGCCCCACCTCCAAATACCATAACGTTGGGATTAGAGGTTTATTGTTGCTGTTGTTGTTGTTGTTGTTTTGAGATGGAATCTTGTTCTGTTGCCCAGGCTGGTTCAAGCAATTCTCCTGCCTCAGCCTCCCAAGTAGTTGGGATTACAGGCGCCCACAACCACGCTGGCTAATTTTTGTATTTTTTGTAGAGACAGGGTTTCACCAAGTTGGCCAGACTGGTCTCGAACTCCTGACCCCAAGCCATCTGCCCCCCTTGGCCTCCCAAATGCTGGGATTACAGGAGTGAGCCACCATGCTCAGCCGGGATTAGGGTTTTAACATATGACCTGGGGGGGGTAGCGGAATACCAACATTCTGTCCATAACAAATACTGTCTTGTTGACAAGTGTCATTGAACAGATAACCTTTTATAAACGTGTTTAGTGACCAGCCTTCTTGAGGGCTGAATGGGTTGTGAAAGAACAGCTAAAAACAGACAAAGTCCCTCTACTTAAGTAGGACACAGTTTTGTAGTTGGGAAGCTAAGATAGAAGTGGAACAATGGGTACCATGTCGAGTGGGCAGTGCAGGCCATGGGTGGTTTGGGAACTCCAAATTGGGGGTGGGGGAGAGGGGCTATGGGAGGCAAGAGTGATTAGAGAGGGCTGCACTGAAGAGTGCGGTTCCTACTGTTGTTGTGACAAATTAGCACAGTCAGTGACTTAAAACAACACAAATTTGTTATCATACAGCCCTGGAAGTGATAATTTCAACACCATTCTTACCAGACTAAGATCAACATGTTGGCAGAGCCGTGTTCCTTCTGGACATTCTAGGGAAGAATCCATTCCTTCCCTTTTCCAGCTTCTAGAGGTCACTCCCATTCCTTGGCTCATGGCCTCCGCCCCATCTTCAAAGCCAGCAAAGGCAGGCCAGATCCTTCTCACACTGCAGTCTCTCTGGCTCCCTGCACCTGGGAAAGGTGGCCCTTTCTACAGCACCTTTGTGATGACATGAGGCCACTTGGATAAGGCAGGAAAACCTCCCATCTCAAGGTTCTTAACCTTAATCACATCTGCAAGGTCCCTTTGCCATGCAAGGGAATAGGTTCCAGGGATTAGGATGTGGACATTTTTGGGGTGGAGGGGCCTGATTCTGCCTGTCATATTATCCTTGAGCTAGTCCTGGAGGGAGTTGCTGGCTCCTCTCTTAGGAGGGTGTTCATTTTGAGGGTGTAGCCTGCATTGGAGCCGGGAGGTGATGACAAATGTGTGTGAAACCCAGCGTGCATATGCTGGGGAGCAGCGCACTGGGCAGGGTAGGTGGAGAGGACCAGAGGGCACAGAGCTTGTCGATGCTAGGCAGAGAATTCGGATTTGACCCAGGAGACCGTGGGGCACCATCAAGGCATCTTCAGAAGGAGAGTAACAGGATACATTTGCTTTGGGGGGTGATAATTCTGGGAACAGTGTCTTCAAGGATGCAGGAAGGATCAAAGGCATTCAGGAGAATTGATGGAGTAACCCAGGGGAGGCAGATGGTGCCTGATGGAGCAGGTGATGGTGGGAAGGTGTCACACATCGGACTCCCAGGGACTGACACCTAGTGCACGCTCACTGAAGAACGAGTAGATGAATGGTAGCATGTAACGCCAATGACATTTCTTGGGTCTATCGAAAATCTCAAACTGCATTTAATATACCTAAAGAATCCATGTAGAATTTCTCATTTTTTTCTTTGTCATTTTTTAGATATAGCTTTTGTTTATACATATTTGTCATTATGCAGTATTTATTTATTTATTTATTTTTATTTTTTAGAGACAAGGTCTTGCTCTGTTGCCCAGGCTGGAGTGCAGTGGCATGATCACAGCTCACTGGAGCCTCCAACTTCTAGGCTTAAGCCGTCCTCTCACCTCAGCCTCCTGAGTAGCTAGGGCTACAGGTGTATGTCACCATGCCCAGAAATTTTTTTTTTAAATTTTTTGTAGAGACAGGCTGTTACTATGTTGCCCATGCTGGTCATGAACTCCTGGCCCCAGGCAATCCTCCTGCCTCAGCCTCCAAAAATTCTGGGATTACAAGCATGAGCCACCACACTCAGCACAGTTATTATTTAAAAGTTGGTGGATTTTTAAAGCCTGATATATAATAGATGTATATATTTTCTGGATACATGTGGTATTTCGATACATTTCTATACTGTGTAAAGATCAAATCAGTATAATTGGGATACCTATTGCCTTAAACAGGTATCTTTTCTTTATCTGGAGGCAGCCAAATGATTCGTGTTTGGGTATTTGAAAATATCAAATAGATTTTTGTGAACTATAGTCACTCTACTGATTGATCAAACCCTAGGTCTCATTTCTTCTGACTGTCTGTTTGTACCCATTGATCAACTTCTCTCCATCCCCCTCTTTGCTTTGCTGAATTATTGTTTCTGCACTGGGATTCCTCAGCATGCTTCCTGAGTGCCTTCTGCTGTAGAGTCTCCTGCGGGGATCCACACTTTAGTGGTCTGTACTCTACTTTTACTTTAGATTTCTGGTTGTTTATGTTGTAAAGGAATATTTCAATTTATGATTTTAAAAATATTGTTTGTGAAAGAACAATTCTTTTCACAGTTTTTAATGAAAGGATTATACCTATAAGTAATGTCTATGGAGGAAGAGACCTCAGGGAATTGACTTCAGGAAATCATGAATTTGCTCTTTATTATGTTGTGTAATAAAACACTTTTATATTCTCCTTGTAATTGTTTCTTGAATATTTTAACAGTACATTGTCAGATGTTTTCTTCTGAACAGGCGAAACTGTGTTGTATGTGCCATGGTGAAATGTAGAGATTTCTGTAGCATTCGACAAAGAACTGTCTGCCTAAAGCTGCAGTTCTCAACATGGGCATGCAGAAGGCTCAGTAGGGAAGATGGTTATACATCTAGAGTTCTTGTCTCATCAGATTCACTAGAGGCCTAGGAACATGGACCTCAAGGGCCCCAAGGGATTCTGATGTGTTTGAGAATGCTGCTTTGGGAATACCAGCAGTAACACCCAGAGAACACTGACATAACCAGGGTGTGAGTGCTCTGGAAAATATGGATGTAGTTGGGGTCTCGCAGTATGAGAGGTTAGCCCAGAGTTGAAATTGAGGATTCCTCAGTTCTCTAACAGAACGCCTATGATCAGGCCAATGAGCTTCATGGAATAGCTCCATCGTTCAGTATGATCAACTTGAGCATCACCCATACCCACATACAAGAAGACCCATCTTCTTTTTTTTTTTTTCTGTTTCAAATTCTTATTTTTTTAATTATACTTTAAGTTCTAGGGTACATGTGCACAACGTGCAGGTTTGTTACACAGGTATACATGTGCCATGTAGGTTTGCTGCACCCATTAACTCGTCATTTACATTAGGTATTTCTCCTAATGCTATCCCTCCCCCAGCCCCCCACCCCCCGACAGGCCCCAGTGTGTGATGTACCCCACCCTGTGTCCAAGTGTTCTCATTGTTCAATTCCCACCTATGAGTGAAAACATGCGGTGTTTGGGTTTCTGTCCTTGAGATAGTTTGCTCAGAATGATGGTTTCCAGCTTCATCCATGTCCCTACAAAGGACATGAACTCATCCTTTTTATGGCTGTGTAGTATTCCATGGTGTATATGTGCCACATTTTCTTTATCCAGTCTATCATTGATGGACATTTGGGTTGGTTCCAAGTCTTCGCTATTGTGAATAGTGCTGCAATAAACGTACGTGCGCATGTGTCTTTATAGCAGCATGATTTATAATCCTTTGGGTATATACCCAGTAATGGGATCACTGGGTCAAATGATATTTCTAGTTCTAGATCCTTGAGGAATCGCCATACTATCTTCCACAATGGTTGAACTAGTTTACACTCTACCAACAGTGTAAAAGTGTTCCTATTTCTTCACATCCTCTCCAGCACCTGTTGTTTCCTGACTTTTTAATGATCGCCATTCTAACTGGTGTGAGATGGTATCTCATTGTGGCTTTGATTTGCATTTCTCTGATGACCAGTGATGATGAGCATTTTCTCATGTGTCTGTTGGCTGCATAAATGTCAAGAAGACCCGTCTTCTGATGACTCCGAATAAAGCCAGTATTCTAAAGTGTGGTCTGAATGAGGCTTAGACAGCACCCAATAGAGAGACCCCTTTGAGCTGTCCCCTCTGTGTTCCTGCTTTATGTATTTATTTAGACATCTATACCCCTACATCATTCCAACAGTATTAATGGGGGAAGTTTTAACGTGGCATCTTCATAATATTGTGTGCATACTATGCATTTTCTCCAAGGAGAGAGTCAGTTGCTTTCATCAGATTCTCAAAGAGGTTCAGAATCACAACCGTTATGAAGGACAGACTTTAGGGCACTGAGAGGACAGTTAAGCATGCTCTCTAAACTTCTGTGATTCTCAATGCTGTACTGGTTGATACTGGGGCATCAGAGAGGAGGAAAACACAGTGGTGCCTGTTTCTGGTGTGTGCAGCACTGCGTGGGATGGTGGCTGAGCTTACTCCTCTTCTAAAGGGTGGGCACAAGTGATTAGAGAAGCTGCCCTGCCCTCAGATGTCTTATAGACAGGAACATACCAAAACCCACAGAAGCAATTCTATAAGTGAGTAGTTTAATGAGGCTTAGGGTGCGTAAGGTCTGGGCAGGCTAAGGATAGAATGCTGACCTTGGAACTATAGGGTCAGAGAGTGGGTCATGAGGTTTGAAAGAAAATGAAAAGTCACAGTCTGGCGTAGCAGGGTTGGCCGCTCAATTTTCAACTTGGAGGAATTCTTTCATCCTACTTTATTGTAAGGGAAATTATTCAAAAGCAGTCTATGACAATGCTGAAGAAATCATTTCAAATAAAATTGATACCCTTTATTCAGACCAGGAGGATCCCTCATGCCTCCCTGTGCCCAGAGGGGACAGCAGCATGAGAGACACAGGGAGGCAGGGAGGAATGTTGCACTTGCTTTCTACCATGCCACCTTTCTTCCTCCTTCCCATCCTGTAATTGGTTCTTTTTTTTTTTTTTTTTTTTTTTTTTGAGATGGAGTTTTGCTCTTTGTTGCCCAGGCTAGAGTGCAGTGGTGTGATCTTGGCTCACTGCAACCTCCATTTCCCGGGCTCAAGCAATTCTCCCACTTCAGCCTCCCAAATAGCTGGGATTACAGGTGTCCGCCACCACACCTGGCTAATTTTTGTATTTTTAGTAGAGATGGGGTTTCACCATGTTGGCTAGGCTGGTCTTGAATTACTGACTTCAAGTGATCCACCCACCTCAACCTCCCAAAGTGCTGGGATTATAGGCATGAGCCACCATGCCCGGGCCTGTAATTGGTTCTTCTAAAGGAAAGTCCATGCTCCTCATTTTCCTTGTTGGCAATGGCCCTGAGATTTCTCGTATAACCAACCGTTGTTATGATACAGGCAGGATGACCCAAACAGGGATGATTTTATTTCAAGGAGGAACAATTACATGGACAAGGGTTGTAGAAGTGTATTTGTGATATCAAATAATTCATAGGTAATAGTCTTATTGTACATTGCTATAGAGGATTTGTAAATAGACGATCCGATATATTTGGTAATATATTAAATCCTATCCCTTCCCTGATGGCCATCGTTCACAGAATTATAGACAAAAATTAGCAGCATTTGGAATAAAATATGAGAGGAAAGCTGCTGGAATCAGTAATGTGTGCGGAGGTGTGGCTAAAAGGTTATACACAATATTAACTTAGAGTACTGTGATCATATGATTTATATGCCAAAAAAGTATTGTATTTTAAAGATATAATCCATTGCACAAATGATTTCTAGTGTGAAGATCATTCACCGATGAAGACAGACCCAGTTGGATCCCCTTTGTCTGAATTCAGGAGATGTCCATTTTTGGAGCAAGAACTGGCAAAGAAATACTCCTGTAATATGATAGGTTTGCACTCATGGGTAGATTAGCCTTTCACGCCATGTGATGCTTAGGGCAGTAAATAGCTTCCTTTTGTGCCTGTGGTCATGGTTGTGTCACATGGAATAATGTTTGCCTTTGCTGGACCCGTGAGGACCAGCAATCTTCCCTGGTTTGATGGTGCTCAGAAGTTCAGGGTTCCTTATCACATCCTATGGCAAGGCTCACGCTAGGACTGCCTCTTCCCCAAGACAAAGAAAGGAACAGATATATGGATTTTCTAGAAATTAGGGCTGGGGATTATGGAGGGGGGAAATTGAAGTTTAGAAAAAAAGGTGTCAAAGTTTGGTGGCCTTTGTAGTGGTAGAATAAATCTGCAAATATGAATTATGACATTGAAATGAAAGCTACATGAACTATCAGCCTATAAGGTCTGCATTAGTTTATAGAAGCAAACAAAAAAAAGTGCTGTGGCCCAAGTGAAGAGCCCAGCTATTGTCATTTGAGAATTGCAACAAGAGCAGCCTCTGAGAGCTTCAGAAAAGTCTGTGAAGATCAGTTCATTTTTGAAAAGGCCCACAAGCTGAAATAATTTTCCATATTCTTCCTAGATGGCCTTCCTTGCTGACGAGTACTGCAACTATCGTCGAGACATTTTACGAAACGTGAGGAACCAAGAACTTGAGAGGGTAGGGTTTTATCTATAAAATACAAGCATTTATGACTCCTTATTAATCATTTTTATTTGAAGAGACCCCATCAACAGATGTCCAGTGGTAACCCACTGCACTGAAGTGCTTACGTGCCATGCACCTATGTTGTAGTCATTGAGTTCTGCAAGGTGAGATTGATATTCAGTGTAATCAGCTGGAAATTCTGCAAGGTGCTAATACAGATAACTTTAGGCTCTAAATACAAATTCAGCTATTTTTTAGATCCTAATTCCGCTCATTTTGAATAAAGTATTGGTAATAAAATTCACCCCGGAATTTTCAATGGTGCTGAAGAACCATTTTATTGATATGCGCTAACTGAAGATGGAGCAAGACTTCGCAGCTGAGTGATCTGGCATGGCTATTGTCACGATTGGATTTTATCCTAGAATTGGCTGTGGAAAACATGAATAAATCTTTCAGCTATTCTGAGTTTCATCTTCTGCAGTGTGAGATGAAAATCCAAGGAAACAAGTGCACATTCAAATGAGAATTTTTTCCTGATGCTTTAGTATATTCTAAGCACTTCAACTTTGGGTGATAAAGTTCATTCAGCACGAGCGCATTTACTACCTACTCGGCGTAAAGCATTGTAGTGAGGGAGAGACCAAGATGCCTTCAGAATGGCCCCTGTCCTGTTGATGCAATGTTACAAATATCCATCCACACTGGATATCTGACATATTCCTTTCCTTCTTCACTTACTCATCAAATACGTATTTAATTCTACCCTGTGACCGACACCGTTACCAGGACTAGGAAAGTATTCTCCATAAGGCTTGAGAAGTTAGTAGTTGATAATGAAAGGAGCAATATTACCCAAATATGATGCCATGTGGAAAGTTCTAGAATAGCTGCATGATTAGACTATTCTGGGTGCCCAGAGAAGGGTAACAGAGAAGGCCAGGGAGTGCTTCCAAAGCAGGCCACGTTGCTGCTGACTCTAGTAGGAAAGGCAGAGGTGCAATAGACAGATAATGGGGTAGGAGAGGGATTCCAGGTAGAACCCATGGTGCAGGTAAAGGCAGCATGATGTTCACGGGCATGATGTGACAAAAAGGTCACTATGACTATATTTTATTATTTCTTTTCTTTTTCTTTCTTTTTTTTTTTTTTGAGATGCAGTCTTGCTCTGTTACCCAGGCTGGAGTTCAGTGGTGCGATCTCGGCTCACTGTACCTCCACCTCCTGAGTTCAAGCGATTCTCCTGCCTCAGCCTCCCGAGTAGCTGGGACCACAGGCGCCCACCACCGTGCCCGGCTAATTTTTTGTATTTTTAGTAGAGATGGGGTTTTACCATGCTGGCCAGGCTGGTCTCAAATTCCTGACCTCAGGTGATCTGCCCACCTCGGCCTCCCAAAGTGCTGGGATTATAGCCGTGAGCCACCGCGCCCAGCCTAGATTTTATTATTTTTAAAGAAGAGAAGTCAGAGGGGAGGTGGGAAAGTAGGCTGATGCCAGAAGGGGCCTCGGATGCCCCAGGAAGAACTCTGACTTGTTGAGAAGACAGTGGGGGAGCAGTGACAACAGGGCTTGGCCATCATGGAACAGAGAGGCAGCGAGGAGGTTTTGTCACAGTTGAGGTGAGAAGCGACAAGGGTCGGTTCTGGGGCAGTGACAGTGATATCAGAGAGAAACAGGCAGGTTAGAGAAATATTTCAGAGGCAGGTGCAACAGGGTTTGGTGACTTGGACGCGGGTGGTGAGGGGTGAGCAGAGACGGGTCTGTGGTGATGGCTCCACCCAGACCCCCTTCCCCAAAGCTCCTTGCTCCAAGGTTCCCAGCCTGAGAGAAAAGGGATTGCTACACCCTGTGCTGTAGTTTTCGGAGTCTTTTTGGAGAAGTCTTCTCTAGAATTAATGCCCTGATAACAGGATTTTAAATCAGCGCCTGTGGCCCTGTAATTCAGGAGTTGACCCTAACTTCCTTGACGACCTACGCATGGGGCCAGCTCCTTGTCTGGTGTCACTGGCAGGTCTAGCACCAGGACCAGGCGAGATACGACAAGGTTGTGATGCCTCGCAGTATCTGAGCCTGTGGAAATCCCAAACAGGCAAGAGTCTTTATTGGCTGCGAAGCAGACCGGTCACCTGGTTCAGCAACGGAAACTGAAAAGTCAACATGGGAAAAAAACAGAAAAGAGGAGCCGCCATTTTGATCCTCCACGAAGTTGTCCACGTAAGTCTTCAGAGAAGGCTCTTGTGTAGAACCGTGCCAGTACCCTTTTTCTTCCACAGTCGTTAAGCGACTTCTAACTTGATGGCAAGGAGGGGGTCTCTTAGATTAAGTACTATCACACCTCTATCTGAGCTGAAAAATGATTGAGGCAATCAGTCAGTCAGTCAATGAACATTTATTCTCTCTGGGCTGTGCCCTGTGGCCCAGTCCTCATCCCAGTATAATCAACTGGAGCCCCCTTGTGGTCAGAAACAGCTTCCCTTCTAGAAACTGCCTCAAGAAAATATTAATAATGTTCTACATTATCCCATCCAACTGGCAGGTGCTCTCAGATGGGTTGTTGGAAAGAATTCTATCAAAATACAGCTTGGAAAAGCTGAGAGGCAAAGCTTTACGTGCACTGGAACAAAATTCATCCCATTGTCATCTGGGGCTAAGGAAGTATCTGTGGCGGGGGGTTAGTCTTGCGAGGTGGAAAACGAGTTTTGGCGATATGCTCTGTTACTTACCCCAGGTGGAGGACTTGCTTACTTCCTTCTGGAAGTCTCTGCAGCACGACACAGTCATGCTGATGTCATTGCCTGACGTGTGCCAGCTCTTTAAATGCTACGACGTCCAGCTGTACAAGGTAGGAGGACGCGTGAGTCTCTAGGGTATATCCTTTGCAGAAATTGGCAGCAAATGCTGGGTTTGGACCCATAGCTCCACCTCTCTGCAGTCTCCATGGTCCTCTGAGGAGTGAATAGTGGGGTGTATGGACCAGGAGCCCTCTGATCTCTGCTTACCACTCAGTTTTCCTTTTGAATTACTTCATGGAAACCAAAAGCCAACGCACATCGTGACCTCTGGTTCCATACCAGTGAAGTCCGAATTGAGTCGAAGTTCTTTCTCTGGGAATTTCTGTAAAAGAAGACATTCTAAAATGAATAATTGGAATTGTAATATGCATAACTGCCAGGGTTTTTGTTTTGTTTTGTTTTGTTTTGTTTCGCTTTGCTTTGGTTGAAGCTGTATCTCTAAAGTGACTGTATTTGGAGGGTTGTATTTGGAGGGTCAGGTCTATATCTTTTCTGGGTTAAAAAGGTGTTCTCCTTCAGCGAGTCACAAGCCTTACCTTTTATTATTTTTAAGGAAACCATCTAGTACTTCCAAGTTTTTAACAAAAAATTTGAAAACTGGAAGCTGGGTTCAACCCTTAAATATATTTGGTTTGACCCACCTAGTATTGGCCGGCAGTGTATGATTTTTTTAAAAGTATTTGAATAAGTTATCAATCTTTTAAAAATATTTGAGGCTGGGAGTGGTGGCTCATACCTGTAATCCCAGCACTTTGGGAGGCTGAGGCGGGTGGTTCACGAGGTGAGGAGTTCGAGACCAGCCTGGCCAAGATGGTGAAACCCCGTCTCTACTAAAAATACAAAAAAATTAGCCAGGTGTGGTGGCGTGCACCTGTAATCCCAGCTACTTGGGAGGCTGAGGTAAGGGAATCCCTTGAACCCAGAAGGTGGAGGTTGCAGTGAGCCAAGATCATGCCACTGCACTCCAGCCTGGGTGATAGAACGAGACTCCGTCTCAAATAAAGAAAGAAAGAAATATATTGGAAAAAAAATTCCAACTGTGGCTGCACTAGCCTGACATCCTGCACGGGAAACAGTGGCCAGGCTGCATGGTGCTGCCCCCTCAACCTGGGTGGGGACCAGCTCTCAGACTTCTTGAGACCCCCCCTGTCCCTGTGGCGTGCGTGAGCTTCAGTCACACCTGCACCACCAGCAGAATAATAGTGTCTTGATACTTCTGTTGTAGGGAATTGAGGATGTTCTCCTTCATGACTTCTTGGAAGATGTTTCTATTCAGTACCTGAAATCTGTGCGGTTATTTAGTAAGAAATTTAAGCTGTGGCTTCTTAATGCTCTGGAAGGTTTTCCAGCCCTCTTGCAGATCTCCAAACTCAAAGGTAGGTTTCAATGAAAAAAATAAATTCTGGGCTGGTGCAGTGGCTCGTGCCTGTAATCCCAGCACTTTGGAAGGCTGAGGCAGGAGGATCGCTTGAGCCCAGGAGTTTGAGACCAGCCTGGGCAACATAGTGAGATCCTGTCTCTATAAAAAAAGTTTTATACAGGACTACAGGTGTGCACACACTTGTGGTCCTAGCTACTCAGAAGGCTGAGGCGGGAGGATCACTTGAGCCCAGGAGGTCAAGGCTGCAGTGAGCCATGATCATGTCACTGCACTCCAGCCTGGGTGACAGAGCAAGACCCTGTTTTTAAAGTAAAGAAATACATAAATAAATAAATTCTGTAAGCACAGATGAAGCATCTGACTTTCACCCTGGGTGGTAGCTTTCAGCTGCTGCCCCATGCATTCAGCTACAGTCCGGAAGGCCCAGCCTGCTCAGGGTTTCTGGCTTTTAGTGCTGGTGATGGATTTTTGTGGTGGTCCAGCCACACCCTTTTAAGCTATTTCTCTTCTGAATAATAACATGGACTTTTGGCAGGTCAAGGTGTTCTAGGTGTGGATATTCACCATGGCATTCACGTCTCACTCCTGAATTGCACCATCTCTCTGCTGAGTTTCTAGAATGCTTTCCCCTTCTGTCTGGCTGCCAGGCTGCAGTCTCTGAATGCTGCTTCCACCAGGCTATTTATCTGTTCAAGGCCTGCAGTGGCTTCCGAGTGCGAGCCTGAACTTCTCTGTCAGTTGGTCCAGTTCTCTATAAATCTGCCCTCTTTGTGCCCCTGCAACTCCATGCTCCTTCAAAGGCCAGCCCGCACCTGCCATGCCTTGTCAGATCGTCCTGGAAATACCCATTTTCTCCCTATCGCCTTTGTGAAGTTTTGCTATCGTTGCCTGCAGCTCTCAAATTCCCCACGGGGTCCCACCCTCCTTGCCAACTCAGGGCCATTTTCTCACCAAGCCGGCACCAGTTATTTCCCCACATTTCTATGAGTCTTGCTTCCTTTGCAATTATTTCCTAGGTAGTGCAGATAGGGGACTTCTCAAAGTGCCTACAGCATAGAACCGTGTCTAATCGCCACTCCCTCCACCCCTCTGCACCCCCAGCTGTGTTCACTACTCACGCTGCGTACCCTTATCCAGTTTGCCCCACTTGGAAATTTTAGGGATGTTGCAGAAGGTGAGACTGGGACTTGCTGCAAAGGGGGTCCAAGGAGTGGGGACAGAGCCTTGTTCCAGTTGTCCTGTGCTCCTTTAACATCTGCCCGAATTCAAGCCTCTGTCTCTTCACTCTGTAGGCTACTTCAGCAGTTTCCTAGTTGGTCATCCTGCTTCCATCCCCCTCCCCAGCCACATTCCCCTCCACCCCCAGTGATCATTCTAAAACAGCAGTAAATCAATTACCAACCTTCCCTGGCCCCCACTGCCCAGATGGCCCACTCTCCTCCACTGCTGTGCAGTCATTCACAGTTTGGCCTCTGGCCCCATCCCTGTGTCCATCTCCCCAGGGACTCCCATGACCCAACAGTGCTCTTCAGCAACACTAAACAAGCTGTCCCCAGAAAAGGCCCTTATTCCTGCCATTTTCTATGCTTGGACTGCCTCCTGCCCCATTACTCCTGACTAACTCCTACCTACGCATCAAAGCCCAGATTAAATGTCACCTTCTCAGTGAAGCTTTCCTCGATACCTTTTTCCAGACAGCCTCCCTTTCTTCCTTGTGCTCTCACATCACATGGGAGCACTTAGCCTGCTTTTGGGCTGTGTTTGCATATCTGGTGACCCACCCTCCAGAGCACAAGCCCTTAGAAGGGAAGGGCTGTCCTCTTCCGTCCATCAGCTCAGCAGCAACCCAGCAAATAGTTATTGAGCAAACACTGCATGAGTGTTCTCCCAAATATTTGTCAAATGAATGAATGCATTCAAGAAGAGAACACCTGTTTCTATGTGTTCCCTTTTCATCCTTTCCTTTGCTTTATTTTCCAAGAAAAGCACTGTAGGATGAGAAAGTTGGGGGGTGCTCAGGGTTCCTGGGCAAAAACCCTAAACTCCTTTGAGTACCTTAGTCTAATCTGGCTGCTGTGGTAAAATACCACCAACTAGGTGGCAGTATATAAACAACAGAAATTTATTGCTTATAGTTCTGGAGGCTGGGAAGTCCAAGATCAAGACACCAGTAGATGGGTGTCTGGGGATGGTCTGCTTTCTGGTTCACAGATGGCTGTCTTTTTGCTTTGTCTTCACATGGTGAAAGAGGCAAGGGGTCTCTCTGGGGCCTCTAATCCTCTTCATGGGAACTGCACACTCAGGGCCTCATCACCTCCCCAAGGCCCCACTTCCTAACACCATCACAATGGGGGTGAGGTTCAACCTATGAAATTGGGGGTGTGGGACACAAACATTCAGATCATAGTAGCATGCATGTCAGATGCTGGGGTTACTTAATTTTTCTGGCACATGAGGACATTTCAGCCAAGTGTCCCTTGCCAGGATCTCCTAGCCACTCAGAGAGGGCCAGCAGACATGGGGTGGGGAAGTTGCAGTTTAGCCAGCTGTGCCTTCCTACCCTAAACATGCACCTTCTCTTCCCCACTGTCCACATGAGAACTTGAAGTTATCGTATTAATGGCCACATGTGTTGTTCTTAACAGAAGTTACTCTATTTGTCAAAAGACTAAGAAGAAAGACGTACCTTTCCAACATGGCTAAGGTAGGTCTCAGCCAAGCAGATAGGATGAACAAAGCAGTTTCCTGAAAAGAAGTGAAAGCTCTAGGTCCCTGTTAAGAGTAAGTGGTTGCTCTGTCCATCTGGAGGGCAGAGGGCAGGCAGGGTGGCCTTGCCTGGCCACTGGCAGAGGAGTCCAGGTGGGCCCCTGTGACTGAAAGCTAGAAGCCTGCCCCCTTTCCATCCATCCTCAGGAAGGCTCCAATCTCCTGGCTCTCTCAGGGCAGGAGGGAAAGCAGGTCAACATTTAAAAGATGCCTAATGGCCGAGCGTGGGGGGCTCATACCTGTAATCCCGGCACTTTGGGAGTCCGAGGCAGGAAGATTACTTCACATCAGGAGTTCGAGACCAGCCTGGCCAACATGGCAAAACCCTATCTCTATCAAACAAAAATACAAAAACTAGCTGGGCATGGTGGCGAGTGCCTGGAGTCCCAGCTACTCGGGAGGCTGAGGCAGGAGAATCTCTTGAACTTGGGAAGTGGAGGTTGCAGTGAGCTAAGACTGTGCCACAACAGAACGAGACTCCATCTCAAAAAAATAAAAAAATACAAATAAAAGATGCCTGAGGGAGGCCCCACACAGAGGTGCCAGTGTCAGAGGTAACAGGGCATCATAGCAGAGCCTATGACAGACAGACAGACAGATACACCCTTCACCTGTGTGTGTGGCCCTGTGGACTCAGTGTGGCCAGGCCACCAGTTACTTCAGCTCTGACCTTTTCAATCCTGGGGTGATTTAGAGAAAGGTTGAGAAGGGCTGAAGAAAAGATTCTATGATGCTGGCACCCGGCTCGTGGGCTACCAGGAGTCCTCTCTCAAGTCCTGTGAGCACCCTATCGGGACAGAGCCTGGGGACCATCACTCTGCTCCAAATCAGTCTCCACTGGGAGGATCCCAGCTGTGGCTTCCGTGACCCCGAGCTGGGCCCCATCCTCCCAGTGCAGAGCCCTCCCCAGACTCTGAGCTCAGCGGGGATGTGTCCCATTGCCAGTCACAGCCAGTCCTGTTCTCCAGGGCTCTCACAGTCCTGACTCGGTCGGTCTGGAAATGACCCTGCAGCGTGCTCTTCCTCTCAACCCAACCAGAGCAGCAAGCATGGGTTCTGAAGCCCGCCCCTGCTCTGAACCTTATTTTCCCACTTACTGTCCCTTAAGAAAGTTACTTCACGCCCTAAGAGCCCTCAGTGTCCTCCTCTGTAAAAGGGAGGCCTTCTCCCAGGACTGCTGTGAGGATCACCAGATGCATCCCAGGCAGTCGGACAGTGTTGGGGACTAGATTGTCCCCATTTGACAGCTGAGGATATCACCTCCAAGAGGCCAAATTCCTCATGGCCAAGGCTCCCACGAGGAAGGGACCGCCAGCTTCCGAATCCCGCAGCCGCTCCCTCAGGATCAGTGCAGGCTCTACCTACACCTTCCTCGCAGAGGCTCAATCCCCAGGCTCTCTCGCTAGACTCATTCGGGCGTGGGGTGAGTGTGGTGCAGAGAAGCAGCAGCAGCAGTGCCAGACAGCCCTGTTGAATGCATCTTCCCAGAGATGCATTCTTTCTTCTTCCAGAAGGGCAGTTCTAGGATGTGTGCAATTTTAACCTTTTCATTCTTGTTTAAGATTCATTTTTAATGGGTAACACCCACATCAATGTTTCTTTCTCCCCCACAACAAAAATCTTGGCAATTTGGGGGAGAGTTAGGCAAAAATAAAATGACAAGATTGAATTAAGTATTATGCCTCCCCATTGTCTTTAGACTATGCGAATGGTATTGAAAAGTAAGAGGCGTGTCAGTGTTTTGAAGTCAGATCTGCAGGCCATCATCAATCAAGGCACTTTGGCTACTTCTAAGAAAGCCCTGGCAAGTGACCGGCGTGGCGCAGATGAACTGGAGAACAACCCAGAGATGAAATGTAATCTTCCTTCTGCAGCTTGCTTTACTGGCATGTTGGGCATAGATTTGGGGCTAGCATGGCCATCGTTAACTCACAAATTTCTTAATAGGGGTAGAACTTTATAACTCCGATGTTCTAAGTTGTCTGCTCACACTTCTTTTCCTGTAGTAGGGCGATGAACACCCCAGGGGATGCCCTGTCCCTGTGCTCCCAGGACCTACCCCAGGGCCAGACAGGGCAGCAGTGCTGATACCTGTTAGTTGAGTTAATAAACGACCAGATGAGTGTGCTTGCTGCTTGACAGTATTTATCTCCAGAATATCTCCTGTGGGGGAAAAGTTTAGTTTCTGCATCTGTGTTGTACACGCACAGACTCCTGTGTCTCCTCAATCATGCTAAATTGCCTTGAGCTAGATGTCTGCGTCGACACATTCTCCCATCACTCTTGTTACTTGCAATGTGAAGTTTAACAATGGTGCTTTTACCATATTCATTACTTTCCAAACAAGTGACAGGAAGCAGGTGGATATTCTTGCCATTTGCTATTGATCATTGTTATTGTTTTTCAAGAAAAAAATCCCCCTTCCATAAAGAGCTTGCGTTGCTGGCTGATGTGTGTTGTTGCGTCCCTGGGGAGCGAATGTAGTGGCAGAAGGAGCTCTCCAGACTCAGGGAGGACCTGGGAGGGAGGGAGCTGCAGGATGGTTACCGATTATGAATTATGGCCGTCTCTAGGCCCTCCTATGATGGCTACAGGGAGGGTGCCAGGCTTCCCTGTGTGTGTCCTTTCCAAACACTCGCTGCTGTGATGCCCCAGGTAAATCGAATGGCCTCTCCCTCTATGGGCATAACTCCTTGCTAGTACTCTAAGCTGTGTCTACAGCTGCCCGCTCAGTTCCCATGAGCCCCTTCAGGCTGTCAGCTGTGTCTTATTCACCCTGGGCCACCCAGCATTGCACTGGCCCAGAGGAGCACTTCAGTGTTTCGTGACTTGATGGATACAGAATTCAGGAGTACACAAAAGCACCACCTGTAAATTAGCCCATCCTCTTTCTTTCACCTTGAAGTAGGGCTGGCCTTGGTAGGGTTGTGCCAGTTATTAAAATACTAAAATATATCCCTAGTTGTTGGTAAATGACCTCTGCCTGCTCCCCTCTACTGTCCTGTCCCTTGGTAGTGTCCCCTGGCTGACCCCAACCCCAGATCCTCCCATAGGGCACTTTTTTTTCCCACCGATCCAGCAACTAAAAGGTTAGCACCTAATCTGGCAGGCTTCAGAGCTGTTAGTAGGATTACTAATTCTGATGAGTAATTCTGCAGTTCTGATTAGTAGGAACCCAAAAGGTCCCCCTCCCAACGCGTTGGCTAACCAAACCCTCCTCTTGCCCCCAGCTGGATCCCAGGGAGTCCCAGGAGGGCATGAGACCCTCCCCCCGAGGTGCCTTCCAGACTGCCCACTGTTCTGGCCAGGGCTCCTGTGCTCCTACTGGCATCTTCGTGAGTCCCAACAGGAAGACGCAGAGTTCTGCAGGGAGATAGCAGACTGCCAGCCATTGCTGATACCTGCAGGCAAATGCTTCCAGTTCCAAGTTCAAGCGCACCTCCACCTAAGCCTCAGGGGGGCCACTGCAACCGACTCAGTTTTCCGAACTCTGCTTGGTGTGCAGAAGCACTCAGAAAGCTGGGAAGGCCAAAGGCTATTCTTTCCCTGTCAGTGCTACCTGTGCAGGTGGAGGACCCAGAACCTGACGTCACACCAGGCTGCACCTAACTGAGTGCATAACCGCAGGCAAGGCACTCACCCTCTCTCAGCAGCTTTGATGTATGTCTGCCATCACTTCAATGACATTAATAAACCAGCCCTTTTATGAAGATGGCAAGGATAGGTGAGGTCATGTCTGTATCGTGCAATGAGCTCATCTGAAGACAAGGTCTGGATAATTGCAAGGTGTAGTTATGGTTTCAAAATATTTCTGTTTCAACAAGTGGCAGAGGTGGCTCACAACAGGTATGTCCATGTAATTCTGAATAGATGACCGCAGAGGTGACAAAGCCAGCCTCAGGACATCCTCTGTGTTCACAATGAGCGTGAGGCCCTGGGAAGTCCCTTCGAGCTATTGTTCAGTGATGTTCTCAGGTTACCCAGTACAAAAATACCTAAGAGAAATTCTGCTCTGCTGCATGCAATCTTTTGTTTGTTTATTTTGTGTCTTTGTAGGTTTAAGAAACTTAACTTCTTTGCTGGGAACATTAACAGATCTCAGGGTATTCCTCAGCTGTCTGTCTTCACATCTCCAAGTACTTGTGTTCCAGGTAGGAAGCTGTGACTTAAAAAAAACAAAAGTGTTTTGACCATTCTAGATAAATGAGTGCCCATTGCCTAAGGGATGGGAAAGAGGCTTCTTAGGCTCTGGTCGGATATGTGACAAAGCTGGCCTGGGTGTGAGGGCAGGGGATGGCCTCAAATTTTGTAGCAGGCAGAGAATGGGGGTCGAGGGGGAGCACATCACATAAGAGTGTGTGTGTGTGTGTGTGTGTGCATATGTTTGGGTGTGTGGGGGTATGTGTGGAGGGGTGAGCCTGCGGTGAGCATGTGTGTATGTTGGTGTGGTGAACGTGGTGTACAGGTGAGTGGGTGTGCATGAGCGTGTGCAGTATGTGTGTGTGGGTGTTTGAACATGCATGGATGAGTGTGTGTACAGGTGAGCATGTGTGTGACAGTGTGTGTGAGCATGTGTGGAAGTGGGTGTGGGTGACTGTGTGTGCAGGTGTGTATTGCAGCAATGGGAGTGTGGAAGAGGAGGAGGGGTTTTGTCTGTTTTAGGGGGAGAACAGCCCTTGTCTGCATGTTTTGCAAACATGTTCCAGTAAAGTGTCTGGCTTGATTTCAAAAGCCCAAAGATGGTTTCGTTGTTGATATGGGCAGGTTTGATCCTTCCGACCAACGTGGCTCTTGGAAGTTGCTTCAGTGGGATCCTGGGCTTGATTTTCATCATCCTCCGTGGGGGCAGTCACCTGTGGACAGCTGAGAATGCCTTGAGAGAGGCCACGGCCCCTCGCTCCACGGGCCCAGGGCAGGTGGGGAGAGCTAGGGGCTGCGGGTTAAAACCTACAGGGAGGCCGGGCGCGGTGGCTCACGCTTGTAATCCCAGCGCTTTGGGAGGCCAAAGCGGGAGGATCACATTAGGTCAAGAGTTCAAGACCAGCCTGGCCAACATAGTGAAACCCTGTCTCTACTAAAAATACAAAAATTAGCTGGGCATGTTGGCACGCACCTGTAATCCTAGCTACTTGGGAGGCTGAGGCAGGAGAATCGCTTGAATCTGGGAGGCAGAGGTTGCAGTGAGCTGAGAGCCACTGCACTCCAGCCTGGGCAACAAAAGACTCCGTCTGGTCAGGCATGGTGACTCATGCCTGTAACCCCAGCACTTTGGGAGGCCGAGCCAGGCAGATCATGAGGTCAGGAGATCGAGACCATCCTGGCTAACACGGTGAAAACCCATCTGTACTAAAAAAATACAAAAAATTAGCCGGGCGTGGTATCACACACCTGTAGTCCCAGCTACTCGGGAGGCTGAGGCACGAGAATCACTTGAACCTGGGAGCCGGAGGTTGCAGTGAGCCGAGATTGCACCACTGCACTCCAGCCTGGGCGGCAGAGCAAGACTCTGTCTCAAAAAAACAACAACAACAACAACAAAAAACCTAGAGGGAAACGAGGCAGCCTGGGCCCCACCTTTTGAGACTTTGTGCTTGCCAAGGCTGAAGTGGTTGGGAAAGGCTTTTAAGAGAAGGTGGGACTTAAAACTGGGATACGAAGTATGTGTGGGATTAAAATAAGCTGAGAGAGGGGGGTCGGGCATTCAAGAGCAGGAGGAGCTTACCCAGGAAGGAAGGAGCGGTCCACACTGGTGGAGAGAACAAAGACTCCGAGGGCCTGGGTCTGGGAGCGTGGCTCTGGGCTTTCTCTTTAAGCTTCTGGCCATGTTGCAGCCACTCCCTTGTGCCACCTGCCTGGCCTTGTCTGTATCCCTTCTCAGTTGAGAAGAAAGAGGAGAAATAATCACTGAGACCAAGAAGACTGCAGGGGACTTTGGGGTTTTAAACCTCCTAGATATGAACCAGAAAAATCCTCAGGAAGGAGCTAGAAAGCCAGTTCTAACCCTTGGCAGGTGCCTGGTCTCATTTGCTTCTTGAAAATAATTATCCCAGATTCTGTATGGTTTTTATTCCTCCTGTTGATCTTAGCCAAAGCTTATTTATAACAGCAGTGACCATATCCAGAGCTGGATGGCTACTGAGACATTTATTCATTCACTAGCTGAAGGCTTATATTATACATCCTCACAGACAGGAGCTGTCCACTGTCTGTTCCTTAAGTGGAAACTAGAACTCAGCCTCCAGCTTTAATCAGATGAACCCACTGAAATCATCACTACCAACCCTGCCGTCCTACATCGTAAACCACAGAGCACTATATGTTTCCCAAGTCTCCATCATTGTGCCTTCAGCCTTCACAAAGGAAGCACATTAGAAAAATGGTGTTTTTGTATCTGCGTGCCTTTGAAGGTCTTGTTTTTGTAAAATAGCTTGGCTGATCTTTACAAACCAGATTATTGTCAATCAAATGCTCAGACTATTAAGATGTACACCCTTGGGCTTGTCAGAGATGCCCCATGGCTTCAGTTAGTATCTGGCAGTCAGCGAGCAGAGGGCAGTCCGGGCCCTGGAGGAGCTTCTATGTTGGGGGACATGAAGTGCCACACTGTGGAGGTGACAGGAAGAACGCTCAATGGTGTTTATGGCTGACTTTCAAACATTTGTGCAGAGACAGCCCTGGTCACTCAGAGCTGCATCCCTCGATGCTTTTAGGAAGTATCCCTGTGGGTTTTTTTTTTTTTTTAATTGAGATGGAGTCTTGCTCTGTCACCCAGGCTGGAGTGCAGTGGTGCAATCTCAGCTCACTGCAACCTCCGCCTGCCAGGTTCAAGCAATTCTCCTGCCTCAGCCTCTGGAGTAGCTGGGATTACAGGCATGTGCCACACCGCCCAGCTAATTTTTGTATTTTTAGTAGAGACAGGGTTTTGCCATGTTGGCCAGGCTGGTCTCGAACTCCTGACCTCAAATAATCCGCCTGGCTCTGCCTCCGCCTCCCAAAGTGCTGAGATTACAGGCGTGAGTCACCATGCCCAGCAGATCCCTGTGCTTTTGTACTCTCATTGTCCCTTCAACATAAAACCCTCTGCTGAACACCGATGGGAGGGGCTCCTCCCAAGAGTCCGTCTCAGATGGTGAGGAGCACTGAGCAGGATGCTGCTACCGAAAGGACCTCACGTCCCCTGAAGCTCAGGGCCACCTTCTGGTGTGCCAAGGGTTTCACTGGGGCAGAAGGGAAAAGAAGCAATGACAAGAAAGGGCATTCTTTGTTTGTAGCCGGGCTCTCCATCTCTTCCTCAAAGACATGTGGTAGAGCTGCGGTGGGTCCACAGGCATGTGACAGAGGATGAGAAGAGGCTTGGAGCATGCATATCAACAGATGCATTTGAAATCCATGACTCATGGCTTACAGATGGCTTCAAGTGTGGCCCAAGGCTGCCCTCCGCCTGGGTAGAGGGAATCTCTTAGTCTGTATGCGGTGGCATCTTATTGGTACACAGTTTAGTGCCAATGAGGCTGTCAGATGACCTTGGTTCCACTGGGTGCAGGGGCTGGGACTTTCCAGTTTGGAGCTTGCTTACACAGCAAGCATGACGACCAGCTTTTCGAAATAGGCACCACTGCTTTTCATTATTATGGGATTCTGTGCCCCTTTTCCACAATCAGATTTGACATGCAGAAGTGCAGGAATAAAACAACCCCTGCCCCTCTTGATGGCCATTCCCAAGTGGACTTCAATGAGGCTGTCCCTACAGTGTTTCTGTGTCACACATCACAAGTGACCTCTTTTTAAAAACTGTGTGGTGCTGGGCATGGTGGCTTATGCCTCTAATCCCAGTGCCTTTGGGAGGGCGAGGCAGGAGGATCACTTGAGCCCAGAAGTTAAGGCCAGCTTGAGCAACACAGTGAGACCCTTATCTCTACCCACCCTCCCCCCAAAAATTAAATTAGTCATGTGCAGTGGTGCATGCCTGTAGTCCCAGCTACTCAGGAGACTGAGGTGGGAGGATCGCTTAAGCCCAGGAGTTCGAGGCTGCAGTGGGCCAAGATCGTGCCACTGCACTCCAGCCTGGGGAACAGGAAGACCATGTCTCAAAAAAAAATTCTTTTGCTTTTTTTTTTATTTTAAGAGATGATTTTAAGAGAAAAAGTAAGCCAATTTCCTACCTTCCTCCTTCTCTCCACCAACTTTAAAGGGCTCTGCCCTGGAACCATCTCCATGGAAGACAGAGAAAGACCAGACATTGGCCCCGCTGCCTCAGTTCCCACTCTTGTTATTTCATCTTCCTCTTCTTTGGCTCTTTAAAAATGCGTGTGCATGACAAAAGTGTGCATTTGCAAACATACTATGCTTCTTGATTTTATCACCAACTGCAGCCTTTTTTCTCACAAAAACTTAACAGCCAAGCAGAAGCAAAGAAGAGTTTATCAAATTGGCCGCCAGCTTCCAGCTGAGATGGAATCTTCTTCTCACTGCTGTGAGCAAAGCCATGACCCTCTGCCACAGAGATAGTTTTGGTAAGTCAGAGAATAAGAAAATATTTTGTATTCTACCTTTTAAAAATGTCATTATGGCATAAGTATTTTGCATATTGCTATGTAGAATCCAGCCGTCTTCTTTTAACCTTTTTATGTAAAATATAACATAGATACAGCAAACCATACAACACGATAGTAATTTTTATTTTTAGTGTCAGTGTGATAGTCTGTCAAACAGATGGACCATGCTTTTCCTTCCTGTTTCATCATCGTTAGACACACAGGAAGCCTCTCCCTGTTCTTGAATTATGAGCTTTGTGACATTTAGAGAAAAGCACCAAGAGAGACAACTGAGATGGAGGACAAAATGGGTTCTTTGAAGCACTCATACTTAACTCTCAGGAATAATAATTAAGCTGCCATTGTATGCAGATGGTAGAGAGAAGGAAGTAATGTTCATTTTGCAAACTTCCTGGTCAAATCACTGGTCTTCCTCTGTTGGAGAAGGTCACATCTTTGATGCAATTGCCTTATAATAAGGGTTGTAGGGGTTGGGTGCTGTGGTTCACACCTGTAATCCCAGCACTTTGGGAGGTTGGGGCAGCTGGATCACCTGAGGTCAGGAGTTTGAGACCAGCCTGACCAACATGGTGAAACCCTGTCTCTATTAAAAATACAAAAATTAGCCGGGTGTGGTGGTCCAGTAGTCCCAGCTACATGGGAGGCTGAGGTGGGAGGATTGCTTGAGCCAGGGAGGCAGTGGTTGCAGTGAGCTGAGATTGTGCCATTGCACTCCAGCCTGGGCAACATAGCCAGACTCTGTCTCAAAAAAAGAAAAGAAATCTAGTCTGTAGTTGTTACTTTTCCCAGTCTACCTTCTCTGTACCTCCACATGAAATCAGTGTATTCACACCAGTAGTTTGAACAATGGTTTCAAGACTTGGACCGTGATTTTCCAAGGTTAAATAGGCCAGACGATGTTGTCAGGCTCACTTCAGGCAAGGTCATGCCTTCCACGGGGGCAGTGATGTCTCACCCAGATCCGTGGAGGAAGAGAACACTACTCAGGGAAAAAACTGTGAAGGGCTTTTGAAATGGATGAAAAGATTACTTGGAATGGACAAAAGGCTTTGAAATGGACAAAAGGTTGGCACAGCCTTCTGGGTTATCTCTGCCTTCCATTGTCTTTGAGTTATTTTTACAGCTCTGTAAGTTACAGCAAACTGATAATGCAGATGACCCTCATCCACGGAAATACAAGCTAGTTGTGTCAGGTGGTTGTGATTGATACTGCCCTGAGGACAGATCCCTTTTGCATCTATTTGTCACTGTCAGCATTCTTTTCTGTCTATAGTATATAGTTAGTACTTTGAATTCTCTTTTGAACCAGTAACAACATCTTACTGATGTAGCAATAAGATGTAATACATCGTTTAATTAATGAGTTAAATAAAACCTTTGATATGTCCTTTTTTCTTTTTTCTTCCTGAGATGGAGTCTCGCGCGATCTCGGCTCACTGCAACCTCCGCCTCCTGGGTTCAAGTGATTCTCCTGCCTCAGTCTCCCGAGTAGCTGGGACTACAGGCACGTGCCACCCTGCCTGGCTAATTTTGTGTATTTTTTAGTGGAGACGAGGTTTCTCCTTGTTAGCCGGGATGGTCTCGATCTCCTGACCTCGTGATCTGCCCACCTCGGCCTCCAAAAGTGCTGGGATTACAGGTGTGAGCCACTGTGCCCGGCCTGATGTGTCCATTTTATATCTGTATAAAAGTCATGGTTTTACCTTTATTTAAAACTTGTCTTTTAACAATTGCAATAGGCCAGATTTCCCCCTCTGTTTCTCAAGCAAACATTAATGATTGTTTTCCTTTCTGGGAGCTCAAAGGCCTTGGGATTTGGAGCACTCAGCTAAGTCACATACCCTCCTGTCTCTCTGATGACAGCACTTGCAGGCCCACCTGAGAAGACACCGCTCACAGGTGGAATGCCAGCTGGCCTCCTTACCCACTTCCCACACAAAGAGCTGCAGCCACAGGGTCTGCAAGAGGGGCAAGGCGCTACGTTTCAAACACCACAAAACAGCAGCAGGGCTCCCTCTGCACGCTGCCCCCATTTCCTCCCACCCCTTCTGGACATTCCTGTGGATCATACATGGGGCACAGTGAGGTTGAGGGGTACCCTCTCCAGCTCTGGGAGCAGCACCCAGTTCCCTGTAGGGTTTGCTTTCCTCCCATCTCACACCGGATGGATTTTAAGTTCATTTTCATGGGGTAGGCTATTTAGCTCTTGGTCCTTTCTGTCCAAAAGCTGCCCTGCCAGGGGTTCTCTACTGATGGATGCTACGAAAGAGGCCCACCTAGGCCTCTTCTGGGTAAGCTATTGGAACAAGGCTCATGTACACAGGTGTTAGCTACAGAAAAGTTGTTAGTTTCACAGTGATTTGTTTATTGTCTGTCGATCAAATGTATTCATTTTTGGTTATTATCTCAATGTAGGCTCCTGGCATCTGTTTCACTTGCTGCTTTTGGAATATGTGATTCATATACTTCAGTCATGCCTAGAGGATGAAGAGGAGGAGGAGGACATGGGGAATGTCAAGGAAATGCTACCAGATGACCTGACTCTCGGCCAGCCAGACCAGGCACTTTTCCACCCTCTGAATTCCTCACTGCCGCAGGCGTGTGCCAGCCCCAGCATGGAGCCACTGGGAGTGATGCCGACACACATGGGCCAGGGCCGATATCCCGTGGATGTGAGCAACATGGTCCTCAGGATCCTGGGCTTCCTGGTGGACACTGCCACGGGCAATAAGGTAGAGACACCAGGACCCCCTTCCACACAGCTGTTTCAAGGGGAATAAGAGCCATAGGTGGTTAGGAAAACCCTCAAGATCACTTTGTCCAAACAATGATAAAGGATTCTACAATCATCTTTACCCTAGGTGATTTTGCCGGGGGTGAGTTTAATTCACTGTCTGTTGATTACTGGTCGGCTCCGGTTTGTGGGACATTAATAGATGCCTGGCATGATTAGAAGTGTGGACCATCTGATGGCCTGGGTCTTTCTTGCCTTCCCAGAGTGTGCCTGGCCTGGTTAGACTAACTCAGCAATAGCACACCACTAACGTCTGAGTGGCATGCACTGAAAATTCCCCTAGTGTTCAAAGACAGGAAATGTCGAATAGTCTGAACAGAGGATTTTGAAAAGATTAAATTGGGATACCTGTTGAAAGATACAAAAATTAGAGTTGCTATTTACCTAACACCTACTATATAGCCCTTATGTATGTTATCTTGAAGCCATGCCATCCTGTAGAATATTTGTTCTTGTCATTGTCATTTGATGGATGAGGAAACAGAGGCTCAGAGAAGCTGAGTGACTTGCACAAAGTCACACAGCAAGGAAATGCAAGGAAATAGTGGAACAGAGATTGGAGCCCCAGCCTGCCTGATCTCAAGTCCATTCTTCACCTACAACCCTAGACAGGAGGTTGTTTTATGCCCTGAGGAGTGCAGGACACAGGTTGGAGAGGTCGGACATGGACCTCAGTACCATGAAGCAGAGCCGGACTGATGGACGAGCAACTGAAATGTCTCCATTGAGGAGTGGGGAGTGGGCTGGCATAAAAAAACTGACAGCAATTGTCTTAGGACTAATTTCTCTGCACATGTTTGATGTTTAGCTGCTATTCATCTTCTTTTTGTGCCCACAAGTTCCCCTTCTCGCACAGATGAGTTGTGCTTAGTAGGAAATTGAAGCAGGTGCAATCATTCAACCTGAAGCAGGTTAGTAGTGGTCTTGGCCGTGGCAATGAGTCACAGCCTAAAACTCTTCATGCCTTAGAGTCCGCAGAATAATAGGAACCTTCCAGGGCCCTTTCCTTCTTGAGCAAACTCTCATTCCGAGTTCTCCGATTGCAGAGACCCTGCACACCTGTTATTGAGCAACGCTTGGACAAGACACCTCCCTAGACCAAAAAAAAAAAAAAAAAAAGCAGGAGCCAGGGAAATGCATCTCTCAGGTTTACCAGTTCTCTATCTGTATTTGGTCTTTGTTTCTCACTTTGAGATAGTAAGTCACATATCCAGCTGCATTCAGTGCTCTCTGTGAGGCAGATTCCGATGTGTGTCTATAAATGAGAAACTCACCTCCTCCACGAGTGTCCATGTGAAAAAAGCAGACATGGTCAATGAAGGATGCAGCAGTGAAACACTGACCCCAACTTAGGGGTGCTGATGAGAGCTGGGCCTCCTTAGCTGGCAGCAGCTAAGGCGCTTTCAGGAAGCAGGTGTTTCCAGACAGTTAGCAGAAAGAAGGCCCAGTTAGATCTGAAGAGGCGATGGCTTGGCTAGGCTATACTTAGGAGAATGGGTCTCCCTGCTGCTGTACCTGGCAGCAGAGCCCTCCAAGGGCCACCAGTGGAAAGTGCCTGAGTGTACTCTGGAGCATTCTGTAGAGCCCTAGCAGGGCCAGCATTCATGCTGGGCTGCAGTGTTCAGCTCCAAGTGAAAGCAAATTCTTTGCGCTCACCGGCTGGAGCAAGAGGTCAGCGTGCAGCATGACAACTTGTTAAAGGAAAAACAAAAACATCTTGCAGTGACACTTGTTAAAGCACCGTAAGGGAGGCTTTATCTGTAAGGAAGGCTTTATTCAGTACCATCTCCATAGGGCTTTTGCAACCGGGGAGGGAGATTGGGCTTAACTCTGAGTACAGCAGGGACAGGGTGGCGGGTGAGGAATTTATAGCCTAGGAGCCAGGTGGGGGTCAGTGGATGGGAACTTATTAAGAAGAAATGTCAGAGGTAAGGGGGATTCTGGCTAAACCCACCTAAGAGGATTCTTGTAGAAGTCCAGCCAGCTGGGGTGACCAGACATCACCTGGAGGCTGGCAGAGGATGAGGAAACTGATCACATATGGAGATGGGGCATTCTCGCTAAAGTGACTCAGCAGGGTTCTTGCTAAAACTGGATTTTATAAGGAAGTGGGCGAAGGAGAAGGTTCAGGAGCTAGATTAAAGTTCAGCCAAGTGGAGAATGTTAGTCAAATTATATACACATGCTTCTTAGTCAGCAAGGTAACCAGGAGTAAGCATTTACCTCTTCAGCCACAGTTAGAAGGCGTGAAGAGCAGACGCCGACAGTCTCCTGGAGCTGAGCGTTTAAATGCATCTTTTCATCTCAGTGAAATAGGTGTTATCATCAACCCTATTTTACAGCTGGCATAACTGAGGATCTTGAAGGGGTTGGGTAATTTTCCCAAGGTCACTTCACTAATCCTTGGGAGAACAGGAATTCATACCTGCACAGATCCTTCCAAGACTGTCCTTCTCAGCATTCTCTCTCTCCCCGAGAGTGGTTTCTACCATCTGCTTTGATTCCAAAATTGGTCACTTGGGACTAATTACTAACAATACCTTCAAATCTGATAAGGGCAATCCTGGTACGTACATTTCTGGGTTCAAATTTTACTTCTTCCCCTTATTAGCTAGAACGTTGGACAAATTGCTTAACTTGTGGGAATACTCATGTCTAATTCTATAGAGACATTATGAGGTTTAAATGAGTTAATTGTTGTAAAATGCTTAGACTATTTCCTAGAATATAGTAAATACCCAATAACCACTGGTCATCATTATTATTTCTCCACCACGGCCTCCTAAGCTGAGCACTTTCTCTTAACACTCTTGGCCCAGTCCCTTAGTTCCTCTGAAGTTACTTGCCATGAGGTTTGGCCTATATTTAATGGGTGGAAACAATAGAGAAGATATTAAATACTTAATTGAACTACATAATAAAGCAATACAAGCAGACAAATGTCAGGTAATCCAAGGTAATACACATTAGAGATTAATTAAACCTGCTTCTGTTCGTTCATGCCTGCTGAATTAGCTATAATAACTTAAACAATCACACCAAAAAGTTACGCTCATCTGATTTTCATTGCATCCATTATTCAGCACTTGCACTCATCATCAACAAAAAAGCACACCCTGCGTGTCCCATCTGCATTCATCTGCCACCAGTTAACACCCCATTCAGCTTCACAGCTGTGGAAGCCTCATTCCCTGAACAATTTAGCGCCGGCCTGCACCTCCGGTAACAACTGAAGTCAGCATTCCGGATTGCCATATCCATCTGTCCCTCTTCTACATTCTAGCGGCGTTCAAAATAGTCAGATGCCAAGGCATGTTTAAGAACAAAGTGAAAAACTGTACTGATATTAAATAACGAATTTAGGTCATGTACTCCAGGATTACAGCAGAGCAAAACACATTTTTTTAAGTGTCTCTTCACCTCTAAGATAAAGGTGAAAACAATTTTTTGAAAAAGAAGAAAAACACCTTTTCATTAGTGGTGATGGTTTTTGTTGAATTTAGAGAAAGAGTGAGACATGCTTTCATGAACCTTGCATTTGAAGTTATGGTGCACACATCTCTGTCAAAGTATACTAGCTTATAGGAGGTTTATTGATGAAATCAGACCAAGCAAATACATTTCTATTGGGTTTAAAGTAGTCATGGCCAAGTTTCCTGGAGCTAAGGGAGGGATGGTACATTTGCCATTCTCTGATAGGAAGACTTGCTTGTCAGGTGAAGTGGCTGAGGAGAGCTTCAACTAACTTAGAACCTCCCCATCTCTCAAATCTGTTACTTCCCAATTGAGTCACCAATACCAGATTGCTGTTTTCATAGGTTTTTCTCCCATTTAATGGTTTATTTGACGGATGGGGGAAGGAGAGCCTGTGTGGGAATTTGAACTATGTCAGCTCCAGAGACTTGTTGAGAATGTGGGGATTAGTACCCATCTGGAGACCCCCAAATTGATGGTGGGTCTCCAGCTACATGGAGACCGTGGGTGCCTTTCACAGGCTCCCTCCCGACTTTCACCACTCATCTGCTTTCTCCAGTGTCTGTTAAGGAAGACTGTTGGTTTGCTCTCACGAAGACATTTCTCACAAACCGCAGAGCCCTCTTCCTTTCCCTAAAGAGAGCCCATCAGCTCCCCGCCCCTGCACCATCCCTGCCTTGCAAAGCCTCCCACTGAGTCCTCACTGGACCCTGAGTGTTTTCCTGAGAAATCAGGAGTTCTCTTAGTAAGAATAAATGCATGGGCTGGGCGCGGTGGCTCACGCCTGTAATCCCAGCACTTTGGGAGGCTGAGGCAGGTGGATCAGCTGAGGTCAGGAGTTCGAAACCAGCCTGGCCAACATACTGAAACCCTGTCTGTACTAAAAATACAAAATTAGCTGGGCATGGTGGCACATGCCTGTAATCTCAGCTACTTGGGAGACTGAGGCAGGAGAATCATTTGAACCTGGGAGGTGGAGGTTGCAGTGAGCTGAGATGGTGCCATTGCACTCCAGCTTGGGCAACAAGAGTGAAACTCCATCTCAGAAAAAAAAAAGAGAGAATAAATACATGAACTTCTCCTTTACATCCCAGGGTGGGACCACGGGCTTGGTAGAAGAATTCAAATGGTAGTTCCTGCAACAAGGAATAGTATAACTGTCTCTTTTTATCTTTTCCCTTTAAACATTTCCCTCTTGCAGCTCATCCAGGTGCTGCTGGAAGATGAAACCACTGAAAGCGCAGTTAAACTCAGCCTTCCTATGGGACAAGAAGCCCTCATAACCCTAAAAGATGGACAACAATTTGTGATTCAGATATCAGATGTACCCCAAAGCTCTGAAGATATTTATTTCAGAGAAAACATTGCTAATGTGTGAGATTATTTATTTGAATAGAGAATAAGAAAACTGATAGACTTGCATTCTTAAAAATATTACAGTTTTTCCTCTCTCTCTCTTTCTTTATTTCTCACGGTCTCCCTCTGTTGCCCAGGCTGGAGTGAAGCGGCATGGTCTCGGCTCGCTGTAGACTCCCTGCCTCGGGCTCCCGTGATTCTCCTGCCTCGGCCTGCCGGGTGGCTGGGATTGCGGGCGCGCGCCACCACGCCTGGCTGGTTTGGTATTTTTGGTGGAGGCGGGGTTTCGCCATGTTGGCCAGGCTGGTCTCCAACTCCTGGCCTCGAGTGGTCTACCCGCCTCGGCCTCCCGAGGTGCTGGGACTGCAGACGGAGTCTCGCTCACTCGGTACTCGGTGTTGCCCCGGCTGGAGTGCTGTGGCGTGGTCTCGGCTCGCTGCAGCCTCCACCTCCCAGCCGCCTGCCTTGGCCTCCCAGGGTGCTAGGATTGCAGCCACTTCCTGGCTGCCGCCCCGTCTGGGAGGTGGGGAGCGTCTCTGCCTGGTCGCCCATCGTCTGGGATGTGAGGAGCTCCTCTGCCCAGCTGCCCCATCTGGGAAGTGAGGAGCCCCTCTGCCCGGCCACCCCGTCTAGGAAGTGAGGAGCACCTCTGCCCGGCCGCCACCCCGTCTAGGAAGTGAGGAGCGCCTCTTCCCGGCCGCCACCCCATCTGGGAAGTGAGGAGCACCTCTGCCTGGCCGCCCCGTCTGGGAAGTGAGGAGCGCCTCTGCCCGGCCACCCCATCTGGGAAGTGAGGAGCTCTCTGCCCGGCTGCCCATCGTCTGGGAAGTGAGGAGCACCTCTGCCCGGCCGCCCCGTCTGGGAAGTGAGGAGCGCCTCTGCCCAGCCACCCATGGTCTGGGATGTGAGGAGCGCCTCTGCCTGGCCGCCCCGTCTGGGAAGTGAGGAGCGCCTCTGCCCAGCCGCCCGGTCTGGGATGTGGGGAGCGCCTCTGCCCGGCCGCCCGGTCTGGGAGGTCTACCACGGAGGCCAGACGCAGTGTGGGGGCTGGACGTGGTGGCTCACGCCTGTAGTCCCAGCATTCTGGGAGGCCGAGGCGGGTTGATCACTTGAGGTTAGGAGTTCGAGACCAGCCTGGCCAACATGGCGAAACATATGAAAAACACAACAAACCAACCAACCAACCAACCCAGCAACAACAAAACAGGTCTACCCTGGAGTCATACTCTAATTTTTTCTATTTTCCTCTCTTTCTGATCCTTTATCCCACTTTCTTTTTCTTCCTCTTCCTTCTCCTTCTTCTTTGTCAAAGACATAGAGGATTGAGTTATTATCATTGATCCATACAAAGTCCCTCTCTCATTTATTTTCTTTCATTCCCACCCCATTTCTATTCCCAGTCGTCCCATGTGCAACCTTCCTAATATGTTTGATATGCATCTTTTTGTTTGTACGTATTTTTAGAAAATGTTTATTGTTTTGTGTGCAAAAAAAAAAAAAATAATTTAAAAAAAAGAAGGCCGGGTGCGGTGGCTCATGCCTGTAATCCCAGCACTTTGGGAGGCCGAGGCGGGCGGATCACGAGGTCAGAGAATCAAGACCATCCTGGCTAACACGGTGAAACCCTGTCTCCACTAAAAATACAAAAAATTCTCGGGGCATGGTGGTGGGGGCCTGTAGTCCCAGCTACTCCGGAGCCTGAGCCAGGAGAATGGCGTGAGCCCAGGAGGTGGAGCTTGCAGTGAGTAGAGATTGCGCCACTGCACTCCAGCCTGGGCAACAGAGCAAGACTCCGTCTCAAAAAATTAAAAAATAAAAAATAAAAACAAGAAAAAAAAAAGAAAAAAAAGTTTTTCTATTGACGAAAGACGATGTTATGTATATAATAGGTATAGCATTGTCTATTTTATGTTTATATGTATTTCAAGGAGGTGGTTTTGATAAAATATATAAACTGATTCGGAGAATAATTTTTGCCTCTGTTGCTTTTCTTTTGGGGCTGTCCGAGTATTTCTATTTTGAGACATGGCAGAAAAGAAATTTGAGAATGCTTTTTGGGAGAAAAGAAATGGTTAAGACTCCAGAAAAAGAAAAAGTTCAAAGAATACCAACTGGTACAAGCAGTAAAATGCCAGTGGCAATATTTTTCCTCCCCTTGGTGGTGCCTCAATCGAAATAGAATTTGTAGATAGATCCCCTCAGGCAGTGAGGAACAGAAAAAAAATCAATATGATATCACTGTTAAACTCATTCACTGGTCCATTAAACACCTTTGGTTCACTATCCCAATTTTCTTAAAGTGAGAGAATTTTGAATTCAACAATGTCTGCAGCAGAGGCTAATGTCCTGCTTTGAATCACTCTTTAGTTCTCTTTTTGTAGCAAAATCCACTTTTATGTAACTGATTATAATATTTAAAAGGAATTTTAAAATTCGTGCTTAACATGATTTCCAGTGTACATGGAAAAAACAGAGTATTTTATTGATCTTATATTACATATGAAATGAACTAAATTTCATGTATCTTTACATGTGGAATGAATTAAATTTACTTATGAAATGAATTACATTTCCCCAAATGCTTGGACATTAAAAAAAAAAAACACAGGAGCTATACGTCTGTAGATTCATTAAAATTACTCATCTTTATGGACAAAAAAGTAATCATATTTAAGAGCCTTTTTCAACTACATTTACTATATTATCTCAAGCTATCTGGGAGGAGTTGTTTTTTGTCGAAGAATGAGTCAGAGAGACATTTATTCTTTTGCTCACTGCTCAGTGACTTTGCATGTCATGTGTTTGCTCATAAGTAAGTAGACAGTTGGTGGACTGAGTCACAGAACACAGGCAACAACAGGATCTGTAAGTCTGGGAACGGTGAATTTTGTTTGCATGTTTTGGGGTAAACTGATTAGCTAAGAGCTAGCAGAAGTCATTCTGGGCATTCTGTCCTTGAATGCCCAAGTTTACCAAAGAAAACAATTTTCATTGTTTCTCTGTAGTGTTAGACGTTAGGATGGGGTTGAGGATGGGTGGTAACAGGAGGAAGGACTTCTGGGACTGTTGCGATTTGTATTATTATGGTTTCTTTCTTATTTGATCTTGGGGCCTGTCTAGGAGAGCCCTGATGGGGTGGGTGGGGGAGAGAATAAGGTTTGGGTGTGTTGGTGAAACTAAAATGCAAGAAGCAGAAGTTTATCGCTCACAGACCCAGAGAGGTTAGGGGCACCGAATCACTAGGAGGGCCAGGAGGAGTCTGGAGGCAGCAGGGAGCTCAACCAGCCTGTGGTTGAGCCTGTGAGACCTGCCTTTATTAAGGCCCAGGGTGCTATTCCTTAGGCTTTCCCTTGGGACTTGTGGATCCGGGTCATTTAAAGAAAACATACATAAAAGGGAACTCATTTACATGACTCCAGTGTTGACCATTAGATTTTTTCCACAGCCAGCAGCTGTGGTATGAGCTGGATTTGGCATCAGTGAGATGAGGAACAAGCAGGCTCTATTGCAAACACCACACAGAGAGGAGAAGTCTCACTGAGGACAAGGATGACAGGGTTCAACTGGATTTCAAACAGCTTATGTCAAGTCTAAAAATGGCTGTCAAGGCTGCCACTCCATGAAGTCTATGCCAGTAACCCTCACGGGGCTCCCATTCTTGGGCTGGGGGCTGGCCATACAGTGTAGTGTGTTCACCTTGGGAAAATGTGTCACAAAGTTTGTGATTTGACTTGATTACATTTCTGCATATGTTATATATGAAAGTGTATCTTAAAAAATACAAGGTGGCCAGGCACTGTGGCTCACGCCTATAATCCCAACACTTTGGGAGGTCAAGGTGACAGGATCGCTTGAGCATAGGAGTTCAAGACCAGCCTCGGCAACATAATGAGAACCCTATCTCTACAAAAGAAAAAAATTAGCTGGATGTGGTGGCGCGTAGCTATAGTCTCAGCTACTCAGGAGGCAGGAGGATTGCTTGAGCCCGGTTCAAGACTGCAGTGAACTACGATCATGCCACTGCACTTCAGCCTGGATGACAAAGCAAGATGCTTTCTTAAAAATAAATAAATAAATGGCATTGCCCACTTTATGGGGATTGGATTGGAGGTTCCTGGTGGAAGAAAGATTAAAAAGCACACAGGAGGATTTCAAGAGGAAGCGAGCTGGGCTTGAAAAGTCACTAGGTGCAGTGGCTCACGCCTGTAATCCCAGCACCTGGGAGGCCAGGGAGGCTGGATTGCTCGAGCTCAGGAGTTTGTCACCAGCCTGGGCAACATGGTGAAATCCTCATCTTGACAAAAAATATAAAGTTTAGCCAGGCATAGTGGTTAGCACCTGTAGTCCCAGCTACTTGGGAGGCTGAGGCGGGAGGATAGCTGAAGTCCAGGAGGTTGAGGCTGCAGTGAGCTATGATTGTACCACTGCACTCGAGCCTGGGCCACAGAGCGAGGCCCTGTCTGGGAAAAAAAAAAAAAAAAAAAGAAAGAAAAAGAAAGAGAGAGAAAGAAAGAAAGGCAGAGAGGAAAGAAAGAAAAAGAAAGAAAGAAAGAAGAAAAGAAAGAGAAGAAAAAGAAGAAAGAAAGAAAGAAAGAAAGAAAGAAAGAAAGAAAGAAAGAAGAAAGAAAGAAAGAAAGAAAGAGAGAAAGAAAGAAAGAAAGAAAGAAAGAAAGAAAGAAAGAAAGAAAGAAAGAAAAGAAAGAAAACCACAAGCTCTGGTGTGAGAACAGAGTTGCACCTGCCTTGTAGGCAAGTCTTTGTTTTTAACTCCCAATCCCCTTCCTTGATGAGCTGAGACATGAGGCCCAGCAAGGAGAAAAATGAAAAAGAATGCAAACACATGTGCCTCACCCACCTCAGCCCTCAAATCCTAAAGCAACTAGCAGGAGAGAGGAGAAGATGTCAACCTTCATAAAGTTTGACATTTTGATTATTACACTGACATTTTAATTACTGTACAGAGATGGTTCCTATGATTGAAAGTAACTGGTGGTCTATTACTTGAAAGCGAACATGAATGTGAACAGAAAATCCCCCTATTCCCTACCCCAAACTTAGATTTTTCTTCAGGAGCCATAAGGAATCCACATAGCAGTTTGCAAAGATTGTTTTCTGCTTGTACCATGGATCAGTTCACTATTAGGGCATAACAAACTAATCCTTCATGGCTTAAAACAACCACCGTCTATGTCACCAGTCCACAGTTTGCTTGGGTAGCTGGTTCTGCTGTTCTGGGCTGGACTCAACAAATCTCAGCTGGGCTCACTCAGCCCTCCAAGGTTCCTGACAGGTATGTAGGGGGCTGGCTAGTCTGGGATGGCCTCAGCTGTCCTCCCTGTGGTTCCTACATCCCTTCAACAGGCCAGTTCATGCATGTGCTCATGGCAGGAGGGAGTCCAAGGGAGCAGACGTGGAAACACACAAGCATGTTTTCACACCTCCTTTTGCATCAAGTGTGGTCTCGTACCATTGACCAAAGCAAGTCGTGTTGCCAAACTCAGAGTTAGCAAGATAAGGTACTCCTAATGGGTACGGATACAGGGAGGTGTCAAGCAATTGGAGTTGTCAACCACGTCACTCTACCACCTACCTTATCCAGTTGAACTCACTCAGAATAACATCTAAATCATTATCCCAACTGCTCTGTTCCAAGATGGAAATGACCTGCTCAGGGTCCTCAAGCAGCAGTGAGATCCTGGCCATCTGCAGATTCCACAATCAATCACCCCCATCAATTGTGACATTATTACAGCACTGCCCTCCATGCAACTTAACTCGATAGGAAACAAACATTTGATCCGTTAGTATGGATAGAAACAATATTATTTTCTGAAACAGTAATTTGGAATAGGAATAATAATGAGAACCTGTACAGACAGACATCCGCCTTGGGCACATTACTGATTGTCAATATGGTGAGTACAGAAAGAGAGGCACATCAAATTTCTCTTCACAGTAATAATAGCTGCACCCACATGTATCTTGGAACATAAATGTTCACTCATGATGATAAGTTGGAAGCCCACTAACATGCTAGCAGCAGACAGATTTTTCAGAAACACATATCTGATCAAATATTTACAGTGATGTTTTCCAAAATTAAGTATTTGTCATGTATTTTTTCTTTTACCAGGTACTCTATAAACACTTGGGATTGTAGGGGTGGAAAGCTGTGATACCTTTCCTCACCCACCATAAGGGTCATGGCCAACACTCCTGTAACAAAAGAAAAAAGAGAAAAGCATAACAAATGTATTTAATATTTAATCCAATGTATTAGCCCATTCTCACACTGCTACAAAGAAATACCCGCGACTGGGTAATTTATAAAGAAAAGAGGTTTAATTGGCTCATGGTTCCACAGGCTGTACAGGAAGCATGGTGGCATTTGCTTGGCTTCTGGGGAGGCCACAGGAAACTTACAATCATGGCAGAAGGTGAAGGGGAAGCAGACACATCTTACATGGCTGAAGCAGGAGGCAGTGGGCAGGATAGGTGCTATACACTTTTAAACGATGAGATCTCACAAGAACTCACACACTATTAGTGAGTAGTAGCAAAGGGGATATTCACCCCCATGATCCAATCACCTCCCAGCAGGCCCCACCTCCAACGTTGGGGATTACAGTTCGACATGAGATTTGAGCGGGGACACAGATCCAAACTGTACCATCCAAGTTTTATGTGACATGAAAGCCTAAATAAATAAAGACTCGGTGGCCCACGCCTGTAATCCCAGCACTTTGGGAGGCCGAGACAGGCGGATCACGAGGTCAGGAGATCAAGACCATTCTAGCTAACACGGTGAAACCCCGCCTCTACTAAAAATACAAAAAAAAATTAGCCGGGCATGGTGGTGGGCGCCTGTAGTCCCAGCTACTCCGGAGGCTGAGGCAGGAGAATGGCGTGAACCCACGAGGCGGAGGTTGCAGTGAGCCGAGATCACGCCACTGCACTCCAGCCTGGGCAACAGAACAAGACTCCCTCTCAAAAAATAAATAAATAAAGACTCAAAGACTCAGGGAAAACTGTCCATTTCCATGCTTAGGTTCGGTGAAGAAAGGACAACCATGAAGAAATGTGATTGGACAAAAAGTGAATGATCTAATGGTAATACACTGAGTGGGGAAACCCAGCAAGGCCTGTCTGTTCAGGTTCTTCTTCCTTCTTCTGTGTCATTCCCTTCCCCCAGGTGTGGGGCAGGACCCCTTCTGGAATAAGGTCTCATGACCTACTCTCAGGTAAGGTGGGTCCGAGAATCTCTTTATGGCCAGCTCCTATACAGAAAGGCAGAGGGGGTTAGAGTCATATTTCTAGGCTTTATGGCTGGCTTTGAAGGAGAGGGGTTCTAATTTCTATGATCCATCTTGGGGAAGAGAAATTCCAGTTCCTGTGGCCTGCCTTGTGGGGGAGAGGGGAGCAGGAGAAAGAAGGGTAGGAAAAGGCCAGAAAGAGATTTTGCTTCTGAGGCTCTTCCACTGTCCGTTACTTCAAAGTACTCAGCATGTCAAAGCGTTACACTCTGGGCATCGTTTTCTCAACCATGAATAAAATAGACAAATCTCTGCTCTTTATTGAACTTATCTTCCTGGTACAGGAAGACTGACACTAAGCTAATCAGCAAATACAAGCAAAATATCTTAAGTAGATATAAGTATTATCGTGAAAATTCACTATGGGGATGGGGATGCTCTTTTTTTTTTTTTTTTTTTTGACAGAGTCTCTCTCCATTGCCCAGGCTGGAGTGCAATGGCGTGATCTCGGCTCACTGCAATCTCTGCCTCCCGGATTCAAGCAATTCTCCTGCCTCAGCTTCCCAAGTAGCTGGGATTACAGGTGTGTGCCACTATGCTCAACTAATTTGTGTATTTTTTGGTAGAGTTGGGGTTTTGCCATGTTGGCCAGGCTGGTCGTGAACTCCTGACCTCGGGTGATCTGCTCACCTCTGCCTCCCAAAGTATTGGGATTACAGGCGCGAGCCACCGCACCCAGCCTGATGCTGCTTCTTATAGGGCATTCAAGCAAGACCTCTCTCACAAGGTGTAATCTGAAAAGAGACCTGAAGAAAGTAGGAGAAAGGGAAGGTATGAGAGTCTCCTAAAAAGGGGAGGAGAATGAATCAGAGAAGTAGAAGAGTACTACCAGGCAGGGCTAATGCCCCCTTGAAGTTAATGGCCATAAATCTGAAGTGATTAAGGAACTTAAAATCATATATATTCTCTATATATACACTGTATATATATTTAAAATCATATACACACTGTATATAAATCACATATATGATATATAAATCATATATACTATACATATGTATAGTATATATGATTTATATATATATATAGACACTTCAAATTTATGGCCATTAACTAAATTATATATATATACGATTTTAAGCCTCTTAATCTCTTCAATATATATAGAATATAGAATATATTGATAAAAGAAATTAAAGGCAACACAAATAAGTGCAAAGACATCCCGTATTCATGAATCAGAAGACATAATTTTGTTAAACTGTCCATACTACCCAAAGGAATCTACAAATTCAATTCAATTCCTATCAAAATCCACTTAGTGGCTGGGTGCAGAGGCTCACACCCCGGAAGGCCAAGGTGGGATAACCATTTGAGTCCAGGAGTTCAAGACCAGCCTGGACAACATAGCAAGACCCCATTTCTAAAAAAAAAAAATTAAAAATTAGCCAGGCATGATGGCATGTGCCCATCTATAGTCCTAGCTACTCCAGAGGCCAAGGAGAGAGGATCGCTTGAGCACAGAAGTTTGAGGTTACAGTGAGCTATGATCATTACCACTTCACTCCAGCTTGGGCAAAAGAGTAAGATTCTGTCTCTAAAAGGAACAAAGAAGAAACAATAATAATACTAATAAAAACCCTGCAATGATATCACCTTACACCCATTAGAATGGCCATTATAAAAAATAACAACAGGTGTTGGTGAGAAGGTGGATACATTAGAACTCTTGTGCACCACTGGTAGGAATATAAAATAGTGCAGCTGTTTTGGGAAACAGTATGGAGGTTCATTAAAAGTAAACTATCTTATGATTGAGCAATCACACTTATGGGTATTTACCCAAAAGAATTCAAGACAGGATCTCAAAGAGGTATTTACACTCAAATGTTGATTGCAATAGTATTCACAATAACTGTAAGGCAGAAACAACCTAAATGTCCATCAATGATGAATGGGTAAAGAAAATATGGGCCCGATGCAGTGGCTCACGTCTGTAATCCCAGCACTTTGGGAGGCTGAAGTCAGAGAATTGCTTGAGCTTAGGAGTTCGAAATCAGCCTGGGCAACATAGTAAGACCTCATCTCTACAAAAAATAAAAAATGAAAGTGAGCCAGGCATGGTGGTGTGCCTGTAGTACCTGCTTCTCAGGAGGCTGAGGATGGGGGACCACTTGAATCCAGGCAATCCAGGCTGCAGTGAGCCATGATCGTGCCACTGCACTGCAGCCTGGGCAACAGAGTGAGACCCTGACTCAGAAAAAAAAAAAAAAGGAAATGTGATATATGCATATGTGAACCCAGAAGGCCAATCAGAAACTCAAAAGAATGCAACTGTTTGTGTCTCACCTGTCTGTGACCTGGAAGCTCCCTCCCCACTTCGAGTCTTCCTGCCTTTGCTTCAGGTTGTCCAGCCTTTCCAGACTGAACCAATGTACTTCTTACATGTATTGATTGATGTCTCATGTCTCCCTAAAATGGATAAACCCCAGCTGTGTCCTGACCACTTTGAGCACGTCATCAGGACTTCCTGAGGCTGTGTCATGGGAGCATCTTCAACTTTGGCAAAATAAACTTCCTAAATTAACTGAGACCTGTCTCAGATTTTGATTTTGGGGGCCCAAGATATTTTCCTTTCACACATGCAATGGAACATTATTCACCCTTTAAAAAGAATAACCTCCTGTCTTATGCTATAACATGGATGAATTTTGAACATCATGCTAAGTAAGGTAAGCCAGTCATGGAAGGACAAATACTGTATAATTCCACTTATATAAGGTATCTAAAATAGTCAAACTCACAGAAACAGAGAGTAGAATGGTGGCTGCCAGGGGCTGGGGGGAGGAAAACGGGGAGTTGCTGTTCAGTGGATAAAGAGTTTCAGTTATGCAAGGTACAATTCTAGAGATTTGCTATAGAACAATGTTCTTATAGTTAACAATGCTGTGCTGTACACTTGTTAAGAGGATAGATCTCATGTTACATTTTTTACCACATTTTTTTAAATGGGCAAAAGACATTAACGGGCATTTTATAAAAGATTTTGAACTGGGCAATAAATACATGAAAAACGATCAGCCATATTAGTCATTAGGTAAATGCAAATTAAAATAACAATGAGATACCATTGCTCATCCACCAGATTTGGTTGGCGTGGGAGGGGTGCGGGGGATGGGCAAAAAAAAAACTAACACTAATCTGTGTTGATGAGAATGTAGAGCTGTAACAGTAACTCTCACATTCTGACAGTAGCAGTATAAACTGGTACAATCATTTTGAAAATAAGTTTGATTTTCAAATATGTATATATTTTCAATATATATATATAAACATATTCCTACCCATATCTTTACTACCTGGGATGCCTCTGCAAAATGAATCCCTAAATCTCTCCAGAAAGACACTATCTCTAGCTTTTCAAGGTTATTCAAACAGGTTTAGATTCTGCAGGAAACCAGGAAATCCGTGGAGAATTCTCTTTCAAAATTTGAGTTTGAGGGACCTGTTAAATATTCAGGGGTAAATGGCCAAAACAAACAACAATTGCTGTCATTAATGGAGCATTTACTATGTTCTGGCACAAGTTGTGTGATGGGGTTTGACGAGTGATTATTGATCTCACTCTTAAATCCCCTTTGAGTGTGGAACTAATTTGGGAAATAAAACTCAAGAATCAGAAAGCTTAATAGAAGTAAAGCTAATGGGAAATTTTGACCAAATAGGATTCCTATTAGGTTCTGAAATTGACTACTCCCTTAGTCACAGACAGGGCGGGGTGACCTCTCACCTGCTGAAGGGGCAGGTCAGCTCAGACAAGACAGAAGAGAAGGGTGAACAGACCATTCAGAAAAGAATAGCTTTGCAGGAGCTGAGAAAATCATGTTAAGCTTGCCTTTCGAAACTCATCCATCAGATGGGTCACTTCTCCCATGAGGAGGCAGGCGTAAGAAAACAGCCATGGCTGGGCGCGGTGGTTCACACCTGTAATCCCAGCACTTCGGGAGGCTGATGCGGGTGGATCATGAGGTCAAGAGATCGAGACCATCGTGGCCAACATGGTGAAACCCCGTCTCTACTAAAAATACAAAAATTAGCTGGGTGTGGTGGCAGACGCCTGCAGTCCCAGCTACTCGGGAAAATCACTTGAACCCGGGAGGCAGAGGTTGCAGTGTGCCACTGCACTCCAGCCTGGTGAAAGAGCGAGATTCTGTCTCAAAAAAGAAAGAAGGAAGGAAGGAAGGAAGGAAGGAAGGAAGGAAGGAAGGAAGGAAGGAAGGAAAGAAGGAAGGGGGAGGGAGGGAAAAGAAAAGAAAACAGCCAAAAGCCTGCAATATTCCTCCGCATTTTTCCTCTCCAGGGCTTGGACCGGAGTTCTGATGACCTGGAATGAGGGGCTTGGCCAAGGTGGTATTTGTCCATGTGGCCTCGGCCAGTTTGTTTCAGCTTAAATGCAAATAACTTGATTCTGCTATTAGATGAACTGGCTGCGATGCCCTCCTGACACAGCAAAGTGTAAGAAAAGTTATCGTCCCTGCAGAGAGAGAGAATGAGCATCAGATGGAATTGGTGCTAATCTTACCTCCACCATTTATTCAGTTTTCTCCTCTAATAAGATGATGATAACAATCCCTACCTTGTGTCTAGTTAACTAAATACAGTCAGCCCTTCGTTATCTGTGGGTTCCCAACCAACCACAGACTGAAAATATTTGAAGAAGAAAAAGCTGGACGCAGTGGTTCACACCTGTAATCCCAGCACTTTTGGAGGCTGAGGCAGGAGGATCACCTGAGCCTGGGAAGTTGAGGCTGCAGTGAGCTGTGATTGTGCCACTGCAGTCCAGCCTGGGAGGACAGAGCAAGACCCTTCACCAGAAAAATAAAAAATGAAAAATGGTGATTGCATCTGTACTGAACATATATTGGCTTTCTTTCTTGTCCTATTCCCTAAACAATAGAGTAAACAACAATTTACATGGTATTTACATTGTATTAGGCATTTTATAAGCAATTTAGATATTAAAGGAGGATGAGCATGGGTTATATGCAAATGTTGCACCATTTTTTTATAAGGGACTTGAGCATCTCTGGATTTTGGTATCCACGGGGATCCTGGAACCAATATCCCTCGGATACCAAGGGACTACTGTAGAGCGTTTGCTCCATGCCACGCACTGTTCTAAGTCTCTTCAAATATTAATCGTTCAACCGTCCCATCCACCATCCTTAAGAGGTAGATATTATATTCGTCAGCTAATGAAGGAAATGGGCACAGAGAGGTTAAGTGGCTTGGCAGGTCTTACAGCTGTTGAGCAAGAGGCGTGTATTAAGCCGGGATTTGAACGCCCACCCTCTGGCTGCGGAACCTGTGCCATCCTGCAGGAAACGAACCCATCCCTTGACCTGGCGCGCGAGGAGGACTCCGCAGGATGCGCGGGGTGTGCGTGGAACCTGGTCTTCTGCGAGCCTGGACTTCTGAGCTTGGCATGCGGCTGCAGGGATTCGCCGGGACTCGCGCGGGGGACCGCGCCCGGGGATCCTGGTGGGGGTGAGAAGGGGGCTCGGGCTCCGTGCTTCTGCCGCAGGGGGGCGCTGCCGGGCTCCCCGGCACTATAGCTGCTGGCGGCCCCGGCGGCCGGGCGTGCCGCCTGCAAGATGTCCGTGCGCCGCGGCCGGCGGCCTGCGCGGCCGGGGACCCGCCTCTCCTGGCTGCTGTGCTGCAGCGCCCTGCTGTCTCCGGCCGCGGGCTACGTGATCGTGAGCTCGGTGTCCTGGGCCATCACCAACGAGGTGGACGAGGAGCTGGACAGCGCCTCCACTGAGGAGGCTATGCCCGCGCTGCTGGAGGACTCGAGCAGCATCTGGCAGCAAAGCTTCCCCGCCTCGGCTCACAAGGAGGATGCACACCTGCGGCCCCGGGCGGGCGCAGCCCGCGCCAGGCCGCCCCCGGCGCCGCCCGGGATGTTCTCCTACCGGCGAGAGGGCGGCCAGGCGGCCGGTGCGCCCCCGGGCCCTAGACTGCGCGCCGCCACCGCCCGCTCCCTGGCCCACGCCAGCGTCTGGGGCTGCCTGGCCACCGTGTCCGCCCACGAGAAGGTAAGCGCCCGGCGGGGAGCGCAAGGGGGCCTGGCATTCAGGCGGCGGCCGGGGGACGGGGACGGGGACGTGCTCGCGACCGCTCGGGACTGGGATCCGGGTCCACCAGACGTGCCCGGTGCGCTGGATGGGACCCTCGACACTGTACATAATGGAAGGCGATGGTGCCTCCGTGAGCCTGGCGAAGTCGGGGGAGGGTGGGAGAGGGGCATGGATAACCAGGCTTCCTGCCAGGTTGGGTTGGGTACCGAATCCCCACTTTGAGGTGGCCAGGCAGAGAGACGGACACCTAACCAGCGCCTGACCGAGACCTGGACCAAAGCAGCCAGAGCCGCCTTTGCAATCGCAGAGCAGGCGGGGACAGCCCTTCCCAGCGCAGGGCACAAACCCATAGACCCGAACTCCCCATCAGCTTCTGACCTGGAGCTGAAGCGGGGATGGGGAGAGAGACAGCACCAGGGCTTCGACGGAAATCTGCATTTAAGAAAATGGAGTTCAAGATTTTTTCTGGAAAGGAGGCTTATTATGCAAAGTGTGTAAATGCTGGAATGAGCTATTCGCTGCACTTGTAATTGTTCAGTTCGCAAATGCTTTACTCACCTGTTAGACATGATTCCACCTAGAATGACATGGATAAGTAATGTAGATGTAACTTCCATGCCTCCAGAAGGCTTTTGGGGGTGTTAAGAGAGACGAAAGAGCTACAAGGCAGTAATGTGAACTCATATTTACTTCCTAGAAAAAGCAAATATTATTTTATAGAAGGCATAGGACATTGGCCAGATTCTTGCCCCATCTCTAGGTCTCACCAAGACTGTGGCCAAGTCACTGGCTTCTCCACTTTGCTTTCCTCATCTATAAAATTAGGTTTAGTTTTTAAGGTCCTTTTTTGCTTAAGAACTGCCTAAATGGCAACTTTATTTCGATTTTGGCAATGGTCTTAACCTCTTCAGTGTCAAATGCAGATCCAGTTGGATATTCTCAACATCTAGATGATTTTTCACAGCTGTATCTTGCACTCCTAAGACACATCTTAAAAAGACATAAAGATTAAAGATGACACTGATCTTAGTTGAAAACACAAATCTTTTCAAGAAATTAAATAAAGTCTAGTGCCAATGTATTAGAGATATTTTGACTTTCAACCTTCCTTCTGTTAGCTTTGTTAGGAGTTCCTCTTTCTAATCCTTATTGACATTTGATTTAAACAATAAATTCAGAAAGCATTTACACAATGTACTGCCATGTATGCAAAGCATGACTCTGGGCAGCTATGACAAGCTGAAAAATGAGATATATGTACAAAGTTATATTACCATTTTGGAAGATTTCTTAACATTTCATGTTCCTGAAAAAATTAAAGCCCTGCCTTTTATAATTCTACACACCATTATCATGCAACATTTCAAGGACAAAGACAACCCCTGAATTCTGAGCTAAGTAACAACCAGGTGCACTTTGTTAGGGATAAAATCATGGAAAATTGGGATGCTTGACTGGCAGGATTGGGGAAAAGCTCAGCACTAAATATTTTTGTTGGCCAGGCATCGTGGCTCACACCTGTAATCCCAGCACTTTGGGAGGCCGAGGCGGGCAGATCACTCGAGGTCAGGAGTTCAAGACCAGCTTGGCCAACATAGTGAAACCCTGTCTCTACTAAAAATACAAAAATAGCCAGGCATGGTGGCATGCACCTGCAATCCTAGCAACTTGGGAGGCTAAGGTACAAGAATTGCTTAACCCAGGGGACGGAGGCTGCAGTGAGCCAAAATCGTGCCACTGAATGCCAGCCCGGGCAACAGAGTGAGACTCTGTCTCAAAAATATAATAATACTAATAAAATAAATAAATAAATATTTTTGTTTATATCTGCAGTCACAGAAACATGATATACCACCTGTCTTAGTCCATCTGTATTACTGTAAACAAATACCTGAAGCTGGGTAATTTATAAAGAAAAGAGGTGTATTTGGCTCACAGTTCTGCATGCTGTTCAGAAAGCATGGCGCAGCATCTACTTCTGGGGAGACCTCACACTGCTTCCACTCATGGTGGAAGGTGTAGAGCCAGTGTGTGCAGTGATCACATGGCAAGAAAGCAAGCAAGAGAGAGGGGAAGTTGCCAGGCACTTTTTATTTTTATTTATTTATTTTATAGATGGGGTCTGGCTCTGTTACCAGGGCTGGAATGCGGTGGTGTGACCATAGCTCACTGCTGCCTCAAACTCCTGGGCTCAAGCAACCCTGCTGCCTCAGCCTTTCGAGTAACTGGGACTACAGATGTGTGCCACCATGCCAAGCTAATTTTTTAAAAAACTTTTTGTAGAGATGGGGGTCTCACCATCTTGCCCAGGCTGATCCTGAACTGTTGAGCTCCCAAAGTGCTAGGATTACAGGGTGAGTCCCCACGCCCAGTTGGCACCAGGCTCTTTTAAACCTTCTCTCAGGGGAACTCTCAAGGAAACTAACAGAGGGACAATTCACTCAGTACCTCGAGGAGGGCACCAAGCCATTCATGAGGGATCCACCCCCATGACCCAAACCCTTCCCACTTGGCCTCCCCTCCAACACCGGGGATCAGAATTTAACATGAGATTTGGAGGAATGGATATCCAAACTATAGCACCACCCTTCTCCCACCCTACTGGCTGATCATGAAGAAAAATTGGTATATCATGTTTCTGTGACTTCCTTTATTCAAAAAGGGTAACAAATCTATTTCTCATTACTTGCTGAGTCATACAATGAAATATTATTGATTACAATAAAAAATGCAACTAATAAATGAGAAAGTGATGTAGCCCTAAAAGAAACAATAATAGAAAGTTCCTGAAGTCCAAAGAGCAGGCAAGATGTTAAAGACTTAAACATCCTCCCTAAAGTTGCTAACAACTTGGGAGAGGCAGTTAACCTTGGAGTTAAGGCAGTGGGGCTGTAACAGGCAGCTTGAGGAGAAGGCTTAGTGCCACCCCCCATAAATGTCATTGTCCCTCCCCAAAAGAACATGAAATTTAACAAAGTGAGTATATTTGCCATGCACAGGCAGCTTCAAGAAGAATCCTTTCACCATCCCTTCCAAACAGGATGCCACTGCTAAGCATCTCCTATGGAGAAATTCTAGAGCCACCACGGAGTGAATTGGGCAGACTGGGGACCACCTTACCTTGATTTACTACCTGTCAGAGCCACTGTGATGCTATGATTCCCCCCATCCCTGGTGTTGTATTTCCTAGCCAGAGGCACAAGCTAAGCTCCCAGATCAAGTCAAACCACAGCTCTGCACTGAAAAAGCCTTTTTTGGTGTTTGTTAGATCCAAGGACTGCCATTTGGGAACTGCCTGCCCATCAGTGATGGCCCCTTCAACAATAGCACTGGGATTCCTTTCTTCTACATGACAGCCAAGGACCTCGTGGTGGCTGATCTGATGAAAAACCCCATGGCCTCGCTGATGCTGCCAGAATCAGAAGGGGAGTTCTGCAGGTAGACAATGGTTTGCCCTCACTCGCACGGGTCTTGGGAAGTTTTTGACAGAGAGTTGGAGGTGCGTTTCTCTCTGGGTCACATGACTTTAACAGAACTCTGAGATGCACATTGATGTTCACCCTTGAAATCAGATAAATTAGAATTCCACCACTCACCAAGCAGTGTGATTCGTAGCAAGTTAGTTGATCTTTGGGAGCCTCAGTTTCTTCATCTGTAAAATGGGAATAATAATCTTTGCCTCCGAGGGTTATTGCAAGTGTTGGAAATAGGTGCAAAATGCTTTGTGCCACACTGGCAGGAGTCCAGACAGCTCCTGTTGTTATGGAAAAGGGCAAGGGTGGGAGTGAGGGTTGGTAAAGGAAGAGCCAATAGTTCATCTCCCCAGCACAGAGTCATGCAACACAGAGTCTATATATTGTCTTTCCAATTTATTTCTATCCTGTCCCCAGAGATATGTGCAATAAGGAGCCAGCATTTTTTAATTCACTTTTTCAAAAGCTCTCTGAAAGAAAACGCTTCTAAAGACATTTAAGCACTAACAGAACATTGATGCAGGCCCCTTTATCTGAATTTAAAATGCAAAGCCTGAACTCGCATCCTCCCCGGGAAATGTGTGCATGGAGCTGGTGTGGGGGCTGCATTTGAGATCCCCTTATCTTTCCCAGAGGAGCAGCAAATGTCCAGGATGGCTGGGATGAGCCCTTTAACCTCCAGGACCTTAGTCACTCCACCTAAATGTAGTGATGCTTTAGAAAATCAACAGGCCTCATCCCATCTGTGAAATTCTCTTATTCTTTATGCACAACATGGAAAACATAATAACCAAACAATGTATTAGTTCTTACAGAGGCTAATCAAAGCAACTATACAATGCAAGATGCATCCTGGATAAGCCATTGTTTCCCCTCAGCCACGACAGACCACATGGAGACACTTCAGCTGACCCTGTTCCCCACCAGGTTACAGCAAGAAGCCAGGAAAAGAAACATTTCCTCTCTCATGGAATATTCTCCCTGTTCTTGGTCAGTCAAGCTTACTGTTACTAGAAGTACATTTCCAGGATACCTTTCTTTTCTTTTCTTATTCTTTTTTCTTTCTTTCTTTCTTTTTTTTTTTTTTCTTTGAGACAGAGTTTTGCTCTTGTTTCCCAGACTGGAGTGCAGTGGCGCAATCTCGGTTCACTGCAACCTTGAACCTCTGCCTCTCAGGTTCAAGCAATTCTCCCTGCCTCAGCCTTCCAAGTAGCTGGGATTACAGGTGTCCACCACCACGCCTGGCTAATTTTTGTATTTTTAGTAGAGACAGGGTTTTGCCATGTTGACCAGGCTGGCCTGGAACTCCTGACCTCAGGTGATCCACCTGCCTCGGCCTTCCAATCCAGGATACCTTTCTAAGCTTCCCAGGCTTTCCTCATTCAGGTATCCTGAAAGCAGTCATGCTGGAGCATGTGGCTCCCAGAACCCAGAGCACAGCCGCTCTGGGGACACGCAACAGAATATATACCTGGGACAAAGCTGCGGCAGCACTCCAGCTGGGGAAAGATTTGTCAACTGGCAACCCTCAGGCAGATGGCAGCAGGAGCTGGAGCTAGGAGCAGTGAGAAATCTGACTTAGAAGAGGTCCTCATGGGGGAGAGGATCTCAGGGTGACTTCCTTCAGTCCCTGGGGAAGACTTGCCTGCATGGCCTAGAGCCACGTATGCGGACCTTCTTCATGGCAGGCCACATGTAGGACGCACAAACACCTGTGCAGCCCCCTGGCTAACTGGGTAAGGCAGCTCATGGCTGGAGGTGAGCACCCCGGGGCCAAGGGCAAGAGCATCTCAGCATACCTGTTACTCTGGCCTGGGAGAGGAAGGATGAGACACACTCATGGGTACCCCTTAGCTTATGTCTTCTTGTAAAACTGTTTCTCAGAACTGCTATACCCCCGACACTGTTTAAGCTTCTGAAGTATTGACATATGATGTAAATAAATGCCTACAAAACCAAGTTTTGCCTTAGTAAGCATCACACTTCGATGCAAAGCTTACCAAGCAATGGGGCTTTTGTCACCCTAGGGTCTACGACTTCCCATAATCGGCGTAAGCCCAGATGTGACTCACCTGTGTGAGGTTCACATTCCAAGTGGAGCATCCCATTTTAGGTTTACCTTCATAATCTTGGTAATATTGAACACAAGGACTTAACAAGTCAAAGCCATGTGGTTGGCATTGAAAAAGAGCCCTGAATAAACAAGCCAAGCAAGGGGTTCCTAGGGCCACCGGAGCGTAGCGAGGCATCTGGTAGAAGTGTCCGCAGCTATCCAAACACCTGGGTAGAGTTTTGAAGGACAGCCCGGCAAGGTACCAGCAAGGGGCCCCTCCTGCCTGACACCGGGCCTGAAGAGGTCACCAGCAAAGGCGGAGTTCGTCGTCAGGTGCTTCCGAGCTTCACAGCATCTCCCACAGGAGCAGGGAGATTCAAGAAAGCGCCCATGTCTTATGATGATAACGACAAGTCAAGGCCACCTGCTCCTCTCAGCTTCAGAGGGCAGCTCATACTCAGAACGATAAAAACTGCCTTCCATCCTGTGCATCCTGTGCATGGAAAATTTGCAGCAGCTTTTATTATTATTATTTTTTTTTTTGAGGTGGAGTCTCACTCTGTGATCAGGCTGGAGTGCAGTGGTGCAATCTCAGCTCACTGCAACCTCCAACTCCCTGGTTTAAGTGATTCTTCTGCCTTAGCCTCCCAAGTAGCTGGGATTACAGGCACATGCAAACATGCCCAGCTAATTTTTGTATTTTTTTTTAGTAGGGATGGGGTTTCACCAGGTTGGTCAGGCTGGTCTTGAACTCGTGACCTCAGGTGATCCACCTGCCTCAGCCTCCCAAAGTACTGGGATTACAGGTGTGAGCCACAGCACCCGGCCTGCAACAGCATTTTTAACCATCCCATGTGGTGCCTTCTGAGCGCTCCTGTTCTTCTGCTAGTCTGTGCAGCTGGGGAGGGTGTGAATCATCCCTGTTTCATCCCAGAACTGGGCAGGGAGGAAGTTGGGAGGCCACTGACTTCTGAGGAAGGAAAGGGGGTGCCTCGCGGCCGTTTCCTACAGCCTACTGGGCATCCCTGGGAGAGGGGGCATTTCAGCTGCAAGCCTGCCCCTGCATTCATCAGGTTAGCCCCGGTTACTGCAGACTCTGCACCAGCATGGGCTGGTGAGTGCCGCCTCCACCAAGGATACAGCCCGGGAGCAAGAAGCCTCCAACAACTGGGGCAAAAACAACTCAGGCTTAGGGAGGGAGGAATGCAAGTCTGAGACTATTGCGAGGACAGGCTACTTTCAGAGCTCCCTTTGGTGCCAGACAATTTTATCTATAATGTGTACATGTTTAATAAGCAGATACATAAATGAAAAAATAGATTATACATAGATAATAAATAGATGATTGATGATAGATAGATGGATGAATAGATAGATAAATGATGGATGGATGAATAGGTAGATGATAGATGAATAGATGGAGGATGGATAGATGATAGATAGATAGATAGATAGATAGATAGATAGATAGATAGATAGATAGATGATAGATGATAGATAATAGATAGATAGAAGCTTTCACACATTCAACTCTTCTCTATTCAAAAGAGTGAATATTACAGTTGCCCCTACTTGGTCTCCCCAATCCACTCTTCATCACCTTGAATTCATCCTCAATCCAGCAGCTGGGGTACTCTCTTAAAATCCAAATCAGATCCTGAGGAAAAGCAACAGAATCCTTAATATGGCCTAGGACGCCCTTCATGGCCAGGGGCCTGCCTCCCTCTAAGAATAAATAGCGGTGTCTGGCTCTTTACTGATTGACTTAATGTTTGATTTATACCTAGTTTTATCAAATTAAAAGCATCAACCTGATAGCTTGTTGTAGTCAAAGCTGATGTATGTTCTTTGGCATGGAGTTAAGAAAATGCTTTTCCATTAGCAATCCCTGCATGTAGGTTGACAAGTCATGTCACTCAAAAATGATATTTAGATCCATTAACGGGCCTGTGTCTTAAAGATAAAGTTAGATCCAAGTTGAAATAGCTGAAGGACATTGAGTATCCATGACCCCAAGAGTCTCAGGAAATTTAATGAAGAAAATGCTCAGCAGATGCAATTTCCCTAACCACAGCCGTGAGAAGCCAGTATCTTGAGAATAATGAAAGGAATGAACATCTCTTCATATTTTACAGCTTTCTAGGGACCTTAAAGAGTTTTTAAATGAACCTGTCAAGTCCAGCCTGGGCTAGTTCATCCCACCTAGTTAGGGATTTTTTCCAGAGCTTTTCATTGCCCTGATCCACAGTTCCCTGAACTTTCCCTAAAATGTCACAATAAAGTTCCTAGATTTAATGGGACGCAGTTGTCCTGACTCCCACCCCAGGGCATAATAATTGGGCATTATTGGCCTGCCCTTCTTTTTGGAGGAGATAATTTGGAAAGTGAATCTGACTGGATGATAAGTAGAATGTGACTTTCAGCTGGAAAAGTACTAGGTTGGTGATTTCTCTCTTTTCTTTTTTCTTTCCTTTTTTTTTTTGGAGATGGAGTCTCACTCTATTGCCCAGGCTAGAGTGCAGTGGTGCAATCTCAGCTCACTGCAACCTCTGCTGCCCAGGTTCAAGCGATTCTTCTGCCTCAGCCTCCTGAATAGCTAGGATTACAGACACCCACCAGCGTGCCCAGCTAATTTTTGTATTTGTAGTAGAGATGGGGTTTCACCATCTTGGCCAGGCTGGTCTTCAACTCCTGACCTCGTGATCACCCCCCCTCGGCCTCCCAAAGTGCTGCGCCCAGCTAGATTGGCGATTTCTGTAGAACAAAGTTGCTGGGCTAGAATGAAATACCCTGCCGGTTCAGGGTGTCACTTTTCCCACTGGTATGATGAAGAGGGGAGGGGAAGATATCTAAGGGCCCTCTGGATCCATGGTTGACTGGAGGTAGGATACTCCAAGAATGGTGAAGAAGGAATAGGTGAGCACAGCCATCACGGCTGATATAGATTTGGTATATAGATTTCTACATAGACTGTTATAAAGTGTGAACTCCTGCAAATTTATAGTAGAAGAGTGACTTTCAACTGCTTGAAGGGCAAGGATGAGAGGGATGTATTATTGGCCTGGACAGCTTTGCCCCTCCCCTAGGACCTCTTAGGGGAAGGAGCGCCTGAGTGATGCTAACACTGCTTTAGGATAATGAGGACGTTTAAGCCGCCTTATATGCATTTCCTGGGTTTCCAGTAAAGGCTACTAAGAACTGTGATTTAGGCCCAGGGTGGCTTAGGCCATTTGTAAAATGAAGTCAAGATTAGAGTCTGACAGAAAGACAAATCCTGCATGATCTCACTTATATGTGGAATCTAAATAAGTCGACTCATAGAAGCAGACAACAGAATGGTGGTTCCCAGGGACCAGGCGAGAGGGGGGAATGGGGAAATGTTGATTACAGGGTGCTGACTTTCAGTTAGAAGACAAACACGTTCTGGGGATCTAATGTACAGCATGGATTGGATGTGTGAATTCATTTGATTGTGGCCATGCTCACACAATATGTATGAACATCAAATCATCACATTGCATATGTTGAATATATTCAATCTTTATTTGACAATTAAATATTTTTAAAATGCTAAAAGATTAGGCTAAAAAGCCATGAAAGGAAGGTGGCTTTTCCACTTGTCAGACATCACACCTATACAAGCCGGAGCCTACCAACATGTCTTGCCTAATAATTGTTAGTTTATTTAAAGTCTGTTTTATCCAATTATTCTGTTTACTCCTGGGTGCTGTGATGTCTTCATTTAATTAATGAGATGAATTAGGGGTGGGAATCTATTTCCCAGCTCAGGTTAAAATGGCAAATGGAGAATAACGGTCTAGTTTAAAAGAGTCACTGGCAATCAGCAACGCCCTTTCCTCTTCATTTCCCTCTCCCTCAATGGCATAAGTATGGACACATGCCCCTTGACCAAATGAATTTATGCTCAGCCAAGAAATCTACTTTATGAAAATTCAATAAATATTGATTGACAAAGAAAGGCCACCCAAAAATGTCTCTTTCCCTGCAATATCTTCCTTCACAGAGCATGCAGCCTTGAACAGCATGAGTTTTAGGTTCGCACCTTCTTGGTGAATCAGGGCAGGAAGCCCTTGGGACTGGGGAGGACTCGTCTGAGGGGTGATATTCTCCCTGATCATATTGGATCAATTTTCATTTTAAAGATCAGGATGTAAATGAAACCCAAAGAGGTTTTATCAGATGCTTTTCCTGAAATAACATTTCTTTTTTTTTTAAGAGTAGAATACATTTTTGTTATACAACAGTTTGTGTGGTTTAAAAAAATTTCTTTTCATAGAGTATATTTTCACATTAGAGATTCCCACAGTGGGAAAAAAATAACAATTTATCACTTAGAGTTTTATATTTGTGGACAGATTGTTTTAGTACAAGTAAAACATCTTTGAGAATTAAGTCTCAGTTTAGAATTTATAATATTTTGATACATCTCCAAGGGGGGGGCCTAATCTTTAAATGGAACTTCTCTATATTCAGAAGCTCTCCAAGCTTTTCTTCCTAGGATTTAGAAATTCATGATGTGAGAGGAAATCAGCATTTCCTAATTTTACAGTTTCCTTAGTCTAGCTGGTGTCTACTGACGAGAGAGGGAAGTTTTCTAAAATTAAACACTGCCTAATTTTCTGCAAAGTTTTTCTTCATGAATTAACAGTATTTCCCTCTGTCCATTATTCCCAGGGCAAATAAAGGAGAAATTTGATCATGTGATAGTAACAAAGCTGGATTCTCTTTAAGAGATTATTAAATTAAAAGGCAAAAGCTCGTATCATGTTGAGTTATACTGTGAGTCTTGCGAGAAGCTGGGAGGCAACCCCACCAGAATACAGACCTCGGTCTCACAATTTTTGGGTAAGATTCTTCTCAAACCTTTTTCTTCAAAGATTAAATTCTGGGCCAGGTGAGGTGGCTCATGCCTATAATCCCAGCAATTTGGGAGGCCGAGGCAGGCAAATTACTTGAGGTCAGGAGTTCAAGACCCACCTGGCCAACATGGTGAAACCCTGTCTCTACTAAAAATACAATAAAATTAGCCGTGCTTGGTGGTGTGGGCCGGTAGTCCCAGCTACTTGGGAGGCTGAGGCAGGAGAATCACTTGAACCCGGGAGGTGGAGGTTGCAGTGAGCCGAGATCAGGCCACTACACTCCAGTTTGGGTGACAGAGTGACACTCTGTCTTAAAAAAAAAAAAAAAAAAAAATTAAATTCTGAAAATAACCACGTGATTAAGAGAATATGTCTGTTTAATGGACTTCTCTGTTATTTCCTCCCTATTGTAAGTTGAATGGCACAAGAAAGCAGAGGCAAAGAGGCAGACACCAGTTTCCCTTTCCTTCAATAACATAAGCATGGACAGATGCCCCCCGACTACATAAATGTATGCATGGGTTTAAAGTATTCCATCAAAAAGGTCAGAGCTTCCACAGCATGACTGCAGCTTTGCAGATGCCCATGTCGCGACAGTTGAAACAGCACAGCCCAGCAAAGCTGAGAGCTGAAAGTGCTGACAGGTCTGCCTTGACAGATTTCTGAGATGCACCCCCTTGAACACAGTCAGTAACGACTTGTCCAAGGCCCCAGTGACTGTGAAGAGGAAGGGCTGCAGCCACAGCACAGGCCCTCGCAGAGCAAGGGTCCAAATAAGCAGCTGGGAGCAGGCCCAGGAGCAAAACACTGTCAGCCCTTTCACTAGTTCAGGGGAGAGACACAGCCTTGGAGCCAGAATGGTGGCTCGGTGTCAGGTGAATGTGCTGCACCCCACCCCATCCTGGGGTAGGGTGGTCCCGAGGAAATGCCTAGACGTGAGCAGGTCTGACCACTGGGGTTTGGAGAAGCAGAGCTCGGCCTCCTGGGGCGCCACAGAGGGCACTCAGCCACCTCACTCCTGAGGGCTCCTAAAACATTCCTATTGATAGTTTGGACAAGTGCTAGTTTCCTAGGTAGACTGGTTTGATTATCAAGAAAGGAGGATCCAGGAGTACTTTTTCCTCTTCCTCCAAAGGCTCTTAATGAAAGATGGCCATGGGTCACACCCCCTCTTATTCCCCCAGGATGAAGGCGTCCCTGCCTCACCATGACCAGCGGCTCTTGGCAGAGCCCTTTGATTGACAGGCCTCGGTGTGGTTTTGCAAACTGAAAAGATTCCAGATTGCAAAGGAATCTAGTTTCAGAGGGGAGGTGCCAGACCATGGAATGGATTGAAGCCCAGTGGACCTCAACGAGACCTAGAGTGGAAGTCTCTCAGCAACGAGGATCCCTCGGAATGACTTGCTTTTAGGGGCTCATATTGAAGATGCAAGTCAGCACCGAGGGATCACACACCAGAGAGGGACGGCTCACACCAGAGCAACTGGGATGGTGTGCGGGGACGTAGATGTAATCCCTGCCCTATCTCATAGGCAGCACCTTATACTGCAGACACATCAACAGGAAGAGGAGCTGCTTCTGTGAAGCAGAGTAACTGAGGGAAAGGTGTCAGCAGGAGGGTCAGTTTGCCTTTATGTCGCGGGTTCAAGATAAACCCTTAGTGCAAACAACTAAATGAGGGTGCACCAAGTTTAATTGTTTCTTCTGTGTGAAAAGTAAAAAGAGATTCTGGAAATGCGAATGGACTGTGGCCACTCCTCCCCTGGCCTCCATCTTTTTAACTATACTTGTAGGAAGAAGAAAATGTCGAATGGTAGATGAAAACCTCAAACCAATCTAATTCCAAAGGCAGGCCCTGGGATTTGTTCCCCTAGAACTGGACTTAGAAAGCACTCTATTCATACAGTCATTTTTAGATGAGCTGGATCAAGCAAACACGCAGTGAGCACCTGCTTGCAGCAGCTGGCTTGCTAAGAGCCAAGATGCATCTCTGTCTGGAGTCTATGTCCACCTGAGATGGAATGCGCATTTCAAAGCCCAGGGCCCAGATCTAATTGGATATAGAAGCTGAATCCAATTTCTCTTCACTGAATCTTGTTCATTCCTTTTGAAAGGAACATATAAGTTTAAATAAATTGCTCTCTGTTCTGATTCATGTTACCTCTTCTTTGCTGTACCTTCGTGTATTCCTAGAGCTAACATTAACCTGAGTCATTTTTGTTGTTGTTGTTGTTGTTTGAGACAGAGTCTTGCTCTGTCACCCACACTGGAGTGCAATGGTGTGATCTCAGCTCACTGCAACCTCCACCTCCCAGATTCAAGCAATTCTCCTGCCTCAGCCTCCCATTGGACGGGACTACGGGCAGGCGCCACCATGCCTGGCTAATTTTTGTATTTTTAGTTGAGACGGGTTTCACCATGTTCCCCAAGCTTGTCTAGAACTACTGGGCCTCAAGTGGTCCACCCACCTCGGCCTCCCAAAAAGGGCTATCCACCACACCTGGCGGAAAGCTCTTTTAAAAATGACTTAGGGCAGGGCGTTGAGTCGATGGGGTGAAACCCCGTCTCTACAAAAAATAAAAAAATTAGCCAGGTGTAGTGGCGCACGCCTATAGTTCCAGCTACTCAGGGGCTGAGGTGGGAGGATCCACTGAGCCCAGGCGGTCGAGGCTGCAGTAAGCAGTGATCGTGCCACTGCACTCCAGCCTGGGTGACAGAGTGCAGACCCTGTTCTCAAAAAATAAAAATAAATAAAAGAGCTGTCTAGGAAGAGTCAGAGAACTTTGCAAAGAGAAAGCTTGATGAGCCAGTGTTCAAGTATTCTCTTTCACCTTCCTCTTGTTTCTGTTGTCATATCTCATGCAGTCACTTCTCTCTCCCTAATTTTATTTCAACCCTGTTGAGCTTTGTCTCTGTGGTTCCTATTTCATGAATTCACTAATGACTGTAGTTCCTCTGCCATTACACCATCCTTTTCCTCCATCTTCTGACCACCTGTCCCCATCCAGCTTATCAGTGTTTATTTATCTGTTAGACATGACTCCATCTTAAGCAGAAATGATACAAATAAGTCATGAGGATGTGACGCCCATAAATATACATCCACCAAAAAGCTTTGAGGGCTGTTAAGATGGACATAAGGGTATCATTGCAGGACTTTTAGCCCCTGGCAATCATTAAGCTTCTTTCTGTCTCTATGGATTTTCCTATTCTGGACATTATATATATGGGTTTCTATGAATGATTTCTTCCACTTTATTATAATGTTTTCAAGGTTCATCATGTTGTAGCATGTGCCTATAATTCATTCCTTTTTATGGCTGAGTAATATTCCATTGCATGAATATACCACATTTTATTTATCCATTTTTATTTACCCATTCGTCATGAGTTGATGAACATTTGTTTCCATGTTTTGGCTCTCATAAGTGATGCTGCTATGAGCATTCATGGACAAGTTTTTGTGCAGATATATGATTTCATTTCACTTTGGTATATAGCTAGGAGTGGAATTGCTTGGTCTTACGGTAACTGTGTTTAACTTTTTGGAGAACTGCCCAACTGTTTTCCTAAATGTGTGAGGGTTCTGATTGCCCTTTGTCCTCACCAATACTTGTTATTGTCTGTCTTTTTTATCATACCTGTCCTTTTGGGTGTGAAGTAATATCTTGACGTGGTTTTCGACTTGCATTTCCCTCATGACTAATGATGCTGAGCATCCTTTTGTGTGCTTATTGGCCAATTGTATGTCTCCTTTGAGAAACTGTCTATTTAAACCCTTTACCCATTTTTAAATTTGGTTATCTTTTTATTGTTGAGTTGTAAGAGTTCTTTGTATATTCTAGATAGGAAACTTTTTAGATATATGACTTGCAAATATTGTGCTGTGTGTCTTTGTCTAATTTTCTCTTCTTTTGTCTTGGAAGAAGCAGGAAAACTGCAGAGGATTCAATATTGACATTCCAGTTGCACATGTTCTCTGCCAACGTCCTTTTGTGCTTACAGGCTGGGCTTTCCCCATCAGACAAGCAAATAATTAAAGTAACATTCCTGAGATGACAAAGAAGTGTACCTAAGTTATCTGGTGTGTAGAAATGGTAAGAAAATGTCTAAACATGAGAAAAGATTTCAATTAATTGAAAGGAATTTGGGAGGGAAAGCTGTTACTCCAAACACATAAAGACAAGGTAGGGAGATACTAATAATAAACTCAATTCAATTAAGCATACTGAGTACAAGACAACGTATTAAATATTGTGATGAAAATAAGACTTTTTTCCTTCAAATGAGATTTACTGAGCACTTACTATAAGCCAGGCATGTGTAGGCATGAACACTTAAAGGCACAGGCTCTTCTTGCCTCCTTGCTTACTTGTCAGCATCATTTGAATCAAGACAAGGTGTAACATGTGACCACATATTACAAAGTCCCCTAGCAGTTAACACCAAGGCTGTCCACAATAGGGGAGCTGAGTAGGGTTCCACAGCGTGGCTACAATTTCCCCCACCTTGACATCCTCACTCCCCATCTGTATGTCCATCCATCCTTCTACCCATCATCTCCAGCTCAGCCTGCCCAACCTGACCTTCAAAAATAAGACACTAAGCTCCTCCCTGGTGTTCCCTCCCTTCTTTACCTCTTTCTTCTCATCTTAAGACTATATCTCAGTTTTCTAGTCCTATGGACTAAAGTTCCCTCACCGATTGATTCCCCAGGATTTCATTTTCTTCCTCTCTTGTGACTCAGCCTCCTGGGACTTCCCAGTCCAAGGCTCCTCCCTCTGAGAAGCCCATACCCTTCCCTGGTCTTCTAGGACAGCCTTGCTGATCTTGGTTCGTGCAGCCACTTCCATCCTGCTTGTTTGTCCTTGAGGTCTCTGCAGCATGGGCAGAGCTAAGGCCACCTGGGGCTGCTGGCCAGTGTGACCCTCGAAGCAGTAAAGCTTCCCCTGTAAAATGAGATGAGACTCCAGTGTGCTTAGAAGTATTTATGGCCTGGAAGGGCCCTGGCCATCCACTCCTGCCTTTCATCGTTCAGACTAGGAGGCTGAGGGGCTGAGAATAGCAAGACAGAAAAATGGACAGTGCAGTAGTTAGTCTTCATGACCATACCCTGCTCTCTGCTGCATGGTCTCTACTGACAGTTCCGATCCTGGCTCAGCCTCCCTTTCCCTTTGGCCTCTGCTCTCCCTGTAGCCACCTTCTTCGCTTTAAATGAATCACGCATTCAAATGGCAGGCCGGTCCCTTTTTAAATGCATTGTTTGTGGTGCATCTCTAACGAGATGAATAGCAGGCTTTTGGAAAGGACAATTGAACATGCACTGCAGGGAGGGCGTCACTCCATAGCATATGTCGCATATTAGACTAGGGGGCACCTCCTGGATCCTCTGTGATGCAGAAAAAGAAAAAAGGCAGAGCACCCCCTGAGGCTTCCTTTGGTCTATGGAGGCCTCTACGGGGAGGGGGCAGGGGTCATGGGTGTATTCTTGACATCTGCCATCCAGGCTGAGGCACAGGGACCCAGGGCTGAGTAGCAAGAGATCTTCCTGCCCAGGACAGGTCCTGGCAGTGTCTGCGGAAATGGCAGCGGGAACTCAGAAGGAATCTGAGAAGTGGTTTCAGAGTGGCCTCCAATCAGAGGTCAGCACTGCAGCAAGACCCTCAGCAGGGGGGAGCTGCCAGGGTGCCCTGTTTCAGTCCCACAGGATCACCTGATCCTGGAGATGAGCCAAGAGGGCCCTGGGGTGACCCTGAAGTCTGCTTTCTCAACCTGGGCGCTAGCTCAGGGCCTGGGAGCAGGTCTGAGGCCAGCCTGACCCTGTTGGGCTTGATTCTGGAACCATTTGGTGGGCTGCAGCATGACTAAACCCTGCTCAGAAGCAGCCTGAGCCCAGGAGAGCCACCTGATTCTGTTGAAAATGCCAATTCTGCGCGCCAGCAGTCTCTGAAAATAAGGGCCTTCAGATCTGCACTTTCAAGGAACAGCCAGAGTACTCCTGATCCACAGTTAAATAGGAGAATCGCCACATTAGAGAAAAGGGCTTCTAATTTGAGGATCATCAATCTGAGTCCTAAGCCCTCCCATTAATATCTGCCTGGCTTTGAGAAACTTAATTTGTCTGACTTGCAATCTCCTTCACCCCAAAATGGGAATAATAGTACCCTAAGTCCACTGTGAGGATGAAATGTTTCAATTTGTGTAAAGTTTTGAGCACACTCTCAGCACCAGTAAATGGTAGCAATGGTCAGTAACAGGTGTTTCTTCTGCACAGGACTGGGATGGCAGAGACCGGAAAAAAAGATGGAAATCAATAGTGCCCTATTTACACTGTACCCCTCCTATGTATAAAGGGAGGAACAGTATATGATATACATGAAGAGTTATAGAAATAACTCATGTGATTCTTACGAGAGTCCCGAGAGAGGTACACTTGTTAGCACCTTTTTAAAGATGAGGAAACTGAGGCACAGAGGGTGGGAAGGACTTGCTTAAGGATCCACAGGCTAAATCCTTATAGGGCTGGGATTCACTCCCAGGCAACCTGGCTCCCGAGCCAGACTGTTACCCACTGTATTCCCTGTCTCTGTGGAATCAGCTGCATCCCAGAGGCAGTGAGAACCCCCACCCACGTTTCAGAAAGCTCGGATTCAGAAGCTGCAGAACCAACAAAAACACAGAAGTATTTTTTAAGTTGATTTGAATTGTTCGAATATCATGTCCATCATAGGCTTGCACTGCAATAGAGGCAAGACTTGAAATTTGCTCTAAATATGTGCGTGCAGGTCCATGCAGGCCACCTATTCCAATAAAGCATTCGCATGGACAAATACTCACTGAGCATCTGCTGGGTAACGAGCCATGCTAAACACCGTCACAGATAAACGTGAAAAAAAGAGAGCATCTGCCTTTGACGGGAGGGAGAAGGTATAAGATGCACATAGAAATACTCATCATTCAAGCTGCTTGTGTTAAATCCCCTACGAGTTATCGGCCTGTAGAAGATTGGTGGGAGAGAGAAGCTCTTATGAGCCAGTGGTGTCTTCTCAGTCTACACCTCTTCCTGCTCTATCCAGTCTACCCCAAAACCTCCACTCATATGTGCCAGTGACTCCCAAATGTATAGTCCCAGCTGAGACCACTCATCTGAGCTCTAGACCCAAGTCCACCTGCTTCCTGGGCACCACGAACCCAGCCTCCTCTCCTCCCCAGAGGCCTCCTCTACCTGGGCTCCCTATCTGCGTGGCAGACTCAGCTGCCAGCTGTGGCTCCTTCTCCCTCTCACAGCACCACCCAGTCCGCAAGGCTCACCTGCTCTAACTCCCAGGCCTCTCCCAGCTCGCTGCTTCTCTCCACTCCCTGGCCCAAGCCCTTGGCATCACTCACTGTATTCTAAATTCTCCCAACTAGGTCTCCCTGGATCAACCCATTCTCCATTCTAAAGCCAGAGGGATATTTTCAAAACACCTGTCTCATCATTCTACTGTCCAGCTTAAAATTCTTCAGTCTTTCCCATTGCTCTTAGGAGAAAGTTCTAAAATCTTAACATGTCCTGCAAGGCCTAAACGGCCCACCCTGGCACAGTTCCAGCCTCGGACACCACTCTCTTTCCTTGTCTTTATCCTGGTCCCAGTGGCCTTTTGGCTCTTAGTCTGTGCAAATAACAGTAACAAAATACCACAGACTGGGTGGCTTATAAACAACAGAAACTTATTTCCCACAGTTCTGGAGGGTGGAAGGCCAAGGCTGAGGCAGATTTAGTGTCTGGTGAGCACCTACTCTCTGGTTCATAGGTGGCATCTTCTCACTGTGCCCTCACATGAGTCAAGGGGCCAGGGAACTCTCTGGGGCCTCTTTTATTATAAGATACTAATCCCATTCAGGAGGGTGGGAAGCACTTTTGTCTAGCGTGCTTTCCCTGCCCACCACCTTATCTGATTCCTGCTCATTTTCTAGGGTTCAGCCTTCACTGACCCTCAGAACTTCACTGACTCTCAGGATTCCATGTTGTAATAGCAGGTGATGAAATCACTAATTGCGTGGCAAGCTGTCTGGTGTCTGTGTCTCCTGCTGGAGTGCAGCTCCCTGAAGCCCAGGACCACGTCTTTCTTGCTGTCTGCAGCCCTCAACAAGAGCAGAGCCTTGAGCACAGTGTGGGGCCATTTTTTGGTTGCATATGAGGAATATTCATGGGGACATTAAGGAAGAGTGTTTTCATTTCCCATTGCTGCTGGAAGAAATTGCCACAGACTTCGTGCTTTAGAACAGCACAGATGTATTCTTTTTTTTTTTTTTTTTTTGAGACAGAGTCTCGCACTGTTGCCCGGGCTGCAGTGCAATGGCGTGATCTCGGCTCACCACAAGCTCCACCTCCCGGGTTCAAGCAATTCTCCTGCCTCAGTCTCCCGAGTAGCTGGGACTACAGGTGCGCACCACCATGCCGGGCTAATTTTTTGGATTTTTAATAGAGATAGGGTTTCACAATGTTGGCCAGGCTGGTCTCAACCTCCTGACCTCATGATCTGCTCACCTCAGCCTCCCAAAGTGCTGGGATTATAGGCATGAGCCACCGCACCCGGCCACAGATGTATTATTTTACAGTTCTAGAGGGCAGAAGTCTGAAATGAGTCTCACAAAGCTAAAACCAAGTTGTGGGCTGAGCTGCTTCCTTCTGGAGGCTCCAGAAGAGAAGCCGTTTCCTTGCCTTTTCAGCAACTAGAGGCCGCATGCATTCCTTGGCGCGTGGTCCCTTGCTTACCTCACTCTCGGGGCTTGCTTCTGTCATCCCACCTCCTACTGCTCACTTGAAACTTCTGCCTCCCTCTAGGAGGATCTTCTGTTTATGCTGGGCCCACTGGATAATCCAGGATAATCTTTCCCTCTCAGGATCCCTAACTTAATCACATGTGCAAAGTCCCTGTTGCCGTATAAAGTCACATTCACACATTCTGGGGATTAGGACTTCTTTGGCATCTGGGGATTAGGACACCTTTGGGGGAGCTGTTATTCCATCTACCTCAGGATGGAAGTAACAGTTTAAATGGATGTGCAAGTGGAGATAGAAACATGGTGATTTATTCTAATGTATGCTACAGCCCTCTTTGGTATGTTGGAGGTGTCATGATTGCACTTATTTATAATATAAATGTTTGAAATATAGAAATTAAAATGGCTCAAACACATGTGAGATTCAATTGATGGAGACAAATTTTAATATAATCTTAGCATATCAAAGTTATACATAAAGGTGAAAGCTCAAAGGAAAGGGGTCATCATACATTGAACCGTCTTGCTAGACGGTGCCTTGCCTCTCAGAGTGGATTGTTCAAACATGCCTGTTGCTCTCCTGTCCAGGAAGTGGGTCCACATCCCCCCTTTTCTGGTGCCGTCTGTTGTGTGTGGCTGGCCAGTGTCTATTGAATCACAACATTTGACACTGGATAAGAGAAAATTCTAACCAAGGATGAGTAAGGAAATGTAATGGACCACTATTCCAGTTAAACACATACATTCATCCCTTGGTATCCATGGGCAATCGGTTCCAGGAACCCTCCTCCAGCCCTGCACCAAAAGACGCCAAAATCCGTGGATGCTCAAGTCCCTGATATAAAATGGGATATTATGGATATAACCTACGCACATCTTCCTGCGTACTTTAAGTCATCTCTAGATTACTTATAATACCTAGTACAATCTAAGTGCTCTGTAAATAGTTGTTATACTATATTGGTTTTGTATTATTATTATTATTATTATTATTGAGACAGAGTCTCACTCTGTCGCCCGGGCTGGAATGCAATGGCACGATCTGGGCTCACTGAACCTCCACCTCCTGGGTTCAAGCGATTCTCCTGCCTCATTCTCCCAAGTTGCTGGGATTTCAGGCGCGTGCCTCCACACCTAGCTAATTTTTGTATTTTTAGTAGAGATGGGGTTTTGTCATTTGACCAGGCTGGTCTTGAACTCCTGACCTCAGGTGATCCATCTGCCTCGGCCCCCCAAAGCGCTGGGATTATAGGCATGAGCCACTGCGCCTGGCCTATTTGTATTATTTTTTATTTTGTACTGTAGCTTTTTTTTTTCCTAAATATTTTCAGTCTGTTGTTGGTTGGATCCACAGATGCAAAAATCCATGGATGTGGAAGGCCAACTGTATGTTATGTCCAAGGCTTCTGAACAATACACATTTCATTCAGATAAATCAGGGAAGTCATGGATGGGAACGTTGAATTGAGGAGTAAAAGAGACATCAACAGCCTGAAAATGGGCAAGCGTCATTCAGTCTCAAAAATCAGAGGTTGGGAGGATCTGTGGGTGAACACAAATAGCTTACATAGTGATTCTGGAACAGGCTGTTGAAGAGATGGTTTCTGTGCCCTAAGAGTAGGAAGAAGTGGCCGCCTACAGGCAATGTTGGTGGGGAAGGATGTCATGTCAAAAGACTATCCTTTTCTTTTATAGTTTTCCTATGATGATGAATTAGGAAACTATTGTGGATTTCCCTGAGGCATTCCAAGAAACTTGCATGGTCATATTCTCATAGACAAGATGGAATAACATAAACTGGGGAATAATAACCTGGGCAGATTTATATTTGTTTATTTCTCTTATATCTAATTTCACAATGGATGTGAAACTGTGGATGAATGAACAATTGGGTGAATGACCAAAAGGGTCTACTGGTAGGGCGGGGTTTATCTGAACTCTGTGTAGGAGGTTTCTGCTTCCTTGACCTTTCACAATACCCTGAAAAGTAGGGGGAAGGGTTCTGGGAGCCAGAGGAAGGATTCTGGGGTTGAACCGACTGGAAGCTTGATATAGTGAGAGACACTGAAAAATACATATTTGGGAGACATAGAAATTTGTCAAGAGAAGCCAATGTCATAACCAGGAAAGTGGTGCCAAGAAGGATGAACAAAACTGGGAAAAAAATTAACTAGGACAGTATGAGGCATTATACTGGTATGCTGTAAAATAAAATAAAAACTAAAAGCAAGATATTAATAAAATAGACAAGCTTTTTCTGTGCCCTAAGAATAGGAAGAAGTGACCACTTACAGGCAATATTGGTTGGGAAGGATGTCATACCAAAGACCATTCCTTTCTTTGATAGGTTTCCTATGATGATGAATCAGGGAACTATTGTCGATAGCATCCCTTGGAGGATGGAGTAGGGGTGGTAGAGGTGAGACGCCTCCCCAACCTTGCTCACCTGCTGCTGGAGTTTCTAGGACAGTTCTGGATCCCATAGTTTAACAGGGACATTGACAAGCTGGGATGTCTGAAAGCAGACAGCCTGGAAAGGAGCAGTCCCAGGAACGACGCAATGCTTTCTGCAGATGCCGGAAAGGCTAGCACTGAACAGGAGAATCCTGTTCTAGGGTTACCCTAGGGAACAGGAATAAAACTGGCAGTAGAAGCTGCAGGCCTCACCATTTTCCTCTCTGCTGCCATCCTCTTGTTCTCGCCTTCAGCACTGTGTGGAGGGCGCATCCTACACTCCAGCTTCTCCAGCCAGGTTCTCACCACCCACACTCCAGATTTGCTAGCAAATGCACCACATCCAGAATTTCCATTCCGCGCCTCCTACTCTGTATCCTTCTTGCTCGTACAACCCTCCTGCAACATGCTTGGACCACATGGAGCTGCCAACCTTTTGCCCCCATCACGATCCTCCCACCCGTCAGCACGTCCTGGCTCCCCTTTCTCTTTGCCCAGGTTAGACTCCCTGGTCTATCTTTATGATTGCCCTGAGACCACCTACACCTCCTCTGACCCTCTCGCCTCCCGCCTGGCCATACCCAGCCCCTTTAAGCCCTGTTTCCACCTCCTCTGTTCCTGCACCCAGGTGGCTCAGGTCTGCCCAGGGAAACCACGTGGCCGAACTGAGGCTGCCCCTTTCAATTCATGAACAGAATCCTCCCATGCATTCTCAGCACGCCTAGAAAATCCCATTTCATTTCCCCAGTAACAGCCCTTTTTTAAAGAACAAACCTAAACGTTCCCCTTCATTCTCTCTCAGTTGCAGATGATGCCCATACTTATTTGACACAGTACGAAATCACACGAGGCAACTCACTCCTCTCCCTCCACTAAGTCGAAAAGTTTACCTGCATTTCCACCAGTGGATCTCAAACAGGGAGCTGAGAGACTCCTCCCCAGGGACATTTGGCAATGTCTGGAGACCTTTTTGGTTGTTACAACTTGGGTTGGGGTGGGGGGTACTGCTGGCATCTAGCAGGTAGAGCCCAGGAATGCTGCTAAATACTCTATTATGCGAAGGACAGCCCTCCACCTCAAAAAATCATCCAGCCCAAAATGTCAGCCGTGCCAAAGTTGAGAAAGCCTGGTCTACATCTACCTTCCTTCTGTTACTATCTGGCTGGATACATCAGGGAGAGACAAAGCCTTGAGACGTGTCTCAATGGGTTCTATTGGCATCTGGGGTAGGACAGTTCCTTGTGTAAGATCGTCCCATGCATTGCAGGACATTTAGAATTCCTGACCCCTGCCCACCAAGTACAAGGAGATAGAGCCCCTCAACCCGGTTTCTGTGACAACCAAGATGCTCCCCAGATTTCCAGTTGCCTTTTGTGGAGAGGAAACTTCTCCCAGTTGAGAACCATTGTACAATGGTGGTGATTTTATCATTTGCAGGATTGGGTGGTCCAATCCACTTCCTTTTGTGTGTGTGTGTGTGTGTGTGTGTGTGTGTGTGTGTGTGTGTTTGAGACAGGGTCCCACTCTGTCACCTAGGCTGGAGTGCAGTGGCATGATCATAGCTGACTGCAGCCTCAATCTCCTGGGCTCCAGTGATCCTCCTGCCTCAGCCTCCTGAGTAGCTAGGACTACAGGTGTGCACCACCACACCTGGCCAATTTTCTCTATATTATAAAAAAAATCAAAGGTTAAACAAATATTTTAATGTCATTTGTTCACTATGTTTATATATATTGGTATGATTTCTGAAATCCTCAAAGAACATAATACATGCTTTCCTCCAATATTTTTCTTTACCACTGAACATAAACATATAAAAATAAAACAGACTTTTAAATATACTATCAAGATATAAAGTGTTTGAGAAGGTTACATGTATTTTTAGAAAAACACATCCCTTATGAAGCTCTTACAAAATTGTAGCCCACAAAAATATGAGTGTAAAAGAAATTGTTGTAGCAGAGAAGAATTACTTATCTCCGAGAAGGTTAGCTATCCGGAATGCAAGCTTCACCTTTAATTGGAGATCATTTGAGTACAAGAACACTGCCTTATTGTGTCCTTTATGACTCCCCAGGTCCATGTAATCCACTCCGCTGCATACAAAGTGCTGTGACTGATCATTCTCCCGATTCAGAAGCATTCTGGAATCCCCAGTACAATGGGGTCCATGCCTTGGGCATGAAACCAACTCCCTAAGAACAGATATTTGATCCGTTGACTCCCTAGATTGAATCTTCACATACCATTTTAGGCCCTGTTATAGGAAAAATAAAAATAAAAAGGTTAAAAGAAGCTCCTGGCTGGGTATGCAAGCATTTCACCCAGCAGAGGCCACCTGTTGAGTGCTGGGTGGGGACCAGGCCAGCCTCGATGAGTGAGCACAGTCAGGGTCCGGAGGGCAGATGTCACAGTCCAGGACAGCTCCTGCCACTCTCCACTAGGGTCCTCAGGCAAGAAGAGCATCCCTCTGGGCTCCCCAGGTGGCCACTTTGAGAGCATGGATCAGGATTTTCTGGTCCTACCCTTGAGACCTGAATCCTCTTGGTTTACAAGCTGCCCATCCTCACAGGGCATGGATAGCCGACCCCAAAGTCAGGTGAAAAAGGGAGAAATACCCAAAAGAATGTCCACTGTTTATGTCCAACAAAAAGTGATCGTCTCTCCAGGTAGACTCCAAAAAAGAGTTAGGGGGGTTTCCACTCTGGAAGTCCTCAGCAAATAGCTCCTTGAGCTTTCGTGACCCAACTTGCTGTTGTGCCAGTCCCTGAATCCATCACTATAGCCAGGGAATGGAATATGCTTGTTGGCTTAGGCAATCCAGGTTCTCGGGACCTGGGGACGGACTAGTGTTCCTGAAGCTGCGTGTGAGAGGGAAGTGGATGCCTCAACAATAGATGAGATCTGTTACCCAGAGGAGGAGCAACACCTCCTACAGCCCCTGTTTACCAAAGTAGCCTCTCACCAACTGACAGCATGCATCAGGGTCCCCAGGGTGCTCAGGGCCCTCTCGCCTAGCTGGTGCTGCATTTGCTGGCCATTTCAGGGGCACAGCTGCCAGTAACCACAGGTGTGTTGCACTCCTGTGACTAAGGGTGGGGCTGCCATCCAACTTCCTTTAGATGGTGTATTAGTTTCATATTGCTGCTGTAAAAAATTACCACACCTTACTGGCTTAAAATAACCCAGATTTATCATGTGATTGTTCTGGAGGTCAGAAGTCCAAAAGAGGTCTCACCAGATTAACACCAAGGCGTTGGCAGTACTATGTTCCTTTTTGGAAGCTCTGGGGCAGAGTCTGTTTCCTGGCCTTTCTCAGCTTCGAGAGGCTGCCTGCAACCCAAGGCTCATGCCCCTTCTGTGTTCAAAGCTAGCCATGGCCAGGCAGGTCTTTCTCAGTCAAATCACTTCAACGCTTTCCACTTAATGATCCTTGTGATTGCCTTGGGCTCAGCCAAATCATCCAGGATGATCTTCTGATCCAAAATCAGCTAATTAGCAACCGACTTCCTCTTTGCCACGTAAGGGAACATATTCACATGTTCCAGAGATTAGGATGTGGACATCTTTGGGGGGCCATTAGCCTGTCTACCACATGTAGAAGGAAGTGATACCAAGTTCAGCTGGGTTTTCCACTGTTTAAATGCAAAGTTTTCTATTTGCCTTTTAAAATATATAATCTCCTTTATATTTCTATGTAATTACCCACAGTAGAGAAGCAAAAATGCTCCCTATGTAAATGTACTGTGTTATTATTCTATAATGACTTACATCTGAAGGCTAATTTCATTGCTTTCATCACAGAACAATTTAATGAAGAAATTAGCTTTAATAGTGAACAAATAAATTGGGTGCAACTAATGACAGTATCATTCAGACACAAATTCTAAATATTTTTCATATATGTGAATTCAGTTTCTTCTTACAATTTTTATTTCTTTTCTCCTATGCATCTCAGTTATTTTTATAAAGATATAGATTTGGCTTTTGTTATGTAGATTACATTCCATCATTCTTTCATCTTAACTCAGAAGAAAAATTTACAACTTAACAACCACATTTTTCCAGTATCAAAACTACCACAGATTATAATTTTCTTTTTCTTTTTTTTTTTTTCCGAGACTGAGCCTTGCTGTGTCGCCCAGGCTGGAGTGCAGTGGTGCAATCTCGGCTCGCTGCAACTTCCGTCTCCCAGGTTCAAGCTATTCTCATGTCTCAGCCTCCTGAGTAGCTGGAATTACAGCTGCCCACCACCATGCCCGGGTAATTTTTGTATTTTTAGTAGAGACACGGTTTCACCCATGTTGGCTAGGCTGGTCTTGAACTCCTGATGTCAGGTGATCTGCCTGCCTCGGCCTCCCAAAGTGCTAGGATTACAGGTGTGAGTCACCACACCCAGCCCTTTCTTTCTTCTTTTAATGGAGCCACACAGCACATATTTTTCTTGATAACCAAAATTGATAACCAAAATGAGTCACTGAAGCAAGTGTCAAAATCAGTTGAGATTTATTAAGCCAACCTTAGTGCATGTCTAGGAACACGCAAGCCACAGACCTATCTGTGGTTATTTTCCTGAAGAGGTTTTCAGGAGGTTTAGTATTTGTACATTTTCTTAAAAGGGAGAAAGGCATGTAGGAAGAGAGGCAGGTAGGTGGTAAGGCAATGGTTATATCTTTGTGAGACTTTAGTTAGTGCCCAGTAAATCAATATTTTACATAAGATAAGGTGAATGTTTGAAAGAAAAAAGGGGAGTAAAGGAAGAATTTATTATGCAAATGTCTCTGGGTAAGCAGAGGAATGATTGATCCAGTCTTGTCTTTATTCTGCACCTGGGAAGATAAACTTGCAATTGAATGTCAATTCCATTATCAGCATGGAATCAAACAGACTTTAGTTTCAGGAGCTAGACTTAGATTGCAGACCTAAAGTTACAATTGGCATGTCCTTGTTCATGGGAGGCCAGCAAAAAATTTACTTATGAATGATCTGTAGGGGCAGTCACTTGGAGACTCCTGAAGCCTTTAACCTTTTCCTGGGGAGTCTGGCTGATGCATAATGCTGGTAACAGTGATTTATTTGGAAGAGGGAGTTGCATAACTCAACCTCTAGGCTTAACCTTCCCTTTGGCATAAGGAGTTTGAAGGTCCAGAGATTTTTAAAATTTCTTCAACTGTTTTTGTTACTGTAGGTAGCTAGTCAGACATGAGCAGGCCAGGAGAGGGCCCAATCCCACCCCCACCAGGAATGTCAGGTGACTATCAGGTGGTAGTCAGGTGGTTGTTAACTGTCTCTCTAAAAAAATAATTGGTCACACCCAGTGCCAGGGAAAGGTAGTCTCCCAATAGATAGAAAAAACCTGAAGTTGGTGATCAGCGACTTCCTGCTAATATCTCAGGAGTTGGGTGAGTGGGCTCACACGTGTGCACCAAGACGTAAAATGTACAAATGTCCTTGGTATAAAAATGAACAAATCTTACTACGGCAGCAGATGATGGAATATACATCAAAGCCTTTTAGAAATACTGAAAACACTATGTGAATGTAAGTGGCTAATATTATCATTGTGCTGCCTCATCCTTGAACCATCTTCCCAAACACTTATGGACACAGCTTGCAACAGCATAAGGCACAAGCTGTGGCCAAGAGGAGCTTTCTCTTGTGGATTTACATGAAGCCACTCTCTGAATGACATTTGGAGAATCAGATTCTCTTGTTTATGCTTCTTCCAGAAATAGGCACCCTGACATGATTAGAGGTAGGTGAGAGCTTTAAGTTCCCTTCCCCACAGGCTAGGCACGGAGGCTCACGCCTGTCATTCCAGCACTTTGGGAGGCTGAGGCGGGTGGATTACCTGAGGTCAGGAGTTCAAGACCAGCCTGACCAACATGGTGAAACCCCATCTGTATTAAAAATACAAAAATTGGGCCGAGCGCAGTGGCTCACGCCTGTAATCCCAGCACTTTGGAAGGCCGAGGCAGGTGAATCACAAGGTCAGGAGTTTGAGACAAGCTTGGCCAATATGGTGAAACCCTGTCTGTACTAAAAATACAAAAATTAGCCAGGCATCATGGCGCGTGCCTATAGTCCCCGCTACTCGGGAGGCTGGGGCAGGAGAATTGCTTGAACCTGGGAGGCAGAGGTTGCAGTGAGCCAAGATGGCGCCACTGCACTCCAGCCTGGGCGACAGAGTGAGACTCCGTCTCAAAAAAAATAGCTGGGTGTGGTTGCTGGCACCTGTAATCCCAGCTACTCGGGAGGCTTGAACCCAGGAGGCAGAAGTTGCAATGAGCCGAGGTTTCTCCATTGCACTCTAGCCTGGGTGACAGAGCGAGACTCCGTCTCAAAAAAAAAAAAAAAAAAGAAGAAAAAGTTCCCTTCCCCACATCCTCACTGCCAGGTGACCTTTAAAATGGAAACAAGTCTTAGGATAATTCTGTCACTGCAGAAACATTTCTTAGCAAGCAGACACAAATATGATCACACTACTGTTCTTATTATTTCTAATACACTTTTTGCTGATTAAGGAGCCCTCCAGTGCAGGTTCTGATGGCAATATTTGAAAGCCCTTATTCCAGTCACTGCTGGATCCAGACAGGTGCATTGTACTACTCCAGGGATGCCATTCATATTACACACACATCCAACACCTGCCAAAGTTTTCTTGTGTCCATTTGATGTGTTTTGTTTCTGCAGTTTAAAAAGAAAGAAAGAAAGAAAAGAAAAAGAAAACCCACCTAATATGAGATCTATCCTCTTAGTAAATTTTTATGTGCGCAATATTATTTTGTGAACTCTTATGTTGTATAGCAGATCTCTAGAATTTATTCATAGCAGAACTGAAACATCATTCCCTTTGAATAATAACTCCCCATTTTGATAGGAACTCCTGTTCGGGTCCTGCGAGGGCTCCACCCTCAAGCCTGGACCCGAAGCCCTAAATGAGAACAGGCATTCCTGTTTTTGAGCCTGAATGTTGCTTTTTGGCCTGCCCTCCCCCACATCCTGTGCCCATATAAACCCCAAAGCACAGATGGCAGAGGGAAGAGCAGCTGGACTTTGAGAGGAGAAGAAGCAACTGAGAGTCAGAGAGGATGGATAGATGCAGCTTAACTTCAGACCGCACGACTTTGGAGAGGAGCCTGGCTGGAGATGGCCAGGCCTCAGGGAAAGATCACCGTCCTGCACCAGCCCCTTTCCAGCTCTTCTTCCACTGAGAGCCACTTCCACTGCGTCATAAAACCTCTGCACTCACCAGCCTTTAAGTCTGGATGCCGGACAAGAACCCAGGTACCAAGAGGGCAGGGTGTATGTCACCCTGACTTTCCACTGAGCTGGTTAACACTTAGCCACCTGCTGACGGCAACCACTAAAAGAGCACTGTTTGTAATACATGCCCTCTGGGGCTCCAGAGTTTGTGAGCAATTGTTAGACGCTGCCGCAGGCTGGTACAGGGTTCATTCCTGCCAGTGCCTAAAAAATCACTCGCCCCAGCTCCTGCACCTGCTCACCTGTGTACTCCTCCTCCTGCAAGGGGTTTGAGCTCAGCAAAACAAGCACCCCCACCCTCTGAACCCCACCCTACCCTGCTGTCGCAAGTCCCTCAGAGGGTCAGGAAACGTTCCCATCTCAATTTCCTCCACCCTCAAATGTGCATTTTTGCCTAGGGCGCTTTGGATGTTATCTCACTGCCCCAGAATGCAGACTGATATCTAACCTACACAAGCACACCTATTGCAAGGCCTGAGTATTTTAAAGCAACTATCCATAACAAAACCTGAATGATATAACCAGGAATGTGACTACTATTTTTAATTTTATAAAATCGTTAGAATTGCTGGCTGATGTTCTATCCTTGTTCTGATACACGAAAAATGTTTTTCACATGCAGAAAAAACATCGTTGATCCAGAAGATCCCCGATGTGTCCAGTTAACGCTCACTGGCCAGATGATCGCAGTGTCTCCAGAAGAAGTAGAATTTGCCAAGCAAGCCATGTTTTCAAGGTGTGTAAATGCTTTAAAATTGATATGCCCAGAAATACACAATAATAATAAGCAGAGGTCAGGCTGTGCCATTTGATGCCTCTGATGCAAATGACAGTGATTTGTCTCCACTGCCCTTCTGTGGTAATAGGGCCAAGCTCAGCCTGGCTGTGGAGATCACTAGCAGTGGCAGCAGAAGCCGGGTAAATGCCTCTGGAGAGCACCGCACTGAGCTATTCCAGGTACAATTCCTACCTACTTCCAACCTTTGACAATGCCCTGCCTTGCCATGAAAATAGCTGAGCCTTCCTCGTCAACACAACAAACAGATTCAAGCATCCACTGGAAACAAAGCACATTGCCTGCTGAGGATGCCAGCGCAGCATTTCTCAGTGTGGTGTTCTCACCCTTACATCAGTAGGATTCTTAGACGTAGCTTTCTGGGCCCCACCCCTACCTATTAACTGAATCAAACTCTCCGGAAATAAGGCTCAGGAATCTGTAAAAGGCATGCTCCAGGAAATTGATGTGCATACTAAAGTTTGAGAACCACTGCTGCAGGGGTCCACACAAGTGAGAGGGCGGCCCATCCTGGAGTCAGAGCTTGTGCAAGCTGAGGACGGCGCATGTACACGCGGGGTGGCCTTTCCACAGGTGTCCATGCAGGGGCAGCCGGAAGTGGAGGCTCGGAGCTGGGCTGCGGGCTGGTGCAGCAATGGAAATAGGCTAGAAGGCATTGGTCTGCATTAGTGGGAGAGTAACACAAAGGTAAGTGGTCAGTTGGAGGGGCGATCCACAACACCACGGGAAGAGGAAGATCCTGCACGCAGGGATGCAGTGAATAAGCAAGGCTTGTAAGGACACGGAAAAAGGCTAAAGTCACAATTGGAGAAAACTAGAATGATTGGGATTGGATATGTTCACACGAGCTCATGGCTTTCAATACCTAAAGAAACAGATGTCGGTGTGCGTGTGTGTGCGTGTGCACAAATGTTTCTAATTTTTATTTTTTATTGCTAGCTTTTAAACTCAACTCTAGTTCTTTAGTTCTTCTCCTCTCACATGTTATTATAAGCAATGAGAACAGGCCAAAATCTTCCCTAGATCAGTGGGTTCATTAGGTTCATTTCCTATTTTTTTTTTTTTTATTTTAAGTACTGGGATACATGTGCAGAACCTGCAGGTTTGTTACATAGGTATACATGTGCCATGGTGGTTTGCTGCACCCATCATCTAGGTTTTAAGGCCCCCATACATTAGGTATTTTTCCTAATGCTTTCCATCCCCTTGCCTCCACCACCCGACAGGCCCCGGGTGTGTGATGTTCCCCTCCCTGTGTCCATGTGTTGTCATTGTTCAGCTCCCACTTATGAGTAAAGAACATTGGTTTTCTGTTCCGGTGTTAGTTTGCTGAGGATGATGGCTTCCAGCTTCATCCATGTCCCTGCAAAAGACATGAACTCATCCTTTTTATGGCTGCATAGTATTCCATGGTGTATATGTGCCACATTTTCTTTATCCAGTCTATTATTGATGGGCGTTTGGGTTGGTTCCAGGTCTTTGCTATTGTAAATAGTGCTGCAATAAACATACATGTGCATGTGTCTTTATAGTAGAATGGCTCATAATACTTTGGGTGTATACCCAGTAATGGGATTGCTGGGTCAAATGGTATTTCTGGTTCTAGATCCTTGAGGAATCGCCACACTGTCTTCCACAATGGTTGAAGTAATTTATATTCCCACCAACAGTGTAAAAGCATTTCTATTTCTCCTCAGCCTCGCCAGCATCTGTTGTTTCCTGACTTTTTAATGATCGCCATTCTAACTGCCATGAGATGGTATTCACTGTGGTTTTGATTTGCATTTCTCTAATGACCAGTGATGATGAGCTTTGTTTCATATATTTGTTGGCCGCATAAATGTCTTCTTTTGCTTCATGACTAAAACACCAAAAGCAATTGCAACAAAAGCCAAAATTGATGAATGGGATCTAATTAAACTAAACAGCTTCTGCACAGCAAAAGAAGCTATCATCAGAGAGCAAACGGGCAACCTACAGAATGGGTGAAAATTTTTTCAATCAACCCATCTGACAAAGGTCTAATATCCACAATCTATAAGGAACTTAAACAAATTTACAAGAAAAAAAAACAAACAACCCCATCAAAAAGTGGGTGAAGGATGTGATCATTTCCTGTTTTCTACCTAACTACAGACAACAGCATTGCCAAGTTTGCCTATGTAGATCCCTTTACCTCCAGCTTTCAGTAGCCTTTCTCTGCTTTTATTTTTAATTTTAGAGACAAAGTCTTTTTCTTTTGTGCAGGCTGGAGTGCAGTGGTGTAATCATATTTCACTGCAGCCTTCAACTCCTGGGCTCAAGGGATCTTCTTGCCTCAGCTTCCTGCTGCTGCTGCTGGGACTACCCACAAGCACAACCTTCTTTGGAGACAGAGTCTCGGTCTGTCACCCAGGCTGGAGTGCAGTGGCACGATCTCAGGTCACTGCAACCTCTGCCTCCTGGGTTCAAGTGATTCTTATTCCTCAGCCTTCCAACTAGCTGGGATTACAGGTGTGTGCCACCACGCCTGTCTAGTTTTTGTATTTTTATTAGAGACGGGGTTTTGCCATGTTTTCCAGGCTGGTCTCAAACTCGTGGCCTCATGTGATCCTCCTGCCTCAGCCTCTCAAAGTGCTGGGATGACAGGCATGAACCACTACGCCCAGCCAGGCACTACCTTTTTATAAGCCCTCACTGTCAGTTTCCTCAGGGTCCTTCCAGCTTCCACCCACTGCCTGGGCCCAGAGCCAGTGCCCCATGGATTAGGGTTTGTTGCACCAGCACCGCTTCCAGGTATCAAACTTTGTTCCAGTTATCAGTACAAAAGTAGGTTTCTTAAAACAACAACAATCATGTTATTATCGTGGCTGCATAATATTTAGAGTGTTATGGCATCAGATCAGCAACTTCTGTTCAAATGGATTAAGAAAATAAAATAGTTTTGGATACTGTACTTTCAATTTCCCTGTATGTTTATTATTGTTTCAAAATAAATTATTCTTTAAAAAGATGATTGACTGGTTGTGGTGGCACACACCTATAATTCCAGCACTTTGGAAGGCTGAGGCAGAAGGATTGCTTGAGGCCAGGAGATTGAGGCTGCAGTGAGCTATGATCCCGCCACTGCACTCCAGCCAGGGCAACAGAGCAAGATCCCATCTCTAAAAAAAATTTTTTTAAATAAATAAAGATCATCAACCTATTATTGCATTTGCTTTGTAATAAATGTTTTTCCCAGTTTGGACTTGGTCTTTGAATTATGTTTATGACATTTTTAGATAAAAAGGAAATTTTTATGAAGTTAAAAAAAAGAAGTGAGCCACAGCCCCTGCCCTCAATGATACTGCAGCCTGTTTAGGGGTATGCATCGGGGAGAGGCAAGACAGTCAACAGCACAAGATGGGATGTGACGTCGCCTGTCAACTCTAGCTGGCTCTCACTTGCCTCAGTAGCTCTCAGCCTGCTGCACGACTGGAAATCTTCCCATGAACAAACTGGTTTCATAGGCTCACCGTTTTGTTAACATTTCATATAGAGATGCATAAAGCCTTTCTTTAAGTTTCCAAAGAATGGTAACCAGCCTCCACTGAGCACTTACTCTCTGCGGGTGTTTTCTGTGTGGTTCATTGCCTGCTTCCCCACACAGCCCCATGAAGAGCCGCATCAGCATCACTCCATGTGACAGGTAATGAGACAGAGGCTTGTGAGTGCCAACAGCCCACGGCATCGTGGCTCTTCAGCAGTTGAACTGAGATTCACACCAAGGAGCCTGGCCCACGACTTGAGCCTCTAGCCACATGGGGTAGGGTCTACAGTCCCTGCCTTCCTACGGTGGTCCTAGGCACTGACACTCAGCTCCCTGGTTCTCCCTCCTGCTTATCTGAGCAGCTGTCAGCCCAAATGAGGCCTGGACTCTGGAGGTCCTGTGATTTGGCCCAGGGTGCACCTCTCTGATAAGAGCAGCTTTACTGTGGTCTCTCTTTATTCCTGCAGGCACCCAGGGATGAGGAAGTGGCCTCGTCAATATGAATGGTTCTTTATGAAGATGAGGATAGAACATATCTGGCTTCAGAAATGGTATGGAGGCGTATCCAATATTTCAAGGGAGGAATATTTCAAAGCAGTTCCCAGAAAGGCCTGATGGAGTAAGAAGAAAGTCCTTGGTGTTTGCACTTAAATGAAAACCTTTTCAGTGATGCAGCCAGACAGCTATTGATCACTGTCTCTTTGTTGAAGGGTTCATAGCAGCCCTGCCATCCCTGCAGCAGAATGAGAGAGGGTGAACAGGGAACTCCATGCTAGATTTGAGATTAAAGTGGTCATTTGCAGATCTCCAACTCACATGCATACTTCACGTAGATAGTTTTTATTCCATTGTATTCAATCCAGACTCACCGATTCAGAAATCATATAATAGCTGGTGGTCAAAATGACATGTTGAGATCATTGTTGTTTCATTCTTTAAGAAAAAAAAATGCCTGTACCTACAATGTGATTGCTTTGTATTGTGAGAGTATCTTTGTTGCTTGCTGTGCCAAACGGAGTCTTGGTTCTAAGCTCATTGTGACCACGAAGCAGCTGACTGTGCATCACACAGCCACGATATTGTTTTTAGGTTGAGGGTGGAGGACTGTGTGTCCGTGGATTACTCCTCCTGCTGGTGGATTGCAGATGCATTATTAGGTCATACTGGCTAGAATGCAGCTTTTTTCCCACCATAACATGAAAACAGTGTAAGAACATAGGGTGCTTTGTGCACAGCCCTTCTCTATGTAAGCAGCCATGGCAGTCCATTAAAGAGAAAGGAGTAGCTTTGACATTAAGCTCCCCAGATCCCTGCTGCTCATACTTCTGGCAAGGGTTCCGCTCTCTCATGCATGAACAGGGGCGTCCAAAATAAGAAGCTCCCCATTCTGTGGTGGGGAAAGCGGAGAGGGGAGAGGGTGAAGCTGGGAAAGTAAAGGCAGCATGTTACAGAAGGAAGAAAGGAAGCCAGTAACTGAGGGCCCACTGCCTGCCCGGCCCTGGGCCAGGCCTTCAACAGAAGCCATCTCATTTAAGCCCTGCAACCAATGAGATGCACGTCATCATTGGCTCTTACAGACAAGAAAACTAGACTCAGAGAGGCTGAGTCCACATCCCAGACAGCTCACGGCAGACACAGGTGGAGTGGTTCCTGGAAGATACCCAGTTGTAACAACAAAAGAGCTATTGAAATGCACGGGTAGAAATTGAACAAGGAAAATCAGTAAAGTGATTGTAAAAAAGAAGGACTAGCTTGCCTGGAGATGATGTTCCTTGCTTTTGGGAAAAAAAAAAAAAGTCTCTGAAATTTGATTCTTACTACAGATTTAAAACTTTCTACATATTATATGTAGGAGCTCCTAGTGTTTTCAAGAAATTAGACTGTACCTGTGTACACTTCTAAGGCCTACATGGACCTATGTATATATATCTAAGACCTCTGATCATTAAAACCTATAAAGGGTTGAGCTGTCCCAAGTTTTCTGTCTTTCTGTAATGGCTACAAACTTTCTTTGGTAGGTTAGGGAGGTTGTACAACATAAAAAACACATCACTATATATAGGAAATATACATTTTTCAAGTAAATAAAAGTGTTACTAATGATTATAAACTCTTGCTTAACAAAATAACACATGATGAGAGCTTGAGTTGTCAAAATATATTTTAATTATCTATTGCTAAAAACATAGGAAGATGCAGAGAATTCTTTGTTTGTCATAAGCCAGTCCTCAAAAGAGTTCCTAACAGTGGTGATTTCTAATACACAAGAATAAGGTACCTCTGAGAGAATTTTATATTTTCAGAGTTTAAAATTATTGCTACTCCCAATTTAGAAGAAAGGGGAGAAAGCTGGAAGAACAAATGACATGCTCAAATGTACTGCATAAGTCAACCTCACACCTTAATACTGGGAGCTTCGCTGCCTCCTGATCCTGTCTTGCGGGTAAGGTCCTCTTGCTAGGTTTGCATTTATAGTCAGGTTCCATTTAGCTCATTAAAAGGTCACTGCTGCTTCAAAGGACTTTGCCGAGTGGATGCCATTTATAACCACTGACGAATGTTATCGGCTACGTATCCAAATTACAGGAAATGAAACCTGAAAAGGTTGGGTAAGGATAGTGTTGAAAATTCATAGTTTTAAGTTTGATGGACTCCATTCAGGCAAGTGTGTTTCAGCAAATCTCTAGAAATTTACATTGATTAAAATGTTAGAGGCTGTTCTGGAAGTTCTAGACATGGCAATAAGGCAAGAAAAAGAGATTAAATGCATACAGATTGAAAGAATAGAAAAAGTACCACTATTTAGAGATGACAGGATTGCCTACATAGAAAATTCCAAATAATCTATTTTATAAAAAAGAAACTCTGGAACTAGTAACTGAGTGTGCAGCAAGGTCTCAGGACACAAGATCAGCATGCCAAAGTCAATTGCATTTCTCTATGCTAACGATGAACATGTGTGGAAAAAACTAAAAACACAATACCATTTGCCGTCACTCCAAAGTGAAATACTTCTGTATAAACAAAACTTACCCAGGACCTGTGTAGTGAAAATTTTTAAATGCTAAGAAAAGAAATTAATGACCTAAACAAAGAAAGAGAGATACCATGTTCTTGGATTGGAAGATACAAAACAGTAAAGATATCAGTTCTCCCCATCTCCATCTCTAGGTTTAATGCAATTCCTATCAAAATCTCAACAAGGATTTTGTAGACCTATACAAGCTTATTTTAAAAGTTACGTGGAAAGGCACAGGCATTGAAATAGCTAAAACAATCTTGTAAAAGCAGAATAAGATAGGAGAAATCATTCTATTTAATATAGAGTTATGATGTAGCTACAGTACTCAAGAAGTGTGGTATTTGGTGGAGGCATAGGAACACACATTGATGGAACAGAATAGGGAATCTAGAAATAGGCCCACACAAATATGTTCAACTGATTTTTTTTTACAAAAGTACAAAACTAATTCAACAGAGGATAGCCTTTTCAATAAGTGTGGAGTAAGTGGACATCCATAGAAAAATAAAATGAACCTTGAACTAAACTTCATACCTTATACAAAAATTAACTCAGATCATATCTGTAAACATAAAATGTAAAACTATAAAACTATAGGATATAGAAAATCTTTTGGAACTAGGGCTAAGCAAAGGGTTCTTAGACTTGATACCAAAAGCACAATTCATAAAAGAAAAATTTGATAAATTAAACTTCATCAGAATTTAAAACATTTGTTCTGCAAAAGACCATGTTAAAAGGCCGAGAAGACAGCCCACATACTGAGAGAAAATATTTCCAAACCACGTATCCAACAAAAGATTAGTATCTAGAATATATAAAGAACTGTCAAAACTGAACAGTTAAAAAAATTCTAATTAGAAAATGGAGCACATGAACAGACATTTCACTGCAGAGGATATACAAATGGCAAATAAGCACATGAAAGGACAGTCAACAGCACTAGTCACGAAGGGAACTGCAAACTAATACTACATTGAGACATCTCTACGTAGCTACCAAAATTGCTAAAATAAAAAATAATGATAACACCAAATGCTGACAAGGATGCAGATAAACTGAGTCAGTCATATACTAGTGGTGGGAATGTAAAATGGAGCAGCCACTCTGCAAAACCATTTGCCAGTTTCTCATAAAACTAAACACACAACTGCCATAGTGACCCTCAATTGCTCCTGGGTATTTATCCTAGAGAAATGAAAAGAGGTTCACACAAAAACTTGTGCATGAATGTTCATATCAGCTTTATCCATAATGTTCAAAAACTTGGAGCAATCAGATGGCCTTTAAAGGGTGGCTGGTGAAACAGTGGGTGGTGCCCCTATGCCTGGAATACTATTCAGCAATAAAAAAGAACTAATTACTGACATGGGCAACTACTGGGATGAATTCCAGAGAATTATGCTGAGTGAGCAAAGCCAATCATAAAAGTTTACACACTGTATGATTCCATTTTACATAACATTTTGAAATGCAAAATTATAGGAATGGAGAATAGATTAGGGGTTGCCAGGCAGGAGTGGGGAGAACAAGAGAGTTGGGCATAACTGTAATAGGATAGCACAAGAGATCCTTGTGGTGATGGACATGTTCAGTATCTTGACCGAATCAGTGTGAATATCCTGGTTGGGATATTGTACTATAGTTTAGCAAGATGTGCCACTGGGGAAAACTGGGTAAAAAGAACATAGGATCTCTGTATTATTTCTTACAACTGCGTGTGAATCTATAGTTATCTACAACTATCTCAGAATCTACAATTATCTCTGAGTAAAAAGCTTAACATAAACAAGATTTAAGGCTTAGCTTAATAAAACATTTATACTCTCTCTCTTATTAGTCCCTAATAAAATGAGGAACTGAGCTAAGCCAAAACCTAGTACAAAGAGACAGCATTTCATTTGTTAACCATTAATATATCCATTTGCAGAAGAGGTGTAAAATTCTTTAAAATTTTCCTAAATATGTTCAATTTAATGTTAAATACAAATTAATAAGAATTCAACAAATCTGCTGTATAGATTTTAAGTGGGTCACTTAGGAGGAGAGGACATCTTCAAATTTCTGGTATAAACATGTTGAGTAAGCTATAGGTGTATATAAGTATCCAAGTGTGTATATAAGTATCCAAGTGTGTATATAATGGTTCTCCACTGATTTTATAGAGAACTATATTTCCAGTAATCTTCCCCTAAATATTGTGGGAAATAATTCTGTTTTAGTGAATAAGCTAATTAAAGTCTATCCAGACCACCATGTTTTTATTTACAGTGACTATATATATCCATGATTTTGACATAGAGTATAATTTTGATGTTACTTATTTCAATATGCCTTGTGTATATTAGCTGTTTATAAGACAGTCACTTTTTGGTTGAAAAGTATTTCTAGGCTGAGCAAGGTAGCTCATGCCTATAATCCAAACACTTTGGGAGGCCAAGGCAGGAGGATCACTTGAGGTCAGGAGTTCAAGACCAGCCTGGGCAACATAGTGAGACCTCATCTCTACAAAAAATGTTTATTAAAAAAAAAAAAAAAAGCCCAGCATGGTGGCGCATACCTGTAGTTCTAGCTACTCGAGAGGCTGAGGTAGGAGGATTGCTCTGAGGCCGGGAGTTTGACACTGCAGTGAGCTATGATCATGCCACCACACTTGAGTGATAGAGTGAGATTTTGTCTCTTAAAAAACAAAAATATTTCTACAATTTTTCCAAAAAGTCTGTATTTATTTAAATAAATGAACTATCAAATACTGTTCTGAAAATAAAACCTCTCTAGGATAATTTATTGATGCTTATTTGATTGCTATAACAGAAAGTCAATTATTGTACAATTTGAATTGTAATGATGTGATTATTTGTCTGTGCCATGTAGTGCATGTTAAATGTAAAATCTGTTTTCAAAACTAGATCTATTTAACCAAAGACTATTTCATTCCTGATATGATTTGCGTGCTTGATTAAATGAAATTATGATATCGATATATAGTCCTTTCATGTCATACTACAAATTACCATTACTAGAGGTTCTAAGAAAATAGACACGACTACAGAGAATCAGCAGTTAATTTTCCAATAGAAAAGAAAGAATTAGGCCAGGCGCGGTAGCTCACGCCTGTAATCCCAGCATTTTGGGAGGCTGAGGCAGGTGGATCACCTGAGATCTGGAGTTGGAGACCAGCCTGGCCAACATGGTGAAACCTCGTCTCTACTAAAAATACAAAAATTAGCCGGGGGTGGTGGTGGGTACCTGTAATCCCGGCTACTCGGGAGGCTGAGGCAGGAGAATCAGTTCAACTCGGGAGGCAGAGGTTGCAGTGAGCCCAGACTGTGCCATTGCACTCCAGCCTGGGCGACAAGAGCGAAACTCAGTCTCAAAAAAAATAAAAAAAGAAAAGAAAAAGAAAAGAAAGAATTAGCCGGGTTACTTTTGTTGATTTCTTAAGGCTCTGAGTAAAATGCACCTAATTTGCAGACTCGAAAATGCCAATGTAGCCACGCTTTGGTATTCCCACTCTTGAAAATATTTGCCATTTTCAACATAGTTGTTTGTTATTCCTGGAGTTCAGGGCTAGGAAAAAGCTCCATCCCACTGATGAACAAACATGCACAAGGGGTCACACATACAAAGTGTGGCAAAAAATGATGTGTGCCCACGAGGTCAACCCTGGGTGACTGTAGCTTCCACAGACCACCTGCCAACACCCTGGCTTCTCCAGGATATTCTTGTCCTCCACTTAGGGTGACAAACTGGCCTGGTTCACCTGGGAATGGGGAGGTTCCTGGAACGTGCGGCTTTCAGTGGTAAAGTCAGGAAAATCCTAGCATACTGAGAGAGGCTGGTACCCCTCCCTTGACGCCACCTCTCTGTCTCCCACATCCTGGGCCACCCCCTGGAGCAGGCCATCTCCAGGGTGACCCACTTCTGACCATGCACTCAGACATCTCCACCCACACTTCTGTCCTTCCAGCCTTTCTCCCCTGCTGCCAGAGCACTTGCTCAGGAAGGTGACCGACTACAGGATGGGACTGCAGTGGAGAACACGGCCAGGCCCTGCACTCAAGATACGAACGGTTTCTAAACCGTAAGTAAACAAGCACGCTTGGACCTCAGGTCATCATTCTGTAGATTCAGTGCCCCATCCCTTCAGCCAGTAGTCTCAACATCCCCACTGTTTTTCCTCAGAACCACGTGGCAAACTCCAGCCTGGATAAATTCAGCACTCATCTCTGCAGCTGAATAACATTCACAGGGATTGCTTTGGCCTTAAATCCAAGGGCTGCCATCCCTGACTAGGCCCTCCCTGTAGCAGGGCTTTCCCTGCAGCTGTCTCCCACCCTCTCCTATATGCTCCTGGGAAAATGGGCTGTCCCCAATGAGCACTCTCTCAACTCCCTGGAGAATTCCTCCAGTGGCTGCAGCCCCTTCCTCCTCCTGCCTGCCCTGCTGGATGGTTTTCCAGGGCAGGGTTCCCCGGCCTACATATGGGCAGGAGCTGGTCCAGACTCATCCCAGGTAGAGACAGGTGTGATGGAAGAAGGGGAAACAAGGGGGCATTTAAGGTGTTTTCTTTTCCTTTCTTTTTTTTTTTTTCTTTTTTTTGAGACAGAGTCTTGCTCTGTCACCCAGGCTGGAGTGCAATGGAGTGATCTCGGCTCACTGCAACCTCTGCCTCCCGGGTTCTAAGCAATTCTGCCTTAGTCTCTGAGTAGCTAGGATAACAGGTGTGCGCAACCACACCCGGCTAATTTCGTATTTTTAGTAGAGATGGGGTTTCACCATGTTGGCCAGGCTGGTCTCGAACTCCTGACCTCAGGTGATACACTCGCCTCGGCCTCCCAAAGTGCGGGGATTACAGGCGTGAGCCACTGTGCCCAGCCATTTAGGGTGTTTTCTAAGAGCTGATAGGGTGGGAAGGAAGGTAGTGCAGGCAGCAGGCGGCTGTGACAGCTGCAGCGGGGGACCTGAGACCACCATTGTCCACAGTGAGACATGTGAAAGCCCAGTTCCAGAAAGATAACAGCGATGACAAGGCCAGGCTGAAGCTGTGGCAATGGACGGTGGAGGTGACCGGGAACATGGTGGCTGGGGTGAGCCAGATGCCGCAGTCACAGTGAAGGTGAGCAGGAGGGGCGAGGCGAGCAGAGAGGAGGGAAGAGGCTGACTGGGAGCCATGCGGGTAGGGGAGCGTGCTGCCATCCTGCTTGTCGGCTACTGCTGAGGGCTGCTGATGTGAACTTTCAAGGAGCAGGGTTGTTTCGTGTTGCTTTACTGGAGGAGGAATGATCTGCAAAACATGAACATAGCTTTATAATAGACTAACGTAGCTTGAATCCACTGTTGCTTAGCTTTGTGAATTTCGGGAATGAGAGAATCCTTCGAATCTCAGTTTCGTCCCGTGTAAAATGGGATAACTATTATGCAATACCTGGCATGCCATAAAGGTTACAGACATGGTGGCATTATAGGACTTCTCATTTGCATATCGTATAGATGACATTTGTCCACGTGTCAGTCGCCTTAGCAAGACTGGGAGTCAGTGGAGGGGCTGATTTTGCACACGGCCGTTTATGGCTCCTGGTAGGTGCTCAGCAAATGACTAGAAAGAAGAGGATGAGTTTGTTTTCTGAGGGCTTTGGGCCGGAACCCCTGCCCAGGTCTCAGTGGGTAGCCTCACGGACACGCTTGCTTTTTTCCAGCTCTCCCGCGCGACTCCCTCCCTCGCCTTCTTACCCCGCCTCACTGAGGTCTCCCATCCTCCTAACCATTTCCAGATTAGCCGCTGAGCCTTCCAGAGTTTCTGATCAACTCCCGGGTTTGCAAGCCTGGCAATTTTTCACGGCAGCCAAGGCAAAGAACCACTGCGCCCCCTGGTGGCTCCATCTTGGAAACCTCGCCTTTCCCGGAGCCCAGCATCCTGCCAGGGGCTGGGTGCAGACATTAACCTCATCTAGTGTTCACATCCACCCTGCAAGAAAGAAATGCTTCAGTTTTTCAGGTGGGAAACCTGAGGCTCAGCAAACTCACAGACCTGGTCTCCTGGGCTTCCAGGGCCAGGGAGGAGGCTGAGCAGGTATTAAACCCATGACCTACTCCAACCTCCTTTTTCTTCTCTCAATGCTTTGGGGGTTTCCAGAATGCAGTCACACCTATTTTCCCCTCCTTGAGTTTCCCCTCTCTTCCTTCCGTTCTCAGCACCCCACCCTCTCCCTGCTCTCGACAGTGGCTGTCCCTGGCAATAGCCCCAGGCTCAGAGAGGGGCAGCTCCAGCGGACCGAGACCAGGCTCCATCCGCATCCTTCACAAGTAGTGTCTTCCCTGGTCCTCACGGCGACCCTGTGAGGCAACTCCTCCTATTCTCGCTAACTGCCAACTCAGAAGCTGCCCAGAATCACACAGGTAATAATTGGTCCATTGTGAGCCCAGGTTCATGCTCTGAACTACCACCCAATAGTCTTACCCTGGCATATTTATGTATTTTTTGGTATTCGACTATGATCGAAATTTTGATTTTAATTCAATGATACAAGAACCATGACTTCAGTGTGGACTCATGATGGCCTCTAGCCAGGCTGGGGAGCTTTGGCCCCGACCCGGCTCTGCCCCTTCCTTTCCTGGGTCTTTTGCTTTGTCGTCCCTACCAACTTCTCTATAGCGAATCCCTTGGATTAAACCTCTCTGTTTGAAATAGTGTGACTGTTTTCCTGATTGGACTAACAGACATTTTCAGGGCATTCATCTCTTAATTTCTCATAGAATGAAGGCATTTGTTCTATCATGACCACATTTCACATTTCCTGTGTCATCTTATTATGTTTTAATTACTTCCGAAACCAGGCTCTGGATCTGTCTTAGTATGAAAGCCACTTTTAATAGATCTTTTTTTTTTTTTTTTGAGACAGAGTCTGGCTCTGTCTCCCAGGCTGGAGTGCAGTGGTGCGATTTCGGCTCACTGCAACTTCCGCCTCCCAGGTTCAAGCGATTCTCGTGCCTCAGCCTCTGGAGTAGCTGGGATTACAGGCACCCACCACCACGTCCGGCTAATTTTTGTATTTTTAGTAGAGACGAGGTTTCGTTATGTTGGCCAGGCTGATCTGAAGCTCCTGACCTCCAGTGATCCGTCAGTCTCGTGCTGGGATTACAGGCGTGAGCCACCGCGGCTGGCCAAGATACTTTTGAAAGAATCATGTAGTTGACCTGAAAGTGTTTGGGTACAAAAAAAAAAAAAGTATGAATGTTTTGGGTTTTTTGTTTCGTTTTTAACAGAAAAATTTTTTATTGTATTCATCAGTGGTGTACTATATTCTGCAAAAATAGCTGGTGACATTTTTATAAAGTCCCAAACAATTCTCCTTCCAGACATTTTATTGAGAAAGTAAAAATCAAGTCAGATTGAAAAAGGAAAAATCTTCCCTGCTATGAATCAGGCTAGCCTAACACAGACAAAGGCTGCTGCAAAGTTAACTGGAAACAATGTTTCTCCCAGGGTCATGCTACATCTGTAAAATGTCACAAACCCAGTTTTGAGTGATTTCTGCTTTCTGCCTCAGTGAGAAACCTTGTTCTGAAGTCTTACGCAGTCAGAAACTTAGCTGCTTGAAATCAAATCAGTAAAAATGAAATGTTCCACTTTTGCCTGGAGGATCCAAGTCTTTTAACATAGAGAAGCAGCCTCAATCTCCCACTCGGATGCAGGCTGCAGACAAGGGCTTCTAGACACAACACAGCAAAGCTATCTTAACTTCCTAATTTCCAAGAAACAGAGAACTTTACAGTTTAGGCCCAATGCTGAGCCCTAACCCACAGCCTGTTTGCCTGGATTCCATCAAAACATTGCTTCATTTAAATTTTACCTAAGGGCCTCCCTTCCCCCAAATCACGTAACCTTATCTCTTCTTTCTTTGGTGAAATGCCCAGTAGTAGTTCCATTGACATGCAGTCTTCCTCATTTCCAAGAGCCCATAAGCCTGATTTCATTGGACTTCTGTCCTGTCCATCAGATCTGTCCTGATGGCCTTTGGCTAGGACAATATCCACAGACCTAAATGCTCACACTTCATAACCAGGGCACCCCACTCTCCTTCCTAGCCACCAGGAAAGCCAAGTGATTATTCAGAGTTGTTCAATGAGCATACAAACAGAAGGTATTATTCACCTAAATTCAGAAACAGGCAAGTAAGTTCATCTTTATTTTCCAACAGACAATGCAGACAAGTTGCTCTCATAATCCAGATGTAGTGCCTCTCTCCCACTAGGAGACAGGGGTGGGGAAATGCTTAATGAAGCTGTATTTCAAGACGCTGTACTATAAGCCATAAGATACTCTATCTCCAACAATGTATTATATATTGATTTAATTAGAACTACTCAGTAAGTCCCGGGATGTCCTGCCATGGCAACCAACAATTTCCAAATACTCTGCTTAAGTAATCTAGATTATATCTCACTGTTTTCATTATCTATTGCTGTATAACAAATTACCCCCAAAATTTAACAGCTTAAAACAACAAACATGTATTATGTCATACAGTTTCTAAGGCCAGCAATGCATATTATGCACACTGCTAGAATTTTTAGGGAGTCCAACCCCAGGTAAAAATAAATGTGATACTGTAATGCCTAACCTTATTTTTTTACTAACCCTATTTTCAAATTTTCCCTTTTTGTCTCCTTAATTACCTAGTCTTGTTTCCCATATGAATAAGACTCTCCCTTAGCTGGGAAAGCCGGACAAACTCCATCTGGCCCCTTGATTTACAAGACACTAAGGGCTCCTTACCCAACCCCCTTCCTCAAGGAGTTAACCTGTGTAAGCAGATCCTCAGCATTTCAAAGGAGCCCAATTAACTGATAAGGTACTGGAACAATGTATGAAGTTCCCAGGATTTTGCTCAAAAAGATAACAACATAAAGCCTCGAGTCTGTGTCCCGCATAGCATCCATATCTAACTCTTATGAAGGATTTAGAGCCCCGCACCTGGTTCCGTTGCTTTTTTTGTAACCATTTGTCTTTTAAATTGTTTATCTCTCTGTAACCATTTGTTTTTTGATTCTTGCATGTTTTTACTTCTGTAGAATTATTGCAATTGAGCTCCCCTCCCCTTCCCAAACCAAGGTATAAAAGTTAATCAAGCCCCTTCCTTGAGGCCGAGAGAATTTTGAGCGTTAGCCGTCTCTTTAGCCGCCGGCTTAAAGGACTCTTAATTGGTCTCAAAGTGTGGCGTTTTCTCTAACTTGCTTGGGTATAATAATACTATTCCTTATTTAATGAAGATATTATCTACTTCAGTAAGCTCATATGAATGCAAACTTGTGGAAGATTTTGTTGTTGTGTGTTTTAGTGTAACAGCATATTCACGTTCCTCAGGTTAGTAATACAAATAGAATTTGTGTTATGCTCCAGTGAAACAGGAGAATTCCCTGATTCCCCCAAAGGACATGTGACAGGGGTGTCGCCTGCTTGGTTGCCCGGCAGCTTAAACCCCTAAAGGCAGCACGCAGATGGGCAGGTGCAGAGGCCTACCCAAGCCCTTTTGGGCTGTAGATGGGTGTCTTCGACTCCCGACGCGCAAGTGGGTGTGTGTTACCAAGCTCTTTTAGATTTGCCGTCTGCAGATGGCTTGTGTGTTCATCAGCTCAACGGACCCTCTGCCTCATGGCAAGGGGGTTATCCACTTCCATGATCCGATCACCTCCCACTAGGCCCCTCCTCCAGCACTAAAGATCAGAATTCAACGTGAGATTTGGGTGGGGACACACAGCCAAACCATATCAGGGGTCTTGTTATTTTGCCCAGGCTGGTCTCATAATCCTGGGCTCAAGCAATCTTCCTGCCTCAGCCTCCCACATAGCTGGGATTACAGGTGTGCACCACCACTCCAGGCTCTTATTTTCATAATGTGTCTGGAATTGGTGGGTTCTTGGTCTCACTGACTTCAAGAATGAAGCCGCGGACCCTCGCGGTGAGTGTTACAGTTCTAAAGGCGGCGTGTCCGGAGTTTGTTCCTTCTGATGTTCGGATGCGTTCGGAGTTTCTTCCTTCTGGTGGGTTCGTGGTCTCGCTGGCTCAGGAGTGAAGCTGCAGACCTTCGCAGTGAGTGTTACGGCTCTTAAGGCGGCATGTCTGGAGTTGTTCGTTCCTCCCGGTGGGCTCATGGTCTCGCTGGCTTCAGGAGTGAAGCTGCAGACCTTCGCGGTGAGTGTTACAGCTCATAAAAGCAGTGTGGACCCAAAATGTGAGCAGTAGCAAGATTTATTGCAAAGAGCAAAAGAACAAAGCTTCCACAGCATGGAAGGGGACCCGAGCAGGTTGCCACTGCTGGCTCGGGCAGCCTGCTTTTATTCTCTTATCTGGCCCCACCCACGTCCTGCTGATTGGTAGAGCCGAGTGGTCTGTTCTGACAGGGCGCTGATTGGTGCATTTACAATCCTTGAGCTAGACATAAAAGTTCTCCACGACCCCATCAGATCAGTTAGATACAGAGTATTGACACAAAGGTTCTCCAAGGCCCCACCAGAGCAGCTAGATACAGAGTGTCGATTGGTGCATTCACAAACCCTGAGCTAGACACAGGGTGCTGATTGGCGTGTTTACAATCCCTGATTTATTATGTCTAATAAAGGTTCCCCACATCTCCACTAGACTCAGGAGCCCAGCTGGCTCCACCCAGTGGATCCTGCACCAGGGCTGCAGGTGGAGCTGTCTGCCAGTTCCACGCCATGCGCTCACACTCCTCAGCCCTTGGGTGGTCGATGGGACGGGGCGCTGTGGAGCAGGGGGTGGCGCTCGTCGGGGAGGCTCCGGCCGCACAGGAGCCCATGGAGGGGATGGGAGGCTCAGGCATGGCGGGCTGCAGGTCCCGAGCCCTGCCCCGTGGGAAGGCAGCTAAGGCCCGGTGAGAAATCGAGCGCAGCGCCGGTGGGCTGGCACTGCTGGGGGACCCAGTACACCCTCCGCAGCCGCTGGCCTGGGTGCTAAGCCCCTCATTGCCCAGGGCCGGCTGGCTGCTCTAAGTGAGGGGCCCGCCAAGCCCACACCCACCCAGAACTCCAGCTGGCCCGCAAGCACCCCACGCAGCCCCGGTTCCCGCTCACGCCTCTCCCTCCACACCTCCCTGCAAGCTGAGGGAGCCGGCTCCCGCCTTGGCCAGCCCAGAAAGGGGCTCCCACAGTGCAGCAGTGGGCGGAAGGCTCCTCAACTGCCGCCAAAGTGGGAGCCCAGGCAGAGGAGGCGCCGAGAGCAAACGAGGGCTGTGAGGACTGCCAGCATGCTGTGAACTCTCAGTAACATTTATCATAGTCAGCTTCTCTATACAATATTTAGGTTGCTAGTTAGAACTAATATAGTCTAGTGTTTACCATGCACATTGATATCTTAATTCAAAGAATTGCTCTTTTCTGATTCCAAAAGCTAACTATCTGGGTAGTTGTAGGATCTGAGTACTAATTTCATGACTCACAGGAATGGCAGGAAGAAATGAAAACAAAATTGCCTAGTGAATGGGCTTGCCAGGGGAAGGGGAAAACTAACCCAGAAATACCAACTCTGAGACATAGCCCAAGAAAATGATTAGATTTCAAAGACAGAGATTAAATCCCAAAGCCCCCAGGCAAAAATATTAGATAACTTACAAAAGCAGGAGAATTAGTCTGGAATCAAACTTTTCAAAGCCAAAATACAAACAAAGCAACAATGGGCATTATTAAAAAAAAAAAAAAGAAAGAAAATGTGATCCAAGGATATTATACCCAAATTGTCCTTTAAATATCAAGGCTAAGGAAACATAGTTTTCACCAGATAATAACTGAGAGAAATCCATACCTATCTACCTTTCTTGAAGAATCTACTAGAGAATCACTGTTTTTTGCTTGTTTGTTTGTTGTTTTCTGTTTTGAGACAGTCTCGCTCTTGTCACCCAGGCTGGAGTACAATGGCGCAATCTCAGCTCACTGCAACCTCCACCTCCTGGGGTTCAAGCAATTCTCCTGCCTCAGCCTCCGGAATAGCTGGGATTACAGGTGTGTGCTACCATGACCAGCTGATTTTTTGTATTTTTAGTAGAGACAGAGTTTCACCATGTTGGCCAGGCTGGTCTCGAACTCCTGACCTCAGGTGATCCACCTGCCTCGGCCTCCCAAAGTGCTTGGATTACAGGCATGAGCCATCACACCCGGCCAAGAATCACTGTTATCTAACCAAATGATGACTGGGAAAACTTTAGCAATCAGACTGATGGTGAGCATTTAAGAACATAGAAGTATATATACATCTAAGATTAAAACAAAAATGAGACAAATGTGGAAGACTAATGTACAAATGTTATATGTTATGACAAAGTTGAAATAAGACAAGTAACATATGGGAGAAAGGAGTGAGAGTGAGGAAAATAGAATTAGCTCATTGAGTCCGGGTGTGGTGGCTCACACCTGTAATCCCAGCACTTTGGGAGGCCAAGGCGAGCAGATCACTTGAGGTCAGGAGTGCGAGACCAGCCTGGCCAGCATGGTGAAATCCATCTCTACTAAAAATACGAAAAATTATCTGGGCATAGTGGTGCATGCCTGTAATCCCAACTACTCAGGAGGCTGAGGCAAAAGAATGCTTGAACCCAGGAGGTGGAGGTTGCAGTGAGCCGAGATCGCACCACTGCACTCCAGCCTGGGCGACAGAGCAAGACTCCGTCTCAAAAAAAAAAAAAAAAAAAAAAGCCAGGTGCAGTGGCTCATGCCTGTAATCCCAGCACTTTGGGAGGCCGAGGCAGGCGGATCACGAGGTCAGGAGATCGAGACTATCCTGGCTAACATGGTGAAACCCCGTCTCTACTAAAAATACAAAAAAATTAGCCGAGCGAGGCGGCGGGTGCCTGTAGTCTCAGCTACTCGGGAGGCTGAGACAGGTGAATGGCGTGAACCCAGGAGGCGGAGCTTGCAGTGAGCCGAGATCGCGCCACTGCACTCCAGCCTGGGTGACAGAGCAAGACTCCATCTCAAAAAAAAAAAAAAAAAAAAGATACTGATTTAAAAAAATAAACCAGATAGTAAAAATTAAGCAAGAGAACAGGGGAGCAAGTGAATTTTAAAATGTACAAGGGGGCCAGGTGTGGTGGCTCATGCCTGTAATCCCAGAAATTTGGGAGGCTAAGGCAGGAAGATCACTTGAACCCAGAGGTTCGAAGCCAACCTGGGCAACATAGTGAGACCTCATCTCTACAAAAAAATTAAAAAGTTAGCCAGGCATGGTGGCATGTGCCTGTGGTCCCAGCTACTTGGGAGGCTGTGCTGAGACCTCAGCTTTAGCTCATTGAGAACAGTTTCAGAATTCTGACCTCCAAAACTGTAGGACAATAAATCTGTGTCATTTTTAGCCATTGATTTTGTGGTCATTTGTTACAGAAGCAGTAGGAAATGAGTGCGGCACATTTTTTTTTTTTTAGACGGAGTCTCGCCCTGTGGCCCAGGCTGGAGGGCAGTGGCACGATCTCGGCTCACTGCAACCTCTGTCTCCCAGGTTTAAGAGATCCTCCCACCTCAGCCTCCCGAGTAGCTGGAATTACAGGCGTGTGCCACCATGCCCGGCTAATATTTGTATTCTTAGTAGAGACGAGGTTTCGCCATGTTGGTCAGGCTGGTCTCAAACTCCTGACCTAAGATGATCCACCTGCCTTGACCTCCCAAAGTGCTGGGATTACAGGCATGAGCCACCATGCCCTGCCAAGTGCAGTAGATATTGATGACAAATTCGTTCTCATGAAAAATGAATAAAAGCTGGAGGATAGGATCCAGTTAACAACAAAACTCAGTTCACATGAATAAATTAGACCTTGCTCAATTCAATTGAATAAGATGCCCTGTAAGATATTTTTTTAAAATAATAACGCTAATTGACTTTTATTATTATTATTTTTTTTCTTCAGAGACAGGGTCTCACTTTGTCACCCAGGCTGGAGTGCAGCAGCCTAATCACACCTCACTGCAGCCTTGACTTCCCCTAGCTTAAGTGATCCTCCCACCTCAGCATCCCCACTGGCTGGGAGTACAGGAGTACTCAGCTAATTTCTGTACTTTTTTAATAGAAATAGTTTTTGTTTGTTTGTTTGTTTGTTTTTTGAGACAGAATCTCCTGCTGTTGCTAGGCTGGAGTGCAGTGGTGCAGTCCTGGCTCACTGCAACCTCCATCTCCCAGGTTCAAGCCATTCTCCTGCCCCAGGCTCCCAAGTAGCTGGGACTACAGGCGTGCGCCACCAAGCCCAGCTAATTTTTGTAGTTTTAGTAGAGACGGGGTTTCACCATGTTGGCCAGGATGATCTCGATCTTTTGACTTCGTGATCCGCCCGCCTCGGCCTCCCAAAGTGCTGGGATTGTAGGCATGAGCCCCCGTGCCCGGCCAAGATATGTTTTCACCATGTTGCCCAGGTTGGTCTCAAACTCCTGGACTCAAGCAGTCTGTCCACTTTGACCTCCCAAACTGCTAGGATTACAAGCTGACTTTTATTCTTTATGCCAGAGGCCTAAATAGTAAAAATGGGGAGAAATGAGAGAAAGTCTGATGTAGCCAGGCTCCCCATATATAATAAAAAGAGCTCTTCTTGCTATAAATTGCCATCACTATTATAAAAATGTGATTTTTTTGATAAACAAAACAGGACTATCTGTTTTGAAATTTACAACCTAGATTAAAGATAAAATACAATGTAAAAAGGATATATTCTTCCAATACATGAGAATTTAAATTTCCAAACAAACTTATAATGATGGTTCTCATAATTTGACATTAGGAAATCATTAACAACATGTGAGGAAGAGCTATGCTAATTCTGGTAGACATTATTTTCTTCTAAATAGCTTTATTTTGTAAAAAGAACAATCGGCTATATATAAAGGCGAGAATTGTGAGAAATAAAAATATAATTTATTATTTCATTGTAACTATCTCTTTTTTTCTTTTCTTTTTTTTTTTGAGACAGAGTCTCGCTCTATCGCCCAGGCTAGAGTGCAAGGGTGTGATCTTGGTTCACTGCAACTTCTGCCTCCCGGGTTCAAGCGATTCTTGTGCCTCAGCCTCCCAAGTAGCTGGGATTACAGGCGTGCACCAACATGCCTGGCTAATTTTTGTATTTTCAGTAATGATGGGGTTTCACCATGTTTCCCAGGCTGGTCTTGAACTCCTGACCTCAGGCGATCCACCCTCCTCGGCCTCCCAAAGTGCTGGGATTACAGGCGTGAGCCACCAAACCCAGCCCGTTGTAACTATTTTAAGAAATCTTTGCAGAGTTTAGTTCTTTTCCAAAGTCCTTTTATAATGATTTCATGCAAGTTTAAAATAGGCAATTTTTCTGAGTGCTCATAAAAAAGTGTCCTGAGACTTTTGTGCATTTTTCGTAGTTGATCCTTTTGAAGTAGTTAGGTTAAGTAAGTAACCAGTGCAGTAAGTAACCAGTACACATTTGTAATCCCAGCACTTTGGGAGGCTGAGGAGGGCGGATCACCTGAGGTTGGGAGTTCAAGACCAGCCTGGCCAACATGGTGAAACTCCATCTCTACTACAAATACAAAAAATTAGGCACAGCATGCCCCTCTAGTCCCAGCTACTCGGGAGGCTGAAGCACGAGAATTGCTTGAACCTGGGAGGCAGAAGTTGCAGGCTGAGATCGTACCATTGCACTCCAGTTTGGGAGACAGAGCAAGACTCTGTCTCAGGAAAAAAAAAAAAAAAGTAACCAGTGCAAGTGCGTCCTTCACATCTTGTTTCATCTATTATGTGATTAAAAATCATAAACTTTACTGAAAACAAAAACTGCCATGATTTAAAAGCTATCAAATGGTTCTGGGTATAAAATAAGCTGATGCAGGCAGTGAGAAATCATCTTTTTTTTTTTTTTTTTTTTGAGACGGAGTCTCACTCTGTCGCCCAGGCTGGAGTGCAGTGGTGCAATCTCTGCTCACTGCAAGCTCCGCCGCCCGGGTTCACACCATTCTCCTGCCTCCGCCTCCCAAGTAGCTGGGACTACAGGCGCCTGCCACCGGGCCCCGCTAATTTTTTTGTATTTTTAGAAGAGACGGGTTTTCACCGTGTTAGCCAGGATGGTCTTGATCTCCTGACCTCGCGATCCGCCAGCCTCGGCCTCCCAAAGTGCTGGGATTACAGGCATGAGCCACCGCACCCGGCCGAGAAATCTTTTAAGCATTTTTCAATCTGGTGAAATTACAGCTAAATAAGTTTTTCAATGTGAAAAAGATACTTAAATAATTTTTATTCAAGTAAAATTTACATAAGAGAAAATGAACCATTTTGAAGTGTACAATTCAGTAGCATTTGGTAGATTCACAATATTGTGCAGCCAAAAATACTCTTTTTAAAACAGCTTTATCTTCACAGATCATTAAGCATAGAGTTATTCACCAAATATTAATACATGATTTCTATAAAGACTTCAGTCGTTTCAGCTAAAAGAGGCCAAATATCAAACAGCTATCTAACAGTGACAATTCTTTGTCTTTTCTGATGCTGACAAAGACTTTCAACTCTTTTCAGTAGAAAAAGTCAGCAGAAATCAAAGATGCTGTTAATGTTGCTGCTGAGAAAAAACTGATGCTCTCTTTACACATTTGAAAAAGTCAGGAAAGCTCAATGACCTACAGGGTGGGTAATGTTCCACAGGCTTTTTGAGAGAGAACAGTCAGAATTTCCAGAGTAAATTGACAGGTTTTAAGTGACTTTAGCAGTAATGATTACATGCTGGCGTTTGTATTTTTTAGTACTGTATAGTTTGGTCTTGCAATTCTTTGGTTAATTAGCAACTTCAAATATAACACTCAAATATCTGGAAAAGCTGGCGGGGAGCGATGGCTCATGCCTGTAATCTCAACACTTTGGGGAGCCGAGGTGGGAGGATCACCTAGGTCAGGAGTTTGAGACCAGCCTGGCCAACATGGTAAAACCCCATATCAACTAAAAATGCAAAAATTAACCAGGTGTGGTGGCAGGTGCCTGTAATCCCATCTACTTGGGAGGGTGAGGCAGGAGAATTGTTTGAACCCAGGAGGCGGAGGTTGCAGTGAGCAAAGATTGCACTATTGCACTCCAGCTCTGGTGACAAGAGCAAAACTCTGTTTCAAAAAAAAGCTAGTTAAATGGTTCATTGGAAGATAAACATTCTTAAACACTTATTAGATTTCACCTATTTAAAAAGTGCAATTTCTCCCTTCCTACATTTGGAGCTCCCGCCAGCACCTCCTGTTGGTGGAATCTAACAGTAAGTCTGCTGGCAGGAGAGCCTGGGACACCCAGATCCCACACCCAAGAGAATTTGCAAACTCCCAGCCTTAACACCGCAGAGCCAAGTAGAAAAGATCCACTGTGGCTATAGGAGACAATTGGCCAATAATGGGCACAGCCCACTGCTTTGACTACTCAGCACCTGCACCCTTCAAGGCAAAGACAGCTAAAAGAGCTAACAGGCCAAACGCTCTGCCTTACAAGATGCAGTTATACTTTGCAGAAATAAAGATATTCTCACTTTCCCCCTGAAAAGGGGAAACCTGACCTCCCATCAGCCACTGTATCCTACTCTGTGTAATATTAGTTCCTGCCTTGGTATTCTGTAATCTGAACACCAAATTGTAAAGTTAGTCACCACCCGCACTTGTATCAGGGGAGACCATCTCTTTGGCCACCTCTCCATCCAGGAAGCTGGGTCTAAGATTTCCTTGTAGGCCGGGCGCGGTGGCTCACTCCTGTAATCCCAGCACTTTGGGAGGCCGAGGCGGGTGGATCACGAGGTCAGGAGATCGAGATCTTCCTGTCTAACACGGTGAAACCCTGTCTCTACTAAGAAGACAAAAAAAATCAGCTGGGCGTGGTGGCGGACGCCTGTAGTCCCAGCTACTCGGGAGGCTGAGGCCGGAGAATGGCGTGAACCCGGGAGACAGAGGTTGCGGTGAGCCGAGATCGCGCCACTGCACTCCAGCCTGGGTGACAGAGCGAGACTCCGTCTCAAAAAAAAAGATTTCCTTGTTGGCTTTCAGGGATGTTCTGCAGCTGTTGCCCTCCAGCGGATGCCAGCATTTTATAAACTAAGCCCAAGTTTTGTTTGGGTTTTTCCTCAATGAACTGATCATGGAAAACTCCCCATAAGAATGGAAAACTCCCCATGAGAACTAGGTTATGTGGGCCCTAACACATCATCTCACAACCCTTAGAGGCTTCCTGATCTAAATCCTGGTGAGATAAACGACATCTGTTTTTCATCTAAGCGCTTGCACCATTGGGTTCTTACATAGTTATTGTAACGAAGCAGGTTCAGAAATCATACCTTTACATCAGCTGGAAAAACGGAGACTAATTCAGGAATTTCCTTAAAACACCCAGAGCCTACCTGAGAAGTAATGAGAACCCAAATGAGCACCTACAGAAGGAGCAGGATTGAAAAAAAGAAAAACAAATAAGCATCAAGAAAACCAAAACACCACAGAATTAGACTTGGAGAGAATTAGACCTTCTTTCCCATCCCTATCCATTCATTCATTGCTTCTTTTTTTTATCTTATTTTTTAACTCGTTTATTCATGTGTTCTGACATTTATCAAGCATGTACTTTATGCCAAATGCACAGTAGATGCAGTTGTGAGCCAAACAAAGCCCATGACCTCAGGGAGCCTCTGTTGCGGCAGAATGTGCCACATTTAGCAGACCTGCCACTCACTAGCCATGTGGTTACTCAGGACTTTCTGCGCCTCAGTTTTCTGACCTGTAAAATGGGTCAACATGGTGCCTCAGGTTGTTATGAGGATTAAATGAGTTCATGCATATAAAGTGCTTAGAACAGGGCCCGCCACATCATAAGCACAGAGGAAATGTGAGTTTGTCTTACATTCTATTTTCTATCCACAATTTCTCACAGAAAGAGAGAAAATTTGAGGAGGGAATGAGTAGCTATTAGGAGGCAAGGAAGCCAACATCTTCATGTTAGAGACATGGGCAAGGGAGCCCAGGTACCACAGAGTATAAATGGTGGGATGCAAATCATCTGAGGCCAGGGTGAGCTTTCTGAGGAGTGGTTTGGGAGATCCTAGCATGTCACCATTGAGTCTGGCAGATTGACTCTATGTGCTAACCCAACACTCCCTACCTATGTAATTCTGGGCAAGCCTTATTTACCCCTGGGGAGGAGAGGGAGGAAGATCTTGAGAGCTGAAGTTCCTGGCTTCTGAAGGGCAGACACAGAGCAACTAGGTTTACACAGGAGCACAGGGAGTGGCGCTTCAGGGTTCTGGCCCCTGCATGATTCTTCAACAATTTCCAGTTTTGTGCTGCTCCAGTTCAGATTCTGAGAGAGGGCCCTGCTTTGCACTACACTGAGTTACTTACCCAACCTTTGACCAAAAGAAAAGGAAGCACTTGAGTGCTATTCATCAAAACTAGTCCTGTGTGGAAGACTATTTCCACAAAGCAATATAGTCATGCTTGTACCAGAAAAGGAAATAGGCCTGGCCAGGAATGCCTAGCAGACACCCACTACGCTGAGCTCACCAGCCTGGTCTTGCCGGCGGGGGTAGGGAGACTTGCAAATGGGCTGAACAAAGGCTGCATTCTCCCACTGATCTCAGTGTAGGTTCAGAGAACAGGGCTCCAAGGCTGGTGGGGCAGCCCAGCCCTCCGCAGCTTGGTCAGTCTCTGCTTCCAGGCCAACTACTCTAGGAGTATCTATTTCTCAGTCAGAGGGAAGGGAAATTGGGTGTGCAGACATATTTGCCTGTTTGCTAATGATGTTTTGCTGATTTCCAAATGCATAAGCCTATGCAGTGGCTGCGCAATGCTACGGAAACTCTCACCTGCCATCAGCCTCTCTTGGCCCCTGGGCTCTGATGCAAAGGCTCTACGTCCATCCAAGTCCTCCAAGAAGCAGACTCCAAGATGGAATGAATAGGGCAAGGATTTTATTATGCCTGTGAGAGATAACAGAGAGGAAGCTGGGAAAGGTTGAGAGCAACATTAGACCCCATGCAAGTCTGATCTGAGTGAAGGAGAAAGGGAAGAAAGACTAGCTGGAGGTGTCCTAGACCATTATGTGAACTAAAGAAGGTTCCACAAGGCCAGAGGAAAGCCCTCAAGACAAAGCTGGCCATCAGAAGAAGTCCCCATCTTCCAGGAACTGCCTTAAAATGCCTGGCTAAAGTGCCCAGTCCTTGACTTAGAGCAGCCAGCAGCCCTGGTCATTTATGCCCCTGTAGTTTGAGGTCTATAAGATGCATTCTATGAGCACAGCAAGTTCAAAGTCACTTAACCTTAAGGGTGTATTCTGCCCAGAAATATGAAATTCTGAGAATTTAGGTCTGTAGACTACAAATATTCATATAATATATAAATGATTATTGATTTCATTTTATGCCTTCCTTATGGGGTCTCTGCTGTTTTTTGTTTGTTTTTGTTTTGAGAGAAGCAGCTATCTTTTGCTAAAATACAAGATATTTATGAATAGGAGCTCTAGGTTCTATATTTCTTGACTTTAGCCTTAGCAATGTAGGAAGGTAGTTTCTGGAAGAAGTATAATTACAGAAAATTGCCTCTGATCCTGATGCTGATTCCCAGCTGTGCAGCTTTAGAACTTGTTTTATTAACTCGCCCATGAGTTACTATGCCTCCCATGAACCGAGTTCACACGACTGGTTTATACACCGTCATCACAATTTATTAATGTTAAAAGCAGATAAAATCTTTGTAGCGCACTACAATTGTGGCCTTGATGTTACACCTGTTAGATTTTCAGGCAGCCAAATTATAGCTCAAGATTGCAAGATAAGCATGGCGACATACGAAAGAGGGTAAAGGGCTTTTGTGCATCTCCTCTGTGGCCTAGGCCAGGCAGGGTGAGCTTCTGCAGGCAAGAGGAGAGGGATGCAAGTTTCTGGGGCCTTCTGTATGGCAGGTGCTGACAGAGTACTGACTCAGCCTTAGTAATAACATTCTCTCTCTCCTTCTGATATCTCCTTTTGCAGTTAATGAGAACTTTGATCTTGCTGCACAATTCATTCATTTATTCAATAAATATGTGTTAAGTATGAGTGTGGTTAATTGTCTTCGGTATTGGGAACATAGTGATGAATAAGGTATGAGCCTCCTTTTTATTTGCAGCAATAATGTGAAATATCCGGATGGCTGACTAGATTGTATCTCAGGGAGACCCCACCATCTGCTTCCTCTAATTCATGGGGGTAATGGCACCAGTGGTTTTTACTGCACATTCTGGAATTTAGACTCACTGGAGTTCTCAGAGGTCTTCAGAAATCTGTTTACCCATTTCTGGTGGACTCCTTATCTCATTCCTAGCGGCTGTTTTGCTCCTTCCCTTATTCTGTAATCCCAACACTTGCCCCATCTTAGTTTCTGGTGACCTCACTTCCTATTCTTTTGAGAAGAGAAGAGTCACTTGCCGAGAACAATTTCAGCTTCCTGCCTCTGCATGTCAAAAATGTCTGTGTCCACACTGACCTTCTCATCCTTCTCCCTGTGTCAAAAAAGGAAATACACTTCCTTCCTCCCAGGGTTACCTCTGTACATCAACCCCACCCTTTAGCTCATTTTGCAAACTTGTTCCCACAACCACTTCCTCTACTCTGCAGCCTCAATCTTCCCTTACCCCTGGTTCCTTCTCTTCAGTTGACAAACATTACTGTCTGCCACTCCCCAAGAAAGAAAACACTTCCCTCAACCCTTCTACTTCTTGGAATTACTGATCTTGCTTCTTCTCAAACAACTTAAAGTGGTCTATGCTTATGGCCCCCAACACTTAGGCCAATAACAAGACTCTGCAGCACATGACATTATTCCCATTGCCTTCTGAGCCTATCCTGCCCTGGGTGCCATAAAGCTGTAGTCTTTAGGGTCTTCTTCTCTGAACATTTATCTGCCATTGTCAGGGGCTCCTCTTCATTTCCTTGCCCTTCCCAACCACCGCTCCTTCTCTCCCCTCCCACCACCACAGTTCTCTCCTGGCTAAGAGTCTCTTTTGTCTTTTGTCTCCCCCGCGGAGTGTCTCAGCCCTCATGGCTGCATAATCATCTCTGCTGTTGCTTCTCAAATTAGGATTGTGAAAGTTTACCTTTCTCTCAAATTGCTGACCTACATTGCCTGTGCAGCAGACTTGGATGTCTTGCCAAGCACCTCAAGCCAAATTCATCATCTTCCTACCAAACCGGTTCTTCCTGCTGCCCTACCTAGCTTAGTTTTTGCATCATCATTATTTTCAGGCATCCTTCTTTTCCTTTGTGCCTATCTGAGCAGTTTTCAGGACCTGTAAGTGTTGCCTCCATCATCTCTCTTTACATGCTGTCATTCCTTTCAGATCCCTTTCAGGCCACCACTCTGATTCAGTGCCTCATTATTGGGTTTTTATTATTTAAATAGCATCCTAGTTAGTCTCCTTCCACTAGTCTTTTCCTCTTTAGGTGCCTTCTCCTCAATGATATGAGGTATATCTTTTATTTTATTTTATTATTTATTTATTTCTGAGACAGAGTCTCGCTCTGTTGCCCTGGCTGGAGTGCAGTGGCACAATGTCAGCTTACTGCAAACTCCGCCTCCCGGGTTCAAACGATTCTCCTGCCTCAGCCTCCCAAGTAGCTGGGATTTCAGGTGCCCACCACCACGCCCGGCTAATTTTTATATTTTTAGTACAGATGGGGTTTCATCATGTTGGCCAGGTTGGTCTCAAACTCCTGACCTCAGGTGATCCACCCACCTTGGCCTCCCAAAGTGCTGGGATTACAGGCTTGAGCCACTGCGCCTGGCTGAGGTACATCTTTTACATCACAGTAGAACCATGTCATTTCCTGGTATTAAAAAAAAAAAAAAGTCACTATGTCCCTATTATCTATCAAATGGAAGACAAACTCCATGGTATAGAATCCTAGTCCTTTGTAGTATGGCCTCAAATGCTTTCTGACCTTGCCTTGCTTGATTTAACCTGTATACCCTATTTTTCATTCAAAATTTAACTAGTCTCAAACACAACCCCCATTTTCCCACTTCCAAACCTTGGCTTATTTTGTGTCCTATCTCAAATGCCTTTCCTTTTCACCCTGCCTACCCCATTGAAATCTTTATTATTCAAAGTTGACTTCAAATTCACTACTTCCATGAAACAGTGCCCAATTTTTCCATTTGGAAGCTCTCTTATTGTTTGGAGCATCTTATGGTACTTACTACAATTTACCTAATAACAAGACAACTAAAGTGAAGATCTTATCTCTGCTACTCATTTGTAAATAAGCTTATGTCAGATTTCTCTTAGCATCTCCTCATACAGTATGGTATGCATCTCTTCATACTCAAAGTATGGTCTACATCATTAAGCACACTGTTCAATTCAGCTGAAGTTTTTTTTTTTATTTTATAGGCAGGCTGTTTAGATAAAGTCAACAGTAGATTGATGTACATTCTGGAACAAGCGCCTTATATCATGGCAGATTAGTACCAAACAGTTCACTGACTGGCACCAGACCACAGTTCACACGTTAAGTCGTATTGCCTTAGGAAGAGTACCTTTCAATAGATTTTTTTTAAAGACTTATTTTAGGTTCACAACAAAATTGAGCAAAACGTACAGAGAGTTCCCATATCCCCTCTGCCCTGACACAGGCCTCCCCAACTAAACATCCCCCAAAAGAGTGGAACATTTGTTACAATTGATGAGCCCACATTGACACATCATTATCACCCAAAGTCCACAGTTTACATTAGGATTCACTCTCGGTGTTATATATTCTAAGGGTTTGAACAAATGTATAATGACATGTATCTACCACTATAGTATCATACAGAATATTTTCACTGCCCTAAAAGTCCTCTGTGTTCCACCTACTCTTCCTTCTCCCTAACCCCTGGCAACCACTGGCCTTTTTATTGTCTCCGTGATTTTGCCTTTTTAAGAATGTCATATAGTTGGAATAACACAGTAGATAGTCTTTTCAGATTGGTTTCTTTTATTTAGCAACATGCACTTACATACCCTCTATGTCCCTTCATGACTTAAGAGCTCAGTCTCATAATATTCCATTGTCTGGATATATCACAGTTTACTTATCCATTCACCTACTGAAGGACATTTTGGTTGCTTCCAAGGTTTGACAATTATTAATAAAGCTGTTTGCTATAAACATCCATATGCAGGTTTTTGCGTGGACATAAGTTTTCAACATCTTTGGGTAAATACCAAAGAGCACAATTGCCAGATCATATGGTAAAAGTATGTTGAGACGAGAAAGGGGAAGAAAAAGTACTTATAGAAATAACGGCCAAAAACTTCCCAATTGGATGAAAAACATTATTCTACAATTCCAAGAAGCTAAACAAAATTCCAAGTAGGATAAATTCATAGAGATTTACATCTAGATGTATTATAATCAAACTGTTGGAAAACAAAGAGAGGATCTTGAAAACAGCAACTGAATCTTGAAAGCAATAAAGAGAAGTGACTTACTACACATGAGTGATCCTCAATAAGATTAACTGCTAATTTCTCATCAAAAACCACGGAGGCCAAAAGGCACTGGGAATGACATGTTCAAAATGCTGGGGAAAAAAAAAAACTGATAACCAAGAATTCTATAGCAGCAAAACTATACTTCAAAAATGTAGGAGAAATTAAGACACTCTCAGATGAACAAAAAAATAGGAGAATTTGTTGCTAGCAAATCTGCCCTTGTATTTAGAAATACTAAAAAAGATGCTTCATATTGAAATGCAAAAACATCAGATAGTAACTCTAATCCATACAAAAAAATAAAGAACACTTGTGAAGTTAACTACAGAGGTGTATATAAAAGACAGTTTAACTGTATTTTTTGTTTGTAACTCTTTTATTCTCCTGATAGATTTTTAAACAACTACATAAACCAGTATATATAAAATTATGTTGATGGGCTTACAATGTATAAAGATATAACTTGTATGACAATAATAGGAAAAAAGGAGGGTGAAGGAAACAAAACTGTATAAAAGCAAAGTTTGTATTCTTTTGAAATTTAGCTGGCATTATTGAGAACTAGATGGATATAAGTTGTTACTTGCAATCCTCAGGGCAATCAGTAAGAATATAACTCATATCTATAGATAACAAGAAAAATGACAAGTGAATTAATGTTATAAACTAGAAATATCTACCTAACACAGAAGAAAGCAGAACCAAAAGAAACAAGAAAAACAAGACATATAGAAAATAAACAGCAAATTGGCAGATGTGAATCCTACTTTATCAGTAATTACATTAAATGTAAATTTAAAAGGTCGATATTTCTTCCTTCAGTTCTGTTGGGTTTTGCTCCATGTATGTTCGGACTCTGTTGTTGCTAATTAGTCAACAATAATAATTGAAGACTTTACCAGGTATAGTGGCTCTCGCCTGTAATCCCAGCACTTTAGGAGGCTGAGGTGGGTGGATCACTTGAGGTCAGGAGTTCAAGACCAGCCTGGCCAACATGGTGAAACCTCATGTCTACTAAAATACAAAAATTAGCTAGGCATAGTGGCATGTGCCTGTAATCCCAGCTACTCGGGAGGCTGAGGCAGGAGAATTGCTTGAAACTGGGAGGTGGAGGTTGTGGTGAGCCAAGATCGTGCCATTGCACTCCAGCCTGGGCGACAGAACGAGACTCTGTCTCGAAAAAAATAATAATAATAATTGAAGACTTCAATACTTCACTTTAAATAATGAGAAAAACAACTTAACAGAAGATCAACAAGGAAACAGAAGACTGGAATAACACTGTAAACCAACTAGATCTAACAGGTATCTATAGAAGACTCCACCCAGCAACAGCAGGGTACACATTCTTCTCAAGTGCACATGTAATGTTCCCCAGAATAGATTGTATGTTAGCTCACAAAACAATTGAATTTTAAATTTGAATAGATTTAAAAGTATTAGAATTATGTAAAGTATGTTTTCCAACCACAATGAAATTAAATTAGGGCCAGAAGCAGTGGCTCTCATCTGAAATCCCAGCACTTTGGGAGGCCAAGGCGGGTGGATCACTTGAGGTCAGGAGTTTGAGACCAGCCTGGCCAACATGGTGAAACCTCATCTCTATTAAAAACATACACACACACACACAAATTAGCTGGGTGTGGTGGCGTGCGCCTGTAATCCCAGCTACACGGGAGGCTGAGGCATGAGAATCACTTGAACCTGGAGGCAGAGATTGCAGTGAGCTGAGATCATGCCACTGCACTCCAGCCTGGGCGACAGAGTGAGACTCCATCTCAAAAAACAAAACAAAACAAAAAAATTAGAAATCTACAACAAAAAGTAGTTTGGGAAAGTCACAAATACGTGAAAAATTTAAAAACTCACTCCTAAATAACCAATGCATCAAAGAATAAAAAACAAGGAAAATTAGACAATACTTTGAGATGAATTAAAATGGAAAAAATACCAAACTTCTGGGATACTGCTAAAGCATTACTTAAAGAGAAATTTATAGCAGCAAACACCTTTATTAAAAAGAATATCTCAAATCAATACCTTAATCTTTCACCTTAAGAAACTAGAAAAAGAAAAGTAAACCAAACCCAGAGCAAGCAGAAGACCACAACAAAACCTAGAGCAGAAATAAACTAAATAGAGAATAGAAAAAAAAATAGAGGAAATCAATTAAAACAAAAGTTGGCTCTTTGAAAAGATGAACAAAATTGACAGACCTTTAGTAGACTGTCCAAGAATGCAGTAGACTCTCCAAGAAGAAAGAGAGATAACTCACTTTATTAAATCAAGAATGAAAGAAGGGACATCAGCCAGGCATGGTGGCTCACGCCTGTAATCTCAGCACTTTGGGAGGGGGAGGTGGGTGGATTACCTGAGGTCAGGAATTCAAGACCAGCCTGATCAACATGGTGAAACCCCATCTCTACTAAAATACAAAATTAACTGGGCGTGGTGGCACATGCCTGTAATCCCAGCTACTTGGGAGGCTGAGGCAGGAAAATCGCTTGAACTCGGGAGGCAGAGGTTGCAGTGAGCCAAGATCTTGCCATTGCACTCCAGCCTGGGCAACAAGAGTGAAACTGTCTCAGAAAAAAAAGGATAGGGGGTGGGGGGTGGACATCACTACTAACCTTACAGAAATAAAAAGGATTATAAGTGAATATAAGTGAATATTATGAGTAATTATATGCCAACAAATGAGACAACTTAGATGAAACAAATTCTTTTTTTTTTTTTTTTTTTGAGACGGAGTCTCGCTTTGTCGCCCAGGCTGGAGTGCAGTGGAGCAATCTCGGCTCACTGCAAGCTCTGCCTCCCGGGTTCGCGCCATTCTCCCGCCTCAACCTCTCCGAGTAGCTGGGACTACAGGCGCCCACCACCACGCCCGGCTAATTGTTTGTATTTTCAGTAGAGACGGGGTTTCGCCGTGGTCTCGATCTCCTGACCTCGGGATCCGCCCGCCTCGGCCTCCCAAAGTGCTGGGATTACAAGCGTGAGCCACCGCGCCCGGCAGATGAAACAAATTCTTAGAAAGACAAATATAACACAGTTGTCTACACAAGGGAGCTGTATTTATTTACCTGTTCATAAATAGATATTTCCAAGGATTAACTGAAAACTATGGAAGGAGATAGCTGCATTTTGAATATTGGCAGATGAGTCTGTCACATGTCTTCTTTAATTTTTTAATTTTGTTTGTAGAGCTCTACAGCTACAACTGATTATATAAGATGAATGAAGTACAGTTGAATAATATTGGCTTTTCTTTGAAATAACCTCAGGAGAGTGGCTCATTATATGAGTATAAAAGAATATGTTACCTGTTTCCAGGAGAGCAGAGCAATCTACAAACTTGAGGAAATGGAAGAATTTCTCACTATGGTGGGCTATCATTATATAACAGGCTCTGCCAAGGCAAGCTGTATTCACTGCACGACCTGGTGCTAGGAGTGTACTAAAGAACTTATAAATTGCAGCCTGAACCTGTGGATAATACCGTAGCCCGTTTATGGGCTTTCCAAAACCATTTACAAATCTGTGTATTTATGGAGTTTGTAGGATGTCATAGCCTGCGTTTTCCACAAGGATAAGAAAGGGTTAATACAAATGTTTTGGCAAATATATAACCTCATAATTTTTCATCATCCGGTAATTTTTTTTCATATACTGGAGCTAAATTTTCAAATGGTAGTAAGGCAAATTTTTCTTTGATCCATTCTGCAATATTTGTGAGAGTCTGGCCAGGCGCGGTGGCTCAAGCCTGTAATTCCAGCACTTTGGGAGGCCGAGGCAGGCGGATCACGAGGCCAGGAGATCGAGACCATCCTGGCTAACATGGTGAAACCCCGTCTCTACTAAAAATAGAAAAAATTAGCCGGGCGTGTTGGCGGGCGCCTGTAGTCCCAGCTACTCGGGAGGCTGAGGCAGGAGAATGGTGTGAACCCGGGAGGCGGAGCTTGCAGTGAGCCGAGATTGCGCCACTGCACTCCAGCCTGGGGGACAGAGAAAGACTCCGTCTCAAAAAAAAAAAAAAAAAAAAGTATTTGTGAGAGTCACATTTTAAACACAGAAAATACGAAGTACATAAAATTCCTGGGAATTAAGATCTTTGGTACTTGAGAAAGAAGATTGATTCTTCACCAAATGTCAGGAAAGATCTTTGAAGACTTTGAGTGTAATGTGAAGGCACAGTTGTATTTTGAGTTCATTAACAAATAATATGTTCTTGCTAAACACAATAGCGATGTTTCAGGAAATCCGCTTGCATTTGCCTGGCCCTGCATTTTTCAATAAGCCACATGTGGCTGTTAAGCACCTGCAATGTTGCTAGTCCAAATGGAGATGTGCTGTAAGTGTGACACACAAGGAATTCCAAAGACTTAGTACAAAATACTTGTAGGGCTGGGCACGGTGGCTCACGCCTATCATCCCACCACTTTGGGAGGCCGAGGCAGGTGGATCACTTGAGGCCAGGAGTTCAAGACCAGCCTGGGCAACATGGTGAAACCCTATCTCTACTAAAAATACACAAATTAGTGGGGTATGGTGGTGCGTGCCTGTAGTCCCAGCAATTCAGGATGCTGAGGCACAAGAATAGCTTGAACCCAGAGGTGGGGGTTGCAGTGAGCCGAGATGGCACCATTGTACTCCAGCCTGGACAACAGAGGGAGACTCTGTCTCAAAAAAAGAAAAAGAAAAAAAAACCTTGTAAGTGATCTCAAATTTTTTATATTCCTTACATGTTGAACTATTTTTGCATAAGTCTGGATGAATAAAATACATTATTAACATTAATTTCCTCTGTTCTTTTTTTATGAAGTAGTTACTACTTTTATTTTTTTTTATACTTTAAGTTCTAGGGTACATGTGCACAACGTGCAGGTTTGTTACATATGTATACATGTGCCATGTTGGTGTGCTGCACCCATTAACTCGTCATGTACATTAGGTATATCTCCTAATGCTATCCCTCCCCCTTCCCCCCACCCTATGACAGGCCCCAGTGTGTGATGTTCCCTGCCCTGTGTCCATGTGTTCTCATTGTTCAATTCCCACCTATAAGTGAGAAAATGTGGTGTTTGGTTTTCTGTCCTTGTGATAGTTTGCTCAGAATGATGGTTTCCAGCTTCATCCATGTCCCTACAAAGGACATGAACTCATCATTTTTTATGGCTGCATACTATTCCATGGTGTATATGTGCCACATTTTCTTAATCCAGTCTATCATTGATGGACATTTGGGTTGGTTCCAAGTCTTTGCTACTGTGAATAGTGCCACAACAAACATACATGTGCATGTGTCTTTATAGCAGCATGATTTATAATCCTTTGGGTATATACCCAGTAATGGGATGGCTGGGTCAAATGGTATTTCTAGTTCTAGATCCTTGAGGAATCACCGCACTGTCTTCCACAATGGTTGAACTAGTTTACAGTCCCACCAACAGTGTAAAAGTGTTCCTATTTCTCCACATCCTCTCCAGCATCTGTTGTTTCCTGACTTTTTTTAATGATCGCCATTCTAACTGGTGTGAGATGGTATCTCATTGTGGTTTTGATTTGCATTTCTCTGATGGCCAGTGATGAGCATTTTTTCATGTGTCTGTTGGCTGCATAAATGTCTTCTTTTGAGAAGTGTCTGTTCATATCCTTTGCCCACTTTTCGATGGGGTTGTTTGATTTTTTTCTTGCAAATTTGTTTAAGTTCTTCATGGATGCTGGATATCCACATCTGTCAGATGAGTAGGTTGCGAAAATTTTCTCCCATTCTGTAGGTTGCCTGTTCACTCTGATGGTAGTTTCTTTTGCTGTTCAAAAGCTCTTTAGTTTAATTAGATCCCATTTGTCAATTCTGGCTTTTGTTGCCATTGCTTTTGGTGTTTTAGTCATGAAGTCCTTGCCCATGCCTATGTCCTGAATGGTATTGCCTAGGTTTTCTTCTAGGGTTTTTATGATTGTAGGTCGAACATTTAAGTCTTTAATCCATCTCGAATTAATTTTTGTATAAGGTGTAAGGAAGGGATCCAGTTTCAGCTTTCTACATATGGCTAGCCAGTTTTCCCAGCACCATTTATTAAGTAGGGAATCCTTTCCCCATTGCTTGTTTTTGTCAGGTTTGTCAAAGATCAGATGGTTGTAGATGTGTGGTATTATTTCTGAGGGCTCTGTTCTGTTCCATTGCTCTATATCTCTGTTTTGGTACCAGTACCATGCTGTTTTGGTTACTGTAGACTTGTAGTATAGTTTGAAGTCAGGTAGTGTGATGCCTCCAGCTTTGTTCTTTTGGCTTAGGATTGTCTTGGCAATGCAGGCTCTTTTTTGTTCCATATGAACTTTAAAGAAGTTTTTTCCAGTTCTGTGAAGAAAGTCATTGGTAGCTTGATGGGGACAGCATTGAATCTATAAATTACCTTGGGCAGCATGGCCATTTTCATGAAATTGATTCTTCCTATCCATGAGCATGGAATGTTCTTCCATTTGTTTGTGTCCTCTCTTATTTCCTTGAGCAGTAGTTTGTAGTTCTCCTTGAAGAGGTCCTTCACATCCCTTGTAAGTTGGATTCCTAGGTATTTTATTCTCTTTGTAGCAATTGTGAATGGGAGTTCACTCATGATTTGGCTCTCCATCTATTATTTGTGTATAGGAATGCCTGTGATTTTTGCACATTGATTTTGTATCCTGAGACTTTGCTGAAGTTGCTTATCAGCTTAAGGAGATTTTGGGCTGAGACGATGGGTTTTTCTAAATATACAATCATGTCATCTGCAAACAGGGACAATTTGACTTCCTCTTTTCTTAATTGAATACCCTTTATTTCTTTCTCGTGCCTGATTGCCCTGGCCAGAACTTCCAACACTATGTTGAATAGGAGTGGTGAGAGAGGGCATCCCTGTCTTGTGCCAGTTTTCAAAGGGAATGCTTCCAGTTTTTGCCCATTCAGTATTATATTGGCTGTGGGTTTGTCATAAATAGCTCTTATTATTTTAAGATACGTCCCATCAATACCTAATTTATTGAGAGTTTTTAGCATGAAGGGCTGTTGAATTTTGTCGAAGGCCTTTTCTGCATCTATTGAGATAATCATGTGGTTTTTGTCTTTGGTTCTGTTTATATGCTGGATTACGTTTATTGATTTGTGTATGTTGAACAAGTGTTGCATCCCAGGGATGAGGCCAACTTGATTATGGTGGATAAGCTTTTTGACGTGCTGCTGGATTCGGTTTGCCATTATTTTATTGAGGGTTTTTGCATCGATGTTCATCAAGGATATTGGTCTAAAATTCTCTTTTTTTGTTGTGTCTCTGCCAGGCTTTGGTATCAGATGATGGTGGCCTCATAAAATGAGTTAGGGAGGAGTCCCTCTTTTTCTATTGATTGGAATAGTTTCAGAAGGAAAGGTACCAGCCCCTCTTTGTACCTCTGGTAGAATTCGGCTGTGAATCCATCTGGTCCTGGACTTCTTTTGGTTGGTAGGCTATTAATTATTGCCTAAATTTCAGAACCTGTTATCAGTCTGTTCAAAGATTCAGCTTCTTCCTGGTTTAGTCTTGGGAGGGTGTATGTGTCCAGGAATTTATCCTTTTCTTCTAGATTTTCTAGTTTATTTGCATAGAGGTGTTTATACTATTCTCTGATGGTAGTTTGTATTTCTGTGGGGTCGGTGGTGATATCCCCTTTATCATTGTTTATTGGGTCTATTTGATTCTTTTCTCTTTTCTTCTTTATTAGTCTTGCTAGTGCTCTATCAATTTTGTTGATCTTTTCAAAAAACCAGCTCCTGGATTCACTGATTTTTTTGAAGGGTTTTTTTGTGTCTCTATCTCCCTCAGTTCTGCTCTGATCTTAGTTATTTCTTGCCTTCTGCTAGCTTTTGAATGTGTTTGCTCTTGCTTCTCTAGTTCTTTTAATTGTGATGTTAGGGTGCCAATTTTAGATCTTTCCTGCTTTCTCTCGTGGGCATTTGGTGCTATAAATTTCCCTCTACACACTGCTTTAAATGTGTCTCAGAGATTCTGGTGTGTTGTGTCTTCCTTCTCATTGGTTTCAAAAACATCTTTATTTCTGCCTTCATTTCTTTATGTACCCAGTAGTCATTCAGGAGCAGGTTGTTCAGTTTCCATGTAGATGAGTGGTTTTGAGTGAGTTTCTTAATCCTGAGTTCTAGTTTGATTGCACTGTGGTCTGAGAGACAGTTTGTTATAACTTCTGTTCTTTTACATTTGCTGAGGAGAGCTTTACTTCTAACCATGTTGTCAATTTTGGAATAGGTGCGATGTGGTGCTAAGAAGAATACATATTCTGTTGATTTGGGCTGGAGAGTTCTGTAGAAGTCTATTAGGTCCGCTTGGCACAGAGCTGAGTTCAATTCCTGGGTATCCTTGTTAACTTTCTGTCTCGATCTGTCTAAAGTTGACAGTGCGGTGTTAAAGTCTCCCATTATTATTGTGTGGGAGTCTAAGTCTCTTTGTAGGTCTCTAAGAACTTGCTTTGTGAATCTGTGTGCTCCTATATTGGGTGCATATATATTTAGGATAGTTAGCTCTTCTTGTTGAATTGATCCCTTTCCCATTATGTAATGGCCTTCTTTGTCTCTTTTGATCTTTGTTGGTTTAAAGTCTGTTTTATCAGAGACTAGAATTGCACCCCCTGCTTTTTTTTGTTTTCTGTTTGCTTGGTAGATCTTCCTCCATCCCTTTATTTTGAGCCTATGTGTGTCTCTGCACATGAGATGGGTCTCCTGAATACAGCACACTGATGGGTCCTGACTCCTTATCCAATTTGCCAGTCTGTGTCTTTTAATTGGAGCATTTAGCCCATTTACATTTAAGGTTAATATTGTTATGTGTGAATTTGATCCTGTCATTATGATGTTAGCTGGTTATTTTGCTCGTCAGTTGATGCAATTTCTTCCTAGCATCGATGGTCTTTACAATTTGGCATGTTTTTGCAGTGGCTGGTACCAGTTGTTCCTTTCCATATTTAGTGCCTCCTTCAGGAGCTCCTGTAAGGCAGGCCTGGTGGTGACAAAAATCTCTCAGCATTTGTTTGTCTGTAAAGGATTTTATTCCTCCTTCACTTATGAAGCTTAGTTTGGCTGGATATGAAATTCTGGGTTGAAAATTCTTTTCTTTAAGAATGTTGAATATGGGCCCCCACTCTCTTCTGGCTTGTAGGGTTTCTGCTGAGAGATCCGCTGTTAGTCTAATGGGCTTCCCTTTGTGGGTAACCCGACCTTTCTCTCTGGCCGCCCTTAACATTTTTTCCTTCATTTCAACTTTGGTGAATCTGACAATTACGTGTCTTAGAGTTGCTCTTCTCGAGGAGTATCTTTGTGGCATTCTCTGTATTTCCTGAATTTGAATGTTGGCCTGCCTTGGTAGGTTGGGGAAGTTCTCCTGGATAATATCCTGCAGAGTGTTTTCCAACTTGGTTCCATTCTCCCTATCACTTTCAGGTATACCAATCAGACGTGGATTTGGTCTTTTCACATAGTCCCATATTTCTTGGAGGCTTTGTTCATTTCTTTTTACTCTTTTTTCTCTAAACTTCTCTTCTCGCTTCATTTCATTCATTTGATCTTCAATCACTGATACTCTTTCTTCCACTTGGTTGAATCAGCTACTGAAGCTTGTGCATGCGTCACATAGTTCTTGTGCCATAGTTTTCAACTCCATCGGGTCATTTAAGGTCTTCTCTATGCTGTTTATTCTAGTTAGCCATTCGTCTAATCTTTTTTCAAGGTTTTTAGCTTCTTTGCGATGGGTTTGAACATCCTTCTTTAGCTTGGAGAAGTTTGTTATTACTGATCGTCTGAAGCCTTCTTCTCTCAACTTATCAAAGTCATTCTCCGTCCAGCTTTGTTCTGTTGCTGGCGAGGAGCTGCATTCCTTTGGAGGAGAAGAGGCACTCTGATTTTTAGAATTTTCATCTTTTCTGCTCTGGTTTCTCGTCATCTTTGTGGTTTTATCTACCTTTGGTCTTTGATGATGGTGATGTACAGATAGGGTTTTGGTGTGGATGTCCTTTCTGTTTGTTAGTTTTCCTTCTAACAGTCAGGACCTTCAGCTGCAGGTCTGTTGGAGTTTGCTGGAGGTGCACTCCAGACCCTGTTTGCCTGGGTATCACCAATGGAGGCTGCAGAACAGCAAATATTACAGAATGGCAAACGTTGCTGCCTGATCCTTCCTCTGGAAGCTTCTTTTCAGAGGGGTACCTGGCCATATGAGGTGTCAGTTAGCCCCTACTGGGAGGTGCCTCCCAGTTAGGCTACTCAGGGGTCAGAGACCCACTTGAGGAGGCAGTCTGTCCATTCTCAGATCTCAAACTCTGTGCTGGGAGAACCACTACTCTCTTCAAAGCTGTCAGATGGGGACGTTTAAGTCTGCAGAAGTTTCTGCTGCCTTTTGTTCCTCCTCTGTTCTTTTTTTAATGTGGCTACTCAAACATTCTAAATTATATATGTGGCTTATCTTGTAGGTCTTTTGGACTGCAAAGACCTAGTCTATCACAGACTACTTGACGCATCCACTGGAAGATGCTGGAATTGGCATCACAGACTTGCAGGAATGCCCAGGAATGGCTGCAGACATTTTCTTCCTGAAAAATTCATCATAGAGAACTGGTGGACAATGGAATCTGGTTTTCTTCACTTTTCTTAATGCTGGTAGTGTTCAGAAAACTAAAGATGTAAACAAATAAACAAAAAACAGGCTACTGCGTAAAGGGGTGCCCAGGCCTGGGTCTGATTATAGTTTGATTTAACCCCTGGAAAGGATGTTTGATAATGTTCCTGTTTATGGCCGAATGACCAACGTTATCAAACTACCCCCTTAGGTGCTTTCATACCGTATTTGCAGGCTCTTCCATTAGTACTCATTTCAAACAGAGGTTAAAAAGTTGAGAGGACTGCAGGCACTCCTGACCCATATTAGAGCCTGGCCATACTCATCTAGGCCACTGGAGACCTAGATGAGCCTGGGGAGACTCTTGCTTCTCAGGAGCCACCGCTAGATTTTCTGGTTTGAATATAAGCTGGTAGAAATCCACTTTGTGGCCGCTCTGCCAATCCATCTGGGAGGTCACATGTCTGGTGCTTTTCACACACTCTCCAAAATAGCTTAGAGAAGATCCATTCTTTGTACCTCCAAGTGTCCCTTACCCTATAACTCTCCCTGAGTATACACCTACCACCCCAAACAGAACAAAGATTTTGTAGACCTTTCCAGGTTTTCCTTAGGATTGTAATTTTTTTGAGATGGAGTCTCACTCTGTCCCCCAGGCTAGAGTGTGCAGTGGCATGATCTGGGCTCACCGCAACCTCCGCCTCCCAGGTCAGGCAATTCTCCTACCTCAGCCTCCGGAGTAGCTGGGATTACAGCTGTGTGCCATCACGCCCAGGTAATTTTTATATATTTAATAGATATGGGGTTTCACCATGTTGGCTAGGCTGGTCTCAAACTCCTGACCTCAAATGATCTGCCTGCCTTGGCCTCCCAAAGTGCTGGGATTACAGGCGTGAGCCATCGTGCCTGGCCAGGATTGTAATATTTATTTTATCAGCAATAAAATCATGTAAGTGCATTAAAGAAAATGTCTGAAATACACAAAATAATTTGTGTTTTAATTTTTTTAGAGACAGGGTCTTGCTTTGTCACCCAGACTGGAGTACAGCAGCATGACCATAGCTCGCTGCAGCCTTCACCTACTGGGCTCGAGCAATCATCCTGCCTCACCTCCTAAGTAACTGGGGCTACAGGCACACAGCACAACACCTAGCTAATTTTTAAAAATATTTTTGGGCCAGGCATGGTGGCTCACGCCTGTAATTCCAGCACTTTGGGAGGCTGAGGCAGGTGGATCACGAGGTCAAGAGATCAAGACCATCCTGGCAACATGGTGAAACCCCGTCTCTACTAAAAATACAAAAATTAGCTGGGTTTGGTGGCACATGCCTGTAGTCCCAGCTACTTGAGAGGCTGGGGCAGGAGAATCACTTGAACCCTGGAGGCAGAGGTTGCAGTGGGCCAAGATACACCACTGCACTCCAGCTTGGCGACAGAGCGAGACTCCGTCTCAAAAAAAAAAAATTTTTTTTTTTTGTAGAGATGGGGTTTCCTTGTGTTGCCCAGGCTGGTTTCAAACTCCTTACCTCACATGATTCTCCTCCTTCAGCCTCCTAAAGTGTTGGAATTCCAGGTGTAAGCCACAATGTCTGGCCAATTTTTTAAATTTATAATAAAATAAAACTAAATTCAGAAAAATTTTCACTCAGAGCAGTATCAACATCCAAAATGACCACTATTAGCAATTACGTAGTACCAAGCTTTTTTCATACACAGGTGAGTTCTATGAAGGTGAATATGTGTGTTTTAATATTTCAATAAGTTATTATTCATTCAACCCTATGCTTATCTGGGTAGACAAATCTAAAAGCCACAGTCCCTGTCATCATGAAAGCCCCCTGTCGAGGAAAATGGGTTTTAAGCCTCTTTAGAAACTTCTTTCTTCCCAATTTCAACAAAATGCCAGTATGTATATAGTCTACATATAAATCAGATAAGTGATGTTTTATTAGTAGAATTTGATTTCCAATTAGTGATATTTATTTTGAAATACTAATTTGTTTGTTCTCCCCTCTATTCCCATATTATCCCACAGCCAGTTCGAGCAGGTGCCAGGTTTGATGTTCCTCTGACCCAGGAAGGTGTGCAGAGTAGACAGCAAAAGCGGTTCTAAGGCTCTTCCACCCTCTGAAGAGGGCACAGACAGTATTATAGAAAGGAGACTCCTCTAAGGGGCCTGTGAGATCATTAGCAGTGGGAACAAATGGGCCCACCGGACCTCCGGAATCAGAATCTCTGGGGGTGAGGTTGAGGAACCTTTTTTTAACAAATTCTTCAGGCCATGAGTATGCACATTAAAGTGTGAAAACCATCAGGTTAGAAGAGGGATTCCAGAGGTGGAGGTGTGCGCTCACCTTTGGGGAGAAGAAAGAAGGAGGGAGTAAGCCCCCTGGACACGTGAGGCTCCCGGGTTGCACCTGAGGGGGTATTACAATTTCAGGTGAGGTGGCACTCAGGATCTTGGCCCAGCAAAGCCTTTTCCTGCCCCATGCCACCCACAACAGGCCAGGAAACAGTGCATAGACAGTGGGAGTGGCAATGTGTTAACTGGGGCTGCTAACCAGAAGCCCCTGCCGAAACCCCCAGCCCTGGCCTCTGGACCCCATGGGGGCTACCACCATTTGAGGGACCCCTATACTGACTAAGAGACACCCATCGTAGGATGTATCCCACAGATCAATTTATTTTTATTAAAAACGAGGTGGGCATGATGGCTTGTAGTCCCAGCTACTTGGGAGGCTGGGACAGGAGGATTGCTTGACCCCAGGAATTTGAGGCTGTAGTACACTATGATTGCACCTGTGAATAGCCACTGCAGTCCAGCCTGGGCAACACAGTGGAAACAACAACAAAATATACCACCACCCAAAAGAATAAGGAACTGGAGAATTCTTGTACACCTGAGACTGTAGACTGAGAATCTTCCCCACTACGTGTATTACAAGGTCAATAAATAAGACAATAAGCCATTTTGATGAACACAAAATTCTTTCAATTGGAGGTTGTGAATGACACGTGCCATTCTATATCAGCCTTGCCCTCTAAAGTGCTTCTTTATTGGAGGCTTTTTTTGCATATTATGAAGGAAACCCTCGTTCATACTCATAGGTAATACTGTGTTCAGCATGAGGATGTAATGAGCCAAATACAGAATGTGGGAAATTATACAGGACAAATCATCAAATTTCTTCCTTTGAAAACTGAAAAGAAAATAAACCTATAAATAAAGGAAACTTGAGAGACATTTCAACCAAATGCAATGTGTGAATCTTGATCCAAACAAACTAAATGTAGAATAACATTCAGGAGACAATCAGGGGAAATTCGTGTGCTGACTGGATATTCAATGATATTAAAGAACTGTGGTCACATTTTTTAATGTGATAATAATATTGTGCTTTCATGTTTTTACAGAGTCCCTATGCTTTAAAGGTACATATTAAAATGTTTACAAATAAAATGATATAATATCTTGGATTTCCTTTGTCAACCTCAACTCATGAGATTCAGAACATATAGTTAATTATAGAAAATTCTATAATTCAAGTGCAAAGCTTGATGATGGCCATCCAGAAACACAGAGTCCAAATGAGCAGGGTCAGTGTTCCAAAGTAGGAAAGTTAAGGTTTTACTTGTATAGGTAGAGACAGAGAAGTTTTAGCAGGATTACAATATTTTCCATATCAGACCAGTGCATATATTATAGTTATTTGACAACTACAAATAATTGACTGCTACATTCCAAGGAAGATTTATTTATTAATTTACTTTACTGCTCTGTGAAGAGGGGTAAAAATCTGCGGGGGTCCTATCTCTGGTGCTGCTTGGTCTTTCCAATTACTTACAGGAAAAAAGGCAGAAGTTGCGGCTGCACGCCATGTGACTCAGGTTGCACAGCGACATCCCTCTCAAGGCTCAGAATACTTTCAAGTTCCAACAGCTTTAAGTTTGAATTATTTAATTTCACACCTTCAAAGCAATCCATTGGAGGAGACAGGAAGTGGCCAGGTATATATTTGAAATCAAATTAGCCGTGAGTTGATCTGAAGCCATCTTCACAGGGTTAACAAGAATTCTGGATAGAAATATAGGTAAGCAGTAATCAGGCTGCACTTTGACCCACTTCCTTGTAACCACAAGTCATGTGGCAGTAGACACTGACTGTAGACCCATTCTTCCTGTTGATAGGACTTCTAACGTTAGCGTCAGAAGGCTTTTGTTTAAGAATTGTGTATGATGTTTTTGAGATCCCTAATTCCAGTAAAACAGATGATGCCAACCAATCTGAACACCCCCACAGAGGAACAGAATCATCATGAGAATACAATTTCTTCAGCTCCCTATCCCATGATTTCACCCTGCACTCTTCAACCAATCAATGATCTCCACACTTTAGCCCACTCCAAAACTCTTAAGAACCCTAGTCCCAAACTCCTCTGGGAGATGGATTTGAGGTTTCTCCCATCTCCTCGTTCAGCAGCTCTACAATTAAACCTCTCTCTGCTGCAATCTGGTGTATCAGCGTATTGACTCACCATGTGCTTCAGGCAATAGACCTATTACAGTTACAGATCATTGTTGAATCTAAGTTACAAGTGCATAACGTTTCATTATACTGTTCTCTCTACTTCTGAAAGTATCTGAAAGTTTCTACAATAAAATGATTAAAAGAAATGATAATGACAACTCTCCCCCCCTTTCTCTCCCTCCTCCCACCGAAGAGTGAGGGGGAAAGATGGTTAGTTTTTCTTCTGGGGCAATACGAAAGGGAAATTAACGAGACTGGGTGGCCCCTGGCAGCCAGTGTAGGGAAAGAAGGTCCTGGAGGTTTGAGGTAGTGGTGGCAACTTTGGATCAGGGAAAACCAACTGAGGCCTGGAGCTAGTAATAAAAAATAAAGACAAAGGAACTGTGCTCAACTTAAGAGCTCAACAGCTGCAAGGTCTGTTCCTATTAGCCTGCTGGACTTTGCTCAACCAGCCTGTAACCAATCCTGAGTACTGAACTCTGGCACAGTAAAAAAAAAAAAAAAAAAAAAAAAAACCATTCTGCCTATTTCAGAAATTATCAATTACACATACACCACTGTGCTAGTTGAGGTAGGCTCATGAAAAGACCGAGGACACAATCCCAGCCCTTGCAAAGTTCACAACATTAAAAGAAGGCCCAAAACTTGGAAAGCCGTATTGCTGGTACAGCATGAATGTACAAACATAGTATACACAAGCAACATGGAAAACTGGAGGAGCACCCAAGTTTGCCTATAGTTACCCAAGGCAGGTTTCACCAAAAAAATAGCTTTTGAGTTAACACTTGAAGACTAACTTAGTGTTTGCTGGGACAAGAGCCAGGAGCAGGTCATTGGAGAAAGAAGTAAATGAATTTGCAAGACCTAACATGAAATTGCAAGGACACGTTTTTGGGAACTACAGTATTTGTTTTGCTGGAGCATAAAGGGTGGTGGTGGAGGTGTTCCTAAAACCCGTTCTCAGCCTGCATAGACCACGATAATTTAAGCCTGAGGCCCTTTGGGCTTTTTAAAATTCAGTTTCCTGATGGGAAAGGAGAGGAGATCCAACTTCATGGAAAACTTATGGGTTGTGGGTCAGACTGCATTTTGGAGCACAGAGACAGCAACAAAGAGGAAATGGAGAAGGTTTAAGGCCCAACAAAAAACATGGTGCAGGCCGGTCGCACAGCCTCATGCCTGTAATCCCAGCACTTTGGGAGGCTGTGGTCAGGAGTTCAAGACCAGCCTGGCCAACATGGCGAAACCCTGTTTCTACTAAAAATACAAATATTAGCTGGGTGGTGCACGCCTGTAATCCCAGCTACTCCGGAGCTTGAGGCAGGAGAATCACTTGAACCTGGGAGGCAGAAGTTGCAGTGAGCCAAGATCGCGCCACTGCACTCCAGCCTGGGCGACAGGGCGAGACTCCGTCAAAACAAAACAAAACAAAACAAAACAAAAAACACGTGATGCGGGCAGCAACAACCTACTTCCCACAGTTATAGACCCTTAACGCAGGAAGGTGAGTCTATCAGAAAATCAATGTTCTGAATTTCCTTTCCGAAAGCAGTAGGCTTTGTACTCAATAGTAGTTTTACATGGATTCTGTATCACTGGGTATTGATGTCCAAACAATAAATCCTTTTCCCTTTTTTATTGACATAAAACGTAAGTGCTCATTTAGGTAGTCTGATGCCTAAATGAGCACTTACATTGTATGTCATCAGTAGTAGGCATCAGACTACTTAAATGAGCACTTATGTTGTATGCTCATGCCTGATTATTTCAAAATTACAGATTATACATAAAATACTATAACAAAAAGGGCTGTTGTAAATATACTTAAGCTGTAAGGAATCAATTAGCATCATAATATTAGTAGCAAAAACCAGTTGGATAATGTGTGCGTAGCTTTGGATTTTTTTTTTTTTTTACAAAATATATTTGGATTTTTTTTTTTCTTAATTGACAGGGTTTCGCTTAGTCGCCCAGGCTGGAGTGGAGTGGTGATCTCAGCTCACTGCAGCCTCGACCTCCGGGGCTCAGGTGATCCTCCCACTCGGCCTCCCTAGTGGGAACTCTAGTTGGGCGCCAGTAGGCTTGGCTAATTAACTTTGAAACGACTTAGACAAGGCCTCTGCCATGTGCCTTGCACAATAAACTCTCCACAAACATCTGTTCAGCGATTTTACAGAACTGCGGTCCCACGCCTGCTTTCAGGGAAGCTTCCCGTTTCCATGGAGTTACTTCCCCTCACTTTGGGGGTGCTAGACGTCCTATTGCGCAAACTTGGCCCCTGCCCAAGAGGTCCGCCGTGGCGCAAGCTGTGGTATAGGCTGCCCGCACCGCCTCGGCCCACAGGCGCCCGAGACCCCGGTACAGAACGCGGTCCGAGGTTCCGCGGAGCTTACGCCTGCGCACAACGCGGCCGGTCGGGCGGGGGCGGAGCCAGGGCCGATCACGCCCTTCGTCCACTCCGCCAGGTGCGCGTGCGCAGCGGCCCCGACCCCGCCTCAGTCTTCCTGGGCGGCGGTGGGTGTCTGCTTCTCTCTGCTTTTCGACCGCACCGCACTCGCGCGTGACCCTGACTCCCCCCTAGTCAGCTCAGCGGTGCTGCCATGGCGTGGCGGCGGCCCGAAGCCGGCGTCGGGGCCCGCGGCGCGCTGGCTCTGGCGTTGCTCGCCCTGGCCCTGTGCGTGCCCGGGGCCCGGGGCCGGGCTCTCGAGTGGTTCTCGGCCGTGGTAAACATCGAGTACGTGGACCCGCAGACCAACCTGACGGTGTGGAGCGTCTCGGAGAGTGGCCGCTTCGGCGACAGCTCGCCCAAGGAGGGCGCGCAGGGCCTGGTGGGCGTCCCGTGGGCGCCCGGCGGAGACCTCGAGGGCTGCGCGCCCGACACGCGCTTCTTCGTGCCCGAGCCCGGCGGCCGAGGGGCCGCGCCCTGGGTCGCCCTGGTGGCTCGCGGAGGCTGCACCTTCAAGGACAAGGTGCTGGTGGCGGCGCGGAGGAACGCCTCGGCCGTCGTCCTCTACAATGAGGAGCGCTACGGGAACATCACCTTGCCCATGTCTCACGCGGGTGAGCAGGCCGGGGCGCGAGGACGGGAGGGGGACTTCTGCGCCGCAGCCGAGACTGGGGTCTTCAGGGTTGGCCCTGAACCGCAGGCTGCAAAGCGGGCCTGGCACGACTCTCAGGCCTCTGGCTGTTGGAACTTTCAGGGAAGCCCTCGTTTGCTCGGTGCGGCTCCCCGAGCGCTGTTGGGAGGGAGGTAAGTCTGCAGACAAGATATAATCTTCGCCTTTGATCGATGAGGTGAAGGGAATACTAAAGACGTTAAAATCCACAGAAGGGGCTTGTGGTTCTAACAGGTGGGGAAATCTCATGATTCCTAATCATGGGCCCCTTTTCCGTTCACCGCTTCCCAAAGTTGGAGGGGTGAATAGGAATCCAAATTCTTCCCCCAGCGCGCCCCACGATCGGTTGTCCCTTCACCAACATAAAGTGATGGCTCGTGGGCACTCTGGTTTCTTCACTTTCTTGAATCATGTCTGAATATTCTAAACTCTGAGTCAGAAAACCTGCATCTGATCTGAGTCAGTAAGCCTTGACCTATGCTTTCTGACTTGCTAAATTTAGGGTTATAACACTGGCTGTACTGCCAGTCAGATTCACTGAGTCTTGAGTTACGATCAAAATTTTAAAATTACTGTATTCATTCAAGAAAAGACCTTGGGGCCGGGCACAGTGGCTCACGCCTGTAATCCCAGCACTTTGGGAGGCCGAGGTGGGAGGATCGCTTGAGGCCAGGAGTGTGAGACCAGCCTGGCCAACATAGACCCCATCTCTACAAAAATTTTTAAAAATCGCGTGGGCGTGGTGGCGCCCGCCTGCAGTCCCAGGCACTCAGGAGCTGAGATGGGAGAATCACTTGAGCCCAGGAGGTCGAGACTGTAGTGAGCTGTGATTGTGCCACTGCACTCCAGCCTGGGCGACAGAGCAAGACCTCAAGGAAAAAAGACAAAAAAGACCTTGCTATTTGCCAGGCAACCCTTCCTACACATACCATGCTCTAGGGCAGCAGGTTGTATCTTCAGGCAGTAGTCATAGTTTAAGTCTTATTTTGCAAAATATTCTTGAAACTAAGTTCCGGGTAAAATAACGACCAGTACAACAGAGAGTGAACATACTCTGTTATGTAAGATAACATCACTTTATGCATCACACAACTGGTTGACTCATTCTCAGCTTAATGTGGTTAGTTTTGGTTTTTGTTTTCAGTTTCCACTGCTAGTAAGTCAGACATTCTTTTTCCTGTTTTTTGCTCTGTTTTGGTTTCCTGAATGCAGGTTCAGGTCCTAACAGTAAAGTGAGGACAGAAAAATAACCTTGGATTTGCCTATTTTGTGAAGTGATGGGAAAGGTAGCCGGTTGAGAGACTGTTGAGAAGAAGTAAGGACTGTTAGGACAACTCTTTCAAGAAGATTGAAGACTGAGGGAGATGCAGAGGAATGGGCAGAAACTGTGAGAGTACGGGATGGTGGGACAGAGTTGGTACGGTGTGTTTGAAATTGGGTGGGAGTGATCTGTTAGAGTCTTCCAGAAGGCAAGAAGGCTGAGTCCAGAACACTGGAGGCTTGGTCACAGGCAGTCCAAGGACATTTTCTCAGTTGCAGCTGAAAGGAGGGCATGGGAATGAGAGCAGATGTCCATGTGGTGGCACTGGGCTAGGCACCACGTTCGGTGCGGTTATTCCAGTGATTACAAATCTACTTAATTGTCACGGTACCCAGGCTGCGTTTCCACAAGAATGTCATGAAAGGTCCTGTCAGATTTGACATAGCACTCCACATACATACTATCAACAGTGTTCCCTGCTTTAGTAGTTCGTCAAAGAAAAGAGGTTAGTGTGCCATGATTCTCTGATGCTGGGTTCTTATACACCCATCTTAATGTAGACTTTTTTTCAAATAGCAGGTTCATCAGCCTACAGTTTTCCAAATCTACTTACTGCATTTTTTGATAATAGCATTAAGAAACACCTTTTGGGGCTAATAGCACTTGTTGTAACCACAGTTCAGCAACCTTGCCTGCTTGTGTTATTGACATGTAATTTATCCAGGGCCAGAAAAACAACCATGATGTTCATGAGAAATCCACTTCTTGGGAGCTTCTCTTCCCATTATCGGTGTCCATTCTAGCCTTTTTAGTGAGAGAATAATTCTGTTTGAGAGAAAAGACCAACAAAACAATTTAAAGATGTGTGAAGTGTCCAGTCTGCAGACACAGCTCACACAGCTCAGTGTTCTACATAGAGTGACTCACTCTTCCCAACAGCCTTTAAGGTAGGTATTTGACCACGGAGTACATGAGGAAACTGATGCTCAAGGAGTTTAAAAGATTAGCCAGAGACAACACAGTAATCTAGTAATCTAGGGCCAGATAATTCTTTGCTCTCTCTCCCTCTCCCCCTCCTCTCCCTCTCCCTCCCTCTTCCTACCCGCCTCACCCCATGTATGTCTCTGTGTGTGTTGGGGCGGGGGTTGCCCTGTGCATTTAGGATATCTTAGCTGCATCCCTGGCCTTCACCCACTAAATTCGACTTCTGACAATCAAAGATGTCTCCAGATATTGCCAAATGTTTAGAGAGTGGGGGAGAGGCTGACAAAATTATCCAACATTTTGAAGCACTGATTAAAGAGAAATTAGTTTGGTAGCAGTGTGACACATGGATTAAACAGAGTGAAAGCTGGAAACAGAATCCACTTAGACTGTGGGGCTAGTCTAAGTAGAAATATAAGGGCCAGCACTATAGTCGTGACTGCAGAAATGAAAAGACCCTTACAGAATGTGGCCACATCGGGTATAACTTTTTGAGAATGGAATTAATTCACAAGGTGACTGTGTACAGACAGCCTTGAAGACAGCTCAGACTTAGGTTTCTGTATTTAGTCAGAGTGTGACTAGAGCCAGGAAAGACCACTGATTCAGTGGTTCTCACTGTTCTATGTAACACTGGTTTTCTATGAAATAGGTAGAGGTGGCCTGCCTGTAAAATTGAATACTAGGCCGAGTGCGTTGGCTCATGCCTGTAATCCCAGCACATCGGGAGGCCGAGGCTGGTGGATCATGAGGTCAAGAAATCGAGACCAGCCTGGCCAACATGGTGAAACCCTGTCTCTACTAAAAATGCAAAAATTAGCCGGGCGTGATGGTGTGTGCCTGTAGTCCCAGTCACTCAGGAGGCTGAGGCAGGAGAATCGCTTGAACCCGAGAGGCAGAGGTTGCAGTGAGCCGAGATTGCACCACTGTACTCTAGCCTGGGTGACAGAGTGAGACCCTGTCTCAAAAAAAAAAAAAAAAAAAAAAATACTGGTAGTCTTTTCCCAAGCCTCAGGAGAATTTCTCCAGTTTTTCTGAAACCTATTGCTCGTCTCTACTAGAATCCAGTACAAGATGCTTTTGGGATTTAAATCAGTATTGTGGCTCTAAAAAAAAATGTGACTTGAATTTTTTTGTCTGAACAACTGTAAGGACTGTTGCTGTTGCCCAAAGTCAATTCCGTTTACTTCAGCAGACATATATTCAGCAGCCACTTTGGGTTAAGTGTTACACCTCCTGAGGGATAGAAATGCGTAGGACACAGGCCTGCCCTTGAGAGGTGTCGGCCTTGAGAGGTCTAGTAGGAGTGATACACAGAACTTTCCAGACAATATGGTTTGGACCTCATATAATTCCAGTATGCACAGGTGCTTAGGAAGCATAAAGGAAAGGGTTTTTTTTTTTTTTTTTTTTTTTTTTTTGAGGCAAACTCTTGCTCTGTCACCCAGGCTGGAGTGCAGTGGCATGATCTTGACTCATTGCAACCTCTGCATCCTGGACTCAAGTGATCCTCTCACCTCAGCCTCCCAAGTAGCTGGGACTACAAGCGCATGCCACCATGTCTGGCTAATTTTTGTATTTTTTGTAAAGATGGGGTTTTGCCATGTTGGTCAGGCTGTTCTCGAACCCCTCAGCTCAAGTGATCTGCCTGTCTTGGCCTCTCACAGTGCTGGGAGTGTAAGCCACCACACCTGGCTAAGGAAAGGGATTTAATGCAGGTATTGCAAAAATATCAAAGTAAGCTTGACCAAGGTAGGTGGAAATTAGTAAACATCAAAGCACTACAACAAAAGCTTTTACAGGTTATTGGCCTTAAATTAACATACATATGTTTGTTAACAAATAGGCTGATCCTTTAACTGAAATCTTAGCGTGGTCTTTTAAGAATGGTACTTTCATTTTTTAACAGTTATTTACTGAGTGCCAAGTACTGGCAAGGCTTGGAGCTATATTTGGGAATCTGCCAGAGTTGGGTGGCAGGGGAGGTTACAAAGAGGTGTAAGAAATCCCTCCTATTGATTTGAGGTATAAAAATAAAATTAAAAAAAAAATCCCTGACCTCTAGAGAGTTCACATGTTGAGACGAGTGTGCAGGTTGTATTTGCAGAGCAGGTTAAATAGTCTTTTATGAATGGATAATAAATTCTTGATGCTCTGTAATGCTACACTCTCACAAATGATTGAAAAATTTAGATTTGAATTTAAAATGTATTTTGGGGTCGGGCGCAGTAGCTCACACCTGTAATCCCAGCACTTTGGTAGGCTGAGGCGGCTGGATCACCTGAGGTCAGGAGTTCGAGACTGGCCTGGCCAACATGGCAAAAACTCCATCTCTACTAAAAATACAAAAAACAAAAAACGAAATTAGCCAGTGTCGAGGCAAGTGTCTTTAGTCTCAGCTACTTGGGAGGCTGAGGCATGAGAATTGTTTGAACCTGGGAGGCAAAGGTTGCAGTGAGCCAAGATTGTACCACTGCACTACAGCCTGGGCGACAGAGCAAGACTCTCTCTCGAAAATAAAATAAAATGTATTTTGGTGCTATAGGAAGACAGAAATGGCACCTCATAGCCTCACAGAGGGTGGGATTAGCTAGGACACTACCCAGAAAGGTTGAGGTTTTTTTGGTTGGTTTTGGGGTTTTGTTTTTGTTTTTTTTTTTTTTTTTAGAGACAACTGTCTCAGTCTGTTGCCCAGGCTGGAGTGCAGTGGCACAATCATAGCTCACTGTAGCTTTGCCCTTTAGGGATCAAGCAATCCTCCCACCTTAGCCTTCTGCGTAGCTGGGACTACAGGTGCATGCTGCCACACCTGGCTAATTTTTTAAATGTTTTGTAGAGATGGGGTCTCCCTGTGTTGCTCAGCTGCTTCCGAATTCCTGGACTCAAGATGTCCTTCTGCCCCAGCCTCCCAGAGTGCTGGGATTGCAGGTGTGAGCCACCACACCTGGCCGAGGTTGAGTTTTGAAGGACAAGTTAAAGTCGATGGGGAAGGTGTGTTGTGTGCGGTAGAGGTGAGTGGGCTATAGTACATTCTGGGTGGCAGAAGGTCTGAGATAAAGCAATGCATTTGGGAAAATTGCAAAAGAGTTCTTAACATTGTCAAGTTACATTAACATTGAATATAGTATTATATTCAAAAATACAAAATATTTTTGAGCAAGACAAATTGTCCAAAACATAATTTAAAATTCTATGCCAAGAAGAGAATTGCACTTATGTTGGGGTCCTCCTAACTCACCCTAACCAACCATAAAAACGTTTGTTTTGCATAATGGCTTCAGATTTCCATGATATTTACGTTCATATTGATGAATTCACCAAATTCACCTGCTAGGGAATCTCTTTATTGGGAATTCTCCTTATTGGGTCATTTTAACTATAGCACTAAAAGATGAGCCAGTTTTTCAGATTGATTCATTCATGTAGAAGCCTTTTTATGGGCCATCACTGCTTGATGCTAGGGCTACAAAAATTAATAAATAAGAACAGGTAATACTTGTCTAGTGAGGGAGACCTATAAGTAAATTATAGTAGGTGTGCAAAAAGAGGTATCTAAGAGGCAGATGGTGCTGAAAAGCCTGAAGTTGAGCTTATGCTGAACCTTAAAGATTTGACCAGAAATTCTCCAGAGAGGAGGGGAAAAAAAGTGGAGAGAGTGTTGCAGTTAGTTATTGGGGAAAAGAAAACCTGAGAGTTTATAGTATTCTCTTTCTGGAACTTTAAAATGATTTCTTGCTGCCTAAATTAGTTTCCTAGAACAGAAATCTTATCCACTACTTTAAAGAGAATGTTGAAATCTACTTTAGATAGTTGTCTTGGGAGGAGAAATAGTACACTAGACTCATGTCATCCAGAAGAATTTTAAAACTGTTGACCAAGTCAGAACTTTTTTCCTTTTTATTATTATTTTGACAAGGTGATAAGAGGAACACAGAAATTTGAAAAAAAAAAAAAAAAAAAAAAAAACAGATGTAAACACAACTTTACTTTTTGGCACAGGAAAATGTTAAATTATGTTTTATGTTACAGGTAATTTGGTTTGTTAAAAATACTATCTTTGAGGTGGGACGTCGTGATGCATACCTGTAATCCTAGCACTTTGGGAGGATGAGGCAGGCGGATTGCTTGAGACTAGCCTGGGCAACATGGTGAAACCCCGTCTCTACAAAAAATATAAAAATAAAAATTAGCTGGGTGTGATGGCGCAGTCCCAGCTATTAGAGAGGCTGAGATGGGAGGTTTGCCTGAGCCTGGGAGGTCAAGGCTAGAGTGAGCTATAATCGTACAGCTGTACTCCATCCTGGGCAACAGAGTGAGACCGTGTCTCAAAAAAAAAAAAAAAAAATCTATATTTGGTATTATAATATTGTTTAGCAAGTAGATTTATGATTATGTACTATGTGCAAAGATATTGTGCTAAGTATAAAACAAAAATAAAACAGAAATTGCCTTCAAGAAATTTTCCTGTCTTAATGCCAAGGTGTATAGGTTCTTTTGGGGAAGAATTGTGTAAGGTGACATTTTTCAGTCAAGCAATATTGGTAACAACGTTAAGGCCTAAGGAAGGAAGAGATAACCTCTAAGGGCTTTTTCTCTGCCATCCCAGGTCTTTTGAGTTTCTGTGAAGAAATGCAGCCATTTAGTTTGGAAATAAGCTGTGATTTGATCTCATGTGCCAATTAAGGAAGGATCGTGCACAATAACTTGAGCAGCTTAGCTCTTTAGTGTTGGCCAGAGAGGTGGCGATGCATCGGAGGCAAGAGTAGGGCCTACAAGGTGCCCGTGCCTGGCACCCCTTGCGGTTGTGCACATACTGACCCCTGAACTAGCATGTTTTTACCCAACTGCCCTGCCTCTAGTTCATCCCCTGAAATGTTCTGGAAAATCAAATCTCAGGGTATAAAGAGTCTTCGTTCTGGGTTTTGTTAATTTAAAATAATTCCCAGAAGCAATCTTGCTGCTATGATTATAATATAGCAAACTGTTTAGCCCTCATGCTAGGCAGGTTTTTTTGGTTTGCTTTAATAGAGACAGGGTTTGCCGTATTGCCCAGGCTGGTGTGAAACTCCCTGGGGTCAAGCGATCCACCTGCTTTGGCCTCCCAAAGTGCTGGGATTACAGGCATGACCCACTGCACCCAGCTAATGCTAGGAAGTTTTTAAAAAATAATAATTTCTTTTAACTCAGCAAACTAAGATTAATTTCCTAGGTGAGAAATTTCAGATTGATATTGCAAGTGTTTTCTGTGCAGGGTGTCCTGATACTTGTTGCAGCAGTATCACTTCCCCCACCCCCAGCCTTGAGATTGTAGGTGTTAAAGAACCTTTTCAATCTCAGTTAATCTTCTGTCTCCCACTCATCTGTTCATTTATTCAACAAGGTACCTTTACATGTATCTTAGTCACCAGCCAAACTGGGCTGGTCACCATCCCAAATATATTTTGTTGTGGTCTGCAGTCTAGAAACCCTCTTTCTTTGCTTTGTAAACTTTTTTGTCTCCTTTGAGATGTGCCTCCAGTGTGCCTGGGGAGATTTCCCTCCACCCCAAGCAAAATTGTCTCCTTACTTCTGTAGCTCTTTGTTACTGTGCTTTCTTATTGAAAAAGTGGTAGTCCAAAATAGAGTCATTCTCATTCCCATTTTCTAGCTGCAGAAGCATTCTCAGTGACCATAGATTGGTCCAACCTCCCAGGCAGTGGATAACAGTGATTTTTGCACCCAGGTCTGTCTGTCTGTGAACCCTGTGATCCTATGAAGGGGGCGGGGAAGGGACGCTACCTCGGAGCTGAGTCTTCAGACTTTAGAACTGGCTTTTTCAGTTGGTGTGTGACGTTGAGCAACTCCCTAGGATTTCTGAACACTCGGCTGTAGAATGATATTGTGGCCTTTTCCTGCTTCAAGTGAGATATAAATGTGAACGTGTTCTTCCCCATTACCACACAAAGAATGTGGTGTCAGTATCAGAAATTGATTCAGCTATCATCATAGCATAGTTTAGTTTTCTGTGTAAAAGCTTTTAACTGAGATGGGAACATGAGAGTTCGTTGTACTATTCTTTCTACTTTGTATGTGCTTGAAATTTTCCACAAAAGCAAGTTTACAAAAAAGACTTTTAGCTTGCAAAGTGCCATATAGTTATATCAGATATAACCATCATAATTCTTTCTATATACATCCTTCTTATCTACTAGATGTTTATTTTCCTGATGGCAGAAAATGCCTTCCTCCTTTGTTGTGTCCCCTTGTGATGACATGGTTGGTTGTGTGGGTGCCTCGGAAACTACAGTTCTTGCCAAGGGACCCTTTTAGACAGGCAGGTCATCAGATGATAGGATCAGCTTCCACACAGGGGCTACCTTAGAAGGGTGCCCTTCTGGTGTTTCAGTAACTAAATCCCAAAGCTTGAGATCCACAGTGGATTTGCTACAGATGAAATTTCTCTCCACAGTAAAATAGTGTTAGAGTGTGGTTTTAGTGTAATGTCAGGGAACATTCTTTATATACCCTTTCAAGTTATTTTTTGTTTTGTTTTGAGACAGAGTCTCGCCCTGTCACCCAGATTGGAGTGCAGTGGCGCGATTTTGGCTCACTGCAACCTCCGACTCTGGATTCAAGCAATTCTTCTGCCTCAGCCTCCAGAGTAGCCAGGATTACAGGCATGAGCTACCATGCCCAGCTAATTTTTTGCATGTGTAATATTAGTAGAGACGAGGTTTCACCATGTTGGCCAGGCTGGTCTCGAATTCCTAACCTCAAGTGATCCACCTGCCTTGGCCTCACAAAGTGCTGGGATTATAGGCGTGAGCCACCATGCCTAAAAGTTATTTTTTGAATAGCTAATATGTGCACGTGGTACAGAATTCTTACTGTGCAAATAAGACCCCCCACCCTGTCCTGCATCCCGAAGCGCCTCTCCCCAGAAACAGTCATGGTCTCCGGTCTCTGGGTAGCCTTCCAGAGGGTAGTATGTGTTGATAGGAGCATATAGGGCTTTGGGTTTTCGTTGTTTTTTGTTTTTTGGGTTTTTTTGTTTGTTTGTTTTTAAGGACTGCATGCTGTCCACACAGTTTACATGTTGTGTGTTTTCTATCTTGAGTACTGTCAGTACTTACAGAGCTGCTACTTCAGCCTTCATACACATACTGTAATTTATATAGCTTTTTTCCTTTCGATAGACGTTTAGATTGTGATAGCAAAAACTTAGGAAAAAACATTGGCAATAAATCTTTTTTATTTATTTAATTTTATTATTATTATTTTTGAGACAGTGTCTTGCTCTGTTGCCCAGGCTGGAGTGCAGTGGCGCGATCTCGGCTCACTGCAACCTCTGCCTCCTAGGCTCAGGTGATCCTCCTGCCTCAGCCTCACTAGTAGCTGGGACTACAGACATGCACCACCACACCCAGCTAATTTTTGCATTTCTTTTAAGTAGAGACAGGGTTTTGCCATGATGGCCAAGCTGGTCTCAAACTCCTGATCCATCCGCCTTGGCCCCCCAAAGTGTTGGGATTGCAGGTGTGAGCCACTGTGCCCGGCCAACAATAAATCTTTATAGATACTTCGTTGGTTACATCTGTGCAATTAAGTTCCTGGGCACAGAATTGCTGGGCCAAAGAGACACGGACTTTTAGAATTTTTTGAATGCCATTGCCTTTCGTAGAAGAGTGTAGTAATTTATTCACCCCCTCATCCAGCAGTGTGCGAGAGTGCTGACTCGTGCCTATTTTTGCCATTATAGTGTATCAGACTTTTTGATCTTTGCCAATCTTACAGGAAATGTTTTCATTTGTTACCAAGGAAGACTTTTCACGTGTTTAAAATCCCTTTTGCAGGGAGAGAGTGACTGCCAGTGGACACAGGGTTTCTTTTTAGGGTAATGAAAACGTTATGAAATTAGATAGTGATGATGGTTGTACAACCTTACGAATCTATTAAAAGCCACTGACTTGTACACTTAAAAAGGGTGAATTTTGTGGTATGTGGATTATATCTCAATAAAGCTGCTATTTAAAATATCCATTTGGTCAGGCATAGAGTGGCTCATGCCAGAATCCCAACACTGTGAGAGGTCGAGGTGGGAGAATTGCTTGAGGCCAGGAGTTCAAGGCTAGCCTGGGCAACGTAGTGAGGCCCCATCTCTAAAAAAAAAAAAATGAAAAAAATTAGCCAGGTGTAGTGGTATGTGCCTGTGGTCCCAGCTACTCAGGAGGCTGAGGTGGGAGGATCACTTGAGCCCAGGAGTTTGAGGCTTCATTGAGCTAGGATCCCACCACTGTACTCCATCCTGGGTGACAGAGAGAGACCCCATCTCTTTAAAAATAAAAACAAATCAAAAAACCCTTTTTCTTTTCTTTTCTGCAAATCAACTTCATTTTCTTTGTTTTCCTATTACTCCTATAGGAAATTAGTTTTTTGTCTTTGTTATGTTACATCTATTTTTTCCAAGTTGACCATTTGCTCTTTTTGTGTTTTGTTTGAGACGGAGTCTTGCTCTTGTCGCCCAGGCTGGAGTGCAGTGGCGCAATCTTGGCTCACTGCAGCCTCTGCCTTCTGGGTTCAAGCTATTCTCCTATCTCAGCCTCCTGAGTAGCTAGGATTACAGACGCCCACCACCACACCTGGCTAATTTTTGTAACTTCAGTAGAGACGGGGTTTCTCCATTTTGGCCAGGCTGGTCTCAAACTCCTGACCTCAGGTGATCCGCCCGCCTCAGCCTCCCAAAGTGCTGGGATTACAGGCGTGAGGCACCTCGCCTGGTTGACCATTTACTCTTTTGAACTTGGTTTTGCTTTTACTCATGGTGAAAATTTTCATTTTTATGTAATTAAAAAAAAATTTTTAAAGAACCTCTGAGGTAGTTTTTATACTTGGAGAAGTTTTTCTTCAATATGTATTTTTTAATTCCCATGTTTCTTCTGGCCATTATATGTTTCCTCTTTTTTTATATATACACTTGTCTTTAATTTGGAATTTATTTTGGCGTAAGTTGTGAGAAATGGATGCAGCTTTCCCCGGCCCACCCCACCAATGATACCCAGTTGCCCCACGTGCTTTTTAAATAATTCATTCTGCCTCATGCATTTGGAATTCTGCTTTTATGCACTAAATTCTTTCATGTATTTGGGTCTATTTCTGGACTTTTATTCTGTCTCATTCTGTGGGTGTCTCCATATGCTACAGCCACAATGTTTTAATTGCTTTAACTCTAAAGACCAGTCCAGGTTTCACTGTTTAAAATGTTGTTCTGATCGTCTTATTTTCCTTCTAAGTGAACTTAGAAGCAATATTTTTAGTTCTTTTTTAATCTTATCGATATTTTGTGATTATTGCATTAATTTGTAGCTAAATACATGTAAAATTTTTTATTTTAGCCCTTCTTTTCTATGTCTCTTAATTTTTGTCTCATGTCTGCTTATGCCTTCAGAGCAATGCTAAATAATAGTGATCATAGTAGAAATTCTCATATTGTCTCCCTGATTTTAATGAACATGCTTTAGGCATTATGTATTAGTACTCATAAGTGGAACTGGTCTGCATAGTTTTTTGTTTGTTTTTCGTTGAGATACAGTCACACTTTGTCGCCCAAGCTGGAATGCAGTAGCGTGATCTCAGCTCACTGCAGCCTTGACCATCTGGGCTCAAGCAATTCTTCTGCCTCAGCCTCCCAACTCATTTTTTCTTTAAATTATTTGTAGCGACAAGGTCTCGCTTACACAGGCTGGTCTCCAACTCCTGGCTTCAAGCGATCCTCCCATCTGTGTCTCAAAGTGCTGGGATTACAGGTGTGAACTACCACACCTGGCTTGTATGGTTCTTTTGTTGGTTGTTTATTACCATGTTTGGTTTTATTATCTTAGAAGCAATTTTTAAACTTTTTTTTTTTAATCTACTGTGGAACAACTTAAATATCGTTGGTATTACTTGTGCCTTAAAGGTTTGGTGGTAGATTTCACCTGTGAAACTGAACAGTGCTCTAGCTTTTGGGGGAATAGTTCTTGTTTTTTTGTTTTGTTTTGTTTTTTTGAGATGAGGTCTCGCACTGTCACCTGGGCTGGAGTGCAGTGGCACGATCTCAGCTCACTGCAACCTCCACTTCCCGGGTTCACGCGATTCTCCTGCCGCAGCCTCCCGAGTAGCTGGTATTACAGGTGCACCACCACACCTGGCTAATTTTTTGTATTTTTAGTAGAGGCAGGGTTTCACTATGTTGGCCAGACTGTTCTCGAACTCCTCACCTAGTGATCCGCCCGCCTAGGCCTCCCAAAGTGCTATTACAGGCATGAACCAACGTGCCCGGCCGGGGGAATAGTTCTTAGTGATTTATTCTATTACTTCTAATGTAATCAGTTTCTTTTGGAACCAGGTTTGGTAACTTATATTTCCCATGGAATTTTTCTGATGTATTTATATATGTAGATGAACATAGTACCTTTATATTTAATTTAATGTTCTCTGTATCTTATTTTGTGTTCTTCACATTGATTTCTTTGTTCTTTCCTACAGGAACAGGAAATACAGTGGTCATTATGATTAGCTATCCAAAAGGAAGAGAAATTTTGGAGCTGGTGCAAAAAGGAATTCCAGTAAAGATGACCATAGGGGTTGGCACCCGGCACGTACAGGAGTTCATCAGCGGTCAGTCTGTGGTGTTTGTGGCCATCGCCTTCATCACCATGATGATTATCTCGTTAGCCTGGCTAATATTTTACTATATACAGCGTTTCCTATATACTGGGTCTCAGATTGGAAGTCAGGTAATAATGGATAACTCTGAATTTTGCTTTTTAAAAGATAATTCATAGATATGCCTCATATATATTCCTAGAAGTTACATTTGACCATATTCTTGATTTTCGGTTATATTATTTAAGGATTCAACATGCCTTTTTGGAAATAACTTTTTAATTGGACTATTAAATTTTTTATTTTGTGGGAAATTAGATACCTTTAAGTCTGGGTTACCTTTTGCACATTTGTTTCCTGCAGGAACCCTCTTAGTCCATTGCCAGACACAAAGGAGTGATGAAAAGGCCTGAGTTAAGGGTGGACCTGTCCTTAGGTAGCCCTCATTCTCTGACGAGGCCTAAAGGTGAGGAGCAGAGAGGAAGGGGGGGCCTCTCTGTCTCCATCATGGAGCCGTAATAAAGCCATTTATCTCTCTCAGTGACAGCAAAGAGAAGGGCCATCAGAGAGCCAGTGGCTTCCCAAGGCAGGCCTTTTGAACGTCCACTTATTTCTGTCATCGTGGAAAGTTGACTGTTCTGTCTTGAGGACTAGGAAGAGGCCTTTACCTTTTAGGTACTTGAATAGATGAGCATATGGTACCCCTATCCTCAGCTTCTTACTTTCTTGACAATATTTAAGCATAAGAAGTGGTTTCTTCTTCAGACAAGAAATTAAAATCAGTACTCTTGGTGAAACACCTCTTAAAGTTACATATGGCTGTTCTGCATATTAAGACTTGAATGGCTTTTGTTGTTCAGGGGCTTTTTTATGAAGTTGGTGCAAAAGTAATTGCAGTTTTGCCACTAAAAGTTATTTTCAGTATAGTCATTTGACTTTGCCTTTCAAATGAAATGTTTTCTGTATGCTTATGTGTATATTTGTGACTTTTAAGAAAAATAGTGATTTAATTTAAATTTTTCAATAACTGTATTAATATTTTCCTACCCAAGAGCCATAGGAAAGAAACTAAGAAAGTTATTGGCCAGCTTCTACTTCATACTGTAAAGCATGGAGAAAAGGTAATATTTTCATGGTTTTACATTTGTGGTTTAGAGTAGAGAATATGCTGTACGTGTTTATTTTAAAGAAGGATTGGCAGAAATATTTTGCCATTGAGAAGGGCCTTCTAGACCTATATTAATATGGTAGCCACTAGTCACATATAGCAATTTGCATTTAAATGAATTTAATTTAAAATTGAGCCCCTCACTGGTGACACTTCAAGCACTTTGGGAGCCACAGTGGCTGGTTGCTGCCCTCCTGGGCAGCTCTGACATTCCCAGCAGTGACGAAAGTGGTACTGGTTAGAACCAGATAGCTATAAAGACATGGAGGAGCATACAGTCTTCACAGACCCTTGATAGCTTCAGTTCATTTCTGTTAAATCTGAGACTATGTGTCCACTCCCTTGGAGTCCTTTAGTTATAGGGAGAAAATGTTGGCATTTGTGGAGAAGGAGAGAAAAGATGTTTTTAAAACTACTTTTGGAAAAAGAAACATTTTGACATGGCCAATCTGACACTTAAAAGTTCAAAAGCATACCAGAATTTTAAAGCATTTTTGAAATAAGACAAATCCTGAATCTAGAAGCTCAGCTTCTTGGAGGATAGATGCCTTAAAAGGAAAACTGTTGCTAATGCATAGTATTCATTCTTTTCATAGTTCTTCTGGTGTGCTCTGAAATGTTGATAATTATGTTGACTTGCAGCTATGACTTGGTTCAGCTGTTTTGATTTTCATGTTATCTCACTAAGTTATCAAAAATCTGTTCCACCCTCCAATCTCTACTCCCTTTCAGAAAGAAAGAGTACATGCACTTATGGTATATATCTCTTTATTTGACCTTAAAGGATTAAAGCAAAAATAACACATTAGCTTACAGATCTTTGATTTTTTTTTTTTAAATTTGGAATTGATACTAATGAGGCTTTGAGAATTGTGTTGGTGGCTACCATTCCTTTGCTGATTGCTTTCGTTCTACAGTTCAATTTTGATAGTTTGTGCAAGGTATTATTTTCTTTCCATACAAATGTGTTGAACAGAAAAAGTAAAAAAAAAAAAAAGATCACATCTCATGGCTTAAGATTAGTGTCTGATTTGCAGATCGCTCAGAAGGTCATTGGGGATAGAGTTTCCAGTTAATGCCTGTGACAAACTCTGCACACATTCAGCATAGTCAGTTACTTGAGAAACATGTGGTTTATGTTCCTCTTGGAACATGCCTTCTTAGCCTCCTTGGCAGGAAATTGCAGTTCTTTTTTTTTTCTTCATCTATTCTTACAATGGATTCAGTGAGATGTGACCCCATGGTAAGTTGAAGAGCAGCTGTACATGGATTTTCTTGCAATTTTACATTTTAAACTGTACAAAAAAATGTGTTTTCTTCAGTCTACATTGTATTCCATTCTAGAGAGACTAGTGTTGTCTAATTTTTATTTTCTTGTAGATTCATTCACAGTAATGTATAAACTTGCAAACCATTATTAGAGACTTTAAAAATTAATCATTGTTGCCCTGCATATGATAAATGATACTATTTACTTTCATTGAAACATATAATTTTAAATGTTGTTAAAAGTTCATTTTAATACAGTCTTTGATAACAGTATCTACACATAAAATCAAATGTGGTCTGGCACGGTGGCTCGCACCTGTCATCCTAGCACTTTGGGAGACTGAGGCAGGAGGATCTCTTGAGTCCAGGAGTTCGAAACCAGGCTGGGCAATGTGGCGAAACCCTGTGTCTTAAAAAACAAAACATAGGTTGGGCGTGGTGGCTCATGCCTGTAATCCCAGCACTTTGGGAGGCCGAGGCAGGTGGGTCACGAGGTCAGGAGTTCGAGACCAGCTTGGCCAACATGGTGAAACCCCATCTGTACTAAAAATAGAAAAATTAGCCAGGCATGGTGGCGCAAGCCTGTAGTCCTAGCTACTCAGGAGGCTGAGGCAGGAGATTCGCTTGAACCCAGGAGGCGGAGGTTGCAGTGAGCCAAGATCGTGCCGCTGCCCTTCAGCCTGGCGACAGAGTGAGACTCTGTCTCAAAAAATAAATAAATTAATTAATTAATAATAAAATGTTTACTGCTTCCATATTGACAGGTGGTGCACATGGCTAAATATATTTTTAAATACAGTAATTACATAAGAACAGTATAACTGTGTTCCATAAAATGAACTGGCTAAATTTGCAGCCACATGCTGATACTGATTGGTAGTCCCTGAGTCCCTACCCCAGCATCCTGGGAAAGAGAATCCTGTTGGCCTGTCTTGTGTCAGATGGCCACTGTGGCCCTGGCTGCCTTGGTTGATGGATGAGACCAGGTGTGTTAAGGGGTTAGCCAGAGAAGTAGGGAGGGCTGATTACCACCAAAGAGGTCCATGACCCATAGATTCTTAGAAGTGGAAATTTTGTCACAAGACTACTTTTTCCCCAGCAATTTTTGTTTCTTTGTACCTTTATTAAGTAGTTAGATGAAAAATGGTAACTTACTCTAATTTGTCATTCTTTTTAATCACTAGTGAGGTAACTTTTCAAATATTTAGCCATTTACATTTTCTCATTTGTGAGTTGTAATTCCATTCTTTAGCAAATGTAAATGTGTTAGTTTATATGATTCCAGAAAACTAGTAGCTTATTTATATTTATTCTCTTTTTATTGTAAGTTTTATGTTTGAAAAATAATTTATTTTATAATATAGCAGACATTTGCATTTCTACAGCACTTAAAACATGAATACTTTTTAACAACCCGTGAACACTTGCTTAGTATTTAAACATTTTAAACTGTACAAAAATGTTTTCTTCAGTCTACATCATATTCCATTCTAGAGAGACTAGTGTTGTCTAATTTTTATTTTCTTGTAGACTCATTCACAGTAATGGATAAACTTGCAAACCATTATTAGAGACTTTAAAAATTATTTCATCATTCTTGCCCTGCATATAATAAATGATAGTATTTACTTTCATTGAAACATATAATTTTAAATGTTGCTGAAAGTTCCTTTTTTTGTTTTGTTTTTTGAGATGGAGTCTCGCTCTGTCACCAGGCTGGAGTGCAGTGGCGCGATCTTGGCTCACTGCAACCTCCACTTCCTGGGTTCAAGTGATTCTCCTGCCTCAGCCTCCCAAGTAGCTGGGACTACAGGTGCACGCCACCACGCCCAACTAATTTTTGTATTTTTAGTGGAGACGGGGTTTCACCATGTTGGCCAGGATGGTCTCGATCTCTTGACCTCGTGATCCACCTGCCTTGGCCTCCCAAAGTAATGGGATTACAGGCATGAGCCACCGTGTCTGGCTGTGAAAGTTCATTTTAATACAGTCTTTGATAACAATATCTATATATAAAATCAAACGTGGTCTGGTGCGGTGGCTCATGCCTGTAATCCCAGCACCTTGGGAGGCTGAGGCAGGAGGATCGCTTGAGTCCAGGAGTTCGAGACTAGCCTGGGCAACACAATGAGACCCTGTCTCTCTTTTTTTTTTTTGAGACAGAATCTCGCTCAACAGTTGCCCAGGCTGGAGTGCAGTGGCGCCATCTTGGCTCACTGCAACCTCTGACTCCCTGGTTCAAGCCATTCTCCTGCTTCAGCCTCCCGAGTAGCTGAGACTAGAGGCACGTGCCACCACGCCCAGCTAATTTTTGTATTTTTAGTAAAGATGAGGTTTCACCATGTTGGCCAGGATGGTCTCAATCTCCTGACCTCATGATCCACCCTCCTTGGCCTCCCAAAGGGCTGGGATTACAGGCGTGAGCCACCACGCCTGGCCGAAACCCTGTCTCTTAAAAATAAATAAATAAATAAAACAATAATAAATAAAATGTTTACTGCTTCCATATTGACAGGTGGTGCATGTGGCTAAATATATTAAATACAGTAATACATGTGAACAGTGTATTTGTATTTAAACACTGTTCATATCTGATTAGGCAATGAAATTTTTTCCTTTTCAACCGTATTATTTAGATAATGCCCTAATAGTGGTAAACACCAAGTACAGTTATTTGTGTTTTAGTTTCACCGGTTGTACCACCATAGACGGGAATTCATCATTGTTTTAGTCCAGATGTAGTGAGTTTACCAAGGGATATACTATGTACCAAGTAGTAACACTTTCCTTTTCTTTTTACAGGGAATTGATGTTGATGCTGAAAATTGTGCAGTGTGTATTGAAAATTTCAAAGTAAAGGATATTATTAGAATTCTGCCATGCAAGTATGTTCTTTTTACCTATTGAGATGTTAAAAATTACTTGACATGTTTTAGGTGTCTGACAAAATAGTTATTTGTTTTTTATGGTATGAAGATCTTGTAATTTGTGATCATCTCTTCTTTTTAGAAAAGCAGCTTGGATTTTAAATGTAATGTCTTCCCTGCTCTTTAAGATTGCTTTGCCTAGGAGATTATTAGGTGACATTAAGACTCGTTAAGTATCTTTGTCATAGATTGACTTTTAGTCTTCTAAGCAAGGCTTTATCAGAATCCTAGGAATTCCATTATACATTTAGCAGTGCAAAAAGTAAGCTGTGTTGGGAGCAAGAAAAATGAGGGACCAGTGAGAAGACCCTGAAACAGCCTAAGGGAAATGGGTTGGGGAGGGCAGTAATCTGCTGTTATTTGCACCCTGGGCTTGCGTTCCTTCTAAAGTTGTTTAGAATCAATATTCCTAGCTGGGTGCTGTGGCTCACACCTGTAATCCCAGCACTTTGGGAGGCTGATGCAGGTGTTCAAGACCAGCCTGGTCAACATGGTGAAACCCCATCTCTACTGAAAAAACAAAAATTAGCCGGGTGTGGTAGCGTACACCTGTAATCCCAGCTACCCAGGTAGCTGAGGCAGGAGAATTACTTGAACCCAGGAGGCACAGGTTACAGTGAGCCAAGATTGTGCCACTGCACTCCAGCCTGGGTGACAGAGTGAGACTCCGTCTCAAAAAAAAAAAAAAAGTTTTTTTTTCCTTTATTCTGGTTATACTAAGGGTTTTGTTTTAGTAGCAGGAAGTTGCTTTAAGGAAGGAAGGAAAGAAGGCAGGGCATGGTGGCTCATGACTGTAATCCCAGCATTTTGGGAGGCCAAGGCAGGCGGATTACTTAAGGCCAGGAGTTTGAGACCAGCCTGGCCAACATGGCGAAACCCCATCTCTATTACAATAAAAATACAAAAATTAGCCAGACATGGTGGTGCATGCCTGTAATCCCAGCTACTCAGGAGGCTGAGGCATGAGAATTGCTTGAACCTGGGAGGTAAAGGTTGCAGTGAGCTGAGATCATGCCACTGCACTCCAGCCTGGGTGACATGGCAAGACTCTGTCTGCAAAAAAAGTAATGGGATACTCTAATTGATAACTTTTTTAAAAGAATTGCTTTGTTAAAAGGGTTCATTTTGTGTACAGAAATTGTATGTTTTAAGTCTGATGAATTTTAATTATACTTCACACCTATTAGAAGCAAGTCACAAGTCAGCATATAATTATATTTTGCTTTGTTTACAAAGTATGTTAGTATATATCCAAGTACTTTATAGTAGATTGATAATTCTGTGAAGGAAATGAAGGCATGAGTATCAGGGTAACCAAATGAAAGTTTCCTAACTAAAGGTAGCTGGTTTAAACCTACAAACATTTACATGTGATTGGTATGATGGGTACTGAATGAATTGGGTTGGATCGGTATAAGTTGATCATGTCATGCAGAAAGTTATTAAAGTAGAGAAAAGAGTTTTTACTCCAGACTGGTTTAGGGCAGGTCTTTCTGATTTAAAAACAGTGTCCAGGAAGCTGCCCAGATGAGCAGTACTAGGTCATGCTGGTGGCTGAGCTGGAGTTTGGACCTAACCCTCAAACGCAGGTGCATGTGCACATTTCCTGGTCTCCTGACTGGGCTTTTGACTTTTCCCTTATTTTCTCCTGTGCTTTATTTCTGTAACAAATTTCCCAATAAAACCAACATGTTCCTTTTATGTTTTTGTAAAAATTATTTCTTAAGTACTGTTTTTTTTTATTTTTTTGAGACGGAGTTTCGTTCTTATTGCCCATACTGGAGTACAAGGGGTGTGATCTTGGCTCACTATAACCTCCATCTTCTGGGTTCAAGCGATTCTCCTGCCTCAGCCTCCTGAGTAGCTGGGATTACAGGTGTCCACCAACACACCCAGCTAATTTTTGTATTTTTAGTGTAGAGCGGGTTTCACCATGTTGGCCAGGCTGGTCTCGAACTCCTGACCTCAGGTGATCCACCCACCTCGGCCTCCCAAGATGTTGGGATTACAGGCATGAGCCACCATGCCCGGCCGCGAGTACTGTTACTTTTAACTCCACTAGTAGATTTCTGTTTGTAAAAAAAAGTCTTCAAACAACAGTAATAATACCAAACAATTACCAAGTATGCTCTGTGCCTGGCACAGTTGTATGCACATTGCATGTGCCCCTCTAACCCTGGTGTGGGGCAGAGTGTAGGAACCTAGTTCAGAGTCCCAGCCGTTGAGTCGCACAGCTCGTATCTGAGTCCAGCCTGTCTGGCTCTGAAACCCATACTATACTGATAACTCCTTTTCTTCATCACTTGCAGAAAATAGATTTATCACACAGGAGGAAAAGTTAGCCAACTGAGACAAATCAGCAAAAGAAGAAAATACGTATGCCTTTTTTTTTTTATTCTGAAAGTGAGAGGTGTTCATTATAGAAAAATAGAGTGTATACAAAACTGTGTAAGAGAGAAAATAAGGGTTGCGTAAGCCTACCATCGCAAGATGACCTGTTAATATTTTTGTTGTATTTCCATTTGAGTCATTTTATGGACTTATATAAGGTACTGCCAGTTTAGTAGTAGTTTACTTATTACTACTAGTTGATTTATGCCACATTTTTTCCCAAAAAGCTTTCAAATAACTTACAAAGGCACATAAAAATGTACAACCTAGCGTGAGGGCATAAATAAGCCATGGTTTTTGTAGAGTGAAGGGAAAATTTCCCTAGAAGTGCCAGATTCTGTTTCACACGGAAGACAGAATGATGACATGATAAGTAAGTAGACTAGAATGTTGATTTGACGTCAGCTAACTTGTAATGAGAGGAGGAGTTGGTAGAATGTCTTATTTCTTTTGTAAGTTATATAGACATCGATTTTAAAACATTAACACATATTTAATCTTTTTAGGCATATTTTTCATAGAATATGCATTGACCCATGGCTTTTGGATCACCGAACATGTCCAATGTGTAAACTTGATGTCATCAAAGCCCTAGGATATTGGGTTTGTTACGTTTTTGTTTATATTCAATCTCTGCCCCAGTTCTTCCTCAGTGATTCATTATTGACTAGAAACAAGAGGAACAGGCGAAATGCTGCTAATATCCTTGTAGTTCTCTGAAGAAATTTTCTTCATTATTAAAAATGAGTTATTAAGGCAGTGTAAAAAAATCAGTGAAATAAATTTATGGTGGTAGAATAATATGCTCAGATGTTTCCCAGAAAGTTTGTAATTACTTAGAGAGTAATGTGTTTTGGCATGCCGCACCACAGAATGTATATATGCTAGTTTTGTATAAACAAGAATCATAAAATATTTGAAAAGGAAGGAGCCCCATAGGTTGTCTGGCTTAATATGCTCATTTTACATGTGAAGAAAACAAAGCCAATACTTCTTAACATCAAATATTCCCTGTTCCTAGATTTCAGAATCAAATAGACCTGGGGCAGTTTGTCCTGCATTGACTTTGGTTCATCACCGATGGTCACAAGACCTTACACAGAAGACACGGGGGTGAAATGAAAAGGAAATCATAGTAGTAGCTAGCCACGTGCTGAACAAATGCCTTCCATATCTTGATATGTCTAATCCTCACAGCTGCTGTATAAGTGCTGTCACTATTCCCATCTTACTAATTAGAAACTTGAGCTTAGAGAAGCTAAATAACTCACCTGAGGTCATACAGTTAGTTAATGGGGAATCATCTTTCAAATAAAGTTTGCTTAATTCCAGGGTCCAAGCACTTAATTATTACCCTACCCAAAGAGGGGAACATAGAGGGAAAAAATGTATTTGTTTAGGTTATATTTTTTATTGTTTTTAGAGTCTTCATACAATCTATTAATGTCTCAACATATTCTCATTTAAAAGATAAACAATTTTAGGCCGGACTTGGTGGCTAATACCTGTAATCCCGGCACTTAGGGAGGCTGAGGAGGGCGGATCACTTGAGGTCAGGAGTTCAAGACCAGCCTGGCAACATGGTGAAACCCTGTCTCTCCTAAAAATACAAAAAAATTAGCCGGATGTGATGACACGCTCCTGTAGTCCCATTTACTCGAGAGACTGAGGCAGGAGGATCGCTTGGGTCTGGAGGCAGAGGTTGTAGTGAACTGAGAGTGTGCCACTGCACTCCAGCCTGGGCAACGAGAGTGAAACCTTGTTTCAATCAATCAATCAATCAATTAAAAAAAAAGTTTTTAAATAAAGATCTTTGGGGAAAATAATGTATCAAATATAGTCTTGTTGCTAAACATATTTTTAGAGTTTTTCATAGAGTTTATTGTAGAATTAGAAACTACAATTTGGAGTTTTTTAAATGATGATCACTTTATGCAGCTTTAAGCCATTATGGTCATGTAAGCTTCTATAGTGGCATCATTAAAGAACTGACCTGTTAAACAAGACTTATTTCCTAGACTGCAGTCTGCTTAAAATGCCCCCTCATCTTCTAGCTTAAGAGACTACTTCCTTAACAACTACTGTCATTCTCTATGAATTATGATTTGTTTGTTTTTTTTTTGAGACAGCCTCACTCTGTCGCCCAGGCTGGAGTTCAATGGCGTGATCTTGGCTCACTTCAACCTCTGCCTCATGGGTTCAAGTGATTCTCCTGCCTCAGCCTCCCAAGTAGCTGAGATTACATGTGTACTCCACTATACCCAACTAATTTTTCATATTTTTTGTAGAGATAGGGTTTTACCACATTGGCCAGGCTCATCTCAAACTCCTGGCTTCAGGTGATCCACTCGCCTCAGCCTCCCAAAGTGCTGAGATTACAGGCATGAGCCATTGCACCTGGCCACTGAATTATGTTTTTTAAATGTGAGTTCCAGAACGCCTTCACTGTTTGCTTACAGGAAGGTGGAGGTCAGTGTTCAAGAACTGTCTTACTAGAAACTGAGACTGTTTTGATGTCCAGAAAATTTGTCTCTCTTCTAGAATTTCTTCACGTATTCATGGTTTTCAGTAATTTTAGCTATGATTAGCATGGCATAACATGCTTTCTTAATGAACCTGGCTCATCCCCTCTTTACTCCAGAAACTGTAGCTTAGATGAGAGGATGAGCCTTTGTGGGACAGCATTTTAAATAATAGCATACAGGGAGCTTGATGGATTTCTTTCTTGGCAAGGTTTTAGAACTCTTTTCCTTCATTAGATGTATTCTAAAGCGTATTCTAAGTTGTTATCTTCATTAGTCAGTAGTTTTAAACTTGCTTTTCATTTCTGGATGTTTGTATGAAAGGAATTTCACTGACCATAGCAGAGGGACTTTAATCCTCATGAGTTTTGTTTTTGGAAATAAGCTATATATATATATATATATTTCATATATTAAAAATTAAGACTCTTCATCTCACATAAGATTGAGTTGCTTTCTTAGAATGTTAATTTCAGAAAGCTAGAATATATATCCCCAGAATGCCTAATTTATTTTTTGAAGAACAGAACCTGTAGTAACATTAAACCTCAGAAACTTACTGTCTTGCCTTTGACTTTTGAATCTTTAGACAGTACACCCTTTTCTGTGGACCTGTTGACCCCCTCCTGAAGTGTATGCTTTAGTTAGCCATGCTGTGCCCTCTTATAGTAACTAGTTCTCTATTTCCCCATAACTGTAGTGAGAGTCACCCTCAGTCAACCACACAGGCTTTAAAGGTTTACAGCTGTAACCATTTCAGTGTGTCCATGTCACTTGTTTTCATTCATTTGGCAAGGATGGGTCAAAGAAATGCCATCTAAGGTGCTAGATCTGCACTTGGCTCTAGGGAGACAAAGATGAGTAAGACACAGCCCCTCCCCTCATGGGCTCTTGAGGATTTCACTTTCTGGACTGGTGGGGGGTCAGGGCACGCACACAGACACGACATGGCCAAAGAGGCCTGTTTGAAGTACTGCCTGTGGGAGCACAGAGGAGGGGTCACGGTGCCCTGCTGCCAGGTAGAAGTTGGAAGGTGGGGCAAGTGCATTTGAGAGGGCCGTTGAGCTGGGTGTTGCATTATCCGTCAAGACACACCGAAGTGTTGAGGCTAATGCTGTGTCTGTGGAGTGAACAGACAGGGTTGGAGGTTGGCAGGTAGTTAAGTTGGCAGATATTTAGGTAAAAAGGTTGGGGCTAGGCTGGGCAGGAGTTTGGGTATTGTGGTGATGTCACAGCCACAGGATTTGTTGCTTGGTGTGTCAGGAACAGGGATGGGAGGGCTTTACGTTACTGGTGAGGCAGGAGGGGCAGGTTCTAGAACACAGGTGGAGCAGGGCTGTGGGGGGGCGCAGCCCAGTGGAGGGAGGTGGAGTGCCCGTGAGTGGTGTTTTTACTTGAAGCAATGGTGAGATGCTGAGCCAGAAGGTCATAGTCAACCTGCAGTAACCCCTCATCTAATAAGTCACTTTACCAGGAGTTCCATCCACTTACAACACAGCTTTGACTCTGGTATTAATCAAATAAGGTTTCTAGCTGTCCCCCAAATGTCGAGACTTAACGTAGTGATGCTGCCGGTGTCTCCAGCCCTCCACTTTCACTGTCTTCCTTTCTTCAAAGCAGCAAATGGAAGGAGGAGGGAAGGTGGAGGCAAACTACAGCCGATCAGCACCCTGTCCATATGGAAGGAGCCAGAGTAACTTTTTCAAGAAAATAATACAGTCTGAAGGCATCTGTTGTTCAAAAGCCTTGTTTATCTCTGAAACCCTAGTGCCTCACTGTAAACCAGCACAGGGCAGTAATCAGAATTCATGGCTATGGCCTCATATCCTGTGTCTGGGAAGGCAAGGAAGTGGAAGAAAGCTTCACTTTCTGTCAATAGTTTAAAAGGTGGCATTGCTTGTATCAAGGAGGGGAAATGTTTTTTAGAATAAAAAACATGTAGGCCTTAGGAGATTGGTTGTTGAGAAGGAATTCATTTTCTTGTGATACTAGATAAGGGAGACATTGATGTGCTTTTTGCCAGATTCATTGTACAGAAGTACATAATACTGTATGTGAATTACTAGCCAGATGATACATAAGCTTTGATCATGTTTTTTCTTCTGTTCTAATTCTCAAGAGAGAGCCTGGGGATGTACAGGAGATGCCTGCTCCAGAATCTCCTCCTGGAAGGGATCCAGCTGCAAATTTGAGTCTAACTTTACCAGATGATGACGGAAGTGATGAGAGCAGTCCACCATCAGCCTCCCCTGCTGAATCTGAGCCACAGTGTGATCCCAGCTTTAAAGGAGATGCAGGAGAAAATACGGCATTGCTAGGTGAGCAGTGTGCAAATTATAAAACAATAGAATGTGGCCAGGTGTGGTGGCTCACACCTGTAATCTCAGTGCTTTGGGAGGTTAAGGTGGGAGGATTGCTTGAGTTCGAGCTATCGAAGAATAAGTAACCAGGAATTTGAGAACAGCCTGGGCAGCATAGTGAGACCCCATCTCTACAAAAACTTTACAAATTAGCCAGTTATGGTGGCATGCTCCTGCAGTCCCAGCTACTCAGAATGCTGAGGCAGGAGAGCGGCTTATGACCAAGAGTTCCAGGCTGCAGTGAGCTATGATCCTGTCACTGTACTCCAGCCTGAGCCTGGGTGACAGGGCAAGACCCCTGTCTCTTTAAAAAAAAAAAAAAAAAAAAAAAAAATTTATTAGTAGCTGTGAAAGAAAATAAAGAAATATATAAAGTGCAGAAAAGCATAAGGAAAAAATGAAAGTAGTCATCCCTCACGTAGAGATGTCATCTTAACACTTTGATAATTACCTTTCCAGATGTTTTTCTGGAAATTGAAAGGTGTTGAAGGGTCAGTGAATATCACTTATGGGCTGTTAGGTAACCTACTTTTTACTTAGTATATGAAGCTCTTTCTATGTTGATGAATAGATAATTTTTTATAGCTACATAGTATTACATTTTGAATTTTCTATAATTTCTTGAAACTAATGAGTGTTTGTATTATCAGTAGCACTTTGAAATCATTATGTATATATACCTATCCCTTGTCTAATTGTTTTCTGTCACTCTGATAGGTAAAATGTAGTGAACTGCATGGCTTTTTTTTGTTTTGTTTTTTGTGTTTTGTTTTGTTTTTTGAGACAGGGTCTTGCTCTGTCACCCTGGCTGGAGTGTAGTGATGAGAACACAGCTCACTGCAGCCTCAAACTCCCAGGCATAACCAGTCCTGCCACCTCTGCCTCCCAAGTAGCTGGGACCACAGGCGTGTGCCACCATATCTAGCTAACTTTTTAAATTTTTTTGAAGTGATGAAGTCTCACCATGTTCACCATGTTGTCTAGACTAATTGCATTTTTTTATTACATTTTTGTCCTCTTTTCACATTGTTGGTCATCTTTATTCTTTGATGAACTGCTTATTTTATCCCTAGCTTGTTTTTTTATGGAGATAATAATTTTTTCATATTGATTCTTAGAGCTTTTTATACACTGAAAATACTAGGGCTTTGTCATATATTTTATGTATTTCTCTCCCAATTTCTGTATCCTTTGGCTTTTCATTGTACTTTCCAGATAGAAATTATATAGTTTAGTTTCCCGTTCTCTCATGATTCTGCCTTTGATTGCTTGCTGACTTAAGAAGGTCTTCCTTATGTTGGGATTGTAAAGATATTGACCTGTACTTTGCCAGTATTTGTGGGTTTTGTATTTTACATTTAAATCTTAATATACGTAGTTTAAGGTGTGAGGGGAGATTTAACTAATCTGTTTTTTTCCTTTTATTCCACTTATTAAACCCAAATGTTTAATCAGTTGTCCTAATATTGTTTAGTGAATAATAATTGCAAATAATATGTTTTGATATTTGCAAGGCAAATTCCTTCATCTTTATTCTTCTTTTAAAAAATTTCTGGGCTATTCTACATTATTATTATTATTATTATTATTATTATTATTATTATTATTATTATTTGAGATGGAGTCTTGCTCCGTTGGCCAGTCTGGAGTGCAGTGACACGATCTCAGCTCACTGCAGCCTCCACCTCCTGGGTTCAAGTGATTTGCCCACCTCAGGTGATCCACCCTCCTGGGCCTCCCAAAGTGCTGGGATTACAGGCATGAGCCACCACACCCAGCCTATTCTACATTTTTTAAAGATTAATTCTAAAATCATTTTGCCAAGTGAAAGAAAATCTCATCAGAATTTTTATTGGAATTTGATTCACTTAAAGGTTATTTTAAGTGGGAAGAATCGATGCTTCAGATTTTGAATTTTGTCATGCTAGAAGAGGAAGCATATTTTTCCAAAGCAGTAAGATTGAAACTAAGTCAGTTTTTTTGTAGCACATTTAGGATCTGTGAGGCAAAAATAGGTAGAAATATTAGAATGTAAGTGTTAACCAGCACCAGAGGAAGAAAAGGATGCATTGTGGAACAAAAAAAGGAGAATAGATTTCAGAGAATTATAGAATTGTAGCGATTGATCTGTGTAGGCATTCTCCTAACAGCTCTCCAGCTAAGACTGGGCCACCTTGCAAAGCAGCATGTTCCCTTGGTAAATGGCTCTTATTTTTAAGAATGTCTTTATATAGAGCCAGAGTGCATACCAGTGTGATTTTGCCATTGCCTTCCAACTCCAGAAAGGAAACTAACTTTGCCTTCTCTAGTACATGAGCACCCTGGAGATACTAAGACTCTTATTCTGACTAAATGTCTTTCAAGAGCAGCCTCCAGATTTTTCTGCATTCTTGCTACCTTGTTAACTTGCAGTGCCTTACAGTTTACCATTGGCTGTCCTGAAATACCCTCTTAGAACTAAGATAATACAATTTGAAATCATGGGTAGAAATAAAGAAGGTGGAAGAAGCAGCTAGGTTTCCAGAGCAGCAAAATGTCAGATACATTCTGAAGCAGCCAGTTTCCCCAATGTCCCCACCCCACCCCATATGGGGCTCACATTCTATTTTTCTCTCTTTGTCCTTTTTTTAAATTCTCAAGTATTATGCAACAGCAAGTTGACTTTATCTGTTAATGTTCTTTCAGCCTTATAACGGTAACAATATAAATTGAAAAACACTAAATTAGAAAAATCAGGCATTAATACTTCCAGAAAAAATGTAGTTTCACTTATAGTTGAGAAAACATTTACTAGACTCTCAGGAGCAACTAGGAAATGAATGTGGTTACTCATGGTAGACCCTGGAGAAGGTGTTTCCCTGGGGAAGTGCACCTTCCACTCTCCAGTTACATCACTCTCCACCTACTTCACCTCCTTGAAGGGGAGTGCAAAATATTTGGTTGGGTGTGGGGGGGATTGGAGAGATACTGGTCAAAAGGTACAAAGTTTCAGTTAGGAGTAAATTGAAGAGCTCCATTGTATAGCATGGTGACTACAGTTCATAACAGTGTATAATATTCTTGAAAGATGCCAAAAGAGTAGATTTTAGATGTTCTCACTTCAAATAAATGTCAGGTAATGCACATGAATTAGTGTGATTTAGCCATTCCACAATGTATACATGTTTCAGAACATCATGTTGTATACCATAAATATAAACAGTTTTTGTCAATTTAAACAGTAAATACAAATTTTGTATTTATAAATATACACCTATATTTATAAAACAAGAGGAAGCATTTTATGAGATTACTTATGTTATTTCACCATTTAATAGAAACTTTAGGCTGGACATGATGGCTCACACTTGTAATCCTAGCACTTTTGGAGGTAGGGTGGCGGGGAGCAGATTGCATTGCATGAGGCCAGCCTGGAGAACATGCAGAAACTCTGTCTCTACAAAAAATTAGCGGGGCATGGTGGCAGGTGCCTACTGTAGTCCCAGCTCTCTGGGAAGCTGAGGTGGGAGGATCACTTGAACCCAGGAAGTTGAGGATGCAGTGAGCCATGGCCATGATCATGTCACTGCACTCCAGCCTGGGTGAGAGAGTGAGACCCTATATTAAAAAAGAAAAGAAAAGAAAAAAGAAACTTTAAATTGGCAAAATAAAAAGTAGTGGGATCTGCTGCTATCTTTAAGGAAGTATTCTATTCTAAGAGCCTTTTGTGTGAAGTGATTTTGTATACTTAGTAATAGCAACTGTCTGGATTTCAGTACCAGCTTCTCCTCTTCCTTGCCATCTATAAACCGGGGCTGGTGATGTGTTAATCTCTACCTCTTAGGGTCAATATAAATACTGGCTATTGTTTTCATTGGTGGCAGCGTCACCATCACCTTAGCTACTTGTTCAACTTTTGGGAACATCTTCTGGTTACCACCACTTCTGACTGTCTTTAAAGACTGATCTGCTGATGAGATTAATGTTGGCTAGGCTAATGCTAGAAAAACTCATGTGATGAAGATGTTTACCGATTTTTCCTGTTGGCTATCAGTGGAATGGGTTATCAGTTTTCCATGTGTGTTTTATTTAAAATTTTCTGTTAGCCGGGCATGGTGGCTCATGCCTGTAATCCCAGCACTTTGGGAGGCTGAGGTGGGTGGATCACCTGAGGTCAGGAGTTCGAGACTAGCCTGGCCAACGTAGTGAAACCTCATCTCTACTAAAAATGCAAAAAGTAGCTGAATGTGGTGGCGGGTGCCTGTAATCCCAGCTACCCAGGAGGCTGAGGCAGGAGAATCGCTTGAACCCGGGAGGTGGAGGTTGCAGTGAGCCAAGATGGTGCCATTGCATTCTAGCCTGGGCAACAAGAGCATGACTCCATCTCAAAAAAAAGAAAAAAATTTTTCTGTTTACCATCTTGAATTATCTCCAAGTGAATAAGTGTGTTTGCATAGTTGAAGCTCGGAATATGCTGCCCTCTTCTGATGGAGTAGCTTGTGTTGCTCTCTTGCAGAAGCCGGCAGGAGTGACTCTCGGCATGGAGGACCCATCTCCTAGCACACGTGCCCACTGAAGTGGCACCAACAGAAGTTTGGCTTGAACTAAAGGACATTTTATTTTTTTTACTTTAGCACATAATTTGTATATTTGAAAATAATGTATATTATTTTACCTATTAGACTCTGATTTGATATACAAAGGACTAAGATATTTTCTTCCTAAAGAGACTTTTTGATTAGTCCTCATATATTTATCTACTAAAATAGAGTGTTTACCATGAACAGTGTGTTGCTTCAGATGATTACAAAGACAACTGGGGCAGGTACTCTAATGTAAAGGACAGGTGGTGTTTCTAAATAATAGACTGGCTGCTACGGTTCTGTAAAAAACCGGTTAATTCTATTTTTCAAGGTTTTTGGCAAAGCACATCAATTTTAGACTAGTTGAAGTGGAATTGTATAATTCAGTTCGATAATTGATCTCATGGGCTTTCCCTGGAGGAAAGGTTTTTTTTGTTGTTTTTTTTTAAGAACTTGAAACTTGTAAACTGAGATGTGTGTAGCTTTTTTGCCCATCTGTAGTGTATGTGGAGATTTCAAAACCTGAGAGCACTTTTTCTTTGTTTAGAATTATGAGAAAGGCACTAGATGACTTTAGGATTTGCATTTTTCCCTTTATTGCCTCATTTCTTGTGATGCCTTGATGGGGAGGGAAATCTGTTTATTTTTTCCTACAAATAAAAAGCTAAGATTCTATATTGCACATGAGCATTAAGTTCTTCATTGCCTTGTTAAGGAAAATGAGTAGGCAGACTGATAATCTGTTTTATTGATTTTGTTTACAATTTAATCTTTACAATTAAAAGGGTGAAAGATGTAGAATTTTAATTTTTGTTGTTGACGTGAAATAACCAGTTTTCTTGATTAGAGTTTAAGCAGATTTAATACCATGACCTTGCTTAACCATTTCTTCTTTTTTACTTGCTTGCTTTTCTTTTGGGTCAAAGGAGCAAGCTCATGCAAAGCTTTTGGAGACTGCCAAGTGTTAGAAAGTGATTAAATACACACTCTGCTGTTTTCTCACTTCTTGGAGGTAGAAGTCAAGGAGTGTGAGGCAGTTATTTTTTAGAGTGTGGAATTACAGTCTTTTGTTGCTTGTAGTTATTCTGTATATCTTTACTTTGTAGGTAAAAATAAATGTTTATTTAAAACAATTTTTAAAATTATAAATTTATTTTTATAGCCATATGTAGGATATAAAGATTTATATAGATTATTTTCTCAAGCTACTTAATGCTTTAATTCTAGATACTCATCATGAAATAGTAAACAGTTTTACCGAAATAAACTCTACAGACAGATGCAGTATGAGGAGCTATTGAAGTAGAAAATGTATTTTGCTTTGCATACTGAGTTTGTTTTAGCAGACAGCCCCAAGTAGGTTTCCATAACAGCCACTACCTTTGAAATCTACCTTCTGTAGTTTATTATAAATAGGAAAATACATCCTGATTCTGTACCAAGTAGATTGTTTGCTCTTTGTCTTTAAGAAACACTACGGGAGGGCCGGGCGCGGTGGCTCACGCCTGTAATCCCAGCACTTTGGGAGGCCAAGGCAGGCAGATCACGAGATCAGGAGATCGAGACCATCCTGGCTAACACGGTGAAACCCTGTCTCCATTAAAAATACAAAAAATTAGCCGGACGTGGTGGCGTGCGCCTGTAGTCCCAGCTACTCAGGAGGCTGAGGCAGGAGAATCGCTTGAACCCGGGAGGCAGAGGTTGCAGTGAGCCAAGATTGCACTACTGCACTGCAGCCTGGGTGACAGAGCAAGACTCTGTCTCAAAAACAAACAAACAAAAAAAAACAACAACAAAAAACCCAGAAGTACTAGGGGAGGTCCGGTCATGGTGGCTCACACCTGTAAACCCAGCACTTTGAGAGGCCGAGGTGGGAGGATCACCTGAGGTCAAGAGTTCAAGACCAGCCTGACCAACATGGAGAAACCCCATCTCTACTTAAAAAAAAAAAAAAAAATACAAAATTAGCTGGGCATGGTGGCAGGCACCTGTAATCCCAGCTACTCGGGAGGCTGAGGCAGGAGATTCTCTTGAACCTGGGAGGCAGAGGTTGCGGTAAGCCGAGATCGTGCCATTGCACTCCAGCCTGGGCAATAAGAGCAAAACTCCATCTCAAAAAAAAAAAGAAAGAAGGAAGGAAGGGAGTGAGGGAGGGAGGGAAAAGAAAAGAAAAGAAAAAGAAAGAAACACTAGGGGAAAATGTTTTAACTAGTCATTCTTCCCAGTAGCTAATGAAGCTGACTTTTAAAAAGAAGGCTGTGAGCTTTGCAGATGCTGCTGCCGCCCAGAGCCCCCTGCTTCCAGCCATGGTCAGCCCCACCATGTTTTTCCACATTGCTGTCGATGGCGAGCCCTTGGGCTGTGTCTCCTTCAAGGTAAGGGGCCTGGAAAGCAAGAAGTGACTGCTCATCTAATCCATAAAACTATGTTAACAGATTGGAGCTGTTTGCAGACAAGGTTCCAAAGACAGCAGAAAATTTCTGTGCTCTGAGCACTGGAGACAAAGGATTTGGTTATAAGGGTTCCTGCTTTCCCAGAATTATTCCAGGGTTTACGTGTCAGAGTGGTGACTTCACACGCCATACAGCATTGGTGGCAAGTCCATCTGCAGGGAGAAATTTGATGACAAGAACTTCATCCTGAAGCATACAGGTCCTGGCATCTTGTGCATGGCAAATGCTGGACCCAGCATGAACGTTTCCCAGTTTTTTATCTGCACTGCCAAGATGCCAAGACTGAGTGGTTGGATGGCAAGCATGTGGTCTTTGGCAAGGTGAAAGATGGCATGAATATTGTGGAGGTCATGGAGCACTTGGGGTCCAGGAATGGCAAGATTAGCAATCAGCAAGAAGATCACCATTGCTGACTGGACAACTGCAATAAATTTGACTGGTGTTTCTCTTAAAAAAAAAATACTGTGACAGACCAAGGTAAATTGTTCTTGATAATTACAGAAGTGTGATTTCTTAATCAGCAGCTGTCAAACATAGTGTTCCTTAATTTAAAAGCTTGAACACTAAATTATAAATTGGATAATTACGGTTATATCTCTAGTACACAAGTCTTTAGTAGCAAAAAAGAAATTAGCAAGAGAAGAAGACTGTTCAGTACTTTGAAAGGAAAAAGTTTTCATTGATAGAAGTTTTTTTAGATGAAAATTAACATGATAAAGAAGTGACAGGCCAGGTGTGGTGGTTGACACTTTTAACACCAACAATTTGGGAGGCCAAGATGGGAGGATCTTTTGAGCCCAGGAATTCAAGACTAGCCTAGGCAACAAGGCAAAACTCATCTCTACTAAAAATTTTAAAAATTAGCCAGGTGTGGTGGCACCTGCCTGTAGTCCCAGCTGCCTGGGAAGCTGAGGTGGGAGGATCGCTTGAGCCCAAGAGGTTGAGGCTGCAGTGAGCTGTGATCACACCACTGTACTCCAGCCTGGGCAAGAGTGAGACCCTGTCAAAAAAAAAAAAAAAAGAAGGGACAAATATTACAAGAGTTTTTGCTAAAAGTTTTAAGTTGATAAGATGCAGAGAATTGGGGGAATGTATAATAAATCAGATTTCATTTAGTTATTTATCTCATGAATCACTTTCCTCCTAACCGTTGTCGTAGGAGCCATGTGTTCACATGTCATGTGGACCAGTATTTAACTGTGGAAACCGCGGGTGTCATGGAGGAGGCAGTGTCCATGACTGTGCCGCTCTCCGCAGCCCCCTGCCTGCTGTTCTGCTTCCTGGGCTCCTCGGTGTCTGGACTGGCGTTCTGAGTTTCCCAGCAGAAAACTGATGGGCCAGAGAGGTGTAAAACCACACACCACTTGGCAGGTAATAATTTCCCCACATGCTATCTTTTTAGGGATCCTGAACACGCAGCCTTTCCCAAAAGACTGCTCTCTCCAGCTACTGAGAAATGATGACAAGAAAAGGCCGAATTGCAGTGTCTCCATCAGCAGTTTGCTCTCTATGGGCACACGATGACAAAATATCCTGAAGCGAACCACTAGTCTGACCTCAGTAGCAGGATTGGAAGCTTCATGCCATGGGAGCTGTCAGGAAAGGCATCCCAAAGAGAACTGAAATTTAAAAATAATAATAGACCTTCAGGAATAGGTGATTGTCCCCATATACTGGGGATGAAATACCCAGTGTAACCAAATTCCCCAGTAAGATCACTTAGTTTGGCAATAGTCTTTTGTTTGGCAGTAGTCTTTTCTTTTGAGCACGTTGAAGTTTATTTGCTCAATGAAGGCTGAAATTATAAGTCAGTATATATGTATTACTAAGTAGAACTTGAGGTAATTATATGTCTTAGTCAAAAGCAGTTTCTGTGGGCTTGGTATAAACCCTCCTTTGTGATTTGCTAAAGCACAGGATGTTGACTCAAACCAAAACTAGTTTTGTAGTTAATATGTGTTGTGTTTCTGTGACTTAATCAACTAGGAAAGCCACCTACAACATTCCCAGCTACTTAAGTTTTAAAAGTTTTTAAAACACTTGTCACCATATTTTGAAAAATACTAACATTTGGATTACTAGTTATAAGTGTAATTTCTACTGTGTCATAATCAGCCATGCAGCTGGAGACTTGCCCTCTTTGTACAGCAAAGTTGTGAAAAAAAGGTATTTGCACTACATTTATTTAAACATTAGGGAAAAAAAGGCTAACCCATGCTTTTCTTTGCTGAGATGTAGGGCTGTATTATTGGCTAGTGAGAAGCCTGGGAACACTAGGACTTTGTGTGGGCTGATTGCCAGTATCAGATCCGGGATTATACAGGTACTCTTGGAAGTGTCTTGGGGATTTTCCTGGTAAGAACAGTAGTGATTGCATAAAAGAACAGACAGGATGTAAAGTGAAATCAGTAAAATATCTTAGTAGACAGAGGGTGCTGAAATTTTAACAAATGTGTAAAAAGTTCTTCCCATGCATTAATTTTCCAGATACCCTTAAAATGTTTTAAGGAGTATAATTCAAAATGCTGTTTAAAAGAGACATGTGACCATCATTCTCCAAGAGAATGTGAATCATTTAGTGTGCTACTTAAAATTAGGTGTAAATCTGTATGTACACTATAAGAATAAAAATCGATACAATTTCTTTAAAGCTAAAACAAACTTAATTATTTCTAATAGTTACATTTTAGGCTCTCAAACTATTTTTCTTTTGAAATAACTGCTTTCTGCCCTAAGATGTTACTTATTGCTGTCTTCTTTTTAACAGGTGATTTGAAGATATTAAAGCTAGAAATTGGAACTAGAAAATCAAAAGAATTCAAGGCATCTTAACGTGACAGTTGAACTCATTTGATTATACTTAAAAAAGTTTATTGCAGTTATTGACTTTTTTTTTTTTTGAGTGCAGTGGTGCCGTTGTTGCTCACTGCAGCCTCAGTCTTCCAGGCTCAAGAAATCCTCCCACCTCAGCTTCCAGAGTAGCTGGGACTACAGGTGCATGCCACACCCTGATAATTTTTTTTAACATAAACAAGGCCTTGCTATGTCGTCCAGTCTGGTCTTGAACTCAAGTGATCCTCCCACCTTGGCCTCCCAAAGTGCTGGATGACAGGCGTGAACCACCAAACCCAGCCACCAGTTTTACTTTAGGTAAACTTTTATTTTCAAGCTTTTGTTGGTGTTACAAGTGTAAATCTCTGTTTTATAAAATGTTCTATAAATATAACCACTATTCCTTGTAAGCTATTTAAAATAAATTTTAAAGTCTTTCAAGTAAACACCAATATTGTGATTTTGATCCTCACTTATGAAGTCCCTATTTGAGAACCTCCCTACTAAAATGTATTTGTAACCCCAAAATCATCACATACGGTCATTTTCAGACATGCACAGAGTAGTGAATGAGCTAAGTTGCCTGACCCGCACGTTCCTGATGGAGGCTGAAGGACGGGATGCCCTGCCTTGTTTCCTCTCCCACTACAAGCAAGTGTCCTTTCATAGTCTCTTCAGTACCATGTTCTTTGCATTTCTGCACTTTTTGTTGGCAATTTCACTATTTAAAATGGCCCTCAGGTGTGGCAAAATATTGCCTACTGCTCTAAGGGCAAGGCTGTGATGTGCCTCATGGACTAAGTGTCTGTTAGATCAGCTTCACTCAGGCATGAGTGATGGTGTTGGCTGTGAATCCAATGTTTTACTATGCCAGAGAATCAGTAGGTCCTGTAGGTCCTGGAACCTAAAGCTGGGTTGTTGAAACTGCCACTCCTAAAGTACTTCAGTAATAAGCTGTTCTTTTCCCAATGCTAACGTGCAAAACGGGGATGCTCGCTTTTAGGTGTAAAAAGAAATCTCTGTTGCCATCATTTTAATTGTCTGAAGGCATTCCTCTGATAGATGGGCTTAGTTCATTACTTCCTCTAAGCAAACATTGTTAAACATTTCTTTTGTAAGAAAAACTAAGACAATTTATTATAAATCTTTAGTACTGCTCTTTCTCCAGGGTTTTAAGACTGGAACTTGTACTTATCTTAAAATCACAGGCTTGGTTTCCTTTAACTTTTTCAAAGTGTTAGAGAGTAATTCCTGTTGAACAGATTATCTCCCTGTAAATATGCTTTGAAGATACCTCAGTAAAAGGAATTTCTCATGATTTCTTAAAGTAAAAACTACATCAGATAACAGTTGATAAAAAGAACTTTAATGGAAGGCACTGTTGTCCAAAATCACATAAAGGATAAGAGCCCACGCGGTACCACCTTGCTCTCCTACTTCTCAAACCCACATCCACCACCCAGACAGGAGGGTGCAGACCCCACAGGAAATTACCTCCCAGAGCACTGACTGATATTTTTCCTTAAAACAAAAAAATGGCTGTCTCAAACTATTAACAGAACATCTTAAGAGAAAAAAAAAACGATACCAGCTATTACAGCCTGGTAATAGAAGCAGCTTTCTAAGAGTTCCCAAGTTTATAAGAGGCCCAAGAAATGCACTTATTCTGTTGTCTATTAAGCCTCCATGACAAGGAGAAAGTTATAAGTAAATCCTTGGTTTATCAGGAGTTAACAGCTATGTGCCTCATGAGGCGTTAAGAGCTGTGTGCATAAGCAGGTTAAAGAACCAAACTCCTGTTTGCCTCTTGATGGTTCAGAAACATTCAGCTGCTTCCACCTCTAGGACAAATGCTTAAGAATTTACTGTCATCAACATTGGAACTTCACGAAAACAGGATTCCTGGTTCATCAGAAGCCTGTATTAATGAAAAATGCATTTTGTTCTTTAGTGCTTAAAAAAAAAAACTCATCTACTTTTTTGCGGAACTTTTTTTGGGATAGCCATTCCTCCTATGGATAGTCATCAGCAAGATAACTAAAAGACACGTTTTCCCCAGTTCTTATAAAAAATTCATCTCATGGAAAAAGTCATCCAAGAAAGCAAAACTTTGCTTTAAGTAGATAAAGTACTGTTTATATGCATTAGACCAAGCAACCCACTCAGGGTTTTAACGGTGTAAAAACTAAATCACAGTACAGCTGAACAGTGAATGGATGGGATGGTTCTGATGAGGTATTATTTTGACATTTTGGTCTCAGAAGGTGTTTCCCCAGTATCCAATGTCTTCAACAACCGGAAAAGACCAGCAGCTTCTCGTATCCTACTGAATTCAATACAGAATGCCTGCACTTCTATAAACAAATCCTGTACATTAATAATTTTGTTACGGATCAAGGATTGGAGAAACACACACACAAGACGCACCAACCGATTCTGAAAAAGGAAAAAAAAAAACGAATGTTAGTGTGCTCATTTTCCTGGCAGGCATTTATAAAATTTACAAAAATTTATATTACCTGCATATATTTATCCTTAATCTGTTCACAAGTAGAGATGCAATTTGATATATAAAGGTGAATAAATTCAGGAGGTAGATCAACAGCTGTAGTTAGTCTGTTTCATAAAAGAAAATTTGGGCCATTAATTTCATTTGCTAACATTGAAAAACACTGTTAGCCATAAAATAACAAAATTTGCCTTGGTCATCTGGTGGAATTTTCTGACATATCCAATTCCCTAGTTTTAAATATACTTGGGCAAGTTAACCTAAGAGCCATACCTACTTACTCATAAATAACACTTTTTAAAATGTCTCTACTTACCATTTACATATCGCAATTATTTTTTTGAGCCCTGTCCCTGAGTATTCTTGGTTAAATCATAAGTCATGGTCTGTTATTGGAATTTAGAGTCATAATAAAGGCCAAAGCCAGTATTTTCCAAAGGATTACATGGAATGTTTTATGGAGAAAAACGTGTGGGGTGGGAACAGGAATTCCATACTCAAAGTATAAATTTCCAAAAGAAGATTAATATATGCTGCCTTTTCTAAACTTATCAGACCTCAAAACTTTTTTCAGTAAGGCATGAGGAGGTAGTGCTCCAAGGACACTGTCATGAGCTGCTGCAGTCTCGAGATTTGTGTGTCGCCAACAAACGTGTTTCACGCTTAGGGATGATGCACTATGATAGGTATCGGGAGAAAACAAACAGGACCTTGTTTGAATTCCATGATACTGAGCAGATAGAATCACATTGATAAAAAGATGTGGTGATTCTGCATCTTGGACTCAGGGCCAAATGTCTGGTAGGGACAAGAACTGCTTTAAGAATATGGTGAAAGGGAAGTGAACACTCAGCGTGGTTAATCCGGAGGACCTGCACAGGACTGGGCCACTGAAAAGAGTAAGTCTTCACTCAGTAGGGGAAAGACTGGAACAAGGAGGGGGAGATGTGCAGCAGCACATTTTCAACAAGCAGCTAGCCGGTTTTGCCAGTGACCAAGGTTAAAGTTAAAAATTAATTTGGAAACCTCACGCTTCTCCCTCTCCTACCGCTAAAAGAACGCACTCTCCTTGTATGCACATATTTCCACTCCCTCGGCTTCCAGCTGGGCTTTTTCTCCCCCAATAGTTGATGAAAAAAGGACACATTCTGTAGTTCAGTTTCACATAGATTTTTCAAAAATCCCCAACTTACAAACAGGTGTTCAAAAACTATGCTCTCACTGAAGTTTAGTTGCTTGGCACTCAGAATGGATTTCCCCATATAGGAGGACCATATAATTTATCATCCAAAACAGGATACCATGTGAAAGGGAGCTCAGGATGCAAAGCCTCCACCAGGACTCTCAGGCACACCTGAACCTCTGGCCACTCTGCACATAAACAACTTAAGCCCTCCAGCCCATCTAATTCACAATTTACCTAAAAGATATTTGTAAAGAAAATACTTTAAAATGCAAACACTGTACAGCACACATCAAGAAGGGAAGACGTTCTGTTTTCCTGACAGTCAAGGATGGCAGGGTCAGGAGACTGAGGGTCAGAAAGGCTGGGAGAAGAGCACAAGGAAGCTAGGACGGCATTCCTAGGATTCTCAGCTCTTAAGGTCCATATTTTTCCACACAGCTGTTGGTCACTAAGAAAAAATAGTATCTATATTTGTACAGGGATGAAGATATGACTGTATAGGGAAATAAATTTCAGCAACTGGCTGGCACAGTGGCTCACGCCTGTAATCCTTGCACTTTGGGAGGCTGAGGTGGGCAGATTACTTGAGGTCAGGAGTTCGAGACCCACCTGACCAACATGGTGAAACCCTGTCTCTACTAAAAATACAAAAATTAGTCGGGTGTGGTAGCACACACCTGTAATCCCAGCTACTAGGGAGGCTAAGGCAGGAGAATTGCTTGAGCCCAGGGGGTGGAGGTTGCAGTGAGCTGAGATCGTGCCACTGCACTCTAGCCCGGGCAACAGAGTGAAACTCCCTCTCAAAAAAATAAATAAAATAAATTTCAGCAATTAAGTTTCATTTATGCTTCTACTAACACTAAATATGTTTGAAATCCTACCCTCAGTTCTTATTAATGCATGCTAAATTTACATGTAGTGAATGCTAAGGGTTAGATTATTTCTTTAATAGTTAATCTTACGCCAGTAATACCAAGACAAAAATCTGTTACAATTTTTCTTTCCTGGCCATCTAATCTGTATCTATCCCCACACATTTGATCAAATCTAGAAACTTACCGATTTACAACTTCCATTGAATGTAAAGACATGTCCATATTGACCAGGACAGAGAAATACTCAGTGATCTGGCTTGACTGCATTAATTTCAGCAACATTTCTATAGCGACTAAAGGGTTGTTTTCCACAAGGTCAGGAAGTTTGGCTGGGGTGAGGCCAATATGGTAGACAAGTTTGGGGTCTTTTTCCAACTCACCAAGGAGCTAAATACACCAGATTTTTAAAGAGAGAGAGAGAAAAAGGGTCTTGAGTCAATTTTTTTTCCCATGTATATGAAATAAGCATTTTATACAAAAAGCTACAAAACTATCTGCATTGAACCAACTTCATAAATTTCTTCCTTCAAACCCATGATGTCTTGACATTTCTAAATTTACATTTTAATTTTGAACAAACTAAGATGCAAACACATCTAAGACAGTTTATAAATAATGCTAGTGATTCCTATTCCTGGACATCAAACCAGACTCCATACTGTCTGGTCAGATAAAATACTGTCTGGTTGTAACAATGTCAAGTCCTTTGCAGGTTTTTTTTCTGTCATCTGTTGTAACTAAAAATAATCTTAATGACCAACTAGTTCTCCCAAGAAACAGTCCTGCCCCACCCCACCCAGGTGGAGACCAGAAATACCTGAGAAGGGGGCGGAGTGGGAAGCAGGACAGCTGACCTGCTACGAGTCATCAGTTTGCAGAACTTTACAGTTCAAGTCACACCCACACTTTGTAATTCAAACAGGTATCCTCAAAAGACTTTTTCTACCAAATAAGCACTTCCTCTTTAAATGTCCTATGCTTTTTTTTTCTGTCTACTTCTGTGTTCCACAGTGGACTGTGTTTTCAGGATGGTCTCGTGAGCAAAGTGAACTACAAACATCGCTATTATTTCATTTTGAAAATGGTATTTTTGGTGGCAAACTTGATAGGAGAGATCATCTCCTAAAAAGTTCTAACTCAAAAGTGTGCCAACTGGATAAAATTCACCAACCAGTAGAAGAGTGGCCTTGCCTTTCCTGAGGAGAGTCATCCAGTCTCGCACTCGGGCAGTGGGGGCTACTTTAATCTCAAATCCACCACGATCCAGCTGTGTGATGGGGGCAGGTTCCCCTTCCCAGTCTTGTTTTCCTCCCTACAGCCTGTCAGTAACTCCACTTTCCATCAGAAGCATTACCGTCAGCTCAAACATAACCATTGTGTAAAGTGTCCCACTGTACACAGCAGTGACACCCCCACTACCCCACCTCTCCCAGGGACACACTGATCACAAAGAAGTTAGAACATTTTTGCCATCAGACTTCTTGCCCCACGACAGCAAAATTACCAAAGAGTAGAACAAAGCTTCAGAGACCCAAAAACCTTTGCAACTTCCTACTGCTGACTCACAGTGACAGGATTAGTTTATTGCTTACCACTTTCCAAAAAACAAAAATAAACTCTTGTTGGATTAAAGATAAGAAAATGCTCACAATGGCCAGGTGCAGTGGCTCACACCTGTAATCCCAGCACTTTGGGAGGCCAAGGCTGGCAGATCACTTGAAGCCAGACCAGCCCGGCCAACAATGGCAAAACCCCATCTCTAATAAAAATACAAAAATTAGCCGGGTATGGTGGTGCATGTCTGTAGTCTCAGTTGCTGGGGGCGCTGAGGCACGAGAATCACTTGAACTCGGGAGGCAGAGGCTGCAGTGAGCCGAGATCGTGCCACTGCACTCCACCCTGGGCAACCGAGTGAGACTCTGTCTCAAAAACAAATTTTTTTAATTAAAAATAAAAAGATAAAATGCTTACAATCAATACACACCTGTGTTTGTTGGGGAGAGGATAAGGGGCTTTTGAAGGCTTTGGCCATTATTCGCTTGATCTCCACACCAGTGCTATTCTTAACACACATCGATTTATCCCACTGGATCGCGTGGTCAGGCTCCGTGGGGTTTAGCCAAGCCAGTTCATCCTCACAAATGTGGAGTGGAGGCGGTGGACGAATAAACTCGGGTCGAAAATGGCCTGTAATGAGAGCAGTGACAGTTGCTCCTATCAGGAAGCTAACATCTCTACACATCTCACACATTTCACTTAATAAAGTATGCAAAGAAATCTCTTGATGACATGACTAAAACTCTCATACTTCAAAATCAGAAGCAGGAATGACACAGGAAGTCAGGGTTTCAGTCAGAAAGCAAACGACAATGAAAGAACACTATACCAGCATGACGCCAGAGAACAATCTATTCACTTTCGGAGAAGTGAGGAAAGCCTGGCAGTGGTCTGCCCATGCTGCACTTGAGCATGACCACTCAACAGCAAAAGGGCACGACTGCTAAACGGGTGAAGTCTTTTGATGAAAAAATTAAATAACTGTGTCCTCACACATCCTATTCTTAGTTACCACTATTTGTTCAGCTGCCACTACGATTTGTACTAGTTTTATCTTTGCATCTTATAACTGAAGTAACAAATTACGTGGCGATGAAACAGCAGGAGGAAAAGTATGGTTGCCTTTTGATATTTCGAAAGGAACGTGGAAACCGTCACGAATTCCTAAATTCACAAATACTATATTCATTTTCAGAAAACAAAAGTACAAAAGGAAAATGAAGTGGTTCAACTCAACTATTTTATAAAACAAGATTCATCCCTGAGTTAGGCCGGGCGCGGTGGCTCACGCTTGTAATCCCAGCACTTTGGGAGGCCGAGGCGGGCGGATCACGAGTTCAGGAGATCAAGACCACGGTGAAACCCTGTCGCTACTAAAAATACAAAAAATTAGCCGGGCGTGGTGGCGGGCGCCTGTAGTCCCAGCTACTTGGAGAGGCTGAGGCAGGAGAATGGCGTGAACCCGGGAGGCGGAGCTTGCAGTGAGCCGAGATCACGCCACTGCACTCCAGCCTGGGTGAGAGAGCGAGACTCCGTCTCAAAAAAAAAAAAAAAAAAAAAAGATTCATCCCTGAGTTACAAACCCACTGAAATAAACGCTGGCTAGGACTTCTGCTGAACCAATTTCACATCTCACATGGTTTCCACATAGGGCAGGAGTGGCTTATTCCTGTCATGGATCCTAGCCCTGCCAAATTTGAGAGTCTACTGTTGAGTTTACAGAAAATATCTACTTTTTAGTTAAAAATCATCACTTTATCTTAAACATCTCCACTGCCTCTTCACTTACCTCACCAGGACTAGCATCTGAATCTCCCTTCAACCACTTACAAAAATAAAGTTTTCAACAATTTATGAGAAGTACTACTTATGTGATAAAGAGAGAGTTCTTGTGAGGTGGGGACACCTGGTGTTTGGCTAGACCCACTTATTATGAGTGATCTGCTTTTCACATATCTTCCTGGTGACCTATGCAATTTAGAGTTGTGCCCAAGCAAATATAAGAAAGAAGCCATTACATGCCATGGACATTTCAGTCACACTTGTGACTAGTGGATACTTCAAATATTAAACCTATGTATGCCAAAGATCTACTGTAAACCAAATGGTACAAAAGTCACTGTGTGAACTTCAAACTCATGGTGATACTACACTATCATCTGGTAAACAAGTTCTCATTCCAAAGCAGAAAGCTTGCCTTCATAATTCAAAGCACACAGAAGCCTATAAAATAGATGCCAGGTAGAGTGGTGCATGCCTGTAATTCCAACTACATGGGAGTCTGAGGTAGGAGGATCCCCTGAGGCTCAAGGGATCGAGTCCAACCTGGACATTATAGCAAGACTCCATCTCTTAAAGAAACCCCCCAAAAAATGCAGCTATATTATTTCAAATTCTACAAGTGTTTTCTTTGAATTAAAGTAAATTAGGAGCTTATAAGAAAAACTTTAAAATGGAAAAGGAAATGATAGCGATAAGATTACTTAAGAGGTATAAAACAAAAAGATAGTGAGCTGCTACAAAAAGATTCATTTCAGTAAAATCAGAATCTGTATTTTTTAATTTTTTCGTTTTTTTCCTTTTTGAGACAGAATCTCACTCTGTCACCCAGGCTGGAGTGCAGTGGTTCAATCTCGGCTCACTGCAACTTCTGCCTCCCAGGTTCGAGCAATTCTCCTGACTCAGCCTCCCGAATAGCTGGGACTACAGGCGCTTACCACTACACTCGGCTAATTTTTGTATTTTTAGTAGAGATGGGGTTTTGTCTCCTTTCAACTCCTGACCTCAAGTGATCCACCTGCCTCAGCCTCCCAAAATGCTGGGATTACAGGTGTGAGCCACCACGCCCAGCCTGTATCTTTAGGTATGCATAGGATAGACGTGCAACAAACAACTCGGCATGCATTTTTCTTAAAGAATTGTCACTGAACATCTCTACTATGTTCTAGACACTCACTACACTAGAAAGATTCACACTAAATTACAATTTAAGTCATAATAAAAATAAGATGATGTCTCAAAAACTGAAAAGTCCTAGAGGATCCTGCTGACAGAATAAAACCAAGAGTATAAATTAATTTATATATACCTACTTTCAATAGGTGGCTTTGGTCCACTGACTAAAGCTTCTGTGATCTGAGAGGCAACTGAGCTGTCAAATCCAGAATTAGAAGAATCCGGGTCTGGGTCACTGAGAATACTGGGGAAGCTCGCTTTGCTTTGCGTTGGCAATTCAGATTGGCGTTCTGGAAATAGGAGACATTTTAAAATTATGGACATCATGAGGAGAGTGAAAAGACAAGCTACTAACTGAGGCAAGCTATCTGTAACAGAGAAAAACAAAGGGCCAGATTCAGAGAGACAGTGAGAGAGAGAGAATGTGTGTGTGTCTGTACGTACAGCAGGTCCTCACTTAACGTTGTTGAAAGGTTCTTGGAATCTGCCACTAAGTGAAATAATGTATAACAAAACAATTATTTTTATCAATGTTATAATAAAACAATGTTGATGAAACAGTGTTATTCAAGGACCTGCTGTACATCACTTCACTTAAATCTGCAGTTTCCAACAACCTGTCAGTGATGTTAAGTGAGGACTTACCGTACATATATTTTTAAATCAATGTTTTAAAAAAAGAAAGAACCCGCCAGGCGCGGTGGCTCACGCCTGTAATCCCAGCACTATTGGAGGTCAAGGCGGGCGGATCACGAGGTCAGGAGATCAAGACCATCCTGGCTAACACGGTGAAACCCTGTCTCTACTAAAAAAATACAAAAAATTAGCCGGGCGTGGTGGCAGGCGCCTGTAGTCCCAGCTACTCGGGAGGCTGAGGCAGGAGAATGGGGTGAACCCGGGAGGCGGAGCTTGCAGTGAGCCGAGATCGCGCCACTGCACTCCAGCCTGGGCGACAGAGCGAGACTCCGTCTCAAAAAAAAAAAAAAAAAGGAACGAACCCAACAGGAAAAAATGGACTAGTAACTTTAATAAGGATTTTATTTAAAAAGCTTGAATGGCCAAAAAAAATTTGAAAAGATGTTTAATCCCATTAGGAACTAGGGAAAATCCAGTTAAAACACAAGATACTATAACATACCCATCAGATTGGCAAAAATGTATAAACTTGACATTATCAAATGCGGAAGAGGATGTAAGGTAACTTGCACGGTGCTACAGGAATGAAAAATGGCAAAGCAACTTTGGAAAATAATTTGACACTTCCTTATAATGTTTACATGTGCATTTCTTTCCATCTAGGAGACACACTTCCACACGCGCCCCAGAATAATGTGCAAGAATGTTCACAGCAGTATTATGTCCATCAACAGCAGAATGGACACAGAACTTGGTACTCCACAGTGTAAAGGTACCACAGCAGCAATGAAGGGCAGCCACTGCAGTTACACGCCATCAGCATGGACTCATCTGTCAACCCTCAACAGAAGGCAGGCACAAGAGAATAAATGCAGTACGATTCCACATGTATAAAGTTCAAGGGCATGCAAAGTGAAACTATAGGCAGGCACAGGAGGGAAGCAAATTGAGGATGATTATCACAAAGATCAGGTTAGTGATGAGGCAGCCACTGGGAGAAACAGGGAGCCTGTAGGCTCTGAAAAAATTCTTTCTTAACTTGGATGGCAGGTTGCTCCAGGTTCACTTAAATTCCTTTAAAAAGTGAATGCATGTTTTACTTCAGATTGTGTAATTTTAAAAACACGGGGCTAAGTTCCTGATTAAAGAACTATACAAATCAATAAAAGACCATCAACCCAATGGAAAAATGGCCAGAGATACATGAAAAGACGCCCTAGACATATAGCATCTTTTCTCATTCACTTATTAAGAGAAATGCTCACTAAAATTATCCTGTAACGCCATTTAAAAAGATCTCAGATTGTTGAAGTACAAAAAGTTAGATAACATACTATCAACCGAAATGTGAAAAAAAAAGATAAATTGGCCAGTTGCATGGTAAACTAGTAAGTGGCAGGTGTTTGTCAGGAATAAATCATAAAGAAAAACAAAACCTCTGAAATGAAAACTCACTGTTAGGGTAAAACTTCACCCCTTGTAGTCACTTACGTTTAACTTGTGTGCTTGTTTTTTTAAAGTTAAGAAAACACAAACTGCATCATCCAAAAATACACCTTTGGTCCACGGATGCCACTGTAAGACAACTGAATTTTAGGCCTCCAGAGAGAAGATCTGGGTGGCTAGCTCCAGAGTGGAGAGGCATGCTTGCTTTTTCTTTACACGTGTGAAGAGGAATTGATCCGGACATCTGCAATCTGGGTAGAGGACGGCAGGCAGCAAGCTTAGCCACTCGGCCAGGCTTCTCAGCCCTTACTCTAGACATGTGATCCTTCCTCCACGTGATATACTTCACAGCTTTCTTACAGCTGACTCAAGGCATCCCAAGTTAGAAGGAAGGTCAGATGTGATTCTCACTTTATTATGATAAAAAAAACTAAATACTATAAATAAATATTATAATAAATACTAAGCTAGAACCATCAGAATACATCACTTCTGTATCCAGTTTTCAAAGTATCTTTGGTGTTTGTCAGGAATAAAAGTAATCATTTTATTTCTATTAAATTATATCTGGCACTAGTGGCTAGGACTTTTGTACTGATTAGTACAACCTTAAAAAGTCGTAAAAAGATTTCTTTCGGTTTCAGAACATAACCATTGTTACACTGTTCTTGTCTCTGCTTTTGTAACAGGGTCTTACTCTGTTGCCCAGGCTGGAGTGCAGTGGTGCAATCATGGCTCATTGCAGCCTTGACCTCCCAGGATCAAGCGATCCTCTTATGTCAGCCTCCTGGGTAGCTGGAACCACAAGTGCACACACCACCACACCCAGCTAATTTTTTTTTTAAAGTTACTTTTGTAGCGACAGGGTCTCCCTATGTTGCCCAGGCTGGTTTTAAACTCCTGGGCTCAAGTGATTCTCATGCCTCAGCCTCCCAAACTGCTGGGATTACAGGTATGCGCCATTGCGCCTGGCCCCATTGTTATATTGTTAATACCCAATAGTTTAAAGGTTCACAATGTTCCAAAGGAAAAGCTGTTTACTGCAACATGTCACCTTATATCAGAAGCCAAATGTCACAGGTTTATGAAGTCTAAGAAGGATGGGGCATTGTCAAAATTAATACTGCAGCTTACTTAATTACAAAGTCAAGGGTTCACAAACCCAGCTACATATTACAATTTCCCTGTTGAGTTGCTCTCAAGTGAGAAAATGAATGCTCACAGCAGGCAAGCCCAAAGTGCCTCCTCTACTCCTTCAGAACTCAGAGAGCCTCTCTCTGACCACCAGTTCTCCTCCTCCTATTATTTTCTGTCAGGACACACTGTTTACTTCAAGAGCACTCATTCATTTGCTTACATGTTTAACACAGAATGTGCCAGAACAATCCTGAACAAGAACAAAGCTGAAAGTCTCATACCTCCCGATTTCAAAACTTAGTACAAAGCTACAGTAATCAAAACAGTGTGGTACTGGCAGAAAGACAGACATATAGACGAATGGAACAGAAAGCCCAGAAATAGAAAGCCCTTGCATATATGGGCAAATGATTTTCAACAAGGATGCCAACAGAACATTGGGTTTTGGCTATTCAGCGTCCCCTGAGACAGGTCTCACGATATCGTGCAGGCTGGAGTGCAGTGGCACAATCACAGCTCACTGCAGCCTCGATCTCCCAGGCTCAACTGATTCTCCCACTTAAGCCTCCCAAGTAGTTGAGACCACAGGCATGCACCACCACGCCCGGCTAAGTTTTTAATTATTTGTAGAGACAAAGTTTCCTTATGTTGCTCAGGCTAGTCTTGAACTCCTGCCCTCAAACGATCCTCCCACTTTGGCCTCTCCCAAAGATCACAGGCATGAGCTACTACGCCAGCCTTTCTTCAGTTTAAAGATGGATTTTTCTTTTTTTGAGACAGACTCTTGCCTTGTCACCCAGGCTGAAGTGCAGTTGCATAATCTCAGCTCACTGCAACCTCCGCCTCCCAGGTTCAAGTGATTCTCGTGCCTCAGCCTCCCAATTACAGGTGTGAGCCACCGTGACTGGCCGGATTTTTCTATTTCTGCAAAAAGCACTGTTGGAATTTTGACAGGAATTGTGCCAAATCTGTTGATTGTTTTGGGTAGTATTGACACTTTAACAAATATTAAGTCTTCCAATCAGAACTTTAAAAAAAAAAAAACCCACTAAATTTTATCCAGCTTTCTTCTAAAACAAAAAAAGCAATCAATTCAATTGAAAACTCCAAATGAATTTACATGCTATTAGCATCCAAAAATAAAGAGTTCCATTTATTTATTTATTTATTGAGATGGAGTCTCGCTGTAGCCCAGACTGGAGTGCAGTGGTGCGTTCTCAGCTCACTGCAACCTCCACCTCCCGGGTTCAAGCTATTCTCCTGTCTCAGCCTCCTGAGTAGCTGGGATTACAGGCGTGCACCACCATGTCTGGCTAATTTTTTGTATATTTAGTAGAGACAGGGTTTCACCATGCTGGCCAGGCTAGTCTCAAACTCCTGACCTCAAATGATCTGCCCACCTCAACCTCCCAAAGTGCTGGGATTACAGGTGTGAGCCACCGTGCCCAGCCAAGACTTCCATTTAAGATCCAGTACTAAAACTACTTTTTAAAATGGATGATACTAACCTTTCAGCAGTTAGAAAAAACATCATTTTAGTAGAGTCCTCAACAAGACAGGCCTAATATTACCACACAGAAATGCCCAAACCACTGATTCCTCCTTACCGGCCAAGGCTAACTGAAGCCCACTAATGTCCACAGACTGGCCCATGTTTCCAACATCCATCAGTGCAATCTGGCGAGGCGTCTTTTTGAAGAGTTCCCGTGGGGGTGCCAGCATCAGCTGGGAAAGAAAAAACTTTTCTGGTGGAGTTATAGGAGGTAAAAATCCTGCAAACAAAAATGTATAACGATTTCTCCAATGGTTACTTTTAAAAATCAACTTGAATCTGGTAAAATCAGTACTTGCTACTTGCCACTTCAAGCCACATAGTTTTAAGAACTAAATTATGATTAAGTTTCAGTCAACCAAATATATACATTTACAAACTATGTAATTAAATATGTCATTTGAAATTCTATGATCTGTGGCCCTATCAATGAAACTTAAGGTTTTTGTACCTGTTAATTTTAAGAGTTAAAGAAAGAGGAAAGAAACACAAAACGCAGCCTGGCAGTCAAAGACAGGTTTTCTTTAGTTAAAACATCGGCCAGGAGTGCCTCTCAGGTTTTAATTAAAGAAAATCTGTCTTTGACTGCCAAGCCGCGTTTTGTGGTTTTTTGTTTGTTTGTTTTTGAGATGAAGTCTCACTCTTGTCTCCCAGGCTGGAGTATGATAGCATGATCTTGGCTCACTGCAACCTCCGCCTCCCGGGCTCAAGAGATTCTCCTGCCTCAGCCTCCCAAGTATCTGGGATTACAGGCACCTGCCACCATGCCTAGCTAATGTTTGTATTTTTAGTAGAGTCAGGGTTTCACCATGTTGGCCAGGCTGGTCTTGAACTCCTGACCTCAGGTGATCCGCTCGCCTCAGCCTCCCAAAGTGCTGGGATTATAGGCGTGAGCCACCGTGCCCCACCTGGTGTTTGTTTCCTCTTTAACTCTTACATTAGTAACTTCATTTTCTTTTTTTTTTTTTTTCTTTTGAGATGGAATCTCACTCTGTTGCCCAGGCTGGAGTGCAGCGGTGCAATCTCGGCTCACTGCAAGCTGTGTCCCCCGGGTTCACGCCATTCTCCTGCCTCTGGCTCCCGAGTAGCTGGGACTACAGGCGCCTGCCACTACGCCCAGCTAATTTTTTGTACTTTTTAGTAGAGACGGGGTTTCACCGTGTTAGACAGGATGGTCTCGATCTCCTGACCTTGTGATCCACCCGCCTCGGCCTCCCAAAGTGCTGGGATTACAGGTGTGAGCCACCGCGCCTGGCCCAATAACTTCATTTTCTAAAGTGCCTCAATTCCTGCAAAGGCTAAAGCTTATATATGCAAGCAAAAACAGACACTATAGTGCTCGGAAATGCTTTTCTTTCTTCTCTGTTTCCACTGTGTAGAAATTGAATAAATAGAAGAGCAACCAGCAGCAATCCTGATTCAACACACGATGCAGCTACAAATTCCCACAAGGCTGAATGTTCCTTCCCTTTTGTCCCATGTCCAATTGCTCATGAAGCCTCATCTCTCCCACTGCAGCAATGTCACCAGGCTGCATTCCCTCAGCTCTAGTCCCCACTCCTCTCTTGCTGGGACTACTCTTGCCCCCTCTACTGACTTCCCCAGCTCCCAGTTTTGACCCCTGCTCACCCACCACCCATAGTCCACACTTCCTCTTACCATTTAGTTATATCTCTAGAGTACAAATCTGATCACATTACTTAACCTGTTTACACAGAATTAAACCCAGATTTCTACACCATGACAAGACCCTTCATAATCTGCTCCCACCGCACCTTCCTAATCTCACTTCTTGACCTTCTCTCCCATCCATGTACCCTACACCCCGGTTGCACAAAATCCCTCAACTTCTACACCCCCCCCCCTTTTTTTTTGAGGCAGTCTTACTCTGTTGCCCAGGCTGGAATGCAGTGGCGCGATCTCAGCTCACTACAGCCTCCGCCTCCCAGGTTCAAGCAATCCTCCTGCCTCAGACTCCTGAGTGCTGGGATTACAGGAGTGCACCATCATGCCGGGCTAATTTTTGTATTTTGGGTAGAGATGGGGTTTGGTCATGTTGGCCAGGCTGGCTTCGAACTCCTGGCCTCAAGTGATCTGCCTTACCTGGCCTCCCAAAGTGCTGGGATTGCAGGCATGAGCTACTACACCCGGCCTTACACCCAGTTTTTTAATAATACCTGGCAGAGCCACTCCTGCCCTCCCACCTGCATCCCTAGTCAATATCCAGCAAAAAATACCACTCCTGAGAATTTCTCCGGCTCCACAGGTGGTCGTTCCTTCCTCTGAACTACCCAGCATTACACAATCACAGCCCTGCCTCTGTTCAGAGTCATCTGAAAAGCATTCTGAAGACATACCCACTAAATGTCTTACCCTAAACATACAGTATCAGCAGCTCTGGGAGTGGAGTGTTGGCACTGGTATTTTGTCTTCTATGTTATCTACACACCATCCCTACTTTAATAATGGTATAATAGTGGGTAACACTCACAGGTACTCTTATTCTTTGTAACAACTCTACCAGCTGGGAATTGTTACTATTTGCATTTTACAGATGAGGAATCTGAGGCACAAAACAGTTAAATATAATCCATCCATGGATTCCTTCTCTGGCGACTGCCATCCCACCCATGGCAAATCTGTGTGTACAATGCGGTCTATGGACTAGGTGTGGGTTTAGATTCACTGTACCTGAAAATGACATTATGTAAGTCACGGTTCCTTTGCCTCACTTGTTCTTCAGAATTCAAAGGGCCTTCTGACCTAAATCCCACAGTGTCCCAATCCTCTAATACAAGCACCCTAGGGTGGTTGTCTGTGTGTGTATGTGTGTGTGTGTTTAGCAGCTGTCACCCTAACTCACTGCAGCCTCAAACTCCTAGGCTCAAGTGATCCTCCTGCCTCAACCTCCTGAGCAGCTGGGACTACAGGTGTGAGCCACCCCATGCCCAGCAATTTATTTAATTTTTTGTAAAGACAGGGTCTTACTACGTTGCCCAGGATGGTTTCAAACTCCTGGCCTCAAGCAATTCCCACCCCCCAACTCCACCACTTCGGCCTCCAAAAGTGCTGGGATCATAGGCGTGAGCCACCTAGCCAGGCCTAGGTGGTGAGTTTTGACCACAAACCTGTGTTACATTCACTTTCTGGGCAGTCACAAGCTTCTTAGAAGCAGGTTAAGTACCTGTACCCTAAAGGCATCTCAGGCCAATACAAAGGGTTGCCCTTCTTAGATAAGGGCACTACAGGATACCTATCAGAAGATCCTGATGGGGTGCGCGGCAGGAACACTAACTAGAAATGCGGCCCTCCTGTACCATAAAAACAAACTCCTGGTGTTACTTCAAAATCTACTGCCTTAGCCTTGACTCACTGTATAGCAGGCCCTACCTATACTGGTTAAGGAATGTAAGATCAAGCTGTTTCCTATCTCTATGTGCTTCCTCCACTACACTGGTCCCTAAATCCTTCAGGTCCCCTTGTCACCATGCCATTTTTCTTGTTTTCTGACTGCAAGTCTTCTTCCAAAGCAAACCCACATAAAGCGTCTTCTGCTTGAGCTTAAAAACAAACAAAAAATGCAGCCTCGCACCTAACCTACTCGTTTGATCTCACCAATGCCACACAATGGTAAATACATTTTACATAATGTATACCACGCATGCACTTTACATAATGTCCAGTAAGTCATGTGTTTCTAACCGCGAGATCATCAATTTGAGACTTTCTATCCTCTGTCCCCATCCCAAACAGGCTAAGGAAGGCGGCTGCAAAGTCTTTAATGGTGTTTCATGTGTATTTCCGCCCACCAACTTCTTCAGCTTCTTAATACTGATTTCCACGTACTCCTTTGAGACTAAAAACCGGGGACAGATCCAGTCTTATCATTGGTTTTAACTTCACACACCACAGACGGGTTTTCGAAGAACGAACCGTATTTGAGACACTAAACATGTCAAGACCTACACTGAGCTGTATGATGTGATGGGGTGTACAGAGAAATCATTTTCGGTGTCAGGAACTTGCAATTAAGCTACCACCTCTCCATTCTTTAGAGTTAAGGCGGGGAGGGAGTGAGGGGCGTGGGAACGCAGAGGGAGGCGGAAAAAGAGGATGATCATTTCACAGGGATAATTTCCCTTTCAGGTGAGTTCCCAGCAGCGCAGGTGGAAAGCTGCGGAATCTAACGCTATCCACACGGCACAGCTGGCTTCAGGAGGTACCTGAGAGCGGAGGGCGGTCGGGCTCCTGGCCGCCGCGGGCGGGCGGCGCGGGGTTGAGCAGGTGCGCGAAGCTGGCGGCGAAGGGGTTGGCGGCCAGCGGCTCGGTGCGGTACATCTCCCAGAGCAGGTAGAGCGCCGTGAGGCGCTGCGCCGCGCTGGGCAGCAGGTCTGGCTGCTGGAGCAGCATGACGAGCACCGAGCCCAGGCGGAAGTGGTCGGCCTTGCTGAAGTAGTGGTGGAAAGCGGTGGACAGGCCCTCGAAGGTGCTGCCGCCGCCCGCTTCCTCCGATATGATACTCAGCAGGCTCGAGAGCTCCTTCGGGGTCAAGCTCATCCTGCCCGCGGGGCCGCCCGGGCCTCTGCTCCCGGACCCGGGGCCGCTTGCTCCGCCTCTGCCGCCGCCGGAGCCCCCGAAGCCGCTCCTGGACGCCGACCCTGCCGCTTCCCGGGACCCTCTTTGCTCCGCGGCGGTGAGAAGCCGGCCAGACGCCGCGCTCTCCCCTCCGCCGGGCATCAACGTCGCTCCCCTTCCTCTCTTCCCGGCCCGAGGGGCCCTGGCGCCGGCTCGCTCCGTCCCCGCGGCCGTAAAGCGCGCTGTTACACGACAGCGTCGCAAACAAAACACGTCGGGGAAACCAGATCGCCGCGGAGAGGGACAGCGCCCAGCCAAACGGAGGCTGATGGAGCGAAGCCAGGAAGAGGATGCGGAGACGCGGGGTAGGCGGGGCGAATTGGCAGGAAGCGGGGGCGGGGCCCGGGAAGGGAGGGGAGGGGACGGGAGGGGAGGGGAGGCGACGGGAGGGGAGGGGAGGGGAGGGGACGGGAGGGGAGGGGCGGGGCGGGGTCGGGCCGGCGGCCTTCAGGGTTAGGGCTGCGGAGGTCTTGCTGCAGGAGAGCCGGGGGTTCGCATGCGTTTGCGCAGCTGCGAGCTTAAGCCGCCCTTTGGCGGTTCCCAGGACAGTTCCTGGTGCCAGACGGTCCCAGTAAATGCTGTCTACGTTATTATTTGGAAAAATGCACCTCAGATATTAACTATTTTCTTAATATAACATCCATAAGTATTCGTCGTAAAAAGTATTGTAAATGCAGGCCGGTCGTGGTGGCGCCTGCCTGTAATCCCAGCGCTTTGAGAGTCCTAGGCGGGAGGGTCGCTTGAGCCCGGGAGTCCCAGGCTGCAGTGAGCTGTGATCACCACTGCACTGCAGCCCAGGCGCTCTGTCTCAGAAACATTTTTTTTTAATATAGTAAATGCAAATAAAGATACCACACATTTCTCATAACCATGGTTAATTTCTAGTCTTACACTCTTATTGCAGAAATGGAATCATACTGCACTATGAGCTTTTTTGTACATGGTTATTTCTCTTAACACGATTTCGAGAACATGTTTCCAGTTAATATTCATTTACAAAATTGTTTGCTGTGCCACGTTTTACTTAGACTGCCCTAGGGCGCTTATCCTGGGCGTTAGAAACTCACGGGGAGACGTTACAAATACCTGATCCCTCCCTCAGAGATGCTGATTGAGATATTAATAAATCCCACCTCTTCAGGTGAGTCTGAGGTGTAGTCTGGGCTGAGAACCACCAGGTGGCATTTCCCAGACTTGCCTGGTCCCTAAACCTACAGAAACGTACGCGTATTTCGCCAGTGATTACCACCAGCGATTCTTAATTATCTAGTTAAGAGCCACCTCAATTCTTTTTTAAAACATATTTTTATTTTTTATGTGTTTTGGGGGAGAAAGATATTTTATGTAAAAAAAATTTTTTCATCTTTTTAAAACTTGTATTTCAGTAGTTTTGGAGGTACAGGTGGTTTTTGGTTACATGGATAAGTTTTTAGTGGTGATTTCTGAGACTTTGGTGCACCCGTCACCAGAGCAGTGTACACTGTACCTGTCAGGCCTCTGAGCCCAAGCCTGCACGTATACATCCACATGGCCTGAAGTAACTGAAGAATCACAAAAGAAGTGAAAATGGCTGGTTCCTGCCTTAACTGATGACATTACCTTGTGAAATCCCTTCTCCTGGCTCAGAAGCTCCCCCACTGAGCACCTTATGACCCCCGCCCCGGCCTGCCAGAGAACAACCCCCTTTGTAATTTTCCACTACCCACCCAAATCCTATAAAACGGCCCCACCCCATCTCCCTTCGCTGACTCTGTTCAGACTCAGCCCGCCTGCACCCAGGTGACTAAAAAGCCTTATTGCTCACACAGAGCCTGTTTGGTGGTCTCTTCACACAGACGCGTGTGACAGTACCCAAAATATAGTCTTTTATCCCTCACTCCTGTCCCACGTATACCCCCTCCCGCCCCCGAGTCCTCAAAGTCCATTATATCATTCTTATGTCTTTGCATCCTCATAACTTAGCTCCCACTTATAAGTGAGAAGTGTAATATTTGGTTTGCTACCTCAATTCTTAAGAAAAATTTAAGGAAGAGAAATTGCTGGGTCAACAGGTGTGATATCTACTGAATTTTAAAGGCTTCTTCAATTTACTGCTAAATGGCACTTCAGAAAGATGTTGCCAATTAACGTTCGTAACAGCAGCAGATATAATGTGGTAACTCGGGGAACTGATTCAAATTAGCTCGAAAGTACTCTCATAAATTTTTTATTATAGGGCCTGGGCACGGTGGCTTATGCCTGTAATCCCGGCACTTTAGGAGACCAAGGTGGGTGGATCACTTGAGGCCAGGAGTTTGAGACCAGCCTGGCCATGGTGAAACCCCATCTCTACTAAAAATATATAAATTGGCTGGGCATGGCGGCCTGTAATCCCAGCTACTTGGGAGGATGAGGCAGAAGAATGGCTTGAACCTGGGAGGTGGAGGTTGCAGTGAGCCGAGATCTCACCACTGCACTCCAGCCTGGGCGACGGAGCGAGACTGTCTCAAAAAAAAATTTTTTTTATTATAATAAACTGTATTTTGTGCAAGCCATTTTACATTGGGTGGTCTATGGGTCTATTTGTTATTGTAATTTTCCTGCAGTTCTAATACTATTTAATAGTAGTAATTATACCAATTGCCAGTTATTAATGTAGTAATACTAATACTGTGTGGGTTTTTTCCAAGATGTTTCAAAAATATTTGACCATTATATTTTATCTTAAAAAAAAAAATGGGAAGCCTAGGCGGGTGGATCATCGAGGTTGGGAGTTCAAGACCAGCCTAACCAACATGGAGAAACCCCGTCTGTACTAAAAATACAAAATTAGCCAGGCGTGGTGGTGGGTGCCTGTAATCCCAGCCAATTGGGAGGCTGAGACAGGAGAATCACTTAAACCCTGGAGGCAGAGGTTGCAGTGAGCCGAGATCGCGCTGCTGCACTCCAGCCTGGGTGATAGAGTGAGAGACTCTGTCTCAAAAAGAAAACTAGTTAGGACTAGGTGTGCCATCTGCATAGAGTGTGAACCTCTGGCAGCCCCCACCCCAGTCTTTTATTATGCAGGCAGGTAGCTATTCTTGTGACTGATCTCTTTCCTACTGTGCACATGCTAACAAAAAAGGGAAGGTGGAATCCCCATGGTGAACATGCATGGCCCCAGGTTGCTCTGTCTGTGTGGCTGCTGGTATCACCCTGTGCAAGCTTCCAGCTTTCTTATTTATGTTTGCAGTTCGATCTTTCAGGCTGCTCTTTGTTAGAAAAGAAGTGATTTCTTGGGCTGCTTTTTGCTGCTTTTTTCTCTTCCCTTCATGACCATTTCCACGTAGGATATAAGCCTCTGCCTCCTACAGCCCCTCATTTCCTTCCCCATATTTGGCAACCAGACCAGCATCCAGGACAACATAAACTATGCCGTTGGTTGTTAGAAGGCTTGGGACATTTCTCTCTTTGCCAGCCTCAGCTTAACCCAGGAGACAAAGATTATTTTACTTATTATCTCTCCTGCATAGGATCTGCGATCAGAACTATTGAACTTCTCCATTTGGACCACCACTCACACCTATAGGAAAAGGGTAATATAATAGATCATTGGCTAAATAACAGGGGATCCTATTCATATGATGGAAAATGGGGACAAAAGGCTTTGGTACCTAAAACATTATTCCTACGTTGGCCTAAAAACTCACTGACACCTACCTTAACGCTATTATGCTTAATTGCTGTTTTTGGAGAATTTATTAGGACAATTTCAAGCTCAAAAACATGCTAACTGGTGCCTTGTTAGCCACACGGAATTGTACCAAAAAACTTTCTAGACCAACTCACTGTAAAATTAAACTTTCCTTAGGTGTCCACACCACCCCTAAGTCATGCCTGAAGCAGCCCTGATTAACATCACCCTTACCCCAATAATCCCCAGTAAAAACTTATATTTTCTTTATCTTTTCTTATAACTTTATATTTTATAAGTAAAAAGACAGGAATGTCAGGCCTCTGAGCTGAAGCTCAGCCATTGTAACCCCTGTGACCTGCATGTCCAGATGGTCTGCAGGAGCCAAGAAGTCTGGAGCAGCCATAAAACCACAAAAGAAGTGAAACAGTCAGTTCCTGCCTTAACTAATTAATGTACCTTCCGGCATTCTACCATTATGACTTGCTCCTGCCCTGCCCCAGCTGATCAATTGACCTTGTGACATTCTTATTCTGGACAATGAGTCTTATGATCTCCCCACCATGCACCTTGTGACCCCCTCCTCTGCTGACAATAGACAACCTCCTTTAACTGTAACTTTCCACTGCCTACCCAAGCCCAATAAGGCTGCCCCTTTCCTATCTCCCTTTGCTGACTCTCTTTTTGGATTCATCCCACTTGCACCCAAGTGAATAAACAGCCTTGGTGCTCACACAAAGCCTGTTTAGGTGGTCTATATGGATACATGTGACAATAAGCAATTCCAGAAGTGTGAGACCCCTAGGGTTAAATGTGAATGGGAGAAAACTTAAAAGTTTCTTCCAAAAGTTGTATTTATTTTTCTGGTTTTCCTGAATGCAATGGAAACTGCAACCTGACTTTTCACAGGCCCCAGGTCATCCCCTTGCATGAGTTCAATCACTGGATCTTGCTTCTCAAAATTAAATCAATGGATCTGGAGCAAAAAATACAGGCCCCTCAACCTTTTTCCTTAAATTATAGCTGAAGCAAAACTACTACTGCTATTGTAATGATCACTCCTTTTTCCCCCAGCTGCTCTCAAAGCATCTACTGGTCCTGCCTTTGCACACTGCAGTCTGCATTCTGATTGCCCCACTTCTTCACTAACTCTCCCCATCACGTCCTTTTCTAAAGATTCAGGCTGGGAACGGTGGCTCATGCCTGTAATCCCAGCACTTCAGGAGGCCGAGGCAGGTGGGTCACCTGAGGTCAGGAGTTCGAGACCAGCCTGGCCAACATGGTGAAACCTGAGCTCTACTAAAAAATACAAAAAATTAGCTGAGCGTGGTGGCAGGCACCTGTAATTTCAGCTACTCAGGAGGCTGAGGCAAGAGGATCACTTGAACCTAGGAGGTGGAGGTTACAATGAGCCAAGATGGTGCCGTTGCACTCCAGCCTGGGCGACAAGAGTGAAACTCCAACTCAAATAAATACCAGCCTAGCCAACATGGCAAAACCCTATCTCTACTAAAAATACAAAAATTAGCCGAGTGTGGTGGCACATGCCTGTAATCCCAGCTACTCAGGAGGCTGAGGAAGGAGAATCGCTTGAACCTGGGAGGCGGAGGTTGCAGTGAGCCAAGATCGCACCACTGCACTCCAGCCTGGGTGACAGAGCAAGACTCTGTCTCAAAAATAAAATAATAAAAATCCAGTAAAGGCTTCTAAATAACCTAACCTTTAACTGGTAACAAATCACTTGGTTTGGAGGGGACTAACAATAGGAAAAGTTCAGACCTCAGGAGTGAGCTCAATTTCAAAAGATTCTGCTAGGATACCGTGCTGTTAAAAAGGGAGACAAAAATAATCCCTCAGCAGCATAAATAAGATGCTATTAGCCTGGGCAACATAGTAAGACCCCCATCTCTACAAAAAATAAAAAAATTTAAAAACCACAAAATACCGTGCAAGCATCCCATTCTTATTCAAATCCTACCCATATTTTCTCACTGCGAAGCAGTGGCTTGACAACTTATAACTTCTTTCCAATAACCCACAGAGATGCTGATTCGAGTGTCAATTGAGATTAATTTTATGAAATAGGAGAGTTTTCCACAAAACATGGGCTTTGCACTCAGGTAGACCTAGGTTCAGATTCTAATTCTACCACTTATTAGCTATATATCTTCAGGATATTTGAATAAGCTCTCTGAGCCTTACTTTCCTCATTTCTAAAATGAGAAAATCTACCTTCATGGTCTGCAGGATTGGACAATCACTGAAAAAATGAACCAAAAAAAGATCTCTCTCATGGAATCATCATAAAAATTAAGCAAGATACATAAGTAGAGTTGTACACATAGTAGACACTCAGGGAATGTTATTTTCCATTTCCTCTTACTCATTTTGTGGCAGGCCAGGTTTCGCTAATGCAGGCCTCCAAAACTGTTTCAGTACTGACTGAGTGGTTAAATTTTTTTTTTTTTTTTTTGAGACGGAGTCTTGCTCTGTCACCAGGCTGGAGTGCAGTGGCACGATCTCAGCTCACTGCAACCTCTGCCTCCCAGGTTCAAGTGATTCTCCTGCCTCAACCTCCCGAGTAGCTGGGACTACAGGCATGCGCCACCACACCCAGCTAATTTTTGTATTTTTAGTAGAGACCAGGTTTCACCATGTTGGCCAGTATGGTCTTGATCCCTTGACCTCGTGATCCACCCACCTTGGCCTCCCAAAGTGCTGGAATTACAGGCGTGAGCCACTGCGCCGGACCTAAGTTACATATTAAAAGCTAAAAAAGCCAGTGCCCTTGTCAAAGTCTGGAATGTAACAAAAGCCCACCAAGAGTTTTGCCTAGGCCTTTCCTGGGTCTTAAAGCATGACAAAATAATGAAGGAATTCTTAACAGGACCCATTTAGGATTAAACGAATTTTTTTGGGGAGTGGGTCTGAAGAAACTCCCCCAGTCCTCCACAAACAAGTTTATTGGGGGTCTGAAGGAACTCCTCAAACCTCCATGATTTAGCAGGGGACAAGATAAAGGTAATCACCCCAGCACCTGGACCCATTTAGATTAAGTAAATTTACTCAGGCTCCAGAGGAAGGTCTTCAGGACTCAGACATTAGTTATAGAGTAAAAGAAGTTAATCACTTATGTCATTAGATGAATGCACACTTACGTGTAGACTTATAGCTTACAAGGTATATAAGCTGTAGAAAACTTTGTAATTTTGAGTTGATCTGGTGATAATTTCCAGCCCTTCACCCTGTAACTGGTTGCAGAAATAAAAACTGTCTTCCTACCCAGTTCATCTGCATCTCATTATTGGGCCACAAGAAATAGCAGCCTGACTCTCAGTTTGGTCCAGGAACGATTTGAACAGGTTTAACTAGCACTCTAAACCATTACGTATGTTTTTGTTTTTGTTTTTGTTTTTTTGAGACAGTCTTGCTTTGTCACCCAGGCTGGAGTGCAGGGGTACCATCTCAGCTCACTGCAAACTCCACTTTCCAGGTTCAAGCAATTCTCCTGCCTCAGCCTCCCAAGTAGCTGGGATTACAGATGTGCACCACCACACCCGGCTAATTTTTGTGTTTTTAGTAGAGATGGGTTTCACCATATTGGCCAGGCTGTTCTCCCTCGGGTGATCTACCTGCCTTGGATTCCAAAAGTGCCAGGATTACAGATGTGAGCCTGTACACCCAGCCTTAAACAGTTAAATATGTATCAATCCTTTGTATTAAATATCTTAATGGTAAAATGTTAAAATATTAATATGAATAATGGCTGGCTTTAAATATTGAAATTCACAGGAGAAATCCTTAATAGTTTTAATTAGCATCTGTTTATTTAATTTGTGCCATGTGATAAAACAGCTTTTCATGAAACAGCTTTTTTTTTTTTTTTTTTGAGATGGAGTCTCACTGTGTCACCCAGGCTAGAGTGCAGTGGCGTCATCTCAGCTCACTGCAGCCTCCACCGCCCAGGTTTAAGCAATTCTCCTGCCTCAGCCTCCTGAGTAGCTGAGACTATAGGTGTGCACCACCGTGGATATTGCAGGATCTGGCCAGCAGCCCACAATGCAATGGGGCTCTCTCTTTGTTCCCAGGCGGATCGGCAGGTCGAGAAATAATAGACACACACAAGACAGTGAAAGCTGGGTCCAGGGGGGTCACCACCTTCTGGTCCTGCGATGCTGCCAATGCACTGGATATACCAGCATCTATTATTAAGTTTAGTGAGGGCGGGGATAGGTTAGTGAGGGATTTAGGGTCATTTGATTATGAGGTGAGAAGGTCACATGGGGATGAAGTAATTCTTTAAAAACATCTGTATGCAGAAGTACAGTATACAGAGATAAGAATTTACCATATAGTGTGTGCATCAGTAATTTCTAACAGAGCCTTAAAACAGAAACACAGTCTTTCCATAACGTATGACTAGCAAGATATTAATCAGCAGTAACAGTTGCAGTAAAAGCTGGTTACACACAATCCATAGAAACAGGATGTGAAGCTAGACAACCGGTTAGACCAGAAATTCTGAGAAGGTAGCATGCCTTAACACTAAAGAGACCTAGAAGAGCTGTGGCAAGATGAGGGTATTTATAGCCCTATCTTATCTATATGAACAGGCGCCCCTCATGCGTCCGTTTATAGGCTCTCCACAAGGGTCACATTCCATTCCCAGAGCTATGAACATCTGCTTTTCTGGGATAGGAATCTTGGTGATGTGAAACCTCTCTGACTGCATGTCCATTCATAGGCTCTCTGCAGAGGGAAGCAGATCACACACTGTTGGCTCATTCTGGCAGTCCAACCTGGCATCATCTTTACACAATCCTGCCTGCAATTTTGTATTTACAATAATCAGGAGCATTTCATCTTTTACTCCATAGCAATAGTTTCAGGGGGTCTCCCCACATTTCCCCCTTTTCTCTGATTTAAATGAACGATAGCAATCATAGCTTGGCACTGATCATGATTGGATTGAAGAATATTTTTCGAATTTTACACCTGAACAATAAATCAATAACACAAATTATACACAGAACAAAATTAATGATAGTGGATCCTCCCAAAGATTTTACCCATTGAATGGGGTTGAGTTTAGATAACCCCTCAGAGATACCATCTAAAACTTCAGCGCTAGGTAAAGCAGTTAAGTGTGCTTGAGAGGCCTCAAATGTCTGTTCTTTTAGCTTGCTTATATCTAAAAAATTATCTTCACTTCCTTGTAAATGGCATTTTACTGATTCCCAATTGTGAACAGACTCATTATATTGCAACAGAGTTATATAAAAATTGAAAGTGTTCCAATCACATTGCATTTGTAATCGATGTTCTAAACTCATAATTCTATCTCCCATCCATATAACAGTTTGTCTTAGATCATTAATTTGATTGGCAAATTTTTTATCAGTACCTGACTGAGAATTCCACATCTGAGTAGAATTTTTTTGCCATTTGTCCACAAAATGAACAGTTTGAATAGATTGATGTCATGCAACTCCAGCAGTAGCAGCAGTCACAGTAACAGCAATCAAGCCCATTATTACTGCAATTAATGTAAAAATAAATCACTTACTCCTTTTAAGATTTTTCTGTAGAATATTATTAATAACATGGATAGAAGGGGAAGATTCCCAAGGCCTATGTAAGGCTACAGGGAGCCAAATAACTTCTCTGGCTCTATTAAAATACTATGATATTGGTTAAAAGATAAGTCAATACAAGTATACAAGTAACAATTAACACATGTAATTATGTTGGTTTTTGAACTAATATGCATCTTACCTACTAATAACATATATGGTGGTTTAACACAACTTTTAAGTGGTATAGTTATGTTGGACTCCATATAGATAGTGTCTATATTTTGGGATGGCATTCTTTTTTGTGAAATGTGGGGTGGGGGAAATAGGTTGTATGAGAGGTGGTGGGGGGACATTAGCAATGGGGGGTGTAAGTCCTCATAATCTTTACTGTCCCATCTTTGAATTGACATTTTGATGATTGCCATAGTGATATTTTTGGCTGTGTGGAAATAGTAGTGTAAATTAATCTGTTGTCTTAGTTTTCGAGGTGACAAGGTGGATTTACTTATTTTTTTTTTTTTTTTTTTTTTTTTTGAGACGGAGTCTTGCTCTGTCGCCCAGGCTGGAGTGCAGTGGCGCAATCTCGGCTCACTGCAAGCTCCGCCTCCCGGGTTCATGCCATTCTCCTGCCTCAGCCTCTCCGAGAAGCTGGGACTACAGGCGCCTGCCACCACGCCCGGCTAATTTTTTTGTATTTTTGGTGGAGATGGGGTTTCACCGTGGTCTCGATCTCCTGACCTCGTGATCCGCCCGCCTCGGCCTCCCAAAGTGCTGGGATTACAAGCGTGAGCCACCGCGCCCGGCCAGGTGGATTTACTTATAACACTTTCTCCAGCCCAAACTCTCATACCAGTCATAGCTATGGTTAATCTCCATAATTCTGAATGTTCAGGTCCTAAGTGGGGAATAACGAGCCTTGGCTTTGGAGGGCCAACCCCTGCCCCTTTCCACTTAAAAGGAAAAAAGGAGTTAAATCTACAATATAATAGGGGAGGGCTGTCACTACTTTTTTGATAAGTAATATCATAGAGAAAATGTTGACAATCTCTATGACCTTGAGAGCAATCATTAGTAATATGACCTTTAGGAGCCAAAGCAACAATAGTGTAGTGAGAAGAATTAAATAACATAGTTCCTTCTGGACTAACACAATCCTTCCACATTAATTTGTCAGCATTTTAAGACAAGTTGAGAGGACATGCAGGTTTTAAAGGCTTATATTGGGAAGTGTGAATATAATCAGTGATTCCTATTTTTATCTGCCTTAGAAGTTTTAATAAGAGCCCTGATACCAAGTGTCCTAAAGGAGGGACAGAGTGACCAGATGGTAGTGTGACTGCCCAAGTTTGAATATCTAATGAGAGACATCCATTAGTGGGTCCCAGGCACAAAGGTGGATACCTAAAACCTAAAGTGATATTGAAAGGGATTCCTTCTTCTGACGGTTGGGCAGGACAATGGTCAGCTACAGAACCAGGCATCCAAATACTATCATTAACATAGACCTCGATGGGAGTGTCCCTCCATGTCATGGCTCGAATAAGAGGGGGAATAGGAATATAGGCCCAATATATATAGTTTTTAACAGTCTGTGGAGTGACAGAGGGTAGAAGGATCAGTGTCATCAGGAGGAGGCAGAGGTTGAGCCAGACCTGGATCACTGGAGACAAGTTGTTCAGGATGGCTGACTGGATTGTCTGTTGTAAAGGAGTTAGCATGATTATTTTCTTTTCTTTTCTTTTCTTTTTTTTTCTTTTTGACAGTTGGATGTGTTAGTTGTTTTTTGCTGTGGCGTTTTTTCAGCAAATTTCACTGTCTCATTGTCGCATGCATCTTCAGGACACAATTTCAGGTGTGTAGCAGGAATCCAAACAGGAGATTGATGTTCACCTGGGGAAACACAAGCATAGCCTCTTCCCCATGTTAAAATAGAAACTTTTGACCATATATTAGATTGAACGTCTTTCCACCACACTTCCCTTCTTGGTTTACCATGGGACAGTTACCAGAGAAATGTTTTTCAGCAGCAGTAACGTAACTAGATTTAGGAATATTAAGAAAATTTAACATGAACAATTCCAAGTTTAGTTGTAGGTGAGGGGTAGACATCTCCTTATCCCCCTCTTTTTGTTTAAGTAATTGTAATTTTAAAGTTCTGTTACTTCTTTCTACAATAGCATGGCCTCGTGGGTTATAAGGAATACCAGTAATATGTTTCATATGCCACTTATCAAGAAAATTTTTAACAGCTTTACTGCAATAGGCTGGACCATTGTCTGTTTTGAGCTCACTAGGAATTCCCATAACCACGAAACATGAAAAGATATTTTTTTTTTTTTTTTTTTTTTTTGAGACAGAGTCTCGCTCTGTCGCCCAGGCTGGAGTGCAATGGCGTGATCTCGGCTCACTGCAAACTCCGCCTCCCGGGTTCACGCCATTCTCCTGCCTCAGCCTCTCCGAGTAGCTGGGACTACAGGCGCCCGCCACCATGCCCGGCTAATTTTTTGTATTTTTAGTAGAGATGAGGTTTCACCGTGGTCTCGATCTCCTGACCTCGTGATCCGCCTGCCTCGGCCTCCCAAAGTGCTGGGATTACAAGCGTGAGCCACCGCGCCCGGCCGAAAAGATATTTTTTTTAACATGAGAAGTGGCTTCTCCGTTTTTACAGGTAGCCCAGATGAAATTGGAAAAGTTGTCAACTATGACATGCACATAAGCTAATTTTCCAAAAGAAGGAACATGAGTAACATCCATTTGCCAGATAGCATTAGGAGAAAGGCCTCGGGGATTAACTCCAGGAGATTGTGTGGGTAAGACAAGAACCTGACATTGAGAACAGTGTTGTACAATTTGTTTAGCTTGTTTCCAACTGAGAGAATATTTGTGTTTAAGACCTGAGGCATTAGTATGAGTGAGTTGATGAAATTGTTCTGCATCTGTAATGGCTAGAGAAACTAGAGTATCATCTTTATGATTACCACTGGATAAAGGTCCAGGCAAATTAGTATGAGATGGAATGTGAGTGATGAAAAAAGGGTGCTTTTGGTTTCTGACAGTTTTTTGAAACAAAGAGAACGAGGAAAACAGATTAGTGTCAGCAATATTTTTGATGGTAGCTCTTTCTATTGCCTTGGTGGCATGGACTACATAAGCTGAGTCAGAGACAATATTAAGAGGCTGATCAAAATCTTGTAATGCAGAGATAACAGCAAACGACTCGGCTTTTTGAGCAGAAGTGTATGGAGTAGAAATGACTTTATCTTTTCGTCCTGCATACCCTGCCTTTCCATTACTAGATCCATCAGTAAAAATGGTAACAGCTGCCTCTAATGGTGATGAATGAGTAAGTTTTGGTAGACTCCAGGAAGTATTTAGTAGAAATTGAAAGAATTTTGACTTAGGCAAATGATTATCAGTAGTGCCAATGAAGTCAGCCAGATTAGTCTGCCAGCACAAGGATGTAGAAAAGGCATTTTTAACTTCATTTTTTGACAAAGGGACCACAATAATGTTTGGATCGAAGCCGGAAATTTTAGTGATACGTTGACGTCCTAACCCAATTAAAATGGCCATTTGATCAAGATATATTGAAAGAGTTTTAGAGGCTGAATTAGGAAGAAATGCCCATTCAACTAGAGAATCATTTTGTACTATAAGTCCTGTAGGAAACTGAATGGAAGGAAAAACTAAAAATTGTAAAGACAAATTTAGGTCAATACGAGAGACTTGTACTTCTGTCACTCTTTGTCCTACAAAAGACAACTCTTGTTTCACTGGTTCAGATAGGGAGCGAGGACTCTTTAAATCTTTATCTCCCGATAAAGTAGCAAATAGGTGAGATAATGCATAAGTAGGGATGCTTAGGGTTGGTCTGAGATAATTGATGTCACCTGGTAATTTTCGAAAATCATTTAAGGTGTTTAAATTGTCAGTATGAAGTTGGACTTTTTGGGGCTTAATGGAGCTTCTAGCTGCATTCCTAAGTACAGAAAAGGAGTGGCTTGTTGAATTTTATCAGGAGCGATGTGGAGTCCTGCATTGGCAACAGCTAATTTTAAAGAGGTAAAACATTGAATTAATTCATCTTTAGTGAGAGCAGCAATCAGTATATCATCCATATAATGAAGAATGTAATTATTTTTAAAAGTCTGTCGGATAGGTTGTAACATAGTACTGACAAACAACTGACAAAAAGTAGGACTGTTAATTATTCCTTGAGGTAAAACTTTCCATTGATATCTAGCTGCAGAAGCTGAATTGTTAATGGAAGGTGTAGTGAAAGCAAATTTTTCACAGTCTGACTTGTCTAAAGGAATATGAAAAAAACAGTCCTTAAGGTCAATGATAATTAAAGGCCATTCCTCAGCAATCACGGTGGGGAGGGCATACCGGGTTGTAATGCCCCCATAGGTTTAGTAACTGCATTAATAACTCTTAAGTCTGTTACCATCCTCCATTTTCCTGACTTTTTTTTGTACAACAAACACAGGCGAGTTCCATGGAGACAAGGAGGGCTCAATAGGGTTTGCTTGTAGTAAATCATTAACAATTTCAATTAAAGCCTCCAACTTGTGTTTGGAAATCAGCCACTGCTCTACCCAAACAGGTGACTCACACATCCATTGTGCATGGGCAGAGGAAGAGAAGGAGAGTGAGGGTGCTGAGACATGGACCGGGAGGAAGCAGGATTCCAAACCTCTGAAAGAAGGGGTCCCAGAGCGTCAAAAGAAACAGTACGCTTACAAGAGGGGAGAGGTCTGAAAGGATGAGAGGAATGAGAAACAGGCCATTCGGATGAATGCCACACGTCGTCCTCTGGCAGAGGTGGCAACGGTTTGGTAGAAGAAGAGTTAACATATACAGGTTCCAAGATAGGAGGTGGAGGGAGGGGATCATCACCAGGTTCCTCCTCTTGGGGATAAAACAAGGAGAGATCGAATTCCTCCTCATCATCAGAAGGAAGACTAGTAGGGGGGTCAGCTGCCCAAGGTAAAGGGAGCAGCTCACCATCCATGTTAACTTGTGGCAGTTGAAGAGGATCACCAGACTGAAAAGGAAGTAAAGCAACATGAATAAGAACCTAGTCAGCCCAAACAGAAATAAGAAGTAAAACACCATCACTCATGAGTTGGCGGAGGGTGGCGCCAACACTATCCCAATCTAACAGGTCCATAGAACCTTTGTCAGGGAACCAAGGACAATATTTTTCAATAGTCTGAAATAAGAGAATAAGGTTATTGTAATCAGCCTTGATTCCACCCTGTTTAAGAAGAAGTTTAATAAAAGACAGATAAGCCTGGTGTTTAGACTGCGATTGTCCCATAATAACGCTGGAATAATACCGGTTGACAAACCTGAAAAGAGGGGAGAGTTGAAAAAGCGTGCTCAGAGACCTTACTATCGAGTCTGAAGACTACTCGTCACGATCCCGCACTCGGAGTGCACTTAGTCGAGGAACAAAGAAAGCCACATTGGGCGTCAGATATTGCGGGGTCTGGCTAGCAGCGTGCAATGCAATGGTGCTCTCTGTTTGTTCCCAGGTGGATTGGCAGGTCAAGAAATAATAGACACACACAAGATAGTGAAAGCTGGGTCCAGGGGGGTCACTGCCTTCTGGTCCTGCAATGCCACCAATGCACTGGATATACCAGCATTTATTAAGTTTAGTGAGGGCAGGGGTAGGTTAGTGAGGGATTTAGTGTCGTTTGATTATGAGGTAAGATGGTCACGTGGGAATGAAGTAATTCTTTAATATAACATCTGTTTGTAGAAGTACAGTATACGGAGATAAGAATTTACAATATAGTGTGTGCATCAGTAATTTCTAACAGAGGCTTAAAACAGAAACACAGTCTTTCCATAACCTATGACTAGCAAGATATTAATCAGCAGTAACAGTTGCAGTAAAAGCTGATTTCACACAATCCATAGAAACAGGACGTGAAGCTAGACAACCGGTTAGACCAGAAATTCTCAGAAGGTAGCATGTCTTAACACTAAAGAGGCCTAGAAGAGCCGTGGCAAGATGAAAGTATTTATAGCACTATCTTATCCATATGAACAGGCACCCCTTATGCGTCCGTTTATAGTCTCTCCACAAGGGTCGCATTCCATTCCCAGAGCTATGAACATCTGCTTTTCTGGGATAGGAATCTTGGTGATGTGAAACCTCCCTGACTGCATGTCCGTTTATAGGCTCTCTGCAGGGGGAAGCACATCACGCACTGTTGGCTCATTCTGGCAGTCCAACCTGGCATTGTCTTTACACAATCCTGCCTGCAATTTTGTATTTACAATAATCAGGAGCATTTCATCTTTTATTCCATAGCAATAGTTTCATGGGGTCTCCTTCCACATGCCAAACTAATTTTTGTATTTTTAGTAGAGACAGGGTTTCACCATGTTGGCCAGGCTGGTCTTGAACTCCTGATCCCAGGTGATCTGCTCACCTCAACCTCGCAAACTGGGACTACAGGTGTGAGCCAGTGTGCCTGGCCTAAAACAGCTTTTTTATTATTTATTTGTGAGACAGGGTATCCCGCTGTCACCCAAGCTGGAGTGCAGTAGTGTAATCACGGCTCACTGTAGCCTCAATCTCCCAGGCTCAGGCAATACTCCCACCTCAGCCTCCCAGATAGCTGAGACTACAGGCACATACCACCATGCCTGGCTAATATATCTAAATTTATATATCTATATCTATATCTATATCTATATCTATATCTATATCTATGTCTATGTCTATATCTATACCTATCTATATATTTGTATAGAGATGAGGTTTCACCATGTTGCCCAGGCTGCTCTCAAACTCCTAGGCTCAAGCAGTCTGTCCACCTTGGCCTCCTAAAGTGCTTGGATTATAGGCATGAGCCAGCATGCCCGGGGGGGAGGCTTATAAATATTTTTCTTCCCCTCCTTCTTCTTCTCCTTCCTCCTTTCTCCTTCCTTCTTCCTTCTTCTTTTTCCTATTTCTACCTTTTTAAAATCTGAGATGGGTCTTACTTGTCACCCCAAGCTGGAGTACGGTGGCACAATCTTGGCTCACTGTAGCCTCGACCTCCTGGGCTCAAGCAATCCTCCCACCTTTGCCTCCTGAGTACCTGGGACTATAGACATGCACCACCACACTGGCTAATTTTTGTACTTTTGTGTTGAGACAGGGTTTCACCATGTTACTGTTACTGGAAAGGCTTCCTCATCCAGACCCCTCAAGAGGGTTCTTGAGTCTCTTGCAAGAAAGAATTTGAGGCAAATTCATAAAGTGAAAGCAAGTTTATTAGGAAAGTAAAGGGATAAAGAATGGCTACTCCATAGGCAGATCAGCCCTGAGGGCTGCTGGTGTACTATATTTATGGTTATTTCTTGATTATATGCTAAACAAAGGGTGGATTATTCATGTGTTTTCCAGGAAAACAGGTGGACAATTCTTAGAAGTGAGGGTTCCTCCCCTTTTTAGACCATATAAGGTAACTTCCTGATGTTGCCATGGCATCTGTAAACTGTCATGGCACTGGTGGAAGTGTCTTTTAGCATGCTAATACATTATAATTAGCATATAATTGTGTCTGGAGTTGGTTCCTTCCAGTGGGTTCGTGGTCTCACTGACACCAAGAATGGAGCCATGGACCTTCACGGTGAGTGTTACAGCTCTTAAAAATTGCACAGACCCAAAGAGTGAGCAGCAGCAAGATTTATTATGAAGAGTGAAAGAACAAAGCTTCCACAGCGTGGAAGGGAACCTAAGCAGGTTGCTGTTGCTGGCTGGGGTGGCCAGCTTTTTTTTTTTTTTTTTTTTTTTTTTTTTTTTTTTTTTTTTGAGACGGAGTCTCGCTCTGTCACCCAGGCTGGAGTGCAGTGGTGCAATCTCGGCTCACTGCAAGCTCCGCCTCCCGGGTTCACGCCATTCTCCTGCCTCAGCCTCTCCGAGTAGCTGGGACTACAGGCGCCCGCCACCACGCCCAGCTAATTTTTTTGTATTTTTAGTAGAGACGGGGTTTCACCGTGGTCTCGATCTCCTGACCTCGTGATCCGCCCACCTCGGCCTCCCAAAGTGCTGGGATTACAAGTGTGAGCCACCGCGCCCGGCGGGTGGCCAGCTTTTATTTCCTTATTTGTCCCTGCCCATGTCCTGCTGATTGGTCCATTTTATGGAGTGCTGATTGGTCCATTTTACAAACCTCTAGGTAGCCACAGAGCACTGATTGGTGCTTTTTACAATCCTAGCTACAGAGTGCTGATTGGTGCATTTTACAATCCTCTTATAAGACAGAAAAGTTCTCCAAGTCCCCACCCAACCCAGAAGTCCAGCTGGCTTCACCTCTCAATCCCCTCTCTAAACAGGACACCCCCAACTCCTGTTGGGAGTTGGGTGATGACCACTCTAGCTACTTCCTGCTGGATAGCAGCAAAGAAGGGACCCTGCAGTGCTAGTGTCCTCCAGAGGGGAACTCTCTAGGCCAGCCAAAGGGTCAGTGGGTTGGTCCAGGGGTCCTCAGTAGAAGTTGTTAGTTGAGCTCATTTAGGGTTCCATTTGTAAGACCATCTGTAGCTTGATGGAATTGATCCTGGAGGAAACAAATTTGACAAAGAGGTTAAAAACACAGGGCCCAAAGGCAAGTAATAGCAAGATGGCTGTTAAAGGACTTAGAAAGGGGAGAAGCCATGTTGCCCAACTCCAGAGGTTGGTATAAGAGTTTGAAAGGTGTTGTCTGATTTCAGAAGCCTTTTCCTGTAAATTCCAGGCAGCATCTCATACTATCCCTTACTGGTTAGTGTAAAAGCAACACTCCTCCCCTAAGAAAGTACAAAGTCCTCCTTTCTCAGTAGTGAGGAGGTCTAGGCCTTGGCAGTTTTGGAGAGTCACTGCTGCCAAAGAGTCTACTTGGGATTGTAGAGTGAGGATAGATTTTGTTATTTCTTGTAAACTGTCTGAGAAATCCTTTGAGAGTGTGTGGTAGTAGGATAATGAAATAGATAAACCTGCTATTCTGGTTTCTGTAGCAGTAGCCATTCCTAACCCTATAAGTAGGGGTATTAGTTGTATGGCCCTGCGCTGACGTACTTGAGCTTCAAGTGGCACGGATAGGGTCTGATTTCCACAAGATTAGAAGTCAGGATAATACATGTTACACTGTTAACTTTTAGCAAACTTTACTTTTGTTGAAAACCTTGTAAGTTTGGGATTTCAATTATTCTTTGCTATTTATAAGACCTCATTCAGTCCATATTAACTTAGAATTGGTATAGATGGCTCCTTCATGATTGTGTAAATACTGGAAGGTTCAGCTGAGTGCAAACAGCTCGCACATTTGAGCACACCAATTATTAGGCAATTTTCCTAACGCTGCTTCTACAAGAATTTCCTTATCACTTACTGAATACCCATTGTGTCTTTTTCCTTTAATCACGTGGGTGGAACCATCTATCCTCCCGTCCTGAAGGGAATTCCTCCTAGATCTGGTCGGACGTTTTTATGGTAATTAATTAAGATTTAGATCCCCTGTTAGGAAACCTGCTGGGTTAAGGATTTTTGATAGAAAAGCTATAAGTCCAGCTGGCTTCACCTCTCAAAATGAGTAGTGAGGACGATCAGAGGTCACTCTCATTCTTGGTTTTGCTGGGTTTTGGCCAGCTTCTTTACCACATGTTGTTTTATCAGCAAGGTCTTTGTGACCTGTATCTTGTGCTGACCTATTTCATCCTGTGGCTTAGAATGCCTTAACCTCCTGGGAATGGAGTCCAACAGGTGTCAGGTTCATTTTACCCAGACTTTATTCAAGATGGGGTCACTCTGGTTTGAACGCCTCTGACATTACCCAGGCTGGTTTCCAACTCCTGTGCCCAAGTGATCTTCTCGCCTAGGCCTCCCAAAGAGCCAGGATTACAGACATCAGACACTGCAACTGGCAAAGTCATGTGCTTTTTGAAAGCTGTTTAGGAGATAGATATTAATTTGATGGTTTAGAGATGCTATTCTCCCACTAAATGTGAGGAGAGAGGCCATTTCTCTTACTGTCTCCTGTCTCCAAAGAAAAGGAGGAAGTAAGAACTGAAGAATAACAGACTGATCGGGGCCACTGGCCAGGCCTGTAGGCTAAAGATTAACCCCCACCCTAATCACTTGTGCTATCTATAGATCACAGACAATGATATGGAGAAATACTTGCCTTGCTTACCCCCACCTAGTCATGTACCCCATGCTTGCTCAGTCTATCATGGCCCTGTCTTGTGGACCCCTTAGAGTTGTAAGCCCTTAAAAGGGCCAGGAACTCTTCCTCAGGGAGCTTGGTTCTTGAGACGCAAGTCTGCCAACACTCCTGGCCAAATAAAGCCACTTCCTTCTTTAACCCGGTGTCTGAGGGGTTTTGTCCACGGCTTATCCTGCTACAAATGAAGCCAGTAAAGCACAGAGAGCTTTGCTATAGAAAAATGACCTCTGGATTGCTATGCCTTTTGAATTCTTATGTCTACCTTTTATAGTTTTTCTAGGTCTTTCATTCCTGTTAGGTTGTTGCAAACCTCGCAGTTTGCTCTTCAAAGCTGAGAGGGCTGCGCATCTTACTTTTTAGGATATTGTTCAGACGAGAGTGATGAAGTCAGAAAAGACTCATGGTTGATAGAAACTTAATTTTGTAACACTCCTTTGGCTGCTTGAGAAACTTTCCTGCTCATTTGTTGATCCCTTCCTGAGTTGCAGGTAGCTGAGGTTACTGGATATTTGGCGTTTGTACTGATATAGGAGTTAAGAATAAATCACTTAGGCAGATAGCAATGGTATGGGAGTTCTCAGTGAGACTTTTTTGGAGTGCAGTGGTGCAATGTCAGCTCACTGCAACCTCCGCCTCCCAGGTTCAAGTGATTCTCTTACCTCAGCCTCCAGAGTAGTTGAGATTACAGGTGTGCACCGCCATGCCCAGCTAATGTTTTGTATTTTAGTAGAGATGGGGTTTCACCATGTTGGTCAGGCTGGTCTTGAACTCCCAACCTCGGGTGATCTGCCTGCCTCGGCCTCCCAAAGTGCTGGGATTACAGGCATGAGCCACCACACCTGGCAAAGCAGTCCCAAATCATTTTCTAACAAAGAGCAGCCTGCAAGCTGGGAACTTCCACAGGTGAATGCCGGCAGGAACTAAAGACTAGACATTTTCTCTCTCTTTTTTTTTTCTCTTTTGAGAAGGAGTGCAGTGGCATGATGTTGGCTCACTGCAACCTCCGCCTCCCGGGTTCAAGCGATTCTCCTACCTCAGCTTCCCAAGTAGCTGGGACTACAGGCACGTGCAACCATGCCCAGCTAATTTTTTGTATTTTTAGTAGAGACGGGGTTTCACCATGTTGGCCAGGATGATCTCAATCTCTTGACCTCGTGATCTGCCTGCCTCGGCCTCCCAAAGTGGTGGGGTTACAGGCATGAACCACCGCACTGGCCCAGGACTAGATATTTTCAAGATGGCAGCTCCATCTTCCATTCTCTTCCAGCCACATGTACTGTAAAGGGGCAGACAAGACACTGATCAACTGGAAAGCCCATTTGCATAAGAAGATTAGGGTGGGGCGACCAGCCTTCCCCACATACTATGTAAATGTCATACCTGATTGAACCAATCTATGAACCCTATGTAAATCAGACACCACCTCATCAAACTGGACAATAAAACTCAGTGCATTCACTACCAGCAGGTCTTTTCCACTTCAAGACCCCTTCCTCTACAGAGGAAGCTGTTTCTCTTTGTCTTTTCTTCTACCTATTAAGCCTCCACTCCTAAACTTGGTTTGTGTGTTTGTGTCCTAAATTTTCCTGGCACACGACAACAAACTCCAGGGTATATATCCCAAACAGCATAACCACTTCAGTACCTAAGCTATAATCTTGCCTGATGTTTGCTTCGTTATTCTGCTTTCACTGTTTCGTAGAAATTCTCATGCTTTTCCTCTAACATTCTCTTTCCTGGCCGTTACTAACAAGGGATTCCCCTTTCAAAGGTAGCTTGATATTTAAGCAATAACTTTGGTATGAGGCAAGGAAGTGTTTCATTGTCCCTTCAATTGGCTGCAAGGATCCTGGGAAGCTCAAAATGAAAGTAAAAAAGACAATTGAACCTTGAGTCTCACTCATACCTGATTTAGATTATGTTTAGGTGAGACTTTGAACTTGAAATTGATGCTGGAATAGGTTAAGATTTTTGGGGCATTGGGATGGGGGTAAATGTATTTTGCATGTGAGAAGGACGTGAATTTTGGGGATTTAGAGAATGGAGAGTCATGGACTGAATTATGTCCCCTGCCAACATTTATAATTGGAACCCTCACCCCCTATACCACTGAATGTGACTGTTTTTGAAGATAAGGCCTTCAACTTAAAATGAGGCCATTGGTGGAGGTGGGCCCTATTCTTATCTGACTGGTGTCCTTATAAGAAGAGCAGATTAGAACACACAGAGAGACATCAGAGTCATGCATGCACAGAAGGAAGACCATGTGAGGACACAGTGAGAAGGCGGCCATCTGCAAGCCAAGGAGAGAGGCCTCAGGAGAAACCAACCCTACCAACACCTTGATCTTGGACTCCCAGCCTCCAGAACTGTGAGACAATACATTTCTCTTGCTTAAGCCAAAGAACGAAAGAAAAAAGGAAGGAAGGAAAGAAAGAAGGAGGAGGAGGAAGCAACTAAACAGACAGCTCATATCCAAAAGTTACACACTCCACATGATGTTGGAGGCTGAGACTGAAATGATGCTGCCACAAGCCAGGGAACACCTGGGTTACAAGAAGCTGGAAAAGGCAAGGAAGGATCTTCCCCTAGAGGCCTAGAGCACAACACTGACTACATCTTAATTTCAAACTTCTAGCCTCCAGAAGTGTGGGAGAGTACATTTTTTTTTAAAGCCACCCAGTTCGTGGCACAACAGTTTCAGTAGTCCATTGTGTGAGTGAGTCTACAAGAATTTCTCTACCCATGTTATTATTGACAGGTATTTAGATAATTTTCAATTTGGGGCTCTAATGAATAGAAGAGCTATGAATATTCAAGTAAAGCTCTTTTTTGTAGACATAAGCATTTTTCTTGCTGGGTGTAGAATTGCTAGGTCATAGGATACTTGCATGTTCAGCTTAAGTAAGTACTGGCAAAGACTTTCCCAAATGGTTGTACCAACTTATACTCCTCTCCACTCCTGGCAGTGCATAAGAATATGGATTGATTCACATAGACACTAACTATTAATACTTTTTCTTTTTAAGCATTCTGGTTGGTGTGTAGTGGTATAGCATTGTGGTTTTAATTTTTACTTCTCTAATAACTAATGAAGTTGAGCACTTTTTCATGTTATTGGACATTTGGTATTCTCTTTTGTTCCCAGTGAAGTCTCTTGCCCATTTTTGTATTTGCTTTCTTACTGATTTGTAGGAATTCTTTATATATTCTAGGGATAACTCCTCTTTCAGATATAGGTACTATAAATATTTTCTCCCACGCCGTGAGAGGGCTTTGTGAGATATATGTAATATGGTATAAAAGCCAGCCACTTAAAGGGACTGGAGCCACATCAGTTCGGAGTGTGGGTCCAAACAATGCTAAGCATGTCTGGTTGCTGATACTGCAGCTAAATACCTTAACAGCCAGCTCATTTTTCTTGACTTGTAACCTTTGCTCACTGGAATCCACCAACATAGCTGATTTCCAGTGAAGCATGTTGCAGCAACTTCTATCAGCTGAACCACAAACTTTAACTCCTTATTTTCAATGTCCCCTTTCTAGGCCCCAGTGGACTTCTGGGGCTAAGAAGAATAACACCCAACTCTGTTGAAAACCATTGCCTTCTTCAAGAAAAGATGGTACTGAGTCCAGTCCACTCCATTGGTCAAGGACCCTGACGAGTTTTCCAGGCTATCTCAGGCTTGGCTCTGGATTATGGTTGCCTAGAGGGTTGGCCAATTTTCTCAGCTGGCTCCAGGTACTAAAGCTACCAATATGTCCTGTGCTGAGCATGGGACTGCTTATGACACTGGACAAATGCAGCTAAGACAGTAGCATCTTTGGCCAGAAGTTTTTAACTGCTGATACTAGAAGGAATGTCCATGTCTATATTCAGAGATCTTTGTACTATGTGGATGAGATGGCTTCAGAATTCAATTTTCACTCATGAGTTTAGCTGATTAATATTACTAACAATAAAAGAAAGGTTCCTAATTAGCTGATTTCACTTAAACTGTTGATCAACCCTGAAGATGGAGCTCCCAGGTAGGTGTTGCCATTGGGTGGGCTCAACATGTCAGTGGCCTGCACCAACCAGGCCAGTCACCTATCCTCCTAGATCTGAACTCTTTTGACTCTCTCACTTTTCCTTCTTTTCTAGCAGTGAACACCTTCTGTTATGGGCTGAATTGTGTTCCACCCAAAATGCAAATGTTAAAGTCCTAATGCCTGGTACCTGCAAATGTGTTGTATTTGGTGATAGGGTCTTTAAGTTAAAATGAGACCTGAGGGTGGGTCGTAATCCAATCTGACTGGTGTCATAAGAATAGGAGATAGGACTCAGAGACACAAGGGGAATTCATGCACTGATATGGTTTGGCTCTGTCCCCACTCAAATCTCATCTTGAATTATAGTTCCCATAATCCCCACATGTCATGGGAGGGATCAGGTGGAAATAATTGAATCATGGGGACAGTTTTCCCCCATCCTGTTTTCATGATAGTGAGTTCTCACAAGATCTGATCATTTCATAAGGGGCTTCCCCCTTTGCTTGGCACTCATTCCTCTCCTTCCTGCCATCATGTGAAGAAGGACATGTTTGCTTCCCCTTCTTCCATGATTGTAAGTTTCCTGAGGCTTCCCCAGCCATGTAGAACTGTGAGTCAATTACACCTTTTTTCTTTATAAATGACCCAGTCATGTGTATTTCTTCATAGCAGCATTGGAATGGACTAATACATGCATGGAGGGACATGGTGTGAAAACACAGGGAGGGCCGGGCTCAGTTGCTCACGCCTGTAATCCCAGCACTTTGGGAGGCCGAGGTGGGCGGATTATGAGGTCAAGAGATCGAGACCATCCTGGCTAACGTGGTGAATTCCTGTCTCTACTAAAAAATACAAAAAAAAATTAGCTGGGTGTGGTGGCAGGCATCTGTAGTCTTAGCTGCTCAGGAAGCTGAGGCAGGAGAATGGCGTGAACCCAGGAGGCAGAGCTAGCAGTGAGCCAAGATCGCACCACTGCACTCCAGCCTGGGCGACAGAGTGAGACTCCATCTCAAAAACAAAAGAATAAAAAAAGAAAACACAGGGAGAAGTTGGGCATCTGCAAGCCAGACAGGTCTCAGAGGAATCAACCCCACTGGCACCTTGATCTTGGACTTCCAACTCCAGAACTATGAGAATATAAATGTCTGTTGTATTAGCCACCTGGTCTGTGGTATTTTGTTATGGCAGCCCTAGCACAGACAGCCAACACAACTGCAGCCAGGGGACCACCATTGTACTATGCATGTATGCCACAGTTTGCCTCCAATCATGTTGCTCACCAAAAGGGCAGCATGATATCAAATAACTTTAGATCATACATACCCAAACCAAGTACATCATGGGTATAATAAGGCTCATCAGTTTTTCCTATGGACATTGAGTTGGCTTTTGCAGAAAGCAAGCTACGTATTTATTATTCAGCTTGTATTATCATTTAGGAAAACCTCTTACCTCAGCCTCTATATTGCTGGTGGACCTATATACATTTGTACAATCTTGCAAAATTAATTTGGTAACAGGCATTAAGAGTCTGAAAATTGTCAATATCCTTTGTCTAAGTTATTCCACTTCTAAAAAAATCTTCCTTAAAGAAATCAGAATCAGGAAACCCTTGTATACAAGATTTTCAGTAGCATTTATTTTTACCAGCAACAATCTAAATGTCCAACAATAATAGAATAGTTAGGAAACAGATGGCATCTCCACCCACGGGAACATCATGCAGTCATTAAAAATGTTGTTTACCATTTAAGATAAGTGTTGTAAATCTATACCATAGAATACTACTCAACAACAAAAAAGGAATGGACCATCGATATATATAACTTGGATGAGTCTCAAGGGAATTATGCTGAGTGTAAAAAAGACAATCTCAAAAGGTCACATACTATATTATTCCATCACTTAACGTTCTTGAAATAACAAAAGTTTGGAGATAGAAAATAGATTCGTGGTTGGCAGAAGTTATGGATGATGGGGGGCAGAGAGGAAGTAGGTGGCATGAGGGAGCCTTGGGGTGAGGGTGCAGTCCTGTATCTTGATTGTGATGGTGGCTACAGGGATGGGCACTGTAACCCTGTGTGCTTCCTGGTTGAGACTGAACCATAGTTCCACAAGATCTTACCATTGAGGGAGCTGGGTGCAGAGTACATGGGGACTTGCCATACATTTAAAAATTAACTTCCTGTGACTCTGTGACAATTTCAAAATAAAAAGTTAAAAAAAATTAGCAACATTCCTATGGCATAGTGCTATACGCAAAAAGTAAAATAGGCCAGGTGCAGTGACTTACACATGTAATCCCAGCACTTTAGGAGGCCAAGGTGGGAGGATTGCTTGAGCCCAGGAGTTCAAGACCAACGTGGGCAACATAGCAAGACCATGTCTCTACCAAAAAAAAAAATAGCTGGGCATGGTGGTGCGTGCCTGTAGTCCCAGCTACTCAGGAAGCTGAGGTGGGAGGATCGTTTGAACCCAGAAGGTCGAGGTTACAGTGAGCCATGATTGCATTACTACACTCCAGCTTAGGTGACAGAAGAAGACCCTGTCTCAAAAATAAATAAATAAAATATGTGTAATATTATATGTGTGTATACCATATGTATATACACACTTTATGTATTGTATAAAGTATGCACACATACATACTTAAAGTTGTTAATAATGGTTGTCTTTAGGTGCTTTTTTTGTGTTCATGTGATTTCCAAACACACATGTATTATTTTTAGAATGAAAAAAATTATTAAAAGAGGTAAAGCATCCATGTAAGTTTATGATTGGAATTTGTCCTTTGTAACTCAGACATCTGCCTATGTGTTCTTTTCTGAAATTTCCCTCGTTTCCCAAACTGAAAGAAATGCCAGATGTGCCGCAGCATTCTCCCTTCTGAGATTCGAGCCCCCTCCCTTCTAGCTCTTGACACAGGCTGTTGACAGCAGTTTCAATCCGCTCTCCATGTGGAACACCACCAAACACAAGGCCCAACATTCTCACTCTCCCCGTGGTGGTGTCTAATGGTTCTTGAGGTTGGTCTGTTTCTCATCCTTCCCAAGTGGTTCTTTCAGGAAAACTGGGAGAGGCAAAGAAGAATGAGGCAGCCTGCAAAGGAGACCACAGCACCAAAACTCCACGCACCTGACCTGCTATGGCTGCTGCTGAGCCAGTGTTGAGTGGATCAGATCTCCAGCCCCTCCTCCTCACCTAGCACAACTTGTCCAAATAAAGAGCTCAGTGACTAGGCTGGGCGTGGTGGCTCACGCCTGTAATCCCAGCACTTTGGGAGGCCAAGGCTGGTGGATCATGAGGTCAGGAGATCGAGACCATCCTGGCTAACACGGTGAAACCCCGTCTCTACTAAAAATACAAAAAATTAGCTGGGCGTGTTGGCGGGCACCTGTAGTCCCAGCTGCTCGGGAGGCTGCGGCAGGAGAATGGCGTGAACCCAGGAGGCGGAGGTTGCAGTGAGCTGAGACCGCGCCACTGCACTCCAGCCTGGGTGACAGAGCAAGACTCTGTCTCAAAAAGAAAAAAAAGAGCTTGGTGACTAGAGATGGTGTGAGCTGTGATTATTTCTGAATTTAAGTATAGAAGCCTTTCTCAAACAGAAGCCATGGCAGGACTTAAGACTCTGGCAGTGGTTTCCAGATTTTCTTTTACCAGCAAAGGTCCCCATTCATGAGAAATCCTGTAAAGAACAGAAATATGAGCTGGGCATGGTGGCACACACCTGTTGTCTCAGCTTCTCAACAGGCTGAAGTAGGAAGATCCCTTGAGCTCAGGAATCTGAGATCAGCCTGGCAACATAGTGAGACTCCAGTTTGGAAAAAAGCATGTAAACCAGATAAAAGGAGAGCTATCCTGGTGGAAGGGGAGGTGCCCAGGACCCGACTTGCTTTGCCTCCCCTGGACGAAATCCTTCATGTGGCTTGGAGATATCTCCATCATCCCACAGCTCTGAGGAATATGAGCTGAAACCCACTGCCTTTTGCAAAAAGTGACCGATGTTCTAAATGAACCTAGGAAAAGCCTTATGGGTTTTTTTCAAGCCCACAAAAGTAAAAATAAAAAAGAAATAACAGCACTCAGAATAATTCAAGATATTTTATATCACAAATAAGTCCCACTAGTTTTCATTTGTTATCTTTGACATCCTAGAAGATTTTTTGGATACCTATCTTCCGTCTCTTCTTAATACTTTTTTTTTCTTTTTCTTTTCTTTTCTTTTCTTTTTTTTTTTTTTTTTTGAGATGGAGTCTCACTCTGTTTCCCAGGATGGAGTGCAGTGGCGTGATCTCAGCTAACTGCAACTTCTGCCTGCTGGGTTCAAGTGATTCTCCTGCCTCAGCCTCCCGAGTAGCTGGGATTACAGGTGTGTGCCGCCATGCCCAGCTAATTTTTTGTATTTTTAGTAGAGATAGGGTTTCACCATGTTGGCCAGGCTGGTCTCCAACTCCTGACCTCAAGTGATCTGCCTACCCCGGCCTCCCAAAGTGCTGGGATTACAAGCGTGAGCCACCACGCCCGGCCTTACAATTCTAATTGATTTTTATTTTTACTATCCTTTTATAATTCTAAAAAAATTAGTAAGTTTTTATCATCCTCTTTTTAATTTATTAAGACCTTAATTTTTATTTTACCAAACTGGTACTTGCACAAGAGACCAAATAGTTCTAACAGGCTTATAATGAAGAAACAGCTGTCTCCTGGCTTACTCTTCCCTACGTGTTTCTCTTCCAAAAGGTAACCATTTTGAACTCTTAGCTGTTTCTTCTGGTATTGAATAACCTCCATGTTATCTAAATAATATGTTTGGGGCTGGGCAAGGTGGCTCACGCCTGTAGTCCCAGCACTTTGGGAGGCTGAGGCGGGCAGATCACGAGGTCAGGAGATCGAGACAATCCTGGCTAACACGGTGAAACCCCGTCTCTACTAAAAATACAAAAAATTAGCCAGGCGTGGTGGCGGGCACCTGTAGTCCCAGCTACTCGGGAGGCTGAGGCAGGAGAATGGCCTGGACCGGGGCGGCAGAGCTTGCAGCGAGCCATAATCACACCACTGCACTCCAGCCTGGGTGACAGAGCGAGACTCCGTCTCAAAAAAATAAAATAAATTAAAAAAAATAAATAATATATTTAAGAGCTTCCAGATAGCTGAACACATGGAGGTGCCCAGGGAGAGCATGGAAACTCCATCTCCCTTCCCCCATGCCCTGCCCTATGCATCTCTTCTACCCGAGTGTTCTTTTTTTTTTTTTTTTTTTGAGATGGAGTCTCATTCTCTCACCAGGCTGGAGTGCAATGGCGCAGTCTCGGCTCACTGCAACCTCCATCTCCCAGATTCAAATGATTCTCCTGCCTCAGCCTCCCGAATAGCTGGGATTACAGGCGCCTGCCACCACACCCAGCTAATTTTTTGTATTTTTAGTAGAGATGGGGTTTCACCATGTTGACCAGGCTGGTCTCGATCTCTTGACCTCAGATGATCCACATGCCTTGGCCTCCCAAAGTGCTGGGATTACAGGCATGAGCCACCACGCCCAGCCCTGGCGTTCATTTTTATTAAAAAATCTTTCTAACTTGAATTCTCTTCTTACTTGAATATTCCCTCCCAGATTTTTCCCCTGTGTTGTCTTTTTTTTCCCCCACTCTGTCACCCAGGCTGGAATGCAATGGAATGCATAATCCTGGCTCATTGCAGCCTCAAACTCCTGAGCTCAGGTGATCCTCCCACCTCAACCTCTCAACTATTTGGGACTACAGGTATGCACCACCATGCCCAACTAATATTTATTTTTTTAATTATCATTATTTTTTGAGACAGCCTTTTTGTATAATTGTGGCTATTCTTTAACACAACACCAAAACTTAACAAGTAGTGGTTTTTCTTTTTTTGAGATGAAGTCTCTCTCTGCCGCCCAGGCTGGAGTGCAGTGGTGCCATCTCGGCTCACCACAACCTTCACTTCCCAGATTCAAGTGATCCTCCTGCCTCAGCCTCTGGGGAGCTGGGACTATAGGCGTGCACCACCACACCCGGCTAATTTTTGTATTTTTAGTAGAGACGAGGTTTCACCATGTTGGCCAGGCTGGTCTCTGAACTCCTGACCTTAAGCGATCTGCCCACCTTGGCCTCCCAAAGTGCTGAGATTACAGGCATGAGCCACCACACCCGGCCCCAATTAATTTTTGAATTGTTTTTTAGAGACAGGGTCAGTCGGGTCTGGCTGTGTTGCCTAAGCTGTTCTCGTACTCCTGGCCTCAAGCAATCCCTCTGCCATAGCTTCCCTGCAGGTGTGAGCCACCACACCCAGCCTGCCCTATATAGTCTTTGTTTAGATTTTCTCACTCCACTTAGCTCTGTTTATCACACCTGTTTAGACGCTCACAGATCCATCTGCTCAACTATGAAAAGTTCTGGTCATTCCAATCTTGAGGTGTCCTCCATACTTGCCAGAGAAACCATTGTCTACTTTCCCTGCTTCTTTTCTCAACACTGCCCAGCACACAGTGTACTGTAAACATAGCATTGTGTATGGAAAAAAAAGTAATAGATACAGAATTCCTGTTAATCACAAGAAATGTAGGCATTTGATTTGGCAGGAATCACACTAGAAGGGTGAAAATTTCTTGAATGGTTATCTAAATCACCTGGAAGCTTTTTAAAACATAGATTCTTGGCTTTGATCCACAAAGTAAACAAATAAATACTGTTTATACTGCCCTTTCTTGATTTATAACTTTTAGGTATTATCTATTGGCTTATTTTTGGTAGTTGGGATTTTAGTATCTTTATATGCCCCCTTTCTCTTAACCTTCCCTCCCTATTTTCCCAGCGAGGTTCTGTCACAACGTTTAGTTAAATCAGTCACCAGCATTTAGATAATGTGATATTGCTCACTGCCAAGCCAGATGATATGCCAAAATTATGGGGTTTTTTTTCCCTCCAATAGCCTTGTGTTTTTCCTGAAGTTCATAAGTGCATCTATTTTTATGTGCGTCTTCCTATGTACTTATCACTAACATTTATCCAGATACTCAGATCTATCTAATTTCCCAATGGCCCAAGCATGTCAATGACTGACAATTGTATTCATCATTGCTCCTGCCCCCCTGCAGAGTTCCAATATGTATTTTGGGACCATTAGACCTGGTAGTTAGCTACTTTCCTGGGACCTCCTTTTGCTGTTCTCCTGTTCTGAATCCCATTTCCTAATCTCATGTGCTCTTCAACCTCAACTTACCTCCTCATTCTGCTAGAGCAGTTCTTCCAGTATCTTCCTGGGGCCTCCAAGTGTTCAGACTCCTAGCTGTTTTTCTCAACACATTTGTTTACTTCACTTATATATCTTCTTCTGTGGCTGCTTAGCTACAATTTCCTCTTTTCTACTAAATGAGTTGTCCTCCATTGGACTAGGGTACAGGCAATGGAGATGGAGAGAGGCAAACAAATTCAAGAAATAAAAGATATAAAATTCCCAGGACTGGCTGATATAGTGGCTTCGGGGAGTAAGGGAGACAAATTTCTGGCTCATCCAGTTGTGCAGGTTGTTTATTTGAACAGAAAACATAAACTTGTTTTAGATCTGAATGTTAAGAGTTTTCATACAGTAAAGATATATACGAGTAAAACTACAAAATTGCATATATTTATAAACAATATATAAATTTGTATGAAACCAAATGTCAATAGTTGATTTTTGGAATAGTTTCTAAATGGTATCTAATAAATCAGTGTTTTCCAAGCTTTTTTGTTCATAACACCCATCAGTAAAACTATTTTTTAATATGGGCCCCCATATTACACAAGTTGAGCATCCCTAATCCAAAAGTCCAAAATCCAAAATGCTCCAAAATCTGAAACCTTTTGAGCACTGACATGATGCCACCATGGAAAATTTCATATCTGACCTCATATGGCAGGTCACAGTCAAAACTTTGTTTCATGCACAAAATTATTTTAAAATATTATATAAAATTACCTTCAGGCTACATGTATAAGGTGTACATAAAACAAAAATGGGCCAGTAGTGGTGGCTCACACCTATAATCCCAGTATTTTGGAAGGCCAAACAGGAGAATTGCTTGAGGCTAGGAGTTCAAGACTGGCCTGGGCAACACAGCAAGACCCTGTCTTTAAAAAAAAGTAAAAAAATTAGCCAGGTATGGTGGCATGGTAAGGCATGGTGGTCCCAGCTACTTGGGAGGCTGAGGTGGGAGGACTGCTTGAGCCCAGGAGTTCGGGGCTGCAGTGAACTATGATGGTGCTACTGCACTGCAGCCTAGGTGACAGAGCAAGAGTCTTTCTCTAAAAAAAAAGAAAAGAAACATAAATACATTTTGATTTTAGACTTCAGTCTCATCAGCAAGGTATCTCATTATGTATATGAAATCCAGATTTCAAAATTTTGAAATTTTCAAAATTTTTGATTTCAAAAATTTGAAATCTTGGGACCACTTATGGTCCCAAGAAATTAGATTAAGGGATATTCAACCTATTTATACACACATATACACATACTTATATAAATATATATTATTGTGCTAATTTATTAAGTACAGCATAAAAATATACAAAAATATAAATTACAAATGATATACAGCTGGGGCAACATAGCAAGACCCCCCCCCCATCTCTACAAAATACTTTAAAAAATTAGCCAGGCATGGTGGTGCATGCCTGTAGTCCTAGCTACTTGGGAGGCTGAGGTGGGAGGATCACCTGAGCCCAGGAGCTCCAGGCTGCAGGGAGCTATGATTGTGTCACTGCATTCCAGCTTGGGTGACAGAGCAAGAATCCATCTTTAAAAAATGATATAAAAAGAAATATAAAGAAAAGTTATAGTGTATTATAGAAGTTATAGTGTATTAGTCAGATGACATGATCTGCTGTAAAGAACTGCCTGAGACTGGGTAAGTTAGAAAGGAAAGAGGTTTAATTGACTCACGATTACGCATGGCTGGGGAGGCCTCAGGAAACTTACAATCATGGCAGAAGGGGAAGCAGACACGTTCTTCAAATGGTGGCAGCAAAGAGAAGTGCCCAGCAAAAGGAGGAAAAGACCTTTATAAAACCATCAGATCTTGGCTGTGGCTCACGCCTGAAATCCCAGTACTTTGGGAGGCTGAGGCAGATGGATCACAGGTCAAGAGATCAAGACCATTCTGGCCAACATGGTGAAACCCTATCTCTACTAAAAACACAAAAATTAGCTGGGCGTGTTGGCACATACCTGTAGTCCCAGCTACTCGGGAGGCTGAGGCAAGGGAATCGCTTGAACCCGGGAGGCAAAGGTTGCAGTGAGCCGAGATCATGCTACTGCATTCTAGCCTGGTGAAAGAGTGAGACTTCATCTCAAAAACAAAAACAAACAAAAATAACTTATCAGATCTCATGAGAACTCGTTCACTATCATGAGAATAGCAGGAGGGTAACTGTCCTCATGATTCAATTACCTCCCACCAAGGCCCTCCCATGACACGTGAGGATTCTGGGAACTACAATTCAAGAAGAAATTTGGCTGGGGACACAACCAAACCGTATAATATAGTACTTAAGCCATGGATTTAATTGAATAATTTTAGGCCCTATTTTGGTGCTTAGACCTATTTTGAAGATTATTGCTATAAATAACAGCCTTAGTTCAAAATATGATATGCAAAATGACCAACATTTATCAGTACTTCTGTGAATTGCTAAACTTTATAGTAACTTAACAGTTTAGCATGACCATCAAAAGCCACAGTTGCTTAAAGGGAGACTTCTTGAAAACCCAGGACCTGGCCAGAAGTGGTGGCTCTCGCCTGTAATCCTAACACTTTGGGAGGCCGAGGCCGATGGATCACTTGAGGTCAGGAGTTTGAGACCATCCTGGCCAGTATGGTGAAACCCCGTCTCTACTAAAAATACAAAAATTAGCTGGGCGTGGTGGCGCATGCCTGTAGTCCCAGTTACTCGGGAGGCTGAGGTAGAAGAATTACTTGAACCTGGGAGGTGGAGGTTGCAGTGAGCCGAGATCACGCCAGTGTACTCCAGCCTGGGCAAGAAGAGCAAAACTCTGTCTCAAAAAAAAAAGAAAAAAAGAAAACCCAGGACATGATGGTGTCACTGCTGAATTCTACCAAACATTTAAAGAAGAACTAACACCAATTCTTCAAAAAATCAAAGAGGAAGGAGTACTTCTAAATTCATTTTATGAGGCTGGTGCTACCCAAATACCAAAACCAGAAAGGACACACAAAAATAAAGAAAACTAGAGGCCAGTATCTCAATGAACATAGATGTAAAAATACTAGAAAACCGAATTCAACACCACACTAAAAAGATCATTTACCATGATTAAGTGGGACTCATCTCAGGGATAAAAGGATGATTCAACATATACAAACCAATAAACATGATGATTTACATTAACAGAATCACAAATAAAAACCATATGATCATTTCAATAGATGGTAAAAAGCATTTGAAAAAATTCAACCTCCCTTCATGATAAAAATTCTCAACAAACTGGGTATAGAAGGAACATTGTCAAAACAACATGGACTATGTATGACAAATGTATGAGTTATACTGAATGGGGAAAAAATGGAAAGCCTTTCCTCTAAGATCTAGAACAAGGCAAGTATGCCCACTTTCACCACTTTTATTCGACATAATACTAGAAATCCTAGCCAGGGCAACTAGGCAAGAGAAAGAAATAAAGGGCATCCAAATAGGGAAGGAAAAAGTCAAATTATCCTTGTTGCAGATGACATGATCTTATATTCAGAAAAACTCTACCAACAGTCTGCTAGAACTGATAAACAAATTTAGTAAAGTTGTGGGATACAAAATCAACGTACAAAAATCATTGCATTTCTATAAGTCAACAGCAAACAATCTGAAAAACAAACCAAGAGAACAATCACATGTAGGTAGCTACAAAAAATACCTAGAAATAAATGTAACCAAATAAGTAAAATATCTCTACAATGAAAAATATAAAACACAGATGGAAGAAGTTAAAGAGGACACTGTATTAGTCCACTTTCATGCTGCTGATAAAGACATACCCAAGACTGGGTAATTTATAAAGAAAAAGAAGTATAATGGACTCACAGTTCCACATGGCTGGGGAGGCCTCACAATCATGGTGGAAGGTGAAAGGCGTATCTTACATGGCAGCAGGTGAGAGAATGAGAACCAAGCAAAAGGGGTTTCCCCTTATAAAACCATCAGATCTCGTGAGACTTATCCACTACCATGAGAACAGTACAGGGAAAACTGCCCCCCATGATTCAGTTATCTGCCACTGGGTCCCTCCCACAACACATGGGAATTATAGGAGCTACAATTCAAGATGAGATTTGGGTGGGGACACAGCCAAACCATATCAGACACATACATAAAAAAATGGAAAGATAGCCCATGCTCATGGATTGAAAGAATATTGTTAAAATGTCCATGGTACCCAATGCAATCTCCAGATTCAATATGCTCCCTGTCAAAATACCAATGTCATTCTTCACAGAAATAAAAAAAAATCCTAAAATTTTTATGGAACCACAAAAGACACCAAATAGCCAAAGCAATCCTGAGCAAAAAGGATTGCTGTCCCTTGGGCCTGCTGTCCCTTGGGCTTGTGTGCCTCTTCCTTCTGCTTCCCTCTGTATTCTTTCTCTGCAATAACCCATAACCAAACAAAGCTGAAGGTATCTCACTCCCTGACTTCAAAATATACTACAATGCTATAATAACCAAAACAGCATGGCTTGTGTATAAAACCATGACACATAACCAAATGGAATAGAATAGAGAACCCAGAAATAAATTCACACATTTACAGCCAACTCATTTTTGACAAAGGCTCTAAGAACATATACTTGGGAAAGGAGAGTATCTTCAATAAATGGTGCTGGGAAAACTGAATATCCATATGCAGAAGAATAAAATTAGACCCCCCCCCTCTCTCACTATGTACAAAAATCAAATCAAAATGGATTAAAGACTGATATGTGAGACTTGAAACTATAAAACTACTAAAAGAAAACATAAAGGAACAACCTTAGGACATTAATCTAGGCAAAGATTTTATGGAGAACTCAAAAGCACAGGCAACCAAAGCAAAAATAGATCAATGGGATTACATCAAGCTAAAAAGCTTCTGCACAGCAAAGGAAATAATCAACAGAGTGAAAAGACAACCTACAGAAAGGGAGAAAATATTTGCAAACTATGCATCTAACAAGGGGTTATGCAAACCATTGTTATATACCAGAATATATAAGGAACTCAAATAACTCAATGGCAAAAGGTCAAATAATTGGATTTAAAAGTTTGAATAGATATTTATCAAAAGAAGATATACAAATGGCCAACAGGTATATGAAAAAATGCTCAACGTCACTAATTATCAGGGAAATGCAAGTCAAAACCACAATGAGATACTATCTCACCCTAGTTAAAATGTCTATTATCAAAATGACAAAAAATAGCAGATAATGGCAAGGCTGCGGAAAAAGGATAACAGTGGTACACTGTTGAGAGGAATGTATATTAGTACAACCACTATGGAAAGCAGTCTGAAGGTTCCTCAAAAAACTGAAAATAGAGCTACCATATGATCCAGCAATCCTGCTGCTGTGTATATATCCAAAAGGCAATCACTATGTGGAAGAAATAGGTGCACTTCCGTGTGTACTGCAGCAAAACTCACAATAGCCAAGATGTGGAATCCACTGAAGTGTCCATCATCAGATGAATGGATAAAGAAAATGTGGTACTTATACACAGTGGAATATTATTCAGCCATAAAAAAGGGATATCCTGTCATTTGCAGTAATATAGATGGAACTGGGGGTCATTATGTTAAGTGAAATACTACCGCACCCCGCCCATCAGTACTTTTCTGATCTTTGAGGAGTTTCCAAGGCTGAGTCCTGGAGGCTGCTCCCAAAGATTGCATGTCATTAACACTAGATGGCGTCAGAAACTGATCCGATGCACCAGCCAAGTCTTAAACCCCAGGCCCGGAGCTCATCAGGACCGGAAACCATCATTTCCCTTACTTTTATTTTAAAATTAAGCAAAAACAGAGTATCAACTATAAGTAACAGCTACGTAACCTCTTCCAATATATAAAATACCCCTTGGAGCTAATCTGATGAAGGAAATCTATGGTATGTGAAGTTATCTTTTTGAATGAATTTTAGCTATTTCTAATCTTTTTCTCTTAAAAAAAATTTGTTTAGGCATATGAAAATGTGTAAGCATTACTATAATAAGCACCTACATGCCCGTCCCCCAGGCTAAGAAATCAAGAATATAGGCCGGGCGTGGTGGCTCATGCCTGTAATCCTAACACTTTGGGAGGCCGAGGTGGGTGGATCACCTGAGGTCAGGAGTTCGAGACCAGCCTGGCCAAAATGGCAAAACCCCATCTCCACTAAAAATACAAAAATAGCCCGGCATGGTGGTGTGTGCCTGTAATCCCAGCTACTCGGGAGGCTGAGGCAGGAGAATGGCTTGAACCCAGGAGGTGGAGGTTGCAGTGAGCTGAGATCATGCCACTGCACTCCAGCCTGGGCAACAGAGCAAGACTGTCTCAAAAAAAGAAAAAGAAAAAGAAATCAAGAATATAAATACAGTAGTCATCCCCTGGGTATGTTTTTCCTCTCAAATTTTTCTCCCTCCCTGTTCCACATTTCCTACTCTGAAAAGACTATGTGTATGTCCGTTTATAGGATCACTGAACAAATACCACAGATACACCAGAAATCCATTGTACTGCCATTGCCTCTCCACTGGAGGACAGATGTCAGGGGAGCCTCTCTTCTCAGTGCATTCTCTCCTCTACTATTTAAATTTTTTTCTTTAAAAAAGTAATATCCTATTCAAAATAGTAAATATATAAGCTTTGAAAATTGTCAGCCTGTATCTGGGTTTTAAAGTGGGGTTCTTAGACTAGGCGCAGTGGCTCACACCAATAATCTCATCACTTTGGGAGACCAAGGTGGGAGGATTGCTTGAGGCCAGAAATTTGAGACCAGCCTGGGCAACACAGTAAGATTCTGTCTCTACAAAAAGTTTAAAACTTAGCCGGGTGTGGTGGTGCAAGCCTGTGCACTTGGGAGGTGCACAGGAATGGGAGGCTGAGGCAGGAACATAGCTTGAGCACAGGAGTTCAAGGTTACAGTGAGCTATGATGGTGCCACTGCACTCCAGCCTGGGCAACACAGCAAGACTCTATCTCAAAAAATAAATTATAAATAAATAAAAGAGTGTTTCTTCTCTTTTTAACATCTGAAACCTCACTTGGTTTAAAATCCTTTTTCTTAAAACAAACAAAAAAACAGCTTTATTGGGATAAAATTCATACACCATACAATTAACCTATTTAAAATATATGAGTCAATGATTAGGGCTCATTTACTATGAACTCTAAGGGATTTTGAGTTCTTCTCCACAAAGGCACTCTGGCCCCCTAAGCTGGGCAGATGGGAACCCTCCACTTGCTTCCCTGCTTCCATGGTCTTCCTTTTGAGCCCTCAATCCTCTCCCTCACACGCACACTCTCCCCGTACCCTGCTGTGCAGAGAAAAAGGTCTGATGAAATATTCAGCAAACCACCAGGTGCGGTGGCTCACGCCTGTAATCCCAGCACTTTGGGAGGCGAAGGTGGGCAGATCGCTTGAGCTCAGGAGTTCGAGACCAGCCTGGCCAACGTGGGGAAACCCCATGTCTACTAAAAACACAAAAAATTAGCTGGGGGTGATGGTATGTGCCTGTCATCCCAGCTACTTGGGAGGCTGAGGCAGGAGAATCACTTGAACCTGGGAGGCGGAGGTTGCAGTGAGCCAAGGTCGTGCTACTGCACTCCAGCCTGGGGGACAGTGAAACACCATCTCAAACAAACAAACAAAAAAACAAACAAAAAAAGAAAAACACGAAAGAAGAAAGAGAAAGAAAGAAAGGAAAGAAAGAAAGAGAAAGAAAGAAAGAAAAAGAAAGAAAGAAAAGAAAGAAAGAAAGAAAGAGAAAGAAAAAGAAAGAAAGAAAGAAAAAGAAAGAAAGAAAGAAAGAAAGAAAGATTCAGCAAACCTAGGGGTGCTGTGAGGAACTCAGGTGTTGTATTTGATAAGCTTCTGTATTGTTTGAAAATTCTACAAGTAGTATGTCTCCTATCTTAATTAAAAAATATATTTAAAATTGTATCTCTTCCCAGCATTTGTCAGTTCTAATCTGCGTATATGAAAAATGCCAGGAGGAGTCGGAGGAAAGTGGAGCATCCATGCTTCCTGGAGGGCAAGCCCTGTCTCTTATTCTTATTTTTATTTTTATTTTTAAAGAAGTCATAAACAGCATTTATTACCTTGGTATATCATACTGGTCTTGTTGCTGTTCCTTCACATTTAAGTGGTTTTCCATCTTTCCTCCCTCCTCCCACAGTCTGGCTATACAGTGCATCCCTGAACTGTTAGCCCACAGCAGGAATATGCTTATTCTATCCACATCCCTAACATCATGGATTCACAAGGTCAAAGTTCTGGTCCACAAACCCTTCCCTATAGAAGTTCAATGGCTGCGAACGAATTTGTAGTAAACCAGGCCTTCCGGGATGGCGAGCTCCGGTAAGATGATAATGGAAAGCAGCAGCTTGTTGGTCGTCACTTTTCTGGACACTGAACGGAGAATCTTTCGACTTTTGCTCAAGCTTTCACTTGTGTTTACCAGTCTACTCTTGGTACGTTCTAACTGGTCTCGTTGTTCCCCCAGCTCTTCTATGATTTCTGAGCCAATCTGGTCAGTCTCTGTGGCAATCCGATGAGAACGTTCAATACTTTGGGTGGCCCGGTTCAGGCTTCCAGTCCCTTGCAGAAGCATTGCCCTTTGAGACTGTAGCCGATTCATATGCTCATTCTCTACAGCATATATGCCATATTTCATGTCTCCTCGGCCTCCAGTTGTGGCTGTCAAAGGTGTGCTTCTCACCTCCCGATGGAGTTTAGCAAGGTCCTTCCGGTAGTTTCGAAGCTTAGATATTATGGGGTTTCGGAAAGACAGGGGTGCATAACGTAGCTCCTCTTCCATCTCTGCCAGCGTTTCATTTGCTTCCTGTTGCTTTTCATCAAAATCCCTGATCAATTTCTTCTTCTCTTCGGTCTCCGCCGTCCCTAGCAGCCGCTCGGGCACCCCTTGTAGGTCTTCATGGAGGCCGCGGAAGATCTCGTGCAGCTTCTCGAAATGCTCCGAGGAGGCAGCGGAGAAGGCCATGGCGCAGGTCGCGCTCAAGCAGCGGCCACCGAGATTCGGGGCCCTGGGCCCTCCCCTAGCCCGGCGGTCAGCCGCCCAGCCCAGTGGCCATAACGGCGACCGCCGTACCACCGCCGCCCAGGACGAGGCTCTTCCGGGGCCGCGTCAGGGTCCTCCTCTTATTTTTATTTATTTATTTTCTTTGAGACAGGGTCTCGTTCTGTCACCCAGGCTGGAGTGCAGTGGCATGATCACAGCTCACTACAGCCTCAGGCCCCCAGGCTCAGGAGATGCTCCCACCTCAGCCTCGCAAAGTGCTATGGAATTATAGGCCTGAGCTACCGCACCTGGCCGGACCCTGTGTCTTAGGTCTTGAGTTTCCCGAGGTTTTCCTTTCTGCCTTCACTAATCATGGAAGCCCTCCCCATGCAATCATGCCCAGCACTGGCTATAACCCTGGGAGGGGCGCAGAGGCAGCCCACGGTTTTAGGGGAGGAGGCAGGCCCTGCTGGGAGGGAGAGTGACTTGTTCCAAGTCACAGAGCAGCAGAGCAACTTTCTGCTCCAATGTGAGTGCTCTTGAGCATGCCAGACAGGCTTTCCCTCATGTCTGGGTGTTGAGAGCAGCCCTCCTTTGGGACGCCTCTGTGGGCAGCCACCTTTAACAGGTTGCAGCCCAGGCCAGAAGGCAAGAGAATGCTGGAGAGAAAACGTCAGAGAGGATGCCAGGCCAGCTGGAGTCCTGCCTGCCCCTGGCCTGTTCCCCACCTGGGGACCCTCCCAAGCACCTCACATCCATGCACACACAGGACCCTTTCTAACCATTTTTATCACCTATTTCTCTCTTTTTCAGCGTTACATTCCCAGTGGCTCTTATTGTCCTTCGCAACCCCACTTGATGTTGAAAAGCTTCAAATACACGTTAATGAAGCATAATAGTAATCCTATGCGCTCAGTAGGGAGTTATTGATTTTGGGTGTAAAATACTAATGTGTCTTTCAGGGCTATTTCTGTATGTCATTAGAATGCAGCTCACATAGTGTTTCCTAATGTACAAACCACACCAAGACCTATTTTTCTTTCTGGGAAAACATTAAGTATTACCACTAGCATTACTTTTTCCCCCGTTTTATTTTTATTGCATGTCCAGACACTCGATAATAACTGATATAGGTTGGTCCTGTTAATGCATCAGCTGTTTCCATTTTTTCAGAGTTTTTTCTGGTCTGCACAGATATAGAGCTGTATTCTGACATTAGTATTCCACTGGCGTGATTTTCAGTGGTGCCATCTAAAGTCATACACTCAATTGCTCCTGTCCAATTTTGCCTTTGATGAAATAAGAATGCAAAATGTTTTGGCATGTCATTTTCCAAATGTTTCTCTGTTTTTTGCAGAAACACATGTTATTGATGGCAAGATAAGTGCAAGGTCAGAATAAACGGCATTCTCCCTGGCTTCCAGCACTCCCACCAGGAGGCATCCAGGAGAAAAGGTCACCATGTTCTTGGGAGCTTCTCTATGTGATGTCAATCAGCATGTATGCCTATTCTGAAGCCATGCAAGGCAGCCACAGATTGTGCCCCAAAGCATGTATAGCTGGGACCACCCTATGTGTCACTAAATCGTTTCCTTCTAAGCACACGGAGAGACCACATTGCATCTAGAGAAATAAGAGATGTGGTCGAGCACAGTGGCTCACGCCTGTAATCCCAGCACTTTGGGAGGCAGAGGCAGGTGAATCACTTGAGGTCAGGAGTTCGAGACCAGCCTGGCCAACGTGGTGAAACCCCGTCTGTACTAAAAATACAAAAATTAGCCAGGCGTTGTGGCACACACCTGAAGTCCCAGCTACTTGGGAGGCTGAGGCAGGAGAATAGTTTGAACCTGGGAAGCGGAGGTTGCAGTGAGCTGAGATCATGCCATTGCACTCCAGCCAGGGGGACAAGAGTGAAACTCTACCTCAAAAAAATAAAAAAGAGAGAGAGGGAGAAATAAGAGATGAGTTCTGGCCAGGGAAATGTGGACAGAAGAGTGTGGGTGATGATTAGGGCCAGACCCCAAAAATCTCTCATGTGAGCAAAAAGAGTGATGGAGTTTCGCTGTTTTCTGACCAATCAACTGTGTACTCATTCATAAAGTGTTAAGTTCCTTGTTTGTAATAGCGTCTTGCTCAATAATTTGAGAAACATTGGTTTAAACTTGTTTATTTATTGCAGAACTTATCAGAGACTTTATTTTTATTTTTATTTATTTTTTTGAGATGGAGTCTCGCTCTGTTGCCCAGGCTGGAGTGCAGTGGGATGATATTGGCTGACTGCAGCTTCTGCATCCTGGGTTCAAGCAATTCTCCTGCCTCAGCCTCCCAAGTAGCTACGACCATACCTAGCTAATTTTTGTATTTTTAGGAGAGATGGGGTTTCACAACCTTGGCCAGGCTGGTCTTGAACTCCTGACCTCAAATGATCCGCCCACCTCAGGCTCCCAGAGTGCTGGGATTACAGACATGAGCCACTGCACCCAGCAGGGGCATATTTTTGTAACAAATAGCCAGGTTTTAGCCCATCACAAACAGCCAAACTTCAGCTAATCAAGGTAGCCAACTGATCACATCATGCTCAAATAAGGCAAATGCCTAGCAGTAGCCAATCAGGTGATTGCTCTGCTTTGCTTCTGTGTTCAGTCTATAAAAGTTCACTGCTCACACTTACGGGTGGAGTCCTTGGAACCTCTTCTGCTTATGAGTACTGCCTGACTTATTAATTGTTAATTGTTTAAATAAACTGTTTATTTTGTGTGAAGTTTTTCTTTTGGCACATTGCATATTAGTGTTCTCCAAAGCCTTCAAGGCCCTAGACTGAACCAGCTCAAGACAAGTGTTGGGCAGCTGACACTGTGGCACTAAGCTCCAAGTGGCACTAAAACAAGCAATCAAAGAAAAAATAGATAAACTGGACTTCTTCAAAATGTAAAAGGTTTATACATCAAAGAACACTATCAGGGACAATGAAAAGACAACCCACAGCATGGGAGAAAATATTTGCAAACCATATATCTGATAAGGGACTAGTATCCAGAATATATAGAATACTCTGACAGATCAGAAATAACAAGACAAATAAACCAATTAAGAAATAAAATCGGCTGGGCGTGGTGGCTCACACCTGTAATCCCAGCACTTTGGGAGGCCGAGGCAGGTGGATCATGAGGTCAGGAGATCGAGACCATCCTGGCTAACATGGTGAAACCCCGTCTCTACTAAAAATACAAAAAAAAAAAAAAAAAAATTAGCCGGGTGTGGTGGCAGGTGACTGTAGTCCCAGCTGCTCAGGAGGCTGAGGCAGGAGAATGGCGTGAACCCGGGAGGCAGAGCTTGCAGTGAGCCGAGATCATGCCATGCATTCCAACCTGGGCGACAGAGCCAGACTCCATCTCAAAAAAAAAAAAAAGAAAAGAAAGAAAGAATAAAGAAATAAATAATAAAATTTTAGCCAGAGGCAAGAGATTGAAAAAAAAATTAATAAAGTAAATGGGAAGTAGGATGACCATTAACACTGGCTTTCACACAGGACTCTTCATATAACTGGCAAAATATAAAATGGCTTCAAGATGAAAAAATCAAAGCACCATTGCTCAGCTGCACCAATTTTTTTTTTTTTTTTTTTTTTTGAGATGGAGTCTCGCTCTATCGCCCAGGCTAGAGTGCAGTGGCACGATTTCAGCTCACTGCAACCTCCACCTCCCGGGTTGAAACTATCCTCCTGTCTCAGCCTCCCGAGTAGCTGGGATTACAGGCATGAGCCATTGTGTCCGGGCTAATTTAAACTTTTATCTAAACTCTTTAGTGTTTTTGCTGTGAAATTGCCAGATTCAAAAAGTTAGTAAAGAAAACTGGAGAATGAGAACTACAGAAAAGTAGGAAAGTGTTTGCTCTATGCAAACCAGAAGAAAAAACATGTAAATTATTTCAAGCAGATCTTTGGGAACATGCTCAACCTATACTGTTCAGCAATAAATTGCAGAAAAATGGTGACATGAAAGACAATTCTAAAAAATGCAAACACTGGCCGGGCGCGGTGGCTCACGCTTGTAATCCCAGCACTTTGGGAGGCCGAGGCGGGCGGATCATGAGGTCAGGAGATCGAGACCACGGTGAAACCCCGTCTCTACTAAAAATACAAAAAATTAGCTGGGCGTGGTGGCGGGCGCCTGTAGTCCCAGCTACTCGGAGAGGCTGAGGCAGGAGAATGGCGTGAACCTGAGAGGCGGAGCTTGCAGTGAGCCGAGACTGCGCCACTGCACTCTAGCCTGGGCGACAGAGCGAGACTCTGTCTCAAAAAAAAAAAAAAAAAAAAAAAAAGCAAACATTGTCATTTAGAGCCGGACAATGTTGACCATTATCTGAGACCCATGCTCATGGAAAAGGGCAACGGTGACAAGTCCCCCACCCATTTGTTTGTTTTCTGAAATGCCCCCACGCTTTTGTGTTCCAGTAAAGTGCCAACCCTAATCACCAAGAACAGTCCTGCCCCACATGCTTAGATAAGACTTGCTGTCCACTCCTTCTCCTAATGCTGTGGGCCTCGTGGATTACTCTCCGGGCTACCTGCCTTTAGAAAACTCAGACCCCTTGTCCACATTGAGGCATTCCTCATTAATGAGTGACTCCATCTTGCAACAGCCTAAATAAAATCTTCTCCTTAATTGTCCAGTGCATTTTGTCTTTCACAATCATGTAATACAATAAATCCTTTATTATGAACATAAAGAAAGGGGTGTACAGTTTTTCTTACTAGACAATCTGTTCTTTCTGTCTCCACAAAGAAAATATTGAAAAAATATTTTTAAAATGTCAGTTTGGAGGGATGCCAAATATTCACCAGCTGAGGGTAACCACAGCTGGAATTGCCCTGACCAGCTATCTCAGATAAGGACTGTGCCACAGGCTTCTTTGAATGAAAATTCATCCCCTTGTGGTGACAAATCAAGGAAGTTTTTCTCTTATTTTTTTTAAAGCAAAACCTCTCCAAGTGCATGACAGTTTTACATTTCTATAGAAACCGTCCTTAATCCAATGACCAAGGCTGGTTCCTCTCCTCTCCCAGAGCTCCTCAGATGCCAAACATCTAGCTTTGTTCAGTTTTTTTGGATATTAAGTGGAAATGTGCATGTATAGAACTAGTTTTATGCCAGGTGATCAGCTTTTTCATATCATTAATACATCTGATTTCTGATTTATTTTAATATAGTGACCACTCTATGTGTGTCACTATGCTTCAAGCCATTATAATAAATCATGGATGGTAAATAAGATGGAAATACTCTGAGATGATCACAATTGAATAACACATTGATCTTTCTCAGCAGAAACACTGTGGAGAACGCACTCTTCAGTCTGTTAATGGGGCACATCACTGAATTGTCTGATACTTACATGTAGCTGTTCCATTCCTGGATTATTCCATAATCTGCTGGGCAGCCTCAGGAGCTCAACCTCAGGAATTCCCAGAATCATTTTTATTTCCCCCATGCTGAACCACTGGGGTTTGGGGAGTACAAAATGTAGCAATATTGCACAGGCATGGTCAACTGTTCTGTTACCTGTCCAAAAGGAATCCAATTGCGCCCTGGGCTGGGGCAAAGGGATTTAGAGGTTGAGCTTTATCAAAGAAGCAGCTGAATCTAGAAAATCAGGGCCAAGAATAAAAGTGTGATTCATCCTGGAAACTGCCCAGGGTCCTCCCTCTTAGCGGGTACAGGATACAGCTTCAGGCTTGTCTAACAACACCTGTTCCAATGGTCAGAGTAGACAGCACACTGACTGCCACAGTCCTATGGTCTGAAGTTTCCATTTTGCTGGTACTATGGGACAGGAGAGCCAACTCCCTTAGCATCTAGTTAACATGTGCTTACCACAGAATGTTTGTGCTGTTGCATAGCAGAGGGAAAAAGCAGACTTTGCCCAATGTCTCACCTATGAGTGCTATGAATGAGAGGTTGCTTGGTGTAGCAGGGAGATATCTGATCTGAGAGAGTTGAGCTCTGATCTTCAGCTGTCAATTTGGGGTTGTGTATTAGTCCGTTTTCATGCTGCTGATAAAGACATACCCGAGACTGAGCAACTTACAAAAGAAAGGTTTAATTGGACTTACAGTTTCATATGGCTGGGGAAACCTCACAATCATGGCGGAAGGAAAGGAGGAACAAGTCACATCTTATGTGGATGGTGGCAGGCAAAAAATCGAGAGCTTGTACAGGGAAATGCTGCTTTTTAAAACCATCAGATCTTGTGAGACTTATTCACTATCAAAGAAACAGCTGAATCTGGAAAATCAGGGCCAAGAATAAAAGTGTGATTCATCTCGTGAGACTTATTCACTATCAGGAGAACAGCTTGCCCCCATCTATCTTATCCCCATCTTGTCCCCACTATCAGGAAATACTTGCCCCCATGATTCAATTACCTCCCACCAGGTCCCTTCCACAACATGTGGGAATTCAAGATGAGGTTTGGATGGGGACACAGCCAAACCATATCAGATTGGGAGACTTTGGACAAGTCATCCCTTTCCTTCCACCTGTTTCTCTTCATCTATAAAATAAAAGAACTGGATCAAATGAGCTAGGAAGCCCTTTCTAAACCTAGCTCTTTTTTTTTTTTTTTTTTTTTTTGACAGAGACTCGCTCTGTCGCCCAGGCTGGAATGCAATGGTGTGATCTCGGTTCACTGCCAACCTCCACCTCCTGGGTTCAAGCGATTCTCCTGCCTCAGCCTCCTGACTACCTGGGACTACAGGCGTGCACCACCATGCCTGGATAATTTTTGTATTTTTAGTAGAGACGGCATTTCACCATGTTGGTCAGGCTGGTCTTGAACTCCTGACCACTGGTGATCCACCTGCCACGGCCTCCCAAAGTTCCGGGATCACAGGCGTGAGCCACCATGCGCCCCAGCCTAAATCTAGCTTTTGCTCATCAATCTCTTTGAAAATGATGTAAAATTTTAGTTGATAGTGAACTAACAGCATTCTTTCTTTTTTCTTTTTTCATGGACAGGGTCTGTCTGGCTATGTTGTCCAGGCTGGCCTCCAACTCCTGAGCTCAAGCCATCCTCCTGCCTCAGCCTTCTGAGTAGCTGAGACTACAGGTACAAGAGTTATTTCTGATATTAGGATTAATATTAGGCCTGGATGAAACTGTTTATCATTCTTCCACAACATATATATTGAGCATCTACTAGGCACTTGATAAAACAATGAGGAAAATAAAGATTCCTACCCCACATGGAACTTACCTTCTAGCAGAAAAATGCAGACCCTAAACAATAAACACCATAAAAACAAGCTTATATAATAGGCAACAAATTACTTATTTGGATAATTTCAGCAAAAGTGCCTAGCCAAGTGGAAACCCCAAACCAGCCTACTATGGAAACTGATTTGAATGCTTTGAATATTTTCATTGCTTTCTTTAACCAACTAACTCGATTGCCCAGCTGTGGGAAGAGGATAGGGCTGGCCAAGAAGCTTGGATTTTTGCCTTAATTGAGAGTTTAGTTTAAGTAAATAACCAATTCAAGCTGGATTAAGCAAAAAGGGGAATTTATGCTAAGAATCCAAAACTGAAAGCTGGACTCAGGACAGAGACTAGGTTACCAGGGGTGCACACTTGTAGAAGGCACAACAGGTTTGTACAAGGGTAGGCCGACACCCAAGGGGAAGACATCAGTTCAGTGTTTAGGGGCCCCACCAGCCTGGTGGGCCCTCCACAAGGGGCTGAAAGCAGCCCTGGACACCTCCAGGGGCCTGGGTGTCTTTCTTCTCCCCAGGCCAGGAGTCCTTCCACCATATCACACCAGGGACATTCAAGCAGGTGATACTCCACATTAAGTATTTATTATTATTATTATTATTGAGACAGAGTCTCGCTCTGTCACCCAGGCTGGAGTGCAGTGGCACGATCTCCGCTCACTGCAACCTATGCCTCCCAGGTTCAAGCAATTCTCCTGTCTCGGCCTCCCAAGTAGCTGAGATTACTGGCGTGCGCCACCATGCCTGGCTAATTTTTTGTATTTTTAGTAGAGATGGGGTTTCACCATATTGGTCAGGCTGGTCTCAAACTCCTGACCTCAAGTGATCCACCCACATTGGCCTCCCAAAGTGCTGGGATTGCAGACATAAGCCACCAAACCCAGCCATTTCACTATTTTTAAAAAGTTAGAGCTGTTACTATTTGGTGTTATAAATGAACATTAATTTGACTTTGCCATTTTTCTCTTCATATTTGGGCGTCAAAAAATTTTATTTCCAGGATTCAAACTTTTTTTTTTTGAAGTAGGGTCTCACTGTGTCACCTAGGCTGAAATGCAGTGGCATGACCATGCTCACTGCAGCCTCGACTTCCTGGGTTCAGGCAATCCTCCCTCCTCAGCCACCCAAGAAGCTGGGACCATAGGTACATGCCACCATGCCTGGCTTATTTTAAATTTTTTTATAGAGATAGGGGGGTCTTGGCCAGGTGCAGTGGCTCACGCCTGTAATCCCAGCACTTTGGGAGGCCGAGACGAGCAGATCACGAGGTCAGGAGATTGAGACCATCCTAGCTAGCACGGTGAAACCCCGTCTGTACTAAAAATACAAAAAAAATTAGCCGGGCATGGTGGTGGGTGCCTGTAATCCCAGCTACTCGGGAGGCTGAGGCAGGAGAATGGCGTGAACCTGGAAGGCAGAGGTTGCAGTGAGCCGAGATCGCGCCACTGCACTCCAGCCTGGGCGACAGAGCAACTCTGTCTCAAAAAAAAAAAAAAAAAAGAGAGAGAGAGATGGAGGCGGGGGGGTCTCACTACATTGCCCAGGCTGGTCTTGAACTCCTGGGCTCAAGCCATCCTCCTGCCTTGGCTTCGCAGAGTGCTGGGATTACAGGCATGAGCCACTGCGCCCAGCCTCAACCATTTTTGAGAGCCCTGGAACTCATACAGGCTCCCGTCCCAGTGTGGCTCGCTGCTCTGAACCTGCCTCTCTCCCGGAGCCCGGAGCTCAGCACACCTGAAACCTTCAGCCAACCCATTCTGATTGTTTCCTGCACCGAAGGCCTCAGCTGAAATCCATCTCACCGTGGTCTCTGATGGTCAGATTTGATAAAGGGGCCACGTAGGAACCTGAGCCGCCTGGGGGATGGTTGTGAATCTCAAAGCAGACACACATTCTCCATTAGCGGCCCTCCAAGGAGCCCAATTTCAGCAGAATCATTAAAAGTTGATGATTCTGCAAATGTCTTTTTGTCTGCTATGGGGTGATGGAAGCAGGGAAGTGTAGTTTTCCTCTGAAATGATGAAGCACTAGGCAAAGAAAGGCAGTAAGACAATTCCATACTTAACCTTAGAGTGACCATGAAATTCAACACTGAAGACTTTTAAGAGAGATTCAGGAGGAGAGGAGAGCTCGGGTAACCACTGAAATGCTTAAAGGTCAGGAGCTGGGGAAAAAAACATCAAGGACTGCATTCAAAATAAATCAGAAGGCTGGGCGTGGTGGCTCACGCCTGTAATCCCAGCACTTTGGGAGGACGAGGCAGGCGGATCATGAGGTCAAGAGATGGAGACCATCCTGGCCAACATGGTGGAGCCCCGTCTCTACTTAAAAAATACAAAAATTAGCTGGGCGTGGTGGCGCATGCCTGTAATCCCAGCTACTTGGGAGGCTGAGGCAGGAGAATCACTCGAACCAGGGAGTTGGAGGTTGCAGTGAGCTGAGATCGTGCCACTGTACTCCAGCCTGGTGACAGAGTGAGACTCCATCTCACACACACACACACACACACACACACACACAAATCAGAGTGCAGAAGACCAGGGCTTAGCATTATTTTTTTTTCCCCCCAAGAATTGAACCAGTCTCACTGTTTAGGCTTTGAGAGTTGCTTTGAGACATTGAACAACATCACCATGTGTGAGGGCATCCTCCTCATCCAGCCCCGACTGGGCTGGGGTCCAGCGTCTCCTCTCAGAAGGCCCTCAGCACCCCCTTGGGGAGAACTGCAGGCTGCAGAACTGCGAAGGGCCCTAGATACACAGATAAGTGAGCAACCCGACTGAGGGGCTGCAAGCCCCTTGTAGTCAGAACTCGTGCTCAAGCTGAGCTGGAGCTCCTGTTTCCTGATTCCCACCTGAGCTTTGCACTGACCACCCAAAACATACATGTAAGTTGATTCATTTGGGAAAACTAGAGGCTGGGCACGGTGGCTCATGCCTGTAACCCCAGCACTTTGGAAGGCTGAGCTGGGAGGATCTCTTGAGACCAGACTGGGCAACACGGTGAGAACCGTCTCTACAAAAAAGTTTAAGAAATTAGCCAGGTGTAGTGGCAGGCACCTATGGTCTCAGCTATTCAGGAGGCTGAGGAAGGATTGCTTGAGCCCAGGAGGTGGAGGCTGCAGTGAGCCATGTTTGCACCACAGCACTCCAGGCTGGGTGATAGAGCAAGACCTTGTCTCAAAGAAAAAAAAACAAAAACAAAAACAAAAGAAAAGAAAAACCATAAGTCCTTTCTTTCTTTCCTTCTTTTCTTTCTTTCTTTTTTTGATGGGGTCATGCTCTGTCTCCCAGGCTGGAGTGCAGTGATGCAATCACAGTATCGCAGCCTTGAACACCTGGGTTCAAGCCATCCTCCCGCCTTAGTCTACCTGAGTAGCTGGGACAACAGATATGCACCACCATGCCCAGCTAACTTTTTTTTTTTTTTTTTTTTTTAGAGATGGGGGTCTCACTGTGTTGCCCAGGCTCGTCTCTAACTCCTAATCTCAAACAATCCTCCTTCCCTGGCCTCCCAAAAGTGCTGGAACTACAGGATGAGCCACCTCACCCAACCTAGAAGTCATTTCTAAATTCTGAATAATATTTCTACAATTAATTAATTTGCTAACACAAATACTAGCTTAGAAACATAGTACTTAAAGTTGGCTGTTTTTCTTTTCCATAAAAGTACAGTTTATGCTCAGTGGGTTTTGCTTGTTGACCTACTTCTCTCTGATTATTGTCACAGACCCACAGTTGATTAATGTCACCACCAGATCTGGGAAAAATGGCTTATGGGCAGTTTCACATTCACAAAATCTTCTTGCTATTATTAAACAGAAAAAAAACGCCTGTGAGCTCAAAGAAGGTAGGCTGTTCATGAGGTTGGAGGCATTTTGCAATGGGTAAGTCATAACCATATTGTGTCCGGAATTGGTGGGTTCTTGGTCTCACTGACTTCAAGAACGAAGCCGTGGACCCTCGCGGTGAGTGTTACAGCTCTTAAGGTGGCGCGTCTGGAGTTTGTTCCTTCTGATGTTCGGATGTGTTCAGAGTTTCTTCCTTCTGGTGGGTTCGTGATCTCGCTGGCTCAGGAGTGAAGCTGCAGACCTTCTTGGTGAGTGTTACAGCTCTTAAGGCGGCATGTCTGGAGTTGTTCGTTCCTCCCGGTGGGCTCGTGGTCTCGCTGGCTTCAGGAGTGAAACTGCAAACCTTCACCATGAGTGTTACAGCTCATAAAAGCTGTGTGGACCCAAAGAGTGAGCAGTAGCAAGATTTATTGCAAAGAGCGAAAGAACAAAGCTTCCACAGTGTGGAAAGGGACCGGAGCGGTTGCCAATGCTGGCTGGGGCAGCCTGCTTTTATTCTTATCTGGCCCCACCCACGTCCTGCTGATTGGTAGAGCCGAGTGGTCTGTTCTGACAGGGCGCTGATTGGTGCGTTTACCATCCCTGAGCTAGACGTAAAGGTTCTCCAAGGCCCCACCAGAGCAGCTAGATACAGAGTGTCGATTGGTGCATTCACAGACCCTGAGCTAGACACAGGGTGCTGATTGGTTTGTCTGCAAACCTTGAACTAGATAGAGTGCCGATTGGTGTATTTACAATCCTTGAGCTAGACAAAAAGGTTCTCCAAGGCCCTACCAGAGCAGCTAGATACAGAGTGTCGATTGGTGCATTCATAGACCCTGAGCTAGACACAGGGTGCTGATTGGCGTGTTTACAATCCCTGAGCTAGACATAAAGGTTCTCCACATCTCCACCAGACTCAGGAGCCCAGCTGGCTTCACCCAGTGGATGCTGCACCAGGGCTGCAGGTGGAGCTGTCTGCCAGTCCTGCGCCATGCGCTCACACTCCTTAGCTCTTAGGTGGTGGATGGGACTGGGCGCTGTGGAGCAGGGGGTGGCGCTCATTGGGGAGCCTCCGGCCACACAGGAGCCCATGGAGTGGGTGGGAGGCTCAGTCATGGCAGGCTGCAGTCCCGAGCCCTGCCCCGCCGGAAGGCAGCTAAGGTCTGGTGAGAAATCGAGTGCAGTGCCGGTGGGTCGGCACTGCTGGGCGACCCAGTACACCCTCCGCAGCTGCTGGCCTGGGTGCTAAGCCCCTCATTGCCCGGGGCCGGCAGGGCCAGCTGGCTGCTCTGAGTTGGGGGGCCCGCCAAGCCCACGCCCACCCGGAACTCCAGCCGGCCTGCAATCACCGAGGGCAGCCCCGGTTCCCGCTTGCGCCTCTCCCTCCACACCTCCCTCCAAGCTGAGGGAGTCAGCTCCCGCCTTGGCCAGCCCAGAAAGGGGCTCCCACAGTGCAGCGGTGGGCTGAAGGGCTCCTCAAGTGCCGCGAAAGTGGGAGCCCAGGCAGAGGAGGTGCTGAGAGTGAGCGAGGGCTGTGAGGACTGCCAGCACGCTGTCACCTCTCAATATGAAATGTTTGCTTCCTCTGTTTCTCTTCAGCTCTTTCCCTGGGCAGTTCTGACTGTGTGAGCCTCTCCTCCTAGGTGAGCCATGCTAATTATCCTCCCCTGAGAGGAGAAGCTCTAGGGGTCAGGAATGTCTCAGCTTGACATGGGAGGTGTCAGAATAAAGCTGTTCTTGTCCTTCCCCATGCCCTGAGCATGTGGCAGCATGCCCTCCTCTCTTTTATGGAGTGAAAGGGCTGCATGTGTGGTGACAAGGACACCTTGGGAACAGGAGGCTTCGGTTCCACTCTCTTTTCACCACAGACCCACCAGGTCACCTTGGCAACCCCCTTAGCTTGCATTACTGTTAACTCTGCAGAAGCTGGAAGTGGAGCTGAAGAGGTTCCTATTTCACACTCCAGCTGGCTCAGTGGGGGCAGGGGCGGGGGTGGGACTGGGAGTGGGAGGGAAAACCTGGGGGTTGATAGCTTCCCATGGTGGGAAACAACACCCCTGACAGGAATCTACCCCATTGGAAAACACCTGTGTTCCAGCCCTTCCGTGAAGTCTGACTGCCCTTTCCTCCCTCATATATATATATATATATATATATACATACATATACATACACATATATATATATACACATATATATATACCTCATATATATATATACACATATATATATACCTCATATATATATACACATATATATATACCTCATATATATATACACACATATATATATACCTCATATATATATATACACACACATATATATATATATTTTTTTTTTTTAAAGACAAGAGGGTTTTTTGTTTTTTTTTTTTTTGAGACGGAGTCTTGCTCTGTCGCCCAGGCTGGAGTGCAGTGGTGCGACCTTGGCTCACTGCAAGCTCCACCTCCCGGGTTCACGCCATTGTCCTGCTTCAGCCTCCGGAGTAGCTGGGACTACAGGTGCCCGCCACTGCACCCGGCTAATTTTTTGTAATTTTAGTAGAGACAGGGTTTCACCATGGTCTCGATCTCCTGACCTCATGATCCACCCGCCTCGGCCTCCCAAAGTGCTGGGATTACAGATGTGAGCCACTGCGCCTGGCAAGACAAGAGGGTTGTTCTGTCGCCCAGGCTGGACTGCAGTGGTGCAGTCTCAGCTCACTGCAGCCTCTGCTTCCCAGGTTCACGCAATTCTCCTGCCTCAGCCTCCCGAGTAGCTGGGACTACAGGCGTGCACCACCACGCCTGGCTAATTTTTGTATTTTTAGTAGAGATGGAGTTTTACCGTGTTGGCCAGACTGGTCTCGAACTCCTGACCTCAAGTGATCCACCCACCTCGGCCTCCCAAAGTGCCAGGATTACAGGCGTGAGCCACCACGCTCAGCACCCTCCTACTATTTCTCCGAGTATAGGAGAAACTGAGGGGACCGAGACTACAGGGAGAAGGGAGGGTGACTCCGGATAGCGGAACTTCAGTGACTTAAAAGCTGTAACTCCCATCTCCCTAAAATGCATAAAACTAAACCGTAACCCAACTGCCTCAGAACCACTTATTCAAGGCTTCTTGGGTTCATTTTTCCTCCAGGCTGTGGTCATTCATATTGGCTCGGAATAAACCTCTTTAAAATATTTTACAGGATTTGGTTTTTCTCTTAACATGGGAGATAGTATCAGATCCCACAGGTTGAGGGCTCAGTCCCCAAAACTGCCCCCTCACCTTCAGACCCCAGTTGCAAGTCCGAGCATCTGGAACTCCTGACCAACTGGCTTCAAGTTGGGGTTCCTACAACCCTGTCTTTGAGTTCAATTAATTTAATAGAGTGGCTCACAGAACTCAGGGAAACACTTACGTTTACTGGTTTATTATAAAGGATATTACAAAGGATACAGATGAAGAGATGTGTAGTACGAGGTTTAAGGGAAGGGGCATGGAGCTTCCATGCCCTCTCCAGGGCACCACCCTCCAGGAACCTTCATGTGTTCAACTTTCTGGAAACTCTCTGAACCCTGTCCTCTTGGGTTTTTATGGAGGCTTCATTACATAGGCATGATTGATTAAACCATTAGCCATTGATGATCAACTTAACCTTCAGCCCCTCTCCCCTTCCTGGAGGGCAGGGGTAGGGCTGAAAGTCCCAACTCTCTAATCTTGCCTTGGTCTTTCCAGTGACCAGCCCCATCCCTAATGTTGAGCTGTCAGTCATCATTAACACACAGAAAGATAGCACTCTGGAGATTTCAAGGGTTTTAGGAGTTACATGCCAGAAAATGGTAGGAAGACCAAATATATATTTCACAATATCAGAGGGTAAACAGTAAAAGTGACTAATGTGATGTCAGTGACTCGGGTCAAAAGCTAAACTGCTGCAACCAATAGGCCTTAACATGTGATAGTTCAAGGCAGACACTTTCTTTCTCTCACTAATATAGTCCAATGCAGGAGTTCTAGGTCAGTGGGACTCTGCTCCACACAGTCACTCAGGGGCCCAGGCTCCTGGTAGCCCTGCCATCTCTCCTACTTGGCATCCAGAGGGGCTCTGATTGGTACCATCCCAGCTAGAAGGAAGGAGGCAAAGAGCATGGAGAAGACCACATGAGGGGCTTTACATGCCAGGCCTGGAATAGGGACCTATCTTTCTTTTCTACTTCCACTGGCAAGCATTTGATCTCATGGCCACTCCAGACTACAAGGGAAGCTGGAAAATAGACTCCAGCCTTGAGTCCAGGTAGAAACAACGGCCAGTTTTTGTTGGACAGCCAGCAGTCTCTGCCCCGATGGCCTTATCAAAATGGAAACATTTGAAAGGAAAACTATAGCTCAGAGTCCAGTTTAACTCCCACATGTCCAGGACCTCTCAGACTTCCCAAAGCTGCCGGTAGAGGGCCAGACTTTCACTCTGAGGACTGTCCCCTCTCCCAGCTTCCACGGATTCTGGAGCAGAGAATCGGAAGCCCTAGGACCACATTTGAGGTTTATTCTTTGGATCAAGTATGAGCATCTGTGGCTCTATTTTTAAAGCCAAGTACTTCTTCTTCTGGACGGGTATTGGGGTAAATTGTGCTAGATATCCAGTTAAAGAAAGTACACTCAAGAAACAGCTTTCCAGCCAGGCTTGGTGGCTTGCACCTGTAATCCTAGCACTTTGGGAGGCTGAGATGGGAGGATAGCTTGAAGCTGCGAGTTTGTGACCAGCCTGGGCAACATAGTAAGACCTCGTCTTTACAAGAAATAAAAGTATTAGCCAGGCATGGTGGCACACACCTGTAGTCCCAGCTACTGAGGAAGCTGAAGCAGGATGATCCCTTGAGCCCAGAAATTTGGGGCTGCAGTGAGCTAGGATTACACCACAGCATGCCAGCAGAAAAAAAAATTTTTTCTATTAATAATGTTAATTTTTTTTTACCGTTGTTATGGAAGATAAAGCCCAGCCTGACATATGCTCTTTCAAAGGAAGTTCTCAGGAATATCCTGTATATGGCACCAGACCTCAGACAATTCAGGTAGACAAAAACCCTCATGTGTATCACAGCTACATAATGCTAGAACAAAATATTGAATATTCAAGCTCAGAGTATTTTTTAGAGGGTTTCTGCTTTTCCCTTATTTACAGGTTTGGCTTTTTCCTGATGTTCTGTCGGTGACTGGAAATTGTATTAGTCCCTTCTCATGCTACTATAAGGACATACCTGAGACTGGGTAAATTATAAAGGACAGAGGTTTAATTGACTCACAGTTCTGCATGGCTGTGGAGGCCTCAGGAAACTTACAATCATGGTGGAAGGGGACACAAACACGTCCTTCTTCACATGGCAGCAGGAAGGAGAAGTGCTGAGTGAAGGAGAAAAAAGCCCCTTATAAAACCATCAGATCTCCTGAGAACAAACTCAGTATCACAAGAACAGCATGGAGAAGCCACCCCCATGATTCATTTACCTCCATCATATCCCTCCCATGACATGTGGGGATTATAGGATTACAATTCAAGATGAGATTTGGGTGGGGACACAGCCAAACTATATCAGAGATCAATTTTTAGTGTTGGAATTTTGGTGACATAGCAGAAGAATGACACCTTTGGACAAGTCTGGGGTTACATCTAGATGTTATTTCCAAATTGCACATTATTTAGGGGACTTGTGACCCCTAATATTTTGGCTTAAGATATGGTTAAGAAGTGGCTCAATTTATAGTACTATGCACCTGGCTTCTATCATAAAACTCCATTAAAACCATAGTCTTGACGATTTTCAACGAGTCAGTCTCCATATATCAGGAGATGGATTGCCCAGGTTGTGGGATGTCTGAGTTTTGAAAACTAAAAGTAAAATTCTAAGTCCCCAGCCATCTGAAAGGATCCTTCCTCTCAGCCAAGGGCATTCCAGAGTTAACCTGAAAAACTAGTTCAGGCCATGATGGAAAGGAGGGGTCAGATATACCTCATTATACCCTCCTCCCATATGAAGTTCAGACACAGCTGACCAGCATTAACATTAAAATAGATCCTAAGACTGACAAAACAGACCTTTTGTAGCAATAAGAGATATCGAATTCCAGCCTAACTCTAGTATAGCATCACATGACAGGTAAGAGGCCCTGAAAGAAATTGAAGTATTTTACCCCCAAATTATGTTTCTTTGCCATATCTTGAAATAATCCTGCAAAGCTGTCTCTTGTGGGGAAAATCTACATTCTGAAGAGAATCCTCTTTCTTTTGCAGGCCTCTTTCTTGATCCGGGAGAGAATCAACTCTGATAAGAAACACCTACAATCTATTCTCTCTGAAGCCTGCTACCTGGAGGCTTATTTTGTGTAATGGGAACCTCAGTTCTCATTTAAGAGGAACCATTAAGGGGTCTCCACAACCCCTTATCTTAACCCAGACATTCCCTTCTATTGATTCTAGATATTTAGACAATAACTTAACCTCTTTCTACCAATTGCCAATCAGAAAGTCTTTGAATCCACCTGTAACCTGAAAGCCCCACCTTGCTTTGAGTTGTCCTGCCTTTCCAGACCAAATCAGTGTACATCCTACATGCATTGATTGATGTCGTATGTTTTCCTAAAATGTTTAAAACCAAGCTGTAGCCCAACCACCTTGGGCACATGTCCTCAGGATCTCCTGAGGGCTGTGTCACAGGCCATGGTCACTCATATTAAGGGAGGAGACCACCTTTCGTATGGTCTTATGCCCAATTTCTGCCTCCAAAGAAAGAAGTAAAAACTAAAATGCAGGAATGAAATCCACAAGCAGACAGCCAGGCGCCACACCCTGGGCCTGGTAGTTAAAGATCGACCCCTGATCTAATCGGTTATGTTATCTATAGATTACAGACATTGTATAGAAAAGCACTGTAAAAATCCCTGTCCTGTTCTGTTCTGATTACCAGTGCATGCAGCCCCCAGTCATGTACCCCCTGCTTGCTCAATTGATCATGACCCTCTCACGCGGACCCCCTTAAAGTTGTGAGCCCTTAAAAGGGACAGGAATTGCTCACTCAGAGAGCTCAGTTGTTGGAGACATCAGTCTTGCTGAAGCTCCCAGCCAAATAAAGCCCTTCCTTCTTTAACTCGGTGTCTGAGGGGTTTTGTCTGTGGCTTGTCCTGCTACAATATTTGGCTCAGAATAAATCTGCAAATATTTTACAGACTTTGACTCTTTTTGTTAACACTTTATTTCTCTACTTTTTCCTTGTTAGGCCATTTTGTGGTTTTTTTTTTTGGTGTACTTCACACCCATGGTGACCGGGATAGGCAAGAATTACGGAAAATCAGTTCCAACTAGAGGTGTTGCTCATCAGTGGTGAAATATGAGGACAAGGAGGCTGGTTCTAATGCTTAAATCACATCCTCGCACTGTCCTCTGCACCTGGAGCCTGCTCTAACTTGTGAGTTGCAGTTGTGGTCAGAGCAGGTGTTTTAGGTAAAGGAGTGAGTTTGCTCTGCCTGATCAGATACTCTCCTGCCCTTTTCTCTGTTGAAAAACGCTTTGGAGACCTCATGGGGGAGGTAAAAACACTCAGGTGTAAAAGATTTCTAAGGTTTGCTAAATAAGCCTTCTCAGAGCCAACTGCTTTTAATCTCTAATGCCTTAAGCAGAAGGAGTCAACCTCTATTCTGGAAGCTGGGGCCTGTAAGTACCAAACTCCCTCAGGTAAGGGTATAATTCCTGAGTAGGTTGTTCCTTAAATGCATGAAAATGGATCTTAAGGATGGCAGCTTTTTTGCCTATGCCTGAGGTGGGTCTCAGCCACAATTAATCCAGCACAAATGCAAATTGCAGAAAGCTCTTGACATCTGTAGGCATGTTTCTCTATTTATACAATTTTTTTTGAGGAAGAAGCTTGGGATATAACATCTTACATGGTGCAGTTTGCATGTACAAGGCTAGATAAAAAAGGCCTCAGCTGTTAAGCAAACAGAAACAGTTGGTCTTATTTATTCTCCTTCCCTTTTCTTTTGTTCACCTTAGAGAGGCCACTTAGAGCTTGTCTATACATGTCTTAAGTGAGTGTATTAAGGCAAAGGTATGGGTAGAAAGAAAAGGAGAACGTGAGCAAAGTGATGAAAAACCAATAGGAAAATTTTGTGGGGAAGTTTTAATGATTGTCACTACAAGAAAATCACCTGTAAAACTCTAACTTTTAAAACTGTAACTCTTTTTCCCATAAACAGTTAACTAAATGTTAACTCCATTTTGGCTGGGTGTGGTGGCTTGTGCCTGTAATCCCAGCACTTTAGAAGGCCAAGGTGGGAAGATCCTTTGAGCTCAGGAGTTTGAGACCAGCCTGGGCAACATAGTGAGATCTCGTCTCTACAAAAACTTTAAAAAAAAACAAAGTTAACTCCATTTAACAATGTTTATGCAAATTCCATTTAGGATAGCATCTAAAATAATAAAATACTTTGGAATAAGCTTAACAAAAGAAGTATAAGATTTGTATGCTAGAAACTACAAAATGTTGTTGAAAGAAATTAAAATAGACCTAAATAAGTGAAAGACATACATATGATCATAGATTATGAGAGTTAATATTATTAAAATGGCAATACTGTTCAAAGTGATCTACAGATTCAGTGCAATTCCTGTCAAAATCCTATCTGGCTTTTTTTTTTTTTTAATGGAAATTGACAAGCTGATCTCAAATTCCTGTGCTGTGAGAAAATAAATTTCTTGTGTTTGAGCTGTGGTATTTTGTTTTGGCAGCCTGAGCAAATGAGTAGAGACATATCTAGAATATGTAAAGAACTATTACAGCTCAATAATAAAATGAAAACCCATTTTAAAAATGGGTAAAGGATCTGAATAGACAGAGCTCCAAAGAAGATCTACCAATGACTAATAAACACTTGAAAAGATGCTCAACAATATTAGCTATTAAGAAAGCCATAATGGGGTACCACTTCACATTGACTATGATGGCTATAATCAAAAAGATAATAATGACCAGGCACCGTGGCTCACGTCTATAATCCCAGCACTTTGGGGGGCTGAGGCAGGAGGATTGCTTGAGCCCGAGTGTTCAAGACCAGCCTGGACAACATATGGAGACCTTGTCTCTACAAAAAAGTTATTTATTTATAGACAAAGTCTAGCTCTTTTGCCCAGGCTGGAGTGCAGTGGCATCATCTCAGCTCATTGCAACCTCTGCCTCCTGGGCTCAAGTGAATCTCCTGCCTCAGCCTCCTAAGTAGCTGGAACTACAGGCGTGCACTACCACACCTGGCTAATTTTTGTATTTTTGGTAGAGATGAGGTTTCACCATGTTAGCCAGGCTGGTCTCGAACACCTGACCTCAAGTGATCCCGCATGCCTTGGTCTCCCAAAGTGCTAGTATTACAGGCGTGAGCCAGCACACCTGACCTCTACAAAAAATTTAAAAATTAGATGGGTGTAATGGTGTGTGTCTATAGTCCTAGCTACTTGAGAGGCTGAGTCAGGAGTATCGTTCCAGCCCAGGAGGTCGAGGCTACAGTGAGCCATGATCGTGCCACTGCACTCCAGCCTGGGTGACCAAAAAAAAAAAAAAAAAGGCAATAACAAATTTTAGTAAGGATATGGAGAAATTGGAAGCTTCATATATTGCTGGTAGAGATGTAAAATAATGCAACCACTGTGGAGAACAGTGTGGTAGGTAGGTCTTCAAAAAGTCAAACATAGAGTTTCTATTTGACCTAACAATTCCACCCCTAGGTATATACCTTAGAGAAGTGAAAACATATGTTCCCAAAAAATCTTGTACATGAATGTTCATAGCAGTATTATGCATAATAGCCACAAAATGGGAACAATCTGATAGAGTTTGAATATGTGTCCCTGCCAATTCTTATGTTGCACTGTAATCCCCCGTGTTGAAGATACAACCTGGTAAGAGGTGATTGGATCATGGGGGTGGAATTCTCATGAATGGTTTAGCACCATCCTCTTGGTGCTGTCCTCATGATAGTGAGTGAGTTCTTACAAGATCTGGTCATTTAAAAGTTTGTGGCATCTCCCCCCACACTCTCTTTGTTGCTCATGGTTTCACGATATGACACACCTGCTCCCTCTGTGCCTTCCATCACGAGTAAAACCTTCCTGAGGCCTCCGCAGAAGCCAAGAAGATGCCAGTACCATGCTTGTACAGCTTGCAGAACTGTGAGCCAATTAAACCTCTTCGCTTTATAAATTACATAGTCTCAGGTATCTCTTTATAGCAATGCAAGAATGGCCAACTACACCATCCAAATGCCCATCAACTGATGAATGGACAAACAAAATATGACATATACATACAATGGAATATTATTCAGCCACAAAAGGAATAGAATACTACATGCTACAACATTGATAAACCTTGAAAACTTTAAACTAAGTGAAAGAAGTCAGACAGAAAAGGCAACATATTGTATGATTTCATTTATATGAAATGTCCAGAATGGACAAATCTATAGAAAGCAGAATGGAGGTTGCCAAAGGCTGGGCCAATGGGGAATAGGAGTGACTATTAATGGGTAGAGTTTCTTTTAGCATATTTGATGAAAATGTTCTGGAATTAGATAGGGGTGATGGTTGTACAACTTTGTGAATATACTAAAAACCACTGGGTTGTATAGTTTAAAAGGGTGAATTTTATGATTGTGAGTTGTCTCTCAGTAAAGCTCTTATTTTTTTAAGTCTTCAAAAAAGTGTACACAAACATAAAATTAACAGTATTTTCTTTTCTTTCTTTCTTTTTTTTTTTTTTTTTTTTTGAGACAGAGTCACCCTCTGTTACCTAGGCTGGAGTGCAGTGGCGTGATCTCGGCTCACTGCAACCTCCACCTCCCAGGTTCAAGCAATTCTCCCACCTCAGCCTCCTAAGTAGCTGGGATTACAGGAACGTGCCACCAAGCCTGGCTAATTTTTGTATTTTCAGTAGAGATGGGGTTTCACTATGTTGGCCAGACTGGTCTTGAACTCCTGATCTTGTGATCCATCCGCCTTGGCCTCCCAAAGTGCTGGGATTACAGGCGTGAGCCACTGCGCCCGGCCAATAGTATTTTCAAAATGTAGATACAGTAACCAACATATTATTTTGCCCACTAGGTTAAAAGACTTTGGAAAGTCTCCAGGCCACTTAATTTGTTTGTTAGTTTTTCTTCCCTGGTCTTTTCCTCTTTAAAAAGTGATGAATTATGCATGATGATGGTTCCTTCACATTTTTCTCCTCTGCCTACAGCTGTACCCACCCAGGAAGTGTGTTCTGAGGAAACAGCAGGCTCTCCTCTTACCACTCCCTCATTCTGTTCTGAGGATGGCAGAGGTCAAGGGGAATATTGGTCTGTAAGGTCCAGGGCTCACTTCTCTCTGCAGGCCTGAGCAAGACACACTGCTTTTTTTTTTTGCAACGATTATACCACATGGTCTCAGCCTCAAAGTACTTACATTCCCAGACATGTAGAATGTGAATGATAACGTGTATTTCAGGCAGTAGGACTGGAGGAGCAGTAGGTGGGAGATAGATTTTTCAATGTGAATCATTGTGTACTGTTTGCATTTTTACCATGTTTTGTGGATAGAATTGTGCTGCACCCCTCACCAACCTCACCCACTGCCCAACATTCATATTTTTGGGTTTTTTGTTGTTGTTGTTGTTGTCGTTTGTTTGTTTGAGACAGGGTCTCGCTCTGTCACCCAGGCTGGAGTGCAGTGACACAATCATTGCTCACTGCAGCCTCTACCTCCCGGGCTCAAGTGATCCTCCTGCCTCAGCCTTCTCTGAGTACGTGGCACTATAGGTGGCACGACCATACCCAGCTAATTTTTTTATTTTGTAGAGATGGAGGTCTCACTCTGTTGCCCAGGTTGTTCTTCAACTCCTGAGCTCCAGCAATCTGCGTGCCTCAGCCTCCCAAAGTGCTGGAATTATAGGTGTGAGCCTGTACCTGGTACCTGGCCACCAAATTCATTTAAGTCTTAGTCTCCGGTACCATTCCAAATATTTGGAGATAGGGCCTTTGAGGAGGTGATTAAGGTTAAATATGGGTGGGCCTTGATCCAATAAGACTGGCGTCCTTATAAGAAAAGAGACAGAGGCTGGGCGCGGTGGCTTACACCTGTAATCCCAGCATTTTGGGAGGCCGAGGTGGGCAGATCATCTGAGGTCCGGAGTTCGAGACCAGCCTGACCAAAATGGAGAAACCCCATCTCTACTAAAACTACAAAAAAAATTAGCTAGGTGGGGTGGCGCTTTCCTGTGATCCCAGCTACTCGGGAGGCCGAGGCAGGAGAATTGCTTGAACCTGGGAGGCAAAGGTTGAGGTGAGCTGAGATCGCGCCATTGCACTCCAGCCTGGGAAACAAGAGCAAAACTCCGTCTCAAAAAAAAAAAAAAAACAGAATTGATTTGCATTTCTATTGTTCCTATAGATAGGATGTCTGACATTAGAATCATAGGCTTTTTTCTTTTGAGACAGGGTCTGCTCTGTTGCCAGGCTAGAGTGCAATGGCACAATCATAGCTTGCAGCAGCCTAACCCCCCAGGCTCAAGCTATCCTCCTGCCTCAGCCTCCTGAGCAGCTTGGACTACAGGTGTGCATCAGGCCTCTGAGCCCAAGCTAAGCCAACACATCCCCTGTGACCTTCATGTATACATCCAGATGGCCTGAAGCAACTGAAGATCCACAAAAGAAATGAAAATAGCCTTAACTGATGACATTCCACCATTCACTGTGATTTGTTTCTGCCCCACCCTAACTGATCAATGTACTTTGTAATCTCCCCCACCTTTAAGAAGGTTCTTTGTAATCTTCCCCACCCTTAAGAAGGTTCTTTGTAATTCTCCCCACCCTTAAGAATGTACTTTGTGAGATCCACCTCCTGCCTGCAAAACATTGCTCCTAACTCCACCGCCTATCCCAAAACCTATAAGAACTAATGATAATCCCACCACCCTTTGCTGACTCTCTTTTCGGACTCAGCCCACCTGCACCCAGGTGATTAAAAAGCTTTATTGCTCACACAAAGCCTGTTTGGTGGTCTCTTCACTTGGATGTGCATGACATTTGGTGCCAAAGACCTGGGTCAGAGGGACTCCTTTGGGAGACCAGTCTCCTGTCCTCACCCTCACTCCGTGAAGAGATCCACCTACAACCTTGGGTCCTCAGACCAACCAGCCCAAGGAATATCTCACCAATTTCATATCAGTTAAGGGGTCTTTTCACTCTCTTCTCTAGCCTCTCTCGCTACCCTTCAATCTCCCTGTCCTTCCAATTCCAGTTCTGACTCTCTTTTCGGACTCAGCCCACCAGCACCCAGGTGATTAAAAAGCTTTATTGCTCACACAAAGCCTGTTTGGTGGTCTCTTCACTTGGACGCCTGTGACAGTGTGCACTACCATACCTGGCTAATTTTTAATTTTTTGTAGAGATGAGGACTTGCTATGTTGAACAGGCTGGTCTGGAACTCCTGGCCTCAACCAATCCTCCCACCTCAGCCTCCCAAAGTGCTGAGATTATAGGCATGAGCCACTTAGCCTGGCCAGAATCATAAGGCTTTTGTTTAAGGATCATTTAAGATGTTTTTCAGACACCAAATCTCAGCAACCAGTTTGAAGATCCCCCGCCTGCCCCCCTAGAGGAGCAGGATCAGCCTGAGAATACAGCTTCTTCCTCCCCGTTTCATGACTTCACCCTGTACTCTTCAACCAATCAACAATCTCCACACTTTGGACCACTCCAAAACCCTTAAAAACTCTAGCCCCAAACTCCTCGGGGAGATGAATTTGAGGTTCCCTCCCATCTCCTCATTTGGTGACCCTGTGATCAAACCTCTTTCTCTGCTGCAATCTGGTATCTCAGCATTTTGACTTGCTGTGTGCATTGGGCAACAAACCTATTACAGTTACACCACCCACATAGAAGGTGATCTTGTCTTCCTCCAGAATCTTAGAGAAATCACTGCTTCTAAGACTCATTTTGACACTGGGTCTTTCCTTTTTCTCATTTATTTTGTAAAGTTTGTGAAGATTGGGCCTATCTCATGAATGTAGACAGCTCTCCCAGGAAATCTTTTTGTTGTTATTGTTGTTGACTGATTGAGTTTAATTGTCAGAGGCGTTTGAACCAGAGCGACTCCATTTTGAATAGGGGCTGAGTAAAATAAGGCTGAGATGTACTAGGCAGCATTCCCAGGAGGTTAAGGCATTCTTAGTCACAGGATGAGATAGGAGGTCGGCACAAGATACGGGTCACAAAGACCTTGCTGATAAAACGGGTTTTGGTAAAGAAGTTGGCCAAAACCAAGATGGTGATGAAAGTGACCTCTGATTGTCCTCACTGCTCATTATACGCGAATTATAATGCATTAGCATGCTAAAAGACACTCCCACCAGCACCATGATAGTTTACGGATGCCATGACAACGTCAAGAAGCTATTGTATCTGGCCTAAAAGGGAGGAAACCACAGTTCTGGGAATTGTCCACCTTTTTGCTGAAAAACTCATGAATAACCCAACCCTTATTTAGCATATAATCAAGAAATAACTACAAGTGTACTCAATCAAGCAGCCCATGCTGCTGCTCTGCCCAGGGAGTAGACATTCTTTTGTTTCTTTACTTCCCTAATAAACTTGCTTTCACTTTATGGATTCTCCTCGAATTCTTTCTTGTGCATGATCCGAGAACCCTCTCTTGGGGTCTGAATTGGGACCCCTTTCCTGTAACATAATTAGCATCTCCAACCAGAACAGGAAAGAAGATAAAACCCAATCTGTTTCTCCTACTTAGTTGCTTTGGTTAGAAAAAGAAAGTCAATTTCTGTAACTGTGGGTTTGAAAGGCTGGTTCCAATAATTAGAATTTTAAAAATGTTTTTATCAATTTAATCTTAGTCTTGTTAAGTTATAATTTTCAGAAAGGTAAAATCATGAATCTTATGCAAATATAAACTGAAAATCTGTCAAAGATTTAGTTAACTCATTAACTACAAGGGCACAAGTAAAATGTGGTAATTAATAAGATAGTATAAGCATTTGAGAAACTAGTTATAGATTGGCAATTTTATACATTGCTGGTTAAGGAGTGGAACTGATTAATGTCCAACAGGGCCATAAACTATAACCTGTGGGATTATCTGTTCCACTGGACAGAAACTAGTTTGCATTCCCATGAGACAAAATTCTACAAGTTAATCATTGTCCCTACAGACTTGCAAAATAGCTCTGACAATGAAATGTTAAGCCCAACCTGCTGCAATGAGTGAATGCCTAGCATTTTAGTCTGTTCAGACTACTATAACAACATAGCTTAGACCAGGTAGCTAATAAACAACTGATATTTATTTCTCACAGTTCTGGAGACTGGAAAGCCAAAGGTCAAGGTGCCAGCAGAGTTCAGGTTTGCTGAGGGCCTGCTTCCTGATTCGTGGATGCCCATCTTCTCCCTCTGTCCTCACAGCATGGAAGGGGCCAGGGATCTCTCTGAGGCTCCTTTTAAAACGGCACTAAGGCCAGGCATGGTGGCTCATGCCTGTAATCCCAGCACTTTGGGAGGTTGAGGCGGGTGGATCACTTGAGGTCAGGAGTTCGAGACTAGCCTGGCCAACATAGCAAAACCCCATCTCTACCTAAAATACAAAAATCAGACAGGTGTGGTGGCAGGCACCTGTAATCCCTGCTACTTGGGAGGTGGAGACACGAGAATCGCTTGAACCTGGGAAGCAGAGGTTGCAGTGGAGATTGCACCACTGCACTCCAGCCTGGGCAACAGAGCGAGACTCCGTCTCAAACAAAAATAATAATAATAATAAAATAAATAAATAAAAGGGCACTACTCCCATTCCCAAGGGTCCTACTTTCATGACCTAATTACCTCCCAAAGGCCCCACCTTCTCATACCATCTCACTGGGGATTAGGTTTCAACATATGAATTTCAGGGGGTCACACACACTCAAATTGTGATCTCTTTTGCCCATTCCCATGTATCTAAAACAATTCTCAATCCTTTAGGACAGAGGTTTAAGGGTGTACCGAACTGAGAAATAGGAGCTGGTGCCACCAGAAACCCAAACATTCATTATAGTTATTAGGCAATGAGGAGGAATCTGAATTTTGGTGACTCATTTTCCCATGCTACCAGTAACTGAAATAGAAAATTCAATGTTGGCCATCTGTCTTCTTAGGAGTAAAGTGAGGAAATTATAGGGCACAGTCCTTGTTGGGAACAGGCCCCCCAAAATCTGGCCATAAACTGGTCCCACAACTGGCCATAAACAAAATCTCTGCAGCACTGTGACATGTTCATGATGGCCATAACTCCCACGCTGAAAGGTTGTGGGTTTACCAGAATGAGGGCAAGGAATACCTGGCCCACCCAGGGCGGAAAACCACTTAGAGGGGTTCTTAAACCACAAACAATAGCATGAGTGATCTGTGCCTTAAGGACATGTTCCTGCTGCAGATAACTAGCCAGACCCACCCCTTTATTTCAGCCCATCTCTTCGTTTCCCATAAGGGATACTTTTGGTTAATCAAATATCTATAGAAACAATGCTAATGACTGGCTTGCTGTTAATAAATATGTGGGTAAATCTCTGTTCAGGGCTCTCAGCTCTGAAGGCTATGAGACCCTTGATTTCCCACTTCATACCTCTGTATTTCTGTGTGTCTTTAATTCCTCTAGCGCTGCTGGGTTAGGGTCTCCCTGACTGAGCTGGTCTCGGCAGGTCCTCTGAAATAAAATTAAGCATTCCTACCTCTAAGCATTCCTACCTCTAAATGTTATTTTTTTCCTAAACTTATACTATCCATTTCTAAGGTTCCTCTCATGATTTAAAATTATTTAACAATTTTACATTTCTTGGCCCGGTGTGGTGGCTCATGCCTGTAATCCCAAAAATTTGGGAGGCCGAGACGAGTGGATCACTTGAGCCCAGGAGTTTGAGATCGGCCTGGGCAACATGGTGAAACCCTATCTCTACAAAAAAATACAAAAATTAGCCAGGCGTGGTGGCACGTGCCTATAATCCCAGCTACTCAGGAGGCTGAGGTGGGAGGATTCCTTGAGCCTGGGAGTTTGAGGCTGCGGTGAGCTGTGATCATGCTACTGCACTCCAGCCTGGGTCACAGAGTGAGAGCCTGTCTCAAAAAAAGTTTGTATTTCTTACAGTACATAATTTTATGACATTGTTCTTTAAATGTATAATGAAAAACAAGAGCCTTCTGCTTCGTTTCCTCCAATCTCATGCCTATGCCCTACAGACAACCTCTTTCAACTTTTTTCTCAAACTCTCTGTCAGATCTTCAAGATCTTCTGAACCCAGTTCCTCTCCATCAGAAAATCTCTCAAGTTACTAGCTCCCCTGGTGCCCTGGGACTTCCTGCTTCACATCAGATCTGGAGCTTTCTGGCCTTTTGCAAGGCTGTTATGCTGAGATTCACTCGCCTTGACCTTTGTTGGGGGAATTCCCTTTGACTCTACTGTGTTGAGTCCTTTACTTTCTGGCTCCCTTTTCCTTCCCTTTTTCTTGACTTATTCTCTTGTTTTATTTTCTTCAGCATTTCTTGAAAAAGTACATTTGGCAAGTAAAGTTTTTTAGAGTAAAGTCTGGAATCGTCTTTATTTTGCTCTCATATTTGATTAATAGTTTAGTTGGGTATAGAATTCCTAGTTTAAAATCACTCTCCCTCAGAATTTTCTTTTTTTTTTGAGACAGTCTTGCTCTGTTGCCTAGGCTGAACTGCAGAGGCACAATCAAAACTCACTGCAGCATCAAACTGCTGGACTCAAAAGTTCCTCCCCCTTCGGCCCCTCAAGTAGTTGGGACTGCAGGTATATGCCACCACGATGAGCTAATTTTTTAATTATTTTGTCGAGATGGGGTCTTGCTAAGTTGCCCAGGCAAATCTTGAACTTCTGGACTCAAGTGATCCTCTCACTTCAGCCTTCCAAAATACTGAGATTACAGGTGTGAGCCACTGAGCTTGGCCACCCTCAGAGTTTTGAAAATTTTATTCCACTGTCTACTAGCTTCAGTGTTTTACTGAGAATTGCAATATTGATTTGATTCCTAATCATCTGTTTGTGATCTTTTTCTTCTTTTTGGAAGAGTTTAGGATCTTTTTATCCTGGATGCTCTGAAATAAACTTGGCAAGGGTTTTGTTTTGTTTTGTTTTGTTTTGTATTTTTGACAGGGTCTTGCTGTCACCCAGGCTGGAGTGCAGTGGTGCAATCAGGGCTCACTGCAGCCTTGACATCCCTGCTCAGGAGATCCTCTCACCTCAGCCTCCTAAGTAGCTGGGACCACGATTGAGTACCATTAATTAATTTTTTTTTTTTTTTTGAGATGGAGTCTCACTCTGTCGCCAGGCTGTAGTGCAGTGGCACAATCTCAGCTCACTGCACCCTCCACCTCTTGGGTTCAAGTGATTCTCCTGCCTCACCCTCCTGAGTAGCTGGCACTACAGGTGCCAGCCACCACACCCAGCTAATTTTTATATTTTTAGTAGAGACAAGGTTTCACCGTGTTGGCCAGGATGGTCTCGATCTCTTGACCTTGTGATCCACCTGCCTCAGCCTCCCAAAGGGCTGGGATTACAGGCATGAGCCACTGCACCTAGCCTAATTAAATTTTTAAATTAAAAATTTTTAATTTTTAAAAAAGTATTTTTGTAGAGACAGGGTCTTGCCCTGTTGCCCAGGCTGATACTGAACTCCTGGGCCCAAGTGATACTGCTACCTCAGCCTCCCAAAGTGCTGGGATTATAGGTGGGAGCCACTACACCCAGCCAGTATGGGTCTTTTTTTGTTCACTGGGCTACATATCCTTCAAACTGGGTCCTTAAATTTTATCGTTCATTGAAAATGGGCCCTTGCAATATAGAGACTCATTTCCTCTAGTTCTGGGAAATTATCTCGTGATTTTTGTTTGTTATAAATAATGTTCTCCCTCCTTTTGTCTATTCTTTCTTTATGTACTTCAATTTGTCAGATACTCATTTAGATTGACTCTATCTCTTTTCTCCTTCTTTCTGTATCTTTTTTTGTTGAGGCAGAGTCTCGCTCTGGCACCCAGGCTGGAGTGCAGTGGCGCCATTTCAGCTCATTGTTTTGCTTTTCTTTTTTTGTTTTTGTTGTACCTTCTGGGAAATTGTCCTCAACCTCATTTTCCAGTTCTTCTATTAAACTCTTCATTTTTGCAATTATATTTTTAAATTTCATAGAGTCTTCCTTGTTCTCCATTCCTTTTTTATAGTCTCCTGCTCTGGTGTTATGGTGAATATTTTGCCCTTAGTTCTCTGGGGATTTTTATTATAGATTTTAGAAAAGTTTTCTTCTACTTCCTGCATTGTTTCTGTTTTTGTTTTATTTTTCCATTGTCTTCTGGTTGTTTCTTTTGGTCTCTGTCTTTCCTAAAAAGGCATTCTCTAAGTGTCCTGAGATACAGTGTGGTCCATTCATATTTCAAAATGAATCTCTAAAAAGTGTATGGAATTTGTGTGGGCATGCACTGTGCTTGTTGATGGGAGGTTCTCATAGTGGGGACAAGGTACTTAGCTGGTATTTTTCATGGAGGGAGCCCCAAATGTCAACATATGTAGGTCATTTTTCTTGAACTAGGCACTTTCCCCATTGTGTTAGCTTGTTCTCACATTGTTATAAAGAAATACTTGAGACTAGGTAATTAATAAACAAAAGAGGTTTAATTAGCTCACAGTTCTTTAGGCTTTTGTATTAGTCCATTTTCACACTGCTGATAAAGACATACCTGAGACCGGGCAATTTACAAAAGAAAGAGGTTTAATTGGACTCACAATCTATGTGGCTGGGGGGCGGGGGTGGTGGTAGGAGGGCCTCACAATCATGGGAGAACACCAGGAGGAGCAAGTCACATTTTATGTGGATGACGACAGGCAAAGAGAGTTTGTGCAAGGGAACTCCTCTTTTTAAAACCATCAGATCTTGTGAGACTCATTCACTATCATGAGAACAGTGCAGGAAAGACCCACTCCCATAATTCAATCACCTCTCACTGGGTTCCTTCTATAACACATGGGAATTGTGGGAGTTCAAGATGAGATTTGGGTGGGGACACAACCAAACCGTAGCATTCTACCCCAGCCCCTCCCAAATCTCATGTCCTCACATTTTAAAACCAATCATGCCTTCCCAACAGCCCCTCAAAGTCTTCACTCATTTCAGCGTTAACTCAAAAATCCACAGTCCAACATTTCATCTGAGACAAGGCAAATCCCTTCTGCCTATGAGCCTGTAAAATCAAAAGCAAGTTAGTTACTTCCTAGATACAATGAGGTACAGGCATTGGGTAAATACAGCCTTTCCAAATGGGAGAAATTGACAAAACAAAGAGGCTACAGGTCCCATACAAGTCCAAAATCCAAAGGAGCCGTCAAGTCTTAAAGCTCCAAAATGATTTCCTTTGACTCTGTGTCTCACATCCAGGTTACGCTGATCCAAGAGGTGGATTCCCATGGTCTTGGGCATATCTGGCCTTGTGGCTCTGCAGGGTACAGCCTCCCTCCCAGCTGCTCTCATGGGCTTTTGTTGAGTGTCTGTGGCTTTTCCAGGCACATGGTGCAAGCTGTTAGTGGATCTACCATTCTGGGGTCTGGAGGATGGTGGCGCTCTTCTTACAGCTCCAGTAGGCTGTGCCCCAGTAGGGATTCTGTGGGGGGGCTCCAACCCCACATTTCCCTTCCACACTGCCCTAGTAGAGGTTCTTCATGAGAGCCCCACCTGCGCAGCAAACTTTTGCCTGGACATCCAGGCATTTCCATACATCCTCTGAAATCTAGCCAGAGGTTCCCAAACCTCAATTCTTGACTTCTTTGCACCCTCAGGCTCAACACCATATGGAAGCTGCCAAGGCTTGGGGCTTGCACCCTCTGAAGCCACAGGCCGAGCTGTCCCTTGGCCCCTTTTAGTCATGGCTACAGAGGCTGGGAAGCAGAGCACCAATTCCCTAGACTGTACAAGCACGGAGTCCCTGGGCCTGGTCCACAAAACCATTTTTTTTCTCCTAGGCCTCGGGGCCTGTGATGGGAGGGGCTGCCATGAAGACCTCTGACATACCCTTGAGACATTTTCCCCATTGTTTTGGGGATTAGCATTTGGCTTCTTGTTACTTATGCAAATTTCTGCAGCCAGCTTGAATTTCTCCTCAGAATATTGGATTGTCTTTCCTATTGCATTGTCAAGCTGCAAATTTTCTGAACTTTCATGCTCTGCTTCCCTTATAAAACTGAATGCCTTTAACAGCACCCAAGTCACCTCTTGAATGCTTTGCTGCTTAAAAATTCCTTCTGCCAGATACCCTAAATCATCTCTCTAAAGTTCAAAGTTCCACAAATCTCTAGGGCAGAGGCAAAATGCTGCCAGCTTTTTGCTAAAACATAACAAGAGTCACCTTTGCTCCAGTTCCCAACAAGCTCCTCTTCTCCATCTGAGACCAGCTTAGCCTGGAGCTTATTGTTCATATCACTATCATCATTTTTGTCAAAGCCATTCAACAAGTCTCTAGGAAGTTCCAAACTTTCCCACATTTTCCTGTCTTCTGCTAAGACCTCCAAACTGTTCCAACCTCTGCCTGTTACCCAGTTCCAAAATTGATTTCACATTTTTGGGTATCTTTTTAACAACACCCCACTCTACTAGTACCAATTTACTGTATTAATCTGTTTTCATGCCACTGATAAAGACATACCTAAGACTGGGCAATTTACAAAAGAAAGAGGTTTAATTGGACTCACAGTTCCACGTGGCTGGGGGGCCTCACAATCATAGCAGAAGGCAAGGAGGAAAAAGTCATATCTTACATGGATGGCAGCAGGCAAAGAAAGATTGTGCAGGGGAACTCCTCTTTATAAAACCAACAGATCTTGTGAGACTCATTCACTATTACAAGAACAGCGCAGGAAAAACCTGCCCCCCATAATTAAATCACCTCCCACCAGGTTCCTCTCACAACACATGGGAATTGGGGGAGTTACAATTCAAGATGCAATCTGGGGCCAGGCACAGTGGCTCATGCCTGTAATCCCAGCACTTTGGGAGGCTGAGGTGGGCGGATCACCTGAGGTCAGGAGTTTGAGACCAGCCTGGCAACACGGTGAAACACCATCTCTACTAAAAATACAAAAATTAGCTAGGCATGGTGGCACGCGCCTATAGTCCCAGCTACTCAGGAGGCTGAGGCAGGAGAATAGCTTGAACCTGGGAGACAGAGGTTGCAGTGAACTGCTATTGCACCACTGAACTCCAGTCTGGCAACAGAGTGAGACTCCGTCTAAAAAAAAAAAAAGAGAGAGATTTGTGTGGGGACACAGCCAAACCATATCAGCTTTACAGGAAGCATGGTGGTATCTTTTTCAGGGGAGGCCTCAGGAAGCTTCCAATCATGGTGGAAGGCTAACAGATAGTAGGCTGTCTCACATGACAGGAGCAGGAGCAAGAGAGAGATGGGGGAGGTGCTTTTATTTTATTTTTATTCTTATTTATTTTATTTTATTTTTATCTCATTTTCATTTTTATTTTTATTTTTTCAGACAGGGTCTCTGACACCCAGGCTGGAGTATAGTGGTGTTATCATGGCTCACTGCAGTCTCCACTTCCCAGGCTCAAGTGATCCTCCTACCTCAGCCACCCGAGTAGCTGGGACCATAGATGCATGCCACCATGCCTGGCTAATGTTTGTATTTTTTTGTGGAGATGGGATTTTGCCATGTTTCTCAGGCTGATCTTGAACTCTTGGGTTCAAGCAATCCACCTACCTTGGCCTCCCAAAGTGCCGGGGTTACAGGGGTGAGCCACCACACCTGGCCTATCACACACTTTTAAATGAACAGATCCCGTGATAACTCACTATTATGAGGACAATACCAAGTGGATAGTACTAAACCATTCATGAGATATCCACCTCCATGATCCAGTCACCTCCCACCAGGTCCCACCTCCAAAACTGGGGATTACATTTCAACATGAGATTTGGGTGGGGTCATACATCCAAACTGTATCATTCTGTCCCTGGCTTCACCCAAATCTCACATCCTTCTCACATTGCAACATACATGCATGCCTTTCAAACAGTTCCCCAAAGCTTGAGAGTGAGTTAACTCATTCCAGCATTAACTCTGAAGTCCAAAGTCCAATGTCTCATCAGAGACAGGTAAAACCCTTCCACCTATGAGCCTGTAAAATATTTAAAAAAGTTAGTTACTTCCAAGATACAATGGGGTATAGGCACTGAGTAAACCTTCCCACTCTAAAAGGGAGAAATTGGCCAAAAGAAAGGGACTAGAGGCCCCATGCAAGTTCAAAACCCAGGAGGGCAGTCATTAAATTTTAAAGCTCCAAAATAATCTCCTTTGACTCCATGTTCCACAACCAGGACACACTAGTGCAAGGGGTGGGCTCCAAAAACCTTGGACAGCTCTGCTCCTCTGGTTTTGCAGGGTTCAGCCCCAAGAGTTGCTCTCCTGGGCTGGCGTTGAGTGCCTGCAGCTTTTTCAGTACATGTTGTAAGCTGTTGGTGGATTTACCATTCTGGCACCTGGAGGATGGCAACCTTCTTTTCACAGCTTCTCTATGCAGTGCCCTGCTAGAGACTCTGTGTGGGGGCTCCAACCTCATGTTTCCCCTCTCCTCTGCCCTACTCAAGGTTCTTCATAGGGGATCCACTCCTGCACCAGGCTTCTGCATGGACACCCAGGCTTCTCCATACATTATCTGAAATCTAGGTGGAAGCTTCCAAGCCTCAACTATTGCACTCTGTACACCAGAGGCTTAACACCACATGGAAGCCACCAGAATTTATGGCTTGTACTCTCTGAAGCAATGGTCTGAGCTGTACATGGAGCCCTCTGAGCCATGGTAGGAGCTAGAGCTGTAGGGAGCAATGTCTCAAGGCTGCTCAGGGCAGTGGGACCTTGGGCTTGGTTCACAAAACCATTCTTCCCTCCTAGGCCTCTGGTTCTGTGATGGGAGGGACTGCTCAAAGGTCTCTGAAATGCCTTGAGGCCTTTCCCCCTTCATCTTGGATATGAGCACTGGCTTCATTTTAATTATACAAATCTCTCTGCTTCTCTTTTAAATATAAGTTCCTGGCTGGGCGCGGTGGCTCACGCCTGTAATCCCAGCACTTTGGGAGGCTGAGGTGGGCAGATCACGAGGTCAGGAGATCAAGACCATGGTGAAACCCCGTCTCTACTAAAAATACAAAAAAATTAGCCGGGCGCGGTGGCGGGTGACTGTAGTCCCAGCTACTCCGGAGGCTGAGGCAGGAGAATGGCATGAACCTGGGAGGCGGAGCTTGCAGTGAGCCGAGATCGTGCCACTGTACTCCAGCCTGGGGGACAGAGGGAGACTCCGTCTCAAAAAAAAAAAAAAGTTCCAACTTTAGGTCATTTCTTTGCTCAAACATATGAGCACAGGCTGTTAGAAGCAGACAGGCAACATCTTGAATGCTTTGCTGCTTAGAAATTTCTCCCACCAGGTACCCTATGTCATCACTCTCAAGCTCAAAGTCCCGTAGATCCTAGGGCAAGGGCGCAACGCAGCCAAGTTCTTTGCTAAGTCATAACAAAAGTGACCTTTGCTCTAGTTCTCAGTAAGTTCCTCATTTCCATCTGAGACCTCTTCAGCCTGGACTTCACTGTCCATATCACTATCAGCATTTTGGTCACAACCATTTAACCAGTCTCTAAGTCATTCCAAACTTTCCCTCATCGACCTGTCTTCTTCTGAGCCCTCCAAACTGTTCCAATCTCTGTCTGTTACCCAGTTCCATAGCTGCTTGTACATTTTCAGGTATCTTTATAGTAATGTCCCATTCCTTGGTACAAATTTTCTGTTAGTCTATTCTCACGTGCTATAAAGAAATATGAGACTGGGTAATTTATAAAGAAAAGAGGTTTAATTGGCTCATGGTTCTTCAGGCTTTACAGGAAGTATGACAGCATCTGCTTCAGGGGAGGCCTCAGGAAACTTCCAGTCATGGCAGAAGGTGAAGGGGGATCAGGCATCTCACACAACAGGAGCAGGAGCAAGAGAGAGATTGGGGAGGTGCCACACACTTTTAAATGACCAGATCTCACAGGAACTCACTTGCTATAGTGAAGACAGTACCAAGCAGGTGGTGCTAAACCATTCATGAGAGATCCACCCGCATGAGCCAATCACCTCCCACCAGGCCCCACCTCCAACACTGGGGATTACATTTCAACATGAGATTTGGGCAGGGACATACATTCAAACTATATCACCTACTTTCCTGATTATGCATGTGGGAAAAGAACTTGAAAGTGTTCCCTAAACTTTCAACCAATGCTTCTTTTTTTCGTTTTATTTTTTTTTGTAGAGTCAAGGTTTTTTGCTATGTTGCCCAGGCTAGTCTCAAACTCCTGGACTCAAGTGATCCTCCCTCCTTGGCCTCCCAAAGTGTTTGGATTACAGGCATGAGCCATCATGCCTGGCCTGACCAACACTTCTTATTTTCAACCACGTTTCAACCATCCCTCAGAAACCTGGGGAAATTCAGAGCTAATTGTCTAGACATTGCTCAGCTCTGTGCAACCAGGGCTCTCCCAAGTCTCTTTAGATTTGTGCTTTTTCCATCTTTTAGACCATTTTCCATTCCATTCCAACTTCCAAAGTGTTACTGCTACCTAGTCTGCTGTTTTCTACCCTCGTATTATTTTTATCCTTGAAAGTTTATTTCCTTTTAATCCCATTTACTGTAATTTTAATGGAGCTTTGGAAGAGAGAAAAGATAAAATGCCTGTGTCCATTCAGCTTCATTTAATGTAAAATCTTCCTCCCAACTTTTCAATTACTGAATTAAATTCTAGATAATTCAGTCTCAAATGCTCTTCCTTGTAAGTTCTGCAAGGCATCAAGATGATGTTTTCTCCATATTGACCACTGCCCACCCCTAACATTTATTTTCCCCCACCATCTTTAAAAAGAAACAATAGGCCAGGCACGGTGGCTCACACCTGTAATCCCAGCACTTTGGGAGGCTGAGGCAGGCAGATCATGATGTCAAGAGATTGAGACCATCCTGGCTAACATGGTGAAACCCCGTCTCTACTAAAAAGATACAAAAAAATTAGCCAGGTGTGGCAGCAGGCACCTGTAGTCCCAGCTACTTGGGAGGCTGAGGCAGGAGAATGGTGTGAACCCAGGAGGCAGAGCTTGCAGTGAACCAAGATTGTGCCACTGCACTCCAGCCTGGGCGACAGAGCAAGACTCTGTCTCAAAAAAAAAAAAAAAAAAAAAAGGAAACAATTAACTCATAGAACTTCCTGGGCTTTTCTTTTTAGGCTTATAATCTGGGTTTAGGGCTCCTTTACAATGCAAATAATTAGCCTAAAAAGGTTCTAATTTGTATCTTCTCTCTCTTTTTTTTTTTTTTTTTTTGAGATGAGTGTTGCTCTTGTTGCATCAGCCTGCCAAGTAGCTGGGATTGCAGGCATGTGACACCACACCCAGCTAATTTTGTATTTTTAGTAGAGATGGGGTTTCTCCATGTTGGTCAGGCTGGTCTCGAACTCCTGACCTCAGGTGGATCTGCCTGCCTCAGCCTCCCAAAGTGCTGGGATTACAGGCGTGAGCTACTGTGCCCGGCCTGTATCTTCTTTATAGATGTTCACCTAAGGAGAGCAATATAACTCAGTGAGGTGTTTGTTTGTCAAAGGAAACTTAAGAGGAGAAATAAATATTTAACAGACACAACTCTATTTATCACAGAGTTATAATTGGTGAGTTCCAACTTTTAGACTCTATGGCTGCCACCAGCCACATGTGGTGATTAAGCAATTAAAATGTGTCCAGTGTGAATGAAAAATGAAATTTTATTTTAAAAAATACTTCATTACTTTACATTTAAATCTAGAGTGATACACAGTGGCTCACACCTGTAATCCCAGCACTTTGGGAGGCTGAAGTGGGCAGATCACCTGAGGTCAGGAATTTGAGACCAGCCTAGCCAACATGGTGAAACCCAATCTCTACTAAAAATACAAAAATCATCTGGGTTTGGTTGCACGTGCCTGTAATCCCAGCCATTCATGAGGCTGAGGCATGATAATTGCTTGAATATGGGAGGCAGAGGCTGCAGTGAGCCAAGATGGCACCATTGTACTCCAGCCTAGGTGACAGAGCAAGACTCCATCTCAAAAAAAATAAATAAAAATAATAGATAAAAAAATAAATTCAAATTTAAATAGCCACACATGGCTAGTGGCTACCATATTGGACAGCAGAGCTCTAGAGTCTCACAGAAATTTTCCTTTTTTTCATTTCATAGCATTTTCTGTAACATGAGGGGAATTTAACATTTGAGCTTGCTTTCACTGAAGCTATGCACTAATGTGTCATCTTAGTCCACTAGTGTTGCTATAAAGAAACACTTGAGGCAGGGTAGACTGAGTGCGGTGGCTCACATCCGTAATCCCAGCACTTTGGGAGGCCAAGGCAGGTGGATTGCCTGAGCTCAGGAGTTCAAAACCAGCCTGGGCAACATGACGAAATCCCATCTCTACTAAAAATACAGAAAATTAGCCAGGTGTGGTGGTGGGCACCTGTAATCCCAGCTACTCAGGAGGCTGGGGCAGGAGAATTGCTTGAACCTGGGAGGTGGAGGTTGCAGCAAGCTGAGATCATGCTACTGCACTCCAGCCTGGATGACAGAGCAAGACTGTCTCGAAAAAAAAAAAAGAAAAGAAATACTTGAGGCAGGGTAATTTATAAGGAAAAGAGGTTTATTTGGCTCACAGTTCTGCAGGCTGTACAGGAAGCATGGCACCAGCATCTGCTTCTGGTGAGGCCTCAGGAAGCTTCTACTCATGGCAGAAGGCAAAGAGGGAGCTGGCGTGTCACATGGTGAGGGGGAAAGAGAGAGGAGGAAGTGTCAGGCTCTTTTTTACAATCAGATCTTGTGGGAACTACTGGAGTAAGAATTCACTCATTACCATGAGGACAGCACCAAGACATTCATGAGGGATCAGCCCTCATGACCCAAATGCCTCCCGCTTGGCCCCACCTCCAACACTAGGGATCATATTGTTACCGAGAAATCAATAGGCTCACTGCCCAATATGCATTGAGGCCAACACCATGGTGTGTCCGGAATTGGTGGGTTCTTGGTCTCACTGACTTCAAGAATGAAGCTGCGGACACTGGCGGTGAGTGTTACAGTTCTAAAGGTGGTGTGTCTGGAGTTTGTTCCTTCTGATGTTCGGAGTTTCTTTCTTCTGGTGGGTTCGTGGTCTCACTGGCTCAGGAGTGAAGCTGCAGACCTTGGCAGTGAGTGTTACAGCTCTTAAGGTGGTATGTCTGGAGTTGTTCGCTCCTCCCGGTGGGCTCGTGGTCTTGTTGGCTTCAGGAGTGAAGCTGCAGACCTTCGTGGTGAGTGTTACAGCTCATAAAAGCAGTGTGGACCCAAAGAGTGAGCAGTAGCAAGATTTATTGCAAAGAGCAAAAGAACAAAGCTTCCACAGTGTGGAAGGGGACCCGAGCAGGTTGCCACTGCTGGCTGGGGCAGCCTGCTTTTATTCTCTTATCTGGTTCCGCCCACGTCCTGCTGATTGGCAGAGCTGAGTGGTCTGTTCTGACAGGGCGCTGATTGGTGCGTTTACCATCCCTGAGCTAGACATAAAAGTTCTCCACGTCCCCATCAGATCAGTTAGATACAGAATATCAACACAAAGGTCTCCAAGGCCCCACCAGAGCAGCTAGATACAGAGTGTCGATTGGTGCATTCACAAACCTCGAGCTAGACACAGGGTGCTGATTGGTGTGTTTACAATCCCAAAGCTTGACATAAAGGTTCTCCACATCTCCACCAGACTCAGGAGTCCAGCTGGCTTCACCCAGTGGATCACGCACCGGGGCTGCATGTGGAGCTGCCTGCCAGTCCCGCGCCGTGCACTTGCACTCCTCAGCCCTTGGGTGGTCGATGGGACTGGGCGCCATGGAGCAGGGGTGGCGCTCGTCGCGGGGGGCCTTGGGCCGCACAGGAGCCCATGGAGGGAGTGGGAGGCTCAGGCATGGCTGGCTGCAGGTCCCGAGCCCTGCCCCGCGGGAAGGCAGCTAAGGTCCGGTGAGAAATTGAGCGCAGCGCCGGTGGGTCGGCACTGCTGGGGGACCCAGTACACCCTCCGCAGCCGCTGGCCTGGGTGCTAAGCCCCTCATTGCCCGGGGCGGCAGGGCCGGCCGGCTGCTCTGAGTGCGGGGCCCGCCAAGCCCATGCCCACCCGGAACTCCAGCTGGCCCGCAAGCGCCTCGCTTAGCCCCGGCTCCCGTTTGTGCCTCTCCCTCCACACCTCCCTGCAAGCTAAGGGAGCCGGCTCCCACCTTGGCCAGCCCAGAAAGGGGCTCCCACAGTGCAGCAGTGGGCTGAAGGCTCCTCAACTGCCGCCAAAGTGGGAGCCCAGGCAGAGGAGGCGCCGAGAGCGATGGAGGGCTGTGAGGACTGCCAGCATGCTGTCGCCTCTCAATGGCACTAGCTTTTGAGAAAAGAAAAGCTTTGGCTGGGTGCAGTGGCTCATGCCTCTAATCCCAGCACTTTGGGAGGCCAAGGTGTGTGGACTGCCTGAGTTCAGGAGTTTGAGACCAGCCTGGACAATGTGGTGAAACACCATTTCTACTAAAAATACAAAAAAAATCAGCTGGGCGTGGTGGTGCACACCTGTAATCCCAGCAACTTGGGAGGCTGAGGCAGGAGAATTGCTTGAACCCAGGAGGTGGATGTTGCAGTGAGCTGAGATTGTGCTACTGCACTCCAGCCTGGGTGATAGAGCGAGACTCTGTATGGAAAAAAAAAAAAGCTTTATTGCAATTCAGCCGGCAAGGAAACAGGAGAAATGCTCAAATCTGTCTTGCCAAGCAGGGGTTTGGGTTGAGTTTTATTTTTATTATTTATTTATTTAGAGACAGAGTCTTGCTCTGTCACCTAGGCTGGAATGCAGTGGCGCCATGTCAGCTCACTGCAACCTCTGCCTCCCGTGTTCAAGTGATTCTCCTGCTTCAGCCTCCTGTGTAGCTGGGATAATTTTTGTATTTTTAGTAGAGATAGGGTTTCACCATGTTGGTCAGGCTGGTCTCGAACTCCTGACCTTGTGATCTGCCCACCTCGGCCTCCCAGAGTGCTAGGATTACAGGTGTGAGCCACCGCGCCTGGCCTGGATTGGGTCTTATAGGTATAGGGTAATAAGGTGTGATCTGATTAGATCTTGCAATGAGATGATGCCAGGAGGCATGATCTGACTGGATCCTGCCATGGGGTGATGCCACAGCTCAATCTGATTGGATCCTGGATTCTGCCAGGCAGTGTGGCTTCTTAATTTAGTCCCTGTTCCTTTGAGCATTTAGGTGCCCCCTGGGGTTGCAAAGCTTGGTTCCTTTGAGTGTGCTCTGGTTACCTGACCTTTAACCTGGGCGTCCATGGCAACCAATAAACAACTCACAACTTTATTACATGATAATTGAACCAGATTGCTCTGATGTGGTTACAAAAGTTCAACCTGAGATTTGGAGGAGACCAATATCCCAACTGTATCATGTCCATAGACTACATATGTTATAACATAATTGAGACATGAATAGTTTTACACAGATTTTGGTAATTAGGGGGTAGATTAAATAATACGGTAATCAACACATACTTAAAATCTAGAAGAAAAAATATGTTAACATCAATAGGTGTGATGAAGTGAAAGAGGAAAGGACACAATATAGTCTGGTGAATAACAATCGGAAATCGGACAGGATAAGAGGATGTCCTGCTCTTACTGGTTCAGTGGTGGCTGAACATGCACAGAAAACATTTTTAGGTCAGATCCTGGGTTCTCAGAAAGAACGGTGTAATTTGTACCTTGGGAAGATTCCAGTTTATGAAGGTCCTTTTAATCGATCAAAATTCTTTTCTTTCTGCTTAGGAGCTTATGATTGAAATAGAATGCAGATTCTGTATCACCTGAAGATCAGTAACCTTTCAGAGCTAATTAGAGAACATTCCAAGGTTTTGTCCTTTGATTTAATACTATTATGGTGTAGGAGTTCTTAGTATAGGTTCTCTGACTTATAAAGAAATCAAACAAACTGGTTGTAAAATAGGGAAAGAATTTGGAATAGGACAGGGCCATTTGTACATTCCCTACTGTAATTTTCCTTGCACATGTGCAGACTCACAATCATTGCCATTTGTTATGATTTTTCGATTCTAGTGTGTGTGTGTGTGTGTGTGTGTGTTTTGAGATGCAAAAAGAGCTAAAAAGGAAACCTAAAATTTGCTTTTCCCTGCCTAGTTCTATTCCCTCATCTCTTTTGGCCTCTCCTTGTCCTTGTTTCTCCAGAGAGGAATGCCTGGCCTGGGTGCAGGCTGGAAAGTCTTGGGAGGGTACTCTGAGGAGCTGGATGCTAGCTAGACTTTTGTTAGAGCCTTTCAAATATGTTGACATACTATAAGTACAGAGATAGGGAAATGCAAGCAGAGGTTGGGTGAACTGCCCTAGACGCCTAGACGACAGACAGATGAGTGTGCTGTCCCTATAAAAGGGGATGCCAGGGGACCCTCCTCCTCACTAACCCCTGAAGCAAGTGCTTTCTAAGGCTGAATTCTAACTACACCACACACCAGGAGGGCCCCGTGACTGGGGTAGGGAAGAGGGTGGTGGTTGTGTTGGCTGTAATTTACTTTAAAATATGTTAGCACGGGCTATCAAATGACATATATGTGCATGCTCACTGGTTTCAATCCACATACCAGAGACAGCAGCAGATACCCTAATCCCAATAACAAATGCACACTCCAGGAGCGGTAGAGCACCTGTAATTAAATGCCTACACTTTTAGCCGGGGGTGGTGGTGTGCGCCTGTAATCCCAACTACTCAGAAAGCTGAGGCAGGAAAATCACTTGAATCCTGGAGGCAGAGGTTGCAGTGACACGAGATCCCGCCACTGCACTCCAGCCTGAGCGACAGAGCAGACCCTATTTCAAAAAAAGCAAAAATGCCTATGCCCCAGCTGTCTTTCTCTCCAATCAACGACAAGGATTTTGTTAATTATCCCAAGGGATGTTAGAAGAGTAATTTTACTGGTGAAATTCATTGCATTCAAGAAGGTAGGTTGGCTAAAATTGGTTGGTAGGCTGGGCATGGTGGCTCACGCCTGCAATCCCAGCACTTTGGGAGGCCGAGGTGGGCAGATCACCTGAGGTCAGGAGTTTGAGATCAGCCTGGCCAACATGTAGTCTCTACTAAAAATACAAAAATTAGCTGGGTGTGGTGGCAGGCTCCTGTAATCCCAGCTACTTGGGGGGCTGAGGCAGGAGAATCACTTGAACCTAGGAGGTGGAGGTTGTAGTGAGCTGAGATCGCACCACCGTACTCCATCCTGGGCAACAGAGCAAGACTCTGTCTCAGAAAAAAAAACAAAGAACAAACAAAACAAAACAGGCCAGGTACAGTGGGTCACGCCTGTAATCCCAGCACTTTGGGAGGCACAGGTGGGTGGATCATGAGGTCAGGAGTTCAAGACCAGCCTGACCAAGATGGTGAAACCCCGTCTCTACTAAAAATACAAAAATCAGCCAGACATGGTCGTGGGCACCTGTAATTCCAGCTACTCGGAAGGCTGAGGCAGAGAATTGCTTGAACTCAGGAGGCAGAGGTTGCAGTGAGCCGAGATCATGCCACTGCACTCCAGCCTGAGTGATAGAGTGAGACTCTGTCTCAAAAAAAAAAAACACAAAAAACAAACAAAACAAAACAAAACAAAAACCCAAAACATTGGTTGGTAGCAAGGCCTTTGTCTCTCCCCCTCCTGGAATGGCATTTGAGGCTTGACCTAAATGGGTCCATGTCCAGCTTCTGACTCAAAGCATTCTGGTTGCCTGGTGCCAACTATGAAGTCACTTCTAGGATATAGTCACATTTTTACTTTGAATAAACATTTAATGCAAGTTGTGGTCAAAGACCTGAGACTTCAGGAGCTTACAGAACAGGATATAGGGTTATCTTGGGCTCTCTTTCTAATAAATGAGTTTTAATTTTTTTTTAATTTTTGTAGGTACATAGTAGGTATATGTATTTATGGGGTACCCTTTTTTGGGACAAGGTCTTGCTCTGTCACCCTGGCTAGAATGCAGTGGCATGAACATGGCTCACTGAAGCCTTGACTTCCTATGCTCAAGTGACCCTCTGGCCTCAGTCTCCTGAGTAGCTGGGACTGCGGGCACATGCCACCATGCCCAGCTAATTAAATTTTTTTTTTTTTTTTTAGAGAAAGCATCTTGCCATGTTGCCCAGGCTGGCCTCAAACTCTTGGGCTCACATAATCCTCCTGCCTCTACTTCCCAAAGTGCTGGGATTACAGTTGTGTGAGCCACTGTGCCCAGTCTCTAATAAATGTTTAATACATGTTTGAGTGTGCTGCAAAATTTAAGAGACTTGCTTCCATTTTAACAAATTAACTCTTTTGAGTATACGGTGGTGATGAAAGGCATATCTACACCCTCACTTATTTCAAACCACTAGTAGCTACTGACATTTAGCGAAAAGAACCTAATGGTTACACATAACCAAACTAACTGTTTGTTTGCAATAGAGATTCAATGTGGAGAGGTCATTATTTCTGAGTTGCTATCATCCTTTCCTGGGGTGCTTGCCTCTCACTGTGCTTAGAAGAATGCTGGAGAAGGTCCTTCAGTCTGCAGGATATGAAAGCAATTTCAGAATTGCAGACAGAGGTGAGATATGTCACAGGTATACCCAGGGCCAGGGTTAGAATAACCCAGAGGTGATTATAACAGTTGCTATTTAGAAGGTATACCCAGGACAAGCCTGAGGTAGGTGTATGACTTAGGTTACTTCACTTAAGCCTTATAATATCTTAGAGAGACATAGGTATCCCTGTGAAGAAACTGAAATTGTAAGAGATTAAGGAACTTGCCTGTGGTTGCATAGCTAGGAGCTAAGGAAAGATTTCTGAATCCATATCTGCCTCCTTCGAAGCGCATGTTATTTGGATGATGGCTCTAATCTTTATTAAAAGTAATGCTAAGGAAAAAAATAGATGCCACTCTCCTTCCATTAATAAGACTGAAACCAACTTAAACTGTTCATTAATGGAAAAAGCATTGAACTGAGATTCAGAAAAGCCTAGGAGCAAATCCTTGTTCTGCCATGTAGCAGATATGTGATATTGGCAAGTTTCTAAACTTTCCTGTGGGCTGAGTTTTCTCATCTGTAAAATGGGACTAATTTTAATTTTCTTTTAGATTTATTGTGAGAAATAAGTGAGACACCTGTTGAAAGTACAAGCACAGAGCTTAGTATATAGTAGTCCTCCATCAGTGTTCTTTTCCCTTGGGGGAAACTCCTCCTACTATGACATAAAGCCAGGAACCAGCATTTATTTATTTATTTTGAGACAGTCTCGTTCTGTTGCCCAGGCTGGAGAGCAATGGTGTGATCTCAGCTCACTGCAACCTCCACCTCCTGAGTTCAAGCAATTCTCATGCCTCAGCCTCACGAGTAGCTGGGATTACAGGCGTCTGCCACCATGCCCGGATAATTTTTATATTTTCAGTAGAGACAGGGTTTCACTGTGTTGGCCAGGCTGGTCTCAAATTCATGACCTCAGGTGATTCGCCCCACTCGGCCTTCCAAAGTGCTGGGTTTACAGGCATGAGCAACCGCACTGGGCCTCCAATTTTTTTTGAATCCCCGGAATTTCTCACAGTGCTAGTCTGTTGAACATATTCAATGGCTGTTTCTTGACTTTGCAAATCCGTTGAAACTTGTTAGCTTATTCCTGGGCTTCTTGTGACTGATTTTGAGCGTGCTTTGCACCCATTGGATGGAAGGCACTGTGGCAAAAGGTGTGAACACACACAGAGGGCTCCTTCATTGCTTGTTACCTTACAACTGAGCTGTCAGAAGTGGGAGAAAACCTGCAGCCTGGGCCAATGATCTGCCCTTCACAGGATTCATGTTATAAGAGGAAATACAAAATCATGCATTAGACAAGTAATCAAGCTAGAAATGTGAGCCAAAAGTCAACGAGAAAATGTGACAGCAGTTTTCAAAAGGAAATCAATAATATCAAAAGCATACATTTTAAAAATTATTTTAAAGATTAAAAAACTGAATCAATGAAAAACCAAAAAACAACTACATTTAGTAGGTATCTGGACACTAATAGAAGCTTGTAGGTAATGTAAGTGACAATTTAATTAAGAACTAAAGAGTATTATGAGCTGGGTGTGGTGGCTCATGCCTGTAATCCCAGCACTTTGGAAGGTTGAGGCAGGAGATCACCTGAGGTCAGGAGTTTTGAGACCAGCCTGGCCAACATGGTGAAACCCCATCTCTACTAAAAATACAAAAATCAGCTGGGTGTGGTGGTGCATGCCTGTGGTTCCAGCTACTTGGGAGGCTGAGGGGGGAGAATCACTTGAATCCGGGAGGCAGAGGTTGCAGTGAGCTGAGATCGTGCCACTGTACTACAGCCTGGGCAACAGAGCAACAGAGTCTCAAGAAAATAAAAATAAAATAAAAAGAGTATTAATTATGAAAGAAAACCAGAAATGCCTTACCATTGCTTTTTTATATTGGGTCTAACATTTTCAGAATATTTAGTTTTTCTTCCCCATTTCTCTCTCCTTTTCCTTCTTCCTCCTCTGCATGTATGAAGGGAAGGGAAGGGCAAGGGGCTGGTGATTGCTGTCTGGAACGGCTGACATGGGTAGGCTGGGCTGCTAGGACAGAGATCTAGGAGCCAGGTCCTGGATCTAGGAAGAGAGGTCCCAGCCCAGCACCACCTCTCACCCCCAAGTGGAAGTAATCGTCACATGGATAGGCTTTGTGCGTGCAGTTTCCTTCACCTGTACAACAAGGGATTTTTGGTACTTCTCGCCAAACCAATGATGAGTTAGGCCAGTCACCTGCCAGCTGAGTTCAGGTTAACTACAAGCAAGTGCTGGCAGTGAAGTGTTGAATGAGTGGTGTGCTTTCATCTCTGAATGCTTGCCATCCCACCGCAGGACATGCAGTGTGCTCGTCTTTCTATGACCTTTCTCAGACGGCCAGTCAGCATGTGAGGGGGACCACAGCAGGGAGATGTCACTGCGGTTTGGGTGCTCTCAGAGGAGAGAGGTGTCCTAGAGGTTTGGTCTACCTCTCAAGGTTTTGCCAAGGTCTAAGGGCCTAATATCATCTTAGGGCCAGGGAGTATGTTTAGTCGGGTATTTGTATCCTGGATAGGAGAGCAAAAGTATCTTTGAAGGTCATTTTCTCTTTATTTATTTATTTTTTTGAGATGGAGTCTCACTCTGTTGCCTAGGCTGGAGTGCAGTGGCGTGATCTCAGCTCACCGCAACCTCCGCCTCCCGAGTTCAAGCGATTCTCCTGCTTCAGCCTCCTGAGTAGCTGGGATAACAGATGTGCGCCACCATGCCCAGCTAATTTTTGTATTTTTGTAGAGACGAGGTATCACTATGTTGGCCAGGCTTGTCTCGAACTCCTGATTTCATGATCTGCCTGCTGTCCTCCAGTGCTGGAATTACAGGCGTGAGTCGCCACACCCCACCTTCAGGGTCCTTTTCTCTTCTCTCCTTTTTTTTTTGTTTGGTAGAGATGGGGTCTCACTATGTTGCCCAGGCTGGTCTCAAACTCCTGGCCTCAAGTGATCCTCCTGCCTCAGCCTCCCAAAGTGCTGGGGTTACAGGTGTGAGCCACTGTCCTTGGCTTCTCCTTTTTCCATCTTTCAACTACAACAAAATATTTATTTTATTTTTATTTTTTTGAGATGGAGTCTCGCTCTGTCGCCCAGGCTGGAGTGCAGTGGCACGAACTTGGCTCACTGCAAGCTCCGCCTCCCGGGTTCACGCCATTCTCCTGTCTCAGCCTCCCATGTAGTTGACACTACAGGCGCCCGCCACCACGCCCAGCTAATTTTTGTATTTTTAGTAGAGATGGGGTTTCACCGTGTTAGCCAGGATGGTCTCAATCTCCTGACCTCATGATCCGCCCGCCTTGGCCTCCCAAAGTGCTGGGATTACAGGTGTGAGCCACCGCACCTGGCTAACAAAATATTTTCAACACCCTACCAATCCTGTTCCCTGTCTTCTTACTGCTAAAGAATAATTTCCAAAAAATTAAAAGTATGATTCTCATTGTAAATATAAAATGAACATGGATCAAAGATTTTATTCAACTCATTCATTAATGAGGGAATCAGTAAGACGGTAAGATTAGTTCAAAGGAGAATTCAAAGAACAGATATATAGCTATAGACATGGATATTAGTCAGGAATGCCGAGTGAATTTGCTAGTGGAAGCAAAACTAATTAATATTCTATAGTATATCTTTATGGACCAAAGTTTATTTGCATTGCTTTGGACAAGAGTCATGCGCATTATGATCTGTTTTCTACAAATTACCTTTTGAAGTATTCAGTGTGGGGTGGGCACGGTGGCTCAAGCCTGTAATCCCAGTGCTTTGGGAGGCCAAGGTGGGCGGATCACCTGAGGTCAGGAGTTCAAGACCAGCCTGGCCAACATGGCGAAACCCCGTCTCTACTAAAAATACAAAAATTAGCCAGGAATGGTGGCATATGCCTGTAATCCCAGCTACTCAGGAGGCTGAGACAGGAGAATCACTTGAACCTGGGAGGTGGAGGTTGCAGTGAGCTGAGATTGCGCCACTGCACTCCAGCCTGGGCGACAAGAGCAAGACTCTGTCTTAAGAAAAATATAAATAAATAAAATATAGAGTATTTAGCGTTTTCTGTATATTCATAGTATATTAAGAAACATCGCTGGGTGCAGTGGCTCACACCTGTAATCCCAAACTTTGGGGGGCAGAGGCAGGTGGATCACCCGAGGTTAGGAGTTTGAGACCAGCCTCACCAACATGGCAAAAGTCTGTCTCTACTAAAAATACAAAAAAATTAGCCGGGCATGGTGGCGTGCACCTGTAGTCTCAGCTACTCAGGAGGCTGAGGCACGAGAACCTGGGAGGTGGAGGTTGCAGTGAGCAGAGATCATGCCACTGCACTCCAGCCTGGGCAACAGAATGAGACTCCGTCTTAATTAAAAAAAAAAAGAAAAGAAAAGAATCATCACCACATTTTCTAAAACATTTTAGTCACTCCAATATGTAACACACTAAATCATAAATCCCAGGTGAGTGTATGCATATTCATAAATTTTGCTGAATCTTACTTTATATTTTATTCGAGACAGGGTCTTGCTGTCACCAGGATGAAGTGCAATGGTGCCATTATAGGTCTCTGCAGCCTTGACCTCCTAGGTTCAAATGATCCTCCCACCTCAGCCTTTGAGCAGCTGGGACTAGAGGCATGCATGCACCACCACACGTGGCTAATTTTTACATTTTTTGTAGAGATGGTGTCTCACCATGTTGCCAAGGCTGGTCTTGAACTCCTGGCCTCAAGCTATCCTCCTGTCTCTGCCTTCCAAAGTGCCGGGAATATAGGTGTGAGCCACCATGCCTGGCCTGACCTAGTATTTCATCCTCCTTAGTCTAACACTTTAGAATCCATTCCCATACACAGTTCTCAGCTTCTTTGCAACACATATTGGCAAGATTTTCCAGCTTTCGTGGTATATAATCTATTTCCATCCTCCCCTTCTCTGGCTGACCTTGTATTTCTCCTTCTGGGCTCTGTAGCGAGTTTATTCTTGTTATGGTCCTGGAGTCAATAAGGTGCATCAGGGGTAAGTTTGGAGGAGAACAGGCATCCAGGTGGGAGGCAAAGGCCCCAGTGAAGTCTTGAAAGGTCTTAGTGTAAGTGAAGGCTAATTTCCTTGCTACAGGGGAGGTGGGGCTGCTTCTGTATACAAGGGAGCCTTGAGATTTGGGAATTCGGCTTTGTCTGTGTCTGTCCAAATGTTCTGATCACAAGTCTATGGTCCTACTCCTTCCCGATCAGTGTCCTAATCTTAGCAAGAGAACTTGCTGAGGTTGACCACTTAACCTTTGCCACAATTCTGTAATCTGTACAATTATATTTAGTATCTGAAGATGAACTTAGTCTGTCCTGTGCCTATCCCAGATAAATGGTTCTTTGAATTTCAGCATATCTGTACCTTAAAATGAGAATTTAATACTTCATGCTTATCTTTTCCATTGTTTAAAAACTCTCCAGGGCAGTCAGAAACATCCATTTTACTCTACAATCTTTATAATTATTACTGTTGCCATAGCAATCAAGTGCAACAGCAGCAAAAGCCCCCAAAGCTTTGTGGTCCATCTGCCCCTCACACTATTCCCAGTGCTAACTGGAGTAATCCTGCTGCCCTCTATGCCACGGGTCACTAGCATCCCATTTGTTCCCTATGCATGCACGAATCTGTGGGTAACCCAGTCAGAATCCCACAGTTGAGGAACTGTGTTTCCTGGGGTCACTCTGCTATCAGCCAGGGTCTTGGTAGGAAATGCAGTCCATCTCCAAAAGGTTGAAGAGACTTGTTGCTCAACAGCTGTGGGCAGAATTACAGAGGCAACTGGATTAATTCGCTAGGACGGCTGTAAGAAAGCACAAGAAGCGAGGTAGCTTAAACAACAGAAATATATTATCTCCCAGTTCTGGGAGCTAGACATCTGAGATCAACGTTGTTGGCAGGGAAGGATCTGTTTCAGGCCCCTCTCCCGGCTTCTGGCCGTTCCTTGGCTTGTAGCAGCACAAGTCTAATCTTCCCATGGTGTTCTCCCTGTGGATTTGTCTTCCCAAATTTCCTCTTTTTGTAAGGACACCAGTCATTACGGATTAGGGGCCACCCTAATAACCTGATCTTAACTAATTACATCTGTAATCATCCTTTTTTCAGATAAGGTCACATTCTGAGTTGCTGGGAGTTAGGACCTCAACATATGAATTTGGGGAGACATAAGTCAACCTGTAACACCATCAAGGGTGATGAGCACATAGAGATGGGCAACAGCGGGAAGTGGTTAGGGCTCTGCTGCATTTTCTCCACCTGCTCCTCCATATCCCCTCTTCACCCTCCACCTTGTTGTGCGCCTGGGAGGCTGACTGCCGCAGACTGCAGTCTGTGCTCCCTTGCCTCCTATTGGCTTCTATTTGATTTGGGTAATGGCACAGGCAGGAGCTTCGGACGTGGGAGAGAGATAATAGAAACACAGTACCTCATAGTGCCCTCCCATGCCTTCCCAATGACTTTCATATCCCTCTCCGTGCTTCTGTCATATTTAATATTTGGCAGATCAGAGCTGAATAATGTTTAAAACATGGGTGAGCATGTGTGAACCCTTTCAGAAGTTTTTGAACATTTAATAATAATGGCTGATGTTCACTGAGTACTTACTTTGTGTTCTAAGTACTTACTACAGTATGCTCTTGATAGTTCCTACAAGGGAGGCACTATGATTATCCTAATTTTATAGTTGAGTAAAGGGAGGCTCATTGAGATTGGTATCTTGCCCAAGGTCAAGATCACACAGCTAATTAGCAGCAGTTGCAGGATTCGATTTGGGGCTGTCAGCCACCAGAGGCTGCTCTAAACCAAAGGTCATCTGTGCTGATCCATTTACCAGACATGACCTCCCCTACTTGACCTCCTGTCAAAGTCATACTCAAGTTCTGATCTAGCAACAGCTGTTGTGGGGCTTTCTCAATTCCCTCCCCCAAGAACTGACCACGCGGTCTGCGCATTGCTCTCTGCTCACTGTCCCCCTGCGTGGGCTCGTTAGGAAGCCTACTGCTCTTTTCTGCCTCATTTTCCTACCTGTGAGTTCTTCAGGGCAGGCAGGTCTCCCAGTTCATCTCTGCGATTCCCGGGCCTGCCAGTGTGTCTGCGCGGGAGGTGCCAGTGAATGTTTCTGGAAGGAATGTTTTCTTATCGTCCCTGGCTGTTCCATATGCCCCGGTGCACCCTAATGGTCCCGACTACCACTGACTTCCTTCCTCAGTTTCATTCAGAGGCTGTTAGTGGCTGCCAGTCCCGGACCATGCTCTCCCGGCCTCTGGGTGGGCGTTCCTGTCCCCCGCCCACAAGGTTCTTCTCCGCCAGGTCTGGTCAGGGTTTCTGAGCTGCTCCCTTCTGGGGGCGCTTCCCTCAGTTCCCAGGCGTCCTGGGCGGTCGGGATTGACTTTACTTCCACGTTTCAGTTCTGTCCTAGTTATCAGTCACGTTTTGTCAGGGATTCCTTTGTCAAAACCCCAGGGATGTTTTGATGGGCTTGTTCTTTTCTTCTTTTGCTAGGTAGGGTGTTGAATGTAACTGCCTCCCTGTGGAGATCGTTGGAGGTCCCCCAGCCTGCGCCAGGCCAGCCACCGTGTGTCTGCTTCCACAACATCCTTGAGGAAATACGCATTTAAAACCCGACCTCTACATTCCCCGTAGTTTCTCTTCACATCGCCTACTCCGTATTTTCCAGCTTTTCAATTTCTCTCAGAACAAAGGTTTTATTTCTGGGCAGGGCACCGACGGCGGTGACCCTAATATCGGTACCTCCAGGCCACTTGAGGGACGTCCAGAGCTGAGTCTGGTCTGACGCTTTCTTTAGGATCCCAAACATCGCTGCCGCCTCCGCAGCGCCGTCGGATCCCTGGGGAGAGCATCCAAAATGTGAACCAAGTATCAAAAACATTGGAATATAACTGTTTTTAATTCTTATGCTATTTTTTGGTTATTTGTAATTTTTGTTGTTGTTGCTATTTTAAACCCAGCGCACTTAGGTTTTCTGGCGTGCATTTTGCCCCCCGCCCCCTCAGTGCGGAAAAATGCCCTCGGTGGGGCAACCTGCAGCTGCGAGAAGAAGGCTTTTTCCCTGTCCCTCCTCCACGTCTCTGGTCGAGGTCAGGGACCGCGGCTCTCCCGAGTTCCCCCTGGGAGCGCGGCGGAGCGGGAGGGAGGGAGCCTGGCGCAGGATTGGACTTCCTCCCTCCACTCCGGAACTGCGCGCCGGAGCGCCTGGGACGCGGAAACCCGGGAGGCGCCGCGGGAGCCGCGGGGTGGGGGCGGTCGGGGGCGGGGCCGGCGGCTGGGGCGGGCCCAGGGGCGGGCGCGGGGCGGGGCCACGTGAGGGCTGCGCTGGATGCGCGGGGCGAGCTGCGCCAGCTGCGCTCCGCGGGCTCTCAGAGCGCTGGGCACCGGCCGGGCTGTGGTCCCCGCACGCCACCGTCGCCTCTCGAGCGGGCTCGGCTCACAGTGACCGGCGGCCGGGGAGATGTGAGCCGGGGCCGGCGGGCGCGGCCGGACCGCCGCAATGTGGCTCAAGCCCGAGGAGGTGCTGCTGAAGAACGCGCTGAAGCTCTGGGTGACCCAGAAGAGCAGCTGCTACTTCATCCTGCAGCGGCGCCGCGGGCATGGCGAGGGGGGCGGCCGCCTCACCGGTAAGGGGCGCGCCGGGGCGGGCGCGGCGGCCGGGCCCGGGGCCTCGCACCCCGCCGGGCCCGCGGCCCCCAGTCCCGGGCTGCGTCGCCAGAGGCGATTTCTTGGGAGACACGGGGCCCGGACGGCCCTGCCGCGGGCTTGTTTTCCTTTTTTCTGCTTTTCTCCCGCGGGCTCCCATCGAGGTGGTGGTAGAGGGGCTCCCGGGCGCGTGCGTTTTCCGGGCGAGGCAGGTGTCTTCGCCGCCTGGCCTGGTGAGCTGGAGGCCGGACTCGGCTTGGGAATCGAAGGAGAGACGCCGGCTGGAGCGGGGCTGGAGGGAGCCAGGCCGCCCTGGAGCAGCGCGGCTGCTGTGCGGGGCCAGGTGACAGCGGGGTGCGCCGGCCCGGACTCGGCCATCTGGAGGCGCCGGAGGCTCCAGGTGGTGTCGCGGCTGGGGGCGCGCGGCGATGCGCGCGGGGCGGGGCTCTGGAGGCCGTGGTGAGCGGGGACTGTCTCCACGCCCGGAGGGGAAACTGAGGGTGGGCGAATCCCAAGCTCGTGATCTTAGTAGAAAAATTGAACAGTTCAGTTTTTTCCTCTCTTTCAGTGTCTTACAAGGAATGATAGGAAAAAAAACCCAGGCTCGTAAAGTTGTTGAAAAAACAAAGCATGTTTTTTCTAAAAGTTATGTTCCAAAGCTCTTTGAAATTGACGCCAACTTGCAGTAGCTAGGACACAGGTCAGTGAAGGAACAACTAGACTTTTTCATTTGTATCTAGGGACCCATACGATTTTTCTTTCCAATTTTGGAATCTGAATAAAAGGGACCTTAGATCTCCTGTCTTGTTCCTGTTCTACTGAGAAGACAGAGGCCAGAGAGAGAGGTCACAGGACCTAGGTTAGGTCCCCGGGTTAGTGGTTGGCGGCTTTTTCTGCTCTCAGTCTAGGGAAGACCCTTTTGAGGTTGAGTTTGGTAGGAGATGTACTAACACGCCTGGAAACCACAGAACCAAGTGCAAAGGAACTGGCTTTTGCTGGACTTTAGCTTATGAGAAAGCTGGCGGTCGGGTTTGTTAGAGGAGGGCAGACTTACACTGAGACCGGGTGAGTGGGTGGGAGTTGGCAGGATGTTGCATGGAGGGAGCTGTAGGCAGCTGAGGGTTCCCCATGGAAGGGGCAGAGGGTAGTTAGGATTCTGGGTGGAGGCGGTAGGTGTAGGGTGCTTTGGTAACCAGTGGTCCTGTTGAATGGCAACAGGGACTCAACTTGGGCAACTTGGGCAGCACGTGGGCCTGCTCCAGGAGGTGTTTTGAGCTTTGAGGGAGGGAGTTGTGCAGGAGGCAGGGGCCACAGTGGCCTTGTTGGGCCCCATGATGCACCGTGGTGCTTAGTGCCCAGGCTTTCAGGAAATGGAGGTGGGTGGTGCCCTGGGAAGAGGCACTGGTGGCAAAGAGGCAGGAATTTGTCGTCCCTCCCTTTCTTTGAGGGCAGTGTATCTTTATTTATGGTGCATTTAGCAGGGGTCCTGGTCTATAAATGTTTCATTTAGTAGAGAGTGAGGACAAGGCCTGAAGATTTGTGAAGTGAGAAACATAAGGACAGTTTGTCCCGTAAACACTCATTCATTCACTTAGTTCCCTGGACATATGTAGGGTACTCTGTTCGCTGCTCTGGAAAGAGGCCCGAGAGCAGGCAGTGAGGGCCGGCTACCTTCAGCTGATTTACCATGTAGTTAGTGGGTGAGATGGGTGCAGACACGGAGGGCAAAGCTGGCCATAGGATGCCTGGTCTGGCTTCAAGCCCGCTTCCTGTCCAGAGGGTTTCTGACTCTGTTGTCCAGAGTCTCTCTGTGACGAACTCAGTGAATTCCCTCCCTGTTTCATTCCAAAATCAAGCAGGTCCCATATTATTATTATGCCTGTGGCTTTGGCATTCCTTGATATTTACTTTGGTTTGGACTTACTGTGAATGTGCAGAATTTTCTTATGCCTAAAGGCAACAAGATCGACCATAAAGAGGGGAAAAGTCTACAAAAAGAGGACACTTGATGTATTTCTTGGAGACCCTGTTGGTTGTGAAAAGGATGACATCTGCAGCCAGACACTTTACCTTTGAGCATTTAGCTGGAAGCCAAAGCCAATGAAGGAGTGCTGACCTGCCACGTGTACTGTGGGGGGCTGGTCTTCATGGGGCCACTTAGGATTGTTGTAAAGTCAAGACCCATGGGACACAGGGCAGCTCTGTGGTGGTGGCGGTTTTTGGAAAATGTGGAATTCTAATGTGGCAGATTGTTAGCAATTTAAGAGTTTAAAACCTAGATTGAGTTTATGAAACGAATGGGGGCTACAGTGATAACACATTTTGGCAGGTTGTAGACTTTTGTTTGGAGGGAAGCAAGCAGTGGTGGCCTAAGGGGGATTGGAAGTAAAATGTAAGAGAGCAGTAATCAATAAACATCTCTTTTCCTTTATTGTGAGGCCGAATTTGTATTAGTAGGAGTTTAGACAGAGGAGATCTGGTGGTTGAAGTAATCTGAATTGCCTAACTTCAGAAATACTATCAGCTTTTCTTTCCTTAAGGATTAAAATCGGCCCTCCTGCTTACGTACGTGCATATACATGTTCTCTGTCTTTCTCTCTCCCTCTCTTCACATCTCCAGGTTTATTTTTCTCCATGGTTCCTTCTCACTTTCTCTTACAATATACCAATTTATTTTTTTCATTGCTAAATTGCCTGTTCTATGAGGGCAGGTATTTACCTGTGATAGTACCCAGCATATATGTTCAGGAAACATTTGTAGGATGAATGGATGGGTGACTATATGCATGGATGATGTATCCCACTTTTTTCTTAAAAGTTGGGTGGGAGTAGAGGCCCAGCGTTTTGGACTGATTGCCTGGAACAGGAACAACCCCTGTCTCTTCTCAGCTTCCTGTTTACCTGGCAGTCTGACCATTATGGAAAGCTGGAGGGGTGTGGGTGGGAAACACAGTTGTTTCCTCCAGTCTTTTTTTGTAGCTCCCTCTTTTGAGGGGGATGGATCATCACACTAACTTCTCCGGTGGCCAGAAAGGGCGGGTACAGATGTGGCTGCCATTGTTAACGTCCTGGGCTCTGAGCACTGCTAGGGAGGTGCCCATCTTTTCCTCAGGTTAGAGCATAGCATGGCAGAATTCAGGATTATGAGATGTTTCCAAACTTCTGCTTGCAGAAGTGATATTGCTACTCTGGAAAGGAAGTAAAGTTACACAGTTCACTTTGATACAGTCTCCAACCTCTTGTAACAAGTTCAGCTAGCTCTGGGAGAACAAAGAGCCGGAGATGTTAGCATGTGGGAAAGAGACTGTGCAGAGAAAGAACACACAACATTGCTGCCCTCTCTCCCAGGGTCTCTGAAGCACTTCAAGTGAGTGGGATAATAAGGAACTTAAATAGCTCAAGAGCAAAAAAACCTAATAACCGGATTGAAAAATGAGCAAAAGATGTTAATGGACGTTTTTCAGAAGACATACAGATGGCTAACAGGTACATCAAACATGCCCAGCATCACTAATCATCAGGGAAAGGCACATCAAAACCACAAGGAAATACCGCACTCCAGTTAGAATGGCTATTACTTGTTTATTTAATTAATGTTTTTCTTAGAATGGCTATTATTGAAAAGACAAAGGAAAAACGTGTTGGTGAGGATATGCAGAAAAGGGAACACACACACTTGGTAGGATTGTAAGTTAACATACCCACTATGGAGGACAGTGTGGAGGGTCTTCAAAAAACTGAAAATGTAGCTGCTGCATGATTCTGCCATCCTGCTACTGGGTATATATTCAAAGGAAATGAAATCAGTATGTTGAAGAGATACCTGCATTCCTGTATTTATTGCATCACTATTTATAATAGCCAAGATACGGAATCGACCTAAGTGTCCAACAAGAGATAAATAAAGAAAATGTGAGATATATACAACAGAACACTATTCAACTATACGAAAGAATGAAATCCTATCATTTGCGACAACGTGGTCTCGAACTCTTGACCTCAAGCAATCCTCCCGCCTCGGCCTCGGCTTCTCAGAGCACTGGGATTACAGGTGTGAGCCACCGTGCCTGGCACATTTGCAACAACATGGATGAACCTGGAAGAGGACATCGTGTTAAGTGAAATAAGCCAGGCACAGAAAGACAAATACTGCATGATCCCACTTATATGTGTAATCTTAAAAAGTTGGTATTATAAAAGCAGAGAGTAGAACAGTGGTTACCAGGATGGGAGAAGATGGATGGGGAGAGGTTGGTCAACAGGTACAGAGTTACAGTTAGATAGGAGAAGTAAGTTCTGCTATTTTCTTGCACAGTAGGGTGACTGTGGTGGTACCGTATATTACAGAATAGCTATGAGAATGAGAAGCTTTTGAATGTTCTCACCACAAAGAAATGATAATTGCATGAGGTGATGGATATGCTAACTACCCGAATTAGATAATTACATAACATATATAAGTATTGAAACATCGAATTGTATCCCATAAATATGTACAATTACAGTGTGATAATTAAAAAATAGTGAGTGGAATAAACATTACTGTAAAGACCTAATATCACCACACAGCTGTGTCCTCTAAAGGATTTGATTTTTCGGTGTTCTATTGAGTGTATTCCCGTATAATCTTGCAATTCTTCTCTTAAATTGGCTGACAATTTAAAAGTTGTAATTTGAAAAAATATTGATGTTTTCTGCTTTGCAACATGGTTACCTTAAGCCCCTGTTCCTGTCATTGCATTTGTAGTAGTGATGGGCTGATTCCCTAAACAGGGTGAAGGGAGGAAGTATGGTATAGTGAAAACTAGTGTAAAATACAACCTTTGGAGTCAAGGTAAGTAAGTCTGTTCGTTAAGAATCTGGACTGAGAGGCTTCGAGTTAGTTTTTCCAGTTTCTTTGAGCCTTAGTTATAACTCAACCTTAAGAAAGGGACAATAATGAATCTTACTTTGGAGGGTTAGAAACTGTTTTCCACAGCAGTGGTACCATTTTTCATTCCCACCAGCAATGCAAATGGTTATGATTAAAATAAGGCTTAGAATTAAAATGAACAGTATACATCAAGGGCTTAATTGTGCTTGGCACCTAGTAGGTTTGACAGAAGAAAAGCAAAGTACAATTTTAAAAAACTGAATAATGGAGGCTTCTGAGAATAAAGGTGTAAAAACATTTGCATTGTAGTGAAGGACATAAGAAACATTCACTTTTCTATTAGTGCAGTATTTAATATGTATAATTAAAAGACGAAATATTTAAATAACAGCTTGGATTAAGAATTGCTCAAGAGAAAGGTGTTTTTGTAGGATTTGGGCACACAGCTACTCTCACCACATTAAATCGTAGTAAGTAAAGGGAGCTTCACCTTGTTTCAAATGTTGAGTGTGAGTGCTCATGCTGTGCTTCCAGTGAATCACCTACTGCCTTTGGAAGAGTGTCCTAATGACTGGGGGGAGGTGAAACTGACACGCTAAGGATTCATGTGGGGTTACAAGGCTTGCTCAGAAGGACTCTTATCAGAAGGTTGGAAACTGATGAAGTCCAGCATGGATGTTGCATTTCTTGGCTAGTCTGTCTGAGGTTGGCTGGAATCCTGCTCATATAGCTGAATTTGTTGGCGAATTTTGTCTCCTCCAACACTGAAACTCTTTGACTCAACAGGGCAGCCTGTTGCATGCTGTAGAAGTCCCAGATGTTGGCTCCAGAGTCTTATGTGCTTTGGTATTTTTTCTTAAAAGCACAATAGGGAAGAAACCACAAGTAAAGGAAGTAGTTTGATTTTAGGATCATAAATCTAAAAAATTAAGTTAAATAACTGATATATCTTTAGGGGCTGATAATCTATTAATAAAAGCCTTGAGGCTTCCAAGAGTTGCATTTAGTGAGAGCATAATAAGGGCAATGTATTTGTAATGAGATAATCAAACAAGGCACGGACTGTGTCACTCCAGGAGATAATATAAGGTACAAATTGTGCAGGCGGTGGGATACTGGAGGGTGGCCTTTTCCACCTAATTGGAACTCCTTAGGAAGAGCTGACAATTATTGAGAGGCTGGTAGCTTGTAAAGAATTCATTTACTAGCAGTGAAGGCAGAAGGATTTTACGATCTTGACTGCACATTCTAGGTGGCACTGGATAAAGTAGGAATTTATTTATTTTTATTTATTTATTTTTATTTTTGGAGACAGAGTCTCGCTCTGTTGCCCAGGCTGGAGTGCAGTGGTGTGATCTTGGCTCACTGCAGTCTCTCCCTCTTGGGTTCAAGCGATTTTCCTGCCTCAGCCTCCTGAGTAGCTGGGACTACAGGCGTGCACCACCACGCCCGGCTAATTTTTTGTATTTTAGTAGAGACAGGGTTTCACCATTGTTGCCCAGGCTTGTCTCGAACTCCTGAGCTCAGGCAATCCGCCTGCCTAGGCCTTCCAATGTGCTAGGATTACAGGCGTGAGCCACCGCGCCCGGCCAAGAGGAATTTATTTAAAATGAAAGTAAATCTGGTAATTTTTTCAGCATGGATTTTTCCCCCTATTTTAAAAACTTACATCAATGGTATTAAAAAGCAGCCGTGAGCCTATTTTAATCACTGCTGGGGGTTGCAGGCGCTGCCCCTGAACCACCTCTTGGGTTGCCTGTCTTCCCTCTTCTGCTCTTAAGCACAGACCCTGCAGCATGTTGGCACTTTTGTCTCCCAGGCCCCTCATGGCTGTCTCCTCCCCCACCCACAAGCATCTGGCTAATTCTTGTGAACCTTTGGAGCTCCGCCTGAGTTCCACTTCCTAGAGATGTACCTGACCCTTCCCCTACTCCCACCACTGTAGTCATGAAGAGGCTCTTTGAGGTTTTGTCTGTTTAGGGTGAACCAGATCCTGAGCTCCAGGAGGGAGGTCATAGGTCTGTGCCCCTCTCTGCTGTGCCTTTAGTGCTGATGGTTCTTGTCACCAGAGCACTCTTGATAAATATTTGTTAAAATACATGGATGTAGACATCAAGTAGTACAATCTTGAGGAGATCAAGTACAAACTTCATGTAGATGTCATGTAGGAGATATCAAGTTGTACATACCAAGTAAAATGGATAGATGTGAGCCTGTGCAGTTGAGAAGTGTTTTGTGTGTATCATCCTGGAAATGGAAATTATGTAGAATGCAGGAATAAATACTAGAGTGTTGTTCTTAACTGTCTTATACCAGCGCTGTGTGCTGTAAGGACTAGCAGTAGTTTGTGGCTGAACCAGCGCAGCTGTTAGGACTACCTATTGATGCTGGGCGAGGGGGCTCATGCCTGTAGTCCTAGCACTTTGGGAGCCAAGGTGGGTGGATTGCTTGAGCCCAGGAGTTTAAGACCAGCCTGGGCAACATAGCAAAATCCTGACTCTACCAAAAAATACAGAAAATTAGCCGAGCATGGTGGTGTGTGCCTGTAGTCCCAGCTACTTGGGAGGCTGAGGTGAGAGAATCACCTGAGTTCTGGCAGTGAACTGTGATCACACCACTGCACTCCAGCCTGGGCATTGGAGTGAGACCCTCTCACGGGGTTGGGGGTGGGGGGAAGAACTACCTATTGGTAACCTTGATGTAAATGATTCCATACAGAACCAGACTTACTCCTCTAGTGTATCACCAGCCAACAAACACATATGTATGAATTTGAGTCATCCATATTCTTTAACATTTGGTGAGTCTTTCATTCTACTGGATTTTATTATTTTCCTGCTTCCTGCTTTTTACTTAAAAAAAAAAAAAAAAGGAAAGGTGGCTGGGCACGGTGGCTCATGTCTGTAATCCCAGCACTTTCAGAGGCCGAGGTGGGCAGATCAAGAGGTCAGGAGTTTGAGACCAGCCTGGCCATCATAGTGAAACCACGTCTCTACTAAAAATACAAAACTAAGCTGAGTGTGGTGGCAGGCACCTGTAATCCCAGCCACTTGGGAGGCTGAGGCAGGAGAACCGTTTGAACCCAGGAGGCGGAGGTTGCAATGAGCCGAGATCTCGCCATTGCACTCCACTCTGGGTGACAGAGTGAGACTCTGTCTCGAGAAAAAAAAAAAAGGAAAGGAAAGAAAAATCAACAATAAAATAAACAGTGCCTTAATAAGATATCCTTATGAAAAGGTACTGCATTTTGTGGTTTGTTTTTTAGTTATGAACTTTTTGCTGTGCATAAGAGTATTTAAGGTAAGTTGTAGGTAATGGAGCAAACACTATATATCTACCACCTGTAAGTAAAAAAATAAGAGTATATCCTATGCCTGAGAGACCCCTTCTGTGTTTTCCTGATTACATTTCCCTCCCTTCCTTGCAGGCACCACTACCCTGGATTATGTGTTAATACTGACTTGCTTTTCCTTATAGTTTTAACACATTTATATGTATTCCTAATCAATACATAGTTTAGTTTTGTGTGTTTTTGTAACTTTATTACAAAATATACTTTTATTCATACTTTATGTATTTTTCTGTCACTTGATCACCCTGCCCCCTGCATTATGTTTTTCTCACTTTGACCCATGGTAGCTGCCATAGTTCATTCATTTTCATGGGTGTGTAGTAATCCATTGAGTGAATATATTATTATTTATTCATTCTCCTGTCCATGGATATTTGGGTTGTAGTTGTTTTAGTAGATAAAGCTGCTGTGAACATTTTCCTATAGTGTTCACACAGGCATCTATTTCTCCAGAGAATATTTCTATGAGTGACCTTGTTGAGTATATCCATCAGGATGAGTTAGGTTATGCTGCAGTAACAAACACCCCGACACATAAATTTATTTCTCTGTCATGCTGTATATTCAATATGGGTCAGCAAGGGTCTCTTCTGAGGGAGAACTGGGACTTTTGTGAACAGCCCTAATACTGGGTCATAGCTATGTGTATTTTCAACCTTTCTAGATAATTCCAAATTGTTTCCAAGCAGAGCATGGTGGTGCATGCCTATAATCCCATCTACTTGGGAGGCTGAGGCAGGTGGATTGCTTGAACCCAGGAGTTTAAGTCCAGCCTGGGCAACGTAGTGAGACCACTGTCTCTAAGAAAAAACTTCCCACAGTGGTACATCCTTGCTAATGCTTGATATTCTCAGAGATGTTACTTTTTGCCAATCTGGTAGGTATTTACATAGTATCTTAGAACCACTAAGATACTATTTCTCATTATTACTAATAGGGATGAGACTATTTTTATGTGTTCATTAAGTATTTGTTTTTCCTTCTGAGAAATACTTGAGTCTTTTGCTCATTTTTTCTGTTGGCTTATATTTTTCTTTAGTTTTTTTATGAGCCGTGTGTGTGTGCCTTCATGTGTGGTTTTTCTGTATTCTTTTTCAATTGTATGTATTTTTTTTAAAGTCAGGCTTTTTATTTTCATTGTAGGTTTTTTGAAGAACTCACATTGTTAATTTTCATGCAGTCAGATGTATCAGTCTTTTCCCTTTTGTTTTAATTAATTAATTTACCTGGACCTTTTCTGGCAAGATCTTTTTCCTTCAGTTTGTTCTTTTTGTTACTTGTTTAAGAAGAGCTGCTTGGAGGGGAATCTCTAAGATGATGGTGAAGGGAAATCCTGAGATGTCAGTGAGAACCTCTCTTCTTCCCTCCCCCAATCCAGCGTTCAGTCTAGATTGGAGCCTGGCAGGAGGCTGCAGGACAACTTCTAGAAGAGAAAGTGATAGACTGTAAAGTGTATTTGCACATATTGAATGAAGATCTGCACATCAGGGGAGAATTTGTGGATAGATTATCCATAGATGGAAAGCTGAGTAAGCCAGAAATTCTGGGATAGTTGTTAATTCCAGAGAAAATAAAAAGTTGTATAGGGTGTACAAAGTATTGTAGTTTTTCTGCAAAACTCAGCTCTTGTTAATGTTTTTGTAGTTATAATAATGTAAATATTGACTCATGATCTAACTGAAATTATTGCATAACTGGGGTGTGAGTGTTGGGTGGCGGGTGGTAGTCAATGGAAGGGAGCTAAAGCCTCCACTTCTGAAAGTTAACAGCTAATGCCTACAACTAAATATCCAAGAAGTAGGCTGGGCACGGTGGCTCACGCCTGTAATCCTAGCACTTTGGGAGGCTGAGGTGGGTGGATCACCTGAGGTCGGAGGTTTGAGACCAGTCTGGCCAACGTGGTGAAACCCCGTCTTTACTAAAAATACAAAAATTAGCTCAGCATGGTGGCGCGTCCCTGTAATCCCAGCTGCTCGGGAGGCTGAGACAGGAGAATCGCTTGAACCTGGGAGACGGAGGTTGCAGTGAGCTGAGATTGTGCCATTGCACTCCAGCCTGAGTGACAAGAGTGAAACTGTCTCAAAAAAAAAAAAAAAAAAAAGTAGTAATATAGATGTGTTATTTGGAGATGCGAAGGTGGATACAAAAATAATCCATTAAGAGTTGGAAGAGGTTGCCTTTGGGGAGTTGGTAAGTGGGAGCAGCAAGGAATAAGGGGACTGTTTGTGTTTCTCATGAGCCTTGCAGAATTATATGCTGATTGACATGCACCTGTAATGTTGATATAATGCAGACAGAATCTAAACTCAGGGAGAGCTTTGTATTTTTTCTGGTGGGCAACTCTGTTTGGGTAGTGGCGATCAGGAAGGCATTGAAGCTGTGTCCCCTCATTGCCCAGGGGCCGTGATTTTCCCTGGATGCCTGTGTGTCAGCTATTTGTCCTCTCAGTGTGCTATATTTAGCCTTCAAAATGTCTAGCATGCGTGGGGTGTGTCATTTTACAGAAGCTTTTAAAACTATTTTCAGAAATGCATCTAATTTAGTCAGGTACTTTTATTTGAAATTAAAGACATCTATTCTGGATTTTATTCCCTCTCTCAATAGAGGAAATAGGTTTAGAGCTGCAAGCTCATGATCTTTGTCTTCTTTCTCAACTTTAAAGAGGGGTTCTGTGACCATAACCCACTCTTTGTAGGGTCTCAGTTTATTAACCTGCAAAACAGTAGCAACGATTGCATAAAAATAATGAAAGTTTTTGCTGTGGGGGAGGTTTTATGCTTCAAACTGTTATGTTTTCTAGATATGTTGGTTAAATCAATGAAATTACTTGTAGATAGAGCAGCAGAAAGAAACCCAAAGAGCATTTTATTCAGCAGTGCCAGGCCCTGTGCTATCATGCAGCTTATAGTCTGGAGAGGTGGAGTTCATAGTCGTGGTCGTGGGGTGATACTACGCCACGAAACACTGAGTTATCAATGGTGGTGAGTGCCAGGGGATGCGAGAGAGAATAAGAAGGAAATTAATTTGGACTGGAACATCAGGGAGCTGTCTCTGAGGAGCTATGATCTCCACTGAGACCTGCATGGTGTGCAGGAGGGTGGTAGGTGGTGAGAAGTTGGGAAAAGAGCCGTCTGAGCAGAGGAAATGGCATGTGCAAAGGTCCTGAGGCCTCCGAGAGTCTGTTTTGGACAAGTTAAGTGTGGGATACCTGGAAGTTGTCTAGAAAGGCCTGTAGAGGAGGAAAAGGCAGAGGGGACGGAGGCATGGGCAAGGGGCAGGAGGGCCTCAGCAGTGTATTTTTCCTGAAGCCAGGAGGAAGTGTATGTGAGAAGGAGGGAGGGGTCTGCTCTGCCTTGCAGTATGGAAAAGGCTAGGAAGACCTTGGAGACCTCAGCCACAGCAGCTTGGATGCAGGGAGATGTGGCGTGGGAGCTGGCTGGAGACTGGAGGGTGGCGAGGAAGTAGGGATGGCGGATGAAGGCAGCTCTCCCAAGGTGGGATGTGGTGGTGTTTTTTTTTTTTTTTTTTTTGATACGTATTTATTATTTGTCAATGAATGGAGTCTCTGTTGAATGCTGGATCCACAAATGTTGTACATTTGGGGCCGAGCTGTTGAGTCTTGACACGGGCCGGGGAAAGATTTGAATAGGTCGAGGGAGTAGTTCACCTCATCTAGGTGAGGGAACCTCAGGAACCAGTTCCGGAGGAATGTTGTTTTAGAAATGGGGCTAGTACTCACTACTGAAAAAAAAAATGCGTGGAAGAATCTGTCTCTGACTACCTGTGACATATTAAGAAATGTATTTCTCATTTGGCCTCTGCTTCTTGTTCCTGGCACAGAGCTCCTAATCCTTTGGAATTTCCTGGGTGATGGGAGCATCTTTTGTTCTAATGAGGTGACTCTTGGTGGGCTCCTGGGTGGAGACTGGTCACCAGCAAGAACAGATTTGAAGCTTGGGGATTTCAGCCCCACCTCCATCCTCTGGGAAGGAGCAGGGGCTGGAGATTAATGATCAGTCATGCTCAGGTGGTGGTGGTGAAGCCACCTTAAGCATCCCTGGACTCTAGGGTTTGGGGAGCTCCAGGGCTGCTGAACACATGGAGGGTAGCCCCCCCCAGAGAGGGCACAGAAGTGCCACGTCCCCTCCAATACACCTCGCCCTGTGTATCTCTTCATCTGGCTGTCTTCTGTATCCTTGATCATATTCTTTATTACAGAATAAGCTGGGAAATGTGTTTCTGTGAGCCATCCCAGCAAATTATCAAACCTGAGGATGGAGTTATGGGAACCCCTGACTTGTAGCTGGTTAGTCAGAAGTGCAGGTGACAGCCTTGGGCTTGTGACTGGCGTCTGAAATGGGGCCAGTCTCGTGGGATCGAGCCTTTAACCTGCACTAATTCCAGGTAGTTAGTGTTAGAATTGAATGGAATTGTAGAACACCCAGGTGGTGTCTGGAGAGTTGGAGAATTGGTTGGTATGGGAAAACTCCCCATACATTTAGTGTCACAAATGTGAATAGTAAAGGATAATGTTTTTTTCTTTTACCACCAAAACAATTAACTAATTTAAATGGAACCTGATCTGGTTTGGATCTGTGTCCCCACCCAATTTTCATTGCAAATTGTAATCCCCAGTGTTGGAGGTGGGGCCTGGTGGGAGGTGACTGGATCATGAGGGTGGATTTCCCCTTTGGTGCTGTTCTTGTGATAGAGATCTCGCAAGGTCTGGTTCTTTAAACGTGTGTAGCACCTTCCCTCTCTCCCTCTTCCTCCTGCTCCAGTCATATGAAGATGCCTGCTCTCACTTTGCCTTCCGCCATGAGTAAAAACTCCCTGAGGCCTCTCCAGCAAGCTTCCTGTACAGCCTGTGGAACTGTGAGCCAATTAAACCTCTTTTCTTTATAAATTACCCAGTCTCGGGTATTTCTTTATAGCAGTAAGAGAATGAACTCATACAGAACCCAAGTCTGTTGGCTTAGCACTAGACAGTGATGTTTTCACCTGGCAAAAAGAGTTCTTTGAGGAGACTGTGGCAGCTTAAAAATGTAATGTTACTGGTTTGGCATTTCATGTCACATGGAGCCTGCATGTAGGATGGCCCTGTACTGTCTTGTCTGGGGTAAATGCTGGTAGGAATCTGATGTGGCTCCACTCTGTGTTTCTCAGCTTAGATGTATTTAGTATTTTGTTAGAAATAATACTGTCAGGATTCAAAAAATATCTATTTCCAGAAGGACAATACAGATTAAAAGTCATTTCAAATCCCAGCACTTTGGGAGGCCACGGCAGGCGGATCACAAGGTCAGGAGATTAAGACCATCCTGGCTAACACGGTGTAAAAATACAAAAAATTAGCCGGGTGTGATGGTGGGCGCCTGTAGTCCTAGCTACTCGGGAGGCTGAGGCAGGAGAATGGCGTGAACCCGGGAGGCGGAGCCTGCAATGAGCCGAGATCGCGCCACTGCACTCCAGCCTGGGCGAGAGTGTGAGAGTCCGTCTCAAGAACGTGGTGGCTCACGCCTGTAATCCTAGCACTTTGGGAGGCTGGGGTGGGCGGATCACTGGAGGTCAGGAGTTCGACTCCAGCCTGACCAACATGGTGAAACTCTGTCTCTACTAAAAACACAAAAATTAGTTGGGCGTGGTGGCACACGCCTGTAATCCCAGCTACTTCGGAGGCTGAGGTAGTAGAATCACTTGAACCTGGGAGGCGGAGGTTGTGATGAGCCGAGATCGCGCCATTGCACTCCAGCCTGGGCGACAAAAGCCAAACTGTCTCAAAAAAAAAAAAAAAAACCAAAGAATTAGCCTAGTGATGAATGGTTTAATGGTTTAGAAGCAGCTTCTGGGCTTTCTTGCTTGAAAAACAGTGTTTGCTTGACAGAGAAACACTTTAAAAAGGTGTAAACAGCATTGCGCAGCCTCAGATGGAGATGTGGGTATTTTACCCACCATGGGAGCATGGAGAGTTAAATGGGTTCTGAGTATCTGTTAAATTGCTGTTTTGTTATTATAATTAAAAATAAATGTGAAATGTAAGCAAGGCATTAAAATTGCTTACAGAATGTATAGCTCGTGATTGTCCATCATCAAGGATTCAGCCATGGCAAGGGTTTGGCTGGACTGAAGGGTCAAACTAGATCTTCGTAAATCCAGTGTCCCAAAACTGTATGTATGCACAAGTGTGCATACTCGTGTGTTTTTATTTTAACCTGTAGCTTCCCTTAGATTTTTGAGGTAAAGGAAGGCTTTGATGCTCACTTAGGCTCCAAATTGGACCATGTTTAATCCCAGTATTACGTAGCTACCTGTTAATGTGGGGATTCGGTTCTCTCTCAGTCCTTTAGAACATCTGAGGCTGGGTAATTTCTAAAGAAAAGAATTTTATTTGGCTTGCAGGTCTGCAGGCAGTACAAGAATCATGGTCCTGGCATCTGCTTCTGGTGAGGCCTCAGGAAGCTTCCACTCATGATGGAAGGTGAAGGGGAGCCCCTATGTACACAGATCACATGGTGAGGGTGGGGGGAGGTGCCAGGCTCTTTTTAACAATCAGTTCTTATAGGAACTAATAGAGTGAAAACTCACTCATTACCACCAAGACAGCATCAAGCCTTTTATGAAAGATCTGCCCCCATGGCCCATACACCCCCCACCAGGCTCCACCTCCAACACTCAATATGAGACCAGGCCAGCGGCTCACGCTGTAATCCCAGCACTTTGGGAGGCAGAAGCTGCCGGATCACTTAAGTCCGGGAGTTGGAGACCAGCCTAGGCAACATGGTGAAACCCTCTCTCTACAAAAAAATACAAAAATTAGCCAGGCGTGGTGATGCCTGCCTGCCATCCCAGCTACTTGGGAGGCTGAGGTTGGAGGATCACTTGAGCCCTGCAGGGAGAGGTTGCAGTGAACCAAGCCAGGGTGACAGTGAGACCCTTCTCAAAAAAACAAAAACCAAAAAACCAGATTTCAGCATGAGATCTGTATGAGACAAACATCCAAACAAACTCAGGTTCCAAAATCAACATGAAGAACCAACATTGCTTGAGGGAAGAACGACTGCAGAAATCAGCAAACTACCCGTCTTTTTTGCAATCTTCTCATGTTATCAGGAGGGCCTGGGAAGTGAGGACCCCTAGATACCTGGGGAATTCCAGCCCTTCCATGAACTCAGGCCAGGGCCTGTGCTCCCTGATGCTGGGCAGTTGGTTTGAATTGCTCCCCGCTCTGTGTTTGGCCAATGCATGTCGCTGAATATGATGAATTCATGTGACCTGCTCCATACTGCCAACTGCGCCTCCGCGTAGAGCATCTGAGGTGGCTTCACAGCCAGGTGAGGCCAGCAGTGATCACGTCTACATTTGATATATTACATGGGGAATTGCTGTTAGGTGAGGTTGATGGTGGCATTTTTTTTTTATTAGTTGAGCTACAATTCTGTTTTCTGCTGTTCAGGTGGCTTACAACAAAAAGATCTGTACTAAGGAGATGTTGTTTCGTCTTTCAGCCTTTTGGTTGTCTTCATTTAGCCAAATAAAACATTTAGATTTGGGGAGAAAAGGGGTTGCTGAGCCTCTTGTAGAACTGGAAGGTTCTCTTTGACAAGATGTGTATCTCACTGTAAAAACGGCTTTTTCTTTCTTCTTGTTTCTTTTTTTTTTTTGAGACAGAGTCTTGCTCCGTCGCCCAGGCTGGAGTGCAGTGGCGCAATCTCGGCTCACTGCAAGCTCTGCCTCCAGGGTTCATGCCATTCTCCTGCCTCAGCCTCCAGAGTAGCTGGGACTACAGGCACACGCCACCACACCCGGCTAATTTTTGCATTTTTAGTAGAGATGGGGTTTCACTATGTTGGCCAGGCTGGTCTTGAACTCCTGACCTTGTGATCTACCTGCCTCGGCCTCCCAAAGTGCTGAGATTACAGGCGTGAGCCACCGTGCCCAGCCAAAAATGGCTTTTTCTGTTTGGTTTTAACTTCATGTGCAACCTGGAAAGCCAGATTTCAACATTCTGTATTCATACCAAAAGTTATGTTGTGGATTGAATGTGTCCCCCTGCCCCCTAAATTACTGTGTTGAAGCTGTGACCTCCAGTGTGACTATATTTGAAGATAGTGCCTGCAGGGAGGTAACTAAGGTTAACTGAAGCTATAAGGGCAGGGCCCTGATCCTATAGGGCTCTTCCCTTTATAAGAAGAGGGACAGTCACCAGAGAGCTTACCCTCTCTGCCATGTGAGGACACTATGAGAAGGTGGCTGTCTGCAAGCCAGAAGATAACCCTCACTAGACATCACATTTGCTAGCACCTTGATTTTGGACTTTCAGCCTTAAGAGCCATGAGAAAATAAACTTCTGCAGTTTAAGCCACTCAGTCTGTGGTATTTTGTTATAGCAGCCTGAGCTAAGACAAGTTAGAATCATATAATGTAATGTAAATTTGTTTACTTGCTTTGAATTAAAATTTATAAAGACTCTAACTTAGGCAAAGCCAGAGATCTGATTAGTATTGAAGGTGCCTGAAATCATACTACTAAGACCCAAGACCAGACAGAGGCCCAGAGTTAGCATCCATTCATACCAAAAAGATCATTAGAAAGTCTGTGTGTGTGTGTGTGTGTGTGTGTGTGTGTGTGTGTGTGAGAGAGAGAGAGAGAGAGAGAGAGAGAGAGAGAGAAAGAGAAGAGAGAGAGGGAGTGCGCTATGGTGTGAATATTTATGTGAATATTTATGTCCCCCCTCCAAATTCATTGTTGAAATTCTAATCCTGATGTGGTTTGGCCTTTTGTCCCCACACAAATCTTATCTCAAACTGTAATCCCCACATGTCGAGGGAGGGAGATGATTGGATCATGGGGGTGGTTTTCCTCCTTGCTGTTCTCGTGATAGTGAGTGAGTTCTCACAAGATCTGATGGTTTTATAAGTGTTAGATAGTTCCTCTTTCACACACTCTCTCTGTCCTGCTGTCTGGTGAAGAAGGTGCCTGCTTCCCCTTAGCCTTCCACCATGATTGTAAGTTTCCTGCAGCTTCCCCAGCCATGCAGAGCTGTGGGTTAGTTAAACCTCTATCCTTTATTAATTGCCCAGTCTCAGGGAAGTTCTTTATATTAATAGCAGAGTGAAAACAGACTAATACAATCCGCTAAGGTGATAGTACTGGAGCCTTCCTGATTGTGATTAGTGCCCTTAGAAAGAGACCCAGAGAGCTCCCTCTCCCTATCCACCTTGTGAAGACACAGCGTGAAGCCACCATCTGTGGATCCCCCTCACCAGACACCAAATCTGCTGGTGCCTTGATCTTGGATTTCCCAGCTTCCAGAACCATGGGAAGTAAATTTATGTTATTTATAAGCTATCCAGGCAGTGGAGATTTTGTTATAGCATCCCAAATGGACTAAGACAGGGAGAGGGGAAGGAAGCAAATATCTCAGAGAGACTTGAGTGGTGAATGGACTCACACAAAAAGAAATCATGATCCCAGAAGCATTTGGCAGTGCTTGTTCTAATATACTATGTGATTAATATTTCTATATGCATTTCTGAAAAGTTTTATTTAGAATCAGAATTGTCTAAGTTAGATAATTTTCTTGTTGCTTACATTTTCAGAGAGAAGTACTTTTTTTTTTTTTTGAGATGGAGTCTCGCACTATCGCCCAGGCTGGAGTGCAGTGGCTCGATCTCAGCTCAGTGCAACCTCTGCCTCCCAGGTTCAAGCGATTCTCCTGCCTCAGCCTCCCGAGTAGCTGGGATTGTAGGCGCCCACCACCACGCCCAGCTACTTTGAGATGTACATTTTAAGTAAAAGCAAACTGTTAAAAATTTATAGAAACATCTATAAATTTGAATAAGATAATAGTATTTCAGATATAAGAATATTTTTATTGCAAAGTAAAAACAGAAACAGTGGGTCATGCCTGTAATCCCAGCACTTTGGGAGACTGAGGCAGGAGGATCACTTGGGCCTAGGAGTTCAAGACCAGCCTGGGCAACATAGGGAGACTCCATCTCTACAAAAAATTGAAAAACAAAAAATAAATTAGCCAGGCATGGTGGCATATCCCTGTAGTCCTAGTTACTTGGGAGGCCAAGGCGGGAAGATTGCTTGAGCGCAAGAGGTCGCGGCTGCAGTGAACTGTGTTTATGCCACTGCACTCCAGCCTGGGCTGCAGAGTGAGATCTTATGTCAAACAAAACAACTTGATCAAAATTGTCAAACACAAAACAGGGATGGGATGGGGATTTGTGTTTTCAAAAATGTCAAAGTCATAGAAAGACAGGCTGTGTTTGGAAAAATTCTTTATTAAAGGAGACTAAAAAGACATGGTAGCTCAATGTAATACGCAACCGCAGAATACATACTGTACTGGAGGGAGCAGGTGCTGTAAAAGATATCATGGGGTCACCTGGCAGCTTGGGGATATGAAGGGTAGATAGAGGTATACGCGTGTAAAATCCACTGGAGTTGATGACTGCTCTTTTGTGTAGGACAGTGTCCCCATTCATAGGAATAGGCTTCCCCTCAAATGATTTAGAAAATGTGTGTGTGTGTGTAATTATATCATATATCATATTGTATCATTATATTGAGAGGAAGAAATAGAAAAAGAAAAATAGCAAATGATACAGTGAATTGGGTAAGCTGCTCACAGTAGATGAATCTGAGTCTTGGCAGAGAGGGGATGAGTGTTCTCTGTCTTATTTTAGTTCTAGTTTTCCTTTAAGTTTGACTTTATTTCCAAATAAAAAGTGAAATGAACATGCAAATCCAGTTTATGTGTGAATCCGGAAGCACCCGTCTACTTTGATTGAAGTATTTTTAGTCTGTGTTAACAAAATGTAAAATATACCTATAACAATTTAAAAAAAACCCTTTAGGAAATTTCTGCAGAAAAATAACTTTATTGTAAGTCTGAAACTAACCACTCCCAGCTTTTCTTGTTGAACAACTATATTTGGAACCTTTTTTTTTTCTTTTTTTTTGAGACAGAGTCTCGCTCTGTCGCCCAGACTGGAGTGTCGTGTCACGATCTTGGCTCACCACAAGCTCCGCCTCCCGGGTTCACATCATTCTCCTGCCTCAGCCTCCTGAGTAGCTGGGACTACAGGTGCCCACCACCACGCCCAGCTAATTTTTTTGTATTTTTAGTAGAGACAGGGTTTCACCGTATTAGCCAGGATGATCTCAATCTCCTGACCTCGTGATCCAACCACCTCAGCCTCCCAAAGTGCTGGGATTATAGGCGTGAGCCACCGCACCTGGCCAGAACCTTGTTTTTATTTGAGACTGAGTTTCGCTCTGGTTGCCCAGGCTGAACTGCAATAGCGTGCTGGGCTCACTGCGACCTCCGCCTCCAGGGTTCAAGCGATTCTCCTGCCTCAGCCTCCTGAGTAGCTGGGATTACAGGCATGCACCACCATGCCCAGCTAATGTTGTATTTTTAGTAGAGATGGGGTTTCTCCCTGTTGGTCAGGCTGGCCACAAACTCCCGGCCTCAGGTGATCCACCCCCCTTTGCCTCCCAAAGTGCTGGGATTACAGGCGTGAGCCACTGTGCCCGGCCTGGAACCTTGTTTTTAAAGAGGTAAGGGAGCCAGGCTCAGTGACTCGTGCCTGTAGTCTCAGCTACTTGGGAGGCTGAGGTGGGAGGATCACTTAAGCCAAGGAGTTCAAGACCAGCCTGGACAACATAGCAAGACCCCATCTTTCTAAAAATAAATAAATAAAGAGGTGAGGTTTCCCAGGGGTCCTGGGTGCCACACCCAGCAGGGCAGGTTGTGTATTATTTCATGTGTATGAGGGTATGTTACCTAATCCCTTCCTAAAATTAAGTGACTTCAACACAGGAGTTTTTGATATAATGTGTATGCATTATTGCAGTGTTAGGTTGGGTCTTGATTGTGGTCAATAACAGATATTAAGAGAATGAAGATCTTGGAAAAGAAGGTCATTCAACAGGTATTTACTGTGTGCTGCTAGGAGCCTGGCTCTTTCCCAGGCACCTGGATGTAGCAGTGAACAAAGCTATATCCTACCCTCACGGAGCTTGAAGATTAATCTAGTGATTAATCTGGTGTTGGAATTCTCAAATATGCACTGCCAATCCTCCTAAATATGTCAGCCCGGGCATCATTTTAAACTTACTTCATTAAAACAGTTAGTGCTGTTTTCACTGAACCACAAAAAATTGACTTTTTGTAGCTCTTGCCCTTGAAAATGGAAATATCTAGTCAAGGGGGTTAGGGCCTTTTAGCCCTGCCTTTTAGGTTCCTGCATGTGTTGGCTGTGTCATCTGCAAACTCTGTGACGGGGTCAAAAGCATTGGGGCGAGGAATGTCTGCCCCTGGAAGTCTTTCTGGCCTCTTCTCACCAGGGTCTGACTTGGTGAGGGGAAGCACAGCTTAGCTTAGCCCTCTGGGACCCTGCAGTGGGCCTCAGGGCGCGGGCGCCTGTCTTGCAGGCCAGCCCTGCTAAGCCACTGAAGTGTCAGCACAGCTGGCCCGATCGACGCTTCCAGGCCTCCCCGGCTCTCACTCCTTTTTGGGAGGCAGCTCAGCAGCCTTCCGGAGGCGACTGGAATGAAGTGGACTCATTTTCTTAGTTAAAAATAACCCCAGCAGCTGTGGGTTCAAGTACCCCAATGGCAAGACTGGCCCTTGACTCATTGTTGCAACTCCTGGTCATTGTGGCTCTGAGGGTCATGGCCAGATGAACGTCGTTGCTGGGAGCTTGTACCCCTTTTTACAGATGAACAAGCTGGGGCCCAGGAAAAGGTCCAGTGACTGATCTGAGGGGGGATGCTGTTACTTGATTTGACTCGGGCTAGCCCTTTCTTTTTCATTTCTTTTTTTTTTTTGAGACAGAGTCGCCCTGTTGCCCAGGCTGGAGTGCAGTGGCACTATCTCGGCTCACTGCAAGCTCCGCCTCCCGGGTTCATGCCATTCTCCTGCCTCAGTCTCCTGAGTAGCTGGGACTACAGGCCCCTGCCACCACGCCCAGCTAATTGTTTGTATTTTTAGTAGAGATGGGGTTTCACCATGTTAGCCAGGATGGTCTCGATCTCCTCCTGACCTTGTGATCTGCCCGCCTCGGCCTCCCAAAGTGCTGGGATTACAGGTGTGAGCCACCATGGACTCGGGCTAGCCCTTTCTAGCAAAACTAGAAACCCCTGAAACGTGGGTGCCCCTGGCTGCCTTCTTCGAGCCCACCTTGGCTCCTCCAGACCTCTCCAGCTACTTTTGTTCTGGGCTGGCAACTGTTGAAACGCTTGTTTGTTTGTTTAATGGTTTAAGTAACAGATATTTAAAAAAAATGTGGTCAGGGCCAGATGCCGTGGCTCACACCTGTAATCCCAACACTTTGGGAGGCCGAGGCAGGCAGATTACCTGAGGTCAGGCGTTTGAGAACAGCCTGGCCAACATGGCGAAACCCCATCTCTACTAAAAATACAGAAACATTAGCCAGGTGTGGTGGCGTGTGCCTGGAGTCCCAGCTACTCGGGAGGCTGAGGCATGAGAATTGCTTGAATCTGGGCAGCAGAGGTTGGCAGTGAGCCAAAATTGCACCACTGTACTCCAACCTGGCCAACAGAACAAGACTCTATCTCAATTTAAAAAAAAAAAAAATCAAAAAAACACACGAAAGCTGTGGTAAATATACATAACAAAATTTACCATCTTAACCATTGTTAAGTGATATTACATACATTCGCAGTGTTGTGCACCCATCACCACCATCTAATTTCCAGAACTTTTTCATCTTCTCTAAATGAAAGTCAGAGCCCATTCAATAAATAACTCCCCCTGCTCCTTCCCTCTATGGTAACCACCATTCTACTTTCTGTCTCTGAATTTGACTATCCCAAGTTCCTCATATAATTAGAATCACACAGTATTTGTCTTTCTGTGTCTGGCTTATTTCACTTAGCATAATGTTATCAAGGTTCTCAAGATTCTCAGGGAATATTATTTGAGGCTATTGATATTCTATTGTATGTATATGCCACATTTAAAGAATTCATTCATTTATTCATTGAGGGACCCCTGGGTTACCTCCACCTTTTGGCTATTGCAAATAATGCTGCCGTGAAAACAGGTGTACAAATATTTGTTTGAGATCCTGCTCTCACTTTTGGGTATAGATCCGGGAGTGGAATTGCTGGATCACATGGTGATTCTGTGCTTAAGTTTTTTGAGACAATCCTAGACTTTTGCACATGATTCTTTGTCTCTCCTGGCCACTGAGGACTTGACTGCCCAGCTAGCATTGTACTGAATTTGCTGGGGCTGAGGCCCCAGTCATGGGCCCCTGGCTTCCTGAGTACCCTAAGCCTGGCCCTGAGACCCTCATTCCTCTTCCCAGGAAGCTTGAGTGGAGAATTGAAAGAGAGCTGAAGCTTGTTTAGAGGTGCATTGCAATTGACTTGACAAAGAATGAGAATTAGAATTTGATTTGGGGCATTTTCAGTTTTACTGTTCAGTCCTTTGTTTTGGATTTCATGTACTTTTGTTTTTCTTAACTAAGATATGGAGTGGAATGCTTAATCTGTATTTGGTAGATTTTTCTAACATGTTCTCAGTTACATCTATACCTAAGGGTTATTGGGAGGAAAGAATAGGACTATTGGGAGGTGGAAAAGAAAAGAAATCTTGTCCTTATTACCTGAATGACCTTGGGCCTTGGTTTCTTATTTTGTGAAAGGGAGTTAATAATATGTAACTAATAAGAATGTTACGAGTAATTGGGGAAAAAATGGATCTGAAGTATCTGGGACAGTGCTTAACAGGCAGTGTGCTTAGTTAACATCAGTCTATCCTTCCCTGTTTGTGGTTCTGGAATCATTACATAAGCTGTGTGTGTGGTCCTAGGCTCCCAAATGGTGGAGCAGCAACAATGGGAAGAGCCCGGAGCAGGACTCAGGAGCTGTGACCCTCACATCCTCCACCAACTTCCCTCAGGCTCAGGTTCCTCACCTATCCAGTGAGGAGGTTGGACTCATCTCTCTGATTTATCATGGTGCTAAAAGGTCAACAAGGCTGGGTGTGGTCGCTAAGCTTGTAATCCGGGCACTTTGGGAGGCTGAGGTGGGAGGATCGCTTGAGCCCAAGAGTTTGAGGCTGTAGTGAGTTGTGATTGTGCTGCTGCACTCTAGCCTGGGCAATAGCATGCTACCCTGTCTCAAAAACAGTGTTAGGTTTGTGGGTAGCCTTCTTTAGATTGCAGAGTGCTTTCTTTTCTCCCTACTGACATCTGTTCTCTACATATAGTAGACCCGTCTCCTCAGCGGTGTATGAAGTGAGTTGAGAGACTGAAAAGCCCAGACATGGAGTTTTTGTCATTCTAAGATCTGCTGCTTTAGAGCCATATGGGGCCTGAATTTCTTTCTTTCTTTCTTTTTTCTTTTTTTTTTTTGAGATGGAGTCTCGCTCTGTTGCCCGGGCTGGAGTGCCGTGGCGGGATCTTGGCTCACTGTAACCTCTGCTTCCCGGGTTCAAGCCATTCTCCCGCCTCAGCCTCCTGAGTAGCTGGGATTACAGGCACCCGCCACCACGCCCGGCTAATTTTTTGAATTTTTAGTAGAGATGGGGTTTCACTATGTTGGCCAGGCTGTTCTTGAACGCCTGACCTCATGATCCACCTGCCTCGGCCTCCCAGAGTGCTGGGATTACAGGCGTGAGCCACTGCGCCTGGCCAGTGGCCTCAATTTCTTAACAGCTTGTTCTCTGGCTCTAGCCCAGAATTGCAATACCTGTGAGGAGTCAACCCCCTAAGCCCTTGTGACCTGGGCCATCCACATCTGCCAAGGATATGAGAAGGTGGAAGGGGCATTGGATGTGATTTTTGATTGCTCAGAAATAGAATTAAACTGTCTTCAAAGAATTGGACAGAGAAACTCTCTTGCTCCACTCACTTCAAGACTTGGCCATTTTCTACAATTGACCTTGTCTGTCTTTATTACTTAGTTACCAATCTTCATTTTCTCCAAGGAAGAACAGCCAGCTTAGCTTGTAATGCCTCTTTCTTCCAGTCTTCCTATTTTTGAAAAACATTTATTGCTTATTAGCATTGCAGTAATAATACCATACATTTTCATGTTGTATTACATTTTTCATAGGGCTTTCACCTACTTTACCTCTCTCTGTATATATATCAAGATTTATCTAGGCCACCTGGTTACCCCCATTTTGCAAACTGAGATCCAGTGTGGTCATCTGATTTGCCAGGCTGTTGGTAACAGGGCCCTGGTGTCTGTCTTTTCTTTCTGTGATGCTGGTTGGTCACCAGTGCTTGCTCAAGAAGTGCTTATGGGAAGGACATATGTACCCAGCAGAGATGCTTGTGGTAGAGAATTCTTACCCTCAAGGCATTTGCTATGGTTCAGATATGGTTTGTGTGGCACCACCAAGTTTCATGTTAGAATTTGTTGCCCACCTATTATTGGAGGTGGGGGCCTGGTGGGAGGTGTTTGGGTTGTGGGAGTGGATCCTTTATGAATGTCTTGGTGCCATACTCATGAGAGTGAATTCCTGCAAGAACTGGTTGTTGAAAAGAGCCTGGCACCATCTCCTCTCTCTCTTGCCTTTCTCTCCTGCCATGTGCTCTCTGTATATGCCAGCTCCCTTCACCTTCCACCGTGAGTGGAAGCTTCTCGAGGCTTCATCAGACGCAGATACTGGTGCCATGCTTCTTGTACAGCCTGCAGACCTGTGAGCCAAATAAAGCTCTTTTCCTTGTAAGTGACCCAGCCTCAGGTATTCCTTTAGAGCAATACGAATGGGCTAAGACAGCATTATAACCTAATAGGGACTCAAGGGGAAGGAGAATGGAGTTCAGGTGCGCTACTCTCTGGTCATGCTAATACTTAAAATGTCTGGTGGATGGAGGAAGAGCTAGGAACTCAAATGAAGTTTGGGAATGTTTCTCAATTTAATGCATGGATATTGGTTACCCTGCCTCAGTCTGGCATTAAGGAAAGGTAATGGTTTTTAAACAATGCATTTAGATATCCTTAAGCCTCTGGGCTCTACATTGTATTGCTGCACCATAAAGGTGCGTCTATACCTCATCTCTGCAAGCTATTTCACACTATCATTAAGTGTAAAAAGACAGGAAACATTGCCTAACATGGGTTATTTCTGATCTTGAATGCTTGTGGTTTGTGGCTTAGTTTTTCAGAGGATCATTGATGGTAAGGGCACGGGACTGACCCGGGACTTTCTTTGGAACAGAAATAAGGATTTTTAAAATAAGTGACATTCTAATAGATTACACTATACTGTGCTTTGCGGAAATAAAATTTCTGGAAGGAGGCCTGTGTGTGTCTGTGTGTGAGTGAATGTCTGTGTGTATAGTTTTCTCAGATTCCTGACTTTGCGAATGTTTCATAAATCTGTAAGTATTTTATTCATATCTGCCTGCACCAGACCTGGAAAATGTGATTTTTTTTTAAAAACTATTTTTCTTGTGTACTCTTAGAAGGGAGTGGCTGTGAATAGGAGGTTCAGGAATGTGGGATTGTGTTGTCAGAATCTGAACCCTGGCCCCGGGTGCCCCCTGGGCTCTGTAGGTGCTGCTTTGCCAGATTGCTCTTGTTGGCTGGAAGTGATGTTGGCCGGAGGAGTGGCCGGAGGCTGCTTGATTGTTCGGATGATGAATGCATTTGTCATGGGAGGCTGCTTGTTTTTCAAACAGGCATAAAAATATCATTTGCTCAGAGGAAATGGATTCACACACAAATGTCACGAACCTTGGTGATCTTAGATTGTTTATCCGTGGGATAGTTTGGTTATTGAAGAGCTTATTTCTAAGGCACATGGGAAGGTAAGGGCTCTGACTCACTTGGTGGGTACTTGGCCTCCTGTCCTGTTGTTGTAGGAAGCCCTATCACGTCTCCAGATGCTTCAAAAGAGGATTCCTGGCCACTCAGCCTCTTCTTCGCTCTCTGATTATAGTGTTTTTTCCACAGCTTCCTAAGTAATGAACTGCAAGTACTTCTGGCAGCTGATAGACCTGGACTGTGTACCAGCCCAGGAACCATGTCCCTAAGCAAGTTGGGGAACAAAGTCACATTTGAGCTGGTCCCTGAGTTCAGGGTTGGCTTATGGTGGGCTCTGCTGTCACGTGCAGATGTTCTCTGCTCTTGGGGGATAACCCTAACTGACCTCATCATTTCGGCCGAGGGTTTACTTAGATTCCTTGCCACATCTCCTCAGCCAGCTGAGTGTACTGTATTAACAGCAGGTTTTTTTTTCTTAAATTGGAAGAGTTGTTTTTTAGTGTTAGTATTTTTGGATTTGGAGACTAGAAATGTGGTAGTTTTCATCTTGGTTAGCCTGCAAGCAATCCTTATAGCGCTCTCCAGAAATTATTTTTAGGAAATTTGAAACATTTATTATAGAGCCTTGAGATAGGAAATGAGCTTGTCTTAGTCACCCACTGCTTAGATGCCCTATGTAATGATGACAATTCTTTTATACATGTGTGTACAGAAAGAGAAAAGGTTTGAATTCTTTTTCTGTTGGAGATTGTAATGCATCCTCCACCTCCTCTCTCCTGCTGTTTCTGGCGGCCTCTGACCTTGTGTTTGTGTGGTGTCGGAGATCCAGTGTCAGTGGGAGGGAAGTGCTCACTGGTTGGCAGAGGGTTTATGGCTTCAGTTCTTACTCCAGGAGCCTCTTGCTGAATCTAAACAACCAGCTGTCTGTCGCAGTAATGAATCCAGGGACAGGACAACAGGGGCTGGAGATTGAGTCCAAGCACCAAGCCCATGGCTGATGTTTAATCACTGCTGCCTACATAATAAAAATCGGGTGAGTTTCATTACTCTAAACACCAAGGTTTGGTGTAGCTTCCTGGTTGGTGAGTATGCTGATGTGCCAGGAGGGGGATGCCCCCTGACCCACAGGGAGAGGCCATGGAAGCTCCCCGTCGGGGACTCTGCGGGACCTTCCTTTATGTGTTTTCTCCATGTGGCTGTTACTGAGTTGTATCCTCTATCATAAGACTGTAGCTGTAAGTATAACCCTAACAAAACAAAGCAAACAACTGACTCCTCTTTTTTTGTAAGGCAGACCTATATCTGTGGCAGTATACTGGTCCTTAAGGTGGTTTGTTCCAGTGTGTGGGAAGCATATTCTGTCTTTGGAGTTAGTGGTGAGACTCAATCACAGGATGAAACAGCCCAAGAACACAGTTTCCACAGATTGTCGTGGGGGCAGGTGAGATCAGGTACACGACTTAGCTGTGTACACTGGTTTGGAGCGTGCTTCAGAAGTTGCATCTTGAGGCAGTGGCTCCACAATATTTTTGTGGTTGTGGCCTACTCTGAATACTGCTAGCGCTGTTGCTAAGCAAATTAGTCACAGTGCTAATTTGCACTATGTACAACCACTGAATACTGCTGGAAGTCCCAGCCAGAGCAGTCGGGCAAGAGAAAGAAATAAAAGGTATCCACACTGGGAAAGAGCAAGTCCAGTTATCCCTGTTGGCTGACAATATGATCTTCTATCTAGAAAAGCCTAAAGACTCCACCAGGCTGGTCACGATGACTGTTGCCCAGTCCGGAGTGCAGTGGTGACCATAGCTCACTGTGGACTGGAACTCCTGGGCTCAAGTGATCTTCCTGCTTCAGCCTTCTGAGTGGCTTGGACTACAGGTGCACACCACCATGCCCAGTTTCCTGCTCTGTTTTATGTATATATTCCTAAGACTTTTACCTGTGTGTTTTGGTAGACACAGGTGCTGGCTTGACACTGTGCCGTGCCTTTCACCTTTGATTGGCAGCTGCTTACAGACCTACATCACATCGCTGTACCACATGCTGGGCCTGGTTTTTTTCTCCAGCAAATACCACCATACAAGTCTATATTCCCGGCTGTGGCAAAGCACATTTTACACCTTGATCAGTGTTTGACACCAATGTGAAGGGCTCGCGGTGGTGCTGCTCTGAACTGCACACTGTTGAAAAACACAAACGGATTGGGGGACTGTTTTGTTTAAAAATTTATTTTAAATCCTCTAATTGAAAACTCAGATAGTCTAAGAGTTCATTTTGGTTTCATGTACAGTATTACATTTATGCAACCAAGCTATCAAAAGGACTGGCTGTCCTTGGGAATGAAACGTAACAAAACTGTCAATAGAGTATTATTTGAAAAGATGGTTTTCAGTCATGAACTAGCTATTTAAATGAGAAAACAAATGTAATGATGCTTTCTGTCATGATTTTATAAATAAATGTCAATTGTAGGAAATTGGAAAAATAAACGAAAAAGAAAAACTCATAATCCCACAGTTAACCTTTTTGTATTGATTTCCTGGCATTATCCATGCATTTTTTGTTTTTGTTTTTTTGTTTTTTTGAAATGGAGTCTTGGCCGGGCGCAGTGGCTCATGCCTATAATCCTAGCACTTTGGGAGGCCAGAGCTGGTGGATCACGAGGTCAGGAGTTCGAGACCAGCCTGGCCAATATGGTGAAACCCCGTTTCTACTAAAAAATACAAAAATTAGCTGGGCATGGTGGCGCACACCTGTAGTCCCAGCTGCTTGGGTGGCTGAGGCAGGAGAATCACTTGAACCCAGGAGGCAGAGGTTGCAGTGAGCTGAGATCGTGCCACTGCACTCCAGCCTGGCGGCAGAGAAAGACTCCGTCTCAGGAAAAAAAAAAAAAAAAAGAGAAAGAAATGGGAGTTTCACTGCGATGCCCAGGCTGGAGTGCAGTGGCGTGATCTTAGCTCACTGCAACCTCTGCCTCTTGGGTTCAAGCAGTTCTCTTGCCCCAGCCTTCCAAGTAGCTGGGACTACAAGCACCTGCCACCACGCCTGGCTGATTTTTGTATTTTTAGTAGAGATAGGGTTTCACCATATTGGCCAGGCTGGTCTCGAACTCTTGACTTCAGGTGATCCACCTGCCTTGGCCTCCCAAAGTGCTGGGATTACAGGCGTGAGCCACTGTGCCTGGCCGCATTTTGTTTATATAATTGAACTCTGTATATCAGTCCTGTGTCTTTTCACTTACTAGAGTAATAGCATTGTGCTATGGTCTAAATGTTTGTGTCCCTCCCAAATCCATATGTTGAAACAGAAACACCAACAGGATGGTATTAGCAGCTGGGGCCTTTTCTTGAAGGTGGAGCACTTAAGATGGGGTTAGTGCCCTTACAAATGAGACCTCAGAGAGCTCTCTCGATCCTTTCACCGTCCTGGGACACAGCTCTAGAAGGCACCATCTTTAAACCAGGAAATGGGCCATCACCAGACACTGAATCTGGGATGTGAGGATGTGAGTGCCAATTCCTCTCCCACTCTTTGCTGTGTGACCTTGTAGCAGCTACAGAGCCTCCCTGAGCCCCGGGGATAGGACTGTGTCCGCCTCTAGTGTGGCAAGGCTTAAACAGAGGTGATAAGTGGGTGGAGCTTGTCACAGTCCCTGGCACGTGTCATATGTCTGATATGTGTTAATGATGGGAGGGACTGGAATGACACATTCAAACAGGCACAGCTGATAACAACCTTATAAAGGATAGAATAGAATATTACTTTATATTTTTGTCAACAACGTCCTTTGGAATTCTTTTTCTCTGACTTACTTTTTTCTTTTCCTCAAAAGAGCTCCGTAGTGATATGAGATACCATAATATATTTTCTTAGGAAAGAGGGAGGTTTGCCCGTTCATAGGATCTGTTAGGTTAGGCTCTTCAATGTTATCATGCTACTTGTGAGTTCAATATTTCTAGGCAGCTGAATTTAATAGGGCTAAGGAGTTTTTTAAAAAAATGAACATAAAGACACCCTGTAATGATTGCTACACATCCAGCTGTAGTTTAGGGATCGGCTCTCAGCTTTCAGGTGTCATTTTCCCACTCAGGCGTGCTTCTGGGCTTGGGAATGTGCATGTGTGCATGTGCTGTGCCCTCTGAGTACTTTCTAATGGCCTTATGTCCCTAGCCCGTGGTTGTGAGCCAGCTCTTGTTAAGGTCAGACATGAGTCACTGCCCATGGGGCCCTTGGCTCTGTTCAGAGCTTCCTGGGACTTTGTGTCCTACCCAGTGTTTCTGCCACGAGGTTGAACCTGAGATCGACATCTTTGCATGGGCCTTGTATTCTTTTGCATTTAGCTATTTGATGAATGACACTGACAGGTAGTTTCTTCCTAAACGTAGGCTGGCTTTTTCCTGCCTGTACTTTATGTTCTCCTAGGCAGATTTTAGCTGGTAGATGCATCAGATAACAAAGGTCCCTGCTTAGTTGTGCAAATAATAGGATAGACACAGTGGTTCGTACCCTTGGCCACACAGGTGAGAGCCTGGAGAACTGTCAGTAGCCCAGGCCAGACCACAGACCACTAGCATCTCTGACATTGGAATTTCAAAAGCTCCCCAGGGGATTCTAGAGCTCAGGCAGGATTGAGAACCAGTGGAGCAACCCACAGCTCAGCCTAAGATGTTTTGGGCACCAGGAAGGGTGGGCACCAGGAAGGCCGGGCACATGAGAGATGGTTTGAGTTGGGAGCAGCAGCCAAAGAGGCAGAAGGATCAGGATGACTCTCCATTGTGTTGTGGGCAAGATGTGAAGGGGGTCTTCATGCTGCCCTCTGTCCTGGTCTGAGGAGCTGGCTTTTGGATGATGGAGCATCCTTGTTGCCACCCCCACCTCGGTGTTGGTGTTGGTGGAGTCAGGGACCCTCTCTGCACTTTGGGGATGGACCTGGAGTGAAGGCGTGAGGGAGATCTAGCTCTCTTGGGCTCCTAGCTCACTTGGATTATTTTGCCTGTTCTGTGGAGGGAGCATCTTCAAATTCATCACCTTCATCAGCAGGAGAGACTGTTATCTTCATGTTGCAGATAAGAGAGCTAAGGCTGGAATATTTGATTGGTGTCCTTTCAAGGACCTGCTGTAGAAGAACTGTCTGGATGGAGGCTAGATGCAATAGATAAAGAAGAAAGGGGCAGCAGGTGCCTTCTGCTTCTCTGTAATTTTCAAGGTGAAAGTAACTACAGAAGTGAAATTGCAGCCTAAGGGCAGACATAGTGGCAGAGTCAAGAGCCTTAGGGAAGAGTGAACAAGAGAAGGTCTTAGAACAGCGGTCCTGGTCTTGGCTGCACAGTGAGTCATGGAGCATCCTGTGACAATGCCCGTGCCCAGGCAGCACCCCAAACCAATGACATCAGACTCTGGAGTGGGGCCCAGGCTGGCTCTGCACTGCAGCCAAAGGTTGAGAACCCCTGCTCTAGAAGGAAATCCAGGGAGTTAATGCAACCACATCTAAAAGGAAAGGAGTCAGAGGGGTTCTCACTTCTTCTGAACCTGGTGGGAGGGGAAGCAAAGGAGTAGAGATGGGACACTTAGGGTGGAAGAGGAGGCACAGGCTCCTGAGTCAGCAGGGAGGTGGGTACCAGGTAAAGTGTGGAGCCATCCGTAAGTAGGGTGGTTTGTATCTCACTGATACTGTTCTCCTGTTGGCTGGAGGGGGCTTCATGTTGGGGAGACATGGAGGGCCAGGGGGACTTAGTTGAAGGTTTATGTGGAATAGCTACTGGCAAACATGCACTGCCCATTGTTCTCCATATGGGAACTGCTTGAGGAGCCTTAAAAATTCTGAGGCCTTCTTGATTTCATCCTCAGCTAGATTGTTATTGGTGTGTAGAAATGCTATGATTTTTGTATGATGACTTTGTAGCCTGAAACTTTACTGAATTCATTTATCAAATCTGAGAGTCTTTTGGTGGAGTCTTTTTTTGGGGGGGGCGCGGAGACAGGGTCTCAGTCTGTCATCCAGGCTGGAGTGTAATGGTGTCATCAAGGCTCTGTGCAACCTCCGCCTTCCAGGCTTAAGTGACCCTCCCACCTCAGCCTCCCAAGTAGCTGGGACCATAGGCCGAGCACCACCACACCCAGCTAATTTTTGTATTTTCTTGGTAGAGACGGGATTTCACCATGTTGCCCGGGCTGGTCTTGAACTCGTGGACTCAAGCAATCTGATGGCCTTGGCCTCCCAGAGTGCTGGGATTACAGGCGTGAGCCACTGTGCCCAGCCTGGTGGAGTCTTTTTTTTGAGATGGAGTCTCACTCTGTTTCCCAGGCTGGAGTGCAGTGGCACCATCTCGGCTCACTGCAAGCTCCGCCTCCCGGGTTCATGACATTCTCCTGCCTCAGCTTCCCAAGTAGCTGGGACTACAGGTGCCCGCCACCACGCCTGGCTAATTTTTTTGTATTTTTAGTAGAGACGGGGTTTCACTGTGTTAGCCAGGATGGTCTTGATCTCCTGACCTTGTGATCTGCCCGCCTTGGCCTCCCAAAGTGCTGGGATTACAGGCATGAGCCACTGTGCCCGGCTACCTGGTGGAGTCTTTAGGCTTTTCTAGATAGAAGATCATATTGTCAGCCAACAGGGATAATTGGACTTGCTCTTTTCCAATGTAGATGCCTTTTATTCCTTTCTCTTGCCCAGTGGCTCCGGCTAGGACTTCCAGTGCTACGTACAATTGCATTTGGACCCCCAAAATTTATACAAATGAAAAAAAAAAGTGCTGAAAGCCAGGCCCCAACCTGGCTCATTAGAACCCAGGGCTCTGGAGGTAGGGCCTAGGGTACATGGTGGTCTGGGTGGATTGCCAAGCAGTCCCCTCCCCATGTTGAAGGGACCTCAGTCCTCACTCATTCGTGACTTTGTGGTTGATGATGAATGTGATAAGAGTGGCATTTGCTATTTCAGGAACTTCAGCAAACCAGCATTGTGTTCATGTCAAGGAGGAGGAAGTTACTGAGAGAAGACTTTCCAGTGTCCCTGCAAGAGGCTGTCCTCCCACCCCCTTCCGTATGGAGAAATTAGAAGGAGGTCACTCTTTTTAAAGGTTAAAAAAAAAAAGGCCGGGTGTGGTGGCTCACGCCTGTAATCCCAGCACTTTGGAAGGCCAAGGCGGGCGGATTACGAGGTCAGGAGATCGAGACCATCCTGCCTAACAAGGTGAAACCCCATCTCTACTAAAAATACAAAAAAAATTAGCCGGGCGTGGTGGCGGGTGCCTGTAGTCCCAGCTACTCGGGAGGCTGAGGCAGGAGAGTGGCGTGAACCCGGGAGGCGGAGCTTGTAGTGAGCCGAGATGGCGCCACTGCACTCCAGCCTAGGTGCCAGAGCGAGACTCCATCTCAAAAAAAAAAAAAAAAAAAAAAAAGTTCTGCCTCCTAACCAACTGTCATAGGCCTTGAACATATGGGTGCCTCCGCACTGAATCTGCCCTTTACTGGACTTAGATTATTGACAGGTCAGAGGAATAGGTAAAGTAAATAGCAACGTTAATGACTAGTAAATAGAAATTGGTTATGAAATCCACTTTGGGTCCAGAAAGATTGGCTGGGTGAGATGGTCAGTCTATTGTGGGAGGCTTTGGAGAGCCGTCTCTTTGTATATTTAAAGCTCTCTCACTCTGTGTGTGGAAAAGAGCCAGGCCCTGAGTTGGGCATTGTCTCAGTTTCTAAGGACTGATCCCCAACTAGGTGGCTTAAAACAACAGAACCACAGTTCTGGTGTCCAGAAGTCCAAAGTCAGCTTGTCCACCATGCTGAAACCTGTAGGGGAGTTCTTCCTTGCCTTGCCTGGGGTTCTGGGGGTTGGCTGGCATGCTTTGAGGTTCCTCACAGCTTCATGGCTCCATCCCTGCCTCATTCATCACACAGTGCTCTCCCTGTGTGTCTGTGTCTTCAGTGGCCGTCTGCTCGTGACGACACCAATCACATTGGATTAAGGGCCTGCCTCCTCCAGTATGACCTCATCTTAAATAACATTAAATTTCACTTCTCGGCTGGGCGTGGTGGCGCACACCTGTAATCTCAGCACTTTGGGAGGCTGAGGCGGCAGATCACTTGAGACCAGGAGTTCGAGACCAGCCTAGCCAACATGGCAAAACTCCATCTCTACTAAAAATACAAAAATTAGTTGGGCATGGTGGTGTGTGCCTGTAATCTCAGCTGCCGGGGAGGCTGAAGCGGGGAGAATTGCTTGAGCCCAGGAGACAGAAGCTGCAGTGAGCTGAGATTGTACCACTGCACTTTAGCCTGGGGGACAGAGGGAGACTGTCTCAAAAAAATTCACTTCTTTTAATTAATATTAACTGACATCACACCTGCAATGTGGCCCTGTTTTAAAATAAGGTAACATTCTGAGGTATGGGGGATTAGGATTTCAACATATCTTTTTTGGAAGGGGTGAGTTGGCCCCTTCCAAAATTCAGCCTGTAAGAGGCAAGTGGGCCAGGGACTTTGCACCTGCTTGTTTAAACTCCACGCAGACCAATGTGGTGGGATGATCCCCTTTGGAAACATGAGGAAGCTGAGCCTGAGAGAGGTGAGGCTACTTACCCAAGCCACACAGCTGATACAGAGCAGAGTGAGGATTGTGACTCTAGAGCAGTGTACAACTTCTGTAGGTTAGACCAAACATAGGTTCTTTTGTGACTTCCTTGGACTGGAGTCCGTATGTCTTTTGGGCATTCTCAGGGCCCTTGTGGACATTATGCATCTGTGGGCAACCAGTCAAATACTAAGATAGTACTTCCCTGCCTCCTCACCCATTACCAGAAGGAAACTTGGAAACATGAAGTTGGTTTGATTTGTTGAGGGGGTAAGATTGGTGGAGATTTTTCTTATATTTATTTTTGTTTCCGTTCTTATAGCTATAACAACTTAAGCCTATTTTAAATGGAATTAAGAGGAGGTTTTTAGAGCTTTGGTAATAATCAGCACCCTGCTGAATGCTGCTGGCCTCCTGGAATCCTTTTATGTTGTCAGCCTTACCTGATGAAGACTTGCCCCATTTCTCCTGGTGGCTGGCCTCGCTGGCATGTGCGTAACAGATCCAGGTCATGGGATATCTGGGGCCCTGGTGGTGATGGCCTGGTTCCATCACTACCACTGCCAGAGCATTTTGCAAAGAAGTACTGTGTACTGGTTTGTCTCAAGGATCCAGAATCTTTTTTTTTTTTTTGAGACAGGGTCTTGCTTTGTCACCCAGGCTGGGGTGCAGTGGTATAATCTCAGCTCATTGCACCCTCTGCCTCCTGGGTTCAAGCAGTTCTTGTGCCTCGGCCTCCCAAGTAGCTGGAATTATAGGCATGGACCACCAACCTCAGCTAATTTCTACATTTTTAGTAGAGATGGGGTTTCACTGTGTTGGCCAGGCTGATCTTGAACTCCTGGCCTCAAGTGATCCACCTGCCTCGGCCTCCCAAAGTGCTGGGATTACAGGCATGCGCCACTGCTCCTGGCTGAGATTCAGAATCTTGAAGGCTGCAACTTCCCCTAAATGGAAGGCATTGAACAATCAGATTTCAAGATCAGAATTCCCAGTAGAAAACTCCTGCTGATAAAGAGACGTGCATGAGTCTGAGGAAGTAAATTGCTCCCACTAAGGCTCCTCCACTCCATCTTCTTAAATTTTAATTTCATTTGATTTTTTTCTAATTACTGGCTCCATGTCTGTTCTTCCCACAGGTTATCTGTTTGTGGATGTTGGCGGAGATGCATCTTGGGTCAAAAGGACAGATTTTCTAAAGATAGATTGGGTGACCGCTGTCTGTCATAATGTGTGATAGCCTTAGAGAGAGAATGAGCTGTCATTTTATCCTTACTCCCTTTCTTCCTTGTCTCTATCTTGGACACTGTTGGGATCCACATGTGACTGAGCCCCGATCTAAAGCTTTCTTGGTAGCTGCAGAAAGCGACAGGTTCTGTGAAACACACCAGTTGGCAGTGTTTTACAGACTAGCTCTATGTATTGTCACTTTATGGGGAAGTCAGACCAGGGACCATGGGGCCAACTGCACTTCCTTATTTCCGTGGGGTGGGACCCCTGTTCTGGGTGTTCGCCTTCCTTGCCTCTAGCTTGCCCTACTCTCCTACTTTCTCTGCTTTTTAGAATTAATGTTTAAATTCCCATATGTATGACCCTACAGAAGAGAAGACAGTGTCTGAGAGTACACTTTTAGTACCTGCTGAAATGTCTGCACTGTGTGCTTCTTTCTAAAACCAGAACAAAGTAAAAACAAAAAGAAACTCTGTTTAGTCCGTGGTATAAATTTAATTACTGACACCATATCTTCTGCCCAGTCCAGGATGAGATTAGTGGGGTACTGTAACAGAACCATGTAACTGTTGTGTTGCATATTACTGAAGGACATATGGCAGGCTTTGAGTAATCCAATTTCAAGATCAGAATCCACAGTGAACAAAACTCCAGGTACTTGGAGCATACGGAAAAAGTTTCCTGTAAGTGAGTTTAAACAACTGGGTTCTTTGAATTTATGTTACTGAAAGGGCTAATCAAACAAATATTTATTGAGGGCACAGCGGGAACCAGGTATGCCAGGTGTTGGGAACCGATAAAGGATCCCAGCCCTTACCCTTGTACCCCCTTATATGTGCACTTAAGAAAGCTTTTGTAGTTTGTAAACATCTGACATTTAGTTGTAGCAAATTAGATATAATTTTATGCCTCTGTTATCAAAGATAGAAATGTTGACATAAAAATCAAGTAAATATGAGCTTTACAGCAAAGGTTGTAAAGGGTGTTGGAAACAGTCGTGCCAAACACTTTTGTGCTAAGCCTGACTGCTTTTAATATACCTGCACATTTTCAAGATGAATGGAACCTACTGTGGCCTCACTGGCTGCAGTTTGCAAATGATTCATCCTTCCCCCAGGGGAGGATTAATCAACTAGAGTGTCCTGAGCACGTAGTGGGTGTTCAATAGATAGTTGTTTGTTTTAGGAATTGCACAAGAGTTGCTGTCTTGAAATGCATGTAGCTTGGTAAGCCTGATGAAACAGGCAGACTCATTCCTTTTCAAGATTTGTTTGCAGTTTTACAGGCTCCCTGGTGAGCTCTTTCCATGTGAGGAGCCGGAATCCACCGTAGAGCCCCGTTTTTTTATTTTGAACTTGAGCCTATGGAGTTGTCTTCCTTCACTGACCCCTTTGCCTCTCATATTGATTTCCATTTTGCAAAGGAGGCACTCTTGCCTTGTCTTATTTATATGGTTTTCTCTGATCCATGAGTGCCTCTAAACTCCATTTCCTGCCTTTTATTATGTACAGGGCCATTAAACAAGAGTGTGGTTTGCAAGGTGGAGGTAGAATTGTGTCTGTAACAGTAGCATACAGGGCTGTCAGGCAGCAGGCGGTATTTGTGATTAAATCTGGCTGGGAAACTGATTTGTCCATCATGGGCTGTGAGTCTCGCTGAACAAGTTTAACAGCCTTTCTGCAAGTGTCTCTGAGCATGAAACAAGAAATCTTAGAGTTTCATGTTCAGTCTTGTTTTTGTTGTGTTGATTTTTTTTTTTTTTAACTTCCAGTTCTCAGTATCCTCTGTGGGAACTGAATTGTCTAAATCTATGGCCAGTAAGGAAAGAGGCTAGAAGGACATATACCAATTAGTTATTGCTAAGTGGCAAGATGAGCGATTAAGCTTAGTTTTCTTCTTTGTGGTTTTATATGTTTTCTAAAATTCTATAATAAAAATGGATTAATTTTGGAATCAACGGGAAAAAATTGCTTTTAGGAGGACAAATTGAGATTAGACCTTATTAGGGAAGGTTTTTGGAAAAGATATTCTTTATAACTGGTTCTCTTGATGTGATTTTGGGAGTACAGGTAATACCTGTTGGGCTTGTTAAAATGGGATTTCAAAAGTGATACGTTATTCAGACTCAAATGGGAAGTCGTGTGTTACAGCCTGCACGGGTATCAGAGTGCACTGGGCTGTTAAAGTACTTGACCCAAGGCAGATACTGTCTCAGTGAAATGGAGAAGTAGTCAGAAATGTTTCAGCAAGCGTTCTTTAGACGTAGCAGAAACTGGCAAGAGAGTGCTGCCTGTGCCGTTATATTTGATTACAACATAGTGTCATATTGTTCTAGTCTTCATGAGTTAGGGGCTACTGGTCTCTAAGGGAGGAAGGTTTGGGATTAAAATGGGCATGTCTGGAAAGAGCCCAAAAGAGAGGCAAGGGCGGGTTACACAAAGTTGGAACCATCAGGACCATGAGTGGCCAATACCCTGAGCAGTCAGGCCTCCATTCATGGCCTTTGGGAGACCGAGAATGGCACCTCAATGTCCAGGGAAGAGCTGTGGGTAATCCTGGATTGTCCTGCGTTTGGCAGCGGAGGTGGAACAGGCTGTTCCAGTCTAACCCTGATGTCTCTGGCACCTGGCATTTCATTTGAAGACTGTTATCAGATCTTAAAGCCAAGCTCTTTGTGACATCTTAGTTTTCCTTCTCCCATTATGGCCCTGGCCTTTCATTTTATAGACTTGAATCATCTGTTCAACACGAGAAATGAAATCTAATTGCTCTTCGTAACTATCATGGCAGGAGACCACCTTAGATCAATGGATGGCCAAGTGGTTAGATGCGCTGGGGAGTTTTCACAGAACTGTATTCTTTAAAGCCACAGCAACAAGTGTGAGAAAGACACAGCAGTGACTGGGTTTGGAACTGGCTGCTATGATGCTAAGGATTCTTGCTGTCATGTGTTTGAGCATGATATCACCCTGCTTGGAGGCTCAATACAACAGGACCCCTACGTTTGGTCTGAGACAAAGCAGATGACTTGGTCCCCATCCAGGGGTTATTTATGGAGCAGCTAGAGGACTGTGTCAGGGGTGAGCATTGTGGACCTAGAGCACATATATGTTCAGATGGATTTATGATTCATTGCTTGGGGGATGAGGTTAGGAAAAGTTGTTTTTCTATTTACATTAGGAGCCCAACTGCAGAAATCTCTGACCACTAGAATTTCACAGGTTCTTTTTTTTTTTTTTTAAACTATGGTCAAGTACACAACATTTGACCATTGTAACCATTGTTAAATGTACAGTTTGGTGGCATTATGTACATTTGCATAGTTGTGCCAGCATCACCACCAGACATCTTCGGAATTCTTTTCATCCTGCGAAACTGAATCTCTGCACCCAATAAAAAATTTTCAGGTTTTGAGTGAAGACTCAAACCAATTTCTCCCTCCTTTAATTCAGTGTGAATCGGACAGTCAGTCCAGGTAGCGTAACTTCCCCAGACACCTTAGGCTAGCAGCCACACCCATTGTCCTCTCTTGGTTTCCTGAGAAAGCAAAGGACCATTGTGTGGATGTCATCATTCCCGTGTAGCTGGGGCACCATGTGCAGGTGACTGCTCATTCTGTTCTTGAGGCCAGCATCCCTCCCTTGCAATGCCCTTGAAATGCTCCTCCGGACCTGCACTCGCACACACACTCAGGCATTCGTGTTGTGGATTCGGCAGGCTCGTTCCACCAGCCATGATGGGCACAGGACTGCCCATGTTGTCTGCTTAGTTATAAACGGTGAGCTTGTCAGGTTGCCGCTGCCGGAGCATCTTGCGTGATATGGTCACCCTGCAGCTTTGCCCGCTGCTCTGCTGCACGCCCTGAAAATAGCAGTCATCTCTTGGTTTAGTGGGAATTCATGGGGATCATAAGAGTTCTCATTAAGAGTGATATTGAATTATAAAATGCTTTGTAAAAACAATATTCAAAAGTTGGATAATTTGGATTATGAATTTTACTTTGAATAGGTAGATTTCTTATGTTGCCAATGCAAATTTCCCCAACATTTTTCTTTTCTTTTTACTAGTCATTAGAAAGGACTTCATATGGTCTTTTTCGGTTATTTGTGACTTTTCGTGAATAAAAGTTTTTCTCTTTGTTCTGGTTCTATTTTTTTTTTTTTTTTTTTTTTTGCAATGGAGTTTTTGCCCTTGTTGCCCAGGCTGGAGTGCAGTGGCGCAATCTCGGCTCACTGCAACCTCCACCTCCAGGGTTCAAGTGATTCTCCAGCCTCAGCTTCCCAAGTAGCCGGGATTACAGGTGTGTGCCACCATGCCCGGCTAATTTTTTTTGTATTTTTAGTAGAGATGGGGTTTCACCATATTGGCCAGGCTGGTCTTGAATTTCTGACCTCAGGTGATCCACCCGCCTCGGCCTCCGAAAGTGCTGGGATTACAGACGTGAGTCACCGCGCCCAGCCTGTTCTGGTTCTTTATTTGCTTTTCTCTCTAACCCTCAAAAACAGTGACAGCAGCCAAAGCAAACAGCCCTAGCATGAAGACAGCTATCTAGTGCAGCTGGTTTCCCCACAGTGGCTTGTGGTGCACCGTGAAGGTGCCATCACTGTTTAATGGCTTGTATATAGTGAGAAGTCCTTCTATAACTCCAGTAATAACGTTTTCCATCATTGAGCTGCTCAGGTGTACTTCTGGGCCCAAACCTGTTAGGGAAGGCATACTTTCTTTAATGTGGGTGGGAGTGGGGCGGGGAAGAGGGGTGGGTGTTACTGTTTCTTAAAAATGGGTTTTATTATGCTATGGTGCTATTATTGGTGAGAGCAGAGCACTCTGCCACCACTGCCTGTGGTTAGCACAAGGCCCAACACAGTGGTTATAAAAACCATTAAGCCATGGGAAGGCTTCTCTGAGTACCCTTGTTTGCCCTGAATCAGTAGCTGTCATTCTGTCTCAGACTTAGTACCATCACTGTGCGTCAGATCCAGCCGGAATGAAAGAATTGCCGTACTATTGCTTAGAAGCAAATTATTAGTAGGCCTCTATTTGGGCCCTAATTATAAAACTTGTCACTCGACATCTATCTCAGCCAGAGTTGTTATTCTAAGAGCCTAAAAATAGGAGTGTTGTGCTTGCTGAGACTCCAGGAGGATTTTCCTGTAGCGCCAGACAAGCCATATGGAACTGCTGCGGAAGGGAAAGCAGGATGCATGAGGTGGCGGCCCCGCAGCCCTTGAGTGGGGCCTCATTCCTGGAGATGCAGCAAAGAGTTGCCAGTTCGGGCTTGTGGAGGGAAAGTCAGTCTGAATGTAGATGGAACTGTAGGTTGGTAAATGATGTAGTATTTTTAAAAATAAGTTTTGCCTGTCTCTAACCAGTCCTTATCCAGTAGAAGAGAACGTGGGCTCTGGAGCCAGGGCTGGGGAGGCCCGGCATCATCTCTCAGTGCTCAGGGCCTCAGCTGCCTCATCCCATCTGCAGCAAGGTGGTGGGAGGATCAGATGAGAAAACATGCACGTGGGTAGAAAGAACAGCAGTATTTTTTTTTTATGACCCGGCTCATAAGTATTGCCCAATGGCCTCCTTGTGAGTTACCTTCAGCTTCCTTATAAAAGGACAGACTAAGTAGGGCTGCACCCTGTTGTGGGAGCATGCATTAACATTTTGCCATATAGTTGCTTTCTCTATGTGTATATATGTATATATTTTTGTCTTTGACACGTTTGAAATTTGCAGACGTGTTATCCAATTTTCTGATAATGTTGAAGGCATTCTTTGCCATGTTAACCGTTTTTTGTTTGCCCATTCAACAAAAACTTATGGGTAGTTCTTTCTTCCTGAGTTTTCTTTTCTCACCCGTATCTTCCGCTTGTCTGCAGAGTTGTGCCAGGGACTCTCACTGCCCTGCCTCCCAGCTTTGCATCTCCTCTGTGGTGCTGGTCCTTTGTACCGTGGGTGGTTCCACCCTGAGTGCTCTAGTTTACCCCCTGGTTTCATGCCTCTCTCCCACCCCAGGAGACAGGCAAACACTTGGGTTCCTATGGGGGCAGTTTGCATTTGCACAGATGTGGGGGTCACTCTGCCCCACTTCTCTGCAGGTAGACACTGATTGGCTTGATTTTCCTTGACACTTTTTAAAAAAATAAACTTTATTTTTCAGAACAGTTTTAGATCTACAGAAAAATTGTGAGGATAGTACAGAGGGTTCTGGTGTATACCCCATACCTGGTTTTGGTTTCTCGTGCTACTGACAACTTGTATTGGTATGGCATATTTGTTACAATTAATGAACTATATTGTTACATTATTGTGGTAGGCTGGATAAAGGCTCCATCCTGTGAATGTTAGGTCCCCGTGACAAAGGAACATTAGGGTAGTAGATGGAATTAAGGTGGCTAATCAGCTGACCTTAAAATAGGGAGATTATCCCGGAGTAATGGTGGGCAGGGGGTGGGGTGCCAATGTGATCACAAGGGTTCTTATAACTGGACGAGGGGATCTGAAGAGAGGACCAGAGAGTTGGTAGTGTGGGAAGAACTTGGCCTGATGTTGCTGGTCTTGGAGATGGAGCAAGGGGCCCTGAGCCAAGTAAAGTTGTTGGTCTCAGAAGCTGGAAAGGGCAAGCAGACGGAGACTCGCACCTGTCACCACCTCGATCCTAGCTCAGCGCATTCTGTATCAGACTCATACATTTGTTTTGTTTTAAGCTATTATGGTTGTGGTAGCTTGTTATGGCAGCAGTAACAAATGAATACAATTATTATTAACCAGAGTCCATGTCTTATTCAGATTTCCCTAGACTTGTGTTCCAGGATTCCATTCAGGACAACACATTACATTTAGTTGTCAGTGTGGCTGGACAGTTTCTCAGACTTCTCCTGTTTTGGATGACCTTTGCAGTTTTGAGAAAATGCTGTTCCTGTATTTTATAGAATGTCCCTCAGTTGTGATTTATCTGATGTTTTTCTTTTTTTTTTTTGAGAAGGAGTCTCGCTGTTGCCCAGTTGGAGTGCAGTGGCACGATCTCGGCTCGCTGCAGGCTCCGCCCTGGGGTTCACACCATTCTCCTGCCTCAGCCTCCTGAGTAGCTGGGACTACAGGCGCCCGCCACCACGCCCGGCTAATTTTTTGTATTTTTAGTAGAGATGGGGTTTCACCGTGTTAGCCAGGATGGTCTCGATCTCCTGACCTCGTGATCCATCCGCCTCGGCCTCCCAAAGTGTATCTGATGTTTTTCTTATGATAGATTAGGGTGATTGGCTTTGGGAGAGGAAGGCCACAGGGATAAAGTGCCATTCTCATCAGTTCATATCAAGGGTACATTCTCCCCTCCCCTTCCCTTCCTCCCTGCCTCCCCTCTTTTTCTTTCTCTTATTTTTCGAGACAGAGCCTTGCTCTCTCAGCCAGGCTCGAATGCAGTGGTGATCATAGCTCACTGCAACCTCAAACTCTTGGCTCAGGTGATCCTCCCACCTCAGGCTCCTGAGTAGCTGGGACTACAGGCACCTGCTACCATGCCTGGCTCAAGGGTACCTTCTGTCAACATGACTTATCTTTATTGAATGCTGTCCTCAATCACCTGGTTGAGGTAGTATTTGTCAGTTTCTTCAATGTAAAGTTACTTCCCCTACCTTTCATACTGTGGGTTGTGTGTGGTTAGCATTCCTTACTTTTTGACACTGTAAATGGTTCCAGACTCATCTTGTATATTTCCTGCTTCAGTTCCAGAAGCAGACATTTCTCCAAGGAGCCCTGGTTCCTTTCATTGGAGCATGGTAGTAGAAACCAAATCTGCGCTCTGCGTGTGCTCACTGCTTCTAGGCCCTCTCAGAGGGCAAGGAATTTTTTTCCTGACCGAGCAAGGAAATACATCTGTGTGGATTTACTCTTATGTATATGCATATCTATAAATATTTCTTCATGCAACTGTATTAGGATTCTCCAGGGAGACAGAACTTCTAGGATATGTATCTTCCTCTGCCTTTTTTTTTTTTTTCCTGTCTGGGCCCTCAGCCAATTGGATAGTGCCTGCCCACAGAGAGATTGGATCTTCCATACTTAGTCCACCGATTCAAATGCTTATCTCTTTTGGAAACACCCTCACAGATATCACCAGAAATAATGCTTTACCAGCGATTGGGGTATCTCTTAGCCCAGTCAAGTTGACACCTACAATTAACCATCACAGTGACCCTTTGTATCTATAGTAAGCTGAACCTGAGTTCACACCTGTCTCTGACTCTAGTTCATTACCATCTGGATCATTCTTGCCTCTTTCCTTTGCCTGTCTATAAGCTCCTACTGCAGAAGTGAGAAACCTGGCTCTTAGGCTCTGCCATCCTTTTTCTTAATGGTTCATTTACGATATACTGATGCTCCTTAGCTTATGATGGGGTTACATCCCAATAAACTCATCCTAGGTTGAAAATATCATAGTCAAAAATGCATTGAATACACCTGACCCTCCAAACATTATAGCTTAACCTCACCCACCTTAAACGTTCTCAGAACACTTACATTAGCCTACAGTTAAGCAAAGTCTTCTAACACAAAGCATATTTTATAACAAAGTGTGAATATCTTATGTAACGTATTGAATACAGTGCACTGTAGAGCACAGTACCGGTTGTTTATCTTTGTGATCACGTGGCTGACTGGGACCTGCAGCTCACAGCTGCTGCCCAGCATCACGAGAGAGTGCTGTGCCTTGCACCACTAGCCTGGGAAAAGGTGAAAGTTCAAAATTCAAAGGATGGTTTCTACTGAATGTGTATTGCTTTCATACCATTGTAAAGCCAAAAAAACCGTTAAGTGGAACCATTGTTAGTCGGGGACCATCTGTGCATGTGTAGTAGTTTCAGAGTTGTTAACCTGTGGCCCATGGAGTCCTGTACTTGTGTATGGTTCTTTGCCGTCCTTTCCACAGACTCCACTTATTTCCAGAATTACTTAGGGCTGTCTCCTAATTCCCTCACTCGAACTGAGGCTATTTCATACATGTGTAGTACAGTCAGGTTGCTGGGTCACATCCTGCATTAAATCCAGGGGTTCCCTGACCTCCTAAAGGATTTATTTTTAAAACTTGCAAACATTAAGGTTTACTCTTTGTCTTGTGAAGTTCTGTGGGTTTTGACAAACACACAGTGTCATGTATCCACAATCACAATATTATACAGAATAGTTTTCACTGCCCTAAAATTCCCCTATGTTGGACTAATTTAACCTTTTCCCTCTAGCAACCACCTGTCTTTCTACCCTTGCTATAGTTTTCCCTTTTCCTTTTTCTGGAATAATTGGAATCATACAGTATGTAGCTTTCTTAGGAGGGCTTCTTTCCCTTAGCAATATGCTTTTAAGTTTCCTGTTTGTGAAAAGTCAGGGCTTGATAGATTTTTTTTTTTTGAGACGGAGTCTCGCTGTTGCCCAGGCCGGAGTGTAGTGGCGCCATCTTGGCTCACTCACTGCAGGCTCCGCCCCCCGGGGTTCACGCCATTCTCCTGCCTCAGCCTCCGGAGTAGCTGGGACTGCAGGCGCCCGCCACCTCACTCGGCTAATTTTTTGTATTTTTAGTAGAGACAGGGTTTCACTGTGTTAGCCAGTATGGTCTCGATCTCCTGACCTCGTGATCCACCCGCCTCAGCCTCCCAAAGTGCTGGGATTACAGGAGTGAGCCACTGCGCCCGGCCATTAGATTTTTTTTTTTTTTAATCACAGAATAATACTCTACTGAATGGATCTAACCACAGTTTGGTTATCCACTCACTTATTGAAGGACATCTTGGTTGCATCCAGTTTTAGATAATTATCAATAAAGCTGCCATAAACATTCATATGCAGGTTTTTCTGTAGACATATGTTTTTACATCAGTTGGGTAAATACCTACGCATGTGATTGCAGGGATCATACGATAAGGCTGTGTTTAGTTTTGTACAAAACTATCAAATTATCTTCTAGGTGGCTGTGCATTTTGTATTACCATCAGCAATGAATGAGTCCCTGTTGCTACACATCCTCACAACTGGTATTGTCAGTTTTTTGGATTTTAGCCATTCTATTAAGTATATAATGGTATGATATCTTGTTTTAATCTGCAATTTCCTAGTGACAAAAGATGTTGGACAACGGTATATATATATCTATATATATATAGATATATATATATGTTTTTTTTTTTTTTTAATTTGAGACAGAGTCTGGTCTGTCGTCCAGGCTGGAGTGTAGTGGTCTGATCTCGGCTCACTGCAACCTCTGCCTCCCGGGTTCAAGCAATTCTCCTGCTTCAGCCTCCCGAGTAACTGGGATTACAGGCATGAGCCACCACGCCAAGCTGATTTTTGTATTTTTAGTAGAGACAGGTTTTGCCATGTTGACCAGAGTGGTTGCAAAACATTTCATATGTTATTTGTCATCTGTATATCTTCTGTGGTGAGATATCTATTCAGATTTTTTGCCTATTTTTAATTGGGTCATTTGTTTTCTTATTGTTGAGTTTTAAGAATTCTTTGTATATTTTGGATATAAGTCCTTTATCAGATGTGTTTTGCAAGTACTTTCTCTCAGTCAGTGGCTTGTCTTTTGGTACTCAAGTGTCCTTTGCAGAGCAAAACTTTAAAATAAAGTCTAACATCAATTTTTCCCCATGGATCATGCTTCTGGTGTTATCTCTACAGAGTCATCACCATGCTCAGTCATCTAGGCCTTCTCCTATGTTATGTTGTAGAAGGTTTTTTTTTTTTTTTTGAGATAGAGTTTTGCTCTTTTGCCCAGGCTGGAGTGCAATGGTGCGATCTCGGCTCACTGCAACCTCAGCCTCCTGGGTTCAAGCGATTCTCCTCCTGAGCCTCCTACTCAGCCTCCTGAATAGCTGGGATTACAGGCGCATGCCACCATGCCCGGCTAATTTTTGTATTTTTACTAGAGACGGTTTCATCATATTGGTCAGGCAGGTCTTGAATGCCTGACCTCAGGTGATCTGCCCGCCTCGGCCTTCCAAAGTGCTGGGATTACAGGCATGAGCCACTGCACCTGGCCTATGTTGTAGAAGTTTTATAGTTTTCTGTTTTACATGTAGGCTTATGAGCCATTTTGAATTACTTTTTGTGAAAGATGTAAGGTCTGTGTCTGGGTTCATTTCTTTGCATATGGATGTCTAGTGATTTAGCACCATTTGTTGAAAAGACTATCCTTCTCCACTGAACTACCTTTGCTTTTTAGTCAGTGATAAGTATTTAGTAAGTATTGACTGACATATCTAATCCAGTACCACCACACTGTCTTGATTACTGTAACTTTGTAGCAAGTCTTGAAATTGCATAGTGTGAGTCCTCCAACTTTGTTCTTCTTCTCCAGTATTGTGTTGGCTTCTCTATATCTTGACATTTTTGTGTCAACTTTAGAATCAGTTGTCAATATTTACAAAATAGTGTGTGGGATTTTTATTGGGATTGCGTTGAATCTGTAGATCAAATTGGGAGGAATTACATCTTAACAGTATTAAATCTTCTAAACCATGAACGTGGAATATCTATCTATTTAGATCTTCTTTGATTTCTTTCGTCAGAGTTTTGTAGTTTGATACAAATAAAGCCTATGCATATTTAGTAGGCTTATGCCTAACAAAAATACCCTTTACTGTTGTCAATGGTAATTTTTTTTTTTTTTCAAATTCTAGTTGTTCAAATTCCAGTTGTTCCAGTTCCAGTTGTTCCAATTGCTGGTATGTAGGAGAGATGTTGTCGTGTTAACCTTGAATCCTGCAGCCTTGTTCTACTTGCTTATTAGTTCCTTGAGATTTTCTTGCTGATTCTCTGAGGTATTTTTACAAAGACAAGCATATCATCTGTGAACAAAGTTTTGTTTTTTTCTTCTCTCTCTCTCTGTCTATATATATATATATCTTTTATTTTCACTTTTTATCTTACTGCATTAACTAGAACTTTTAGTATGATGTTGAATAGGAGTGATGTAAGAAGATATTCTTGTCTTGTTCCTGATTTTAGTGGGAAAATGTCCAGTTTCTCATCATTAAGTATGATGTTAACTGTGGGGAGTTTTTCTGTAGATGTTCTTTATCAATAAAGAAGTTCTGTCCAGGCACAGTGGCTTTTGCCTGTAATCCCAGCACTTTGGGAGGCCGAGGCGGGCGGATAACGAGGTCAGGAGATCGAGACCATCCTGGCTAACACGGTGAAACCCTGTCTCTACTAAAAATACAAAAAAAGTAGCTGGGCATGGTGGCGGGTGCCTGTAATCCCAGCTACTCGGGAGGCTGAAGTAGGAGAATGGCATGAACCCGGGCGGCGGAGATTGCAGTGAGCCGAGATAGTGCCACTGCACTCCAGCCTGGGTGGCAGAGCAAGACTCCGTCTCAAAAAAAGAAAAAAAAAAGAAGTTCTTGATCCTTAGTTTTTTTTTTGTTTCCTCCTTCCCCTTTCCAAGTTTTTTTTTTTTTTTTAATCATGAATGGATGTTGGATTTTGTCAACATTTTTTGTGTATCAATTGATATGATCATATGGTTTTTTCTTCTTTAGCCTGTGGATGTCGTATATTATATTGATGAATATTTACAATGTTGAACCATCCTTGCATACCTGGAGTAAGTCCCATTTGATCATGGTATCATTCATTTTATGCATTGTTGGTTTCTATTTGCTCATATTTTGTTGAAAAGTTTTGCGTGAGAGCTATTAGTCTGTAGTTTCCTTTATTTTAATATCTTTATTTGATTTTACTATATTACAGGAATGTTGGCCTCCTTACTGTAATAGAATGAATTTGAGTGTTCCCTCTGCTCTGTTTTCTGGAATAGATTGTGGAAACTTGTTATCATTTCTTTCTTAAGGTTTAGTAGTATTCACCAGTGAAACTATCTCAGCCTGGTATTTTTTTGTTTTTATTTTTATTTTTATTATTTTTTTACTGTGTTGCCCAGGCTGGTCTGGAACTCCTGGCCTCAAGCAGTCCTCCCACCTTAGCCTCCCAAAGTGCTGGGATTACAGGTATGAGCCATTGTGCCTGGCCTGTAATGCCCCTCTTTATTCCTGATAATATTTCCTGTTTTGAAGTCTGTTTGTCTAAAATTAATATAGCTACTCCTGCTTTCTTTTGATTAATGTTAACATAGTATATCTTTTTCCATATCCCTTTACTTTTTTTCATTCCTTTACTTTTAACCTGTGTGAGTCTTAAATGAGTTTCTTGTGGACATCATACAGTTGGGCCATGTTTTTTGTGTTTTTTTTGGTTTTTAATCCACTCTGAAAATCTCATTTAGTTGGTGTACTTAGACCATTCATACTTGAAGGGATTTTTTTTTTTTTTTTTTTTTTTTTTTTACTTTTTATGGAATCTTGCTCTGTCACCTAAGCTGGAGTGCAGCGGCATGATCTCAGGTCACTGCTATGTCTGCCTCCCAGATTCAAGCAATTCTGCCTCAGCCTCCTGAGTAACTGGGATTACAGGCACCCACCACCATGCCTGGCTAATTTTTGTATTCTTAGTAGAGATGGGTTTCACCATGTTGGCCAGGCTGGTCTTGAACTCCTGACCTCAGGTGATTGCCTGCCTCAGCCTCCCAAAGTACTGGGATTACAGGCGTGAGCCACTGCACCTGGCCCTTGAAGGGATTATTGATGTAGTTGGATTAATATCTACTATGTTTGTAACTGTTTTCTATTCATTGCATCTTTCTTTTTCTCTTTCTGTCTCTCTCCTCCCCTCCCCTCCCCTCCCTTCCCCTCCCCTCCTCTTTCTCTTCTAAAAAAAAAACAACAAAACAGGATACATGTGCAGAATGTGTGGATTTGTTACATAGGTATATGTGTGCCATGGTGATTTGCTGTACCTATTGACCCATCCTCTAAATTCCTTCCCTTTATCCCCTACCCCCCAACAGGCTCTGGTGTGTGTTGTTCCCCTTTCTGTGTCCGTGTGTTCTCATTGTTCAACTCCCACTTATGAGTGAGAACATGAGGTGTTTGGTTTTCTGTTCCTGCATTAGTTTGCTGAGGATCATGGCTTCCAGCTTCATCTATCCCTGCAAAGGACATGATCTCATTCCTTTTTGTGGCTGCATAGTATTCCATAGTGTATATGTACCACATTTTCTTTATCCAGTCTATCATTGATGGGCATTTGGGTTGTTTCTATGTCTTTGCTATTGTAAATAGTGCTGCAATAAACATACATGTGTATGTATGTTTATAGTAGAATGATTGATATTCCTTTTGGTATATACCCACTAATGGGATTTCTGGGTCAAATGGTATTTCTGATTCTAGATCCTTGAGGAATTGCCATACTGTCTTCCACAATGGTTGAGGTAATTTACATTCCCACCAACAGTGTAAAACCATTCCTATTTCTCCACAGCCTCACCAGCATCTATTGTTTCCTGACTTTTTAATAATTGCCATTCTGACTGGCATGAGATGGTATCTCATTGTGGTTTTGATTTGCATTTCTCTGATGATCAGTGATGTTGAGCTTTTTTTCGTATGTTTGTTGGCTGCGTAAATATCTTCTTTTGAGAAGTATCTGCTCATATCCTTTACCCACTTTTTGATGGAGTTATTTAGCTTTTTCTTGTAAATATGTTTAAGTTCCTTGTAAATTCTGGATATTATTAAATCTTCGTCAGATGAGTAGATTGCAAAAATTTTCTCCCATTCTGTAGGTTGCCTCTTCACTCTGATACTAATTTCTTTTGCTGTGCAAAAGATCTTTAGTTTAATTAGATCACATCTGTCAATTTTGGCTTTTGTTGCATTTGCTTTTGGTGTTTTAGTCATGAAGTCTGTGCCCATGCCTATGTCCTGGATAGTATTGCCTTGGTTTTCTTCTAGGGTTTTTATGGTTTTGGGTTTTACATTTTAGTCTTTAATCCACCTGAAGTTAATTTTTGTATAAGATGTAAGGAAGGGGTCCAGTTTCAGTTTCCGCATATGGCTAACCAGTTTTCCCAGTACCATTTACTGAGTAGGAGATCCTTTCCCGATTGCTTATTTTTGTCAGGTTTGTTGAAGATCAGATGGTTGTAGATGTGTGGTGTTATTTCTGAGGTCTCGGTTCTGCTGCATTGGTCTATATGCCTGTTTTTGTACCAGTACCATGCTGTTTTGGTTACTGTAGCCTTATAGTATAGTTTGAAATCAGGTAGTGTGTACTAAAAATAAATAAATTTTTAGTAGTATTTTCAGCTTTGTTTTTTTTTGTTTAGGATTGTCTTGGCTATATGGGGTCTTCTTTGATTCCATATGAAATTTAAAATAGTTTTTTCTAATTCTGTGAAGAATGTCAATGGTAGTTTGATGGGAATAGCATTGAATCTATGAATTTCTTAGGGCAGTATGGCCATTTTCACAGTATTGATTTTTCCTATCCATGAGGATGGAATGTTTTTCCATTTGTTTGTGTCCGCTCTTGTTTCCTTGAGCAGTGGTTTGTAGTTCTCTTTGAAGAGATCCTTCACATCCCTTGTTAGCTGTATTCCTAGGTATTTTATTCTCTTTGTGGTGATAGTGAGTGGAAGTTCATTCATGATTTGGCTCTCTGCTCGTCTGTTGTTGGTGTATAGGAATGCTTGTCGTTTTTGCACCTTGATTTTTGTATCCTGAGACTTTGCTGATGTTATTTCTCAGTTCAAGAAGGTTTTGGGCTGAGATGATGGGATTTTCTAAATATAAAATTATGTCATCTGTAAACAGAGACAACTTGATTTCCTCTCTTCTATTTGAATACCCTTTATTTCTTTCTCTTGTCTGATTGCCCTGGCCAGAACTTCCAATACTATGTTGAATAGGAGTGGTGAGAGAGGGCATCCTTGTCTTATACTGGTTTTGAATGGAAATGCTTCCAGCTTTTGCCCATTCAGTGCAATATTGGCTGTGGGTTTGTCATAAATAGCTCTTATTATTTTGAGTTATGTTCCATCAATACCTTATTATTGAGAGTTTTTAACATGAAGGAATGTTGAATTTTATCAAAGGCCTTTTCTGCATCCATTGAGATAATCATGTGGTTTTTGTCTTTGGTTCTGTTCATGTGATAGATTATGTTTATTGATTTGCATATGTTGAACCAGCCTTGGATCCCAGGGATGAACCTGACTTGATCATGGTGGATATGTTTTTTGCTATGCTGCTGGATTTGGTTTGCCAGTATGTTATTGAGGATTTTCACATTGATGTTCATCAGGAATATTGGTCTGAAGTTTTCTTTCTTTTGTTGTGTCTCTTCCCGGTTTTGGTATCAGGATGATGCTGGCTTCGTAGAATGAGTTAGGGAGGAGTCCCTCCTTTCAATTGTTTGGAATAGTTTCAGAAGGAATGATACAAGCTCCTCTTTGTATTTCTGATAGAATTCACCTGTGAATCCATCTGGTCCTGGGCTTTTTTTGGTTGGTGGGCTATTAATTACTGCCTTAATTTGAGAGCTTGTTATTGCCCTGTTCAGGGATTCAACTTCTTCCTGGTTTAGTCTTGGTAGGTGGTATGCGTCCAGGAATTTATCCATTTCTTCTAGATTTTCTAGTTTTTTTGTGTAGAACTATTTATAGTATTCTCTGATGGCAGTTTGTATTTTTGTGGGGTCAGTGGTGATATCCCTTTTATCATTTTTTATTGTGTCTATTTGATTCTTCTCTCTCTTATTAGTCTAGCTAGAGGTCTATTTTGTTAATTTTTTCAAAAAACCATCTCCTGGATTCATAGATTTTTTTTTTTTTTGGATAGTTTTTCGTGTGTCTGTCTCCTTCAGTTCTTCTCTGATCTTAGTTATTTCTTGTCTTCTGCTAGCTTTTGGATTAGTTTTCCCTTGCTTCTCTAGCTCTTTTAATTGTGATGTTAGGGTGTTGATCTGAGATCTTTCTAGCTTTCTGATGTGAGGATTAAGTGCTATAAATTTCCCTCTTAACACTGCTTTAGCTGTGTCGCAGATTCTGGTACATTGTCTTTTTGTTCTCATTGGTTTCAAAGAACTTGATTTCTGCTGTAATTTTGTAATTTACCCAGGAGTCTTTCAGGAACAGATTGTTCAATTCCCATGAAATTATGTGGTTTTGATTGAGTTTCTTAATCCTGAGTTCTAGTTTGATTGCACTGTGGCCTGAGAGACTGTTTGTTATGATTTTAGTTCTTTTGTATTTGCTAAGGAGTGTTTTACTTTCAATTATGTGGTCAATTTTAGAATAAGTGCCATGTGGCACTGAGAAGAATGTATACACTGTTGATTTGGGGTAGAGAGTTCTGTAGATGTCCACTAGGTCTGCTTGGTTCAGACCTGAGTTCAAGTCCTGAATATCCTTGTTAATTTTCTGTCTTGTTGATCTAATACTGACAGTGGGGTGTTATAATCTCCCACTATTGTTTGGCAGTCTAAGTCTCTCTGTCTTTTTTTTTTTTTTTGAGATGGAGTTTCGCTCTTGTTGCCCAGGCTGGAAAGCAATGGCGTGATCTCAGCTCACTGCAACATCCACCCCATGGTTTCAAGCGATTCTCCTGCCTCAGCCTCCTGAGTAGCCCCCGCCACCATGCCTGGCTAATTTTGTATTTTTAGTAGAAACAGGGTTTCACCATGTTGGTCAAGCTGGTCTTGAACTCCTGACCTCAGGTAATCCTCCCGCTTCAGCCTCCCAAAGTGTTGGGATTACAGATGTGAGCCACTATCTCTTTTTTATTCATCGCTTTGTTCTTTCTTTTTTTAAAACCTCTCTTTTTCGGCCTTCTCTGCTTTTAATTGATTTAATTAAGTAAATGATTCTATTTGTTGTCTTTAGCATGTCAACTATACTTCCTTAAAAAAATTTGTAGTAGTTGTCTTAAGGTTTACGATATAAATTCTAAATTAATCTACATCAACCTTCAAACAATACTGTTTCACATTGAATGCAGGCTTTATTTTTTTCAGACAAGGTCTCACTGTGTCATCCAGGCTGGAGTACAGCAGTGTGATCAATCATAGCTCACTGTGGCCTCGAACTCTTGGGCTAATGCATTTTTCTCACCTCAGCCTTTTAAGTAGCTGGGACTACAGGTGCATGCAGTTACGCCTGGCAAATTTTTACATTTTTTGTGAAGAATGTAAAAAGCGAGATGGGATTTCACTTTGTTGCCCAGGCTGGTCTCAAATTCTTGGCCTCAAGTGATATTCCCAAAGTGCTGGGATTACAGGTTGGTGCCACTGGGCCCAGTCTAAATGCAGGTGTATTTTTTTTTTTTTTTTTTTAATAACAGAGTATTTCCAAGTCTTCTCTGCCATTTTTATGACTTTACTGTTATTCATGTCACTTACCTATGTGCTGTAATCACCCAGTACATTCTTACTATTATTACTTTAGATGATTATCTTTTTGATCTATGGAGAATAAGAAAAATAAAATATTTCATTTTACCTTTATTCTCAGACACATTTCCTTTCTTTATATAAATTTCGGTTGCTGACCTATGTCATTTTCTTTCTCTCTGAATAATTTCATTTAACATTTTTTGCTAATTAGTTCTGCTGGAAATTATTTTCTCAGTTTTTGTTTACGGAAGCCATTATTTCTTCAATTTTGAAGGATAATTTCACTGGATATAGAATTCTAGGTTTTTTTTTCCTTTAAACATTTGAAATATTTCACCTCACTCTCTTATTTGCATGCTTTTTAAAATGAGAAGTCTGCAGTAATTCTTATATTTGTTCCTCAAGCTGTTTTTTCCTCCTATGGCTGCTTTTAGAATATTCTCTTCATCTTTCATTTCTGCAATTTGAATATGATTTACCAATTTTTTTTGACATTTATTTTGCTGAGTGTTCTCTGTTCTTTTTGGATCTGTGGTTTAGTGTCTGTCATTAATTTTGGAAAATCCCTGGCCATTATCACTTCGAATGATTACTATCTCTTCTCCTATTATTCCAGTTATGTACATCTTGTACCTGTACCCTCTCTCTCACTTTGCTTTTCAGTTTGGGAAGTTTCTATTGACTTATCTTCTAGCTCACTGATTTTTTTCCTTGACTGTGTCCAGACTACTGATGAGCCCATCAAAGGCAGTCTTCATTTTTCCTTGATTTTCTTTTCACGTCTAGGATTTCTTATTAATTCTTCCTCAGAGTTTCTATCTCTCTGTTTACCCATCTGTTCTTGCATATTGTTTACCTTCTTCATTAGATCCCTTATTTATTGCAGTTATTTTAAATTCTGTCTGATAATTCCAAGGTTGTGTCATATGAGTTTCATTCTGATGCTTACTTTACCTCTTCAGACTTTGTTTTAGCTTGCATTATAGTTTTTTTTTTTTTTTTTTTTTTTTTTGTCAAAAGCCAGACATAATATTTTGGGTAATAGGAACTGAGAAAATAGTCCTGAAGTATGAGTTTTGTGTTATTCTGGCTCAGACTTGGGCTGTGTTTCATCTTCACTGTAGCTGTAGGTGACAGAGCATTCAGATTCCTCAGGTGTCCTTGTTATGGTCTCTCCATTTGTCTTTGGGCTTCTTTAAGAACTCCTTGGTTGGGCACTGTGGCTCACGCCTGTGATCTCAGCACTATGAGAGGTCAAGGTGGGAGAATTGTCTGAGCTTAGGAGTTCGAGACCAGCCTGAGCAACATAGAGAGATCCCTGTCTCTACAAAAAACTAAAAACATAAAAAAATTTAAAACAACAACAAAAGAACTCTTTCTCAAATACAGTCTGAATCTTGCTGTACCTCCAGCTGTCATTACTGTCATACTGGAGCCTGTTGGTGTGGTGGTCAGGTATGGGGGAGGTGAAGAGTTCTATAATCATAGCATTAATCTCAGTCTTCCATGGGCCTGTGTCCCTGGGTGTGACCTTCACAAGTGATTTCTGTTCCTCTTACCCTTACACCCCTAAGAGAGAAGAAAGCTAGATGGAATTAGCTTTCTTACTGACTAGAGAAGACTTTCTCTAGTTAATGAGAAGTGCCCTTTTTGCACGGGCCAGGGAGGGTGGAAAAGGCTCTAGAAAATACTTCTCTGGTGAGTTGGCCTTTATTAACGGAGAATGGCCTGAGGATATTGAACAATGATTACTTTTCCCTTTGCCCTGAGAGGGCCAAAGAGGATCTTCTATAGCTCTTCATGGTGAGAACCTGGTGGGGTTCCTGGTGTTAAAACCTATGCAAGTTGTGGGGTACCCTAGAGACTGTGGCTTTCAGGAGTTTCTTACTTACTCTTCTTACACACTCAGCCTCCAGCAAGTTGCCAAAAATCACCATTTAAATATTCCTACAATTTATGGCTCCAGCAGAAGCTATAAACTGCTCCAGGGAAGCCCATCTTGGCTGTTCCTGGATTCTTCCTTCTCTCTCTACATTTCGAGGTTGTGGTTTAACCTGTGCCCTTCATTCTCTGATTAGTCTGAGAAAAATCGTGGCTTTTCAATTTGTTCACCTTGTCCTTGTTGTATATATGGGAGTGATAACTTCCAAGCTCTTTACATGTTGGAGCTGAAACTGGAAGCACCCCTGTGGCTTTCTGACGGCTGCTCTGTCCACTTTCCCACCAGTTGAAGGGGCTGGGTTGGTCTTGACATAAAATGTCCTGACCTTTGCAAAAGCACCTGAGTCTTGTGGAGAAAAATTTCCACTCTTTCCAGTTAAAAAATCACTACTTCCGTATTGTGGCTGCACAACCCTCCCCGCTGCTTTCATTTGATGTTGTCCGAAGTCCCTCCGGTTTTTCTTTTTATCAAACTAGATGTGGGTTCTACAGCAGATCTCTTAATGTAGTTGAAAGTGCCAAGCATGTGGGGGTGTGGGATGAGTGGGGGTCTTTAGCCCCTTTCTAATCTTCATCAGCTTCCTTATCACCACCTGCTGTCCCAGTCCTTGACAGGCAAAGGTTGTTTTATCAATCCCCTGCAACTGCAGCTTTAACCCTGTCCCCAACCTGATGTACCTAATCACTGAGCTCCCCTGAGGTATGGCTAAGATTCTGTATTAAAGTGGCAGCCCCTTTATCCAGTAGGCAGGTTTCCGGCCTCCTTTGTCATCTGGAACTTAGGAGCAAACTAGGAAGGGGGCAGGAATTCTGAGCAGCCTAAGGAGTATTTGCTAGAAAAGCCGAGTGCTCTTCCTTCTTTTCTAAGGGTTATTGAGTGGGCAGATTAAGGAGATTGTAGGGGTGGGGCATGTTATAGCCTGGATGGGGTGAAGGGGGCCTCTGCTGGGGAGGGGATATTGGTAGCAACAGGAGGACTGATCAGATAAGTATTTTGAGAATCAGCCAGGAGTGGTGGCTCACGCCTGTAACCCCAGCACTTTGGGAGGCCACATAGGTGAATTGCCTGAGGTCAAGAGTTCAAGACCAGCGTGGCTAACATAGTGTACTAAAATACAAAAATTAGCCAGGCATGGTGGCAGGTGCCTGTAATCTCAGCTACTCGGGATGCTGAGGCAGGAGGATCGCTTGAACCTGGGAGGCGGAGGTTGCAGTGAGCCGAAACTGTGCCACTGCACTCCAGCCTGGGCGATAGAGTGACCCTCTGTCTCTTTTTTTTTCCTGAGATGGAGTCTTGCTCTCTTGTCCAGGCTGAAGTGCAGTGGCGTGTTCTTGGCTCACTGCAACCTCTGCCACCTGGGTTCAAGTGATTCTCCTGCCTCAGCCTCCTGCGTAGCTAGGATTACAGGCGTGTACCACCACACCTGGCTAAAAATTTTTTTTTTTGAGAATAATGGAAGCCAGTTTACTTGGTGTTGGAAAAGGAGTTACAAATATGGAAAGAAATGAGAACTCTGTGGTATTGGATTGCAGTTGGAGGTGTTGGTGTGAACTCGTTTTTCTCTATGTAGATACATATGAAAATGCAAATAGATGTAAATGTGTCAGCAAATACGTATATATGTGTGTGTGTATGTAAATATGTATGTAAGTATGTAAATATGTATACAGTTGGCTTTGGAACAGTGCTGGGGCTAGGGTTGCCAAGTGTAGTCAAAAGTCCTCACATATAACTTTTGATCCCTAAAAATGTAACTACTAATAACTTACTGTTAACTAGAAGCCTTACTGATAAAACAGTTGGTTAACACATTTTTGTATGCTATGTGTATTATATACTGTGTTCTTACAATAAAGTAGAGAAGAGGTTAAGAAAATTATAATGAAGAAAAAATGTATTTACTATTCATTAAGTGGAAGGGATCATCATAAAGGTCTTCATCCTCATCATCATCTTCATGTTGAGTAGTCTGAAGAGGAGGAGGGGTTGGCCTTGCTGTCTCAGGGTGGCAGAGGCAGAAGAGACTCCACATATTAGTGGACCCATGCAGTTCAAACCCATGTTGTTCAAGGGTCAGCTGTACACACATATACATGTACAGACGTATATTTCATGGCTGTGTACACTCAGGGGACCTGGAGGCACCCCATTAGCAATGAGCACACCTGGCTTCCCCGTACTGGCTTTTAAATACCATCAGTCACTAAAGAAACCAGAGTTTCTTGGAGAAATGGTGGCTGATTCCAGGGCCACCGTAGTGAAAGTACAAGATGAAGTTGGAATATTTTGTTGTCCCAGAAAATATGAAGAATGATGGGGACACATCCGAAGGACACAAAAGCCTACTTGGAGGGGTTCCCACTGGGCCAAACCTGGGACAATCAGAGCATCAAAATATATGATAGTAATAGATTATAAGCCATTGAAAAAAGGAGAAAAACATGAGGCCATACTGATATAAGTAAGTGAATAATGAAATATTTGATGAGGAACAGGAAATTTGCATGGCTTCAGAATACTTCTCCACAGAATACTCGTTAATTACAAAGTAAAAAGGAATAATTTATAGTGCAGGAGCCTGGCAGGCCCTATTTGAGTCAAGTGATGAAAGCGAACATTACCAAGAATGGGACAAGTAGAGGTCATCTGCCACCTGATAGGATGTGGTGTAAAGAACACAGCATCACTTCTGTGATTCTTGCCGAAAATATATAACCTGAATCTAATCATGACCAGGCCTCAGATAAACCCAGACTTTCGGACATGCTACAAGAAAAACTGGCCTATAAAGCTTCAGAAGTGTCAAGGTCATGAAAGTCAGTGAAAGACTTCTCCAGACCCACATAGTCCAAAGAGACTTGACAACTGAATGTGAGTCTTAACTGGATCCATTGTAGCAAAAGGACATTATTGGGACATTTGGCAACATTTGAATGGGTCTTATGATTAGATGGCAGGGCCATATCAATATTAATGTTCTGAATTTGATAGTTGTACTGTGGTTATATAGGAGGATACTGTGTTTGTACTAAATATATGACGGGGTAAGTAACTTGCCCCCAGTGATTCAGTTTTTCTTTACACTTGAGGTTGTTAAACTGTATAAAGATAGACATAGTAATTGCTCAGGCAGCTGTGGCCCTTATTCAAGGCCTATTAGTTAAGGGTAATGTGTGAAGTAAATTGAAGACCTAATCTTCTCAGCCATCTTAGCCATCTAGATTCCCAGGCAATCAAGGATCAGGATGCCTTTTTTTTTTTTTTGAAACTGAGGTCCTGCTCTGTCTCCCAGGGTAGGGCACAGTGGCATCATCACTGCTTACTGCACCCTCGAACTCGTAAGCTGAAGCCATCCTCCCGCCTCAGCCTTCTGAGTAGCTGGGAATACAGGCACTCGCCACCATGCCCAGCTAATTCTTTAATTTTCTGTAGAGATGAGATCTCACTGTATTGCCCAGCTTGGTCTCAAACTCCTAGGCTGAAGCGATCATCTGCCTCGGCCTCTCAAAGTGCTGGGATTACAGGCATGAGCCACTGCACCCAGCTGGGGATGCCTTTTTTGTTTTGTTGTTGTTTTGCCTGCCATTGATTTCTGATGCCACTCATTACAGGAAAATGCTAATCCTGCACTCATATTTTGTGCTTTATGGTCTGTAAAAGACTTTGATAGGTTTTCTTTTCTTTTCATTTTTTTTTTTTTTTTTGAGATGGAGTTTTGCTCTTGTTGCCCAGGCTGGAGTGCAATGGTGCAATCTCAGCTTGCTGCAACCTCCACCTCCTGGGATCAAGCGATTCTCTTGCCTTGGCCTCCCGAGTAGCTGGGATTACAGGTGCCTGCCACCACGCCCGGCTAATTTTTTGTAATTTTAGTAGAGACAGGGTTTCACCATGTTGGCCAGGCTGGTCTCGAACTCCTGACCTCGAGTGATACTCCCGCCTTGGCCTCCCAAAGTGCTGGGATTACAGGCATGTGCCACCCCTCCCGGCCGGTTTTCTTATTTACATCTCACGGTACCCTGGAGCAGGCAGGGATTATTTTACCATATTGGAGAGGAGGATAATGATGATAAAATAATAATAATGGGTGACATAGAGTACTTTTTATGGGCTTGCAATAGTTTAAGCACTTTGAATATTGGATACTTTAACTCATTTAATTATCCCAATTACCCTATGAAGTAGGTAGACTGTGCTTATTTTATTTCACCAACAAGGAATCCAGGGCACAGACAAGTTAAGTGATTTGCCTAAGGCCCCACAGATTGAAAGCAGTGGATCCAGGGTTTGCATCAGGCAGTCTTGAGTCCAGAGCCCCTGCTTATTTATGTACTGGGACTTAGCGCCTTAGCTAGGCTGGGTGAGTGGTTCAGCACCCTTCGTTCACCTCTTCATTGATTGAGCAAATGAGTACTGCGTGCCTGTCAGGGGCAGGTCCTGCTGCAGATGCAGACAGAGCCCTTGGCTCCATGGAGCTCAGGCTTTGTGAGGTGAGTTGAAGAACTGGATGTGAAACTGTCTCTGCCACCCCACCATGGAGTCCAGACAGCGACCACATGCCTCACACGCATGAGGAGCTGGCCAGCCCCATGCTCACAGGTGCACTTTCTTCTCTTTTCTTTTGAAGGTCGCCTGGTTGGCGCACTGGATGCAGTGTTGGATTCCAATGCACGGGTCGCTCCATTTCGAATTCTGCTTCAAGTTCCCGGCTCCCAGGTTTATTCTCCCATAGCATGTGGTGAGTTACTGAATGGATCAGACGTTTACTGGGCCATAGCCACTGGTGAGTTTTGTTCCAGTTGGAATGTTCCAAACCTTAAGGTGTAAGCATGCTGAGTATCTGCATGTTGGTGAAGCTTGAAGGTAACCCCTTTGGATAACTCCCTCATCTGCTTTCAGGAACTTAACTCCCCTCCCCTCCACTCCCCTTCCTTCCCCTTCCCTCTCCTTCCCCTTCCCTCTCCTTCCCTCCTCTCCCCTGCCCTCCTCTTCCTTCCTCTCCCCTTCTTCTCTTCCCCTCTCCTTTCCGCCTCTCCCTCTCAACCCTTGCTTTTCCCTCCCATCTTTTTTTTTTTTTTTTTTTTAAACCATCAAAAGCACATAAAGGCTGTAATCTTGGGCAGCATAGCTTGGGCATGCCAGGCTTTCGATTGGTGTGTTTCATGGTGCTCGTATATTGTTGATAACGAATCGAGCCGTTTTCTTCTTAATCTTGTTTCTGACTTAACAAATGTGCTCCTGGATGCATACACATATTGATGTGGGCAGATTCTGAGGGCTGTGTCTGACTCAGGGCAGTCTTCTCTTATTGTGATGGTGTGGGCAGATTCTGAGAGCTGTGTCTGATCTAGGGCAGTCTTGACCCCATGTTCCACCTTTGCACTGAGAGAATGAGTCACTGGACAGCTGGGGGCTGAGAGAAGGTGGAAACCACCTGCTCATCTTCTCCCTCTGGAGTTTCTGTTCCTATCACAGGCATTACCTGGTGCTCTGTCTAACCACTCAGGTTCCTCTTGGGCCAGGAGTCATCACTTCTTGAGAAGACCCTTTTATTAAAAAACAAAACCAAAATGTCTTTTTTTTTTTAAACACAGGTAATAAATGCTCATCTTCCAGAAATGAAAAAGTGGATAAGAAAGAAGGAAAAAATAATCACCTGCAACCCTTTATCCACAGCTAATCTTCTTTCTGCATATACACATGGTGGTTTTTTAGTTTTCTATCTCCTCATAGCACCTTATTAGTTACTTAAACTTTCAAAATCACCTCTACATGTTCTCTAGCAACATTTAAATTAAAAACAATTAAATTAAATTTTATTTTATTGAGATGGAATCTCACTATGTTGGCCAGGGTGGTGGTCTTGAACTCCTGGCCTTCAGTGATCAGCCTGCCTTGGCCTTCCAGAGTTGCTGGGATTACAGGCATGAGCCACCATGCCTGGCCAACATTGGAATTCTTTTTCCTCGAAAATACAAGAAAGTGTGAAGAGAATTCACATTCATATCCCATGGATCCAATACTAATCACTGTTAACATCTTGGCGTGTTTTTTTTTTTTTTTTTTTTTTCAGTTTGTTTTGTTTTTTAATTAAGACAGATCATTCTGTGTTTGCATAAAATGACAAAGATGATGCATGCTCGGTAGAAAGAAATCAGGCTGGGAATGGTGGCTCATGCCTGTAATCACAGCACTTTGGGAGGCTGAGGAGGGAGGATCACTGGAAGCCAGGAGTTCAAGGCCAGCCTGGGTGACAAAGTGAGACATGCATCTCTGCAAAAAATTTAAAAATTAGCTGGGCATGGTGGTGTGTACCTGTAGTCTCAATTACTAGGAAGGCTGAGGATCGCTTGAACCCAAGAGTTCGAGGCTGCAGTGAGCTATGATGGTGCCACTGCCCTCCTGCCTGGGTGATAGAGGGAGAGCCCGTTTCTTAAAAAAGAGAGGCTGGGTGTGGTGGCTCAGGCCTATAATCCCAACACTTTGGGAGGCCCAGGCGGGTGGATCACGAGGTCAGGAGTTCAAGACCAGCCTGGCCAAGATGGTGAAACCCCGTCTCTATTAAAAATACAAAAATTAGCCGGGCGTGTTGGCAGATGCCTATAATGCCAGCTACTCGGGAGGCTGAGGCAGGAGAATTGCAGTGAGGAGGAGATTGTAGTGAGCCGAGATTATGCCACTGCACTCCAGCCTGGGTGACAGAGTGAGACTCTGTCTCAAAAGAAGAAAAAAAGAGAGAGAGAGTGTGTGTCAAAGAAATCAGCTAACTGAAAAATACAAAGAAGGTATCTATCTCCCCAAATCCCAGCCACCCAAAGTAACCTCTAGTTTCATGAGGTGAGCATCAGCCCAGATAACTTTGTAAGACATTTAGACACACAGGGATAGTTGAGAAGATGGACAGAAGGACTTTTACAAAAATGCAACTTGTGTGTCAGTGCTTTTATAACAAAAGTATTACATTAACTTGATTTCAATAAAAGGAAATAAACTGAAATGAAACCAAAGAAATGTTAAACTTCAAATAAATGTTTCTTTAATACAAGAGAGATTATTTTCTAAAAGGTTCAAGTAAGGTTAAGGGAAGAGATTTTTGAAAGCATTAAAAGGTTAGAATTGTGGCTTTTGAAAAACAATGTTTGAAGTCTGATAGTGTTCACTGGCTCCCCACCCTCTGAGTCAAGAGTGCCAACATTCTTATTCTCCTCCCTGCTTTCCCAATGTCTCATTTAAAAAAGTTTTATTATTAGTTTTACATTGTACTTTCCATTCTGTCATGTAACCTTACTTTATTATTTAGCTCAGTTCTCACTTATACATTGATTTAATGCTTTTACTCAGGTATAGATTTCCCAATCTGGAATTTTTTTTTTTTTTTTTTTTTTGAGACAGAGTCTTGCTTTTGTTTCCCAGGCTGGAGTGCAACACTGTAATCTCAGCTCACTACAACCTCTACCTCCTGGTTCAAGTGATTCTCTTGCCTCAGCCTCCCAAGTAGCTGGGATTACAAGCATGCGCCACCACGCTCGGCTAATATTTTGTATTTTTAGTAGAGACAGGGGTTTTTTTTTTACCTATTGGTCAGGCTGGTCTCAAACTCCTGACCTCAGGTGATCTGCCTGCCTTGGCCTCCCAGAGGGCTGGGATTACAGGTGTGAGCCACTGCATCTGGCCCCAATCCAGAATATTTTATCTCTTATTTGGCTGGACTCCTGTTTTCTTCCCTCAATAATGTCAGTGTCCTATTTTCTGAATGTTTTTTCCCATTTGCCAGTGTTTGCCCTTGTTTCTGGCCTTGAGTGACACCTTGGCTGGGTGATAGTTTGAGGCTATGCTCTAGAGCAAGCTTGTCCAACCTGCGGCCTGCTGGTTGCATGCAGCCCAATACAAATTAGTCAACTTTCTCAAAACATGATGAAATTCAGCCAGGCGTGGTGGCTCACTCCTGTAATCCCAGCACTTTGGGAGGCTGAGGCGGGTGGATCACCTGAGGTCAGGAGTTCAAGACCAACTTGGCCAACATGGGGAAACCCCGTCTCTACTAAAAATACAGAAATTAGCCAGGAGTGGTTGTGGGCACCTGTAGTCTTAGCTACTCAGGAAGCTGAGGCAGGAGAATCACTTGAGCCCGGGAGGGATGTTGTAGTGAGCCGAGATCATGCCATTACACTCCAGCCTGGACAACAGAGTCAGATTCCAAGAAAAAAGAAAAAAAAATTTTTTGCGTTTTTTTTTTTTAAGCTTATCAGCTATTGTTAATGTTAGTGTATTTTATGTGTGGCCCAAAATAACTCTTCTTCTTCCAACGTGGCCTAGGGAAGCCAAAAGATTGGACATCCCTGTCTAGACTAGGTTGGTGGCTGTTGTTCTAGGGCCTTCCTGTATTTGATAGGCCAATAGGAGAAATCTCAGACAGGACCGATTGTTTTTTTTTTTCCTTTGCATATGATAAGTTTTTTTGTGCACACAATTCTGTCTTTATCATTGAAGTTTAGTAACTTGATTAGCTTCTGTAACTACTGTGAGCATAGTGTGTTACATTTTTTGGAACATGGTACACTGTTGCAGTCTGCAGATTGGTTTCTTTAATCACTTTAGGAAATTTTCTTGCATCATTCTGTGTATGTATTATATTTTTTGATGCATTTTACTTTCATTTAACTTTTCTACTTCAAGGATACTTTATGTTAGATAGCTGTTATCTGCTTTTCATTTCTGTTTTTTGTTGTCTTTTTCATCTGTGTTCTCCATTCAGCTCATAACTCTTTTGAGTTAATAATTTAGTTTGCCGCAGTATATTCTATACCTTGCTGCTTTTAACTTATCTACTAATTTTGTTGTCAAGCTTTTTTTTTTTTTTTGAGACAAGAGTCTGGCTCTGTTGCCCAGGCTAGAGTGCAGTGGTACAATCTCAGCTCACTGAAACCTCTGCCTCCCAGGTTCATGCCATTCTTCTGCCTCAGCCTCCCAAGTAGCTGGGACTACAGGCACCTGCCACCACGCCCAGCTAATTTTTTTGTATTTTTAGTAGAGACGAGGTTTCACCCTCTTAGCCAGGATGGTCTCCATCTCCTGACCTTATGATCCACCTGCCTCAGCCTCCCAAAGTGCTGGGAGATTACAGGCGTGAGCCGCTGTGCCTGGCCTGTTGTCAAGTTGTTTTGATCCTCGTTTCATTTTGTTAGGTTTCCAACATCCTTTTAGTCTGTTATCCATTAGCTCATCTGTGAGTGCTTGTTTTATTGAACCCGTGTTCTTCAGTTATTTGGGAGCATGAAGCATTCGTGAGAATTTTCTTTTCTTCCTTGAGTGTTCCATTCTCTTCTAGCACAGAATCTCTTCTTTGGAACCTTCTGTTCTCATCCATTCATTTTCTTTTGCAGTCAAGTGTTTACTTGTTTGCAGTGCTGTTTCTCCTTGTCTTGCTCATGCTTAGGCATCGTTATCCCAGATGTTATATTGGCGCTAACATAGTGTGACTTTAACTCATGTTATGGGAACAGGGCAAGGAGGACTGGCATCTCGCTAGACGAGATGTGGTGGGTGAGAGAGTAGGATCCTCTTTTTCACATTTCTTGCAGGTTTGGAGCTTTTGATATGAGCATTTTTTTTCTGCCCCCTAGGTTGGCTTCTGGGGAGTTGTCAGGGTGGGGAGTCGCCCACATTTCTGCTCTGTTCCTGAATCCATGCCCTTTGTAACCACAGCCATACCACGTTCTTTTTTTTTTTTTTTTTTTTTTTTTTTTTTGAGACGGAGTCTCGTTGTCGCCCAGGCTGGAGTGCAGTGGCAGGATCTCAGCTCACTGCAGGCTCTGCCCCCCGGGGTTCACGCCATTCTCCTGCCTCAGCCTCCCGAGTAGCTGGGACTACAGGCGCCTGCCACCTCGCCCGGCTAATTTTTTGTATTTTTAGTAGAGACGGGGTTTCACCTTGGTCTCGATCTCCTGACCTCGTGATCCGCCCGCCTCGGCCTCCCAAAGTGCTGGGATTACAGGCGTGAGCCACCGCGCCCGGCCTATATACCATACCACGTTCTTAATGGCCACACAGCATTCAACTCTGTGGCTGTAGCTCAATTTACTCATCCAATCCTTTATTGGATACTTAATTGGCCCTGATTTTTTAATAGTTTAAAAGCGTTTAAACTGTTATAGTTTAATAGTGAATACTCTGGCTGGGCGCGGTGGCTCACACCTGTAATCCCAGCACTTTGGGAGGCTGAAGTGGGCAGATCACGAGGTCAGGAGATCGCGACCATCCTGGCTAACATGGTGAAACCCCGTCTCTACTAAAAAAATACAAAAAAATTAGCTGGACCTGGTGGCGGGTGCCTGTAGTCCCAGCTACTCGGGAGGCTGAGGCAGGAGAATGGCGTGAACCCAGGAGGCGGAGCTTGCAGTGAGCGGAGATGGAGCCACTGCACTCCAGCCTGGGTGACTGAGCGAGACTCTGTCTCAAAAAAAAAAAAAATACCCATTCATGTCAACTTTTCAGGACACTTCACAATCCCTAAAGTCCATTTATTTGAAATGTTTGTTGCCCGCCATGTACCAGACACATGCTTGATGTCGGGGATTCTGCGCTGAGTTTGTGAGGGGCAGTCTCCCTGCACCTCGCTTTTCAGGACCTGGGGGAAGGCAGATAGCAACATGAATAACAGGTGCAGGTGGGCAGAGGGCTAGGGAGGCCTGAGAGACAAGCACCCTTGCAGAGCACATCGTGAGGAACGGCTGCATGGAAGGGATGTGTTTCTTTTTTTTGAGACAGAGTCTCACTTTGTTGCCCAGGCTAGGGTGGTGCAGTCATGCGATCTTGGCTTACTGCAACCTCCATCTCCCGGATTCAAGCAGTTCTCCTGCCTCAGCCTCCTGAATAGCTGGGATTACATGTGCGCGTACCACTGTGCCCGGCAATTTTTTTAATTTTTAGTGGAGACGGGTTTTCACCATGTTGGCCAGGCTGGCCTTGAACTTCTGACCTCAGGTGATCCTCCCACCTTTGCCTCCCAAAGTGCTGGGATTACAGGCATGAGCCACTGCGCCCGGCGGGATGTGTGTTCCTAATGCATTTTGTGTTTATTGCCAAATTGCCTGCCATGACGTTTGCGCCAGCTTCCCTGGGTCCTCCCCTTCCAGCAGTGCAGGAGTCCTGAGCAGGTTAACTCCTAGACCCTCTTGCTGTTGAGCCGAGATCAGCTTCCTTTAGTTCCCACTGGGCGCAATTTCTGCCTCAGGCTTGACCCGGGCCACGTCTGTACATGCATCACTTTCTGCTGCCTTCTTGCCCACAGAACATCCCTTGAGTGAGAATTTGTTCTTTCAGTGCACTTTTCTTGGGTTAAGGAAGAGAGAATTGTTGAGTGTATTTCTGTCATGGACCCGGGGTATCAGTTTAGATCCTTAGGCCTCTTCTGGGAGTGCCTTGGGTATCTTGCACTGTGTTATTGACTCACCGTAGTTAATATTTTATTGTGTCTTGAGCATTGAGCAAAGGCCCCTGCCCAGGGCTTCAAGTCTCAGATAAAGCCCAAACAAGAACTGTAGGAAGGGCCTGGGCAGCCCCGGGACAAGGTGGGAACAGGAAGAGTGGCCTGCATGAATGATTTATATCTTTACTTGAGTTTGGCTGCTTGTACAGCAGGTTGGGGAGACATAGGAGGGCCTTTGAGGATAAGTTTTTTCCTTTTTTTCTAAGTAGAGCTAGGTAGGTAACTTCATGGGTGAACTACATTATTATTTGGCAGAAGATATATCTGTGGTTGACTGTGGTTGGAAGGAGAAATGAATTGCTATTATTTTTAACTTAACATGGACCAGAGAATCCCAAGGCTTTACAAAGATTACCGGCTTCAGTGGGTGGAGATATCCTAGGAGAGAGTGGTTGTGAGTTGTTTGGGAGGTTGTGGGCGGTATGATTTGGGCGAGAGCTGAGATGTCACCTCCCCTTACTCCCTGTCACCTGCGTCCTCCATCCTGGCACTCACTCATCACCAACTCTCCTTTGACTTGATTTTTGTCTGCCTTTTACTTCATGGAAGTAAAAGTTCTCTGAGAGTCATATTTGTGACCTTCTGATGCCTAGGACAGAGCTTGACGTGTCATCAATGCTCAGTAAACCATGAGTGGGCGAATAAGTGGGGAAGTATGGGAGAGAAGGAGAGGAGTCTCAGCAGTTAAGACTTCCGTATATAAGGAGAGTGAAGGTAAGGCATGCAGTTACAGATGAGACTCCTTGGGTGCTTTCTGCCGAGCCAGGCCAGGGATATTCCAGGCAAGGCATGGGCCTGCTCACCACCAACATGCAACGGAAGAACTTGAAAAACAGGGATATTTCTTAATTTCTTTAAAAAACAAATGTTCGTATTGTTGTAAAATATGTATAACATAAAATTGACCATCTTAACCATTTTTAAGTGTACAGGTTGGTGGCATGAAGCACATTCGCAGTATGGTACAACCATCACCACCATCCATCTCCAGAACTTTTTTCATCTTCCCAAACTGAAACTCTACCTGTTAAACACTCATTCCTCACTCTGCTCTCCCCAAGTCCCAGGCAACCCAGATGGGATCCACGTTCTGTCTCTAGGAATTTGCCTACTCGGGCACCTCGTGTTGGTGGGCTCGAGCAGTGTTGGTCCTTTGGTGACCGCTCATTACAGTCAGCATCCTATTTTCAAGGGTCCCGCATGTTGCAGTGGGTGTCAGAAAGTCCTTCGTTTTTACAGCTGAGTGATATTCCGTTGTAAGTTGGCTTTCTTTTTGAAATCATATCTCTAAATGATTGGGCATAAGTAGAAACAAGGATGTGGTGTGTGGAACCAGGAGAGCAAAATCCTAGGAGCTAATTCCTAGTCAAGTCATGGGGAGCAGGAATGCTGAGAGGGTCAGGGTGCCCAGCCTGCAGGAGGGCCGGTTTTTGGCTGAATTGATGCCTTTCTTGTGCAGAGCCCTCTGGGTCTCTGGATGAACAAGGAGACTTCATTGCCATTTGTATGCGTCTGATGGTCTTAGTCATGGCTCTGTCCTGTGCTTGGAAAGTCCAGGCTGTTGTAGGCTGAGAGTTACCTATCATGTTCCTATGTGAGATGTCGATGTCTCGTGTTCTTTTTGGTAGGTAATTCCCAAGGCTACCAACTGCATTATTCACACTTACATTTTATTATTTTTTTTGAGACGGAGTCTCACTCTGTTTCCCAGGCTGGAGTGCAATGGTGTGATACTGGTTCACTGCAACCTCCGCCTCCCAGGCTCGAGCAGTTCTCCTGCCTCAGCCTCCTGAGTAGCTGGGATTACTGGCGCCTGCCACCATGCCTGGCTAAGTTTTGTATTTTTAGTAGAGACAGAGTTTCATCATGTTGGTCAGGCTGGTCTTGAACTTCTGACCTCAAATGATCCACCTGCCCCAGCCTCCCAAAGTGCTGGGATTGCAGGCATGAGCTACCACACCTGGGTACACATTTTATTTTTTACCATGGCCCTGTGCATTAAGTGCATTGTTCTTGCCCAGTTTTCAGGAAGCAGAAAGAAAATACAGGCAAGAACTGCAGGACTTTGAATTATCTGCCTAGATCATTCTAAGAATTGAATTGATTGTGCAATAATTGGATTCCTTTTCCTGTAGATTAATTGAGGCATGAGGTGGACTGTCTCCTCTGGTTACTGGAAGAGGACTTCCTGATTGTCTTACTTTGAGGCAGCCAGGGCGGGGGTCCTCCCGAGAGCATGGGGAGGGCCTCAGGGGGGCCCACTTCAGGGTTGCCTTTCATGAAAAACTTGTCAAAACTTTGTACAGATGGCCTTTTAATAACACTCACTGCTTTGCAGAACCAAGTTTGGACTCTGGGATGCTCCAGTAGTTTGTTGGCTCTGTTTATGGTAGCTTAAGTGCAAGGTTTTTATGTAGCCAGTAAGGTCTGTCCCATGGTCTTGAGTGAAATGGGGAGCAGGAAAACAGAAAGAAAGGAAAGTGCCATGTTGTAGCAGGGGAGGGTCAGGAGACCACCTTACCTGAGTATCGTGGGGGGCAGGGGTGCCAGCAGAGCAGGAGCTTACCTGGTGGGCAGGGACACTGCCACATCTTGGGAGGGAGTATGTGTGTAGTTTGAAAAAGCTTACTTAATAGTTTAGATTTGGAAAATGGAAAAAACATCCTTTTGAAATGTTAAAGATCATTAAAGAAATTTGTGATATTTTCATAAATCAAAATGTGGCATATGTTTTAAAAAATTGAGAATAGCTGGACACAGTGGCTTGCTCCCATAATCCCAGTACTTTGGGAGGCTGAGGTGGGAGGGTTGCTTCAGGCTGGGAATTCAAGACCAACCTCGGCAACATAGCGAATTTAAAAAATTAGCTGGGCCTGGTAGTGCTCCTGTGGTGCCAGCTGCTCAGGAGGCTGAGGTGGGACGGGGCCTGGAAAGTTGAGACTGCAGTGAGCTGGGATCGTGCTACTGTACCCCAGCCTGGGCAACAGAGCAAGACCCTGTCTCCAAAAAAAAAAAAATTTGAGAATATAAGAGTTGGGCTTTCCAGTTTAAACAATCCTTTCCTTTCCCATACTTTCTTTATTTGTTCCTCTCAATTTTATATTGGGAAGTGTGATGCTTTGGCTCTGGAGAGGGAAGGAACAAGCCACAGGGAGCTCAGGGACTTGCCAGGGCTGCTTCAGGCATCGATAACACTGCGGGTGTGTCAGGTGCTGGCCCTGACAGAATGTTCTTTCAGAGCATTCTTTCTGACGCACATTCTCTTATCCCTGCCCTTGACCACGGCTGGCATCTTGGTTTTCTTGTAGTCTGCATCACTGTTTGCTTTGTCTTTGGAGAGAGAATTTTATTGAGGGAGGAAATGTTCCAGGGTGGATCAGATTAGCATCTCCGTGAACTTTGTACCATGGTAGCGAAGGAAGTGCCAACCCCATCTTTTTTTTCAAGAACAGAACACCCTGGGTGCTTCAAGGAAAGTCTGGGAAGCAACCCAGTGGGAGGGAAGACAGTGCGTTTCTCTGGGTCCCCACGCTAAGGTCAGGCGGTGCGAGTTGTCACACTTGTTTTCGGTCACGCTCGGGGTGCTGCGGTTCACGTTTCTTTTCTATTATGGAGTTACTGTCACCAGACTCTTACTGTTTTAAATAAAGTCATTTTGCTTATGCTCAAATAATCACACTCATCCAAGGCATTCTTCCCTTAGGGTTGTTGTTTATAGTTAATTTAAAAAGCAGGGACATACTGAGCCTAACTTGTAGATCTAGTAAATGCTGATTTCAAAAGTGATGTTAAAAACTATTTTTAAGACTGGACCTGGTTGGGGCTGGGCGCGGTGGCTCACACCTGTAATCCTAGCACTTTGGGAGGCCTAGGTGGGCGGATCACGAGGTCAGGAGATCGAGACCATTCCAGCTAACAGGGTGAAACCCCGTCTGTACTAAAAATACAAAAAAGTTAGCCAGGCGTGGTGGCGGGTGCCTGTAGTCCCAGCTACTCGGGAGGCTGAGGCAGGAGAATGGCGTGAACCCAGGAGGTGGAGCTTGCAGTGAGCCAAGATCGCACCACTGCACTCTAGCCTGGGCAACAGAGCAAGACTCCGTCTCAAAAAAAAAAAAAAAAAAAAAAAGAAAGCCAGACAGGACCCAGTGACTCAAACGCCTTTAATTCCAGCACTTTGAGAGGCTGAGGTGGAAGGATCACTTGATGCCAAGAGTTTCAGACCAGCTTGGTGGCATAGCAAGACCCTGTTTCTATAGAAAAAAAAAAATTAGCTGGGCATGGTGGATTGCACCTGTAGTCCTAACTACTCAAGAGGCTAAGGCGGGAGGATTGCTCGAGCCTGGGAGTTCAAGACTGCAGTGAGCTATGATGGCACTCCAGCCTGAGTGACAGATGAAACCGTGTCTTTAAATAAATACATGAATAAAACCCTCCAAAACAAAAAACCGATTTTTAAGCCTGGAATCAGACTTTTCTCTAGTGTCTTATAATAGGTTACAGAACCGGTTGGTAACTTCTGCGTAGAGCGGGACTTGATTAACAAGGAAACCATCTGAGGATGATCTTAGCAGGCGTCTAGTTTAATCTCTTGCATTTTTAGTAGGTAAAGAGACATTGACTGGGGCTGTGGGTTTCAAAAGGAGATGACTGGCAAATGACTTTTTATTAAATGATTCCTTAATGATAAAAAAATAACATCGGGAATGAGCACGGAGGCACCATGGACTCTGTGCTGCCTGGAGCCCTCCTTCTTGGCCAGTTTTGCTGGTCTGACCCCAGTGGGTATGTCTGCCTCCCTACTCTGGTCTCTCCCATTCTGTGAGGTCCCCGGGGGCCCACTTCAGGGTTGCCTTTCACTGACTTCTGTGACATATGCTAGAGCCTTGTATATCTGAATTGCCTGGGGCTAGTAGTGATCCTGATCAAAAAAATAATAAGGAAATTCAGGGAATAAGCACTTCTGTCCGTTTTCTTGCCCCGCATTTTCACTTCTGATGATATTTTCCGCATAGGTAGGAGTTAGTTATCCATATTTGTTCCTTTTCTTTTTTTGCTAAGAAAGGTTTTTCTTTTCTTTCCTTTTTTTTTGTTATGAAGATTTTCAAACATGTCCCAAAGTAGGGAGGAGAGTGTAAGGAAACCTGCAGAAACCTCATTGTGTACATGCATGAGGACTGAAGTTTTGCCCTTCTTGAGTTATTTCTTCCTCTCTAAGCCCTTCCCCTACCCCAAAGTATTTTAAAGCAAATTCTAGAAATTATAATATTTCACCCCTACATATTTTAGGAAACATCTCTGAAAAATATGGCCGGTCTTATCACTGTAATGCCCTTACTAAACTGATAAAGTTAACTTTGATTCCTTGGTGTCCCTGGACTCAGTCCATTCTTAGGCTTCCTGCTTGCTTCAGGAATCTTCATAGATCTGGGTTTTAATCCATAGTTAACTAGAACTGCACACCCATTTGGTTGTGTTTCTAAAGTCTCTTTGAGTCAAGAAAACCGTACCTGTCCAATGTGTTCATTTTGCCCACTGCCCATTTAGAGCCAATTTCTCAAGACGGTAATTGCAATAGAGAAAGAGTTTAATATGTACAGAGCTGTCTGATTGGAAGATTGGAGTTGTATTACTCAAATCAGTCTCCCTGAAAATTCGGACGCTAGGGTTTTTCAAGGATAGTGTGGTGGGCCAGGGAATGGAAGCTGCTCGTTGGTTAGGGATACAATCTTAGCAGTGTGGGAAATGGTCTTTGTGTGTGCTGAGCCCACTTCTGTGGGGGATGACTGGGCCAGTTGGTGGGTCCAGGTGGAGCCATCTGTGATCAGAAATGCAAAAATCTGAACAGACATCTCAAAAGGCCAATTTTAGCTTCTGTAAGAGTGATGTTATCTGCAGAAGTAATTGGGGAAGTTGCCAATCTTGTGACCTCCAGGAATAAAGGCTGGTAATTGTTTAAGTCTACACCTTAGCAGAATTCAAGCTCCCCTCATCCTCCTAACCTGGTGGTCTTTCATTAGCTTTCCAAGGGTGCTTTAGTTTTGGGGAAGGGCTATTATCATTTGATATGGTTTGGATCTGTGTTCCTAACCAAATCTCATATTGAAATGTAATCTCCAGTGTTGGAGATGGGGCCTGGTGGGAGGTGATTGGATCATGGGGGTGGATTTCTCTTGAATGGCTTAGCACCATCCCCTTGGTACTGTCCTCAGGATAGATAGTGAGTGAATTCTTATGAGATCTCGTTGTTTAAAAGTATGTAGCACCAGCCGGGCGCGGTGGCTCACGCCTGTAATCCCAACACTTTGGGAGGCCGAGGTGGGTGGATCACGAGGTCAGGCAATCGAGACCATCCTGGCTAACACAGTGAAACCCCATCTCTACTAAAAATACAAATAAATTAGCCGGGCGTGGTGTTAGGTGCCTGTAGTCCCAGCTACCCGGGAGGCTGAGGCAGGAGAATGGCATGAACCCGGGAGGCAGAGGTTGCAGTAAGCCGAGATCGTGCCACTGCACTCCAGCCTGGGTGACAGAGTGAGACTCTGTCTCAAAAAAAACAAAAAGTATGTAGCACCTCCCCCCTCTCTCTTGCTCCTGCTCCTACCATGTGAGATGTCCCCCTTTGCCTTCCAGCATGATTGGAAGCTTCCTGAGGCTCCCCAGAAGCAGAAGTTGCCATGCTTCTGCAGAACCGTGAGTCTTGGGTATTTCTTTATAGCAATGTGGGAACGTACTTATACATCATTTATACTGTCACCTAAATGTCTTCCAAAGTTAGGTTGGCCCAAGCCCAGGAATGACTAAGGGCAGTTTGAAGGTTAAAGGCAAGATAAGGATTGGTTAGAGCAGATCTCTTTCATAATTTCTCAGTTATAATTTTTGCAAGGGCAGTTTCACAGTTTCAGCCCTCTTCCTCCCATCCCTCTTTTCCTGCCACTGAGTTGTTGAAGAAGTTGGGCTAATTTTTATGTGGAATATCCCTCCGGCTGCATAGTCTGTTTTCTCCCTCAGGGCATCATTTAACTTAGTGCACTTTTCTTCATGTTTCCTGGAAACTGGAAGTTACTAATAAAGGTTTAATTGAATGTAGGTTCAGCTGTTTTTAGGAAGAATACTTGATAGGCTGCGCCATGTATTTTATTTTGCATTCTCTCAGGAGGCACGTATCGTCTGGATGTCTCCTATTGATGCTAAGATTAGTTCACGAGTTCAGGTGACAGCTTCCATTGCATTCTCCCCCATCAAGCTTTCGTCAAAGGTTTTTTTCCATTATGATCATTGCCTGAATTCACTTTTTCTCTATGGATCGTGAAATGGTGGTTTTCTAATATGATCATTCCTTTTACAACTGTCAGCTTGAGTTATCTGCAAAGAAGAACTTTGTCTCTTCAATTAGTGCTATTTGGTCACCCTGAGACATAATATATTTAGAAAACATGGGGTTAAATGCCTCCTTTTGCTCTGTAGTTGCCTACTGTTAATGTAAGGAGTTGGTGCCCTGGTCATCTGCAATGATGACAAGTGAATTATTATTCTTCTGTTTTAGCTTCCTTTTTTTTTCTCTCTCCCTTCTCCCCTTTTTAGTATCATTTTAAAGTTAAGAATCCCTGCTCCTAGCATTTCATTATGAAAATTTTCAAACATACAGAAAACGTTGAAAGAATTATACGGTGAACACTATAAGCCAGGAGTTTAAAAATATATTCAGTGTGTTTCAATTAATTGCTGGATTTTTTTGGTATGTAGATTGAACCATCTTCTGCCCATTAGAGCCCATTTGTAGTCCGTTTTTTACTGCTAAAAGAACTGCCTGAGACTGGACAATTCATAAAGGAAAGAGGTTTAATTGACTCACAGTTTAGCATGGCTGGGGAGGCCTCAGGAAACTTACAATCATGGTAGAAGGTGCAAAGGAGAAGCAAGGCACTTTCTTCACAAGGCAGCAGAAAGGAGAAGTGCTGAGCAAAGAGGGAATAGCCCCTTATAAGACCATTTTGTGAGAACTCACCATCATGAGAACAGCATGTGGGAAACTGCCCCCATGATTCAATTACCTCCACCTGGTCTCTCCCTTGACACGTGGGAATTATGGGAATTACAATTCAAGATGAGATTTGGGTGGGGACACAAAGTCTAACTATATCACCCTTCCTGTGACTTCTATGACTTTTTTTTTTTTTTTTGAGCCTAGGCTGGAGTGCAGTGGTGCAATGTTGGCTCACTGCAACCTCTGCCTCCCAGGTTCAAGCAATTCTTGTGCCTCAGCCTCCCCAGTAGCTAGCACTACAGGTGTGTGCCACCATGCCCAGCTAATTTTTTGTATTTTTAGTAGAGATGGGATTTCACCCTGTTGGCCAGGCTGGTCTCAAACTCCTGACCTCAGGTGATCTGCCCGCCTCGGCCTCCCAAAGTGCTGGGATTACAAGTGTGAGCCACTGAGCCCAGCCGACTTCTATGACTAAACTGTAACATTTGTCTCAAGTGCTTCCTCGCTTTCTGGCCAACAAGCTGTGAAATGCTCATCTTGAGGCCAGGCGCGGTGGCTCACGCTTGTAATCCCAGCACTTTGGGAGGCTGAGGCGGGCGGATCACGAGGTCAGGAGATCAAGACCATGGTGAAACCCCGTCTCTACTAAAAATACAAAAAAATTAGCCGGGCGTGGTGGGCGCCTGTAGTCCCAGCTACTCGGAGAGGCTGAGGCAGGAGAATGGCGTGAATCTGGGAGGCGGAGCTTGCAGTGAGCCAAGATTGCGCCACTGCACTCCAGCCTAGGTGACAGAGCCAGACTCCGTCTCAAAAAAAAAAAAAAAAAAAAAAAGAAATGCTCATCTTGTACCTTTCCTACCTTTTATTTGGAATCAGTCATTCCTCAAGTAGCCGTGGCTCCTTTTTTAATGGGTATTTAACTGATATATGATACATATTTAATGGCATTTAGGGACCACAGTTTAGGCTGTAGGGGTGCTCATTGTTACTGGGTTGTCATTGCCTCTAAGGCTTTTCAAGTAAGTGTGAACCTAAAAAGTGTGTGTGATGATAAAGAAAAATAATGAGTTCATACTGACTTTTCAAATTCAACCGTAAAACTACATAGTTATAACTTAACTTTGATTTTATATTTGTTTTCCTCTTATACTGAAAATCTTGATTTCTAACAATGTTCCCATAATTGTTTGTGTGTTTATCTAAGATATGTACACACACACCATTTCTAAATAATGTCAATATTGCTGTTAAGAATAGTTGAATGAGATTTTAAGGTTTTGAAGCTCTATATGGTGTTAGAATACATTTAACTACAGGTGTACTTCCTTTTATTGTGTTTCACTTTATTGTACTTTGAAGATACTGTATGTTTTACAAATTGAAGGTTTATAGTAACCCTGAACTGAGCAAATCTGTTAGCACTATTTTTCCAACAGTGTTGGAATGTGTTCACTTTGTGTCTCTGTCACATTTTGGTAATACTTTCAGTAGTTCAGACTTTTTCATTATTACTATGTCTGTTAATGGTGATCTGTTATCAGTGATCTTAGTTGTTACTGTTGTAATTGTTTTGGGGTGCCATGAACCATGGAAGACGATGAACTTCATTGATAAATGTTGTATGTGTTCTGACTGCTCCACCCACTGGGCCACCTTCTTCTTGGGCATCCCTATCTCCTGAGACACAAAAATACTGAAATTAGACTAATTAATAACTCTACAATGGCCTCTAGTGCTCAAGTAAAAGAAAATGTCGCATGTCTTTCACTTTATATCAGAAACTAAAAATGATTAAGCTTAATGAGAAAGGCATATCAAAAATTGAGATAGGCTGAAAGCTAGGCCTCTTGGGCCAAACAGTTAAAGTTGTGAATGCAAAGGTAAAGTTCTTGAAAGAAATTAACATTGCTACTCCAGTGAACATGTGAATGTGATAAGAAAGCAAAACAGACTTATTGCTTCTATGGAGAAAGTTTTTGTGGTCTGTATAGAAGATCAAACAAGCCACAACATCTCTTTTAGCCAAAGCCTAATCCATGCAAGGCTCTCACTTTCCTAAATTCTGTGAAGGTTGAGAGATGTGAGAAACCTGCAGAAGAAAAGTTTGAAGCTAGCAGATGTTGGCTAATCAGCTTTAAGGAAAGCAGCCATCTCCATAACATAAAAGTACAAGGTGAAGCAGCAAGTACTGATGGAGAAGCTGCAGTGAGTTACAATATCCAGAAGGTCTAGCAGAGCTCATTGATGAAGGTGGCCACACTACACAACTGACTTTAAAACAATGTAGATGGCCAGGTGTGGTGGCTCACACCTGTAAATCCCAGCACTTTGGGAGGCCGAGGTGGGCGGATCATGAAGTCAGGAGATCGAGACCATCCTGGCTAACATGGTGAAACCCCATCTCTATTAAAAATAAAAAAATTAGCCGGGCGTGGTGGTGGGGCGCCTGTAGACCCAGCTACTCGGGAGGCTGAGCCAGGAGAATGGCATGAACCCCGGAGGCGGAGGTTGCAGTGAGCCGAGATCGTGCCACTGCAATCCAGCCTGGGCGACAGAGCGAGACTCCGTCTCCAAAATAAATAAATAAATAAACAAACAAACAAATAAATAAATAAAACAGTGTAGATGAAAGAGCCTTCTGTTGGAAGAAGATGCTATCTAGAAATTTTAGAGCTGGAGAGGAAAAGTTAGTGCCTGGCTTCAAAGCTCCTCTTGATAGGGGCTAACATGCCTGGTGACTTCAAGTTGAAGCCAGTGCTTGTTGACCATTCTGAAAATCCTAGGACCCTTAAGAACTATGGTAAATGTATTCTGCCTGTGCTTTATAAATGGAACAACAAAGCCTGCATGACAGCACATCTGTTTATAGCATAGTTTACCGAATATCTGAAGGCCACCGATATGATTTGGGTGTTTTGTCCCCTCCGAATCTCACGTTGAAATGTGACCTCCAACGTTGGAGGTGGCCCTAGTGGGAAGTGTTTGGGTCATGGGGGCAGATCCCTCTTGAATGGCTTAGTGCATAGGTCCCCAACCCACGGGCCACAGATTGGTACCAATTTGGTACCAATTTGTGGCCTGTTAGGAACTGGACCACACAGGAGGAGGTGAGCGGCAGGCAAGCGCACATTACTGCCTGAGCTCGGCCTCCTGTCAGATCAGTGGTGGCGTTAGACTCTCATAGGAGTGTGACCCCCTATTGTGAACTGTGCGTGTGAGGCATCTAGGTCAAGTGCTCCTTATGGGAATCTAACCAATGCCTGATGATGATCTGAGGTGGAACAGTTTCATCCCAAAACCATCCCCCATGGTCCATGGAAAAATTATCTCCCACAAAATTGGTCTCTGGTGCCAAAAAGTTCGGGGACTGCTAGCTTAGTGCCATCCCCTTGGTGATGAGTGAGTTCTCGCTCAGTTCACACGAGATTTGGTTGGTTAAGAGAGCCTGGGGCCTCTCCCTTCTCTCTTTTCTCCTCTGTCTTTCTCTCTCTCTCCTCCTCTGTCTCTCCCGCCCCCCTCCTTTTGACACACCTGCTCCCCCTTTGCCTTCTGCCATGATTGTAAGCTTCCTGAGGCCTCACCAGGAGCAGATGCTAGTGCAGTGTTTTCCATATAGCCTGCAGAACTGTGAGCCAATTAAACCTCTTTCCTTTATGAATTACCCAGCCTCAGGTATTCCTTTATAGCAGTGCAAACAGACTAACACACCTATTGTTGAGACCTAATGCTCAGAAAAAAAAGATTCCTTTCAAAGTATTACTGCTTATTGACAATGCACCTGGTTACCCAAGAGCTTGATGAAGATGTACAAGGAGATTAATGTTGCTTTCATGCCTGCTAATACAACATCCATTCTGCAGCCCATGGGTCAAGGAGTAATTTTGACTTTCAAGTCTTATTATTTAAGAAATGCATTTCATAAGGCTGTAGTTGCATAGATAGTGATTCCTCTGATTCATCTGGGCAAAGTAAATTGAAAACGTTCTGGAAAGAATTCACCATTTTATTTTTTGATTTTTTTATTTGTAGTACCTTTATTTTAGGTCTTTAAAAACACCTTTAAATTTCACACAGCAAATTTTAAATCATTTAAGGATGCATATTTGAACAGTGAATTTAATCTGTGTTCCTTGAAAATTTTTTTTTCCCTGCAAACTTTTAAAATGAGAGTACAATAGTATATTATTTAAAATTAAACTGGGGAAAAACACAGGCACGCTTTTCTCCATTGTTTACTACTCTGATCTAGACCTTACTTAAATTTCTAAAATATGTAATACCTTTCATCATTCTTAAATTCTATTACCAAATAATGGTTAGTGTTATAGAAAGTTATTCTCCAAATACCCAAAGCTTTACATTTACTTAATATCTGAGAAAATATCACCTACCAATCAATAACAATTAACTAAAGAATGATCACATTTCTACCCTCCCCACAGGGCCTAATAACCAGGCCTTAAGGCCAATGCTTATTTATTTGTTTATTTATTTTTGAGACGGAGTCTCGCTGTGTCACCCTGGCTGGAGTGCAGTGGCACAATCTCGGCTCACTGCAAGCTCCGCCTCCCGGATTCACACCATTCTCCTGCCTCAGCCTCCCGAGTAGCTGGGACTATAGGTGCCCACCACCACACCTGGCTAATTTTTAAAAATATTTTTAGTAGAGACGGGGTTTCACCGTGTTAGCCAGGATGGTCTCGATCTCCTGACATCGTGATCTGCCCCCCTCAGCCTCCCAAAGTGCTGGGATTACAGGCTTGAGCCACTGCGCCTGGCCTGGCCGATGCTAATTTAAATTGCCTGTTATTGACTGAGACAAACCCCCAAGAATTATATGCAGAATTTACAAAGATACTCATAGCAATGTATCTATTACAGGCTTAGGTACAGTGTTTTAGAATTAAAAATCCAAGTTTAATATGTATATTGACCTCCTGGGGTCTTTCAAATCCATATTATTTAGGCTTATATAGATAATTACAGTAACCATTTTTAAATTTGTAATTGTTTGATACCTGGATGATAAAGGCAGAAATGTAATTCTCAAGTCCTTGAAATTAATGTAATTAAAAGCTTAGCTGACTACAGAATAGGTGAGGGTTTCTTAAAAATCAGATTTGTTGGCTGGGCGCGATGGCTCATGCCTGTAATTCCAGCACTTTGGGAGGCTGATGCAGGCAGATCACCTGAGGTCAGAAGTTTGAGACTAGCCAGGCCAACATGGTGAAGCCCCGTCTGTACTAAAAATACAAAAATTAGCAGGGCATGGTGGTGGGCACCTGTAATCCTAGCTCTTAGGGAGGCTGAGGCAGGATAATTGCTTGAACCTGAGAGGTGGAGGTTGCAGTTAGCTGAGATCGTGCCACTGCACTCCAGCCTGGATGACAGAGCGAGACTCCATCTCAAAAAAAAAAAATCAGATTTGTTTTTAAGACACAGTTTTGTCATTACTGGTAGGATTGGTTGGTCACACAAGATATTTAATAGTATTTAACATAACATGGCACAGAAAATTGGTTAAAAAATGTTTTTTCTAATTAGGTAATGTAAAAACCCAACATGAACTTTATGTAAGATTGGAATATATCTTCAAATTCATGTTTTTAATAAAAATGTAGGCCGGGAGCAGTGGCTTACGCCTGTAATCCCAGCACTTTGGGAGGTCGAGGCGGGTAGATCACCTGAGGTCAGGAGTTCAAGACCAGCCTGACCAATGTGATGAAACCACATCTCTACTAAAAATACTAAAAATTAGCTCGGCGTGGTGGTGGGTGCCTGTAATCCCAGCTACTCCGGAGACTGAGGCAGGAGAATTGCCTCAACCCAGGAGGCGGAGGTTGCAGTGAGCCGAGATCACGCTATTGCACTCCAGCCTGGGCAACAAGAGCAAAACTCTGTATAAAAAAAAAAAAGTAAACATGCTCTGTATATAAATGTTGTATTTAGTTCCTTGTGTCCAAGAATGTTATCTATAAAACTGAAAGCAGTAAGAATAGTGAATAATTTAATTTGCAATTCTAAAAACATGACTTGAGAAAAAAAATCGCATAAAATTTGGTTCAAAGTTTAACTGCTATGTTTAATACAAACCAGAGTGTTTAAATTCACAATACAAGTTCTATCAATCTTGGGCATTTTTATATTATTTATATGAATATTATCAATTTTATTGATATTATTAACAAATACTACTTTCATTGCACCTTATTTTCTAGTCATTGGTTTTTTTTTTTTTTTTTTTTTTTTTTGAGATGGAGTTTCGCTCTTGTTGCCCAGGCTGGAATGCAATGGCATGATCTCGGCTCACTGCAACCTCTGCCTCCCAGGTTCAAGCAATTCTCCTGCCTCAGCCTCCTGAGTAGCTGGCATTACAGGCATGCACCACCACGCCTGGCAAATTTTGTATTTTTAGTAGAGATGGGGTTTCTCCATGTTGGTCAGGCTGGTCTCAAACTCCCAACCTCAGGTGATCTGCCCACCTCAGCCTTCCAAAGTGCTGGGATTACAGGCGTGAGCCACTGTGCCAGGCCTTTTTTTTTTTTTTTTGAGACGGAATCTCACTCTGTTGCCCAGGCTGGAGTGCAGTGGCACGATCTTGGGTCACTGCAAGCTCCATCTCCCGGATTCAATGATTCTTCTGCCTCAGCCTCCCGAGTAGACTACAGGCGCCCACCACCACGCCCGGCTAATTTTTGTATTTTTAGTAGAGACAGGGTTTCACCATATTGGCCAGGCTGGTTCCGAACTCCTGCTCTCATGATCCACCCACCTCGGCCTCCCAAAGTGCTGGGATTATAGGCGTGAGCCACCGTGCCTGGCCTTTTTTTTTTTTTTTCTTGAAACGGAGTCTTGCTCTTGTTGCCCAGGCTGGAGTACAGTGGCACGATCTCTGCTGACTGCAGCCTCCGCCTCCCAGGTTCAAGCGATTCTCGAGCCTCAGCCTCCTGAGTAGCTGGGATTACAGGCACCCCACCACCATGCTCAGCTAATTTTTGTATTTTTAGTAGAGACAGGATTTCACCATGTTGGACAGGCTGGTCTCGAACTCCTGACCTCAGGTGATCTGCCTGCGTTGGCCTCCCAAAGTGCTAGGATTACAGGCATGAGCCACCACACCCAGCCAAGTTATTGTTAAATAGTAGATAAGGCATACGGTTCCCTAAAGTGCTAAGATATCATCCAGTGGGTTATTTGCCATTGTTCCTTTTCTGCCGTTTCTTGTTGGCGAACTGTATCCTGTGCTGCTTGGTGCATTTTCTCTAGTTTTACCAGAGTCAGAGATTTTAAGGGTAAAAATTTGGGTTTACATACCACCACTGTGGTTACATCTTCCAGAGACAACTACCTTTGTTTTGGAAGAACTTCCTGGAACACTGACTTCACTTCCACCATATCTGAATTGCTGGATACAGTAAGTTTTTTCCTGAACGTTCTGGTCTTTTTTCTGCAACTTTTGACATCCAACCCGGTACTACCAAGATGACTGAGAGTTCTTGACTCAAGCCTACAGAAGAAAAGGTGCATCCCTTCGCAGGTGTCTCAGCTGCTGCTGCAGGTTATAGTCAGGATTTGCCATTTTAGATGCCTGAGGCACATTTGTAATTCTTAGAAGGTCGTCAAAATACCAACATTAATAGGAGTTTGGAAGAAGTTGATTCTAATCCTCATGGATGACTTTGAGGGCTTCAGGGGTTCAAGGCTTCAGGGGAGGGAGTCACTGCAGATGTGGTGGAAACAGCAAGAGAACTGGAATTAGAAGTGGAGCCTGAAAATGGGACTGAATTGCTGCAATCTCATTAAACTTGAATGAATGAGGAGTTGCTTCTTATTGATGAGCAAAGAAAGTGGCTTCTTGAGAGGGCATCTACTCCTGGTTAAGAGGGTGTTGAAACATTGTTGAACGCTTCACACATTGTTGAAATAACAACAAAGGATTTAGAGTATTTCATAAACCTTAGTTCATAAAGCAGCAGGTTGAGAGAATTGACTCCAAATTTGAAAAGTTTTACTGTGGGCAAAATGCTATCAACAGCATCTTCGTGAAAAAGAGAGTCAATCATGCTAGAAACTTCATTGTTGTCTTATGTTGAGAAATTGTCACAGCCACCCCAACTTTCAGCAACCAGCACACTGATCAGTCAGCAGCCATCAACATTAAGGCAAAACCCTCCATCAGCAAAAAGATTACGACTTGCTGAAGCTCAGATTATCATGAACATTTTTTTAAGCCATAAAGTATTCTCTAGGTAAGACATGTACTTTTTAGAAGACATAATACTTTCGCACACTTAATAGACTGTACAGCATACTGTGAACATAATTTTTATATGCATTGTGAAATTTAAAAACCTGTGAGTGACTCACTTAATTGTGATATTTGCTTTATTGTGGTGGTCTAGAACCAAACCCACACTATCTCCAAGGTATGCCTGTCCCTAATCTCAACGTCCCCCACGACAATCTGTGAAAACTGCGTTCTTCAAGTTTGGTCATCTGTGATTGTCACCACTGCTCTCGAAGAGAGAACATTTTACTCTTCCCATACAGTATTTGGAACAAAATGCCTTAAAGGCCAGTACAGTACCTTGTCATGGCTGTACGTCTACCTTATAAGAGAGGAGGATTCATTATTTTAATAGACAGCTGGTTGTTTAGATTTAGCCAGGTGCATTTGCTGTAAGAATTGGAAGTCGTAAACACACTGCCAGCCAGAAAGCACCTTCCTCCCATAGCCACTGGCTGTGTCTCCAACACCATACAAATACATGGTCAGAGGCCACCAGAAACAGCAGGAGAGAGGAGATGGGAGGATTCATAATAATGCAATTGCACACTTCATAGACTACAGTATAGTGTCAATATAACTTTGATTTTTTTTTTTTTTTTTGGGATAGTCTCACTCTGGAGGCTGGAGTGCAGTGCTACTTGATCTCCGCTCACTGCAACTTCTGCCTCCCGGATTCAAGAAATTCTCCTGCCTCAGCCTCTCAAATAGCTGAGATTACAGATGCATGCCACCACACCTGGCTAATTTTTGTATTTTTAGTAGAGACGGGGTTTCGCCATGTTGGCCAGGCTGGTCTCAAACTCCTGACCTTGTGATCCGCCCGCCTCAGCCTCCCAATGTGCTGGGATTACAGGCATGAGCCACTGTGCCAGGCCAGTATATGCACTGGGAAGGCAAAACATTTGTGTGACTTGCTTTATTGTGATATTTCCTTAATTTCATGGGTCTGGAATTGAACCCATAATATTTTTGAGGTATGCCATACATATGTGTAATCAAAACACCAATTAGTTATTTTTTCTGTGTAATTATTTTAATAACCCAATAGTTAACTTTATCCATTTTGATTTTTCCCCCCATATTGATTTAATCTTATGTAAATACCATATTTTTCATTCCTAAAGGTTTGAGTTGGGTCTTTTTAAATGTCTTCCATTTGGCTTAACAGGCCTGTGCCTTCTTCTACCATTTGAACAAATGGAGTATATTTATATTTATTTTATTTTATTTTATTTTTTTTGAGACGTACTCTTGCTCTTTCTCCCAGGCTGGAGTACAGTGGTGTGATCTCGGCTCACTGCAACCTCCACCTCCCAGGTTCAAGCAATTCTCTTGCCTCAGCCTCTTGAGTAGTTGGGACTACCAGCACCTGCCACCACGCCCAACTGATTTTTGTATTTTTAGTAGAGACCGGGTTTCACCATGTTGGCCAGGCTGGTCTCAAACTCCTGATCTCAGGTGATCTGCCTGCCTCGGCCTCCCAAAATGTTGAGATTGTAGGCATGAGCCACTGTGCCTGCCTTAGAGTATATTTATAATAGCTGTTTTATGTCTTGGTCTACTGATTCTATTTTTTGTGTCATTTCTGACTCTGTTTCTACTTACTGATTTTTCATTTGATCATAGATTATGTTTTTCCTGTGTCTTCTATTCCTGCTTTTATTTCTGAAAAGTGTGTCTAATGGTACTAATACAAGGACATTTTAATGACCACTTCAATTATAAATTAAAAGGCTATTTTACTTTTACTGTCCAAGAGATTAAGTTTGTCTGTTTTTCACTTTTAGGACTCTTTAATTTCACTCGAAGGCAAAAAAAGCCAAGGAAATTTTGTAAAAAGAAACATTTAAAGCTTATTTTCTTAAACTCTATAGTGAGAAATATACCCGACTGAAAATCTTGTAAATCATGATGATGGGAGGATCATCGAACTTTTTTATGTTCTTGTAAAGATACTGCTTTCGACTTACAGATTAGATGTTACAGTATTCACTTGAAGAATGTCAGCTTTCTGAAAATCAAAGGCGTTTTGTTCCAACCCTTTCCCTCCTTCATTTGTAATTTTTGCTTGAATTCTGTGATCCTGAGTTACCCTGCACAGGGTGAGTGTTGAGTGAGATTTGGGAATGACATTGCCATGACAGTTAACTTTTAACTAGCTCCTTTGTAGTCTGTATGGCTTTTAGCCCAGGCATTTAGACAGTAGATGGTTAGTGTTTGGCCTGTAGAGAAATGTCTTGTCATTTCAGAGGAACAGATCTGAACTATACACACAGAATGCCTGTTTCATTGTTGATTAGGACTTAGGTGGCTGGAGAAGGCACTTAATTCATTGGATATTTACTGTGCAGAGAGAAGCAGCTGCTTTTGAAAACAAGCTTGGATCAAGTTCTTTGTGGCAGTGTCCATGCAGGAGCTGTGGGCATAGACAACGAGATGCTTGTTTTATTTCCTGAAAATACCTCTGGGAAAAACCTAAGAGAATAAATATTGTGTGTGCATTTCAGTGTGACTCAGCCACTGCGAGCTTCCATCCACGACGATGTCATGGGCAGAGCCAGGCCTGAGTCAGATGAATTGGCTTTCGGGTTGGTTATTTTCTTCACTTTGCTCTTCTCACCTAGAAAATTAAAATACTGGCAGCTACCTTGTTTTTTATGTATTTTATGGAGATAAGTGATATTATGTGTATGGTATATGGAACAAAATTCCTGACACATGTCAGACATCCAGAAAATGTCCTCTGTTGACCACCTCTGGTTGCTCTTAGAACATGGATTTGGTTACTCCTAAGTCATCAGTGTTTTTTGTTTTGTGGTCTTACCTGAGGTTTCTAATACTGAATTTTAGTTTTGCAGAGGCATTTATAACTCTGACTTTTGACTTCTTATGTGGTTGACGTTTAAGATTCACTGGACTTTCATTTTCTTAGAAAATGAAAAGGTCTTTTTTTTTTTGAAAAATTGGAGGTCTTAATAAGACAGGCGTAGTTTCGCTAATTGGACTTCCATGACGGTCCACAATATTCCTATAAATTTTGGTTTTAGACAGCTGCATTAGTTTGCTAGTGCTGCTCCCCACCTCTACCCCCTCTCCATCCCCCTCCATACACTGAGTGGCTTAAATAACAAGCATTTATTTCTCACAGTTCTGGAGACTGGGAAGTCCAGGATCAAGGTGCCCAGCAGGGTTGGTTTCTGGTGAGGTCTCCTCTCTCCTTGGATTGCAGACAGCAGCCTTCTCTCTGTGTCCTCACATGGCCTTTTCTCCGTGGATACACTTCCCCGGTGTCTCTTCTTATAAGGACACCAGTCATGCCAAACTAGAGCCCTGCTTTAATGACCTTATTTAACCTTATACCTCCTTAAAAGTACCATCTCCAGACACACTCCCATTGGGAGCAGGGTCTTCAACATGAATTTTGGGGAGACAAAATGCAGGCCATAATAGTGGCTGTCCTCTGTCTTGGTTTTGGAAAGTCAGTGAGAACATTGCTGTGGTACTGAGTTAATTTGTAGGCTTTTTATCATCCTGCGTCTTCAATGGATGACACATTCTCACTTTCTTGTTTTCTATTCTCTACCCTTCCCACTGCTTGTATGTCTGTAATGCAGTGGCTTTCAATTTTTTTTTTGACCATGACCTACAGACAGAAATATATTCACGTGTGTGTGCACAACTCTAACACATATTTTACAAATCAGTAGCTGTCCTTAGGAGTTTGCATGTATTCTGTTTTCTATTATTTTTTTTTTGAAAAAAGGTATTTTCAGATGTGCTACTTTATGTAATTTGAAAAACTGCTGTAGTATAGTTTGAGAACTGTGATATGTGACATATATTAAAGGATTTTCCCTTTTAATCTTTCGTGGTGATGGATGTGCAGTCGGCTTGCATTGATTTGTGGAATTTATGGAACCCATCATAAGACTTTCCTGCAGAGGAAATTATAGTCTGGAAAATTTTCCTGCCATTTGGCAACTTTTGTAGGAAATAGAAGCCAGTAGGGTGGAAAAGTTTCATCATATTGATTGTCTTTGCTGGGAGAAGCATACAGTTATGTCTTATATTCAGGAGCAGGGTAGATTGGAACAAAAGCTTACTATAGCTCAGTGATAGATATTTTTTATGTGTGGTTTATTTTCTCTTTTAAGATGTGGGTTTGTTTTTGTTTTAGAATTATCTTTCTCTATGATAAGCTCCTTCCCAATAGGTAGAATTAATTTTGTAAAGAACAAAAGTCTAGTTTTTTGATGACTTTGTCTCAAATCTTAATTCCATAGGGATATATTGTGTTGGGGCTTGATGATAATTTATTCATGTTATCTGAAGTTATCAGCTGAGGAAGACACATGTGGTTAGCTGGTATCAGTTAACGGTGTTAGCCCCTGTGAGCTTAATAGCAGGATAAGTGAAAACCTGTATCAGGTCGTCCGAAAGGATGCATTTGGGAGGATGGGAGTAGAGGGAGAGAGCTCGCTGTAAGTGGAAGCACAAAGTATCTCTTTTAATGCCCAGCCATAGCAAGAACTGGGCCTGAGGATGATGCAAATGATACTTAAAAATTCAAATTAGCAGGGCTGGGCGTGGTGGCTCACTCCTGTAATCCCAACACTTTGGGAGGCCAAGGCGGGCGGATCACGAGGTCAGGAGTTCGATACCAGCCTGACCAACATGGTGAAACCCCGTCTCTACTAACAATACAAAAGTTAGCCAGGCATGGTGGTGTGCGCCTGTGGTCCCAGCTATTCGGGAGGCTGAGGTGGGAAAATCACTTGAACCCAGGAGGCAGAGTTACAGTGAGCCAAGATCACACCATTGCACTCCAGCCTGGGTGACAGAGACTTCATCTCCAAAATAATAATAATAATAATAATAATAATAATTCAAATATAGCTTTTTATGGAAGGATCCTAGGGTACTTCGAGGTTGTAGAGAGTCATTTCATGCCCTGGTTTGCCCTTCATTTGATATGATTTTGGACAAATACTTGAGCCTCCATTTCCTCATTCAGTCTTCATCACAGATCAGTGAGATAGCATCTGGAACAGAGTAGCACCACAAAGGTGAGTCTTCTCCCTGCTTTAGTTCTTCTTCGTTCCTGCAACTCTTGGTTCTCTCTTCTTCTGGATCAATGAGTCCATGAAAACAAATAGCAAAAGATCGAGGTCCCATAAAACGCTCCCTTTTTAGCTTATTCTTCACTTTTTTTTTCTTTAAGTATTCTGAGTAACAGGTTTTATTGTAATGGATAATAAATGATAAAGACCTAGAAAGAAAAGGTCTTAAAGTACCAAGGAAAAGCAGAGCCCTGGGCTACCCCAGGTGCTTGTGCAAGATTATCAGCTTGGGTGGAACCCGACTTAGTGATGTGATAGAGAGACACCATTGCTGGCCCACTAGGTTTAGATGAGGGTGTTCTTGTGGCTGACACCTACACACCTGCCACCTGGGAGCACTGAACAGGACAGGGAGACTTAAGCCAGAGGCAGGTAAACCACATGTACCCCTAAGTCGGGCCAGCATGGCGTGTGTTATAACCAGCTGAGGAACCAAGCAGACGCTCTGGGCCTCAGTGCAGGTAGGGAAAGGTTGGAAGCTTCAAGAGAGTCATGCTGGGGAGCCTAGAGTAGCTGGATTTGATTTTGTTTTAAAATAAGCTTTCCCGATTGTAAGAGGGATGGGGAGCCTGAAGGACCAGGGGTTTCGTGGCACCACAGGAGCCCTCCCAGATGGCAGGAAGTGGAGAGCAAGAGGACCGGGACCCCTCACCTCAGAGGAAGCTTCTGCTACACCTGAGTGGGCTGCTGCTTGGGCTTCTGTGATCCATGGAGAGCAGGACATGGGAGGTGGGACTGAGGGGCAGCAGGGCAGGGTCACTGACCAAGTGCTCTTGCTGTAGGGACCATGAGCACACTCCTACAGGAGTCATGGCCTGTAAATAGAGACCTTGGGCAGAGAGAAGCCTGGGCTGGCCCTCCCAGCTCTGGTGAGAACACTGGCTTTAGTGATGACTGAAGGATACTGCTTTGGCCGATGCCTTGCCCCAAAATTGGGAAAATACAAAATAAGCACCATTGTTTTAAACTTTCATTATTCCTTATGAAGTATTTTATTAGATACTTCTTTTTATTCCTTCCCTAAGTGCCTTCTCAGAACAACAGTCCTACTACAGATAGATGTTTTTCATTCTCATGGACTCCAAAGCAGCCACAAGTCCAGAGTCAGTCCCCTGACACCTTCTTGTGTGGTGTGTTTATATTTACATTCCAGGGAGAGGAAGGCTGCACATAACATGCGGAGAGAAAGATGATGGAGCAAAATGCATGCCTGGCTTTTTTTTTGAGACAGAGTCTTGCTCTGTCATCCAGGCTGGATTGCAATAGCGTCATCTCGGCTCACTGCAACCTCCGCCTCCCAGGTTGGAGCAATTCTCCTGACCCAGCCTCCCAAGTAGCTGGGATTAGGGGAAGCCCACCACTATGCCTGGCTAATTTTTGTATGTTTAGTAGAGATGGGGTTTTATCATGTTGGCCAGGCTGGTCTCAAACTCCTGACCTCAAGTGATCCACTCACCTCGGCCTCCCAAAGTGCTGTGATTACAGGCATGAGCCACCGCGCCCGGTCCATATCTGGCTTTTGGGTAAGTGGTGTGTGGCTCCGGGCACCATATCCCTCTCACACTGGCTAGATGATTCAGCTCTGTTGTTTGTCTAATTTCTTTGAGGTTAGAATATCTCCTGCTTCCCATTTTGGAAACCTGCCTACAGTAGAAACACCTGATGCGCACGTGCCTTTTGTTGTCCAGGACTGTGTGTGTTTCTAGTCGGTGGACCTTACTGAGCATCTGCTGTGTGCCAGGCCCTTCATGAGGAGCTGGAAATAGTCCATGTGTTAAAGTGCCCATTGTCCAGTAGAGATGATGAGAATAGAGAGGAAATACAGACAACTAAAATGACTAAGCTTTTTGCTTAATGCTTTAATAATGTGGTGATTTTAAAAAATTGTCACTGAAAGAAATGAATTTACGCCTGTGATTTAATGCTTTTGTGTTTCTGTTTTAACGTGTACTATAAGACCTCTTTTTATGTATGTTTTTAACGGTCATTGCTGTAAATGATATGAAGTATGCATTTGTAAGCTGTAAATTTCCTAGGCTCTTGCTTGTTGTGTTGCAGCGATGTTGGGTGCAAGTGGCAGCCCCTGGCCCTGGCAAGAGGCTCTTTCCTCCATGGACTTGGGCTTCAGTACCTCCTGAAGGGACCCTTGTTTTCATGGGAGAACTTTGCAAGGCTGCTCAGGATTGGTCTGCTACTCGGGGCTTGTTCCATGCCAGAGTAGCTGAATAATTAGAAATGTTTCTGTCATTTGAGTGGAGATGGTCAGAGTTCTTTGCCGTAGTAGGGTGGGTGGGATGGTCATAGAACAGTCCCAGCGGTAACTCACTTGGCCACCTGGCCCATCTCTGTGGCAGTGGGAGTGACACTTGCACATGGGAGGAGCACCACTGCCCCGATGGGGGTGGCTTCCTTTTCATCTGGCAAACTGTGGCCCGGGGTATGAAAGGCAAGATTTTTTTTTTTTTTTTTTTTTTTAAGACAGAGTCTCGCACTCTCGCCGAGGCTGGAGTGCAGTGGTGCCATCTCGGCTCACTACAAGCTCCGCCTCCTGGGTTCACGCCATTCTCCTGCCTCAGCCTCCCGAGTAGCTGGGACTACAGGTGCCCACCACCACACCTGGCTAATTTTTTAAATTTTTAGTAGAGACAGGGTTTCACCGTGTTAGCCAGTTTGGCTCGATCTCCTGACCTTGTGATCCGCCCGCCTTGGTCTCCCAAAGTGCTGGGATTACAGGTGTGAGCCACTCCGCCTGGTCAAGGCCAGATGTTTTAACATCAACATGGGGATACACAATATTTGGAAAATGAGTTCATGTTCTAGGAATTACTTCTATTGCATTTTTTAATCTCTGTATCTTTTTCTGTTCAAATCCAGGTGCAACATTAGAGGAAATCAACCAGCACTGGGACTGGCTAGAACAAAATCTCCTCCACACCTTGTCCGTCTTTGATAATAAAGATGACATTGCCAGTTTTGTCAAAGGGAAGGTAAAGGTAGGTCCCTTGAGTTTAATGTTTCTCACCATCTTTCCATCTTTCTTCCTTAAGACATTCCGAACACTGTAGCGTACTGTTTTTTCTACTAACTGAACTTTTTGGCTTAATATGTAATGCCAAATAAGTTTCATTTATCACCTGTCTTAACTTTGTAGTCAGTCTAGCAAAATACACCTGACATGTTAAAAAAAAAGACTTGGCTGGGCACGGTGGCTCATGCCTGTAATCCCAGCACTTTGGGAGGCCAAGGCAGGCAGATCATGAGGTCAGGAGATCGAGACCATCCTGGCTAACACGGTAAAACCCCGTCTGTACTAAAAAATACAAAAAAATTAGCTGGGCGTGATGGTGGGCGCCTGTAGTCCAGCTACTTGGGAGGCTGAGGCAAGAGAATGGCATGAACCCGGGAGGTGGTGCTTGCAGTGAGCCGAGATAGAGCCACTGCACTCCAGCCTGGGCGACAGAGCAAGACTCTGTCTCAAAAAAAAAAAAAATCTCAGGCTTAGTTTTTGTTACCCTTTACAGGAGTGAAGGCCCTTTTTTATCCCAGGAAAAAAAATAATGTTAAGATTTATGTTTTCGCAGAGCAACACATTATTTGACTTCTTAAATCACCTTTTTTTTTTTTTTGGCAGTTGTGACATCTTGTCACACTATTCTGTTGGATCTACCACTTTCCTCCTGCTAGAAGTGGATGTTTATTCTTAAAATATGTACATTAAATGTAATGAAAGCCAATTAAGTTTTGAGTTGGCAAGAGAGGAATATTTTGGGAGGTATCTGTGATACTTCCTGTGAGTTACAGTCTTATATAACTGGCCTCACTGCAATAACATGATGGGTAATCAGTACTTTAAAAGCCCCATTGGGCTGGGAGAGATGGTTTCTCATTCTAAATTTAACTCTCTCATTAAATACTTTAACACATTAGCATGTGATACAGTTTTCCTTCCTTAGGGTAAAACCTCCTAGCCCTTCGATTTTGTTTGTTTTCTGCAAAAAGCTTGGCTTTCTAATACCTCAAGTGCTATGGCTTTTAGTAAAGAGTGTCAAAGCAGATTTTTGATTTTGGAGGAACAAAATTTTTTCCTTTGGGAATGGGGGATACTTGTGGGATTTGGTGAAAGGGAAGGCATCCCAAGTCCAGCCAGCTTGACAATGTCTTCTTGGAGTTATACTGGCCTGTGGGGTTAGGGGGTGGGCTAGGCCATGGTGAGCTCGGGTCAGCTCTCATCCTGGCCCAGCCTACTGTGGCTCACTTCCCTGGGTCAGATCACACTGGGGTGGCTACAGAAAGGCCCCATTCAGCGCTGTTTTTCCACACTTACCCTGCGTTTCTTGGTCTAATGCAAGTTGTAGTGGTTATTTGATTTAGGTGTTGCTCTTCTTAATTTGGAGGAAGAAAATTAACTTTCGCTACAGTGATTTTAAAACAGTTTCTGTAGAATAAGAAAACTTGTCCTTGACTCTCCTAGATTTCATGGCTGGGGCCCTGGAAATTACACTGACAAAAGATTAACAAGAGAAAAACAGAGTTTATTTTTGTTGGTTGTTTTTCTGAGACAGGGTCTTGCTCTGTCACTCAGGCTGGAGTGCAGTGGTGCAATCGTGGCTCACATCAGCCTTGACCTCCCAGGCCCAAGTGATCCTCCTGCCTCAGCCTCCCATGTAGCTGGGGCTGCAAGCACACACCACCACACCTGGCTAATGTTTTTATTTTTTGTAGAGACGAGGTCTCATTATGTTGCCCAAGCTGGTATCGAACTCCTGGGCTCAAGCAATCCTCCTGCCTTGGCTTCCCAAAGTGCTGGGATTATAGATGTGAGCCACCACGCCCAGCCAAACAGAATTTATTTGAACACAAAAGCATGCCTATGTGTAACAGAAACTCAGTGATGAGTAACTCACAGGGATGGTTAGCACTTGGGCTTACATAGCATCTCAGCAAAGAACAGTGCATTTGTAGAAAGGTGACAAGACTAGGGAAAAGGCCTTTAGGCTTTTGGGGGCAGTGTACTGTGTGGGAAACTCATGGAAGCTAAGGATTATTTTAGTGAGGTTTGTTATGTAGATTCCTCTCAGGGCTGTTTCTGGACTTGGGAGGGTCGAGAGCTGTTTCTGGTGATTGAGAGTCAAAGTCCTCTTTCTGGTACAGGAGCAGGATACACCTTGATAAATGGACCTTCAAAAACAGGTCCTGTTTTTAGGCAAATGCCAGGGGAAGACAGAGAGCCTTTTTGGTGTTTGCGGTTTCTCAGTTTTCTTCAGCTCAAAATAATCCTTATGCCAAAGTGGCGTATTTTGGGGTGACATATTCTAGTCTGTGACACTTCGAAGCTAAAATGCTTTGAAAAATAAGTCCTGAGGAGGCAGGGCTGGGGAGTGAGGGGCCTGCCTGGTCTGAGCCTGGGAGTATAGCGTGACATTTGATCTCCCTTTCCTCTGGCCAAATCCTAAGGATCTGGGAATAGAGGCTTTCCTACTCATATCCTGAACCTTTGATGACTCTAGAAAACTTTTAAAAAATCCCTGTTTCAAGTTGTGCCTATAACCAGAAACCACACTTCAAGGAAGGCAGGGGTCAGCACCGCCACCTCATGCCTGCATCAGGAGCCACTGGGTCCCACCCTGCAGCCATGCCTGCTGCCTGTCTGCTCCGGAGCCTTCATAAAGACCCCTCCACGCCTCACTTCCAGGGCAAGGGGAGAGCTCAGCACTCATTATATATTAGATATGCTTTTCAAAAATACTCATCTCTCTTAACTAGAACTTCATTAATGTATAATGTCTTGTTAAATGAAATGTGGGAAATAGAGAAAAACATAATGAAGAAAATAAAAATCACTTGAAATTTCATCAGCCTCCAGATTTCTTTTAAAAATAATTTTAGGCTGGGCGTGGTGGCTCATGCCTATAATCCCAGCACTTTGGGAGGCAGGTGGATCATGAGGTCAGGAAATCGAGACCATCCTGGCTAACACAGTGAAACCCTGTCTCTACTAAAAATACAAGAAATTAGCCGGGCGTGGTGGCGGGCGCCTGTAGTCCTAGCTACTCGGGAAGCTGAGGCAGGAGAATGGCATGAACCTGGGAGGCGGAGTTTGCAGTGAGCCATGATTGCGCCACTGCACTCCAGCCTGGGTGACAGAGCGAGACTCTGTCTCAAAAAAAAAAAAAAATAATAATAATAATTTTAAATTACATTGTTATTTTAATGTCAATGCTTAGGTTTAATTTTGAAAATAGCTTATAAAGTAGTGCAGGGTTTGATAACAATACCCAAAAAGTAGTCTTGTCTTGAGGGACATAGCTTTTCATGAGACATACCTACAAAAAAAAAAAGGGAAATGTTAATAAAAATAAATTATAGAAGTATATATATGTGTGTGTATTTTGAGAGATGGGGTCTTGCTGTTTTGCCCAGGCTGGAGTGCAGTGGCTGTTCACAGGTGCCATCATAGTGCACTGTAGCCTCAAACTTTTGGGCTTACATGACTTTCCTGCCTCAGCCTCCTGAGTAGCTGGGATTTGAATGATAAATGTATTTTTATAATGAGGTAGCATATGTGAGGCTTGGGGCCCAGGAGTTCCTAAACAGCTGCTCACATGGAGGTACCAAGAAGATATTTTCAGGGAAGGATTTTGTGGTGAGCTCCCAGGGATGGGAAATCAGATTTCTAATGTTAGCAATGAGTTGTCAATTAGGAACAAATAGGCCACAAGCTTGAATTCTAGGCCCTTCTGCCACCACCCCAGATTGTGAAGGACACTACTTGCTACTCATTTTTGGCAAATAATTGTAGATTTAGATGTTTTGTTTTCCCATAGACCCGAGTGCTTTGGAGGTTATTTATGACCTTGGGAACCTTGGCCAATATCCATTTAAGACTACAAAGTGAGCCACACAGTCAGGCAGGTAGTAGCCTTAAATACCAACATTTTTGAACCTAATGAGGAAGATCTTCATGAGTTTTTCTCAAAAGACTAACTTTTTTTTTTTTTTTTTTTTTTTGAGGACTCTGTCATCCAGGTTGGAGTGCAGTGGCACAGTCTTGGCTCACTGCAGCCTCTGCCTCCGAGGTTCAAGCGATTCTTGTGCCTCAGCCTCCCAAGTAGCTGGGATTGCAGGTGCACCACCACAGCTGGCTAATTTTTGTATTTTTAGTAGAGATGGGGTTTCACCATGTTGGCCAGGCTGGTCTCGAACTCCTGGCCTAAAGTGATCTGCCCACCTCCGTCTCCCAAAGTGCTGGGATTACAGGTGTGAGCCACCGCACCTGGATACTCAAAGGACTAACTTTTATCTTAAAGTTGGGTAGTTCTTTGGGATTGATGCTGAGTTCACAGGCCGGAGCCAGTCCTTTTATCCTCATATGCCTGTAGGGAAGATTTAGAAAATGATGATTTGTGGCCGGGCGTGGTGGCTCACGCCTGTAATCCCAGCACTTTGGGAGGCTGAGGCGGGTGGATCACCTGAGGTCGGGAGTTCGAGACCAGCCTGACCAACATGGAGAAACCCCGTCTCTACTAAGAATACAAAATTAGCCCAGTGTGGTGGTGCATGCCTGTAATCCCAGCTATTTGGGAGGTTGAGGCAGGAGAATCACTTGAACCCAGGATGTGGAGGTTACGGTGAGTTGAGATCGCTCCATTGCACTCCAGCCTGGGCAACAAGAACAAAACTCCGTCTCCAAAAAAAAAAAAAGAAAAGAAAAAAAGAAAATGATCGTTTGTTTGGGAACTGGGCTTAGAAGTCAAATGCTTTGCCCAGAGCCTCATGATCGGTAAGTGGCCGAGTGAGAGACTGGTTCTTGGGTTTTCTGACCCCGACTGCTGTTCCTTTTTTTTCTGCTGCAGCCATGTGTCTGGGTGGCTGACGGATGACACAGCTGAGCCATTCTCCTCGTCAGGTGTGTCTGTCGTTGAAGCAGCGCACACTTCTCGGGGGCCTTTGCGCCTCAGTCCCTCCTGCTTCCCGTCCCTTGCACCCCCTGCCTTCCCATTGCTGGCTCACCGAGCAGGGACTGTCATCTCTCTGTGTCAGGCTCTGATAGCCGAGGAGACCAGCAGCAGGCTCGCTGAGCAGGAGGAGGAACCTGAGAAATTCCGAGAAGCTCTGGTGAAGTTCGAGGCCAGGTTCAACTTCCCCGAGGCGGAGAAGCTGGTCACCTACTACTCCTGCTGCTGTTGGAAGGGCAGGGTGCCCCGCCAGGGCTGGCTGTACCTCAGCATCAACCACCTCTGCTTCTACTCCTTCTTCCTGGGCAAGGAACGTAAGTGAGGCCTGGCAGGCTCTTCCAAGATAAAGTTGGCCCTCGGGACTCAGTGCTGCTCCCAGGAAGGGCCATTAACAGGAAGAGTTGGACAGATTTAAATAAATGGTGGAGATGACACCAGGTGACACTTGATTACTTATATATGCTACTGCTAGCAGGGGATTAGATCTGGAGAATTCACTTTTTCTACTGCTTCAAGGAACATCCTGTATAGTTCACTTTATATAGCCACTAAAGGGTTTTTACTACTGTAAGTTGTTTAGAAAACATAGTGTTATCACTGATGGCTTAATATTTCTCAAAGCGGAGAACATATTCCTGCTTCTTAACAAAGCAGCCCATTAAAAAAATTCCTGGCGCTGAAGGTCAGGACTGCCCCTTGGAAGACTGGCTGGATATGCAGTCGCTTCCAGAAGGGGAATTCTTCACTATCTCCCTGAGATTCATGCACTGATTCACTGCTCACCTATTTATCCAGTGGCAGGAATTGTCCTAGGCAATGGGATTCCAACGTGAAAAAGAGAAGCCACAAGTGTCAATTGTATATTGAGTGTTCAAAAAGTCATTCCCACGGAAACTCCTTTCAGAACCAAATATTGTTTCAAGTACTCATGTTGGGTAGTATGGATGCTGCATATATGAGTGTGTAATTTTGTTTTCTTTCTTCATTTATATTTCAAGTTGAACCAGTGAGAGGAGCTTCTCTTGAGGGTCTGCTGTGGCTGGCTTCTGGAACGTGGTGTTCCTTTTCCAGCTCGCCAGCCTTGGTTCTGGTGGTCTAGGATATACACCCTATCTGCACAGCCCTTCCACACCCTCGGAGTGTGCCCTGACCTAACCTTGGCCACCTTCCTTCTTTTTGAAATGCTTTTCAAAGTACACCTGCCTTTCTTTCCTTTCTCTGTACTTAGCCTGTTGGAAACTCCTATTCATCCTTCATCCTTCAAAATTCAGTTCAGATTTTGTCACCTCCAGAAGGCCTTCCCTGGTCCCTATATTATTTGTACTGTATTTGCATTTTTATGCTGAGTCCCAGCAAGTCAGTGGTCACTTATTAATATGCATGTCTGTTTTTTTTGTGTGAACAAGCTCCTTCAATGCAGAGCGGGCACTTCACAAAGGAGATGCTTAATGAATGAAAGTTGGTGGTGTAGGTGGAGCATATACCTGTGTATAAAAGAGTTTTTATGAAAGCAGCTAGAAGTAGCTGGAGAAGTTTATTGTTGAGCCTGATGCAGAAATGTGGCCTTTAAAATTATTAAAGCACTGAAAGTGGTATTGCAAGATAAATGGAAAGAAATGGTAAAAATAAAAATAGTCATTCTCTATTTGAAAAGGAAAATGAATTGTTTTCTGACACTTACTAGTGATTGTCACTAAACCTTACTGTGTTAGGAGGATAAGATTTGGAAAAAATAGGCCAGGCACAGTGGAAACCTCGCCTCTACTAAAAATACAAAAATTAGCCAGGCACGGTGGTGCATGCCTATGGTCCCAGTTACTCGGCAGGCTGAGGCACGAGAATCGCTTGAACCCTGGAGGTGGAGGTTGCAGTGAGCCGAGATCGCACCAGTGCACTCCAGCCTGGGTGACAAAGCAAGACTCCGCCTCAAAAAAAAAAAAAAAAAAGATTTAGGAAAAATAAATGATTCCTAATATGTGGTGACATTTCTGATTTTCAGGTGTTTCTGCATGCCTCTCTGATGACAGCAAGCCGCCAGATGTTTAGACTTTCTGTTCTCCCTGCTGGCTCTGTATTGCCAGCCCTGGCTACTGCTGTTAGAAACCTTTCTGAGACTAGACCAGGTGTTTCTAAAATGTACTGTTTGTACTACGTTACTTTTTTAAAGTTTCATAAAAACTACTTATACTCTGTCTTCTAAGACTCTAACAAATGTTACTGAAACAGGCTAAATGTTAAGTCCATTTCTCTGAACAAGATCATGAATGATCCTCATTTACACACCTCTTTTTCCCATAGCTTACACCGTGAATGCTGTGTTTGAAACCAGAATTTATGTAGATTCAGAAACTTTTGCATAACTGTTGAAGTTTAAATATTCTTGAGAAAGGTATACGTTGTTAACTTGGTATTTCAGAATAGTGTTCCTTTGAAACATGCAGTAGCCAGCAGCTTGGGAAGTTTTACTGAGGTCTTTAAAAAAACCATTAGAATATGAGTTGGGTTTTGACCAACAGCTGGCTAGTGGTCTGTGCTCTTCTTTCCTGCTCTGGTTTAAAGGTATTTATACCAGCAGCGTATAAATGTTTCCTTTTCTCCACAACCTCGCCAGCATCTGTTATTTTTTGATTTTTTAATAATAGCCATTCTGGCTGGTATGAGGTAGCCTCTCATTATGGTTTTGATTTGCATTTCTCTAATGATCAGTGATGTTGAGCTTTTTTTTTCTATATGCTTGTTGGCCGCATGTATGTCTTCTTTTGAAAAGTGTCCATGTCCTTTGGCCACTTTTTAACGGGGTGGTTTGTTTTTTTCTTGTAAATTTGTTTAAGTTCCTTATAGATGCTGGATATTAGACCTTTGTGAGATGTCTAGTTTGCAAAAAACATCCCCTATTCTGTAGGTTCTCTGTTTACTCTGTTGATAGCTTCTTTTGCTGTGCAGAAGCTCTTTCACTTAATTAGATCCCATTTGTCAGTGTTTGCTTCTGTTGCAATTGCTTTTTGGCATCTTCATCATAAAATCTTTTCCTGTTCCCATGTCCAGAATGGTATTGCTGGTGTAAATTAGCTCAATCATTGTGGAAAGCAGTATCGCAATTCTTCAAAGAACTAAAAATAGAACTACCATTCAATTCAGCGATACCATTACTAGGTGTATATCCAAAGGAATATAAGTTGTCTACCATAAAGACACAAACGTGCGTATGTTCATTGCAGCACTATTCACAATAGCAAAGACATGGAATCAACCTAAATGCCCATCATTCGTAGACTGGATAAAGAAAATGTGGTACATGTACACCGTGGAATACTATGCAACCATAAAAAAGAATGAGATCATGTCCTTTGCAGGAACATGGATGGAGCTGGAGGCCATTATGCTTTGCAAATTAACACGGGTACAGAAAACCAAATACCGCATGTTCCCACTTAGAACTGGGAGCTAAATGATGAGAACCCATGGACGCATACAGGGGAAGAACTGACACAGGCACCTACTTGAGGGTGGAGGGTGGGAGGAGGGAGAAGATCAGAAAAAATTACTAATGGGTACCAGGCTTAACACCTGGGTGATGAAATAATCTGTACAGCAAACCCCCATGACATGAGTTTACCTATATTACAAACCTGCACGTGTATCCCTGTATCCCTGAACTTGAAAGATTTTTTAAAAAGGCATTTACACATTGGCCTAAGGAGAGCTTTTGATAGTTGCTAGCTGACACACTCAAGTTTGGCTCAAATTTTATGGCATAATATGTATTTCACCCTTTTCTCTTAACAGTTAAACTTGTAGTTCCGTGGGTTGATATCCAGAAATTAGAAAGAACGTCCAATGTCTTTCTGACGGATACCATCCGAATCACCACGCAGAATAAGGAGCGTGACTTCTCCATGTTCCTGAACCTGGATGAGGTGTTTAAGGTCATGGAGCAGCTGGCCGACGTGACGCTGCGAAGGCTGCTGGATAATGAGGTCTTTGACCTCGACCCCGATCTGCAGGAGCCGAGCCAGATCACCAAGAGGTGAGATCGTCTGTTCTAGAGTGTCTCCCACCCGCACAGGGGACCCATGAGCTGTGCCTGTCCCTTATGTACAAGTGCTTTTGTTAGCCTTGGTTATGTTAGATTTAAATTTCCCTTGTGGCGTAATCCAGATTTTCCTATGTCGTTAATCTCGACAGAGATACGATAGAAATGTTGATTACTCATTTCATTTACGCAGTGGACTTCGAGTTTTCAGATATTATTTCAAAATTGATTTTCATAAAATTGCTCTTAGAAATGTAGTATGGGTAGGGCCGGGTGCGGTGGCTCATGCCTGTAATCCCAGCACTTTGGGAGGCTGAGGCGGGTGGATCACGAGGTCAGGAGATCAAGACCATCCTGGCTAACATGGTGAAACCCCGTCTCTACTAAAAATACAAAAAAATTGGCTGGCTGTGTTGGCGGGCGCCTGTAGTCCCAGCTACTCAGGAGGCTGAGGCAGGAGAATGGCGTGAACCTGGGAGGCAGAGCTTGCAGTGAGCTGAGATGCCGCCACTGCCCTCCAGCCTGGGCGACAGAGCAAGACTCAGTCTCGGAAAAAAAAAAAAAAAAAAAAGAAAAAAGTAAAAAGAAATGTAGTATGGGCAGCTGCATAATAGAAATCTGTGGAGCACTGTGCTTTGCTAGTGAACATTAAGATATTTTGTCTTTTCTTTTTCTTTCTTTTTTTATTTTTTTGAGATGGAGAATCTCTCTGTCCCCCAGGCTGGAGTACAGTGGTGCTATCTCAGCTCACTGCAACCTCCGCCTCCCAGGTTCAAACAATTCTCCTGCCTCAGCCTCCCGAGTAGCTGGGACTACAGGTGCCCACCACCATGCCCAGCTAATTTTTGTATTTTTAGTAGAGACGGGGTTTCAACCATGTTGGCCAGGCTGGTCTTGAACTCCTGACCTCGTGATCCGCCCACCTCAGCCTCCCAAAGTGCTGAGATTACAGGTGTGAGCCACCGTGCCTGGCTGACATTTTGTCTTTTCACAGGAAATTACTTTGTAGAAAACATTTTCAGGACAGCTGGACCTATTTTTGGTACCACTTTGTCATCAGAAATATGCCTCACTAATAGTGTAAGTCAGTATGCTACATGGTTTGTTTGCCACAAATTGATACTAATCCTAGAGACTTGTGAGATAGTTGTTTGAATTGTTTGTTTCTTTAAGGAAGTTCAACTTTATTATCCAAAGTTTTTATTTTTAATTTTTAAAGAACGACTAGTTATTTTTTATTATCTTGGTGCAAAAGTAATTAAAAGTAGAATTATCCTAGTGTCCAGCAATTCCATTTCTGGGTATATACACTAAAGAATTGAAAGCAGGGGCTCGGAGCTATTTGTACGCCCGTGTTTGCAGCAGCATTATTCATAGTCACCAAAAGGTAGAAGCAACGTGAGTGTCCAGCAAGAGATGAAGCCATCAGCAAAATGTGAGCTGCACAATGGAATATTACTCAGCCTTGAAAAGGAAGGAAATCCTGACCCACACTACCACATGGATGAACCTTGAGGACATTATGTTGAGTGAAATAAGTTGCAAAAAGACAAATACTGATACTCAAATGTGATTTTTCTGAGCTTTAATCTTCCATACTTGGGCTGGATGACATGCCAAGTTCCTTCAAAGCTCTAAAGTTAGTGTTCAGTAATAATAGTGTTTTTTTTTTTTTTTTTAAAGACTTATTATTCTTGAAATCCATGCACTGTCCTCTGTCTTTTCTCAATGTGTGGGGGAGAGAGTGTCCCTTCATTCATGGCCTGTGAGCGGTGGCATGCTGAGGGTTTGATGTGTTCAGAAAGAATTCAAAGCCCCTTCCTGCTGTGTCCATTTGTTTTAAATGGATCATGTGTAGTCATGAGTTAGGTAAAATCAAACACAAATGCTCTTGTTTTTTTGGTTAAGATTCCAAGGAATTTCACATGGTCTTGTGCCACCTCTGATAATCTGAGATGGAGGGTGAGGGGGTGCTTGTTGCCCCCTGTGAAAGGACACGCTTGGGGCAGTGTCCTTTGGGATTTGGACCTGCACCTCTCAGCCCCAGGCTCCCCATGATGGTCTCTCTGGCTCCATCTTAGGAGCACTTGTTTTAAAAGCAAGACAGTCCAGTACAGTGGGTGCCATGCCCACCTGTATTTCTTCAAATGCCTCTACAGTAGTTGGTATCTGAGTCTTTTTAGTGCAGCTTACAAAGATATCTTAAAAATGGGAAAGTCGCAGGAAGCTCCGAAGCAACAAGCCTGGCTTGTGTGAGTTGCTAGAGGGCTCATAGGAGCGCCATTTGAAGCTTCTCCCCCTCTCCCTGTGTGTGTGGGGCGCATGGGCATGTGAGCGCAACCGTGTAGTTGCAGGAGTTGGAGGCCTGTGCTAGCAGCTGTTCTGGCCAGCCCCACAGCACTGGGATTTCCGGTGATTCCTCACAAATCTACTGATATCCCGGCACAGCTCCACTTCCAGATGTGGTGTTTTTTGGTTTTGGGTAGAAGGGAGGAAGGAATACATTGAAGGTCTGTAGCACCAAATCCCTTGTGGTAAGAGAACTGGTTTTGGAGAAAAGCCATCAGTTGGCAACCTTCATTTACATTCCCAAATTCAGGGAGATTCTACAAGACATTCCCCCTCTGTCTTCTACCCTGGGAATTATCAGAAAGAAGAGGGGAGAGGAAAGGCTAAAAAGGGCCTGGTGTTGGCCAGGGCTGAGCTGCCAGGGTGCCTGCAGGTGCGTGGGGCTGGCCCTGTGATGGGGCTGCAGGCTTCTGGGCCAAGCTGTTGACTGTAGGTTCAGCAGCTTTCTCAGAAAGTGAAAGGCATGTACCTTGCCTCCCAATTCCTGGCCAGTTTCATTGTAGCATTTGTCATGGAGATGTGGGCCTGTGGGTATAAACAGGTAATGACTCAGTCTTCTTGAAGCCCTGCCAGGAGAGCCCAGGTTTGAAAGCTGAGGAAAACAATCTCTTCACGCTCGCTCGCTGGCTCTCCTTGGTTGGTCCCTTTTCCCTTCCCTTCCCAGATAATGGCTGCAGAAAGGTGCCCTTGGGGTCACGAGCCGGGTGAGCCTCAGATTGCCAATTAGTCATGATTGCCATGTGCGGCCACTCCAGCAGGACTTATGGCCACAGTGCGGAGCCGCTCGTAGCTCCCTTGGGAACAGGGAGGGTAGGGGGTGCATTGTCACCCCCGGTTGATGGGGCTGGTTGGAGTTGCCAGGCGTGGGAGTCACCTGGCTCAGCCCTCACAGGGCGCAGGGGAGGCCCTGGGCCAGGGATCCCCACATCATAGCCATGGAGTCCAAGACGGCAGAGTGACTGAGGAGCTGCCCACAGAGGGAACAGAGGGAGGGAAGCGGAAAGGAAAAAAGATGATCCTGAAATCTCAAAACAGAAAAGATATATCCCGAAGTTGGGAATGGTGGGGTGAAAAAAAGTGTATTTGGCTATTTTTTGTTGGGGAGGGTGGTTGGAGAGTGATGGGCTTCATTAAATCAGATTACAATCTGTTTTGACTGGCTGAAGATGCTGGAGGAGAGCTGAATTAAAGCGGTGTAGTAAATGGAAACTCTGTTTCCCGCAAGGCAGGCTCTTTCTGCTGCTTTATAAAGTTGAATAGCGGCTGCCCAGAGGCAGGTGTCCTCAGCAGGGAACCCTGGTCCCCCGTGGCCTGGCTGGTTCTCAACTCTCTGGTCTGGCTGGCTTTGCAGACCCTCTTTGGCCTTCCCCTTTCTCCCCCTCCCCCCACTCTCCCTTTTCCTGCTCTTCTTTCTCAGCTCCCACTAGGACCACTTCTGTGGAATTTACTTGACTTTTCATCCCTCTTAATTCTAGCTCGAGTCCTCCTCTGCCTCAGAGTCCTCTTGGCCTACTTAAGACATCTCCCAGGGGCTCCTGCAGCCTGACAAGCCCCACGTTACAAGAGAAGGCGCATGTCTCACCCTCCACAACCCCAGCCCCCAAGCTGCTCGGTGATTGTCAGCAGGTTGGCTTAGTGGTTCTCTCTAGGACAGGATGGGAGGAAGAGGACGGAGGGACGAGCCTTTTTCTGAGCATCAGAGAGCCTTACGGATGCCCTGTGTTGTCAGGGTCCTGGTCTCTTAGGGGCTCAGTGCAGATGGATTTCCAAAGGCATGAGGGGCCCTTCATGCCGACTGCCTGTGCTGGCGCCTGACAGCCAGGTGAGCCTAGTGGCTGTGGGCTGCCGTGTGTCTTAGCAGCTGCATGGCAGCTTCATCCACATTTCCTTAGGACTTCTGGGGGGGTCACAGAAGAAAGGTATTCTGAGTGAACACACATTTGAGAAATGAAATATTTTATATACAGACTTGGGCTTTGAGGAGAAGCACGTGGATCTGGCCTTGTTTTTAGATTCAGAAAGCTTGATATTTCCCTGATTTGATTTGATTTAGTTAATTAATTAATTAATGAGAGGCAGAATGTTGCCCTGTTGTCTAGGCTGGAGTGTGGTGGCATGATCTCAGCTCACTGTAGCCTCCACATCCCGGGCTCAAGTGATTCTCCTGCCTCAGCCTCCTGTGTAGCTGGGATTATAGGTGTGCACCACTATGCTGGCTAATTTTTGTATTTTTAGTAGAGATGGGGTTTTGCCATGTTGGCCAGGCTGGTCTCGAACTCCTGGTCTCAAGTGATCCTCTCACTTCGGCCTCCCAAAGCGCTGGGATTACAGGCGGGAGCCACCTCCTGGCCATGGGTCTCTTGGGGGGCACATCACGGAGAGCCACTGGAAAACCTTGTGTGCTCCTTCATGAGGCAAACTCACCGCAGAGGACCGAGTTTGCCCTCCCTTATCCAAGAGGGCAGGAGCCCTGGCTCCAGGCTTTCTGTCCAGTGCACACATGGGAAGTCCCTGCATTCTGAGCATGGGAGAGCCAAGCTGCCCCGGCCTGTCACGCAGCCAGAGTTTGGGGACGCATTAAGCCTGGAAGCAACATTAAGCCTGCTGACACACAGTAGGCTATTGTATGCGGGCCGAATGACCAGAGGGAGCGAGAGTTGGCGTGTAGCTCAGACAGGGTTCTTCCCAAAGCATTCTAGTGGGTGGATGGGGAGAGAAAGGGAAACCTATTTTGATACATCTTTACGGAAAGTAGGAGAGACAAATATAATTCTGGATTTGCAGAGAAATAAAAGAACTACATACCTTCTTGGGTCCTTTTAGGGATTAAGCTGAATTTTTTAAAGAATGTGTAACTTGTCTAGAATCTTCTGCATAGTTGTCATGCATTATTGCACATATTAATTTCAGCTTCAGCAACAAATCTGATGTTTGTTGTTCCAGAGTCGGGTTGACCCACATTTATTCCCTACTTACTTACAGTCTCATCAATGGCATGTGTTAAGATAGGGTGGTTGGGCTGGGCGCAGTAATCCCAGCACTTTGAGAGGCTGAGGCAGGCGGATCATGAGGTCAGGAGTTTGAGACCAGCCTGGCCAACATGGCGAAACCCCATCTCTACTAAAAATACAAAAATTAGCTGGGCGTGGTGGTGGGCACCTGTAATCCCAGCTACTCAGGAGGCTGAGATAAGAGAATCACATGAACCCTGGATGTGGAGCTTTCAGTGAGCTGAGATTGCACCACAGCACTCCAGCCTGAGCAACAGAGTGCAACTGTGTCTCAAAAACAGACAAAAAAAAAGATGATTGGTGGCGCTTTCTCCCTCTAGTCTTAGCTGTAGCTCTCTCTTAGAGTGATTGCTTTGGCCTGTGTGTGCAGGCACTGGAGGGTAGGTGTAGCTGGGGTAGCTGGGATGGTCTCCATCCTCATAGGGGTGCTTCTGCAGTGACCTGCAGGCTTGTGTGGCCACCTTCTGAATGTCAGGTCATCACCAATGTCTGTTCTTCTCTACGGAGGAAAAGTGAAGGCACTTAGGAAGTACTGGAAAGTCTGAGAAGCAGGCTGTGAGCGGTGGCTTTGTTTTTGATGGTGTTCAGTAAAAGGAATTGATATATTTAGCAACAAAACTAACATCTGCTTTGAAACAGACCTAAAGGATAGGATGGTCTTATTCTAAACTTCATAAAGAACTGATTTCTCGAGGATTTCTCATCTTTTCAAAGTCACGCTATCTTCATCTCAGTTATGCTGGAAATTTAACTATCTTGTATGTAATACATATTTAATGAATGGTGAAATTGGAAGACAACTTTCTAGTAGGGAGGAAGGAAACTAACTCAGATCTTAGGAAAGTCCCCCCTGTTGCTTATTTGTTTGTAACTTGAGGTTTCTGGTCTCTGGCTACCCAAATGTGCAAAAGACAGATGTCTACAGGAAAAGCGAGGACAGCTCTGAAAGGGGAATGGAGACTGTGTGCAGCATGCCTAGGCTGCTCCGAAGCCACTGAGAGAGAAGCCGATTGAACTCAGGCAGCAGGTGCACTGGGTAGAACAAAATGGTTTAGTTGCCTCAGATACCGGAACATCTTATTCTTTTTTTTTTTTTTTGAGACAGAGTTTTGCTCTTGTTGCCCAGGCTGGAGTACAATGGCGCGATCTCAGCTCACTGCAACCTCTGCCTTCCGGGTTCAAGCAATTCTCCTGTCTCAGCCTCCTGAGCAGCTGGGATTACAGGCACCCGTCACCACGCCCAGCTAATTTTTGTATTTTTAGTAGAGGCGGGGTTTCACCATGTTGGCCAGGCTGGTCTCAAACTCCTGACCTCGTGATCTGCCCAGCTCAGCCTCCCAAAGTGCTGGGATTACAGGTGTGAGCCACCACGCTTCAGCCTGGAACACCTTATTCTTAATTTGAGGGATTCGGTGCAAAATAAATGTAAATATAAGCCACTCTTCTGGTGGCTCAGTGCAAGCTTCTGTGATTTGAATACTCACCATGTATTCACTTTGGCTTCAGCCATGTCCTAAGGGGAAAGAGATGCCCAGCTAGGAAGGAAGAGATACCAGCTGGCATGACAGGTGAACTCATTGGCGACTAGAACCACGTTTGTGAGATACGTGCAGGGAGTAAGGGTTGATTTTACTTTCGTCCAAGCCAACATAGCCAGCATGCTCTGAGGACAAGGATGGAAGTTTTCCAATTTAAATGCACCAGACATAGTCAGCTTGGGGAACTTGGGGTCCTCTTGAGGGGCCTTGCCTTCCATTTTTGCGGTGTATGAACTGGTAGAGCGTTTATGATGCTTTTCCTGTGTTCTCCCAGCTCTTCTCTGGAGGTAGCTCAGGCACCCATGGAAACAGTAGTCCATGTTGTATCACGCATTTAAGGAACTGCAGCTTTGGTCCCCAGGAACTGGACCCATTGTGAGCTGTAGAATTTAATTTCTCTATGTGTCCAGAGGACTTTCTCTGTGTCTTCTCTTTTTGAGGGCTTGATAGTAAATTCCATGGATTGTGCCATCTCTGTATAATGGCTGCTGCTTGTAAGTCAGTTGTGTGATGGTAGACACGAGACCTAGAAGGGTTGCAGAAAAGGCATGTGTCCGGGAGCCCAGCCTGGCATGGTTGAAGTGAGGTCATATCTCTGGGGCCTCAGAACCAGATCGTGCCTGAAAAGCTCACTTGAGCTGTGTGCAGCCGATTCCAGAGTTGAGAGTTTACTATCTTGCATTTATGGCATTTATGTCACATTTCAAAAAGTTGTACTTTTCCCTAAAGAAAATAGCTAAGGTTTTTTTTTTTTTTTTTAAAGCTAATATGTAGTCATGTAGAAAATGTAAGCAAAATAAAATTGGAAAGTGGAAGTCCCACTATGCAAAGACAATCACTGTTAACACTTTATAAGATAAAGTGCTTGTACACATCCCTGTCTGGAAATTTTCAGGAATTTATGTAAAGGGATCATACTGTAGGTACTATGCCTAATTTCTGTTTTATCATATTGTGGGGATCATTTTAGATTCACAGGGATCCCTTGAAGCAGAGCATTCAGACATTATTCCGATTTTGTAGCAATCGAGATACAGAGAGTCTCATTCGGGGTTACAGAGTACATAAGCAAGCCAAGAATTCATATTCCTGACTTTGAGCAAGTGCTCATTTCATCCTTATATTTATAAGGAACTTTATAAAGTGCAAGAGAAAAATCTTTCCCTCTGTATGTTGGAATTTCCCCCTTACTAGAATTTTGGAATATGACATAAATTGATCAGTATTTTCAAACATTGTGATTTGGCTGCTTTCTTTACTGGTTTTAGAGCCAAAAATCAGGATATGTGGGGTTGCCTGGGGGTTAGGATCCTTCTTTCCTCCTCATCAGCATTCTCTCTTGTCATTACTGATGTGATGCATGAGCCAATGCACCCGACCTGGATTCTTAAAATATATTTTTTTAAAAAGATAGTAATAATAACTAATGTTTATTGATTACTGACTGTGTGTCAGATACGCATCTAAACTTTTTTTTTTTTTTTGAGTCAAGGTCTCACTCTGTTGCCCAGGCTAGAGTGCAGTGGCGCGATCTCGACTCACTGCAACCTCTATCTCCTCGGCTCAAGTGATCCTTTCATCTCAGCCGGTGGAGTAGCTGGGACTACAGGTGTGAACCAACACACCCAGCTGATGTTTGTATTTTTTTGTAGAGACGGGGTTTTGCCATGTTGTCCAGGCTGGTCTCAAACTCCTGAGCTCAAGTGATCCACCTGCACGGCCTCCCAGAGTGCTGAGATTACAGGCATGAGCCACCGTGCCTGGACACATTAAATTTTTTAATTGTTTTTTTGAGATTTAATTTACATACCGTGTAATTATTATACATCCTTTAAAAGTGTACCATTCAGTGGTTTTTACCATATTCACAGAGTTGTGCAACCATCACCACAATCAATTTTAGAATATTTCATCACCCCAAAAAGAAAAAGAAACCATGTACCCATGAGCAGTCACTTCCCATTTCTCTCTCTTCCTCCAAGCCCTGAGCAATCAGTAATCTATTTTCTGTCTCTAGAGATTTGCTTATTCTGGATATTTCATATTAATGGAATCAGGCAGTATGTCGTCCTTTTGTGTCTGGCTGATTTCACTCAGTATAATATTTTCAAGGTTCATCTCTGTTGTGGCACTCGTCAGTACTTCATTCCTTTTTTATGGCTGAACAATATTTGATTGTATGGATACACTACATTTTGTTTATCCATTTATCAGTTAATGGACATTTGGGTTATTTCTGCCTTTAGGTTATCATAAATAATGCTGCCAAGAACATTCGTGTGCAAGACATAAGTTTTCAATTCTCTTGGGTATATCTACCTAGGAGTGGAATTTCTTGGCCAAGTGTTAAGTCTGTTTTTAGCCTTTTGCGGAGCTTCCAGACTGTTTACCAACATGACCACACCATGTTAATTCCCATCAGCAGTGCAGTAGGGTTCCAGTTTCCCCACATCCTCCTCACCACTTGTTATCAAACTTTTTGAAACTTGGATTCTTAAGCAATTGTTTTTCTGGTAATTCCCAGTGTTACTCAAACCAGGAAGGAATGCTCATTTGGCCTGTGAGTTTATTAAATTACTTCTGTGCAGAGGCAGCACGTCTGCTCTGCATCCTTGTTCTGAAGGTTGGCCATGCAGTTAGAATGTGGGATGCCCATGTGCACCAGCACAGGACGTGCATGGTGCCTTTTTGCACTCACTTAAATACAGATTGTGCCAGTGGCTTTAAAAATATTTTCTTGGCTGGGCGCGGTGGCTCACGCCTGTAATCCCAGCATTTTGGGAGGCCAAGGTGGGTGGATCACCTGAGGTCAGGAGTTTGAGACCAGTCTGGGCAACATGGCAAAACCCCATCTCTACTATAAATACAAAAATTAGCCAGGCACGGTGGCACATCCCTGTAATCCCAGCTACTTGGGAGGCTGAGTCAGGACAATCACTTGAACCTGGGAGGTGGAGGTTGCAGTGAACTGAGATTGCACCACTGCACTCCATCCTGGGTGACAGAGCGAGACTCTGTCTCAAAAATAAAATGAAACAAGAAAGGAAAAGTATTTTCCTTTGTAATCTTTTCCTTTGTAATCCATTCACCTTTCTTATCTCTTCTTCTCTCCCTGTCCTTCCCCAGGGACCTGGAAGCCAGAGCACAGAATGAGTTCTTCCGGGCTTTCTTCAGGTTGCCGAGGAAGGAGAAGCTGCACGCGGTTGTGGACTGTTCGCTCTGGACGCCGTTCAGTCGCTGTCACACTGTGGGGCGGATGTTCGCCTCTGACAGCTACATCTGCTTTGCCAGCAGAGAAGATGGCTGCTGTAAGATCATCCTGCCACTCAGAGAGGTAGACTGGCCCTACTGTCTGCTTCCCGAAGCAGCCTTTTGTTGTTTGAACACAAGGTTGCTGGCTGTGAGGTGGAGCGTGGAAGGGGAAGTTCAGACGACACGGCTTTGCCATCTAAAGATGGATGACTACAAGGCTGGGCTTCTTGAGGGAGGCATGGCCTGAATTGGACCATTACCCATTTGGCCATTGCTTTTTCTGCTGTTGCTATGGCATTCTGAAATTTGCCAACAAGTGACTGCTGAAAACAGGGGACTCTAACCTCCACTTTATATTGATAAGCTGTTATTAAAAAGTACATACCTAGCAATTAAAGATTTTTCCAGCACCTCCTAGGAATGAATCCTCCCCTTTCACTCACCAAAAAAAGAAAGGAAAAAAAGCAACCTACAAAAAGCATCACCTTTTAAAAATAAATGGTAAATTGCCTGGCTTTTATACGCTCCTGGAACTTCAGTTAAAAATTTTAAAATGCTTCCTTTGACAGGGATCAGGTCCCTTCTTCCTATAAAATTCTGCAATTCTCTTCTTGGAAATGGGGGCTCAGATTACTTCCAGATTTGAGCAGCTCGGTCCTCTGGCTTCAGGGCAGCAATTCTGGTGAGATGGTACCCACAACTCTGTTTACACGTTCAGGACCTCCAGATTCTTCTTTCTGATAACAAACGTACTGAGCATTCTTCTTTGGAAAAACTCAAAACTCTTATTTTTTTCTTCTTTTTAGAGAGGAGGGTTTCACTGTGTTGCCCAGGCTGGTCTCGAACTCTTGGGCTCAATCGATCCTCCCACTTGGCCTCTGACAATGCTGGGATTACTCCTTGTGGTCTCCTAACTCCATGTTATTATTCTGTAATAGATGTCTTCATTTTACAAATATTTTTACTTATTAGTAGAGCAAGAAATCTAGGAGCCAACTTGCATGCTTGAAAAATTTTTTTTGGTAAGGTGTGCCTAACCAGAAATGACATTTTAACCATTTTAAGTGTATGGCTCAGTGGCATTAAGTACATTCACATTGTTGTGCAACCATCAGCACCATCCATCTCCAGAACTGTTTCATCACTGACAATGGAAACACTGTCCCCGTAAATCAACTCCCCTCTTCCCCTTCCCCCAGCCCCTAGCAACCATCTTTCTACTTCCCGTCTCTATGAATTTCACTCCTCCAGGTACCTCACATAAGTGGATTCATACAATATTTGTGACTGGCCTTGTTCACTTAGCATAATGCCCTCGGGGCTCATCCATGCTGGAGCCTCTGTCCGAATTCCCCTCCTCTTCAAGGCTGGGTCATACTCTGATGTATGGATAGACCACACTTTGCTATCCAGTCGCCCCTTGATGCAGCCTTGCACAGCCTCCCCTTGTGGCGGTGGTGAGCAGTGCCACTTTCTTGACGTTGCATCATCTCCTTTCTGCAGTAATTGTGCCTTGCCCACTGTTTCGGGACATCTTTTGCATACGTAATAACATGCCTACCTTCCTCCCTCCCTTCTGTCCCTGCATGTTGCCTCTCGCGCAGGTGGTGAGCATCGAGAAGATGGAGGACACGAGCCTGCTGCCACATCCCATCATCATCAGCATCAGAAGCAAGGTGGCCTTCCAGTTCATCGAGCTCCGGGACCGAGACAGCCTGGTGGAGGCGCTGCTTGCGAGGTTGAAGCAGGTCCACGCCAACCACCCCGTGCGCTACGACACCTCTGTGGATGATGACATGGTATGGTCCCTCCAGACCCTGATGATCCCCTTCTTCATGTCTCAGGCCGTGGTCTCCAAAGGGCAGTATACATGAGGAGAGCCATGTGGGGATGAGAAGAATATGGGGCCTGTGTGTGGTCTGCTGTCATTTCTGATGTGCCAGCTGTCCTGAGAGGGTGTGGGGAATTGCCCCACAGCTTGGAGGGGGTGATGGGGACACCCCTCACAAGTGAGAAGGGTTGCTATCCCTGCTCCTGAGGTTCGAGGATGGCCTGATTGCAGGCACGTGTAACCTGCTAAAAGAGGAGCTTCGTCGGCCCTGAGGTTGGGCAGCTGCAGAGGTGGCCCCGGGGTGGCTAGGGCCTGGTCTCCTCTTTTCATGTCTCCTCTTTCTCAGCCTCTTTTCACCCAAAGTAGTGATGGGGAGAAAAGGAGTTGCAGCCTCTCTCAACCCCAGGGCTGTTTTCTCAGGGTGGCCATCTTCCTGTCCATAAGCTGAGGGGAGGCTGGGGCTGCCCATGAGGAACTGCGTATGGACCCAGATACGGACCCAGGTTCTGGGGACCGGGACAGCCTCCCCCGGAGCATGCAGTGGGACTGTGTCTTCATAGGAACCCTGTCTGGTCTGGCGTCAGTCTGTCTTCCCCCTGAGTCATTGAAGTCTGCTATGCCCATGCATCCAAAGGCAAAACAAAGACTGTCCCCTGGACTAAAGCCATGATTTTCTCCTCTCTTCTCTCTCTCTGTCTCTCTGTCTCTCTTGCTGTGCAGGCTTCACCTGTGTTTCATTCAACAAGCATGTGCAGTGACCACAGGTTTGGGGATCTTGAAATGGTGTCTTCTCAAAATAGCGAGGAGAGTGAGAAAGAGAAGAGCCCGCTGCTGCACCCCGATGCCCTGGTCACTGCCTTCCAGCAGTCAGGCAGCCAGAGCCCTGACTCCCGAATGGTGGGTGACCCCTGGTGCCCAAGCTGGACCACAAAGCTGAGCCGTGGGCTTGGGGGGGTTGCCCAGCTGTCTGAGTCACCATGGAACTCGGCACCTGACCTTAAGAAGCTAGCGCTCCTCCTCCCTCTTGTTCTCATGGGTGAAAAGTGAGAGGGGTCCACTGAGGTGGTCAGAGGACTGAAGGGCTGCTCTCCCACCACCCTTCTGTAACCCTTGCGCAGCTCTCAGCTGTGGGGCCTGGGGAGCTGGCCACGCTGCTCCTTGGGGGTCTCCAGGTGCAGAATGGGTCCCTCTCCTTCCAGTCAGTGCTGTCTGTGTGTCCCTCATTATAGCTTTCCTTTTTTTTTGTCTTCTGGGAGAAGGGGTCACCAGTCTTCTAGTTTTACTAAACTGGAAATATTTTTTGCTATATTTACTTACAGATTTCCTCTTTGTAGGGAGAACTTAAGGGAAATGTCATGTATAGTCTGGTAACGATACTGGAAGTTGTGCTTTGAAATGGGGCCATGGCAGGCAGGGTGCTGCGTTGGACCACGAGCACTGGGCAGTGGCTGTGAACCTGTTACCCTGAGCTTATTTTTGGTCGCTTTAATGGCTCCTGTAAAATCTGTTGTTGGTTTTATTTATCCAAAACTGAGCCTTCTCATAGCTTTACACCCGGATCCTTAATTAACTTTTGTTGACAAAATGTATGAGAATGTTAAATATATGTATTTATTTCTGCCATCACTGGAGAATACAGATAATTAAAAGCAAATGTAAATACCTTGTTTAAAAGGCACTAAACATTCCTGCCACCTAGGGGTAATTTCAAGTATTTTCAGTTGCCTAGAGAAATGGTATCTTTCTCATTTATGTTAATAAGAACAATGCATTTTTTTTCAGGTTTCAGTTTTCCCTCTGGCTGTCAGGAAGCTCAGGGGAAATTGTGATGCCCCTGTACTCCCCTTTGCCCTCTGAGCTGACCAGTGTCTTTTTGGCAGATGCAACATCCAGAGAAAGCTTCCCCCAGCGTCCCCCTTACCCACCCCTCCCTCCCATCTGATTTGGGCTACTTTAATACTTGGATTCACATACCCTTGTTATCAGCCTTGCTAAGGAAATTGTATTTTATTTGTATAAATGCTCCCACTGGGCTCTGAGCTCCTGCAGGGCCTTACTCTGTGTTATTCATCTTTGCGTCCTCTGTGCCCCTGGTAGAGGTTCAGAAATATTTGTGGCTTGAATACAGGCATCCTTGCCCGTTGCTGTTGGCCCCTCGGAGAGCAGAGGTAGTACTTCCTCCATCACCAGTGGTGCATCGGTGGGTGGGGGGCGGTGAGGACGGACTTCTTTGTACATTAAGAATATTTCCATTTACAGTCCAGAGAACAGATAAAAATAAGCCTGTGGAATGACCACTTTGTGGAATACGGCAGAACCGTGTGTATGTTTCGCACAGAGAAGATTCGGAAGCTTGTGGCCATGGGCATCCCTGAATCTTTGCGTGGGAAACTCTGGCTTCTCTTCTCAGGTAAGTGCTCTTGGTGTCTCTAAGCTAATTGTTCTTTTTGTCATGGTCACAGGAATAGCCTGGACCCAAGCAGCACGTGTGTTTATGTGCAGATGAAATGGTTCTGTCTTTGTGTCATTCCTGTGATTTCCCAGCTGAGGACTTCCACCCCCTGTTGTGTCAGCTGTGGGACCTGAGTTAGGCTGCCTGGGCCTCTGGGCTGTGGCGTCCAACTGGGTAAATGCAAGGTCTGGGCACAGTAACGGCCACTCTTTTAAAAATGCCTTCACGAGGCTCTACATAGTGCTGAGAATTCTATTCAGAACCCCCTGGAAGTGAAGTATCTATAATGTGTGAGCTCTGAAGTAGATGAAACAAAAAGTCCTCATCCATTGTCAACTGGCTGGGCTGCTGAAACACATCCCTCAGAGTGTGACTGCCATGGGTCCCTCCTCCAGTGAAGACACATGGCGGGCACCAGAGACAAAAGTGCAGGTTTCTCTTCTGTTCCGTTTCCTCTTTTCTGCTGGACCCATTCAGGGAGAGCCTCTTTTAGCTTCAGAGCCCTGGGGCCTCTCCCTGCGCCTATTGGGGAACGCCTGGGAACCCTCATCAGGACATTTAATGATGGATCGGCTGAGCCTGGGACCAAACTTCCCCAGGGTAGGCATTTGTCTGTCCTGCCATATCAACTGTGAGCAACTTGCTCCTTGGGGCAAAGGAGCTTGGGCCCGAGGGTAGGAAGGGAAGGCCCTGCCATTGGAGTGTGCCTTTGCTGCTCCTCAGGGTGCTGTGGGAGGCCAGGTGAGAGGGTCCCTTCCCCAGATGACCCCATGGCGCTCTTGTCAGCAGGGAGGCGCCTGGAGGCTGGGCTGGGTACCTATGCCCTGCTCCGTTACTCTTCCTGGGACTGGAAGCATCTCTTGTCCTACTTCACCATCAGCCTCTTGCTGGTTCCTTATCTACCCCCCAACTTTGTCCCTCACTTTCCTCTTCCCTGTCTCCCCCCAGCCCCCAACCTCCTGCCCGAGATGCCCAGACACAGCCCTCACGCTTCCTGACACACTCACTGTGTTGGGTGTGGTCGGTGGTCACTGATGCTGCCTGCACCACTGCGCCCCTCGTCTCCTTCCTGCCTCCTGGCTTCTGCAGCTAACTTCCAGAGGCACAGCATTGAAACACCTCCTTTTAAAAGTGAAAAATGTTTTCTGTATTTTTGTATATAAAAATAACAACATACATTCGTAGTTGAAAAGTAAAGGCATGGAGGAGCGAGCCAAGACAGTGACCTTCCTCAGAATCCCACCACCTGATGGTGAGGCCTGTCACTGCCCAAGGTCTGCATTCCTCTAGGTCTCTCTAACGCATATGCACAATACACGTGCACACACACATGCCTGCACAGACACACGTCACACACATGCACATGCACACACTTTTCATAAGGGACGCATTCATCCCTCCATCTTGCCCGCCTGCTGAGGCCTGGGCCGTAGCTCTGGCTGTGGGTGGCTGGCGCAGGAGTTTTCTGGGCTGGGTCCTTCTGCTGCAGTTTGTGCATTTCAGACCTGACTTCAGAGTTGCATGTGGGCGCCATGCTGCTGGCCCCTTCGCTTCATCATAGCTGCGCCCCCTCGTGTGCCTCACACATTGGTGCTCAGTCTCATTTCTTGTTGAATTAATGCATGAAATTTGCGTGTATGTATGTGTACGCTTGCTAGGGAATACAATGTGTTAAAAGCATATTAATAACAGTTATTTCTATTATGAGTTTTCTCCCCTTCGCTCTATAAGATTATTCTTAGAAAAGCCATACTATTTCTTTTGTTTCTGTTTTTTGGACTAGGCTACATGGCAGAAATGAAGTCCTTACTCTGTCGCCCAGGCTGGAGTGCAGTGGTGTGATCTCGGCCCACTGCAACCTCTGCCTCCTGGGCTCAAGGGATTCTCGTGCCTCAGCCTCCTGAGTAGCTAGGATTACAGGCACCTGCCACCATGCCTGGCTAATTTTTGTATTTTTAGTAGAGACGGGGTTTCACCATGTTGGCCAGGCTGGTCTCGAACTCCCGATCTCAAGTGATCCACCCGCCTCAGCCTCCCAAAGTGCTGGGATTACAGGCATGAGCCACCACGCCCAGCCAATATCCCTCAGTAAGTAACGAGACCCCACTGGGGTCCCCTGATGGGACCAGCGTCCTCTTCATCATGACACCATCCTAGTAATCATTCCCCCTTGAAACATTGCTTTTAAAACTCAGATGCAGTGACGGATCTCGCCTCACACCCTGGTTACTACGGGAATCTGGTGGAGGAGTCCCTGGGGAAATGCTGCCTCGTAACCGAGGAGATAGAACGAGACCTGCACCGCTCCCTGCCAGAGCACCCTGCCTTCCAGAACGAAACGGGAATCGCTGCTTTGAGGAGAGTCTTGACGGCCTATGCCCACCGGAACCCCAAGATTGGATACTGCCAGGTGAAAGGGGTGGGCTCTGGGGTGCAGAGAGTCTTTAGTTGGTGTCTCACCTTGTCCTTCCCAGGGTTTCATTTCCATTCCCAGTCATCTGGTCCTGAGTGTTGTCATGTGAAGGTGCTGTACTTGGTCCCTTTCCAGAAAGAAAGTATCAAATGAGGGCCAAAGGGACTCATCTTCTTATAATCAACGGATCATGAGGTCAGGAGATCGAGACCATCCTGGCCAACATGTTGAAACCCTGTCTACTAAAAATACAAAAATTAGCTGGGCATGGTGGCACGTGCCTGTAATCCCAGCTACTCAGGAGGCTGAGGCAGGAGAATCACTTGAACCAGGGAGTCGGAGGTTGCAGTGAGCCAAGATCGTGCCACTGCACTCCAGCCTAGCAACAGAGCGAGACTGTGTCTCAAAAAAAAAAAAAATTTACCGAGTGCCTGAAAAGAGAAACGTGCATGTGTAGTGGTTGTTGGTGGCAGGGCAGATTCAGTCTTCAACGCCCCTCTTGAGCTCAGACATAGGAGGGCATTAATAGAATTTCTAGACCTCTACAAAAATTACAGGAATTATTTAAAATGGCAGCGCTGTTTGGGGAGGAAGATGATGATCAGGGCCAGTCCCCTTCCTTTAGGACACATAAGTGGAGGTGAGATGTCTGCTGAGCTTTCCCGAGCTGAGGGTGTGGTCAGCAGGCACAAAAGGAAAATCAGTCCATTAAAGCAGCAGCGAAACCCAGCACAAGCCGAGATTAGTGAAGCGCCTGACATTTAAAAATTTAAGATTTCAAACTTTGTTTCCTGTGAAGAAGCAAAGTCAGTGAGCGAATTAAGTTATGTGTGTGTGCACGTGTGTGCGTGTGTGCGTCTGCCTGAACAAACAGAGAATAGCTGGATTTAAACCAACCCTAAGACTTGCACCACAGCTAAATCTCACATTGCTAGATGGGGACCGGAGCTGAGTGGTGGCCAGTCGCTCAGCTGGGCGTGTCCTGTGAGGACCGTGTTGCTATCACGGTCATTCCACTGCACAGTGTCAGTGTGGTTGGTGTACGCTGGATCTCTCACCTATGAAATCTTTACTTTTGTGGGTTGTTTGGGCTTGGATGCTTGTAACATCTCTGTGGCATCACATGGGCCGGTCAGTAACTGCCCTCCTTGACCCCCGAGCAGTCCATGAACATCCTGACCTCCGTGCTGCTGCTGTACGCCAAGGAGGAGGAAGCCTTCTGGCTGCTGGTTGCTGTGTGTGAGCGGATGCTGCCCGATTACTTCAACCACCGTGTGATCGGTAAACAGACCCCCTTCCTCCTCCTGTGTATCTGGGGAAGAGTGACAGAGCCTGGGCAGGATGTTTCTCATCAGTCCTGTTTATAAAATCTCTCAGTACCACTCAGCTAGTCTGTTTGCAAACACAGTTTGACTCCTGAATTTGCAAAACTAACTCGGGAAATTCTCTGCACAGTTCTGACAATGTAGTGGAGTAAAGAAACTCGAACACATTCCTGCTACAAAGACCTACAGAGTCAGGATTAAAACAAACACATGACTTTAGATGGATAGTTTTTTTTTTTTTTTTTTTTTTATTAATTTTTTTTGCATACAAAAACAATAAACATTTTCTAAAAATACATACAAACAAAAAGATGCGTATCAAACATATTAGGAAGGTTGCACATGGGAAGTCAGGGAATAGAAATGGGGGTGGGAGTTAAAATAAATGAGAGAGGGACTTTATACGGATCAGTGATAATAACTCAATCCTCTATTTGACAAAGAAGAGGGAGAAGGAAGAGGAAGAAAAAGAAAGTGGGATAAAGGATCAGAAAGGGAGGAAAATAGAAAAAATTAGAGTATGACTCCAGGGTAGACCTGTTTTGTTGTCACTGAGTTGGTTGGTTGGTTTGTCTGTTGTATTCTTCATGTTTCGCCAAGTTGGCCAGACTGGTCTCGAACTCCTAGCCCGAAGTGATCAACCCGCCTCGCCCCCCAGAGTGCCGGGACCACAGGCGTGAGCCACCACGTCCAGCCCCCACATTGCTTCTGGCCTCCGTGGTAGACCTCCCAGACGGAGCGGCCAGGCAGAGGAGCTCCTCACTTCTACCCAGACACGGGGCGGCCGGGCAGAGGGGCTCCTCACTTCCCAGACGGGGCAGCCAGGCAGAGACGCTCCTCACTTCTTCCCAGACGATAGGTGGCCGGGCAGAGGCGCTCCTCACTTCCCAGACGATGGGTGGTCGGGCAGGGGCGCTCCCCACTTCCCAGACGATGGGTGGCCAGGCAGAGGCGCTCCTCACTTCCCAGACGATGGGCGGCCGGGCAGAGGCGCTCCTCACCTCCCAGACGATGGGTGGCCGGGCAGAGGCACTCCTCACTTCCCAGATGGGGCAGCCGGGCAGAGGCGCTCCTCACTTCCCAGACGATGGGTGGTCGGGCAGAGGCGCTCCTCACTTCTTCCCAGACGATGGGTGGCCGGGCAGAGGCGCTCCTCACCTCCCAGACGATGGGTGGCCGGGCAGAGGCGCTCCTCACCTCCCAGACGGGGCGGCCGGGAAAAGGCGCTCCTCACTTCTTCCCGGACGGGGCGGCCGGGCAGAGGCGCTCCTCACTTCTTCCCGGACGGGGCGGCCGGGCAGAGGCGCTCCTCACTTCCTCCCAGACGGGACGGCCGGGCAGAGGCGCTCCTCACCTCCCAGACGATGGGAGGCCGGGAAGAGGCGCTCCTCACTTCCCAGACGATGGGTGGCCGGGCAGAGGCGCTCCTCACTTCCCAGACGGAGCGGCCGGGCAGAGGCGCTCCTCACTTCCCAGACAGGGTGGCCGGGCAGAGGCGCTCCTCACTTCTTCCCGGACGGGGCGGCCGGGCAGAGGCGCTCCTCACTTCTTCCCGGACGGGGCGGCCGGGCAGAGGCGCTCCTCACTTCCCAGACGGTGGGTGGCCGGGCAGAGGCCTTCCTCACTTCCCAGACGATGGGTGGCCGGGCAGAGGCGCTCCTCACTTCTTCCCGGACGGGGCGGCCGGGCAGAGGCGCTCCTCACTTCTTCCCGGATGGGGCGCCCGGGCAGAGGCGCTCCTCATTTCTTCCCGGACGGGGCGGCCGGGCAGAGGCGCTCCTCACTTCCCAGACGGGGCGGCCGGGCAGAGGCGCTCCTCACTTCTTCCCGGACGGGGCGGCCGGGCAGAGGCGCTCCTCACTTCTTCCCGGACGGGGCGGCCGGGCAGAGGCGCTCCTCACTTCTTCCCGGACGGGGCGGCCGGGCAGAGGCGCTCCTCACTTCCTCCCAGACGGGACGGCCGGGCAGAGGCGCTCCTCACCTCCCAGACGATGGGAGGCCGGGAAGAGGCGCTCCTCACTTCCCAGACGATGGGTGGCCGGGCAGAGGCGCTCCTCACTTCCCAGACGGAGCGGCCGGGCAGAGGCGCTCCTCACTTCCCAGACAGGGTGGCCGGGCAGAGGCGCTCCTCACTTGCCAGACGATGGGTGGCCGGGCAGAGGCGCTCCTCACTTCCCAGACGATGGGTGGCCGGGCAGAGGCGCTCCTCACTTCCCAGACGGGGCGGCCGGGCAGAGGCGCTCCTCACTTCCCAGATGGTGGGTGGCCGGGCAGAGGCGCTCCTCACTTCCCAGACGGTGGGTGGCCGGGCAGAGGCGCTCCTCACTTCCCAGACGGGGCGGCCGGGCAGAGGCGCTCCTCACTTCCCAGAGGATGGGTGGCCGGGCAGAGGTGCTCCTCACTTCTTCCCGGATGGGGCGGCCGGGCAGAGGCACTCCTCACTTCTTCCCGGATGGGGCGCCCGGGCAGAGGCGCTCCTCATTTCTTCCCGGACGGGGCGGCTGGGCAGAGGCGCTCCTCACTTCCCAGATGGGGCGGCCGGGCAGAGGCGCTCCTCACTTCTTCCCAGACGGGGCGGCCGGGCAGAGGCGCTCCTCACTTCCCAGACGGGGCGGCCAGGCAGAGGCGCTCCTCACTTCTTCCCGGACGGGGCGGCCGGGCGGAGGCGCTCCTCACTTCTTCCCGGACGGGGCGGCCGGGCGGAGGCGCTCCTCACTTCTTCCCGGACGGGGCGGCCGGGCGGAGGCGCTCCTCACTTCTTCCCGGACGGGGCGGCCGGGCGGAGGCGCTCCTCACTTCTTCCCGGACGGGGCGGCCGGGCGGAGGCGCTGCTCACTTCCCAGACGGGGCGGCCGGGCAGAGGCGCTCCTCACTTCCCAGACGGGGCGGCCGGGCGGAGGCGCTCCTCACTTCCCAGACGATGGGAGGCCGGGCAGAGGCCCTCCTCACTTCCCAGACGATGGGTGGCCGGGCAGAGGCGCTCCTCACTTCCCAGACGGGGCGGCCGGGCAGAGGCGCTCCTCACTTCCCAGACGGGGTGGCCGGGCAGAGGCGCTCCTCACTTCCCAGACGATGGGTGGCCGGGCAGAGGCGCTCCTCACTTCCCAGACGGTGGGTGGCCGGGCAGAGGCGCTCCTCACTTCCCAGACGGTGGGTGGCCGGGCAGAGGCGCTCCTCACTTCCCAGACGGGGCGGCCGGGCAGAGGCGCTCCTCACTGCCCAGACGGTGGGTGGCCGGGCAGAGGCGCTCCTCACTTCCCAGACGGTGGGTGGCCGGGCAGAGGCGCTCCTCACTTCCCAGACGGGGCGGCCAGGCAGAGGTGCTCCTCACCTCCCAGACGGGGCGGCCGGGCAGAGGCGCTCCCCACCTTCCAAATGGGGCGGCGGCCAGGCAGGGGCTGCAATCCCAGCACCCTGGCAGGCCAAGGCAGGCGGCCGGGGGGAAAAGGCTGCCGCGAGGCCAGACCACGCCACCGCACTCCATCCCCGGCAACACCGAGCACTGGGTGAGCGAGACTCCGTCTGTAGTCCCAGTACCTCGGGAGGCTGAGGCGGGCAGAGCACTCGGCGTCAGGAGCTGGCGACTAGCGTGGCCAAGATGGCGAACGCGTGCCTGCATCCAAAGGAGAAAAGGCAGGCAGCGGTGGCGCGCGCCGGCAGTCCCAGGCAGTCGGCGGCGCGGGCAGCAGCAAGCCGAGTAGATTGTAGCCTGCGCCAGAGAGGGAAAGAAAGAAAGAAAGAGAGAGAGAGAGAGAGAGAGGGAGAGAGAGAGAGAGAGAGAGAGAGAGAGAGAGAGAGAGAGAGAAAGAAAAAAGAAAGAAAAGAAGAAGAAGAAGGGAGGGAGGGAGGGAGGGAGATGGATAGTTAAACTTACAAGAAGGGAAGAAAGATCCAAGGCCCAAGAAACAAGTCAGAAAGTGAAAACCAGGGTGGTTTTACACGGATGCCATGGCCTGGAAAGGGAGGGGGGACCTGGGAGGATTCCTCTCGATAGCTCAGGGAGCTTGTTCAGACAGGAGGCCCTCGGTTCCCCTAGAGAGAGGAGGTAGGTGGGACAGAATTAGAGACCCTCAAGGCCCATGTGGTCAGTTAAAGGGCAGACTTGGAAAAGTCCCCCATTTCCATAAGGACATCTTAAGAAAGCTCGTTGGCTGCTGTCTGGACTCTGGGTAACCTGTGGCCTTGCAAAACTCCTGCACTGGGTATCTGACTTTCATGTGGTTGAGATTTAAATGTATGCTGTCTCTGTGGTCCAGCAACCTCCTAGTAAACAATACAAAAATGGTTTTGGGCTGGTGATACTCTTAGGGACTCTTCTTAGTAATTCAGATGAGAGATGGAGCTGGCCTAAAATTAGGGTGGCAGCCCTGGGAACAGAACCAACTTCAGACAGAATTTAGCAACTAGTGGATGTAGGAGCAAGGCGGGAAGAAGGTGCCTTTGAAGACTGTGTCCTAAGGACTGAAGGGTGGCCCCTAGGAATAAGGAGGGGCAGGAGGGTGGTGTGGTCAGCTGGGAAGGCGGTGTTGGCTCTGTGCCTTCTGGCCCAAGTGTGCCCTTCCCTGAGCCTTCGGCCGTGCACACCGGCTCCTCCATGTGCCTGAGTGGCTAGCTGGCTTGCTTCCGTTTTTACTTTGTGTTGTGGGAAGCGGTGTAAGGAACAGAGTAGCAAGGAGTAATTAAAACCTCGGCGTCATTGAGAGACATGCTGTCAAAGCCACTGTTGATGATTGTTGCTGTGTGACAGCTCATATGCAACAGTGCCAGCTAGACCCTCTGTGAGAGTGCACGTGCCTGTGGGGACACTGCCCCAAGACAGGAGGGGACCATTGGAACACATGCATCACCTCAGCAAGTTCTCTTCTGCCCCCTTCCTGCCATAGGCAACACCTGGTACTGAGTTCTATCACCATGGATTAATTTGGCCTACTCTTGAACCTTGTATAAATGTAATCATGGAGGACGGGGTCTTCTATGTCTGGCTTCCATCACACAGCAGGGCATCTGTAAGAGGCAGCCACGTTGTTGATGCATTTGTAGAGCTTGCTCCTCTTTGTTGCTGAGTAGGATTTCACTGGTGTGCTTGTCCAGTCACCTGCTGATGTGCATTTGAGTTGTTTCCAGTCTTGGAGTATGATAAATAAAGTAGCAGTGAGCAGTCATATAAGTCTTTTTATGAATCTATACTGTCATTTTTCTTGGGTATTTACCTGGGAGAAGAATTGCGGGGTCATAGGTTAGATGTATGACTTAATAAGAAACTCACAGTGTTCCAGAGTGGATGTAACATGTTCATTTGTCTCATATCAGCATTGTAGGAGAATTCAGCTTGCTCCACATCCTTGCTAACACTTGGTATTGTTCATCTTTTTAATTTTAGGCATCTAGTGGGTAAAAAGTGGTATAATTATGGTGCTTTTAATTTGCATTTCTCTGATGATTAATGATGTCTCTTTGCTTACTGACCATTTGTTTATTGACTCTTCTGAGTATTTAAATCTTTAGCCTCTTTAAAAAAGGTTGGTTGTTACCTTCTTACTAAGTTGCAAGAGTTCTTTCTTTTAAATATAAGATCTCTGTCAGGCATATGGATTGCAAATATTTTCTCCAAGTTTGAAGCTTGCATTTTCATTTTATTAATGGTGTCTTTTAGAGAACGGCAGTTTTAATTTTGATGAAGTCCAGTTTACAATTTTTTCTATGTTTAGTACTTTTTATGTCCTAATAAATGTATTTTTCTTAAATCTCTTCTAAAAATTTTACAGTATTAATTTTTATATGTAGGTCTATGGTCTATTTCAGATATATTTTTCTGTATGGTGTGAGGTAGGGGCTAGTGTTCCTTTTTTATTTCCCCCATGCCAGTTTCCAGCTGATCAAGCAGTATTTTTTTTTAAAAAGGCTTTTACCCATTGAATTACCTTGGTCAAAATGTCAGAATCGGTGAACTAAGCATGGACACTTTTCTGGACTTAAATTCCATCTCTTTGTTCTGGTTACCTCAGAGTGATTTTAATTTCAGACTGACCTTTGAGAGTGAGTCCCATGCCAGCTAGAGCCCTGTGGCCTTTGTTTTCTAGGGGCGCAAGTGGACCAGTCTGTCTTCGAGGAGCTCATCAAGGGTCACCTCCCAGAGCTGGCGGAGCACATGAACGACCTCTCAGCCTTGGCATCCGTCTCTCTCTCGTGGTTCCTGACCCTGTTCCTCAGCATCATGCCTCTAGAGAGTGCAGTGAATGTGGTAGATTGCTTCTTCTACGATGGCATCAAAGCCATCTTCCAGCTGGGACTGGCTGTACTTGAGGCCAATGCTGAGGACCTGTGCAGCAGCAAGGATGATGGCCAGGCCTTGATGATCCTCAGCAGGTGGGCCCCGCTGTGCCTCTGTGGCCAACCAGAGATGGAGGAGGCAGCAGCACGTGCCCAGCAGGGCCATCAGTGGGGAAGTTTTTTTTTTTTTTTTTTTTTTTTTATTGAGACAGAGTCTCACTCTGTCGCCCAGGCTGGAGTGCAGTGGCACAATCTGCTCACTACAACCTCCGCCTTCCACCTTCAAACGATTCTCCTGCCTCAGTCTCCCGAGTAGCTGGGACTACAGGAACCCATCACCATGCTCGGCTAATTTCTGTATTTTTAGTATGTAGGGACCAGCCCCACAGGGTCGGTGGGCTTCTCCCTGTGTGCGGTGACGAGAGAGTGTAGAAATAAAGACACAAGACAGAGATAAAAGAAAAGGCAGCTGGGCCTGGGGGACCACTACCACCAATGCGTGGAGACCGGTAGTGACCCCGAATGTCTGGCTGCGCTGTTATTTATTGGATACAAAGCAAAAGGGGCAGGGTAAAGAGTGTGAGTCATCTCCAATGATAGGTAAGGTCACTTGGGTCACGTGTCCACTGGACAGGGGGCCCTCCCTGCCTGGCAGCCGAGGCAGAGAGGGAGAGGAGACAGAGAGAAAGACAGCTTATGCCATTGTTTCTGCATATCAGAGACTATTAGTACTTTCACTAATTTACTACTGCTATCTAGAAGGCAGAGCCAGGTGTACAGGATGGAACATGAAGGCGGACTAGGAGCGTGACCACTGAAGCACAGCATCACAGGGAGACGGTTAGGCCTCCGGATAACTGCAGGCAAGCCTGACTGATGTCAGGCCCTCCACAAGAGGTGGAGGAGCAGAGTCTTTTCTAAACTCCCCCGGGGAAAAGGAGACTCCCTTTCCCGGTCTGCTAAGTAGCGGGTGTTGTTCCTTGACACTTCTCACTACCGCTAGACCATGGTCTGCCTGGCAACGGGCGTCTTCCCAGACGCTGGCGTCACCGCTAGACCAAGGAGCCTTCTGGTGGCCCTGTCTGGGCATAACAGAAGGCTCGCACTCTTGTCTTCTGGTCACACCTCACTATGTCCCCTCAACTCCTATCTCTATATGGCCTGGTTTTTCCTAGGTTATGATTATAGAGCGGGGATTATTATAGTATTGGAATAAAGAGTAATTGCTACCAACTAATGATTAATGATACTCATATATAATCATATCTAAGATCTATCTGGTATAACTATTTTTGTTTTATATTTTATTATACTGGAACAGCTCGTGTCCTCGGTCTCTTGCCTCGGTGCCTGGGTGGCTTGCCACCCACATTAGTAGAGACGGGGTTTCACCATGTTGGCTAGGCTGGTCTCGAACTGCTGGCCTCAAGTGATTCACCCGCCTCGGCCTCCCAGAGTGCTGGGATTACAGGTGTGAGACACCGCCTGGCCCCTGTGCAAGTTTTCTGTTTGACTCTGCCTCTTGACATTCTGTGGCCTCCCCAAGCCAGTTTGCCATGTGGCACTGTCCCAGGCATGGGGTGAAGGGTGCCATTGTCCCTCACCCCCTTCCACAGTGAGAAAGTCCAGGAAGAGGAGGGCCATAAATGCTTTTCTTTAAGATTAAATGTCTTGCATTTAGATGGACTCACAGTGGCCTTGAACAGGGCTTGGTGGACACCAGGCATCATGGGCGTCAGGCAGCCAGCTAGAGGTTGCAGATGTTTTCTGCGTAAGGCTAGTGAACAGTAGTGAGGGAAAAGGCCCACTAGGTTGAGCGCCACAGCTGGGCTTTCTAGGAGCTGAGGGCAAGTCAGATGACATTGAAAGAGGGGGTTCTCTTTCAGAGCATGATGTAAGCTTAACCTTACATGTATGCGCAGAGTGTTGGGCTTACTTCACTGGAGAGTTTCAGGCCTGGAAAGCCACCTGTGGAGCCCGATCCACAAGCCAGGCTTCATGACTGCCTCTCACTTCTCTAAAATGAGCCGGAGCAGCTGCAGCCTTGCCCTCGTTCTGAAAGGTGTTGGTGTTTGGAAGTGCCCTGGCATGTCTGACACTGTGAAGGCAGTCCGTGTTGTGTAGTACCTGAATGAGGATGGACTTGGGCGTTGACAGGGCGGTATGTTCAGGTTTCTAGATCACATTAAGAATGAGGACAGCCCAGGGCCCCCAGTTGGCAGCCACCATGCCTTTTTCTCCGACGACCAGGAGCCCTACCCTGTGACTGACATTTCAGACCTGATCCGGGATTCCTATGAGGTAACGGGAACCCCCGCCCCATGCCCCGTTGCAGCCCCTAACCCCCCGGGAATTGTGACTGGGGGATGGATGTGGAGGGAGGTTCCTGGGCCACTTCCTGTTTCCACACTTTGGATGAGCAGGGGACTGAGCAAGTGGTCCCTTGTTTCCCTGCAGAAATTTGGAGACCAGTCTGTGGAGCAGATCGAGCACCTGCGTTACAAGCACAGGATCAGGGTCCTCCAAGGCCATGAGGACACCACAAAGCAGAACGTGGTGGGTAGCGGACGCCTCACCCCACTGATCACGGTATTGGGGAGCCAACCTGGGAGTGTGCGTCCTTTTTGGTCATGTCATAAGAATGCCAGCTTTGAAAAATTTATATTTTTTGGATTACATTAACAATAAGGGTGAAGTAGTTTAGAAACAATGTGAGCTTTGGAGCCAGGTGGTGAGTACTCAACACTGTGAGCCTGTTTCCCCCGTGGAAAATGGGGATAACAGTGCCTGCCACGCAGTTAAATGAGGTTGGGGTCTATAATGCCTAGCACAGGGGGCCCGCAGGGGCATTAGCTGGCGCTCAGAAGGCTCCTCCTGCTCGTGCTGTTTCTCTGCTAGTTTCCTGGCTTCCATTAGAGCCCGGTAGGTTTGTCCTTAGGTACTGATGTGTGAACTGGAAAGAGGCTAAGGATGAAACGCCTGGGAAAGATACCTGGCAGTGATGTTTATGTCAGAAAAGAGCCTTTGTGGGAGGGAAGCAGGTGCACGGGCCCTTTGCGTCCCCTTCAGGAGGAAGAATCCCCTCCTGCCCTGACCCCCGGGGGTGCAGGCCTAGATTTCACACCATTGCTGTTTATTCTTTCCTCAAGCTTCGAGTCGTTATCCCGGAAGTCTCAATTCTTCCTGAAGACCTAGAGGAGCTCTATGACTTATTCAAGGTACGCAGCTCTGGGAGGATGAGGGGTTCCAGGCCCTGAGCTGGCCCGAGCCACAGTGCCCAGCCTGCCCAGGGGACAACATGCAGCTGCCTGCAGGGCTCTGCAGAGCAGAGGCTGGAGCTGCCCCCCTTGAAGCTGTCTTAGCCTGTCTACCTGCTTCTACCCAGAAACCTCTCTCCCCACCCTCCGCCCTGGAACATGGGAGGAGGGAGCCGGGGTGCTCTTTGGGCAGCCCAGCAGGCCTAGCCTCACACTGAAGCTGCTGTACTCTGCTGGGAGGGCTTCAGTGCTGTGATCTACTCTGCTCACCGCTGCTCTAGTGAGTGCGGGCTCTGGGTCCTCCGGCGGCCCTTAATGAAATCATCACCTGGCATACTTTTTAATTAACTGTGATCCCGCCCCACAGTACATGCATGCATATTTTCCTATTTGTGTGGCAGGTATGCATGCAAGTTCATATTCTATTTTTCCTTAACATTATTCCATGTTGCCGTATAGTCTTAATCATTTTTAATAACTCTATGATCTGTCATATAGCTAATACTTAGTATAGTTAACGAGATTTTTAATATTTGGATATTTACCTGGAATCATCCTGCAAAGAACATCTTCAGGCACGTTACTAGAGTTTTCTTGCTGAAAACAGTGAATGGAAATGAGGAAGAGAGGCAGGCACATTGGTGGACTCTTGCTACCCTGGCAGAGAAGGGGAGGAAGCGCAGTTGCAGAAAGCAAGCCTGGCAGGGAAGGGAGTGCGGCTGCCCCAGCTCGTCTTGGTGGGGGCTCCGAGCCTCTTTCCCTCCTGAGCCCAGGTTCCCAGCACGATTGAAATGACAGTCAGCACAGTCCAGGGCTTTGGAAGCCAGGGAGCAGGCCTTTCCCTGCAGTCACTGACTGCAGGGTTGTTGGGTTAGTTAGTAGGTTCCTCACTCCTCATTCCTAATGAGCAGGATGTGTGGTGAGAATTAGCAGGCCACTTTCTCCCGTACACAGCATGTTTGCAAGTTTTACTGTTTCCTTTGTTGTGTGAAGGCAAAATATGAAGTCAAAGGTTACTTGGTATCCCAACCCCCTAGCCTCATTTTGGCTTTCAAGGAAGCCAAACAGGGAATACTAGGAACATAAAAGTAGGCAAACAAATATGTGAGTTTTGGCTTGTGTTTTTTACCTTAAAAAGACTTTGATTAGTCCGGGCGCGGTGGCTCACGCTTGTAATCCGAGCACTTTGAGAGTCCGAGGCGGGCGGATCACGAGGTCAGGAGATCGAGACCACGGTGAAATCCCGTCTCTACTAAAAATACAAAAAATTAGCCGGGCGTGATGGCAGGCGCCTGTAGTCCCAGCTTCTCGGAGAGGCTGAGGCAGGAGAATGGCGTGAACCCGGGAGGCGGAGCTTACAGTGAGCCGAGATTGCGCCACTGTACTCCAGCCTGGGCGACAGAGCAAGACTCAGTCTCAAAAGAAAAAAAAAAAAGACTTTGATTTATTTAGGGCTAATTGTTCTCAGGTTGAGAGAGTAGGAACCATCGCATGTCGGAATTTATGTAATTTAAAGGATGCTTTAAATTCACAATAAAAACAAATTTTGTTAAGTACCAGCCACATCGTTCATGTTTCATAGGAAAGATTAAAGAAGGCCTTCAAAGCCAACCATGCTTGTTTCCTGTTTTTATCCTTCCTATGAAGGACCAACAGTGTTGGTTGGTACTTGAGGAAATTTATTTTTATTGTTAGTTTAAAGCCATTCTTTAAAATCACATAAATTCAGGTCTCTGATATCTCCTTTTCTCTCAAATAGAGAACAGCTTCATTACTTTATCTCTGCAAGTAGGATGTGAACAGTATAAATACAGACTTGGTGCGTAAGCTACTCCTGGAAGCATCAGGGCCTGAAATGGCGCCTTGTGTATTCCACAAACGCGTTCCTACTGCTAAGCAATGAAATTCACCCAGTGTTGCTGGGTTATTGTGCTCTAGAGAGCGTTTGATCTCTTCAGTGTTATTTTGCTTCCTTTCATGTTCTGCGTAAGACTTATTTTCAAAGTTGAATTGAAAGACACAAAGCTAAATAAAATTATACCTACTCTTACCATTGAAAAAAGAAAAACAAAGCTTCTAAGCAAGAAAGGAAAGTAGCTGGGCGCAGTGGCTCACGCCTGTAATCCCAGCACTTTGGGAGGCCGAATCACTTGAGGTCAGTAGTTTGAGACCAGCTTGGCCAACATCGTGAAAACCTGTCTCTACTAAAAATACAAAAATTAGCTGGGCGTGGTGACGCACTCCTGTAATCCCAGCTACGCGGGTGGCTGAGGTGGGAGAATTGCTTGAACTTGGGAGATGGAGGTTGCAGTGAGCCAAGATCACAGCCACTGCATTCTAGCCCTGGCGACACAGTGAAACTCCATCTCAAAATAAATAAATAAAAATTTAAAAAAAAAAAAGGGCCTATCGTGCCCCTATTACCCTCCCTGTACAGATAATTATGGTTAACAATGTGCATATCTTTCTGGAATTTTCCCTCTTGTATCTATCTATAAATACACACATGCCTACAATACATACACACACACTCACTTTTCTTTCCCACATAGAAGTGAGATTATGGTATATATAATACCTGCAGTTTTTTTTTGTTTGTTTCAGTTGACCATGTATCATGAACTTTGTTCTAGGTGAGAATCTATAGATCTTTTCTCATACTTTTTTAGTGATTGCAGTTTCCTTGTAGGGCCAAACTCTGATATATTTAATTATTCATCTCTTGAGTGACATTTGTGTTGTTTCTGGTTGTTGCTGCTTGACACTGAGCACCTGTGCATTTCCTGGACCCCAGTGCTGCTGATTCTGTAGAATTGGGTTCCTTGAGGTGGAACTGTTGGGTCATGGGTGACGTATATATCCAACTTTAGTCAATACTGCTAAAGCTTTTTTAATTTTTTCAAATTACAGTTCTGGCCAGGCATGGTGGCTCATGTCTGTAATCCCAGCACTGTGGGAGGCCAGTGTGGGTGGATCACTTGAGGTTCGGAGTTTGAGACCAGCCTGGCCAACATGGCGAAATCCCGTCTCTACTAAAAATACAAAAATTAGCTGGGCGTGGTGGCATGCACCTGTAATCCCAGCTACTTGGGAGGCTAGGGTAGGGTAATTGCTTGAACCTGGGAGGCAGAGGTTGCAGTGAGTCAAGATTGCGCCACTGCACTCCAGCCTGGGCAACAAGAGTGAGACTCTGTCTCAAAAAAAAAAAAAAAAAAAAAAATTGCAGTCCCACTGATGGTGTCTAAGAGGACTCATTTCCCCACACTCCACACCCACCCAGCATTTAATATCATGGATCTTTCAAAATTTTGCGAGTCCAGTGGCAAATTACATTTCATTTTAATTTAAACTTGTTTTCTCATTAATGAGGTTGAGTGCCCGTTCATGTTTATTGGCTAGTTCTCTACTCTTTTGAATCACCTGTTCATATTCTTTGCCTATTTTTATAGTGGTTTGTTTTCCTATGGGATTCTATGTAAACTAATATTTGTCCTTGGCGTATGCATTACAACCATTTTCTTCTGCATTTTATGGGATGTTGATGTGACAGTCTACACGAATATACATGGAAATTCATGGTGTGCCTTGGGTTTTAAGGAACAGAAATTTATGAGACCTTTATTTCACACTTAAAAGTTCTTGTGATTATTTTCATGATTCTGTAATGACTATTTAAATGACATGGCTGCGGTGAATATGACAGTAAAATTATAGATGGCATTTTGGTCTCTATTTGAGGATATGAGCTTGCAGACTACAGCATCTGCCCTTGTTTTTGTCCCATCCTGTGGACAGAGGACATTGAAATGGTCAAGAACCCTGCAGTTATTGGGAACTACTTCAGACTTCTGTGAATTGGGATGTTCAAAGAGATGATGTAGTCATTTAGTATGGGTGGAAATGATGCATTCTGAAGAGGCTCACCTGGTCCTCAGCGATAGGGCCGGTTTTGTTAGTTTTCAGTCTATTCCCGAGACTTCAACTCACCTTAAAAAAAAAACTTAAAAAAAATTGTTAATGTATTCATGTGGTTCAGAATTCAGAAAGTATTAAAAATATGCAATAAAAAGTCTCACTTCCATGTCTGGGGCCCTTCCCACAGGTAGCCACGGTTATTAGTTCCTTCTGTATCCTACAGATCTGGCTAGTCCTTTTTGATTTTTAAATAATATGATTTTGGGCCAGTCACGGTGGCTCATGCCTATAATCCCAGCACTTTGGGAGGCCAAGGCGAGTCGAGACCAGCCTGGCTAACACGATGAAACGCCGTCTCTACTAAAAATACAAAATATTAGCTGGGTGTGGTGGCAGGCACCTGTAATCCCAGCTACTTGGGAGGCTGAGGCATGAGAATCGTTTGAACCTTGGAGGCGGAGGTTGCAGTGAGCTGAGATCACGCCACTGCACTCCAGCCTGGGTGACCGAGCGAGACTCCATCTCAAAAAAAGGAAAACAAACAAACAAAAAAACGCTCTGTTGCCCAGGCTGGAGTGCAGTGGCACGATCTCGGCTCACTGCAATCTCGGCCTCCCGGGTTCAAGCGATTGTCCTGTCTCAGCCTCCCGAGTAGCTGGGATTACAGGTGCACACCGCTACACCCAGCTAATTTTTTGTATTTTTTAGTAGAAACGGGGTTTCACCGTGTTGCCCAGGCTGGTCACGAAATCCTGAGCGCAGGTGATCCACCCGCCTCGGTCTCCCAAAGTGCTAGGATTACAGGCGTGAGCCACCGCGCCCGGTCAAAAAAGTACGATTTTAAGTGAAAATATCAGAATAAAAATTGTGTGTCTTCTATAATGAAAACTATGTTAGCTGAACTGTACATTTAAAAATAGTTAAATCGGTACATTTTACGTTATGTATATTTTACCACAATGAGAGACAAAAAAACCTTGATAAAAAAAGAAACCAACGTCAAAATTACATGTTCGTGTGGGTAAGGATGTCAGGGTAACAAGGGAACACTTTTACATATCCAGTTACAGTGGTGAGATTGTGAGTAATTTATTATTTTATTTGTTTGTGTTAACAACGTGGCTTGTTCAATAAGTGGTAAGAGCTCCCTTTCCCCCTCTTGTTTGAAGAGAGAACACATGATGAGCTGTTACTGGGAGCAGCCCAGGCCCATGGCCTCACGCCACGACCCCAGCCGGCCCTATGCCGAGCAGTACCGCATAGATGCCCGGCAGTTTGCACACCTGTTTCAGCTAGTCTCGCCCTGGACCTGTAGGGCCCACACGGAGATCCTCGCCGAAAGGATGTTCAGGCTGTTGGATGACAACATGGACCAGCTCATCGAGTTCAAAGCATTTGTGAGCTGCCTCGGTATGCCTCTGTGGGATTTCGCAGTGAGGTGCTTTGGGGTGTGGGTCTGTGAACAGAAGACAAAGTGGATCTTTGGAGCAGGCAGATGCACATGGTTTAACACTTTTGTGACTGGCCTGACATGAACTTATGATTTTGAAATATCACTCTGCAGGCCCCTCTCAGGATCTACTTTCTGAAGGGGGATGGGAGAGGGGCCCACGCTGTCAACTTAAGAGGCTGTTCACCTTGCTTTCCTTGGCACCCACGATGTGGTGGTGGCTTGTTGGGAGCCATGTTCCTAACTTTTGTCCATAAAATTAAAATGTTTTGGAAGGTATGAGGACGGACAACATTCACAAAGTTCCTTGGAGCTCACATAGTCAACAGCCCTGCCTTTAACACTTTCATTGCTACCATGGTGTGTGTCTGGGGCAGGAGAGTTGGGGGTTGCTGGTATTGTGTTCTTTCCACAGTGAGTTTGTGTCCTGACAATGGACTTTCAGCATTGGCATCAACTCACTCTCTCTTTAAAATTTTTGCAGATATTATGTATAATGGAGAAATGAATGAGAAGATTAAACTATTATACAGGCTTCATATCCCTCCAGGTAAGAAAGTCTAAGTAGCAAAATCAGACTGTGCTCTGCTTAAACACAGTATCAGCTTTGTGCTTGACTCTGAAGCTCTTCTCTTTTTAAAGTTCACTTATGCTCGAGGCAGCAGGTGTTTCTGGCTTGGGGTTTCAGGTCACAGGTTTGAAGTTCTGTGCTGCACAGCTCTGGCAGGACCTCCCAAACTGGAGTGTGCACCAGAATCGCCTGGAGGGCCTGTTAAACCAAGTTCCTGGGCCCCCGCCCTGGTTTCCAACACCCTGGGTCAGAGGACACCTTCAGAACCGCTGGCCTGTGGAATGTGTGTGAGAGCCAGACCCTCATTACCTTACTAGTTATTTTAGGCTACTGAATCTGAAGAACCATTTCATGTTTCTAGTGCATCAGACCATGTTTTCTACAAATTTCAGCACTAGTAACCAGGAAAAGGAAGCCATTTGGGTATGCCATTTGGGTATCTATGAGGTCAGACTTGAGGTTGACAGGAACAAGACCAAGGAAACCTAAAAGGTGTTCGTTGGATCTTAAAAAGTAATAGAGATGAATCAGAAATCCCAGAGGGCTCTGCCCCCCAGTGCTGTGGTTGTGGTTTTGGTGTTGGATGGTGCCTGGGGAGGCTGGTGGGCGCTGAGGGGGCTTCTAGGGCCATGATATCCTGGTGGCTTTTACAACGATTAATGCACATACACATTCCCCTTTATCCACTGGGCATATGTCCCAAGAACCACCCCCCTCCAACTCCCCATGGATGCCTGAAACTGTGGATAGTACCAAACCCTGTATACACTAGATTTTTTCAATCTGATCACCAAGGTGGCTAATGAGTGACTAACAGGCAGGTAGTGTAGACCTTGTGGAGATACTGGACAAAGGGAGGATTCACGTCTGGCCTGGGATGGAGTGGAACACCACAAGATTTCAAAATGTTACTCAGAGCAGCGTGCAGTTTAACACTTCGGATGAAGGGGACTACTGTACAAACATTGAAGATGCACCTGGACATTACTTGTGGGCTTTCTGGGTCTACTTCTGGATACAGCCATTACTGAACTGGCATCTGATACCTTAGGCACGCAGTCCCCAGTGAGCATTCTGTGCTGGCCACACAGTCCCTCCTTGACCTTCCCATTGACAGTGTGCACTATTATGACTTGAGTGCAAATTGTTTATTATTTATTTATTTTTGGTTTCCCTTTCTCTGTCAACTGATCATAAATGCAAATTGTTTAGCATCATTGAAGTTTTCTGCCCTTTATGCCAATATAAATTGAGTTTTATCTTTATTTTTCACAAATGTTTTTCTATTAACATAGAAGGCATGCATAATTGTTTATCTTCATCATATCGTCATCATCATCTTTCCATAGTTGTCATTATATCTGACATTCTTAAATAGAACATGATTGTTTTTATTTTACTCTATTATTTTATCTTGGTTTTAAAACAAACATTATTTTGGAATAATTTTAGATTTATAGAAAAGTTGCATAGATTAGTACAGATAGAATTTCACCGTGATATATTTTTAAATTTATAATTGGCTTTTGAATTATCATCTAAGATTGATGTTTGATTCTTCATCTAACTTTCTTTTTTTTTTTTTTTGAGACGGAGTCTTGCTGTGTCACCCGGGCTGGAATGCAGTGGCGCAATCTCAGCTCACTGCAAGCTCTGTCTCCTGGGTTCACGCCATTCTCCTGCCTCAGCCTCCCGAGTAGCTGGGACTACAGGTGCCCGTCACCACGCCCGGCTAATTTTTTGTATTTTTTTAGTAGAGACAGAGTTTCACCGTGTTAGCCAGGATGGTCTCAATCTCCTGACCTCGTGACCCACCTGCCTCAGCCTCCCAAAGTGCTGGGATTACAGGCGTGAGCCACTGCACCCGGCCTCTTCATCTAACTTTCTAATGAATTACTACTTGTTTCCAAATAAGTTTATTTCTAAAAGACATTTTAATTACATTGATTTATTAAAAGCATTTGTAGTCCTTCATGGTTTCAGAAAATCAATTGTTCATACCTTTTTGAACATATCTGATTGTGATATTCATACTGTGTGACTATGAATTTAAATCAAGTTCAGTGGAAATTAAGATATGATGTATTTTTTTTAGTGTATGTTTCGTATCTGAATTTTTGATGGTTAAAAAAGCCTTAAGAAAATGACAGAAAAGCTCAAGAGTGCGGACAACCTAAAATCTCTATTTTAAAACATCATTTTCCTGAGGCCATGCAGACTCACATCTAAGTTTTTTTCACTTAAATGGACTTAATTCTAACAAATACTTTCATAATGAAAAACTTTTTAAAGGTGGGACAGACATACTAGTTATGAAATGAAAGTTTACAATCACAGATCAGGAAGTATAATGAGATTACATCAAATGTGAATTTGTGTGCCTAAAGAATTCTCTTCACCTAAGTCTTATTATTTGCCTGTCGAAGAGGCAAGGATAGAAAACATCAGTACCTTGCTGAAACACCCACCCGTGTAGAACAGGCCTGGCCCTCTGCCAGGGTAACGTAGGAGACAGACGTCTTCTGTGAGCTTGGTTGTAAAGGCATCTGCTGCAGCTCAGGAAGCAATGAAGAGCTGAGGCCCAAAGCTGCATCCATTTCCAGGAGGGCTCACTTTATGGGCTCTTGGCGATTGTAACACTATTTAGCACAGAACTAGGAAAGAAATATTACAGATGATTTGGTACCATGTCAGGTGACACACAGATGAAGAGTATTCCAGAAGATTATAAAATCAAGAGTTTTCACTGCAGATTGATAAACCTGCAGATATTGGTCATTTTGCTTAGTTAATTATACTAATTGGACTTTCAGAGGAGAACTTCCTGGGAGAACTTTATTTTCCTTGGAAAGAAACATCATAACAAACTGCTGAGAAAGTTATGTTGAAAACGGACACACACAAATGAGACAATTTGGAGGTTTTTCTGTGAGTTTGTATACTGAGCAGGCCTATGAGGACCCCTCACATCATGAGTTCCTTCTGCAAACTCTGAGATTCAGGGAATATGCTATTTTATTCACAGATAGGCTCTCTGAAAGATTTGCCTGTCAGCCTGAATCCGCATTAAAGGATGTCCTTAAAATGTTGACTAATAAAATTGGAGCTGCTCCAGTCTTTGAGTTCAGCTTTCTGTGAAGGAATAGAAGTTTCCTTCTGAGGTCTTATACATAACCAAGTACATCTGCTGTCTAAAGGATGAGTTCTGTCAAGAAGTTGAGTTAAAAGGAGAAATCTTTTGAATAATTCCAATTTGCAGTTGGTTAAGGGTAATTATTGGCTTTAAAAAAAAAAGCACTTAAAACGTTGAAAACCTGAATGAACTTAATTGATAACTGAAAGAGCACATGACATTATATTAACACATACTGACAAAATATGAATTCAAAGCAAAAATTCAACTTCGAAAAAAAGGAGGTCACAAATGTTTCATTAGTGATGTTTAGTCAGTGTTATAATTTGAATTCTAAAACGTAATTATAGATTATAGTACAGCAATATCTGTGTATGAGTGAGGGAAAGCTTTGTTATTGTGAAATACTTTATATGAAAAAGTGTTGATTGGATTCAAAATCTAGTCCCATTAGCCAAAAAATTGTCAACATTACATTTGTCAGTGAAAAAGGGGTTGATATGTAGAATGAGCACGTGCTTGAAGTAGAATTCCGAGCATTGGAACCATTCAAATCCTCTATAATGACTTTTCACCAAGTAGAGAAAAAGTGCCATTTGCTTTCCCCTTCTTGTTCAGTTTTTCACTGATGGTGACAATCTGTTTTGAAGAGATCATTGTTGTGAAGACCTAATTGGGAATTGCATGTAGCTGCTTCACTGTTAGTATGAAAACTAATATTAAAAAGTCCTGAGCGTGCCAAGATTTTGGCAACATCTTATCCTTTTTGTCACTTGACCCTATCTTGCCTGTGATAAAGTGATGTACCATGGATATCTGTTAGAATGGATCTGCTTTCCAAACCTGTGTAGTACATTGGAAATACACAAGATCTTAGCACAGCATGGTCTGCTTTGCCACGGGTATCTGCAGATTAGATGGTAGGTACTGATAAATATATACCGTTGTGTGCCACATAGGGACGTTCTGGGCAAGGATAGACAGCATGTATGACGGTGGTCCCATAGGATTACGAGACTGAAAAATTCCTGTCTTAGCCATTGTAAACACCGTAGCAAAACACGTTACTCATATTTTTGTGATGATGCTGGTATAAACAACTCTATTGCCATTGTATAAAAGTCTGGCGTATAAAATTACATATAACACCTAATATTGGGTAATGATAATGTTATTGGTTTATGTAATTACTATACTGTTTATCATTATTTTAGCATGCATTTCTTCTACTTATTAAAAAAAAAAAGTAAACTGTAAAACAGCCTCAGGCAGGTCCTTCAGGAGCTATTCCAGAAGGCACTGTTATCACAGGAGAGGACAGCTCTGTGTATGTTATTGCCCATGAAGACCTTCAGTTGGGACAAGACGTGGACATGGAAGACACTGATATCGACGATCCTGACCCTGTGTAGACCTAGGCTAATGTGCGTGTTTGTCTTGGTTTTTAACAAAAAAGTTAAAAAGATTTTTTTGATAGAAAAAATTTTATAGAATAAGAATATAAAGAAAATATTTTTCACAGCTGTACAATGTGTTCGTGTTTTAAGGCAAGTGTTATTACAAAAGAGTCAAAAAGTTTATAAAGTAAAAAGTTATAGTAAGCTAAGGTTAATTTATTATTGAAGATCAAGAAGAATATTTAAAAAATGAACTCAGTACAGTCTAAGTGTTTATAAAGTCCATCACAGTGTGCAGTAACATCCTAGGCCTTCATATTCACTCACTACTCACTGATTTGCCCAGAACAGCTTCCAGCCCTGCAATCTCCATTCACAGTTAAGTTGGTCTATACAGGTATGCCATTTTTTTTCTTTTATACCATATTTTTATAGCACCTTTTCTACATTTAGATATGTTTAGATACACAGCTACCATTGTGTTCCAGCTGCCTACAGTATTCAGGACAGTAACATGCTGCACAGGTTTGTAGCCTAGGAACAATAGACTTTATAGGCGAGGTGTGTAATAGGCTACACCGTCTAGGTTTGTGTAAGTCCACTGTATGATATTTGCACAATGACAAAATCACCTAATGATGCATTTCTCAGAACGTATTCCTCTCATTAAGTGACACGTGACTCTATAAAATAATAGATTTCACAGAATATTTGCTGTGGAGAAAAGCCTTACAAACATTATGGAATGGGAGGTGTTTAAAATTAACATCAGTAGGACCAGAGAGAGAGAGCATGTGACTACTGGTTGCCTAAGAGAGAAGTTTGGCACTCAAGTTATACCCACTATCTTGATTCTTCACTTTTTGGTCAGGCTTTTCTTATGGCTATGCTAAGAAACAGTACTGAAGATAACTCTGTAAGCTCTTGCTTTTAAGAATGTGCCAATATGTCAGGGTATCTGCTGGAACCCAAGAAACTGAAGGATGCTTACACTGCTCTAAGGACCAAAATAATAATGTGAATGGCCCAAACGGCATAGGGGAAGAAGGCTCACCAGGTGAAATGGAGCAGATTGGCTAAATGATGAATCCAGCCAGGATTAAGAGCCTCCCTCAGAGAAAAAACAGTCATTCTACAGATTTAGCTAGAGGAGATAATGACTTCGAAAATGGATGATGTGTTGACGAAATTTACAAAGGTCAGCGTCTCACAGGGCACAAAAAATGGTAGTTTAGATTCCAGTTTAACATGCAGTCCTAATACCAGCTCCAGTTTAGCAGTTAAGCAGTCCTGGTATCAGCTACATCAGAAATGATAGCAGACGTGTTTGATTCGATGACGGGCAGTTTGGGCTAGATGAAAGATCTATTCTTCTGGCGTTGGATTGGGATCCTGAGTTAAAATGCCACGAAAGATTTTGAATGTAAACTTCCTTAAAAAAAAAAAAAAAAACCTTTGTGAAATTAAAAGACTGCCTCAGACCCTTTTCAACAAAAGAAAACTAAGTGGGCCGGGTGCGGTGGCTTCACGTTTGTAATCCCAGCACTTTGGGAGGCCGAGGCGGGCGGATCACGAGGAGATCGAGACCATGGTGAAACCCCATCTCTACTAAAAATACAAAAAATTAGCCAGGCGTGGTGGCAGGCGCCTGTAGTCCCAGCTTCTTGGAGAGGCTGAGGCAGGAGAATGGCGTGAACCTGCAAGGCGGAGCTTGCAGTGAGCCGAGATTGCGCCACTGCACGCCAGCCTGGGCGACAGAGCGAGACTCCGTCTCAAAAAAAAAAAAAAAAAAAAAAAAGAAAACTAAGTGATAAAGATTCCTGGTATCCAAATCGTCAAGAAGCCACCACTAAGAAATTGGATGTATGATCCCTGCCTCCAGTAGCTGTTGCATCTCAAGTGATTTTTCTTACAGTAGATCCTTGAGAAACAAGTTAGATACCTTAGTTGATTTTCTTATCAATGACTTGGCTGTATTGGAATTTCTAATTAGTTCAAGTGCAAGGCCTCACTGCTATAATTTGATTGCTGTTTCCAACCACTGTGGAGGGATGAGAGGAAGGCCCTATACTGCTTTTGCAAAGTAAGCATGGTGGAGATGGGATTATTTTGATGATTACTGTAATGTCTCAACTGCATCTGAAGGCCAGATTGTGTTCAAAGCCATATGTGAATTCTACTAGAGAGAAGACGCTTACGGTGGAACTGGCTTGTCGCCTCCACAGGCATCCCATTTAGACAGTGAGGAAGATGGCAGTGGCAATGACAGTGATACAGAAAATGGAAACCATGTACAGCGTGTAATGAAGCTCCCTAAGGCCATAAAGGAGAGACCTTCCTGCTGGTGGTATCTGTTGGAGCAATGAAGTTACCTACTACCGTCAAACAGAAGTCTGAGATGGGGGTTTCAGATGACCAAATGTAAACCCTTTATCTGATTTTAACTTGTGTAGTACTTGAAGTGAGACAGAATGAACACTTCAATAGAAATTGTCTCTCAATCCATTTAGACTCTTGAATTACAGGCTACATATATATATAGGAATGTAAAAATAAGGTGATGTTTAAACAGCCCAAATATGTAAAAAGATTGAAAGGATTTTTAAAGACTGTATGTATTCTTAGTAGTTACTGTTTCCCATAATGCATAGTATCCTATCCTTCTGATCATAAATAGATCGTGGAATGAGTATTTTCAGTGAGTTCCATGTCCAGGTGATGTTCTCTGCATATGCTGTGATGGCAGAGGTTGGGAGGCTCTGCTCTGGGAGTTGTTTGGCCCCTCAGCTCCTTGTCACTGTTAATACTTTACCTGCCTCCTTTCTGGACACTTGCCCACCCCCTGGATTAATTGCTGCCTTTCTATGGCTCCCATCATATTTTGTTGGTGACTTGTATACACGTTTCTACTTTGTGGTACGCCAAGCTCTTTGGCATCCCAGCACTATTCTGGGAAATCCGTTTCCATCCTGACTGCCCCAGGTACCATTCACGGTTTGCAATTTTCCTCCTGTTCAGTTTGAGTGGATTCTTACATGTGCCACTGCACAGAATTTGTTTTGGGGAAAATTGGAAAAAGTAAGGGTAGCTTTCCAAAGCTTTGCTGCCATCTTGTGGAAGCTTGTTGAATCACAGCTGAATTTTGCCTTTGATTTATTTTCAGTGAAATGGTTTACAAATAAGTTCCAAACTTTTTAAAATATGGGGAACCTTCCCTGTCATCCCCCTGATAATTGTTATTTTGTAGCAGCTTTATTGAGATATATTTCACGCACCATGCAAGTCACCCGTTTAAAGTGTACAATTAGATGGGGTTTTTTTGTATATTCAGAGTTGTGCAGCGATCACCACAATCAATTTTAGACCATTTCATCACCCTGAAAATAAACGTCATATCTTTAGCTCTCACTCCCAGTGTATCCATTTTCCCCAGTAGGCAGCTTTCTGTTTCTGTATATTTGTCTGTCCTGGACATTTGATATAAATGGAGTTGCTGTATCATGTTGGACTTCTCTCACCTAGCATGATGTTTTCAAGACACATCCATGCTGTAGCATGAGCCAGTGCTTCATTCCTTTTAATGGTCAAATATTCCATTGCATGGGTATGCCATGATTTGTTTATTCAGCAATTTATTCAACATTTGGGTTTTTTTTTGGCTGCTATGAACAATACTACTATGAACAATCTGTGTACAAGTTTGCATGTGAACACTTTCAGTTCTCTTGGGTGTGTATGTAGAAGTAAGATTTCTGAGCCAAATGGTAACTTTAACTTTTTAAAAAACTGCCAGACTGTTTTCTAAAGTGGCTGAGCCAGTTTATATTCCCATTGTCAATATGTGAGGATTCTGAGTGTTTTATTTTTAACATCCTTAAGAACACTCATACTAAGATGCTGCTTTGAATTCACTAAAGCTTTTCTTCAACTTTTAAAAGAAATTGTATAAGTACAGCAGTATGTGCTCATTATAGAGAAATACTATCCTGATAAGTTTAAAATCATTACCAATTATTTCACCACCCAGAGATTTAGTGTATTTATTTCTAGAGTACTTTATATGTGCATGGATATATTTTAGTTTTACAAAATGGGATTTCACTACATACATTTTTTCCAAATCAGTATTAGCAGTGTCCTTCTATGAATGTGTATGTTGTTAATTACAACAGTCTCCACATACCTCTGGGAAAAGGCACACTTGGTGGGGGGACATTTTATTTTCTCTGGGTATCCAGACAGTGCTTGGTGTGCATTTGGGTTCATGGACCCTGCAGAAACTACAGTCCACAGGCTGGGAGCTGCTGGCTTAGCCTTTAGTTGCCTAGAAAGCTACATTACTGTCAGTTTTGGTAAGGCAGAAAATTTGTTTAATTTAAACCTCTCATCTTTTTTTAAGCACTCACTGAAAATGACCGAGACAGCCAGTCGCCATTGAAGAATCCTCTGTTGTCAACGTCGAGACCCCTGGTTTTTGGGAAACCCAGTGGCACGTATCTCTTTTCGTTGTTGCTTTCCCCTGGGCATACCACTGCAGTGGCGGGAGGCACCGGGGTTGCCCTCACCCCTCTTCTTGTAGCAGCCTTGTCTTTTCCCTTCGTCCAATGAATTATCACCAAAACTCATTGCCTTTAGAGGCCAGAAGTGCTCTGAGTGGGGGTGTTGCTGGGTGGCTGCCCCTTGCCCCCACCACCAAGTTCCTTCCTCCTGTTTGCTGTTTCACGGGTCCTCTTAGAGCAGCAGTCCCCCAGTTACCACCCACTGGCTCTCCAGGGGAATCTCTTGCTTTTCAGTTTCGTATGGAATTTGCTTAGTGGAATTCCTCACCCCCTTGCTCCTCTCTCCCACATAGTTTCCTTTTTGCTTTTACTGAATTTATTTAAATTAAACTACATATTGTTTTCCTTTGTTTCAAGGTGATGCAGTTGATTATCAGAAACAGCTGAAGCAGATGATTAAGGATTTAGCCAAAGAAAAAGATAAAACTCAGAAAGAATTGCCCAAAATGAGCCAGGTATGGACTTTATTCAGTGAAGAGAATTAACTTTTTTTTTTTTTTTTGAGATGGAGTCTCGCTCTGTTGCCCAGGCTGGAGTGCAGTGGTGCGATCTCAGCCCACTGCAACTTCCGCCTCCCGGGTTCAAGCAATTCTCCTGCCTCAGCCTCCCGAGTAGCTGGGATTACAGGCGTGTGCCACCACGTCTGGCTCATTTTTGTATTTTTAGTAGAGGCAGGGTTTCACCATGTTGGTCAGGCTGGTCTTGAACTCCTGACATTGTGATCTGCCCACCTCAGCCTCCAAAGTGCTGGGATTACAGGTGTGAGCCACCGCACCTGACCAAGAATTAACTGTGTTTTCAAATGATTAATCTGAGAATCAAGCTTGGGCCCCTTTACCTGCAAAGTCCAGGTAGCAGAACATCATGGTGATTAAATGGGAAATATTAAATTGTGATCAACTGAAGATACTCCAGATACTCAAATCGCTTCAAAACAGGAGGTTGCCACACACTTCAAATCTTTGAGGAGTTTTTTTATAAAATTCATTTATCCAGGTTGTGATACAGATTTATTCCTCTGGGAGGTAGAAGTATTTGGGGCCACTGTGGATACAGCATTCTTCCCTTCAAAAATACTGTGCTTCCTCCATTTCCTGGGAAATCACTGGCTGCATGATACACAGTACTGATAGGAGTCTTTAAAACTTTTGAGCATCTTCCAGAAAAGGGTTGTGCCATATTCAGGTTCCATATGGTTTGTTTCAATTTGAAAATGGTTCCTCCCAATGTTTAGGAAATGTAGGCTTAAAGTTAAAAATGCTCCTTTTTGGCCGGGCGCAGTGGCTCACGTCTGTAATCCCAGCACTTTGGGAGGCTGAGGCGGGCGGATTGCGAGGTCAGGAGATTGAGACCATCCTGGCTAACACGGTGAAACCCCGTCTCTACTAAAAATACAAAAAAAATTAGCCGGGCCTGGTGGCGGGTGCCTGTAGTCCCAGCTACTCGGGAGGCTGAGGCAGGAGAAAGGCGTGAACCCGGGAGGCAGAGCTTTCAGTGAGCCGAGATCACGCCACTGCACTCCAGCCTGGGCGACAGAGCGAGGACTCCATCTAAAAAAAAAAAAAAAATGCTTATTTTTGATAGGACTTAAGTCATTTTGGTGCTGTGGACTACGACCCTTCAAGAGTAGAATTTAGCATGCAGTTTCTCAGTCTTTTTTTTCTTTTGACCACAAAACATCTTGTGGGATTAGTGTTTCATAGCATGTTTGAGAAATGCTGCTTGTCTACTCTGCTGGGAATTGCTCAGATGTTCATTCTACTCTTTGGATATATGATCAAAATGAGTTAAACTTCATCACTCAGAGCTATCAGTATTAACATTCTGATACACATACTTTTTTTTTGCTATAGATGTTTCAAACAAAATGGGCCATGTTAATACTCAGGTTTCCTTTCTTTCAAAATAACCATGGACCTTTCCCCCAAATAAATATTTGTTATATTAGTACCCAAGCATTTTTCTTTTTTTTTTTTTTTTTGAGACAGAGTCTCACTCTGGCGCCCAGGCTGGAGTGCAGTGGCACGATCTCAGCTCACTGCAAGCTCCGCCTCCCAAGTTCATGCCATTCTGCTGCCTCAGCTTCCCGAGTAGCTGGGACTACAGGCGCCCACCACCAAGCCCGGCTAATTTTTTTGTATTTGTAATAGAGATGGGGTTTCACCGTGTTAGCCAGGATGGTCTCGATCTCCTGACCTCGTGATCCGCCCGCCTCAGCCTCCCAAAGCGCTGGGATTACAGGCATGAGCCACCACACCTGGCCATATCCAACCATTTTTCTATTCTTGGAGTAATTGTGTAGCTAGATTCCACCTGAAGCACCTGTCCTCACATTACATATTCTCAATTTCAGCAGCGGTGTCTCAGATTACACTGAGAAAACAGGCATCACTCTTCCATTTCATTTTACATTTAGGTCCTAACTTTATAGCGTTTCAGCTGTTTCCAGCATTTTCCTATTATAAACTCTACCTTAAAGATCCCTACAGATAAATCTGTACATTGCTGTGGTTTCTTTTTTTTTATTTTTTTTTATTTTTTTGAGACGAAGTTTCACTCTTGTTGCCCAGGCTGGAGTGCAATGATGCGATCTCGGCTCACCACAACCTCTGCCTCCTGGGTTTAAGCGATTCTCCTGCCTCAGCCTTCCAAGTAGCTGGGATTACAGGCATGTGCCACCACACCCGGCTAATTTTGTATTTTTAGTAGAGATGGTGTTTCACCATGTTGGTTGGGCTGGTCTCTGACTCCCAACCTCAGGTGATCCGCCTGCCTCAGCCTCCCACAGTGCTGGGATTACAGGCGTGAGCCACTGTGCCCAGCCTGCTGTGGTTTCTTGAATTGCTTTGTTAAAGGGTGTGCACATCCTCTAGGAAGGTCTACCCATTTCCAAGTCTGTGCTGAAATTCCCAGGAATCACCACTGTTAATAGTTTTTAGAGTGGAAAGGCAGACTACCTTTTCCTATATTCTGTCTTCAAAAGTACTGTGTTGTTCTCTCAAAGGTCACAGGCATAATGTTAAAAAAAAAAAAAAAAAAAAAAGAAAAAAATGACACTTCCACCCTGGTTCTGCTGCTACATGACTTATTTCAATTTCAGAGAGAATTTATCCAGTTCTGTAAAACTCTGTACAGTATGTTCCATGAAGATCCGGAAGAAAATGATTTGTACCAAGCCATAGCCACAGTCACCACACTGCTGCTGCAGATCGGGGAGGTGGGGCAGCGAAGTAGCAGCTCTGAAAGCTGCTCCCAGGAGTGTGGGGAGGAGCTGCCGGCCTCAGCTCCTTCTCCTGAGGACTCAGTTTTTGCAGACACTGGGAAGACGCCCCAGGACTCCCAGGCATTTCCAGAGGAGGCCGAAGGGGACTGGACTGTCTCCCTTGAACATATTTTAGCTTCACTTCTGACTGAACAGTCATTAGTAAACTTTTTTGAAAAGCCACTGGACATGAAATCCAAACTTGAAAATGCCAAGATCAATCAGTACAATCTCAAAACTTTTGAAATGAGCCACCAATCACAGTCTGAACTTAAGCTGAGTAACTTGTAGCAAGATCGCAGCTGCTATGCACACTGGAGTCCGCCATACCAAAGCACGAACCAGATTGTTTCTTGGGGTCAGCCCTAAACCGAGATTTCAGTCTGCTTTACAAATGGGGCATCTGGATAAACAACCTGACAAAACTGTAGCCAGGGGAACCAACACAACCCTCAAGCATCTCTGTGTATTCTTTCTTTGAGAATTGTCAGTGCCCTCGCGTATCCATTGGTTCCCTTGATGCCAACCTACAATTTTTACCAGATTCGCTGAAATGGGCACTTCTGCTGTGATTTTGCTCTCAGATGAACAGTGTGTTATACTAACCAAGAAGCAAGAAAAGCCCCATGCTTTCATTTTTCACTTGGAATGACAATGGGAGAGGTCAGGAATCAAGTTCACTTTCAAGATCTAAGGGAGTCCACTATCTGTGCAATTGTATTTGGCTTTTTTTTTGCACTGTTTCAATGCTGGTAATTGAAACCATTTTAATATATTTGGTTTTATTCACTTTATATGTCCTTCCAAAAATGTTGTGTACAAACCATGCTTTCAATGTTGGCCTCCAAGTTTTTTAATAATAAGAAACTTTTTGTATTTACTTGGTCCTTTTCTTTTACCTTATAGTTAAATGTCTTAAGCTGTAGACTGTGGCAGTGAATGGGTAAGCTGGAGACACTGCTGCTGCCCATCCATGGTTTCTGGGTGGTGCAACACTAGGTACTTAGCCCCGCCTTAGGTGTGCCCTATGGCCTCAGAGACCTCTTTATGGCAGCATTTAACATACAGCTTGTAAATAATGCTGGTGAAACAATCCCAGCAACACTGCTTTAGGACTGAACTATTAATACAAATTTTTGTTTTTGTTATTGATACCTTAAGGAACTTCGCTTCTGAACCTTGGCTCCAGGTACCACGGGGCCATTACAAATGAGTTAAAATATGAATCTGGTTATCTCACCAAAAACCAATTATTTTAGAAGACAACTATACTCAATATAGATGTAGGCAGTTAAAAGACCTACTGGCATATTAATTTCATTAAATTTTAGATGCTGTAGATAGATGATAGTACATCATTTTAAAGTTGGCAACTGGATTCTATATCCTGGTTTCTGGAAGAATGCTTATCTTAGAATTAACAAAACACACAAGTAGGATCATTAACAATATGCCTTCAGTATCCCAATTACCCAAAACAGTGGTTCTAAAATTAGGGTGCAGTTTGAAATCACCTTTAAAAACCTGTCTAGACCCTGTCCACAAATTCAACCCCAGGGGATGGGGAGAAGGCAGCACAGGCCATCAATTTGAGAAAAGCTCTTCAAATGATACCATAAGTAGGATATACAAGTATATTATGTTGCAACTAAAAAGAACCAAAACATGAAGGCAATTTTATAACTTTATTTGATGTATCTGACGATCAGCGATTAGTTCTCATCCACATTGACTGTCTGTAAATCTGTAAAAGAAATGACAGTCAATTTCCACACCCACATCACCTTTCTTATTTCAACTCTAAAAACCTTTTGTAGATGGGTCTGGGCATGTAACATTCTATTTTCCACAACCTTTTTACATCCCAGATATGGACCAGTTTTACATTCGTTAGCATCTTCCCACACCAACACACAATTTAAAAAGGGTACAATGATGTGTGTCACCCCTAGCTTAACAGATGAACTCACATTTTAACAGAGGTAAGGACATTATTCTAATGAATTTAAATGGCTTTATGGGATGGAGAACTTACTTTTGAAAGTGGTGACAGGTACATAGGTAACCAAAGTATATAGCTTATTTGGTGAATCTTCATCCTCATTACGTTTTCTGGACAGCCGCACACGGATTCGGTATGGGACATTCCTAATAAAAACATAATTGTGTTGCTAAAGTCAATGCCTCCTTTCAACCAAGCAGCCACTAGCTATATTCACATATCTCATATCCCTGCTTCTAATGCTGTCCTTTGCTCTACTCTGACCAACCTAGAACTTATCAGTTCCCTGGAAAATGAAACATAACCCCCGGGTGAACATTAAATGCACAGGAGGAATGCCTGTTTGAAGATATGTTAAGGTAGCCACCACTGATATCCAACCAGTTAATCCTAACCAGATATCTGGGTCCAAATGTGTTAGTCTTTTATCTATCACCAGAAACTTGTTATGTGATTTTTCTGTTACATTAAAATGTGAAGAAACGACCGGGAGTGGTGGTTCACCCCTGTAACCCCAGCACTTTGGGAGGCTGAGGTGGGCGCATCATCTGAGGTCAAGAGTTCGAGACCACCCTGGCCAACATGGTAAAACCCCATCTCTACTAAAAATACAAAAAGTAAGAGCCAGGCGTGGTGGCGGCTGCCTATAATCCCGGCTACTTGGGAGGCTGAGGCAGGAAAATAGCTTGAACCCGGGAGGTGGAGGTTGCAGTGAGCCACAAGACTACGCCATTGCACTCCAGCCTGGGCAACATTAACTCCATCTCAAAACAAAAAACACTGTTAAAAACTCTGCCACAGGCACATACTCTGTTTCTCTATCTTCCACATGCAATCCCCTTGTCCTGTCTTACCCTCTCTATACCATCACAGCTGATTGTCTTTCCTCTATCGATCTTAGGATGTGCCGGGTATTGTTCTAGGCCCCGGATTCCTATAAACTCAGGACTTCTCTTGGCTCCTGTAATCCCATTCCTCTTACCCCAAGGAAGGCATCGGAGAATACCTCTCCTGCTGCACCCTTAAATGTCCACCCACAGAAGAGCTAGGTCTCAGGTCCCTGCCTTGTTCATCTCACTTAATCCTAAGGTTTAAATACCGCACAGATGCAGACAGTCCTCCCCCAACCCGTTTCCAGAAACAACTAGTCCACACTGTCATCATTCCTCTAGCTGCCCCTCACTCCACTTCTCTTCTGGCACCTCATGACGTCCTTTACAGCACAAGCCTCCCCTGCTTTCTGGTTCCACTTTAGAGCAGGGTCCCCCAACATCAGCACTAACATCTGGGCTAGGCAATTCTTTGTTGAGGGAGCAGCCCCATGAATTGTAGGGTGTTTAGTAGTCCCTGGCCCACAGTATTCCTCAGTAGTGACAACACACTGCCCCCCGACTCCCCACAACCCCAGGAAGGACAGGAAAAACTGCCCCAGGCCAAGAACCAGTTCTCTCATGGTGGACTTGCCATGCTGTCTAGAGCTACCCTACACAGTCAGCCCTCACCCCTCCCTCCTCCTGCACTGGGCTCGCAGTCATTTATTCCACCCTACCTGCGCTCACCACCCTGCTCCCAGATCCTGCCAATCTTCCTCTCTGTGCAATGCTCTTTCCCACCCTACACTGCTGGCTCCTTCACTTGGGTCTCAGTTCGTAACACACTAAATTAAGGGGCTTCCCTGCAGATACTACCCACCCTAAGTTATGGTCACAGTAGTTTTTTTTATACTTCCACATGCATTAACCAAATTACTGAACTGATATGGGCTCTTGCAAGGTAAGTGAAGCTGGTGTCATTGCAAAAGTTCACCTTCGAATACAGATAACTTTAGCACCTTATTCCTTTGGCCCAGACAGCTTTGTTGAGCCTGGTGTCGATGCGCACATCTGGAGTTCCCATCTCCTTCATGGCAAATTTCCGAATCTCTTTGAGTGCCCGAGGGGCACGCTTCTTGAAGCCCCTACGATTCAAACATAAGTGAACAAATTAAAGGAGCACAAAATTAAATTAGGTACATGTAAGAAATCCTCAATGTCATCGATAGGCTCCTGGAAACTGACTTTAAGCAATGTTCTATATAACAAAAACCAAGTTTTTATAGCATACAGTAGGCCTGTGTGCTTAAAGCTCAGTGAAGACTTACTGTAGATGGTATGTCCTCCTAAAACCAGCCTAAACCAAACCTTACACTAGGCAGTAACAATCCTTTTTTCCCACCAGTGTGCAATGCCCAGCAAATAGCATAATACCTTGGACAAGAAGATGCATAATCCACTTTCTGAAGTCCTCAATCAAAATATTAAATTTGATTAAATGTCATGTCTTAAGACAGGACATGTTTTTGGAACAGATCATTCAATGCTATTGACTTCCTCTATGCTTAAAGAGCAGGGGCCTGAAATGTGCAGGCAGGTTGCTTCTTAAGTATGATGAGGGCAATAGTTAACTCTATGAACCCATCGAGCAAGCTCACTTCACTTAAATACTTAAACATCCAGAAATAAAGGGTACTAGAAATAACAGCAGCTGGCAATCCCTTGTTCTTCACACAGCTTATATAAGCACCTATTGAGTACATCAGATGGTATCTAGTACTACAGAGAAAGACAAACCAGGGAAAATAAAAGAGAAAGCATTAGGGAAGGGGACTGCAAGTTTCTATAAGACGGCCAAGGTGGGCCAGGTGTGGTGGCGGGCTCCTGTAATCCCAATTACTGGGGAGGATAAGACACAGAGGTGGAGGTTGCAGATCGCACCACTGCACTTGAGACTGGGGACAGAGCAAGACTCCGTCTCAAAACAAACAAAACAGATGGCCAGGGTGATACTGGACTCAAGGTCTGAAGGCAACGAAGCATTTATTTGTGAAAAAAACATTCAGGCATAGGGAAAGAAAAAGAGTAAAAATTCAACAAAGCAGCTACTTTGAAACAGAAGCATGCCCGGTATGATTAAGCGGGTCAGTCAATGTGGGATCATGGCAAGAACTCTTGATTTCTAACCTAAGATAGAAGGCCAATGGAGGATCCGAGAATAGACCACGCATGTTTGGGTAGGGAAGTTAACAGGAGCAGGGAGCTGCTACTGTCAGCATTCAGCTAAGCAAGAATGGGGGCGGTCAGAAAGACCAATGCAGCTGGTCAGACTGTGAATGTATTCGGAGGATAGAGCCCACAGGATTTGTTAAATTGCCAATGAATGAAACCGGGAAGGCCACAAGAGGAAAAGATTGGGATGGAGATGATTCGGCACATCTCTCAGTGACAACCAGACGCTTGAGTTCGAGACCCAGGGCGGCTACAGGGATACTCACACTCCATGGATGCGCTTGTGAATGTTGATGGTGTATTCTCGGGTTACCACTTCGTTGATGGCAGAACGGCCCTTTTTCTTCTCGCCACCCTTCTTTGCGGGAGCCATCTAAATGCAGGCGACAAGAAGGCTCAGAGCAGAGTTTAACAAGCTCAAGCGAAGTCCTCCCTCCCAGCCTCACGCTGTCACTCTCGGGGCGCTTCCAGGTGCTGAGAGTCTGGCCAGGCTAAGTCGGTCACCCAGTGGCCCATGCACCCGCGCCCCTCAGATGCCTCCGACCCGGAAACCCCTGCCGCTCCGGCTCCCCTAAACCTGGTCACTTTCCTCCTCAGGCTTCGAGAGCCTTTAAACGCAGGGTGTATTCCCATCTCCCCACAACCGGAGCCCCGGGCTGGCTCAGGAGAGATTTTGCGGACCCAGTTAGCACAATCCCCCAAGGAGGATGGGGCTGGATTCCAGGAGCCCAGACTCCGCCACCCATACTCACTCTACCGGGTCCAAGTTGGAAAGGAAGAGCGCGAAGGATTGTGGGAGAAGGAAAGCCGCAGTTGCAAGTACAACTTCCGGGTCGCCAGGCAAGGGGGTGTGGCTAGGGAAGGGGAGAGACGATGCTGTGACGTAAGCGGCGCGCGCCGAAGTGGGGCCGGCTAGCGGGCGTCGTGGCGGCGCCGCGCTTTTGGGCCGCGAGCTTGAGGTGTCGCTTCTCGACGTATTCCGTCTGGCTCCGCGAAGGAACTTGCGTCCCTTCTCTAAGTCTTCGGATAAAACCAAGACCCAGGCCAACAGATGTATGGGGGCAGGGCCAGGGAGACAGACTTTCGTTTGTTTTTCCCATTCATTCATGCATCCGACCAACACTGACTGAGCCTGCGTCGGGCGCGGTGCCTGGCTGGCGGTCCCAGGGTCACTAAGACGCAACCCGGCGCTGGAGGTGCTTGCGTCGAGCAGGGCCAGCCCAGGATTGCCAGTCGTTGCTGGCCTGGGCGGTGGAGCCACAGGCCTGTCGCGTCGTCCCGGTGCGTGGGTGGCCGAGTGGGTTGGATATGACCCGAGAGATGACAGATGTGAGATGACACGACAGGGAGATCTGAGGAGGTCCCCAGAGAACTGGGAACTGCGTGTCACCAGTCTAGAGATTCGGAGACAGTCAGTTGGATCTATGGACTCATGTCTTCCTTTTTTCTTGTCGAACTCCCTTCTTTCACAGGAGCACACCATTTTTAGTGGTTTCTTAAGATGAGTACACGAGCCCTCAAATATCTGAGTATTTATTCAACCCTCAAATTTAAATTCTGGCTTGGTATGGAATTCTAGATTGAAAAGAATTTCTCCCCAGCATTTTGGAGGCAGGCTTCATTGTCTTCAATTTTTCAGTGTGGTTGAGAAGTGATGTGTCATTTTGTTCTCTCTGAAAGATTTTAGGATCTTCTCTTTAAAGTTTTGAAATTTCATGATGATGGTACCTTGAATTTAAGGAAATTTCCCAGAACGAAAGAGCTTGATGTTCCAAGTTGAAAGGGCCCACTTAATGCCTGGCACTTTGGTGAATGGGAAAATGCCCGGACCAAGTCACCCCTAACCTACTAACAGGGTTTTCAGCAATGGACATGTTTCAAGACCTCGCAGACTACTGGAGGTAGGCAATTTCAGGCCTGGAACAGGGACTCTGATCTCATGAGGAACCGTTGCATCCTGTATCAGGGTAGATGTTGCACTTATAGGTATCCCAGCAGTCCTCAAAGGCAAGAGATGGTGGTGGACAAGCAAGCCTCCCCCTATGTCTCTTATCAGACTCCAAAGGCCTTTCCGGAAATCTCCAGTAGTTTTCTGCCTGTCATTGGCTAGAACTAGGGACTCCATTTCAGTTAGGCTGGGAGAGCACATGCCTGCCAAAAGCAAATGGGATTGTCATGATTACCTTGGCCTAATGATGGGTTGTGTATTTTGTGGCCTGGGCTAAATGCATTGCTGTTGTTGTTGTTGTTGTTTTGGTTTTTTTTTTTTTTTTTGAGACGGAGTCTTGCTCTGTCGCCCAGGCTGGAGTGCAGTGGCGTGATCTCGGCTCACTGCAAGCTCTGCCTGCCGAGTTCACGCCATTCTTCTGCCTCAGCCTCCTGAGTAGCTGGGACTACAGGCACCCGCCACCACACCCGGCTAATTTTTTGTATTTTTAGTAGAGACAGGGTTTCACCTTGTTAGCCAGGATGGTCTTGATCTCCTGACCTCGTGATCCGCCCGCCTCGGCCTCCCAAAGTGCTAGGATTACAGGCTAGACACATTGCTTTTAATGCACAGAAGTGGGGTTCTGTTAACAAGAAGAGGGGCTGGCACAGTTTGTTTCAACGAAATGATGCTTGCTCTCATCTCCTTTCCGCCTCCTCTTCCTCTTGCTCAGGCACCCTAAAACCTGCCTCAGGCCTTTCATACCCCATGGCCCTTTTGGGATCATTGTTCTGATCCATACTCCCTGCAATCACTCTCTGAAGATGGGATCTTGCCCCTTCTATCTGGCTCCCAGCACCTAGAGAGGGATTAAGGGACAGCTTTCTAGGGTACCATCCATTAGAGGTAATAAAAGTGACTCCCTGCAATCACTCTCTGAAGATGGGATCTTGCCCCTTCTATCTGGCTCCCAGCACCTAGAGAGGGATTAAGGGACAGCTTTCTAGGGTACCATCCATTAGAGGTAATAAAAGTGTTACTGTAATAACAGAAGTCTGGTGCCAGCTGACTCAAGTTTCCGTATAACTGACGAAATGTGAGTAGATCCTACCACTTGTTGAAATAAATAGACCCCTCCAGTGGGAATCTACAAAACATCCCCCTAAGATGTCAACTCTCCTGTCTTACATAAAGGTTGAACAGACATATAATAAAGACTGGTAGGTTTGAGGACTGAAAATCATTTGCCTGCCTGGGGCTCTGCAGACTCTTCCAGCTTCTCTTTCCCTCCCAAGCCCCCGGGACCAGGCCAGTGACTACTGGGCCTGGAAGAGACCAGAACCATATAATGAGAACTTTGTAACTCTCTGGTGTTTGTTAGCTGGGCTAATTACTCACGTCTTTTTACTTTTACTGATGAGCAGAGAATCCTTAAAATGAAACAAGATCTGAATGTTTCCCTGTGGGGGCAGCAAGAAAGTAGACAGGTTGCATTCCAGCTTTAGGGGCGACAAACCTAAGGGGCTAAGGGAGTCCTCCTTGGCAGTTTCATGCTGGACTGAGCTCCAGGAAGGTCCAATGGGACTTCCCAAGAAGCGCCACCAAAGATGGGATTTAAAAGGAAAGAGGCGTGGTGGTGAAGCGGTGCTAAAGAGGTAGTGTGGGTAGACGGGGCCTGGGAGGTCAATGTGGAGGCTGTTTCTGTGACCCAGCCTAAATGGGGCCCAAATGAGGCAGCAACTAATGTGACAGAAAGGAGAGGAACGGCACAAGAAGTATTTGAAATTAAAATCAACAGTTCATAACTGACTTCAGATGGAATGTCAATTTAGGAGAAAGTGCTGAACAAAATCACATTAGAAAAATAGACTACAGTATAATATATATTACATTGCAGAAATCAATGTGATTTCATGACTGGAAATGTTTTCAGCTCCATCACAACAGGATGACCCAATAACAGCAACAGAGGCAGCGCTTGACCCAATACCAGCTCTTAGTCTTACTCTAGGCGTCCAGATTTTAATTTCTACTTTTTTTTTTTTTTTTTTTTTTTTAACTAAAAGGAATCAGGACTCCTTGGAGGGTAGTTGCCTGCATGCTTTGAGATAGGAAAAATAAAATAAATAAATAAATCAGTATGGGCCTTGATTGTGTTGTTCCCAGAAGGAAATCTGGAGTCTGATTTCTGATGGGCAATGCTAAAAAGAGAAAAGAGCCAAACACAGGAGCTGGCTCTCACTGGCCAGGTTGTACCAATTTGAGCATGAAATAAATAACAATGGTCAATTAGAAAAGTTGAGTTCATAAAAGGCCATGAGTTCCTGACTTCATCCTTAAATTAAAACATGAAATATAAAAAAGATAATTGTAATTTAAAAAGGAATCAATATCATAGATGTGCCTAAGTGTGGTTAGGCAAAAATCCTATAAGAGTTGTTTTCTTTTTTGTGTTTCCAGTGAGCTTTTTTCTCCAGAAAAATAAAGCTGTTTGTATGCATAGTGTGAAATTAATGCATGTCTGCCCAAAAAGCTGCTAACAGGTATCTCTAGAGGATCCAAATTATTTATTTATCTGGGACATTAATGGCAGACTTGGAGACCTTCAGGCTCTGCCTACACGAAGTAAAGAGAGAAACCAAAGCAGTCTTGTACCAAAACAAATTTTACCAGATAATTTAGACAAGAGTGTAAAATGTCATGGCTTAGAACAGTTGGCTGGTTCCCCATGTTGCATGCACAAACAACATTTTAAAATTAATGTAATGAATTTTAGTTGAATTAGAGACAGTAAACTGAGTTAGTTGAAAAGATCATAAACTTAGTGTACTTGAGTTCACGTTTCAGTCATTTCACATGAGCCAAGCCTTTATAGTTTTACAAATAGAAAGGTCATGGTTTTTCTGGAAATAGGACAGGGTTGCAAAATAGCCTTTTAATGAGCAAACTTTAATGAATAGCAGTTTAGGGATTAAACTTCCCATGATGCATGTGGGTTTAAAGAAATATTACACAATGAGTTTTCCGAGTTTATCCAAATTCTGAACAAGTGTAAGATTTAAGCAAAGCTAAATCAAATTAGTAGCAAGGCACACTCTGCCCTTTTTTAATGACTTCCAGCTAGAAAATCCTAGGACGATAAATATGCTGTCCATTAAAAATCTTGTTCTGCTTAAAAAAAATGCTGACAGCAAATTAAATTACAGTTCTATTACAGGCAAATCAGATCTAGAAAACTTTGAATTTATAAAACATTTAAAAATAGTTAATCCAGTTTCACACAGCATTTTTAAGAAGGGGGTTCATTTCTGGTTCCTTTAAAGTGTAAGTGTTCCAGTACGTGCAAAATATTTTCACTTACCTTTTTCTCAGGAATAGAATAATTGTGTAATAAAACTTTTTGGATGTATTTATACGGCACCCTCTCATGCCATCCAAAACTGATCCTAGTCATAGACCTGGGAAGAGCCATCCCCATTCTACATGGGAGGAGTAGGAGCAGAGAGCCATAACAATGCAGCAGGGAAAGGAACTTTGCTCTCTTGGGCCAATGCTTTTGGAAAGGGCATTGCCATCGCAGTGGTTCTCAACCACAGTACTCCAGGGTACCCTCCTTCAGCCCCATGAAGCCTCATGATGGGGTGGCTGTCTGTAGTTGGCAGAAATCTTCTAGATGCTGCAGCTATGCCCCCACCAAGATGGCATATGTGCACACATCCTATATGGAGACACACATACGCTGCCCACATCACTGATATCTAAGTGTTGGTGGCGAAACCCCATGCAGTTCCAGCCTGAGTGAGTTTAATGATGGGCTATAAATGCTTTGGTGGAGAATGTTTTGGTCACCTCCATGGATTTTGCCTGTGTCAAGATTGAGATGTTGGCCGGGCGTGGTGGCTCACACCTGTAATCCTAGCACTTTGGTAGGCCGAGGTGGGCTGATCACTTGACGTCAGGAGTTTGAGACCACCCTGGCCAATAGGGCAAAACCCCGTCTCTACTAAAAACACAAAAATTAGTGGGGTATGGTGGTGGGTGCCTGTAATCCCAGTTACTCGGGAGGCTGAAGCAGGAGAATCACTTGAACCAGGAGGCAGAGGTTACATTGAGCCGAGATTGTGCCACTGCGCTCCAGGCTGGGCAAGAGAGAGAGAGACTCTGTCTCAAAAAAAAAAAAAAAAAAAAAAATTGAGATGTTTCCAGAAACTTTTTCTGTTTTGTTTTGCTGTCACTTCTTCAGTAAACCATTGTTTTTTGGACGCAAACTTTAATACAAAGATCAGAACCTGATAGGCCGATGCACATATTGCAGCTCAAAAAGCTGATGGCTTGCTTTCATCTTTTCTGTATCTTTGATTATCCTTGAAACATCTTGAAATTAGAAAAAAAGAATTACTGGTGAAAAGATGTATGCAGGGACGTATAACAAGGGACAGAGGAAATTGTACAAATTTGTTAATTTATTACAAAATTTTCACTCACAGAAAAACACAAGAAAACTTTTATACTTTTATATTTGGGAAAGGAACTGGTATCTCAGATACAAAATAATTTACACATAAGCCATACAATTTTATTTTATATAGAAATAGGTCATTATTACAACGGCTGTACAATTCACTACGCTTCATCTTATAATTACATAAAATCTTTTCTTTAGAAACATCTCAACATAACAAAACATACAAAAAAAGCAAAGTGCATTTTGAAAAGGAAAATCCAATTCTCAGTATTCTCATGAAGATATGTAGAAAGATGCAGCATTCTCACTCAAAGGGCCAGCACGCGGCAGGGTCTCCTTGGGGACTGCAGTCCCCCAGGCCTGTCGGGCTTGTGAAACCTCTCCCCTCACAGACTTGGAGTTCTCAGCAGAATTCTGGAATGTTGGCTGGCATGATTGTGCTTTGCTTTGAGTCCACCTTTGTAGTTGCAATCAATGAAGTAAATAGGAAATAGTCCAGTGTTTTATTTAGGGGCTAAAAAATCACCACCAGCATGGCATGGGGTGAAAGGCCTCATCCCATTAGGGTTTAGGCCAGAAAGTGTGAATCTGTAGCTTGGTTAATAACAACCAGCTTCTCTGATTGGTGGGCTGTTGTTACTGTGGTCTCTGAATGAAGCCATGAGACCTTATTATTTTTTTAAAAAAACAGAAAGTGCCTAAGTTATTTCCTCTGTGCAGCTGTGCAAATTAAAACAAAAACAACCATTTAAAAATAATGAAAAATAATCTCTTTATTCCCTCTCTCCAACAGATCTCTGACCCAGTCCTTCTCCAATAAAAAGGAAAGACCATCAAGAGCGTGAAGGCCAGCTAGCGCAGATGGGCGGGCCACAGGTGGCTAGAGCAACCGGTGTACTCTCGGGGGATGCAGCGAGATGCGCCATCTCTGACGGTAAACCGACCAACGATGCCTACACGGGGCACCTGGTTCCTGTCCAGTATGGCTATAGAGTGTGCCCAAGAACCTCGGAGGCAAGAGAAACGCGGTCAATATTCCTGATCATTTCCACTGCAGCAAGCGCTGCACTCCAGAGATGGTTACCATCCAGGAGTTCTGAAACGTATGCAGTGTGCACAAAAGCCAGGGGTTTAGTTCAGACTCCTCTCCCCATCTCCTGTGGCCACCCCCCTCATCCATTGGTTAAAGCTGATTGTGTCCCGACTTCAGTGCCGGGGCACTATCGGGGCGGCTGCTGGAGGCCTGACGACTCAGACAGACTGCTGACCCTTCGGGGAGGACGTAGGGGCTGGGGCTGTGCTGGGAGTGGTTGGGGGTAGCCCAGGGTCCCTGGCTGTTGTGAGTAGGTGGAGAGAAGTAGCGAGTCCTGCTGCTCACTGTGCAAAGAGGTTGGTGCCTGTACCTAGAAAAAAAAAGAACAAAGGGCTTCAGCAGTGGTTCTGATGTCCGCTCCTCAACTGTCTTACAGGGCAGTGCGGGGCATGCTGAAGGCTGAGTTAGACTACAGGGCTGTCTTTCTTGGGGAGTCATGTGGGGAGAGGTGGCTCTGGCAAGACCTGGGGGTGTGGTGGGGATGGGGACTAAAGGAACCTTAGGGTGAATTCTGAAGCTAAGTTCTCTGCCAATAGTGGGGGCACCTTCTGGCCCAATCGGCCTAGGCCTGTGGCTATATGGCTATGGGGAATGGTTTCGTAAACACGTGCACATGATCTACATGTAGCCAGAATGTTTTTGGATGATGGAACCTGAGGCCACATGCAGGTAGTTGACGGGGCAGAATCCAAACACACATACAGTTTGCACACTTTTCACTGCTGGTCCCTGATCCTGTAGCTACCTCCAGATTCACCAGCACCTACTAGGAGCATCTTGATTGGAAGTTTAGAAGCTTTGACTGGCCAAAGCCTGACTTCGGAAACTTCAGTCTTGTCACCCACTATTCCCTTCCATGAAATCTCCTCTTGCAAGTAACCCAGCACTCCCCTGCTCTCAAAGCTGCCCAGGCACAGCTGCCCTGAACTTTTGTTCAGGCTGTCTGGCTGGAACACTGTCCCTTTATCTTCACCCTCACCCACACTTCGGGCATTTCCTGGACATCAGACTCTGCAGTGGCTGCCTTCTGAGCCCTCCCTCTTCTCAAGTCCCTTCCTCCATAAAGGCTTCCCCACCACAGCACTCCCACTGTTCCCAAATCTGAGCCTGACTGCATTCTGTGCTAACCCACCTCTCTGCACCCCACCCCATGCCCCTAAGGGCAATGAGTGGGCCGAAGAGCTCTCTGTATTCATAACCTGCATGTTGTATGCAACAGGTGCGTGCAAACTTGTCTGTTGCTCATTTCCCATCCAAAATCACTTCTGGGTCTCGAGAACTGACAAGATCTGCAAAGCCAAAGTCTGAGTTGACTCCCACTATGCGTGAGGTCAGGGAGATCTGAAAATTATAGCACAGATGGCTTAGCAGCATTGGAATTAAATTACATTCTAGAACTTCAAGGACAGCTATCTTCATCACTATCTACAGTACTCAAGAGGTCTCAGCTACTGCTCATTCTCCATGGCTTTGCAGGTGCAGGTGGGGCTGCAGGCCAGGGAGGAAGCCCCCCAGGGCAGGGAAGGGCTAGGGTGAAGAGGGGCACCCTGCACATGGGCGAGGGAAAGCCAGGCCCTTCTGGAGCTTGGCAGACACAGACGTGTGGCTCCCACGTGAACCTGTGGACCAGTGGCTCTCACCTTCCCTGCTTTTGGCATACTTGGCACTTGCTTGAAGTAATTTTTGCCTTCGAAGTAGTGACCACATGTAAATAAGCTCCAAATTTTCCTGGCAAGCCCAATTTCACACATCACTGTATTTATGAAGGCAGGTTAATGGATCTTTAACTAAATGTGATTTGACTTTATGTTTATATAGGACTTTATAAACACACTGAAAAGTCCAACATAGTCATCAATGTTTTTTGACTTTTGCTCTAAAAACTGTGAACATATCAAGATGCAAATCCTTGAGTAAAAACTACTTTTTAAAAAAGGAACCTTTTCAGCGCATAACCACATAAGGCATAATAGCCGACTCGTAATTTCATGTACTCTGTAGACCTAGACTTCATAACCTTTAAGCATGAAAAACAATCAAATAAGAATCTTGCTGGGGCTTACTTCTATACTAGGGATAGAACAACCTTGAAAGCAAGGGAATGAAATATCTTTGAGACTTGGGGTGCGGAGTGTGGCCCGGCTCCCAGGCCTGCACGGGGGCCCCCTGGGCCGTGGCACCCACCTGCAGGTAGTGCTGCGGTGGCTGCTGCCGGGCCTGTGCGGGCTGCAGGGGCGATGGTTGGGAGGCGGGGAAGCTGGGGTGGAGCACCGCCTGCCCCATCAGCAGGACGGGCATCGGGGCGCTGCTGCTGTTGGCAGGGTGTGCATCTGGATTTTGAAACACGGTCTGGCTCTGTGCATACCTGTTTCACGTGGGAAGGAGAAAACAGGTCCTTTAAGAAAGCAGCATTGATATGACACCAAAAGCACGAGCAACAAAGAAAAAACAAATAAGTTGGACTTCATAAGAAACTTTTGGCCAGGAGTGGTGGCTCATGCCTGTAATCCCAGCACTTTGGGAGGCCGAGGTGGGTGGATCACAAGGTCAGGAGATTGAGATCAGCCTGGCCAATATGGTGAAACCCCCGTCTCTACTAAAAATATAAAAATTAGCCAGGTGTCATGTTGGACACCTATAGTCCCAGCTACTTGGGAGGCTGAGGCAGGAGAATAGCTTGAACCCGGGAGGTGGAGATTGTAGTGAGCTGAGATCGCACCACTGCACTCCAGCCTGGGCGACAGACTGAGACTCCATCCCAAAGGAAAAAAAAAAGAAACTTCTGTGCATCAAAAGATGCTATCAACACTATCAACAGAGGGAAAAGGCAGCCCACGGAGTGGGGGAAGATATTTGCACATCACATATCTAATAAGAGACTGATACCAGAATATATAAAGAATGCCTACAACTCCACAACAAGAAACCCACACAACCCAATCAAACAATGGGCATTGGGGCTGACATTTCTCCAAAGAGAAGCTAGAAATGGCCAACACACACATGAAAACATGCTCAGCGTCACTAGCCATTCCATTAGGGTAAAGCAGATCAAAACCAAAATGAGATGTCCCTTCACACTCATCACGATGGTGATTATCAAAAAACCAGGAAGTAACTTCACATGGCCCATGGCCGGGAGGAGAGAGAGAACAAGGGGGAGGGGCTACACACTTTTTTTTTTTTTTTTTTTTTTTTTTTTTTGAGACGGAGTCTCGCTCTGTCACCCAGGCTGGAGTGCAGTGGCGCAATCTCGGCTCACTGCAAGCTCCGCCTCCCGGGTTCACGCCATTCTCCTGCCTCAGCCTCTCTGAGTAGCTGGGACTACAGGCGCCCGCCACCACGCCCGGCTAATTTTTTGTATTTTTAGTAGAGACGGGGTTTCACTGTGGTCTCGATCTCCTGACCTCGGGGGCTACACACTTTTAAACAAACAGATCTAGGGGGAACTCTATCACAAGAACAGCAAGGGGGAAGTCCCCACCCGTGATCAATCACCTCCCACCAGGCCACACCTCCAACACTAGGGATTACAATTCAACATAAGATTTTGGTGGGGACACAGAGCCAACATTTAACACAGTGGCTGCAGCATTGGACAATTCCCACCAACAGAGCACTCAAGTTCAAGTGATTCTCCTGCTTCAGCCTCCTGAGTAGCTGGGATTACAGGCGTTGTGCCACCACACCCGGCTAATTTTTGTATTTTTAGTAGAGATGGGGTTTCACCATGTTGGCCAAACTGGTCTTGAACTTCTGACCTCAGGTGATCCGCCCGCCTTGGCCTCCCAAAGTGTTGGGATCACAGGCATGAGCCACTGGGCCCAGCCTATTTCCACTTATTTGGATCATTTAGGAAGACCAGGTAAAATCCGAAAGCAAAACCAGCCCACTTTCCCCCGCCTAATGATAGACATGAACGAACTTTACAGACGGCTCCCCACAACCTGCAGGTCCCTCCTTACCCTCCTGTGACCAAAGGGAGGGCCAGAAAGTCTCGGGGGCAGAGACTGCCTAGAAAGTTATCCTGAGGCATGGGGAGACCCCAGACAGGGCCAACAAGGTGGACTTTGAAGATTCAGGGAGCCCAAGGGGCCTGTGGCCTGGAGTTAGCTGGCCTGCAGCCCCACCATCTGCACTGTGTGGCCTTCGAGAATGTAACCTAACCCCTTTAAAGCCCAGCCTCTTCACAGTTTAAAAAAAAAAAACAAAAAACAAACAAACAAAAAATGAGCATGTGCCTACACCCTAGGGTTTTTATCGGGATAAAATGAAATAACGAATATACAGACCCTGACCCTCAGAAAGGCAGTAACCATCTGCTGTTACTCTCAGTCTTGGCTGAAGGAGGGCACAGAAGGACTTCCAGGGAGAGGGGCCTGGGGGTGCCTGCGAGGCCTCTACATGAGGGCATCCCCGGCCTGATCGGCTAGCACTGTCCTGGTTAGCTCTGGACGCAAAGTCAACCAGTGTTAATATGAAGGAGATGTCTGTGTGATAGCTCTATTTCTGCCTCATTCCCAAGGGCTAGAAACTGTTTTCCAGCAGCTTTTAAACTATTCCCCCTGTGTCTCCAGTAACCGTTGTCCCTAGTAATTAAGTAGCTGAGTAAAGCTGCTTCTGGTCCTGCGGGTGCTAGTGGAGAGGAGGCTGGGGAAGGGAGAGAGGGGGCTGCTTGTCTGGGAGAGAAGGGCCTGAGCACAGTGCCAGAAGCACGGAGCACCATATGTGCCTGCGGCACGTCAGCTGGAGCCTGGGGGAGGGTCCTTGGGAAGGGGGATGTCTCCAGGGGTGAGGGCTTTTAGAGGGCTTTACAGGCATAAAGAAGTCGGAAGATGATGGCAAATGGCGGGGTGTGAGTTGTTTCATTCAGTGCTGCTCTAAGCATGGAGCGCTGAGTTTTTTCTGCTTAATTGGGACACAGTAGAAGAAAAGCTGAGCAGCGTCCCCTTCACAGCTGTGGGCACACTCAGACCCTGCTTTTAGCGCAAGGCTCATGTGAGTGCTGCTGCCCCAGGCAGGTGAGTCTGGCCGGCCTGGAACCATTCCACCAGCGCTTGCCTCCTGCCTCCCGCCAGGGTCCACGTACTTGACTTGCCGTCCCGTCCTGCTGACCTCCGAGGGCTGCCTTGCGTCACAGGACCCGGGCATCATGGGCTGGATGGGCTGGCTCAGCAACAGCCTTTAAGCAGAGGTGGGGAAATAGGAAACTGATCAGCACCTGAACCACAGACCCACTGGTCGTGGCAGCACTTGCTCAGCCTGGCTGGACCCTTTATGGTTGACCCTAATCCCTACTCTCCTGGCTTCATTCTCAGAGGATGATGGACGCAGTGGGTAACCTCCCCTGGACCTCAGGACCCCAAGCCCTGTCCTCTGCTTCCTTAGCTGAGATCAACTGTGGACACTTTGGAATCTGTCTGAACTCTGCCTCCGTCTAAAGCAGAAAGTAGAGCTGAAATGAATGGGGTAAAGTGATGCCTGGGTTATCCTTTAAACAAGGGCAGTCTCGTACCTGAGCTGCCGATCATGGCTGAAGTCTGGGCTGGGCTGGCACTGGCTGGCATCCTGGGAGGTGGAAGCAGGTGTGGTCAGATTCAGACTTGGCGGGAGCACAGCTGTGGCGCTGCTGAACGGGGACACTAGGCTGCTTCCAGAGCGGCCACTGCTCTGCATTAGCTGTGAGCTTCTCACTGGCTTTGGACCCTGGAGCATCATTTCAATGAGAAAGGTAAGACTTGGACTCAACCCTGGGGCCATCTCTCCAGGAAACCTCCCAGTGTCTCCTCCTTCTACCTACCCTTGCCTTTCCTCTAAATCAGAACCTCCCAACTACTGAATTACTTTGATCTTGTGACTGTCTTCCCCACTGGATTGTATTTGAATCCCTTGGGCCTAGGACAATGCCGGACTCCAGGCAGGCAAGTAGCAAATGTGCCTCGAACTGAACTACTTTCTGCTTCAAATTCCACTGCAGACACGTGGCCCTCCTGGCTGCTTCTCCAACTCACCAGGCCTACTCCTGCCCTAGGGCCTTTCCATGAGCTGACTGCTCTGTGGAATGCTCTTCCCCTGACATTGACATGGCTCATTCTTTCACCCCCTCAGGTCTTGACTCAAATATTATCTTCTTCATGAGGCCTTACCCGGCTACCTCTACACCTCCAGCCCATTCCCGGCCCTCACCAGCATTCCTGTACTATTGCACATACTATAATTTTTGCATGTTCGTCTCTCTCCTCACTTGGAACAGAGATTCTTTTTTCTTTTCTTTTTTGTTCACTGCTTTCCCTCAGTGCTCAGAATTTAGTGCCTGGCACGCAGTGAGTTGAGTGAAATAATAAATGAATGAGGAAGTGGACTTGCACCTGCTTTGGGTTGTCTATTTCACTGATTATCCATTCATCCTATAACACCGTGCTCTCATTCTTAAAGTTTTTACAAAATTTTCCAGTATCAGATAGTATAAATCCTTCCTCAGTTTTCTCTTTTCCAAAATTTTCTTAGCTCTTCTCACCTATTTTTCTGATGACCTTTTACATCAAAAGGCTGTATTTTCAAGCAAAACCCTTACATTTGAAGAAAGATGGCCTAAACACTTCCATATGTGTGCTTATCCGTATTGTACTGCAGGTTATCTAAGTTCCCAGATTCTCTACTGGACTACAAGCTCCTTGAGGCCCAGGACAACTCTTGCTCATCATTGTTCCCCTGGGCCTTGGTGAATTCAGGAGCTCAGCTGACTTTACCAAAGCCACGAGGGCATGGGAATGTGAGGCTGGAGGAAAGGCTGCCTTCCCATCTGTTATCCTCCAGAAACCCTGCTCCAGACTTCTGAATTCCATTCAATTTGAGTGCCATTTATCTGCTGGCGATTTTGTCCAATTGCAAGGTCACTGGTGGCTTGGAATAGGTGGAAATGGCTACAAGCGTTTGGCAAAGAGTCTAGGGGGCCTGGAGGAGCAGGGAGGCCTGGAGGAGCAGGGGGCACCTGGGGCAAGGGACAGTGAACAGCAGTGGTTGCTCACGTGGGTGATGGTTAAAACCAGAGTAGATGGCGGGGACCGTGGACGTTGAGTGTTGGGACATTCAGCTGCCAGTGGGTCTCTGGGATGGCCATATCTGCCTCCAGCCCTAAGTCAGCATCAAAGGTGAACATTTCAGCTGAGTGTTATATTTAAGCACGAGAGCAAGGGACTGAGGTGGACATTTATAAAACACAGAAGGAAGCCAATACAACTTGGGGTTTCAAAGTGACTTTAACAGAAGAAGGAAAAGAAGGCTCACTCCCAAATCTACCCCCAGTCCATAACGGAACAGGGCAGTAGGCCTCAGTTCACATAGGCTGTGGGAATCAAGTATGTCCCAAACTGCAAGAGGGTGTCTGCTCTAGAGGCAAGGAGTGAAGGTGGCAAGGAGCACATTTACCTGGGTTGATATCACACTTGATTCTCTGAGCAGGTGCTGGCTTGTGACCTGGGCAGAGGAGATCTGCCCTGGAAGTTGGGGGCCCGCCCCGAGCTGGGGCTGAGTCACTGCAGCTGACCTTTGCTGTAGCTGCTGCTGGGCCTCAGGTCGCTGGGTGCTGCTGAAGCTCAGGGATACAGCTGGCTGCTGCAGGAACATCTGGAAGCAGAACAGAAATGCCTGTGAAGTTGGGGTCATGGGTACCTCACCAGTGTGCACCTCCTTTGCATTCCCTGTGCCCAGTAAGAACTTTCTTGCTCTGAGCTGCCTAGAAATAGTTCATTTACTCCACTGGTGGACATGGAGCACCTGTGATGCCCCAAGCTCAGTGCAAGGCACTGGCCACAGAGCCAGGGGCTGGAGAGACACTCTCTCTGCCTTCATGAAGGTTATAGGCAAGTGACTGAGGCCTAACAATGTGAAAGCTGTTTAGACCCAGATATTCTCTAAATAATGTGATGTACTTGTTTAGAATCTAGGTTGGCTTACCAGCTTCTTACTAGAAGGGAGAAATACCTGGTGAGTGGAATGCATGATGCAGTAATGATAATATTGCATCATGATATAGGGGCAGAGGGATGGCTCACCTGTGGCCACATTGCCCTTGCAGTAAGACCAGGCTCTATGTTTGCCCTTGAATCTCTGACCAGTGACTAGTGTCTGTACTCACGTTGCTGTTGAGAATCTTCAACCCAGTGCTCTCAGCTGAGACGGCAGATCTCTCATTAATTAAGGAACCACATTCCCAGGCAGGCCAATAAGCATGGATATGATCACATAACATCAAGTCCATGCACTTTAAAATTATGTTCAAGTTTTGTAATCATCATGAGCATCTCTGTGTTTTGTTACCTAAGATGTCTCAGAGACATTTAAAAGGCCACAGTATATTAGCCTGGTAGTTTTAATTTGAAAGATTTAAGAGAATTTGAGGTGTTCTTGAGAATCCTGATTTAGTTCAAATAAGTTTGGTGTGTTTGATTTAAAACAGTTGTTTATGCTGGGCGCTGTGGCTAATGCCTGTATTACAGCACTTTGGGAGGCCAAGGCGGGCAGATCGCTTGAGGCCAGGAGCTTGAGACCAGTCTGACCAATATGGTGAAACCCTGTCTCTACTAAAAATACAAAAATTAGCCGGGTGTGGTGGCGCACGCCTGTAATCCCAGATATTCAGGAGGCTGAGGCAGGGGAATCGCTTGAACCTGGGAGGCAGAGGTTGCAGTGAGCCGAGGTCGTGCCACTGCACTCTAGCCTGGGCAACAGGGTGAGACTCTGTCTCAAAAATGAATAAATAAATTAAACAGTTGTTTAGGTGCTTAGAAAGATTTTACTTCTTAGCTTTATAAGTCTGCCTTGTTAGGTACATAAAATGCTTGAAAGATGCAGATAAATTGAATGTGTAAATGAATAGCTTTGGTAAATAATGTTGATTATTCACAATCAACCTGTCAACTAATTGAACATAAATAAAAATCTAGTTAGAGCATTGCTCTTTTTAGACCAAATTAGTAGATTCATAAATAAAATAGAATCTGTCACTTGACTCTAAAGTTTTAAGGAAGACAACTTTTGTAATTTTAATAATAATTTAATGACAGACCTGAAACTGGCTTTTTAAACAAAAGTACCTCTTGGGTATTAAAAACATCAGATGGCATTGTGTCTATCATGATTCTCAACATGCACTGTTCCAGTCCATCAGGCCCTTAGCTTGGAGTTCTTTAGGGGGAAGGCTCTCTGGCTCCCAGCATCTGACGTTTTTCACCCCATTCCTGTACTCAGTGCAGTCCCACCTCATAAGCAGTACAGGACCGACAGGCTGACATCTGCTGAGTGTCAGCACAGGTTTGGAGAGGCAGGTGAGGATCCCACCATGCAGGCGCCCTGGGGAGACTCATGGATCAGTTCGCCAAGCGTCTGCTTCATGGGTGGGGTCGAGCCACTTACCAGAGGCCTGAGATGGGCAGGTGGCTGAGCTGGGGCTGGGTTCTGATCTTTCTACCATCCCACGGGACCTCCCCAAACTCCTCTCATGCCCCACCCACCACAGAGAAGTCTGCAGTTTTGAAATGAGGACTCCTTGTCACTTTAGAAATTAAGAAGAATTTTCTGGGTATCCATCATTTTACACATTTTGAGGATTCATGTTTTATGCAATCCCAGCTCCCTATTAAAATACGGCTCATTTATAGCACATACGGCAACCTATACTTCATCACTTCAGCAAAAACCTAGTAGTCAAAACCAATTTCCATGCGTTTTTCTGGTAGGACACAATTTATCTTTTGATTAGAGTTCGAATAAATCCAACCTTTATCGATGAGCGGCAGTATAATTTACCTTAAAGCAGACCTCCCTTAGCTCAAATTCCCACCCTACCATTTACTAGCAGTATGGCCTTGGGCAACTTTAATAACTTTCCAAAGCCTTAGTTTCCTCATTAGTAAAAAATAGTGACATTAAAAAAAATAGTGACATTAAGAGCATATATCTTATTAAGGACTAAATGAAGTTAATGCATATAAATGACCTGAGACATAGTAATTACTGAATGAATGTCAGATAATAACAACATTCAAAATGAAAAAAGGAGCTTTTTCCTCCTTTGCCTCTTTGGGCATACAAAAACTGTTTGATAAATGAATGAATGGAATAAACGCATGTATGAATGAATAAACATATGAATGGTGCTTTCACTCAGAGAAGGGCAAACTATGTCTGCTAGTATTATTTATGTAACAGACTGTAACAGCAAGGTGTGCTGCTCTGTCCCATCGATGTATATCCTCTGACAGTAGAAACCCTGTCCTGTTTATCTTTCTGTATCCTCACAGTGCTTAACCACGTGCCTGGTAAATAAAGGGTGTCTGTCAGATGGATGGATGGATTAAAGGATGGATGGAAGGAAGAAAGGATGGGCAGAAGGATGGATAGAAGGGAGGGTGGCTAGAAGAAAGGATGGACAGATGGCGGCCGGATGGAAGGAAGGATGGATGGAAGGATGGATAGATGGTGGCTGGATGGAAGGACGGATGGAAGGATGAATAGATGATGGCTGGATGGAAGAATGGATAGATGATGGCTGGATGGAAGGAAGGACGGATGGAAGGACGGATAGATGGATGGATGAACCAGTTGAGGAACACATCATTTGCCATTGCTACAGGTGTCCTTCTAGGCATTCCTTGGAGCAGCCAGCAGAGGGCGCGCATGCTCTCAAAAAGAGCAAGAGGCAGCCTTGGAGGGGGCGATGGGCCTTTCAGCACAACAGTTCTTGTCCAGGTAGCCCCATTCATGACCCCATCCAGGTGCAAACACCAGCAGCCCTTCAGGACTTCTTCCTCATAACCCAACGTTTTTTTTTTTTTTTTTTTAAATAGTAAGCATCACAGGCACATATAGCCTTGATGAAAGTTTTGAAGCAATGAAGTAAAGCATCACAAGTCCACTGAGGTTGGGATAAAGGCCACTGGGTAGGGGACCGGTTCCTGGTTTGCTGCTGGGCACAGCCATACTTCTGTTTATCAACAATAAAGTAGAATTTTGTGGCTTAAGGAGATGGTGACTTAAAAGGGCTCTGAGGTCAACTTTATAGAAAACATAAAAAAAAAACAGTTCTCCAAGTGGGAAAGGTTATCAGAGAAAACAAACCAACAACTTCTAATTTTCAAGAACAAACCAATCCTACACTCACAGATGATTTTTCATTAGTGTTATCTGCTTATTTCTACAAATATTTGTCATTACAGGACATTTGAGAAGTATACAAAATAGACAAGTAATATAATGAAACCTTGGCATCATCATTAGACTTCAACAATCATCAACGTTTTGTCATTCTTATCTATCCCTCTACTTTTGGGGGTGGGCTGGAGTCATTTGTACTTGCTTATTCTTCACATTTGAATCACACGTTCAGTTTAAAAAAAAAAAACAAATATCACATTTTGTAACATATTTAAGTCTTACAAAAAAACAAGGCAGACTCCTTGAGGAAATATCCTCTGTCTCGACTATCTGTGGATTTCCATGATCTCTGGAAAATTCCACTGCAAAGATAAGGCCTCAGGAATGAACACAGGGCAGGAAGGCACCGGAGGGTGCAATTCCCATGCCGGCTGGCTCAGAACATCCCTCGGTGCACTCTGGCATAGGTACTTTGGGGTTAACCAAAGGCATGGGTCACAAGGAGGAAAAATACTTTGTTATAACAGGAGTGAAAGTGATAACCCTGCTGCCTGTTATTTTAAAATTCAGCCTTAATGTTGAAAAGGCAGGAAGTAGAAAAACTCCAGGCACTGAGGGGGATGTTCATACGCCTACCTCAATTTTAGCAGTTTCTGGCTCGATTTCCCCCTTCCTGTTAGTGTAAAAATTCCATTAAAGTAATTGGAGTCAGGCAAGCGTTGGGCTCCCAGTCAGGCCCTGGATCAGTGAGAAAAATATTCCAGCTGGGAAGGCGTAAGTAAAAAGCCACTTTTTACCTATTCTGGTAAAAGGTGGAATGGCAGCTCGGTGACTCCATTTCTTTTCACGAGAAGGCCGAGCCTTTTCCTGGTCAATTTAAGGGTGCGCTGAGGAGGTGGGGAGAGCAGCAGGGCTCTGGCATGGCCCAGGCTGCCTGAGTGAAGCCTGCTCAAGGCACACAGCCGTGTCTTGAGGGGAGCAGGCAGGGAGGTGGCCTCTCCAGGGCGGGGCTCTTCTCCTTAAGGTGAGCAGCCACCTCTGAGAGGCCTGTGCAGGGGCAGGAAGGGGAGGGACAGTGAACATCTAGAAAGCCACCAGGAGTGCCCGAGGGCCAGGCGGAGCTGCTGGGACCTCAGCGAGGCAAGATGGCCAAACGAGCATCTCCCTAAGCCCCCAGACACCTGCACCACTGTGTATTAATCTCAGCGTGCACTGGCTCACGGCGCTGTGCCCCAACAGAACCCGCCTGTCGCCTGTGGTAGGTGTGGCTGTACTTCAGAAGCTGTGTGGCCAGGGGAGGGTCTGCGTAGATGGTGATGGGGGAAGCAACAGGGACAGTGCTCCGGCAGAGATGTCATTTCTGCTTCTTTCTGTCCCTTCTAAGGGTCTCCAAATGCTTAGTGCTCCCAGGGCAGATGCCAAGGTTAGCTAGAGTTACATTTACAATCAAAGGCTGGGTCAGAATCAGGCACTTCTGAAGATACACAGTCCTGGACTAATATAAGTAAAACATTATATATTATTAAAAGAGATCCAATATGTAAAGGTTTTCCTCCAAAACAAAACAAGACCTTTCCAAACAATTCTAATATCTGGGGGTCACAGTGAGAGCCTCTGCAGCTGGGCCTTGCAGAGCCTCCCTGCTGGCACACCACAAATGGGGTGCCACCCAGCTCCCTCTGCAGTTTCCAGTAGGCTGTGATATGGATATCATCATTTCCCACAGCTCCCTGGATGCTTGCGTTGGATGAGAAACAGCAGAGCTGCTTCCATCTCCTCCTGATGGCAGCCTGGGCTGGGAGCTAGGAAAGCAAAGTTATAGAGGTGCAGGGAGGCAATATCCAGGACCGAGGCAGGCATCCATGCAGAGCAATCCAACGCCAAGTGCACAAGTGCAAATGCAGGTGGAGGCAGCAAGCAGATGTGCCTGCCAGAGCGAGGGGCGAGGGAAGAGGACATCAGGGGTGTGGCCTGGAGGCAGAGATGAGGACCGGGATTTGTTCCTTGTCCTTTGCGGAGACTGCAATATGCTTTCATAAGCAAATTGGGCTTGGCAGGGCAGTGCACAGGGCTTGGGAGGAAGTCCTGGCTGCCCGGAAATGGTGGCAGGACCCCTCCCCACACAGCAGCAGGGACAGAGGCCAGCCCGGGAAGGGGATCACCTGGACGTTGGAGTCCTGGACCAGGCAGAGCTGCTCCTGGATCTTGTGGAGCTCTTCCTGTTGCCACCGGATATTGGCCTGCAGAATCCGTGTCCGCTGCTCTAGCTGGTCTTTGATGGTCTGGAACATGCTGAACTGTGCCGAAAACTTCAAGGTGGAGCCGAAAAACATAACCAGATGAAAGAGTTATTTCAGCCTTGCAGGCAGATCTTGCTGCTGCTCGGTGTGTACACTTCATTTCCGTCCCTTAGCCGTCTTTCCCAGCATCCCTAAGGAGTCCGCGGCTGGGTCCTGGGCAGTGAACAGGGGCTGCAGATGAGGTCTGGGCATCCCGGGGGCCCCTGTGCCAGTCTTTCTCAGGCTAGCTATGACAGCAGGCCCGCCTGAATCTGCAGACCTGACTTACTGCCCTGCAGTCTGGGAGGGCCACAGAATTAGGACAGGATTTTGTAAGCAATGTTCACAAACTGATATTCCAAATTTAGAGAGATGAACAAACGGTTCTGGAGATGAATGTCAAAAGCAGGGCATCAGAGTCCCTTTTCCCCCTCATTTAGGGCATAGCAGTTTGTATGTGACAGCTTCACAGGCATTTTTGGGTCCGGTCATTATCCTAAATCTGATCCTGCTCTCTCCAAAACAGCCTGGGATCATCAAGGACTTATCATTCCCCTCACCCTCCCCTCTCCAGCCTTACTTGCTATTATGCACATCTCGGAAATCTGTACAAAAAAAGAACAAAACAATCACCCGGTCTTTGCCCCGGGGGCCCCCTCTCCAGTGTGACTGACCTCGGGGTAAAGACAGGGTGATTGTTTTGGGTCTCCCCTTCCTTTGGACCCTTAATCCTTTCTGAGGAAGGAGGTTGGCCTTAGGAAACTTGCAGGTAGTCTCTGCCTCTTGTCCTGTCTCCCTCAACATAGGCTCCTCCGCTTCCAGGAAACACTGTTTGGGAGGGATGGCAGGAGGGGCCTGTAGCCCCTGCTCTGGGCTCTTTGGGGCTATGACTCCCATATCTTGAGGCAAATGAGTTTGCTAGATTCATTCTGTTTTTCTCTTTCTCCCTTTTTACCATTACTTAACCTCCGCTCCCTCAATCTCTAGCCCAACAATCTCCCTAGTCTGTTTCCTGCCCGCTGTCTTTTGCAAATGCCCCCAGGGCCTCTCTCTTTTCCTCTGCCCTTTGACCTCCCAGACATAGGGAACCAAGGAGAGCAGGAGAGTTGAGAAACAGGATGAAATAACTGAAAGCATAGCTTCTGAGGCAGCAAAATAATAATAAAAAGAACCAGTAAGAATAAGAATAGCAGGTGCTGACAAGTGCAGAGACCCTCAGGTGCCAGCTGCTGCCCCAGGCAAGTAGAGGTACACATGTTGTGCTTCTTCACGATGAGCCCATGCCACCCTAAGAGGCTGCACCTTGCTGGAAGTCACCCAGCGAGATGGTGGCAGCACCAACATGTAAATCCCAAGTCTTAGGAGCTGAGCGAGGCCAAGAAGTTTTGCCCACAAGACACTCCCACCTTGACCAGAGTGGCTTTGACCTCAGACTTCCTTTAAAAGGAAGGTTCTGTTGCTACCCATGCATTTAAAAATACCTGCGCGGAGCCGGGGATGGTGACTCACACCTGTAATCCCAGCACTTTGAGAGGCCGAGGTGGGTGGATCACCTGAGGTCAGGAGTTTGAGACCAGCCTGGCCAACATGGCGAAACCCCATCTCCACTAAAAAATACAAAAATGAGCCAGGCGTGGTGGTGGGCACCTGTAATCCCAGCTACTCGGGAGGCTGAGGCAGAAGAATTGCTTGAACCCGGGAGGCAGAGGTTGCAGTGAGCTGAGACTGCACCACTGCACTCCAGCCTGGGCAACAGAGTGAGACTCCGTCTCAAAAAATATATATATAAACAAAAATAACAAAAATTTAAAAAAAATACCTGCACTATCCCAGACTCACAAAAATGCCAGTCAGATTGTGACTAATCAGACCATTCTGTGAGGATTTTGAAAGAGAATTAAACCGAGAAAGCAAACGAGCTATTGCAAGTATTTAACGAAACACAAAAGTTTCTCTGGCAGGTTCTACAAAGTCGGGAAACTCAGGGTTGCCCCTTCCACCTGCAGTGGAGGCGGCTCATGGGTGCCGAGTTGGCTTGGAAAGGGAGCGGCGATGGGCTGGGTTAGGAGGTGGTAGCTGCCTCTCACATTATTCTGATGTTTTCAAGGCCTCCCAGACACCCCATCATTAGGCCCTCCTTACCTTCTTGATGGTGATGTTTTTGATAAAGAGATCTACTCTAATTTAAAGACATTTTAGAACCGCAGTATGAAGAAAGAGGCTTTTTGGAAAACCACCAGTTACCCAGATAACCGCTCCTCAGATTTTGGATTTCATTTTTCCCGCCTTTCCCTGAAGGGTGAGGGGAGTGAGGGAAAAATCCCAGAATCTCATTGTTTCATATGAAGTGGGTATGGGAAGAACTGTGTGACTTTATGCAGGGATGTCTTAAAGAATATAGTTACTGGTTGGGCATGGTGGCTTATGCCTGTAATCCCAGCACTTTGGGAGGCTGAGGTGGGCGGATCACCTGAGGTCAGGAATTCAAGACCAGCCTGGCCAACATGGTGAAACCCCGTCTCTACAAAAAATACAAAATTAGCTGGGTGTAGTGGTGCATTTCTGCAATCCCAGCTACTTGGGAGGCTGAGGCAGAAGAATCACTAGAACCCAGGAGGTGGAGGTTGCAGTAAGCCAAGATGCTGCCATTGCACTCCAGCCTGGGCAAAAAGAGTGAAACTCTGTCTCAAAAAAAAAAAAAAAAAAAAAAAAAGAATATAATTATTAAATATAGTACATATGACAGACTAAGAAGTTCAATAAATGAAAAATCAGAATTCCAAAAGAGACTGTATCACACCGTTGTGTCTTATAAACACAGACATTCTTTATAATGCAAGACCCAGAAGTTAAAGACATTTTCATTTTATGCCCCTTTGGATTAAAAGGTTACTAATTTCATACCAAATAGGCCTTGGAAATTTAAAGAGAAAAACAGTATTCAGGTTTTTTTTTTTTTTCTTTTGGCCTAATGAGGGTGAATATAGGCAGTTTTAATGAGTAGATTCCAGAAGGGTAGCTTTTACACCACTCTTCAAGCCTGACTCTGGCCAAGCAGCACGCGTTAGCATGTGTCTTACTCCAGAAATGCATGAGAGACCCCCACTAAGAGGGCATATGTTCCGAAATAGTTTTCATCAGTGGTGACAGATGTGTGCCAAGACAGAGAGGGGGCACCCTGAGAAGGGTGTGCCCAGGGGCACCTGCTGCTGAACCGCCATCTGAGACGCAGCTGCGCTTGTGGCCATGGTCTGGGCAGAGCTAAGTCTCCTATGAGGGAACTGAAGTCAGAGCTCAGGCCTGGGCAGGGTTTGTCACTCCCCGTGTTCGTAACTCCCTGCTGAAGCACATCCCTGCTGTCCCCCTGCCGCACCATCTGGCAACCTCCTACCCACCTTTCCGGGGCCAACTCAAGCGTCACCTCCTCCAGGAAGCCACGTCAGACTTCCCTGGGCAGAATATTTCCTTCGTGGTGCTATAAAAATGCATGCCCTGCCACGGCGGCGTCTCTGTTTACGTGCCTGTCTCTCCCTTTAGTTCTGAGAACTAAAAGCAAGGGCTGACTTACATCTTTACATCCCTAACACCTCGCTCACTGACTGACCCAAATAGTAACTCACCGAATGTTGTTGAAACAAGGATGGAATTACTCAGCAAAGCCGTAATCCTTTTCTTTTCTTTCTTTCTTTCTTCTTTTTTTTTAAACAAATGTGATATTTATAGTGCTGGACTCACGGCTTTTAGATCCTTTCAGTCTTTCTACGACATGAAGCCCAATTCAGACCTTTTCTAAAATACCATGGCCAATTTGGAGTCGTAAAGAACAAGGGGAAGGTGGAAAAGTGGCAAAGAGGTGAATAGAGACTGTTAAAAGAATTAAAAAAACAGACCCTGGACTTTTGCAGCAACTTAGATGGAGCTGGAGGTCATCATTCTAAGTGAAGCAACTCAGAAATGGAAAACCAAATATCGTATGTTTTCACTTCTAAGTGGGAGCTAAACTATGAGGTCACAAAGGCATAAGAATGAAATGATGGACTTTGGGACTGGTGGGGCAAGGGTGGGAGGGGTGTGAGGCATAAAGGACTACATATTGGGTACAGTATACACTGCTAGGGTGACAGGTACACAAAATCTCAGAAATCACCCCTAAAGAACTTATCCATATAACCAAACACCACCTGTTCCCCCAAAACTATTGAAATTTAAAAAAAGAAAAACCCAGACACTGGAAAAAAGAACTTGGAGATGAGAGGGTGGGTGTGGGGGGAACCTCATGGCTCGACACAGGCCACACGCACATTGGGAGGGACATTCCCCCACGTCAGGGCCTTGGTTGGGACCTACGTGTACAAGATCATTAGCGCAGCACACTGCGTGCTTCTGGCTTGAGAGGGGCTGCCCTTTCCTGGGTCCCAGACTCACCTGTGCCATGGGAGCGGGTGTGCTCTGCAGAATGGTCTGAGGCAGGAGCTGCTGTGTGAGGTCGCAGGACGATGGGGAAGGCAGAGGGGCCTGTGGGAGAGAAAGGGGCTTTGTTACCACTGCTTCTGCCATTCCAGGGGACAGGGATGTGGTCTCTTGGTCCAGTGGGTTCTCTACATTCCGCAATGGGGTGAACAGCTGCAAGTCAAGAATTCTAGAAAGTATAGGTGTCTGTTCCCTGGCTGCACTGCTTCCTACGCAGGGCACACGGGCAGAGCCCCCGCACAACTGGTGCAGGCTTCCGCCCCACCACAGTGTGCCCTGCTAGGCTGCTGCTACCTGCCCAAGCCTGGTAGCTCATCTTCACTTCCCTTCCCTTGCCTGCTGTCCTGGACTCCGCCCTGGGTAGATTTGGTTGCTCTTCTCCCAAACGGATTAATTCTTAGCGGTGTCATCAAGCAGGACGACGTGCATGGACTGCTACCACAAGCTGGCTTGTGCGTCCGTATCTTTTCTGCTCAGCGCTAATGCAGATGGACAGACACGCCATGCATGTTTGTCCATGAACTTAACCAGGCAGTGAGGACTGGGGCTGTTTCACCAGCCTCTGCCCAGAACCTTTTGAGAGACTCCTGGGAACTGAGCTGAGTCACATCTGTGTTCCCTGATCACTCGGGTGGGTGGGGGAGACAATGTATAGTAACAAGAAATGAAACACTCTGCTTCACGGGCTAGTGGTTTTTTTTTTAAAAGAACAGTGAAAGGACTTGTCTGAAGTTATTCCGACACAGCCCCTAGTTGCTAGGGCCTATATAAAAAAGCAGCTCAAATGGAAAGTGTCACCCAGGACAGCATTGGGAGGAAATGACACCAGGAGACCTTGTTTCAGTGAGAAGTCCCAGGCACAGGGCTGATCCAGAAGCTGGTCTGGGTTCTGTTTCCCTGCACAGCTGGGAGGAGACGGAAGCACTCTGGGCCTCCATTGTTGGCAAAGTGAGTCACACTGGACAGGAGAGTCTGGAAGAATGGCAGGCACAGCTTGCAAGTGCATCTGGAGGTGGCTGGAGAGAAAGTAAGTGGTCTTTGCCACGTTCTACTTGAAAATAAAACGCATCGCCCAAGCTTCTCAAGTAGGGTGTGCACAGCCTTTATGGAGACAGCAAGCAGGAAGGTGGCACGTTCACTCTATCTCCAAAATGACAGTGAAGTGTGGGTGGGAGGGGTTTGGCAACTATCTGGAGGTGGCCCCTAAAACTCCTGGGTACTTCTCCCATCTAGAAGTGGAGGTCTATATCCCTCTCGATGGGTGAGCTCGGGGCTGCTTTGACCAAGAGGTGTGGCAGTGGTGACACTATGTGACTTCCGTGGCTAGGTCACAGAGGGCTGCATGGCTCCTGCCTGCGTCTCCAGGTGTCTCCTCTTGGAACCTGGAGTCCACCACCATGTCAGGAGAAGCCTAAGGCTTGAGAGGCCCGTGCAAGTCAATGATGGATGGCCTCAGCTGAGCTCAGCCCTCAGCCACCCAGCCCGGGTGCTGGATATTCATGTGCAGACACCATCTGGCAGGTGGGTTCCGTAGCCTAGGCCCATGAGACCCCCGACACCAAGGAGCAGAGAAATGCCATCTCTATGATGCCCTTTCTGAATTCCTGATCCAGACTCCATGAACTTGATACACGTGGTTGCTTTAGGCCACTAAGTTAGGTGTAGTTTGCTACCTGGCAATAGATGACCAGAGTGGTGCATGCCAGTGACTTTACACATAGTCACTGTGCTTTCTCAGGGCCATGCATCCCCTGATGTTCTGGAAGGATCTGGCACATGTTGGGGACGCTACCTGATACGTGCAGAGGTCCATTTTTGTTGACACTGAGCTGCTCAAATATTTTCACCAGCATGAAAGGGGACTCAAAACAGAAGAATCCTAATTGTGTAGCCCCAGGGGCTCTGGGGGTCTGAGGGTATGACCCCGGGTTTGCAGTTTTGCCTTTAATCCTTAAAATTCACTTGGATTTTGTATTCTATGGATATGCATCCATGTTAATTTTGTCATGCAAATGTTTAAAATTAGTTGCCAATTAAATTACTTAACTTCCCACCCCCATCTGCCACCCTACACTCTCAATCCCTAAGTAAAACGGATTCTCTGGGGAGACGCAGCACATCGCCTGTGGCTCTGCAGCCCCTACCACATTGTAGCGTACCCCCGTGGAGGAGTTTGGGGTCACACACTTACCGGCATGGTGGCTGCTTGGCTGAGCCCAGGGACAGGTAACTCTTGGGGCAGGGTGGCTGATCTTGGCAAAGCCGGAGTGCTGGCCTCTGCCATCAGCTTGGTGGGAGTGGCTGTAAGAAAGCAACGAATGACCTTCTTAACTTACATGTACTTAGCACGTACTCATCCGAAGAGGGGACCCATGACCGTGGTGTGCATAGCACAAGAGCTCAGTTGGGATCTCTGATAAAGGAAGTCCACCACGCAGGGTTGAGCTGAACCACAGAAGCCCAGCCTGGGAGCAGGTAGGAGACACCACAAACACTCCCTAAACTTCATTTTGGCTGCTTGGTCCAATAAGCTGCCTGATCAGACGCCTCCCCAGAATTACTAAAAGCAGTCAAGGGATCAGATCTGTGCACAACCCACTCAATGTCTTTGCTTGGCACTGGATGGATACCAGAGCGTGGAGAGGTGATCAGGAGGCGGGAAGTCTAGGAAAGGAAAGGAGGAGTATAAACTGCACAGCAACCTCTGTCGGAGGCACAGACTGCCCTGATTCCACTTGGGCCCGGGACTCTCTGTGGGGCTGTCCCTCTGGTCTGATGGGGTCCCCCATCCCACTCCCCATCCATGGACTCGCACTCACAGGTGGGTTCTGACATGGCTGTGTGTGAAGATTTGTGGGAACTTCTTGAGGACGCTGATGGCGAATGACTGGTATTAAGGCCCGATGCACCCACGTCGAGTGCGTTAAAGTGCTGCCGAGGTTCCAGGCTTGAGCCCTTGTCCTGAAACACACACATCAAACAGTCCTCATGTCAGCATCAAAAGGAAAGAATCAGTGGGCGTGACTTTAGTTCTAAATATGTCGACAACCTCAGAAGCTGCTGAGACAAATACCATAGTTGTTTGGGGACGATTCCAAAGACGCCTGAGTAGAGTATACACATATATGTAACCTAAAGCCTCAGAGAGGCTTGCAGCCAAAAAGCAGTGTTTATTACCCTTTCTTGCCTTTTGTTTTTATTGTTTACATTTTCATAACTGGCTTTGCATTTTATTTTTTCCTCAACATTGTCACCTCACCACCCAGCATCTTGACTTTCCAAGAAGAGGGAAAGACGTTCTAGAAATCAGGTTGCTGCTGGCAGTGGACTGTAAACTCATCCACTGGGACAGGCGCCTTTGGACCTTCCTGGGTCCTTCCCACGCTTTCTCCTGTTACTCATTCTCTGCAGCCTCAGTGTCCCCTGGAGTGGAGAACCGGTGAGGGCAAGGGGTCTCCTGTCTTTTGACCTCTCGCTCCTGACTGACCCTGGCTCCCAGGATGTCTCTGCCTCAAATACAGTGTCATGAGAAAGCAGCTGTGACAATCTGACTCCGAGGGATCATTTTTCCATCCTCTGTGGCTTAGCTGTTATAGACACATGAAAACGGGTTGGGTTGGGGCTGGATGCGGTGGCTCATGCCTGTAATCCCAGCTCTTTGGGAGGCTGAGGCAGGCGGATCATTTGAGGTCAGGAGTTCGAGATCAGCCTGGCCAACATGGTGAAACACCGTCTTTACTAAAAATACAAAAATTAGCTGGACGTGGTGGCAGGCGCCTGTAATCCCAGCTACTTGGGAGGCTGAGGCAGGAGAATGGCTTTGAACCTCAGAGGTGGAGGTTGCAGTGAGCTGAGATCATGCCACTGCACTCCAGCCTGGGCAACATAGTGAGACTCTAAAAAAAAATAATAAACAAAACAAAGGTTGGGATAATTTTTAAGCTAAAGAAGAAAACAAAACAGTGATTACCCTCCTGAGCCGCATTCCTACCTAGTGTTAGAAGAATGGAAACTGCCAGCATCTCTGGGCTACGTCAATGGGCTGGTCTGTGTCCCATGGCCTTGGGTATGAAATCCCATGGGTGCGTCTGCGTGGCTGTTTTGTCTTTTGTGTCACAGCTGCAGTGGGGGTGGATACTGTACGTGTACAGTAGGGATGAAGTGACTGACATGTGACCTACGGGCCTTTGTGCAAAACAGAAATACCAGATGTGGCTGGATGTGCTGAGGTAAATGGCAATTTGGGGACCTTGCTGCTTGGTTACAGTTTCCCTTTGACCAGGCTCCTTAGAGCGGGGTCCCTGGACCACGGCTGTTTGTGAATTATGTGTTCCTAGTCAGCAGAGAAGTTGGTCCAGGAAGTGAGAATAAGCACGGAGGAACCTTGATGCCTATTTGACATCTCTGCATGTCACATCCACACACGGGAATCTGCATTTTACAAATGCACTGGACAGTGACAGACAGCGAAGCTATAAAAACCAAACTGGTTCAACACCACGGATAGTTTGGGAGCTTTTACTTTAAAGGAATTTCTTAACCCAGTGCCCAAGATTGTGTTTGTATTTTTTTTTTTTTTTTTGAGACGGAGTCTCGCTCTGTTGCCCAGGCTGGAGTGCAGTGGTGCAATCTCGGCTCACTGCAACCTCTGCCTCCTGGGTTCAAGTGATTCTCCTGCCTCAGCCTTCTGAGTAGCTGGGATTACAGGTGTGCGCCACCATGCCCAGCTAATTTTTGTATTTTTAGTGGAGACGGGGTTTCTCCATGTTGGTCAGGCTGGGCTCGAACTCCTGAGCTTATGATCTGCCCGCCTCAGCCTCCCAAAGTGCTGGGATTACAGGCGTGAGCCACCGCGCCCAGCGATTGTGTATTTATACATGTATGCATTTTGATGAGAAGACATTCTTTCGCAGGGCTCCAGGACTCCCCAAGGATCAGAAACCTCAATGATAAATTTCCGACTGGAAGATACACACTACACCTGTTCTTCAGCGATGATGTATGGTGTGTCTAACATCTGCGTATTAGCAGCTGAATTCCCTTCTATGACATGATACATAATGTATGATGTGACAGAACTGGGTAATAAACACTTCCATAAAGAATGTCAGCTGTGTCCTATCAGCGCGCTGGTGATGAATCGCCATGGAACACACCACCACACGGCACAGCAGCCGGGGAGGCTCTGCCAAGTCACCCACTGCTCTCTGATCTTGAAAGGTGATTTCTTCTTCTTCCCAACTTGGCCCTTCAGGGGTGAGAGATGCTTCTGTTGGACCACAGACATCCTGAAAGGCTGGACCATTGCTGTGGCACCAGCCTCTGGCCCAAGGCTCTGGATTTGCAGTCACTGGGCACCCTGGAAGTTGAGCTTCACCAATTCTAAGAGGTACTCCCCTCTCCAGCACTCACATTTGAACACTTCTGAAATTAAGACGTGTCCTTCCACTGATGAAAAGAAACTCTTGTTTCAGAGATTGGTTGGCAGCAATTTTTCTCTTATGGGAGAAAAAAATCATGTGGAGGCCAGGCACGGTGGCTCACACCTTTAATCCCAGCACTTTGAGAAGCTGAGGCGGGAGGATCACTTGAGGTCAGGAGTTCGAGACCAGCCTGGCCAACATGGTGAAATCCTGTCTCTATGAAAGACACAAAAATTAGCCAGACGTGGTGGCGGGCACCTGTAATCCCAGCTACTTGGGAGACTAAGGCAGGAGAATTGCTTGATCCTGGGAGGTGGAGGTTGCAGTGAGCCGAGATCGAGATTGTACTACCGCACTCCAGTTGCGGCAACAAAGCGAGACTTTGTCTCAAAAAAAAAAAAAAAAAAAAAAAAAATTCATGTGGCTCTTCCAGTTGACAGCTTCCTTAACTTTGATGAAATACAACACTCCCTCCCTTTCTTGCTTTTTTTTCTTTTTCTCTCAACATTTGTGTCTTCTTTAAGAATGGACTCTGAGGAACAGGGCTCTGGTCTACTTGCAGATGGTCCCCAAGGTTCCCAGGAGCTGTGTGATAAACCAGAAGCAGGGACAAGGAGACGTCTGGCTAGGCAGAGGGGAACAGAGGGCTCAGTGTGTGGAAGGAAGGACGGAAGGGGCTGTATGGAGGGAACGCCTTTCTACAACAGGGCTCCCTGACCCAGAGCTGGCTCCAGCATGATGTTCACCAAGACACCTGGACACAGAAATAGAAAGCACAGGTGACAGGGAGAGTGGTGTGTGAGGGCAGTCTCCCCGTAGGGTGCCTGGGTCCTGGAGGCAGTGCCACGGCCCTCAAGCAAAGGAAGACCAGGGACTCTGGAATTCCTCCACAACCCAGCCGGGGAGGAACTCCCCCGTGTCTTCTCTGTGGAGGAAAGGCCGAGTGGACTCACTGGAGTCATGCCTGCAAGGCTGGAAAGTTGCCGAGCCATGCTTTCAGTCCAGGGGCTGTGTCTAGCCCAGCTCTGCAGGCTCTTTTTTTTTTTTTTTTCGAGATAGAGTCTTACTCTGTCATCCAGGCTGGAGTATGGTGGCACAATCATAGCTCACCACAGCCTCAATGTGACGGCCTCAAGGGATCCTCCCACCTTGGCCTCCTGAATAGCTTGGATGTATCCTTCCATTGATGAAAAGAAACCCTTGTTTCAGAGACTGGTTGGCTGCATTTTCTTCCTAGCCAACCTTTGCCATATCCGTCTGGCGGGGATGGGCATACCTTTAGTGCTGAGGAGTGGAGGGCCTCGGATGGCGGGTCTTCCAGAGCCAGCTCCTGCCTCCTTTCCACCCGGACATCTGCGTAACTGCACAGGAAATTAAGAGACCACAGTGGAGATGGGGCATTCCAGGAAGGGATGACACCACCTAAACAGACAGCAAGGTACATCGAGGTTCTCGACGTAATCCCTGCCCCCCACGACAGTCAACACAGAGGACCCTAGCCTGTGACTTGGAAGGAATGAGCGTCGTTCTCTGCCTTAAATTCTACCTGAGTAACTTACAATATTACATTCAAAATCTTTTTATTTCCAGGATGTCTTTATTCCCCTCTCATTTACTATTCTTTTTACTTCCCTGAAATCTCCAATTGTAATTGTCTTTAAAAAACACATTTTCGTCTATGGGATAAGCTTCTGCCTTTAAATAATTAGAAGCCTTTCTTAAAACCTGCTCAGTCTGGACCGTGCATATGGAAGAGTGACACAAAACTTTTTTAGTAGTTACATTTCTCAGAAAGTTTCCTCTCAAACAAACCTGGACTAGCCAAATCCAGACCGGAGATGAGCCCACAGGCCCACTTTTCAGTAGTGTGGGTAAATCAACTCAACACAGGGACACCCAACTGACCCCGCAGTGCCTTTGCCCCGGGTGTGGAGACCCTGGGGCAAGAGGCCTTGGAAAGCAACGTGGCTCCTGGGCCTCCGGAATGCCTGCCATCTGATTCATTCACTCTGTTCTCTTCCTCCTTTCTCTGAGAGTTTCTTCCAAGGATTTGAGAGGTGGAGGATGGAGAAGAGCTGGTAGAGGGCACAGCCTGAAGAGCGAGGGGTCAGTGCTGCCCAGCCTTCCCTGAGGGTAGGGGCCCTTGGGCAGAGCACCAGGCTGGGTGGCAACAGGCGGCTGCCACGGAGTCAGAAACCACTGCTGCTGCACGGCCAATGGCAGGCTGGGAATCCAAGATCAAGTCCCTGAGCAAAGGCATGAGGTGTGGTCAAGTAGGATCAGGGTCATTGGCGGCTGAAACTAGTGTTTCTCCCCTCTTCTGCATGTTAAGGAAGAATGCCTGATCTGGTGACTTGATACATGTATGGTGTGTGTGTGTAGTGCATGTCTGTCTGTCTACATCTGTCTGTTACATATATATAGTCATGTGCTTATGGGACATATTGGTGGTTCCCTAAGATTGGAACGCTGTATTTTTACCCTACCTTTTCTGTGTTCAGATACGTTTAGATGCACACTTACACCTGTGCTATGACTACCTGTAGTGTTCAGTGCAACAGCATGCTGTACAGGTGTGTAGCCTAGGAACAATACACTATACGGTATAGCCAAGGTGTATGGTAGGCCACACCATCTAGGTGTGTCCAGTACACTCTATGATGTTTGCATGATGACAACATCACCTAATGACACATTTCTCAAAACATATCCATTATCAAGCAGCAAGTGGCTGTATATAAGAAATGCATATGAAATTTAAAGTAGGTTTTTCTAATTTTATGGAATACTATGCAGCCATAAAAAAGAATAAGTTCATGTCCTTTGCAGGAACATAGATGAAGCTGGAAGCCATCATCCTCAGCAAACTAACACAGGAACAGAAAACCAAACACTGCATGTTCTCACTCATAAATGGGAGTTGAACAATGAGAACACATGGACACAGGGAGGGAACATCACACACCTGGGCCTGTCAGGGGTGGTGGTAGGGGACAAGTGGAGGGAGAGCATTAGGACAAATACCTAATGCATGTGGGGCTTAAAACCTAAATGATGGGTTGATAGGTGCATGGCACCATGCACCATGGCACATGTATACCTATGTAACAAACCTGCACATTCTGTACATGAATCCCAGAACTTAAAGTTTAAAAAAAAAAAAAAAGAAAGGCATGCTGTCCTTCCAACTTTTCTTTCTATGCCCTTCTCCAAGGCTCTTCTGTAGGCCAGCTTAAAACTAATTTACGTTCTTAAAATTTCTGTAGTCGGGGAGAAGACCATTTTCCCCTTCATCCTTGGGAGCAGTGACCCCACAAAGGCGGTGTCTATGAAACCCCGCCACGCCGTGTCTCTCTGAAGTCCTGCTCACCCGCCCTGGGTGGAGGGCTCTCTGAGGCCAGCAGGGACCTCCCGGGGAACCCACGCCCACTGGCAGCCAGGCTGTTTTCCCAACACTGCCTCAGTTGCCAGCAGGGGTTTTTAAAGCATTAAAAATAAAGGGGAATATGTGTTTGAGTTATTTAGAGGTAAAATTTAAATTTTCTACTCAAAGCAGGAACAAGGGAAGGCTGTGGGTTGGATAGAGATGGGAAAATATGTAAGTAGGTCAGTGAAGCAGTCACTTACTAAGTAATATCCTGGCAGCCTGCGAGAGTCCATGAGGCGTTCAAAGGGGCCTGACTGAGAGCTTGAAAGGAGTCTCAGCCCTGGGAGGGCAGAGCCAGTGGTGCCTGGAAGCGAGCTGAGCTCTGGGAATTGTGCTGTTAACGGCAGGGGATGGCCTGGGCTTGATCCTCGAAATGGGGAACACCCAAGTGACTGCTGATCTGACTTGGCCATCAGGGGCCACCCTGTACCCCTCCCAGGTGTGACAAGGATGCAGCCGCACCCCTGCCCGTGCACGGTACCTGACCACCGAGTGTGTGCACACGATGAACTCGGGCTTGGAGTTCCACTGATGGTAGGTGATGTAGTAGTGAGTCTGCAGCCAAATCCACTGCTGACCTTTGGTCAGAAACCGGTAGCAACACGACTTCCCTTTGCCAAACTGCATCACTGTGAGTAGAAAATGGATTCTGCGTATAACAAATGTTAATATGAAAATGATCTTTTCCCCAAGAGTTATTGTAAAGATAAGCTTTCAAAAAAAAAGACAATACCAAACATGGCTTGTTTCCCCAGTTGCCCTGTATTTGAAGTGACTATCAGGATCATGGTACACTGTCATGAATTCTTAAACAGTCTAAGAGTGATCCATATACTTTCCCAAATGCTCAGAAGCTTAAAGAGATCCTCAGATAAGGGCAGATGCAGACGGATTTTCAAACTGCAGGTTTAATGAAACAGAGGCCCAGGTTTGCCTGGTGCTCAACTTCCCACTGCAGGCAGAGCTGTCTTTGGAGCTGCAGGAGCCCAGGAGAGAGCATCCAGAATTGGCCCAAAAACAGACCTGCCAGCCAGCAACCTCTGGACGGATTCTGTGGCTGTCAGTCAGCAGCTCATGCTCAGTTGACACAGTTCTCAAGTAAAGAGTCGGGGACAGATGTCTCCACCCCAGGCTTCCCCCTTCCCCAGAGCTGCTTGGAGCCCCCCCATAGTGATGTCTGCTGGTGGCTTCTCTAGGGGTGTCCAGAGCAGAATGGATGCTGATGGTGTATCAAGCCTGGGCAGGGCAGAAAGATGGGCTACGGATCCAAGGAAGAAGAACGATTTGGGTTTTATTGCCATAGTGCCTGGAATTTAGCACCTCTTTAGGTAAACGGTTAAGAGAAATCTCAACTAGGAAACTAATGCTACAAAAGGACACTGATGGCCGGGCACAGGGGCTCACGCCTGTAATCCCAGCACTTTGGGAGGCCGATGCAGGCGGATCATGAGGTCAGGAGATCGAGACCATCCTGGCTAACACGGTGAAACCCCATCTCTACTAAGAACACAAAAAATTAGCTGGGCTTGGTGGCGGGCGTCTGTTGTCCCAGCTACTCATGAGGCTGAGGCAGGAGACTGGTGTGAACCCGGGAGGCGGAGCTTGCAGTGAGCCGAGACTGGGCGACAGAGACTCTGTCTCAAAAAAAAAGGACACTGACTTGGAGAATGTGATTATCTGAAGAGGAGAAAAGCCCAGCAGATTGAGGGTGTGGGCTCCACAGGGCAAGGACGTCTTGCCCAAGCCATGGAGAAGCCTTTCAAATGCTGAATGTAATTCTTCACTTGGGGATCTTGTTAAAATAGACACCCTGATTGAGTAGGCCTGATTCTACAAGTGTAGCAAACTTCCCGTGACGCCTATGCAGCGTGGTCCCAGACCACGCTTTGAGGAGCAATGAGTTACAGTTTTAATGATTAGCTTTAAATTCTAACAGCCGATCCAGATGGAACTCAAGCCTATTCTTCCTTCCCTCTCCACAGAAGAGAAAGTTCTAGCCAGGCACAGTGGCTCACGCCTGTAATCCAAGCATTTTGGGAGGCCGAGGTGAGCAGATCACTTGAAGTCAGGAGTTTGAGACCATCCTGGCCAACATGGTGAAACCCTGTCTCTACTAAAAATACAAAAAATTAGCTGGGCGTGGTGGCACACGCCTGTAATCCCAACTACTCTAGAGGCTGAGGTGGTAGAATTGCTTGAACCCAGAAGGCGAAGCTTGCAGTGAGCCGAGATTGCACCACTGCACCCCAGCCTGGGTGACAGAGCGAGAATCTGTCTCAAAAAAAAAAAAAAGTTCTAATGGGTACTACAGGTGAGGCATATTTTAAAGCACAATGTTAGTGATCAATTCATGCATCAGGATCAATAGGTCAGTGTTCCTGTTTAAAGTTAAGAGTTGGCACTGAAAATACAGCTGTAAGTGGTTAATTCTTGAAGCCACTTGCTAAGTGAGAACTTGGACAAGCTTGTAATTCTCACTCCCTCACATCATAAGTCCTAACCCCCATACATTTGCTAATGTGTTCCCCTCGTCTGTGGCAAAGAGCCTTCCCTGAACCCCAGCTGTGAGGGTCTTCTTGAGTCCCCCAGTATGCTGTGTACATCCCCTTCAATGCGCCGACCACATCCCACAAAGTCACCCATTTCTGGCTTTCCCAGAAGACCTGCCCTGCGGGACAGCAAGTAGGTACTGATCATCCCCATATGCCGGCCTACTCGGTATCTGGCCTATGGTTAGTGACCAATACATATCTGCTGATGAAAGAACAGTTATGAGAATTCGGTATTTTATCTCTGAAATGTATTGCATAACTTAAAAAAAAAATCCCTGCATCACCTTAGTTTCTTAATTAGGTTTAAACAGGGTGCCTGTCTGGATGACAGTGGGAAGGTGCTAGGGTTTGGGGCCAAGTGAATTCCGGTGAATTCCAGTGACATGGGGGTAGATGCAGATAAGGGGCCTCCACCATGCCCCCAGATCATCTCAGAGAAAACCAAGTTCCTCACCTTAAAAAGAAACCAGGTAATGAGCAGAGGCTTCTGGGGTCCCAGAGCCCTGCTGCTGGGCCCCAGTGGAGTGAACGCAAGGGCCCCGTGCCTGGGCTGGGCAGTGGTACTCACGGTGCTGGTGGCACCTGGCCAGGAGCTCCAGGTCATCAATGTGGTAGTAGTCATAGCCCGAGGTTCCCAGCACTTCAAAAGGCAGGTATCCTATGATTGGAGGGGCTCTGCACAAGGACAAGGAGGACTTGTCATCAGGGAGGAGACACACTGCAGGGCTCACCCTGGTGGCCATGCCTTTCCATAATGATCAACATGGAGGCCTCATTTCTCAAGAACAAGGGGAGAAAAATAACTTTGCAATGGTCAAAACCAGAGAGGCTGTGTTTTCCAAAGGGCTCAACTTTTTTTTTTTTTGGCATATAGATACTCCTTTCCCTTGGCATAACTTGGCCCAAATAACAATAAGCTTTATCACTACTGGGTAATTAAAAACAGCTACAGATTGGATCAGCCCAACACCAAAGAGTAATATAAAATTAAAGGGTGGGGAGGGGAGATTTGGAGTTCTTCAACTGCAAATAATGTTACAAAAGAAAAAGTAAAGATTGGGCTAAAGGATCAAAGGATGTTGAAAAAAAAAAAGAGATGAGAGATTTCTCTCACACTTGCTGCTGTCTTACTGGGAGCCGGGAAGGGCCCCAAGTGAGGATCATCCCAAAGATGGCCCAGGGCTGAGGCATCAGACCCAAACACAGAACATATTCACGATGGGGCAGATGCAGTTGGAGGGAAACCACCCACCCTTGGCAGGGACGACTTTTCCTAGCGCCAGAGAGTCCTTCTCCTTCAATGGACCAGGGCCGACTCTTCTCTCCCAAGGAGAGCCTGGCTCACGCCAACAAGACTTGAGAAGGGCCCAACCCAAATATGTTTTTCTTTTCTCAAACCTGTGATCCAGAAATAAAAATTTCCATTCCAAGCTATGCCTTGAAGTGAATTCCTCTAAAGGTTCGTCAACTATGCACATTTCCTGTATTGGAAGCAGAAAAAAAAAAAAAAGTTGCTTGGGTGCCAGATGCTCACCCTAGGTTTGTTCAAGAGGAACGCATGGTGGGTAACAGAAGTTAAAATCGTTTCGAGCAAGTCTCCAAGTCGTGTTGGACTGAAACTCATCATCTGTAGCTAATTTCGGTATTAGCTGATACTAAATTTATTTCACAAGCTGGGGAAAAATACCTAGGAGCCAGAATGTCACACCAACCCTTCCCATTATCGAGAAGTGGCAAACATGTGGAAAACGGCTTTTCATCGGAATCTGAATTACTCATTTAACTCAACACATTCATGCCATCGATGTTGAAGCAATCACAGATGAGAGAAGGCAGACAAACCCCCAGCGCTCTGACACTCGGTTCTCACCCAGGCCTGCCCTGCATGGTATTAATGCCGGTGTGAAAGGTGGGAAGATTTACAGTTATCAAACAGCACTTCTGCAGGCTGAACAGCAAGTGATGCTGCCTTCAAACAGAACCACTTGCAGGAAACGGGGCAGGGTAAAGGGCGTGTGTGCAGGCACAGAAGCCAGACACTTTGATTTTCAAAGCCAGTGACAACTTCACTGCAATTTATTCCCTCCCAAAAGACCATTAAATACATATAACAAAATGTGAGTCAATCATAACAGCTCCGCACAATGAACTGCCTCTCAAGTACTTGCCTTTAAGAATTGTGGTGTTGCCAGACGAACGGTGGCAATGAAGCAAACCTCCTTTCCTAGTGGCACCCGGCAAGGTCTTGAAAGGGTGTTGTCAAAACCGTTACAGGAGGGGCTAGGCACTGGGGGGTTGGGAAGAAGAGGACACATAGGTTAGCCCTGTCTGGTGACAGCAGCCAATCCCTAGCTGGCACTTAACTGTAAGCCAAGCGCTGCCCCCAGGATTTATGTAGAGTATATTAACTCATTTCATTCTTACAACAACTGGATGAGGTAGGTCATACTATTATTCCCATTGCAAAATGAGGAAACCGAGGCACAGAGGGAAGTAACTTGTGCAAGGCCAAAAAGCTTGCTAGAGCTGGGATTTGAGCCCATGCTGGTCACCAGCATTCAGCACTCCCTCTCACTTCCACTAGCCCTGTGGCTTATAATGCTGGGAAAAAGAGTCTACAAAATGAGAAGACAGGCCGGGCACAGTGGCTCATGCCTGTAATCCCACCACTTCGGGAGGCCGAGGCGGGAAGATCACTTGAGGCCAGAAGTTCAAGACCACCATGGCCAACACGGCGAAACCCCATCTCTACTAAAAAAACAAACAAACAAAAAACCTCAAAAATTAGCTGGGCATGGTGGTGTGTGCCTGTAATCCCAACTACTTGCGAGGCTGAGAATCACTTGAACCTGGGAGGCGGAGGTTGCAGTGAGCCAAGATCGCACCACTGCACTCCAGCCTGGGTGACAGAGTAAGACTCTGTCTCCAAACAAAACAAAACAGAAAAACAAAATGAGAAGACAGCCGCATTCTGCAGTAACGGTTTGAATACTCCCGCCAGTGTTTTAAGGTGAATTCTATAATCAGTGTTCCTGATACTGATGGTCCCAGGGAAAGTAGGGGTGTCTCGGCATCATTGAAACCCCCTTCCCCGCCCGTCTTGGCTGGCACACCTGGGGTTCAAGGGCCTCTGTCCTGAAACTCCCCCTTGGGAGACCAGGCTGATACAGGGGTTGGGTCTGGGCCACTGAGGAGACGGGGCTCAGGATTTAGGGTCATCCCCAGAGGAATATAACACCTACGACAAAACTTGCCAGTTCCCTAGCGTGGCCCAGCTGACAAAATCCGCTCTCGCGCATCTTCTTATGTCTTCTCACACATCTGGGAGGGCATTACTGTCCTAGGCCCGGAATGGCTCTATAATTAACCACGGTCACTCAGGAATAACAGCAGGGATGCTATCAAGTTTTTGGGCTCTAGGCCCAGGGTTCTAACAGGGCAGAGGGGGGACTGTCCTAGACCCACAGCCATGGGCCCACATCATGACACCGTCTCACACCTCCAGTAGCCTCGGCAGAGTCTTCTCTGTGTGACTTGGTCCCTGCCTCCAGGGCAACTGTGGAGAACCGACTGACCTTCTGGGCTAGAGAAAAAGTTAGCTACTTTTTTAGATGGAGTTTTCTAGGTGGGATAAAGAACCCTGTTAAACAGGAGAAAAGCCAATTTACTACGTACGTGGAATTCTCAAAGTCGGCCATGTGTGGGGTTCCCTTGGGACCTTGGGCCCTAAACAGATCAGCTAATTCACAAACTCTGGGGTGAAGCCCAGGCACTGGCCTTCTCAAAGGCTCTGCAGGTTCACCAGTGTGCAGCCAGGCTGAGGATCCCAGGGCTGATAATCTGTGCTGCGTTTTTCACAATTATATCTTGCACATTCTGAACTGAAATATCATGATGTTCTCCAAGTTAACAAGGAATATATCGAGCATCAGAAAGCTAAATCATTATAAAATGAAATCTGCAAGATTTTCTTTGGATTTTAGCTTTCCAATCATTTTTAAAAATATATATATATTTACAGGTTTCTAAAAGATTCTATAATGTGGTCTTCTCTCCACTAACATGAATAAATTCATTTTACCAAGTAAATTCTCTGAATTCATTCATATAAATACTGATGTTTCCAAACATGAATATAAAGTGGGCAAAATAAAAAACAGTGGTCTCTGGAGAGCTTACATCTATCACAAGTTGGCTTAGGTTATTGTGAATGAATTTGTAAGATGAGCCAAGAAACTTATCAAAGGGAAGGAAAACAATTCCACATAAGGGATGGGTCTACAGATGTGAACATCTGCATAATTAAAAAAAAGAGACATTTAAAAACTTCCCAGATGTGAAATATTCTCTCTGCTTGAATCTAAGAGATATTACCCAGCCAGATAATGACTAATAAAATTCTGACTCTTTCAGAATACAAAGACCTTCCAAACAAACTTCTAAGGGCCTCCCAGGAATTTAAGAGAAGGCCTCCCTCTTAATCTATCGCTAAACGATGCAACTTCTTTGAACGATCCTCTCAGCTGTTACATTCCTGTGCTGTCAGAAATGCCTTCCCCTGATTCACTGTGAGGAGGAGAAGGGGACAGAAAAAGATTGTGAAGTGGGAGGCCCTGCTTGCTTCTTCAAGGGCAGCAGTGACCTGGACCACGGACATTAGGTGGATGTTTTGCAGAGCTTACTGTTGGCCTGGCTGCCCCCAATGCAGTTTTATCTGCTCTTTTATAGCATCTAAGTCTTTAAAGATAAAAATGCACCCCCAAAAAGGAAGTTTCATTATTGCTTGTAGCCTGCATTTGATGAGCTAGATATTTTACACATGTCCAGAACGGAGCAACGTCTCTCTTCAATATGCCTTTCCCACCAAAAAACTTAAAAAAACTGAGGGGCATGATCAAGGGTGACAATAAATCAAGGATGAATGTTTTAATAGAGGCCAAGGAGAAAACCTTGGGGAAAACTAAGGCAAAGAAGATACTTTGAACATTTTGCCAGTTGCATTTGAAATAACTTTTCCCCGCAGCATGAGTCTTCTTGCATATTGTAGAGGCAACACAGGCGCAAACTGCTCCCTGAGACTTCACAGTCATATTTAGCACTTAGAATAACTTCTCTGGCACTTTATATCCCAAGGTAGTTTAAAGATATTAATTAAGTATTCAATTAGTGTTTCAATTTAAGTAATAGAATATATCTAATTACAACTGGCTTCCTGAGACTCTCACAAGGATTAACCACTAACTGCAGTACCAGCCCTGTTTTCTCGGATCTCTGACCACTCACAATATAGAGAAAAGCAACTCATTCTTGCTACATTTTCCCCCTAGGGTCATCTTACTCAAAACTGACCTTACTCTTACTGAAAGCTAAATATATAGCCTTCCCCATGGCAGGAACTGGGGCTCATTCTCAGTCTCCACCTCTGAGCAGGTGTCCTGCACACAACAAGTGCTCAACATGTGTTTATCAGATGACTCTCCCATAATATGGCCTGGCTCATCTCCAAACCCTAGCTTAAGGTCCAGTTCAGGAAGACACCATCTCATCCTTGCCAGCAACTAGCACACAGGCCTTGGGACCCTAAGGTAGCTTCCCCTCTGCAGTGTGACCCACCTTGGTGCTGCTGGTGGCCCGTCCACTCTGCCAGCTGTGGGAGGTGCCCGTAGCACATGGCCTGGGTTCCACTGGCAGGCAGGTGAACTCACTGCCTGACTGATACATTAACACTGGTCAACAGGAGGCCTGGTCAGGGAAACTGCTGCAAATCAGCACACGGCAATCACCACTCTGTGATGGAAAACAGAGCAGGTGCGTGGCGTGGGCTTCTGCTTGTGGAGACGCAGGGCTAGCTTGCTTTTTGAGACAGAGTCTTGCTCTGTGCCCCAGGCATGTGCCACCATGCCGGGCTAATTTTTTTTTTTTTTTTTTTTTTTGAGACGGAGTCTCGCTCTGTCACCCAGGCTGGAGTGCAGTGGCACAATCTCGGCTCACTGCAAGCTCTGCCTCCCAGGTTCACGCCATTCTCCTGCCTCAGCCTCTCCGAGTAGCTGGGACTACAGGTGCCCGCCACCACGCCTGGCTAATTTTTTTGTATTTTTTTTGTATTTTTAGTAGAGACGGGGTTTCACCATGGTCTCGATCTCCTGACCTCGTGATCCACCCGCCTCAGCCTCCCAAAGTGCTGGGATTACAAGCGTGAGCCACCGCGCATGCCGGGCTAATTTTTGTATTTTTAGTAGAGATGGGGTTTCACCATGTTGGCCAGGCTGGTCTCAAACTCCTGACCTCAGGTGATCCACCTGCCTCAGCCTCCCAAAGTGCTGGGATTACAGGCATGAGCCACCGTGCCTGGCCTCGTGCTTTCTTGATGGTCTTCCTATTAAAACAGTCCACAGGTTATCACGTCCTGAAACTTTCATTACACTCTCTAACTTCAGAGACCCTGAAAAAGTTTTGTCTTGGGCTGGTATTCTTGGGATTCCAAAACCAGGAGAGTCCCAGGGACTCAGAATGAATCATGTCTGCCTCATTTGGAAGCACCTAAGGTTGGCTTCCAAGTCTGTCTGATGACAAAGGTGAGCTCCCAAATCAGCCATGATGAGGAGAAAAAGATGACTATGAGGGCAGGAAGATCTCAGGTGGTACAGAACTTTTTTCAAAAGGGCTCAGGAAGGAGCAAGGAAGATGCAGAAATGGTAATAGCATTAGTTAACAGCAAAAGAATACAAAGAGCTGGAGAAAGATATCTGGCTCTGTTCCACTGAGTTACCAGCTCAGTCATCAGAACAATTAAGTATTCTCATCAGAGATGACCTGCTTATGATAAATTAGTTGCAATGGCTGGAGGAAAACATACTAATAGTCCACAAGGAAGTGACGAATAGCTTTCTCAGCACTTCTCGAAACAAATGAAAAACAAGGCTGACACGTGTCTGGGAAGATATGAAACTATCAGTGATGAGGTTTCACTCCAGGAAGAATAAAGTTGTTAAGTCCCAATTGTGATAAACATTCAAAACGTTCAGGCTATGGCTTTAGAATGTTGAGGGGAAAATAACTTTCTGCACATTCATGAGAAATCATCTCCCACTAATTAAGTGCTATTTTCAGACTCTTATTTTTCTCTCTTCACAATGTGCTTGACCCAATGTGTTCTGAATAGCCAGGTGGCTGGGTTCCTAGGAGAGCAGCGTGATAATCCTGCCCACTTCTTGGCAGGGGCACTGCCTACCTTACCCAGGGCATATTTGATCCTTTCCTTTCTGTTTCCTTTCTTTCAGCTCTGTTTTGCATAGAGAAGATCAATGTTGGAGAAAAGGCAGGAGCCACAAGAGAGAGCTGGGGCTTTGCAAATTTTTTTTTTTTTTAGGACAGGGTCTCCCTCTTTGCCCAGGCTGGAGCACAGTGGTGCGATCTTGGCTCACTGCAGCCTGCAACTCCTGGGCTCAAGTGATCCTCCCACCTCAGCCTCCCGAGTAGCTGGGACCACAGGTGTGAGCCACCATGCCTGGCTAATTTTAGTTTTTTTTTTTTTTTTTTTTTTTTTTTTTTTTTTTTTTTGAAGAGACGGGGTTTTGCCATGTTGCCCAGGCTGGTCTCAAACTCCTGAGCTCAAATTATCTAACCTCTCAAAGTGCCGGGATTACAGGTGTCAGCCACCGTGCCTGGCCTGGCTTTGCAATTTGCTGGATTAAAAAATGACTCTAAAGGGAAACTACATGTCTTACTCAAATATTTCTTCTTTCCTCTGGCAATTATTAATTAAAATGAGTATTTTTAGGGGCCAGAAGAGTGTAATGGCATTGAGAAGATATCCACTAGATGGTTGGTGTGGATGGGCCAAATTATTTGTATGTTCAGGAAAGTGAACTTCCCTCGTCCCTGTCTTCAAAGTGGCTCTCTCACACACATTTTTTTTTTTTTTTTTTTTTTTCTTGAGACGGAGTCTCGCTCTGTCGCCCAGGCTGGAGTGCAGTGGCGCAATCTCGGCTCACTGCAAGCTCCGCCTCCCGGGTTCACGCCATTCTCCTGCCTCAGCCTCTCCGAGTAGCTGGGACTACAGGCGCCCGCCACCACGCCCGGCTAATTTTTTTTTTTTTTTTTGTATTTTTTTTTTTTTTTAGTAGAGACGGGGTTTCACTGTGGTCTCGATCTCCTGACCTCGTGATCCGCCCGCCTCGGCCTCCCAAAGTGCTGGGATTACAAGCATGAGCCACTGCGCCCGGCCCTCTCACACACATTTTTATCACGATTATGGGACAACTTGTATGAAAGGTCCCCCCACTCCCAGACTGAAACGAGCAGAAAGATGAGGTTGCTTAAAAGCCTGACCATTCCTCATTGTTCCATTTTAATATGAACCCTAGGTGTCTGTGCAGGATGATGCTCTTGGGGCACAGTTTTTTTACAGTGATTTTAACTCCCCGCGGTCTCTCTGGCAGCACTGACCCCTGCAAGGGAAGGACGGCCTGATATTTTGCTGGGTGGAGGGGACACTCTGCTTCCCACTCTTAGGGTCCCGAGTAGATGAGACACTCTTTCCGCGAAGCCGTTCACACTCGTGTCTCCATTCCCAGTGAGGTCTGGCGTGCATGTGCTTTGTTCCCTTTACTGAGGCATCTCAATTAAGCTCAGCAAGGAAAAAATTCAAACCACCCCAAAGCCATAAAATGAGGCAACCTCCAGAAATCCCACGGAACATACAAAATCGAGTGTTGTAAGCTGAAAAGCCTCCACTTCTGCCAGTATTTCAAATCTGGTTGTGCGGTTAGAGGCGAGTAGGTAAAACGAGGGCAGGGAAACTTTTATACTCTGGTGTGTGGTTTCTGGAAAGCCCAGAGTGGAATGTTTGCCGAGGGTGACCTATTTGGAACCACACCAGCAACTTTTGAAATACTGCTTTCTGGATTTGTCAGACGCACATCTACATCCAAGTCTGGAGGAGGAGCAAAAAGGCTCAGAGAAAGGATTGCCTTCTTCTTGCATGAAGTTATCTTTCAGGATCTGGAAGCCTGCATATTAGGACCCTGTAAAGCAAAGACCTTTCTCCATGCCTTTGAAAATCACCCGGCCAGTTTCTTTCCACTAAGAGTGGTCAGGTGGGACTACAGGACTTGGATACCTGGGGTTTGAGAAAGGAGGCACTACTTCGCTGGAGAAGCAAGAGATGGAATTGTGTATTTGTCTGAAAGCATCTCTCTTTTGTTGTTGTTGAAAGTATCTGTTACAAGCAAACATAGCCCTAAATAAAATCATCTCGTTAAGCTCTATTCTGGAAACGTCGATTAGAGGAAGAAAAGGGCTGCTCCTACCAGTGGTCCATGCCAGTGCTGCTGGCTGGCCAGGTCCAGCGTGGGCTTTTCGGGGGAAGAGAATGGGACACGGGGTTACATATCCCAGCTCAGAGCCCTCCAAGAGGCTTTGCACAGACTGGGTTAGAAACTGTCCTCAAGTGAAACTCTTCTAAAAAAAGACTACTTTCTTGTCCCATTTCCTGACACGTATTTCTTCTCATTTATTAAAAATCTAGGTTAAAGATGTGAAGTCCTGTCTTCGCTCCCCTGCCCCCAGAACATCTGTGGCAAATGATGAAGTCCTAAGGGGTGAGCAAAATGTGCAAACATTGAAGTAGGGGAAAATTCCACTTGGCTGAAGGACCTGAGCAATGGCTGGTGTGTTTACACTGCCAAAGTGAATGGGGGCAGAGGAGGGGGGGGCATCATCCACTGGGGAACCTGGACATGTCCAGTTGGAGAGTGTAATGTCACCTCGTTCACCAGAGCAAAGGGGCTTTGTTCCTCCCTTCCCCTCAAATTCCTACGAACTCAGCCCCATCACTTTGTGTACAGAGCCTGACAGATCCTGGGTAGCCATGTGGGCGAGCAGACAACAAGATGGGATCCTTGTCTGTGTGCTTCAAGGCTCACCCAGAGCCCTCTCCGGCTCAGCCTCCCCCTCTCTCCTCTGCCCTGGAACCTACACATCTCTTTGGTTTGGGGCCTGAGGCTTCCTGTTGATGTGATTTTTGGGCCAACTCAGTTGATCAGAGGAGCAAGAAGAGAGCGCATTAGCTGTGGAATACTATACAGCCATGAAAAGAATGAAAACATGTCCTTTGCGGCAACATGGATACAGCTAGAGGCCGTTATCCTAAGTGAATTAGCACAGGAACAGAAAACAAAGTACCACATGCACTCACTGGTAAGTGGGAGCTAAATATTGAGTACACGTGGACATCAAGATGGGAGCAGTGGACACTGGGGGCTGCTGGAGGCTGGAGGGAGGGAGGAAGGAGGGGGTGAAGGCTTAGGGGCTGCCTGTCAGGTGCTGTGCTCACTGCTTGGGTGACAGGATTATTGGTACTGCAAACCTCAGCGTCAGGCAGGGTTCCCATGTGACACACCTGCACATGTACCCCCTGAATCTAAAATAAAAGTTAAGCTGTGTACATGGCTTGTGCCTGTAATCCCAGCACTTTGGGAGGCCAAGGTGGGAGGATTGCTTGGGCTCAGAAGTTTGAGACCAGCCTGAGTAACACAGTGAGACCATATCTCTACAAAAAACAGAAGAATTAGCCAGGTTGTTATAGCATGTGCCTGTAGTCCCAGCTACTTGGGAGGCTGAGGTGGGAGGATCTCTTGAGCCCAGGAGGTGGTGGCTACAGCGAACCATGATGGCGCTACTGCACTCCAGTCTGTGTGACAGAGTGAGATCCTGTCTCAGAAAAAAAAAAAAGCTGAAAATATTTTCAAAAGAGAAAGAGGGTGTCAGAAGCATGAGGCGGGGAGTCCTGGGTAGGGACATCAGGTAAGGGGGCTACTGGCCTCCAAACACCCAAGCAGCTGAGGGAGGAGGCGGCTTGATGTGGTGGGAGGCACAGAGTGGGGAGTGCACAGAGCCCACAGATGAACTTCCCCAGCCACTCACTGCTGCTTCAGAGGCCCTCAATGTGGACAAATCACAAGGCACCAGAAGTGACACACTCCAGTTTACCCAGTGCGTACCCACCTGTGTTCAATCTCCACTTTGGATTTAAGGCCAAAGAAGTGGCTGCAGCTCTTCTGCATATAAGTACACTCTATCCCCAGAGTGTACTGTGGAGCTGGTCGAGGAGAGAGCTCTGTTAGCTCCTAGGGAAGCTCTCTAAGCCTCAAGTCTGGTCTGAACCCTGCTCTGCCTTCCACCAGCTGTGTCCTGGGGCCAAGATCAAGCCTCACTTTGGGTCAACCTATTTTTATCCGCTGCTTATTTATGTGCTGGGTAAAGACCATGCTAGGCCCAGGAAGTGGGTACAGTAAGGGTCGCTGTCCTTCCCATTCCATTATTTATACATATATATAAAAAGGACAGGCATCAAATAAGAATGTACTACATAACACTCCACCAACTAAACTGCCCTGCAGAAATACTAAGACTTTTCACAGTAATGGACCAAGGTGGGTTTCCTAAATAGTTCATTAAGGTGTGAGCAAGTGTCCTATAAAAATACAACAGATAGGCCAAGGTGGGATCGCCTGAGGTCAGGAGTTTGAGACCACCCTGACAAACATGATGAAACCCCGTCTCTACTAAAAATACAAAAATTAGCCAGGCATCGTGGCACATGCCTGTGATCCCAGCTACATGGGATACTGAGGCAGGAGAATCGCTTGAACCCTGGAGGCAGAGGTTGCAGTGGGCCGAGATCACGCCACTACACTCCAGCCTGGGTGACAGAGCAAGACTCCATCTCAAAAAAAAAACAAAAAACAAAAACAAAAAAAATGATGCTAGTGGTCATTTTTCTTCTACACATATTACATATTAATATTACATCTTATTTTTTCAACTTTCGCCACATCTGGGAACTTGGAGCCTGGAGAAGTTGTATGGGGAGGCTTCTGTAATAGCTATGTTTTCCAGTTTCTTTTTTCTTTTTTTTTTGAGACACATGTGTCACCCAGGCTGGAGTGCAGTGGCACAATCTCCGCTCACTGCAACCTCCACCTCCCAGGCTCAAGCTATTCATATGCCTCAGCCTTCCGAGTAGCTGGGATTACAGGTGTGTGCCACCACACCCAGCTAATTTTTGTATTAGTAGACACACGGTTTTGCCATGTTGGCCAGGCTGGTCTCAAACTCCTGACCTCAGGCAATCTGCCCGCCTCCACCTCCCAAAGTGCTGAGATTACAGGTGTGAGCCACGGCGCCTGGCCCACATTTTCTGGTTTCTGTTTTGATGCTTTGACATCTGGGGACTTGCTGGTGCTGGAGGGACTGCCTCTCCCAGGGTTAGCCAATTCCTAGGGAGGACAAACAACTCACCTTCCAGGTACCTTTCATATGCAAAGCAACCCACCTAGAGCCCACACCCCAACCAGGTCCTTCAGGCTCTCATGTCCTGGGCACTGTCCCCTGCCTTAACCAACCCCCGGGCAGGCACCAGATAATTAGAAACAACTCCTCCCTCCTAGACCCCACTGAACTTATTCAAACTACCAGCTCTCACCCATTCTTTCTCTTGGAAGCTACAATAAAGGTTCCCTCGGCCTCCTGACCAACCCTGGTGCTTCTCTGTGTGGCCCTGCGTGGTGGGCCATGTGTGCCTCCTGTTCCCAGGGACCCCTGAGCATGAACCTTTCCCTTCATGACAGTCATTTCCATGACTGTGTGTCTTTGTGTTTGATTAAAACACATCTTGGGTGCCCTGCACACAGCCTGGCATGTGGGTGCAGGGCATCTGACATGCACAGGCACAGGCATCGTAGGCATCGTGGACCAGCAGAATGCCAGGAGGCTGGAGGGGGCCTGTGTGTGTTTCATTCCGACAAAGATGTGTGAAAGGCAGCAGGCACTGGGGTGAAGAGTGTGGGCTCCGGGTTAGAGGGTCTGGGTGTGAATGTGGGCCCCCGACTTCCCATTCACACATCATAGATGCAACCCTTCTACGTGTCCATTTCCTCCTCTGTGAAGATAGGATGATGCCATAAACCACCTCAAAAGGCTGTGGCAAGGATTACATGATCAACGCAAAGCCTGAGCTCTGGGCCGGGTGCTTAGAAGGCACTCCTAGGGTGAGCTGTTTTTGTTACCTCATTGTTCAGTGTTTATTCAGAAGTAAACCTATGAAGTCAAATTTGAGTTCTTATATTAAAGCATATCTCATAGGTCATGGTGGTTAAATGTTGGCAATTTTATAGGGTTTTTTTTTTTTTTTTTTTTGAGATGGAGTTTCACTCTGTCACCCAGGCTGGAGTGCAGTGGCGTGATCTCGACTCACTGTAACCTCCGCCTCCCAGGTTCAAGCCATTCTCCTGCCTCAGCCTCCTGAGTAGCTGGGATTACAGGTATGTGCCACCACGCTCAGCTAACTCTTGTATTTTTAGTAGAGACGGGGTTTTGCCATGTTGGCCAGGCTGGTCTCAAACTCCTGACCTCAGGTGATCTGCCCGCCTTGGCCTCCCAAAAGGCTGGGATTATAGGCATGAGCCACTGCATCCGGCCTTTATAGGGTTTAATCTGAGAAATTCATTTGTCTCTGACAATTTTTGCTATTTTAATCCCAGTTAGAATGATATTTCACGTACTCCACAGTTACACGGGGAACTCTTGTCTCAAGAAAGCCCCTTTAATGCTGGTTTGTAGAACAGGCTCTGAAAAGACACTCTGCACTCTTGCTTTTAAATATGCCACATTCAGTGCTGCGTGTTTATAGCAGTTAAGTTTCCAAAAAAAAAAAAAAAAACTCACACATAATTTCCACACATTCTTTCAGACAAACAAACACTATCTCAACTCACAGTGAAAGTAGAGCCCTGCTATTTAAAAAAAAAAAAAAAAAAAAGTCCCAGGTATTCAGAATGAAGCCTGCCTATTTCCTTGAAATCCTCCAAGACGTGGTAAATGACAGGATGCTTCAAAGGGATATTCGGCAGCATCTTAATGAGATGGTGGAAATGTGAATTCACAAAGGATACAACTGCTGCTCGCCAGCCAATCACAAGCTGGTTTTTTTTTTTTTCTTCTTGAGACAGTTTTTTGCTCTTGTTGCCCAGGCAGAGTGAAAATGGTGCGATCTTGGCTTCCCGCAACCTCCACCTCCCAGGTTCAAGTAATTCTCCTGCCTCAGCCTCCCGAATAGCTGGGATTATAGGCACCCACCATCATGCCTGGCTAATTTTGTATTTTTAGTAGAGAAGGGGTTTCTCCATGTTGGTCAGGCTGGTCTCGAACTCCCGACCCCAGGTGATCTGCCCGAAGTGTGTGCACTGTTGTCATGGGGCAAGAGGAAGCAGCATCCTATGATTCCCACAGTCTTGGTGCCCTGAGGGCCAGGGTGCCTTTGCCCTTTGCCCTTTGCCCTCTGTGCATGTGGCCACTGGGGTATGTTGTTATCACAGTGGCTGCCATTATGGCCAAAGCACATCTTTTTTTTTTTTTGAGACAGAGTCTCGCTCTGTCGCCCAGGCTGGAGTGCAGTGGTGTGATCTCGGCTCACTGCAAGCTCCGCCCCCCAGGTTCATGCCATTCTCCTGCCTCAGCCTCCCTAGTAGCTGGGACAACAGGCACCCGCTGCCACCACGCCTGGCTAATTTTTTGTATTTTTAGTAGAGATGGGGTTTCACCGTGTTAGCCAGGATGGTCTCGATCTCCTGACCTCATGATCCGCCCACCTCAGCCTTCCAAAGTGCTGGGATAACAGGCGTCAGCCACCTCGCCCAGCCACCATTTTTTAAAAATTGTGGTAAAACACATATAACATAAAGTTTGCCATCGTAGCCATTTTGAAGTGCACAGTTCAGTAGGGCTAAGTACATTTACACTGCTGTACAACCATCCCCACCATCCACCTCAAGGACTCCTTTCATCCTGCAAAACTGAAACTGTCCCCATTTAGCAACTCCCATTTCCCCCTCCCTCCAGCCCCTGGCACCCACCATTCTACTTTCTGTCTCTATGAATTTGGCTATGGTACCTCATATAAGTAAAATCATACAATATTTGTCCTTTGGTGGTTGGCTTATTTCACTCAGCATAATGTCGTCAAAGTTCTTCCATGTTGTAGAATGTCAGAATTTCCTTTCTTTTTAAGGCTGAATAATATTCCAGTGCATGTATATACCACACTTTCTTTATCCATTCATCCACTGATGGACACGTGGGTTGCTTCCACCTTTTGGCTATTGTGAATAATGCTGCTATGAACACAGGTGTGCAAACATCTCCTCAAGTCTCTGTCTTCCCTTCTTTTGCATGCATACCCTTAAGTAGAATTGCTGGATCATATGCTAGTTCTGTTTAATCTTTTGAGGAACCAGCACACACGTAAAGCAAATTCCAAATCACTGTTTACATTAACTCAATGATAAAGTTGTCTGGGAGGAAGGCCATTGCATTCTCTACAGAATGGCGCTGGTATCACACTAGGGCAGTGCTTTTCAAAGTCCATGGCCCCTGGAACCAGAACCCCACAGTACTCCCCAACTGCACATTCCTGGGTCCTACCCTCCTATCTCCTGAGCTAGACTCTTTAGGGCAAAGGCTGAGAGTCTGCATTTTAACAAGTTGCCTCACCCAAAGAACCACTGTGCTAGGGTTAGTATGATGCTGGGTTCTCTACAAGGTGCCTCTTAGGTCAGTTTCTTTAACTGAGTAGCCCAACCAGCTTCCATTTACTTCTTTGTGTGGTTCATTAAACATTCATTTCATGAAGTTTGGACAAGCCTTTCAGATGAGTAGGATGAGGCATGGTTAGGCCTTCCTCATCTGACTTTGCCCAGACGTAGAGGCCCACTTGGGAGATGGACCTCCCACCACTTCTGACCATCTTAAGCCCTGGACGGGTCTGTTTCCAGAAGGGCCTCCCAGTAGGCCAAGGAGCCCACCACCCAGGCATAAGCCCCGCACCCTGGACCTGAAAATCATGCTGGCAGGATCACACTAAAGGTTTAGCATCTAGTTGGAGACTTTTAAGCAAAGTATGTATATTTATGCAAATAACATACAACAAAGGCCCATCTGAGGTAGAAGGAAAAATCCTGGTTAGATGCGAGGACTTGGTGCCATTACTTTGGCTGTTTCTAATAGAAACCCTGGGACTAATTTGACTGAGGGAATAGACCCACCACGTCTGAAACAGTGGTCAAGAACGCAGCAGAAGTTAATGCTGTCATCATCTGCCCTCTGCATCTCCCCCTCATCTCCACCACGTCCAGAGTGAAACAGTGGTCAAGAACGCAGCAGAAGTCAATGCTGTCATCATCTGCCCTCTGCATCTCCCCCTCATCTCCACCACGTCCAGAGTGAAACAGTGGTCAAGAACGCAGCAGAAGTCAACGCTGTCATCATCTGCCCTCTGCATCTCCCCCTCATTTCTGCAGCTCATCTTTCTGTTTTTGTTTCCTTTGGTATTTTTCTCATTTCCTCTTTTTCTCCCATTCCCTGTCAACACTTTATTTTTATTTTTTTCATCTTTGCTGCTTTATAAAACGTTAGCTGTTTCAAAGTTATTTGTTTTGTGTTGAGTTTGGAGGAGCCCAGAAAACAAAATGCAGCCCATGCTGAGCTCAGCCCATAACCAAGTTGGCTTAGGACTTGGTTTCTGAATTCCTGGCTGGCCTCAGGCCTGCATTTCCATTTTGCATGGTTCAAAAGTAAAAATAAGCGTTTTAGTCTAGTTCAGAGTTGTTGTCTCTGCAGCCAGAGTTTGGTTAATCAGGTATCCGGGTAATTTTAGAAAATAAGACTTTGCTACTTGGCTTATCCTGCTTGATAATTCATCCAATGCAGATTCCTGGCTCATTGTAAAATGACCCCTTTGCTGTGCATTAGGGCCACAGTGAGCAGAAGAGCTACGGACCAGGTCTACTAAAATACGCTCACAGCAGTACTGCACGGGGAGGGAAAAAGTGTGGAAGGTAAGGTTATGGATTGTCAAGTCACCACGAAGTCCTGTTCCGCAGAGTATGTAGGCTGAGCCTGTTCTGTATTCCCTGTACGTTGTTTCTCACAGTACAGAATTATTTCATCAGCCCGAAGATAAATAAACAAATAATGTGTGTTTCAGTGGGACTGTGTGCACTGGCACAAACAGGTGTGGGAGTGTGTTCCTCTAGAATGGGAGAGAACATTGATAAGCACAAAAACACATCCTGGGAACTTGAAAATTCAAATGCAAATGTGAAAAGCACATGTTCTCCCTCCTCCTCCCTGGGCGATTCTTAATGCCCCCATGTGCACGTTTGCATGAGAAAAGACACTGTCACAATTATATGACAATTAAAGCTTACCATTGTTGTAAGAGCGAAAATTTCCTACAAATTTTATGTATTCATAAGTTGGAAATTCCTTTGGGTTCAAGCTGCCTCTGAGAAGATGGCAATAAAACTCTAAATCGCTGTCAGCTGGGCCGTTAAAGGAAGAAGAGGAGAGAAAAGGGGTCGTGAGCATCGCACAGACTCTAAACAAGTAGCGTCTCTGTGAAAACTCTTATGGGATTTAGTCTACACATGGCCAGGCTAGTTCTCTCATTACGACTGACTTTTGGACCTGGTTTGTAACCCTGCTGCACAGGGGCTTCCTTCCGTAGTTCATAGATATTTTGCATTCCATACATGGACCCAATTAGTCTTAATTTGCTCCCAGATGTCTGTGGTTGGTAATGTCGGCATTGATTAGTTCCGGCTGTTTTCATATGGTATATTAAAATAAAGCGGCTCATATAGAGCTGCTCCCTTTAATTTAATCTTTTTGCTTTGCTTTGAAGTAAAATCAGATGTGCGACAGGACAGATCATTCATGGAAAATGGACTCAGGCTTGCACTGATGCAAGCAGCTTTGCTACCTCATGCAATTGTGTATGCTTCGTTAAGTGACACGTGGTTCACGAGGCATCAAGGTTAGCCTTCTACCTAGGTTGCCAAATATTTTGATAAAAACTTCTAAATTTCACAGAACATAAAAATGTATATAAATAACCAGATGAGAGCCTCAGGAGGACAGAATTTGGATTTTTGACCTAATTATTCCGTTTTCAGTTGGTTTCTTGATATTATATGAATTTAGCATCTTAGTATCCTCCACGATGAGCTGATTGTTCACTGATGTTTGCACTGTTTCTTACTAAAAGACTCTCATGTAAAAAAAAGAGAAATCTTGTCATATACACAAAATAAATTATTATTCTTGAGTTCTCTGCTTTCAAATTTTCCACATAAAAGCCAAATGTCTTACATATTCCAAATTCCAGTTTTAGCTTTAAACCTAAAATATACCTCTAAGGATCTTGGAAATGTTCTGAGTCATGAGGAAAATTATTCTTAAAATTAGTTCTCCCTTCTTAATTCATTCTAACCTCCTTTCAAAAGCAAAACTCTTATCTTTCTAGCTCGTAAAACCAGAAAAATTTAACTTACATTTTAAGTATTCTGGGGAGGGGGAATCCGTCACAAGCATATGGGAAGAAAGGATTTTATAAACTTCTGAATGTTCTTGTTCTGGGAGGAAATTTAACAAATTCTGATCCATGACATCCGACTGAAAAAGAAAATAAAGGACAAAGGTACACCCTCAACGAAGATGAAAAACAGAAGCAAAAACAAAAACTGAACATTCACAACAACTCAGAACTGGTTTCTGAAATGGAAAGTCCGATATCTGATTTTCTGTGGACACTCTCAGTTTATCACTCCATTGTTTTAAACAGTAACCTAAAAGGCTGTATTTGTTCAAATGCGTATGTGCTGCTGTCTGTGGGCCCAGGAGGGAGCTAAGAGTGAAGTTAGACAAATGTAGGAAGGACTGGGTCCTCCTGTCGCTTGAGAAGTGCTGTTTGCTGACACTCCTGCGTTCTGGCTGGGAGAGCATGGCCCCTGTGCACACCCAGTGCGAGGCCAATCATTGATTTAAATGGCTCCAAAGAGGCCACAGGGTTCCTTTCCTGACCCTTAGGGCAGCAAAGGGCTGCCAGTCTACTCCTTAAAGGTCTTTAAGTTATGGAACTGCACGTTTTTTTCTGAGTGCCTTGGCACTGTGGTTACAAAATAAATGTAAGGTAGAGTTCAGATCGAGTGCTGCCCAATAGAACTGTCTGTGATGACGGAAATGGTCTGTAATCTGTGCTGCCCGTAACAGAAGCCACTAGCCACATGGTTACTGAGCACTTGAAACGTGGCTAGTGTGAACAAGGAACTGAATTTTAAATTTCTTTTTTTTTTTTTGAGACGGAGTGTTGCTCTTGTTGCCCAGTCTGGAGTGCAATGGTGTGATCTCAGCCCACTGCAACCTCCACCTTCCAGGTTCAAGTGATTCTCCTGCCTCAGCCTCCTAAGTAGCTGAAATTACAGGCGTCTGCCACCATGCCCGGCTAATTTTTTGTATTTTTAGTAGAGACAGGTTTCACCGTGTTGGCCAGGCTGGTCTTGAACTCCTGACCTCAGGTGATCCGCCCTCCTCGGCCTCCCAAAGTTCTGGGATTACAGGCGTGAGCCATCAAGCCTGGCCCATTTAATATGAATTGAAATTTAAACAGCCACATGTAGCTAGTGGCTACCATATTGGATATGCAGGTAGGAGCTCACAGTGGACAGAGGAGACAGGCACCTCTCTCTTCCTCAGTTTCCCTCAATAAACTCATCCACTCTCACAGCTTCAAACACAATCTGTATATACTTTCAGGTTTGAATGTCCAGCCAACTCTCTCATGTGCCAGCCTCAGCCTTCCAACTGCCACTCAGATGCTCCCTGGGGACCACAGATGCACACGTCCTGAACATCGGCATTCTTTCCCACCCATACCATCTCCAACCCTTGTGTTTGCATCTCCATCAACAGTATCATCAGTTGGTCACCTGCCTGTCCCAGACCCTCTGGTGGCATCCTTGTCTCCTCTCCTTCTCGTCCTTACCCTCAAACCAAACAGTGTCCAAGTGCTGCCCATTTTTCTCCCTCAAATTCTCTGCTCCATCCACTTCTATTTCTCCAGCTTCCGCCCTAGTCCAGAGCCCCATCCTCTCTTGCCTGGGAATGATTTGGCCACACTGGTCTTCCCACATCCACTTTGGTGCCTGTCCAATTTGTTCTCCATCAGCAGTCAGAGGAGCCTCATATCAGACCAAGTCACAACTGTCCCTTGGCTTCCGACTGCTCCAGGAACAAAGCCTCAACTGCTCAACACAATTTCACAGCTCTTCACAGCTCAGCCTCTACCTCTCCCAGCTCCCAGCACTTCTCTTATCCTTCTGAGCCTTTTTTCCTCCAGTTTGCCCTCTGTTCTCCCTCTGAGCCTCACCTGGGCTGTTCCCTCAGGCAGGAACATGCTGCACCCTCCCCATGTGTTTAATGAAGCCCTGTGCAACCTTCAGGTCCCTGCTTTGAAGTCACTTCCTCTGAGAAAGCCCCAGGTGACACCCTCCACCCCCACTGATGATTTAAGCATCTCCGAGGGGACAATGATCCCCTTGATGGAACATCAGGTGACAAGGCAAGGCAGGTGAGAGCTCAGAGCCCAGGCTTGAAAGCAGGTTCTGCCCCTCCACACCGCATTTTCCTCAGTTGCAAGATGAGGAAACCATGAGGGTTCCATGAGCTCACTTGCCTCCACTGCTGATAAAACAGCACGTGGCAGACATTCAACAAATGCCAAGTGTGATTAGGCACTGAATGACCAGTTACAGAATGACTACAAGGGGCACCTGCACCACAGTGACGTTTTCCTGTACAGCTATGTGCTGACTTGTGCATTCCGCCTCCCTCTCTCCAACAGGAGCTTCAGGAGAGCAGGGCCCAGTGCCTTGTTCACCACCACATCCCTGATGTCCAGGACGGTGCCTGGCCTTCGAGATGACTAAACTGACCTTTCGCTGAAAGAATGGCAAGGCCAGCACTATGACAGGCATTAAAACAAGGTGCCCAGAGAACACTGCGGATGGTATGCTGCCTCCAAAATGAAAGGGTAGAGGAGGCTACTGGGGAACAATTTCCAGAGGGAGGAATCCTTGAGTGGGAACCAGGGGACAAGACAGTGTCTGCCAGACAGGGTGGGAAGGTGCTCCAGCCAGGGGGCTCAGCATGCACAGAGGCATAAGGTGGGTACCCTGACAGCACTGCAGGAAGGTGGGAACAACAGGGAGGGCGAGAAGCCATGAGAGAGAGGCCAGAGCGTCTCAGGGACACTCTAGGAGGAAGCGTCCATCCAGCCCACTTCCAGCTCAGCCTCAGTATACTTTTAGTACAGGCTCATTTAACGTAGCTGGGTGTCCCTGCACTGGTGCTGCTAGTTCAAGGCCTGTCAGGCAGTTGGGAGAGAGGACTGCCCACCTCCACAGGCAGGTGACCTTCCCGATCGTGGGACTCGGCTGTGAAGACGGCTGTGGATGGCACATTCCCTACCTTGTCTCCATAATTGCTATTATTTTAATAAACAGAACTCAGCTCATTCAAGGGACCATTCGGGGAAGCACAGGAAAGCAGGGCCCAGATGAGAGAGGCCTCGGAGGAGTCAGGGCTCGACCCTGTGCCAGGAGGAGCCATGAAGCACCTGAAGGAAGGGGGCGGCAGAACTGCTCGTGCATTTTAAAGAGATCCTGCTTGTGGTTTGGAGGGAGAGAGCACTGGAAGTCAGGCTGGAGATGGCCAGGGTCCCAACAGAGACAGGGGAAGGAGTGGAGAGGAGCAGACAGAGTCCCAGGCAACTCATCAATATCGTAGTGCAAACAATACTTGCTGAGGGCCGCCATGTGCCAGTCGCTGTTGGGCATGGGGAAGACACGTTGGGAAGCAGGCAGAGCCCCTCCCTGCCTGCAGTCAGTGTTCCGGTGGGTGTGAGGACAGTGGACACAGCTTGGTGGCTGATCGGAGGAAGGGAGGAGGGAAAGGAAGGACTCAGCATGGCTTCCAGGCTCTGGCTCAGACTCACCGGTCTTTATGGACTAAATTCTACCAGGATCCTCTCTCGTCTATGCTACCATTTCTCATTCTGGCCCTCTCCAAGTTTCTTCGGATGTTCCTGGTTTTATTTTAAGCCCATTCTCTCTAGTTTTTTTAGAAGATGACTCATGTTCACAGATGACAGTAGTCTTTCTTCATAAAGATATTTCAAATACTTGAAAATGAAAACTAAGTGACTCCATGGCCTCTTCTTGGAGGGCTCCATCTGAAGCCACTTCCCCTGATGGTGGGTGTGGCAGAGAGCAAGGCTGGGTGGCTGCCTGGCCGGGTCACCTGTGTGAGAGAACTTTACGGATATAGGTCCGAGGGCCAATATCAGGACACAGGTTCTGCACAGAATAAAGACGAATGCTGGATGCAAGTAGGGGCAGGTATGATATGTGGGAGGTTGCGAGGATGGCGAATTAACACACAGAAAGGGCTCCAGACTGTGCTTGGCTCTTGTATGTATTTGCTAGTACATTGCTATTATGCTATTTCCACGTTTGTATGAAAACCAACACAAACAACAGTAACTTGAAATTTTTAACCCTAGTGGTTACAAGGGAGAAAATTACATCTGCAGTTGAATGGTCCCTTGAATGAGCTGAGTTCTGTTTATTAAAATAATAGCAATTATGGAGACAAGGGAGGGAATGTGCCATCCACAGCCGTCTTCACAGCCGAGTCCCACGATCGGGAAGGTCACCTGCCTGTGGAGGTGGGCAGTCCTCTCTCCCAACTGCCTGACAGGCCTTGAACCAGCAGCACCAGTGCAGGGACACCCAGCTACGTTAAATGAGCCTGTACTAAAAGCACACTGAGGCTGAGCTGGAAGTGGGCTGGATGGACGCTTCCTCCCAGAGTGTCCCTGAGGTGCTCTGGCAGTTTTGGCTTGAGATCTGTGCTGGCTGCAGTGTGAAGAGGCAATGGTGAGCAGCCCTGGAGAAACTTCACCTTGAGAAAAGAACGGCTTAAGAGAAGTCATTGGGACCTTGGTCTCCTTAAAGGACCAGGAAGTTGGAGGCATATTTGATCCACTTATATTTTTAGATTCAAAGTCAAACTAACGGCCATATAGCTAAGCTTTCAGAAGGTAGTGTAGAGAATGGCTTTGACTTTGTAATAGTAAGAATTAATTGAGATATAAAAGGTACCAATTATACAGAAAGAATCTCTGTTCATCAAAATGCCCTAAAAAAGGGGGAAAGGTAAGCCACAAAGTGAGAGAGGATATTTGCAACACATACGTCTGTGGTATGGCCCAAAATTAAGGTTCTAAATTATATGCTGCTTTGGCATCTGGTAAAATCGGAAGGGCCTCAAATGGCCTAACTGCAGGTTCCCTCCCCACACAGACCCATGGATGAGGTCCCCCAGCCAAGTCCCCCCTTCTTATGACGAGGACAGGTACAGTTTCTGCTCATCCCTGAGTGGCAGGTTGTGGAATTATTCAAACAAGTCAATCACATCCTCCTGTGGGGACCAGGGGTCACCTCACCCTCTTCTTACTGCACAGCCTGCTTCCCATAGCCCCTGCTGGTTCACTCTTTTCCCACATGCAGCCCCCTGTGGCCCTGTGTGATCCTTATCTGGGCTGTGAGTATCTGTGACTAATTAACTGCTGTTGGCCTCATCCAGTGTCAGCTGTGGAGTGTTCAGACATCCACATCACCCTAGGGTGGGGTGAATGAGAGACAATTAAAACAATACCTGCCCACAACTTGTGTCCGGATCACGGAAAGAAAGCCTACTCATAATTGCAAGACAAAACTCAAAGAGGAGGATGTCCAAACACCTGAGCAAGTAATTCAGAAAAGATGAAATGTAAGTGGTTGACAAACATATAAAGAGACACTCAATCTCATTGGTAACTGAGAGAAAAGCAAAGTACAACTCCATGAGACACCTTCATGTACCAGACTGACAAAAACAAGTCTGAAAATGCCAAGTTCTGATGCCACAGCACTGCGACGTCTCCACCTTGCTGGTGCGGGGCAAACTGGTGCCACCGCTATGGAATCATTCTGGTATTATTTAGTAAAGGTGGAGGCAGAGCTTCCCTCAGCCCAGCCATTCTACACCTAGTCAGTTCTCCAGGGATGCTTGCAAACGTTCATCAGGAAACACTACAGGATGTTCATGGAAGCACCTTCCAAGAATTCCTAACTGGGATGAATGCAGGAATTGCAGCACATTCCTACGATGGAACACACCCAGCAATAAGAAGGGCCCACAGCAGCTACATCTGCCAGTGTGAGGCAGATGCGAAGCACAAACGATGCTGAGCAAAAGGAGAAGTCACAAGAGTCCATTTTCAATGATTCCACTTACATACAGTGAAACAAAAGGCGATACTAACTTAAGAGTGTAGCAGTGAAGTCAAAGTTGGTGAAACTACAAAGGAAAACAAGCAAACAATGACCTTAAAAGTCAGGAAAATGGTTGCTTCCAAGTAGAAGGCGGGAGTGTGATGAAAAAGGGGCAGACAGGAGCTTCTGTGGTCCCAGCCGCGTTCTATTTCTTCACCTCAGTGACAGCTGCATGTATGTTCACTTATCAACTTAATACTGAACATATGTTTTATACACACATCTGTATTTATGGTATATAAAAATCAAAAGGCATAAAAAAATCTAACTAGAGGCCTGGAAACTTTTAATCCATGATCAACGCTAAGCTGTAGCCGCACCTGTCAGGGCTCTGCTCCGACCCGGAGACACCTCTGATGTCGATCAGGTGGGAGCTTCCAGCAGGTGAGGGCAGGGTGGGGTGGGAAGGGCAGAGGGACGCTTCCTGAAAAGGTGTCTCATGGCCTACACCTTGCTGCTGTGTTTTGTGGTAACATAGGCCAGGGGCTTTGGCTTTCCTTTCCTGGGATCTCCTCCTGCTGTGCCCTTGCCACAGGAACCTGGCTCCATATCCCGTTCTGGTCTTGTATTTTCTTTTCGCTAGGGCTTGTACCTGGCGAGCCAGCATGATACAGAAGTATTTTCTGGCCTGCAGATTTCTCCAGTTTTACGAACATTTGTGCGTTGTTTTCTTTGGGGTAAGGTAGGGTTATCCATGCACATAGTTCTCACATCCAAGGCACTCCCCACCCGTGCCAAGCTGCTTGCAGTTGCTCATAACCCCAGTTATGAATTCAGTCCCTCGTTCATTGAACACTTAGGCACATGGCAAATGTTCAGGGCTGGGGATATGATGTCTGCCTTAAGAGCTTAGCATGATCCAGCTCATTAGGCGACACCACACCTATGAACAAATCAGAAAGTAACCCAGGAAGCTAACTTTCAAAAAGTCAAATAAAAGCCCAAACAGGAAACACAGATTATGCCTACTTTTGGTCTCTCATTTGGTTCTGCCTCAGCCGTACTCTTTCCCCATTCTGTCCAAGGCACGTGACTCATGCCCCTCGGATCTCTCCTGCAAGGTTTTCATTCCAGAGGCTCCCGTGAGCCCTTGGCCTCCATTGTATGCATGTCTGTCTTGCTCATGTTCCTTGCCTGTGTCAATTCTAGACACCAAAATGTGCTGGTGTTGCCACTACTGAACAATTCTCATTATTATTGTTATTTTTTTTTTTGAGCCAGGTCTCACTCTGTCACCCTGGCTGAGGTGCAGTGCTGTGATCTCGGCTCACTGCAACTTCCTCCTCCCAGGCTCAAGCAATTCTCCCATCTCAGCCTCTCAAATAGCTGAGACTACAGGCATGCGCCACCACACCAGACCAATTTTTGGATTTTTTGTAGAGACAGGGTGTTGCTGAGTTACCTAGGCTGGTCTTGGACTCCTGACCTCAAGTGATCCACCCAGCTCAGCCTCCCAAAGTGCAGAGATTACAGGCGTGAGCCACCGCGCCTGCAGTTCTCATCTTGAAATCACTTTCACTTTGAGCTATTTTATTCTTTTTTCTCTGCCAATTTGGTAAAGAAAGTTCTAGGCTATTTCATCAGAAATTGCTGTACAAAAATCTATCACATGAGCTTCTGTTACATCTGAGATGTTGGCAGTGTGAAGGAAACAGAGAGAGACTTGAAGCCCCACAGCCTGAGAAGTGGGAAGGAATTCTGGCTGCTCTTACCCCCTTACAATATGCTCTCCAATCCCAGCCACACAACGGGCACGGCAGGGGACTCCAGCAGGCCAGCCTGTGCTTGGAGTGACACCAAGAGGGGCGTTGCTGCTGGGGCCCACAGCCTCCTGCCCCCTGGCTACCCTGTGTCCCGACCTCCACCTCAAGAGCCGCCTCTTCCTCGAGGACCGACCACCACCTCTCAGCTCCTCGTTCTCCCTTTCTGAGCCCCACACCCTGAGAACATTCAGCTTTACTGTGTCCTGTATAGGATTCTGAGGAGTGGTTAAGCACCAAGCTCTAGAGCCAAAGTGCCTGAGTTCAAATCCCAGCTCTTCACTATCTGGCTGTGGAACTTTGGGTAAATTATTTAATCTCTCTGTGCCTCAGTTTCATCATCTGTGAACTGGGTAACTATGTACTTCATAGGATCCATAAGGATAAGGAGAGCAAATATAATACAGCCTCGCTCTGGGCCAGGCACGGTTCTATGCGCCTACACATATTAACACATGTGAGTGACTCTTAATGGTGCCTGCTACATTGTGAGTGCTCAGTGTTAGTCACCCAAGGTTTAATGGATGAAATCTCTCAACAAAATTGCAAAAGGAAAGACAGCCTCACAAGTTTCGAAATGTTGTGTCATCTGTGGAAGGGTCCTGGGCTCACAAGGAGTGATATTTAATAGTTAAGTATGCATCTATGTAAACCAAACCAAAATCAGAATTCCTAAATTATGACCCAAATCCTGGGCACCAGAAAGACACCAGAGCAGAGTGGTGACCATCTTGCGTTCTGCAGTCAGCTACCCCCGGGGTAAGCCCCGCTCTACCTCTCACTGCCTGGGCCACTGGGGCTTCCTCCCCATCGTGGAAGTCATAGAGGTCTGACTCCCAGATCCGCTCCTCTGCCCAACCAGCTGTATGCTGATTGCACCAGGGAAGTTTCCATCCTCAGCAGCCTTTGCCTACCCACTTGCAAAGGAGGATCCTGGTGAAAACTGGATAATGAAAGCTAAAAGTAAATTGCAGTTAAATCTGGGGACTGCCTGGCCCAGGCTCACCTGCACCAGAGAGTTGAGGGCTGACTCACTGCATGTGTCTGGGCATGGGTATATATACAGAGTCTTAGTTTGCATTCAAGTGGGTCCAGCATTGAGAAATTAGAGTCAGGTCATTTCTGGTCCTTGTAGAGTTAGAAAATAATTTGTGAAAGTGGTCCTAAATTGCTCCATAATTTCAAGTCGGAAGAATTTCCCTCTTACTTTCTAAGACCCGTCTGCCACATACAGCAAGTGGGTCATCAGATAATTACAAGAGAATAAAGCAGAACAGTGCAAATCCTGCTTACCCAAACAGCTCTGGCTCCTGTCTCTCATTCCCAGGTCAATAAGCAGGCCACGTGTGGTTGCTTTCGGTCAGTGCCTACCACTGCCGAGCCCTTGCCATTCAATACAAAACACAAGCACCCTCCAAAGAAGTACCCCAGCTCCTTTTCTGTCCTCAGACACCGTCAGATCAGCCCAGCTTCTCTGGGGTGATGATGGGGGTCACTTCTGTATTCGTGGTGTCAGCCCCATCACTAGCCTCCTGGCCAGAAATGAAAATGAAGGTGCAGCTGCACCCTCAGCTTCCTCCTTCAGGCTGAGTGAGGATGAGCCTCTTCTGATGGCTATCAAGAGGAGAGAGCCCCCCAGCTCCCCACCACCAGCCTGACGCACCCTTGTTTTAGGAAACGGGTTGGAACACAAAGGGGAGACAGATTAGGTTAGATTAGGGCCTAATGGGAAGGCATCTGCTTAGCAACATAAAAAATGCTTTTGTGGGCCATGGCTCAGTGAATGCAAAGAAAAATGTAGGCAGTGGCTTCGATCTGCACACTGCATCATTTGCAGAAACGGTGGGATGAGGGAGTGGCTTCCAGGGAAAGGTATGACCCAGGATGATGTGGAGCCCTGGGCCGTCAGCAGAGCTCGGCTCATCACCCCAAGGCAGATGGAAGCTGCCCATGGAACAAGGCCATGCTGTTTCCTGGGCAGGGGCAGCTAAGGAGAGGGAACCGCGGTCCTCCAGCATCATCCTGGCCCAAGCTTTCCTATGTGTGAACCTGGGGCAAGCTTTCCTCTTTTCGTCACATAAACTGGCCGCCCATCCATGGATGAGCAGGGGTGGGGGGTGGTGGGAAAGGTTTTGGCTGGGCTCATTGGCAGAAGAGTGGAGAGAGGACGTTTTGTTCTTGTCCATCACACGTGCTGCTCCTGGTACAGCTGTCATTCACAGTGATGCTGTATGCAGATGGAAGCTGCCGCCTAGGAACAGGAACAGGCAATGGTGCGGCAGGAGATGGAAGCCTGGCCAGATGCCCATGAGGAAGCCTCAAAGGTGGGTCCTCCACCAGCCAGGTACAGACCTGTGAGTCACTTCATCCTGAGTCAGGGGTTACCAGAGAGCCAGCAAGGCTTATGCAGAGAGGAGGGAGGGAGGGAGGAAGGGAGGAAGGGAGGAAGGGAGGAAAGAAGAGAGGGAGGGATGGAAGGAGGGAAGGAGGGAGGGAGGACAAAGGCAGAGGGAGGAGGGAAGAAGAAGGGAAGGAAAGGAGGGAAAGAGTGGGGAGGGACGTCTGTCAGGGTCTGTGACCATACCACAGCCCCTTCTGCCACCTTAGAGCTTCCATCATACACTTCTGGAATGCAAAGCCGACTTTCTCCTGGTCCACCCAGACACTCCTCACTCCCCAAGGCCTTCCAAGACATTGGTCTTCCCAGAGCAGTTCAACCCCCAGGGAACGGCCCTGCTGCCGAATCCTTACCACCACTAAGTGTTGCTACCCACTTGCAACCTCACACATGTCCCAAGTAAGCCCCAAACCATGTTTCAACCCAAGCCATCTGTTGTTCTCTCCCTTGATCAGCTGTCAGGTGACCCTGGATGTCTGTCAGCCTCCATGATGGCTCTGAGCTCCACTAACAGTGCTGTGACTCTCTCATCAGTCCCCATTTCTGACCCGAAAAGAATCTGTAGCCACAGCTCCCACTCCAGGCCTTGCCTGTTCCAGGATGGCACACGCCTGCATCTGCCCTTTTCCTGGAAGGCTCCTAGGACCTTGACCTCGGCCTGGTCCTGTCCCCAAAACTCAGCAGTGCTTTACTCTCCACCCCCTTCTCACCTGCAGCCCCCTGACACCTGCACCACCTTCCATCTGAGATCTAATGATTCTCAACAGAAACATGGTAACGTGAACCGGTAAAGGCCACTGGAGCAGAAACTCACCGGTAAATGCCCAAGGAGAGGCGTGATACTGTCAGACACATAGATGATGCTGCCGTCTGTTGTCACTGCGATAATGAAGCCATCTAATGCCTGTGGAAAATGCAACATTTGAAAGCTCCTTAGCAATGCTTTTATGGAGGAGCATGTCACTGAAGCAGAGGACACTATTTTAGGACACTGGCTTTGTTTTATAATCCTCAGAATATTTCCACGAATAACCTCACAGCACTTCTTGGCCTTCCACGGAGGACAGCTTCGTACAGAGAATGTATCTGGCCCAGGAAAAGCGTTTGCAAAAGCACTACAGGATCAGTGAAAAATGTGACCTAGTGGCATAATAAAATAACATTTCGCCATGGAAATTCCTTAAGTAGGTTTAATGATAAGCATATTATTAGCCTGATTCAGAAATACCACCATTGCCATTAGAAAACATCAGCCATAATTTATGGTTCCCATCTCCCTACCCCTGCCATCACTTTGAGTTCGATGGTAAACATTTGCCCTGATAAAGATATCAGACCTAACAGATGCATTAGAAACAGAAAGTGTGCCTGTTGGCCAAGGCAGGCCTCTGCTCACATTCATTGCCACAAGAGAAATGCCCACTGAAGGGACTGTTTGTAAAGAACATTCACATTACAGGGCTGGGTGGGTGTGGGGGTTGTGTAACTCAACTGGATCCATAAGCATTTCGGAATGTCTGAAAAATCCATGCATTTGAAAGTCTCTACTGAGTGCCTACTCTATGCCGGGCACACTGTCCTGGGTGCTTGTGATATAACAGGTTGAAGGTGGGCAATGCTTTCTCATAAAGCAGACACTTTTGCTCGTGGGGTTTTTTTTTTTTTTTTTTTTTTTTTGAGATGGAGTCTCACTGTCGCCCAGGCTGGAGTGCAGTGGCCTGATCTCAGCTCACTGCAATCTCTGCTTCCCAGGTTCAAGCGATTCTCCTGCCTCAGCCTCCCAAGTAGCTGGGATTACAGGCACACACCACCATGCCCAGCTAATTTTTGTATTTTTAGTAGAGACAGGGTTTCTCCATGTTGGCCAGGCTGGTCTTGAACTCCTGTCCTCAAGTGATCCACCTGCCTCAGCCTCCCAAAGTGCTGGGATTACAGGTGTGAGCCACTGCGCCTGGCCACTTTTGCTGGATTTAGATTATTTATTGGGATTTATTTTTGTGTGGATGCTTGTAATGCTTTCATAAGATGTATCTGAAAGTTGATTTCTAAAATAAAGACGACATAATTCAGCAGAGAATAGGATCACAGTGGCAACTGGCTGTCTAGGGTGTGCCAGTGAGGGGGAGGAGACTAGAAATGAAGCCTACCTCTCCAGAAAGCAAGTCTTTAAGGGAATAATAGCTCAGGGAGACTTTCACTGGAAACCTGTCACTGTCGGTCCACTGACTTTTTCTTTGAAAGACTATCTTCCCCGAATCTGGACATTTTTCTGCTTAGGAAAAAAAGTGAAATATGTGCTTAGAAAGCTCTGGAAACATGTTGCATGCACTCAACTAGATGGTCACATGATGTCTGAGAATCTGAGTGGACAAAAGGGCATTCATTCTTTCACGTTAGGAGGGTGTGGCTGAAGTGCATGGCAGCGGGAACCTGGAAGAGGCCACGAGCAGTGCGTGAAGGGCACCTTTATACCATGCCGAAAGGGGAATGAGTTCTTTTCACCACGAAAATTAACACTAGACTCATTTATTATTTTACACTGACAGCTGGCAGGATTTAGACTGAAAAACAGATTCAAGTACGTTTCTTAAATGGACCTCCTCCTCTTGGATGACATCAGTGGTTCTCAACTGGGGGCAATTTTGGTAATGTCTGGAGGCATTTTTGATTGTCACCACTGGAGTGGGTGGTGTTGGCATCTAGTGCTGCCAAACATCCTGTAATACGCAGGACAGCCCCCACGACGAAGAACTACCAGGTCCAAAATGACCATAGTGCAACGCTGGGTTAGATTTATGAGTTACGGTAAACAAAGAAGTACATCCCAGTAACTTTTCCTTCCCAAGTATTTTTCTAAAAAATTTTTAAAGTCATCTATGAAGCCCTCTAGGAGGTGAATTTTTTTAAGGGGTAAGGGCACTGTTGATGACATCAGTGAGACTTTTTTGGAAAAAGCAGATTGGCAAGCTGGGAAAAGCAAGGGCAGTGCAAATGGTCTTGCACAGTGAGCCCATGTCCCTCCTGAATGTCTAAAGCAAGCGGGTGTTAAAAAGCTGAAGGTATTTATAGACGGGAGATAACTTTCATCAGCTCACTGGCATTTCCATCAACTCTATGAGAACTGCACTGAGTCACTGCTTTAAGAAAGCTCGCTGTGGTTCTGGAAGTCCCATCAGTAGCATCTGAAAGGGATTCAACAGCAAGTGATTGCAAAGTGCTGTGCCCCTATCCATGGAAGGGTGATTTTGACTGGGGTGTTTCCAAAGGTGCCATAATGGCCCAGATTTTTATACCTGCCACACACTAGAGGGAAATGAAACCTTCCCTTTCTGCAAATTCCTGAGTCAGATGGAACATTTTCTTGTGTTCTCTGGGACAATCTCTGGGCTAAGAGAAGAGATTGCTTTTCTGATTAAAATTCAGAAATTCCACAAGCTCCCTATTCCCCAGGCCACAGGCACTTTGCCTCCTTTCGAGTGCAATTGTTCCAATGCTGGTAGCCACAGTCTTTGCCAGCTGATACTTTACCAGCTTGGCTGGTCTGCAGCCAGGTCAATTTTGTTTTTTCAAACTTCATAGCTATGTGAGTCCTCCTGGAGTCTGGTTTTGTGCCTCTTTGAGAGAAGAGGGAAGAAGACGGGAGTCACATCTGGAGGGCATTAGCAGTTCCCTAGGGACATGATGGGTTATCTCCTGGGCTCTGTCCTCATTTTAGAAAGGGAACATCCTGGCCACTAAGACATGGCACCTGGATTCTTCACAGTCTCTGAAATGGCTCTGAAAAAAACAGAGGGATGGGCAGCTGGAGAGAGACCCATGCTATGGGAAGGTCGCACTGGACAATGATGACATCACCCTGGGAGCTCCTCATCTCCCTCCATCACAGCTGGGGCTCAGGCCATCAGGGAGGAGATGCTATAAGGCTCCAGTCACTCAGCACTAGGTCTGTGTCTACCTAAGAGCAACAGGTTGGAAGAGAAGCCTGACACAGTCAGGGTCAACAGTACTAGCTGGTGGACTTCCCAGACCACTCACAGCTGCCATTCACCCAGGCCTGCTGGTTGTGCAGGCTTAATTTCAGATCCAATTCATTCATCTAGCGTGATTTCCTTTCCACCGGCTTCTAGGAGTCTACACCGGGAGCAAGGGAAAGTGCATAAAGACTATACAAATATGAATCTTCCTTGTCTAGAAATTCCAGTCTCCTGAATCTCAGTCCTGTCTTTTAGCCCTGAAATTTATTCATTTTTAACTTTACAAAAGCCCTATTTCCTCAAATACTTTTGATAGTTTGAAAGTCACTGGGCAAAAAAAAAAAAAGGTTGTGCTACAGGCTCTTAAAAAAAAGGCTGCTGCTATAGGGTTATGTGTTTTAACTACTTTTCCATAAGAATTAAAAGATAAATCGATTTATGTAAATTAGCATAATGATACATTAATTCAACATTTCACAAGCTGCTTTAAATTTAACATACTTAAAAATGCATTGCTTCTGCAGAAAGTTCTGTATTTTCTTTAAATATAGTTCACATGTAGATTTAAGTATCTTTCATCTTATGCAAATGTTCATTAATGCGTTTACATTTCATAATATTTGGACATCTTCATTCTGGCATTTTCTTACTCCAGTACTTTCTGTTTTCTGCAAGTTAATCTATGTAAATTGAAGTTTACATCAGTCTTATATAGGCACATAAGATATGAGAGAGAAAGATTTATCCCCAGAAACCACTCTCCAAACACCCTGCCAGGAACCACTGGTCACAGCCAGCGTCTAACTTCCTTTTGCTGAGCTCATCTGTCCCAGTTCGCCTCTTCTTGGTTGCAGGCCTGGATATGCCATGCCTGGAGCTTTCTCTGACCCACTGCCATATCCATATACTCCAAAACTTATCCCCAGGTGGCAAGCCACAGCACCTTGACAGTTGTTTCTGTAGAGGCTTATGCTCATCTGTATTGAGGAGTTTCACCCATATATAAATATATGATGTTGAGGCAGGGCACTCGTTCAGATCAGCCAGGTTTTCACAAATACCGCCCTGTAGATGAGTATGGGGCCTCTGACCCAGAAGGAGGAACATGAGCATCTCACTCAGCACAGAAAGGGTGTGAGCTGGATGGGGAGGCACGGGATCCCTGTGGTTGATATCCATATGCCATGTGGATGTAATCCAAGTTCAAGTTCAAAGCCTATCTTTAAAAGACAACTTTCAATTTCAAAACGTGTTTCTACTAAGGGAAAAAATGTAAAATCATAGCAGTCTAAAGAGGAGACTCTCTGAGTCAAATGACAGTGCAAGCTGATGCATCTTCCCTCTGTCCTTCTCCTCTCTCTACCTACCTCGAACCCACCCTTCCTGGCTCCCCAGCAAGGTGTCCTCTGGTTGTGACACCATCAAGGGGCTCATCCTGTGGTCACTGTAGTGAAAACACATGACCACATTCAATTTGGGGATTCTTGTTGACATGGCCCATAGGCAAGAGCAGGCAGAGAGCCTCAGGGAGGGTGTCTGTTTCAAAGCCAAGTCTTCCCAGGATCAAGAACAGTAGTTTCCTTTGGGCACAGGGACTTATCTCAACAAGTAGCTACATTTTAATTGGCAACTGTTTAAGCTATTTTGAAAGTGCATTTCACCTCCAACATCAGCTGGGTGAATTCTTCATTACTGAGGAATGAAGGCTTCCAGTCTTGCTGAATGTCACAGATTTCCGTTTGCGCTGAGACTTCTAAAAAAGAGACACAAATAAGCCTTTATATTCAATGGCACCTAGAAATTGGAATTAACAAATGAAGCACATGTTACTTCTATGTAATTTTGTGTAAACTTCTGTGTAGTTTAATTTAAGAAGCCAGCATAAGGAAATACGTTACCCTGATTTCCAAGGACTGGGAGCTTCGGATGTTCTCATCTCCCTTAATGAGGCTTTAGGGAGGTGCATCCCCCGCCTTCTCTATGGCTGTGGTGCCTGCCCTTGCAGGTGGTACCACGGCCCTGAATGTCTACATGACAAACTCCATCGTCAACAGTTGGAATTAGGTAGTTACCACCTATGAAGGCAACAGGAACAAACACTGGGATGGTGTGACACCTTCGGAAGTGGCTTCTTCATGGTCCAGGTGAAGCAAAACACTTCACAGACCTGGGATTTTAAAAATTCCAGAAACACCTTAGGTGTGTGGAAACTAATCCACTGTGTTATACAGAATGTACCATATTTTTCAGCATTTCCATTACTGAAATACAGCGTGCTATACACATACACAGAATGTACTCTTCTCAAAACTTTTTGGGGTTAATCTATAGTTTATCCATTTCACAGAACTGCCTTGTACTGAAGACATTATGCGCATTTGTAAATTCAAATAGTCATTGGCCTACAAGGGGCTCCTTAAATATTTTAGTTCTTCTGCATTTTTAAAGAATGTTTTGTTCTATTATTAAATTATTTCTGATAAGATAATTACAGGCAGCTCAAATGCAATATCAAATATTTTTGTTTTTCCTTCAGTTTATCCTCCATCTTAAACCAACATTTTGCTCCATTTCACGTAGTAAGAGGTTTCTTCAGAGATTATTTCCTTGGTGCTAGGAAAAATGTAAGAACATAAGACTCATATCTCAGAAAATACAACCTGTTTAACAACTTCCTGGAGAATGCAAATCGTCCAGGCAGATAATCCATCAACTTTAAGCCAGGAGAAAGATTTCAAGGCTCTCTCCTTTGTGCCTGTGTTTTTGATCATCTCTCTTACATGGAGCATGAGGAATGCATTCTGCCATTTGAATGAATGAATCTGAGTGAATGCAGCAGCTACTCATGAACAAAAGATGTAAAGAGCTGAGTTATGGCCAGGCGCGGTGGCTCACGCCTGTAATCCCAGCACTTTGGGAGGCCGAGATGGGCAGATCACGAGGTCAGGAGATCAAGACCAGCCTGGCTAACATGGTGAAACCCCATCTCTACTAAAAATACAAAATATTAGCCGGGTGTGGTGGCGGGCACCTGCAGTCCCAGCTCCTCGGGAGGCTGAGGCAGGAGAATGGCATGAATCCAGGAGGCAGAGCTTGCAGTGAGCCGAGATCATGCCACCGCACTCCAGCCTGGGCAACAGAGCAAGACTCCGTCTCAAAAAAAAGAAAAAAAAGAGCTGAGTTATGCGTGTCATCCTGTAAACCTCCACTTGTTCCAAAACCCAATGTTCCCAGCAGTGGTCGGCTCCACCAGGAAGATTCCTTCCTTTGAGATGTCAGAAAGAACAAGTTGCTGCTGATGTTATACAAAATTGGATTTTTGTCTTTGTGATTTTAAAGGGGCAGAAAAGAGCTGCTATGAGCCTTTCTTTGGTAATTGAACACTGGAAGAAACCCAGGAGAGGAAACCGCACTGGTGGTCAGGCAGCCAACGACACTGAGAGGGCCCCTGGAGGGAGGGCCATGCTGTGGGGAAATGCCCAGTGCCGGGCGTCATATGCACATGGTGGAATGCAGCATGGGAAGCAGAGGCAGGTGCTACATGCACATCATGGCCAGAATCCGTTCTGTGGTGCTGGCCGAGGCAGGGAAGAGAGGGTGCAACTCCCAGTTCTTCAAACAGATGGTTGCCACAGTTTGACCACTTAGAAAAGAGAGGGACTGAAGATGTGCTATAATATTAACCCCATAAATGTGTTTCCTCTTCTCCCCAATATGCACACTCATCTGTAAGACTCTTTTGACCACTAGGATCAAACTATAGACTAACTGTTTTTCTAGCAGAAGAGTCTTTATGGCAGCCCAAATTTCATTTAAATAGAGATCCATTCAACTTAATGGTGAAGGAAAATGAAAGACCCATTTCTTTAAGTAATTTTTAGATCATTCTGTATGACTGGGTATTTTGTCAACGCTAGCATAATAACACTGAAAGCAGCCATCTCATTCACTTTGTATTTCAACAATTGAATTAGATTCCTTGGAAGTTAAGGTTCATTTCATAGCATATTAAAAAAATATGTTAAGATACGATGTCTTGAATCGAGGAAAAAATGTTACACTGGGAAGTAAAATTCAGTGTTATGGTCAAAGTGGTTTCCAAATTTCAAGGGAAACAAAACCACCTGAGAGCCATTTTTGTAGGAAAACATTGTGATTAAGAGCCAACCCCCAAATTCTACTCTGATATCACTTGTACCCATTTCCTAGAGTGCTCAACTCCCGACTGCTCCTGGTATATCTGAATAATAAGCAGTATATGTTTGGGATGTATGTGGTCAAATAAAAGCCTGGAAAATGGAGCAGAAATTCCACAGCTGTCCTGGGTAAATATTACCCTGTTCAATAGGGAAATTTCTCCTTGTTCTACATCTCTCCCCACCTCACCTTCCATCCATGAAGACAGACACATTAAAGAGGTGTGAATGAGGAATGGGATTTAATGTTAGGAAAAAATTTCATTAAGTCAGCTTGAGACTCACTCAGGAAGACGATAACGTGTAGGCCAGCCTGACCCTGTAGAACATTTAGATGGACGTAGATAAGGATGTCCAATATGCCCTGCTATTTACAGACTTCATGGATTTCTCTAATAGCTACTGTTACAAAATTTTGCTACAAAGAATCATGATCAGATTCTCATTTTGATTTGGATTACTTCAGAGAGAATAAGTGTACAGTTCAGGATTAAAATTCATTTCCCAAGCTGAGAAAATAGCAATGCTGAAAGATTATTAGGGAAAGAGCTAAATAATTATAATAACTACTTGGACCTAATCATCTTTCCTTACTTACCATGTGGTCTCCCTTTAGCATGAAGGCAGGAAGCACGTTGAAATTCATAGTTCTTAACCCTCACTGCATACCGGAATCACCTGGGGAGCCTTAAAAATGCTGATGCCTGGGCCTTACCTAGTCATCTGCTGGTGAAAGGCTCTCCACCCTCTATAACAAACAGCCCTGATTTGCAGTGTTTGCCCCTTTCTGTGGTGTAAATACGCCTACCATGGCTGATTTCAAGCTACCAACTTGATGCCAACTGGCTTGCAAAACTCCTGAAAAGTGAACAATCTTCTCTTGCGAGCTAGTATCCCATTGTGGTCCCACCTCTAGAGATAATGACATATTGGTCTGTGGGCGGTTACCTGGTAATATGTATTTTTCAAAAGCTCTTCAGGTGATTCAAATGTGCACACAAGGTTGAGAACCAGCAGTCTAAATGGACACACTCATGAACAGCTGGAGTGCAGCTGTGATATAAATAGCCACAAGAAGCCCTGTAGATCATCTCTTGTGGAGGAGCCATAGAGTGTAGTGCTAAAAGGTTGGGCTCTAGAGACAGGCTGCCGGGTTTAGATTCCACATTTTCCTGGCTGGCTGACTTGGATGAGTGACTCCACCTTGTGTGCCTCATCTGTGCAATGGAACTAACTCAAAGTGCTGCCATGGGCCGGGTGCACTGGCTCACGCTTATGATCCCAGCACTTTGGGAGGCCAAGGCAGGCAGATGACTTGAGGCCAGGAGTTCGAGACCAGTCTGGCCAAAGTGGCAAAACCCCGTCTCCACTAAAAATACAAAAAATTAGCCAGGTGTGGTGGCACGTGTCTGTAATCCCAGCTACTTGGGAAGCTAAGGCAGGAGAATCGCTTGAACCTGGGAGGTGGAGGTTGCAGTGAGCTGAAATTGCACCACTGCACTCTAGCCTGGGTGACAGACGAAGACTCTGTCTCCCAAAAAAAAGTGCTGCCATGAAGAGGAGCTCTATGTAGAGGAGTTCCTGTATGTAGAGCTCTTAGAATATTGCCCAGCTCACAGCAAGCCCTGAATAGATGCTTACGCTCAGTATTCTCTACTCTGTTGCAGATGCCTGCAGAGTTCATGTCCATTTGCACTGCAAGTAAAGGAAAGTGATTGCTTTGTTTTTTGCTTTAATCCAAGTTTTGCTCCAACAACTCTATTTCCCCAAAAAACGTACCATGAATTTTCTGCTTTATTTTGAATATGAAATCACAGAGATGAGTGAGATCCTGGCATGATCCTCGTTGTGTTTAAGCGGGTTGTGCGGAGTAGGCCTTCATCTTAGGAAAAAGGCAAGCTGAAGCAGGCTCTCCCGGTATTTGGAGGCTGCATTTCTGCTGACTTATCCTTTCCAGGGCCCAGATTTGACAATTCTGTAATTCCACAGTGGACAGAGCCCGGCATAAATGTCAGGCTGATGAACTTGATCCCAGCTGTCCTATTTAACAGCTGTCCTGCTTCTCAGTGGCACTGACCTAGTTTGAGTAATTTGCACAAAATATCTTGGCAATCAAACCAACCTGCTATTTCACTTGGCTAAATCATTATTTAGGAAATATAACCATTTTGATTAAATTATCAGGGCAATCAAATACTGCTGTAACACTCCGTTCCAATCCTGCTTGATTGGTCTTCTCTGACTTTTAACAAAAGCAATTAACATGTTCTTTACTCTCTCCTGGGCAGCTTTGGAAAAAATAATATGAGGACATATCATCACTGTCACATTTTTAATAGGTATATATGATCATCAAAGAAATAATAAAAGAATAAGAAGTATAATGAAACTTTCTGATGTCCCAGCCGCACCCTCTTTTATGAAATCATCTTGTCTAGGAAAATGTTCAGTGGAAGAGTCACTGCCTGCATGGAAGAACTGTAATTATTTCCTCACTAATTCTGACATTTCTGACTTATTATGTTTGGTGTCATGATTCAAGAAAAAAGAATTCTGCTCTTCCTGCTTGCTAATAGGTTCTGAGCCCTCTTAACTATTCTGTGACTTTTTGTAACATCCTGGGTGACTGGCAGGGTAGGTGTGATCACACACTAACAGGTAAAAGCGTTTGAGGGAGAGGAAAAGGGAGAGAGAGTGATTTGAGAAAGATGTGAGTTCAAGGATGAATTCAAGTGGCATATGCAGGTGATCGTGTGATGGAATACTATACACTAATGAAAGGAAACTAGCAATAGCACTGGAAGAATGAGAGGAATCTCATAAACATCATTTGTATAATTCATGGTTCCATCTGAATAAGGTTCCAACAGGCAAAACCAACCTATGGGGTTAGAAGGCAGCACAGAGGTTCCTTCTTTTGGGAAAGCAGAGGAAGACAGGAAGGAGCTTCTATTTCTTGACCTGGGTTGTTGGTTCCCTGGCTGTGTTTGCTTTGTGATAATTAATTCAACTGTACAGTTATGATTTGTATATTCTCTGTATGTGTTACTTTTATAAAGTATTACAAAGTTAGAAAAATAATGGAGTGCCAGGATAACTGGAAATCCACATGCAAAAGGATGAATTTTCACAGCATACCTTATGATATCTACAAAAACGAACACGAAATGGATCAAATACCTATGCTTAACCTACAGTTTAAAATTATAAACCTTTTAGGCTGGGCACGGTGGCTCAAGCCCGTAATCCCAGCACTTTGGGAGGCTGGGGCGGGTGAATCACGAGGTCAGGAGATCGAGACCATCCTGGCTAACATGGTGAAACGCCGTCTCTACTAAAAATACAAAAAAATTGGCCAGGCATGGTGGCGGGCACCTGTAGTCCCAGCTACTCGGGAGGCTGAGGCAGGAAATGGCGTGAACCTGGGAGGTGGAGCTTGCAGTGAGCCGAGATTGCACCACTGCACTCCAGCCTGGGCGACAGAGCAAGACTCTGTCTCAAAAAAATAAAAAATAAAAAAATTATATACCTTTTAGAAGAAAACATAGATATAAATCTTCATTACCTTAGATTAGGTAATGGTTTCTTAGATAGGATGCCTCAAGCACAAGTAATCAAAAGAAAAAAATAAATTGGACATTAACTGATTAAAATTTAAAACCTTCGTGTGTCAAAGAGTATCACTTGAAAAGTAAAAAGACAATCCACAGAATGGGGGAAGATATTTTCAAATTCTGTACCAGATAAGGGTCTAGTATCTAGAATACATGGAGAACTCTTACCACTCAAGCATAAAAAGAAAAATCAATGATTTAAAAACGGGCCATGGATTTGGACATTTCTCCAAAGAAGATACGCAAATGGCCAGTAAGTATATGAAAAGATCATGAAAAGGAAAACATCATTAGTCATTGGGAAATTCAAATTGAAGTCATATAAGATACCACTTCATACCCACTAGGGAGATTATATTAATAATAGTCATAATAAAAGAAGACAGTAATAAGTGTTGACAAGGATGTGGAGAAACTGGAACCCTCATACATTGCTGCTGGGAATGTAAATAGGTACAAGCCACCTGGGAAAACAGTTTGGCAGTTCCTCAAAAAGCTAAACACTACCATTTAATGCAGCAATTCCCCTCCTAGGAATACAAACAAGAGAAGTGGAAACATATATCCTCAAAAATTTGTACATGAATGTTCACAGCAGCATCATTCATAATTTCCAAAAATTGTAAACAACCCAAATATCCATCAACTGATGAATGGTTAATCAAAATATGGTATTAATATATCCATACAATGGAATATTGTTGGTCCATGAAACGGAATGAAGTACTCACATGTGCTAAAACATAGATGCTACGTGAAAGAAGCCAGATACAAAAGACCACATATCGTATGATTCTATTCATATAAAATGCCTAGAATAGGGGAATTGATGGAGACAGAAAACAGGTGTGCCAGGATCTGGAGGGAGGGGGAAGAATGGGAAATGATCACTAATGGATACAGGGTTTCTTTTTTGGCGTGATGAAATTAGATAGTGGTGATGGTTACATCGCCTTGTGAATATACTAAAGACCACTACACTCTACACTTTAAAATGGTGAATTTTATGGTATGGACATTATATCTCAATAAAAACAGAATGAATGTGACATTAAGAAAATGAATTCAATGTATTTTTTCATGATGTAGCTGAAAAGACCAAAGAGTTCGAGGGCAGTGGCAGAGAGGGATGAAAAGGCCCACATAGTCTGATCCCACAGGAAGTGAGTACTCAGCCACTGCGTCTGTCTGTTCAGCGTTGAATAAAAGACACTTGTTCCAGGGATTTTTGATCAAGAAGTTGTCACTGTGAATGCCACACTGCTTCGGCTGGGTGCCACCTGTGAAGTTGTTTTGGATTCTCTCGTCTGGCTTATAATGCAGTTGGGAGGTGTGTGCCCTCTCCCCACCTAGCCAGAGATGGGCTGATAGACGGAGGAGTGCCTTTGAAATGGGAAGCCCTCAACCAGTAAGGCTGGGCAAGGCTGGGCCTGGCTGGGGAGACAAAAACCAACCAGGCAGCCCGGATTGGTGAAGTCATCACCACAGGGACAGGGCAGGGTGGAAGAAAAACAGAGAGAAGGGTGACCTTTACCATTGTGTTTCTGCAAAAATCCGATGACCTTTTCCAACACGGTGGTTTTGTCCATTTTCCGCGTGTTGCCAGGGAGCATGGAACTGAGCTCTTTGATGAGAACATTGAACTGGTCCCGACGCTTCTTCTCAGACTTGTTTCGAGAAGCTCTGTAAACACAAAACGAGCAGGTTACTGGAACATTCCACGTCACAAAGGCTTGTGATGAAACAAAAGCACTTTCTATTAGAGCACATTCTATTGTGATCATCTATCTTATCAAAAAACTCTTTCAGGAAGGTCACACTGGCCACATTTCTGAGGCAGGAGGATAGAAAATGTTTTGCTAGACTCTTGGCCACAAAGACAGACAGCATTAATAACCAGTAAGTTCTGACTCAGACGCAAAATCTTACAGATTAGCTCTGAGGCCGGATGCTGCTCATTCGGATTTCATAGAGCTTTCACTTTCAGAGAGCAAAGGACACATTGCTGACTGAGATGGCTGTGCTCAGTGAGCCCTTCCTAAGACTCAAACCATGCCCCCTTCAATCCAGAACACCCAGCCTGGTTCCAGGGCCCAAGGGGTGGCCAGGTGTCCTGTGTGCCACCAGTGCATATGTCCTGGCCCCTGCTCCAAAGAGCTCATCGCCCTATTGGGGGAGGCAAGACACACCCTGCCTACAACAGCCAGGGCTGTACAGACCCAGGGCAGACGTATGGCAGGTACTGCACATGGCTGTCAAGCTGCTAAGAGCAGATGAACACTTTTTAAAATGACATGGAGGAAAGTTAAACACATATTACCAAGTTGGAGAAGCCGGTCTGAAAAAGCTACACACTATATAATAGCAAGTATATGACATCCTGGAAAATGCAAAACTACACAGGCAGCACAAAGATCAGTGGTTGCTAGGGGTTAGGGAGGGATGAACAGAGGATTTTTAGGGCAGTGAATCCACTCTGTATGACACCATACTGGTGGATGTGTGTCATCACACATTTGTCTAGACTTGGAGAATGTACAACACAAGAGTGCGCCTTGATGTTAACTCTGAATGGTAACAATGTATCAATGTAAGCTTATCAGCTATAACTAATGCACCACTCTGGTGGGGGATGCTGACAGTGGGGGAGGCTGAGTGTGTCTAGGGAGGGCTCAGGGGGATATGGGAACGCTCTGTGTCTTTCACTCAATTTGTCTGTGAGCCTGAAAATGCTCCAAAAAATAAAGTTTATTTTAAATGACACCCTGTGCTGCACACTTATAGGAGAGATCAAAGCGAAGCTGCTTGGTTAGAGGGGAGGGGCATCCCCCAAGCCACCCAAGCACCCCTGAGGACCCTGAGATCCTCAGGAACTTGAGTAGGGAATCGTGGCTCTCAGGGATGCTCTAATTAACAACGAACAAGGAACACGTGATGCAGAAAGCCCTCCTGAAAAGTCCAGAAGCAGTGCTACTCGAGGGGCCTCCATCTTCAATGACATGCCACAGGCCCTTCATCAACGATCCACGTATTTGAAGGTGATCCAGGTCTGAGAAAGCTGGCTCACTCCTCCCCAATTCACTGAAGACAGACTTGTTCCAGAAGTCAGCTCTCTGAGAGAGAACACGGGCCCCAGAGGCCAGGCCCATAAAACATTGCTGCTTTTCCAGGCACCTGGGGCCCGGGGTCATGGTTCCCAGGGGAGCAAATCCTTCACCAGGAGGCTCCTGGCCAATGTGTGGTCAGGACAGAGTGTGCTGCTGGATTCTGATTCACCTCCCTTGGGGCAGGTATAAGTATCTATAGGTGACAGTATCAATAAACAGCCCTTGGACACAAAAGGACATATTTCCAAAACCCTTTCCCTAGACACCACAAGGACCATAACCACTCAGTTTGCCCCTGCCTAATTGCACACAGCCTGCCTTTATTTCAACACACATGTTCACAACCCATCTTTTACCGGTCCTATCTCAGTTTAGGCTGTTTCCTGATAATGTTTGGGCAATTCTTCAAAGCTCAGCTAACACGCGTGGTAACTACCCTTTACCTAAAGTCTTTTCCTGCCTCTCCCCTCCTCCGTGTCTGTTCTCGGCCTTCTGCAAAGGCCCTGTCCCTCGCCGAGCCACTCTCTTTACCCGTGCTCTCTCACATCACACACTAACTGCAGGCGTGGCGGCAAGATGTTGCGGAGTCTTGTTGCTAGTCCAGGCTGAAAGACCATGTTCAAACACACGGGAGAGAAGAAAGGAACCCTTTCACTTTCAGAGTGAGTGTCTATGCATTATAAATAATTTTTTGGCCTAGATTTTAAAGAGTGACATGCAACCTCCTTAGCCAAAAAAAGCTCTGTTCCTGTCCTAGTTTGTCCATTATAAATTATTTGTGAGCCGATAACACCCAGCTCATTACTGCTCTGTTCTCATCTTCAATGGGTGTAATGACGACCAACATGGCCTGGTAGCAACTCCGACGAAGGCTCCTATCGTTAGTGACAGAGACACAAGCTTGTTTCCATCTGCCTCCGGCTGGGACACACTGTGGTGTCCACTGGAAACTGGTCACTGTCAGCTGGTTCCTCTGCTATCAGGCGAGAGAAAGAAAATGAGCCTGGAATGACCTTATTTCCAAAAAGAAGGTCCTCTCGGCAGGCCCCGAGACCACCACACACAGACACTGGGATGAAGGTTTTGAAAGACACTCCAACAACTAGGCTTTGGGTTTTTGTCTTTGAGATGGAGTCTCACTCTTGTTGCCCAGGCTGGAGTGCAGTGGCGTGATCTCAGCTCACTACAACCTCCGCCTCCTGGGTTCAAGTGATTCTCCTGCCTCAGTGTCCCGAGTAGCTGGGATTACAGGCATGCACCATCACACCCGGCTAATTTTTGTATTTTTTAGGAGAGACGGGGTTTCACGATGTTGACCAGGCTGGTCTCGAGTTCCTGACCTCAGGTGATCCACCAGTCTCGGCCTCCAAATGTGCTGGGATTACAGGCATGAGCCACCATGCCTGGCCAGGCTTTGGAGTTTTAAGGCATTTTTTAAATTCAATAAAATTTATCCATTTTAGTGCATAGTTTGGTGTATTAGTTGGGTAACTACCACCAAAATCAAGATAAACAACAGTTCCTTCATCGTAAAGAGGTTTCTCCTGAGTCTTTGTGATTGATCCGCCCACCCCCAGCCATAGCCACAGGCAACCACTGACCTGCTGTTAGTGCAGTTTCATCTGGTCTAGAATTTAACAGACCTGGAATCAGAATATACAGTCTTTTTGATTTAGCATGACATTTTTGAGATGCATCATGTTGCTGCACATATTAACATCTCATTCCTTTTTCCTGCTGACTAGTATGCCTGTGTATGAATATGCCACAACATCTGGTTCATTTCCAGTTCAGGGGTAATAAGAATAACGCCATTCTCAATACTCATGTACAGATCTGTGTGTAGATATAGGCATTCATTTCTCTTGGATGAATACAGAGGCATGGAATTGCTGGGTCATCTGTTAAGCGTATGTTTAACCTGATAAGACACGGCTGCACTGTCATTCAAAGCTGGCTACACTGTTTTTGCTTTTCCACCAGCAATGTATGAAAGTCCTGGTTGCTGCAATCCCTGTCAATGCTTGGTGTTATGAGCTTTTTTTTTTTTTTTTACTTTAGCCATCGAAATGTTATCTTACTGTGGCTTGGATTTGCATTTTTCTGGTGACTAGTAATGTCGAACATCTTTTTACATGCTTAATGGCCATTTATGTATCTTATTTTGTGAAGTGTTTGTTCAAATCTTCTGCCTATTTTCCAGTTGGGTTGTTTGTCATCATCTTATTGAGTTTAAGAAAGAGACAGTAAGAGAGAGACCAAGGCAGGGAGGAAGGGAAGGTATGTGTGTGTTTTAAATATACATGGATATTGATTTTTGAATGTGGGGCTCAAAAAGCCCCAGCTTATCTGTTCTGAAGTGTCCATCATTGGGCATCTTGGGGAGTTTGGGTCTGGTTACACAAGGAACATTTGCTGGGCACTTACTACGTATGTAACGGTCACCATGTTAAGAGCTTTACATCCATTCATTCCTTCAATTCTCATAGCAACCCTTTAAGGCAGGTACTATTGCATTTCCACTCCAAGGGGAAGGAACGAGGCACTGAGAGGCTGTGTAACTCACCACCATTACAGGTCTGGGAAGTGGTGCCACAGGCTGGCTCCAGTGCCCACACTGTAAGGCCGTGCACCCTCCTGCCACTTCCTACAGCTCCCTCCAAATCATTGTGGCGGGATCTGTTATGGACCTACGGACCCAGTGTTCTGGGAACACAGAACTGAGAGTGACTAATTCTGGCTGCTTCAGTTTATAGCACAAAAACTAAGCATACCGTGCAGAGAAACAGTGCCACACACTAACAGAAGGCTGGTGTTTGCGTTCCCTGTTGGGGAAGGGTACTGCAGGAAATCAAGGGAAGACCTTCGCTTCAGCTCCTAGGAGGAGTGGCCTTTCCCACTGTCGTGGTCACCTGTGGTGTTAGGATTGCTGTTCACCAAATATTTCCAGTTTGTCTTCTAGACAGAGTAGGATTGTGCTTCCCTGCCCCTTCGCTTGGCCAAGAACATGTACGCACAAGTGCCATGTGTCGGTTCCCAGTGAGAAGCATGAAGACTGCAAAATCTGGTTCATTCCTTTTTCCATTCACCTCCCTTGGCAATGGGAGGTGAAGCCTCTCTCAGCCTGGGTCCTTGGGTGAGGACACTTTATTGCGGGGTCCAGCAGCTCTGTGATGAGCACGTCAGGTTTGTTGAGATTTGGAGATTGTGTGCCACACAGCCCAACTAGCCTATCTGGATACACATAATAGGGGATTGAGCAGAAAGGCACCCACGGGTGGAACTCAAACATCCATTTATTAAATGCAATACAGACAGACCTCCAGGGAAGTGGGGGACAGGTTACCTTCCAGGACCCTTAAAAACTGTACATGTTTATGGGGTACAATGTGATGTTTTGATATACATATACAACACGGTATGATTAAATTAAGCTAATTACCATATCGGTCACTTCGCTTATTTGTGGTGAGACATTTGACATTTATTTCCCTTGCAATTTTGAAATATACAACACTGTACGTTATTATTAACTACAGTCACCCTGCTGTGCGATAGATCTCAAAACCTGATTCCTCCTGTCTAACTGAAGCTTTCTACCCTTTGACAAACATCTCCCCACTCCCTCCCCCTTTCACAGGGCCTCTTCAACTTCTGACTTGAGGGTTCTCTGGACCAGGGCAATTAGAGACAGGAAGAGTATTTGCTCTATATTCTCTGATTAGCACCTTCTGTGCACAAGGTGCTCCATCAAGTGATATGGAGGAGGCGCCAATGAAGAGGTCTTGGCCCTCAACTAAAAGCAGCTCAGCGTCTACAGGAAGAGACGGAACTCACTCCTCAGAAGCTGGTACAGGGGGTGCAATACAATACTGCCCCATGAGAAGTTCCAACGAATCGCCAAGGGTGTTCACCAAGGAGGGAGCCCAGCCACGGAGCCCCTAGTGGCAAGAACATGAGGTGGCTTTGAGGGGTGCATAGTCAGGGGTGGAGAGGACAGCCCAGGGGAAAGCTGGGTGGTCAAGTTTGGCAGCAGAGTTGGGCTCAATTGGAGAAGGAAAGGATAGGGTGGGGAGGCAGGGGGAGGCCGACGGCACAGTCGTGAATGGTAGGCCAAGCAACCTGGTCTGAGCTTTTGAATGAGTGCGGACAGGGAAAGGAAATGAAATGGGTCCTCAGAAAAGGATGAGGAACCCAACTTAACGGGAAGTGAGTAGAGACAGGAAGGGTCCGTGAGGCTCCTCCACCCCAAAGCACAGCACTGTGCTTCTGCTCCCTACCTCCCCGAGCGGAGGATGTAGGGAAAGGGCCAAGCAAGGCTCAGTCAAACTTCATTAGCCTCGAAAAAGTGACACTGACGGCGGATGCTTTAAAACCTTTTTTTTTTTCCCTTAAAATTAAGGCAAAAGTCAGTGAGCCTGACATTTTCTTCGGGGGCACGGTTCTATAAGTTTTAGCACTTGTATAAAGGTATGCAACTGTCATCACCATCAAGACATGAGACAGCTCTCTACAAAACTCTCTCATGCCCTCCACTCCCCCAAAACCCTGGCCAGCTCTGTTCTGTTCTCATTTATCCCTATGCTCTCTTTTCAAGAATGTCGTAAAAGTATAATCCTATAGCATGTAACCTTTTGAGCCTGGCTACTTCTACCCAGCATAATGCCTTTGAGATTTATTCAATTTGTGTCTGTCAATACCGCATGCCTTCTCATTGGTGAGTAGTTTTCTACTGTATGGGTGTTCCACAGCCGGTTTATGCATTCACCCATTGAAGAAATTTGGGTTGTTTCCAGTTTGGGTAATCATGAATAGAGCTACTACGCCCATTGGTGTACAGGTTTTTCAGTGAACATGTTTGTATTTTTCTGAAGTAAAGAACCCAGGACTAGAACGTCTGGGTCATATGGAAACTATATGTTTATAAGAAACTACCAAACTGTTTTCCAGAGTGGCCATGCCATTTTACCTCCCTACCAGCAATGTATGAGTGATCCAGTGTTTTACAACCTTAAAGGGAATTAATATTGTCAGTACTTTAAATTTTAGCCAATCTAAGAAAGTTGCAGTGGTACATTATTAGAGGTTTAATTTGCATGTATCTAATGGCTAATGGCAGTGGGCATCTTTTTTTTTTTTTTTTTTTGACATCTGTAGACCCTCTCTGAGGAAGCATCTGTTCATGTCTTTTGCCCATTTTAAAATTGGGTTGTCTACTTCCTTACTATTGAGTTTGGACAGTTGCTTGTATTTTCTGGATACAAGTCTTTTGTCAGAAATGTGATTTGTCAGTATTTTCTACCCGACTATAGCTTGCCTTTTCAATCTCTTAATAGTAACTTACAGAGTGAGTTTTTAATTTTGATGAGGTCCAGGTTAACAATTTTTTCTCTTACAAGTTGTACTTTTGGTGCTAGGTCTAGAAACTCTTTGTCTAACCTTACAGACTACAAAGACTTTCTCCTATTTTTTCTTCTTACGGTTTTACAGTTTTATGTATTTTACATTTAGATTTATAATCTAAGTACTGATTTTTATTTCATGAATAGATGTTGCATTTTGCCAAAGTCTTTTTCTGCATCAATTGATATAATCATGTGGTTTTTCTTTTGTAACTTCATAACATAATGGATTACATTGATTTTTGAATTCTGAATAGCCTTGCATTCCCTAGATAAGCTCCACTTGATTGTAATTTAAAATACATATGTATAAATATATATATAGTTGGATATAATTTGCTAATGTTTTGTTGAGAAATTTTGTATCTACATTTATGAAAAATGCTGTTCTGTAGATTTCCTTTCTCATACTGTCTTTGGGTAATGCTGGTCTCATAAAATAAACTGGAAAGTACTTCCTCATCTTCAACTTTCTGGAAGAGTGTGAACAGAATTGGTGATATTTCTTCTTTTAATGTTTGGCAGAATTCACCAGTGAAACCATCTGGGTCTGGAGATTTCCTGTTCAGGTTTTCAAATACAAATTCAACTTCTTAGTTATAGGACTCTAGGTTTTCTCTTTCATCTTTTGTGAGTTTGGTAGCCATGGTTTTTAAGTAATTGGTCCATCTCATCTAAGTGGTTGGATTTTATGCAGATCTAATTGTTCATAGTATTTCCTTAAGGCTCTTTGAATTTCTCAGGAATATCTAATGATAGGCCTTCTTATTCCTGCTATTGATAAATTGTGTCTTTTTCAGTCCCTTGATAGACATCAATTTTATTGATCTTTTATTATTTTTATTATTTTTTTAGATGGAGTTTCACTCTTGTCACCCAGGCTGAAGTGCAATGGCACGATCTCTGCTCACTGCAACCTCCACCTCCCAGGTTCAAGCGATTCTCCTGCCTCAGCCTCCCAAGTAGCTGGAATTACAGGTGCCTGCCACCACGCCTGGCTAATTTTTGTGTTTTTAGTAGAGACGGGGGTTTCACTATGTTGGTCAGGCTGGTCTTGAACTCCTGACCTCAAATGATCCCCTCACCTTGGCCTCTCAACCTGCTGGGATTATAGGCATGAGCCACCATGCCTTGCCAATCTTTTTAAAAAAATCACCTTTTAGTTTAGTTGATTTTTCTACATTGTTTTTCTGTTTCTATTACTTTCTGTGTTTATATCTAATTTCCATCTTCCTTGCTGTGAGTTTATTTTGCTTTTCTGTTTCTAGTTTCTTTTTTTTTTTTTTTTTTTTTTGAGACAGAGTCTCGCTCTGTCGCCCGGGCTGGAGTGCAGTGGCGCAATCTCGGCTCACTGCAAGCTCCGCCTCCCGGGTTCACGCCATTCTCCTGCCTCAGCCTCCGAGTAGCTGGGACTACAGGCGCCCGCCACCGCGCCCGGCTAATTTTTTGTATTTTTTAGTAGAGACGGGGTTTCACCGTGGTCTCGATCTCCTGACCTCGTGATCCGCCCGCCTCGGCCTCCCAAAGTGCTGGGATTACAAGCGTGAGCCACCGCGCCCGGCCTCTGTTTCTAGTTTCTTAAGGTAGAGGTTGGTTGTTGATTTGAGACCTTTCCTTTTTTTCTCATATGAGCATTTAATGTTGCAGGTTTCCCTCTAAGCATTGCTTTAGCGGCAACCCAAAAATTTTGAAATGTATCTTGAGACTTTCTCTTTGACCCATGGATTACTACAAAGTTTGTTGTTTAATTTCCAAGATGTGGAGATACTTTTTTTCCTGCTATCTTTCTAATTTTTTCATTTGAATTTATTTACATTTGTTTTATGAAGCACGGTTTGGTCTAGCTCGGTAAATGTTCAATATGTACTTGAAAATATGTGTATTCTGTTATTGCTGAGTGGAATGTTGTATAAATACCAATCAGATTCTGTTGGTTGATGGCATTTTTCAGTTCTTCCATACCCTTGCTGAAGTTTACTCTACTAGTTCTACTACTAAGAGGAGCATGTTAAAGACTCATCTAACTTCTTCAGGTTGTGCTTCCTGTGCTTTGAAGCTTTGTTTTTAGGTGTATACATATTAGAACTGTTATCTGTTCTTGGTGAATTGATCCTTTACCATTAGGTAATGTCACTCTTTATTCCTAGCAAATTTCTTTGCTCTGAAATCTATTTCATTTTATATTAATAGAACCATTTTGGCTTTCTTTTAATTAGTCTTTGTGTGGTATATCATTTTGCATAGTTTTCCTTTTACCCTCTACCTATATCATCATATTTGAGTTGAATGTCTTGGGGACAGCATATATTTAGGTATTTAGATTACTGAAAAAAAAATCATTGCAACAAAATCTGTTTTTTAGTTGGCATATTTAGAGAATTTACATTCAATGTAATCACATATATGTTTGGATTTATATTTTCTATTTTAACATGTTTTCTGTTTGTACATTCTTTGTTTTGGGTTATTGTTTATTTCCCCTTTCCTGCTTTCTTTTGGATTATTTAAACATTTTTTAGTATTCCATTTTAATTTATCTATTGTTTTCCCCTCCATATTTCTTTGTATGACTTTTAGTAATAATTGTAGGGATTGTAATATATAAACTTGTCTTTCAAAGTCCACTTAGAATATTTTATCATTTCAAATGGAATCTAGAAACTTTTCTCTATATAGCCCCCTCTACCTTCCCCCCTTTTATGCTGCAATTGTCTTATGTACTATCTATATGTACACTGAATATATCCTATCAGATTATGCTGTTTTTGTCAAATATTTACCATTTTTGTTATTCTTCCTTTATTCTTCCTATTCCAAGTTTCTATCTAGTGTCATTTCCTTTCTGCTGAAAAAACTTCCTCTAGTAATTCTCTCAGAGCAGGTCTCTTGACAGAAAGTTTTCATTCATTTGAGAATATCTTCATTTTACCTTCATTCCTGACGGATATTTTCACTGCATGTCGAATTCTGGGTTAATAGCTCTTTTCTTTCAACATTTAAAAAATATTGTACCCCTATCAGAAGGCTTCCCTGGTTTCTGATGAGAAATCCATAGTGCTACCAAAATATGTTCCACATGGCCAGTCTTAGACCTTGGGTGGTGGTCTTTTCTGAAGTTCAGACCTGAGGGTCTATGGTATGCTGCTCAAGATCAGATCCATGCAGATTCAGCTCAGGGGTGAGCCCAGAAACTCACAACCAGCTTTATAGAGTCACTTTCCTGAGCGCCTCCCTCTCTGAAATCTGCCCAGTACCTTCTGGTTCCCAGGCTCCCTTTCTGTTCCATTGGCCAGAAAGCTGGCTCTATTTATCCTGCCCTTCCTCATACTACCTACATCTGTGCTTTCATCTGGGGCCAAGCAGTAGGAAGATAGAGAGCAAGGGGGAAGAAAGCAGCAGGGTTTCATCCCACCCTCTTGGAAGTGTAGCTGCTCTGTCTGGAGAGAGGTTCCCCTCCCTCTGCATAAAAGGTTTCATGTGGATTCTGATTGCCACTGTTGCTCCTGCTATGCTGCTGTCGGAGGATTGCTTCCAGGATGCAAGGAAATAGAGAAAAAACAAAAAAGGGCAGATTTAACCTTGCACAATCTGAGCATTAGGAGACCTTGTTCCTGCTCCTTAAGCCAGTCCTAGAGCTCCTTGTCCTCTCTCTGTCAGCAGAGGCCCACTTCTGGGTGTGGGGCTGCATTGAGTCTAGGCTAGGAGATATTACAGGGGAAAAAATGGTGAACTTGCTGCTGGTTTGGTAGTGCTTCCCCAATCTGCACCCTACTATTTACTCTTCAGGGTCCTCAAATGGCTGTTTCATGCATTCTGCTCATGCTTTACAGCTGCATTCAGTGTGATGGACAGGACGGAGTAGGCTAACTCCATCTTACCAAGATCCAAAACTCTCATGTATCTTTTCATATATTTTTTAATGAGTTTATAAAAAACCCATAGGAATCAAAGGGTGGGAACAGAGAATATAAAAGCCTGGTGGCAGGGGCTGTTAATAAGATCCTTTTGCAGAAAAGCGTATGGGGTGAGCTGGACTGTAATTATAACAGACTCTTGAAGAAACATATTTCTGGGTAGCTCTTGCAGAACAAAGAGAATGACAGATGAACTGGGCAGGCCCTTCTTCCCTCGGTATTAGTGTATCACTCTGGAATGAGCTAACATTAAAAAAGCATCAAAAGGAATCCACCATTGCACACCAACATGGAGTTTTACTAACCCAATAAAACTACTGTCCAATGCTTCCCTACCCTCTGAGAGTAGATGTGCACCTCAGGCGTAGCTCTCTAGAACTCTGGAATTCCAGAGGAGGGTTGTACTTGCAGCTCAGGACCCAAGTGAGTCCTAGCACAGTAGCCCCACACTCTTACAAAGGGGCTGTGTCTGTGCTATTTCAGGAGGGCTGAAGGAAGGAGAGTCACCACATAACACAAGGCAGGAGAGGGCCATGGTTCCAAGGCAAAGTGTCACACACACACACACACACACACCCACACCCACACCCATACCCCTCGGGTTTCTCCCACAGGTGGAATCTTGGAGGCCCTTCTCTGAGAGGATTTCATAAGACAGATGCATATTATATACACCATACTCAATGCTTCTCTCCCCTCCTTCTTGGTGAAGAGATGACACAGGGGTGCACACTTAGTGTGCAAGACTGGACTTCACACCTAGCTGCCCAAGATGCATGGCTGTAGCTGGGATGGGGATCAGGTCCTTCTGAGGGGCCTGTGGCACAGAGGAGGAAGGAAGATGCTCATTTCCCATCCTGCTGGGAGAGACCCTGTACCAAGAATAGTTTGAGCATGCAGGTGAATGACAACGAGCACGCCCAAGTCTGTGTCCTTGGCCCTCTGTCTTCCTTAAATTCACAAGAATGCATGCATAGTGGTGCAGGGGCATTTTATACATCACCAAAAGTCCTATGTTTCCCTCGGGAAAAAATTAAAAACCATTGAATCAGAACTCCTCATCTGTGAGCTGGGTCAGGAATGAGGATAAAAAGCAGTAAAAAGAGAAAAGAGAGGGAAAAAACTATCATTCCTAGCAGGCTCTTCCTTTTAATCCATTTCATATGTGGACTGCTCTGGCTGGCAATGTCTTCAGCTTATGCATCTCTGGTATCCATTGGGAAACTATCCATAACATCTATCAGGCTTCCCTGCTACTAAGATGCTTTTCCTGGTGTCTCTTCCCAAGGGTGCCATCTTTTAAACTGTCTCCACTAAGTCTAGTTCTGTCAACTGAGTAAATAGGGCATCCTGATGGGGGAATATGGAAGATGCTCTCTGAATCTAAGACAGTTGATCAAATGCGTTGAAAGCTCATAAATTAAATGCTTTCCAATCAAGTTGGAAAGCTATGTTCAGAACTGGTGAAGAGAGCACTAGCGGGCTCCCTTGCTGCCAAGAAGAGCTGGTATTTGAACAAGAGGTACAAATAGGTATGCAAATAGATGGGCAGCTCTCTGAAGACTGACTTCTTGCCCCTGGAGGGTCTCTATGGTGAGGAGCTAAAGGCATTCTGTGAGGCATCCCAATTCCCACCGGGAGCTGAAGAGAGGTGGAGGGAACAGGAGAATCCAGACAATTTGGCTTGGCTGAGATGAGCATTAGACAGACTTCAGAAGATGTGAGTTCTCATCCTCATTCTGCACCTAAGCCAGGAGAGAGTAAGCAAGGCACTCCCAACCACACAGGCCTCAGTTTCCTTTTAAAAAATAGGACATTGATACGGTGATTCTGACACACAGCATTTAAATTCTCTGAAGCTGTCCCATCAAAAGATGGGTTCTAATTCTCCTTCCCTTGAATAAAGGCTGGCCTTGGAGGCTGGCTCCTAGTGAATAGATAGCAGCAGCAGTGACAATGTTTGACTTCCAAAGCCAGGTACTAAGAAGAGATAGAGCTTTCCCATGACATTCGCCCTTGAATGCAACCACGTGTTGTGAGGACGCCATATCTCCATAGGGAAAGCTACTTCCAGTGGACATGCTGGTTGAAAGCCAACATCAACCAAAGGTGTGGGAGTGAGCGTGTCTTCAGGGGTTCTACCCACCATCTTTGAGTTACTCTGGCTGATACCACCTGGAACGAAACAGGCACTCCCTGCCAAGCCCTACCCTAGTCAAAGATCCATGAGCAAAATGAATGCCATTGCTTTAATCCCTCACATTTTGGGGTGGTTTGTTACATAGCAACAGAAACCCAGAATAGTTAATGCCTAAACCAAAGACTCACTGATACCCAAGTTCCTTCTAGACGGGGAATTCTGGCATATCTTACCTGGGGTCACTAGTTCTGCATTATAGGATGGGACAGGAACCGAAAAGTGTGCAGCACTAGGCTTCCCAAATCTGAGTTTTATAAACTGAGCAAATAATAATAATAATAATAAATAAATAAATAAATAAATAAACAAACTGAGCAAACTGAACCTTTCTAGAAGGCATATCAGGACCGGGCCTTATTCTTCTTTTGTAGTCTCCGCAGTGCCTAAGACTGAGGTTGTAGAAGGAACACACATTTCTGGTAGAACTGAAATATACCAAATAGGTGCTCACAGTTTTAAGAGGCAACTGCAGCACGTGATGCTCAGTGAAGACAGTGCTGTCCATAAAAGGTGAACTTTCCTAAAGAATACATTAGAACTGGTCATCCACATTAACAAAGAGCATCTATGAGTATTCCTATTAAAACTGAATGGAAGCCGGGTGCCATGGCTCACGCCTGTAATCTCAGCACTTTGGGAGGCCAAGGCTGGTGGATCACTTGAGGCCAGGAGTTTGAGACCAGCCTGGCCAACATGGCGAAACCCTGTCTCCACTAAAAATACAAAAATTAGCCTGGCGTCATGGTACATGCATGTAATCCCAGCTACTCAGAAGGCTGAGGCAGGAGGATGGCTTGAACCCAGGAGGTGGAGGTTGCAGTGAGCCGACATCATGCCACTGCACTCCAGCCTGGGCAACAGAGTTAGACTCTGTCTCACAGAAAAAAAAAAAAAAAAAAAGAATAGAAATGTATAAAAAAGGCTGATAGGGAATATGGTATAATATTAACAGTGGCTATCTCCAGGTGGTATGATTATAAATGATCTTTGTGGCCAGGCAGGAGAATTGCTTGAACCTGGGAAGTGGAGGTTGCAGTGAGCCATGATTGCGCCACTGCACTCTAGCCTGGGCAACAAGAGCAAAACTCCATCTCAATAAATAAATAAATAATCTTTGCTCAATCTTTAAACATTTCAGAATTTTTCAAATGTTGTTTTGGAATTTTTTATGTATAAGAAAATGTATAATTATAATGGGAATACAGATGACGTATCTATTGCCTAAGATAGTGTTGGTCAATGGGTCTTCTGTGGAAAATCATGGAGAATTACTTGAAGAAAGGGGAAGGACCATGGCCAGAGGAGGTTATTTTCTTGCTACTATGTTTTTATTTTTCAAGATAATTTTTTAAATGCAGGGTTGTATGATTTTTGGTTATTTGCTAATTGCAGTCTTAGCACCTTTAATGTGCTGAGAAGCCCTGAAATTCTCCACAAAGGAGAAACAGTAAATATACACTCCACAATTATTTTGGGGGCATTTCCTGGGATTAATATTCTCCAGAATATATTTTAGGTAACGTTGGCATAAAACAAGGTCCATATAAGGTCAGTGCAGTCCCTACCTGTGCCCAGGCTTAGAGCCTGGAGACAGGTGCACAACCCCTCACTTCCATAACCCAGGCAGCATCCCTGCATGCTGAGGCCATGGGGTTTGGGGGCATCACTGGGCTCAGAGTCTCAAGAAGTTTGGTGAAAGAAGAAGACATCAGGCTGGGCCTGGTGGCTCATGCCTGTAATCCCAACATTTTGGGAGGCTGAGGCAGGTGGATCACTTGAGATCAGGAGTTCAAGACCAGCCTGACCAACATGTTGAAACCCCAACTCTACTAAAAATACAAAATTAGCCAGACATGGTGGTAGGTGCCTGTAATCCCAGCTACTTGGGAGGCTGTGGCAGGAGAATCACTTGAACCCAGGAGGCAGAGGTTGCAGTGAGCTGAGATCACACCATTGTACTCCAGCCTGGGCAGCAGAGTGAAACAGAGTCTCTGTCTAAAAAAAAAAAAAAAAAAGTCATCTGGCTGTGTGGGGAGAAAAGTAGCCCCAGCAGGCAGGCTGATGCCATCCTCATCTCATGGAGAACTTGGGGAACTATTGCAGAGACTTAGCAAAGCATCTGGGGGTGACTGAGAGCAGTTGAGGCTGTCTATTCTCCCGAGAAGCAACAGAAGAGCTTTACTCTTAACCACAGTTAGCAGAAAGTGTCTGGGCCCAAATGGGAAGCTGGCCTAATTTCATAGTGACTCTTAGTTAACAGTAACACAGGCACCATTTAATTGGAACATGATAGTTAGGAACCTGTCACCAAAATTCTAAAAAGAAACGTTTAGCCTTTTCTAAAGAAAGGCAGCATTTTCAATTGGTGCATTCCTGATCATCTCTTTTCAATTTAAAATTTACTGAAATTATTGAAAAGGCTTTAGTAAACTGCCTTTTGCCTCAGATGCCCCCAGAGAGGTTCTGGATCTCCTTGAACGAAGACATTCCCAAGTTTCTAAGCCTGCTAGACACCATGCTTCTCTGACAACTCCTCTGAGCCAATCAAAGAACGCCAGCAGGGTAAAAGCCAAAAGCCCCCAGCAGAGGGAGGCTCCTTTTCCATTCCCTCGTTTACTGGGCTACAGGAAGAATTAGCATTCTGCCTGCAAGTACAGTTCTACTTTCCCCTTTGTTTTGAGAACAGAATCACTCATCTGGAAATTACAAGGTAATATACACGAATCGCACGTCCTATTACCTCCCGCGTTCTCGCGATGCCTGCTGCTGCCTTAACCATCAAATAAAACAAAGAGGGAGCCTCAGAGATGTTTTACTGCCATTTTTTTCCCCCCGTGTGGGAGCTTATGATGATGTAAGTAAAACCCAATCCAAAGCCTATGAAAGGAAATCACAGCAAAATTAGCACGACAGGCTCCAGCTGGGAGCATCAGCCCACTGTCCAATGCTGAGGGCCCAGGGTTCTCACTGCACTGTGCCTGCATGCAGGGGCACTCTGCAAGCGTGCACGGGGCTAGAGTCCTCCAAAAGGGCTACAGCCTTTCTGGACAGACCTTTGCTTTCAGACCTACAGAATTTATATCCAAAGAAATGGTACAAATGAAACGAGAACAGTCACTCTTCTTTGCCATATTACTCTCCCTGAAAGAGCAATTGGCTGAAAGGGTTGAGTTTACAAATTTCTATCTCCATCCTGTCGTGGCCTAAAACAGACTCTGCAGAAAGTGTTTTCTTTTCCTTCTTTATGCTTATTTTCATGAATGCATCTCTAACTTGCCTGAAAGCGCTCTGAGGGCAGGATAATGCTATGTATCCTCATCTGTAGCATCCACTTGCTCACCACATCACTTAGTCAACAAATACAGATGGGATGGTCTCAGCCATTTATTGGTCCATGTCATTAAACTACCCTATCCTTTTCCTCTACCCTGGAGGACCAGAAGAAATAACCAAATGGCTAAAGCTTTTCCTTCTGAAATATCTGCTTCCGCAAAATGGCATGCGTAGGCTTCTTGTCTGCTTATGTTTGAACTCTTCCCTCTTATCTGAACCACTTTATTGACATTGGGTCTAAGAATGAGTCAAAGAATCATAAAATTGTTTAGCTGATGTTTCAGGACCAGCATCCACTCCATTAAGAGCCCTGAGAATCAGCGAATCTGACCTGACACTCCTGATTCTCATGAACAAAGGCAGCAGAGCCATAAACTCACCTTCTACTCCCCCTCTCTCAACCAAAGTTATGGGACTATGGAAACAACCTCACAGCTGACTGGAGAGAGGAGGTCATGGACTCATTTAACACTGGATTAAAGGAAGAGGTGAGTATGAAGCAGTTTCTTCTTAGCCAACAGGTGCTCATTTCTGTCAAGAAATGGAGTAAGCTGGGTTTTGCAATACTGCAAAGTTAGATAATTGCTTTCTTTGGAAAGCAAGAATTCCTATCAGAACTTACTGTCTCTACCCCTTGGGAAGGTGGTGACTCAAAAGGAGCGGCTTCCATTTACTGAATGTTATAGACGCTGTTAGGAGCCCAGACTTTAGAAACAGATGTGTGCATTTGAATCCCTGCCTGCCGCCAACTGGCTGTGCAATCCCTGAGCCTCAGGTTTCTCAACTGTAAAATGGGGCTAAGAATAACCTATTTTATGAGGAGGTGTTGTAAGGCTTGGTGAATTACTGCATGTAAAATGCTCCAGGCAGGCTGTGAGTGCTCTGCGAATTTTAGCTTTCCCTATCAGCACTGTGTACTGCACTGTGCCAGGGGTTAGACGCAGCTGCATTTAATTTCTGCAATAAGTAGCTACTATTATCACCCCACTTGACAGAAGAAACTGAGGCTAAGAGAGATTTAGTGACTTGCCCAAGGACAGACAGTAAACATTGGCAAGAATCAAAGCCAGGCCTGTCTGATTCTAACCCTGTGCACTTCCTGCTACCCCACACTACTTCCTGGATGACCACACATGCACGCGCATGCACGTGCACACACACACACACCCTACGATACTGTTTCACATCAGAATTAGAAAGACATGCTTATAACTGGAACACAGAAAAAGCTGTGAACTTCATTATCTAGGGATTACAAGTATCTCTCAATCAAGCTGTTTCCTTCTTGAGTAGAAGGACTATATTTTTGCATCTTCCCTAAAGAATAGAGCACTCAGTTCTGAACACACAATAGACACTCAATTAATACTCTCTGGATTTACATGGAAATTCACGGAAGAAAGTGGAACCGTGCCCTTGTTCGGAATACTTGATCAAACAACCCAAATACACCATAAATTCCCTAAAGCATCGAAAGCCTCACTTAACACAAAGCATGTTTTCTGGAGACAATGAGAGTTTTGATCTCAAGCTAAACATTTCTAATCTCATCAAAAATAGTGGGTGAGTGAAAACAATTCACTCCAGGCCTCTAGGTGGGATTAGGGGAAGGGCCTCCCATGTTACTGCTATAAAAACTACTTTGAAAAGAATACGATCTTAGGGGTGTGTGTGTGTGTATGTGTGTGTGTGTGTGTGTGTGTGTGTGTGTGTGTGTTCCCAAGTGTTAGGAGGGGTACTACGTCCTTGCTATTTCTGGGTACCACCAAACGTTCTAACCCCCTTTTTCCATCTGAGGACAAGGGAGGAGGGTGGGCCCCAGCCTCACTACGCAGGTCTCTGTGCAAAGATTTCCAAGCAGATAAGTTTTGGGGTGGGGGAGGTATGCTTATGGCCTAAAGCAAATGGGGAGGGGAATGAATGAAAAGAAACTGCATACAAACTGATTTATTTCTAGGAACTTTTAGCCCAGATTTTTTTTGGCATGTCTATATTTGCTGATTTCTGCGTATGGTAGAGCCTAAACATGCATTTTTATCTCTTCCTGATTTAGAGGTAAGCGGTGCAGGAGAGAGGCAGGGATGGGACTAGAAGGGGTTTGGAGGGTGATATTAAAGATGACGACAGCAAAAGTAAAACTCCTGTGAACTCCTTAGTCACGCTAGAATGCAACTCTTTGTCTAGTCGGCCAGGTAGATTGAGTTTGGTCTTATATGAAGAGCCTCTTGTGGTCTGGGGATAAGAATAGAGTCTAAGATTAAAGAAGTCTGTATTGAAGTTCTCATTCTGCCACTTCCTGGAGCTTTCTGATCTCTGACAATGTACTAAATCTTGTTGAACTTTAGTCTTCTCACCTGTAAAATGGGAATAAGAATGACACACACTTCAAAGGAATGTTGAGAAGATAATATGAGATGATGCACATAAAAGGACTTAGCTCACTACTGTGGGCACCCAGCGAATGCTGGCTACCACTGCTGTTCTTTCCATCATTTCTAATAAGAATGGCCTGCACTTGAACCCGAGAGAGGGAGGTTGCAGTGAGCCAAGATCGCGCCACTACACTCCAGCCTGGGCAACAGAATGAGACTCCATCACACACAAAAAAGATTACCCTGTAAATGTATTATTGTAAAGTGTGCTGCATATTCATACACATGTAATGATGAACACTTAAAAAGCACTACTCAGTATTTTGTAGCTAATTTCCAAAATAACCAGTGAGGAAAGCAGGACAGACATTATTACCCTTATGTTGCAGGTGAGAAAACAGAGGCTTTGAGAGATGAGGGGTCAGTTGGAATTCATCAGCTAGCACAGGGCAGGCCAGGAATGTAGCTCACATCTGTCTCCAGTGCTCCATCCATAGCTATGCTGGAGGAAACCAAAACATCCCAGAGGAAGGAATTCTAGTCTGGTCTGATCTAGCCTATTCATTTGTTGCTTGGGACACAAGTGGATTTTGCAACCTTTGTAGGTTGTGACCTACAGTTTGCAAAGCACCTGGGTCCCAATGCCAAGTAAAGGGCCTGTCACTTCAGGATAAGCTGGGGAGTTCTTTGCACTGATGCTTGTTTGAATTTTTATTGCAGAAATTTGCAAACATATGCAAAAGTAGAGATAAGAGTACTATGAGTCCCCAGTGCTGATCTCCCAGATTCCTGGGATGAAGGCTGTTCTGTCTACACCTCTGGCCATTTCCTCTGCTCCCTGATTTTTTTAAAGGAAATGCTGGGGGAGTTTAAAACAATCCAGACTCCCCCTGTACCTTGCAGACTCAGGTCTGGCAGGTCTGGGGGTGACCGGGGATTTGTGGTTCTCATGGCTGCCTCTCCAGGTGACATGGAAGGACAGCTACCCTGCAGCCACAGAGCTGGGTGGTACCTGAAGGCACTACCATTTACAGGTGACAAGCAAGCAGTGGGTTCTGTGAAGGTAATTGGGCAAACCCTTTAGCTCTGCAGGCTCATGAGGCTGTCACAGAGGACGGAGAGCCCTGCCACACACAGGCAGTGGCAGAGGCAGAAAGGGGTGAGATCACAGCGAGGAGGCTGGTCCAGTGGGGCTGCAGTGAAGGGTGTCTCCAGAGAGGATGCCCCCTGCTGCCAAGGCTCTGTGGCTGGGCCTCCACCCAAATGACCTGCAGTGAGCCACTGAGGAGCTTCCTGCTCACGTTTTTTCCCCCAGAGCATGGCACAGTAACTGCCGACTTGGGTGAATCATGTGAAACCAATGACATTCAACTGTTCCTGACCCTCTTAATGTCACCATTATGATTCCACTGCATATCTAGTAGGCATTCAATACATGTCCAAGGAAGGAATCAACATAGACAGGTTATCAGGGCTCTCACATGCCAGCTGCCAAGTTAGTATTTCTAGTCGACCCAACCACAGTGCAAGGTGTCTATGACATCTCCAATCTACAGCTGAGGAAACTGAGCTAGTGTGTGGCAATGATCATTATTATTATCCAAAGCCACACAAGAGTCCCAGCAACTGAGTTAGGACTTGAAGAACCCAGGCCTGCTGGGCTCCAGTCAGCCTGCCTTGTCAAGCAGTGTCTGTCCTGGAAAAGCAGTAACCAGAAGCCCTGAAAGATGACCAATGTCAACAGGGGTACACAGGAGCATGACAAAAACCCAGACCACTCAGCAAGTCTTAGACAATGTGTCATTTCACAGTGAGGGGCAGGGCTGAGCGAGCTCTCTAGAAGGTTTCTCACGGAGCACTGCAATATGTCACGGAGACAGCGTGTCCTGCAGCTGCCTATCTTGCTGGTGGCCTCACCTGCACAGAGTGAAAGCCAGCGAGATTCTGCCAGGCAGACCCTCGGGGGCCAGAGGGCTCTGCTGAGGAGGGGGACAGCTGCATCTTACCTCTTGGCTCTGTCTTTCTCATCTTCATCCATTAGATTTTCTATGCAGTTTTTCCTGCAAAAAAAAAAAATTTAAAAGAATGGATAATTACTGTCTGCTTCTACATCTTTCTTAAAAGTCTTTCAGGTTGTCGTCATTTTGGTCTTAGCCCAGTGGTTCTCAAACTTGTTGGTCCCGGCACCCCTTTACACTCTCAAAATGGACTGAGGTCTCCAAAGCACTTCTGTGTATGTGGATTAAGGCTGAGAAATGTTTAAATGCACAGGCACTCATTTCATCAGGCATCGGAGCAATGAAGTCATCAGATGTCAAGTAACTTCTGGAAAAGTCAGAACAATTATGTCGTGTACACTCATAAGACAAGGAGAGCTCTTTTAAAAGGAGTAAATAACGAGTTAATTGTATTTTGAAAAAATGTCTTGACCTCAAGGACCCCAAGGGTCTCCAGACCACACTTTGAGAACTGCTGTCCAGACCTGCTCAGTGAAGCAGCATCTGTTCATCTCAAGCCTTAGGTCACACGCACCTCCCAGTGCCTGCCTGGGATCTGCTAGTGACACCACAGCGGGCCTTGTTCACTCCTGCTTGCAGGACCCCAGTGGCCTATGACATCCTAAAGGAGAGTGTTTATCTGTCCATTCAAACCACACAAGCTCCTCTGACAAGTGGCCTGGAAGAATCAGCCCCAAAGGAGTGTAATCCGCAGTTCCTCCCTTAGGGCGTTTACTCTCCTTGAGACAGCGAAGGTGCACAGATGTGAAAGATTAAGTAACAATCCAGGAATGTTCTTTCTCAACACCGGCGCCTCTACTCTCCCAGGCCACTGGCTTGATGCTTCTCAGGCCCACAGATCCAGCTTCCTCTCCTACCACATGCAGGCATGGATTCCCTCCACCCCTCAGAGCTGCACAGCCCTGGTTCCTTTCTTCATTCACACATTTCCAAGAGCCCCACCTGTCTGGGGTGTGCCCTCCAAGTCAGCACATCAAGCAGAACCATTCTCAGGGCGCTCATGAGGCCAATGCCAGATGTGGGAGTGGGAGGCTGAAGGCTGCGGCGGCTGGGAGGGCCAAGTGTGATCGAGGTAAAGATGGGGGCCATGGAGAAGCTGAATCACCACTGCCCACCCGCTTCTATGCTCCACACACAGGGTCTTCAGTCGGAACTCCCAAACCAGCACTTCGCAAATGCACCACCAATTACTCTCGAAAGGTGAAGTTTCAGATAAAAATTTTCAATGGAGCCAATCAATCTTCCTCTGAGCTCATTTAGTTTTGTGATTTTGGTCACCTACATACACAAACATGGGTCTGAGCCAAAGCAAAGATGAATTCTGCAGCCACAGCCCCTGTTTACATAATGCCCATGCAGTCAACAGCAGGCATATTCCACAATGGACTAGCAAGAAATGCTGCTTAGAAGTTAAAGCCTGTATTACAATTAAGTCAGCGTTAACATATCTGCAAACAGGCCTGTGCTTAATGTTTTCCAGATGGAATCTGTTCAAAGTTTTATGTCAATTCATTGAATGATGCCCTACCCCAAGCCTGTGCTTTCAAGGAGGATGGTGGCTGACCAAAGCCCCAGGGCATGAGCGAGGACCTGGCCGCACTGTGTTCTTTACCAGGGGCCCCTGGACAGAGATTGTCCACAGGAGGGCTGGCTGCTGCTCCTCAGTCCACTCTCCTGAGCTCCTGGGATACTGTTTGGAAGACCAGGGCTGCTGAGTCATAAACTAAACATCTAAAAATGACTAACAGCTCTTCTTTATCAACCACATCTTCTGTGATTTGTATGTTTATCCTGCAGACATTTCCTGAATCTATAAAACCTGGATCTCTACACCCATTTCCTCTTCTTCAGCATCCCTCTCATTTCCCTGCCCCGTTCCTCTCACTTGACCCCTGACTAAGCCATTCAGCTGAGCTGCACCCAGTGTGAGGAGAAGGCCCCCAAGCTGAGTTCCGATTGCACCTGCCACAGAAGCTCCGTGCTATTTTCACTATTTTGTCACCTCTGTTGTCTACCATGTTATTTTTTAACTTAAAAAATTGTGATGAAATACACCTCACAAATTTACCATCTTAACCACTGCTGAGTGCACAGCTCAGTGGCATTAAGCACATTCATACTGTTATGCAACCATCACCACCATCCATTCCAGATCTCTTTGCCCTTGCAAAGCATAAACTATTCATTCAACAAGAAGTCCCCATTCCCCACTCACTCTAGGCTTGGCAACTGCCCTTCTACTTTCTGTCTCTATAAATTTGACCATTCCAGGTCTGTCATGTAAGTGCAACCAGACAGTATTTGGTTTATTTCACACAGCATAGTGTCCTCAGAGTTCATGCATGTCACTGCATGGGTCAGAATCTCCTTCCTTTTTAAGGCCGAGTGATATCCCATTGCATGGAAAGGCAGTGTTTTGCTTGCCCATTCATCTGTCCATGGACGGGCTACTTCCACCTCGGCTGCTGTGAGTGTGCGTGTCCATCCCCCCTTGCATTTTAGAGTCACCCTTTTTACTTAATAATAGGATCTGGAAACAGCTTGAAGGCAAACAAGGAACAGGATGAAAGGGAAGAAAAGCAGTCCTCTGAGGTCAGGTTAAAGGAATCACAGAGAAGTTTAGGGGGTGACAATGACTCTTCTCAACCGTATAAAGTTTTCAGTGAAAGGATTTTGAGCCTCTATTTTTTTTTTTTTTTTTTGATCACAGAGTGCCAGAAAACAGAAAAGGAGCTTAAATGAATGCAGAGGAGACTTTGTTTGGAGCTGAGACATAATGGTTGAGGTGATGAACCCCCAGAGTGAACAATGGAGGGATGCCGTACAGCCTTTACCCCAGATAACCATGTCTCCTACGTGGCGTAGACAGTCACGAGGCGTGTGAATAAGGGTCCCGACAGGAAAGCAGACAGCGGGTGGGATCCTCTGAGGAGCGTTGATTTACAGGGGGGCTCTTTGTAAAGGTGTGGGTGGGGAGTAGGGAACCAAGAGGGACAGTGTGGTCACCTGAGGTGGGGAATGGCAGAGCTGTGAACACCTGTAAGGGGAAGGGACAAGAGGGAAATCACTTCCCAAACCTGGAAGGAGTGTGTCCCATAGGAGGCGGCCTTCAGTGAAGGGACAAGAAGGGAGCCAAGGGAATAAACAGCTGATTCTCATTCTCCACCCACCCTCTGATCTCCTGCTGCATCTCCTTAGCCATGTCTGCAGGATCCTCTGCACAGGGCAGCCTCAGGGAAGAGAGAAGGGAACACGCCTGGTAACATTCATCTCTTTGGGGCTCTTCCAGTTCTGGGTTTCTTGGGTTTTCCTAGAACACAAACTCTCCGGAGTCTTTTTAAGCTTTGTAACATCCCCCCCAATTTGAAATCCAGGCATCTGCACCTAGCAACTGACCACACAATAAATCATGATCAACAATACAATAATTATGGGAGCCTGATGAAAAGAGAGGCTGAGAGGGGTTCCCAGAACAACCTGAGCAACAAAATGAGTGACAATCGTATTGATTATAGCCTGTGCCACAAACTAAATACTCATGAGTCTTACTTACTTGTTTTATCGTTCCCCACCTCAGGTAACCACATTGTCCCTCTTGGTTCCCTACTGTCCACTCACACCTTTACAAAGAGCCCCCAAATAAATAAACAAATGGGGAGGTAGAAGGAGGGAGGGAGACAGCTTCTTCTTATAGAAGATTCTAATTAATAAATGTAGAAGGAACAATGGCAATAGAAATTCACCATCATGCCTCATGCCTGTAATCCCAGCCCTTAGGGAGGGAGAGTGGGGAGGATAGCTTGAGCCCAGGAGTTTGAGACCTGCCTGGGGAATATAGTGAAGCACTGTTCTCCACAAAAAGGAAAAAGAAGAGAGGAGAAGAGGAGAGGGGAGGGGAGGGGAGAGGAAAAGAAAAGAAAAGAAAAGAAAATCACCATCAGCATACCATAGTAATCATTGTTGCAGGCAAGATCCACCAATGGATGCTAAAATTAATGTGAAAAAGCTTGGGGAGAAACAGGATATTTGCAGAGTTTCAAAGTATCTCTCTCAAGATATTTATTAATTACAAAAGAAAAACATTTTACAGGGAAGAACGTTGGCAGACACCACTTTCACCTACTGGTCAACATTAACATCACCAGTGTTAAGTCATATAGAAGTCTCTGTGGAAATAAGCACTCATTCCTCTTGGGTGTGTATATCTAGGAGTGTCATTCTTGGAACACAGGGTAGCTGTATGCTTACTTTATTAAAAACTGCCAGGCTATTTTCCAAAGTGAGTGTACAATTTCATATTTGCACCAGTAGTGTACAAGGAGTTCCAGTGGCTCCATTCTAACATTTAATATTTCTTAATTTTAGTAATTTATGTGGGTGTGTTACAGTATCTCACTGGGATTTGCATTTCCCTGATGACCAATGATGCAGAGCACTTTTCAATGGCTATTTAGATATCTTCTTTTGTAAGATGTTTAATTCTTTTGCCTACTTAAAAAAATTGGACTGTTAGTCTTCATCATACTGATCATAGAAGTTTATCTCTTCCAGGTACATGTACTTCGTCAGAAAATATGTATGGTGAACATTTTCTCCCAGTCTGTGGGTGGCCTTGGTGCCTTTTCGATGGTGTCTTGTGATGAGCAGTTTTAAATTTTGATAAAGTCTAATTTATCAACTTTTAATTTTATGGTTAGTGATTTTTTGTATTCTAAAATATATTTGCCACCTCAATGTTGTGAAGAATTATCCTATGTTTTCCTCTAGAAGCTTCATCACTTAGCTTTCACATTTTGATCCACAGTCCATTGCAAGTTAAATTTTATGTATAGTGTTGGATAGGGCTCAGACATTATTCACCACCACCCCCACCACACCCCCAATATGGACATCCCTCCAGAATAGTTTGTTTAAAAGGCATTTATTTCCCTGTTGAATTGCATTAGCACTTTCATCAAATAGTGTGTGGTCTTATATGCATTATTTATGGACTGTATTTAGCTTCATTTATCCTATGTGTCTCAATTCTGCAGGACAGAATCAGGATGTCTGTGGAGTGAAGACACATAAGATAAACTTATTAAAAAATAAACTGCATTTTTAAGAACAACTTTAGAGTTACAGAAAATGCAAAGAGAGTAGAGAAAGTTCCCTTATCCCCGCACCCAGTTTCCTGTTATTAACATTTTACATTAGTATGGTACATTTGTCACAATACTGATACCTTATTATTAAGAAAAGTCCAGGCCAGGTGCCAGTGGCTCACACCTGTAATCCCAGCACTTTGGGAAGCCAAGGCAGGTGGATCAACTGAAGTCAGGAGTTCAAGACCAGCCTGGGAAACATGGTGAAACCCCATCTCTACTAAAAATACAAAAATTAGCCCATGTGATGGTGCATGCCTGTAATCCCACCTACTTGGGAAGGGTGAGGCAGGAGAATCACTTGAGCCTGAGAGGCAGAGGTTGCAGTGAACAGTGATCACGCCACTGCACTCCAGCTTGGGTGACAGAGCCAGACTCTCTCAAAAAAAAAAAAAAGTCCATAATTTTCAGACAAACTTGCTCAGATTTCCTCAGTTTTTACATAACGTCCTTCTTCCATTCTAGCACTGTATCCAGGACAGCACAGCACGCTTTGTCAGCATGTCTCCTTAGACGCCCCCCTTGGCTCTGTGAGTTTCTCAGGCCTTGACAATTTTGAGGAGTATCTGTAGAACGTTCTTCAGTTTGGGTTTGTCTGATGTTTTTCTCAAAGTCAGGGTCAGAATATGGGTTTTTGAGAGGAAGACCCAGGAAATAAAGTGTCCTTCTTATCACATCATGCTGTCAACATGGCTTGTCACTGTGGATGCCAGCCTTGGCCACCCGACGGAAGTGACGATAAACTCACTCATAAGAGGTATGTTAGTTACATTTACATGTAATATGTACAATGTGTTTTCCTTCAACTTTCAGGTCTTTTTTTTTTTTAGGTGAAGAATGTCTAAATTTAAAGTGGTAGATCCAATTATTAAACTGAAAAAGATTATATGATTTTTTCCCTGTACTTTTGGACTTAGATATATAATGACTGAACCTTTATCAGATTAACAATTGGAGCCATTGCTTTACCTTTAGCGGCCCTTCATCTGGAAACATATTGAGCATTTCACTTGAAAATATAACTGGTCTGTTGTTTAAACAAACTTATTCCATGTTTCCCAATTCCACTACACCTTTTGTCTACTGTTATGCCAGTACCACATTATCTTAACTCCTAAAGTTGTGCGGTAAAATTACTGACATAAATGTAGGGTGGGCTCTCCAACTTTATTCTTATTCAAGTTTGCCTTGGCCATTCTAGGTCATTGCACAGCCACATAAATTTTAGAATGAGCTTGTCAATTTCTATAGAAATCCCCGATGTAGCTGGGTACAGTGGCTCATGCCCATAATATCATTGCTTTGGGAGGTTGGGGCAGGAGGATTGCTTGAGGCCAGGAGTTGCCTGGGCAACATAGCAAGTTCCCGTCTGTACAAAAAAATAAAAATCAATTGGTCATGGTGGTGCATACCTGTGGTCCTAGCTACTTGGGAGGATGAGGCAAGAGCATTGCTTGAGCTCGGAGTTCAAGGTTACAGTGAGCACCAGCCTAAACAACAGCGTGAAACCCTGTCCCTCAAAAAAAAAAAAAAAAAAAGTGATAGCTTGATGCGATTTTGATTGAGAATGAATTGAATTTGGGGATCAATTTTAGGAAAACTAACAATGTGCAGGTCTCTGATCCATGCACCGTGTGTACTATCTCCTTCTATTTGCCTCTCCTCTTGGGCTCTGTGATGAGGCAGGAGAATGTATTTGCCAAAGCACTAATGTGCCAACTGCATGTGATATACGGTGATTCAACAGATACTCCCTGAGTGCCTGGGCGAAGGGGAACCCACTGTGAGCAAAGCTGCTACTCTCATGGCGCTTACATGAGGCGCGGGATGCATGTGTCAGGGGAGTTGGGGAAAACTGCAGTCAAGCAAATAAGTAAACACAGAGCCTGTTCTTTGGTTATCACTGCAGTGCAGGAAAAGGTGAATCCTGGGTGGGACGGGGTTCGGGAAGTCTTGTTCTGATGTTTTAGGGAGTCTTGGAAGACCTCCTTGATGAGATGCTATGTGAGCTGTGACCTGAAGAGAGTGTGGGAGTGAGCAGTGAGCAGTGAGGGTGCCTCCCTCCGGACAGCAAGGAAAGCGAGGAGCAGCCCAGAGGCCAGCCCGGTGATGGTGTTGGTGAGGGGGAGGTGGAGCCAGGGGCAGAGGGGCATTGTGGCTTTTGCTTTATGTGAGACAGGAAGGTGCTGGAGGTTTTGAACACGAGTGACAGACACCTATCTCAGAGGACAGCAGTGAAACTTAAATGAACTTAAGTTTGCAAAGTCTGGCCTGCAGCAGACACTCAAAAACAGGTTCTCTTCTTTGATGGCAAGGATTAGGCAAACTGCATCTTCACCCATTTCACGATGGCTCGTCCAGCTATGACATGGTTTGGCTGTGTCCCCACTGAAATCTCATCTTGAATTTAGTTCCCATAATCCTCATGTGTCCTGGGAGGGACCAGGTGGGAGGTAATTGAATCATGGGGGCAGTTACCCTCATGCTATTCTCATGATAGGAGTGAGTGCTCATGAGATCTGACGGTTTTATAAGGGGCTTTTCCCCATTTTGCTCAGCAGTTCTCATTCCTGCCATCATGTGAAGAAGGACATGTTTGCTTCCCCTTCCCCCATGATTGTAAGTTTCCTGTGGCCTCCCCAGCCATGCGAACTGTGGATCAATTAAATCTCTTTTCTTTATAAAGTACCCAGTCTCACGCAGTCCTTTATAGCAGCATGAGAATGGACTAATACAAGCTCCTTACCCATATTAGGTGCTCAATAAATGCATGAGGAATGAAGAAGAAAAGTAAGGGAGGAAGGGAGGAAGGGAGGAAAGGACGGACAAAGCCACAGCCAAACCCCTATATGAATCTCTGTGCCACTACCTGACATTCACTCCCACAAACCTCCCCATGATCGTGGTGGCTCCAAGGTAATAGTGCTTACAAAGTACATTCGAAGGTACAGTTATACCCTGGTGACTAAAATTAAAACAAAAACTTCTGCATGTGCAGGAGCTACTGACTAGAGGGAAAATCCACTCAGACAGCACTGACAGCCAGGGCTCAATGGGTCCCTCACCAACCCCCGGCAGCTGCCAAGTTCTGAAAAAACATAATCTCATTTTGTCTCCATCAGTTCTGTGGGTGGAATGGGCTGGCTATAGTTATCCTCCACTCATAAATCAGGCAGCACCACCCCCCAGCAAGGCTAAGTGGCCTGCCCACAGACACAGGCTTGGGGACAGAGCAAACCCTGGGCTCTGCCTCCTGGCACTGACTTAGGAGGCCTTTCTCCACCCACTGCTGCTCAGAACAGGGGGTTTCCGACTTCAGAGTCTGTCTGATTTAAATCTCCATTCCAACCTACTTGCTCTATGACCTTGAGTAGGCCCCTTAAACCTCATAAGCTCCTGTTCCCCTCATTCCTAACACAATGCAGCTAACACCTACCAGGCAGCAATTGTGCAAGGTGCAAACGGGAAGCAGGTCACAGGTATGTGTGCAATAAAGGGCCCAGCATGATGCCTGGGGCACAGAAAGCTCTAGGTGAGTTCCATTCATTGCACACCTGCCTCACCTAACTGTCCTACCCGTTCTGTTCACACTGTGGCTACTGAGCCCCTGCTAAGGGAGGTGACACTAAGCTTCAGCCTTTCTTATCTACTTTGAATTTCAATGAACGCATTCTCTGCACAGTAAGGAGGTCACCAGGGGTGAAACAGACATGGACTCTGGGGTCACACAGACCTAAGGTTTCAGAAAGGGGCTCCTGAACAGAGACAGAAAAGGCCATATTGGTAGGAAGAGTGCCTTACAGCCAAGAGGCACCCGCAGGCAGGGGCTCCAGCTGAAGCCTGAGTCTGCCCCACCCCTAGGGACTACCTGTGGCTGCTGCAAACAGGACTGTGAGGACCACTGAGCAGGCGCATGGGGGTAAGGAGCTCTGCCAGTTCCAGTAAACAGACCAGCTGGGGCATCTAATCAAGCAAGGCCAGTGGAGCACTGAGTGTGGAGGGGCGGGGAGGAGGGCTGGAACTCCCAAGAGAATTGGAGGACAGCCACCCCTGCTGCTGGCAGGCAGAGCTACTGGGGCACACTGGGTGTCAGAGTTCCTGGGTCCAGCATCCACATCTGTGAAGGGAAGAAAGGCAGTGGTGGCCTGGGGTCAGGTGACCCAAACTGAGACCGACCCAGGCTTTGCCCTTCAGTATCTCTGTATAACCTTGGATAAGTGTGATGCTCCCAGCCCTAGCTCTCCAACTGCAAAGTGAGAGAACAGAAGAGCTTTTCTCACTGTTTGGCTGTAAGAAGGCATGAGAGAGTCCAAGAGAAGCCCCCAGCACAGTCCCCGGCACAAATAAGTCATCACAAAATTGTAGCTGCAGAATTTTAATCACACTATCACTAATGATCATGAATTAAAGGGCTCACAATAGAAACTGGTACTTAAGTCCAACAAGTGTCTTTGGGAGAAACGGGATAATCATTCCCTTCTACCAGTGTTGAAAATGTGTATGTGTGTGTGTATGCATGGTGGACAGACACACATATGCTGTCTAGAATACTGGACTAGCTAGTGATAACTGTATACAGCACCCTTGACACAGTAACTCCATCTTACAGAAAGACTCCATCTTACATTTTAAAAGGCACCTTGCCAACAAGACTGGATGTTTTGCCTAATCGATGAAGACTGCTTCCAACAAGGACATAACCAAGTACACTCCTCCACTCAGTCCTCACCAGAGGACTCTGCGGCCATAAGAGCAGTACTTCACCGGCTAGAAATGGCTGTGCCCACAGACCCCATCTTGCTGTCGCTTGTGATCAGCACCCAGCATCCACTGCCCAATGCTCTGCCCACATCAAAGACTTCCCTGTGAGACCAATGGACCGCCCAGACCAGGCCAGGACATTTTTTTTTTTCATGTTGCTCTCCCTGGACTGGTCCATTAACCCCTTTTCCTACCCCTTTTCTTTTGATGTTAAATGTTACTTCATTTATTGTGAAATGTTTAATCTGTAACATTTATATACTGATTAAGTGTACTATTTATATACTGATTAAGTGTACTATTATGCATGGTTTGCAACACTGACTGACCTGTGGAGTGGCTTGAGCCTGTGTGCGCGCGGCTCTGACTCCCGAGTGAATGGGAAGTAGTAAGGGGAAGTTCCTCCTTGGGAACTCAATGGAGCTTCCAGCTTTTGTGATTGAAATCACATCAATAAAAGTCTGACCTTGTGGAAAGACACAAACGTGCATGGACCTGGTTATCACTGACCCTGAGCCACTCATAACTAAACAGGAAAGCAACCGGCCATTGTGAGGTTGTGAGGAAGGAAAGAAGGGAATGGAATGACTATCAGGTGAAATGACTGGGGTTTTCCTTCACACAGCAGACCCTCAAAAAATCTATTGACTCTAACTGAAGCAAAGGACAAAAATGAAGCCTGCAAATGACATTTACACACCCAGGTGAAATTTCTGCCCCAAAGGCTTTAGAACATTCTTTCTCACAGCCACCTGCTACACAACTGATTAGAATTCTGGCCCCTGGCAAAGGGGGACCTGGAAATGGCAGCAGGATTATTTTGTCACGCCATATCCGCCCTGGGTCCCAAGTGCATCAGCAGTGAGACAGAAGACTAATGACTCATACAAGTGACAGGCCCCCCCCAGGGATTAGCAGCTCACCCAGGTCTCCAGAAAGGGCCTCGTGCAGCATGCATGGAAAGGCGTGTTACTCCACTCATGCAGGAGGTGGCAACCCTTTTCTCCAAAGGGCCACCTGGTAACTATTTTAGATGCAGAGCATCCAGTCTTTGTTGCAACCACTCAACTCTGCCATTATAGTGCAATGCAGCCATAGACAACATGTAAATGAGTGGGCATGGCTGTGTTTCAATAAAACTTTATTTACGAAAACAGGCTGTGGGCCAGATTGGGTCCCCAGGCAGCCGTTTGCCAAACCATGTTAAAGAATCACTGGAATCACTACTAAACTTTCCTCTTCAGTGTCTTTTAATTTAGAATTTTTTGTAAAGTCTTTATAGGACCAGTGGGTCACTTTGTTTCATCATGAATTATCCCTGAAATGACTACCCCGAGCCTGTTGTGTTGCAAGGCCTAAGTTTTTACAAACATAAAATCATGATGTATTGAAATTGGCTGAGAATTGGTTTGAATTACAGGTCCCAAGTTAGCTGGAAAATCCTAACACTCCTCCCCACCATACCAACCAAGCCTGGTAGAATTTAATCAAAAGAAAAAAATACGCAAAACAAGAACAAGTTGAAATCATAAAAGGCAAAACCGAGCACACACATCTCCCCAATTGATGGGGGTTTATTTATTGCTGACAGAGTGTGTACCTTCTGTCCTCCCAGCCAGTCCCTGGTGAGGGGACCTCATGTCGTTTTGGATTAACGTCTGTATCTCACACATGGGAGCTTGGTAATGATTTTTCCTCATTATGTTAAGGAATAAAACGGCTTTGAGCAACAGTTGCTGATGAACTGCGACGCTCACTTATCTTCCTTTGTCATTTGGGGAAGCTAGGAAATAACTTCCATATTTTGATTCTTCCTCTCCAGGGAATGGCTTTTGGTGTTGCAATGATTCATTCAGTGAGAAAAGACAAATTTCTAAGGGCAAGCACAGTGGCTCACACCTGTAATCCCAGCACTTTGGGAGTCTGAGGTAGGAGGATCACTTGAGGTCAGGAGTTCTAGACCAGCTGGCCAACATGGCGAAACCCTGTCTCTACTGAAAACACAAAAAATTAGCCGGGTGTGTTGGTGCACGCCTGTAATCCCAGCTACTCGAGAGGCTGAGGCAGGAGAATTACTTGAACCCGAGCCAGAGGCCACAGTGAGCTGAGATCATGCCACTGCATTCCAGCCTGGGCGACAGAGCGAGACTCTGTCTCAAAAATAAATAAAATAAAAAATAAATTTCTAAAGGAGATGGACAGTGAAAGCCTGAGAGCCAGCAGCTCCTGCAATCCCAATTCCCCTCCAACTAAGGAGTTCTCATTGCATTCTGGCACATTCTCTGACCTGGAAAAGGCAAGGTGGACAGATCCAATCCTAACACTAGCCCTCTCCAGCCTTGTCCCAAGGAGCTGGGTCTCATGGTGCTTGCTGGAGCCTCATAGAGCCAGACGGCTAGAAGAAACCAAGACAAGACTCTCATGAGCGTCATGACCATAAGCAAACACTACCACGAGTGTCCAAAAAGCCAAGCTGAAGCTTTATCTGCCTATTACAACCATGGTTCCTCCTTCGTGCTTTCCTTTTTCCAAGAATCTGATGATTCATTCTTCAGAGAGAGGGTGACATATGCAATGAAGGAATGGATGAAGAAAGTTGAAAAATTTGTTATTAAGTAAATGTACCATAACATCGTTTGGTCAGCAAATAATTCTCAAGATAGAAACCGCCATGATATCTGGATGGAAGGGCCATCCTAACACAACATATTATTCTTGCAACCTTTGACATTTATGTTGCAATCACCTCAGGTTCCTTTTTGGGGGCCTCTCTATCAAGAGTTCAGATGGCACAGTGTAAACCTGAGTCAACTGGAGACTCTGATGGGCGACAGTGAGTGGTCAGGGTGTGGACAATAGATGCCTAGAAAAATCAGCAAGAGGGGAAAAGGAGATTTATGAGTCATGCTTGGAGCTGAGTCAGTGAAAGCCTTTGTTGGAAACCACTGTTCAGCTGCCACAGACAAGCCGAAATGAATCCACAAAATACTGCTCCAGCAAGCATCTCCCTCCATGGAACTGTTCCCCAAATGCTCCTTCAGGTCCAGAAATGCTCATCTTCACTGTGCTCAAGTTTGCAAGGAGAGAAAAAGTAGGTGCCCTTGAAACAGGAAGTCAAATTAGTTTTGGACACCTAGACTGTGGAATCTTGGGTTTAATATCAAGAGTTTCAAATAACATTTAATCAAAACATAGGAGGTTTGATGTGAATTGCTAACCCAGGCAGCAGAATTAGTTTGGGAACTAGACAGATCTAGGTTGAAATGTCCTCAGTGCTCTTGCCTTCACTTGTGTGGTGGCCTTGGAGCCTGGGCATGATGACCTCATCTGTAAGCTGAAGTGGATAGACCCACTTTTCACAATCGATAGGAGAATCTATTGGGACGCCTCATCCAGTTAATTGCCTCCCCTTCCACAGCACAGCAGTCAGAAATGGTGACTTTAGAACAGGAACAGGTGGGACCTTCAGAGCCACAGGTCACTTGGTCACGTGTGTCCAATGCTGCACACCATGTTGGTAGGAAGCACCCTCATGTTGCACCATCTTCCTTCTCCTGTCTTCCTCACTTCTTTTTTTTTTTGAGATGGAATCTCACTCTGTCGCCCAGGCTGGAGTGCAGTGGCGCAATCCTGGCTCACTGCAAGCTCCGCCTCCTGGGTTCACGCCATTCTCCTGCCTCAGCCTCCCGACTAGCTGGGACTACAGGCGCCCACCACCACGCCCGGCTAATTTTTTGTATTTTTAGTAGAGACGGAGTTTCACTGTGTTAGCCAGGATGGTCTCGATCTCCTGACCTCGTGATCCACCTGCCTTGGCCTCCCAAAGTACTGGGATTACAGGCGTGAGCCACCACGCCTGGCCCATCCTCACTTCTTTTACTTACAGTTTAAGCAGACAGTGCACTGCTGGCCCTCCCTGTGCAGCCAGGGGCCTCCTGTCCACCACCCCTGCTGACTCAGCCAAGGCCAAGTCAAGCTCATGGGCTGCAAGGGGCCCCGCAGGGGGCAGATGCGACAGCACCAGCAGCAAGGAGCGCTCTTCCTTCACACCCGGGACTCTCTCATGATGTATTAGATTTAACATATTCACTATTAAAGTATCTGTGATGTTAGATCCTCCTCCATTCCTTCCACTGTCACTGTATCATGCAATTCAGCCGAGCCTGGAAGAGGCATGAAGGCAGAAGGAATGGTTTATTCAAAGGCCCTGGGGCATGAGAAAATGGGACATTTGGAGCCCCTCAAGTGGCTCTGAGTGGCTGGCTCCTCACTGTATTTGGGCCTGATGACCTGAGGGTACAGGGACACCTGTGGTACTGCCCAGAGCACCTGCACCTCTCCCTGCCCCGAGATTCCCCATAGGCTAGGGTCCCTGGGAAGGCCTGCACGATTTTGTGTGGAGGTGCATTCAGGGGTAGAAACTATCAAGGAGATCAACGTTACTAACTTTGCCACCCCTTCCCTGCACCCACCTGTCCCTATAGTCAGAGATGACGAAGGGCCTTGGCTGGGCCCTGAGGCCAGCTGAGAGCTCGCACTACCTCTGAGCCCGGCCTGCTCTCTGGACACAGCTGGCCCACCGTAGGGGCCCAACATGCCTTGCAGAGGCATTATACCAGGGCTGGGGCCCAACAACCCTCAGAGACGTGACCTTGTTAGCTGTCATCCCGGTGTGTCACGCTAAGATCTAGCAAAGCTACACACCTCATACAGTATGCACACAGAAGCAGGAGGGTGCCCATCTCACTCCCAATGAACCAGGAACTCACCACTGCACGCTGCCAGGAGGAGGGTGTGCAGGCGAGGAAAACCTCAATCCTTCTAGTTGCTCTACATATCCCTCCCCGCCCCTGAACATGCCCACCCCAGGCTCTCAAGCTCAGGGGACGTCTCCACGGCATCTACATAAATCTACACAATGATGCATTCATACGGAAAATGGCACTAATTCACCATTTTTTTTTATTTTTATTTTTTTTGAGATGGAGTCTTGCTCTGTCACCCAGGCTGGAGTGCAGTGGTGCCATCTCGGCTCACTGCCAGCTCTGCCTCCCAGGTTCACGCCATTCTCCTGCCTCGGCCTCTCCGAGTAGCTGGGACTACAGGCGCCCACCACCACGCCCGGCTAATTTTTTGTATTTTTAGTAGAGACAGGGTTTCACTGTGGTCTCGATCTCCTGACCTCGTGATCCGCCCGCCTCGGCCTCCCAAAGTGCTGGGATTACAAGCGTGAGCCACCGTGCCTGGCCTAATTCACCATTTTTAAAAAGTCAATTAAAAAGTAAAAAGCATTGAGATGTATCTCCTAGGTCACCAAACTGACAGGTTGCTGCTTTCCTTTTTAAAATCTGAGTTGTCTGAAAACCCTGGTTGGTTGGGTTGGATGCAGGCCCAGCTGGGAATTTAGGATCCATTGGTGATTGCTGCCCGGCGAGGCCTTTCTCCCACCACCTTGATACAACTAGCCCCTAATCCACAGAGTGAACCAATCCTGGACATGTCTCTCCCAAAACCCCAACCAGCCCAACTTCAGGATATCCGGTCTGGTAAACATGTGTGCATGGATCAAATACACAGGAACAAAACTAATGTCAGGAAGACCAACCAGTAGGCAGAGAAGCTGGGATGTGAGGATCACAGGTCAGTAGGGGAAAAAACTGGTCGGGACGACTGGTCTCCTCGAATGTCACACGGTGAAGGGCATGTCTCTGCCTGTGCTAGAAGAGCCACCGGATATAGGGTGAACCTCAATAAACAGAAAGCCCCGTGGCAAGCCCTTCCCAAGAGCTTACAGCTCTCCCTACTGAGGAGCTTAGGCAATATAGGGTCGAGTATTTCCATTTTCCCTCTTCGAACACCAAGACTCAGAGTCCCATACAGGTATTCAACAAATGTTTGCTGAATGTCTAAAGAAGAGCTACTGCCTTAACTGAGTGACAAACATTACCATCACCGGTAATGGGACAGGTGGAAATGACCGACTTTTATGTCATCTCTAGGTCATTTGGTTTTTGCCTCAGCAGGACTAGAAATCTCCAGTTTCTCAATGTCCATTAGATATTCATGTTGTAAATTAAAGATGTTTTAGATCCCTCTCCTTATATCTGTCATTCTGCCTCTGAATAATGCTGGGGAAACTGCAAGACAAATGAGAAGTACATATTTTTCTTTTTAAAAAGAGACTGAGTTCCTCCTTCTGCAAACGTCTAAAGAAGTGGCCCCAGTTAAGGCACAATTCACCCACTGGCCCGATTCCTCCCCCAAAGCTCTGGGTGGTGGCTTCAGGGGGTCAAGGAGAGTCCAAGACACGTCCTCCTGAGTCAGAAGTCATGGCATCAGAATTAGAAGGCACAGGCCCAGGACGCAAGGCATGTTGCTACACACAAAATCCATGAGCTGGAGAAATAAACTAACATGAAGCTCTGGCTGGTGGTTTTCTTGTACATTAGCTTATTTAATCGTGACAGTCTGGGTCTGATCTTAACTATTTTCCCCTGAACAACTCTAACAGATACTATCCTACGTCCACAGGCAGCAATATAGCAATATTTCAGCAAAGAATAAAAGCAGTAAATATGGGGTGGGGGGATAACATGTACATCTACTAGCACTTCACATGGTTCCAAATCGTAGCATTCAAACTCTCAAATGACAAGCCGCCAGTCTGTGACTTTAGCCCCATCCTCATCACATCGTCCCCCTTTCCAACACTTTCTACCCTACTAGCGCATCTTCCTCCGCCCCCACGGCTCATCCCCGTCCTCTTCTGTTTCTGCCTCTCCTTGGCTTTAGCTGTTCACAACCCTCCCCCACTGGATGGTAAACCCTTCAAGCACAGGCATGGGTCCCACCCTCCTGGCATCTCTGCAAGTGGCTGATGTTCTTAGGGCTTAGTATAGAATGTGAAGAGCTTCCATTTAGGAATCTGTATTTAAAGTTTGGAAAGAAGCCTGGCATTGGTTCCCGCAATAATTCATCCTAACGCAGGATCTCTTCGGGAGAGGCTGAATATGGGTTGTAGGATGCCCCTGTGCTTGGACCTGGGCTCAAGCCATCCTGGGTGCTGGGCCCTAACTCTGCAGACTAAGGGCAAAAAGGGCAAACAGATTCAACCACACTCACTCAGAAGACTGCCATCTGTATGACTCGGAAAGCAACTTGCTCTGCCCAGCCCCTCTGGACAAGGCTAAACAGGCTTAGCCTGCTGTGGGCAAACAAGAAAAGTAGGTCAGCTTGACAGCCCAGTTCTTCCATGGTGATGAACTAATGATGCGAATGCAGGGCCCGTTCGCGGAGAGGGGCGGTGCCGGCACCAGCCCAGGCCCTCGGCTGATCCCAGACCCAGTCTGGGTGGCTCATGACAGCCTGTGGATGGCAGACAGGGGACCCGGGTAAGAGGAAAATCCAGAGAACACTTGGGAAGATGGCTCAAAAAAAAAAAGAAAAAGAAAAAAGTGCAGAAAAACAACTGTGTAAATTGACACATTGCCATTTCCCTGTTATTAAAGACGCATCAATTCATGTCTGTATGGCGCTGTGGTACTTGCACAGGCTGCTGGGCCTGCATGGGTGCATTATGGTGATAATTTGCACGAACACTGCTGAGAAACCGTGGTGCTACCTCCCAGCTCGCCTGCATGACGTCGTCTCCCCTCACCTCTCCGTCAGCCACTGGCAATAACTAGAGGCTCACTGGAGCTGAGGACGGACTTGAGTCAGTGGTTCAGTGGTGCTGGGATTGGTGGGCACAAGGCCCCATGCCACGGAGTAGGCCACTGCTCTGTTCCTGCTGTTCCTGCATCCAGTCTGGGCTGTAGCTGTCCAGACAGAAAGGCTTCCACTTCTGACCTCTCTGGCTCAGAAGCTGGAACACTTTAAGGGAATTCCCCTCAGTCTCAGGTGATCTACTTACAGGAGCTAGTGTCTGGATTGGGGTTGTCTCAGGAGGGTCCAGCACAAACCTGGAGGCTAAGGCTGGGGTCCTCAGGAGGCCAGTCCTGCTTCCTAGGGCTCATAAGAGGACAGTGGCCTTGCAGCCCAGGCCAAGGAGGAAGCAAAGGAATCTGTTCAAATACAGTTATGTATAATATTTAGAGCTCTTTCTTCCAAAATGCTGGACATTTTTCCTCTTTATATCATTTTTATAACAAATGTATTAGAAGGTTCTGTCAATCAACATTTTAGAAATATTCAAATCTAAAAACTCATGACTCTAGGAATGTTTACCCCACCTCTTCCAGGAAATAACCTTGTCTGAAAGTTTCCTCTTTGGCATTTTTAAGAACTGAAGGACAGAGCCGACATCATTTCTTCCTTCTTTCTCTCTTTCTCCTGTCCCTTGGCCTTTGTTCATGAATTCATCTAGAGGATATTAAAGGAGATGGGAAATCTACCATTTATGAAGAGAGGCAAGGACTCTCGCATAAAGTGGGAACAGTCCTGAAAGATCCTGGCTTCTAATCGTGACTGTTGCTTAACTAGCTTAGGCAAGTTCCTAACGCTCTCTGCCTAAGTTTCTCCCCTTCACAGGCCATCTGTGACAGCTGAGAAGACAATCCCTTAAAGCAGCTAGAATGTGGGACAGCATAAAAGCTCAATGAATTGTTAGCTCAGGTGGTGGCTGTTATCACAATGCAAAAAACAACTCCAAAGGCATATTCACATGCTTCTACATTTAAATAACAGATCCTAACCATGGACATCAACTATCTTCATATTTAAATTCCCAAGATATTCACCAGCTACCAGGGAGCCTGCAGAGCAAGTCCTTTTATGTGTGGACCTCGTGATCCAAAAGGTTGCCGGATAGGAGACCTTGGCTTGTGTAACAGTGTTTTCCTGAAGAGCTGAAGACAAACAAACTTGGGTAAAGTGAATCATACTTTAAATGTGCAAGTGGCTCGGGGCCCACTAATTGGAGGAGTGTGGATTCCCACCCACCCTCACTAACGAGCCTTCTGCAATGCAAAACTCCAAGCTGCCAATTAGTGTGCTTAACAAAGTATCGTACACCTGGTTTCCAGGCGACCACAACTCACTGCAATTTTGAAATTCTGGATAAAATAGGGAGAAGTTTGGATTTTTAAATTTTAAATAAATGATTTTACACATCTAGCCAAATTTAACAGAGTTGAAAGTGAAATGCTGTTAAAATAAATTGGCTAGCCGGGTTCGGTGGCTCATGCCTGTAATCCCAGTACTTTGGGAGGCTGAGGCAGGCAGATCACCTGAGGTCAGGAGTTCGAGGCCAGCCTGGCCAACATGGGGAAACCCTGTCTCTACTAAAAACACAAAAATTAGCCAAGTGCCTGTAATCCCAGCCACTCGAGGCTAAGGCAGGAGAATCACTTGAACCTGGGAGGGGGAGGCTGCAGTGAGCTGAGATCACACCACTGCATGCCAGTCTGGGTGACAGAGCGAGACTCCATCTTATAAATAAATAAATAGGCTATACATTAGTCCTACCTACTATTCAAAACATTTCTTAGAATGCAACAGCATTATCTCAAAGAACGTTCCATTTACTAGATTTACTTAAGTAAGCAATTCAGGATATTTAATAGTGTTATATTCCTAACTTTACCTAAATAAAGCACGAAGTTTTCAATTCCCAGAGTACCCTAAATTAAGAAGTTCATTTAAAAACTATCAGATTCTTTAGAACAGAACTAAATAATCATTCCAAGGCCACATACACATATACTCTTGAATGTTATAAATTTGAACAGAAATTTAATTTTTGCAACCTATTTGGAAGAAAAAGAAACCAACAAGAAAATAAATAAAAAAATATATGTCTGGTTTAAATAAAAACATTAAAAAATTTTCTGTTTTCTGGAGAAGCAATACATATTCATTGTAATTCATTCCCTCTTTAAGAATATAAAGGATCGGCCGGGCGCGGTGGCTCACGCCTGTAATCCCAGCACTTTGGGAGGCTGAGGCGGGCGGATCATGAGGTCAGGAGACAGAGCCTATCCTGGCTAACATGGTGAAACCCTATCTCTACTAAAAATACAAAAAAAAATTAGCCGGGCGTGCTGGAGGGCACTTGTAGTCCCAGCTATGTGGGAGACTGAGGCAGGAGAATGGCGTTAACCCGGGAGGTGGAGCTTGCAGTAAGCCGAGACTGTGGCACTGCACTCCAGCCTGGGTGACAGAGCAAGACTCTGTCTCAAAAAAAAAAAAAAAAATATATATATATATATATATAAGATCATATATATATATATATATGATCTTAGGCTATTTTAGGGAGAGCCAAGATGTCTCTTTATATAGTAAAAAAAAAATTTAAAACAAAACGGCAGAAGTACTAAGTCTAACTCTCCCAGAAATATTAATATTTTCTCTCTACCTATACTCTCACTAAATCACTCCTTTGAGTCTTTCCTCCTTCACATGGTTTAAACCGTGTATTCTGCCTTGCTCTGGAGAAACTATGTTCATGTCTACGTAAGAAGGACCCCAGGCCGACTCCCTCTGAGGAATGCTCCATCTCTGACCCCAAGCTTGGGAACATTTTGAGGTCATGAAAACTTATATTAACAATAACACCACCACAATATTTCTCCACCTTGATCACAAGGAGTGAAGTCTTAATAACGTGTGTGCGAGAGCACGTATGTCACATGGCATCACAGCAGGATGTAAACTATGATAAGACAAGTGATACTTATCCAAGGGGCAGGAAGAACTGGTCCGTATCAGAGATGGTGGGGTTAGTGAGCTGTACAAGGCATACACATTCCTTTATCTACTGTCTCTTATCTTGGTTGTAGAAAAACAAATGCAATAATTTTTTTTTAATCTTCTGAAGGTACTGTTTGCTTTCTGCTAAGTTCCTCAGTGCCCTTGAGACCTCTTATATGGTCAATAGGAGGAGATAAGGGTGTGGCTTGCATTTAGGCAAAGAGAAAGGAACTGAATTCAAGAACAGCCTCACAGAAACTTAAAATACTGACAAATATAGGGGTTTCACACAAAAGCACGCAGCTTGCAAAATGCCCCACGGATCGCAGCCACAGTACTGAGTTTGGAAAACCCCATAATCCGGAATCAGGGTCAAGTTCTCTCGAGCACCTGGCCCCGGTTTTGGAGGGCATTTAAGGGACAGGATGTGAAGAGAGGAGTCTGGCTGTGCTCCCTACGGAAGCAAGAGCTGCTCCTCTTCTCTTTCTTTCCACCAACTCACAAGATGCTTCAGGGCCCTCTCCAGGGGTGAAACAGAAACACTTCTCTGTGTGGGCTGGGACCTAACCAATAGGGAGGTGTAATGAGAAGATGGGAACTGTGGTGCTGATCCATCGCTGACCAGGTAGGTGGCCTCGGGGGAGGCACCAAAATTTTTGGACTGTGGTTTCTTCATTAGGTGGAATAAGAAGTAACTTTTGTAAACTATGAAACCTCATATAAATATGAGGTTTTATAACCACCTGAAGATTGCTGTTTAGCTCATGTACTATTCTGGGCAAGAACGACCTGCACAGGTGGCTGTACAGGTAAACATGGATGGGGAAGGGAGACTTGGAGTGCTGGTTATGACAGGGCATTCTCCATCTGTGACTGTGCCATGGTGACAAATCAGAGCCATTCATGCTGGTCCTCTCAGCTGCAAGCAGTGGGCACATAAATCTGCAGCATCCCACAGCGTGTGGTTACCTGAAGTTCAGGTTTATGCTGCTACCATGTGTGGCTCTGACACACCACTCTGCAAATGAGTCAGCAGGTCGGGAACCTCATTCCCACTCTCCAGTCAGGTGCTGATGTTCTTGGTTAGGAATGACTGGGCTGTGAACCTGCCCTGACCCAGCAACCTTGCCTGCACCATCTCCGACCCAGGTCACCAATAGCCTGGCATAAACCCAGCCACTGATGACAACATCTGCCCTTGGTGGATCTCAGCCAGGCATTTGTACTTTGGACTGGGGTCAGTTCAAAGATAATCATCCTTTTATTTGGAATTTAACATGAAAGAAGTAAAATAGCTACACTTGTGGGTCATCTGCTCCTATGGTTTCTGGATGCAAATTCTTCCTCTAGCTGTGTAGATTCCAGTCCATCACAGACACTGATGTGGAGCTATGTTTCCAGCACGGGACACAAGTGATTTCAAGTGATTGCCTGCTGGTTAGGTCAGTTTCCTTTTCTTACAGATGAGAGCAACTTCCATCCCCAAGACTATCTGACTTTGTATCAGTTTCTCCTCTAAAAAGAAATACAGGTAAAAGGAGTGGGCCCCTCCCCTAGCCCAGCCGAGGAGGAACAGGTCTCAGAACAGCCACCAAACACTTTGAAGTCTTCCACAGAGAAAGTGCATGGCATGTGTGTGTGTGTGTGAGTGACAGACAGAGACAGAGAGAGAGACACTTCACCCAGGCAAGGCAGAGGTCGCTGACCATACCACTCTAGTGGGCCACCTCGCTTTGTGATGTACAGCAGCTCTCTCTCCTGCCAGCAGGAAATCAGTCTTTATATAAAGTGTGTTTGTGGGGACCCCACCGTTTTTTTTTTTTTTTTTTTTTTTTTGAGACGGAGTCTCGCTCTGTCTCCCAGGCTGGAGTGCAGTGGCACGATCTCAGCTCACTGTAACCTCCGCCTCCCGGGTTTTACGCCATTCTCCTGCCTCAGCCTCCCGAGTAGCTGGGACTACAGGCATGCACCACCTACGCCCGGCTAATTTTTTTTTGTATTTTTAGTAGAGATGGGGTTTCACCGTGTTAGCCAGGATGGTCTCGAACTCCTGACCTTGTGATCCTCCTGCCTTGGCCTCCCAAAGGATGGGATTACAAATCATGCTGGGATTACAGGCATGAGCCACAGCGCCCGGCTGTTTGTTTTTTTTTAAGTCAAGGAAAGAAATGGGTGGTGGTTATGCAAATCCACAAATGTGGCAAATGACACAGAATTCCACAGGCCCCTGTGGCAGTGCTGCCTTCCTGGGGGTGACATTGTGCTATACTGACGTAAGATGTTGCCACTGGGGGAAACCAGGTGGTGGGTATACCGAACTTGAACCTCTTGGTAACTTCTTTTGAATCTACAATTATTTCAAAACAAAGAATGAAAAAGGGAAAAGCTAATGACAAGCTGAGCCACGCATTGAGGATTCCCACGGCATCAGGCTCCAAGCTGAGGCACGGGGTCTCCCTAGCCCCAGCAGTTTCAGCACATCCAATAATTACCCAGCCTGGGCTCTGGGCAGGGCACTGCGGGCACATGAGGGAGGTGGTGGGTGTCACAGAGAGCTGAAGCAGGCCCTGGGCCTGGGGGAGAAGGCCCTGAATGGGGCACATGGGAGACCAGCACTGTCCATGGCATGGGGAGTGAGTGAAGCCCTCCGCGCCTGGACTTCCTCCCCTGTCAAACAGCTGAACAAACCAGCGATTGTTCAGAAAATAAAATGAGGAAAAGCACCTCGAAGTGTCTTGTAAATAAAGATCGACAGCAGCACTTTTTTTTTTTTTTTTTTTTTGAGATGAAGTCTCACTCTGTGGCCCAGGCTGGAGTACAGTGCTGTGATTTCAGCTCACTGCAACCTCTGCCTCCTGGGTTCAAGCGATTCTCCTGCCTCAGCCTTTTGAGTAGCTGGGATTACAGGCACCTGCCCCCATGCCTGACTAATTTTTGTATTTTTACTAGAGATGGGGTTTCGCCACGTTGGCTAGGCTGGTCTCAAACTCCTGGCCTCAAGTGATCCGCATGCCTTGGCCTCCCAAAATGCTGGGATCATAGAGGTGAGCCCCCATGCCCCGGCCCAGCAGCACTTCTGAAACTCAGATGGGCACACAGGTCCCCTGGGATCTTGCTGAAGTATGGATTCTGACTGGGCGGGCATGGGGAGGGGAGATGCTGCATTCCCAGCCAGCTTCCAGGTGAGGCGGATGCTGTGGGTGCACCACTCACACTGAATGGTGATGATCCTAGGCTCGCAGGCACCACAGTCATTGAAACAGAAATCCCTGTTGGGGCCGAGGTAGGATGGGAGGGACACAAAAGGTCATCTGTTTCCACCTAAAGCTAAGCCACCAGGGGCCTTTGTCCAGATGCCCAGTCCACACCTTAGGCCAACAGCGTCAGCATCCCTGGGGTGGGGCCCAAGTGTGGCTTTCTTGTGCCACCAGGTGAATCCCAGGTGTCCTCGGGGTGAGAACTGCTGCTCTTGGGCTTGAGTGCAGCACCCGACAGGCGCTCTACAGTCTCTTGCACTTGCTGCTTTCTTGGGCGGCCTCTTCAATTTCCTGCTAATTGTATTTATGAGTCAGTTTTTCCTGCTGAGCAAAAATACTGCTCTCCCTCCTCCCTGCTGTGCTCCTGGAGCTTCTACTCATTTCCTCTCGCCATATGTCCAGGGGTCACACAGAATGACAGCCCTCAGATTATTGTTTAAATTGATATAAAATTCACATAACATAGAATTAACCATTCAAAAATGTACAATTCAGTGGCGTTCACTGCATTCATAATGTTGTGCAACTACCACCTTTCTCCAGATTCAAAACCTTATTTCCCCAGAGAAACAGCCCGTACCCACTGAGCCATGCTCTCACTCCCACCTCCCCCAATTCCCTGTCTCAAGGGATTTTCTTTTTCTGGATATTCACAGAGGGGGACTATACAACCTTTTGCCATGGCAGCTTTCATTTAGTATAATGCTTTCGAGGTCCCTCCACATTCGGGCATGTTTCAGAATTTGCTTCCTCTTTAAGACTGAATAATATTCCTATATATATATGTATGGTACCACATTTTCTTCATTCATCCACTGATGGGTGCTTGGGTCGCTTCCATATTTTGGCTATTATGAATAACGCTGCTGTGAACATTGTTCATAAGTTAACATAAGTTTCTGTAGGGACATATGTTTTCATTTCTCTTGGGTATAGACCAAGGAGTGGAACTGCTGGGTCATATGGTAATTCTATGTTTTAACGGTTTGAGGAGCCACCAAACTGTTTTCCACAGCGGCTGCACCAGTTTACATTCCTACCAGCCATGTATGAGTGTTCCAATTTCTCCATATGCTCACCAACACTTGTTATTTTCTATTTCAAAAAACTTCTTTTAAAGCCATCCGAGGGATGCAGTTGGCCCTCAGATATCGGAGCAGAGTGATCTTGTTCCCCCAGATGTACCCCATTTTCAGGCCAAATATCTTCAGTTGCTCCCTGCTTCTTGACTGTCAAAGACACCCTGAAATGCAGTCTTCAAAAGTGGGCCCGGTGTCCCTGTGTGGAGGGACCAGCCCTCAGCCGTGCAGGCCACCAGCGGCCAGCCCCAGAGCTGACTCTCCTGGCCACTGATTTGGGGCCTCTCTCCTTGAGTGGCTGCTAGGACACACCTTGTCCCTTGTTGCTGGTTGTTTTTTAACCTAAAAAAGTGAAATCCTTTTGCAAAGAACACAGCACCATATCCAGAGTGAAGCATGATATTAAGTAAGGCCTGGCTACAGTGAGCACTGTCTCTAAAGAGGGAATCAGGAGGCCCTGCCATTTCCCACAACACGGTTGGGCCTGGAGGACATTATGCTAAGCAAAATAAGGCAGACACAGAAAGAAAAATACTGCATGATCTCACTTACATGTGGAATAAAAAAAATAGAGATAAGAGAAGAAAATAGTGGTTACCAGGGGTTTGGGATGGGTGGAAGGAAGGGAGAGAGAAAAGGAGGAAGTAGAGTTCAAAGGATACAAAGTAGCAAGTGAGTGGGCTGAGCAAGGCTAGAGGAACATGAGGATTGTAGTTAATAACATTGTAGTGCATTAGGAACTGTTGTTAAATATTTTTAGCTCCTCTAACTGTAACATGATGGATATGTTAATTTGCTTCACTATAGTAACCCTTTTCCTGTCTATACATATCCCATAATATGTTGTAAACCCTAAACACAATAACATTTATCTTAAAATATAATTATCAATGAAGCAAATGATTCATGTTTAGCAACATGTGCCCTGGAGATCTATTGCACCTTCATGAAAATATTTAGAAGGCTTTTTTTTTTTTTTTTTCTGAGACAGAGTCTCGCTCTGTCTCCCAGGCTGGAACACAGTGGTGGGATCTCAGCTCACTGCAACCTCCCAGGTTCAAGCGATTCTTCTGCCTCAGCCTACCAAGTAGCTGAGATTACAGTGTGTGCCAACATGCCTGGCTAATCTTTGTATTTTTAGTAGAGACGGGGGTTTCACCATGTTGGCAAGGCTGGTCTTGAACTCCTGACCTCAAGTGATCCACCCACCTCAGCCTCCCAAAGTGCTGGGATTACAGGCATGAACCACTGCGCCTGGCCAGAAGGCATTTTCTTTTAAATAATTTACAGTGCCTTTAAAAAAATTAGTGGTGAACATTTAAAACCCAGGTTATATTATTTGGACTCAGATGAATTTCAAACAAGTAAACATCTCTCCCTTATAGTTGGGTATCAGTGAGAATCTACAAAATCAATGCCACCAAAATTAGAAAACTTTTTTTGAAACAAAGCCGCAAAGTTACCTTGATTCTGTTAGCAGATAGCTGAAGGTGTATATTCTTACTGAACTTAATGTACCACACAGGGCCATTTCAGTTGATGGTTAAAACCAGGTGTTCCTTTTGAAGAACAAAGAAAGTAGCCAAATCTCTCCATGCCTTTTCTTCTTGCCTCAATGTCACAGAGGAGCTATTCTCCAGCTTGTCACTGTGGGTCTTTCTCATGTCCTTGTCCAACGCTGGAAAGAGGAACTGCTAGTTTTCCAGGTCCTCAGCTGCTTCCCAAGAAGGACGTTCCGTTGTGGGTGACAGTCTCCTCCTGGCCTGCAGGGCCCTTGCTTAGGCAGAAATGTCAGGGATGCTGCTTGCCTCACTCCTGGCTCCCTCCCGAGCTCCTTGGACAGTACTCTATATTTTTTTGCCTTCTGCCTGGCTTTCCCTAGCATCTGGAGCCAGGGCCACTGATCATTGCATGGCCACATGCACTGACCTGGTCCCTGGAGACTGTCTTCTGTCACAGGCAGCCTGTCTCAGCTGCTGCCAAACAACCTTCCATGGACATTAGGGAACGCTGACTCGTCACCACTTTTTGCAATCAAGGCATGTCCACGGGGCCTACAAAGAACAGCACTCTGGTCTTAGCTATACCACATGTAACTGATAAATTCTGCAGGCCCCAGACTATAAGTTTCCAGCACTTTTTATGTAGTGTTTCAGCCATGTTTACTGTTTGATAATTTCATTTTACTTGGTCCCTTGTATTGTACAAGAGAAGGTCCTTGGCATTCTTACAAGGCAGTATGTGAAATGAAATAAAAAGGATGCACCGGCTGAAGATACAGCTGCATTTGAGCCAAATGATGGGGTTCCCTAAGAGGGATGCCAAACCGAGCTGCTTGGGTGATGAGTCACGCCATAGTCAGTTGACCAGTGAAGGTTGGAACAGTAATCACAGGGTGCAAACATATTGGAAAATGCGCATGGGGCTGTGTAAAATGGGTGCTATGACACTCACAGGATACTCTCAAGTGAGAAGGTCCCCCGTGAAAACCCTTGGGGCTGTGAGCCCACCTAAGGGGAGGGGAAGCTGAAGGCTGCTTGGCCAATGCTTGCATGGCTCCACTGTAAAGAAAAACAATCGTTAGAACCAACTCTTCCAGAAAGCTCTCTTATTTCAACCATTTCTTTTTTTTTTTTTTTTGAGATGGAGTCTCACTCTGTCACCCAGGCTGGAGCGCAGTGGCGCCATCTCGGCTCACTGCAAGCTCCGCCTCCCAGGTTCATGCCATTCTTCTGCCTCAGCCTCCAGAGTAGCTGGGACTACAGGCACCTGCCACCACGCCTGGCTAATTTTTTGTATTTTTAGTAGAGACGGGGTTTCACCATGTTAGCCAGGATGGTCTTGATCTCCTGACCTCGTGATCCACCCGCCTCGGCCTCCCAAAGTGCTGGGATTACAGGCATGAGCCACCATGCCCAGCCTATTTCAATCATTTCAAATATGGCAATTCCCAGGAGGAGATCACACTGCCCTGACTGCCTCAGCAGAGTCAACTGAACATAACCATAAGCTCTCCTGGGTGGCTTGGTCATCAGGAGGAACTTGATCCATGACGTTGATGGACAGGGCCCTGAGGAGGGTGACTGTGGGCTCCAGAGTCAGGTGCCCTGTGAAATACCAAATCTCTTTGGTTCTTCTACCAGTTTTCTATCATGTTTCTGTCCTTTTTCTGGTCCATGGGAGTCACCTGCATCTCCTGGTTGCTGCAGCTCTTGTTCTTTGCAGCATTTCTTGAACCCTGAGCGCTTAAGGGCAGACGTCCACCTCCACATCTCTGTTAAGAGTCGGGGAGTGCTCTCTGCCTTCCCTAGGAGCTTGGTGTGCATGGTTCTGGGACCTGTTTTCCAGACAGGTGAGATGCCCAAACAGATGGGATTAGGCCTGAGCCACCATAACATGCACACCTCTGCCACCAACAGCAACAAGCAGAAGGGATCTGAAAACTCCCCTTGCCACCAACCACACACCAGGCCCACATCTAAGCTCTTCATGAGTCACCACTGAAGGGGAATCACTGATTTAAGGCCATAGTCTCCAAATACAGCTGGGCAGCGGAATTACTTGGAGAGCAACTAAAATACAGATTCCTGGGCCCCTAGGGCAGCTGGAAATTCTGACATATGGCCACGTGGAAAGGCCAGGTCCGAAAGGAAGAGACAGATGCCGGATTCTGCGTTCTCCTGAAGCCCTCTTAGGAGACGTGGGAAGCAGCACCACTGACAGTCACGAGAGTGATGGGGCCCTGAGCAGCAGGCGTGGGGACCAGGTCATCACTGCATTTCTCCACGCAATGCGTTCTGGCCCCACAAAGTGATACCAGCCACACGCCTTGGTTCAGGAGTTGTGAATACCCTGTTTACCCTGGAGAAAGGTTGCTAAGCGAATCTGTGGCTCCCAGGTGCCACTACAAATACTAGATATGGGGAAGAGAGGAACAGAACCAGAGAGGCCCCAAAGGAAGTCTCTGTCTGATGTCAGCTGCCTCTGAGAAGGCCTGCTCTCATTTACTCAAACAAAAAAAAAATTAGAGTGGTAAAGGTAGAGAAAAGCAAATAATTCGATCCACTGGAGTGTAATGGGATAACAGGATTTATAGCATTTTTGAGGCTAAAAATAACTTAAGAGCCCTCACTTCAGAACTCTGAGCACTTCACACGGTTTTAACCCATCCTCCCATTTCCCTTCTGTGCTAATATCACGTGGCTTGAAGTTTGCTTTCTGTGGTATTTGATTCCATGTGGGTGTTTTTTCCTCATCCGTCTCCCCTTTTGTTACTTCAAGGGAAAAATAACCCTGGGAAAGCTTTCATGCCGTCTGCCATTGTTCTGCGTTTAAGGAAAAAAGTGCATGCTGCTTAATCTGGGCCTCGGGACCAAGCAGGCTGGCAAATTCCAGAAACTTTAAATCTTTGTTAAAAATGCCAAAGTAAACGACCTTCGGTCTACAAAGCTAAGGGGAGGCAGCCCTGCCCGCGCCTTTCAAGCCTTGACAAGCTGCGTGTCCAGGAGCCGCGCTGTGTAGGAACCAGCTAAGGAAAGCGACTGTCTCATCCCTCTGAGAGGCCAATGCTGGGGCATCATGCTCACATCTGTGTGATCCCTACACGCTGTGTGTGGGTGTGTGTAAGCTTTTAATTTTTAAAAATTTTATTTTTAAAATTGTTGTAAAACACATATAATTAAAAATTTGCCATTTTAACTGTCTTTAAATGCACAGTTCAATGGCATTAAGTCCATTTGCACCATTGTGCAACCGTCAGACAGAAACTGCACCCACTAAACACTAACTCCCCATTGCCTGCTTTCCCCAGCGTTTGGCAACCACCGTTCTGCTTTTTGTCTCTAGGAATCTGACAACTGTAAGTGACTCAGGTAGGTGGAATCATGCAGCATTTGTCCTCCTGTGACTGGCTTATGTCACTTAGCATAACGCCCTTAAGGTTCATCCATGTTGTAGCATGCATCAGAATTTCCTTCGTTTTTAAGGCTGAGTAATATTCCACTGTATTGTATGGATAGAGCACATGGGCTTAAGCTTTTCATCCTAAAAATGATAAAATATCAACCTGTCGTATGTCTTGGATTCCACATTCATTTTCAATAAATAGGAACTTAATAGACAAATGATCCAGCATGAGGCCCATCACAGTCATTGGGGCCCATCCGCCTCCTTGGGTCCTTGGTGTGGGGCCTGGCATGAGAGCCCCTGGAATTCCAGGATAGGAGACAGCCTGGAGGAAATGGCCCTGGGTTCTGGGCATTCTCTGCCTTGGCCACCTTTGCAGGGCTGTGATTACACTTGCAGAAAACTGATGTTTACTTCATTTTTATCTTTTTTTTTTTTTGAGATGGAGTTTCACTCTTGTCCCCCAGGCTGGAGTGCAACGGTGTGATCTCAGCTCACTGCAACCCCCGCCTCCTGAGTTCAAGCGGTTCTCCTGCCCCAGCCTCCTGAGTAGCTGGGATTACAGGCGTGTGCCACCACACCTGGCTAATTTTTGCATTTTTAGTAGAGACAGGGTTTCACCATGTTGGTGAGGCTGGTCTCAAACTCCTGACCTCAAGTGATCTGTCCTCCTCAGCCTCCCAAAGTGCCAGGATTACAGGCATGAGCCACTGTGCCCAGCCCATTTTTATCTTTTTAAGTGGTAGTTGCTATATGAGAATTCTCAGCTTCTTGGGGAAAGCAGAGACTATGCCTCCACCTTGTACAAGGCAATGTGGGGTGCTCCGCATATGGCAAAATCAAACATGACCAATCGTTGTTCTGCTCCATCGTGTGGGTTCTACTCCATTACTTTGCTCTACTTGCTCAACAATTAAGAGTTGGTTATATATACTTTGGGAGGCCGAGGCAGGCGGATTGCTTGAGGTCATGAGTTTGAGACCAGCCTAGCCAACATGGTAAAACCCTGTCTCTACTAAAGATAAAAAAATTAGCCGGGTGTGGTGGCATGCACCTGTAGTCCCAGCTACTCAGAAGGCTGAGGCAGGAGAATCGCTTGAACCCAAGTGGTGAAGGTTGCAGTGAGCCGAGATCACGCCACTGCACTCCAGCCTGGGCAACAAAAGCAAGACTCCATCTCAAAAAAAAAAAAAAGACTTGGTTATATATAAAACTGCCAGCTGAAGAAAGGCTTCTAGAAGCCCCTCTTATTTTTCAGGTTGACCAAAATGGGAAGACATTTCTGTCTTTCAGCCTTTAAAGCTACAGACAGTTATGATGGGGAGGAACAGGTATGATGCTCAGGTATGATAGCGGTTGAGATTTCAGAGCTTACTTGCATATCCATTACACCAGTGCAGCAGCCCTGCTCAAACTGCAATCCTAATCCACTCATAAATGCATCCCCGCTCCATTACTATGAAAGTAAGCACTTTATAATATCGTAGTTATAAAATATTTTTACAGAGAGCATAAGAAAATGAAATGGTGTTTGAACAAAATGTAAAGGAGAAAATACAGAGGTTTAAAGGACTATCTATGTAGCTGAGTTGGCATATACTTTGGGAATTACTTTCTGGGCATATTTCCATTAACTGAAATTTGGAGACAGGTTAAAAAAAGGGATACAATATATAGTGCTCTTGTGAGATTCAGTATTGTATTGAGAAAATGAATCATACTGCAAATTTCTTAAGGTAGCTTCCTTGTGTGTTTTCAAATATATATATATATGATATATATTTGAAAAAAATATGTATATATATGTATATACATATTGTGTGTGTGTGTATATATATATAGATGTATATTTTTTTTTTTTTGAGATGAAGTCTCACTCTGTCGCCCAGGCTGTGGCACAGTCTCGGCTCACTGCAACCTCCGCCTCCTGTGTTCAAGCAATTTCTGGCTAATTTTCTTCATTTTAGTAGAGATGAGGTTTCACGATATTGGCCAGGCTGGTGTCAAACTTCTGACCTCAAGTGATCTGCCCACTTCAGCCTCCCAAAGTGCTAGGGTTACAGGCATGAGCCACTGTGCCTGGCCAGTTTTCAAATAGATTTTAACTGGCATTCATTTATGCATTCATTGAACCAGGAAGTCTTTGGTACCTACTAGAACTTAGTCTGTTAGTCACAATAGATAGGCAGATGAATGACACCAGTCTCTGCTCCAGTAGACAAATAGGATCTCAGGATGCCACAGAAGCACCAAGGTGGTAGGGGGTTAGGGATCAGGGAGGACTTCCTGGAGGTGGAGGCTGCATCTTGGTAAACAGAGTTAGCAGACAAGAGACCAAACTTTTCTGGGCTTCTCATCCAGTGTTCAGCTCTAGAGTAAGGCAGTAAGAAGTTACCAAACATCCACCATGCTGAGGATGGCCACTAGGTTCTAGATGTTTCTAGAAACCATTTCCTTTGAAAAAGGAATGTATAAATAGCCTCAGTAGGAAAAGGGAGATAGAGAACAAATATAAATGAAACCCCAGAAAATGGTATCTATCTACCATGTATTTGGCTCCTACAGTGTCCCCTGTTTTGGTGCTTTAAATCTATCATGGTTACTCCTTAAAATAAAAGTCTGTTATCATGATTTCCATTTTACAGCAGGAAACACAAAGTCAGAAAGATTAAATAACATATTATGATAATGAATTACATTTGACGGCTTCCTAGGTTGCAGGCATGGTTCTAAGTAGTTTAAAATATATTATCTCATTTTGTCATGTTAGTAACCCCATAACCCCTTTGTCCAGATGAGGAAACTGAGGCACAGTGAGATTAAGTGACTTGCCAATGCCCACTGGTTAGTCAGTGCAGAGCAAGGATTCCCAACTAAGCAGTCTGATTCCAGATTGCACACTTCTGACCACAAGGCCATCAACAGCCTGTGCTCTTGCAGCCACAGAAAGCGTATTGGTGAACACTTACACAAAACACACTTGCTGGTGATGGTTTCCAGTACAAATTAATTCTTCACTGCTCAAGCTGATGATTCAAAAGGAGAATTCCTCTAGTGCCATTAAATGCTATTTAACTTGCTGTGTTACATGTTTGTTGTTGCTGTTGCATTCCCAAGACTATCTGCTGCTTGAAATGTGTATTTGGACTGAATGCGTAAATGGATGGAGTCAAGATATCTGCCTTCCCCAAAAGGGTCTGCAACAGAAGACCCATGAAGAGTGGAGTGAGGTCCCTGATGTGCAGTGGAGAGACTTTAAGTGTCTAACTAAATTAAGTAAGGGTTTCTAAGGGCAAGCTACTACATTGTCTTTCAGCATGCAGAGACGAATTTCTAGTGTTTCAAAGGGCAAATCATGAGCAGGCTGAGGACAGCAGGAAAAGTTCAGTGGAGCAAAGCTGGAGCTGAAGAGGTGACAAGTGTGGTTAATGAGGAGGGGAAGGCCTGGATACAGGACGCTCTAGGGAAGAGTTAAGAAGAGGTAGGCAGGCCAGGCGTGGTGGCTTACGCCCATAATCCTAGCACTTTAGGAGGCTGAGGTGGGCAGATCACTTGAGGCCAGGAGTTCAAGACCAACCTGGCCAACACTGAGAAACCTTGTCTCTACCAAAAATACAAAAATTAGCCAGGCACAGCAGCATGTGCCTGTTAATTCCAGCTACTCAAGAGGCTGGGGTGCAAGAATCGCTTGAATCTGGGAGGCAGAGGTTGCAGTGAGCAGAGATTACATCACTGCACTTCAGCCTGGGTGACAGAGTAAGACTGTCTTTAAAAAAAAAAAAAAAAAAAAAAAAAAAGGAAGAAGAGGTGGGCAGCAAGCATCCTAGCTCAGGACCTTAAAGCCAGGCTGAAAAACTATTTGCAAAGTGAGATATGGTAAATATTTTCAGTTTGATGGGCTACCACAGTGGGAAATTAGCCAAAGGTAATATGAACGGGTGTGGCTGTGTTCCAATAAAACTTTATTTACAAAAGTAAGGTGTGGGTGAGTGGGTGAGATGTGGCCCACAGGCAGTGGTTGGCCAACCCCTGCCTTAGAGCATGGCATTGAAGAGAAGGCAACAGGTTGCCCAGGGCAGTGTGACGGGACACCCAGGCCCAGCTGGGAGAAGGCTGTCAGAACAGCGTTAGCAGGAAAGCCCAAAAGTCATTGATCTTATGAATGATAAAAGACTTGACTGGTCCAAAGTCCAAGGTGCCACTAAAGGGCACACAGCTGAATTCAGAGATGAGAGGAAGCATTGACCCCACAGGAATCTTCACCTAGATGGGACTGGAGCATCAGCGTTTGCCACAAGCATATCTGTTGGTACATGCACAGCCCCTCACACCATAGTGCTGGTTGGGGGTGTGTGCTCAACTACAGACAACATGGAAGAAGGAGGGACCTGCCTATATCACCCTTAGCAAAAGGAACTAAGCAGAGAAGGCTGGGAGTGGTGACTCACGCCTGTAATCCCAGTACTTTGGGAGGCCAAGGCAGGAGGATTGCTTGAGTTGAGTTTGAGAGCAGCCTGGGCAACATGGCAAAACCCCATCTCTACAAAAACACAAAAATTCACCAGGCGTGGTGGTGGGCACCTATAGTCCCAGCCACTCGGGAGGTAGAGGTAGGAGGATCACTTGAGCATGGGAAGCAGAGGTTGCAGTGAGCCAAGATCGTGCCACTGCACTCCAGCCAAGGCAACAGAGCAAGACCCTGTGTCAAAAAAATGGGGGGTGGGGTGAGAACTAAGCAGAGAAGTTGGTCCCTGTAAGAAAAAAGATGGGGCCCCTTGGCCTTAACAGTACAGAACACTTATTAACTGTATGTGGTTTCAGCGTATACCCTGGACAGCCTCCTGCTGAAGTCAGCTAAAAAGAATAAGAGAATAGGAAACTTCTGAATAGCTGTTGAGCTAATACGAAAGTCAGGAGTCTGGGCCGAGCACGGTGGCTCACGCCTGTAATCCCAGCACTTTGGGAGGCCGAGGTGGGCAGATCACGAGGTCAGGAGATTGAGACCATCCTGGCTAACATGGTGAAACCCCGTCTCTAAAAACACAAAAAATCAGCCAGGCATGGTGGTGGACGCCTGTGGTCCCAGCTACTCAGGGGGCTAAGGCAGGAGAATGGCGTGAACCCGGGAGGCAAGAGCTTGCAGTGAGCCAAGATTGCACCACTGCACTCCAACCTGGGCGACAGAGCGAGACGCCATCTCAAAAAAAAATAAATAAGTCAGGAGTCTGCTGGGGCCAAACACAGAGAGGAAGTGGGGTCCTGAGAGTAACAGGGTTGAACTAGCATGCTCACAGGAGGTGAGCCCCGGCCCAAGCTTTTTTGATACTGTGTGGATGAGGTAGGAGGCCAGAGATGAAGCCCATCCTTGGAGGGGAGGGGTGTGCCTAAGAAGAGACCCTTGCGTAAAGCTCAACTTCAAAGGAAGGCTGTGCTCAGTATTAATGGGCATGAGGAATAAACCCACCCACACGGAAGGGACAGGAAGGGAACGTGCCTTTTTCAATGCCAAGGAGAAAGATAGCCTCTCTCAAACAGTCCTAGCCCCAAACTGACCTTCACACAAGGTTCAGGCCCAAATTCCCACTGTGTGGTTTGAAAATCCTTAAGAGATCATTTCGAGTGGTTTCAGGTTGACAGCCCGCAGGTGTGTAGCTGAACAAACACAAATCCTCTGCAGAGGTAACTTTAACCCAGGCTTCAAAAAATTCTCACAGATCAAGTTCCAAGGATTAGGATCCCAGTCAAAATTCATCAAATGTACAAGGAAAAAGGTCACCCTGGATGGGATCCAGCAGAAACAACAAAGAACAAAATCAGATTCACAATGACTCCAAATACTTGAGGATCGTATGTCAGTTATAAAATAAGCACGTTTAGACTGAGCATGGTGGCTCAAGCCTGTAATCCCAAAACTTTGAGAGGCCGAGGCAGGTGGATCACTTGGGGTCAGGAGTTTGAGACTAGCCTGGCCAACAGGGTGAAACCCTGTCTCTACAAAAAATACAAAAATTAGCCAGGTGTGATGGTGCATGCCTATAATCCTAGCTGCTCAGGAGGCTGAGGCACGAGAATCGCTTGAACCTGGGAGAAGGTTGCAGTGAGCTGAGATTACACCACTGCACTCCAGCCTGGGTGCACAGTGAGATTCCGTCTCAAAAAAAAAAAATAAAATAAAATAAGTATGTTTAATATGTTTAAAGATATAAACATGAGGCTTAAAAATAAAAGCAAGGAAGAAGGGATTATTTTTAGAAGATGAAGACCAAGCAATTTGAAATTTGAGAAAAGAAGAAAAGATAATTTCTGGAATAAGAATTTATTAATTTTTTTTTTAAAAAACCAATAGATTGGTTAAAAAGAAGCTGAGACACAGGTAAGGTGAGAATTACTAAAGTTTAACACAGATCTGAAGGAATTATCCAGATTGCAGAATGCAGAGACAAAAGACAGAAAACATAAAAGGGATAGTAAAATCAACAGACAGTGATGTAACACATGCAAAACTCAAGTTCTAGCAAGAGATATTCGAGGGAATGGGGTCTAGGAAATATTCAAAAGAAAATTTTCCAAAATTTATGAAAACCACCAATTCTTAGATTCAGGAAGCCTAACAACCCCAAGCAGAATAATTTAAAATGTATCTATTCCTGGAGACAATCACCATGACACTGCAGATTACCAAAGTCAAGGGAATGATCTTCAATGCAGCCAGAGAAAACGCTGATTATCTAATAAGGAACAGCAACTGGATGGGCAGCAGGACTTTCAAGAGCAACCATGGAAGCCAGACAACAGGAAAAGAATCCCTTCAGTGTGCTGAGAGAACATCACCATCACCCATACCCTGCAAAACTATCTTTCAAGAATTAAGATAAAATAGAGATATTTTAGATGAAGAAAAAAGTTTGCTACTAACGAAATCTCACTAAAGTAAATCTAAATAATGCCCTTGAGGCAAAAGGAAATTGTCCCAGATGGGAATTTTGAGAGGCAAGACAAAAAAGTGAGGAAATATAGTGTGCTTTATAGAAAATAATACTGGATAACAGTAACACGTAAGTAATAAATCATTCTAAGGTCTTCATATTTGGGAGGAGAAAAAGTAATTTAAAATTTTCATTAATTAAATTGAAATTTTAATTAATTAATTTGAACAAAAAGTTCCAATTAGAGGAAAAATGTAATAAAGTGGGAAAAAAATTAAAGGCAGAAAAAATGAGACAAATACTAAGTATAATATAAAATAGTTAAATAAATACTTCAGCTGAGCACAGTGGCTCATGTCTGTGATCCCAGCACTTTGGGAGACCTAGGTGGGAGGACCACTTGAGCCCAGGAGTTTGTGAGACTGGCCTGGGCAACAAAGTGAGACCTTGTCTACAAAACAAAAACAAAACAAAACAAAAAGTACTTTAGTAATCATAATAAACATATAATATCTCCAGTTAAAAAGATTTAAGGGTCCATCACACAGGATTTTTTAAAACCTAGCAAACATTGTTCTCAAGAAACACATCTGAAATCTAAAAACAGAAGACTTAAAAGGAGAAAAAACAAATACCAGGTAAATACTAACAAAAGGAATCTACCATACATCTGTTAATATCAGACAGACTTTAAGGCAATAAACGTAACTTACTAGCTTATAAGCATAAATTTGACATCGGAGAGGGTCACAAAATAAAGATAAAAGTTTCAACTTACTTGGAAGAAAAGATAATCCTACATGCACCTAATAATATAGCCTCAAATTATATAAAGCAAACAGCACCATACCTCAAAGAGAAACTGACAACTCTATCACACTCATAAATTTCTGACATATCTCATAAGTGATATATCAGGCAACACAACAGTTAGGATAAATAAAATTGAGCAGCACAGATCTCATGGACAAATATGGAATATTATACCCAATAATGGGAGAATAAACATTCTTTTCAAGCACACAACAAACAAATATTGACCATTTAGGAAGAGGCTTTTTTAGGTCACAGTAGACTATGTTTCACTCCTCCTAACGGGATTTGGAGCATCCACTTCAAATTCAGCTATTTGTCAGGTGACCAAATATTACACTGACTACAAAATAAACTAACCTGTAAATGACTGCCTTTAAAATGGTGTGCTTAATGTCACCCCAAAGAACAAGAATTGTTTTCCCCGCTCACACACCTCACTGGACTGAGCAAATAAATAGCAAATTAGAAAAAGTATAGAAGCTGCAACCCCTAAAATGAGCACTGAGAACCTAGATAAAAGATTCATTTCATCCCAAATCTTGGAGAATGATGATTTGCTACTTGCTAGATAGAATGTCAGTAAAATAAGAGCAGGAATCTTTGTTTTGTTCACAGATGTATCATCTAGTGCATAACAGCATTTGATAAATACTTCTGAATGATTGGTTGAATAAATGAATGAAGATCCTACACTACCACTAGATGTTCTTTGCCTTTCCCTGTGGCACTGTAATAATTCTGAATATTTTGTGATGTATATGCTATTTGGCAAGTGAGTGACCTAATCATCCCACATTTAGGTTCAGACATGGTATTTTGGAAAGAAAGCGCCCAACACCTGCATTGCTTTTTTGTGCTCCTGATGCCAGGTTAACTCTGAGACTGCTGGACAAAGAAAAAGATGCCATGATGGACATATCTGGGCTTGCTCATGGCAGCAAAGCCTGCTGGGAAAAGCAGAAAGAGGGTAGATAAAAATGAACTTAGCTCTACTTCTCTAGTATTTTTCTTACAGGGAGGGGAATAAAATCACACAGTCAACAAATGACTCATGAGTAGCCTGCTCTTGACAAACTGTGTCAGGAGTATCCAAGGAGAAAAGCAGAAGACAAATAAGAATGCTTTGCCCTGATCAACTGTTCTCTCCCCATCACCCCCTGGCCTCAACTCCTCTGCCACAGTGCTCACTCCACTTCCAATCTTTCAGGCCTCGCTGATGGCACAGCTAGGGCCCTGCAGAGTGTGTGGCCAGACAGCTGCAGGGACCAGCGCAACAGAGCAACCATCCATTCATAAACGGAATTGCTGAGCATGAACATAGACTGAAGGGGGGAGGGTCACCCTGGGCTGTCAGGCTGAGGGTTGGGTCCAGGCTGGCGTCAAAGTCAGTGAAGAGACAGGAATAAAGAGATATCAGGGCCAGGGTCTCGGCAAGCACTTGGGATTGGTAACAATTTTAGCTGGAGGTAGTTCAAGGTTTGCATCTGCAGTACTGCCTCAGGTATGACCTTCCAGAACTTAGAGAGTTTGGCCCAAATAGGAGTCTCCTTGTTCCCAAAGTCAGCAGTTGTCCTTCCTGGACGGGGCTCCTTGAGTTTCCAAGTCAAATGGAAGCATGACTTCCTGCATGTGCATTGGAGATCCAGTCAGTAACACCAGGCACTTGGAATTGCCCTCTTTCCAAATTCTTCCCTGAAATGGGGTCAGAGGGTGGATTTTCGATGAGGGTTCTGAATGTTTAAGAGCTTACATTCTTATTTTAACTAGAAGTCATGGTGGTGATTGGTTGGCCAGGTTACCCGACTTAAGCAAAGGTGTCCTACAAAGTAGAATACGTCAGCAGTCACTGGTCAGGGAACCAGGTGAATTGTGTGAGCTTCCAAAAGGTCAACAGTGTGGGGAGCAGTAGTCTAAGAACACATAGCAGGTAAGCGGGGCCTCAGCTCCACACAAGCAGACAGGAGTTCCCAGTACAGAGGGAAGGTTGAACATGCATCCAAAGGAGCACGCTGGCTCAGGTGGCAGCACGACCTGCTTCCTCCCATGGACTCCCAACATCATGGACAGAGAACAGATTCGTACTTGAGTTCAGGGTTCTTATGTTCAAGAATATCCCAGTTCAACTAATTACTCCATATTAGCAGTTTTCAAAGTGTGGTCTGGTGACCCCTTGGGAGCTGATGACATTTTAAGGGGATCCATAAAGTCTAAACTATTTTCATAATAATGCCAAGACATTATCTGTCTTTCTCAATCTCATTTTCTCATGAATGTACGGTGGAGTTTCCCAGAGGACACCGGCACGTGATACTTGCCTTCTGTGAAGCCAGACATTTGAAGAGATTTGCAAAAATTAAAACAAAGCTACCCTTTTCACTAAATTATACGGTTTAGGGAAACGCAGTTATTATTTTTGTGTTAAAATGCAATGCACTTATTATTTTTAAATGAATTAATAAACATTTTTAAATGTTCTCAGTTTTCATTTATAAGGTGATAAATACTCATAGATAAACCCACATAAACAAAACCTCTTTGGGATTCTCAATAATTTTGAAGAATGTAAAGGAATCCTGAAATCAACAAGTTTGGGAACTGCTGCTCTAAATTTTCAACATAAATCCTTGGTTACAAATGTTGACACTTACCAGAAATACTTAACAGTCACTTTAAGGGGGTGTTGTGCCCCATTTTTTCTTTGTTATGTAGATGTACAAGCAATATAAAAGACTTGGCAACCATTTTTCAATGCCATGTTCCTTGGTGCCTCAGAAATGGCTCCACAGTTTCAAGGCAGACACTTCCCACGTGTCCCAAGGCACGGTTCTCGTGGACTTTTTATTCCAAGGAGTTGTTGGCTAATCGAATGGAAACTTAATGCCGAACCCAGCACCATTAAATGCGGGAGAGGCTTTATTTATATCCGAATATTATTATATCACACAGTTTTGGAAGAGATCAGGGAAATTTGTGGGCAATTTAAATATACTAATATTTTATCCTGATGGATTACTCAGTCTAGAACTTAAGGTAATTTGGTAAACAACTAAAACAATAACCACAAAATGTTTTTCTGACATTCAGATGAGCCCTCTTCCTCTACAAAACCAACACGCAAATCAACAAGCCAAAAAGATAAAAGTTATCTCACATGGGCTCTGAATTATGAATAACTCACAAAGAAATAGGATGCTAATTCATAATCAAGTAAGTCAACCAAATTCCCACCAAGCATCTAGCTACTGATAGGTCACTACATATCCCATCTTTATGACGTCTCGGCATAACGCTTTCACAATTAGTCCCGTCTCGATATGATAGAAATATTTTCATTCACATTTCAGACAATTTCTAAGTGCTGAGTTGTGTTCGGCTTGGATTTGGCAGTGTGACAAATTCAGGTGTGCTTTAGGTCGAAAGCTTACATTCATGGAGGACACTGTCCATGAGACAGAAAGAAGGAGATCTGCAACAATCCTCACACTACAAAGTGGAATGCAAGGAGGGCTATATAAATTATATACATATATACATTAGAGCTCACAGATGGAAGAAACTAAAATAAGAATGGTCAAAATGGCAAAGACATAAAATATTTGCACAAAAAAACATGTCTTCACCATTGTGTGAAAATGGTCCAACTGTATTTAAGGATGCAACTCCTTAGCATTTATTTCTCATTCCTGTGTTTAGATTAGTAGGAAGAAAGAAAGAAAAGCTATTTAGAGTCATTCTCATGCCATTCTGACCCATTAGATATAATTCCCCATGAGAAGCTCAAGCTGGGCTTCACATCCCTCTAGGATGTTGAAAAAAGCAACCACTCCTTCAAACATGGGGCACAGATCTGTGGGCCCACGGGCTGTGTGGCCACTGATATGCACATCTTTCTATCTGCCAGGATCTCTTTCTCTAAGACACAAATAGCAACTCAGGAAAGGGCTCATAGGTAACCGCATGGGGCTCCCATCAAACCAACGAACCAACTAATCAACCAAGCAACCCACCATCAAAGTGGGGAAGAGGAAGCAGAGTCTGGCAGCCGTGGCCCTCTTTTCCTTGAATGGAACCAGTGTGGCTGACCATCCAATTCCCACACCTGTGTGAGATGCTCCAGCACTTGGGATAAAGGGTCGTTGTGCTACGTGCTACTAGTGGTAGACCAGCCCCTACTGCTCTTGCTCTTATTTTAGGCAGTGAGAAGGTGGGGCTGTTGTTTCAAAGTAGCCTTTCAGAGGCATCAGATTAACCAAGAGGATAGGTGACTGCCATGGTGGCACTGCTGTGCACGGGCTAAGGCTCTTGACATGGAAGTGAAGATACATCCTTCCTCATTAGAGAGAACATGACCTTATAGCAAGGCGGAGCTTACTCCTTCCTGACCCGACAACACTATTTCAGTAACTTTCACTAACAGCTCCGCACATAGCTGTTATTAATGCTGCCAAAAGGCAGGGTAAGAAGACGGTCACTCACATATGTCCCCCTCACTGCCATGTTTAGTCTGGGGAGGACACAAAATGGGAGGCGTACGCGAGCAACTCCTGTAAAAGGAAGAGCTCATTAAGAGGAAGTGGAGCACTGTCTGCCCCTTTCCACATAGAATCTAAAGCCAAACTATATGCAAAAGCCAGGCCCAATACGTGTTTCAGGTGTGAAAAAGGAACGGCAGTGTGCTGACTCGCTGGAGAAACTACGCCATGGTATGTGTGGATAACCTGGGCAAACCTGAAAACCTCTTCTAGTCTACTGAGGGCTCAGGAAGGTTACGGTAAGGGAAGCTCTGGGCAGTGACTGTCAGGCAGCCGCTGGATCACCATGCCCTGCACCTCCAGACCTGACCACAGCCTCCTGCACTGCCGAGCTATGGTTAACACCAGCCCTTGATTTGAAATAAAAATTGAGCTACGAGACAATGAAACCTTCCAACTTTGCTTTTCAGACAAAAGCAGAAGTTAAATACAGCCCAATGAACATCAGCTGTTTCTGATTTAGAGACCAAAAAACCCCCAACCAACCCTCGAGTAAACATTACCAAAAATGCCAAAACAAACAACATCTACATCTACGGAAATGATTGAACTTACTGCATAGAAGCCAGATCCCTTTCTGAGGTCTGTCTGACGAGGAAGTCTTGGACAACAAAACCACTGTGTTTGTGAACTACGCATCTACTTAGCAGCAGCTCTGACTCTAGCTTTCCTCGGTTGAGATGTATTCTTTTAATTTTTTCCTTTTACCCATCCAATAGGTTGTGAGAATGCTATGATTATAGTTTCCTTATCATAAATTCTTTATCCACAATCTATTTTTAGTTATCCCTTATCAATTTTAATTTTGACATAATGTATTTTTTGACAGCAAACATTTTAAGTACAACATATATACATACATATGTACATGTATGTGTGTACACACATATACACACATTCTTTTCTTAACACAGATCCCTTAATACAAAAAAGAGTGACAATTCCTGTTGACATCTCCCCCAGTCCACTGGGTTGGTAGTCATAAGATGGTGCAGAGAGGTAATCTGTTTACATTTCTTTTTCTTGATACACATACCAACGGCCAGACCCAGAAAACATGCCCAAAGGCTTTCATATCTGTCGTGAAAATGCCAAGCATCTGCCAAGCATTGCAAAGTGAAAACAAGGCAGAATATGAGTTGAAGGACACACTCTTCTACCCAGGACAGCCTGATTCAATACCTGTAGAAGAGGCCCCCAGGCATGTGGTCAAATCTCACCCTTCTCAGATACGCGTCTCCAGCCCAGGCCTCCTTCCTGTGTTCCAGACCCCTGAGCCCACCTGCCCCTCACATGACTGCCTGGCTGACAAAGAACCCTCAAGCTGCATAGGCCCAAATCAGAACCTTCCGTCTTCCCTGTCTAAGGCGGCTCCTCTCCTCCACTTGTGTTTCTTATGTCAGAAAAGGACACCTCTGTTCTCCCCGACATCCCACCCATCACAATTCTGTCAGTTCCAGCTTCAAAATCAACCTCAAATCCATCCCATTCTGTCTGCACTGTGAATATCAAGCCCAAACCAGCAGACTGAGCTACACCCTAAAGTTTTCCAAGTGTTCTCCCCGATTTGTCTCCTGCTTCTCTCTTCACTGTGCTCCTCGAAGGTAGACACAGTAACATTTTAGAAATGCCAATCAGATCAGGCCACTGAGCAGCTCGGAACCCTTCAGTGCCTCACTCTTCTCGAAAAGAGGCAGGCTGGGCTAGGCATGGTGGCTCACAGCTATAATACCAGTGCTTTGGGAGGCTGAGATGGGAGGATCCCTTGAGGCCGTGTTCAAGACCAGCCTGGGCAACAAAGTGAGACCTTGTCTTAAAAAAAAAAAAAAAAAAAAAAAAAATTAGCTGGGGGTGGAGGTGTGTACCTGTAGGGAATCTGAGGTGAGAGGATGGCTTGAGCCCTGGAGTTCCAGGCTGCAGTGAGCCACTGTACTCCAGCTTGGGCAAAAGAGCGAGACCCTGTCTCAAAACACAAAACAAAACAAACAAACAACAACAACAAACAACAAAAGAACCATGCTAAGTCCAGTGGGGAGGAAGGAAAGTACAGGATGAGCCTGGAAAGTCAGAAGAGCTCAAAGAATGATGGGGACACATCAGAAGCCAGCTGGAAAGAGCTCTCCCTGGCCAAATCTGGGACAATCTGAGAACCCAAACTGTAATTATAATCCACCGAATAAAAGAAATCTACAAACCCATACTGATACGGAGAATAAAGAAAGAATGAATGGATGGAGGAGAAGGAAAGCTCCTCCTTCAGGTAGACTGCCAACAAACACATGCAGAAGGGAGGATTGAATTAGAAACTTACCATTTGGCAACCACCATAGTAATGTTTCAAGCAAGAAAAATCAATGGATACTAAAACTAGTGGGTGAGGCTTGATGAGAAACAGTGTATTTACATAGTCTCAGGATATCTCCCACAACATAATAATTAAAAGAAAAAATAGTTCAGTGGAGAAACCTGGCAGATACTGCCTTAATCAAGTGATGAAAGTTAACATCACCAGTAATGGGACTAATCAACAGCATGGTCGTCTGATACATTGCATCACTCTGATATTCCTGCCAAAAGTACAGAATCTGAATCTAATCATTAGAACACATCAGACAAACCCCAACTGAGGGTCATTCTATGAAGTAAATGACCTGTAATCTTCCAAAACGTCTAGGTCACAAAAAACAAGTGAAGACTTAGAGAACCGTCCCAGATGGAAGAAAAGAAACACCAGAAGACAACGAAATGCAACGTGTGACCCTGTATTGGATCCTGAATCTGTAGAGGACATTATTGGGACAACCTGTGGAATTCCAAAGGGGTCCGAGCATTAGAAAGAAATACTGTATCAGTGTTAATTGCCTTCTTTTGATGACTGAACCATGGATACATACACAGGAAAGTGTCCTTAAGCCTCATATCTACAACTTACCTTCAAATGGTTTAGTAAAAACAGTAATATGTTTATAAATACAGAACATGATAGGCAACTGTGATCAAATGTTAACATTCTTAGCAAAGGCTGTAAGGAAGCTAGTTGTCCTATTCTTACAACTTTTCTCTTAAGTTTGAAATGATTCTAAATAAAAAGTTAACACCAACCAACCAACCCACCCACTCTTACCACTTTCCCACTGCACTTTGGGCAAAATTACCAGGGCCTTGGTAATCTGCACCTATACCTCTAACCACCCCTCAAGGAACATTTCCCATCCTCTCCACCCAAGGTGTCCTTCTATGCTGTTCCCTGTACCTGAAAAGCTCTGCTCGCTCCCCTGGCGTCACTGGTTCCTACTCCCTTCCCACCATTCAGGTCTAAGTTCAAATCCATCCACTTCCTCCGAAGGGCCACCCCTGTCCCCTAGACTGGATTGAACTCCCCATCACAAGGTGATATTCTACACTGATTTAGGTGATTATCCATTTAATGCCCATCTATCCCACTACTCTATGAGCTCTGGGTTTGACTTGTTTTCCTCACTTTCAATTACTAGGACTGAAGCATATTTTCTGGAATAAAGGACTGAACAAAGGATCTCGACCACAGAGACTTGACCTGGCTTCCACTCTTGGAGGCAGTGGCCTTTCCATCACAAATGCATGCTTTTTTTTTTTGAGATGGAGTCTCGCTCTGTCACCCAGGCTGGAGTGCAGTAGCACGATCTCGGCTCACTGCAACCTCCGCCCCTCGTGTTCAGGCAATTCTCATGCCTTTCAGCCACCTGAGCTAGGATCACAGGCGCATGTTACCATGCCCGGCTAATTTTGTATTTTTTGTAGAGAGGATTTCGCCATGTTGGCCAGGCTGGTCTTGAACTCCTGACCTCAAGCGATCCACCCGCCTTGGCCTCCCAAAGTGCTGGGATTACAGGCGTGAGCCACCGTGCCCAGACAAATGCATGCATTTTTATTATTTTACTCCAACAACTTATATTCTTGAGGCGTTGATTATGCAACCTTACCTAGTTTTACTAAACATCTTATTGAGCAGGAAAATTATGCTATGGAGGGTAAGGGCTGCTATATTTAAATCCAAATAAACAGGACGGGGTGTGCACACTGACGTGTAAAATGATCACCTTTAATGACTTAAACAACTGATGTCGGTAATTAGGACTATTTTCAGAGTACAGAGAAGGTGATTAAAAAAATAAAGTAGGGAGTAATTAATTCCACATAATAGTCACACTGGGACCTATTGTGAGATCTGACGTTAATGATGTATTTCTTTTCTGTAATTAATTTTTATGTGCAGTCCTGGGAGCTCCCTGCCACCTTCTGAATTGCTCCTTGCTCAGCACCCCTAACTCTTCCAGCTCTACCACATCAGGCCAGCCTTCCCCATAAAGAAAGGGAACACAGAGACCACTGGAAACAGAGACCCTCGCAGCAAAAACTTTAGTGTGACAATGCTTTCTCTGCTCAGTGAGGAAATTAAAGTAACTAATACAAGCAAGAGTGCACATTGGAAGGGGTATGTTTTTCTCTGCAGTTTTTTAAGCATTAAAGCAGATGACAAAGCGAGAGACAAGGGCAAGAGACTCGAATTCCAGTCTAACCATTTACCACCACCTACCAGCCTGGCAAATCACTTTCTTTCTCTACGTCTCACTGGTCACGGTTTTAAAATATGGATAGTATCCTCATCCCTGAAGACAGAGGCTGAGTCAGATGGCCTGTAGCTTTCACAGTGAGAAGGAACTAGAAATTACAGCAAAGTCCCTGATATGATGCAAAAGAGAGGCAATGACCTCTTTTCCATGACTTAACCCCTGGCCTCTTTGTCTAGGCCTATCATGCAAACAAAATGGTTAACACTGAATCATGTTTTATAAAGAGCTGCATCATTTCCTTCTCTTGAGTACTGACTTTTTCTTCCAGATTCCTAAAGAAAAGGATGTTTTACAACCAGTTTTCCAACTTGCCTGTAGCTGATGATGGCCAAATACACAAAATTAAGGCAACGTGCTTGTTCTTCAATGCAAGGAAGCAGCATGAGCTCTCCGAAGCAGACGTAAGAGAGACCAGGTGTTACAGATCACAAAATATACACATGTGGTTGTTTCAGTGGGGCAAAGAGTCACTTGGTGAGAACTGAAGGAAAGCGAAGTTCCTGAGTAAACTGTGGCCTGCCCTGTAGCAGACACTGGGTGCACAGAAACATTTGCTGTGGTCATGCAGCCCAGGTTAATAGAAGCGTGTTTTCACGCCACCCATTTGCGGAGACTTGACTAGGCTCCCACTCTTGGAGGCAGTGGCCTTTCACGATTAGAACCCTCCCTGAAACACATATCTAGTGACCTAGCCAATGGTTACCAAGTCACTGCAGTGGCCTGCTCTGGCCTGTTCCTGAATTCGGACCCAGGAAGCCCCATGGCCACATCCGAGGGCAGCCTATCACACTGACTGACAATCCACCGGGCTGCTCTCTCATCAGCCAGCTCCTTGAGAGCAAGGACTGAGCTTTTTGTTTCCATGTCCCTGCCATCTACTACATAGAAGGGCTCAGCAAATGTTTTCAACAAATGAAAGCTCAGGGGATATCTCAGGGAATGACAACATCTTTTTTTTTTTTTTTTTTTTTTTTTTTTTTTTGAGAAGGAGTTTCACTCTTGTTGCCAGGCTGTAGTGCAATGGCGTGATCTTGGCTCACTGCAACCTCCACCTCCTGGATTCAAGTGATTCTCCTGCCTCAGCCTCCCAAGTAGCTGGGATTACAGGCGCCTGCCGCCACGCCCGGCTAATTTTTGTATTTTTAGCAGAGATGGGGTTTCACCATATTGACCAGGCTGGTCTTGAACTCCTGCCCTCAGGTGATCCGCCCACCTCGGCCTCCCAAAGTGCTGGGATTATAGGCGTAAGACACTGTGCCTGGCCAAGAATGACAACATCTTAAGCTTGCGCTTGGACAGCCTGTCCTATCTATGCTGCGCTGGCCACTCCCAATTCTGGCAAAAATGCACCCCCTACCACTCTCCATCACCTGCCCTGCTTCCTCATCCAGGTGCTGTCTTACTACCTATTCTGAAATTTTTAAATGACTCATAGCTCATCTGAAAAGGTCAAGGTGCAAGCAGGGTGGACACCTCTCTCTCTTCTCACATTGTGGTCCTTCCCTGGCACCACAGGTGCTTCCTTTTGATTCACAGGGGTTATGATTCTGCTAAACACATGCCCCCCCAACCCCACATACACACACACACATTCTCTCTACATTGCTTCCGATGTCTGAGCTGCTAAAGCAGATGCAATGCACTCGGAGTGTGCCACATGGCTTGAATTCTGTGAGCATTATTTCCATTTCTTTTCTTTATAAACATCAAATTTTGAAAAATCAATTTCAAAGTCTGAATGAAAAATATTTTCTTTTCTTTACCCTGAGTCTTTACTAATTTACTTCCAATTAGATCTAAATGAACATTTAAATGCTTATCAAAGAACACTTCTTCCACACCCAACCAGCAGGTAACACAGGTACCCTCTAACTGGATCTGCACCAAGGACCGGGGGCTTGTGAGAAAGCACACAGCATTGGGAGCTTGTGCTCAGGAATGTGGACAGTCATATAACGAAACAGTTCTCAACCAAAATTAACTACACATTTAATTCCGGAAAAGAAAGGTTACTAATTAGCAAGCAGAATTAAACATGTGACACTTAAAAGAAATCCTAATGGATGGTCTTGTCTGATTTTTACTGGGCAGTTACATGCCATAGGGAGAGTTACCTGTAATTGCCAGAGAGAGCTGGATCCATTTTTCTGTTCTGGTTTTGGATGGGTTTCTCTCAATATGTCAATTTTAGACAAAGCTCCTTAATTTTGCTTAAGTAGGGCTCTTAGCTCCAATCCCTCTAATCAAAATGTATTACTGGAAGACGTGATAAGCAGAATGTGTTTGGAGGGAGTGGGGTTATTTCGAGGGGTTATTTCTCAGAGGAGTCCTTGGGAGAAAGCAGCATGGACTCCAACCCTTACCTGAACTTTCTCCGTTCAAGCTGAGTGGGCTGAGACCCTCTGTACTAGGCATTGTGCACTTTTCTTCCAAGAGTTTTGGGGAAAGTTGGTTAAGAGCCAGTGATTCATCAGACATGCAGGAAAGCTGAAGCTGGTGCTACCATCTGCTAGCCCTGTGAGTTTGGGGAATGGGCCTGGTTGCCTTACTGCTGAATTCGGCCCCATGCCTGGCACATACCAGGGGCTGTCACAACTTGATAAAAGAATGGATGGAAGGACAGACAGAAGGCTGAATGGAGGCAGATAAACATGAGACCAACAAGAGGGCGAAGACTTTCCATTTTGATTAGGCTCTGAAGTGCTTTCTCACATCTGGATTGTGGAATAAATGCATGAGGGGTCAACAAGGAGGTAAAAACAAAATGTGTAAGAACACACACAAGCAACTCGGAATGCTAGTGCTTTTCATGGAGACATGCAAACCTTCACAAATAGGATCCAAGAATGAGATTCCAAAAGTTGTGACATCTATCACTCACTCTTTTCCCCCTGAATCTCAGGTGGTTCCAGCTCTACCCACAGTCAAGGCCTTCGTGAGACAGGCTAAACAAGTTAGGAGAATTGTCTAGGAATCACGAAGGGCAAACAATGACTCACTGAAACCCCCAACACTCAAACGGATGCACATTGAAGTCTGAGGAGATAATGTCAAGGAAAACAAAATTAATGACCCAGTGGATAGTGAACTTAAGGATTAATACCCGCAAGGTAGAAATATGAACACAGTCTAGAACAGCGATGTGAAGAGAAATATAATATGAGCCACATATGTAATTTCAAATGCCTACAAGCCACATTTTTACAAGTAAAGCTATATGGGTGAGTATAATTTTGAAAATACATTTTATTTCACCTAACATACACAAAATGTTATTTAAACATATAATCAATATTAAAAAATAATAGCAGAGCTTGTATTCTTTTTTCCTACTAAATCTTTTAAATCCAGTATGCACTTTACACTGACAGCACATCTCACACAGCGTTTCAGGGTCCAGCACTCAACATTTCAGCATCTCAATAGCCACACTGTGCATAGCTGTAGAGACAGGTGAATGCACGTACCAACAATGGGTATCATCAAACGAAGCAGCAGGTTTGGAGTATACTCCCTTTGTGGGGCTTCAGTTATTTTGGTCTGCATTTATTTCCTGCGGATTCCTGCCATACAGTTTTAACAAGGCTGCCACTCGTAGTACTTGCCACCTCACTCGCAGGGTGAGCACCTGACCCTGGCCTCCTAATCATAATTCAGGCTAATGCCGGAGTCCGAGAAGGGCCTTGTGACCAGGCAAGGCCAGTTAGAATCTGTCCCTAGGACTGATGTATAAAAGTGGGGGGAAGATGCTTTCTCTTTCCCCTGGGGTTGCTGGGATAGATTCTAGGTCTCTCCCTATCATAGAGACCTAGAATCGTAGTCTGTCTCAGGATGGGGTCATGAAAAGGCAAAGAAACACCCTAGTTCCATGCCCTGAGGCCCTGGTTCAGGTCTCTCTCTCTCTTGCTTGGATTCAGCCACCTACTCCACTTCCTTCCCAGTAGTTGCTCTCGCTTCCTTAAGCCACTTAGGCTTGGGTTTCAGCCATTCCCACAACTCCAGCCCATGGCCATGTCCTCCCACTCCATGCCTAGGAGCCTGTCTCTAAGGCTACATGCCAGGCCACAGAGAGGTCACCAGCCAGATTCAAAGGCAGGACTTCATCTTTTTTTTTTTTTTTTTTTTTTTTTTGAGGCAGGCTATGTCCAAAAGCCTGTTGTCCAGGCTGGAGTGCAGTGGTGCAATCTCTGCTCACTGCAGCCTTGACCTCCCAGGCTCAATTGATCTCCCAACCTCAGCCTCCCGAGTAACTGGGACTAGAGGCACATGCCACCACGCCCTGCTAATTTTTTTTTTTTTTTTTTTTTTTTTGTCGTGGGCTGAAGGCATCTGCCTGCCTCGGCCTCCCAAAGTGGTGGAATTACAGACGTGAGCCACCGCGCCCAGACCAGGACTTCATCTTTTAAGTTTCATCAATGCTGCGCAGCGCTTGTTCCCTCCCTAGGTCACCACTTGGTTTTCAGATCTGCGCCCTCACACCTCCACCCAGCCAACAGATGTGTGCCAGAAGGCTGAACGGCTCCACCTGGCTGCAGACGCCCCTAGGGCTCCCCTTTGTTCTCCTCCACGAGTCCACCGTCTTACCTCACTGCCCCTCCAGCATCCTGCCTTGAGAAGCAGAAGGGTGCCATGAGTTTGCCTTTTCGCTACAGGATCTAACTGGCCTCCTTGTGAACCATGTGAAAAGCCTATTCTGAAACACAGACATTTTAGAATCAAGTGAACACAAAAGGAGACTGTTCCAGGCCCGAGGTTACAAACATAAAGATGATCATGTCCTCTGTCCATGCATGAGATTCTCACTGGTATTCCCGGCATGACAGCAAATATGTACTATGTTCACCCAGGAAACAGCCACTTAGGACACTGGTGAGCTACTCCTTAGGGGGTTGTGGAAATAAAGCCCAATCTGGCCTTGACCCCATTGTAGAGCACGATTTACTGAGTGAATTCTAATAACTGTAAATTTAAATTTACATACAATGCTGTTCTTTTTGGAACCAAGATTCATTCGCTTAATGCTTATCAACTCTTCCTCCTGTTTAGGTCTAGTTCTCTCCTATGCAAGATTCCGACAGAAGCTGAGAGGAGCCTTCTGGTGTTTGATCGATACATTCCCTTGACAACAATTTATTCACCGTAGTTACAATGGATAGTCTTATGAAATCGTAAATAGCTGCTTTGAAAGTCCACAGGGGTGTGGACAGGGCTCTTCACTCTACCTCACATGATAGAAGTTTATAAGATAAGAAATTAAAATCCACAGTTCAAATTATTCTTGCTCCTCTTAGGAAGTTCAGCGTGCTAATTCAATGCTTAATGTTTTAAGGGCTATGGGAAGATAATGAGTGAAATTCATATTGAGCCATTAGCGGGTTTGTCTTTTTTTTTTAAAGAAAGCACTGAACGCCCCTGCAGGAACTAGTGCCAACCTACTGAGTCTGGTGCCTGTGCAGGGGGCAGGCAGAAAGGGTCCGTACTTGCTATTTTGCTCATTTTCCTCCTGTAGCGCTGAACAGTGCAGGACACCAGGGCAAGGATCAGTGCCTCCCACCTCTCCTGCAATGTAGAGGCGGCGACTCCACTGTGAGTGCATGAATCCCTTCCTGCGGTGCTCCATCGCAAGTGGTCTCATTGTCTCCCTTCCTCTCCACTCTAGCTAGACAAGGACAGGTTTGTGGGGCCAAACGGGGTATGCTGTGCTAGCCAGGGATCCCTGCATTGACAGATGCAAACATCTGTAAAACGAGTCCTGTTCTTATGCGGGTGGGCAGACTTCCATGGGGGAAAATTCTTGCCTCAAAATAGCCAGACACCCATTCTTCAAGGCTTTCAAAACTTTTTTTATTTTTATTTTTATTTTTTTTGAGATGGAGTCTCGCTCTGTCACCCAGGCTGGAGCGCAGTGGTGCGATCTCAGCTCACTGCAAGCTCTGCCTCCCGGGTTCATGCCATTCTCCTGCCTCAGCCTCCCGATTAGCTGGGACTACAGGCACCTGCCACCACACCCAGCTAATTTTTTGTATTTTTTAGTAGAGACGGGGTTTCACCGTGTTAGCCAGGATGGTCTTGATCTCCTGATCTCGTGATCCGCCCGCCTCGGCCTCCCAAAGTGCTGGGATTACAGGCGTGAGCTACAGCGCCCAGCCAAAAACTTTTATTTGCTAAACCCAAGGCAAGTTATCTAACCTGCTAGAACCTCACTTTTTCCTGTTCAAAATGGGAGCACAACACCAGCTGCCTGATTTGGTTATTGCAAGAACCATGTAGCTAACATGAGACTCCTTGAACAGCCTCCTCCACCAGGGTCTACCTGTAGCAGGCAATTGCTTTCCTTTCTTTTCCTTCACTAAAGATCATTTTTTACTGTGTTCACATTTACCATGCACCTTCCCGATAAGACTACTCACTCATTCAAAAACCTGGAAGACCCAGACAAGTAAAAAATAAAAATCTTCCATGGACTCATGACCCCAGACAACCACTATTAATATTTTGTGTTTTCATTCCTGGGCATGGGAGCATTTTGCATAGTTGAGATCATGCTATGGATATAATTTGGCATATTCTCTTTTTCACTGAACATTATATGCATTTCCGCATGTCACTCTGCAGTCTCCAGAAACAACACTTTCCATAGCTGCATGTGTTTCCAGCCAGTGGGTGCTCAGGGTTTATTTAACCACACCAAGCTTTTCAAGAGTCTTGGCTTCCAACTTTTTGCTAACATGAACAATGCTGGTTAGTAAAGCCTTTCCTTGAGTTGGGCTTATTCCCTTGGGAGCAGTCCCCGAAGCAGAGTGATGGCATTCAGGGTGTGAACACGTCAAGTGCCTTGATGTATACTGCCGAAGGCTTTCCCTGTGCTCATGCCATAAGCAATGCTGCGGAAAGCCCATTGCACATCCACAGGAAGTACCTTTCAGGATTTCTGATTTTTTAAAATTGTGGTAAAAGACATGTAACACAGAATTTCCCATGTTAACCATTTTTAAGTGTACAGCTCAGTACTGTTCACACTGTTGCGTAAGCTACGTCCAGAACTTCTTAATCTTGCAAAACTTAAACTTTATTCCTATTAAATGATATCTCTCCATTCCTCCCTCTCTCCAGCCCCCGCAACTCCCATTCTACTTCCCGTCTTTGGATTTGACTATTCTGAATACCTCATCTAGGTGGAATCATGCAGTGTTTGTCCTTTGGGACTGGCTTATTTCACTTAGCATAGTGTCTTCAACATTCATCCATGTGGTAGCATGGGTCAGAATGTCCTTTTTTTTTTTTTTTTTTTGAGACAGAGTTTCACTCTTGTCACCCAGGCTAGAGTGCAATGGTGCGATCTTGGCTCACTGCAACCTCCGCCTCCTGGGTTCAAGTGATTCTCCTGCCTCAGCCTCCTGAGTAGCTGGGATTACAGGCACCCACCACCATGCCTGGCTAATTTTTGTATTTTTTGTAGAGACAGGGTTTCACCATGTTGGCCAGGCTGGTCTCGAATGCCTGACCTCAAGTGATCCTCCCACCTCGGCCTCCCAAAGTGCTGGGATTACAGGCGTGAGCCACTGTACCTGGCCTGTCCTTCATTTTTAAGGCTGAAGGATATTCCACTGTACCTATAAACCATATTTTGTTTATCCATTCATCCAGTGACAGACACACGGGTTGCTTGCACCTTTTGGTGACTGTGAATAATGTTGATATGAACATGGATGTACAGCCCTGTAACATTTTTTTGGATACCTTGATACAAAATGATCTCATCCTTTTTCTTTGCACATTCTTGACTTCCACTTTCCTGTTAACCATATACCATTCCTTTCTCTTTTGTACCCTCACATGAATGAATGCCCTCTGCCAGAGAAGAGAAAGGATCCCAACCTTTGGAGGCTGAAGACTTGGCAGAAGAGTTTGACAGAGGACAGGAATCTACACTTGAAACTAAATCTGATGCAACCTATTCTTGGGCCAGAATATGAGAACTCGATTACAGTATTAGTTTTAAAATTTGTTTATTTTCCTTATACTGAAGATGTTAATTCTTTTCTGCAAATTCCTCTAAAGGTTAACGATCTTTACATTTTGATTACCTTTTATGAAGTATATGAGTTTAACTCAAATCTGTCAGTATGTTCTTTAGTGGTTTCATTGAACCTTAGAAAATTCTGTACACTCTGAATTTCACAAATGTTTCTTTTTCTATTTTCTCTTGCTTTTTTTTTTTTTTTTTTTTTTACAAAAAGAGTTACTGTTAGATCTATCTGGAGTTTAAGTTGGCTATATAGGGTAAAGTGAAGATGTAAAATTTTATATTTTGGTTTTGAAAAAGTCTAACCACTTTCCCTGACCGTTACAGCATAATTTCTCCCTCCCCAGTGACTTCTGATGCTTCTTTTAGCCAACATCAAATTCTTACAGACAATATGACCTCTGTGGGACCAGAACCACGCTGTGTCCATTCCTCTCCTCCTCAACCTCTCTCCAGTTTTCCAGGATCTCTTTGTTACAGACTCCAGCCCTGAGAAACCTGCTGGCACCTGAAACCTTCCACAACCTTGCTTTAGAGAAAAGTAAAGAATGTAACAATTCAAATGTCTTCTACAGAGGTGAGGAAATGCATTATGGCTTTTTGTAAATATAGAAGTCATGCCTATCATTTTATAATAATGTTGTGATTAGAATATGGTTGAGACAGAGATTTTTCAAGTTGAAGGAAGCCCAGGAATGATCTACCTGGAGTTCTGACCCTATGAAGAACCTGAAGACCTGGGAGGTGAAACCAACTGCGCAAACGCTGCAGCTAATGGTGGCAGGGCTGGAACTCACAGCCCTTGTCTTTGCTCCAAGCCATGATCCTCCCACTGTGACCTGCTGCCACTGTCCTCCCCTTTCTTGGATTTATTGGTGTCGCAATTAGGCAGGGAGGTGACCATTTAGCTAAAGACCCTATTTAGGGTATCTTAATTACTTTCATTCACACACTCAGCTACACAAAGCCAAAGCACACAACTACCACCCTAAACCAGAGAAGAGAGAGCTGACTTACACCAACGCACTACTCTGGTCTGAGAGATGCTTACAGCGGAATGGTCTAGATGAAAGGCATCTTGCTCGTGCAGCAGCCTTTGAGAAAGGCAACCGACTGCCTTCCACTTCCCAGCAGGTCTATAAACTTGGGTTACACATAGATTTAAGTGTGCAGGGAAACCTGTATTCCTGAGATGAATGCCCAGAAAAGGTGGCTGGATGACCAGCGGCATCTGCCCTGTGCGCTGGCTGTCCTCCTGGCCCACGCATGACAGGCTGCACCCCACGGCAGGGATTTGGGGACTCAAGGCAGAGAATATGTCAGAGTAATTTGGGACAAACAACCACCAGATTTTCCCCAAACAGAATTATTTTAACCAGTGTACTGCCTAAAATTACGTAGAGAGAGTCTTATTGGACATAAAGAAAAGTTTCTTGATTACTTGAAAGTTAAAACTAAAGTGATTTCCAGCTGCAGATCTATGTATTTGTTGACTAGCGGGGAATGTCCTCTTTAAGCATCTCCAGCTCTGTATTGTTCAATTGTGCAAGTAATGCTCTCAACCACCCACCAACTTATGCTGAAAAGATCACTTTTTCAACCTATGATGGCACGTATATATTCCTCTCATTCAACGGGGTGCTTCAGAAAAATAATGTGTGCTCTAGATGCGGAAGTGACCATTTCATGCCAAACTGTGTGGGTCAATTTGAGGCTTTGGAAATTCTCTTTTTACTTCCCTTTCCTCCTCCTTTAAATCTTCCCTGTTTTATGAGTTTCCTTGGATCCCAGAAAGGCAAACACTCCAGGCTTCATCCAGATCTTGCCTATAAGATTTCTCTCTATAAGAACTTCCCATTCACATTACCTCCCAGGTATGATACAGGAATTTCTTCTAGAATACCACATGATCCCGGAAGATCACACCCTAAGAAAAACTGGGCCTATGGGAAAAGCAGGGCTGGGCAGACCACTGAGGACCCACTGGATTTTGTAACCAGGGTCTTTGCAAAATCGAAAACAATCCCAATAAAAACATGAGTCCAGTCGAATCTCCCGGGCCCAGCCACAGCATCACGATGGCCCACCCAGTGCAGGCTCCTTCCCTGGGCCTCTGCTTCCTCCTTTAAGGGGAAAGTCCTTGAAAACATCCACTTCTAAATGACACCAGATTTGTCAACACTAAAAATAAGGTCCAGGGGTCCCCCTCTGCATCAACTCTTTTCTTTCCTCTTCTTTTAAACACAGGAGGACATGTGTTCACAGCGTCCTTATCTGTACTTGTAGCTTCCCCAAACACAGTAGAAACCAAAGTGGTTCTTGAGGCCACTAAATCAGCCACTTCTAGTACCAAAAGAAGGCCCTTCTACACTGTTCTTGGCTTTTTCCTAAAGGTCTTCATATACGGCGAAGGCGTTCTGATTACATGTGTCATCAACACAGAACATTAACGCGCTAGGAGAAAACCTCATTACAACCTTTGAGTCCTACAGACGTCACACCTTGCCGAGTTCCCCATCAGCTCATTGGCTTTATAAAAAAAGTATTTATGGCTGGGCGTGGTGGCTCACACCTGTAATCCCAGCACTTTGGGAGGCCAAGGCGGGTGGATCACGAGGTCAGGAGATCAAGACCATGCCGGCTAACATGGTGAAACCCCGTCTCTACTAAAAACACAAAAAAAATTAGCCAGGCACGGTGGTGGGTGCCTGTAGTCCCAGCTACTCGGGAGTTTGAGGCAAGAGAATGGCATGAACCCGGGAGGCGGAGGTTGCAGTGAGCCGAGATAGCGCCACTGCAGTCCGGCCTGGGTGAAAGAGCGAGACTTCGTCTCGAAGAAAAAAAAAAAGTATTTATTTTTATTGTGGTAAAGTATACATAATCTAAAGTACACAATTTTAACCATTTTAAGGGACAGTTCAGTGGCATTAAGTATTTTACCACAATGAAGAAATGTAACTCTGCTAAAAACTAAAAAAGAATTCCAAGATAAGAAGATAGTCATGTTATTTTTACTACCATCATCCTCCTTGTTTATTTTTAACCTGTCTTTTCTCAAATTTGGCTTTATAGATAGCAAATCAGTCCCAACAATATCACCAACAGCTGAGATCAAACTCCAGGAAAGACTGGAATGATTGTTATTATTTCTCATACTCCAAAAGCTTGAAGGGTTCTGAGCTAAAAGCATCTATAGAGTAAGTGGTTCTCTTCCATTCCAGGTTTACGTTTTAGGGAGACACAAGAGAGAAACTAAGCGCCTTGACAGCAGGCAATGGAATCTTCTATGGTCAATGCAGGCTTTTGGTGGATGATTGATGGCTCAGGTCCAAACTGTGGCTGTGTGACCTCAGGTAGATGGCTGAACCTTTCTGGGCCTCAGTTTACAAGCTATAAAATGAGAATAGCATGAGTAGATGAGTTAACATATGTAAGGCATTTTCAACACTTTATGGCACAAATAAGTCCTCATTAAATGATACCTAGTATTATTGAAAGGCCAAGATCCTGCAACCAAAATATTTTAGTTGAAGGACCCACTAATATGGCATTTTTATTGTGTGCAGCTAAACATCAAAATGTTTTAGAATTCATAAAAATACTGTAAATAACTTAAAGACATGAATAATTGTTCTTTCAGTGACAAAAATAAATATTCTTTTTTAACTTAAAAAGAAGGCTTATTGTTATTCTTGTTAGTCAATGGCACAAGAGTTGTTATTAGGAGAAAAAAATACTCTTGACAGCTTTGACTTAACTCCTACACACAGCGGATGTCATTTAATTTAAACGTACAAATACACACAAAGACAAGAGAAGAAATGCTTTCTTAAAACCATCCCCTCTTCAAAAATTACAGATGTCTTTCAAAACCCCACATCACATTTTTAGAGTTTATTTATAAAACTTTAATACTTTAAACACATTTTATGTAAAACTTAATGCCTTAAACTCTGGAAACTTTTTATTCATATCTTCTAGCAAAACAAAAGATTCCAGTGTCTCCCTTGACTACCAATGATGTTACCACCCTAGAATTTTCCCTAAATGTTGGAGAAAACAAAAACCATGGGGGAGGGGCACCACCTTCAGAAAACCACATGTGGGCCTGCAGGTGCTGAAATCGTGGGCACCGAGGGCTGGTCCACACAGCCAAGCCATTTGGGCACTGTCTCCGTTCACCTCAGGCCCTGACACCGCACCCAGGGCAGGGAAGCCACAGCATTGAACTTGCAGGGGTGGCAAGAAACTGACTGAAGGAGGGGTCAGTTCCTACAGAAATTCCAGAGTGGTTTGGAATAATCCATTCCTGGCCAGAAAACCCTCTGCCATGGTGAGGAACCAGGTCAGAGCTGAGAACAGGTGCATGACGACATGCAGGAGAATCTTTTACTGTCAGAGGAGTCCCTAGATGACAAAGACAGCTGGTCACTACCAAAAATGGGCTAAAATCTGAGCTAGAGCTGCCCTGCCCAATAAAACAGCATGCCTCTCAGAGAAGCAGTTCTCTGATGTGAATCCCAAATTGAAGGAAGGCAGTTAGGAGCTCACAGCACAAAGACACTGCACTGTCAACAAGCCCCATGGCCAAGTATGAAACTGCCCACCAGGGCTGACGTTGGATGGCTGCAGTGTGGCCCCAGCTGGCATCCACCCGGAGCAGTGTGGGTGCCTGAGTGCATCTAGTCAGCTACCTGGCTGGGTGGCTCCCATGCTAACCTATGCCAACCGGTGTGCTGGGTCTATTGTTTGTTCTTAGCCAGGGCTGCATTGGCACTGAGAGACTGAATGTGCAAATGGACAATGGGCAGACCATATGTAAAAACAGAACCTGATCCCCGGCCTGCAGCAACCTGTACAGGAAGCCAGCCCCTCATCTACAATAGTCAGCATGGAGCCAGCCTGCTCTAAGTCAGACTTGGAAGAAGTCAGACCTCTATTTCCAGCCACCATCCACGAAGCCAAACTATAATGATCAGCCCCAAATGGCCAGGAGTTGATTAATAAATGACAGCTGCCCTAATTCCACCCCGATTCACCGCTTCCAACTTAGAACCAACCAGAGAGAGCCAAACATGCTCCCTTAACCGATCACACAGGAGGCCCCATTACTAGTTAGTTACCTGCAGCTCCCCCATGCCAACAGCCTCCAATCAGGGCATGCTTGAAGCCTTCCCTTCTTTCCACTGTGAGGCTTTCCCACCCCCTGCCTGCCTCTAAGTCTCTGCCAAACACATGTGCTGGTGGCCGACACCCTCACTAGTGCAAGCTCTGGATAAATGGCCTCTGTTTGTTCTCACTTGGGTGGTCTTTGTTTATTTCCAAAGTACAATGTCTCTCGTGCCTTCCTCACCCTTGACTCTCTATCTCTTTCTCTAATGTAAGTGGCACAAGGAAAAGTAATTAATTTCAGTGAAAGAGTCAACTGTTGCTCTGGAAAGAGGTCCAACTATACACAACCCGTACGAACGATCACAAAACACTCTCGTCTCACTTTCTAGTAGTAAGTATGACTCATCCGGACAGCATCAATATGAAATATTCACTGATCTAGATTTCAAACAACCAAACATTCGCCTATATTCATCTGGTGACATAAGAGCTAAATGAAAAAGAAAAATTAATATTAAGGGTTTGTTTTGAGACGCACTCTGCCGTCGATGCATATCAGTGTGGTACCCTACACCTTCTATACCCGCAGAGCTGGTGGGGAATCATGCAGAAAACTGTTCAGAATCATGGACCCCTCCTCCTCGGTACCACTGGAGGCTAACTGAGCAAAGAAAGGTGAACTTTTCTGTAGCATTTACGTATACTTATTTCTTCTAATTCTCTGAAAATTGGTGTTCCAAGTATAAAATATATGGTTAAGGAGATTTATCAAAATACTTGCTGATCAGAACCCCCGACTCTCCCAACATCCTGGGTAAGGGTCCCTAGGGTCCTTCTGAGCCCAGAGCCTCCCCTCGACCCCATGGAGTCCCCCTTCAGTGGTACCCCACACCCAGCACAGAGGTGGGCATGGTGGTTGCTGGGTAGATAAATTACTTCACTAACTGTGGGGATGATGACACAAACCCTATATTAATTGGGTCAGTATTGAAGGAGAAATCGGGTGGCCAGGCTGTGAGCCTGCAGACAGTGACAGCTGACATGGCCCTGGGAGTCTGTGTACTATGGGCAGCCTGGCCCTGTCAGGGCAGGCATCTTCACCACCGTTTCTCTTCTCATCTCTTCTTGGAGTATCTAATTATTGGAATCTTCCATTTCTGTCTCCTTCTGAGCAAACTGAGGACATGGGTGCTGGAATTCCTTAGTTCTGGAATGGCTTATCAGGACACCATCTTCTCATTTTCCAAACCATCTGAACAATTGATTGATAGGTGAGATAAAGGACACTCTGGAAAGGAATTATTCCTTCATGCCAGAGTTCTTTCTAAACCTCATCCATTTTCCTTTATAAAGAGATCCTCTAGATCTCTTTATAAATGTCGTCTACTTCCTTAAGATAAATGGAAATTTTTCTTAATCAAGAAAATGTTAAAGTGAACACTGAAGTGTGGAAAGCATTTTATGTTTCTTCTGCTTAACATAAGTGTTAAATAACAGAAAACAAGGGTCAGAGCCATTTCAACAATGAACAAATGTCAGTATATAGGACAAACTATCTCAAAACATACTGAAAACTTACAGTGAAAATTTTTCTAAGCAGACTTTTACCTGAGACTATCAAAACACTTCCCATAATGGAGGTTCTGATTCCCTATTTATCTAAAAATGTGCTTCTTACCTGCCCCCTCAACCCCCAAAACTATATTGCTGTTTGGCTGTAATCTGATTTTAATGTGTGTGCAATGTTGGAGGCAGGGGAGGCTTTATGGCCAATGATTAAAGCTCAAGCAAAGCAGAGACTTTGGACTTTGATCAGAAAATGTATGAAATTCCCAGGTGAGGCTGACCAAAAGTGGGGACACCAAGGAACAGATGCCAGCCCTTTTTTTTTTTTTTTCTGAGACAGAGTCCCGCTCTGTCACCAGGCTGGAGTGCAGTGGCGCGATCTCAGCTCATTGCAACCTCCGCCTCCCGGGTTCAAGCGATCCTTCTACCTCAGCCTCCCAAGTAGCTGGGACTACAGGCATGCACCAACACACCCAGCTAATTTTTGTATTTTTAATAGAGATGGGGTTTCACCATGTTGGCCAGGATGGTCGCAATCTCTTGACCTCATGATCTGCCCGCCTCAGACTCCCAAAGTGCTGGGATTACAGGCATAAGTCACCACACCTGGCTGATCCCAGCATTTTCTACTCCTCTCAGGAATAGCTTAGGACAGAATCACTTCATTATAATAGGACTGTACTTTTCTGTAAAAAGAATCCAGCTACAATGTGTAAAAACTGGCTGTTTGTTGAGGCACTGAATGTCTTTGCTAAAAGAAGGAACACGGGTGGGACTACATGGAGCCTCCTCTCAACGATGCACCTGTGGGCTGTACTGACCTGTGTCCGGTTCCTCAAACACATCCCAGAGACAAGGACACAGGTTTCTCTAGGCCAGTGAAGTGCTCAGTTGTATGGACCCACTTTGTGAAACTGTGTAGGGTCTGAGATGCTGCCCCCCTTGCACGACTAAGGACTTTATATAAGTGAATACTGCAGAAAGGGAGGCAGCTGGGTCAAGGAAAAGGGCCCTTTCTTTACCGACACTCACACCCTGACTAACAGCCAGAGTAACTGCAGCACCAGCCCCCACACCCAGACCACAGGCAAGGTGATGACAGTCGAAGGAAACTTTCTATGTGGGCACAGACTAGCTCCCATTGACAAGGGATGGCACACAATGCATTCTGTCTATGGGTAGGAGTAGCTGCCTCCCTCCCCAAGTAGAAAGAAGGGAGAGAAACCTTTACCTCCTTGGAGATGGGATGGAAAGGATCCTGGGTTCTTACCCTGACATTTTAAATATAAATAAAATATCTCCAGGGGTCAGAAAGCCTCATGAGTCTGGGCTTTTATGACCTAGAATTGTCTGTAAGATCTGGGCTTCATCCCTTTGGACATGTAAATACCTAGGAAGACAGTGCTCCAGTCTTCCTGGCACCTGGGGGCTTAAGTGTGTGTGTATGTGTGTGCGTGTGCACGCACATGAACGTGCACGTGCACATGTGTATGGTGTGCATACATGCATGTGTGTATATATGTACTGTGTGAATACATATGTGGATGTGAATATGCTGTGCATGCATGTGTATGTGTATTTCTGTGTGTCTACATTTGTGTGTGCATATGCATGTGTGTGCATGTGTATGTGCACATGCACTTATATGGTATGCATACATACATGTGCAGTTATATGTGTGCACCTTTACATGTATTTGTGTACATGCACATATGTGCATGTGTATATGCTGTGCATGTATGTGCATATGTGTCTTTCTGTGGGTATATACATGTATTGTGCATGCGTGTGTGTATGCATATGTGTGCATATGTATATGTGTGCATGTATATACACATATGCAGGTATGTATGTGGTACGTGTATATGCATGTTTGTATATGTGTATGTGTAAATGTATTTGTGTGTGTGTATGTGTGTGTAGGTGGAATTCTGGAGGGTCGGTCTGGTTATCGAATGTTCTAACCTTTAGTCATTGGTCACATCAACTAGTCACCAGCCCCTCTGGCCACTCTACACAGGCCCACAGCAAGATCTTAGGCACACAAATAGGGATTATGCTTGTTTTCTTTAACACTTTCTCCAAATTTTTCATAGGTATATTTGGCATGGGCACACACAGTCACCGTAGAAAATCCTTTTCTTTTCTTTTGAGATGGAGTTTCGCTCTTTCAACCAGGCTGGAGTGCAGTGGCACAATCTCGGCTCACTGCAACCTCCACCCCCTGGGTTCATCAAGCAATTCTCCTGCCTCGGTCTCCAAAGTAGCTGGGATTATAGGCACCTGCCACCACGCCTGGCTAATTTTTTTGTATTTTTAGTAGAGAAAGAGTTTCGCCATGTTGGCCAGGCTGTTCTCGAACTCCTGACCTCAGGTGATCCACCTGCCTCGGCCTCCCAAAGTGCTAGGATTACAGGTGTGAGCCATCGTGCCCAGTCTAGAAAATTGAACAGTAACAAGTAATAGGCACTGTTTGCTTACTACATGCCAGGCACAACTGCAGGGCTTTGCATATGTTGTCTCCGTGAATCCTCAGAACAACATCCTGAAGCAGATCCTACAATTATCCCCACTGTACAGAGGAGGAATGGAGACCCTGGACTGAAGCCACTTTCCTAAGTTGCACAGCTAATCAGAAGTGGAGCTGAGATGTAAACCCCGGCTGCCTGACTCCAAACTTGACTGGTAAGCATAGTGTTCTAGACTTCCTTGTGCTTATTTTTAGACAGATCATTCTTTTCACTTTTCCATTTTTTTAAACTAAAATGGAATCAAACTGCTGTTTGCCCCTTGCTCTTTCGCTTCGCACATGTGACTTTCTCTGATGGATATGGTTCTCAATGTTCCCTGCTCCACCACTGTGAAACTGATGACTTCACAGGCATCTGATGTTCTCTGACAGATCGACTCTGGAATTCCAGACTCTAAACCCCAAACAAAGCCTCAGGAACATCAGGTTGTTGTGCATTAAGATTAAAAAAAAAATGGGGACTGTGGAGAGAAGATTGTCTAGGGTATAAAGCGGCTACCAGAAGGTTGCATTAGAGGGTTGTGAGGAACCCGGGTCTGTGAACACAGTGGATTTAATAAAATGGTGCATCTCAAGGACCTAAAAATGAATAATTTTAAAAGATGGGTCTCCATTCAAATGAATAGAAGCTTCCTGTCCTCCAGTGCGGTGCAATAAACATGGATGGAGAAAGTCTACTCTACAGCAGCTCCTAAAAGACAGGAGAAAAAAACACGTGGTCCCCACTCCGGGGAACCTACAGTCTTCGCTGTAGTTAAGTGAAGGAGACAGCCACACCGGTAACCTTGGAACTGTAAAATCTAGATACTGCCATGTAACAGACATGCAGGAGTCTCCGTCAGAGCCCAGAGGACAGACATTCGACCCCTGTGGGCAGGCTCTTAGAAGCCAGAGCTGTCCGAAAGGGTGAACAAGAATTGGCAAGCAATGATGGAAGGAACGGTATTCCAGGGCAGCAGTAACAGTATGGGCAAAGGCCCTGGGGCCTGGAGAGGTGAACGGAGTAATGCCACTAACATCTGCTGTTCGTGTAAAGCATAAAATTCCCTGAATATAGATGAGAAAAATCTGCTTTCACACACTCGGCACCTACTAACCATGAGCAATTTTCGAGTTAATCCTAAATTCCATCAAAAAGAAAAAAATGTTATTTAAACATAGAGTAGCTGTTTACGGTTCTAACAGTATCTATAGAAGAAGATGGACTTCAAAAGTGAAGCACAAATATTCCTAACTGATATGAAACAAAACCTCTAGACATGCCTGGCAGCAATTTTTGATAAAAATAAAATGAAAGCATAAAAAATTCGAAGGATTACAAAAATAATCTGTATAGAAATATGGCTGATTCTTGAACAACGCAGGGGTCAGGGGCACCAACTCTCATGAAGTTGAAAATCTGAGTATATAACCTTTAATTCCCCCAAAACTTAACTATGAATAACCTACTGTTGACCAGAAGTCTTACTGATAACAGTCAATTAACACGTATTTCATTTATATATATCATACCCCATATTCTGAAAATAAACTAAGCTAGAGAAAAAAATGTTATTAAGAAAATCATAAGAAAGAGGAAATCTATCTACTCTTCACTAAATGGAAGTGCATCAAGATAAAGGTCTTCATTCTCAGGCCAGGCGCGGTGGCTCACACCTGTAATCCCAGCACTTTGGGAGGCCGAGGCAGGTGGATCACCTGAGGTCAGGAGTTCGAGAGCAACCTGGCCAACATGCTGAAACCCTATCTCTACTAAAAATGCAAAAATTAGCTGGGTATGGTGGTAGGTACCTGTAGTCCCTGTTACTGAGGAGGCTGAGGCAGAAGAATCCCTTGAACCTGGGAGGTGGAGGTTGCAGTGAGCCAAGATCGTGTCATTGCACTCCAGCCTGGGCAACAGAGAGAGACTGTCTCAAAAACAACAACAACAACAACAACAACAAAACAAGTCTTCAACCTCATCATCTTCATGTAGAGTAGGCCAAGAAGGAGGAAGAGGAGGAAAAGGAGGGGTTTGTCTTGCTGTCTCAAGGGTGGGAGAGACGGAGGAAGGGAAGGGGAGGCAGGAGAGTCAGGCACACTCACTATAACTTTTATTGAAAGTAAATCTGCATATAAGTGATTCCACACAGTTCAAACCTCTGTTGTTCAAGGGTCAACTGTAAATATACATTTAATATCTATTTCTAAAATTTAATCTCTTCTCTGTATATTAAAAAATAACTGATGCAAAGCAATGGAGCAAAAGCACCCCTTAAACTTTCTAAGCAGTACTAAAAATTTTCAAAGCAAATTCACCCTCGTTACCTTCTCCGATTATTATGAACACCCCTTTGAGAAGGCAGGCCTTGTTATCTCAATTTCTCAGAGGATGTAGTCAGTCACTTCCCTGCAACTAAAAGGGCCTAGACCAGGGGTCTTCTGACCCCGGTGTCCTGCTCTCTCCATCTCAGTGTACTGACTATGCAAATCAATCTTCAAGAAAAAGGCCAGGCACGGTGGCTCACACCTGTAATCCCAGTACTTTGGGAGGCTGAGGCAGGTAGATCACCTGAGGTCAGGAATTTGAGACCAGCCTGGGCGACATGGTGAAACCCCTTCTCTACTAAAAATACAAAAATTAGCCGGGCGTGGTTGTGGGTGCCTGTAATCCCAGCTACTCAGGAGGTTGAGGCAGGAGAATCATGTGAACCCAAGAGGTGGGGGCTGCAGTGAGCTGAGACTGCATCACTGCACTCCAGCCTGGGCAACAAGAGCAAAACTCCGTCTCAAAAAAGAAAAAATCTTCAGGAAAAATTAAATCAGCACACATATTCACGAAAAGCAAATCTTAAATGTTTATTACAACCCATCTGACTTAGGGGAATTATTAAAAAAAAAAAGCTAACCCAAGGATGACTATTTCAGAGCTTGAAATATAGTCGTTTTCTGATGTCACAGCTACAATTGCGTTGTGTCTAAAATAACACTGTCACTGAAAGACAGGTAGGGCAAGAAAGAAAGGGTGCTGCAGAGAATGAGGTGGAAAGGAAGATGGTGACCTCATGACAGAAGGCTGAAGACCTGTTCCCACCCTGGGATCTGCCACTGCTGAGCCCCAGCCTCAGTTTCCCCTTCCGTAAAATGATGGTGCTGGCTTCCCGACCTCTAAGGTCTCATCCAGCTCTGTCATTCCCTGACCCTCGTCTCTAGAAGACATTTCCTAGATTAGAATCACAGTTGAGGACAACAGTGTCTCTCTTCCGTATCTCCTCCTCCCAGCATATGCCCAACTGTTCTTTACTTCAGCTTGAAAAGGGCAAAAAGACCAATCTGAGGAAAATTCCATTTATCTTCAATCAGATAAGAAGTTAACCCCAAATACTTTCCAGGTAGTTATCAAATGAGGACAGTGCAAAATTAAAGGTAAACTGTGTGTCTAAAAATGGCAATCCAGGCCGGGCGCGGTGGCTCACGCCTATAATCGCAGCATTTTGGGAGGCCAAGGCAGGTGGATCACCTGAGGTCAGGAGTTCAAGATCAGCCTGGCCAACATGGAGAAACCCCGTCTCTACTAAAAATACAAAACGCTGTCTCTACTAAAAATACAAAAAAAGTAGCTGGACATGGTGGCACATGCCTGTAATCCCAGGAGAATAGCTGGAACCCAGGAGGCAGAGGTTGCAGTGAGCCAAGATCGCACCATTGCACTCCAGCCTGGGTGACAGGAGCGAAAATTCATCTTAAAGAAACAAAATAAATAAAAATGGAAATCCCTAGTTAGGTATAAGAAAGAGAATAAGATATTAGGATCAATATGGCCTTTTACAATCTAACTTTTAGACTGTCAGATCCATTTGGGGCCTCAAGTAATCTGGATGAATTATCTATTCTGCCCGAACTCAAGTGAATTCAGGCTTCTGCTTTAGCTGAAAGAAAATCTCCTTGGGATACTAGATTTGTGCTAGAACATTAATAACTCTGGAAGGATGGGGACCCGCTGCTGTATGGCTCTAGTGTCTGTAAGCGATGTAATTTACTGGAAATAGCAATGTGAGTGTGGCCACCAGATGAGCCACACTAAAGTGTTCAAAGGTATTCTTGGTTTTAGTTCTTGATCCTGAAAAATCTGCCCCAGAACTAAGAGGAGCACCATGTTTCACAATTCACAGACCTCATCTCATGTTCTTTTCAAAGTTCTTTCATATTTCTGACCACACATTTTCCTATCTGGGAAAATGGAGGAAAACCCCATTCCTCCCAAACCCTGTATACCTCTTTCCCCCAACATTATACATGTGGCCCGGGGACTTGCCTTCACGACGGGGCAAAGCTGCAATGCCATAGAAGCCAGGGAGGCATTGGAACCAAGATGCAAAACAGTTCCGTGTGTACAGAAAAAAGAAGGGCATTCACTCAGTAGAGCCACCCCTGACCTCCATAATGGGAACTCGGAGGTACTCCTCGAATCGTTAACTCCTGACCCTGTTATTCCACGGTTGGTCCTACAACAGGTCATCCCAACCTCACCCTCCCCTACCACCACTGTCCCCAGGCGCAGGTGTTGAGTGGCCATGTCTTCCAGCTGAAAAGCCTTCCTAAATCAGTTTCAGTGTTGTTTCCTAGAACGCTCTGAAATGATATACAGCCCAGAATAATTCAGACAGATGTTATTCAAGGATTCCAGGTGGGGAGAAGAAAACAAAACAGAAACGGCTCAGGTCAGGGTAATATGCTTATTCTGAGAAGGCACTGGGTGGCTGATCCCACCTCTCTGGTATGGGGGTGGTACACATTGAGGTAAGGTCGCTAGGGCAAATTTGATTTTGTGTGTGTATATGTATGTCAATCAAATTACTTTATTGATCTTTATGTTCCGATTTTGCTTCTGTTTTCATAAAAGGTGGCAGCAGGAAGGTAGACAAAGTGGAAGTAACCTAACCGGGCTCCTCACTGCCATCCCGCAAAGAGAGCCTGGCATCCCTGCTTACAACCAAGGCTGGTGGTGGGAGTGGAGTTAGGATGCTCTGAACTGCCCTTAATTAGTTAAGTGGATCACTACGGAGATACTCCCCAGGAGTCAAACTGAGGAACAATGACTTACAAAACCCTGTTACTCAAAAGTCGGTAATATCTTGCTTGCATGTATTTCCTTTACATTACGTTGAGCGCTGAGGTCTGTGCTCAGGTGTGGAGGGGAAGAGGGGCAGGAGGATACGTTTTGGGGTGACCCTGAGTGACTTCTAGGAGGCTTCCCCATAAATTCAGTTCATCTTGGGTTTTCCAGGCCGGGGATGATGAGACCCAGGTGAAAAGGTGTTTTACAAATGTGGTCCAGGTGACCCCTACCTTTCCATGCTGGCTTCTAGGTTAAGCTCAGCTGAAGAAAGATGTACCTGACTCCAAAATGAGGAGAGACATAATGAGTGTCCTGATTTAACAATCCTTATTACAGCCAGAGAAACAATTTTGGAAAGCTGGTTCGCTACTAAAAGACAGCAAGGAACAGAATAATGATTTTGTCCTAAAAAAGATTTTCCTGCAAGCGTTCCTCTTTTGTACCCTTTCACACGCAGCCTCCTCCTCCGAAGGGTGGAGTCGAGCACGGACACCAAACTGGAGTGGTTTCCTATCCTGGCATGCACCCAGCCGCCACACAGTGACCTCCTGCTCAAGAAAAACCTGCTGAAGCTAAAGAAGGCAGGTTCAGATGCTGGATTTGATTTACACACATCCTATTTTCTTCAAAGCAACATTTCAGAAAAAGTAAATAAAAACGAGCTGTTCTATTTCTGGTTCTTCTCTAAACAGTGAAATTCAAGTTCCTGTTCTGACTGTCCTCATGCCAGTCATTTAACTTATCTGCGCCTCGGTGGCCTGTTCGGAAAATGGGAAGAGCATAGTGCTTCCCTCCAGTGACTGCTGTCAAAGCAAATGAGCAAACTCCTGTCTGTAACGATGATTGTCGAACACAGGGTCCCCCCTCCCAAATGATCCTTGGACCTGACGATATTTTTACCTTGCCTAAATTGTTATGGAAAAATGATAAAGGGGCCAGGCGCGGTGGCTCATGCCTGTAATCCCAGCACTTTGGGAGGCCAAGGCAGGCAGATCACTTGAGGTCAGGAGTTTGAGACCAGCCTGGCCAACATGGTGAAACCCAGTCTCTATGAAAAATACAAAAAAAAAATAAAAATAAATAAAAAATTAGCTGGGCATAGTGGCGCATGCCTGTAATGCCAGCTACTTGGGAGGCTGAGGCAGGAGAATGGCTCGAACCTGGGACATGGAAGTTGCAATGAGCCAATATCACACCACTGCACTCCAGCCTGGGCAACAGAGTGAGACTCTATCTCAAAAAAAAGAAAAGAAAAATGATAAAGGGATGGCCAAGGATGGCAATGTTATGGGATTAAAAAGTATGGGTGAGAAAATCCTGCAGCTGACCCTGACTCCGCCTGGCATACATGAGAAGCACTATTAAAAGTTGGTCAAGTAAGTAGGCAGTTTAGTCTCCTTCATAGGCATGAATGAGCTCTGTGTGTTCAGTCTGTTTATCTGAAAAAAGTCAGATGTCCGCGCCTAAGAGTCAGCTGGTTCCCAGAAGTCAAGCGGACAGTCCGTGTCCATCCTTGTCCTTGTTTCTCCCTGTACCCAGCTGCCTCTAGCACCCAGCCTCCCTTATCTTATGCTACTCACGGCAGAGAGCAGATTGTGGAGAGCACGCAGAGATAAGGCAATTCAGGCAGAGTGGGTAGTTGGCCTGTGGTGTGGCCCTCCCAAAACCTCTGGGTGGAGAGTGCGCCGGCTGAGCCCAGAAAGCCTCGTTCTTATGGACTCTCTGGAAGCAGGGTCTGAGAAACCCCTGATCCTCCAGGTGAGGAAGTCTCTTCAGGGCTCATCAGAGAAAGAGAAGCACTGAGCCACCAGGAAGGGGTCGGCTGGTCTGTTCGGTGCCAGGCAAGCTCCAGGACTCAGCAAAGGCCTCTTTGCTTTCTGAGCCTCTAGTTTTTACTAGAGGAAAAGGTGCACCACGTTGTACCAGATGATCACTAGGGTTCTTTCCTTCCACCTCAAAACCAACTTATTAACCAGAATTGGGAGTATGTCTCCAATCTGAAGAATAAACTCCTGGTTCCATTGAAAACCAGGTGATCCTTATTCTTTAGGGGATCCTGACATAGGAGACAAACAATAGGATCCTTTAAGAACTGTGGGAGCTGAGCCTCCATTCTGCAAGCCAAGCCTCTTTAGAAAAAAACGAAAGGCCACACGAAGTAGCACATGTCACATTCATCATGGCAAAACAGCCCCACACATCCCATAAAAATCTCAGAACCCATGGGATACACAGAGGCTATTTGATTTGGATTGAAATCCCAGACACAAAAGGTTACCAGAGTACTTTGCTCTTATAAATGGCAAAAGCTTTCAAAAGCACACTGTGCAGCCCCAAGCAACTGCCAAGACATTCTGAGTGTTTGGCTTCTAGAGTTGAAGTATTTCACTTCCCCCACTTTACGTTAGCTTTCAAGAGAACACTGGGATATGCTGGGGTTTTAATTGCTAGAATGTACCTTGTCTGAAAAAACCAAGTACTTCATTCAAGAAGAAAACACCTTGAGGCTGGCATTTACCCAGCTGCGTGTGCAAGAGTTTGAGTGAACTGGTCACAATGCAAAATAAATCAATAGCAGTACTTTTCATTTTTATGAAGCTCTAACAAGCATTCTCTCTTCTTGATTCTCATCCTGAGTATCAATATCTCCCTTTCACAGATGAAGAAACTGAGTCATGGGGTTTATGCAACTTGCCAAGGTCACTTGGTCACAGTGACCACATCACGGTGTCAAAGCTTTCTGCTATGGGCCACGCGCTGTCCTTGTTACACCATTTAAAAGCGCCCTGGCCCATACGGCGATGGCCACTCACTGTGATTTAAAATCAGGTCATAGGGCGCTGCTGGCACACCCGTGGCGCAGGCTGAATGTTTTTATAGGTGTCTCATATAAACAGGCTGCAATAGATGCAAGAGCTGCCAAAGTCTGAGCTGTTAGAAAACACAGACATCGCCTCAGGGAAGCACATCCGAATGATACCACCCAAAGAAGTACAAAATGGGCAACGAGATGCCATTGCTTCATAGAGATAGGTGCTTAGACACATGGCACATAAGGGAGGGAAACATAAGGAGATTTTCTACGGAGAGGTTAGATAGCTGACCACTTTGGACAGCTAACTCATGCAAACATAGCACAGCTTCCCAGAAACTGGGAGCCCAAGAAGAATTAACTACTCCTTTTAAACTTTAAGCATGGTGTCTCCTGCACTAGGCATCCCCATTGTTTCCTGGGTCTTTGCCAGGCAGGGGCCCATCCAGGCCTCTTAAGTGGGCCAGCAGCAACGTTCTTGTGAGAATGCTACTAGACCAGGCATGGCGAGAAGAGAGAAACCTATAGCACAGTTGGAAGACTAACCAACAACTCCCACCGAGGGACTGTGTATATACCAAACAGTACAAGCCCAAACAGATGTGGCGCACACTGGAGCGCACCACCTTGCTGCCCAAGAAATCTCCATTTTTCACAGAGCACCAGGAACATGACTCCCTGAACTGGTGCAGCAATAGCAGTAGGCCCTGGCTGAGGAGGAGCCAACAATTGCCAGGGCAGGTGCAGCATGGCAACCGCCAGGTAAGTGCTTGGAGCAGGTTTCTACAGAAATCAGGGGACAAGGATGATGAATGACCTGCCCAGGGCGGGAAGGGAGATACAGGTGGCTCAGGGTGCTGTGAGTTTCCTGAGACTCTCTTTGAGGGGCTCATATCTGTTGTCTGGCAGTCAGGAACCAGCACAGTTCTTTTCTCATTCTCTCCATGGAACGTGATAGAATACCGATGTGCCTACCCTGCATGAGGTGCAGGGGATTCAGCGGGGGTCACAGGCCCAGGCAGAGCCCAGCTTGGTCATGAGAATCACATACACACACACACTGGGACAAGAGCAATGATGCCAGCAGCTGGAGCCTTGCCAGGACGCATCCCAGGAATAACTGGAGAGCAAGTTAAGGACTTGGGGCCCTGGCAGCTGAGAATCAGCATGCTAGGGGGTAAATGACAGCAAACGAAGGCAAAAAGAGTATGGGTTTGCAGGTTTGAGAGAATGGAAAAGCCAGGAAGGAGATGTAAAATGCAGGATAGGGGTCTATTTTCATCAAGGCCACCTTGAACTCCAAATGCAGGGGTCCTGTGCTTCCCCTGGACAGAGTTTCCAAAAGTGGTGCCTTTTCAGATCAAATGAAAGTAAAGATTTTATTTTGCTTGAGAGATTATAAAACCTGTACAAAATTGCCATGCAAATTGGCTGTGAATGAATTTCTCTCTCCCACGGTGCTATGAAGGGGAAAGGGGGGAGGCCATAAAAGTAAAATTCTCTCTGACCATTAAGAAGGCCTTGGAGAGGTCACATAAAAACTTCCATCTGGTTTTGGTCATTAGATGAGCTGAGATGACAGAACTGCACAGCAATCACTCTCAGCAAGGTTCCAGCTGACACATCCGCCCCCACCTTACCATACACCCTACAACTTGGGGTTTAAAGTTTTCCTCGTATTTGTTATTAGATCTTGATCTCCAGGGAATTGGGCATCTTTTGCAATAACTGATGATACTGTATGTCATGTCTTTTCTAGACAACACAAACTGAAGTGCTGATACGACAAACACACAATTTAATTTTTATTTATTTATTTTTTGAGACAGAGTCTTGCTTTGTCGCCCAGGCTGGAGTGCAGTGGCACAATCTCAGCCCACCGCAACCTCCGCCTCCTGGGTTCAATTGATTCTCCTGCCTCAGCCTCCTGAGTAGCTGGGATTACAGCCGTTACCACACCTGGCTAATTTTTGTATTTTTAGTAGAAAAGGGGTTTCACCATGTTGCCCAGGCTGGTCTTGAACTCCTGACCTCAAGTGATCCACCTACCTCAGTCTCCCAAAGTGCTAGGATTACAGGCATGAGCCACTGTGCCCAGCCCAAACACAAGATTTGGTAGATCAACGTAGCAGCCAGACTGGCTTCCCCTTGTCCTCACTCCAACCCACCTCCTCAAAAAACCTCTCTAGCTACAAGAAAATGTTTCCTCCCCTCCCTTACTGTCAACACTCTGTCAACAGGCAGTGATCAGCACTGTTTGTCCCGTGACCTATGTGGACCTATGATACTGTCTGCTTCTAAAAGGTCTTCACCCTCCATGATGGAATAATGGAAAATTGAAGCCATCAAGTTCTGAGATTGAAAAAATAATGGATGGATGTTTCTATATAACACTAAAGACAGTCTGACTTCTACTGACAGGGACTATTTGTGAAAATACTCCAAAAGGACTCTAGCCCATGTCGGACAACCATGACTAGCTGCTGGGTTGGATGAAGCTGGAAACCATCATTCTGAGCAAACTATCGCAAGGACAGAAAACCAAACACCGCATGTTCTCACTCATAGGTGGGAAATGAACAATGAAAACACTTGGACACAGGGCAGGGAACATCACACACCGGGGCCTGTCATGGGGTAGGGGTAGGGGGGCGGGATAGCATTAGGAGAAAAACCTAATGTAAATGACGAGTTAATGGGTGCAGCAAACCAACATGGCACATGTATACATATGTAACAAACCTGCACGTTGTGCAATGTACCCTAGAACTTACAGAATAAAAACAAAATAAAATAAAATAAAAAGAAATGGAGTTAACCTGTCTGAATTAAGGAGAAAACAAATGTTTGCATTTGTATGCCAAAAAATATAGACATTCATAAAAATTAATAAAAAATAGAGGCATTCTCATTTCTTGGGGGTCTCAAAGTTTCTGCTACCACCTGTCATGTTATTGCATGTAGTTTGATGACTAATAATTCTATTCGCGTTCGGATATTTGGGATGTCACAATGCATGCAACAAAGACCAAAGAGCTATGCTGGCTGCCTCATGATGTCCCCAGGAAGTCTGCTGATAGGTTGTTTTTGCTTTGAAGGTATCTTTTTTCTTGTGTGGTCTCCGTTGACTCTGAGAAGGTTTTTTATTTTGTCATCTTGCCTTTTCCTTTCCTATTGGAGGACAGCAGGTGGTGGGTGTTCCTGGGCTATGCACTATCACTTAGGAGTGAGGAAGTAGAAGGATGATCAGAGGTCCATGTCCAAGGGTGGTGCTTTTCAAATGTGCCCTTGCCTGAAGGGTGATTAACATTTATTATGAGTTTTATCCATTTCATTTGCTTTCCTCTCTTCTCTAGCAGAATTGAAAATGTTTTAAGAGCATTCCCCTGGATAACTGGAAGAAGATGAGGATGCCCACTCTCACCACTTCTATTCAACATAGTACTGGAAGTGCTAGTCAGAGTAATCAGGCAACAGAAATAAAGTAAAGGCATCCAAATAGGAAACGAAGAAGTCAGGCTCTCTCTCTTTGCTGCTGATATGACTCCTACAGCTAGAAAACCCCCAAAAACTCCACCAAAAGGCTCCTAGAACTGACAAATGACTTCAATAAAGTTTCAGGGTACAAAATCAACATGCAAAAATTAGTAGCATTTCTACATTATTTCACACCAATAACATCCAAGCTGAGAGACAAATCAAGAACACAGTTCCAAAGTGCTGGGATCAGGTGGGCAGATCACTTGAGGTCAGGAGTTCGAGACCAGCCTGGCCAACATGGCAAAACCTCGTCTCTACTAAAGATACAAAAATTAGCCAGGTGTGGTGGTGCGTGCCTATAGTCCCGACTATTCAGGAGGCTGAGGCAAGGAGAATCATTTGAACCTGGGAGGCGGAGGTTGCAGTGAGCTGAGATTGCGCCACTGCAATCCAGCCTGGGTGACAGAATGAGACTCTGTCTCAAAAAAAAAAAAACAAAAAAACAAAAACAAACAAACAAAACACCACAGTTCCATTTGCAGCCATTTGCAGTAGCCATTAAAATATAAAATACATAGGAATACAGCTAACCAAAGAGGTGAAAGATCTCTACAATGAGAACTATAAAACACTTCTAAAAGAAATCATAGATGAGAGAAACAAATGGAGAAACATTTCATGCTCATGGATTGGAAGAATCGGTATTATTAAAATGCCCATACTGCCCAAAGCAATCTACAGATTCAATGCTATTCCTATCAAACAACCAATGTCATTTTTCACAGAACTAGAAAAACCTCTTCTAAAATTCATAGGGAACCAAGAAAGAGCTTGAATAGCCAAAGTAATCCTAAGCAGAAAGAACGAAGCTGGAGACATCATATTACCCAACTTCTAACTATACTATAAGGCTACAGTAACCAAAACAGCATGGTACTGGTACAAAAAAAGGCACATATACCAATGGAATAGAATAGAGAACTCAGAAATAAAGTCACACACCTATAGCCATCTGAGTATCAACAAAGTTGACAAAAATAAGCAGTAGGGAAAGGACTCTCTCTTCAGAAATGGGGCTAGGATAGTTAGCTAGCCATATGCAGAAGAATGAAACTGGACCCCTACCTTTCACCATATACAAAAATTAACTCAAGATGAATTAAGGATTTAAATGTAAGACTTCAATCATAAGAATCCTAGAGAAAAGCCTAGGAAACATCACTCTGGACACTGGCCTTGGGAAAGAAAGTCCTCTAAAGCAATTGCAACAAAAACAAAAATTAACAAGTGGGACCTAATTAAACTAAAGAGCTTCTGCACAGAAAAAGAACCTATCAACAGAGTAAACAGACAACCTACATAAATGGGAGAACATATTTACAAACTATTCATTCAACAAAGGTCTAATATCCAGAATCTATAAGGAACTTAAACAACCAAACAAGTAAAAAAATAAAAACCGTATTTAAAAATAGGCAAAAGACATGAACAGACACTTCTCAAAAGAAGACACACAAACATGAAAAATGCTCCATAACACTAATCATCAGATAAATGCAAATCAAAACCACAATGAGGTACCATCTCACACCAGCCAGAATGGCTATTACTAAAAAGTCAAAAAATACATGCCGGAGAGGCTGTGGAGACAACAGAACACTAATGCACTGTTGGTTGGAATGTAAATTAGTTCAGCCACTGTGGAATGCAGTTTGGAGCTTTCTCAAAGAACTTAAAACACAGCTACTAATTTGACCCAGCCATCCCACTACTGATAGTAGTATCTATCCAAAAGAAAACAAATCATTTTACCAAAAAGATATATGCATTCACATGTTCATCACAGCACTATTCACAAGAGCAATTGTGATTCCATGTCCAATAGACATGGACATGGAATCGACCTAGATGCCCATCAACAGTGAACTGGATAAAGAAAATGTGTTAAATATATACTATGGAATACTATGCAGCCATAAAAAGAATGAAGCCATGTCCTTACAGCAACATGGATACAGCTGGAGGCCATTTTCCTAAGTGAATTAATGCAGAAATAGAAAACCAAATACTGCAGTTCTCGCTTATAAGTGGTAGCTAAACATTGGGTACTTGTGGACATAAAGATGGCAACAACAGGTACTGAAGACTACTGGAGGGAGCAGGGAGCCAGGGGATAAGGATTGAAAAACTAACTATTGGGTACTATACCAGTACCTGGGTGATAGGATCATTCATACCCCACACCTCAGTATCATGCAATACACCCAGGTAACAAACCTACACATGTATCCCCTGAATCTAAAATAAAAGTTGAAAAAAATTAAAAGAATACAGCAAATTTACTTTTCAGCCATGTCTCATGCGATGTACGAAGTGTTTACGTAACTACTGTACATTCAGAGAACTGAATTTAGAACTTGTCTGACTGTAAATCTGATGGATTCTAAAAGCAACAAAGCTTCTTAGAAATGCTTGGGGCAGCCTACCATCTGACTGGATTGAGAAAGGCCTGGAAGGCCATCTCCTCAGGGTTTTCTTGGAAACATATCACTGGAGGGGTGTGTCTCGCAATACCATTTCCAGAAAATCTTTCAGGTTTACTGCAAGGTCGATTATAGCCACTTAATTTTCATAGACAACCTCTATTTCAAATATTTCCCTTTGCGTCTTCATGTACCATCGATACACTCCCAAAACAAGTATAACTATTATGTAGCCAATAAAATTTAATTTAAATTGTTTATGTCATGGAAAAATGCTTATGTTCAGGTTAAGACAAACAACCAGAATAGAAAACTATAAACAGTACTACCTCAAACATGTGAAAATGCATAAAAAAGATTTAAAAGCTGGAAAATATCTTGTGTTAGTTAAGATATGGAGACAAGGCAGCCTTACACACTGTAGATGGGGAGGTTAACAGGCATAGCTTTTTTAGCCCCCAGTTTGGCAGCATCTATCAATATTTCAAACAGGTGTGCCTTTACCCAGGAATCCTAATAATCCCTGACCTAGAAAATCTTGAAATGTACACAAAGATATACAGATAAGGAAGTTAATACAAAAACTGTAATAGTCAACTCAATAGATTGTTTATTAACAGGGATGGGTTAAATAACGTCCTATTTGTACTTCCGAATAATACTCTGTAGCCTTTAAAAATAAAGAAGAAGATATGTCATAAAAAATCCATGCCATATTAAGTTGTTAAATAATATACATAAAATGAGTTCAGTTTTTGTTTTTATTTTTTAATTTCATTTTATTTTTTTGAGACAAAGTCTTGCTCTGTTGCCAGGCTGGAGTGCAGTGGCAGGATCTTGGCTCACTGCAACCTCCGACTCGCCGGTTCAAGTGATTCTCCTGCCTCAGCCTCCTGAGTATCCAAGATTACAGACACGTGCCACCATGCCCAGCTAATTTTTGTGTTTTTAGTAGAGACAGGGTTTCACCATGTTGGCCAGGCTGGTCTCCTGACCTCGTAATCCGCCCGCCTCGGCCTCCCAAAGTGCTGGGATTACAGGCGTGAGTCAGTGCACCTGGCCTTAGTTTTTAAAAGTGTACATATGTGTGTGTATATGTAAATACACCAAAAATGACTAGCAGAACACGCCCCATGGTTATCAGTCATTACCTCCTGAGAAAGGTGGAGAGTTATGGGATGCTTTTGGCTACAACAAAAAAACTAACTCAGCTTGCTTCATCTGGTAATGGTTTCATGATCTCATACATGTTCAAAAACAGACTCTTCTTTGTGTAATTCAGGTCAAGGGCACCACGGAGACCTCCCTGCCCCCTGCCCTTCTTCACCTTTGCATTCTTCCGCAGGTCAGTTGAGACCTGGCCCAGCCCCTCTGGTGGCTGATGGCTGCCCAGTTTGCAGGCATTACGGCCACATATCACAGTATCCAGTGGAAGGAAAGGACTGTTTCCTTCCTTGCCTCTTTTGAGATCAGGGAAACTTTCCCAGAAGCCTCCCAGTAGCCCACCCTCACATTTTATCAGTTAGAATACGGTCCACATGCTCACCCTGAGCCAGTCACTGGCAAGGGCAGCAGCCCCACCCTCACCAGGGTTGAGTGGCCAATCTGGTAAACCTCCAGAGGCAGGTGTGGGTTGGCAGTCCACTGTACAAAATCCAGTTTCTGCTAGGCAAATAAAAGATAGGGGTATGATTATTGGGTAGGCCGCAGGGATGAAGGAAATTTTCTTCTTTCTACTAGAAATGGTTCTGTGCTCTTTGAAAATTTTTACAAGACTATATCCATGTGCTTTTTAAGATAAACTAATATAAAAATACTTCAATCATAGAAAAAACACTGAACGGAAAATATATCTTGAAATTGAGGGTTTTTTTCCTTCTTTTCTATCTTTCCCAAAAACTATGTACTTTTATCAACAAAAAAACAATAATTTTTCAGATGACCTCGAGCTCTTAATATTTTATCACCAAGGGACACAAATATCATTCATAAAATTGTGCATGTCATTTTTGGCTCAGAAGAGGCTAGAAGAATCACGCCACTAGGTTCTGTCACCTTGTCACCTGTCTGCCTTTAGATGGGCCTGTGTTTTCTGGAAGCCTGGATGATTTTCAGTGATCTGGGAACATTATCTGTCATGGCCTTCAGCAAAGCAGCAAAGTCCACAAATTGGCTCCTAGGGCCCAACCTCTCAGCTTCAGCCCCCACCACTGCTCCCATCTCTGTCCTGGTCCTCCCACGCCTGACGATGCCTTCCTTTCCCTCTCTCATCTCCACCCTCACCCAGGCCTGCCTTGGCTCCTGGGGTTCCTCTACTTTTCCTTCCCCCTAAACATCAAACTGCCATCGCCGTTCTCTTAGAACTTCGTTTTCAAGAGTTACTTTTAGGGAGCGTGGAAGGCAAATGGTAGCAGAGAAATCGCCTTTGCAAATAATAAATGGAATCCCAAAATGTATTTTAAAAAATCAGAGTGATGTTGGTTGAAGTGTTTTCAGGGCCACCCAGGTGACCCCTCCTAATATCAGGGTGAAGGACACCATTGCCTTGCAATATCCATCTCTCCTAGACGGCAGGAGGAAGCAATCATCTCAGAGTGCGAAGCATAAAAGGCACCCCAGGTGAATTCCAACACGCCCGAAACTAGTTTCAAGTAACTCCTACTATGGTGGAAAGACGGATTGATGGCTTTGATCCTAGAAAGTGACCCACCACAGACTAGAACAATGCCCCTCAAAGAGGAGAGGTGTTTGTCCTCTCCACTACATTTTTAAAGAACGCTTGATTGCCACTAGCAGTCTTGATCAACAGAACCTACAGCTTAAGTACCAAGAAAAGCTTCAGATGAAAATATCCTAGGAAGGGCTATCAACAAAGCAAACCAGAAGCCAGGGACTGCAGGAGACGGTGGAGATAAGCATGCTCCCAACAATTTGCCATTTTGCCTCTGATTAGCTTCCACAGCTGCCTGCCCTCCAGCCCTGTCCTGGTTCTCCACGGCCGGCCTTGGGTTTGCTGGTTAACCAAATTGAATCTCTAACTGGTGAACTACATGGAACATATTTTAGTAACCTCCTCGTCCTCCTTGCTTTCCAGCCTCCTCTCTCCTATCAACAGTAACAAAAGCAATCACTTTTATTAGGCCTAACATGTGTCGTTTACTGGTAATCCTACAAGCTTGGCAAGGTAAGCATCATTTGCACTGTTTTTCTGACAAGGACTCTGAGTCTCAGAGAGGTTAAAAGTTGCCACAGCTGAGCTGGGAGGCTACTCCAGGTCTGTCTGACTTCAAAATCTGCATTTTATTTCTTGCAAAGTCCCAAGGCTCTCCATTCAAATATGACTACAGGTCAAGGTCAGCAATGTGGAAGCCCTACCAGCAACTCTCCTTTCCTGGGCCCCTTTCCGGCCACCACCCCGGAGAATGGCATCCCAGAACCTCGTTTTCAGTTTACAATCCCTCTCTCTCTCCCCACCACCTCATCTTGTTAGCTCCTCAAGGGCAGGAACAACCCATCTTATTTTTGTATCATCTGGGCTCTCTATGTGGTATATGCTCAGTAAACACGCTGAACTGGATTCAGTGCATCCCAAAACCGTGCCAGCATGCAGCATCTGGTAGCTGTGAGAAATGCAGCTCAGGTCCTCTCCCAGGTGTCCTGAGTTAGAATCTGAGTCTGCCAAGGGCCCCAGGTGATTCTCAGGCACTACGATATCCAGCATCCTCCATCTCCTTATAAACAGTTTTTTCACACCAGTGTAGACGATCAACACTTTCCTTTCTATTCTGAACCATCAAATGGAACCACCCATTGTTTTAAGACTTGCAAAAGTTCAAGTGGTCTCTGGGGGAACTTTACCTAAGAAATGACTTTGCTTAAAATGCCAAGGACTCCCTAATCTCAGTTAAAGAATTCAAGTGAGAAGCAGTAGTGCCTTAAAGACTGCATTAAAAATTCCCCCTTTAAACATACGCTCATATTTAATACATGTTTATTTAGTGCCCTGAGATACTATTAATCATCATCACCTTGCGATTTAAAATAGAATTACTCATAGTTAAGTACTCCATTAGCATTCAGAAATTTCTAACCTTTGGATAGTGATCACCAACAATTCAGCTCATTTCCCACACCTATTTACTGAGCATCTATTCTGAACAAGGCCCCATCGGGATGAGATGCTGTGGGGAATATGAAATGTGACAGTCCCTGACCTCCCATCTTTGCTACAAATAGAACGAGGATCAGGAACATGCTAATCAGACATTTCTGTAAGCAAATAATGCACCAAGTACCATATCCACTATTTAAATGTGAAACTCAATTAGATGCTTGCTATGATGCAGCCAATTAAACCGTTGGCATAAAGCAGCCAAGAATACTGAGTCACTGGGCTATTTTCAACGCCTCGAAATCTGACCTCTCTTGAGAAAGAGTTGCACTGTGGTGCATGGAATCAGCATGGGACAGTGTCGTGATCACACTAGGAGAACCGACGATTCATGTAAAGAACAAAACACATGCTTGTTTTAAAAATTAAGAAAGAAGACTTAGCCCTTTGGGTTCTTAAGGTTCAAAAGCAAGACTCTGAAAAAATGAACATATAAAGATGGTTAAATTAAAAAGTATACGCATGCCTTATTATTTTATTCTGAAGAAATTAACTTTCAGTTTTTAACCTAATAAGTTGCAGTGTTGAGTGAGCTATAAAGATTACCAAGAGTTAAGAAAGATTGTTCAAAAAAATAAGGTGAATTCAACTTAAACATGGCACACATCAGGTTATATGTGTTATCTTTGATGATTTTCATCATTTGCATTATTAAACAGCCAGAAATTTTTTAAAGGGCCCAAACTGTTTTAAGAGAACCAAATGAGCTTAAAAACAATTGTTGTTTTCTACATAAAGATCAATTCTTTAGTCACCATCTGAACACTCTCTCATCAGACCACTAATTAGTAAAGCCTCACTTGGTTCTTTTTGGCGTGTTTAACTCTTTGGGGGGTAACGTTTTATTAATAACATATTTCCTCTAGAATGTATTTCCTTCTTTCACCTCCACAGGAGCCCCTCTGGGAAGCCGTGAGAATAAAACCGATTCTACATTTACGCACAGTGGGACAGATCAGCAAATAAATAGAGGCATCGATTTCCAAGAAGAAAACGGCTAAAAGCAGCGCATTTACAATTCTTCTAAGCCACACTCCACATCTCTCTGTGAGATGGAAGATAATTACTGAATGTCTTTATGTAGCACACTTCGTATTTTTAACTAAATCTTTAAGTAGACTGCTGAGAGATACCAATACTTCTACTGGTCCTGGTTTAGCGCTGTAATGAAACACTGAATTTTTGCTTTTGTAAAATAGTGGCGCAGGTCAGGATAACTCTTTTAAACATTACACTATTTATTTGGGGGTTATTTTTGGCAAACTTTTTCCTTTAAGGACATCTTAGTGGCAGGAAGATGGAGCTACTGTGTGCGCTTGAATGTGAACAGTGCCTCCCAAGGAGGGCAGCTCTGTGTTTAATGCAAGCCATAATTAGTTGGTCAGTTCACTGATGGGGACCAAGTTACAGTGAGAGAGAGATGCTGGCAGAGATGTCTTGCTGGGAACTACTTTAGAACTAATTACCTGGGAAGTCCAAACAGGAAAAACCTTTCTATTAAGGAAAATAAGGTTTGGGTTCTAAACGATCAAGACGGTTTAGCTCGTCTCTGCTGATTAAGTTAATTTAATAAGTGCTCAATCTTTTACCTGTAGGAAAACAGGCTAACCACTTTAATGAAGTTGGGGTGGATGTCAAAGCAACGCGTAAAGATGAAACTCCTCTCCGGGACCCTCCTGAACACCTGTTGAACTCCAGGGCTTCTAACTTTCCGTACTAAAGCCTCCCGGACACAACCTCGGGAGTGTTTAGACTTCGTGGAAGTGCGTGTGTATATTCAAGGTTTCCATCTTGCTTAATCAACAAAACTAGTTACTAATTATTTATGAATCACAGGGCTGAAACAAACTTTCTTACCTTGAGCAATTAAGGAGTGGCAAGCAGAGGAGCGGGACTGGTTTTGAATTTAGCCCGGTGGTGCCTATCCCTTCCCTGGTTACCGACCTGCCCAGCTCTTTAGAAAGGTCAAAGGTGCGTCCCTCCTCGGCTGGGAAAGAGGCACATTTTCCAAAAACCACACGCATACATCCAACCTGGGGAGCTCCGGGGCTGGGGTGGGGAGGGGGGGGCAGCGACGCGAGGAGCCAGGCTGCACGCTGTCTGCGCGCACGGAGGTTGGGGGCACCGACTCTGCACCCAATCCGGCCCAGAACCAGTTCCGACCCAGGCACTCCGAGAGACCGCGGGCCCAGGGCGCGCACGCCGCACTCTCCAGGGGTCCAGGACGCCCGACGTTTCGGAGGGTCGCGCGATGGGTCTCGAAGATAACCGCGGGCAATCCCCAAAGCTGTTGCCCTGGGGCACGATCCTTCTCCACCCTGTCGGACACCCCGAGGGCCCCCAAATTCCAAGGCTCGGGTGCCCAGTCCTCTGTCTTCTGCGTCGAGATGCGCCCGGAGCCCACCGGCCCAGCGGTTGCTACCTCCTGCAGGACGCAAAGCCCCCAGCGGCCTGACTGTGGAGGGGGAACCCACCTCTCCGCGCCCCCGCGTCCGGGGTCCCCGGCGCCGCGCAGCCTCGCGCCTGAGCGCCCCTCCGCCCCCGCGCGTCCTCCACGCTGGCGAGCAGGTGACCGAGTCCTGCGACCCCGCGCGCACGTACTGCCCACCCTGGGTCCCCCGCGCCCCTAGGCGCGGCCCCTTACCTCGGAGCGGGCCGGAGCGGCCCCGCGGGGCCGGGCGCGGACTGGGCCGGGGAGACGCGCCTCCCGCCGCCGCTGGGAGACGAGGCGGCGAGCGGGCGCGGCGAGCTCCTCCCGGGCGGCGGCGGGAGGCGCTGCTCTAGCTGCTGCCGCCGCCGCCGCCGCCGCCGCCGCCGCGGGTCTCCGGGCTCCGCGGCCGCCGCTCCTGGGCCGCAGCCGCGCAGGTCCCTCGGCTCCTGCGAGAGGCCGGCTGCTCGCGCGGCAAACTCTTCCGCACGCAGAGCCGGCGGGGAGAGCCGCCTCCGCCTCTGCCTCCTCCCCTGCCTCCTCCCTCCACCCTCCACCCTCCTCCCTCTTCACCTCCCCCTCCTACCCCTCCTCCTCCTCCTTCTTCCCTCGCCTGCCTCCGCCTGCGGGGTCTCTCCTGGCCCCGACCCAGCCTGGGACAAGCACCCCGCGCGCGCCGCAGGGAGACGGACCTCCGCACCCCTAGACCCCCGTCTTCCCTGGGCGGCGCAGTCACCCGCGAGTCCCCAGGCCGCCGCCGCCTCTGCTGGGCTGCCAGGGACGCGCAGCGGGGTCGGGCCTGGGGCGCAGGGTCGGGGTTGGGCGCTGGGGCTGGGGGAGGGCGGGTTGTGCTTCCAGGTGAGCCGGCCCAGTGTAGAGTCAAGTGGACTAGAGGCTGCCAGCCGAGGTCCCATTAAAGTTGTCACTCGGGAGGAACAAGGAATCTTCCGCCCCGGGCCGCCACCCTGCTGTCCCGCACAGGGGGTGAGGGGGGACGAGCACGCGACTGTCACCCCCTCCACACCGTCCTCCAGAGGCAGGGTTGCGCGCGGGTCTCGACCCAGGGCACAAAGCGCGTCTCTGCGGGGACCACTGCGATTTCTCAATGAGCGGCGGGGGTGCGGCCAGGGGGCAGGTGGGAGGCGGGGGTCGGGGAAGATGCGGGCGAGCGGTGGTCGGCGGAGGACAGCAGCGACTGCTGGGGAGGAATAACCAGTGCCTGTCCTAAGGCGAACGTAGCTGGTACGAAAAATGGGTCAAGGATGCAAAGGAACCGGCTAATTGCCCCCCTCCCCGGCAGGGGCACGTGGGGTGTGGGGCTGCGGCCAGGAGCGGGCACTTGGAGCTCCACTCTGCCTCTCCCTCCCCTCCTCCGCTGCCCTCCTCTCCTTTTGCACCAGTGCAGGAAATGTTCCACTGACCTACATATTTTTCCAAACATACGTGACCTTTTTTTTTTTTCCTCTGTGGGAGGAGACAGGCGAGAATCCAAGAAAAAGAAGCTGGAGAGAGAGGCGCGCGCGAGAAACAGGGAGGATTTTACCAAGGTTCCCGCAAACGCCAAGCGGAGGGAGGCAGAGGTACAGGAATAGTCCCCGGGTGCCGGGGCTGCTGTCTGATGCCCTTCGGGGCTCCAAGACAGAGCCGGGTGAAAACTGGAGACCGTGTGCCCCGCCGAGGTCCGGAAACGTGGCCGGTTTCCCCTTCACCCGGGTGGCGGCGTTCACAGCGGGGAGGCGCCTGGGTGGAAGCCCCGGAGAGGGGAAAGGTCCCCCTGCCCGCTCCCGCGAGGTCTCCGCTTCCCTGGCCTTAGGTGCCTGGCCTGGCGCAGCGCTCCGAGCGTGGCAGCCTTTTCCGTACGTCTCTCCGTCCCTCTTACATTCCGGCAAGTGGCACTGGAAGGAAAGCGCCCCCGCTGGCCCTTTTCTGTCATACTCGATTTTGTGGCCAGAAGGGGTCTCCTAGGGCCTTTGCCCCGAGCGCGCCAGGCCCCCGCGGTGGACTGGGGGTCGCCCCTGACGCGGTTCCTCTGGCTGTCTCGTCCTCTCCCTCGAGTTTGAGACGTGCCCTCTCCCGCGCAGATCCGACCAGCAGCGCCTTATTTGGGCATGCAACCCCACACCGTCAATTAGATCAAAACGCTCACACAGAACTCCTTTTTCCCCCCCTGTAAAGTAGGTCATTCTCTTTATTTCCCACTTGTATTATTTGTGTCTAATTCTCCTCCTGAAAAATAATCAGCTGCAAGGAGCTTTGAGCATCCTAAGAGCAGCTGTTATTCTCGGGCTTGCTTCTGACTTGGAGGGCTTTTCAAGAAAGAGGAGGAGGCATTTGGCCCGTCATGATTTTGAAGTCCCTCCCTTTCCAAAAGAAGAAACTTTTGTTTAATGTATTTTATTTTGCTTTGTTTTTCTACCCCGTCCTTTTCCTCCAGGCAAGTAGGTTTCACCCCACCTTTAGAGCGTGGCCATGACTAATATTACTAAAGGATGAAATTGTGTACTTCTAACCGGTTTTAAAGCAGAATTTAAAGTCGCCTCCCTTCCTTTTTTGCTTTGGAAGAGATTCCAACTCCCTTTTCCTACTCCCTTTTGGGAACTTGTTGAACAATCGTTAAATTATCTTTTAGGAAACCTGGAATGTCCTGTAGTAATAACTCATCAAATAATTCTGCAGTGCAAAAAGTATTTTTGCTGTGGTCTCTTTTTCTCTGTTGTCCGGTAGATGCCCCTATTAAATGTGGTTTCTGCCTTTTTAGTCTTGGAGATGAAGTGTATGTGGTTGTTGTATTTATTCCAAACTCCATCCCGTGTCCTAACGTTAATCCCACCCAGATGGGAAGGATACCTCTAAGATAGGCCACATATCCTATCTGAGCATAAGGCAGAGTGGATTCTGCATCACAGAAACCAGTTAGACTAGGCCCTTTCCCCCACATACAGAAGAGAGCCACAGAGGAGAGTTGACCCCATGTTCATTCTATGCATTTGGCAGTTCAGTTCCTTTTGCTGACATCTGTTGAAGGCTTACCATGAGTCAGGCTGGGCTTAGCCTGTGAGGGATCAAGGGAACATTAAGGCAGTTTCTATACACAAAGGGTTTACAATGTTGAGGCAGGCATAAACACGAGCCAAATAGGGCTAGGGCCAGAAAAGCCCTCCAAGCCAAAAGTAGATGTCCCATGGGTGCCGAGGAAGGATTCAAGCTTCTTGGAAGAGGTGACATTGGTACTTGGATATTTCGTTAAACAAATAACAAAGCCAAGCTACAATAGATTATCATCCATGCATTGTTCAAAATGTGCAGCATGGAGCAAAAGAGCCATTTCAAAACTGCATTGCCAGTTTTGGGACATTCTCACTGGGTTCCAGTCATTGGTCCTTTAAAAGAACATGGCTTTACTGATTGAATGTTGCCTTGATGTATTCAGGAACTCCAGATATTTTTCAAAGAATCCAAATGTATGGAACGGAGGATAAAAAATTTTTTGCGGTCAATTATATCAGTCTTTAGAGGTATTGGTGAAATAATTCAAAGTTCTCACAGTCAAATTGGATATTCTTTTCCATCATAGAAGTTGAATCTGTGGCATATCCTAATTTTAAATATGCATACATTAAATTTTCAAAATACGTATTGGGTGACTATGGGTGTTCATTTGTGGTATTACATAAGGGCAAGAATGTGTGGGCTGCTATACGAATTACGGCACTAGCCCAGGGCTTGGGACTCTTGTTGGATGTATACATTCAATGACTTCAGCATAAGCTTTGGAACAGACAATAAGAACAGGGTTCCATGCCAGATGTTAGCACAGTTTTTCTAGTTAATCACAAGGTGGGAAGGCCCTCTTTCTTCATATGAATGTCAAGCCCATTTGTGGATTCTTACCTCTGATTATCAGTTTTCACTTTAAAACTCAAAAGAAAAAACACAATACCACACATCATTGGATAGAAGAACATTATGCTAGAGAAGAAAATTGTAGCAACCAAGGCAAAGGGAAGTCGGGTCAGTATAAACGTGAAGAAGAGGCTTTAGAACCCAATAATTGGAGACTGACTCAGAGGCCAGGGCTTATGAAGCGTACCTTTGAGAGCAAGACTGAGGAACGCCTATCCTGTGTTTCAAATATCAAGATTAGGCCTGATACAGTGGCTCGTATCTAATCCCCAGCACTTTGGGAGGCTGAGGTAGGCAAATTGCTTGAGCTCAGGAGTTTGAGACCAGCCTGGGCAACATGGTGAAACTCCATCTCTCAAAAAAAATAATTAATTAATTAATTTAAAAAAAAGACACAATATCAAGGTTAGCACCTCGATGTGCTGGTTCTGTATAAGCTTCATAGAATAGAAGAGTGCAGGAGGCAGCAGGCTGTCACCCTCCCGCCTGGGCCAGAGGATGCTACCAGGAGACAATCAAGGCCTTGTGCAGCCTGCCTGGTAGGGTTAAGACTTGACTTGGCTTTTGTGCCTGTTAGGTCATGTGGCTGGCAAACGAAAGAATGAAGTAAGATTTCCTTACAAAGACCGTGTGGAGGAGCCAGGGAGGAAAACCAGGCTGGAGGAGTCTGGAGGTGACAAAGCCCTAAAGCCTTAGCACAAACATATACACAAATCCGAAAAAGAGGTGAGATTATTGCCAATACAGGCACTTGAGAATAATATTTCCTTATGCTTAAGCCCCGCTGAGGAAGTTCTTTCATGTACATTTTCTCTAACAATAAAGTGTGATTTTAGATCCTGTCCACTTCTAAGAGGATTTTCATAAATAGACATTATTGTTTTGAGCAGCTTTTGACTCTAAATAACTGAGAGGAAATACAGAAAGGTCCCATACACCACCCCCCCATGCACAGCCTCCCCCACTATCAGCATCCCTTCCCTTGGTGCTAAGTTTGTTATATACATTGACACATCATAATCACCTAGAGTCCATAGTTGACATGAGGGTTCATTCTTGGTGTGTTTGGTCAAATGTGTAATGACACAACTCCACCATTATAGTATAATAGTATAATACAGAATAGTTCCACTGCCCTAAAAATCCTCTGTTCTGTGCCTATTCACCCCTTCCTCCCCACAACTACTGGCAGCCACTGATCTTTTTATTGTCTCCATAGTTTTACCTTCTCTGGAATGTCATAGAGTTGGAATCATATGGTGCGTAGCCTTTTCAAATTGGCTCCTTTCAGTTAGTAGTATGCATTTAAGGTTCCTTCATGTCTTTTGTGGCTTGATAGCACTTTTTTAAAAAAGCATTGAATACTATTCCATCATCTGGATAACAGAATTTTTAAATGATATTTTATTTAATAATGTTTCCAGGAATAAAAGGCGACATTTATCTAATACTTATATGCCAGGTATTTACATTACCTCATTTCATCTTCATAAGGTCCTGTACAAAAAAGTGTTTAATTAATTCCAGTTGGCAGATAAGGAATCTGACTTAGGGGCTCAAGGTGCCCTCAGTCCCTTGGCAAATGCAAGACAGAGCAGGACTTGAACCTGACCCTGATGACTGCCAAGCCCGGGCTTTCTGCCACCCAGCCGGGCACATCGCCACATCCAATGCCAACCCAAAGATATTCGTGGCATCATTCACTCCCCATGAGATCTTGCTGGGTAACAAACTGATACCAAAGCAGTGTTACACACTTCTTGTCTCTGTTTTCGCTCATCCTCCCCTCAGTGCATCAGTTATTAATATCTTTACTCCATTCTTAAAGCAGCTGTCTTCCAAGTGCTTGAAATAGAATTCCAGGATAAAGGATTGGATTGGCAAAAGAGCAATACTAGGTCCTGATCATTCATATAAGGAAATGAAGTCAGTGGGTCGATACATGGGTTATTGGCATACTGGCATCTCACCAAGGGCACTGTTTGGACTTTGGCAACAGACTGGATGGGAGTGTTCTTTTGTAAACATATGCAATCTTCAAACCAGCTCTGGGCTTCAGGTTGGGAAAGGATGCAAGTTCCTCTCATTAAATGGAAAGTTTGGGTGCAGGTCAGGCATGCTCGTCTTGGCCCAAGAATATGGGACCAGTGCAGGTCAGCCCAAGGCAGGGGCTTTGCTCAGCTGTTACCTCCAGTCATCCTGCTGGTTAAGGTAGTGGCCGGGATGGAGCCTTTCTCACTGGAACAGGAACATTTTTCAATGGTCAGCTCAAATTCTGAGTGCTCCAGGGAAGCATTTAAATGACCCCATCCTAGCCAAACAGCCATCATGAGGGAACCTATGGAATGCAGAAGGGACACTGATTTCAGAGCATGTGGAAAATAGAATGAAGAAAAGTCTTTTGTGTACCAGGGTGCTGGGAGTTGTGGGGGGAGGAAGGTGCGAGGGCAGCAAATGTGGGGGAACTGTAAATGTACCAGAAGAATGGGAGGTGTTGTTTAGCTCCTGCAATTAGCTGAGAGGATTTCAGAAGTCACTGTGGAGTTGGAGCTAAAGTGCATTGAATGTAGAAACATCCATTTCAGCTCTTTCAGGTGTTTGCCTCTGGCCCTCCTTTGTGGAGGCTCAAACAAATTTGAGATTTGCACTTTTCTAACAAGTGCAAGGAACGCCCTTTAAGAACAGGGCCGAGAAACAGCTGTATGGAGGCTCAAGCAGCCATTGTCTTTAGTTGCTCTCAGCACCTGCCCATTTAACTCAACTATGAAGAGGTAATTTAATGTGTTTGCACACGTCTGTTTGTAAGAGCACATACACGCCAAATGGGCACTTCCAGTCAATTTCATAGTGTGGTTTCCATCTCTGTCTCATTTAAAAATTCTCTGACTTCCGTGCAATGCTGTTTATTCAGTTTCTACATTAACAAATGCATAATCTGCCATATACTTTGCCCAGGAAGAACATTTAGTGATATGAAATTCATTACACATAGTTCACTTGAAGTGAAAGCTAATTATAGAACAATGTTCTCCAAGGAGCTATTTATAGCCCCTCCCAAGTAGACAGCAGACAACGCATTTCCTGTATGGGTAAGCATTGTTTTATTAGTATGTTTTGTTGCAAGATTTTGGTGAGAAAAAAGCTTTTCTCAGTGGCCCCAGCTGAGCACTTGTGTGGACAGTGAACACGATTCCATGATAAAGACAACCTCATTTGATGTTGTTAATGCACGTGTGCTATTATATGTTGCTTCCGATTTCTTCCTTTCCAGTCAAATAAAGGCTTTAAAGGACACTTTTATCATGGCAACTAGGCTTGATTTTTTTTTTACATTCCAGAAATTGGTAATTAAAGTCACCTTTCCTTTCTATTAGTGAGTTCCAGATGGTTCAGGGTGCCTATATCCGGGATCAGTTGTTAGAGCTTTTATTTAAAGACTTTTCACTTGAGAATTTAAAATGCCAATAAGTGGCATTTTGTTTTTCTGACCCTTCATAATTCAGAGTAGTTGTTTTCAAAGTATGTTCTTTGGAAGAACAGCATCAGTATCACCTGTGAACTTGTTAGAAATGCAAATTTAGAGCACAACCCTAGATCTGTGGAACCTGAAACCCTGGGGAGCCAGCCCAGCAATCTCTGTCAAACAACCTTTCTGGAGATTCCAATGCATATGAAGTTCATTCGAGGTCCACTGGTTTATACAGTTGGTGATGAGGCTAGTAGGGGGTTATTCAGCTCTCCTCTGGTTTGCACTAATTGTATTGATCTTCCTGTGTGAGGCCCTGGGCTAAGAGTATTAACTTATTTAATCTTCACACCTACCCCCTGAGGGCAATTTTCTTATTATCCCATTGGACAGATGATGGAATGGAGGCCTAGAGATGTGAAGTTACTTGCATAAGGCAACATGGCTGGCAGGGAGCAGAGCAAGGTTGGATATGTGGGCCTCTCTGCCACCCACACCTGTGCTTTGAGCAGCCTACAGTTATGCTATCTTGAGGGGATACTTAGTCAAGTGATTGATAAGAATTTTAAATAAACCTTCCTCAATTCTTCTCCCCATTTCTCAATTCCTTGGTCCCTTCCCTTTCTCTCAGTGTCTCCTGGTCATTTCTTCTCTCTCTTGCTCTCGCTGTCTCTCCCTCCCTCCCTGCTCCATGGACATGAGTACTTTAACATATGATCATCCTATCATTGATCTCTTTCTCATTAGCTCCTCATCAGAGTCCAGTTTGGTCAAGTCTAAAACATAGTGTTGAGCCACAACCTTCTGACTTCAGGGTGTGTGATGAACCAGTTGGCTTGTTCAGATAAGGGGCTGTCAGATAAGGGGAAGCTGGCAGGGTGGGACACTGAGTTACAGGCATCCTGTAAGTCCCTGTAATGTAACTCCCCCTGTAATGTACAGGGGATTTATGAGCTGCAGTGAGCTGTGCCTGCCACAGTGCAAAGCACGTTCTGTAGGAATTGTTTGAACTCACTGGAGCTGGTAGTCTAAGGGAAATGACACTAACTTGGGTCACCAATTCAAGAAGTAGATGTCTGTACTCTAAATTAACATAAAAATAAAAGATTGGCATAGGACATGGATGACAAGTCTAAAACATTAAGGTAATAGAATGAGAGCACAGAAATACACCCTTACTTTTATGGTCAATTGATTTTGACAAAAGTACCAAGACAATTCAATGGGGAAAGAGTAATCTTGTCTTGTCTTTTTTTCTTTTCTTTTTCTTTTCTCTTTTTTTTTTTTTTTTTGAGACAGAGTCATGCCATGTTGTCCAGGCTGGAGTGCAATGGCGTGATCTCAGCTTGCTGCAACCTCCACTTCCTAGGTTCAAGCAGTTCTCCTGCCTCAGCCTCCCTAATAGCTGGAATTACAGGCACACACCACTATGCCCAGCTAATTTTTGTATTTTTAGTAGAGATGGGGTTTCACCTTGTTGGTCAGGCTGGTTTTGAACTCCCGACCTCAGGTGATCCGCCTGCCTCGGCCTCCCAGAGTACTGGGATTACAGGTGTGAGCCTCCACGCCCAGCCAAGAGTAGTCTTTCTAACAAACAAATAGTACTGGGACTGGATATCAAGACACAAATGAAGTTGGATCTCTACCTTGCATCATGTTCAAAAATTAACTCAAATGGATCAACTGCATAAATATAAGAGTTAAAATGATAACATCGTCAGGAAGAAATGTAGGTGGTAAAGCATCATGACCTTGAATTTGGCAAAGGATTCTAAAATTGGCAAAGGACTCTTGTATAACACCAAAAGCACAAGCAACCAAAGAAAAAGATACATTAGACTTCATCAGAAGTGACAACTTGTGATGATACTATCTAGAAAGAGAAAAGACAACCCATAAAGTGGGAGAAAATATTTGCAAAGCATGTATCTGATAAGGGACTTGTATCTGCAATTATAAAACTCTTATAACTCAGTAACGAAAGACAAATAATCTAATTTTAAAATAGGCAAAAGATCTGAATAGACTTATCTATAGTGTATAGGAAGTATACACTTGGCCAAAAAGCACATAGAAAGATGCCCAACATTATGAGTCATTAAGGAAATGTGAATTAAAACCAAAGTGAGATACCACTTCACATTCATTAGGTTAATAAATTTTAAAAAATTGAAAATGGCAAGTGTTGAGAAGGATGTGGAGAAATTGAAACCCTTATACACTGCTGGTAGGAGCATAAAATGGTGCAGTCACTTGGAAAACCGTAGGACAGCCGTTCAAAAAGTTAAAAATAGAGTTACCATGTGATTAGGCAATTCCAGTCCTAGATATGTACCCAAAAGAAATGAAAACAAATGTCCACAGGAAAACTTGTACAAGTGTTCATAACAGCATTATTTGTAATAGCCAAAGACTGGAAGCAGCCCAAATGTCTGTCAGTTGATGAACAGATAAACGAAATGTGGTATATCTATACATTAGAATATTATTTGGCCATAAAAAGGAATGAAGTACAGATACGTGCCACCACACGAAAGGATCTTTAAAACATTAAGTGTAGCCGGGCGTGGTGGCTCACGCTTGTAATCCCAGCACTTTGGGAGGCCGAGGTGGGTGGATCACGAGGTCAGGAGATCGAGACCACGGTGAAACCCCGTCTCTACTAAAAAATACAAAAAAATTAGCCGGGCGTGGTGGCGGGCGCCTGTAGTCCCAGCTACTCCGAGAGGCTGAGGCAGGAGAATGGCGTGAACCCGGTAGGCGGAGCTTGCAGTGAGCCAAGATTGCGCCACTGCACTCCAGCCTGGGCGACAGAGCAAGACTCCGTCTCAAAAAAAAAAAAAAAAAAACATTAAGTGAAAGAAGGCAGTCACAAAAGAAGACAAATTCAATAACTGAGGATTCCTTTTATATGAAAGTCTAGGCAAATCTATAAAACAGAAAGTAGATTTTCGTTGCCTATTTCTGGGGACATGGGGACTTGGAATGTAATGGATAAAGGGTATGGGGCTTTAGGGGGTAATGAAAATGTCCCAGAATTGATTGCGGTGAAGGTTGCATGACTGTGAACACGCTGAAAACCATTGGGTTGTACACTTTACACAGGTTAATTATATGGTATGTGAGTTATGTCTGAATAAAGTTATTAACAGAAAAATGAAAAATATAACCAACTCTTCCTTCTTGAAGCCTTGTTCTTCCTTCCAACGTCATGCTTCCTTCACGCCCAGGCCTGACCTATCCTTCTCCTCCTCCTCATGCCGCTCCCCTTCTTCTTCTTTTGCTTCTTCCTGCTGCCCCATAAATGAGCACGTCTCCAAGGTTCTATCTTTAGTCTCTTGCTCTTCTCTTTCTCTCTGGGGAGAGCCCAGCCCTGTGGTTCTTTTCCAAAGTCTCTCTCATCTGTACCTCTGATCCTGACAGCTTCTCTCAGCTCTACTCCCACACTCCCAACTGCCTGCTGATATTTCCATTTGGACGTCTCCAACTTAGCTTGTCTAACACTACATCGATTCCTTTTTCCCTCTTCTCCCTACCCCAGCTCTTTCTCCCAACCTCGCTAGTCCTATTCATGAGGTTACTTTTCTCCCAGTTACCTGAGCTTGAAGCTGAACTCTGCCTTTAAACTCTGTCTCCCTCGTCTTCTCCCATTGTTCAGTCGCTCAATCCCAGTAGATTCTTGCTTCCATCTCTTGCTTTCACTCAGCTCTTCCTTCCCATTCCCACTGTCTCTGTCTTCTGCAGTTTAGCCCTAATAAGGAATATTCACTAACCTTCTTACTGGCCATAGTAGCTACAGAATATGAATTGGAGAAGAAAAAGGATGTAAATTTGCAGCTGAAGTGAGGGCTTCAAAATTCCTGCTGTGACCTCCATGCTGGAGGTTTTGCAAGAGAGTTGCACAAAAGAAGATAAAACCCAAGGGCCTGGAGAGAAGCCTGTTCAAGAAGCAGGTTGTCTTGGGAAAATGGAAAGATACCCAAGGGAGTGGGTTCAGAGAGCCCCATTAACAGGCCTGATACTGAGCCAGTGTACACTGGCACCGCCATACTGGTGGTTAACATCCTAGAATATTTTGTACTGGTTGCTAAACAGCCACCATCCTGAGCCCCCAATGGTCTCCCGCCTTCCTGCTGATCCTGTAGGACTCCCTGAAACTCCGCACCACATGGCAGTCAGAGGCCCAGGGCCCTGTGGATGGCTGTGCTGTGGTACAGCTCCGACCCTGGAACCCCTGGCTTCTCCAGTGGCTGTCAAATCAAATCCACACTCCTTGGCATTCTTGGGGGTCCATCTTTTTTTTTTTTTTTGGAGACAGAGTCGCACTCTGTCGTCCAGGCTGGAGTGCAGTGGTGCGATCTTGGCTCACTGCAACCTCCACCTCCCAGGTTCAGGTGATTCTCCTGCCTCAGCCTCCCTAGTAGCTGGGGCTACAGGCATGCACCACTATGCCTGGCTAATATTTCTTTGTATTTTGAGTAGAGATGGGGTTTCACCATGTTGGCAAGGCTGCTCTCGAGCTCCTGACCTCAAGTGATCGGCCTGCCTCAGCCTCCCAAAGTGCTGGGATTACAGGCATAAGCCACCACGCCCGGCCCTTGGGGTCCATCCTAATCCAGCCATAACCCAGCTTTCTGGTCTGTCTTCCACTCCTCCCTACAGCGAGGTCCCTGGACAGTATGGGCTTTTGCTCTCCCAGCACCACATCTTTGCATTTGCCTTTCTTCCCTTCTCAGTCTGCTGAAACTCCTTCTGTCCCTTGAGGTCTTGATCATGTGCTACCACTTTCAAGAAGTTGTCTCTGAGTACTGTCAGAAGTAGCCTTTCTTCCTCATGGCACACATATGTACACATATATACATATGTACATATTCTTGCATGTATTTTTATGTCCATGTTTATGGTCGAGTGCATAAAAATGGTTCTATCAGTTAAGATTGTTTTTCACATAGAAAAAGAACTCTGCTTCCAGGGTGTGGGCTTCAGATGCCCTCTCTACCTACCATACTTATGAATCTGGTCAGTTCATCCAGCCTTATGGCTGGAAGTTCTGTCCAATCCATGGGCCATTGGCTCCCAGATGAGTAGCTCCAGCCTTAAATACCCCATTGCCTACTTGGCAAAGTAAACTTCCTAAGTCCTAACTTAGGCAGTGGGAGAATGGCGTCCAACATATGCAGAATTCACAGCTTTTCCCTGCTACACTTCATACTTAAATGTCTCTCTTAAATTAAACCTCATGCGCTTTGAGTTGTAAGCTCTAGTGTGTCTGTGAGCAAAATATTTTAACAGCTTCCATTTTTAATTTTTATTTTATTTATTCATTTTTAAAATTTTTATAGATTTATGGAGTACAAGTACAGATTCCTTGCAAGTGTGTATTGCATAGTGGTGAAATCTGTTTTTGGTAAAAAAAAGTAGTGACAGTTCTAGCTTTCCTGAACTGGTGAGCAGAAAGGACATTTCACATACAAAGTCAATGTCCAGTTGAAATAAGAGAGAATAAAATTGCAGTGCCCTATCAGGGACTTGCAAGTGGACGAGAGCTTGCATTTTATATCCTAGATCCCAGCCGAGGGCTTCAGAGTTGGTCCTGTTCCAATGACATCTCCTGGCATTCTCAGGGTCAGAGAGTGTTCCTGGCTGCCCTTCCTCCCCTCTGTGGCACAGCCTCATGGCCTTAAGTCCTGCACACAGGGATGTTTGGTTGCATGATGGAGACGTGGAGGCAGTTTTAGGAAGATTTGAGTTCTTGGTATGTGCCGGGTGCTGTACATGTTGACAGTTAATACTCACAACCACCTGCTCAGGCCAGTGCTTCCCTCTTTAGCTGATGAGGAAACTGCGGCTCATAGAGATTCAGTGATGTTCCAGATGCCATCCCCCATGTACGCAGCAGGCCTGGAACGGATGAAGAGTTGTGCATGGTGATTATGCACGCAGCCTCCTGTTGAGGTCCTGTCCCTGATTCCCTTGAAGAAGCTTCCCACTGCCTGGCTCCCCATTGACCACCTTCCTCTCTGCCTCCTGAGCCTCTGGGAGTGCAGGGTCTGGACGCATCCAGCCACCTGACCACCTTCTCCCCTCCTGACAGCATCTATCCCCTCATTGTTCTCCAGGGAGGTCTCTTTCCCTCATTAGTCTTCAGGGAACTGTGGTCCAGCCATGCCTCCTTCATGTTCAGTTCCACACCGGTCAGCACTGGAATCACCTGGGGCCGTCCGGGATGTCCAGGTTTAGATACACTCATGCCAAGATTCTAGTAGAGGCAGATTGCAAATGGTTAGAATTCCTGTTGAGTTCAAATGAATGAATTGAGAAGTCCCAGAAGCAGCACTTAAATCCTGCCTTAATGTCCCGTTGGTGTGCAGCAAGTCTGTGCAGATGTCCACGGTGGCACTGCTTTTTTTTTTTTTAATGTCACCTTATGCCTCCTCCTGACCCTTGTCATCCAGGCTTGCCTGTCCTGTGTCCTGAGCCTTTAAGGCAGTCTTTGTTTCCTACCAGAGGAGAATGTGTTGTAGAAAGTTATCCATGGTAAAGGAATCCTGTTCACATGTTGGTGAACTTGTGTATGACCTCTGTTAAGTAACATAATGGGTTAACCAGGGCTCTAGCATTCAGCTGTGCAGGTTGTGCACTGCACAACTCAGGGGATTAGTCACATAGACTCCTGATCCATTCAAAATATCCTAGAACTCAGGAAGCCCTTAGGGTGATGATGTGAAGGGTGGGAGGTTGGTACCTTTGCATGGGGACTCTGGAAGGGATGATATATTTTGCAGGAGGAGACAGCATAACCTGTTGCAGGATCAAGAGCTTTAGAAATAGGCCCACCTGGTCTTGGGTTTCATTGTCACCATATCACCACTGAGTGCCTGGATCACCCAGGCAGTTTACTCGACTTCTCTGAGTCTGTAAAAGGGAGGATGGGGAAGAGTTTTCAAGTTTGGGGTGGGGGTGGTGAGGGCTAAATGAGATGATATGAGTGAGGCACCCTGCAAAGAGGACACTGACACATGCAACTCTCTTTTTAAAGATGGGACTCTGGCAGCACTCCCTATCCCATCATGTGGGCAAACTCTTCCTTCACTCTCGGTGCTGGGGCGGCCCCTTATGGCTCTGGTCGGCAGGCCTCTGCTTCCTGCATTATTTCAGTCCTTCCTCTACTGGGAAAGGGAAAAAATTATTTCAGTCCCTTCTCCGCTGGGAAAGGGACCCATCTGAAGGATTCCTCATCACCTGAATCCAGATACAGAGAGCTTTGGGCAGCTGCGCGTGTATGTACACACTGCCCCCCCAAACACACACACCCCTTTATTGTGATAAAATAGACATAATAAAAATTTACCATTTAAATCATTTTTTGTGTACAATTCAGTGGATTAAGTACATCACATTGTGCAACCATCACCCCATCCATCTCCAGAAGTCTTTTCATCTTGCAAAACTTGAATTTGTACTCATTAACACTAACTCCCTGTTTCCCCTCAGCACCTGGCAACCCCCATTCTACTTTCTGTCTCTATGAATCTGCCTACTCTAGGGGCCTCATGTAAGTGGAATCATACAGTGTTTGTTCTTTCGTGATTGACTGACTTCATTAGGATGTTGTCAAGATTCGTCTATGTTGTAGCATGTGTCAGAATTCCCTTCCTTTATACGGCTGAATACTATCTCATTGAATGTATAGACCACACTCTGTTTATCCACTCATCCACTGATAAATGTTTGCATTTCTTTCGTCTCTTGGCTGCTGTGAGTAGTGCTGCTACGAACATGAGTGTACAGAGAGATTGGTTCAAGTCCTTGCTTTCAAGTCTTTAGAGTATATACCCAGAAGAGGAATGGCTTGATCACATAATTCTATTTTTAAATTTTTGAGGACCTGCCATACTGTTTTTCATAGTAGCTGCACCATTTCATATTCCCACAACAGTGTATGAAAGGTCCAGTTGTTCTACATCCTCTCCAACATTTGGTATTTTTCTGTTTTTCTTAAATAGTAGCCATCCTAATGGGTATTATACATATATTTTAGAAATTAATAATGCACACCTTCTTGTAGTTTTCTTGATTTCTCCATGGCTACCTCCTTAGATTGCTGAGGGCAGAGAGATGGAAATTCCTCCATCTTCTCAGAAGTGATGGGACAGAGGAGTCCCCAGAAGTGTGCACACCTGACTCAGTCTGTCCTGAAGACGGGGACAGTGGTGTGAGAGGAATCACAAACTAGGTTCAGTTGTTCCTCCTGAGTGAGGTTTCAGGAAGAGCTCTGAGAAGGGGATAGCTCCAGAAGACAATGATTTTTGTCTTGCACATGTGTCTTTAGTATCCCCATGAGGGCAATAAATGTTTGTAAATTTTTTTATTTGGGCACAATTTTGGCACTCCACTAACTCCAAGTAATAGAATTGCTCTTTCATTCAGAGCAATCATTGGAAATCTAGTGCTGGTCTTTTCTTCTTTTCTCTCTCCTCTCCCCTCCCCTTCCCACCTTCCTTTTATTTTTTTCATAAAATGGATGCTGAATTATCACCAGAAAGAAATAAAGGGGCCAAGAGCAGCCTGTCCCCAGTTTGAAGAATCCTCATGCACTGCCATTAAGGAATTGCCATCCCAAACACCAGAGGTTTGTGCGGGCCATGCGGCCTGAGGAAGTTGCCTTCTCAAATGAGTGTGGCCCAGGCTCTGCCCTGGGCTCCAAGTACAGCGTCCCCTGAGATGATGCCTGGAACCGGCTCTTGTGGCAGGACTTGGCCATCTGACAGCAATCACCTGCAATCCGTCCCGAGCTACCTGCTGAAGAACTCTGCCACTTGGAACCCCAGTGTGGCCTTTCCTGCCTCTGTTCCTGGTACCATCTGGCTCTGTGTTCCCACCCAAATCTCATCTTGAATTGTAATTCCCACGTGTTGGGGGAGGGTCCTGGTGGGAGGTGATTGGATCATGGGGGTAGTTCCCCCATGCTGTTCTCGTGATAGTGAGTGAGTTCGCGTGAGATCTGATGGTTATATAAGGGGCTCTTGCCCCTTCACTTGGCACTTCTCTCTCCTGCTGCCTTGTGAAGAAGGACGTATTTGCTTCCCTTTCTGCCATGATTGTAAGTTTCCTGAGGCCTCCCCATCCATGTGGAACTGTGAGTCAATGAAACTTCTTTCCTTTATAAATACCCACTCTTGGGTATTTCTTTATAGCAGTATGAAAACAGACTAACACAGTTCCCCAGACTTTCCAAGTAGCCACTCTCTCCCAGCTGCACTGGTAGCCCTCTGGAGAAAGAACAGGAGAATTCTGCACACTTCCATTTGCCTAGAAATGACATGAAGTATAATGCAGGAACCAAGAGGATGAGAGAAGACTGTTCACTCAGTAACCCCTGGCTTTCCTGGCCTGAAACACCCTGAAAGCCCTGGAACCCCACCCTTCCCTCTGCTGTCCATAGATGGAGGATTTGGGATGTGCACCTTCACTGCATGCCCACTCCAATGAGCAACTCTCTTCTGGTCGCTGTGCCATTCAGCAATTATTAAGGATCACACCTTGACTTTTCACCCATGATAGTTAAAAAGATAGATCAAAGCAATCGGGAATGTGCGATAGCCATAGAGAGAAGATAACAGCAGGCAATTTTTTAAAATGAATTTTGATTTAAATCCTGACATACACCCCCACAACTGCCTGCACTTCCCACTTCCTAACAGTTGGATCCAGGAGAAGGTTATAAGGACTGTTGGGAAATAATAGTTCTCCAGCCCCTTCATGTGCAGGGCCTGAGATACCCAGTAGGGCTTCTGTAATAAAGAAGTGGTGTTTCCATCTGAGTGCCGGAACCAATGGGAACAAGCCCGTGTGTGGGTGTGGGAGTCATAGCTGGGCTCTTGGGCCGAATTTACATCCTTTGTCTGCAATTAGCCAGTCGCTCCTTCTGAGAACACGAATAGTTCACTCTGTCATAAATGGGGATGCTGTTCTCACCCCAATGGGAGGGAAGATGCCCAGAAACATGTTTAATGGGTTTTATTTGATACTTAGAAACATTGCAGTGATTTTCGGTTTCCAAAAAGGACATGTTGATAACTTTTCCATATGGTAGTTTTCTGCTATGACTGCTAGTGGCTTGGCAATTTTTAATATTAAATTCCTAATGGTAAGCAGAATTCCATCCAGTTTTAAATCCAGAAGACCAGTTATATTTTTAGAGAAGTCATTAGTTTTGTTTTTATTCATATTGAAAAATTATCTCTCTGTCACTGCTGTGGTCCAAATGATGTGTCCCCTCTGCTTCCAAAATTCAGTTTGAAATCTTTACCCCCAAGGTTGTGGTATTAGGAGGTGGAGCCTTTGGAAGGTGATTCAGTCATGGGAGTGGAGTCTGCATGAAGGAAATTCATGCCCTTATAAAAGAGGCCTGAGAGAGACCCCTGGCCCCTTCCATCCTATAAGGACGCAGTGAGAAGGTGCTGTCTATGAGCCAGGAAGTGGGCCTCATCAGAAAACCCTACTGGCACCCTGATCCTGGACTTCTAGCCTCCAGAACTGTGAGAAATAAACATTTCTGTTTGGGTGTTTTTCTTCTAAGAGACAGGGTCTTGCTCTGTCACCCAGGCTGGAGTACAATAGCATGGTCATGGCTCACTGCAGCCTTGACCTCCTGGGCTCAAGTGATCCTTTCACCTCAGCAACTGCCATCCCCCCACCCCCTGTCCCCCCTCCTCAAGTAGCTGGGACTACAGGTGCACCACCACACCCGACTAATTGTTTTGTTTTTTGGTAGAAATGAGGTATTGCTGTGTTGCCCAAGCTGATCTCGAACTCCTAGGCTCAAGTGGTCTTCCCACGTCAGCCTCCCAAGCAGCTGGGAATACAGGTGTGTGCCACCAGGCCTGGCTAATTAATTTCTGTTGTTTATAAGCCATCAGTCCATGGTATTTTGTTATAGTATTCTGAACAGACGAAGACAGTCCCCAATCCCACAGTTATCCCATCTTTTCAGATGTGGCTCCAGGCTCACGAAAGCCCTGGGGGAGGGACTCAAAGGCACCCTCAGAGGCCTGTGGTTCTCGTGGTTCAGAGTCTCTGGCATTGCATTTCCCCGCGTTACCTTTTCCAATTCCAATAACATTCTGTGCGTCAGCGTTGCCAGGGCAGATGCAGCCAGGCCCAGGATAGAAACCCTTTTTTCCAGGCAGAGATGACTCTCATGCAAGCAGGCCGGCTTCCCTGCCCAGCAACAGGCTGTCTCACACAACTGAAAGATTCAAAATGCCTTTTCCTAAAAATATCCAAGAAGACTCTTACAAAAATTGTTTAGTATTGCTTGTTTTTCTCTCTTATGGGTGGTATTCGTAGTAGAAGAAATTACATTTATGCACTTAATAGAGTTAATGAAGATGATCTTTGAATGGTATTAGCTCTGGAAATAACTCAAATATGGGTGATGTCTGATATGAAAGCCGATCTTCAGCCCGAGATTTCTAGAACTTTTGAATTGATTTGCAACTCTCCCATTAGAATTGTGATTTTCATTTGTAAAAGGCAGGAAATTCATACATGTCAAGCCTGAATGACTACTTAATGTAAAAGATAAATGAAAACCAGCCTTTTCAGATGCAACTTCGGTATAACCCTTCACTTTTGTGACTTTTTTCTTTCTTACTTGCCTCTGTAAATTAAACCATTTTCAGCTCAAGGGCTGAGGCAGAGTGATGCTTTTAAAAATCTTGTTTATATATATTTATGCCGGACACTAGGCATGCCATAACATACCAACCTGCTGATGCCAGGTTATAACTTTAAGCAAATCACTTCACAAAAACATTCCTAGAATGGTTCTCTAGGGAAGGGCTTCCCTGGGACATTTTATCTCAAGGATCTGTAAAATGTAACTGACTATATTGGTCTGGGTTCTTAGTTGTAGGTAAAAGAACTGTCTCTGTTTAAGCAGAGATTTATGAGGGATGGAGCCAGCCTTCAGAATTGCTGGCAAGGATGAAAAAAGGCTCTACAATAAACTCACAGGAACAAGGTCCAAAATCACCCCACAGAGCTGGGTACCAAAGAGGCTGCTGTCACAGCAGCCCAGGACCATGCTGCCTAGGCCTGGACCGGTACTTGCAAGTTGATATGCCCTCTCTCCATGCAAATCATTTCAGAGTCCAAGTTGCCTGTGCTTGCATCTGATCTGTAGTTCCTATATCTCACCCTGATCCCTAGTTGCCAAGAAATCTGGAAAATGTAAACTTGAGCTTTCCAGCTCCTTCTGTGCAGGAAAGTGCATTAGAGTGGGAGAGGAATGGAGGTTGAAAAAGTCAACTCACAGTAGCTACCACATGTGAAACAGAAACAGAGTGGCACATGGTGGGGAGGGTGGCTGGGAGAGATGGGAAAGGAACAGACAACACAGGCTGGGCAAATGAAACCCATCTTTCAGCTGCATTGGATAAGGTTTAGCCTCCAGAGAATACAGTTTGAACCAGTTGGTGGAGAGGCTGGGATTGATCAGTGATCAGAGTATTCTGGAGAAGTTTAACCAGCACAGTGCCTAACTGGTCAGCTGATGCCACTTCAGGTCCACCTTACAAGCTACGCTGCAGGCAGGTCAGAAAATGTCGTTACCAGTTAGGTCTCCTGTCCGGGGAGGGCTCATGGCCTCTTCACTCCCTATCAGGCATCCAGAGGCCTCTGGAGTTCCCCATCCCTGCCTCACCCACTCCTCCCCTGTGTCCAGGTTTTCTCCTGGGTGGCCCTGGCTCTTGGAAGGTGGCAGGTGCTTCTCCTCCAAGCTGGGGCCCAGTCTGTGCCTCCTCATCATCTGAAGTGGAATGTGCAAGATCAGACGTTTATTTCCATGTGTAGCTTGAGAAAGCCATCTCGTGACAGTACAGCTATTCCTTTTATGTTTGCTTGTCTCTTTTTAGTTGGCTTTCATAAAAATCACCAGATTTTAAGGGAATTGTGGATATATTTGAAAGAGGCAGTAATAGCAATGGCAACGGCCTCATTGTATTTTTACTATGCTTTTGCATCTGCCTATACAAACATCTTGTGGGCTAGGTTCAACTATCTTCAATTTATAGATGAGGAAACTGACATTCAGAAAGGTTAAGTGACTTGTATAAAGTAACACAGCAGCTCCAGTCTGACCACTGTCTCATGACCCTCAAGTAGGAGGTTCTTTCCTCAAATACCTTGATGTAAAGATATGAACAATAGAAGCAAATGGGAGGTGTGGTATTGGTGAGGGATGTGTGTGTGAGTGTTTGTGTGTCTGTGTGAAAGGCTCATGCAGATTTTTATGAATTTTACCGAATGTACAGGATGTATATTAATCCAACCACAGTGCACGGCAGGTAGGATGTTGCATTTTCAATTGAGATCTTACAACACGGCAAGTTATCTGTCATTATTCCATTGCTGTACCTTAACAAAGCAAGGGTGGTGGCAGGAATCAGCATGTACACATGCTTTTTATGTGCCACATGGGGCCCATTGGCAAGATGCCTGCAGAGAGCTGATGCTCCAGAGAGCTAGAAAACACTGATCAGTGCATGATGAGGTCAGAGGCTATGAAGCATCTGTCTGGAAGAATGAATATTGCCTGACTTTGCCTACCAACCCTCACCCTCGACTGGCATTTCCATTTGTCATCTCATGTCACTGGTGAATTAAAAGATGAAGGGGACTGTGTGTCTTAACCAAAGTCCTTTAGCGAGGGAGTAGCCTGAGGGACCCGGTAGATAAGGTGACTGTCTCTGGACGAACACTGTGGGCACAGGGAGCATCTACCTGTGTTACTCCCTGGAGGGAAGGACCCTTCAGCCAGGGCAGAGGTTCCTTAGAAGGGCTAATCCCTGAGGAAAAGGGCTGAGAGTCAGAAGGGAGCCTGGCAGGCATGGCGAGAAGCTGTGGAGGGGGAGATGGGGAATCAGAGATGGTACCAAGCTCATTCATCCACGCAGCATCCTTCCCTACGGAGTGCACATGACACTGGGGACACTGAGCTGCCCTTTACCAAAGGACTCTTGCTTTTGAGAGGCTTCTACTAATTATGATATGGACTATGACAATGATCATCAATAACACCTAACACGTGGAAAGTCATATTAGTCAAGGCCTGCTCTCATCCGGGACAGCTTTATCGTATTCTACCACCTACAGAGCATATTCAACTGTGGGACCTCGTTTGGTCTGCACGACAGTGTCTGGAGGCAGAAAGATCAGGCTGCTGATTTTTTAGTGAGAATCTCTAAGGCTCAGAGAAGTGAGATTCAACCTCCCTGCTCTGCCCGCCAGCACTCTTTATTTCCATAACACCAGTGGTTTTGAGCCAGAGGTACATTATATTAATGCAAGGGGAAGGAAAGCAGTGAAAACAGGGTGGCGGAAATACAGGGTTCTCCACCCCCCAGCCCCATCATCCAAAGCCAAGAGCTCACTCTCACCCTCCTGCAACCAGACACAGCACACAGCACATCCTCCTGGCACAGCACACAGCACATCCTCCTGGCACAGCACACAGCACATCCTCCTGGCCCAGCTCTTGGGAGGCCTGTTGGCTCTCCCGAGTCTTCTGCCCAGCAGCAGGTGGCTTCCTGGGTTACATCCTCCCCACCTAATCGCGCAGAGTCTCCACTGGCTTTCTGCTACCGTAGTGCCTTGTGAGGAAGCCACCTCACCATGCCGTGGTGGGCGACAGACCACTTGCCCACAGGCTCCCAGTGCAGCTGGAAAGCAGGTCGGAAGGTCAGCCACCCGACAGCCCCACACTCTGTGCAAAACACTGTTTCCTGGCCCCTGAACATGGTCCTGATCCCCGCTCCATCCTCCTGTACACACACCAAGAAAAGGTGGCTCCAAAGTTGAGATCATTGCTCTCAAACAGGCTTTAGGTATTCAGGGAATTACGGAGATCATAAGCCCCTGATGCTCCAGGACACAAGGCAAAATGCAACAATTGTCGGAGAAAGGGCAGACCCTGTGCTGAGCCTGGAAATTCCAGCGGGATTTGGAGAGGCGTGGTGGGAAATGTCCAGGTATTTTTGAAACTCTTCATGTTATATTACAGGTTTAGAGACTATATCAGAAAACAGCGTCAACGCTATTCGTTTTCTAGGGCTGCTGAAGGAATTATTAAAAACTGAGTGTCTTAAAACAACAGAAATTGATTTCCTCACAGCTCTGGGAGCTAGAAGCCTAAAGCTACACTGCAGGCAGGGCCAAGCTCCCTGTGAGGGCTCTAGGGCAGGGTCCTTCCTTGCCTCTTCCTAGCTGCTGGTGATTGCAGGCAATCCTTGAAGTTTTGGGCTTGTCGAAGCATCTCTCCGATCTCTGCCTCTCTTGTTGCATGGCCTTCTCTATGTTTGGCTCTGTGTCCAAATCTCCCTCTCCTTTTTTTCATAAGAACACCGGCCATATTAGTCAAGTCCCACTCTCATCCAGGAGGGCTTTATCTTAATTTAAGTGTATTTGCAAAGATCCTCTTTCTTTCTTTCTTTCTTTCTTTTTCTTTCCTTCTTTTTTTTTTTTTTTTTTTTTTTGAGACGGAGTCTTGCTCTGTTGCCCAGGCTGGAGTGCAATGGCGCGATCTCGGCTCACTGCAAGCTCGGCCTCCTGGGATCATGCCATTCTCCCGCCTCGGCCTCCAGAGTAGCTGGGACTACAGGTGCCTGCCACCATGCCCAGCTAATTTTTTGTATTTTTCATAGAGATGGGGTTTCACTGTGTTAGCCAGGATGATCTCAATCTCCTGACCTCGTGATCCGCCCGCCTCGGCCTCCCAAAGTGCTGGGATTACAGGCGTGAGCCACCGCTCCCAGCCTACAAAGCCCCTATTTCTAAATAAAGTCACATTCACCAGTACCAGAGGTTACCACCTACAGGTTCAGATGATTCTCCTTCCTCAGCCTCCTCAGTAGCTGGGATTACAGGTGCCCACCATCACGCCTGGATAATTTTTGTATTTTTAGTAGAGATGGGGTTTCACCATGTTGGCCAGGCTGGTCTTGAGCTCCTGACCTCAGGTGATCAACCCGTCTTGGCATCCCCAAGTGCTGGGATTACGGCGTGAGCCACCGCACCTGGTCAGCAGTAGGAGTATTAATTCAGGGGTGATTGGAGGTAAACATAGTCTTGTAAAAAAAAATTTCCTCACAAGAAAGTCCTTATCATTTGACATTGAATGGAAAAGAAAAAGCAACAGAGAAAACCCTGTCACTGATGACAGTGAATACAGCATTTAATCTGATTTAAAGTCCTGTGTTTCTAACTGCTTACTTGGCTAAACAAAGCTCTTTAATGCATTAGGTTATATATTCAGTAGCCTTAAAAGTAAGATAAAGAAACTCTACAGCACAGCATCCAAATACATAGTGTTTTTCAGTTTAAGCGATTTCATAATTTCCCTTTAATTTAAAGTTAATTCTTTAATGGAGACTCATATTTCTGATTTCAGATTTTCTTTTTTTGAAGGAGGGAGCCTAAATTATTCTGTTTGCACAAGTGGACAGCATTCCTTTTAAAAGAGCAGAATTGCCAAAGACTAGAAGGAGTATTCTGAAAACAATGGCTAGATTCAGCAGGACTTGCAACAGACCAGCCATGAGGACGGGAGAGGGGACAAGGTGGGGCGATTCTTTGGGCTCATGGAATGCGGTACTCCATTGATAATTTGATGAATAAATGAACCACAGCAGACAGAAGGTAGGTGCCATTGTCTGAATGAAGAAGACAGAAGGCACGGACTGGAACAGGAGTGGGACAGAAGACATGAGCTTTATTTTGGAGATACTGATCTCAAGTCTCTAGAAAGATGACACTGGGAGAGGGAAATGCAAAACTGAGATTTAGCAGTGAGGTCGGGTTGAGGGTACCAGTGCAGAAGGCATCTATGGGAGATGACAGTTGGAATCATGGGAGCTGATGCAATGTTTGATAGAGACTGTACACAGAAGAGAAGTTCGTTGAGCATAGATATACATTGAAAATTGTCCACCTTTATGGGTTAGTGGGTGCGATGGTCTGAATGTATGTGTCCCCTCAAAATTCCAATGTTGTGATAGTACTAGGAGATGGGCCCTTTGGGAGGAGATTACATCATAAGGGTGGAGCCCTCATAAATGGGATTTGTGCTTTTTTTTTTTTTTTGGGGGGGGACTGAGTCTTGCTCTGTCACCCAGGCTGGAGTGCAGTGGCGTGATCTCGGCTCACTGCAAGCTCCGCCTCCTGGGTTCACGCCATTCTCCTGCCTCAGCCTCCTGAGTAGTTGGGACTACAGGCACCCACCACCATGCCCGGCTAATTTTTTGTATTTTTTTGGTAGAGACGGGGTTTCACCATGTTAGCCAGGATGGTCTCGATCTCCTGACCTCGTGATCCGCCTGCCTTGGCCTCCCAAAGTGCTGGGATTACAGGCGTGAGCCACTGCGCCCGGCCAGATTTGTTCTTTTGTAAGAAGAGACTGTAGAGCTAGATAGCACCTTCTGCCACTCAAGGACACAGCAAGACGTTGGCTGTTTGCAACCTGCAGAAGGGCCCTCACCAGACCCTAACCATGCCAGCACCTTGATCTCAGATTTTCAGCCTGAGATCAGGCTAGGATAGATTTCTGTTGCTTATAAGTTGCCCAGTCTATGGTAATGTATTATAGCAGCTCAAAGAGATGAGGACAGTGGGGCAAGGAGGGCCGGAGGAGACGAATGAGATGATGGATGCAGCGTAAGGGTTAGTGTCTGAGCTAGACTTTGGTCAGTAGTAGGATGACCTAGCTAAGGCTGTCCAAGTCCAAGACCAGACACAGCTCCAGTGAAGCACAAGGGCTTGAGGATGGATGCTGCAGGAAGGGCACGGAGGACAGGGCTGGCAGAGCAGAAGGTACTCAGTATCTTGAAGTTCTGCAAGAGTAGAGCTGGAGCTGCAGTTGGTGCCTCAGGCGTGGCTGCCCTGGGAGGCATGAATTGCATATCTTGGGGTGATGGTGGCAGGTGGCATGCTGGAAACCAGTGAGAGAAAGGCATCTTGTCAGTCTTGAAAGAAATTTGAGCAGCACAGCTTCCTGGTTTTAAGAGCCTGGGCTCTAGAATCAGATCCGTGTTCCAATCCCAGCTCTGCTATGTTGGTGACCTTGGGCAATTTACTGAAGTTAGTTGATGTTCATTTCCCCACCTGCAAAATGGTAATAAGCTATGAACTGGCACAGATCATGCGACTTCATATAAAGTGCCTAGTCCAGTGTCCCAGGCACAGTAGCTGTCTAATGAATGTTGGTTATGCACAACAGCAATAGTAATGGAACAGTTGTGAAGGCAGGGATGCAGATTTAGAAGATTGGTCAGGCTAGAACACGACGAGTTCAGGAGCCTCTTCTTTGGCTGAATGTTGTTGAGATTACATGTGTTGCCTGGAACCAGGGCAGCTATCTTGGGTCCATGAGGTGACAAGCCTGAAATCCAAGTCAGTGTTCAGAGAGTGGCAGGGCCAGGAGACAGAAGGGGCCTGCATGCTTGAAGATGAGTTGAGCTGCCAAACCAAGCCACCTCCTGTCTGGCACCTCCTCATTAAGTGAGATAACAAACCCCTATGCGTGAGCATCCTAACCAATACAACACGTGAGAGATGCTCTTCACGGTGGTTCCCACAGCAGGCTTCTCTGAAGAAAAAAAATGGCATGACATATACCCGAGTTAGCAATGACAACGGAGGCTATCGCTGTTGCCCTGGTAAAAGACTGCAGTGGTGACAGTGGAGTGGGAGAGAAACAGGCAGGTGAGAGGGGTATTTAGGTGGTAAAATCAAGAGAAACTGGAGAGGGACTCGACGCAGTGGGAGCTCACTGGCCACATGTTTCAAATCCTAAGCTCCAGCCCCATGTCCCCATTACAGAGCGAGAGTAGCCTGCTATCTGCATTTAATTGCTTCACAGTGGTGACCACGTAATTCTGATCTAGTGAACAACCAACATATTCCACCCTCACCATCTCTCTCTACTAAGAGCGATGATAGCACAGTAATATAAAAGACAGGTACTGTTTGTTGCATTTACTCTGGGACCGGCGTAAAGAAGACACGGAGTAAGACTACACGGACGTTTAGTGTATGTAGTAATTTGTGTATGTATGTAGTGTAATTTGTGTAGTATGTAGTGTATGTATGTATTTAGTGTATGTTGTAGTAAATGCAACTACAAGTTGCATTTACTCTGGGACCGGTGTAAAGACTACACGGACAGCTGTAGTCGCTGGTGCTCTGGGGACTCAGGGAGGTACACCTCACCCAGGCAGGAGGCTGTGGGGAGTCCCCAGGCTCCCCCAGGAGGCATCATGTTCAAGGATGTGGGAGGGGAATGCTGGAGAAGGCACAGAGCCTGTGAGAGCCGGAGCACTCTGCACTGTATGGGGCTTGCCAGGTTGGAGCAGAGAGCTGGTGTGGAGCCAGACCCGGAGGACCTGGTGCTGAGGTGAGCTCTATCCTGACAGTCATCAGGAGGCCCTGGATAAGCCCAAGGTGGGGAGAGCCGTGGTCCCATTTGCAGTTTATTTCTCAGTGTTGCTGCTTGAGTAGTTGTAGGGGGTTGAAGGGTGGCCTCTCCGAGCAAGGTGTCCATGCCCCAGAACCTGTGCTAGCTTATTTGGGAAAAAGGGTCTTTGCAGGTGTGATGAAATTAGGGCTCTTGAGATGAGATTGTCCTCGGTTATGGTGGGCCCTAAATCCAGTGACAATTGTCCTAATAAGATAAGGGGAGAGGAGGCCAGGCACAGTGGTTCACGCCTGTAATCCCAGCACTTTGGGAGGCCAAGGTAGGTGGATCACCAGAGGTCAGCAGTTCGAGTCCAGCCTGGCCAACGTGGTGAAACTTTGTCTCTACTAAAAATACAAAAAATAGCTGGGCGTGGTGGTGGGTGCCTATAATCCCAGTTACTTGGGAGGCTGAGGCACAAAAATTGATTGAACCCTGGAGGCGGAGGTTGCAGTGAGCCGAGATTGCACCACTGCACTCCAGCCTGGGTGACAGAGCAAGACTCTGTGCCCCCCACCTCCCCCCGCCAAAAGAAAAAGAGAAGGGGAGAAGAGACATAGAGGGGCGGAGGCCATGTGAAATTGGAGGCCAAGATGGAGCTGTGCAACCACAAGCCAAGGGACGCCTGGAGTCACCAGAAACCGGAAGAGGCAAGGAAGGATTGCTGCCCCTCTCCCGCCACCACCTTGAGCCTTCAGAGGAAGTATGGCCCTGCAGACGCCTTGGTTTTGGACTTTTGGCCTTCAGACCTGTTAGAGAATAAATTTCTGTTGTTTTAAAGTCACTTAGTTTGTGATACTTTGTTACTGCAGTCCTAGAAAATGAGCACGATGATCTTTCCAAAATAAAAATCTACAGGCACCACCGCTCTGTGGTCTCACAGGGCTCAGGCCTTCTCCATTTGTGCAAAATCAAATCATGTGCCTAGGCCCACATGGCCCTTCCTGTCCTGCCCTCCCCCGGCCTCCTCTCATACCCATGCTCCATGCTCTGGCTCCAGCCCTGATGGCTCTGTCAGACTCTGCGTTGCCCCTGGGCCTTTGCCTCAGCAGTTTCATCAGCTTGGAACATTCTTCCCCACCTGGCTCCCAACCTGCCCTCCCCCAAACCTCGCTCTGCCAGAGAACTAATGATCCCTCTGATCTCAGCTTGTCTGTCACCTCCACCAGGAAGTCCTCCTACACCTCCCAAGCCAGTGAAGGGTGCCTCCCGCAGGCTGTCAGGGCAGTTGTCACAGGGTATCGAAATGTCCTCTTTCGAAGTCAGTTCTCAGAGAATGTCCTGCCTTGTTCCAGTGTAATCCTGGGGATGTAGCCCAGTATCAGCTGTGCAGTACACTCAGTTATTATTTATTGAAAGAATGGCTCCGACGTGGGCATGACCTGAGTTAAAGATAACAGTGCTGGGGGTGGGGAAGAGGGCTACAGCAAGAGACGTGGGGAAGGAGGATGAACAGTGCGTGGTGACCGGCTGGGAGAGGGCGTGAGTGACAGTGGAGGCCACCCTCTGTTGTCTGGCTCATAGCCAGGGGAGAGTGATGTCATTGAAACAGGGAAGATAAAAATAGCAACAGATTATTGACTTGGGCATATCAACCAAAAATACACAGAACCCTCAATTTCTGCACAGTGGGAAAAATGACCTTTTTCCTTGGGGCATGAGGGGAGCCACTGCCCTCAAGTAGATCTCTTCCTGTTATAATGCCAGGACCACATGCATCTCACACTACAAGATGAGACTCAGAGGCAGCTGGTAGCACAGGTCAGGAGATGCACACGCAGAGGTACCATTCCTGACCTGCAGGCAGTGACTGCTAGCGTTCCAGGTCATAATGGGTCCAAACAGATGTTCTCAAGTTTTGGCAAGCTGGGAATCTTTAAACTTTGAGTAAATGAGAGCCATCCAAGGACGGACAAAAGGTGAAGATTCATAAGTGTCCTGGGTGGCAGAAAGTCCCCGGCTCATCTTAAATGTAGTCACAGCCTCACCCAGATGGCCCCAGAGTCTGCTGCAGGCTTTGGTTGACTTGTCTCCTGGTCTGGACCATGCCCTGCCTGTGCCTGGCAGGTTGGATGGATGCATGAAGAAGTAGGGAGAGACCTCTGACATGTTCTTATGCCCATATCATCTACTAATCCATTAATGTTTAATTTAAAAAAAATAAAAAAATGTACATACAATGGAATATTATTCAGCTGTAAAAGAGAAGGAAATTCTGCCACAGGTTAGAACATGGGTGAACCCCGAGGACATTAGGCTAAGCGAAAGAAGCCAGTCACAAAAACACAAATATTCCATGATTCCATTTGTACAAGGAGCCTAGAGTTGTCAAATTCATATACAGAGAATAGAACGGTGGTTGCCAGGGACTGGGAGGTGGGGAATGAGGAGTTAGTGTTTAATGGGCACATAATTTCAGAGCAGGAGTGCGAGAAAGTTCTGGAGAAGGAGTATGATGATGGGTGCCTGATCTTATAGTTCACTGAATTATGCATTTCAAAATGGTTAAAATGGTAAATTTCATGTTTACCACATATTTCACCACGATAACAAAATTGGAAAAAATTATGAAACTTTTTTCGAAGAGCTAGAATGTACATGCTTCTACACAACATTTGCCAGATTTCTTTAGCAAGCTAAGGAGAGGAAAAAAAAAATCACTTTGAGCATTGCAAAAAGAAAGCCTGAGAACTCCCTGCACTGTGTATAGAAAACATTTCAATGTAGATGGGGAGAAATGAAAGGAGCAGTTGCATCTGGGAGCAGGACAAGGGAGACACTGATGTACCCAGACGAGCACCACTCTTTGCCCCACAGCATGCTGCAGAGATGGGAAGTTAATACCAATTGACTTCTCTTTATTTAGTATTCATATCTATGCTTAGTTGACATCTTTAATATTATAATTATTTATTTTTAGTGCTATTGAATAGGCTGCATATAGTTCTCATCCCATGCTGCGGGCCTGGACATTCTCAAGTATTCCCTCTGTGGACTCACTGAAGCATGAAGCAAGGATGTCCTCTTGGTGTAGTTCTGGGCTCACCTCACAATCCTAGTCTACCAGGGCATCAAGCAAGACCTGTATTAGAGGACTTGGTCTACCATAGGCTCTCGCTACATCTAACACCTGCTATGCTTTTGTAGGTTCAGGAAAGATGTCCTTGGAAGGAAAAAGAAGGCTGGATTCAGTGCATCATTTTTACTTAACAGAGCCCTGTCTTTACAGCAGTCCTTCTCAACCCCAGGTCCAGGAGGAAAGTAAGCCTTGAGGTCCTGAGACATCCATGGAATAGAATCAATTCACTTTTCCCCTGCACTCCTGGAATGATCCTTGCTAGGTACTGCTCTTGGAACATTGAGAAAAAATGTACCAATAAAACTGTTGGTGGTTAGCCGGGTGCAGTGGCTCACACCTGTAATCCCAGCACTTTGGGAGGCCTAGGCAGGCGGATTACCTGAGGTCGGGAGTTCGAGACCAGCCTGACCAACATGGAGAAACTCCGTCCCTACTAAAAATATAAAATCAGCTGGGCACGGTGGTGCATGCCTGTAATCCCAGCTACTAGGGAGACTGGGGCAGGAGAATCACTTGAACCCGGGCAGCGGAGGTTGCGGTGAGCCAAGATCGCACCATTGCGCTCCAGTCTGAGCAATAAGAGTGAAAAACTCCATCTCAAAAACAAAAAACAAACAAACAAACAAAAAAACTGTCGGTAGTGATGGAAGCTATTGAATATGGTGGCTCTCAAACACTTGAGATGTGGTTAGTGAGACCAGGGAACTAAATCTGAAATTGTATTTAAATTTAAGTCTAAATAGCTATATGGCTAGTGTCTACCATTTTGAACTGCCCAGACTAGATTTTAAGTCTGGAGTGAACATGCCAGGTAGTACCCACCTTCTGGAGCGGGGCTAGAACTCTCCAGATGGCTCTGGCCTGGCTGTTGTCTTTTACATGGGCCATAGTGAGTCCTGGCTCCTCCTTAGAAGTAGACGTTTGACCATGTAGGGTGGGGCCCTACGTAAAACACTGGGCAGGCGCAGCAGAGTCTAGGCCAGCCTTTTAAAAAGGCTCTGCGAGAGAATTAAGCCCTGCAGAACATAATGGGAGTGACTTTTTTTCTCAATGTTCCAGGAGCAGTACTTAACAAGGATCATTCCAGGAGTGCAGGGGAAAAGTGAATTGATTCTATTCCATGGATGTCTCAGGACCTCAGGGCTTACTTTTCTCCTGGATCTGGGGTTGAGAAAGACTGCTGTAAAGACAGGGCTCTGTTAAGTAAAAATGATGCACTGAATCCAGCCTTCTTCTTCCTTCCAAGGACATCTTTCTTGGACCTACAAAAGCATAGCAGGTGTTAGATGTAGCGACAGCCTATGGTAGACCAAGTCCTCTGATACAGGTCTTGCTTGATGACTGTTGGTATATAAGAAAAAGCCTCTATTTCATCATCTGAGAAAGCAGTTCTAGCCCGTGTACACGCCATGACCAACTTTGCTTTCTTCACCATTACCCACATCACCATCACCCCCTCCTCACCACTGTCTCCACAACACTAGGAGGGACCTGATTTCCTGGCCAACCATGCCAGGCCCCACATGTGTGGGTTAAAACAAACAACCTTAAGAGCCTACCAATTCACACAGGTACACAGAATGTAGGTCATGCTTGGCACACAAAACCTATTCTGAGAACTTATGTGTAAATCAACTCATATTTTTAAGGCAGTACATAGCTTACATTTTTAATAGGACGCAGAAAAATACAAGCAAGAAAAGAAATATATATGATTCAGAAAATATAGAAATAGAAATTCAATAAAGCACAGATGAAAAGTTCATCTTTTTCCCTTCTTCTACAATTTCCTCTTCAAAAAGGCTATTTTGTTTTCTTGATTTCTTTCAGAACTTAAAGAAACACACCTGTAGGTATGTATATATGTTCATTTTCATGCACACACACTTACACACACATAATTTACAGGGGGTTCAAAATATACAGGCATGAGGACTGGCTTTTTCACATGCTTTGTAAGGAGATTTTTACTCTTAGCACACTCAACACCTCTCCCTCTTTGTCCTGGCTGTATAGTATTTCATTCTATAATGTTAAGGGTTAAATTGTGTCCTCCACAAAGAGATATGTAACTCCAGTACCTCAAAATGTAACCTTATATATAGATTGTATTTACAAAGTGATTAAGTAAAAATGAAGTCATTAAGTGGGCCCTCATCCAAAATGACTGGTGTTCCAACTGTGAACAAAAGTTCTTTGAAAAAGAATTTGGAAGAAAGAGACTTTATTCTAGTAAACAGTTTGCAAACTAGGAAAACACAGCCTTTGTTATGAAACAAGAGTTTGTTCCAGAGAACAAAAGGAAGACAGGTTTTATAGCAAAAGTTCTTGCCCAGGTTCCTAATCAGGTCCATTTATGCAAATGAAAGATTGAGATTCATTTAGTTCTTATTGGTTGACACAACCGAGTTCTTATTGGTCAGTGCAGCTGAGTGCCCATTGATAGATACAGCTGAGCCCTGATTGGCTAAGGCAGGTGAGCGCTGATTGGTTGGTTATGGTGAGCTCTGAAAGTCCCAACGTTTAAAAAGTGTGGGTTTTTGGGAGAATATAGAGTGCATGCGTGACCTCTAGTCAGCAAATGGCTGCTTGGCTCTATTTTAAATTTAGGCCCAGTTAGCCACTTGAAGGATTGGCTTTTTCAGGTTCACATTTGTTCACATGATTAAAAGGGGAACTTTAGACACATAGAGAGGGAAGTTGATCTGAAGAGCACAGGGAGAAGATGGCTGTCTACAGGCCAAGTAGCAAGGCCTCAGAAGAAACCAACTCTGCCAACACCTTAGTCTTGGACTTTCAGCCTCCAGTACTGTGAGACAATAAATCTCTGTCGTTTAAGCCACCCAGTCTGTGGTACTTTGTTAGGGTAGCCTGAACAGACTAATACATGTGGTGCATCATAATTTATTTAACTAATCTCTTTGATAAACACTTTGAATTCAAAAGAATACTTTTAATGCATTAGGAAAATGCATCAGGTAATTGGAAAAAACCCCATGTAGTAAGTTCTTTTTTTGTAGAACAAATAATTCTTTAGGGGGTGTGAATACTTATCCATTCATTTTTCAGGCTGGATTATTTGCATGTCAACATGTCAAGGTTTCTTTTTTTTTTTTTTTTTTTTATACTTTAGGGTTTTAGGGTACATGTGCACAATGTGCAGGTTTGTTACATATGTATCCATGTGCCATGTTGATTTCCTGCACCCATTAACTCGTCATTTAGCATTAGATGTATCTCCTAATGCTGTCCCTCCCCCCTCCCCCCACCCCACAACAGTCCCCGGAGCGTGATGTTCCCCTTCCTGTGTCCATGAGTTCTCATTGTTCAATTCCCACCTATGAGTGAGAACATGCGGTGTTTGGTTTTTTGTCCTTGTGATAGTTTACTGAGAATGATGTTTTCCAGTTTCATCCATGTCCCTACAAAGGACACGAACTCATCATTTTTTATGGCTGCATAGTATTCCATGGTGTATATGTGCCACATTTTCTTAATCCAGTCTATCGTTGTTGGACATTTGGGTTGGTTCCAACTCTTTGCTATTGTGAATAGTGCCGCAATAAACATACGTGTGCATGTGTCTTTATAGCAGCATGATTTATAGTCCTTTGGGTATATACCCAGTAATGGGATGGCTGGGTCAAATGGTATTTCTAGTTCTAGATCCCTGAGGAATCGCCACACTGACTTCCACAATGGTTGAACTAGTTTACAGTCCCACCAACAGTGTCAAAGTGTTCCTATTTCTCCACATCCTCTCCAGCACCTGTTGTTTCCTGATTTTTTAATGATGGCCATTCTAACTGGTGTGAGATGGTATCTCACTGTGGTTTTGATTTGCATTTCTCTGATGGCCAGTGATGAGGAGCATTTCTTCATGTGTTTTTTGGCTGCATAAATGTCTTCTTTTGAGAAGTGTCTGTTCATGTCCTCTGCCCACTTTTTGATGGGGTTGTTTGTTTTTTTCTTGTAAATTTGTTTGAGTTCATTGTAGATTCTGGATATTAGCCCTTTGTCAGATGAGTAGGTTGCAAAAATTTTCTCCCATTGTGTAGGTTGCCTGTTCACTCTGATGATAGTTTCTTTTGCTGTGCAGAAGCTCTTTAGTTTAATGAGATCCCATTTGTCGATTTTGGCTTTTGTTGCCATTGCTTTTGGTGTTTTAGACATGAAGTCCTTGCCCACACCTATGTCCTGAATGGTATTGCCTAGGTTTTCTTGTAGGATTTTAATGGTTTTAGGTCTAACATATAAGTCTTTAATCCATCTTGAATTAATTTTTATGTAAGGTGTAAGGAAGGGATCCAGTTGGAGCTTTCTACATATGGCTAGCCAGTTTTCCCAGCACCATTTATTAAATAGGGAATCCTTTCCCCATTTCTTGTTTTTGTCAGGTTTGTCAAAGATCAGATAGTTGTAGCTATGCGGCATCATTTCTGAGGGCTCTGTTCTGTTCCATTGATCTATGTCTCTGTTGTGGTACCAGTACCATGCTGTTTTGGTTACTGTAGCCTTGTAGTATAGTTTAAAGTCAGGTAGCGTGATGGCTCCAGCTTTGTTCTTTTGGCTTAGGATTGACTTGGCGATGCGGGCTCTTTTTTGGTTCCATATGAACTTTAAAGTAGTTTTTTCCAATTCTGTGAAGAAAGTCATTGGTAGCTTGATGGGGATGGCATTGAATCTATAAATTACCTTGGGCAGTATGGCCATTTTCACGATATTGATTCTTCCAACCCATGAGCATGGAATGTTCTTCCATTTGTTTGTATCCTCTTTTATTTCATTGAGCAGTGGTTTGTAGTTCTCCTTGAAGAGGTCCTTCACATCCCTTGTAAGTTGGATTCCTAGGTATTTTATTCTCTTTGAAGCAATTGTGAATGGGAGTTCACTCATGATTTGGCTCTCTGTTTGTCTGTTATTGGTGTACAAGAATGCTTGTGATTTTTGTACATTAATTTTGTATCCTGAGATTTTGCTGAAGTTGCTAATCAGCTTGAGGAGATTTTGGGCTGAGACAATGGGGTTTTCTAGATATACAATCATGTCATCTGCAAACAGGGACAATTTGCATGTCAAGCTTTCTTAAAGTAAGTCCACCTATAATCCAGATGCCTGTGCACGTAGACAAAGTACAATTGCAGAGATTTCATATGTAATAGTGAGATCATGAGTGAAAGAGAGTCAGGCGACATTATTAGGAATCTTTTGGTTGCAAGTGACAGACACTGCACTTGAACCAGCCTGAGAGAACAAGGAAACTAATTTTAAGGTTCGGTGTCTTGCAGGATCTAGGAATAGCTGGATGTCAGGGCAAGCAGACCAGGGACTCAGACACCCTCAGAACACTCTATTGCTAAATTTAGTCCTGCCCCTCTCTGGACATTTGATCAATTGTCCTTCTCTTCTAGAGATCAGCTTCCTCCACTTTGTGGCCTGGCTTTGAAAGGTCTCCGATGGGCTCAGCTTGGGTCAGGTGGTCATGCCAGGAATACCCTGGTGCATCTTGAGAGAAGAGTCACTATACTAATCTGACAGCAACCTCAGGCACAATTTGGATGCTGGGAGTGGAGTGGCATGAGGGTGGGGGCTGGGTACTGTCAGAGTAAGGGGGGTAATGTTTGAGTGGCCATCACCTAGGGTCTCCTCATTGTTTTTGACGAAAATTTCCTGGAAGAGGTAGAATTTCAGCAGTGCCATCATTTGGAGAAAACCTAAGGCTTTGTAATACCCAACCCAAGGAATCTGGTCATGCCATCTTCATGGGCCTTAGAGAAGACCCCCTAACTGAGTAGAGTCACCGTTGACAGGTAGAGGCCACCAAATGTGACTATCCTCTGCAGCTGTGCCATCTTTCCAGGCAGAAGCAGAAAGCAGCAGGCATGACTGCCGAAACAAGACTGGGCTCTGCCTGCAGGAAAATCCGGGCTGTGGTGGCGGCTCAGCGCCTGCCAAGCAAAATACCAGTTAGGAGATGTCGCTGGCATGCAATTTAAAGAATCACTTGACTAGTACTTGAGGTTATTTAGAAAAATACCTTTGGTCACATGCTTTCCAGAATGTTATGTACTTGAAATGAATCATCCCTACCCAGCCCAGAGCGATTTAATTACAATCCCCTCCCGTGTTACTTCTTTTAAAACTTGACCTTCTTTTCTGGTTGCAATTCAAATTCGGCAAAATATCAACTTGGTTTTCTTTTTTGGAAGCCGAGGAGGAATCTTTCTATAGCTGAACAGTTTCAGACAGGAAGAAGGGACCGAGTTCCACGGTGAGAAGCCTTGCAATACAGCAGTGACTGCAGATGACCTTTAATAACTGGGAAAATATCATTCATCTGTGAGGGTTGTTAGATAATTTGTCTCAACATCATACCCGGCTTGTAAGCAAAAACAAACATCTGAGGTAATACAAACAGACCAGGTTCCTAGTAATCTGGTGAGATTATGAGCCACACTTGATGTATGTGTCTCTAGGTGAGGGTCACTGTTCATACACAATGCTGGGGGGCTTTAGGGGTGATGCACTTGATGTGAGTTTTGCTTTTCTAAATCTGAGCATCCTCACTGGCTTGTGTTATTGTATTTGGAGAACCACCCGTGCCAAGGGTGTGTCCTCTTAAGTAAGCATCCATAGCAAGGCACCTCTTGCTTGCCTGAGCGCTGATGCATTGAGTAGGTAGAAATGCCTGCTTGCTTCCAGTCCTAAGGTTGTTTCTTCTGCTGGGACCCGGATCCTGGTGGCCCGACACGGGCTGTGGAGACAGACAAGCCTGCAGCCACGTCTTTGCTCTGCCATTCACCTAAGCTCTCCGAATCTTAGCTTCCTCATTGGTTAAATGGGGATAATAATAATAGTGCCTACATCATAGAGCTGTTGTGAGGATTAAATGAGATAATCTATGTGTCTGCCACAAATCAGGAGTTCAATAAATGGCAGTCTGTTCTGTAAAAACCACAATATCAGCTCAAATAGGAATCAAGTAAGTCTCCAATAAAACAGAAAGCAAAGGTTTCCAGTCATAAATCATAAGAAATACCATTTCAGATTGATAGAACGCTTTTCATTTTGCAGTGCAATCACTTCTATTAGCTCATTTTATTTTTCTGCAACCCCCATGTGAGAGGCAGGACAAGGGTCATCAGCCCCCCTGTGGATAAAGCAACTGAGGCTCAGACAGCCTTCATTTTTCCATGCCAAGTGCCGAGGGCAGACCGGGCCTGGGATGGTGCCCTATGAGTGTGTGATTGATGGCGCACAGGCCATTGCAGCAGTATAGGCCACAGAACAGGGTGGCCATCAGAGCGCAGGGTGAAGAAAGCATCCAAAACAGCAAGATATCAGGACTAGATTTTAAGCTCCTGAGGGCAGGCATTACAACTTGAATTTTTTCACAAACGTCACAGTTTGTAGCCTGGACTCTGCATATAATAGCCAATATATACCTTTTCTGTTCGTAATACCATTTCTGCTCATAAACCATGCCTAAGTTGCTCTGGTCGGCCGTTATGACTGACTAGTCACACTTTAAAAGTTATAAATCAACCAAAGGGTTATTCATCTGAAGTACCAAAACCGGCTGTGCAGATGATTTAATAGAACGGCCTTTGACCCTGAACCTGCAGATGATCAAGAGCCAGGAGAACAGGCTCTGGGGTCAGACTCAGGAGAGCTCATGAACCCCCTGAGCCTCAGTTTTCTCATCTGTAATGCAGCGTCAGTAATACTCACCTTGCAAGGCTTTTTGTGCGATTGAGAGAAAGTGCATATGAAGTGACTGGCACATGATAGAAGCTTAACAATGTTGATTAGTGTTATTCCTTTTTAATCTGCTTTTTGGTTTCTGGTAGTCAAATTGTTTCCATCTCTGCATCTGAAGCAAACAATGCATGATTCAATAACATGTTGGACAAGGGTTTCTCTCTCATTTTCTTTATGTTCCAAATTAGTTGTTACATCCGGGAGATGTCTACCCTAAATAACCACATTCGTAGATGTCAGTCAGGTGTTGATCAAAACCTATTGTTCTAGAATCAGCTCTCACAGGGTGAGAGTGGGAAAGTGTGAGAACTCGGCCAGGAATGGGAGAATGTTCAACTTGGCCATCTTTCCAGAGAGCCACTGTGGGTTCCTTGGGATCCAGAACCTTCCATCCTTTCCTGGCTTCCATCCCAGACCCCGTCTTCTCCAGGCCTCATTCTTGCTCACTCCCTCCTTTCCAAGAATCATGCTTGGGAGGGTACATATATTCACCTGGGAGGGCACTTTCAGCTGTAGGACTTGACACTCTTGTTTTCTTAGGTATTTGAGATAGGAATGTTATTCACAACAGCTAAGAGAGGAGTCCCCTCTCAAGTGTCCATCAGCAAATTAGTGGATGAACAAAATGTGGTCTATCCAATGTGGCCCACACAATGGAATATCATTCAAGATTTGTACACCATTTTAACTATTCTTTTTTTTGGGGAGGGGGTGGGGGACAAGAGTCTCTCTGTCACCCAGGCTGGAGTGCAGTGGCACGATCTTGTCTCACTGCAACCTCCACCTCCTGGGTTCCAGCGATTCTCCAACCTCAGCCTCCCGAGTAGCTGGGATTACAGGCATCCTCCACCACACCGATTAATTTTTGTATTTTTAGTAGAGATGGAGTTTCACCATGTTAGCCAGGCTGGTCTCAAACTACTGGCCTCAAGTGATCTGCCCACTTTGGCTTCCCAAAGTGCTGGGATTACAGGCGTGAGCCACTGTGCCCAGCTAATTTTTGTATTTTTAGTAGAGAGGGGTTTCGCCATGTTGGCCAGGCTGGTCTCAAACTCCTGACCTCAAGTGATCCACCCACCTCAGCCTCCCAAAGTGCTGGGATTACAGGCGTGAGCCACCGCACCTGGCTTCAGTTCTTTTGGCTGCCTACCCAGAAGTGAGATTGCTGGGTAATATGACAATTCCATTTTAATTTTGGGGGGAACCGCCATACTGTTTTCCATAGCGGCAGCACCATTTTACACTCCCACCAACAATACACAAGGGTTCCCATTGCTCCACGCCTTTGCCAGTGCTTGTTATTGCCTTCTTTTTTTTTTTTTTTTTAATAATAGCCACCTTAATGGGCATGTTTTAGAGGATTCTGAGCAGGAGAATGATGAGATCTGCTTTGTGTTTTTGAAGGTCACTGTTGGGAGAATGAAGTGTGGGGTAGGAAGTCCTCATAATTTACTATCCCACCCGGGATAATTTTGAGAATGAGGCCTCTGTGTAAGCACGCAGGGACAGTGTGCCAGTTACATTGTTCTAGTCACACCAGACGTGTGGTCAGTTACGTTTGGGAGGCAAGAGCGGAGCAGCTCTGGAGGCCTGCGAGGAGGCTGTCGCAGTGAGGGATGAGGGCGGTGGAGAAGGGGTGAGTAGGTGCCTCTACAACAGAGGGATCGAATGCCGGGATTGATTACTCTGGTGAGAGGGGAGCCGGGATGGCAATCAGGGTGGGGAGGCAGGAAGCCTCTCCCACCGCCCAACAAGGAGAGGAAGGAGAAGGTGGTGTTGATGACTCTGAGGCCCCCATGAGTCTATCCTATGGGAGCTGGAGCCAGGGAGAGGCCTCTCGGCAGCCACTGCCCCGACTGTGCCCAAGGCTCCCCACTCTCCCCACCCCCATCTCTTACAACCTCCCATGGCTGAGCTGGGGGCTTGCAGGGCTCAGCCTCTTGCAACAGAAAGGACAGTGGGGAGGGACTGGGGCTGGCCCCATCCAGGCTTAGCACTCAGACGGGGAGAGCCTAGGTAGACAGAATCAACAGGTCTGGATGGCTGCGGGTGTGAAGGAGAAAGTGGAACTGAGAGGAGGCCAGTGATTCTAGACACAGCACTGGGTGAATGGAGTTGCTTTTCCTGAGGTGGGAGGTGGGAGGGGAGAGCAGGGAAAGTTGGTTACAGGGGTTCACCCTACCCTAATCCATTCAGATGCATGCTCATTTTGTGCAGTTTTCTGTTTGCGTTTTATTTACATAATAAAGTGGTAAATTAAAACAAGAAAGGAAAGAAGGAAAGAAGGAAGGAAGGAAGGAAGGAAGGGAGGAACAGAGGGAGGGGCGGGCTATTTGGACACTGAGGGAGTCTAACATAACACTTTTCTCTGTGCCCCTGACAGATTGAGATAGATCAACACTAGTTCTCCCTTCTTGGGCAAGAGAAGCCCCAGGCTTTGCCTCAGTGGTGACTGGGAGCTGGGGACTGGGGAGGGAGAAGGAGAGAGGTACTCCCCTACCCAGGCTGTGAGACACTCAAAGAAGGGTAAAGGGGGCAAAGAAAGACCCAGGCAAAGGAGTAGCCAGAATCATTCAGTCCCACAGGAGAGGGGGAGGCAGTAGCTGCTGGAACCCTGGCAGCTGGGTGGAGACAGGCAAGTAGGTGAGGGCAGCTGGCCCTGGGGAGGCTGAGGCAGCATCAGGCTGGGGCGGGGCAGCCTGCAGGGTATTGCCAATGAGCTGTAGAGCCAGAGGCTGCAGGCAGTCCTCATTTGGGAAAGCTTTTCTTTCTTCTTTCTTCTTCTTCTTCTCCTTCTTCTTCTTCTTTCTTCTTTATTCTTCTTCGGTTTTTAGTAGAGACCAGGTCTCACTATGTTGCCCAAGGGGGTCTCAAAATCCTGGGTTCAAGTGAACCTCCCACGTTGGCCTCCCAAAGTGTTGGGATTACAGGTATGAGCCACTGTGCCCAGCCTGCTTATTGTTTTAGAAAACATTTTAAGCAGAACTTACCACTAAGTCCTCGTGTAAAGGACATTGAGTTACACACGGCACAAGGCCTTCATCATCAGTTTTGCAGAAGATTTCAAGAATATTCAGTTTTACATTGTTTATTGTTTTTTTCATATATCCCCAGCTAAAGTTAAACTTGTATTTTGGACAGCCTATAACCCAGTGCTGAGTACGTGGCTGGCCTGTTGATAGATTGAAGATTTATTTTTACCTATTTTTTAAAAAAATGTTTTACTTGGGATGATGACATTGGCACTTGAGAAAAATGAAGCTCCCAAGATATGCTTTGCTGGGGAAGCAGGTAAGCCTTTGTGGGAAGAGCTTTTCTAATCCCCTGAAAGCAATCTATTTATATTCTAAAATCCAAGTTTTTAAGGAAGTGTATCATTATTATAGCTTGCATAACTACAATTATGTCAGAGAACTATTTCTACTGCCCTAGAATCATCTAACCATGTTCCGAGGCCTCCATCCTGACAGGTGGAGTTTGCAAACCGAATTCTCTCTGCATTAACTGTGCACTGACTTTCCTGTAATTCCTGTCTGTGGCCTCTTTGTTCTAGGATTGTGCAACCGGATAACACAGGGGAGTGATTCTTGCTTACTTTTCCTCTTAATGATTGTGAATGTGGCCTTTCAAGCCTTGAAACTCATTTCCTCTCCTGGCTCTCATTGCTGGTGAGACAACCACAACCTGGACATCATCAGCTCAGCTCGAGGGGAGGTGGCAGAGAGAGGCGGAGGGGAGCACCTTCTCGTAGATGCACCCTGCCAGGCTGTGTGGGCAGAGGGCGCTGTAGACACTGGGCAATGCCAGCCTCCCAGAAGGTAGGGTTTGGAACACAGGCAGAAGTGCAGGAAAGGGCAAACTGGCCCAATGAAAGCACTGTCCAAGGAGGAAGGAGTTGATTGAGAGGAGGCAGTTGAGAGGGAGAGATTGCTGTAGGCTGAGGCAACCAGGAAAGGACAGGGCTGGCCTAGGGGAAAGACGGGGTGAAAAGCCAAGAGACTCTGTCCATTGGCAGGAGCAGAGGGTGGGGGAGTGGTGAGAGAGAAGGCTGGAAAGGTCAAGGCAGGTACAGGCAAAATTGTAGAGAGCCCCATGCCAGATGAAGGAGTTTGGACTCTGCCTCCAATTAAGTGGTCACCAGACCTCTGGATTGCACAAATCACTGATTTTTTTTTTTTTTGACACAAGTTCTTGCTCTGTTGCCCAGGCTAGAGTACAGGGCGTGATCATAGCTCACGGCAGCCTTCATCTCCTGGGCTCCAGCGATTCTCCTGCCTCAGCCTCCTGAATAGCTGGGACTATAGGCGTGTGACACCACAGTCAGCTAATTTTAATTTTTTGTAGAAATAGTGTCTTGCTATGTTGCCCAGGGTCATCTTGAACTCCTGGCCTCAAGCAGTCCTCCCACCTGGACCTTCCAGTGTGCTGAGATTATGGGCGTGAACCACTGTGCATGGCATTATTTTTTTTTAGAGAAGTAGAGCTAAGGTGGAGAGGAACGAACGTGGTTGCCAACTTAATTTTTCCATGAGACACGCAGCGAACCCCCATCAACTATCAGCCTGCTGTCACAAATGAGGAGAAATCTTAACACCCTTCAGAAAAAACACAGGAAGAGCAAAATGTCAAACTAAAGGAGAATACCTCTGCAGAAGGACAGCTGGCAATCTTACATCCCACGTGTGCCTGAGACTGAGAACATCATCTCAGGCTGGTGTGTTACACAGACAAGCTCCGCCAGGCCCGTGGGAGCTGTGGGGTTGTGTCTTTAGGTGGGGGCCACTGCCTTGGGTTCCCAGGCAGACTAGGGGTCAAATGGGCTGAGCACTAGAGGGGGGCGGGGGGCGGGAGACAACTTGGAGGCTCCTGTCTGAACACTTTTTGCTCCTGAAATCCCATCCTCTAGTGCAGCTACCACCCATGTATACCCTTGTGTACCCCTAGATTGTGGGTGGGCTCTAACTGCTCCCTGGCTTCTGCCTTTTTCCCTGTAATCCATCTTCCACATAGCAGCTAGAATGGGCCTTGAAAAAGGTGCATGGATCATGTTCCCTACCTGCGAACACCTTCTATAGCTCTCCAGTGGGTGTAGCATAAAGTTCAATTCCTGGCCCTGGCCCGAGGCCCTTGGAGCATCTGTCTGCAGCTCTGACATCAAAGGACCGCCCAGCTAGCAGGGATGTCACTGGCTGGAGGTAGTTCAGCTCTCTAGGGAGCCACGTACTGGGCCATCATGTTGTCGGTCATGATCTTCCTCTGTGGGGAACATGTGCCTCCTGCTCTTGTTCCCGTGAACTTCTCCTTATTGTTAGGACTGGCTGACATAGAACTCCCACAGAGGGTTCTTCTGGACCCCCCATGCTAACGAGGCCCCTGCTGTCTTCCTCACATCACTCGTGCTCTTCCTTCATGGCATTTGCCATGGTTGGTGTGTTGAGGGTCCCCAAGACCATCCCTACATTTGAGATCTGCTGGAAGGATGCACAGGACTTGGCGTATAGTTGTGTTAACAGTTAAGATTGATGACAGTGACATAGCAAAGATCCACAGCTGGATCACAAGGGAAAAGAAGCAGAGTCTGGAGAACACACAGGTGGTTTCCCGATGCTCTCCCTCCCATGGGGGTTCCCACAATGCACGCTCCTCCCACAGCAGTGAAAATGCAGCAGCACGTGTGTGAGGATTCTGCCCAGGGGAGCCCAGCAGAGACTCAGCACCCAAAGTTTTTCTTGGGGACTGTTTATCTAGGCATCCTCTGCCTAGCACATGCCAAAATTTCACACCCCTAGAAGAAAGGCAGTGTTCAGCCTAGACCATATTGTTTGCATAGCTAGGCACAAGGAGTCAGCTCATCAGCTAGCTGTTGACTGGGAGCGTGCTGGGAGCCATGTTCCCAGATGCCAGTCAGGGGCCACCTTGCAAGCAGTTATGCTTGGTTCTCTTTCCTGTGCCATTTGTAATGAGACCTTTATCTCTCTGTCTCTTTGGGTATGGCCTGTTTTGTGTACTAGGCTGTCAGCAGTGGGAGAGCAGGACCCCTGTCTGCATTATCCATGATTCCTAGCATCAGGCACGCAGCAGGGCTCTGAGAGCTTAAGAGCAGAGGAATGTCTGCAGGGGTCTGATCCTTGTCCACTACTTCTGATCCATGTGACTTAAAACAAGCCCCTTAGCTTCTCTTGGCCTCAGCTTTCTTATCTGTCACAAGGGGATAATAATAGTCCTTCCTTGCAGAATTGCTGTGATCGCTGTGTTGCTATTATTTGTTCAATGGATGCAACCTGAGATATGGGCCTGGACTCAGTTGACAGATACAGAAATGGAAACCAAGAGTGAATTCTAGAGCTATTTATTAGGGAGAATTGAAAAAAACAAAACAAAACAAAACAAAAAAAACAAAAGGTGATTAGTTTTGGAGGCCCAGGAAGGAAGAGAATGAGGAGAACTGAAGTTTTAGGTCTGAGTGGTTAGAAGAAAAGACATCAACAGAAATGTGGTTGTTGAGTTTGAGACAAGGACAGATGTTGATAAATTTTGACCAGTCCACCATAGTCCTCATTCCTAACCATCAGCCATCTGGTCATCGATAGACCATGTAGGTTCTCAGTCCCCACTTCTTCTGGAGGAGCAGACTGGATTTGAGAGGAGGCCCTTATGAGAAATGCTCCGCCCTGTTGGCGTGTGCTAGAGACCCTGGTCTTTGCCTGCTCTGGCCACTCATCCCTTCTCCTTCCAGAGGCATCCACCCTGCCCTGGCCCCTGTTGCTGCAGTGGCCATGTTCTGCTCCATGGGACCCACCTTGGTCTTGCTCACTGGATAGGGGCAACTTAGGGTTGGTTGGCCAGAGAACTCTGATCTGTGATCCTGGCCTGAAAGGATGAGCTGGGCTGCGAAGATTCTTTTCACAGGAATTTGGAATAGGGCTGGTTAGCAGTAAGCTTCCAATTATAAGGGTGCAGTGGGGCTGATGTGGGGGCCAGGGCAAGCCTTTGTGAGTCAAAGTTATGAGGAAGCAGAAATGGCTGTGTACAGGGCGAGGATGTGAGGACAGCCATCAAAAGACCAAGAGAGAGACACCCCTTAGCTGCACTTTGGGCTTGGATGGTTTCTTGAACCAGCTCCAGTGCACATGCATTTTAGAATCTGAGACAATTTAATCAAGCCACTTAGAGTTTGGCTTCCACACTTAGACTTGGATACAGACTCTGTCCCATGCAAGCTGTGTGACCCCAGGCAAGCCCCTTAAGCTCTTTGAACTTCCTTGTCCTTAGTTGTGTAATAGGGGGAATAATATTGCCAACTTCATAAGGTTATGGTGAGGCCTAAATGAGACCTGGCTTGTAAATGGCTTAGCACAGCTTCTGACATATTATAAGTGTTTAGAAATGTTAGACAGCATTACGATACAGTCATGCACGGGGATACGTTCTTAGAAATGGGTTGTTAGGTGATTTACCCTTGTGTGAACATCATAGAGTGTACTTACAGAAACCTAGATTGTATAGCCAACTACACACCTAGACTATGTGGTATGGCCTATTGCTCCTAGACTAACTTGTACAGCATGTCACTGTAATTAATATTATAGGCAACTTTAACACAGTTGGTTAAGTACAGTCATACACTACATAATGATGCTTTGGTAGATGACCACATATGAGGGTGGTCCCATAAGATTATGCTGGAGCTGAAAAATTCCTATTGCCTAGTGATTTGTGTTATAATTGCCTATGGTATTTGGTACAGTAACATGCTGTGCAGATTTGTAGCTTAGAGGCAATAGGCCATACCACATAGCCTAGGTATGTAGTATGCTGTACCATCTAGATTGTGTAAGTACACTCTGTGATATTCACACAACAGAATTGCCTAATGGTGCATTTCTTGGGATGTACCACCTTTGTTAAGCAACACATAACTGTATTTGCATATCTAAATGTATCTATACATATCAGGTACCATGCTCAGCATCTGGGTGATGAGTAATCTATACACCAAACCCCTGTTACATGAGTTTACCTATATGACAAACCTGCATATGTACCCCTCAACATAAAAGTTAAAAAAGGCCAGGCGTGGTGGCTCACACCTATAATCCCAGCACTTTGGGAGGCCGAGGCGGGTGGATCATGAGGTCAGGAGTTCAAGACCAGCCTGTCCAAGATAGTGAAACCCCGTCTCTACTAACACTACAAAAATTAGCTGGGAACAGAAGCTCTTTAGTTTAATTAGATCCCATTTGTCAATTTTGGCTTTTGTTGCCACTGATTTTGGTGTTTTAGACATGAAGTCCTTGCCCATGCCTATGTCCTGAATGGTAATGCCTAGGTTTTCTTCTAGGGTTTTCATGGTTTTAGGTCTAACATGTAAGTCTTTAATCCATCTTGAATTAATTTTTGTATAAGGTGTAAGGAAGGGATCCAGTTTCAGCTTTCTACATATGGCTAGCCAGTTTTCCCAGCACCATTTATTAAATAGGTAATCCTTTCCCCATTGCTTGTTTTTGTCAGGTTTATCAAAGATCAGATAGTTGTAGATATGCGGTGTTATTTCTGAGGGCTCTGTTCTGTTCCATTGATCTATATCTCTGTTTTGGTACCAGTGCCATGCTGTTTTGGTTACTGTAGCCTTGTAGTATAGTTTGAAGTCAGGTAGCATGATGCCTCCAGCTTTGTTCTTTTGGCTTAGGATTGACTTGGCGATGTGGGCTCTTTTTTGGTTCCATATGAACTTTAAAGTAGTTTTTTCCAATTCTGTGAAGAAAGTCATTGGTAGCTTGATGGGGATGCCATTGAATCTATAAATTACTTTGGGCATCAGAGTGAACAGGCAACCTACAAAGTGGGAGAAAATTTTCACAACCTACTCAACTGACAAAGGGCTAATCTACAATGAACTCAAACAAATTTACAAGAAAAAAACAAACAACCCCATCAAAAAGTGGGCAAAGGACGTGAACAGACACTTCTCAAAAGAAGACATTTATGCAGCCAAAAAACACATGAAAAAATGCTCATCATCACTGGCCATCAGAGAAATGCAAATCAAAACCGCAATGAGATACCATCTCACACCAGTTAGAATGGCGATCATTAAAAAGTCAGGAAACAACAGGTGCTGGAGAGGATGTGGAGAAATAGGAACACTTTTACACTGCTGGTGGGACTGTAAACTAGTTCAACCATTGTGGAAGTCAGTGTGGCGATTCCTCAGGGATCTAGAACTAGAAATACCATTTGATCCAGCCATCCCTTTACTGGGTATATACCCAAGGACTATAAATCATGCTGCTATAAAGACACATGCACACGTATGTTTATTGCAGCACTATTCACAATAGCAAAGACTTGGAACCAACCCAAATGTCCAACAACGATAGACTGGATTAAGAAAATGTGGCACGTATACACTATGGAATACTATGCAGCCATAAAAAATGATGAGTTCATGTCCTTTGTAGGGACATGGATGAAACTGGAAATCATCATTCTCAGTAAACTATCGCAAGGACAAAAAAGCAAACACTGCATGTTCTCACTCATAGGTGGGAATTGAACAATGAGAACATATGGACACAAGAAGGGGAACATCACACTCTGGGGACTGCTGTGGGGTGGGGGGAGGGGGGAGGGATAGCATTAGGAGATATACCTAATGCTAAATCACGAGTTAATGGGTGCAGCACACCAACTTGGCACATGGATACATATGTAAGAAACCTGCACATTGTGCACATGTACCCTAAAACTTAATGTATAATAAAAAAAAATTTCATGTACAACCTCAAACAGGTAATTCATAAACATGAATAATAAAGAAGAAAAAAAAATTAGCTGGGCACAGTGGCAGGCGCCTGTAATCCTAGCTACTTGGGAGGCTGAGGCAGGAGAATCGCTTGAACCTGGGCGGCAGAGGTTGCAGTGAGCCAAGATCGCACCACTGCATTTTAGCCTGGGCGACAGAGTGAGACTCCATATCAAAAAGAAAAAAAAAGTTTAAAAAAAAAAAGAGAAAACAGGACATAATGAAAAAAAATCATAGAAACAGAAAAAGCACAGCAAAAATACTGTATAAAATATAAAAAATGGTATATCTGTGTAGGGCAGCTTCACTATAATCTTATGGGACCACCCTTGTAATATGCGGTTTGTCATTGGCTCACATATCTTTATGCAAGGCAGGGCTATATTTTCACAACTCTATTTGGTGATGTCATTCAGGTGGCTCTCTGTTTCTGACCACAACAAATCAAAACAAAGGCATGACAGATGATTCTTTCCTTGTTAGAAGGATTCTTAAAGGGAGATTATAGTTCTTAGCACTTCAGCTTCCAGGGTTCTTCCACCTTACCTGTACAGAATGCATACTGGCATTTAGCAGTATATTTCTGACAGCTGACTTCCTCTCTCTCAAAGCATTCAGAATTCTATTTGTGTGTTTTAACTGCAGTTAGAATGCTTACATCAATTTCCACACAGTCCCTTTGGTGAATTTTACAATTTCTCTCTGAGTCTGACTATACATAAAGGATGGTAACAGTCTACTAAAATCTCCCTGACACGAGGCCTTAAGAGACGATACAGTGCAAAAGGAATAGCACAGAGCAGAGCCTTCCAGAGCTAGCAGGTCTGCAAAATCCACATACTCCCTCCCACTGCACTGAGCCGCCCTCCCCAAGTTAGAGATACCAAGCCTCCTTCATCCATTTGTCAAAGTATCTTCCTGCCTCTAAGATGAACCGTTCCATTAAGTTGTGATGAAAATGACATTTCTTCCCATCACAGAATTTAAACTTGTTTTAATGATAGAGCTTTTAAATGCATCCAATGAAATAAGACTCGGGGGACTTGGAGAAGTGCATTTTCTCTCTGCATATTATGTTCTTATTACAGCTTCCTCTCTCAAATCTTCTTATCAGCTGAGTGATGCACTCTTTAGTTAATGCAATTGAATGTAACCTTTTGACAAAAACATAGTATTTTAGGTTGTGGATGAATGTCTATGTTAAAAGATTGATTTTTTTCTACCACCACCTTCTGATTAAAGTGGACCAGCCACTTTCTCTCTCCTGGGCTGTTGCATCTGGCTTCCTGCAAGTCTTAGTTATTCCTTTCTCTCCCCCATTCCCATTTATCATCTACTCTGATGAGCTCTCAAAAACTGAATCTGATGCTTTTGTTAAGAGCTGTTGCTGGCTTCTCCCTGATCGGGTTAAAATCTAGCTTCTTTAGCACATCTTGGGCGGCCGTCAGGGCTCCTTCTCCCTCCAGCTACCTTCTCCCTGCCTTTGGCCATGCCTCCATCCTGCCAGCCACCTTCCACATGCTTCACTCCTGGTTAACTCCAGTCCTCAGTACAACTCTTTTCTTTGTTTATAAAGCCCTTCCTGTGGTTCTCTGCCTCTCAGGTCAAGGCATCCTTTAAATTGTTCCAACTCTGACACCAACTACTTCTTCCCCCTTTCTCCTGGGTGTGTTGTTTACTCCTCTCTCTATAGCATTCATCTTGCTGAGACTGTAGGTCTGGGGACAGAGACATAGTTGACATAGAATCCTGAGCAGGGCTGACCCAAAGCAAAATTGTGAAGAAAGCCAAATATTGTCTTCAGCTTCTCCTCACCTTTCTTTATTATCACAGTGATTGCTGTTCTTTTTTTCCCTTTATGTTACCACTTTATTGAAACAATTTACATACCATAAATTCATCCCTTTAAAGTGTACAATTCAATGGATTTGATTATAGCAGACAGACAGTCCCTGACTTATCACTGTTCTACTTACCATTTTTTGACTTTACAATGGCTCAAAAAGTGATATATATTCAGTAGAAACTGTACTTCAAGTACCCATACCACCATGCTGTCTTTCATTTTCAGTACAGTATTCAGTAAATTACGTTAGAGTTTGATAATGTGGCTCTTTGGCTCTAAGAATGATTGTCTTAAGGTCTATTTTGTCTGATATTAGTATTGTCACTCTAGCTTTTTCATCTCCCCTTTTACTGTTTGTATGTTTTCCATCCTTTTACTTTAACCTAATCGTGTCTCTCAATCTTAAGTGTGTCTCTTATCAACTTTAGCTCAGTGGGTTAGAGCGTGGTGCAGAAAAGTGTGTCTCACTATGTTGCTCAGACTGGTCTCAAACCCCTGGCCTCAAGTGATCCCCGTGCCTCAGCCTTCCAGAGTGCTGTGATTACAAGCATGAGCCACTGCACCCAGCCCGAAGTTTATCTTTGATATGTCTCTCACTGGGGTTGCAGGAGGGATGGGGTGGATGTGATGGTGGCAAAGGGCCTATACATCTATTGGTAATTAACTGTAAGTATTATGGAGTGCTGCCAAAATTTAATTCAGGGTACTACCCTCCTGGCAGTATGTGAACTTCCCTTATGTCCATCATAGAACTTTATATGACTAATGGAATCTCAAAGATGATCTTGTGCTATGCACCCACTTTCAAATGAGAATCCAGGGTAACAGAAAATTTATGTGCTCAGAGTAACACAGTTTGACATAGAGGCTAACTTTCATACCCGGTAGTTTGTCATTCTCTGTGAATTTCCCACTGTTCTTTTTCATGATAGAAAAGGCATGGGAGACCAACATGTGGATCTCTATTTGTGGAGGAGAGCCAAGGACAGAGGTGGACAGGGCTTGGGTTTAGAAAATAAGAGTTCAGGTCTGATTCTGCCACCAATAACTATGTGATTTTTTTCAAATTTCTTGATATTTTTTGAACCTTGGTTCCTCTAGTCTAAATGTTAATGATAACACCTACCCAAGTGAGTTATTGGGAGAATTAAGTGAAATAATGTATGTGAACCCCACATATATGCTCTTAACAGCCACAAGACTGAAAAAAATTATAAAATGCTATGACTTTGGGGTTTCTTTTTTTTGTAAAAGCTACAAGAAAATGTCTTTTAAGGCAACACATGAAGAGAGAAAAAAAAATTTTCCTTAGATTAAGAAAAAAGGTAGTATGTTTTAGTTCACCCTAACTATGGACAAATGAGTCGCAGCTCATCTTCGTGACTGAGGATAGAGTTAGGAGCTGAATTAGAGAATAATCCAATAGAATTTTAGCCTCCCTCCTCTTTTAGCTTTGGAAAGCCTGAGCAGATGGAGATATTTTGTTTGGTTCGTGCACTTAATTACCTCATTATTTTGCTTCTCTCTTTTGTTACATATTAAGCATCAAGCACTGTAGTAAGATCTGAGTAGTCAAGAGTGACTGAAGACCCAGTCCTCAGCCCTTGGCTATTCTAGATCTGCAGTTGATATCACGGAAAGAATTTTCTGTCTGTATTAAACATAAACAAACTCATGGGTAGAGTAGCATGACCTAACAGATCCTTGTTATGATCTTAATTGTCTCCCCTCTAAATTCATGTGGTGAAGTTCTAACCCCCTGTGCCTTAGAATGTGACTATTTTTGGAGACATGTTCTTTACAGAGGTAATTAAGTTAAAATGAGGTCATGAGAATGGACCCTAATCCAATATGACTAGTGTCTTTAAGAGGAGACTAGGAGACAGACATGCACAGGGGGAAGACCATGTGAAGGCACAGCAAGAAGACAGCCATCTAAAAGCCACGAAGATCATGCCTGTAATCCCAGCACTTTGGGAGGCTGAGGCGGGTGGATCACCTGAGGTCGGGAGTTCGAGACCAGCCTAACCAACGTGGAGAAACCCCATCTCTACCACAAATATAAAATTAGCCAGGCATGGTGGTGCATGCCTGCAATCCCAGCTACTTGGGAGGCTGAGTCAGGAGAATTGCTTGAACCCAGGAGGCAGAAGTTGTGGTGAACTGAGATCGCACCATTGCACTCCAGCCTGGGCAACGAGAGCGAAACTCCGTCTCAAAAAAAAAGCCAAGAAGAAAGCCCTCAGTGGAAACCAACCCTACCAATGTCTTGATCTCAGGCTTCTAGCCTCAAGAATGGAGAGAAAATAAATTTACATTGTTTAAGCCACTCAGTCTGTGGTAACTGGCAGCCCAAGCTAATCAATACAATTCTCCCTCAGGACTGACCACTTGGGAGATTAGTACTGCCATGGTAGGTTAATATAGCATTGAGCCTGCAGAGTTTAACTCATATGGAAATGTTAACAAACGCCTTTGTGTTAGTCAGGGCTTTCTAGAGAAACAGAGCCAATAGGATATGTATAGATACATATGAGAGAAGACTGATTATGATAATCAGCTCACACAATTATGGAGGCTGAGAAGTCCCATGACCTGTCATCTGCCAGCTGGAGACCTGGGAAAGCTGGTGGGATCATTCAGTTTGAGTCTGAAGGCCCAAGAACCAGGGGGGCCAGTGGTATAAATCTTGGAGTCTGAAGGCCTGAGAACCAGGAGAACCAAAGCCTGAGGACAGGAGAAGATGGATACCCAACTCAAAGAAAAAGCGAATTCTCTCTTCCTTCACCTTATTGTTCTATCCAGGCCTCAAAGGATTGGCTGATGCCTACCTACTCTGGTGAGGGAGGTCTTCTTTATTACTCAGCTTATTGATTCAAATGCTCATCTCTTCCAGAAACACCCTCACAGACACACCCAGAAACAACACTTTACCAGCTATCTAGGCATCTCTTAGCCCTGCCAAGTTGACAGTGAAACTATCCATTCCAGTATTATGGTTCTGGGAACTGTAAAAACAACATTTTATTAATCTAGCTTTATTGTACCCAAGCCTGCATGCCCCTTCCACCTTCTCGCACGTGTGAAGGATGGAACAGGGCTTCCTGCTCCTCTCTTAAGGAGAGAGGAACTCTTGGTGCAGGAATAGAACAGCCACTCACCATCAAACCTTGAGTTACGACAAAGGGTTTGAAGTCTGGCACGTGCACACACACACACACACACACACATAATGCTTATGCTACAAGGTTAAAGGAAAAGACATAATTCTTATATTTAATATAATTACTGTTATATAGAAACAATAAAGGTTATAAATTCTATGTATGGAGAAAAGAGTGGAAGGAAATATAGTACTTCACACCTTTTTTTTTTTTTTTGAGATGGAGTCTTGCTCTATTGCCCAGGCTGGAGTGCAGTGGCACAATCTCAGCTCACCACCACCTCTGCCTCCTGGATTCAAGTGATTCTTCTGCCTCAGCCTCCCGAGTAGCTGTGATCACAGGCGTCCGCCACCACACCAGGCTAATTTTTTGTATTTTTAGTAGAGATGGGGTTTTGTCATGTTGGCCAGGCTTGTCTCCAACTCTTGACGTCAGGTGATCCACCCACCTCGGCCTCCCGAAGTGCTGGGATTACAGGTGTGAGCCACTGCACCTGGCCCACACCATTTTTGGGAATTGTTTTGGAAGCTGGTATTACAGCTTATTGTTTTTTTCTTTTCTATTACCTGCTTTTCTGAATTTCCCATATTTTCTATAGTAGGTATATTCACTGTTCTAATGGAAATAAAATCAATAAACTGTGTCTTTTTTAAAGATCTCAAGTTTGACAACAATTTCTGGGGTGTACAGCTGTCTGTTCACACTTCAGCATCTTTTCTCAGAATAAATCAAGTAAAATAGGAACCTAAAAATTTTCCATTATTCAGATCTGCATGATTTGAATCTTATGATGATTCTTTATACTTTCTAAGAAAAGAAAGCGTTTACAAAGTAAATTTGTACTCAAACCGGTTCAGTGACTAGTCTACTTTAAAATTCAAGTTGTTTCTAAATACTTAAAGAAACAACAAAACCCCTCTACTTTAGCAGTGCCACTTCTGCATATAAAAAATGACCTCTTGGCCAGGCGCGGTGACTCACACTTGTAATCCCAGCACTTTGAGAGGCCAAGGTGGGCAGATCACCTGAGGTCAGGAGTTCAAGACCAGCCTGGCCAACATGGTAAAACCCCGTCTCTACTAAAAATGCAAAAATTAACCAGGTGTGGTGGCGGGTGCCTGTAATCCCAGCTACTCAGGGAGGCTGAGATAGGAGAATTGCATGAACCCGGGAGGCGGAGGTTGCAGTGAGCCGAGATTGTGCCACTGCACTCCAGCCTGGGAGACAGAGCGAGACTCAATCTCAAAAACACACACAAAAAAACAACAAAAAAACCACTCTCTCTGACATGTTCATTAAAGGGATGCTCAGAGGACCCCTTCTTAGCAAGACTTGATCTTCTGTTCTGTTACTGTATGCCTAGAATATTAGCAAACATGCATAGTACAGTTTACAGGCACTGTCCTAATAAATAGCTTCACATACATTAACTCAATGTGACCCACCCAAGTCCTATGAGAGAAAAACCATATTACCCTCATTTTTCCATGGAGGAAACTGAGGCACAGAGAGGTGAAATAACTTAGTAAGTGATGGAGCTAGGATTTGAACCTTGCCAGTCTGGGTCCCAGGCCCTCTCTCTCAGACACTTTCCACTGAGGAGGGGACTTGGGATAACAAGCTCTCAAAGCTTTGACAATGTGGCTTGGTGTCCATTTAGCCAGGACCTTACCTTTTCTCCTTTTCTCCTTGCCTGTGAGTTAGTGAACCTTACTGTTTGCCAGATAGGCGTGTATTGAGGTAGAATGAGATTGCTGATTGCGTGTCCCTGAAGACGGAAAAACCACTCTGTTGGTGGCAGTATCAGCTCATGCCCCATCTCCATTGTTCTTTTATTGGTATTTCTAAAATTCTGCAGGACTCAGTTAAAAGTTTCCATCAGTTCAAGTGAACTCCGATCACATGCCTCTCTCTTCTATTCATATAACAACCTTCTCAGGTTAGAGCCGCCCAATTTAACAGAGAAAAAGTTGGTAGCCCTATAATAAATCTTGGGAAGGTGTAGAGAAAACACTCCCTTGCTGCCTTTGGCAATTCGACTAAGCAAATGAGCTCACGTTCTTAGAAGAAACTCAATTCTAAGAAACTCTTCCCCTTCACACAGCTTCGAGGACAACTGCAGATTAATTAAAGTGCATTGGAAGAGATATATACTAGAGAACATTTTCCAAAGATGGCTTTGTCAGGGTTTTAAATTGAAACTGTTGATGGAAAAGCCTATTTCAGTGACTAGTCCATTGAGCAGGCTTCTTATCTGTATGCATGGGAAATCCCAGTGACCCATCCGCCAGGCTGGTCAAGAGGCTGATGAGATGTTCATTGCCACTCGCTTTCTCCTCCAGTGGAGGCCTGAGACACAGAGACAAGACTAGGAGTTTCTTTGTTATTTATCTTTGATGAAGTTCTTTTCCACAGCCAGGGAAGTGTCCCAGTTTATGTGTGGGGTCAGCCAAGGTTAGTCCAGATGGCTGGCAGGGGAGCTGATTCTAATGTCTCCAGTCTTGGGTGGCTGTGGCTGGGGTAGGGAGGGCAGAGTGTCAGGGTCTTCCCTGAGCGTTGTGATGGTGGATCCTCTACTCTGTGCAAGGAATTCAGCCAGAGATTAGATTCTGGAGCAGTGTATTCAATTTGGGTAAGGTCAGAAGCCAAAGAACAGACTGCCATTCGGGAGAGAAGGACCAGGAAGCCAGGTGCAGGGTTATTGGCCTCTGCTTTGCCTGTGGCTGGCTTACCGGGGGAGCTGCCTGAATTGTCCCTTGAGTCTATAGTCTGAGATACCAGCTGAGAGGCTGCCTGCCCATTTCTCTGCCACCAGGAAGTTCTGGGGCCCAGACTTTGGCCCCTTCTGAAGCTCTCCCCTCTAAAGGAACCCAGCTGAAGCTTTGATTGCTACTTCACTGTTTAATATTTCCTTTTCATTCTCCCCTGGCTTCTAGCACCCAGTGACTAGCAATGGAGAAGGGAGGTGCTATGGAATTATAAGGGCTCATTTTGTTGATCTTTTAAAGTATTGCTTTCAAACTTTAAAACGAAGAGAGAAAACATCCACTGTATAGCAACCTGGCAAGCAGCTTGCGCCCAGGACAACGGTTATGGCACCTCAGCCCATTCATGAGCCCTGAGGCTCCTGGTGAATTCAGAAGGCCATGTTTACTGACACACAGGAAGGGAGTTTAGGCTCCATTGCCTCATCTACTACTCACTGTCTATTTAAACTTTCTGAGTCTTAGTTTCTTCAGCTACAAAACGAAAATCAAAACACATAGCCCACAGCTTTATCAGGTAGAATATGACATTTTAAAGTGCTATGAAACTACAAATAATCATTCAAATACAAACAAGAGCTTGTTCTTATAATAAAGATCATAAAGCCCTTGTATTTGGCTATACAAAGATCATCTAGTCCTTCTTCTTATAACAAAGATCATATAGCCCTTGTATGTGGAGATCTGATACTAGAATCCATGTGTTGAATGCTATCCTCTGCCAAGGTTGGAATTCTATTGAGCCTATACTAAGGAAATTCTACAGAGCTTGTCATCCAACTGGCATTTAAATGGTCACCTTCTTCCCTCTGTAATTGTTGGGAAGTCATATCCAGGGACCGTCACGCTACATTCATTTATTCCACAAATATTATGACTCACTTGCTCTGCAGTCCCATGGATTTGATTTTATAGGGTAAGCAGAGCTCATTAACCCCTTTGTAAAACTTCCAGGAAGGAGGTGTCGTGAGGCTCTGCAGAGTCTTATTTATTCCAGCATCTCTAGCACCCAGCACACATGTCTGACAAATAGCAGGTGCCTAGGAATTTGATGGATGAAAGGATAAGTCAAAGTACTGGAATGCACTGACTTCTTCCGTTGTCTCTGTGGGATGTTTTCCAAGAGTCTACAACTGCCTTTCATTTCTTTAAAATAGGAAGACAGATTATACCTTGTCACCAGTGGAAATCAGTGAAAGTTAAACCGTGGGGCATGCAGGTTTTCAAAGGACAGGGTAGTTAGTTATTACAGGAAAGGTTTAAGACAACAACAACAGCAACCCTGAAAAGTCTTGGCTTGCTTTCCATTCCCAGGATCAAGTCAGTGATGAATGGCCATGTTCTAAACGAAGGCTGCTGCCTGTATGATAATTCTTGCATCTGAGCAGAGGTGCTTTCCACAATATGCAGGAGTATCTGGGACTGCCCAGGGGAAGCAGAGACCTTCTGGAGGGCCTGCAGCTTTGAGTCTCCAGGGAGGAAGTTGTGATGAGGAGTGAGAGGACCCAGACATTTCTATTCTAGGGACAGCAAAGGCCAGTGCCCAGTCCTACTGTGAGGATAGGATTTCCTGCAGTAATAATTATGTGGTAATGATTCACTGATGGAATCAACGTGGAGTCAGTCCAATCTCAAAACATTTTTGCACCTAACCCGTTAAGGACTTGGAAATCTATTCTTGTACTTGCAGGATATCCAAAGTCTTTCTCTCCCTTGTGTCTTCCTTTCCTTCTTTAACCAGGATTCCTTTTTCTCAGGGTTTCAATGTCGCTCATTGGTGGCCCTTATTCTGAGCCAGGTGCTGAGCAAACAGAGATGTAGGAAGCAGAGTCCTGTTCTCGATGGGCCTCCAGTGCAATCAGGGAACAACTCTTCATGGATAATTACTCTCCAAGCATGAGAAGGTAGGCATCCTAAAGCTGATTTGCATAATGCATTGGACCGGGAGTGGTTTATGTATGCTAGACTCAAGGGAAAGAGGGTGGCTTCCCAAAGAAGACAGCCCCTGAGCAGGGCTTAGCAATCCGCCACAGAGATAGAGGCTGGACATTCCAGGTTGGGGAAGGTCACGAGCAAACGTGGAGGGGGATAAATTGAGAAGCCCAGACTAGAGCCAATGGGTGAATGCGAATAGCACAGGGAGAGGCAAGGCTTCTTGTGTCCAGAAGAGCAGATAATCCTTACCTGTTCTGCTCAGGAGCTCAAATTTTATTCTGTAGGCAATGGGGACTCACCAAAGGTTTTTAAGAAGGAGAAAATTATAACTAGGTCTATATTTTGCAAGATCATGGCGGCTACTTCAAGGAGGATAGACTGGCAGTAGGATGAGTAACAGGGAGCTGGGGGCATAGAAACCTGTTAGGGTGAGGTTACAACTGTCCACATGAGAAATAGTGAAGGGAAGAGAAACCAACACTCATTAAAGCTCTATTATGTCTCAGGCTGGGTATACTAGGTACCTTGACTGGCTACCTCATTTAATTCCCAGGAAAGCCCTGCAAAGAAGCTATTATTGTTGCTACTCTACCTATGAGGGACTGAGAGGTGCAACTGTGCCAAGGTCATGTGACAAGAAATGCCTCTACGGGGGGCCTCTATGGGGGCTCCTGGCTGGAGCATGGGCTGGCATAGGCCGAGTGAGAGTGAGCTGCGTGAGAGCTGCTGGAAGAGGGAGAGGGAGGCACAGGGCAGGACTAGGGATGAAAGGCAGGGGTGGGAGGGCAACAAGGACTTGTAGCTTAAGGAGGTGTTTTGGCAGTGGTTCAGCCAGTAAAAGGGGCCAAGAGCAGATTACTGTCCAGACAGCAAGAGCTTATTCTGCCATACATACTCAGGCACACATCTTTATTACTACCAAACAGCATTATTTCTGATGAAGTATTTTTTTTACACAAATACTTTGAAATCTAACATCTAAAGCAAAACATAATATGTTAAGTCACTAATACAAATGTCGATATTTGGAAAAATATTTTAAATAGGCTTTGCTATGATTTGACATTAGCAAAATCATCAATAAGTCTTTAACTTCCTCTTCTTTTTAAAAATCTGCTTGAGTTTGTGTGCTCAGCACTAACTCCTTTAGAAGTTGTTGCACTATGGTTGCTCTTAAATAATATTAAATTCGGTGAAACCCCGTCTCTACTAAAAAAAGAATGCAAAAAATTAGCCGGGCATGGTGGCGGGCGCCTGTAGTCCCAGCTACTCGGAGAGGCTGAGGCAGGAGAATGGCGTGACCCCAGGAGGCAGAGCTTGCAGTGAGCCGAGATCGCGCCACTGCACTCCAGCCTGGGTGCCTGGGTGACAGAGCGGGACTCTGTCTCAAAAAAAAAATACAAAAATAAAAAATAAAATAAAATAATAAAAAAATTATTAAATTAGTCTTAATTTTTAAAAAAGTTCTGTTCAGGGAAAATAATGAGAATTCTTAAAAATCAATAACAATCTCACTTAAACTTACTCTTGTTTAGAGTTTTATAATAACTCTCAATGAATTCATAGATTTTAAAAATATTTTCAATTTCACTTTCTAACATTATACAAAGAAGTAATCACACCAGTAATGATTCTGCTTGGTTTTGTGAACGTTTATTTTGCATATTCTATGTTATTGTTTATGATAACGAACTTTTCATCCACTTGAATGAATTGGGTTGAAGTAAGAAACGCACCTGTCAGCAACTCAGCTTAACCCTTGGAAATTTGGGTCTAGCTGTGTATTTACTGTATTAGTTTGTCTGTGCTCCTTATGCCTTGTATTCATCTGGATTCTCCAGATAAATGGAACCAATAGGACATATGCCTATATATAATATTTACTACAAGAAATTGGCTCCCTTGGGCACAGAGATTCAGAAGTCCCAAGACCCACAGTCAGCAAGTTGGAGACCCAGGAGAGCCAATGGTTTAGTTTCAGCCTGAGTCCAAAGTCCTGAGAACCAGGAGAGCTGATGGTGTAGGTTCCAGTCTGAGCTTGAGTCTGAAGGTAGGAGAAGGCCTCTGCCCTAGCTTGCAGACAGCTGAGCAGAGAGGATTTCCTTGTTGTTAGCAGGAGGGTCAGGCTCTTCATTCATTTAGGCCTTCAACTGATTGGATGAGCACCACCCAAATTAGGGAGTGGTAGACTGCTTTGCTCAGTCCACCAATTCCAATGTTAATCTCATTCAAAAACACTCTTACAAACATACCCAGAATGTTTGACCAAATTTCTGGGCACCTTTGGCCCAGTCAAGCTGATGCATAAAATTAACTATCACAAAGGCATGGCCCATATGTGGGCCTAAAAAATGTTATGAATTAAAGACAAGTAATATTGATTCCTGGGTTTTGACAAGTTGAAGTTGATAAAGCAGTGATATTAATTTTCACTTAGACGATAAGACAATCATATTTTCTACTATAGGTTAATGTTAATTCTGAAAAACATTTCAGCCTGCTTATGACTAAAAGTACCCAGCTATCAAAGGGCTAGCAACTGTTGCTCTTTGTCATTGCCAATGCTTGTAAGTTTTCTGAATCCTGTTTGCTGAAATTGCTGGCAAAGTTCAAAGAACTTTTACAGGAGAATCCCAGCATTGCCAGTGAGACCTTGGAATGTCTACTTGATACTTTTGCAGAAGTTAATAGATGAAATAATTGATATTCTGCTCCAATAACCTAAGAAGTAATAAATTGAGAGGGCTATCCTTTGGGGGAAGTAGAAAGAGTCTGAATTATACAACAAACTTGACTGTATTATTGTTTACATTTTGGTTCCTAAATTTTCTTCAGTAACATATAATTCAGTCTTGCAGCTACTTACACAATTAGAAATTAGGAAGGTAGCATTTACATGTTAAATTGACAGAAGGATTGATTGCTCTTTGGGTTGATGGAGAGAACGGAGTCTCATCTTTATGAAATTTCTCCTCCTTTATTGTCATGGAGATAAGGCACCATGCTACAGTAAGTATGTCAGGGCTGTGATTTAGAGCCAGATTTTAAAGAAAAAGGAGCTGAATTCAAAAATTTGAGTGCATTTTTCTTTTTTTATTTACTAATGTCATATTGATTTTTTAGACGCAAAGCCAGATCAATGTCCATGATTGATATCATTGAAGCTCTGGACTTGGGGGTCTATATTAGTCTGTTCTCACACTGCTGTAAAGAACTGCCTGAGACTGCGTAATTTATAAAGAAAAGAGGCTTAATTGACTTATAGTTCTGCATGGCTGTGGAGGTCTCAGGAAACTTACAATCATGGCGGAAGGGGAAGCAAACACGTTCTTTTTCGCATGGCAGCAGGAGAGAGAAGTGCAAGGAGGGGAAATGCCAGATACTTATAAAACCATCAGATCTCATGAGACCCACTCATTATCATGAAAACAGCGTGGGAGAATTGCCCCCATGATTCAATTATTTCCACCTGGTCCCACCCTTGACACTTGGGAATTATGGGAATTTCAATTCAAGATGAGATTTGGGTGCGGACACAGAGCCAAACCATATGAGGGCCCTTCATATCTACATGGTCCTGATGTCATAAATTGACTGCAAATGTTCAGTTGTACCACAAGTAGGTCATGGATGAAGCCATTGATTGAAACAGGACAAATGAGCAGAAACAGATTTGGGGAGGAAGATAGTTTGGGACTTGGATTGGAGATGCTAGTGGAATCTCCACTGAATTGTCTAGCTGGCCCTTACAATCTGGGTCTGGAGTGCATGAATGAACACTAGCTAGCTAGTGGATTTGGAAATTGTTAGTTACGCTTCTAAGATGGCCAGGCATGGTGGCTGACACCTGTAATCCCAGCTACTCAGGAGGCTGAGGCAGGAGGATCGCTTGATTCCAGGAGTTCGAGACCAGCCTTGGCAACATGATGAGACTTTGTCTCTACAAAAAATTTTAAAAAGTTAGCCAGGGTAGTGGCTCACGCCTGTAGTCCCAGCTACTGAGATTGAGGTGGGTGGAGGCTGAGGTGGGAGGATTGCTTGAGCCTGGGAGGTCAAGGCTGCAGTGAGCAGCGATCACACCACTGCACTCCAGCCTGGGCAACAGAGTGAGACCCTGTCTCAAAAAAAAAAAAAAAAAAAAAGAGGGCATAGGTTGGCAAGATTTTTCTGCAAAGCGCCAAATAGTAAACATCTTAGGCTTTGTGGGCCAGAGAGTCACTATAGCAGTTATTCCACTGTAGTGCAAAAGCAGCCACAGGTAATATGCAAATGAATTGTATGTTGCTGTGTTCCAACAAAACTTTTTATTTTAAAAACTGAGGTTGGAATAGGAATAAGGGAGAGGACAGTGAGGGTGGAATTTGGTCAGAGGTCTACTGTAGATCATGGGAATGAATGAAATTATGAAAAGAGCATGTAGGGTGGACAGTGTCCAGATGAGAACCCGAGAAATGCCTATGTCTAAGGCAAAGGCACAGAAAAAGCCAGGGAAGGAGAGAGACGCATTTTGAGAGGAAGAAGGGAACTCAAAAGCCCAAGTGCCCTAGAGACTAGAAGTTGGTGTTTTAAGAAGGAGGTGTGTGCAACGATGTTAAAATACCTCCTGGAAGTTCAGTGGGACAGGCATTGAGAAGAGACTGTTGGAATTAGTGATTAGGATGGCATTTCTGATTTTGAGAATGCAGTTTTAGGGGTAGTATGGACACTTAAGCTCATGAATGCAGGTGGTTGTCAAGGTGATGGGTGGTGGGGTATACACGACAGCAGTGGGGCAAGGCAGGCTCAGGGGGAGGCTGGGAAGAGAAAGTGATTCAGCCTTGGAAAGATTAGTAAGTTGGGAATACTGAAGGGAAGAAGCCAGTGCATTAGGAGATTTTCAAGACACCAGAGAGAAGAAACTCTAAATGCAGCAGTTCCTGGAGGGGATGCAGTCAGGACCTTGTGGCAGGTGATACGCTGGGCATAGTGCCCACGAAGCCTCATTAAGTGCCATTACAACAGCACAAACAGATATTTCTATAGACACTGCTAGAAGTGACCCAACATCCTTTCCTCCCTGCTCTCAAGTTTGCTCAGGGTAGCAATGCGCCCAGCTAGAATACTCACCTTTTCACACTCTTGAGCTGCCAGGGGTGTCCTATGGCCCAGATCTGACCAATGTGTTGTTCACACATGTCTATAGGGTGGGGCTTTGGAGTCAGTTGTTATTTATCCTGTTTTTTAAAAAAATACAGTCAGCTGGTACTACTTTTTGCCCTTTGCTCTTCCTTCTTTCTGCCTAGAATGCAGATGCCTAGAGGTAGAGCAGCCATCTGGTGGCCTTGAGGATAAATCTCCACTTGCTACGGATAGTAGAGCAGGAAGAGTCAAGGACCCTGAATCTTTGAACGGCAGCACCAGCCCTGACCTCTCTATCCCTGGACTCCTTCTGAAGTGAGAAAAATGAACCTCAAACTTGTTTACCATTGTTTATCTGGTTCCTATTATGTGGAGCCAAATGCAAACTTGACGTCCTATTCTGTACCCTCCTGTTTTTCCCCAGTGGAGGAAATGGGCTCAGACAGTTCAAGTAACTTCATCAAGATCACTTAGGCCCTTGAGACTTGCTATGCAAAGTGTGGTCCACGGACCATCAGCGTCAGCAGCACCCGGGAGACTTTCAGAACTGCAAAGTCTTGGGCTCCACTGCAGACCTACGAAATCAAAGTTGGTTTAAACAAGACCCCCAGCCGATTCATATGAAGTCTGAGAAGTGTTGGCCTGAATAATAAATAACAGAGCTGAGTGGCTCTAAGACTACAAGGTTCAAGCTCTTCTTCAGAAATAGGAGGAAATGGGCCAGGCGCGGTGGCTCACACCTGTAATCCCAGCACTTTGGGAGGCCGAGGCAGGAGGATCACAAGGTCAAGAGATCGTAGACCATCCTGGCTAACACAGTGAAACCCCGTCTCTACTAAAAATACAAAAAAAAAAAAAAAATTAGCCGGGCGTGGTGGCGGGTGCCTGTAGTCCCAGCTACTTGGGAGGCTGAGGCAGGAGAATGGCGTGAACCCGGGAGGCAGAGCTTGCAGTGAGCAGAGAAAAAAAAAACAAAAACAAAAACAAATAGGAAGAAATGACAAGATGCTGATGTTTTCTGTACAAATATGAATGTCTGTTGAGGTAGAAAGAAAGGACGCTGAGAGAGTCTATGGCAGAGGGCCTCAATCTTCTCAGGATGAGGGAGTGTTAGAATGTTCCCCCACCAAGCAGAACTGCCCATCTACTCTGTTCACCTGGTGCTAGAAGTAAAAGACCATCTCTGTCTTCAAGGAATTCAAAGGTAGTGGGTAACAATGTAACCCACGGTTACAATTCGTCATTATAACTGTAGCCAATGATCATAATATTATGATAAATGCAGTAGTAGAGTCTTGAAAATGATAGAACAATACCGTTTCCTAACGCCACATCTCAGCCCTTAAATTTCTTAAATTAAATGGAATTGTATTGCATCAGTGGCTGTGACCACAACACCCCGAGTTAAAGGAGGCACAATTGGTAGCAGATTGATTTGATCAGTATTGAGACATAGCCTGGGCTAAAGTCGGGCCTGAATTGCAGAAATTACACTGAGCTTTTTAATTTACCTTTATTTTTATATGGAGCAGACACTACTCAGTACAAGTGGTTATTTCAACGTAGAGAAGAAAGGTGAGTTGCAGAGGGCTGAGAAGGGGATAGGCTAAGGGGAGCTGAACAAAAGGTTGCATTTTCTTGTGATCAAGAAATTTTATTTTGCAATTGGCTAAGGGAACTGCAAAGAAACAAGTGCTGCCAAGGCAAAGTCTCAGAATAGTGACTACTAAGCTGATAAAGCTTATTTTATTGATGCTGCACAGAAGACAGCTTCATGCAGCTTAAAGAGCATGCTACTTGATGCCTAAAGACTAGGTTTGAAGGTTGGGTTTGTGTACCAGCTCTGCCATTTATCTTGAGCCTTGTCTTAGGTTGGCTTCCCCATAAAGCAGGCACCAGTGCCAGATTTGTGCACAGAAATTCACGTGGGAAGTGAGATAGGCTAGGGAAGGAAGCCAATACAAGGTTTCTTTTTCTTTTCCAAATTTTTTATTGTGGTAAAATATGCGTAACATAAAATTTACCATTTTATCCCTTTTTGAGTGTACAATTCAGTGGCAGTAAGTAAATTCACATTGTTGTATAATTATTATTATTATCATTTTTTTTCTCTGTCACCCAGGCTGGAGTGCAGCAGCACAATTTTGGCTCACTGCAACCTCCACCTCCCGGGTTCAAGCAATTCTCTACCTCAGCCTCCCGAGTAGCTGGGATTACAGGTGCCCACCAACCACGCCTGGCTAATTTTTGTATTTTTAGTAGAGATGGGGTTTCACCATGTTGGCCAGGCTGGTCTCGAACTCCTGACCTCAGGTAATCCGCTTGCCAAGGCCTCCCAAAGTGCTGGGATTACAGGCCTGAGCCACCACACCTGGCCATTGTTGTACAATTATTACCACTATCCATCTCCACAATTTCCCATCATCCCAAACTAAAACTCTGTACTGATTAAACAACTCCCATTCTTCCTCCTCCAGCCCCTACTTTCTGTTTCTATAAATTTGACTACTCTCCCAGGTCTGGCAATAATATGTACCTCATATGAGTGGACTCATGTGGTATCTGTTTGTGTCTGATTGATTTTATTTAGCACAATATTTTCAAGGATCATCCATCCAAGGTACATTGTGGCATGTGTCAGAATTTCCTTCTTTTTTAAGGCTGAGTAATATTCCTGTATTAGTTCGCTTGGGATACTGTAACAAAATATCATAACCTGGGTAGCTTTTAAACAATAGGAATTTATTTGTCATAGTTCTGGAGGCTAGGAAGTCCAGGATCAAGGCCTTGAGTGCTGAGGAGAAGATAGCCAGGGAAAGATCTGGAGGGAGAATGTCCTGAGCTTTTGAGCACAGCGACTGATAAGTACAACGTCCCTGAAATTAAAGTGCAGAGAGAAGGTCAATGTGGCTAGAGCATAGTGACTGAGGGGAAGAGTAGCTGGAAATGAAGTCAGAGCATGGTCAGGGGCCAGATGAACCTTGAAGGCTATCTCAAGAGGGTTGGCTTTTTTTATGCTTACAGTGGAAAGTTACTAGTTGGCACAGGGCTCTCTCTGACTGCTGGATGAAGAATTGACTACGAGGATGACAATATAAGCAGAGACCTGTTAGGAGCTTGTTGTGGTTGTCCAGGTGACAGATTGTGATGGGTTAGGAGAGTAGCAATGTTGTTTCCCTTTAGTTCAAACAGTAGGTAATTTACTAGGCCAAATTCCTGCTTTTGGTCTTCCCAGCCCAACCTCCAATGTTAAGGCTGCAGAAATTAGTTTTCTGGCATTAGTCAAAGTCTCTACTCAACCAGGTGGGTCAGGAAGAAGGCTCTTTTCCATGGAACTGAAGCAGAGTGTCTGAGGCACAAAGAGCAGTGGCATGTCATGGATGTCATCAATCTTTTAATATCTTTAGCAAGATATTAGACACTGTTTCCCATGACTCCTTTTGAAAAAAAAAAAAAAAAAAGGTTGAAATATAGTCTGAATCCAGGACAGTGCGGTGGATTCACTGCTGGTTGGACAGCTCCACCTGAGAGTGTTGATTTATGATTCTGTGAACTCCTAAGGAGTCTCACTGCCTGTTTGTCCTCGTCAACACTCTCATCAGGGACTTGAGAGAAGCTCTGGAAGTTTGTTCATCCTCTTTGCAAATGCCGTAGGCCAGGAAAGATGAGTCATGGGTTGGAGGACATATTCCCTATTCAAAGGTCCCAGAGCTTTATATCCATGTCTGTGCCTCTCCGCTCCATCTCTTGGTAGGTAGCCAACATAACATGCATAAGAATCAACCAGAATGCTGTTTTAAGTGCTTAATATGGTCTGGCTCTGTGTCCCCATCCAAATCTCATCTTGAATTGTAATCTGAATTATAATCCCCACATGTTGGGGGAGGGACCTTGTGAGAGGTGATGAGATCATGAGGGCAGTTCCCCCATGTTATTCTCATCATAGTGAGTGAGTTCTCATGAGATCTGATGGCTTTATGAGGGGCTTTTCCCCCTTCACTCAGCACTTCTCTCTCCTGCCGCCATGTGAAGAAGGACATATTTGCTTCCCCTTCTGCCATAATTATAAGTTTCCTGAGGCCTCCCCAGCCATGTGGAACTGTGAGTCAATTACACCTCTTTCCTTTATAAATTACCGAGTCTTAGTTATTTCTTCATAGCAGTATGAAAACGGACTAATACAGTGCTGGTGGTTTCCACTTCTGGTGGGCTTTGGGGAGGTCAGGAACATGTGCTTTGAATGAGTGCCAATGGTAGGTGGTCTGGAGTCCACATGTTGGTTAATCCTACTTGATGCCACAGCATCATCACACAAGGTTTGTAACTGCTTTTCCATGTGTTTTCCTCCCCACTAGTCTGTGAGCTTCTTCTTTACCTATTGCCAGTGCCTAGTACCTAGTGCCTAGTACTGATACACAATAGAGCTAATCAACGTTGTTGAAAGATCAGGCTGGAATATTGTACTAAAACCAACAAAACTACATTTTAAGGGGATACAAGTAAAGACCATTTAAGATGAAAAACTCAGTTGGATAAATACAAAATGGGGAATTCTTGGCTTGGAAACATTTCCTGTGGAAAAGAGCCAGGGCTTTTGGCTCAATACCAAAGGCTGTTAAATAATAGCATATGGTAGCATCAGGAATTTGAGAGCCCTTCATCATTAAAGATAATCAAGCAGAGAATATAATGAACCCAGGCATCCTATGTCATACGAGAAAAATTTCCCTTTCCATTTCTGTAAAAATGACCTCAGTTAGGTAGCCATTATTTCTTAGCTAGAATGATGCCATCTCCTTCTGGGTCATGTTTTTGCTTCAAATTCCTCCTTTATGGAACATATGTAGGCTCCATTTATTGACTCCTCAGCACCTGTTTCTTCCTTCTTCCTTATTTGCAGAATTCTACTTTTGTTGGGGAGTCCAGCCTTCCTCCTGATTTCTCAAGTGTAAATAAAAATCAGGTGAAGCCAGTCGTGGTGGTCCCATTCTCTTTATCCATGATTGGTTTAGGCCAGGACATCTGACTCAACTCTGGCCAGTGAGATGTAAGGGGAAGTCTCCTGGAGGCTTCCGTGAATGATTCCCTCATTCCTGAGAGACATAGCAGGAAGAGATCTTTTCTTCTTCCTCTGGATATCATTACACATGATTGTCAGATCTGGGAACTGAGGAAGCCCCTTTCTCAGAGGGAGCTACACTGAGAACAATGCTGACATTCTGAGAATGGCAGAGCAGAAAGATGGAAGGCTGCTACTGAAAGAACCAACATTGGAACACCTCAACTTCTCAGACATCTTTTGAATGAGTTAGTAAATGCCTTCGTTGGTCAAGTCATACTGAGTTGAGTTTTCTGTTCTTTGCAGCCCAAACATCCCAGCAGATGCACAGAACGCCCTACTACATACAGTGTTGCCAGACTAACCTTTACAAAAGGCAATTTCCATCATGCCACACCTGATCAAAAAACTCAAATTTCTCCCTCAGTTTCCAATGCGTTTAAAATCACCCACTCAAGCCTTGTTTTCCAAGGTAATTTGTCTCCTGCACTGAAATCAAATTTAACTTCCTGATATTTTGTCCATACGGTTGTTCCTGCATGGGGTTCCCATCCTGGGATCCACTTCCCTTCCACCCATCTTTGTTTGTTGAAATGTTACCTCTAAGTCACCTTGCTAAATCCCACCTTTTCCATGACAACCTTTTGTGGTTAGCATTCCTTTTTTTCTGAACACCGCCCCCTGCCCCAGTGCTTTTGGGTTCCTCTCTTAGCACTTAATATATTCTTCCATGTTGTATTATTACTTATATAGCTTTCTCATTCTGACTACTGGTTGGTGAGCCCTGGGCACAGCGACCACATCTTGCTTGTCTTGGCAGGTTCAGCAGCTTCCAATTTGGTGCTTCACATAAGGTGGACGCTCAGTAACCCCTTGTTTAAATGTTGCATTGGGTGAGATATCAAAGATCCTTCCCAATTCTAAAGCTCTGTGGTTTCTGTGCCTTCAGCTTTCTAATTTTGACTTAATTATTAAAACAGAGAAGCATTGTAAACTCTAAGTAAGAATGTGAAATGGCTCCAATCGAGTTTGAATTCGTTAGGAAGACAACTCTTGAAACTTAGTCCTGTTATATTTATGTGTGGATAATGGATTTAAAATTCCTAGGCTTCAGTTTCCCCTCTATCAAATGGGGATAATAGTGGTTACCTCATAAGGTTGTTGTGGGGACTAAGTGAAATGAATTATATGTAGCAATCCCTTCTGAACGTTCACTCACATCCATGTCTCTTCCTTCTGGTTTAGCTCAGCTTTGTGCAGCCAGGAACATCTCCAAGGGAATTAGCTAGTCCAATTCCTTTGTCGGTGGTGAATTGAGGCTTCGAGGGATTTGTGGCTGATATGATATGAGGAAGCATCTGCTTGGGACATTCTTGGAGAGGTTTCCTCATTCATAGAAAGAGACCCAGTGGAAGAGTCAGCCTTTTCTACTGAGCATTATCATCTTGAGAATGACAGCCATATTGTGACTGCAAGCGGAGCCCCAGGATGGCAAAATGGGATGGTGGCTTTGATGGCACTGAGTCACTGAATTAGCCAACTAGGAATGATTCTACTTTGGAACTTCTATGATGTGAGGTAGTAAACCTTCTTTATTGTTCGTGCTATTATTCAGAGCTAAGTTTTCTATAACTGCAACTGAAAGCAGTGCCTTACACGTGGTATGTATTCCACAAATGTAAAGTTGTGCATCATTTAGTCCTTTCCTGTCATTTCACATGAGAACATCTGAGAAAACTGGAAAGAAAAATACTTAACTAAATTAATATAGTCTTGAATAAAACAACTTTTATAACTTGACAGTTCTTTTTTGTTTGTTTTTGCAGAGCTTGCTGATCATGAAATAAAAAAAAAATCAGTCAGGGGCAAAGGCTGGAATAGGTGATAAATGCAACCCATCTGGTGCTATAAGAAATATTGAACATACCAGGAAAAAATACAAATAAACGTAAAGGTTAACCTCCTGCCAATATTATCTACTGGAAACTGATGTCTTGTTAAAACTCTAACATGTTTTATTTTCATAAGGCACAGTGAAAATAGAAAAATCATAAACCAGTGCAAGAAAAATAAATGGAGGCTACTCCTGGGATTGAAGATTTAGGATTGCTGAATGTTAACAAACTAGGTTTTGCTCTTTGTTGCTTTGTTTGTCTTAAAATCAATGGACAGCCTTTGAGTAAAAGAATCTGCTAAAATATTTCTGGAGAGATTCCTAGGGTCAGTAGAAGACTTTCTTCCTCTTTCAGCTTCTTAAGAGACAAAAAATAGAAGCATATAAGATAGCATCTCTAAGCAAATCTACCCATATACCAACTATCTGAAAGAAAGGCTGACATTTCATTGCAAAGAATGTGGAAAGTTAGTTGCTTAAAAGCAGGTTCTTCTCCAACTCAAGCTTCTCCCTGTTCTGGCCTTAAACGAATCTTGGAAGCTTTGTCCTTTGTGGACTGTGTAAGACTTGGACATTAAAACTCACTAGTTTGTCCAATGGACTTGAAAAATGGAAATCCATGGGCTATTGTGGCTACATGTTGGAGGAAATGAATGCTCGTTTAGAATTCTTTACCTAAACATTAGCAGATAATGCCTGAAGGACTGAGAAAGAGGATCCAGAAGCCTAGCAAAGACCCTCCGTGCATAGTTGGAACAACGAAAACAGCTTTATTTCGAGCATCCCCCTGGTTCAAGCCTGAGATGCCTGTCACTGGTTCCTGAATTCCTGACTCCCAGCAGGCAGGACTCCCTCCTTCTGTGCTCAGTCTCAGGGCTGCTCCTCTTACCAGCAAGCCAGGCAGTTTACCCATATGCGACAAGGCCCGCCCATCAGCTCAGGATGCATCAGTGACTTGGCCTCCAGCTCTCTAAGTCCGCTTCCAGAAGCTTCCCAAGTGTCTTGCTATGAGGTCACTGAAGGTTGAGAGCCTCCACGTTTCCCTCCCTGGGTAATGAGGTGAACTTACCATCCTCTCATTTGGAATTTCAGTGAGCTGAAGGCAGCTCTCTGCTGCTGGAGAGAGCTTGGTGGGAGACTAACTCTTGAGGTAGTGCCTGCCCTTCATATGCCCCCTCCCTGATAGACACACTTGGAACTGGGAGAGGAGTATGGTAGTTTGAGGTAGTCATTATAGAGTGGGGGACCACTGAGGATCCTAAAGAGCAGAACTTTTCTGTTGCACCAAGACTTTGTAGTTGGTCTGAGAACAGTGTTTTGATCTAATACTCCCCAAAGAGCAGTGGACCCTGTCTCAGTTCCTTTGGTACCATGCGCCTGTTTCTGTACCATGTCATGACTGTTGACAGGAGCTTAGGCTTTGGAGATATGCCAATCTGTGTTTGCATGCTGGCTCTGCCACTTACCACCTGGGTAACCTTAAGTTAGTTACTTAGCTTCTCTGAGCCTCAGTTCCTTCAGGTCTAATACTGAGATTATAACTCCCAATTAATAAGGCTGTGGTGGGTTGAAATGAGATAAAGTGTATAAAATGGCTTGCATAGAGTTGGTTCATGGCAAATGCTAGAGAAATGGGTGAATATTATTCCTTCCCATTTATCACATTGCCTTTGACGTGGTTTCATACCATCTGCAGAGTTTGATGACAAGCTTTTGAGAACAGGAACTATTTGTCTTCTATTTTGAGTATCTAACCCTGTAACTGACTCATAGGTATTGCACAATAAATACTTTTTGAATGAATGGAGAAAAGACATTCATGAATCTGAAATTTCCACTCTTCTAAACGTAGAATAATTGAGAAACTGTGTTTCTGTATACTTTTCTTGTTGTTATCCTTTATGAGATGTATAGGTTCACTTTCAGTTTTCTCATTCAGGCAATAGTTTGAAATGATATGCCACCTTCATACAGTATAATAATCATACAGTGAAGTTAAATAGCTACACTACGATCCTAGTCTGTCTCCATATTTGTTTTTTGTTTACATAGTGGTCAGGTCAAGCAAGATGACACTATGGTAATAACCCCCACATCTCAGTGACATGGCAGGTTGCTTTCTCACTCATGCTAGATGTTCAGTGTGGGGCAGCAGTGAGGGTCAGAATGATAAAGATTCTGTCAGAGCATGTAGAGGAAAGGGAAGCTGGTGAATGACGCACCATCTCTTAAAGCTTCTCAGAAGGGGCATACATCTGGCCAGGCATGGTTGCTCATGCCTGTAATTCCAGCACTTTGGGAGGCTGACGTGGGTGGATCATGAGGTCAGGAGTTCAAGACCAGCCTGGCCAAGATGGTGAAACCGCATCTCTACTAAAGATACAAAACTTAGCTGGGCGTGGTGGCACATGCCTGTAATCCCAGCTACTTGGAAGGCTGAGGCACAGAACTGCTTAAACCCAGGAGGCAGAGGTTGCAGTGAGCTGAGATCGCACCACTGCACTCCAGCCTGGGTGACAGAGAGAGACTACGTCTCAAAAAAAAAAAAAAAAATGGGCCGGGCGCGGTGGCTCACGCTTGTAATCCCAGCACTTTGGGAGGCCGAGGCGGGCGGATCACGAGGTCAGGAGATCGAGACCACGGTGAAACCCCGTCTCTACTAAAAATACAAAAAAATTAGCTGGGCGTGGTGGCGGGCGCCTGTAGTCCCAGCTACTCGGAGAGGCTGAGGCAGGAGAATGGCATGAACCCGGGAGGCAGAGCTTGCAGTGAGCCAAGACTGCGCCACTGCACTCCAGCCTGGGCGACAGAGCGAGACTCCATCTCAAAAAAAAAAAAAAAAATAGTTGGGGGCATACATCCTCTGCCCTTGAATTTTAGTGGCTGACACAACTTGTATAGCCAGGCAATCCTTTCTTGAGCCCAGAAGGAAGAAAGACAGAAATACTTGGTAAATGGTCTGAGTGGCTCTGCAGTTCAGGAAAGCAGAAGTCACAGCTATAAAATGGAGAGTGGAGGTAAGAGAAGGCAGTTCCCAAAATCTCAGCCTGCAGCAGTACAGCCAGGGAAAAGGAGCTCACTTGGAAGCCCCTACAAGTCCCAAGAAACCCCAGGAAGCTTCTGAAGACCATCTAAGCCTGCAGCATCTTAAGAAGCTGCCACCCGGCTGGGTGCAATGGCTCACGCCTGTAATCCCAACTCTTTGGGGGGCTGAGGTGGGCAGATCACGAGGTCAGGAGATCGAGGTCAGGAGATCGAGGCCATCCTGGCTAACATGGTGAAACCCCGTCTCTACTAAAATTACAAAAAATTAGCTGAGCATTGTGGCAGGCGCCTGTAGTCCCAGCTACTTGGGAGGCTGAGGCAGGAGAATGGCATGAACCCGGGAGGCAGAGCTTGTAGTGAGCCGAGATTATGCCACTGCACTCCAGCCTGGGCAACAGAGCGAGACTCCATCTCAAAAAAAAAAAAAAAGAAGCTGCCACCTACTAGGTCCACGGCCTACATTTTCAGGCAGGTGATGCTTACCTGGAAGCTGCCATGAACCTCCTACCTACTGGCTGCCCACACATCTGCCTGTAACTTCCTTCTAGAATAACTCCCTCTCCACCTCCTGCTCTTCTCAGTGGCAGACTCTACCCTGCAACTGCATAGGGAAAGTGATTCTGGGAAATGCAGTTTTGCATCTCCCCTTCCACAGAGGCCACAACGTGTCAACATCAGACAATGCAGCAGTTTTAGTTGTCAGAAGGATGATTAGCTGCTTCAAGTTTGAGCCTGTCACCTAGGGACTGTCACCTCTGAAATAATCTAAGAGATTATAGGGGCAGAGTCTGGGGATGAGGGAGGGTGCAGATCCAACACAGCAACATGATACTAGCAAGAAAAATTATGCTAGACAGGAATACTCCAGGGTGATGAAAAGGAGGTGCATCCAGGTTGCTCATGTGAGATATTTCTCTATTTCAATTCTCATTAAAGGTAAAGGACCACCTCCTACATCCTCACTCCTGCTACATGCAAGGGGAAATGAACCTCCAGAGTACAGACAACGGGGACAGTACAGTGAAATGGGTTGGAGGGGGCACAGTCTGTGCTTGGCCTTGGTGTGTGGGCAGAAGAGACCCAGATCCTAGTCCGTGCCCTGCTAACTGGCCATGTGACTTGAAGTGGGTCCCTTCCATTTTCAGGGCTTTCTTTCCTACATTGAATTTAAAGTGTGTTTCTTGTCAACAGCATATAGTCGGGTCATGATGTTTTAGCCTCTTTATCAATCTGTCTTCATATTGGTACATTTAGGTTATTTACATTTAAGGTAATTATTGACAAGTTAGCACTTATGTATGACATGTTATTATTGCTTTTAATTTGTTTCCTGTGGTTCTTATTCCTCTATATCTTGCCTTCCTGTGATTACTTGAATATTTTTAGAATTCCGTCCTGATTTATTTATAGTTTTTTTGAGTGTATCTGTAGGGTTTAGTGGTCACTCTGGTTATTATCTTAGCCTGCTGTATCAATGTTTCCATTGCAAGTGAAATGTGGAAACCTTATTTCCTTTTAGGTCCCTTTACCTTCCCTACATTCAAATATCATTGGCTTGAGTATTAGATGTTGTCATAATTTTTGTTTCAGTTATAAAATTATGATTTCTAGAACTCAGGAAAATATTTATAGCATGTACCCATATTTCTTCTATTTCTGTCGTCCTTTTGTTTTCCCAATGTTCCAAGCTTCCTTCTTCTATCATTTTGTCTGAAGAACTTTCTTTAGTCAATCTCTGAAGATAGGTCTGCTACTGACAAATTCTCTTGGTTTCCTTTGTCTGAGAATGTCTTTATTTTCCCCTTTCGTTATGTAAGGACAGTTTTGCCACATATCATGGTTGTCAGTTCCTTTCTTTCAGCCCTTGAAAAATGTTGTGCCACTGCCTTCTGGCCTCCATAGTTTCTGATGAAAAATTCAAATTGTTGCTCCCCTGTAGGTAATGTATCATTTTTCTCTAGTTGCTCTCAAGATTTTTTTCCTTTATCTTTAGTTTTCAGAAATCAAATAGGGATGTATCTTGGCATGGATTTCTTTGGTTTGTCCTATTTGGGGTTTTCTCAGTTTCTTGATTCTGTAGGTTAATATCTTTCACCAAATTTGGGAAGTTTTCAGCTATTATTCCTTCAAACATTCTTTTATCCCGTCTCTTTCTTTTCTGAAGATCCAATGATGCAACTAAGTTTCATTTTTTCATGAGGCTCTTTTCACTTTTTTGCCTTTGCTATTTTCTCTCTGTTATTCACTGGGTAAATTCTATTGATTTGCCATCTAATTCACTGATTCTAACCTTTGTCTTCTCCACTCTACTACTGAGATTGTCAGGCAACTTTTTCATATCTGTTATTGTGTTTTTCTGTAGTATAATTTCCATTTGGAGTTCCCCTTTCCTCCCTCCCTCCTTCCCTCCCTCCTTTCCTTCCTTCATTCCTTCCTTTCATCCTTCCTTCCTTGTTATATGGCAAATGAAATTTTATATATAGATATGTATACATATATTTACTGTGTACACGATGACATTTTAAAATATGTATACATTGTAGAATGGCTAACTCAAGCTAATGAACACATGCATTACCTCACATACCATCTTTTGTAGTGAGAACACTTAAAATCTACTTTCATAGCAATTTTCAGGAGTATAATACATTGTTATTAGCTACAGTCACAATGTTGTACAATAGATCTCTTGGACTCTTTCCTCCTATCTAGCTGAAATTTTGTATCTTTTGACTAATATCTCTCCAAACCCCTGAGTTTCTTTTTTTATAGCATCTATTTCTTTGCTGAGATTTTTATTTTTTCATTCACTTTAAGAGAGCTTGTAGTTGATTATTGAAGCATTTTTATGAAGGTGGCTTTAAATTTCTTGTCAGAAAATTTCAACATCTGATTCATCCTGGGGTTGGAATCAATTCATTGTCTTTTCTTACTCAAGTTGAGATTTTTCTGGTTCTTGGTACAGTGGGTGACATTGATTGTGTCCTGGACCTTTTGTCTATTATGCTAGAAGACTCTGGTTATATTTAACTCTTATATTTTAGTAGGCAGTCACCCTGTTTAGATTTAGCATGGGAGTACTGACCTACTTCTAAGGGCTGTGCTTCCAATGAGAGTTAAATTTTCTTGGCATTTTAGCTTTGTTTAGCTGGTGCTGCTGAGGCTCCCCCGGGTCCCTGCTGAGGTCCAGCCTGAGGGGCTGGAGGGTCTCTTGGTTGGAGAGGGGAGTTGCAGGCTTGCAGGGACCAAGAGGCTTCCCAGGCCAGGTGCTTACTGTAGGGTCCCACCTACTGATCCCCTCTGGCTCCCCTGATGCCTCCACAAAGAGGCTTCCTGAGCCAGACCACTTGTTAGGTTGCGGTTTTCCCTTCGTGGTCCCCATAACATCCATCTCTCAGTAGGTAAAGGGAGTGTTGGACCTGTGGGGAGAGACTACTTCCCCTTGCTACTTAGTTATTGGGGCTCCTAATTACTCTACCTGCCAGCAGTTTGGGGCTCATCTGATATTGGAGAAACTCTCACTTGATCTGGGGAAGGAGTGATTACCTTCTGTTGTTAGGTTGGGCTGCCTCAGACATGATTTCTCCAGGAAGCCTTTCAGATCCACTTCCCCACATGACTCCCGCTTTCCCAGCATCCTCTCCTCCCCCTGCCTGGCACAGGACTGCAATCATGATTTCCTCACCTCTTCCTCCCATCATGCCACAAATTCCCTGAATCAGAGGCTGCACCTCAGAGGCTCTGTGGCTCCAGTGCCTTGCAAAGTGGCCACCACTCAGGGGGCCAGGATAAATATGACCAGATAAGTACAGAGTAAAGTCAATCATGGAAAAGTATCTGAGTTTTAATATAGCTTCTTGCAGATAATGTCTTCCCAACGGACTGAGAGCACAGGGATTGAAGACACCTGAGAAGTTGCTAGAAGGGATATTGTTCAGAAACTAGGCCTCTTGTGGCTCCTCTAATCTCACCAAAGAGGTAATCACTACCTTCAGGACACTTAGACTAGGGTGGCCTGGCTTATCATAGGCCTTAATGTATGACTAATAGGGTTCAGAATTGGCCTTTATGAGGAAACTGGCTTCCACTTAATTTACTTCATGTAAAGATAATTTTTTTTCAGTTTACGCTCTATTCTTTTTTTTTTGAGACGGAGTCTCGCTCTGTAGCCCAGGCTGGAGTGCAGTGGCGCCATCTCGGCTCACTGCAAGCTCTGCCTCCCGGGTTCACGCCATTCTCCTGCCTCAGCCTCTCCCAGTAGCTGGGACTACAGGCGCCCGCCACCACGCCCGGCTAATTTTTTGTATTTTTAGTAGAGATGGGGTTTCACCGTGGTCTCGATCTCCTGACCTCGTGATCCGCCCGCCTCGGCCTCCCAAAGTGCTGGGATTACAAGCGTGAGCCACCGCGCCCAGCCCAGTTTACCCTCTATTCTATCTCTCTAGCAAGCATCTGACATGTCCCTACATCTGAACCACATGCTTCAGAGGCACTCAGAGCTAGAGGGAACGTAGACAGGCTTGCTTCTAGCCCATGCTTTCATTCCCCATGTGTGAGGAAAGGACATGCGTGAACTTGCACCTGGGGGAGATGGGCCAGGGACTAGCACCTAGGTCCCCTTCCTGGACCAAGTTTTCCTGCAGGTCGTCCCACCACCACCTTATCATTTTGGTATAAATGTGGCCATAAACTATTTTTTAAAATTCTTTTTAAATTTTTTATTTTTACTTTTATTTTATTTTATTTTATTTATTTTATTTTTGTGGAGACAGGGTCTCACTATGTTGCCCAGCCTGGTCTTCATCTCCTGGTCTCAGGCAATCCTCTTGCCTCGGTCTCCCAAAATCCTGGGATTACAGGTGAGATCCACCGCACCAAGCTGCAAGAAACTATTCATCGCAGGAAATAAGAACACAGAAAATTAACAAATAAAAAGAAAAAGCCACTTGTAACTCCATCACCCAGAGGTAACCATTGTTGATTACAATACATATTCCTCTATTTCTTTTTTTTTTTTTTTTTTTGAGATGGGGTCTTGCTCAGCCGCCAGACTGGAGTGCAGTGGCATGATCTCGGCTCACTGCAACCTGCACCTCCCAGGTTCAAGCAATTCCCCTGCCTCAGCCTCCTGAGTAGCTGGGACTACAGGTGTGTGCCACCATGCCCGGCTAATTTTTCGTATTTTAGTAGAGACAGGGTTTCACCATGTTGGTCAGGCTGGTCTCAAACTCCTTACCTCATGATCCACCTGCCTCGGCCTCCCAAAGTGCTGGGATTACAGGCATGAGCCACCGCACCCAGCCCAAATTCCTCTATTTCTAAAAGCTACATTTTAGAATTTAAATTAGAGTTATGTTAATCATCCACTTTTGTATCCATTTTAGAAAAATTAATAATTTATTTGTGAAAACGTCTCATATCATTCACCTTCTACAATAGAACTGTTCATAGTAGGAAAATAATCCTGGTAGCTAATTCGTATCAAAGGCCTCATACATATCAGGGAATTTTCTAAGGCCCGTGCTTCTCATCTTAGCCCCGCTTTGTGTATGAGGATGTAGAGGCACAGAAATGCTAAGTACTTGCCCAGGGTGCACCTCTGGCAAGGCCCAGGCAGCCTGGCTTGAAAATCTGGGTTCTCAGCCTGTCTGCACCTCTTACCTAGGCATGTCATCCAATCACTGTGGATAGTTAAGATGCTTATAATTCTCACTCCAATTAACAACACTGTTCCCAATGACTCTGTAGGGACATGTTTGTATAAATTTCTGACTATTTTTGTAGCACAAATTCCTAGAAGTGCAATTGTCAAATTGACCATTTTGAAGAGTTTTGTTATGCATGTGCCAAATTCTCCACTCTGAGACATGAAGAGCTTGAGAATGTCTTCGTCACTAGCCCTTCTGGGCTAGGAAAGCACAACTTGTCACTTTTGCAGTTGTCCCTAAGATTAATGAAAAGATGCTGTGATGGTTAATAATTAGGTGTCAACTTGATTGGATTGAGGGTTGCCTAGATGGCTGGTGAAGTATTGTTTCTGGGTGTGTCTGGGAGGGTGTTGTCAGAGGAGATTGACATTTGAGTGGGTGAACTGGGAGCAGAAGACCCTCCCTCAATGTGGGTTGGCACCACCCAATCGGCTGCCAGCATGGCTGGCACAAAGCAAGCAGAAGAAAGTGGCATGGTTTTGCTTGCTGAATCTTCCAGCTTCCTTCTTCTTTCAGTGCCGGACACTTGCTTCTGCTCCTCCTGCCTTTGGACATCAGATTCCAGGTTCTTTGTCCTTTGGACTCAGGGGCTTGCACCAGTGGCTTGCCAGGGGCTCCTGGGCATTTGGCCACAGACTGAAGGCTGCATTGCCAGCTTCCCTGGTTTTGAGGCTTTGGTACTCAGACTAAGCCACTATTGGCTCCTATTTCCCCAGCTTGCAGATGGCCTATCGTGGGACTTTGCCATGTAATCATGTGAGCCAATTCTCCCTAATAAACTCCTTCTCATATATACATATATCCTATTTGTTCTGTCCCTCTGGAGAATCCTGATTAATACAGATGTTCTCACTAACCAGTTCTACAAGAAGCCAGATCCTCATCTTTCCAGCAAACCTCCTTCATTCAACAGATATCTCAGGCCAGGCACTAGGAACGTGAAGACCAAAGCATAAACCTTGTAAACAAATGGATGCACTAGACTAGAGCGTTTCCATCAGTTGAGGGTTTTCCTGTGTCACTTCATGCAGGTATATCGTCTTACCCTGTTAGGTACATATTCTCATTTTCCAGATGAGGAAACTGAGGCTTGAAGAGCGTGACTTGCCAGGGTGCCCACTGGAAAGAAGCAATACCCAGACCCCAGGTATCTGACTCCCACACTTCCTGGGCTCTTAACTATTGCTCCTACTGCCAGGGACAGCGGATACAGGATGGAAGTAGGGACAGGGGCCGAGGCAGAGGCAGAAATGAAGTGAGTGTCTGTGAGCTGCTGGCAGGACAGGCAGAAGGAACCATTTAGGCAATTGTCCGGGGCCCAGCATGAACTGGCAGGCTCTGGGCCTGAAATGTAGGGGTGAGTGTGGAGGGAGAGTAGCCACAAGCGAAGAATCTGGAGGGGAGATCAGGTCACCAGTGGTTGGGTTATGGCTGTCTCTCTGGATGTCAGTCTAGTGAAAAGCTCATTTTACTAGACTGCAGCCTCTGCAATTCCCCTTGATCACATTTGTGTGTGAACACAGGTATGCCAGGGAAAGTGGTGGTTGTTCAAGTTGCATGGATCTATTGCAGTAGTCTGGGTGAGAAACTGCTTCTGGTTTCTCCACTTTCACTTTCCTACCTGATGAGGTCATCTCTCACTTGGAGGTAAGGTGACCAACTCAGCCCGAGTTGCCTGGGACATTCTGCTTTTAGCACTAAATATTCTGCATCCCAGGAAACCCCTCAGTTCAAAGCTATTTGGGGGACAATCATTTTGGGGGCTGGGACACAGAGCAGCCAATTTCAGAGGGGCATGGGTCTGGGTCGGTGCAGTTGCAGCCAAGAACAAAGGGATTGGTCTCAAGTCAGTCAAATCTGGACGGAATCCAGTGACGGAGGTAGGCGTTGAATGTGAAATCCATGTGTCAAGCTTCACGAGGGCAGACTTGGGTCTGCTTGTCCTCAGCTGCCTCAGCAGTGCTCCGCAAAGTGTAACACATCGGAGCTGCCTAACTCAGGGCTGAAAGGAACCAAAAGAGATTGTTGCATTCAGATCGACTTTGATTTTCACAGCTGCTTCATGTCTGCTCACTGAGTCCACATGATTCCTAGTAAAGCCTTTTTTAGTTTTCCATGGTTGCTGTGACACCTCAAGTGACCTCCTGTTTAACCCTGAGTTCTATGAAGGTGTAATGTATCTTGCAGCAGGTAAACACCCTCAAGTGGCAAGTGCATAGAAAAATAAATTTTGCAATGGGCCAGAAAATGGAGGCTCAGTCTATTCTTGTGTGTGTCTGGTCCCCTGCTCACAGTAGATAGGAACACACATATTTTGGTTTGAATTAAACTCTGGGAAAATTTGCAGCATTTATGAAAAATGTGGGAAATGTGAGTGGATGCAGCGTGGCTGTTTGCCTGGGCCAATTCTGCCCCAGCCAATGATCTGAGGTAGGAAGAAGGGTTACTTAGCACAGCAGCAACACTTTTTCCATGGCCTTCACATCCTCCCTGAGTACCCCCAAAGCAGCCCCTTCCTTGGTTGTGCTCTAGAAATACAGAGTAAGTAAACATCCAGGTGTCCTTGATGAAAAGATGAATAACTTTCCACTCTGAATGGGGAAGGGGCCAAGCTGGCCCTGTGGTGCTGCTGCCCAGAGAACAGTGGAGGAGACAGGGATCTCTTAACTGTTTCAAACACAGGAGGGATTGATACTTCATTTTTTTTTGAGACACAGTCCCACTCTGTTGCCCAGGCTGGAGTGCAGTGGCGCAATCTCGGCTCACTGCAACCTCTGCCTCCTGGGTTCAAGCAATTCCCGTGCCTCAGCCTCCTGAGTAGCTGGAACTACAGGTGCCCACCACCAGGCCCAGCTAATTTTTGTATTTTTAGTAGAGACAAAGTTTCGCTGTGTTGGCCAGAAAGATCTTGATCTCCTGACGTCAGGTGATCCGCCCACCTCAGCCTCCCAAAATGCTGGGATTACAGGTGTGAGCCACCGTGCCCAGCCTGATATTTAATTTTGAACTTCCATGTTGTATTGGAAATAAAGCATTAAGTTGTTAATTCTTGCTTCTCTATTTACCCGTGACCTTAAGGTATTAGGGTTTGTGGATGAATCAACCATCTGGACTCTTACATCTGCTCCTTTATGTGCAGAAACACAGGGAGAGAGTCAAGCCAGGTGCGGCTCCCCTACTTGGCCAATGTGAATAGTAAAGTGCTGTGTGAGTGGAAAAGCAGTTAGATTTCCTAACTTTACTACACTGGGATTTCCCAGGAAAGCACAGGCTGGAAGAATGATGTAATGGGTATATTTTACATATGTTTTCGATAAGCATGCTTGTGTGGGCCATTCATGGAAAAACCCTTCCCATCAAGTCACACCACGTGGGACAGAGTCTGGAGGTACCAGCAGTGCCCCAGTCCCCATAGTCTCCTGTTTCAGTCCTTAAAAGGCAATTTTGACTCTCCCTTTGTAGAAATCATACAGCTTGTGTATCTGATCAGAAGGTCAACAACACAATCATCTGATGTTAGGCTAGAGGTAAGAACAGCGGGCTCTGGGGTTCCCGGAGGAAGGAATTGCCAATCTCACCTGAGAGAACTGGTAAGAACCCTCTTCCATTCCCTGAAACTGAAACATGGAAAGAAGCTCAGTCCAGCTGTTCTTAATCAAGGCTGGGACTTGTCAAGTGTCATGAGTAGCCTGCCCAGACAGAAATGAGCAGGGGAGATGGTTTTCTTAGTTTGGACCAATTCTGGCATCATAGTTGTGATCACAGTTGTCTGTTGGAGTGAACTTGGCAGAGAAATACAGTAAGTCTGTAGAAACTCAGTCAGGATGGAATGCACAGTCTTCAATGGGGAATTTTATAAAGACCACAAAATAGCTCAGTTAAGACTGACTAACCCCACACAATGGCAGAAGAACGACATAGTTTCATTTATTCCACAAATATTTACTGAGTGTCTGCCCCAGGCCAGGCACTGTCGGCACTGAGGAGACAATGGTGTACAGTGTGGCTGCAGCCCCTGGGCTCAAAGGGCTTGTATTTTAGACAGAAAGACCCACGACTAAACAGTCCATGACACAAATGTGTAAAAAGTGTGGTGGAAAGGGAAACTCAGGGTTGCACAGCCGACACACACCTACCTGGTCTAGGTTCAGCAGAAGATAGCCCTTGAGCAAATGGCTATTGGAAGATTTATTTTTAAAAAATTACTTGTGGTAAGACCATGTAACATTAGATCTACCCTCTTAATAAATTTTTGAGTGTATGCTACAGTATAGTGAACCACAGGCAGAATGCTGTACAGCAGATCTCTAGAACTTACTCATCTTGCCTAATTGAAACTTTATACCTATCAAGTCACAACTTCCTATGTCCCTCTTCCCCCAGCTCCTGGAAACCACCATTCTACTTTCTGTTTATAAGAGTTTGACTATTTTAGATACCTTTTTAAGTGACATCATGCAGTATTTGTCCTGTATATGTCACTTGCTATAATGTCCTCGCTTTCATCCGTGTTGTTGCATATGGCAGGATTTCCTTCTTTTTAAGGCTTAATAATATTCCATTGTCCATATGTACCCTATTGTCTTTATTCATTCACCTGTTGATGGATATTTAGTTTGTTTCTACATGTTGGCTATTGCGAATAATGCTACAGTAAACATGGGAGTGCAAATATCTCTTTGAGATCCTAATTTTACTTCTTTTGGATAAATACCCAGAAGTGAGATTGCTGGACCATAAACTAATTCTATTTCTAATTTTGTGAGGAATTAAGATACTGTTTTCCATAGTGGCTTCATCATTTTATATTCTCACTAACAGTGTAAAAGGGCTCTAATTTCTCCAATGCTTACCTTTTGTGTTTTTTTGGGGGGATAGGGTGGGGGTGGGGGCGGGTGATAGCCCTCCTAACTAGTGTGATATGACATTTTATTGTGGTTTTAATTTGCATTTTCCTGATGATTAGTGATGTTGAGCGTCTTTTCATGTACCGTTTGGCCATTTGTATGCCTTCTTTAAAGAAATGACTACTTGAGTGCTTAGCCCATTTTTAAATTGGGTTATTTCATTTTTTACTATTGAATTATATGAGTTTCTTATAAATTTTGAATATTAACCCCTTGTCAGTTATATAGTTTGCGAATACATTTTCCCATTCCATAGGCTACCTTTTCACTCTGTCAATTGTTCCATTGCTATGCAGAACAGCATTCCCATTTTCCCATTCCACAGGTAATTTTTTCACTCTGTTAATTGTTCTGTTGCTGTGTTCTGTTTTTGTTTTTGTGTACTGTGCTTTTGGCATCATATCCAATAAATCATTGCCAATATCAATATAATGAAGGCTCCTCTCTATGTTTTCTCCTGGGAGTTTTACAGTTTAAGTCTTTAATCCACCCTGAGATCATTAAAAAAAAAAAAAAACTTTATCAAGGAAAAATTTACATAAAATATAATTTACCAACTTTAAGTGAACAGCTCTGTGAGTTTTGACAGTTGATTGTGAATACTGTCACAATCAAGATGTAGAACTTGCCCACCACCCCCAAAAGTCAGCCTTGTGAGCCTTTGCTGTTAATCCTGACCTCACATCCCCAGTTTTACATGACCACAGATCTATTTTCTATGATCAAAGATTAGATTTGTGCTTTCTAGAGTTTAATATAAATGGAATAATATATAATATATTCTTTTATGTCTGGGGTCTTTTCCTCAACATGACGTTTTTGACATTCATCAATGTTGTTGAATGTGTTAGTGGCTCATTCCTCTTGATTGCTGAGTAGTATTTTACCGTATGAATATTCCATACTTTAGTAATTTGTCTTTGGATGGACATTTGAGTTGTTTCTACTTGTAGGCTATGATGTATAAAACTGCTATGAATATTCATGTATAAATCTTTGTATAAACACGTTTTATTTTTCTTAGGTAAATACCTAGAGCACAATGCTGGGTGTTAGGGTAAGTGTCTGTTTAATTTTATAAGAAACTGCCCAACTGTTTTCCAAAATGCTTGTGTCATTTTATGCCCCACCATAACTGTAGGGCAGTTCCAATTGTTCCATCTCTCGGTTATCTAAAGCTGCATAACAAATTACTACACATGTAGAGACTTGAAAGAACATGCTTTATGACCCACAGTTTCTGCTGGTCAGGAATCTTGGCATAGGTTACCTGGGCCCAAGGTTTCAGAGTCTTTCATGAGGCTGCAGTTAAGGGCAAGACTCATCTGAGGCTGGAGTGGAGAAGGATTCACTCCTAAGCTCTTGGAATTGTCAGGATTCACTTCCTTGTGCACTGTTGGAACTCAGCTCCTTGCCAGATGTTGCCTGGTGGTCACACTCAATTCTTTGTTTCATGGGGTGCTGCATAATGTAGCCTACTTCATCACATCCAGCGAGGGGGACAGTCAATAGAGAGCGTGGGCTGGCAAGACGGAAGTTACAGTCTTCTGTAATGTAAACACGGAAGTGATGTCCAATTCCCTTCACCATATTCTATTGGTTAGAAGCACGTCATAGGTCCCACCCATACTCAAGGGGAGGGACGCCACAAGGACAGGAGTACCAGGAAGGGGGATCACTGGGGACCATGCATCATCCACCTTTTTTTAAGTTTAGCCTTTCTGGTGGTCGTGTGCTGCCATGCTGTAACTTTAATTTGCATTTTCCTGATTATTAATATGTTGAGCATCTTTTCACAAGCTTATTTGCCATTTGTATATCTTTTTCTGCAAAGTGTGGGTTCATATCTTTTGCTCTCATCTCTTTTATTTTTTTATTTTTTTTTAGATGGAGTCTTGCTCTGTCGTCCAGGCTGGAATGCAATGGCGTCATCTGGGCTCACTGCAACCTCCGCCTCCTAGGTTCAAGTGCTTCTCGTGCCTCAGCTTCCCAAGTAACTGGGATTACAGGTGCACACCACCACACCTGGCTAATTTTTTTGTATTTTGGTAGAGGTGGGATTTCACCATGTTGGCCAGGCTGGTCTTGAACTCCTGACCTCAGGTGATCTGCCCAGCTCAGCCTCTCAAAGTGCTGGGATTACAGGTGTGAGCCACCACCCAGCCTCATCTCTTTTAAAATTGAGTTCTTTTTATTTCTGAGTTACAGAAGCTTTTTACTTCTTTTGGATATAAGCCCTTTGTCAGAAAATGTTTTTGCTAACATTTTATCACAATCTGTAGTTTTCCTTTTCATTTTCTTAGTGGTGTCTTTTGATGGGCAGAAGTTTTAAATTTTGATTAAGGGTAATATATCAATTTTTCCTTTTGTGATTATTGCTCTCTGTGTCCTGTCTATGAAATTGTTGTCTAATCCCAAATCAGTAAGATAGTCTCCTATGTTTCCTTCTAAAATATACACGATTTTAGCTTTTACATTTAGGTCTGTGATCCACTTTGAGTTTTACTCTGAGTGTTCTTTGTTTATGCTGAGATGGCACTGAGCTTCATTTTCTTCCCTCAGTATGAATATACAGTTGTTCTAGCACCATATGTTCAAAGGACTCTCTTTTTCCTGTTCAATTATCTTAGCCCCTGTGTTAAAAATCAATTAATGTGTGGATCCACATTTGGGATTTTTTAATGTTCTGTTGGTCTCACATTGTCTTCATCACTGTAGGTTTCATAGTGAGTCTTTAAATCAGGCAATGCGAAGACTCTAATGTTTTTCTTCCTTTTCAAAGTAATATCTTGGGATATTCTAGGTTCTTTGCATTTCCATATACATTTGAGAATTATCTAATATTTATAAAAGAAGCCTGTTGAGAACTTGATTAGGATTGTATTGAGACTATAGATTAATTTAAGGAGAATTGCCATCTTAATAATGTTAAGTCTTTTTTCCCATTTATGTGGTATATATATTTATTTAGGTGTCCTTTAACTTATATCAGCAATGTTTTATAGTGTACAGTGTGTAGATCCTTAATATATTTTGTCTAAACATATTGCTATGTATGTCGTTTGGTGATATTGTAAATAGCGTTGTTTTTAAATTTCAATTTATTTTTTGAGACAGGGTCTCCCTGTGTCACCCAGGCTGGAATGCAGTGGTACGATCATAGCTCACCACAGCCTCCAACTCCTGGGCTCAAATGACCCTCCTGCCTCAGCCTCCTGAGTAGCTGGGACTACAAATGCATGCCACCATATCCAGCCAGATTTCAATCTTCAATTGTTTGTTGCTAGTAAATGGAAATACAGTTCATTTTGTTTACTGGCCTGTGATTTTTACCCCATGACCCTGTTACACTTCAGTTTGTCAGTCCTAGTAGCTTTTTTGCAGATTCTAAAAATCTTCTTTGTATATTAAATATATTGTTTCTCAATAATGACAATTATACTTCCTCTTTTCCAGTCTGTATGCCTTTTATATATTTTATTCTTTGTCTTAATACACTGACTATGACATCTAGCATGATGTTGCATAAACCCCTAAAAGTAGACATACTGCCTGGTTGCTGCGCTTAGGAGGGAATTCATCATTCCTCTTGCTATGATGGTGGTTGTAGGTTTTTCAGAGATAACTTTTATCATGTTGAGAAAGTAGTCTTCTATTCCTAGTTTCCTGGGAGTTTTTTCTTAACTGGATTTTTAATTTTGTCAAATAATTTTCTTGCATCTATTGGTTTTGCTTTATTTTTAATTTTGTTAATATGGTGAATTTACATTGATAATTTTCCAATGTTAAACACTGAATTTCTGAGATGAAACCCAAGTATTATTATTTTCATATATTACTGGAATTAATTTTCTAAAATTCTCTTAGAATTTTTGAATCTATGTTCACGAGGGGTATTTGTAATTTCCTTTTCTTACAATGTCTTTTTCCTGTCTTGGTATCAAAATAAGAAGGCTGATTCCATGAATCAATTGGGACATGTTCCTTCCCCCAGTTTCTGAAAGGATTTGAGTAGGAATGGTGTTTCTTCTTTAAATCTTTCAGAAAATCTGCCAGTAAAGTCATCTGTGCTTGTGATTTTCTTTGTGAGAATGTTGTAATTATGAATTCAATTGCTTACATAGACATAGAATTATTCGACTGTCTACTTTTTTTCTTGAGGCAATTTTGGTACTTGTGTTTTTCAAGGAATTTTTCCATTTTATTTATGGTTGTTGAATTTATTGGCATAAAGTTGTTCATGTATATTTTCTTATCTTTTAGCTTTATTGAGCTATAATGACACCATAAATTTTGCATATTTAAGTGTATACTGATACATTTTGACACGTCTAGCCCTGTGAAACAATTTTAGGGCTAGTTTTTACCCACCGTATAGGCAAGACCCTTCCAAGTGTTCGCTCCAGCACCTCTCTCATATGAGGTTTTCATGTCTGACTGGTTAGAATAAATACCATTTCTGTCCTGGTGTGAGTTCCAGGTAACGTTCCCCCTCATCTTTTTGGGCGGCTCCTTCTCTAGCCTCACCCATTTCACTGACCAGTGCTCTATCAGTAGTTGATGAGCCTGCAGACCTCCAGAGTCCTCTCTGCAGCTCTCTCCTCTCTGGCAGTCTGCCCTGTAATCTCTCACCTCTGTCCTCTCCCTGGGCCATCAGCTCCATCTCTTCCACTCAGGGAATCCACTAGGTTCTAGCTGCGTGCCCCATCCCTGCACCAGGGCCTGGAGACCCTCTTCAGGCAACAAGACAGGCAATTATAGGCTTCACCTCATTGGTTTCCCGTCTCTCAGGGATTGTTGTCCTTTGTTGCCTGATCCAATGTCTCGAAAACCATTGTTTCACATATTTTGTCTAGTTTTTTATGTTGTTTCATGCAGGAAGGAAAATCCTGTGCAGTGTTTCATGGGTTTTGAATCTCTGCTACTGTGTACAAACATTTTTAGTGTTGTTAAGTATTCTTGCTAAATTGATCTGTTTATCGTTTTTGAAATATTCCTCTTTATCCTTGGTTTATGCCTTGTTTGGAAGTCTGAAGAATGTCTTTGTCTGACATGAATAGAACTACTCTAGCTTTCTTAGGAATAGTGTTTGCATGGTATAGCTTTTCTATATTCTTTAACTTTTGATCTCTGTCTCTCTTTCTCTGTGTGTGTGTGTGTGTGTGTGTGTGTGTGTGTGTGTTCCCTTGAATAATAGCTCTTGCTTTTTCACTCAGTCTTATAATCTTTGCTTTTAATTGGAGTGCTTAGACTAACCCTTTTCAATAGACCTTTCTGTGATAATGAAAATGTTATAAATGTTCCGTTTAATATGTTACCCACTAACCAGATGGCTACTGAGCACTTGAAATATGGCCACTGTGACTGAGGAACTAAATTGATTTTATTAAAGTTTAAGTTAATTTCTTTTTTTTTTTTTTTTGGCAGAGTCTCACTCTGTCACACAGGCTGCAATGCAGTGGTGTGATCTTGACTCATTGCAGCCTCACCAACCCACGCTGAAGCATAGCTGGGATTACAGGCACATGCCACTGTGCCCAGCTAATATTTTAATTTTTTTTGTACAGCCTGGGTTCCACCATCGTGCCTAGGCTGGTCTTGAATTCCTGGGCTCAAGCCATCTGTCTGCTTTGGCCTCCCAAAATGCTGGGATTACAGACATGAGCCTTTGCACCCAGCCTTGACTTAATTTCAGTAGCCCCACGTGGCTAGTGGTTTGTGTACTAGACAGAATAGGTTGACTATATCTAATGTAATTATTGATGTGATTTGCGGTTTAATTTTACCGTTTTGTTACTTGTTTTTAGTTTTTAAAAATATTTTTCATCTCTTCTTTATTCGTTTTTTCTCTTTCTGTCCTGATTTTGTATTCAATTTATTTCATCATTTTACCATTGGCTTATTAGCTATATCTTTCATTTTGTTTTGTGTGTTGTTCTAGGATTTGTCATATTCTTCTTTAATTATCAAAGTCTACCTTTAATTAATATCATATCAGCCAGGTGTGGTGGCTTACACCTGTAAGTGCTTTGGGCGGCCAAGGTGGGAGGATTTCTTGAGAAGCTCCAGAGTTTGAGGCTGCAGTGAGCTGTCATTGCACCATTGCACTCCAGCCTGGGTGACACAGAGAGACCCTGTCTCAAAAAAAAAAAAAAAGGAGATATTATACCTCCTCATATATAAGGACCTTGTAATATACTTCCCTTCCCCACATCTTTTGTGTTATTATTATGTATTTACTTCCACTTATGTTATAAACCTCACAATATGTTGTTATTTTTGCTTGAAACAATTGCCTTTTAAGGAATTTTAAAAAATTATAATAAGAAAAAAGTATTTTTATTTTTATTTTTTATAGAGATTGGATCTCCCTGTGTTGCCCAGGCTGGTCTCGAGCTCCTGGGCTAGAGGAATCCTCCTTCCTTGGCCTCCCAAAGTGCTGGGATTACAGGCATGAGCTGTGGTGTCCAGTCTAGAGTATTTTTATTTATCACATATTTAAATTTTCTGTTGCTTCTCGCTTCTTTGTGTAGATCCATGTTCTCATCTGGTATCATTTTCCTTCACCTTGAAGGACTTTATTTACCACTTCTCATGGTGCAGGGCTGCTGATGAAGAATTATCTTAGCTTTTTTTTTTTTTTGTCTGAAAGTGTCCAGTTTTGTTTTTTTTTTTCATTTAGAAGATACTTACTGGATATATAATTCTAGGGTGACTCTTTTTTGTCATCTTAAAATACTTTGTTCCAATCTCTTGTGTTCTTAATAATTTCTTACTAGGTATTTACTGTGATTCCTATCTTTGTTTCTTTGTGTGTAAAGTGTCATTTTTGTCTGGTTGTCCCTAAGATAATCTTTCAGGACTCAGTTTCAGGAATTTGGTTATGACGTTCACCTGGTGTAGTGTTCTTTGTGTTTATCGTCCTGGGCTTGGTGGTATTCATGGATCTCAAGATTTATATTTTTTGCAAAATTTGGAAAAAATTATTTCTTCATGTATTTTCCCCTTTACATCTTCCCCTTTTTTTGGAATTCCAATTGTGAATATATTAGACTGCCTGATTTGTCTCACAAGTCACTGATATTTTGTTCATTTTTTAAAGTTTTTTTCTCTTTCTATTCTATTGGGTAGTTTTTTGTTTTGTTTCGTTTCGTTTTTTGCTACGTCTTCACCTTCAGGTTCACACCTCTTTTCTTCTGCAGTGTCTAATCTGCTGTTGGTCCCATCCAGGGCAGGGGTAGAGACTCTGCAAAGGTACAGAGATAGGCAGCAGCCGGGGGCCCTGGGAACTGCAGCGTCCCCTGTGATCTCACCATGCTCAACTTCAGCTCAGCGTCAGCTCAGCCGCAGGGAAGAGAAGTTCTGTATTCTGACCTGCTGCAGGGAGTCCTTTCAGGCGACTGAGTGGAAATGCAGCCATTTCTCAACTGCGGACTCTCCCTAGAGAGTCAAATTCTCTTCTCTTTTGTAGTGCAAGGGAGTAGTCATCTTCCTATTTCTCGAGGCAACCTCCCACTCTCGCCTAATTGGAAATATCTCCTGGTCCACACAATGCCACAGCTGGCAGCTCCCCCGCTGCCTCACCCCCACCCCGTTCCCTCCTTGCAACAGAGCAGCTTCTCTAACTGCTGTGAATGATGAGGAAATCTGAGCCACGTGAAAGAAGCATAGGAACCTATGCCAAGCCCTATTGTGCCACTGACCTTCGGATTTGAATGAAATTAACAATTGCCTAATGAATTGAGTTCTGATCATTTCTATCAAGGCACTTTAAAGTGATGGGCCCTGAAAATTCATCCTGGGGTGGAGGTAAAGGCAGCATTTTTTAATTCAATGTGCAAATTATTTGAAAGTCTCTTCCATGTGATTCAGTGTCTTCAATGACTCATTTATAATTTTTCTGCAAGGGAATGTTAAAGTGGCGGGGCCAGTAACCTTCCAGAGAAAGTGCTTTGCTGCTCTTCTGAGACCTTTCAGCACCTATACTAAATGAATGCCAGTACAGGAGCTTATGTGGGGAAAGACTCAACTCCATGAAGGGCCCTGTTAAAAATATGACAGTACCCAAACCCTCGTGACCCCAAACCCTCACAATCCTGTGTTTGCAGCAAGCGAACCGGGAAAGGTCAGCTCACCCTGGCTCATGTTGTTGTCAACTCTTTAAATTTAGGATTTTGAACTAAAGTTAGAAAAGTGTGTATTGCTTTGTGTAGTCAGTCTTTTCCAGAAAATGCATTTTGATTTTTTTTTGGCAGATAACATCATTTTTAGCTGACACTAGGTGAATAATTTATATTTAATAAATTCATTTGATAATAAATTCACTATAATGAATGAATTAACACAGAAGAGGCAAACAATGTGATTTTTGTGATCAACCATTTAGAAAGGTTAAACTGACAATCTTGATGCTTATGGAAGTTAAATGGGCAGGTGATGGGACACTTCATAAGAGAACTGGCCATGTTGGGGAGAAATTGAGAACACTTTGGAAAAAGGAGACCTGGATCCTAGACCTGCCAGTTATGGGCTAAGGAGGCTTTGTGAATCACTTAGTATTCTAAAGTTGTGGGCTCTCCCTTTGTAAAATAATTTTATCTGTTTAATAGGGTGCTCGGAAAGTTAAATGCCAAAATAAGTGCCATGGTACTTTATAAACTGGAAGGCCCTGTTACTATTAAGAGGGGCCAGATTTCAAAGAAAGCAGAGGCCTTGTGGGCCACTATTGCCCCAGAAGAGGATTTGGATGTAGAGAGACTGAAGATCGGTTGATCCTTGGAGAGGCCATGGAGAGGAGGAAGAAGGCTCACTAGAAAGACAGCATGACCAAGGAAGTCGGTGGGAACAAGCCTGCTTCTCCCATGGGAATGTTTCTAATCCTCCACTGTGGCTACCCTTCTCCAAACTCTGCGGAGGGAGATGACAAGATGTCCCTACCATGGTGCAGCATTTGAACCATTACTGTCTGGGGGCATGAAGTACTTCGTGATTTGGTTTAAGGGTGAAATCAGTGGTTCCAAACATTGAGCGCACATTTAAATCACCTTGGAACATTAAGAATGCCCAGTTTCCATCCCCGAGCTGCACTAATCAGACTTTCTGGGATGTGAGGGTTTGGGTGATGTCGTTTTTATAGATCTAAAAGTGATTCTGAAGAAAAGCAGGGTTGAGAACTGCTGTTGAGTTCTTGATGTATGGATTGAGAAATTCGTTCTCAATTGAAACACTCTGTCATCCACTAGTTAAGAAAAATTAACTCTGTTTGTACTGGTCCCCAAATGGGGCCAGTTGGGCTCTTATGGGAGGGCCCAGGAAATCTGAAACCTTGTTAGTGTACTCCAGACTTCTGCCTCCTGCCTGTGCCCTTGGAAACCTAGGCTCCTCCTCCTGCCCTGTGATCCCAGGGCTCTGGCAGGTGAAGGTTTCAGCCATATTTCACAGTGGGACACCTGCCATGACTCACAAAGTTGTTCACCGTATGAATTCTATGCAGTGTCCACTCATGTCCTCCCTGCCCACACCAGCCCTGCCCAGCTGTCTACATGAACCCTGGCAAGACTGAGGGAGGCAACTGAATCCAACCATCCTCACACAGGACAAAGCTATTATTATGACTAACAATAAGTCACTCTCTATCCATCTTAATTGCATCAGATCTACTGTTATTTAAACGTTGTGTTTATTGTCCTCCTCCTCAAGTAGAAAGTAAGATTCATGAGAGCAAAGATCTTCATTGCATCACTCACTGCTATGTTGCCATTGCCTAGAAAGGTGCCAGGCATATAGTAGACATTTAATTTACACATGATGCATGAATGGATGATGCAATAGCACCCATTTATGGAGTATGTATTATGTGCCAGGCACTATATCACTTCACATGTATCATTATGTTTAATTCTCACAACAAGCTTAAGAGGGAGGTGCTACTATCTGTTCTCATTTTAGAGAAGAGGAAATTGAAATTCAGACAAGTTTACACACCTGCCCAAGGTTACACAGGTAGTAAGAAGTAAAGCTAGGACTTGAACCCATGACTTTTTAACTCCAAAGACCACGATCCTAACTATTATATTATACTCATTCCTCTTGCCAGGTATGGTGCGGGGACATGTATTTAGCAAGGATTGGCTGCTTGACTGTCAGCCAGTCAGAATCTTGTTGACTCTGGCACCGAGTAGTCATGTTAGTGGCACAATCTCCAGGGAGAGTTATTGCAATCTAAGGGCTGAAAAGGAAATAGATTCATATACCTTACTCCCAAATCCAAGATTCTTCAGGACATCTACTGCAATGCTAGACAAGCTTATTGACTTTTTTTTTTTGAGACAGAGTTTCACTCTTATTGCCCAGGTTGGAGTGCTATGGTGCAATCTCGGCTCACTGCAACCTCTGCCTCCCGGGTTCAAGCGATTCTCCTGTCTCAGCCTTCCGAGTAGCTGGGATTACAGGCATGCACCACCACGCCTGGCTAATTTTTGTATTTTTAGTAGAGATGGGGTTTCTCCATGTTGGTCCGGCTGATCTCGAACTCCCAACCTCAGGTGATCCACCCGCCTCAGCCTCCCAAAGTGCTGGGATTACAGGTGTGAGCCACCGTGCCCAGCCAAGGTTTTTTTTTTTTTTTTTTGAAGTTTACCCTAGTAGCATATTGAAAGGGCCAAGGTGAGATCAAAGTATGTCTCTCTTGGGTAGTGAGACCCTGAATGACTTTTATTTTACCCTTTATATTTTTCTGCAATGCATATGTATATTTATTATAACAAAAAGATCGCAAAGTGCAGTAGCCTACGTGAGTTCAAAGATTATTTTTGCCTCAGGTAAACAGTCCAGGGCAGAAAGGTGAGCTCTGCTTCATAAGGTCATCAAAGTTTCCAACTGGCCCAGCATGTCTGCCTTCAACATGTGGTTGTTCTTTGGGTTAAGGCTCCTGCTCCAGTTGTCCTCAATCTCGTGGTTGAAAGTAGCTCGCCAGCACCACCTCCAGGAGAGGGGCTGGAGGATTAGGAGAATCTCAACGGCTTCATCTTGAAGTAATTACTTATATCCCACTGCCCAAAACCTAGTTACATGGTTACAACTAGCTGCAGGGTTGAGGTTCATGTTTTTGTGTGTATAAATGCCAACATAATTTGTTGAAAACACTATCATTTCTTCATTGAATTTCCTTTGCACATTTGACAAACAAAATCGATTTGTGTCTATTTCCGTACTTTCTATTCTGTTCTGTTGATCTATGTGTCTCTCCCTCTGCCAATACCACACTGTCTTGATTCTTATAAGTCTTAAAATTAGACAGTGGGATTCTTCCAAAGCCAATTTTCTTTTGGCTATGCTAGTTTCATTGCCTTTTATATGAATTTCAAAATCAGCTTGTCAAATATCTGCAAAAAAATTCTGCTAGAGTTTTGATCGACATTACATCAAAAGCATAGATTGATTTGGGGAAAATTGGCCTTTTTCTTGTTGAGTCTGCCAATCCATGAACATAGTATGTTTCTCCATGTATTGAGGTCTTCTTTGAGTTAGTTCATCAGCAATTTAGTGTTTTCAGCACATAGATTCTATGTATGTTTTGTTAAAATTATTTATACATATCTCTTTTTTGGGGGGAGCTCTTATCATTTTTTGTTTGTTTTTAATTGTTTACTACTATCTTTATAAATATACATTTTTTTTTGTATTGACCTTATATTTTATTTTATTTTTTTTTGAGATGGAGTCTAGCTCTGTCACCCAGGCTGGAGTGCAGTGGCGCAATCTCGGCTCAGTGCAAGCTCCGCCTCCCGGGTTCACGCCATTCTCCTGCCTCAGCCTCTCCGAGTAGCTGGGACTAGAGGCGCCTGCCACCACGCCCGGCTAATTTTTTTTTGTATTTTTAGTAGAGATGGGGTTTCACCGTGGTCTCGATCTCCTGACTTCGTGATCCGCCCGCCTCGGCCTCCCAAAGTGCTGGGATTACAAGCGTGAGCCACTGCGCCCAGCCCGACCTTATATTTTAGAATGTGTTTAAACTCAGTATTATGTTTTCCCCCAAAATTTACATATTGAAGCCAGTTAACTGTATTTGGAGATAGGGGTTTTAGGGATGTAATTAAGGTTAAATGAGGTCGTAATGGTGGGTCTCCAATCTAATGGGACTAGTGTCCTTATAAGAAGAGGAGAAGATACCAGGAATGCAAGTGTAGGGAAAACATCAAGTAAGCAAGAAGACAGTGATCTGCAAGCAAAGGAGAGAGGACTCACCAGAAATCAACTTGCTAGCACCTTGCTCTTGGACTTCTAGCTTATAGAAGTGTGAGAAAATAAATTTCTTTGGTTAAGCTCCTCGGTCTGCCCTAGTAGCCCTATGTAGCCCTAGTGGACTAATACACTCACTGATTCCTTAAAGGAGCTTTTGGTAGACTTCTTAGGGTTTTCTATATAGACAATTGTGTAAACTGCAAATAGAGAAAGTTTTATGTCTTCCTTCCAATCTGTATGTATTTTATTTATTTTTCATGCATTATTGCTGAGTCTAGAACTTCTAGTGGTATGATGTATACTGTGGTGATAGTGGACATCCTTCCCTGGCTTTATTCCTGACCTTAGGGACAAAGTATTCAGTTTTTCCCCATTAAGTATGATATTAGATGCAGGTTTTTTGTTGATGCTCTTTATCAGGTTGAAGTGATTCCCTCTATTCCTAACTTGCAGATAATTTTTATCAAGAGATAGTGTTGCAGTTTGTCAAATACTTTTTCTGTGTCAATTTATATTATCATGATATTTCTCCTTAGCTTATTGACACAGTGGATAACTTTGAATGATTTTTTTGAATGATTAAGCAATCTTGCATAACTAGAATAAATCCTACTTGGTTGTGGTGTATAAGTTTTTTTAATATATTGCTGGATTCAATTTGTTACTATTTTGTTGAATATTTCGACATTTAAATTCATGAGAAATAGCCTGGGCAACATGACAAAACCTCATCTCTACCAAAAAGACACCTTAGGGTATATGTCCAGTAATGGGATTGCTAGGTCAAAATAAGCCACCTTTTAAAAAAATTAAAATATAAATGCCTTTATTGAGTCCCAGTGGAAAATTGTGTTTTAGGTCATTTACTCTTTGGAACAGAAGAATGTTGTGGTAGAGTGAATGGGAAATGTCTCAAATTTTTTCACTGTTCCATCCTTGCATCCACGTTTGCAATGTGACATTGCTGGGCCCAGCATCAGAAGATAGTCTGTTCCTTTTCCTCTTGAATTTGGTCTGCTTTGTGATTAGCTTTGGCCAATCAGATGCAGGAAAAGTGGAGGCCCGCAGAGGTCCTGCAGTGCTCCACTGTCTTGGGCCCCTGGCACTGTCCTATGAACAGGCCTGTGCTGGCCTGCTGTGGGTAAGAAGCTCCTGAGGGAGAACCCAGCTGGCCCAGTCACAAGCATTTTGGAAGTTTATAGCCATAGAGGAGCCAACCCCCCCCACCACCAAAACAAGGAAGCACAGCCCAGATCAGCAGAGCCACCTGTGGGGCCACAGCTGGCAGCACATGCCCCCACTGAGTCCAGAAGGACTTCCAGGCTGATCTGCAGACTGTGAGCAATGGGAAATGGAATTGTTTTAAGCCATTGAGCTTTGAGATGGTTGGTCATGCAGCAACAGCTGATTCCTACAAATGTCAATGAGAATAATGACCATGAAAACATTGCTGCTAAAATGTTAATATTATAACTGGCCATGTTTTCTCATCTTTCATACTGAAATCAAAAGTCAGGCAGCAAGGAGAAATTGGTCAGGCTTCAGTGGCCCATTGGCCATGGTGACACATCCCCTCCCCCTGCCACCTGTTCTAATATATCCATTTAGTTGCTGATTTTCCCAATTCCAATGGTCCAGAAAGTTCTGGATGGTGCTGTCATGGCTACTTCCCCATATTGAGCCTGGCCACCTCCTTGCCCTTGCAAGGAGATTTGCTCCCTGCAAAACGTGGAGGTGGTCTAGGCTTATTCATCTGCCAACCCAACAATAAAACAGTAAGCACATTAGCAGTGATCATCTAGCAGGTGGGGTCTACCCTTGGACTTCATCCCCAATCAGAGACACTTAAGAAGCCAAGTGTAGTGCAAACAGCATATTCAACATTATGTAGACATTTACCATTACAAAGTTTTAAAAAAGCTGTTAGTTTTTATAGTACAAACTACCCAAAGTAACATTCAACAGAAGTTTTTTTTTGGGTAAAGGAAATATGCAAAATATATAGCGATTTTTAGCTGGGTGCCTTTCAGAATTTGAGGGTGGGATGGGAACAGTATGAGATTTATACATTAATAGTAAAGAAGAGGCCTCAGATACAAAAGTTTAGATGCTGTATCTTAGAGCATCTGAATTTAACATGTATCCCTCTTTCAGTAAGGCTTGAGTGGTCTCCCTATGACAGCACTGAGTGGGGTTTTAATCATGGAAATAATAACTGCATCATCCATACAGGGTGGTTTCTGTAAACCATAGTCCTTGCTTTCAGTCTAATAATATCCCTGAAATGCACTGAAATCCATTAAAAATCTCTTTTATAGATTCTGAACTAAGAACATTTTATTTTAAGGTGATAGATTGAACGGGACCTCAAGCAAATACCAAATGGTCAACCTTCATCCAGTCCTCTGAGCATTACTGGCAGACCTCTCTGAAATGGGCACATCACAAAAAATTGTAAATGCTTTCCACCCAGCTCCCAAACAAAACTCCAAGAACGCGTTAACACCACTCCCAAGGAGTTGCACTAGCTATTGGTGTGGCTTGGGCAGGGAAAATGTTTGTCTCCGCCATTTTCACACCTAGTTGGGAAACAGCTTGTGGAGTTTCCCATTGTCTACCAAAGGTTTCAGCTGGACTCCGTCCCTTGGGCTGCTTCCACTCAAGTAGCAAGGAAGCAGTGAGGATGGTGTCAGGGAGGGAAGAGTAATTTGCTAGAGCAGAGACAGAAAAGTACAAGTGATCCAAATTGTACTTCTAAGAGGGCAGAAGGCCAGTGTTCATGATTCCTGGTGGGCATTTCTAATGGCAAAAATGCAGGTACCCAAAGGAGGAAGCTGCCTTGCTGGAGGAGTAGTGTGGGAGCAGGGAGGAGCTGCTGAGGACAGAAGCTACACAATATGTCCCTGGGTGTCCTTGGGTTAATCAAATTGTCTCAGGGTTTCTTTGGGGCCTGACTGCATTGCTAAATTCAGGGGGGAAATCCAATTCCCTGGCCATGCTTAGGAACAAGGAAGTGTGTTCTACACATATGGTCCCAGGAGCACCCCCTTCTTCCTTGCCTCTGTGTATGACAGTGCACAGTACCTCCCTTACCTGGGCTAAGTCAGTTCAGACCCTAGTTACCTACAGTGAAGCTGAAGTGGTCTATTTGGAGAAGCCATGAATGACAGTTTGGAGGTCATGAAACAAGTAAGTATATGGAAGTAAAAAACACATGGTGTGGGCCAATCTCAATGAATTGCCCCAGGGTTATGGGCAGACAACCTCCCTCCCTGGCAACTTTCTAAGCAGCTCACCCTCTGAAATAAGTTCACTCTAAAAATTCCCAAATCTGCATTGCTGAGGCTGTTTCTAATACCTGCCAACATTCCTAGACTAAACTTGACACAGTTGTTTTTCTAGTAGAGGTGAAGATTTGGGGGTGTCATCCAAATGCTCCAATAAGCCCTTTCTAAGGTTGCTGGCAGCCCTCTGCTGGGCTGCATCTGTGGCTATATGGGAAATACATTAAATTATTTGGGGTCAGGTTTTCAAAGAGTCAATTACAGTTGAAATTAGAAGAGAGAAAGAAGTTAGACATATTGAGTGTCAACCATGAGCCAGGCACTATTCTAGGTCTTCAAAATACGTAATCTAAATTTGAATTTAAAACTGGATTCAAATTTACATAAGAACGGGGTAACACAGATAATTGGTATAAGGACTGCAGATATTTCTGCAGACTTTGAAGACTCCACTGGAGTTGGGGGCAGATGTGGAGGTGGGCGGGGCAGTCCTTTACATGGATGGTGTCTTTGTTACTAGGGGTACTGTAAATGCCTTTATCCAGAAGAGCCCAGTGAAGACCTCTGCTCTGTTTTCAGACCACGAGGACATTTGGTAAGCTGCTCTGAGAAATTTCATCTGCTGTGGAAGCAGAGGGGCTGTTGATGGATTTCTGGAGGAGGGATGGTTGTCTGTTCTCTTCGCTTGCCCTACTCAGAAAAATGTTCAGATTTCTTTTTAAGGCGTTGCATGTAGAATCATTCTTGTTGCAAGATATGCATATGTATCTTTTTAATTTTAACTCAAGCTCTATACCAAAAGGCAAGTTCATTTACTCAGAGCCTAGACAGAAGGCTTTCCCAGTCCTGACACCTTGCTTATTTGCTACTTAAAGTCTTTTGGAAAAAAAGAACAGATTTTTGCATTTTGTTCTCTTTCCTATTTCAGGAAAAAAAAAAAAGATTTTTTTTTAAATCTACACAACTGTCCTAATTGGAAGGGATTCTTGATCTGTTTCATTGCAGTCTGTTTATTTCTGGTAGGTGTCCAGAACGCTTGGCCCCCACCCCTGCCAGGCTGTTCTCCAACAACATCCCGACTCCATTCCAGAGCAGTTGGGAGCCTACAGCAGCCCAGGAATCTCCATGCAGCCCCAGTGGCATACAGGGCCATGTCTCCTCTGGAGGGCCTGTCTTCAGTGTCTCTTTTAGGCGCACCCTGGCTGTCCTGCCACATCAGCATCCCTCTGTCTCCTCCTTTCAGGTCACCCAGCTTGTCTTGCTCCAGGCAGGGCTACCCTACCCTAATATTCCCACACTCTGTGCGTAGGCATGGACCTGAGAAGTTACTGCGGCCAAAGTTTCACTCTGGAAGCAACTAGAGCCCCCATAGTGTGGTGCATGAGCCCGGGCCAGCTCCCACCTGCACAGAGCTGCTTCGGGTTAAGGACTTGTGTGTTAAGAAGGAAACTGCCTAAGGCAAAGAGCTCAGACTGGAACAGGGCCAAAGCTAGAGTTCTAGGGTTCAGGTAGAAAACAGTGTTGCTCTGTAAACGCATAGCGATGCAGAGGATATCAGCATGAAGGATAGCCTCAGGGCTGGTGGGGAGTGGAGAAGCTGCCAAGATAACAAGCAGTCATGATAGGTGTTAAAAGAAAACCTTTAGACCAAATAAACTTAATAGGGCTTACTGGAGCAAAGGACAATTGACAAATCAGGCAGCACTCAGAACCAGAGGAGGTTCTGGGAGTTCTGCTGAGCAGTGTGGGCACTGGGCCTTTATAGGCTGGAGTGGAAGGGAGACAAAGAAAATAGATTCAATTCGCTAGAATGGAAAGTCCCTGGTTAGAGATTCATTGAGGGTTTCTGATTGGTAAAGTGTCTAGGTTTGTTTGCTGTTTACCTAGGGTTTGTGCTTGCTTATGAAGAAATTCAAAGAACAAAGCCACCATAACCTAATGGCTTCCCAATTAAGATGAAATTTCAACATGGATGGTGGTGGTGGATCCTTAATACAAGATGGCAGAGAAGGACCCTAGAGATGATATAGACCAGAAGTGGTCTACCAGTGGCCTCCAGGTATGTTCTATTTGTCCTATGTAATGTGTGTGGGGGGGTGGATGGGTGTGTGTGTGTGTGTGTGTGTGTGCATATTTTCCCCTTAGTTGATGCTGAATGCTTTTTGATGGCATGTGAATTCTGTTCTTTCCTACAGCTCCTAGGTGTGCTCACTGACCTCCTCTTCCCTATTGTATATTACCACATTACTGTATATTACTACATCACTACTGTGATGTGGTATATTGTATATTACCATTATTATATTGTATATTATATTATATTGTATGTGGTATATTGTATATTACCATTATTGTATGTTACCACATTACCCACTGGAGCAGTGGTGCAGGGTCCAGAGAGAGGGAAGGAAAGTGGTGGAGGAAGAGTGCCTTGGTTGCACCTGGTCAAAAGCCTTGGGAAGGATGGCTTGGGACTCAGCATCAATTCCCCCGAATCATCAGACTTGGAAATGAGCACGGAAGTGGTTGGTGCTTCCTTTTCCTCTTGGAAATCACATGCAGCTTCAGAGAGTTTCATCTGCATTGAAACTTAGAGACAGATATAATCTATAGACTCCAAAATATGGGTAAGGGTTGCAAAGAGCCGCAAACTCACAGGAAGGAGCAGCATCTAGGGTGGTAGCGGAACTTTGAGAGCACAAGCAGAACTACACTTCCCAAGGATGAGGCACACACCGGCCCCTTGTTTGCATTTCCTGGGAAGGAGCTAGAGGTCCCTGCAGCAAAAGCCCTCAGGGACCCAGTATGATTCAGAGAAGCTGAGAAGGCAGAGCTCTATAAAGGATAACACCATATTTTCAGGAAGCAGTCTGTCTCTGTGAAAACACGGAGAAAGAGGTCCTGTGAGATGAAGAATTCTGAAAGACTGTCCTTGCCCCACCCCTGGTTAGAACATCTTGCAAAAAGCTGATCTAGGGAAGTTCAACCAGTACACTCCATAAATAACTTAAAAGAAGATGGAATAACCTTGATATAAACATTCTATAAGACACAAAGAGCAGCAAATCACATCAACCGAAGAACATGCACCCGTAAAATGTGGGCTGGAAGAGGTGAAAATTATGATGAAACATTCCACCATGAATTAGAAACAAAGCACCTTAACAAGGCAATTTGATCTCTAATGGAAAACCACAAAGCACAAATGCAGGAACTCAAATAGAAGATGACGAGCTGATGGGAAGTGATGAGATGGAGCTAGAAGACTCAGGAAAGAAGCAGAGGATAATAAGGGGGCGAAGTCACTGCAAAAGGCTCTGTAAGAGAAGCACAGAATGGGTGTGTGGAATGCAAATCTGATGTCGTAGAGACAGGGAGTTAAGATTAGAGAGAAAGCGATCACGATAACAGGGAGGTGAAGGAAAGCCACACGTGCAAAACTGGAGTCTCTGAAGAAGCCAAAACAATAGGAAGCAAAAATTGTTTTAAAATACAATTCAAAACATTTCCTAAAATAAAGCAAGACTTGAATCTGCATATCGGATGTTCACGCTACTTCCCAGGGAAACCTGATTTAAAACAGTCTCCACCTGAGATGCAATCTAGTCCCGTTATTGGATTTAAAGAAAGTATCCTTTAGGCAGTAAAGCACAAAATATTAAGTCACATACAGGGAGAAAAAAAAGTCGGGTTGAACTCAGACTTCACCAAAACAGCATTTAACATTAGAAGAGGATAGAGAAACATTTAGAAGATATTTAAGGAAAGTGCAAACCAAGAATTTTATATCATCCAAGCTGTTCAACAATTACAAAGGCTATAGCAGAATGTTTTGAACATACAAGAGCTTAGAAAGTATAGTTCTTGTGAACCTTCTTGAGGAAATGACCAGAAAATGAACGTCAGCCAATTGAGAGTCTACTATGGAAGCTTTAACCACAAGTCTGACTGTAAGTATTGATTATACTTAAGTTCAGATCTAAGACTAAATATAATGTGGGGATTAGTGTAACATAATGGGATGTAAATCTTATAAGCCCTGGCAATGTAGAAATAACACAACTAACACAAATTGGGATGGGAAAGGGGTAAAGATGGCAGGAAGTAAAGTAATTGCTTCTTGGATAAACTCAGGGAGACAAAAGAAATAATTTAAAGCCAAAGAAAAAAATAGTATTTTTGTTAAAAATGTATGTAAGAGTCCAAAGTAAAAATTAACAAAGGTAATATTATTGAATTGACTCGGGAAGTGGAGGGAGAGACAGGAGAAAGGGAAGAAAATACACACTTATTTTATTATGGCCTAATGCTGTTTATGAAGCAGATGACCGGGGTTTTATATGACAATATGATTACAAAGAAATAATGAAACAACATTAAAAATCCTTCTAAATACCAGAACTTAATTCTCTTCTCCTGTGGCCTTTTCTCCTTTCATCGCCTCTCCTCTCTTCTCTCTTTCCTCTTTGCCCACTCCCAAAAAAGCAAACTGACCTTATACCGAAAGATTTTAAATAACTGTATTCAGAGAACAACAACAACAGATCAAAGATCAACTCACCTGTCATATCAATAAATATAAATGACATTAACTCATTGTGATACAATGATATGTATATATCTATATATGTTTTTATTAACTCATTGTGATATTATGATATCTATATAGGTTTTTATCCATGGTTCCTGGCTTATAACTCCCATAGCCCTTGTTATAATATTGGGGCCCTTGGGCTGGCCTCAGAAAACAGAATCTCTCTCTCTCTCTGGCCATCCCTTGCTCTCCTTTCACCTGCTCCTCTCTCTCCCTAAGGCAGGACTCTAATCTTACCCTGTCTTTCTGTCTTGGAGCTGGCATAAAGCAATTCTCTGACCTACCTTATTTCATTGTAGGACATCAGATCTCCATTTCAGACGTGGTCCTGCCCTGCACCCTGGAGGAAGGAGTGCTACACAAAGAGGCCAAGAAGAATCTGAACAGACAGTGCTTGCCGGGTTTCCCCACTCAGTCTATTAGATCATGCCCTTTTTGTCTAATTACATTTGTACGTGGTTATCAATCATGCTTATCCAATGAAGGCTCCATAAAAGGCCCAAGAGGACAAGGTTCGGAGAGCTTCCGGATAGCTAGATGCTTGGAGGTTCCTACAGGGTGGTACAGCACGGGAGGGCAGGGAAGCTCCACGCCCCTTCCCCCATACCTTGCCCTATGCATCTCTTCATCTGTATTTTTCGTGATATTCTTTATAATAAACTGGTAAACATAAGTGTTTCCCTGAGTTCTGAGAGCCACTCTAGTAAATTAGTCAAATGCCCTATTTGTAGCCACTCGGTCAGAAGCACACGAAAAATGTGGGTCTTGCAATTGGCATCAGAAGTGGGGGTCAGTCTTGCGGACTGAGCCCTCAACCTGGGGGATCTGATGCTACCTCCAGGTAGATGGTGTTAGAACTGAATTTGAGGACACCCAGCTGCTGCCTGTGGCAGAATGGATTGCTTTCTTGGTTGTGGGGAAGCCCTCCCCTAACACATCTGGTCACAGAAATCTTGTGTGTTGACTGTTGTTGATGTAAGAACAGCGGAAGCACAGTTCATGATTTTCCCCCTTGGATTCGTTCATTAAGATAAATGATTTTCACATTGTATCATAAAGCAGAATCCAATTCTATGCTATTTAAAGGAAACATATCTAAAACAAGTGAACCATAAAAGATTGGAAATGAAAAGGATGGACAAACGTGTACCAGGTGTATTAGTCAGTGTTATCTTAGAGAGACAGAACTAATAAGATATATATATATATATATATGTGAGTTTATTAAGTATTGACTTACATGATCACAAGGTCCCACAATAGGCTGTCTGTAAGCTGAGGAGCAACAAGAGCCAGTCTGGGTCCTGAAACTGAAGAACTTGGAGTCTGATGTTTCAGGGCAGGAAGCATACAGCACAGGGGAAAGATGTAGGCTGGGAGGCTAGGCCTATCTCACCTCTTCAAACTTTTCTGCCTGGTTTATATTCACTGGTGGCTGATTAGATGGTGTCCACCTGATTAAGAGTGGGTCTGCCTTTCCCAGCCCACTAACTCAAATGTTAATCTCCTTTAGCAACACCCTCACAGACATACCCAGGATCAATGTTGCATCCTTCAATCCAATCAAGTTGACACTCAGTATTAACCATCACAAGTCCACCGCTTGTCAACTTGAACCCATACACATCTCCTGAGATCATACATAATCTTCAAATAAAGACAATAATAAGGTCATAATTACACCAAACATAATACAACTATCCTTCATACAACTGGAAACACACCAATCTCCAACCAAGTACAATTACATAAAGTTCACAATACTTAAATGCTGATATGAAGTCAATAAATCTTATGTCACATGATAAAGGAAAAGGAAATAAAACAAAGATATTTTCTTAGTACAAGTGTATACATGTACAAACATGTTTTTAACAAAAGAAGGAGGAAATACTCATGACAATTACAGTCCTTGTTTCTGCAGCTGGTCACATGGCCGTAGCTGGCATTGATGACTACCTCCTTCTACTACCCATTTTGTATTCCCTTTGCCTTCAGCAAGCATCTCGCAGGACGTGGTTTTTTTCCTGGTGGAGTGACCCAAACCTTCGTTCCTGAAGGGTCTGAGTCATTTGTAGTCCTGCCTGGATTGGGATGTTGTAGTTTCCCATTGACCTTAATCACGGAGTGTGGTAATACTAAGAGACTGCCTAATGGATCTCCTGTATTCCATTTATACTCTTCCTTACCTCCGCTGTGGAGTAGTAGACTGATTTCGTCCTGATAATCTGGGTCAATCACCCCAACCAACACTATAACTCCCTTCTTAGCCTGTTGACTTAAAGGTAGAAGGAGCCCAAAGTGGCCAGGTGGCCATCTTAACTTCCAGTTTAATGGGATCGTTGTTGTGTCTCCTGGTGGCAGCGTTCCTCCCTCTGGAACTAAGACCTCTAGGCCAGTGGAACATAATGTCGTGGGAACAGGAAGCAAAAATTTTGCTAATGGATCACTAGGGGTGATAGTGAGTGGTGCCATTTCCACGTCCACTCCTTGATTCCTGGACCCGGGAATCCTGGCTATGGGAGAAACAGTACTATATATTGGATGCTGATTCAGAGCATACGTGGCCTTCTGGAGAACTTTGCCCCAGCCCTGCAAAGTATTGTCACCTAGTTGGCATTGTAATTGTGACTTCAGAAGGCCATTCCACCATTCTATCAATCCAGCTGCTTCAGGATGATGGGGAACATGGTACAGTGAATTCCATAAGCATGAGCACACTGCCACACTTCTTTTTTTTTTTTTTTTTTTTTTTTTTTTTGAGACGGAGTCTCGCTCTGTCGCCCAGGCTGGAGTGCAGTGACACAATCTCGGCTCACTGCAAGCTCCACCTCCCGGGTTCACGCCATTCTCCTGCCTCAGCCTCTCTGAGTAGCTGGGACTACAGGCGCCCGCCACCACGCCGGGCTAATTTTTTGTATTTTTAGTAGAGACGGGGTTTCACCGTGGTCTCGATCTCCTGACCTCGTGATCCGCCCGCCTCGGCCTCCCAAAGTGCTGGGATTACAAGCGTGAGCCACCGCGCCCGTCTGCCACACTTCTTTAGCCATAAAGAGAGTGCCTTGGTCAGAGGCAATGCTGTGCGGAATACCATGACAGTGGATAAGGCATTCTGTGAGTCCACAGATGGTAGTCTTGGCAGAAAGATTGCATGCACGATAGGCAAACCCATGTCCAGAGTATGTGTCTATTCTAGTGAGGACAAGTGTCTGCTCTTTCCAGGTAATCAACCTGCCACCAGGCAGCTGGCTGATCACCCTGAGGAATGGTGCCACATCGAGGGCTCAGTGTTGGTCTCTGCTGCTGGCACATTGGGCACTCAGCAGTGGCCATAGCCAGGTCAGCCTTGGTGAGTGAAAGTCCACGTTGCTGAGCCCATGCGTAACCTCCATCCCTGCCACCATGGCCACTTTGTTCATGGTCCCATTGGGTGATGACAGAAGTGGCCGGGGAAAGAGGCTGAGTGGTGTCCACAGAACAGGTCATCCTATCCACTTGATTATTAAAATCCTCCTCTGCTGAGGTCACCCATTGGTGAGCACTCACATGGGATACAAATATCTTCACAGTTTTTGACCTCTCAGAGAGGTCCATCCACATACCTCTTCCCCAGATTTGTCACTGATTTTCCAATCATGCTTCTTTCAAGCCCCTGACCATCCAGCCAAACCATTGGCTACAGCCCATGAATCAGTATATAATCAGACATCTGGCCATTTCTCCTTCCATGCAAAGTGCATAACCAGGTGCACTGCTCGATGTTCTGCCCACTGGGAAGTTCCTTCCACTGCTGTCCTTCAGGGATGTCCTAGAAAGGGCTGGAGTGCTGCAGCTGTCCACTTCTGGGTGGTGCCTGCATATCGTGTAGAACCATCTGTGAACCAGGACCTAGTCTTCCCCTCCTCTGTCAACTGATCACAGGAACTCCCCATGAGGCCATAGGTGCAGGCTAGGGGAGAGAAGGCAGGTGGCAGGAGTAGAGACTATGGGCACTTGAGCCACTTCCTCATGTAACTTACTTGTGCTTTCAGGACCCACTTGAGCCCGATCACGTATATACCACTTCCATTTGATGATGGAATGCTGCTGTGCATGACCCACTTTCTGGCTAGATGGGTCAGAAAACATCCAGTGCATGATAGACAGTTCAGGTCGCATGGTGACTTGATGACCCATAGTCAAACATTCAGTTTCCACTAAAGCCCAGTAACAGGCCAAGAGCTGTCTCTCAAAAGGAGAGGAGTTATTTGCAGAAGATGGTAGGGCCTTGCTCCAAAATCCTAGAGGCCTCCACTGTGTTTCACCTATGGGAGCCTGCCAAAGGCTCCAAAGGCCAAGTCAATGGCTGCATACCAGGTACCAGATGCGTTAATTTGCTCAAGCAATGAAACCACATCTGGTACAGCAGCTGAAATTGGAGTCACCACTTGATTAAGCTTATGATAAATCCACTATCATTCTCCAAGATCCATCTGTCTTCTGCACAGGCCAAATGGGAGAGTTGAAAGGGGATGTGATGGGAATCACCAGCCTGCATATTTCAATCCTTGATGGTGGCGCTAATCTCTGCAATCCCTCCAGGGATGTGATATTGTTTTTGATTTACTATTTTTCTAGGTACAGGCAGCTCTAATGGCTTCCATTTGACCTTTCACACCATAATAGCCCTCACTCTACCAGTCACGGAGCCAATGTGGGGGCTCTGCCAGCTGCTAAGTATGTCTATGCCAATTATGCATTCTGACACTGGGGAAATGACCACAGGATGAGTCCAGGGACCCACTGGACCCACTGTAAGTCGGACCTGAGCTAAAATTCCATTAATTACCTGACCTCTATAAGTCCGTCCCTTAACTGGAGGACCACAGTGATGTTTTGGGTCCCCTGGAATCAACGTCAGCTCAGAGCCTGTGTCCAGTAGTCCCCCAAATGTCTGCTCATTTCCCTTTCCCCGATGCAGTTACCTAGAAGCAAACAGGGGTGTTGAGGGTGTCTCTTGAGGAGAATCAACATTATTTTGCCTGGCCACTGCCTCAGGGGAGGCTGTCACTATTGCCTTAGGCAGCTCAGGGTTTATCACCTCAGACAAAAGTGGAAAGGTTGATGGCAGCATGGGTTGGGGAGGGGATGTTGCCACTACTGGGGATGGGGAAGCTGTTCCTTCTGGCAAAAAAAGTTCGTGAGTTACAAACATCATGCCTCCCACATGCCCCCATTCCAAGTTGCAGGGTCCCATTCTTTTCCAATCAATGCTCTCACTTTAACAGTAGACACCTGGCGAGGCTGTGCATGAACCTTTCGTTGCAGGTCAGCCACTCGCATAAGAGATTGTGTCTGTTTTTCCACAATTTCAGCTCTTTCTCTACAGGAGACAAGACTCTCACTCAGGGCAATCTTAGCAGACTTGAGGGTCAGTATCTGCTTCTGAAGCCAGGAGACAGAATCCCTGAGTTCATCATTTTCTGTCATCACTTTGTCCACCGAACTTAGGAACAACCAACCAGCTTCATTATGTTCCTTGGGTCTCCACATATGGCCGAAGGTATTATGTGAAGTGTCACTAAACTCTCATGAGCGGTGAATCAGGAGTGTCAAATGCATTTATTTTGTGTAACTCTCTAAACAGTTTCCACCAAGGACTATCAGTGTTCTCCGTACTATTAGAAGTAGAGTCCTTAGCATTTTTGCATTTAATCATATTAAGCAGCCAACTCCAGAAACCCCAAAACCAATGAAAGAACTCCACGCTTAATACTCTGTTTCTCTAGAACCACTACCGGATACCAAAATCTTTATTAGTCAGGGTTCTCCTGGAGGGACACAACTAATAGGAGATATATATATATATATATGTTTATTAAGTATTAACTTACACAATCACAAGGCCACAATAGGCTGTCTGCAAGCTGAGGAGCAAGAGAAGCCAGTTCGAGTCCCAAAACTGAAGACCTTGGAATCCAATCTTCAAGGGCAGGAAGCATCCAGCGTGGGAAAAAGATGTAGGCTGAAAGGCTAGGCCTGTCTCTCTTCTTCATGTTTTTCTGTCTGGTTTATACTCTCTAGCAGCTGATTAGATGGTGCTCACCCGATTAAGGGTGGGTCTGCCTTCCCAGCCCACTGACTCAAATGTTAATCTCCTTTGACAGCACCCTCACAGACACACCTAGGATCAATATCGCATCCTTCAATCCAGTTAAGTTGACACTCAGTATTTACCATCACACCAGGCAAGTGCAAACCAAAAGCTAGCAAGTGTTGCCAGTTTGCCTTCAAAGAGGAAGAAATTCAGGGCCAAAGAACATTAAATGAGACAAACAAGGGAGCATTCTAATGCTTAAAGACACAACGCATAGAAAAGATGAAATAGCTAATGAGCGTCTGTGTGCAAAAGCACATAGCAACAATATTCATAAGGCAGAAATTACAGAGGATATGAGGAGAAATAGAAACACACTTGTAGTAGAAAAATTTTCAAAGTTATTAATTCATGTCAGATCAAATACCAGAAATAAGTAGAAAGTAAGAACATTGATCTGGTTGATATATTTCAAAAATCTATATCCTGAAAATGGAGAGTTTACCTTCTTTACAAAGGTCAGTGAAACATTCATGAACTCTGACTACATAATTGTCCATAATAAATCAACAAATTATCAAAAGTAGAAATAGTACAAGCAAATCCCCTGATCATAATAGTATTAAACTAGACATTGATAACAAATAAATAGAAAAAGTTTCTTCCATCCGAAATGTTTTTAAAAGAAAAAACTCTTAAACAACTTTATGTTAACAAAGAAATTTTAGAAAACAGCAATTGCAAAACTATATAACAGAACCTGTGGGTTATAGCTGCAGCAGTGCTCAAAGGAAAAGGCATATCCTTACATATTTGTATTAATGAGAACAGAAAGAAAAAACAAATTATTTTAAACATCTAACTCAAGTTTTTAAAGCCCTGGTTGTTTTTAAACCCAATCTTCAGGCCGGGCATGGTGGCTCACTCCTGTGATCCCAGCACTTTCAGAGGCTGAGGTGGGTGGATCGCCTCAGGTCAGGCATTTGAGACCAGCCTGGCTAACATGGTGAAACCCCCGTCTCTACCAAAACAAACAAACAAACACATTAGCCAGGTGTGGTTGCTGCACCTGTAGTTCCAGCTACTCGGGAGGCTGAGGCAGAAGAATCATTTTTTGGTTTTTTTTTTTGTTTGTTTGTTTGTTTTTGAGACGAAGTCTCGCACTGTAGCCCAGGCTGGAGTGCAGTGCAGAGCAGGGGCACGATCTTGGCTCACTGCAACCTCTGCCTCCTGAGTTCACACCATAGGAGAATCGTTTGAACCTGGGAGGTGGAGGTTGCAGTGAGCCGAGATCGCGCCAACCTGGGCGAAAAGAGCAAAAATCCGTCTCAAAAAATAAAAAATAAATAAATTAATTAACCCAATCTTCAACTGTAATGTGTTATTTTAAAATAAATCCATGGTGGTATAATTGGTGTACAACTAACTGCTCATACTTAAAATGCATGGTTTTGTGAGTTGCGACTTGTGTAGCCACCTGTGAAACCATCACCACAGTCGAGATAACAGAGACGTGTCCATCACCCTCCCCGAAAGTTTTCTCAGGTGCTTTTGTAATCCTTTCCTCTTGCCTCTCACAGTCCTGTCCCAAGTCACTGATCAGCTTCTTGTCAATATAGATTGGTTTGCATGTTCTAGAATTCTAAACAAATAATAAAATATATATTGTTTTTCTCTAGCTTCTTTCACTCAGCACGACTTTGAGATTCACTGAAATTTTTACAGTTGTAATAATATGATGTCTGGGATGTACGTCGAAATTATTAGGAGGAGGAAATGCATGAGTGGAAGTCAAGATGAACTAAGGTTGGCTGTAAATTGATGAGTATTGAAGCTGGACCGTGGACAGAAGAGATTCATTATACTATTCTGGCTACTTATATAAGTGTTTCCAATTTTCCGTTAAGGAAATGTTTTAAAAAATACTTCTGCTACACGTTGCCACTTTTATGCTATTTTATGTCACACTGCTATATGGTTTGTCTTGAAATTTTATTTCTTGCTGTTATTCAAAATAATCATCCTTGATTTTCCTCTTTGAGGCTTTAAAATCCACTTTTTCTTCCTTGCAGGACCTCAGAAAAGTGGATCAATGTTACTAAAAACAAAATAAAACCAGTCCTCTATTTCAATGTCCCAAACCCTTCTGGCACCAGGGACTGGTTTCATGGAAGACAATTCTTCCATGGACGAGGAGGCAAGGGTGTCAAATACATTTATTTTGCATAACTCTCTAAACAGTTTCCATCAAGGACTATCAATGTTCTCCATACTATTAGTAGTAATAGGATATATATAAATCTGTATAAACATATATATATATACATATATATAAGTTTAACCTAAACAAAATTTCTAAAACAAGAGTATTTTCATTTTAAAAATGAAACTGTTCCATCTCACATCATCAGGCACTAATTAGATTCTAATAAGGAGCGCACAACCTAGATTCCTCGAATGCACAGTTCACAATACAGTTTGTGCCCCTATGAGACTCTAACGCCACTGCTGATCTGACATGAGACAGAGCTCAAGCGGCAATGCGAGCTTGCCCACTCGTCACCTCCTGCTGTGCAGCTCAGTACCTAACAGGCCATGGACCTATACTGGTCCATGGTCTGGGAATTCGGAACCCCCACTCTATTTAAGTTTTTTAAGCACCAGATGTTAGAAATCATGAGTACTTCTGCCAAAGGGAGGAAATGTTTGAGCAGACTGGATATTTTCTGTCCTATAGACAATGGCATGTAAGATCTGCACCTGATGGCAAAGGCTTCTCTGAAGTGGACATATTTGCAGGGAACTGAGGCACCTCTTTGCAAACTTGGTAGTCTTATTTCTCAGGTGAGGGAAGCATGAGAGAAGATTGTGGGCCAGAGGTCATGTAAATAGTTACTGTCAATCAAATCTAATGATTTGAAGGAGGTAAATACAAGTGTTATTTTTCAATTAAAATGTTATTAAGGCTGGGTATGATGGCTCACACTTGTAATCCTGGCACCTTGGGAGGCCAAGGCAGGCAGATCACCTGAGGTCAGGAGTTTGAGACCTGCCTGGTCAACATGGAGAAACCCCGTCTCTAAAAAAATACAAAAATTAGCCGGGCATGATGGCGGGTGCCTCTAATCCCAGCTACTCAGGAGGCTGAGGGAGGAGAATCACTTGAACCCAGGAGGCAGAGGTTGCAGTAAGCCAAGATCATGCCATTGCACTCCAGCCTTTGCGACAGAGCGAGACTCCATCTCAAAAAAATAAAAAATAAAAAATTATTAAAAATGGTAAAATTAGACAACAAAAAGAAACAAACCAAAAATGTGCTCAAACTTCCTTTGGTGCTAATGAGAATTTGCCTGGTAAGGAGAGCTGGCTGGCTGTTTCTTTCATACTGAGTGGCTCTATGTGTGTTCCAGCTTCCTCCCTGAGAAAGGGAGACCTGAAATTTGCTTACAGGATTTCATGTGTGCCAGACTCGGTTATCCCTAAGTGGGCTGCATTTATGGAATGATGGGTGTGGTAGACTGTAATATCTGTAGCTCTCAAGGAAGCCTTCTGGTGCTGTCCACAGTGTCTCTGAGCTTGGCCACATGACTGGCTGAGGGTATTAGCAGGAGGGATGCAAACAGAGGCTTGGTAAATTCTCAGCACAATGGGGCTTATTAACCTCTTGGACTGCTTGCTCCTGGAGCCAGCCGCCATGCTATAAGGAAGCCCAAGCTAGTAGCCACATGGAAAGATCAGGTGAATTGAACAAGAGGGCCCGGCCTTCCAGCCAGCTCCAGCAAGACCCCAGTCATGGGAGGGGAGCCATCCAGGATGTCCCAGCCATCTAACTGCAGACCCCATACAAGGGACACCCCATACAAGGTCAACAGAAGAAATTTCCAGCTGAGGCGTAGTCAACCCATTGAATCGAGAGAAATAATAAAATGGTTGTTTTAAGACATATACAATCACATATATATCAACCCTTTTAGTTGTCTACTACCATGTTAGAAACCACTCCAATAAATGGTAGTGGACAACTAAAAGAGTTAATATATATGTGATTGTATATGACTTGAAAGTGAAAATCTGCACATGAGAGATACAGGTTAGGATAATTTGTCCTGAAAACAAAATTCCTACAACCACTAAGATAATTATTTTCATTCCACACAAGTCTAGATTTTAAAAATTCCTGTCACACATAACTTTCCTGGAACACATCTATTGTGCAGTGGTGGCTACCCAAGAGATGGCATGTGCCCAGGGATGCCCAGAGGAGAGGATGCTGGAAAGACGTATGGATGACGGGCATTGGTTCGAGTTGATATGTCTGACTGTGGCTTCTCAAGATAATAAAATGCCATGGTAGAGTTGACCCTATCCTGTTGAGCCTATTTTGCCGCGGCCTGGTGAATGGTTCAGGGCCATTCGGCAGAGAGGAGGGGACTAGGTCCAGACAGGAGTGGCTGTTGGCATCGCTGGCCCTGGAGCAAGCCTATGGCAGGTCTGGGACATGTGACCTCTAGACACTGGCTTAGGGAATGAGCTAAGGAGTTGACGGGGGATGGGAGAAGCTTTACTTTAGTTGAGGTTGGAACTCCCACCTGGTGGGCTGGGTGCACGGTAGATGCCATGGTCACAGCAGGGCCCCAGCTACAAAAGGAAAAGCCAAAGCGAATGGAATAATTCCATGACAACTCTGCCTTTCTCTGCTTTGCAATCATTTCCTGTCTATATTCTTTTCCAAAGTGAGTGAAATTGTTCTAGCTCACCGCAGTGGGTGCAAACAGACCGCACCCACCATTTCCTGGGTGTGGGTGCTGTGGGCAGATGCCAGGAGGGATTTTAAAAGAAGCCGTGCTATTTCAGGCCTTAGGATTTGCCATAATGCCAAGGCAGCAACATGTCTGCCCCTGCGAAAGTCCCATCAGCCTGTCGCTGAGCTTCTGCCCACATTCCTCTTAATCCGCCTTTCCAGCACATCCCTTCATGAAGTCACTCTGTGGTCTTTCCCTTACGATTCCCATCACAGTGCGGGGGCTCCTGCCTCAGTCTAGGTATGGAGTTCTGACCCCCATCCTGCCTGGCTGGTAGTGTTCAAATCTCTAGTGTTTTTGTCTCATGGGCTAATGTCGAAGGTAGGCAGGGCGGGGATGCCATCGTCACATCTGCAGGCAGGTCTGACATTTGCCAAGAAGGCTCCAGATCTGCTCTGTCCCCAGAGATAACTGGCTCACAAGTCGCAATAGAAAACCCAGGAAGAATAGTCGAGGCAGGCAGGCCAGCGCTCGGAGCTGATGCACATCAGGAAAATGAGGTCATCCTGAAAAGAATGGAAGGCTATTTTGGGGAAAGTAAAGGCAAAACGGATGTCAGTAGACAAGCCAGGAAGACCTCCAGTTATGTATATATTTTCTCATTTTGGAGAGTTTTGCGGAGCTTGGAAGCAGGGCCCTATTTTTAGTGTCTATTGTGTGAGGCTATGGCAGGGATGTGTGAAGCTGCAGTTTTCTTCTGACAATGATTCCATTTTAAATAGGGAAAGAAGGTAATGAGGGCAAAAATAATAACCATTTTCAGGGCTCAAAATTCAGGGTGTTTGAAACAGAGTTTTCTAAAACACCAGCCTAGTGGAAGAACCATTTTTCCTTCCTGCCTTTCATCCGAGAGCCTCCTAACAGATGCCTTGCACTGAGGGAGGCGATGTGGCCTCCCCGCCTTCCTCCCTGTGCCCGCTTAGGGCCCAGCTGTCTGGTTTCCACTATTTAGCACGGAAAGGAGGGAGAGGAAGCAGCTTCCCGCCATGGAGATTCTCAAATGTTGGTGCCTTGGACTACCACAGGGCTGAATCAAATGCAGATTCCCTGTCTCCGGCTACAGAGTGTCTGGTTCCATTGGTCTAAGAGAGGCCTAGGAATCTTTATCTGGCTTTTTGTTTTTCAAACCTACTCTTTCCAAGGCATTGGGTTGTGGATGGTTCCTGCACCCTGTTTTGAGAAACCTACCTTGCAGCCAGTGCCCCTATAAACTGTACTCATGAGTTAATGAACTTGAAGGAGTCTGAGATGTTTGGAATGAAAAGGCACTGATGTTTGGGTTGGATAAGGCTAAGAGGTGACCTGCGGCAAGGCCATGGCCTCCAGAGTCAGGCTGACTTGGTGAGAAGTTGAGTACGGTGGACCGTTCGCTGGATGTCTGTGGCCACTCTCAGAGCCCCAGCTAGTTAAAATGGCCCTAACTCAAATAGCTCACCTGCCTCTTCCTCATCCTACACTGCGTGATAGCAGAAAGGATTTTATTTCTCCTTTAAACATGAGGACAAAGATGCAGTTGCGGAGTGCCCTCCAGGGAGAAGAGAAGCCCCATTGGGGTTTGGGGAAAGGCCTCCCTGAATGCAGAAAGGCACAGACACACGTGGCTCCATAGGGTCGGCCCATCTGCCGGGGCTGGGCAAGGGGACAGTGCACACAAGAGCTGCCTGCACGTAAGTGATATTTGTGGAGGTGGCGACACCAGCAGAAGGAAGGAAACACTGTCAGACTCAGAGTGAACTGAATTAAGGAATGATGGAAATGGCTTCTTAGTATTAATATGCTACAGTTGCATCTCTGGCTACATCAAATGGAAGATCATGAGTATTATCAGAAGCAGGCCATTTCTTACCAAGTAAAACAAAGGTGATGTTATTTTGACCTCTCTCTGAGTGAGTAATGTGCCTTGTTCTGATTTCAGCCTGACAGCACCAAGCCTCCTTCTCCCCGCAGTAACTGGGATGCTTTGGGTTTCTTGGGGGGGTCCCTGGTTTCCCATCCCTTATGGACTAAAATGGAAGGATGTCCAGATGCCCTCCAGTTGTACTGAATCAGAATCTTTTGGGATAGGACCTAAACTGTCCTTTTAAAAGGCCTACAGGTGATTTGGGTACATAACAGGGTTGACTATCACCCATTGTCATTGGTGCGCACCCTTATTCATGGTCTCCACTCTGTGTTAGGGGATGGTATGCATTAAACAGGGCTTTTTTGGAGGTCAGAGACAAAAATCTAACTTAAGGTAACTTCAGCTGAAAGGAGGACCTATTGGCTCCCATAATGAGAATGTGTCATGGGGTGATGCTGCCTTGTCACATGGCTGGAACCTGGGGCTCTAGGGGGCCTTCCAGATCTCTCCTTACATCTCTCAGTTCTGATTTCCCTTCATCGACTTCATTCTTAGGCAGAATCCTTCTAGGGAGGAGACAGAGATAATCCCGCAACATCACCAGACAGAGAGTAATTCCAGAGACAGGAGCATTGCTGAAGGGGGTCACGTGCCCCCCAACCCACAGCTACACTGGGGGGAAGGATGTGTTAATAATTGTCCAGGTTTGTCAGGTGCCCATTCCTGGGGTGGGCAAGACAGGACCATTCACGTGGAGGAGCAGATCTGCAAAGGAAAAGTAGCAGAGACCAAAGAGTCGGCATCTCCACTGGAGGCCAGAAAGCTCATGTTAATAGCCAACTTTTCCCTGAGCACTTGGTGCCTGTGTATGTATCAGGGACTTTAAAATAAGCACTTGATACACACTGCATTTTGAAATCCTTCTAACAGTCTTACAAGATGTGCCCCTTGTCACCTTCTTTTCCTAGAGGAGTGGAGAAGGCCTGGAGAGATGCAGTGCTTACTCAGCCTTGCCAGCCAGTTGCTGGTGGAGCTGGGGGATTGAACGCAGAACTCTGATGCCAGAATTGAGTGGTGCCTGCAGGACCGGTGTGAGCACGAGGCTCCCTCCTCCCCCAGGGCACCATGGGCCTCACTTTGGCTCCAGTATGGCTGACCACTACCCCTTTCTTATTCTTTTGACTTAGGGGAGGATACCCTTCCCCCATTTTGAACCCCCAGAAGAGCATTATTGTGCTGGGGACACTTCCCAGCAGTTTATGAACACTGCCCTCCCCCCGCCAGCAGGTCCCCAGGCTAGCTGGCTGTGGGTCCGGCATTGGCTTTGCTCACAAAGTGGAGCATAGCACCAACAGCTGGGCCGTGGGCACCCTGACATCTACACACAAAGGAAATTCCTACAGAAGTAGCACTACAGAGGTTTTAAAATTTGTATTTTATTTTCCATTACAAACACTATACACAGGGTGAATTCCTTCTGGCCGCATCCTTGTTCTTCACAGTCATGAGGGTTAAAAGTCTCTGGAGGCAGTGGCAAGGTGTCAGGTGCCTTGTCCCGACTCTTCAGGAATCACATGCAGCAGTGTCCTCAGGAGCCTGAGCCAGCACCTCACCATCCTCTTGTCTCCTTTCTTCCCACGGACCTGCACCTCCTTTGCATCTTTATCTTCCCTTCCCGCTGCCCTCCAGTGGTCCCCATCCCTCCGTCACTCAGAGGCAGCGCTATGATTTCTAAAGTGCATTATGTACTTTTATCATTTTGCCTTCCTGCTGTGGTGTCAGGACTGAACTTTAATAAGACTATAAACACCCTTTTAAATCCTTTTTTGGGCTTTCACTTTTTATATTATACTGCATGCTTGTCTCTCTATGAATAAATAAATCTTGCACCAAGTAGGGTGAGAAAATGAATTTCCTTTGTTGTTGCAGTTGTTCTTGCTGGAGGCACTGTGACTTGTAACGCAGGCGTATTTCAACCCTCCTTCCCTCTCTCACAAGAAAAAGAAAATAAGTGCAAAATCCAAACCACAACCTTACTCCACAAGGATGCAGAATGAAAATATCACCCATGCGATGGCTCACCAGTAATCTGTCTGTGCCTGACATCTGCTCCATAAACTCTAAAATGAGTAACTGGGTGCTCCTGGGTGCTGTCCATAACTGTGTCAGGCAGGGAGGCAATAAATATGCAGAGAGGTTTTAAATGGGAAAATTGTTGATGAATGTGGAGGAAGAGATGAGGATTGTGTAACACATGGTGGGCATGAAACCAAGACAACATTTTACCCTAGCAATGCATAATTTTTATGATCGGGATGATATTTAATAGTAATATAAAACCTTTAGGGAAAAGAACAGAAGAATATTAAAGCCTTAATCTGTTTAGTGCTGCTATAAAGCAATACCTGAATCCAAGTAATTCATAAAGAAAAGTGGTTTATTTGTCTCATGGTTCTGCAGGCTGTACAGGAAGCATGGTGCAGCACCTGTTTCTGGGGAGGGCCTCAGGCTGCTTCCATTCCTGCTGGAAGCTGAAGAGGCACTGTGTGCAGAGATCACACAGTGAGAGAGAAGCATGAGAGAAGGGGAAGGTAGCAGGCTCTTTTTAACAACCAGGTCACCTTGGACTGAACAGAGTGAGAAGTTACTCACCCTCCCCCAGAGAGGTCATTAATCTATTCATGAGGGCTCCACCCTTCCATGACCCAAACACCTCCCACAAGGCTCCACCTCCAACAATGGGGATCGAATTTCAACATGATTTGAGGGGTACAAACATCTCAACTATAGCATCATGGGAATTTTTTTCCCAGAAAAGTGACAATCAGAAATTTAGTTCTCTGTGGGGCTGATCTGCCACTGTGGTACAACTCACCTCTGGTTAGAAACTACATTGGTGACATCATCACTAACAGCTCCCATAGCCTTAAACAGTGTAGTCATTTTGGGCCAGGAGAGAGGGATGTATGAGCTTCCTTCTACTGTATCAAAATATTTCATTGGAGGAGCATATCAAAAAAGTTCCATTTTGAACAGATTGATTTTAAAGTACCCAAAAGTTTTCCAGCCTCCAGGAAGAAACGTCTGGTGGGCAGTTTGAAATCTGGGGTCCAGAGGCCACTGCATTTGAGAATCAGAGATTCTGATCATACTCCAAGCTGTAAGAGAGAGGAAGCGCTTTCTTCTAGAGGCTCTAGAAAGAGGAGATGTGTGGAATTTGGGGAGGATGGTGTCACTGCAGAGCAGTTGGAGGAAGAGGAAAAAGCAGTCAGAGAAAGAGAACCAGGAGAGAGCTGCCTTGGAGAATACAGGAGGCCAGAGTTGCAAAAAGAAGTGCTCAGTCAGATGCTACTGAGGATTCGAATATAATAAAAACCAAGGAGAGAACCCTGAACCCGGGAGCTTGGAGTTGGCTGTGATTTTGCCAAGGATGTTTGGCAGAGGCACCATCTGGGGTCAGAATCCATACTGCACTGGCTGAAGATGAGGAGGAGACGAAGAAGTGCCAAGGGTCCTTACAAGAAATATGTGGATGAAGAGAAGAAGTGGGATGGCTGATAGTTCATTGGAAAGAAAATACTGACAGACGATGTGCAGGAATGGGAGTGCCCAGATTCCAAGGGCAGGGGAGGCAATACAGCCAAGGGGTGGGAGCTTCTGCGGTTGCAAGAAGAGGGTGATAATTGATGGAGGTGGAGCAGGTATCTGTTTCTGTTCAACTGTTCCTGTTTCTTGTGAAGGTTTCAGGTTCTTAGGTCACATTTCTAAGTCTGGGCTTATGCCCAAGGCTACTTGTGCTTCCCCTCCCTGCAGCAGGTTCTGTGAAGCGGCTCTCAAGGCCATGGCCTGGAGATGGAAAATCCTGCTGGAAATGGGCATCAGAGGGTCCCTTCTTCTCTCCCACACTGATGCCTTTTGCCTGCTCAGAAGTCTCTGTCACATACAGACAGGTGGTGTTCTCATGCTCAGAAAGGCAGGTATGGAGGCATCTGCCTGTCTCCTTCCAGATGAAGAAGAGGTGAGGTGTCTCCGCTGAGAGGGATGTGACAAGGCTGAAAACAGCAGTGACGTGAATGGGAAAGCCAGTCCATTGAGGAAGTGTGAGGAGGAAATGGGAACCCGCTGAGGAGTCCAAAGATGGGAGGAGGAGGAAGAAGAGGAGGAGGAGGAAGAAGAAGAAGAGGAGGAGGAGGAAGAAGAGGAGGAGGAAGAAGAGGAGGAGGAAGAAGAGGAGGAGGAAGAAGAGGAGGAGGAAGAACAGGAGGAGGAGGAAGAAGAGGAGGAGGAGGAAGAGGAGGAGGAGGAGGAAGAGGAGGAGGAGGAGGAAGAGGAGGAGGAGGAGGAAGAGGAGGAGGAAGAGGAGGAGGAGGAAGAGGAGGAGGAGGAAGAGGAGGAGGAAGAGGAGGAGGAAGAGGAGGAGGAGGTCAAGAGTTTGGGGTCTGTAGTACACAGAAAAGTAGATTTTGCCTGATCCCACCTTTTAGGGGAGGCCAGCATAGACTGACAAGAGTGAGCTGGGGCCAAGTAGGGAAGCTGGTTAATGAGTGGGGAGAGGGTGATACAGCCTGAGGGAGAAACCCAGTGAAGAGAAGGATCAAGATTGAGCCACAAAAACCTGACTCTGTGTTCTTATTCAAGGGTGAAGGGTGCCCAAGAAGGAGGTCAGACACCAACCGGAATTAGAACCAGTGGTGGTTGAGACGCCATGTCTGACTAGAGATATAGAGCCCAGATGTTGAATGTGGACCTCAGCCTCTTAGAGATCCTTCTTCTAAAATGATGCTTTAATAGAGTGGAGGGGGAATAGTGTTAAGGTGGACAGGTTCAGTGGGATTGGGGAGGCGGGAGGCTAAGAGGTCATGATAAGAGGAAATGTCAGATGACGAGTAGTTACTGCTGACAACGAGGTCCAGGAGGGAGCTGAGGTGGAGGGAACGGACCTTGGAATGGGAAACCCAGGCATGGTTAAGTCTGGGGTGTTGGAGGGACATCTGGTGCAGGCATTAGTGTGTGAAGAGGAAGCCTTGGAATCAGTGATCAAAAACCTAAAGAAATGTGAATCAGAGGCTTAGAAATTGTCCAATGCTGGGAGTAAAACTGGGAAAGGATTGGATGCCACAAAGGGGTTGGTTTGGAGAAGAGGCCATTGAAAATGGTGGTGGAAAGGAAAGAGTTTCAACTGGGTCAGGGTCTTAGCCATCCCCTCTCCAGCAAAATGTCTGGCCATTGGTCTGGGTGCCCCACACCTAGGCTTTAGAGTCTTTCAATGTGGTCAGGAACCCAGTTCATAAATCACCCTTAGTCTTCAGGAATCTTGCCAAGGAAAGACTCTGTGAAGGCCTTACTGAGGGTGCCAGGCACGGCCAGAGAAGATTCGGCTTTTGAGGGAATGTGGCTGGGTCAGGCATTTACTATCTTTTCAGGACTCTAGATGTAAAATGGAATCCCCTGTGTTAGTTTGCTTGAGCTGCCGTAATAACGTACCACAAACTAGAAGGCTTAAGGAACAGAGATTTAGCCTCTCACAGTTCTAGAGGCTGGAAGTCCAAGATCAAGGTGTTGGCAGAGTTGGTTCCTTCTGATGTCTTTGAGGGAAAGATCTGTTTCAGGCTTCTCTTCTTGGCTTGTAGATGGGTGTTGTCCCTGTGTAAGTGTTTCTGTGTCCAAATTTTCCCCTTTGATAAGAACTCCAGTATTGCTGGTTTAGGGGTCACCCTAATGATCTTGTTTTAGCTTGATTACCTCTATAAAGACCCTATCTCCAAATTAGGTCCCATTCTGAGATACTGGGTGTTAGAACTTCACCATACGAATGGAAAGGTGGCACAATTCAACCCATAACATTGCCCTCCATGGCAAGATTTCATCATATTTCATCTTCCTAGGGTTGTCTGTTTTATAAAAATGAGTTTTCAGTTGTTTGATTTATAGCCCTGCTTGTTTGGAAGGTAAAAGCAAGAGGTCACTTTCCAAAAGAAATACGATCAAACTGCACACTGTTTATAGATCAGGAGAATGGAGGCTCCTGAGGCTCCCAGCTCCATTTTCAGGACCTGAGCCACCCTCAGACATCAGGGTGACCCCAGGAGCAGATAGATGCATGAAGAGCATGAAGAACTCTCTCTCGTCTGCATCCCTCCACCCCCAGGTTGTCTGAGACTCAAATATCTGAAGGGCCTGGCATATTGGAGCCAGCTCAGACTGTCCATCTCAGGGATCAGACAAGGCCAATGAGGTTCCAGGCAGGACACTTCAGTCTCATATGGACCATCTCATTCAGAGCATTTCAGTAACATCTGAGGAAGTTAGGAGATTGTAACTGAAAACTGACCCAGTCAAATTCCCTGGTTCTGGAGTCTGGGACCAGAGGCCACTCAGTGCCAGGCTTGTTTCAAGACCAACAAACTGCCCAAGCCACAAATTGGGCAGCCTCCCAAGCCAGAGTAAGCTCTGAGACTCCAGCATAGCCATGTGGCAGAAGATTTATGGACAGAAAAAGGCAAGTGACCTACAGAAAACAGAAGAGAGGTACCAAAATGGCTGGATTGGCTACAAGTTGGCATTTGCCTTACTTGAACACAGTTTGAACAGTTGGCTACATTTGATTGGCCAAAACTCGGTGATTGGCACAAGTGTAGGCTATGGTCTGTTTACACCTCCACTTGTTACAGTTCATGATGTACAGAGAAACCTTTAGGCCAAACTTAAACTATGTAAGGGGGCAGCTTTTGGCTAAACTTGATTTAACAGATCTTTCTTCTCTTTTAATATAGACATTTATAGCTATTAATTTTACTACGTTAGTTGCAGTTCATAAATTTTGTCATGTTATATTTTTGTTTTCATTCATCTCAAAGTATTTTCTAATTACCCTTGTGATTTCTTCTTTGACTCATTGGTTATTTCAGCAGGGTGTTGTTTAATTTCCACATATTTAGGTATTTCTATAATGTCTTGTGGTTAATTTCTAACTCAATTCCATTGTGGTCTGAGATCATACTTTGTATGATTTCAATTATTTTAAATTTATTGAGGCTAGTTTTATGGCCTAGCTCATGATCTATCTTGGAGAATGTTCCATGTGCACTTGAGAAAAATGTATATTCTGCTGTTGTCGGGTAGTGTTTTCTACAGATATCTGTTAGGTTTGCTTGGTTAATAGTGCCATTGGAGCTTTCTAGTTCCTTATCATCCATGTTGCATAGAACATCCATGGTGTTCTATCCATTACGGAAAGTGGGCTGTGGAAGTCTGCAGCTATTGAGTTGTCTATTTCTCCCTTTAATTCTGTCTAATGTGTTTCGTGTATTTTGGGGCTCTGTTGTTAAGTATGAAATGTTACATTTTTTATTTTCCTGATAAATTGACCCTTTTATTGTTAAAAAATGTCTTTTTTTTAGCCCTGGTAACTTTTTTTTTTATGTTTTAGAGTCTATTTTATCTGATATCAGTATAGCAACTCCTACTATCTTATGGCTGCTATTTAGATGGTATATCTTTTTGCCCCGGTTTTATTTTCAATCTCTTTATATATATTACCTTATATATAACACCCGTCTTTTAAAGAGGCTTAGAAAAGAATGGAGAACAAGTATATATTTAGCAACTTTCTTATTTACCACTTTTGTGTCTCTTCATGTCTTCCTGTGGATTTGAATTACCATCTTGTGTCATTTTTTTAATACAATTTTGTGTCCCCCCAACTTCCTTTGCGTTGTTGTTGGTAAACATATTACATTTCTGTAAGTTATAAATTCAACAATACAATAATGTATCTTGTTTTATACAATTGCTTAATCAGTATAGAGAAGAAACATGCAATTATCTTATCTTTTAGAATTACTGACATAATTACTACATAATTACTTGATGCTACACAAACCTTCACTGGTCCACTCTGTTTCCTTGTGTGGATTAGAATTATTCTTAGCCCTCACTTGTTTTCAGTCTGACGGACTTCCTTTAGTATTTCTTGAAAGGTAGGTCTGCTAGCAATGAATTTTTTGTTTCTGTTTATCTGGGAATGCATTTGTTTTGCCTTCAATTTTGAAAGATAGTTTGGCCGGATATAAGATACTTAGTCAACAGAATTTTTGTTTTGTTTTGTTTTTCTTTCATACCCTACCTTCTGGCCTTAATGTTTCTCATGAGAAGTCAGATGTTAATCTTATTGAGGGTCCCTTGTATGCGATGAATCGTTTTTCTCTTGCTGCTTTCAATTCTTATCTTTGGCTTTCAATATTTTAACTGTGTGTCTGTATGTACGTTTCTTTGTGTTTATTCTACTTGGGCTTTATTGAGATTTACATACGTATAAATTAATAATTTTAATCAAACTTGAGACAATTTTAGCCATTAATTCTTTGAATATATTTTCTTTCTTTCTTCCTTCTCCTTCTTTTTTTTCTTTTCTGAGATGGAGTCTCGCTCTGTTGCCCAGGCTGGAGTGCAGTGGCGTGATCTCGGCTCACTGCAACCTCCACCTCCCAGATTCAAGTGATTCTCCTGCCTCAGCCTCCCAAGTACCTGGGATTACAAGCAAGGGCCACCACACCCAGCTAATTTTTGCATTTTTAGTAGAGATGGGGTTTCACCATGTTGGCCATGCTGGTCTCGAACTCCTGACCTCAAGTGATCCACCCACCTCAGCCTCCCAAAGTGCTAGGATTACTGGCATGAGCCACTGCACCCGGCCTATTTTCTGTCTCTTTTTATGTCCTGTACTTCAGAGACTCTCTTTGCACATATATGTTGACACTTAATTGTGTCTTACTTTTTCCTGAGGCTCTGTTCATGTTCTTCACTGTTTTTTCTATCTGTTCTTCACACTGCATAATCTCAGTTGGTCTATTTCATATTTATTGAATTTTTCTTGTGTCAGCACAAATATTATTGAGCCCCTCTAGTGAAATTTTCATTTTTGTCATAGTACTTTTCAACTCTAGAATTTCCTTTTCCTTTTTTTCTTAAATTGCCCCTGTTAGGATGGAGACTCCTCTTCCTGCCTGTAAACTGAAAATAAAATCCTAAGCCTCCCAACTAACTGAATGAAGCTCCTCTTGGCTGAGGGGACCCCAGAAAAACCTTTAAAACTGAATTCCTAGCCATGACAGGCGGGGAGGTTGGACACACCTCATTATGCCCCACTCCCTTTTGGAGTTTAAGCAAAGATGACCTGGCATATATGTTAAAATAGAGACCGTAAGACTGACAGAACAGACTCTTTGTGGCTATACGATACCAAATCATAAACAAGACCTAAGGCCATACAAGGAAAAGTTAAGCCTACAATGAGATTTTATAATCTCATTAAATGTTGAAATTTTTGGAGAAGGAGTCTCCCTCTGTTGCCCAGGCTGTAGTGCAATGTCACAATCTCAGCTCACTGTAATCTCCACCTCCCAGGTTCAAGCGATTCTCCTGCCTCAGCCTCCTGAGTAGCTGGGACTACAGGTGTGTGCCACCATGCCTGGCTAATTTTTGTATTCTTAGTAGAGAAGCGTTTTGCCATGTTGGCCAGACTGGTCTCGAACTCCTGACCTCAGGTGTTCTGCTTTGGCCTCCCAAAGTGCTGGGATTACAGGTGTGAGCCACTGCACCCAGCCTAAATTTTTTTTTTTTAAATTAACCTGATACAATGTGGCTTATTTTCCAACCTGATTGTGGTACAGTATCACACGACCTACAGAAGACCTTCTTATCGTAATGCAAGCATTCCTTTGTACTGACTTCAAGTCTTTAGAGAAAGCTTAACTCTTTCAACCAATTGTCAATAAGACCTAAGGCCCGCCCATGACTTATAATCCTCTGCTTTGAGATGTCCTGCTTTCTCGGGCCAAACCAATATGTATCTTCCATAAACTTACCTATGATTCCTGCCTCCCTAAAATGTATAAAACCAAACGGTAAACGAACTGCCTCAGGACCACTTACTCAAGGCTTGTTAGGTTTATGTTTTCTCCAGGCTGTGGTCACTCATATTGACTCAGAATAAACCTCTTTAAAATATTTTATGGAGTTTGGATTTTCCATTAACTTGCTTGATGATCCCTTGGTACAAGAAGCCAATATGCCCTGGAAAGAGCCATAACTTATAATTCAATGAGCCTCTCTATGTATTCCCTTGAAAGTATTCTTTTTTGGAAACCAAGACCAGTAAACACCCACAATTCAGATATGCCAGGATGGGATGCACACATTTTTCATATGAGGATACTCCCACTGCTACCCATTTGGTTACCAATCCATGTATCTACCTACTGAGCACACGTGACACTGAATTAGAGTATCTCCTGCATCCTAGAAGGTGACACACCATCCTCACACCAGTGCCTAAGCTGTGCCTACGACAGGCCATTTAAATAGTTTGGATGTTTGTCCCGCATGTTCTCACTCATAGGTGGGAATTGAACAATGAGATCACTTGGACATGGGATGGGGAACATCACACACCGGGGCCTGGCATGGGGTGGGGGTGGAGGGGAGGGACAGCATTAGGAAATATACCTGATGTAAATGACGAGTTAATGGGTGCAGCACACAAACATGGCACATGTATACATATGTAACAAACCTGCATGTTGTGCACATGTACCCTAGAACTTAAAGTATAATTAAAAAAATAATAATTTGGATGTTTGTCCCTTCCAAACCTCATGTTGAAATGTGATCCCCAATGTTGGAGGTGGGGCCTAGTGGGAGGTGTTTGGGTCATGGGGGCTGGCCTTATGAATGGCTTTGTGACCTCCCAATGGTAGTGAGTGTGTTCTCGCCAACATGACATCTGGGGCTATTTAAAACAGCCTGGCATCTTTCTTGCTCCCTCTCTTGCCATGTGATACACTGGTTCTCCCTGCCTTCCACAGTGAGTAAAAGCTTTCTGAGGCCTTGCCAGAAGCAGATGCTGGCACCGTGCTTCTTGTACAGTCTGCAGAACCATGAGCCAAAGAAACTTCTTTTCTTTATAAACTACCCAGTCTTGGGTATTCCTTTATAGCAATGCAAAATGGACTAACACAGAAACCAGTCCATCACTTCATCAGGTGGGCAGTTTTTGGATGGAGTTTAAATATGATATAATAGAATGCCCATTAAAAATAATTTCTGTCTCTTTATTGAAATTCTCTTTTTGGTGAAGCATTGTTATAATACTCTCCTTTAATACTTTAGACAAAATGTCCTTTATTTCATTGGACATATTTGTAATAGCTGATTTGAAATCTTTGTCTAGGAAGTTCAACATCTGGACCTCCTCACAGATAATTTTGTTGATTGCTTTTATTCCTGAACTGGGACCATATTATCCTGTTTGGAAAGTCCTATAACTTTCACATGCTTCATAGTTATTTTGTTGAAAACTTGATATTTTAGATAATGTATTATAGTGATCTGGAATACTAACTCTCTTCCCTCTCCCACTCCCCACCTTTGCCACCTGAATTGATGTCGTTGTTGTTTTCTTGGTCATTTATTCATTTGTTTAGTGACTTGACTGAACTAAGTCGGAGACGTCTGTTTTCTATGCATTGCGCAGCCTCTAATGTCCTTGCTCCAGCTGTTTTGCTTTGTTTTATCTTTTAGCCTTGCTATTTAGGGGTTGCTCGAGGTCATGATGACATAGTTATTGGTGAGAGGTTGTGCTTAAGCCCTCTTAATCTGTTAGATTTTTTAACCCTTTACTGTGTGTGTGACTTGGAGGCTGCTATCAGTTCGAGGAGTGTATGCTTTGCCCCACGTTCAGCCAAGGAGTAGTAGCTTGGATGTCCCTTCTGATCACTGCTGAGAAGGCCTAATCTTGGGTATGCATACAGTCATCCAGACTGCCAGAGGTGCATGTGATTTTATTTCTAATCCTAGCTTCCTAGGAGTTTCCCGTGGATAGAGAAATGTGTTCAGAGGCCGGGCGCGGTGGCTCACGCTTGTAATCCCAGCACTTTGGGAGGCCGAGGCGGGCGGATCACGAGGTCAGGAGATTGAGACCACGGTGAAACCCCTTCTCTACTAAAAATACAAAAAATTAGCCGGGCGTGGTGGCGGGCGCCTGTAGTCCCAGCTACTGGGAGAGGCTGAGGCAGGAGAATGGCGTGAACCTGGGAGGCGGAGCTTGCAGTGAGGCGAGATCGCGCCACTGCACTCCAGCCTGGGTGACAGAGGGAGACTCTGTCTCAAAAAAAAAAAAAAAAAAAAGAGAGAAATGTGTTCAGCCAGTGCTTGATCAGGGTTTGTGATTAGGTTTGTTGTGAGGCTTCTGCACATTGGACGATGGGTTTCTGTGCAGCCTTGAGTGGTTTTAGTCTGCCTCACACATTGCTCTGATTACTCCTGAGTGGGGATAGTCGATGCCCACAGGCTTTCTAACCCCCAGGGTTGGCTGTGATTTCAGGAGGGCTCTTTTTGGTTGTGTCTTTGGTGGGTTCTCATGATTAGATTTCTGGTTGCTTTGCTGTTTTGCTTATTGCAACCACTATCACAGATCTGGAGGGGCCTTTTAATTGTTCTCCACTAAGATCCCCATTGTTTTTGGCAAAGCTCTGGCATGGTATTCTCCAAGATCTGCTCCAAATAAAGTCAGTCTTTTCAGGCAGAGCTGCAGAGCTCTTTGTCCTTAAGGCACCCCTTGAGCAGAACCTCAGCACCACTGCACAGGAGCTGGGGGAGAGGAATGTCTAGCTGCCTATTTTTCCTAGAGAGACACCTCTGCTCTGCCAGTGGTCACTGGAGGAATGGTAGTGGCCCCTGATATTCTTGGATTGCCCCTCCAGGTGTGCAACTTCCAGCCTTGGAGAAAGCTGTGGCTGCACCTGGTGTAACAGCTTCTACCCCATGAGTAGGGGCTGGACAGAGGGGAAGGAGCCTCAGACTCTTGGCCACACCCACCAGGAGCTGGAGTTGAGCTCTTGCAACATGGGGACAGCAGTGGAGGGGAGTGGGTTAGAAATGCCAGTGGCTGCCCTTCCAGGGGTCCAAATGTTGCCCCGTTAGGTACCTGGGACAAAGGAAGCCCTCATGTTCTTGTCTGTCCTGGCTTGGACAGAGCACCTGGAGTAGAGATTTCGTAAGAGGGAGCTGGCAGGGAGAGTGGGGAGGGAGCAGATCATGGCTCCAATACCACAGCCTTTCACTGTTCTTACAGGGATTTAGTAGATTTCTTGAATATATATACATATTTTTTAAATTTTCTGTATGCCTTTCTGGCAGTTTTCAGAGACTTTTAAATAATTGTTGTTCTTGTTGTTTTTAAATCTTCTCCTGTTCACTGGTTGTTTTGTTGGGAAGATGGGCGTGGATCTCCTTATCCTTACTGGGAAGTTTCCAGGTTCTGCCTTTTGCATTATTTTCAGACTATTCCCCCTCCCCCAATTGGACATAAGCCTGTTTTTATTTAAAGGGCCTTCACTAGTGTCAAGGCTGGGACAAGTCAAGGTGAAGGTCACAGTGAGTCACATCCTGGGGCTGCACCTTTCTTGTCCAGCCTCTTTAGACTTGCTTTTTGGATAAGGCAAGAGAAACACATACATGGCTCAGGTTTTACAGCCAAGTTTCTTGCTTGCTTTTTAATGCTTAGTCTGGCAAGGTGGTTAAGAGCAGCAACTCAAGCTGGTTTGACAGGGTTCACCTCCGATTTGATCACGGGTTTGCTGTAGGGCTTTGAGCAAGCCACTTCCAACTCCCTGTGCTTCCATGTCCTTGCCACAGACAGGGAAGGAGGGCAGATATGATGGTGACTCTCCTCATTTTATTAATGGAACAGAGGCTCAAAATGTCACTTGTGCTACCCCGGAGTCACAAAGTTATAGGTGGAGTAGCAGAAATTAAGTCTAGCCTTGCTGAGCCTGAACTACTCTGGCTGGCATTCTGAAGAATGCCCCGAGAAGGTCTTGGTCTTGCATGGAAGATGAGGACCCTGAAAAGTCAAGTCGTTGGCCTGAGGTCACAATGGCAGCTGGTGGTGGAGCTAGGCCAAGCTCAGGTCCCATGGCAACCAGTGTGGTGTTCTTTATGAAAAGGACATTGTCTCCCCAAGGGGCTCTGGGTCTGGAGAGGTTGCTGGATTGCGAGTTTCTTAGGGGAAAGGTTGGCATGGGGGAGAGTTGAAGATTCTAGTGAGCCCACGCCCCAGGAGGGTAGATGCCCAAGGGGTCTAGGAGGCTTCTAGTGTCGTGGTCTAGCACTTGGGCTCTGGTGTCAGATAACTGAGTCCAAATCCTGCTTGCACTTCTGCTTCCCAGCTGTGTGATTTTGAACAAATTACTAGACTTTTCTGACCCTCATGCTACCCACCTGTGAAGTGGATATATACAAAGTACTTAATACAGAGCTCAGCATCTGGTTAGCTCTTCTGTTTAGTTGAAGTCAATCCACAATCATGTACTGGGGACCTGCTGTGTATTAGAGCCCTTGTTAGGTAACAAAGACTCAGTGGACAGGACAGACATGGTCACTGCTCTCATGGAAAGTGTCTAGGAAGCTGGGTGGGGAACACTGGCAGTAAGTAGGTAGCTATGAGCATGGTGAGCATTACAACAGAGAAAGTGGTAGATGCTGTGGATTTTATGGGACTGGACCTTCCTCCAAGTCTGGGGGTCAGGGCAGTCTTCCCTGAGGCAGTCAGAGGGGAGAGTTGAAGGAAGAGTTGCACTTGGTATTGGGAGGGGGCCTGGCCCTTGAGTAGCAACAGCAGCCCCTCCAGGCAGAAGTAGGCGCCGGGGGCTACATTTAGCAGAGGCCATGGAGGATGGTGGTCCCCAGCAGCAGTGATTGGTGCAGCAGGGGTTTCTGTCCTCAGTCTCCTGACAGCCCCCATCAATGAGGTGCATATTCCACTCCTGGCAAAGCTCCCAGTTTGCAAGTTTTCTGTCGTTGTCCACAAAGCAAAGGATTTTTCATTTATTTGAGATAAATGGCTGCTCCAAGTGATGTAACAGACCCAGTTGTCATTACCCTGAGTGGAATATGTAGCTCAAGACTTACCTTGTTTGTGTGTTTCTTGGAGGCAGGTTGACTGCTCTCTTGTTTTTAAAAAGACTCTTTAGAGAGCTTATTGTCTAAGAGAGGGGTGTGTAGGCAACCACCTAGGAAGTTCTGTGGGGTCATTCCAGGGATGTGTGTGTGTGTGTGTGTGTGTGTGTGTGTGTGAGAGAGAGAGAGAGAGGAAGAGAGAGAGAGAAACCAAAGTAACATCTCTACATCCTTGCCCCCAGCCACCATTACGCCTGGTCACAGGGATGGCCTACTTTAATTATTGGAGGGTATGGAACCAAAAGGGATCCCAGAGGCAAATAGCTCTTTAATGGTAGTTGCAGGAAAAAAAAAAAAAAATGAAAGCAACCCTCAGATCTGGCAGGGACAGACACCAAGTTATTTACAAGACATTCCATTGAACCTGGTCCACCTCCTCTCTAGACCTGGCACAGAGATTGCCTGATGGCTCTAGACTGCAGTCTGATGAAAGAGAAGGAGGCCCCAAAGACCAAGGCTTGCGGGGGACTCAAGAATTAACAGAGGACTCCCTCTCTCTGTGCCTCAGTTTCATCATCTGTAAAAAATAAAACAGTATCTATCACAATGAGTTGGTATGAAGATGAAATGAGTCAATACAACTAAAGTTGTAGAGTTCTAGAAGAGTGCCTGGCACATAGTAAGTGCTTGATAAATGCTATTGTTAGTTTGTTGTTGTCATTATCGTTTTGCTGTAGTCATTATGCCAACTTTTACCCTCTCCCCTCCTTGCCATTAACACTATCAAGCTTAGAGGCATAGGGAGGGGGGTCAGTGGCTTTCACCTGAGCAAGTGCAGCCCGAAAAGGCCAATCCAGGTAGGAAGGATCCCACAGACTGAGCCTCCTTGGAGTCTGTAATGACAACACCTTGTAGCCTCTAACTAGCTCTAAGCCCAGAACAGAAGCTAAGACATTTGCACCTTCAAAACACATCCCTAAGCTCAGAGCTCAGAGACCTTACTGGGTCTGGGTAGGGATGTGTGAAGCACCACAGTGGCCATCCACAGGGAAACAGAGAGAGTAACACTGGAGGCAGGGAACCACAAGAGCAAGCGCCTTGCTATTGGAGGAAACAGGAGAGAAACCGAGTTCACACTTGAATCTCTAAACTCCTGATAGTAAATTTTGTTTTGATTTATACCATGCAGTTCTTAGCATCAGACTTAGCTCTCCTACCTGACTCAAAACATTTTGATTTACAAATTGGAAAATAAATGGGTTTGCACATCCTGGACCTGTCTTGCAAACCACTCCAATAAATTCTTCATCAGTGGCTCTCAGCTCTTAGCCACTTCACCTGCATTTGGGCTGCTCTGTGCATTAGAGGCGAATAAATCATATATGAAAGAGCTCCATTCCTACCACTACATTCTGTTCCTTTGTCTCTCCTGGATGTGTGGACTGTGTATTTTGTTAAAATTAGTTGGAGAGGTAGTCTGTTTGACAGGTCAGGCTTTCTTGCTGGAATCCACTCCTTACCCAGAATGCTGAGCCTCTTCTCACACACTACCCACTGCCCCAACTCTGGACCTTGTTCCCTCTTGAGCCCTTCTCAGCCTGTCCTTTCTTTTGCAGCTGACCACCCTCCCTGTTGTTCCAGCAGGGGCCTACTTTGCAATATTCTTGGGGAGCAAATCTCAGCTTCAACAGACTTTGCCTCCCAGCTTTTGAGATCAGCAGGCTTCGTGGATGGCTGCCTGGGTATAGATCTTCCCCTAAATAACTCTCAAGACCCAAGCTTTCCAGCATTTAGTGACTATTTTTTAAAAATTTTTTTCTATTTTTTTGATGTATTCAAAATTTTATTTTACTTATTTTATTTATTTTTTATTTTCTACAGGTTTTGGGGGGAACAGGTGGTATTTGGTTACATAAGTTCTTTAGTGGTGATTTTTGAGATTTTGGTGCACCCATCACCCGAGCAGTATACACTGAGCCCAATTTGTAGTCTTTTATCTCTCACCTCCTTTCCACCCATTCCCCCTGAGTCCCCAAAGTCCGTTGCCCAAATACTTTGGCATAAATTTAACAAAAGATGCACAAGAGCTCCACACTGAAAGCCTCAAAACATTACTGAGAGAAGTTAAAGAATACCTAAATAAATGGAGATAATATGTTCATGGATTGGAAAGTTCAAGATTATTGAGATGTCATTTCTCCCTAATCTAGAAATTTTGTTTTTGTTTTTGTTTGGTAGAAATTGATGAACCAAGTCTAGAATTCATATGGAAATCAAAAGGACCTAAAATAGGGAGAATAATTTTAAAAATAAGTTGGAGGGTATATATTACTTGATTTGAAGACTTACTGTAAAGCTACAGAATCGAAATGGTATGACAGTAACATATAAACTGACAATTAGACAAATGAAGCAAAATATAATCCAGATATAGACAAACGCATGTACGGTCAACTGATTTTTAACAACAGAAAAGCAATGTAATAGGGAAAGGAAGTTTTTTATTAAATGGTGCTAAAACTGAGCATTTATGTGGTGGGGGTAAGCTAGATCCCTACCACACATCATATGCAAAACCTATTAAAAGTGGATTGCAGATCTGAATATAAGTGATAAAACTATAAGACTTCTAGAATAAAGCATAGAAGAATATCACGACCTGGGGGTAGGCAAAGATATGTTGAAATTAAATGTCATCAAAACAAAAAACTTCTGCTCCAAAAAAAGCACCATGGACTGGAAAAAATAGTCCCAATCCATATATCTGACAAAAGTACTGTTTCTAGTATATATAAAGAACTCCTATGACTCAATATTAAAAAAACAAACTCCATTTTTTTTAAAAGAAGCAAAAGTCTTGAACAGATACTTTAGAAAGAAAGATATACAGATGGTCAATAAACATGTGAAAACTGTTCAACATCTTTAGTCATCAGGGAAGTGCAAATTAAACCATAGTGACATACCACTACTTACCCACTATAATGGCTATAATTACCAAGTCTTACAACACTGGTGACTGGAAAGAAGGCAGAGCAACTGGGACTTTCATTCATGACTGATGGGAGTGTAAGATGATTAAACTACTTTGGGAAACTCTTCGACAGTTTCTTATAAAAGTTAAACATATATTTCTCTTATGCTCCAGCAAATGCCATTTCTAGGTATTATATCAAGAGAAATAAAAAACATATGTCCACACACAAAAAAAGACAAGCACAGAATGTTCATACCAGTTTTAATCATTATAGTCAAAAACTAGAAACAATTGAAGTGTCCATCAAATGAATGAATGATATCTACAATATTCATACAAAGCAATAGTACTCAATGATAAAAGGAATAAACTACAAGTAGACTCAACAAAATGCATAAATCTCAAAGCATTGTGGTGAACAAAAGAAGCCAGATACAAAAGAGTATATTCTATGTGATTTCATTTATATGAAGTTCTAGAACAGGCACAACCAATCTATGGTGATTGTCAATCGGTGATTGTCTTAGTCTGTTATGATTGCTATATAGCAGAACGCCACACACTGGTTGGCTTACAAACAGAAACTTATTTCTCATAGTTGTAGAGGCTGGGAAGTCCAAAATCAAAGTGCTGGCAGATTCTGTGTCTGACAAGATCCTGCTTCCTGGCACATAGATGGCACCTTCTCCCTGTGTCCTCACATGGAGGAAGGGATGAAGGACCTCATGACTTTATCACCTCCCAAAGGCCTCACCTCCTCCATCACTTTGGGAATTAGGTTTTAATACATAAATGTCGGGGGGGACATAGATATTCAGTCTACAGCCTTGATGCTTTTTGTGGGCAGAATAGATGGGAGTTTGACTGAAAGGGAGATACAAGTTTACTTTCTTGTGAACTTCTACTCCTGCTCTGAAACTTGCCTTGGTCTCTTCTTTTGTCTAATATTTTCCTTTTTTGTAGTATACTTATATGACTTTGGTATCCAGGTAAATTGAGTTAGAGAATATTTACCCTTTTATTTTCTAAAAAAATTTTGTGTAAAATCTCATTTATACATGTAAATGATGTGTTATTTCATCCTTAGATTCTTGGTATAATTGAACCATGGAGCCATGTGAGTGTGGAGTTTTCTTTGAAGGAAAGCTTTTAGTTACAAGTTCTATGTCTTTAGAAAATAAGGGGAAATTTGATTCTTCTATTTCCTTTTAGTTCAGTTTAATTGTATGTCTTTCAAGGAATTTATCAATTTTATATATTTAAAATATCAATATATTTATATTGAATTTGTTGGTATAAATTTCCTCTGACTATTTTTTTAATGCCTGTAGAGTTTATAGTGATGGCTCTTCTTAAATTCCTGAGATTGGCAATTTTTCTCTCTCTGTTTTAAAATGAGTCTTGTTATGGAGTTACCAATATTATTAATATTTTTTTAAAAAACAACTTTTTATGTTGTTGATTTTCCTATTGTTTTTCCTTTCATTATGTTCTTTTCCTATTTTTATTAATTTTTTCTACTTTTTTCTGTTAAATCATCTCTTTTTCCCCCTAACTTCTTGATGTAGCATCTTATACTGTCAGTTTTAAACCTTTTTTTCTCATATAATTATTTAATATTATATATTTCCCTCTAAGCATTCCTTGAGCTGCATGCCACAAATTTTAATATTCAATATTTTATTTATTTTAAAATATTTCTAATTTCCCTTATGACTTCTTCTTTGACATATAGAATATCTAGAAATATGTAGCTTCACTTCCAAATATTTGGAGATTTAGGATATTATTTTAATATTAATCTTCAATTTCATTCTGTTGTGGTCAAGGAAGACGATCCTTACAATTTCAACACTTTAAAATGTATCAAGACTCTTTTAAATGGCTCCAAATATCATCCATCTTAGTGAATGTTTCATGTGTGCCTGAAATGAATGTGTATGGAGTGAGACATTGTGTTCTTTAAATGCCAATTAAATGTTGACATTGCTATTTAATTTTTTTTCTTTTTTCTATTAATTATTCACAGATGAGTATAAACATATATAACTATGATTTTGAATTTGTCTATTTCTCTCTTTAGTGCTGTCCATTTTTTTCTGAAGGTATTCTGATGCTCTTTTATTAAGAGTATACACAAATAGGATTTTTATGTCTCTTGATGAATTGACCCTTTTTTCATTTTATCTCTTTATCTCTAGCAATAGTTTTTGCAGTTTGCCTTGACATATTATATTGACTTATAAGTGACTTATATTGAATGGGTGGCCTGCCTTTCCACAGCTGTGGGTGTTCCTCGTTGGGTGGGACGAGAGACTGAGAAAAGAAAGAGACACAGAGACAAAGTATAGAGAAAGAAAAGTGGGCCCAGGGAACTGGCGTTCAGCATACGGAGGACGTGCACCAGCACTGGTCTCTGAGTTCCCTCAGTATTTATTGATCATTATCTCTACCATCTCAGAAAGGGGGATGTGGCAGGACAATAGGGTAATAGTGGGGAGAGGGTCAGCAGGAAAACATGTGAACAAATGTCTCTGTGTCGTAAACAAGGTTAAGAAAAAGGTGCTGTGCTTTGATGTGCACATACATAAACATCTAGGTGCATTAAAGAGCAGTATTGCCGCCAGCATGTCTCACCTTCAGCCCTAAGCCAGTTTTCTCCTATCTCAGTAGATGGAGTATACAATCGGGTTTTATCCTGAGACATTCCATTGCCCAGGGATGAGCAGGAGACAGATGCCTTCCTCTTATCTCAACTGCAAAGAGGCCTTCCTCTTTTACTAATCCTCCTCAGCACAGACCCTTTACGGGTGTCAGGCTGGGGGACGGTCAGGTCTTTCTCTTCCCACTAGGCCATATTTCAGACTATCACATGGGGAGAAACCTTGGACAATACCTGACTTTCCTAGGCAGAGGTCCCTGTGGCCTTCCACAGTGTTTTGTGTCCCTGGGTACTTGAGATTAGGGTGATGAGTTTTAACAAGCATGCTGCCTTCAAGCATTTGTTTAACAAAGCACATCCTGCATAGCCCTAAATCCATTAAACCTCGAGGCGACATAGCACATGTTTCTGGGAGCACAGGGTTGGGGGTAGGGTTACAGATTAACAGCATCTCAAGGCAGAAGAATTTCTCTTAGTACAGAACAAAATGGAGTCTCTTATGTCTACTTCTTTCAACATAGGCACAGTAACAGTCTGATCTCTCTTTCTTTTCCCCACATTATATTAATAACTACTCATATTTTCTTGTAATTGGTGATTGAAAGATATATTTTTCTCTATCTTTTACTTTTAATTCCTCTGTACCTTTGGTTTTAAAGTGTGTGTCTAGTAAATAGCCTATGATCAAATATTTTCTTTTTATCCAGTCTGACAAGCTCCACTTTTTAACTGAAATGTTTAACCAACTTTCCTACTTGTTTTCTACTTATCCCATCCATTCTTTGGTTGTTCCACCCCCTTTCCTCCCTTCTTTTGAATTAATTGAATAAATTTTAGTATTTCATTATATCTATTCTTTGGGTTGACTTTGGGTTTGATAGTAGTTTCACTAGAGATTAAAATATATATCCTTAACTTATCCCAGTCAATCTTTACTTAGTATAACACTTCATGTAAAATGTAAAAATTCAATAATAATATTCTTCCATTTTTATCCTTCCCATCTTTGTGCTATTTTTCCTACAGTTTAATTCTAAATATTCTACCAACCCCATTGTATATTCTTATTTTTTTTCATTTCTCTTCAGTCAAATGAATTTTCTTTAACATTTCTGGTAGTACAGTGTATCAACAAATCTTTTCAGCTTCTGTTTAGTTTGAAAATCTCTTTCACCTTATTTCTTAAAGTTATATTTGCTGGAAGAATTCTAGATTGATTTTTTTTTTTCCTTAGCACTTTAAAGACGCCTTTCCATTTTCAGTTACTCTTAATGTTCTCCTCTATACATTGTGTCTCATTTCTCTGACTGATTTAAAAATTTTCTCTGTCTTTGGTGTTCAGACATTTTACTGAGATATCCCAAGATGTAGTCTTTTTTTGTTTATAATACTCAGGATTTGTTGAATCCATTGAATCTGAACTTGTTAGTTTGACATATTCCATCAAATCTGGAAAAAATTCTGTCAGTATATTTTCAATACTTTTCATGTAAAATCTCTTGCCTCGCTTTCTGAGACTGTAATTACATACAATAAAAATATTAACTTATCTGTTGAGAGTTCTGTTTCTTATATCCACATTTTCTTTATAAATCCTTGAACAAATATGTAACAGCCCTTTAAGATTTCTTGTCTGTTAATTCCATTATCTGTGTCATCTCAGTATCTGTTTCTATTGATTGTTTTCCCCAGTATTAGATCATATTTCCTACCTCTTTATTTTTGTAGTGAATTTTTATTGTGTGCTCTACATTGTGAGTGCAATATTGTTGAGGGCCTAAATTAAATTTTCTTCCTTGAAAGAATGTTGAGTTTTATTTTGGCAGGAAGTTAATTTACTGGCAAAACAGGTTGGTTTTAGGATTTGGTAGCTCAGGCTGCAGTAGGTCCTACTTTGGGGCATAGCTTTTCTGCAATCTTAACTGAATACCTAGAATTCTTCCATCTGTAGCAAGGTTTCTTCCCTCAGGCTGATGAGACCGCCAAAGTTTCCAAGCACTATGCCTTCTCTGGAATCTTCATGCATTCTCAGTTCCCAGAAGTTGTTCTGTCTCAGGCCTTGTGGAATTTCATGTTTACACATGTAGTTTAGTATTTGTCCATAGACTCAAGATGTCATTATACAAATTTCTGGATAACAGGTTTCTTGCATGCTTCCTCTTCTTTGGTATCCTCTCTCTCAAATTCCAGCTGCCTCATCAGCACTGAACTAGTATTTTTTCTCCATTCAGGCAGAATGCTGCTGTCTAGTTCAGTTCCACTTTCATGTCACAATTTAGAATATGCTCTAGGCAAGAATCTGGCATAAATGTGACATCATTCCATGTGTTCTTCTTTCAAGGGCCACAGCCCCACACTATCTGTTGTACAATGGCTGAAAAGAGTTGCTTCCCTTTTTCTCTCAGTTTTGTAGTTGTTTATGGCAAGACTGTAAGTCTGATACCCAACATTGCATCATGGACTGACTGGAAGCTTCCTGTGGCCCCCCCATTTTACAGATGGGAATGTGGAGGCTTAGCAACCTCTTCTGTTTTGCCCAGTCAAAATCACTCAAGCGGTGGGTGTCAGAATGCTGACCAGAGCCCTGATTTTTACCTCTCCTTTTAGGTCTCTCTCTGCCACATTTCATGTTATATCAGAGCATGGGAGTCCCGAAAGTGAGAGTCTCCTGTTCTTGTCCCTGCTGTGTCGTGTGCTCATGCTTCAATCTTTTGGAGACTTGTAGATAGCAAAGTGCACCAGCCAGCGTTCTGGGTCTGCCAGGCCTCGGTGGGAATGAGATCCTCCACTTAGCAGCTGATTGACCTTAGATGAGTTTCTTCATATTCTTACCCCCATTTGTTATCTTTAACAGGTGGGTAAAAACACTAACTGTTGGAGGGGTTTGCAATGATCAAATGTTCCATACTCAGAATGTGCCTGCTGTAGAGGTTTGCTCCATAGAGGTGAGCACATCACAATGTGACTCTGGGAACTGAGGGTGGGTGACTGACAAATGCTGTGCTTTCTCTCTCCATGCGCGTGGCGAGCTTGAGTTATTTTGTTTATTAAAGCATTTTGTGGCAATGGCACTTGATGAGTCCCAGGTGTTATTAATATCTCTGAATCACTATGCAGTTCTATAAATACCTTTCCCTCCTCTAGCTATGTTATTTTTTCCCCTTACCTTATGAAAATGTAAGTCAGCAACGAAATTATGAATTACTGGCTCCCTTATCCTCTGTTCTGTAATTAAGGAAGCGCTAGGTAAGAAAGCACGTGTTGAGGAAGGTGGATGGCAGGCAGAGCCCATGCTGGAGGCTGCCTGCCTGCCTGCCCACCTCCAAGGTGCCAACAAGGTAGTCAGCTGTGGAAGCTCTGCGGGAGCAGAGCCAGGTACCCAAAGGCTGAAGGTCATAATGAGTTTCTGTCCCTGAGGATTTTTCCTTTTGTGCTTTAGTCTTATCACAAGCTAGTTTTCCAAGGTGGCAAGCATTTTGTTTCAGTCTTGAACATGTTACCTGCATCTCTTTTTTGCTTATCCATAAACTATTACAGTCAACCAGCCACCCATTTCAGTCATCCACCATATCTATTTTTTAATTGAGTATGTGGGCCTTCAGCAGAATTTGGCCCTTTACACAGATCTAACCATTTAGAACCAAGAGAAAGATCTTCACTGGGAAAATCTGTCTCCAATCCCATTGGTTTTTAAAAGATTCTGTTTGATGGAGGGGGGAAATGCTATTAGGAAAGGAAAAGCCATAGTTTCTAATAAAGAAACATGGCACTGTTTTCTTCAATCCACATAATGACTTCTGATTTAGTTACCTTGGGAGCCATCACAGGAGACTGTGAAGAGAAGTTGTAAAGCAGCCTGCTTCAGGGGCTGACTTTAAACATGGAATGTTTTAGAATTAAACAGTAGTTCAGATATAACTCTGCCTGCTCTAGCTCTGAACATAAGCAAATGAATTTAGTCTTCTAATCCTCAGTTTTCTTATCTGCAAAATGGGAATAAGAATGGCTGTCTGATGGGGCCATTAAACGACAAGGCATGGTTGATGCAGATGCCTAATAAGTGATTGTTATAATAATTATTGTTTTGTTTTTGTTTTTGTTTTTTGAGACACAGTCTCACTCTGTTGCCCAGGCTAGAGTGCAGTGGCACGATCTCAGCTCACTGCAACCTCCGCCTCCTGGGTTCAAGTGATCCTCCTGCCTCAGCCTCCTGAGTAGCTGGGATTACAGGCATGCACCACCACACCTGGCTAATTCTTGCATTTTTAGTAGAGACGGGGTTTCGCCGTGTTGGCCAGGCTGGTCTCAAACTCCTGGCCTCAAGTGATCCACCCGCCTTGGCCTCCCAAAGTGCTGAGATTATAGGCATGAGACACCATGTCCGGCCTATGATAATGATTGTTACCATGAGGAGGCTTGACCTGCAGAGAGTCTGAGTGCAGTCTGTTTTACATTAGGTTTGGGGAGGTTGCGCTTTCACTTTTTTGGACCACTTCAAATGTTATGTCCCTCCCTGCTTGACATCTGAGGCAATGAATAGCAGTGTTCCTTGAGACTGCTGGATAGTGCTAACAGCATCTGTCTCTCCCTGTGAATCCATTCCTTGGAGCAAACAAGGAACCCTGACACTCAGCTGCCTGGTCACTGCCAGGGAAAGCTCTATGCTATTTTCCTTTCCTTTTTTTAGATTAGAAACCTAGGAATCCTCTGTTTGTCTTGATCATTTTCCTTTTCCCCATCGAAGCTGCCATTAGTCCTATCCCTTCTCCATAGCTTTAGAAGTTCCCTTTGCATCCCCTGTGGTCACCCTACTTTGGGCCTCAGCACATCTCGCCTGGACAGCTGCAGGAGCCTCTGGTTGGCTTCCTGTGCCTGTAGTTAAGGTTGCCTCTTGCCTTCCACTGGCTTCTGGATTCCTCATGATGGAGACCTTGCAATGCCTCCTTAGTGTAGCAACTGGCATTGCCAGGCCACCTGCTCCAGAGTCACCTGGGTGCTACTTAAGCAGATAGATACCCAGACCCCACTCCTTCCCTACTGAATCAGAATCTTTGTGGCAAGGGCCCAAGCATGTGCATTTTAATCAACTTTCTTAGGTGATCCCTATATTCATTTTTGTTTTGTTTTGAGACAGAGTCTCGCTCTGTAGCCCAGGCTGGAGTACAGTGGCGTGATTTTGGCTCACCGCAACCTCTGCCTCCCAGGTCCCGGTTCAAGCAATTCTCCTGCCTCAGCTTCTCCAGTAGCTGGGATTACAGGAATGCGCCACCATGCCCAGCTAATTTTTGTATTTTTAGTAGAGTCGGGGTTTCACCATGTCAGCCAGGTTGGTCTTGAACTCCTGACGTCGTGATCTGCCCACCTCAGCCTCCCAAAGTGCTGGGATTATAGGCGTGAGTATATTCTTATATTATATACTGAGTTTTAGAATGACTGTCCTACTGCTGAACATCTAGCCTGGCTTTCAAGGCATTGCAAGACCTGACTCCCTCTTCAAACCCTACTTATTTCCCCCTGCGCCCTCCGAGCAGATGCTGTGGTTGGCCTACCCAATAGTCTTCCCCAGCTCCAGTCCTTTCTTTCCAACTGGCAGAGTGTGAATTCCCACAGTTAAGGCTAAAAATGCCAGATACACACTTTTTTCAGCCTTCTTTGCAGGTAGGGGTGGGCAGGGCCCCCATTTCTGGCCAATGAGGGGATGCCTTCTGGTAAGGGGGGGGTTCTGATACTCCCCCCCCAATCAAAAGAGAGACACCTATTCCTGTCTTAGCATCTGCCACTCCCTTGCTTCCTGCAATTGGATATGGTTGAGCAGTTGTTTCTGGAGCTGCAGTGGCTGTCCTGTGGCCTGAGGTGACAAATCTGTGGATGAGAAGCCACCATGCTAGCGGGTGATGGGATGGAAGATGACTGGACCTGCGGCCCTCAATGGGACTGCTGAACTGTTGCACCAGCGGAGCCCAGCTGCCCCAGGCCTCCCATTACGGGCTGTCACAGGACCCGTCACAGGACAGGCCATGGCTGGCCAGGTTCACTCTTTCTCATGATTGATTCATTCATCATGGTCAGGATGGACTCCCCACTGGCCGCCACGTATTCCAGGTTTCTGTAGACCTCAGGCTTCGGCTTCTCATATCCAACTGCTGATACCCATTCATTTTTCTCTGGGCTTTTCCAACTTGTGTACACTCTTTAAGGACCAGTTTGAGTATCGACTTTCCTCTTCCATGAATCTTTCCATACGGCAATAGCCTACATTAACGTCTACTTTAAGTACTGATTTGTTTTCTATTTTGTGACAATTCATCTTCCTTCCCATCTAGATTTTAAGCACCTTATACCACCTTTGTTTCATTGCATCTCCCAGGATAGTGATGGGATAAATAAGTGCTCAATAAATCACTGATAATTGATGGCGTGATTGATCGCTGATCTAGGACAACTACAACTGAAGCAACATTTTAGGTCTTCATTGATTTGCTTTGCAATTTCCTTCATAGATGACTGGAACATAAATCTTCAGTTAGGGCCAGTTCAAAGTTTTCATGACTCAAAATATTGCATTCAAGATTGGTATTTTATTAACCAGAGTTGATCAATTCTTTTCTTAGATCTGTATAGATCTCCAGAGAGATAGAAAGGAAAATACTATTGGATGTAGAAAAATTACTAAAATAGGAACAAGAACAACAAAACAACGTGAACACTAGCTGGTAAAGACCCTGCATGAAAAGGACCAAAATGAAATCAGTTGAAGTAAGACCGGAGACAGAGGGTCTTCTGTCCTGCGCTCCCCTCTCCAACCATCCCCTCTTCAATTTCCCACACTGCAGGCAAAGTTCACGGAAGTCTGTTTAAAAGACTTGTGAACTTTATAGGGTAAATGCATTCTACTTATACATTTAAGTCGTGGGAGTTTCAAGATAGCTCAAAATACTTGCTAATTTTCTAACTGGGGTCTGAATTTTCTGGTTCTTACTAAGTGAACTTTTCGTGCCTACTTATATTCTGTTACCTGAGGCAAGGGTCATCTTGCTATGCTTTTATATCTTTTTCTTAATTCTCGCCACATGTTGTGTCTCTTAGATCCAGATTTCAGTTTTAAATTTGGAACCGGGGGAAGGGAGCTCACATTTATTGTGGGCCTACCATTTGCCAGCACTTTATATAAGAATCACATTTCATCCTTCCAGCAGCCGTGTGAGGTGGATAATATTCTTCTCATTTTATGGATGAGAAAACTGAGGCTCCAAGAGGTTAAATACCCAGCACGAAGCAACGCTGGGGTTAATTCCCACGGCAGAAACTTTTCAGTTTTATGTGTCAGAAATTCAACTCACACAGGCTCAGCAAAAGAGTGGTTTCCTGATTCCCATAACTGAGAGATGTCGGTACTTCCAACCCAGCAGGACCTAGAGGCTGAGATGCTGTCCTCAGGACTCGACCTGGCTCTGTCCCCAGGTGGGCCCTTCCTTACCCTGCAGAGTCCAGAGGGCTCCCAGCACTCCCAGTTGACATCTCACATTCTCAGCTGTCCCAGCAGGAAGAGGACTTCTCTCAATGTTCCACCAAAGGTCCAGAACAGAAGCTCACTGGCCTGGCTTAGACACCATGTGCTGTGGTCTGAGTGTTTGTGCCCCCGTCCAAATGTATATGTCAAAACTTCACCCTCTATTTAGGGGCGGGGCCTCTTGAAAGGTGACAGTGTCATAAGGGTTGAGGGTTGAGCACTCATGAATGGGATCAGTGCCCTTATAAAAGAGGCCGCGGTGAACTCTTTTCCCTATGTGAGAACACAGTGGAACGACAGCCGTCTATGAACCAGGAATCAGGCCCTCGCCAGACGCCAAATCTGCTAACACCTTGATCCTTAGGCTTCTCAGCCTCCGGAATTGTGAGAAAACACTTTCTGTAGTTTCTAAGCTGGCCAGTGTATGGATTCTGACATAGCAGCCCAAGCAACTCAGACACCCTGCTTACCCCGGAACTCTCACTCCTCCAGCCGGGGAGTGGGGTAGACAGTGCTCCTGAGCCTCAGGGCCTGAATAGAGGCGGCGTTGTCTCTGAAGTCAAGTCCGAGGGGGTGTTTCTGGTAGGAGGGGAAGCAATGGTAGGAAGGCAGAATGATGCTCAGCCCTGAGTGGGGATGCACAGGACCAGCCCTGCTGTCCCTTGACCCAGGAGCAGGTTCTAACCACACAGCCCTTTTCTGTCCTAACCCTGCACCATCTCCAAATTGTCAGGTGGGGAGAATGGAAAGCAGATCTTTATTCCGCTTGTACAGAGGCCTCATAGCTCGTGGCATATGTATGTGGATTTGTGCTAGAGAACACAGAACAGAAATTAGGGGGACTCAGAAAGTAGGTGGGGAGGAACTGCACACCATAGGATGCTTCTTCTGCGCCTCCTCCTGTGTTAGAATTGAGGCTTCAGGATGTCTCCCCATGCTAGGGCTGCTCCCAAGCCCTCATCCGGGCCCACTCTTCTCCCCTGACCCGAGCTCTGACCCAGGGACATGCTCCTCCTTGAGGAAGCGCATTGCAGGCAGACCCATCAGACCTACCGTCAGCTCTGAGGTGCCTTCTCTTAGTCCTTCATCTACACAGATTGTTGGCCACCATATTTCATCCAGGTTGCAGTGGAAGAGCCCTTGGGCTCTGGAGCCTATGACCTGGGTGTGTGTCTCCTCTTAATACCACCTCTCAACTCTTGACCTCAGGCAAGTTACTTAACCTCTCTGTGCCTCAGTTTGCCTTATCTGTAAATAAATTGAGGTAGGTGAAGCCTTTAGCACAGTGCCAGGGGCATATGCAGCGTGAAATAAACATCAGCTATTATTATTATTACTTCTTCTGGGCATGGTGAAAATTTAATGAGCTGATGCACAGAAAGCACTCAGAACAGTGACCAGCATGGAAGTTCATGCTTAGTCAATGTTTGTTGCTGTTATCCCTTGGAAACCAGCAGGACATACAAATTGTCACTTCCTGGCCAGGCTCACAACCTTAGCTGTCTGTTCAATCAATCTGACGAATTTTTAAAATATACCCATGTCTGGGCCTCATCCTAGCTCAGTGGGTCTCAGCTTTGGCAGCTCGATGCAATCACTTGGGGAGCTTCAATAGCTATGGATAGCTAAGCTACATTCCCAGAAACTCTCACAGAAATGGCCTGTAGTGTCCCGGCCACTGAAATGTGTCAAAGCTTCCCAGGGGTGGCCAGAGCTGAGAACCCTGCCTTAGGAGGATCTAATTGGAAGAGAGGACATCATAGATAATATAATAGTGACATCATAGGTGACAGAGGAAATGCCCGGTGGCTCTGAGACTAGCAGAGAGGTGCAGGCAACTCTCTGGGGGTCCAAGACATGGTTCCTCGAGGGCCTCCCCTTGGGTATTGGGCCAAGGAGCAGCCAGTGGTGATCACAGACTCCAACCAAGGGCTGGGCCCGTCCGGGGTGAGCAGAGCCCTGCTCAGCCAGCTCCTGCAAATATCAATACTGCAGGAAGGGTTGTGGGGAGAAGACACTGTTCCAACCAACTGACCTGCTGGATTGGAGGATCTAGAAACCTACACGCGACTCTGGCCAAGATAAAATGCTTCAAGTTTCCTGGATACGCTCCACATGGATAAGGGCCGTGTCTTTCTATTCACTGATTTGTGCCTATAGAAAAGCCTTACTACAAAGCAGGAGCAGTGCCAGGCGAGCAACATAAACGCGGCCTCTGCCTTTGTAGGCCTGACCATCTAGAGAGGCATGTGGATGTGCACACTTGGAGGCCCACAGGGGTACCTGGTTTGTGGGGTGTAGATGCTGCTCACTGAGCTGGCAGCAGGGTGGGACCACTAGGTTTGGAGCAGGGTATGGGCTTGGGGGGTGGGGACTCTAAGTAGAGTCATTTGTTTTTGCATCTCTAACACGGTAGCTGCTTTCTTGGGCCACATGTTCGAATCTCCTAGGGAGCTGTTAAAAATGACTGAAGCCCAGTCCCCCAGCCCTACACATTCCGCATTCTTTGACCTGAGGGTGAGGTCTGAGAATGTGAATTTAAACTTTCTCCTGTGAGTGGACGTAGCTGGGCTCTGGACAAGTGCTCTAATGCTTTGCATAGAACCTGAATGACAGAAGGACTTCACATGGCATATGGAGCCTGGATGGGGAAGTCCTAGTTACGGGAGTTGGGGGTGCAGGCTGGCCCTCCAACCCCTGTAACCTTCTGGGATGCTTCCTGGAGGGGCATCAATCTGGCATTAAGAGTTGAGGGAGGAGAGAGCACAGGTGGGGGCCGGGGCAAGAGGCAGGGCTCCCATTCTTGTAGGCTTGCCGATTTTGAACAAACTTGCCAGGCAGGCCTCGCTTGAATTTTTGGATGCAGAAGGAAGGGAAGGCTCAGAATCAGATGATGTCCTTCTCCACTGAGCTCAGCCGGGGCTGGCCTTGCTAACCAAGGACCCTGCACCCAATGGCCTTGCTCCCCTGTAACCTACCCGAAGACCCTGACAGAACCCTCAGGCTTAGAAACAGGAGGCGGATCTTGAGGGCCACTGGAGCTCCTGGAAGGACAAATGAATGAGCTCATTCTTCAAGGGAACGCAGGGCTGGGACAGAAGCTATCGTCTGCCAGATGCGGCTCTCTGTGCAGCGCCTTTCTGAAGATTCAGACTGTTCCCATGGTAATTTGAGTCAAATCGTGGGGGAAGCAGCTCATCACTGCATGGTCAGTTAGACATAAAATATGTTTTAAAATAATTTTCTTTGACTACATCTGTTATCAAAAATCACACCCACCTCCAGAGTATACATCGCAATTTTTAAAAGTGAAAATTGAGGAAAAGTGCATTCTTATCAAAATAGCCCCCTCTTTTTTTCTCCCCTCTCTCTCTGCCTCGAAGCTATCAAATTGATTCAGCTTAAGGCTAAATATAGGGATGACTAACAATGATTTCCACAAGAGCTTTAGAAATCGCTTGTAAGCGAGCAAACGCAAAATAGATCGTCCCGCAACCACATCAACCAATGTCTGAGACAACGGCCTAAATCCAGCTGCTGAACTGAAATGAAAAGGAGTGCTCTGTCCCTTGGCTGGCCCGGCAGATGCAAGGCCCCAGCAGAAGGGGAGACATCGACGGCGCCCAGTGCCCTCAAGGCGGGTCTGGCTGGTTGCTGTTTGGAGATGTTCCCTGGGAGGGGCTGAGCGGTTGCAGTGAGAAGCCCATTCATTCCACTGTGGGTCCCAGGGTGGGTTTTCTGGAAATCAAGTACTTTGTGAGCCCTGGCTCTATGTGTCATAGCGAATGAGACCCTTTGCATGTTTTGCATCTCTTAGGAGGCCTGGAGTATTGGCAATAGCAGGTCAGAGAGGAAAGGCGAGCTGCTGGCCCAGGATACTGCAGAAGGGGCCTGGTCAAGAATCACGACCAAAATAGCTCCTGTTGACAGGAGAAGCTCCTCCTCATCAACTCCCCTTATTAACCTTTGCAGAACACCATGACTGCTCAGGCCTGGCAGGCAGTTTTAGTACCATCCCGATGCCTGGGCAAGAGGGGATCCTCCCTCAGCCCTGTGTCCCTGAGGGCCCCACTCCCGACCCCACAGGGTAAGAGGTCCAGGGCTCACTGGGATGTGTCCACCTAGAGTTTTTGCCTCACCCTTACAGGCCGGGGTTTGCAAACGACTCCTGGGCCACTAGTTTCCATTCAACTCATAAGCTAAGAATGGTTTTTATATTTTTAAATGGTTGTAAAAACATCAAAGGAAGAATGATATGCGAAAATTACATGGAATTTAAATTTTGGTGTCCATAAGTAAAGTTTTCCTGGAACATTGCCATGTTCATTTGTTTGCATAGCGTCTATGCTGTTTTCACCACAAAACGGCAGAGTTGAGTAGTTACGACAGAGACCGTATGGCCTGCAAAGCCTGAAATATTTATCATGTGGTCATTTGTAGAAATACTTGCCAATCCTGGGCCTAGACCATTCTTAGTGCACCTGGGACCCCAGCATTCCCTGCCCACAGGGCCCCAAGCCCCTTCCATCACAGGACAGGTTTTCTTCTTGAGGATGGCCAAGGGGCAACTGTTTGTAGGGGATGTAGACGGAGCTTCCACAGTACTTGCCAGGCCCCTTGGTGTGTGAGAAATGGGGATGAGAAGAGGAATGAGGTACACCTGGGCTGGAGCCTCAGAACTGGCCATCTCTGACTACCTCATCCTAGCATGGAGCCCTATGGAGTCCAAGAATTCAGTGTTAAAATCTGGCCTTCTGGGTTTGTCGGGAGAGGAAGGCAGACTATATTTTGTTAGAGTTAACTTGATTTATTTTTATTTTATTTATTTATTTATTTATTTATTTTTGAGACAGAGCCTCGCTCTGTCACCCAGGCTGAAGTGCAGTGGCAGGATCTTGGCTCACTGCAACCTCTGCCTCTTGAGTTCAAGCGAGTCTCCTGCCTCAGCCTCCCGAGTAGCTGGGATTACAGGCACACGCCAGGTTAATTTTTGTATTTTTAGTAGAGACAGGGTTTCACCATGTTGACCAGGCAGGTCTCGAACTCCCGACCTGAAGTGATCCACCCGCCTCAGCCTCCCAAAGCACTGGGACCACAGGCATGAGCCACCGCGCCTGACCAAGTTAGCTTGATTTGTAACTTTCAAATGTTCAGCAGCATGGCATGTGGGCCTCCATTTGTGTTTGTGCCCTGGGGTTTCATGTGTTGGGGGATTACCTAGACCACTCCCTTCTGGCCCCACCAGTTGAAGTGCTCTTCACCCAGAGTCACAGGGATTCCTGCCAAACCCACTCTGCCAGATGTATGTGCTATCACACTTACACAATTTAACTCAGCACTTACAAATTAATGAAACATGAATGTGAAAGTGACAGCTTTTTTGTTGAAAAGACCCAAGAAAGATGAGTCTCTAGCAATCAGTGGCATTGACATAGGTGTGGGCAGGACAAGTTTACATGTTTGGGAGAAAAATGGAATATTCATAGGACTCTTGCATCATATATTCCTTTAAACCTTTGCTCTGTTTTTAGAATCAAAACTGCAGAGCATAGCCTGTTTATACACCTGTAGTTTGTATAAGGAAGAAGACACAAAGTCCCTGCAGAAAGACAAGGCACAAGCCAGGGCCTTGACCCTACATCAAAAGATAGGCAAATCAGTGTGCATTTTTGCTTTTTACATGAAATAATTTTAATATCTTTATCATTGTTTATAATTCCCTACTTAATGTTTTTGATTAACTCTTCAGTTAATAATTCCATAAGGACAGTTCTATAGACGATGCCATCTTATGCCGTCATGGCGAACACAATTAAGCCCTATAGGGAACATTGTGCTGAAAGGTACTGAAGCTTTACAGGCATTATTTCATTTAATTCTCACGGGTCTCATGTGACAGATGCCCCTATAGCCCTCGAGCCATAGGTAATGCAACTATAAGTCGGGTGTGGTGGTGATGCACCTGTAGTACCAGCAATTCTGGAGCTGAAGTGGGAGGGTGGCTTGAGCCCAGGAGTCCGAGGCTGCAGTGAGTCGTGATAGCACCAATGCACTCCAGCCTAGGTGACAGGAGTGAAACTCTCTCTCTCAAAAAAAAAAAAAGAAAAAAATTAAAAGATAATACAATGAAAACTCAGAGAGGGTAAGCCACTTGCCCAAAATCACACAGCTAGTAAGTGAGCAGAGACTTGAACGCAAGTTAGCCCTTACTCTGAACTCGTGAGCTTAACATCTGTGCCATCCTCCACATGGCAGGCTTCCCTCAATACGTGCAGAAGAAATGAACAAATGAATGATAATCCCTAAGCAGCAGGTCTTGCTAACTGGACTCTGGTTCTCTGCGGGAGTCAGTGTGCTGGGTGGGAACAGACAAAGCTATAGGCAAGACATGGCACAAGAGCATCGATTCTACCTGAGAGCAATCAATAGAAAACTCTTAAAATGTTTAAGTGAGGCCAGGCCCAGTGGCCCACTCCTGTAATCCCACCACTTTGGGAGGCCAAGGCAGGCGGATCACCTGAGGTCAGGAGTTCGAGACTAGCTTGGCCAAACACGCTGTCTCTACTAAAAATACAAAAATTAGCCAGACATGGTGGGGCACACCTGTAATCCCAGCTACTCGTGAGGCTGAGGCTGGAGAATCACTTGAACCTGGGAGGCAGAGGTTGCAGTGAGCCAAGATGGTGCCACTGCACTCCAGCCTGGGCAACAGAGTGAGACTCTGTCTCAAAAAAAAAACAAGTTTAAGTAAACTTGTATATATCACGGAATGAGATGCAAAACATTGCATCACTTCTAAATAGAAACCAGAAGACTTCAAAGAAACTCTGAGGTTCTGCCCTGCTTTGGCCTATATCCCCATAGCCTGCGGAGTTCACCGTTGTTCTGGGCTCCTCGATGGAAATTTCGAGACACACAGTCCCACGGAGTACCAAAGAGGATATCCTCAGGGTGAGGGAGGAGAAGAAAGGTGCAGGTGAGAAGGCTGAGTTTGAGCCTTCAATAGCATTGCCGGGTTGTATTTGGACACCAGGCAGAGGGTTTGTGGGACAGGGTTCTAGAAAAAGCTGTTGCCAGACCCTGACATTGCCTCATAGTGCAATGCAGGAGGAGGGTGGAAAGGTGGGGAATTCATTCTGGGCATATGGGAGGGCACATACTCTGGGTGGCCAGAGCCCGCGGGGAGCTAGAAAGGACAGAAGGCTGCTGAGGTGCAAGCCTCTATTGAGGCTGCATCATGACTGTGCTGGATGGGAAGAAAAGTGTTCGGAGTTCACCGTTGTTCTGGGCTCCTCGATGGAAATTTCGAGACACACAGTCCCACGGAGTACCAAAGAGGATATCCTCAGGGTGAGGGAGGAGAAGAAAGGTGCAGGTGAGAAGGCTGAGTTTGAGCCTTCAATAGCATTGCCGGGTTGTATTTGGACACCAGGCAGAGGGTTTGTGGGACAGGGTTCTAGAAAAAGCTGTTGCCAGACCCTGACATTGCCTCATAGTGCAATGCAGGAGGAGGGTGGAAAGGTGGGGAATTCATTCTGGGCATATGGGAGGGCACATACTCTGGGTGGCCAGAGCCCGCGGGGAGCTAGAAAGGACAGAAGGCTGCTGAGGTGCAAGCCTCTATTGAGGCTGCATCATGACTGTGCTGGATGGGAAGAAAAGTGTTCTGGCAAAGACTGAATAACACCTCTGCTTAGGAAAGCGACCTAAGGGCAGATCATTACCTGCAGGGGCCTGGGGCAGCCCTCTCCCCTAAGCCCTGGGCAGAGGGGCTGATGTTCCTGTGTTTCCCTAGAAAGCCCAGTGGTGGCTCATTTTTCAAGTCCACTTGACTGGCCATGGGGTGCATGGATTAAACATTACTTCCAGGTGTGTCTGTGAGGGTGTTTCTGGGGAGACTGGCTTTAGAACTGAGGGACTGAGAAAGCAGATTGCACTCCTCAATGTCGGCGGGCATCGTCCAGTCTGTTGAGGGCCTGAATAGAACAAAAAAGCAGAGGAAGGAGGAATTGGCCCCTTTTCCCCCTGCCTCATTGCTTGATCTGGGGCATCTCATTTCGTCTTCTCTTGTTCTCAGACTGGGAATCTCACCATCGGTTCCTCTGGTTCTCAGACCCTTGGGCGTGAGCTGAATTGCACCATGGCTTTCTGTTTGCCTGGGGAACGCTAATACAAGCCATCTCAACTTGGGCATTACTGAGGCTGTAGGGTCACAGTAAGCCCTGAAATTGCACATGTCTGTGCACTGTTACGGGGAGAAGATCCACAAGGTCACGTAATCCCCCAAAAGGTGAAGAGCTGTTGCCTTAAGGAGCCCCAGGGAGAAAAACCAGGCTTGAGGGTTTTAGGCAAACAAGCCACAGAGCCCTGAACCCTATCTTCACAGAGCACTGATTCCAGCCTCTCCCACCGACAGAAACTGTTGGGTTTATAATTTATGTAAGTGACCTAATCGCCACTCAATTGATCAAGGCAAAGGGGTATTTAAGGAATGAAACCTGAACTGCTCTGCAAGGTGAGGGTTAGGAATATCTTATACTTCCCTGCAGCTGGAGCATGCGTGAAGTTAATTATTGCATACAACAGCATTGTCTTTGGAGAAAGAGCATGGGGCTCCAAGAAGTATTGTCCTCAAAGTCACAGAACTGGTGACCTAAGACAGAAGCCACCCATTAACCACCAGACCTGGGACAAGTTGCTGTCTTCAGGATTCAGAGTCTTCATCTATAAAATGTAATTAATAGGGTTGTGTGGAGCTTCCATCATATAATGTGGACATTCAATGTGTAAAGAGTTTACAGAGTGAAAGATGAAGACGCTGATTGATAACTGTTAGTTTTTATTGTACTACTGATAATTACTTTATTAAATGTTTCTGTCAGTGATAGTTGGGGAAAGGAGAAATAATAGAAGATACTATTAGAACCAAGCCTACAATTGATATGTAACTTGTAGCTTGCCCTGCTGAGCAAAAAGGCATAAGGATAACAATTCTGCCAAGGGCTCCTTCTGGGCCCCTCCTCACATGCACTAACTGAATTGCTCCTCTCAACAACCCATCCTGTGATTGAGGAGGCTGAGACTCAAAGAGATTAACTAATTTTCCCAACTCACTCCTCAGTTTGGAAAAGTGGAGGCAAGACATTAATTGGACTCTGTCGTAAACCGCTGGTCTCTGTCTCTGGAGCAGGGGTGTGTCTGGACCACAGAGCATGGGCAGAGAGTGCCTGCCCCTTCATCAGTGATGTTGTGTCGGGTGAGAGTACTCTTGGATGCACAGGTCACCAGGCTCAATTCCCCTCCTCTCCTCATTAGAAGCTACCTCTGAAATCTACACCTTGCCAGGATGCAGAGCTAGGAAGTTCATAAATCAGAGAACCGCTGAGTGGCAAACTGCAAAAAAGGAAGTGACACTTCCCCAGGGGATGTGGAGATGCTGTTTTTGAACAAAAAAGTGAGAGGGACTTGGCCCCATGTCTGCAAAGAGACAGGTGTGCTTCTGCAGGGGGGCCTGGGCCGGCCTGGGTCTGCAACCCTTGTGTTACCTATCCATTGCTGCACAAGCTCGGCTTTGGCCCCACAGTGCACGCCTATCCTGTCCCCCAGCCTCATCACTCCCAGCTGTGTCTGCTCACTGCCTCCTGTCACCTCGAGTATGCAATTCCGACTCAGTGTCCATGAGGCCCTCTTATCTGGGATTGACCATTCTCCCTCCTCTTCCCAAACTACTTGCACCGGCCACATCAGCTTCCAGAGCTCTGCTGGGAAACACGGTGTGCTCCTGCCTCAAGGGTTTGCTCAGGTGTTCCCTCTGCTGCAGGACTCTTTCCCCAGTTCTTTAAAGGGCTGATTCCGTCCCATGGCTCAGATTTCAGCTCAGCTCTTAGCTCTTCAGAGAGACCTTCCCTACCTCCCAATTTAAATTATACTCTGAAGCCAATCACCATGACATGGACCTTTGTAATTTTCTTCATAAAGCCTTCAAAATCTTCACCTGCAATGATTTCATTATTTCTTCCTCCTCTGCCAGAAGGTAAACTTCCAGAGACAGAGGCCAGCCTGTCCTGATCACTAGGTGGTCCAGAGTTAGAACAGCAACTGGGTCGAGTAGGCCCTCTGAATCCTCACGAGTCGGCATCTGAATCCACAAAGGAATTCAAGCTCTGGCCGCTCAGCCTGTGCACCTTGGTGGGTGCACAAGGCGTTGACTCTGGCTTCTGGGCAGCCATCATCGCACTGGTCCATGCTCAAGGCGTCTCCTCGGGTTGCTACTGTAGGCTGTTGCTTTACCAAGACAGTGGAGGGGGGTGGGCAGGAAAGGCCGTTGATGTTTCCTGAGTTTTGATTTTTTTTTTTTTTATTCTGAGGAACTGGATGCAGTCTTGCATTGTTGAATGATGGGAATATGTTCTAAGAAATGCATTGCTGGGTGATTTCGTCATTGTGTAAACATCATAAAGTGTACTTGCACAATCCTAGACTGGACAGCCAACAACACACCTAGGCTATGTGCATGATCTATTGCTCCTAGGTTACAAACCTGCACAGCATATTACTGGACTGAATACCGTAGGCAATTGTAACACTATGGTAAGTATTTGTGTATTTAAACACAGCTAAACATAGAAAAAGTACAGCAAAAATATGGTATAAAACATAAAAAATGGCCAGGCACGGTGGCTCACACCTGTAATTCCAGCACTTTGGGAGCCTGAGGCAGGCGGATCACTTGAGGTCAGCAGTTCGAGACCAACCTGGCCAACGTGGTAAAACTCCGTCTCTACTAAAAATACAAAAATATTAGCTGGGCATGGTGGCACGCGCTTGTAATTCCAGCTACTTGGGAGGCTGAGGCAGGAGAATCCCTTGAACCCGGGAGGTGGAGGTTGCAGTGAGCACTGAACTCCAGCCTGGGTGACAGAGCAAGACTCCATCTCAAAAAAAAAAAAAAAAAGATAAAAAATGGTCCACCTGTATAGGGCACTTACCATAAATGGAGCTTGCAGGACTGAAAGTTGCTCTGGGTGAGTCAGTGAGTGAGTGCTGAGTGAATATGAAGGCCTAGGACATCATTGTGCACTACCATAGACTTTATAAATACTGTACACATAGGCTACACTAAATAAATTTAAAAATATTTTTCTTGAATTATAAATTAACCTTAGCTTACTGTAACTTTTTTACTTTATAAAATTTTTAATTTTTTTAACTTCTTGACTCTTTTGTAGTAACATTTAGCTTTAAACACAAACACAGCCAGGCACGGTGGCTCACGCCTGTAATCCCAGCACTTTGGGAGGCCCAGGCAGGCGGATCACGAGGTCAGGAGATCGAGACCATCCTGGCTAAGACAGTGAAACCCCGTCTCTACTAAAAATACAAAAAATTAGCTGGGCGTGGTGGTGGGTGCCTGTAGTCGTAGCTACTCAGGAGGCTGAGGCAGGAGAATGGCGTGAACCTGGGAGGTGGAGCTTGCAGTGAGCAGAGATCGCGCCACTGCACTCCAGCCTGGGCGACAGAGCAACTCTGTCTCAAAAAAAAAAAAAAAAAACCCCACAAACACATTGTAAAGCTGTATAAAAATGTTTTCTATCCTTATTCTATAAACATTTTTCTATTTTGAAAACTTTTTTCTTTTTACCTTTTAATTTATTTTGCTAAAAGCTGGGACACAAACACATCCATTAACCTAGGCCCACACAGGGTCAGGGTCCTCAGTATCACCTCCACATCTTGTCCCACAGAAAGGTCTTCAGGGGCACACATGGAACTGTCATCTCCTATGATAGCAGTGCCTTCTGGGAAACCTCCTAATGGACTTTCCCGAGACTCTTTTATAATTTACATTTTTTTGTAAGTAGAAGTACGCTCTAAAATAATGATAGTGTAATATAGCCAATACATAAATCAGTAATAGTCATTTATTATCATTACCAAATATTATATACTGTGTGTAAGTGTATGTGCTCGACTTTTATACAACTGGCCACACAGTGGGTTTGTTTACCCAGCATCCCGGCAAACGCATATTGCATTGGCGTGTTATGATGGCTATGATGTGACTAGCCTATAGGAATTTTCCATCTCCATTATCTTACGGGATCACTGTTGTGTATGCAGTCCATCGTTGACCAAAACCTTGTTACGTGGCACATGACTCTATCATTATCTGTAATTAACCACATGTATGCCCAGTAGCCCTCATCCCAACCTTGATCTATTAGTTCATGTGAGATGGGAAATGATGCAGAATGGAAGGATGACTGGCTAATGAGCCAGGTCCCAACTCCACTTTTAGGTGCTGGGTGACCCCAAGTAACCACAGAGCATCCGAGCCTTGGTCTCTTATTTGTAAGATGGTTGAGTTTGTGGATTTGGGAGTCAGACAGGCCTGAGGAGCCCACTTAGTGAGTTGGGCAAGTTCCATCTCAGAGGGTGATCATCAAGATGAAATGAGATAGAGCTTGTAAGAGTCATATTGTGTACCAGGCACAGAACTCAGTGATTGTTGGGTGTTGGTTGCCATTTGGTACTGCCTTTACTGCTATTACCACTGGCTACCAGGCAGAGGATGTGGCTGTCATCTCCTGACATAACAAGTAAACCCTCACTATCAACATAATCCTTTAGCTGAGTGGTTCTCAGAATGTGGTCCCCAGACCAGCACTATCAGCATCACCTGGAAACATATCAGAAATACACATTTTCAGGCCCCACTCTGGACCTACCAACTCAGAAAGCCTGGAGGTGGGTGGGGACCAGCCATCTTTAGCAAGCCACTTCCAGTTGATTCTGCATAGACTTCTGCATTAGCCCCAGCAGGTGAGAACCACAGTGTTAGCCCCAATCTTTCTAACCCTAGTTTCACAGGGATTGTGATTTAGGTGGTCTGGAAAGGCACTCCCAGTAAAACAGAACCAGCAGAATGTGAGAGTGTGTGTGTGTGTGTGTGTGTGTGTAAACTAGGACACACACACACACACATAGAGAGAAACAGACAGAGGTTTTAATCTAAAGAATTGGCTTATGTTATTGTGGGGCCTGGCAAATCCCACATCTGCCAGGCAGGCCAGCAAGCTGGAGACCCAGGGAAGAGCTGGCATTGCAGCTCGAGTTGGAGGCAGTCTGGAGACAGAATTTCCTCTTTCTTGGGGAACCTTGGTCTTTTTCCCAAGGCCTTCAACTGATTAGATGAGGCCCACCCACACACCCACATTATGGAGAGTCATCTGCCTTACTCAACGTCTACTGATTTTAATGTTAATCTCATCTAAAATATACCTTCACAGCAACATCTCAATGGTGGTGAACCAAGTGTCGGCACTGCGGCCTGGCCAAGTTGACACACTAATGGAACCACCCTGGCTGGGCAGCAGGGAAGCAAGGCCGTGGAGGCCTCCCTCCTGGTGCACATTCTTTCTGAATGGGGTCAACAAAACAAAGAGGCTGCCCCCTCCCCGGCCACATCTCACGCAGCCCCCACTCCTCTCCTCACTGTCACTGCTGACAGGTGTTGTGTGGAGGGAGACAATCTGTACAGCACCCTTGTTTGGGGGTTTTCACCCTGAAGGTGTCTTCCTAGCTTGTCCCTGGGAGCACTAAGCCTTGTGTGACCCTCTACCCTCAGCTTTGCTTCGAGGGTACTGCAGGCCCCCTGTTGGATCATGTGTGGATGGATAGAGAAAAGGAAACAGGGCCACCCCGCACATGGAAGATGGGAGGGGGAATGGAGAGCTCCAGGATTAGAACAGATGGAGCACCCTGCATGGTGCCGTAGGTAGGGCGCCCTGGGTGGTGCCGTAGGTGGAGCGCCCTGACATGGCGCCACTAATAGAGCACCCACAGCAAAGCCACCCAGCCAGGCTCCTTAGACCCCCGCAGAACCTTCTTCACCAAGCCCTGCCCTTCTGTGTCCCGTTGCTCCTCAGCATATTGTGATGTGTGTCAGGTTAGCCTCTTTCCCGGCTTCAGGGTGAGGGCAGGCGGGGGAAATTGGGCTGCTGTTGTAGGATTCACAGAGGCAGCCTGAAGGAGATGGAAATTCTGGGAGACACTCCCAGAGGAAAGCTCTGGGTGAAGCAGGTGCTGAAACGGGGTGGCCCTGCCCCACTGGGGCTGAGGCATCGCTTCTGGGACATCTGAGGTCACCAGGTGATGGTGACAAGATGGACAGGGACGGACTTCCACGCCTGCCTGGGTGCTGCTTTCACAGGTCCCCCCTGGAATGAGCACCGAGAAGGAGCAATGTGCTTTGTTTTTCAAAATGTTCATGGATTTCATTTAAAGGGCTGCCCTTGTTGACATGATGTCCTGCTAACTTTAGGAAAGGAGATGGTCATGACAATAATGGTAGCTGACGGGGTTCAGGGTTTGTTTTTTTCTTTAACGCCCTTATATGACATTAAAAAAAAGTTGTCAGCCCTTTGTTGGTTCTCCAGTTTGGAGGGAAGAGCAGTGAACATTAGAGTCCTTACAATCCAAAAGCCGGGCAAACTGCTGATTTAGGTTCTAGAACCTTCACCTGGAGTGATTTCATTGATTGCTGTTTTTAAAGAAGGATCTTGGGGTTTAATTCCTTTGCATCTCTTCTCAACCTTGGCCACTTGAGCTAGCCAAATCTTGAAGGCCAGAGTAAATGGAGGGCCTGCCTTCCCGTCATGGCACCATCACACACAGCAATAGGAAGTGATGAAGAACCCACAGCCTGGCAGGAGCTGGGCAGAGACTGTGAATAAGGCATCATTACACACCACCCAAAGTTACCTCTGGGTAACTCATACGGCAAAAGAAAAGTACACAGTGACCACTGCCCTACTCTGTTTTTTTCTGCAATCTCCTCCCAGGCTCTTTTTATACAATTTAGGAATAGAAATATACAGGTTCCTGTCCTTGTGAGGAAACCACTCATGTAGTTTGGCGTCCTCAGCCTAATCATTAGGTTATCTCTGCTTCCCCTGTCCAGTGTGCAATGATCGGGTCAGGATGGGCACAGACCCAAGCTGGGCCAATCAGATCACACCTTGGGGCTTCTGTTTAAGCTTTGGGAATAGACACGCTTTCTGTTTCATGGGGTGCAGTAGCCCTGAGAACTGTGTAAGCCTAGAGCCGCCAGCGGCCGCCTTTGCTACCCTGTGGTGTGAGCCTGCTGGATAGTAAAGACAGTATAGACGAAAGAGCTGAGAGGTGGAGTGAGAGCTTTGATAGCATTGTTTGAATCTCTACTTTCCATCTTGCCTGAAGCTACCTGCACTCTGGGACTTCTCAGTATATTTCCTTAAAGCAGTTTGAGTTTAGTTTTGATCATTTATACTCCAAAATATTCCTGAAAACCGCTCCCTAACATTTTATGCTCTTTCTTTCTACCAAAACTCAGAAGCCCTTTGCATGAGTGTCATTGGAAAGCCACTGACCCAAATGCCATAGGCTGAACTTAAGCCATTATCCTTAACACATTCAATTCCATATAAGAAATTCTTCCCTGAAATCAATCAGGGACCAACTTTAGGACCAGCTTGGGGTCATCATGGCTGTGAAAAGAACAGCCTGACTTTATTAATTTGTTCTGATGAGGAACTTCCTGTTGAACTAATTTGGACCTAGATGGGCAATTTAGTTAACTCCATTCGCTTCTGTTTCTACATCTGTAAGATGAGGGATGGAAGTACCAGTATTGCAGGATTGTTCAATTTTGTTCAGTTCAGTTCAATCTCTTTCCAAACAGCTCAGGTCGACACAGCTCATCCATTTCCACTCCCATGCAGGAGGGCCTCACGTGACTTAAACTGTACTTAAACAATCTCCTTCCTCACCTAATCATGGCTCAGGCTGGGCCAATCACACTCCCTTTCCAAGGAACTGGGCACTGTGTTACAGGAGCTCTACTTTAGGGAAACCAGGATGCATCCGTTTGAGAGGCCCAGTGAATGGAGCAAAGGTGTAGAGAAAAGCAGAGAAAGACGTGTAAGGACAGGGTCCCACACCTGCGAGGCCCAGGAGATCTCCCACTTTGGGACCCAGGAGGTATCTCAATATATGTCCACTAAAGAGCCCTTTGGGCCTCTAACTAGCTGGAGATGTTTCTTTCTTTTCTTCTCTTTTCTTTTTTTTTTTTTTGAGATGGAGTCTCGCTCTGTCACGCAGGCTGGAGTGCAGTGGCACGATCTCAACTCACTGCAAGCTCCGCCTCCCGGGTTCACGCCATTCTCCTGCCTCAGCCTCCCGAGTAGCTGGGACTACAGGCGCCCGCCACCATGCCCAGCTAATTTTTTGTATTTTTAGTAGAGACGGGGTTTCACCGTGTTAGCCAGGATGGTCTTATCTCCTGACCTCGTGATCCGCCCGCCTCGGCCTGCCAAAGTACTGGGATTACAGGCATGAGCCACCGTGCCCGGTGGAGAGGTTTCTTTTTATTACTCCTAAAAAGCAGCAGCCAACCCCTGAGGATAGTTTTTAGCTGAAAATCACTTTCTGTTTCTATGTGATCCTGTGGAAGCCCCAGTCCACTCCTCTGTGAAAAGGGCTATCAAAGTTGCTTCACCTCAGAGGATTAGAGCTCAGTTGGGATAATGGATGTGGAAAGGAATCTTAAACTTAGATGACAATAATTTCCCGTAGGAACAGTTGCAATTTATTGGACCCACTTGCTCTTCTTTTGAGCTTTTGTACCAACAGGCAAGCATCACGCTCCTCTCCTCGTGATCTCTACACAGATCTTACTTCTTGAGGTTACTCACAAGGAGCCAGCCAGCTGGCCTGAGCCAGCTCAGGAGACTAAGCCGGGTGTAGGATAACGAACGGTTCAAAGAGGTCCTTTTCTGATGCAGAATGTCCTTGCTACTAGCCTGAAATTCCATAATTACAGGTTGATTTCCTTATGACTTGAAAACACACTTGAATTAAAATGCAGACTAGGCAAAGAGTCCTTAGATTTGACACCAAAATCATGACCCACAAAAGGAAAGATGATATATTAGCCTGCTTAGGCTGCCATAACAAAATACCATAGACTAGGTGGCTTAAACAACAGCAACGTATTTTCTCAGAGTTCTGTAGGCTAGAAGTCCAAGATCAAGGCCCGACAGGGTTCAGTTTCTGGTGAGGGCTCCCTTCCTGGCTGGTAGACAGCTGCTTTCTCACAGTGTCTTTGTGTGAGAGAGAGAGAGCTCTAGTCTCTATTTTGTTTTATTGATTTTTTTCTTGAATAAAATCAATTTTAACATCCATTATAAAAACTTTAAATCTACAATAGGGTCAAAATAAAATGTATAAAACCTCCTTTGCACTCCCCTCATTTAGTTCTACTCCACGGAATTAAGGATTGTTAATATTTTCTTGTTTATCCTTTCAGAACTCCATTTATTGGTGAGAATGGTGTCATATAAAATGTCTTAGCCAGGTGCGATGGCTCATGCTTGGATTCACAGCATTTCTGGAAGCCAAGGTGGGAAGATCGCTTGAGGGCAGGAGTTCAAGACCAGCCTTAGCAATACAGAGAGACTCCATCTCATATGTGTTTTCTTATGCTTTCTCTTGAACATTTCTTTGTTATATTTATTCCTGTTTTTACAAAACCATTGACTTATCTGTTTATGTGTCATGCCAAATTCAAATGAGACTGATAGACTCTTGTATTGTGGGGCACCTGTTTAACTTAAACTTTGCCTAGAGAGTGTCCATGAGGGATTTGCTGACTAATCTTTTCTTGGGATACTGTTTCTGTTTCTCATTTCCCTTTTCCATTTTTTTTCCGGTTCATCTTCCAGCTCCTTTTCATTTTCCTCTTCTTTTTATCGCTCTCTCTTCCTGCTTCTCCTCCTCCTTCTCTACATTTCTGCTTTCCCTTTTGTTCATCTTCACTGCAATTTCCATTTGATTGTTCTGGATTTTGATCACAAGGCATAGCTGGTTGTTTCTGTAAAAAAAGATTTGAATTATCGGGGGCTTCTGAAGTATCAGGATCGCTCTCCACATTGAAAAAGTTTCTTCTCCCACTTCCTGGACACCGTCCTTTCCTGGGCTTCCTCAAAGTCAATGGCTGCTCTTTCAAAGCTTTCTTTGTTGCTCCTCTTTCCCCTCTCTTCTTCTTGTAAGAGCACCAACCCTATGGGATTAAGGCCCTACCCTTATGACCTCATTTAACCTTTATCACCTCCTCTCAGGCCGAAACAGAGTCACACTGAGTCTCATTGGGAGTTAGAGCTTCAACATAGGAATTTTTGAAGGACACAATTCAGTTCATAGTAGATTGATATATTCGACCTTACCTAAATTTAAAACTTTTGCTCTGCAAAAGACCTGTAAGGAGGATGAAAATACTTGCTATAGACTGGGAGAAAATATTTGCAACCTACATATCTAACAAAGAATTGTATCTAGAATATATGAATCTCACAAAACTCAACAGTAAAACAAATTCCAATTAAAATATGGGCAAACATTCTGAACAAAATTTTAGCCAATTGACTCTAACAATGTATAAATCCCATGACCACATGGCATTTATTCCACATATGTACAGCTAGCTCAATACTTGATAGTCAATGTGATTCACCATATCCACAGGCCAAAGAAGAAAAACATTTGATGACTTCAACACCCATCAATGATCGAAGGCACTCAGTACATTAGGAATAAAGGGGAACTTGCTTGATCTCATAAAGAGCATCTGCAAAAACCTAGAGCTAACATCATACTCAATGGTGAAAGATTGAATGCTGTCCTTCTAAGATGGGAACAAGATAAGGATGCCTGCTCTCACCACTCTTATTCAACAATGCACTGGAAGTTTTAGTCATTGCAATAAGGGAAGAAAAAGAAATAAAAGTCATTTAGAGTAAAAAAGGAGAAGATAGAAGTGTCTTTATTTGCAGACAGTATGATTGAAATCCCAAGGAATCTGCAAAACAAAACAAAACAAAACAAAAACCTCATAGGACTAATAATTGAGTTCAGTAAGATCACAGGATACAAGATCAACACACAAACATCAATTGCATTTCTATATACTGACAATGAACAAGTGGAAACCAAAATTTAAAAATGCAACATAATTAATAATTGCCCAAAGAAAGGGAAATAGTTATCAAACAAATCAAGCAAAGCATACACAGTATCCTTATGCTGAAATTACAAAGTGCTGATGAAAGAAACCAAAGAAGACCTAAATACTTAGGGAGACGCCAGCTGTGGTGGCTCATGCCTGTAATCCCTGCACTTTGGGAGGCTGAGGCAGGAGGATCGCTTGAGCTTAGGAGTTTGAGACCAGCCTGGGCAACATAGAGAGACCTCATCTCTACTAAAAACATATTTTTTAAAACTTAGCTAGCCATGGTGGTGGGCACCTATAGTCCCAGCTACTCGGGAGGGTGAGGTGGCAGGATTGCTTGAGCCTGGAAGGTCAAAGCTGCAGTGAGTCATGATCATGCCACTGCAGCCTGGACAACAGAATGACACCCTGTCTCAGAAAAAGAGAAGAAATTGATAAATTGAATCTTATCAAAATTAAAAGCTTTTCTTGTAAAAGCTTATGTTAAGAGGACAAAAAGACAAGCTACAGATTGGGAAAAATTATTTGAAAATCACATATTAGACAAAAGACTTGTATCTAGAATACATAAGAATTCTCAAAACTCAATAATCCAATTAAAAAATGGGAAAAAGACATGTAACAGACATTTCACTGAAGAGGATGTACAGATGGGAAACAAGCATGTGAAAAGATATTCAACATCATTAGCCATTAGAAAAATACCAATTAAAAGTACAATGAGATAGCATTACATACCTACCAGAATGGCTAAAATAAAATATAGTGATAACACCAAATGCTGCTGAGGATGCAGAAAAATCAGACCACTTATACACTGATGGTGGAAACAAAAAATAGTACAGCCATTCTGAAAAATAGTTTGTCAGTTTTTTGGTTTTTGTTTTGTTTTGGTTTGGTTTTTTTGAGACAGATTCTCACTCTGTCCCCCAGACTGGAGTGCAGTGGCACCATCATGGCTCACTGCAGCCTCAACCTCCTGGGCTCAAGTAATCCTCCTGCCTCAGCCCCCCACGTAGCTGGGACTACAGGTGTGTGTTACCATGCCCAGCTAATTCTTGTATTTTGTTTGTGTAGGGACAGGATTTCGCCATGTTGCCCAGGATGGTCTTGAACTCCCAGGCTCAAGCGATCTGCTCGTCTCTGCCTCCCAAAGTGCTGGGATTACAGGCATGAGCCACCATGCCTGGCTATCAGTTTCTTTTAAAACTAAAAATGGACTTATCTAGCAATTACACTCTTGGCCCTTTATCCCAGAGAAATTTTCATTTCAAAATCTTATGTTTTTACAAAAATTTATACACAATGTTCATAGCAACTTTATTTATTATAGCCAGAAAAGCTGGAGACAACCAAAATGCCTTTTAATAATCTATTAAACTGTGCTACGTCCATACCATGAAACACCATTCACCAATAAAAGGGAGAAACTACTGATACATGCGGCAAGTTGGATGGATCTCAGTGGAGTTATGCTGAGTGAAAAGAGCCAGTCTCAAAAAGTTACTTATCATGTGATTCTGTGTATACAATATTTTTGAAATAATAAAATTGCAGAGCTGGAGAACAGATTTGTGGCTGTCAGGGGTTTGGCAAGATGAGAGGGGAGGAGGAGGCCATGGCTAAAACAGGATAGCATAAGGGATCCTTGTATTTTATATTCTGACTGTGGTGCTGGTCATACGAACTCACATTGCATAGAACTAAGTATACACACACACACACACAACTGCATGTATGTAAAAGTGGTGAAATTCGAAGGTCAAGGTACTGCATCAATGCCAGTTTCCTAATTCTGCTATTATACTATAGTAATGCAAGATGTTACCACTGGGGAAACCTGGTGAAGGGTGTGTTGCTTCTTTTTCTTTTTTTTTTTTTGAGATGGAGTCTCGCTCTCTCACACAGGCTGGAGTGCAGTGGCATGATTTCGGCTCACTGCAACCTTCCCCTCCCAGGTTCAAGCGATTCTCCTGCCTCAGCCTCCTGAGTAGCTGGGATTACAGGTGCGCACCACCACATCTGGCTAATTTTTGTATTTTTAGTAGAGACGGGGTTTCACCATGTTGGCTAGGGTGGTCTCTAGCTCCCAACCTCAAGATCCACCTGCCTTGACCTCCCAAAGTGCTGGGATTACAGGCGTGAGCCACGGTGCCCATCCGTGTTGCTTCTTATCACTGCATGTGAATCTACAATCATCTCAAAAATAAAAAGTTTTTTTTTAATGTGGTTACCCCCAGAAAAAAAAAATTCCATATAAGTGTAAAGATTCCTTTCCACATCCATTACCCCAACTGCTTCCATTCCTGGGAGGTCAAGCAGTCTTGTTAGCCCATTTTGCAAGAGAAAACTAGGACCAAAATGGTTAATATGGCCAAGGAAAGATCATATTCTTGGTTCTGTGACTGGTTCTCTTCAATAGCTGTAGATGGGGCATATTATCTCTATTTTACCTATAAGAAAACTGAGTCTCAGAAATAGAACATGTCCAAGTTTATACACCTAGAGTACGAAACAGAGGTCTTTTGGCTGTAAACTATAGAAACTAAAGCCAACCTGGATTAAGGCAAAAAGGTGGCATTGGCTCAGGTAACGGAAAGTCATGGGTTTCAGGCACAGCTTGACCCAAGTACTAAAACCACGTAATTGGGATTCCACCTCTCAATTTTAGCCCTGCTTTCTTTTGCATTGGTTTTATTTCTAGGCAGGCTTTTCCCAAACAATGGCAAAGATATTTTACATTCCACCAACTTAGCAAACCATAAGAAGAGTCCCTCTTCCAATACCTACAGAAAGGTCCTAAATTGATTCTGACTTTTCTGGCTTGAGTCACATACCCAGGAATACAGACAATTGTAAGTGGCCTGGTCCTGGTCACGTGCCCACCTTGACCTGAATTATCTGGACCGAGAGTAGGGAGGAGTAGGGAGGACTGGTTCTACAAGGGAGGCCGAGCACACAGAAAACACACCCGCATGGGCTCCCACAAGAACCCCCAGGTAAATCGGAGGGCAACCTACAAAGGGCCTGGATAGACAGCAGCTCTGAACAGTAGCTCAGCTTTCCTTTGATGTTGGCCACCTGTCCTGCCAACCACTCCCTCAACACTCACCTCTTGCCACTTTGGCAGGAGCCAACAGGCCCCCTCTAAGTTGCACAGCAATCTGAGCATGGTACCAGGGGCTGGAATTCGAAGCTGCTCTAAGAAACCAGCCAGCATTTCTTTCCTGAAGACACCATAGACCCGTCTGCTTCACAGAGTGATGAGAAGACACATGCGTTAATAAAGGCGAACATTTGCAACTTGCCTACTAGAGACAGCTGAATGTAAACACCGAGTGGGGATGCTCCCTTATTGTTATCTACACCTTGCCAGGCCACTGAGGAGGATGCCAAGAGCCCGCAGTATTTCATCTCCAGCTCCGACTTCATCAGAGCCAAGTCCTCATCGCTCTATAGTCTTGCCAGCCGAGTGGGCAGTGCCAGCCCCTGCCGTGGGAGGGGGTGTCCAGTGCATGGTCCGGAGCTGCTGTCCCTGCAGAGCTAGTGAGGGTAGCTCTGTTTCTGCTGAGGGCCTACTGGGGACCCCATCCTCTTTCCTAGGTGTGCTTTCGTCTGTTCCCAGAAGCACCACTCATCAGTCGCCCTCACTTTAATCTCCTTCTCCAGTTGACATATTTAAAATTAATGAGCAATTTGTTCTCATCCAACTCTCTGGTTAGGGCAGTGAGCCTATTTCTCCCCCTCAAATGAATCTTTTAGGTGAAATAATGAAAAAATATGTTTATCTCTCCTACCCTGGCCCTACTTTTAATGTTTTTGGCAGCTCTGAACAGAGCCACTATATAAAAATCAGACACTTTATTGCTCAGTAATTAGCCCAAACTAGCCCAGGCAGACAGTTTGCGGGTGGAGAGAGGAAGAGATGGATGAGGAAAGGGTGCCCAGGGATGTGGTAGGTGCTTGTGTGCTTTTGAACAATTTCGTTTGCTGGATTTCTGTGGGCAAAAGGTGTCCCTGAGTAAGCTGTGCCAAGTTATTTCCTGAAGATGTGCGCGTTAAAAAAAATTTGTTTCCTCAATCTCATGGTGTTACGGTCTGAATGTGTGTGCCCTCCCCCGCAAATTCCTGTGTGGAAATCCTCACCCCCAAGGTGATGGTGTTCGGAGGTGGGGCTTTGGGAGGCAATTAGGTCATGAGGATGAAGCCCTCATGAATGGGATTAGTGTCCTTAGCAAAGAGACTGCAGAGAGCTCTCTTGCTCTCTTCGCATCACGTAAAGGCACAAAGAAGCTGTGGCTGGATGCGGTGGCTCATGCCTGTAATCCCAGCACTTTGAGAGGCCGAGATGGGTGGATCCCCTGAGGTCGGGAGTTCAAGGCCAGCCTGGCCAACATGGTGAAACCTCGTCTCTACTAAAAATACAAAAATTAGTCAGGCATGGTGGCACGTGCCTGTAATCCCAGCTACTCTGGAGGCTGAGGCAGGAGAATTGCTTGAACCTAGGAGGCAGAGGTTGCAGTGAGCTGAGCTGGTGCCACTGCACTCAAGCCTTGGCGACAGAGCAAGACTCCCTCTCAAATTAAAAAAAAAAAAAAAAAAAAAAAAGAGGGGCCAGGTACGGTGGCTCACCCTTGTAATCCCAGCACTTTGGGAGGCCGAGGCAGGTGGATCACCTGAGGTCAGGAGTTCGAGACTGGCCTGACCAACATGGTGAAACTCCGTCTCTACTAAAAATACAAAATTAGCCGGGCGTGGTGGCATATGCCTGTAATCCCAGCTACTCAGGAGGCTGAGGCAGGAGAATTGCTTGAACCTGGGAGGCGAAGGTTGTGGTGAGCCGAGATCGCGCCATTGCACTGCAGCCAGGGCAACAAGAGCAAAACTCCCTCTCAAAAAAAAAAAGAGAGAGAGAGAGAGAGAAGCTGCCAGTCTGCAACCCAGAAGAGGGCCCCCACCAGAACCCAACCATCTGCCACCCTAATCTTGGACTTCCAGCCTCCAGAGGAATAAATTTCTGTTGTTTATAAGCCACTGTGGTGCTCTGTTACAGCAACCCAAACTAAGATACATGATTTGAAATGACACGTATGACTGCTTCCTGGTGTCTGTGTGAGGGAAGATCTCACCACAGGCAGGCAGGAGGGCCCTGGTGCAGGTCCCTGAACCTGCAGTCTGGGCTTGCATGGGGCCCTGCCCGTAGCACGCTCATAGCTCATGGACTGAAATGTTCTCTTTGTGGATCTCCCTCCCACAAGAGAACATGGTTTCCATGAAGAAAGGGACTGTATCTTTCTTTGTAATGTGAGCCTTGTATTGTGCTTAGCACATAGCAGGTGCTCAGAAAGATGTGTTGAACTGAGCTGATGTAGGATGAACACAGATACAGATCACACATGAAGCCAGGTGAGCCTTGGCCCAGGCATGCCCTTGGGAGAGGTGGGGGATAAATGAGAGGATGCTGCCCCCTCTTTTTCTATCAAGAAAGGCTTCCTGGAGCAGATGCAGCTTGACTCCGTTTGGGAGCGCTCTGGACACTTCTGTCCTTCTGCTGGACCACCACAGGAGACCAAGCAGGCTTCCCTGTCCTCTGTCCTCCCTCCCACCTTCTTTTGTGCTAAGTCCTCCAATCGTCAAGGCCTGGTGTTCTATTGGTGACCACTCTCTCTCTGCTGGTTAAAACGCCCATTCTCAAAAGGACTGTCCAGCGTGGCTGACCTTCACTCAGCAGGGTCTGTGACTCCCAGGTGTGAAGCCACTGGCGGAGTATCCAGGGGCCGAGCGCTGATGCGTTTCTCCTCATCCACCTCACTCTGACCCTGGACGCCAGTTAACCCAGGAGAGGTCCCTGAACACAACCCCGATGCAAGCAAACGTAAGTTCGTAAGTTCGCAACGCCTAAGGGATAGAACGTGGCAAATCTGGACTCAGAGCCTAAACCAAGCAGAAAAGTAACAGTAATAATTCTGAGGCTGGGAAGACCAGCTTGGGAAAGTTGCAAGCGCTGAAGCATTTTCAATTCTTAAAATGCACCAGTGCCCCACTGCCCCACCCTGAGCAGAGGAAAAGACAATCAATTCTTCCATGGCAAAAACGAAATAAAGTGCTCAGCTGGTTAAAACTGCTGTTGCAGGAAGAAGCAAGCCCTCTGAGATGGGGTTGCCAGAAAAACACAGGATGCCCAGTTAAATGTGGATTGTAGATAAACAAGAAAAATATCTTTAGTATAAATATGTCCCCTGAAATATTGGGGACATACTTATACTAAAAATTGTTGCTTACTTAGCTGAAATTCAAATATAACTGGGCCTCCTCTACTTTGCCTGGCAACCCTGCTCTGACAGGTAGAGGCCGCTGCACAAGCTTCAAAGGGACCGCAGAAATATTTTTACAGCCAGGCCTCATGGGAATAGGAAAGTGGTCCAGGAAGGGTGGTCTTAGGGTGATCACCACCTCAGCAGTAGGAGCCCTCTGACACCCTTAGCCTTTACCTTTACTCAGCTCTTAAGGGTCTGTCTTCCATTGTCCCTATTGAAGCAGGAAATTTTCCCCGACCCCTTCAAGGGTGGGAACCAGAGTGCGGGCACTGGAGCTAGCCAGATGCTTTGGTGACAATGGGGGCAAACTCCACTCACTTGAACCCACTGTACTCAACCCCTCATGGGAGGTAGCATGCAGGTGAGTGGGTGTGGGAGCCAGAGTGATTGCTTTTGGGCACCAGCAGAAGCAAAACTCCATGTAGGCCTTGCAGCAGCATCTAGCCCATGACTCCCAAAGCCCCACAAGGAGTGTTACAGTCAGCACTCTTTTAGCTTTGCTGTCCATGGACAGTTTAAGCGTTAACAGCTCAGTGAGCCCTCTGCCTTTTCACGTGAGATGGCTGCTTTCTGCCAGTGAGGGCAGAGGGTCAGTGTGACAGTCTTTTGCATCTGCACCTGTGGTACCTGAGCTTTTGTTAACTGTCCAGAAAAAATCGGATCGTACAAATGAATTAAAGGGTGGTGAATGCAAAAGATTTTATTGTCAATGAAAGTGGCTCTCAGCAGGAAGGGGAGCTGGAAAGGGGATGGAGCAGGAAGGTGATCTTCCCCTGGAGTCCAGTCATCCCCAGCCAGACTCCTGTCCAAAGCAATGCCCTCAAGCCATCCCTCTGAAGTCAAACTGCTTCTCCCTGACATCCAAATGTAGTCTCTGACGTCCTGCACTTCTCCTCTTCTCCTCTCTGCCAGTGCAGCCTAGGGTTTTTATGGACAGAAGATGAGAGACAGCGCAGGCCATGGGTGGTTTTGGAAAGTGCAACATTTGAGCAGGAAAACAGGAATGCATGTTCTCACTTTGGGCTATGGTTCCAGGCCTGAGGGTGGGACCCTAACTGGGGACCCACCCTCTTCTGCCCAGGATTTCCCTGCCTCCTGTCCCTGTCACTATGACTGCTTGCAACCTACTCTCTCTCTTTCCTCTACATCCTGGCCTCTGCTAGTTACAGCCTGTGCCTATTCACAGATTCTCCAACTCATAGTTTCTGAGTATTACTTCTCTCTGATGGAGGTTGAGTTTCTTTTCCCATGACCAAGCACTCAATTGCCTCTCTCTGTTTCATATTCATACTGTCCAAGGAGTGAGTCTGCAGAATAGGCACTGGCCATGCTGTCTATCCACTGTCCAATCAGCTGTGGCCATGTGGTCACATGATCATGGTTCCAACATGGCTGCCCACAATGGGAGGAACTCATGGGAAGAGGACTATGGGAGTGGCAAGCACCACAAGACTTGTCCTGCCCACATCAGAGGGATGAAAAAGAGGGGGTATGACTGTGCCAGTAAGAAATTTTCTCTATTTTATAGATTGGCTGCTGGGGGAGGGTCAGGTAAAATGAAATGAGACACTGAGTTCTGTCATAGAACTTTATTTTCAATAATTAGGCTTTATTTTCGAGAATCCTTAGAGTTCATCCCACGAACCCCAGAGAGCCAAGGGGCACTGTTTGAAAAAAAATAACACTAGGTCAAATCCGACCCCCTAAGCTTGTAGCCAGGCCACTTTTTTCATTTTTCACAAGTCAGACACGTCTTTGGGGACAGTGGTAAGAACACATGGAAGTGATCCCAAGTCCCCTAGACACTTCAACATCATCTGGCCAGTGAGGGCAGTATTTGCTGCTCTGACCCTCTAGGATTGCTAAGTTAAAGATGTACAGGACATACCATGTAGCTGGCTTGTCTCTGAGGTAGTCTTCCAGCTACGTTGATCTTGTCTTGGGAATGTCTGCTGGGTTCTATAAGTTAATAGGGTAAGTCATTTTAACAGGTAAACAACAGTGGAGTTTTTTGGTTTGGAGGCTGGGGGATTGGAAGAGAGAGGGACACTGTATGTACCAAAGACATCTAAGGGGAAATAATCCAAAAGAGAAAAGGGAATATTTATCCACTTAACATTTATGCTAAAAAAAAAATGTAGTTTTCTTTAAAACACTTAGCTTAACTATCAAAATGGAAATGTGTGCTTGAGGTAATTCACATGAAAGAGGCAATGACTGATGGCTTAAAGATAATATATACTCATGTAGTAAGTGCCACACACTGTTCCAAGTGCTTTATCTATGTCAAGTCATTGGTCTCCACAATCTTATGAGGGAGGTACAATTTTGATTCCATTTTACATATAAGAAAACTGAGGCACAGAACCATTAATTCACTTGCCCAAGGTCTTGCAGCTAGCAAGTGGCAGAGGTGGTGGCATTTAAATCCTGACAGTCTAACTCTCAGAGTTTAGGCTCTGAATTACAATCTTCTCAAAGGAAATTTAAAACTACATGGAATTGAATGAAATGATAACACAACATATTAAATTGGATGGGATGCAGCCAGTGTTTATCCAGCATGCATTATGTCTAAGTGGTTTTAAGTCCATTACCTCTATGAGACAGGGTCACGTGAGCACACCCATGCTCAGAGAGGTCAGGTACTGGTACAAGGTCACACAGGTAAGAGATGGAAGAACCAGGATAAGAACACAAGTCTAGTTCCAAAATCTGCCATCTACCCATTAGTTCTCCCTGTGCACAAGTGATACCTTTCAAGGTACATTTGCACTTTGATGGGAGATAATCCGTCTACCCAACAAATAAACGTTGATGGTGGAAATTCTAGAAATAATTTAGCTTGGGGGAGCGTGTCTTCCAAGCATCCCTGAAATTATAGCTCACAATTTGCTGTTTCCTAAGTCAGCTCTGCTAGAAGGTGACAGAATCTGAGTCCTGCTTGGGCAGTTTTCTTTCTCCCTCTTCCCTCAGGCATCCCCTGTGGGAGGAAGGAGGAGCTGAAGGTCAGGAGAGCACTGTTCCCTGGGAGGTAAGTGCAGCACTCAGCCGCATTTACTCCAGCTGGCATCCTTCAGTGCGGGAGGCCTCATCGTCTATCCCTGCAGTACTTTGTTCCCCGCAGGCCTCTGAATGTGAGATCCGCCCTCTTTGGGTTTCTGGGGCAATTTTTGCTTTACTTTTTCACCTGACCCTTTGGTTTAAAAACACAATAAGGAGTGGGAATTATTAGCATTGGAGTTAAAGAATGCCGGCTTTTAGGACCTGTTTTTTTCTGGTCAAGCTGAGAGAGGAAATCAAAGCTTCCATTCTTCTCCCTGGAAACAGAACTTACAGAAGTGTGCCTTATTACATCATTGTTGATAAAAAGCAAGTGGGAAATACTTAAAAATGTGAAAAATCACAGAGTAACTGTGTGTGCATTCTGCAGTATAAAATCAATGGATGACATCCTTCCTGAGACTTAAGAAAGTCTAGTCCAAGTTAAGAAGAGGGAGTTGGATGGAGATGCCAGGAATTGATGAAAATCTGTGTGCAAAGCACAGCACAGTTAGTGCCAAGAGTAGGAGGTGGTCATCTCACCTCTAAGGACTTCAGAAGGCTGGTTGGCCTAGGGAATGCCAAACACTCAGTAATGCCTCTGTTTCCTAACTGGCCAAAATGTGAAAAAGTAAATGGGCTCAAATAAATATTAATGAAGTGTTGACTATGTACTACATTGCAAAACGGCCTTTGTGGTTAGGAAATTGCCTTTGCAAAAATTATGACAGTAAGAAATCTGATATAGTTGACTTCATCTTGCTTCTGATCTCCAAGCTGTCCTTGGTCATTCCTGGGCATAGGACAAGCTAACTTTCGGAGGAATTTAGTTTATAGTTTACATTTAAAGCAAAGGTGATAATAGCCCGTCCCCAAACTAAACCACCTTTGTAAAACTAATGAAAGGCCACAAGGTTAAGATTATGAGAGGGGCCCAAATTCTGACAAGACAGGCATAGTTTCTAGAGTCCCTTACTGCTCAGGGATCATGTGGCCAGAGGTCACAAGATTTGTGACTTTTCCAATTGCTCCTATAAATAACATTGCTATTGTAGAACTTAAGATTGGTTTTTGAGATGTCGTTCAGACTGACCCCACCAGGACTCATGACTCATGGCTCAACAGGTCTTGTGGCCCCCATGCAGAGGCAGACTCAGTGCACAAGGACCATTTTCCACACCTTTGTATTTCATCCCCAACCAATCAGCAGCAGCCATTCCCTAGCCCCCTGCCCACAAAACTATCCAAAAAACCCTAGTATCCAAGCCTTTGGAGAGACTAATTTGAGCAATAACTCCAGTTCTCCCACGTGGGTCAGCCTCACGTCAGTTAAACTCTTTCTCTATTGCAATGCCACGGCCTCAGTGAGCTGATTTTGCCTGTGCCGTGGGCAGGAAGAACCAGTCAGGTGACTGCAGTTAGACAAACTGGAAGTTAATCTGTGGGTCTTTCACTGACCAACAATGACTGCATCTCTCTGAGCCTCAGTTTCCTCATTTATAAAACGGTGCTCATAGCAACTGTACCTGAATGTAACAAGCCCAATGCCTGAACTCTGATACCCCCCAAGGAAACACAAATAGGGAAGTCAGAAATCCTCTTTTATAAGAAAGCAAGGAGGGGAATGCACCAGTCATCCCCAGCAAGGCTTTCTAAAACTCTCCTCAAAGTTGTATTCCATAGGATACCAGCTCTCTCTCCACTCCCCACCATCCCCCACCACACTCTCACATATTTTCTTCTTCCTGAGCTCTCCATGCCCTTTGTTCTGTAGATCAACACAACTTGTAGATCAACGTGTTCTATAGATTAATATTCAGACGTCTCTGGTACTGCACCCTACCCTCTGCAGCACATCAGTGGGGTGGGGTTGAGTTGAGGGTTACACAGAATAATAACTTTTTTTTTCTGATACACAATCATGCCATAGGTTGACATGATGATTAAAGAAACCACAGATGCAAAAACCACTAACAATAAGCCTAAAATGTGGAGCAAGCTCAGTAAAAGTTCATTTCCTTCCTCCTCCCGCAGACACAAAGATCAAACGTGCAAAGATCAAACGTATCTGAGACGGTTTTGGAAATGGAGCACACAGTAGGGCCCTATTCTGATGAAAGCACTGATCTGATGCTGAGATAAGAGGTAGCAAAGTGATGGTCTAACCCCACTTGGGGGTGCGATCAGCTATCCTTACATCGGCCAACTCCCAGGGTGGGATGGGGTCTCCCCTCCTGAAGGGACGGAGGAGAGGAAGGGAGCAGGTGCGGTGGGTGGTCTAATGCTAAACCTATGAAAGGAATGGTGATCTCAGAGGGGGTGGGTTTAAGACACTGATCTGTGGGCCAAAAAAAAAAAGATACCTCTAGGAGAGTCAGTCAGCAGGAGCCTATCCTCATTTCTAGCTGGAAAACAGCCTGGTTGGTGCTATTTGGTCTCTTCTAAGTCAGCTAAGAGCACACAGAGACCAGGCACAGTGATTCATGCCTGTAATCCCAGCACTTTGGGAGGCCGTGGCAGGAGTATCACTTGAGCCCAGGAGTTCAAGACCAGCCTAGGCAACATAGTGAGAGCTTATCTCTCCTCCCACTACCCGCAAAAAAAAAAAAAAAAAAAAAAAGAGCTGGGTGTGGTGGTACATGCCTGTGGTTCCAGTTGCTCAGGAGACTGAGAATGCAGTGAGTCATGATGACACCACTGCACTCCAGCCTGGGTGACAGAGCCAGACCCTCTCTCAAAAAATAAATAAAATAAAAAATAATAAAAAATGTATTTTTATTGAATGAAAATAATAACACATGCGTGTATGTGTGTGTGTGTGTATATATATACATATATATATATGACTCCTTCCTTTTTTTCTAGTATTTTCCCTAATTACACAACAGAGCAAACCAAAAAGGAAAGAAACAAGGTCAAGCTTTCTAGAAGGCCTGGATTTTTTCTCCTTGAGGAAAATAAAATCATGCAGCCCCTTAGGGTTTCAGTCAGCGATCCTGTTATGGGCTGAATGTAGTCCCCCAACAAATTCACATGGTGAAGTCCTAACCCCCAGTCCCCACAGATTGTGACAGTATTTGGAGATTGGGTCCTGAAAGAGGTGGTTAAGGTAAAATGAGGTCACAAGGGTCGGCCCTAATCCAGTATGAGTGGTCTCCCTATTAGAACATGAAGATGGCCACCTACAAGCCAAGGAGAGGGGCCTCAGAAGAAACCACTCCTGTTGACACCTTGATGTTGAACTTCCAGCCTCCAGAATTGTGGGAGAAATAAATGTTGTTTAAGCTGCCCTGCCTGGCACCCTGTCATGGCAGCCCTAGCAAACTAGTCCAGCTGCACTTGTCTGCGTGAAGACCTCTGGCCCCAGGGCAAATGTTCCAGCTCCTCTTCCCTCCTGTGCCCTGCTATTCCCTTACCGGTTGGCTCCTCCTGCCTGCTGGCTCTGTAGTGGCACCAACACCGAGGCAGGGGTCAGCAGGGGTGTGCTCTGGGTACCCCTGGCCCCAGGGACCTGAAGTTGGCCCAGGAGGGTCAGGGATGGGCACAGCGGTGGGGAGAGGACAAAGCTGGAGTCAGTGCAGCCTTGTACCTACCACAGGAGCACTGTGGGCAGGCGGCCGGCAGGGGTAGTCTCGCTCTATTTGAATGAGACCTGCTGTGTTTGCTGAGCCAGGAGACAGGCCCTGACTTCCCTGAGCTTCCAGGACATTGAAGTGTGGAAAGAGGTCATTTTCCTTGGCCCAGCTTGGGGAGCCCAGGTTCGCATATGCCTCACAGCCCTCTGGAGGAGGCAGGAGCCCTCAGAGGACTCAGCTCCCTCAGTCAGGAAGAGAACCTGGTGTCTCCCAGAGGTGAGCATAGGTTTGGGAATAAGCAGGTTGAATCTGACTTAGAGGCCTAATATTTACTTTCCATCCCTATTCAAACCCCCCAACCTCCATCCCCCAGGGTGGCACAAGAACCAGGCAGCTTTTGAAGTGGCAGGAAATAGGGGTGAGGCCACAGCCCTTCAGGTCCTGGAGTTGCCTCTGAAGAGCTCATCCCCATGCACGGGGTTCTTTACAGGGGGGATTCTGCTGCTTCCAGGCCACAAGGGACCAGGGCCCTCAGATGATGCTGGCAGCCACAAGGGCTGGGGTCAAGCCCTTGAAGGACACACAGTGTTTCTCCTCTGAGGGTCTATCCTCATGAGAGCCTCTAACCTATTCTTTTCCAGAACTAGGTGCTCTCTCTCTCTCTCACTCTCTCTTTCTCCTTTGAGAAGCTTAGGGTTCCAGACAAACAAAAGCCGGGAGGGGAGCAGGGTAAAGTCATGCAAGCTGCCTGCTGAAAAATTGGGTATGAGAAATCGGAGCTGAAATGCAATCATTCCGCCACACCTGCTACACACAGCTTTGCTGCCTGGTCCTAGTCATGGGCTGAGGAAGCCTCAGGGTCCAGCTCAATCCCAGCAGGCTTGTAGTTGACCTCAAGGCCACCGAATGGCATCTCCCTGAATGCAGGGACCATGTCTTGCTTATCACCATAGCTACCGTTTATTGAGAGCATTCTCTGTGTGAAGTGGCTTCATATCAGTTATCATTAACCCTCACCACACTGAAGTCAGATGTTATTATCGTCTTGTAACAGGCATGGAAATTAAGGCTCAAGAAGGTGACTTGCCCAAGACTTCATAGCCCATAGCTGCTGGAGGTGGGATTTGAACTCGTCTGTGAGGTTCGAAATCACCCCAGCCCAGTGCCTGCTCCTGACAGAGACTCAGCGAGTGCAGCTCTGCGTGTTTCCTCCATCACAGAGGCCTGCTTAGGGGAAAAATCTTGCTGAAGAAAAGTGGCCGATGGTTTGGAGAGAAGAGACGCTTATTCATGTAATTCTCAAGAATCCCATCTCCGGCTTAGAAGGACATCTTTTCTGATTTCCCATTCAAAGGGACTGACATACACTCAGGGGCTGAGGCAGCAGCTGTTTTTGCTGTGCACAGACTGGAGAGCGATGTGTAAGTGAAGTCTGTGGCCACTTCTCTCCTCCCCCGAGCCTTCTGGGGTTTGGGTTTGGGTTTATGACTCCAGAGGCGGAGAAGCGTGTTCCCTTTCTGTGCGGATCCTGTCATTGACAGAGTCTGTTTTAGAAGAGCATTTTTAGATGGCAGCGAACGTTCCAGACCCCAAAGCATTCTCTTTACAGCACCATCTAGCTTGGGTGGGGACAGGGTGGGTTTGTGAACACGTGTGTGCGTGAGAGTGTGAGTGTGTGCAAGTGTGTGCACGTGTGTGTCAGCCCCTCTGTCTGGCTCCACTGCTAGCCACCTCTGTGATATCCTGACTATTTCGCCAGGGCATCGTCCAGCCATAGGAATCTTCAGCAAACCTACAGTTCAGACGAACGCCCTCGTTTCTGCCCTGAGAAGAAAGTCTGTCGAGTCTGAGGGCTCCCGAGTCATTCTCTCAAGGCATTCATTCAGTTTTGTTTCCCCTGGTGCTGCCCTCTCTGAAGTCGTTATTACTCATTAGGTATATTGCACATAGAGAAAAAGTAGGTCAAGGATTAAAAAAGAAAAAGAAATCATCCCTGGGAGAAGCACAAGTATTGTGTAAAGCTATTTTGAACTTGCATGAGATTTTTCAAGGGGAAAATGTTTTGTGCAGGGACGGCTGCTGTCACAGCTGACTTACCAATGAATGCCCATGCCTGAGCCTTTCATACGCTAACCACGTGACCTTGGAATTCCATTTTGAAATGATAATTCTGCCCAGTGGGGTGAGCAGCCTCTCAATCCAGGTTCTACACAATATAGGCCACCTTGAGGATCCTCAGTGGAACAGGAGCAAGAGAATCCTGAGAAATCTCCGTAAAGGAACAGAAAGAATGAGAGAGAAAACTGTGTGTCTGGCCACTGGGCCCCTGGGCCCTATGTGCCACCCAGGTTTGGAGCAAGGCTGCAGGGCAGATGATGTCCAGGAGAGCCCCAGAAAGTCCGGGCTCTAGAAAAAAACACATTCCAGCTCACTCTGCTCTGACCTGCATCTGCTCTGTGCTGAAAGCTTTGTTGCTGCCATGAATATATTTAGAGGGAATAAAATGTGCAGTGCCAAAGCGACTGGCTTGAAGTGGGCTGGATGCATCCTAGGCTCCGCGGGGGAAAAGGCCTCTAGGTGGCAGTTGACAGAAGGGGGAAGGCAGTGAGGATTGGGCCCACCCACGGGAGTCTGGGCACGAGGCGGGTCCTGGTTCCCAGGCTGCCCCGTGGGAATATGCTCCATGGGCTGAGGCTGCTGTGCTGGCTGCTCTTGCCCCCCGGGGGTCACCGCGCTGGGCTTCTCCATGCTGGGCTATCACGATACTGCCCAGGGTTTACAGGTTTACAGGCATTATCTCACGCAGTGTTGTTTTGCTCCCTTTCACAAAGAAAGGAGGGAAAAGAGAGGCACGGGGTGAGAGAGGAAGCCAGACTAGCATTCAGCTCTACTAGTCGTTCCTTGCCTAGGTTAGGTTTCCCTGGAAAGTATCCTGCATTGTCTCACACCTCCTTCATCTGACAGCCAGGTGCTCCTACTGGGAGCATAACTGTAGTAGGCCATCTCTATGCCAGTTGACTGAGAAAGCAGTGTCCCTGCTTTTCTGGAAACTTCCATACAACACAATTCCCGATAGAAAGCATTTAACAATTATGAGTGGGGCTCTGATCAAAAAGTAAGCTTTGGAAAAGGTTAACAGCTAAGCCGGGCATGGTGGCTCACACCTATAATCCCAGCACTTTAGGAGGCTGAGGCGTGCAGATCACCTGAGGTCAGGAGTTCGAGACCAAACTGGCCAACATGGCAAAACTCTGTCTCTACTAAAAATACAAAAGACAACAACAACAACAAAAAATTAGCCGGTCGTGGTGGCAGACACACACCTGTAATCCCAGCTACTCGGAAGGCTGAGGCAGAAGAATCGTTTGAACCTGGGAGGTGGAGGTTGCGGTGAGCTGAGACTGTACTACTGCACTCCAGCCTGGGCAAAAGAGTGAGACGTTGTCTCAAATTAAAAAACAACAAAAAAAGGTAACAGCAACTGGTTACAACCCATGAATCTTTAATCATTTTAAATAGTAAAAGTGTTTGTAAACTCTTATAATATTAGAGCTAAAATGCACCTTAGGGATGATTTAATGCACTTTTTCAAACGATAAACAAGATCCAGATAATTATGTCAAATATTTATAGTAACCCACCTTATTGGTGCCAGTTTGAGAATAGAACCCACATTTGCAAATAATCTCAACACCTTCCGTTTCACCTCACTTTTCAAAGGTCCTTGAGAAGGGTATTTGCACACTGCCTGCAAGGTAGCTGCAATGGCTATGAAGTCTTCCTATTGCATAGATAGAATTCTACTCTATCTGTGTTAACCTAACCTAGCTAAAATTAATGTGCTTGTGATAAAACTCACCAACTAAACATGTAAAAACAATCATTACTTTTCCTTCTTTGTGTTTATTTAGTGAGTTTGGGGAAATGATTTAGATAGCCAATGTCTCAGAATTGCTGTCCAGTCCAGGGAGACTAAATTGGTGATTTCTTTCTCTCTCAACGAATGTTCCTATAACAGGCAGTGACTTTTAAAATCATTCTAGAGATGATTCCCTTCTAAAAGTAGCTGTTATATTCTTTAAACATTTGCATTCATTGGTTGGTGAAATGGGAACCTTGACAGTGCTGGGGAAGACGAGCCAGAGAATGAAATAATCAGTGATGGCATGGTAACCCCTTGGCAGAGAGGGGAGGGCTGCAGGGATGCTGGATCTGTGTGGGCAGCAGCGAACAGTGGTGGACCCTGAGAATTGGAGAGTAGAATGGGGCAGAGCCTGGGAGGATGGTGCTGGTGCCTCTGGGGTCCAGAGAAGCTCACGTCTGTTGACTTTAATGCAAACGGTGGCAGTTTCCTCCTGCTCCTCTCCTACAGTTGCATTAGTTCCTCCTTAGTTCAGGCAGAGATGCCTTTGATTTCTAGGCGTCATTCCCCTCTCACTTTCCATGCTGGAAACCTAGGTAGCCTTAACTAGAGGGGGCATCTCAACTTTCAAACTGTTTCACTCTGGCCTCCACCCTTACTTCTCCGTCAAAATTCCTCTAGCGGATGACCACTATGTAGCCTGATCCAGTGGAAACCTTTCAGTGTTCATCCTACGTGACTTTTCAATAGCCTTTGGCATAGCGTCCGTGCTCTCCTTCTTGAAATACTCTCCTCTCTTGCTTCTGAAATACTCACTCCCAGCACTTCTGCTATCCTGTCCCTCCTTTTCTATTGCCAGCAGCTCCTCCACTATAGTGTTTAAATGTTGAGGTTCCTAAGGCTTGCTCCTAGATCTTCTCTTCTCACCACTTTCTTGCCCTTTAAGAGAATTGCCTTCCCTACCCAGAAATACCGAGGAAAGGAATAGGGGGAGTGCAGGTCGGGGGACACCACCCACTGAAAGAAACTGAATTTCCATGACAAGGGAAAGCCCTTCTACCCACTCAGGCAGCAGCATCAGGGACCAATGGGATATCCAGAAGCACCAGAGAAACCTAGCAGACCAAAGGCTCTGAAAATCAAACTAACATTAGAACCACAGTCCATAAGGTCAGGCGAGATGCATGTGCTAAACCTAAATAGGGTAACTGACTGCTAATATGAAATATTTACATAGGACCCAGACTCTCCTGACATAACAGACAAGATATCCAAGATATAATTAAAAACTCACCATTTATGCCAAGAACCAAAATAAAAAATCTCAACTCAAAGGAGCAAAGACAGGCAGCTGACACCAACACCAAGATGAATCAGATGTTGAGATTATCTGACAAGGATTTTAAAGTAGCATCATAAAATGCTTCAAGTTATAAATTCTCTTAAAATGAAAATTAAAAATCTGAGAAAAAAAATAGAAGTTATAAAAAAGTACCGGATGAAAATGAAGAACTGAAAAAATACAATAACAGAGATTTTTAAACTTACTGTATGAACTCAATAGTAGACTGAAGATGAGAGAGGATATACGTGAACTTGAAGACAAAAAAATAGAATTCACTCAATCTGAAAAACAGTGAGAAAATTGACTGAAAAAAAGACCAGAGACTCAGAGACCTTTGAGACAATAAGAGAAGACCCAACATTCCTATCATTGGAGTTCCAGACATGAGCCACTGTGCCCAGCTCCTCAAACAATTTTAAAGAATTGAAATCATATAGTGTGATACCCAGCCATAATGGCATCAAACAAGAAATCAATAATAGAAAAACAACAGGAAAATAACAAGCAAAGAGTAATTGAACAACATACTTATAAATAATCTGTGGGTTGAAAGAACGCCTACAAGGAAAATTTTAAAGATACACAGAACTGAATGAAATGAAAACACAACCTATGAAAATTTGTGGAATGCAGTTAAAGCAGTACTGTGAGGAAATTTTTGGCAATAATGTTATATTACACAAGAAGAATATCTGAAATTAATAATCTAAGTTCCTACTTCAAGAAACTAGAAAGAGAAGAGCAAAATAAAGCCAACACAAGCAAAAGAAAGAAAATAAATGAGTGGAAATCGATGAAATTGAGAATAGAAAAAGAAAAGAATAGAGAAAATTGATAACAGAAACTGGTTCTTTAGAATCCATCAATAAAATTGATAAACCTCTAACAAGACTGACAAAAATATAATGAGAGGAGACACAAATCACCAATGTCGGGAATGAAACGGGATATATCACTATAGATTGGGCAACCATTTCAAAGATAACAAGGGAATACTATGCCTAACATTAAACTCACATATTTGACAACTTAAAAGAAGTGGACTAATTCCTTGAAACTACAAACTACTGAGTCAACCAAGATGAAATTGGCAGTCAGAATAACCCTATAACCATGAAGAAAATTAAATTAGTAAATGAAAAGCTTTTAAGATAGAAATCTCTAGGCTCACATGGTTTCACTGGGGAATTCTACCAAACATTTAAAGAAGAATTAACACCAATTTTACACAATCTCCTCCAGTAAGTAAAACAGGAGAGAACATTTAAAAACTCATTTTATGTGGTCAGTATTACCCTAATACAAACACCAGGAAAAGACAGTACAAAGAAGATTACAAACCAACAAGTCACAGGAAGTTAGATGTTAAATTCTCAACAAGATATCCACAAACTTCATCCAATAATGTATAAAAAGAATTATATACCATAAACAAGTGTGATTTCTATCAGATATGCAAGGCTATTTCGACATTCAAAAAATAATTGAAAGTTAGGCATCACATCAATAAGCTAAAGTAGAAATATCATATCATATCAATTGACACAAAAAAAGCGATTGACAAAAATCTAATTTTATTCATAATAAAAATTTCAGCAAGTTAGGAATGGAGGGGAATTTCCTCAACTGATAAAGGGTACCTACAAAAAAAATCCACAAAATCCTACTTAATGGGGAAGGACTGAATGTCTTCCTCCTAAGATAAAGAATAAGGTTATGCTCATTCTTACCACCCTTATTCAACATAGTACTGGAAGTTATAACCAATGAAGCTTCAGTAAAGATAAGACATAAAATACGTACACATAGAAAACACAGAACGAAAACTATATTCATAGGTGATATGATTGTCTCTGTAGAAAATCCCCGGGAATTTATGAAAAAATGTTTAGAACTAATAAGTGAGTTCAGCAATGTCACAGGATACAAGATTAACAAAAATGAATTCTATTTCTATATACTAACTGTAAAAATGTGAAAACTGCAATAAAAAATACAATACTATTTACAGTCACTCCTGAAAAGATGAATCGTTAGGTGTCCTCTTAACAAAACATGTACAAGATGTTTATACTGGAAATTAAAAAATATTGATGGAAGAAATTTTAAAAAGCCTAAATAAATGGAGAGGCATACTTACTGTGTTCACAGATTGGAAAACTCAACATAATAATTATGTCAATTTTCCCTAAATTGATCTATAGGTTTAAAGCAATTGCTATCAAAATCCCAGGAAAGTTTTCTGTAGATCTTGACAAACTTAGTCTAAAGTATCTATGGTAAAGTACAGGCTCTAGAATAGTTAAAACGATTCTGACAAATAAAAATAAAGTGAGAGGACTCATTCTGCCCATTATTAAGACCTCTATGTAACTATAGTAATCAAGATAGCATTGTATTACAGAGGGATGGACCATAGATCAATGGAATAATAAACTCAAAAACAAACCCACACAAATGCATGCCCATCTGATTTTTAACAAGGTACAAAGGCAATTCAATAAAGGATGGATTGCCTTTTCAACAGATAATCCTGGAGCAATGGGACTCTTGTAGGCCAAACAAGTGAATTACAACCTAAACTTCACACTTTATACAAAATTAACTCAATTTGGATCATAGACTTAAATGAAAAATGTAAAACTATAAAACTGTTAGAAAAACATATGGGCGAAAGTCTTTAAAAAGTAGGACTATGCAAAAAGCTCTTAGACTTGACACCAAAAGCATGATCTATAAAAGGAAAAAATTGACAAATTGGACCTCACCAAAGCTAAAAACTTTTGCTCTGTGAAAGCTCATGTTAAGAGGATGAAAAGACAAGCTATAGACTGGGAGAAAATATTTGCAAACCACATATTCAACAAAGGACTAGTATCTAGAATATATAAAGAATGCTCAAAACTCAACAGTAAATACCAAACAATCCCATTTAAAAATGGGCAAAAGACATACACAGACATTTCACCAAAGAGGATATACAGATGGCAAATAAGCACGTGGAAAGATATTCAACATTGCTAGCCATTAAAGAATTTCAAATTAAAATCACAATGAGGCTGGGAGCAGTGGCTCATGTCTGTAATCCCAGCACTTTGGAAGGCCAAGGTGGGCGGATCACTTGAGGTCAGGAGTTCAAGACCAGCCTGGCCAACATGGTGAAACCTCATCTCTACTAAAATACAAAAATTAGCTCAGCATGGTGGCATGTGCCTGTAATCCCAGCTACCCCGGTGGCTGAGGCATGAGAATCACTTGAACCCAGGAGGCGGAGGTTGCAGTGAGCCAAGATTGTGTCACTGCACTGCAGCCTGGGCAACAGGGTGAGACTGCCCCACCCCACCCCCCCCAAAAAGAAAAAAACACAATGAGATATTACTACACACTTATCACAATGACTTAAATAAAAAATAGCAACAATACAAAAAGCTGGCAAGGATGAGGATAATCTGGATCGTTCATACACTGTTGGTGAGAATGTAAAATGGCACTCTGGAAAACAATTTGGAAATCTCTTATAAAACTAAACCTGCAGGCCAGGCTTGGTGATTCATGCCTGTAATCTCATCACTTTGGGAAGCTGACATAGGAGGATCACTTGAGGCCAGGAGTTCAAGACCAGCCTGGGCAACATAACAAGACCCTATCTCTGAAAAAAAAAAAATTAAAAATTAGATGGATGTGGTGGTGCATGCCTGAAGTACTAGCTACTCAGGAGGATGAGACAGGAGGATCACTTGAATCCATGAGTTCAGTGCTGCAGTGCACTGTGATTGGACCACTGCACTCCAGCTTAGGTGACAGAGCAAGACCCTGTCTCTAAAAAAACTAAAGTCGACATGCAACATGCAACTACTGTATGACTCAGCAACTGAACTCTCTTTTTTATCCCAGAGAAATGAAAACTTACATCCACACAAAAAACTGTACATGTTATACATGAATGTCCATGGTAACTTTATTTGTTATAGTCTAGGAATTTGCCCAGATGTCCTTCAATAGGTGTATGGTTAAACAAACTGTGGTTCATACATGCCGTGGAACACTACTTAATGATAAATAAGAACAAACTCTTAATACACACAACTTAGGTGAATGAATCTCCAGCAATTTGTGCTGAGTGGGGAAAAAAAAAAGCCAATCTCAAAAGCTTCTATACTGTATGATTTTTTCTCTATAACATTTTTGAAATGAAAAAATATTTGAAATGAAAAAATATTTAAAATGATGGACAAATTAGTGGCTGCCAGAGGTTAAGGATAGGGGTTAAGGAGAGTTAAGAGCAACATGAGGGGTTCTTAGGATGCTAAAGGGATTTAGTATCTTGACTACGGTGGAGACATGAACCCACTTAGGTGATAAAATTATACAGAACCTAATATACACAGAAACACACATGCACCAGTACAAGGGAAACGGGATATGTGAATAAATCAGTGAATTGTATCAATGTTGATGACATGGTTATGATGTTATACACAGTTTTACAAAATCTTACCACTGGGGGCAGGGCACAGTGCCTTACACATGTAACCCCAGCACTTCGGAAGGCCGAGGTAGGCAGATCACTTGATGTCAGGCATTCAAGACCAGCCTGGCCAACATGGTGAAACCCCGTCTCCCCGTCTTTACTAAAAATACAAAAATTAGCCGGACATGGTGCCACATGCCTGTAATTCCAGCTACTTGGGAGGCTGAGGCAAGAGAATTGCTTGAACCTGGGAGTCGAAGGTTGCGGTGAACCGAGATCATGCCACTGCACAACAGCCTGGGCGACAGAGCGAGACTCCGTCTCAAAAAACAAAACAAAAAAACAAAATGTTACCACTGGGGAAGCTGGGCAAAGTGTATAGGGGATCAGAGTTCTCAGCAGGACTCATATTCTCTCAAGGTCCAAGAAATCTGCTTTGGCTTCTGATTTCTCACACAACACCTAGCACAGAGCTCCTCATGTCACAGATTCCCAGTGAAGGCTGAGAATTCCCATACTGGGGTTGGTGATGTCACCTGATGGAGTAGGCATGAATGATCAGGATCTTCATCAACGGATACCTGGGAGGGTTTCAGTTGTCTGCTTCTGAGCTTTCCCCAGGACGATCTTCCCTGAGAAGACCGTTGGCATATGCTGCCCACATATGCACAGCCGTTGTCACACACATACACATCACACGCACAACTGCAAACACTGCATTCTAAATACAGGAGTCCCAAGTGATCGTTCTCATGGCAACCACCAGAGAGCCACTTGCCATGTGTCCTCGAAAAATCACTGGGTGTGACACAGCCTCGCAATCCAACTTCTGCAGGGCGTGTGCTTCTTTCTCGTGTTCATCTTTCAGCTTATCATTAAGCTCATTGCGGCTACAATGTGATAAATGATCAATGTTGTTTAGTCTTAAAGGGCCATATTGTGTTAATCTATAACTCTAGATGAAAAATGAATGCATTCAATTCAGTTAACCGAATGTTGAGCATTTTCTATCTACAAGGCACTAAACAGGGGTTTCTAGGAGAAACAAAGATGAATCATGGTGCCTGTTCTCAGGCAGCTGACAATGGCACAGGGAAGATCTTTGTGCCAATTCTATAGCAGAAGACTGGCTTTGGAATGAGCTGTTAGTGGGTACTAATATGGCATCTTAGGACCTTGGGAGAGTTGACTTCCTGGCTGGCACCCACCACCTAGGGGTGCCACTCAACTCTGTACAGAAGGTTTATAGAAAGAACTGTGGGCTACAATGGTTACAAGCCTGCTGGTGGGCTGGGTGCGGGGGCTCACGCCTGTAATCCCAGCAGTTTGGAGGCCGAGGCAGGCGGATCACTTGAGGTCAGGAATTCGAGACCAGCCTGGCCAACATGGTGAAACTCTATCTCTACTAAAAATACAAAAAATAGCCAGGCATGGTGCTGGTCACCTGTAATCCCAGCTACTTGGGAGGCTGAGGCAGGAGAATCACTTGAACCCGGGAGGCGGAGATTGCAGTGAGCTGAGATCACACCACTGCCCTCCAGCCTGGGTGAGAGCCAGACTCTGTCTCAAAAAAAAAAAAAAAAAAAAAGTAAGAAAAAAGCCTCCTGGCCAAGTCAGCCTGTGTAATTCAAGTCCTGGCTTCCCTACTCACCAGCAGCTAAACTTGGGCTAATTCCTCATCTTTAAAATTAGGAAAATAGTATCAACCACTCAGGACTGGCGTGGGGAATAAAAGGCAATGCATGTGACCTACTTAGCACACAGCCTGGCATATAGTAAGTGCTTCATAAATACTGGCTACCATCATTTGAGCAAGGATAAAAAAGATGACTAAGGCATGGAGCCTCTTCTTCAGCTGCTCTCAGTCCAAGGGGGGTGATAGACATGCGTGCAGAGGGCTCATTGGGCAGTGCAGAAGAGAAAATCTGGGCCTCACTCAGGAGGCTGTAGACAGCGAGCCACCAACAGATGCCTGCTAGTCGTTGCAGTGCCTTTCACCCATGCCTGGGGCAGGTTTCATTCACAATGTGACCAGCTTCTGCCCTGGCCAGGGACACATGCAGTGCTGGCTGAGCACAATGAGGGCCTCCGTTCACCTCCCTCCATTCACCTCCCTCTGTTCGTCTCATCGCTGGTTCAGCATTGCACTTGGCGTTTGCAAAGCTGCAGAAGGAGCTCTTCTCTAGGATGTTTTTCTCCCCTAGACCCCATGACAGATGTGGTCCCAGGAGAGAGATTTGTTGAGGAACCATCATTATCACACCCCCAACTTCGTGCACAAATACAAGGAGCTTGCTTATGGCTCACCATTGCTGGTGTGAGAACAATGCGATTTCGGTTGCTGTTTCTTATCTCAAGGAAGGATCCCCATTTCCTGCACCAGGGGGTGTCTGGGAGGCAGAGCAATTGAATCTTGTAGCTCAAAGTATCATTTTCCTGCTTGCTTTGAGTCAGCTTTGTGGGGTGCTGTGACACAGAAACGTGCCTTCCACAGACTCATTTGTCCTGTGGTCCAAACTGCTTCTCAGATAAAAATCTCTCTGTGACCCTGAAACTTGGCAGAACCTGGTGTGTTTAGTGCTAGTGCCCAACAGCTATTCAGTGTCCTTTGCACAGAGAAATACATGGGGATAGAAAATAAATCACACCTGGCCGGGCGCGGTGGCTCACGCTTGTAATCCCAGCATTTTGGGAGGCTGAGGCGGGTGGATCACGAGGTCAGGAGATCAAGACCACGGTGAAACCCCGTCTCTACTAAAAATACAAAAAAATTAGCCAGGCGTGGTGGTGGGCGCCTGTAGTCCCAGCTACTCGGAGAGGCTGAGGCAGGAGAATGGCGTGAACCCGGGAGGCGGAGCTTGCAGTGAGCCGAGATCGCGCCACTGCACTCCAACCTGGGTGACAGAGCGAGACTCTGTCTCAAAAAAAAAAAAAAAAAAAAAAAAGAAAAGAAAATAAATCACACCTTAAAATATGAGGTGAAAATTCTTAGAATTGTCTATTGGAAGTTCTAGGACATTTTGTCCACGTATAGTAATAGCGAGTTCTTTTTCAGAAGGAGTAATAACGGAGTAGAAAGGCATGCCATTTGTTTGCTTTCTTGACTAATGCCGTTTGTACAGGAAGCCTGGTAGGTGGTGGAGAGGGGAATCTGAGACCTCCACGAAGCCCTCCCATCCCCGGGGCCATGGGCAGAAACTGCAGGGAAAACAGTCATGAGGAAATTGCAGCTTATGTTTTGCAACCTGAAATCTAGAAAGGGGCTGAGAATAAGAATCAGGATAATTACCCAGCAAATCTGCAAGACATCTGCCAAAGAAACACAGAAGTCAAGACAGGAGGAGTCAGCTACTCTGGAGGCTGATGGGGGAGGATCGCTCGAGGCCACAGTGAGCTAGGATTGCACCACTGCACTCCAGCCTGGGTGACAGGGAGAGGTCTTGTTCCAAAAAAGAAAGCAAAAGAAAGAAAAGAAAAAAGAAGGAAGGAAAGAAGGAAGGAAGGGAGGGAGGGAGGGAAAGAAGGAAGGAAGGAATCAGAGGCTACTGCTGTGGGCCAGAGACCTGCCCAGAGCGCAGGCCCTGCAGGCAGAGTTGGGGGTGTCCCTGCGTGCTCAGAGGAGGCTTCAGTGCAGGGGGTGGGGTCGAGTGGGCTCAGAGCCAAGCCAGCTGTGACCCTCAGGGCCCTCCTCTCTGAGTCAGGAGCATGCAGGAGGTGGGCCTGGGTCCCCTCCTGCCCCAGGTGGAAATTCACCATCCCAGGGACTGTACTTTTCTCCCAAGGCACTGGGTTGGAGGCCCAGATCATCTTCCGCAGGTTTGCAGGGAGACTTCTGGTGGACAGCAGCTCCCTTTTTTCCTTTAGCCAAAGTTGCCAGGTCTAGAGACTCCTCTGCTGATCAAAAAGTCATCCTAGCAGCATCAAAGTAGAGTTAGGACAACAGCTCGGACTCAGGTAAGGCAGGGCCTCCCCACCCTGAACAGCCACTGGAGCCAAGTGTCGCCAGCCCCCCTCCCCTCTCTGTTGGGGACTGAGCCCAGGAGACGACCCTCCTCCAAGTGTCCTGCTGTCTAACTCCTGGAACACTGTGAGTCTTCCTCAACCTGTCCTGCAAACATCACCAAAACTGCTTACCTTGTTTCAGTCCAAACCCCATTCTTCCTTAAAATGTTCTTGGTTCGTTTAAAATAAAATGTAAAAAATCCTCCTGCTGCACATGGCACAGTTGAGGAATTAAAAGGAGGCACCTGAAGTGGCTGGGATAGGCACAGCACCAGAGACCATGCTACAGGAGAGATGGCTGGTGGAGCCAGGCAGTGAGAAGACTGAGGGCCTGGCATGTGGCTGGCAGCCTCAGAGCTGGTGGGTGCCTGCGTGCACCTCCAAGGGCCGGAGCAGGGCCCACAGGTGGCCACTGAGGGGTGAGGAATAGATGTTGGCACCACCTAAGGGGACCTTGAGCCTGTGGGCAGGTTCCCGCAGCCTTGATGTGGGAAGGCTGTGCAGGCGCAATGCCAGGCTGGGAAGACTTGTGCAGGAAACGTGAGAATGGAAACGGGTACAGCTCCATCCAGCAGCTGAGCCGAATCCACTCTGGGGGTGGACAGAACCTGCAGGCCCCAGCCCGCCTCGAAGCTGCAGCACGATAGATGGGAAGGGACCCACCTGAACACCCCAAGGCACCCTTCACACCTTGAATTTGGTGGAGCTGGGCATTCAGGCTCTTGGTTGGGGATTCGGGGCAGGGATTCCTGCTCTGAGCAAGAGGTTGAGCTGAATAAGCCTCCAAGCTCCCTCTGTACTCTGAAAGGCTGCATTAAGCGGTGTTTTACCTGCTTGTCCTTTGGTAAGCTCCACACAATGTGCATAGACCCTGTATCTTTCCTCCAAATGTGGGCACCCAAACACACATGCACTCTTCTCTTGTTCAGTGCCAAAGGTGTCTGCAGCTGCATAACTCCAGAGGGACCCTTCCAGCCCCATCTTTCACTCTTCCTGCAGCCCCACTTTAAAGCCTGGCTTTCTTCAGGTGTGTACCAGGGCAATCCTGCTCCCTGGGATGCAGCTGCCTTGACTCCAGCTTCCTCATCCAGGGTTTCCACCAGCCACTGCCCTGGCTGTGGGAGCCTTGGCCTCTCAGGGGTCAGGTCCATGTCCTTTCTGTTCAGGTCCGCATGGTGACCCACTGACCTACTTTCAGAACTGCTTGGCATCACTCAGCATCCTCGCCCATCCTCTGCAGATCTGTGATGTTTAGATTCTGTGACAGGAAACATGAGAGTAATGGCCCTGCAGATAAAAATATAACACACCAAGGTGCTCACAGCCGCCAGGCTGGCTCTGTTTAATTGCACACACATCATTCATCGTGAGAGATGTGACAAATTTATCTTTATTTTTCCCCAGCTTACGGCTCTGTACTCTCTCATGCATGTTCATGAGGTATACTTCTCCTTATCCCATTTTCATATTTAAATGAAAACAAATTGGCTCATTTACCGGGAGACTCTCAGCTTGATAGAGACTGAAAAAGTGTGTGTGTGTGCACTTGTGTGTGTGTGTGTGGAGTGTTGTATTTGTTTTCCCTCAAAGGGTTAGGAAAGTATGGATTGAATGGATTGTTCAGAAATAAAGAAATTTTCAGAATGTCTTCAATCATCTGCACAAAACAGAGCCTGAAACAGCTCAGGGAAAAGCTCGTTGATAAAGCAGCAATCACAACAAAACCAAATCAACACGGCAGTCGGTTGCAAATGTCACAGCATTGCATATTATTTCTACCTGCACAGAGAACTGCAACCAATTGTGGAATTGGTTCCTCCTGCCTGTGTTCACGGGTTTGGAGGAAAAACACATCTTCCAGTGAAGTAAGGACGTGCTAAAAGGATTGGAACATGGAGCGGGCCCTGGGTCGGGGAAGAGGGAGAGGCAGGTGCCTGTGGATGGAAGGAAGCCCTTTCTACAGGGTGGAAGGAGAAGGAGAGGTGGGTCACCCTGAGCAGCCCCTGTAGAAGGATGTAAAAGGCAGAAGCCCAAGTAGGGAGAGACCTTCTCTGCACTGCAGTTAATTCCACCTTTAACATATTGTTCTTTTTTAATTTCCCAAGTAATGCACAGATCCCTGATACAGGAGTGCAAAGAGCATGCTTCCTTTACCCCTCCCTGTCCAATCCCAATCCGTAGCTCTTTAGGTGTGTGTTCCTCCAGAGCCCTCCATGCATCCCATGTCTGCTGCTGAGTCCGTCTGTCTCTGTCACCCATGTGGATACCTACTGCCTCCATGAGTGGTATCTGCAGCAGTTATTAGCAAGGATCACTCCCTCTTCCCCAAAGCTCTCTCTGCCCTTGGGTTCCAGCTTCTACCTCCACCTCTTCAGGCTCTCCTGCCTCACCCCGTGGTCCTCCTCCACCTGCCAAGCTGGGTCCTCCTCATATAAGTGACCTCTAAAGGAGGGGATAATCACAGCTCTCCCCTCATTGATTCCTCTAGCCCCACAACTCTACATAATGTTTAGAAGAAGACGGCTCTCTTCTCAGTTGTAAGAGGGAGCTAAGCATTGGGTACACATGGACATACAGACAGGAACAGTAGACACTGGGGACTCCTAGAGAGGGGAGGTGGGGAAGGGCTGAAAACCACCTCTTGGGTGCTATGCTCATCACCTGAGTGATGCGATCATTTGTACCCCAAACCTCGGCATCATGCAATAAACCCTTTTAACAAACCTTCACACATACTCCCTGAATCTAAAATAAAACCTGAAATTATTTTTCTAAAAAAAGAAGATGACTCTCAAATATGTTCCTCCAGCCTGAAGCTGGACCACCAACTGCCCACCTGACACCTCAGTCTGAATCAGCCGTGCAAACTGGTTCAGAGCAGAACCCTTGACTTTGCCTCTGCCAAGCCTGCTCCTCTCCCGGTTCCGCTTAGTAAAGTCAGCACCATTTACTGGCCAAATACTGGGAATCCTCTGTGGTTCCTCTCTTTTGTTGCCGCCATCTGAAACACCAGCAAATCCTGGGGACTCCGTCCTCAAAGTCCACCCAGAGCCTGCTGGCTTCTCACCATCCCACCCCTACTACAATGGTTCAAACACAACTCCACTTCCCCCGAACCACTGCAATGACCACTGGACAGCTCTCCCTGCTTCAAACCACCCAGAAGCAATGCTTTTTGGAATAGACAGACTGAGCTTTTAAAAATCAAAGCAGGGATGTCATGCCCCTACTCCAAGCCCTCCAACAGCTCCCTGTCTTCTCAGAATAAAACCCAGTGGTCCTGCGTGGACCACCAATCCCATCCTTGGCCCTGTTTCCTGGCATGGCTCCAGCAGCACTGACTCCCAGGGAAGAGATTCTGTTTTGTTCATTGCTGTATCCCCAATGGGTAGCAGACTCATATTTTCTCTCTCTCATGCTCTTTACACACACACACACACACACACACACACACACACGCATGCACATTTGTTAATTACATGAATTAATTCTTATTTTATTTTTCAAACAACTGTCATTTAGATTTTTTTATTTTGTTATATGATATCCATCTCTTTATAACTGTTGCATAGTTTTCTATGGATTTACTATAATTTATTTACTCTTTAATGATACAAAATTGTGTTGATCTATTTTCATTATGGTGATTAACAAATAAAGTGAAGGAATTAAGAAGTCCAGATCCTTATGTAGGGAGCCCAAGGAAGGGTTTCAGGGTACCCGGAGTCTCCAAAGTGTAAGCGAGCCTGCCTAGGTGCTTAAATATGGGAGTGCCTGGTTCTGGGGAACACTGGTTTTCACCCTTCTGAAAGTTATAGATCACTGGATCAGGATACTCACTTAAATTAACCCAGGCTAGCTGCTATGCTGGCCCTGCCAACCCCTAGCCAGGAAAACCATCTAATTAAGGAGAAAGCTGCTGTCCGTTAAGAGGCTTTGCAGCAGTGTGTTCTGGGTGAAGGTGTCAGAGCCTGGATGGGGAGACCTGCTCCTACCTCCTAATGATCTACAGCAGCCTGCAGATCTCTGCCGGCCTCCATGCCCCTTCTGACCACGGGCCCAAGGAGATCTGGCTACCTCCAGGTAGCATGTGGGACATGCCTTTATAACAGCAAATTGCCCTAAAGTGGAACTTGCTGTTTTGTTTTTCTGACTTCCCAATTGCTCTGTCTCTTAATCCCATACTAATGACGGGGTACAAAGGGATGAAGGAAAAATATAAAATGAGGCCACAATGAGATGAAGTTGATGACAGTAGCAATCAGCTCTTTAAGATGCAAAAAGTCTCTTAAAATTCTTCCGACCAGAGCAGATGCCTCCCAGCCCCTCGCCATTGCAGAAGGATTGTGAACTGTGATGTTTGGGCTGCTGTCTGGCTCTTCTGCATGCACCACAAGTTCTTGCTGTAGCCCTGGGGTCTCTCAAAGCAGCAGGAAGGAATATGACTGCCTGGAGTTGGGGGAAAAGGAGGCAATGTTCCATACAAAGCCTTGAGCCACAGATCACCCAACTGGCCCTTGAGGAGCAGGTCATATCCACTGGCCGGTCTAGCAGGATGCCCTGCCCGTCCACTCCCTGACAGCTACTCAGGGGCCTGACCACAGCTGAGTTCTGGCTTTCACCCCGGACTTAAGAATATGGGTGGCATCTAATTCTCCAGCCCACCATCGAATATCTCAAGGAAATTTCTTGACAAATGAGTGACTTTGAGGCTTTGGGGCAGAAAGATACAGTAGGCAGTCAAATGTGAAGATGTGTATTAATTATATGTTAAAGTTAATATTGTGTTATAAATCTAACGTAGCATAGTGATCAAAGGCACGGACTTAAAGTCAGGTAGCCTGAGTAAGAATCCTATCTCCACTCCGATTATCTGTGCTCTCAGAGGAATTTTTAAATTGATCTGTGCTTGAGTTCCTTCACCTATAAAATGTCAATAAGATAATGCTGTGATCTGAATGTTTCTGTCCTCCCCAAACTCCTATATTGAAACCTAATCCCCAGTGTGATGGTGTTAGGAGGTGTGGTTTTGGGGAAGTGATAAGTCATGAGGACAGAGTCTTCATGAATGGGATCAGTGTCCTTATGAAAGAGACTCCAGAGAGGCCCCTGCCTTATCTACCACCTTGTGAGGTTATGGCTAGAAGGCACTATCTCTGAACCAGGAATTGGGCCCTCATGAGACACTGAATCTGCTGACACCTTGATCTTGGAATTCCCACCTCCAGAACTGTGAGCAATAAATTTCTGATTTTTTTGTTTTTTGAGACGAAGTCTTGCTCTTATTGCCCAGGCTGGAGTGCAATGTCACGATTTCAGCTCCCTGCAACCTCCGCCTCCCGGGTTCAAGCAATTCTCCTGCCTCAGCCCCCCATTTAGCTGGGATTATAGACATCCACCACTATGCCCAGCTAATTTTTGTATTTTTAGCAGAGACGGGGTTTCGCCATGTTGGTCAAGCTTGTCTTGAACTCCTGACCTCATGATCCGCCCATCTCGGCCTCCCAGAGTGCTGGGATTACAGACATGAGCCACTGTGCCCAGCCAAATTTCTGATTTTTCAAGCTACCTAAGCTAAGACAGATAGCAACTCTCAGTGGTGGAGGTTGCGAGCAGCTATCCCCTCTCTGTAATAGCAAAGTTCTGGCCTGGCAGGTGCTGGCTGGCTATGCCAGTTTTCCCAGCACCCCCTGAAGTGCAGCCATGTGGCTATGTCCTCTCCCATGGAAAGTGAGTGCAAGTGACTTGGGCCATGACCAGGCTGGGCCTCAAAAGAGCTGGCATGCTACCTCAACACCCTTGTTCTCTGTTTCTGATGGCTTGAGCAGCAGTGACGAGAGTGGCTTTGCAAGCCACCTATAAACAATGGTCATCAGCCTAACCCTGTCGCCTTCCAACTTGGGACAATGAGATCATCACATAAAAGGAAAGTAATCTTCAATCTGCTTAGAGCCACTGCACTGTTGAGTCACTTTCTTAAAGCAGTTATTGTTATCCTCACTAAAACTCGACCTCACAGGAGGTGTTGAGAGCATTCGATGAGTGAGTAAACACAAAGGTCATAGAGTCCACACTGTATATGTGGTCGCTAATAGCACTGATGCAGAAAATAATAAAACATCATCATGTAATTAGGAAGGAAATGCTTGTGTAAAAAATTACATGGCATATTTCGAAGCTATGTAGCAATGAGGTTTGCATGCTGTGGAGTTTTCTGTAATCCAGCCCACCATGCAGGGCCATCATCCAGGTAATCTGGAATTGACTGGCCATACAAAATGGAAAAGCACACTGTGTTAGCCCGTTCTTGCATTGCTATAAAGAAACACCTGAGACTGGGTAATTGATAAAGAAAAGAGGTTTAATTGGCTCATGGCTCTGCAGGCTGTACAGAAGGCATGGTGCTAACATCTGCTCAGCTTCTGGGAGGCCTCAGGGAGCTTCCAATCACAGCAGAAGGTGAAGGGGGAGTAGGCATGTCACATGGCCAGAGCAGGAGCAAGAGGGGTGGGAGAGGTGCTACACACTTTTAAATGACCAGATCTTGTGAGAACTCCCTCACTATCGCAAAGACAGCACCAACAGGATGGTGCTAAACCATTCATGAGAATTCCACCCCCATGATCCAATCACTTCTCACCAGGTCCCACTTCCAACACTGCAGCTTACACTTCAATATGAGATTTGAGTAGGGAAACAGAGCCAAACCATATCACATATGAAATCATAGATGGTATTGCTGGTTATAAGAATTCTTTATCATGACTAAAACAGTGTATATTGTTCAGACAGTTCTCAAGAAGAGTAATTAGAATCTTGTGTCAAAAGGACAGGAATGGCCGGACACGATGGCTCACGCCTGTAATCCTAGCACTTTGAGAGGCCGAGGCCAGGAGTTTGAGACCAGCTGGGCAACATGGTGAAACCCCATCTCTACGAAAAATACAAAAATTAGCTGGGCATGGTGGTGGGTGCCTGTAATCCCAGCTACTCAGGAGGCTGAGGCAGGAGAATCGCTTGAACCAGAGGCAGAAGTTGCAGTGAGCCTAGATCACACCAATTGCACTCCAGCCTGGGCAACAGAGTGAGACCCTGTCTCAAAAAAAAAAAAAGAAGAAGAAGAAGAACAGGAATGGAAATGACCATGACTATGACCACGCTGGTTGGCTTTTCCATATCCAGAAATACATGTGTAGAAGATGGACACACCAACCCTTTCTAATTTGATGGTGGTGTTTCTTTGTGTCTTCTTTTCTGAGTTTTTCTGCTATTCCATTGACACTTTGATTAGTGCATTTCCAGAACATCTGGGAGTCTGTGGTCACTGTAGAGCACACAGCCTCCACAGCCGTCACCCTGGGATGTGCCCCTCCCCTGTGCCTGGTTACTGGAAGGAGGAGGAATGCCACAGGCAGAGGGCAGCTGGGAGAAGCCTGCCCCGGAGCGACAGCACGTGGACTGCAGAACAATGGAGTTGCCAGGAGCTTTTTATTTTCTTTTTATTATTTTTTTATTTTTTTTTTGCACACAAAAATAATAAACATTTTCTAAAAATACATACAAACAAAAAGATGCATATCAAACATATTAGGAAGGTTGCACATGGGAAGACGGGGAATAGAAATGGGGAGTGGGAATTAAAATAGATGAGAGAGGGACTTTATATGGATCAGTGATAATAACTCAATCCTCTATTTGACGAAGAAGGAGAAGGAAGAGGAAGAAAAAGAAAGTGGGATAAAGGATCAGAAAGGGAGGAAAATAGAAAAAATTAGAGTATGACTCCAGGGTAGACCTGTTTTGTTGTCACTGAGTTGGTTGGTTGGTTTGTCTGTTGTATTTTTCATATGTTTCACCATGTTGGCCAGACTGGTCTCGAACTCCTAGCCCGAAGTGATCAACCCGCCTCGGCCCCCCAGAGTGCCGGGACCACAGGCGTGAGCCACCACATCCAGCCCCCACATTGCTTCTGGCCTCTGTGGTAGACCTCCCAGACGGGGCGGTCGGGCAGAGGCGCTCCCCACATCCCAGACGGGGCGGCCGGGCAGAGGTGCTCCTCACTTCCCAGACCGGGCTGCCAGGCAGAGACACTCCTCACTTCTTCCCAGATGGGGCGGCCGGGCAGAGGTGCTCCTCACTTCTTCCCAGACGGGGCGGCCAGGCAGAGGTGCTCCTCATTTCTTCCCAGACGGGGCGGCCGGGCAGAGGAGCTCCTCACTTCCCAGACAGGGCGACCGGGTAGACGCGTTGCTCATTTCTTCCCGGACGGGGCGGCCGGGCAGAGACGCTCCTCACTTCTTCCCAGACGGGGCGGCAGGGCAGAGGCGCTCCTCACTTCCCAGACGATGGGTGGCCGGGCAGAGGCGCTCCTCACTTCCCAGACGATGGGTGGCCGGGCAGAGGCGCTCCTCACTTCCCAGACGATGGGTGGCCGGGCAGAGGCGCTCCTCACTTCCCAGACGATGGGTGGCCGGGCAGAGGCGCTCCTCACTTCCCAGACGGGGTGGCCGGGCAGAGGCGCTCCTCACTTCCCAGACGAGGTGGCCACGGGCAGAGACGCTCCTCACTTCTTCCCGGACGGGGCGGCCGGGCAGAGGCACTCCTCACTTCCCAGACGGGGTGGCCGGGCAGAGGCGCTCCTCACTTCCCAGACGATGGGTGGGCAGGCAGAGGCGCTCCTCACTTCCCATATGGGTGGGCAGGCAGAGGCGCTCCTCACTTCCCAGACAGGGTGGCTGGACAGAGGCGCTCCTCACTTCCCAGACGATGGGTGGCCGGGCAAAGGCGCTCCTCACTTCCCAGACGATGGGTGGCCGGGCAGAGGCGCTCCTCACTTCCCAGACGATGGGTGGCCAGGCAGAGGCGCTCCTCACTTCCCAGACGGGGCGGTGGCCAGGCAGGGGCTGCAATCCCAGCACCCTGGTAGGCCAAGGCAGGCGGCTGGGAGGTGGAGGCTGCCGCGAGCCAAGACCACGCCACCGCACTCCAGCCCGGGCCACACCGAGCACCGAGTGAGCGAGACTCCATCTGCAGTCCCAGCACCTAGGGAGGCCGAGGCGGGCAGAGCACTCGGGGTCAGGAGCTGGAGAGCAGCGTGGCCAACATGGCGAAACCGCGCCTGCAGCCAAAGGAGAAAAAGGAGGGTGGCGAGCTCTGGCAATCTGAGGGAGTCCGCGGTGCGGGGTAGCAGCGAGCCGAGTAGATTACATGCAGCCTGGGCCACAGAGGGAAAAGAGAAAGGAAGGAAGGAAGGAAGGAAGGAAGGAAGGAAGGAAGGAAGGAAGGGAGGGAGGGAGGGAGGGAGGGAGGGAGCTTTTTATTTTCGTAAGTGCAAGGCATTGCTCCAGCTTAGCTGCATGACAGCCTATGCAGGAATAGTTGCCTCTGCTGTCAGTCAACATTCACAGACATGTGGCGCCCACACAGGGCCACTGTGGTCAGCTGCATTGATCCTTGCTTTGGACAAGAATAAGAATTGCCTGAACTATTTCTAGCTCCCCTGGCTGGGAACACTGACAAGGAACTCCTACTCTCCAGCCATGGGACTGAGCTAGAGACAGACAGCTCGGGGACCAAACCTGGGGAGGCAGGAGGACGGCCGTGTTCATTCTTCCTAATTGCATGATGATGCTCAACATCCGGAAAGTGCTCTGACTCAGGGCAGCAAAGTAAACCTCTCTGAGTATGAAATGAGACAAAGTCCCCCAAGGGCAGGCAGCTATGGGGGAGACAGGGTGGCCTTTGGGACTGTGAGTCCTGAGTATGAGCCTTTCTGGGCAGTTTGTTTCCTGTGTGTGAGAGATAGAGATAGAGAGAGAGAGATTGTGTGTGTGTGTGTGTGTGTGTGACATGAACACTAAGTTCTATCAAAGGAAATCATAAAATGCGAAAATTAATTTTTCCCTCCAGGAGAGAAGCTTTGGGGTTTATGACTCATAGGAATGGTGTAATATGCAAGAAGGAGTCTGTGCTAGCACTGGCCTTGGAGATCAGGAAGGAGCTGCGAGAATCGCAGCGTGCCCCACAGGTGTCTGAGAGGTGTCGGAGAGTCAGCGTGGTGTCAGGGCCATGGGCAAGGCCCTGATGCAGAGGTGCAGAAGTGGGTCTGGGTCCTGGGACCTGGGGAAGGAGGCACAGATGGGGGAGTTGGCAGCAATATGAGAACTTGGTGGGAGAAAGGCGGGAGCCCAGTTGCGTGACCGAGCCACAGGGCAGGGCAGGATGTGTGGGACACTGAGTCCCCAGCCTCTAAGCTGGGAGCTCCTCAAGTGTTCCCTGACTCAGGCCAGTGAGAGCCACAGGCTGCATTGCAGGTGCAGGTCAGCAGGAGGTGTGGGGACAGGGCTAGAGGGAGGGTGACCTGGTAGGTTCCCTGTGAGATCTACAGTGTCAATCTGGACACTTTGTGTGGATAAAACCCAGCAAAGCATCAGGTCATCATCACTCACCCATGGGTTTTCTGATGGGGCCCCCCTAGTACCCAGCTTCACATATGCTTCTGACAGCACATCACATGAAGCCATTGGAAGCCGTGCCCTGGTTTGTGGTTCCAACAAGAACTGGTTTCCCCAAAAGTAGGTCAAGAGCTCCTGAGAAACTTGTGGACTCTGACTTTGATTTTTCCATCTTCAAGTTGAAAGAATAAGTTCATTGCAAGAAAAAAAAAAACATTGATTTTTTTTCTTCTTTTTTTGAAATTTGAAACATAGTTGGCATGATGGGAAATAAAAACTGATGAAGTCAGGGAAACCCCAGTTGTGGCCTAGCAAGCTCCCAACCATCGTTTGGCCAGACCCCATGGCCATGGCTGGTTCTTCGGCTGCAGTGGGGCAGGGGCCTCCCTGGATACAGAGAAAACCATGAGACCTGATGAGCACGTGGGTGGCTCTGTGGGCTGCCACCCTGCTCCCAATCCCACTTATCATGGCCACAGTGAACTCTGTCATTGAAACGGACTTTCCATGCCACTCACAAGAACAGTCTATTATCTCAGTGAACGTCAGACACCTCCTGGAAAAATTGCACAGGTTTCTTTATATCTCTTTGCTAGAAGGAGGAAATGAGGAAACTCCAGCAAGAAAGAAGTCATCATTTTTTCAACAATCACACATAACGTAAGTATGAGCCACCCAGAAAGCTGAGATCTTTAAGAACCAGGAACACATCTTACATCTTTTGCATCCTGGGCAGTGTTTAGCACAGGACCTTGTCCAGCGTCAGTTCTCAATGAATGGCTGTTGAATGAATGAGTGAGTGAACAAGGCATGAGTCTGCCTACTCTGGCATCACAGTGTCCACCTGGGAGTCTCTGCAGGCTGAGGTTAGGAGTACGGCACAGGGAGCAACCCCAGCCTGGCTCTCACCACCCTCCATGGGCACCTGCTCGTGTTGCCTGACCAGCATCTGCTCTGCCTTCTTTTCACAATGGTGCCTGGATTTTCACTGATGCACTCTCTCTTTCCCTTCCTCAACTCATCTGATTCAGGTGGACCTGATGACTCAGGCTCCAGTGAACATGTGGCCTAACCTGGAAAATCATAGAATCAAGTGAATGACTTATCATGCTTTGGATTCTGGAGGCAAAAATCCCATCAAAAAGTAGGCTAAGGACGTGAATAGACAATTCTCAAAAGACTATATACAAATGGCCAACAAACATATGAAAAAATGCTCAACATCACTAATGATCAGGGAAATGCAAATCAAAACCACAGTGTGATGCTACTTTACTCCTGCAAGAATGGCCATAATCAAAAAATCAAAACACAGTAAATGTTGGTGTGGATGTGGTAATCAGGGAACACTTTACACTGCTGGTGGGAATGTAAACTGGTACAGCCACTACAGAAAACCGTGTGGAGATTCCTTAAAGAACTAAAAGTAGAACTACCATTTGAACCAGCAATCCCACTACTGGGTATCTACCCAGAGGGAAAGAAGTCATTATACATAAAAGATACTTGCACATGCATGTTTATAGCAGCACAATTTACAACTGCAAAATCACGGAACAAATCAAATGCTCATCAATCAACGAGTGGATAAAGAGACTGTGGTATACATAATGGAATACTACGCAGCCATAAAAAGGAATGAATTAATGAGATTTGTGGTGACCTGGATGAGATTGGAAACTATTATTCTAAGTGAAGTAACTCAGGAATGGAAAACCAAACATTGTATCTTCTCACTGATATATGGGAGCTAAGCCATGAGGAGGCAAAGGTATAAGAATGATACAATGGACTTTGGAGACTTGTGGGGAAGTGTGGGGGGGAGCAAGAGATAAAAGATTACAAGTGGGGTGCAATGTATACTGCTCTGGTAATGGGTGCACCAAAATCTCACAAATCACCACTAAAAAACTTACTCATCTAGCCAAATACCACCTGTACCCCAACAACTTATGGAAAAATTAAAATAAAAAAAAGAAGCTCAGGCACGGTGGCTCATGCCTGTAATCCCAGCACTTTGGGAGGCCAAGGCAGGTGGATCACCTGAGGTCAGGATTTCAAGACCAGCCTGGCCAACATGGTGAAACCCCGCCTCCACTAAAAATACAAAATCTTAGATGGGCGTGGTGGCAGGAGCCTGTAATCCCAGCTACTCGGGAGGCTGAGGCCTGAGAATCCCTTGAACCTGCAAGGCAGAGGTTTCAGTGAGCCAAGATCATGCCATTGCACTTCAGCCTAGGCAACAAGAGCGAAAAAAAAAGAGAAAGAAAAGTAAGCTAAGAGATGCCAAATAAATAAACATATAGCAGCTATGATCTCAACATCCTAAATAAACAGTTAACATTTTAGCGGATTCAGAAAGAAAAGGAAGGAAGGAAGGAAGGAATGAAGAAAGAAAGAAAGAAAGAAAGAAAGAAAGAAAGAAAGAAAGAAAGAAAGAAAGAAAAGAAAGAAAGAAAGAAAATGATTTTATCCAAGTAAGACCAGTGGCAATGTTCATAATAAACTGCCTTCAATGGCCTGGTCTCTCCTTGAAAATGCTGGCAGATGACTGTGGTCAGGTTACCTTGTCCTTGGGCATCAGAGAACATGGATACAGATGACTAATTAGAAAAAATTAGATTCCATCTTAGGCCAATAAAACTTCAACAGGCGGCCAGGCGCGGTGGCTCAAGCCTGTAATCCCAGTACTTTGGAAGGCCGAGGTGGGCGGATCATGAGGTCAGGAGATCGAGACCATCCTGGCTAACATGGTGAAACCCCGTCTCTACTAAAAATACAAAAAAAATAGCCAGGCGGGGTGGTGGGCACCTGTAGTTCCAGCCACTCATGAGGCTGAGGCAGGAGAATGGTGTGAACCCGGGAGGCGGAGGTTGCAGTGAGCCGAGACCGTGCCACTGCACTCCAGCCTGGGCGACAGAGTGAGACTCCGTCCCAAAAAAAAAAAAAAAAAAAAACTTCAACAGGAACAAGCACCCCTTTGATCTGATGGCTGGATCCAGCTCAGCTACAGTGAGATGCATTTCAAAGTTTGCAAAGAATCACAGTGGAATTTATAATGCAACTTGAGATCTCATCTTTCAAACACCTATACTAATGCAAACAAAAGTAAAAAACCTCATCCATAGCTTGTCAACTTGCCAACTTTGGAATGAGGTTCTCAGAAAGTCTGTGAATTTTTTGCCTTGAGTCTCTTCATTTCTGACCAGGACCTAAGCTTTGGCTGGGGCAGTGTCAACAGTCAAGTTCAATTCCCTCCCAACTGGACTTGGTCTCCGTTGGATCTGTGGTCTGAAAGGCCCTCATAAATGACCATGCAGGGATGTGGTCACTGCATTTGTCTATAAGAACTTGCCAAGGTTGACCACCCTCAGATGCAGGACCAGGCACCAAGCCAGGCCCATCAGATTCTCAGCTCAGTCTACTAGAAGCTGCTTTTGTTCCAGGGCAATGTGAGGATCTGAGCAGCTTCTCCACTAGGCTGCATGGAAGGGCAACAGGATCATCTTCTGCAACAAGCCCTGGTTCCAACACGAACTTGTGTGATGCATCGAAGCCACTTAAGGACCACATGACCGGCCGGGCGTGGTGGCTCACGCTTGTAATCCCAGCACTTTGGGAGGCCGAGGTGGGTGGATCACGAGGTCAGGAGATCGAGACCACGGTGAAACCCCGTCTCTACTAAAAATACAAAAAAATTAGCCAGGCGTGGTGGCGGGCGCCTGTAGTCCCAGCTACTCGGAGAGGCTGAGGCAGGAGAATGACGTGAACCCGGGAGGCGGAGCTTGCAGTGAGCCGAGATCGCGCCACTGCACTCCAGCCTGGGTGACAGAGCAAGACTCCGCCTCAAAAAAAAAAAAAAAAAAAAAGACCACATGATCTTTTCATGTGACTATTACAGAAGGGCAACCTGATGTGGGGATGGGATGCTCTGCACCCCTGGGCTTGGGCATGGTGAGAAAGACCTTGTGATAGTCACTTCAGTGTGCGGTCTCCACAGAGGAGATTCCACCGCAAGGGGGCCTCAGATAGCAGAAAACAATAGAAACTATTCTCACTCCTAGGAAATGTTTCAAAAATGAACATGGATGCAGAATTGGGTTCCATCATTCTTGGTGGAGAGCCAATCTTTTGGATTTGCCAAACTCACGGGTAAAACGCTGCCAGTTTGGGTCTCACAGATATTCATGGAAACCAAAAGATGATACAATTTGGGATTTTCCCCAGTAATTTCTTTCTTCTTTTATCTCTCAGGAAGTTCTCCCTTGTGTGTGTGTGTGTGTGTGTGTGTGTGAGAGAGAGAGAGAGAGAGAGATCAAGTCTTACTCTGTCGCCCAGGCTGGCGTGATCTTGGCTCACTGTAACCTCGACCTCCTGGGTTCAAGCAGTTCCCTTGCCTCAGCCTCCCGAGTAGCTGGGACTACAGGCATGTGTCACCACACCCAACTAATTTTTTTTTTTTTTTTTTGTATTCTTAGTAGAGATGGGGTTGCACCATGTTGGCCAGGCTGATCTCGAACTCCTGACTTCAAATGATCCACCTGCCTCGGCCTCCCAAAGTGCTGGAATTACAGGTGTGAGACACTGCACTGGGCCTGGGAAGTTCTCTTTATACCAATGTTAGTCTGCATTTGAAATGGGGTGGGGGTTGAGGGCGGTGAGGTTGCCAGAGAGTCACAGCTTAATCATTGACAAAGCAAGGAGCTCACCAGGATTCTGACTTCCAGGCTGTCCAGCTCCACCAGGGACATGGCCCCGTGCCCTGCACACATCATTTGTGCTCAGAAGAGATGTGATGGGTAGATGATGGCAGGCTCCTCCCCTGCCCAGGGAGAAAAGCCAGAACACTGCACGATTATGGCTGTAACTCTGGAGTACACAAAGTCAACACCTGCTTTTATTTCATTCCAAATGTCTCTTGCGAAAAGCAGTTTCTTCTCTACGAAGGCTTTTTAACTTAGTCAAAGGGATTCTAAGAACTAACCAATCGCTGTCTGTACACCCTTCGCTATAATCTTGTCCCCCAACCCCACATCTTGCTTTATTCCAGAGGGTATTTAAAGCAGCTGTCACCCTTAGCTCCTTTCCATAATTGTGACTGGATCTACATGACTGGTGCCGATAAGTGAGTCATGGCTTGTCACACGCTGCTTTTGAGAGCATCAGCAGAAGACGCAGGGCAATGTTTGCTGCCCCGGCATGGATGACCGCCTGAAGGACAGAGAGAGAGATGGAGTGATCACTCTCCAGGTAGAGGACAGAAACATGAACATACCATGCACAGGCTCCTGGGGAGGTGTGGGGGAGGTCTCAGGATACCTGCGTGCCTCTGTGCTTTCAGGTTGCCATTATGTACCCACACACATCCTGCAAAGCCTGCCTTTGCTTCCTCTGACTCTGTGCTCTGAGCCACAGGAGGGCTCCTGCCTGGCCTTCCACTTCCAGGGAAAGGTGATCCCCTCCATGAAGGGGCAGCTCTGAAGATGCTCGGAAGATGCCACTCCCAAGATCTCTGGAGGCACAGAGCCTGGGGACTACAGTGCTATGAGGGGCTCACAGAAATGTTTTCATTTTAATTTGCTTCAATTAAGAATAAAAAACGAGCATCACAATAATGAATACAAAATAATAAATTGTATTTTATTAATAAAGATGATTATATTCATCTCTGTACCAGCTCTGCCATAAAGTGGAATTTTTTTTTTTTTTTTTTTTTTTTTTTTTTTTTTTTTTTTTGTTTGTTTGAGACGGAGTCTCGCTCTGTCGCCCAGGCTGGAGTGCAGTGGCGCAGTAGTCTCGGCTCACTGCAAGCTCCGCCTCCCGGGTTCACGCCATTCTCCCGTCTCAGCCTCTCCGAGTAGCTGGGACTACAGGCGCCCGCCACCACGCCCGGCTAATTTTTTGTAGTTTTAGTAGAGACGGGGTTTCACCGTGGTCTCGATCTCCTGACCTCGTGATCCGCCCGCCTCGGCCTCCCAAAGTGCTGGGATTACAAGCGTGAGCCACCGCGCCCGGCCAAAGTGGAATTTTTAATCATGTTTTATGGAGGAAGGGCCCATAAAGGCAAAAGTTGCCAGGGGCTCCCGAAAGCCATCTGAGGCCGTGAGGACCCGGACTCTCCTGACGATGGGAAATCCTCAGGGACTGGAAAGCCAGCGCATGGAAGTTCTTTGTCCCCTCTTCACTCCCTCTCATGTGCCCGAAGTACACAATGTGTACCTGAGACAGTGGCAGGACAGCCTGCTCCACTGAGGGCACGTTGAGGGGAAGAGGCACGGACGCCACATCAAATGGCCAGAGAAGCCTCACATGTGCCGAGGCACCCGGAACCAGGCTGGGATTGCACGGACGAGCTCGCTCCTAGTCCTCATGCTCATCCCGCCCTCCTCTGGGTAACATTGTTGAGCACCTACTCTGCACACGACCAGGAGGACTCCTGCCCTCCAGGGCCTCCCTGCTGGGGTGGGACAGAGCAGCACGCAGGCCAGGACCAAGCCCTGTGATGCATGCAACCAGTGCAGGCCAGGAGCGCTAAGCGCAGAGGCAGGAACTTTCCAGAGAACAGGCCCCGGGGCCCAAGGCCAAAAGGAACACGAGTGTGATGCAATTGGGTTTGTACCTCAGAGCCATCACCGCGTGGCCTGCCGAGAATCTATTGCAAGGGGACAAAACTGGAAGCAGGAAGGCAATTAGAAAACCAGCAGTAGGCCAGGCTCAGTGGCTCACGCCTGTAATCCCAGCGCTTTGGGAGACCGGGGTGGGAGGATCACCTGAGGTCAGGAGTTTGAGAACAGCCTGGCCAACATGGCAAAACCTCGTCTCTACTAAAAATACAAAAATTAGCTGGATTATCCTGTAGTCCCATCTACTCGGGAGGCTGAGGCAGGAGTATCGCTTGAACCTGGGAGGTGGAGGCTGCAGTGAGCCGAGATTGCACCACTGCACTCCAGCCTGGGCGACAGAGTGAGATTCCATCAAAAGGAAGGAAGAAAGGAGGGAAGGAGGGAGGGAGGGGGGAGAGAGAGAGAAAAGAAAGAAAAGATGAAAGAAAGAAAAAGAAAGAAAGAGAAAGAAAGAAAGAGAGGAAGGGGAAGGAAGGAAGGAAGAAAAGAGGAAAGGAGGGAGGGAGGAAGGGGAAGAAGGGAAGGAAGGGAAAAAGGAAGGAAGGAAGAAGGGAGAAAGGGGAAGGAAGGAAGGAAGGAGGGAAAGAAACAAAGAAAGAAAATGAATGAAAGAAAAAGAAAGAAAGAAAAGAAGGGAAAGAAAGAGGAAAGAAAGAAAGAAAAAGAAAGAAAGAAAGAAAGAGAGGAAGGGGAAGGAAGGAAGGAAGGAAGAAAAGAGGAAAGGAGGGAGGGAGGGGAAGAAAGGAAGGAAGGGAAAAAGGAAGGAAGGAAGAAGGGAGAAAGGGGAAGGAAGGAAGGAAGGAGGGAAAGAAAGAAAGAAAATGAATGAAAGAAAAAGAAAAAGAAAGAAAGAAAAGAAGGGAAAGAAAGAAAGAAGAAAGGAAGAAAGAAGAAAGGAAGAAAGAAGAAAGAAAGAAAGAAAGAAAGAAAGAAAGAAAGAAAGAAAGAAAGAAAGAAAGAGAAAGAAAGAAAGAAAGAGAAAGAAAACCAGCATTAAAGCAGGAAGAACTGAGGATGGAGTGGGTTTGGAGGTGTGGGGCTGGTGAGGAGCCAAGGATGCTGGGAGATGTGCCTGAGATCTCAGCCCCAGGACAGGACTCAGACTCCTGGGCCATCAGGAGGATGTGGCCCCTCCTGGGAAGGCACAGAGAGGCAGAGGGGTGGGAAGGGGTGGGGAGGGATTGAGGGATAGGCTCCACCTGAGGAGTTTCTCACAAGCGAAGGCTCTGGTTTGGGTGTGCTTACCTGGTCCCCTTGTTGCTGGAAGTGCTCAGAATGGATCTTCTGGGCTCTGATCATGTGCAAATTTTTTTTTTTTTTTTTTTTTGAGACGAAGTTTCACTCTTGTTGCCCAGGCTGGAGTGCATTGGTGAGATCTCTACTCACTGTAACCTCCACCTCCCAGGTTCAAGCAATTATCCTGCCTTAACCTCCTAAGTAGCTGGGATTACAGGCACCTGCCACCATGCCCGGCTAATTTTTGTATTTTTAGTAGAGACGGGGGTTTCATCATGTTGGTCAGGCTGGTCTCGAACTCCTGACCTCAGGTGATTCTCCCAAAGTGCTGGGATTAGAGGCGTGAGCCACCGTGCCTGGCCACGTATGGCTTTTTACCATGTGTTGAGAGGGAGTTTGCACAAAATGGCTTCCCAAGTCCCTCTATAGAAAGTTTGATCCTAAGACCACCAGGAGAAGCAGTGCGCTTCCTGCAGGAAGGCCGTCCCAGGATTTCCCCCAGGGCTGGCAGGCCCAGCACCTCAGGCCTCAGCCCCCACACCCACTGCCTGCCTTGCAGCCATCTGGCCCCAGGCTAGAAAGTGCTGGGCTCCCAGCGCAGTACCCACAGAGGCCATGGGGTATGAGGAGGGCGGGAAAGGGGGCAGGGTAGGGAGCAGTGGGCACCAAGCTGTGGTAGAAAGGGGAGTGGCTGGGAAGGTGGTGAGGAGACTTGTTTTCCAGTGCTGGTAACCCTGTGCAACCTTGGGCAAGCCACTGCACCTTTCTGAGCCTCTGTCCTCAACCCATGCAGGAGGGAAGATTGTCCTGGTCCCCTGGGCCTGCAGCAGGTGGATATTTAGAGTCCAGGGGAGCCTGGGCCACAGCATTCACAGGCTCTCACATCTACATCTGTGTCCTCCAGCACAGAGTTTCCTGGCTGTGGGGTGAAGGCCTCCTCCCCTAACCCGCCTCAACCCTTTCCCAACCATCCAGCACACAGTACCCTACAGCCTCAATGGGTCTTGGCTTCAGCCAGACCTTCCCATTGCCAGGTGGGGAGCCCCGGCTTCCAGCCCCAGCCTCCCTCCCAGCACAGCCCTCACGAGGGCACAGGCCCAGAAGGGTGGCTCGGTGCCCTCTAAATGCCTATAGAATGGGCAGATCCCACGCCTTGGCCACCTTCCCTGCCTCATCAAGTGTTTCCATCTTCTAGGAGCTGCCGTGGAGATGAAACGGGCATTCCCCAGGCCCTGTGTCCAAAGCCCATGGGCTTTTCTTTTTTCTTCCTTTCTTTTCTTTCTTTTTTTTTTTTTTTTTTAAGACGGCGTCTCACTCTGTCACCCAGGCTGGAGTGCAGTGGCACGATCTCAGCTCACTGCAACCTCTGCCTCCCAGGTTCAAGCGATTCTCCTGCCTCAGCCTCCCAGGTAGTTGGGATTACAGGCATGAGTCACCACACCCAGCTAATTTTTGCATTTTTAATAGAGACAGGGTTTCAGCATGTTGGCCAAACTGGTCTCGAACTCCTGATCTCAGGTGATCCATTTGCCTTGGCGTCCCAAAGTTCTGGGATTGCAGGCATCAGCCACCGGGCCTGGCCACTTTTCTTACTTTCTAAACAAGACCCCCACCTTGGCAGTGTGAACTTTCAGCTTGGGCTCCCCACCTTGGGGCAGAGGGGGCTGCTCTCCATACAGGCGGACCTGTGCCTTCCTCCATGCATGGAAGTAACAAGACTCAGAATTAGCTGTCGTGGTCAAAAAAAAGTTCTCCACATACACGATGGCCCAGAGATGTTGCCATGGTAAAGGGGGCAACCAGAGAACAGTGGGTGCTCCAGGAATCCCCAGCATTGAGACGGATGCTAGCGCTTGTGCTGGCAGGGCACACACAACGCACCCAGCTTCATTCTGCCCCACGAGCACAAGGGAGCCAAAGCCCTCCGGACTCCCGAATATACTTTATGATGCTCGAGGTTCCAAAGCCGCCATGAGGATTCTCAGGGCTGTTGCTTATTTGTGAACTTAGGAGACAGGAGAAGGAGCAAACAAAACTTAGTGCTTGACAGCCATCATCTGATACATGAAATTACACTGCCCAGCTCCAAGACAGCAGCGGTGAAAGGCAGAGGCCCTGGCACCTAGGAATGTATTGTCCAGTTGGGGAGACAAGGATAAAGAGGCTTTAATGCCAAGTGGCAGGTGAAGGCTTGAGCAGTGCGGTCCTTGGTCCTCGTGGGGTCAGCACATCACCTGGTAATTCTCTCCACCTGCTCCTGCCAGACTGATCCAGCCACCCGTGTGTCCCACAGGTTGATTGACAACTGCCTGTATAGTCGCCAGCTGGTAACTATATTGAGATCACCTCCACATAGGAAGGCTTACCATCCCCATTTTCTATGAGGGGAGACCGAAGTTCAAGTAACCCCACACAGTCAGGGGGCAGGACCCAGATCCACAATCAGGCTCATCAGATTCCTAAGCCCAGGAGGCACGGGAGATAAGACTGGCATGAAGAACGTGGTCTCAGAGCAGTCAGGATTTAGTGGGCACATGGATGGTGAGTATTCCAAGCAAGGAGATAAAGCAACGAAAAGGTTTAAAGAATTAAATTCCCCATGACAAACGTTTTGCCATTTGTTTGAGTCAAGTTGGGTAATCTCCGTTCTAGACTTATTTCTGCTATTGAAATTCCCTGGATCGCTTAACTTCTCTGAAATTTAATTCTCTCCCTTGCAAAATGGGGCATGCTTACGCCACAGGGATGTTGCCACGAAGGCATTTTCAGGGGGTTAAGACACCGCCTGAGTACAGGATGTCATTGTTGGAGAGATTAAGTTTAAGGGTGACTAATGAGTTATGAGCAATTTGTGTGGGAGCTGGCCCAGGGTATCCAGAGCTGCTCAGAAAGAGGGTGCATGGAAAAGCCTCTGGGGACGCTGCTCCCCTCCCTGGTGTATTGCAAGCTCATTATCCACCCGCTTCTTCAAAGGAGTTTCTTCTGGCTGCAGAAGGAAGGATGCACAGACCCAGGCACGGATCCCTGGTAGATCGCGCCCTCGCGTGGCCGCTTCCTTGCGTGACAGCTCGGCCCGCGGGTGCCGGGTTAGTGGCGGATGAGTTCCAGAGCTGGAGGTGCGTTGCGGGCAAAGGGTGTGACGGGGGCATGGACTGGGTAGGCAATGTGCTCCCCAAGGCCGTGTCCACCTCAGCACCCACCCTGTGGCTCCCTGTCCCCCCCTTCCACCGATCCCGGGACCTCACTGCCCCCAAACTCTTGCTGCATACAGCTCAGTGGAAGGTGAAAGAATTTTATTATTCCTCTTTCTCCCTCTGTGTTCACAGAATACGACTTTTGTTTCTGTAAAATTATCCAAATAATGAAAAGAATACAAAATAGAAAGTTCAGGAAAAATTTACCCAATAGGCCACCACCCAAAAATAATCTCTTAAAAATATTATTTTGGGGGTATCATTCCAGAGGTTCTCCAAACCTATATGCAAAAGAATAGATTTAGGGAAATAATTACTTTTTTTTTTTTAATTTTTTTTTTTTTTTTTTTGAGACAGAGTCTCACTCTATCACCCAGGCTGGAGTGCAGTGGCGCATCTCGGCTCACTGCAAGCTCCGCCTCCCGGGTTCACGCCATTCTCCTGCCTCAGCCTCTTCGAGTAGCTGGGACTACAGGCGCCCGCCACCATGCCCGGCTAATTTTTTTGTATTTTTAGTAGAGACGGGGTTTCACCGTGGTCTCGATCTCCTGACCTCGTGATCCGCCCGCCTCGGCCTCCCAAAGTGCTGGGATTACAAGCGTGAGCCACCGCGCCCGGCCGGAAATAATTATTAATATATAAAATGACATTTTTGTGCACAGCTTTTTAAAAAGCAAAAGCATACAATTCGATTTCATTGAACTTATAAGGAAAGGAAGCTGGGTGCAGTGGGATGTGCCTGTAATCCCAGATACTCCACAGGCTGAGATGGGAGGAACCTGAGCCCAGGAGTTTGAGAACAGCCTGGGCAACATAGTGAGACTCTCAAAAACAAATATTTAAAAAAAAAAGAAAACAAAATTTAAAAGACTGGCAAATTTCAAATGAATTATTTTGTTTTAAGCTGATATCATTGTGTTTCTTTTTTTTTTTTCTTTGAGACAAGGTCTCACTCTGTCGCTCAGCCTGGATGGAGTGCAGTGATAAAATCTCAGCTCACTGCAACCTCCGCCTCCCCAGCTCAAGCAATTCTTGTGCCTCAGCCTCCCGAGTAGCTGGGATTACAGGCGTGTATCACCATGCCAGTTAATTTTTTGTATTTTTAGTAAAGACAGGCTTTCATGATGTTGGCCAGCCTGCCTCAGCATCCCAAAGTGCTGGGATTACAGGCATGAGCCACTGCACACAGCCTGATATTATTGTATTTATTTTTACAAAACATTTCCAACATATGAAAAAGTAGAGTGAATAATGAAATGGCCTTACAACTACTTTCAACAAATCTGAACATGCCCTTGGGTTGAGAAGCTTTTCTTCTTTTTTTAATAAAAATGTTCACGGAAGACACTAATTAATGGAGGTATACTTGTAGGCAGGATTTCCCAACAGGCCAGATTCTGTTCCATGATGCTAGAACCTGGACACTCAACATCTATCCCCGCAGTCCAGCTGGGGCCAGCACCACCTGGGCACGGGGCTCCCAAGCACTTTCTATTCACTGTCTCTTGTGCTTGTGGGTACCTAGAAGGTGCATATTATTATTGTTCCCACTGTGGGGCAATGAAGGCCTGGAGAGCAAAAGCTGCTAGTTCAGGTTGGGATGTAAGTTTGGGTCTGTTGGGCATCAGAGCCTGGGCACTGGAGATCATTTCTGAAATGATGCAGGGGCTACATGTAAGATCCCAGGTACTTATGCTGACAAAGAACAAAAATTCTGGGTGGAAGAAGATTTCAAGAGTTAGTGACCTCAAAGCCCCATTATCTCAAGCAAAATGAGAGGAAATTCTGTCCTATCTTCCTGACTTTCTTGAGAGAAGTTTGTTTGGGAAACTTCCGCCACCATCGGAAGTAAGATTGACAAAAACATGTTTCAGAAGATGATGGAAGCTGAGCCTGGCTGGGCCACCTGCCGGTGTCCCTAGAATTCAACCTTTTGTAGTGAATCATACCGTTACCATTCACTCAAGACCCACTGGGCCATGAATCCTGGATATTAACTGTGAATGAGGGTATTTTTTAATTGAAAATTCAAAAATAATCACAGGAATAATTTAGTATTTTTGCAATAACTACTAAAGTTAAGAAGCGACAGTAAATATGTGCCTCTTGAGAGCTTGGTGCTCAAAGCCAGGTGGCAGGAGCTAAAGGTCAAGCTGAGGGTGGTCTGGCTGCCAGTCCTAATGGCACAGGGGCAGTGAGATGGGCCAGTCTGACACCATGTACACTGGGACCCCCATACCTGCCACCTCCAGCCACAGCCTGCCTCCCACAGCTTTGCCCTGATCAACAGGGTCCCAAAGGACCTGTGTGAGAGTTCTATCAGTCAGGGCACAGACCAGGCCCCTGGGTAAGTCCCACTCCCACTGGGGGTTATCTGGTCTCAGCTCCTGACCAGGACTCTGGTCCAACCCAATGCTGTCTTCCAGGCTCTACCTGAACAGGCCAACTGCATCCCTGCCTCAAACCTGCTCTTAGCCCACCTCTGCTGTTTCCTAACAGTGGCCAGGACAAACAAGGTAATTACTGTAGTCATACTGATAGTATGAACTTAGAAATCTGAACTTTAGGCTGGGTGTGGTGGCTCACACCTGTAATCCCAGCACTTTGGGAGGCCAAGGCGGGTGGATCACTTGAGGTCAGGAGTACGAGACCAGCTTGAGCAACATGGAGAAACCCTGTGTCTACTAAAAATACAAAATTAGCTGGGTGTGGTGAAGCATGCCTGTAATCCCAGCTACTCGGGAGGTTGAGGCAGGATAATCGCTTGAACCCGGGAGGCGGAGGTTGTGATGAGCCAAGATCGTGCCATTGAACTCCAGCCTGGGCAACAAGAGCAAAATTCATCTCGAAAAAAGAAAAAGAAAAAGAATCTGAACTTTAAACTGCAACAAATATCCAGACGATAAAAAGAAACCATAGAGTCAGCACTACCATTAATATTGTAGCATTGTAGGGAGAAGTCAAGGAAACTTAGGCAAATGAAATAAACGTCAGAAACTCAGGAAAATAAAATAACAAAACAAAAACAAGTTCAAAACAAAGATGAATGAAGGAAAAATAAGAGTAAACACACAGCAAAGTGTTCAGTGTCTTTAATATGCAGGAATGCCTCAATTTTTAAAAACAGATAAAGAACAGGTAATTCTTCAAAAACACACAAACCTCTGCCAAAGCCACTGGACAAGATGGAAAAGCTCCGTCCTCAACAAGAACAAAATCTGGGCCAGCCTTCAGGCTGCCATTTTGTGCTGAATTTCCTGGGAGAAAGTATAACCTGGTTTGGTTGGTTGGTTTGTTTTACCTATCCTTACTCTTCAAAACTTACCTTAGAAGGCTCCTGGCTCTGGAAGCTGCTCCCGACTCCTCCCGGGTAAGCAGGCCCTCCTCCTGGGTGCCTTCACCGGGCTTTTGCCCCTCATCTCAATACTCATTGTGGATTTCTCCCCACCAGGTCCAGAAGCTCAGCCAGGGCAGGATCTCCAGCACCAGAACGTGTGTGTTGTGCCGTAGACACTCAACAGATGCTTTTTAAAACATTGCATGTGTGCATTCACGAAGATGAATACAGTAAACGCATAATTTGTAACCATGAGCCAAAATTTTACTTGACTCACCATGACACCTAGTGGTGACTAATCTCCATTGCAGACCCGACAAAATCAGCCATCACTGCTGTGGGTGCTTGTGTTTCCCTTGGTTCCAGCAAAGGCCTTCTGAGCACCAATTATGTGCCATGTGCAGGGGCCGTGTGCATGCAGAGTACCCTTGGGTTAGTTGGTCAGTCCCTGTCCTCACTGTCCTCCAAGGGTTTATGGGCAAGATACACCCACTGCCGCTCACCACCACATAGCGTCAGCATTCAAGGTAATGTTACACCATCGTAGGGAGAAGTAAAGGAAACTTAGGCCAACCGTGAAATCATTTGGAGAAACGAGAAAGGCAGCCTCTGAGGAAGGTGGAAACTCTTCCTATTACCTGGAACTACCTCCTGACAACAGCCTGTTTGTCATCCCCCCTAACGCTAACTCAGGTTCCAAGAATCAGAATATTGTCTCAATTTCACTCCTGGCTTCAGCAAACATTGACAAAAGTCAACACCTAAAGCCACGATAGCTTCCGTGATTCCTCCACCCCTGCAGAGAAAGGAGGCTGGGGAGGGAGACACATCTAGTTCTGTCTTCAGCTTCTATTTCTTCCAGTCTCTTCTTCCCCTACCTCTCCAACCAAGTGGTAAAAAGTAAATCCTGATTGGACAGCCGTTTGAGAAGCAAAATAGATTCCTAGATTTCTTATACTAAAATTATAACAGAACAAATGAAAACAGTATAAAGCCAGAATAAAACACAGGTGACTTTTTTTTCTTCTGGGCTTAGGTAAATTCTAGTTACTACCAGAAGCTATAATGGAAAACATGGAAACATTTAACTTTGTAACCCTTCTATATGGCAAAAAACAAAAACAAAAATAAAACTAGTTCAAAACCAAGAAAAACGGAGGGAAAACAACAGTAAACACACAACAAAGTGCTACTATTTTTAAGATGCAGTGAACAGTTACAAGTCAATAAAAAATAAAGACTCAATAAAAGTGGGTAAAGAAGAGGTAATTCTTCAGGAGACATACGCATAGCAAGCTATATGACAATTGAAATAAAATTGTTTGCTGAATTAATGAGGATTTAAAAACATGTAATACTTAACTAATGCTGACAAAAGTATTTGTGGGAGTGTAAACTGGCACATTTCCAAAGAAAAATTTGGTAATAGATATCAAAACAGCAAATGCAGGCTGGGCATGGTGGCTCACGCCTGTAATCCCAACACTTTGGGAGACTGAGGAGGGAGGATCACCTGAGGTCAGGAGTTCAAGACCAGCCTGGCCAACATGGTATAACCCGTCCCTACCAAAAATACAAAAATTTGGCTGGGCGCAGTGGCTCACGCCTGTAATCCCAGCACTTTGGGAGGCCAAGGCGGGTGGATCACGAGGTCAGGAGATCAAGACCATCCTGGTTAGCATGGTGAAACCCTATCTCTACTAAAAATACAAAAAATTAGCTGGGCATGGTGGCGGGTGCCTGTGGTCCCAGCTGCTCAGGAGGCTGAGGCAGGAGAATGGCATAAACCCAGGAGGCGGAGCTTGCAGTGAGCCAAGATTGCACCACTGCACTCCAGCCTGGGCGACAGGGTGAGACTCCGTCTCAAACAACAAAAAAATTAAAATACAAAAATTAGCTGGGTGTGGTGGCGGGCACCTGTGATCTCAGCTACTCAGGAGGCTGAGGCAGGAGAATCACATGAACCTGGGGGGGGTGGGAGGGTTTGCGTGAACCAAGATTGTGCCACTGCACTCCAGCCTAGGCAACAGAGTGAGACTCCATCGCAAAAAAAAAAAAGTAGATGCAAATGTCTTTTACCCAGCAAGTCCATTTCTAGAAATATATATTCCAGAAATATACTTCTCTAAGAAAATAATTTGCCAAGTGCATTAGGATATATGTTCATCATAAAGCATCTTTATATATATAGATACTAGAAATAATTTGTCATTCATTACAGAAAAAGAATAATTTTTAGATGTGAGCCAAAATTATACTTGATTAATCATGTTATGATTAATAAATTCTGATAGGCTGATCCTACAGAATACCAGATAGTCATTAGACATAATAATGTAACTCTACATTTATTATCATAAAAAGTAGGTTCTGAATATATTGCTGAGCTTTGACAACAGCAACAAAAAAGCACTATCTATAAATCCACATAAAGATTGTAGTTTGAAAGGATATTCACCAAAATGTTAGTAGTGCTTTATCTGTGGGTGGCTGGATTTAGACTAACGTTTACTTTCTTCGTACATTTTAAAAAAATTTATATGGCAAGAATGCGTTGTTTTAAAATTAGAAAAACACGAACTGTTTTCATTAAAAGAAAAAAATTAGCCCTGCCTTTCAGATATGTCCAACTCAGCTACTACATTTGACTATTGAGGCAAAAAAATACAGAAACTGTATAACGTTCCTCATGAGAAATACAGGAAAGCTACATTCTGAGAATCAAGGTGAGCTACGTTGTTCTTATTTTCCTTTGGAAAGACACAGTTCTTTCAAGTACCCCTAATAAGGTGGATGGCTCCTAAGAACGATCTGTAACAATATACAGTATAAACACTCAAAACCTGAAAGGGGCCGTCCACGGAGGCTTTGGGTTTTTCATGTCATAGGCTCTGAGCAAGCTTCCCTGCCTGGGATAGACTCTTCCTGAGGCTCATATCTACAGTAAATGTAATTACACTTTAATGGTATTCATCGCATTCTGTCACTTTTTCCATTGCTCCTATTTTTAACCAGCACAATGGGAACATTTGTCCTCTGATTCACTGAGCGGTTTTAGGCCAGGAATCTGGCTTTTAAAATGACAGTACCCTTAATCCTATCGCTGACTTTTCAAATGAAATAACAGCCTGTAATTAAAACAATGGCGCACAGGCAGCCTCCGTGGGATAAGAATAGCAACTCAGCATGGAATTCAGGTAACGGGATTTATCAGCGGCTGTGCCAGGAGGAAGGGATGGAGAAGCAGGCTCTGGTCCTGGCAGTGTGGCCTTTGCAAGTCACTTCAAAGTCCTGAGCTGCAGTCCCTATGAAAGAGGCATGGGTTCTTAGAGTCCTTTCAGTTAGGGTCTACCCAGCAGAGTGAACAAAATCAACCTGAGACTTGTGCTCCTCTGGAAGAACCCTGGGGTCCTGCTCATTCAAGCAATGCACATGGGATGTCCAAAGCTACTGGGGCAGTTGGGACCCCCCGTCAGAGCAAATGTCATGGAGAAGTGGTCTCTATGTCCTCTTCCCCCGAGTCTCAGCCAACTTGCGCCAGCTTCAACTTCTATAATGTAGTGAGTGTGATGCTTTGTGATGTCCCAGCCTAGGTCACAAAAGGCCACATACCTTCTTGAGCTCTTCACTTGCTTGCTCTTGGGACACTCCCTCTTGGAACCTAGCTCCTGTGACATGCAGAGCCAGAGCCATGAGCAAGGGGTGTACCGGTGCCCCAGCCAACAGTCCCGGCTGAGCTCAACCTTCCAGCCACCTCAGCCTGGCCCCAGACACAGCGTGGATCACCCAGCCTCAGCCACCTGAGTATCTCCCAGTATTTTGTCTCTTTGTTTATTTTGGGTTTTGTTTTTTGGGGGTTTTTTGCTTTTTTTTTTTTGAGACAGGGTCTCCCTCTGTCATCCAGGCTGGAGTGCAGTGGTGTGATCTCGGCTCACTGCAACCTCTACCTCCCAGATTCAAGCGATTCTCCTGCTTTAGCCTCCTGAGAAGCTGGGATTACAGGCATGTACCACTATGCCCTGCAGATTTTTTTTTTGTATTCTTAGTAGAGATGGGGTTTCACCATATTGGCCACACTGGTCTCCAACTCCTGGCCTCAGGTGATCCACCCACCTCAGCCTCCCTAAGTGCTGGGATTACAGGCGTGAGCCACCCTGCCCAGCCCTCTCCCAGTGTTTTGAGCCTCCCTTGTCAAGGCCCCAGACATTGTGGAGCAAAGGCAAGCCCTGACCACATGGGTCTTGATCCATGGAATTTGGGAGCATGTCCCAAAGGGTGGTTGTTCATGCCGCTAGGTTTGTGATGGGTTGCTGGGTAGCAAAAGCAACGGGAACTCCAGGTCTGATGTAAGAGTTTCCGTAGGCCGGGCGCGGTGGCTCACGCCTGTAATCCCAGCACTTAGGGAGGCTGAGGCAGACGGATCACAAGGTCAGGAGATGGAGACCACCCTGGCTAACACGGTGAAACCTCGTCTCTACTAAAAGTACAAAAAATTAGCTGGGCGTGGTGGCGGGTGCCTGTAGTCCCAGCTACTCAGGAGGCTGAGGCAGGAGAATGGTGTGAACCTGGGAGGCCAAGCTTGCAGTGCACCGAGATTGCACTCCAGCCTGGGCATTTCAGCCTGGGCGACAGTGCAAGACTCCGTCTCAAAAAAAAAAAAAAAAAAGAGTTTACGTAATAAACACTTATTTAGCTTGCTGTGTACAAGACCCTGTCCTAAGCAAAATGCAAATATTAATTTGTGTTATAATTAAAATTCATCTCTATAACAGGTCTGTGAGGTCAATACTATTACTGCCTATATTTTACAAGTGAAGACACTGAAACTCAGAAAAGTAAGGTAACTTGCCCAAAGTTACACAGCTACCAAGTTGGAAAGGCAGCATTCAAACTGAGGCCACAAAAGGCATGCTTTTTTTTTTTTTCTTTTTTTTCACAGAGTATTGCTCTGTCCCCCAGGCTGGAGTGCAGTGGCGCAATCTTGGCACTGCAACCTCTGCCTCCTGGGTTCAAGCAATTCTCCACCTCAGCCTCTTGAGTAGCTGGGACTACAGGTGCCCGTCACCACACCTGGCTAATTTTTTTTTTTTTTTTTTTGGTATTTTTTAGTAGGGGTGGGTCTCACCGTGTTGGCCAGGCTGGTCTCAAACTCCTGCCCTCGGGGGATCTGCCCACCCTCAGCCTCCCAAAGTGCTGGGAGGCATGAGCCACCGAGCCCGGCCGAATGCATGCCCTTAAACCCCTTGGCAAGTACTTTGCTTCTGCTCAAATCTTTATGCATTGACTCCACCTACAGCCTCTGGTAACCACCCAGCATTCTTTGTTTCTTCCTGCCTTGCCTTGATAGGAAGTGACTGGGGACTCCAGGGAAACCCATCTATTTTGCATATCTTGAGAAAAAATCTAATAAAAAGGTACCATCTCCCTAGGAAAGGGCAAGTTCATTATGCGTCTTTCAGACCAGCCTCTTGATGACTTCTGGTCCTGACCTGATTTCTTGGAGGCCTCAGGCAGGGGCTAATTTACATCTTTGCAGCCACGCATGCAGCCAGAGATTGCTTCTTCAGCCGCAAGCTCCCATTTAGCAGTCATTTTCTTTGCGTACACATTGAGTTCCCAAGATTTTGTGAGCTTACTCAGCAGGCCTGCTGTCTCCAAAAGAGGACACTGCATGATAGTGGCCTTCAAGAGCCTTCAGGAGCTCTTAGGGGCTGGATGTGTCTGCTTCTATAAACATTTATACACACCCACTAGCACATCCTAATCAATAAAGTATAATGCTTTGTGGCCTTCTAGCAGAAACTCTTTTTCCTAACTCTACTTCCGCCATTTAAAAGTTTTTCCTGGAGCCATGGGGTCAGATCCTGCTTGGAGTGCCATTAGATCATGTACAAATCACTTACAAAAGTCTCCTCCACTCTATATACTTAAAAATCCTTCCCACCGGCTGCGGTGGCTAATGCCTGTAATTCTAACACTTTGGGAGGACAAGGTGGGCAGATCATGAGGTCAAGAGATCGAGACCATCCTGGCCAACATGGTGAAACCCCGTCTCTACTAAAAAACAGAAAATTAGCTGGGCATGGTGGTGGACGCCTGCAGTCCCAGCTACTCCGGAGGCTGAGGCAGAGGAGTTGCTTGAACCCGGGAGGTAGAGGTTGCAGTGAGCCAAGATTGCACCACTGCACTCCAGCCTGGCGACAGAGGGAGACTCTGTCACAAAAAAAAAAAAAAAAAAAAAAAAAAAATCCTTCCCTTTGGTTGATATTTATTTATTTATTTATTTTTGAGACGGAGTCTCACTCTGTCGCCCAGGCTGGAGTGCAGTGGCGTGAACTCAGCTCGCTGCAAGATCCACCTCCCGGGTTCACGCCATTCTCCTGCCTCAGCCTCTCGAGTAGCTGGGACTACAGGAACCCGCCCACGCCCGGCTAATTTTTTGTATTTTTGGTAGAGACGGGGTTTCACCGTGTTAGCCAGGATGGTCTCGATCTCCTGACCTCGTGATCCACCAGCCTCGGCCTCCCAAAGTTCTGGGATTACAGGCATGAGCCACCGCACCTGGCCTGGTTGGTCTTTATTTTTATTTTTATTTATTTATTTTTGAGATGGGCTTTCACTCTATTGCCCAGACTGAAGTGCAGCGGAGGGATCACAGCTCACTGCAGCCTCAACCTCCCCAGGTTCAGGTGATCCTCCCACCTCAGCTTCCTGAGTAGCAGGGACTATAGGCATGTACCACCATGCTGGCTAATTTTTGTATCTTTTTGTAGAGACAGGGTTTCACCATGCTGCCCAGGTTGGTCTCAAACTCTTGAGCTTAAGAAATCTGTCTGCCTCGGCCTCACAAAGTGCTAGGATTACAGGTATGAGCCATTATGCCAGGCCCAGTTGATCTTTTTTAAACAAATAAAAGTCTGAATATAAATGATGTCGCTTCGGCCAGGCGCGGTGGTTCATGCCTGTAATCCCAGCACTTTGGGAGGCCGAGACGGGCGGATCACGAGGTCAGGAAATCGAGACCATCCTGGCTAACACGGTGAAACCCTGTCTCTACTAAAAATACAAAAAATTAGCCGGCCTGGTGGCGGGCCCCTGTAGTCCCAGCTACTGGGAAGGCTGAGGTAGGAGAATGGCGTGAACCCAGCAGGCAAGAGCTTGCAGTGCACTCCAGCCTGGGCAACAGAGCAAGACTCCGTCTCAAAAAAAAAAAAAATGATGTCGCTTCTTACCCACCTACTGTTCTACTTGCAGAACAAAAGATACAAACATTAATTTAAACATAATTGCCAAGAGAGGGCTTTCAAACATCACCAGTTCTTCCCTCCTTCCATCCCTCCCTTCCTTCCCTGCCCCTTTCTTTCTTTAAATTATGTGCTTACCAGTTTTAGGGTAAGAACTATGAGAAGTCACAAATACAGGAGAACACTGGGAAAGTTCTGGGAGGAAATTGCATCCATTTGATAGAAGCCACAGGTTTACAAGTCATCTCAAGCCCATCCTGTATGACTCAGAATTCATTTTGAAAAGATTCCCACCCCATGTATTGCTTGCCGATTGAAGCATAAAAACATATCCACTAACACAAAGTTAATTCTCCCGAAACTTCTCACTGCCCAGATTATGTTCGGCGGAATATAAGCCACTGGATCTGCTGAGGCAAGTTAGGGAAGGGGAAGCAAGGAGCGTGGTAGGGAGTCCTCAAGTTCAGAGACTTCCATTCTGCCTCATGGCCTGCACCTCTCTGGTTCTATTTTTCTCATACTCATTCTAACACCAAGAAAAGTGGAAAATGTACCTTGAACTCCGGTGACCTTCATCCACTCTCTTTGAATGTGGTCACATGCCTCTATGGGCTGGACATTATTCTAAAATAATTCACCTCTTGGAATCCCCGAGGATAAAAAGAGTAACCCAGATGCAACAGAGCTCAGCACGTGGGCTAACATGGCTCCAACCACCTCTTTCCATGTTGATGCTCTGCCTGTAACTTAGAGGGTGGGTCCATTACACGAGCTTATGAATACTCTGGGATAACCCAGTTGAGTGTGATGCAGTAGAGGTTGTAGATTTTAAAAAGTCAAAGGACCCAGAATGTAATGCAGGTGGAGGAGAGTTGTCTTGGAAAGTGATAAATGTCCCACTGTGACAACACAAAGCCCTCCTCTGCTTTATACTGCAAGACCCACCTCTGGCTAAGAGACCAAAAAGGTAAAGAATGATCTAGAGGTAGAGATGGGTGTTTTTTAACATCCTAAGAAAAATATGAGAGTATGATTAGAAAAAATAGATGATACAAGGAGGATGGTGTAATGGTGTAAACATAAAAGAGAAGAAAACTGTATGAAATTCTCTAAATAAAAGCATTAAAAGATGTCATTTAAGAGTCTCCCCAAATTGTACTAAAAACCTACCTTAAGAGTTATGAGTCACGTAAGGCCCTGTTTGTAACTGCAAGTACTAGACCAAACAATTAATCTCGAGTTAGCAAATCTTTCATGATGTCAAAGCTTCAATGCTTTCAAATACTAAGATGCTGCTGCTGATGATAGTGATGATGATGATGGTCACTATTATTACAAGAGAAACAACAATGAAATTCTTCTAAGTAAACAAAACCTTAGCTAAGTACTGAGAAATCTTAGCCCATTAAATCCCCACACAATCATAGGAGTTGGATCCTTTTCACAGATGAGAAAACTGAGGCATAGGGAGGTTAAACACACTCATTTGGCACCATGAGAGGCTGCCAAGCTCTGCTGTAGGTGATGATAAAGACAAAGATGAAGCCATCTGCTCCAGGAAGGTGGGTCCTTTTGGGGTACTTTGGAGTCACCCTGGGTTTCAGGGTCTAGTCCTCAGCCTGACATATTCAACAAACTCCTTTGTTAATTCAGAGGTAATCGAGTCTCGAGAATTATACCAATTAACATAGGTTCAGATTTAATTATAAATCAGAATACCAAATTTTTAATTCAGAGGTTCCTAAACTTCCATTGGTTCATGGCTCAGTATTTTTTTCATTGTGCCCCTAAGTCAAAAGAAATACAGTTGACCCTTGAACAACAGGGATTTGAACTGCCTGGATCCACTTACATGTGACTTTTCTTCAACCAAATGCCAATTGAAAATACAGTATTCAGGCCGGGTGCGGTGGCTCATGCCTGTAATCCCAGCACTTTGGGAGGCCAAAGTGGACAGATCACGAGGTCAGGAGATCAAGACCACCCTGGCTAACACGGTGAAACCCCGTATCTACTAAAAAAATACAAAAAATTAGCTGGACGTGGTGGTGGGCACCTGTAATCCCAGCTACTTGGGAGGCTGAGGCAGGAGAATGGCGTGAACCCGGGAGACGGAACTTGCAGTGAGCTGAGATTGCGCCACTGCACTCCAGCCTAGGTGACAGAGCGAGACTCTGTCTCAAAAAAAAAAAACAAAAACAAAAAAAAAAAAGAAAAGAAAATACAGTATTCTCTGGATGTCAAACCTGCCTATAAGACCTTTTAGGGCCAGGTGCATTGACTCATGCTTGTAATGTCAGCACTTTGGGAGGCTAAGATGGGTGGACTATCTGAGGTCAGGAGTTTGAGACCAGCTTGGCCAACATGGCGAAATCCCATTTCTATTAAAAATACAAAAAATAGCCGAGTGTGATGGTGCACACCTGTAATCCCAGCTACCTGCAAGGCTGAAGCAGGAAACCTGCTTGAACCCAGGAGAGGAAGGTTGCAGTGAGCCGAGATTACACCACTGCACTCCATCCTGGGCAACAGAGCGAGACTCTGTCTCAAAAAAACAAAAAACAAAACAAAACAAAACAAAACCTTTTTATTTATTTATTTATTTTTGAGATGGAGTCTTGTTCTGTTGCCCAGGCTGGAGTGCAGTGATATGACTTCCGCTCACTGCAACCTCCACCTCCCAGGTTCAAGCAATTTTCCTGCCTCAGCCTCCCAAATAGCTGGGACTACAGGCCTGCACCACCACGGCTGGATAATATTTGTATTTTTAGCAGAGATGGGATTTTCTCATGTTGGCCAAGCTGATCTTGAACTCCTGACCTCAAGTCATCTGCTCACCTTGGCCGCCCACAGTGCTGGGATTACAGGCGTGAGCCACCACGCCCAGCCTAAAAAGACCTTTTAGTATAGGCAGGTTCTGCAGGGCTGACTGCAGGATTGAGTACGCGGATTTGGTTATTTGCTGATGGTCCTGGCACCGATTCCCCGCATACACTCAGTGAGACTGTAAAGACTTTTATTAAGCAGTTAGCGCCAAACAATTTATTTTTATTTTTATTTTTTTCAAACAATTTAATAAGGTTTTATGTCTTAAACTTTTAGATGCTTGACCAAATATATATGAAAAGTGAAAGGAAAATTACCTATTAATGTGAGTAAGTACCTGTTGGATGCTGTATAAGTCCTCCAACCTTGAAATTGGAGATACTACTCCCTCGTATCCTGCTCCACATTGATTTGAGCTGTACCTGCTCTTATCACAGCAACTGCTAAAAACCCAACTTCAGAAAAATCAAAGGAATGTAGCACAAGCTAATATTGGAACTGCAAACTGTTTGGAGCTAGTGGTTCCTGAAGTATTCAATAAATGTTCGGTATTGCAGGGCTTCCCTTGAGAACTTATCTCGTGCCCACTAACTTGCTACTGGGGTCTGAGGCACTTCAGCAAATAGTTTAGGAACTGCAGCATTAATTTATACTAAGAAATAGAACTGCTACTTAAGAAAGATAACTGCCGGCCGGGTGCGGTGGCTCACGCCTGTAATCCCAGCACTTTGGGAGGCCGAGGCTGGCGGATCACAAGGTCAGGAGATCGAGACCATCCTGGCTAACACGGTGAAACCCCGTCTCTATTAAAAATACAAAAAATTAGCCAGGCGTGGTGGCGAGCACCTGTAGTCCCAGCTACTCGGGAGCCTGAGGCAGGAGAATGGCATGAACCCGGGAGGTGGAGCTTGCAGTGGGCCAAGATCGCGCCACTGCACTCCAGCCTGGGCGACAGAGTGAGACTCGGTCTCAAAAAAAAAAAAAAAAAAAAAAAAAGAAAGGAAAAGATAACTGCCGAGGATACTGGACTTCTCACTTTTTGTTCCCAGTAGGATTGAGAAACAAAATCAGAGTCAGAAAGCCTTTGGTGCCCAGAGAGATAATGTGGGGATGATAGATTGACCCCGACATGGATCTAGTTATTGCAGTTACTGTGTGTGTGTGTGTGTGTGTGTGTGTGTGTCTGGGTGCAGGCATGTAATACATTGTTTTATTTAGCTATCTCAAATCTCAGATAGAACAAAAAGTTGCAAGTTTGTGATGCTTTTCTGCAACATTTGCTAAAAGACAAAGGATTGATTTGTTAATTATTCAACTTTTTATTAACTATAATTTTCATGTAAAACATGTAGATGTATTTTGCAATGTTTCTTTAAATTGTTCTGATTGTCATCTCAGAGAGAGTTACTTACCAAAGAAAAGTATTGGTTTTTAATTTTTCTTTAAAAAGTTGTATTTTATATATATTCCAGGGATATTAACAGTCTTTTTCTTCTCAGGAAGTTGGTATATTCAGTATTTTAAATGTCAATAAACAGATTCAGAAAGTTAAAGATCTGCCTTCAAAATTAAAAGCCAGAAGGGTCAAGTTAAAATAACCTAACACACCTTCATCCATTGTGGGATAAAACTACAACATTTAATGGGTTCTAAGCATCCTCCCCTCATTGTCAGTATCTCTGAGGTCAGGGTGCATCTTATGGTTACTGTGGCAGGTGGCAGCTGTGATCAAGTTGTCACAGGCCGGGCGCAGTGGCTCACACCTGTAATCCCAGCACTTTTGGAGGCCAAGGCAGGTGGATCATGAGGTCAGGAGATTGAGACCATCCTGGCCAATATGATGAAACTCTGTCTCTACTAAAAATACAAAAATTAGCCAGGCATGGCGGTGCGTGTCTGTAATCCCAGCTACTCAGAAGGCTGAGGCAGGAGAATCGCTTGAACCAGGAGTGGGAGGTTGCAGTGAGCCGAGATTGTACCACAGCACTCCAGCCTGGTGACAGAGCGAGACTCCGTCTCAAAAAAAGAAGAAAAAAAGAAAAAAAAAGTTGTCACTGCATGCCACCTTCTGGTGGGATCAAGAAAGCACCAGCATCAAAACTAGCTGAAAAGACACTAGAGCTGGACTCTCAATGGAAGGACATTTTTAGGAATACCTTCACCAACTTACAGGAAGACCTCATGTTATTGCATGTTACATATACTGTGTTTTTTACAAATTGAAGGGTTGCAGCAACCCTGCATCAAGCAAGACTATCAGTGCCATTTTTCCAACAGCATGTGCTCACTTCATGTCTCTGTCACATTTTGATAGTTCTTGCAATATTTCCATCTTTTTCATTATTATTATATCTGCTAGGATGATCTGATCAGTGATCTTTGATGTTACTGTTGCAATTGTTTGGGGGGCCACAAACCACACCTATACAAGATAAACAAACTTGCTCGATACATGTTGTGTATTCTGGCTGCATCACAGATGGGCTGTTTCCCTATCTCTCTCCCTCTCTTTGAGCCTCTCTATTGCCTGAGACACAGCAATATTGAAATTAGGCTAACTGGTAACTCTACAATGACCTCTAAAGGAAGCATTGGACATCTCTCACTTTAAATCACAATTTAGAAATGATTAAGCTTTGTGAGAAAGGCATGACAAAAGATGAGATAGGCTCAAAGCTAGGCCTCTTGCACCAAACAGTTAGCCAAGTAGTAAATGCAAAGGATAAGTTATTGAAGGAAAATTAAAAGTGCTACTCCAGTGAACACATGATGGATAAGAAAGCAAACAGTCTTATTGCTGATATGGAGAAAGTTTTAGTGGTCTGGATAGAAAATCAAACTAGCCACAACATTTCTTTAAATCAAAGCCTAATCCACAGCAATGCTCTAACTCTCTTTAATTCTATGAAGTCTGAGAGGTGAGAAAGCTGCAAAAGAAATGCTTGAAGTTAGCAGAAGTTGGTTCGTGAAGTTTAAGGAAAGAAGCCATCTCGGCTGGGCATGGTGGCTTGCACCGGTAATCCCAGCACTTTGGGAGGCCTAGGTGAGTGGATCACTTGAGGTCAGGAGTTTGAGATCAGCCTGACCAACATGGAGAAACCCCATCTCTACTAATAATACAAAATTAGCTGGGTGTGGTGGCGGGCACCTGTAATCCCAGCTACTCTGGAGGCTGAGGCAGGAGAATCACTTGAACCCAGGAGGCAGAGGTTGCAGTGAGCCGAGATCATACCACTGCACTCCAGCCTGGGACACAGAGTGAAGCTCTGTCTTAAATAAATAAATGGATAAATAAACAAATAAGCCATCTCCATAACACAAAAGTGCAAGGTAAAGCAGCAAGTGCTGATGTGGAAGCTACAGCGAGTTATCCAGAAGATCTAGCTAAGGTCATTGATGAAGGTGGTTACATTACACAATAGATTTTCAGTGTACATGAAACAGCCTTCTGTAGGAAGAAGACATTATCTAGGACTTGCATAGCTAAAGAGGGGATCAATGCCTTGCTTCGAACTTCAAAGGACATACTCTTTTATTTGGAGACAAATTCTCTTGTTAGGAGCTAATGCAGCTACTGACTTTAAGTTGAAACCAATGCTCATTGACCATTCCAGAAATCCTGGGGCCCTTAAGAATTAGGTTAAATGTACTCTGCTTGTGCTCTATAAATGGAAAACCAAAGCCTGGATAATAGCATATCTGTTTACAGCATAGTTTACAAAATATTTGAAGGCCTAATGCTCAGGATACAAAGATTCCTTTCTAAGTATTACTGCTTGTTGCAATGCACTTGTTACCAAAGAGCTCTGAAGGAGATGCACAAGGAGATGAATGTTGTTTCATGCCTGCTAACACAACATCCATTCTGCAGCACAGGGGTCAAGGAGCAATTCTGATTTTCAAGTCTTATCATTTAAGACATTTATTTCATAAGGCTGTAGTTGCCATAGTGTTTCCTCTGATGCGTCTGGGCAAAGTGAATTGAAAACTTTCTGGAAAGGATTCATCATTTTATATATATATATATATGGATACAGAGTCTGTCCTTGTCACCCAGGCTGGAGTGCAATGGTGTGATCTCAACTCACTGCAGCCTCCACCTCTGGGGTTCAACTAATTTTCCTGCCTCAGCCTTGTGCGTAGCTGGGATTACAGGTGCACACCACCACGCCCGGCTAGTTTTTGTATTTTTAGTGGAGACCGGATTTCACCACATTGGCCAAGCTGGTCTCAAACTCCTGACCTCGAGTGATCTGCCTGCCTCGGCCTCCCAAAGTGCTGGGATTACAGTCATGAGCCACCATGCCCAGCCAGACTCATCATTCTAAATGCCATGAGGACATTCGTGATTGATGGGAGGAGGTCAAAACATAAACATCAACAGGAGTTTGAAAAAAGTTGATACCAATCCTCCTGGATGACTTTGAGGGGTTCAAGAATTCGGTAGAGGAAGTCACTGCAGATGTGGTGGAAACAGTAAGAGAGCTAGAGTTAGAAGTGGAGCCTGAAAATGGGACTGAATTGCTACAATCTCATGATAAGACTTTAACAAACCGGAAGTTGCTTTTTATGGATGAGCCAAGAAAGTGGTTTCTTGAGAGACGGAATGTACTCCTGGTGAAGATTGCTGTGAGCATTGTTGAAATGACACATTCCACTGTTGAATATTCCATAAATGTACTTGATAAAGCAGCAGCAGGGTTTGAGAGGATTGACTCCAATTTTGAACAAGTTCTACTGTGGATAAAATTCTATCAAACATCCTTTCATGCTACAGAGAAATCTATCATGAAAGGAATCAGTGAGGAAAACTTCATTGTTATGTATTTTAAGAAATTGCTCCAGCCACCCCAACTTCCAGCAACCACCACCCTGATCAGTCAGCAGCCATTAACAGTGAGGCAAGGACTGGGTGCAGTGGCTCCCACAGGATTAAATGCCTGTAATCCCAGCATTTTGGAAGGCCGAGGTGGGCAGATTGCCTGAGGCCAGGAGTTCAAGACCAGCCTGGCCAAAATGGCAAAACCCCATGTCTACAAAAAATACAAAAAAGAAAAATTAGCCAGGCATGGTGGTGCACACCTGTAGTCCCAGCTACTCGGGAGGATAAGGTGGGAGAATCGCTTGAGCCTGGGGAGTTGAGGTTGCAGTGAGCTGAAATTGTGCCACTGAACTACAGCCTTGGTGACAGAGCAAGATTCTGTCCCCCCCCACCACGCCACACATACACACAAATTGAGGCAAGACCCTCTACCAGCAAAAATATTACAACTTGCTGAAGGCAAGATGATTGTTAGCATTTTTTAATCAATAATGTGTTTTTTAATTAGCATATGAACTTTTTTTACACACACTTAATAGTCTACAGTAATCATATAATGTAAACATATTTGTCATACATACTGAGAAAACTAAAACTTTGTGTGACTTGCTTTATTGCAATATTGAGTCTGGAACTGAGCCTGCAATATCTCTCTTATGCCTCTATTTTACCTTTTAAAAAATGTATGCACAAGAGGGATATGTAACAAAAATCTACATTCCATTTTGTCCAAGCAAGATCTTTTAAACATATAAAATAGAACCAAGGGAGCAGTGTGAAGAAGAAAAGGGGAGAATGACCCCCTGACCAACCAAGCCCATGTGCCGCTGCATCCCATGCCCAGCGCCCACGTCCTGCCACTGTCGCTGCCGTCACCACCATGCCCAAGAGAAAGGCTGAAGGGGATGCTAAAGGAGATAAAACCAAGGTGAAGGACGAACCACAGAGAAGATCTGCGAGGTTGTCTGCTAAACCTGCTCCTCCAAAGCCAGAGCCCAAGCCTAAAAAGGCCTCTGCAAAGAAGGAAGAGAAGGTACCCAAGGGAAAAAGGGAAAAGCTGATGCTGCCAAAGAGGGGAATAACCCTGCCGAAAATGGAGATGCCAAGACAGGGCAGGCACAGAAAGCTGAAGGTGCTGGAGAGGCCAAGTGAAGTGTGTGCATTTTTTTTTTTTCTTGAGACGGAGTCTGGCTCTGTGGCCCACGCTGGAGTGCAGTGGCATGATCTAGGCTCACTGCAAGCTCTGCCTCCTGGGTTCATGCCATTCTCCTGCCTCAGCCTCCCGAGTAGCTGAGACTACAGGCGCCGGCCACCATGCCCGGCTAATTTTTTGTATTTTTAGTAGAGACGGGGTTTCACCACGTTAACCAGTATGGTCTCGATCTCCTGACCTCGTGATCCGCCCGCCTCGGCCTCCCAAAGTGCTGGGATTACAGGTGTGAGCCACCGTGCCCGGCCCATGTGTGTGCATTTTTGATAACTACATACTTCTGGTGACTGTACAGTTTGAAATATTATTTTTTACCATGTTTTATAAAAATGCAGAATTTTGTTTTACTTTTTTTTTTTAAGCTATGTTGTTAGCACACAGAACACTTCATTGTTGTTTTGGGGGGACGGGGCATGTGTCACTAATAGAATGTCTCTGAAGCTGGATCGATGTGGGGAAAACACCTTTCCCTTCCAGTTTTGAGAGACTTCCTTTTGGCTCCCAGGAGGAGGGATTCCCTGACTTTGACACACGTGACCACCTTGGCACAAAAGCCTTGTGGTATGGAAAACAAATTCGTTTTTATGTCCTCTTCTCCCTTTCCATCTTTCAGCAGAGACTTAACTCCCTTAAACCAAGACATCTGTTGGGACCTGACCCTCAATCATTGGTTACCAGTGTGTCAGGCAATCTGGACTTTCCAGTGATGCCACTGAGATGGCACCTGTCAAAAGAGCAGTGGTTCCATTTCTAGATTGTGCATTTTCAGATAAATTCTACCATTTTCATTTCACTTCCGGAAAGTCAGGGTCGGCTTGTGAAAAGTTGTTAAACAACATGCTAAATGTGAAATGTCAACCCTCACTCCAAACTTTCCCTGTTCAGAGCATGAGACGAAGACTTCATTGGGTTTTATAATGGCTTTCTGATTTCTGGTAGTCCATCGAAGAAGAGAGTTTGAAAGTTGTTCTGTACTGTTAACGATTGTCTGCCCATGTCCTGCCTGAAATACCATGATTGTTTATGGAAAGTATCTTTAATAAAGCTGCGTACAGTTTGGCTTGGGAAAAAAAATATAGAACCAAGCTCCATGCAAGTTCAGACTCATGCTGCACCACAAGCATCCACACTGGGTCATCTGTGAAGTCCTTCTCCAAGGCACAGACACTTGCTCAGCCTTTGTGTAAGGACAGCCTGGAAGTGCAGGGCAGTTCACTCCCCTGGGGCACCCTCAAGTGGTGGAGGCCAGAGTTGGTGATAAAGCAAGATCCCATCTGTGGGTGGACAACTCTGGGAGGTCATCTACATGCTTCTTAGAGGTTTCAAAGGGATTGGGTTTCCACTGCCACCAGCCCTGACCTCACATTCCCACCCTTCTGTCAGCTTTTCTCTTTCCCGGCCTCTGTCTCTCAAAGCCCTCATGGCTTCATCTTTGTTGTTTTGTTTTGTTTTGTTTTGATACGGAGTCTTGCTCTGTTACTGAGGCTGGAGTGCAGTAGCACAATCTTGGTTCACTGCAACCTCCACCTTCCGGGTTCAAGGAATTCTCCTGCCTTAGCTTTCCAAGTAGCTTAAAGTACAGACGCGCATTCACACAGCCAGCTAATTTTTGTATTTTTTAGTAGAGATGGGGTTTCACTATATGTTGGACAGGCTGGTCTCGAACTTCTGACCTCAGGTGATCCGCCTGCCTCAGCCTCTCAAAATGCTAGGATTACAGGCGTGAGCCACCACACCCAACCACATGCCTGCATCTTTGGATCTCCTCTCAAACAAACTGTATCCAAGTCCCTGCTCAGGCTCTGCATCTGGGCAGACCCAAACTAACACCTATGTGTCCCTTTAGTTCTGGCACTTTACTATAGACACATGACAATCAAGAACTGAGTGCCACCTTTCTTACAGGAGTTACGATTTCCTTTTTCTTTTTTTTTTTTTTTTTTTTTTTGAGACAGAGTCTCTGTCAGCCAGGCTGGAGTGCAGAGGTATGATCTCACTTCATTGCAACCTCTGCCTCCTGGGTTCAAGCAATTATCCTGCCTCAATCTCCCAAGTAGCTGGGATTACAGGTGTATTGCACCATACCTGGCTATGTTTTGTATTTTTAGTAGAGACAGGGTTTCACCATGTTGGCCAGGCTGGTCTCGAACTCCTGACCTCAAATGATCCACCTACCTCAGCCTCCCAAAGTGCTGGGATTACAGGGGTGAGCCACTGTGTCTGGCACAATTTCCATTTTGATGTGATTCATGAACTGCCATATTTTAAAATACATTTAATTTTTTTAGTATGGTTTTAGATTTGCAGAAAAATTCGGAAGCTAGTACAGTGAGTGCTCATATATCCTGCACTAGTTTTCTCTCCTCTTAACATCTTACATGAGCATGGTACACCTGTTACAATTAATGATTCGGTATTGACACATAATTAGTAACTAAAGTCTATCTGCTTTCAGAGTTCTGTTGTTTCTGACTGATGCTCTTTTTCTGTTCTAGGACCTTATCCAGGACACCACATTCCATTTACTAGTCAGGTCTTCTTAGGCACCTCTTGGCTATAAAAGTTTCTCAGATTTTCCTTGTTTTTGATGACCTTGATAGTTTTTCTGGTCAGCTATTCTGTAGAATGTTCTTCAATTTGGACTTGTCAGATGTTTTTGTCTTAATTGTGGTTTGGTTTTCTGGAGGAAGACCAAAGAAGTAAAGGGTCGTTTTCATTACATCATCCCCAGGGTCCATACTACCAATATGACTCATCACTGTTGATTTTGACCTTGATCACCCAGCTGAGATAGTGTTAGGATTCTACACTACAAAGATACTCTTCCTAGCCGAGCGCGGTGACTCATGCCTGTAATCTCAGAACTTTGGGAGGCTGAGGTGGAGTTCCAGACCAGCCTGGCCAACATGGTGAAACCCCATCTCTACTAAAAATTAAAAAAAAAATTAGCTGGGCATGGTGTTGGGTGCCTGTAATCCCAGCTACTGGGGAGGCTGAGGCAGGAGAATCACTTGAACCCAGGAGGCGGAGGTTGCAGTGAGCTGAGATCGAGCCACTGCACTCTAGCCTGGGCAACAGAGCAAGACTCCAACTCAAAAAAAAAAAAGGTACTCTTCCCACCTCCCTTTTCATATTGTACACTTTGAAAGGAAGTTACTATGGACAACCCACACTTAAAGAATGGAATATCTTAAGTAGAGTATCTATACGTTATTTGGAACGCTGCCTGGGTGACAGTCTCTTCTCCTCCACTTATTTATTTTCATTCATATATATATACGTATATATTATGCATATACACGTGTATATATACGTATATATATGGGTTTCTTTGTGTTTTTTTTGTTTGTTTGTTTTTTAGATGAAGTTTCGCTCTTGTCACCCAGGCAGGAGTGCAAAGGCGTGATCTCGGCTCACTGCAACATCCACCTCCCGGGCTCAAGCAATTCTCCTGCCTCAGTCTCCTGAGTAGCTGGGATTACAGGCACTTGCCACCATTCCTGGCTAATTTTTGTATTTTTAGTAGAGATGAGGTTTCACCATGTTGGCCAGGCTGGTCTTGGAATCCTGACCTCAGGTGATCTGCCCGCCTTAGCCTCCCAAAGTGTTGGGATTACAGGTGTGAGCCACTGCGCCCGGCAACTTATTTATTCAATCATTTTTTTTATCAGTATGAACTCATAGATATGTACTTTACATTTTGGGCTATAATCCAATATTTATTTTATTGCTCAAATTGTTCTAGCTTTAGCCATTGGGAGATCTGTCAGTTGGCTCCTGGACCTCTGACATACTCTCATCATTGTGGTTTTGTGTTTGTTTGTTCAGCAGTTTTTTGCATTCTGGAATTACAAGACGCTCCAGGCTTATCCTGTATATTTCCTGCTCAAGTTTTAGAATCAGCCATTTCTTCAAAGAGCATTGGTTCCTTTTTTGGAGAATGAGATTAGAAATCAAGATCTAAGTGTCAGGTGTGTTCTTTGCTACTGGGGTGTCATTCCTTTTTAAGCCTCCCTGAACTGACAGAGCAAGGAAATATGCGTGTGTATACTACCCCATGCATGTACATTACCTAAATATTTCTGTTCATAAGCATCTATATCTATATTAAACTAAACAGGAGTGGCCAGGCACGGTGGCTCATGCCCATAATCCCAGCACTTTGGGAGGCAGAGGCAGGTGGATCACCTGAAATCAGGGGTTCGAGACCAGCCTAGCCAACATGGTGAAACCCTGTCTCTACTAAAAATACAAAAATTAGCCGGGCGTGGTGGTGGGCACCTGTAATCCCAGCTACTCGGGAGGCTGAGGCAAGAGAATTGCTTGAACCAGGAGGCGGAGGTTGCAGTGAGTTGAGATCGCTCCACTGCATTCCAGCCTGGGCAGCAGAGCAAGACTGTGTCTCAAACAAAAAAACAAAAACAAGAAAAACCTAAGCAGGAGTTCATGGTGATGACTCCAACTCTAATCCATTACCACATGGATTATTTTCACTTACACTCACCTTTGCCCCACTTATCTGTAACCTCTGATGCTAACAGTGAGAAACCTGGCTCCCACCATCTTCCATCTATGTATTTAACTGTTCGATTCTCTGCATATGTATAGCAGTGTTACAACTGTTAATTCACACCCATGTGATAAATGACTTTATCAACTAGAGACAGGGCTTGTGTACAGCTTGTTTTGCCCTTCCCCTCATGGACTCCACTCATTTCCAGTGCTGCTTAGGTTAGCACATTTCCCCCAGCCCCTTTCTGTGAGGTTGTTTCATACATTTGTAATGCAGTTAGATTGTCTTGTCCCATCCTGCATTTCATCCAGGCATTCCCCAACCCTCTAAAGATTTTTTGAAATTTGCATATATTAAGATTCACTCTTTGTGCCATGAAGTTCTATGAGTTTTGACGAACCCCTATTATCATCTCTCCACCATTACTGTATCATTCAGAATAGTTTGACTCCCTAAAAGTGCCATGTGCTTTACCTATTCAACTCTTCCACTCTCCCCTGAACCCCTGGCAACCACTGATCTTTTTAATGTATCTACAGTTTTGCCTTTTCCAGAATGTTATGTCTTAGTCCATTTAGTGTTGCTAGAAAGAAATACCAGAGGCCGGGTAATTTATGAAGAGGCTTATTTGGCCCACAGTTCTATAGGCTATACAAGAAGCATGGCAACAGCATCTGCTTCTGGTGAGGGCTTCAGCCTGCTTCCACTCATGGTGAAAGACGAAAGGAACCAATGTACAAAGATCACATGGCGAGAGAGAGGGGAGGGAGGTGCCAGGCTGTTTTTAACAACCAGCTGTCACGGAAATTAATAGTGAGTACTCATCCCATTGCGCGTACCCCCTTCCCTTCCAGGGAGGGTGTGTTAGTCTGTTCTCACATTGCTATAAAGAAATACCTGCGACTGGATAATTTATAAAGAAAAGAGGTTTAATTGGCTCATAGTTCGGTTCTGCAGGCTGTACAGGAAATGTGATGCTGGCATCTGCTTCTGGGGAAGCCTTAGGAAGCTTCCGATCATGGCAGAAGGCAAAGGGGGAGTGAGGCGCCTCACATGGTGGGAGCAGGAGCAAGAGAGAGAGTGAAGGGAGAGGGGCTACACACTTTTAAACAATCAGATCTTATAAGAACTCACTCACTATCAATTGTGAGGACAGTACCAAGGGGGATAGCGCTAAACCATTCATGAGAAATCCACTGTCATGACATAATCACCTCCTACCAGTCCTCACTTCCAACACTGGGGATTACAATTGAACATCATGGGATCTGGGTGGGGACACAGATCCAGACCATAACAGAGGGTATTAATCTATCCATGAGGGATCCACCTTCATGACTTAAATTCCTCCTATTAGACCCCACTTCCAACACTGGGGTCAAGTTTCATCATGAGGATGGGGAGATAAATATCCACATTCCCTTTCAGACTGGCTCATTTCACTTAGCATCCACGTTTTGTGTGTGTGTGTGTGTGTGTGTGTGTCTGTGTGTGTGGTTTGATAGCGCATTTCCTTTTGTTGCTGAAAAACATACCATTGTCCTGATATACCACAGTGTGTTTACACATTCATCTATTTTTTTTTTTTTTTTTTTTTTTTTTTTGAGACGGAGTCTTGCTCTGTCACCCAGGCTGGAGTGCAGTGGCCCGATCTCGGCTCACTGCAAGCTCTGCCTCCCGGGTTCACGCCATTCTCCTGCTGAGCCTCTCCGAGTAGCTGGGACTACAGGCGCCCGCCACCACGCCCGGCTAATTTTTTTGTATTTTTAGTAGAGACGGGGTTTCACTATGGTCTCGATCTCCTGACCTCGTGATCCGCCCGCCTCGGCCTCCCAAAGTGCTGGGATTACAAGCGTGAGCCACCGCGCCCGGCCCACACATTCATCTATTGATGAACATTTTGATTGTTTCCAGTTTTGAGCAATAATGATTAAAGATGCTCTAAACATTTGTGCGCAGGTTTTATGTGAACATAAGTTTTCAAGTAGTTGGGGAAATACCTAGGAGCATGATTGCTGGATCATATGGTAAAACTATTAAGAGTGTTATCTATTTATGTTTACTGTGATTACTGTTTTAGATTTCTTTCTAAAATCTTATTTTGGACTTTCTAAGACCTGCTTTCCTGTTTCTTTTTATTCTTCCATCTGGTCTTCTTTTGAATTAACTGAGATTTTTTCCCCCATTACTTTAAAAGTTATACACTCAATTTTTTTTCTTTTACTGTTACCTTGAATAAAATATTTTTAACATGCGTAAGTTTGCCAACCTCTTGAATACTTTGTAAAGATCTAAGAATGCTTGAACTCCAGTTTATCCTCCTTCAGCTTGTGTACTCTTTTGTCCTTTTTTTTAGTTGTATTTTGTTCTTTATGTCCCAAACAAGACATTCTTTGCATTACTATGTGAAGTCAATGTTCATTAAGATTTCCACTCCCCTTTTTTAGGCCAACATGCTTTCTTGAACCTTAGACCTTTCATCAGTTCATCATCCTTCTGCACAAAGCAAATTCCATTTTTTTTTTTTGGACAGAGCTTCATTCTTGCCCAGGCTGGAGTGCAGTGGTGCGATCTCAGCTCACTGCAACCTCAGCCTCCCGGGTTCAAGCAATTCTCCTGCCTCAGTCTCCCAAGTAGCTGGGATTACAGGTGCCTGCCACTACATCCGGCTAATTTTTGTACTTTTAGTAGAGATGAGGTTTCACCATGTTGGCCAGGCTGGTCTCGAAATCCTGACCTCAGGTGATCCACCCACCTCGGCCTCCCAAAGTGCTGAGATTACAGGTGTAAGCCACCGCTCTTGGCTGCAAATCCCTTAACTTTCCTTTAGTGAGTGTCCACTGGTGACAAACACATCCATTCTATGTCTGAAATGTCTATTTCATCTAGTTCATCCCTACAATACAGCTTTACTGGCTGTAAACAACTTTGGGTTAAGAGTTGCTTTTTCCCTTAAGCCACTGATGACACTATTCCACTGTCTTCTGGCTTTCCTTCCTGCTGTTGGGAAGTCAGTAAGCCTCATCATTACTATCTCATAGGTTGTCTGACTTTCGTCGCTGCCTGATATCCTGCAGCTTCAATATATATGGAGGTATGGATTTATTTTATTTAACTCACTTGGGATTTGTGTAAGTTTCCAAATCTGCGAATCGGTGTCTTGCATCAATTCTGGAAAATGTCTTTATATTTTCAAATACTTTATACTTCCAGTTCTCTCCTAAAATTTATTTGAGACATGCAAGACCACCTCAGTCTTCCACATCTTTTTTCTTTTTTTTTTTTTTTTTTTTTTTCGTTTTTTGTGTTTTTTTTTTTTTAATTAATTTTTTTTGCATACAAAAACAATAAACATTTTCTAAAAATACATACAAACAAAAAGATGTGTATCAAACATATTAGGAAGGTTGCACATGGGAAGTCGGGGAATAGAAATGGGGGTGGGAGTTAAAATAAATGAGAGAGGGACTTTATATGGATCAGTGATAATAACTCAATCCTCTATTTGACAAAGAAGAGGGAGAAGGAAGAGGAAGAAAAAGAAAGTGGGATAAAGGATCAGAAAGGGAGGAAAATAGAAAAAATTAGAGTATGACTCCAGGGTAGACCTGTTTTGTTGTCATTGAGTTGGTTGATTGGTTTGTCTGTTGTATTCTTCATGTTTCGCCAAGTTGGCCAGACTGGTCTCGAACTCCTAGCCCGAAGTGATCAACCCGCCTCGCCCCCCAGAGTGCCGGGACCACAGGCGTGAGCCACCACGTCCAGCCCCCACATTGCTTCTGGCCTCCGTGGTAGACCTCCCAGACGGAGCGGCCAGGCAGAGGAGCTCCTCACTTCTACCCAGACACGGGGCGGCCGGGCAGAGGGGCTCCTCACTTCCCAGATGGGGCGGCCAGGCAGAGACGCTCCTCACTTCTTCCCAGATGATAGGTGGCCGGGCAGAGGCGCTCCTCACTTCCCAGACGACGGGTGGTCGGGCAGAGGCGCTCCCCACTTCCCAGACGATGGGTGGCCGGGCAGAGGCGCTCCTCACTTCCTCCCGGACGGGGCGGCCGGGCAGAGGCGCTCCTCACTTCCCAGACGATGGGTGGCCGGGCAGAGGTGCTCCTCACTTCCCAGACAGGGTGGCCGGGCAGAGGCGCTCCTCACTTCCCAGACGATGGGTGGCCGGGCAGAGGCGCTCCTCACTTCCCAGACGGGGCGGCCGGGCAGAGGCGCTCCTCACTTCCCAGACGGTGGGTGGCCGGGCAGAGGTGCTCCTCACTTCCCAGATGGTGGGTGGCCGGGCAGAGGCGCTCCTCACTTCCCAGACGATGGGTGGCCGGGCAGAGGTGCTCCTCACTTCCCAGACAGGGTGGCCGGGCAGAGGCGCTCCTCACTTCCCAGACGATGGGTGGCCGGGCAGAGGCGCTCCTCACTTCCCAGATGGGGTGGCCGGGCAGAGGCGCTCCTCACTTCCCAGACGGTGGGTGGCCGGGCAGAGGCGCTCCTCACTTCCCAGACGGGGCGGCCGGGCAGAGGCGCTCCTCACTTCCCAGACGGTGGGTGGCCGGGCAGAGGTGCTCCTCACTTCCCAGATGGTGGGTGGCCGGGCAGAGGCGCTCCTCACTTCCCAGACGATGGGTGGCCGGGCAGAGGTGCTCCTCACTTCCCAGACAGGGTGGCCGGGCAGAGGCGCTCCTCACTTCCCAGACGATGGGTGGCCGGGCAGAGGCGCTCCTCACTTCCCAGATGGGGTGGCCGGGCAGAGGCGCTCCTCACTTCCCAGACGGTGGGTGGCCGGGCAGAGGCGCTCCTCACTTCCCAGACGGGGCGGCCGGGCAGAGGCGCTCCTCACTTCCCAGACGGTGGGTGGCCGGGCAGAGGTGCTCCTCACTTCCCAGATGGTGGGTGGCCGGGCAGAGGCGCTCCTCACTTCTTCCCGGACGGGGCGGCCGGGCAGAGGCGCTCCTCACTTCTTCCCGGACAGGGTGGCCGGGCAGAGGCGCTGCTCACTTCTCAGACGGGGCAGCCGGGCAGAGGCGCTCCTCACTTCCCAGACGGGGCGGCCGGGCAGAGGCGCTCCTCACTTCCCAGACGGTGGGTGGCCGGGCAGAGGCGCTCCTCACTTCCCAGACGATGGGTGGCCGGGCAGAGGTGCTCCTCACTTCCCAGATGGTGGGTGGCCGGGCAGAGGCGCTCCTCACTTCCCAGACGATGGGTGGCCGGGCAGAGGTGCTCCTCACTTCCCAGACAGGGTGGCCGGGCAGAGGCGCTCCTCACTTCCCAGACGATGGGTGGCCGGGCAGAGGCGCTCCTCACTTCCCAGATGGGGTGGCCGGGCAGAGGCGCTCCTCACTTCCCAGACGGTGGGTGGCCGGGCAGAGGCGCTCCTCACTTCCCAGACGGGGCGGCCGGGCAGAGGCGCTCCTCACTTCCCAGACGGTGGGTGGCCGGGCAGAGGTGCTCCTCACTTCCCAGATGGTGGGTGGCCGGGCAGAGGCGCTCCTCACTTCTTCCCGGACGGGGCGGCCGGGCAGAGGCGCTCCTCACTTCTTCCCGGACGGGGCGCCCGGGCAGAGGCGCTCCTCACTTCTTCCCGGACGGGGCGGCCGGGCAGAGGCGCTCCTCACTTCTTCCCGGACGGGGTGGCCGGGCAGAGGCGCTGCTCACTTCCCAGACGGGGCAGCCGGGCAGAGGCGCTCCTCACTTCCCAGACGGGGCGGCCGGGCAGAGGCGCTCCTCACTTCCCAGACGGTGGGTGGCCGGGCAGAGGCGCTCCTCACTTCCCAGACGGTGGGTGGCCGGGCAGAGGCGCTCCTCACTTCCCAGACGATGGGTGGCCGGGCAGAGGTGCTCCTCACTTCCCAGACAGGGTGGCCGGGCAGAGGCGCTCCTCACTTCCCAGACGATGGGTGGCCGGGCAGAGGCGCTCCTCACTTCCCAGATGGGGTGGCCGGGCAGAGGCGCTCCTCACTTCCCAGACAGTGGGTGGCCGGGCAGAGGCGCTCCTCACTTCCCAGACGGGGCGGCCGGGCAGAGGCGCTCCTCACTTCCCAGACGGTGGGTGGCCGGGCAGAGGTGCTCCTCACTTCCCAGATGGTGGGTGGCCGGGCAGAGGCGCTCCTCACTTCTTCCCGGACGGGGCGGCCGGGCAGAGGCGCTCCTCACTTCTTCCCGGACGGGGCGCCCGGGCAGAGGCGCTCCTCACTTCTTCCCGGACGGGGCGGCCGGGCAGAGGCGCTCCTCACTTCTTCCCGGACGGGGTGGCCGGGCAGAGGCGCTGCTCACTTCCCAGACGGGGCAGCCGGGCAGAGGCGCTCCTCACTTCCCAGACGGGGCGGCCGGGCAGAGGCGCTCCTCACTTCCCAGACGGTGGGTGGCCGGGCAGAGGCGCTCCTCACTTCCCAGACGGTGGGTGGCCGGGCAGAGGCGCTCCTCACTTCTTCCCGGATGGGGCGCCCGGGCAGAGGCGCTCCTCATTTCTTCCCAGACGGGGCGGCCGGGCAGAGGTGCTCCTCACTTCCCAGACGGGGCGGCCGGGCAGAGGCGCTCCTCATTTCTTCCCGGACGGGGGCAGCCAGGCAGAGGCGCTCCTCACTTCTTCCCGGATGGGGGCGGCCGGGCAGAGGCGCTCCTCACTTCTTCCCGGACGGGGCGGCCGGGCAGAGGCGCTCCTCACTTCTTCCCGGACGGGGCGGCCGGGTAGAGGCGCTCCTCACCTCCCAGACGATGGGAGGCCGGGCAGAGGCGCTCCTCACTTCCCAGACGATGCGTGGCCGGGCAGAGGCGCTCCTCACTTCCCAGACGGGGCGGCCGGGCAGAGGCGCTCCTCACTTCCCAGACAGGGTGGCCGGGCAGAGGCGCTCCTCACTTCCCAGACGGTGGGTGGCCGGGCAGAGGCGCTCCTCACTTCCCAGACGGTGGGTGGCCGGGCAGAGGCGCTCCTCACTTCCCAGACGGTGGGTGGCCGGGCAGAGGCGCTCCTCACTTCCCAGACGGTGGGTGGCCGGGCAGAGGCGCTCCTCACTTCCCAGACGGTGGGTGGCCGGGCAGAGGCGCTCCTCACTTCCCAGACGGTGGGTGGCCGGGCAGAGGCGCTCCTCACTTCCCAGACGGTGGGTGGCCGGGCAGAGGCGCTCCTCACTTCCCAGACGGTGGGTGGCCGGGCAGAGGCGCTCCTCACTTCCCAGACGGGGCGGCCGGGCAGAGGCGCTCCTCACTTCCCAGACGGTGGGTGGCCGGGCAGAGGCGCTCCTCACTTCCCAGACGGTGGGTGGCCGGGCAGAGGCGCTCCTCACTTCCCAGACGGTGGGTGGCCGGGCAGAGGCGCTCCTCACTTCCCAGACGGTGGGTGGCCGGGCAGAGGCGCTCCTCACTTCCCAGACGGTGGGTGGCCGGGCAGAGGCGCTCCTCACTTCCCAGACGGGGCGGCCGGGCAGAGGCGCTCCTCACTTCCCAGACGGGGCGGCCGGGCAGAGGTGCTCCTCACCTCCCAGACGGGGCGGCCGGGCAGAGGCGCTCCCCACCTTCCAGATGGGGCGGCGGCCAGGCAGGGGCTGCAATCCCAGCACCCTGGCAGGCCAAGGCAGGCGGCTGGCGGGTAGAGGCTGCCGCGAGGCCAGACCACGCCACCGCACTCCAGCCCGGGCAACACCGATCACTGGGTGAGCGAGACTCCGTCTGTAGTCCCAGTACCTCGGGAGGCTGAGGCGGGCAGAGCACTCGGCGTCAGGAGCTGGCGACCAGCGTGGCCAAGATGGCGAACGCGTGCCTGCATCCAAAGGAGAAAAGGCAGGCAGCGGTGGTGCATGCCGGCAGTCCCAGGCAGTCCGCGGCGCGGGCAGCAGCAAGCCGAGTAGATTGTAGCCTGGGCCAGAGAGGGAAAGAAAGAAAGAAAGGAAGAAAGAAAGAAAGAAAGGAAGGAAGGAAGGAAGGAAGGAAGGTAGGAAGGAAGGAAGGAAGGAAGGAAGGAAGGAAGGAAGGAACCCACATCTTTTTTCTTAAGCAAATTAACACAAGACTACATTTTTTATTTTTAAGATGGAATCTCGTTCTGTGCCCAGGCTGGAGTGCAGTGGCACGATTATCTCAGCTCACTGCAACCTCCGCCTTCCAGGTTCAAGTGATTCTCCCACCTCAGCCTCCAGAGTAGCTGAGACTACAGGTGTGCACCACCACACCTGGCTAATTTTTGTATTTTTAGTAGAGACGGGCTTTCACCATGTTGGCCAGGCTGGTCTCGAACTCCTACCTCAAGTGATCTGCCTGCCTCAGCCTCTCAAAGTGCTGGGATTACAGGCATGAGCCACCACACCCAGCCAGGATCACGATTTTAAATGTAACATTTAAAATTTGTCCCACCCGTTTGTCCCTGTGCTTTGGGGGAATTGGCTCTGCTTTCTAGTTCATTAATTCGCTGTTCTGTTAGTTATTTTTTTAAGGAATTCATTTTTATATAAGGTAGTCTGTTTTTTTTACACTTTTATATAACATAAAAAACTTTTTTAAATATGTTTTTACACTTTTATATAACATATAAAAAACATTCATCGTATATTTTATGCCTGAAAATTCCACTCTCCTGTCTTTGCAGGTCTGGCTGTGCTGTCTGTTTTCTGCTGGCTTTCATTCAGGATGCCTTATCTGTGGCATCCTGTGATTTTGTGGGTTTGTGATATTTTTACTAGAAGCTCATGTTCCTTGGAGCTTCTAGGAGAGAGTTTGAGGCTAAACCAAAGGTGTGCTCTAGCATAGATACGCAGTTGCTTTGGCCGTGAGCTCAGAGGTACTACCAGCTTAGGGCATCTTTTTTTTTTTTTTTTTTTTGAGACGGAGTCTCGGCTCACTGCAAGCTCCGCCTCACAGGTTCACGCCATTCTCTTGCCTCAGCCTCCGGAGCAGCTGGGACCACAGGCGCCCGCCACCATGCCCGGCTGATTTTTGTATTTTTAGTAGAGACAGGGTTTCACCATGTTAGCCAGGATGGTCTCCATCTCCTGACCTTGTGATCCGCCCGCCTTGGCCTCCCAAAGTGCTGGGATTACAGGTGTGAGCCACTGCGCCCGGACTTTTTTTGGGGGCGCGGGGGTGGGGGGTGGGGGACAGAGTTTTGCTCTTGTTGCCCAAGCTGGAGTACAATGGCGCGATCTCAGCTCACTGCAACCTCTGCCTCCCGGGTTCAAGCGATTCTCCTGCCTCAGCCTCCCAAGGAGCTGGGATTACAGGCGCCCGCCACCATGCCCAGCTAATTTTTTGTATTTTTTAGTAGCGACGGGGTTTCACCGTGTTAGCCAGGATGGTCTTGATCTCCTGACCTCGTGATCCGTCCGCCTCGGCCTCCCAAAGTGCTGGGATTACAGGCGTGAGCCACCACGCCCGGCTGGGGCTTTATCTGTGGAGAGCGTTTGAGGTTAAATCAAAGGTGTGCTCTAGCATAGATATGCAGTTGCTTTGGCCGTGAACTCAGAGGTACTACCAGCTTAGGGTGTCTCTCTCTTTCTTTCTTTCTTTCTTTCTTTCTTTCTTTCTTTCTTTCTTTCTTTCTTTCTTTCTTTCTTTCTCTTTCTTTCTTTCTTTCTTTCTTTCTTTCTTTCTTTCTTTCTTTCTTTCTTTCTCTTTCTTCTTTCTCCTTCCTTCCTTCCTTCCTTCCTTTTTCTTTTTTCTTTCTTTCGAGACAGACTTTCGCTCTTGTTGCCCGGGCTGGACTGCAACCTCTGCCTCCCAGGTTCCAGTGATTCTCCTGCTTCACCCTCCCAAGTAGCTGGGACTACAGGTGCCCACCACCACACCCAGCTAATTTTATATTTTTACTAGAGACAGGGTTTCACCATGTTGGCCAGGCTGGTCTGGAATCCTGACCTCAGATGATCCACCCTCCTTGGCCTCCCAAAGTGCTAGGATTACAGGCATGAACCACCGCGCCCAGCCTAGGGCCTCTTTGAGAACCTGGTTTGAGAGGATTTTAGACCTGATGTAGCACGAGAATTAGAACTACAAACCTGCATGAAGGAAGGCTTGTAGTTGGCATCTCAGAGACAACTATGTTCTCTCCCAACTAGTGCCAGTTTCCCCTAACACCGAATGCAATCTTTTGGGATTCCAGCTGTTTGCAGGGAGACTTCCTAATCAGACCCCCAACTTAGGCACTCCTCAGGCTAATCCCCTGTCACCTGGGCCCCACAAGTCCATCCTAATAGAAGTACAGCATCACTAAGATTTGGTTTGTGTCCCTAGGGAGAGAAGTTGAATGCCCCCTTACCTTCCTGGAGTTCTGCTTTCACTTCGTTTTTGGCCTCTCAGAATGTTTTCCTTTCTTACCAACTCAGTGAAACAGTTAAGAACATAAAATTTAAAAATAAGTTTTATCCAACAGCTTGAGTCGTCATCAGGTGGGTTGTTCAGTGTTCTTCAAGTACTGGAAATGGAAGTCCAAAAGCCGGGCCCATGAAGTTACTGAAAGGCAATGATGACAGCTAGTGGCAGGGAATACAGACTACCCTTCTGTTATGTCAAGTAATTCAGCATCGGGCAGTAGAAAGCTAGAATGAATGTTTTGTTTGAGGTTTTCTTTGACAGGTGGTTTTATCAGGAAATGCATCAGCTGCTGCTAACAGAGACCAAGACGGAAGTTATGTCTTTCCTAATGACAGAAGTCCAGAGAGGACAGTCAAGGGCTGGGATATAGTGGCTCCACAGCATCTTCGGGAGTATTGTCCTTACTGCTTTGCCTCTATATATAAATACCTCATGGCCCACGTAGGCTGCAGTCGCATCCACACTTCCGTCAGAAAGTAGAAGGGGGTTAAGTCCACAAAGGGCACATGGCAGTTGTCTCTCCCTTGTAGCAGCTTGCCCAGAACTGAACTCCCAGCCAACCACCCACAGCTCAAAAGAGGCCAGGGTTTACTCTTTCAGCTGGTCCCATTGCCACTGGAGTAGGGGGGGAGAATCCTGGATACTGGTGGGCAACCAGCAGTCTCTGCCACAGGACCCTAACACTGTTACTACCTGAAGGCCCCGTGTCCAGGGAGAAGCAGAAATCAAGACGGATGATTACTGGAGCAAAGAATGGGGTAGAGAATGTGGTCAAAAGCAGAGAGGGAGGGAGGGGACTTGGAGATAGGCACGTCTTCACTTGACACTGAGAGCCACCTGTCTCCAAGGTTATATCTGTAATAGCTGGTTTCTGTAAGCAGGACAAAAGCACTTTCTTTCTTTCTTTTTTTTTTTTTTTTTGGAGACAAAGTTTCACTCTTGTTGCCCAGGCTGGAGTGCAATGGCGCTATCTTGGCTCACTGCAATCTCCGCCTCCCAGGTTCAAGCAATTCTCCTGCCTCAGCCTCCCAAGTAGCTAGGATTACAGGGCGCCATGATGCCCGGCTAATTTTTGTATTTAGTAGAGATGGGGTTTCACCATGTTGGTCAGGCTGGCCTGGAACTCCTGACCTCAGGTGATCCACCCGCCTCGGCCTCCCAAAGTGCCGGGATTACAGGCGTGAGCCACTGTACCCAGCCCCTTTCATGGGAGCATGTTTCTCACGCAGGCGCTGCAGTCACAACACTTGTTGCCTGCCATACCTGAAAAGTAGTTGGTCAAGATTTGGGATTATAGGCTGGGCGTGGTGGCTCACACCTGTAGTCCCAGCACTTTGGGAGGCCGAGACTGGCAGATCACAAGGTCAGGAGATCAAGATCATCCTGGCTAACATGGTGAAACCCCGTCTCTACTAAAAATACAAAAAAAAAAAAAAAAAAAATTAGTGGGGCGTGGTAGCAGGCACCTGTAGTCCCAGCTACTCGGGAGGCTGAGGCAGGAGAATGGTGTGAACCCAGGAGGCGGAGCTTGCAGTGAGCCGAGATCGCGCCACTGCACTCCAGCCTGGGTGACAGAGCGAGACTCCGTCTCAAAAAAAAAAAAAAAATATATATATATATATATTTGGGATTATATAAGAAGGTTGAGTTTAAAGCTGGAGGTAATAAATGCCAAAAAAAAAAAACACAACTTTTGGCCCTCCCTGATGTGGGACACCCTTCTAAATTGCCCTTCCAAATTGCCCTTCCATCTCTCTCATAGATGCCTTTCATAGCCAGTACAACTTTTTTTTTTTTTTTGAGACAGAGTCTCACTCTGTCACCTAGGCTGGAGTGCAGTGGTGTGCTTGGCTCACTGCAACCTCCACTGCAACTTAAAAAAAATAAGTTTTATCCAACAGCTTGAGTCGTCATCAGGTGGGTTGTTCAGTGTTCTTCAAGTACTGGAAACGGAAGTCCAAAAGCTAGGCCCATGAGGTTACTGAACCTCACGGGTTCAAGTGATTCTCCTGCCTCAGCCTCCCAAGTAGCTGGGATTACAGGCGTTGTGCCACCATGCCCTGCTAATTTTTTGTATTTTTAGTAGAGATGGGGTTTCACCATGTTGGCCAGGCTGGTCTCAAACTCCTATCCTCAGGTGATCTGCCCATCTTGGCCCCCCAAAGTGCTGGGATTACAGGCATGAGCCACCTCGCCCAGCCCAGCACAACTTTCTGAAGTCCTTCTGAACCACCAGGAAGCGGCTCCGCTGTAGGTCTCTGCAGAAGCAATGACTCAGGGTGTGAGAAGGTGAAGTTAGGTGTGCAATGAAGGAGGTGTATGTCATCTATCCACATCCTTTCTCTCCTCCACAAAAGAAGGAAGTATTTGATTATACAATCCTATCAATTTCACTATTCCCAATCATTTATTATCCCAATTTTCTGGAACCATTTCCCACCAATCACTTAAGAAAGGGCTACCCAGGCCGAGCACAGTGGCTCACAACTATAATCCCAGCACTTTGGAAGGCTGAGGCAGGTGGATCGCTTGAGCCCAGGAGTTTGAGACCAGGCAGGGAACATGGTGAAACTCCGTCTCAACATAAAATACAAAAAAAAAAAAATTAGCCTGGTATGGCAGTGCTCACCTGTAGTCCCAGCTACTCAGGAAGATGAGGTGGGAGAATCGCTTGAGCCTGGGAAGTTGAGGCTGCAGTGAGATGAGATCATGCCACTGCATTCCAGCCTGGGCAACTGGAGACCCTGTCTCAAAAAAAAAAAAAAAAAAAAGTGGGGGTAGGGGTGGCTACCTAGTACCTGCTTAACCTTTCCCCACAACCCTTTCCTCCAAGCACAGAAGACAGCTTCCAGGTGTCCTTGTGTCCGCCACTGGTCACTGCTGTGGAACTGGGGGGACTCAGTGCTTAAGCACCAAGTCTTATCACCTCTGTCAAAGGAATTAGAAAGATAATAGTATTACAGGGAAGTCTCCGAGAATTAATCAGGGCTCATTTGCCAATGCCACAGGCACCTGAGCTTTTGCTGTGCTCAAACTAAATGCCTTCATCTGGTGTGCAGGCAAAATTATGGGGTGCAGTTTTCACACTTTGAAGTGGCACAACTAATAATTTAGAATTAGATCCTGTGTGGGCTTCATAGTGGACTCAAGCTCTTATCTGTCACTGTGGACGCTGCCCCGTTCATGCACCACCTTTTTTTCTTCGTAAATGTGCACATTAAGGCTCTCAGGCACATATAGCATTGAACTTTCCTCCTTTGTTCTTCCCTCAAGATCTCATAATAATGTCAGCTACCAAGACCAAAATCTAAGAAGGTAGCTCTCCTACAAACCCCACGGAACCAGCATCCAAGTAAGAGGACTGACCAAATTTGTTCCAACCCTGCAATTAAAATTCCATGAAACACTTTCAAAGTACACCACCAGGGAATATGTTATTGGCAGTGCTGGCTCTTGTGTATGTGGGCGGGATGCAGTGACTCACACCTGTAATCCCAACATTTTGGGAGGCGGAGATGGCAGGATTGCTTGAGCCCAGGAGCTCAAGACCAGCCTGGGCAACACAGGGAGATTCCGTCTCTATTTAAAAAAAAAAAAAAAGAGGAGGTGGAATCCAAATCTCAGACACCTCTGATAAAATGGGTCCAAGTTGCTTGTCATTCTTTGAATTAGAGCAAAAATAAATTTTACAACATAATCTAAAAGAACTCCATGCTGATTCTTAAGATTCTAACCAGCACTAAGTACATCATTCAACACAAATATCAGAAAATAATATTTCCTCTAATTGTTCAGTATCAATGTTCGTTTGTTAAGTGAGAAATACTAACAGGATCTGGTTGACAAAACATCTTGATATGTTGTTTTTTTCATGTCATATGGGTAATGTGCCAACAGCCTAACAATATTTGAGGGGGGCACATCTCACACACGTGATACCTATGAACCACAAAATGAGTTGATTTAGTTTATTTATGTGTATGCTTATGTATTTCCATAAATTTAATGTCCTCTTATAGTAATCAAAATTAGTTAACAGGCCAGGCACGGTAGCTCACACCTGTAATCCCAAAACTGTGTGAAGCTGAGGCGGGTGGATCAGGAGTTTGAGGTTGGGAGTTTGAGACCAGCCCGGCCAACATGATAAAACTATCTCTGCTCAAAGTACAAAAATTAGCTGGGCGTGGTGGTACAGGTCTGTAATCCCAGCTCCTCAGGAGGCTGAGGCAGGAGAATTGCTTGAACCCAGGAGGCGGAGGTTGCAGTGAGCTGAGATTGTGCCATTGCACTCCAGCCTCAGCAACACAGCAAAGCTCCATCTCAAAAAAAAAAATTAGTTAACAGTCTAAGATAAACTATTTTAACAAGAAAACACATTTAACCAAATATGGCAGTAAACTGGAACCTTTCAGTTATTGCTTCGATAAGGGAATGTTTCACAAAAATTGTCTGTTTCTTCAATACTAAGATTCTTTTGCCCTGGAGACCATTCCTGTAGTTTGAGTTAATAATCTCATTGCTCTCTTTATAAAATAAAAATAAACAATGTATCCAAAGGCTTAGTTTGCAATTTTCCACTGTATAATTTATTCACATTTAAAACTATTTCTTTTTATAGTTATATGTCAAAAAATAGTGACTAGGTTTTATGGCTTAAAATATAAATGAGGAAAACAGACATTTGCCATACAAATGGCTGGTTTTAATTTTTTTAAAGGAAATACTATAATTTAAAAAAAAGAGTTCCAAAATATTTAACAGAATCTCCAGCAATGATTATTTGCAAAATGTAAAGATTTGAAACATAATTTATACAAAACTAAAAACCACAAGGATTCGTTCTTGCTTTTTCCTTTTTTAAAAAATCCAGCCAATTTGTCACAAGGAAGTTCGGCATGTGACAGCAGCTGTAGCCTCAGTCACCCTCGGAATCGCTGTGCCTCCTCATGAGGACAGAGCGCCGCACTGACGACAGCAACACGTCTTCAATCGGCTTCTTAGGGTTTTCCTCCAGGTCCGTCATAATTGCTCCAGATTCAGACAGTTTCCATTCCAACTCTACATGGTAAAGGAAAAGCAAATCACCTAAGGAACTGTGCTGCAAAGGTCCCCTCACCCTAAGTCCATCAAACTAGTTTTTTCTAAGTAGAAAATACAATTATTGAAATTTGGCCCAGCACAATGCCTCACGCCTGTAATGCCAACACTTTGGGAGGCTGAGGCAGGAGGATCACCTGAGGCTAGGAGCTGAAGACCACCCTGGGCAATATAGTGAGACCCTCGTCTCAAAAAAATTTTAAATTACCTGGGTACGCCAAGTGCTGTGGCTCACGCTTGTAATCCCAGCACTTTGGGAAACCAAAGCGGGTAGATTGCTTAAGCCCAGGAGTTCCAGACCAGCCTGGGCAACATGATGAAAAATTAGCCAGGCATGGTGGCATGTGCCTGTGGTCCCAGCTACTTAGGAGGCTGAGGTGGGAGGATCACCTGAACCTGGGAGGCAGATGTTGCAGACATTTAAGATCACACCACTGCACTCCAGCCGGGGCAGCAGTGAGACTGTCTCAACAATAAAAATAAAACTAAATAAAAAATAAAAATTCGCTGGATACAGTGGTGGTGTGTTATAATCCCAGCTATTTGGGAGGCTGAAGTGGCAGGATCGCTTGAGCCCAAGAGTTCAAGGCTGCAGTGAACCATGATCATGTCACTGCACTCCAGTCTACACAATAGAGCAAGACCCTGTCTCAAAAATACAAAGAATAAACCTATCCTCTGATGACTACAATTTCCCAGTTTGGACAATTTCCCAGGAAGGAAATCAGCATGAAAAATTTGAAGGAAATAATTTTCACAGACCTGCTGGCAATCTAATCATTAAATCCAATTTTAATAAACTCTTCAGCCTCATGTCCAGTATCTCAATCTATTGGGGTCAAAGAATGTGGTGATACCCTAGAACTTACACATTTGTTCCAACTAATAAAAAAAAGTAAAGCACCAGATAAAGAATCAGTAACTGAAGACTCAGCTCCAATACTTCACTCTTAAAATCAGCAAAATTCCTGCGGTCTGAGACCAAGTGAAGCAAAATCAAGTGATGTATTTGCCTACTTCAGAGAAGAGCCCCGGCAGAACCAAAGGACTACCTAAGAGATTCTACAACAAATGGCTTCGCTTAAAGGAACATCAAGGCAGAGCGTTCTGCTAATTGGACACATCGATTAAAACCTGAAAACCAGGCTGGGCGTGGTGGCTCACGCCTATAATCCCAGCACTTTGGGAGGCCGAGGCGGGCGGATCATGAAGTCAGGAGATCGAGACCACCCTGGCTAACATGGTGAAACCTCATCTCTACTAAAAATACAAAAAATTAGCCAGGCATGGTGGCAGATGCCTGTAGTCCCAGCTACTTGGGAGGCTGAGGCTGGAGAACGGTGTGAACCTGGGAGGCGGAGCTTGCAGTGAGCCGAGATCACGCCACTGCACTCCAGCCTGGGCAACAGAGTGAGACTCTGTCTCAAAATAAAAAAAATCTGAAAACCAATTTTACTGAAGTCTTATCTTACTCTACTTTTTTGGAGACAGGCTCTCACTCCATCACCCAGGCTAGAGTGCTGTGGTGCAATCATAGCTCACTGTAACCTTGAACTCCTGGGTTCAAATGATCCTCCCGCCCATCTCCCTAGTAGCTGAGACTACAAGTGTGCACCACCACACCTGGCTAATTTCTTTTTTGTAGAGATGGGATCTCGCTATGTTGCCCAGGCTGGTCTCAAACTCCTGGCCTCATGAGATCCTCCAGCCTTAGCCTCACAACATGCTAGGATTACAGGCGTCAGCCAATGTGCTCAGTCGAATTTTACTTGTCTTATTAACTTAAAGTGTTCCATGAAACAGAATAGAATGGTGGTTATTGGGGGCAGGAGTGGAAATGGGAGATGTTGGCCAAGGATACAAACTTTCAGTTATAAGATGGGTAAGTTCTGAAGACCTAATGTAGAACATGGTAACTACAGTGAATAATAATATATTGTATACCTGAAATTTGCTAGGAAAGTAGATCTTAAGGATTCTCATCACAGTCACAGCAGCTATGTGAAATGATGGATGGTTAATTAGTTGGATGTGGTAATCACTTCACATTGTACCGCTATTAAATCTCCATGTCGTGTATCTTAAATATATTCAATTGTTTTGGTCAATCATACCTCAGTCATGCTGGGTAAAAAAAAAAAAAAAAGTGCACCACGAAGATGAGTAACACCAGTATTTTTAGCTCTAGGTACTTTGGTTGAATGTTACGCAAATTCAACCTGTTTCTTTAAAAAAAAAAAAAAAAGATTTCAAATTCCTTACTCAAGAATTTATATCCAGATGGATGTGGTGGCTCACGCCTGTAATCCCAGAACTTTGGGAGGCTGAGGCGGGTAGATCGCTTATCACTTGAGGTCAGGAGTTCACAACCAGCCTGGGCAACATGGTGAAACCCCATCTCTACTAAAAATACGAAACTTAGCCGGGCATGGTGGCGCATGCCTGTAGTCCCAGCTACTCAGGAGGCTGAGGCACAAGAATCACTTGAACCCAAGAAGCTGAGGCACGAGAATCGCTTGAACCCGGGAGGCAGAGGCTGGAGTGAGCCAAGATTGCGCCACTGCACTCCAGTCCGGGTGACAGAGCAAGACCTTGTCTCAAAAATTATTTAAAAAAAAAAATATATATATATATAAATCTTTATATATCCACACATACGTACATAAATGTATTTAATGTTACTGTTCACTTACACAAAGCAATCGTTATATGTAAGTTCACTAGACCTCAAGACTTTTTTTTAGAAATAAAGACAATTGCACACTTCTCTCTCCCCTCATGGTACATTCAAAAAAGGTCAAGATAAGATGCAAACATGTATTTAGTTTGAAATGCTGTACGCCTTTGAACACTGGAATATGTAACTGATGTATCTCCTATACATGTGTGTTTGTATATTTATACTTCCCCCAGCTGAATATCTTTTTTTTTTTTTTTTTTTGAGACAGTTTCACTCTTGTTTCCCAGGCTGGAGTGCAATGGTACGTTCTCAGCTCACTGCAACCTCCGCCTCCTGGGTTCGAGTGATTCTCTTGCCTCAGCCCCCGAGTAGCTGGGATTATAGGTGCCTGCCACCATGTCCAACTAATTTTTTTTATTTTCAGTAGAGACGGGGTTTCACTATGTTGGCCAGGCTAACTTCGAACTCCTGACTTCAGGCAATCCGCCCGCCTCAGCCTCCCAAAGTGCTGGGATTACAGGCATGAGCCACTGCACCTGGCCGCCAGATGAGTATCTTAGTGGTCTAGTATATAAAGTCATGTTTAAAAATGTTTTTCTAGTAAAGCATAGTTGGAAATATTATTTCTTTTTTTTTTTTTTTTTTTTTTTTTTTTTTTGAGACGGAGTCTTGCTCTGTCACCCAGGCTGGAGTGCAGTGGCGCAATCTCGGCTCACTGCAAGCTCCGCCTCCCGGGTTCACGCCATTCTCCTGCCTCAGCCTCTCCGAGTAGCTGGGACTACAGGCGCCCGCCACCACGCCCGGCTAATTTTTTTGTATTTTTAGTAGAGACGGGGTTTCACCATGGTCTCGATCTCCTGACCTCGTGATCCACCCGCCTCAGCCTCCCAAAGTGCTGGGATTACAGGCGTGAGCCACCGCGCCCGGCGGAAATATTATTTCAATAAAGAGATCAAGAGTTTCACCTAGCAAGAATGCCGCTGGGCTGAGGTTCTCTTTCACATTCTGTGTGGATACGTATTTTGATATCTCCATGTTTAACAGGTAGAAAGGAATTAAAAAAACACAGCTGGGCATGGGGGCTCACGCCTCTTATCTCAGCACTTTGGGAGGCTGTGGTGGGCAGATCATGAGGTCAAGAGTTCAAGACCAGCCTGGCCAACATGGTGAAAACCTGTCTCTACTAAAAATACAAAAATTAGCCAAGAGTGGTGGTGGACCCCTGTAACCCCAGCTACTTGGGAGGCTGAGGCAGAATTGCTTGAAACCAGAAGGCTGAGGTTCCAATGAACCAAGATCGCGCCACTGCACTCCAGCCTGAGCGAAAGAGCAAAACTCCATCTCAAAAAAACAAACAAACAAACAAACACCACCTCCTTGCAAGCTAACAGGCAGAATTAAATAAAATTTTAATTTAATTTAAAAGCTGGCCAGGCGCAGTGGCTCACACCTGTAATCCCAGCACTTTGGGAGGCCGAGGCGGGCGGATCACCTGAGGTCAGGAGTTCGAGACCAGCCTGACCAAATGGAGAAACCCCGTTTCTACTAAAAATACAAAAAAATGAGCCGGGCATATTGGCATATGCCTGTAATCCCAGCTACCAGGGAGGCTGAGGCAGGAGAATCGCTTGAACCTGGGGGGCAGAGGTTACAGTGAGCCGAGATCACGCAATCGCACTCTAGCCTGGATGACAAGAGTGAAATTCCGTCTCAAAAAAAAATAAATAAAAGCTACTACCCGGGCGCAGTGGGTCACATCTGTAATCCCAGCACTTTGGGAGGCTGAAGTGGGTAGATCACTTGAGGCCAGGAGTTCGAGACCAGCCTGGCCAACATGGTGAAACCCCGACTCCACTAAAAATACAAAAATTAGCTGGGCGTGGTGGTAGGTGCCAGTAATCCCAGCTACTTGGGAGGCAGAGGCAGGAGAATCACTTGAACCCGGAAGGCAAAAGTGAGACGAGATTGTACCATTGCACTCCAGCCTGGGTGACAGAGCAAGACTCTGTCTCAAAAATAAATAAATAAATAAATAAATATGTAAATAAATGTAAACGCTACTAAGATACTCAACTGAGAATATTTGTATAGAAAAATACAAATGTATACATTAACATCTCCCTGTGTTCATGTAAATTAAAGCAAAACTGAATGTTGTGATCTCAAGCTACAAAAACATCCAACTGTAGAGACAAAATATATTCCACACCAATACAAAAAATGCTTATATTTAAGTCTATCAATGCCTTCCTTGAACTAAGAATCCGTAGAGCCCAGTTGTAACTGCTCCTGATAATGCAACTAAGATGAGAGATTAAATGTGCCTCTGTCCTCTTAACAGTCACTCATACACAGGCAGGTGAACTTGACCCACCATCATAACAGGAGTCCACGAAACAGACACTCTCTCCAACAGAAATGCACCTCCCATCTCTCACGGCCCCGCCTGTCTCCCAGAGCCCTTACCATCTCTTGTCAGGTTCATGCCGCCAAACACCAGAGGACCAATAAACTGAGCCTTGATATCTCCTTCCAGGTAAACAAATATCGTGGGCAGATTCCTATCAGGATAATTGGGTATGCAGGTTGTTGAAATGGCTTTGATAAATTTGACATCAGGAAACTTCCTGGCAAGTCCACTGAGGTGCTGATTTATCAGGGCACAGAGGGGAATTCTATAAAACACATACAGAAAACAGAAGCAATTATGATCCTACATTTATACACAACAAAGTTCAATGACCCTTCTACCCTACGTAAAACCTTGTAACAGTTTCACAAGTAATTCTGCTGCTAGCTAAGATGAATTAACGTTGTTGTTTTTGACATAGGGTCTTGTTTGTCACCCAGGCTAAATGGAGTGAAGTGGTGTGATCTCGGCTCACAAGCAATCCTCCCACCTCAGCCCCCCCAAGTAGCTGGGGTTATAGGCACACACCACCATGCCCAGCTAATTTTTTGTTTTTTGCTTTTTTTTTTGTAAAGATAGGGTTTCACCACATTGTCCAGGCTGCTCTTGAACTCTTGAGCTCAAGATCCGGCCGCAATGGCCTCCCAAAGTGCTGGGTTTACAGGTGTAAGCCACCATGCCCAGCTGAATTAACATTTCTTAAAAATTTCCTAATATGCTGAGGGAAAGTGAAGAACACAAATCCAAAGTCCAATTTATTTGACAAAACAAGTCAGAAAAACAGCTTCAATGTAAAAGATAATGGCTATACGTTTCTTATAAAGTTGAATGAGAAAACGCTGAAGGTTTAGAAAGTGTGAAATGTCAGAAAATGTTTTCTGCTTTAAAGAAATTCCTGGCTGGGCGCGGTGACTCAAGCCTGTAATCCCAGCACTTTGGGAGGCCAAGATGAGTGTATCACGAAGTCAGGAGTTCAAGACCAGCCTGGCCAAGATGGTGAAACCCCGTTTCTACTAAAAATACAAAAATTAGCTGGGTGCGGTGGCAGGCGCCTGTAATACCAGCTACTCGGGAGGCAGAGGCAGGAGAATCGCTTGAACCCGGGAGACAGAGGTTGCAGTGAGCCGAGATCACGCCACTGCACTCCAGCCTGGTCAACAGAGTGAGACTCCATCTCAAAAAGAAAAGAAATTCCTAAATAAGCACTGGACTCTATAGTTTAAGACAAGACTGGAGAGCTGAGAAACATCAGAGGCCCTCAGTATCACACAGTTCAGGCAATTACTACTGTAAAGGCCAACCTTGCCATCTATGAGGATAAATTCATTACATAGAATGTTGAAATGTCAGAGTTCCTGTAAAGGAATAAATAACTTAGGAATTCCTTTTCAAAAACAGAAAAGCATAGTCTTCATTGCTATACTTTAACAAAGGCATTCGTATTAGTCACAGATATTAATTTGAAAGTCTTAAGATAAAAAATTAAGTAATAACGTTTGGGCAAACCGGCAAAAAAACACAAAAAACTCAGTACTAGAAATTTTTTTTTTTTTTTTTTGAGACAGAGTCTCACTCTGTCACCCAGGCTGTAGTGCAGTGGTGCAATCTCGGCTCACTGCAAGCTCCGCCTCCCGGGTTCATGCCACTCTCCCACCTCAGCTTCCCAAGTAGCTGGGACTACAGGCGCCTGCTACCACGCCCGGCTAATTTTGTTTTTGTATTTTTAGTAGAGACGGGGTTTCATCATGTTAGCCAGGATGGTCTCGATCTCCTGACCTCATGATCCACCTGCCTCAGCCTCCCAAAGTGCTGGGATTACAGGTGTGAGCCACCGCACCTGGCCCAGAAAAAAAATTTTTAAACCCTCTGATATAGGTAAGGCCTGAGATCCTGAAGACATAAATTCAAATTAACATTTGATAGATGGAGTGGAAAATCAGCTCACCCTTGTTTGTAAAGGTGCAAGATGACCCACAAGCCCTCGCCAGCTTTGGTAACTTCTTGAACATAATCCTTCCCTGAGATCTCCAAAACTTCTCCAAATTTATCCTTCAGTTTAGTTGCTTTCCACTCAGCCAGTCTCTGCCGTCTGCACAAAACACGGAGAGAAACATCTTACATCACACACACAAACACGTGTACACACACATCTTCTAGAAGGCAATCCTTGTAAAAGCCCAGGTTTATTTATTGGTCTCATGGCAAAAATCTAAGATCAGTTTGCTAAAATTCACAGTATTATTATTTAACTATAGTCGCTCAGATGAAAATTAATTTTTTGAAGGTCACACATTTCATTTTATTTTTTGAGACAGAGTTTGGTTCTGTCGCCCGGCCTGGAGTGCAGTGGCATAGTCTCAGCTCACTGCAACCTCCATTTCCCGGGCTCCTGAACAGCTGGAACTATAGGCGTTCGCCACCGCACCCAGCTAGTTTTTGTATATTTATAGAGACGGGGTTTCACAGGTTGGTCTCAAACTTCTGAGCTCAAGAGATCCGCCTGCCTCAGCCTCCCAAAGTGTTGGGACTACAGGTATGAGTCACCATGCTCAGCCCACACATTTTATTGCCACAACAAAACAAACAACAACAAAAAAACAAACAGCCCCTCTGGGTGGCACTTACCTGTACATTTCAATAGCACGTTCATCCTCCTCATTAAACTCGTCTTCATGATCCTCCAGCTCTTCCAAAGTCATATCTTCATATGTTTTCACTGAATTTAGTTACATTGGCAAAAAGCAAAAATTTAAAAAGATGAACAAACATGCATTTTTCTTTTTTCCCCTCTCTTTTCTCCTAAAGATATGCACACAACACCAGATCCTTAGCCCATCTAAACAAAAATTACTTAAGGCAGCACCACAACTACATTAGAAGCTGAGGCCGGGCATGGTGGCTCACACCTGTAATCCCAATTTCTTGACTGACAGCATTTTCCCCAAGCCCTCAAATCCTCCTCCCCTCTCTTCTCCTACCCCGCCTCACCCTGCCCCACTTTTTTTTTTTTTGAGACAGAGTTTCACTCTTGTCATCCAGGCTGGAGTGCAATGGTGCGATCTTGACTCACTGAGAACCTCTGCCTCCCAGATTCAAGCAATTCTCCTGCCTCAGCCTCCTGAGTAGCTAGGATTACAGGCGTGTGCCACCACACCCAGCTAATTTTTGTATCATTAATAGAGACAGGGTTTCACCATGTTGGTCAAGCTGGTCTTGAACTTTCTGACCTCAAGTGATCGGCCCATCTCAAAGTGCTGGGATTACAGGAGTGAGCCAACCGCCCTACTTTTGAACCCTTTTTTTATTAAAATTCCCCAGGCTCAAACCTTTGACTACTTTCCTTCTTTACCCACACCCACTCCCTCGGTGATTGCATCTAATCTCATGGCTTTCAATGCTATCAATATGCTGACAACTCCCAAAGTATAGGCCTCCAGCCCAGACTTCTCTAATGTGGAGAAAAACATACCCAAGGGCCCTCTTAATGTGGCTATTTGTCTAATAGGGATCTCAAAGTTAATGCATCCCTTGGCCGGGTGCAGTGGCTCACACCTATAATCCCAGCTCTTTGGGAGGCTGAGGCGGGCGGATCACTTGAGGTCAGGAGTTTGAGACCAGCCTGCCAACATCGTGAAACCTCATCTCTACAAAAAATTAGCCAGGCGTGGTGGCACATATCTGTAATCCCAGCTACTCGGGAGGCTCGAACCTGGGAAGCGGAGGTTGCAGTGAGCCAAGATTGTGCCACTGCACTCCAGCCTGGGTAAGAGAGCAAGACTCCCATCTCAAAAAAAGAGAGACAATGTCACTCCTCCGTTTAAACTTCCAAAAGCTTCCTGCCTCATTAGGTGTAAAGGCCAAGGTCCTTACTAGAAGCTACTGGGTCTGCTGAGGCTGCTCTGAACTCACTCTCCCCCAGTGCCTCCAGCTCCTCAGGAATTCCCAGCCATGCCAGGGCCCACGTTTCACTTGCTCACGTCACCCCCTTCAGGAATACCCAGATGTCTTTTTCACCTCCTTCAGGTCTCAACAACTCCCTCAGGTCTATTCAAATGTGTTCTTCAGCTCCTTCAGGTCTTTACCCAAATGCCAACTTCACCTCCTTCAGGTCCATGCAAATGTCATCTCAGTGGGGCCCTCTCTGACCCTGCTTCTCCTCCAACCCTTGCTAGTCCCTTTTACTGCCTTATTTTTTTTATTGTTTACTGTCTGTCTCCCCCACTCAAATGTTGGTTCTCTGAGGGCAGAGAATTGTGTCTGGCTTATGCAGAGCTAAATCCCCAACCCCAGAAAAGCACCTGACAATGATAATCATGCAGTAAGCACTCACTGGATACTTTCTAATAAATCCTTAACTAAATTAGCGCTAATGTGTCAACAGAGAACAAAAGTACTAGTACCTGTGACCAATGCTTCTCAAACTATGACACACATCAGAATCCTTTAAGGCACTTGTTTAAAATGCAGATTTCTGGGCCTCATTCCAGAGACTGCTTCAGTAAACACTAGGTGGGTGGGGTTACCAGCACTCCAAGGGACTCCAATACAGACAGTACGACTGCCTTTGAGAAAACCCCCCTCTGACTCCCACACATTGCAAACATCTTACACCTCCCCAAATGAAGCTATTTTTAGTTAATATCCTCAATGAAACCACAGAGAATAAAGTATATGTTCAGGAAAATACAAATACTAAAAACCTTGAACAAATTTCCATGACATTATCAATGGGAATCACAGACCAGAAAGCAGAAAGAAGTATTTTCTTCTGTGCTCATGTGACATGGACAAGGACTCGTGGGACATATCTGAAGTCCCCTAAGTCTATGGCTCAGGAAGGTGAAGGTGAGAGATGCCCTGTGTCTTGTCTGAGGTCCCACAGACACAGAGTGTCCATGCTGCCACTCCGACCTGTCTCCTGGCAATCAGAGGCTTAGGGAGCCATCTCCTAACCCAGACAGATGCAGAGGAAAGCGAGTGAACTCACCCACTGACTGCTGGAGGATGCGCTGCTCCTCTTCTGCCTCCTCTTCCAATTCTTTCAGACTTTCCTTGGGGGGTAAGATACCCTTTTTGCGTAAGATGTCATTCCACTCAGTGTCTGCGTTGGGGTCCTAGAAGAGCAGGACCAAGGTTACCATGAGTGCTAAGTCTAGTATGTAGGGCGCCATATTGGGCAAGGGGCCAAATGGGAAAAGTGACAGGAAGGGAGGAATTCATACCAGTCTGTGAACACTTTCTGAGAAAGTGTCAAAAGATCCACAGCCCCTGTTTTGTTCTTCCTGTCTACGCCTCCCTGAATGGAGGAGCTATTCTTGGGGTAAAAATTAGGATAGGACGTGCAGATCTGTATCAATACGGATACTAAGGCTCTGATTTGGCCTGTGTTCAATATTTTTAATAATGACTGAGTGCCGGGCACGGTGACTCATGCCTGTAATCCCGGCACTTTGGGAGGCTGAGGCAGACGGATCACGAGGTCAAGAGATATAGACCATTCTAACACAGTGAAACCCCATCTCTACTAAAAATACAAAAAATTAGCCGGGCGTGGTGGCAGGCATCTGTAGTCCCAGCTACTTGGGAGGCTGAGGCAGGAGAATGGCGTGAACCCGGGAGGCAGAGCTTGCAGTGAGCTGAGATTGTGCCACTGCACTCCAGCCTGGGTGACAGAGCAAGACACAGTCTCAAAATAATAATAATAATGACTGAGAGTGATTCATTCAACAGATAAAATTTAAGCATCTACCACATGTAAATTATTGTAGGCAATGGGGAAGAGTGGTGAATGCAAGAGTCACCTGTGTTACAGTCAAGAGGAAGAGACAGGCAACAACCAAGTATATATACAAACTGCACATAGAGAGATAAAACTGTGGCAAGTGCAATGACAAACAGGCTGTCGTTTTAGAGAATTACCCAGGACCCACATTCCACAGAGTAGATAGGGATGTTCCCTACAGAGGAGGTGACATTCCGTCTGAGGGTGGAAAGCAACCTGTGACAGGAGTCTGGGGGCTTAAAAATAATCTTCCAGGCCGGGCACGGTGGCTCATGCCTGTAATCCCAGCACTTTGGGAGGCCGAGGCGGGCGGATCACGACAGTCAGGAGATCGAGACCACCCTGGCTAACACGGTGAAACCCCGTCTTTACTAAAAATACAAAAAATTAGCCGGGCGTGGTGGTGGGCGCCTGTAGTCCCAGCTACTCGGGAGGCTGAGGCAGGAGAATGGTGTGAACCGGGAAGGCGGAGCTTGCAGTGAGTCGAGATCGCGCCACTGCACTCCAGCCTGGGCGACAGAGCAAGACTGTCTCAAAATAGAAAAAACAAACAAACAAAAAGAGCAGAATCCTTTCTACAGGGTGGTCAGGGAAGGCCTCAAGGGACCTGAAGGACAGGGGATGCAAAGGAGGCCAAGGCAGCCCTCAAGCTCCCACTTCACCATTTAAAGTGTCTAGGCCAGGTGTGGTGGCTCATCCTGTAATCCCAGCACTTTGGGAGGCTGAGACTGGGCAACATAGGGAGACCCCATCTGTACAAAAAAGTAGCCCAGAGTGGTGGGTGCACGTCTGTGGTCCCAGCTACTCCGGAGGCTGACAAGGGAGGATGGCTTAGCCCCGGGAGGTCGAGGTTGCAGTGAGCTGTGATAGAGCCACTGCATTCCAGCCTGGGCAACAGAGCAAGACCTGGTCTCCAAAAAAAAAAAAAAAAGTGTCTGGCTCCTGGCAGACACGCCCTCCCCTCCACCCCCTAATGCGTCCCCCTCCAGCCCCTAATGCGTCCCTCCCCAGCAAAACTCGCACCATCTCCTCTCCATCCGCCACTGAGCAGAGATTAGAATTTCTGACCACAGCGGGATCCTTGGACAGTGACAAAATTTAGTTGGCATAGGTTTTTGCCCACAAGGGTGCCCATTTCCACGGTGTTTTCATTCATTCTCTTTAGGCTTTAACCAAATTCCGCTAGTAAATTGCAGCTACAGAAAAATAATTTATTTTACCTAATTCAATTAAAAACAAACAACAAAAAAACACGAAACAGAAGGACCCTCGCGGGGAGCTCTGGAACCCGAGCGGTCAGATAGGGAGCGCGCCCCAACCGGACCCCAGGGCTCGGGTGAAGAGGGTGTAACTAAGCCCTCACCTGGCTCTCAGCGGAGCCAGAAACACCGGCTGCGCAGCTGCTTTACGTGCGGAAGACCCCGGGCCGGACCCTCTACTTCCTAACACCTCTGCCCAGGTGTGCCTTAGGGGAGTTCAGGAGAGGAGGTAACTTTTGTTAGGCGGGATCCGGCAAGACCTTCACAGACCCGGATGGGGAGAGACCTCGAGGAGACGTAGTCCCGGAGGACGAGGTTTGGGGGACGGGGCACACCGAGGCGGGTAGCCCAGGCCGCGAGTCCTGTTGGGACCACGCCCGCCCTCCCGCACTGCGCCTGCGCAGGGCCTGGACGCGCCGGGCCTCCCTCGTGCCTGCGGCGCCGATGCTTCCCACAGGGCGGGCGTCCACCGCCGGCCTGGGCCCAACGAAACAAACGAACGGACCGCAGCCCCCAGACCCAAGCCCCGTCCTAGCTCACCTGCATCTTGTTTCCAGTTCAGCTGCTCAAGCCAGCTGTGCCCTAACGCCCCCGCCCCTCAGTTCCTTTTTGTGCACGCGCACAGCGCCGCCACGCCTCTTCCCCCAGCCTGGCTTCGCCCCGCCCAGGGACGAGCTGAAGGGAGTAAGGGCGGAAGCAACAGCTTTGAGTCTGCGCCCGCTCTTCAAGGAACCGGCACAGAAGCTGTTCGCATGCGCAAGATAGGATCTGCCCACTGACCTGCCCGGAGTGCACTCCACCTGGTTCTAATTCTGGTCACTGACTTATTAGGGCTGGTCTTCAGCGGAGGAGGGGTGGGGCTGGGTGGAGGAGGAGCCCGGGGCCCTGTGCCTCTTCCAGCTGCCGGTCCAAACCTGTAAAGACGTCTCGCTCTGACTAGCCTAACAAGTCAGAAATAGAAAATTGCCTCTAGGCCGGGCGCGGTGGCACACGCCTGTAATCCTAGGCTGAGGCGAGCGGATTACTTGAGGTCAAGATTTCGAGATCAGCCTGGCCAACATGGTGAAACCCCGTCTCTAGTAAAAATACAAAAAAATTAGCCGGGCGTGGTGGCGGTTGCCTGTAATCCCAGCTACTCTGGAGGCTGAGGCAGGAGAATTGCTTGAACGCGGGAGGCGGAGGTTGCAGTGAGCTGAGATTGCTCCACTGCACCCCAGCCTGGGTGACAGAGCGAGACTCCGTTTCAAATTAATTAATTAATTAATTTAAAAAATGATGCAGGGTCTTCTGGAATTCACCCACAATCACTTCAGTATTGGAAAAGGCAACTCATTAATAAGACATTGAGAGCCTGCTGTGTACCAGGCACCATTCTAGGCTCTGCAGATGCAGCAGTGAGCAAAACACTAAAACAAAGGTGAAAGTCATCTGCCGTGCCTGAGTATCAGGAGACCCATGTATGCAGGCACACAGGCACTGAGCAAAAACAGCGATCTGACTTGTAAAATGGAGGTATTGGGCTCCAGAGCTTCTGCCCAGGCACACTCTGAGTTTAAGAGAGCAATATTCCTACCTGGTATGGAAGGAAGCATCTTGCACACGTGGGCTAACTTGCTGCCTCCTGGCAACTAAGCAGACACAGATAGTAGAGACCTACACACCTGTGAGATAGGCGCAGGGCTTCCAACCGTGGCTATGCTTTAGAATCACCTGGAAACCCTCAAAAACTACGACTGTCCTGGGGCTTCATCCCTAGACAAATTAAATCCTTGGAAATGAGGCCTGGCACAGATTTTCTTAAAGATCCTCAGGTGATGCTAAGGTGCACAATCGTTGATATAGAATGAATCAAATGATTGCTTGAGAGCAAGGAGTTTTTATTTAATTTATAAGGATCCTTAAGATTTTTCTAACTCATTTCAACTGAATTACAGGCCCTTTTAGGGATTTGTTTATTAATGTATCTGGCAGCACAATGTTTGTTAATAAATTTTCCTTGAGTCTCACCACCAAAGTCAGAACTGGGACTTACTTTGAGTTTGATCCTGTGCTTCTTGCCCAGTCCTGCACAGAAACAGAGCAGGTGGTGTTTTGTCCTTTCCTCATCCCCAGCCTTTGCTGTTCCCTGAGGCCTGTTTTCTAGGACTCAGCTATTCTACAGTTGCTCTTCCCCACATGATCCGGTCAGAGGCATTCCAACCAAAGCGACTCCATCTTGAATAGGGGTGGGGAAAATGAGGCTGAGACCTACTGGGCTGTATTCCCAGAAGGTTACGCATGCTTAGTCACAGAATATTTACACTTAAGGGAAAAAATTAATAATGTTTACCAAACAGACCTAAGACTTAACAGACCCAGGAGATGTCCTGGTGTCCTGAAAGCTTTCTTTTTTCTTACTTTTTTTTTTTTTTTGAGACGGAGTCTTGCTCTGTCACCCAGGCTGCAATGCAGTGGCGCGATCTCGGCTCACTGCAAGCTGCGCCTCCCGGGTTCACGCCATTCTCCTGCCTCAGCCTCCCAAGTAGCCGGGACTACAGGCGCCCGCCACCACGCCCGGCTAATTTTTTGTATTTTTAGTAGAGATGGGGTTTCACTGTGTTAGCCAGGATGGTCTCAATCTCCTGACCTCGTGATCCGCCCATCTCGGCCTCCCAAAGTGCTGGGATTACAGGCGTGAGCCGCCGCGCCCGGCCTTTCTTTCTTTTTTTTGAGATGGAGTTTCACTCTTGTTGCCCAAGCTGGAGTGCAATGGCGCGATCTCGGCTCACTGCAATTTCCACCTCCTAGATTCTTTTTTTTTTTTTTTTTTTTTTTTTTGAGACGGAGTCTCGCTCTGTCGCCCAGGCTGGAGTGCAGTGGCGCAGTCTCGGCTCACTGCAAGCTCCGCCACCCAGGTTCACGCCATTCTCCTGCCTCAGCCTCTCCAAGTAGCTGAGACTACAGGCGCCCGCCACCACGCCTGGCTAATTTTTTGTATTTTTAGTAGAGACGGGGTTTCACTGTGGTCTCGATCTCCTGACCTCGTGATCCGCCCGCCTCGGCCTCCCAAAGTGCTGGGATTACAAGCGTGAGCCACCGCGCCCGGCCCTCCACCTCCTAGATTCAAGCAATTCTCCTGCCTCAGCCTCCCGAATAGCTGGGATTACAGGTGTGTGCCACCATGCCTGGCTAATTTTTTTTTTTTTTTTTTTTGTATTTGTAGTAGAGACGGGGTTTCACTATGTTAGCCAGGCTAGTCTCAAACTCCTGACCTCAGGTGATCCACCTGCTTTGGCCTCCCAAAGTGCTGGGATTAAAGGTGTGAGCCACCGCACCCGGCCTTGTTTTGTTTTTTTGAGAGAGTCTGTCTTTGTTCCCCACCCTGGAGTGCAATGGCAAGATCTCAGCTCACTGCAGCCTCCACCTCCTGGGTTCAAGTGATTCTCCTGCTTCAGCCTCCAAGTACGTGGGATTACAGGCATGCACCACCAATACTAAGTTTTGTATTTTTAGTAGAGACAGCGTTTCTCCATTTGGTCTCGAACTCCTGAGCTCCGCCTCCCAAAGTGCTGGGATTACAGGCGTGAGCTACCACGCCCGGCCAAGAACAAAAGCATTCTTAAAGTTTTGTTTTAACAATAACATAAATTGGCCGGGCGCGGTGGCTCACGCTTGTAATCCCAGCACTTTGGGAGGCCGAGGCGGGCGGATCACGAGGTCAGGAGATTGAGACCATGGTGAAACCCCGTCTCTACTAAAAATACAAAAAAATTAGCCTGGTGTGGTGGTGGGCGCCTGTAGTCCCAGCTACTCGGAGAGGCTGAGGCAGGAGAATGGCGTGAACCCCAGAGGTGGAGCTTGCAGTGAGCCAAGATTGCGCCACTGCACTCCAGCCTGGGCGACAGAGCCAGACTCCGTCTCAAAACAAAAAAAAACCAATAAGATAAATAAATTATTGGGAAAGACAGTAGTTATGAAATCTGGCCCAATAGTCCCATAGACAGTTGTTTTTGGATAAACATAGACATTGACCCTCCTGCTGTTAAAACTTGAAACCTGTATCTGTTTTATCTGAGTTTCTTCCTCAGGAAAGGACCTTCAGGCCTCTCAGAAAAAGTATCAAAGAACTGAAACTCAACAGATCACCTCACCAGATGCCTCCTTGCCCCTCCCTGTTCTTGTTTTCTTACACAATGTTGCATTTCTTTCCTGCTATATAAACCCCTCGTTTTAGTCAGACGGGGAGATGGATTTGAGACTGATCTTCTGTCTCGTCTCCTCGTCTTCTCGGCTGCAGCACCCAATTAAAGGCTTCTTCCTTGGGAATACTTGTCATCTCAGTGATTGGCTTTCGTTGTGGCCAGCAGCAGGACCTAGACCTAACCCCTGGTGTTTTGGTAACAGTTACACAGTCGTTTGTCACAAGCCTTGGTAGTAGAGCACGTGTGCCCATGATTTTCACTTTGTTATATCTACATAAGCATTGTATCTAAGGTGGATGCGTTCCTCCTCTTGCTTTCTGGAATGCCCTACTTTGTCTATGGAGCAGCCATTCTTTCATTCCTTTGCTTTCTTAATAAGCTTGCTTTCACTTTACTCTGTGGACTTGTCCCAAATTCTTTCTTGCCAGAGATCCAAGAACCTTCTCCTGGGGTCTGGGTTGGGACCCTCTTTCTGCTAACAATCCCCCTCCAGGGATTAACAGACCAAACACCCATACCCTACTGCCCTATCAGCAGTTTGAAAGGTGTCCCTCTTATTTATTTATTTTTTTTCTGAGGCAGAGTCTCGCTCTGTCGCCCAGGCTGGAGTGCAGTGGCGTGATCTCCGCTCACTGCAAGCTCCACCTCCCAGGTTCACGCCTTTCTTCTGCCTTAGCCTCCAGAGTAGCTGGGACTACAGGCACCTGCCACCACACCTGGCTAATTTTTTGTATTTTTAGTAAAGACTGTGTTAGCCAGGATGGTCTTGATCTCTTGACCTCGTGATCTGCCATCCTCGGCCTCCCAAAGTGCTGGGATTACAGGCGTGAGCCACCACACCCGGTCCTATCCCTCTTACTTTTGTCAAAATCATTCTTTTGTTATTCTTTCCACCTGTGCTCCAGATCCTCTCACTTCCCTCAGGGACTTCTTCCATCTTTCCATCCTTCTTGGCTGTGGAGAAAATAATTACAGCTTATGAGAAAAGATTAGAGACACGCGAATTAGAAAAAATAAGCTATTTCTATTTGTGGATGATATAGCATTCCTAGAAAACTCAGCGGAACTGAGTCTTAAATTCATACTAACAATATGAGAATTCAGTATAGGAGCAGGATATAAAATTAACATAAAAATAGTCTTCATCCGTGTTTATAATAACAAACTACAAGATATAATGGACTCCAATTACAATAACAACAGAAAACAAAAAGCTCTTGGAAATAAAGAAGTAGGCAAAACCTGCATGAGTAAATTTAAAAACTTTTCTGAAGATACAAAAGTAGACTAGAACAAATGGACACACATCCTTTATTTTTGGATAGTATGACTCAACATCATAGAAATACCAATTTTCTCCAAGTCAATATGTAAAATTTAACACAATGTCAAAAATCCAACAAATTATTTTTTGAGGCTAGGCAGCTTGACTCCAAAGTTTTTATCAAGAATAGCACAAGGCAGGAGGGAGAACTAGCCCTACTAAACCTTAAAACAATGTGGTGTTAGTACACAAATAGACAAAGAGATCAAGAGAGCAGCATAGCAAGTTCAGAACAATCCCAGAAATAGAGCCCAGTACGTATAAACATTAGTGTATGCTTAGATGAGACGGCATCTCAATCTGCTGGGATGGACTTTAAATAAATGGTGTTGGGACAATTGGATAACCATTTGGAAATAGGTAAAACTGGATACATACTTCACAGTGTATATCAGAATAAAAAGTAAAAACTAAAAGTACTAGGAGAACACATGGCATAATTTCTTTATAACCTAAAAATGGAAAAAAACTTTGATTACTCAAAGTCTAAAAGAAATCAAATTAACACAATGATAGATTCTACTACTTAGTTTTTTTTGTATAGGAATAATGTATATAAGCATGCTGCCTTTTGTGTAAAATAAAAGGTGAAATAAAATACACTTATGTCGGCCAGGCGCAGTGGCTCACGCCTGTAATCCCAACACTTTGGGAGGCTAAGGAGGCTGGATCACATGAGGTCAGGAGTTAAGACCAGCCTGACCAACATGGTGAAACCCTGTCTCTACTAAAAATACAAAAAATTAGCCTGGCGTGGTGGCACATGCCTGTGATCCCAGCTACTGGGGAGGCTGAGGCAAGAGAATCATTTGAACACGGGAGGTAGAGGTTGCAGTGAGCCGATACTGTGCCACTGTACTTGGGCCTGGGAGACAGAGTGAGACTCAGTCTCAAAAAAAAAAAAAAAAAAATTCTGTATATATTCACATTTGCTTAATTTTATAAAAAGTATCATAGGAAGAGGAAATGGGGAATTTTTGGAAATGGTTAACTATTTGAGGAGGGAGCCGATGAAGTGGTGAGGACAGAGATAGAAATGAGATTCTTCTGATAAACTTTTATTTAGGAGCAAATAGACTTTAAGCACTTTCAATCCTGAATGCTGCTATAGTTCAGATGTTTGACCCCCAAACCTCACGTTGAATTTTGATCCTCAGTGTTGGAGATGGGGCCTAATGGGAGATGTTTGGGTAATAGGGCAGATCCTTCATGAATGGCTTGATGCTGTTCTCGTGGGAATGAGTGAGTTCTCCATCCATTAGTTTGCAAGACAGCTGGTTGTTAAAAAGAGCCTAGCACCTCCGTCCTCTCTCTCTTTCTTCTGTGCTCTCACCACGTGATCTCTGCACACACTAGCTCCCCTTCACCTTCCACGATGAGTGGAAGCAGCCTGAGGCTTCACCAGAAGCAAATGCTGGTGCCATGCTTCTTGTACAGCCTGCAGAACTGTGAGCCAAGTAAACCTCTTCCTTTTACAAATTACTCAGCCTCAGGTATTCATTTGCAGCAACACTAACAGACTAAGACAAATGCCCTCTTTAAGAATACAAAATTAGGACTGAAAAACTAGGCATGAATGTGAATATTTAGAATATTCTTCTAGAACTACACAACTACTTCATCGAAACAGAGCTCCAAAGATTATATTCATATCCCATTATATTCTCTGGCCCTGAAACTTCATGTCACATCACTGAATGAGTGGCTGGTAGTGGTATTCTTGGAAGTCATTTCTGCCCTGAGATGGCCAGCAATAATCATGCATGGAGACAACTGCAAACCACACAAATACTTATCAGTAAATCTACCCTCAATTCAGCTTTCCCTTAGCCATAGTGATTTCCAGTTAATTGGAGACCACTTCATTATTTGTAGCTAATTTCTACCAATTAACCTTTTTTTTGATGTGTGTACAAAGCTTTGGGATGGCTTTTACCAGATGTTGATTTTATCTCCTTACCTCCGGCAGTGTCTATAACAACGTCAACTTTTCTTTTTTTTTTTTTTTTTTTTGAGACGGAGTCTGGCTCTGTCGCCCAGGCTGGAGTGCAGTGGCGCAATCTTGGCTCACTGCAAGCTCCACCTCCGGGGTTCACGCCATTCTCCTGCCTCAGCCTCTCCGAGTAGCTGGGACTACAGGCGCCTGCCACCACGCCCGGCTAATTTTTTGTATTTTTAGTAGAGACAGGGTTTCACCGTGGTCTCAATCTCCTGACCTCATGATCCGCCCGCCTCGGCCTCCCAAAGTGCTGGGATTACAAGCGTGAGCCACCGCACCCGGCCAACAACGTCAACTTTTCTTGATATGTTTGCACACATTTGCTCACTGCAGAGATGGAAGACCTGGGTTTGGCCTGTCTGCCCTTCATACAGTGCCTGCTTGTTCCCCAGTCCTTTCTGGATTAGGTGTTTATGATCCCTCACAAAAGATAAATGGGTTTAATAAAACAGAGAGGAAGACAAATTCTAAAGTTATATACAATGTATGGATTTCTTAACAAGTAAGTATTAGAAAAATGTTTCAACTTAGCTCAAGCACTCATAGTCATGTGACTCACGCCTAGACTTACATAGGACTCCTTCGATGTACAACTGTGTAAGACGTTACCCTTCCTTTACAAGAGCAATTTTTCTAAGCAAAATACCTGGTATTAATGACTCTTGTGCAAATTGTTGGAAAAGCTGCTGCAGCTGGTGTTGAAGTTTGATGACTGTAAGTCTTTGCCCTTATGGGATCTTGGACATAGAAATGATGTTATTAGCTCACAGTTCCTTCTGCTCCTTAAGGGGAACAGGCAAGTAGAGTAACACAATAAGCGATGTCAAAATTTCATTTCCTTCTAAGATAAAAGGCCTGTATATAAAGATTCAGCTGAGTGGCAGTGGTTAAAAGAGCAATTTCAATGAGCTATCATTAAATGTGGGATTCCATGGCTACTGCCACATACACTGAAATTTCATTTTTTAAAATGTGATTTATGTTTGATCTTTAGACAACCATCTTCCCAAGATTTACTTGTGTGTAATTTCTCAGTGAAAAACTTTTCAGTGAAAAGGAAACTCCTTTCCCCTTCCTTTCATCAAATTGTCTCTCACCCCTGATTTAGTTGTATTAAAAAGAAAGAAAGGAATTGGAAAGAGTGTGTGCTGGTGTGTTATTTAGCTGAGTTCATGGCTGCTGGCTTCTATCCGTTTTCAGATTAGCTGAAAATTAAGAGGATTAAGAGATGGGGCGGTTGCCGGGCGCGGTGGCTCAAGCCTGTAATCCCAGCACTTTGGGAGGCCGAGGCGGGCGGATCACGAGGTCAGGAGATCGAGACCATCCTGGCTAACACGGTGAAACCCCGTCTCTACTAAAAATACAAAAAATTAGCCGGGTGTGTTGGCGGGCGCCTGTAGTCCCAGCTACTCGGGAGGCTGAGGCAGGAGAATGGCGTGAACCCGGGAGCCGGAGCTTGCAGTGAGCAGAGATTGCGCCACTGCACTCCAGCCCGGGCAACAGAGCGAGACTCCGTCTCAAAAAAAAAAAAAAAAAAAAAAAAAGAGATGGCTGAAGGTACAACTAGACGCTAAAATAGTGTCTACAGTAAAAACATCTAGAAGGTTGTAGAACTTTTAGGAGTGTTGAACCCAGTGAGGCAAACACTGAAATAAACATCTACGGGAAAGTTTGGGTAACCCATGATTATGGGCAGAGCTATTTTCCTAGAAAAGGTTTTTCATTTTTCTATTTTTTTGAGACAGAGGCTTGCTCTGTCACCCAGGCTAGAGTGCAGTGGCACGATCTCACCTCACTGCAACCTCCACTTCCTGGGTTCAAGTGATTCTCTTGCCTCAGCCTCTTCAGTAGCTGGGATTACAGGCATGCGCCACCACGCCCAACTAATTTTTTGTAGAGATGGGCTTCACTATGTTGGCCAGGCTGGTCTCAAACTCCTCAAGTGATATGCCTGCCTCAGCCTCCCAAAGTGCTGTGATTACAGGCATGAGCCACCACACCCAGCCTGTTTTCACAGAAAGTTAATTGGCTATTGAAATTCAGCAACACTGGCTGAGTGTGGCGGCTCACACCTATAATCCCAGCACCTTGGGAGGCCGAGGTGGGTGGATCACCGGGTTAGGAGTTCAAGACCAGCCTGGCCAACACAGTGAAACCCCGTCTCTACTAAAAATACAAAAGTTAGCTGGGTGTGGTGGCACGTGCTTGTAGTCCCAGCTACTTGGGAGTCTGAGGCAGGAGAATCACTTGAACCCGGGAGGTGGAGATTGCAGTGAGCCAAGATCAAGCCACCGCACTCCAGCTTGGGCAACAGAGTGAGACTCTGTCTCAAAACGAAAAAAATAAATAAATAAATAAAAGAAAGAAATTCAGCAACAATTTTCTAGGAAAAGAAACAAAATGAAAATGCAATACAGCTTTTGATTTTAAGAGCAGTTTACTATGTAGGCTTTTGTAGCTTTCATAAGGAGTGGTTCACCAACCTTGGTGCATGTAAAAATTACTTAAAGAGTGTTAAAAATGTAGATTCCAAGTCCTTTTCCCAGAGTTTCTGATTCTGCGGATTGCTGGGGTACAGCCCAGCAACCTGCCTCTTGGATAACTATTTCAGGTGATTCAGGTATTGGTGGTCTTTAGACCACATTATGTTTAATACTACTTCGGTGTTTTACTGAAATTCTATTTGATCTTTTAAAAACAGTCAAGACTATCATAAGCATTTTCCATGTCATTATATAACATCAAGTAGAAAAAAGCAGGTATAAGTAGGAGATACAATATAGTATTACTACAACACCTAAAACAGTGTCTCCTTCAAATGAAATCAGTATACAAAACATTACCTCACTTGTGTCAGATTTGTGGTGGACAATCATAGACCGATTTGTCCTCCTTCCCTAATTCCAACCAGCAGAAATTTACTAGGGGACTGGGACCCACAAACTAATTATTGCCACTTCCCTCCTCGCTGGCCTCCTGCGAGGTTCTGATTCTGGCAAGCAAGATGACAGAGCAGTGGAGGCGGGGAGGAGAGGCACTTCCTGTTTCTGAATTTTGTGGGCACCCCTCCCTCCAGCAGCAGCAGCACAGAGAGGGCCCCAAGCATCCTTTCTCATGCCCAGCAGCGCCTCTCCAGGGTTGTGGGACCAGCCCAGTGCCCCACCTTGGCTGTCCTAATACTCGTTAGACCCCACCCTACAGTAAGCAAACTTCCAGGTCGTTCCAGATTCTTGGAACACCATCCCTTCCCTTTTGTTCTACCTAGCCCTAAGGATGATAGGTGCTTTCTGCAGTTACTAATCTTGGAGTTTATCCCCAATGTTGGAGGTGGGGCCTGGTAGAAGGTGATTAAATCATAAGGGTGGTTTAACAACATTCCTTTGGACGCTGTTCTCTTGATAGTGAGTTCTTGTGAGATCTGGTTGTTTTTTTTTTTTTTTTTTGAAGTTTTTAGTTTATTAATGTTCTCGTGAAACATCCACAGTGGCCACAGATAACATCATTGCAGCACCTTTACCCCTTCGGCTTTTTGCCAGCACCAACATTGGCCTTTGCAGTCCCCCTGACTTTCTTCATTCTGTTCTTGCGTTCCTTTCGTTGCTTTCTTGAGGTCTTTTTCTTCTCATACAGGCCATGTCTTGCAAGTCTATGTTTGGGTTCATTTTTCTTTGCATAATCCAGGGAATCGTAAATCATGCCAAAGCCAGTTGTCTTGCCACCACCAAAATGAGTTCTGAATCCAAATACAAAGATGACATCTGGTGTAGTCTTGTACATTTTGGCTAGTTTTTCCCGAATTTCTGTCTTAGGCACTGTTGCCTTCCCGGGGTGAAGGACATCAATGACCATCTGTTTCCTCTGAAGTAGTCGGTTGGTCATGAACTTTCTAGTGCGGATAGTTACGGTGTCGTTCATGATGGCGACCTAACCTCAGACAGCCAAGGGGGAAAAAAGCGAGATCTGGTTGTTTAAAAGTGTGTAGCCCTCCCCTCTCTATTTCTCTGGCTCCTGTTCCTGCCATGTAAGACTCTCGCTCCATCTCCGCCTTCCACCATGATTAGAAGCTTCCTGAGGCCTCCCCAGATGCAGATGCCGCCGTGCTTCCTGTACAGCCTGCAGACCCAAGAGCCAATTAAACCACTTTTCTTTATAAATTATCCAGTCTCAGATATTTCTTTATAGCAATGCAAGAAAGGACAAATACACCTAGTGTATCTTCTTTTTTCCTCCCTGGACTCTGACTAACATAGTAAAATGATGGCCATTTCTTTTCTCTAGTTTTTCACTTTTTTTGGTATGTCTGTATTGCTTTATTTTAAAATAACAGCTTTATGGAGATACAATTCTCATGGCATAAAATACACTGTTTTGAGAGTACAATTCAGTAGTTTCTAGTGCATTCTCAATGTTGTGCAACTATTACCACTCTCTTTTTTTTTTTTTTTGAGACCGAGTCTCGCTGTTTTGCCCAGGCCAGACTGCAGTGGCACTATCTCGGCTCACTGCAAGCTCTGCCTCCTGGGTTCATGCCATTCTCCTGCCTCAGCCTCCCGAGTAGCTGGGACTACAGGCGCCCGCCACCGCGCCCGGCTAATTTTTTGTATTTTTAATAGAGACGGGGTTTCACCATGTTAGCCAGGATGGTCTCGATCTCCTGACCTCGTGATCCGCCCGCCTTGGCCTCCCAAAGTGCTGGGATTACAGGCGTGAGCTACCGCGCCCAGCCACCACTCTAATACCAAAGAAATCCTGTGCCCATTGACAGTCTCACCTCCCCACGTATTCTTTCCCCAAGACAGCCATTATTCCCCCCGGCAGCCATTACTCTACGTTCTGTCTCTGTGGATTTGCCTATCCTGTGTAAAATGGAATCATACATATGTGGCTTTTTGTATCTGGATTCTTTGATTTAAAATAATGTTTTGAGGTTCACTCATGCTGCAGCATGTTTCAGTACTTCATTTCTTTTTATAGCCAAATGACATTCCGTTGTCTGGATAGACCATGTTTTGTTTATCCATTCGTCAGTTGATGGGCATTTGGGTTATTTACACTTTTTGACTATTATCAATAATGCTGCTATGAGCATTCACGTAAAAGTTTTTGTGTGAGGCCAGGCATGGTGGCTCACACCTGTAATCCCAGCACTTTGGGAGGCTGAGGCAGGTGGATCACCTGAGGTGTGGAGTTCAAGACCAGCCTGGCCAACACAGTGAAAGCCCATTTTACTAAAAATACAAAAATTAGCTGGGCGTGGTGGCCGGTACCTGTAGTCCCAGCTACTCAGGAGGCTGAGGCAGGAGAGTCACTTGAACCCTGGAGGTAGAGGTTGCAGTGAGCCGAGATCACACCACTGCAGTCCAGCCTGGGCGACAGAGTGAGACTCCGTCTCAAAAAAAAAAAAAAAAGTTTTTATATGAATATATGTTTTTAATTCTTTTCAGTATATGCCTAGAAGTGGAATTGTTGGGTCATATGGCAATTCTGTGTAACTTTTTGAGGAGTTTTATTTCCCAAAGCCAATGCCCCATTTTACATTCCCACCAACATTGTATCAGGGTTTAAATTTCTCCACATCTGTGTCAGTACTTGTTACTGTCCATCTTTTTGAGTATAGCTGTCCTGGTGGGTGGGAAGTGGCATTTCATTATAGTTTTGATTTGCATTTCCTCACTGAATAATGATGTTGAGCATCTTTTCATGTGCTTAGTGGCCATATGAATATCTTTTTTTAGGATAATGTCTTTTACAATCTTTTGCCCATTTTAAAATTGAGTTATTTGACTTTTCATATTGAATTATAAGAGTTTTGAGCCTAGGCCAGGCGTGGTGGCTCACACCTGTAATCCCAGCACTTTGGGAGGCCGAGGCGGGCGGATTACGAGGTCAGGAGTTCGAGACCAGCCTGGCCAACATACTGAAAACCCATCTCTATTAAAAATACCAAAAATTAGCTGGGCGTGGTGGCAAGCGCCTGTAATCCCAGCTACTTGGGAGGCTGAGACACATGCAAAAGAATAAACTTGGATTCCTGCCTCATACAGTATACAAAAACTAACAAAATGGATCGCAATCCTAAAAGTAAGAGCTAAAGCTATAAAACTCTCAGAAGAAAATGTAGGTGTAAATATTCACAACCTTGGGTTAGGTAAGAGTTTCCTAGATATGATGTTGAATGTGCAAGCAATAACAACAACAATATTAGGTAAACTGTCTACGGCCATACCACCCTGAATGCGCCCGATCTCCTCCAAAATGAGGTAAACTGGGGATCATCAAAATTAAAAGATTGGCTGGGCACAGTGGCTCACACCTGTAATTCCAGCACTTTGGGTGGCCAAGGCGAGTGGATCACTTGAGGTCAGGAGTTCAAGACCAGCCTGGCTGACATGGTGAAACCTAGTCTCTACTAAAAATAAAATTAGCTGGCTGTGGTGGTAGGCGCCTGTAATCCCAGCTATTCGGGAGGCTGAGGCAGGAGAATTACTTAAACCTTGGAGGTGGAGGCTGCAGTGAGCCAAGATTGTGCCAGTGTGCTCTCCAGCCTGGGCGACAGAGCAAGACTCCATCTCAAAACACACATACGAAAGTAAGATATTTTGTGCTTCAAAGGAGAGAAATTGAAAAGAAATCCCACAGAACAGTGGAAAAATTTTGCAAATCATATATCTGATGAAGGACTAATATCCAGAATATATTTTAAAACTCTCTCTCTCTCTATATATATATATATATATATACACACATATATATATATACACCCATATGTGTGTGTGTGTGTGTGTGTATATAGTTTTTTTTTTTTTTTTTTTTTTTTTAGATGGAGTCTCGCTCTGTTGCCCAGGCTGGAGTGCAGTGGTGCAATCTCGGCTCACTGCAAGCTCCACCTCCCAGGTTCACACCATTCTGCTGCCTCAGCCTCCTGAGTAGCTGGGACTACAGGTACCCACCACCATGCCCAGCTAATTTTTTGTATTTTTAGTAGAGATGGGGTTTCACTGTGTTAGCCACGATGGTCTCAATCTCCTGACCTTGTGATCTGCCTGCCTCAGCCTCCCAAAGTGCTGGGATATGTATATATTTTTTGAGACAAGTGAAGTAACTCAGGAATGGAAAATCAAACATTGTATGTTCTTACTCATAAGTGGGAGCTAAGCTATGAGGACCCAAAGAATAATACAATGGACTTTGGGGACTCAGGGGCGGGAGGCAGGTAAGGGCTGAAAGAGTACACATTGGGTACAGTGTAAACTGCTCGGGTAATGGGTACACCAAAATCTCAGAAATCACCACTAAAGAACTTATTCATGTTACCAAACACCACCTGTTCCCCAAAAACCTAGTGAAATTAAATGAATAAATAAATGCATGCAAGCCTTTAACAACCCTACAAGGTTCTATGGGGGACAGCGTCACCTCTCTCTATTATCGTGGCTTCCTTGGCCATTCCAACTGTGCATCCCAGCTGTCTTGCCCATCTTTTTCCGGGGGTTCCTCCCTTGCGTGGTACTCTCTTTTGCTCTGAAGCACATACTTGAATTATCTCCGTGCCAGCAAGCTCCCAGACCACTCTTCCACTTCAGCTCAATTATGACAATAATCTCTTCCTGGTTTTCCTTTTGCACTGTGGTTCCCAACTCTTAACAGACCCCCTGCCCCCTAGGTAACAAATATGTATGCCCTGCATCCTAATCTGAAATGAAATCTATAGATATCATAATTACATGCAAAACAATTTTTAAAAAATCAACATACTGCTGCCGGGCACGGTGGCTCACACCTGTAATCCCAGCACTTTGGGAGGCCAAGGCAGGCGGATCACGAGATCAGGAGTTCAAGACCAGCCTGGCCAACATAGGCCAAGGTGGGTGGATCACGAGGTCAGGAGTTCAAGACCAGCCTGGCCAACATAATGAAACCCCGTCTCTACTAAAAATACAAAAAATTAGCCAGGCATGGTGGTGGTCACCTGTAATCCCAGCTACTTGGGAGGCTGAGGCAGGAGAATCACTTGAACCCGGGAGGTGGAGGTTTTAGTGAACAGAGATTGCACCACTGTACTCCAGCCTGGGCGACAGAGTGAGACTCCGTCAAAAAAAAAAAAAAAAAAATCAACATATTGCCTTAACTATAAAGTAGAATGGTAAATTTTCAGTATGCAAATCCTGTAGCACAACTATACTAGAATACACAATCAAGTCATCAGGAGATTATATAAATTTCTAAGGGAAAATATTCATTTTTCTTTACTTCAAATACTTTGAAATAAGAGCTAAATAAGCACATTTGTCTTTACACAAGTAAAATCACTGTGACTACCATTGGTACTAAAGCAGACTAACACTATGTTACTTTGGTAACTGAAATGATTTTCTAAAATAGTGAACAACTTGGTAAAATTCCAATCAAAGTACAATTTACCCTCAATGTAAAAGAAAGTTGTTTTCCTAGAAAATTTGGTGTATACCTAGAAAAATGCAGTTAAAACTAGAAAAAAAATTATATTTAAATGTAAGCAGGCTTTACAGCTAATAAAGGGCCTGTGTCTTGTAGGACATTTAGCATCCTGACCTTTCCTGGCCAATGAATGCCAGCAGTACCCGCCTGACCTCACCCATCACTGCAGCAACCCAAAAGGCCTCACTTACTTCCAGGGTGCCCCCAGCATGGCCATAGAAACACACGTAGCCAATCTGACTAGCCTTGCTTTACACTTATGACCACACATCTCCAGCAGGCTCCCCAAACTACATTTCCCTGCTCTATTCACTCTCGCTCTGTCCTAAATAACTATTTTACACCTTCTCCTCTCTTCTCAAAATCCCGGTGCCTCTCCCTCTCGCCATTCTCAGAAAAGAGTCTTGAATATTAATACACAGAGAAAACCAAAGCACTCTCTCTCTCTCTTTCTCTCTTTCTCTCTTTCTCTCTTTCTCTCTTTCTTTCTTTCTTTCCCTCTCTGGCCCAGGCTACAATCTACTCGGCTTGCTGCTGCCCGCACCGCGGACTGCCTAGGACCGCCGGCGCGCGCCACCGCTGCCTGCCTTTTCTCCTTTGGATGCAGGCACGCGTTCGCCATCTTGGCCACGCTGGCTCCTGACGCCGAGTGCTCTGCCCGCCTCAGCCTGCCAGCTCCTGACGGCGAGTGCTCTGCCCGCCTCAGCCTCCCGAGGTACTGGGACTACAGACGGAGTCTCGCTCACCCAGTGCTCGGTGTTGCCCGGGCTGGAGGGCGGTGGCGTGGTCTGGCCTCGCGGCAGCCTCTACCCCCCGGCCGCCTGCCTTGGCCTGCCAGGGTGCTGGGATTGCAGCCCCTGCCCGGCCGCCGCCCCATCTGGAAGGTGGGGAGCGCCTCTGCCCGGCCGCCCCGTCTGGGAGGTGAGGAGCACCTCTGCCCGGCCGCCCCGTCTGGGAAGTGAGGAGCGCCTCTGCCCGGCCACCCACCGTCTGGGAAGTGAGGAGCGCCTCTGCCCGGCCACCCACCGTCGGGGAAGTGAGGAGCGCCTCTGCCCGGCCACCCACCGTCTGGGAAGTGAGGAGCCCCTCTGCCCGGCCACCCACCGTCTGGGAAGTGAGGAGCGCCTCTGCCCGGCCACCCACCGTCTGGGAAGTGAGGAGCGCCTCTGCCCGGCCACCCACCGTCTGGGAAGTGAGGAGCGCCTCTGCCCGGCCACCCACGGTCTGGGAAGTGAGGAGCGCCTCTGCCCGGCCACCCACCGTCTGGGAAGTGAGGAGCGCCTCTGCCCGGCCACCCACCGTCTGGGAAGTGAGGAGCGCCTCTGCCTGGCCACCCATCGTCTGGGAAGTGAGGAGCGCCTCTGCCCGGCCGCCCCGTCCGGGAAAAAGTGAGGAGCGCCTCTGCCCGGCCGCCCCGCCCGGGAAGAAGTGAGGAGCGCCTCTGCCCGGCCGCCCCGCCCGGGAAGAAGTGAGGAGCGCCTCTGCCCGGCCGCCCCGTCCGGGAAGAAGTGAGGAGCGCCTCTGCCCGGCCGCCCCGTCCGGGAAGAAGTGAGCGCCTCTGCCCGGCCGCCCCCGTCCGGGAAGAAGTGAGGAGCGCCTCTGCCCGGCCGCCCCGTCCGGGAAGAAGTGAGGAGCGCCTCTGCCCGGCCGCCCCATCCGGGAAGAAGTGAGGAGCGCCTCTGCCCGGCCACCCATCGTCTGGGAAGTGAGGAGCGCCTCTGCCCGGCCACCCACTGTCTGGGAAGTGAGGAGCGCCTCTGCCCGGCCGCCCCATCTGGGAAGTGAGGAGTGCCTCTACCCGGCCGCCCCGTCTGGGAAGTGAGCAGTGCCTCTGCCCGGCCGCCCCGTCTGGGAAGTGAGGAGCGCCTCTGCCCGGCCACCCACCGTCTGGGAAGTGAGGAGCGCCTCTGCCCGGCCACCCACCGTCTGGGAAGTGAGGAGCGCCTCTGCCCGGCCACCCACCGTCTGGGAAGTGAGGAGCGCCTCTGCCCGGCCACCCACCGTCTGGGAAGTGAGGAGCCCCTCTGCCCGGCCACCCACCGTCTGGGAAGTGAGGAGCGCCTCTGCCCGGCCACCCACCGTCTGGGAAGTGAGGAGCGCCTCTGCCCGGCCACCCATCGTCTGGGAAGTGAGGAGTGCCTCCGCCCGGCCGCCCCGTCCGGGAAGAAGTGAGGAGCGCCTCTGCCCGGCAGCCCCGCCCGGGAAGAAGTGAGGAGCGCCTCTGCCCGGCCGCCCCGCCCGGGAAGAAGTGAGGAGCGCCTCTGCCCGGCCGCCCCGTCCGGGAAGAAGTGAGGAGCGCCTCTGCCCGGCCGCCCCGTCCGGGAAGAAGTGAGGAGCACCTCTGCCCGGCCGCCCCGTCCGGGAAGAAGTGAGGAGCGCCTCTGCCTGGTCACCCATCGTCTGGGAAGTGAGGAGCGCCTCTGCCCGGCCGCCCCGTCTGGGAAGTGAGGAGCGCCTCTGCCCGGCCGCCCCGTCTGGGAAGTGAGGAGTGCCTCTACCCGGCCGCCCCGTCTGGGAAGTGAGCAGCGCCTCTGCCCGGCCGCCCCGTCCGGGAAGAAGTGAGCAGCGCCTCTGCCCGGCCGCCCCGTCCGGGAAGAAGTGAGGAGCGCCTCTGCCCGGCCGCCCCGTCCGGGAAGAAGTGAGGAGCGCCTCTGCCCGGCCGCCCCGTCCGGGAAGAAGTGAGGAGCGCCTCTGCCCGGCCGCCCCGTCCGGGAAGAAGTGAGGAGCGCCTCTGCCCGGGCGCCCCGTCCGGGAAGAAGTGAGGAGCGCCTCTGCCCGGCCGCCCCGTCCGGGAAGAAGTGAGGAGCGCCTCTGCCCGGCCGCCCCGTCTGGGAAGTGAGGAGCGCCTCTGCCCGGCCGCCCCGTCCGGGAAGAAATGAGGAGCGCCTCTGCCCGGGCGCCCCATCCGGGAAGAAGTGAGGAGCGCCTCTGCACAGCCACCCATCGTCTGGGAAGTGAGGAGCGCCTCTGCCCGGCCACCCACCGTCTGGGAAGTGAGGAGCGCCTCTGCCCGGCCGCCCCGTCCGGGAAGAAGTGAGGAGCGCCTCTGCCCGACCGCCCCGTCCGGGAAGAAGTGAGGAGCGCCTCTGCCCGGCCGCCCCGTCCGGGAAGAAGTGAGGAGCGCCTCTGCCCGGCCGCCCCGTCTGGGAGGTGAGGAGCGCCTCTGCCCGGCCACCCATCGTCTGGGAGGTGAGGAGCGCCTCTGCCAGGCCACCCATCGTCTGGGAGGTGAGGAGCGCCTCTGCCCGGCCACCCATCATCTGGAAAGTGAGGAGCGCCTCTGCCCGGCTGCCCCATCTGGGAAGTGAGGAGTGCCTCTGCCCGGACACCCATCGTCTGGGAGATGAGGAGCGCCTCTGCCCGGCCGCCCATCGTCTGGGAAGTGAGGAGCGCCTCTGCCCGGCCACCCATCGTCTGGGAAGTGAGGAGCGCCTCTGCCCGGCCACCCATCGTCTGGGAAGTGAGGAGCGCCTCTGCCCGGCCACCTATCGTCTGGGAAGAAGTGAGGAGCGTCTCTGCCTGGCCGCCCCGTCTGGGAAGTGAGGAGCCCCTCTGCCCGGCCGCCCCGTGTCTGGGTAGAAGTGAGGAGCTCCTCTGCCTGGCCGCTCCGTCTGGGAGGTCTACCACGGAGGCCAGAAGCAATGTGGGGGCTGGACGTGGTGGCTCACGCCTGTGGTCCCGGCACTCTGGGGGGCGAGGCGGGTTGATCACTTCGGGCTAGGAGTTCGAGACCAGTCTGGCCAACTTGGCGAAACATGAAGAATACAACACACAAACCAACCAACCAACTCAATGACAACAAAACAGGTCTACCCTGGAGTCATACTCTAATTTTTTCTATTTTCCTCCCTTTCTGATCCTTTATCCCACTTTCTTTTTCTTCCTCTTCCTTCTCCCTCTTCTTTGTCAAATAGAGGATTGAGTTATTATCACTGATCCATATAAAGTCCCTCTCTCATTTATTTTAACTCCCACCCCCATTTCTATTCCCCGACTTCCCATGTGCAACCTTCCCAATATGTTTGATACGCATCTTTTTGTTTTTATGTATTTTTAGAAAATGTTTATTGTTTTTGTATGCAAAAAAAATTAATAAAAAAAAAAAAAAAAAAAAAAAAAAAAAAAAAAAAAAGAAAACCAAAGCACTCAGAAGATAACTTCCCCATGCTCCAACCACCAGCTCCTCAGATCCCCTTGCACTTGAACCCATTGACCCGACTGTCTTCCAGCCCCGTGCTTGTCCTGCCTGTGCTTCTGAGAAAGGGCAACACCCTCTTTGCACACTTGCATTTCTTTTTTTTTTTTTTTGAGACGGAGTCTCACTCTGTCACCCAGGCTGGAGTGCAGTAGCATGATCTCAGCTCACTGCAAGCTCCGCCTCCTGGGTTCACGCCATTCTCCTGCCTCAACCTCCTGAGTAGCTGGGACTATAGGCGCCCGCCACCACACCCAGCTAATTTTTTGTATTTTTTTTTTAGTAGAGAGATGGGGTTTCATCATGTTAGCCAGGATGGTCTCGAGATTTTTTTTCAGATGGAGTGTCGCTCTGTCGCCAAGCTGGAGTACAGTGGCACAATCTCAGCTCACTGCAACCTCTGCCTCCTGGGTTCAAGTGATTCTCGTGCCTCAGCCTCCCAAGTGGCTGGGATTACAAGCACGCACCACCACACTCAGCTTAATTTTTGTATTTTTAGTAGAGATAGGGTTTCACCATGTTGGCCAGGATGATCTCGATCTCCTGACCTCGTGATCTGCCTGCCTCGGCCTCCCAAAGTGCTGGTATTACAGGCATGAGCCACTGCGCCCGGCCTCCCCTGTCTCTTTTTTTTTTTTTTTTTTGAGACGGAGTCTTTCTCTGTCCCCCAGGCTGGAGTGCAGTGGCGCGATCTCGGCTTACCGCAACCTCCACCTCCTGGGTTCACGCCATTCTCCTGCCTCAGCCTCCCGAGTAGCTGGGACCACAGGCGCCCGCCAACACGCCCGGCTAATTTTTTTGTATTTTTTTTTTTTAGTAGAGACGGGGTTTCACCGTGTTAGCCAGGATGGTCTCGATCTCCTGACCTCGTTATCCACCCGCCTCGGCCTCCCAAAGTGCTGGGATTACAGGCTTGAGCCACCGTGCCCGGCCCCCTGTCTCTTTTATCACAGCTAAACTTTGTTCTAGCAATTCCTCCTCCCACTCCTGTGCCTGCTGTAGGTTTTCCCCTCTCTAGGAGATCATTCTCATCAACATTTGAATATACTAAAATATTTTCAATGATAAAGACAAAAAACCATTCCTTGAGTTCACATTTCCTTCCAGCTACAGATACATTCCTCCAGCCCCTTTCCAGCCCCTTTCCAACAAGATCCCAGTGAGCTCATTGTCTGCACCTCCTCCCTCCCATTCTATTCAACTGAGTTAGGCTTTTGTTCACGCAATGAATAGGCCTTTGTTGGGGTCACTCTTGACCTCCACAATGGGAAATGCAATAACCCACTCTCTATGCACATCTTCCTCTCAGTGGACTTGCCGAGGTTGTGTGAAACCCTTTCTTTGCTTGGCTACCCAGACATCATGTTCTCCTGATTTGCCCACCTCACTGGCTGCTCCTTTGCCCCCTTAGCTGGATCCTTCTTGTCTTCCTAAACTGAACAATGGCTCAGTTCTTTTTTTTTTTTTTTTTTTTTTGGAGATGGAGTCTGGCTCTGTCGCCCAGGCTGGAGTGCAGTGGCTCGATGTCTGCTCACTGCAAGCTCCGCCTCCCAGGTTCACGCCATTCTCCTGCCTCAGCCTCCCGAATAGCTGGGACTACAGGCGCCCGTCACCGCGCCCGGCTAATTTTTTTGTATTTTTAGTAGAGACAGGGTTTCACTGTGTTAGCCAGGATGGTCTCGATCTCCTGACCTCGTGATCCGCCCGCCTCGGCCTCCTAAAGTGCTGGGATTACAGGCGTGAGCCACCGCGCCCGGCCTACAATGGCTCAGTTCTTAGCCCTCTCCTCTGCCTACCAAGCTTGTCCAACCTGCCTTATTTTGTTGTTGTTTTGTTTTGTTCTAGGCTTTTAGCAGCCTGAAACCATGGCTGCTAAAAACTGCTTTTTAGTTTCTGTCTCTAGTGATAAGCAGAAAAAAGGCATGAGGAAGGGGCTTTACTGGCCCAACCAGAAACATAAACTAAGAACCCATGACTGTATTCTCTCCCTTGGATACCACTGATCCCTACACCCTCTTCTTGAGTGATCTCAATAGGTCCTATGGCTGTAAGTGCCATCAGTATGCTGAAGGCTTTGGAAATGGAGCCTCCACCCTTAGAATCTTCCTTGAACTCCAGACTCATAGACCCAACAGCCTACCTGGATGTCTGTCAACTGTGTCAATTTAACATGTCAGACACAGAGGTCAGGAACTTCAACCCCAATCTACTCCCTCCAGTATTCCCATTCTGATAGCACTGGGCTCAGCCCAAATGCTTCAGTTTCTTCATACCCCACATATAATCCGGCATTAAATTGTCCCCCTTCTCCCTTTCCAACCTGAATCATGCCACCTTCATTCTCTCGCCTCCTATTCGCCTCCATGTCCTAACCAAACACCAGCTGTAGGTTGACTTCAGGAGAGTTCCTGAAATAAAAAAAAATGTCCTCGAATCCTCAATATTGACCCCTCCTTGCGTGCCCTCCCCAAACGCACCATGAAACCAGAATGCCAGAACACAGAGCACCCACTCAGCTGCCTTCTTGGTGTGTGGAAGGGAAAATGCCTCCCACTATTTTTTTTCTTTTTGAGACAAGAGTCTTGCTCTTGTCGCCCAGGCAGGAGTGCAATGGCGCCATCTTGGCTCACTGCAACTTCCGCCTCCTGGGTTCAAGTGATTCTCCTGCCTCAGTCTCCTGAGTAGCTGGGATTATCAGCATGTGTTACCATACCCAGCTAATTTTTGTACTTTCAGTAGAGTCGGAGTTTCACCATGTTGGCGAGGCTGGTCTTGAACTCCTGACCTCAAGTGATCTGCCCGCCTTGGGCTCTCAAAGTGTTGAGGTTACAGGCATGAGCCATTGCACCCGGCCTCCTCCCATGATTTTGGATCCCTTACACATTAATATTCTATTACACTAGGCGATAATTGCACTTTAATTACACATTAAATATAAAAGCAACACAAATAAATATATAGAGAAAAGCAAAAATTTATCTCCTCCCCTATTCGCTAGACATAAGTGCAATTAGCAGTTTCTTGCATACCTTCCATAACACTGATGATGCAAGAAGCACGCATATTCACCTGCGTCTAGCTTATAACCCACACACATACTTTGGGGCTCTCTTCAAATAGCTGAACAACACGGATAATGGAGGTTCTCTTAGAAACCCAGGGTCTCCTTGCCACCCTGCATCCATCTTTTTCTGCACATGTACACAATTCTATCCTTGGTTCTGGAGCCAGAACACCTGGGTTCATATTCCAACTCACATGCTCACTACTAGTATAATCTTGGAAAGCTACTTTGCATCTCTGGTTCCCCCGCTTCTCTCCCTGTAAAATGGAGATGACAATAATTATGTCTACCTCATAAAAACAGTTGGGGGGCACTGAATGAGTTAATACACAGTTCATTGGTGTTTACTTATTCAATAAATAGTAGATATTTGAATCATTTTCTACCTCTCTCCTTATCCTTAAATGATAAGTTACAAAGATACACATAATAGGATACGATGAGAAATGAGTAAGTGAGAAACTCAAGACTGAGGGAACATAAAACATTAGGAAAAAAGAAACCAGGAGTAGTGTCATTACTTAAATCACTGCTGCCATGTCTTTCCTAGTTGCAAAAGGGGCTGAAAACTCGGCCCTGAGCTTCCTAGAAAACAAGGAATGCTCTATCAGTTTCAAGATTTACAATATCTCCAAGGTAAAAACAAATGATTTAATAAGGTGAAATGCAGCTTTCCCTTGTTTGAGACCTAAGAAAAATGTCTATGTGGTTTAAATTTCTACTCTACACTTCTCAGCCAAACCTAGGGACCATAAATCTGGAAAAGAAAAGGCCAATCTTAGGCTGAGCTTGGAGGCCTGAACTTTTGGAGGTTTGATATAAAATGATGATAGGACCCTTGATACTGCCACCCACATGTGAGTCCTAGGCAATGATGCTGAGCGCCTGGTGAAAGGCTAGGACTGAGTGACCTAAGGTGGTTTGCCTGATTCAGGGGGCTCCAATGATTTGATCCGGCAGAAGGTGGGATATTGGTGTTGCCTAGTAAAGAGAAATTAAAAAGAAAGAAGAAGAGCAGGTAATGGGGAAGAAGCTGGTTGCTCCTGAGAGTCTGGTTTCTCAGGGGGAAGTGAGCTCTTCAGGTAAGGCCGCTACCCCCAGCCTGCTGTGAGAACTAGAGCTCTTAGCTTGAGGCCAGCATTTAAGTAAGATCGGTAGAAGTGGGAACTAGTAAGTGGTTAGCAATATTTCAAGCAGCCTGGTAGAAAATGCATCTGAAGTTCACCAAACTATTACAGTTCTTTACTTTTTTAGGATAACAAATACTATAGAGATTATTACATCAATGATATTTCTGACAAATATAGTTTGGAAGAGTGGATGATTAATGTGGTTTATTTGGTGAAATAACTCTTTCAAAGTGAGGAAGTCACAAAAAGAAAAAACAATAGGAAGAACATTGCTGTAAAAAAAAAAATTGGACTGGGCGAGGTGAGTGGCCAAGCACCATGGCTCACGCCTGTGATCCTAGCACTTTGGGAGGTCAAGGTGGGTGAATCACCTGAGGTCAGGAGTTTGCGACCAGCCTGGCTAACTTGGTGAAACCCCATATCTACTAAAAATACAAAATTAGCCAGGCATGGTGGTGTACACCTGCAGTCCCAGCTACTCAGGAGGCTGAGGCTGGAGAATCACTTGAACCCAGGAGGCGGAGGTTGCAGTGAGCTGAGATCACACCACTGCACTCCAGCCTGGGCAACAGAGTCAGACTCAGTCTCAAAAAAAAAAAAAAAAAAAGGAAAACACTGGCATGGGGGTGAGCCTTAAATTGAGGAGGCATCTGAGAAAAAAAAATTTCTAGGAGGGGAGCAGGGGCTCACACCTGTAATCCCAGCACTTTGGGAGGCTGAGGCGGGAGGATTGCTTGGGCCCAGGAGTTCAAGACTGGCTCAGAAAACAAAGTGAGACCCCGTCTCTACAAAAAATAAAAAAAATAGCCAGGGTACATGGGAGGCTGAGGTAGGAGGATCGCTTGAGCCTGGGAGGTCGAAGCTACAGTGAGCTGTAATCACACCACTGCACTCCAGCCTGGATGTCAGAGTGAAACCCTGTCTCAAAAAATAAAAAGGAAAAGAAAAAAGAAAATAACTTTTATATAAGGAAGGCAATTCCTTTTAATTATCAGGCCCAGAGAGACATTGAATTGAGAAAGCGGCCGGGCGCGGTGGCTCAAGCCTGTAATCCCAGCACTTTGGGAGGCCGAGGCGGGCGGATCACGAGGTCAGGAGATCGAGACCATCCTGGCTAACACGGTGAAACCCCGTCTCTACCAAAAAGACAAAAAAATTAGCCGGGCGTGTTGGCGGGCGCCTGTAGTCCCAGCTACTCAGGAGGCTGAGGCAGGAGAATGGCGTGAACCCGGGAGGCGGAGCTTGCAGTGAGCCGAGATCGTGCCACTGCACTCCAGCCTGGGTGACAGAGCAAGACTCCGTCTCAAAAAAAAAAAAAAAAAAAAAAAAAAGAATTGAGAAAGCAATCACGCTTTGAGCTATGTATTCATGAACTGATTGTTATTGCCACATTAGACACGATAATCCACATTCTGTGGCTTAACAATGTATAGCCAGTCACTAGGCAATGTTATTTCTGTAAACCAATGAGAATTCCTGACAAACAGCTTTGTATCAGTCCACTCCCTGCCCCCAAGTTTTGCCTTTAAAAATCCCCTTGTAACTGCTACAAATTTGAGCGCATATTCAGGGCAACTTTAATCTATGATCTGGGGTTGCAGTCCTCAAGCTTGGCCCAAATAAACTGTCTGCTTATGTTAATTTTGCCTAAGCTTTTTCCTTTCAGGTTGACACACCTGCATTGGAGATGGCCATGTGGGCCACAAGAGAGATAATCTTCAGGTTTGAAGTCTTCCAACTTCTAAAAGTTGATTGAGAGAAAACAGGTGTTTATCTTTCTCATGGAATATTTGATGAGTAAGCTGCAATTTCTCCCCTTGAATTCAAATGAGCTTATGAGGCAGGTTTGTTGGACTTGAATGTAAGCGTTTGTCAATATCGATTCCTGCACTGACGACCTAACACCGCCTGTGTATTCTTACCTGATTCTCACTGCATCTCTAAGAGGTAGGCAGGGATTTTTCATATTCTGAGGGAAAAGAAATTATCAGAATTTTAAGTAAATGCAAAGTTACACAGCTGGAAAATGAAGGGATACGTTTTAAAAAAAACTCTTGCTCTTTTCTCTCCAACAGCTGAGAAAACAGGGAATGGAGCCAACGTGGATCTACAGTGTTCGTTGATACTGTACTGGGAAGGATGCAGACTTCTAGTGAGGAAAGAGAAGAAATCACAGTTTGGAGTGGAATCCCCAGTTATAAACTATCTCAGTGGCTCCCAACTATTTTGATATGATAAAGTCTCTCTAAAATAGAACTATGGCCAGGGCTGGTGGCTCAAGCCCATAATCCCAGCACTTGGGGAGGCCAAGGCAGGCAGATCACTTGAGGTCAGGAGTTTGAGACCAGCCTGGCTAACATGGTGAAACCCCATCTCTACAAAAATTAGCCGGGCTGTGGTGGGCATCTGTAATCTCAGCTACTTGGGAGGCTGAGTCAGGAGAATCGCCTGAACCCAGGAGGCGGAGTTTGCAGTGAGCTGAGATTGTGCCACTGCACTCCAGCCTGGGTGACAGAGTGGGAGTCCATCTAAAAAAATAAAAAATAAAAAATTGAATTGTACCATTCCACTGGCATGGAAAAGGTGTGACTGAGATGTCAAATCACCAAAAGTTACTATGACCTCATTACCAACCTAAAGGAACCTGATTTTTAATGGGTCTATGTCACATGTACTTCACATACTTGACATGTGTGTGAAGACAATGCTTGGCAGCTGCTGCCCAGTTTTTCTCAGTTTCCTTTCAAAGTCTCTGCAGTGCCCTCATCCACACCTACACAGACCGAGGTCTGCATCTCACAGGCTATAAACCTTCAGGACAGAGATGGAAGCTTGGGGTAAATGAAATGTTAAGTGGTTGGGGTAGAAAAATAGGAACTGTGGGATTTTAGGGAGCCGATGTGGCACAAAACCCCAGAAAGCCTTTGAGCCTCTTCAGCCAGCACCATGCCTCACCCTCCCTGCCCACCAAGCTCACTGGTGCTGACACCCAAGGCCTTGCGAGGGAGGCAGGCATTCTTATTTTTTATCACACTTGTAGAGTTGGCACACAGACATCAGCAGGAAAGGGAGCCCCTGGGGGAGGAAGCTCCAGAGATCACCTGAAATCTGCATGCTAAATATGCGTGTAGGGGAAGATACCTATGCAGAAAGGAATGTTCCAAACACCCCATCAGATGCCCAGTCACTGCTCATTCTGCTGTTAAACTGTCAGAATGTAGCTAGCTATATGCTGATAGGAAGGGAAAAAGAAAAAAGGGGAAATTCCTAAGAGAAACACAGGCACAATAGGTACAGATTTGACTGCTGTAGACCTTCCTGGTGTGGTGGTCTCGAGCAAGGCTACCATTAGGTAGGATTCGTACTGATCACCATGCCCCATGCATGCACGTCAACTGACCGGAAGGAGGAACCCCACAAACCTGGGCAGGGACTTAAGACAGGAATAGGAAACTAGACAAAGGCAAAGACAGAGACTTAAGACAGAAGTAGGCACTTAAATAAACAGTCCAACATAATAAAAACCACAACACAAGGCTCTCAGGGCTGCGTTGGGTCAGCCTGCCCCTCTCATGATGTGTTTTTTTATTTCCTTAATAAACCTTCTTGTTTACTTTATCAATTGGTCTCTTGGCTGAATTCTTTTCTCCAAGAAGACTAAGAATTTAGGACCCCACACTTCCCAGTAACAACATTACAACATTGGCACAGCACTCTTCATTTTACTCAACACCCATGTGAACAAGGTGGTATTATTTCTGTTTCATAGGTGAGAAAATGGAAGATCAGATCAAGAGACAAGCCCATTAAATGACAGAAGAGGGGCTGAAATCTGAGCCCTAGCTGCAGGTGAGATGGAGCAGGGATCCACTCTTAGGGGCCTGTGGCACCCTTTGAGCATGGAAATAAAGGAAAATCTTGAGTTCCCTTAAGGAAAATTCCAGCTACCTAGTTAGCACTGAGAAGTAAATAAGCAGCTTGATAAGCAAGAAGGTAGTAGTAGCCTATGGCCAGGTGTGGTGGCTCACGCCTGTAATCCCAGCACTTTGGGAGACAAGGCAGGTGAGTTGCCTGAGGTCAGGAGTTTGAGACCAGCTTGGCCTACATGATGAAACCCTGTCTCTACCAAAAATACAAAAATTAGCTGGGTGCGGTGGCGCACGCCTGTGGTCCCTGCTACTCAGGAGGCTGAGGCAGGGGAAATCACTTGCACCTGGAGGTGGAGGTTGTAGTGAGCCAAGACCGCACCACTGCACTCCAACCTGGGGGACAGAGTGAAACTCTCTCTCAAAAAAAAAAAAAGTTAATAGTAGCCTAAAACAATAGCCAAGAAAGCTAGAATCAAAGGACATATGGTTTCCTATAGAAACTACAGATAACATTTTAACATATGTCTCTGAGTTGCTTTTCAGAAACTCAGACCCTTACCAAATAGATCCATCAGCATGCAGACCTCAGATAAGAGGGAACTGGGGACTGAACTCTGACCACCATGTCTTGTTCTTTTGTTCTACATTTCTTCCTGAGGGGCCTGGAGAAAGTTATACCTACGAGCCAGAGCTAACATTCTTTTCTGCTGACCCCACAATTTTTATTTTTATTTATTTTATTGTTTACTTATTTAAAAAATTGAGATGGACTCTTGCTATGTTGCCTAGGCTGGTCTTGAACTCCTGAGCTCAAGCGATCCTCCCGCCTCGGCCTCCCAAGTTCTGGAATTACAGGCGTGAGCCACTGCGCCAAGCCCTCAAATTTTTAAACAAAGTATTTCTTCCTTAACAAATTGCCACTCAGAAAAATCTCTGAATCTATCTATGACCTGTAGATAGGTCCCCACTTCAAGACATCCCACCCCTTTCAGCCAATGCCCACGTGAAACCTCCACGTATTGATTTACGATTTTGCCTGTAACTTCTGCTTTCCTGAAACTTACCCTGCCTTTAAGAACCCTTACCTGTAAGGATTAAACTCTGACCTTCTTCCTCTCTTGCTCAAATTCCTATCTAAGGGGCCTAGGTTTGCCCTACAAACCATAAAATCTCATCAGAGAGGTTTTATTTAACCCGATATAACATGGCCTGCTTTCCAAACTGACTCTGGTATAACTGAAACCGCCATTGCAAAATTATAACTGAGACCATGACAGAGATCTGACCTAACAAACTCCATCTTGCTTCTAACCTCCAAGCTGTCCTTGTTCATTCCTGGGTATAGGCTGAAATAACTTTGGGAGAAATTTAGTTTATAGTTTGAAACGAAGATGATAAGAGCCGTTTTTAAAAAAACAAATCCCCTTCTTGCCTGGGGACCAGCCTACCTAATTTGTTAGGGGTAACAAATTAGTCAAATGGTTAGAAATTATGGTTTAGGAGTCATGCAGCTGGAGGCTACAAGACTCTGATGCTCCCCAAATTGCTACAAGGAATAACATCACTATTGTAAAACCGAAGATCAGTGCTTGAGATATTCTGCAGACCCTGCACTTGATGGATCAGCTGGCACCACCCAGATCAATAAACTGGCTCATCTGATCTTGTGGCCCCATCCAGGAACTGGCTCAGCACAAGAGGACAGCTTCAACTCCCTGTGATTTCATCTCCCTGTGATTTCATCTCCAACCCAGCCGACCAGTCAGCACTCCCGACTCACTGCCCTCCTCCAACCCACTAAAAGTCTGATCCCCGAATGCTCAGAGAGACTGATTTGATTAATAAAACTCTGGTCTCCCACTCAGCTGGCTTTGCATGAAATACTCTTTCTCTATTGTAATTCCTCTGTCTTGATAATTGACTTTGTCTAGGCAGCGGGCAAGGTGAACCCATTGGGCAGTTACATAATATCACATGACAGATAAAGAAGGTAATCAAAATATTTTACCCCAAAATATGTTTCTTTGCCATATTTTGAAATGGCCTGCAAAGTCATTTTTTGTGGGGGAAGATTGCATCTGTAAAAAATCTCCTTTCTTTTTTTTTTTTTTTTTTGAAATAGGGTCTTATTTTGTCACTGAGGCTGGAGTGCAGTGACACAATTCAGCTCACTGCAGCCTCGACTTCTGGGTTCAAGTGATATTCCTGTCTCAGTCCCCCAAGTAGCTGGGACTGCGGGTGTTTGCCACCATGCCCAGCTACTTCTTGTATTTTTTGTAGAGATGGAGTTTCACCATGTTGCCCAGTCTGGTCTTGAACTCCTGAGCTCAAGTGATCCGCCTGCCTCCCAAAGTGCTGGGATTACAGGCGTGAGCCACCATGCCCACCCAAGAATCTCTGTTGCTATAACTAAATTGTTCCCCTTTCCAGGCCCCTCCCAATCCTGAAGAGATTGACTGAAAGTCTAGTACTTTTAAGGGTCTGCGTAGGAAACATTTGCCATCCATTGTGTCTAAGGACAGCATGACCTTGACTTCTGCAACTCCTTATTTATTTATTTTTTTTGAGATGGAGTCTTGCTCTGTCATGATCAGCTCACTGCAAGCTCCGCCTCCCAGGTTCACGCCATTCTCCTGCCTCAGCCTCCTAAGTAGCTGGGACTACAGGCGCCTGTCAGCATGCCTGGCTAATTTTTTGTATTATTAGTAGAGATGGGGCTTCATCGTGTTAGCCAGGATGATCTCTATCTCCTGACCTTGTGATCTGCCCATCTCAGCCTCCCAAAGTGCTGGGATTACAGGCGTGAGCCACCGCACCCGGCCTTGCAACTCCTTACCTTGATCCAGACACTTCTTTCTGTTGATTTCAGGTCTTTAGACAATAACTTAACTCTTTCAACCAACTGCCAATCAGAAAATCTTTAAATCCATCTATGACCATCCCCTCCCCCTACCCACTTAGACTTTGTCCTGCCTTTCTGGATGGAACCAATGCAATGGATACCCCATACGTACTGATTAGTGTCTTATGGTCTCCATAGAATGTATAAAAACCAAGCTGTAATCCAATCACCTTGGGCACAAGTTCTCTCCAGACTCTGCCTTGGGCTTTGGTCACTCATATTTGGCTCGGAATACACCTCCTTAAATATTTTACAGAGTCTGACTCTTTTCATTGACACCTGCAAGCCATCAAGGAAGTCAGAATTTAAGCATTAGCTGTCTCGTCCTCCTTGCATGGTGCCCTGCAAATAAATATCTTCCTTTCTTCTGCTGCAAACCATAGTGCAGTTATCTGGTCTTACCGTGCTGGGCAAGCAGACCCTAGTTGGGCTCTATATAACACTGGTCCTGTCCTTCTTTCAAAACAACATAGCTGACTCAACACTAGATGGGTAACAAAATGCTATATTTTGCTTCCCTGATTCTCAAAACTATAAAAAAGCTACAACTTTGTAAAGTTTGATAGAGTAGGCTGGGAAACACTGATGTCACGTTGCAGAAAAATCTAGGCTCTGAAATAACACCACGTCCCACCCAACCCAACTCCACCCTAACTGTTTTTCCTTATCTCTGATAGCTGAGCGATTATGTTAGCAAAAGCAAAAGGATTTTAAAAATGAATGCTCCTCCTGAGAGCTCTGGGTGTACCAGGGCTGATTTGCAGTTTCCTTTGGGCTAGCTTCACAAGCACTTGAGAAATGGCAACCATACTTAGAGAACCGGCTGTTTGGCTTTCAGTTATCAAGCAGTTGTGATAGAATACCTGGTTGCCAAACTGCTATATCTGTCTGAAAACAATGTTTGTGAGAAGAAGAAAGCCTGAATCACGCTCTGCCACATCCAGCTAGAACCTGAATGCACGAGGATCTGAGCAAGCTCTTTCAAGCTGTGACCATCTGGAAGACTGGGTGACGCCAAACATTCATCCTAAGCTACTTCCCCAAACTATGGAGCCAAAACCCCACAATAATCTTTTGTCTTGCTATGAGGTCCCCCAACAGAAGGTGGAAAACAGCCTGGCTTTACTTGGATCCTTTTCTATAAGGAGCTGAATCATCTTCAGAAAATTTAATATTAAAATATTAATATATAAATTATATATATATATATGGTTTTTGCGACGGAGTCTATATTATTGCTACAAGCACACACCACCATGCCCGGCTAGTTTTTGTATTTTTTAGTAGAGATGAGCACAATGTTGGCCAGGCTGATCTCAAACTCTTGACCTGGTGATGTGCCCGCCTCAGCCTCCCGAAGTGCTGGAATTACAGGCATGAGCCACCACTCCGGCCTTAATAATATTAAAAATCAGCCCTGGTACACTGAGAGCTCTTGGGAGGAACATTCATTTTTAAAATCCTCTTGCTTTTTGCTAACATAATCACTCAGCTATCAGAGATAAGGGAAAACAGTTTGGGTGGGGTTGGGTTGGGTGGGACGTGGTGTTATTTCAGAGCCTAGATTTTTCTGCAACGTGACATCAGTGTTTCCCAGCCTACTCTATCAAACTTTACAAAGTTGTAGCTTTTTTATAGTTTTGAGAATCAGGGAAGCAAAATATAGCATTTCTTACCCATCTAGTGTTGAGCCAGCTATGATGTTTTGAATGAAGGACAGGACCAGTGTTATGAAATAATTGGAGCTTATATCATGTGACAACAATTATTGTAATGTTGTATGAGTTATTAAGAAATTATTTTAGGCAGATGAGGAGAAAAGGGGTCTTTGGAAAGTTGTTTCTTTTAAAGCAGCCCCAGAAACTTTTTTTCTTTGGAGACGGAGTCCTGCTCTGTGGCCCAGGTTGGAGTACAATGGTTCGATCTTGGCTCACTGCAACCTACACCTCCCGGGTTCAAGCGATTCTCCTGCCTCAGCCTCCCGAGTAGCTGGGATCACAGGCAACCGCCACCATGCCCGGCTAATTTTTTGTAAATTTAGTAGAGATGGGGTTTCACCATGTTGGCCAGCCTGGTCGGAACTCCTGACCAGAGGTGATCCACCCCGCTTAGCCTCCCAAAGTGCTGGGATTACAGGCGTGAGCCACTGACCCTGGCTGAAACGTTTCTTGTCTAGCAGGAAAGCCCCAGTTCTTAGAGCCAAGAGGCAATCTTTGATATGCAAATGCGAGCCATTAGAAACTGAGTCCAGCCAAACAAGGCGACCTCCGCCCTCTTCTCCTTGCCCTTGCCCTGACATGTGCCTGACAATATGGCTGCCCTCACATATCCCCACGTGTGTACAACATCCTGACGCCTTGCATATTAGAAGGCTAGGGTCGGAGGGCCAGTTTTTTCGCTGGCTACGTGGATGACATGCCTGGTCAAACCAATCCCCTGAGCCCTATGCAAATCAGACACCACCTCCTCCAGCCTACTCATACAAGCAGCCACTTTTCTGTGGCACATGGGGTCTCCTCTCTTGGGTTTGGAGCCCCCTCTGACTGTCACTGTATGGGGGAGCTTCTTCCTTGCCTATTAAACTTTCCACTCCTTAAAACCACTCCATGTGTGTCCACATCGTTTTACCCAATTTGTGGGAGACAATGTGTCTGGAATTGGTGGGTTCTTGGTCTCACTGACTTCAAGAATGAAGCCGCGGACCCTCGCGGTGTTACAGCTCTTAAGGTGGCGCGTCCGGAGTTTGTTCCTTCTGGTTAGTTCGTGGTCTCGCTGGCTCAGGGGTGAAGCTGCAGACCTTCGCAGTGTTACCGCTCTTAAGGTGACACGTCTGCAGTTGTTCGTTCCTCCCGGTGGGCTCATGGTCTCGCTGGCTTCAGGAGTGAAACTGCAGACCTTCGTGGTGAGTGTTACAGCTCATAAAAGCAGTGTGGACCCAAAGAGTGAGCAGTAGCAAGATTTATTGCAAACAGCGAAAGAACAAAGCTTCCACACTGTGGAAGGGGACCCGAGCGGCTTGCTACTGCTGGCTGGGGCAGCCTGCTTTTATTCTCTTATCTGGCCCCACCCACGTCCTGCTGATTGGTGGAGCCGAGTGGTCTGTTTTTGGTGCATTTACCATCCCTGAGCTAGACATAAAAGTTCTCCACATCTCCACCAGACTCAGGAGCCCAGCTGGCTTCACCCAGTGGATCCTGCACTGGGGCTGCAGGTGGAGCTGTCTGCCAGTCCCGTGCTGTGCACTCACACTCCTCAGTCCTTGGGTGGTCGATGGGACTGGGCGCCGTGGAGCAGGGGGTGACACTCGTCAGGGAGGCTCGGGCTGCACAGGAGCCCATGGAGGGGGTGGGAGGCGGGCTGCAGGTCCCGAGCCCTGCCCCACGGGAAGGCGGCTAAGGCCCGGTGAGAAATCGAGCGCAGCGCCAGTGGGCTGGCACTGCCGGGGGACCCAGTACACCCTCTGCAGCCACTGGCCCGGGTGCTAAGTCCCTTATTGCCCGGGGCCAGCAGGGCCGGCTGGCTGCTCTGAGTGCAGGGCCCGCCAAGCCCACGCCCACCTGGAACTCCAGCCGGCCGGCAAGCGCCGCTCGCAGCCCCGGTTCCCAGTCGCGCCTCTCCCTCCACACCTCCCCGCAACCTGAGGGAGCCGGCTCCCGCCTTGACCAGCCCAGAAAGGGGCTCCCACAGTGCAGTGGTGGGCTGAAGGGCTCCTCAAGTGCCGCCAAAGTGGGAGCCCAGGCAGGAGGCACCGAGAGCGAGCGAGGGCTGTGAGGACTGCCAGCATGCTGTCACCTCTCAACAAGAGCCCTGGTGGTGTTCCTCCACTCATCGGAGCTGTATCAGTCAGTGAAGATTGTATCTTTATTTTTAATTTTATTTTTGAGACGGAGTCTAGCTCGGTCTCCCAGGCTGGAGTGCAGTGGCCTGATCTCGTCTCACTGCAACCTCCGCCTCCTGGGTTCAAGTAATTCTCCTGCCTCAGCCCCCTGAGTAGCTGGGATTACAGGCACCCACCACCATGCCCAGCTACTTTTTGTATTTTTAGTAGAAACGGGGTTTCACCATGTTGGCCAGGCTGGTCTCAAACGCCTGACCTCACGATCTGCCCGCCTCAGCCTCCCAAAGCACTAGGATTACAGGCGTGAGCCACTGCGCTCGGCAAGATTGTATCTTTAAAGAGGTTTTGGATATCAGTGTTATTAAAGGAAGACAATATTTATCTAAAATCGCCCTTTTTAAATTTTTTGAGAGAGACTAACTCTGTTGCCCAGGCTGGAGTGCAGTGGTGAGATCTCGGCTCACTGCAGCCTCCGCCTCCCAGGTTCAAGCGATTCTCCTGCCTCAGCCTCCCGAGTAGCTGAGATTACAGGCATGTGCCACCATGCCCGGCTAATTTTAAGTTTTTTGTTTTGTTTTGTTTTTTTGAGATGGGAGTCTCACTCTGTCACCTAGGCTGGAGTGTAGTGGTGCGATCTCTGCTCACTGCAGCCTCTGCCACCTGGGTTCAAGCAATTCTCCTGCCTCCGCCTCCCGAGTAGCTGGGATTATAGGTGCCTGCCACCACACCCTGCTAATTATTGTATTTTTGGTAGAGACGGAGTTTCACCATCTTGGCCAGGCTGGTCTTGAACTCTTGACCTTGTGATCCACTGGCCTCAGCCTCTCAAAGTGCTGGGATTACAGGTGTAAGCCACCACACCTGGCTATTTTATAGTTAATAATTTAATTAGTTGAAATTCTTGGAGGTCTAATCTTGCTATTTGCTATGTAAGGCTATGGGGACACCCTTCTCTTTGAATAGAATTCTCTAAATCTGGAGACTGTGATTTAGATAAGTAGCATATATTACAGAAAACATTAATTCGATCCATCAAAGGGAGATTTTAGGCTGGATGCGGTGGTTCGCACCTTTGATCTCAGCACCTTGGGAGGCCGAGACAAGGAGGAAGAGGCGGTTAACTATTAAAGTGTTTTGAATGCTACATGCATTTAATGTTTGAGATGAACATAGCCTAGCTATTTCCCCCTGTGCCAACCACTTCTGACAAGGCTTTTAATCAATGGAAATACATACTTAGTGCAAACATTTTCAATAAACTACATCCATTGCTTTGCTTTATATTTATATGTTGCCAGGAAAATTACTTAAGCATCTTTGTTCATCTGTTCTAGCATATGTAAAGATTCAAATAAAAAATGTGGGGGCACATGTTCTCAGGATTTCCGGAGGCTGTGTCATGAGCCATGGTCGCTCATATTTGGCTCAGAATAAATCTATCCAAATATTTTACAGAGTTTGACTCTTTTTGTCAACAAGATCTGATGCTATCCCTCGGTGGAGAGTGTGGGGACTGAATTGAAGGCACACAGCTGCTGTCTGCTACTTGGTGGTTGGGAAAAACTCTGTAAACCAAAAATAAAATTCTAAGTCCCCCAACCGACTGAATGGATTGCTCCTTTTGGCCAAGGGCACTACAGAGTTCATCTGAAATTCTAGCTCAGGCCATAATAAGAAATGGGGAGGATGGGGAATGCCTCATTACTGTTCTCCCTTTGGAATTCAGGCACAGCTGACCAGCATTCACACTAAAACAGAGATCTTAGGACTGACCAAGCAATACGATATCAGTATGACAGATAGCAGGTCCTTAAAAAAAATGTGTTCAGCAACCTTCATGAAGGAATAAAACTCCACTTGAACTAATCACATCAAAATTCAAAGCTTTTTGCAATATTCTTTTTTTTTTTTTTTTTGAGACGGAATCTCGCTCTGTAACCCAGGCTAGACCGCAGTGGGGCTATCTCAGCTCACTGCAAGCTCTGCCTCCCGGGTTCACACCATTCTCTTGCCTCAGCCTCCCAAGTAGCTGGGACTACAGGTGCCCGCCACCACACCTGGCTAATTTTTTTGTATTTAGTAGAAATGCAGTTTCACTGTGTTAGCCAGGATGGTCTCGATCCCCTGACCTCGTGATCTGCCCGCCTCAGCCTCCCAAAGTGCTGGAATTACAGGCGTGAGCCACCACGCCCAGCCTGCTTTTTACAATTTTTTTTTTTTTTTGAGACGGAGTCTTATTCTGTCACCCAGGCTGGAGTGCAGTGGCATGATATTGGCTTACCACAACCTCCACCTCCCGGGTTCAAGTGATTCTCCTGCCTCAGCCTCCCAAGTAGCTGGGATTACAGGCGCCTGCCACCACACCTGGCTAATTTTTGTATATATTTAGTAGAGACGGGGTTTCACCATTTGGGCCAGGCTGGTCTTGAACTCCTGATCTTGTGATCCACCTGCCTCGGCCTCCCAAAGTGCTGGGATTACAGGCGTGAGCCACAGCGCCTGGCCTGCAATATTCTTAAATCTTACTTCTGTAGTACTCAAAACAACAGTTTGTTTTTCTCCTAAGGGATTAAGATAAAAAAAATCAAGAGCCGGGCATGGTGACTCATGCCTGTAATCCCAGCACTTTGGGAGGCTGAGGCCGGTGGATCACTTGAGCTCAGGATTCGAGACCAGCCTGGGTAACATGGTGAAACCCCATCTCTACTACAAAAAAAAAACAAAAATCAGCCAGATGTAGTCGCGTGTGCCTGTAATCCCATCTACTCGGGAGGCTGAGGTGAGAGAATCATCTGAGCCTGGCAAGTCAAGGTTTCAGTGAGCTATGATGGCACCACTGTATTCCAGCCTAGGTGACAGAGTGAGACCCTGTCTCAAAAAAAAAAAAAGATAAACAAAATCGCTCATTTTCAAAACAAGGGTTTGTTGCTTCTGACATCTCTTTTTTTTTTTTTTTTTTTTTTTTTGAGACAGAGTCTCACTCTGTCGCCCAGGCTGGAGTGCAGTGGTGTGATCTCAGCTCACTGCGAGCTCCACCTCCCAGGTTCATGCCATTCTCCTGCCTCAGCCTCCTGAGTAGCTGGGACTACAGGCACCCGCCACAACACCCGGCTAGTTTTTTGTATTTTTAGTAGAGATGGGGTTTCACCATGTTAGCCAGGATGGTCTCGATCTCCTGACCTCGTGATCCACCCGCCTCGGCCTCCCAAAGTGCTGGGATTACAGGCGTGAGCCACCACGCCCGGCATGCTTCTGACATCTCTTTAAGTTAGTAAAATTGAGAGAGTCAGAAAGGGGGTGACCCATTTCCCTGTCCTAACCAGCGGGGCCAAACAGCCAAAGGCTTGATTGGAGGCAGGGCCAAACGTTGTGACTTGTTGCATCAAGTCCTCTCCATGGTCTGTGGGACAGATGGCAGCAGTGCTCTATGGAGTGGCTGGGTCTGAGTCAAGGTCAATGGCACCAACTCGAAGCACTTGCAAACTGACGGGAGCTGGTATTTGGGAAGGGTCCAGGGGTCTGAAGGAGGCAAGTGGAGAAATGAACTTTCTAAGCCAATTCACCAATGACTGCAGCAGCTTTTTCTGTGGTGTCCCTGGCCAATGACATTGGAACACCCAGTGACATGGAGCAGGGTAGCCAAAAGCATTACCAAAATCACTGAGACTATTCTCCCTCAATTTCTTAGATCTTGTGTAGGAAATAAAATCTAGAAATTTAGGAGAAAAATAGCAAGCATTAGAGCTGTCTTTCATCTTTGCATAATAACCCACCTAATAGGAAGCTAGTTAAGTAAAATATTCTTGTATTCATTCACTTATGGACCTAATGAACACTTATTGAGCTCAACATTTATTGAGCTCCTACCATGTTCTATACCCAGTGGTAGATGCTATGGATCCAAAAATAAATAAAACACAACATTCCTACTTTTTTTTTTTTTTTTTTTTTTGAGACGGAGTCTCGCTCTTTCACCCAGGCTGGAGTGCAGTGGCGCGATCTCGGCTCACTGCAGGCTCCGCCCCCCGGGGTTCACGCCATTCTCCTGCCTCAGCCTCCCGCGTAGCTGGGACTACAGGCACCCTTTTTTTTTTTTTTTGAGACGGAATCTTGCTCTGTCACCCAGGCTGGAGTGCAGTGGCCCGATCTTGGCTCACTGTAAGCTCCGCCTCCCGGGTTCACGCCATTCTCCTGCCTCAGCCTCTCCGAGTAGCTGGGACTACAGGCGCCCGCCACCATGCCCGGCTAATTTTTTTGTATTTTTAATAGAGACGGGGTTTCACTGTGGTCTCGATCTCCTGACCTCGTGATTCGCCCGCCTCGGCCTCCCAAAGTGCTGGGATTACAAGCGTGAGCCACCGCGCCCGGCCAATTCCTACTTTCAAGGTACTCACTATTGAATAGGAAGACAAGTAAATGAATAAGTTTAATCAAATATTATGTAGGGTATATCCGTTAGCACTTGCTCTGTAACAAACACTTCAAAATTTTGTGGTTTAAAACAACCATTTTTATTTAACTCATGATTCTGAGGACTAGTTGGATAGTTTGGCCAGCTCAACTGAGCTCTGCTGCTTTCTCTTACGTATCTTACGGTCATTTGGCAGCTAGGCTGGAGGCTGGACTATTTCTTATGACCTCAGTCCCATATCTGGTGATTGGTAAGCTCAACCGGTAAGATAGGAGTGGGTGACTGGGCCATGCGTTGCTCATCATCCAGCAGATTAACCTGGATTTTTTCACACGGGAGTTGGAGGATTCTGAAAAGCAACAAGAGACTAAGCCCAGTGCTCACGCACTTTGAAAGCATCTTCTGTGACATACTTGATTTTTCATTGACCAGAGCAAGTCACAGTGTGTCCAGAATTGGTGGGTTCTTGGTCTCACTGATTTGAAGAGTGAAGCCACAGACCCTCATGCTTCTTAATAAAGGCGGTGTGTGTTTGGAGTTTGTTCCTTCTGGTATTCGGATGTGTTCAGAGTTTCTTCCTTCTGGGGGCCTCGTGGTCTCACCGGCTTCGGAGTGAAGCTGCAGATCTCCACAGTAAGTGTTACAGCTCCTAAACGCAGTACAAACCCAAAGAGTGAAGGCACAAAGCTTCCACAGTGTGAATGGAAACCCAAGTGGGTTGCTACTACTGGCTGGGGCAGCCTGCTTTTATTCCCTTATCTGGCCCCACCCACATCCTGCTGATTGGTCCATTTTACAGAGAGCTGATTGGTCCATTTTGACAGGGTGCTGATCGGTGCATTTACAATCCCTGAGCTAGACACAAAAGTTCTCCAAGTCCCCGCTAGATACAGAATGCTGATTGGTGTATTTACAAACCCTGAGCTAGACACAGAGTGCTGATTGGTGCATTTACAAATCTTGAGCTAGACACAGGGTGCGGATTGGTGCATTTACAAACCTTGAGCTAGATACAGAGTGCTGATTGGTATATTTACAATCCCTTGGCTAGACATAAAGGTTCTCCAAGTCCCCACTAGACTCAGGAGCCCAGGTGGCTTCACCCAGTGGATCCTGCAGTGGGGCCACAGGTGGAGCTGCCTGCCAGTCCCGTGCCTTGCCCTCGCACTCCTCAGCCCTTGGGCGGTGGGACCGGGAGCCTTGGAGCAAGGGGTGGCGCTCGTCCCAGAGGCTCCCGCCGTGCAGGAGCCCAGGGTGGGGAGGGGTACTCAGGCATGGCGGGGTGCAGGTCCCGAGCCCTGCCCCGTGGGGAGGCAGCTAAGGCCCCGCCAGAAATCGAGCGCAGCGCTGGTGGGCCAGCACTGCTGGGGGACCCGGCGCACCCTCCGCAGCCACTGGCCCGGGTGCTAAGCCCTTCACTGCCCAGGGCCGGCGCAGCCGGCTGGCTGCTCCGAGTGCGGGGCTTGCCGAGCCCACGCCCACCCAGAACTCGTGCTGGCCCGCAAGCACCGCGCGCAGCCCGGGTTCCTGCCGGCGCCTCTCCCCCCACACCTCACCGCAAGCTGAGGGACCCGGCTCCCGCCTTGGCCAGCCCAGAAAGGGGCTCCCACAGTGCAGTGGGGGCCGAAGGGCTCCTCAAGCACGGCCACAGTGCGCGCGGAGGCCAAGGAGGCGCCAAGAGCAAGCGAGGGCAGCCAGTACACTGTCACCTCTCAACAGGACCTGCCCAGAATCCACGGTGGAGAGGGAAATCTGCCTAGAAAAAAATCATTTTCTGGCCCTTTGAGCACTCCCACCCATGGAGTGTCATGGAAATTTTAGGGGGATAGAAATGAAGAAACCTATCCTCTTGGGGTGGCAGGGGCAGGAGGCAGGAGGTATTTCATAGAAGAGGTGCTGCTATAGAAAGAGAGTGAAAGATCAGAGGTGCCAACCAGGCAGACACCAACAGTGCAGAGGCAGCTGGCACAGTGAGCAAAGGCACCAAGGCAGAAGGCTGTCATGTGCTTTTTAATCACACTCAGATGTGCTAGGTGTGAGGGGAGCTCAGAGATGGCTGACAAAGTAGGGCTGGAGATGGTGAATCGCCTATGCCCTGCAACTGGAGATATTGAGGGTGGGCTAGCGGAAGACGTGTATGAACCAAATCTGAGTTTTACTTACTCACTTTTATTTTATTTATTTATTTATTTTTGAGATAGAGTTTCACTCTTGTTGCCCAAGCTGGAGTGCAATGGTGCTATCTTGGCTCATTGCAACCTCCCCATCCTGGGTTGAAGCGATTCTCCTGCTTCAACCTCCCAAGTAGTTGGTATTACAAGCGTGCGCCACCATGCCCAGATAATTTTTTTTTTTTGTATTTTTAGTAAAGACAGGGTTTCACCATGTTGGTCGGGCTGGTCTTGAACTCCTGACCTCAAGTGATCCACCCACCTCGGCCTCCCAGTGTTGGATTACAGGCATGAACCACTGAACCCAGCCAATTTATTGATTTATTTTTAAGACAGGATCTTGCTGTGTCACCCAGGCTAGAGTAGAGTGGCGTGATCATGGCTCACTACGGCCTCAGTTTCCTCGGACTCAGGTGATCCTCCCAACTCAGCTTTTTGAGTAGCTGGAACCACAGGTGTGTACCACCATGCCCAGATAATTTTTGTATTTTTTGTAGAGTCAGGGGTCTGACTATGTTGCCCAGGCTGGTCTTGAACTCCTGGGCTCAAGCTATCTGCCCACCTCAGCCTCCCAAAGTGCTAGGATTACAGGTGTAAACCACCATGCCCGGCCAAATCTGAGTTTTAAAAACATTTCATCTCATCAAATGACCAAAGACTTACAAATATAGCAAAACAAAATTAATTTTCTTCTTAAGATGAAAAGCTATGAGCAACTTGTGGAACTATATTTCTAAGAGGGGATGAATGGATTAGTAGGGATTGCAAAATCAATTTAGTTTACACCATTTTTTTATGTACCAAAATACTGGTACTTTATTATTTTATTTATTTATTTTGAGATGGAGTCTTGCTCTGTTGCCCAAGCTGGAGTGCAGTGGTGCGGTCTTGGCTCACTGCAACCTCCGCCTCTTGGGTTCAAGCAATTCTCCTGCCTCAGCCTCCCGAGTAGCTGGGATTACAGGCGCCTGCCACCACACCCAGCTAATTTTTTGTATTTTTAGTTGAGAAGGGTTTCATCATGTTGGCCAGGATGGTCTCAAACTCCTTACCTCGTGATCCGCATGCCTCGGCCTCCCAAAGCGCTGGGATTACAGGTATGAGTCACCTTGCTTGGCCACAATACTGGTATTTTAAAAGATGCAATATTATTATTTCAGTTATGTTTAAAAAAACCTGAAACCTGATTTGCTTAAATATTGAGACCAACTCAGAAGTTGCATTAACATTTAGAATAAAAAGTTGGCCTTCATCCTTCTCAGCACACATTTCTCCTGAGTAAAACCCTGCCTACATTTCTTTTTTTTGAGACGTGGTTTCACTCTGTCGCCCAGGCTGGAGTGCAGCGGCATGATCTCAGCTCACTGCATCCTCCGCCTCCTGGGTTCAAGCAATTCTCTGCCTGAGCCTCCTGAGTAGCTGGGATTCCGGGCGCCCACCACCCCATGCCTGGCTAATTTTTTTTGTATTTTTAGTAGAGACAGGGTTTCACCATCTTGGCCAGGCTGATCTTGAACTCCTGACCTCGTGATCCACACGCCTTGGCCTCCCACGGTGATGGGATTACAGGCGTGAGCCACCGCGCCTGGCCAACCCTACCTGCATTTCTTGCTACTGAGATAAGTCATCCTTTTGTCCTCCAGGCCCATCTTGGACTTCTTATTTTTTTATTTTTTATTTTATTTTTTGAGACAGAGTCTTACTCTGTAGCCCAGGCTGGAGTGCAATGGCACGATCTCGGCTCACTGCAACCTCTGCCTCCCGGGTTCAAGCGATTCTCCTGCCTCAGCCTCTTGAGTAGCTGGGATTACAGGCGCCTGCAACCATGCCTGGGTAATCTTCGTATTTTTAGTAGAGATGGAGTTTCAGTATGTTGGCCAGGTTTGTCTCGAAATCCTGACCTCACCACCTTGGAATTCTTGAATAAGCTCCTGAAGAAGATAGGGATGGGGAAGCGAGGAATATTAAGGCCAGGATATGGACCCAATGCCAGTCCTGCCTTGGAATCTGCCCACTTTTTTTTTTTTTTTTTTTTGAGATGGAGTCTCACTCTGTCGCTCACGCTGGGGTGGAGTGCAGTGCACGATCTCCGCTCACTGCAACCTCCGCCTCTGGGGTTAAAGTGATTCTCCTGCCTCAGCCTCCAGTGAGTAGCTGGGATTACAGGTGCCCACCACCACACTGGATAATTTTTGTATTTTTAGTAGAGATGGGGTTTCACCATGTTGGCCAGGCTGGTCTCAAACTCCTGACCTCAAGTGATACACCCACCTTGGCCTCCCAAAGTGTTGGGATTATAGGCGTGAGCCACTGAGCCTGGCTTTTTTTTTTTTTTTTTTACTTTAAAGGATCAAATTAGAAATTCTACATGACATTTGCATATCCTTGACATAATAAAATTGATTTCATTGTGCTTTCAAATTTTCCCACATCCTTATTGAATATTTTGACTTTGTACTTTTGCCGAGTTAAGAGTATTGAACCAAGTCTTGATGTCTGAGCAAATTTCAGAAGTATATTTATAGCTTTGGTTTTAAGAGAGAAAAAAGACAGAAATCCATGGTATGAATGTCTAGCCAAGGCATTCCATATGGCAATGGAATATGGAATGGTGGGGAGGTAATTTGGGGAGGAGCAGTTTTTTTTTTTTGTGAGGCGGAGTCTCACTCTGTCACCCAGGCTAGAGTGCAGTGGCATGATCTTGACTCACTGCCAGCTGGGGAGGAGCAGTTCTTTACCCTGCTAAAATCTCACTGTGGACACGGCTGCCTTCATCCGAGGTCAGCATGGCTATACTGATGATGCTCACAAAGAATCAAACTGACTCTGTGTGGTTACCAGACCACAGATTTTTTTTTTTTTTTTTTTTTTTTTTTGAGACGGAGTCTCGCTCACTGGAGTGCAATGGTGCGATCTCGGCTCACTGCAACCTCCACTTCCTGGGTTCAAGTGATTCTCCTGTGTCAGCCTCCCAAGTAGCTGGAATTACAGGCACTTGCCACCATGCCTGGCTAAGTTTTGTATTTTTAGTAGAGACATGGTTTCACCATGTTGGCCAGGCTGGTCTCGAACTCCTGACTTCAGGTGATTCACCCGCCTTGGCCTCCCAAAGTGCTGGGATTACAAGCGTGAGCCACCGTGCCCGGCCAACTACAGACATTTTCACCGTTTCTTGTTTGACCTCACAACAACCTGGTGGAGCCGGCAGGATTATCTCCAGTTTTCCTAATGAAAAGCTGAGGACCGCAGATGTTGAGCCACCTAATTAAGTTACATAAAGAGCAAATGGCTGAAGCCAGGGGTCCTGACTCACAGCTGTGTAGTGTCTGAAAAATGATTCAGTTCTGAGTCAAATCTTGTTTCACTGCCCTTCCTGCTAGGAAGTCTGCTACACGTGGCAGAAGGGAGAGCTGTCACGTACAGGATTTGGCACGACTTTTGTGGTGTTCCCCACAATGGGGATGGTCTGGGAAGTACTCCTCCCCAACTTTCTTACCTGGTCCCCCTGAAGACCAAGATCCTGGGACCCTGGCATCGTCCATATGAGGTGCTGGTTGAACTTAGAAGATACAGCAGGGTGCAAAATGATGACTGGCATGTTGCATAAGCCTCCTGAGACAGCATCTTGGAATAGGTGCTAATGAAGGTCATGCGTCCAGGGTTAGAAATGAAAACGTCCGGCCGGGTGCGGTGACTCATGCCTGTAATCCCAGCACTTTGGGAGGCCGAGGCAATATAAAGAGGGATATAAAGCACCACTGAGTAGTTGGGATTAGAGGCTGGGATTACTGAGGTCAGGAGTTGGAGACCAGCCAGGCCAACATGGTGAAACCCCATGTCTACTAAAAATACAAAATAGCCGGGCGTGGTGGCAGACGCTTGTAATCCCAGCTACTTGGTAGGCTGCTGGAGAATCGCTTGAACCTGAGAGGTGGAGGTTGCGGTGAGCCAAGATCGTCCCACTGCACTTCAGCCCGAGCAACAAGAGCGAAACTTCATCTCAAAAATAATAAATAAATAAATAAAAAATAAAAAGAAAAAGAAATGATGTATGAAAACATCCACTTGCAGCAGCCCGACGTGATCTCAGTGAATGAAGCTTGCCTCCTCTTTGCCAGTCAATTAAAGCAGGAACCTCTTGGTGATGCAGCTGTGTCCTGGTTTAAATGTTCTCATTTGTGAACCAAGTCTATGGCCGCTTTAGTTCTGGTAACAGATATCCTTTCTGCTGGTGCAAAAATTGGTTTGAAAATTAAAAAGAGTGAAGATTTTAAAGCAATGCATGACAATATGTACAAGTTTCTTTGGGTGGTAGGAAAACAGGACACTCTTCTATTTAAATTTCTGAATTTTGACATTTTATGTAATGAACATGTGCCCTTCTTATAGTGAGAAATGGCTTATAAGAAGCTAAAACTCCCCATAATAGAGACATTAGTAAGTGGAGTGTCAGGGACCACCAAGCACAAGAAGGGGCTTCACTCTGCAAACTCAGCGCCTGAAGGCAGCCTTCCCCCAAATATTCTTAGTAGTGATTTCCCAGTGTCCTTCAAGGAGTATCAAGGCTGCACACTTGGAAACCCCCGGCCCCTACTTTTCATCAACAGGTCTCTTTCAGCTATGGTAGCTCCTAAGGCTGTGAGTGGAGACCGGATTTTGCTCAGAACTGGAATCAAAATTGATATGGTTTGGATCTGTGTCCCCACTCAAATCTCATGTTCAATTATAATCCCCAATGTTGGAGGTGGGGCCTGGTGAAAGGCGATTGGATCCTGGGGGTGGACCCTTCATGAATCGTTCAGCATCATCCCTTTGTTGTTGTTCTTATGAAGGAGTTCTCACGAGATCAGAGTGTTTAAAAGTGCATGGCACATCTTCCCTCTGTCTTTTCCTCTTGCTCTGGCCATAAAATGTGCTGGCTTCCCCTTCATCTTCCGCCATGATGGCAAGTTTCCTGAGGCCTCCCCAGCCGTGCTTCCTGTACAGCCTGCAGAACCGTGAGCCAATTAAATCTTTTTTCTTTTTTTTTTTTTTTTTTTTGAGACGGAGTCTCGTTCTGTCGCCCAGGCTGGAGTGCAGTGGCGCAATCTCGGCTCACTGCAAGCTCCGCCTCCCGGGTTCACGCCATTCTCCTGCCTCAGCCTCTCCGAGTAGCTGGGACTACAGGCCCCCGCCACCACGCCCGGCTAATTTTTTTGTATTTTTAGTAGAGACAGGGTTTCACCGTGGTCTCGATCTCCTGACCTCGTGATCCGCCCGCCTCGGCCTCCCAAAGTGCTGGGATTACAAGCGTGAGCCACCGCGCCCGACCAAAACCTTTTTTCTTTATTTTATTTTTATTTTTTCTGAGGTAGAGTTTCGCTCTTTTTGCCCAGGCTGGAGTGCAATGGCGCGATCTGAGCTCACTGCAACCTCTGTCTCCCTGGTTCAAGCGATTTTCCTGCTCACCCTGTCTAGTAGCTGGGATTACAGGCATGCGCCCCATGCCCAGCTAATTTTTTTTTGTATTTTTAGTAGAGATGGGGTTTCACCATGTTGGTTAGGCTGGTCTCAAACTCCTGACCTCAGGGTGATCCACCCACCTCGGCCTTCCAAAGTGCTGGGATTACAGGCGTGAGCCACTGCGCCCGGCCACCTTCTTTCTTTATAAATTACCCAGTCTCAGGTATTTTTTTATAGCAGCGTAAAAACAGACTTATACAAAAGTGGTTAGCCAAGTACTGCTCTGGCCCAAAGCACCCCCCATGGTATATCCTTTGAAAGACGAAGGAGCCATTCTGAGGCCCTCTGCTCTCCTCTGTCTGCAGCCATGGCCCACCCACCTGCCCACCCTGTTGCGGGGCTGGCCCCTGCTTCATGCTTGCAGCAACTCTCTCCAGTGAATCTTAAAACACTCCTGACAGGAGCTACCAATGAACGTCTGAGCAGTGTTTTCTAATAAGACTGCAAGCTCATTCCTTACCCTGGAGTGAGGAGCTGATAGAGCCCTGAAGCCTGCTTAGAGTCAGGTGGAGGAGAAACAGTGACTGCAAAATGCATCCTGTCAAGCAGAGTATCTAAGATGGAAGCACAGCTCTTGATAGGTGGCCCACTGGAGTAGCTCTCCAATGTACTCTTTTGATGGGGGGCAGGGGGGCGGTGGAGGGAAGTGAATTTAAAAGTGTCAGTTTGCTGAGAAGGGCTAAGTTCTCTCCTTGCAAGTGTTTGTGGTACCTTCCTTGGCAGACAGTAGACTAGAACTAGCTTTGCAGGAGACCTAGCTTCTACAAAGTCCAAAGCCCTGCTGCTGGTGGTGACCTGAGCCACTCAACCTAGGGGAGAAGCACTGAAGGCCAAGGACGGATGACTCGTGGAAGGGAATGGCTGGGGGGCACAGGAATGTGTTTTCACCTGTGTCTTATAGGACCTAGTTACCATCTCACCTGGATGCCTTTGCACACCTCCTCCTTGCACCTGCCGTGCTATATGATGATGATCTCTCTGTGCCTCTTAGTCTGGTTGCTCCTCAATAGCAGGATTGTTTATCATGTTCCTGGCTGGCCCAAATGTTTACTGAAGGAGCCTGCTTTGACCATGTCTACTTGTCTCCTCTGGTCACTTCCCTACAGGCCATGTCCCTTTGTGCAGAAGGATCTGGGAGCCAAGGGGAGTAGAGCCTCCCTGGTAGGCCCACATTTCCCTATGGCTGCATTCACAGCTACCTGAGGAGGGGCTGCTATGCACAGAGAATGTATATGGAGGTGTTTGTCTGTGTGGCTGTCAAGCTGCAGTCCTCTCAGCCCAAGTGCTGGAGCCGACCAGTAAGGTGCCTCCCAAGCCAAGGAAAGCAAGGCCGCTGTGTTGAAGATGAAGTCCAGTCACGTCCAGTTGGCCACGTACAGCAACAAGGTGCTCAACAGGCTGTGCTCCTTTGTGGCACCGCCACATCTTCCCCCACATCCCTCTGGAGCTCATTCCCAATGAAGTGGTGAAGAAGTCCAAGGCCCTGGCTTAGGATGTCTGATTCGGGGGTTATCAGGCTCCCAGTCATGTGCAGGGTCACACAACCCCAATCTTAATTTAGGGTGCTGTGCTTTAAATAAGAATTACTGTATTTTAGAATGTCTTTTAATTGCAAGTATTTTTAGATTTGAATCTAAGACGTTACTTTTATGTAAAACAAAAAGTATCTGAGACAAGTCTCAATCATTTTAGAAGTTTATTTTGCCAAGGTTGAGCAGGTGCCAGGTGACAAGGTGACAAGTCTATGTCTTTCTCCAAAGATGATTTTGAGGGCTTCAATATTTAAAAGGGAAAGGGAAGATATTGGGGAAAGAATAATAATTTTATTTTTCTTTTTGAGACAGAGTCTCACTCTGTCGCCCAGGCTGGAGTGCAGTGGTACAATCCGGACTCACTGCAATCTCCACCTCCCAGGTTCAAGCAAGTCTCCTGCCTCAGCCTCCTGAGTAGCTGGGACTACAGGTGCATGCCACCACACCCGGCTAATTTTTTGTAGTTTTGGTAGAGACAGGGTTTCACCGTGTTAGCCAGGATGGTCTAGATCTCCTGACCTCATGATCTGCCAGCCTCAGCCTCCCAAAGTCCTGGGATTACAGGTATGAGCCACCTCGCCCAGCCCAGAGATTTTTTTTAAGGTGTGGGTAAGTAAGAGGCAAACAGTTGCATTCTTTTGAGTCTTTGATCAGCTGTTCACATATGAAAGTGTGTCCGGAGTTGGTTCCTTCTGGTGGGTTCGTGGTCTTGCTGACTTCAAGAATTAAGCCGCAGACCTTCATGTTGAGTGTTACAGCTCTTAAAGATGGCATGGATCCAAAGAGTGAGCAGTAGCAAGGTGTATTGTGAAGAGCAAAAGAACAGAGTTTCCACAGCATGGAAGGGGACCCAAGCAGGTTGCCACTGCTGGCTGGGGATGGCCAGCTTTGATTCCCTTATTGGCCCCTCCCATGTTCCATTTCTGTCCTATCAGGGTGCCCTTTTTTCAATTCTCCCTGTGATTGGCTACTTTTAGAATCCTGCTGACTGGTGGGTTTTACAGAGCCCTGATTACAGAGCACTGATTGGTGCATTTCACAACCCTCTTGCTAGCTGCAGAGCACTGATTGGTGTGTTTTACAATCCTCTTGGAAGACAGAAAATTTCTCCAAGTCCCCACTTGACCCAGGAAGTCCAGCTGGCTTCATCTCTCAAAAGGACGGTAGAGGAATTGTCACTTATGCATTCATCTAGCTCAGTGAATCTGCATTTCTACATAAGATAAACAGAGGGCAGAAGAAGCAATCAGGTATGCCTGCGTCCCAGGTGAGCAGAAGGATGACTTTCCGTCCTGCACCTGTGAAAATCAGCTGTGAATTTACACTGTAAGGGTGAAATTCCACAGAACTGTTTTAGGGTAAAGATCTTGGGGCCCACAGGAATTTCCTAGAGGGCAAATTGTGAGGGAGGTATGTAGCCTTTTATCTTTGTAGCTATCTTATTTAGGAACAAAATGGGAGGCAGATTTGCGTGACACAGTTCCCAGCTTGAGTTTTCCCTTTGGCTTAGTGAGTTTGGAGTCCCAAGATTTATTTTTCTTTCACACTTATAAGACATTCCTGTGATAAACAGGAAGACTCCTATTCTGTATTTTGCATTACTTTTGAAGTGGAAAGCCGTCTGTGTGCATGGGAGGCCAAGAATATGTGGACACCGTGACATATGTCATGATTGTCTATATTGGTTATTCAAACTGGAGTGGTGCTAGCATTTAATCATGCAGCCCCTCTAAAGGAGGCTGCTGGTAAGGTGTTGTTCATCTAAGTCCGTCTGGACTTAGCCTCCAGAGTTCAGGGAGCCAGCAGAGTCCTGCTTGCTGACAATGTCTCAATCATTGCCTTTGGTCGCTGTCTGACTCAGGATGTATGATAATTCTTCAGTTTTGTCTGGCACCTGGCTCTTAAAGTCTTCTAAATGTATAATAAATATTATATGGCTTATCATCACAGAGACCATGCAAAATAGCAGGTATGTTCATTTGACTGCTCAGTGTCTCACAGTTGAAGACCAAAAAATTGGGGCTGGGAAAAATATATCAGGATCTTCCAAAATGTAGGACAGGGCTATTCTCACCATGAGAGAAAGTCACCAAAATTCTCTGTGAAAACTGTTGTTGGCTCAAAGTTATACAAGGACAGAAGCCTGATTTGTCTGGTTTTTTTGTGTGTGTTTGAGACAGAGTCTCGCTCTGTTGCCCAGATTGGAGTGCAGTGGCATGATCTCGGCTCATTGCAACATCTACCTCCCAGGTTCAAGCGATTTTTCTGCCTCAGCCTCCCAAATAGCTGGGATTACAGGTGCCTGCCACCATGCTTGGCTAATTTTTGTATTTTATTAGAGACAGGGTTTCACCATGTTGGCCAGGCTGGTCTTGAACTCCTGACCTCAAGTAATCCACCTGCCTCAGCCTCCTGAAGTGCTGGGATTACAGGAGTGAGCCACTGTGCCGAGCCTTGTATGGCTTTTTTTTTAGTCTGGAATCCACTCTGTAATAATGAACACAGGCTGCTTTGTCATGTCAAATGATTTTAGAAGCCTCACAAATGATTAAGTTTCCATTATGGAGCCCTGGGAAATGAGTATGAAGGCTTTGTTGTGACTTAAAATATCAAGATGAGTCATGGTAGGATGGAGGGAAGGAAGGCAGAGATTCAGAAATTGTTACTGCAAAGTCAGTCTCCAAATATGGCTCAGATCTCACCATATTCAACTGTTCATCACCAGCATCAGTCTCTTGTCAACCAGCTTCCCTATACTCCCAAGGACCACATTTACCACAGCAAGAATGAGCAGGGATAGATTCTGACTGCCCTTGGCCATGATGGTTTGGGGGTACAGAGAAATGGAGTGGGAGTTTTCTTATTGTCTAGGGATGGGCATATGAAGCCCAAACAAAGGTCATAGGTGAAATAAACTCATGTTCTCAAAAAATGATGGTTTGAGGCCAGACACCTCCCTTGGACTTTCTAAGATGTGGGTTAACTCTTTGCATCCTATTAGTTAGATGTCTACTGACACAGGAGATGAGCAGGTTTGCCCTTGTGCCACAATGAGCAGGGAACTGGAGTGGCCTGCTTGGCCATCACCTGGTTGTCAAGGAAAGAACAGTTTTCCAGGAGCCTGGAAATAACCAGGGTCGAATCCCTTTGTCTGGTGCATTCAAAGAGGGCTCCATGGTCTCTGAGGGGGGCCTCTGGCACTTGAGAGGCACTGAGGCTTCTGCGGGAGTGAAAAGTCGAGTGGAAGAAGAAGGGGAGCCAGCTCCTGGGGGGCTGTGCAGTAGGATGCTCACCACACCCCTCCGAGGAACTCGCAGGTGTGCTGTTTGCTGAAGAGGATCAAGGCCAGGCTGGAAACTACTGGCAGGAAAAGCAGCTGAGGACACCAACTGTTGTAGACGAGGTAAGAAGTGCCTACCCTTCCTCTTCCACTGTCCTTCCCAGGCCCCAACATCAGAGGAGTTAGGCTCTGATAGTGAGGAAGTGGTGGTATCTCAGAACCAGGCCGCCACCTCCCCTTTCCTGAGGCACCTCCTCACCCCTGCGCTGGGAAAGGGAGGGTGTTTTGGGCTGAATTGTATCCCCTTCAATTCACATGTTGAAGTCCGAACCCGTAGTACATCTGAATGTGACAGTATTTGGAGATAGGGCCTTCAAAGAAGTAATTAAGGTTAAATGAGGTCATCAGGGTGGGCACTAATCCAGTGTGACTGGTGTCCTTATAAGAAGAGGAGTTAGGAGACAGACACACACCGAGGGAAGGCTGTGTAAAGAGAGGGAGAAGGCGGCGTCTACAAGCCAAGGAGAGAGGCCTCAGAAGGCCCGAACCCTGTTGACGCCTTGATCTTGGGCTTCTAGCCTCCAGAAGTGAGAAACCAATTTTCTCTTCTTTAAGCCACCTAGTCTGGGGCTCTTTGTTATGGCAGCCCTCACAAACTAATGCAGAGGGCATGAGGTTTAAATTAGTTGGGCAAGAGTTTAAACCAGACTAAACTTCAATAACTCAGCATGTCTAGAAAACTTACGATATCTGCCCACTAAAAGAGAGGAAAGGGGAATTAGAGAAAGCACATTTAAGATCAATAATTGCCATAAAGCAGTTTGAATTTTCAATCTTACGCTGTGTTTAGACTGCTCACTCCCCACACCAACCCCAGCTCCCTCCTGGGACTTGAAGCAAACGCTGCTTTCTTATTTTTTTTTTTATTTTTATTATTATTATTTTTTTGAGACGGAGTCTCGCTCTGTCGCCCAGGCTGGAGTGCAGTGGCACAATCTCAGCTCACTGCAAGCTCCGCCTCCCGGGATCACGCCATTCTCCTGCCTCAGCCTCTCCGAGTAGCTGGGACTACAGGCGCCCGCCACCATGCCCGGCTAATTGTTTGTATTTTTAGTAGAGACGGGGTTTCACCGTGGTCTCGATCTCCTGACCTCGTGATCCGCCCGCCTCGGCCTCCCAAAGTGCTGGGATTACAAGTGTGAGCCTTGTCTTTTGAGACCTTGTCTCAAAAAAAAAAAAAAAAAAAAAAAGTTGCGAGAACTTGAACAAATTGTTCAATTGAAAAATAGTTGCGAGAACTTGAACAAATTGTTCAACCTCTCTGAGCCTGCTTTTCCATATGAAAACAGAGATGCTAATAATTATAATAAATAATACCTTCAGGGTTCCTTGGAATTATAAAAAAGATTATGTTTGTCAAGGGACCTTATAAACTATTAAGTCTCATGGAAATGCTCTTCTTCATTCACCCTGCCTGGGATGAACTTCCTTTTCCCTTCCTTTATCTAATTTCTATCCACCTTTCAAAGTCTGAGTACAATTCCCTGTTAAGAGGGCCAGAATGCTCTATTCTATTAAATAGCAACTGTGACCTCTTGGGGTCCTGACACCACTAAAAAGAAGAAAAAAACATTGGTTTGAAATAGCTTGGGAATTTTACTACCCTGGGGAAGCCTAAGAGCAATTCCCACAACTGTAGCACTTCCCCCTAACTCAGAAATATTTGTTTCGCCTCCTGGTGAGCTTGTAGCAAGTTGTGACATTCCTCCCCAAAACACTAGGAATCAGGACCTTCCTCTTGGACCATTGGTGTCCAAACCCAACAACTAAAAAGATTAAAAACTCACTTTAAGGGAAATTAGAGGCTTACAACATTTCTTCATACTGCACCAGCTATGATATCAGACTCCCAAAATGTAAATGGCAGAGCCCAGAACACCTGACTAATCCTCATAAAAATGCCCTTAACAATCATCTCTTTTAGAAAATATTCTGAAGCGTTTCCAGTCTACGATATGTTCTATTTTTCCCAAAGGATTGCATTTCATAAATGCCACCTGATTCAGATGCCACTTAAACTCAAAATCCTTCTTTTGTTAGTTTTGCCTCTCACAAAGATGTTTAGTCATTTGAGACCAGGGACTGGGTCCTTTGAATCCACACTAGAGACATGGGAGACCATCCCTAAAGATTTGTTAACCAAGGACTTCCCGTGGGGAGTGTCATTTCCTGGAATGGGATAGTCATGCTCCATTATCATGTTAAGCATCCAATATAACCATTACAATATTGGGATTCTTGAAATCTGGTGTTCTTGAGCATTCATCTCCCCAGGTTAGCATGGACCCAACCACGTGGCACCACTCAGTGATAGGAAATGGGTGAATCACAGAGGAGTTTCCATTCATTCATCTGACAAATACTTATTAGATTTCAAAACCGTTCTTAGCCCCTGCAAGGAGTTTCAAGAGAAAAGGCATATATATATGATAAAGTCCCACTTTCTAGTCTAGTACAGTGACACCAGGTTATAAGCAGACCAATAAAGTTGGATAAAGAAGCAGGCAAGAGATTTAGAAGTAAGGTCCGAGGAGGCAACATTAGGGACAGGCATGTGGGAACATGACCCAAGGGAGGCCCAGAATTGAGAACAGGTTTCAACAGCTGTCTCCACTTCTCAGACTGGCAAATGTTAAAGACTGACAACACCAGGTGTTGCTAGGGTGTGCAAAGCAGACTCCCACGTATTGCTGGAATGCTGTAAATTTGCACCAACCTATCTGTGGGGCAATCTCACAAAATGTACCAGCATTTAAAATGTATATATGTATAACTCAGCAATTACAGTCCAGACATTTATCTTGTGGGAATAACTGGGCAAATGAAAACTGACATTGGGCCGGGCGCGGTGGCTCACGCTTGTAATCCCAGCACTTTGGGAGGCCGAGGCGGGCGGATCATGAGGTCAGGAGATCGAGACCACGGTGAAACCCCGTCTCTACTAAAAATACAAAAAAAATTAGCCGGGCGTGGTGGCGGGCGCCTGTAGTCCCAGCTACTCGGAGAGGCTGAGGCAGGAGAATGGCATGAACCCGGGAGGCGGAGCTTGCAGTGAGCCGAGATTGCGCCACTGCACTCCAGCCTGGGCGACAGAGCGAGGCTCCGTCTCAAAAAAAAAAAAAAAAAAAGAAAACTGACATTGGTACCACTGTAGCCTATTCATTGTGTCACTGCTTTGAGAGGGTAAAATTGTAATCACTTGGTCACAAAGTTGTCCCTGAACCAATCACAATGGCCGGAGGGATCAAGTCTGCTTGGCCGGACCTCAGTCACACATCTCTCCTCTGTTGCCAGGGGATAGAGGAGGACTGTGATTGACAGCTGAGCCATATGGATTAGGATTAGAGAAAAGACAATTCCCTAAAGGAAAAAAAAGGAAGAACATTGTTACTAGAGGACTGAGAATGGGAAAGCCAAATAAAATCTGTAACTAGGGCCGGGCGCGGTGGCTCACGCCTGTAAACCCAGCGCTTTGGGAGGCCGAAGCAGGTGGAGCACTCGAGGTCAGGAATTTGAGACCAGCCTGACCAGCATGGTGAAACCCCATCTCTACTAAAAATACAAAAATTAGCTGGGCGTGGTGGCATGTGCCTATAATCCCAGCTATTTGGGAGGCTGAGACAGGAAATGGCTTGAACCTGGAAGGCAGAGGTTGCAGTGAGCCAAGATCATGCCACTGTACTTTAGCCTGGGTGACAGAGCAAGACTCTGTCTCAAAAAAAAAAAAGAAAAAAAAAATCCTGTAATTACCCCAGTATACCATAGCAGGAGTCACTGGTGCAGGGGGAGAACTGCTTCAGGTAGATGGAATAGATTATCTTTTACAGAGCCTTTACAGTCTGTGATGAAACCACCTCCAGAGAGGAGGAGGAGGAGCAGAGAAGGCCACCCTTGACGAAGGAGACCCAGACTTGTAAATCCAGCTCTATGAATAATTGAATAATTTTAAAGACATGGTTGGGGCTGTGAGGTAGTTGTAAGAAAAATATAAGCAACCAAGATGAATGAGGATGCTATGGGCAGAGCCAGGAAAAGTCCCTGACCATGGATGGGTCCGTGTGGTGTCCACACATGTCAGCGAGACATTGGCTAGCATTGTGGGTACCACTTGCTGCCAGGCGACCTGGGACAAATGACTTAACCACGTAAGACCTCAGTTTCCTTATCTCTAAGACTGAGAGAAGAAACTGATCTATGGTCTGACTGTGAGAATGTCATGAGCCTGTGCAGGTAAAAACACCTGTGTGCCAGTCATTGTGTACAGAACCTCAGCAAGGAGAAGGGCAGGCCAGAAATGGCCCTCCAATTTAAACAGAAGAGAAAAAAGTAAACAGAAGAGATGAAGGATGGTGGCTCCAGGAAGTCTAAAAACTAGGGGTTTATTCTAGGGCAAAGGGAGCCCTCAAATTTAAGCCGGTGGCCATAATGAGGGTTACAATGGCACTTTCCATCAGAAACTATGTTAAAAAATTGGAACTTGCCCCCCTCCCACAAGTCCTTAACTGTGTATAAGTGTTTACTTGTACATTTTTATTCTCCCATGGCTCACTCTCACTGGCTACTGAAACACTTCAGGAACTTCTTAAACCCCCCAAGACCAGGTTAGGGCACCGTGCCACCACCACCCCGTTCCTCCATTTTGCCCTGTACCAAGAGCACCACAGGCCTGCTCCTGCCTCAAGTGTCCTTCCCTGGGTCCGATGGGGGACAACGTGTACTGTGGTTGCCTTGAATTTCCTCACCTCAAATTCAGATCTAGTGATACTTGCACCATCAAGGTGGCAAGCACGCATTGTTCTGTCTGGGAGGGAAGGGGAGATCAATACCACGAGAAGTATGAGTGCGGAGAGAGCACGAGGTGGTCCCACTGCTCCTGACCCCACGAGGTCCAGTCTGTGTGAAAAACAGCATTGACCCAGAAACACAAAGGCACCCCTGTGTGTGCGGTATTGGGCAAGCCTCTGGCCTCTCCAAGCCTGTTTCTTTATCCTTAAAATTGTGGCAATTCTATCCTCTGAGGGCAGCCATGAAAAATGGGGAAAATCTTGCAAGAGCCTCGTAGCCTCCTAAGCAGCCATGCCCTGAGATGTCTGTGTCTTCTTTTTTTTTTTTTTTTTTCCCCCTGAGACGGAGTTTCACTCTTTCGCCCAAGCTGGAGTGCAGTGGTGCGATCTCAGCTCACTGCAACCTCTGCCCCCCAGGTTCAAGTGATTCTCCTGTCTCAGCCTCCGGAATTCTAAAAGTCCACAGCTGGACAGGTTTTTTTCTTTTTTTTTGAGATAGGTTCTCACTGTGTTGCTCAGGCTGGTCTTGAACTCAAGCAATCCTCCAGCCTCAGCCTCCCGAAGTCCTGGGCTTACAGGCGTGAGCCACTGTGCCTGGCCTGGACAGCATTTTTTAATAGGCTATTTCCTAGGCCAGGATTAAGACTTGTTCACTGCCTAGATTTTGTGTAATCTGATTATCCCATGTCCTAGCAAATTGCCTTACAGCACCCAAATCAAATACGCCCATTTTTTTGGTAAAATGCCACTCTACCATTAATGTTGAATCTAAATGGTTCTATAAAACCTGCCTTATACATCCATGCTCCTAGTGACTTAATTTCATAGCATATCTTACTTTTTGACCATGACCAGCAGTAAAAAATTTACATCACGATTTGCTACACCTAATGTATATATCTATGCACAGATCTATACTGCAATGCAAAAATGCACCATCACAAAACTGTATGTGATGTGCTTAGATGTTCTAATGCATTTCATTAAAAAATTCCAATCACCCACAAAAATTGATTTCAGACCCTGCAGTTTGAAAGACAAATGCTACCCTATCTTAGAGAATATGGGTACATAACCAGTGACAGTACAATCTGACATCTTTTCCTTTAAGCCTAGTGCTTGGTATAGTGTTTACATAGCAGCTAAATGGGGTTTTTTTTTTTCCTTTTTGCTTTGAGGTTGCTGAAAGGGGAGTCTGCTTTACTGTGGTTACGTTAGGACTTCTCGAAGTTCTGTTTCTTAGGCGGTCATATGCCCTACCTGTAGTAGCAACATGACTAAGGTCTCAAAATCAATGAATACTTTGCAGAGTTGGTGGCATTCGTTAAGCATTTACTAAGAAGCACCTACGTGCCAGATTTGAGTTTGATTCTAGACATGTAGAATCTTTTGAGTGCCATCCAACCTCTTGAATACTTTGATGGCTATAAAACAATCCTCAAATGTTGAACCAAACTAGAAGTCTAGTTTCTGACTTCTACACATTGGTAATGTAACTCTGTGGCAACACTGAGCAAGTTTATTCCACATATAGTAAGATTCCCTTTCCCCTTCCCATTCCATGAGAGTCCTTAATCCCATTTGCTTTTTTTTTTTCTTGGAGACAAGGGTCGCTCTGTCAACCAGGCTGGAATGCAGTGGTGCAATCACGGCTACTGCAGCCTCAGCTTCCCAGGCTCAAGCAATCCCCCCATCTGTCTCCAGAGTAGCTGGGATTACAGGCATGCACCACTACGCCCAAATAATTATTAAAATCTTTTGTAGGGAGGGGGGTCTCACTGTTACCCAGGCTGGTCTCAAAACTCCTGGGCTCAGGTAATCCATGTTGGCACCCAAAGTGCTGGGATTACAGACATAAGCCACCGCACTCAGCCCCATTTGCTCTTCCGAAATTCTGGTTTCTCCGAGACAGGGTCTTGCTCTGTTGCCCAGGCTGGAGTGCAGTGGTGCAATCACGGCTCACTGCAACCTCCCTCTCCTAGGCTCAAACAATCCTCCCATCTCACCCTCCCGATTAGCTGGGACACAGATGCATACCACTGGTCTGCCTTTTTATTTTTTTGTAGATCTGGTGTCTCACTATGTTGCCCAGGCTGGTCTCGAACTCCTGGACCTAAGTGATCCTCCCGCCTCTGCCTCCCAAAGTGCTGAGATTACAGGTGTGAGTCACCATACCCAGCCAAAAAGAACATTTTACTGATAGTAGAGGCTAAAGACTATGATAAAATAAGCATTTACAGAGAATGCAGACTCATCCTGTGAGGCCTTAATTTTTCTCTATGTTCAAGGCAGTTAATTGCTCCGAGTATGGGTTTGGAGGATCTGTACCATAAACTTAAAAGTACCAAGCTAACAAATCACTCATTTTGAAAGTCTACTACAAATTCATGGGCCATCTACCCAGATGGATTTTCTCCTGTCAACTCTAGCTGCAGAGCAACACGGTGATTCAGAATTGGTGCCCGGATAGGAAGAGGCATACCATGAATCTAAGGACTGTATTGAATAGTAAGGCTAACAAGAGTCAGGCATCTGCAGGTGCTGATGAACTAGAGACAGGAAGGGACTGAGTTAACCTTTCAGGTGGCCAGGCTCTCCTTGGAAGCTGTAAACCAAGACTGAAGCCTAATTTACTCTCTCTGTCCTGCAAATCTGCTTTGATATGGAGCAATAACCATGGATGCTTAAGTAGCTAGCTACTATATTGGCTTTTTTTTTTTTTTTGTCCCTCAATTAAATGCCTTAAGACCTGACATTCCAAGAGAAAACACAAACCATACTTTGGTTCCTAAGGATGTATGACTGGGTCCTGGCCTTCAGAGGATGGCAGACACATGGGAACCCAAGTATAAGTAGACTAGAGCATTCCATAATTGTCAACTCTGGCAAGGTAAAAATGAAGCTGCTCATGTGGACAACTCATGGGGTACCTAAGTAAATCTGGGAGCCAGGTATGTTCAAAGTGGTCAGTGGTAGAAGCCCTCATGAAGGCAGGAATGCTGCAAACCTCCACTTACTGCCTTCCAGGACCATTTAAGTCATAGTGGTAAGAGCTGCTAGAAGTAGTCATTACCAACTTGATTACCAGCAATACGCGATGTCAAGAAGACATTCCACATCCTTCTGTCATCACTAGCTCTCATTTCAACCACTAAAATAGGTACCAGCTATAGACAAAAAAAAAGGGAGACATGAAACGTTCATGGCTGTTCAAGTTAGAAAACTATGGCAGCAGCTATATTAACAGAAATGCAAATGTGTACACTAATTACAACATTTATTTACAGTCATTTTTACCAGTTGTGCAGCCTAAACTGCCATTATCTTGTTTAGTCATTCCTAAGATGCATTATTTCTGACATCAAAATATCCTGAAATTGGGAAACTACTGACCCAACCCCAACTGTGATAGAACTGCATGAACACCTTTCTAAGATGAAGGACCAGCATCACAGCAGCACATCAGGCCAACAAAGGCAGAAGTCCAGCAGCAGGAGAGGGCAATCGCACGATGACAGCATCGTGAGGTCAGCTCACCGACACTGTAGGTGTGCAGGCTTATCCTGATGACAAGAGCCATGGACCTCACCACGTGTCTGAAAACTGCAATGTTGCTACTTAAATGCTAAGCCTTTAATGGTGCATTAATAGATTGTTATTAAGTAGCAAATTAGCAGCTTAAATCTACATAAGTCAGCTGTGTACTGACTGTACCTCACAGTAACAAATTCACCAAATCTGTATCTTGTCTTCTTTGTAACAGTGTTAAATATTCGTATATCTCAGTTCTCAGGTGTGATTCCAGCAGCTATGGTGAGGCAATTGCTGCTCCTGAATCTCCACCTTCATTTGCCTTCACTGGTGTCACTGTCGCTGTCACTGCTGCTGTCAGTATCACTGTCACTGGTCAATGCAGTTAGGTTACCTAGGGCTTCCCTGTTAAGAAAAGAAAATGGAGGATTACACTGCAATTCAACTGGGTGCTGGGGTTCTCAGTGTCTCTGACACTCACCTATAGCCTGTCAGTTTTGAAATCAGAAAAAGGGACCCTGCAGCTGCATCACACTATATTAGAAACAAAAATGTTCTAACAGTCAAATCTATAGGCTTTCCTGACTTGCATGACGAATGAAATAGTCATTAAATTACTACATTCTGACTTTTTGCAAGGAAATAGAAGGGATAGAAAGCTATGAACATTTTGAATGGGCAGATGGACAAAAGGTATCCATTTTACAAACTTTGCTTCATGGTGCCCACTTACTTTTGTTCCTGGTTGATTGCAAAATCACTCATCACTCTCTGGGTGAGGCCCTCACAAATAGGTAAGCTGAAGGCACTTGCCAGCTTTACTACTTCAATGGCCTGGGAAGGGCTGTTAGACACTTTTGCACTGTCCATAAGCTCATTCAGCAACTCACTTCTGTAAAACAAAGGCAAAGTGTGAACTTTCTCCAACCCCTTCAGTAAAATATTTATAGGCAAGATCCAGTGTAAGTTCAGTAATAGAATTCCCAACAGTATTTCTGGAGACAAAATTAGATGAAGTCTAACATTTATTTTTATTTGTTTCCAGTGAGGTTACAAAGTCTACAGGGCCAAAGGGATTATCAACATTCATTCAATATGACTTCATGATGATCTATTCAATGTAGCCCCAATGGATGATGATCCATGAGCACAGATAAAAAACTGCTTGCCTCAGGATGCCCTGGATAGTAGGGAGTCGACGGTATGCTTGCCTAACAGCAGAGTGCCCAAATGTAGTGGCTAAGGCTGGTGAAGAAATTCCAAATGTGGCTACTTCCAGGCTGTACCCAAAGAGAGCTGGTTGATTTCAACTTACCTAGGAATCTTATTATGCTTCCTGAAAAGCCCCAACATTTTCCTGCTCAAGAAAGGAAGAAGATTATGAATACTATTAGAAAAACAAGGCAATCAGATACTATAGCTGTCTTCCCTCTGAAATCAGAGACTAAATGCCCTTTTCTTAAGTATACTGTAAGCTCCCAAAGACACACATCTGTGGGCTCTACTAGCTCCCAGCCCTGTCTGTACATGAGAATCACCGCAGGTGCTTAAACTCCCCAAACGAATCTACACTGCAATTTTCACAGGTAAATCTGATATGCTGCCAATGTTGAGATTTGCTGGTATAGGTTGAATATTCCGAATCCAAAAATGCTCCAAAATCTAAAACCCCATACACTTCTGGTCTCAAGCATTTTGGAAAAGGGATCACCACTGTCCTTCTAAGGAGGGAATCCATCCTGTGCACAGCTGGAAAAGAGGCACAGAACAGAACCATGCTGTCTCCCTCTCTTAAAGTACGGCAGGGGTTCAGTCTGTCTTAGAATTCTGTTATGAAGTGCAGGCTCAGATTGAGGCAACAGTCTCATGTAAGTGCTCCTCATCAGCCTGCCACACGCAGGACAAAGGAGAAACACATACATTCAGCTCCCATGACTCAGCTGAGGTCCGTACCCCTGCGCCAATCATCACAGCCTGGTCGTATCAAGTGTGTGCCAAACTGCCTGCGCTAACAACCAAATGCAAATGTCATACGTCTCTGTCACTAGCAGTAAAGTTGCTAGAGAGACGTGTGTGAGCCACACCTCAAAAACAAGCCTTCATCATCTTTTCCTGCAGATAGTTGACTAGCAATCAGATGTTCAAATAAAGTTACTTTCTTGTACAAGGAGCCATGCACAAGCACCCCCCACTTATGACTCTCAGAACACACATTTATATACAAAACAAAATCCAGGAAAACCACCTGTCACTACCTCTACAAAAGATCCTTTTGCTCATTTTTGGAAACATGAATATGCATAAGGTTCCCATTCAAAAACACTAAAAATTAGTATGTGAATGAAGTGCTGATAAAAACATAACCAGAACACAGTGGCACCAACCAAGGATGGGTTGTGGTCAAGGCCAAGTTTAGTTAATATGCGTAAATGCCAGCTTCCAGAAGTCTAAGTACACAGCCCACGTTTTAAGCTGGAGAGTGGGATGGGAGAAGCATCCAAAAATACTTCAATAACCCAAATGACCAAAACATTTTCAAAACTACGTTTCTTTGATCATATATTTCTTTGATCTTTAGTCAAGTGGAGTAATGAGGTTTAGTGACTGACTTGTCCATAGAAAGTAGAAAGATAATTCTCAGCCTATGGTTTCAGAGAACTATGCCTTATCTCAACTACATCATGCATATTGTCTTCTTCCAAAAGTTTGCTTTTTAGTTGGTATTTGCAAGTTCCCGAATCAAATACTTGTTATATGGCCAAATCAAAGAACCTCTACCAGCGTGGGTCAATGTTTTAGATCCAAATACAAAAGCTTCTAAGTGTATACTTGTGGTACTGTACTCACCAGGCTTCCTGAGTTCTCCCAGCCCTTAAAAAGAGGATAGCTATACAGTTGAGAGAGGTGGCTGGCCAATCCTGAGCAGTCTGTCTGATGGGTTGGCTTTCATACGCAGATTTGATATCAGCAGCACAGTCAGCAAATGCCACCTGAAGCTGAGAAGCTTTAGGAGTCAGCAGAACTGCCTGACTTTATAAGAATTTCAGTTCAGGAGACTTAACACAGGATCCTTAAAATCTGAGCAATGCATTTTACCATTTGAATATATTATGTGTACAGCACACAAGTAATTTAATAAAAAAAGGACTCTGTCCTAAATATTTTGATTAGCCACAACTTTCAAATTCAGCTATGCATTTCCTTTGTAGATGGAGATTTTTTAAAAAGCAAGCTGAAGACAGAAGCTAATTTCATGTTGCTTGCTTTGGACTACAGGAAAAAGGGCAACTTTAAGAAAAGATTTCTGCTAAGGGCAAGATATGTTTAGATGTATCATCACTCAAATATGGGTTTGGGTGGCAGAACTCTCCAAAATGGCAGGTGAAACCGGGGAAGCTAGCCTTAAGAAGACCTCAGTATGGGAGGATATACTGGCTGGTGAGTTACAGGCCTACCTCTGGTGGGTGCTTGTCCCTTGCCATGAGCATCAGGATCTCTTCTCTCAGCTCGCTGCGGAAAGCATGACCATATTCTTTACTATCTTGAAACAAGAAAGGAACAAGGAGTGATCATTGTTATGTAAAACCAACACTCTCTTGTTCACTGTCAACCTATTTTTTGGTGGGTAAAAATAAGTTGCTGTTATTTATTCTAGGCTTATTCCAGGATTCCAGAAACCCACCAGGATTCACAGTGGAACAAATGTAAAAGCCAATGCCTGGGCCTTGTTCCAGTGACGTGTTCATCACAGCATGTGCACTACATGGGAGCGGCCACCAGCTCCACGTGGTAAGACGTTGTTTTATAGCACTTGGGAATTTTTGATATACTTTTATTACTCATGAGAGCAGTCGTGTGAAGCAGGAGGGCAGGACTAGAGCCTACTGACTTTATAGTACAGTAGTCACCTAGTGAAAGATACAGAGTATCTATTTCATTTTGCAGCCAAGTTATACACATAAGACACACACGCGCGTGATTCGTGATGCTCATGGCTATTACTTGGAAACATAATCATCACTGACTGTGGTTAGCAAAGTGAGGCAACAATGGCACAGAGGAATCACACAGGCTTTCGGGTCAAAAACCTTTATTCAGATTTAGGGTCTGCCACGTCATTAGCATTTATTTTCTTTGGGTCATATCCCACAACAGGTGCACAAAACTCAGCTCATTCCTATGTCACGAAGGGACTGACTTAAGTCATTTTCAACGAATTTTTCTCCTGATAGCCAACATGCAACATGAGCACATGACCTTGAAGTAGATCTCAACTAACACATTCAGTTCAGTCAAAATGGAAGTTTTCATCCCTAACAGTAATGTTAGCACATTCCTTATCAAAATAGAGGATACTGAGGTGAGATGCACCTGGACACATAAAAAGTAAAACTGACCTTTCCAAATTTTAGGAATCACTTCTAGCCGGTTGGCCACATCCAATGCTTGGAGAAGATGTATCAATGTTTGGGAGTGGGGAAAGTAGACCTGATTAAGAGAAACACATTTTTAAAGCATTAATCTGCAGAAACCCAATTCATCTAGAATGATAAATAACAAGTAATAAATGAACTATCTTACTGAAGGTATCAGGTCCTCATACCACTTCAAGGTGACATCAATTTGTTCCATTAGACAAATCAAATCGAAGAACTTGGAACTGTGATGAAGGCAAAAAGTATGTTTATTCTAAAGTCCCTATGTCTAACAAAAGGGGAAATAAGGATTTAAATTACAGCATATTATATGTTACAAAGAATTTCAAAATACTTACGACTTGAAGTTAAATGAGCCAATTATTTGGTTTAAGAGCTGCCAGTATGTGCTGACTTCTCAATTAAACACCCTACCCTCGACTGGTCATTTCTAACTATTTCCTCTGTATACTCTTAGGTCATAGTGAATAGATACTGAATTTCAAATTCATTTTAAAAACATGCAACGTGAAACAAGGATTTGGATACACAGAAAACAATTCTCACACATCTGTTAACATGCTGCCTTCTTAAATTCATGTTCTTATCTGCCTAAAAGCAAACCCATTTAGGGAGTATCTCTGGGTTCCAGTATCTTGATCTTTGAATACAAAAGCAAGGGAGGTGAGAGGAAATCTTCAGGGCTCACCATGCTATAACAACTTGAAAATGTAAAATGAGAGTGGGTAGAGGAAAAAGATATGTGGATTTTACAGTGCTGCAGAAAAAAAAAAAAGAAAACCCTTAAAGGACACAAACTAGTCTTTCAAATCTGGCAGTTTTACCATTGCTTTAATTCCTAAGTGCTCAACTAACATGTCCTATTTGATCATTGGCATGCTGCCTGAAACCAGAGGTGAGGTATGAAGGGACGTCAACAGCCTCCCACTTGCAGAATCTGGTAACTCATGAAAAAGGATACGTTTCCAACACACTTACTAATAGAAATTACGATGATGTTCAAGTCCAATGAATTTCCAGTTGTCTCCGGTATTTAAAAGGCCATGTATTTGGTAGGCAAGTTCTAGATCTCTGAGAGATGAGCACTGAAAATTTGCAAGTAGTAAGTATCACTCTGATACCGTCAGCCGGTGGTTCACAAATAAATAAAAACAGTAGAGCATCTTGTGAAAATACTTAATGTTGACTCAACGTATTATTGGTCGACAGCAAATAAGTTACAAGAAATGGGGGGGAGACAAATCCCAAGTTCTGTGAAATTTATTACAGTATTATTTTAATTTAGCAATTATACCATTAGAAATTAATCCTATAACAACACCTGGTCAAGTGCACAAAAGACACCTGTAGTGCAGAGTCTGGACTAGTAAAAATCTCCATGAAGTAACTCCAAAATCTACTCACAGGAAAGTTAAGTTATAGTTCTTACTATGAAATACTGATTGCTGTCAATAAATAAAACACCCTGAAAGTATGCCTGGATATACATACACTTGAGTACCCACAGTAAAAACCTTGCGAGGATCCACACTAAATACTAGGTCGGTGAAAAGTAATTGTGGTTTTTGCCACTGAAAGTAGCAGCTTTTGTAATTGCGGTTTTTGCCATGGAAAGTAATGGCAAAGGCCACAATTACTTTTGTACCAATCTAATAGTAAAGCAATTAAATTACCCTTAGGGAACTGGGTTCATCCTAAAACTGCTTGAAATTTTTCCTATCATAAGCATGATTAAATAAACTAAAATAAAAACCATTATCAATTTTAACTTACTAACCGGCAAATCTGAAATATTATGAAAATTCATAATATTCAGGGGCATGAAAAACGTCAATGTAAACAATAAACAAAGGGTAGGGATAGTATGAGATTGAAAAGTACAGATTTTAGGCCAGGCGTGTTGGCTCAGGCCTGTAATCCCAGCACTTTGGGAGGTGGTCAGGAGTTCAAGACCAGTCTGGTCAACATGGTGAAACTCCATCTCTACCAAAAAAAAATACAAAAATTAGCCAGGCATGGTGGCGCACACCTGTAGTCCCAGCTATTCGGGAGGCTGAGGCAGGAGAATTGCTTGAACCCAGGAGGCAGAGGTTGCGGTGAGCCACTGTACTCCAGCGTGGGTGACACAGTGAACCTCCATTTCAAAGAAAAACAAATTATAGATTTTAGAGAAAGAGAAAAAACAGAAACAAAGACATGAACACAAGAGTTAGAAAGTGAACAGAACCAGGGAGAACCCTCCAGTTACAGATTAATTTAGGAAATGGATAGCGAATTAATAAAGAAATGATACTTACTATGCTCATGGCTGACTGAAAAAACTTATCTGAAAATCAAAGTTCACAAGAGCTTTGGTTACAATGGATAAAATATATTTTCAAGTCAGTAACATTAACAAAAATCCTGCCAACAAAACTGGTAACATCAAGATAAAGCTAAGAACGTAAAAACTTAAGAGAGGCAGGAACGTGCCACAGACATTTTGGCTTTCTCAGAAAGATCATGGCAAATATTACTAAGCTATATATACCTACTGTGTACTCAAATTTATTTAAAAATAAAATAAAAAAATACTTCTAAGCTACAGGGATCACAAGGCCTCTAACTGGCACTCAGGGAAACCGGCCCTCTGTCTTTAGAGGAGGAAAACACAAGTGATTTCTATACATACCATCATCCGGGTCCTTTGGAGAAAATCTCTTTCCCATTAATTCATTCATTATATCATAAATGATGAAGGATGATCTCTTTGAAGGGTTTCCTGCAGAACAAGAAAGCAAATGTGTTTAATCCACTTCCTTTACCACCACCAAACTCACAGTACCTAATACAAAGGGACACATTTCTCCTTCCTCCACCTCCAGCCTGGGTCCTCGCATAGAGCTGGGTGGAGGCCAATGCTTGCTAAAGGAAACACTATACCCTGCAGAGAGCAATTCTCTGTAAAATCTGGAATAATCAAAGGTCTCTGTTCATGTGCTCCACTGAGACTTTCCCCTTCCTTTAGTCTCTTCATATGAAGCCTGACTTACTGGAGTAGGCGGCAGACAGTAACACACACTTCCTCACCAAAACAGCATACTTAGAAAAACAAATTTTTTTTTTTTGAGACAGAGTCTTGCACTACTGCCCTGGCTGGAGTGCGATGGCACAATCTCGGCTGACTGCAATCTCCGCCTCCTGGGTTCAAGTGATTCTTCTGCCTCAGCCTCCCGAGCAGCTGGGACTAAGGCCCCCGCCACCACGCCTGGCTAATTTTTTGTATTTTTAGTAGACACAGGGTTTCCCCATGTTGGTCAGGCTGGTCTTGAACTCCTGACCTCGTGATCTGCCCGCCTCAGCCTCCCAAAGTGCTGGGACTACAGGCATGAGTCACTGCACCCGGCCAAAAATGTTTTTTGCTAGTAATCATTTGTGTTCCCTTTAAATACAATCAGAATGAGGTCAAGAAAAAGTAAACTAGAATTAATGGACAAGGCAGTTCTTAAAAATAACATGAGCTGAGCACTAATACGTCAGAAAATCATCTGCAATATTCCCAGTCAAATATTTCTCTACACTCCTTTCCCTACCTGTGCTGTATGTCGTGGTAGTAGAGCTGTAATGACAGTACAGATAGAGTTTCACAGTTTACTCAAGCATGCTTCCCTTTGCTAACATTCTTAATTTTATTAGTTACATAATATTCTCTTTTCAATGTATTGTTTCTAGGTTATTTGAGGCTCTCTCTTTTGGGTAAATTCCTAGAAACTATTATTACTATTGAGACAGCGTCTTGCTCTGTCACCTAGGCTGGAGTGCAGGGGGACAAACGCAGGTTACTGCAGCTTCAACCTCCTGGCCACAAGCAATCCTCCTGCCTCATACTCCTGAAAAGCAGGGACTACAGGGATGCGCCACCATGCCCAGCTACTTTTTTCATGTTTAGTAGACATGGAGGTCTCTCTATGTTGTCCAGGTTGGTTTCAAACTCCTGGGCTCAAGCAATCCTCCTGTCTCGGCTTCCTAAATTGCTGGGATTACAGGCGTAAGCCAAAATTGCTGTTGCAGACAGGCAATTTATATACATAAGACAAACCAACACAGCTCCCCCAGATCCCCCATCCCCCAGTCCTGGCTGTTACTTATGAAATGTAAGTACATCTGACTTTGATTAGCAATTGAACCAGTGATGAGAGTTATAGAGGAAAGGAATATACTTTGGGGTCAGAAATACTAGCTTCATCACAATCTCACCAAGGTTGAACAAAATTTTAGGGGACACAATTATGGAAACTGTTTACCTGTTTCCAAGGTATAGTCAATTAACTGTTTGGTTCCTTTTCCTAAAGATAAAATTTGCCTATACGGGTGAGGATATGGATTTCACAAAGTTAGTCCTCCAAACCAGAGAGAATCAAGTTCCCTTCTGTAATTTTTATAGTCTATCCACAAGAAAGAATGACTAGAACTGTCAATTCTGAACTCAAGGGTTATTTCTTAGGCTGGGGATAATGGATAAGACCCAAAAGATTTTGAGTGCCTCATATGTGCCTTCCAAGCACAGTAGCAGACACGGTGGGGAACTCATTTAACTACCACACCCTGCTGCTATTCCTCAGGTAGGTATCCAGTCACTTTGACATAGCTGGTAATAAATGGTAGAGTGGACATCTCAGCTCAGGTGTGTCTCTCTTCAAAGTCCATCTACAGAGCAGAGCTCCCACTGGAACTGACCTAAAAGTGGACAATGAAGGGAGCCTTGAGGTCCTCCCAAAACGCTTCACAATAAGTTTACCTTTCCTCTGGAGCAGCAACGTCCACAAACTTTTGGCAAAGATGGAAATGTTCTGAATCTGCATCACTGAACATGGTAGCCACTAGACACATGGCTACTGAGCACTAATGTGACAAAATAATTTATTATTTTACTTAATTTTAATTAACTGGCCACATGTGGCTAGTAGCTATGGTATTAAATAGCATAGCTCCAGAGAACGAAAGGAACTTCAACCAAAATACATTCTACCCAATTCCTGTTTGTACAACATCACTGCCACTACAATCCATAACCCTCACCCCTCCAGCTCAAGTTTTAGACCACAAACAAGATTGCTACCCTCAAGAATAATTTTAGGTAGTAAGACCCTGTCCAATAAAAAAAAAAATCAGCTGGGCATGCTGGTGGGCATCTGTAATCCTAACTACTCAGGAGGCTGAGGAGGGAGGACTGTTTGAGCCCAGGAGTTCAAGGCTGCAATGAGCAAGATCCTGTCTCTAAAAAAAAAGCCACAACTTTCTGCTCAGGCTGTACAGGTTAATTTACAAATTCTCTTTTCTTAATTCATATGCAGAGAAGATAACCTACAACAATTAATCACATAAATTCAAGAAAGCTGGTCAATTTTCTACATAAATTAACACAATTTAAGGCCATACATACCAGGTTGATCAAACAGCTGAATAATATGGTGATATGTTGCCAGCGAGGGTTCTCAAATTACCAGGTAGATAGAAAAAATAAACAATGAGGTAAAAACACAGCAATCCAAAATATAGTTTACTGAGACACACTGAATTAAAAACATATTGTTAATATTTAAGCAAAATATGCATTTCTATTCCTTTGAACAAAGATATTTTCCAACTCATTAATGTAAAGGTGAAAAACTATCATGAAGACTGTATCACTTTTTGAAAGTCCAAATACTTACTAGTCACATTCTTCACTGAGAACAGTAAAACATATTGAAGTGAATTGATTCCCAAAGCAACTTTCAATAAAGTAATTAATGAAAAATATACAATACACTAGCACACACTTAGGTTCAAATACCTAATTATGCTGGGAAAATGTCATGAATTTAAAACTAGCTAACTCAAAGCAATCACTTCTCCTCAGATTCAACAGATCCATAAACAAAGTACCTAAAATACTAATGAACACTAAGATGATGAAGGCACTCCCACTATAATAAGTACATGTAATTAAATGTGCCAAACGTGGAAAGAAAATTTCCAACATATTATGTAAGCAGAAGAATAATTTAAAGCTCTTTGCTTATGTAGCCCTGAAACCTCTGGCTGGCACAGTCTCTGTCCTCAGAGTACTCAAGGGCGCATCCTCACCTATTCCAATGGCTTTCATTTCACGTAAAATCTGTAAGGCTGGCGATCTTGCAAGCACATGAAATCTTCGGAGACATTTCAGAATGGTATTAAAAGTCTGCAGATTTGGTTTCACCTTCTGTGCAATCATGTGTCTTAGCAGCTCCTAGCTGAATAAAAAACAACAAGTATCTTTCATGCCTGGGTAATCTGTCCAATAATCTATGTTTCATACAAAATAAAGAATTTAGCTTTCTTGCTTATGTTTAAAGCAGGTTAGTAACTATATCCCTATTTTAAGAACTGTTTATTGATTAGCAGGTTCCACGATTCTGCCTTTTAAAGGAGCCTAATTCAAACACCCACCCTACTTGATAGAGGTGGTCAACTGTCTTCAGTCTTCTACCTAGGAGAGTTTTCCAAGAAAAGATGCAAAAATAATAGACTAGTATGATATAAAAAAGTGGTTTTTTTTTTTTTTTTTTGACAGAGTTTCGCTCTTCTTGCCCAGGCTGGAGTGCAGTGGCGTGATCTTGGCTCACTACAACCTCTGCCTCGTGGGTTGAGGCGATTCTCCTGCCTCAGCCTCCTGAGTAGCTGCAACTACAGGCGTGCAACACTATGCCTCACTAATTTTTGTATTTTTGTAGTAGAGCCGGGGTTTCACCATGTTAGTCAGGCTGGTCACAAACTCCTGACCTAAGGTAATCCACCCGCCTCAGCCTCAAAGTGCTGGGATTATAGGCATGAGCCACCATGCCCAGCCGTTTCTAAAGTTACTAGGCAAGAATCAACCCAGTGATTTCAGCTTTTTGAATTTATACCTGATAAGATTTGACAACAAATATTTATTACTTTGTAACAGAAAAACTACTATGAAAAATAAATGAATAAAATGGTCCAGAATTCTAGCTGTATACTCTGGGTCAAGTGACTTTTTCTTCTTATATGCCAGACACAGCTGAGTTCCAGGGCTGTGGAAAGGGTAGTGAGCAGGTAACTGCTACACAGTGACTGCCATACACATGCTCATCAATGCTGTCTCCAGCCCATGTACTTCTTTTTTTTTTTTTTTTGAGATGGAGTCTTGCTCTGTTGCCCAGGCTGGAGTGCAATGGTGCGATCTCTGCTCACAGCAACCTCCACCTCCCGGGTTCAATCAATTCTCTTGCCTCAGCTTCCCAAGTAGCTGGGATTACAGGTGTGCACCACCACGCCCAGCTAATTGTTTGTATTTTTAGTAGAGACGGGTTTCACCATGTTGGCCAGGCTGGTCTCAAACTCCTGGTCTCAGGTGATCTGCCCACCTCAGCCTCCCAAAGTGCTGGTATTACAGGTTTGAGCCACCACACCTGGCCAGCCCATGTATTTCTGGTAAAGAGTATCTAAGCCCTATTAAAAAATAAACTGAGGATTCCTCCTTACCAGTATTTTACTCCATTTTTCCTCAAATTTCTCATTTATCACGAATACTGTTGCTTCAATCATTGCATTAAATGTGTATACATCAGCTGTAAAAGAATAAAATGATAAAATTTGGGGTTAAAGATTAATCCCTAAATGGCTGAGTTTAAGGCAAAGCAGTCATTCCTATGTGTCCCTTGGTTAATCACATGTCCACGAAACTGCAAAACTACTCTCCTCTCTGGATCTCTACTCTTGCTTCAATCATCTATGCCTCAGGAAAAGGCAAAGTGTAGGCCAATGACTGAGGCAAAATCCAAAGCCTTCACACAGACAAGAGAAAGAAGGAAACGGAGAAAAGGACGGAGGGGAGTTCTTAAACTCACCACGGAGTCTGTTGTTTAGTAACTCAGTGTACAAGTTTAATGCCTGCTCACAAGCTCGGTGCTGGAAAAGGAAAAGGAAAAATTAAGCATCATCAAATTCATTTACTTAAGAAGTCCTTGCACATTTCTGTCCCAGAGTTTGGTAATATAGCTCAGGCTCAACAGATCAGGCTCCTGTTCTCATGAAGCTCATACTCTAGTGCAGTGGGGTTTTCTATCCACTGGTAATGCCTGAACATATTTTTATTTGTCACAACTGAAAGTGGGGGAGGAGTGTACTACTCATATCCAGTGGGTAGAAGCCAGGGAGCTACTAACATCCTACAATGCACAGGACAGACCCCACAACAAATTACCTGACCCAAAATGTTAGGGGTTCTGAGGCTGAAACACCCTGATTGGTGGAAATGAAAGACAAAAATAAATAAAACAAATGTACCTTCACCATTCCTCGGATCATTGTGCAATAGGAATGGGCATTTTTCTCTGGCATTAGAGAAAAGATTCTCTCAGCGTTGTTTTTTGCTCTAGACACAAGAGAGTAAATGTGAACCCGGGCAACAGGAAATACCAATGAGAGCTACCACCATTTACTGATGGTTTATTATGTTCTAGGCAATGTGCCAAGTACTTTACATACATTATCTCAATTCTTACAGGGCTTTATGGTTATTATCATTTTGAAAATGGGGAAAATCAAGACTTAACGATCTTAATGTGTTGTCAGGGCTTTGCAGGTTAAGTGGCAGAATTAGAATTGAAAATGGAAAGTTTATAAACAAGTATATAAATATCTATGCTATTAAAAACAAGATGCAACTATATGACAAAGTCCCTAGTAAAGTTTCCTCACCTTTCTTCAATCTTCAGATACTACTTTCCAGAGGCAAAATGGTTTCTTTTGGATCCTTCTGGTCATATTCTAGCATATGTACTTTTAACTCTTCTCTCACTCCATAACCTCCGCCTCCCAGGTTTAAGTGATTCTCCTGCCTCCACCTCCCGAGTAGCTGGAATTACAGGCACGTGCCACCACGCCTAGCTAACTGTTGTATTTTTAGTAGAGATGAGGTTTCACCATGTTGGTCAGGCTGGTCTCAAACCCCTGACCTCAAGTGATCCACCTGCCTTGGCCTCCCACGGCGCCAGGATTACAGGCATGAGGCACTGTGTCCAGCTTACCCCAAGGAATTTAATCTTTCATCCTATCAAATTCATCACTTCAATAACAATTTTAGATAATCATGGTAGCTTTCCCTCTCCAGACATTCACATGAAATATATTCCTTTTAGACACCTAGCAAATCTTCAATATAATTAAGTTATTACCTTTCATTCAAACTGCTGTGTATGTCCACATGTTGGTCAGTGGTCTTAATTTAGCAGTACACTCTAGTGTCTATGATATTTTTACTAAACAAAAGTATTAAATCTTTCAGAATTAGAGGTATATATTCCAAGGTAGCACTGTTAATGAAACTACCAAAGGAACCACACCATATGAAAGTTATGCTGAGTTAAACAGATGAGGGGGAAAAAAAGGGTCAACCACTCAACAGATTCTTGTGTTGTTGAATGGAGATAAAGACCTTATTGAAAAACGGTCTAAATGTGTATGAATACAAATAGTGAAATTTATATTGCACAATAAAAATCAATTATTTTAGGACATCACAAGAAAACATCTTCACGGGGTGATGGGGCATATTCCATGCATTGTAAGACACTGTAATTCAAGGTTCTAATTACGTGTGACACACTGCCATGTAACTCCAAACTGACGACCAGCTTTCCTCCTAGATGTCTCATCATTTTCCTCTTCCTGAAATGAATAATCATCAAGAGAGATAAAAGTTAAGGCAATGGAATGCATTTCTCAGTCAGACTACTCAAAATCAGAAAGGTAAAGGGAACTCAGAAAAATAAAGGAAACACAGATCCAGCAGAAGGCAAAGAGGAAGCCCAATAATGCTTACACCTAGACAGTTAATTTCTTAAGTGCAAATCAGATGAAAAGCCAAGTTGACTCTCAAAGCAACAAGTGACAGAGTGGAGAGAAGATGAAGCCAGTTCCCTGTTTGTCCTGGTCCTCAGATAGAAAGAGGAAAACCAAACAACACAGCATATTTGCTCAGAGACTACATCTGGCTTGATCCATGCAAACTGTCATAATTAGGGTGAAAGCAAGATAAACAACATATAGTTAATGCCTAACACTCACCCAAGCAAACTAAGACTTTTTTTTTTTGAGACAAGAGTCTCGCTCTGTCACCCAGGTTGGAATGCAGTGGTGCGGTCTCGGCTCACTGCAACCTCCACCTCCTGGGTTCAAGCAATTCTCCTGCCTCAGCCTCCAGAGTAGCTGGGACTACAGGCGCGTGCCACCACGCCCAGCTAATTTTTTGTATTTTTTTTAGTAGGGACGGGGTTTCACCATGTTAGCCAGGATGGTCTCCATCTCCTGACCTCATGATCCACCCACCTCGGCCTCCCAAAGTACTGGGATTACAAGTGTGAGCCACTGCACCCGGCAAGACCTCTTACAAGACTAAATCTTGTCTTTATTTATAAACCAAGGTCTGGGATGAGGCTGACGTAGAGCAATACAGGCTTGGTTGGCATTGCAGAGGTCAGTGCTGGCTCTGTAGCCTGCTGCTTCAAGAGCTGGGGCTAGAGAGGCAGAGGGCCAACCCGAGCAGGGCTTCACGAAGTGATGCTCCGGAAAGCAAGGTGTAACTGCAATCTACTGCCTATGCACTTTTAAAAATGTAAGGTTCTCTACATAAATAATCTACATTTGGCCAGGTGCAGTGGTCAGTAATCCGAAAACTTTCGGAGGCTGAAGGATCGCTTGAGCCCCAGAGTTAAAGACACCATCCTGGGCAATACAGCAAGACCCTATGTCTACCCACCCTCCCCACCCAAAAAAAACTAGCCAGGCATGGTGGCCCACACTTGTGGTCCCAGCTACTTGGGAGAATGAGGAAGGAGGAACACTTGAGCCCAGGAGTTAAAGGCTGCAGTAAGCTATGATAGCATCACTGCACTCCACCCTAGGTGATAGAGTGAGACTCTGTCTCTGAGGGGGAAACAAGAAATCCACATTTAGTTGGGCAAAGAGTATAAAAGATAGAAACGAAGAAAAACACCAATAATCCCATCACCGAGAAACACTTTTTAAATGATTTTTTTCTTATGCATTTGTAAAAACATTTTTACAAAAATGGAATATATACTGCTGATAGCCTGTTTCCCACTTATTGGATGAATGCTTCCATAGCCAAACAAATCTACTCTAATGTGTTCAATGGCCACACAACTTTTATCATAATTTGATCATCTACTGTTGGACATCTAGATTGTTTTCAACATTTTTGCAAATATAAATACCTCCTTATGAAAAATGTCACATGAGCATCTCTATTTGATCCAAAGGATTTGAGACCTAGTTCTAGAAGTAAAATTCACGAGTCGAGAGAGAGGCTATGACTCAGCTTACAGGTGGTCCCCAGCACACTACTGTTCTGACTCCAGCTCAGTGTTCTCTCCTCTAGGTCCACGTATGAATTTTTGAGGGGGCCCAGGCCATGGAGTCTTTCCCTGGCCAGAAGACATCATGTTATTACTCTAAGTGACACAGGCCAGCCCAAACATTTCTGATCAACGCTTTGCCTTAATATGAAGTAGGTGAGGACAACATATTGTTAAAAATAAACTAGGACAGAAGTAACTGTTTAAAATCTCTCTTCCTCCTGTACCACCTTTTATCAAGGCTATAGTACCACACATCTCAGTACAAATCTCTACTACCCTGAAACATGGCAAAACAACTCATCTTATTTTTAAAAGCAATTTCTTCAAAAAGAAGCTTAAGGAAAAAAAAAAAAATCAAGGCCAACAGTTATTACCAATGCTTCTGACTGTTCAGTTTGTTGAAAATGATAATCAGTTGAGGGCTCCTGGTCACCACAGTAACACAATAAATCCAAGAGACTATTTGTTGTTTCAAGAGACACAGTGGTTCCTGTGGGCAAGAGACAGAAAGAGAAAGAAACCTTGAAACAATGAAGAACTAAAGCCTGTTAGGTTAAAATGCGTCATTTTTTTATATTAGGGGTGGTCTTCATGGCTACATACTTAATGTTGTCCACTACTTTACGCACTCAACGTCAACTTAACCACCTGGAGTGACGTAGACAGGGACATAACCCCTATTAACCATGTAATTTGACGTAGAAGACTGGAACACAAGATGAAGTTTGGACCTGTGCTCACTTATTTTATGTACTCATTATCCTCAAACTACTTCGTGGTTTTAATTATCATCACCAAACTGAACACACTGCAAACTATCCCCACTTAGTTCCCCCAGCCCAGTTGCATTTGAACGCAAGCAGAATTATTCCATTTGGATCCAGATACTCACTAAAAACTTACCTAGAAATACTAGCATAATTGTCTAACTATAGTAGTCTCTTAAAAATTGTTCAAAACATTATGTTCCCATCTTGACACTCATTAAAAAGGCTAAAAAGGGAACAGGAGGAAGAGAAGTATGAGATATAATCTGCTATCTTATAAGAAAAGTAAATGTATCTTTTTGTTTTGAGATAGGGTCTCATTCTGTCACCAGGCTGGAGTGCAAGGACATCACAGCTTACTACAACCTTGAACTTCTGGGCTCAAGTGATCCTCTCACCTCAGCCTCCTGAGCAGCTGCGACTACAGGTATGTGCCCCTGCACCTGGCTAATTTTTAAATTTTTTGTAGCAATGAGTTCTCACTATGTTGCCCAGGCTGGTCTTGAACTCCTGGGCTCAAGCAATCCTCCTGTTTTGGCCTCCCAAAGTGCTGGGATTACAGGTGTAAGCCACCATGCCCAGCCAATAAATTATCTTTCTAAACAAAATACATTGATAAATTTAAAATGCCCATCAGGAAATGTAAAAGTCCAGAAGAGAAAGCAGGGCAGAGGGTACAGGCTATGGAGAAGCAACTGGTTCACACCATCTCAAAGCTATGAGACCCTGGAAAAATTACCTAATAATTACCATCATAAGATTACTATAAAACACACCAATGAATACGGTATTGTAGAATTAAGTATGTGAAATGGCTAGCACAGTGTTTTGCACTTATTAGGGGCCTGACAATGAAATGTTCTAGGATCCTTTCCCTGGTATGTTAGCTCACTTTGTTACTGAGCTATGGGTCTGACACCTGTCTTTACTGAAGGACTGCACAAACCTATCCAATAAAGGGGGTAAAACTAGAAAAAGACAAGCCTTAGCACTAAGAACTTTAATGCAGATTCACACCAGATGCCGATCATATTAACAAGCAGAGGGAAGTGCCTCACTAAATTATAATCTATTGCCATCACTCAGACATACATCTGATGCTGTACCAATGTACACACCAAAATTCTCAAACATAGCTTTCTGCAAATGTTTCTTGTGCTCAAGTGTATAATGATTCAGTCCAGTTTCCACCACTTCCATGTTTATTCTAAATCACCGAATAGCACTCTAGATTCTAAAAACTTAATGCCAGCTGCTTCTGATGTTGCTATATGTAGATCTTCATGGTGACTTAGCAGCTGTGCTATTTACATGTGTAGCTCCGGAAGTTTACATCCAGCTCCAATTCAGAGAACCACACAATTTTAGAGCTAGAAGCTTTGAGAAATTAAGTAACTTTTTGAACGCTAAGAAAATTAGTGACACAGATGGCACCAGCATCAAAGCCCCTGAACCTAGTTGAGTGTGCTTTTCTTTTTACATATTTCTTTCTTGTGTGTTGTGGCCCTATCTTCCAAACATCCTTAAAGAGTCCAGGAAAGCTGAGCACGGTGGCTCACGCCTGTAATCCCAGTACTTACGGAGGCCGAGGTGGGTGGATCACGAGGTCAGGAGATCAAGACCATCCTGGCTAACATGGTGCAACCCCGCCTCTACTAAAAACACAAAAAAGTTAGCTGGGCGTGGTGGTGGGTGCATGTAGTCCCAGCTAGTCGGGAGGCTGAGCAGGGAGAATGGCGTGAACCTGGGAGGCGTAGCTTGCAGTGAGCCGAGATTGCGCCACTGCACTCCAGCCTGGGCGACAGAGCAAGACTCCATCTCAAAAAAAAGAAAAAGGGTACAGGAAATCTGGGAGCACTGTGCACCTACCTAATGTTAAAAACAGAAGCTAAGGTAGAAGGGTGATACAATTTCTCTACCAGTGCTACAATAAACCAACAAAGCTGCCATTCTACTTCGCCTGTAATTCTTAAATAACTCTAAAGCTAAAAATGAAATAAACTATTAAAAATATAAAGCACGCAGCCATCATAGCAGAGTAAGTATAGCAGGACCTGTAACTTTTACTCAAAATATCTGAATCATATAACTGGGGCCCACTTCAAAGCCCGTGTTATTACAGGGGCTTTAATCGAACTCAGTCACCTGCTTGCAAAAGCTGATCAAACATGTCCACAGAGGCTTTGACTTTTCTGAGCTCGATTTGTTCCTTCAGGGCGGCTTCACTTACGTCTTTGATCTGAGGTTCAAAGTACTCAGGCATTAAACACTAGGAAAACAAGATGACTAAAGTTACTACAAACAGGTAAAGGTGAGGAAAGGATAACCGATTAGGACAAGATTTTTATCACCAACATACCAAAGTAAAACTTCACTGCTCCAATTCACGTTTCCTGCACCAGATACTATTGATCATTTTAACATGATTGTCTTCACAGGGAATGGAACTAAACCCTTCATCTCTAATGCTGTGCATCCTCTAAACATTTAATACTACCCAAGGTATGCTGATTTTACCTCATTCACTAACTTATTCAAATACTTTCTGAATGCCTACTACTTTACCCCCAGACATTAAGCTTGGCACTGGGGATACAGAGACGAAAGGCATTCTCTACCTTTGGGGTACTCACAATCTAATGGAGAAAGCAGATAACCAACAAATGATTATTCCACCACTGCCACTGTCTTAGTTCAGGATTTTAATATTTTGACTTACACAATCACACTGGCTTCCTCATCTATCTACAAGTTCTACTATGAAAACAAGAAGTGTGTGTTTCCCTCTGAGCTTTGGGAAGCAGAGAGATGTGGGGGCATGGGAGCAGTTTAGATATGATGAGTCTGAGATTAGTACTTCCACCAACAAACTCAGGAGGGCAGAGGCACATCTGTTTTGCTCACCACTATATGGACAAGCACTAAGCACAATACCCACCACACTGCATAAATCCTCACTCCAAAACTACAGAACAAAAAGGGAGCTGGAAATACAATGTGGAGTTCAAAGTAAAGGGATCTAGGCTAGATACACAAAAGAGTACCAAATGGATTATAAGGGTCACTGAAACAGAAGAGTATACACAATAAAAAGAGAAAATGAGCATAACAATCTAAGAAAGATACCGATGCTTAAGAAGTGGATTAAGGCCGGACACGGTGGCTCACACCTGTAATCCCAGGACTTTGGGAGGCCAAGGCAGGTGGATCACGAGGTCAGGAGTTCAAGACCAGCCTGGCCAAGATGGTAAACCCCGTCTGTAATAAAACTACAAAAATTAGCCAGGTGCGGTGGCAGGCACCTCTAATCCCAGCTACTCAGGAGGCTGAGGCAGGAGAATTGCTTGAACTTGGGCGGCAGAGGTTGCAGTGAGTCAAGATCGTGCCACTGCACTCCAGCCTGGGCAACAGAGTGAGACTCCATCTCAAACAAAAACAAACCAAAAAAGAAGCGGATCAAGGGCAAGCAGCAGTGGCTTACACCTGCAATCCCAGAGATTTCAGAGGCCGAGGAGGGTGTTTGCTTGAGCCCAGAAATTTGAGACCAGCCTGGGCAGTGCAGTGAGACAAGACCCTGTTCTCTACAAAAACTAAAAATTAAAAAAAATCCGCCAGGCATGGTGGCACACCCCTGTAGTCCAAGCTACTTGTGAGGCTGAGGCAAGAAGATCACTTGAGCCCAGGGGTTCCAGGCTGCAGTGAGCTATGATTGCACCACTGCACTCCAGCCTGGGTGACAGCATGATGCCCTGTTTCAAAAAAAAAAAAAAAGGGAAGAGAGGTAGTGAAGGAAACTTCAGTCATAGAATTAAAGATCTAAGAGCATGGTGTCACAAAAATCAAATGGGGAAAATATTAAGATGAAGAGCAAATAAATACAGAAAGAATTTTAAAGAGTTAGTCTTGTGATCAAAGCTAACTCCACACTTTAAAAGGCTTATCATCCAAATATCGAGGGTATTCCAATGGCTACTGAAATATTAGCCATGAAAGCCTGGTTTAATTTACATTTAGAATAGTATTATGTAAATAATGTAACTACCTCTCCTTACCGGTATATGAGGTTCAGCTATGTCCTTCTGAAAATATTTGGGGTACGAATGAATAATAAACTTGGCCACATTCTCTCCAGATTTCTTTGCCAGTGAAAATGAACGCTATATAAAGAAAAAGATTTAAATACATGTAATTTAAACTCAAGCAAGATTATAGTTACACTCTCAGCAAGAATTTCTCCCCCCTCACAAAAAAAAATGCAACAACACACAGAATCCCAATTAGAAATTATAGACTATCCCACATTTTCTACTGTGATATAATTTCAGTTAGCATCTTATACACAGCTTGAAATATACAAAAAGCAAGCCATTTAAACTGAGTGGGTCCCTCCAGTGTGAAAAAGCCCTAAGTATTAGAAACCAAAACCAAAAATCCTCTCCCCATTGACGATATGTACATGTTTTTGAAAAAAGTAGTAAAGGGTTCACAAGGTCTATCAATTTCTCAGCATTTGTAAACCTTTCCCAGGTTATTACAACTAAATTATTTATGTACTGTTGTATACAAACCAGCGAGATAAAATACTGGAAAATTATATGAAAATACTCACAGATTCCAAAGAGGATGCTGGTATAAGGTAAGGATCATCTTGAAACACATAAGGCACAGACAGCTGTGGTATCCTGTGGAAAAGACATAATACAATTTCTATATTTATTTTGAAGACAGCTTGCTGTAACTTTTAGCTCCTGAGCTCAAGGGATTCTCCTGCCTCAGCCTCCCAAGTAGCCTGGGCTACACGTGTGTGCCACCACAGCTGGCCATTTAACAAAATATTTGTAGAGAGGGTGCCGTGCTGTGTCACCCAAGCTGGTCTCAAACTCCTGGCCTCAAGCAGTTCTCTCACTTCTGTCTTACAAAGGGCTAGGATTATAGACGTGAGCCACTGCATCCAGCCCACAAGTCTTTTTAGCTAAACTTTTAAGAGGACCTTGTGAGTTTTGATAAACAAAAATTCCGTAAGTTGTAATTATGTATGTAACCTAAATGCGCAAATGTGTGTGGGCGTATATACATGTATACATAGAGAAGAAAGACAAAAGACAAACACCTGCACTGTACTCTCAGCTCTACAAGACTTGCCTTTAATTATGCAAAGCAAACGATGGCTTAAGCCTCCCTCTCCATGGCTGATTTTAATATTTAAGTTTGCTATCACTGGGGACTGTTTTAAACTCTAGGTAAGAATCATCTGAATTAACTAGTCCTAACAGCAGAATCCCAGAATAGGATTTCCTCCAAAGCAAGGTCACTATCCACCCACGCTCAACTTCACCAAGAGTCCCTCCTCCAAAGGGAAGATATCACCGTGCCCTCTCAGGAGTGAACAACAGAAGCTTCTCCCACGTCTTGTTACCCATTAAAATTGCTCCCTAAACCCGAGCATAATCAACTCTCCAATACCACCAGGGGCCCCACTGAGAAATGCCCCAGAATTGCCTTCTCTATACTCTTCTGTGTCTGAGTGCCTTACTTGGGCCTTTATTCCAAAGCAAAAACTTATCCTATATCCTTAACGCTGTTTTACTGACCTGGACTCCTCAGGGAGGGGGCGCGGAAGCTTCCCTGCAGCTCTCAAGGGAAAGCTGCTCATAGCTGGAACCTGGAGGCAGTATTTTATTTTGGACCTAGCTTTTTGCTACCCCTTTCAAAAACCCCTTTCCCTTGAGCCTCACCTTAGGAGCCCTGTTGTGAACTTCAGTTTTTATTTGAATTATACTAATGGAAAGCCAATGTTGAATTCTTAAGAGTGATATGATCCAGGGTCACTACAGCTGCTGAACTGAGAGCAGTGTGTAGGGAGGTGCAGTGGGAGATGACAGAGACTGCTGCAATTAATCCAGACTTGTAAGACGACAATAACCAAGGTGATTGGTAGTGATATCAGGCATCTAAAATTTTGATATTGTGCAGAAAAGAGTTAACAGACCTGAAACCACTATCCTTAGGAACGTCTGCTTCCAAGCCTGGCCCTTGGCTGCCATCTGGGAATCTGGATATCGGAAGGGTTCCCACCATTCCTAGAACTGCTAAGAATGGTTCACTGTGCCTAACCTGTTTGTACAACGTGTTTTGTGCCAAACACCTGCTTTCCTTCTGGGAGTGTGGAAACTTGGTATAATATATGCCAGCCAGTGGGTGGTCTACATGGCCAGCCTCCCCTAAAAACTCTGGGCACTGGGTCTCTAATGAGCTTTGGTAGACACTTTGCATGTGTTGTCACAAGTCACTGATGGAGGAATTAAGCATGTCCTGTGTTGAATCTTCTGGAGAGGTCTTTTGGAAGCTTGTGACTGATTTCTTCTGGTCTTTATCCAATGAGCCTTTTCTCTTTGCTGACTTTGCTTTGTATCTTCTTGCTGTCATATCTCTTAGCCTGGGAGTGGTCACGGAGACCTCACACACACATATCTTTTGAAGAGATAAACAAAGGCTTTGCTAATATGATTCCCAGGATTTTGGCCTGAGCAGCTGTAAGAATGGAGTTGCCATTAATGAGATGGCAAAGAAATACGTGAGGAATGTTTGGAGGGAAAGGGGTTTGGTTTTGGATATGTTAAGCTCTTTATCACACTCTGAAGTGGAAAGGTTTCCCATTCTCCACATAGCTGTCTTTTCTAAAATGTCTGCTTAGAATTCCTTTCCCCCCATCCTGGCTAACACAGTGAAACTCCGTCTCTACGAAAAATACAAAAATTAGCTAGGCGTGGTTGGGGGCGCCTGTAGTTCCCAGCTACTCAGGAGGCTGAGGCAGGAGAATGGCGTGAACACAGGAGGCGGAGCTTGCAGTGAGCTGAGATCGCGCCACTGCACTCCAGCCTGGGTGACAGAGGGAGACTCCGTCTCTATATATAAAAAAAAAAAAAAAAAAAAAAGAATTCCTTTCCCAGTCTCAGTGATATAACCCCTTCTCAGTGCTACCTCAGTCTTCCCCTCTAGAACTACACAATAACTGTGTCTAATTCTATATCCAGCACAGTGCTTGATAAGCATCATAAGGGCACAAAATATTGTTGCTGAAATGAATGGATAAACAAATAACTCTTGGATTTTAAGGGCCAGATAAGTCACAATTCTACACATAATTTCTATAACTTCTTTGATTTGAAGGTGGCCCTGGGCCATTCTCATTGAAATGCTGAGAATATCTCAGAGGTCCATTTCTATGTTTACATTTCAGGTGCCTATTTATGGATAAGTGAGCTACTGAAAATCTCAATGCTTTGCAAGTAGGGAGATGTAGTAAAGTCCTTTTTCAGAAACTGGTAGAGTACACCAGTGCACATTAGACCCAACACTATCTTTGGTAGCTCCATCTTTATTTTATGTTATATTTAATTTTATTTTTGTGGCGAGGGGGGAAAGGATCTCACTCTGTGGAGTACGGTGGTGCGATCCTGGCTCACCGCAACCTCCACCTCCACCTCCCAGGATCAAGTGAGCCTCACCTCAGCCTCCCAAGTAGCTGGGATTACAGGTGCATACTACCATGCTCAGCTAATTTTTGTGTTTTTTGCAGAGACAGGGTTTCACCATGTTGCCCAGACTGATCTCAAAGTCTGGAGCTCACAGAATCCACCCGCCTTGACCTCCCAAACTGCTGGGATTACAGGCATGAGCCACTATGCCCGGCCTAGTAGTTCCATTATTAGATGTAGTTTAATATCTACAATATAAGAACAATTCTGCGTACTTGTAATAATCGACTTAAGGAGGATCAATATTCATACAGATACTGTGGCAGAAAGAAAGACTTAATTATTTTAGACTTTTCCCCACAGATGAAATTAAAAGTTTTCGGTTAATAAGAAATACAACCAAGCAGAAAGTTCCATTTCTGATGCATTTACCAAAGTTTCAGTGTATCTACCAGACTACAAACTCTATTCTTGAGTTGCCAACAAAAACAAATTTCATGTCAATGAAATCAACAATACAGTAGTAGCAGTAACAAAATACAATGTACCAAGCATTTCCTTTGTCTCAGACTCTGTGCTAAATCTTATGTATACTTAATTCATTTGTTAATAATTCCCACTGCAACCTTGAGGTTTGGTGCTATAATTAACCCCCAATTTATAAGTCAGGAAACAGAAGTATCAAGAGGTAAAGTAACTTGCCTAAGATCATAAAGCTAGTTGCTTGGCTATTAAAACAAACCAGTAGGCTCCAGGACCCAGATTATTAATCATTACATGATTGTCTGCATGACAGGTACATTATTTCTCCAAGTTGGTACACTACAGCCAAATCATCCCCTAAGAACATACATTTCAACAAGCCCTTCCAGGGATTAAAGATCACTGGTATGGTAGAAAAACACTGCATTTCGAGATAAAAGGCGTGGAATTAAGCCTTTAATTAAGGTTTTAACATCCTAACCAGCCACTGGCCACTTTCAAAACCTTAGCTTCCTCATTTGCTACATGAAGGGATTTGATAATTTTATCTAAAAAAATTTTTTTTTTTTTTTTTGAGACAGAGTCTCACTAACTCACCCACGCTGGAGTGCAGTGGCAGGACCTTGGGTCATTGCAACCTCTGCCTCCCGGGTTCAAGAGATTCTCTTGCCTCAGCCTCCTGAATAGGTAGCACTACAGGTACCACCATGCCTCATAATTTTGGTTTTTGTTGTTTTGGTAGAGACGAGGTTTCACCATGTTCACCAGGCTGGTCTCGAACTCCTGACCTCAAGCAATCCGCCTCCCTCGGTCTCCCAAAGTGATGGGATTAGTGACAGGATTACAGATGTGAGTCACTGCGCCCAGCCAATAATTTTATTCTTTAAAAAAAAAAAAAAAAAAAATGGCCAGGCACCATGGCTCACGCCTGTAATCCCAGCACTTTGGGAGGCCAAGATGGGTGGATCACGAGGTCAGGAGATCAAGACCATCCTGGCGAACACCGCGAAGCCCCGTCTCTACTAAAAATACAAAATAGCCAGGTGTGGTGGCGGGCGCCTGTAGTCCCAGCTACTCTGGAGGCTGAGACAGGAGAATGGCGTGAACCTGGGAGGCAGAGCTTGCAGTGAGCCGAGATTGTGCCACTGCACTTCAGCCTGGGTGACAAAGCAAGACTCCACCTCAAAAAAAAAAAAAAAAAAAAAAAATGTTTGGCGCAGTGGCTCACAACTGTAATCCCAGCACTTTGGGAGGCCAAGGTGGGCGGATCACCTGAGATCAGGAGTTCGAGACCAGCCTGACCAACATGGAGAAACCCCGTCTCTACTAAAAGTACAATATTAGTTGGGCGTGGTGGCACATGCCTGTAATCCCAGCTACTTGGGAGGCTGAGGCAGAAATGCTTGAATCCAGGAGGCGGAGGTTGCGGTGAGCCGAGATAGCACCATTGCACTGCAGCCTAGGCAACAAGAGCGAAACTCTGTCTCAAACAAAACAAAACAAAACAAACAAACAAAAAACAGATGGGGGTCTTGCTACGTCGCCCAAGCTGGTTTTGAACTCCTGACGTCACGTCAAGTGATCTTCCTACTTTGGCCTCCAAAAGTGTTGGGATTACCTTCATGAGCCACCTGGCTCAGCTGGATTAGACAATTTTAAAGAAACTTTCTAGATCCACAACAGTTTACTTCTGAGTAATGACGAGGTATAAGTATTAAATGTGTTATTAGCCGAGTTAAAAAGTGTGTTATTAGCCAAGTTTTAGGTTTAAAAAAAAAAAAAACCAAAATCCTACTTACCCTGTTTACTGTGGATGCAAGTGCCTGAAGAACGGCTACTTTATCCCTAAGAAAAGGAACCACAAGTTAATCCTCATCAGAGCTCTTCATAGCCACAAACTGAACAAGTGATTCTACTCTCAGTGTACTGGCCAATAACAAACTGCAGATCTCATCTGAAGCTGGTTCTTATGTCACAAGGTCACTAGAATAAATTAGAAATTAAGAAAACTGCCGGTTCTTTCCCCTAGTTGGTACATGTTCCTCTCTTTGCCTGTCCTCTCTGGCCTGGTGCATAATGCCATAACCCAGGGCTAGTGATTTCCATCCCGCCCTCATAAAACTATCTGGCCTACTTCCTCTATGCACTTTCCTATGGATTCTTACTGCAGTTTTCGGGACTACTGTTGCCTTTACTATCGTAATTGGTAGCTCTTGATTCAGTTATAGGAGAATAAACCACAGGCTTCACTCTGGACCTATTGCATCAAAGCCTCCCAAGATCCATGGAGGACTGTCACACACACTCTTACTGAATTCCCAGATAATTCTGATGCAACCTCCTAGTTTAGAACCTCTCAACCATACATAACCTTATGGTAAGAATTGCAGGCCAGCTGTCCACTGCACCTGAGTAGAGACCTTCACTGAACTATTAGAAAAGGCTTCACCGGAATAAATGACAGACAAGATAATTTGATCTCAAATATATTTTTGCTCCTATGTTAGATTTAATGTTGTTTCCTTTCCAAAAGGGAATTATACCAAGAGCATTTTTCTAAATAAAGTTTAACATAACATTCTTAAGACTATAAGTCATCTGAGGAAAACAAAAGTACAGGAAATTTTATATTTCGTCAAAACTAATTCCCTGATGCATATAATATTCACTAAATTTTCTATCCACGTTTAGAAGTCACATTTATGTAATTTCAGCAAGTGTGATAACGACACATTCTCACATCTCTCAGCATTCCTTCAGCAGATCTTTTATTGCCCTATTTAAGTCCTACCTAGTTAACATACTTTCCTAACATATTGAACAAATGGCAGTGAAAAAATGATGACATTCAGATTACTCACTAATTCTCTTTCTTAAAACAGTTACTTTAAAAAGTTATCACACATTATCTTAAAAAAAAACCTAGAACATTACACGTTAACCTAAAGTGTCTAGTGTCATCTTGTGACCCCTCTCCATGATGAATTTGGTATTTGTATTTCCAGAACTTTTAAAGGTATTTTTACACATAAACATCTCCCTAAAAAACGTATACACACTGTCATTCTGCATGTGTCTACATAAGTTTGACTGCACTATCCACGTTATTAAATATAGAGTTAATTAATTCCTTTCAATGTAAAAAGTTACTGTATGATAACCTTTTAAAATTATCCATTCACTTTTCAATGGGCATTCAGGCTGTTTCAACCTGTTACTATTCCCAAGTAATAAAGAACAGTCTTGTCCATGTATATATGCAAATGTTCCTCCAAAGTGGCTAACCAGTAAGGTACGCACATTTCTGATTCTGATTCTGCCAAATTTCCCTCCAAAGACTTGTTCCAATTTACTGTCCCATAAACAAACGTATTTCTTCAAATCTTCTCTGCCAATATGGTAAGTTTTAATTTGCACTTCTTTTATGATCCCAGTTACCTATGCATTGACATAACTGGGCTCCCTGGCCTCCCTAAAATAATCACACAATTCAGATTAATAAAGTTTTTTAAAAAGGCTTTTTAAATGAACCCGAGTCTTTTTTTTTTTTTTTTTTTTTTTTTTTTGAGATGGAGTCTTGCTCTGTCGCCCAGGGCAGGCTGGAGTGCAGTGACGCGATCTCGGCTCACTGCAAGCTCCGCCTCCCGGGTTCACGCCATTCTCCTGCCTCAGCCTCCAGAGTAGCTGGGACTACAGGCGTCCCCCCACCACACCCGGATGGTCTCGATCTCCTGACCTCATGATCCGCCTGTCTCGGCCTCCCAAAGTGCTGGGATTACAGGCGTAGGCGTAAGCCACCGTGTCTGGCAAACCTGAGTCTTTAGGTCACATAATTTTAAGACCTAGCTTTTTGAGGGGCCATTAAATGCATTCAATAGTACTACACTGTAACAAGCACTTTTGCGAAGTTTTAGTTCCTGCATATTCAACAAATGTTGAATAAATGAGATGAGGCAATTTGTTCAAGGATATATCCAGTGAAAAAAAAAGCTAAATTTTGCTGTCCACACCATTTACTTTATTTTACCCCATTAGAGATCATAAAGACAGTAACTGTCTGTTCTTCCAACCATATGAGAGAACTTCCTTAAAAAAAATTATTCTAATGATGATGTTCATGTATAACCATGTATTATTAACCACGTAAATAGTAACCCACACTAATTCAAAATCTCTTTCAATTGTTCTTTTAAGTAAATCTCATTGCTCATTCACTCACTATTCTCCACCTTTCTATTTTTTGTCCTTTAAACTCCTAGCTTCTCCCCGCTCAGCTACTCTCTTCAAGAATGCTCTCCTATTGCTCTTCGTGTCACTGTCTCCTTACCTAACCCTTATACTTCTCTCATAGTAAGAACTCAACCATTTGCTGAATGAACATGATAGAATACTTACCAAGTTTTCTTTCTTGGAATTACTACTTCTTCAATCCCTAATGTAAAAAATAAAACATGAATCAGTTTCCTAGTACTACAATGGAATCCAACGTGTTGATATAAAAATAGAATTCAATATATTTTAAAATATACCTGTTATATCAGTTCCTTCAACCTTTGAGAGGGTTGCACTACCAGAATAAAATCTGCAAAAAAACCAAAGCCTTAAAGCTAATAGTCATTAATGAAGTACCCAGCTCACCTCCACCTATGTGTACTTTGAGCCCAAATTTTCCAATTATCACGGATTAAACTGGATAACTCATGTCAATGAATGCTGAGAAGGCAGTCTGTACAGCATGTTCAATATCATTAACGAATGGATACAGGATATGGACAAGACTATCAAAACTTTTTTTTTTTTTTTTAGAGACAGGGTCTTGCTCCATTGCCCAGCCTTTAGTGCAGTGGTGCAATTATAGCTCACTGAACCCTTGAACTCCTGGGCTCAAGCGACCCTCCTGCTTCAGCCTCCTGAGTAACTAGGACTACAGGCATATGCCACCATGCCCGGCTAGTCAAAATTTTTGGAAGCAAGCAATCTCATTACATAAATGGCAGAGGGGGAGGAAAGTTTTTAATAGCACTTGAACAATCTGGTTTGAAATGCAAGAACTTTCAACTTCAGGAACCCAAAACACTATGACATTAAAAAGAACAATTCAGTGAGCTCTTGCTTCTATACAGATACTGCCCTGATCAGAAAGGACTACCTCACTTAAAGCAATTACAACATAGGGAAGATCACCCATGGCTTCTCATTCCACTTCTTTCAACAATCAAGAACGTACCGAATACATAAGGCCTGATTTAGACTTGGAATTGCTGATATTTTCTATATTCAGAGGTTCAATATGAAATCCTTTTTAAACCAAAATATAGAATCATTGGCCCATGACTGAGTTTTTAAGTGTTCTGTTTAAGTGTTCTGATCACACTAAAAACACAGTCAACACACCACACAGATAATGTGCACGGTTAGTATTATCTTGTGTTTCCCCTTACTAAATGGCATCAGTAACATTCAGAAAATTGTCAAGATGTGATTGCATAGAAAGATACTTCCTCCAGTAGTATCTGGTTTCAGGTATCATTTTAAAACAAGAATACCCCTCTATGTTAAGGACATTTCAGAAAGAGATCAACTCTTTCAAGTCGCACTATTTGTTTCTCATGACCTTAAAACAGAGATCACAGTTATTTTAAGAACGGATGCTGAGGGAGAGATTCTACTTCAGGCAAACAAAATGAGTAGAAAAATGCTAATGATGGCTACCAGGAAACGGAGGACTGGCATTGAATGGCAGCACAAAGGTTTCTGCAGTATCAGATGGAGTGGTTTCTGTTTCTTGAGGGGAACTAAGGGAGAGTACATATAAAAAACATATTGTAAATTACATATCCCACTTCTACCTCACAAACTTTTCGGATGGTTATTACCAACTCCAGTCTGCAGACGAGGAAATCTGTCTACTATCATCCAATTAAGTGAATGGCAAACACTAAAAATAAAATTAGGCTTTTAGCAAGTTTCCACTACAAATTACTGCCTCTCATATTCCCACAATGCCACTGGTTGTACTGAGTGAAAAAAAAAAAAATTACACAAATAGGTCATACATGTTTCAAGCTATAACTATCACAGATCAAAAGGGCATGGTCACATCTTTCAGACTTTTCTGCTTTTATGAAAACCTGATAACTTCTTTAGCCAAAGTCCCCACGGTGGCGACCAGAGACTGCCTTTTATTTGGGAAGATCTTGTACGGTCTCCTCGCTCCTCCTGATTGGGTTAAAATGAGTAATGGCGGATAATTTTTAATTTGGTGTAGTGTTGCTAATAGCCACACTCACTGGAACGCAAGCTTCACGAGAGCAGGGTCCTAGCTTTGCGGATGGTGTTAACTACAGAATATTGCAAGCAACCAATAAGTATTTCTCTAACGAATAAATGCGTTGCGAACCCTATTTCAAAGGGCCACCTCCCCGTACCTGGTCTTAAGGGCACGCGGCCGTAAGGGCGAGCATGAGCAAACCACTTCTTCGTGCCTACTTCCACCGCCAGCTGAGAAACATAGGACTAAGGTGACTCCGCGGTCTTCTTCGCGGATACCCGAAGCGTCTCTTACCTGTAGCTGCGTGCCTGTTCACACAGACGCGCCCACCGACCCGTCAGCGGCTGGCCAAGCCTGCTGCGGAGCCGCAGCCAGCGAACAGCAGCTACAGCCGCCATCTTTGACTTCTCCGCAGAGCATGTTGGGAAAGCGTTCCTAGACCTTCAGGAAGGTGGGGCGAAGTGGGCGGGGAGCAGGGAACAGCTCCGCTATTGGCTGAAGCGGAAGAAGACGGAAGCAATCATAAAATGGGAGGTTGCAAGCTCATGGTTTGAAAGACTTTGTCACGGAAGCTAAAAGGTCTATACACCCGATTTCCCTCGGAGGAATTTTCCTAAATAATTATTTTGATGTCTTATATATCTTTGTTTTCAAAACAAAAGAGCGAGCAGAGAGTCGTAAAACTATTTGTTCCCCCCCCCCGTGCAGAAGTGATCTCATCCACGTAAACGTCGTTCCTGCGACCGCTTCCGCGCGCAAGCGCACTTTGAATCGCGTGGTGACTTCCGGCTTGAGGGTGAATGAAGAATAGTCAGGTGGTGAGTGGAACGTCTCTCTGGGTGTCGGAATTGAAAACGGACCTGGAGGATGTTGATCTCCAAGAACATGCCCTGGCGGCGGCTGCAGGGCATTTCCTTCGGGATGTATTCGGCTGAAGAGCTCAAGTAAGGAGTTGGTCGGGTAGCGTGCCCAGCCTGGCTCTTGACTTCGGCGCCCTAAACTACGATTCCCAGAAGCCCTTGCGCCCAGTCTATCGTCTGAGTCCATGCTTGTGTGGCGCTTGTCCTGCTGGGAGCCGTAGTTCTGGGAACGTTCCTGGGCCGGCGTGGACTGCCTAGATAAGACTCCGGTGGGGTTGGGGGAAAGAGTTTGCGCTTGGGGTGAGGGAATATAAGGGTGGGGAGGGTCCTGGTCTGCAGCGTTATCATCTGCCAGTCTCCTTGTTTTTTTTTTTTTTTTTTTTTTTTTTTTTTTGAGATGGAGTCTTGCTCTGTCACCCAGGCTGGAGTGCAGTGGCGCGATCTCCGCTCACTGCAAGCTCCGCCTCCCGGGTTCACGCCATTCTCCTGCCTCAGCCTCTCCCAGTAGCTGGGACTACAGGCGCCCGCCACCACGCCCGGCTAATTTTTTGTATTTTTGGTAGAGACGGGGTTTCACCGTGGTCTCGATCTCCTGACCTCGTGATCCGCCCGCCTCGGCCTCCCAAAGTGCTGGGATTACAAGCGTGAGCCACCGCGCCCGGCCGTCTCCTTGTTAACTAACAAGCATTTGTGGAATTAACCATAATGTACCCGACATGGTTAATTAGGCACGTAGTAAGTTTCCTCTTGTTTGTAAAATGATTGTCCTTCAAGTGTCAGTTCAGGCTTTAACTTCTCTTTGCTAGGACCCCACTATATTCTGGGTCTGGTTGTTAAACCAAGGGAACTCTCTTTAGTCTTCATTTTGATCAAGGTAGCATTTGACATTCTCCAATGCACTCTCTTGAAACTTTCCTTTCTTCCAGAACCTTATTTGTCTTCAAGTTCTCCTATTTTTATGACAAATACTTCTACCTCCCTCTCTTCCTCTATCGATCTATAACCCCACAAACATTTATTGAGCATCCAGTTTTTTCCAGGCACCAAGCTAGGCGTTAATGACACATTGGTGAGCAAGGTCTGTACCTCGTTTTACTCCTTAAATGTTGATGTTCTTCAAGATTCTATTCTGGTAATGTTTTCTTCATGGTAAATATTGCCCCTAGACGATCTCACCACTTTCTTTTTTTTTTTTTTTTGAGACGGAGTCTCGCTCTGTCGCCCAGGCTGGAGTGCAGTGGCGCGATGTCGGCTCACTGCAACTCTGCCTCCCGGGTTCACGCCATTCTCCTGCCTCAGCCTCCGGAGTAGCTGGGACTACAGGCGCCTGCCACCACACCCGGCTAATTTTTTGTATTTTTTTAGTAGAGACGGGGTTTCACCGTGGTCTCGATCTCCTGACCTCGTGATCCACCCGCCTCGGCCTCCCAAAGTGCTGGGATTACAGGCGTGAGCCACTGCGCCCGGCCGATCTCACCACTTTCATGATTTATAGTCTCAAATTTAAATCCCCAGCGCAAATTTATTTCCCTGATTTTCAGACCCATTTGTTCAGCTGTCTGTACATCTTTAATTGAATTTTACACAGAGATCTTAAATGCATATCAAAAACTCAACATGGCCAGGCACGGTGGCTCACGCCTGTAATCCCAGCACTTTGGGAGGCCGAGGCCGGCGGATCACGAGGTCGGGAGGTCGAGACTATCCCTGGCCAACATGGTGAAACCTCGTTTCTACTAAAAATACAAAAATTAGCTGGGCGTGGTAGCGGGCACCTGTAGTCCCAGCTACTCGGGAGGCTGAGGCAGGAGAATGGCGTGAACCCAGGAGGCGCAGCTTGCAGTGAGCCGAGATCGCGCCACTGCACTCCAGCCTGGGTGACAGAGCGAGATTCTGTCTCAAAAAAAAAAAAAAAACAAAAAACCAGCCTGGGTAACATGGCAAAATCCTGTCTCTACAAAAACATATTAATCGAAAAATTGGTTGGGCATAGTGGCACATGTCTGTGGTCCCAGCTGCTCCGGAGGCTGAGGTGGGAGGATCACTGGAGCCCAGGAGTTCGAGGCTGCAGTGAGTTGAGGTTGCACCACTGCACTCTAGCCTGGGCAACAGGAGTGAGACCTTGTTTAAAAAAAAAGAATAATGCTGCCTGTGAAGCAGTCAGTGTATAGTAGATGCTTAACTCCTTTTTATAAAGTTTATCAATGTACTTAGTGCAAGTTTTGTTCTAAATCTGTTTTTAAGAAGTTACCACTCATTCATTTAGCACATATGTATTTTATGACTTATTCATTTAGCACATATGTATTTATTAACTATTGGGTACCAACTCTGCACTTAGTGTTGGGGTGCGCTAGTGAGAAGGACAGACAGAGATTGTGCCCTCCAGAGCTATCAAACAGGCATTAAATAATCATGTAACTATAGTTTTGTGTTGGAAAGGAAACATCAGAGAGGTTGGTAACCTTAACTTTCCTCTTGGTCTTTTTTATCCCCTTAGGAAATTAAGTGTTAAATCCATTACGAACCCTCGGTACCTGGACAGCCTGGGGAACCCATCGGCAAACGGCCTGTACGATTTAGCTTTGGGCCCTGCAGATTCCAAAGAGGTGTGCTCCACCTGCGTGCAGGACTTCAGCAACTGTTCTGGGCACCTGGGCCACATTGAGCTCCCACTCACGGTGTATAACCCTCTCCTCTTCGATGTAAGTGCTGCCTTAGTTGTGTGGGTCTCAGGCTGCTGGTGGGATTTGTGAGTGCTGCCTCTCTCCCACAAGAGTGGTCTAAGGAGGTTAAGCCCCAGGCACTCCAATGAAAGCATTCTGTAGAATGAGATTTTGAAGCTTTGAGCCAAATACAATAACTTCAACTTACCCTGTGGCCCTAAATAGATGAATATCAGTTTGATTCCAGTTGAGTAGAGCCACAGCCTGATTCTGTTTGCGTGGAGGGTCGGGGAGAGTTCAGATTCATCCGCTACACCTTTTGTTTCAGGGTCTTTGTGCTCTTCAGAAATCTCAGTGGCACCTGCCTGGTAATAGGACTTCAGTATTCTCAGGGTCTCCCTGAGCCCTTCAGGTGTCTCTATAGGCACTTATGTGGTGGCAGGAGAAGCAAAGCCCCAGAAAGCCCAGCAGTGAGGTCAGAATGAAGCTCCTGTCTAGAGTCATGCTGGTACATTTTCAGCTTTTTATTTCAGCTAACCTCACCTCCAGGATTTTTTTTTTAAGCTACACATATATTGGTATACATGGACATGATTTTTGTCTGTTAATCATGTTAAAGAGAAGTGTCTTTTTTTTTTTTTTTTTTTTTTTAAGACAGTGTCTCATTCCGTCTCCCAGGCTGGAGTGCAGTGGCTCGATCTTGGCTCACTGTAACCTCTGCCTCCTGGATTCAAGTGATTCTTGTGCCTCAACCTCCCGAGTAGCTGGGATTACAGGCACGTGCCATCATGCCCAGCTAATTTTTGTATTTTTACAAAAATTACAAGAGGCAGGTTCACCGTGTTGACCAGGCTGGTCTCAAACTCCTGGCCTCAAGTGACTGTCCTCAAGTGATCCGCCCACCTTGGCCTCCCAAAATGCTAGGATTATGGGCGTGAGCCACTGCACCTGGCTGAGAAGTCTCTTAATTAAATCTTGGAATAAAATAAAGATATTTCTCTACCTCAGGTTGTACACCCAAAGTAAATTTCAAATCTAAATGGATTAAAATAAAACCTTAAAAGAAAATAGAGGGGAATATTTATCTGGTTCTTAAGATAACAAAGGCCTTTCTAAGCATGTAGGCTGAAGTAGAGTTTTTAAAGGACTAGACTGACTACATAAAGAAACTTGTGAGGATACTGAAAATCACCATGACTACTGTGTCTCTTTCTAATATCCTGTTTGTTTTTATTCCCTCTCTTCAGAAGCTGTACCTGCTGCTTCGGGGCTCTTGTTTAAACTGCCACATGCTGACTTGTCCCCGGGCCGTGATTCACCTCTTACTCTGCCAGCTGAGGGTTCTGGAAGTCGGGGCCCTACAAGCAGTCTACGAGCTTGAGAGAATTCTGAACAGGGTAGGTGGGTAGCGGTGGGCACAGGAATCAGGAAAGGCAAAGTGGTGGGAACAAGAGATGCTTGTATGTTGTCGTAGTTACCATGCCCACAGTCACTAGCACGGTTGATCTTTGTGTCTTATAACTGGATACCAACAGCTGAGTGTGAAAACAGGAAGCCGGAAGAATAATAAAAGGAATGTTCATAGAAACAATAGTGAAATACCATTTAATCAATTTATGAGCTTTTTCTGATTTTCTGGACCAAGGATTCAATGAAGGTTTATTCAATCAAAAGACATTGCTTTTGATTGTTACATCTCTTTGATCTGTCTTAGAGTAGAACATTGTAATGTAGAAAATTGTTTTTCATGATACTGACTTTTTTGGAGACTCAAGGCCAGTTGTCTTATAGCATTTCTTACATTTTAGATTGTCTGATTATTTCCTGTAATTAGATTCACATTTCGGCAAGAATACAACCTACATGATACAGGGTACTTTGTACTGCATCGTTTTAGGAGGCATATGATGTCAGGTTGTTCACTTATTGGTAATGCTTACTTTGTTTACTTCTTGTATTTGGTTTTTTTGGTCTTTTTTTGTATTAACACATAATATTTACACATATTTTATGGGGTACATAGTGATGGTGTGATACAGAGAGTGTATAGTGATCAGATCAGGATAATTAGCATATCTGTCCTCTCAAACATTTATCATTTCTTTGTGTTGCGAACATGCAATATTCTCCTTCTAGCTGTTTGAAACTATATTATTGTTAGCTATGGTCATCCTATAATGGTGTAGAACACTAGAATTTATTCCTCCTGTCTAATTGTAATTTTATCTCCTTTAACAAATCTCTTCCTGTTCCCCTCTTTTCCCTACCCTTCTCAGCCTCTAGTATTCTCTATTCTGCTTTTACTTCTATGAGATCAACTTTTTTTTTGGCTTCCACATATGAGTAAGAATGTGCAGTGTTTAACTTTCTGTTCCTGGCTTATTTCACCTAATGTCCTCCAGTTCCATCTATGTTGTTGCAGATGACAGGATTTCATGCTTTATTATAGCCAAATAGTATTCCATTGTGTATATATATACCACATTTGCTTTATCCCTTTATCTATTGTTGGACATCTAGGTTGGTTCCATATCTTGGCTATAGTGAAGAGTGCTGCAATAACCATGGGGGTGCAGGTATCTCTTTGATATACCAATTTCTTTTCCTTTGGATAAATGCCTAATAGTGGGATGCTGGATCATATGGTAGTTCTATTTGTAGTTATTTGAGGAACCTTCATATGTTTCCCATAGTGGCTATTCTAGTTTACATTCCCACCGACAGTGTATAAGAGTTCCCTTTTCTCCACATCCTCCCCAGCATTTGTTTTTTTTTTTGTCTTTTGGGGATAGCCATCCTAATGGGATGAGATGAAACCTTATTGTGGTTTTGATTTGTATTTTCTCAATGACTAGTGATGTTGCACATTTTTTCATATATTTGTTGGCCATTTGTATGTGTTTTGAGAAATGTTTGTTCAGATCATTTGCCCATTTTTTAATCAAATTGTTTGGGATTTTTGCTGTTGAGATGTTTGAGTTCCTTATATATTCTGGATATTAAGCCTCTGTCTCCAAGATGAATAGTTTGCAAATATTTTCTCCTATTCCGTAGGTTGTCTTTTCACTCTGTTGACTGACTACTTTGCTGTGCAGAAGCTTTTTAGTTTGATACAGTCTCATTTGTTTATTTTGGCTTTTGTTGCCGTGCTTTGAGGTCTGATTCATAAAATATTTTTCCAGACCCAATTTTGAGTTGATTTTTATAAAGGGGAGGGGTGGAGATCTAGTTTCATTCTTCTGCATATGGATATTTAGTTTTCCCAGCATCATTTATTAAAGGCACTGTCCTTTTCCCCAGTCTATGTTCTTGGCACCTTTTGCAAAAATCAGTTGGCTGTAGATATGTAGATTAATTTTTGGGTTCTCTGTTTTCATTGGCCTATGTTTCTGTTTTCATGCCAATACCCTACTGTTTTGGTTACTACAGCTTTGTAGTATATTTTGAATTCTGGTAGTGTGATGCCTCCAGCTTTGTTCTTTTTACTCAAGATTGCTTTGGCTGTTCAGTGTCTTTTGTGGTTCCATACAAATGTTACAATTTTTTTTTTCTGTTTCTGCAAAGAATGTCATTGGTATTTTGATAGGGATTGTACTGAATCTGTAAATTGCTTTGGGTAGTGTAGTAATTTTAACAATATTAATTATTCTGATCTATAAGTATGGGATGTTTTTCCATTTGTATCCTCTCCAGTTTCTTTCGTCAGTGTTTTGCAGTTTTCCAAGTCTTTCATATCCTTGGTTAAATTTATTCCTAGGTATTTTTTTGGTAGCTATTATAAATGGGATTGCTTTCTTGATTTCGTTTTCAGCTAATTCATTGTTTGTGTGTAGAAATGCTACTGATTTTTTTGATCCTGCAACTTTACTGAATTTGTTTATGAGTTCTAAGAGGTTTTTATTAGAGTCTAGGTTTTTCTATTTATAAGATTATGTCGGCTGGGTGTGGTGGCTCACGCCTGTAATCCCAGCACTTTGGGAGGCCGAGGCGGGCGGATCACAAGGTCAGGAGATCAAGACCATCCTGGCTAACACGATGAAACCCCATCTCTATTAAAAATACAAAAAAATTATCCAGGCATGGTGGCAGGTGCCTGTAATGCCACCTACTCAGGAGGCTGAGGCAGGAGAATGGCGTGAACCCAGGAGGCGGACCTTGCAGTGAACCAAGATCACGCCACTGCACTCCAGCCTGGGCAACAGGGCAAGACTCCATCTCAAAAAAACAAAAAATAAATATGTAATCTGTAAACAGGGACATTTTTACATCCTTCTTTTCAGTTTGGATGCCTTTTCTTTCTCTTGCCTAATTTCTCTGGTTGGTTACTTTTGCATAAAGTGGGGATGACAGATCTCTATTGTAAAGAGAGATTTTTTTCATAGTTAATATTTACATGAGAATTTCTGGTGCTATTAAAAATACCTTATTTAAAATTTCATTTTGTTTGTTGATATGTAAAAATGTTATTGATTATTTATGAAGCAACGTGGCAAAATTATCTCATCAATTCTGATTGTTTATCTGTAGGTATTTTTAGATTTTCAATACAATCCTATCTGCAAATACTGGCCTTTTTGTTCCTTTCCAAGCCTTATATGTTTTCTTTTGATGGCTAGGATCTACATTACTGTGTTGAAGTGGTAGTGGGTATCTTTGTCTTATTTCTTGTCACATAGAAAAGTTGTTCCCCTTTCCTGTTCTCCTCCCTCTTCTTGGATACTTCAGTCCTGAAGACATTAGGTGAGCGGAGCAAGCTGGGATTCCACAAAGAGACATGGCCTAGTATGTGGTGTCTGAGCCCCAGCAGAGTGAGCAAAGCTTTGTGGGAAGGGTGTCCCTGCACAGGGACTCAGCCAGAGCAGAGTGAGAGGGGATCCCTGCACGTGTGGGCAGCCCTGTGCAGAATACCAGAGCTCAAATAGGGTACGAAGGATGTTCATTTGGAGATAAAGGCACAGCTTAGAGTGTGAGAGCCCAAATCAGGTGAGAGGGTGTCTGTGCAGGGTGGCCCAGCATGGGGTGTATGAGCCCAAATATGATAAGGAGGGGTCCACAAGGAAGGTGGGCTCATGTGGAGCTTGAGCCCAATTTGGGTGAGGGCTCCACACAGCGGAGGGGATGACGGCGGCAGTGGTGGGAGAGTGGATACATACGGAGGGAGAGAGACATTGATGAATAAGTACTTAATTGATTGAATATGTACTTAAGGATAGTGGGGGCCAGGTTTTAACTATCAGAAAAGAGAGTTACAAATATATGAAAGAGAGAAGACAGAATTAATCCTGTATTGTTAAAATGAAATTAAAAGTTCTGGTATAAAGTGTGTGTGTACACATGTATTTTCCCCTGGCCCTGTCCCTGAAAGGGCTCAGAGGAGTGATAGTAATAGGCACACTTAGCACCCCTTTCTTGTTTTCTAAATACTATTCTCCACTGAAAAAGCTTCTTGGAGAAATGGCTGATCTAGAGCTGGGACAGAGAAAGTACAAGACCAGCCTGGAATGTCACAGGCCAGAAAGGAAGTATGTGCTCAAAGAACGATGGGACATGTCCACAGGGCACAAAAGCCTGTGTAAAGGGCCCACTCTGGCCAAATCTAGGACAGTTTGAGCATCATAATAAATGATGATACTAAGTGATTATAACCCATTGAATGAAGTAGGAATCCATGAACCTACTTTTATGTTGATATAAATGAAAGAATGAATTGAGTGACTGAAAGTTTAAGTAATAGGCTACTTAGGCACTTTCAAAGTACCCTCCCTCCCATACACACACATAATCTTTTTTAATTACGAAGGTCAGAGGGAGAATAACTTTACCTCCCATGGAGAAGAATCCTTGCCTGGCAGTCACCCCCTTACTCAAGTGATCAAAGTGAAACCTACCTGATGGGACTGACTGAAATCATGCACCCCCTTATAGGATGCAGTGAGAAGAACACAACAGTGCTTCTGGATATTCCTGCCAAAGATGCGTTAGCCGAATCTGATAATGAGGAAACATCAGACATGCCCACAATTGAGGGATATTCTATAAAACTTGCCTTTAATCTTCAAAACTGTTAATGACTAAAGACTAAGGAACTATTCTAAACAAAGGAGACTAAAAAGTGTAACAGGTGGCTCTAAACTGGATACTTTTGCTATAAAGGACATTAGTATTGTTATTTTGAGACAGAGTCTGGCCCTGTCATCCAGGCTAGAGTACAGTGGCACTATCTCGGCTCTCTGCAACCTCTGCCTCCGGGGTTCAAGTGATCTCCCACCTCAGCCTCACGAGTAGCTGGAACTACACCCAGCTAATTTTTGTATTTTTTTAGTCGAGACGGGGTTTTGCCGTATTGGCCGGGCTGGTCTTGAACTCCTGACCTCAAGCGATCCACCTGGCTCGGCCTCCCGGAGTCCTGGGATTACAGGTATGAGCCATCACTCCCAGCCTGTAAAGGATATTACTAAAGGAGTTGGCAGAATTTGAATGGTGTTTGAGGATTAGAAGGTAATAATTTATCAATGCTAAGTGACCATTTTTTGATGATTGTATCATGGTCGTATTTGTGAGTGTCCATGTTTATAGAAAATGTTCACCAAAGTATTTGGAGTTGATGGTATATCAGATCAGCAGTGTACTGTCAAATGGTTCAAGAAAGATAGATTTCTGGAAATACTTGGAATTTTTGTATAAATTTGAGATGGTTTCAAAATATAAATAAATTGTACCCTTAAAATAGTGAACCCTTTCAACATTTCACTATAAAGTATGGTGTTTACTGAGCTTTTAATCAGATTAAGGAAGCTCCTTTGTATTCCTATTTTGCTGTGGTTGCTAAACACTAAATTTTATCAAATACCTTTTCAATATATACTGAAATTTTCAGATAATTTGGCTCCTTTTAAACCAGCTAATATGGTGAATGACTCCATTCCTTTCCTAATGTTAAACTAACCTGGGATTCCTGGGATAAACCCAAATTGTTTATGATATATTACCTTTTTAATATGTTGTTGGATTTGATTTCTTAATATTTTACTTGGGATTTTTGCCTCTGTAATCATGAGTGAGATTGGTTTACATTTCCTTTCTCCTATTGTCTTTTTGGGTTTGGGTATCTAGATTATGTCAGCCTCATAAAATAAGTAAGATAATTCTTTCTTTGTTTTCGAGAGAGAGTCTCACTGTGTTGCCCAAGCTGGAGTGCAGCGGCGCAATCTTGGCTCGCTGCAGCCTCCGCCTCCCGGGTTCAAGTGATTCTGGTGCCTCGGCCTCCCAAGTAGCTGGGATTATGGGCGTATGCTACCACGCCCAGCTAATTTTTGTATTTTTAGTAGAGACACTGTTTCAACATGTTGGCCAGGCTGGTCTTGAACTCCTGGCCTCAAGTGATCCACCCACCTTGGCCTCCCAAAGTGCTGGGATTACAGGCATGAGCCACTGTGCCTAGCCAAGTTAGATAATTCTCTCTTTAAAACACCCTGGAGGAGATTGAAGACATAGTATGCCAGCAGGGCAGTGCCACACATTTCTCTTCAGCAGGTGTCCTCACAGGGACTAGTTGTCTTTGGCTCCCCACATGACAGACGACTGCTCAAACGCAAAGGAACGAGATCACATCAGCGGCTATGGGAGTCACCCTGGCCTAGAAGCCCCATCTCCCAGAAAGGAATCAATATCGTTTCTAACAGTTCCACGGGCTGTGCTTCCAGGGACCCTAGGATATGCCCAGCTAGGACCCAGGGAAGCTCAGAGCTGTAGTCTCTCCAGTCCAGATATAGCCTGGACTAACCAATTGGGGTCATTTTTACCATCAGTAGTGTTGCCTAATAACACAACTGACATTTCTACTTTTATTTATTTATTTGTATTTATTTATTTTTTGAGACGGAGTCTTGCTCTGTTGCCCAGGCTGGAGTGCAGTGGCGCAATCTTGGCTCACTGCAACCTCTGCCTCCCATGCTCAAGCGATTCTCCTGCCTCAGCCTCCTTGAGTAGCTGGGACTACAGGCAAACGCCACCATGCCCGGCTAATTTTTTGTATTTTTAGTAGAGATGGGGTTTCACCATGTTGGCCAGGCTGGTCTTCAACTCCTGACCTCAGGTGATCCGCCTGCCTTGGCCTCCCAAAGTGCTGGGATTACAGGTGTGAGCCACCGTGCCTGGCCTATTTCTACTTTTATTACATTTCCGAGGGAACAGAGCTAAAAAGTTAACTCATGGTCAAATTTGTCCAAAAGAGAGATTGAGAGAGAGAAAGAATTTTCTTAAACCAGTGCTCACAGTAAGTTATATGTTTCTAGGAATTTCCCCATTTCATTTAAAGTTTCAGATTTATTGGCATAAAATTATTCATGGTGCCTCCTATTATACCTTAAACTTGTTTTTGTAAAATTTACACAGAAATGCATTGATTCTATGTACAGTCCAATACAAAGTAACTATCACGCTTAGAGTCCAGTTCAATGTCAGCCTATTGTTTATGTCCCCAAAACCCTCCCTCCTTTCCCTGTCCCCTTGTGTATTTATTTTTGACAGTGTGTCTGCCATTCACCTTTAAAAATTCTTTGTTGGGGCTGGACACGGTGGCTAATGCCTGTAATCCTAGCACTTTGGGAGGCTGAGGTGGGAGGATTGCTTGGGCCCAGGAGTTAAAGAGCAGCCTGGGCAACTTAACAAGATGCTACCTCTAGTTTTCTAATAATTATAAAAATAAATGTAAAAAGAAAAATCATTTATGGGAATAATTTGAGGGCTAGGATGATGCTGCCTTCTCCAGAGAAGATTCTCATTGCTTCTGCTGTGTGCATGGCACTGATGCCAACTTGGGTCTGTCATTATCCAGGTTCAACGCTTAAAGCTCCCTGGATGGCCTGAGTGATTGTACAAGGGCTGGTAGTTCCTGATAGTATAGTCCTTTGTGTTCCAGCTTACTATGTTTATGTGTTGGGGGGCGAAGAATGATGGCTTCCTGTTAGATTTCTAACCTTGTACTAAAGAAGCTTTAGGTTTTTAAATTTGTTCTTTTTAAAGGCAGGATCTCACTGTGTTGCTTAGGCAAGCACTGGAGTGCAGTGGCAATTCACAGGTACGATCATAGCGCATTGCAGCCTCAAACACCTGGGCTCAAGCGAGCCCCTGCCTCAGCATCTGGAGTAGCTGGGACTGCAGAGGCACCACTGTGCCCAGCTTAGGTTAAGACTTTCATTTCTGTTTCCTGCATCATTTGAGAGTTTGTGAATAAAAAGTCAAAATTGCTGCACTGGAAAATGCACTCAAGGCCAGGGCTCCTGGGGAGCATCATAGGCATATTCCCTGGGGCACATGAGTATACCAAGTGATGTCTTGCCTCAGCACAGCACCAAAGCTCTGCATCAACGCATGTGGCTGCATGCTTTTTCATCTTGCTAGATTCCTAGTTTCCCTTTAGTTTGCTCTGGTTACTTATTCCTCACTGTCCTGTCAGCTCTTCAGAACGTTAAGATTTTTAAAATATTTTAACCTATCTTGGTTCTTTGCAGCCTTAGGTTTGGTCTGGGGAATCCAGCCCACCATTACTGGAAGTAGGATGTTCTCATTTGATTGTTTTTTTTTTTTTTTTTTTTTTTCGAGATGGTGTCTGGCTCTGTCACCCAGGCTGGAGTGCAGTGGTGCGATCTTGGCTCACTGCAACATCCCCCTCCCAGCGATCTTCCTACATCATCCTACCAAGTAGCTGGGACCACAAGTGGATGCCACCACACCTGGCTAACTTTTTGTATTTTTGGTAGAGACAGGATTTCACCATGTTGCTCAGGCTAGTCTCAAACTCCTGAGCTCTAGTGATCCGCCTGCCTCTGCCTCCCAAAGTGCTGGGATTACAGGTGTGAGCCACCGTGCCTGACCTTGTTTGATTTTTTAACAGCGATGCTGTCTCACTCTTTTGAAAGTGCAACACAGTAGCCATAGTTTCTTTTTCTCCCTTCAAATGAACCTTTTCCACCCTTGGAGAGGCTGGTCCCAGTTGTGCTGCTCATCGGAGGTGTACATTACTGTGATAATGGAGTTTTCCTCTTTGTTTTCCAGTTTCTGGAAGAAAACGCGGATCCCTCTGCCTCTGAAATTCAGGAGGAATTAGAACAATACACAACTGAAATTGTGCAGAACAATCTCCTGGGGTCCCAGGGCGCACATGTGAGTTAACACTGTCTTTCTCCCATGCTGTTTTGGGCATCATTTTATCACTCTCCCTCTGTGCTGTCCTTTGCATATACTTCTGGCTTCCCAAAGTAGACCTGAGTTTGAATCTGAGCTCTGCCTCTCATGGGACCTGCAACCTCACAAATTACATAACTGTCCCTAAGTGCCCACTACCTAATCTCTAATGCCTACCTGCAGGACCAATGAGAGGATTATGTGACAAATGATTTTGGTATAGCATCCATCAAGCCTCTTCTTAAAAAATGGCATCAGGTCTTCTTTTCCTTCTCCAACACTTCTCTCTAACCCACCGCTACCTTATTCTCCCCTCCATGCACTGCCTAAGTATTAATTTGTTCAACAAATGAATGAATGGGTAGATAATTCACCTGTGATACTAGTCTTGAAATCTGCTTCACTTCATCCCTGGGTTTCACACCAGAAATGCTGATTTAATTGGTCTGGGGTAGGGTCCAAGTGGAGTTACAAAAGCTCCCAGATGGTTCCCATCTGCTGCCAGGTGCAGAGCCACTCATGTGGCTGGACTGTGGATGTGCCTTCCTCAGAACCCTGAGGTCCTTCTGAGGCAGGCCAGCTGCATCCAGAGGGCTTCCTTTTACAAGTGAAAGTAACTAGCGCTTATTGAGTACCGGCTGTATTTGAAGCCCCCACTGCATTCATGATTCTTTATCTTAGTAAGAGCTTACTGAGGTGGTTACTACTCTTATTCCCATATTATAATTGAGGAAACTGAAGGCTTAAATAGGTCACTCAGTAATTATCAGAGATCAAGTATATTAGGGTTCTATGGAAGATTTTGTTTAAGAAAGTGGGGGTGTTTCCTCTGGTTAAAAATAAAAGGTGAAAACCATAAAGTAAATATATTAGATTCTCTTCAAAATGGCACTTCAAGATTCTCTGACTTTTTTTAAAAAAACAGGTAAAGAACGTGTGTGAGAGCAAGAGCAAGCTCATTGGTCTCTTCTGGAAGGCACATATGAATGCTAAGCGCTGTCCCCACTGCAAGTAAGTATCAGGGCCCTTGCCCCAGGTGAGACGCCTCTGGGCAGTCACTCATTGCTATTATTAAATATCTTACTGGGTTTTTTCTCTCCTCAATCACAACTGTCCTCCTGCGCAGGACCGGGCGATCCGTTGTCCGAAAGGAACACAACAGCAAGTTGACTATCACGTTTCCAGCCATGGTGCACAGGACAGCTGGCCAGAAGGACTCGGAACCCCTGGGTGAGCAGGCTAGGTCCGCAGAGGAGCTCCACGTGAGGCCAGCAGATGTGTCCTAAACCCTGGGAATACCTGGTTCTCCTCACCACGTGTTTCTCCGCTGCGTTTGGGAGGGGCCAGCAGAGGCACAGTGTGCAGGCCTCTCAGGCCTGAGGGGACCCTGGCGAGTGCCCAGCTCAGGCCTCTCACAAGGGAGAGCTGATGGGAGGGGCTGCTTTATGAGGCAGTGCCCCACAGGCGCCTCTTGCCTTAAGTGGTCGTTTTTCTGAAAGATTTTTCAGGAAGAAATTAAGAAATTTACCTGGCAAATATTTTGAAACATTTTACTGTAAAACAAGTGTGGATCTATTTTGGAATAAAATGTAGGCGAATAATTTTTAAGAAAATGCAAGAATTCAGCAAAACATTAGCGCCTCCTGCAGGCTACTCCTGGCTGTCCGCTCAGATCCCCCCCAGGTAGAGTTCTTTCCTCAGCTCTGCCCCACCCAAGCTCTGCTTGGGAAACATTTTGAGATAACTTAATACTCCCGCTTTGTAATTTTTATAGTCAGAGGCTTATTTAAAAATGTTTTTTGGTTTTTATTCTGAAGTGGTCAGAAGATTAAATAGAGTATTCCAAGAGAAGCACTGAGAGCAGTACCTGCTGTGTAATATGTGCTATATAAATGTTAACTGTTCATTTCTTTTTATGTCATCAGTGTGCCAGGGTAGAAAATGCATAACCTGGCCGGGCACGGTAGCTCACACCTGTAATCCCAGTACTTTGGGAGGCTGAGGCAGGCAGATCACTTGAGGTCTGGAGTTCAAGACTGGCCTGGCCAACGTGGTGAAACCCCATCTCTACTAAAAATACAAAAATTAGCCAGGTATGGTGGCGGGCACTTGTAATCTCAGCCACTCAGGAGGCTAGGGCAGGAGAATCGCTTGAACCCAGGAGGTGCAGTCTACAGTGAGCTGAGATCGTGCCACCGCACTCTAGCCTGGGTGACAGAGCAAGACTCCATCTCAGAAAAAGAAAGAAAGAAAAAGCACAACCTGCAATTGTCACTTGGCTCTACCACTTTTTCTGAGTGGCGGATAGTAGGCTGTTTTGAGGCGTTTCCATTTCCAACTCTATGTACTGGCATTCATAAAGCCTCTTGCCTAGAATTGAGGAAATTACATGCATGGCAGTCCATAGCAGATACTGTTACTAAACCTTTCACCAGGGCTTGAGAATATGCGATAAGCATGGAAATAACATCCCCTCCTGGAGATGCATGATGTATGTTTTACATTGAACACTCTGTCATGGCCTGGAGTAAATGAAAAACCTATTTATTATTTTTTAAAAATGTTATAGTTTAGGATAATTTTTAGACTTAATAGAAGAATAGTAAACATAGTACAGAGAATTCCTTAATACTGTTTACTTCATTTGCCCTACTGTATAACATAGTAGATTACCATGGTGCATTTGTCAAAACTGAGTTTAACATTGGTGCAACACTATTACGTAAACTACAGACTTTTTAAATTTTGCTGTTTTTCCAGTAATTTCCTTTTTATGCTCCAGGATCCAACCCAGGATACCACACTGCATTTAGAAAGCCTTTTTAATTTTGTTTCATGGTTGGCAGTTAACACCCTAAGAGTGGATTTTCCTACACTTAACCACTAAATAGCCCTCAAAACAATTTTCTTGTAATACCAGTTGGGAATTGCTTCTGTAGCCCTTAGGATGTCTTATAAAATGTTCATAGATTGAGAACAAAGATGGTTAGAATTCTAGAAGATAGTTTTCGTAGGGCAAATGTCCAGCAGCTAAGTAGCCTTTCAATGCCTTCACCAAACCCATTCTTCTAAAGTCATCTTTCATTGCAGCCACGCGAATATGATGGTGCAACCAGAAGTCTGTGCATTAGAAACAAGTAGACCATAGTCTTCTACAGCTCCAGGCTTCTTGGGTATTCAGTATTTAGCACACATTTATTTGTTGGGCGCTCAGCATTATGCCAAGGACCGTGTTTGTGATGAGCACAATGCCAAAACACAGACCAGACCATGTGGTCTTGCTCTCTGAAGGGGCTGCAAGTGACACCGATCAGTAACCCTGGGGAGCAGTGATGTGGAGGAAAGTGAGCACCCTCAGCATGGGTCTGACCATGTTCCTGGTATCAGAGGGAATCAAAAAGTGAGGGCTAGGCTGGGAGTGGTGGCTCACGCCTATAATCCCAGCACTTCGGGAGGCTGAGTCAGACGGATCATCTGAGGTCAGGAGGCAGGCAGATCATCTGAGGTCAGGAGTTCGAGACCAGCCTGACCAACATGGTGAAACCCTGTCACTACTAAAAAAAAAAAAAAAAAATTATCCGGCTGTGGTGGTGCACGCCTGTAATCCCAGCTACTCGGGAGGCTAAGACAGGAGAATCACTTGAACCCAGGAGGCAGAGGTTGCAGTGAGCCGAGATTGTGCCATTGCACTCCAGCCTGGGCAACAAGAGCGAAACCCCGTCTCAAAAAAAAAGAAAAAAAAAAAAGCGAGGGCTGTGCCTGAGTAGTCCCCATGGACTGGTGATCCCACAGGGAGCGCTGTCAGCTTGTGAAATGCCACACGTGCTGCTCCAGTGTGCTCCCTGTGCTCCATGTGCCCCCCCGAGCCCCACAAGGCACATTAACATTTAAAATGAGAATTCATATAGCCAAGACACTTCCAGCCATTGTGATCCCAGGTTATTTGACCTCTGAATCCCTTTTTCCTATGGCACCCCTTACAGCTGAAAGAAAGACACATTCAAGATGCTCTGAAATCCCAGCTAGGCAGAAGTCATTGTTGCAAGCTGCAGAAGTTCTTGTTAGGAGGGGATGCAGCTCATGTGAGGAGATGGGCTTCCACAGCTCTCTTCTGACTCTAAGATCCTGTGATTGAAGAACAGCCTCTGCTTTCACGGTGACCAAACTGCAGTGGGGGCATTGCTGGGACAGGAGCTGAGGAGATTCGACCCATCTTCTTCAGCATTTCCAATCTATTTAGTAGAAGAGAAAGTTCAGACATTCATTTTCAGAAATGCCCACACAATGCAGGTTAATGGGGTCTGTTTTCTCCCACTGAACATATGTATCTTTCTAATGCTGTGGTTATCCCTGAAGGTCAAGGCCATTCTTCATTGCATACCCATGCTTCCTTCAATTGCGTTAACTCATTGAAATATTATGCTTTTATTGACATCAAGACTTTAAACATGCAGACTCCTTGACTTAGCAATTCTGCTTTGATGACTTTATCCTAAGGAATTAGAATACTCACAGTGTTGTTTGAATAGTTTAAAACTGGACATGGGCCGGGCACGGTGGCTTACGCTTGTAATCCCAGCGCTTTGGGAGGCCGAGGTGGGCGGATCACGAGATCAGTAGATCGAGACCATCCTGGCTAACACGGTGAAACCCCGTCTCTACTAAAAATACAAAAAATTAGCTGGGCGTGGTGGTGGATGCCTGTAATCCCAGCTACTCGGGAGGCTGAGGCAGGAGAATGGCATGAACCCAAGAGGCAGAGCTTGCAGTGAGCGAAGATTGTGCCACTGCACTCCAGCCTGGGCGACAGAGTGAGACTCCGTCTCAGAAAAAAAGAAAATACTGGACGTGACTTAAATACCTATTAACAGAGACTACTTAAATTATGGTGCATTTAATTGTTCTCCAAGTTAGAGATTTCTCTAAAAACTTATGATGACATATCCTCTGCACATTTTAAAGAAACTAGCTGGAGAATTGGAGGTGGAATGAAGCTAGTTTTTAAAAATGGAGGAGGCCGGGTGTGATGGCTCATGCCTGTAATCCCAGCACTTTGGGAAGCCAAGGTGGGTGGATCATGGGGTCGTTAGTTCGAGACCAGCCTGGCCAACATGGCAAAACCCTGTCTCTACTAAAAATACATAAATTAGCAGGGCATGGTGGTGTGCGCCTGTAATCCCAGCTACTCGAGAGGCTGAGGTAGGAGAATCGCATGAACCTGGGAGGCGGAGGTTGCAGTGAGCCGAGATTGCGCCACTGCACTCCAGCCTGGGCGACAAGAGCAAGACTCCGTCTCGGGGGGGAAAAAAAAAAAGAGGAAAAGGCAAGAGTGGTGTTTTTAAGTGTAGACTATCTTAGGCTATTTTAAACATCTATATTTGAGCCATATACTCTTAATTTAGAATTTGCTGTGAGCTAGACACCCTGTGAAGTGTTAGGAACACAGGCAAGGCATAGTTCCTGTCCTGATACGTGAATAAAAAGGGAAAATTGAGCAATGTTTAGTTTCAGTGGATGTATCCAGAAAAGGTTTTTTGGGTTTTTTTGTTTTGTTTTGTTTTGGGCTTTTTTTTTTTGAGACAGGGTCTCACTCTGTTATCCAGGCTGGAGTGCAGTGATACGATCTCGGCTCCCTACAGCCTCTGCCTCTCAGATTCAAGCGATTCTCCTGTCTCAGCCTCCCTAGTAGTTGGGATTACAGTCATGTCCAGTATTTTCTTTTTTTCTGAGACGGAGTCTTGCTCTGTTGCCCAGGCTGGAGTGCAGTTTCACGATCTCCACTCACTGCAAACTCTGCCTCCTGGGTTCACGCCATTCTCCTGCCTCAGCCTCCAGAGTAGCTGGGACTGCAGGCGTCCACCACCATGCCCAGTTAATTTTTGTATTTTTCATAGAGACACGGTTTCCCTGTGTTGGCCAGGCTGGTCTCAAACTCCTCGGGTGATCCGCCTGCCATGGCCTCCCAAAGTGCCCAGAAAGTTTTGAACCTGAAAGACACACTACTTACTTGTCTTAGTTAATCATCTAAATGCCTGGACCCTACCTCCTGAATGACAGCCCCAAGCCTGGTCTTCTAATGTAACCTGGGTATTGCTGGTAGATGGCATCCCAGAGTGATCTTCCTTAGTGTGAGAAACCAAGCGCAATCTATTCCTCGCACACCAGTATGATATTTGTAAAAAGAAGTCAGTATATATTTACCCATAAAAATACTTATTTATCCATAATTCAACTTACGTGAACTTTTCTGGTAAAAACCAGGTAGATAAAGATATTTATTATAATGTTACTTATAACAGCAAAATTTGGAAATCAATCCAGATGTCCAATTATGAGAATATGGTTAAGTGAATTAGGAATCATCCTTAATGGAATATCACATAGCCATGAAAAATGGTGATCAGGCAAAAGCTACATAGCAACGTGCAGAAATGCTGATGAGATGATACTAAAAGGTCAAAGTAGCACAAAAATAAATCCACACTGAAAATTACAGTTGTGTAAAATACTTGTATAGACAAAAAGGCCTGGGAAACAATATATAAAAGCGATAGGAGTTGTTCATGTGATAGGATTATGGGTAATGTTTTCTTTTACTTTGCTTTTTTTTTTTTTTTTTTTAGGTTTTATACAATAGCCATATGGTTTTTATTACCATAGAAATGAGATTAAGGACCAGAGGGAATCCAGGCCTGATAATATGCTACCGTAGAGATTGATTTTTGTGGTCAAGTTGCAGGCTTGGGGATAAAGAATTGATAAATCCCATTGCAGAAAGAGTACCTGTTACTGATTTATTGCACTTTGATTCTCCTCCTTGGCTCCAGGAATTGAGGAAGCTCAGACGGGAAAACGAGGATACTTAACACCCACCAGTGCCCGCGAACACCTTTCTGCCCTGTGGAAGAATGAAGGTGCTGTATCAGTCTAAAGAAATAGCCTTGATCTTCTCTAGGCTGTTATTTCCTGGACTCATTAACCCTGCCTTATTACTTCTTTTAAGTTGTAATGACTGTAGCTCCCTCCTGTAACTGATCCAGAGGTTTGGGGCAGTCTTCAGGGCACAATGACATTGAAATATCATAGAGCAGGGGAGGTCATACCCAGCACGAAAAACTTGACAATTATTACAGCTGAGCCTGGTTATCAAATGACAACTTCTGGTGGGCCTCGCTTAATACAGGTTGGCATATTTTTAGAAGGTTCAGTGTAACTTATTTTAAATGCCCCTAAGTAAAATGCTGTGTCCTTCTGTGAATCAAAGAATGAACCCTGTCTTATTTAAATTGAGACTTTACTATAAGGGAAATCCTTCTTTCCTTGTGAGTGTATAACAAAACCTACGCAGTATATTCAAGCCCTTGTGAGAGTATGTGTAATAAGCACTTACAAATGAACACGTTGTTAAAGAGGTATCAAAAAAAAAAAAAAAAAAACACTGGAGTTAGTATGATTGCTTCTGTGGCAGGCCCTAGCACATTTTAATCTTTTTCTCTAGGCATTTTTTAAAGTAACCAGAAACCTGAAATAAAGCTTTAATCCACAGAAGATCCTTTCTTGGCAGTACCTGTTAGGGGTGGGAGGAGGCTAACTTAAAAAAAATTTTTTTTATTCAACATATTTTTTAGGAAGATCAAAGTAATAATGATGTGTGTGATGTCTATGTGTTTTAATAGTCCAGGAGGGTGATTAAAAACAAGTGAAGTTTCTTCCCCATCCTTGCCCATCTCAGTCCCTGGGTTAAGAGCTATTGTCCCTGTAGTACCCATTTTTATGCTGTCATATCCCCTGCATACAAACCGTCATGTACACAGAGGCTATTTTTTGTTTTTATAAAGAAAAATGAGGCCAGGCACATTGGCTCATGCCTCCAATCACAGCAATATGGGAGGCTGAGGCAGGTGGATCAGTTGAGCCCAGGAGTTCGAGACCAGCCTGGGCAACCAAGCAAAACCTCATCTCTTAAAAAAAAAATACAAAACTTAGCTGGACATGATAGCACGCACCTGTAGTCCCAACTACTTGGAAGGCTGAGGTGGCAGGATTGCCTAAGCCTGGGAGGTCAAGGCTGCAGTGAGTCATGATCTCACCACTGCACAGCAGCCTGGGTGACAGGAGTGAGACCTTTTCTCAAAAAAGAAAACTGTGACCTTAACTCTACATATTATCTTGTATTCTGTTTTTTCCTCACTCAGTAATATTTTTATGGTTGTCCTCCCATGCCCTTAGTGATAGATTTAAATGGTCTCCTTGGTTTCTTTCTTTCCAATGCAGGATTCTTTCTGAACTACCTTTTTTCGGGAATGGATGATGATGATATGGAGTCCAGATTCAATCCCAGTGTGTTCTTTCTAGATTTCTTGGTGGTGCCGCCCTCCAGGTAATACCCTTTAATTAACTTATTTCACCTGAAAAAAAGCGTACTAAGGAACTGAAACGTGACCTCTAAGAGAGGTGAAAGGGCCAAGGGCACTGAGAGACAAAGCTGCAGTTCCGCTCCAGGTGCAGGCGGTGGGAGGGCTTGCTTTCCTTCCCGTTTGTTGTGAACGCGATAGGAATGTTGGTTGTTTTTGTTTAGTTGTTTTGAAACGGAGTCTTGCACTGTCTCCCAGGCTGGAGTGCAGTGGCATGACCTTGGCTTACTGCAACCTCTGCCTCCTGGGTTCAAGTGATTCTCCTACCTCAGCCTCCCGAGTAGCTGGGATTACAGGCACGTACCACCACACCCAAATAATTTTTGTATTTTACATAGAGATGGGGTTTCACCATGTTGGCCAGGCTGGTCTCGAACTCCTGACCTCCAGTGATCTGCCTGCCATGGCTTCCCAAAGTGCTGGGATTATAGGCTTGAGCCACCACACCCAGCTGGAATGTTGGTTGGGAAGGTTGGTTGTTTTGAGCGTGGTGGGGTGTTCTCCCTACAGTAGATATGGGTGAGAGGCTGAAGAACATGACCCTTTCCTCACACTAAACATTCGTTTATTCTGTATGTCGCCCTGCAGGTATCGCCCAGTCAGTCGCCTAGGAGACCAGATGTTTACCAATGGCCAGACGGTGAACTTGCAGGCTGTCATGAAGGATGTAGTTCTGATTCAAAAACTTCTGGCATTGATGGCCCAAGAACAGAAGCTGCCAGAGGAAGTGGCCGCACCCACTACAGATGAGGTCAGGGCTGCTCTGGTGCTGATGTGATGAGCACACACGCTTAGTGCTAACTCTGTGCGATGTGGATGTAGACACTGGGTACCGGGAGATGCTTCCTGGAATGTTCTGTGCAGCTGGCGGCAGCCTTAGTGTGAGCTCTGGGCTTAGGGGGCACCTAGGAACATTAGGGGGACACACATGGGTCTGAGAATGGAAAGGTCTGGGTTCCGGTCTAGGTTCTGCACCAAACGACCATGCCAGGTGACCCTAGTTGAGTCACTTCCTTATACTAGTGTCTGCTATAAAATGCATGTGATTTGTGGTGAGATTTCATACCTAGGCTGTTCCGGGCTACCAGCTCTCAGCAGCTCTAGAAAGAATAGCCTGCTTCCCTTAAGCTCTAAGAGTGTCCCTTCTGGGTCACAGTACTAGAGCTCATGTCGCCAGCTCTATTTTGGACACGTTAATGTCTCCAGCATTGGGGTCAGGAAGGCAGTATTGCAGAGTGGAAATTCCTCTCAGAATAGGACAGTTTCAACTAACATTTCCTGAGCCCCTTCTGTGTGCCGGGTTAAGTAGTAGATCTTCAGTGGGTACAAAGGTGAATTGGGCACCCAGGGAGCTTGCTGAGGTCATCAAGATCCTTTCCAGCTTTAAAGTACTCTCTGGATGCAAATGGGCAGCCTTGGGTAGACAGTCCGGGTTCTCAGACTCCAGCCACTGCGACAGTCCCGCTGTGTGCCGGGCCCATCACAAGGTGGCGCCACTGTCTCCTGGACACTTAGGCTGCAGGTTACACTTGGGGCTTTCTGTGGTTTTGCTTGTTTCCTGATCGGCCAGCATTGGTGTGCTTTTAAAAACTCCTTAGTGTAAGAGACATCGACCATCTGCATGCCTTAGTGCAGTTTCCGAGGAAAGACCATGGGATAACTGTACCCAGTGACCAGGGTTGAGAATCTTAGTTTGATGTCCCTTAAAAATCGGGCAGCCTGGCCAGGCATGATAGCTCACGCCTGTAATCCCAGCACTTTGGGAGGCCAAGGCAGGAGGTTCACTTGAGCCCAGGAGTTTTAGACCAGGTGGGCAACATGGCGAAATCCTGTCTCTACCAAAAATACAAAAAATAGCTGGGCGTGGTGGTTCATGCCTATGGTGCTAGCTGCTCAGGTGGCTGAGGTGGGAGAATCGCTGGAGCCAGGGAAGTTGAGGCTGCAGTGAGCCATGATCGCACCACTGCACTCTAGCCTGGGTGACAGAGTTAGACCCCATCTCAATAATTTAAAAAAATAAATAAATAAATAAATAAAAAATTGGTCATCCCATTTGTCAAATAAATGCTTGGCCTCTGAGGGGCAAATAGCATCCTCTGATTCCTATGTCCCAGTGCCCTCTTTCCTTGTGATTGACAGGACATGTTTTTTCTTTCCCCTTACTCTCTGTGTTCCATCCTCATGGCAGCCCTTGCCAGGCACTGTGTAGGCACTGGGGCTACGCCAGTGAGACAAGTTCTCACTCATTTCACAATCACTGATCCTGAACCAGGTAATGCCATGAGCAGTGAGTTGGGTTAACAGGGCTGGGTCATCATGCAGGCGACTGTATCTCCCTCCGGGACTCTAGCCAGAAGGGGACCCTGAGTGTTTTATGTAGAATACATCTATTTTCCCTAGAACTAAAGAAGATTCCTGTGTTCCTCAGGTTTGAGGACAAGCCCGCTTCATCACTACTGGGTTTTCATGACATTCTCGTTTCCTGAATCTTCACCCACCCTCACCCTCCCACCTCAAGACACTGACCGGTTTCTTCTCTTATCTGCCCACACTGGAAGACATGGGACCATCTGTCTCCTTGTGTCATACCCAGCCGATGGGGCCAGTAGGTGGCTAGACAGTATCAATAGGTGGTGCTCTAAGCCAGCTGAAGGCTTCTGTGTATTTCTGTCCCCTGGGTAGGGAGTGGGAGAGGAGGAGACGGGGCTAGGGGCAAAAATATTAAAAAAGGATTGGTTAAATATTCCAATGAGACTTGGCAATCAGCCAGTGACTTGATATAGCTCAGTTGGAGACCCACATCTTAATTGAAGACATAGAATATCATATGGCAAACCTAGTTCCTTTTTAAAAATTGTTCCACCTGCATGTTTGTAATTGGTTTGGATCAAGTTTTTCAAAGCCATAAATAAAACTGAAACTGCATATGAGAACTGGTTATCTGGCAAGATGACAGAACTTCATAAGAAATGTACTGATGTGGGAAGGACTTCCTAGTTTTCTTTAGGAATTGCGTATTAAGCGATTTCAGCAAAAATGCCTTAAGGAAGGAGCGTGCTTATAAATTTTGAGTTCATCTTACTACTAGAAAGAGACAGGCTGGTAAATATGTAATAGTACTGATATGTCTTATCGACATGTACTTACAAGATTGATTTATTAGCATGTTTGTCTCCGATCTGTCAGGTTCAGAGGAGATAAACTCCAGAGTGCATAGTTATCAGAGCCAGGGTAAGAAAGAAAAATTAAATCAAGCCAGGCCTTTTGGAGCTTTTTTTCACCATCCCTGTTTTCTTGGTTTTTTATCTTCCAGGAAAAAGACTCTTTGATTGCTATTGACCAATCCTTTTTGAGTATACTTCCAGGCCAGTCCCTCATAGACAAACTTTACAACATTTGGATTCGCCTCCAGAGCCATGTCAATATTGTGTTTGATAGCGAGATGGACAAACTAATGATGGACAAGTACCCAGGCATTAGGCAGGTGAGCAAAAAAACTGGATTCCCATTGCTAGCTACAGAAGATAAATAATAAACATTGTGTATTGAAACAAGAAACTAATAAGCCTACTGGAATTCTTGTTGAATGTTTTTTATGGCCTTTTTTCTCCCATAAAGATCCTGGAGAAGAAAGAAGGCCTGTTCCGAAAACACATGATGGGAAAGCGAGTGGACTACGCTGCGCGCTCAGTCATCTGCCCAGACATGTACATCAACACCAACGAAATTGGAATTCCCATGGTGTGTGTGTGTGTGTGTGTGTGTGTGTGTGTGAGTAGGGCTCATTTGCTCCCCGTGGGTGGCAGACAAGAATGCCGCAGAGGGCTGGGGACAGGATGTGCAGCAGATTATACTGGCTTGGGCGGAACTAGCTTCTGCCTCTTCCTGGACAGCCCACAAGGAGGTGACTGGAAGCTGCATGATAGCATTGCTCTCACTCCTTGCCAGGCTTACAGACACCTTCTACCCACAAGTCAGCACCAGGGAGCTGAATCCGGGGTGTTCCACATCCCCGTCCACAAAGCTTCCTCCTGCCCACCTCAGCCTCGTCTTTTGACCTTCCTTACCAGGTTGAATACATGACAGGGGAGAGGAAGAGGGCATGGGGCATATCAGTTATCAGTCCTGTGTACATTCCAGGCATCAGAAATGTGTACCCATGGAGAGGCTGAGGCAGGAGAATGGCGTGAACCCGGGAGGCGGAGCTTGCAGTGAGCCGAGATTGCGCCACTGCACTCCAGCCTGGGTGACAGAGCGAGAGTCCGTCTCAAAAAAAAAAAAAAAAATGTGTACCCCATGTTACTGGGAAGAGGAAAGGGAGTGAGTCCCGGAGAGAGGCGTGTACATGTTGCCCAGGCCCTGTTTCACTTCTCAGGGTCAGCAGCTTGCTGTTCACCTGTTAGTGCTCTCCCCCGACCCCCTCCGGGAGCCAGCTTCATCTTCTCACATCCTTAGCACTTCACACCATGGTGCTCAGCAGCAGCAGCCTTTAATCAGCTTCCTCCTTAATGGGCCGGCCTCTAGGTCAGTAATGTGAGGGTGGTTTAATTTCCCTCCATGGAGAGCCTCATTTCCTTGCACGCCACCCCCTCCACCCCTCTCTGGGGACTGGTGATGAGCAGCGCTGAAGTGTTCTTTCCGATCATCCTGTGTCCCCATGGCCTCATCTCTTTGTGGCACACTTGGGTTTCCTGGACAAAGGCGTGGTGTGTCAGGAGACAGCAGTCCGAGAAGGCCCAGTCCTGTGCCCACTGCCTCCTGGGAACCATAGTCCTTGCATCCAAAAGCTGGATCATGTGGCGAGGACAAGCTTTGCGAAGTCCAGTGGTGACATTCCCAAATCTGAGGCCCCGAGGAGACATGTAGCGACTTTTGGTTTCCCTCTCTGGACAGAGGGCAGGGGCCACCCTTGTTGGCCTTGACTTCATAGCGCCTACAGTATCCCCAGCTCCGTGAGAGACCTTTTGTGCTGCCTCTTCTGTCCTCTAGGGTGCTGGGTTCTCTTTCTTAGATCTGCGTTTGTTTGGTAGTGGCTTGTCCCTGGAGGAGAGACCCTGAAGTCATTTCTCTGCCCACTTGCAGACTGCCGCAAGTCTCAGGGCCATGGTGGCCTGGGGCATAGGTATTCCTCACAAGATAGCTGGGAAGATTAGAGTGGATAGAACTGCCTCTGGCCCCTTGGATCACATGCTTCCCATAGAGCACTGTTGACAGGTGCCACAGGAGCAAGGAGCTAGAGACCAGCAGTGAAGCACAGACTAGTGTGCTCCCATATAAAGCAGTGTCCGGGGTGGAGACAGACAGTAAATAGATGAACAAGTATATATATGCTCTATTGAACGGTGATGGGTGGTAAGTGCATCGGCAACAGTAGAGCAGGCTCAGGCTGAGGAACGCAGGGGCCGGGGTAGCCCCAGGAGCCTTCTGAGAAAGTGCTGCTGCGCGGGACCTGTACAAAGCTAGACAAGTTCCTTTATGTAGGACATCTCAGAGCCTCTGGTGTATTTGTGTACATTTGGAAGCATTAGAGGTTTATAATATTCAGTAGCTCAAAAACTCATTTAACAGGGAACTTGTTTTACTTGGAGCGTATCCCAGGCCCAGCTTTAAACACAGCACACTGCATTTTCTTGGGTATCAGAGGAATGCGTCAGTTTCATCTCAAGTACCACCTTGATTGTAATGGCTACCAGAACTGTAGAGTTGAGATATTCCGATGCCATGTCTGGGCTCAGGGACAGCGCCATGATCCATTAGTGATGTCTGCTAGGGTGGATGAGGGATATCATGGCATTTGCCACCTGTTTCAAGCAAGTGCCCCATGCCACCTTTGGGAACTTTGAATTTATTGGCAGATAAGAAAATGAAGTTTTAGAGTGGGTTAAAAATATTGGCCAGGCGCGGTGGCTCACGCCCATAATCCCAGCACTTTGGGCAGCCGAGGCGGGCAGATCAGCTGAGGTTGGGAGTTCTCTACCAGCCTGACCAGCATGGAGAAACCCCGTCTCTACTAAAAATACGGAATTAGCCAGGTGTGGTAGTGCGTGCCTGTAATCCCAGCTACGCGGGAGGCTGAGGCAGGAGAATTGCTTGAACCCAGGAGGCGGAGATTGTGGTGAGCCGAGATTGCGCCATTGCACTCCAGCCTGGGCAACAAGAGCGAAACTCCATCTCAAAAAAAAAAAAAAAATTATATAAACTGCTGCGCTTAAATTATTCTCCCCAGACTAACTGATAGAAAAGGAGGCCTAGTCTCTATACTATTAAGGGAGTAGCAGAAGACAGGCACGATGTTACTTTGCTCACTGGAAGACCTTCTTGGCCAAGTCAGACAGCTCCTCCACATCTTGGGTGGAAAAGACAGCGTATTGAGACAGATTTGGGGTCCATGAGACCTTTTTTTCCTCTCTGCCCTGAATTTCTACCTCCATTCCTCATTTCCAGGTGTTTGCCACAAAACTGACCTACCCGCAGCCAGTTACCCCGTGGAATGTTCAGGAACTTAGGCAAGCAGTCATCAACGGCCCCAATGTGCACCCAGGAGCCTCCATGGTCATCAATGAGGACGGCAGCCGCACAGCCCTGAGCGCTGTGGACATGACTCAGCGAGAGGCCGTGGCCAAGCAGCTCCTGACCCCAGCCATGGGGGCACCTAAGCCCCAGGGGACAAAAATTGTGAGTAAGGGCAGCTTTGGTCAGGGACCCATCCAGCTCCTGTTTGGATCCTGGTGATTGGTGGCCATCAGGCATGGCTCCAGTGAGCACTGACACAGGAGCCTATCCCCAAGAGGAAGCTCCCCGACACGTGGGTGGCTTTTTAGATTCACCTGTAGTCCCCGGCCAGAAGAATGGCTGCTCTTAAACAGGACTACTCAAAGGGCAGTCCCCAGACCAGCATCAGCAGCATCCCTGGAGCTTGTGAGCAATGCACATCCTCCGACCTCTACTGAATTTGAATCTCTGAGAATAGAGTTCGGAATCTTTCCTTACCATGCTTTCCAGAGGGTTCTTCTGCATGCTGATGTTTGAGAGCCACTCTTAGGAAGGGAGTGCTCTGTGCCAGTGATAACCAACAAATGACAGGTTATAACTAATGTTTCCATTTTGGGCAATTGCTAATGCCAGCCCATAGTGCTGTGGTAGGGAATCCTGAGGCTCTATCGAGTTCCACTGGAAGGAGCACATGATCGATTAACAATGTTGCTGAGTGCATGAAATCAGCAGGTGACAGCTCTGTGGCTCTGTCACATAATAGCCATTCCTGCTGGGAGGGGAGTAGCAGATGACCCCTAACTAGGCAACAGTGGCAGCAGTTGTTGGAGGGAAATGGATTCAACTTGGATGTAACCCACACGTGACTACCGGAGTCAACATGTGACTTCCTGGATTTTCCTCACCCACCTGCACAGCAGGCAGGCCTCTCCTTGCCCTCTGCCCACCCATACCCATGGCTGACCTGCCCTTCTTTAACACTGAGTTCAGCTCTGCAAAGTTGCATCAGCCTTGAAGGAAGTTTGGAGGAACCGAGAGGAAAAGGAAATGCTCCTGGCCTTGCGGTGGTGCCCATCACTGCTCATCACAGGCCGTCTTGCTTCCTCTCGTTCTCACCGCCGTCCTGAGGGACAGCAGTAATACACCGCCTGTATTACTGTATTCTCCTTTGGTGACAGGGCACATGCAAACATAGAGATCAAGTCACCTCTTTTGTTCTTCTCTAGTGCACAAAGTAAGGTTTGTATTCAGGTTCATAGAATCGATCTGCCTTTCTTAAGTGCCTGGCGTTTTGCTAGGCACCGTGTGAGCAATGCAAAAAGAAGCAAGGTGTGTTTCACTTCACTTACATTTAACTCAGGTCAAACATGTGAAACAGACTCACAGTAGGAAAGGAGAGAGAGAGACTAGGAGAAGGGGTGAGGGATGAGGCAGTACTGACGCCCCCTGCATGCTAGCACTTTGCAGTCCCTGCGGACGGATCCTCGCCACCGTGGAGTTGACAGCATGGTGGGGGAACCACTAGGAAGTGAGCATATAAATGTATTGCTGTTGCGGAGGGGTGTGGTAGACACCATAGGGAACAGCAGTGACGGATAGTGACTTTAAGCACATAATGCCCAAGAAGAAACAAGTTTGAGGGGAATGTGCAGGGCAAGTGGGGAGGGAGAGTTTGGGGTCATCAGGAAGCAACTGTGAGCCAGGTGCTGGGGCCAGCCTCAGGGCTAAAGAGGGGACTGAAGGCAGCGAACTCTTGCTGCTCTCTCAGGCCTTAGCAAGCCCTCATTCCTCTGGGGTCAGATAGTAAATATTTCTGTGGTACTGGGCCACGCAGGCTCTGCTGTAGCTGCTCAGCTCTGCCGCCTAATACCAAAGCAGCCACAGGTAGTACACAAACAAATAGGCATGGCTGTGTTCCAATAAAACTTTATTTATAGAACCAGGTGGCCAGCCTGAGGACTGTAGTCTGCTACCCTCAAAACCTGTGATTTTTTTTTTTCTTTTTTCTTTTTTTTTTTTTTTGAGACAAGGTCTCTCTCTGTCTCCCAGGCTAAAGTGCAGTGCTACAATCACAGCTTACTTCAGCCTCCACCTCCTGGGCTCAGGTGATCCTCTGACTCAGCCTCCTGAGTAGCTGGGACCACAAGTGTGGCTAGTTTGTGTATTTTCTGTAGACATGGGGTTTCACCATGTTGCCAAGGCTGGTTTCCAACTCCTAGACTCAAGAGATCTGCCCTCCTCAGCCTCCCGAAGTTCTGGGATTACAGGCATGAGCCACTGCTCCTGGCCTGTAATTTTTGAAGACTTTGGTTAATGTGTTGCATATGGGTCAGGGCAAGGCTGAAGGGGCTGTGTGAGGTTGATTGGGAAGGAAACACTGAGGTCTCGTCCGAGGAGGAACCACAGGCTAGGTGAGGAGAGGAAAGGCCAAAAGGACCCATTTCCCCTGTGAAGTATGAAAGCTCTGCCCCATCCCCTGGGCCTTGTAAATAAAAAGAGGGAATGGCCCAGAGAGCCAAGGCTCATTGCCCTGCTCAGCATCCTGCCAGAAGCAGGCCTTTGGCTCCAAGCCTGCCTCTGAAAATTCTGACCCTGGGGCACTGGGGCACGCTAATTTTCACTGCAGTATTTATTTAGAGACAAGAGAAAGGAAGGGCCTCGGGTTTGGGTTGGCAAGGGGAATACCCTATGCTCCAGGGCTTCTGTTTGGATTGGCCAGTGCCTACCAGACTGGCCTGTGTACCTTCCCAGCTGTGGCGAGTTTGCTTACGCTGGAGGATGCCTCAAATTTTCAAGACTCAAATCCTAGGCCCAGCCTGGCTTTTTGGGCTTGGGCCACAGGTCTAGGCAGTTTCTCCCTTGAGAGGCTAAAGAAAGAAGACCTCAGCTTATAGGACGCAGTCAGACAGCGGCCAGTGCCCTGGGCAGATGCTCATGGGAACCCTGAGTTTAGGTCTCCTTGGAAACATGGGACTTGGCAATGGGGAGGGGAAGGTTTGAATTCCTTCGGGAGCAAAAAGACGGACTCTAGGCTAGGTACTTTTAGGATTGCTTTGTAGCACTTGAGGGTTTTGCTCCCTGCTTCTCTGAGCTAGAGAGAGAGAACTTTTAACCTCACTGAACAGGAATCAGGGAGAGAGTTTTGGGGAGTATCTCTTAATTACTTCTAGCCTCTCTCTTTAATGAACTTTCTAACGCAGTTTCATAAATGTGGGCAACATAAGAAGAAACTAGACTTCCAATAATTTGTTGTTTTCTCCTACCTGCTATCTGTTGTGATTTAGAGGAGATTTGGGGTGGCAGAGATTTCACCAAGTCTCCATAATTCCTTTGTACTAGAGGAGCCCTTCAGAATGCATGGGGTGGCAGTTACCTTCATGCATTTGTCTTTTAAGGTGTCACTTGATGTTCAGTGTTTAGGAGGCCCAGTAGTTAATATAATTAAAGATAAGGATGGTAAGGGTCTTAATAGGTGGTACGGGAGAGTCAGCTTTGTGAGAGAGATGTCTGTCAGAAGGACATGACCAGCCAGATATTTATAAGGGGGGAAAAGTATGAGCAGTGGTCATCTTAGAGGGGTACAATTACTTGTGATTTTTAAATTCTTATCTTTAAAATTGTCTGTATTTTCTGTTTTCCCTCTCACAGTGAGCATAGCACTTGTTCAATATTTCTTTCTTTAAAAATAAGTGAAGATCTTTTTTAAAATATACAGAAGCATCACATATTCATTATAGGAAGAACAATGCTAAGATGTAGGAAAGTAGATGAGTGTGGTGACTCATGCCTGTAATTCCAGCACTTTGGGAGGCCAAGGCGGGAAGATCATTTGAGGCTAGGAGGTTGAAGCTGCAGTGAGCCATGATCGTACCACTGTACTCCAGCCTGGCAACAGAGAGAGACGCTGTCTCAGAAAAATGTACAGCCTAGTGAGGATCCAACCACCCCTTTCCCATACACACACACTCACACACACACACACACACGCAGAAGCTGGGTTGGTTTTCAAATTTTTTTTTTCATCATGTCACATGCCACCTGGGTTTTTTTTTCTTTGCTGTAATACATTATTGCCATCACTTCAGGCCTTCTATACATTTACCTTATCCTTGTTCATCACTGCATAATATTCCATAGTGTGGATATACTATTGCCCCTTCTATGGGGCAGTCAGGTTATTTCTAGTTTTTGCCTCTAAATGCTGCTACACAAACATACATACTCATCTAACCTTGTGTGGGTGCTTTTTTTTTTCTTGAAGAGCCAACAGGAAATGTGTTTTAAGTGTTCTAATAGCTATTTTCAAACTCTGTTCCCAAAAGACTATGACAATTTACAGCTCTTAATTTTTGAAGTGCAATAAAGTGTTCTCTGAGGGCATTGAACTAACTAAGAACCCTCTTCTGGCTCTGCTATATGAAGCTGGGCAAAATTTTTGTGAAATGTAGAATTTCTATTTAGAATAGTGTACTCACATGTGATCATTTGGTGGGGGGGATTCGAGAGTCTGCCAATGCCTTTCATACCCAGTGGTTTTATGGTTATGTCTTCATTTTGTTATGGTTATGTCTTCAGGAGTTGTATCCATTTCTTTCTTTGGATTAGTTTTCAGAGGAATCCAGGAACCCGGGAGGCCTATGCATTTCTAAAGAAGACAAAGACCTGTGGTCTTATTTGTTCCTTATACTTCTGAGCCTAGAGCCAGGATCAAGGTTGTAAAGGGCCAGGACCAGAAGGGCCTAGGACGTATTTCTCAGAGATTTCCAGGGTTTTGCTCTAGATGAAAAATTCCCCTTGCATTTAGTTGACTAGAACGTGAGACAGAAGCCACACCTTGGTCAAGTTGAGGTGAGCACTTGGAAAGAGCCGTGGTGATACTGACGTTTGCACTGATCACCCACCTGTCCACTCTGTTCCCAGGTGTGCCGGCATGTGAAGAATGGGGACATTCTGCTACTGAACCGACAGCCCACCCTGCACAGACCCTCCATCCAGGCCCACCGTGCCCGCATCCTGCCTGAAGAGAAAGTGCTGCGGCTCCACTATGCCAACTGCAAGGCCTATAATGCCGACTTTGATGGAGACGAGATGAATGCCCATTTCCCCCAGAGTGAGCTGGGCCGGGCCGAGGCCTACGTCCTGGCCTGCACCGATCAGCAGTACCTTGTTCCCAAGGTAGGTCTGGCCTTGAGGCCGTTCCGTGGTCATCGTCAGCATGACTTAGCACTTTTAAGTTGGGTCCTGCCAGCCCCTAGGGTCATTGGGCAGCTCCAGGACAGGGGCACCTGGAATGGAGGGTCCTGGTTTCTCCCAGGTGGGGTTTTTAGCCCATCTAGTTGCTTAGAGGCTGGGAAATGTTTCTGTCTTGCTGCGTTGTAAAATGTAAATCAGGACAGAAATTGTGATAGCCATCCCAGAAAGCCAACCTTAATAACTGTGTAATAGGTCTTGTGTTCAGCACTGAAGTTTGGATTCTGCAACTTAGTAGCCCCCAGCCAGCATTAGCATCCCAACACTGTAATGGTTCTCATGGTCCACTGATGACTTTGATCCTTTGTTCTGACAAACATGAGTTTTAAGAAGCAGCCTAACCCCAAGAGCCCAGAAGAGATCCCCCAGCAGCCCGTGAAGGCATCTTCTTTCCTCTTTGAATCCTTTCCTTCTTTCTCCAAGTTCACTTCTCAAGGGCAACCCCACGTAGTCGCAACTATCCGGAGGGACACGAGGAAAGGATAGAACTTCCTCCCCCGTCTCCTGAGCAGCTGACTCGTGGCCAAGAGTGGCAGGGGCCTGAGTTAGCATGTGCTCATGAGAGGGAGAGAGCGGGGAAAGAGGCAGGCTGCAGGGAAGAAGACAGAGTGTGCTCCAGTGCCTCCTTCACCCTCACCACCCACCCGAAGGCCTGAGTCCTCCTAAATTATAAGCCATTTGTGCCACAGTGATTCACAGTTATACATCATTCATTTGGATTGTGGTGGAGTATGAAGAATAATCGTAACGTCAAACCAAGGCTCCCATTTCCCAAGTACTTTTTCAGTGCCATACACTGTGCAGAGAGCACTTTAGAGGCTCCTCATCTCACCCTCCCCAGAGTCCTTGGAGGTAGGTGCTATTCATGTCCACATTTTACACTTGAAGGATTCGTGTAACTTGTCCAGGACACTCAGCTGAGAAGCAGGAGGAAGGACAAGGAGCTGCTGGATCTTCCTAGGGTTTGTGCTGGCCGCAGGGTTGGAGAGCTCTGTGCACAGGGAGTGCCAGGGGCTGCTCAGAGATGCCTAGCGTCAGTCAGCATCCTCTGCTCCTTGGAGCTTCTCTATTCCCATCAGCCATCTGCCACTAGGGAATCAGGCAGGTGGCCAGGAGCCCGGCATCCCGGACCCTTTTCCCACCAGATGCACCACTGTGGCTTCACAGGGGTCCTGGTTGTTTGAGTTGGCCTTTCCCTTCTCTGCCACCTTTGTTGGCTGTGGATTAGCAAAGGGACTAAATGTAGGAAGAAGTGGTGAAGGGCCTACCCAGATTACTTGGAAATTAAAAAAAAAAAACATTTGCTAATTTGAAAAGTGGCTTTTTATGTTTTCATTTAAATAATAATGTGGCTCTGTGGTGGTGGCAGTAAAAGCTGCCGTTTATTAAGTGAGCCACGGGCCTTAGGCACTGCTGTAAGCAGTTTGCAGGCATTCCCTTCCTTATGAGGTTGGTGTGATTTTCAGACAAGGAAACACCAAGTGAGTAATATGTCAGCCAGCAATGAGGCCAAGACTCGAACCCAGCAGCTTTGGATGACACCCAACCCCCCACCCCGCCCCCCCACCTGTGCGCTTGGCTGTGCATGTTCTTAGCGTGTTCTTAGCCCCACTCGACAGGCAAGGCTGGTACTAAGGGAAGGCAGGTGACCCGAAGTGGCTCCCAGAACTGTGTGGGTCTCTGACTCTATAGCAGCCAAGTCATATTTCACCAGAGGGGACACAACTGGGGAGCAGCAGATGGTTTTTTGCTGGCAGAGTGACCTGAGGCATTAGCTATGTGGGGAGTTGAGGTGCTCGAAGTCCTCAGACCAACGACCTTGAATGTGCTGTGCTTGATTTTGATTGAATAAGGTGCAAAGCCGTAGGAGACTTGATGCTTACATTGTGTCCTGCAGTGGGCTGAGTTATATAAATCCAAGTGGACCTCATCACGTGCTCATATGCCTCTGAGTTTTAGGTTGGGTGTACACTTAAGGGAGGCAGGAGAACACAGGTAAATAAGCTTAATGTCAATAATTTATTGAAAAAAGCTTATGGGAGATGGCTTGAAGATTCTCTGTACTTTCATTCACTTTCTTTTGTCAGAGGTAAAGAGCTCTTGATTCTTGATAAATTTTATTTAGTCCTTGGTGTAAATGCCAAGAAGTGGAATCCTTATGTTTGCTAATGGTTATAAAAATGCAACATGTCTTTATTGGCAGAGTCCTAAGAAGACAAGAGCTGATTTGGTTAAACTAGGAAAACCAGTATTTTGGGGTCATTTTTCTTAGTGTATCTTTATTTCCCTTAGTTTCCATATTTCTTTATAATTCAATTTCTTCTCTATTACCAGATTATCTTCCTTAAATAACCATAATACTAAATTAAAGTAAATTTTGTCATTGGTTTTATGTACTTAGTAGAGTTTTGTGGCGTGTTTTTACTTAAAATAGGAGTTGAATGGAACTCTATTTCTTTTCCATGAAAACAGTTAAACTTTTCATTTATGTGTTACTTTTTGGACTAATTTTTTTTCCTTCTGTTTATTTATTGAGGGCCCATGCTTTGTGGAAAGTTTTTAAGCAAGGCTTGAGATACGTTTCCTGACTTCTACTTAGTCAGCTAGAAAACTCAAGTTACAGGATACCCTATTCCCAAAGCATCCTGACCAGAGACATTAATTGTAATGTCATTTTGCTGTGCTATTAAGGAGAACAGTAAAGCTGACAATTTTCTGGGGTTTTGATTCGGAGATGTTCTTTCTGATCCTAAGCAGGAGTTAGGAAATTTATAAGTAGACCTTTAGTAATTGCTTTAATCAGCATTCTGCCATAGAATTTGTGATGATTGCATTGAAAGCGATTTAGCCATCAAAGTAATTGTCTAGTCATGGAAAAATCTGGGCAGAGAGAGGAAAAGGCACTGAATAGATCACAGAACCTGTAATTATGTTCTTTAAGGAAGAAAACAAAAGGAAAAATCAGTATCTGCCCCCCAAAGACTGTGAGATGAGTCCAATGCATAATACTAGCTTGGCTTTTTCCCCCAAGCAAAATAAGACCATCTAGGCAACAAGAGGTAGAGCGTAATTTTTTTAGGTACGTTATTAAGTCAAAGCCTTCATAAGAGGGGCTGTGTGCTCCATCTCATCTTGCCTTCGGTCTGTGCCACCTTTCCAGCCCATCTGTAATCGTTATCTTTGAGTTTACATAGAGCCCATCACTGTAGTGTTTAGACCATTTGACAAGGAGCTTTTTTTAGCCTTTGAGTTAGTACATGTGGTTAAATTTCTAGTGCTTCTCCCAGGCTGCATTTGTGAGTTCCCTTAGCCTTAGTTATAAAACATGACCATACTGTTGGCTAGTATTTAACAAATAATCAAATTATTAACAATCTTTATATCCAAGGCACAGGTTTTTCTCAAATTCCTATAAACATTGAAAAGTTTACAAAAGCTATATCTTAAAGAAGTCAGTGAGCATAGCTGTTTTTCCTTCAGCGTGCATTATGTTGCTTTGAACACAGACCCGACAGATAAGGTTCAGGAGACCGGGGATCAGAATGGCTGTGAAAGTGTCAAATGAAATTAATGCACTCACCAAATCTCGGGCTTTTCATAAAAGCCTTTCTTTTTGGCATCTGGTAGATAACAGCCTTTATTAAGGGCCCACCATGATCCCTGTGCCGTATTGTGAAGAGATAACTAATAATGGCTATTCTGCCTTCTGCAGTCATGCACATCAGGCCCACTCGCAGCTCTCTTGAGGAACCTGTGCCGGAACCCCTTCCTCCCTACACTGGCCAGCTCAGCCCTCAGGCCTCAGCTGTGAAACTGCCCTTCGGAGAGGCTATTTCTGACCATCCCCCCCACCTCAAGTCTATATTATGACCCACCCTGTTATTTTCCTCTTTGGCATTTAAAACACTTTGTGATTTTGTATTTATCCGATCATTTGTTTACTGTCTAGTTCTCCTTCATCATAAAGGACCATGTCTGTTTGGTCCCCTGGAGTAGGGAAAAGCCTACCCAGTGCCTAGGCATTCAGGAGGCTCCTGATCAATATTTGTTGAGTGCATGACTGATTTACAGAAGAGCCAGGCCAGAAACGTGTGAAAAACACTAAAGCATAAAACCAAAGTATAAAAACAAGAACACAGCTGACAGCAGCCAGACCAAATTTAGGCATAAATGCCAAAAATATGCTGGAGTAACTAGAACCAGATGGGATTAAACAGAGAAGGCTTGGGGAACTGGATGAGTTTGAAGCAGTTTTGATATAGGATAGTGGGCAAATGGCAAACGTAGAAGCCAGTGCTAAACCCTGGTCATGTGCTTTGGGAAGCAGTTGGCTCCCAAGCAAGAACATAGTGAGGACGTGGGCAAGACAAGACAGGGATATAAGAAGGGCTCTTGCTAGAAAGTGGCTTCCAGGCAGGTGATTAGGGACTAGAGTTTGACTTAAGATTTATTTTCATTCTTCTTGTGTTGTCTGTTTACGCTTATAGGATGGCCAACCATTGGCGGGACTGATCCAGGATCACATGGTTTCAGGGGCAAGCATGACTACTCGGGGTTGCTTTTTCACCCGGGAGCAGTATATGGAGCTGGTGTACCGAGGACTCACGGACAAAGTGGGGCGCGTGAAGCTCCTTTCTCCTTCCATCCTGAAGCCCTTTCCGCTGTGGACAGGAAAACAGGTAATTGGGAGAGAACAGCCAGTATATGTAACAAAAGGAAATAGGCCACTCATGTAAAAAGTTTTATTCTCAGAAGAGCCCAGACCAGAGACAGAGAAATGGCTAAGCTAGCAATAGTCTGACTTTCTTTCCCCTTTGTTTGGGGTTCCTGAGTCTGGGTGGCTTCAAGGGAGTGTCTAGCAAGAGTAGACTGCATAGTAGCTTGGTGTGGTGGCTCACGCCTGTAATCCCAACACTTTAGGAGGCTGAAGTGGGCGGATCACCTGAGGTTGGGAGTTTGAGACCAGCCTGGCTAACACGGTGAAACCCTGTCTCTACTAAAAATACAAAATTAGCTCGGTGTAGAGGTGTGCGCCTGTAATCTCAGCTACTGGGAGGCTGAGGCAAGAGAATCGCTTGAACCCAGGAGGTGGAGGTTGTAGTGAGTCAAGATCAGCCACTGCACTCCTGCCTGGGCAATAGAGTGAGACTCCATCTCCACAAAAAAAAAAAAAAAAAAGTAGACTGCATTGTTTCTGTCCTTTGCTTCTAACTTAAATTTAGTGTCCTCATAATACAAATATGGTGGTAATAGGCAGTGGTGCTGGTGGAGTAACAGTAATATTTGTTGGAAAGTTCCGTGTGTTTGCTGAGTGCTTTAGACACATTATCTGATTTAATCCTCACAACTAATCTGCAATGCAGAAACCATTATTATCTCCATTTAGGAGATGATAAATTACATGCCCGAGACTGCAGGAGACAGATCAAACCCAGGACTTTTCAACCCTGGAAGCATCATACCATACTTCCTCTCAAAGTAACCAAATTACATGATATGTGGTGACCAAATATTGAAAAACAGTAAAATATGTTCTTCTACTGTTGCCTGAGTCTCCAAATTCAGCCTTAAGGATCAACTTCTAGTTGGCTATGTGATCTTAACCCTGTGGGTCTCAGTTCCTCATCGTTTCCTGGGACAGTAGAAATTAACTTTCTAAGCTAAGTTCTGATTCTAAACATGGTTTTTCTCTTTGAAACCAGACTGACCCACAAACAAATTCTTGTGTAATATAGTCACTCTTGCCCTTTTCACCTATTTGCAAAAAAAAAGCCTCTACCAATCTTTAGAGACACACTAAAAAATCTCACCCGTGACAGAAGCAAAACCTGGACCTATTTCCTAATTTTATTTGGTACAGAGGATTTTAAAAGGATTCAAGGTGTGGCCTCTGGGCATAATGGAATTACTTTGGAAATCAGCAACCAAGATATTTGGAAAAGCCCTCAATATTTGTACTTCTAAATAACGTACTTCTTAAATAGCTCATGGGTCAAAAGAATCAAAAGGGGAATTAGAAAGCATTCTGAAGTAGATGAAATGAAAACACAACATAAAATTTGTGGGATGCCACTGAAGCAGAACTTAAGGGGGAAATTTATACATAAAATGCCTAGGTTAAAAAGAAGAAAAAGGGTCCCAAATCAATGACTTCAGCTTCAAGTTCATGATCTCTAAGGTCTCTTCCTGCTCTCCAGTTCATAGTCTGTGGACCTGGAACTTGATTTTCCTTTTTAAGCCAACCTTGCATTCCTGGATAAACCTTCCTTGGTCGTGAGGTATTATCCTTTTTGTATATTATTGAATTCAATTTGCTAATATTTTTGTCTAGAATTTTTTTACTTCTGTGTTTGTGATAGATATTGGTCTATAGTTTCATTTTCTTATAATATGTTTGTTTGGTTTTGGTATCAGGGTAATGCTGGCCTCATAGAATGAGGTGTTAGGAGGTATTTCCTCTGGTTTTCTGTAAGAGTTTGTATAGTACAGTATTCATATTATTTATTCCTTAAATGTGTTGTAGAATTCACCAGTGAAGGCATCTGGGCCTAGAGTGTCTTTGTGGGAATGTTTTCTTTTTTTTTTTTTTTTTTTTTTGAGACAGAGTTTTGCTCTTGTTGCCCAGGCTGGAGTGCAATGGTGTGATCCCGGCTCACCGCAAACTCCGCCTCCCAGATTCAAGCAATTCTCCTGCCTCAGCCTCCCGAGTAGCTGGGATTACAGGCATGCGCCACCATGCCCAGCTAATTTTGTATGTTTAGTAGAGATGGGGTTTCTCCATGTTGGTCAGGCTGGGCTCGAGCTCCCAACCTCAGGTGATCCACCAACCTTGGCCTCCCCAAGTGCTGGGACTACAGGCCTGAGCCACCGCACCCAACCTGTGGGAAGATTTTCAATTAAAATTTCTATTTCTTTAGTAGACATAGAGCTATTTTTGGTTATCTACTTCTTGAATGAGCTTTAATTGTTTGTGTTTTTCAGGGAATTTGTCCATTTCGTCGAAGTTACTGAATTTGTAGGCACAAAGTTGTTCGTAATGTTCCTTTGTTGACCTTTTCTATCTGTATTGCCTATAGTGGTGTCACTTCTCTCATTCCTGACATTGATAATTTGTGTCTTCTCTTTTTTCCTGATCAGTTTGCCTAGAGGTTTATCAGTTTTATTCTCAAAAAAAAAAAAAAAAAGTTTTTGGTTTTATTGACTTTTTCTGTTTTCTGTTTTGTTGATTTGAACTTTATCACTCTTCTGTTTACTTTGGTTTAATCTGCTCTTTTCTTTCCTAGTTCTTTAAGTTCTTTAAGTCAATTTGAGACCCCTTTTCTTTTTTTCAGTGTAGGCATTTTATGTATAAATTTCCCCCTTAAGTTGTGCTTAAGTAGCATCCCACAAATTAGTATGTTGTGTTTTCATTTCGTCTGCTTCAGAATGCTTTCTCATTTCCCTTTTGATTTTTTTTTTTTTGATCCACAAGTTATTTAGAAGTGTGTTGTTTAGTTATTTAGACGTACAGATATTGAGGGCTTTTCCAAATATCTTCATTGTCGATTTCCGGTTTAATTTCATTGTGCCTAGAGACTACACCCTGGATCCTTTTAAAATCCTTTGTACCAAATAAAATTAGGAAATAGGCCCAGGTTTTGCTTCTGTCATGGGTGAAGTTTTTCATTGTATCTCTAAAGGTTGGTACAGGCTTTTTTATTTTGCAAATAGGTGAAAAGGGCAAGAGTGACTACACTACACAAGAATTTGTTCATGGTTCAGCCTGGTGCTACAGAGAAAAACCATGTTTAGAATCAGAAGATAAGGAACTTAGCTTCGGAAGTTTATTTCTACTGCCCTGGGAAATGAAGTCTTAAGAGTGTTTCTCCAGGACATTTCATACAGCCTCTTGATTGATTTTCTATTTACAAACCGAAGGTCTCTCATTATTTGTTCAAAGAGCATGCAAAGAAAGAGATTTGCCTGTCATTGCAAATCTCGAGTTTATAACTCAGTGCACATTCACAAAGTGAATACATCTTTGCAAACTCTCACCCAGATCAGAAAGTAGCATATCACCAGCACCCCCAGAAGACCCCTCCACGGCCCCTCCCAGTTTCTACCCCTCGTCAAAGGTAATTACTAACTTGACTTCCAACACTACAAACAAGTTTTGTCTTTCCTTGAAGTTTATTTAAATGAAATCTATCTTTGTGTGGTTACCCATGTTATTGTATATAGTAGCAGTTTATTTTTCATTGCTTTATAATATTCTATTATGTGAATATGCCATCATATATTTATCCATTTTTCTATTGATACACATTTGAGTTGTCTTCACTTACCTTCATTTGGCTGTTACAAATGGGGCTACTGTGAACACTGTCGTGTGTATCTTTTGTTGAACACATATATATATTTCAGTGGGTAACTATTGAGGCATGGAATTACTAGGTCACAAGATATGTGTTTAACTTTAATAGATAGTTTCCTAAAGTTTTCCAAAATGCTTGTAATAATACACACTTCTACCAGGATGGAGTGCAGTTGTGCCATCTCAGCTCACTGCAACCTCTGCCTCCCAGGTTCAAGTCATTCTCTTGCCTCAGCCTCTCGAGTAGCTGGGATTACAGATGTGCTCCACCACACCTGGCAAATTTTTGTATTTTTAGTAGAGACGGCGTTTTTCCATGTTAGCCAGGCTGGTCTCGAACTCCTGACCTCAGGTGATCTACCCGCCTCAGTCTCCCAAAGTGCTGGGATTACAAGCATGAGCCACCTCACCCAGCTGTTGTTGTCGTTTTCTTTCTGGTTTATTTGGTTAATTTTAGCCGTTCAGGTGAGTATGTAGTGGTAGCTTACTGTTTTAATTGTCATTTCCTTAATGACAAGAGAGGTTGAGCACCTGTTCATATGCTTCTTGGCCATTTGGATATCATATTTTGTGATGTGCCTTTTCAAATCTTTTGCCTGTTTTCTATGTCATTTTCTTATTGACAAATGAGAGGTTTTTTAAAAATATAATTTGGTGTAAGTCCATTTGCAGATCTATACATTGCAAATACCTTCTACTTGGTGGCTAGTCTTTTCACCTAATGCTGTTTTCTAATGATCAGAAGTTTCCAATTTATAGCTAATCTGGGCTTTTTGTGACTAGTCCTGTAGGAGCTCTTTGCCTGCCCTGAGGTCTTGTAGGTATTCCCCTCTGTTATTATCTAGTAGCTGTATTGTTTTACCTTTCACACTTAGGTCTGCTATCTGCCTAGGGATGATTTTTGTGGATGTGCATGAAGCGAGGTAGGGGTCAAGGGTCATATTTTCCCATATGGATTTCCTATCCAGTGAATGCAACATCATTTGTTGAAAAGTCCACTTCTCTACTGCTAGTACTTCTATGTCACAAACCAAATAGTAATATATGAATGGGTCTGTTTCTGGACCCTGTTTGTTTCCATTGTACCAACAGCACACTTAATTACTGTGGGTTTATACTAAATCTTGACTTCTGATAGTAAAAGTCTCCAGCTTTGTTCTTCAAGACTGCCTTGATAGGCTTTAATTACATCTCAATATACCTTTAAAAAAAACAAGACTGTCGAATATTTTGGGGTGTTTGTATTTCCATATACATTTTAAAGTCAGCTTGTAAACTTTCACACCGTGCACACAAATACCTGCTAGAATTTTTCATTGGGATTGCCTTGCCTCTGTAGGTCACTTTAGGGAGAATCAGGGTATTTACACTATTGAGTCATCTAAATGATGAACATAGTATGTCCTTCAATTATGTAAAAGCCTTATACATCTTTTCATTAGATTCACTCCTGGATACTGCTATGGTAGATGATATTGTTTATTAAATTTTCTAAGTGTTTATGGTTGGTATCTGGAAATACAATTAATTTTGTATATTGTCCTTATATTTGACAAGCTTTACGAATTCAGTTATTAGATCTCTGTCCTTCAAGTTCTTTAAAACTATAAAAGTAAACAAGTTTGTTGATAAAGATAAACATAAAAGGAAAAACTCCCTCCCTCCCCAACCCCACTCTCCATATACACACATACTCTCTTAGAAAATAAATAAGAATGAGGCTGGGCATGGTGGCTTATGCCTGTAGTCCCAGCACTTTGGGAGGCCATGGTGGGTGGATCACATGAGGCTAGAAGTTTGACACCAGCCTGGCCAATATGGCAAAACTCCATCTCTGCTAAAAATATAAAAATTAGCCAGGGGTGGTGGTGCACATTTGTAATCCCAGCTACTCAGAAGGCTGAGGCACGAAAATCACTTGAACCTGGGAGGCAGAGGTTGCATTGAGCTGAGATTGTGCCACCGCACTGCAGCCTGGGCAACAGAACGAGACTCTGTTTCAAAAAAAATAAAAGAAATAATAAGATCATATCATACCATCCTTGGGACTGTTCAGGAGAACCATGAACCACAATTAAATCTGACATTCAATTTTGAGCTTCTATTTACAACCACCTGTTTACCCATGACATCCTGGTACCTGAAGCATGCATTTTCCTGATCGCCAGGCACGTGGACCTCAGATTGGGCTGGTCTTTAAGATGGCTTACTCTGAACGAGCCACCAAGTCCTCCAAAGGGAACTCCATTATATCAGACAGTCTGCTTTTTCACTGGGACCACACTAACACACTCTAAATACGGCAAGAAGTTCATTTAACTGTTTTCATAGGCTATTCTGACAAATGTTTTTGTAATTGTCTTGTGACTGATTTCATTCACTGGATGTACTGGGTGCTCATTCTGTGTCTGTACATGTAGATCTGCCTCGTTCTTTTTAACCCCTCCTGTGTTGAATTCAGTGATATGGATATACCACAGATGACTTAACTGTCCCTCTGTTAGTGGATGTTTAGATTATTACCTGGTTTTTACTATTCTAAACAGTGCTATGGTGAACACCCATTTCTGTATATGTTAGTGTACTTTCATTGACATATCTTTTTGTTCTTATTATTATTGTAGAGCTGGGGTTTCACTGTGTTGCCCCGGCTGGTCTCGAACCCCTGGCCTCAAGTGATCCTCCTGCCTTAGCCTCCCAAAGTGCTGAGATTACAGGCATGATCCACCATGCCTGGCCAAGTATATGTTTTAGATAAATTCTTAAAGTACAATTGCTGGGTCAAAGGATATAGACATTTCAATACATTTTTTTTAAATCCATTTTATTTTTAAGACTTTTTTTAAGGTTAATACAGGCTTAGTATAAATAATAATTCCCATAGATATTGCTGCCCTTCTTGGTTTAAGAAAACATTGCAGATTTTTTCTCCCTAGCATAGTTTATGACCAGAAAGTAAATTATACATTTCTAGAATGTTAGTGCAAGAGGAGACTTCAGTTCCTCTTGTCTGGGTCCCTTATGTTTTTTTTTCATTGAGATATAATTCATATTCAACATAAAATTTACCATTTTATGAGGTAGGAGGATTGCTTGTGGCAACACAGTGAGACCCCCATCTCTATTAAAAAAAAAAAAATAGGCTGGGCGAGGTGGCTCACGCCTGTAATCCCAGCACTTTGGGAGGCCAAGGTGGCCGGATCACGAGATCAGGAGTTTGAGACCAGCCTGACCAACCTGGTGAAACCCTGTCTCTACTAAAAATACAAAAATTATCCAGGCATGGTGGCACGTGCCTGTAATCCCAGCTACTCAGGAGGTTGAGGCAAAAGAATCGCTTGAACCCAGGAGGTAGAGCTTGCAGTGAGCCAAGATCGCGCCATCGCATTCTAGCCTGGGCGACAAAGCAAGATTCCGTCTCAATAAATGAGTGGAATGGAATGGAATGGAATGGAATGGAATGGAATGGAATGGAATGAGATGGAGATGGAGGTGGAGGTGGAGGTGGAGGTGGAGGTGGAGATGGAGATAGATGGAGATGAGATGGAGATGGAGGTGGAGATGGAGATAGATGGAGATGAGATGGAAATGGAGATGGAGATAGATGGAGATGAGATGGAGATGGCGATGGAGATAGATGGAGATGAGGTGGACATGGAGATGGAGATAGATGGAGATGAGATGGCGATGGAGATAGATGGAGATGAGATGGAGATGGCGATGGAGATAGATGGAGATGAGGTGGACATGGAGATGGAGATAGATGGAGATGAGATGGAGATGGAGATAGATGGAGATGAGATGGAGATGGCGATGGAGATAGATGGAGATGAGGTGGACATGGAGATGGAGATAGATGGAGATGAGATGGAGATGGCGATGGAGATGTAGATGTAGATGGAGATAGATGGAGATGGAAATGAAAATGGTGGCACACGCCTATAGCCCTAGCGACTTGGGAGGCTGAATATAAGGCTGCAGTCAGCTATGATTGTGCCACAGCACTCCAGCCTAGGTGACAGAGCAAGACCCTGTCTCTCTTTTTTTTTTTTTTTTAAGGACCATTTCAAAGTGTATAAGTCGGTTTTTAGTGTATTCACTATGTTGTGCAACCATCATCACAGTGTAATGCCAGATCATTTCCATCACTCCAAAAAGATGATGTGTACTAATAGGTATAGCAGTCAGTCTCAATTCCTCCTTCCTTCTCATCCCCTGACAACTACTTTTTACCCGTATGAATTAAGCCTGTTTTGGACATTTCACGTAAGTTGTATCAAACAATATGTAGCCTTTTATGACTTATTTCTTTTACTTAATGTTTTCCAGTTCCATCCATTTTGTAATGTGTAATAGTACTTTATTCCTCTTTATGGATGAATAACATTCCATTGTTTTCTCTGTATCCATTTGTCAGTTGATAAATGGATACTTTGGATTGTTTCCATTTTTTGGATACTACAAATAAACTTGCAATGAACATTTATGTTCGTACAAAAACTGGTACACGTGTTTTCAGTTTTCCTGGGTATATGCCTAGAAGTAGAATTGCTGCATCATATAGTAATTCTATATTCAACTTTTCTGAGGAACTTTCAAACTATTTTTCAAATCAGCTGTACTATTTTACATTTCTACTAACGATGTGTGAAGGTCTCAGTTACTCCACATTTTCACCAACACTTATTTTTTGTTCTTTTTTTTCCTTTATAGATTCTACTTCTAATTCTGGTTCTATTTCTACCACTGCTGCCGTTACTTCCTCCACTGAAGTCTTGAACCCCTGAAAGTCATACTTAAGGGTTGGAATCAACTTGTTCCAAACTCCTGTTAATATTGATATTCCTCCCATGAATCACAAATTTTTTAATGACATCTAGAATGGTGAATCATTTCCAGAAGGTTTTCCATTTACTTTGCCCATATGCTTCAGAAGAATCACTATCTATGGCAGCTATAGCCTTAATGAAATGTAGTTCTTAAATAATAAGGCTCAAAAGTCAAAATAACTCCTTTATCCGTGGGCTGCAGAATGGATGTTGTGTTAGCAGGCATGAAAACAGCATTAATTTCCTTGCATATCTTCAGAGCTCTTGGGTGACCAGATGCATTGTCAGTGAACAGTAGTAATATTTTGAAGGAACCTTTTTTTCAGAGCAGTAGGTCTCAACAGGGACTTGAAATATTCAGCAAAACATGCTGTAAACAGATGTGCAGTCACCCAGGCTTTGTTGTTCCACTTATAGGCACAGGCAGAGTAGATTTAGCATAATTCTTAAGGGCCCTAGGATTTTTCACAATGGTAAATGTTCATTGGTTTCAACTTAAAGTCACCAGCTGCATTAGCCCCTAACAGGAGAGCCAGACTGTCCTTTGAAGCTGTGAAGCCAGACTTCTCTCTAGCTGTGAAAGTCCTAATAGATGGCATCTTCTTCCAACAGAAGGCTCTTTCATCTACATTGCAAATCTGTTGTTTAGTGCAGCAACCTTCATCAGTGATCTTAGCTAGATCTTCTTCTCGCTTAGCACTAGCTTCTTTTTTTTTTTTTTTTTTTCTTTTTGAGATGGAGTCTCGCTCTGGAGTGTAATGGCGCAATCTCGGCTCACTGCAACCTCCAATTCCCTCGTTAAAGCAATTCTCCTGCCTCAGCCTCCCGAGTAGCTGGGATTACAGGCATGTGCCACCATGCCCAGCTAATTTTTGTATTTTTAGTAGAGACAGGGTTTCACCGTGTTGGCCAAGATGGTCTCGATCTCCTGACCTTGTGATCCGCCCACCTCAGCCTCCCAAAGTGCTGAGATTACAGGTGTGAGCCACTGTGCGCCTGGCCATTTTTTTTTTTTTTTTAATAAATTTGAGATGGAGTCTCGCGCTGTTACCCAGGCTGGAGTGCAGTGGTGCAATCTCAACTCACTACAACCTCCACCTCCCAAGTTCAAGTGATTTCTTCTGCCTCAGCCTCCCTGGTAGCTGGGATTACAGGCGTGCACCACCATGCCCGGCTAATTTTTGTATTTTTAGTAGAGACGGGGTTTTACCATGTTGGCCAGGCTGGTCTCAAACTCCTGAGCTCAGATGATCCACCCACCTCGGCCTCCCAAAGTTCTGGGATTACAGGCGTGAGTCACCACACCCGGCCAGCACTAGCTTCTTTACCTTGTGCTGAGATGTTATAAAGACAGCCTGTTTCCTTAAGCCCTGTGAACCAGCCTCTGCTAGCTTGAAACTTCTTCTGCAGCTTCCTCACCTCTCTCAGCCTTCATAGAATTAAAGAGAGTTGGGGCATTGCTGTGAATTAGGATTAAGCTTTGGCTTACAGGAATGTTGTGGCTGGTTTGAGCATCTACCTAGACCATTAAAATTTTCTCCCTATCAGCAATAGGGTTGTTTTGCTCTCTTACCATTCACATATTCACTGAAGTGGCACTTCTAATTTCTTTCAAGAACATTTGCTTTGCATTTATAGTTTGGCTGTTTGGCACAAGAGGCCTACCTGTCAGCCTGTCTCAGCCTCACTAAGCTTAATTGTTTCTAGCTTCTGAGTTAAAGTGAGAGACCTGTGAGTCTTCCTTTCACTTGAATACTTAGAGGCCACTGTAAGGTTATTAACTGGTTTAATTCCAATATTGTTGGGTCTCAGAGAATAGGGAGGCCCAAGGAGAGAGAGAAAGAGAGAGACAGACAGACAGACAGACATGGGGGACAGCCGGTTGGTGGAGCAGTCAAAATACCAACATTTAGAGATTAGGTTTGCCGTCTTATAAGATGTGCCAGCCTGGGGTGTCCCAAAACAACAACAGGAACATCAAAAATCACTGATCAGAGATCATCATAACAGATACAGTAATAATGAAAAAGTTTGAAATATGGTGAGGATTACCAAAATGTGACACAGAGACACAAAGTCAGCACTTTCTGTTGGAAAAATGGTGCTGGACCTGCTCCACACAGGGTTGCCGTTAACCTTCCATTTGTAAAAAACCATGTTATCTGCAAAGGAGAACAAAATGAGATATGCCTGTATTTAGATCCTCTTTCTTTCAAGTATGTTAGATTTTTTGATGTACAAGTTTTGCACTTCTTTGCCTAAATTTATTCTTTTTTTTTTTTTTTTTTGATGCTAATGTAAATGGAACTCTTTTTTTTTTTTTTTTTTTTTTTTTTGGCAGGGGATGGGGGGAACAGAGCTTCACTCTTTGCTTCCCAGGCTGGAGTGCAGTGGCGTGATCTCGGCTCAGTGCAACCTCCGCCTCCCCAGTTCAAGCAATTCTCCTGTCTTAGCCTCCCGAGTAGCTGGGATTACAGGCACCCGCCACCATGCCCAGCTAATTTTTGTATTTTTAGTAGAGACGGGATTTCACCATGTTGGCCAGGTTGGTCTCAAACTCCTGACCTTAGGTGATCCGCCTGCCTTGGCCTCGCAAAGTGCTGGGATCACAGGCGTGAGCCACCACACCTGGCCGGAACTTTTTCTTAATTTCATTGTCAGATTGTTCATTGCTAATATATAGAAAGAGAATTAATTTTTGTATGTTGATCTTGTATCCTTCAGCTTTGAAGAAGTCATTTACAAGCTCTAATAATTTGTTTTGTTGGCACTTAAGGATTTTCTCTCTATAATATCATGCCATCTGCAAATGTAGTTGTACTTCTTTCTCTCTAATCTGGATGTCTTTTATTTCTTTTCTTGCCTAATTGCCCTGGCTAGCACCTCTAGTACATTGTTGAATAGAAATGGCAAGCGTAGACATCCTTGTCTTGGTCCTGACTTTAGGCAGAAGGCACCCAGTCTTCCATCATTGAGCATGTTAGTGGTAGGTTTTTCATAGGTGCCTCCCTTTATTAGGTTGGTGACGTCTCCTTCTGTTCCTAGTCTGTTGAGTATTTTTATCCTGAAAGGGTGTTGGAGTTTATCAAATGCTCTTCTGTCCCCTTGATTTTATAGATGAAGTGGCAGGTCATATTTCCCTGCCCTTGTATGGGTGTGTTTCTGTTACCTTTCACACCAAGTTCCAGTCTTGATTATGCCTAGCCTAGGGGGTCCCCACTGTGCATGTGGCACCTTGGTTGAGGTGCAGCTTGAAGTAGGCACCCCAGGGAAGCGTCACTGTCCTGCCTTTGCTCCTTCACCCCACTCACCGCACAGTGCCGGCCTTCCATGGAGCTGAGGCATGGAGAGTGTGGGTCATAACCTTTCTGGTCATCTTCTGCTGAGAAAACGGAATATTTTCTGCTCTCCTGCTCTCTTTAATGATGCTGTTGTCCATTGTCCCCTGCTGCTGGTGCACGTGGGTGAAAAGGCAGCTGCTCTTATAACTGCCCTGTCCCGTTGCCCACTCTTTTTTTTTTTTTTTGAGGCAGAGTCCCACTCTCTCACCCAGGCTGGAGTGCAGTGATGTGATCTTGGCTAACTACAATCTCTGCCTTCTGGATTCAAGCGATTTTCGTGCCTCAGCCTCCTGAGTAGCTGGAAGTATAGATGCATGCCACCATGCCCGGCTAAATTTTGTATTTTTAGTAGAGACGGGGTTTCACCATGTTGGCCAGGATGGTCTCCATCTCTTGACCTCGTGATCCGCCGGTCTCAGTGCTGGGATTACACGCGTGAGCCACCGCGCCCTCGTTGCACACATCTAAAGACACTACTTTGTGGGGCCTGCTGCAGGCACATTAAGCACTGTTGATGGCGGTTAGTCTCCCAGCCCTGGAGCCTGTCACACCTGCCCGTCTGCCCCTGCCCTGCTTCATCTCTGGGAATGTGTGCACCTGCATTCAGCCCTTCTGTAGCCAACTTTGGTTATCTCCAGATAAAGCTGTGTCCCTTTGAGCTCTCTGCAGAGCAGCTGCTTGAGAAAGTGCTTCTCTTGGCTTCCTGTTAGCAATTGCTTGTTGGGTGGATGTCCCCTCTGAGGGATCCAACTGGGGCCGGGGAAAGATTCCTTGGCCTTTCAGTAGCTATAATTAATTCCAGTCATAGTAAAGAAATATCTGAGTATGTGGCATAAAATGAAAACACTTTACTTTTTCCTCTCCTTCCTTTGGTCTATTTAGGAATTTATTTCAAGTCTAGGGGATTATTCACTTTAAGAACTATTTTAGAGAGTAAAAATCCCAGTGAAGTTCTTTCTCGTGTATTTTTGTTTTCATTCCTCATTGGTTTAAATAAAAACCGAGATCACCTTGTCCTATGGAGGTGGACCTGTCTGTTTTTCTTGCCATACCTGAGATCATCAGAAATGGCATTGCGAGGGCAGGAGGTCCTAAAAGGGAAGTTCTCAACTCTTCTTTTTGCCATCAGTTTGTCCTCTTTTTGCCATCACTTTTCTTTTTGCCATCAGTTTGTCCTCTTTTTCTTTGCAGGTTGTGTCAACGCTGCTCATAAATATAATCCCAGAGGACCACATCCCACTGAATTTATCTGGAAAGGCAAAAATCACCGGGAAAGCCTGGGTGAAGGAAACTCCTCGATCCATTCCTGGCTTTAACCCTGACTCAATGTGCGAGTCCCAGGTATGGCTGTCCAGCTGTGTGGAGTGGAGACTTGTAGTCCTGGGGTTAGACAGATTGGTTTAAAATGGAGACAGAAATGGGGGCACATTCACAGAAGCAGGTACTGTGCCTCAGAACAGAAGGAGTTGTGCCTGAGTTGGTGTCAGCTTTTGTTTTGGAAAGGTTTAGGGTTGATCTCCAGCATTTGACCCTCAGTGTAAAACTCACAAGCAGTTTAGGAAGGCTTCTCCTGCAAAAAGGCTGAAATTCATTATGCAAAGGTTGGCAACGCAGAGTCCTGTTTTCCCGCAAGACTGCTGAGTGGCTTGAGATAAACTGGTGTAAGACTCCACACCCCAAACTCTGAGCCTTAGGAACCAGGCCGCAAAAGGGCAGGTCCAGGGCAGAGAGAGCTGTCCGCACTGAATATTTCCAAGGCCTCTGCGTGTTCCCTGTGGAGAAGTCTTTCCGGGTCCCCAGTGCACAACGTGTTATCGCAGAGTCTTAATGGACAGTCCATTCACCCCTGAAACTGCCAGGTTTCTTTTCCTTTATAGACCATATGCTTCATGGATGCTACATTATGCAGCTAGAAATGCTTTTCTTTTCATTAGCTTCTAATGCTTTAACCCAGCTTTGAGGGTAACCTGAAGGCCTGAATAACCCACATTCAGGCCTTAGAGGATGTTAGGAAGATTTTGTTGTTACTCCCAGGGTTCAAGGGAGGAAGTACCTAGGCCAGAGGCATAGTTACGAGGTTGAAGCTCACCACTTCAGGAAGACCTTGTGGCTAGAAGCTCCCATGTCCAGAGTCACAGGTCTTTGTCAAGGATACTTGACCTCAAGTCAGCATGGGTGGGTGTGGGGAGTAGGGGATATAAAACACATGGAGAGAAAGAGTGTGAGTGTGTGTATGTCTATGTGGTATAGTCCCTGAAGGGAACTGTATATGCTGGTCTGTATATGCTTGCCTCCATTATATTAAAAAATAATAATATATAGAGGGAGAAAATACTAGTTTCACATATGCCCTACTTTTTTTCCATGAAGGATTCTAGGCGGGTCACAGTAGAGGGACTTGTACAACGAGGGTCACACACGGAGTAGCGGGTGGGTGGCTCCCACAGGAGGCATCGCCCGCAACCCGGCATTGGTGGCCTTGCCCTCCGCAGGTGATCATCAGGGAAGGGGAGCTGCTCTGCGGAGTGCTGGACAAGGCGCACTACGGGAGCTCTGCCTACGGCCTGGTCCACTGCTGCTATGAGATCTATGGAGGCGAGACCAGCGGCAAGGTTCTAACCTGCCTGGCCCGCCTCTTCACTGCCTACCTGCAGCTCTACAGAGGCTTCACGTTGGGTAAGTGCCAGGCTCGCTGCCCTGGGGCAGTGACCAGTCAGCGCAGCCGCCTGGCCATGTCCCGGGCCCAGGGCAGAGAGAGCCGTCCACACTGAAGATTTCCAAGGCCTCTGCGTGTTCCCATTGCAGAAGTCTTTCCAGGTCCCCAGTGCACCACGCTTTATCACAGGGTCTTAACAGATAGTCCATTCACCCCCAGAACTGCCAGGTTTCTTTTCTTTTATAGACCATATGCTTCATGTGTGCTACATTACGCAGCTAGAAATGCTTTTCTGTGTCCTCTCAGGGGAAGAAGCTGGGAAGCAACTAGGCTCCTCCTACAAAGGCGCCCTCACTTGGCCACCCCTCTCCTCCACAGCCAGTGTTTATTCCCCTTCACAGTGCAGAGCGGCACCCTTGTGCCCATTTCCATTCTGTTCCTTTCCTAACCCCTCCCTTTACAGGGTTCTGTCCTCGGACTGATTTCTCATACTCGTACAACCGCATTCCCTGCTACACAAGTGCCCTTTCAGAATTCTCGGGGCCCATCCCACTCCACAGAGGGGCTTCCCTGTTGTCAGAACTGCCCACTGCCGGCCAGACGCGGTGGCTCACACCTGTAATCCCAGCACTTTGGGAGGCCGAGGTGGGCAGATCACTTGAGCCCAGGAGTTCGAGACCAGCGTGGCCAACATGGAGAAACCCCGTCTCTACTAAAAATACAAAAATTAGCCAGGTGTCGTGGCATGCACCTGTAATCCCAGCTACTCAGGAGGCTGAGGCGGGAGAATTGCTTGAACCCAGAAGGCAGAGGTTGCAGTGAACCAAGACTGCGCCATTGCACTCCAGCCTGGGTGATAGAGCAAAAGAACTGCCCACACCTTCCCACTGCAGCGGGGTCATCAGCACTCTTGGAAACACTATGCTGGGCAAACCTGTCGGGGTGATCCTAAGACAGGAAGAGGAACTACCTTGTTTGCACCCCAGAAATGAGAGCACGCTGTTTTAGGAAAATGGCTTTGATAAAGAGGCTTCACCTTGGGTGAGTGCTGGGCTCACTGCCCTGGGGCTCCCCTGAAGCAGTCACCTGGCCCCTTCTAGTGTGGGCTTGAGATCAGATCTGTCCAAAGGCTCAGCCTCTGGCCAGGCTTATGGAGGATGCTGCACCTCATGTACACAGAGCAGGGTCCAGCCCTTCCACAGTCCCGTTAGGGGGATGCGAGATGCTGCATGTCAGGCATGCACCGCGGTGTGCATAGGCGTTGTCTGGTTCGTGGTGGAAGTAAGGCTCCTCTGCTTCACAGACCCACTCGTGTGCAGACAGAGTAGGAGTCTCAGCGTCGGGCCTGTGGACCTGCACCTACTGCAGCTAGAGTTTGTTCATTGGCCCACACTGGGGCCTACATTATACATTTTATTCTATTTTAATTGTATCATATATTTAATTATGGAAAGGTTAAAAAAAAAAGCATACGTGAAGATAATTTCAAATCACCCAGCATGCATTTGTCAGAGATAACCACTAATAGTAATCTGATGTTTCTTTTTCTAGACTTTTCTAGTACAAATACATTTGGAAAAAGTGGGATCCTACGCTACATACTCTACTTCCCTTACCCACCCACCCACCAAATGTCCAAATGTATTTATAAACGTCCTTTGGGATCAGCTAATACAAATCTACATCCTCATGTCTGGTAACTACAGATTATTCCATTCTTATGGATATATCATAGTTTATTTAACCAGTTCCTATAATTAAACATTTAGGCTGCGTCTAGATTTTCACATTATTGCTGGGATGAGCATCCTTGAAGAAACATCTTGGCTTATATGTCCCATTATTTTACCAGGATAAGGATTATAAGTGAAGTCTGTTTGGCAGCTGAAACTCACCTTCCCCCATCTTAATTCCACTAAGAGACCTGAGCCACTTCTGGGGACAGAGACCTGTCCAAGATCACCCACTTCCAGTTGGGAACCAGACTAGAGTCCCTTCCAGGATAACCAAAGAAAGTGAAGCATGATGACTACACCCCATGAAATGTATATTTCAATTTCAAATGGTGACCTAGAATAAGCACAAGGATTTCTGCTAACTAGAAAAAATCAGAGCGCTTTTGAAACAAAAATGAGGAAGATCCCACACCCAGCTCATCATGAGGAACAAATTTAACAAAGGTGCCAGGCTTTAGCTCTGCTCAGTGCATGGTACAAAGAGCAGTTGGTCCCTCGAGTGTGAAGATGATCCAGAGGCTCAGGGCTGCAAAAGGAAGCAGGGCCAAGCTGGGAGTGGGGCTACGAGGGGGAACAGGCGAGAGATTGACTTCACTCCAGCCCATCTCAGCTAGCGGGGTCCATAAAGGGCAGAGCTAGATGGCCTGGAGCTGACCCCATGGGAATGCCCACTTTCATGGTGTGGCCTGCTTACAGAGGAACTGTTTCTTTCCCCTTCTGTTCACACATGTTCTTAGAAGCCCTCCAGGACCTTGCATTAGGAATTCCAAATATTTCAGCCCCATCTTTTGAACAGTACACCTGCTGTTTTCCTTCCCACTCAGATCTTGGCTGAGGGACTTTTGAGTCCAGTAGCACTTACAGTCACAGAAAAGAACTAGTTTTGGCCGGGCGCAGTGGCTCACTCCTGTAATCCCAGCACTTTGGGAGGCCGAGGCAGGTGGATCATGAGGTCAAGAGATCGAGACCATCCTGGCCAACATTGTGAAACCCTGTCTCTACTAAAAATACAAAAATTAGCTGGGCATGGTGGCGTGCACCTGTAGTTCCAGCTGCTGGAGAGGCTGAGGCAGGAGAATCACTTGAACCTGGGAGGCGGAGGTTGCAGTGAGCCGAGATCACGCCACTGCACTCCAGCTTAGGCAACAGCAAGACTCTGTCTCAAAAAACAAACAAACAAAAAACACTAGTTTGATCAAGAGTTGATGTGGAAAGACCTACTGCTGCCCAGGATGAGGAATTCCTCAACCCTTTGAGCCAGAAGGGCAGGCTTCACTGAAGTGACCCAGGCTGTCATCCTCCTGAAGCAATGCTGAGGGACCTGCGGTGGTAGTCCTTGTCACCCAGGCTTGGGTGTGTCTGTGTGTGTGCCTACACAGGTATACTCAGCTACGTAGGGTGGCCCCTGTGACATGTGACTTCTGGGACCCCAGACTGAGATGTTCTGTCTCTCTCTGTCTTTTCCCTGAGCTTATCTTTTCATCCAAAACCTCTTCTTCACCTTCAGCCTATTCATCCAACACATATCTATGGAATGGAGATAGTATAGCTGGTGGCTAAGAACATGAATTTGGGACCCAGGCCTGAGTTTACTTTCTACCCATATGACCACGAGAAAGTAGCCCAATTTTGAACCTGAGTTTTGTCATTTGTAAAATGGGGATTATAAGGTTTGGGCTCTGGTAAGCACCTAAGAGATGCTGGCAATCTGTTAATAATAATGTTAATATCATCTTCATTACTCAGGTATTTCCTGCATCTGTGGCACTGGGCTCTGTGCTCTGGCCTTACTGAGTTTAGTCTGGTGGGAGAAATCAGGCCTGAGGTCCCCTACAAGCTTGTCTGTTTCACTTCACAGGCGTGGAAGACATTTTGGTGAAGCCAAAGGCAGATGTCAAGAGGCAACGTATCATTGAAGAATCCACCCACTGCGGGCCCCGGGTAAGGAGGGACTTCAAGGCCTTGGCCTGCCTTAGAGGGGTGAAGTGTGTGCCGAGTCAAAACCCACACCCTCCTCGTTTGGCTTCAGCCTCCGATGTGTTTCTGATCTCATTGTAGGCTGTCAGGGCTGCATTAAACCTGCCAGAAGCCGCATCATATGATGAGGTCCGAGGAAAATGGCAGGATGCCCATCTGGGCAAGGACCAGAGGGATTTTAACATGATTGATCTGAAGTTCAAAGAGGAAGTGAACCATTACAGCAATGAGATTAACAAGGTTAGCCCAGCATTGCATGCATTTATCCCCACCACTATGAATGCTAATTTTTTTAGAAATTACATTTTGATTCTCGCCCAGGCCCTACGGAGCACTTTGGCTGTTTTAACAGCTGACTAGGTGAGATGCGAGGTGGGATGGGTAGAACTCGTTGTTTTGAAGGGCCCAGGGCATTGTTCCCTGCCCCAGTTAGGGTCTATACAGGCCTGGGAATAGTGCCGAGAGAGAATGCTTTGTGCTGTTTTTCTTTTTAAATGTTTTCATTTTGGGGTGACTGCATTAAAGGGGCTGAATGGGGCCACCAGGGGTGAATAAGCAGGGTGAGGGACCCAGATCGCCCCTGCTGCTCGTGCAGCGGAGCCAGGAGTGAAGGCTCAGGTTCCAGTCCTGGCTCTGCCTTGAACTTGCTGTGTGACCTTGGGCAAGTGAGATAACCAGTCCCTGCCTTGGTTTCCTCACCTGGAAGTGGGGCTGTGAGGGGCACCACCTCACAGGGCTGCAGAGAGGCTTCAGGAGCTACTAGTACACAATGCCAAGCCAGTTCCTGGGCAGTTAAGAAAGGAGAGGGAAATCTCTGCATGAGCTGAAACCGCAACCTGCTTTTCTCTGCCTTTCTGCCCCAGAGCCAGGGTTCTCCATCCTGCTGCTTGGAGGAGCTGGCCTGGCCCTCACCCTGCCTCCTGGGCCCTGGGGCCCAGCCTGAGGAGTGGGGAGGAGGAGGCAATGCCAACGCTCATCGAAAGTCAAAGTTCGTCTGTAGTGCTCTCTTGCCTGGCTTTTAGCATCCCTTAGGCTGCTGAGAAGACCGACCTCACATGGGGACAGGTTCCATCCTTGAGGAGTTTTGTTGACAGGAGCTTTCCTAGCACCTCCCTGAGAACCAGGAAGCTCAGCTTCTAGGGCTGACTGGGAATGCTAGGAGTAGGGAAGTTGTCTTCAGATGCATCTCAGAATGGTTCCTTGTCCCTCCAGTTACCCTCTTCCCACCACCTCTGCCCACCCAGGCTCTGCCTGTCCTGTGTTGGGCTGAGTCTGTGGAATTCCAGGCACAGGCTAGAAGCCCCAGACTCAGAGCCCCCTTCTCAGCATCTCCCCAGGATCCCCCTGAAGGGGCATGCTTGGTTCTGCTGGCACTTGAGCTAAGACAGAGCTTCCTACATGGGGCTTGGGTGGCATGTTCCTAAATGTGACGTGATGCGGATGTTGGTATTCACACTGGGAGAGGACCCAGGCCAGGCTCTGCTGGGCGAATCAAGGGCATCACCTTAAATTTTATTCTTCTCCAGCTTCTTGTTAGAATCACGAACTGGATCTGCCAGCCCCTCTGCTTCTCCTTTTCCTTCTCCCTTTTTGCTGCTCTTTGGCCAATGAATGAAACCTCGGGGATCCTGGCAGAGGAAGTCCAGCGAGTGCAGGGCAGGGAGCACCTGTTTGACCTCTCAGGGGTTCCAGGGAAGGATTAATGCCGAATGAGGCTTTCTCTTACCTCGAGTGGGATTTGGTACTTAGGTCTGAATAAATATTCTGGCTGTATTGCTTCTGCCTCCTGGATTTACATCCTGATTCTGGGATTTTTAAAGGAGGCGAAGTCACTGACCACTGTGCTGATTTAATCTGCAGGCATGCATGCCTTTTGGCCTACACAGACAGTTCCCAGAGAACAGCCTGCAGATGATGGTGCAGTCAGGAGCCAAAGGTTCAACCGTGAACACGATGCAGGTATGTGCAGAGGCAGGTTGGCAGCTTTACAGGTGTCAGCAAAGGCGGGGGATAGCAGGAGGTGGTTTCGGTTTGTTCCCTATGAAACATGGCAAGTACTGAAAAAGAGAAAAGCGTGTAGAAATCACTATAGGAGCTAACCACTGTTAACATGCCAATGTTAAAGGCAGATGTAGTTATGAATATGCAGATGGGATATGTATAACATAGATACATATTATAAATTTACAAACTGTACTATTGCATATATTCACGTTATATAGATACGTTATGTACACTCATACAATTTTCACGTAATTTTGCATGATCTTTTCATCTTTTCTTTTTTTTTTTTTTTTTTTGAGATGGAGTCTTGCTCTGTCACCGGGCTGGAGTACAGTGGCACAATCTCGGCTCACTGCAACCTCCGCCTTCCAGGTTCCAGAGATTCTCCTGCCTCAGCCTCCCGAGTAGCTGGGACTACAGGCACGTGCCACCACGCCCAGCTAATGTTTGTATTTTTAGTAGAGCCGGGGTTTCATCATGTTGGCCAGGATGGTCTCAATCTCTTGACCTCGTGATCTTCTCGCCTCGACCTCCCAAAGTGCTGGGATTACAGGCATGAGCCACCGTGCCTGGCCGATCTTTTCTTAATATTAAATTATAAACATTGTCCTAGAGATTTCTTAACCTTATACCTTGATGACCTTGAGAGGGTCTAAAGGCCCACCCGGTTGTCTGTTGAGTGTGACAACAGAAAGGCTGAAAGCCGTTAGGAAATCCCGACTACATCGAAACCTAGGTATACCGCTCTCTCCAACACACCGAGAGTATTAACAGGCAGCTTTCTAAGCAAACAGCTCAGTAGCTTGAGTTCCCATTTTGTTGTTGTTGTTGTTGTGTTTTGTTTTGTTTTTAATTGAAAATAAGACAGAGTCTCCCTGTATTGCCCAGGGTGGTCTCAAACTTCTGGGCTCAAGGGATCCTCCTGCCTCAGCTCCGCAAAGTGCTAAGATTATAGATGTGAGCCACCACACCCGGCCCTGAGTTCCCTTTTGACTCTAGAATGTGAGGATCGCAGTAAATGGCTGTTTCCTGCAGGCCTCTCTTTCCCCCATCAGGACCCTCCAGTCCCTTACAGGTATAACATGAGATGCTTCTGAGACATGGCTCCTTTTATAGATAGCACCCATTTTCAACTGACCCCAAATGTGAAAATCCAGATCAGTCAACCAAAGGAAGGTATTTTTTTTTTTTTTTTTTTCTTAAAATGAAAGCTTCCTGGTTTGTTTAGAAATGTAGGTTAGCCTTCAAGAACTCAGTTTCCATGCAGCTTTTCTTCAAGGTCAGATTATACTTTCCCTGCTGGGACAAAGCACTGTTAAACACATGTGGATCTTCAGTTTCCTGTGGGTTTCCTGTCCTCCAGATCTCGTGCCTGCTGGGCCAGATTGAATTGGAAGGTCGGAGACCCCCACTGATGGCGTCTGGCAAGTCACTGCCCTGCTTTGAGCCTTATGAGTTCACCCCCAGGGCTGGTGGCTTTGTCACTGGCAGATTCCTCACCGGCATCAAACCTCCTGTATGTATTTTGGTTTTTCCATTTAGCTTTTTCCCTCGTTTCTAGGCTTAATTGTAGGTGAACTATGACTGCCCTACAGGGTAGGGCAGAAGACACTGGGGGCTATTGTAGCTGTCGAGGTCAAAACGTCCTAGGAGATCAGGGAAGGGAGTGGCCTGTCTGGTCAGGAAAGGCTGCTGGAGGTGTTGGCCTGAGCCCTTCGGGAAGCACGCTGTCCTCACTGTCACCTTTGGGACTTGGGTCCATTCTCTGCAGGAGTTTTTCTTCCACTGCATGGCAGGACGAGAGGGCCTGGTCGACACTGCTGTGAAAACCAGCCGCTCAGGCTATCTCCAAAGGTAAAATGTATCTGCCGTGCCCCTTGAGGTAGGGTGCCAGGGCCCTTCATCCCGTCGTCTTTCACATTATATCGACAGCTCGTTTAAGATTCCTTGGATGAAAAAACTTTTGGAAAGTTTCCATGAGTGGTCTGAGACAGGAAGCAGCAGACACTCTTCCCCTTCGCATGAGCTCAGAGGCTTATACAAAGGGCTGTGTGTTCTGAGGGTCTGCCATTCCCTGGGGGAAGCTGTGGCTGTGGGAGAAGGTCTTCGGCAGTGGCAAGCTTGTCTTGCTTCCTGGAAGGCTCAGCTGCCAAGACAGTAGTGACTAACGTTGAGCTCTGTCCCCACAGCTTGGGGTGGGGGGACAGTGACTCCTGGGAAGCCCCGTTAGGGTGGCAGGAGGGGAAACCTAGGCAGTGTCCGGAGAGGTAAGCAAAGGGGCTAGGACCAGGGCAGAGAGCAGGAGAAGTTGAGATAAAACTGAGGAGAAAGGCCGCCAGTGGAGGGATTCACATCAGCATGTGGTTCCCAATACGCCTTAGTGTCCTTGGCAATCCCTGGGCTGACCAAGTTTAAGAATGCTTGACAGCTCCCCTGCTTCGCCCGCCTTGTGGTTCTAAGGACACTGGTCTCTGGGGAGCTCTGCATTGTGGGAAGAGTGTAGGGTCAGGCAGTCATTTCAGCAGCTGGGGCTAGATGGAAGCCCAGGTCTAGGGGTGGCAGCCAAGCCTCTCAGTAACATGGCTGCAGCCTCCTCCGCTTAGAAAACCATCAGGAAATGCAGCCCCTGGCTGGGGACACTGGAGAAAGCCCAGATCCCGGGGCATTGGATCCAGCCTGTTCTGAAGTCTTGTTTGCCTGCAGAACAGCAGCCCCCCTTTCCCTCCCCTCCACTGCCCCCAACCCTCATCAGAGGCTGCCCTGGGAAGGTGATGGGCCGGCGGGGACTGAGCCAATGATGTCCTTACAGGTGCATCATCAAGCACCTGGAGGGACTGGTCGTGCAGTATGATCTCACGGTCCGTGACAGTGACGGCAGTGTGGTGCAGTTCCTGTATGGGGAGGATGGCCTGGACATCCCCAAGACACAATTCCTGCAGCCCAAGCAGTTCCCCTTCCTGGCCAGCAACTACGAGGTAGTGTGCTAGACCCCGGAGCCTGGGGGCTGAGCAGTGGGCCTCCCCCACTGAGGTTAGAGAACTGGAATGCACTGAGCTTTGCAACCCAGTCCAAGTGGCCATTGGAAAGTAGAGTGGGAAGGGTTTATAAGACACCGGTCAATGCCCTGAAACACTTGACAATTTCAAAGCCTGTGAACTTTCATCACCTGAGGTGGCTGGAGGGCACGAGCACCTCTGGAATCATACCTACTCTTTGGGGCCATTTGCCACATGCGGGGCCCTCAGCTAAAGCACACTATCAGTACTATCCGTTTTCCTCCTCACTGCAACCCAGGGAAGTAGGCATTACTCTGCCCATTTTGCAGCTGAGGCAACTGAGTATCAAAGCATAAGTAAACAATGGGTTAGTGGCAGAGCCAGCATTTGAACATGGGCCCATCAGACACAAACTCATGATTTTCATTGTATACCTTAATGCCTTTGTAGTGACCATCACTGTTGACTGGGCAGTTACCTCATTTGGCAGATAGGGAAACTGAAACCGATGTGACCTGTCCAAGGTCATCAAGCTGATGGTAGAATTGAGGGTTGTGCTCTGGTGCTGAGTCCTTTCCATCCTGGTTCCTATCCCCGAGGTTGGCCATCACTCTTCCCCTCTTCCTTTCTTCCCAGAAACTCCCTTGTGCTCCTGGAGGGGCTCTGAGTGTGCTGCTTTCTTTCCTGTGCCTCTCTCTGCTCCCAAGACCGTTGGTTCCCAAATCTGGTTTGCACAAAGTGAGGGCCCTGATTAACAATGGATGCTCAGCCTCTCTGAGAGTGGGTGCTCGGCCCCATCATGAGGGCTCCACACCAGCTACTTGGGTCCCCTGAATTTGTGCTCCATGGCCCTCTGTCACGCCCTCATCTCTTTGATCTCATGTGTGTGATTTGTTTGTTTGTTTGTTTGTTTAGGTGATAATGAAATCACAGCATCTCCATGAAGTTTTATCCAGAGCAGATCCCAAAAAAGCTCTCCGCCACTTCAGAGCTATCAAAAAATGGCAAAGCAAGCACCCCAACACCCTGCTGAGAAGAGGTGCCTTCTTGAGTTATTCCCAGAAAATTCAGGAAGCTGTGAAAGCCCTGAATCTTGAGAGTGAAAACCGCAATGGCCGCAGCCTCGGGACTCAGGAGGTGATGCAGGGAGGTGGTGTCCTTAATGTCCAGCACGTCCAGGCTTAGTCAGTGGGTGAGGGATGAGGGGCTGTTTTCCTAAGAGAAGGTAGAATCATGAACTCCAGCTTCGTTCACCGTCAGTCAGAACAGAATGGTTCTCAAATGGGAATGTAAGGTGGGGACTCTTAACAAGGGTATAGGCAGGGTTTGGGGGAACTAATTGGGGCCTGTGACTTTGGGTTCCCCACGATCCCAGGTATGAAGGAATGGGGAGCAGTCATGAGAAACGGAGAGGACAGCTATGTGCTAGGGCCACTGGATAGAGCCCTGGGTAGAGACCCACTAGAGGGGGGGTTGGGGATAAGTACCAGGATCCCCTTCCTCCTGGCTTTCCCTCTGCTGCTGGTGCCTCCCATCAGCCAAGCACACCTGGGAGCTGGAAGCAGGGGATCTCTTTGAAGCAGTCACTTTGGGACAGCCTTGAGGGCACAGAGTGTGTGAAAGAGCCTGGATCCAGAAATAAGCGTGGATCCAGCACAGTGACTGCATCCTAGCTGGCCTGAGACAGTCGTGGCTTTGCCTCTTACCCTAGCCTAATCATAACAATCTTCTGTTTCACTCTAAAAGAAGCCCAGTTTGCTCAGTAAATTACATGCTCGTCCTTCCTGGGCTTGAGTGGGCCAGGATGAAGAGCTGCTAGGCTTGTAGTCAAGCAGGGTACCCTAGGACAGGTTGAAGTCTCTCCCCGTTTTAAATGGGGAGATGGTTTCTCACTGCAGTCAGGTTTCTTTCTGTCTGCCTTTATTCTCATTGGAAGCCAATGCTTTTGATCCCTCTTATGCTACTGGGTATCCCTCTCACATAGCTGAGACCCATCCTTCTGTTCAGATGCTGAGGATGTGGTATGAGTTGGATGAGGAGAGCCGAAGGAAATACCAGAAGAAGGCGGCCACTTGTCCTGACCCAAGTCTGTCTGTCTGGCGTCCTGACATCTACTTTGCGTCAGTGTCAGAAACATTTGAAACAAAGGTTGATGACTACGGTCAAGAGTGGGCAGCTCAAACAGAGAAGAGTTATGAGAAATCAGAGCTTTCTCTCGACAGGTATTGACAGTGATTTGTTGCACAACATGTGCAGGAGAATCTGCCTCCTAGCCCCTGCGTCCTAGCCCCTGCCCTACCCACTCCGGAAGAGGGATGCCTCCTGGGTTTGAGACTCCAGCTAGAGGGAGGGCAGTAAGACAGCCAGGGGCACCGCACAAGCCCCGAGGGCCCAGGAGTGAACAAGTGCAGAGAGGCAGGAGTGGACACCCCCATCTGGGCCAAGATAGGGATAGTGGTCTGCTAGGACAGGCTTGCACAGACAGTGTCTGCTCTCTTGGATTTGGTGTGGTGGGTGGGGCTGACTGAGAGTCAGGGAATCTGGTTGCTATTCACCTGCTGCCAACCGTGTGACCCAGGGCAGGTCATTCATGCCCAGGGACACCAGGTCTTAACTTTTCATGAGGCCTTGGATCTGATTAATCCAGTGATCCTTTGAGCTTTGGGTTCCCATTTGAAGGCCTTAGCTTGGACTAGTACAGACAGACAGACACACACACACACACACACACACACACACACACACAGTGTAGCTCAGTGCTCCTAGTGGCTGTTCTTACAGGGTCAGGCTTCATAGGAAAAATGGTTCGTAAATTACAGAATTGTGCAGCATGAATACTTCTGATGTGGTCTGCAGCCATTTGCACTAACTAAAAATATAAACGCTCTCATCACCCCCATCCCCATAATGGCTTAGTGAACCTCTTTCTAATTTTTATAGCAGGAGGTTTAAGCTGTCTCCAAATTGTCGTAATTGAGAAGAAAGAATGGATAAAGGAAAAAGTGAATAATGAACCCAGAAATTCTCCTGCTTAGGGGGCTTGTGGTAACAGGCCCAGAGTGGACATGTGACATTCTAGGGGCAAATATGAAGAGTCCAAGCATGAATGTCGAGAGCTTCAGCCACCCAGCTGAGATCTGTGCTGTGTAATTTCAGGACATCTCAGGGTCACTGGTGGGAATTTGAAGATTAGAGGGATCTTTTGCCTAGGAAAAACGAGTCCAGAAAGAGGTAGAGGTTTCAGGTTTCTGGTTTCGGGCAGCATTGACAGTCTGTGGTGTCTGTTCCTGACCCCTGCCACTACCCCCCCTCCTGACCCCCCACCACCGTCTCTAGGTTGAGGACCTTGCTGCAACTGAAGTGGCAGCGCTCACTGTGCGAGCCGGGCGAGGCCGTGGGCCTGCTGGCTGCCCAGAGCATCGGAGAGCCCTCCACCCAGATGACCCTCAACACCTTCCACTTTGCAGGCAGAGGCGAGATGAACGTCACCCTGGGCATTCCAAGGTGTGGGGCACAAGGGAGCACGGGGTGGGGTCTGTGCTAGCCTCTCTTGGAGAAGGAGCCATTTAATGAGAGGGAGTGAGTGAGTGTGTGTGCGTGTGTGTGTGTGAGAGAGGGACAGGGTCTCATTAAAGTGGGGATCAGGGTTAGAATTTCCAGAGCCCAGCTGGATTCTTTGGTGCCCAGGCCTGGTAGGATCTCCATTTATCCCTCTGCCAACTCCTGCATCCAAGTTCCTGGGGATGCCCGTGAGACTGCACACTGCTGGGGGAAGGACTCAGGAACGTACATTGTTGACAAGCCCCACACAAGGTGCCTGGTTGCCCAACTCCAGGGGAACCATTCACATAGAACGTGCCCCCATGTGGCCCTGGGCCCTGGCCCTTCAGGTAAATATATGCGCTGGACAAGGGGAACGAGTGTGGGGTCAGACCCATCTGCATTCAGTCCCTGGTCCTGCGTTTTTCTAGCAGAAAGACTCTGGACAGGTACCTCACTTTCCAAACCTCAGGGGGTCCTTCTGTGGAAGGCCAGAGGCTGGGACCCCCTATACATCTGGGCAGTGAGGGCTGGCTGAGCTCAGCAGGAGCACGGTGGGTGCTAGTTGCCTTCCCTGCATGGCTTGTTCATTCAGTAAGCGTCAGCAGGCACCTGCTGTTTGCAAGGCACAGGTGATAGGAAACAAGAATCAGACAAAGCCCTGAGCACAAGGAGTGGGCACTCCAGGGAGGAAACTGACAGGGGAGTCACTTACTGTCGCGCACGGGACCAGAGCTGGGATTCTGTGATCTAGCATATTATCCCTGTGAGATCCCCAGGCCTCTCTCAGATCCCAGAACTCCGACATCATTAGGAGAAGCTGCACCCAAACAGAAGGTCTGGTTGCCACTCATGATTGGATGTGCCCTTATTCTGTGACAGGTTGCGGGAGATTCTCATGGTGGCCAGTGCCAACATCAAGACGCCCATGATGAGCGTGCCTGTGCTCAACACCAAGAAAGCCCTGAAGAAAGTGAAAAGCCTCAAGAAGCAACTCACCAGGGTGTGCTTAGGAGAGGTAACGTCTCTCCTTCCCGGGTTGCAGACGTGGTGAAGGCATGTTCCTATATCCTCCCCATGTGTGAAGAACAGGCTTTGCTTACTGCTCTGACCCTAGGCTCAGATTCCCACCAATGAGAGATAAGCTGTCTCTGCCAGGTGATGAGCAGAGATGGATCAGGAAGCTTTTAAGAGAGTCGTTAGTTCCACAGCGTCCTCCTGTGCCTGAAAAATAAACCATTTCCTGAGTTTGCCTACCACCTCTTCTGAGGCCACTCCTAGGAGGTTCAGGCCACTCTCTGGAGGTGACTGCAGGCTGTGGGCCCCCCAGCAGATCCACACCAGTATAGCTCACCAGAGTTTCTTTGGGGTTTGGCCTGTGATCTCAGCTGCTGTCTCTGTAAGCCTTTGGGCCTCGTAACCCACTCACATTGCACAGTCACCTAGGACCTGAACAAGTCAAGTTCTCTCTGTCCGTCTGGTTCCAGGTGTTGCAGAAAATTGACGTCCAGGAGTCCTTCTGTATGGAAGAACAACAGAACAAATTCCGGGTGTACCAGCTGCGGTTTCAGTTCCTGCCACATGCATATTACCAGCAGGAGAAGTGCCTGAGACCCGAGGACATCCTGCGCTTCATGGAAACAAGGTCAGGGCTCAGGCTGTGATTGTCATTGACCTTGACCCAGAGAATGCGCTTGAACTGGGGCAGGAAGCACCTAGCCACAAGGCTCCTAGAGATTGAGTGCCTTTGCCCAAATGAGCCCTTCAAGGGAAGTGTTTAGGAAACAGAGGGCCTTGCAGCCTGATCTGGAAACCTGACCCCCAATCTGCCTTGTGGGTGTGACTTTATTAGCCACGTGTCACTCCCTGAGCCCATTTCTTCTCTTGGGTTGACGTCAGGATTCTTATCTTCCGGGGCTTGCAGGCATTAAGACATGGAAATGTGGGTGTGGTAAAGAGAAGGGAGCACCATCAAAGCAGTGCTTGTGTGGTGTCAGAGCAGCACATGCTGTTAATGTTTGCTAGGATGTTACTCCAGGCAGTATAATGTGGTTCCTGATGCATTCAGATTCTGTGAATAATGAACAATGTGCGGGTGGCTTGCTGCTGTTAGATCTCCATTCTATAACCAGGATTGCCTCCAGAGAAATTCGAGTTCCTGTCCCGAGTTCCTGTCCAGTAGGGAAAGGAACTTTTGTCTCAAGTTCAAGTTACTGTTAGATATTTGAAAAGCAGAGGCCACAATGCTGAGTTCCAGGGAGCAGGAGGATGGGCTTTTTGGGGACTGGGGCAAGCCTGGAGGGGCCCACGAAGCACTTTTGACTCACCCTAGACGGTGAAGTGTGAATACAAACAGGCTGCATAGTCCAGCAGGTGACAGGCCAGTGAAGCAGGCTTGGAGGCCCCCAGCAGACTGAAGAGTGTGGAACCTGTGTCAAGGGGCACCTGTTACCATGCAGGAATGGAGGCCGGGGGGGCCACATCTTGATTTAAAAAGAAAACAAGCTTCCCACCCCCTACTTTTTTTTTCTTTCTTGGGTCACTTGTTTACTTGTCTTTGCTTTTATATAATTGAGGTCTCCTGACTTTTAAACATCAGCAACTAATTCATGTGTTTTTAAAAGCCCAGTAAGGCCCAGATGGATCTCATCTGTTGCAGGATCTGTCCACAGGCCACTGACCACTGCCTCTAATCTAGACCAGTTCTTGGGTCTTCTGGGAGCTGCTGAGATAGAGAAGCAATGACAGAGCAGAAGCAGAAAGCTCCCTGCACTCATCCATCCCACAAACACATACTGAGCCATGCCCATTCGTCACTGAGTCATAGGGGCAGGCGTGGGCAACACAGTACGACTTTTCTGCCCTCAGCCCTCTGCCCTCTCACTTTATGGGGCCTGGCCTCGAGCCAACCCTCTGTGCAGGTGGCATTTGGGATGGTGGGTCTTGGGGTGGAGGAGCTTGGATGTGAACTCAGTCCTTTGGATGGGGGTCACTGGCCAGGTGCTTCCTGCCCCAGTTCATGAGCCCTGGGTGAAGTTGTTGTTGGCTGGGCCTCAGGAGCACCTGCGTTGGTGCCGGCCTGGGCTGAGAACATTCCTTCTGTCGAGTGGGCCTCCATGCTATCTGGGCACTGGGCAGAGTGGCAGGGGAGTGCTGTGTACGCCTGCTGGCTCCTTAATTAACAGCGAGGAATGTAACTACCAAGTGCAGGGGGCGTTTGTTCTGGCCTGGCAGTGGTTTTCTGGGAAATGGGAATTCGGATTTCATGGCCTCTTGAGAATAACTAAGGGTGGGCGGAGTTAGATGTTCTGCCCCAGTTCTGCTCACAGGAGGCCCAGGCCTGCCCATCAGATAGGTCGGCTCGAGGCCGTCGCCAGCCCATGCTGGGGTTCTTTTTACTTATATTACCTCATGGAACTGAAAATAGGAAATCACTTTTTAAGACTTCTTCCTGATGAGGGACAGCCCTGGCTCGTTCCCAGCCGTGAAGTACTTTTTCAACTCCTCCCTGTGTTTTGCTTGTGCACTTGAAAAGCCATGACAAATAAAGCCATGCGCAGTAGCTTTTGGTGGAGGTGGCCTCAAGGACTCAGCAGAATGGGGCTGAGGGGTTAGGCAGAGCTAAAAGATGAGGCAGTAGATGAGCAGGGTGCGGTCTGGACTCCCTTTGTCAGGCCCCAGGCAGCAGAGCAGCTGCGTTCAGGCCTCTGGCCGCCCACAGGAAATGGGAGGAAGTGTGAGTGCACTTTAAAAAGAGCAGCCAACCCCCAAGAAGCTTTTTCTCCTTCCTTTCTCCCTTGCCTCCCCCTTCCTTCCTCTCTGCCACCCTCCTTTTCTTTTTCTTTGCTCCCACCCTCCGTTCTCCCAGCTGTGGGGTCATGAGACCCTTGACAGAGCCTGGAGAAAAAAAGCACGAGACAGATGGTTCCCTAGTAGAGCTATACAAGCGTAGAAGGCCCCCCAGATCTATGCACCGGCACCCGTCACATTGGCTGTTCGTGTAAATTGTCTGGCAGGTGGCCAGGGAGGTGAAGTGGAAAGGGCACTGAGCTAGGAGTTAGGGGCTGTAAGTTTTGGCCTCCGGTCCCCAGCCATGAAAAGACCCAGCTGACAGTCTGTAATTGTAGCTTCTGTGAATCTGACTTTCCAAAACAGCAGGTGGTGGAGCTGTTGCCAGGAGCATTCAGAAACCACCAGGGGTCATGTGCTCTGTTCGTAATTATTTACCTGGGATGGGAGGCTTCTCTGCCCCTGCCCCTCCTGTTCCCTTTCGGTTGCTACGTTCTGATGAACTGCACAACCTTGAGAAGGCAGTCACTGTGGGCCATTAGTTCCCCTGCTCTTGGCAAAACCACAGAAGGGCAAATTGCACCTCCAGGAAAACTGGCACACTGGTCGCATGCCTACCACTTACTCACCAGGTGTTCATTCTGCCTCCTCACCTGCTTCCCTCCTACGTTCTCCACAAGTCCTGGTCACCAAGAGGCAGGGAAGGCAGAAAGCATCCCCAACTGGGGAAACCAGGGAGGGCTTCTTGGAGGAGTTACAGCTGCTGAGGCCCGGCCTTGAAGGATGAGTACAGCTTCAGTAGGTAGATATTGGCCAGGGAAGTTACTGGCAGAGTGAGCCGCTCAAGCAAAAGCCCAGAGGGTGCACGGGGTGGAGGGAGCAGATGGGCAGTTAGAGTTGAGGCCGGATGTGAAATGCTGGGGGCGAAAGCATTAGAGCCGTGACTTTGCCACAAGTTGAGACAGGCTGGGACGCCCAGCTGAGGGAAGCAGCCCTGTGTGTGGCAGCAGCTGAGCCCCGCACCCCCACTCCGCCTCATTCCATCTCCTCTGCTCTGCACAGTAGCCTCGGGCGTGGAGTGAGAGTGATCCCATGTTGCAGATGAGATCAAGGCCCTCCTCTCCAGTCTATGGCAGGATCAGGACTTTAACCTGAACCTGTCCTTACAGAAACATCTCTCCTGCCCCCTCTTTCCAATGGGATTGTATCTTTCTAAAGTCAAGCCCGGCCTCCTCTCATCTGGCCATCCTGTTCCTGTCCCCAGTGCCTGGTAAACAAGCTCTTCTCTGGATTAATGGATGAGGGGGCTTTGTTTCTGCCAAGGGCAAACCACGTATACCTTTAAAAAGTTAAAAAATAATATTGGGGTCCGGGTGCAGTGGCTTATGCTTGTAATTCCAGCACTTTGGGAGGCCAAGGCAGGTGGATCACCTGAGGTCAGGAGTTCACAATCAGCCTGGCCAACGTGGTGAAACCCCGTCTCTACTAAAAATAGAAAAATTAGTCGGGCATGGTGGTGCGTGCCTGTAATCCCAGCTACTCAGAAGGCTGAGGCATGAGAATCATTTGAATCCGGGAGGCGGAGGTTGCGTGAGCCGAGGTCACACCACTGCACTGCAGCCCGGGGGATTAGAGAGAGACTCCATCTCGGGGTGGAGATGGGGGGGGAAGAAAAACATAATAATAATATTAGGGAAGATGAGGGGCATTCTTTTGTTTTTAATGAGCAAAATAGTATACATTTGACCTGCCTACTTTTTCAAATGAAGACTCTAAGCTCCTTGAGGGCCTGGAGTCTGTCTTTTCGTCCTTGCTTTGCCACCAGGGCTGGCACATGCTGGGCGCAGTATAGGCGCTCAGAGAAAATGGGATGGCTGGCTGGATGTGTGAGGGACCCGATTCTCACAGTCACAAGCAGCCCTTTTTGGTGTGCTATTCTGGCCTGTTGGAAAAGACAGGCAAGGGGTTACATGAGGAAACAAGTGGTATGGAGGGGACAGGGTGGATCCTAAGAGGACCTAAAAATAGATGGCTCTGGAGGAAGTGGCAGGGGGCCAGGTTCTGAGCTTCAGCTTGGTTCTTTTAAATTGGTGTGGTCCTGACTTGTTGACACGATTCATTGCCACAAGCTAAGTTATCCCTGCCCTTCGAAATTTTGATGAGCCCTTCCGAAGTCCTTGTTCTTTCATCACATTGCTGGGGCTCCCACACCAAGGAGATGGGAGTTCTCTGGCCAGAGCAACACCACCTTCTGGAGATGCTGCAGGTGGTGGGCAGGGGAAGGTCCTAGTCCTGGGTGGGGTTCCCCTCTCCTACAGTAGACTCTGCCTTCCTTGTTAGAGGGCGACCACAGCGACACCTGCAACTGTCCTTCACCAAGCACCCACTCTGCCAGGTGCTGTGAGAGGAATCAGACATAGGGTTGTTTCTCATCGTTAGCAAACAAGATTGCAGAATACATAGTAATTCCCATATTTTCTAGACAATGGGGCTTAAAGCTGAGGAAGCTGCCTGTCCTACTCATACCCCGGGAGTGGCAGTGCACCTATTGAGACCAGGCCTGTTGGGCTGTGGAACCGGTGTTCCTGACACTCCAGAGACGGTTCCAAAACGGCGGGTAGGGAAACGTGAGCGGCTAGGAGAGGCTGGGCCTCCATCTCATGCACTAATCCCCTGTGGGAATCCCTCGGCGTCCTATCCCCGAAATGAGAGCAGGGCTGGACATGCTGGTACTGCACAGGGCTTTGTGGCTTTCTTCTTGTTTTAGATTCTTTAAACTTCTGATGGAATCCATCAAAAAGAAGAATAATAAAGCATCAGCCTTCAGGAGCGTAAATACTCGAAGAGCTACTCAGCGGGATCTGGACAACGCTGGGGAGTCGAGGAGGAGTCGGGTGAGTGAGTCCCCGAGGGTCGCTAGGGTCGCACAGGGAGCGCCCCCAGACTTGGCAGGCTCTGTGCCTATTCTGTGTGCTCCTCCAGCCCCGTCCTGGTGCTGGCCCATCTCCTGCCTATCTCAGCTTTTACCTGCTGTTCTGCGAGCCCAGAAGCAGCATTCACTTCTTGGCCTGATGGGCCAGGCAGGCGAGGCTGCCAGGCAGCATGGTGTAGCCAGCCCCGGGGCAGGCCTCCGCATCATAGCTCTGCTCTCCGAGACCCCGCCGTAAGTGGTCTTCATCCTGAGGAGGGGCTCGAGGTCATGGCGTGTGCTGAGGCTGTGAAAGTTCTTTTTCCGGTTTCCTTTAGCTCTGCCTTCGACTTGCCCAGGCAAGATGAACTGTGGCCCACCAGTGCACTGGCAGGGACCAGAGAGGTATCTGGAAGCAGAGAAGTTGGGCTGCAGTGACAAAAAGGGGAAGAAGAGGGAAAAACCAATGGGAGCAAAATAGTCCAGGAATGGATAATCAGACATCTGCCAGGAGACCCAGGAGCAGGCCAGACCTGAGGGTGGTGTGGGAGCAGGTCCCTGGGTGCCATCTGAGCCAGCAGTGAGCCTGCTCGGGTTGGGGGTGATGTGGACTGGGACTGCCCCCAACCAGCTCTGTGGTCTCAGTTGTGTCACCCTTCTCTGGGTCTGTCTCCTCACCCCTAAAATGAGGGGCTGGCCTACACCAGGGAAAATGCTAGGTCTCTCCTGCTCCGTGAGATCACCTGCTAGCTCACTCAAGCACAAGCGGGCATGGACTATCTTTAGAATGCTGCCTGGTCTTGATTCTTAATTCACCCACAAGGAGAGTATAAAAAACTAGGAGCCAAGTTCAGGATGAGAAAGGAAGAGATACTCAGAATTCCACAAGATAACCCTTCCTCCTCATCCCCACCTGCAACTGGGTTTGATCAAAAATATTTGGGACAATATTTGACACCATCTTCTTCTAAGAAAGCAAGTCCTGGCACTTTTTTTTTAATTTTTAGGAATGAAACTTTGCAAGTAAGTGGTGCATGTAAAGATGAGGACTGAAGGGAAGGAGGCCTGGGATCCGGGGCTGGACAGAGTTAGATGCCAGTGGACGGGTTGGGTTGGGTGGCAGTGGATGGAGAGTGGTGGCTGGATGGGGGAAGGGGTTAGAAGGGTGGGGCATGGATGGTTGGATGGGTTGGTGGGTGGATGGATGGATTCACTGAGCACTAGATATTGGAGTTAATCGTTTTCCTCCTTGCCCACAAACCACAGGGAGAGCAGGAGGGTGATGAGGAAGAGGAGGGGCACATTGTGGATGCTGAAGCTGAGGAGGGGGACGCCGATGCCTCTGATGCCAAACGCAAGGAGAAGCAGGAGGAGGAGGTGAGAGACCGTGTGTGGGGTGAAGGGGCTGTGGTCCCAGCCCCCTTCCCTGTTAACCTGGAGGGATTATCTCCTGGCACCCAGGCCACACCTCTGTGTCATGAACCCACAAGGAACCCTGAAGCAGCACCTGCCTGCCCAGCATACCTCTCTCTTGAGAAGATGGGGTTCATAGGGCGGGAATTTGGCACGGGTCCACTCTTGGGCTGCCTTTTAGATCTGGCCATCCCTGGACTTGAATCAGACTCAAGGACCTAGACAGGCTTCTGGCAAGAAAAAGTCAGGCTGCCTCTGGTTTTTACAATGAAAACATACCTCTCTCTCCTCCCGCAAACCAGTCCCCTGCTGTCATAGTGGCCGAGGGAACTTACTGGTGAGTGGGTGCACCAGCGAGGGCCGAGTGAGGGTGAGCTCCACCTCTGTGGGGGGCTCAGTGGGACAGACAGGTGGCATTCTGAAGGAAAAAGGAAGAAGAAAGACTAACCAGGCCGGAGCAGAGGAGTTGGGAGTGTGGAGCAGGTTGGGCCTGGGTAGCCCAGGCCAGCCAAGGCTTTGCGGGGGTCTTTGTTCCACAGGCAGAGTCCAGGTAGATGGTGGGGCCCCAAGTGACACAGCCTGTGCTCCCTTTTCTGCCAGGTGGATTATGAGAGTGAGGAAGAGGAGGAGAGGGAGGGCGAGGAGAACGACGATGAAGACATGCAGGAGGAACGAAATCCCCACAGGGAAGGTGCTCGAAAGACCCGAGAGCAAGATGAAGAGGTGGGCTCAGGCGCTGAGGAGGACCCGTCCCTTCCCTCCCTCCTGACGCAGCCCCGGAAACCCACCCACAGCCAGGAGCCCCAGGGGCCCGAGGCCATGGAGCGCCGGGTCCAGGCTGTGCGTGAGATCCACTCGTTCATAGATGACTACCAGTATGACACGGAGGAGAGCCTGTGGTGCCAGGTCAGTGTGGCCGTGCAGGCCAGGGCTTGGGTGGTCGGTCCAGCTGGCCAAGTGCCTCTGTGGAAGGGGGCTGCTGAGCTCCCCTGCACAGCTGGGCAGGGGGCAGCCAACACTCCCCATGGTCTCCCGCTCGGAGCACACCCAGGCCTCCTGTTTGGGGCCTGTGAGAGTCATTTGTTCTTTGTAATCCCAGATCCCTTTAGGAATCTGGTGATAGCTATAAACCCTCTGCCCCAAAAAAGGGCCCACACATGTCATTTTCAAACCCCTAGTAAGCCAGTTCTCCCTGATCTTTCAAGACACATAGGACTGATTTACCAGGCCCTTTAGGTACTTTCAAATACACCACCTCCTTTAATCTTCAGTACAACACATATGTTAACATGGACCACATGTGTTGTAGAGACACTGTTCGTGCCCTCAGGCAGGGACACTTCAGTTCCCCACATGCACAGCCCATGTCACCATCTTTTTAGGGCTTTCATGGTTCCCTTAAAACCCGGATGGTCTGGATGCCTAGACATGTGCACACGCTTACGCTTTGTCTTTCCTTTGATCCAGTTCAGTGGTTCCCAAGTGATGGGGTAATAACAAGAACCACTGATGGGATTTGCACACATGAAACAACGTGTACTGTGCTCTGTGGTCTTTAAGGACATTAAGGGCAGTGCAGAGTGGATGTGAATCTCAGCGTTGCCACCGACAGCTGTGAAAACAACCCCACTGTTTCCCCCTGAATCTGGGGGACTGGAGATGGGTGACCTGTACACAGCTCAGCCATCTCCAGTGTTGAGACTACCTGCCGGCTTGCCCAGCAGGACCACCTTCCCCCCGCCAGGGAGTTCCTGAAAAGGTTTTGAAGGAGTCTCGCCTCAGTCCTCTTTGTGGGGACTGGGGTGGCTGTCACCCTACCCAGCTCTCCCTCCTTTTGCAGGTGACAGTGAAGCTCCCTCTGATGAAGATCAACTTTGACATGAGCTCCCTGGTAGTATCTTTGGCCCATGGCGCCGTCATCTATGCGACCAAGGGCATCACTCGGTGCCTCCTGAATGAAACAACCAACAATAAGAACGAGAAGGAGCTTGTGCTAAACACAGAAGGAATCAACCTCCCAGAGCTGTTCAAGTATGCAGAGGTAAGACAGGCTGTCTGCTGGCCTAGGACAAAGCATTAGCCCTCACCCCACGTTGTCTCAGGACCCGGCCACCGGGAGGCTCGCACCAGCCGATTTACTCTGGCCCTTCCTGAGCCATTCGTGCTTCCAGGCCACATTCCCCAAACCAAGTGTGCGTGCCCTCGTCCACCTCCCGGGGATTCTGGGGCATGTTAGCCTCATTCAGGTCCCCAGTGAAGCACCGTGCTGAACTTATCCAACCCAGAGTTGCCCGGGCTAATTTGAGTAGAGTTTTTTCCTTGAAATTAAGACCCTCGGGCCGGGCGTGGTGGTTCACACCTGCAATCCCAGCACTTTGGGAGGCCGAGGCGGGCAGATCATGAGGTCAGGAGATCAAGACCATCCTGGCTAACATGGTGAAACCCCGTCTCTACTAAAAAATACAAAAAAAAAAGCCGGTCGTGGTAACGGGCGCCTGTAGTCCCAGCTACTCGGGAGGCTGAGGCAGGAGAATGGCGAGAACCTGGGAGCTGGAGTTTGCAGTAAGTCGAGATCGCGCCACTGCACTCCAGACTGGGGGACAGAGCAAGACTGTCTCAAAAAAAAAAAAAAAAAAAGAAATTAAGACCCTCCCGAAGTAGAGTTGTAGGAAATCATTGCTGCATCACCTGCCTAGATGCTGTTCGCTTTATCTGGTAAAGGGGGTCCCGGGGTAGAGGTGCCCTGGCATTCCTGTCCCACCTGCTCACCAGCTCATCTGTCCTTTCCTCTGAGCTGTGTCTCCAAGTTCTCCCACTTCACCAACTCTCCCAGAACTTTCTGGGTTTCCCCCACAGAACACTGAGGATCTGGAGCCCTCTAGCCTAACCCCCCAACAAGTCTACACCAGGCTACCAAAGCTCCCCCTGCCATGTACGCTTCTGCCCCCGCCAATGACCACCCTGCAAAGTCTCCTGCTCCCCTGAACCCTTTTACCAAACACTTCCCAGAGGATGAGCAGGGAGATTGGCACCTGCCGAGAGTGCAGGGTGAGAGGCTCCTCCAAGACAGCTCAGCCGTAGCCTTGGCCCCTTGGTGAGGCCCAGCAGATGCCTGTGCAGCTGACCGGCCCCCACTCCATGCACCCTGGAGGGGTGTGTAATGTGTCACTGCTGGGGGAGCTTTCCTTGCCTCCCAAAGGAAGCCTTAATCCTAGTAAACAGGTGTCTCAGTTTAAAAATAAGAAGAAAAAATCCTTTTCTTCCTATTGAATCTAAAGCATGTCCAAAGTTATCCCTGGATTCTTGTAATGACAATACAGACCTTGGGCCCCGGCCAGCGAGCCGTCAGCAGCTCTGCCTAGCCATCTCCTTCTGCTAATCCTGGGCCACCTCTTGACCACTTTGTCTTCAGCTGTACCGAGCTGCCAGACACAAGGAGAGAGCGGCCAGGGGGAGATATGCAGGCAGAAGGGAGCAGAAGGCCAGGCCCTCTAAATAAATCCCTTCCTTCCTCTCTCCAGGTCCTGGATCTGCGCCGCCTCTACTCCAACGACATCCACGCCATGGCCAACACGTACGGCATCGAGGCCGCGCTGCGGGTGATCGAGAAGGAGATCAAGGATGTGTTTGCCGTGTATGGTAAGAGGAGCTTGCAGATAACACCCCAAGGTCTGGGTGCCAGCCGGAACACCAGAAGGCTCAGGGCAGGAGGGTCAGGACCGTGTCGGTCCAGCATCGAGTCAGTCCAGCACCAAGGCAGGCACTGCAGCATGGGTGCAGTGAGTGCACCTGTAGGAGACTGCAGATCTGTGAAGAGGTGACATCTCCCATCACTGAGGCTGCTTCAATGGTGTCTCATCTGCTGGTCCCTTAGAGGAAGCTCCTGATTGATGACTTGGCCCCATCCTGCCTTTGGGGTTTTAGTTCCCAAGTGAAAACAGTGCGGTTAGATCCTCATTTCCTGTGCTGCTGGAAGGAAACGGGAAGCAGGATGCAGGGGTCAGGGAAAAGATGCCCCAGACCACAGGGAAGGGTTAAGTAGCTTGAGCAGGTGGCGGAGCTGCAGGGGAGCCCCAGAGTCTAACTCCCAAGCCATGTGCTGATGTGGAGGCAGCCTGGCTTGTGTCTGCTGACTGTTCCCGTGGTCACTGCTTAATCCCTCCTAATTTTACCTCCCGTTTGACAGGCATCGCGGTCGACCCTCGCCATCTCTCCCTGGTTGCTGATTATATGTGCTTTGAGGGTGTCTACAAGCCACTGAATCGCTTTGGGATCCGGTCAAACTCTTCCCCGCTACAGCAGATGACATTTGAAACCAGCTTCCAGTTTCTGAAGCAAGCCACCCTGCTGGGTTAGTGCGTGGGCAGGAGCCCTGGCCTCCCCTCTCCTGACCACCCATGGGCATCTTTCCATGGTTCCTTGCACACCAGTGGGATCTTGGGATCTGAGGGGAGCTGGGGCAGCTGGAGGGGGCTGAACAGCAGACACGACAGCTGCCTCTACCCTTTGAAGGAACAGGAAGAGGGCCTTCCCCTCTCAAGTGCTAAAGCGGGCTTGCCTCGTGATCCCACCAGCTTCAGAGACTCAGGACCCACCTGAGTCCTGAGGCTTCGGTGTTCAGCCCCGCAATCCCCTCATGGCATTCCCAACTTCCACCTCAACACCCTGACACGTGTTCTTGTGTCTCTGCCAGGATCCCACGATGAGCTGAGGTCTCCTTCTGCCTGTCTTGTGGTTGGGAAGGTTGTCAAGGGCGGGACAGGCCTGTTCGAGCTCAAGCAGCCCCTGAGATAGCGGCTACCCCGGCACCATCTGCCCAGCTCCAAGGACCTTCGGTGAAGGCGTGGCCCAGCCTGCCTTCTGCATGAGAGGACCAGGAGACTGGAATCCAGGGCAGTTCCAAGTGACAGTACAGAGCATAGCAGCGACCTTGGGCCTGAAAGCAGTGGGCCTCTGAGCTGGGCCAGCTTCACCTGGAAAGTGACAGAGTTGCTCATCCTTGCCCCTCCCTGTCTCTGGATTTTTATCAAGGTTTACCAAGTCTTCTGAGTCCCCCTGAGATGGCTGGGGCCTCACCTGTGCTGCAGCAGGCCTCTGTGGCATAACCCTTAAGGAGAAGTCCTGATTCACTGAGAAGACCAGGGGGAAGCCATGCTTTGCTACTGGGGACCCCAGGCACCTCCAGAGTAGAGAAGCGGGGTTCTTTTGCTGTGAGTGGCCAGGGACAACAGACAAGATTCCTGGGGGCTCCCGATGAGCAGGAACATGGAGCCTGCTGCCCAAGGCCTGCTTCTTCCGGCTGCTCCAGCCCCTGGGGGCAGAGTCCACAAAGAGTCCCCATCAAGACTTCTTCCTTAAGTCAAGTACAGGGTAGCACAGTCCTCCACCCACCCAACCTCTCTGCCTGTCCAGGGTCCTGGCCCTGCCACTGTGTGGCAAGGTGTCCTTCTAGATCACATCAGCCCCAAGGCTGGGGGCAGTCGCTCTAGGGCGGCAGCAGTTCACTCCCACACATAAAACCCAGGTCACTGCTGGGGCGATTGAACAGGTTGCCTGGCTTTTCTCTGCTGTCAGTTTGGTGCGGAGGCCTATGTTCCGCCCCATATGCCCCGTAGGCCCTGCTTATGGGAAGGAACACAGGCCTCCATCCCAGAGGACTGTGCCGCCCTGTTCTTGGTCGTCCACATTTCCTCTCCCTCTAGCACCAGCAACGCATTTCCCTGGCATGGGCAGAAAAGACAGGACTGCCCGGCCACCCATCGTCTGGGAAGTGAGGAGGGCCTCTGCCCGGCCACCCATCGTCTGGGAAGTGAGCGCCTCTGCCCGGCCACCCATCGTCTGGGAAGTGAGGAGTGCCTCTGCCCGGCCGCCCTCTCTGGGAAGAAGTGAGGAGCGCCTCGGCCCGGCCGCCCCGTCTGGGAAGTGAGGAGCCCCTCGGCCCGGCCACCCATTGTCTGGGAAGTGAGGAGCACCTCTGCCCGGCCGCCCCGTCCGGGAAGAAGTGAGGAGCGCCTCTGCCCGGCCGCCCCGTGTGGGAAGTGAGGAGCGCCTCTGCCCGGCTGCCCCGTCCGGGAAGAAGTGAGGAGCGCCTCTGCCCGGCCGCCCCGTGTGGGAAGTGAGGAGCGCCTCTGCCCGGCCGCCCCGTCCGGGAAGAAGTGAGGAGCGCCTCTGCCCGGCCGCCCCGTCCGGGAAGAAGTGAGGAGCGCCTCTGCCCGGCCGCCCCGTCCGGGAAGAAGTGAGGAGCGCCTCTGCCCGGCCGCCCCGTCCGGGAAGAAGTGAGGAGCGCCTCTGCCCGGCCGCCCCTTCCGGGAAGAAGTGAGGAGCGCCTCTGCCCGGCCGCCCCGTCCGGGAAGAAGTGAGGAGCGCCTCTGCCCGGCCTCCCCGTCCGGGAAGAAGTGAGGAGCGCCTCTGCCCGGCCGCCCCGTCCGGGAAGAAGTGAGGAGCGCCTCTGCCCGGCCACCCCGTCTGGGAAGTGAGGAGCGCCTCTGCCCGGCCACCCATCGTCTGGGAAGTGAGGAGCCCCTCTGCCCGGCCACCCGTCATCTGGGAAGTGAGGAGCGCCTCTGCCCGGCCACCCGTCGTCTGGGAAGTGAGGAGCGCCTCTGCTCGGCCGCCCCGTCTGGGAAGAAGTGAGAAGCGTCTCTGCCCAGCCGCCCCGTCTGGGAAGAAGTGAGGAGCGTCTCTGCCCAGCCGCCCCGTCTGAGAAGTGAGGAGCGCCTCTGCCCGACTGCCCCGTCTGGGAAGAAATGAGGAGCACCTCTTCCCAGCCGCCCCGTCTGGGAAGAAGTGTGGAGCACCTCTGCCCGGCCGCCCCGTCTGGGAAGAAGTGAGGATCGTCTCTGCCCGGCCGCCCCGTCTGGGAAGTCAGGAGCGCCTCTGCCCGACCGCCCTGTCTGGGAGGTCTACCACGGGGGCCAGAAGCAATGAGGGGGCTGGACGTGGTGGCTCACGCCTGTGGTCCCAGCACTCTGGGGGGTCGAGGCGGGTTGATCACTTCAGGCTAGGAGTTCGAGACCAGTCTGGCCAACATGGCGAAACATATGAAAAATACAACAGAAAATCCAACCAACCAACCCAGTGACAACAAAACAGGTCTACCCTGGAGTCATGCTCTAATTTTTTCTATTTTCCTCCCTTTCTGATCCTTTATCCCACTTTCTTTTTCTTCCTCTTCTCCTTCTTTGTCAAATAGAGGATTGAGTTATCACTGATCCATATAAAGTCCCTTTCTCATTTATTTTCTTTAATTCCCACTCCCCATTTCTATTCCCCGTCTTCCCATGTGCAACCTTCTTAATATGTTTGATACGCATCTTTTTGTTTGTATGTATTTTTAGAAAATGTTTATTGTTTTGTGTGCAAAAAAAAAAAAAAAAGACAGAGAGGACTTGTACAAAGGCTTTTGTAAAACCAGAGGCTGCTTCTATCTTTGTCTACTGTTATTTCAGCTCAGGGTGGGTAATAAACATCACTGGAACTAGCTGTTAGGAAAGAAAAAAAACTTGGGTTTTTTAAAACAATTTTTTCCCTTGGTTTGCAGTTTCTGCATCTGGATTTGAGAACCCAGGGCAGGGATTTTCTTGGCACAGTCAGGTCTTGGGTCCCTCTTCCTGTTCTTTCTTGTCTGAGGCCTTAGGGGGAAGAGCTCAGCCTCTGCAGCCTCCTCCACCTCTGCCCCTGGCCTACCTCTGCAGTGACCTCCTTCCAGAGCTAGCTGCTGGCCCTGTGGCCAGGAGAAGCACAGGGGAGAAACCTTTTTGCAGAAGCTGTGCTAGCCTTGGTCTGGGGTGGGGAGGCTGCTGCTGTGACCTTAGGGGTAGGGTTGGGGATCAAGGGAGGCTTTGTCAAGGGAGAGTGACCATGTTGCTCCCTACAGACATGCAATAGGACCCAGCCTGCACTTCCTAGGCCTACGTTGGGGAAAGCCTGACGGAAATCAGTACCTCCTAACGCGGTCTGCCAGGTTCGCCAAGGCATGGGCATAGAGGAATATGACAGTTTTGAGGCAGGCAGGAAGGGCCCAGCCTGCAGGGTAAGACATTCATTCTTTGAGTTAAAGGGCATGTTCACTTGATTTCTACGCACACTAGAATTGTGAGAGTGTCCTTAAAGGAGATCACAGAGTAACCTGGTGACTGACACATGGTGAATGGATGACTGTTGGTTCCATGGGTTCCATCTCTCCCAGGCACTGAGGGCGCAGAGGCAAAGGAGCAAGCCCTGCATATTGGCAGGGCTGTGACCATCACACTTAGATCAGACCCCCGACGTGTTTTGGGATGTGAGGGATGCCCTTCTGCCCCACCCATCCACATGGTTCCTGGGCAGCTCTGTTTCTTTCCTGATGGATGAGTATTAAGACAGCATGTCTGGTTTTTAAACACATTTGGGAGCCTGCACATCCTGATGATGAAGGACTCTCACTGTGGTGGCCTTAGGGAATTGCACTGTCACTTTGGTGGTTCCCTATGCTCGGAAGCCTCTGAGAGTGGCCTTGGCAGTTTAACATGGCAGAGGCTTTGGAGTCTTCTTAGGACTGTAAGTGCCCATTGAGGATGCATTTGAGTTTTGGAAAGTAGGCCCAAGTCAAATCTGATGGATGGATTCAAGGACATGGACTAATCTGCATTGACATTTTTAATCAAAATGTAATGGAGAGGCTGGGCGCGGTGGCTCACACTTGTAATCCCAGCACTTTGGGAGGCCGAGGCGGGCGGATCACGAGGTCAGGAGATCAAGACCACGGTGAAACCCCGTCTCTACTAAAAATACAAAAAATTAGCCGGGCGTGGTGGCGGGCGCCTGTAGTCCCAGCTACTCGGAGAGGCTGAGGCAGGAGAATGGCGTGAACCTGGGAGGCGGAGCTTGCAGTGAGCCGAAATTGCGCCACTGCACTCCAGCCTGGGCGACAGAGCGAGACTCCCGTCTCAAAAAAAAAAAAAAAAAAAAAATGTAATGGAGATTGATCATTTGGTGGGGTTCACAAACTTTTCATGAGAGCTGTGAGTTCTTTTTTTGAGATGGACTTCTGCTCTTGTTACCCAGGCTGAGTGCAATGGCGCAATCTCAGCTCCACTGCAACCTCCAACTCCCGGGTTCAAGCGATTCTCCTGCCTCAGCCTCCCAAGTAGCTGAGATTACAGGCATGTGCCACCACGCCTGACTAATTTTTGTATTTTTAGTAGATGGGGTTTCACCATGTTGGCCAGGCTAGTCTCGAACTCCTAATCTCAGGTGATCCGCCTGCCTCCACCTCCCAAATTGCTGGGATTACAGGCGTGAGCCACCATGCCCGGCCTCGACTTAAGCATTTCATAGAAATCCTGAGATGCCATTAGCTAGCCACTGTTTGGACATCCTTCTCACCTTGCCCTTTGGGGTGATATCCATACCTACTTGCTTGCCTCTAACAGTTTTTTTAATTTGTTTTGTAGAGACAGGGGTTTTGGTTTATTGCTCAGGCTGGTTTCAAACTCCTGGGCTCAAGCGGTCCTCCACTGTGGCCTCCCAAAGTGCTGGGTGGTGTGAGCCACTGTGCCTGGCCACTTAATTTTTTTTAGTGTCCCTTTTCTGGGTTCTCAACAGAAACACTGTCAGCATTCCCAGAGATATTCCTGTGAGTCTTTGAAACATTTTCTATCCTGCATTGAGTAAGAATAAAACCGAGGAAGGGATGCAGCACCTTGTCTCATCCCCAGTCTGGAATTTGAACCTTCTTTTCTCTTCACTTTGCCCTGCCCCCAAATAATATGTACAAATGTCTGTACCCATTGAGCACTGACTCCCCATTCCTTCCACCTCCCCAGCCCCTGGCAACCACGGTTCTACATTGTGTCTCTGTGAATTTGACTTCTCTAGGTCCCTCATACAAGTGGAAAAGTACAGCATGTCTTTTCGTGACCGGCTTATTTCACTTAGCATAATGTCCTCAAGGTTTATCCATGCTGTAGCATGTGTCAGAATTGCCTTCTTGCTTGAGGCTGCTGATACCTCATCATGTGTATATACCGTATTTTGTTTAATCACTCATCTGTTGGTGGACACTTGAGTTGCCTCCACCTCTTGGCTGTTGCAAATAACCCTGTGAACATGGATATACAGATATCTGAGGCCAGGCCGGGCGTTCACACCTGTAACCCCAGTACGTTGGGAGGCCGAGGCGGGCAGATCACCTGAGGTCAGGATTCGAGACCACCCTGGCCAACATGGCGAAACCCCGTCTCTACTAAAAATAGAAAAATTAGCTGGGTGTGGTGGTGCGCGCCTATAATCCCAGCTACTCAGGAGGCTGAGGCAGGAGAATCGCTTGAACTCAGGAGGTGGAGGTTGCAGTGAGCCGAGATTGTGCCACTGCACTCCAGCCTGGGTGACAGAGTGAGACTCTGTCTCAGAAAAAAGAAAAGTATCTGAGACCCTGCTTTCCTTTGAATATATACCTAGTAGTGGAATTGCCGGATCATATGGTAATTCTTCAATTTTTCTGTGGGAACTGCTGTCCCATTTTCCACTGCAGCTACACCATTTTATGTTCCCACCGATGGTGTACAACAATTTCAATTTCTCCACATCCTTGTCCTTGTTATAGTAGCCACCCTAATGTGTGTGAGGTGCCATCTTGTGGTTTGGTGTGGGCTGTGTTTCAATCAGATGTTGGGACCCTTAAGTGTTCTGCACCTGTGGAGAGTTAGGAACCACTTAAGGAGTGTCTCTTGCTTGCCAATCTTAAAATTTTTAGTTTGCACCTGAATCAGGGGCTGTAGGAGTCCAGACTGCTCTTGAAAAAGAAAAGACTGGTCGTTAAAGGCTGGTTCATTGAGTCTTTCATCGTTGAGTGATAGCACCTCTGCAGATGGCTCAGTGGGGCAGCTCCATACCACAGCCTGCCCTTGTGGTTGTGTAGTTTAGATAGGCTAGGCCTAAACGCTGCTTTCTTTAAAGCTGATGGGGAAGCTGGATCTGCTATTTTCTACCAGCACTTTTGTGAGATGGCACAGCCAACACCTGGGCTGGCTTCAGGTGTTGGAAGGTACAAGGCTAGGAGCCAGCAGACTGTCAATGCTGCCCCAATATTCAGGGTGTTTGGAGGGTCCCTGCTTTTCCTTTTGGCTGCTTTGAGGGTTGTCACCTGGCACTAGGGCACTTGAATCTTTGGACTAGTGGTCTGCAGGCATGTGAGGAAGCAGCTGACACCCTGCTCTGCCAGTCATTAGCTTTAGCAATTATATAACACAGAGCAGGGACTTTGCACTCTGAGATAAACACCCCCGCACCCCAATCACTTTGTACCAGTCCTGGAACAAGATTAAACCTGAATTCCTTCTTGTAAATTACAGACTTTCTCCCTGACTTTCATGGTGCTGGTGACTCCAGATGTGGGATAGCCTTTGTGGATACAATCCCTGGCGGGGGGAAACACTGTGTTTACTTTTTAATTTTTTTTTAGAGAAAAGGTCTCATCGTCACCTAGGCTGGAGTGCAGTGGTGCGATCTTGGCTCACTACAACCTCGACCTCCTGGGCTCAAGTGATCTTCCTGCCTCAGCCTCCCAAGTAGCTGAGACTATAGGCCTGAGCCACTGTGCTCAGCCAAAACCACTCTTTTTCACCATGATCAGACCTATGTAACATTGTGTGTGTGTGTGTTTCTTTCCATGTTGTATTATTTCATAAGCCAAACTTTCTGAAGTCTTAATTCCTTTGCAAGCAATCTCATTTTCTCAATATTTTGAACTGTTTTCCTTTGTCACAGGTTTTGCTTTATTTTGACTCTAAAGTCAAAATGTAACATAGCTTTGCAAGTCAATTTCTATCAATGAAGATTCCCCTTTGCTACCCCTGTGCCCACTGCTCTAAATTTTTATTAAATTCAATTTTTATTAAATGTCAGGTTCAATTTTTTATTTTTTTATTTTTTATTTTTGAGACGGAGTCACACTCTGTTGCCCAGGCTGGAGTGCAGTGGTGCAATCTCGGCTCACTGCAAGCTCCGCCTCCTGGGTTCACACCATTCTCCTGCCTCAGCCTCCCGAGTAGCTGGGACTACAGGCGTCCGTCACCATACCCGGCTAATTTTTTGCATTTTTAATAGAGACAAGGTTTCATCGTGTTATCCAGGATGGTCTCGATCTCCTGACCTCGTGATCTGCCCATCTTGGACTCCCAAAGTGCTGGGATTACAGGCGTGAGCCACCGTGCCTGGCCTCGTCAGGTTCAATTTTTATTAAATGTCAGGACATGTTTAGGAGATTGGAAGACCTGGGTATCAGGCTGTATTAGTCCATTTTCACACTGCTATAAAGATACTACCCAAGACTGGGTAATTTATAATGAAGGAGGTTTAATTGACTCACAGTTCCATATGGCTGGGGAGGCCCAGGAAACTTACAACCATGGCGGAAGGGGAAGCAAGGACCTTCTTCACATGGTGGCAGGAGACAAAGAGTGAGGAGCGAAGGGGGCAGAGCCCCTTAAAAACCATCGAATCTCAGCCAGGCACGGTGGCTCACGCCTGTAATCCCAGCACTTTGGGAGGCCAAGATGGGCGGATCACAAGGTCAGGAGATCGAGACCATCCTGGCTAACACAGTGAAACCTCATCTCTACTAAAACTACAAAAAAAAATAAAAATAAAAAATAGCCTGGCATGGTGGTGGGCGCCTGTGGTCCCAGCTACTCAGGAGGCTGAGGTGGGAGAATGGCGTGAACCCGGGAGGCGGAGCTTGCATTAAGCCAAGATCGCAACACTGCACTGCAGCCTGAACGACACAGGGAGACTCTGTCTCAAAACGAAACAAAAAAACCATTAAACCTTGTGAGAACTCACTATCACAAGAACAGCATGGGGGAAACTGCCCCCATGATCCAATCACCTGCCACCAGGTCTCTCTCTAGACACGTGGGGATTATGGAGATTACAATTCAAAATGAGATGTGAGTGGGGAACACAGCCAAACCATATTGTGTCCGGAATTGGTGGGTTCTTGGTCTCACTGACTTCACGAATGAAGCCGCAGACCCTCGCGGTGAGCGTTACAGCTCTTAAGGTGGCGCATCCGGAGTTGTTCATTCCTTCTGATGTTCGGATGTGTTCGGAGCTTCTTCCTTCTGGTGAGTTCGTGGTCTTGCTGGCTCAGGAGTGAAGCTGCAAACCTTCGCAGTGAGTGTTACAGCTCATAAAAGCAGTGTGGACCCAAAGAGTGAGCAGTAGCAAGACTTATTGCAAAGAACGAAAGAACAAAGCTTCCACACTGTGGAAGGGGACCCAAGCGGGTTGTCACTGCTGGCTCGGGCAGCCTGCTTTTATTCTCTTATCTGGCCCCACCCACGTCCTGCTGATTGGTAGAGCCCAGTGGTCTGTTCTGACAGGGCACTGATTGGTGCATTTACAATCCCTGAGCTAGACATAAAGGTTCTCCACGTCCCCGTCAGATCAGTTAGATACAGAGTATCGACACAAAGGTTCTCCAAGGCCCCACCAGAGCAGCTAGATACAGAGTGTCGATTGGTGCACTCACGAACCCTGAGCTAGACACAGGGTGCTGATTGGTGTGTTTACAAACCTTGAGCTAGACACAGAGTGCTGATTGGTGTATTTACAATCCCTGAGCTAGACATAAAGGTTCTCCACATCTCCACCAGAGTAGCTAGATACAGAGTGTCGATTGGTGCATTCACAAACCTCGAGCTAGACACAGGGTGCTGATTGGTGTGTTTACAATCCCTGAGCTAGACATAAAGGTTCCCCACATCTCCACCAGACTCAGGAGCCCAGCTGGCTTCACCCAGTGGATCCTGCACCAGGGCTGCAGGTGGAGCTGCCTGCCAGTCCTGCGCCGTGCACTCGCACTCCTCAGCCCTTGGGTGGTAGGTGGGACTGGGCGCAGTGGAGCAGGGGGTGTCGCTCGTCGGGGAGGCTCGGGCCGCACAGGAGCCCATGGAGGGGGTGGGAGGCTCAGGCATGGCGGGCTGCAGGTCCCGAGCCCTGCCCCGCGGGAAGGCAGCTAAGGCCCAGTGAGAAATCGAGCGCAGCGCCAGTGGGCTGGCACTGCTGGGGGAACCAGTACACCCTCCGCAGCCACTGGCCCGGGTGCTAAGTCCCTTATTGCCCAGGGCCGGCAGGGCCGGCCGGCTGCTCCGAGTGCAGCCCTGGTTCCCAGTCGCGCCTCTCCCTCCACACCTCCCCGCAAGCTGAGGGAGCCGGCTCCGCCTTGACCAGCACAGAAAGGGGGTCCCACAGTGCAGCGGTGGGCTGAAGGGCTCCTCAAGTGCCGCCAAAGTGGGAGCCCAGGCGGAGGAGGCCCCGAGAGCGAGCAAGGGCTGTGAGGACTGCCAGCATGCTGTCACCTCACAATATCACAGACCTAACCTACTTTACTCCTTTCAGAATAGGTTTCTCTTTTTTTTTTTTTTTTTTTTTTTTTTTGAGACGGAGTCTCGCTCTGTCGCCCAGGCTGGAGTGCAGTGGCGCAATCTCGGCTCACTGCAAGCTCAGCTTCCCGGGTTCACGCCATTCTCTTGCCTCAGCCTCTTTGAGTAGCTGGGACTACAGGCGCCCGCCACCACGCCCGGCTAATTGAGAATAGGTTTCTCTAATGGCCAAATCTCCATTAAATAAAATGAATAAAATGTTATGAATAAAACATAATGGATATGTTCAAAGAACTTTTAGGCTAGCCTAGAAAACATTTACAGATACAACTAACTGAAAATACTCCATTCTCCCCATTTCAAATGTACACTGCTTGACGAATTTATGTACAGTCTTGTTTAGCAAAATCCATGAGTTTGGTGCAAACTTCAAGCCCTGGCTCAGCTATTACTCACTGTCTCAAATCTCCCATGGAAGTAGCTCAGATGCGGAAGAGCTGCACGTTTATTCAGGAGCATGAAGGTAAGTTGTTGTAAATCTAAATGCATGAGAATGTCACACCATGAAATATTCTCCCATGCTAGGAGTGTGCTCTTGTCTTAGCAAGCAGCAAATGCAAGCATTGAGTCTCATTGATTTCTTCACCTTGCCCAATCTCTCAAGAATGTGCTAATAAATTGTGAAGTCTTCAAAAATGAGTCAAATGAAGAGAAGCAACAACGCAGCTGCATTTGCAAACTTGAGAGAAACTTTTATTTGTCTAGGAGCCAGGTACTGTGGAGGTGGCAGGAAAAATGTAAAAGGGAAGCTCTTCCTTTAGAGCACTTATAATTCCTCTTGTGCTTGCAGGTGTAGCAATTTCAGACTTGTCATATACATATATGTATATATATGTGTGTGTGTATTTAAATGTGCTTTAAATGTGCCATCGTACTTCTTAATAGCTTTTTAATTTAATTTGTGGTCTTCATGTAATTTTAGTTTTTTTTAAAATGGAATGCTACTACTAAACTTATTAATCCTCCACTTTGTACCCTTTCCTTTGCTTCCATTTCCCTTTCCCTTTCCCTTCCCTTTCTTTTCCTTTCCTTTTTCTGAGATGGAGTCTTTCCCTGTTGCCCAGGCTGGAGTGCAGTGGCATGATCTCAGCTCACTGCAACCTCCAACTCCTGGATTCAAGTGATTCGCCTGTCTCAGCCTCCCTAGTAGCTGGGATTACAGGCACACGCTGCCACACCTGGCTAATTTTCGTATTTTTAGTAGACACAGGGTTTCACCATGTTGTCGAGGCTGGTCTCAAACTCCTGACCTCAGGTGATTTGACCGCCTCAGCCTCCCAAAGTGCTGGGATTACAGGCATGAGGCACTGCACCAGCTGGATTGTTTGTTTTCTTATTGTTGAGTTTTAATTGATCTCTGCATTTTTTTGGATTCAAAACTTTTATCAGATGTTTGTCTTACAAGTATTTTCTCTCAATCTGTGACCTTAAAAAAATCCCCTTCCCAGGTGCAGTGGCTCACGCCTATAATCCCTGCACTTTGGGAAGCTGAGGAGGGTGGATCACTTGAGGGTATGGGTTCGAGACCAACCTGGCCAACATGGTGAAACCCCGTCTTTACTAAAAATACAAAAATTAGCCGGGCATGGTGGCGCACTCCTGTAATCTCAGCTACTCAAGAGGCTAAGGCAGCAGAATTGCTTGAACCTGGGAGGTGGAGGTTGCAGTGAGCCAAGCTGGTGCCACTGCACTCCAGCCTGGGTAACAGAGTGAGACTCTGTCTCAAAAAACAAAACAAAACAAAACAAAAAACAAACAAACAAAAACAAATTACCATGTCATATCAAAAGCCCAACATCTCTTGATTTTGGGTTATAAGGCAACTGATTGATTAGCTGATGCTGATCTCTCAGCCGGCAGCCAATTGAAGAGAGAAGGTTGCTGCTGTTCCTGCAGCTAGAGAAGTGACCAAACAAGCAGAGGAGGCTGTTTCCTATGACTGGATTGCCCTTTCCTCCCTCATACAGCTCATAGTGACAGGGCCAAGACCAGCCTCCTGTCCCAGATCCTGCCTTTTTTCTTCTTTGCCACAGCTACCTCTACAGACGTAAAATCACTTGGTCGTGAGTCACACAGTATCATTGGAATGCATATGCAGCCATTGCCCAGGTAGCACAGTCCTAGAAAACTGTCAAAATCCCAGAAACATAATTCTTCCACCAAAAACGAAATAAAAAATAACTTTACTCCTTCTTGTTTGTCTCATACACTAGACACGGAACTCACAGATTACAGGAAGACTTATTTATTTATTTTTAAATTTAATTATTATTATTTTTTGAAACAGGGTCTCTCTCTGTCACCTAGGCTGGAGTGCAGTGGCTCAATCTTGGCTTACTACAACCTCTGCTTTCCAGGTTCAAGTGATTCTCCTGCCTCAGCCTCCCAAGTAGCTGGGATTACAGGCACACAACACCATGCCCAGCTAATTTTTGTATTTTTAGTAGAGATGGGGTTTCACCATGTTGGCCAGGCTGGTCTCGAACTCTTGACCTCAAGTGACCCGCCCGCCTCGGCCTCCCAAAGTGCTAGGATTACAGGCGTGAGCCACTGTGCCCAGACACGAAGACTTGTTTAAAAACCGATTTCCTGTTCCATCAATTGCCATACTTTTTGTGTAGCTGCACCCACAGCTCTCTTTTCAAAATAGCATGAAAAACACTCCCTCCGACCTAAACTTTAGACCTCTTGTCTTACCCCCATTTCCTTTCTATTCTGTATCCCCAAATCCCAAAGAACAAATTTTGCAAGGCAGGATGCTCCTCAAAGCTGTTTAACTCAGAATCTTCTTGGTGATCAGAGGGTAGTTGGTAGGAATTGCAGCTTCAAAGTGTTTCCCCAAAACACACAAATGTTTGTAGTGGACTAAAAGTTTACTTCCTGTAACTCTGATCTTTGGGAGCCCTCCCTTCAATATCTTCACAGTGACCTTTCTCCCTGGTCCTTCATGTTCTCATGTTTGTACCCTACCCCAAATAAAATTCCTTTTATTGTCTTCTATGTGTATGATAAAGTTATCTTCCAGGGGTATTTATATTTATAGGGGTACATGTGTTTAATCCAAGGGACTTTTTCCTCCCAGCAAATCTAAGAATGAAGCTGAGATATCATCCATCTCCAGGAGAAATTAGACCCTAGAGGTCTCCTTCTAGCTAAGAGATTTATATGAAGAACTCTGCCTGAACTGCTCTAGGGATACACAAGCTAAAATCAGAAAATCAAGTTTTTTTTTTTTTTTTTTTTTTGAGACAGAGTCTCGCTCTGTTGCCCGGGCTGGAGTGCAGTGGCGCAATCTCGGCTCACTGCAAGCTCTGCCTCCCGGGTTCACGCCATTCTCCTGCCTCAGCCTCCGAGTAGCTGGGACTACAGGCGCCCGCCACCGCGCCCGGCTAATTTTTTTGTATTTTTTAGTAGAGACGGGGTTTCACCGTGGTCTCGATCTCCTGACCTCGTGATCCGCCCGCCTCGGCCTCCCAAAGTGCTGGGATTACAAGCGTGAGCCACCGCGCCCGGCCCAGAAAATCAAGTTAAAGGAGCAGTTGTTGAGCTCCTTCTGCCTCTTCTCCATAGAAAAACTCCTTAACACAAGAAAACGTGCTATAACTTTGAAAGTTCTGCTCAGCATTGTCCTTAGGGAGACGTTTTCTGCAGGCTGCTAAATGACTGGTCAAATTCATTCATTTTCATTCCATCCCTCAGCCTTAGTGAGATCTTTCTATTCTCTAACATGAATGAGATGTTGAAGATTCATGTTTATCTTAATGTACAGAGAACCTGGGTGAACCTTTCCTAGGAATTAATGTAAAACAGCCTGTCCATTGTTGAAGATGTCATAAAGAATTAGATGCAGCTAAGGGTAAAAGAAAAGTTCAGAGCTCATGTGTTATCTTAAAGCTACAGCAGTTCAGTGGGAGGTATAGAAATTTCAAAGGTCTACTCAAAAACAATTACATTCACTGGATACTTAGGGATACAATCCTAATTTAGGAAGGAGTTGTTCTTTATTTAGAAATGAATATCTGCCAAGAGTTATTCTATGTGTTTTGTAAATATCTCTCATTTTTGCAGTTATTCTATGAAATAGTTGATGTTATCTCTCCTTGGCCTATGAAGAAACTGAGGCACAGAAGGTCGAATACCACCCCTGAGGCCATGCCATGGCTGCCCAGAGCTGTGTTCCAATCCATGATTTCTCAGGCTAAATCATGAGGTTTGCAACTCTACCATCCTACCTTTCTTTTAGGCCGTAAAGGTACCAGGGGCCCAGAAATACATTAATTTATGTCGATCAGACAGGACGTCTGACACCTTTTTTTGATTGTAGACCACAGGATTTTGGGGCCCTGCTCAATTATGTTTTGTTTCTGTTTTCACAGCACATAAACTCAGATCTGTGCTGTATTAAATAGTTTCTCAGAATTATAGCTATTAGTCTCACATACAAAAAATAACATAATTTTTAAGAAGTAACTTGACCTTTTGTTGAAAGGGCTGTTTCTTCTTCAAAACACTGGTTAATGGCTGGGCACGGTGGCTCACGCCTGTAATCCCAGCACTTTGGGAGGCTGAGGCGGGCGGATCACGAGGTCAGGAGTTTGAGACCAGCCTGGCCAACATGGCGAAACCCCGTCTCTACTAAAAATACAAAAATTAGTCGGGTATGGTGGTGTGTGCCTGTAATCCCTGCTACTTGAGAGGCTGAGGCAGGAGAATCGCTTGAAACTGGAAGGCGGAGGTTGCAGTGAGCGGAGATTGCTCTACTGTACTCCAGCCTGGGCAAAAAGAGCAAAACTCTCTCTAAAAAAAAAAAAGTAAACAAACGAACAAAAAAACAAACAAAAAAAAACTGGTTACCATTTAGCACCTGAAAAATGACAAAGCATATTAACCGTCCTGACTATTGTGGCAGGTATATTTTACTGCATTGCATTTCCTGAAACCATAGAAGCATTTTTTAAGCAGCTGGGGCTTGTTTTAATAAAGGAGGTACCTTGATTCCACTCAAGAATGTGGCCCTGAAGAATAACACTGTTGTTTGTAATTGCAGAAACAGAATCTTCTTCCCCAGCTTCAACTGGAGAAACAGCCTAAATTCAGCACTGAGGCTGTATGAACGTATGAGCAGAGGAGTGAAGCAAAATCTATGAGAACTAAGAAATCTGCAACATTATTTGGAACCCTGATTATTTATGGACAGTAAAATTAAGACCCAGAATAGAAACAGGGTCAGCAGAAGAAAATGTCATGCTGGGGCCCAACCCTCTACTCCCAGCCTTTCCTTAAGGCTTAAAAATCCATGTGCACATTGGAGCTGGTAAATGACATACTAAAGCCAAACCAAGCCTTTCTGATTCTGTGCTCGCCCTGTCCTATTTTTACTTCCATACTGTGCTCTATGAGGACACCTTCCTCAACTCCTGCACTCCCCACTGCTGGCCCCCACTTCCCCACCTTTTCCTGGCCAGCTCCTTGTCAACTCGCTTAGCTCGTCTACTCTTCCGGAAGCACTACCGAAGCTGAGACTATGCTTCTTGCCACCATAGTGGACGTTGCTCTCTCTGCACCGTCACAAGATCATGTACATCTGTCTCCCAGCCTGAAATGGGAATTCATTTGGGGCAAGTCCTGGGCCTTCTGTTTGTTCCTCAGGCACAATGCATAGGACTTGGCAGAGAGTAGGTGCTCAATAAATATGCTGAATGAATGATTAAATGAGTAAATCTAAAACAAAGTTAAACATAAAAAGTCATTTTAAAGTGCTGGCCGGGAGCGGTGCCTCAAGCCTGTAATCCGAGCACTTTGGGAGGCCGAGGTGGGCAGATCACCTGAGGTCAGGAGTTTGAGACCAGCCTGGGCAACATGGTGAAACCCCGTCTCCACCAAAAATACAAAAATTAGTTGGGTGTGGTGGCACGTGCCTGTAATTCCAGCTACTCGGGAGGTTGAGGTAGGAAGATAGCTTGAACCTGGGAGGCGGTGGTTGCATTGAGCTGAGTGCATTGTACTCCAGCCTGGGCAGCAAGAGCAAAACTCCATCTTAAAAATAAAAAGGTGTTAATCATGAAGGAATTTACTTTTTTTCTGGATATGGATGTTGGATATATGGATATTGGCTGACCTGCAGGATGCATGGAAAAGAACAATCTAGGCCTATGAGGATGTGCTTTCTTGGAGCCTGAGACCAAGAGTGCCAATCAGGGGCTAGTGCTCCAGCTATTCTTCTAGGAAAAACGGAGAATGGATGAATGAACATAAAATTTTCTAAGGAGTTTCAGTTGGGTCAATAATAACTTAATTAGTTTGAAGAAAATTAACCTTGAATTTATCCTTAGAGCCTTTCCTAGTCTCTTTCCTTTGTGATAATTGAGATATATATTTAAACTTATTCATTGTTTATCTGAAAATCAAATTTAACTGACATCTTAAACTTTTATTTGTTAAATCTGGATACTGTACTTTCAATCCTTCTTCACTCTTCTGAAGCAGGATGTGCAGGGTGCTAGCTAGTTTCACCTACCAATCTCCTTTCCTCTGTGGCCCATGTTGCTCAGCAAAGCTATTGCAATTGAGTTTTTCCAGGTATAACAAATAAAACTTAGCTGGGGGCCAGGCACGGTGGCTCAAGCCTGTAATCCAAGCACTTTGGGAGGCCAAGGTGGGTGGATCATGAGTTCAGGAGTTCAAGACCAGCCTGACCAACATGGTGAAACCCTGTCTCTATTAAAAATACCAAAAATATTAGCCGGACGTGGTGGTGTGTGCCTGTAATCCCAGCTACTCAGGAGGCTGAGGCAGGAGAATCGCTTGAACCTGGGAGGCACAGGTTGCAGTGAGCCAAGATCGTGCCACTGCACTACAGCCTGCATGACAGAGCAAGACTCTGAGACTCTGTCACAAAATAAAATAAAATAAAAATACAAAAATTATCTGGGTGTGGTGGTGGGCACCTGTAATCTCAGCTACTGGGAAGGCTGAGGCAGGAGAATCACTTGAACCTAGGAGGTGGAGGTTGCAGTTAGCTGAGATTGCTCCATTGCACTCCAGCCTGGGCAACAAGAGTGAAACTCCACCTCAAATAATAATAATAATAATTTCAAGAAACCTGGCTGGGAATTCTATATTTTATCTGGCAATCTTGGTTTGAAGTAAAAAGTCCTGATTCCAAAGTCCAACTGTACCATCCACCCAGCTGCATGGTGCTGAGTAACTGGAGACCTTCTCTGAGCCTGTTTTTGGAAGGACAAAGGCACCTTGTAGGCTTAAAGTGCTACAAATACGTTGTTGTTTTCGTATCTGGCTCTTATACTTTTTAAGCTTAGAGAGAAGTGCCGTGTGTGTAAACTTGATTGGATTGAAGGATGCAAAGTATTGTTCCTGGGTATGTCTGTGGGGGTCTTGCCAAAGGAGATTAACATTTGAGTCAGTGGACTAGGAGAGACAGACCCACTCCAAATCTGGGTGGGCACCATCTAATCAGCTGCCAGGGCCGGTAGAATAAAGACGGCAGAAGTTGGAAGGACCAGACTTGCTGAGTCGTCCGGCCTTCATCTTTCTCCTGTGCTGGATGCTTTCTGCCCTCAAACATTGGACTCTAAGTTCTTCAGGTTTTAGACTCTTGAACTTACACCAGTGGTTTGCAGGTGCTCTCAGGCCTTCGGCCACAGACTGAAGGCTGCATTGCCGGCTTCCCTACTTTTGAGGTTGTCGGACTCGGACTGGCTTCCTCGCTCCTCAGCTTGCAGATGGCCTATTGTGGGACTTCACCTTGTGATCGTGTGAGTCAATACTCCTTAATAAACTTCATATATATATATCTATCCTATTAGTTCTGTCCCTCTAGAGAACCCTGACAAATACAATGTGTTATTCAGTTCTGACTCTTCAAAGCACCTCATAGGTATTTTGACCGGTGGTAGGTAGTATCATGATTATTGAGACAATAACCACATGACATCCACGCCCTGGTGGAGTCTCATGTTGGATGTCTAGAAGGATTGGTTACGCCTACCTCTCAAAGTGAGATAGAGGCAGACAGGCTAAGAGAGAGCAGACTGTCCCCAGGCAGTGAGGCATTAGGAGTCATGGTTAGATGAACCCCGGGAGTTATGGGAGTTAAGATGTAGAAATGATTTATGTTGTAATTGCAAGGTTCGGACAAGTGAGATGCAACACCCAAATTCTGCAGAAGTGTCTTTTATACCAGTGCTTCTCATCTTTAAATGGCCATGAGAATCATTTGAAGATTTGGTGAAAATTCAGACTGTGATTTCAGTAGATCTGGGTTGGGGATCAAGAATCTGAATTTCTGTTGTTGCTTTGAGACAGGTTCTCATCCTGTCGCCCAGGCTGGTGTGTACTGGTGCAATCATAGTTCACTGTAGCCTTGATCTCCCAGGCCTAAGAGATCCTTCCACCTCAGCCTCCCAAGTGGCTGAGACTAGGTGCATGCCACCACACTCAGCTAATTTTTTAATTTTTTGTAAACATGAGGTCTCACTATGTTGCCCAGGCTGGTCTCAAACTCTTGGGCTCAAGTGATTCACCTCCTCAGCTTCCCAAAGTGCTGGGATCACAGGTGTGAGCCACTACGCCTGGCTGAGATTCTGCATTTCAAACAAGCTCTGTGGTGATGCTGATGTTGCTGGTCCATGAACTTCACTTTGAGTAGCAAAGCCCTAAGTCAATCTCCACTCTTCCAGGATGGGAGGCTCTAACATGAAGCCACTGTGGCAGCTACTGCAGGCAGTTCACTGCAGTTTCTCTCACCAACTGAGCCATGATGATATTAATAGGCATGAAAGCCAGTGGTTCTCGGCCATGGATGTATGTTAAAATTCACCTATGGCCAGGCCCCAACCCCCAAACAATTCACTCCCAATCTCCGAGACTATCGTATTTTTTTAAGTCTCCATCTCTTTTAAGCTATCTATGGTGACATCATCCCCCTTCCTAGGGAATGATTTAAAAATAAGGTGGATTCCATTCTAGCCAGTGAGACAGACAGCTGGGTAGTTTGGGGCACGATTTTGTTGCAGGCAGCACAAAGGAGGAAAGATTTGTTCTTCAGGCCTATATTGTCCTGGCTGCTTTTGATGATGTTTTGCAAACCCGAGTTAAGTCTTGACCCGCTGAGGATGGAGGAACCCAGAGCTGGGAAGATCCTGCATCTTTGAGGTTAACCTTCAGGGCTGCTCTTCTGTGAGACAATTGTCCATTGTGTTGGGGTTTCCACTACTAGGCAGCCAAAAACATTTATCTGTCAGGCACTGGGCTGGACATTTTGTACATATCACTTATTCAATCTTCACAAGAGTCATTCAAGATAAGTATTATCATCCCCATTTTACAATAAAAAAATGCAGGCCAGAGAGAAATAAACTGTTACCATACAATATAGAATTTAATTGGTATCATGTCTATGGGGAAGGCTCAGTATTTTCTTTCTTTTTTTTTTTTGAGATGGAGTGTTGCTCTGTTGCCAGGCTGCAGTGCAGTGGTGTGATCTCAGCTCACTGCAACCTCTGCCTCCTGGGTTCAAGCAATTCTCCTGCCTCAGCCTCCCGAGTCCCGAGGAGATGGGACTACAGGTGTGCGCCACCACGCCCAGCTAATTTTTGTATTTTTTGTAGAGACGGGGTTTCACCATGTTGGCCAGGATAGTCTCGAACTCCTGATCTCAAGAGATTCCCCCTCCTTGGCCTCCCAAAGTGCTGGGATTACAGGCGTGAGCCACTGCACCCGGCCAGGCTCAGTATTTTCTTAACGGTGAAACCGTTGGATATATACAATGTTTTTTGTGTATGCAAATCTCTTCTCTCATCAGGCCAAGGAGCAAGTCAATCAGCCTGTATACCTTACCAGTAGGTCTCAACTTTGGATGCACATTAGACTCCCCTAGGGAATTTTTTAAAAATTCCAGTTCCCAGGCTAGAGTTTTTTTAATATTGCTAGAAGTTTATCAATCTCAATGAATTTTTTTTTTTAGGAGAGCCAGCTTCTTGTTTCACTAATTTTCTATGTTTTTCTGTTTTCAATTCCGTGAATTTCTGCCCTAATCTTTATTATTCCCTTCCTTCTGCTTGATTTGGGCTTATTTTTCTCTTCTTTGCCTAGTCTCTTGAAGTAAAAACTGAAATTATTAATCTGAGATCTTTCTCTAATCTAAGCATTTAGTGTGCTAAATTTTTCTCTTAGCATTGCTTTACATGCATCTCAGAAATTTTGATATATTGTGTTTTCATTTTCACTCAGTTCTATGTACTTTTAAAATTTTTATTTATGTGTTTATTTTTTGAGACAGAGTCTTGCTCTGCCACCCAGGCTGGAGTGCAGTGGTGTGACCTTGGCTCACTGCAGCCTTGACCTCCTGAGCTCAAGTGATCCTTCTGCCTCAGCCTCACATGCAGCTGGGACCACAGGCTCACACCACCACACCCGGCTAATTTTTTGATTTTTTTGTAGAGACAACGTCTCACTTTGTTGCCTAGGCTGGTCTTGAACTCCTAGGCTCAATGAATCCTCCTGTCTCGACCTCCGAGGATGCTGGAATTACAGGAGTGAGCTAACATGCCTGGTCTCTATGTACTTTTTTATTTTCTTTGAAATTTTGTCTTCGATCTTTGGACTATTAAGATGTATGTTGTTTAATTTTCAAGTGTTTGAAAATTTTTGTGTATGTTTTTCTATTATTTATTTCTAGTTTGATTCCATTATGGTCAGAGAATTTATTCTGTATGATTTCATGTCTTTTAAATTTGTTTAGGTTTGTTTTATGACTCAAAATATGGTCAATCTTGGTGAATATTTCATGAACATTTGAGAAATATGTGTTTCACACCCTACTGTGAATGGCATGTTCTATAAACATCAATTAGATTCTATTGATTGATGATGTTTTTCAGTTTCCCTATATATTTTTTATTTTTTTGTGCAAAACTATTGTATTTACAAAAATGACACAAAAGTGAATTCGTCAATGCATATGCATAGTTTATTCACATCTTCAACAACAAAAGGTATTTTAACTTTACAGAACTGAGTAAGAAGAATATTAGCTTCAACGGCAGCTGTTAATCACTAGAGTCACGTAAGTTACACCAGAATGGGCAAATATTGCCCAAGTAAAATTCTACTGTTAAAGCCGAAATAAGTTTAAGGCCATTCAAGTTCAAGCAGAGAGATAGGAATCCTTTGGAGCCCCATCTAGCAGTGTTTGAAATATGTGACCTTTCTTCTAACTTGTGGTCTTAAACTTCTGTTTTACAAAATCCAAAATACAGAAGAAATCAATACAATAGAGATTATATTAACTAAGAGTAACATACAAAGCTGTAATTAAGATGAAGTAATGAAAGCCAAAACATTAAAATTTTAAAACTTGCTTGTTACTTGTTAGAACTAGTACTACACTAGGAGTTAGGTAATATATATACAATTATTTTCAAGTAGATTACTTACTTATGTTGCTCTAACACGTCCTCTTCACCAATGCACTGTTAAACTAACCAAAAACTCTACACATGTATATTCCACAATAGCAGCACACACTACTGCTACCTGCAAAGCTGTCAGTCTCAAATGACTGAGTGAATGAAAGGAAATAAAAAGTTGCTAAGTAACATATTAAGGAGAAATAATGGGAATTAACAGATTCATGCAGTTCAGTTCTTTCCATCAGCCAGCTTGCTAGCAACAAGGGATGGTTTCCATTGAGGAAGGTCCCCTGGAGTGGGAATGTGGTCACCAGTGACTTCCGTCTTATCTGGAGCTGCAGTAGGAAGTTGTTTGTTCTTCATTTTTGCTTTAGCCATGTTGTAATCCCCAGAATCAAAATATTTTTGCCCTTTCTGCAATTGTTTCCTTAAGAAATCTGAACCTCCAGGCATTTGTCCCAGATGAGGATATCTTGCTTTTAATTTTGCTTCTTCAGCTTTCTCTGGACTAGTCACTGTATCTTCCATTTCCTTCTGCTCCTCCAGAGAGGCTGCCTCGGAGACTTCCACAGACATAGTGCTCCCTCTACTAGGCCCCGCTTCTTCCAGTCGCTGTCGTATTCAGTTTCCCTATATTCTTACTGATTTTCTGTCAAGTAATTCTATCAATTTCTGAGTGAGTGTTAAATTTCCCAACTATAATCATGGATTCGTCTGTTTTCTTTTAGCTCTCAGTTTTTACTTTATATATTTTGAAGCTCTGTTTTTTGATGTGTACACATTTAGGATTGCAATATCTTCTTGATGGATTGAGCTGCCCACCAGTGTTCTGGTGGTGTAGATGTGGCTGTATGGCCCAGGAATTTGCTACTGCTGTGGGTGGCTTGGCCAGCTTACCAGTGCCCTGGTTATAGAATGAGGATGGAGGCTTCTCACTAGGTCTTTGTTAGACTTCTTATTTCCTGATCCTTTGGGCAGAGTTAAGGCTTTTCTCAGAATTTATGTTTATGCCTATGTACAGTTCTGGGTCGGTTTCTCCAGTGTCCAGTCCAGAAGTAAACGAGAAATAAAAATAAAACCTAGGGATATCTCCATGGTGTCACTTCCTCAAGTCATATAGTTCCTATCCAGTTTATCTTGTTCTTTCCAGGATTCAAAGTCCTTTTAGCATTGCCTATTATAATTTCCAGGGCATCCAGTAGTATTTAGAGGGGAGAAAGTGTGATTCAATGCTGTCTTGTTCTGGAATGAGAAAAATGGATGTTTTTTATTTCTTTTTCTTGCTCACTTGCCCTGGCTAGATCCTCCAGTTCGGTGTTGAGTAGAAATGTTGAGGATAGATATTATTGTGTTGTTCCTCCCTTTAAAGAGAAGTAATTCATGATTTCCCCATTGCATAGCTGTGAGTTTTTTGTAGATGTCTCTTTTTGAGGAAATTTCTTTTAATTACTTATATTGCTGATAGTTTTTAATCATAGGAGGATATTGGATCTTGTTAAATGCTCTTTTCCTGCATTGATGCAGTTGATCTTGTGACTTTTGTCCTTCATTAATAGGATGGTGGATATTGATTGATTTTGTGATGGTAAACCAACCTTGCATTCCACGGATAAATCTCATTGATCATGGTGTATAATCCTATTTAGATAGACCTGGATTTAGTTTTCTACAATCTTATGGAAATTTTAAAAATCTGTAGTCTTACAGTCTTAGTCTGTAGTTTTCTTTTCTTGTGATATCTTTGTCTGGTTGGGGTATCAGGGTAATAGTGGTGTCATAGAATGAATTGGGAGGTGTTCTGTCTTCTTATATTTTTTGGAAGAGTCTGTGAATGACTTTTATTCTTAGTTAGATATTTGATAGAATTCCCCAGTGAAGCCATCTGGACCTGTGTTGTTTTTTTGTGGGAAGTTTTAAATTTATTTTATTTTATTTTATTTTGAGATGGAGTCTTGCTCTGTCATCAGGTGGGAGTGCAGTGGCATGATCTCGGCTCACTGAAACCTCTGACTCCCAGGTTCAAGTGATTTTCCTGCCTCAGCCTCCCGAGTAACTGGGATTACAGTCATGTGCCATAATGCCCAGCTAATTTTTTTTGTACTTTTAGTAGAGATGGGGTTTTACCATGTTGGCCAGGATGGTCTTGAACTCCTGACCTCGTGATCCACCCACCTTGGCCTCCCAAAGTGCTGGGATTACAGGCATGAGCCACTGGGCCCAGCCAACGTTTTAAATTTATTAATCCAATCTCTTTATTCATTATATGTCTATTCAAATTTCTTCTTTGAATCATCAGTTACTTAAGAGTATGCTATTTAGTTTTTACATATTTGTGAATTTCTGAAATTTCCTTCTATTATGAATTTCTAGTTTAATTCCGTTATGGTCAGAAAACATACCTTGTATAATAGGAATTCCTTTAAAGTTACTGAGACTTGTTTTTTGAACTACCATATGGTCTACCCTGGAGATTGGTCCATGTGAAGAATGTGATTTTACTGTTAGAGGGTGGAATGTCTATGGACCTCTTTTATGTCTATTTTGTTTATAGTGTTACTCAAGTCTCCTATATCCTTGTTGATATTCTGCTTAGTTGTTTTATTCATTATTAAAAGTGGAATATTAAAATCTCTACTGCTGTTGAAACATCTATTTATCCCTTCAATTTTGTCCATTTTTGCTTCATGTATTTTGGAACTGTGTTGTTAGATGCATATATCTTTACATTTGCTATACCTTCCTGATGGATTAACATTTTTCATTATAAAACAGCCACTTTTTCTCTAGTAATAATTTTTTTCTTAAAGTCTGTTTTGTCTGATAATTAGTGTAATCATTCCAGCTCTCTTATAGTGGCTGTTTGCATGATATGCCGTTTTCCAACCTCTTACTTTTAAATTATGTGTATCTTTGAGTCTAATGTGTGTCTCCTGTAGCTAGCATATAGTTGAATTTTTTAAAATACTATTTGACAATCTCTGTGTTGGACGAAATTGTTTAATCTATTTGAATTGAATATCATTATTAATATGGTTGGATTTACCTCTACCATTTTGCTTTTTCTTTCTATATATCTCATGTCTTTTTAGTTTTTCTGGTCTTCCTTTATTGCTTTCTTTTGAATTAAGAGGATATGTGTTTGTATACATATATATATATTTTTTTGAGACCTAGTTTTTCTCTGTTGCCCAGGGTGGGGTGGAATGCAGTGGCACGATCTTGGCTTACTGCGACCTTTGCCTCCTGGGTTCAAATGATTCTCCTGCCTCAGCCTTTTGAGTGGCAAGTGGCCAAACCTGGGTTCAGTTATAAGAGGGGACCCTATCCCCTCATAAAAAGGTACACTTTACAATCCTGTCCATCATGTAAGTGCCAATCAAGGGTAAAATTACTCTCCTGTAGCTCTCCTTCCCACAAACGCTTCTCACTCTTCTTCACCTGCTTAAGGTCCTGGTTACAAATGGGAGTGCTTCCCTCAGCCACCTCCCCTTCTGAGTCTGCAGCCACATGGTCTACCAGCTGGCTGCCCAGTGACCCAGCATCTGCGTTGCTGCCATGTGCTGAAAGCTTCCTCCCCTGAGCTTTGCTTTATTAGAACAATTTCCTAAGTTCCATTTCACCAACATCCAGAAGACAGAGATGAACTATCTAAATAAAATAACACCTACCATCTTTTCCTTCAGTTCCTATTGATTGTGACTTAATCTCTTGAGGCAAGTTGATGGGCTTAATATTAAACTGAAATACCAAGAGTTAGCAAAGGAATCAGAGAATTGAGTACAAACAAAATTGTTCACAAGTGGAATTTTTCCAACTCTCCAAAAGGGTTGGTTCAGGGCATGCATGTTTGTTTTCCTTCTTATCTTACACAAGGTAAATACCTTTAGAAAGACTCAGGAAGCCAGACTGTCTGAAGAATGCTGGGTAGGAAAATAATCTGAAACCCTCAGCAAAAGTGGAGGAGGGCCTCTGCTTAACTTCCCCCAAATATGCTGCCCACTGGGATTTCCTTTCAGCCCCACATCAGACGCCACCCTGGCTTTACTTGACCATGGCAAGCCCTTGCCTTGTTGTACTCTTACACAAGGTACATCACCTCCACCTAACAATTCAATGACCCAGATGATAGGGATTGTGGCTTTGTGAGTTCACATCCAACTGGGCCCTGTACCTTCATCCCATCTGATTGCAGGACTCAGCCCAGGGATAATTCTGTGCCCCTGTGAGACAGCCTAGACAGTGACAAGCTAAAGATATTGAAGCCAGTGGGACCTGGGTTTGAAGTCTGACTCTGCCATTTAGTGAAAGACCTTGAGCAAATATTTAATTTCTGTAAGTCTAAGATTTCTCACCCCCTAGGGATAATACTCCCACTACAGCAGAGACTGGCTAGCTGTCTGCCAACTTGGCCTCTCCTTCCAGGCCACACAGGTAGATTGCATTTCCAGCTTCATTTGCAGTCAGACACAGTTATATGACTGTGTTCTAGTAAAAGAAATAGCCTGGTCCATAGAAATTCTCTCTCCTGACCTACTGCCTTCTCTCCCCATCCACTCACTACACTGTTGAGAACTCACTGGCCCTTGAGCCAATCTTGAGCAGAGCCTATAAGGCAGAAGGAACCAGACTCTGAATAACCAGAAATGCCTGCAGTAGACCATGTGAGTGATGGAAATAAAACTCTACTGGGTTAAGTCACTCAGATCTCATGGTTTATGTGGCAGTAACTAGCATTACTCTAATACTACTTAGCAGGACTGTGGGAGTTTAAGTACCCACTACCATGCCTGAAAGAGTACATACTCAGGAAACATAACTATTCCAGGCTTCCAGAAATGGAAACTCAAGGCAAAATATCTATGATGTGACGTTAGTGTGTGTGGATATGTTTGTAACTGTACATACAGCACACTTACTGAGAACTTATATTCATTCTTTTTTTTTTTTTTTGAGATGGGGTCTCACTGTCACTGAGGCTGGAGTGCAGTGGCATGATCTCAGCTCACTGCAACCTCTGCCTCCCAGGCTCAAGCAATCCTCCCACCTCAGCCTCCCAAGTAGAATGGACTACAGGCACATGGCACCACGCCTGGCTAGTTTTTTTTTTTTTTTTTTTTAAATTGAAACAGAGTCTCACTCTGTTGCCCAGGCTGGAGTGCAGTGGCATGATCTTGGCTCACTGCAACCTCCATCTCCTGGGTTCAAGCGATTCTCCTGCCTCAGCCTCCTGGGTAGCTGGGATTGCAGCATGCACCACGAAGCCCAGGTAATTTTTGTATTTTTAGTAGAGACAAGGTTTTGCCATGTTGGCCTGGCTGGTCTCAAACTCCTGACCTCAAGTGATCCACCAGCCTCGGCCTCCCAAAGTGCTGGGATTACAGGCATGAGCCACCATGACCTGGCCCATGGCTACTTTTTTATATTTTTGGTAGAGACAAGATTTCGCCATATTGCACAGCCAACATGTTTAATCATAATAGCAGGCTTATGTGGTAGATGCTATCATTTGCCCCATCTTCCAGATGAGTAAACTGAGGCTCAGAAAAGTTAAGTAAGTTTTCCAAGATCACACAGGTAGTTGTCAACAATAGAGCTGAGCCCCTAACCCAGCTCTTAGCCCTCTAGTGTACTCAAAAGCTAATCACTAATTTGATGCAGAAGAGGGAGAGATTTCAGAGCCCAGTCGCAGCAACCTGCTTAGTACAGGTAGAAGATTGTCCCCAAGTAGAAGAACATTTGCTCATGCTATAATAATAATAATGAAAATCAACAATGAGCACTGAGTACTTAGGAGGTGCTAAGCACTGTCTAAATAAATTATTTACAAGAATCAGCTCATTTGGCCTGGCACGGTGGCTCCTGCTTGTAATTCCAGCACTTTGGGAGGCCAAGGCGGGCAGAGCACTTGAGTTCAGGAGTTCAAGACCAGCCTGGCCATCATGGCGAAAATCTATCTCTACTAAAAATACAAAAATTAGCCGGGAGTGGTGGCATGCACCTGTAATCCTAGCTATTTGGGAGGCTGAGGCACAAGAATTGCTTGAACCTGGGAGGCAGAGGTTGCAGTGAGCTGAGATTGTGCCGATGCACTCCAGCCTGGGTGACAGAGGGAGACTCCATCTCAAACAAACAAACAAATGAACAACAACAACAAAAATCTACGCTGCAAGGTAGTTTCTCTTATTATGCTCATATTAATGGTGAGGAAACTGAGGCATAGAATGATGAAAGTAAGAGGCAAAGGTGGAATGTGAACCCAGTCAGTCTGTTTCTTGGTTGTGTGTGTATGTGTGTTTGGGTTAGGGTGAAGGAGGTTTGTAGTGGAAGAAGGCACAAAGACCCCTCTGCTGTGTCCTCTGCCCTCTGGTCAGACCAGGATGCTTGTCCCTGGAGCATACCCTGTATTGTCCCACTTCCCTATTTTGTGTTATCCTCTTTGTTAGGGACACTCTCTCTTCTATCACCATTGACGGGCATCCTATGGATCCTTGAAGGACCAATTCAAGAACCACCTCTCTCCTTGATTCTCCTGGACACAAACAATCTCTTCCTGTGTTTTCATATAAATTAACTTAAAATTATTTTCTTCATATATAAATTATTATTTTTTACACAATTGACATCCAATGTACCTGCCACCACCTTAAGAAAAAACATTTCCAGTATAGTTGAAGCCCCTTTGTAGCCTTTCTTGTTTGTATCAGTCTTCCCAGGAGTCACTGATCTCCTAAATTTGATGTTTATCCTCACCAAGGTGCTGAACTTATATAAATGTTATCTTGCTATAAAAAGCATCCTGCTTGTTTCACTCAACATCATGATTTTAAGGCTCATCTAACTTCATGCAAATGGTTCATTCATTGTCACTGCTCTATACATTTGATTTCTGTGAATAATATAGTATTTACTCATCTCTTCTCTTGTTAAAGGACATCTGGGTTCTTAATAACCTTTGCTTTAACAAACCACGTGAACACTCTTGTCCTTGTGCCTTCCAGGACTTTGCAAGGCTTTCTCTGGTACCTAGATATTACAAAGAGTAATGTGGCAGTGAAGACTTATGGGACCAAGATCTGATTAACATATAGGCCCAGAAAGGCAAGCCAAGTCTTTGGAGCTGGTACATCTCTTCTAGGGATGTCTGAAGGTTTCAGGAAAAGTAGTTGTGATACTGAAAATTGGGCAGCAATTTATGTCACTCCTATGGGATGACGGGGTAAAAATTACAGACCAGTGTGTGCAGTGGGAGAACCCATGACAAACTCTCAACTATTTCAGTTAGGACCCTAAAGAACTGTAAGAGTAAGAGTGGATAATAAATAAAAACAAGAGAAATAGCAGACAATAGAAACTGACATAAATGAGATGGAGATAATATAGTTATCAGAAACTGACTCTAAAATTTTCTGTGTTAAAGGAGAAAAAAAGATGAAAAGTTTAATCAGAAATCTAGAAATTATAAAATGAACAAATAGAAATTCTATAACTGAAAAATATAATAACCAAAATGAGTAATACAGCTGTGGTCTTAGTAATATAAGATATACAGCCAAATGGAAATTAGTGAACTGGAAGTTAAATCAAAGGAAAATATTCATCATGAACACCAGGCAGTCAAGACAGTGTGGGGGATGCATAGATTGCAGTGAACAGAACTAATATAAAAGTAACTGGAGAAAAATAAAGTATCAATATCAATATTTACAGAAATAATGGCCGGGAATTTTTTAAAGCTGATAAAATATATCAAGCAATAGAGATATGACATCCTATGAACTCCAAGCAGAAAAAAGTAGAAAGTCACACCTAGGCAGATTAGCCATAGAAGTAAAACTTTTGAAAACCAAAGAGCAGAGAAAAATCTTAAAAGCAGCCAGAGAAAAAGCAGGCAAGCAAACAAACAAACAGATTAATGGACAGTAAATATGCCTTGCCCTTTTCTCTGGAGGGAGACATTGTCTGTATCTTCCAAGGCAATTCTCTACACAAACATCCTTGAAAAGACAGGAGAAAGGGAAGTCAGTGTCTCTGCTCCCAAGGTGTGAAGAAATGCAGGAAACCCATAGAGGATTGTCTCCCAAAAGTAGCAATCTTCTTACAGTTTTACAAGTGATAGAAATTGAGGATGGAGAAGGAGGTTGAAAATTTAACCAAGGTCTGACATCCAGGATTAAACCCAGGCATTCTGACTCCAGAGCCTAAGGTCACATACAGATGAGTTGCACAGCAGGAATGGGAGGGAGCAAAAGGTCCACTCTTGTTCCCTGTGCCACACAACTCCTGAAAAATTGTGTATTAACTGCATTGGTATGAATATAATTCTATACATTCTCCTTAAGCTGCTTTCAGAAGGGATCCTCAGTCTATAGGGAGATTCAGAGGAGGTAGAGACTGCCCCCAAACAAGGTGCCTCTGAAAATTCATGTTAAGGCTGGTTCAAGGCCAGTCTTCGTTTTGGAATGGGAGAGGTTCTCTGGGGTGTGACGTTTGGGGCAAGGAGTGGCCAGGGCCTGTACCTCAAAACATCTCTTCCAAGAGCCCAGGGGTAGCCTGTTAAGATACAATTTCTAGAATGAATTATTGAACAATACATTTTTCAATAAATGGAAATAAGAAAAGTGATCACTAGAGGTCAGTTTGGTTCTTGGGAACAGTCCCACTGTTTTTATCTGTCTGAAGACAAAGTGATTGCCCCATGAAGCTGTGAGCTCCTGCCCCAGAGATGTTGAAGAAGAACATGGATAACCCCCACCAGAACTGGGGGGCCCATCTGCTCTGGCCATGGGTTTGGATTTACAAAGTCCTCCAATGTCTCCAAGGTCTCTTCTCCTTCTGATTCTGGGGATAACAGGGAGAAGAGTACCCACTCACCCATGATAAGCTATTGGGCTTTACTCTGGACTGGCTTGGGTGAGAGCACAGCCTATACCTTGTGTAATTCCGTTATCCCAGCCAGGATTGGTGGTTTAAATTATAGGTTTTATTAGTATTCGGATATGGTGAGGCCAACAGATCAGGAGACAACTGCCCTTGAAAAGATTGTTATACTCACAGTTCCCAAGAGGAAGGGGCCCACCATGCCATGCAGAGGGCTAGAGGGGACATGGGGAAGTCCTAGGGTCAGTCGGGAGGCAGAAGTAATGAGAGGAAAACATGGCCAAGAGCCTTTATTGTGGTTTTCATGGGAAGGAGCAAGCCAGCCAGTTTAAGAGGGCTTGACATTGGCTAGTTTAAATAACTTCAGCAAATTCAGGGGCATCGAGGCTGTCCCTAGTTGTCTGGCATCTGGCCCTGGGTGAGAACCTTATAGAGAAGGTGGTTGGGGATATGGGCTCTGGATTGGTTAGTGTGCATTTGAAAGGCACATTCATAAGCAAGGTGCTTGCCATTTCCAGGGATTATCCCTGGGAGAGGCAGTCTCTCCAGGGTCAGCAAGTCCCCAAGATGGCAAAGCATCAAAAATACAGAGTAAAAATAAATGATTAATACACTTTGTATCTGGCAGGCATTCAAATATTGAAAGAATGAATGAATAAGTGTTTGCACCAGTGAGATACTGAGCGGACCTATTTGAAAAGAGAGAGTGGAAGAATGGGCTCTGGATGTGGGACTGCAGAGGACACTTGGAACAGGGGCCGGCAAAAGGGCTCTGAGCTCCAGAGGGGAACAACAAAGAGTAATCCTAAGGATGCAGCTTGAGCTGTGGCCCCCAAAAGATATGTCCACAACCTAATCCATGGAATCTGTGAATGGACCTTCTTTGAGAAAAAGATCTTTACGAAGGTAATTAAGTGAGAGACCTGAAGATGATAACATCCTAGATCAGGCCTGAGCCTAAATCCAATGAGATGGATTTAGGATGGAGCCTAAATCCAATGTCTTTATAAGAGACGTGAAAGGGAGAAGACACAGACACAGACACAGAGAGAAGGCCACGGGAGGGCAAGGCAGAGATTGGAGTGATGCTGCCACGAGTTGAGAGGAGCAACTGGAGCCACCAGAGGTAGACGAGGCAAGGACAGACTCTCCCTTGGTGTTTTCGAGGGCAAGTGTGGCCCTGCCAACACCTTGATTTTGGACTTCTGGGCTCCAGAACTGTAAGAGAATAAATTGCTTTTGTTTTAAGCCACCAAGTCTTGTTTATTTGTTATGATAGTCCTATAAAACTATTAAATAATACAGGATAGTAATATTACAGTGGAAAAAGCAACTAGGCTTTTAAACAAAAGACCCAGGCTTCATCCTAGACATGCTGCCTGTTGCTGTGTGGCCTTGGGCAGGCCACTTGGCCTTTCGGGGCTCTTTTCCTTGGCAGCCCATGAGAAGGCAGGGCTGAATGATCAATGAGACCTCTGCCCACTCCAAGGTTCTAAGAAGTCCCTTTCACAGTTCTATCCTGCCCAGACATGGACCCCTGATATTGCTGAAGGCCACACAGTGACCCTGTGCAATGGGCTGAGGTGTGGCCTCTCCTGTTAAAGTGAGTGCCAACACTAAGTAAGTGAGCATCCTCCATCCAGTGACTGAATCCGGGCCTTGGATTCAAACTTATTAGAAAGGACACTAGGGTAGAGTAACCTTATAAGGCTCCTTTTCATGGGAAACCAGGCCAAAGGCAGCCCAGCTCCATAGGTTGGGAGGCCCAGTTCTCACAGTGTAGAAACTGTCAGTTAGAGTCTCATTTCATCTTTGGATTCACTGGCAGTGGCAGAGCGTTGCTGGACACTGCTGTGAGAAAAAAGAGTGAGGTGATGTCTGGGAAGGCAGAGTCTGTCTCCAGCTCCCCAGCATCACAGACAGGCTTGGCCAAGGAAGAGTTTTTAGCTCACATAGTGTTCCTGAGAAACAGGGGTCTCCTAGGCCTGCCCCACCCTCTTTAACCATCATCCCCCTGGCCTCGTGCCAAGGGTATGGACCCTCCATTGAGGTGGGATTTATTATTACTGGTTTAGCAAAGAGGATTCTAAGGCTCTGTTTGGGGTAGAAACTACCATCTTTGGTCAACTTCCAAATCTTGAGATTGTTTCTGAAGACTGGTGTTAGCAGCTTCTCACACCAACACTGTACTCTGCTCATCAAACCTGATCTGCTCCCTACAAATGCCGAGCACTGGGTCAGTGGCTTGATCCCTGCCCTGCACCTGTGCACTCAGAAAAATACCAGGTAGAACTAGGTTTCCTCATCTCATCTCTGTGTGGCAAGATCTACTGAGGGGTCTTAAAACATCCTCTTCAAGAAATAGTCTTCAGACTTAATACAGAGGCTTACAAACGATAAAATACAAAAACAAATTCTAACTGACATTTTAAAAGGAGGACTTTTAAGTTTGATGAAGCACTTGAGAAGTTAAAAGAAGGAATAGCCAGTGTGATTTAGGTCATGTCATTGGGGTCCCTCCTTGCGTTGAACACACATCTTCTGCCTCATCTCCTCCATAGGATAATCTTGGGAGGTCTTCTAGACTCCTTCTAGTCAAATGCAAACACAGATATTTACAGAGGAGGAGGCTGAGAAAAAAGGCTGAGTGAAACCACCTTTGCAAAGATTATGACAGTAAGACAAATCTAGCATGGATGACTCCATCTTGCTTCTAACACCACAGGCTGGCTGTCTGCACTTCTTGCTACGCATAGGCCAATCTAACCATGGGAGGAATTTAGTTTATAGTTTAACTTGTTGTTGTTGTTATTCTTATTTTGAGATGGAGTCTTGTTCTGTTGCCCAGGCTGGAGTGCAATGGCACAATCTCAGCTCACTGCAACCTCCACCTCCTGGGTTCAAGCGATTCTCATGCCTCAGCCTCCCAAGTAGCTGGGATTACAGGTGCGTGCCACCACGCCCAGCTAATTTTTGTATTTTTTAGTGGAGGCAGGGTTTTGCCATGTTGGCCAGGCGGGTCTCAAACTCTTGATGTCAGGTGATCCTCCTGCTTCGGCCTCCCAGAGTGCTGGGATTACAGGCATGAGCCACCGCGCCAGGCCCATAGTTTAACTTTGAAGCAAGGATAATAGTTTCTCATTAAAACTAACCTCCTTCTTGCCATGAGATTAGGATTATATGAGGGGCATGAATTCTGCTAAAATGTCAATGTCATTTCTGTAATTTCTTATTGCTCAGGAGTCATGTGGCCAGAGGTCTCAAGATTTGTGACTTCCCCAATTGCTCCTACAGATAACGACACTACTGTAGAACCTCAGATTGAAATGCTTTTCAGACTTTTGCATTCTGGCAATTGACTGATCCCATCCAGACCCATGACTCATGACTCAGCTGTGTCCCCCACCCAGAGGCTGACTCAGAGCGTGAGGACCCTTTTCCACACCCGTATGACTTCATCCTCAACCAACCAGCAATACCCACTCCCTAGCCCCCTGCCCACCAAAGATTTTATCCATAAAATCTTTAGACTCTGAGTCTTTGAGGAGACTGATTTGAGTAATAACTCTGATCCTTCCACTTGGCTTGCTCTGCCTTAAACTCTTTCTCTACTGCCATGTCCCTGTTTCAGTGAATTATTTTGTCTGTGTAGTGGGCAAGAAGAACCCATCAGGCAATTACATGAGCTTTGTGGCTTCTTAAGAGAATCTGGGGTTGCTGTGCTTTAACTTAATGCTGTCAGCAATAAAGAAACAGCCCTAGAGTCCCTTTGGTACACGTTGTGTTATGCAAGCCATCTGAATGTAATCAGAGCCAATGGTTATTGATTGTTCACTGTGTCCCCCCATGACAAGATGCTCTCATATGGACCATCTTCTTAGGCCTCACAAAGTCTATGTGAATAAGTTACTATTATTACCATACCAACACCATTTTACCATAGAGGAAACCGAGGCACAGGAATGGGAAGTGACCTGTCCAAGGTCACCCAGCTAAAAGTAGAGGAGTCAGGATCTGGAGCCATCCAGCCTATCCCAATCCCATCCCTCAATCCTCAATAATAACAAGATAGTTAGGCCATGCTAAGCCAATGCCAAAGATGGTGAATTTTAAAAATATGTCCTATTATTAAAAAAACATATACCCAATCCTCCCACCCCCCAAGACTTTCCAATAGGATAGGAAAATAATGTGTCAGTGTGAGTGGAAAAAACAGTGTTTCCTCTGCTCTCATACCTAATGCCTGTGGGGTTTTCCCCCAAGCAAGCATCAGTTCTGCAGCAGATATCAGCTGGTGCCCTCCAGTTCAATTCTGATACCATCTACCTGGAGATGGCGTCAGATCCCACAGGTTCAGGGCTCAGTCTCCAAGACTGTGCCCCACTTCCAACACCAGTCACAAGCCCCAGGTTATTTTACCTGTGCTTCTGGCCAACAGGCTATGAATTGGGGCTCCCATGACCACCTCCTGAAGTTTGACTAATTTGCTAGAGTGGCTCATAGAACTCAGGGAAACACATTTACTAGTTTATTATAAAAGGTATTACAAAGGATACAGATGAAAAAATACCACCATCCAGCAACCTCCATGTGTCCAGCCATCTAAAAGTTATCTAAAACCCTGTCCTTTTGGGTTTTTATGGAAGCTTAGGGTTACATAGTGTCCTCCTTAAATAATGAGATTCAGAAAATATGATTAAATACAGAGTTTATTCTATTTGAGCTCAAAGCTTGAGAATAGCCACCTGGAAATGCCAACTCCAAGCTAATGGAATCAGCATTCTGAAGTGGAGAGGTCTGAGGGTTGTTGATATCGGCAAAGTTGCAGGAAGTTAAATAGGATTTTAACATTGTCCATACAAGGTTAGTGCATAGTTACAACAACTGGACTGGTTATGGGCTATGTTCTTTTTCGGGATGGGTATTTAACATCCCACATTGAGGATGTAATAGTCATGGGGTCTTCTGCGTCATCTGGTCTAAGTTGTGTGCAAGACAATAAAGGAAGAAGTTAATCTCTAACAAAGGTCAGTAATTAAGAGCGGAGGGGTCTTATCTCTGGTGCCATTCAGTCTTTTTTAGTCATTTTACAGAACAAAAAATAAGGAAGGGAGTTCATCCATAATTGGAGAAGCCGAAGTGGCAGCTTCATGTAACACAACTGAGGCCACACAGTCACATTTCTCTCAAGGCTCAAATCATTTAAAGTTCTAGTAGCCTTAAGTTTGAATTGTTTAATTTCACAATAGGCATGACTGATTAAAACATTGGCCATTGTTGACCAACTCAACTTTCAGTGCCTCTTCTCCCTGGAGATTGGGGTTGGGCTGAAAGTCCAAATCCTCTAGTCCTGCCTTGGTCTTCCTGGTGACCAGCCCCATCCCAAAGCCACCTAGGGGCTGCCAGCCTCTGCCAATCATCAGCATACAAAGAAACACTGAACATTTTGAAATTTTCAAGAATTTCAGAACTTGTATGTCAAGAAATATGGACAAAGACCAAATATATATTTCACAGTATCACACAATGCTACTTTATTTTTATAAAGCTAAATATCTAGTGAATATAGAGCAAGAGAAATATCTTTAAATATTGTTCATGGAAAGAAATTTGATATTTGTTCAACATAATCCCTGGATGGCCTAATCAGATCCAGCTTTCTTTCACCATTGAATCCTAAAAAAAGAAAAGAAAAATGCACCGCTCAGGTCAAATCACTCTCAGAATCAAGACAAAGCCCATGGGCAGGTTATTATGTAACATATTTTACAATTAGACCTCAGTTTGATATGTCATAAGTGCCCAGGTTGCTTTCCCCACAATCAGTACTTACAAGATTTGTTTTTGCTCTATCTAATTAGGCCATTAGGTTGGTGTAAGCACTATGGCCTCAGGGAACATCTTTGCCTTGTGTTTGCTGGGTAGTGCCATTTCCCAGCAGTGGGACAGCTTTCTCAAGACACCTTGGACTGCTGGGACCCTGACCGCTGACCCCTGCTGGCAGCATCCATAGGACAGCGGCCTCATGTCCTTGGGACCACATCCTCATGAGAAACAGAGGAGGCCTGGAGCTGCCCTTGAGCATTCACTGCCTCTTCCACAGCCTGAAGGCCAAGGAATCGCTCCAAATTAAAACTCTGGGTCTCAGAGCACCACTGGAAGGGGGAAACAGACTTGCCTGGCTGTACTTAGAAATGCTCTCACTGTAAGGAGCCTGGTAGCTTCCAGAACTCCTTGGTGCACCGCCCAAGCATGACAGGGTGATGTTTCCTTATCAACGGGGCCAGTTGAGAAGTCACGGAGGGCCCAGCTGGGCTGCAATGAGCCTGCATCCCCATCACAGTGACAGCTGGAGACCACATGCCTCCGAAGAGCTGCGCATGGAAGTGAAGGCTGCAATATTGCCCAGACAGCCTACATCTGCTAGGCTGGGGTAGGGGTCTCTGTGGTCCTGTGTGCAGGAAAAGGGAAGGGGCAGAGTTCTTGGGGGTTATGCAGGGTCCTCATTTCTTGAACAATGGTCCTCCCCGTGGCTGCCTCTTACTCTCTCCAGTCAGACACATAAAATTTGCTTGAAAGAGAAAAACGGTGATGAAGCTGACCTTGGACTACCTACTGGGCCTCATCTTCAATGTTTCTTCCATTCCTGGGCTGAAAAAAAAAAGGAGCAACTTACGGATACTGAGACACAACTTTCTGCAGCCTGTATCTTGATTCAGCTCTTCTCTCTGTTGAACCCTAAGGCCTCATTCTTCTAACTGGGACTTCACTCCTCTCCATGGGGACTCACCTGGGAAGCCCTCGCCCTGTGCTAGTGCTAGTCTGTAGGTCCTCTGGGACAGTGCTCCAGGAACCTTGCTGCTCCTAGGACCCCAACACTGTCACCCATCATTCCCACCCTTTAGCCTTTGCTTATGTGGTGGGAGGTTCCACAAACCATCCAGCACAGGACTGCCCAGTCTGGAGACGTCAAGGAGATGGACTGTTTCTCAAAGCACTTTCCAGGAAAAGAGTAGGTCATGCAGACCCATGGGAGTGAGAGAGTGGTGGGAAGCAGCTCCATGGTCCATATGTTTGGGAAACAAATGATTAAGCCAAGAGACACAGGTTGTGTTCTGCAGGACTTCTTACAGCCTGTGATGGGCCAGTGTGTATTGTGAGTCTTCGCGAATGTCGGGTGCAGTGTTTGCCAATCTTAGCTGACTTTTGCAGAATACCTTTTAGTGCCAGTGATTCACAGAATGCAGTTTCTGGGGGCATGGATCTAGTCTGATTTGCTCATTTTTCTATGCAAATACTGAGAATCTCAAGGGTGGAGCACAGCTAGTGAATGGCTGATCAAAATCTAAAAGATAACTCTTCTGACTCTGTGACCTTTGCAAGAATCTCTGTCACCCAGGAAGGAGTAGAGGATGGTGCCTAAGCTCCTCCTGCCATGTGTTTTTGAGGCCACGAATCCTAGTCCCTAATGCTATAAAACATGGGCTCAGATTCTGGTCTACCTTGTGTCTGTCTGTCAGCAGAACTCCCTTATGCCTACTCTGGTGCTCTCAGCCTCTCTCCTGTTGGACCCTTGCCTTTGCAAGCTTGTAGGAGGAGATTTTGACTTGGAGTGATTCCCAGTGAAGGATGAGAGAGTCCCCACAATTATCCACCAGTTTACCAAGGGGTCCTGGCTCTGCTGTTTGCAGTCACTCCATGATTGGGATGGCTACAGTGAATCGAGGTTAGAAAGCAAAGGTGAGAAAACATGCTATACCCTGAAAAGGAAAAAGGGTCGTCCCCAGGTCGCAGTGTGATCCTGCAACATAAAAACATAAGCCATTATGCAACCATGTTGCATTTCAAGTTCTTCAAAAATGTCTATAGAAACAGTTTTCAAAATGGGTGGTCCCAGACCAGTGGCACCAACAGCTTCTGGGAACTTGTAAGAAATACAAACTCTTTGCCCCAATCTAGACCCACCAGATCTTTGGGGGTGGGGCCAAGCAATCTGAATTTTAGCCAGGTGACTCTGATGCATGGCCACATTTGAGAACCACCGGTGTTTGGGGTTTGTGCTCTGGCAGTACCTCTGCTGGCGTCTGTACAATGGCATGCGGGCCCCTGAGCGAGAGAAAGCAAGGCCTCAGGAGCAGCTGGCTCCAGGTGACTCATCTCTGGGGCTGGAGGTGAAATCTGAACAGCCAGAGGCATCGCCCTATGGTTCCTCTCTGCCCCAGGGAAACCTGAACTTAATTGCTCAGCCACAAAGGATTCTTAGGGTCCTTTGGAGACCAGCTCTGCCCAGAAGTGGTCTGGAGGGGCTGCAGGTGGCTGGCTCCAAGGACTTCCCCATCCTTCTCGGGTAGGGCTTTCTTTGGGGGTTGCAGTCTCCAAGGCTCTTGTGTACCTTCTTGGTGAAGTCCACTGCAGCAGTCCCTGAACCCTGCAAGGATATGAGGCACAGGTTAATTCAACAGGAACCACATCATGACCTTGCAGTTGTCTTGCGGTGATCCTGCCCTCCCTGGATTCCTTCTAAGGTAGTCAGAAGTCTGGTGCAAAAGAGGAGGTGGAGAGCACGGCAAATGGTGGGATCACCGCCGTGATCTTCTCTAGCAAGCTCCTGCTCAAGAAGGCAAGCTTGTTGTCTTGGCTGAGTTACCATCTGTGTCCAAGTACGTTAAGTTTGCTTGCTCCTCCCAACAGTGCCAGCTTTGAAATGGGCACATTGCAAAGCTTAGGAAACTTTTAAAGGATTAGCTATTTTGGCTTCTTCAGCTTGTTCATTGCCTGTGAATCTGGTGTAAGAATGGAATCAGACTGGACTTGGAGGCTTGCGGTTAGCAGGGGGTCGGACAAACTGCTGCTGGTGCCCAGGACGGCCAACCAGTTTTTCAGGCACTTGGGGCCCTGGGATTTTCAGAGCTAAAACTAGGAAAGTCCTGGACAAACTGGGATAGCTGGTCACGCTACCTGGGTAGGGTGTTCAAAATAAATTTTCTCTCTGCTATTTGTTTATTTATTTTTGCTACCATGAAACAAAACTTTGATTACCATTAAAAAGGTTCAGCTGGTAATTTCTAAATTAAAAAATAAAAACAAAAGAAGAAACCCCTGAGAAATGGACAATGGGCAGGTAGGGTAATGGGAAGCAGAAGATACCGCCAGGGCAAGTTTCGTGTCAGGAGAAAGAGACAGGCGAAGTGAAAAAAAAGTACAAAACCAAGGCTCAACTTAGGGATGAAAGGAGCAGAAGAGGAGAGGGATGGAAGCAGGCTGGGTCATGGGGTCTCTCTCCGGGCCCTTCAAACCACCTCATGGGGTTTCAGTGGAGGAAACTGAGGCCCAGTGAGGTCAAAGGACCAGCAGTTCTGCTCAACACTACCTGCCAAGGTGGAGACTGAGATTTGAGGAGAGAATGACAGCAAGCCCCAAGGTGACAGCATGCTTTTACCATGATTCAATGAACTGTGAGGGGCATTAACTATGGTGGAAGAATAAAAGCACGTACTCGCTGCAGAATTCTCTTCATCCGTCTGTTGGCAAGCTTGGCAGCCAGGTGCATTAGAGGATGCACTGGAGGAAACTGCAACAGAGAAGCGCAGAGAGGGTCAGACAGGGGGACATCCACAGAGGGGTATTTTGAGAGCCCAGGACTATGCGCATTCCTTTCTACTCACTTCCCTTACAAATGGGTTTAATTTTCAGAGTAAAATCCATTTTCGAGTTGAAGCCTGAAATTTTATGTTTTCAATAAAGAGCCGCTTGCCTTGAGAACAGGTTTCAATTCTAACACAGCCCTTAAAAATATTCCCTTAGGATAAATCGGACTTTTCTCTGCATTAACCCTCAGCACTGTGTGCTCCTGGAGCGGAGCACCTTCTCCTAGAAGCAGCTCCACATGCATTCTTTCTCCCTCCCCAGGGGTGAGCTCCTCATCCAAGGGAAAAGGTGGAGGGCAGCCCCCTTAACCCTCCCCAGGCACTTCTGGTTTACTAATCTTGTCTGCGACTGCCGTGCATACCCAGGTGTACACACCTGTCCTCATCTAGTCCTCATGAATCCTCCCTGTGTGCTTTGCTTTAGAGTAAAACTTGATTCGTGTTACAGAGAGTTTTTTTGCTTTCCATTGTTCTTTTTCCTTTCCTGGTGCCCTTGTTGGTCTTGATAATGTTCGCCTCCTTGGCCGGGTGCAGTGCGAGGCCAAGCACTTTGAGAGGCCAAGGTGGGTGGATCACCTGAGGTGAGGAGTTTGAGACCAGCCTGGCCAACATGGTGAAACCCTGTCTTTACTAAAAATACAAAATTTGCCAGGCGTGGTGGCGTGTGCTTGTAGTCCCAGCTACTTGGGAGGCTAAGGCAAGAGATCATGGCTTGAAGCCAGGAGGTGGAGGTTGCAGTGAGCCAAGATCACACCATTGCACTCCAGCCTGGGCAACAAGAGTGAAACTCTGTCTCAAAAAAAAAAAAAAAATCTCCCTCCTTACCTGAGCCCCATTCCTACATCTATAATACTGATTGATTCTTAGGGGAAACATTTTTTTCCTGGTTATTTGCTTTTTTAAGGATCCTCTTAAGACTCAGAGAGCCTTGAATATATAAATAAGAGACTTTCTAGTGGTAGAGTTTTACTTGCTATGACTGGGTACCTGAATTAAAAGTTATATTCTGGCTGGGCATGGTGGCTCATGCCTGTAATCCCAGCACTTTGGGAGGCCAAGGCAGGCGGATCGCCTGAGGTCAGGAGTTTGAGACCAGCCTGGCCAACATGGTGAAACCCCATGTCTACTAAAAATACAAACATTATCCAGGCATGGTGGCGCATGCCTGCAATCCCAGCTACTTGGGAGGCTGAGACAGGAGAATTGCTCGAACCCCAGAGGCGGAGGTTGCAGTAAGCTGAGATTGCACCACTGCACTCCAGCCTGGGCGACAGAGCAAGACTCTGTCTCAAATATATATATATATATTCTATGGCCTCTCCAATATTCCTCAAATCATACCCCATAGAAATTCACCTACACAAGCTGCTCTCAAGGGTAACTCAAGTCTGTAGGAAGAAAGTTAGAGGTGATGGTTACTATTCGCATTGCACATACACATGGCGACAGCCATGGAAGATGTTCATCTATGGATCACCACTGGGGGATGGTACCATACACATCACAAAGCACAAATTTAAAAACAGATGGTAATAAAAAACAATATAAAGAGAACACAGTGTTTACCAGGCTCTTCCTGCACCTCTGTTTAAGTGCATAATAAAGTTATTTCCTACTTATTTTTCCTTTTCTATAATTTATTCTTTAACTTCTCAGATCAGTTGGCCACCAACCACCCCCACCCCAGAGGGACAAAGAGAATCCCTGTAGCCCCAAGGAAAAGCCCCTGGGAAGCTACTACCCAGAGGATGTCCGGAAGCCCCAGCTTTTCTACTTGTTTGCACATATTAAGAAGGGATGGATGACAGGCAGAGGAGAGCCACTTTTACAGACAGATGATTATGATAAAATACTGACCCCAGTTTTAACTGGATGTGTTGCCTCCTGAGTTCTGGAGTAGTGAAACAAAAACTAAGTAAGAAAAGAAAGTGATATTAGTATCGAGTGTCACTTGCTCTAAACATGGAAGCTGCATGCACTTGTACTGGGCTGGGCGGTACTCACCCTTTTGTATATGTCTTGATTATCCTGGAAAGAGAATTGTGAGGGTAAGTTGGGTGAAATTTTACAGGGGCAGGTAACGGATAACGTTTTCTGTATAAGGTACACCATGGACCTTACTGGATTTACCTGAATATTATGATAAATTGGCAATCTAAAAAGAAATTATTACACAAATTTAATGAGACTATAGTTGATGCAGGATCTTATAATAAAGAAAATTGCCAGCGATACATCATCATGTGAAAATATAATCTCATTTCAACTTTTCAGTTTGCAGGGGTTGGGGAGGAGAGACCTACTCTCTGATGCAAATAACCATCTGACTACAGGTGGAATAAACTATTACAGTTTTTAATTTGCTGCAGAGTGTATCCTAGTATTCAGTTTTTATAGTTTATATTGACCAAGCTTCTTTTTCTCCAAAAGCTTTCTACATGAATTTTTGCTCTCCTTGCAGAAAGTCCAGTTTTCCATTTCTAAATCCTTGCCAGTGAACACATCTCAGCGCTCACTTGTGTAGATGATGGCTGCATGTGCACTTATCTGACTCAAGGAGATGCTGAGAAGAAGGCTTCTTACAAAACCATAGCGTAAGTGTTCGTGTCCGTGTTTTAGAAAGTCACTAGAGATGATTACTGTGAATAATCATTTAAATCTTCTGTTCTGGCTAGTACTGATCATTCACATCTCACTCATGCTTAAAGATTTTTGAATCAGCTGAAACCTCAATCAAGACAAAAATTAAAGTTGTTAATAATACTTCTAATTGTGTTGCTGTGAATACAATTACATCTTTCTGCAAACTTTGTGGAGAATTTCTTCAGTGGAAGAGAGCAATACCTATGCATCCTCTCTCTCTCTCTCTCTACCATGTACATGTGTGGATGCACAAACATGGGCACACACACACAGACACACACTATAATCCACCAACATTACCAGTAGTGGAGGCTCTGTGGAAATTAACTCTATTTTATTTCCTTATAATCACCATTTTTAACCAGCAGAAAGTACTTGCTATTTTTACAGCTCCTGGTCTTCTTGTCAGCATCTGTTCACAACAGTGTGTGTGTGTATGTGTGTGTTTATGGATGCTTATTGGGCAAACAATTGTTTTTTGTACCACATTCATTGGCTGTATACTGTTATGTTTACTTTTCAGGTCAAAAATTGATGAGGAATGTGAAGATGCTTTTCCTGGTGCTAATTACCCTGCTCAACGTTTCATATGCCCCTTACTTTACTTTTTTTTCTTTTCTTTTCTTTTCTTTTTTTGGAGACAGGGTCTCGCTCTGTCACCCAGGCTGGAGTGCAGTGGTATAATATTGGCTCACTGCAGCCTCCACCTCACAGGTTCAAGCAATTCTCCTGCCTCAGCCTCCTGAGTAGCTGGGATTACAGGCACATGCCACCACACTTGGCTAACTTTTGTATTTTTAGTAGAGACGGGCTTTTACCATGTTGCCCAGGCTGGTCTCGAACTCCTGACCTCAAGTGATCTGCCCGCCTCAGCCTCCCAAAGTTCTGGGATTACAGGCGTGAGCCACCACGCCCAGCCTACTTGTTTCTTTTTAGAGAAAAAATTATTTCAAAGTTTACTGATCTATGTTGTTTATTATTCATTTTCCCAACTAGAATACAAATGCCATGAGAGCAGGTGCTCAGTTTGTTTTACTACCGCATCCCTAGCACCCGGCCTGTGGCATGCTCTCAATAAATATATCTTTTGAATGAGTGAATGGTAGAGCTCTGTTCACAAGAACTTATTGCAGTTTTCTGAATTGAAACATCTTCTAATCCCATGTGGTGACCAGAAACATGAAACATGAAGAGTTTTGTGGATGTCATCATTTGCAGAATGTGACTGCTTTCTGAATTGCCTTGAGTTAAAGGTCCCCTAGAGTCACAGACTTGGCCTATTCTGGAAACTAGAACAGGAGTGAACTTAGAGCTCCAGCAACACATCCAGACTTTGGGCAGTTGAGGAAACCAAAGCCCCACGAGACGAAGTGTCATGCCAAAAATCACATTTCAGGGAAGCAACAAGCCAGGAAGAGCCAGTTTTTCTATTAATACCTTTAAATATTGGCAGTTTTATTCACTGAGTGACCCCTTGCTCTTCTGCAGTTGGAAACAATGAGTGGGATAGGCTTGGAAAAATGGAGAAGGCAGAAGGAAATTCGTTCCTAGTGGGCCCTTGCTCTTGGGGATCCTCATAACTCAATTTAATACTGCAGGTTGTGCATGGGACAGCCACATTTCCACTGCCTCTGCTGGTGCAGAGGACAGCCCCACAGTCTTCACCTGAGGGATAGGGAAAGCCCTTTTGTGCAACATGTGGAGGAAGTAACAAAGGGATGAAGAACTCTGAGTTTTCAGCCTGAATTTTTGCTCCAGGACCAAGGCTGTAAAGATTATTCCTGAAAATGAGAGCTAACCATTGCCTTCAAATATATGCATAGTAAACTGAAAATAAGAAGAAATGGGCGAGATATATTCATGAAATTTGAGAAACTGATGTTTGAGTCTCGAAGAATGAGAATTAGTTGCATCAAGAGGCAATGGCAACAACTAGCACTTAAGTGCTGTCGTTTGCCACGTTCTGGATGCTGTTGAAAGCACTTCACAAATGTGAAGCATTTAATCCTACAACAGCATTCTGGGGTACTATGAAAATTACCCCTATACTACAGATGACAAAACTGAGGCACAGAGCAACTAAGAAACTACCAAGTTTAAACAGAGCTGGACTTCGAAACCAGGTATTTTTGTTTTAGAGTCTGGACTGTTAACTGCAGCCAGTGAAGGAGGCAAAGTCATTTCTAACTAAGGAAAAGACTGTGCAAGGACATCAAGGGCCTGGTGTATTTGGGGAATACTGATAGATTCATTGGTAGATTCACTGTGGCTGGAGCATAGTGTGCTGTGGGTTGGGGGAGGTGAGGGATAAAGAGATGTGGCTCAAGGTGAAAATGTAGAGGCTATCCTAGGCATCATGGGCTATCCTACCACCCTTTTGTACTTTCAAGTAAATCAACTTACTTTATATTCATTGAAATATTTGTGTGGTTACTACAGTTACTGTAAAGTTTTTTGTTTTCGTTTTGGTGAGACGGAGTCTTGCTCTGTCACACAGGTGGGAGTGTGGTGGCATGATCTCGGCTCACTGCAACCTCTGCCTCCCCGGTTCAAGCAATTCTCCTGAGTAGCTGGGATTACAGGCATGTGCCACCTCGCCCAGCTAATTTTTGTATTTTTAGTAGAGACAGGGTTTCACCTTGTTGGCCAGGCTGGACTCAAACTCCTGGCCTCAAGTGATCTGCCCACCTTGGCCTCCCAAAGTGCTGGGATTACAGGTATGAGCCACCACGTCCAACTAGTTACTGTAAAGTCTTTTAAATGATAACTATTGTTTTGGAGAACTGCTATATCATGGTATATCAATTTATAATATATGCAATATAACATAACATATAATTAGCTTAACTATACATAATTATAATAATTGTAAGAATATACATGAACTCACCATATTTTATAGTAATTTATATTTAAGATATTTGCTTGATTTTTTCTAAAATTATATTCTCAAACATACATATGCATGCACAGTTACACATACATACAGCATTCTCCTGTAGGTAGCAAGAGTGTGTTTGTTGCATATATATATATACACATTTTTTTACCTTAGATTGGTGAGAAAGAGGTGCCCACTGACTCAGACAATATGCCAGTTGCTAAAAAATAAAATGAAGAAAATAAATCAAAAGGATGAGGGGAATGAAGAGAGATTGATTAATGGGTAATCAAATACAATTAGATAGAAGAAACAAGGCCTGGTGTTTGATAATTCAGTAGAGTGACTATAGTAAACCATAATCTATTGGATATCTCAAAAAAGCTAATAGAGAATAATTCAAATGCTCCCAGCATAAAGAAAATGTAAATATTTAAGGTAAATGTTTAATATCCATCAATATTCCATTTCCCCCAACTTGGTTGTAACACACTATATGAAAGTATCAGAATATCACATGTACCCTGAAAGTATGTACATCTATTATGCATTTAAAATTTAAACAATGAATCAAAGATAAGCTTAAATTCTTCAGTCAGCAGAATTTTATTACAACAGATTTAAAATTCTAAAATTGTCCTATTTCTGAACCTCACATTATCTTCTCACACAGTGGCAGTGAATTTCAATACAACCCTCAGGATGCCTTAAATGAGGCCATGAAAAATGGCAACAGTGACTTTCTGCTGCAGCCAAAAATCTAATCTCAAAATAGTTTTAAGTGAACATTATACACATGATGTATTCAAGGTCCAGACTAAATAAAAATCTCACATTACTGAATAATTGGGTACCTCAAGCTGCACAATATCCAAGCCATCTGGAGGATCAGCTAAAGACTGAGGAAATCCTATTGTGAGAAATCATAAAATTATTAATTAGAGAAAAGAGGTCATAGCATTTACTTCAAAGTCTTTACCATGAAAAACAGACAGAGATTCTATTAGAATAATAAACCACCAAAGAACCATACAAAAGAGGTCAGTGGGAAAGTAAGATTTGATCTGATGTTGTTAAAAGGATTTACAAAGAAAATACACTTCTACTTGCCACTAGCAAATCTGAGATTTATACAAAGATTAATTTAAAATAGCATGGTTGTTAATTTACCATGAGTGTTCAGTACAACTGTTAGCAAGTCGGCAAAGAGGAGGAAAAAAATTCCAATGTAACAACTTAGTTTTTATTTTGATAGAATTCATGAGGATGGCATATCAGAAAATTGTGTCAACAAAGGATGGACATCAGAATCACCTTTGAATTTTGAAGACACATGGATACCCATCTCTCTGCTGCTACACACTCTCTAGGGATGGGCTCTGGGGAAGGCTGCTGGCATGCAGCTGGACCATATCAACCTTTTGTCTAACTTCAATGAACTCCTCTTCTCATTTGCTTGTGATAGAACACTTGATGGGATAGCTATAGTGCAGTTGAAAGAATCAATTGGATAGGTCAAAACTAACAAGATGAAATTAGATGGATAAATATAAAACCTGGCACTTAGATTTTTAACTTGTGGAACAGGGAATGTATGGCTCAAGAGCAGTTTATGTTTAAAAACAAGACAAAAGAAAATTGTGTGGTATTTTGTTCCCTGCGTTCTCTCTGAGCCAAGATAAAGTGAAGGTAATGTTATGTTATATTCAAATAACAGTGCCTAAACCTTAAAAGGAAATAGTCTGACTTGAAATGATAAGATACAAGGTAAAGGCATTGAGCATAGTTTTCTCTGGAAACAGGAAAATTAGGAAGTATATGTTAACTGCTTTCAACTATTTTGAGAACTGCAATAAGTAAGAGATATTAGTCTTATCCTGTGTTTCCCCCAAATAACAGAATAAAGGCTGATGGTTAGAAAGTTTCATGCGATCACACTTAAGCTTAGAGTAAAGAAGTTTTTGATTATTGGAATCATTCAATAATGCAAAGTAATGCAAACCAATCCTATAAGGATTTATGGAAAGGTTCTTTGCTAATAAAACGTAAAGACCTACCCTCAGGAAACATAAAGTTAAATAGGAAAAAATAGGGAGGTGAGTATAAACATATAGAAAGATAAATAAAAGGTAATAACAGATTTACAAAAGTGTAATATAAACAGGACTCTACTGGAGCAAAGAGGCAGAACCTGGCTGTCATAGCTGGCAGTGAGTTGGGGTCACTGAAGTAGTTAAATAGAATCGGGAAGCTACAGAAGGGATCCCTGCACCCTGTGAGAGGTTAAACCAGATGACCTTCACAGTCCTTTGCAAGGCCCAGTTTTGTGATTACATTGTAGGACATGACAAACAAACATACTGTTTGAAATATGTTTTCTCTGTCAATATATTTCCAAAGATTTTCTACTCCCCTAAGTCAAAATTCTAGTGGAAAAATCTAAAATGGTATGTGTTTCCAACCGTAGTTTGTTCTGCCACCGCCTACTTCCCTGCATCCTATGAAGATGGTGGTAACAGATTCCAACCACAGACCCTCACTCCACCCCTGTTCCCTAGAAGCTAGTTCGCAGAGTTGGTGAGGCGATGCCCGCGCCCGGTCAGCCCCTCGGACAGCTCTAGCGGCTTCCAGTACACTCTGGAACCCTGCCTCTCTAAAACCCAACGGAAAGGCTTGGAAAAGATGCCTTTTTCCAGTGTGCGCTCCTCCCGCGCCCGTCTGGAACTGCCCATCAATTCCCACTCTTTGGGGCTGTAAGCTCAGTTTTACCAACTCTGTCCTTGTCTCTTCAGAATCCGGGGAGCAGAAATGGCTACAAGTGGGATCTTCCCCTAACTCACACCAGGAAGTGCCTCTTCCTTCAGTTTTAGCAACACATGTTCAGGACATCCCTAGGGCACGAGCAGCTTAAAGACAGTCCCACAGGGAAAAGTCTCCTTTGGTAAAAGGCTGCAGCATCTTGCTCTGTCGATCCTCTCCTAAAGGTTCAAAACAAATTGCAGCCAGAAATCAAGAAGGTAGCAATGAGGGCTGGCGGGGGAGAATAAAGCTTGACTCCCTCCAGAATTGCCCTGGGGGAACAAAGTCTGTCTCAGATATCCTCAGAGTTCAGACCAGATGGAGTCTGATGAAGCTCCCCTTACCTGTGGAGGGAATCTGTAGCATGCAGAAGCAGTAGATGGCCAAGATGAGAGGGAACTGGGGACGAAGATGTTTCATTGTGAGAGTCTGGTTTTTCCTTGCTGGCCACAGACAGGTGCTGCTAGGACAGGAGCTGCGCATTTCCCCAAGGTCCACAGGCAGAGGCAACCCTCTGTCCTGCATCTGATCAGCCCAGCGAAGAAAGTTCCTTTATTTGCAGCGCCCCAGAGCCCACTGGCTGATCACCAATCAGCTTTGCACAGGAGGACTCTGGCTTTCTCATAAATGCCATGCTGAGCCCTTATTTGTAGAATAATATCTTTCTGGAGTAGGCATTGTAGAGAGCCATCTTTTAGAACCCAGCAATGAAAATAAAAGGTGGAGAGTCCTGATTGTTATTCTATAATGATCTGAGAAATATTTCTGAATCAAGAATGGCTTTTTCTCTTTTTAATAAAAAAAGGACACAAATCTATAAATTATTGCGTGATAAAGTCTTGTTTCCTATGAAGCTGTTTATTTTCCACCTCTAACAAAGGATGTTGTGTCATCTTGGTGCATTTAAGAAGCACAAAATTTGGAGTCTTGGGTATGATATTTTTAAAAATCTAAAGTTCAATTGGGGCTCTGTTTGTTTTTTAGATCATGGCTGGAAATTAGCCTCTTTAAGGTCTTTCCAGATTCATTTTAAGGAACAAGTTAAATATTTCAAATTGTCAGTATTCAGGAAAACATGACAATGTTTAATAATAATAAATAACTTCATCTACTGAGCTTCTACATGTTGGGATCTGTTTTAGGCATTTCACATAGGTTATTTCATGTAATTCTCACAGAAAATCTATTAGGAATGTGTTATTACCCTAATTTTATGAATGAGGAAACGGAGGCTAGGAAAGATGAAGAAACTTGTCCAAGATCGTCCAGCTATCAAGGATCAGAGAAGAAATTTGGACTCAAAGCTACCTGAGCCCAGTCATTTCTGTAAGAATATGGAATTTTAATTGATAAGTAATTTTTTAAACATGCTTCCTTGGATTAGATATCAGATAGAAAGAAGAAGGAGAAAGACTGAAGTCTTCTGTTTCTTGCAAAAAGGGCAACATACATAGCATACATGAAACAAATATCTTTTGTTTTTTATTATGCATATCTTTAATTTTTTTTTTTTTGAGACGGAGTCTCACTCTGTCACTCAGACTAGAGTGCAGTGGTGCGATCTTGGCTCACTGCAACCTCTGCCTCCCAAGTTTAAGCGATTCTCCTGCCTCAGCCTCCTGAGTAGCGGGGATTACAGGCGCCCACCACCACGCCCAGCTAATTTTTGTATTTTTAGTAGAGACTCGGTTTCACCATGCTGGTCAGGCTGGTCTCAAACTCCTGACCTTGTGATCTGCCCACCTCAGCCTTCCAAAGTGCTGGGATTACAGGCGTGAGCCACCCGCCCAGCCGCCTATCTTTAATTTTTGCTCTTTTAGTGATTAGGTGGTTACTAATAACTGCTGGATGTTTACACATGGATCAAACATGTTAATACTTTACCTAAGTCATAATATATAATTGTTTTAATGAATGAGCTTTTAAAGAATAATTTTGAGTGGGAGTTGCTCAGAAGGAGCTGTTTATTTTTGACTTAAAATGTAGCATTTTGCCAAAAAATTTTCAATTCATAACAGAGCGATAATTATAAACTACTTTATAGCCATAGTATTTTGCCTACTTCTTTGAGCCGGTAAGAAATAGAGATTTCTATTTATTACAGTATTTACCACTTTGGTTCTAGGAGACTAACCCAAGGTCTTTAAATACCAGGCAGAGATTATGCCATTTACGTTAACATCCACCCACTGCCTAACAGCAAGTCTTTACAGAATGAAAGGAAAAAACATGAATAAATGCTTTTTCAACTTAAACCACTTATCTACATGGTATTAAACACAGTTACTTATGCTCATTTTAGATACACAACACACATATAATAGCAAATGGCTGTGGTATTTTTAATAAGTGTCAATCAGCAAGTACTTTTTCAACATCCACTCTGTCTACCAGTGAACTGATGTTTATGCATAAGCATCAAGTAAACCTCTGTGATAGCTCTGATTTATATCAACTCTATGTTTCTTCTGCATATTTTGCCTACACTATTTTTCAGATATTCAGGAGAAAAACATAAAAATATTATTTTAAATAACTTAGGTATGGAAAAAGATTTTAGAAGTCCATGCTGTTACTATTCAACAACATGGTTATGAACTAATTTGTGTTTTCCTCACAATTCATATGTTGAAGCCCTAGACCCCAATGTGACTGTATTTGGAAACAGGGCTTTTAAGGAGGTAATTAAGGCTAAGTGAGGACATTACGATGGGCCCCTAATCCAACAGTGCTGGTGTCATTATAAGAAAAGGAAGGGATGCCAGAAATATTTTTCTCTCTGCATGCATGCACAGAAAAAAGGTTGTGTGAGATTGTCTGCAAGCGAAGTAGAGAGCCTCACCAGGAACCACCTTGCTGGCACCTCGATTTTGGACTTGCATCCTCCAGAGCTGTGAGAAAATACATCTCTGTTGTTTAAACTACCCCGTCTGTGGGTTTTGCTATGGCAGTCCAAGCAGACCAATACAAACATGTAAGCATTTTTAGCCAATTCAATACAAAAATAAAATAAAATAATGAAAATTAAAAATTGGAAACTCCTTGATTTCAAATTATATGATTATCTACCCAGATTATCTACTAAAAATTCAATGAAAAACTGGTGGATGATTAGAATTAATAAAAGTTTACCAAATTGACCACATTTAGGGGAAATTATTTTCAGTACTAATTTTCTTAGGACAAGAGCAAAAACAAATTTTAAAATGTGTCAAAATGTAAATAGCTTAAAAACCTATGAAATACTAGGGCAAAACTGGAGAATAAATGTGCAACACATTTTAAAAGAAAACCACAAAACTGTACTGAAGGACATTAAAGAATGTGTGAATAAACGAAAAGCCATATCATTATCCTCACCAGCAAGATTCAATGTTGTTAAACATTCAATTGACAAAATTCATGTATAAAATCAGTGTAATCCTAATTAAATTCAAAATGACCTTTCATGAAATTTTAAGACTTATTCTGAAATTAGTTTGGGAGAGAAAATATTCAAGAACATTTGACAAATTTTTGGGAAAAAACTTGACACTTTACCAATACCAAAATGTACCATAAAATGGTAGCAATTGTAGTATTGTGGCTGACATTTTGTTACTGATCTAGTAACAGGCAAACCAATCCACAGAATGGGATATAGAGAGTTGAAGCAGATTAGATTAATATAGAATAAAGGCACATTTCAAATCAGTGAAAAGTGGTGAATTACTCATTGAATAGTGTTCAGGATCATTGGCTATCTATTTGGTGAAAATTAAATACCCTATTCCACGCTATACAGTAGTCTCCCCTTATCCTAATGGGATATATTCCAAGAACTCCAGTGGATGCCTGAAGCGGAAGATAGTACCAAACCCTATAGACAGTATGCATGAATTTCTCGTTCCTTCTTCACAATTTCACAGCTAGAAAATTGTTCTTAATGTAGATCTTAGCCACCTCTGCATATGATTTTTTTTCTTTCCTTACTATGCCAATAGCTTTCACCTTTTCACCTAAAGGAAGCACTTTATGGCCTCTCTTTGGGGTATTTCAATGGCCAGCATCATTACTCTTGTGCTTTGGGGCCACTATAAAGTCAAATAAGTGTGACTCAAATACAAGCCCTGCGATGCTGCAACCATCAATCTGTTAACCAAGGCTGCTGCAGACAGACTAACGAGCACGTAGACAGCGTGGAGATGCTGGACAGAGGGAGGATTCAAGGAGAGAGGGGCAGGACCTAGAGACTTCATCATGCTACTCAGATGGCCACGCAATTGAAAAACCTATTAATTGCTTATTTCTGGAATTTTCCATATGTAATATTTTCAGACCACAGTTGATTAGGGGAACTGAAACTGTGGAAAGTGAAAATGCAGAAAAGAGGGGACTACTGTAGGCTGGGCACGGTGGCTCACATCTGTAATCCCAGCACTTTGGGAGACTGAGGCGGGTGGATCACCTGAAGTCGGGAGTTCGAGATCAGCCTGGCTAACATGGTGAAACCCTGTCTCTACTAAATATACAAAATTAGCTGGGCATGGTGGCACGTGCCTGTAATCCCAGCTACTCAGGAGGCTGATGCAGGAGAATCACTTGAACCTGGGAGGCGGAGGTGCGGAGGTTGAAGTGAGCCGGGATCAGGCCACTGCACTCCAGCCTGGGCAACAGAGTGAGACTCTGTCTCCAAAGAAAAAAGAAAGGGGGGGGACCACTGTAACTTAAAATAAATTCCAGAAGATCAATAAACTAAACCTGATTCACACACACACACACACACACACACACACAGAGTATTATAAATATTTTAAAATTCTGTGTACATTATGCTGTTTTGAGATCTTAAAAAAAAATCTTCGTGGCTAGAGAGAGACTGTTCCTCCCAGGGCTAGCCATGCTTAAAGATAGCAAGGGCTCAGCCTGGAGCACGCCTGTGATGATAAACTAAGCAGTGCAGGGCCATAACTCCTCTATCTGGCCCCTAAGCCCCAGGAGGCAAAATCCCTCTGCCTTAAACATCCCAGGATCAGCTGCCAGGCAACTAGCAACCACTCCCACAGCCCCAAACCTTCCGCAATTATTCACATTAGCCAATCCTAAACTGTTCACCCTGCCCTGCCTTGCCCTTCCCCATAAAACCCCATACAGGGGGTGGACTAGGCCTTCTCTTTGCTCCTGTCTTCCAGCTCCTGACCACCCTGGTGCCTTTCCCACATGGTCCTCCTGTCTCCAGGACCTGTGAATTAGTACACTTTGTTTTTTCCTGTGCCACTCCTGTGTCTCCTCTTGAGGTCACACCTGACTGAACATCACATAAAAGAAAACGAAGTACACATACACAGACACACAGATACTTATGTAAAATCCTGTATTAGAAAAAAATTGAGCAAAATTTTTTTTTTTTTTTTTTTTTTTTTTTTTTTTTGAGACGGAGTCTCGCTCTGTCACCCAGGCTGGAGTGCAGTGGCGTGATCTCGGCTCACTGCAAGCTCCGCCTCCCGGGTTCACACCATTCTCCTGCCTCAGCCTCTCGAGTAGCTGGGACTACAGGCGCCCGCCACCACGCCCGGCTAATTTTTTGTATTTTTTTAGTAGAGACGGGGTTTCACCGTGGTCTCGATCTCCTGACCTCGTGATCCGCCCGCCTCGGCCTCCCAAAGTGCTGGGATTACAAGCGTGAGCCACCGCGCCCGGCCATAATTTTTTATAGGAAAATTGCTCTAGAGCAAAACTTAAAACAGAGATGACAGTAAGGGAAAGATTGACATATTTTAAAGTATTTTTTAAAATTCTGTGTAAAAAGATGCCATAATCAATATTAGCAAAGAACAAAACACCATAGGATAAGTGTTTCCAAAAGTTATAGGGGTACTTACTGATAATACAAAAAGAGAGGGAAAGAAAGGAAGGAAGGCAAAAAAGGAACAAGGAAAGGAAAGAAGGAAGAAACAATATAACTGTCCATCAAGAGGTGAATGGGAAAAAAAGCTGATATATACATACAATGGAATCCAATATTAAATAAACTAAGGGATCCATAATATGGAAATTTATGTAACTGTGTTTTTTTTTTTTCTCGAGATGGAGTCACTCTGTTGCCTAGGCTGGAGTGCAGCAGTGTGATCTCAGCTCACTGCAACGTCTGCCTCCTGGGTTCAAGCAATTCTCCTGTTTCAGCCTCCTGAGTAGCTGGGATTACAGGCACGTGCCACCACGCCCAGCTAATTTTTAAATTTTTAGTACAGATGGGGTTTCACCATGTTGGCCAGGCTGGTTTGAACTCCTGACCTTGTGATCTGCCCAACTCAGCCTCCCAAAGTGCTGGGATTACAGGTGTGAGCCACCATGCCTGGCCTATGTAACTATTTAGAAGAATAAGATAGGTCTACATGTATTCACAGGGAAAATTCTTTATAACATGAGTAAAGAAAAAATGTTACAAAATTTCATGTCATAGTCTCTTGCCTGCCACCATGTAAGATATGACTTTGCTCCTCATTCGCCTTCTGCCATGATTGTGAGGCCTCCCAGCCATGTGGAACTATCTGGCTCATTTTCCACCTTTGCTGTGATCTCTGAGCAGGGAAGGCTTGTGTCTCTATTTCCAGACTACTCCCTCCTTTAGATCAGAGTGATTGGCACACCTCTCTCCAGCAGGAGACTAAAAGCTACCTGAAGCCCTGGTGTATGCTGCACTCATATGGGTCCCCTCTGTTATATTCTTACACATTGCTTCTTTTCCTTGGTACAAGAAAATACTAGGAGCACTTAGAGGCTCCTAGCACATGTAGAACAGCCATAAATGAGGAGTCTGAAAAGAAAAAAATTGCATGCCATGTGCTCCAGTATCAGTTAGCTTCTGCTCATAACAAATCACTCCAAAACTAAGTTGTTTAAACAACCATTTATTTAGCTCAAAATTCTGAAGGTCAGCAATTTGGGCTGGGTTCTACAGGGCAGCTGTTCTCAGGTGGACTCACTTACACATTTGTAACCACCTAGTGAATAGGCAGGGTGCCTGAGACCTTTCTCCATGTAATCTCTCATTCTCAGGGTGGTTAACCCAGGCTTGATCTCACGCTCATTTCAGAGTTCTAAGACAGTGAGAGAAGCTACAAGGCCTCTTGAGTCCTAGGTTTGCAACAGACACCACATCACTTCTGTATTATAATGGACAAAGCCAGTCACAAAGCTAGCCCAGATTCAAGGGGTGGGAAAATAAATTTCACCTCTCGATGAGATGAGCCACAAAGTGTTATGGCCAATTTTGCAATCTACCAAGTTATGTAAAAGTTTTAAAAAATAGAACATGTAGTTATGTATGTACAGATGTAGGTAAATGCAGAGTAAAAGAATGGGATGCTACACACACCTAAAAATAATAGCAGAGATTCTCATGCAGTGAGATTGTGAGGAGTCATTAAAAGCTTCTGAATTCTTGGCCGGGCGAGGTGGCTCATGCCTGTAATCCCAGCAGTTTGGGAGGCAGAGGTGGGTGGATCACGAGGTCAGGAGATTGAGACCATCCTGGCTAACACGGTGAAACCCTGTCTCTACTAAAAATACAAAAAATTAGCTGGGCGTGGTGGCAGGCGCCTGTAGTCCCAGCTACTCGGGAGGCTGAGGTAGGATAATGGAGTGAACCCAGGAGGCAGAGCTTGCAGTAAGCCGAGATTGCACCACTGCACTCCAGCCTGGATGACAGAGCCAGACTCCGTCTCAAAAAAAAAAAAAAAAAGCTTTTAAATTCTTGCATTCTATATTTTTGAATTCTTGCATTGATTATTCATGAATTACTTGTATAAGTAAAACTAAATTTAAAAAATTTAATAAAGTCTGAAACACTCGTAAGCATATGGATGAATATTCAAAGATCTAAACTTGCATATATAAAATATCAACTACTTTCATATCCTTTGCAGGGACATGGATAGAGCTAGAAGCCATTATCCTCAGGAAACTAACGCAGGAACAGGAAACCAAACACCACATATTCTCACTTATAAGTGGGAGCAAAATGATGAGAACACAAGGACACATGGGAGTGAACAACACACACTGGGGTCTGCTGGAGGGCGGGTGGGGTGAGGGAAAACATTAGGAAGAATAGTTCATGGATGCTGGGCTTAATGCCTAGGTGACAGGATGATCTGTGCAGCAAACCACCATGGCACATGTTTACCTATGTAACAAACCTGAATACCCACATATGTACCCCAGAATTTAAAATAAAAGTTGAAGGGAAAAAAAAGATCAACTCCTTTCTTTATGTTATTCCATTTATTTTTTCCAAAGTGTTTCATTTGTTAGCATTATTTAAAAGGCTATATAACCAGTGGATTTGTCAGTGCCAAGCCAATTTAATAAGCTATAACTTTTTTGAATAAATGAACTAACCATGCAGAGTTCCCAGACCACTTGAAACAAGCAAATGTCAGAGAACTACACTAAAATGTCAGAGAACCACACTAAAAATGCCTCCTCCTTTCCACTTTAAATTAGCTTCCTCTTTGTGAATGGTTACTATGATAAAACTCAGCAGTCTTTCAAGGAACTCAATTTTAATTTGTAAAATACAAGAAAATGCAATTTCTAAATCGATTATAAGTTTCTATATTCAAAGCATAACTTTCTGGGTGCCTCAGTGATACCCAATGTCCTTCACGAACTCTTTTAAAAGTCTAACGTAAATTAAGATGTAGACATGAGAATATTTGAGAGCACTGTAAGGGAGGAAAAGATAATTCTTCCTCTACCCTTAATTGAGATCTTAATTGGGATTGACCCCTATAAAGAAAGAGAGATTAACAGGAGAAGAACAAGCAGAAGTTTAACCATGGTGCTATGGTTTGAATAATGGTGTTCCCTCTAAAATTCATACTGAAACTTAATCCCCAAGGTAACAGTATTAAGAGACATGGTCTTTGGAAGGTGATTATCTCCCAAAAGGGCAGAGCCATCATGAATGGGATTAGTATCCCTATGAAAGGGCTCCAGGTTGAAGGGCATACTCTCTTGCCCTTCCATTCCTTTCACAATGTGAATACCTCACATTCTTCCCCTCTAGAGGATACAGCAATAAGGCACCATCTTGGAAGCAAAGAGCTGTCCTCACCAGACAATGCCAGCACCTTGATCTTGGACTTCCCAGCCTCCAGAATTGTGAGAATTACATTTGTCCCTTATAAATTACCTAGTCTAAGGTATTTTGTTAGAGCAATACAAGTAGACTAAGAAATATAGATACTGCCTGTGTCTGTGGGAGATACCCAGGGAAAAAGTACATCTCAAAGAAGTGGCTCAAATACCATCCTCAGCTGAAACAAAGAAAGAAGGGAATGAAGAAGGCCAGGGAAAGCACCATAAAGGTAGGTGAGGTTTGTTATGCAGATTTAAGTCGGTGCCTTCTCCATTGATAAGAATTTCTAGTGATTTAGGGTCATCCTTCTCATCCTGCTGCAGAGAGACACTCTTACAACTGGAGATTTCTTTGCAAAAGTACATTTTTCTTAAAAGGGATAATGTCTGTTTTTAGAGCTTCTCCTGTGTCTGCTGCTTCCAAAAATAATCAGCTGAAAATAAACTTTATGCCAAAATGACATATTTTGGGGTGGCATTTTCTGGTCCTCTACCGTCACACTCTGGGGTGGCATATTCTGGTCTCCTACTGTCATATTTTGGGGTGACATATTCTGAGCCCGAGCAGCATTTATCTACACAGCAAGGGTTTGTAGAAAAGTCTATTTAGAGCCTGTCTGTCAAATCCCCCAAAGCTGTTTGGTGGCAGAAAAGGCCAGCTTCCCCCATTAGCTGACACTGTCCCCACCCACATGAATACACTCTCCCATTTCCTCCCACCCTCTGTGCCCGAGTCCTGCACTTTCTCCTGGGCTTTATAGCTGCTTTTACACTGGGCTATTTAGTAATGGCAGGGGATTAGAGAGTTATGTAATGTTGGAAAAACCAGGGTGTTCTGACAAAGATCCCTCAAAGTAAGAACCACATAGCCTTCCCCGTTTTATATTTTCCTTGTCAAAAGTAGTATATCAGAGAGTTCTGCCAGCTACTTGCCCATTGGACTTTGACTCCACAAACATCTTTCCTTATTCCCCCCACCACATCATACAGAGCTGTAAACATGCAAAATAAACTCCCTTCCTAGCTGGCTTGCAGTTTGTTTCTGTCAGTGGGATAGAAGGCTGGAAAGAAGCTGGACAACAAAAAGAAGAAAGAAGTCTTTTTTTTTCTACCTGGGGTTATGCCTCCAGCAGAAGTACTCATGGGTTCTAGCTCCAGCAGCAAAAACAACACCTATGCATGACTTCAGGCTCCCCAGGTCCTGCAGGGTAATGAGAGTGTGTGCTCCTAGCTTTCCTGAAGAGAAATAGAGATGATAATTAAAATAGCAGCACCAGTGGGGTCCCATCAGTCTTAGCAGCCAAGTAAACACAGGATTTGCAAACACACCATTTTTCCTTAAATTCCTCAAACCCTAGGCATGAATGAGGCTTTCTGTGGTTGCTAATCCCTGGGTAATGTTTCTTTTTACCATTTTGTAATTCTAGCCTCCATCCAGGATGATTTCTTTACAGTTTTGTTGAGATATAACTGTGTGAACCCCAAAGATCTGAGACAGGACTCAATTAATTTAGAAAGTTTATTTTGCCAAGATTGAGGACAAATGCCCATAACACAGCCTCAGGAGGTCCTGATGACATGTGCCCAAGGTGGTCAGAGCACAGTTTGGCTTTACACATTCTAAGGAGACACGAGACATCAAGTAACATATGCAAGAACATTGGTTCCGTCTGGAAAGGCAGGACAACTTGAATCAAAGGCAGGAAGACTTGAAGTGGGGAGGGGACTTTAAGGTCATAGGTGAATAAGAGACAAATGGTTGCATTCTTTTAAGTTTCTGATTAGCTTCTCCAAAGGAGGCAATTAGATATACATTTATCTCAGTGAGCAGAGGGGTGACTTTGAATAGAATGGGAGGTAGGCTGGCCCTAAGCAGTTCCCAGCTTGACTTTTCCCTTTAGCTTAGTGATTTTGGGGCCCCAAGATTTATTTTCCTTTCACATTTCCCCCCTTTTCTTTTTAAAAATCATTTGGAGAAGGCATTTTAGAATAAAATGGGTCTCTGGTCTCAGGTTTTGTCTGATCTCTCATGGCTAGGATGGTTTATTCCTAGAAAGGTAGGTCCCAAGTTATTAGGAAAGCTCATTTTTAGCATGTTTTGAATTCTTATGTCCTATGAAGAGAAAATAGGGGGAAGAAGAGAGAAAAACAACAACAAACAAAAGAACAATCCTGGAAAATTGACATAGGCCATATTACTCTAAAGCCTATATATCAGTAGGCAGGTATGAAAATGGCTTATGTATGTAAATAGGTTGCTGTTATTTTCTTCTGAAGTTTAAGTTGTCTGGCTTCATTTCACAGGGCTTAAGCCCTGTGAAATGAAGCCAGACAACTTCAGCTTAGTTATCAGTGACTCCAAATTAGAAAAAGTGAGGGGAAAAAAAGAAGGAAAAAACATAGAAAACATTATTTTGAAGACTTGTAGCCAAAATAAATTAGAATTCAGTCCAAACTGTAGAAAATAATAAAAATTGAAAAACATTAGGCAAGACTAGAATCTAACAACAGGTGTACTATAGTTTTTGAAACATAATTTTTCTCTTCAGTTTCCCATATTTACTAAAGACAAATCATGGTAGGACTAATTTGCTTTATTATACTTGGCCTGATTATTTGTATATACTGCAGCAAGAATATATATATTTTTTACATAGGCTTTTAAATTGGCTTTGATGGAACTTTGTTCCATAGAAGGAATCTCAGATGAGATTTTTGTAAAGCCAAGCCCAGCCATGGATTTTTAGCATCAAATATCTATGAATTGAGTGAATTCCTCTCTTTTTGAGGTCCCAAGATAAACTTGGGGCTCCTGGGCCTGTCAGAAAGTGACATTCTTTACTTACCACAGATCAGAAACCCTGTACAGATAAATGTGTAGACAAGGTATAAGGCCAGTTTTCCCAAAGGGGATTTTATTGGCTCCATAAGTCAAGTTTGATTCCTTAAAGGAAAGCACACCATTCCACTCAAAGCCTTGGTGAAATAACCAGTTTCTCCAATTGTGTACTGCTACAAATGAAAACAGATTCTTATTGCACTTACGCAAATAACTCTATTGCCATAAGTTAAGAATACTCAAAAATAGTTTCCAAATTCTAGAGAAATCAGGTAGAGAGAAACAAGTATGCTCCAAATTCTGTTCACAGGAGTATACTAAATTGTTAAAAGCTGTCAATAGCTCAAAAGAAAAGTTCCCTTGACTCTGAAAAATAAAACAAAGGATCAACAATGTTTTATGCAAAAAGTTAAAAAGATTACTTCAGACTTCTATTAGTTTAGTCCATGCAGTTAATGCTTGTTCTGCTTGATATTTATGAACATTTCAGCTGTCTGTGAATCCTGAAAGTTTTTCCTCTATTCTGATGTTACAATCTCCAGAGTTATCAGAAACCTGCACTCAAGAGCACCTGTTAGAGTTTTATAGTTGATTATGAAACCACCTTCTAAAGATGACCTAAACAAGACAATTGTCTGTGGATGACAAAAAGTTTCAGGACAGCCATAGTCAAAGACACAATTGACAAGGAAATTTGTTACCTCTGTGGCACACAATAATTTAACATAATAATTATAATTATTACTTATAATGTACATTAAGTCATATCAGAATTATAGGAGTTTCTCATAATTTTGGAACACATACCAATAACATATTTATACAAATACAGCCCAAAGAAAACCAAACACTGTTTCATATTTGATAATGCTTCCTGTATAATTTTTATACCAAATAAGCCAAATATGTCATTTTTGGACTTTAGGGACCCTAATATCTTAAAAGATTAATTAGGCTAGAAAAAGACATAATTTATAATTTGATTTGGAAAGTTTGTCAAATATCAAAGGTTTAAAACACTTGATCATAGGTCATTGTAAAATAACTCATTCATTTAACCAAAGTGATAAAGATTTCCAAAAAAAGGTGAAAACATTTATTCTTTGAGAGAGGACACTTAATTTTCCAAACAATAAGCCCTAATAGTAACAGCATGGAGCCCCGCCATAAAGAAACATGTACACATATGTTTACTGTGGCACTATTCACAATAGCAAAGACTTGGAACCAACCCAAATGTCCATTAATGATAGACCTGGATTAAGAAAATGTGGCACATATACACCATGGAATACTATGCAGCCCTAAAAAAGGATGAGTTCATGTCCTTTGTAGGGACATGGATGAAGCTGGAAACCATCATTCTGAGCAAACTATCCCAAGGACAGAAAACGAAACACCGCACGTTCTCACTCATAGGTGGGAACTGAACAATGAGAACACTTGGACACAGGGTGGGGAACATCATACGCCAGGGCCTGTCATGGGGTGAGGGAAGGGGGAGGGATAGCATTAGGAGATATACCTAATGTAAATGATGAGTTAATGGGTGCAGCACACCAACATGGCATATATACACATATGCAACAGACCTGCACATTGTGCACACACACCCTAGAACTTAAAGTATAAAAAAAAAAAGCATGAAGCCAATTAAATTCTTTAAAATTTTACAAACAATCTATAAAATTTTAATCTTGATCACAAGATATAACTTCCATAAACCTTTATAACCTATATAACCTTCATTAATGAGTTGGTTAATGCTTCAAGAAAACCTTGTTAATCCAACACAGGGGCCTATATCCTGGTCTTGCATCAGTGTGCTTTTCACACCAATAGCTAATTTATAAAGAAATAGAACTTATTTTATCTCTTAAAATCACCCCTTACAATCTTATATGCCCATCTCTTCCATGATAGTCCCTGGGCCTTGAGGAGTTGAATGGCTTTAATTTCTGGCCCTGTGTCTGGGGAATGCAGTTTATTTTGATTGGCATCTTCTATGGGGCCTGAAGATGAGGCTTTAACTTCTGTCAGTGTTTAAGATTTGGACATGGTGTCCTTTTTAGACCCAGGAGTCAAAACTCTGTAACATAATGTCACAAGTACTTTAAAAGCACATATAGAAAGATACACGGATGTAATAACCTTAATTTGAAAAAAAAGTTTTTTAATCTTGTTTTTTTTTCCTAAGCAAACCCAAACATAATAATAATGGCATAGGAATTATTTCAATAAAACATAAAATCCGTTAGGCCAGTTACCAAAAGGCAAAAAAAAAGACCTTCTGCAGTATATAGAATATTACGTTGGAAGAGAACATTTCCTTTAGATCTTTAAGAAAATATTAGCATCAGATCACAACAAAAAGAACTTGAGAAAAAAACTTATATGAGCTGAAAATGAGTTGAAGGAGAGTGTTATTTCATGCCTTGTAAAAGGGGAGAGAAAACTGAAAATGGTGAGATGCAATAAAACTTAAACTTTGGGTTAAACAAAAAATTAAAATCTCTTATAATTTATTAAGAGTAAATCAATCCCTTAAGGAAATTTTGTTGTTCTAATTAATTCTTTAGTGTATAAGTGCTTTTTTTTTTACATTAAACCCAATCTCTAGAAAGACTATTATAATTTCCCTTTAATTATAGACAACTTGATCATATAAAAGTTTTTTTTAATAAATCCTTTTATATTGTGACTGACACAGACCATTCATGACATGCTTAGACTTTCTGGTTTGTCCTGAATATCCCTCTTTCTTAAACAACCAGTCATTTTATTCTAGGTCTAAATTTACCATACAAGGTTCTTTCTTATATAAAACTATTTCTCTTTAAGCTTTCTTTCCAAAAAATACCTCTTTATTTCTATAACTTCCTTTACATCTCTCTTATTTTCTGTTTTTTAATCTAGTTTTATACGTAACCCTTGAATTAGACAAAAATTATTCACCTTTTTTAAAATGACACTTTTTTTAGAAAGAATATTTTTCTACAATATTTTTTATAGAAAAATACCCAAATAATGAAATATATATTATTTAATTTAATATAACTTTAGAGTCTAAATTATGACAAGTTTCTCTACAAGTATTTATCACATTACATTTGCCCACATATTTTATTTTATTGGTTTACCTAGATTGTTTATGAAAATTGCAATAGTCATGATGCAAAGTTATGAAACTCGCTGTTGCAAAATTCTAACTGAGACAGTGAAAAAGATATGACCTAACTTACTCCATCTTGCTTCTGACTTCCAAGCTGTCCTTGTTCATTCTTGGACTTTGGAAGAAACTTAGTTTAGCTTTGAAACAAAGATGATAACAGTCCTTTCCCAAAACAAACCTCCTTCTGCCTGTGGACTCGAATGCCGAAAACCACAAGATTAGAAGTTACGGTAATTTTACTAAATAATTCAAGATGTAGCTATTTTCATTAAACCAATATCAATTTCTTATTTATTAAAGATTACACAAGCAAAGATCATTCTGTCTTGGGCTGCGTTTATAGTTTTGTAACTCCTATGCCAAATTTTAACACCTTATAGTATTTGGCAGGGATAAGTATGAAATTACTTGATTGATAAATGCAAACAAAAATGTATGCTGGCAATTCTTAAGACATGTCTCATGTTACTTTACCAATAATCTTAAAGCTAGCTTATTTATTAAAGATTTTACTTAAGTCATGTAAACTTGAAAAAGCATTTGATTAGTCTTTCCTTTTTCTGATGAAGTATTTGATTTAAGTGCTTTTATTTTTCTTTAAGCCAGTTAATTAGAGTTCCTTTATATATTTTTCAGTAGTGAAACTACTGAATACTTTAGTACACAACACACAAATGCATAGACGTATTAGGCATACCAACAGGAGTACATCTTATAGATTCATAAAAACCTTTTTTCCCGTTCTTAGATTTTCAGATTCTTGATAATCTGTTTCACAACCCTAGGCAGCTGTCCGCTAAATAGCTTTAAATTTGCATATGAAAGGAAACAACTCAGATGAAAATCAAATAGCAAAATTTATATCATAAGGTATGGAGAGAAAAAGTGTGGTGTGCTAGACGGAGATTAAAGATGAACACCAAATCAAACATAAAATCATAAAAATCTACCGTCAGATTGTATAAAGAGACCAATTTTATTTAGATATGGACTATATATTTTTTTTTTTTTTGAGATGGAGTCTCACTATGTCACCCAGACTGGAGTACAGTGGCGCGATCTTGGCTGACTGCAAGCTCTGCCTCCCAGGTTCATGCCATTCTCCTGCCTCAGCCTCCCAAGTACCTGGGACTATGGGTGCCCACCACCATGCCCAGCTAATTTTTTGTATTTTTAATAGAGATGGGGTTTTGCCATGTTAGCCAGGATGGTCTCAATCTCCTGACCTGATCCACCCACCTCAGCCTCCCAAAGCACTGGGACTACAGGCCTGAACCGCTGTGCCCAGCTGACTACCTATCTTTTAACTGGATCTCTAAGCTCTGGGCAGAGCCCACACTGAATCCTGGGTTTCCAAAAAGGGAGAATTATTGTGAGGCTAGACCATGTGATGTTTCTACAGTGCACTTAAAAAATTTTTTTTAAACAAACACATTTCTAAGTGTCTAAACTACACTCTTCTTAAAAAATAAAAAACCCAAGAGCAGTTCTCTGTTGTAATAATAATTTTAGTCAATAAATCCTGTAATGCAATACAAAAGCAAGCAGTTTAAGAGCTGAGGTGAACTTGTCTGTTTACACTCTTGGCATTCCATAAGGAAAAACAGGTTTCACTTCCAAAGGGAGTCTGGTGCATTCGCCATTTTTTTAAGGAAACCCAGACTACTGTAAATGATTTTAGGTCCCTCATGCAGCAGAGGGTGCAAGAGAAAGGAGAGACAGCAGAAGTAAATGAAGAAAACAGAATCCAGTCAACTGAGAAAAAAAAAAAAAAAAAAAAAAAACACTTTTCCTCAAAAAAAGGACAAGGTCCTAGAAGAGAAAAAACAAAAAAACCCAAAACATTAAGGCCTTTTAAATACAAACATGCACACATGCACACATACACACACACATCTTGGATATGAACTTTTAATTAAGCTGGCTTTTAACCATTGAGCTCTTTGTAAAAAAATTTTTTAAAATTCTCATTACTATATTTCAGCTAGGACAAATTGTTGCTATTTCAGAAGCATCAAGTATCAAACCCAAAAGGCCTTGAATTAGGAACCAAACTGAGGCTGTCGTGGTGGAAAAAAAAAAGACAGAATCTTAGCTGTGGAACTGCAGCATGGGGTGACAGCCAAGGCTAGCAAAAAGGTGGCCTTGTTATGTAAATAAAGACCTTCTAGCAGTTAAAATTTAAAAATCCTTCTTTTTTTTTTTTACCTTTTGCTGGCCATTTCTCTCCCCCACTACACCACCTTTGTGTGTGTGGTGAGGGTAATTTAGCCACTTCAGAGGGCTTGTTCCCCATAATTTGGAACTTTCCTTTGGATTTGATCAAGTCAGATAGAGTTGATCAAACCCAATGGGAAAAGACTGAAACAACAAAAACAGAAACAAACAACAACAACAACAACAAACAGTTAAGCAAAACAAACAATGGCACAACTTATATGGTCATTATGATCTAATGGTAAAGAGAAATTAAGACCAGCTGGTTGTCAATCTTAACTTTAGCCAAGACAAAACCCAATTCAGTAACTTACTTAGGGATGGGTCTCAATCTGTAGACTGCTCTCTACCATCCTAAAAGCAAGAAAAACAAAACAAAACAAAACTCAACTTCCCTATTGGAAGTGAGCTCAAACTCCATAAAGCAGTTACCTGCCTTCCATCATCACAGAAATAGGAAATCTTGCCTTCCTCCAAAAACAGAGGAGTTGTACAGTGAAATAAACTTTAGATCTCAACCAAATTTTGGAAGATCAGGGACTCTCTGGAGTGCGTACTCTCATACCTCAGCAAATTGTCCTGTAGGTTTGAGCCATAAAGTTAGCTTTTGCTGGTACCAAGCACCAATAGGAGAATTGTCAAAGATCAGGGATATTACCACTTAGAACCCCCTTGTAGTTACTAAATGTGAACCCTGAAGATCTGAGGCACATCTCAGTTAATTTAGAAAATTTTGCCAAGTTGAGGTTGCACACCCATGACACAGCCTCAAGAAGTCCTGATGACATGTGCCCAAAGTGGTCAGAGCACAGTTTGGTTTTATACATTCTAGGCAGACAATCGACACACGCAATATAAACATTGGTTCAGTCTGGAAAGGCATGACAACTTGAAGCACAGCCAGGGAGACTTGAAGCGGGGAGGGGGCTTCAAGGCCATAGGTTGATATGAGACAAAGAGTTGCATTCTTTTGAGTTTCTGATTAGCTTATCCAAAGGAGGCAATCAGATATGCATTTATCTCAGTGAACAGAGTGGGTGACTGAATAGAATGGGGGATAGGTTGGCCCTAAGGAATTCTCAGCTTGATTTTTCCCTTTAGCTTAGTGATTTTGGGGCAAGATTTATTTACCTTTCACAATGGACATACAATAAACTATGTATATATCTAAAGTGTATAATTTGATCAACTTTAACATAAGTATAGACTGTGATATCATCATTGCAATAAAAATAATGAACAGCTCCATCACCTCCAAAAGTTTATTGTGCTTCTTGGCAATCTCTCCCTCCCCTTTCCTGCCTGCTGATCGGCTTTCTGTGATTACAGCTTGCATTTTATAGAATTTTATATAAATGGAATTATATGTTATATAGTATGCACTTCTTTTAATTTGTTTTTTGAATTTTTACTTACCATAATTAAACTAATTCCTGTTGTTGCATGTTTCAATTGTTTTTTCCTTTTTATTGCTCAATAGTACTCCATTATGTGAATATACTGCAATTTATTTATCTATAACTCTGTTGATAAACATTTGGGTTGTTTCCAGTTTTGAGCCATTATATATAAAGCTTCTGAGCATTTTTGTACAAGTCTTTGTATGAGTATCTGCTTTCACTTCATTTAGGTAAATGCCTACATTTGGGATGGCTGAATCATACGGTAGTCATATATCTAACTTTTTAAGAAACAACCAAAATTGTATTATTTTACATTCCCACCAGCAGTGTATAAGAATTCCACTTGTTCCAAATCCTTGTCAACACTTGGTATAATTAATGTTTTTAATTTTAGCAGCTCTACTCTTTCCAACATTTTTGTAACCAGTTCCCTAAATTAAAGTACCTCTGTTTAAAACACCTGCAGTGACTTCTTTCTTCCTAGTTGGGTGATGACTCAATACAAGTATTCGGTGACTCAACACTCACTACCTGTTAGATGAATGAATTAATGAGTTATTTAGAGGAAAGCTCTCAGGGATATAAAAGGTTGAAAAAGTAAGAATCATTTCTAGGCAGTCAGAGACTATGATGAAATGACACTACAAAAACTCTATTTTAAACATAGACACAGAAAGAAGCAATAAAAGAATCTCTAACAAATACACAGGGGAAGGTTCAGAGGCTTGGAATGAGAACCATTTAAGAGTAGGAAAGAATAGTAAGTAGCTACTGTTTGAAAATAGAGACTAAGTAATTGGAGAGTACAGATGAAGGTCAGGTAATTTAACAAGAAAGAGTGAATAGGAATGGCAATCAATAGAAAAGATAATGGCTTACAAAGAATGGAGAGAGTTTCCAAGGGCAAGTTTGAAGAAGGAGGAGTTTCATGGGGACCAATTAGCCTAAAAGTTTAACTGAAGGTGAGAAAATATAAGTGGCTTGCAATAAACTCTGAACAGTATATTACAAAGTATGCAGATTATAGAGAAACAAAGGCTGTGAACAGGGGCAAGCAGCCCACGTGCCCTTGGGCAGATTCAGAAATGGATGTGATACTGACACAGGCACTGGCTCTGGTGCCTGCCCAGCCTGTTTCTTCTGGGTTGGTGACTGGGTTGGGTGGGTGGTATGAGTCAGTTTGCTGTAGGCAGATACACGAGTCCTTCTATCCCACTGATTAGGGAAGGAGCTGGAGGAGAAGGGGGGACTACTGGCTTTGGGAAGAAAGGAGGACTCTTGCTTTGTGTGTGGAGAAGCTGGACACAATGCCTCCTCCTCTCAACCTCGCCGTGTATTTGTTGCTTACACCACCTTGTCTTATGGGGTTTCCTATATACTCACACTGCAGCCCCTACCACCTGTACCCTCAGGAGGATGGGGGCTGTGTTTTCTAGCTCCATTGCTCTTCCACAGCCCTAGGAACAATGACAGTAATTCGTTCGTTTCTTTAAACATTCATGGAGCTCCTACTCCGTGTCAGTCTCCAGGGGTAGGAAGATGAAGACATAATTCCTGAGCTCAAGGAGGTCACAGCACAGCAGGAAAGATGGACACATCAGTAGTTCCCTACAAGAGCATGCGAGAAATGCTATAAAAGAGGTATTCATCAAGAGGCAAGGAAGTAGGCAAAGTTCTACAGCTGAACTGGAGCTGGCTTTGACAGGGGGCTTAAGGACAAGTGGGGGTTTGCCAAGCAGAGAAGGCAGGGGAGGGGGAAGAGGGAAGCCAGGGGAGCGGGAACAGGGAAGCCAGGGGAACAGGAACAACAAGAGAGGTAGGGAGGTTGGAAAGCATCCACAGAAAAGTGAAGTTTGAGGTTCCTGGTGTGCGGGCACTGAAGTATGGCTGACAGCTAGAGTAGAGGGAGAAGGTGAGTTGCAGCATCTTCCAGAAAGTTGCTAGAACTGGGCCAGAAGATGCTAGGGGAACAGTAAGAAGGGCCCAAGGGAAATAGGTTTTCAGGTTGCAGATTGTAGAGACAGTGGTAAACAAGTGGTGTTCTTTTTATACAATTATTTTCTCTATTTGCAAGCTGCACTGCCCACCATCAGCTGGGTATCCTCTGATGTTAGAACTTGACCTCACCTCTGATTGAGAAGGGAAGTGAAAAGGAAGGGGAATACAATAGTTACAGATGAGGCTGGCACTGAGCATTGTATTTAAAGAGCCTGATGGGGCAGTGGGGACATGCTGTGTAAGTGTCAAGAAGACATCAGTGTTTGAAAGCAGAGATGTTGGGATCTGACCCAGCTGTGGCTACAGAGAATCTTATGGTAGACATAGGAGCTGAAATGAGAAATCAGTTGGGAGGCGTGTGCAGGGGGAAAAAGTGTGAGGGCCAGACGCATGGTAATTTTGCCACAAATGGAAAAGGAGGAGGTGGATACAACAGACATTTTAGCAGAAGAACTGGCAGAAATTGGAAGTGATTGTGTGGAGGCCAAATGACAGGAAGGGGTCAGGCCTGCAAGGCAGAGCAGAGGGTGGTGGTCTTGACGGAGACCGGGAATGGAGGGCTGGAGGGAAACCATGGGTTGATAGGTTGGATTCCTGCCTGTGGAGGAAGCAAATGGAGGTGTTAGGATGTCACTGGAAACGAGTGCCTTGCGCTTAGGAAAGAGACATAAGTCACGTGTAGATTTAATCACCAGAAGCACACACATGGTGGCTGACTACTTGAAAGGGTGAGATTGCTTTAGGAGAATGAGTGAGTGAAGGAACATGAGACCACGGATGGATGAGACCCAGGAGAATATCAGGGCTCAATGACAGGGTAGGAACAGAAGCCAATAAGGGGTTGGAGGATTCGTCAGGGAGAAAACCCTGCAGAGGAGGAGCGTTCAAGGAGGAGCGGGCTCAGGAGCATTGAAGCTGTGTGGGGGCTGGAGGGAAGGCTTTGGGTTTGGCATTCAGGATGTCATGGGTGAGCAGGGGTTGGGGTGGGTGGCAGAAAATGTGACAGCAGAGGAAGCAGATGCAGGCCAGTCTTGCAAGGACAGAAGGCAGGCCCTGGTACAAAAAAAAGGCTGGTATTGGCTTAAGAGTGGGGTAGACTTGAGAGTGTGGGTAGACAGAGAAGAGGAATTGGTGGAGATGGGAAGGTGAAGGGAAATTAAGGAACCAAGTGTAGTAACATAAGAGGAGAAAATCATAAGCCAAGGGGAGACAGTCATAAGCCAAGAGGAGGGATGAGTCTTCTTGTGCCTCTGACAAACAGGAGGGAAGGTAGAGGAAGGTGCAAATGGGTCTGGGGGTGGTGGGCAGGCATCGGAGCCAGGTCAGGAGATGGACAGCTAAATCACCCAGTCAGAGGCAGGGAGGAAGAAGCCAGGCATTAGAAAGGATAATTTAGATGCAAAACATTACAAACCCCATATTCAATTTATTAAATTCTCTTTTCACTTTTTCCTTCTCCATATTTTATTTTAAAAATATTTTGATACTTTAATAAAGCAGGCCTATTTTATCTCTCTCAGTGCTAGGTAATGGAAATCCAGACCTTGAAATAACAGGCACTTTCAATTGCTGGTGAAAAAAATCATAGCTAGTTAAGGAGAAGGAAATATATCCCTCTTTCCCTAACTGAAACAAATAAAACTAAATGAAAACACAAAATGTTCTTCTACATTATTTAACTATGGTTGCCAATGTTATTAATATTTCTAATACAAGAGTTTTACGATGGATCTTAACTTCAGAGACTGTTGCTGTGGCTTGTGGAAGTAATCTGTAGCTTCTGTGAAGGCTGTAATTCTCACTGATCTTGCTTTAAAAAATACAAAAAATTAGCCGGGCGTGTTGGTGGGCGCCTGTAGTCCCAGCTACTCGGGAGGCTGAGGCAGGAGAATGGCGTGAACCGGGAGGCGGAGCTTGCAGTGAGCCGAGATCGCGCCACTGCACTCCGGCCTGGGGAACAGAGCAAGACTCCGTCTCAAAAAAAAAAAAAAAAAAAAAAAAATGTGTTGCTCTGGTAATATTCCATTTGAGATCTGTTTTCTGGAAGGTATGGGTACCTGTGCATCTTCTCTGCTAAGTCAGAAGAGGATTATGAGCACTTCCATCATATCTTATTTGCACAAAGGTAAAATAATAATAACAATAAACTAAAACCTATGACTCTTTGGGGTATCTTATTTAAACAAAGAGTTTGAAAGAATAACTCATCTAAATTAATGTTTAAGTATTTTATAATTAAATGTTTGAGAAGACACGTGAGAAATGAAAACATGACTAAGCTTGGGGTTGACGTTAGCATGTCAATGGAGACGCCCTACGTAACTGTGGACCATTCTTTACAGTTTTGCACAGCTGAGGGGGCAGGTGAAGAAGATTCTGGGGGCCCAAGGAGGCATAAAAGGGGCTCTGAAACTGAATTCAAAGGACTAGAGGACCTCTTCTTTCTAGTCAGATCTTTGATAGAGAATCTCGGGCCACCTCCACGAGTTGTTGTGATGAAGGAAAAGCAGCACCAAGGGGAACTTCTTCCTGTTCTTGCTTTTTGGAAGCCATTAGGGGGCTGGCTTGCTAATGACTGCACAGCTGTCTCTGTTTGCAGAGACAAGCTGCTTATCCACCTCGGCAGGATGTCCCTTTGAATCACTTTTTCAATAGTGAAGATAAAGTCACAGAGACTCAGCCATTCTCTATGACCAAAACCTTCTCTTGGTGCCAAGAACATGTCTCTGTGAGATGCTGGATGGATCTCGGGGAGCAATATGAAGCTGGAAGTGGGAGAATTAGTTAAACAGCTCCATTGGAAACTGTGATGCAATCATTAGCTTTGGTACCATTTCAGGAATTCAGGCACATGATTTTTTTCTACAGTTCTTTCCGTGAACCTCCATCACAAACAACTACCTACTCTCAGGAGAAGGTTTCTCTGGATGTAGTCCCCTGATTGCCTGCTTCAGAAACATCTGGGGCATGCATGAAAAATGCAGGTTCTTAGGTCTCGTTCTATGCTCTCAATCAGTATTGCTGGGTGCCGTGCACAGGAACCTGAATGGTAAACTTTCTAGAAGATTCGCTACAATCTAAGTTTGAGAACCCCTGCTTATAGGTGAGAATCTCAGTTTGAGTAGAACTAGGCAATTTCTTAGGTTTGCTCAACGGCTCATTCTCAGCCTGCTTTGGATCCTTTCTGCCTTCTGCCTCTAGCCAGCATGATCCTGGCTCTCCTCTCACTGTTCCCATAGGGATGCTCAGGACATGCAAAGGTATTTTTCATGCTGGTTCTGAAAAAACCCAAAGATAAGTCTTATGCCAAAAATAGACAAATAACTGACAACTTCCATGAAGGCAAGTGAAACATCTTGGGTGATCCGAGCCACAGCCCAGCTCCATCGCAGCTGCTGTCATCCATGCTATCTATGTGCAGTTATCCGACCACTTTAAATACCATTTGTGCGCTCATTTAAGCAGCCCTCATGGATGGGAAGTTTCAAGGAGCCTTTTATGACCAGAATTTGTCATTTAGAGAGGCAGTATGCAAACCAAGCTTTGCTGGCTCCTCTGCTCTGTGGGCATCCTGGCCTTTTCATTTTATGACCCACCGTGAATAATTTGCACGATGCTCCAACTCCCTGTTAGTCGGATGTCACAAGCTCACTTTTTCATCCCAGGTCTATACTTTAATGCCATTTAGCAATGATCTTCCTTGGGATTCTGTGTTTTTATTGCTTGTCGTGACACCACAGGAGCATGTTTTCCAGAATGCACTGAGGCATACATATTACTCACTATGGAGGAAGCCATCAGTTCACAGGAAATAAAGCTGAACTATGACAACACATTGATTCCACCATTTCTCATGTTAGTAATTTTCTATTTGGAGAGTCTGCAGATGAATTCATGGGCTGACTCAGTTTCTTACTGTGTGAAGGCTACACGATTCTTGCAATTATAATTACCCAGCTATAATATCTGACACCACTATATTTATCAGAAAGCACAAACCCATATCCTAAGTCCATGCCATACCATTAAGCATCTTTATGAAAAGATTCTGGGCTATCTTATGAATCTTGAAATGTATCAGCAAATGGAAAATTAGGATTTATTTTTCTTTCACATCCGCCCTGAAACATTCAGACTATTATTTCCTTTGGACATTTGGAATCCACAAACCAAAATCAAGATTGCCAATATTTGAAGTTGTCTATTTTATATGTATTATTACATTAGCTATTTTATTCATAAAGAGACCCCAGCTTCAGGGTTCCTTGGTCTAGGAGACGATACCAATACCAATCACTGGGAAGGCCTGGTCCCTGAAAAGTAGGTAGAAGAAGGCATACCAGCTGGGAAACTTGAGACCCAAAGATTGACATGGCGGTGAGTTCCTTGGGTTTTTGACTAGGTACTGGAGGAGTCAGTGACCCAGAAATGTCAACAAGTTTCTTTCTTTCCTTTTTTTTTTTTTTTTTTGAGAGTCTCACCCTGTTGCTCAGGCTGGAATACAGTGGTGCAATCTCGGCTCACTGTAACCTTTGCCTCCCAGGTTCAGGCGATTCTCATATCTCAGCCTCCAAGTAGCTGGGATTACAGCTGTGCACCACCATGCCCAGCTAATTTTTGTATTTTTAGTAGAGATGGGGTTTCGCCATTTTGGCCAGGCTGGACTCAAACTCCTGGTCCCAAGTGATCTGCCCACCTTGGCCTCCCAAAGTGTTGGGATTACAGATGTGAAGCCCTGTGCCCAGCCAAATGTCAACAAATTTCTCATCAAAAAAGAAAAGCCCAATTTATTCTAAGTATGTAAGGCTGGTTCAACATTTGAAATTTATTCATTGTAATCTACCATGTAAAAAGGTCTAGGAAGAAAGAAACCACATAATTATATCAATCAATGCATTAAAACATTTGACAGAATTCAACACCCATTCACGACAAAAACAAAAAAACCTAGAAAAATAGGAATAGTGGGGAGCTTCCTCAATTTGTTGAAAAGTATCTAAGAAAAACTTACAGCTAATGTTATATTTAATGATGAAAGGCTGAATGATGTCCTTCTAAAATCAAGAATAAGCCAAGCATGTCTGTTTTTACGACTCTTATTCAACATAGTGTTACAAATTCTAGCCAGAGCAATAAGGCAAGAATAAGAAATAAAAGACATACATATAGATTGGAAGGAAAGAAAGAAAACTGTCCTTGTTTTCAGAGGATATGGTTGTCTGTTCAGAATATCTCAAGGAATGAAAAAGAAAACTGTCTCAAAACTAACAAGCAAGGCCGGGAGCAGTGGCTCACGCCTGTAATCCCAGCACTTTGGGAGGCCAAGGTCGGGAGTTCAAGACCAGCCTGACAAATCCCATCTCTACTAAAAATACAAAACAAAACTAGCCAGGCATGGTGGTGCATGCCTGTAATCCCAGCTACTTGGGAGGCTGAGGCAGGAGAATCGCTTGAACCCAGGAGGCGGAGGTTGTGGTGGGCTGAGATCACGCCACTGCACTCCAGCCTGGGCAATAAGAGCAAAACTCCATCTCAAAAAACAAACAAACAAACAAAAACTAACAAGCAAGTTCAGGAAAGTGACAGAATACAAGGTAAACATAAAAAAAGTACTTCTATATGCTTGCAATAAACAAGTGGACACCAGAATTAAAAATACAATACCATTTACAACTGCTGAAAAAATAAAACACCAAGGTGTAAATCTAACAAAACAGATACAGGATTTGGATGCTGAAAAGTACAAAGTGCTGATGAGAGAAACCAAATAAATTCTAAATAAGTGGAGACACATCATGTTCATGGGTTAAAACACTCAGCATAGAAAAGATGTCAATTCTCCTCAAATTGATATCAAAGTTCCAGCAAGAATTTTTGTATAGACAAGTTTATACTCAAATTTATATGGCAATGTAAAAAAACTAGAACAGCTAAAATGACTTTAATAAAGAAGAACAAAGCAGGAAGAATGCATCTAACCAATCTCTAGACTTCTTATTTAGCTTTGGCAATCTAGAATGTGTGGCATCAGCAGAGAGATAAACACAGAGGTCAAGGGAACAGAATCGAGAACTCAGAAAGAGGTCTACATAAATATGTCCAACTGTTTTTTGACAGATGCAAAAGCAATTCTATGAAGGAAAGATGGCCTTTTTTTTTCTTTTTTTACTTTTAGACTCAAGAGTACATGTGCAGGTTCGTTACATAAGTAAACTCAAGCTGTAGGGATTTATTATACAGATTATTTTGTCACCCAGGTACTAAGCTTAGTACATGTTAGTTATTTTTTCAGATCTTCTCCCTCCTCCCACCCTCCACTCTCAGGAAGGCCCCAATGTCTGTTGTTCCCTTCTCTGTGTCCATGTGTTCTCATCATTTAGCTCCCACTTATAAGTGGGAACATTCAGTATTTGTTTTTCTGTTCCTGCATTAGTTTGCTAAGGATAATGGCCTCCAGTTCCATCCATATTTCTGCAAAGAACATGACCTCATTCTTTTTCATGGCTGCATAGTATTCCATGGTGTATATGTACCACATTTTCTTTATCCTATTTACCACTGATGGCCATTTAGGTTGATTCCATGTCTTTGCTTTTGTAAATAGTGCTGCAATGAATATACGTGTGCATGTGTCTTTATGGTAGAACAATTTCTATTCCTTTGGGTATATATCCAATAATGGGATTGCTGGCTTGAATATAAGTTCTGTTTTTAGTTCTTTGAGGAAACACCCCACTGCTTTCTACAATGTTTGAACTAATTTACACTCCCACCAACAGTGTATAAAACGTTCCCTTTTCTCCACAACCTTGCCAGCAAAAAATAGCCTTTTCAACAAAGGATGCTGGAGCAATTGAATATCCATAGGCAAAAAAATGACCATCAGTCTAAGTCTCATGCCTTACCCAAAAGCGAACTCAAATTAGGTCCTGGATCTAAATGTAAAATGTAAACCTATAAAACATTTAGGAGAAAGAAATCAGAGAAAATATTCAAGGGCTAAAGTTAGGCAAATAATTCTTATACTTGAAACGGAAACCATTGAGTCCTAAAATGAAAAACTGATAAATTGGATTTCATCAAAAGTAAAGACTTTTGCTCTGCTAAACACCTTGCAAAGAGAATAAAAAGGCAAGTTAGCAGACTAGAGGAAAATATTTGTAAACCACATATCTGATAAAAGACTGTGTTAGTCCGTTTTCACACTGCTATAAAAAATACCTGAGACTGGGTAATTTATAAAGAAAAGAGGTTTAATTGACCCACAGTTCCACATGGCTGGGAGGCCTCAGGAAACTTACAATCATGGCAGAAGGCAAAGGGGAAGCAAGGACCTTCTTCATATGGTGGCAGGAGAGAGAAAAGTGAGGTGCGAACGGGGAAGAGCCCCTTGTAAAACCATCAGATCTCATGAAAACTCACTCACTATCATGAGAACAGCATGGGGAAAACCGCCCCCATGATCCAACCACCTCCTTCCCACCACACATGGTGATTACAGTTTGAGATGAGATTTGAATGGGGACATACAGCCAAACCATATCAAGGACTAATATCTAGAATATATAAAGAACTCTCAAAACCCAATAATAAAAATTCCAATTAGAACATGAGAGAAAGGAAAAGACTACTACAGATACCAATTAAGCACATAATAAGTATTGGATATCATTAGCCATGAAGGAAGGATGAAACTATTTATTGAGGGCTGGTGAGGCAGATATTGTATTAGGCATTTGTAGGGATACAGAGATGTATTAGACAAGGATCTTACCCTCAAGTAATTCACAGTCAACTAGCGGGGGGAAGTTCTAAGACAAATATGATGTCAAGGTAGTGATAAGTGTCCCAACTGGGAGAAAATAATGTCGCCTAGAGTTTCTAGCTGACATGCATCAGGAAAGACATTGTGTTGACATTTGGCACAAAGAATGGGTAGGATCTGGGCAAGAGGAGATACAATGAAAAGACATTTCAGTGTTGGAGTTGGGACAGTGTAGGGCTTGGTCGGGCTGGTGTCCTCAGATAAGAAAGGTAACACTGAGCTGGGAAATGAGGCTGGAAAGGTGAGTTAGAGTCAGAGCCAGGAGGACTGTGAAAATATTCATTTGAAATGGGCTCCTTATGTCAAAATCAGCATGATCTATTTTGGTTACCTATGAAAAGCCTTTCCTCAGGTAACAATTCCATAAACTGAAAGCCCTTCTATTCCTAGGCTGCCACTGTGAACTTTGAAAGATGCCAGTTGCTGATCCCATCGTTCTGATGGCTGATAAAATGTGGAGACTGGAGCTAACGGAGGAAAGCTAAGGACAAAAGGAATATGTATCTATCTTCTCAAAAAACATTTGCTCCAATAGATCATCTACCTACCACAGATAGTGTCACATCAAGCAGCATATCCACAGGAAGGCCTCTTTCAGTCATTTGATTTCCAAGCTTCTCTTTTAAAATGCAGACATTCTTAGCAGTTTGAGATTGGACTGGAGAGAAGGTGGTTTGAATAATTTACGGTTATGCTTTTTAAAATTTGACCATATGTTTCTATAATACCCTGTTTCATTTGCAAGCTTTCAGAAAATCCATCAGATTAGAGAGTAAGAAAAAGATCAGAGACATCTCTCTCGAGGAAGGTACAATCACTGTGTTTTTGGCATGTCCACTGGAAGTTTCAAACACATAACTTCAAACTATGTAACAGGTATGCTAATCAGTGTCAAATTTGAATAGAAGAGTATCTGACCTCCCAACCTTATTTTGTGGCGTAGGATAGTATTATATATAGAATATTGCTTCTTAAAATATAATGTGCACACAAATTACTTGCAGATCTTGTTGAACCTGTAGATTAGGTCTGAGCGGGACCCATGAGGATGTGAGCAACACAATAAACCAACTAGATCAAACAAACATATTCAGAGCACCTACCGTTACAGAGCATGCATTCTTCTCAAATGCACACAGGATATTTTCTAGGACAGATCATATTTTAAGCAACAAGTTAAGTTTCAACAGATTTTAAAAACAGATATCCTACAAAGTACCTTCTCTGGCTACAATGGGATGAAATTAGAAATCAATAAAGAAGGAAATTTTCTAAATATCCCTCTAAATTAACAAAAAAAATCCCACAATTTTTGGCCAGGACCTGACACACAGTAGACACTCAACACATGATAACAAGTCACATTTGGGTTCAGCGGGCATGATTATTACGAAAGAGAATCTGCCCGCCATGTGTTTACAGATTGACAGAGAAGGGAGTTGTGAGTTGCTGTTTTCATATATAGTTAAGAGAAACATTATCATTGTTTCCCATGTGAGTGGAACATGGGGGCGGTTTCCTGCATGCTGTTCCAATGATAGTGAGTGAGTTCTCATGAGATCTGATGGTTTTATAAGGGGCTCTTTCCCCTTTGCTTTCTCTCATCATTGTTTCTCAGCTCAGTGTTCCCCTTCTTATCTGAGGGCACCAGCCCAATCAACCCTACACTGTCCCAACTCCAACACTTGCTCCTGCCTTTCTCTACACCTGAAATGTTTTCTCTTCACATCTCCTGTTGCCCAGATCCTACGAATTCTTTGTGTCAAATGTCAACACAATGTCTTTCCTGATGCATGTCAGCTAGAAACTCTAGATGACATTATTTTCTCCCTATTGGGACATTTACCAATGATAAAACATTATCATTGTTTTCCCACTTTTCCCATGGTGGGAAGTCCCAAGGTATTCACTTGCTCTTCAGGGATGGCTACATACCCTTAAGGGCTATTCTTGGCTCACATACACATGCTTCTTTCTAATGGATCTTAACATTTTATGTATTTTAATAGTTGGCTTCACATTAAGCAGCATATCCACACACAGGCCTATTTCAGAGAACAATCAATGAATGTAAAACAACTTAAAATTATGGTACAAAATGAATACAAACAGTCGCCTAAATTTTTTTCTTTTCTTTCTCATTTTTTACTCTATATGTACCCAGCAAGAAGGGGCTAGTGCTGTTTTCTGATTACAGTGGAGAGGTTTGGGGAGCCACAGAGGATAGGTCACTTTGTCTATGATCCTCCAGCAGGTCAGTAGTAAATAGGCACTGTGGTGGCTTTTACCAGGGCAAAGTAGTTAAGCCATATGGCTAGAATTCCCCTTTCTGTGTGGCCACGGGAGGCACGTGTGTGAGGCTGGAAGTGAAGTAGTAGGAAGGCCGGTAGTGAGTCAGGTGTCAGGCACGGGTGCAGCCCATGAACAGTGCTGCAGCTCTGCAGGCACACCTCGGTGTGGGGCAGCAGCTGACCCACAGCTCTTCCAGTCCTGCTGAATTTCTCCTCGGGATTCTTTGCCTCCTGGGCCAGGTACGTGTTTAGCTCTGTGGCAAAGGGCACCAGCCTTTCCCGCTGGTCACATGCATCACCCAAGTCTGACGTGTGGAGGTGGGAGAGGAGGCAGATGCTGGTGGGAGTCCCTCCTTATGGGTCCCAGCTTGTCCCTGCCTGCCCTCATGTTACATTCTTCTTTTCTTTCCTGAGATTTATTATAGGCCAAAGCCCTATAATAGGTCTCATACTCTATATCACTCCTAGTGGCCGTGTGCTTCTTTGATTGAACTCTGATGGATACAGGCGCAATATCAAGATTTTCTTTTCTTTTTTTTTTTTTGGAGACGGAGTCTTGCTCTGTCTCCCAGGCTGGAGTGCAGTGGTGCAATCTCGGCTCATTGCAAGCTCCGCCTCCCAGGTTCACGCCATTCTCCTGCCTCAGCCTCCCCAGTAGCTGGGATTACAGGCACCCGCCACCATGCCGGCTAATTTTTTGTATTTTTAGTAGAGACGGGGTTTTATCATGTTAGCCAGGATGGTCTTATTTCCTGACCTTGTGATCCACCTGCCTCAGCCTCCCAAAGTGCTGGGATTACAAGTGTGAGCCACCACACTCGGCTGATTTTCCATTTTTTCCAAACGTTGTCATCAATGCTAACTCACTAGAATTGAGAAACTCAAACTTTGGGGGATCCAGAGATCATCCAATGGCAGAGATACAGGTATACCACCAAAGAACAAACAAACAAAACTGGGAAAAAATTCACCAGAACAACAAAACACATCAACATTTTAAATATAGAATTTTGGTACTGTGATTCTTTTGTTTCTTTTATGGCTTTTGGTTTTTTCTTTCAATGCCAAGATGAAACTTTTAGAAATTCAGCTAAGTAAAAAGAAAACAATTAAAGCAAAAACTTAATCCCATCGCTTATGTATAACCATGGTTAGCACACTGTTGATTATCTTCATGACATATGCTATGCCTACAGACAAGGTCATTCAAAAAGAATTAAACACTTTTAAAAATGTATTATTCAGTAAATACATTATTAAAAATGTAATATTCAGTAAAATGTCAGAATACATAGTCAAAAGCAGTTTATAAAGGAACTGTCACAGCTATTTCTCTAATCTTACTTACAGTTGTCCCCTTTATGCCTCTCATGTCACCTGATGGTTAAGTGCAGACTCTCTATAGCATATCTCAGTCAAGGGTTGAAATGGCCTCCTCAATGTGCTCCTTCATTTCTGCAAGAGGAAGTAAAGGGAGAGATCTTTAGATCTCTCACAGGAAGTCTCCAGTTTGTGTATCATCTAGTCTCTGAGTGACATAATTTTGAAAGTTCAATTCTTTTTAAATTACCACATATTGGCCGGGTGTGGTGGCTCATACCTGTAATCCCAGCACTTTGGGAGGCTGAAGAGGGTGGATCACGTGAGGTCAGGAGTTTGAGACCAGCCTGGCCAACATGGTGAAACCCTGTCTCTACTAAAAATACAAAAAAAAAAAAAAAAATTAGCAGGGTATGGTGGCAGGCGCCTGTAATCTCAGCTACTCAGGAGGCTGAGGCAGGAGAATCACTGGAACCCTGGAGGCAGAGGTTGCAGTGGGCAGAGATTGTGCCGTTGCACTCCAGCCTGGGCAACAGGGGGAGACTCTGTCTCCAAATAAAAAAAAAAAAAGAAAAAAAAATTACCACATGTCTTCCTAAAACAAAGGGAAAAGGGAACATGCTATGCAAATACTGTTGTGTATTTGTGATCTACATAAACAAGAAAAGATGTTCACAATCTATTTTTTTTTTAGACAGATAAACATTGTTCAGGATCTTGCATTTTTAACATCAAAATATATAGAATCACTACATCTTTATCAGTTTTATTGGGGTTTAATTGACAAATAGAAATTGTATATATTTAGCTGGGTACAGTGGCTCATGCCTCTAATCCCAGCACTTTGGGAGGCTGAGACAGGATGACTGTTCGAGTTCAGGAGTTCGAGACTAGCCTGGGCAACATAGTGAAACCTTATCTCTACAAAAAATAAAAAAATTAGCCTGGCATGATGGCCTGCACCTGTAGTCTCAGCTACTTGAGAGGCTGAGGTGGGAGGATTGCTTGAACCCAGGAGGCTGAGGCTGTGGTGAGCCATGATTGTGCCACTGCACTCCAGCCTGGGCAACTGAGTGAGACCCTGTTTCAAAAAAAAAAAAAAAGAAAAAGAAAAAGAAATTGTATATATTTAAAGTATACAACTTGATGCTTTGATACACATATGCATTGTAAAATGATCATTACAATCAAGCTAGTTAACATTTCCATTACTTCACATTTCACATATTCACACTCAGTGAATTTCAGTTATACAATACGATACTCTTAACTGTAGTCATTATGATCCAGAATTTACTCATCTTACTAACTGAAATTTTGTACCCTTTGATCACTGAATTGTTTTCTAATGTTTTTATTATAAAATAAAAATAGTTACAATAGTTCCCCACATCTACAGTGCAACATTCCATAGTTTCAGTTACCCATGGTCAACTGTGGTCCAAATATATTAAATGGAAAATTCCAGAAATAAACAATGCATACGTTTTAAACTGCATGCCATTCTGAACAGCATGATGAAATCTTGTGCCATCCCACTCTGCCCCACACAGAAGGTGAACCATCCCTTTGTCCAGCATGTCCACACAGTGTACACTACCTGCTCCTTAGTCATTCCATGCCCATCTTGGTTATCAGATCAAAAAAACATAGTTTATGGGTGGGTACTAACCACAGTTTCAGGCATCTTCTGGGGGTCCTGAAATGAATCCCCTGAGGATTAGGAGGGATCTACTGTATAGAAAACCACACAATTAAAACATACAGTTTACTCAATTATTATAAGGCAAACACCACCCAAGTTAAGAACTTCATCAGTCCTCATCCTAATCACAACCTCTTCACTCTTTATCATTTACCACTATCCTGACTTTCAAGGTAATCACATTTGTGTTTTTTCATAGTTTCTTCACCCAAATATGTATTCCAAGTTCAGGGTCACAACCATGACTCTCAACATGGAAGAAAGGAAATTCAGATGCAATAGATGAAAGCTGAAAAGCTCTAGTCTTAAATTAAAATTGGAAGTAACAGTATGAACTTTTGAAGTATACATATAGGTATGTATGTATGTATTTTCTATATATATTCTCTCTATATATTTTCTTAGCTTGGTTGAAAAGGCAAAAAGACAATGCAAAACCTAATAACAATGAACACCTCTGGAGCCTAAATAATAATTAGTCTTAAATTACCATGTCTTACAAAAAGAATCCAGAGGTTCTTGGGGAAATGACTCCAGCTCTGGCATAAGAAATGTACAGGATGAACCTAGCACATCTTATCATACCAGACGGTCAGGAAGCACTCAAAGGCTACCAGGATCATGTTAAAAGGACTCAGGAGCCAGCCCAAGGAGACTCCAACTGATCGAAGATGAGCCAGTACAAGCTTCAATACTGTTCATTGCAGTGTATTGAAACCCTTGAAATATGTTTGAGTCTATAAGTTCACAATGATATTTTTAAAAAAGACTTATTCACCTTCAGAGGATGATGAGAAATCAATTCGTTATATTGCAAACTAGTAAGTAAAGAGAAAGAATCAAGCACTTTTCCTGCCTTTCCCATGTGAACTAAATCCTCAAGCAACCAAATAGTGGATGGGAGGTAGTGAAGGTAGTGACTATTTGTACAAGTTTTACAACTGATATATGAAAAAGAAATTTTAGAACTGGAATATCACATTTTGCAACTGGCAAAGAATGGTAGTCATTAAGTATCAATGGTTGATAAGACTACAAAAGAGACAACTAGAAATCTCATGCCTCCTGTGGCCAAACACAGCCCAGAATCTGGCCAAAGGAATTGTATCTAATTCTAATCCAGTCTCTGGATGGAGCTGCCAATTGGCAGGAAACACAAAGGACAGAGGACATGTGAACTGTACCATGAATGTGTAATCAGCAAAATCCAGACTGTGAGAAGCTCTTCTGGTCACAGAGACCAGGTCCTTCAACAGATAAATTGTAAAGAAATGAAAGGATAAGGATGGAGGGGGAACTTATAAACTGAAAGAAACTTAAAAGGGATATCATATTTTTAAGAAATGATCAAGACTGCATGGTGTGGTCGCTCATGCCTGTAATCTCAGCATTTTGGGAGGCTGAGGTGGGTGGATCATTTGAGGCCAGGAGTTCAAGACCAGCCTGGTTAACATGGCAAAACCCCGTCTCTACTAAAAATACAAAAATTAGCCGGGCGTGATGGCACACGCCTGTAGTCCCAGCTACTTGGGAGACTGAGGCACGATAATCACTTGAATCCAGGAGGTAGAGGTTGCAGTGAGCCAAGATTATACCACTGCACCCCAGCCTGGGCAACAGAGCAAGACTCTGTCCATTAAAAAAAAAATGTATCAAGACTATGCTTATGTTCCTCCATTTTCTTCTAGCATAATAATTGCTATCAAAAAGATTGATGATAATCTAATTACATTTCCCTCGGAAGTCACGAATTCTTTTTAATTTTTAGATGCTAAAATAATTTGCTTTTCATTAAAGCCAAATAACTTTACTAGAATTGATCTCAGTGTTGATCACACCAGTATAATTATGGTGTACATTATGGGCTCTTTCATATGTAGTTTCAAGTTTCCTTTATTTGGGGAAAGTCATCTTGAAATACAATTTTTAGTATAGGTTTTATTCCCTTGCCTTGGTTTTCTTCTTCAAGGACTCTTATTATCATCATCACTGTTCTTTTGTTTATCTTCAGTATCTGTCATTTTCTCTTACATCCTTTTTGTTTGTTCATTTCTTTTCGACTTTTTTTTTTCTTTTGAGACTGACTCTCGCTCTGTCACATAGACTGCAGTGCAGTGGCACGATCTCTGCCCACTGCAACTTCTGCCTCCCAGGTTCAAGCGATTCTCCTGCCTCAACCTCCCGAGTAGCTGAGACTACAGGCACGTGCCACCATGCCTGGCTAATTTTTGTATTTTTAAGGCAAATACAGAGATGGGATTTCACCATGTTGGCCAGGCTGGTCTTGAACTCCTGACTCCAAGTGATCTGCTTGCCTCTGCCTCCCAAAGTGCCAGGATTACAGGCGTGAGCCACCGCACCCAGCCTTTTTTTGGTCTTTTTGAAGAAACTGCTCTGCTGTGCTGTTTTGGGTTTCTGTTCTCTGGTCTTTTGGATGCTGCCTTATCAATTCCCTCTTTTCTTCCTGTGCAGATGCTGCTACAGACAAGTCTGTGGTTTGTCCCTGCCCACTGGTGTTTTGAGGCCCTTGTGGTAATACCTTTTCACCTTTTGTTATAAATGTTTTTCATGGGTTTTGGCTTTACTAGCTTGTTACTATTTTTTTTATGTGGATATTTTGAGAGGCTGAAAAACTATGCTGCCATCACCACCTTCATATTCCTGGGACCCTTCTTTTATTTTTAAATATTCTCACATGGTATCACTAGTAATGGCTTCATGTGATTCCATTTTATGGGGCAACTGGAGTGTTCTACACACATCCCCTTTGTGGGACATTTAGGCTACCTCTAATTCTCTTACATTATACACAACAAGGTGGTAAACCTTGCCCCTAAATCATGAGGTGTTTTTCCTGGGGAGAGCACTCTGAGACCTCCACCTCTCCTCAGAGAAGTGTCTCACTCCGTCCCCACCCCTGCCAGGTTACTGCCACCTCCCTCAGTGCAGGAGGGAGTCCTTGTCCCACACCCTGTAAGAGCAAACTAAGTACTCTGGACCAAACAATTGAACTTTCTACTTAGAGACCACCAAGACCAACTGATCAAGACTGATCTCAGTCCTCTCCAGGATCTCAATCTTTCCTTGTCCCCAGCCTCCCATCCCTGAAGTTCTTTTCCCCACTTTGCTAAGTACATACCCTACTCCAACCCTATAACTTCCCATTGAAACCCTTCCCTTCTACCCTCTGCAGCTCCTGGCCTGTGACCAACAAACTGCCCAACACCCCAACCCTCCCAACACCCCCCTCCCCTGCAACTATCCCCAGCATGGCTCTACTTGGCTGAACTACATTTCCCAGAATTCTCTTTGCCATGTCACTTGTGTCCCACACTTAACTTTGCAACCACTTCTCCCTGTAATCCAGACACCTCTGCCTGGCCCATACCAGCCATACAGAAACATTACACACAGCCTATGGCCTCACATTGCTTATGTGTGGATTGAAGCTGTGCATAGCACATCTGGTGGCTGCCAACCCTGCTTCTATCAATGAGGAAGCCTGGAATTCTGACTTCTTCATTTATGAAATAGATTACAAGGTGGAACTGCCTTTGCAAAGATTATGACAGTGAGAGGAGCCTAGCAAGGCTGACTTCGTTTTGCCCCTAGTCTCACAGGCTGGCCGTCCTCTTGTCTTGAGCATAGATCAAGTTAACCATGGGAGGAATTTAGTTTATAGTTTAACTTTGAAGCAAAGATGATAATAGTTCTTCCCTAAAATGAACTCCTTCCTTGCTCAGGGACAAAACTGCCTTTATAAGACTAAGGAAAGGCCACAAAATTAGGATTACAGGAGGGGCCTAAATTCTGCTAAAATGTAGGTGTAACTAAACGTTAACTAGCTATTGTCCCCTAGGTTGCCTTTCTATAATTTTTGCTGCTCAGGAGTCATGTGGCTAAAGGTCACAAGATTTGTGACTTCCTCAATTGCTCCTATAGATAACATCACGCTTGTAGAAGCTAAGATTGGTTTTTTGAGATATTTTTCAGACTTTTGCAATCTGGCAACTGACTGACCACCTGGATCCAGAACTCATGACTCAACTGGTCCTGTGACCCCCCAACCCAGGGATTGACTCAGCATGTGGCAACTGTTCTGTTTTCCATAGCCCTATGAGTTCATCCCCAACCAATCAGCAGCACCAATTTCCTAGCCGCCTGCCCACCAAATTATACATGAAAACCGTAGCTTCTGAGTTATCAGGGAGACTGAGTTCAGTAATAACTCCAGTCCCCTTGCTTGGCTAGCTCTGCATTAATTAAATGATTTCTCTACTACAATACCATAGTCTGAGTGAATTGGTTTTTTCTGTGCAGCAGGCAGGAAGAACCCATCCGGCTTACAATAATTTCCTCCAAACTTGAAAGCGTTGGTCAAAAGATGCTGGGCAGCCACCACTATCATAAATGTCCCTGGCCTGGGATCTCTATCATGGTTATTGTTGTGACTTGTTTCCCAGGCCTTGGTTAGCTAACAGGTCAGGGAGGATTTGGGGAACAAGATTTACCCCCAGAGGATGCAGAGGAGAAAACAAAAACAAACTACCCAAATGTTAGATATCTGGAAATTTTCACAGCAAGGGTCCATATTTATTCATATCTCAATTGCCTTAAAGCAATTTACAAAACAATTTTTTTTTTTCTGAGACAGAGTCTCACTCTATTGCCTAGGCTGCTGGAGTGCAGTGGTGCTATGATCTCAGCTCACTGCAACCTCCACTTCCCAGGTTCAAGCGATTCTCCTGCCTCAGCCTTTCAGATAACTGGGATTACAGGCATGCGCCACCATGCTCAGCTAATTTTTGTATTTTTAGTAGAGACGGGGTTTCACCATGTTGGCCAGGCTGGTCTCTAACTCCTGACCTCAAGTGATCCACCCTCCTCAACCTCCCAAAGAACTGGGATTACAGGTGTGAGCCACAGCGCCTGGCCAATTGGTTCTACTTTTAGTATTACAAACATAAGGCATGGATGTTTTTATTAGTTTTTTAAACTGCAGATAAGCCAAAAGTTCTTTAAATGCAAATATTAGAAACTATTTTAGAAAATAAAATCACCTATAATCTTCAAGAGATAACCACTGTCAACATTTGGTATTTTTATCCTTCTGGTCTTTTATCAATGCATAAATATATAATATATCATATACCATAAATATATACTCTTTTTAAAAATAAAAACTGAATTATATTAAACATATTTTAACTTAAAAATACAGCATGAATGTTCTTCTATACTATGAAATATTCATCATCATCATTTTTGCTCCATTATATTCTAATATAATAAACTTATTTTGCCTAACTGAGAAGACAGGCTTTTTGCAGATTTTATAGAATTATAAGTGATGTCATAAATGGACACTCTTATAGTTAAATCTTCACACGTATAAATGGTTATTTCCTCAGAACAATCCCTAGATATAGAATGGCCAAATCAAGAGCTATGCAAAATGTTAAGGCTTCTGAAACAAATTTTCTGATATTCAACAATCAAAACAACTTCTACCTCCTTCCTGAAAGCCTGGTACTGCAATTAACCAGGCCAGTTTTCAACCCACTGTGTCCATGAGTCAAGTAATGTCTATATCAGGAGGTAAAATGAATCTTTAAAGGCCTTCTGTACATGATAAAATGACTCAGAATTGTAGAAGAAAAACATTAGCAGCCCCACATTTCATTTGTTAATAATTCTTTTCTGCCCCATTTTCATATTATAAGATTTGAGTCTCCTGGGCCTGCCCTTTTCTCTCAGTGCTAATAGAATTCTAGTAGTTAGTCTTGGACTGCAGGCCTTTGTACCCATAGGTACAGAGAGATAGCTCAGGAAGAAAAGATGAAAACCTCTTGCTTTCCTCCACATCTCTGGGAAAACCGATTTTGTTTTGCATAATAAAGCTGCTCTAGCAAATGTAACTGGATTTCAGATACTGTTCCTGTGAAAGTAAATTTTTATACGTACAACGTCTATAATTCTGATTAGTTGTCTTAATAAGGTATTTCTCTGGTTATAATAGTTAGCATCTCCATTCCCTGGAAAGTTTGAATACACTGAGTCTTATTTATTAAGACAAAGAAGATCATTGTCACTTCCTTATCTGCCCAAATACACGGAAGTTAAGAAAAGTAACGCTTAATAGTGTGTGTGTGTATATATATAATTTGATGAAAAAAGAGTCAAAACTCTGTAAAATATTTGAAAACATTTTTTCTGAGCCAAGTATAAGTGACCATGGCCTGTGACACAGCCCTCAGGAGATCCTGAGAACATGTGCCCAAGGTGGTTAGGGCACAGCCTGGTTTTATACATTTTTGGGAGACATGAGACATCAATCAAGTACATGAGACATCAATCAAGTACATGAGACATCAATCAAATATATTTAAGATGTACATTGGTTTGGTTCAGAAAAGGGGGACAACTCAAAGGGGGTGGGGGGATTCCAGGTTGCAGGTAGATTTAAATATTTTCCAGGTCACGACTGAATTTATCTGAAGACTGGGATCAATAGAAAGGAAATGTTTAGGTTAAGAGAAAAGATTGTGAAGACCAAGTTTTACTGTGCAGAGGAAGCTCTCAGATAGCAGGCCTCAGACAGAATAGATTTTTTTTTTTTTTTTTTTGAGACAGAGTCTCACTGTGTCACCCAGGCTGGAGGGCAGTGGCTCGATCTCGGCTCACTGCAAGCTCTGCCTCCCGGGTTCAAGCCATTCTCCTGCCTCAGCCTCCCGAGTAGCTGGGACTACAGGCGCCCGCCACCACGCCTGGCTAATTTTTTGTATTTTTTAGTAGAGATGGGGTTTCACCATGTTAGCCAGGATGGTCTCAATCTCCTGACCTCGTGATCTGCCTGCCTCGGCCTCCCAAAGTGCTGGGATTACAGGCGTGAGCCACTGCGCCCAGCCAAGATTGTTAAATGTTTCTCATCGGACCTAAAAGGGTGGTGCCTAGCTCTTAGTTGATTTCCTGGATCTGGAAAGCAAGGAAGGAAAAAAGGGAGGGGAAAAGGGATTCTCTATAGAATGCGAATTTTTTCCCACAAGAGAAAACTTGGTAGGGCAATTTCAAGATTTGGCAAGGAAATATATTTGGGGTTAAAATATTTTGACTTATTGCCTTATTTGTTATATGATGTTATGCCAGAGTCAGGTTAGAAAGCAGACCTCGCTCTATAGGGTTAAAATAAAAACCCCTCTGATGAGACTTTATGGTTTGTAAGATGTGACTCCCCAGACCCCATAGGTAGGAATTTGGGCATGTTAAAAAAAAAAAATCAGAGCTTAGTTCTCTCTCTCTCTCTTCCCTTTCTCTTACACACACACACACACACACACAAATTTGAGACAGAGTCTCACACTGTTGCCCAGGCTAGAGTACAGTGGCACAATTACTGCACCCTTGACCTCCCTGGGCTCAGGTGATCCTCCCACTTCAGATTCTCAAGTAGCTGGGACTACAGGCACATGCCACCACACCCAGCTAATTTTTGTATTTTAGTAGAGACAGGGTTTTGCCATATTGCTCAGGCTGGTCTCAAACTCCTGACCTCAAGTGATCCACCCCCCTTGGCCTCCCAAAGTGCTGGAATCATAGGTGTGAGGCACCACACTCAGCCGAATAGTTTATATTTTAAAAGATTCTGCAGTGCTGTTTCTCATAGACTTTATAGAAGCAGGGAAGAATCAGAACACGCTCTCCTGATCAAAACTATTTCAGGACCCAATGCCAAAAGATATTTTGTTAGATACATTATAAGGAAAAACGATTTGTGAAACTATGTGAATATTGCTCTGATGTTTGCAAAATTATGCTGTCTACTTCTGAATTCCCCAAGACAAAAGAAAAGAAACAATAACTGGACATTGACAGAAAAAGTGAGCCAAATTAAATAGAACAAGCACTGAATGATGACCTTATATATCAAAAGTTAGGAGGTACATCCAAAGTAGTACTTACAGGGAAATTTAGAGCTTTAAGTACAAATATCAGAAAAGAGAAGGTTGGATATAAATAATCTAAGCTTCTAACTCAAAAAGAACAGGTAATAAAAGGATGAGGTGGAAGGAATTAAAGATAAAAGCAGAAATTAATAAAATAGGCTGGAACAGAGAAAATCAATAAAACCAAAAATTGGATTTTAAAAAATATTAATAAATTAGAAATCTTAGCAAGACTGGACAAGTAAAAAGAGAAAACACAAATGATGAATGTCAGGAATGAGAAGGGAAACCTCAATCCAGATTTGACAGATAATTTAAAAGATAATAAGACATTATGGATAACTTTCTGCAAATAAATTCGAAAACTTGGTGGATTAGTCCGTTTTCATGCTGCTGGTAAAGACATACCAGAGACTGAGAAGAAAAAGAGGTGTAATTGGACTTATAGTTCCACATGGCTGGGGAGGCTTCAGAATCATGGAGGGAAGCGAAAGGCTCTTCTTACATGTCGGTGGCAAGAGAAAATGAGGAAGATGCAAAAGCGGAAACGTCTGATAAAACCATCAGATCTAATGAAGTTATTCACTACCATGAGAACAGTATGGGGAAATGACCTCTGTGATTCAATTATCTCCCACTGGGCCCCTCCCACAACCCATGGGAATTATGGGAATGCAATTCAAGATGAGATTTGGGTGAGGACACAAAGCCAAACCATATCACTTGCATAAATGGAAAAATTTTCTCCAGGGCACCACATATTAAAACTTAAATAAAAAAATAAAAATTTGGAATAGCCTTACATCTGTTTAAAAAATTGAGTCTATAATTAAGTGCTTTCTCACAAAAGAATTTCAGCAGCAAACTTCCCTAGTGAAGTCTTCCAAACATTTAAAGAAGGGAAAATATTAATCTCAGAAAATCTCTATCCAGCTATAGCGTTGTTGTGAGGATTAAATGACTTAATATATCTAATCGTTTGGTTTTTCTCTGTACTCAATCATTTCATCTGTTTGTAAAGATAGTTTTATTCTTTCTCTCTAAACTAAGATCCCTCCAGCATAATGTTGAATAGAAATGGCGATAGTGTATCGCTTTGCCTTGTTCATCCAACAAACATAGTGTTAGCTATAAGATTTGGGGGTTTTGTTTATTTTTATTTGTTTGTTTGTAGGTGCCTTTTATCAGATTATGAACATTTTCTTCTGTATGTCTAGTTTGCTGAGAATTTTATCGACTGGGTATTTAATTTTATCAAATGCCTTCTTCTGCATCTATTGAAATAATCACACTGTTCTTGCCTTTATTCTTTTAATGTGGTGAATTATATTGGTTGTCTTTCAAATATTAAGCCTGCCTTGCGTTCCTGAAATAAACTCTACTTGGTCATGATGCATTAACCCTTTTCTATATAATTGAATTCAATTTGCTATTATTTTACTTAAGATTTTTCTGTCTTTTTGAGAAATATTGGTCTATAATTTTATTTTCTTGTAATGTGACTAAAATTGTGAAAAAATGCATATTTTTCTGTAATTATGCTCTATATCACTGATTTTAAAACTTTTGACCAGCCGGGCGCTGTGGCTCACGCTTGTAATCCCAGCACTTTGGGAGGTCGAGGCGGGTGGATCACAAGGTCAGGAGATCGAGACCACGGTGAAACCCCATCTCTACTAAAAATACAAAAAATTAGCCGGGCGTGGTGGCGGGTGCCTGTAGTCCCAGCTACTCAGAGAGGCTGAGGCAGGAGAATGGCGTGAACCCGGGAGGCGGAGCTTGCAGTGAGCTGAGATTGAGCCACTGCACTCCAGCCTGGGTGACAGAATGAGACTCCGTCTCAAAAAAAAAAACAAAAAACTTTTGACCAAAACAATACAAAATACATGTTATATTGTGACCAGTGCACATAGATCTGTGAGTGTGTGAAGTGTGTGAGTGTATGTATAAAATAAAGGTTTTATAAAACAATTCTTTTTTTTAATAGGGTCTATTAATAGGGTCTATTTTTTTTTAATAGAGTAATCACAGCTCACTGCAGCTTCCATCTCCTGGGCTCAAGTGATCCTCTCACCTCTGCCTCCCAAGTAGCTGGGATGACAGGCACATGCCACCACACCTAGTTAATTTTTCATTTTTAGTAGAGATGGGGTCTCACTAGGTTGCCCAGGCTGGTCTTGAATTCCTGGGCCCAAGTGATCCTCGCACCTCAGCCTCCCAAAGTGCTGGAATTACAGGTGTGAGCCACACACCCAGCCTTATGAAATAATTCTTACCCTTCATAAGAAGGAAGCACTCTACTATTTCTGATTCAGTTATCTTCTATTCTTTTAAATGATGGGTGGGTGTGAAGCACAAACTTGATTTTTGTGACCCACTAATAGGTTGCTATGTGCAGTTTGAAAAACATTGCTTGCATACAGTGGGTACTATGTAAGTGTTCGCTATTGTTTATGGCTCTCTAGAACCTTGTGCAGTACCTGCCATACAGTATGTATGTGAAAAACGTCTACGAATGAATTACTTTGTTTATCAGTGGCTTTTAATGGAGTGGTTTCAATAGAGGGTTGAGAGTAGTGACTTCTTTTAAGATATTATTTATCTTGACTCTTACTAGGAATTAGGGTATCACTTGGACTCTTGTTGGCCTTTTACTACTAATAGCAAAGAACTTTGCTGGCCACCAGAAAGAAGAAAACATAGTTGCCATGGACTGCACATATACAAACTCACTCATGAAGGCTGTGTTCATCCCATTGTCACCTCAGTTAGGTAAATTACTTTGGAGGACACATATGTGGCTGATTTTTTTTTTTTTTTTTTTAAGAGACGGGATCTTGCTCTGTCACCCAGGCCGGAATGCTGTGGCACGATCTCAGCTCACTGTACCCTCGACCTCCTGCGCTCAAGTAGCTAGGACTATAGGCATGCGCCACCACGCTCAGCTAATTTCGTATTTTTTATAGAGACAGGGTTTCACCATATTGCTCAGGCTGGTCTTGAACTCCTGAGCTCAGGCAATCTGCCCACCCTGGCCTCCCAAGGTGCTGGGATTACAGGCATTGAGTGTGGCTAAATGTTAACTTAAATTTGGATTCTTAATTTTCATTTAAAAAGAAAAGGCTTACAACTACAATGCAGCATTGACACAGTGTCTTTGGGTGTATAAAGCAAAGCAATTGAAAGGCTGGGGGAATTATCAGGCCTCTCATATCACAGAATGCCCAAAGCGAGGAAAGGTGATTGTAACCAATGGTAACCAATGTACACATTGCAATGGTCTATTTCAGTGTTTTGGATTACTCATTGTCAAAAGCCTCAGCCAAGTCCGAAAAAGAGCTTTTAAACATCCAGTAATGAGTGGTCCAATTAAGGGGAGGTAAGGGTGTGTACAAAACTATTTTTGCCAAATAGAAAATGCAGATAAAATGCTAGTATTCTTTGATGTGCTTCAGAATCACTCATTCAGTTCTGAGAACTCTCAAGTGATCAAGATCACACACTCGGATTACGGAGGGCAGCTCGCTTCCACAATGCTTTGTATTATTGCCAGGGAAGCAGGGAAGTCTTTAGACTCTAAAAACAAAGAGGACTTAGGCTAAAACTTTGAAAGTAGTCCTGAAAGAAAAAAAAATACGCAATTGCAAGGATATGTGATTACTTCGCAAAAAGAGTTTTAGTACAATCAGTGTAGTGTTTCTCTGCCCTGTTCCTACAAAAACTGTAAATGAACATAGAATCTTATTATAGTCAGTGGCATCTGAGTACTGACTATATCCATCAGTTTGGGGCCTTGATTAGGTCGGTGTTCCCAAACCTGGCTGCTCACTGGAATTGTTCAGGGAGTTTTTAAAAATTAGGCTCTCCCAGTTTCACCTGGACCTACTTGAGTAACACTGGCCCACAGATCTGCATTTTTTTTTACATGCTCCAAGTGGTTCCTCCCTGCTCAGAAGAATCAATGCACCTCCTTTGCAGCTAAATTATCTTCAGGAAGAGATTTGGATGATAAAGAAAATAAAGCACACGCATGGTGAGTTTCCAACTTTGCAATTGATGCAGAGCTTTCCTGATATCAACCCTAAGATATGCAGTAATGAGACAGCAGGAGTTTGTTACTTTTTTATACTTACAGTCTATTCATGCTTTATTATTAATAGGTCTTATCGCAGAGGGATACATTTTTTAATGCTATGTGAGCTCAATATTAGAAGAGAGATAGGACCAATTTTTCAAGTGCCAACCTAGCACTACATTACTTTACTATAAGAGATGGTCTCACAATTGTATTCTGAGCAACATACCCTGTATGAAAAAAGAAAATAGTTAACTTTATTTTAATTAGCATTCTCCTTATCATAAGACACATAAAAATAGGTCTCACCCTTCCACGATTGGAGAGAAAATAGTGATTATATTTTCAACCAACTGGATGGGTAATTATCTAGCTATATGCCACACACAAAAATCAACTTACTCATTTCTTACATTTTCTCCTTATTTCTCCTCATTTTTTCTACATTTTTCCTTCCATATTTTGCTACTTTTGTTACAGGACATAGATCCAGATATAAATGTATATTCCCTACAGTGACTGTATGGATTCAGGTCTAGCTTCTATCGAATAATAGGGTATTAGAGCTGGAAGGGAACCCAGCAGTCACTCAAAATAACAGACTGATTTCTTATTAAAAAATGTAAGCTCAGAAGTTAAGTGATTTACCAGAGTCAGCAACAAAGCCAGAATGAAATGAACAGTAGCTGAGCATTCTTTCCACCTACCATTCCAATCATTTGATGCATACAACGACGTGAACTGGAGTATGCGTGAGGGTATTACAGTTCTCCAGAGAAACAGAACCATAGTGTGTGCATATATATGTAATATGTGTGTGTACATCTGTGTGTATATATTATTTACATATATATACATAATAGATGCAATATACATAGTAGTACACATAGATATGTGAGTGTGTCGGGGAGGCAGAGGGGAGAGAGCGAGAGATTTACTATGGGAAGTGGCTCACACAGTCATGGAGTCTGGGAAGTTCCACCACCTGCCCTCTGCAAGCTGGAGAATCAGGAAAGCAATTTATTCTGAGTTCAAAGGCCCAAGAACGAGAAGCTCCAGTGTTGAAGGGCAGGGGAAGATGAATTCTCAGCTGAAAGAGAGAGAGAGATAATTTACCCTTCCTCCACCATTTTGTTCTTTTGGGTCCTCAATGGATGGGGTGATGGCTGCTCAGATGTTCTTTCCTCAGTCTACTGATGCAAATGCTAATCTCTCTCAGAAATGTCCTCACAGGTACACCCAGAAATAATTTCACCACTATATGGGCATCCCTTAGCCCAGTCAACTTGACATATACAATGAACCATCACAGTCAGGGTATTTTTAAATCAGTACACACCCACAATTTATCTATCTATCTATCTATCTATCTATCTATCTATCTATCTATCTATCTACCTGAGACGGAGTCTCACCCTGTCACACAGGCTGGAGTACAGTGGCATGATCTCAGCTCACTGCAACCTCTACCTCCCGAGTTCAAGCAATTCTCCTGCCTCAGCCTCCTGAGTAGCTGGGATTACAGGCACATGCCACCATGCCCGGCTAAGTTTTGTATTTTTTTTTATTAGTAGGTTCATGGTTTCACTATGTTGGCCAGGCTGGTCTTGAATGCCTGACCTTGTGATCTGCCCACCTTGGACTCCCAAAGTGCTGGGATTACAGGCGTGAGCCACCACATCTGGCCCACACCCACATTTTTAGATAACACCTTTATTGAAATATAATTTCACGTTATCACAAAACTCACCCATTTAAAGTGTGTAGTTCCAAGATTTCTAGGATGTTAGCAAAGTTGTGCAACAATCACAGTGTCATTTCAGAATTTTCATCACCCCCCAAAGAAACCCTGTACCTATTAGTAGTCATTCTCAATTTCCAGCCCCCAATCACCACTAACCTATGATCTGTTTATAGATTTGCCTTTTTTGCATATTTCATGTAAGTGGAGTCACAGAATCTGCGGTCCTCTGTGACTACCTTCTTTGACTTAGCATAATGTTTTCAAGTTCTCCATTTTGCAGCATGAGTCAGTACTTCATCTCCTCTTCCTGACAAATAATGTTCCAGTACAGGAATGTACCACATTTTAAAAATTCATTCACCACTGGGCTAGGCATGGTGGCTCACTCCTGTAATCCCAGCACTTTGGGAGGCCAAGGTGGGCGGATCACTTGAGCCCAGGAGTTCAAGACTAGCCTGGCCAACATGATGAAACCCTGTCTCTACACAAAATACAAAAATTAGCCAGGCACGGTGGTGCACACCTGTAGTCCCAGATGCTCGGGAGGCTGAGGCAGGAGAATTGCTTGAACCCGGGAGGCAGAGGCTGCAGTTAGCCCAGATCACACCACTGCATTCCAGCTTGGGTGACAGGAGTGAAACCCTGTCTCAAAAAAATAAATAAATAAATAAAAATAAAAGTTCATTCACCACTTGATGGAAATACATGTTTTTTCTACTCTGGCTATTACAAATAACAATGTCTTGAACATTAACGTACAAGTTTTTGAATAGACATATGTTTTCATTTCTCTTGGGTATATACCTAGGAGTGAAATTGTTGGGTTATATGGTAATTCTACATTTAACATTTTTAAAAACTGCCAAAAATTATTATTATTTTTTGAAATGGAGTCTTGCTCTGTCACCCAGGCTGGAGTGCAGTGGCATGATCTTGGCTCACTGCAACTGCCGCCTCCCTGGTTCAAGCAATTCTCCCTCCTCAGCCTCCTGGGTAGCTGGGATTACAGGAGCATGCCACCATGCCAGGCTAATTTTTGTAATTTTAGTAGAGACAGGGTTTCACCATGTTGGTCAGGCTGGTCTCGAACTCCTGATCTCGGGTGATTTGCCTGCCTCGGCCTCCCAAAATGCTGGGATTACAGGCATGAGCCACCACGCCCAGCCTGCCAAAAGGTTTTCCAAATCAACTGCACCATTTTACATTCTCACCAGCAATGTGTAAGGGCTCCATTTTCCACAACTCACTGACACTTGTTATTGTCTTTTTTCATTATAGCCATCCTGGTGGGGGTGAAGTGGTATTTCATTGTGATTTTCATTTGCATTTCCCTACTGATGAATGATGTTCAGCATCTTTACATGTGCTTATCAGCCATGTGTATATCTTCTTTGGAAAATGTCTATGTAGACCCTTTACCCATATTTAAATTGGGCTATTTGTCTTTTTATTATTACACTGTAGAATTTGTAGATATTCTAGATGTTAGTCCTTTATCATATTGCTATAGTTTGGATGTTTGTCCCCTCCAAAACTCATGTTCAAATGTGATCCCCAATGTGGGAGGAGGGACCTAGTGTGAGATGTTTGGGTTATGGGAGTGGATCCCTCATGAATGGCTTGGTGCCCTCCTCATGGTAATGAGTGAGTTTTCACTCTATGAGTTCATGTGTGATCTGGTTAAAAAGAATTGGGGATCTCCCCACTCTCTTTCTTGCTCCTTTTCTCACTGTGTGACATACCTGCTCCCCCATCACCTTCTACCATGAATGAAAGCTTCCTGAGGTTCTGACCAGAAACAGATGCTAGCAACATGCTTTCCAACCCCATGCTTGAACAGCCTGCAGAACCGTGAGCCAAAATAAACCTCTTTTCTTTATAAATCATCCAGTCTCAGGTATTCCTTTACACCAATGCAAAATGGACTAATACACATATATATGATTTGCAAAAAAAAATTCTGTGGGTTTTCTCTTCATTTTCCTGACAGTATCCTTTGAAACACAAATTTTTTAAAACTTATCTATTTTTTTCTTTTGTTGCTTGTGCTTTTGGTGGCATATCTAAGAAAATACTGTCTCAGCCAAGGTTACAAGATTTATGTCTATGTTTTTACTAGATTTTTAGTTTTAGCTCGTTAGGTCTATGGTCCATTTTGAGTTAATTTTTGTGTAAGTGTGAGAGAGGCATCTAAATTCATTCTTTTGCATGTGGATATCCAGTTGTCTCAGTACCATCTATTGAAAAGGCTATTCCTTTTTTATTTTATTGTCTTAGCATTCCTGTTGGAAACCAATTGGCCATAAATGTGAGGGCTTATTTCTGGACTCTCAATTTTATTCACTGATTTATATATCTGTTTTTTATGCTGTTACCACTCTGTCTTAATTACTGTGGCTTTGTAGTACATTTTAAGATCAGGAAGTGTGATTCCTCAGACTTTGATCTTCCTTTTGAAGATTGTTTTGGCCACTCTGAGTGTCCTACATTTTCATGTGAATTTTAGCTTCAGATTGGCTATTTCTACCAAGAAGCCAGCTGGAATTTTGATGAGGATTGCAATAAAGTTGTAGATCAATATGGAGAGTATATCTTAACAGTATTAAGTCCTCTGATATATGAACATGGGATGCATTTACATTTATTTAGGTATTCTTTAATTTCTTTCAAAAATATTTCTAGAGTCTATGTTTTGAACCTCTTTTGTTACATTTATCCCTAATAATTTTATTCCCTTATATGCTATTTTCGATATAATCATTTTCCTAATTTCATTTTCAGGTCGTTCTTTGCTAGTCTATAAAAATACAATTGTTTTATATCTTGATCTTATAGCCTGTAATTTTCCTGAACTCATGTATTAGTTCTAATAGTTTTCTGGTGGAGACTGGGATTTTCTACGTGCAAGATTATGCCATCTGCAAATAGAGATAGTTTAACTTCTTCTTTTCCAATACGGATGCTTTCTTTTTCTTGCCTAACTGTCCTAGCTAGAGCCCCAATAAAATGTTGAAAAAAACTGATGAAAGCAGAATGTTGAATAGACATGATGAAAACAGACATCCTTGTCTTGTTCCTGATCTCAGAGGAAAAGTTTTTAGTCTTTTCTCATTGATGTCATTTGTGGGTTTTTGTAGATAATGTTTATCAGGTTGAGGAAGTTTCTTTCTATTCCTAGTTTGTTGCATGTATTTATCATGAAGGGGAGTTAAATTTTGTCAAATGCTTTTTCTGATTTTATTTAGTCATATGATTTTGTCCTTTGTCCTACTGATATATATAAACACAACCTTTAATTCCTGGGATACAATCCACTTGGCTATAGTATATAATTCTTTAATATGTTGCTGGATTCAGTTTGCTTGTATTCTGTTGAGAGTTTTTGTGTCTATAGTCATAAGAAGTATTGGTTTCTTGTTTTCTTGTGATGTATAAGTCTGGTTTTGGTATCAGGGTAATACTGACCTCAGAGAATGGGTTGGGCTGTGATATGGTTTGGCTGTGTCCTCACCCAAATCTCATCTTGAATTGTAGCTTACATAATTCCCTCATGTTGTGGGAGGGACCCAGTGGGAGATAACTGAATCATAGGGGCAGTTTCCCCCTCACTGTTCTCGTGGTAGTGAATAAGGCTAATGAGATCTGATGGTTTTATAAGGGGAAACCCCTTTTGCTTGGCCCTCATTCTCTTCTCTTGTCTGCTGCCATATGAGATGTGCCTTTTGTCTTCCGAGGTGATGTGAAGCCTCCTCAGCCACATCAAACTGTGAGTCCATTAAGCCTCTTTCTTTTGTAAATTGCCCAGTCTTAGGTGTGTCTTTATCAGCAGCATGAAAATGGATGAATACAGGGTGTATTTCATCCTCTTCTGTTTTTTGGAAGCGTTTGTGGGTGCTGGTATTAATTCTTTTTTAAATGTTTGGTAGAATTTAACAGCGAAGTTAAGTAGGCTGTGTCTTTACTCTGTAGGAAAATTTTAAGTTACTAATTCAATCTCTTACTTCTTAAGGTTTGATCCGAATTTTCTATTTCATCTTGAGTTAATTTACCTGTTTGTTTCCCTAGGAACTTGTATACCCCATTAGGTCCTCTAATTTGTTGGCATACAATTGATATATGACCTTTTTGTTTCTGTAAGGTTTGTAATAATGCTCCTTCTTTCAATCTTGATTTTAGTAATTTGATTCCTCTTTTTCTTGGTCAGTCTAAGAAAAGGTGTATCAATTTTGTTGATCTTTTCAAAAAACCAACTTTTCATTAGTTGATTTTCTCTATTGTTTTTCTATTTTCTCCTTCATTTGTTTCTATTATTTATTATTTCTTCATCTTGCTTTGAGTTTAATTTGCTATTCTTTTTATAGTTTCTTAAGGTGAAAGATTAGGTTAGATTTCAGATTTTTTTTCTTTTTAAAAGTTGACATTGACAGTTATAAATTTCTGAGCATTGTTTTCAGTGCATCCCAATAAGTTTTGGTATGTTGTACTTTCATTTTAATTCATCTGAAAGTATTTTCTAATGATATGGCTCGGCTGTGTCCCCACTCAAATCTCATCTTGAATTCCCACGTGTTGTGGGAGGAACCCAGTGGGAGTTAATTGAATCATGGGGGCAAGTCTTTCCCATGCTATTCTCGTGATAGTGAATAAATCTCATGAGATCTGATGGTTTTTTTTTTTTCTTTTTCCCAAATGGCTGAATTTATTTGCTTGATCAATAATGGTCCTGGCAAAAATGAGTTAAGCAATGCTGAGACATTTGTAATGAAATACTAATTTTAAAAATCCATGACACCTTGATAAAAATTAGAGTTTACAACAAACAAAAAAGGAACCTTCAATATCGCCAGCAACTATAAAGTGAATGTACTGAGACCGACAAGACAGCAAGAAGGCATTTGCACATTTATATCTGACACCTGACCATACTTTCAGTCACCAGAATATCTTCTCTTCAGATTTAAAAAATAGTACGCTGATTTCTATAACAAAGCTTTTTTTTTCGTACAAAAATCAAATAATGGCCAACGAGTCACAACAGTGCAATAGGTAGAGGATTAAAAACTGCATCAAACAGGTGCTGAAAATAAATACTACCTAGGAGGAGGAGGAGAGCGCCCTCGTGTGGAGTTTGTTTTCGTTTCCTTGAGTGTGTGTGGGGTTTGTCTTCTGAGCCACGAGCCTGGCCTGTCTCGCGGTGCTATTCACTCTGACAGAGTGCGCCTGCAGCACGTTGCCTCCAGAACCCGGCCTCCCAGAAGCTTCAGAGCATCAGAGCATCCGTCTCATCGGACGGACCAGAAACAAGGAAATGGGACGGGGTGAATCACAGCTATCATTAAAAGGAAAGGAATTTTTTTATTGCTCAATCTTGTAAATTGGGAGTCCACCAGTAGGTTCACTGAGACGATATGGATAATTTCAAACTTTTGTTTAAGAGCATATGTATGGCTTATTCAGGCAAGAAGACGTATATTCTAACCCAAGCAAGCAATCAGAGTCATTCTGTTTTTAAGGAAGGTCAGTCATTTAAAAGATTTCTGGTTTGAGCAACATCCTCTGTGGATGCACCAGGCCAAGGTGACTACCTTTGATCAATCCAGTGAGAAGGCCTTTGCTGGTCCCTGCAGTAAGAAACTGGCAGGAACGGGCGGCCTCTCGGCTAGCCTGCACTGCCCAGGCTGGGTGGACTGGCTCCACAGGCAGCCCGTCTATGGCCAGATAGGCCGCCCTGGTGACTGGGGCTTATGGACTGTGGTTTAGAACTGCAGAAGGAGAGAGTTAGGAGGGTGGGCCAGGAAACACCCACCAGGCACTGCTCTGACCAGTCAGAGAACCTGAGGCAGCTCCCCCATAGGGATCTGCACCAAGAAGGTGTTGAAGGCACAAGCAAGAGTGAAGGTGACCTGGTGTGGTTCCCCCCTTGAATGATCCTGATTCTGCTGTGATAAAAAAGCAAAGAAAGATGATTTTGGGTTTAAAAAGAAGCCACTAAAGGGTTAAAATAGTTACTTCAAGTTAAGGAAGGAAATTAATCTTCAAATATGCTGACACTATCTGGAAAACTCATCTGTCCCTAAAGCCCACAATGCATCCACTGCTTCGTCCTCCCATGGAACCTAAGCCTGACGCGAAGAAGTCAGACGTGTGACAGAGGAAGAGTCTGAGAAGAGAAGACACTTTTACAGAATGTACAGTGAGAGAGCCGACCTGGCCCCCGGGTTACAGTAAGATGCACGAGTCCTTTCAGTCTCACGGTCTCTGGATGGCCACGGAGGCTGCTCAGATGGACGTCTCCTTCCTGTCCCTGCTGGGCGTTGGCTTTGCCGGCTTCTTGCCTGCCTTCGGTGGCTATTTAGCTGCTATTGGCTCGAGGATGCCATTCTTGGGTGGCGGGATGGCATCCCCACGCCAGTCGGGCTCCTCGGCCTCCTGCCTGCTGCTCGGCCTTGTCTGGCTGCATCTGGAGCAGCCAGAGCTGCATGCGCAGCTCAATGATGGCCTCACTCTCCCTGTGAATTGCTTGATTCAAATGGTTGTTCTTTATTTCCAGCTCTTCGTTGTGTCTCTGTAAGTCTTCCAGAATGATCTGCAGCTCCTCCTCATCCTCTCTCTCGCTCTCGGAGGAGTACTTCTCAGTCTCGCTGAGGCCCTGCTGTTGGTGACTCTGAATTTCCGCAATCTCGGCTCTGAGGCATTCAATTTCTTCTTTTTCTGAGGCAATCTGCTGGCACAGAAACTGCTCCATGGCCAGGAGCTCCTCCTGTTTAGTCAGGATCTCTTTCTCCTGAACAAGGAGAATATTTATAACTTCTTCATTTTCATTCATCTTTTTTTTGGAAACGGCCTCTTTTGAAAGACTGGCTATCTCTTGTGCAATCTTGGTTTCACACCCCTGTCTTTTAGCTTCTCTCAGTTTTCTTTTGAGAGCTGTCAAAATTCTTTGTACTTCCCATAATCTTTCTTCTTCAGACAAATCCTTTATCCCACCCTGCAGATCTTGATGTAAACAATTCAAAAGCAACTCCTGTCTCCTGATCTCCTCCTTGATGCCTGCCTGGGTCTCTGGCAGCGTGGGCATCGTGGCCATGTTAGACCATCGCCAAGGTTTCGTCACTTGCTTTAGAACCACATTTCCAAAGAGTTCTTGCACATGTGTGAAGAACACATACAGGACTAGATTGCTGATCTGCACAGTTGGGCTGAGCACTATATAAATGTTCTGTATATTCATTTTTGCTTCCAGTTCCTTTGTGATGACATGGTCCATGTGCACAATGAGCCAAGAAATCAGAAGATAGTTACCTTCTGGCAGTTCTTTGAGTAAACGCTGGAATTCCTGCACTTTCTCAGTCTCCGTGGTCCTCCCATAAGCCTCTTCAAATCTGGGCATAAGCTCTTTGGTAAGCAAATTCTCTGGAAGGTCCCGCAAATACTGCTTCTGCAAACTGGCTACAGTGTTAGGCTCATATTCTTCCAAGTTTGTAGACTCCTCCTGGTCATAGGCTGCTTTTAGCTCATCCACCTTTGATTTAATTCCTGATACTTTGTAGATGCCTTCGCACTTCATGCCATACTTCTCTACGTAATTCACGGAAAATGGCCGGCAGCCAAATGGCATCATATATCATGGTCCTCTCTACTGCACCAGACAAAGGAATTCCAAAATGGGTTTGAGACTTGGAACATCAATCTCAGGCACCTCTAGCTCCCGAAATGGCTTTTTCTTTTACTTCTTCCCCTTCCACTGTTTTAAGAACATCAGCTGCTGTCAAGTCTTTTGACAGTTTTTTTTTTTTGACTCCTTCTCTTTTTTTATTCTTTGTGCTTTTCTTCTTTACACTTTTCTTCTTTGGGTGTCTTTTATTTTAAAATCCTTCTCCTTCTTTTTAGAAAAGCTGGGATTCTTGAACACATGGATTCCCTTGGGCCTCCTCATTTTAGAAGGACTTTCTGCCTCATCTCCAGAGCTATCTTCCTGAAAGGCTGTGTAGCCTTCAGTCCTCTTTTCCTTTTTCTTAAAATTTCCTTTTTTCTTCCCATGGTCTTTCTCATCATCAGACACTATATCAGGAGGCTTGTGGAGGATGTCATGGGGAGGTGAGGGCTCGCCAGTGTGGTACAATCCAGGAAATTAGTAGGGCTGATCTCTTCAGAGCTGGGGGTCTGGATAAGCCCACTGCCATGCTCCAGCCTGTGGTGTTCACTGGGGCTGCTGGTGGGGGGCAGGAAGCACTTGGTCATGCTGATGCCCTGACTAGGAAGGGATGAGGTCTTCTCTGTTACCTATCCATTACACCTGTGCCTGCCACTGTGAGACCACCTGCCCCGCCGCAGCCACCACCTCCTCACACTCACACTGCCACTACAGCCACTGGAGCCACCTCCTGACTATCTGACGGTTTTATAAAGAGGAGTTCCCCTGCATAATTTTCTCTCTTTGCCTGCTGCCATCCATTGATGACGTGACTTGCTCCTCCTTGCCTTCCACCTTGATTGTGAGGCCTCCCCAGCCATGTGGAACTGTAAGTCCATTAAACCTCTTTCTTTTGTAAATTGCCCAGTCTCAGGTATGTCTCTATCAGCAGCATGAAAATGAACTAATACATCTAATTTTACTTGTGATTTATTTGACCCATTGGTTATTTAAGTATGTTATTTGATTTCCACATTATTTGTAAATTTCCTAGATTTCTTGCTGTTGTCTAATTATTAACAAGTTAAATTCTGTTGTGGTTAAAGAACATAATTTGTATGATTTTAATTTTTAAAAATGTACTGGGGCTTATTTTACAGATTAGCTTATAGCATATATATGAGGATAAATGTTCTATGTGTCCTTGAGAAGAATGTATATCCTACTGTTACTGGGTAGAGTGTTCTACAGATGTTTATTAGATCTGATTTTTATAGATGAGAAAAATGAGATCCAGATGGGAGTAATGGATTAATTCAATGTCACATACCAAGCTGGTCAGGGGTCACATGAATTACTGGGGTGAATCATGTGAAACTGCCACTTGAACATCAAAAACTGTTAAAAACCAACAAATTCTTTTAGTTCAACATCATAGAACACAAGCCTCCTGACTTTCTGTCCAGCGTTTTCATCACTGAACTGGTAACCTGTATTAGGGCAGGCTGTGCTGTGTGAATCATATGTCCTGAATTATCCTTGGCTTAAAACAATAGGTATCAACTACTTGCTCATCACATTCCTTGAGGATAATGCAACTTTCCTCCAAATGGTGATGTAGGGATCACAGCTGCTTTCATCTTGTGTGTCCACCTTCTAGAACACATGGCACATATCAGGGGAAGAAAACTTCAGGATCATAGGTATGTTCTTAAGGGTGAGCCCTAGGGGTGGCTTAGATCACATCTATGCACATCTCATTGGCCAGAACCCAGTCACGTGGCCCAAACCAACTCCGTGGGGTCACCTTACTTAGAGCATAATTTTGTATCCTTAGCCAATTCTATTGGGAATGCAGTCTAACTTGACAGTGGGAGGTGTCTGTGATCTCACCTCAATAATTCAGCACTTTTTAAAATTTTCCCATTTTGGTAAGTGTTAAAATATATTTTCAGGAATTCAAAATGTAGGTCTTGGCAGGGCATGGTGGCTCACTCCTGTAATCTCAGCACTTTGGGAGGCCAAGGCAGGAGGATGGTTGGAGGCCAGGAGTTCAAGGTCAGCCCAGGCAGCATAGCAAAACATCATCTCTAGTGAAAATAAAAATTAAACGTAGGTATGGAAAATATCTCTGGGGCTTAAAATATGAAATAATTCCTCCTGTTGAATTTTTCCAAATGTGCAGTCCTATTATGTTTTAGATAATTTAGAAGTTCTTAACAAGGCAAAACAGCTCCCCATTAAGACTGTAATAAACACACCAAAGGTTTCCAAGGGCTGGAGTACAGAATCCAGCTTGTTTCATTCAGCCATCTCCTACTTAAAAACAAAAAGTCTTTGAACTGCATTGCCATCTATAAATAGGAGAGGGAAATCAACTTGTGTGGGTTTGTAATCCCTGCCTCCAACATCTACTGAAAAGGGCCCTCTGGCTGAACATTTCTCAGTTACGGTACAACACAGAGATGCCTGGCTGTGGTCACTACAGTTCTGCAACTTTACCTGGACAGTGTCTCATTTCAACTCTGGTAAGCTTCTCATATATCCACCAAGTGAGCCAAATGGAAATTTTCAATGTGCTCAGAGAAAGGAACCAAGATATGTACTCTCTGCAATTTTCGATTACACTTACTGCCAAGAGTGGCCAAGAAGTCATTTCCAAATCTGCTTCTTAAAGGACCCCAAGAAAGGCTGAGTGACTGGTAGCCACTGTGTATAATGAGAGGAGAGTTCAGGACTAAGAGTGCCAGGATTCTAGGAATTGTCCCCTCCTCTGGCTGACATGGAAACTGCAGGAGCTTCTCTGTGTCACAGCTAGGAGCTGGGGAAGAGGCTGGAGGGAAAACAAAGTCAGATTCTAGCACCCAGCACTAAAGGACTCTGAGTTCATACAGGTTGAACCCAAAATGAAGAACTGGGAAAAAATTTATCAAATCGTCATAGAATGCTGAGGGGAACTGGCAAATCCCTACCTGTGTAGGAGATGATTCTCCACATGTCCCCATCCCTGTAAGAGATATCTTGGTTTTTCTAGATGCATCTGTTCTATTATTCCACTTTCAGGAAGGGCCTTAGTTTGATTCAAAACAGAAATATTCACTTCGTAGTGGGTGGGGTGGAAGTAGCGGGTTGTTAAAGAACCTGGTATATTTTCCTTTTACTATTTAGAATTTGGGTTTCTTTGAGAACAGAAGTTCCCAATCATTTTGGCCTGAGAACCCATTTACACTCTTAAAAATTATCAAGGAACCCAAAGAGCTTTTGTTAATCTGGACTATATCCATCTATACTTATAACATGAGAAATTAAAAAACTTTATTAATCTATTTTAGAAAATGAATATTCCCATTATATGTTACTTTAAATAGCATACTTTAAGGAAAAGTAGCTATGTTTTTCAAAACAAAAATATGGCATTGTTTACCTTTTTGAAAATCTCTTTAATGTCTGGCTTAATAGAAGACAGCTGGAATCACATACTTCTTTCTGCACTCAATCTGTTGCAATATTTTAGTCAAAGAATATGAAGAAACTCCTTCCTCACATAGATAAGTAGAAAAAGGAAGAAATATTTTAATCTTTTCAGATAATTTGGGGGTATTTTGAGTTTCCACATCCAAACCCAACAAGTGGTAGCCATCTAAAGGTTAGTACAATGTGTAATCCAAAACCCTATCAATAAATATTTTATATTTGGTGACATTAAAATTCATCAGTTTGGCATGTTTTCCAACACCAACAACCATTTATCTGATTCTCCACACACCAGTTGGCTGTCCTACAATTCAATTTAATGCTGACACTACCTGGAGTTACAGTCAGACCCCACAGGTTCAGGGCTCAGTCTCAGAAGACTTCCCTCACTTCGGATGCCAGTTGCAAGAATTGGATCCCCAGATTATCCCACTTCTTTCCAGCTTGGCTATAAGTCGGGGGTTCCATGACTCCCTCCCTCCTGTTTGGTAATTTGATAGAACAGCTCACAGAATTTGGGAAGACAGTTTATGTCCTACTATGTCCAGTTTATGTCCTGTTATAAAGGATACAACTCAGGAACAGTCAGATGGCAGAGATGCATGGGGTAAGGTAAGTGGAAAGGGTGCAGAGCTTCCCTGCTCTCACTGGGTACACCACTCTCCCAGCACCTGAATGTGTTCACCAACCTGGAAACTCTCTGAACTCTGTGGTCTAGAGGTTTCCATGGAGGCTTTATCATGCAGACATGATCCATTATTAACTTAATCTCCAGCCCCTCGTATCTCTCCAGAGGACTGGGTATAGAGCTGAAAATTGCAGGCTTCCATACGAGGCCTGGTTTTTCCAGTGACCAGTCCCCATCTGAAAATATTTAGGGGCCCAGGAAGAGTTGCTTCATTAGAACAAACGATACTCCTATCACCCAGGAAACTCCAAGGGATTTAAGTGCTTTATGTCAGTGTATTAGTCCATTCTCACACTGCTATGAAAAAATGCCCAAGACTGGGTAATTCATAAAGAAAAGAGGTTTAATTGACTCACAGTTCTGCATGGCTGGGGAGGCCTCAGGAAACTTACAATCATTGTGGAAAGCACCTCTTCACAGGGCGGCAGTAGAGAGAATGAGTGCGGAGTGAAGGGGGAAGCCCTTTATAAAATTATCAGATCTTATGAGAACTCACTCACTATCAGGAGAACAGCAGCACGGGGGTAACTGCCCCCAGGATCCAATTACTTCCCACAGGGTCCCTCCCATGACACGTGGGGATGATGGAAACTACAACTGAGATTTGGGTGGGGACACAGCCAAACTATATCAGTCAGGAACCAGGGTCAAAGGCCAAATATACATTTCTTATTACACTACAACTGGTTGATCGCGATACGATTTTTTTTACAACTAGTTGTTAGTACTACTTCTGATCTCATCGGAAAAATCTTTAAATATTGGGAAGCTGTCAAACTTACAGTGATGGATACAGGTTTTGCAAAAGTCTGATTTTTCACTTGAAAGCTCGAATGTTATCACTGGCAACAAACACTATCATTTATTTTTCTTGAAGTGACAGGCTCATGTCATTCATTTTGGAAGAAATGTCTGCCAAATGCCCAAATCTGAGTAACCGCAGTTTGTCTGTCAGTTCTGCTTTCAAGTAAAAATGGCGTTCCATAAAAAAGAGCTGCAGCTTGTGCATTGCAGGCCATCGCACAAGGGCACGGCCTGCAGCAACCATCATCCTTGGGATGCAGCAGGAGTGTTTCTGTGCATTTCCCACCCTGTCATGACGGGCATGACTGCTTCATGGGGGACATTCTTCAGTGACACTTTGTGTTTGTTTTTACTGCAAGTGCATGGTGGTGAAGGATGCAGTTACTACTGATTTGGTGTTGTCCCACTGCTGGGATTTGTGCTTACTTTTGCACAATCAGAGCAAATGTCTACATTGTAAAGAGGACAAATAATGTCCCAGTACAACTATGAAAATAGCTTTGTCATTGTAGATCCCTAAAAGGATCCTGGAGACTCCTAAAGATCCACTTTTTGGAGATCACTCTTTGCGAACTGCTATTTTAGAAACAATCCTCCTGCTACAAAGACTAAATATTTGGCTCACATGTGTAATCCCAGCACTTTGGGAGGCTGAGGCGGGTGGATAACTTGAGGTCAGGAGTTTGAGACCAGCCTGGCCAACATGGTGAAACCCCGTCTCCACTAAAAATACAAAAATTAGCCGGGTGTGGTGGCACGCACCTGTAATTCCAGCTACTTGAGAGACTGAGACAGGAGAATCACTTGAACCCAGGAGGCAGAGGTTGCAGTGAGCTGGGATGGCACCACTGCACTCCAACCTGGGCGACAGAGCGAGATTCTGTCTCAAAAAAAAAAAAAAAAAAAAAAGACTAAATACTAATATTTTCCTAGAAGTTCATTTATAGGAAAAAAAAGAGGAACTAGAATAATTTGGAAAAACTCCGAAAAAAAAAAAACCTCAGTTACCTTAGTTGTCAATGTGTAAGCCTCTAGAACAGACTCCATCTTTTAAAGTTTTGAACAGTATCTTGGGAATGCAGTAATAACAGTGACAATCGTGTGTGTTTGCTGCAATGTTTACTACTGAGGGATGACTGTGCTTTGTAGTTTAAATGCATCCTCTACAATATTCTTTAGTACCACACTCTTCTTTTTTTGAAGGAGTTTCGCTCTTGTTGCACAGGCTGGAGTGCAGTGGCGAGATCTCGACTCACTGCAACCTCCGCCTCCTGAGTTCAAGCGATTCTCCTGCCTCAGTCTCCTGAGCAGCTGGGGATTACAGGCACGTGTCCCCACGCCCAACTAATTTTTTTTGTAGTGTTAGTAGAGACAGGGGTTCTCCATGTTGGTCATGCTGGTCTCAAACTCCCAACCTCAGGTGCTCCACCTACCTCTGCCTCTCAAAATGTTGGGATTACAGGCATGAGCCACCACGCCCGGCCTAGTACCACATTCTGTAGATGAGAAGACTGGGACACAGAGAGATGAGAGTGTGACAAGGTCACAGTCATACGTGGTGACTAAGCCTCTGAATCCATGTGGTCTGATTCCCAGAGCCTTGATCTTTAAACCCTGCATAATATGCTGCATCATATCTAAGCTTCACATTTACTTACTTCTTTTCTGCCGTGCACGTGCATCGATTCAAATCCTCAAAGGGAAACCCAATGTCTCATCTCAACCATAGGGCCCCAAAAAAGGGCTCAGTAAACGTCTTCTGCATGAGGGACAGAACCTTTAAACCATGATTAGTAATGGGGCTAGAAGTGAAATACTCAAACAGCCAGCTCCCTCAATATTATTAACTCATTAAGGAGGGAACCAATAAAAAAGAAAAAAAAAACAAAAACAAAAACACTTGTTCCTTGAAAGCTTTGATGAAAATTGTGTGTGTATGTGTTTGTGTATACATACACGTATCTATTTTACTTGTTTCCTAAATAGACACCGATATAGTCGGGTAGTTAACAAACATGTAGGTTGTATAAACATAAAACTAGTTTATCTTCTTTTGGGCAATAAAATCTCAATACCTTTGAGGTTCACTCAGGCCTTATCCATTTCTGCAGGTTAAGAAGTTACAACTCTTCAGGTCTGTAAACTGTTCAGGCCGTTATCATTGTCCTTTGTTAATCCACTATACCTGGACAAGTTACATCCCCAACCTGGACGGCCAACGGGGTTCTTTAAAGAATAGAACGTCCCCCTTTCACCAAGTAGGCTTATTAGAAAATGCTAAAAGTTACCCTTAACGCAAGCAAGTGGCCTTTTTCCAAGTTGGGGATTTAAGAAATTTACTTATCTATCTTTTGCATTTTTCCAAGGTGGTTTATTTTTGTGTGTGTGTGGCTTTGTTGTTGTTGTTTTGGTTTGTTTTTTTGCCTTTTTCCAAGTTCGAGTTTTTTTTTTTTTTTCATTCTCAAAAAGCAAACCTGTTTTCTGGATGGAGGCCCAGCGGGACTTGTTCCGGCAGTAGGTCTCAGTCAGAAAGAACGCTCTTGCAGCGGCAGGAAGGGAGGCTCGGGATCCGGGCCTGGGGTCCCGCGGCCGCGGCCCTCCTCACTCCCCGCGGCCCGCTGGAACGCGCACGGCCGGGGACGGCGGCGGAGACGCGCGCGGGCAGGCGGCGCGCACGGCCGGGTAGGCGCGAGGGGGCCGCGTGGGGCGGCGGCGTCCTGGCCCCCAGAGCCGTTCTCGCGCGCCGGGCGTCTTCCTTCCTTCCGCTGCCGCCGCCGCCACATCCCAGGACCCGACGGGCCGCGGCGCGGAGGCCACCGGTGGCGGCGTGGAGGCCTCGAGGCAGGGTAGGGCGGGCCTCCCGCGCTCCCGGGACCCCGCGCGCTTCGCCCACAGGCCCGGCGAGGCCCGACCCGCGCTGCGCCGCCAGTGCCAGGGGAGGAGCCTAAGGACCCGGACGAGCGCCGCTCCAGTAGGGTGAGCTCGGGGACGCGCAAGGCGGGTGGGTTTCAGCGCTCGGGCCCCTGCCCCCGCCGCGGGGCGCACCGAAAAACCGGAGAACCTGCGGGTTTTGTCCTGGCGAGCCACATCCCGGTGTGTTTTGGCGACTTGAAGACCTCCCTAGTTCGCGGGAGTAGCGGGAAGAGCCTTCCTCGCGTTAATTATGCAATAAGAAGGCGTCCTTGTGCGGGATGCTGTGACCCGCGGAATTATTGATACTTGTGCGAGCCTACAATTTACTTCTTTCATCCTTGGCTGAGAATTTGCGTTTGTAATTGTCGATGGAGAGAGGAAGAAAGGGTTCCGCTCGGGTCCAAGGAGCATGCAGAGGAAGGCAGGGAAGAAGGAGCATGTGCAGCCTCGGTGCGAGGGGAGGCAGGGGTGGGAATGCACGTTCCCTGCCTGTGGGGCCCCGGGGTGCCCTGAGCCTCTGATCTTCGCTGTCAGGAGACCTGTCCGAAGTTGGAGGTTGAGGCATGCAGTTCTGCACTTCTGGCTGGGAAGGTGAACCAGGTTTTCCAAAAACTGTCATTTTTGTTTTCCAAGTCTGCAAGGCAGGAAAGGGTTGGGCAGTGAATGAAAAGTAGTGCAGCCAGGTTCTGGTTAGCTCAGCGGCAGGACTGTCATAAAGGTGTTTTTTTTGTTGTTGTTTTTTGTCTGAAAACCAGAGTCTGGGGCTTTGGGCCATGAGGAGTTGGGTTATTGCATTGCTTAGAGTGCCAGAGTGAGAAATGTCTCAGACGCTGTTAAAATTAGGCAGCTCAGTTTAGCTCTGGCTCTCTGATCACCAACCACCTCCTCCTTCACTCTTTTCAGTGACTGGGTTAAAAAGAAAAGACACAAAGAAAGAAGTGGTCTTTCCCCTTTCCTCCCCATTATAATTAGAGCTTAGTCCATCTTGGCTCAGAATTGGAATTCAGAATTCAGAATTGCCCTTGACCCTGAAGCTCAAAGAAATACCTGAGCAGAAAATTCTTTCCTTCGCTGAAATGAAAATTGGGGTGTTTGCAAAACTGAACAAAGAAAGAATTTGTAAACATCACAGGCAACTTGCAGTTATATTCGGATCAGTTTTCAGTGTTTGAGGAGTTCATATAATAAAAAGGTGAGAGAGAGCCAGGAATAGAAACAGGGTAGAGAGGTGGTTGCAGGACCTTAGAGATTGCAGAAACCCAGGAGTTCATTTTCTTTTCATACACGTCTGGATAACCTGGATGTGAGGCCTATCAAATGCCATACATGATGTTTCTGACAATGATGGACCACATATACAACAGTGGTCCCATAAGACTATACTACTTTATTTTTACTCTACCTTTTCTAATTTTAGATACACAAATACTTACCATTGTATTACAGATGCTTACAGTATTCAGTACAGTAACAGCAGTACAAGTTAGTAGCCCGGGAGCAATAGATGATTCCATATAGCCTAGGTGTGTGGTCAGCTGTACTATCTAGGTTTGTGTAAGAACGCTCTGATGTTTGCAGAAGAACATCGCCTAACGACACATTTCTCAGAAGGTATCCCTATTGTTAAGTGATGAATGACTGTATATAAAGCTTAATCTTTCAATCGACATAATAGGAAATTGCTTTTAATTTTAGCATTGAGTTCTTAGAGTAAAGGGAGGCGGAGAGAGACCGTGCTGCATGTGTCCCAGTCAGCTTGGGCTTTATTGTATGTTAAATGAGTTGTATGTAAATCCATGATCTCTCTAATTCCATGAATTTGGCTTGTTTCTGGTTATTTATGATATGGCATTTGGCTAAAATTTTCCAGGTGCTAAAGGTGTAAGGAGTACAAAAATCCAGAGAACATTTTGCATTGGAAGAATTAATCATCTTATACAGGAATCCTTTACCTATTTCAAACATATGAAACAGGCATAATTGGATTTGATTATTTTTGCTACAAAAATGTTTCATTTTTCACACTAAGTTACATGGAAGAGTCTTTTAAACAGCTAGTGGTTTTGGTACATTTAGAATATTCATTTACCAAGAAATCCAAATATAACCTGTCTTTGTAAGAGACCCATTCTGTCAAATATATTTGAATCATCAAAATGGTTAACTATTTCCTTCCTAAATATAAACCAAGTTGTATTAAGTAAGTTGATCCTGTAACTTTTAATGATGCTTTTTTAAAAAAATTTTCCTATCCAGTGACAAGAGGAACCAAGAACCTCAGTTCAGGGGAAACACAGCAAGGAAATGTGAGCCCCAGGCTGCAGAAGGTATGCGAAGGAGAATGTGAGCTCATTAGTTATTTAAGCATGCCATTCAGTATTGTTCCTGCCTTTTTTCTTGCCTGTGCAGATTTTAAACTCTTGATAAGGAGTATGTAAATGTGTGCTTAGAAACGTTTCCTTAAATATAATAATAGGAGCATGCTCTGAGGCTGGGATTATGTGAGTTAGTACCTGCTGAGACCTGTGCTTGGTACAGAGTGAACCCCATACAGGTGTTTACTGTGTATTATTATTATTGTTCATGAAAACCTGTCGTAACTACAGGTGTATTTCTCATTGGACAGTTAAGAATATGTTTTCATTCTCCTAATTAAGGGTGGTTAATCGTTCCAAGGCGATAAATTGTAAGGATGACAACAGAGAAGACAAAGGAAATTTCTGAATGCAGATTGAGAGAAACCTTTACTATGAATTTGAAAGTCTCAGTGACATGCAATAGAACTTTATAGTATAAATTCATATGCCACACTTTGCGTTATGAAGTTGTAATGTAATGATTCTATTGATAGGGTAATGCATTGTAGTTCAGAACATGCTCAGGGTTGATGGTGAAATGTCCCCGTTTCTGCAGCCCTGGTCTGTCTAGTTCTCATCTCCCCTGTCATCCTCCTGGGGTTACCAGTTCCTTGTACATTACCAGATTTGTGTGTGTGTGTGTGTGTTGTGTGTGTTGTGTGTGTGTGTGTGTTGTGTGTGTTGTGTGTGTGTTGTGTGTGTGTGTGTTGTGTGTGTGTGTGTGTCAAGTTTCCTTTAGAGTCTGGCTGTGTTTTAAAAGTTGAGCCCTGGACATGTGATCCCTGGTGTGTGTATGAGGTGAGGTTGTCAGTAAAGGGCCATTGACAGGCCTCCTCATCTGACCCACCCCTGTCCCTGTTTGCCCACTCTGCATGAGGAACACTGGCCTTCTTGCCACTTTTGGAATTCTGGGACCCAGACCACAGTCTTTGCCCAGGAGTCTGCATGGCTTGCTCCCACACTCTGTCCTGCCTTTTCTCAACATCCTGCCCGTGTCCTTGTTTGTTAGCTGGTGCACCTGTCACCTGGCTTGATCGTATACATTGATCACTTGATTTGTTTATGGCCCGTCTATGTCTGTTAGTAGGAAGCACTGTGAGAGCAGGGAATGTGTGTTGCTATATCCCCAGGGCCTAGAACAGCCCTGGCTCAGAGGAGGACTTTGGTAAATATTGCCGAATGAAAAAATGTCTGCAAAAAGACTGGTTAAGCAGAATTAAGTGGGCTCATTTACCATGGGACTTTTCAGAACCTTTAATAAGTGAATGCGCATATTAGAAGTGGGGCCTGGCAGGTGGGAGGCAAACTCATCAGCAGAGTAAGAAAGGCACTGTGCTTCTGGATGACACCTCAGACTTGGGGAAAAGCTGCTGGCAGGAATGGTATTGGCAGCTGAACAAAATGAATTTACAAGTTTCCTTTTCAAAATGCAGGGGAGGAAGGATTTGCATCAAGAGATGGTAATAGTAACATTTCCATTGTTAGTAATTACAAACATGTACAATGTGTGCTATTTTTCTTTTATTTAAGATGGGGAAGGGGGTAGATTAGGGCTTCTTGTAGATTGTTTCTTCCCTGACCCTACTTTCCCCATAAGGCCTTAAGTTCTTTGGCTGCCAGTTCAGCCTTGTGGGTTGAATTGAGGAACCAAACCCTCTGATTTGGTTTCAGATCCTGACATCTTGACTTGTGAAAATCCCATTTAATGACTGGAAGTAGAAAAGCTCTGAAGATGGATATGCAGATTCTAGGGGTCAGGAGGCTCTGTTCAGGGCCTGCGCCATGACCGAAGGGAGGGCGTGCAGGGGCTCAGGTTCCGCTCCCACCATTAGCTCTAGAGGCACTCTGGGAGTTGTCTTGGCTCCTTGAACAAAGGGGAGTTAATTACAGAAAATGCCAGGCTTTTTAAAGGCCATTTGTCCCCTAGCTGTAGGGAGAGCAGCAGCCCTTGGCAGAGTCCTGAGGAAGGACTCTTTATGTCAGGCCCCAGTCCTCTTGTAGACAGAAATAATGAGCCTTGGTGGTGTCATCCTCAGATAGGAGGCAAACCCCATGGTGAAATTCTGTATTCAAGGAAACAATGCAGAGAATGGGGCAGACTTAGAGGAGCTGGGGAGAAGTGAATTTGGAATGCCTCTCTTTAAAAAAAAAAAAAAGGGACAGAGTTTTGTGTTGTTTTCCAAAGTCAGACAAAGCCTAATTCTACAGAGTCTAGTTAACCGTAGGTGGGAGGGCTGGAAAGGAGAGTGAGATGAAGGCAGTGATGGAAGGTCTTAGATTCTAATTAAACCTCTTTTAGCTGTGTATTTGGAACACTTGTAATTCAGAGCATCAATAGACTCTCGTTGACTAGATGCTTTTTTGCTGCCAATTTTCCTTCTTAAGATGGAAGGAGGTGGTGGGAGAATGGCATTTATGCCAGAATGCCTAGAGTCTGCATTTTAACAAGATCCCCTAGGGGATTCATGTAGGCATTAAAATTTAAGAAGGGGTGAGGTCCTGGACCAGCAATTCTCAGTCCCAGCTGCTCATCAGAGTCACGAACAGAGCTTTTAAAAAATGCCTGGGTACTGCCTCCAGAGATTTGTGTTGTCTTGGCTGGGGTATTCTTGGGGCACTGTGTTTCTTGGAAGTTTCCCAGGTGTCCAGCCAGGGCTGTGATCCACCACCCCAGACATAAAGCCAGACACCTTCAGGTAGATGTCTAGATTCAGAAGGCACATAATCCCGAAGCAAATGACACCGCGCTTAGCTGGGCACACCACTCTTTAGGATTCATCAAAACCCACCACACCAGATAATGTGGATCCTCCTAGCTCATCTGCTGGCTTCTAGAGCCACAGCCAGAGATGATGGGATGTGGAGCACCCCACCGGGGTTGCTTATACCCAGTTAGAGTTCTCCCTCCTCCATGAATGAAAATGGCCTTGAGACTGGGCAGTGGCTGAGTGGACATTTGCTTTTTGCACCTTTGACTCTGCTGCTGAAGAAACTGTTTCAAAATTTAAATCAGGTCATGACATCACCACCCCTCTTCTCATGTAAAACTCTCTTCAGGGGCTCCCATTGCTTGCAAGGAAAAGCCCATAATAGCTCTGGAAGGCCCCATGTTGTCTGGCCTGCATCTGCCTCAGCCTGTGCCCCAGAACTCCAGCAACATGGGCCTGTCTTTAGTTACTCAGGGGCCCGTTCCCTTGGCCTGGAACCCTGCCCTTCACCCTAGGTAACTGTGCTGGCCCAGACCACTCTGCCCAAGGCACATCCCCTTGTATTTTCTCCCCACAGCACCATGTGCCTCTCACACTATCAAGTACCACTCCTCAGATAGATTCTTTCCTTCGTGTGGGCCTGTTAGATGACAAGCTCTGTAAGGACAAGAACTGTGTGTGTTTGGTTAGGGACTCAGGATCATATCCTTGGCAGCTGTTTTACTGGATGAATACACTGGATAATGAATAATGAGCTTGAAGTCATTATTTTTAGGTTATTTTGTCCTTAAACTTGTATGCACATACACACCTACTCATGTTTGAGCGCTGTATTTTGTTAACTGTAGAGATATTGGACCTGAGGGAAGTGGGTATTTTGAGAGAGGACCAGGCTGTAGTCTTACTGGTTCTGATTGGCTCATGTAGGATGTGACTTGTAGAACAAGTCCCAGTTTTCTAAATTTTTAACTAGGCCGGGTGTGGTGGCTCACGCCTATAATCCCAGCACTTTGAGAGGCCAAGGCGGGTGGGTCATTTGAGGTCAGGAGTTCAAGACCAGCCTGGCCAACATGGTGAAGCCCCATCTCTACTAAAAATACAAAAATTTTCCGGGTGTGGCGTGCCTGTAATCACAGCCACTCAGGAGGCTGAGGCAGGAGAATCACTTGAATCCAGGAGGTGGAGGATGCAGTGAGCCAAGATCGAACCACTGCACTCCAGCCGGGGCGACAGAGAGACACCCTGCCTCAAAAAAAAAAAAAAAAGAAAAGAAAAAATGCTTATTGCAAATATTTCAAATATGAATTGTATAAAGTACAAAAAGACCTCTTACTGTCCTCTCATGATTTTATTGTATGTATTACATATATGTGTGTATGTTTGTATATGTGTGTAATCATATATATTTCACACATACATGATTTTTTTAACAAATGAGATCATACATTCCATCCTGCAACTTGTCTTTTTTGTTTACTGGTATATCTTGACACTTTGGATATGGATCTACGTCATTGGCTTGCCTTTCATCATAGAGTTTTATTTAAAATGAAAATGTTTTTGGACTTTGGCATGATTTCCTAATCCCCCCCCATCAATGTGTTTTAAGTAGTAAGTGTATTTGAATGCAGATACATACTGTGGCTTAGATCATTTTGTTTTCAGATAATACTGAAGTCCTTATAGCATTTGGTTGTTTTCTAGTCTCAGTTAATGGATATTAAACATAGAACTGCTCTGTGGAGACTAGAGAAATATTTTGAGGTTGAAAGGGGGCCTCATTCTTGAAAAAGCCTGGAGACCCTCAGGGAGAGGGTTGGGCAGGCTGCCTCCTGAAGTACCTTTCCACGTTCCTGAGTTCTAGTAAGTTGCTCAGTTGACACAGTCATTCAGCAAATAGTGATTGTTGGCTCGTGGTACGCCAGGCACTGTGCTGGTCCCTGCTGTCCTGACCAGCATGAGCCCACATTCTGCAAGGAGAGCAAACGGCACACAGCGAGAGCATCTGGGCTGTGCTAGGTGCAGTGGAGGAAGTGGAGCAAGGTCAGGTGGTGCAGAGCGGTGCTGGGGGTACCACCTAGGTGGTGATGAGGTAGAGCTGACTCTTCCTCTGCTCCCCATGGGAAAGGGAGCAGGCCCTGCTCACCCCGAGTGTACAACAAGCCCAGTGGCTGGGAGCAGCTCCTCAGAGAGCTCCCTCCTGGACTCTGCAGTGACTGCCCACAGGCTCTGTGGGCTGCAAGGGGCGCTACAGCCAGATATGGGCATGCTGGCAAGCAGCTGTGCTTGAAATGCTGATAGGGGCCTGGGGTGTAATGCTCTTCTCAAGAGAGTGGTTTTGGCAGGGCTAGGGTTTTGCCCCTGAAGCTTTGCAAATCCATATCCCCCACTGGAGTCTCCACGTGTCCTGGTACCATCCTGGGGACAAGAAGCAGGGAATAAGCAGGGGAAGGAGGTGGGAACCCTGCAGTCCATCCTTCTCCTGTCCTAATGGAGTGGCCAGGGAAGGGACTCTCTGTATATCTTAGTTTAGTAAGAGTTTGCAGAAGTCAAGTTAAAAATGGATTTTTTGGGCCGGGCGCAGTGGCTCACGCTTGTAATCCCAGCACTTTGGGAGGCTGAGGCGGGCGGATCACGAGGTCAGGAGATCGAGACCACGGTGAAACCCCGTCTCTACTAAAAATACAAAAAAAAATTAGCTGGGCGTGGTGGCGGGCGCCTGTAGTCCCAGCTACTCGGAGAGGCTGAGGCAGGAGAATGGCGTGAACCCGGGAGGCGGAGCTTGCAGTGAGCCGAGATTGCTCCACTGCACTCCAGCCTGGGCGACAGAGCGAGACTCTGACTCAAAAAAAAAAAAAAAAAAAAAAAAGATTTTTTGAAAATGAAATAACCATCTGAAAGAACACATTGGATGATACATTGTCAGTTGCATGATTGTTGAGACAGTCCTCTGACTGATGGGTGTGCAGGTAGCTGTTTGTTCTCGTGGATGAAAAATGGGAGCCCGAAGAGCTCTTCAGTGACACACCCACAGCCACCTAGCTGGGGAGAGGGTGAGTATAGACCAGTCCCTGACCCCCTGCCCGGGTGAAAGACTAGCTACGGAGATGGTGAGTGCAGACCAGTCCCTGACCCCCTGCGCGGGTGAAAGACTAGCCACGGAGATGGTGAGTGCAGACCAGTCCCTGACCCCAGGCCAGGTGAAAGAAGCTAAGAGCTCCTGACTTTAAATGAAAATCCAATACTTATGAAGGCACATATGGCTTCAGGATAGTGCGCCTCTGTTTTCACCTCGCGTAGATGGAGAAATCCTATCCCTAGGCCACCTGGCTTCCTGGAGAGCAGAAGAGGTGCTCCTCATTTTCAGGTAAGGCTTCATTATCTTCCCACTTTACCTGCAGATGAGCTCAGTGGGCGAAATCATATTAGATTCCTTCAGAAGACTAGTTCCATTGGAAAGATTTGATTCTTAAACTATAAAAACCTCCCAATTGCTGTCCTGAGGCCGGGCAAGGGTGATCAGGGGTTGGAAACCTGGAGAGAATGAGCAGAGCAGGCAGTGGAATGTGCAGTTCCCAGGTCCTCCCGCCACATGCTCTGCAGAGTCAGCGCGTCATGTGGAGGAGGGAGGCAGTGTCTTTTATCACTGTTCCCTTTTTCATAACACTGATCCTAGGAGAGGGTGGGTTGCAAGCCCCAGGACACTCAGAGCCAGGACCTCTCTGTTCAGAATTGCATGCAACCTGCTTGGTACATCCTGTTCTTTTTACTCTCTCCCCAACCCACCCTGGTGCCTCTGCTGCTCGGTTAGAAATGGCCTGCAGCTGGCATTTTTCAGGGGGGTGCTCTCACTGTGACCCATGAGGATGGACCCCCCTGAGTGTGCTGTCTTAGAGGGATGAGCTCAGTGGACTTGGTACTGCTGGGCCCTGCATCCTCTGGCCACAGTCTAAGCCTCAGTTTCTTGAAGGGAAGTTAGCAGTTGCTGGAATGAGAGTACGTCTTGTTTTTTTCTCTCTTCTTGATGTAGACCATACTGTTGCATTAATTTCTGGCAGCCACACTGAGAAGGGTATAGATTAAGCTGGAAAATCACAAAGAGTGCCAAGGGATTGGTCAGTTTTTACTGGGGGTCTGCACCAGGCCAAATGGGTGCTGGTTTTTTGTCTACATTGTGTCATTTAATCCTCATGGCCACTCTGGTAGGAGGAGGGCCTTCTATTAGAGATGGGACATTGAGGCTTAGAGAGGTTAAGTGACTTATGGAGTCACAGAGCTAATGGGTGTGAGCAGGGATTTGAACCAAGTCTGGGGTTCTCTGTGCCTCACTGCCTCTGACAAGGAGTGGTGGAAGGAGGAGGGGATTGTGGGATGGAGACAGGAGACAGGACAGCTGGCTTCCAAGGAATTTGGCATGCCCCCTGCTGGGTGGTGTTGCTGATAAAATACAGTACACTCGGTTAAATGTGAAGTCCAGGAAACAACACATAGGTTTTTGGTTTTTCTTTTAGTATAAGTATATGTAATATTTGGGACATACTTTATGCTAAAGAAATTAACTGAAATTAAACCTAACTGGGTATCCTGTGTTTTTATTTGTTCAACCTGACTTGGGGAACCCAGGAAGGACACTGGGCCTCATTTCTGGGCACAAAAAATACTGGTTTTGGGGGGGGTTGTATAAGTATGTCTTATGCAATATTCGGGTTATACTTACACTAAAATTTTATGTTTTCTGAAATTTAATCTTAACTTGGGGGGTGTCCTGTATTTTTATTTGTCTATCAGGCAACCCTATTGGTGACCCCAGGAAACACACGAAGCCTTATACACGGGCACCTGAGGGTGGCCTGCGACCCATTCGGAGAAAACCCAGGCAGCTTGGCAGGTGTTGAACTCCCCACTGCAGGCTGTATTCAGGTGTGGCCGGATAACCACGTGGTGTGTGTGTCATGGATCCTATTTGCATTCCAGATGCCTGGTTCCTGTGAGATTCTAGGATGTAAATGTTGAGACAAGGAGAGTGATTTACCTGGGTCTTCATGGAGCTCTGACCCACCCAGGGTTAGGAGGCTCTCTCTGAAATTATTTGCCGTCAGCACCGTGTTGAGGGGACCACTTCTCCCTGCCATGCAGAAGTGATGAATGGCCTCAGTCAGTTGGTGGAAGCCAGCTCAGCCCAGGGTCGTGTCTGTACGTGGAGAGCTTTGGCTTGAAGAAGCACTGTGTTAAAGGTGAAACGAAACACACTTTCTTGTGTCACCTGCCAAGAACTGACAGTGACTTCCCAGTTCTTTATGTGCCTCCTGCAGGAGAGTGTGGCTTTTGTGCCAGGCTGAGGACCGACATGCCCCATGTTGCTCCCTGGCTGTGACAGCATGAAAAACACCCACCTCAGTGTTCTACCCAGGCCGTTGCTGGCGAGTGGGCGGAGGCGAGAAGCGTCAGTGTTCATTCCTTTGCTTTTTTAGAGCTTCTCTAGGTGTGGCTACATCTTGTCAGCCAGTCAGAATTTTAAACACAGCCAGCTCGTAATTGCCCCAGCATGGCTTCTGCCCACTATGAATGACCCTCAGCTAAGGCCTAGTTCTTGGCAGGCCTCTTCCTGCCACCTGCTTCCAGACCGTCGTGGGAGCTCGCTGGGACCTTAGCCTGGGCCCAACAGGAGTCAGGGATCAAAGGTGCAAAGGAGTCTTATTCTGTGTTCTGAGAACACACGGAGGTCTTCTCTCATTATCATGTCTCTCCATTAGGGTGTTCTAAATTTGATTTTATTATTGAATCAATCATTTATATTATTAATTCAATATGAAATGTTAAATGCCAAGTCAAACTACCTATTGTAGCAGTGGAAAAAAACGGAAATATTTGTGCTGATACTGCTGACTGAAATCACCTGCTGTCTTCATTCCTCTTTGTTGACTTGAAGTATTTGTAAGCAGCAGGGGCATCTCGCTTGTGTTTTCCAGGAAGAGTCAGTGAATGGCTGCAGTGTGACAACATGCACCACCAGTGGCTTCTGCTGGCCGCATGCTTTTGGGTGATTTTCATGTTCATGGTGGCTAGCAAGTTCATCACGTTGACCTTTAAAGACCCAGATGGTAGGTATGCTTCATGGTGGAATGAATTTTGGCTAATTTAGACCTTGCTGCAACACTGTTCCTAGGTACATGCACGGATGACTTCTGTCACAGAGTCAAAGGACTTTCATGCCAGCAGGGACCTTGGAGGTCATGGCCTCCATTCCTTCATGTTACAGAGGTGTGAGGGGAGTTGGGGTGGGAGGGGCTGGAGGGTCTTTTCAAGCGTCTCCTCTGGAGGAGGGAAGGTGTTCTTTGTGGCTGAGGCCTGAGTGGTGGCTGAGGCCTGGGTGGTGCCTGAGGAGCAAGGAGCAGGGTCTCCTCCCAGCAGCACAGTGGCCTTATGCCTTGCAGCAGGGTGCCTCTCAGGCTCGCAGTTGGGAATTGTCTCAGCCTCATGTCATCATGAGAGGTGCAGCCTCAACTGCTTGGCATGCCCGTGTGGCGGCCATATGTTTGAAGGTCCCCTCCGTGCAGTGGAGGAGGGTCATTTAAATGTATGTCTTCAGGTTGTCTTAGAGGCTTTCTTAGCTCACCTTTACTGAGCGTAGGCATTCAGATGAGGACGGATAAACAGCATCAAATTGGGTCTCAGAATGTTGATTCTACTTCGTGCTCTTGTCATTTGCTTATCTACATCACAGTGTTTCTTCCACCAAATGGACACCCTGCCTGCTCTGGCACCGCCCATGATTGCCCTGAGCATGGTGAGGTGCTCTGTGGTCTGTGGAGTGCTGGATATGTCCAAAGAGGTGTGTGATGTGCTCTCCAGCCCTGAGGCCACTTCATTGAGTGGCCAAGCAGGCAAGCACGAGGCCAGACACATGGAGTCATTGAAGTCCTCATTTGTGCCGTGGATTGGCCCATTCCTTTAGGCTGATCAGGAGATACTGGGGAACGTGGGTGAACACAGCATCTTTACTCTGCACTGTACTTTGTGTGTCCTCCTGCCGATGGTGACCTTGGGAAGGGGCAGTTAGAGATGTCTCTGTGCCAGCAGTTCTTCCTGGAGGCTGCACCAACCTGTGCTGTCTGTGTGAATGTGGGGGACAGGCCCCTGCTCCACCCCACAGAGCTCCCAGGCATGTCCCTAGCTGTGTCAAGGACTGCCCGATGTCCTACACCTCCTGACCCATCCTCTCTCTGCCCCACCCTGTCTGCAGAGGGACAGCAAGGTTAGAAGGGAGGTCTGCAGGGAAAAGAGGGACACCCTGAAATTAGCCCACATGGTGGTTCTCCCTGTGACAGTTGTTGGTCCCTGATTGGCTGTCATCACATGTCCCGCCTCATCCTCCAGGAGCCCTGGAGAGAAACCTGTGAGGTCTGCACAGCCTCGGGAGGTGGTATTACACCTGCAAGTATCTGGGCAGGTGTCACAGAGCATGACAGCTCACATCCGGGACTCAGAGTTCCGTCAACAGAGCAAGGGTCGATTCTTGGAGGGTTGCTGGAATGTGACACGATGATTTCAGTTTGACAGTTTGGACATTTCCATGGCAGCTTCAGCACAGTGACATGCCACTGAGAGATCCCTCCTGAAGCCCTAGAGCCGGGTTCTCATCCCCGCAGCACTTCAGAATCACCTGTGGGACTTTACAGACCTGCTGCTGCTTGAGACCCAGTGAAGGAGAATCACTAGGGGTGGGGCCCAGTTGAGAAGCACAATTGTAGATCCTAGCTGGAGAACTGAAGAGAAACAGAGCTGCTGCGAATAAGAAATAGGTGTTACTCGGGATTCTCCTAAATGTCACCTCCTGGTATGGAAGGCACTCAAAAGGCAGGTCATGAGGTTAAATTGTTTATGGTTTATTTTGTTTAAAAAAGTAGGAGTAGTGGTAATACATTTTAGTGAGACTTCTATCAGTAATAGTTAAATAAGACGTGTGCCTTTGTGTTTTACTGTTATCTGGCAGAATGGCCTCTAAAGAATGCCTTGTTTCCCAGCGGCATCTGGTAAATGAGTTCTCATTCTCCTTTGATGTATCAAGTTTCGTGCTGAATGTTTTCAGTGTAGACACTGATCCTGGAAGGTAAGCACGGGTGGGCCCGGTTAGAAAAAAAGCAAGTGTAGGCGCGGAACAGGGTTTTGTGAAGAGGAGAAAAGGAGTGGTAGGGAGTGTTAGAAGATAAAACCTATGAAGAAAGATGAAGGGCTTTTGGATTTTACACCTGGAGAGGAACACCGCAGCGGTCCTTAATACTGCCTGTGAGATCTTTCCAGCCGGCTGCCTTAAGGCAAGTAGAAGGGGGCGCTTCCCCTGCCCTGTGAGATCTGGTGTGGCATGTGGGTACTGGGTCACTGAGATGGGAGTGCTGCCCCTGACCCCAAGGCAGGGGCTGCTGGTGGTGAGGATGCTGTTGGCCGCACAGTGTGCAGTGAACTCAGCAAGAATCTTCTGTTGTGGGCCCACTCCAGTTGCGGGGTGGCCACGACAGCACTACCAAGCCTGCCTCACTCATGTGAGATGTTACCTAATTGTCCCAAGGGACCTGGTTAAGATCCTGAAGGTGGATGTCTGCCAGCTGAGTTCTGAATGCAGGATGCGAGCTGACACGCAGCATCTTGCCAGTGTACAAGGACACTGGGCTGAAGCATCAGGAGCATGTACACTCAGAGCCCGCCCCTGCAGGTGTCAGAGAGGCCCTGGGCTGGGGTGCTGTAGGCCTCTCCCCTGGAGCCTGCCCCTCCAGCACTGTGCATTAGAGAGTGTGTCCTGGAGTCTGGATCTTGGGCAGCACAGGAACCCTGTAAGCTCATGGCCATAAAGGGTTTCTCACATGTTGGAGTTTATTTCACACACGTTCACAGTGTTTTTGATTATGAACCAGAAGCCCATTGCGAAGTGTCAAGACCAGGAAATTACAGACGTGGCAGTGTCCATGGTGGGGAGTTCCATTTCCTGGAAAGTGCGTGGAGAAGCCTTGGCCTCAGTGCTCCCAGGCTGCTCCTTTCAGCTCTGTCCTCTGGGACAGGGCCAGCCTCAGAACCCTCATCAGTGGTGTGCATGTTCTTCTCACCTACCTGCCTTTCCCGGTTTCTCCTGCCACTGGAGCCCCTAGGAAGAGCATGGTTGTCTTGAGTTGCTGTTTAAAGCAACACTTACTTTTTTTAGTGTTACAGTTTCTGTTCAGCTCAGCAGTGGAGCCAGTGATATTTGTGGCAATGATTTATCTTCAGTTAGCAAATTTCAGTATCATATTGAACTAGGATCAGGTGTTGTAACTAGACTTTCTCATAAGAAAATAAATCCCCCTCAGCGAAGAGAATGTGATAGAATCATATGTTGAGACTCAAAATGATGCCCTTGTGGACCTGGTTTGTGTTGGTAGGTGCTGGTTTTTCCTCTCTCCTGGTTGACTTCCTCATTGGTTCTGAGCTGCTTGAGGGCAGAGCCTGTGAAGTGAAGGTCTCTGCAGCCTTAACCATCTTTGCATGTACTTACTTGCCATCTGTGGATACTCTCCAGTGAAATGTCTGGGTGTATCATACCTATTTTCTAATTGGATTGGTTGGTTTTTTAATTGTTGAGTTTTGAGGGTTTTTATATATTTTAGATAGGAGTCCTTGGTCAGATAAGTGGTTCATAAATATTTTTTCCGTGTTTGAAGCTTGTCTTTTCCTCCTCTTCAAATGGGCTTTCACAGTGCAGATTTTCTCTTTGGTTGTTTTTTAAAAAGATTGATGGTTTTGTTTCACATTCAGGTCTGTGATCCACTTTGAGTTCATTGTTGAATAAGGGGTGAGGTTTGGATCAAGGTTTGTTCCGTGTGTGAATGTCCAGGTGCTCCAGCACCATTTGTTGGACAGACTGCCCTCCTCCGCTGAATGGCTTTTATGGCTTTGTCAAAAGGCATTTGGGCATCTTTGAGAGCTTCTATTTCTGGGGCCTGTGTTCTGTCCCATCCACCTGTGTGCCTTTTCCTTTTAGAGAAGACATTCAACCTCTCTGTCTTCCAGTGTACAGTGCCAAACAGGAGTTTCTGTTCCTGACAACCATGCCAGAAGTGAGGAAGTTGCCAGAAGAGAAGCACATTCCTGAGGAACTGAAGGTGGGCACAGCCAGGCCATGGTCCTTGTCCTCTCGAACACAGCACCCCTGTCACGGGGAGCTGGCCTTCCCCTGTGGCCGGTTCCGCTTGTCATCACGTCTGCGTTAGAGCCTTTTCCTGTGTTACTTCTCCATGTTTAGTTCACCTTGTTAATTTCCATCTGGGGGAGGCACAGGTCACGTCAATTTTTGTGCCCCTCACAGAGCTCTGTGCATCAGGGCTGCTCTGTCACTGTTGGTCGTGCAGCATTCCTGACCAGCTGAACATGAGCCTTGGCCAGGGAACCAAGAGTATTGGGCAGGGTCAGGAGGAAACCAGGAGTGGGAGAAGACATCTCACTCAGTTGTGGGGTTTTAGAGTGAAAGGGGGCCCTGGACAGCAGAGCAACTAATTCAGCCTCCAAATTGAATGGATGAGAAGAACTGAGCCTAGAAAAAAGGCGGATCCTCCACAGTCCCATGGAGTTCATGGCAGAGCCCAAGGCTCCTGACTTCCACCCAGCCCTTGCCTGGCTTGACATTCTGGCTCCGTGGCTTCCTCTGCAGGCTTCTTGTGCACCTAAATTCCTGATCATTCCCTAGCTGGGATGAGGGGTGCACTCTGGAAGGCCTCTCACTTCCTAACCCCCATTCTGGATCTAGAGGGTTGAAGTTGCAATTGTGCCAGAAGGAATGAAATGGGTACAGCGAGCCCTAAAAATATTTTTAGCCCAGAATCAAGCCGTAGAGGTGAGGACAGCTCCTATCCGTGGGTCACTATGTAAGGATGATAAATTAGAACTCAATAAACATAGAAAACATACACTAGTCAGAGTAGAGTGCTGCTGGAGGTTACTTCTCGTAGGACATTCATGGAATGGAGGTCAAGTCTACAGAACTCTGAGACAGCCTAAATGTTGCTTTTAGGTTGAAGCATCCCAGGGTAAGAAAATAATTTGGACGGGCTACAGAAACAAAACCAAAAAATCTTATGGGAAATAGGAGAGTGGCTTTAATAGGATGGATTGAATAGGAAATCAAAGTTACATGGATAAAAACAAAGGTAGGGTAAGCCTTCGGCAAAGTGTCGCAACAAGGTTCCCTTGAGGATGCCACACCCTGTGAGGAAGAGGGCGATCATCTTGGTGCTCCCTCTCCCCCTCTCTGGGTGGAGGGTGCTCCCGGAGAGATTGCCAGCCTGCAGGAGTCATTGCAAATAAAAAGACTGCGCCTGAATGTGCTTTACAGTTTGCAGTGTACTTTACTGGATTTCAATCTCATTGGTCTTCTGAGCCGCCCTCTGAGGTATATTTTTATTCTCAGTTTGCATTTGGGAAACATGAGGCTCAAGGAACTGTGCTCACTGGGTCAGTATCCCCCGGACAGCAAGTTGTGGGCCTGGGCTTTGAACTCAGTGTCCTCTGTGCCCCTCTCTTACCCGCTGCCCCATTCATTCTCATGAGACTCAGATGGGAGGTGAGGGAAGTGGGGGATGTCAGAGGTGATGTCCGCTGAGGCCACATGCCCTTAGGTGACACCAAAACTCAGCATGTGTCTTCTCACAAGGAAGGGGATTTATCAACATGATCAGATTCTGTAGCTCACCTTTAAAAGTTTATTTTGGCCAGGTGCGGTGGCTCATTCCTGTTACCCCAGCACTTTGGGAGGCTGAGGTGGGCAGATCACCTGAGGTCAGGAGTTCGAGACCAGCCTGGCTAACATGGTGAAACCCCATTTCTACTAAAAAATACAAAAAATTAGCCAGGTGTGGTGGCATGTGCCTGTAATCCCAGCTACTCGGGAGGCTGAGGCAGGAGAATCACTTGAACCCAGGAAGCAGAGGTTGCAGTGAGCTGAGATCGTGCCATTGCACTCCAGCTTGGGCAACAAGAGCGAAACTTGGTCTCAAAAAAAAAGTTTACTTTGTGCATGGTGTAGCCGAATGTTTGAATGGAAAATAGAAAATAATGTCTGTCTTTAAGTTGGTTTTGTATATTTCCAAAGGGAAAAAAGAAAACAATGCTCATTCATAGATACAATTGAACAAGACATCTTTTTTCTTTAGCTGGACATGGTGGCTTATGCCTATAATCCCAGCACTTTGGGAGGCTAAGGCAGGAGAATCCATTGTGCCTAGGAGTATGAGACCAGCCTGGGAAATATACTGAGACCTCATCTCTACACAAAATACAAAAATCAGGTGGTTATGGTGGTGTGTGTTTATAACCCCAGCTACTTGGGAGGCTGAGGTGGGAGAATCACTTGAGCCCAGGAGTTGGAGGCTGTAGTGCGCCATGATTGTGCCACTGCACTCCAGCCTGGGTGACAGAACGAGACCTCGTCTCTTAGAAGAAGAACTTTTGTCTTTGTCTCTAATGCTTTGCTCAAAGAAAACAATATCTAATATCTTTTCTTTGTTCGAAGAAAAGCAATATCTAAAAGTGCAGAGTTTTCTGCATTTTCTAAAGGGAACTTGCTGGGAGGTGCTCTCCCATGATGCTGTGTTCTTGAGTGCCATCCGTGATCGGGGTTAGATTTGGAACAGAGAGGGAGGAGAAGACAGAGAGGCTGTTTTGGGATAAGTGAGCGAGAGGTGGGATGGATGAGGAAATGAGGTTGAATGAGACCCGTTGCTGTAAGAGCAAGGAGAGTGCCTGGCGTGGCTCCTGGTTTTCTGTGGTGGGTGGAGGGTGCAGGCAGCTGGTGATGCCCTGTGGGGAGGGACGGAGGCCAATCTGCAAAGGGGCCTCTCGCTTCCCCAGTGTCTTCATCTCGGAAAGCAGGCAGTCAGGAGCCCCCAGGACGCTCTTCCCACCACCAGGGAATCCCAGGAAATTCACTTAAACACACGAGGGAGAAAGCATCCTGGCCAGAGGTCATGAGTGTAAGGGAGTTTGGTTACAGTAGATCCACAAAGGAAGAGCTGGGCAGGGGGCACTGGGGCGGGACCTCTGTCATCCTGATAGTTCCAGTGTCCCAGTTCTAGTGTGTTCTAGAAGGCTTACGTCCTTCCCATTTTCTAACTGACATTGTCCCGTGGGAGGACAGGTTGTTAAAACTACCTTATAAATGGATTTCCTGGCAAGCCTGGTGCATGTTAAAAGATATAACAAGGACATTTGGGTCCATTCAATACAATTATTTGGAAGGATCATCTGCTTTGAAATTTTGAGAAGTTCTGTGTAGCTTTAAGAGATAGATGTGGCTGGGCATGGTGGCTCATGCCTGTAATCCCAGCACTTTGGGAGGCCGAGGTGGGCGGATCACGAGGTCAGGAGGTCGAGACCATCCTGGCTAACACGGTGAAACCCCATCTCTACTAAAAATACAACAAAAAATTAGCTGGGCGTGGTGGTGGGCACCTGTAGTCCCAGCTACTCTGGAGGCTGAGGCAGGAGAATGGCGTAAACCTGGGAGGTGGAGTTTGTAGTAGCCGAGATTGCGCCTCTGCACTCCAGCCTGTGCGACAGAGTGAGACTCTATCTCATAAAAAAAAAAAAAAAGAGAGAGATAGATGTAGCAGCAGAAGCCTTCAAAATGCTGAGAAACAGGGCCACAGCTAGAGGGGGCCAATGGAGTTGGTGGAAGCAGCCCTGCTATTCAGGAATGCCTTCAGGATGCCCCTGGGGAACAAGGAGGTGTGAGCAGCAAGGGGACTTTAACTCTCTGAGGACAGGGGGCCTCTGAGCAACTTCTGTGTGTACTGGTACATCTCCTTGTGCCCCCCCAACCCACACACACACCAGGCCTCTCACGTTACAGGTATTCACTTAGGTTCTAAAACAGCCCTGAAAAGAATGGACCAACATGTAGAATTTGAGCTTTTTCATCTTTTTTCCCCCCTAGCCAGAGGATTCCAAACTTCTTACTTTGGTTTTTAAATTTTTTTTCCCCCAAGATGGAGTCTTGCTCTGTCGCCCAGGCTGGAGTGCAGTGGTGCGATCTCAGGCTCATTGCATTCTCCACCTCCTGGGTTCAGGTGATTCTCCTGCCTGAGCCACCCGAGTAGCTGGGATTACAGGCGTGCACCACCACACCCAGCTAATTTTTGTATTTTTACTAGAGATGGGGTTTCACTATGTTGGCCAGGCTGGTCTTGAACTCCTGACCTCGTGATCTGCCCACCTTGGCCTCCCAAAGTGCTGGGATTACAGACATGAGCCACCATGCCCGGCCTTATTTTGTTTTTTAAAGTCAAACTTCTCTCCAAAGACGTCCGAGGAACCAAGCTTGCATTCATTTTCCTTGCCCAGCCTGCCGATCGGGCTGGTGGAGAGGCTCTGAGGAAGGCCTCAGGAGGGGGCTGGGGATAGTGGGTGTCACTCTGTAGAAAGGCAAGGAAGGGAAGAAGAGAAGGCCCCAGATGGAAAGGAGGGAATAGGCCAGCAGGAGCAGCTCTGCTTGGCCGGGTCCTGCCTCCTTTAATGGTCCCTGAGCTGCTTCTGCTCTGTGTCACCTGCAGCCAACTGGGAAGGAGCTTCCAGACAGCCGGCTCGTTCAGCCCCTGGTCTACATGGAGCGCCTGGAACTCATCAGAAACGTCTGCAGGGATGATGCCCTGAAGAATCTCTCGCACACTCCTGTCACCAAGTTTGTCCTGGACCGAATATTTGTCTGTGACAAGCACAAGATTCTTTTCTGCCAGACTCCCAAAGTGGGCAACACCCAGTGGAAGAAAGTGCTGATTGTTCTAAATGGTGTGTGTGGGTCTGCTGAATGTCTGTCTGGGAAGGGTCTCGGTAGCTGGGGCTGAGGAGGCTGGGGTTTCTCCTGAAAGGACTGGTGGCCTTCCAGACAGGCCTGCTTTTGTTGTTTCCTGTTAGTGTTGTGCCTTAAAAGTTAGTGGGGCTCGTTTAGACACTGATTCTTTTCAAAGGGGCACAGCCACAGTCCGGCTCTCCTCGCCTGTCATAGCAGATCCTCACTTTAAGTGGCTTGCCCACCCCCAGGCCCCCGTCCCTTGTCTCTTCAGGTTCCCTGTGGTGATGGTTATAGTCACCCACTCTGTCCCACGTCCCCAGGGCCCCACACTCGCTGAGCCGCCAGGAAGCCTCACGGTCGCCCTCTCTGCAGTGAGAAGGGCTCACGCTGTAGAGCCTGGGAGGGGAGTCCTGGCCCGGGGCCTGGAGCCTCTTTACCTGCAGACCAAGCGTTCTGTGCCAGCGAGCAGGAAGAAATTGTACCCCATTTCACACTAAGCATCTGTGTTCAGAGGATTGAGTCAGCTTGCTTCAGGAAACCTGATATTTGCTAGGGAGCAAATTAGATCATCACAAAGTGACCTCATACGCTGCAGTTTTGATTACTCACTACTCTTTTTAGAGATGTTTATTTATTTAAATTCCAATTAGTCTGAACCGATCCTGATAATTATGGGCTCTGCTTATGAAATTTAGCTTCAGACAGGAGTTAGTTCCAGTCAACAGCAGTGGGACTCCTGGGTCAGGAATCGGATTTTGGGGCACCATGGGTGGGTGGCCCTGAGGTTCCATGTCCTGCTTGCCACTCCTGATGCTGCCCACAGAGTCAGTGGTCATTCCTGGCCACTGTTTGGCCTTCGCATTGGTTGGCTGGGAGAGAGAATGGTGGCACCTCATCTTCTGGTTGTCACATATAATTAATGTGCTTCTGCAGTGATTGGATAGCATGTGGGGTTTTCAGAAGCAGAATGAGGCTGCAAATCGAATTGAAAACAAGGAATATACAAAGGCTCACAAATCAGCCACCGCAGTGTGAAGCAGCATACTTTAAGAAGTAAACACCCACTTACAAGGGCAGCACAGAAATCGGAGTGGGCTTGCTGGATCATGTAATACAGAAGTGGGTGGTCCTTGTGGCTGTCTTCCGTGACCACTAGTGTACCTGGATGGGGACAGGTGCATGAATGGGCCCGTATGTGGACCCACAGAGCTGGTTCTGTCATTGTTCCCTTGAGAGCAGTGCTCCCCATGCCTAGTTTACAGCCATCCATAGCATGTACCACAGAGTTCTGGACTGGGCTTTAAACACTCGGGGGAGCAATGAATAAAACCGACAAGACTGTGTCCACTGCTCAGATGGCCCAGGGAGATTCTTCCCTGCCAGGACTCCAATCTTAACCCTACAGGATTAACACAAAGATGGATATTAAGGCTTGCAGAGGCTTGGAGAAAACCTCAGCATACTGACAGTGTATTTCCATTTGTCTGCATTGAGAAAGTGAAAAACCTGCTCAGCCACCAACTCTAGGATGGCCTCTGCCCAAGTTCCATTCAGCAGCCTGGACCTGCACTGGTCCCTGAGGACAGACCCTGGCTGTTGGCATGGCCCTGCCTTCTCGACACGCCTTGTCCTCTTTTGACTCTTGTCTCAAATGTATCACAGCTCCCATAGCTTAGTCAGATTTTTCCAGCATCAAAAGGTCTTTTCTCCCTGCCAGCCTGGGATGCTGCAGGGGTACCTGAGAACCACTGTGGGCCAGGGGGCATGTGGTGCTTGGAGAGCTTAGCCTGTCTATGGGATGGGGTTGTGAAGCTGCTGCGGGCATCTGTTAGCACGACGTTCCAAAGTCCTGCTTCTCTGGCATTTTCTCCCAGTCTCAGAGTAGAGTAAGTGTTGCTGGTGTTAGGAATTCTGTTTGCATGCAGCGATCTTCCTCTAATGGCAGATTTAGCCCAGTTAGGTCCATTGCCAGGGGTAGGCACTGCCAGCATTTCCACTCTTGCTCCCTCCCCCGCCTCCCTAAAATCATCAGTTTCCTCTAGTTGGCTTATGGATTCCCAGAAGCTTTTCTTCACTCGATCATCGTGCTGGCAGAAGCAGTTGAAATTCAAAGACCTAAACTTGGATATTGGGGGTGGGCTTGTCATGCACACATGGGGAACATGGGGCCCGATGTAAGGACATGCCCTTCTCTAAGGGGCGCACCGGAGCAGCCAACCCACCTTCCCTTCTGTTTACTTCCCAGGAGCCTTTCCTTCCATTGAGGAGATCCCCGAAAACGTGGTGCACGACCACGAGAAGAACGGCCTTCCTCGGCTTTCTTCCTTCAGTGATGCAGAAATTCAGAAGCGGTGAGAGCAGCTTCCTCAAAGGGGAGGGGGGAATTTTTGTAAACCTGAGAAGAAATTTGGGAAAACCCCAGGCTGAGTTCTTTACTTGCCAGATTGATTGGAGGACCACAGAGGGCTGTCGGTTTGCATCAGTGAGAGGCAGCTAAGCTATACCCCCCATTCAGCGCCTTGAAACTCTCAGTTCCTTCTGAGAATTTCTAGCTTACCTTCACACAGTCCATTATGAAGGTTACATAATTTTGTTAATAGAAATGAGCAGGCAACTTTATTCTGCTTTGGTAAAGTTTTATAGATTGCTTGCTGAATATGATCTTTTCTTTATAAGAAAGGGATTTGGATTGCAGAGACCTCACTGAGTATTTGATTCTCCCAGAGGCATTGTGCCCACTGCCATGGGAGCTGCCCCTGGAGTGGTTGTGTGGGCTGCACCCAGCATGGGCAGGGTAGAGAGATGGAACCCCTGATCGCAGCAAGGATGGAGTCCAGGCTGGGTACAGTGGCTCACGCCTGTAATACCAGCACTTTGGGAGACCAAGGCGGGTGGATCATTTGAAGTCAGGAGTTCAAGACGAGTGTGGCGGACAGAAACCTCGTCTCTACTTAAAAAAAAAAAAAAAAAATAGCCGGAAACCCCGTCTCTACTAAAAAAAAAAAAAGAATAGCCAGCCGTGGTGGCACACATGTGTAGTCCCAGCTACTCAGGAGGCTGAGGCAGGAGAATCGCTTGAACCCCGGAGGCAAAGTTTGCAATGAGCTGATATCTGGCCACTGCACTCTAGCCCGGGCGACAGAGCAAGACTCTGTCTCAAAGAAAAAAAAAAGAAAAGAAAAATGGATAGAGTCCTTAGCTAACAAATGAGAAAGTTCTCGTGTAGTAGCTCTCAGGTGGCCTGGGAGAGCAAGGCTGAAAAGTAGTGAGGGTGCAGAAGCAGCAGCTCACGTCAGGTCACCAGCTGGATTTTGCCTCCTGGGTCTGCAGCCACCTGCCTTGCATGGTGCCTGCCCACCCTTACAACCCTTACCAGAGATGCTCCTGGTGAGGACTGTCCTGCTGTCGCCCTGAGCACTCATGGGGCTTTTGTGAGACTCAGTGAGTGAAGACACGCAAAGCACAGAGAGCAGTTTCTGGCCTGTCGTAAGCACGCTGTGTTCCGTGATGTCACTGTTGTCATCGTCTTTGTCATCGACACTGCTACCGGCCCTCCTCCGCAGGGCCATGCTCTGCTGCCGCCTGCTTGCAGCTCACCCGTACCCACTCCTGCCCGCTGAAGCGTGAAGCCTCACTCTCCATTTTCTCTTGCCCCCCTTCCCCTGGCAATTTGAATTGAATTTTTAAAAATATGCCCTTAAAGTAACTTTCCCTGGCCTCATCTATTCCTGACTCACTCAGAGTTCCTGCCTTTATGATTTTCTGCCCAGGAACAAAATTTGTAAACATTCTTGAAGTTTTGAATCATTCAAGTAAAACAGAAGGTAGATTAAATAGATGTCTTCACAGTGACTGCCTACGATGAGTACTGTGGCCTTGGACAGGTAAGGTTTTCCAAGCCTCCGTTTTCTCACTTGCAAAGTATGGTAATAACAGGATTAATCCACAGGATCTTGGAGTAGATTAAGTAAGAGGCGTGTGGAATGCGTTCATGGCAGCCTCAGCAGGTGAGGGTCCCATATACAGTGCTGCGCTCCGCTCATTCCTCCCTCTCCCGCCCCCTCAGCTGTGACCTCCTGTGGCGTCAAGTTAACCTCTTGTTCATTTTTTTCCTTAGATTGAAAACATACTTCAAGTTTTTTATTGTAAGAGATCCCTTCGAAAGACTTATTTCTGCATTTAAGGATAAATTTGTTCACAATCCCCGGTTTGAGCCTTGGTACAGGCATGAGATTGCTCCTGGCATCATCAGAAAATACAGGAGGAACCGGACGGAGACCCGGGGGATCCAGTTTGAAGATTTTGTGCGCTACCTGGGCGATCCGAACCACAGATGGCTAGACCTTCAGTTTGGGGATCACATCATTCACTGGGTGACGTATGTAGAGCTCTGTGCTCCCTGCGAGATAATGTACAGTGTGATTGGACACCATGAGACCCTGGAGGACGATGCCCCGTACATCTTAAAAGAGGCTGGCATTGACCACCTGGTGTCATACCCGACCATCCCTCCGGGCATTACCGTGTATAACAGAACCAAGGTGGAGCACTATTTCCTGGGCATTAGCAAACGAGACATCCGACGCCTGTATGCACGTTTCGAAGGGGACTTTAAGCTCTTTGGGTACCAGAAACCAGACTTTTTGCTAAACTAATACATAGGACCTATGAATTCAAATATCTTTATTAGACCCGGGGCTAACCAGGTAGAGATCTGAGCCCAGAAATGACCCTTCCTCCACCACACCCCTCCTTTTAGGATGCCCGGGGTCTCCCACGGGCCTGTGAGTTGCCTCGGCATATGACGCAGGACCCCGACTGTTACAACTTAGTTTGGATGTAAGATGCTCTGAGGACCCTGCCCACACCCCTGCCATTGTCATTAGGATGTTGCTGGCCTTTGCTCACCTCAGAGGGGAGAAAAGACTAAAGATTTGCAGTTTGACAGCCCAGCAGGGAGGAAGCATCACACAGCATTAGGAGCCATTTCTCTCAGGTGTCAAGGAAGGGGATGCCCCTGAGGTTCTCCTGGCTAGTCGGGGTAGCTTCACCCATCACTGGTGGGTTGCAGGAACAGTACCCAGCACTCTGAGGAGGGACAGAGAAGCAAGGGGACTGCTGAAATCGCAGAGGCTTTTGCAGCATCAGATCTGAGGAGTAAAACGGCACCTCTGGCCTTCATCTTGGTGCTGCTACAATTGTGAAGGCAAAGCATTCTTTCTGTGACTGTTTTGTTCCTGTAGACAGTCAGCGATGGCCAGAGGGTGGTGTGGTGTCCAGGGATCCATCTTTCCAGAATCCATGCCTGTGTAATGCTGGTCCATGCTTCTGAACCTGTGTCTGCCAAGCGCCTATTTCATTCGCCATAAGAGATAACGATTTTAGAAGGTAAGGGGAGGGGAGGCTTTTTCTACCTGAGAAGGGGAATGTCTTTGGGGGCCTTAAAAGGAACATGGCCCAGGAATGGGAAGGCTAGTTGGGCTTGGAGCTCAGGCTGCTGTGGATTCGGCACATCAGTTCTGACTTGCCTTACCTGGGTGGACAGCAGTGAGTCTCCACCTGTCTCCGCCAGGGAGCTCCCACATTGGGGCTGAAGACGAGCAGGGGCAACATGTCAGCATCATAGAATTCAGTGTAGTTTACACATTTCGATTCCTTTCATCTCAGCAAAATGGGCACCACCAGAGCCATTTCTGATCACACCACCATCCTGGACCATGTGACTGGAAGGTGGGTAACCAAGTTCACCAGCAATAAAACCCAGGGCCCAGGTAGCCTCCAGCAGCGCAGCTTCCTGGCAGCGAGGTAGGCCCTGGTGCAGGGCAAGCCTCAGCAACCATTTCAGATAATACCGTCCACAGCCAGGGCCGCTGAGATCTGGGACAGATTCCTGGGATGAGTGCCAGCCTGACCCTGCATGGTGCCGCCGAGCCCAGGATAGAGGAGGGAGCCAGGCTTTGCTTCAAGGCGGCCTCTACCTTTTCTCAGAATGGTTTCCTGATTGTGTCAATGTGAAAGTAAAATAAAATTTATGTGCCAAACCTGACATGAGCTGCGGTTCTGGGAAGGGTGCCTGTGTCCACGCTTGCCCCAGGCAGATGGGATAAGCAGGTGTGCGTGCATGCATAGCTGCTCAGGGTAAGCAGACCCCAGGAGGCCCAGCCTTCAGCCGCCGTGAATGTGCAGGGCCGAGGATGCCATGCTGGGTTATGTTTCTATAACATTTAGCAAAGTCTTGTTACAATTTCAGACCAAATGAGCTGATTGATTACCTCTTTGCTGTTTGGAATCTGTGGATCTGTATATGAATGGAAGGCCTTAAAGCTAGTCTTAATTAAAATAGTGTTTTCCCTCAGAAACAAAATGTTGGCCCCTGGGATGGTTTCTTCCTCCTCTTTGGCATTTGGGTCATTTTCGTAACATATTTTGCCACACAAGTCGAGATTGCTACCATAGTATCTCCTGGACATCTCACTGTATCCACAGCAAGGATGCCCCCGAGCACGGCAGCCCACCCCGTTCATTTCTGCACAGCCAGCACCCCCACTCCCCTGTCCCCTGGCTTCCTTCCAAGACTCCAGATCCGCTAACTCCCTCCTCAGCTTACAGCAGGTGGTGCGCCTCCTTCTGCCCCCTGAGGCACCACCATGTGGAGGGCCCTGCTGCCCTGTCTGGGCGTTCCTCAGGACTGGGCTGGGTGGTGGTACAGCTCATTCCCAGGCAGTGACACCAGGGCGGGGGTGGCTGGAGCAGGCAGGCCCGGGGAACCTCTGCACTAACAGTCTGGGTTTGAGAGAAACATAAACAGCGACCCTGCCTCCAAGAAGTGGTGTTAGGGCCCGGAGGGCAGTTCCTAAATTAGGAAGTTTAGTAATACAAGGTTGACTTAACGGGCTTGTGTCTTAGACCACTTCTCTCCTACTGGATTTCACTCCTAGTGTGTGTCCGGTTTATTGGTCTTGTGTTGAGAACCACTACAGAGAAACGCCCAGAGCTGAGATGAGATTTGATTTTCACAGTGGCTGACTGGGTGCACACAAAGGTGTGCGCTCACGGCCTGCAGGGGTCCGAGGTGGCCTCTGCCCTGGGTTCCTGAAAAGAAGAGCCTCTGACACAGCGCTGGGGGGTCCTCCCTTTCACCCCCCAGCTTTCTCACTCTAAACCCTGGCATGGTTTGCTCAACTGGAATCTCCAGAAGCAGGGAACAGAAAGGGAAAAATCAAGACAGCAGCTAAACGTGACATGAAGGCAGCCTATTGGACTAAACTCAAATTATGCAGCATAGTTTCCCAAGCCACTCAGACATGCCGAGACCCTCAGCAGGATGGTTCGGTTCCAGGGCTGAGCAGAACCGCAGGCTCACGGGATATGAGAGGCCTGGGAAGTCCCAGGACAAGGCTGCAACTATCCAGCTTGAGTCAGGAGGCTTCAGGCAGGTGAGGTAGCCACACTGGGGAGCATTACAGAAGGGTTGGCAAGAGGAGAGGATGCCCAGGGGAATGGAAGCTGCATCCAAGGTATGGTGGGTCGGCTGTGAAAAATGTGGGTGCCCAGACAGGAAGGCTGGGCAGCATCACATAGGGCTTCCAGGGGTGTGCTCTTCCCCTCCGGGAGGAGGGGCAAACACAAGGCAACCAACAGCTGTGATGATTGGGGTGATGGGGTGTCCCCAAAGCTGAGGGAGGAGCATGCACCAGTATAGACTCACACCCCTACAGCAAGTAGTTGGTGCCAGGAGGGGAAGGGCAGGTAGCTTGATGTGACCAGGAATGGCTGTGCTCTGCAAGTTTGGGTGTCATTTGGGTAATAGGGGCTCTGGAGGACTTATTTTTTCTTTTTATTACATAAATTTAAAAATACATGTCGGCTGGGTGCGGTGGCTCACTCCTGAATCCCAGCACTTTGGGAGGCCAAGGCGGGCAGATCACCTGAGGTTGGGAGTTCAAGACCATCCTGACCAACATGGAAAAACCCTCTCTCTACTGAAAATACAGAATTAGCTGGGCGTGGTGGCACATGCCTGTAATCCCAGCTACTTAGGAGTCTGAGGGAGGAGAATCGCTTGAACCCGGGAGGCGGAGGTTGCAATAAGCCAAGATCTCGCCATTGCACTTCAGCCTGGGCAACAAGAGTGAAACTCATTCTCAAAAATACGTGTGTGTGTGTCAAAGTGATCACTGAACTCCAAGTAGCTCTCAGCTTCAGCCGTTTGTTTTTTTGTTATGTTTGTTTTGTTTTTGGAGATGGAGTCTCGCTCTGTCGCCCAGGCTGGAGTGCAGTGGTGCGATCTCGGCTCAATGCAACCTCTGCCTTCTGGGTTCAAACGATTCTCGTGCCTCACCCCCCTGAGTAGCTGGGACTACAGGCACGTGCCACTATGCCTGGCTAATTTTTGTATTTTTAGTAGAGACAGGGTTTCACCATGTTGGTCAGGCATCTCGAACTCCTGAGCTCAGGTGATCCATCTGCCTCGGCCTCCCAAAATTCTGGGATTACAGGCGTGAGCCACCACGCCCGGCCCAACAGTTTTTATATAACAAATTCCCTTTCTCATTTCATCTGCCCCTTGCCCCACTCACTTACCGTGACTTGTATGGTGCACACACCTGAGAAGCTCAGACTGGGGATTTGAGTCCCAGTACTTTGACACCAGAGCCCACAGCATTGACTGCCAGCTATATTCTACTGACTCAAATCCATTTTTTTAACCCTGCTGTTCTTCGGTTCATTGCCCTTCATTCATCTGACCGCCCCACCAAGGCCCCCAACCCAGTGCCTCCCAGCAGCTCCCCTTGGCTTATCAGCTTGCTCTCCCCATTCACCATGGTGTCTATTTCAACGTTGTCCGTTTTTCTCAAACTTCCTCTCCACTCATTTACTGTGGGCAGATGACCTTGTCCCCGACAGAGGGAACAGGTGCCATCAGATGAGCACTTCTCCAACATCCTGGCTCCACACCTGCAAACTTCCTGCATCCACACACCTTCTCCCCTTTCCCTGTGTTCTAGTACAGTGGGTGGGGCTTGCCTCCCACCTTACTCTGTACCTCCCCACATCTGTTCCGAGTTACCCTCCTGCTCTAGTGCCAGCTGCTGTATCTGCACCCCTTCTCCCCACCAGGCTCTTTCCCAGTGGCATTCAAGCACGTTCAGGGCTCTCGAATCCTAAGACCATCCTGCCTTAGCTCTTTCCCCATCCCACATGGGGTCCTGCCCTACTTGTCACCCCCACTCCATCTTGAATCTGGCAATTTTCAGGGCCATCAGTCTATTTTCCAGATTCCTTTCTTCTGCGCATCCTTTAATTTATATTGCTTCCCGGTATTCTCAGCTCAGTTCTTTTCTGTCGCCGCTCTCTCTGGGCAAAGAGGCCTACCTGTAGATCTTCAGTTACCATCTGTGTGGAAATAAGCCCCATGGGGACCCAAGAACTTTTGTGTGTTTTGTCTGCTATGGTAGCACAACTGTCTAAAACAGTGCTTGGCACAAAGTTCTCAAGACTTTTCGAATGCTGATTTAGACCCAAGTTTGTGCCTTTTGTCTGCATGTCTTCTTGAGCTTCTGACTCTTATACCCCCTGCCTACTAGGTATTTCCTCCTGGTTGCCCCACACTCATTTCAAACTTATTAATTCCTGAGCAGAACCTTCATCTTCCCCTTCAAACCTGTTATATGTGGCCGTGATTTCAGGGAACAGTGACACAAGCCATCCAGGTGTCTGAACCAGAAATCTGGGTCAGAATCTTGGACCCCTCCTTCTTATTCACTCCTCACATCCAATCAGTCACAGCATCCTGTAGATTCAACTATCTACAGGTTTCAGGTCCCCAGCCACTTCTTTCCATCCCTATTGCCACCTCTCCAGTATGGGCCACTAGACGTCCCATGCGGGCCACGCCCACATACACAGATGCCTGCCCTGCTGCTCCCCCTGCCTCTGCTTCTGATTTTGGCCACCTGCAATCATTTTTTTTTTTTTTTTTTTGAGACGGGGTTTTGGTCTTGTTGCCCAGGCTGGAGTGCAATGGCATGATCTCCGCTCACTGCAACCTCCGCCTCCCATGTTCAAGCGATTCTCCTGCCTCAGCCGCCTGAGTAGCTGGGATTACAGGCATGCGCTACCACACCACCACACCCGGATAATTTTGTATTTTTAGTAGAGATGGGGTTTCTCCATGTTGGTCAGGCTGGTCTTGAATTCCCGACCTCAGGTGATCTGCCTGCCTATGCCTCCCAAAATGGTGGGATTACAGGCGTGAACCAGCATGCCTGGCCCCACCTGCAATCATTTCTATACCCCACAGCTAGAGTGGGTTTTGTCAAATAAAACTCTAATTGTGTTGCTCCTTACCTGAAACTGTTAAATAGCTCCCCATTGCTCTTAGAAAAAAAGTCCATTTTCTTCCATATAAAGTACAAGGTCTTTAAGGATTTAGACTCTGGTTCCTCTGCAGTCTCATCTCTCACCATCTCCTTCACTTTCATTCCATGCCCCACCCATAGGCTTTGGCTATAGCCACCTATTCTCATTTCCATGAGTTTGCCATGGCCTCTTGTCATCTCGAGACCTTGTCACAGGCTGTTCCCTGCACCTGGGATTCTCTTCGCTCCTCTTCATGTAGCTAACTGCTATTCATCCCTTAATATCCAGCTCAGAAACCATTTAGGAACTCTTAAGCCCAAGATGCCCTTCCTTGAGATACAATTCATCCTGGGGCAAAATTCCTCTCCATCTGTGAACCTATGAGACCAGATAAGTTACATGCTTCCAAAATGCAATGGTGTGACAGGCACAGACATGCTCATGCCAAAAGGGAGCGATCGGAGGAAAGAAAGGGATGATGGGTCCTAAGCAGTTCCAAAACATAGTAAAGCAAATCACATTAGGTTTTATGGCGTAAGATTAATCTTTTTTGGTTTGATGCTCTGCCCTCCAGACCCACTGGAGTAGTGGTCTCACCTTCCAGAACCACTGGGGTGGCAAAGTCACTCCCATGGCTTGGACTGGTGGCCCCACCTCCTATGTTGCCCATGCTGGTCTCAAACTCCTGGGCTCAAGCAAACCTCCCACCTCAGTCTCTCAAAGTGCTGGGATTACAGGCGTGAGCCACCGCCCCTGGCCTCTGCTGTCATTAGTTTCAGCTGGCAGTGTTTCTGTTAGTATCATCCCATCTCTGTTCCTGGCCATCTCTGTTGAGATGGCTGGTTAGGTCCATGCTTCGCACCCACACTAATCTCCTTATCAAATGGTAGGTCAGCCATACCCTTGTTCTCTTCTGAACATGTTTTCTTATTTTTTGCAACATAGACTGAGAATCTCAAAATCTTTAGGCTCTGGTTCCTTTTTGCTTAATAATTCAGTCTTCAAGTCATTTCTCTCTTCTTGCATTTTACTATAACCAGTCAGGAGAAACCAAACTGCTTCTTCAACACTACTTAGAAATTGCTTCAGCTAAGTACTTGATGTCATCACTTGCAAGTTGTACCTTCCACAAAACACTGGAACGTCAACATAAGTCAGGCAAATCTTTTGCCGCTGTATAACAAAGATAACCCTTTCTGCATTGTCCGATGTCATTTTCCTCACTTCTGTCTGCGACCTCACTAGAATGGCCTTTACCTTCCATATTTCTACCAACATTCTGTTCATAGTTACGTATATATTCTCCTCTAAGAAGATGGACACTTTTTCTACAGCTCTCCTCTTTTCTGTCTTTTTTTTTTTTTTTTTTTTTTTCTTTTTTTTTTTTGCAAAGGAGTCTTGCTTGGTTGCCCAGGCTGGAATGCAATGAAGCGAGCTCAGCTCACTGCAATCTCTGCCTCCTGGGTTCAAGCAATTCTCCGGCCTCAGCCTCTTGAGTAGCTGGTATTACAGGTGCCCACCACCATGCCCGGCTAATTTTTGTATTTTTAGTAGAGACAGGGTTTCACCATGTTGGCCAGGCTGGTCTCGAACTCCTGACCTCAGGTGATCCACCTGCCTCGGCCTCCCAAAGTGTTGGGATTACAGATGTGAGCCACCACGCCCAGCCTCTCTTTTCCATCTGAGTCCTCATCAGAATCACATTTCATGTCCGTATTGTTAGCATGCATCTTGAAACTTCTCCATTATCTATACATCATCCATTTCCAAAGCTGATTCCACATTATTTGTTACAGTAGCACCCACTTCTTGGTAGTGATTTCTTAGTCTACTTGGATTGCTGCAATAAATACTATAGACTGAGTGGCTTAAAGGACAGAAATTTATTTCTCACAGTTCTGGAGGCTGAGAAGCCCAAGATCATGGGACTGGCCGATTCAGTTCCTGGCAAGGGCTCTCTTTCTGGCTTGCAGTCAGCTACCTTCTCACCATGTCCTCACGTGGCAGAGAGAGAAAGTGCTCTGGTCTCCCTCCTCTTACAAGGATACTAATCCGATCATGGGTTCCTATCCTCATGACCTCATCTAAACCTAATTACCTCTCCGTGGCCTTACCTTCAACTACCATTGCACTGAGGAGTAGAGTTTCAACATAGGAATTCTGGGGAGCACAAGCATTCAGGCTATAACACTATGTGATCGTCAGGGCAGGGAATATTTACATTTACCATAGCAGTGCTCAAGCCTGAAAACAATGGGTGCTTCATGAATGTTGAATTGACTTGTTATGGTCATGTGGATATGACATTTTCTATCTGGACATTCACTGACCTCCTTGGCTACCCAAGGTATTGTATACCTTGGCATGGCTGCAGCAACCACTGACTCTTCCTCCCCCCGCCTCCCCTGCTGCCAGGATTCAACTAGGGAATAAGATATTAACTGAAACTCCTTCTACCCTCACCCTATTCCAAAACCCTATCATGAGCAGCTCTCACCCGCCCTCCCTGTCCCATAATTTGAGGATGGGGATGAGGAAAAATAAAAGAGCATTCCCACAAAAAAGTGGTTGCCAATTTCTAAATGTGTATTTCCTTTTTGTGGGCCATCTATTGCCTTTTCCCTTAGAAAAGTGCCAGATGTAAAACAACAACAGCAATTTGCACTTTCATTAATCTCCAAGTAACTTAATTATAAGATATACTTTAGAGACCTTTGCACATATCAAAGCTGTCTATGAACATTGAGCAGCTCAACTCATGTCAGGCCTCACTGCTTTGGAAATAAAAACATGAGAATCTCATCTTGAGCCAGCCAAGTTGGCTGTGCTCCACCTTAAGATGTGGAGGCCCAATGAGTTCCTCCAGGCCCAGAGGTTCTAAAGGAAGAGGTAGCTATGCCTGCAAGCTAAGCGGGAATGGAATGGGCTGAGCATAACCAGGAAGAAGAAAGTATGGCCACCTGTCTCCACACTGTTCCTGGTAATAAAATTTGGCTAGGAATGTAGAGGTTAGAAATGGTGCTTTTTGGCTGGATGAGAATGCGCTTTAATAAGCATTCATCCAAGGACTTCATAGAAAACCCACTGAGAACCCAGGTGCTAAGGAAGGAAAAGAGAATTCCTTTTACCTTCCTTCTAGGTCCCTTATGCAAGAAATAGACTTGGAGCATCTGGCTTCCAGGCCCTTTGGTTCTACACCAATACATTTGCTCCATTTTCTAAATTCAGAACTAGTACCCATGACCTTACATGAATAAGTGAATGGGCTCTGGGCCTTGCGTTTTTCAGAAAGTGAATTGCCCACAAACCCTCAGTTTTCACCAAGTTGTTGATAAGGAATGACAAGTTAAAGTATTTGCTCAGTACTCAAGTCTGAAAGTACAAATTAGCATAGAACAGAATGTACCAAGTTAACCACCAGGGAAGTAGATCCTGTCCTGTTATCCAGGACCAGGTTTTATTAAATGATTCATAGAATGAGATCCATTTATTCCAAGTAGACTGGAAACACTCATGTCCTGATCCTTTTTGTATGGTTGAAACCACTTCATTAGACATGTTGCAATAGTAAAAACCCCGATTAGCTTAGTGTTTACTCATTTTATTTCTCAGTTATTTAATATTTTGTTTTCCTTAATATCCATGATGTTTGTCTCTGGTGTTCTAATGTAAAATCATAGTGTATATTTTTGACACTAGTGTTGAAATCTGAAATATATGCACCTACCTTTAATTTTGTGTGATGTGTTTTAAGTGCTATTTCTTTCTCAGTGACAGAAATGAACAGACCAGAATTTGTGGGATTTGGGTACAGGGTCTCTATAAGCTGAGAATTCCCCTCCTGCTGTTGCTGCCAGACTTTTGGAGGCTCTGTGGCCGAGCCCCAGACTCCTTACTGTTTGGACACTGACATGGGCTCTGGCCTCTGCATTTTCCAGAATCCCAGAAAGACCTGGAAACTCATTCTCAGCCTCCATTCCTGGTCACAGATGATAATGTAGAACTGGCCTTAGCTATCTTTCCTGGGCTCTGGCTTTCTGCCACCTTGGACTTTGCTACTTTCTCTGGGGCTTAGTAGCACCTGCCATACTCTGCCGCTCCCTCCCCTCTAGGCTGAGCCCTGTCTCACAGACCCTGAACAATACAATGCTTTTGCTGCCCAAATTTTGTCATGATTGATTTAAACTAGCATGCCAAAAATAAATTCCTGAAAGTCAGTAAGTCAACTTAATAACTGTGAAGTTCAGTTATCAAAAACTTATATTATTTCCAGGGGCAAAATCTTAATAAGCTGGAAAGATAGATTTTTTTAAAATTAGTTTTTGTCCTTCAGCTTAACTGACATGTAATTTACCAAACATAGATTTTACCTCTTATAACTATGCAGTTCTATGTTTTAGTAAATGTACTTTTGCGACTATTACTACAATCTAGTTTTAGAACACGTTTGTTACCCAAAAAATCTTCTGAATACCCATTTGAGGTCCAGCTTTAGGCCCAGGCAACCACTGATCTTCCTCCTGTTTCTGTTTTTGCCTTTATTAGAAATTTCACATAAATGAATTCGTACGATGTATAAATTCTTGAGTATGGCGTTTTTCCCATAGTATAGTCTTTTAGATCCATCCGTATTGCTACATGTATCACTATTTAGTTCATAGACTGGGCGCAGTGGCTCACACCTGTAATCCCAGCACTTTGGGAGGCCAAGACAGGTGGATCATTGAGGTCAGGAGTTCAAGACCAGCCTGGCCAACATGATGAAACCCCATCTCTACTAAAAATACAAAACTTAGCCAGGCATAGTGGCAGGCACCTGTAATCCCAGCTACTTGGGAGGCTGAGGCAGGATAATTGCCTGAACTCAGGAGGCAGAGGTTGTGGTAAGCCAACATCACGCCACTGCACTCCAGCCTGGGTGACAGAGTGAGATCCTGTCTCAAAAAAAAAACAAACAAACAAAAATTAGTTCATTTTTACTGCTGTGGGAATTCCATTATATGGAGATACCAATTTTATCTATTCACCATTTGATGGACATTTGGGTTGTTTCCCAGGTTTGGCTCTTATGAATAATGCTGCTATGAACACTTGCATACAAGCCTTGGTGTAGGTATATGTTTCCATTTCCATGGGATATCTAGGCATGGAATTGCCAGTAATAAATATATTTTTTTCTAATGAAAAGAAAAATCAATGTTATGGCTTTTCTGAAGGGCAAAACTAGGCCCAACTTCCATGTTACAGAGAGAATAAAACTAAAGAATTAGCCACAGGCCAATTACACTGGTAAATTATCTGAAAACTAAAAGGTTAATTATAAAAATAGCAGCAACATATTTTGTAGTCTACAGTTGATCCTTAAATATTAGATAATTATGGCCGGGTGCAATGGTTCACGCCTGTAATCCCAGCACTTTGGGAGGCCGAGGCAGGTGGATCACCTGAGGTCAGGAGTTCATGATGAGCCTGGCCAACATGGTGAAACCCCATCTCTACTAAAAATAAAATAAAATAAAATAAAAATAAGCCAGGCATGGTGGCATGTGCCTGTAATCTCAGCTACTTGGGAGGCTGAGGCAGGAGAATCACTTGAACCCAGGAGGTGGAGGTTACAGTGAGCGGAGATTGCACCACTGCACTCCAGCCTGGGAGACAGAATGAGACTCTGTCTCAAAGAAAAAAATATATATATGTATATATTAGACAATTATGATCAAAAGCTGTAGACTTCTAGACCAGAGTCTAGAAGGGTGTGGCCATGCCTGCCCTGGGCAGCCCCATGACAGCTGATGTGGAAAGTGGGAAGAGGCTGACAATCCTTCTTCTCCCCAGCATGTCTGCATGAAGCCTTGTGATTCACTTTCACCAAGTACCTGATGTTTCACAATTCCAGCATTCCCGTTAATGTTACCTCCCATTGATCCTAAAAAGAGGCAAATATGAAGATGTATATAATTTTGGATAAATCAAAGGTGGTTCCTGAGGAGGAAAGTGTCAAGAACCTCTGATCTGCATAGTATTTTCCACACTTCCAAGCAAAAGAAGATGAACAGAATGGCAGAAGTGAGAGTACCCATTTTACAGTGAGGGGCATCAAAGAACAGGAACTGCAACGAGTGAAGGAGGTTCTTGGGCGTTCAAAGCTATCCACTTGGAAGTTTCCCTATCAGTTTCATTTCCCCATATTCCTCCAGGGGGCACTGTTTCCTATTCTAGCTCCTGCTAAAGCCAGGTTCCCTTTCTGTAAACTCACTTGGGGAAACTCACTAAGGTACTCTCCGAAGCTACAATGATGACAGTTATAAAACACCACTGTTCGGAGATTAGGCCTAGGACATACGTGGTCAGATTTTTCTCTGTTGAAGAGCAGGTAGAGAATGGGAAAACAAGTGTACAGAGATCGCCAAAAATCTCAGAGCTGCGGGAACAGAAATTTTGTCTGTTTTATTAATTCATAAGTTCTAAAAACAGTGCAAAGCTTCCCTCCCTAGAAGATAATTCCTAGTAAAAGGCTGCTAAAACCCACAGGGTTTTGTTGTTGTTGTTGGTGGTGGTGGTGTTCGTGATTTGTTTGAAATCTGGAACGCCTTGCTTTGGTCTTTGTATGGTTTCACCATGATTTTACCCATCCTGGAGCCTGCCCCAGCAATACTTGGGACAAGTCACACTAACTATGTATGTCTTCCTCTGAAAGGAATGGTGACCTGTGGTGGGCCCAGAGCAACTGTTCCAGTTACAAAGGGGTATCTTCACCTGCAGTGAAGAAAGCAACTGTCAGCCACAGGGGGATTAGCCCACCTTGGCCTGAATAGAGGCTCCTCAAGGCTTTGGAGGGAGTTTTAGAAAAAGAGGCCTCTCCATGCCTGGCAGAACTGTGCTCATCAGCTTCAACAAAACCCATCTAACTAAATGCAGGAAGCATTCGTGAGCAATTTTGCTATTCAATGATTGCTCAAAGTTGCAGATTATTCTCCAGATGATGTTCTTGCTTGATAAGAACCCAGTAAACAGTAAAATCAAGATATTCAGAAAAAGCTTTATATGTGTGTGTACACGTATATACATACCATATAACTCAGGTTGGTTTCAGTAAGCCTACAGCTATAGCTTCCATTCTTGGCAAAGATATATAAAATGTATACTTTGCTTTTATGTAATGCAGCGGGGTTTTTCTTCCTTTAAAAGCCTTCTGCTCCACACATTGACTGCTTTCTTGCTTCCCATGTTATCATGTACACACTTCACTGACAACCTTCAGCCTGTATTACCTGAGATATGTTTCTCCTGCACAAAGACACAGCATCCTGCAGATTCTGTCTTTGTGGTATTAATGGCAGATGACTTTAAAAATGCTTATGGGGGCCAGGTGCAGTGGCTCACACCTGTAGTCCCAGCACTTTGGGATGCAGAGGTGGGATGCCGAGGTGGATCACTTGAGGTGAGGAGTTCAAGACCAGCTTGGCCAGCATGGCGAAACCCTGTCTCTACTAAAAATACTAAAAATTAGCTGGACATGGTGGCAGGCACCTGTAATCCCAGCTACTTGGGAGGCTGAGGCAGGAGAATCGCTTGAGCCCAGGAGGCGGAGGTTGCAATGAGCCAAGATCGCATCACTGCATTCCAGCCTGGGTGACAATTACGTGGGAATCTGCATGTGAACGTACCTGGCTGGGAACACCCTGGCAGACACAGTCATTTAATGCCAGGAATAAAGGGCAGGAAGGTGTACAGTGAGGGAATCTGAGAAATGGGCACCAGGTGTGGAAAGAGCTGTGAATGTGAAGTAGAAATGGGTAGGCTTGCTTTATGTCTTTAATTTCTTTCTTTTTTTTTTTTTTCTTTTTTGAGATGGAGTCTCGCTCTGTCTCCCAGGCTGGAGTGCAGTGGCACAATCCTGCCTCACTGCAACCTCCGCCTCCCAGGTTCAAGTAATTCTCCTGCCTCAGCCTACCGGGTAGCTAGGACTACAGGCGCCCGCCACCATGCCCAGCTAATTTTTGTATTATTAGTAGAGACAGGGTTTCACCATGTTGGACAGGGTGGTCTCCATCTCTTGACCTTGTGATCCGCCTGCCTTGGCCTCCCAAAGTGCTGGGACTACAGGCATGAGCCACCACGCCCAGCCTATGTCTAATTTCTTTTTAGCCTGCTTGTTGCTTTTTTTTTTTTTTTTTGCCACATGATTCTGGAGAATGCAAACCGATATCTAGGAGATCTATGAAATTGAATTATATATATAAGAACTACTTTGTGAAGAAGATTTACCAGGACACATGCAAAGGATTTGGTGAGAGAAATTTCTATTGTAATGCTGTACATGCTCACGTTCAGGGACTTCTGAAAGGGAAAAAAAGGCCACAGAGCTTTTGTCCAATCAATAGCCTCATTACCACTCAGCCAATAACTCCATTAACACTAATGATGGCTTGTTTCCACTCCTGGCAACAAGGTCTGTACTTGTAGAATGACTAATGGCCACTTCATACAGAAATCCACGCCATCTCCTGTTCAATGTGCATCTGTGTCCCAGGCAGGTGGGATGTTGTTCATAGTTTATTTTTATACTCCTTGAATCACGTAAATCTGGGCCCGATGGTAAAAACTTGTCTGCCAAGGGCCAGTATGTAACAACAGTGATCGTGATGTTAATTGTGGTGGCCCGTATTCATAACACCATCCCACAGGGACTCCTCATCCATCATTTGGCTTTAATGTTCAGCCAGTCCTGCTCATTTGGGAATCAGCATGTCTTCTTGATGTAATGGTTGGTAAGTTTGATTGTGAAAATGAGGAACAGGCATGCTCAGTGCTTGCCGAGGGGCTGGCACCGAGTCTGCTAGGTAGAACAGGAGTTTCTACATCTAAAACATGTCATTGCGGTTCTTTCGCTGTCTTGGCATATGATTGATTACTTCACCTTTGTGTGTTCCTTAGTACTTTTCAGTAGACACAATAATGCCAGCTACCATCCTGGGATATTATGCTACAAAAACTAACTATAGTTCCTTGAATGTTTGTGTTTAGGAGGTGATACAGGCTAAAAATGTGCTTAAGATCAAGAAGATCTTAGATGCCATAGTAAATAATAAAGTACAGAATGTAATGATGAGAGTAGAATATTTTGGTTTTACTCAGCACTTTGAGGTTGATAAATGGATACTACCAGGCTCTCTTTCAGAAGGATACATTGCACAGAGCACCATCCCTGTCATCATCACCATCAAACAACATCCCTTTGTAGGGCTCAATAATATATGATCCGCAAACAGCTAATAATCTAGTGATAGGAACTCTCTGGCCCTTAAGAATGTACATTCTAAAATCAACTAATCATTTAGTATATCCTCTTGGTAAATGAGAAAAATGTAAATTTAAGCAAATATAATTGTGGAGAAGTTGGACCTCTTGTAGGAAGTCATTTCAGGATGCTCTTCTCATTTAGTTGAGAATCTTGATGTGTTGGGTGAGCAAAGAGCTGATTTCACTGAGGACGCCAAGAGTGCTGAATGTGCCACATAAGAGAGGGAGAAACAGAAAGAGGTAGGCTTTAAGGGGGTAAGGTGAAACCAGTTGACAACTGTGCTTCCAGATAAGCAGTAATAATATTACTTGTATTACTATTGTTTAAGTAACATTGGTATAACTACCTATTTTACCGATCTAAGAAAGTTAGTTCACTATTTCAGTGTTAGAACAACATGTAGTTTGTAACTAAAAGCACCTTGAAATTAGTATAGATATAAAGATTGGATCAAGGGGGCTGGCTGAGCACACACACCTACCTCTCCTTCCCTCTGCTTTCATTATTTCTTTGCAACTTTCTTCTTGCCCACCTACCCAGGCAACAAGTCCTCCTCCTTCCCCTAAAACACTGGGGACAGGAGACGGCAAACAAGAATGGCAGCTACCAATAAGCGAACAGGGAATCTCAGACGTAATAATGAGTGATGCGCAATCAAGAAACATCAGACACTTGGGGGCAAAGCAGCACAGTGAAGCAGAAAGAACATTCCCTAGCAATAGCAGACGAATGTCTTTCTATGACATTTAGATTTGCAAAATCTGAACACCTTGGAATTGTCGCAGATGAACATCATGCCGTGGCCAGGGTAGATGGGCCCTGAACAGAAATAACACTTCTCAATAAGCATGTTGAACCTGTATGGGTCCCCACTGACCAAAGGCCAAACTTGAAGTGACTGAATACCTCTCTAGTAAAGCAAATTAATAGCAATGCTGTTAGTGCCAGGAAAAGAAAAAGGGTCATCAATTGAAGGCAAATCTTAGGTAATCCCCGAGAAACAGAAAACAGACAGAATATGATTAATGAAGACAATGATAGCCTCAAAGTACACCCAGAAAGGGCTGTGGCAGCAAAAGAGTGGCCACTACTCTGGGAATGTTCCAAGTTCGGGGACATTGGACACAGGGAGCAGCAGGGAACCTGGGGAACCTGAAAAGCGACTGGGTCAAGAACTATATTCAGAGTACCCAGTTAGGTCTGGCCCTTTGCCAAGCTTGTGCCAAGTAGATAACAGCAGAGGTGTTTGCCCTCAGCTCAAAGTAATGAGTGGATGTGCTCTGGGGCTGGAGATTCCACACAACTCAAGAGGAACAGGGAGGCTGGGCATGGTGGCTCACGCCTGTAATCCCAGCACTTTCGGAGGCCAAGGTGGGTGGATCATTTGAGGTCAGGAGTTCGAGACCAGTCTGACCAACATGGTGAAACTCCACCTCTACTAAAAATACAAAAATTAGCTGTATGTGGTGGCACATGCCCATAATCCCAGCTACTCGGGAGGCTGAGGCAGGAGACTCACTTGAACCCGGGAGGCAGAGGTTGCAGTGAGCCAAGATTGCACCACTGCACTCTAGCCTGGGGAACAGAACGAGATTCTGTCCCAAAAAAAAAAGAAAAATGAAAAGAAAAAAAAAAGGAACAGGGAGCCTCGAACTCAGGAGATGAGCTGCTGCACACCTTCCTCCCAAAGAGACATGCCTCCTCCTTCCCCTCAAACACTGGAGGCAGGGCACTGCAAAGAGACAGCAGTTAATGACATAGGAGCACGGAACCTCAAACCTCACAACCAAGGAGCATGAGACACTTGGGGGGAAACAGCACCATAAACAGGGGCAGCAAGGCCCACAAGGAACCTACAGAGGAAGGAACCTACAGGAGGAAGCATCATAAACAGAGCAGACAGAATAGGACAATTACAAGAAGTATCACTAACCATAGTTTTCAACCAATTTTTTAAATTAATTTATTTTTAATTTTTTATTATACTTTAAGTTCTAGGGTACAGGTGCACAATGTGCAGGTTTGTTACATATGTATACATGTGCCATGTTGGTGTGCTGCACCCATTAACTCATCATTTACATTAGGTATATCTCCTAATGCTATCCCTCCCCCCTCCCCCCACCCCATGACAGGCCCCGGTGTGTGATGTTCCCCATCCTGTGTCAAACTGTTCTCATTGGTTTTGAACCAATTTTTGAAAGTGAGAAAGATGAAATTCTCTTGTCCTTCTTTTGTCTCATTTGAGCACAGGATTATACTGGGCTCCTAATGAGATGGAGCTGGTTAGCCTCACCCGCCTGTCCCCCCAACCCCTTTTTTTTCTGTGCCCTGGAACAGTTTGCATAAGCTATGAGTTATTTGTTCCCTGGAGGTTTTAGAAAATACACCCCAAACCACCATATGGGCCTTGAACCTTTGGCAGACAGAATAGCCCTTCAAATGTTATTTCATTTTTTTCTATGGTTGTTGGTTTGTATAAGCTTTCTACTCTACTTTGGACCATCTCTGGAATTTTTATAATCCTATGAGTTGCCTATGTCATCTAAGCTTGCAAATTCAATGAAGCAAAGTAATATTTCTAATTTTAAAAAACCCTTTTGTATCTGTAGTTAAGCCTCCTTTCATTCCTTCTGTTTTTCATTACTATCTTCTTTCTGGTTTTTGTCTTAATTATACTTCTAAATATTTGTCTATGATGTTGGTCTTCTCCAATGTTGGTCTTATGATGTTGGTCTCTTGACTTATTTTTGTTTTTATTTTTTTTGAGACAGAGTCTCACTTCGTCACTCAGGCTGGAGTGCTGTATCATAATCTCAGGTCACTGCAACCTCCACTTCCTGGGTTCAAGCAATTCTCCTGCCTCAGCCTCCTGAGTAGCTGGGACTACAGGTGCCCACCATCATGCCTGGCTAATTTTTGTATTTTTAGTAGAGACAGGGTTTCATCATGTTGGCCAGGCTGGTCTCAAACTACTGACCTCATGTGATCTGCCCGCCTTGGCCTCCCAAAGTGTTGGGATTACAGGCATTAGCCATCGCGCCCAGTGCTTTTGACTTTTATTGGTCAAATCTGTTTTATTTTATTTTCTATTATTAATTTTTGTTCATTCCTTTATGATTAGTCCACTTTCTTTAAGTTTATTTTCTTGCTTTTTTTTCCCTGAGAGAAATTTTAAAATTTTAAAATTTTTCTTTAAGGCTCTAATGTTTCTCTCAGCACAGTCTTTGAGTTGTAGGTCTTTTTGCTATCTAGTCCTAAAGAATTTTGACTTTGACATTCTTTTTAGATGTATTTTTAAAAATACCTTTAACATAAATATGTATAGTTCCTAGAAATTCATATTTTGTTTGCTTGTTAAGTCCTTTGAATGATTACCATATCACTAAACTGTGGTAGTGAATTCAGACTGTAGACAAAATTTTTAATTTTTTATTGAGATTTCCTTCGTGGATTAGGGAAATGTTAAATTGTTTGAAAAGTATTTGCTTTTATGAAAATAATTTTATAATATCTCTATTGAGATATATTTCATATATCATACAATTTATCGATTTAAATGGTTTTGAATATAACCCATTGGTATGTGCACCTGTCTACCTAGTCAATTTTAGAACATTTTTATCACGTCCAAAAGAAGCACCATACTCTTTCATTATTATCCTCTGTTTCTTCCCCCCCTTTTCCCTCACTGAGAAATGACTAATTTACTTTCTGTCTCTATAGATTTGCTTATTCTGGACATTTTATATAAATGAGATCATATAATATGTGGTGTTTTATGTCTTGCTTTTGTGACTAAGTGTAAGTGTTCAAAGTGTTCATCCATTTTGTAGCATGTAACAATCAACATCAAATAGAAGTGGTAAGGTACAACATTCCTTCCTTGTTCCTAATTTTAGGGAGACAGCATCCAGTCTTTCACCATAAAGTATGATGTTAATTATGAACTTTTTGTAGATGCCCTTTGTCAGATGGAGGAAGTTCCATTTCTAGTTTGTTTAGTGCTTTTTATCATAAGAGGCTGTCAGATTTTATCACATGATTTCTCTGCATCAATTGAGATAATCAGTGGTTTTCTCCTTTATTCTACTAATTTGGCATATTAATTTAATGGATGTTACAGTGTTAAACAAACATTGTGTTCCTGCGAAAATTCCCACTTGGTGATGATATGTAATCCTTTTTATACAATTCTGGATTCAGTTTTTCAATATTTTGTTGAGGATTTTTATGTCTATATTCGTAAGAAATAATGGTCTATCAATTTTTCGTGATATCTTTGGTTTTGGTATCACGGAAGCAATTGCCTCATAGAATGAGTTGGGAAGTGTTTTCCCTTTTTCTAAATGTTTTGGATGAGTTTGTTAATAATTGGAATTAATTCTTTAAGTGTTTGGTTAAATTCACTAGTGAATCCATCTGGTCCTGTGGTTATCTTTGTAGAGAGTTCTTTATTACTAATTCAATCTCTTTTTTATTGGTCTGTTCAGATTGTCTATTTGCTATCAGTTTTTGCAGTTTATGAGTTTATAATGAATTTGTCCATTTCATCTAAATTATCCAATTTATTGACACACAAATTATATTTCTTTATAATCTTTTCTATTTCTGTGATGTCCTTTTTTATTTCTGAGTCTGGTATTTTTTGTCTTCCTTCTTTTTTTTCTTGGTGATTCGAGTTAAAGCTTTGACAACTTTGTTCATACTAACTTCATTCCAGCGAGATATAAAAATGTCACTACTATAGCTCTGTTCACTTCCTCACTTTCTGGGGCATTATTTTTATCATATACTAATGTTACACATGTAACACTACATTTTAATAATTATTATTTTTATAATTGTAAATATTTTAAAGAAGCTGTTATGGGTTGAATTATGTTCCCCCAAAAGATATGTACTAAGCCTCAGAACCTCAGAATATGACCTTATTTGGAAATGGGCTTATTGTAAACATAATTAGTTAAGATGAGATAATTTTGGAGTAGGGTAGGCCCTTAACCCAATGAGTGGTGTCCTTACAAGAAGAGGAGTGAGAAAGACATAAAAAGGAGAATGCCATGTGAAGACACAGAGACACACAAGGAGAAGAAGAAGCACAAAGAAGGCAGACTGGAGTGATGCATCTACCTGGTAAGGAATGTCAAAGATTGCTGAACACCAGAAGCTAAGAGAGAAGCATGGAACAGATTCTCCCCCAGAAACCTGCAGGAGGACTCAACCTTGCTAGCATCTTGATTTCAGACTTGTAGCCTCCAGAGCTGTGAGAGGATAGTCTTACATTGTTTTAAGCCACTCTGTTTTGTGATAATTTGTTGTGGCAACCCCAGGAAACTAATACAGAAGCTAAGGAAAGAAAGAAAAGTAAGTATATAAGTGTAGCTTTTGTTATTTCAATCTTCTTATTTATGGCTCTCTTTATTTGCCTGGATTTGAGTTGCTAGCTGGAGTCATTTTCTCAGCCAAATACACTTTTTCTCTCATCCACTTGTGCTGTTATTGGTATATATTTCTATACATTATAGACTCCCCATAGCACATCGTATATATATATATATATATATATACACACACACATATAATTTCTATCATATGTATATAATTTCCATAATATGTATGCACATATATACAGTTTTATACAATTACTTTGTAAAACAGTTAAGAGAATAAAAGAGAAGAAATATGTATTTATACTATATGTTATAATTACATGATTATCTTTCCTGGTGGTCTGTGCTTTATCATGGGGATTGAAATTACTGTCTGGGATAACTTGCTTTCAGCCTGATGAATTTCTTTAGTGTTTTCTGTAAGGCAGCTCTGCCAATAACAAATACTCTACTTTTTTGCTTATCTATGAGAGTCCCTATTTGCTGGCATTTTTGAAAAATAGCTTTGCTGAATATAGGGTTCTTGGTTGACAGGTTTTTTTTTCTTTGAGCACTTTGACTATATTATCCTAATGCCTTCTGGCTCTCATTGTTTGTACTGAAAAGTCAGTGGATAATCTTATAGGAGTTTCCTTGTAAGTGAGTTTCCTTGAAGGTTCCTGCTCAGAAGCTGGACGTTCTGCTTGAGATATTCTTGAAAGAATATCTCAAATGGAAAACTTAATATTTTACAGTGCTTAAGTTGTTACCTATAGAGCAGTTAAGGGGAGCGATAATCTTATAACAGGATCTGCGTGATTCTTGGACAGTGATTTTTTTTTTCTGGCTGCTTTCAAGATGTTCTCATTGTCTTTGGCTTTCAGCATTTTTATGATGATGTGTCTATTTGTGAATATCTTTGCATTTATCCTATTTGAGGTTCATTGGGCTTCCTAGTTGTGTAGATTAATGATTTTTGATCAAATTTGGAGAGTTTTCTATCATTATTTCTTGAACTCTTTGTTCTGCTTCTTTTTCTCTCTCCTCTCCTGGTACCTCCATTATATGTATGTTAATATGCTTAATGGTATCTCACCTTTCTGTTAGGTACTCCTAATTTTTTTTTTTTTCTCTCTGTTCTTCAGATTGTATAATCTGTATTGGGATGTCTTTAAATTTGCTAATTGTTCTGCCAGTTTAAGTCAACTGTTGAGACTCAAGTGAATTTTTTATTTCAGTTATTGTACTTTTTAATGCCATACTTATCCATTTGGTTCTATATGCAGACAGTCCCTGACTTATGATGGTTTGATTTAAATGTTTTGAGTTTATCAGGGTATTAAATACATTTTTTTATAGAGATGGGTTCTCATTATGTTGCCAGGCTGGTATCGAATGCGTGGGCTCAAGTGATCCTCCCACCTCAGCCTCCCAAAGTGTTGGGATTATAGGTATGAGCCACCAAGCCCAGCAAAAATACATTTTTGACTCTTGATATTTTTGACTTACAATGGACTTATCCATTATAAGCCAAGGAGCATCTGTGTGTGTGTTTGTGTTTGTGTTTATGTATATATATATACATATATGTGTGTGTGTATATATATATACATATGTGTGTGTGTATATATATACACACACATCACACACACACATATATAATTTCTATCTCTTTATTGATATTCTACACTTTATGCAACATTGTCATCATACCTTCCTTTACTTCTTTAGTCATGGTTCCCTTTAGCTTTTAAAACAGGTTTGTAATGGCTACTTTTAATATTTGTCTGTTAAATCCAACATCTAGTCACTTTCATAGCCAGTTTTCATTGCCTGCTCTGGTGGATGGGTCATATTTTCCCGTTTGTAGGGTCCAGCCCCACAGGGTCGGTGGGTTTTTCTCCCCATGTGTGGAGACGAGAGATTGTGGAAATAAAGACACAAGACAAACAGATAAAAGAAAAGACAGCTGGGCCCGGGGGACCACTACCACCAAGATGTGGAGACTGGTAGTGGCCCTGAATGCCAGGCTGTGCTGATATTTATTGGATACAAGACAAAGGGGCAGGGTAAGGAGTGTGAGCCATCTCCAATGATAGGTAAGGTCACGTGGGTCACGTGTCCACTGGACGGGGCCCTTCCCTGCCTGGCAGCCAAGGCAGAGAGAGAGAGAGAGACAGCTTATGCCATTATTTCTGCATATCAGAGACTTTTAGCACTTTCACTAATTTTGCTACTGTTATTTAAAAGGCAGAGCCAGGTGTACAGGATGGAACATGAAAGCAGACTAGGAGCATGACTACTGAAGCACAGCATGACAGGGAGACAGTTAGGCCTCTGGATAACTGTGGGTGGGCCTGACTGATGTCAGGCCCTCCACAAGAGGTGGAGGAGTAGAGTCTTCTCTAAACTCCCCTGGGGAAAGGGAGAATCCCTTTCCCAGTCTGCTAAGTAGTGGGTGTTTTTCCTTGGCACTGACGCTACCACTAGACCACGGTCCGCTTGGCAACAGGCGTCTTCCCAGATGCTGGCATTACCGCTAGACCAAGGAGCCCTCTGGTGGCCCTGTCTGGGCATAACAGAAGGCTCGAACTCTTGTCTTCTGGTCACTTCTCACTATGTCCCCTCAACTCCTATCTCTGTACAGTCTGGTTTTTCCTAGGTTATGATTATAGAGCAAGGATTATTATAACGTAGGAATAAAGAGTAATTGCTACAAACTAATGATTAATAATATTCATATATAATCATGTCTATGATCTAGATCTAGTATAACTCTTGTTGTCTTATATATTTTATTATACTGGAACAGCTCGTGCCCTCGGTCTCTTGCCTCAGCACCTGGATGGCTTGCCGCCCACACCTGTTCTTTGTATGTTTTATATATTTTTATTGTTATAAACTGGTCATTTTATAGTGACACCATGCCTATGAACTTTATAGAGTTAATCAGGGAGCAAGAGAGGGGCAGATGGGAAAGTAACCAAACTTGCAGCACACTCAGCATTAATCATTAGGTCAGCTACTCTCAGACCTGCTTCCTCATAGTTTTTTGCTACCTACTGTCCAAGAATCATGCAGATCCTGTTAAAAGAGTATAATTCCTTTTAACTGCTCTATAGATAAAAACTTAAGCACTGTGAAACATTAGGTTTTCCATTTGAGATATTCTTTCAAGAATATCTCAAGAAGTAGGACACCCAGCTTCTGAGCAGGAACCTTCATAGCACCAGCAACAAAAGAGAGAATTAAATATGAGTGATGTTGAGAAAGGCAATAAGATTTTTGTTCAGAAGTGTGCCCAGTGCCATACCATGGAAAAGGGAGGCAAGTGCAAGACTGAGACAAATTTCCATGGCCTCTTTGGGCAGAATACAGGTCAGGCTGTTGGATTCTCTTACATGGACCCCAATAAGAACAAAGGCATCACTTCTGGAGAGGGTACACTGATGGAGTATTTGGAGAATCCCAAGAAGTGCATCCCTGGAACAAAAATGATCTTTGCCGGCATTAAGAAGAAGGCAGACAAGGTAGGCTTGATAGCTACTAATGAGTAATAATTGGCCACTCCTTTATTTATTACAAAACAAAAATGTCTTATGATTTTGTTATATGTACCATAATTTAATAGATCTCATACACCAGAATTCAGATCATGAATGACTGACAGAATATTTTTGTTGGGCAGTCCTGATTTAGCCAAGACTGGCTTGTGTTTAAAGACTGGCTTGTGGTTAATGAATATGTTCAGTTTTTCTTAATTTTAATAGTAACTGATTCGGTAAGTCCTATCACTGTTTACCCCTTCTAAAGGTATGATTGGGCTTCATTAGTAATGTTTAACTTTTCATAAAGATGGTGAATGCCATCTTAAAATCTATTGGAGATTGGTTTTATATTTAGGTTTATATAACTGGTTATGTGAATATATTTAAATACTGAGGAAATTCCTTCACTGTCTCACAACCAAGTAAGATGCACCTGTGTTTTGTGTCCATTTGCCTCTTAAAGGCAAGGGCTGAAGATAAGGTAGGAATGTCTACTTTATATTTTTGGCCTTAACTATGCCGATCTGATTAGAATTCCCTGTATCTAAAATGGTTCCTTTGACCTATTGAAAGGCATTTTAGTGTGGTTTATGTGTAATATCAAATAAAGATCATTTAATACTTCTCACATTTGTAAAATGTGATGATCTGTAAGGTCAGATGCTTTAAAAATAGTAGCAAGTTAAGCATCACTTTAAAATTCTTTACTATCTAAGTTAGACTAAGTTATAATTTAGGATTGTTTAGCCATTCAGAAACATAAAACTGTGAACTGCTCTGTATTTGTGATTAGGAATGGTGCTTTTGCGAACTTAAAGGATTAAAGTAGAGGAGATATACACAAATTTAAAAATTATGTGTAATCGTAAGACTTAAGATAATTAAAATCACAGATCATGAAAAAAAAAAAGAGATTCTTTTAGGTCCTGCATACCAGTGAAACAACTGATGCAAATTGGTCTTCGGGACCCCAGCAAGAAGTTCATTCACCAAAGAATGCAGTTTCCACTTCCTCGTGATTTCATCCCCTTTACCCTGACCAATCAATGACCTCAATTTTCCAGCCCCTGCCCTTCATAATCCCCTTAAAAACCCCAGCCCAGAACTCCTCAGGGAGATGGATTTGAGGGTCTTCTCCCATCTTCTCACTTGGCTGCCCTTCTATTCTTAATCTCTTTCTCTGCTGCAAACCCTGCCATCTCAATGCACAGTGGGCATATGAACCTATTGCTCCTGTAACAATACAATATATTGTAGTAACTCTGGCTACTGGTCCTTTCCCCACCTTCGGGGTTTGTTATTGTTATTTGCTTATTTGTTAGTGACTGGCTGGATTATTAAGTCTTGTTTCATCCTACCTTCCCCCATCTCCCCTCCAGTGTCAAGCCTCTCATGTCTGATGTTGCTCTGCAGAGGGTATAGCCTCCTATATGCCCACAGTGACTTTGGGATAACAGTGATTTTGGCAGTGCTTGTTTTTCTTGACTATACCCAGGTGTTAAGCTTCACTAATTGCCAGTTGATTTCTCTATTGTTTTCAACAAAGCCTGGGGGCATATATTGCTTCACAGGCTAATCCAATCAACCTGGGGGTCTTTTGGAAGGATAATTCCCTCCGCAGATGTTTGAGATTTTTTTTTCTGACTCCAGAAAGTTTCTTCTAAGCCATCTCTTTCTGTTTTGTTTTTCTTTTTCTGGAAAATACCTAGCTTGCAGTTTAGCCTATATCTCCAATGAACCTATTAATCTCCTCCCAACTGCCTGTCACTACACCTTGCACTGTTTATGAGAGACTTTAGACTTGAGCTTCTCCACACCTTGCAACTGCAGCCAGTTGCTTTTTTTTTGGATTTGGAACTCTGTTACATAGCTTGCTTATCCCCCTGGGCAAAATCTATGAGCCACTGTTCTTGTCCTGGGGGTAGGGACAATGGCAAGCTTCTGAGTGACATCCCTGCTTTAAGAGCCGAGCACTCACTGGATGGAGGGAAGCAGCACCGGGTCTCCCCAGCTTGCCACACAAGCCAGGGCAAAGGCAATTGTTACCCCAGGATTCTCAGTATCCTTCTGCACAGGGACAGCCTTCATCCCATGAGTGTGAGCTGGCCAAAGGAAGGGAGCAAACCTCTCTCTGTTGCACTAACCTGGAGCTTGGCCTCAGCAACAAATATCTGTGGGAAGGATGAGAAATCTGATTCCCTGCCCCTCCGGGAAAGATAGCCCTCTCTGACTAGCAGTTTGCGTGGGAGAGAGGAAGAAAGAGTCCCTGAGTTCTTGGCTGTACTAGTCTGGAGTGGAGTTTCCATCTAGCTGAGCTGGGAGCAGGAAGACAGTGCAGGTCTTGTTTTAAATACCACAGACTCTTGCAGTTCTGAGTTTTAGTAAATTTTTTAAAATTTAAACTGTAAAAAAATTTTTTAAAATTTATTGTATATCTCGAACTATTTTCAGAAAACTTTAAATGATTGTGTATTTTGTGCATGTGTGTTATTGTTTTGTTTTGTTTTCTAATTTAAATACACAAATGTAAAAATCGAGTGTGTTTCTTTAGGTTTACTTGATAGAGATTTCTGTAGATTGTGTATTTCAGAGGATTATATAACTCTACATGAAAACATAGAACTTCACAGGTTTTGTTACTTGAAGTAGAAGAAACATCCACAGGAAGTTTAAAACAAACAAACAAAACAAATCCTGTGACCTCCAGAGCCCTAAACAATTATCGAAAGGCAAACTAGGGAACAATGGCTGGCATCGCTCAACTAGGCCCACATTTTAGCAACATTCAGGCCCCTCCCATAATCCTAATCTTGTGGTCTTTCATAGGTCTTACAAAGTTGACTTCAGTCCTGAGCAAGGAGGGGGATAGCAAGGAAGGGACTGTTACCATCTTTGTTTTAAAGCTAACAAAGGCAGTTAGCTTATGAGGTTTAGAAACAAGATGGTATCAGTTAGGTTAGATTTATAATTTTTGCAAAGGCTGTTTCAGTTCAGTGTTTTAAGATTCACCCATTTTTTTTTTTTAATTAATGTGTCCTGAATTGTTGCAACCCTTTGGTTAATTTGCAGAGCTCTAAAAACATTGATTCTGACAATTCTTTATGCCAGTTTTTTTAACTGCTTTTATGAAGGAGATAATTTTCAAAGGTCCTTACTGTGATATTTTCTGTGATATCACCTTTTATTGTTTAATGACTGCAGAATTGTAGTAATAGAACTTATTTCATTCCTGATAATTGATGATTTGTATCATCTCTATTTTTATTGTTATCAGTCTTGCTAAAATTTTATTAATATTAACAATTTTTTTCAAAGCTTTTTGTTTCATTGATTTTCTCTATTAGTGTCTTATTTTCAATTTTATTGTTTTCTCTCATCTTTATTTTTGTCTTTTTTCTTTGGAATATTTTTGCTCTTCTTTTTCTACTTGATCAGATATTAATATAGCCTACTTTTTAAAAAACTAATTTTTTTTTTTGAGATGGAGTCTGACTCTGTCACCCAGGCTGGAGTACAATGGCGCAACCTCGGCTCCCTGCAACCTCCACCTCCCTGCAACCTCCGCCTCCCAGGTTCAAGAGACTCTCCTGCCTCAGCCTCCCAAATAGCTGGGGTTACAGGTGTCCACCATGATGCCTGGCTAATTTTTGTATTTTTAGTAGAGACAGGGATTCACCATGTTGGTCAGGCTGGTCTCAATCTCCTGACCTCAGGTGATCCACTTGTCTCGGCCTCCCAAAGTGCTGGGATTACAGGTGTGAGCCACCATGCCTGGCCTTAGATGTTGGCTGGGCGTGGTGGTGGGCGCCTGAAGTCCCAGCTACTCGGGAGGCTGAGGCAGGAGAATGGCATGAACCCGGGAGGTGGAGCTTGCAGTGAGCAGAGATCATGCCACTGCACTCCAGCCTGGGCGATAGAGTGAGACTCCAGCTCAAAACAAAACAAAACAAAACAAAAAAATAAACTTTAATAATTTTAATTTAATGTCAGGAATGAAATAGGAGATATCACAATAAATTTAAATTTTTAACAATTTTAGCTATTAGACTTTTAATTTTAAAATTCATGTTTGCATGGTATATCTTTCTGTATCTTTTTTTTAATGTATTTATTTTTTTGAGATGGAATCTTGATCTGTTGCCCAGGCTGGAGTGCAGTGGCACAGTCTCGGCTCACTGCAACTTCCACCTCCTGGGTTGAAGTGATTCTTCTGCCTCAGCCAATCTGCCTAATGTCACTGAATTTTAAACAGCAGATAATTAGTTCTTTTTAATATATATTTGGTTAGTCTCTGTGTTGTGGGAAGTCAGGGACCCCGAACGGAGGGACCAGTTTACCAGGACCCATGTCTGCCGGTAACCATAAAGTTGATTGTTTGGTCTCTTTTGCAGCCCAAGAAGCTCAGGAGTTCCATAATCTCACTCATGTCAATGCTGCTGGATTAAAAGATAAATTTGCTCTTACCCGGAAACAGGCTAAGTTTATTGTTCACAGCTGCCTTCAGTGTCAGGTCTTCGTACTTCTAAATCAGGAACCTGGCGTTAATCCCAGAGGCCTGACTCCTAATGCTTTATGGCAAATGGATGTGACTCATGTTAGCTCCTTTGGCAGACTGTCATATGTGCATGTTTCTGTAGATACCTTCTCAGGTTTTATCTGGGCTACTTGACAAACATGGGAAGGCATGGCCCATGTTAAAAAACATCTGTATTCTTGCTTTGCAGTTATGGGGCTTCCATATCAAATAAAGACAGACAATGCCCCTGGATATGTTAGTAAGTCTTTTGATTTATTTATGCAACAGTGGGGAATTTCCCATAGTACTGGAATCCCTTACAATCCTCAGGGACAGGCTGTGGCAGAATGGGCCAATCGCACTTAAAAAACCCAATTGTCCTAACAGTCTGAAAAACAAAAACATAATTTAACTACCCCCCACTCCCAATTACATTTGGCATTGTTTACTTTAAAATTTTTAAATGTTCCTAAAGATAATAATGTAACTGCAGCCAAACGCCATTATACAGGCAAAAAATTCTCCCTAAACAAAGGCAAGCCAATGTTATGGAAAAACTCCTAAACTAATACTTGGGAACCTGGCACAGTTATAACGTGGGGAAGAGGATATGCTTGTGTTTCACCAGGAGATCCTCAATCCCATGTTTGGGTACCCACCAGGAGACTCAAACTTCAGGTGAATACTGACAACAAAAACCACAGGGAAAAGACATCCGTGTCAGAGACTGCCCTCAGACGTGGTGAGATCTGTGCTGACTCCTCAGAAGCAGGCACACCAAATCACAACGGGTCTGACTCAGTCCTCTCTGATGGCAATGGAGACCCATCTAACTAATCCCACTTCTGGTTACTTTTCTTTTTCTCCTTACAAACCTAAAAATCTCACTATTTCTATTAGCCTGAAAATAACCTCCCTCTGTTCTCTTCCTCCTTCAGCACGGAATCTCACTTACAATAGGTTTTATTTAATGATTCTCCTCCTTATACTTTCTGTCTCACCAGTTTCCTCTCACACTGATTTACGTGCTACACATAATTATTCTTATGTGCCTTTTCCTCCACTTATTCGACCTCTCACCTGGATAGATGCCCCTGCAGAAATCTACACTAATGATAGTGTGTGGATGCCTGGAGCTACAGATGACCGTTGCCCTGTTCAACCAGGAGAAGAAGGCACTGCATTTAATGTTACCATGGGTTATAAATACCTGCCTCTGTGCCTCGGACATGCACCTGATTGTATCCATCTAGAAAATCAAGTCTGGGCTGCTTATCTTCCAGAGAGATCAGCTACAGAGGAACCGGGACATTTGGTCTCTGGCCTCTCCCTTTCTCCTTTAAAACAAGTGAAAGGGGGAGTAATGGGAGATACCCCATACTTTCAATATAAACCCACAGGAAAACCATGCCCTAAAAATTTTGAGGGCCCATCTAAAACTTTAATTTGGGAAGATTGTGTTAACTCACATGCAGTAATATTAAAAAATGACTCATACGGTTTCGTAATAGACTGGGCACCAAAGGGCTATTTAAAAAACAATTGCTCCTCTGGCAGAAAGGAATGCCTGGAGGCTACTTATTTTATTTCTTACGGGGAGAACGAGAATCATCATTCTACTTTGCCTAGGAGGTTCAGCTCATTCTTTCCCTTAAAATGGGAAGATAAAGGCATTAACTGCCTGAGGCCTTGTATGATATTCTCCATTCGGAGCCCAGAACACCCAGAAAATTGAAAATTGGCTATTGCCATGTCTGGACTGCAAGTATGGGAAGGGGAAACTATTCCGTCTGTTTTCCCCACTACCGTCCCCCTCTCTCAGTATCAACATAGATCCAGACATTCTGCTTTGCTTACCTCCAACCTGACTGTTCCCATACAGAGTTGTGTTAAGCCTCCTTACATGCTGTTAGTGGGAAATATCAAAATTTGGATGAACAATCAAACTGTCCAATGCATTAATGGTCATTTATACACTTGTATTAACTCCCATTTTGACTCCGGAAAAAGTGTAATGTTGGTTCGAGCTCGAGAAGGAATCTGGATTCCGGTAACTTTGCCCAGACCTTGGGAATCCTCCCCCTCAATACATTTAATTAATGAAGTGTTACAGCAAATTCTAAAAAGATCTAAGAGATTTGTTTTCACTTTAATCGCTGTGATCATGGGCCTAATTACAGTCACTGCAATGGCCACCACTGCTGGAATGGCGTTACATCAATCTATTCAAATGGCTCATTTTGTTAATGATTGGCAAGACAATTCCACCCAAATGTGGAATTCTCAACAAGGCATTGATCAAAAATTGGCTAATCAAATTAATGATTTAAGACAGTCTGTTATTTGGCTTGGAGATCAGGTAGTGAGTCTCGAACATCGCATGCAAATGCAGTGCGATTGGAACACTTCGGATTTCTGTATCACCCCGTGTTCCTATAATGAGACTGACCATTCATGGGAAATGGTCAAAGGACACCTTCTGGGTAGGGAAGATAATTTATCATTGGACCTAACTAAATTAAAGAAACGAATTTTTGAAGCCTCTCAATCTCACTTATCCATTGTGCCCGGAGCTGAGGATCAGGTGGCAGAAAATCTTTATGGACTAAACCCCATGACTTGGATTAAGTCTATTGGGGGCTCCACTGTAGTAAATTTTGGAATTAGTTTCTCTGTTTAATCAGCTCGTTTTTAGTGTGCTGGACCAGTCAAAGAATCTTGCATCAAAATCGAGAGAACAAACGAGTCTTCATCACCATGGCACATTTATATAAAAAGAAAGGGAGAGATGTTGCAGGAAGTCAGTGACCCCAAATGGAGGGACTGGCTGAAGCCATGGCAGAAGAACATAAATTGTGAAGATTTCATGATATTTATCACTTTCCCAGTCAATACTCTTGTGGTTTCCTATGCCCATCTTTAATCTCTTAATCCGGTCATCTTCGTAAGCTGAGGATGAATGTTGCCTCAGGACCCTGTGATGATTGGGTTAACTGCACAAATTGTTTAAACAATATGAAATTTGGGCACCTTGAAAAAAGAACAGGATAACAGCGATGTTCAGGGAACAAGGGAGATAACCATTAGGTCTGGCTGCCTGTGGGCCGGGTGGAACAGAGCCATATTTCTCTTCTTTCAAAAGCAAATAGGAGAAATATCACTGAATTCTTTTTCTCAGCAAGGAACATCCCTGAGAAAGAGAATGCGTTCCTAGGGGGAGGTCTCTAAAATGGCCGCTCTGGGAACGTCTGTCTTTTACGGTTGTAGATAAGGGATGAAATAAGCCCAGGTCTCCTGTAGCACTCCCAGGCCTATTAAGATGAGGAAATTCCCGCCTAATAAATTTTGGTCAGACTGGTTGTCTGCTCTCAAACCCTGTCTCCTGATAAGACAATGCATGCCCAAAACTTCATTAGCAATTTTAATTTCACCCCGCTCCTGTGATCTCACCCTGCCTCCATTTGCCTTGGGATATTTTATTACCTTGTGAAGCATGTGATCTCTGTGACCCACACCCTATTCATACACTCCCTCTCCTTTTGAAAGTCACTAATAAAAACTTGCTGGTTTTGCGGCTTGAGGGGCATCACAGAACCTGCCGACATGTGATGTCTCCCCCGGACACCCAGCTTTAAAATTTCTCTTTTGTACTCTTTCCCTTTATTTCCCAGATTGGCCGACACTTAGGGAAAATAGAAAAGGACCCACGTTGAATAATGGGGGCTGGTTTCCCCAATATCTCTGTCTTTTGGTTTACTTAGACCATTTACATTTGAGGTAATTATTATTATTATTATTAAGACGGATCTCACTCTGTTGCCCAGGCTGGAGTACAGTGGCATGATCTTGGCTCACTGCAACCTCCACCTCCCAGGTTTAAGCAATTCTCCTGCCTTGGCCTCTGGAGTAGCTGGGACTACAGGCACGTGCCACCACACCCAACTAATTTTTTGTATTTTTAGTAGAGATGGGGTGTCACCAAGTTGGCCAGGCTGGTCACGAACTCCTGACCTCAGGTGATCTGCCCACCTTGGCCTCCCAAAGTGTGCTGGGATTACAGGCATGAGCCACCGTGCCTGGCCTACATTTGAGGTAATTATTCATATGTTTGTGCTTATGTCTACCACTTTATTTATCTTTTTCAGTTTCCTATGTTTCTTTCTCAGTTTTACTTTTCTGGTCTTCCTGTAGATTACTTGAATTTTTTTTTAAAGAAATTAATCTTGGTTTGTTTATAATGTTTTTGAGTGTTTCTATTTGTATAACTTTTGTATATGTGAAATTTTTCACCATTTACTGTTAGCAACATGTTGTTGATATAGGAGTTAAAAAGAAATTATTGGTTGGGCACGGTGGCTCACACCTGTAATCCCAGCACTTTGGGAGGCCGAGTTGGGTGGATCACGAGGTCAGGAGATCGAGATCATCCTGGCCAACATGGTGAAACCTTGTCTCTACTAAAAATACGAAAATTAGTTGGGTGCAGTGGCACGTGCCTGTAATCCTAGCTACTCAGGAGGCTGAGGCAGGAGAATCATTTGAACCCAGGAGGCCAAGATTGCAGTGAGCCAACATTGGGCCACTGCACTCCAGCCTGGTGACAGAGCGAGATTCCATCTCAAAAAAGAAAAAGAAAAAAATAAATTATTTAGATAGGTAGTAAGGGTAAGGAAGTCCTCAGTAAGGTTTTCCTTTTAATGAAAAGCAGCCCCCGAATCATTGCTTTTCTAACAAAGGGCAGTCTGTAAAACTGAGCTGCAGACGCAGATAAGCAAGCTGGAAGCTTACGTGGGTGAATACCAACAGCTGTGCCAATAGGAAAAGGCTACCTGGGGGCCACACATGTTTAACATGGTGACTCCATCAGCGCTTTTCCTTGCCCACAGTAAGGAGCAGACAACATGGCGCCAGCCAAGTAGAAAATGCATTTGCGTAATAAGAAGATTAGGGTGGGGTGGCCAGCTTCTTCATGTGCTACATAAATGTCACACCTGGTCCAACCAATCTTTGGCCCCTATGTAAATCAAACACCACCTCCTCAAGCCAGTCTATATAACCCCATGCACTTCACCATAAAACCAGAAGACCCGTAGGGCACCCTTCTCTTTCTGCAGGAGGGAGAACTATTCTCTTTTCTCTTTCTTTTGTGTATTAAACCTCTGCTCTTAACCTCACTCCACACGTGTCCGTGTCCTTGGTTTCCTTGGCATGAGGCAATGAACTCCAGGTATTACCCCAGACGAACGACACTGCTTCCTTGTTACTGCTGGTCAAATATGTAAACCTCTCTTCCATTTAGGCCCCTTAGTTTTTCTCATTTTTAAATATAATTGTCTTGAGTTTCAAATGGTGTCTTACTTTTTGTTTCAATCATCGAATATGATTTTAAAAATAAAATGTGTGATTCTACAATTCAAGAGGAAGAGGCTAGCCTGTGGTGTACCTTTAGCCCCTTGTTTTTTCTGTCATTCTGTCTTCCTTTCTGATGCTCTGAGATTTCTTCTATTAGCATTTTCTTTCCGATTGAATAACTTTCTTTAGCCAATCTTTAATACTAGGTCTACTAATGACAAATTCTTTTAGTTTTCTTTCATCTGAGAATGTCTTTACTTCTCCTTTATTCCTCAAAAATAGTCTTATCCAATATTAAATTCACAGTTAACAGAGTTTTCTTTTTTCAGCATATGAAGAGTGCTGTGCCACTTCCTTCTGATCTCTGTAGTGTCAGATAAAATCCACTGTTCTCTGAATTGGTGTTTCCCTATAGGTGATGTATCATTTATCTCTGGCTATGTGAAATAATAGGAAATACTTATATTAGTATCTTCTCTCAGTCCCTGGCACAGAGCTCCTGACTTATTTACTATCACAAGAACAGTTAGGGGAAACCGCCCCAATGATTCAATTATCTTCCACTGGGTCCCTCCCACAACACGTGGAAATCATGGGAAATACAATTCAAGATGAGATTTGGGTGGGGACACAGCCAAACTGTATCAGAGCAGAAGGGGTTCCTCAGGCTCACCCTCCTGGGATCTGTCTGGTGGAACAGGTGAGTCTCAAACCTAGCAGGGAAGTATAATAGTAGTTAGTTGTTTATTGTTGGCTGATCCCCAGCAATCTCCTTGCTCATGGTGTCAGGCTTACCTGATGCAATCAGATGGACTTCCATTAGAGACAGGAGAAGATAAGCTTACCTGGGCTGCTTTCTGTTGTTGCATCAATGGTCGGAAAACTCCAGGTTTGAGTCACCTTCTGATTGGGAGGGGGAAGGGGTCAGGGAACACATAGGGCACCTGCCACAGTGCCATTTCTCCAGTCTTGGGTTTCCAAGCCAGTGTGTCATCTTCCTACCACATTTGACATCTCCAAAGGAGATATCCAGTTGGCAACCAAAAGTTATATATCCAGGGTTTATCCAGTTGTCCTTAGTGGGTAGGAGCAGAGAGAGATGAATCCACACCATCTTGTCTGGACTGCAAGGAGGTAGTATATTTTCAGTTCCAACTTTAATCCCTTCCCACACAATGAAACAATGTTATGCTATTTTAGTTTTATTTACTACTCTCCCTCCTTTTATATTATTGTTGTCATGGTTTTATTTATTTATTTATTTTTGAGATGAACTTTCACTCTTGTCACCCAGGCTGGAGTGCAGTGGCACAATCTCAGCTCACTGCAACCTCTGCCTCGTGGGTTCAAGTGATTCTCCTGTCTCAGCCTCCCGAGTAGCTGGGATTAGAGGTGCACACCACCACGCCTGGCTAATTTTTGTATTTTTAGTAGAGATAGGGTTTCACCCTGTTGGCTAGGCTGGTCTCAAACTCCTGACCTCAGGTGATACACCTGCCTTGGCCTCCCAAGGTGCTGGGATTACAGGTGCGAGCCACCATGCCTGGCCTGTTGTCATATATTTTAATTAGACATGTATTTTAAAGTATACATTTTTAAATTTTAGTTCTGTCATATTGTTTTAGGTTCTATTTTTATTCACAAATCTTTATATATAATTAAATAATTATTCCTGTTGTTCATGTTTAAATAAGCATTTTCCTGTGCATTTAGGAACAAATTCCAAAGTTCAGGGTGTGGATGGGCCAGGGTAGTTTTCCTAGCTGTACAACTCAAAGGCTTCTTACTCTGTTGTTACCAGAAGGTAATAGAAAATGGCCTCTCTCTGCAGTTGGGTTTCTCTGATCCTCCCATGTTTCAGAACTGATGCCCCAGTTCTTACTCAGCTCCATTCGGGTTTACAAGTAGCAGGTTTTCCTCAAGGTGCATCTTAATTCTTCTGCAAGGAAGGTTGTGTTAAAGGGTTGGCCCCTTTCTGATCTCCCTGCTGCCCCTCAGTGGGTCCCTGTGGTCTTTCTGCATTCATACTCACAAAGGAACCTGTGGAGATGTCCCCATGCTGCCAGTGGTTCTCAGATCCACTTGCAGAGGTTTCCACACAAGTTGGGGTACGCTGTTGGGCCCAACTCTTCCCTGCCCAGAGCTGCAGATCTCACATGGGACTTAGAAGGTCTAATTGTTGGCAGATGGTTTGGCTGACTTATCCGTATTTCATGACTTCCAGGATATCTTGTCACTTAATTTCATTGAAGATGTGGTCCACAAGTTTTTCTGTCCTCATTTTTTTTGGGGGGGGAGTCTTCTTCTATCCCCCAAGCTGGAGTGCAGTGGCATGATCTCGGCTCACTGCAACCTCTCTCTACCTTCCCAGTTCAAGTGATTCTCATGCCTCAGCCTCCTGAGTAGCTGGGATTACAGGCGCCCACCACCACGCCTGGCTAATTTTTTTTTGTATTTTTAGTAAAGACAGGGTTTCACCATGTTGGCCAGGCTGGTCTCAAACCCCTGATCTCAGGTGACCCACCCACCTCAGCCTCCCAAAGTGCTGGGATTACAGGCATGAGCCACCGAGCCCAGCCCTCATTCATTTTTGGGAGGAGATTTAAGGAATTTTAGAGGGGGATATTAAGAGCATTTAAGGGAGAGTTAGAAAACTATGATACCATCATGATTTTGCCCCTACTGGACATTCTGCCTTGTGCTTTTTCCCAGACTGTTCTGAATTCAGCCTTGAGTTGGAGTTCTTGACTCTAAGATTCAAACCTTGACCCTAGGTTTGGTCTTTCAGGTGCATGTTCCTATTGGCCTTTCAAGCGCCTGACAGTGGCCTTCTCCACGTGGATTGGCTTGATTTTCCCCTTGTTCTGGGAACCTCGCTTACCCCTGGAACCCAGCTGTGACAGTGACCATCTTATCCTAGTGCATTGGCTCACCTGATGCAATCAGATGGACTTCCACTTCCAGCCTCCCTCCAGCCTCCCTCCAGCCAGCTGAAAAGAATTCAACCCTTAGAGATCATTTTGTCTACCCTCCTTGTTTTATATGGGGAAACTTAGGCTTAAGTAAATTGGGGAAAATATCCAGAGTCACACAGTTTTTTCATAGCAACATAAACACTATAACTTACAGGTTTATCTAATAGACACCAGGAGCCTCTGGCAGAGAACAGTCCTGCACTCTTTCCCACCGAGCCTCAAGAGAGCCACAAGATCCTCATGAACACAAAGTGCATGGCAGTCACTTCTAGCAGTTTCTAACTCCAGTGCAGAGCTCTTTCTAAAACACACTCTATTTCTGCTCCTCATCATGGCAACAAATATATTTACCTTTTGGTGTAAGTACACCACAATGCTGACTTGAGTTTTGTTTGTGGTTCACTATGATCCCTGGACCCTTTTCTCTTGTTGTCACAAATAGAAGGACAGTCCCAACTGTATTTTACAATTTCTCCTCTTCGTCCTTCTCATCCTTTTTTCTGTGCTACGCTTTGCTTTGTTTCCAAATACTTGTTACTTTTTTCTGAGCATTTCTTCCACAGTCATTTATTTATTTATTTATTTATTTATTTATTTATTATTTAATTTTTGAGATGGAGTTTCGCTTTGTCACCCAGGCTGGAGTGCAGTGGTACTATCTCGTCTCAGTGCAGCCTCTGCCTCCTGAGTTCCAGCAATTCTCCTGCCTCGGCCTCCCAGATAGCTGGGATTACGGGTGTGCACCACCACATCTGGCTAATTTTTGTACTTTTAGTAGAGACAGGGTTTCACCATGTTGGCCAGGCTGGTCTTGAACTCCTGACCTCAGGTGATCCACTCACCTTGGCCTCCCAAAATGCTAGGATTACGGGTGTGAGCAACTATGCCCAGCCCACAATTATTTTTTTTTAAATAAAGTGAAGGATTTGGAGGAGGAAAACGAATTTAAAATTATAAATGAGTACAAAATTGTCCCCCCCCCACCCCGTCAACTGTAAGTAGATCAGCGCAGTATTTCCCAGGCATTTCATGACATCTTTTATCAGTATCTTCAGCGTGATTTCAATGGCTTTGAGTGCCTTTGCCACCCGCTTGTTTGGCCATGGTATGTATTAACTTGCACATCGTTATGCTTTAGCACCTCTCATACTGGTGCTCCAGTGAGGGGAGGGTTTAGTGTGTTATTAATGCCTCATTCATTTGTGGCCCATGCCTTCCTTGCCCTCACTGCTGTTATGTTATATTTCATCACTGAATATTCATTTGGCTTTAGCCTGCAGGTTTATAGAATCTGCTATTTAAAAGGCCTCTTTTGTCATCAAAACTCCTCTAAATCATTTTCTTCTCCTCTTTTCTTCCAGTTTCTTCTCCTTTCCACTCACTCAACACTGAAAATCATAAATTTCCTATCCACCTTATATCCCTGACTTTTTTTTCTTTTCTTCTCTGATTTTCTGCTGGATCTTGCTATACATATCTCGATACCCTGACTTCCTTGTATAGGAGCAGGTTAGCTGTAAAATATAATTGAGAGGAGAATCTCTCGACCTTGCTGGGCTAGGCAAAAGAAAGATCTGCATATTAAGCAAAATTGCATAAAACATATAAATACATGGAGAAAACTGAGGAAATTTCATGTCTTTTAAAATTAACTAGGAGAGAGGATTCTCATTTTTGCCTTACGTCTTTTTGGCTGGTACCAGGGCTGGGATGGGTTCCAAGTCTTGGGCCCATGCACCAGAATTTTATCCAGACCCCAGAATGACTCCTCTCTGGAAGACAATGTTTGATTCCAGCAGAGACGGCACTTTGTCCTCTAACCTTCTTTCGCCGGGGATTCCCCTTATTCCCAGCTGCAGCCCAGTCCCAGCCCTGCTAAGCCCAATATCACCTTGGGCTGAGGAATGAAGAGTGAAGAATATACCGTAAGCTGACTCGGGTGCCAGGCAGGTAGGTGTGTTCCAGCCATCTTGGCTGATTCCCATGACACTCCCTTGAAACATATTATGAGCTTTATTTATTTATTTTTATTTATTATTTTTGAAGCAGAGTCTTGCTCTGTCATCCAGGCTGGAGTGTAGTGGTAGGATCTTGGCTCACTGCAACCTCTGCCTCATGGGTTCCAGCGATTCTTATGTCTTAGCCTCCTGAGTAGATGGGATTACAGGCGCACGCCACCATGCCTAGTTAATCTGTGTATTTTTATTAGAGACAGGGTTTTGCCATGTTGGCCAGGCTGGTTTGGAACTCTGGACCTCATATGATCTGCCTGCCTTGGCCTCCCAAAGTGCTGGGATTACAGGCATGAGCCACCATGCCCAGCCTTATGAGCTTTATTTTATCAAAGATTGCCAATGAGGTAAAAGTTTGAAACTGTCACAGAAGTGGAACCAAGATTCAAACTTAGGTCCTCCAATTTCTTTTCTCAAATTCTATTGCTGATTAATCTGTGATGGCATCTTCTTGCCCTTTCTCACTGATAACAAGAGGGCAAACTCTTAATCACACAGTATATATGTCATTTATTTTAATTTCCCTAAAGGGTCTGCAGCCAGATTTTGGCTGGGTGTTTTGTTTTGGTTTTGGTTTGTTAGTTTTTGTATAAATCCTTGGTTCATTCTGACCCGGTTCATTTTGACCTTATTTAGGTATACTTAGAGAAATGTTGTTGTTTTGAAATTAGAATTATCCAGCAACTGGGCTTATGCCTGTTTGACATATTTTTACAGTTTTCTTAGGTTTGGTGAACTGCACGAACTGAATGGTGCTTCTCAAATTTCCCCTTCGCACTGTTGATAAGAGAGATCTGCCCAGCAGGGAGTCATAACCCTCAGGCCTCGAGAGCCACCCAGCTCCTTCCCCTCCATGTAGGTGGTAACTGTGTTCCCTTTATTCCTCCAATTGGCTCACTGCTCCTTTGGTTTCCTCTATACAGCAGCGTAAACGCTGTCTTTGGATGCTCCCTGGTGCCTCTGGCAATGCTCCACTGCTGTCCAAGTCATACCTTAGTCTGGGGCAGTGCTTCTCAACCCCAAATCACCTGTGGCTCTGGTTAAAATGCATGTTCTGCTTCAGTAGTTTTGCGGTAGGCCCTGAGATGGTTCATTCTGAAGCAGCTCCAGGTGATGCCAAAGCTACTGGCTGGCAGACACCGTTAACAGCTGGGTTCGGGGAGACTTTCTTCCTGTGCATTGGCCTGCCCTGCTGTACAGGCTATTCCCAATTATCCAGGAGGACTGAGTGGGAGCCGACTTACAGATAACCAAACATCTGGCTAAAACAAGACTTCAGTCCTGATTCTCCAGGAACAAATTAACCGTGATAAGTATGGCAGGAACCTGGAACGGAGGAGCCTATCTCACCAGCAAGTGCCCTCAGTTAAGCTGATAATTAGGCAGCAGTTAATGAGAATGGATTTCTGACTGTCAGTACAAAAGACAGAAGCCAGCTGGCTGGGTGGGAGGCCCAGTGAATGGCACTTCTCTGGAGGATGGGGGGACAAATGGGGTCCTGAGGCCCAGCTCATCCAGGCTGCTCTGGAGGGGGCTGGGACTGGCCATGAGCACGAGCCAGGAAGGACAGAGCTTGCCAGGTCCTGCCAAGCCTCAACAATAGTTAATCTGCACCATGGGACTCCAATGGCACAGAGGTGATAGCACTCAGTAGAGTGATTGTATTAGTCCGTTCTTGCATCACTATAAAGAACTACCTAGGACTGGGTAATTTATAAAGAAAAGAGGTTTAATTGACTCAAGGTTCTACAGGCTGTACAGGAAGCATGGCTGGGGAGGTCTCAGGAAGCTTTCAATCATGGTGGAAGGCAAAGGGGAAGCAGGCACATCTTATATGGCCAGAGAAGGAGGAAGAGAGAGAAGGGGGAGGTGCCACACATTTGAAACACCAGATCTCATGAGAACTCACTCACTATCACAAAAACAGCAAGGGGGAAATCCGCTCCCATGATCCAATCACCTCCTACCAGGGCCCTCCTCCTACATTGGGAATTACAATTTGACATGAGGTTTAGGCGGGAACACAAATCCAAACCACATCAGTGATCCCTGAAGGTGGACTTCTCAGGGCCCTATCATGACAGAATGTGGACTCCTGCAAACTGCTCTGGTGTGCTTCTCCACAGCTCTGCCTGGAGAGTGTGTGGAGAGGTCAAGCCCACTCACCCCTGCTGTGTTCTTGACGTGCAATCTGACTTGCCTCTCCGAATTGAGAACGTCTACTACAGAGGCCTTAAGTTACTCCCGAACATAATGTACTTTTAATGAGTCTAATAATGATAATCCTTCTATCCACCCCTTTATTCCTTATGTAGCACTCCCATGTCCACTAGCTTTTTTTTTTTTTTTTTGGAGAGAGTTTTGCTTTTGTCCCCCAGGCTGGAAGGCAATGGCGCCATCTCAGCTCACTGCAACCTCTGCCTCCTGAGTTCAAGCAGTTCTCCTGCCTCAGCTTTCTGAGTAGCTGGGACTACAGGCACCTGCCAACATGCCCAGCTAAGTTTTGTATTTTTGGTAGAGACGGGGTCTTGTCATGTTGGCCAGACTGGTCTCGAACTCCTGACCTCAAGTGATCCACCTGCCTTATGCCTCCCAAAGTGCTGGGATTACAGGTGTGAGCCACAGCGCCTGGCCTCCATTAGCTCTTTTGATCCTGAAAACAACTCTGGGTGTTGGGTAGGGCAGTCATCACTGCCTCCTTTATAGTTGAGGGAATTAGCCTGAAACCACACAGTGACACCATCAAGACTGGAATCCATGGCTCCCTGTTCACAGGCCAGTCACCTTTCCATCATATTGTGTGGGCCATCCATTGCTCCACTGCAGTGCACTGGAATTGATTGAAATTAATCTTGCTGAGTAAAGATCCTGCAGGAAACTGAAAATACCAGCTTCTTTTCTTTTGGAATGCCTAGGGGGAAAAATACCTGCTTGCTTTAGTAGTTTTCTTTCATGTGTTCAGTTTCGTATTAACCATATTAAGTTTAAATTGATCCTAAGATAGTGGAAGGATTGTTTTTACTTCAGTAACAAATACTGTACGTATGGAATAGCTAACTCTCTATTATTCCATGCATTCAAAAAAATTCTATATATACTCCAACTTTCTGTCTGGAGGCTCATTCTGGACCATGGAGAAGGGAGGGGATCCCAAAAGTGAATACAATCCTCCCTGGGTTTAGGAGACAGAGGTTGGAGTTCAGGCAATTGAAAGTTGTGGGGGCAGAGTACAAGAATGGAAAGATAGAATAAACGGGAGGGAGAAAGAAAGAGCTACAGAAACTTACCTGGCTGTTGCCTTGAGACTTTCCTGAATTATAAAGTGTGCACATGTAGGATGAAGCTCCATGAGGTAGAGCAAAGAGAGGTCAGAGTTATGAGCTGAATGGTTCTCAGGGCTCACACACTCCTAGAAATTATGCAGGGTCGCCATTAGCCAGAGTAAAGAGTCCTCCCTCACCACCCAGGGCACCCAATAGAAACCCCCAGATGGGCCACATCTTAGAAGTAAGACTACACTCTCCTTGATATAAAGGCAACTCTAGATCCACCATAACTAAACTTCAAAAGAAGCCTCAAAAGGAACAGAAAGTAACTTTACCAGAACAATGCCCTATACTTTTTGGGGGGCTGAGGGACTCTTGCTCTGGAGCAAGAGTATACCCAAGCTGGAGTATAGTGGCACAGTTATGGCTCACTGCAGCCTCGACCTCCTGGGCTCAAGTGATCCTCCCATCTCAGCCTCCCAAGTAGCTGGGACCACAGGCACACGCTACCATGCTCAGCTAATTGGTGGTGGTGGTTGTTGTTGTTTTGGAGAGATGGGATCTCACTTTGTTGCCCAGGTTGATCTCAAACTCCTGGACTCAAGTGATCCTCCCTCCTTAGTCTCTCAAAATGCTAGGATTACAGTTGTGAGCCACCATGGCCAGCCTTGCCCCGTACTTAAAAAGAAAAAAATCCAGATACTCATTAAATAGAAGCACAATTTCCAGCATCCAATTCAGTATTATTAGACTTGCCAAGAAATAGAAAAATGTGACTCACAACTTAGGAGAAAAATCAGTCAATATAAACAGACCTAGAAATAATAGAAATAATGAAAGTGGCCACAAAAGACGTAAATACAGTTATTATAATTATGTTTAAGTGCTTAAAGGAAAACATGAGTGTAATAAGGAGAGAAGTGGGAGATATATAAAGGAACCACATGGAAGATCCTAGAGATTAAAAATACAATATCTGAAAAAAAAATAAACTGTGTGGGAAAAAAATTCACATACTAGACCATGCAGAAAAAAAGATTAGTGAACTAGAATGCATAGCAATAGACAGCACAGAAACTACACAAAATAAAAAAGAGACCATGGAAAATAAATCAACAGGATCTCAGTAACCTCTGGGATAATGTCAAATAGTCTAGCACACATGTAATGGGAGTACCAGAAGGAGAAAATGGGGAACAGAAAAATATATTTGAAGAAATAATGGCCTCCGAAATTTCTAAATCTGATTATATACCCACAAGTTTAACAAGCTCAGTGAACTCCAAGAGGGTTAAATACAAAGAAAACCACCCCAGGGCACATACAATTCCTGAAAACCAGTGATAAAGGAAAAAATCTTGGGAGCAATCAGAAGAAAAAACAGCATATTACATAGGGGAACAAACACAAATCAGTCACAGACTTCTCACTAGAAACTGTGAAAGCCAGAACAATGAAATGACATCTTTAACATGCTGAAAGAAAGTAACTTTGAACTTTGAATTCTATGCTCATCAAAAATAGCTTGCAAAAACAAAGGCAAAGAAAAAACTTCTATCAGGAAAAAATACACATGACATAATAGCACAAAAGATACGTAGGGAGTGGAAGTAAACTCCTACATATTGTTGTAAACTTTTTGCATCATTATTGAGGAGGTGCTAGGTAAACAGAGCAGCCAGTGTGAACATTTTCAGATGTCAGTCACCTCCTATGAATCCTATGCTCAAAGCCCTCCAACAGTGTTCCACCTCACAGTAAATGTTGAAGTCCCTACCACAGCCTGTGAGGTTGGGCACAATTTGACCCTCTCCTCTCAAATTCTCACCACCACTGTGACCTCAATTATGAATAGATTAGCAAAAATACACATTTATGAGTCTTTTTAAAATAAAATTTCCCCAAGAATTTATGATTATCTTTTCTCTGGAAATTATGAAATACATCTTCTTAAAATGTAAGGCCCATAAGACAATGCCGTCATCTCCCTTGTCTAGAATTCACTCCAACATGGCAGGGAATTTCTCCCAAGTTCCCGTTATTTCTGCTTGGCCACATAGTCCTTTCTCCAATATTATAATTGAGCCCAGAGCAGAAGTTCCTGCTCTTGTTGCCTTAACTTTCAGAATGATTTTTAAAATGGTAGCTAAATCGCCTTTCAGGAGCCACAATCTGTGCTAAGGGCTTTTGACCAACGGGAGCATGTGGGTTACATTGGAGCTTTAGTTGTTTCTAATGGGTGAATAAAATCCTTACTGTTCTTCTTCTGAGTCACTGCATTCTCCACTGCTCCATTTCCTCCACTGTATTAGGTTTCAGACCAGGGACTCCTCAGCTTGTCACTAGGGCCCTTTTCCCCTCGCCAACTTATTTTCCAAGTCTTGCCTCCCTTTCCTTGCATATCAGCTAAATGGACCTAGTGACTAAGCCTTGGGAAAAGCCTACTAATCCTCATCCACACCTCTGTTCATGACTTCCCTGCAGCCAGGGTTATTTTTGTCCTCTAAAGACCCACAGCATAAAGAGCTGTATTTCTATAGTTGAAAGCCATACAACCTATTTTCAGCTGTGGATATCTATGAGGGTTAGTAAGGAAAACCAACTACACTGTGCTTGAGCAGACTTCCAGCAGCTGCCAAGATTTTGCACTCCTGGGGTGATCTTAACTTGTCCCAAATTTACAATTTATAATAGGCAACTATCATCTCTACAGAAGAAAAATAGACAAATATGTAATGTAGAAAACTAAATATGCCAAGGTTTGGCGAGAGTTAATCACAAGTTTCCATAAGAATAGGGCTTATCTTCCATCCCAACCTCTTTTTTAACCTATATTTACTCACTAACTCCCAAGTCAGTATCAAGTGTGCAAGAATGATAAAGAAATTCCTGTAACATTCTAGGAGCTTTTGCAGGCTCCTTGTCCTCCTTCAGCTGTTAATAAATAACAAATTAATGCATGAACTGGTAAAAATTATTCAGCAGGATTGACTTCCCGGTAGTTGTTGGAGTATATTTAAGGGTAGTTTAACAAATTGGGCCACTGGGGAAGAAGTAGCTGTATTAGTCCATTTTCATACTTCTATGAATAAATACCTGAGACTGGGTAACCTATAAAGAAAAAGAGGTTTAGTGGACTCACAATTCCACCTAGCTGGGAGGCCTCACAATAATGGGGGAAGGCAAAGGAGGAGCAAAGCCACGTTTTACATGGTGGCAGGCAAGAGAGTGTGTGCAGGGAAACTGCCCTTTATAAAACCATCAGATCTTGTGAGACTTATGCACTATCACAAGAACAGCACAGGAAAGACCTGCTCCCATGATTTAATTACCTCCCGCCAAGTTCCTCCCATGACATGTGGGGATTATGGGAGCTACAATGCAAGATGAGATTTGGGAGGGGACACAGCAAAACCATATCATTCCACACCTGTCCCCTCCCAAATCTCATATCCTCACATTTCAAAAACAATCATGCCTTCCCAATAGTCCCCCAAAGTCCTAACTCTTTTCAGCATTAACTCAAAAGTCCACAGTCCAAAGTCTTATCTGAGACAAGGCAAGTCCCTTCTGCCTATGAGCCTGTAAAATCAAAAGCAAGTTAGTTACTTCCTAGATTCAATGGGGGGTACAGGCATTGGGTAAATACATCTGTTCCAAATGGGAGAAATTGGCCAAAACAAAGGGGATACAGGCTCCATGCAACTGCAAAATCCAGCAGGACAGTCAAATCCTAAAGCTCCATAATGATCTCCTTTGACTCTATGTCTCACATCCAGGTCATGCCAATGCAAGAGCTGGGTTTCCATGGTCTGGGGCAGCTCTGCCCTTGTGGCTTTTTGCCTCCCTCTCTGCTGCTTTCAGGGGCTGCAGCTTTTCCAGGCACACAGTGCAAGCTGTTGGTGATCTGTGGCAGGCCAATTCTCCCTGACAGTCACACAGACAGGGCTCCATAGCACTCCAGTTATACAGGCAAACTTCCACAGCATCTGCCTTAACAGTAAGTTAATAACTAAACCTAGGGAAACTGATGCCCAGACATCAAAGCCAGAAATGAAACATATGTTTCAGGAGAGTCTTGCTCAGGCTTCTCCTGAAGCCTGGAACAAGTAAAGATAATGGAAATAGCTTTACATTCCTTGTACCAGGATCCATCTTGGGTTGACCAAACCTGGGGTGAGTCAAGATAACAAAGACAGCCCTACATTCCTCATACCAAGACCCATCTTGGGTTGAATAAATTTACTGGGGTTCTGAAGCAACTCTCTAGACACAAATCGTAGGTAAGATAAGACAGAAGTAATCACTCCAGTGTCAGGGCCCTCATTAAGCAGACTTAGGAGACATTTCTTTATCACCATGATTCCAGGGCCCTCATGGATTAAGTAGATTTAGAGGACATTTTTGGCCTCTGGCCTTGTAGTTAAAACAAAATTAATCACCTATAAACTTAGGTGAATACGGTACTGCACATAGGCATACAATCTAAACATATGTAAGCACTGGAAAAACTTCACAATCCTGAGTTGGTCTAACAAATTATCTCTGACCTTCTCCCTGTATCCAGTTACAGAAGCAAACTCTCTTCTTTCCCAATTAATATGCATCTCATTATAGGGCCATGAGAACATGCAGCCAGACCTGGTTCAGTCCGGGAACAGATCTATCATTCTGGGTTCTAGACATGGTGGCCCTCTTCTCACAGCTCCACTAGGCAGTGCCCCAGTGAGAACTCTGTGTAGGGGCTCCCACCCCACATTTCCCTTCCACACTGCCCTAGCAGAGGTTCTCATGTCATGGAGTTTTAGCAAAGAGACTGGTGGCATTTTGCCCCTGCCCTAGAGATCTGTGGAACTTTGAACTTGAGAGAGATGATTTAGGGTATCTGGCAGAAGAAATTTCTAAGCAGCAAAGCATTTCAGAGGTCACCTGGTGCTGTTAAAAGCATTCAGTTTTATGTATTCACAAAAATATGGTTTGGAATTAGAACTTCTATTTAAAAGGGAAGCAGAGCATAAAAGTCACCTTTATTGGTGACTTATATTTAAACAGGAAGCAGAGCAAGAGTCACCTTTATTCCAGTTCCCAACAAGTTCATCATCTCCATCTGAGACCACCTCAGCCTGGATTTCATTGTCCATATCACTGTCAGCATTTTGTCAAAGCCGTTCAATAAGTCTCTAGGAAGTTCCACACTTTCTCACATTTTCCCGTCTTTTTCTGCACCCTCCAAATTGTTCCAACCTCTGCCTGTTACCCAGTTCCAAATTCGCTTCCACATTTTCAGGTATCCTTATAGCAGTACCCCACTCTACCTGTACCAATTTACTGTATTCATCCATTTTCTACTGCTATGAAGAAATGCCCAAGACTGGATAATTTATAAAGAAAAAGAGGTTTAATGGACTCACAGTTCCACATGGCTGGGGAGGCCTCACATTTATAGTGGAAGGCAAAGGAGGAGCAAAGGCATGTTTTACATGGTGGCCGGCAAGAGCACATGTGCAGGGTAACTGCCCTTTATAAAACCATCAGATCTCATGAGACTTATTCACTATCATGAGAATAGCATGGGAAAAACCCACCCCCATGATTCAATTACCTCCTACTGTGTCCCTCCTATGACACGTGGGGATTATGGGAGCCACATTTCAAGATGAGATTTGGGTGGGGACGCAGCCAAACCTTATCAGTAGCATTACTGGATTGCATATACAGTTGCAAGACAAGGGTTAGCATCAGCCACTTAGGGAGGCTGAGTTTGGGGGAGATTTGACAATTTACCTCATAGGAAGAGAATAATGTGCAAGATTGGGCAGGAAGAGGGTGAAGGAGGGAGTAGAGGAAGGCTTGCGTGAGAGGCTGATATTCAAATACCTCCCAACAAGTTCCCAGCTTTTCCTATGGGGAAGGCAGAACAGAGATAAGCTAAGTCCTTTGCAAGCCAGGGAACTGTCCTAGCTTAAGCCATGGAAGGGCACAGCTGGGGTTCATCCTTCCTCTTGCTCAATAGCTAATGTAACCACTGATTATGTTTAGAGTCAGAATACAGTTAAATCCAATTACATTTCAAACTATAGTTCCATATTACTACTTTGCTACCATGCTTGATGCTCAGGTAGTATTTCTTTTAGAGTTTTTCCCGAGCATTTGACAAATTTCTTATGGATATTATCAATTCTACTGGATTTTCAGAGTAAACTTTTCTGAAAACTAAAAAAAAACATAGAGAGAGTTTGACTTTAGAGATTCTTATATTTTCTCTAAGATGGAAATAAATGTATCTCAATTTTTCTGGAAAATAGTGGAAAATAAATCCATTTGAATAAAGCCCACATTGGCCTATCTAAGGTGGAGGAGCTCATAGAAGGACAAAGATCACTTGCCACAGTTACCACCGACACTTTCAAAGTTTCTCAGATCCTCTGCACATAATTGAAATGGTTCACTTTGATTCCCCAAGTCAGTTTGCTCAAGGGAATGTTGGGCAGAGGAGCCTCTTGACCAGCTTGTAAGTTTACACACAAATAAAAACAACACTCACTCTTTCCAAATAGTCTGAGGTTTTTTCTTTCCTCTTAAGCCCTCTTTTCTCTTTCTCTTTTAATTCCTGTTTTGGTTCAATGACAACCATCTAAAAACTCTGTTATGCATGTCTGTTTTATTTTTGACAAGTTATAAAGCATGAATTTAATTAAAGCCTTCTGGAATCTATGAGTAAGAGCAGTAATGTAGCAAACTAAACTCATTTCTATTAGTCTTCAGGGGGTGTTCTAATTGGTTTTAGTGATTAATTCACAGTCATCCTTTGCCCCTACACAAATGCATACACATTGTTCAATCTCTTTCTGTCTAACTTTATATTTGAGCACATATCTGTAATACACAGCTGAACAGTAAAGAAAGTAGTTAATTAGCCCACATGGTGGCACACGCCTGGATTCCCAGCTACTAAGGAGACTGAGGTGGGAGAATTGATTGAGCCCAGGAGATCGAAGCTGCGGTGAGCTGTGATCACACTACTGCTCTGCAGCCTGGGAGACAGAGCAAGACCCTGTCTCAAAACAAAAGAAAACAGATAAAAATAAAAAAAGAAAGTAGCTAAATTTCACAGCACCTAATGTAATTAACATGTGTTATTTAAAAATATTCTGACATAATTTTTTTACAAATTCCAATTTTATTTCTAGCTGGACCTGAAATAGTACTCTCTTATTAAATGCATTGGATTGACATTTCAGTCTTATTGGCCCACCTGAATTCAGGAATTAAGACGTATCATTTTTCATTTACACTAACCAAGTTGTCACGCCTGTGAAAATGACTATTACAGTGAAGACATTTTCTAAATATTGTCAAAGGTAAGTGGGTTATTTTGTAGATAATCTTGAAGTTAGGCTAAGGCACTCGGATAATACATAAAAAGAAAGCAATTGTAAAAATATTTTCATAGGAAGTACATTTATGCCAAAGCTGAATGGAGGAAGGTCAGGGTCAGAGAACATTCTAACCACTGGATCACCACACTGCCCCGACTACAAATGGGGCTGCAGATGTCTAAATTCTAGAAATGAGCATTGCTGGCCACTGGGCATAGGCTACATAGTGGTCAAAAGCAGAGAACCTGAAACCTGTTTGCCTGGATTCAAATATCAGCACTGGCCTTACCGGGGCCTCTCAGGTGAGGTACAAAAACCCCTTGTGCTCAGTTTCCTCATTTTTATTTTTACCACAAAATGAGAGCAATAAGGGGGAAGGTGGGGAGTTGATGTCTTTTTGTGGGAAATGTTAGGGGTGTGCTCTTGACCTTGTCTTTCATTAGGAAAAGAAGTATCTCAGCACCTGATGAGCACAGGTATGTCTGCAAACATCTCCTGTTTGGGGTAGGAGCTTTGGAAATAGTCAGGACGCCAACACAGATGTTACAACATCCCATCTGCTCACTGCAGCATCTGAACGTTCCTTTCTGAGGTCCCAGCTGTGGAACTGGCTCACCCTGATCCTTGGTGTGCAGCTGCTGGCAGAGCTGGTGTGCTGATGGGCCAGCATGCTGGGACCAACAGGCCAAGCTGGCAGCTGGGCTCTGGTCTAGCTCCCCAGACATCTAGTGCCTCCTCTTGAGATCTGTCAAGGGAAGGAGAGTGGGGCAGCGTGGCTGCTATGGTGGAAGCAGCTCCTCCCTGGCCACTCGGTGCCTGAGCATGGTGAACCTGTTGCTCCAGATGGCTTGTTTATGCTACTCAACGTACAAGATCATTGAGAGCTCATGCTTCTGTCTGGATCACTAGACACAATGCACCTGGATGACAAATCAATTTCCTCTCTGCTCTATGAGGCTTCGAAGTCAAAAGCAAAGCACATTCTGCTGTGTAAGCTGAGGTGACAGAGTAGGTTGATAAGGAAAATTTCCAGGATGGCCACTCTTAAAAGGCAGGCATCTGAGTTACTCATTCATTGGCTCACGTTTTCTATAAATGGAACCGGCCATATGGCTCCAGGGTCACCAGGCTTTGTGGATTTGGAAGAGGTGAAATGGTATTCATCCTACAGAGGTTTATTAGGCATAAACCATGGGCTAGACCCCATGCTAGGAGCTGTTGGGGACATATATCATCTCCTTACATGAACTCACAGTTTCGTGAGGGAGACAGGCACAAAAAAAGCCTGCACACGTGGCAGATGGCGAGGGAGTATGGTGCCATTGGAGTTGTCCTCCGGCTGTCAGGTGTCAGCACCTGTGCAGGTGGCACCAGGTTCATCTTATTTACATTTTTGAATTATTTGAGCAGTTTTAGGATATTGATGTGCTCAAATTTTATCCCCCAAAGTAAGCTGGGTCCAGCTTCCATGTATTGGGTGTTCAACCTCTACCAGTACATGCTGGTTCTAGGATTAAACTATTTGTTTCAGCTGAGCTTTGTTTGTAAATGGGACAAAGGTGGATATGGGTGGTGACTCCATGGTTTCATGTTTTGCTGCCTGACCAGGTAAGGAAAGAGGATGGGCCACAGCAGCACGGTCATAAATGGGTTTCTAAATACAGGAGTAGCCCTCATCCATTTGGGTTAACTCATTTCTTTCTAAAGTATGAATATTCTTTTAAAGGATTAAGCCCTATTCATAATCACTGAAAGTAAGTAATCATTAGCCCCTCTCAGAGAGTGCATTTACAGACTTAGAAATTTTGAGATTTGAAGTGGAGGCATTTGGAGAGGAGATGGCCAGCAGTTCAGCAGTGAAATATTTTCAACAGATAGAGGAAGTCCTAAAAAGCTGGGGTAGAGATTCACCAAACCATTCACACAGGAATGCTAGCTTTGTTCCCTCCTCTCTCATGCAGCCAAGTTGAGTGATTTAGCCAATCCTATCCTTCCCTTTCCGCTCTCTAAAATTACACCAATGAATTTTAGGGAGCGGTAAGGGAAGGATAGGATTGGCTAAATCACCCAAACACACATCCCAGGAAGAGTTGGGAAGGAAGGGAAAGGAGTGAGCATTAATCATTTCAATCTGATTAATCTGCATAAAGAGAATGGAAGTATTGGATGAGGAAAAAAAGTGAGGATTTCAGTAAGTCAGTCTTTGTCAAACTATCTTTAATTTCCAAGTCACTGCAGATGAATACTTTTGTAAAACACAAAAAAACAAATTACTAGGAAAAACAAAAGAAAATAAAGATACACAAAATACAAGCCCAGATTTTTATTAATAGATTCAGCAGAATCTACTTAGTAATATGTTCAACATAAAATTATACTTCAATAAATATAATCAGCACAAACATAACATTAGAAAAAAAGAATTACAAAAATTATACACATGTACTGAAAGCACGCATTTGTATGGGTAGTCTATATACTTGTAACTTTTGGTTGTGTCACCAATGTAACTAGATAAAATGTAATGAGTGAAAGGTGATTCTTCATATGAAATGTCTGTATGCACCCTCTGAATAAACACCATGTATATTAATACATGAAGTCTTTAGAGTGACAAATGAGCTGGCTTCTTGTGTGTTAATCTCATCTGAATTAGATTACCAACAATTCCATTTGTAGAAGACAAGGTTTCTGTTTTGCTCCATATTTTGTTTTAATAACATTAGCAGTAGAGAAACCATGTCACAGAGGAATGTTGACCAAAATTTCAATTTAAAATGTTTAAATTTTAAAGGAATTTCAGTGAATTCAGGATATTTATTTTGAACTCTTTCCAAAATGAAGCAAGTGTTACTATATTGTATTTTCAAAATTAATCTTCAATCCTTCATCAGTAGCCAGTTTCAACAAATTTGTCCTGTAAAGTTATAATTGAATTTAATTATCTTTTGATGAAAGAAATTATTCCTGATTTATGACTTTCTTCTGAGAAGTTCTTTTGATGAATAATTAAATTCCAGGCTGGGCACAATGGCTTATGCTTGTGATGCCAGCCAAGGTAGGAGGGAGGCCAAGGCAGGAGGATCACTTAAAGCCAGAAGTTCAAGACCAGTCTGGGCAACATAGTGAGACCCCATCTCTACACAAAATAAAAAATTATCAGGGTGTGGTGGTGCAGGGCTATAGTCCAAGATACTCAGAAGGCTGAGGCAGGAGGATTGCTTGAGCCCAGGAGTTCAAGGCTGCAGTGAGCTATGATCGTGCCATTGTGTTCCAGCCTTCCAGCCTAAGGAACAGAGCAAGACTTTGTCTTAAAAAAAAAAAAAAATTCAAAGCATTGTATCAAATGTATAAAAAGTGTGATAACTTTTTACAGCTATGCAATATCAAGAGCATCACCTAAATAATTTATCATTGAGGTTAGCTCATGCATGTTCTAACAATCTGTAGAAGCTCTGCTCCCCCGTGCTTCCAACTTTCTCTTTTGCCCTCCATCTTATCTGAAATTGAGAAACATGTTGCACTCCTTCCTTGAGTGGACATATTAATGAAATGACTCTTGTCTGGGGAGTTACCTGCGGTTCTTTGTCTCGAATGGAGAAAGATTTCAGGACACGGACACACACGAGGAGTGGGTTTAGGGGTAGAAAATTTAATACACAAAAAAAGAAGAGAGAGAAAGAAAGCTTCCTCATGCTGAGAAAGTCCAAGATAGGGTCTATGGTTTGGGGCAGAACGCAACCGATTTTGTACAGAGGCTTAAGGAGGCAGTGATTGATTTACATAGGGCCCGGGAGGTTGGTTTGACCAGGTGTGCCCTTCACATAGCCTGAGAAAAGACTAGCCCTTCCACCCTAATCTTTTATTATGCAAATGTGGCTTCTACCTGGTGGTTGCCATGACGCCTGCACATGTGGTTTTACATGGACAGTTCCATGACACTCGCACACAAGGTGACAAGGAAAAGAGAGTGGAAAATGCCACATTGAATGTACCTGGATGCAGGTACAGCTGCCGGCACTGACATATGAAAGCTGAAAGCTCCTGGTTTGTATATCTATGCTTGCAGCCTGACCTTTCAGGCTGCTTTCTGTTAAAGAAGAAATGGTTTGGGGGCTGCTTTTTATTAAAGGAATATTCCACCAAGAACTCTTTTGCCCTTTCTAGCTGCCTAAAAATAATTTAATAGCTCCTATATTATTAAGACAATTAAAAATAATACCAGACAAATGAACAAGTCTGACTGTCCAATTTACATATTTAAAAAGTGGGATTGAACTTGTTTCTTATATTGCAGGAGTTCTAAGCATTCATTTTGAAGTTCAAACATTCTCAACAGAACTTTTTTCTTTGAAATATCTCAAAAGCAATAATAGTAGTTATTTGTGATCAGCTGTCATGGTTTCACACAATTTAAAAAAATGTTGAATTTAACACATTTTACTATTTATACTATGTCACTTTAGTTGAGCTGACTTGTTTTCACAGCAAGGGTTTCTCCATGAAACCAGTGGTGCATTATTTTACTTCTGGTACAACTGTTTAATGTGACAACTCCAGAATGTTTTCCTGTCATTGCAACTTCACCATCAGAACACATATATACACAAAACCTAAAATCCAAACACTTTGCTGTAATTCTTCTCATGCAGTTCTTCCTAACTGTATACTATTCAGAACTCGTTGTGTTTATTGGCAATAATGCTGTAGTAAGGCATTCTCCACATCAATACAGTGTTCAAATTATACTGAAATAATTGCCATGTTAATAGTATCTGTGCATTCATCAAGTTGCAATAAACAATGTTTTGTTAGTTTCATCTGTTCTGTAAGGTGGTTTTTCATAACGTTAGCCAGTTCTTGAATCCTTTGAGCTACATGTCATTGGGAAGTGGTTCTTGAGCTATTTATTCTCTTTGCCTCAGATTCACTCAATGTTTTAAACAAACATCTTTGATGCAGTTTTCCACTAACATATACGTGTGTACGTGTGTGTGTGTGTGTATTGTATGTATCCATATCTTTTTTCTTAGTGTTTCAAAGTATTACTTTGTAAGATGTGCTTGAGGCACTCATGTCATATGTAAAATATTAAATGTTTCTTCTGTCAGCTTTTATGCTACTCAATCATCCTTCTCTCTCTCTTTTTTTTTTTTTTTTGAGAGATGGAGTCTCACTCTGTTGCTTAGGGTGGAGTGCAGTGGTGTAATCTTGGCTCACTGAAACATCCGCCTCCCAGATTCAAGCTATTCTCCTGCTTCAGCTTCCCAAGTATCTGGGACTAGAGGCGTGTACCACCACATCCAGCTAATTTTTGTATTTTTTAGTAGAGACAGGATTTCACTATATGTTGGCCAGGTTGGTCTCGAACTCTTGACCTTGAGTGATCTGCCTGCCTCAGAATAATCGTTCTCTTAAAGAGTTATTTGAGTTTTGGCTCTTAATTCTTTGTGGTTAATTGTAAATGCCATTAGGCTTTGATGACTTCATTGTTTCACTAGCCAGGATGTCTCTGCAAATAACACACTGTGGTTTGAGCCTTTCACCATCAATCACAACCACAAACCCAAACTCAATATGTGAGAAATCACACTTCTGAGGAAAATTGAAGCTAATTTTTGGTCTTTACTTCTTCATATCACTTATGTCATTATCATGAGTTTTACTGTTTCATGTCTACAGATGCATGCAGAAAACCTGTGTCTTCTTTTGACAAAATACTCAAGAGAAGCTTGTTTACCAATCTGTAAATCAGAGTTTCAAATAAATAATACACATTTTACTTCCCTGTTTTAGCTTATAACAGTAAACCAGAAATTTTTAAAAATTACTTTGTGAAAATTATAATTATCATACATAACAATTATAAAATAAAATAAATGTTTACATTTTCTCAGCATTTTATACACTTGTAGGATACATTTGGCAAATATCACCTGTTGTATTGTGGTCCTGCTGTGCAGGAGGCTTACCCTGAGGACTTGACAACACTAAACTTGCTGATACCCTGCTCCCTGAGAAACCCAGGGCTTAGATAGCCCAACAGTGTCACCATGTCACATTGCTGCAGAGGTTTCTAAGTGCTTAACCTCTGTTTATGTACTCATCATAGATTGAAGTACTACCTCACTTTGGTAGCAATGCTGTGAGTCACTCTACTCTTCCATACCATAAAGCCAGGCCCCAGGGAGGGGGAGTGGACAGGAGAGTTCATAGCCCTTGGTCTCTGGAAAATACAGGATGAAGTTAACCTAACCAACAAGGCAGAGCACCCTGAGATCCCCAGGTTTATGGCTCCATAGATTTTCAGAAGAGACTCAGAGTGGCTTCTTCCTCTGCCCACTCCGCTGTTCCTCAATTGACCCAGGAAATTCAAATTTCCATTAATTAGTTATATTGGAGCTACTAGTATGAACTCTCACTATCCATCCTAATTATCATACATTACACCCATTTTTCTAGCATTTGAGGATAACCATGCTTACTTGTATTGTTAAATAGCTATCACATTAACTTTGCTGTAAATTCGGTTTGACTATAGTACTAAATTCTTTCATATACTCAGGCTTTGGTTTGTTGCTCGTTTGGTGTGATTGCATGCCGAGACCAGCTCAGTCAGGGAGATCCTAACCCAGTGGCGCTAGAGGAATTAAAGATACACACAGAAATACAGAGGTGTGAAGTGGGAAATTAGGGGTCTCACAGCCTTCGGAGCTGAGAGCCCTGAACAGATATTTATCCACGTATTTATTAACAGCAAGCCAGTCATTAGCATTGTTTCTATAGATACTAAATTAACTAAAAGTATCCCTTACGGGAAACGAAGGGATGGGCTGAATTAAAGGAATAGGTTGGGCTAGTTAACTGCAGCAGGAGCATGTCCTTAAGGCACAGATCGCTCATGCTATTGTTTGTGGCTTAAGAATGCCTTTAAGTGGTTTTCCGCCCTGGGCGGGCCAGGTGTTCATTGCCCTCATTCCAGTAAACCCATAACCTTCCAGCTTGGGCGTTATGGCCATCATGAACATGTCACAGTGCTGCAGAGATTTTGTTTATGGCAAGTTTTAGGGCCAGTTTATGGCCAGATTTTGGGGGGCTTGTTCCCAACAATTGCATAATTATATCTTAAAAAATAAAAAAGGAAGTGTGAGTCCTGGATCCCTTTCTCCCGGCTCCCTTTTGAAACGTGTAAAGTTCCCTTATCCTCTTCACTGGGTGTGTGACAGGGGTGTGGCTTGCTTCTTTGGTGCCCCACTGCTCAACCCCCTAGTGGGAGCATGCAAAAATGCAGATCATGGGGAGCATTTCTGGGGTCCGACCCCATGGCAGCATCCAGAGTTGAGAGTTTACAACTCCTGAAGCCCCAGTGGGCGTGTGTTACAGTGTGCTCTTTCAGTTTTGCCTTCTGCAAGCGGCTTGTGTTAATCAGCTCAATTAGACCCTCTGTCTTAATACAAAGACAGAGGGCTTTCTGTATCCCGGGCTCTTGCCCTAGTGTACCAGAAAAATCGGATCACACGTGGGCTTGAAGGATGGGTGCAAGGTTTTATTGAGTGGTGGAAGTTGCTCTCAGTGAGGTAGATGGGGAGCCAGAAGGGGTATGAAGTGGGAAGGTGGTCTTCCCCTGGAGTCAGGCTGTCCAGCGGCCAGACTCTCCTCTGACTGCCCCTGACTAAATTCCATGTTGTCCTGCTGTCGTGGCCTGCCAGTGCTTGCTGCCTATCGGTGTGCTCTTCTGCTCCTCTTCTCCTCTCAACATCCAGCCACTTGTGTCTGTGCCCGCTAGGGTCTCGGGGTTTTTATGGGCACAGGATGGGGTGTGTGGCAAGCAAGAGTGGTCTTGGAAAATGAAACATTCAGGCATGAAAACAGGAGTGCCTGTCCTCACTTAGGTCCATGGGTACAGGCTCTAGGGTCGAGCCCCTGCCAGGAACCCCACCCTACCGAACACTTCCCTGCTCCACTCCCGTATCACTTTGGCTCAGCTGCCTGGTGTGGAGACGGAGAAAACCATATTAGATCAGCTTTATTCACCACCTATTTGCTATAGTCAAGAGAACAGGTTGGTTTTCTTTTCACCTTCCTCTTAATTGATGTACAAATATCTTTTGCTTGGGAGCTAGAATGCTGTGTGTTGACCTTTTTGTGTTTTGCCTACTACAGACTGGTAACCAGTTGACTAGCCCCACCACCAATTCCAGCTGAAATACAAAGGAAGGAAAGGCCCCAGGAAAAGGGGGTGACAGATTCCATAGACTAATTCACCCATTTCAACATTTCTCCAGGCTTCAATCCTGTTCTGTCTTCAACTGTGTGTGAACAAGTAAAGGAAAATATCAAAGCATGTTTCCCTGAATGTGAGTTCTGCTCTGTTGTTCTGTCTGATATAAGGCTAGACTGAGTTTTTAAAATAATTTACAAATTTCAGTTGTATATCTGTTTTGACCATAAGATTTGGTGAATGAGATCATAGCATACCTCATGCTTCTAGTAAAAAGGTGGATGACATGTATTCAATTGTTCTTGCTAAGTCCTCAGCAGTAATTCGTCTGCCATTAAAGTGAACACACCTGCCATAATGGAAATTAGGTAAAGGGGGAAATGCCATAATTTTGAGAGGTGATCTTGAATTCATCCAATAAATAGTTGCCAATAGTCCCACAAAATACTCCTTTCTGAGGGACACTGGACCTGAGAAAACTGAATTGGGGTCTAGATTTATTTCTATCATTGAATAGATGTGTGACTTGACTTTGAACTGAAATCACTTAACCTCTCAAATGTTAGGGGCATTTGCAACTACACAAATAAATCATTAAATAAACAAATAAACAGGACAAATTACATGGTGCTCATCTTTCTGTCCAGCTCTGTAATTCTGTAATTCAGCCACCAAAAGACCTTAGATGAAAAATGAGAGGTTACGGTCAACCAACAGTGTACAATAGTGTCATAGGTATATGGGTGAATATGTCTGATTCTCTCAGGGCAGTGTTTTAAAGGTAGCAATAGCATCTGCTGCCATTTCTTGTTTTAATAATTAGTAGATAAAATGACAGTTTAATAGGTTTTACTTTTGAAAACAGGGCAGTGTCAGCTGAGTATGGGCGTAGTGAGAGGCTCAGCAGAGAGGAACTCACACAGGTGACCCCTGACTCAGTGTGTCCACTGAACATCCCTCTTTTCCAGGGGTGGGGGTTGACTGCTACACACTTTTAAATTGTCTTCATTCTCATTAAATAATTGTTTAATTCATCCCCAAAATGGACTGTTGGTTTGAAAAAAATAAATAGTGCTATTGAAACACACAAAATTAATAAGGAACTTAAAAATTTGAAAATTAAAAATTTAAAGAACTTTATTAGACCAATGAACTGATGATCTGGCTTCCCTCTCACCAAAATTCTAATACAGAACATCAAGCTGTCTCTAGTATTTAAAAAGTCAACATTTTGAAAGACAAAATATAGTGACAATTATTTCTAATTTTCTCTTCATTTATCGAGAGAGGAACTGTGCACATCTGTAACACATTATTCTTCAGATAAAATGTCTAATAAAAAGCAGTCTGAAATTCTGTCATTGGGTTGTTTAGTAACAAAATATTACTTATAAGTAGAAACCTGTTGCTTTTTGTGAAGCCAAAATTCAATAATTCCAAATATTAAGACATAACAGTGGTTTTTGTGTATTTTTAGGCCTAAACCTTAATTAAATTTCAATCTACACTTTAGTGCACATTCATTTCTGAGAACAAGAACAGTGAGCAGTTTCACATTTGTCAACAAATCATTCTTTTCTTACATAATTAAATTGGGTGATGTGTCTTTAATATTGGGAAAACAGTATTTTTTCTTTACATAACACTTTATAAAGGTACTAAAATTACTTTTAATATAATTTAAAAATAATTTCCTGGCCAGGTGTGGTGGTTCATGCCTACAATCCCAGCACTTTGGGAGGCTAATATGGGAGGGTCGCTTGAACCCAGGAGTTCAAGACCAGCCTGGGCAGCATAGGGAGAACATGTCAAGAAAAAAAATTTAAAAATTAGCTGGCCATAGCAGTATGCACCTGTAGCCCCAGCTACAGGAAGACTGAGGTGGGAGGATCACCTGAGTCCAGGAAGGTCAAGGCTGCCGTAAACTCTGTGGCACTGGACTCCATCTTGGGCAACAGAGTGAGACCGTGTCTTAAAAAAAATTAAAAATTTTTGGCTGGGTGTGGAGGCTCATGCCTGTAATCCCAGCACTTAGGGAGGCCAAGGCAGGTGGATCACCTGAGGTCAGGAGTTCGAGATCAGCCCGGCCAACATGGTGAAACCCCATCTCTACTGAAAAATACAAAAATTGGCTGGGCGTGGTGGGGGGTGCCTGTAATCCCAGCTACTTGAGAGGCTGAGGCAGGAGAATTGCTGGAACCCAGGAGGCAGAGGTTGCAGTGAACCAAAATCTCGCCATTGCACTCCAGCCTGGGTGACATTTTTTTAAAGAATAAAAATAACATCCTGTTCTTAAAAGATTTTAACCGAAAGTCACCTTTTTACATATATCTTACAAAACTTATGATCTACAGGGGGTCTGTAGTTACATATTTCCATGAAAAGTGTTCACTAGTAAAACAAGATTGGGAAACTTTGTCATAGAGGATCTTGCAATATAAAGATTAGATTTGTCAAGGTGGGCTCACCCCTTCTGCAGGAAGGATCAGAGTCCTGTAGCATCCTCTTTTTCCACTCTAGCTAAGTATTGGGCCCTTTCAAATGCAGAACTCCCTCCCTGCTACCCCCAAACATGTTCCAAGATATAAATACTATGACAGCCTTTAGAATGTGCAGAAAAAAGCAAAAATGTATACTTTTCCAAAGATGTCATTGCAAACGCATTTCACATAGAATTTGAAATTCTATGTGAATTTTCCCAAAAAGAATGTAGTGAATATATGGTAGTATAAGGAATGTGTATTAATTTCCTTTTATACAGGAGGCAATAAGACACAGAGAAGTAAGATTATGAGCCTGTGGTGATATAAATATTGAGAAACAATCTATAAGTCAGAGAAAAAAAACTCTGCTGTCCATCATAACTAAATTATTAAAAAGTGTTTTATTTTATAGGTAACCATCCACATAAATGTTACCATACTTGAGTGTTTCTTGGAACATGTTGCTGAGAAGTGTTTGTAACATGCTATTGTAACTTTTTTTTAATAACTTGTATCTTTGTAACTTACATCTTTCATTCCAGTCCCGTAAGAAGTAACACATCTCAGCCTCTAGGACATTGTTATTTGTAATTGAAAAAATAGTGCTGCTTATCAAGTTATCTGGAATTAATTACAAAGGCAAATAGTCTTCTTCATACCAACTATTTCATAACTATCAGTTCCTTTAAAAATCTCTAAATTAAATGACAGAATGCCAGGAATTCTCATTTGCTTATTTTATTGGTATCCTTAAAGATATTTATTGCTAGATGAATAGTAGATACTTAATGCTTTGTTTGAAATACCAGACCACTCTCAGACCAGTCTTGAAATGCATTATTATTATTATTATTTAGTTTTAGAGAACTAGGATGATGTTGGTACCACATCTATTTTTAACATTTATTATATTTTTAATATAAAAAGCATAAAGTTGAATACCATATATGTTTTAAACATACATTATATTTTATTGTAAAACATATAGCCCTAAAATCTAGATAACTCCTAAAAATTTTTGAAATAAATAAATATATGCATATTTTTCAAAAACATGGTGCATAAAGATAAAATGGAAACCACTTTCCATTGAAGAGGTCTAGAAACGATGACCCACCCAGAAGAAACAAAGAAAAAAGCACCCCTAAGGCCAGATTATTTTCTGATTACTATTTCCCACTAAAGAAACCAGGGCTCCTTGGAGAAACAGCTGGTTCCAAACCCAGCACAGAAAATGTGCCAAAGGAACTTATATTTTGTTATTCCAGAACACAAGGAGGCTCTCAAAGACTTCCAGGGTCATGTCAAAAAAATCTCAGCCCCCAAATTTCAGAGGCTTCTACTGGAATAACGGGAACATTAATAACAATTATAACAGCAGTGGATTAAAGTATATCAAATATGTTTAAATCTATGTGTTCATAATGGTGAATAATAAAATACCATTTACCTTTGGAGGATGTTAGGAAACTAACTTGTTTTTTTTAAAACTGATAATTTTTTTTAATTCCCATTCAAATTGTTGGGTTAAACAGATAACGAGAGGGATTTTCTCTTTATAGAAGTATTGCAGCAAATAAGAAGAACTGAACAGTGATTAAAACATCACCTTTTGGCAACTTCTAATGAGTGAAACTGGATCTGGGCAATGATCAATGGCTGTTAACAGCACAAACAACCTGACATTTTGATCTACAAACGTATGATCTGGTTTCTTCCTCAAAAAATTGAAAAGGGAAGCCGAGGCCATGGCTCACACCTGTAATTCTAGCATTTTGAGAGGTTGAGGTGGGAGGATGGCTTGAGTTCCAGGCTGCGGTGAGCCATGATCACACCACTTCACTCCAGCCTGGCCAACAGAACAAGCCTGTCTCAAAAAATAAATAAAAATAAATAAATAAATAAATAAATAAAGGTTAAAAAGATAAAGGAGAGCTTATATGTTGAAAGACACTGATGAGAGATATAAACCAATAAGAATATATGGACTTTATTTGAATTCTGATTCTGACTCAAGCAAACAAACTTAAAAAGTGATAAGACAGTCAGATAATTATGAACTGACTGGATATTCGATGACATCACATGACTTTTTAAAAAATGTGATGAAGGTGTGGTGTTTTCTTTTTAAAGGATTCCTTACCCTTTGGGGATACACGTTGAATTATTCACATATGAAACGATTTGATATCTGAGATGTCTGTTGAAAAGGGCAGGGGAGGGAAAAGTGAAAAACAAGACAGGCTGTGAGTTGAAGCTGGGAGATAGATATGTGGTGCTTTGTTTTTACTCTCCTCTCTGCTATGCGTGCTTGAAATCTTGTAGTATGATAAAGGGCTTTGGCCGGGCGCAGTGGCTCACGCCCATAATCCCAGCACTTTGGGAGGTCGAGGCGGGCGGATAACGAGGTCAGGATATCGAGACCACAATGGCGAATACGGTGAAACCCCGTCTCTACTAAAAAAATACAAAAAATTAGCCAGGCGTGGTGACAGGTGCCTGTAGTCCTAGCTACTCGGGGCGCTGAGGTGGGAGAATGGCGTGAACCCAGGAGGCGGAGCTTGCAGTGAGCCGAGATCCAGCCACTGCACTCCAGCCTGGGCAACAGAGCGAGACTCCATCTCAAAAAATAAAAATACATAAAAAATTTAAAAAAAGGGCTTTACAAAAACAAAAAAAAAATCCTTTTAAAAAGGGTAAAATTTCACTTTCACTCACCACTTCTTGTCTACCCAAGTAGTTGCATCAATTTCTTTTCTTTATACATTTTGAGAATCTTTTATTAATTTCATACCTGCTTAGAATTTAGTATATTCACGGTGAGTTGAACCTTGTATCATTAGGTGCTTTTTGCCTTAAAATCTACTTTATCTGCTATTAATACAGCCATCCTAGCTTTATTTTTGTTAGTATTTACCTGATACATCTTTTTTTCATCTTTTTATTGTTAACTTATGTCTGTTTTCATAATTTAGGTATACCTCTTTAAAATAACATATAGTTGGACTGGATTATTTTACGATCTGATATATTCAGTGATTAACTGGTAAGTTTAGTCTTCTTACATTTATTAACATTTTTGATACATTTTAACTTATTTCTGTCCTCTTAATTATAGTGGTTCATTTTGTTGCCTGTTTGCTGCTTTTTCTCACCTTGTGAGTTGATATCTGTATATTCTTCTTACCAAGATAAGAGCTATTCACTAGTTTCTTCTCTTTGTCTTCTTACTACTTTTGGGGTTTATTCTGTTGGTTTTTATCCCCAACTTTTTGAGTTAGATGTTTAACACATTGCTTTATAGTTTTTATTATTTTTTAATATAAGCATTTAAGGCTATAATTTTCTGTAAAATATAGCTTTAGAAGCATCCTATATATTTTTTAAAATTTTAATTTTTAAGTACCTCTCTTTAAATCGACACATATTTAAAAGCAGCCGTAATGAGGTATAATTGCAATACAATAAGATGCATATATTTAAAGTATATAGGCCGGGTGCAGTGGTTCATGTCTGTAATCCCAGCACTTTGGGAGGCTGAGGCAGATGGATCACTTGAGCTCAGGAATTCAAGACTAGCCTGGGCAACACAGTGAAACCCCATCTCTATAAAAAATGGTTTTTGTAATAAAAAAGTATACACTGTGATAAGTTCTGACACACAAATACACCCATGAGAACATCGCCACAATCAAGGTAACAAATGTATGCATCATCCCTAAAAGTTTCCTCATGGATCTTTGTAATCCCTCTTCCCATCTCCACATGACCACTCATCTGTAGTGTAGATTCTATTAGTGTAGATTTACTCATACTTTCAAGATTTTTTTTTTTTTTTTGAGAGAGGGTCTCACTCCTGTTGCCCAGGCTGCAGTGGTGCAATCATGGCTCACTGCAGCTTTGACCTCCTGGGTTCGGGCAATCCTCCTACCTCAGCCTCCTGAGTAGCTGAGACTACAGGCATGCGTCATCATGCCTGGCTAGTTTTTTGTATTTTTAGTAGAGAAGGGGTTTCACCATGTTGCCCAGGTTGGTCTCAAACTCCTGGGCTCAAGCAATCTGCCCGCTTTGGCCTCTCAAAGTTCTGGAATTACAGGCGTGCGCCACTGCACCCAGCCTAAGATTTTTGTATAAATAGAATAATTTATACATACGTACTCTATCTTGCTGTATTATTTCACTCAGCATAATTATTTTGGATTTCATACATGTTGTTTGATACATTAATAGTTCATTCCTTTTTATTTCTGAATAATTTTCAATTGTGTAGATAAATCATAATTTGTTCATTCACCCATTGAAAGACATTTGAATTATTTCTAGCTTGGGGCTGTTACAAATAAAGCTGCTATGAAGATTCATGTAGAAGTGTTTGAATGGACATATGCTTTTATTTCTTTTGAATAAATACCTAGAAGTGGAATGGGTGGTTAATATGGTAAGTATACAGTTAAGAAACTGCCAAACTGTAGTCCAAAGTGGCTGCACCATGGTACACTCCCACTGACAGTGTATGAGAGCTCTGCACATGCCCTGTATTTGCCAGCACTCAGCATGGTCAGCCTTTTTAATCATAGACATTCTACTGGGTGCACAATACTAACTGCTTGGGGTTTCATTTGCATTTCCCCAGTGGCTCATAATGCTGAGCATCTTATTTGCCATCAATATGTCTTCTGTAATGAAATGACTGTTCAAATCTTCCACTCACTTTTTAATCCAGTTCTGTATTTCCTTATGGAGTTCTTAGAGTTCTTTATATATTTTTAGTTTGTATTTTATCTGCTATGTGATCTGCAAATATTTTCTCCTAGTGTGCAGCATGTCTTAGCAGTGTCTTTTAAACAGCAGAAGTTCTCAATTTGATCCAATTTATTGATATATCAGTGCCCTAGGAGGAATACTTTTAAATTGAGATTTGTTTTATGGCTCTAAGATGTTCTGTATCGGTAAATGTCCCATGTGCACTTGAAAAGAATGTGTATTCTGCTATTGTTGGGTGGAGTGTTCTATAAATATCAATCAGATTGAGTCGGTTTGTAGAATTGCTCCAGTCTTCTATAGCCTTACTGATTTTCAGTATACTTATATTGTTGAAAGAGGGGTGTTTTATTTTTAAGTTCTGGGGTACATGTGCAGGATGTGAAGGTTTCTTACATAGGTAAACGTGTGCCATGGTGGTTTACTGCACCTATCAAACCATCACCTAGGTTTTAAGCCCCACATGAATGAGCTATTTTTCTTCATGCTCTCCCTCCCTCGATCCCACCCCCGACAGGCCCCAGTGTGTGTTGTTCCCCTCCCTGTGTCCATGTGTTCTCATTGTTCAGTTCCCACTTATAAGTGAGAACATGCAGCATCTGGTTTTCTGTTCCTGTATTAGTTTGCTGAGGATAATGGCTTCCAGCTCCATCCATGTCCTTACAAAGGACATGTTCTTGTTCCTTTTTATGGTGAAAAAGGGATATTTAAATATCCAACTATAATTATTAATGTACCTATTTCACCTTACAGTTCTATCAGTTTTTGCTTCAAATATTTTAAAGCTCTGTTATTGGGAACACACACGGTTAGGACTATTATGTCCTCTTGACCAACTAACACCTTTATCATTATGAAATGGCCGTCCTTTCTCCTAGCAATGTTCTTGGCTATGTAATCGACCTTGTCAGCTACCAATACAGTCACTCTAGATTTATTTTGCTTAGAGTTAACTAGAACATCTTTTTCCATCCTTTTACCTTTACCTTATTTGTATTTTCATATTTAAAGGTTCTTTTTTGGTAGGCAGCATATATCTGGGTCTTCCTTTCGACAATCTTTGCCTTTTAATTATGGTATTTAGACAATATTTAACGAACATTAACCGATATAGTTGGGTTTAAACCTGCCATCTTGCTATTTGTTCTCTATTTGTTTTATCTAATTGTTTCCTTCCTCTCTTTTTATGCCTTCTTTTGGATTAATAGGTTTTTTTTAACAATTTCATTTCATCTCTATAGGCTTTTAAACTATAGCTCTTTGTGTTATTTAGGAGGTTGCTTTAGGGTTTAGAGTACACATCCTTAGCTCATTACAGTCTTTAAGGTGACATTATACCATTTCACATATAGCATTAGAACCTTACAACAGTATCCTGCCATTTCTCCTCTACCTGCCTTTGTGTTATTTTTGTGATACATTTTATTTCTACATGTTATAAACCTCACAACACACTAACATTTTTGCTTTAAACACTTCTTGCTCTCAGCAGGCATACCTCCAGCAAACTGCTTTCTGTTCTCTTGCTAGACATTGGTCTAAAATAAGAACAAATAGGATCTGAGATCATAAGGTTTCACAATCTTTACTGTATGGTCTGTGCTCTGAAGCTTTTTCCCCATTGCTTCCTGATTGTTGGTTGTGAATTTGATGGATAAATCACCCTCAAATATAAGTGTATTGTTATTTTATAAAGAAAGCAGATAAAAATCCAAACAGTGATTGAAAAAGTGAATTTGAAATAATACAGTAAGGAAAAAGAGACCCAAACAGTAGACTGTTATCAATTAAGTTAAGTAGACAGCTGGGGGAAATCCTTCATGGAAAAGGAGGCGGGTACTATGCATTTGTTTATTGTAGAACTAGAGGGCTGGCCAAAAATTGCCTCTTTTTCCCTTTTAGGAACTGGTCTAAAATGTTCTCTCACTTAATGAGGCATTTCTCCTTTCCCAAAGCCAGATGTGGTCGACGTATTTTATATTTTCTTTAGCCAGCAGTTTTAGATGTAGAAAAACCTCTCCAAGTTTTAAAAAAATTTATTCTTGAAATATGAACAGTAGTATGAATTCTAGAATATCGTAATGCATTTTATTGTATTCAAATACACAGGATAAAACAGATACTGTGACAACAGAAAGACGGGAGCAGGCTATATAGGAGAAATATATAGGCTATATAAGAGAAATTCTGAACCCGGTTAATGCGCACAGAGGATTTTAATTTAATCCTTGCTTGTACACCAGCGGAGCGTTTAACTCCCTCTCCCCAGCAACTTATGTCTGCAGTACTCCATGCTAGGGCACACTTTCTATTTCTATTCTAATTCTATTAATTAGAATTCTATTTATAATTCTATTTCTGCTTCCTAATCAAGGGCACAATGCAATTGTCCATTTCTCAAATCCCTCCTCCTTCTGCTATCTGGTTCTCTTGGCCCTCCACGTTCTCTGTTAAAATGAGTTCTCAAAGGCCTCAGCCTAGAGTTAAGAGAGGCTCGCTGAGGAGGGGCCTCTGGGTGCCCACTTCAGCCTCCCCAGTCATTTAGGACAATTTCCTAAGTCGAAGCTAGAGATGCGTGATGCGTTTGGTGACTTTTCCTGGGTTCTCGCTTGAGCAGAGCCACAGGTTGTAGGGGCAGCCAGGCCTCTGGGGAAGAGCAGGTGCCGCGGAGCCGGCGCGCCAGCAGCCCGCGGCCAAGGCCACCTGCTCCCAGGGCCCGGCACCTCTGCTGGGAGGCGGCGGGCAGAGGAGAGGCGCGCAGTCGCGCAGGGGCCCCCAGGCGAAGAGGGGAAGCATCGCAGGAGACGCGGACCTAGAGCGCGGTCACTGCGTTCCCGCAGCGACCTGGGTTACCTAAGCCCCCGGGACTGGGAGGCCGCCGCGCGTGGGCAGGGGCTCAGATTGCGCCCGCGGTGCCCGTCCCGGCCCCCGCCCCGGAACGGCTGCAGCCCTGCGAGGGTCGCCGCCCACGCCGCGCTGAGGACGCTGCCCAAGCCAGGCGCCCGCGCCCGCCCCCGCCCGCGGTCTCAGCCGCTCGCAGCGCGCCGCCCCCAGACGCGCGTGGCTGCTGGCGAAGGCTGAGACCGCGCTCCCGCCGGCCAGTTCCCAGCAGCAGCGCATCCTCCCTGCTCCTCGCCTTCGCTTCGGACCCGCGTTGTCGCAGCCCCGCGGTGATGAGCCCCGAGCCGGTCCCGCCGCCGCCGCCGCCCCAGTGTCCTGGCTGCGACCGCGCGGAGCCGATCGCCCAGCGCTTAGAGGAGGGCGACGAGGCCTTCCGCGCGGGCGAGTACGAGATGGCAGCCGAGCTCTTTCGCTCCATGCTAGCCGGTCTGGCGCAGCCGGACCGCGGCCTGTGCCTGAGGCTGGGGGACGCGCTGGCCCGCGCTGGCCGCCTCCCCGAGGCCCTGGGCGCGTTCCGCGGCGCCGCGCGGCTCGGGGCGCTGCGGCCGGAGGAGCTGGAGGAGCTGGCGGGCGGCCTGGTGCGCGCCGTGGGCCTGCGTGAGCGGCCGCTGTCCGCGGAGAACCCGGGCGGCGAGCCCGAGGCGCCGGGCGAGGGAGGGCCGGCCCCGGAGCCCCGCGCGCCCCGCGACCTGCTCGGCTGCCCGCGCTGCCGGCGGCTGCTGCATAAGCCGGTGACGCTGCCCTGCGGGCTCACAGTCTGCAAGCGCTGCGTGGAGCCGGGGCCCGCGCGGCCGCAGGCGCGGCGTGTGAACGTGGTGCTGAGCGGCCTGCTGGAAAAGTGCTTCCCGGCCGAGTGCCGGCTGCGCAGGCTGGCAGGCCAGGCGCGGAGCCTGCAGCGCCAGCAGCAGCCGGAGGCCGCGCTGCTCAGGTGCGACCAGGCCCTGGAGCTGGGTGAGTCTGCTGCGGGGCGGGTCCGCCTCCCCTACACCTGTCGGGCCCAGCAGCGGCGTGGGGAGCTGGCCGGTGGGCCCGACAGGCTTTGGGCTTTCGAGAGCTTTGTCCAGGCTTAGGGGTCACTTTGCTTCCTAACGATGGGAAGGTGAAAGGTGGGGGCGGCCACACCCTGCAGCCAGGAGAGGCCACGTGCACCCCACTGGTTTTGTCTTTTCCAGGATGCTGGTAAGTTTCCCGCGGCCCCCGGAGCAGCTCTGTAAGGTCCTGTAATTGCTTTTCGGCACCTTCTGCGCTGTTGAGGAGTGGGGAGGATGACGAAATATTTTTGCTCATCCTGAAGGAAAATGCACATAGCTGACACGCTAGAGGCGCGGAAAGGGGTGCCTTGTGCTGGGGCAAGATTTGCTTTGGGTTTCAGCTAATATAGCCAGGAAGGAACCCCCTCCACTCTGCTGTAATCATGTCACACGCTCCGGTTCTAGCCTGCTCTCTGTCTCAGAGGCCATCATTAGATGTTATGGCGTATTTAACTTACTAGATAGTTACACTGACTAGTGTGTGTAGTTTTAAATTGTTCATTCAGTCATTCCCTTACTTATCTGAGGCCTAAGGCCAGCAACAGGCACTCTCCTGCCTTCACCCAACCACCACCTGTTAACACTGTTTAGCTGAAAGGAAGACCAAACTTCTGTCATCGTTTTGGCTTTGACATATGAGTATGTGCTCCACTGGCAGTTGTTTTGGGCAGTGTGAGGAGGACGGTTTGCTTTCTGGTTTCACCGGTTTTATAATAGGGCATGTACGATTTAAAGCACTAGCAGAGAAGACTTGTTGAATCTCTTGTTACTAAAATAATCTTCTACCATGCTATAGTCAGTGTGCATTTTATTTTAAACTTAGGATTAAGGTTTTCCCTTTTAGAAGGCACAAATTATAAAGTGACTAGCATTCAATTTTGTCTTGCAAAAAAAAAAGATCCAAATATTTAACAAGTGCTCAATATCTGTATCTAAACTGGGATATTCTCTGCTGGAATAGAGCACTTAACTCAGCTTTTCTAACGAGTATTCTGTAGTTTTTGCAACCAACATATCCACACTTTAACAGGCATATTTTTTAGTTTTCTACTAATTTAGGTATTGATGGTGTTAGAGCAGCACTATCCAATTAGAACTATTGTGTAAGCCACACATAATTTGGAATTTTCTTGTAGCTACATTAAAAGGGTGAAAAAAGCAGGTGAAATTTATTTTAGCAATTTTTAACACTATGCATCCAAAATATTATTTCAGCATGACTTCAATTTTAAAAAATAATTGAGATTTTACTTTTTTAAACTAAGCCTTTGAAATTCATTATATATTTTGCATTTACTGCACTACTCAATTCCAACACCAAATTTTCATCGGAAATACTTCATCTATATTTAGATGTTGGAGAAGATGTAGAAAAATGAAAACTGTGATATTTATATGCTGCTAATGGGACTGCAAATTATACCCCTGAAAAATATTTGGTAGTACCTACAGATGTTAAGCCTGTCCTTGACCAAATAGTTTCAAAGAGGTATATGCATATGTGTCCCCAAAAGAATGTGCAAGTAGATACAAGAGTGTATGTCATTGTTAGAGATACCCCAAAAGTGCACACAACCCAAATGTCCAGTAAGAGTGAATATATGATTATGTTTTCATAGCATACTATACAGAAAGAAAATAAATCAGCTACAGTTACAAACTACAATGTGGACACATCTCACAAACATAATGTTAAGTGGAAGAAGCCAGACTCAAGCGTTTTTACTATATGATTCTATTTATCTGTAAGTCCAAACAGACAAAATTACTGTAGGATGTTAGAAGTAAGGACAATGGTTACCTTGGGAGGATGAAAAGGGAATAGTGATTGTGAGGAAGTATGAGAGGGAACTGTGGGGTAGTGGTGATGTTCTGTTTCTTGATTTAGGGGATGGATACACAAGTGTGTTCACTTTGCAATAGTTTATTGCACTATATACTTATATTTTTAGCTTTTCTGTGTATATATGAGACCTAATTTAAAAGTTTTTAAAATAAGCTATTTCAGTAAATTCATATGAGAACTTATATCGAATGTATTCATTTTTCTATTCAAAGATTAGCTTAAAATTTTATGAAAACATTTAATTTCAAAATAAATTATCCCTTTTAAAGAGGTTTTCATGTAGTAAAAAAAAAAAAAACAAAGAGGTTCACAAATGTTTGGAATCAGAAATACCTGTGTTTAGATCCAAGCTTGACTTTTTTTTTTTTTTTTTTTTTTTGAGACGGTGTCTGGCTCTGTCACCAGGCTGGAGTGTAGTGGCGTGGCTCTACAACCTCCGACTCCCTGGTTCAAGCAATTCTCCTGCCTGAGCCTCCTGAGTAGCTGGGATTACAGGCACGTACCACCACGCCCAGCTAATTTTTGTATTTTTGGTAGAGACGGGGTTTCACCATGTTGGCCAGGATGGTCTCAATCTCCTGATCTTGTGATCCACCCGCCTCAGCCTCCCAAAGTGCTGGGATATCAGGCGTGAGCTGCCGTGCCTGGCCTTTTTTTTTAGACAAGGTCTCACTCTGTCACCCAGACTGGACTGCAGTGACATGATCTCGGCTCACTGCAACGTCTGCCTCCTGGGTTCAAGAGTGATTCTCGTGCCTCAGCCTTTCAGGTAACTGGGATTGCAGGCATGCACCACCGTGCCTCATATTTTTTGTGTGTGTTTTTAGTAGAGATGTGTTTCACTATGTTGTCCAGGCTGATCTCCAACTCCTGTCCTCAAGCGATCTGCCTGCCTCAGCCTCCCAAACTGCTGGGATTATAGGCATGAGCCACCACACCTGGCTTCTGATACTTATTTATTATGCGACCTTAGCCAAGTGTGGTAGTCATTAGTGCTGGTCTATTTCTATACCTTCCCCAAACAAGGTAGGATTGCACTTCCTGGTCCACTTGTGATTAGGTGGAGCCATGTGACTACTTTTGGCCAATAAGTTATGAGCGGAATTTAAAATAACTAGTACGTATGTTAAAAGAGGTAAGTAAATAAATGTATGAAAATATAAAGCATTCAGAAGACAATTGTCTATAAAAAAGAACCAAGTGGGTATTCTGGAAATTCAAAATACAATATCTGAAGTTGAGAATTAATTAGATTTATTACAAACCAGATGGCACACATCAGAAGTCTGAGTGAGAAAACTCAGAAGCAAGTTAACAGAAAATATCTAAACTGAATCACAGAAGAAGAATGAAAGAGAGCATGAGAGTTATGTGAGGCACAGACAAAAGTTCCAACATCTATGAAATTGGAATCCTGGAAGAAGAGAGAGGGGAAGGGCAAGAGAAATATTTAAAGAAAAAAGTAATTGAGAATTTTCCAAATCTGATGAGAAACTTTAAATCACTGAATCAAAAAGTTCACTAAGCCCAACAGGGTGGACACAAGTGCACACACAAACATACACACAAAACCCATCCAAGTACATTATAGTCAGTTCCTGAAAATCAAAGATAAAGAGAATTTAAATGCAATTAGAGAAGACAGGACATATTTCCTTCGAAGGAATCATAGAAGACCGACAGTTGACTTTTAGACAAAATTATTGAAGCTAGAAGATAATGGAATAATGTCTTTAAAGTGCTGAAAGAAAAAAAAAACCTAGCTGGAATTCGTTACCCAGCTGAAAATATTTTTCACAAATGAAGACAAAATCAAGGTGCTTTAAACCAAAGAGGTAACTCAAGCTAAAGGATTTTATTACCATCAGAATTGCATTTCATGATATACTGAGGGGAAGTCTTCAGGCTAAAGGAAGAGTATCCATTTGGAAGCATGAAACTAATGCACAGAGTAAAGAGTGCTAGAAGGTGTAACAATATAAGACAATATTGACTATTTCAAATAACAATAATAATATCTTGTGGTATTTGTAACATACATAAAAGTGAAAGATATGGCAATAGTACAAAGCCAGAATGGGTAAATACAGTTAAATTGTTGTATGTTTTGTACACTGTTTTGGAGGTAGTAACAGTACTAATTAAAGTAGACTGCTAAATCAGGTTTGCATATTCTGCTGTCTTGGGTAACCACCAATAGGAAGGTAAAATTAAAAAGCTATAGTGGAATAGTAAAGTAATACTTGATTAATCCAAAAGAAAATGGGAGGGAAGAATAGAGAAGCAGAGAATAAGTGGGACAACTAGAAAAGGAATAGAAAAATGGGGATTTAATTTACATTAAATATGAAGACCTAAATTTTCCATTTAAAAACTAAATGTTGGCAGATTGGATTAAGTGAAGTATAGCTACATGCTGTTTACACAGGAGGTAAACTTTAGGTGTAAGAACACAAAAAGGGGTTAAAATTAGTAGGATAGCAACAAAGACTGACCAAAAAAAAAAAAAGCCTGATATGGCAAAGTGACTATCAGATAAAGTATTCTTTAAGGCAAGGAATATTAGAAGAAATAAAGACATTTATGATGAATGGGCCAGTTCAACAGAAAAAAAATGTATAATAATATGCCTAAATTTTTATGCACCTAACAACAAGTGTACACACACACATATGGAGAGAACAAAAGGAGACAAAAGCAAAAGGGGAAATAATTGGAGATGTTGAACAAAACTTTTAGTAACTGATAAAGTAAGGATTGAAAAATAGGTAAGGATATAGATACAACATACTTCAGCACTTTGATTTAATTAATATGTGTCACTACATACAACTACTGCAAAAACACAGCCATTTAGGCTCCCATGACCATAGGCAGAGTGTTGGAGTTGGCCTGTGGTTGTGTTTGCCAACTGCTGGATTAGGCCATGAAAGAAGTCGTAATAAATATTAAAACATTAAAATCGACTGTATATGTTCTTTAAACACTGTGGACTTAAACTAAAATTAAATAGCAGATAAATAGAATATCTTCAAATATTTTGAAATTAAGCAATATATTTATATATAATGATGGGTAAAATGAATCACAACATAAAGTAGAAAATTTTCTAATTAATAATTATTAGAATTATTAGAATTTCTAATAATTATTAGAAAATTTTCTTTTTTTTTTTTTTGAAATGGAGTCTCACTCTGTTGCCTAGGCTGGAGTGCAGTGGCACGATCTCAGCACACTGCAAGCTCTGCCTCCCAGGTTCGTGTCATTCTCCTGCCTCAGCCTCCCCAGTAGCTGGGACTACAGGCGCCTGCCACCACGCCTGGCTAACTTTTTGTATTTTTAGTAGAGACAGGGTTTCACTGTGTTAGCCAAGATGGTCTCGATCTCTGACCTCGTGATCCACCTGCCTCTGCCTCCCAAAGTGCTGGGATTACAGGTGTGAGCCACCGCACCGGGCCAGAAAATTTTCTAATTTGCCTGAAAGATAATGAAAATGCAAATATCAAACACTATGGGATGCAATGCAACAGTGCTTAGAGGGAAACTTACTGTTTTAAATGCCCATACTACAAAAGAACAGCTGATAGTCAGTGATCTCTAGGCTTCCATTTCAAGATGCTAGGAAAAGAAAAGCAAATAGAATCCAAAGAGAGTACAAAGAAGGAAATAAAGGAGTCAAAATCAGTAACAAGACAGGAAAAATACAGCCCAATGTTTCTTACGAATATAGTTGCAAAAATCCTAAACAAAATATTAGCAAACTGAATCCATTGATATCCTTAAAGAATATCACATCAGTAACAAGCAGGTTAAGTTTTGTTTAATCCTGGAAAAATCAAGCAATGTAATTCACCATCTTTACAGAAAAAAGAAAAATGATATGATGCATCTCTCAGGAAACTACGAATAAAAAGGAACTTTCTTAATTTGTTAAAAGTCTACAAAAATGAGATAGCAGCTATCATAATTAATGATGAAATAATGTTTTCCCATTGAATGAGAAGGTAACAGTGTTTTATTCTCACTGCCACTCAGCATTTCACTGGAGATTCTAGATAGCTATGTATTAAGATTGGAAAAATAAAAGATAAAACAAAATCTGTCATTATTTGTAGATGACCTGGCGTACATGGAAACTCCAGAAGAATGTAGGAACTATTAGAAATTATAAATGATTTATCCAGATTGCTGACTACAAGGTCAATATAGAGGTTATCGAAGATAACTATATACTTAGAAAAAAGCAAATAGGAAAAAAAATTTAAACAATTTATGTAAACAAATTCCTTGGAATAAATCCTGAAATATCTGAAAGATGTTTAATACCTCTACACTGAAAATTTCATTTCAATACACTGAAAACATGAAACATTTCTGAGAGAAATTAAAGCAGACTTAAATGGATAGATATATCATTTTTTTCATGGATTGCAAAACTCAGTGTTGGCAAGATGTCAGTTCTCTGCTGATTGAATGGTAAATTCAGTGCTATCTCAGAGAAAATCCTAGCCAATGTTTTTGGTGGAAATTGATGAATGGCCAAGGCAACAATGAAGAAAAACAACAAAGCTGGAGGATTTACACTGGCAGATACCAATACTTACTATAATGCTGCAGTAATTAGGACAGCATTGTATTGGCTTAAAAGTAGACACATTGAAACTGACTCTCACATATACAGTCTCTTGATTTTCTACAAAGATGCTAATGGAATTCAATGGGGAAAAATTCAATGGGGAAAAAAGAGTCAGTTGCTTTTTTATATGGAAAAAAATAAGCCTGAATACCTATCTCACATCATATAACAAAATTACAATTAAGTATCTAGGAGTCATAGGAGACTGTTTTCAAGGACTTGGGGTAGGCAGTTGTTTCTTAAATAAGACACAAAAAGCATAACCATAAAACTTTTGTTCCTCAGAGGCCTCCAAAAGAGTGAGAAGGGGATGAGCATACAAATATCTTACTGAGACCTCTAATGCGTAATAAATATTGCCTATGATTCAAAAAGAAAAAGCCGATCTGTCTAAACACAGTAAGGACTCACTTAACACCATTGATAGAAACAACTTTAGCTGAAACTACGTAATAGGCAAAGAGTTAAACAGATGCTTTATAAAACTAGATCTCAAAGTGAGCAATTAACATCTAAAAGACTGCACAACATAATTAGTGCTCAAATGCAAATTAAAATGAAAATAAGTTAGTACATCCCCACCAGAGTAGCTGAAATGAAAAGAACTGGCAATACTTAGTTTTTATTTGCAGCAATTGGAACTCTTAAATTACTGGTGGAAGCATAAATTTGTACGACAACTTAAGAAATGTGTTTGTTAGCACCTGCTAGAGCTAAACTCGTACAACCTCTGATGTGGCATTTCTACTTTTGAGTATATACTAGATAAAAATGAATGCTTACGTCCATCACAATATGTGTACAGGAATGTTCATCGCAGCTTTATTTATATATGCCAGAAACATTTGGGGAACAGTTCAATTGTTCATCACTAGTAGAATGAGTAAATAAAACAAGTCATACAGTGTAACATTACACAGCAATTTTTAAATTTTATTTAAAGATTAAACATGTTACTGAGACATATAACAATAAGAATGAATCTCACAGAATGATAATTTAGTGAAAAGTCAGATACAAAAAAGTACATTCCATTTATAAATATCCATTTATAGAAGTTAGAAAACAGGATAAAGTAATCCAAAGTGACAGAGGTGAGAATGGCGGTTACCTTTAGCAGGGGCACACTAAGTGGAATAGTGCACTAGGGAACCTTCTTAGGCCCTGAGAATGATCTGCATGATGATGGCACGGGTACATATGTAAAGCCTGAAGATATACACCTAAGATTTGTGGACTTGACTCTGTAATTACAGTCTTCCAGCAATTTGAATAAATAGGTTTTGAGGAGTATTGCCACTTATTCCTTCTTTTCATAGAGAACACTACCCAGTTTTTATTGCTTTATGTGTCCGTTTGTTTGTTTGTTTATTTATTTATTTATTTATTTGAAACTGGGTCTCACTCTGTCACCCAGACTGGAGTGCAGTGGCACAGTCTTGGCTCACTGCAACCTCCACCTCCCAGGTTCAAGCAATTCTCATGCCTCAGCCTCCCAAGTAGCTGGAATTACAGGCACGTTCCACCACACCTGACTAATTTTTTTACTTTTAGTAGAGATGGGGTCTCACCATATTGGCCAGGCTGGCCTCAAACTTCTGACCTCAAGTGATCCTCTCACCTCGGCCTCCCAAAGTGTTGGGATTACAGGCGTTAGCCACCACGCCTGGCTCATTTAACTTGTTTAAAATAACATGTAATTCATTTCTCACCACTGCACACATTTGACAGATTTTATAGCAGTAACCCTAGCTCCTAGTACAACAGTGGCTCTGGGTTGCAGTTGGAAAACAGCCTTTGGTCAACCCTAAACACAAATGTGGTAGACATCTCTTCTTTTCCTCTCAAAGCCTGGGTCTTAGGCTGCCCTCTTATGACATTTCCCCATAGAGGGGTTAGTTGGTGAACCTACTGAAATTTTGCATCAATTCTTTGGAAAGTACATATGTACATTTTTCTTCCATATGTTTTCTCTACACAAAGACTTTTAATTTGCACTTCCTCTTCCACTTAGTTTTGAGGGATCTTTGGAGAATTCCTTTAGTTTTGTTAAGCCTAAGGTTTAATCCTTAGAAAAAATGTAGGCATTTATTTTATGTGTTTTAAAATACTAAATTGTGAAGTGCTGTCCTCACAAATATTGCCAAATGGTGGAAGTCAACAAAGAAAACAGTGATTTATTCAGTGTCTAGATGAGAAGTGATTGTTTCTTGGCCTTTTGGCTAAGATCAAGTGTAGATGGGAAGTGAATTTTATGAAATTTGGACTTCAGTTAAAGCACCCTTTAGAATGTGAGGAGTAGAGACTTAAATGTATTCATTAGAAAAGAATGATTAAAAATAAATGTTAATGAAATGTATTTCTAACACCAGAAGATTTATCAAGATTAATTAAGCTAACACAAAGATAGTATGAGCAAAGGAATAATGAACAAGATATTAGTGAAACAGAAAAAATTGAGTTAACAGGTGAGAAACTGATTCATTACAAAGACCATTAGGGGACAAATATTTGACAAATGTGTTGAAGAAAAAGCAAGGCATAAATACCCTAAGGAATAAAGAAGCATCATTGCGGATATAAAAGGATATTTATAAAAGATTTTAAAACTTATATAAAAAGGATGATTTTAAGGAAAATACAAATTATCAAAAGTTATCCATGAAGAAGTAAAAGCCTATAAAAAAATTGAAATGCTCCTCAGGGATTCTCTTCTGCTGAAAAGGCGCTAAGGTCAAGCAAGTCTTTACAGCTTTCAATGACTAATTTCCATCTTATTTCAGATCATAGAAAAATGTGGGAAGATTTTCATCTCATTTAATAAGGTTAGTATAATCTTGACACCACAATCAGGTAAAGCTTGCACAAGGAAAAAAAATGTATAGGCTAGTCTTACATATGTATATAGATGTCAAAATCCTAATTAAGTTTCTTAGTATTTTGAGTCCAGCAGTGTAATAAGAGTTAAGACCAAGAAGAGTTTATACTAGGACCATAAGGATAATTCAGTACTAGACAAATCTTTCAGAGTAATTCACCATAACAGGTTGAAGGGGATAACTATATGTAATCTCTCAGATGCTGAAAACAGTCTATAAAATTCAACACCTACTTGTTATAAAGTCCTTAGAGAAAACTAGGAATAGGAGAGAAATCATCTAACTTGATAAATATTTTCTCTCAGAAACTTACAACAAACATATTTTATGTTAAAACATTAGACACATGCTTTTTAAATTCAAGAATAAGAGAAAATGCTGTCACTATTATTGCAATATGAGAGTATGAGGAAATAGTATAAATACTAGAATGAAAAAGAGTGAATTGTGCATGACATTCTTGTTTAAAATATTCAAGAGAATCCATTGGCAGATTGGACTAATAAGAAACTTTAGCCAAGTGGAAACAGGATATGAGATCTCCATTCTCACAAAGGTTTGCGGCAGGCATAACCCAAGCCTAAAAAACTATACTTCCAGGAGTACATTTTTTTCCAATTTTTTTTTCCAAATCTCCTTTAGAAGACTTGGAAAAAAATCGGCATTATAGTAAGTATCATATTTTTTTTCCCCAGATCTCCTTTGGATTTTTGGAAATCTCCAAAGGAGAATTGTGTATTTCAAAATGCATTTAACTGTGTGATTGAGACATTTTCACCGATCTTTTAGTTGGAAATAATCTAATAACATGCTAAAAAGGCAGATGCCATGAGGAGAATCTAATAGAATTCTATAATGTCTTCCCAGCAATTAAAATGCTCAATTTAAAATCATATGAATTGATGCCAGCATTTCACAGTTACTGTGTGCATTTTCAAAGATGAAATACATAAAATCTCATGTTAGATCATAATTAACAGACGAATATTTTCAGTTGTTTTGATGATAGGAAACACTAACTTGGAAACTTAAGAAAAATGTTATTCCCCAAACAAGAATTCCATTCTTCTCATTAGTTTATCTGTATTACAAAAAAGTGCTTTAATTATTGTTACCATATTTTAAGTTGCATCAATAAGAAATCTGTCAAAATTTGCTTTCCTTCTTGTTAAACAAGTATCTATATAATATCCTTCAGTTTGCCTCTTTGCCTGCAAAGCCTAAAATAGTTACTATCTGGCCTGTTACAGAAAAAAAGTTTCTGTCACCTGCTCTAGCCAGTTATGCATACCCAGCAATGTCTCTCTTAATAATTCAAATTGTATTGTTTAACTCTGGCTGTTTCTTTCCCCTTCTACTTTTTTCTTGTTATACCTTCTCTATATTACATGTATGTGGTGATGACACATTTATAAGTAGCTACTTTTCACCATGTCTTGATGTAATATCTTTATGCGTAAGTTCTTTGGTGCATGCTTGCTCAGTTACCTACATAAACTAAAAGGAGGCTGGTAGCATTGGAAAGCACCAGGTGGGTAGTTTGAAAAGAATCAAGGTCAAGGTTTTGGAGGAAACTGAAAACATACATTAGGTAGAGGGATGAGAACACATCTTAGGAGCTCAGGAATTTGTGGTTGAACTAAAATGCATAGCTGTAGCCCTCCTACAAGGTTCGTAGGTGGGCAAAGGTAGAGTGAGCCAGGCCCCACAGTATGGAAAATGGCTGTGATGGTTCTGCCTTTCTGAGGTCTGGCTTCCTGCATTTTCCATGGGACCCTGCCAAGTCAAAACTTCATAGACTGCAAGTCAGTTCAAAGAGAGAGCCAGTCTTGGCTTCTGTATAGCTGGACTTAAGTCTGTGGCAGCATGTGAGTCGTTATCAGGACCTCTGCTGTTGAGGAATGCAGAGAAAGAAGTTTTTTTTTTTCCTTTCTCCCCTTAAGAGAATATACTCTAGGTACAATTATGGGGACAAATCAACATCTACCAAGTTGTGTAGAAAAACAAATTAGGGGCCAGGCATGGTGGCTCACATGTGTAATCCCAGCACTTTAGGAGGCCGAGGCGGGTGGATCACCTGAGGTCAGGAGTTTGAGACCAGCCTGGCCAACATGGTGAAACCCCATCTCTACTAAAGATACAAAAATTAGCCAGGCGTGGTGGCACATACCTGTAATCCCCAGCTACTGGGGAGGCTGAGGCAGGAGAATTGCTTGAACCCAAGAGGCAGAGGTTGCAGTGAGCCAAGATCATGCCATTGCACTTCAGCCTGGGCGACAGAGCGAGACTCGATGTCTGAAAAAAAAAGAAAAAAAATTATGTTTTACTTTTCTGTTTCTTAAACATGAATTTCCTTGTATACTTTCATAAAAATTATTTTAAATCTCTTTTAAAAATAGTTATAGCAGTAAGAGGATTCAGCAGTTGCTGAATTTATTATTGGAGATGATGTAGCTCATGTGTGTGTAGGAATACTCAGTGGCAGTCTGTTTTTCTTGGTGCTTTTTCAAGTCTTGTTAATCTTCTTCCTGTTTTCCTGAGAGGAGCTGTCTAAAATATACTTATCAAATAACTAAACTCTAAATATGATTGGAGGGAGGAACTTTCTTTCTTATTTTGTTTTTATGCTTATTTTGTATCGTATTGTATTTATACTTTATACATATGTATATATACACTTTAATATATGTAATGACATTAAGATTACTTGTTTTTAAATGCAGTCATTTTTATTGATTTGTATTCCTCCTGTCTTTCAGCTCCTGATGATAATTCATTATTGCTGCTGCGGGCAGAGTTATATTTGACCATGAAGAACTATGAGCAAGCTCTCCAAGATGCCAGTGTAGCTTGTCAGAATGAACCTCTCTTGATTAAGGTATTTGTACTTGTTAGCTTTGGAGATAATCAATGTGAAGTTTATACGATTTTCTTAAAAATAAAAGTAAGATTATTGTGATCAGGTACCTATAGACAAAGTATGTTTCCCTCAAATTACTGTAGCCTACATTTAGCAATCCACCTCATACTAAAGCAATCTAATTTAAAAGACCAAATCTCCAACTGGATTTAGCTGAGAAACACTAATTTTGATTACACTTAATAGATATTTAGCTGAATAATATGCTCTCTACATTGAAAAAATATATAAATAAAATCATCAAATTTTATAAAGTTGTAAGTGAAGAAACAATATTTAAAATTACAATGTAAATAGGAAGATTACATAATGATCATGGTTAGCTGTTGGGTCCTAATATGCATATGAACAAATCAATGCTATTGGTGAAAGAGTTAACATTTTGTGTACATTTACACTAATTTTAGTCTCTGTGTTTTGATTGGAAAGGTTCAATATTTCTTTCTCTCATGACAAAAAACGAACTTTGTGGATCTAACAATGATAGCTTGAGTTGTACTTAAAGAAGTTTAAGAAGCCAAAGAATAAAAGCTTTTTCATGAATCTTTGAATTTTAAAGTTTTAAAGAACTTGTGATGAAATTAACAGCTATAGCATGCTCTTTTAGCTAGTTAATAATTAAAAATATTTTTCTGCTATATTACTTTATATCAACTTTGTTTTAGAAGCATTAAAGAGACATTAAGCCAGGTTAGTAGACAAGCACCGGGAAGCCTGCCCTTTTCCCTCCCATCTATTTTTTTTTTTTTTTTTTTTTTTTTTGAGATGGAGTGTCGCTCTGCCCCCTAGGCTAGGCAATTCTCCTGCCTCAGCCTCCCGTGTAGCTGGGACTACAGGTACGTGCCACCACGCCTGGCTAATTTTTTGTATTTTTTAGTAGAGACAGGGTTTCATTGTGTTAGCCGGGATGGTCTTGATCTCCTGACCTTGTGATCTGCTGCCTTGGCCTCCCAAAGTGCTGGGATTACAGGCATGAACCACTGGGCCCGGCCTCCCTCCTATCTTTTAAAACAACTGCTTTCAGGTTAGCCTGAGTGTCAAGTTCAACCTAGGGATAAGCCCAAGGATGGAAGCAGATGTTTGTTGGACTAAGCTCGGAAATCTATTTTGTTGCTTGTTTGCTTCCCTAAAAAAAAAGTTTAGACTCCAATTTCAAATGCCCTTTCTCCTATGCCTTCATCCATTCTTCTTTAAAATTATGTTTTTAATTGACAAACAAAAATTTATATAATTTATCAGGTGCAATATGTTGATTTGAAACATGTATACAATGAGAAATGGCAAAATCAAGTTAATTAACATATGCATTACCTCACATACCATTTTTGTGGTGAGAACACTTAAAATCTATTCTCTTAGCAGTTTTCAAGAATACAATACATTGTTATTAACCATAGTCAACATATGGTATTGTAATAGATCTCTTGAACTTATTTCTCCTGTTTAACTGAAATTCTGTATCTTTTGACTGACGTCTCCCCAGTTCCTCTCCACTGCTACTCTTCTTCTGAGTTAATTTCTATCAGTAATGATCAAGCCTTAGTTATTATGAATTATAACTATTATTTCTGACTGACAGCAGCTCTGCATTGCCCTCTGAAGCTAGATTCCTCTCCGTAGTATTCTTTGAGCTAAAAACTTGACAGTGTGTCTCTGACAAAAGATAGACTTAATTCCTACAGAGGTACGTGGCTAATTATAACTTTTCAAGGGAGGCAGCAAATGAATATTTAGTGTTTGAGATGGTATGAGACGGTGGTCATATCTGCAGGGTTTACTGCAAATCTATGGACCTCAATTCTTGACAGATGCCCAGTGAAGAGCAGCTTCAGCCAAAACGTAGTTTAATAAGTAAGTTTAAGCCGGGCGCGGTGGCTCACGCCTGTAATCCCAGCACTTTGGTAGGCCGAGACGGGCGGATCACGAGGTCAGGAGATCGAGACCATCCAGGCTAACATGGTGAAACCCCGTGTCTACTAAAAATACAAAAAATTAGCCGGGCGTGGTGGCGGGCACCTGCAGTACCAGTTACTCGGGAGGCGGAGGCAGGAGAAAGGTGTCAACCCAGGAGCTGGAGCTTGCAGTAAACCGAGATCGCACCACTGCACTCCAGCCTGGGCAACAGAGTGAGACTCCATCTCAAAAAAAAAAAAAAGGAAGTTTAAGATAGTAAAAGATATATTCTAAGTTTATTATTATAACTTAGGATTGGGGAAGAAGTGCTATTGGAAGTTAAGGTAAGGGGATGGGAAGTAAGTTCACTGAGGGGAAGACAAAGGTGGCCGAGTGTGATCAAGCTGAGATGGAAGCTGTTTTAGAACCAAGTACTTTGAGAAGCACTCAAAGTGGGGAGTGCTTTGAGTGGGAGTGCTTTGAGTGCTTCGAGAAGCACTCAAAGTGGGGGGAGGTGGGTTATAGCAGTGTGTCTTATTCAAGCAAAACTGCCCTTTCAAGCATCCAGGCATGGCTAATATTCATCATGGCTAATGATTCAAAGCTTTTGGAGCAACTGGAGATAATCCATTGCCAGCAAAATATTTGTCCATTTGCAGAAATAAATATAGGCACATGATTAGTTTGATCTTACCCAAACAGTGAACTTGTAAGACTTAAAATTACTTAAAAGCCAGTTAATTCAGTTAATAAATATTTATTGATACACTGTGGTATCAAAAATGCAAATCTTGATTGAGATTCTGTGCACATGTATGAAAAACTTGAAACTTTACGTGAAGTTCTTTGTGCATATAAGACGGTATTATTTTCTCAGAACTTTTGATAATTGAAGCAAATTTAGACACTACTGAAACATGAAAGTTGGGGACGTTTATAAGGCCTGAAAGGGGCCCTAGCAACTTTGTATTCCTAATTTTGTACTTTTCCTGACCAGGTGCGGTGGCTTACACCTGTAATCTCAGCACTTTGGGAGGCTGAGGCAGAAGGATCACTTGAGGTCAGGAGTTCAAGACCAGCCTGGCCAACATGGTGAAACCCAGCCTCTACTAAAAATACACACACACACACAAAATAGCCGAGAAAAAATTAGCCAGGCGTGGTGGTGCACAGCTATAATCCCAGCTACTCTGGAGGCTGAGGCAGGAGGATCACTTGAACCTGGGAGGTGGAGGTTGCAGTGAGCTGAGATGGCGCCACTTCACTCCAGCCTGGGCAACAGAGCGAGACTCCATCTCAAAAAATAATAATAATAACAATTTTATACTTTTCCTTAAACAGACTTTCTAATTTGTGGAAGATTCAGGCTCCACAAAAGTGGAGTCTTTTGTGATTCCGCTTTTGTGAAAGGAGGATAAGAAAATTAGTAAAACTTAACATTTATTATCAATGTAAAGTCCCATAGATGAATCACTGATTATCTGAAGTGTATTTGAGACTTCAGGGAGCTCAGGGATGAAACTGATGATTTGCTGTCTAAAATACTCGTCATGTCTTTTGAAATGGCTGCTCTTCCAGAGAGCTGCAAGGTAAGCGATATGATGAATAGACAGTTAGCAAACATGAGGAGAGATGTTGGTGCTAGAGATGGAACCTCGGCACCATCAGCACAGTCATGGTATTTCAAACAATGGAGAGAGAAGTGCAGTAAGATAGGACCTGAAAATAGACCTTCACATTTACCCATTAGTGGCTGCCAATGTTCTGGAGAATTTTTATACAGAAATAATTAAAACGACAGTAACAGGGGTAGTGGTTTACTTCTGGTAACAGTGAAAGAGTGAAGTGGTCATGTGAATCCAGAGGGGAAAACAGTTACAAAAACTGGATTAAAAAAAATAAAGACACTATAAAGCATCCAAAAACAGAAGCTAGAGGAGAGTTTCTAAAAAACCTGCATATGAAAAGGAAAAGAATTATGTGTGGGTTTTTTGTTTGTTTGTTTTTTGTTTTGTCTTTTGGTCCCTGAGTTCTATCTATCTCCATAGCTGCACCTGCAAAAAAAAAAAAAAAAAAAAAAAAAAAATTACTGGGACAAACACTCAGCATCACCACCTAAGAGTATCAGGAGTTCAGAGTTCTAACAGAACAGCTGGAAATTAGGGGAATCCCTAAAAGCAGAGAAATCCCAGAATGGATGATTCCCAGCTCTGGCCAAATCCTGGCTTATTTCCAAATTTCGTAGGCATCAGGGAGAACCACAAGGCTTAAAAAGGAGCTGTGGAGACTGGGTGTGGTGGCTCACGCCTATAATCCCAGCACTTTGGGATGCCAACGTGGGCAGATCACAAGGTCAGGAGTTTGAGACTAGCCTGGCCAATATGGTGAAACCCCATCTCAACTGAAAAAAAAAAAATTAGCCAGGCATGGTGGCAGGCGCCTGTAGTCCCAGCTACTCAGAAGGCTGAGACAGGAGAATCACTTGAACCTGGGAGGCAGGGGTTCCAATGAGCCGTGATTGTACCACTGCACTCCAGCCTGGACGAGCGAGCAAGACTCTGTCTCAAAAACAAACAAACAAACAAAAAAAAACAGTCAATGAAAATTGTCTCTGAGTGGGCCCACATATTATATTTCCCCCAAAGAGACTTTGAAGAAGCTATTATGCGTAAGTTCAAAGAGTTAAATTGCATGCAAAGAATTGAAGGAGAATATGGTACCTTTGACTTAAGAGCAATCTCAACAGGGAGATGGAAGCTATAAAAAATGGAAATTCTGGCTGGGTGTCATGGTTCATGCATGTATGCCCAATGCTTTGGGAGGCTGAGGCAGGACGATCACTTGACGCCAGGAGTTCAAGACCAGCCTGGGAAACATCGCAAGACCCCATCTCTACAAAAAATTTAAAAATTAGCCAGGCAGGGTGGCATGTGCCTGTAGTCTGAGCTACTCAGGAGGCTGAGGCAGATTGCTTGAACCCAGGAGTTAAGGGTCACAGTGAGATGTGATCATGCCATTGTGTTCTAGCCTGGGCAACAGAATGAGACCCTGTTTCTAAAAAAGAAAAAAAAAAAAAAAGGAAATTCTAGAGATAAAAATTATCAATGCTGAAATTTAAAATTTCTAGGCAGGCTTAATAACACATTATACATGGCAAAATATTCAGTGAAATTGAAGATCTATCTATAGAAAGAGAAATTATTCAATGCAAAAAAAAACAGAAAAAAGATTAAAGAAAAACGAAAAGAATCTTGGAAACTTGTGGGACAATATGAAGTGGTACAATATATGTGCAATTGGAATCCCAGAAGAAGACAGAAGATGTTTGGCAAGAAAAAAAAAGAAGAAATATGGGTAAAAAGTTTCCAAATTTAGTGGGAAACATTAATTTCAGATCTGAGGTTATTAACTCAAGTTATAAGCAATGATAAACTCAAATCATAATCAAATGGCTAGGCTGTAAGCCAAAGATAAAAAGAAAGTCTTGAAAGCAGTAAAGAAAAATGACATGAAATGAGAATGAGAAAAATGACATACAGGGAAATAATATTTGTGGTTGTCATCTCATCTGAAACTGTGGAAGCTGGTTGACATTGGAACAACATATTCCAAGTGCTAAGAGAAAGTCTACTATATGTAAACCAGTAAAAAAAGAAACAAAAATAGTATTTTTACAGATCTGAGAAAATACTGTGTTCATAAGATGAGAAGAAAATGCCATGGGAAATTACTGATTCATATTGTATTTTGTTTACTTTTATTGTGGCACTTAGTATATTATGATTTGTATTGTAATTGTTTTTAGTCATGTCTGTCCTAGCTCATGAGACTGTAAACTCCTGGAAGGTAGGAAGATGGTAATGACCTGTAATTGCTGAATGAATTTAAAGTGGATAGCCAGTTTTCTCTTAGCACGTCCCTTAGAACTCCTTTGTGCAGAACATTTCAGGTATGTGCTCCTGTGTTCTGACTGTAGATTGTATTTATGAGCTATTGAAGTTTGCTAAGTTTCCAGGGTAGAGAAAGACAGTAGCGATAGAGTCATCCTTTGGTGGGTTTTGTTTATTCTACGTAATGTGAAATTTAAACAAATTGTTCTAATAAATTTGTTCAGGGAAATTTGTATTCAAGTATATAATCATGCTGGGTTTTAAAAATATACACTTTGTCTTTGGTGAATCTAGGGACATCAAGTAAAAGCTCAGGCTCTTTCTGGATTGGGAAGAAGTAAGGAAGTGTTAAAGGAATTTCTCTACTGCCTTGCTCTAAATCCTGAATGTAACTCTGTGAAGAAAGAAGCACAGAAGGTATGAGTTCTGTTAAAGGACTTTCTCTTTCAGGTCTTATTTATAGCCTTCATGTCCATGCTGAGTAACCCTTGCGTGTGAAATAAACAAGAAGTATAATTCTGAACATTCATGATGATGCGATAAAAAGCACACGGCAATAATTATAAGGTTCATACATTGGATAACTTCTAGGTAAACATTATATTTTGTCCCTGGGTAAAGCAGAGTGTTTCATGAGACAGCGTAAACATGCCTTGATTCTGTTGACATAAAGACACAAGTTAGACAAGGTTATTATAGTTTGTGTAGAAGCTTTATGAAAGACATTATGATATATGTAAAATGTATCAATTCAGCTCTATAGGGTGACCTGTAATTTTCAGGAAAGCTTCACCAGCATAGTACAGAAATACCTGCTCTTTTACCCATCATCCAGTCATGCTGAATGTGGAAATCTGTCCTGTTAAAAAGCTTATAGGATAGTTACCTGATATTTACTTAGCATTCCAATGACCAGCATTTTTATGTTTTGAAATGAAATTTTATGTAATGAAAATCCATATGTTTTTATGTTTGTGCCTCCCTGTTTTAACACTGTTTATTGTCAGCTTCTACCATGTATTTACCCTGTAATTTTTACCTACCTGTCTAGTTCTATTTTCTGGAGCAACAGAAAATGAATCAGTTCTTCCTTCTACAATTCAAACCACATTAGATGTTTGAGAACAGCTATTATCTTTGCCTTAATGTCACCCTGTAGGCCAAATATTCTTTTCTCACAGAGTGGCATTTTTAAGATTTCCTCTTCTGGATGCATTCTAATGTACCCTATATTTTAGCATCTACATTTGACAGCCACAGTTGGTGAAATTTTACCTTCACTTGTATTCACATTAGGGGCATGTTTATTTTTAAATACCTAGTTCATCTTTTTAAAAAATAAGAACTTTAGAGCAATGTTGTTTTTTATCTTCTCTTGTGCAATTGATTGGCTTTAGTCCTGTTCAGTTGTCCTGACAGTTGTTCAATTGACCAGTGTCACTCATTGGTTTTTGGCCATCATTTCAACTTGTCAAAATAATATTGCATCTTTAGCCTGCTATTCAGCTATCCCTGCCTGCTTTGTCCTATATGGAAACTTCCAAAGAATCTTAAAACATATCTCAACTGATTCTCATAACACTTTTCTGAGAAAGTCAGCCCGAGGTCAAAGAGATGAAGCACATTCACCAAGGTTCCTGGACCAGGGTTTAGGTCTTCTGGGTTGTTGTCTACCTGGAGCTTTTTCAGACATGGTGTTTTCCCCTGGACATTCTATGGCTGATAGATATCTTGTATCACAGATGGTACCGAAAACAATGTCAGCCTGCTCACATGGAATGTGGCTCCATCTCCAGCAGCTCTGCTGAGGCTACTCAGAGCTGGGGCTGAGGACATTGATGTCCCTGCTGAGGGTGGTGGCGCGCATTGCTACAGGGCCATGGATTCTAGCGCACTCACCTTGAACCATGAGGAACAGTGGAGAGTGGGAGGAGTCTTTGTTTAGGTTTCAGTCACTCCTGTCTGCTTTCCTCAAGCCTTGGATGTAGCTGAAGCCATGAGGTTTGATAGGACCATTTGAGTGTCTGCCAGCATTGGGTGTCAGCTAGAATGCCTAACTGGCCATTGCTGTCCCCCCTTCCCCTGCCCCCACCAATGCCACTCCCTGGTTCTTGAACCACAATTATGGCCTTTCCCTCTCTCTTCCTTTAAAGTTCTCTGTGAGGTGGCTCTTCTGGTTCTCATAAATAAAGCAGTTCTATATAGTGACCTCAGCCCTGTGGGTGATCACAGCTTAGATTTAAATCAAGGCCCCCAGCAACCTTTACACTCCCTTTGTGTCTTATCTGTGTGGCTTTTAGGGGAGATTTTATGTAGTGTGTAAGGACCAGGTAGAAGGAAGTGGTATTGCTATCACTTTGTCATTGGAAAGTGTAAGATGGAAAGGGATTGGAAGCTGAAATAACTTAAAACATTGACTCTGGTTTCAAAAATGTTTGGATTTTAAAAGGTTGGCAGTTAAAATTATTCTTTTCCACATTTTAGGCTTATTTGGCCTCTTAGTTTCCTCTGAATCTATAAGACATACTATATTTTTACAAAAGTGTTTTAAAATATATATTTTTTCTTTTCTTGGCAATTTTATAGGTAATGTGTGAAGTGCTGTTTTCAGCTACAGAAAATGTGCATGAAAATTTAACATCTTCCATCCAAAGCAGATTGAAGGCTCAGGGTCACAGCCACATGAATGCCCAGGCTCTGCTGGAAGAAGGTGATGCAGGGAGCTCGGAGGTATGACGTGCATGTGTTTGTCAGGATTCTCTTGATTAAGCTTTGCGTAATTGCTTCATTTTAAACAGTTTACGGATTATTCACACATTATGGCATTATGTTAGTTAGACATATTTCTCAAGACCAGTTGTAGCTCCTCAACCTGGGAGTTGGAACTTTTACATGAAGTCTATGGAAGTAATGAAAATGATTAAAGATTGAAAGAAGCTTTAGAACACCACCAAATCACCCCAAACGGCAGGAGACTTGAAGTTATTTTGGTTTGGAGAAAATAAAGCAAAGGGACAAGTTAACGGGGGCAGCACACCAACATGGCACATGTGTACATATGTAACAAACCTGCACGTTGTACACATGTACCCTAGAACTTAAAGTATAATACAAAAAAAGAAAAGAAAGCAAAGGGATGATTTCAATATGATACATGATTTTATGTGTGTGTGTGTGTGTGTGTGTGTGTGTGTGTGTGTGTAGACAGACAGATAGACAGACAGATTGCATATGAAGATAACTTTTCACTTGCCCTGGCTCAGGAAGAAATTATCCTGTATTTTACTGTGAAAAGAAAAAAGCTCATCTTAGAAATTAATAGATGAAACCAATTATGAAGGAAGAGTGTATGCCCCCCCTTTTTTTCCCAAAGATTTCTAGTACAGGCTACTGCATTCTTTTTCTCTTATGTTATGATTTCTTTAATACTCAGGATTCCTTTTTTTCCCACTTAACCAGAATTCATCTGAGAAATCTGATGTGCTTGGAAATACCAATTCTTCAGTTTTGTATTTTATACTGGGTCTACACTTTGAAGAGGATAAAAAGGCGTTAGAAAGCATCCTTCCAACAGCACCCAGCGCTGGCTTAAAGAGACAGTTTCCAGATGACGTGGAGGATGCACCTGACCTGAACGCCCCTGGAAAAATTCCTAAGAAAGGTCAGTGAGCTGTTTTCATCAGGCAGTTCTGTGACTCCAAAGTGATAGAATGTTAGTTGGCATTCAATATATTTTTTTAAATTTTACACTGTTTAATGTTAGTAATGAAATGATTATATCAGTTCTAAGATTATAGAGCATTTTAGATGTTTTATACTGCAAAGACTTCATAGTCAAAAATAGCAGAGAAAATTTAGCTATAATTTAAAATTTTATTCATGCTTACTATCCAGATAAATTATTGCTATATGCTATTAACTGGGCAGGAACTATTTCTGCCCAGTGTGATTTGTTACATTGATACAACATGTTTGGTCCAGAGAAAATACATTTCTTGCATGCTGTGGTTCAGGTGCTTAGGTGTTAATTACAGCGTTTTAAATTTTTTCACATTCAGATCTCTCACCTCAAAGGAGCCCAAACTCTGAGACAGAAGAAAGTCAGGGGCTCTCGCTTGATGTAACTGACTTTGAGTGTGCCCTCTGCATGAGGTAGGATGGTACAGAATCCATGCAACTCTTTTAAAACTTCAGCCTTTCTGAAATGTATACCAAAGTGTAATGGGCTTTTTATTATCAGGGAAACTATGGAGAGCTCAGTAATAATTGATTTATTTTCTAAAGATTTAATAAGATATAAAATGAAAGTGCATGGAAGTGATTTCTAGAACAGAAAGGGGGTTGCATAAGGAATCCTTCAAAAACCAGTCCATGATTTGAAAGTCTGTCCTGGACATTTCTGGCTGAAAACAGATATTTTCTTCCAGATTGCTGTTTGAACCTGTCACTACACCCTGTGGACACACATTTTGCCTAAAGTGCCTTGAGCGCTGCCTTGACCACGCCCCACACTGTCCTTTGTGCAAAGACAAACTTTCGGAAGTAAGTACATTTTAGGAAATGACGGACAGCTCCTCCTCTCATCCCTTGGTGGACGCTTATTCCCTGTCTCGCGTTGCTTCCCCCACCCAGTTGTTAAAGAAAGTGAGATTTCTCCAATCAAAGATAAGTCTTTTCTCATCTCTTTGATGAATCAAGAAATACACAAGGAAGGTTTACATACAGAAATTGCTAAATGTTAAGGACATTTTTAGGTAGAAATTTTAGTTGAGATAGATTGAAAATACCTAACATTATGAACCCTTACATTACGTTCATTGTAAATGGTTGAGACATTGTCATGGTGAACTTAATGTGCTCCTGGAATTCTCTTTTTCATCTTGAGAGTTTTTCGTAGGATTGAAGACTTGATCATTTCTGACCACTGATGAGTCCCTTTAGGGCTTTTACAGTTGTCAGTTTTTATTGTCTTTGGTCTGAAATCAAAACCAGTAAAATTTGGGTTCCATGGGGAAGCTATTTAATGGTATTTAGCCCCAATATAAACCATTAAATCCATTTACGTTAGGTGTGGTAAATACAATGAAGAATATTCAAAAGCCAAAGACCTTCTGATCAATTTCTGAAATAGTGAATCCGTATCAGCTGTATTGGGCTGTGGTCCCATTAGTGCCATGAACTTTCTATGGAGCAAGTCATACATATAACATCTTAAGGGGGTGGGGAGTGTCTTCCTTTGTTCTGCATTCATTAAATGAGACTGATAATATTTGCCTTAATTACTTTCCAGAGATTAAACTTATTGAATGGATTTTAAGTAGGATAAAGTTTTTTTCTTTTTACAAATGTACAGTAAAATTTATTTTTTAAATCTGATGTGATAAGAGGAGATATTATACTTAAGTGAAGTTTTAAATAATTATAACATTTAAAATTTACTGCCAAAACATTAAAATAACTAGTTACAATTGAAACCATTTTCTAAAACATTGTATGTACATACTTGCTTTATTAAATTGCATGCATACTGAATCTTTTTAAATTCTTCAAAGTTCTCATGAACATCAATTATTGTGCTGTGCACTGTGTGTCACAGTGGTGGCTATGTTCTGAGTCTGCAGAGCTGTTTCCTTGGTGGCGCCTGTGCAGTTTTCCTCTGGGCATTTGCTCTCTCTTCTTGCTAGTAGATACATCAGACCCACTGCCTCTTGTTTTGGTGACTGCCTGGGCCAGAACAGGCTCGTCTGTTCTTACAAGAATAAAATGCATGTATGTGTGAGCCCTGTTTACAACACAGACCTTACTCACTTCCGTTTCAATGCTGCCTTGTAGGGGGCTGAATGAAGAAGTGATAGCTGGAGGTCGGCACTAGAATAGAAGCTGCTTGGCTGGGTGTGGTGGCTCACACCTGTAATCCCAGCACTTTGGGAGGCTGAGGCGGGTGGGTCACAAGGTCAGGAGATCGAGACCATCCTGGCTAACACGGTGAAACCCCGTCTCTACTAAAAAAAAAATACAAAAACAAAATTAGCCGGGCGTGGCGGGGGGCTCCTGTAGTCCCAGCTATTTGGGAGGCTGAGGCAGGAGAATGGCGTGAACCCAGGAGGCGGAGCTTGCAGTGAGCCGAGATCGCGCCACTGCACTCCAGCCTGGGTGACAGTGCGAGACTCTGTCTCAAAAAGAAAAAAAAAAAAAGAATAGAAGCTGCTTAAGTACTGAGACTTCCTGTGACCTGTTTTCCCTGTATTTCCAGGGACCAGCACATGCACCAGAGACTCTAGAAGTCTTTGTTGAATGAATGAATGAATGATTACATGCAAACTATACGTGGATTACTAATGTTCCAGAAATTAGAATACCATAAAGTGAAATAAAATCCAAAATTATAGTTTTGTCTTTCTTCAATGCAGTAGTCACATCATTCGCATAGACAACTTTGCATGCACTACCAGGGACCTGAATCATCAATTATATATGGATCTACAGAACCCTTGGTTAGCATCATGCCAAGTAGAGCACGTTTTATTGTATTACTCTTCAATAAAAGGACATCATAAACCATTTATTAAATACCTGTGTCATTAATAATGACAATTATGAAGCAGTTTTGTGAATGAGATGATAGCGTGTTTCTCTACCAGTTACCCTGCGATGGTGGTTCTCAAACAGGCGTTTCCAAAGTTTGAACTCCTGGTTCTCAGTCAGTCACAGCAATACATTTAGTTTGTTTCACACCAACCACAAGGAAACCTGGCAGTATGCGAAGGACTCACCCAGCCATGGTGTGTTGGAAATACGTGGAGCCATCCCAAGCCCAGAAATGCAGCAGGCCCCCAAAGAAAGAGCAGAGCCCTGAAGCCCGCCAGGCCTGGGGTCCTTGCTATGCCATGGTGACTTAGCACTGACCCCTTACCCTTCCTGAATCACAGCTTTATGAGCGCAGTGGAGAGAACAACTATAGTATTATACTGTTTTCAGGACTAACAAAGCACCTGCAGCAGTCCCTGATGTGCATCAGAACGTCAGTGAAAAGAGCTGCTATATGCTAGTATACATGCCTGCAATAAAACGGTGCAACCTACTGGACTACTACTCTGTGTGCACACACACACGCGCACACACACACAGAATAGTAGTTTAGCCACATTGTGGCCCTTCCACCCACCGATCCCAGCACTTTCTTGTTCAGTCTCCTACCTTCCCTTCACATCCTGCTTTAATCCATGGTCCCTCATTCTCTTTCTCAATCCAAAAAAAGTCAACCTTTGCCTTTTGCATGCATCCTAAGTAACACAACAAAGCTAGAAAAAAACACAACGTTGGGAAGATTGCTGTCAGTTTAAATGAATAATTTTAAGTCTTAGACTCAAAACGTGAGTAATCATTCTTACATTCTTTCTCTAGTAGTTCCAGTTCTTCACTCTCCAAGCTGATCATTGCAAAAGTCTCTCCTCTCTCAACATGCCCTACTTCATTTCCTCCCCTCTCACCAACATCATGGCACTTGGTTGAAAATGTAGATGCTGTCAAGATTGAGTTGCCTCATCCTTCGTCCAGGTGAACGCCTCCTCCTGACCTTTTCTCCCAGTGGAGGGGCTGCCCCTGCTCTTGATACAGGCTGGCCTGCCTCCCTCTCCATCCCTGTTCCTTGTTACCTGCTCAGAGATCCCACCGACCACCTCCTTGTTCACCTTTCTACTTGGAAGCTTTGTCTTTTAGAGTCAATTAACATACAGTATCATTTGACATTTTTTTGTTGTTTTCGTTACAGTTATTGGCAAGCAGAAACTTTAACATAACTGTTCTGGCCGAAGAATTAATATTTCGATATTTGCCAGATGAATTGTCTGATAGGAAGAGAATTTATGATGAAGAAATGTCAGAACTGTCAAAGTAAGTGCTCATGTTGTGTGTCCTTGGTCTTAAGTTCAGATTAAACTTTGTCAACTTCAGCTTCACCTCAGATTTCTTTTCATGGCAGAGAACTCTGTCGGTCTGTAAATGGAAAAGAATGTTAATTGCAAAATATTTTTGGAAACATAATTGCAAGAAGTTATAAGAATTTTTTTTCTTTTTTTAATAAGATATTTTTAAAGTGTTTTAACAAAATTTTATAGTTGCTTTTTGTATGTAAATAAGTGATACTGAATTTTTCAGGATTTGAAAAGCAAAGAAGGCTGGGCACAGTGGCTCATGCCTGTAATCCTAGCACTTTGGGAGGCCAATGCAGGAGGATTGCCTGAGCTTAGGAGTTCAAGACCAACCTGGCCAACATAGCAAGACCCCATCTCTATATTAAAGAATTATTTAAAAATAAATAAAAGGCAAATAACATAAATGTATTTGTTACTGATGAACTGTACACTTAAGAATAGTAAATTATATATGTATATTTTGCCTCAAAAAATTTTTAATGTAATATCTGCAAAGTGGAGTAAAGTTAAGCACAGTTTTAAAAAGTAGAGAGAATGAGAATACCCAGGATTGCAAATCACAACAGGCTTGACAGTTTTCATCTTTTAAATGGTAAAAGTTTTGTATTTTAGTAGAGATCTTATCACTCTTCCACTCTTCTATTTAAAACTCATTGCCTTTGACTACTATGTAGTTTTTGCTTTTATCAGAATTTTTTTAGAGTGCTTAAAAGGTATAACTTTTCCAAGCAAAGTAATATAATTCAGCATGTTCTCTTTCCTCAAGTTAAATAAGACAGATTTGTCAGGAAACCTGGGTCAGCAGAGAATTTTCACATGCCGTGGTCGTTGGCTTTCTTGTCCATCTTAGCCTGAGGGTTTTGTTTTGTAGAGGGGAGAACTGAGGTTGACTGGCTTTTGCTGTTTTGGTGGCCAGTACTACCCTCTGATCTAACAGCTCATACATCTGAGATAACATGTCCCCTTGCTCTGCAGTCTGACCAGAGACGTCCCCATCTTTGTGTGTGCCATGGCCTTCCCCACGGTCCCATGTCCACTCCACGTTTTTGAGCCCCGCTATCGGCTTATGATAAGAAGATGCATGGAAACTGGCACCAAGCGGTTTGGCATGTGTTTATCTGCTGAGCATGCAGGGTAAGAACTGTCAGCATTTGGTTCAAAGGGTCCTAATGAAGGGCATCGTTTGTCATTTTTCTTCCAGAATGATTTAGGCTGATGCTTGAAAACCTCCAGTGCCTCCAATTACATAACAAAGTCCAAGTTCAAGGCTGCCCACAATGCGGTCCCATCCCTTCTTTCTAGCCTCACTGCCCACCTCTTCCTTTCCAGTGTCATACCTGCTAGTCCGTTGCCATGCTACTTGCCCTTCTCTTGTGACAGCCCATGCTTCCACACCTCTGTGCTTCCCTCTGCCTTCAATTTTCTTTATCCCCATTTATATACAAACAAATCTAGTCCAACTTTTGAGGTCTAGGAAAATTGTGGCTGGGCTTGGTGGCTCACGCTCGTAATCCCAGCACTTTGGAAGGCTGAGGTGGGAGAATCGCTTGAGCCCAGGAGTTGGAGACCAGCCTAGGCAGCATAGGGAGACCCCATTTCTATAAAAAAAGTTTAAAAAGAAAAATGTCTATATCCTGCACAAAGCTTTTTCTCTATCTCTACAGCCAAATCATTTTCAGTCTTACAAAAACACACTACGCTTGGTTTTCACTTCCCCTTGTTTCACGTCTTTGTCCAGAGAGGGTGTTGCAAGCCAGCAGGTCATTCCCCTCTGTGGACTGATTTGGGGATTCAGGACCCTCCCATCCCTTAGGGCCTTGTCAGCCCTACATGGTCATGATGAGGTCACTGCATCCAAGTGCTAGCTATGGAGGAGGTGCACGTGCTCTTAAAGGACTCTGGAGAAAGGGGGCTGCCTCTTGTTCACACCTGCTGCAGAGGAGCCTGGCAAATATAGTCCACCCATGTGCCCAGAAAGAAGAGGAGACTGCATTTTTAGGGCCACTCAGAATTTTCCACCATAAATATCTAGGGACAGATCTTTTTAAAATATGTGTAGGACCTTTATGGAGAAAATTCTGAAATTTTATTGAAAGATAAGAAGTTCTGAATCAATGGAGAGAAATGCCATGTCCATTGGTGCACAGACTCAATACCATAGAGATGCCATATCTATCCAGTTCCACAAATCCAGAGTAATTCCCGTCAGCATCCCCAGGAAGCTTCTTTATGGACTTACTCAAGCTGATTTTAGAATCCATGTAGAAAGGTAAACGACAAGCCCAAATCTGGCTGAACAAACAGGAGAACATTCCTGTAATATCAAGTTTACAAGCCTTAGTAAGTAGACCAGTGACACAATAATGTAGAGATCCGAAACAGGTCCACTCACATATGGACGCCAAATTTATAGACAATTGTATGAGAAAAGACAAACTACTCAATAAAGGGTGCCCAGAAAATTAGTGGGTGGTCCAAATGAGAGGGGGGGAAAAAAACTTTACCTTATGCCTTAAATAAAAAAATAACACATTTGCATTCCTAATGTGAAATGTGAAAAACAAAATATAAAAACATTTAAGAGGAAATATTGGGGACTGCCTTTATAATTAGGAATGGGGTAATATTTTTTATACAAGGTGCTGAGTACATAACAGAGGGATTAGTAAATTAGAATATATTAAAATTTGATTCATCTAAAGTCAGCAAAGTGAAAAAATAAGCTATGAGTTCCATGTGCACTGAGAATACAGAACACTGAAAAGAATGTTATTCCCATCCAAACAACAAGAACAACAAGAAAAAGCAGATAAACCACAGAACATATATTTCTTGAAGCCATCAGAGAGTGGAGGTTGCTCAGGGTAACCAAACAAGATCCCACAGGGAGAGAGTAGGCAGAGCCCAGGAAGAGACATAAAAGTGTGTAGGAAGAATTCAGCTATTTTTTTTTTTAAACAAATTGCCAATGACCTTGTGTGGGCTGGCATCAGAGTGTAGGTCTGGAGAGCTGCACTCACAAAGGGAGTTTGCATCACACACAGGCTTCTGTCCACAGATAAGAGGCTCCTTGGTGAGTCATGCCCTGCAGCGAGGCAGGCTTGGAGGAGCTGACGTTTATTTGGAGGCCTCTGCTGGTTGCTGGGGCATTCATTCCTCCCTTGAAGAGGAATCTTCAGGGCGCCTCCAGGTTCACCATGCTATGAATGAGATCATCCTGTTAGATCACCAGGAAGAGAGAGTTTTATTAAGTATATAAGTAGAGGCATCCAGGTGGCAGTTTGAATCGTCGCTGCTCTTTAGTTTGGGGGGATGTGTAGTAAAGCTGCTCACCATGAGGACTTTAGAATCACACTGCCATGAGTTCTCATTTCGGCTCTAAATCTCCCTGTGGTCTTAGAGAAGTTAATTCCTCTGAGCCTCCATGTTTTGTGGGCTTGAATTCGTATAATAAACTGCCGTGTGTGGTGCTTGGCACGTGGTAGCATGAGAACATCACTAGGTTACGGGTGATAGTTACAGTCAGAGTGTGGGTAAGAGCTGGGGAGAGCTTTGGAATGAGAATAGACATAGCCTAGAACACCACCCCGGGCAGCATGGAGCAGGAGGGACATGCAGAGGTAGGGGCTGTGAAGGGCCGGGCTGGTTAGAGAGGGTGCAGGAGAGCAGAGGCATTGGTTCAGCAACAGTCTGAAGGGCCATGCCTTAGGGAGGTCAGGCAGGAGCCCGTCCAGTGATTTGAGCAATTCAGAGGGCATCTCTGACTTCTTTTGGAGTCATTTTGATGGAACGGTAGGATATGGAGGAGTGAAGGGAAGGCAAGGAGATGAAGGCAGTGGCCGGGCTTTGCACTTTGGTTGGAGAGGCCAGAGCTGGCAGAATTGGAATGAGTTGAAGACCTTGTGGGCAAAGGTGGGAGGGAGAAGATGTCGAGTGCCTTTGAAGGTGGAGGACTTGCTGCCCCAGCAACCAGCACCAGCAGAGGCTTCCAAATAAGCGTCAGCTCCTCCAAGCCTGCCTCACTGCAGGGCATGACTCATCAAGGAGCCTCTTATCTGTGGTAAAGAGCCTGTGTGTGATGCAAACTCCCTCTGTGAGTGCAGCTCTCCAGACCTACGCTCTGATGCCAGCCCACACAAGGTCATTGGCAATTTATTTAAAAAAAATAGCTGAATTCTTCCTACACACTTTTGTGTCTCTTCCTGGGCTCTGCCTACTCTTTCCCTGTGGGATCTTTGTTTGGTTACCCTGAGCAATCTCCACTCTCTGGTGGGTTCAAGAGACATATGTTTTGTGGTTTATCTGGTTTTCCTTGTTATTTTTCACATTCTTTTTAGTGTTCTATATTCTCAGTGTACATGGAACTCATAGCTTGTTTTTTCACTTTGCTGACTTTTGACCAATCAAATTTTAAGTGTGGGTTTGAATTCATATGTATTATAAACTGCCCCATGTGATGCTTGGCACATGGTAGCATGAGAATATCACTAGGATAAGGGTGATAGTTACAATCGGAGTGTGGGTAAGAGCTGGGGAGAGCTTTGAAAAGCCGAGTGTGTGCGTGGCACCAGCTGGGCAGTCCTGATGGTGCCTCGCCAAGGTGGCTGAGGAGCTACATTTGAGATTTCATCTCTTCTCATCTCTTGGGTCCTTCCCAAAACACTAGCCCGTTGGAACTGCTAAGGCATAAGTCCTGTCTCACCTGGAGCCCTTCCTCTGCAGCCACCATCACCACTATATTTAGCATCTAACAGAAGTGACCATATGTACATGTCTCTTAGCGACAATAACCTTGCAAGTCTGATGTGGAGACACTAGCTTTGTATTCCTTTTAAAAGTGTGGCTTTGTATTCCTTTTAAAAGTAAACTCTCATCCAGGGAAAAATAAGACCCCCTGCATTTTAAAAATCACAGTCATTTCTCCTGTCTTTTCAGGCTTTCAGAGTACGGATGCATGCTGGAGATTAAGGACGTGAGAACGTTTCCTGATGGAAGTTCTGTTGTAGACGCGATTGGCATCAGTCGATTCCGAGTGCTAAGCCACCGCCACAGAGATGGCTATAACACAGCGGACATTGAATATCTTGAAGATGAAAAGGTAAGGCTTATCGTACTGATGTATTTTATAGCAGTCGATCCTCTTGTTTCCCTCTGCATTGTGGAAAAGCTTTGTCAAACTTGTACTGACAATATTACTTAAGTCCTTAATTCATCACTGAAGTTTATTTATTTATTTATTTATTTATTTATTTATTTATTTATTTATTTTTGAGTCACGATCTTGTTCTGTCGTGCAGGCTAGAGTGCAGCAGCATGATCTTGGCCCACTGCAGCCTTGACCTCCCAGGCTCAAACAATCCTCCTGCTTTAGCCTCCTGAGTAGCTGGGACTATAGGTGCACACCACCACACGTGGCTAATTTAATTTTTTGTTGTTGTTGAAACAGAGTCTCCCTGTGTTTCCCAGGCTGGTCTCAAACTCCTGGGCTCAAGCAGTCCTCCCACCTCGGCCAAAGTATAGTAGCCCCAAAGCGCTGGGACTACAGGCATGAGTCCCTGCCTTCAGCAGTTATTTGTTTTCTCAGTGGATTTTTACCTGAGTTGGGAGCTGGTACAGAAATCTCCTTTTAAAAAAATGATCTGGCTGGGCACGGTGGCTCATGCCTGTAATCCCAGCACTTTGGCAGGCCAAGGTGGGCAGGTCACGAGGTCAGGAGATTGAGACCATCCTGGCTAATACGGTGAAACCCTGGCTCTACTAAAAATATAAAAAATTAGCCATGCATGGTGGCGGGCGCCTGTATTCCCAGCTACTTGGGAGGCTGAGGCAGGAGAATTGCTTGAACCTGGGAGCCGAAGGTTGCAGTGAGCTGAGATCGTGCCACTGCACTCCAGCCTGGGCAACAGAGCAAGACTCCATCTCAAAAAAAAAAAAAAAAAAAGATCTTACTGTACTTATGCAACATGTAAACCTGTGCATTGCAAAATAGGCTTGTGATTTGTATTCGATGCTGTAGCCCTGGAGCTGGCAAACTTTTTCTGTAAAGGGCCGGATAATAAGTACTTTAGACTCCACAGGCCATATGATCTCTGTCAAAGCTACCCAGTTCTGCCCTTGTAGTGCAAAAGCGGCCATAGACAATGTGTAAAGGCATGAGCATGACTGGTTTTCCATTAAATGTGATTTCCAGACACATGGTGGTGAGCACGGTTTGACTCGTGAACAGCAGTCTGTCAGTCCCTGTTCTCTAGGTTGGTATTAATCCAGAACGTGACAAAATCTACAACTTAAAAATACCTCCCAAGGCTAAATATAAAAGACTTGAATTTATTACCCCGTAAGAATTTTTTCATGTGTCTAATAGAAATATCAGGACCTACAATTTGACAAATTAGCAAAATGTTTTGAGAGATTCTCCAACAGACTTACACAAGGATGTCCATAACAGTCTTACTCCATTATAGCCCCAAACCAGGAACAGCCCAGGTGCTGTTCACACTTGAGTCAATGAACACATTGTGTTCCATTCATGCAATGGAATACTACCTGTCAATAAAAAGAAATGAACCACTCGTGCACAAAACAATATGGATGACTCTTACAGACTAATTATGCTAAGTGAGAGAAGCCAGACGCAGGACGAACACATACCACGTGGCTTCATCTGTATACTTCCAGGAACAGGCAAAACTAGACTCTGGGGACAGAAGTCAGAAAAGACTTGTGGGGTTGGCTTTGTAATTGACTGGAGGGAGTGGTGAAGAATCTTTCTAGGTAGTGGAAATGTCTATATGGTTTTGGGTGATGGTCCGACTGGTGTATACAGTTGAGAAAATTCTTTGAGCTAAACAAGATCTATGCACTTTTTGGTCTGTAAATTATACTGCAGCAAGAAATTTTAAAATACTTAAAAGGAGGAAATCCTTGGAATTATTGTATCCCTCTTTTAAATTCTTTGGTTGACATTTGGAATTGTGGAAGTGAGGGTACGTAGCCACCCCACATCACACTGGAAGTAATTTTGGGGGCCGTGGTGTACACTTAGGATTTGTGAATGGAGTCACACCCAGGACACTGTCTCTGTGCCTTCTTCAGCTGCTGTTTCTGGTCATCCCAGTGCATGGGAGCAGAGCAGGGAGCCCAACTCCCAGGCTGGACCAGAAAGCTGAGTTTCAAAGCTACAGCTGAAAGTGATAATTCTCAGGGTCTCTCTGCGGGGTGGATAGACCTGACAGCAGGGCTTATTGACCGTTGTTGTAGATGACAGCTTTTAATAGTGTATGCACTTATTTTAAATGGGAGCTTAAATAGCTGCAACATGAAATAATTTTAGCTTATTTTTATAAGAAAATCCTCTATCACATATGAATATTTGATTTGTATAAGTCAAATTGAGGGTGGTATGTGCATTACATTATAATTTCTCAGCACACCGTAGTTTTTGTAGGTACTGGAATTTTATAACAGGAAAGGACCTTCGTGGTTTATTCCTATTATACAGATGAGAAAACTCTGCCCTAACAAGGCTGCGAGACTGGCTAGATTCACACATGAGAGTTGGTGATGAAGCCAGAACAAACCCTGGCCCCGTGATTCCCAGTTCCATGCTCTTCCTCCTCTACCAGGTGTTCCTGAAGAGGATTAAGGCGTAATTTAAATGACAGATGTGATAGTGACATAGGGACCAGAGGCCAAGCTTGGTCAGTCTAAGGTGCTGTGGCTGACCACAAGCTGGAGTCCATCAGCCCAGGCCAATGTAATGAGTGTAGTCTTGCCCTGTTGTGCCTTTAGGAATATAGTTTGGTGATATGGAATACAATTTTTAAAATGTCACCCTTGGACTTGGTAATTCTGTCAAGGTCTCTAGGAAACTATCCTGAGGAAGTCATACCTCCCTCCCTTGTCAAAAAACAAAACAAAGCAAAATAACTTTTGCATAAATGTTTATATTATTGTGTTATTTTTAAAAATAAAAAGCTAGAATATTCTAAATAACTTATGTGAATAGTTAAGTAAATTGGCATGTATCTCAAATATATAGTTGCATGCAGCCGTTGAAAATTATTCAAAATTACATGAAATGTGCTTATATTATGGTATTAAGAGAAAAATCAGGATACAATTGATAGATTTCAACTATACAAAAAATGCAGTTTTCTATATTGAGCATGTACCATTTTTGTGAAACTGATGAATTATTAAAATGCTAAATGCCACAAATCCACTTAGTGGCGGTGCAGAGGTCGCTAACTGTGTTACGTGCATTACTGTGAATGGTTCACACGGCTATGCCTTTTTCCCTGATGAGGTGGAGGGTCCAGAGTATGAAGAACTTGCCGCTCTCCACGATTCTGTGCATCAACAGTCTGTTTCCTGGTTCGCGTCTCTCCAGGATCGCATGAAAGAACAAATTTTAAGTCATTTTGGGGTAATGCCAGATAGAGAACCTGAGCCTCAGGTATGCCCTCCCTTTTTCCTTTATAATTCTGTTACTTCCTGCTGTAGTGTGCTGAGCCATCATTCTGGTGGAGAGCTTGGCAGTATGATGCTGGGTACCCCAGTGTGGTTGCTGATGAACCAGTTCATCTACTAACAGCCCAAAGGAGCACTACTATGGTAGCACATGATTTGTGAAGCAAAACAACAAAGTCTCTCTAACAGAACATAATTTCTTTTCTAACAACAATCAATTTATTCTGCTTGGCTGTCAGCTTTTGTAGCCTTTTGCTTCTTTCACTCACATCTTAAAATTTAAGTAGTAACTTTATTGTATTGACACAAACATTCCACGTTCGGCACATAGCATTGCCTTGCACCTGGTACGCAGATGTTGAGTAAGTGAAGAGAAAAATCCCATTATTCTTGTGACATTAGAAGCGTGACTTCCTTGTCCTCTAAGTACCCTGCTGCCCAGCTGTCATGGGCTTTCTCTGGTGCTCCCTATGAGTACTTTTGGTGAAGCTGGTTCTTTAAGCAATGAATGAGCTTAGGTTTGTGGAGCATTTCTAAGCTCAGGTGGCCCTCTCCTCTGCATTAGATGGGAGAGCCAGGCTGGGCTGGTTTAAGATTGTGCCTGAGAGTGTATACCTCCCACCTGTACACGGATGCTCAGCTGTCAAAGACAGTAGGGGAGGGGGATCGGCTCTCAGCTGGTTTAGGCTGATGTGAAAAGTCTTTTCCCATCCATTTTAACTTTTTTTTTCTATCTCTTGGAGCTTCTATCTTTTACCCCCTGCCTAAATTCTTTCGTTTCTAAACACAGAGAAATGCTTTAACTGCCAGAAATTGTCATTAATTCCTTCCCGGCTTGCCCTTTTTGCATAATCCTTTGTTCTACAGTGTCCTGGAACTCAGATTCAGAAAGCATGGTGGTTACACTGACTTGCATTAGGATATGAGTCATTCTTTTTCTAGGAGTTGTTGTTTATTAACCAAATTAATCAATCTCTACTTGGCAGGTATATTAGCTTCCTACTACTGCTGTTAAGAAATTTCACAAACATGGTGGCTTAAAACAACACATATGTATTATCTTCCAGTCCTGGTTCTGCAGGCCACACTATGATCAGGGTGATGGCAGTGTGTGGTCCTCTGTGGGGGTTGTTGGGGAGAGTCTGTTTCCTTGCCTTTGCAGCTTGTAGAGGCTGGTGGCTTTCCTCGGCTTCCTTCCTCCACCAGAGCCGGCAATGTTGCTTCTCTCCAACCGTTATTCCAAAGCCACATGTCCCTCTGACCACAGCCCAGAAAGGACCCTATATGAACACACTGGGCCCATCAGGATAATACCCCCATCCCAAAGTCCTTAACTGAATCACATCCTCCAATTCCCTCTGCCATATAAAGTACCATATGGGGGACCATTTTTCTCATGACTACAGAGGGATTTTAGGTAATACATCAGTTTTTATATGAGGTCCTTCCCATTAAGCGTGCTACTCAGTTTTTTTCTTTCTCTGTGAGATGAGGTGGGGAAAAGAGTGTGAATCTATATAAAAGGTTGTTTTCTCCATCTGTGCCTTTCTCCCTCTGAAGGGCTGGTTGATGTCTTCCTCACAGTGACTTGGGCTACCCATGGTGAGCTTTGGCCACAGTGCTATTCCTAATCCTCCAGCATAATCTACCTCACCCTAAACTAAGGTGACTCCAGAGTCCACCCTCCAAGCTCTTATTGGCATACTGCACATTTTTGGAGGAGGAATAGAGTTAAGAATCCTAGACCCTGGAAACAAAAAGGCCTGGATATCTTGGTTCCAGTACTAAGAATATTGAGAACAAGTTTATGATCGACTTTTGCCTAGCACTTAGTCTAGAAGTGCTTTGTTTGATAATGTGAAATAAAGGTTATTTGGTGGCATAATAATTCTTATGTGTATAATTTATGATAACTCTTGCATACGACATGCATACATATATATGTTTCATACATATAGTCATTTGCCACATTGAGTATGTCACTCAAACTTGTACACATACTTTTAGCCCTTATAATATTATGCTTTATATGGTATATTTAAGACATAAAAAATAATAGCACAGAACATTGGAAAGTGAAGGTTAAAACGATGGTCTTCTCCTCTGACTGGTATATACTCTTAACTGAAAGCTTGAGAGAACAGAAGCAACTAATTCATAGAATCTCCCCGTGGAAGATGCTTCTCTTTGCAGGCTCTTCCTTTTGTGAGTTCCCCCACCTTTAAATGTGTACTGTAAAAGTAAACTATGTATTTTGAGAGCTGAATGAATTGTGAAGTAGCCCTAAAATACAAGGTGGCATTTAATTCTTGCTCACATGTCTGTTGGAGCAAAAGACTGTGTTGGGGAACAGGCTTGCATTTTCAGTGTTAACTTTGCTTTCCCCTCATCTCTTTTGCAGAGTAATCCCAGCGGCCCTGCCTGGTCCTGGTGGATCCTGGCCGTGCTGCCCCTGGAGCGCAAGGCTCAGCTGGCCATCCTCGGCATGACCTCGCTCAAAGAGCGGCTCCTTGCCATCCGACGGATATTAGTCATCATCACGCGTAAGATGAATAGTCGGCAAGAGCTGGCTAATGCTAGGGAGAGAAATAATTGATTTTTCTCTCTGTCAAGGTTTCTGGCAGCCCTTGTGCTTTTATAAATGTCAGGCATGGACGAATAGCCGTCCATTCATTGTGCTTTGTCAAGTGCTTGTGGATAAGGTTCCAAAATGGGATGCTTGCCAAACATTGAGTCCTCCTCAAAAATGACAATTCTGTGTCTGGTGGGATGTGACCTTGTATAAGGTTAGCCTGAAGTCTGAATGGAGCCCATAGTTGGAAAACAACCTAAGAAAATCTCTTGGAAGCAGGTGCTTGGGGAATGCAGTTCACTGACAGCACAGGACCCTGCAGATGTTTTACATGTGGTTTAGGTTTCACCAGGAAGAAAGATTCGCTTCCCAGTCAGTATCTTGCTCTGCCAGATGGTAAAGGCATGTTTTAGTGTGTAGACAATATGGGGGAACCACGTTTTTATCTGGAAGTGGATTTCTTAGAACACAGGCTAACCAAAACTACGCTTAGGCTTTGCGTGTTGCTGTGAAGTTGTCTGTGAAATTGAATAATCACACCATTGTTCAGTGCAGGAGCCCAAACTAGTCCTTACCCAAGAAGTAGTAGCCTCTGGATAGAACCGTGTTTAATGTCCTGTTGTAGTCCCAGGTGTTGTAAATTGCATGTTGTAATCAAATGAATGTCAAAACATAAGAAAGTATACCTTGGATATAGAAAAACCTGAGAACAGTATCGTTCACTTGAGGATATATATGTATACATATGTGTATATATATACATATATATAATATATATTTACACACAATGAAGTGAATTAAAATTGTATATGCATTGAGATGTCAAACATAAAACCACCAAGTGCAAAGAATGCCTTGAAAGTAGAACCTTGTCTCATTGATCAATGGTTACTAAGCATTTAGGAAACAGTCATCTTTTTCTATTGGGATTTGCATTAGAAATTAGCCCCATCAGTAAATTTCAGTTTACTATCCATTTATTAATATACAAAAACATTAAAAATCTGCCATGCCGTGGTAATCTATCTATTCCAGGAAAATAGATCAGAATATACGAAGGGAGGATGGCCAGTATGGGATGTAAATATTCAGTAAGTTTTTCTCCAACACCAACCTAAAATTTTTATTTTTTTGAAAAAGTTTTACAATGATCAGACCAGGTGTTATCTGTTAAAGGACAGTAGTATGACTTCCATCCTGTAATGCACGTTAGTGATATTGATTGGAATAACTGAATCTGAGATACTCATATGTTCTCTCTGGCCCAACCAGCTGGTGCATTTAGTTGGCTTCTTCGTCTGTGAGGTGCACATTCTTAATCAGAGGGTCATGACCACTGAAGAGCACATCACAGCTGCAAGTTTTGCTTTGTTCATTGAAGGTGATTTTTTAGTTTTAAAATATGTATATCTCATAATATACAATGTTGATGGTATATCAATCCATCAAGCATTTTATTAGAAAGACTTTATAATATTATTAATTTTTCTTTTAGTTTTCAGTAGATAAAACTCAGTTTCATCACGGGAGTTAGAAAATACCAGCATCACTTAATTGTAAAGAGAAAATGTGAAAGTATTTTCCAATCCAATGTTTCAAGTGCCTCACTTATTGTGAATCTCAAATATCATCTTGAGATGGTTTAATGGCAGTTTGGCCATGCATAAGAGATTTTATTAATTTATGCATTAACAATAGTATTCAACTTTCTTAGGCATTATAACCTAACCTGATCATTTGATTGGAATAACTGAATCATTCATTGATTGGAATAAAATAAAGAAAACAAATGCATCTCACATGCCAGAAGACCTTTATCAGAAGTGGTTCATGAAAATCAATATGCATTGACCATTCTCTGCCTTTCCCTTTTGGAAAATTTTTTTGTACCTTCATATGACAGCTGAATAGTTATCAATGCCGTTTCCATTTGGAGGTGTCTAAATAACCACAATGTGATCACAGCTTCTCCACGAGCCTTCCTGAAGTTAAGTTGGTATGCTTGCTATAATATTTGGATCCTGTTGCTTTCTCTTCCTCACTCTTTAAATGTCATAAGGTCACACAGTTCTTGGAATCAGAACTATTCAGTTATTTCTTCATGATTCTGCCTGGCTTTCTGAGTCTTCTCATTCTGCATGTTATGTAAAAGTCTGAACAACAATGATGACGCAGACGAGAGCAACACACGTTTTTATTTTTTGATAGGGAGGTTTTTATTTTTTTGATACCAGAGGGAATTAACTATGATCACATCGTGCTCTCTCTGTTCAGCATCACACCCCCACATACTGCAGTGTGGGAGTAGATTGGTACTTACTGAGCACTTAGAAACATCACGCATCAGGAACCGGGTCAGAGTGACAGCATCCTACGGTCATGTCATGAAGGAAGCCTCCTTTTACAAACCTAAAAAAAACAACCCCCCAGCTTCAGTTTGCTACCAATTAAGCTAAAGCAGAACGGTCTGCTTCCTCCTCCGCCTGCCCCCTTCTACCTCTTTTCTGTTGGGGAGATGCCAATTCTAAGGATTTCTCAGAAAATAATGTAATCTCTCATTCAATGTCAGGACATTCCAGCTTAATTGTACTGAAAGTGCTCCAATAGGCATGCTCTCGTTACATTGGAATAAAAGCAGAAAAGAGTAATAGCAGTGTGGGGGAGTCATTTTTCTTCTTGAGGAACAATACATGCTGTTCGGTATTTTTCCATTCATCGCCCAAACCTGCCTGTGTCTTTGAAATGCAAGTAAGATCCCAAAGGCAGCATTCTGAAAGCCCCTGGCATTTTTAGCATATCCCATCCCCCGTGTGTGTCCTCATCTTCAGAATTGAAAGTTAGGGTACTTTTTAAAGTTTCAAAAGAAAATAATTTAAAATGTTAAGGTTTATCCATAGAAACACAATAATTCTTAACCAATTCATGTACCAAATTCAACAGTATTATCTCATTTTTAGGGTCACAAATGTGTCCTTTTTGCACTTAAACCTCCTCCCTCTCTCAAAAACAAAAACAAACAAAAAACACACCAAGACTGTTTAACAAATTGTATCTCAACTCTTAATATATGTTAAGTCTTACCACAGGACTTTTGAATCATCAAGGAACAGTTGAAGTTTATAGATGATAGAATTACAATGAACTATGATATTATCACTTTATTATAAACTTTTTGGAAAATTGGCAGTTGTTACCATCAAAATACTCTATTGCCTGTATTACATAGAATTTGTTATAATTTTTATGTGCTTTAAAAAAATACCCATCTGTTTCTTCTCCTTGTTTTCTTTTGTGCCCCACCACTTAAATTGCTTGGGTAAATACCACTCTTCAAAATTTGAATACTGTCTATCAAATAAGAAGAAGTGTGAAAGATATGAAGAAGAAAGGTGATAGCAAATTAGAAGAAAATAAATGTGGGTGATTTCTTTTAGTTGAAAGCACAGAGTTTTATTTTTCCCCAGTATAACTATTGAGTAGGGTAGGGAGGTCCCTGTCTCCCCCTTTTTTTTTTTTTTTTTTTTTTTTTTTTTTTTTTTTTTTTTGAGATGGAGTCTCACTCTGTCGCCCAGGCTGGAGTGCAATGGTGCCATCTTGTCTCACCGCAACCTCCACCTCCTGGGTTCAAGTGATTCTCCTGCCTCGGCCTCCTGAGTAGTTGGGATTACAGGCACGTGCCACCACACCCAGCTAATTTTTGTATTTTTTTTTTTTAGTAGAGATGGGGTTTCACCATGTTGGTCAGGCTGGTCTCGAACTCCTGACCCCGTGATCCGCCCACCTTGGCCTCCCAGAGTGCTGGGATTACAGGCGTGAGCCACCGCGCCCGGCCCATCTACCCATTTTTTTTAGCATAGACAGCAGCGGCAGCCAGTGGAAGGAGTTCTTCCCCCTCAACATCGTCCTTCCCAAAGGCCACATTCTGATTCTATTGTTCACCAAAACCTAATTCCCAGGGAACTCCGCTCTGGATGGGAAGGATGAGCTGCGTGAGCCATCGTCCATACAGGGAGATAACCGAACCCCTTTGCCAGCATCACCCCCTCTCTGCTGGGTTGAGACACTTCATTCGGAGCACTGGCTCTGACTCCCAGGGGAAAGTCTTTTTCCCTTTACAACTTCTCACCTCACCCTCACCTTAACTTTCATTTCTCAACTGCTGAATTCTATAAAATAGCCTTTTAGCGGTGGCTCAGCTTTTAGGTGAGCACAAATAATGAAGAAATTGAAGTGCCACCATTGCACTCCCCCAAGTTGGGGACATAAACTCGAATTTGCACGCAGGTCTGATAAAAGTAACTGATTGAGGACGCAGAGAGGTGGATGCCATTGACAGCGTTTACTGTTCCTCACAATTCCTGCAGAAATGAAAGAAAGGGAGGCTCAGCAGACCACACCAGGCCATGAGAGGAAGCACGGGAGACAGGCAGAAGCAGGAGTGAGGACGAACGTGGCTCAGACCCTCTACTGTGTGTTCTGCAGGAAAGGGCAGGGAAATAGCTTAGACTGGCTGATTTGAATAACAGCCCAGACTCTAGGCTATACGGGTGGTCTCTAGCTGTCTGGCACCTAGCCCTGGGTCGTTAGGGCGGGGGATATTGCCTCCTAGGTTGTAAGAGCCAGATAGAGGAGGATGGGCTCTGGATTGGTCACTTTGCTCCCAGGGTAGCCCTTTGCTATGTCTAAGAATTGGCTCACCCTGGGACGGGCAGTTTCTCCCGGGTCAGCGAGGCCCCCACGATGTCAAAATATCATAAAATACAGAAATCGTGATTAATACTATTGGTCCTCTGCTGTTTTGACATACTAAGGTCACTTTTGATAGCAGAAACTATTAAAGAGTAGGGCATATGTTGCCCTGAAGAGCATAGAAAACGTTTTATTCTGAGAGTAGAAAGGAAAACGTGGAGATACAGGAGTCCCTCAGGCTGGCCCAGAGCTGAGTCTCTCATGTGTATGCCATTAGTCAAGAACGTAGTTCTGCAGTTTGCGGGGGGCCTCTAACATTTCTTGGTGCAGTTGTTAACATGTGTTAAACATATGAGTCTGATGATGATATCGCGGTGTTTCTCGGCTCAGGGTGGCAGGTCTGGCAGTTGTGTGGCTGGGGGTGTTCACTGATAGTTCAGTAAAGGATAAGTAGAGACTCATGGTGTTCATGTGTCACCACGGGGAGGGAGTGGCTGTGGACACCCAGGGCAGGAAGTCGTGGTGGGAAGCAGGCTGGGGTGGTAGGAGAAGGCACTGGGGGTGGGTGCTCCTCCTCCAGGGGTTGAGGAGTTGACTGATACGGGGCAGTTACCTCCTGGGAAAGCAAGACGCTCCCTTAAGTTTTAGAATGGTACAGAGAGTAGTCCCTTCTACCAGAGTTTCCATTTAGACATGGGAGTGTAGGGGGCCGTGTTTTGGCAGAAGCAGGGCGTGTATCAGCATTAGTGGACTCCTCAATATTAAAAGGAAGAACAGCAAACATGTCATGTGCCCACTTTGTGCCTCAGGAGAGGCAGCCCGTGGGCATCGCTAGGGCAGAGGTTTTAATATCTGGGACAAAGTTATCTCCCACGGCGAGGTCGTGGCTGGGGCCATGTCATCTTCAGCCATGAGCTGCTGGGCTGGGCAATGTCTTCTGGGATGTGAGACATGGGGTCTCCTTTCTAAGCGGACCACAGCTTATGCTGATGTGGGTTCCAGCATTTGCTGCGTTTGGATGAAACAGTGGCTTACCTGGAGGGTCTGGGCCTCTGGATCATAATCCAGCGAGAGCCCCCACATCAGTGGTGACAAGACCAATAGACCCCAGAATGTGTGCAGCTGTGCTTGATAGGGTTTTGGTTCTTGCTTTTGGTGGAAGTTTAGGCTCAGATGGGTCCCGTATCAGATGAGCAGCTGCATGGCCTGTGGGAGCCCTGGGGTTAGTGGGTCCAGGAGAGAATGTGTTCTCTCTCGGGTCTCCAGCCCTGATGGGGTGGGGACAAGATCCAAAATTTATAGGAATAGGGGGAAACATTGTAGAAGGCCCTAATATGTAATGAGCTTTTATATACAAGAATGCAAGACATAGCCCTCTTTTTATGTTTAAAGGGGACTATGGTAATGTTTTTTAAAGTTTGTGTGAGGTGTGAGTCAGCCGAGAGACCCTAAATTAAGAGAAATTCAGGTTTGCGGGGCAAGATAGAGGCCCATTTCGGGGTCTGTTTGCAGACCAGAATTTGAAATGGAGTTGTTTGAGGAGACCACGTGTGTCTTCATGAAACCGATTGTGTGGAACCTTTCAGGGCTGTGGAAGTTGTAGCGAATGCCTTTTCCCAGGGCCCAGCATTGTGGATTCCGAGAAGTGGCATGTGTGTCTCGGTGACTTCCAGTGATGCCTGCCACTCTGAAGAGATGAAGGAGTGTCCCGGCAAGACCTCGAATCCCAGCTGTAGCACCTGTGGAGAGATGTGATTTAGATTTGGATTTAGGGTATCTGTGAGGAAGAGTCCTAGAGTTTTTCATCCTGAAGGGGGCAAATCTTGGGCAATGGTCCAACAGTTGGCCATAAATGTGAAGCTGGGGCCCTGTGCTGACCAGGGCATCCAGCGTTAAGACGACTGCCTAACTTTGGCCACGTGCGTTGTTTTTTGGGTTCCATTTTGTGTCAGGGCATGCTGGCTAAAGAATGGGAAGCAGCAACATTCTCTTGGGCTCCATCATTTATATGAGGGTTGGCAATGCCATCTGTACCCTCTGTGAACTCCCACTGCTGTTCACTCAGTTAATCTAAGGGACACCAAGGGGTCTGCGGGAGGATGACCTCACAAGGGACTGAGGACATGGGAGACCACCCTCCTGCAGGTAGAATACACCAGAGGGCCCAGGCTTGACTCTGTCCTGTGTTGAGGAGGCATTGGTAGTTTTGCTGAGCTTGTCAGGTGTTTATAATGGACAGCTGGAGATTGGAGTCCTAGGCTTAGGTCTTTGAGAGCCTCTGTGTCCAGGAGAGCCAGTAGGCATCCAGCCATTTACTGCTTTAATGGGATATTGCATGAGGCTGAGAGGGGCAGTTTCTTGCATCCGAAGCCCTTGGGCACCTTATGTCTATCCTAAGTAGGCCAGAGACTGCAGGCCTGCATAGAGCTTGCAAGAGCTTCTATAATGAAGGGGTCTCTGAGGGCAACAACGGAGTGCCCGTGGATTTTAAGGTTTGATTTTAGAGGTGGTTTATGGAGGGTGCCCCATTTAAAGCAAGCTGATTTGTAAGCAGCAGCAAGAAGATTAAGTAAAATTTGTGAATGAGGACTACATTGCCATCAGAACCTCAAAAGTATTTAAAGATGTTGGACTTGTATGTCTTTAATGAGTGTGATGACGAGTCTCCTCATTTGTGCTCCTGGAGAAGGTGGATGTGGTGAAGACCCTGTCTGCAGAGATTGTGTGCCATGGCAAAGCTGTGGAGCTCCCTGTGGGTGGCCTGCAAAGGTGTATGTGCCCCTCAGGGCAGAGGCAAACTGCAGCCGAGAAGCTGTGCAAGTAGATACTTAATGGGACATGTTAGCCAAACCTGTAAGAGCAAAATATTGGCCAGTTATTTTTTTGTATAGAATTAATAATTTTAATAATAATGGAAATTGGGTAATGGATGGGACCACAGCAATAAGGTTGTAGTAATCCACCATGAGGCGCACTTTTTTTTTTTCCAGGTTTAAGGATAGGAAAAATTGGGCTGTTCAATGGAGAAACAAGGGTATAATCACCCCTTTATTGATTAGTAAGTTTTAATCCTTGAATACCTCATGTTAACTGTTTTAACTGGAGGTCCATGGGGCATCATTTTATGAAGCTAGTTTGTAAGTGCCAAAGACTGACTTTAATTTTAATTTATTATTTGTTATATTAGAGTGTCTGTGTCCAATATGGGATATTAGGGCACTGGGTACTATGACCATGGGAAATTTAGACAGGCTACAGTTAAAGTGAAGCATACCTTCCCACCACCCCATTGTATATTTAGTTGCTTTATTTTAAAAGATTATAGGGGTACAATGTTAAGATTTAGTGGGATCTCCAGGTATAACTGTAATTTGAGCCCCAGTATTAAGACTATGAAGCTTTGTCAATGGGTACATTTTAGCAAATGTTACAATTAATTTAGAACCTAAGTTATGGAGACACAAAAGCCAATAGGCACCCTTTTATCTTTTGGTTAAATGTTTTAGTATATACATCTTATTTATTTGTAATACTAATATATAATTTGTTGTATATATTTTTAGTTTATAAGTGTTGGATTTCTAATTGGATCAGGTTAGGGACCGTCAGTTTAGCTGTATATGTACATATACATGTACAATTTATTATATATTTGCATTAAAATAGCGTATCTACATGTGTATATATATGTGTGTATGTGTATGTATATGCTCTCACACACATAAATACACACAGTCTATTTAGTTACCTTTAATTTTTTTCCCCTTGTACTTAGGCTTTTTCTCACTTTTTCCTTTTTTTCTGATTTTGTGGCAATTTACTTGGAAGGAGGCAGTCCCAGCATGTTGAGAGGCGGGGTTGGTGCGGGGGGCGGGGGGGGTTTACAGGCTCACATAGCTCAGGGGCTTTTGCAGGTCTCAGGGGAGTGGGAACAAAGTGTCCTACCCCTTCCCCTTTTCCTTAAAACTCAAGCCACTGGTCTCTATGGATAGATCCTTTGCGTCCCACTGGATTGAGGAATGAGTCACAACAGCTTCAAGGCTCTTAAAGCAACATTTAAACCTTTTGGCGGCTGTCATTTCTGTGAGGAGGGTGCCTCTCACCGGCCACATGGCCAGAGGATCCCTGCAGTGCTTTGGAGACCAACACCCAGATCCTTTGCCCAGGATTGCGATTAATTCCTCACTGGATGCTGGGGGAGAGCCCCTCAGCATTGCTGGCTCGGTTATCAGACTCTCATCCAACATAAGCTCGCAGGGAAAGCCATTCCTTGGTCTTTGTGGAGGGGGTTACCCTCATTGCCCTGAGACCACCAGCCAAGAAAGTAAGTATGTCCAGGTAGGGAATTCAGAGGGACCCAGTGCATCCAATTATACATTATACCCAGAAGTTCCTGTGTAGGGGACTACGATTGACATCACCCTAGTCTGCAGCACCAAGGACTGAATGAGCTCAGTCCTCTTTTAATTTAGTCTGGACTGTCCCAGACACTCTGGCAGACACAGCATACATGGTGCAGCCAAAGTGCAAATATGCCAGCAGCAGCCATGCTTCCCAGGGTGGGTCCAGTTAGCCACATGCAGCCAAGAGGTGAGGCATGCTCTCTGCCACACACAGGCTCACCCTGCCCACTGTGCCTGTGGTATCAACATGTACCCACATGTTTAATTCATAAAGGAGAGGCTGATGTCATTGAAAGAAAAGTTTGTTACTTACATTTCTGGAGAAAAGAAGCGCACCATGCCATGCAGGGCCACAGGAGCAGGAGGCACCGGAGTGGTCAGGAGGCAGAACTAGGCACAAGCACAGGGAAGCAGCTTTCCATTGTGTCTCCCTGGCAAAGGCGAAGATGGGCGGGGGCAGAGTGTAGGATTGGTAGGTTTTAATGTCTTGGGCGGTAGCTACAGGCATGGTCTCCAGCTGCCTGGTGCCTGGCCCTGGGTGATCAGGGCGAGGGGATACTGCCTCCTGCGGTGGAAGAGTCAGATCGAGGAGATGGACTCTGAATTGGTTAGTGTGCAAAGGTGCACTCCCAAGGGACCCCTTTGCTGTCTCTAAGAATTGGCCTGCCCTGGGAAGGGCAGTCTCTCCCCAGTCAGTGAGGTCCCCGAGATGTGAAAACATTATACATTATAAAAAAGCATGATTAATATAAGCTTATTCTAGCATTTCAGGTTACAGCTTCTAGAAGAGGTTTGTAGTTTCAAATGAGTAGGTTTTTCCTCTAGAGAGGGGCAGGCCTGGACCTTCAAGCACCCCTTGGTGTGTTTAGGAGCTCAGGAGCAGAAGCACCTGCCTGCAGCCCTACAGCTAAGGAAGCTTCTCTCAGTCACTCAGAGCAGGGAGGGGCTGGGAGAGGCATGTGAGGTTCCCGGGGTACGACAGCCCCCAAGGTGAAGGATTGGCCCTGACCGTAACAGAGAACCCCGAGGAAGTTTACTATCATGAGTCTCGGTTGGTTGGCGCATGTGACCTTTGAAGGATGAAGATGGAGTTTGCAACACGAGTATCTCTAACCTTTTGCTTTTCAGGGATCATTTTTAAAAATTGCATCGGGGCCTTCATTATTTACCATAGCATTTTAACTTTCATAGTTTTGTCACCTGTTGTACTGCGAACAGTTCAACCAGAGACTGACTTCTGTCTCATGCTGTTTACCCCACACACGATTTCCCACTCAATTCTGAAAATAAAAACCTGTTAATAGGTTGGAAAGCTGTGTACTCTATTCATATATTGTTCTTTCATGCTAGTGGAGAGTGGTGTCATTAGCATCTTAATTTTAGAGTTGTGAAATGATTTTACCAATTAGGAATTGAATGTGTATTTTTTTTTCTGTTTAATAAGAAGAGCAAATTTGAATAAATAAGCTGGTGTAGATAAACTTAATAATTATGCTTTTTCTTATTTGGAGATAGGTGATGTGTTGTCATATCCTGTGATACAGGTCACTCATCTGGCCTTCTGTTTCTGAAGTTTAAGTCTGGTTTGAATATGTAATAATAGTACTCAGCATTTCTTGTTGCCTAAGTGAGACGAAACTTAAATGTTATGATATTTACTTCATGTATTCTTGTACTGTTCATTTCAATTAATTGGTATTGTATATCTAATATGTGATATTTGAACTGAATAAAACTTACAGTGTTGTAAATGTTCTTTAATAAATATCACACCTAAGTAATAGGCTAGACTGATGAGAAATTAGATCAAATCAGTGCCTAGGCCTTTGTGTTTGTGTCATAGGGATGTACTAACACATCACCACAGACTGATGGCTTTTCACAATAAATCAGTTTTCTTTGCTCACATTTCTGGACATTAGAAATCCAAAGCCAAGGTGCCAGTAGGGCCGGGCTTTCTCTGAAGGCCCCAGGAAAACTCCTCCTTCACCTCCTCCAGCTGGTGTGGCTGCTGGCCGACCTCGGCCTTCCTCGGCCAGCGTCTGTGTCACTCCAGTTTCCGTGTCCATCATCACACGGCCTTCTTCCCTCTGTGTGTCTGTGTCCAGATGTCCCTTTCCTTATATAAGGACACCAGTCATTAGATTTAACTTCCACCCTAATCCAGGATGACCTCATCTTAACTTGATTACATCTGCAAAGACTCTATTTCCAAATAAGGTTATACCTACAGGTTCTAGTGGACATGAATTTTAGAGGAACAGTATTCAATGCAGTGCAGATGTGGAACGATTCTGATTTAATTTTAGTAGGAAAAAAAAGTAAAGAGGACTGCCAATGGCTTTGGCTTAAAACCATAATTACTTTTAAAAATCATTTCTATCCAAGGCAGATAAGATTTAATAAGAACTGAAGCTTATGTAGTTGTTTATTTGGGAGGAAGGGGGTAGCGCTGCTTAAGAAAAGAAATATGAATTGCAAATACTGAGTTATCTATGAAAGCATATATTTATTTGGAATTTTTAAAGGCATAAATTAAAATATTTAAAACTTGGCATAACGCACTCTACAAAATACTGAAAAGTATTTTTATTAACTTCCTGGCACCTTTATGATACCTTTTCCATCTTCCTTTTTTTTTTTTTTTTAACCTACATACTCTGGTTTGTTTGTTTGTTTGTTTATTTTCTTCTTTGGGGACAGGGTCTTGCTGTGTCGTCCAGGCTGGAGCACAGTGGTGTAAGCATAGCTCACTGCAGCCTCAACCTCTTGGGCTCAAAGGATTCTCCCTTCTGAGTAGCCGGGACCACAGGTGCATGCCACTATACCTGGCTAATTTTTTTAGTTTCTATGGAGACGAGGTCTTGCTGTGTTGCCCAGGCTGGTCTCAAATTCCTGGGCTCAAGCAGTTCTCCCACCTTGGCCTCCCAAAGTGTGAAATTGCAGGCATGAGCCACCGCACCTAACCCTGCATACTCTTTGATCATCTTTTTCTTCTTAGGACAATCTTGTGTTGGTTACTAAAGAGAGAATGATATTCAAGTTCTTTCTCTAACATGGATATGGGGCAAAAATCATAGACTAAAAGTTTCAGTTTTCACAAGTCATTATTGGTAATGTCATTTAAATAGGATTGTTGTCAAATCTGGGAAAACCTCTGATGAAGTCTTTTACATATGAGCTGTAAGGATCAGGCATTTTCCCGCTTCCTCATGCGGTGACTAATCTTAAATCCTTCAGCACTGTTGGATGAAACTTTCTGTGATGACAGACATTGTTGGAAATGAAGCTCGGAGTCACAAGGAAAACGAGTGTACTTAGACATGCTCTGCATCAGTGCTGCACAGTATGGTAGCCACCAGCCACATATCACTGTTGAGCACTGACGATGTGGTTAGTGTGGCTGAGAAACTAAATTTTTTATTTAATTTGATTTTAACATTTGGCTTTTCCTCCAGAAAGCTGCCCCCTCCCGGCCCTGTGGCCCACCTCGGTGTCCCCAGCTGGGCCTCCCTCCAGGCCCAGTGACTGTGTCCACTGACTGGGGCCTGAGCCAGTGGATTTGGTGAAAACTAACTAAGGTTTATTATAAACTAAACTGTCCACCTCACTCACCCACCTGAATATGCTCAGAATGACTATTGAATCAGCGTGTCTGAAAGTGAACAAGTGTGTGCTTCTGGACAGGTTCCTCTTTATGTTCTTGAGATCTTTTCCTTCCTTTCCACACGAAGTCAGGTGTTTCAGTCAGGATGGGCTACATGATGCTGTGGTAAGGAGCATCCCCCACATCTCCGTGGCAAAGGTTTATTTTTTACTGATACAACATATTTCTCTGTGGTGGGCACCCGCAGTCCATGGCCCACCTCCCCTTCAGTGAGAGACTGGTTGCTGCCACTGCTAGGAGCTCTGCTGGCAGTGGCTTTTGGCTGCCCACCCCTTCACAGGGCCACCTCACCCAAACGCTCTCCCTTTTTGGGAAAGTTCACATTCTGTGACTGATCAAAGTCATCACATAAAGGCCTGGCCATCTCAGCCACACATGGGACAACTCTGAAGGGCCAGATTGCTCTGAGCTCTGAGCCCAACTGATACTGTCACTGCACCTGCAGGACAGTTGGACTTCTCCCTTTGCCCACAGCCACTTCCTTCCTTAGGCATGGGTCCCAAGAACACTCCTTCATAAGCATCTTGCCTGCTAAGTCCTTGTCTCAGATCTGCTTCCCTAGAGCCAGCCTGCAATGGTTAGTTAGTACCAGGAGTGGGGGTTGGAGCTGGATCACTCACCACTTTTCTAGCAATAAGAACCCCCATCACTGGTGGTAGGTGGAACACAGCCCCGTCATGAAGTGGCAGTCCAATTTTTAAAATGTGAAGGGGGCCAGCCCCTCTACACCTGTGGGTATTTCTTGTCAGATGGGACAAGAGACTGAGAAAAAAGACACAAAGTATAGAGAAAGAAAAGTGGGCCCAGGGGACCGGCACTCAGCATATGGAGGACCCGCACCAGCACCGGTCTCTGAGTCCCCTCAGTATTTATTGATTACTATTTTCGCTATCTCAGCAAGGTGAATGCGGCAGGAGAGCAGGATGATAGTGGGGAGAAGGTCAGCAAGAAAACATGTGAGCAAAGGAATCTGTGTCACAAATAAGTTCAAGGGAAGGTACTATGCCTGGACGTGCACGGAGGCCAGATTTATGCTTTTCTCCACCTAGACATCTCAGTGGAGTAAAGAGCAACAAAGCAGCATTGCTGCCAACATGTCTCACCTCCCGCCACAAGGCAGTTTTTCTCCTATCTCAGAATAGAACACACGTACAATCGGGTTTTATACCGAGACATTCAGTTCCCGGGGCAGGCAGGAGACAGACTTTCCTTTTATCTCAGCTGCAAGAGGCCTTCCTCTTTTACTAATCCTCCTCAGCGCAGACCCTTCATGGGTGTCATGCTGTGGGGACGGTCAGGTCTTTCCCATCCCACGAGGCCAGATTTCAGGCTATCACATGGGGAGAAACATTGGACAATACCCGGCCTTCCAGGGCAGAGGTCCCTGCGGCTTTCCGCAGTGCATTGTGCCCCTGGTTACTCGAGAGTGGAGAATGGCGATGACTTTTATCAAGCATACTGCCTGTAAACATTTTGTTAGCAAAGCACGTCCTGCACAGCCCTAGATCACTTAAACCTTCATTCCATACAACACATGTTTCTGTGAGCTCAAGACTGGGGCTAAAGTTACAGATTAACAGCATCTCAGGGCAAAGCAGTGGTTCAGGGTACAGGTTAAAATGGAGTCTCTTATGTCTTCCCTTTCTACATAGACTGATCTCTCTTTTCCCTACAAAAACATTCACTGGTCGTGAACCGGGATGGTGTACTAGCTCCTGCAGTCTATCAGCCCTTTGAGAAATATGGAGTAAATCATAGCTATAAGGACAATGGAATTGGGTAGCTATCGCTAAAATTGGCCAATGCTCTGGAAAAAGATAAAATATATGAATAGTTAATCACCAGCTGAAACCAGTGAAAGAATCGGAATATCCAGATTCCCCTGAACCTATAGAAGTAGCTTGGAGATAATGGTACAAAAGCTGCTTCTTGCAGGGACCAATGCCACGTGCCTCTCGGAATCTACCCTCACCTTCCCTCCTGGTCACTTAGCCTGTAACTAGGGTGAAATATCAGTAAAACCCATTGGGATGTTCTGAGCCTGATGTGGGGGAGGGAAGCACTGTATTCCCCAGGAGCTGGAAGACCTTAACCAGCGTGGACCAGCAGAAGCCAGGAAACTGTACGCTGCGTGGGAACCTCAGGGTGTTTTATCCAGGGGACTGGAATACAGCATTGAATAAAGGAGAGCTGGCCAATCTGGGACTGCTGTCCTAGGATTCAGGATTTAGCACACTAACATGGAGCCCGGGAGATGGGAGATTATCCTGGTGAAAGGGACACCAGCCACACTGAAGTCCAAGCCAGAGCTGATGGTAGGAGAGGCTGCTACAGAACTCAGCTCCCTCATGGCAATCAGGATGGCACAATTCTAAAACAGCAGAGGCCACGTGGAAACACCAGAAGCCAGGTGAGCACGATGACTGTGATGAGGCACCCTGTTCGGGGAGTGGAGGGAGGGCTGCTGTTGGCTCATAGGTACAGAGGTGGTTATTAAAGCAGTGCATCCCTTGGGGCAAAATAGACGGCCAGCAGGGAGCCGCTCAGCCCCACTAAAAGCAATCAGGAGTGATGGTGAGGAGGCAAAGGGGCATGGTCCTAACGAAAATTCACATTCCCTTGGTCTGGTTTCCATGTCTGAGCTGCTTTCAGACCCAGAACCCACTGACTGAAGAAGAGAACCACTCTCCAGGAGGAAGGGCCTGTGATACCATGGCCGGGTTCCCCAGTCCTCCTCCAGAGGTGCCATCACCCGTTCTCTCAGATAACAGTACAGTGGGGGAAGGGGAGACGGTGGATTTCAAGGACTCTGGGGATACAAGTCCACATTGCTTCCAGGGACATGAAACGTCATCGTGACACCCCTATTACAGTGGGTACATGAGGACCAGGTAATAAATGCAGCCCCAGTCAGCATTTGGGTCACAGTGGGTCATTTTTCTGGTACCTAAATATATTATCAGAATGGACACATTTTAGAATATTTTGGCCTGAAGGGTAAGAGCTATTACAGTGAAGAGGGGAAGTGGAAGCCTCCAAAACTGTTTCCTCTTCCCCTCAGCCACTCCAGTAAATAACAACAATATCATGTCCCAGGAGGAGTGGCAGAATTCAGCATCACTGTTAAATATCTAGAGGATGTGAGGTTGTAGCCCATCATTTATCTATTTAACTTACAAGTCTTGCCACTGAAAACTCCTGGTTGATCTTAGAAGATGAGAGTAGACTCTTCTCAACTCAGCTGAGGATTAGCACTGATTGCCGTCTGCCATGCCAGATATATTTTTATATCTTTGCTAGGACGTTGTCACTTAGTAGCAAATGCTGTACAGACATTGATTTTGCAAGTGCATTTTCTATCAAGAAAGAGGCACTTTACTTTTGCATGAAACAATGTGTACATTTATAGTTTTGCCCCAGGGCTAATGTTGACCCACCTGCCCTCTGTCATAATTAAAGTAGGAAGAGATCTGGACAACCTAGAAGATTTGTAGAGCATCAAGTCACAATCTATTACATCACTGAGGCCACTCTAATCAAACTGGATGAGCAAGAAGTGGCTAGCACATCAGAGGCCTGGGTAAAACACAAGCACTCCAGAGGATTGGAGATAAACCTTACAATGATTCAGGGGCTTTGCCACATCAACAAAATTTCTAGGGAGGCAGGGATGAGGGGCATTCAGGACAAATCACTGCATCTTGCATCTCCTACCGTGAAGAAAGAAGCACAGTACCTTGTAAACTTCTTTGGGTTTTGGAGGCAGCGTATGACACATCTGGGAGTGCTGCTCAGACCTGTGTCCTGGGTGAAATAAAAAGCTGCCTGCTTTGGGGAGGGCCAGGAGCAGGAAAGAGCTCTGCACTGGGCCCAGGCTGTGGTCCATGGGGCGCTGACATTTGGGCACATCACCTGGCTGACTGAGACATGAAGAGGATCACTGGGGGGTATTATGGGCTGAATTGTGTCAGCTGACATCCCCCTCCCACAGGAATTCATATGTTGAAGTCCTAAATCCCAGTACCTTAGAATGTGACCCAAACAGGGTCATTGCAGAAGAGTTAATAAAGGTAAAATGAGGTCATTAGGGTAGGCCCTAATCCAATATGACTGGTGTCCATATAAGAGAAAATTTCGACACAACTACATCCAGGGAGGAAGCTCATGTGAAGACACAGGGGAAAGCCATCTGCAAGTCCAGGAGAGAGGCCTGGAGCACACCCTTCCCTCTCAGCCATTAGAGGGGACAAACCCTGCTGACAGCTTGATCCTGACTTCTAGCCTTCACAACTGCAAGAAAATAAATTGTAGTTGTTTAAGCCTTTCAATCATGGTACTTTGTTGTAGCAACCCTAGCAAAATAATACAACAGAAAAAAGGGGCTGTGTGGAATTTATGGCAAATTATAATAGAATCATAAGACTGCCAGCATGCTGCTGGGCCCTGGTGGAGACAGAGCCCTTGACCATGGCATAAAGTGGACATGCAGCCACAGCTGCCCCGATGAGTTAGGTTTGGGCAGAGCCATCATGTCATAAGATGAGGTGGGTCAGCAAAAATCCATCTTAACATGAAAATGGTATCCCTACAGTCACACACGAGCAGAACCAGGGCACACTACACAAACATAGCTCAGACCTCTGTCATCCGCCATGCATGTACCACTGCGTCTTACCAGTTCATACCTATGGTTGTGTGGGGAATTCTCTATGACCAAAGGAGGAAGAAAACTTCCAAGCTTAGTTCATGCTCAAGTGGGCTTGACATGTTTGTGTGAGCTGCACGTAGATGGCAGCTGCATACAGCCTCAATGAGGGGTGGCCTCGAAAGACAGTAGCGATGGAGAAAGCTCCCAATGGGCAGAATTTGGGGCAGAGTACCTGGTCATCCACTTTGTGTGGAAGGAAAACTAGGCTAGAGTTAGAATATACATGGACTCATGGGCAGTGCCAAATGGCTTGTCTGGCTTCAGGAGCCTGGAAAGACAAACGCTGCAAGATCTGGGGCAGGGAGGTCCAGCAGAGGCATGCGGGTGGGCACATGGGAGTGGCGGGCGGAGAGCGTGATGACAGTCTTACTACATGATAGTGCTCACTGGAGAGCATCCACCACAGAAGAGGCTCCTAGCAGCCAAGTAGGCGAAATGACTCGGTCAGGTAACATGGGCCAGCCTGTGTCATTGGCCCCCCCAGTGCTGGCACAATGGTGGCAGGGATGGAGGCTATGAGTGAGCCCAGTGGCACAGGCTTCTACTTACCAAAGATAATGTAGCTACTGCTTCCACCAAATGTCCAATCTGCCAGTAACGGAGACAAATGCTGAACTTGATAGCCGAAGGGCCACTGATTCATTCTGAAATCTAAATAGACTGCTACTCTGAGTAGAGATTTCTCTCTCCCAACCAGAGGGCTTCCATCAGAAGCACTATGACAGGGCTCACGGAGTGTTGGCTTCGTCAGCAGTGGATAGCACCTCCATCGTGAAGGACGCAGCATAGGCTGTGATGGTGGATGCATGTCACCTACTGAACTAGACAGCAGCTTCTGATCTTATAGGAAATTGGCATGGCTGTTAAAGGCCTAGTGCCAGCTCACAGGCACTACCTGACAAGAATGGGTTGCTGTCCTCCAGGATGCAGGAGGCACTTGGGATCAAGCACTTTTACATGACACTTTGTCCCCAGTAGAAAGCCCTCAGGTCTGGAAACCAAGAGTGCTGACTCCAGCTCCCAGAAACCACCTTGGAGCATCTGTGCTTCCCATGCCCTGAATTCTGAGCTCTGCAGGTTGAAATGTCTGGGTTTCCAAAGGGAACTTTTTCCCTGGGGACACAGCAACCCAACCCCTCACTCAAACTCAAAGTAAGGGAATGAACTGCCAAGGTCACAGACTAACCTGGGCCTATGCTAGGCCCCAGGCCTCCTGGATCCCTGCCTCTGGCCTGACCACGGTCTCAGGCAGGACCACTGCTTCTGATTCACACAACTGCAGCCATCGCCCTTTCACAGAGCGCATGGCCTCCGAAGGGTGGAGTCAGGCCAGGCAGTGCGGGAGGAGTGTCCAGAAGATTCAGCACAGCATGCGTGAGGCGAGCAGCTGCACCCAGCTGACACTCCCTGCAGGGACGGAGGGCTTAGGGCTGGGGAGAAGGAGAAGGGTGGGTGTGTGTGTTGGGAGGTGAGTGACGCATTTTTCCATGCCCTAGGGCCCTTTTTCTTCCTCCTCCCAGTCCTGAGGTGGGGGCTCTGACTCCTAGCACTCCGCATACTGTGCCCTTATTTCTAGGGGAGGAGGTGGAGATCCCCACGGTCTAGCTAGGGAGGAGAGTGTGCTGTGTCTTACACCCCTCCATACCCAGGGAGAGTGAGAGGCGTGGTATCCCACAGACCCCTGAGACCTAAGATCCCTAACATGGGCCTGGTGGCATGCACTGTGGCCTGAAAGAGCAGTCGCCACTGCCCAACAGATAACCAAGGTGCCAGCTGAGCGGAACCAGCCTCACAGGCCTGCAGAGGCTCAGATCTGCGTGTTGGCCCAGGCCCCAAAAATGGAATGCCAGGGTGCCCTCAAACCCATGCTCAAGGCTGCGCAGGTGCCACCTGCCCCCAGGGGCCGCCCCACCTGGGAGATTGTCCCTCCACTGTCACTGTGTCATGACAAAATCTTCAGAAACCTGGGGATGTGGGGACTGGCCAGAGGCATCTGTGACCCCAGCACTCAACACAGTTCCTGCACAAAGATGCTTGTGGAAGGAAGGAGGGAGGGAAGAAGGAAGGGAAAGAGGGAAGCAGGAGGGAGGGGAGGAAGGAAGGGTGGATTCTAGTAGAGACCTTCTCTCATTCAGTGGTTCGATGCCACAGCCCACCATAAGGCTGTGCACTCCCAATGTCTCGCTGGATGCTCATAGCTCAAGGGGCACTTGGGGGTGCTCCAGCCTGGGCACCAGAAGCTCTGCCGGGGCTGCATCTGATTCACATAACTGCAGCCACTGCCCTTAACCTTCCTCCATCACCTTTGCCAAAGTCAGGATTCCAACTGAGCCCCGTTCTCCCTTGCCTCCCTCCCTGCCAAGATTTCCCGTGCGGGCCTCCGAGGAGGTGGAGGCCTGCACCCCGCTATCAGGGAGCTCGCAAAAGTGAGTTTCCATCTGCCGAAGACCACCAGGCACCCCTCGGTCCAAAAAACGCCGCTGACTGACATGACTCTAGAGCCTAGGGGTGCTGCACACTTGGTGGGGGAGGGGGAGGGAAGCCCCTTCTGGAAGGTCTGGGCTCTCCCTGGAGACTCTGATGAGGGTCTGAGGAAGTGGGGTCCATCCTGTGCTGGCTGCTGTTTCCAAGACAGTCTCCAGAGCAGCGGGACTGACTATGATTTGGGTGCCAGCAAGAGCAAGGAGGTCTCAGCATTTGGGGATTCCTAGCAAAAGAGGGGTGCATCAAAGCAGCTCTGGGGCATGACTGTGAGGAAGCAGTGCTCACTCAAGGGAGATCATCCTGGCATTTTCCAGCTGTAGGTTGACCTCGGGAGAAATGGCATTTTCTGTGGATGCTGCAGCTGGCTTCATCAGAGTCTGTCTTCCCAGCCGGATTAACAGCTGGGCTGCTTTCTTCTCTTTTCAGTCCAGGCTGATTTTGACCGTCACAGAGAAAAGTATTCAAGAAGATGTTGCAGAAATATTCACCCTGACTGCAAATGCCCACACACAGAAGTATTCCTTCTATTTACCTTGTACCTCCTATAATAACAAGGACAGCCTTCTTCACATGGTTGTCATGCAAATGCCTATAGAATAAATGAATGCATGCAAGAATGAATGTTATATGTTTTAAATAATGTTTTGGTTTTTAAAAAAATGTGCTAAATGTTTTAGGTATGTTAACTCCTTATGCCAACCTTATGAACACGTCTTAGGAAAATCTATTGATAAAAATTTTTCAGATAAGGAAATTGAGGCTTTGAGGCATTAAGGCGCTTGCACAAGGTTGCAGCAAATGTGGAATCGGGACCAGAAGACAGACAAGACGGGTTGGTCTGACTCCAGAACCTGCAGGCTGCGATGATACTGCTCAAAAATGACACTGCTCCCTCAGAAACCTGTGCCACCTCCTGTATCTCAGTTGTTTATTATTTTACTTTTTTATTATATTCCGGGTTCCTCAAAGGCAAGGGACCCTGTCCTAATTCATCCCCCCAGTATCTTGCACAGAGCTCTGCTTGTAGTCTTTCATGGATACTTGATGATTCAATGAATAAAGAAGAAAGAGAGGGACAGAAAAGAAGGAGAGGATGGAAGGAAGGAAAGGAGGGAGGGGAAGGAAGGAGGGAGATGTCATTTTGGTCAAATTTCCTTCATAAGGACAGGAGATGGGTAAGGCGAGCTCTTGTCTTTTGCGCCACCTGCTGGACATCCTGCAGTACTGCAGAGGACTGGAGTGCCCGGGTATGAGCTGTGAGCAGGATTTCCCTGCTTTCCAAAGATTTGGGATACATCAGCGACGTTGACAAGGCTTGGCTGAGATCCCAGGACGAATGGCTTCAAGACGACAAACCATAGGCCATATCATTGTGAAGCAGGACCACCCTAGATGTCTCTCCACTGTCACATGCCCTAGGCAGAGTTGGACGTCCCTCTGTCAAAGATGCCAATGGGAAGATCCTGTTGTCAACCAGCTCCATTTCCCCGCTGACCTACATAGCGACCCTTCTTCATCTCCACTTGATCTGCAGGCGGCGCTGTGTCACACACTCTAGCTTTAAGTTTCTCTGTGCTCAGGCCTCTTTCTTGAGTGGCTAATACTTTAAAATATTTTATATTTAAAGATACTGGAGACCTTCACTTAAAGACTTTCACATAAAAGAGTCCTTTTATGAAGCCAGGGACCTTTTCACAAGCCAAAGGATTTATCTTTATTGCACATTTAAAAGATTTTTTTTACAAAATCCTGGACACAGCTGTGCAAATAGTAAAAGAGGATGAACTGATTATCTTTTACTGATCTTGGTGAAACCAAAATCACCTAGTTTCACAGTCATGTGGAAGGTTTCTCCTTGAGTCTGTAAGAGTGACAGCAGGTCAGAGAACGGATTAAGGGTCTGGGGAAATGAACTCTTGGGCAAACTTGCTTACTAGATACAAACCCAGTATAGTGCTCTGTCCTTCCCAACAATGGTGACAGCGGCCGCAGCTCCTTCCTCAAAAAGCGTGTTTTCATGCTGCCTCCTCCATTTACAAGGAAGTATCAGTGGTTACCAGGCCAAGGGACAGTGGCTTTGTAATGTAACTTTGGAAGCCTCAGTCCTGTGTCTCTGCCCCTTTGTTAGGTGCTGTAAGGTGAAGACCATAAGATTTGAGTCATATCTAGTTTCAGATTGTGTCCCCAGCCCTCACTAGGTGTGGTTCAGTTAACCTAAGCTCACTAAAATTCACTTTCCTCACCTGTGAAATGGGATAACAAACTCTATCTGCCAGGGTTATTGTGAGGATAGATAAATTCATGCGAACATAGTAAGGTCCAAAGAAATGGTAGCTGTTATTAACCCGAGTAGAGATGGGTGAGGCCTCTAGTAATCTATATCTTCATTCTCTCCTTCCTTCTAGGAATACGCTCAGCTTACAAACTACAGTTCCAATGGCCAATATGATAAAAGGAAGTTATTGGGCGAAACCTCAGGAAATGCTATTGAAGGGGAAGCTTATGCTTCTGACAGTTGGCCTCTGAGCTTTCCCTCTTCTTTCTTTTCCCTGCCTGGGACTCAGGAGTGACAGGGGAGCTGAAGCAGATGTCGTGACCACGATTTAGGCTTGTGGAGAAATGCCATGTTTTAGGACTGGTGAAACAGAAGACAGAGTTGGGGTCTCTCATGACGTCGTGGGGCCTGCCTAGCAGCCCTGGACCACCTGCTTCTGAGAAATTTCAGATTACATAAGAGAAAGACACCCCTACCTAGTTAAAGCCCCCCTTGACTTGGCATATGTTGGTAGGAGCCACATGCAGTTCCTCACCGGCTCACACATATTAGTGGGTGGCTTTAAGGAGAGACTTTGTCACACTCTGGCCCTTGCTGTCTTTATAAAATGTGGCCATGACTTTGATAACCCCATGGGCCCTCCCAGCTCTGACATGAAAGCCCCCCATTTCCCCCTCCTGAGTCTGGGGGTGACTCAGTGAAGAGTTTCCTTGTTCTCATCTGTCTCTCTCTCTGCTTTCTCTATGATGCAGCAGCCTGGTTGGGGCCTAGAAGGCTTTAGGCCAGCCGTCCAGATCACCTGTTGCTGCCCCTCCAATGTGGCCTGAAGGGGTCACTCTCAGCCCACCTTCAGAGCTGGAGGGTCCCTGTGGCCAGCAGGCTAGGAGGACATTGTCCCTGCACGCTCAGCCCCGCCCTTCCCAGTCCAAGCCGCCTCTGTTGCCTCTCCTCCTCAGTGGAATGAAAGCAAAACTTCAGCAAAAGACTGCAATTGGAGAATTGCTTAAATGACGAAGAAATAGCAGTCACAGCTCAGTGTCCATCAAGTGGCTACATTTGGAATTGGCCACATGGGGTCACTGCACCCTCAGGAATGGAGGGACTTCGGCGGGGTGCCTCTGTCTCTGAAGCATGGACTGGAGAAAGCTGCCGCCTGTGGAAGGGATGGGAGATGCTCCTTTTCTGCAAAGTTGAGCTGCCTGGGACATGCTAAGTCCCTCCCCACAGCCAGGAGGGAAGGCGCTTAGTGTAAGGCCTTGAACCAGAGAACAGTCTTCCAAAATATTACTCTTACCGTGATTTTCAGTTATTATAGGGTTTTGGAATTCCTACGTGCTCTTTTTGTTGTTGTTCACAGCTGATGAAATCTATAGATCTTCTCTGTAAAACGGTGTAAATATCAAATGCAATAAATCCAGGTCCTGGATGGTAAGTGAGTTTCTGGCTCTGTCTGCTGGGTGCATGATGCCAGGTAGTGTGGTAGAGTCAAAGGACTGTCCTGCAGGCCCCAGGCCTGGGTTTAAATCTTTGCTGGCTAGGTGACCTTGGGCAAGGTGCTTCACTTCTTGGAGACTTGAGAGCCTTATTTATAGAATGAGAATTCTAATATCTACCTTGGTTTGGAGTTAATGTATATGGAGCACTCATCAGTGCCAGGCACATAGTGAGCAATTAGTAAATGACCATGCTCTTCTCAATTTAGGGAGCCCAGGAAGAGGAGAGGCTGGGGAGAGGTCCTGAGCTCAGCTATATGTTTAGATATAAGTTCTCAGTAGCCTGGGAAAGGCAGGTGGAGGTGGAGCTGGCCGTGAGCTCAGGAGACCTGAGGCTGCCATCTAGGGTGACATACAGCTGCAGGTGTGGGCATCAGCAGGTAACTGAAGCCACTATAAGTGATATATACCAGTGCCTCTCAAGCCTTCACACACTCAGAAGCATCTGGGTTCACTGAAACACAGATTGCTGGGACACCCAATCCTTAATACTATGTGGTTGTAACCAGTTCTTTTAAGATGCACAGCACAAGACCTGGACTCACTGCTGTCTGATGCCTGGTCTAAAGCCAAGCGGGAACTTCAGAATTTCCATTTGGTTTGGAATTGTGCCTTAGGAAGTGTCTGGCCCTGCCAAGCCCTGTACCATCACCTTGTTTGTTGCTTTATTATTGTTTGGTTTGTTTTTGTTTGTCTGTTTGAGACGGAGTCTTGCTCTGTCGCCCAGGCTGGAGGGCAGTGGCATGATCTCAGCTCACTGCAACCTCTGCCTCCCGGGTTCAAGCGATTCTCCTGCCTCAGCCTCCCAAGTAGCTGGGACTACAGGCATGCACCATCACGCCCAGCTAATTTTTCTATTTTTAGTAGAGATGGGGTTTCACCATGTTTTCTGGGCTTGTCCTGAACTCCTGACCCCAAGGGATCCACCTGCCTCTGCCTCCCAAAGTGCTGGGATTGCAGGTGTGAGCCACCACGCCTGGCCTCATTGCTTTATTTTTGCCTCCAAAAGATTTCATTTGACCAATCCCTGGCTTTGAAACACTTGAAGATTATGGGTTTAAACAATGGTTCTCAAAGCTCATTCCTGAGACCAGCCATGTTTGCATTGCTTGGGAACTTGCCAGACATGCAGTCTTGGGCCCCCTCCCAGATCTGCCAAATGAGAAGCTCTGGGGTGGGGACCAGCCAGCTGGGTTCTAACAAACCTGCAGCAGCCACACATGTGCTTGAGAGTCAGAAAAGCACTGCTCTAGAGGACGGGTGGCTTGTGGCCATGCCTCAGCCATTCTCCTGTTGGTGGAGTCTGCCTCCAGCACCAGCTTCCTTAAGGTGACCCTTCCCTCTTCAGCGTTCCCAACCCCTACCTTTCCTGCTGCCCCTCATCAGACTCCAGGTGCTACTTGCTCATTCCTCCATCCCCTGCTCTGGCATCTAGCAGTGGGTAGCGATGAGTTCATCAGGTGTGCCAATTTTTAGTGGTGGTGTAAGGGGAGTAATAAGGTCCCATCCCAGATTCACCTGCAAAAAAATAAAAATAAAAAAATAATGCACGCATTCTTAAGAACCTTAAAAAAGAGAAAGTACCACAAGGGTGGATGTACATGTGGGGATATTTTGTACAAAGATGGATGTAGATGTGGGGATAGTCCGTGGCCTTTGGACACCCTTCAGATGGCTAATGCACAGACCGCCATTGGTGGAGCCATCATAATAGCAGTCCTAATACTGATGATGACGAGGACAGCCACAGCATCTGACATCTGTGGGCTCCTCACTGCAAGCCTGTGGGCTCCACAACTATTATTCCATTTTACAGAGGAGGGAAAGCAGACTCGAGGAGCTTAGGTGACCCTGCTGCCATTCACACATCTGAGAACTGGGGGAGCAGGCTTTCCACTCCAGCCAGAGTTATCCCTGCCCTACACCAATGCCGTTCCCAGCTCTCTGCCCCCCAGACCCCGTGGGGTGTCTCTGAAGAGACAATGCTAGCAGGAAGACAGCTTATTTGGAAGACATTTTCTTTAGGCCAACCAAGTCTATGCACCTTACATTATCTGGGCACATCTGTGGAATGAGCATCCTCCAGGAGGATGCCTCCAGGATCGTGAGCATGGAGCCAGGAGTGGGAGGGGCAGGAGCGCTGTGCCCACAGGTGAACGATGGACCGTGAATGTCAAGTTCGAACTTCAGATGAGAAGGCGCTCCTCTCCTGGGGTGACAAAGTAGGGGAAATTCCTTCCTTCTGATCCATGAGAAGAGATAAAAGGACCCCACCCCCAGCACCATGTATACAGTAGGTGCTCAGGAAATACAAATTGAACCCACGACTGCTCATCCACCCAGGGCCACCGGGTCTGGATTACTGGTTTGGTTTTTCCGGGAGTCATATTTTCTAAGGACTCTGTTCTCTCTTACCATGAAAATGTACCTATTTTTAGCTTTGATTCGTGCAGGCTGCAGCATGAATCACCTAAAATGCCCCGCTAGAAAGAGCTGGGATTAGAGAGCAGGTAGTTGAATTGGACTCAGTGTCCCTGAATGAATGCAGGACCCTGAAGACCCTGGCATCTGGAAGGTGGAGGGCAGGAGGAATGCCCATGCCTTGTAGAGGGGGAGCTCTGGGCCTCCTGGGTATCTGACCCTCCTGTGTGTATTTAGTCCAGAAAAAGCAGGTTTTCACACAGTTCTTCAGTCTGATGAAATTCCACCTTCAAAAGGCCCTAAATCCAAAAGCTAAAATGCAATAAAAGAAAATAAGATGCAAGGCCACGAGAGTGATTTTTTAGTTTAATTGGGAGCCTTCCTGGCTCACTCCTCATTCTCCTTGCTCCAAATTTCCCCAGCTTCTCTGGCCAGGGTCCCAACCACACTATAAAACTACCAATGACACCACCCAGGGTGCCAGGGACAGCTCTGGGCCCTTTGCATGTGCTGCCTCCAAGGTGGGCACTGGCCTGGCCCCACTGCATAGATGGGGACATAGGCACAAAGAGACAAGTTGGCCTGCCCAGGGTTGTACAGGGAGCAGTGGCACAGCTAAGGATCTGAGCCAGAAAATCAATGCCACTTACTGGTCTTTCTCATTGGCACAGGCCCTTCCTTTCCTCATCACTCCCTGGCACCCACCTGGGAGGAGCTGTGATGGCCAATCTTATGTGTCAACTTAACTGGGCCACAGGGTGCCCAGATGTTTAGGCAGACATGATTCCAGGTGTTTCTGTGAGGTTGTTTTTGCATGAGATTTACATTTAAATCAACAGACAGAGTAAAGCAGATGGCCCTCCCTAATGTGAGGTGAGGGGGTTCCAATCAACTGAAAGCCCAGTAGAACAAAAAGGCTAAGGAAGAGGGTGCCTCTCCTACCTGACCGCCTTTATCTGAATGGCGACATTAGCTTTTCCTGGTTCTCCAATAACTTTCCATCTGTGGACTGTAATTGGGACATCAGGCCTGTGGATTTGGGCCTTGCCCGCCTCCACAATTGCGAGAGCCAATTCTCTAGAATAACTATCTTTCTGTGAATACAGATACACACTTTCTATTGGTTCTGTTTTTCCAGGGAACCCTCATCTAGGAGCTTTTCAATTCTATGCTTTTTGCAGTCCCAGGACACTTAGTGAAGCACCAAAGCCATGGTGGGGACAACAAAGGTCTTTTGAACCCAGAGGACCCCCTGCCCAGCGGACCCTCCGCCCTGAGAAGAGCGTGTCCTCCTCCCTGCCCTCCAGGAAGGGCTGTGGGGGGAAGTGCAGGCCCAGGAGGTGCGCAGGGTGGTGGGTGAGCGGGGTCAGGCCTGGAGGTCAGGAGCGATTGGGGGTCGGTGATGGACCGGTGGGAGCAGAGGGGATGTCAGCCTGCAGCCCCCAAGCAGAGGTCGGAATGCAGCCTCCCTGTCAGATGCTGCCCCTGACACTGGGGGCACCAGCAGAGATCGGGTGGGGGGCCAGGGGTGGCAGCCAACCCTAGTGTCCCAAGGCGGGCCCCAGGGCATAAAAGACTCACTGCAACATCTGTTTCTTATGACTTAGTCAGAAAACAACATATTAACTCAGAAAATAACAATGAAGTGCCTCTCTTGCCCAGGCTCTGTGATGGGCCCCAGGTGCAGGAAAGTGAGCAAAGCCAGGGCCTGCCCTCAAGGGAAGTCAGACACAGCATCGCCCCCAATATTAATATTAGCACCTTCCATGGTGCTCAGCACGCCACTCACTGTTCCTGGTATTATTCTAGCCCCACATACACTCACCCCCTTATCCACGGGAGAAAAGTTCCAAGACCCCCACTGGATGCCTGAAACTGAGGTAGTACCAAATCCTATAATACTGCTTTTTCCTAAATGTACATACCTAGGATAAAGTTCAATTTATAAATTATGCATAGAAAGACATTAACAACTAATAATCATAATAATAAAATAGAACAATTCTAACGATATACTATAATACAGTTATGTGAACGTGGCCTCTTTCTTTCTCAGAATATCTGATTATACTGCACTCCCCCTTCTTGCCATGAGTGAGATGGTAAAACGCAGGCATGATGAGACAAACAGAGGCAGTGGACAGAACCGGAGTCTAGCATGCTGCTCGGAACGGCAGCAATGAAAAACTTAGGATTGCTTATTTCTGAAAATTTCCATTTCATATTTTTGAACCACCACTGATGACTGCTAACTGACACTGTGGAAAATGAAGCCATGGACAAGAGAGGCTACTGTATCATATTAATTCATTTCATCTTCCCAGCAACCCCCTGGAGGAGGTACTATTACCCCATTTTATATATGAGGAAACTGAGGCACAGAAAGGTTAAGTGATTGGCCTAAGGTCCCACAGCTCTCAAGGGCCAGAGCTGGGGTGTGTACCCAAGTAGTCTGGCTCTAGTTAATGATAAAAAATTATAACACAATACTAAAGTGCAACCCTAAGGTGTGCAGCAGACACAGTGGATGAACAGATGGGGCATTCCGTGTGGATAGGCAGTTATGGACCGAACGTTTGTGCCCCCCAGAGTCTCATGTTGAAGTCTTAACCCCACAGTGTAATGGCTTTGTACTGGGAGGTGGGTCTTTGGGAGGTAATTGAGGCATGAGGGTGGAGCCCCCATAAATGACATTGGAGTCGTTATAAAAGTGACCCCCGAGAGCTCTCTCGCCCTCTTTCCACCATGTGAGGACACATGAGAAGCTGACAGAGGGCTGTCGCCAGAGCCTGACCATGTGGCCCCTGACCTGAGACTTCCAGCCTCCAGAACTGTGAGCATCAGCGTTTGTCTTGAAGCCTCTCAGTCTATGGTAATTTGTTATTGCAGCCCCAACTGACCAAGACACTAAGGGCTTCACCGAAGGGGAGAGGCCAGGCAGGGTCCTGAGGCAAGGGTAGGAGCTTGCCAGCAGGTGGTGGTGAGGCCACAGAGTCCTGATTCAAGGCAGAGGCAAGAACTTCATGTTGGAGAGCGAGCTCAAGGCCGGGAAGCTGAGGGGAAACTGGGAGAAGTCAGGAAGGCTGGGTTGTAGGAAGCTAGCCATGGCCACTTGGATCCAGAGGGCCCCTCTACAGAGGGGAGAAAGGACAAGAGTCACACCAAGGTACCACACAGCCACCTGACATGGCACACCTGGCCAGGCGGGGGCTGCAAGAGCCGCCCATCTGGGCAGGGAGCCGCCATTCAGGACTGATATTGTTCACAACAGAGCTTGTGGTGGTGATGAAAAGAGGGCTAACCTTGAGCTGGTTTTCTTTTCATTTTAAATTCTCTATAGACAATGCACCTCCTGCTTCCTGTGCTCAGGCCAGCCGCTCCCACCACCATTGGTTAAAAAATAATAAGGCCGGGCACAGTGGCTCATGCCTGTAATCCCAGCACTTTGGGAGGCCGAGGCAGGCGGATCACGAGGTCAGGAGATCAAGACCATCCTGGCTGACATGGTAAAACCCCGTCCCTAATAAAAATACAAAAAATTAGCCAGGTGAGGTGGTGGGCGCCTGTAGTCCCAGCTACGCGGGAGGCTGAGGCAGGAGAATGGCGTGAACCCCGGGGGGGTGGAGCCTGCAGTGAGCGGAGATCACGCCACTGCACTCCAGCCTGGGCGACAGCGAGATTCCGTTTCAAAAAAAAAAAAAAAATACAGGCGTGGTGGTGGGCACCTGTGGTCCCAGCTACTCGGGAGGCTGAGGCAGGAGAATGGCATGAACCCGGGAGGCGGAGCTTGCAGTGAGCCGAGATCGTGCCACTGCACTCCAGCCTGCGCGACAGAGCGAGACTCCATTTCAAAAAAAGAAGAAGAAGAATAACCTTTGGAACAGCTGGGTCATCCGGGCAGAGTGTTTGGTTTGCTCGCTGTTTTTTTGGGTGTTTGTTTTTTGTTCATTTCAGCCTGGATTCCTTAGTATATATAGGGTAACATTCCCTTAAGACAACTTAAATACAATGTCAGCCACACACGCAAGCCACATGGGTAAAAGAGTAGCCATATTTTTTAAAAGTGAAGAGAAACAAATGAAACCAATTTTAACATTACTTTATTTCACTTAATATATTAAATATCTAAAAATTAGCATTTCGACATGTAATCCATAGAAAAACTATTCATGAGCTATTTTCCTTTGTTTTGTCTTTGACATCTGGTGTGGGTTTTCAACTCGGCACCCACCTCCGTTTGACTCTCCACCCTTCCAGCGCCCAACAGCTGTGTGCAGCAAGCGGCCTGGGACAGGACAGCACAGCCCGGCGCCTCTAAAATGAGCCCAAATCAAGCTGTGGCCACTCAGACCACATCAGTCACTTTGAGTTTTTGATCTGCTTGTTTTCGTCATCCAATAGGACCTTCACTGAGTCCGCAGGCATGTGCCAATGAGCCCTAAATATTAAGAACACATTGACATGATTCCCAGGGTAGCAACATCTCCTTACTTGAAAAGCACAACCCAAACGCAGGCCTTGCAAAGGTGGAGTAGCCGATGCTGAGAGAAGAGCTGCTTCCTCCGCTTTCATCAGCGCCATAATCAAAAGGCATGAGAGGCTGCAGCTGAAGGGAGGGGAGGGATGTGGTCAAGACCAGGAGTGATCAGCTGGGACCTCTACACCCAGCGTTCAGTGCGGACATGGGTCTCTCTGCTTTCCTGTTCTCTTTAGCTCCACTGTTCATTTTTTAAAAAATTTTATTATTATTATACTTTACGTTTTAGAGTACATGTGCACTCTCAGCAAACTATCGCAAGGACAAAAAGCCAAACACTGTTCATTTTTAAAGCTGTGCTGCATCATGTCGGTAAAGGAACTGGTCCTAAGGTCAGCCCAGGGAAAAGCATGTTAATAGATCCTCCAGACCTCAGGTTCTAAAGAACTGAGCAGCATTTTCCTAAGATGCCTCATGAGCCACCTAAGCCACTGGGCAGGAAAGCCTGCCAAGTCTTCTTCAGGGCCAGAAGCAAGGTTTCACCACACGGGCCCCTCCACCCTGGCCCAGGGACTCACATTCTACGGAGCTGGAGCTCTCCCCTGGGCTGCAGCACCCATCTGGCGGCTGCTCCGGCTCAGAAGGAGACGAGCCTGGAGGGTCATCCATGGAAACTCCACACTGCCTCCTGGGCACTTGGTTCTTTCTTCTGACCCCCAAAACATACATACACAGGACTCTTCAGCTTTTGGAACAGCTATGATAATCCCTGCAAGGAGAGACCGGGTTACAGAAAGCACAAAAGTGGTCAATTTGCAAAGGTTCCCAAACCTTGGCAAGTTCTTCTAGTTCCTGACTTCAACCTGGGATGGAAGATGGCAACTTGACAGGACCCAGGGACGGATTTTTGAAATGAAATGTTGCATACTACAGAAAAGCCCTGTGAATATAATCCCACCTTTGGCCTCATTGTTGACTCTACCAAATCCTAACATGTTTATGGATTTGATTCATGTTTATTTTTAAGACGTGAACAATTATAGGTACTATGATATAATAAAGTATAATAAAAATAATAGGTTTGTGAGTGCTGGTGTATCCTTCTCCCAATGTCTGTGTGTGTACACACATGCACATACAGGCACATGCATTCATGTGCGTACACACACACACACACACACACAGACAGTGAGTAAGCCCTCAGATCCGGCGTCTAGCCTGGGAAACTCCTCATTCTGTACAGGCTGTAGAGACCACTGACCATGGAGCTTGTTTGAGGAACTAAAGACATGAAAAGGAATATAAGCCAGTGGGGTGCAGTGGCTCACACCTGTAATCCCAGCAGTTTGGGAGGCCAAGGTGAGTGGATTGCCTGAGCTCAGGAGTTTGAGACCAGCCTGGGCAACACGGTGAAACCTCATCTCTACTAAAATACAAAAAATTAGCTGAACATGGCGGCGGGCGCCTGTAATCCCAGCTATTCAGGAGGCTGAGACAGGAGAATCACTTGAACCCGGTAGGTGGAGGTTGCAGTGAGACAAGATTGCGCCACTGCGCTCCAGCCTGGGTGACAGAGCAAGACTCCATCTCAGAAAAAAAAAAAAAAGGAATCTAAGCCATTCACTTTATCCTTAAACTTGGCTACATGCTTTGTGCTGTTTGTCTGCTGTTCGTCAGTAAAAAAGTGAACATCACCTTAACCAAGCGTGTGTTCTTACTCACTCCAGTCCTCAAACACTGACCAACCTTCCACAGTGTCATATATATATATATATCTCCTGCAACTTGTGGTTAGGCCCAGCTTTATCGGTAATTAACATTGTGTAACTGTGCCTCAATTTACATGTCTATCCTCTTTCCAGTGAACATTTAGGTTCTTTCCTTTTCCTGAACTAAACAAAGCTACAATTATTAACATTGTTTACGGCCAGGCACACTGGCTCACACCTGTAATCCCAACACTTTGGGAGGCCAAGGTGGGCGGATCACTTGAGGTCAGGAGTTTGAGACCAGCCTGACCAACATGTGAACATGACCATGTCTCTATTGAAAATATAAAAATTAGCCAGGTGTGGTGGTGCACACCTGTAATCCCAGCTACTCGGGAGGCTGCGGCAGGAGAATTGCTTGAACCCGGGAGGCAGAGGTTGCAGTGAGCCATGATGGTGCCACTGCACTCCAGCCTGGGTAACAGAGCAAGATTTCATCTCAAAAAACAAACAAAAAACATTGTTTATCAGTGCTATTGTGAAACACTTTTGATTTCAGGTGATCTGATGTAATTGAAAGGTGTCTCACTGTGGTTTTTATTTGCCTTCTGATTCTAGCACAGCTGAGGATTTTTTTTTTTTTTGACAGGGTCTCACTCTGTCACCCAGGCTGGACTGCAGTGGTATGATGGTGGCTCACTGCAGCCTCAACCTTCTGGGCTTAGATGATCTTCCCACCTCAGCCTGCTGAGGAGCTGGGACTCCAGGCACATGCCACCACACCCGGCTAAGTTTTTATAGAGATGGGGTTTTGCCATGTTTCCCATGCCAGTCTCGAGCACCTGGGCCCAAGTTATCCTCTTGCCTTGGCCTCCCAAAGTGCTGGGATTACAGAGTTGAGCCACTGCACCCAGCCACAGCTTAGGATCCTTTCATAGGCCATTGATCATCCTGCTTTCTTCTATGAATTGCCTGTCATGCCCTTGGTATGGACAGCTTTTTAACGTAGGAGTGTCATGCCTGACATGGTAAAGGAAAGATCCAGTATCTTCCAATGGGAATGTCTTCCCAGCAGAATGACCCCAACAAAGGAGGCATTCGGTAAAGGCATGGATCACCCCAAGAGCCAGAGGATTTGTTCAGTCGGCACCTGAGCCTCCTCTTGCAGGTGTTCTAACAGAATGGGGCCAAATGTTGACTTCAGTTGCAGCGATCCCTCTGCACAGTCCCTTTTAGGAACCTAAAACCTTTGCAGGTGAAAATGACATGTTTTCAAAGTGAACACATGCATCACCAGGTTGCGCTGAGGGAAAACTATTTCTATTCGCTTTCTGTGGCAGCCAAGACAAATTACACAAAATGTTGACGTAAAAAACGAAAGTGTATTATCTCACAACTGTGGAAGCCAGAAGTCCAAAATCAAGGTACTGGCAGGGCCGTGCGCCCTCTAGAAACAGCGTGGATCAACGAGACAAAGTTAACAAGGATATCCAGGAATTGAACTCAGCTCTACATAAAGTGGACCTAATAGACATCTACAGAACTCTCCACCCCAAGTCAACAGAATATACATTTTTTTTCAGCACCACACCACACCTATTCCAAAATTGACCACATAGTTGGAAGTAAAGCTCTCCTCAGCAAATGTAAAAGAACAGAAATTATAACAAACTGTCTCTCAGACCACAGTGCAATCAAACTAGAACTCAGGATTAAGAAACTCAGTCAAAACCGCTCAACTACATGGAAACTGAACAACCTGCTCCTGAATGACTATTGGGTACATAATGAAATGAAGGCAGAAATAAAGATGTTCTTTGAAACCAACGAGAACAAAGACACAACATACCAGAATCTCTGGGACACGTTCAAAGCAGTGTGTAGAGGGAAATTTATAGCACTAAATGCCCACAAGAGAAAGCAGGAAAGATCCAAAATTGACACCCTAACATCACAATTAAAAGAACTAGAAAAGCAAGAGCAAACACATTCAAAAGCTAGCAGAAGGCTAGAAATAACTAAAATCAGAGCAGAACTGAAGGAAATAGAGACACAAAAAACCTTTCAAAAAATTAATGAATCCAGGAGCTGGTTTTTTGAAAAGATCAACAAAATTGATGGACCGCTAGCAAGACTAATAAAGAAGAAAAGAGAGAAGAATCAAATAGATGCAATAAAAAACGAAAAAGGGGATATCACCACCGATCCCACAGAAATACAATCTACCATCAGAGAATACTACAAACACCTCTATGCAAATAAACTAGAAAATCTAGAAGAAATGGAGAAATTCCTCGACAAGTACACCCTCCCAAGACTAAACCAGGAAGAAGTTGAATCTCTGAATAGACCAATAACAGGTTCTGAAATTGTGGCAATAATCAATAGCTTACCAACCAAAAAGAGTCCAGGACCTGATGGATTCACAGCTGAATTCTACCAGAGGTACAAGGAGGAACTGGTACCATTCCTTCTGAAACTATTCCAATCGATAGAAAAAGAGGGAATCCTCCCTAACACATTTTACGAAGCCAGCATCGTCCTGATACCAAAACCTGGCAGAGACATAACCAAAAAAGAGAATTTCAGACCAATATCCTTGATGAACATTGATGCAAAAATCCTCAATAAAATACTGGCAAACCGAATCCAGCAGCACATCAAAAAGCTTATCCACCATGATCAAGTGGGCTTCATCCCTGGGATGCAAGGCTGGTTCAACATATGCAAATCAATAAATGTAATCCAGCATATAAACAGAACCAAAGACAAAAACCACATGATTATCTCAATAGATGCAGAAAAGGCCTTTGACAAACTTCAACAACCCTTCATGCTAAAAACTCTCAATAAATTAGGTATTGATCGGACGTATCTCAAAATAATAAGAGCTATCTATGACAAACCCACAGCCAATATCATACTGAATGGGCAAAAACTGGAAGCATTCCCTCTGAAAACTGGCACAAGACAGGGATGCCCTCTCTCACCGCTCCTATTCAACATAGTGCTGGAAGTTCTGGCCAGAGCAATCAGGCAGGAGAAGGAAATAAAGGGTATTCAATTAGGAAAAGAGAAAGTCAAATTGTCCCTGTTTGCAGATGACATGATTGTATATCTAGAAAACCCCATCGTCTCAGCCCAAAATCTCCTTAAGCTGATTAGCAACTTCAGCAAAGTCTCAGGATACAAAATTAATGTACAAAAATCACAAGCATTCTTGTACACCAATAACAGACAAACAGAGAGCCAAATCATGAGTGAACTCCCATTCACAATTGCTTCACAGAGAATAAAATACCTAGGAATCCAACTTACAAGGGATGTGAAGGACCTCTTCAAGGAGAACTACAAACCACTGCTCAATGAAATAAAAGAAGATACAAACAAATGGAAGAACATTCCATGCTCATGGGTTGGAAGAATCAATATCGTGAAAATGGCCATACTGCCCAAGGTAATTTATAGATTCAATGCCATCCCCATCAAGCTACCAATGACTTTCTTCACAGAATTGGAAAAAACTACTTTAAAGTTCATATGGAACCAAAAAAGAGCCCGCATTGCCAAGTCAATCCTAAGCCAAAAGAACAAAGCTGGAGGCATCACGCTACCTGACTTTAAACTATACTACAAGGCTACAGTAACCAAAACAGCATGGTACTGGTACCACAACAGAGACGTAGATCAATGGAACAGAACAGAGCCCTCAGAAATGATGCCGCATAGCTACAACTATCTGATCTTTGACAAACCTGACAAAAACAAGAAATGGGGAAAGGATTCCCTATTTAATAAATGGTGCTGGGAAAACTGGCTAGCCATATGTAGAAAGCTGCAACTGGATCCCTTCCTTACACCTTTTACAAAAATTAATTCAAGATGGATTAAAGACTTATATGTTAGACCTAAAACCATTAAAATCCTACAAGAAAACCTAGGCAATACCATTCAGGACATAGGCGTGGGCAAGGACTTCATGCCTAAAACACCAAAAGCAATGGCAACAAAAGCCAAAATCGACAAATGGGATCTCATTAAACTAAAGAGCTTCTGCACAGCAAAAGAAACTATCATCAGAGTGAACAGGCAACCTACAGAATGGGAGAAAATTTTTGCAACCTACTCATCTGACAAAGGGCTAATATCCAGAATCTACAATGAACTCAAACAAATTTACAAGAAAAACACAAACAACCCCATCAAAAAGTGGGCAGAGGACATGAACAGACACTTCTCAAAAGAAGACATTTATGCAGCCAAAAAACACATGAAGAAATGCTCATCATCACTGGCCATCAGAGAAATGCAAATCAAAACCACAGTGAGATACCATCTCACACCAGTTAGAATGGCCATCATTAAAAAATCAGGAAACAACAGGTGCTGGAGAGGATGTGGAGAAATAGGAACACTTTGACACTGTTGGTGGGACTGTAAACTAGTTCAACCATTGTGGAAGTCAGTGTGGCGATTCCTCAGGGATCTCGAACTAGAAATACCATTTGACCCAGCCATCCCATTACTGGGTATATACCCAAAGGACTATAAATCATGCTGCTATAAAGACACATGCACACGTATGTTTATTGTGGCACTATTCACAATAGCAAAGAGTTGGAACCAACCCAAATGTCCAACAACGATAGACTGGATTAAGAAAATGTGGCACATATACACCATGGAATACTATGCAGCCATAAAAAAATGATGAGTTCGTGTCCTTTGTAGGGACATGGATGAAACCGGAAAATATCATTCTCAGTAAACTATCGCAAGGACAAAAATCCAAACACCGCATGTTCTCACTCATAGGTGGGAATTGAACAATGAGAACTCATGGACACAGGAAGGGGAACATCACACTCCGGGGACTGTTGTGGGGTTGCAGGAGGGGGGAGGGACAGCATTAGGAGATACACCTAATGCTAAATGACGAGTTAATGGGTGCAGGAAATCAACATGGCACATGGATACATATGTAACAAACCTGCACATTGTGCACATGTACCCTAAAACCCTAAAGTATAAAAAAAAAAAAAAAAAAAAGAAAAACTGGGCACTGGGTATATGAGAACTCTGTATTCTCTTCTCAATTTTCCTGTAAATCTAAATATGTTCTAAAATTTAAATGTTTATCTTAAAAGTACTCTGTATCTTAGAAAACAACTAAATAAATTTTTTTACCAATAAAAAAAAAAAAAAAAAAAGAAACAGCACGGGGAAGTTGCTCTTACCCCTTCCGGCTTCTGGTGGTTGTCGGCCTTCCTTGACTTGTGGCTGTGATGCTCCGATCTCTGCCTCCCTCTTCACAGGCCCTTCTCCTCTGTGTGTCTTGTATAAGACACTTGCCATTGTGAGATTTTTATGAAGGGAGTGTGTGTGTGTGTGTGTGTGTATGTGTGTGTGTGTGTGAGAGAGAGAGAGAGAAAGGCTGAAGGAGGGTGAAGGAAGGGCTGGTATTTTAAGCCATCCATGATCTTTTCACTGCTCTGCTGTGTGACCTGGGCCCGTTAGTTCACCTCTGTGAACCTCCTCTTCTCCACCCTATGAACTGGAGCCAATGACCACCAGCTCTCACAGTCAGGAGCATTGATGTGGGTGTGAAAACACCTGGCATGTGGTCATTACTCAACACATAACTTTGAAGTTTGCTCTTTTAAAGGGAAGATGATTACAGTCTGGAGGGAAGATAAGATTCAGTGCTTAAAATAATAGCGAACATTTCCATGTGTCCGAAGCTATTCCCAGCATATTACATGTATTCATTCACTTTATCCTCTTCATGACTCTATGAGACAGGCACTACGATCCTCCTCATTTTGCAGATGGGGAAACTGAGGCCCAAGGTCACAGAGCTGCTGCATGTTAGGCTGTCTCTTGGGAGAAGGAATGTGCTAAGGGAGGAGAAAGAAGCTCAGTGTGGACTTGAGGACTCAAAGAAAGAGAATTGCTCTGGTTGGAGAAATGCAGGAAGAAATTCAGGAAGGCTTCAGGACCTTGGTGACCATTGACATTCATGGAGGTGGGTGTGGAGTGAAAGCCTTTGAGGTCCCTGCCCATGGACAGAGGAGTCTGCTCTTCACAGCAGTTTCTACTGTCACACCTCCCTCATCTTCACTGGCCTTTCCAGAGCTTCAGGGAAGCAACCTTGACCCCTGACCCCCTCCAACAGGGAGGAGGTGATTCAGCCAGGCCAGATGTCAGAGCCCAAATGTCCTTTCCCAAGGATAATAATTGTGGTTATTGTCCAAACTCAGACACTTTGGTGGGGTGGGAGTTGTAACCATTAAGCCAGGATAAGAGGTGTCATCCGCGACTCTCTCAGCAAACCAGGTCAGAGAGTCACCTTGTCACTTTAGCAGCAGCTGCCTGAACCTATAGAACATAAACTGCAGCTCGACAGGCCCCTCCTGGACAGACAATGTGTTCAAGAGGAGTTTCGGGATAGTGGGGATCCCTGGTAAATGTGGCCCCAACCAAATAGAATTGGGTGACAAGAGAGCCTGGAGAAATCCTGGGCAGGGGCAGCAGGGAGAGGCAAAGGCACCCGCCTGCCCAGACATGCCTTCTTAACACACCCCGCACCTCCCTCTGTGTTTTAGAGATAACAAAAGGCCAAAGGCAAAGATCTGAGTGGATGCCTCAAAGAAGATATATAGGTGGCAAATCAGCAGATGAAAAGGTATTCCACATAATATGTCATCAGAGAAATGCAAATTAAAACAACAATGAGACACACCTACTGGATACTACACACCTATCAGAATGGCCCAAATCCAGGGCACAGATAGCAGCAAATGGTGGTGAGGACATGGAGCAATAGGAACTCTCATTCATTGCTGTTAGGAAGCAAAATGTGCAAACTCTGTGAAAAACAGCTTGGTGGTTTCCTTCAAAACTAAACATCCCCTTACCACACAATCCAGCAATCACACTCCTTGGTATTTGTGCAGATGAACCAAAAACTAATGTCTGCACAGAAACCTGGGCACACATGTTTATAGCAGCTGTGTTTATCATGGCCAAAACTTGGAAGTAACCAAGATGTCCTTCAGTAGGTGAAGAGATAAATAAAACTGGTACATCCTGGCCGGGCATGGTGGCTTATGCCTGTAATCCCAGCCCTTTGGGAGGCCGAGGTGGGCAAATCACTTGAGGTCAGTTTGAGAGGCCAAGGTGGGCGAATCACTTGAGGTCAGGAGTTTGAGACCAGCCTGGCCAGTACGGTGAAATCCCATCTCTACTAAAAAATACAAAAATTAGCCAGGCGTGTTGATGCGCACCTGTAATCCCAGCTACTCAGGAGGCTGAGGCAGGAGAATAGCTTGATCCCGGAAGGTGGTGGCTGCAGTGAGCTGAGATCCCACCACTGCACTCCAGCCTGGGCGACAGACTGAGACTGCATCTCAAAATAAATAAATAAATATATATATATATATATATATCCAGACAATGGAATATTATTCAGCACTAAAAACAACTGAGGTACCAAGCTATGAAGTGAAATGGAGGAAACGTAAATGCTTCCAATTATGTGGCATTATGGGAAGGACAAAACAATGCAGACAGTAAAAAGATCAGTGGTTGCCTGGGATTGGAGGAAAGGACAGATGAACAGGAGGAGCATGGGGGATTTTAGGGCAGGCAAGCTATTCTGTTAAAATGGTGGACACATGTCATTACATGCTCTCCACACCCATAGAATGTACAACACCAAGAATGAACCCTAATGCTAACACTGGGCTTTGGGCGATGATGATGTGCCCATGGGGGTTCATCAGTTGTCACAAATGGATAACCGATGGGGGATGTAAGTAGTTGGGGAGGCTGTGCATGTGCTCAGGCAGGAGGGACATGGGAAACCTCTGTACTTGATTCTCAATTTCTCTGGAAACTAACACTTCTCTAAAAAAAAAAACTATTTTTTGAAACTACCATCTTAAACAAAAAGAGGAGGCCCCAGGTAAAAGACCTCAACCCATAACTTTCCACTGAGAAGGGACTTTCTCACTGGTGGAAGGAGGACACACCGGGTCATTATTTGAGTAATCCAGGCAGGAGACCTTGCCTGGATTGAGTAATCCAGGTGTCTGCTTCAGCCATGAGACAGCCTCAGGTGAAAATAGCTTTGCGGTTGTTTTTCTTCTTTTCACCCGATGGGTCTTTGGGGGTTTGTGGCATGCCCCATGTAACAATGAACTCTCAGTTCCCCTTTCTCATTCTCCCCAGGGAGCCGAGGTGCCCTGCAGGGAGAGTGGCCACCTGCACCAGGTGTGAGAGGAGCTGCACCTGGACCCAGGTCCTGCATCCTCGTCCTGCCTCTGCATCCAGCATCCCTGCAGGAAGCCCTGCCTGCAGAAGGGCCGAAAAGTAGCCTTGCTGTGAAAGTGCTTGTGTGTTCCTGAGGGGAGAAGCAAGTCACAGTCAGGGCACTGGTTCCTGTCATCCGGTGCAACACAAAGCAGGCCCCAGGACATGGGGTGCAGACGGGAGCACAGAGAGGGTGGGTGCTACTGGGGTGCACAGGCAGCTTGAGGAGGATGGAGATGGCAAACTTCCCTTCATCATTCCAGGGCTACATTTAGGGCTGGAGGACCAGCAGGTCCCCAAAGCCTCCAATGCTTCTGGAGGCCAGTAGCGAGCAGTGTCCAGGGACCCCACAGCCACCACTGAGGCCCACCTGTTCATCCCTCAGCTGGGTGTCCACTGGCGGCCACACTTCAGGTCTCCCGGACGCGGAGTTTGGGCTTCTCTCCCGAGCAGAAGTTATCCAAGTGCCCTCGGCATCCCACGGATTTGTTTTGTCTATGAGGGAAGAATTAAGGAGTGTTAGTATGATATCAGAAAATTGCTAATTATGGTGAAGAGCTAACATGGCGATCTGGAAACTTGTGGAGCTCTAGTTAGTGATGACAGAAGAGGAAAATATTTGACTATTTTGTGCTGCACCCAGGTTCTCAGGAGGCGGCAAGAGACGAGACTTGACGCTGTGCCATGCTCAGAGCCCCTGGTCCTAGAGACGCTGCTTTTCCCACGGGAGTTCAGAGCAGAGGCAGTCAGCTGGGAAGCTCAGGATGGAGTGAAGAGCAGAGGCAGCTAGTGAAGAGCAGAGGCAGTCAGCTGGGAAGCTCAGGATGGAGTGAAGAGCAGAGGCAGCTACTGAAGAGCAGAGGCAGTCAGCTGGGAAGTTCAGGATGGAGTGAGGAAGGAGAGCAACTTGGGGTGCTTGGGTTGCAGAGATCTAACGCCCCAAGAGAGACTGGCTGTGGCCTGTGCCCACCCCAAACTCACACACACTGTTGTGCTCACACACATGTACACACTCACACACATTTCAACACTCACACGCCCAAGCTCACACACCACACTCACATGCCTTAGTCACACACGCATACACACATTAACACACATACACACTCCCATTTGCACATCCACACACACACAGTTATGCACCACAGACACAAACTCCCAAGTTCACACACCACTATCACACACATATCTTCACACACACACAATCACTCACATACACACTCTCACACATGGACACACCGACACACTCTCCATTACGCACCTGCCCTTTCTCACACACATGCACAAACACACACTTCAAGCCGAATTAGAGCTCTTTTTTTGGTCCCACAAAGAAAACAGTAACCTCAGCATCTTGGTCTCAACGAGAACTGGGTACGTGATCCCATCCAACCACAAGGGGGAAAATGAGGAAATGGGTCCTCCATGTCCTCAGACACTGGAGAACAAAAGTATACGCCAGCTTTAATGGGCACCACACAGGAACAGGAGGGATTGAAACAGAAAAGGGGTTCCTCCTGATGTGTGGCATTGACAGAGCCCAGTTCTGCCTCATGCCAAGCACCACCTTGCCCCTTGATGATGGAAAATGGTTGCATGTCTTGTTTCCTGGCCCCCATCTCTGTCTTGGTACAGAGTAAAGACTTGAGCCTCCCTTCTAAAGACATGAGTCCCGCTGAGCTGACCCACCAGCTGACAGATGAAGCCATGCCATCCGCTGACCAAGTTCCCCAAGACTCCTTGAGACTCAATTTCTGAAGAGGGTCTGCTGGGAATTTCCTGTCTCCATGCTCTGCCCAGCTGTTGGGACACCCGTAGCCTCTGTGGAGCCTCTTGGCCTGACAGCAGGGCTGGATGACTGGCCACCTCTTGACTGTGCCAGCACCTCTACTGCCATGTTCTGCCTGGGGGACTGGATTTCCTTCTGGCCCTGGCAGGGGGGACTACCCCTAGGGTCTGTCCCACCCCAGAGCTGGAGTCCTCCCAGTCTACGAGGGTCAGCCCATGTGATCAGCAGGCTGCTAAAACATGAAGGCCTTTCATTTAGAGAGCTCAATGAACAGAGAAATGAGCATCAAGGCTGAGATGAGGGAGCCACACTGGGATACAGCCTAAATTAGTTTTGATCCCCCTGCAAATCCTTCCTTGTTCCTTCTCTCAGTTAACAGAAAACCCAATAGCAGTTCAGTTCAATTCAGAAGCTGAACACTGAGCCAGGCACTGTATAAACACCTGGGACCAGCAGTGAGTAAAAGACTAAAAAACATGGCCTTTGCCCTGTGGGATTTGTAGTCTATGGGGAAGATGGATATTAAGCAAGTGTGAAAGTATGAAAAACCTATGTGTGTGTGGGTGGGTGTATTAGAGCTCTATAGAAGCACATACAAAATGGAGAAATTATCCTAGTCTAGTGGCTCAGGAAAAAGACTCTTAGGAAAATGGCATTTAATATGAAACTCAAAGTACGTTAACAGTGTTTGGCCAGAGAAACAGGGTGTGTGGCTTAAAGATGGTCACAAGATTAAAGACACACATTAAAGGTCACACATTCTTTGCTCCTCCATTCTCTGAAAGAGTCAAATTCTTAGTCCTCTTCCCCTGGATTCTGGGCTGGCCCTAGCCTTTGCCTGTAGAATGAGGTAAAAGTGACTTTCTGGGTCTTCTGAGGCTGAGTCATGAGAAGCCTTGAGCTTCTGCCCAGACCTTTCAGAAAACATGCCCAGGTGAAACCAGAGGCTGTGTAAGGAGTACAGCTATCTGAGACCACCATGCTGTGAGGAAGCCCAAGCTAGCCTTGTGGAAAGGCAGCATGGAGAGAGGAATACCCAACTGGACCCCTGTTGTTCCTGCCACCCCAGCAGAGCCCAGGCAAGTGAGTAAGGAAGGCTTTGATGGTTCCAACCCCAGCCACCCTCTGACTATAACTGCGGGAGAAACCCTGATTGGGAACCACCTATATAAGCCCAGTCAACCAACAGAATTGTGATAAATAATACTAAGTTATGCTTTAAACCACTGAGTTTTAGAATAATTTGTTCTACCGCTATAGATAACTGAATAAAGGAGTGGAAAAGAATTCCAAGTGGAGGAACAACATGTGCAAAGGCCAAGACTGCACCCTCAGACCTCCTTCAGAGAATACGGCTTTTAAACAATCTTAGAACCAGCTCCTCAGGACCAGCTGCAGTACCTCACCCTCGGGCATAGGACAGACAGACAGATTTTTTTTTTTTTTTTTTTTTTGAGATGGAGTCTTGCTCTGTCACCCAAGGTGGAGTGCAGTGATGTGATCTTGGCTCACTGCAACCTCCACCTCCCAGGTTCAAGCAATTCCTCTGTCTCAGCCTCCCAAGTCGCTGGGACTACTGGTGCATGCCACCATGCCTGGCTAATTTTTTTTTTTTTTTTGTATTTTTAGTAGAGACAGGGTTTCACCCTTCCTAAAATGTGAAGGTGTTTCTTTTAGAGAGGTCAAGGAAGGATAGGACCAGAGAAATGACCAGCAAGGCTGTGATGAGGGAGCCACTCTGGGATACAACCTAAATTAGTTTTGATCCCCCTGCAAATCCTTCCTTGTTCCTTCCCTCAGTTAACTGAAAATCCAATAGCAATTCAGTTCAAGCTAGACTCATGGAAAGGCAGCATGGAGAGAGGGATACCCAACAAGTTCCCTGCTGTTCCTGCCACCCCAGCAGAACCCAGGCAAGTGAGTAAGGAAGCCTTTGATGGTTCCAGCCCCAGCCACTCTCTGACTGTAACTGTGTGAGAAGCCCTGAGTGGAAACTACCTTTATCCAGTTATCTGTAGTGGTATAACAAATCATTTTAAAACTCAGTGGTTTAAAGCAATAATTTATTATTATTTCTCATAATTCTGTTGGTTGACTGGGCTTATATAGGTGGTTCCCACTCAGGGCTTCTTACACAGTTACAGTCAGATGTCGGCCAGGCTGTTCTCGAACTCCTGACCTCAAATGATCTGGCTGCCTCGGCCTCCCAATGTGGTGGGATTACAGGCATGAGCCACCGTGTCCGGCCCAGAGATAGACTTTTAATCCATCCACAGATGAACCGGGGAGAGGAGTGATTCATCAACGTTTTGAAACTGTATTTAAGTTAGTTCGGAGATGGGTGCATTAAATTTCTCCTGGGGACAGGACCTATCATATTTAGAAAGCACCTGAGAACACTTTAGGAACCAGGGATTCACAATCGTGTTTTCTGAGCCAGCCATGATTATGCTGGGGAACTAACAACACATGCACCTAGCTGGATACAATGTAGATTCCTCAAAAGAAGAACCAAGGGAGGTCATAAGATTTGAGTTAAGAAATAGAGACTTCCTACTTACTCTGTGCTGATTTAGTTCATAAAAATAAGCATTTCCTCCTTGAGGTCTAAGAATGTGTGGGGCTGGGAAACATTTGGTAAGACTATGAAGAAAAGAACTGAAAACAAAAGTTCAGAAAGAGTTGACAGAGCACAGAGCCTGCTGGGCTCTCCTTGCATCCAGGTGGTCCCTGGGCCCTCGCGGGTGAAGGGCCCTGGCCCCGCTGGAGCCTGTCCAGGGCTGAAGGTGTCAGGTTGGGGTCTCTCAGGCCTCCTCAGAGCAGATGAATGAGGGTGGGGACAGAGGGCAGGGCAGACCCTGTCCAGATAAGAATGTTCTGTCCCTGGGGCACCCACGCCTGCATCTCTCTGCATGTTTAGACCGCCTCTGCCTCCAGGTGGCACTCTGAGGCCACATCCTGCTTCTCATGCTTTGAAACAGCCAGGCCACCCCCTCTGGCCTTCAGCCAGTGTCTTCCAGAGAGCCCAAGCCAGGCCTGTCCTTTCGGGGTGAGGAAACCCCACACAGTGCTTTCCAGAAGTGGGGGAGACAGTAGCATAGCCTCCTGCCTCCTCCGGGTCTTGGCGTCTGGGTTTCTCTATTCCTGAAGAAACAGAATTCACAACTCACCCTCTTCAGCCCATGAAACTGGAGTGTTTGTGAGAGGGCCAGGCCAGCACAGCGTTTTCTGTCTTCACCCCATCTGATATTCCAGCATCCAGTGAAGGCTGTCTCCAGAGCCTGGGGGCACAGGAGGCCGCCCACTCTTGTTCCCCTCCACCTCACATTCTTTCCATCAGACCTCATTCGCCGGTTGCTGGAGGTCTGAGCACACAACACCCCCCTCGGACAGCTGCCTCATCTCCTGGGCAGCCCACACCACTTCAGGCATGAGGTGGCTGACCGTGCATCCCCAGTGCGGCCCGACAGAGGGAATGTGAGTGCATGAAGCAAGGGGACAGCTGTTCCTGCTCCGTGGGGAGTCCCTTCTCAGCTCGCACCCAGTCAGCAAATGACTCTTCTCTACAAAGAGGCAGAGGATGAACTTCCTCTCTAGTTTTGGCAGCAGAGGCCGTGAGACCCATGGCGAGAGGCCAGAGCTGTGCAGGCTGCAGGGGGCACCAGCTCAGGGATTCCGAACAGAGGAAAGTACTTTCCAGAGAGTACTGCAGGGGATCAAGCCTTCTCCACAGTCCTGCCAATAAAACCCCTGGGGCTCAGCCTAAACCCGATCCTAGAAATGACATCCCAACACAAGCTTTGCAGGATAAGTAAAATCTAGAGAGGAGAAAAGGCAGAGCCAGGCAATGAGAAATACAGGTGGTCTGGATCAGCTCAGGAAAGACACAGCACATTTTCCACGTGCAGTGAATGATGTTCTCATGTTTGCTGGTGTGAGGAATTGAACATTAATATCAGGAGCATTCTGTGTTACCTACAGCTGACTTTATGTTATGTTGAAGTCAACTGGATGACAAACTGTCTTTTGTCTTCATTCTAGAGCAAAGACACTAACTATTCCTTTCATTGTCTTTAGGGACACTCAACATTAATTAAAACTCTTCTGGGGTTCGTCATGAATATAGTTCTAGTTTGGGCACCCAGAGGACCCAAATGAAGCAACTGCCACACTTATGGAGCACTGCTCTGAGAAGCCACGTTCCTGCCTGCTTCTCCATGGCTGTGAGCTTATAGCAGAAAACGCATGGAAACACCCTGTCTCAGCCTGATTTCCCCTAAAGTACGTCCCGAGAAAAGGGCTGATGGGATTGAGGTTTATTCAGGGATGCAATCCCCAACAGCAGGAGTGAGGGGCAGGAGAGAGGGCAGGGAGGAGAGGCATTATAGAACTGGGCACCACAATGGGTCATAGATGCTCTCTGAACCCGCCAATTGAGAAACCAGGGAGCACAATGACTCCCTTCTCATCCTCCCAGGTCAAGGGGCTCCTCCCTGAGTATGAACTCTGCTACACTCCCAGGTGACAGGGATGTGAAGCAGTTTCAGGCACCCCACACCTGGGCATCACAGGGAGGTCCTGAGGCAGGGTACTGTCAGTTCTTCACTCCGGGGTGAAGGTGGTTGCCACCAGATGGGACCTAGTTCCTGCCCCAGTGGTGAGGCCGCAGAAGCTGGGTTGAGTTACAAGAGATGTTATCCACACAAGCACGGACCACCATGGGGAACGGGTCAGTGTTTAGACCACAATTCTCCATAGAAAGAGTGTTATGAATAAACAATGACTAGCGTAGCTTGTAGTCAAGTCCACAAACAACTTGGGCCCCCTTCTGAGTAAACTGCCCTGGGAAAAACATCAAGGCTCTTGCGTTGAAAGTCAACAGAAAAGGAATCATCTGGAGTAGAATAGTATGTTTAATGTTCATCGTGGATGCTGGCGCTTGAGGAAAGCAGGCTTCCTTGGAGAAATGGAATGAGGTCGTTAGAGACAGCACTGAGACTGAAAGGTGCTTCTGGGTCTCTTCCAGAACTTTAGAAATGGAAGGCCCGGGAGCATCATTGCATTGACCTCCCCAGAAAAACACGGGCGTGTGCTTTTCCTCAATACACTTTGATCACCAACGCCACATCCACATTGTTCGCCCCTGATTTTGGTTAGTATTTAGCTCCCAAACAGAAGGAAGAGAGGGATTGAAAATGGATAGAGATTTTCCTGGAGAAACTCATTTGAGTTGCAAGAGAATGAGAAGGAGGAAGAGATTAGAGAATAAAGATGGGCGAGTGTGAGGGAGGATGCCGGTGGGATGCCTGTGCGATGAACTAGCTGTGCACATCACTCACTGGTCACTAGACAAGAGGGCCATGGTGGAGGATGGGAGGTGCATGGCACAGACTGGCTCCTCTCAGAAGGATGGATGGAGTGAGGAGGGAGCCAGCCATCAGGAGTTGGTAGGAGGGGACACCATTGACCCCAGGAGCTGGGTTGCTGCCGATGGTGGGGCTAGCATGGCGCAGGGCCGAGGACTAGGGCAGCGATTGTTTGTGTGAATGGAAAACATGTTGTTTCTTAGGAAGGTGGTGCAACCTTGGGAACTCCAGTGGCTAGTTTGCATTTTTTAAAATGTTATGCTAATAATATGTCACTGCCACGGAGAAAAGGCTCTGGTCTTCCGTGGAGTCCAGATTCTATCCCTGAACTGTTCTTGCAGGTAAAGATTTATATAAAATGCTCAGAGAAGGCTGTAATAGATTTCGAGACATATTTCATAATATTTTCTAGCATGCCACTTGATGTCACAGGCAGATTTATGAAAAGGCAGTATTTATTATACAATATTCATGTTTTATTAAATCTGATTACATTGCAGGAAAGAGAGAGTAGTGGTGGCAGCCTCCAGGCTGAGCTGGGGCTGAGTCCTCCGCCCCTACCTGACGCCAGGATGAGGACCCAGACATTGCATTGTGGGCTCTCAGCTCTGTCAATGTCTCCCTCGGATAACCTGGGTGGAGAGGGGGGGCATCCCTTGTCTCTTCTGACTCTCACTCTGTAGGAAAAGAACCGTGCTTGCCTCTCTTCCCACCTGGGCAGGCAGGCGGTGGCCTGAGCAGAGTATTAATAACACATGGGGAGACAGAGGACCTCTCTCTTACCTGCGGGAGGAAGGAGTCTGGCTGGCTATCCAGCCTGCAGCCTGAAGCTTCTCTAAGGAGCCATACAGTGCGGAATTCATCCCTGGGGCTCAGTGCTCCCAGCTTCCCAGCCAACCTGCCCTCCTTGGAAACCTGAGAAGATTCACTTCAAACAGGCCTCCCTGGGCCAAGAATCAAATTGGCCTGGCTCCCCTCTGATCTCCGGGAGTCTGTGAGCAGGGGGTCCCGGCAGCTGGAGTAACTCGACCCCTGCACAACCCAGGTTCTTTACTTTTCCTGAACAAGATTTATGCGGCAGGGTTTAGTCTTTACCGCAGATAGACATTCCCAGGAGAGGCCCTGAACTCCCCTGTACCACAGCCCCTCAGTCCCTGCAAGCTAACTGGAAGATGGGCTTTTAGATAAAGTTGGGTTGATACCCAAGGAAAAGAGAATTTGTATGAGATTGAGGAATCGCTTTGCACAACCTGATGGACTGTGCTGACCCTTGGAGGGGAGGAAAACAAGGGGCTTTGTCAGCTGTGACAGTGTGAAGGAGTCAAGGCTTAGGCTCCGGAGATAAGAAAAAACAGATTTGAGCCCCGGCTACCTTGTGTACTGCTTGTGTGACCTTTGGCACTGATATCCTCTGTCTCAGTTTTCCTACCTGTATAAAAAGGAGGGTAACAACCTCATAGGGTTGCTGTGAAATAATGAATATTAAGCACAGCCCTGGCACAGAGAAAGAAGTCAATAACTGTTAGCCATTATTGAGAGGTCATTTAGTTAATTCATTTAAAGCCACAGAGCCAATGGCTTTGCTGTTGTTTGATACAGGTCATTACTGACCAGTGGACGTGTTCCCATACAGAGGGGTGTCACCCAGGAAATGATGGGGGAACAGAGAAGCAGGCCCTGGCTGTGATTAGTCCCCACCCAACGCTAGGTCCACACTGGCCAATGCTTGAGGGCTAAGGATGTTAGAGTTAGGAGGGGGTGCTAAGTGATGTGAAATAATGAAATATCTTGTGCACAAAGCATCCCCGTGTGTCTGGGGGCTGCAGACATTTGCCACAGGAGGGCTGTGCCTCCTGTGGGTGCAGCTCTGCGCTTCTCCATGGCGGGACCTAAGAACATGCTCAGGCTGCAGTGAATGCCCTTTTATTTACCTGGCGATGTCAGCTCCAGACAGCCTGGGCCTGGCTGCTGATCTGAATCCTAATCAGCTCCTCACGTCTCCCTCTCTTTAACGACCCTGGGATGCTAATCACATCCCCAGGGAGGGGCTGCCGCTCTGCAAGCATCTGCAGTGGATGCAGGGCGGGCCTCATTCAGCCTTTAGGCAGTGGCCAGGGAGAAAAAGGATTTTTTAACTTTGCCGACAGTTTCAATTAAAAAACAAAACAGAATAAATACTTGTGTCTGTTGGCCATACTGCAGTGACATTTGTATTTTTTAAACAATTATTCAAAATTACCTTCTATGCAACCTCCATTTTAGTTTGTCTTTAAAGTTGCCCTTGTCTATCGATGTGTAACTCGGTGCCCCCAAGAAATTGTGACAACAGCCCTACACCTCACTCTAGGTTTCCCATACAAACTCTCAGGGGTTGTATTGGAGGAACGCCTTTTCTATACAGATACCTCGAGAAAGGACCAGGACTGTTATAAGAAGGGTTTTAATGTCCTTGGAATTGAATCCAGCCCTTCTTTCATTGAGTTTATATGTGCTATGGCACCGCTGGGTGGAAGAGGCCCTGCCCTCAGGGGCTTCCACTCAAAGCGAGATGCTAGATGGCTTCAGCCTTTCCTGCTGCCTGGGGCCGTGCTGGTCAGCTTTCCCTATTGGACACCCACCCTCTTCCCCAGCAGATAGTGCTGGGGTGCATCGTAAGAAAGGAGGTGACACATCTAGGGAGGAGGTTGTGGGAGGGGGAGGCCCATGGCTCCGTGACGCTCATGCCCCCAGTGGACGTCTGCCCTGCACTGCACCTGTCACCCGGCCCCTGGGAGACGGTAGATAATGACTGCAGGGACTCCTGAGGAGGTCTCCTTTCCCACCGCTACATTTATTCCATCAGTTTTTGTTTTGTTTTGTTTTTTGTTTTGTGTCTGTGTGGGGGGGTGTTTTTTTCGCCTAAGTCTAATTGGTGCAGTCATTATGTGAGAGTGAATGTTATTATTTTAGTCAAAAGCAGTAAACTAGGAAAGACAGTCTGTATGACAGCTTTCCTCTCTGTCCCAGGGCTAAGGTTTTTAGGAGAGGCCCAACAAGACCTGACCATTTATAGTTGTCATCAACTCAGACCTTCCAGGACCCCAGAGAACTAATAGAAAACGGACCCGTTGAGTTTTGCCTCCCATAATCTTAAGTGAAGCTGTGAAGGTTTGCATATCTAGACTACATCTACCTAGAGAGGGAAGATAGCGCTGCGTTCCTTTCCTCCTAGGAGCTGCTTGTCTACCCGGTGGGATTCCTCACCATCGAGTGCTGAACGCAGTAACGGGAGGGCAATGTGCATTTGTTGACTGAATGAATGAAATATTCAAGGTCTGTGTGTGACACACTGTACCATGTTAGTGCTGCACGAAGCAAATTAAACACAAGCTTCACCTTTGTTGAGCTCATGTCCTTCTCACTGCCTGCTGGCTGCTGGGTGACATGAGAAAACATACAGAAAATATACTTCCACCCAGCAAAATGCATATCTGATTACAGAAAAATCAGAAATGTCTGCAGATAGAGTGCGGGGTTTTATCAAGTCATCAAAGTAAACCATGTTTTGCAAAATTGCCACAAAACTGTGCATGTTCTCATGGCCCTAATTTAGAATATGTTCCTTAAACAAAGAACACCTTTGTTTGATTCCATTTGTTTTGAAGCCCATATTCTACAGATACATTCTTTCCCAGTATGATACAAAAATGTAAGAATGCTAAGTGGAAAAATTAGATCATTTTGTCAGATGCATAGATTTTCCAAATGGCAATTATATAGAAGACTAAAACATGGTTAAGCGTAATCAATATGCATTCAGTCTAATTATCATCTAATAGTTTGGGACCTTGTGCTTTGAGTATCATCTCCCTAAGGTGTTTGTTTCTGTGCTTATTTGAAATCTGTCAGTAAAGACAAGTGTTTCCTACATAGGACGCACAACACCCCTCTCCATGGATGGTTCTTGGAAGGTTTCCTGAGAAGTGAGGGAAATGTCACAGAAAAGCCATGGTGATTTTGAGCTGAAATCACTAACTCTGGCTTTGCTGTATTATAATGTATAATAATTAGAAATAATTCTAGAAAGGCAGAAGCCATCTAGAATCTTGCCCTAACAGTTCTCTCACACCTGAGAACTGTTGTCCATGGCATAGGTTTCTCTGAGAAGGACTTTGAAAATGAGCTATTGCGTTCGTTTGCTAAGGCTGCCTTTACAAAGTACCACAAACTGAGCAACGTAAACTACAGAGAGGTGTTCTCTTGCAGCTCTGCAGGCTGGAGGCCCGAGACCAAGGCGTCAGCAGGTGTCCTTCTGAGGGCTGTGATGGAGAATCTGCTCCAGGCCCTTCTCTTTGGCTTCTAGGTAGCCGTCTTCATGTTCACACGGCATTCCCTCTGTATGTGGGTCTGTGTCCAAATTTCCCCTTTGTATAAAGTCATATGGATTAGGGGCCCATCCTAATCCAGTGTGATCTCAATAGGCCTATTTCCAAATGTGGTCACATTCTGAGGTACAGGGGTTAGGACTTCAGCCTGTGAATTTTGGGGGCCACACTTCAACTCATAACAGCTGTGGCAACAGCTGACTCTGATACATTATTTGAGAGACTGAGGAAGGCCTCTCATTCTCCCTTCTCTCCTCTCCTCCCTGCCCCTCTGGGCTCTTTCCCTATCCTTCACCCACCAATATCTGAAAACCCTTAGAGACTTGTCCCTTTGCATCTTAAAGTTGGCTTGGTCTCCTGGGATCTCACCCAGGTTGCAGTTATGCCCAGGAGAGGCAGCAATAAGCCGTTTCCAGTGAGCTCCTGACCGTCGTGGCTCTTAACCTCCATGTGTTAAGGTGTGTCCACACCTTCACTGCCAGGTCCAGCTTTCTGACTGGAAGGCTCGCAGCATACAAGAAAGCCATGGGGCACACTCAGTGGGATGGAGAAAGGGGTGGGAGATAGGTCTGGAAAGATCCAAAGGCAAAAATCAAAGGCAGCAATATCAGAGGAAGAGAAACCGAGCAGACCTGGGTTTGAATCTTGGCTCTGTTACTTCTGGATGGATGACTTGGACAAGTCACCTGACCTCCCGTCAGCTTTATGTGCTTATCGTCATACCTACCTGCAGGTAAGGCTGGCACAAAATGCCCAGGAAATATGTTATGGTGGTTCTAATATCCTCAACGACTTCATCATTCTCCCTGGGCCCAGCCCCGGCTGGCAGTAAAGGCGTAAGCTCTGCAATGCCTCAGAAGACTCAGCGGCTGTGAACTTGCCTTTGCCACAAAAGCTGCTCTTACAGTGAGAACAGGACCTGCAGCTCCCAGCTCCCCAGGCTCCTGATCCGCGGTTGAGTTCTGCATGCACAGCCAGGGCTGCACAGCTTCCTGAGCAGCGGGGAGGCTGTGGGCAGGAAGGGGAAATGAGAGTGGCCAAGGCTGTGCACACCTGGGCTGGATCAATGGCCACGTTGTAGAGCTGGCCCTCTGGGACGGCCTGCAATGCCCGCATCTATAGTTGTGTTAGTCATCGCCTCGCCAGGCCTTCGTTTGTTTTTCAAAATTTTGTTAGTGTGACTTGCACCTCCGGTAACTCATCTTTAACTGCCCTCCCTCCTATCTGACCCAGTTCGTACACCATTCATCTTTTCTTCTTCCTAATACATTTGATTTTCTTTATGCTCTCTGTCTCAGTCTTGCTCTCTCTCTCTTTTTCTCTTTAATTTTCTTCAGTCAACTAGAGATGCGGAAGCAGACCACCTGGGATGAAGGAGAGAAAGTGCTGAAGGGGAAAAGGCCACCTAGCTACATTAAGCTGGGAAAGTCTGTTTAGCTGACTTTGAGGTCTGCTAGCTCTCGGGCACTCATCCTAGCAGACATGAGCAGCACCTTCCATTGCTAGGAGTATCATTTACCTAAATTCCACTTACCTGCAGCCTGAACCCATTTCAACTGGAGAAGTCCTTAAGAAGGTTGCCTTGCCCAACCACATGTTGCAGATGAGAAAACCAGGACTCTGGGAAGCTTACAAATTAGTTGTTCAAAGACACATAACCAATTGCAACTCTTGATTCGAGGATCTAAATAAACTTTGCCACATAGACTTGCCTATACCTTCCTTTGTTTATTCACATGGGAAGTTTGTCTCTTAGAGCCTCTATGAAATATCACTTTGAATGCCCACATGTTTACAAATTTCATGAATAACCAACCCCTCCAGATAGCCATTGAATGGAAATGTGTTTCAGCCTACGCTGATGACATGGTGCAAAGTTATGTAAAATTCCAAACCTTACAAAAATGTACGTAATCTTATTTCTAGGGACATGCTGCCAAAAATTGGTGCATAATTCTCCGTCTTCTTTTTTCACACTGATACTAACCCTCTTACTGTTGCCGTTGATTACTTTGGATGTGGACTCATACCGCCAATGCTGTTCGGAGCTTGCGTGTTTCACTTTACATGTCAGTAGGGACCTGAAGGTCTAACCCATTCTTAAGACGTGTGTGGTATTTCATCGTTCGGCTGTACCAACATTTATTTAATCTTCTTCTTCAGAGTTCATTTGGGTTACTTTTACGTTTTTAATACTTCAAAGTCTTTAAACAAAGCCCCAAGGAACATTCTTGAGGCTTTAGAGGCTTAAATGTTAGAAGTAGAAATACAGAGTTAAAAGATTAGAACTTTAAACATTTCAGTAGATATTACTAGGTTGCAAGCCAAGAAGGTGTACTGATTTACACTTGCACCAACAATGTACCTGGATGCCCATTTACTTCCTATACCCTCACCAATGCTGAACTTCATCAGCCCATTTTTACGTTGGTCAATTTGATAAATGGAACAATATGTCATTGCAGTTTAATGAGCACATCTTGATTAGCCCTCGTTTCCTCTTCCTGGCCAGTCACTGCTTCTTGACTCTTCTCACCCCTTAATGCATATATACATGGGAAGTATGCACACATTTTTAGTCGATGTTTTAGTTAGCAAAACATAGCCAGAAAGCAGTAAGTGGCAAATTCACACCCTAAAGTTCAAAGTGGAGAGTAAGTGACTTTCAGACAAGCGGTACCATCACGCGCCTCCATTAGCCCAGCTATGTGTCTATAACCATGTTCAAAACTCATAACCAAGACATTTTCTGGCTGCAACACAATAGGGATGATATTAACTGGATGAGAGCACTGAAGAACAATTCTGTTTCACAGGCAGGTGTCTTCTCCAACCAATCAGGCAGCCACCTCTACAATCACTCCGAGAGTGATGCCTCACATGAGGTAAAACTTGCAGGACCAACAGTGAGAAATGAACCTTGGCCCTGCTGGCCTGCACCACCTCAGCCTTTACTCATTTTTCACTCTGGCCTGTTGAGCTATTTCTCGTTACAGCATGGGGCATATGCTGGCTGGTCCCCAATAGACCTCATGTATGGCAGGTGCCAATGGCCATGAGAAGGAAGTTGCTGGGTGGATAGTTTCTGACTCTACCCTGGATCTGATTGGCTCTGGTGTTCATGGGGGTCCGCTCTGTTTGGATTCCCCAGACAACTTGACCTGCCCTTCCTCCCACCCTTTCTATTTTAACCTCATCTAATGACACCTGGAAATGAGCCAGTTCCAGAACTGGCAAGAAACCTGACTTGTCCAGGTGGCCACAAGACCACCCCCAAAGCCAGCTTGGACCTCTGCCCCTGAGTGGAACTGCTCATAAAACATGTTCTGTGTTTCTCCTCTCAGACACATATCTCTGAAATTAATATGTCACCACCCTCACTGGGGTCACTGCCTGATGGAGGGTAAGTCTATGTATACTCACGTACCCAGCAACGATATCTGATTTATTTTTTTAAGAAAAATGCTCACATTTGTAGCAGTACATATGTTTCTTTAATTTCCCTAGATTAGTTTTTGAGTACCATGTTGCTTTCATAGTACTCGGCCTAAACACAATTAAGCCTACTTTAAGAGTCACACTTGAAGAGTGTGAATAACATAACTCATTCAACCCCACTTATAAAAAGAGGAAACATGCGAGGTTCATTAGGGTTTCTTAGGTATTCATTTAAAAATTAATTACCAGTGTTTTTATACCCCATCAGAACCTTCCCAGCTCTCTTTAGAAAACATTCCTAAAATCAGTTCTTTATTATTAGTTTTGAGCACATTTGCTCCATGACACCATCTATGAAAAGAAAAATTCTTTTCCTGGAATATTCAAACGTGCAGAATATTGTGGACTAAAGTATGAATGAAAACTTGTTGAGGGTTGTGATGAGTGAGAGAGATTCTGTTGCGAAGGGCCCAGAAGATGATTAAGGAGTAAGGAAATGAAATAGTTAGAAGACACTGGAATAATTCAGCCTGGGGAAAACCCCAATAAGTAACTTAGGGGAAAAAAAAGCTCATTAAGTTCTCTCCATCATAAAATTATTTATGCTACTTTTTTTTTCTTTGTAGAGACAGGGATGATGCCCAAGCTGGTCTCAAACTCCTGGCCTCAATCCTCCTTTCTCAGCCTTCCAAAGTGCTAGGATTACAGATGTGAGCCACCACGCCTGGCCACATATTCATGCTAATCCTAGATAATACAATTTTAGAGGAAAGACAAAGGAAAATCACTCATAAGCCCACCACCTAAAGAAAATGTTGCTAACATTTTTATTAATTTCCAGGCACTTTCTATACACACATTATTTTTACATTGCTGTGATCAGATCATACATGTGAATAACAGTCATGTCATTGTACATTGATACAGATTCCCAAGATAGTTTGTTTCATGATCCTGGCTGCTGCTGCCCTCCTCAAACCCTGTTTATTTATTTGTTTATTCAACAAATACTTATAGAATCCCTCATTAAGGGCCAGGTCCTGAGAGGACTGGAGTGAATCAGACAGAAAGGAATCAGCTCTGATGGAATACACGTTCTAGGTGAAAGAGGCACAATGAATGAGTAAATGAGTGTTAAGTGTGATGGGAAGCTACCGGAAATTTGTAAGCAGAGAGTAGCATCATCTGCTTTACATGTTTTAAAAGGTTTCCTTCCGTGTGGAGGGTGGATTGCGGGGAGAGGAGAGCAGCAGCAAAGAGGGGAGGTGGGAGGCTGCCGCGTTCCTGGAGACCAGAAAGATGGCGATGTATTAGTCCGTTTTCACGCTGCTGATAAAGACATACCTGAGACTGGGCAATTTACAAAAGAAAGAGGTTTAACTGGACTCACAGTTCCACTTGGCTGGGGAGGCCTCACAATTATGGCAGAAGGCAAGTAGGAGCAAGCCACCTCCTACATAGATGGGGCAGGCAAAAAGAGAATGACAGCCAGGGGAAACGGGTTTCCCCTTATCCAACCAACAGATCTCGTGAGACTTACTCATTACCACGAGAACAGTTTGGGGAAAACCACCCCCATGTTTCAATTATCTCCCATCGGGTCCCTCCCACAACATGTGGAAAATATGGGAGTACAATTCAAGATGAGATTTGGGTGGGGACTCAGAGCCAAACCACATCAGGCAGTTTGGCTGGAAGGGTTGGAGGGAGGTGGAGAGGAGAGGAATGGACAGCAGTGTGGGCCACAGAGCTTGCTGATGTGTGTTATGGATACGAAACGGATGTAAGGAAAAAGGAGGAATCTAGGATGGCTGCCAGGATTCTAGCTTGAATGACTGGCTGAATGAGGGAGACACAGGTTTGAGGTGAAATGGAGAGCCCTGCTGTGGGTGGGCGAGATGCCCATCCAGGAGGACACGTCAAGCTTGCGGTTGGATGAGTGCCTCTGGAGTCCAGAGCCAAAGTCATCTAATGGAGACTTGTTGACACATGGCAGCATTTAAAGCTGTGGAACTGGAGGAGACCTTGGGGAAAGAGTGTGAATGGAGAAGAGGAATGCCTTGAGTTTTAAAAGCTGAGCAGAGGAAAAGGAGCAACATGGCCTATACCCCAACCACATGCTCCCTGCCCACCACCACAGTCCCTGGGATATGTGAAATAAGAGATAAGCTCTTCTCAATAAATTAGGCCATTTTTATAAAGGAATAAGTAGTATTCTATAACCTCTTAAAACTGTGGAAGTGAAAGCAGCATTCTACAATTTTGATTTAAAAGATGACAAGCTGTGTATTGACAATCCAATATTTAAATCACATAATAAAATATATTTAAATTATTTTATAAGTCCACATTATAAAAACTTTTATTTTCAAGGGCTGCTTTTGAAATGTGGTGGCATTTTTACACAGTTCTGTGTATATTTTAAAATTTCCTTTGGAACTTACTTCTTGACCAATGGATTATTTAGAAGTGTGTTGTTTAATTTACAAGTGTTTAGAGATTTTCCTGACTTCCTTACCTTACTGAGTTCTGGTTTGATTTTATTATGGTCAGAGAACATAATCTGTATGATTTGAATCCCTTTACTATTTTCTTTCTTTCTTTCTTTCTTTCTTTCTTTCTTTCTTTCTTTCTTTCTTTCTTTCTTCTTTCTTCTTTTTTTTTTTTTTTTTCGAGATGGAGTCTACCTCTGTTGCCAGGCTGGAGTGCAGTGGCATGATCTTGGCTCACTGCAATCTCTGCCTCCCATGTTCAAGCGATCCTCCTGCCTCAGCCTCCCGGGTAGCCAGGACTACAGGTGGACACCACCACGCCCAGCTAATTTTTTGTATTTTTAGTAGAGACGGGATTTCACCATGTTGGCCAGGATGGTCTCGATCTCTTGACCTCGTGATCTGCCCACCTCGGCCTCCTGAAGTGCTAGGATTACAGGTGTGAGCCACCGCACCTGGCCAAATCTCTTTAAATTTTTTAAGGTTTGTTTTATGGTCCAGGATAGTGTATGTTTTCAAAAAGCCCTTGAAACAAATTGATATTCTGTTGTTGTGGGGTGAAACATTCTATATGTATCAATTAGATCCTATTGGCTAATTGCATTGTTTAGATCTTCTCTCTTCTAGCTAATTTTCTTGCTAGAAATTCTATCAGTTGCTGAGAGGAAGCTGATAAAATATCCAACTACAACTGTGGAATTGTTTATTTTTCCTTTCAGTTTTATTAGTTTCGCTTCATGGATTTTGAGGCTCCGTTACTTGGTGTGCACACATTTAGGACTGTTATTTTTCCTAGTGGATTGATTCTTTTATTATTATGTAATATCCCTGCTTGTCGCAAGTAATTTTCTTTGCTTTGAGATCCACTTAATCATATATTAATACAGATACCTCTGTTTTTTTATTGTTGCTTGCATCTATCTTTTTCTATACTTTTGCTTTCAACGTACCTGTCATTGAATTTGAAATAATTTATTATAAGCAACATATAGTTGAGACACGTTTTTTAATCTACTAAACCAATCTCTGCCTTTTAATTAGTATATTTAGACTACTTACATGTAAGGTTATTATTGATACGTTAGAGCTTAAGCCTGGCATTTTATTTTCTGTTTCTTGTAACTTTCCTGTGATTCTCACTTCTGTTTCTTTTTTGTACCTTCCTGTAGATTACTCGCACAAGTTTTAGAATTCCATCTTGATGTGTTTATAATGTGTTTGAGTGTATCTCTTTGAATAGCCTGTTCAGTGGTTGCTCTGGGTATTATAGTGAACATATATGACTTATTGCCGTCTACTACTATCAACTTTTACCACTGCAAGTGGCATGTGAAAACCTTACTGCCATTGAGGCCCCTTTACCTTCCCCTCATTGACTCAAGTGAGAACTGGTCTTGTAATTTTTATTCCCTCAATCAAATATGATTGATGACACTCATAAGGAATAGGATAGCCTATCGTATGTACCCATATATGTTCTCTTTCCATTGTATTTGCTTCCTGATACTCAAGATTCTTTCTTTCATCATTACCCTTCTGTTTGAAAACTTGCTCTAGCCATGCTCTGAAATTAGGTCTGTTAACTGCACAATCTTTTGTGTCCTGTTATCTGACAATAGGTTTATTTACTATTTATTCCTGAAGGATAGTTTTGCCAGATGTAGAATTTGTGGCTGGCAGGTATTTTTTTTTTTTTTCCTTTCAGATCTTGAAAAATGTGTCACTTTCTTCTGGTCTCCAGGGTTTCAGAGGAAGAGAAATCCACTGTCACGCAAACTGGTGTTTCCCCATAGGTAATGTATCATTATCCTCTGGCTGCTTTTAGGAATTCTTTTTGGTCTTTATGCTTTCAGAAGTTTAATATGATGCGTCTTGGCATGGATTATTTTGGGTGTATCCTGTTTGGGATTCGCTCAACTTCTTGAATTTGTAGGTTTATGTCTTTTTGCCAAATTTGAGAAGTTTTCAGCCATTCTTTCTTTGAATTCTCTTTCAGCCGCAGAATCCTCTGGGACCCTGATGTTACAAATGTTGGATTTTTTTTGTTGTTATTTTCACACAGGTCCCTGAAGCTCTGTTCTTTTGTTTTTCATTTTATTTTCTCTCTGTTGTTCAGATTGGGTGAAGCCTACGAGTCCTTCCTCAAGTTTATCAGTTCTATCTTCACTCAGCTCCACTGTACTATTGAGCCCATGTAATACCTTTAAAATTTTTCAGTTATTGGATTTTTCAGTTCTGTAATTTCTGATTGTTTCTTTTTTATAGCTTCTTTTTATTTTCTGATATTTTAATTTTTCCATTTGTGCCAACAGAATTTGTAATTCATTGTTAAAGCAGTTTTACAGTGACTACTTTTAAATACTTGTTAAATACTTTCAACATCTGATTCGTGTCAATATTGGCATCCATTGATTGTCTTTTTTCTTTCAAGTTGCGATTTTCCTGATTCTTGGTACAATAGGTAACTTTTTACGTTATATCCTGAACAGCCTGGCTATTATGTTTGGAGATTATCTTTTTCGGTTTTGTGTGCATGCTAGTTTTGTGGGCTGTGGGTACAATGCTAATTTCATTTTCACAGCCTTTGTGGTACTACTTTGGTCCTCCTGGTTTTTCTGGAGCTGCTGAGGCTCCCACTGGACCCTCCTGGTGCTACCTGAGGGGACATGAAGAATTTCCCTAGGCTGGTGCCTCTAAAGGTGGAAAGGGACCCTTCTATGCCTCGGGAATAAAGAGCGCTTCCCGGGCAGGATCCCTCTTGCTGGGGCCCCCCTGCCACCCATGTCTCTGGGTGGGAGAGAGGAATCTTACATCCATGGAGACTAGAAGACGGAGAAGACAGAGCTTCCCATGGCAAAACCTTCCTTGCCAGTACTGCCCAGCTTCTGGTGTCTCTCAGTGGAGGAGAAAGGTCTCAAGCCTACAGGAAAGGAGAGTACTTCCCTTGTAGATTTTTGCCAGTGGATCTCGTGACCCATCCCTCTTGGCATTGTCCAGGGAACTCTTGTTTCATGCAGCAGAGGAATGAGCCTTCCTGGGCTACTTCCTATTGCAAATTTGGTGTTGGGAATCGCAGATGTGAGTCTCTTTCTTCAAGTGGGTGGAAGGTTGTACACACAGCATAGCCATGCTGCCATGGTGTTCCTCCACTCCTTAGTTTCCAATCAGCTCACCTTCCTCTTTCCATCTTTCAGAGCACTCCTTTGGTTACCTTTTACATTAAAGAGAAATTCTTTGGGACTTAGGGCCAGGCAAACAATTCTTAGGCTTGACACCAAAAGCACAATTCAATTGATAATTTGGACCTCATCAAAATTAAAATCTCCTCTATGAAAAATTCTATGAAGAAGATATAAAGGCAAGCTACAGACAGGGAGGAAATATTTCCAAGCCACATATCCAATGAAAGGGGTAGTATCTTAAAACTCAATAGAATCAAGGGAATGAGAAGACAAGCCACAGAATGGGAAAACCATTTGCAAGAGACACATCTGATAAAGGACTGTTATCAAAAACATGCAAAGAACTCCTAAAACTCAACAGTGAAAAAACACACAACTCAATTTATTTTATTTTTTATTTATTTATTTATTTTTTTTTTCAAATGTATTTTCTTTTTTTTTTTTTTTTTTTTTTTTTTTTTTTTTATTATACTTTAGGGTTTTAGGGTACATGTGCACAATGTGCAGGTTTGTTACATATGTATCCATGTGCCATGTTGATTTCCTGCACCCATTAATTCGTCATTTAGCATTAGGTGTATCTCCTAATGCTGTCCCTCCCCTCTCTCCCCACCCCACAACAGTCCCCGGAGCGTGATGTTCCCCTTCCTGTGTCCATGAGTTCTCATTGTTCAATTCCCACCTATGAGTGAGAACATGCGGTGTTTGGTTTTTTGTCCTTGCGATAGTTTACTGAGAATGATGTTTTCCAGTTTCATCCATGTCCCTACAAAGGACACGAACTCATCATTTTTTATGGCTGCATAGTATTCCATGGTGTATATGTGCCACATTTTCTTAATCCAGTCTATCGTTGTTGGACATTTGGGTTGGTTCCAACTCTTTGCTATTGTGAATAGTGCCGCAATAAACATACGTGTGCATGTGTCTTTATAGCAGCATGATTTATAGTCCTTTGGGTATATACCCAGTAATGGGATGGCTGGGTCAAATGGTATTTCTAGTTCGAGATCCCTGAGGAATCGCCACACTGACTTCCACAATGGTTGAACTAGTTTACAGTCCCACCAACAGTGTAAAAGTGTTCCTATTTCTCCACAACCTCTCCAGCACCTGTTGTTTCCTGATTTTTTAATGATGGCCATTCTAACTGGTGTGAGATGGTATCTCACTGTGGTTTTGATTTGCATTTCTCTGATGGCCAGTGATGAGGAGCATTTCTTCATGTGTTTTTTGGCTGCATAAATGTCTTCTTTTGAGAAGTGTCTGTTCATGTCCTCTGCCCACTTTTTGATGGGGTTGTTTGTTTTTTTCTTGTAAATTTGTTTGAGTTCATTGTAGATTCTGGATATTAGCCCTTTGTCAGATGAGTAGGTTGCAAAAATTTTCTCCCATTGTGTAGGTTGCCTGTTCACTCTGATGATAGTTTCTTTTGCTGTGCAGAAGCTCTTTAGTTTAATGAGATCCCATTTGTCAATTTTGGCTTTTGTTGCCATTGCTTTTGGTGTTTTAGACATGAAGTCCTTGCCCACGCCTATGTCCTGAATGGTATTGCCTAGGTTTTCTTGTAGGATTTTAATGGTTTTAGGTCTAACATATAAGTCTTTAATCCATCTTGAATTAATTTTTGTATAAGGTGTAAGGAAGGGATCCAGTTTCAGCTTTCTACATATGGCTAGCCAGTTTTCCCAGCACCATTTATTAAATAGGGAATCCTTTCCCCATTTCTTGTTTTTGTCAGGTTTGTCAAAGATCAGATAGTTGTAGCTATCTGGCATCATTTCTGAGGGCTCTGTTCTGTTCCATTGATCTATGTCTCTGTTGTGGTACCAGTACCATGCTGTTTTGGTTACTGTAGCCTTGTAGTATAGTTTGAAGTCAGGTAGCGTGATGCCTCCAGCTTTGTTCTTTTGGCTTAGGATTGACTTGGCGATGCGGGCTCTTTTTTGGTTCCATATGAACTTTAAAGTAGTTTTTTCCAATTCTGTGAAGAAAGTCATTGGTAGCTTGATGGGGATGGCATTGAATCTATAAATTACCTTGGGCAGTATGGCCATTTTCACGATATTGATTCTTCCAACCCATGAGCATGGAATGTTCTTCCATTTGTTTGTATCTTCTTTTATTTCATTGAGCAGTGGTTTGTAGTTCTCCTTGAAGAGGTCCTTCACAACCCTGGTAAGTTGGATTCCTAGGTATTTTATTCTCTTTGAAGCAATTGTGAATGGGAGTTCACTCATGATTTGGCTCTCTGTTTGTCTGTTATTGGTGCACAAGAATGCTTGTGATTTTTGTACATTAATTTTGTATCCTGAGACTTTGCTGAAGTTGCTAATCAGCTTAAGGAGATTTTGGGCTGAGACAATGGGGTTTTCTAGATATACAATCATGTCATCTGCAAACAGGGACAATTTGACTTCCTCTTTTCCTAATTGAATACCCTTTATTTCCTTCTCCTGCCTGATTGCTCTGGCCAGAACTTCCAGCACTATGTTGAATAGTAGCGGTGAGAGAGGGCATCCCTGTCTTGTGCCAGTTTTCAGAGGGAATGCTTCCAGTTTTTGCCCATTCAGTATGATATTGGCTGTGGGTTTGTTGTAGATAGCTCTTATTATTTTGAGATACGTCCCATCAATACCTAATTTATTGAGAGTTTTTAGCGTGAAGGGTTGTTGAAGTTTGTCAAAGGCCTTTTCTGCATCTATTGAGATAATCATGTGGTTTTTGTCTTTGGTTCTGTTTATATGCTGGATTACATTTATTGATTTGCGTATGTTGAACCAGCCTTGCATCCCAGGGATGAAGCCCACTTGATCATGGTGGATAAGCTTTTTGATGTGCTGCTGGATTCGGTTTGCCAGTATTTTATTGAGGATTTTTGCATCAATGTTCATCAAGGATATTGGTATGAAATTCTCTTTTTTGGTTATGTCTCTGCCAGGTTTTGGTATCAGGACGATGCTGGCTTCGTAAAATGTGTTAGGGAGGATTCCCTCTTTTTCTATCGATTGGAATAGTTTCAGAAGGAATGGTACCAGTTCCTCCTTGTACCTCTGGTAGAATTCAGCTGTGAATCCATCAGGTCCTGGACTCTTTTTGGTTGGTAAGCTATTGATTATTGCCACAATTTCAGAACCTGTTATTGGTCTATTCAGAGATTCAACTTCTTCCTGGTTTAGTCTTGGGAGGGTGTATTTGTCGAGGAATTTATCCATTTCTTCCAGATTTTCTAGTTTATTTGCATAGAGGTGTTTGTAGTATTCTCTGATGGTAGATTGTATTTCTGTGGGATCGGTGGTGATATCCCCTTTTTCGTTTTTTATTGCATCTATTTGATTCTTCTCTCTTTTCTTCTTTATTAGTCTTGCTAGTGGTCCATCAATTTTGTTGATCTTTTCAAAAAACCAGCTCCTGGATTCATTAATTTTTTGAGGGGTTTTTTGTGTCTCTATTTCCTTCAGTTCTGCTCTGATTTTAGTTATTTCTAGCCTTCTGCTAGCTTTTGAATGTGTTTGCTCTTGCTTTTCTAGTTCTTTTAATTGTAATGTTAGGGTGTCAATTTTGGATCTTTCCTGCTTTCTCTTGTGGGCATTTAGTGCTATAAATTTCCCTCTACACACTGCTTTGAACGTGTCCCAGAGATTCTGGTATGTTGTGTCTTTGTTCTCGTTGGTTTCAAAGAACATCTTTATTTCTGCCTTCATTTCATTATGTACCCAATAGTCATTCAGGAGCAGGTTGTTCAGTTTCCATGTAGTTGAGCGGTTTTGACTGAGTTTCTTAATCCTGAGTTCTAGTTTGATTGCACTGTGGTCTGAGAGACAGTTTGTTATAATCTCTGTTCTTTTACATTTGCTGAGAAGAGCTTTACTTCCAACTATGTGGTCAATTTTGGAATAGGTGTGGTGTGGTGCTGAAAAAAATGTATATTCTGTTGATTTGGGGTGGAGAATTCTGTAGATGTCTATTAGGTCCACTTTATGTAGAGCTGAGTTCAATTCCTGGATATCCTTGTTAACTTTCTGTCTCGTTGATCTGTCTAATGCTGACAGTGGGGTGTTAAAATCTCCCATTATTATTGTGTGGGAGTTTAAGTCCCTTTGTAGGTCACTGAGGACTTGCTTTATGAATCTGGGTGCTCCTGTGTTGGGTGCATATATATTTAGGATAGTTAGCTCTTCTTGTTGAATTGATCCCTTTACCATTATGTAATGGCCTTCTTTGTCTCTTTTGATCTTTGTTGGTTTAAAGTCTATTTTATCAGAGACTAGGATTGCAACCCCTGCCTTTTTTTGTTTTCCAGTTGCTTGATAGATCTTCCTCCATCCCTTTATTTTGAGTCTATGTGTGTCTCTGCACGTGAGATGGGTTTCCTGAATACAGCACACTGATGGGTCCTGACTCCTTATCCAGTTTGCCAGTCTGTGTCTTTTGATTGGAGCATTTAGCCCATTTACATTTAACGTGAATATTGTTATGTGTGAATCTGATCCTGTCATTATGATGTTAGTTGGTTATTTTGCTCGTTAGTTGCTATAGTTTCTTCCTAGCCTCGATGGTCTTTACAATTTGGCATGTTTTTGCAGGGGCTGGTACCGGTTGTTCCTTTCCATGTTTAGTGCTTCCTTCAGGAGCTCTTTTAGGGCAGGCCTGGTGGTGACAAAATCACTCAGCGTTTGCTTGTCTGTAAAGTATTTTATTTCTCCTTCACTTATGAAGCTTAGTTTGGCGGGATAGGAAATTCTGGGTTGAAAATTCTTTTCTTTAAGAATGTTGAATATCGGCCCCCACTCTCTTCTGGCTTGTAGAGTTTCTGCTGAGAGATCAGCTGTTAGTCTGATGGGCTTCCCTTTGTGGGTAACCCGACCTTTCTCTCTGGCTGCCCTTAACATTTTTTCCTTCATTTCAACTTTGGTGAATCTGACAATTATGTGTCTTGGAGTTGCCCTTCTCGAGGAGTATCTTTGTGGCGTTCTCTGTATTTCCTGAACCTGAATGCTGGCCTGCCTTGCTAGATTGGGGAAGTTCTCCTGGATAATATCTTGCAGAGTGTTTTCCAACTTGGTTCCATTCTCCCCATCATTTTCAGGTACACCAATCAGACGTAGGTTTGGTCTTTTCACATAGTCCCAAATTTCTTGGAGGCTTTGTTCATTTCTTTTTATTCTTTTTTCTCTAAACTTCCCTTCTCTCTTCATTTCATTCATTTCATCTTCCATCAGCGATACCCTTTCTTCCAGTTGATCGCATCTGCTACTGAGGCTTCTGCATTCTTCGCGTAGTTCTCGAAACTTGGCTTTCAGCTCCATCATCTCCTTTAAGCCCTTCTCTCCATTGGTTATTCTAGTTATCCATTCTTCTAATTTTTTTTCAAAGTTTTTAACTTCTTTGCTATTGTTTTGAATTTCCTCTCATAGCTCAGAGTAGTTTGATCGTCTGAAGCCTTCTTCTCTCAACTCATCAAAGTCATCCTCCATCCAGCTTTGTTCCGTTGCTGGTGAGGAACTGCGTTCCTTTGGAGGAGGAGAGGTGCTCTGTTTTTTAGAGTTTCCAGTTTTTTTGGTCTGTTTTTTCCCCATCTTTGTGGTTTTGTCTACTTTTTGTCTTCGATGATGGTGATGTACAGATGGGTTTTTGGTGTGGATGTCCTTTCTGTTTGTTAATTTTCCTTCTACCAGACAAGACCCTCAGCTACAGGTCTGTTGGAGTTTACTAGAGGTCCACTCCAGACCCTGTTTGGCTGGGTGTCAGCACCGGTGGCTGCAGAACAGCGGATTTTAGTGAGACCACAAATTCAGCTGTCTGATAGTTCCTCTGAAAGTTTTGTCTCAGAGGAATACCCGGTTGAATGAGGTGTCAGTCTGTCCCACTGGGGGGGTGCCTCCCAGTTAGGCTGCTCAGGGGTGAGGGACCCACTTTAGGAGGCAGTCTGTCCGTTCTCAGATCTCCAGCTGCGTGCTGGGAGAACCACTACTCTCTTCAAAGCTGTCAGTCAGACAGGGACATTTAAGGCTGTGGAGGTTCTCGCTGAGTTTTTGGTTGTCTGTGCCCTGCCCCCAGAGGTGGAGCCTACAGAGGCAGGCGGGCCTCCTTGAGCTGTGGTGGGCTCCACCCAGTTCGAGCTTCCTGGCTGCTTTGTTTACCTAAGCAAGCCTGGGCAATGGCGGGCGCCCCTCCCCCAGCCTCGTTGCCGCCTTGCAGCGTGATCTCAGACTGCTGTGCTAGCAATCAGCAAGACTCTGTGGGCATAGGACCCTCCGAGCCAGGTGCGGGACACAATCTCCTAGTGAGCCGTTTTCCAGGCCCGTTGGAAAAGCGCAGTATTAGGACGGGACTGACCCGATATTCCAGGTGTCATCTGTTTTCCCTTTCTTTGACTAGGAAAGGGAACTCCCTGACCCCTTGCGCTTCCCAAGTGAGGCAATGCCTCGCCCTGCTTCGGCTCGCGCACAGTGCGCTTCACCGACTGTCCTGAACCCACTGTTAGGCACTCCCTAGTGAGATGAAACCGGTACCTCAAGCAGAAATGCAGAAATCACCCGTCTTCTGTGTCGCTGGGGCTGGGAGCTGGAGACCGGAGCTGTTCCTATTCGGCCATCTTGGCTCCACCTCACAACTCAATTTAAAAATGGGCAAAAGGCCCAAACAGACACCTAACCAAAGGAAATAATCAGATGGGGAATAAGCATATGACAAGATGTTCCACAAAGGTACATGTTACATAATTCAATTTATGTAATTTAATTGAAGTAAAAATTATAGAATTGGAAAACAGATTAGTGGTTGCCAGGGACTAGGGACAGACAGGAGTCTGGGGAAGGAAGTGTGTGGCTATAAAACATCAACGGGGGATCCCAGTGGTGAGGAAACTGTTCTGTATTTTAACTGTGGTGGTGTGCATACACACACACACCCTTACATATGTGATAAAATTGCATACAATACACACATGCACTCACGTGCATGCACACACGCACACACACGCACACAAGTACCAGTAAAACTGGAGCAATCTAAAATCAGTGGATTTTTATCAATGTGGATATCCTGGTCATGGTATTGTGCCGTAGTATTGCAAAACATTACCATAGGAGAAAACTGGATAAAGGTGTCTCTGTGTTATTCTGAACTTGAATCTATAACTATTTCAAAATGTTTAAATTGCTTTAAGAACAATCAGTGGGTAATTTACTTCTTTGGGTGAACTGAAGCTGGGCTGTGTGTGTGCAGGTGCACATGCATGCAACAGAGAACACAGCCTCAGGTTTAGTATTTGTGATTTTGGCGTCCCATGGGGTTAACTGGCAACTCAATTGTCAGCCTCAACCCTTCCTAGATTCTGGAGAATGAGGACACTCAGAGGAAGTCCTCTTTGTCACTTCTCCCCTGCCAAATACTACTGATTCCAACATTTCACACAGCTATCTGCATCAATTCTAAAAAGCGAGATGTGGTCTAGGTGAGGCTTTTCCTGTCGATAGCACTTTTCTGTTGTTCTTTGATTTGATTTCTGTTGTTCTTGCTTTTTAATGGGAAAAATGGCTACACCGTGGTAGAAAATTAGTTTATGAGTTTCAATACTCGTTAATAGATGTTAAGTGCTGTGACTTATTAAAATGCTAATAATTCTTCAGCGTGTAAAAATTAAGTATAAAACCTCTAACATGATCAACTTAATTGTATGTGGTACTGATGCAGAAGGATGGTAACAGGGAATGAAGAGTTAAATCTTTATATTGTGTATTTGTAACAAAAAAGAGCTTGACCAAAGCATTATCTGGAGAGAAACTTAATTAGACCATTGGAAACACAACAGAAAACATCGAGTCAGTAATTGTGAGTAGGAGTCCAAATCCTCCAGGCTCCTAAAGGAAATCTGTGATGTCTTTTGCTTCCTATGTGGATAACCTGGCATCCTCCCAGGGCTGATTTTTTTTTTAAACTTAGTATCAGATTATGGTATAAACATTTCTCCAAGTCAATAAAACTCTTAATACACATAATTTGAGTGCCTTATAATGCTTAATGGAGTAGATGCATCATTATCTTCTTAACCATTAGATATGTAGGCTTTCTTATTTTGTTTTTTATATTCGTGGTGTTTATTATGTTCTTACGTGATAGTCCCAGGAGAAATACCAGGTGAAAAAGAATGAACATCTTGATATAATATGATGTATTTTTGTCTAGATTTTTTTTTCCAAAGGTGTTGTGTAAATTTATATCCCTTAGGAGAGAGTTTACCCCAGGAAAGCCTTTCCAGAATCTAGTGGTATATGCTTAAAGAGAAACATGTGCTAATTTAGTAACAGGAATGTGATATCCCATAGTTCTTTTAATTTGCTTTTTCTTGTTTGTTAGGTGGGTAAAACTTTTGCCCTGTGCATCTGTTAACAATTTAAAGTCGTTTTTGAAAATTGTTCATGTCCTTTAAGTAATACCTATGAATGATTGCATCTATTTTATTGACTCTAAAATTCCATTGAGGAGCCAAAATGTAATTTATTTCATCCTTTTTCTGCTGTTGGATATGGGTTTTTTATGAATTCCACTATTATCAACAGACTCTTGTATTCATACAGTGGATGTTAAAAGGGTGGCTTTTGTGTGTCAGTCACTGTTCCTATAGCAGTGAACCAATTAGACAGAGGGACTGCCCTCAAGGAGTTCACACTCCCCTGTAGGCAGAAGAAACGGACCCTAAACAGAGAAGCACATGATATGTCAGCAGGAGCTGTGAAGCTCCTAGCAGTGCTGTGAAGAAAAATAAACAGGCTAAGGGGAATCAAGGATGGTGGGGAGGTGGAATCCAAGCTATTTTATGGAGAGTATTTAGAGAGGGTCTGATTCATAGGAGACTAGAAAGAGATAGGGGAGCAAGCCAGCAGATATCTGGGGAGAAAGTGCTATAGTCCGAGGATATAGACAGTGCAAAGGCCCTGAGGCAGATATTAGAGAAAGGACAGGAGGCCCACGGGCTGGTATGCAGCAAGTTAGGATGAGGTCAGAGACATGGAAAGGATCCGATTTGACTGAAAGCAGATGGAAAGCCATCTTGGGGCTTAAGGCATGGAAGTGGTCGATACCAATGACGTGGCTTTCTGTAAAAGCCTCCTCTGGCCGCTGTGTAGGGAAAGATGATAGAGGGGCACAGGGGAAGCAGAGCCCAGTGAGGCCACTGCAGTATTCCTGGTGAGCTTATGCTGGAGGTGGTGAAAAATGGTTGGATTCTAGACATAGTTTGAAGAATTGGCCGATGGCTTGATTGTGACATGTGAGAGAAAAAGAGAAGCCAAGGACAGCTCAAAATTATTTTGGCTTAAAGTACTACTATGTAGAAGTAGAAAATGGCACGTTGGCTCCAGAACTCTATCTTTGGATATAGGAAGTTTGAGACGATCCTTGAGCCAAGGGCAGATGTGAAGTGGGCAGTTGGTGAGAGCCTGCCACTCCTGTAAGAGGCCTGGGTTGCAAATCCAAACCCAGTGGTCACGAGCAACTGAAAGTCATAGTATGTCCTAGGGAGCAGGTTCGGAGGGGAGGAAGAGCTGAGAGCTGAGAACCATGCCCTGGGCACTCCATCGACCTCCATGTAGAACTGATGAAGAGGAAGAAGGCTAGGAAGCAGCACTGAGGTAGGAGGAGAGCCAAGAGATGTGGTGCCCAGGAAGCCAGGTGAACAAGACTGTTTCAAGGAAAAGATGGTGCATTGGAGGAGAGCTGGAAACCGAGCATGTGGCTAAGCATGGGGACCTTGACAGAAGCTGACGTAGATGCAAATGAAGGTCAGGTTGGAGCGAACTGAAAAGAGATTGGAAGAGAAAGTGGAGATGGAGACTACAGACCACCATTCCAAGGAGCTTTACCATAAAGAAGAGCTGACAAATGGGGCTATATTTCACAGGGGATGAGTAACAAGAGGGTTTCTCTTCCTTTTTTGTAAATTGGGAGATATTTCATCATGTCTGCTTGCTCATGTAGAGAGGGGAGAAATTATGATTTGAGAAAAAGAGGGGACACTTGCTGGTGTGAAGCCCTTGAATAGGCAAGAGGGGACAGGACCAATGCCCAAGTGGAAGTGTGGGCTACAGTGGGCATATGACCAATTCCTCCATGGTAAGCAGAAACAGGCAGACTACCTAGGTCTAGATTTAGGTGAGTTCCTAGGTTGGTTGGTGGAAGCTTGCAGAAGTTCTTTTCTGATTGCTTCTGTCTTTTCATTAGAATAAGAAGCAAGTTCATTGGCTGAGAGGCTGGTTGGAGGCAATGAGGGTGAAAATAGCTGTCAAGGAGAGCAGAGAGGGCACGTGAATGGATGAGGGGAGTTCAGGAGTGCTCAGGCACCACTTGAAACAAGTGGGCAGGATTTTTAATTCAGACCTGCTGGCTGGCTGTGTGATTATAGTCAGCCCCATTCAGCTGCTCAGTTGCAGGTATGAAGAGGGTTGGGTTTCATCATGATTGGGGATTTGCAGGCAAGTGTAGTGCAGGGAAAGAGGGCCAGAAATTCTAAGGGATAAGCACAGAATTGATGGATCCCACTGGAATCTAATGGAATCTAATCCTGGACCAAAAGGAGGCTAAAATTTAAAGGATCTACTATGATGTTCTTCATGAACATAACTTCTTTCATATTCCCATCTTTAGACACAAGAGTGACAACAATACCTATAGAAGCACAAATGTACAGTGCTAAAAGTCTAAGAGAGATAAGTTGAAAAGTTAACTGCCTTACTAATTAGCTCCTAGTTAACTTCTTACTAACTTGATTCAGGAAAGTCTGAACTTTGCTAAGGCATCTTCTAGGAATAATGCATTTAAAAAGAAGAGTAGTAAAACTCTGGCTTGGGGAAAGAAGAAGGTACATTTTCTCTTCAAGCTGCCTAACTAACATGGTGGCCTAGGCCTCACTCAGCCCATAAACTGGATCCAGGAGAGATTCTAGTATGCAGTTAATGAGGTTTTTAGGTACCACTGGCAGCTGCTTGAGTGATGAGCTGTCAGGTGGTGTAAAGGACATTGTTACTTAACCTCCAGTCCCTTCAGTGAAGAAATAGCAAAGCTCCTGCCCTCATGTAGCTTACAGTCTAGTGGGGAAAGAGGCAATAACAGAATTGAGAAGTAAGATACAAGGCAATTAAGAGGATAGAGTGCTTTAGGGGTTGGGGTTGGGGATTACACTGTAAATGGAGTAGTCATGGACAGCCTCATTTTGAAAGTGACACTTATATAAATATCTGAAGGAAGTAAAGGGGTGAGCCTGTGAATATCTAGGGAACAGTGTTCCAGGCAGAAGGAACAGCCAATGCAAAGGGAGGAGTGTCCCTTGTGTGTTTAAGGAGACCACTGAAACCGGAGCAGGTGGAGAGGTGGAGCTCTCCTCTGGTCTGTGTGATGAGGATAAAGTTGGAGGCGAGGCAAGAAGCAGAGAGAGCTGCAAGGTGATCCCTGCAGTCACCCAGTTGAGAGGCTATGGGGGCATGGTCAGTGGGGGATACCGTCATGGCCCTTCACTCTCAGTGCTCATTCTACCTTTGCAGACCCCCTCAGGGAAGAGACCTATAGGACTTTGAGACAAGGAAAGTCTAAATAATTGAGGAAGTCTGACAAGGTCTCCCTCAAGAACTAACTTGGAGAACAAGAAAACAACAACAACAACAGCAAAGAGTTTCTGGGTTCCAGGCAGGAAGGAAGTCAATAACCATAGTCCAAGAATGGGAGAACTTGGGTGGATTTCTTGATCCTTGCAACTTCCCCATATTTATCAGTTTGGCACCCTCAGTGCATTTGCGGTGATTAGCAACAACAATGAAATGCCTCACAGAGATAGGAAGAGATTGGGAAGCCAAGCAAATGGAAACTTTCTTTGCAGCCAGGCTAGAATGGAAAATAACTCACAAGGAACAGGGACCATGGTGACAACTCTGGAAGGCTCTGATGCAATGGAATGGAGGAGGTGCTTATTGTTGATGACAACTTTCTAGAGGCCTCTGAGCTATCTGAAAGTGACAGAAAACAAGGACATTGTTTAATGCTTTTCCTGAAAGATGACTATCTCCAGGAAGCCACATAATATCACCTAGCCATCTCCATCTTCAGAGAAGTGCCACCAGCATCTGAATTAACACCTGTTGCATTTTGTGTTGGACTGCAAAATGATGGGAATTTAATTTCATCACACTTTTGCTCATTCACAAGCTCATATTTTGGATCAAATGGTTCAGGGAGTTGAGCTCAGTCAAGAAAAGTTTCTAGATGACCCAACCACAATCTAGTCGCTTAGAAGAAGAAAAGACTCAGCTGCAGGTATCAACTCAATAGAGTTTTTGACTTTTACCTCCAACAGTGTTCACTTTTAAAGGTGACATGATCCTCTTAAGAGCTTCCCAGTCAAGAAGAAATAGAAAAAATCTAAATAGACTAATAACAAGAAGAGAGATTGAGTTATTAATCAAAAAGCTACCCACTGAGAAATATCCAAGTCCAAACACTTACTGGTGAATTCTACCGAACATCTGAAGAAAAATGAATGCCAATTCTTTAAAAACTTTTCCAAAAGACAGGAAAGGAGGGAACACTTCCCAACTCATACTATGAGGCCAGTATAACCCTAATACTAAAGCCAGACAAAGACATCACAAGAAAAAAAGCTACAGATCAATATCTCTTATGAATACAGATGCAAAAGTTCTCTGCAAAATGCTAGCGAACTGAATCCAGCAACATGCAAAAAGGATTATAAACCATGATCAAGTAGTGTTGTATTAGTTGGCGTTCTCCAGAGAAACAGAGTCAATAGGATGCGTATATATACATCTGTATGTATACGTAAAAAGATATTTATTATAAGGAATTAACTCAGGTGGTTCTGGAGGCCGAGAAGCCCAGACCCAGGAAAGCTAATGGGATAGATCCAATTTGAGTCTTAGTCCAGATGTCCCAGCTCAAAGACAGTGAGGCAGAAGAGAGAATTCTCTGCTGGGCATGGTGCCTCGCACCTGTAATTCAAGCACTTTGGGAGGCTGAGGCAAGTGGGTCACTTGAGGCCAGGAGTTCGAGACCAGATTGGCCAACATGGTGAAGCCCTGTCTGTACTGAAAATACAAACATTAGCCGGGCATGGTGGTGTATGCCTGTAATTCCAGCTACTCGGGAGGCTGAGGCACGAAAATCACTTGAACCCAGGAGGTGAAAGTTGCAGTGAGACAAGATTGTGCCACTGCACTCCAGCCTGTGCAACAGAGCAAGACTCTGTCTCAAAAAAAAAAAAAAAAAAAAAAAAAAAAAAAAAGAGAGAGAGAATTCCCTCTTACTCAGCCTTTTGTTCTATTTAGGCCTTTAGCAGATTGGATGAGGCCCCCCACGGTGGGGAGGGCCATCTGCTTTAAGGGGAGGAGCCTCTGGTCAAGATTACAACTACAAGTGGCCCCATTAAAAATAGTAATGTGATTACTCCCAGCAGGTTCACAGATCCACGCAAGTTACCCTGGGTTCTTGTGGGAAACCGCTCCTTTCAGACCACATCCCTTCGCCACAGGGTTGTCCTTAAAGATCCACAAGCAAACAGCTACCTGTCAATTGAATTTGGGGAAACCAAAATGCCTCCCTGGCCTCAAATGAGTCCCTTAATCCCTCATTCAAAGAACTTTAGCAAATCAGATCGAAGTTTTGTTTCCCGTAATGAAGAAAATGTCCCCACGAGAGACATTTACACTTTAGTAATGAATAAAGTTATACCCATTTCATGCTATATGTGGATAAAAATGGAGAGAGGTTGGGTACCTCTGAGGACCTAAAGATAATCTAGGAAGCAAAGGGTGATGAAAAGGAACAGTTTTTGATTCTCAGTGTTGGCTTTGGCCCCTCTAATAGTCAATCAAAAATAAACGAAGATCCCTTATCCTTGGATAAAGCTTTTCAGTTGATAATGCATGTGCATGATCTCATTTGGTCTTTATAAGTAGCTCATTGAAGTAAACATGAATGTGAGTCCCATTTTCAGGGAAAGAAAGTAGAACATAAAGATAATGATCACCCAAGGCCACCCTGCTATTCAACAGTAGAGCTAGGACCCAAGCCCAGGTCTCTAAATTTCAAATCATGGATTCTTTCAACTACCCTGATGTGGAAGGAGTTTGTCTACTTTTCCCCAGATAGAGTATTAAATCACAGCTGGTACCCTTTAATATGAGACAACAATTCTTTAAAAAATAATTTTCAAGGAGTTTCTTAGATCAACTGAAAACTGAGGAGAAGAAGAGTGACAAGCACTCCTTTTATAGATTCATCATTAGAATGCTTAAGTTAATCTCTTGCCCCAAAAGACTGCACCCTAAAGAGGATGTGTAAATTGCTATGCCATGAGCCTGTGTTTGAGAATTTGCTGTTTTAATTCAGGCCCTTGATGCAGCAATTGGGTTCTGACAAATGAATTAAGGAGAGTTTCAGAACTGGCCTTTACTGGAGGGAGGAGGGGTTTGATTGAATTACTCTAAATCCTAGGAGACATGCTAATAATATTAGCATTTGTGCTGCTTGGAGTCAACAGGAATCTGCCTTGCCCAAGAGTACCTGTGTTGGTGGCCTGAAAGTGGGTCAGAGATTTTTTTTAAGATAAACATTCTTCTATTTCCATATTAAACACTATGTAGGTCATTGCATACCAAAGGGCTCAGCTGATGTTGAAGCTAAAAGAATCAGAATTGTACATCTTTCTGATACACAGCGTTGTGGCGGCTGAGCAAGTGGCTGTTTTTGATGCAGTAGGTGGGGTGCAGTGGAGTTGAATGGGAAAAGAGAGGAAGGAAGAGCATGCCAGCCTCAGATCTTCTCTCTGAGAATCAGAGACCTTGGAAGGTAAAGCAGGACAAGCATGGGGTCTCCAAGGCGGGGCACTTTGATAGAAAAGAAACCTTCAACCCTCATGAGCAAACATGAACTGCACCCCCAGATGACAGGAGGCCTTGGTCACCCCTCTGTCCTTCTCCTCTGGCTAGCTAGGGGACCAGAAGCAGGCCTGTCTTGAGTCTGATGAGGTGTGCACTGAGTTGGGGGTGCTGCTGAGGCAGGAACTGCACATCGTTCAATCAGTTGCATTAGCAATGAGATTTGGAATCTTTGCACCTTCTGTATCTTGTAGCCCTGACACAAAACCTGGGGTGCCCCACCCTGTTTAGGACTCTGACACTGAGGACACCAGATGGGGTTGAAGGATCACCTCCACCCTTGCTAATTAGTTTTTCTATGATATTGGGGTTTCTTGCCTGCTTCTATTAAAACACTCCAGTTAGAGAAAAGCCTTTCTGGGAAACAAAGAGAGGTGTGTCATCATATTTTTATTGAGACATCTGGGGATGCTTTGAAACATACACCTTAAAAGAGTCATACTTCCAAGGCCTGAAAAAGAACAAGCCTGTGAAGTGACCTTGACCATGCAACTTCTTTTCCCTGACCTCAATTTCTTCGTCAACTGATGAACTGTTGAACTCAACAAGGATATTTGGGCTTGCTAATATAGTGACTGGAGGATCCCTTGAGGACACTATTCTGCTTATACTGCTTATACTGCTGATATACGACCGCAGTGAGGACTCTGCATCCCAGCGGGGCTGCTGATGCCCTGGCCGCGGGGAGTGGGCTTTTCTAACACCAATTCCTAAAGAAGACCTTAGTTCACTATACCTGGTTTACCTTTCACCAATGAGACCAAGACCCAGCTCTCAAAGTGAATGTGTCTAACACTTGTGAGCAGCTCTTGGGGCAGAGCTGGCGTGGACACATCTGAGGGACCATCCCGGCTCCAGAGCTTCCTGTGAGGTTGGCTGAGGCCTTCGCTGGGCATCACAGCCCAACTTCTCACCCTCCCAATCCCACCTCCTTCTCCGGTGTTGATCCTGAGAGCCCAGAGGAACTCCAATGGCGGAGATGGGATTGGGGATCAGACAAAAAGGAAGAGGTTGGACTGGATGACCACAGAGGTGTCCTGAGGCTGTGATGCTAAGTCTGTGTTCACAACCCCAGGGGATCTGGGCTGCTAACTAATACAACAGATTCCTGAGCCCTGCCTTGGCCAGCCCCACTGACCTGCATTTTTAGCAAGCTCCAGGACCATTCACCCAACCACTAAGGGAGAGCAGCTGCCTTAGAAGGGAATCCTTGTGGTCTTGACTCCAGCATAGCCACAAGGCAGGTCAGGTCTTCTTTGTTAATATTTTAATTTTATTTTTAAATTTTTATTTATTTATTTTCTTGAGACTGGGTTATGAGACTGGCTAATCTTTGTATTTTTGGTGGAGACAGGGTTTCACCATGTTGTCCAGGCTGGTCTTGAACTCCTGGCCTCAAGCAATCCACCTGCTTCGGCCTCCCAAAGTGCTGGGATTACAGGCATGAACCGTCATGACTGGCTGTGAAAGTTCTGAGTCATCTGAGGTCAGTGTGGAATTTGGCTGATGGTCTTCTGGGCATAAAGGAGGAGGGCTGGGGGCACTGGGGAGCTGTATCTTTCACAGAAGCAACTGTCATTTAAGGGAATATCAGCACCCACTGCCACCTCTTCTTGGTCCAGCACACTGTCCTCACCTCTCAGAGTGAAGTGACCTCCAGGTTTGAATGGTTTTGCTAGTCATGCTTCCTGCAAGGTCTGTTACTCCAAACAGATTTTTCTGGAGAGGTAATTTACATAGGTTATATCGAAAAATACAAGGGTCAGAGATTATTTGCAACTTTCAGGTGCAATTATCCAAGGATGTTGATACTCATCCAAAAAAAGAGAAAAACCTCTAATCGGCTATTAAATATTTATAGGTCATTTTATTATTAATTTATTTCGGCAGGAACTCAGGAAAGCACCCACATTTTATAGCTGACCTAATCATTCAGAGCTAACCCTGGCCACACAAAATGAGCATGAATCATATCATGAAATTCTGCAGCAAAAAAACTCAAATCTCAGCTTTACAGTTTTCTTCATTACCATTTGAGCTGGCTTCCAGCTTTGCACCCAAACACTTTCTCTCTGGTCAGTCCTTGCTTTGACAAGACCGTAGCCAGGGCAGCATGCTGCAGAGAGAGGCAAGAGGCTTTGCACACAGAGCTCCAGCACTAGGTAGCACTGGGTAGCCCTGTGGCCTGGGCAAGCTACTTGACCTTTCCGAGCCTCACCTCCCTCACCTGTAAAATAGGGCCACTAAACTCCTTCCTTTGAAGGTTTCTTGTAGGGCTTAGATGAGATGGAGTCTCCTAGCACATAAGACGGGCTGAAGCACCTATCCAGCGGGACTGGACATGCCTGAGTGCACGGTAAACAGTCAGATACATCTTCCTGCTCGCAGTTTTAGGCAGAATTAAATAAATGCCCAGAGCTGGGGCAATGGCAAGGGAGAGGCTGTGAGGGTCCTCACTACCTGGTCTGTGAAGGAGAAACAACAAATGACAGGACAAGGAGACAAGGCTAAGCACCAAATGAGCAGCAAAGATAAATACTCCAGAATTAATACTGCAGAAGCACATGATCTGGAAGGCCCAGGATGGCTTCCTAGAGCAGCGGCTCTCAACCTTGGCCACACAGTAGCATCCTCTGAGCAACCTAAACAAGGTGCCAAGACCTGAGTCCTGCTCCCAGTGACTCTGATGGAATCTCTCTGAGGTAGAGCCCAGGGATTTGTGTTTCTGGAAGTCTCTCGCTTATTCCAGCATGTAGTCAGGTGGGATCTGCTGTGCTAGAGGAATGTGACCTGAAAACAGCACGCACATACTCCGACATCTGAACAGCACTTGGCCATTTCCAAGCACTTTCACCTGCATGGCTCAGGAGACCCAGACTGGTGGGGGAAGGGGAGGAGTTTGGACCAAGGCCTGGGGGGCTATGTGACAGTGATGTTTCCCTTCCAGAGAATTCTGGGTCTATTCCTTGGGTTCTGTGGTCACAAAACTATCAAAATCACCATTTCACTTCTTCCTTAGAAAGAAAAAACAGTTGTCCCTTAAAACAGGTAAACAGCCTGTTTTAACAATGGGTGGAAATAGCTCCAAGTCTTTGCAGCTCATACCATTTGAGGTGCTCTCTCAAGCAAAGGACACAAAATTACAAATACAAAAACCTTAAGCTTCCTTAGCTTTAGGCTAGATCAGCCCCCTGAGAGGGGGGTCACATGCACTTCTCCCCTCACCAGATTAGGTAACGTGCCTGAGGTCCCATGGCCAGTACCGGGTAGGACTGGCATTGGAGTCCAGGTCTGACTCTGTAACCTCTTCATGGCTACTGGGAACCCCAGTATCAGTCCTATCAGAGTCACTAAAACGTTTTTATTTGAATATTGGTCCCACAGTGGAAGTTAAACTTGTCTGAGCCCTGACCAACTGTTCGACTCCATCTGTAGGTACTGTCCCATAAGTGCTTCCCAGGAAGGGGGCCAGGAAAACCTCTACCGCCAAGGCCCACCCTTGCACAGCGGCTCACAGGCAAAGTGCCAAGGACTGCAAGGGGAAACCTCTGGTGTGGCTCCAGCCAAAAAGAAGGACGTTTATGGGCTGGCCCTGCCAGAACATTTTCTGGGATTTAAAAACAGAGCTGGAACTAAGTCCTTTTAGGGAGGCAGGAAGCCAGTGCAGGAGTTGCTGCTGGCAGAAGGGAGACTGGGGCCGCGAGGAGCCCGCCTGGGGCTGGCAGAGAGTGAGAGAGAGAAGCCCAGGGATGGGATGGGGTAGGGGAAGAGCCAAGGGACCACCGGGATCCTGGGAACTCAGGCCAACCCCAGTGGTGGGGAGCAGAATAATCAGTGTCCAGCCACCTGCACTCAGCCTGTTGGCCTTAAATGTCCTTTCATCCTTGCAGAGGGGAGGTACCTGCTCAGAGTCCATGGATCAGGGTTCAGCTGCCAACTCACACTTCCACACCCTTACCCTGACTTTAGATAAGGCTGCTTGTCTCTTTTGGCCCAGGTTTTTCATCTGAAAAATGAGGAGATAATTATAGCTTCCTTGCATGGTAGTTGCAATGACCAGAGGAAGTATGCAAGAGATTAGGCATGGATTAAGGCCTCAGTGAACCACAGCTACGCTTGCAACACTAGCTTTTTAGAACATTTTATTTATTTTGAATGAATGAGGAGTAACATTGCTTACTCTCACAGTGAAATAGACACAGAGAACCTCAGGGCGGAAATGGGGACCTTGAGACTCCCAGAATCACCACAGCCTCTAGAATTTAGGGGCCTGCAGATGGTCAGTTGTGGAGAAAGCCTGGTGGATTGGCTGGGCTCAGAACTCCACAGAGCCCATGGTTGAGGGTGACTCTGCTAACTGAAGGCCTGCCTACTGGCCGCCTCCAGTTTGGCTTTTAGTGACAGCCCATGAGCCTCAGGCTAGGAACGTTGGCTGCAGTGGGCTGGGTCAGAATGCATGGCTCCCATTCTAAGCCACAGTAGACAAGTCATGGTGAGGCTTATGGGACCTTTTCTGCTCTTAAAAGGAGAGGATTCTTTCTGGCATCTCGTTATAGGCTGTACTGATGAGAGATGCCAGAGTGAGCCGGGTGGGCTGGTGTCCAGACCTGGCTTTGCTGTCGGCCAAGTGTGTGACCTGGAGATGGCATTTCCCCCTGCTGAGGTCCAAGAGGCCTCATTAGCCAAATGGAGGTGTGGCCTGGATGACCTCCAAGCTGCTCATGCACTTTATTGCTCCTGTTGCAATAGTCCATGAAAATACATCTAATAACTAACTTTGGCTCTATTATCAAGCAATAAATACAGTCAACGAATAAACGAATCAATCAACCAGGCATGAAAAGAGGACCCATTAAGGGCTTAGTGTGGTTCTAAACACTTGGGGGCATTCAAGAAAACTTTGCTGACAGTTAACTCTCAGCCTCTCAAGAACCTACATTACAGCTGGCATCCAATGTCCCACCCACTGCAGTGGCCTCTCCCAATTCTATCACCCATGTCTTTGTTTGAAACTCTCCCATGGTCTCTAAATACCATTTCCGCATACAAGAAATCTGGGCTGCTTGGAGAAATGGCTGATTCCAGGACTGGGACAGGAAAGAACAAGATTGACCTGGATCATTGTAATGCCAGAAAGTAAGGAAGTACTCAAAGAATGCTGGGGACATGTTCAAAGGACTCAGGAGACAGAAGCCAGCTTGAAAGGGCTCCCACTGACCAAACATGGTACAATTTAGAGCATCTAAACAAGTCCTGCCAGTAATATATTTTAAGCCATTAAAATAATAAGATTCCTCAAGTCCATGCCTGCATAAATACATAGCCATCACTGGGAAAGCAGTCTCGTGTGGTCTGTGCATCACTCTCAGCTGTGGAAGATGGGCCTTGGGCCTGGAACATTTTCTTATGGGAAGATAAAGAGCCTGCATAGCCTGTGCTGGGCTTATCACCCGGGAGGGGATATCGTTCCCTGTTACAAATTCCATGTGCACCCCTGTGTTCTGCTTCAGTGTGTGTGTGATCTGATGGCTGGCAGACACATCCCCAGCTTTTCGCATTTCAGACCCTACGTGGGGAAGATTTGGGGTCCATGAAGCGGCTTGTGTGTGATCACACTGCCTACATCACCTGTAGAGTGGACCCACAAGCCATGGGGTCCAGCGCAATGCAAGGGGCTAGATCTTGTGTGCACGCTGCCTCTCCCCTGGCTGCAAGTCATCACTGGGCCACTCGAGCCAGGTGTGCATGTTGTCTGTTCTCAAAGACCTCAAATTCTGTCTGGTATCTTCCCTGGGTGACACTTAGCTACTTTTTAACATCGGCCATATGCACATTATATTCTATCTTGCAGCCCAGCCTGATGACCTACTGAACAGGGAAATACCCTCAGATATACAGCAGAGGGAAAGCTCCTTCTTACAGTCAATCACCAACAATGGGACAAGCTGACATCAGGCACTGGTACATTGAGAAGGATAATATCAACATGAATTCCTGAATTTGGCCATTGTATAATGCTATGGCAGATACTTAAGGTGGTCCTCATGATCCCACCACCTGGTGTTCTTTTTTGAGATGGAATCTCACTGTGTCACCCAGCCTGGAGTGCAGAGGCATGATATCGGCTCACTGCAACTTCCGTCTCCCAGGCTCAAGCCTCCCAAGTAGCTGGGATTACAGGCGCCCACCATCACGCCTGGCTAATTTTTATATTTTTAGTAGAGATGGGGTTTCACCATGTTTGCCAGGCTGGTCTCAGACTCCTGACCTCAAGTGATCTGCCAGCCTCGGCCTCCCAAAGTGCTGGGATTATAGGCATGAGCCACTGCACCTAGCCCATCTGGTGTTCTTGACTTGTGTGACACCCTTCCCTTGAGAAGGGGCAAGACCTATGACTTTCTTCTAACCAATAGATTATGGCAAAAGTGACTAGAGGTCTGCAGTTATGTGCACATCATTACATGATTGTGTTACGTAAGATTGTAGCTGCTTCCTGCTGGCGTCTCTCACTTTCTTGCTGGTTTTGAAGAGTCAAGCTTCCATGTTGTGGGTTATCTGTGATGGGAGGCACTGAGGGTGTCCTCTAGGAGCTGAAAGCAGCTTCCAGCAGAGATACCACAAGGAGCTGACGCCCTCAGTCCTACAGCTGCAAGGACTGAACTCTACCAAGATAGTCAGATTCTTCCCCTGGCAAGCCCCAGATGAAACCATAACCCTGACCCACCCTTGATTACACCCTTGTGCAACCCTATACAAAGAACCCAGCTAAGCTATACCCAGGCTATGGGATAATCCCACTGAAACTAAGGGATAATAAATGAGTGTTGTCTTGAGTAGCTAGGTTTGTGGTAATCGTTAATGCAGTAATGGAAAATGAGAGTGAATGTGTTCTGTAACAGAATGTCCTCACTTATGGAAGATGCATCCTGAAGTATGTAGGGAATCATCATACCTACAACTTTGAAAAGGCTCAGCAAAACGTAAATAAAATAACAGAAAACTACATATGTTCACAGAGAGAGAGAGACAGAGCCTATGTGGCAAAATGTGAACATTTTGTGAATCCACATAAAGGATATACAGGAGTAATTACTGCAGTTTTTCTATAAGTTTGAAATTTTTCTAAGTAACAAGCTCACTCCTGTAATCGCAGAACTTTGGGAGGCTGAGGCAGGCAGATCACCTGAGGTCAGGAGTTTGAGACCAGCCTAGACAGCATGGTGAAACCCTGTCTCTACTAAAAATACAAAAGTTAGCTGGGCGTAGTGGTGGGTGCCTGTAATCCCAGCTACTCGGAAAGCTGAGGCATGAGAATCACCTGAACCCGGGAGGTGGAGGTTGCAGTGAGCCGAGGTTGCGTCATTGCACTCCAGCCTGGGCAACAGAGTGAGACTCCGTCTCAAAAGAAAAGAAAAGAAAAAAGAAAAGCTCTGCCCCAATCACATGACAACCTATGTCCTGAAAACCATCACATTCTTAGACCAGTCCATATTCCACTGTGTTGGAAGGAGTAGACAGTGAGGAATCCACAATTTCTGATTTTTGATGTCTTCCCAACTATACTCTCCCCCAGCCTGACTCAGGAATAACTGACACAATCATCATCTCGTTTGTTAACATTTTGTATGTATTGTTGTTTCTTTTGGTTTTGAAAACATGTACCTTTGATTTTATCATTTCCTACCTTTTCTTGCAAGTAAGAGGTAAATTAATCTTATGCCTGATATCCTGTGTTTTGGTGTTTTGAACTTGAGCTTGCACTTGACTGTCCATGCTACTACTCACTTGTGTTTAAGGGTTGTGGGTTGGAAAGTTCATCTGAGGCACTTTAGTGAAACTAGAGCACCCCATTATTTGCAGTGTCCCCAAGAGAAGCAAGCATGACTTCATCATTTTTAAATGCACAATTCCTGTAAAAAGTCAGTTGGGTTTTGGAAGAAATGGTCTATTTGATGTGATGGCGCATGATTGTGGTGAAGGTTTAGATCACTATTGGCTCATGTGCCCCAGGGGACTTGCTCTGAATGGTCCCCAGACCCTAATCAGATATTATGCAAATTTTGCTCTTGAAGACTTGGTCTGAGCAAAGATTTTTTGAGTAAGATTGCAAAAGCATAGGCAACAAAAGCAATAACAGACAAATGGGGTACCATCAAGCTAAAAATCTTCTGCACAGCAAAGGAAGCAGTCAAGAGAGTGAAGCAGGGGGGGTGGAGCCAAGATGGCCGAATAGGAACAGCTCCGGTCTCCAGCTCCCAGCCCCAGCGACACAGAAGACGGGTGATTTCTGCATTTCTGCTTGAGGTACCGGTTTCATCTCACTAGGGAGTGCCTAACAGTGGGTTCAGGACAGTCGGTGAAGCGCACTGTGCGCGAGCCGAAGCACGGCGAGGCATTGCCTCACTCGGGAAGCGCAAGGGGTCAGGGAGTTCCCTTTCCTAGTCAAAGAAAGGGGAAACAGACGGCACCTGGAATATCGGGTCAGTCCCGTCCTAATACTGCGCTTTTCCAATGGGCCTGGAAAACGGCACACTAGGAGATTGTGTCCCGCACCTGGCTCGGAGGGTCCTATGCCCACAGAGTCTTGCTGATTGCTAGCACAGCAGTCTGAGATCACGCTGCAAGGCGGCAACGAGGCTGGGGGAGGGGCGCCCGCCATTGCCCAGGCTTGCTTAGGTAAACAAAGCAGCCAGGAAGCTCGAACTGGGTGGAGCCCACCACAGCTCAAGGAGGCCTGCCTGCCTCTGTAGGCTCCACCTCTGGGGGCAGGGCACAGACAACCAAAAACTCAGCGAGAACCTCCACAGCCTTAAATGTCCCTGTCTGACTGACAGCTTTGAAGAGAGTAGTGGTTCTCCCAGCACGCAGCGGGAGATCTGAGAACGGACAGACTGCCTCCTAAAGTGGGTCCCTCACCCCTGAGCAGCCTAACTGGGAGGCACCCCCCCAGTAGGGACAGACTGACACCTCATTCAACCGGGTATTCCTCTGAGACAAAACTTTCAGAGGAACTATCAGACAGCTGAATTTGTGGTCTCACGAAAATCCACTGTTCTGCAGCCACCAGTGCTGACACCCAGTCAAACAGGGTCTGGAGTGGACCTCTAGTAAACTCCAACAGACCTGCAGCTGAGGGTCTTGTTTGGTAGAAGGAAAATTAACAAACAGAAAGGACATCCACACCAAAAACCCATCTGTACATCACCATCATCGAAGACAAAAAGTAGACAAAACCACAAAGATGGGGAAAAAACAGACCAAAAAAACTGGAAACTCTAAAAAACAGAGCACCTCTCCTCCTCCAAAGGAACGCAGTTCCTCACCAGCAACGGAACAAAGCTGGATGGAGGATGACTTTGATGAGTTGAGAGAAGAAGGCTTCAGACGATCAAACTACTCTGAGCTACGAGAGGAAATTCAAAACAATAGCAAAGAAGTTAAAAACTTTGAAAAAAAATTAGAAGAATGGATAACTAGAATAACCAATGGAGAGAAGGGCTTAAAGGAGATGATGGAGCTGAAAGCCAAGTTTCGAGAACTACGCGAAGAATGCAGAAGCCTCAGTAGCAGATGTGATCAACTGGAAGAAAGGGTATCGCTGATAGAAGATGAAATGAATGAAATGAAGAGAGAAGGAAAGTTTAGAGAAAAAAGAATAAAAAGAAATGAACAAAGCCTCCAAGAAATTTGGGACTATGTGAAAAGACCAAACCTACGTCTGATTGGTGTACCTGAAGATGATGGGGAGAATGGAACCAAGTTGGAAAACACTCTGCAAGATATTATCCAGGAGAACTTCCCCAATCTAGCAAGGCAGGCCAGCATTCAGATTCAGGAAATACAGAGAACGCCACAAAGATACTCCTCGAGAAGGGCAACTCCAAGACACATAATTGTCAGATTCACCAAAGTTGAAATGAAGGAAAAAATGTTAAGGGCAGCCAGAGAGAAAGGTCGGGTTACCCACAAAGGGAAGCCCATCAGACTAACAGCTGATCTCTCAGCAGAAACTCTACAAGCCAGAAGAGAGTGGGGGCCGATATTCAACATTCTTAAAGAAAAGAATTTTCAGCCCAGAATTTCCTATCCCGCCAAACTAAGCTTCATAAGTGAAGGAGAAATAAAATACTTTACAGACAAGCAAACGCTGAGTGATTTTGTCACCACCAGGCCTGCCCTAAAAGAGCTCCTGAAGGAAGCACTAAACATGGAAAGGAACAACCGGTACCAGCCCCTGCAAAAACATGCCAAATTGTAAAGACCATCGAGGCTAGGAAGAAACTATAGCAACTAACGAGCAAAATAACCAACTAACATCATAATGACAGGATCAGATTCACACATAACAATATTCACGTTAAATGTAAATGGGCTAAATGCTCCAATCAAAAGACACAGACTGGCAAACTGGATAAGGAGTCAGGACCCATCAGTGTGCTGTATTCAGGAAACCCATCTCACGTGCAGAGACACACATAGACTCAAAATAAAGGGATGGAGGAAGATCTATCAAGCAACTGGAAAACAAAAAAAGGCAGGGGTTGCAATCCTAGTCTCTGATAAAATAGACTTTAAACCAACAAAGATCAAAAGAGACAAAGAAGGCCATTACATAATGGTAAAGGGATCAATTCAACAAGAAGAGCTAACTATCCTAAATATATATGCACCCAACACAGGAGCACCCAGATTCATAAAGCAAGTCCTCAGTGACCTACAAAGGGACTTAAACTCCCACACAATAATAATGGGAGATTTTAACACCCCACTGTCAGCATTAGACACATCAACGAGACAGAAAGTTAACAAGGATATCCAGGAATTGAACTCAGCTCTACATAAAGTGGACCTAATAGACATCTACAGAACTCTCCACCCCAAATCAACAGAATATACATTTTTTTCAGCACCACACCACACCTATTCCAAAATTGACCACATAGTTGGAAGTAAAGCTCTTCTCAGCAAATGTAAAAGAACAGAGATTATAACAAACTGTCTCTCAGACCACAGTGCAATCAAACTAGAACTCAGGATTAAGAAACTCAGTCAAAACCGCTCAACTACATGGAAACTGAACAACCTGCTCCTAAATGACTATTGGGTACATAATGAAATGAAGGCAGAAATAAAGATGTTCTTTGAAACCAACGAGAACAAAGACACAACATACCAGAATCTCTGGGACACGTTCAAAGCAGTGTGTAGAGGGAAATTTATAGCACTAAATGCCCACAAGAGAAAGCAGGAAAGATCCAAAATTGACACCCTAACATCACAATTAAAAGAACTAGAAAAGCAAGAGCAAACACATTCAAAAGCTAGCAGAAGGCTAGAAATAACTAAAATCAGAGCAGAACTGAAGGAAATAGAGACACAAAAAACCCTTCAAAAAATTAATGAATCCAGGAGCTGGTTTTTTGAAAAGATCAACAAAATTGATGGACCGCTAGCAAGACTAATAAAGAAGAAAAGAGAGAAGAATCAAATAGATGCAATAAAAAACGAAAAAGGGGATATCACCACCGATCCCACAGAAATACAATCTACCATCAGAGAATACTACAAACACCTCTATGCAAATAAACTAGAAAATCTAGAAGAAATGGATAAATTCCTCGACAAATACCCCCTCCCAAGACTAAACCAGGAAGAAGTTGAATCTCTGAATAGACCAATAACAGGTTCTGAAATTGTGGCAATAATCAATAGCTTACCAACCAAAAAGAGTCCAGGACCTGATGGATTCACAGCTGAATTCTACCAGAGGTACAAGGAGGAACTGGTACCATTCCTTCTGAAACTATTCCAATCGATAGAAAAAGAGGGAATCCTCCCTAACACATTTTACGAAGCCAGCATCATCCTGATACCAAAACCTGGCAGAGACTTAACCAAAAAAGAGAATTTCAGACCAATATCCTTGATGAACATTGATGCAAAAATCCTCAATAAAATACTGGCAAACCGAATCCAGCAGCACATCAAAAAGCTTATCCACCATGATCAAGTGGGCTTCATCCCTGGGATGCAAGGCTGGTTCAACATACGCAAATCAATAAATGTAATCCAGCATATAAACAGAACCAAAGACAAAAACCACATGATTATCTCAATAGATGCAGAAAAGGCCTTTGACAAAATTCAACAACCCTTCATGCTAAAAACTCTCAATAAATTAGGTATTGATGGGACGTATCTCAAAATAATAAGAGCTATCTACGACAAACCCACAGCCAATATCATACTGAATGGGCAAAAACTGGAAGCATTCCCTCTGAAAACTGGCACAAGACAGGGATGCCCTCTCTCACCGCTCCTATTCAACATAGTGCTGGAAGTTCTGGCCAGAGCAATCAGGCAGGAGAAGGAAATAAAGGGTATTCAATTAGGAAAAGAGGAAGTCAAATTGTCCCTGTTTGCAGATGACATGATTGTATATCTAGAAAACCCCATTGTCTCAGCCCAAAATCTCCTTAAGCTGATTAGCAACTTCAGCAAAGTCTCAGGATACAAAATTAATGTACAAAAATCACAAGCATTCTTGTACACCAATAACAGACAAACAGAGAGCCAAATCATGAGTGAACCCCCATTCACAATTGCTTCAAAGAGAATAAAATACCTAGGAATCCAACTTACAAGGGATGTGAAGGACCTCTTCAAGGAGAACTACAAACCACTGCTCAATGAAATAAAAGAGGATACAAACAAATGGAAGAACATTCCATGCTCATGGGTTGGAAGAATCAATATCGTGAAAATGGCCATACTGCCCAAGGTAATTTATAGATTCAATGCCATCCCCATCAAGCTACCAATGACTTTCTTCACAGAATTGGAAAAAACTACTTTAAAGTTCATATGGAACCAAAAAAGAGCCCGCATCACCAAGTCAATCGTAAGCCAAAAGAACAAAGCTGGAGGCATCACGCTACCTGACTTTAAACTATACTACAAGGCTACAGTAACCAAAACAGCATGGTACTGGTACCACAACAGAGACATAGATCAATGGAACAGAACAGAGCCCTCAGAAATGATGCCGCATAGCTACAACTATCTGATCTTTGACAAACCTGACAAAAACAAGAAATGGGGAAAGGATTCCCTATTTAATAAATGGTGCTGGGAAAACTGGCTAGCCATATGTAGAAAGCTGAAACTGGATCCCTTCCTTACACCTTATACAAAAATTAATTCAAGATGGATTAAAGACTTATATGTTAGACCTAAAACCATTAAAATCCTACAAGAAAACCTAGGCAATACCATTCAGGTCATAGGCGTGGGCAAGGACTTCATGTCTAAAACACCAAAAGCAATGGCAACAAAAGCCAAAATCGACAAATGGGATCTCATTAAACTAAAGAGCTTCTGCACAGCAAAAGAAACTATCATCAGAGTGAACAGGCAACCTACACAATGGGAGAAAATTTTTGCAACCTACTCATCTGACAAAGGGCTAATATCCAGAATCTACAATGAACTCAAACAAATTTACAAGAAAAAAACAAACAACCCCATCAAAAAGTGGGCAGAGGACATGAACAGACACTTCTCAAAAGAAGACATCTATGCAGCCAAAAAACACATGAAGAAATGCTCCTCATCACTGGCCATCAGAGAAATGCAAATCAAAACCACAGTGAGATACCATCTCACACCAGTTAGAATGGCCATCATTAAAAAATCAGGAAACAACAGGTGCTGGAGAGGATGTGGAGAAATAGGAACACTTTTACACTGTTGGTGGGACTGTAAACTAGTTCAACCATTGTGGAAGTCAGTGTGGCGATTCCTCAGGGATCTCGAACTAGAAATACCATTTGACCCAGCCATCCCATTACTGGGTATATACCCAAAGGACTATAAATCATGCTGCTATAAAGACACATGCACACGTATGTTTATTGCGGCACTATTCACAATAGCAAAGAGTTGGAACCAACCCAAATGTCCAACAACGATAGACTGGATTAAGAAAATGTGGCACATATACACCATGGAATACTATGCAGCCATAAAAAATGATGAGTTCGTGTCCTTTGTAGGGACATGGATGAAACTGGAAAACATCATTCTCAGTAAACTATCGCAAGGACAAAAAACCAAACACCGCATGTTCTCACTCATAGGTGGGAATTGAACAATGAGAACTCATGGACACAGGAAGGGGAACATCACACTCCGGGGACTGTTGTGGGGTGGGGGGAGGGGGGAGGGACAGCATTAGGAGATACACCTAATGCTAAATGACAAGTTAATGGGTGCAGGAAATCAACATGGCACATGGATACATATGTAACAAAACTGCACATTGTGCACATGTACCCTAAAACCCTAAAGTATAATAAAAAAAAAAAAAAAAAAAAAGAGAGTGAAGCAACAACCCACGGAATGGGAGAAAATATTTGCAAACTACCCATCCTACAAGGGGTTAATCACCAGACTATGTAAGGAACTGAAACAACTTAATAGCAAAAAAATAATAAAAATAATCAGATTTTAAAATAATCAAATGACCTGAAAAGACATTCCTCAAAAGAAGATATACAAGTGGCCAACAGGCATATGAAAAAATGCTCAACATCACTAATCATTAGGGAAATGCAAATGAAAACCACAATGAGATACCATCTCACCTCCATTAAAATGGCTACTCTCAAAAGACAAAAAAATTACAGATGCTGGTGAAGATGTGAAGAACGGGGAATGCTTGCACACTGTCGATGGATGGAATGAACATTTGCGCACCCACTGTGGATAACCGTATAAAGGTTCCTCAAAAACCTAAAAACAGAACTACCATATGATTCAGTAATCCCTCTGCTGGGTAGATATCCAAAGAAAAGCCAATCAGTATGTTGAAGAGATACCTGCACTTCCACGTTCATTGTAACACTGTTCACGATAGCCAAGATATGGAATCAACCTGTGTTCATCAATAGTTGAATGAATAAAGGAAATGCAGTATGTATATACAATGGAGTACTATTCAGCCACAAAAAAGAATGAAATCCTGTCATTTGCAGCAGCATAGATGGAACTGAAGGTAATTATGGTAATTGAAATAAGCCAAGCACAGAAAGACAAATATAGCATGTTGTCACTCATATGTGCAAGCTAGAAAAAGTTGACCTCATGGAGGTAGAGAGTAGAATGATAGTTATTAGGGGCTGGAAGAGTAGAGGGTAGAAGGGGATGAAGAGAGGTTGGTTAATGAATACAAACATACAGTTAGATAGAAGGAATATGTTCTAGGGTTCGATAGCACAGTAGGGTGACTACAGTTAACAATGACATATTGTATATTTCAAAATAGCTAGAAGAGAAGATTTGGAATGTTCCCGACACAAAGAAGTGATACATGTTTGAGGTCTTGGATATCCCAATTACCCTGACTTAATACGCATTGCATGCATGTATCAAAATATTACATATAGTCCATAAATATGTACAACTACTACATATCAGTTTAAAAACAGATGACAGCTAAGGAAGAAGGGCCTCCAGAGAGCCTGATGGGCCAGGACTGTGTGAGTAAATGAGCTTCCTGAGATTACCTGAGCCTTGGTGTGTTCATCTGCGAGTAGGCCTCTTTCCTGAAGAGAGAATGGAGACTGAAGGGTCTGTCCCGCTCCAGGTGATGCAGACAGAGCCTGGCGGGGCAGCGCTGGCCACTGTCCCCCCACTTTCTGCTGTGCACCATGCTGACTCAGCCACAGGTCTGCTCCCAGGACACTGGGCCCTTGGGAGTCTCTGAGAAGCAGTCATTGGTCTTTCAGCTCATTATGAGCCAATGGCTGGTGTGCTTGTCTCGTGGAAATAATTCCTTTATTCCCAATGCTCCAGTTTTCTGATAGCTTAACCACTTGGATGGGTGTTCCTTTCTTTTCCTGGACAGACGATGGCATCATAGCACTTCCTTAGCATACAAAGCACCCGCAGCATCTTCCCTTGTTTGATTGAATCAGACATGCTGGAAGAGTCTGAGGTTTGGGGTTTTGCTTCGAGTTCTGGATGAAACAGATGAATGCCATAATCCCTATTTTTCCTAAAAGGGAGACATGAAAATCTTGCGTTTATACTAAAAAGTGTTCCCATCTCATTGAAATTCAGGCTTGAACTATCCACCCTGAACACGTCCAGAAGCCCTTTCTCTAATTCTGGAAGCAGTGATCTCGGGAGAGAAGTTTTCCATCTGTCTCCTTATGATGCTAGGCTGTTAGTGCAGTTCATTATTTATTACATCTCCTGCTTTATGTTAAGCCATGATTTTCTTTTTTGCCATGTATTAAGAATTCAGTCGGGTTGGCATAAAAATAGGAATGTTATCCACGTCTCCAGACTGACTTTTTGAACAGCATATTTTTTTGGGGTAGGGGAGGTGGCTATAATTATTCCCAAACTACTTTCATTCTTATCCAGTACTTAATATTGACTCTGGCTATTCACAATAATATTGCTTCTTATCAGACATGTGTGTGCCCAGAGTGGCAGTAAAGAGATACGTCTTCCGAGGCCCTGCATGTGTCTGTAGGGCTGGAGGACATTTGCTCCCAGAGGCAGAGAGATGACATGGGAGAATGTCAGCATATCAAGGCACAGCGTCTCACAGTCACAGCAAATCCAGAGTCTCTGAATAGGCAGTTTGTGGCATGTGCTTTTAAAATACAAACTAACAGACACAACAACTGGCATTCCAAACATCTCCTGGTCCTCCAGGGCAGATGGTGCCAAGGCAAAGATGTATTCATCAGAGCTAAGCTCCCCAGGCTCATGTGGGGAAGGGAGCCGGGCTTTGGACTCTAACTCCCTCTTTGCCATCAGGGTTCAGCTCCCCCTTTTCAGCTAATGCACAGAGGGAATCCTGGCCTACCAGCCTGCAGGGACATAGCTGAGTGCACTGCCATGGGGCAGGAAGGCAGTCCTGCACAAGACAGCCCCACGAGGGACAGAAGGAGGAAGGCACTGACACCATGGCCCCCTCTTTCCCCCAGTACAGTCGTTATTGTCAACTCTCTTCTTGGTAACCCCTGGCCCCTCATGTCCTGCACACAGAGGTTCAGGGGTGGTGAAATTGCCTCAAAGGGTGGTTATTTTACTGAAACGGAATCAGATCATTTTCCATCCAGCATCTTGTTTGTAGAAATATCCTATTAGACACAGAAAGGAAAAGATCAGTATCTTTTACACCATAATTAAAATATCACTTTTCTCAATGAAACATTATCTAGATTATCCCACAAAACAGCATTGCTTGCAACAGTGACTATAAATGTGATGCTGCCAGCTAGAACACTATAGAAAATGTTAGTTACTGCACCATCTCCCACAGTTGTTCTTTTGATGTGCTGGCTTGGAATAAACAGACTTATCTTTCCTGTCATACAACAGTGTCCTTAATTTAATGGAGATGTTATTAAGATAAAATCTCTATTCAATTCCATATTGTACCATATTAACACACACAATTAGTAATGCTTTATCAGTTATGAAGAAAGATGATGACTGCTTTTAAGCGAAATTACCTTTATCATGGTAGCACATGAAAGAAGCGACAAATATTTATCCGAGTGTATGTTAATTCTTATTTAATTTTAACACTGCTTTCATCAACCAAATTAACCAATGAATTTTATTAAAGTGAATGTTATTATAGAAAAGAGCTTCCAATACTCTCTTCCATCTGTTTTTATTTATATAATTTTGATGGTTTCTTTTTCTCTTTCATTTCTAATTAAGAGGAACACGTGGAAAATTGAACATTTGTGCTTAATTTTAACAGAATTTGGAATAATTAGAAGTGTGCTCTTGTTAATATAAAGATTGTGAGTGTTGAGATTGCAGGGCTTACATCTGTGCATTTAAACCCCCTCCCACAAGGCATCTTGCTCAGTAAAACTCAAGGGGTGATGGGGGCATTGTAACATGGAAAAATAATCTCACCTTAGTGACTTTACACTTAAGGAAGCCAAGCAACTCCTTTTTACCGTTTTAGAAATGCAAGTAGAATGTGACAGCAAGACACATCTTACAATTCAGGTTGGAGCATTCTCCTCAGCAATATATAAACCTTGCTTCCCTTGGCCCTGGAATCACCCAGGAACTTGTAATATGTGACTCTAATTGTGGATGGCACATACAGATGGGAGGGGCTGAAATAAAGGAAAGCTCTCCTCCTTGGACTATGACTATTTTTGACTTAAACTTTCTTGACCTTTTTTTTTCTCCCAAGGTGAGATATCAAGTATAGTAGTAATGCCATTGGGAATTCATATACCCTCAGGTAACAATCTGCAATCAGAAGGGACATACTTATTCTGTCTTAGGGCATGTTCCAATTTGAATTACTCTAGTTTTGTTTTTTTGTTTTCGAGACAGGGTCTCACTCTGTCACCCAGGCTGGAACGCAGTGGCACAGTCATGGCTCACTGTAGCCTTGACCTCCCAGGCACAAGCACTCCTCCTGCCTCAGCCCCTCGAGTAACTGGGACTATAGGCAGGCAGCCACCATGCCCGGCTAATTTTTAAATTGTTCATAGACATGGAGTCCCACTATGTTGCTCAGGCTGGTCTAGAACTTCTGATCTCAAGCGATCCTCCCCCCTCAGCCTCCCGAAGTGCTGCAATTACAGGCATGAGTTATGGCACCCCAGCCTGTGCTAGGTTTCTTATTTGCTCTCTGGAAACCTTCAGGGAGACAGAACTTATTCCCACCTTTCATTACTTTTAGGAAGGAAATCACAGTAACTGCGCAACTTAAGAGATGCCTCTAGGTGCAGTCAATGAGCCCTGAAGGCCCTTGGCAATGCTGTGGCACAGCTGGTGTCCCCACAGCCACTTCACATGTGCCCCACTCTTCAAACATAGAGGCAGCCCAGTTTTGGCTGTCTCAGACACCTCTTCACATCGATCTGACAGCAAGTGTGCAAAACATAAAGACACCATCCCATGAGCTTGACAGGCCCAAGCTGACCAGATCTCACACTAAAGGTCACTTCCTTCTGTAAGAGCCATGCTCATGAAGATTGTGGTGAAAGTGCATTGTGGTTTAGTTAACAGTGAAAGGAGTGGTTTGCATTTCCTGTCATCCATATTTCATGTGCTATGGTTGAAAGCTGCAGAGCAGGACACCTGGAGCCTCTCAGTCTTCATGCTGACACTTACTTGATGCGTGACCTTGAGCAAGTCACTGGTCTCTCTAAGCCTCAGTTCCTTGTCTGTAGAATGGAGCAAATACCTGTTTAATCTATAAAGTGCAATAAATCACACAAATTCTCCTCACGCTCAGGATCTTTTAAAGCGAGCAAAAAAACACAAAATTGTTTTTAAATAGTTGAAAACATGACACAGTGCAAACTATCATTATCATTAAGTTTTTAATTGAAATCTGAGTCATTTTTTATTTCTTCTAAGCCAAAAAAAATCTGAACACTTTACTGAAAAATAGATTGGAAAATGTCTGTGGCTGGCTGATAGGAAACCACTTCCAATTCCAGAAATACGGAAAATGGCATCTCTGAAAATCTAGCTCTGGTTTGGATGCGAAGGGCATTTATAATCTTATAAACTTGAAAACAGCCAAGGGGTGTTTTATCAAGTTGGAAACAATAGTTTGAATTTAGTCCATATGTGTCAATCTTCAAGTTGCAACTTGCTAGTCATACTGGTAGTGTCATTATTACTGTTGAGCGATGATAGCCATCTGAAAGCTGGGTTAGAATGGACAGGCTTACAAAATTTTATAGCAGCTCTAAATGACAATCTAATGCATCCAAAGCCTCTCTATCCCCTACTTAAACCAGCACTTCACAGCTATGGAAGACTCATAAAATTCCGAGCCTGGCAATTTATACTTAATCTCTCTAAAGAGCATGTGTTCAGGGCAGCCCCCTACTCTGTGAGATGGCATTTGAGCACCAACACCTCTGCTATATAAAACACCTTATCAGTAGTAAATATATTAATTTGACCCCAAGGGAGAGAAGGTGAGAGCAAATCAGCCACAGCAAGCCATTTACATTCTTTATTTCTGCAGATGAATTCTCCATCTATTTTCGTCTTGTAATCAGGCACTTGCCAAATACACAAGAATTTCATTTTCTATCTCCACAGCATATGTGTCTCCTTACTTTGATATGTCCTGTTTTTAGGAAGTAGAGATGTTTTAAAATTATATTTCAAACAGGAAAAAAATCAGTCTCCATATAATTAGTGAATGTAACCAGATTATTTGCAATCAACATATACTTAATGCCTTATTACCCTAATGGAAGTTATTGTAAGTGATGATAAAATTGGCAGAAATAAGTTATGCTAAGTGATGATAAAATTGGTATTATTAAGTGATGAAAACCTTTTACCTTCCGCTGTTTTTTTCCCCATCTCTAATCTACCCAAATTCATCTGTAATGAGAGAACCTGGAGGACGCATTTATGGCACTTAGGCCAACAAGGAAAACACAGCAGTTTTTACCCACAGCCAGAACACATTTGCCAACCTCCAACCTCAGAGGGCAGAGGCAAGATGGACAGTTGGAAAAGCTCTCAACCTATTATTTGTAAGCTTTATATGTTCTTGCCCATTAGTGCATTCCTCTTTGTTCCTAATCTGTGGTTTTCCTCTTGACCTGTGACTCCCAGTCTCAGTGTCAGAGAAGAAATCAGAAACAAAATGATTATTCTGAAGGCAGAAGAAAAACAAATAGAAAGGTATGTGCTGGCCAGGTGCAGTGGCTCACACCTGTAATCTTAGCACTTCGGGAAGCCGAGGTGAGCAGATCACTTGAGGTCAGGAGTTCGAGACCAGCCTGGGCAACATGGCGAAACCCTGTCTCTACTAAAAATACAAAAAATTAGCTGGGCATGGCGGCACGCGCCTGTAATCCCAGCTACTCGGGAGGCTGAGGTATGAGAATCCCTTGAACCTCGGAGGCGGAGGTTGCAGTGAGCCAAGATCGTGCCACTGCACTCCAGCCTGAGGGATAGAGCAAGCCTCTGTCTCCAAAAAAACAAAATAAAATAAAGAAAAAGAAAGAAAGGTATGCGCCATGTAAATGAGAGAGGTCCTTGGAGCCAGGAGGGGGGACTCCTTAGCCTCAGTGCTAGGAACTAGGAATTGGTAACAACTGAAAAATCACTCTTTGGCAGGTAGCAGGTCACCCGCTCGCACTTGACTGATACTTGTGGGCTCTCTTTAGGAACAGGTCTTTGATAATCTGAAGGAGAAAAAAATAAACATGGATTTCTAAGTTGGCTATAACTGACTCCAGCTTTCCTGCTAAAAGCTCTAATGATATCTTCATGTCAGTGTGAACGAGGTTGATGAAGCAGATGGGAACCTGTTTTCAGGGGTGAATGAATGGCAAATCGCTGGAGAACCGCATGGTTGGCCTGCAGTTCCTAGGTCATAATGCTCTCAAAAGAAACAAAGCCGTGTATTTCCATTCCTTTCCCCCCAGCTCCACCCCCAGGATATAAGCTCTGTGCAGATGGGCACTTTAGCTTGTTCGTTCAACCACTTTCTCCTCAGCACCTAGGACAGGGCCTGAAGGAGCTCTGCACATACTTGGATGAGGACACACATGATGATGACCATCACCCAGGTCTGAAAAGAGGAACTGAAGGAATTAATGATCCCTTACTTCCAAACCTTCTCATCTTTCCAGAACCTCCCTTTCTGCTTCAGTTTCCCCTCTCTTTCCAGAAGCTGGCATTTGGAAGCCCTGGGTCATTATGATTCTTCCTCCACTGCTCACCACGTTCCATTTATTGGCAAATCATGTCCTTTCTGATCTACAGTGCCCTTTGGATTCCCTCTGCCAGGTACAGGACTGGACCCTCTTGCCTAGGCAGTTACTGCAGCCTCCTCTCTGGTCTCCCTGCCTCTACAGTACATCCTACAGTCTAGGGCCCAGTCGAGCTTCCTCAAGGACATCTGTGGTCATTGTCTGTATGCTCAGGAGTTTGCAGAAGCTTCCTACTGTCCTAAGCATGAAGTGCAGTTGCCTCGTGCAGGCATGTAAGGCCCCCAGGATGGAGCCTAAAGTCACTTTTCGGCTTTGCCCTCTCTAGATACATGACATTTTAATAGGGCTTCTTTGATGCTGGATACATTTTGATGTGGCTGTTTTAAAATGTAGGTTTTAGTATTGTTCCAGTATGGTGAGGCCTAGAGATCAGGAGATGACAGCCATTGAAAAGATAGTTTGTTACTCACAGTTCCCCAGCAGTGAGGACAGGCCATGCCATGCAGGGCCATATGGGAAGCACCAGGGGCTGTCAGGATGTAGAGCGAATGAGGGGGAAACATGGTTGAGAGCCTTTATTGTGGTTTCTGCAGGAAGGAAAGGACAAGGCAGGGTAAGCAGGCTTAGGATTGGCTGGTCTGGGGTGTAGATGCCTTCCTGAGTTGTCTGGTACTTGGCCTTGGGTGATTATAGCTTACTGGCATAGTAAAGGCAAGTCACTTACTATCTCTAGGATTTGGCCAGCCCTGGAAGGGGCAGTCTCTCCAGAGTCAAGCAGGGCCCCAAGATGTCAAAGCACCAGGAAATATGGACAAGAAAAAGAATGATTAATACAATGGTCTTAAAAACCCCTCGAATTATTAGACTGTTAAATAACGCCTAAAATAGTCTCACCCCGTTCCTGGGCTTCCCCAACTCTAAGACTCAGTCCAATGCAGACGTTCCCCACACTCCTACCTCCAGCTCCAGATTCACCCTTAATTTTCTGGAAAATGCTCAACAATGATGGGAAACTAGACTTGAGCTTTTCACATTTGCCTTCTAGGGAACTGCTGATCCTTAAATTTAGATGTCCCCCACGCCTCGGTCTCAGCACGGACCTCCACTTCTGTGTCTGAAAGCCTGTTGTGGTCCATTTCCTTTACAATTGGCTATTAAGAATCCAAACCAGTCATCTGTTCAGCTAGGCATTTGCCATTTGCCAATTCATAATGCTTAAAATAGTCATCTCAAACTATTTTGTTAATTTTTAATAGGCTCTGTCTGTGCAACTGGATGCTGATTCCTGAGAGCGGCCCCTCTGCTCAGCCTCCCAATTATTTAAGAACTTGGCCAAGCCCCTAAAGACTTTTTTTCCATCTCATAGACTTTTATTCTGGCTTTAGGATAACATAAATTCCACCTGATTACTCACTTCCCTGTTTTGTCCACACTTAGTCATTAATCAGTTTTATTAAAAATGGTGGCTGACTCAACTTGCCATTATATGTAAAAGCAGTTAACCGTCAGTATTTGTTTAAGAAGGACTCTCTTTTGAAAATCATTTTATTTCATATTTCTTCCCAGAAAACACATGTGGGTAGTGAACACAGAGATGAGAATAGGAGACTATCATTTCTTAATTATTTCTCAATATCTTTCTTTAAAAGAAATGTTATTACCTTCTTAATCTATTGAGAATTATTTACTGTATTGTAGTAACTTTGAAAAACACTATATATATGCAACAGGTTAAGAATACTTATTAAAAACTATAATTAAGGTCTATCCCCTAATCTGACAATAAATGAAATAGCAGATGTAAAAAAAAATGCTTTTATAATTAAATTTTTCTCCTCCAAATTTCTTTTGTGCCGGAGGATTCAGAAAAAAAAAAAGCTCTCAAGGAATAATTTTGTTGTCTGCTATTCATTATGGTAGTGTTTTTAGTACTCTACATTTTTTATCTATGCCTAAATGCATATATAAAAATAAAGGACATCCAACTTTGAGCGGTTAATTGCACGTGAAGTAGTGAATCCCATAGGACACGATCATTTGCAAAACTTGTAGGAACAGCTAATGCCCATTAGTGAAGATGATTAACATGGAGCCGAGCTTGCCTGAGTGGGTGATAATACAACTTTGGACCCTGTGCTAGCTAAATATTTTTATGTAGATTTTCTCATTCAATCTTTAGAAAATGCTTAGGAGGCAGATATTCTGATGTTTTCCATTCGGCCAATGAGAAAACTGAGCAGAGGCTTATGGAGCCGGGTCCCTGACTCTGCCTTGAGTTCAGGCTGCTCTCCGCTGGGCCACCTCCCTTACCACACCGAGGGCCAGTATATTGATCCATTCTTTCACTGCTGCAAAGAAATATCTGAGACTGGGTAATTTATAAAGAAAAGGGGTTTAAGTGGCTCACTATTCTGCAGCCTGTACAGGAAGCATGGCGACATCTGCTCAGCCTCTGGGGAGGCCTCAGGAAACTTACAATCGTGGCAGAAGGCAAAGGGAAGCCAGCACTTCACATGGCCAGAGCAGGAGGAAGAGGGAGGAAGGAGGTGCCACACACTTTTAAATGACCAGCTCTCATGAGAACTCACTATCATGATGAGAGCACCAAGTGGGGGATGGTGTTAAATCATGAGAAACCGCCCCCATGATCCAATCACCTCCCACCAGGTCCCATCTCCACACTAGAGATTACATTTCAACATGCGATTTGGGTGGGGACACAGATCCAAACCTTATCAGTCCGCCACCACTTTTCTCATAGTGGCCAGCTTATCATCACAATATGCCCTTGAAGAAAATAAAATGATCACACATGCCCTGGAGATTTGAGGACTATGTCTTGGCGACCATTTGGGCCAGGAACTGCTGAACTTCGACTGTCTTTATGCAGACTGTAAGCTTCACGGGGGCAGGATCCGTGTGAACCTCGCTTCCATTAGTCCCTCCAAACCCCAGCCCAGTGCCGGGCCCATGGCAGAGCCCTGCTAAGGACAATCTCATGGACAGAGCTCCTGCCTAGGAGGGCACTTGGGGAGTCAGGTGCCTGGTTTAGACTCTTGCCTCTGCTCTTTGCTGTGTGACATTAGGCAAGTCACCTCACCTCTTTGAGTCTCAGCTTTCTCATCTCTAAATATGAAGATGAAATCTGCTTCCTGGGATGGTTGTGAAAACAAGTGAGAAAATTATTGTGAAAGTGTTTTGTAAACTGTAATTAATATAAATATAAGCAATTAACCAAGATCCAGTTGCCTGGCAAGGCACTGATGGTGAGGCCCAGGGACCTCCAGCCACCTGCTCTCCAGGCAGCCTAGCTGTCCCAGGGACCCCAATGCCTGAGTCCATATTGGGCAGGTTCCTTTGGAATGCTGAGAATAAAGGTGAATATACTTGGTCATGCCATAGGAACTTCAGGTCAAAACCCCACACAGCTGAGTCCCGCTGCTGACCCTGCTCCAAGGCAGAAGAAGTGTGATCTCTGATACTCACTGTCACTCACTGTGTGCTGGCCATGTCCCATCACCAGTGAGGCGAGCAGAATGGCCTTGTTCACAGAGGGGAGAGGCTGAGACCACAGCCTGGAGGGCGGGCACAGGCCCCTAAGCAGGGCAGAAGCCAGGGCAGGCTGCCTTCCAGGGCTGCCATCCAACTCCAGAGCCCCCAACCGACCACGGGGGTGCACTGGCAAGCTCTGCTCTGAGAACCTGAGCAGTTTTGAGGCTAGGATCTGTCTATCCCACTCACTGGGGCCCAGTCCCATCTGGGAGATAGTGCCACAGAAGCTGCTGGCTCACTAAAAATTAAACCTTCCTCCAGCTAAGACCAGGGCACAGACTGAAAGGACCACCCTTCACTGACTGCTTGTGAGGAGGCGTGACTGTGCCTGGCCAGGCCCTGAGTTGCTGAACCTCTTGAGGGGTGGGTGAGGGCAAATGGGGGTGCCCCAGGCAGAGCGGGGAGGACGAGGGGGAGAAGGGCTGTGCTCTGCCAAGGGCAGGTTTGCAGGGAAAAGGTTTTCGTTTCTGTTTTTTATTAAGGTGAGATACATGTAAGATGAAGCATTTAAAATTATACAGCACAACTCAGGAGCATTTAGTATCTCCCCAGAGGCACGCAGCCATCACCCCTTTCCAGTCTTAAAACATGTCCATCATTGCTAAAGGAGAGCCTGTGGGGATTCTGGAGCTGTGAGCCTGACCACCTCCTCCAGGTAAGTCCTCAGGGTGCCTCGTGCTGCCTCTGCGTAAATGGATTTCAGGGGGAGGGCCTGGGGGAGTCCACATCTGACTCTTCCTCAGGACAAGCGACACAGGAGCCGAAGGCGGGTGGGACCCGCACCTAGAGTCAGTCTGGGGGTGGCAGGAGTCAGCAGGAGGCCACTGAAAAGGGGGAGTTTGTGAAGCCATCTTTACCTCACAGGACAGCCTCTCCAGAGCTCTCCAAGGACAGAGAGGCCCCAGTTGACCTCTGGGTTATATAAGCCATTTGTATGTCTAAAAGGCAGCTTCCCAAGCTCAGCACAGAAATTTCTAGTACATAAAATGCCTTCCTCCAAGCTGTACCCATTGTGCCTTGCATTCCAGAAGCAACTGTGCTTCAGACAGCTGCTGTAAATTGTCCATGAAGCAAGGCTGTTCTCCTATTGGCTCTGTGATCATCTCCAAGGCAGCTTCCCATCTCTCACTGTTTCTGCCTTGGGCTGATAATGGTGCAAAGCAGGCGAGGAAGGGAGAGGGCAGGGAAGAGGGGCCCGAGCTCCCTGCTGGCCTTCTGGGCAGCAGCCTCCCAGGAGCAGGCGGGGTCCAGCTTCCTGGAGCCACAGCCAGGCCCAGGCATGAGTTCTGCCCCTCCCCCAGGCTGCTGCTCCCCGCACCCCAACCTCTCCTCTTGTCTAGAGTCAGAGCCACATTTTTTATTTCCCTCTGGTGCATTTCTGGTATTTCTTAGTTGTTTTACCGAAAAGCCACTTTGAAGAACATCTCTATTCTTTAAAGCAAGGTGTACCTGTGTACTCTTGAGCTAAGATTTTATTTTATTGAGGATTTCCTTATATTGTGATTATTTAATGGACAATCTGCCCTGCTGGGAATGGCAGCAAATAAAACTATTGACAGGAAAAAAAAGATGCACTTTCTGAGACACACTTGGCAAAGCAAATCCAGCTTCTTACAAGAAAAGAATGTAATGAATTTTTCTCTATTTTTAGTCACACATAAATCCCTTTAATAGGTTTGAGCTCAAAACTCCATATTTGTCTTGGCCTGAAGTTCAATTTACAGGGTAAGTTTAAAGGACAATGTGCTTGTCTGCCTCTGCGCATCAAGTCTCCCCAAGTGGGCAGAGAGGCCTGCAGGATCCAGGGTGTCACGGCCACCCTGCATCTGGGGCCCTCAGACATGTCCGGGGATAGAAAGGAAAGGGCCTCCTCTCGGCTTTTCTAGGAGGGGATCAGATGGGGATAAAATGCCCACCGTGGGCCTGGGAACAGCAGTTATCATATCCCAGTCCGGACAGATGGGAGGGAACAATTTTGAAGTCCACCCTGAGGGAATTTAAATGAAGGCCCCAGTGGGAAGGGGGTGGGATCACTACACTGAAATGAAAGATGGAGAAAAAGAAAAGCATTGCAGCGGCTGGGCGCAGTGGCTCAAGCCTGTAATCCCAGCACTTTGGGAGACCGAGGCGGGTGGATCACCTGCAGTCGGGAGTTTGAGACCAGCCTGACCAACATGAAGAAACCCCATTTCTACTAAAAATACAAAATCAGCTGAGGGTGGTGGTGCACACTTGTAATCCCAGCTACTCAGGAGGCTGAGGCAGGAGAATCGCTTGAATCCGAGAGGAGGAGGTTGCGGTGAGCTGAGATCGCACCTTTGCGCTCCATCCTGGGCAGCAAGAGCGAAACTCCATCTCAAAAAAAAGAAAAAGAAAAAGAAAAAGAAAAGCATTGCAGCCTAGGGTCACTGTAAGACTCTAAGCCTCCCTGTTGGACGACTTAATTTTTTTTAGGTCTTAACACAGAGAGCCTTTGCCCTGCACAAGGGATACGGCCAGGATTATGTAGAGGGAGGCAGGCCCAGCATTGGCAATGAGGGGTGACTAAGTAGACAACATTAACAAGAGAGATCAAAGCCATGGCCAAACCAAAAGTTGCACAAGGGCCACGCCATGTCACCAGCCCCGTAGGAAAGCAGAGGCATTGGAGGCTGCTGACAGCGAACAAGAAAGGGTGATGTCTTGACTTCAGAGGCAAAGGACCCCAAAGGACCACATGGGACTAACCTGGGAGCCCTGCCAGGAAGCTAGAAGGACGTTGTGGGGTGGGGGAAAGAGCGTTTAGGGAGTCGCAAGCAAAGCAACCAGCAGACCCCATACCTCCTTGACCACAGCCTCAGGTTGCCATGGTTTGGGAGTCCCAACCCATATATGTTTACATCAGGGCAACACACTTGAGATAAAAGAAAAACACTGCAGCTCACGTTGCCTGTAGTCCGGAGATCGCCTCTGTTCTTACCACATGCCATGATTAGTGAAAAAACAGGGCTTACAGCTTCAGGGATCACTAGCTAGGAGCGTACCCACGGCTCACCTCTTTCAACATCTGCCCAAACCGGCTGCCATATGAGCAGCCAAGACACACTGCATCACTGCAGAACAGCCCATCCTTTCCACGCCCCCTCCTCCTTCCAACTGCCCTAGGAGTCAAACCAGGTAATAGCCCCTTATGCCTGGCAAACTGCCTTTGTATGATGCTCTGTGCTGCTTGAAGCACTTGAACATGCTTTCACTCTGTCCCCATCAGCCCTCAGTGAGACAAGCAAGGCAGGGAGGTGCATCATAGCTTAGTCATTGAGAGACTAAGCCGCAAAGACACTCCGCCACTGCTCAGGGTCAAAAGCCCTGCGTTAGAACCCAAGTCTCCTCCTCCTTCCAGTTCTGATGGATGTGCCATGGCCCCCCACAACCCATGGGATATCAACATCCTGCTGGGGTGATTTTTAAGGTATTCCTTTGAAATGCACGTGGCGTAGACACACATAACTCATTTTTAAAATCTACATAATCTTAAAAATTACAACATACAGAGAATAGCCTCCATGAGAGTGCCAGCATTGACAGCACAAAGCAATAGAGAATTGGAAATCAATCTGTTTTCCAGGTAAAAATTCTTTAGTATAAGCTCTCATTAAAGGCTTTTAAAAGCACCTTTGCTGCCTTCAAGTTCTTCAAATGTCTTTTGCCTTCTTACTGCCTTTTGTGTGTGTGGTAAGAACACTTAGCATGAGCTCTACCCTCTTAATGTTCAAGTGCACAGAACTGCATAATTAACTAGAGGCACTGTGTTGCGCAGCAGAGCTCTGGAACTTGTTCTCTGCACTTTAAGCATAAACAGCACCACCTGAGCCCCTTCAATGTGGTCACCAGGTGTGTCTGTTATTCCAGTCATAGCTGGGAACCTGTACAGTGCCTGGCCCCTGGGTGTTTACTGGGGAGGCAACAGAGTGCACGCCTATTGCCCTGGTCTCATTTTTCAGAACTTCTGGTGGAGAGACATAGGGTTTGAGATTTTTCTGACTAAATCACAGTAAGAAATGTACTCCAAACTTTACATTCTAAACTTGCATAGTTTGAATAACAATGGGATCTTAGTTCCTCTAAGTCTATGCCCAGGTTCATTCCCCACAGTGCAGAAATCGACCCCCGGCCATTCTCCCTACAGTGGTGGAGGAACCAAATCTACCGAATGTTCCTTCTGTCTCAGGAAACAGAAGGACCAAGCCAATCTAAATCTCATTTTTTAAGAGAATTATGTTTTGAAAGGAGGAGATTTATGCAAGTTTTCTGTTTAATTCAGAGCTACAGGGAAATCTAGATTGATCACAAAAGTAGTTTCCACCCTTCCCTGTGGCATTGGAAACAGCACGTGCCGCACATGCCGTTGTGGAGGTCTGACCATCAGCGAATGCACTCAGTCATTGAAAGAACAAGACAAAACCCCCACACTATTGAGCACCTCATTTTGATTTTCACTCCCAAGGCCAAGTGTTAAAATAGAGCTCCTCTGCCTTGGTGAATGAAGACATTATCTGTGATTTGCAAGGGGTAGCTGGCTCAGCAGATACATTTACATGTGCTAATAACTGCAAACCAGGCAGCAACTTCCCCATATATAAAATGATAACTGATAAATGAGCCAAACTAAACAACATCAACGACAGCAAAAAAGCTCTAAAGGAACAACAATAACAACAACAAATCTTGAAAACAGGATTTTTTCCTCCATACTTTTCCTGCATACTTCTGCCTCAGCTCCAGGGTGAGCTCTTCTTGGAAGGATTCTGCATTGGTTGCTATCTGTGGTGCTCCCCACCCAGATCACTTCTCTCCCCTCCTCTGCTCTGTTCTGTGTGTGCCCCAGTAGTAGGCTGCCCTCTGCAAAATACATTGTGCTGGCAGGACTTCTGGTTGAGTTCAGCCAATGTGAGAGGCTGGCAAGAGATTGGAAGGCATGAAGAAAAAGAGGGAATTTCTTCTTCCTTCTTCCGTACTTTGGGGCCAGGCCTCTAATAGTAACCAGGTCCACAACTCTGCCTCTTTGCTCCAACAGGACTGTTTCCTTTTCTTGTCCCTTAGTCCCAGGAGAAGCAGTTGAGAAGGAACAAGGACCCATTCTTAGGCGCCTACTAGGCCTGTCCCTCCCAACTCCCTGTCATACATGGAAATAAAGGAAAGTCTTGAGTTCCTTCAAGGGAAACTCTAGGAACCTAGCTAGCCCTGAGAAAGTAAATGAGCAACTTGGTAAGCAAGAAGGTGATAGCAGCTTAAAACAATAGCCAATGGAAGTTAAAAATCACAAGATGTTTGGTTCCCTGTGGAAACTAAAGATAACATCTTAACGTATGTCCCTGAGTTGTTCCTCAGAAACCCCACCCTCACCAAATGGATCTGCTGGTGTATAGACCTCAGATAAGAGGAAACTGCGGACTAAACTCTGACCACCGTTGTTTGTTCTAAATTTCTTCCTGAGGTGCCTGGAGGAAGTGACGCCCACAGGCCACACCCAACATTCTTTTCTGCTGACTCCAAGTCTCTAGACAAAGCTTCTCTTCCTTAGCAATTGCAAATCAGAAAATGTTTGAATCCACCTATGATGTGTAAGGCCTTCCCCCACCTTCAAGATATCCCACCTTTTTAGGCCAAACCAATGTGTAACCTGCATGCATTGATTTACAATTTTGCCGTAACTTCTGCTTTCCTGAAATCTACCCCTGCCTTTAAAAACTCTTGCTTGCAAGCAATCAGGGAGGTCAAGTCTTAAGAGTGAGCTGCCCAGTTCTCCTTGCTTGGCACCCTCCTTTCTCCCACTGCAAACCTCAGTGTGAATGTTTGGTCTTACTGCACCAGGTGAGCAGACTCCAGGTCGGTCCAGTAACACAATGGAGTGCTGAGACCATGTGGATCTGGTGTCTGTTCCCAATTTTCAAGAGATGTCCAAAAAACTGTGTGTTTATTTTTAAATGTCCAGAACTAATCCAAAAATAGAAAAACACTGAGGGAACCAAATGTAATATGTCAAGAGACCAGAGGCTGCCAACTTCCCATTGCTGGCTTCAACTATAGACCTAAAGGCCAAGCAAGAGTTAGCCAGGTAGAGAGGTCAGTGTGTGTGTGTGTGTGTGTGTGTATACACACACATATGTGAGTGCGTGTGGTGGGGGCTGGGGATATGTGCTTCAGTGGAAAGAGAATTCCAGGTAAAAAGAATAGCATGAGCAAACCCCCAAACAAAGTCAGAGCTGGCAGGTTGAGAAAAGAAGAGGAATTTCATTGGCTGAGGAATGGGACATGAAGGAGACATGGTCATGGAGAGGCTGAGTGAGCAAGCGGGGCTGGTAGAGAAGGGCTTGCTGGGCCAGTGTGGGAGGCACTGCTGATTGTGCTACCCCTGGCCATACTTCTTCACAACTGGAACCTAAGTTATTTAACTAGGAGGCAGCAAGTCACTGAGAGGAGGTGAGGCCTCTCACCACTCCAAGATCTAAGCCAATCATGGTAATATCCCATGACCACTCTGGGGATTGGTTTCACACTAAAAAGAATGCAATGCTGTGCTTGCAGAGAAGACAATGGGGAAAAGAGCTTTCTACAGAGGTTTTCCTGATGACTAAGAGTGGCACAGGAACAAAGGTCCCCTCCCTGCCTTTTGCCTTTATTCCCCTGTGGGTATATTCTGGCTACATCTTGGGATCAAAAGAAAAACCAACCTCAGAAGAAGAATCAATGTGCTGGAAGGCAGAGCGGCCAGATGCAGAGAATTTCGTCCATGATAGGATCACTGGGCTGAAAAATCGAGTGGTTCTGAAGCTTCTCTTCCTTGCACTTCTTGTTCTGTGAGGTATTAAATTTTCTTATTGTTGACCCCTTATGAGTTCTGTTGTCTGATAATTACTGCAGGAAATGTATGTAGTAATCACCACTGGTTAGGAAGTTTGCACTTTATCCCGAGGGCACTGGGACGCCATTGAAAGGCTTTAAGGACAGAAGTGTCCTGAATCTGAAGGATCACTCCTGCTGTGGTGAAACAGAGGGACACTGACAGGCAAAATAAGAGTTGGGGAGGAAAATGTATCTTTTATTTTGTCCCAGAAACTTAGTTCCCTGAGGAATCTCTTCCTTAATCTGTCACAGCACCTTTCGTATGGTTGGCCCTTATGTTTGTTCAGTGACTGAGATGAATTGCTGAGTGGTCACCCCTTCCCTTACTGCCAAAATAGCTGGAGGTAGGAAATATCCACCGAAAAAGCTGGAGGTAGAAAATACTGGGTCAGTAGAAAATATCCACAGGTTTAATTAACAAGAATTGCCAGTTAACTTTTTTCTTTTCTTTTCTTCCTTCCTTTTTTTTTTTATCTTTTCCTTCTTTTCTTTTCTTTTTTTTTTTTTTTTTTGCAAAAAGTATTTCTATTGCCAGAACCAGCTCTATAATCAATTGACAGAGCATAGTGCAAAATGAATACATGAAGCCCCTTGTCCAAAAAGAAGGAAAAAAGTGCTATTAAAGGTACTAAAATACAGCCAAGTGTGGTGGCTCACCACCACACCCAGCTGTAATCCCAGCACTTTGGGAGGCCAAGGCGGGAGCATCACTTGAGGTCAGGAGTTCAAGACCAGCCTGGCCAACATGCTGAAACCCCATCTCTACTAAAAATACAAAAATTAGCCAACCGTGTTGGTGGGCACCTGTAATTCCAGCTACTCAGGAGGCTGAGGCAGGAGAATCACTTGAACCCAGGAGGCGGACTTTACAGAGAGCTGAGATTGTGCCACAGCACTCCAGCCTGGGTGACAGTGAGACTTTGTCTCAAAAAAGAAAAAGGTAGTAAAATAAAAAGGTTTTCACTTCCCTGTGTACATCTCCTCTGTTCATATGCATGTTCCATTGCCATATTGGACTTGACTTGCAAAACACAAATTCAAAGAACTATTAAGAATTTAAAGCTGGTGGGCCGGGCGCGGTGGCTCACGCCTGTAATCCCAGCACTTTTGGAGGCCGAGGTGGGTGGATCACGAGGTCAGGAGATCAAGATCATCCTGGCTAACACAGTGAAACCCCATCTCTACTAAAAAAAAAAAAATACAAAAAAATTAGCCGGGTGTGGTGGTGGGCACCTGTAGTCCCAGCTACTTGGGAGGCTGAGGCAGGAGAATGGTGTGAACCCAGGAGGCAGAGCTTGCAGTGAGCCGAGATCACGCCACTGCACTCCAGCCTGGGTGACAGAGCAAGACTCTGGTTCAAAAATAATAATAATAATAATAATAATTTAAAGCTAGTGAGAGCAGAGCATCAAATATCCAGCCTGGTACCCTTCCAAGAGTGGGGCCCCATGGGCCTGGGCAGGTTTTGCATCCATGAACCCAGTCCTGCCTGGAGCCAAGAGCTTCAAGCTGCAAGGTACATGGGCAACAAGCAGGCGGGTAGGGCAGAGGGGCACGCAGGGCTGGGTTTCTAGGATGCTAACTGCATTCCAGTTATTGATCCGTGGGCTTTATAATTATGACTTACTGGAATGTGTGTTTTTAATACACTTCTTTCTATCTATATTATATTTTCCAATTATAAAATTGCAAACGAATGATAAAGATATATTCATCATCGTGGGTTTAACAAATTTTCTAAATTTTTCTCTCCTGGGATCTTTTTCTCTGTTTTCATGATTGTTTTGGGTGTTTCTACCTTGTCATTCATTTCCTTCAAATGTCCCAGGAGTAATCCAGATGCACAGGTTCCAGGTTGCACACTTCTTTATGATCCTGCGGCACAGTAAATAAATCCAGAACAGACTTCGGGGACAAATTAAAGGGTTAACCTTTTCCAAAAGTATTGACAGAGATGAAAAAATTGTTTCACACATCAGAAAGAACAACGGACTCTCTTCAGTGCACAAATGATGTCCACTCCCCTGTCTCATGGCTGAAAAAAGCCTTCGTGTTTGTTCCATATAGGCCTTGTTCTTCTACAAAGGACCGCACTAACCTCTGTCTCCAAGAGCAACAGGCTCCACACCCTGCAGGTCACCCAGTGTACCTTCTCCACCTGTCGTGACAGCACTGCTACTCCTGCTCATGTGTCTCCAGGAGGAAAGGGGCTCTAGTCTCATTCAATGAGGTGGGCTGTGCCCTCCTTGCCCTGCTCACCAAGTTATTAAATGGTGATTTTAAATGAGGGGCTGGGCTACAGCAGAGGCTTCCTATCAAGTGATCCATGTACAAAATACAATACTTACCTATAATAGTTTATCAGTATATGTCATCCTTTCTAAGACAAACATTCTTTTTTCACTTTAACCTTTCGGGAATTAAGACACGCCTTGCAATCAATGACATCGTATGTCTTTTGTCAACAGTCCTGGGCAGGCACTGACATCTAAAATACCAGTATCAAAACCATGCAGAATAGAGATCAGCTGCTGGGACGAAACTCTCCGAGGTCAGAGTGGAGTGCTGTTTAAACTCCTGGGAGCTAAAGGTTGCCAGGACATGGTAGGGAGATGGTATTTAGATGGTAAGCCAGGCATACTTAGCAATATTCTCAAAGCAGGAGCCACAAGTGGGCTGGCTGTACAGAACATTAGCTGAAAAGCCCAGCACCAGTGCTTTTAGGGCCTTCTTCAGAAAATGCTGCATCACCAGTGAGTTTGATGGTCTCACAGCACAGAGCATAACATTGGGTAGGAAAATGTCACCTTCTCTGAATCACACAGTACCTCAGGAAAGTCAGACTGGATGCAAAGAAGTTTTAGCAATGCCTGAAATGATTAATTTCACTTATATTTTCATTTTTACACAATTGCAAGAGTGCTATGTGATAAAAATCTACGTCCAGTTAGGACTGCTATTATTTTAAAATGGTAAATTGTAAGTACTGGCAAGGGTGTGGGGAAAGGGGACCCCCTGCACTGTGGGAGGGAATGTAAAATGGGGCAGCCAGTGTGGAAAACAGTAGGGAAGTTCCTCAGAAAATGAAATATAGAATTACAAGATCCAGCAATTCCACTTCTGGCTGTATACCAAAGTAACTGAAGGCAAGGATTCAAACAGATATCTGCACACCCATGTTCTTAGCGGTATTATTCACACTAGCCAGAAGCAGCCTGAGTGCCGTGGATGAATCGACAATTAAATGTGCGTATACACAATGGAATATTATTATTCTGCCTTAAATTGGAAGGAAGGACTGACATGGGCTACAATGTGGATGAGCCTTGAAGACATTATGCTAAACAAAACAAGCAACTCACAAAAGGAGCACTACTGTATGATTCCACTTACATGAGGTACCTGGAATAGTCAAATCCATAGAAACACAAAATAGAGTAGTGGGTAATAGGGGCTCCGAGGAGGAGTTACTGGGGAATTGTTTAATGGGTACAGAATTTCAGTTTGAAAAGACGGAAAAGTTCTAGAGATAAAGTGTGATGGTTGCATAACAATGTAAATGTACTTAATGCCACTTAACTCTGCACTTAGAAAATGGCTGGAGGTCCGGTGTAGTGACTCATGCCTGTAATCCCAGCACTTTGGGAGGCCAAGGTGGGAGGATTGCTTGAGCCCAGGAGCTTGACAGCAACCCTGGCAACATAGTGAGACCCTGTCTCTACAAAAATAAATTTTTAAAAATTAGCCAGGCATAGTGGTGTGTGTTTGTGGCCCCAACTACTTAAGAGGCTAAGGTGGGAAGAACACTTGAGCCTGGGAGTTCAAGGCTATCATGAACCATGATCACACCATTGCATGCCAGCCTGGGTGATAGAGAGACCCCTCCCTCCCAAAAAAAGCTTGGAATGGTGAATTTTATGGATATGTAACTCCAGTTTAACAAATCTATCTTATTAAACCTATATTAGCTCTATTGCTAAGTATAAAATTATAATTAAAGTGATAAGAAAGCATTTTGCTACTTTTAATTCACAGCATTTTTTTTTTCCTTGGTGGTAACTAAATTATGGTGCATCTTTCAGATATTGACGTCCTAGATTTGTGAAATATGGCCATATGCCTTCTTTCACCCTCTCCCTCTGTATAAAAAAGGTCCACGTGAGAGTTTCAGCTTTGGAAAGGGAAACTTGTGCCCTGCAACTTCACTTCTGATCAATTATAGGATTTACTTCACACCCAGCACGAATCTAAGAGCTGGGATTAGAGATCTAATTCCCAACCTCAGTGAGTATATGGCTTCTTGGTCAGGTAAAAATAATGCAAAATGCTTAGGGGTGGAATTGTAAGTTCTGGGCCAGGAATCTGAGAGGAATATTCTAGTCTAAACTGCACCTGGCAAGTCACCTTGCTTCTCTGGGCCTCATCTGCAAAAAGAAATGTTTAAATTAAACTTCTGAGGCCCCTTAACACTTTTCTGCATCCATGAAGATAATTAGCAACATATAATCAAAGTGAAGCATCAACAAATAGAGCAGACAGTGCTTATGTGCCCACCAAATGTGTCCCTTTTCCTCCTGGGCCGATAACTTCACTACATTACAGTGCCTCTGGCAGAGAGGCAGGGCCAGCTGCCTGAGTTCTGGCCAAAAGAACATGGTGAGAAATTACACCTACCACCCTCAGACCTGGCCTCTGGAACATTCCAAGGAGATCCTCCACTCTCCATCCTTCTTTGGTACCCTAGGAGGTCACGGGTTGAAGATGCTTCTGCCACAATGGAAGGGACTTGGTTCCAGTGCCCAACCCACGTGGACCATGACATGAGCAAGAATTACATTATCATTCCTTTAAGCTACTCAGATTTTGTTTGTTTGTTTTTAATAACTAGCATAACCTGAATGAAACAAAAAGCAAAGTATGAGTTTAGTAAGAGTTCTGGTCATGCATGGTGGCTCATGTCTGTAATCCCAGCATTTTGGGAGGCCGAGGTGGGTGGATCACCTGAGGTCAGGAGTTCAAGACCAGCCTGGCCAACATGATGAAACCCTGTCTCCACTGGAAAATACAAAAAATTAGCCAAGTGTGGTGGCACGTGCCTGTAGTCCCAGCTACTCATGAGGCTGAGGCAGGAAAATTGCTTGAACCCAGTAGGCAGAGGTTGCAGTGAGCCCGGATCACACCAATGCACTCCAGCCTGGGCGAAAGAGCATGACTCTGTCTCAAAAAATAAAAAATAAAAGTAAGAGTTCTTCAGATGTAGGAAAGGTCAGAGGGGAGGTCATTGACACAAGTCCTAAAGGTACAAACAAAATGGAAAAGGGAGATGTTCGGCCCTGGCAGAAGCAGAAACACTCAGAATGTGGCTATTTGGCTTTGGTTTGTTCTGAAAGCTGGAGATGAATGCTTGAGGTTATAATCCACCTCCATGCCCAACTCCCTTTGCCCACCTGCCCCCACACGTATCCAGAGATTCTCCATCATCCAACAGTATCACTGGAAAAATCTCCAGAATGACTCTGGATGGATCCAGTAATATGGAAACAAAATATGCCTGACCATAAAGAAGCCAAGGCACTGTGGAGCCTGAGTAGATGAACTGTGTGTGTGCTGAGCATTCCCACGAGATCCCCTGAGATCCACCTTCAATAATAGAAGCCAGCAAACCCAAACCAAGAAGAGGAGCGAAGCAGCAACTGGACAGGGGTGGACGAAATCCCAAAGGTGGAGCTTGCTAGGGTCCTCCCAGGCAGGAGGCCAGGATGAACTCTAAGACCCCCACTGTGCAGGTAACAGGCAGCATGGGGGCTAAGGAGGAGCCCCCTCCAGAAGTCCTTCGGGGAAGACCCACCAGCCCCAAGCTGCATCACTGCGATCATCACAGAACACCGGGGGAGGTGTGGGGAGGGAGGATGGAGACAAGGGAGAAAAGCAGGTTGGGAGAGGGAAAGAGGTGGGGAGGAAGGAAGAGAGGAATGAAGGGAGGAAAGAAGGACAGAGGGCAGGTGGCGGGGTAGGCTATAAGAATTGGCATAACTTCAAAGGAAGCTTGCTAAGGATCTTAAATAAAAGGTAAAACCTTCCTAAATGGTTCAGGACCAAATATCCAAGAGGTCAGTTGACCCCTTCTCCATGACCAATTGATCTCCTTACATAAATAAGAAGGGTCAACATTTAGCCAGAAAGCAAAACAACAGTTGTTTCATTTACCTACATCCAAGCCTCTGAATTCCTGCAGCTTCCAGGAGGGATTTCAGCCATTTAAACAAGACTTTGCAAGCACTTTATTGTAACTGCAAACTCAGAGACAAAGATGAGAATTAACACGTGTGAACAATGATTGCCCTTGGCCAGGAGAGGAAAATGGGATGGGGCAGTAGATTGGAGCCAGGCTGGGGGACAAGTATGGCAAACAGATCTCAAGTGGGCTCCCACCCCAGGGCCTTTGCACTTGCTGTCCTCTGCCTTGAAGGCTCTCCCGCTGGATGTTTGCAGGGCTGGTTCCCTCACTTCGATCGGTTCTCTATTCAAATACTGTCTCTCAGAAGGCCTTTTTTGACTCCCCTTAGCAAAATGACTCCCTAGGAAACTTCACCTCCTTAACCAGCTTTAGTTTTTCTTCATGATGTTATTTTCCCTATCTGATGCCCAATTGTATACCTGTTTGTCTGTCTCCTATGAGGGCATGTGCTTTTCTGTGTTTTTTGCTTTGTCCTTAGGGCCCAGAAGGGTGCTTGGAGCACAGGAGCCACAAATAGTTACTTGCTGAGCAATCTTCCTTGCTAACTCACGCTTGTAGCTAGTGGCCATTTGGATGGCTGCTTTGAGAAAGATTTGGGAGAATCAGAGTGTGGTCATCAATGACCGACATCCTCCTCAGCCTTTGGGAGGCAGAGCTACACTGCCTGGTAGGCTGGCAACACTGCTGCCTGGTAGAGGGGTTGAAATGGTACTGAATTGGGGCTTCACTAATATGGTAGCCAATGAGTTAGCACTACAGGTGTAGAGGTGGGAGGAGTATCATAGTGAAAATGTGGCAGGGTAAGAGATTTCCCCCAGCAAGGTATACAGCTTCTGGCAGAAGGGTGCTGATGTGGGATAAGCCTGGATCTGGGAGACTGCTGTGGCAAGCAGCCCAGGTCTGGGGTGATGAGGCCCTAGGCAGAGAGAGTGCTTTGAGCAGGCTGCACTGGATGGTGAGCCTTGTTTGAGATCTCACCCCTCAGGAGGCAGGGCTTGTTTGAGATATTGCCCAGGGTTAAAGGAAGGACAACTGAGATGAGGAGGGACCAATCTGTCCACTGCCACCACCCCCACCCCCACCTCAGCATCCCAGCATCCTCGCATTACCCACAGCTGTCGCCTCCTTCCCAGTTCAAAGCAGAGTTGAGAAGAGTCCATGAAAGAAGAGTCAGCAGTGAATAAGTAAGCCCACAAGTTAATATGTCATTAGGCAATATCCTTTAAACACTCTTTAAATTTGGACCTGTGACACAATTTCTCTTGATTCACGAAGCAAAACTTGACAGAAAGGAAACCTCCCTCCCCTTTTAAGCTTGAAGAGTCTGCCAGGCCAGACAATGCCAGGAATCTTCTCCATCATATTTTTAATCATAAGTTGATTGTGAGCTTTTAAGCAATGTCCTCAGTGCCATGCCAGGGCCCAGCACAATAGTGCTGGCTTCCCAGGGCTGAAACACCTTCCAACTCTCTCCCTCTCATCTCTCTCCCGCTCTCTCTCTCTCTCCAAAGCAAATAAATGAGCATCGCTGAGCATCTTGGATCTGCATCGCCCAATTTCTGGGATAGAACACAGAATTGATAGGCACATCTTTATTTCTCCCTACAATATGTATTCTTGTGTAATAATCTCCCTCCCATTTCCTAGAGTCTCTTCCAGCCAAATGATGACAAACATGATACAAACACCACTTGCAGAAGAGATGGTCTTTTATTAGTTCTTAGAAAGGGCTTCATTCCCTTCCAGGCTTGTCTTTGTAACTGGGAACAGGCTGATGGTTGGGAGTAAAGCAAACAGATTAGAAGAGTAAACACCAGGTTTCGGAAAGATGATTATGCTTATAACGGTAAAATAATTATAAGCAGGAACCTCAAAGCAGACTCGAGTTTGCCCCCAGGAAGAACTGTACTATTAGAGTTTTATGATGGATTAAAATTGGGGTTTCAAACGGTTTAATTGCACCTCTTTTGAAGTGCTACCACTTGATTTCTAGAGACAGGGAGAAAATAATATTTAGTTTCATATTTACAATTTTTTTTTCTGAGGAGCTGTTTGGGTTTCAGAACTGATTTCTTATGCAGAGGAGATATGGAAATGTCAGGAAATTATTCAGAGTTCCATTTTAGCAATCACCACTTGGGATGATTTAGTCTGCTGCAAAAACCAGAGTTTCTGGTTCTGGTACATAGGTTCTTTTTATGCAAATAGAATTCTACACAAATGACTCCGAATCCCAGGTTATTCATTTCTCAATTATTATTCACTTTTAAGCAAGAATTGAGTTTGAAAGTATCCCCATTACCGGCTACCTGTACAATTTGTGCCACTTGCATACTGCCTTTCCGACCGAGTGACTTAGTTGATGCCACTCGAAATTAGCAGCCATTAGGGCTTATTTCTGCAAATCTACATGCCTCGGCCCAGATATTGCAGATCATTAGTGAGCCCAAATGGAGGCGTAGGGAACGAGCACCCGCCAGCACTTGTCACTTCATTTTGACTGCTGCCTGGTCTGATAAAATGGAACGAGCCAGCAAGAGGGACTTTTCTCCCGCCCAGAACGATTGAACTGTTGCATAAAATGAGATAGCGCATGGGGCAGAGACAGTATGATCTCGCTAGAGAGACTGGCGTTAATGTGCGTCTCCCAAGTCACTCAAGTGAAGGGAAAGATTCCAGCGGATGGCAGGAGGCCAAGTGACAAAGAAAGCCAAGGGCACAATGGGAAAGACGCTCTGAGGCCGCACTGGGGAGAGGTGAGAGACACGGACAATGGCCCAATTACTGCGAAGAAATCAAAGGCATGCTGGCTGTGCACCAGGCACTGAATTTTCAAGTGACTCAAAGAATGGAAAGGCTAACCCGGTGTGCGTTTGTCTGACGGATGCAAGGTGGTGCATGCGGGTGTCTGGGCCTTTACGGTGTGTCCTCGCCAGATGAGATCCTCTTTTAGGCCTGCCCAGGGACAGCCACGGTACAAGGGGAGTTCCTGAAAGGTTAGAGAGGTCAGACCTCCTGGAAGGAAGAGTCCCCACAGCCCAAAAGATTTTTCGTCCTCCCTAGAGGCCTTTCCCTTCGTGGGGGCCTCTCTCTCCACCCAGCTGTGCCTACATCCCCCCACCTGCAGTGGCTTTAAAAGCCTGGGGATCCCCTTAGCCACATGTCCCTCTATTAAACAACAAAGCAAAATCATCCCAGGACGCCTGGGAAGAAAGCCACTGCTTAATGAAAAGCAAATGAGGGCCATTATACTTAAACTACAGTATTAGTTGTTGCCAGAGACAAAATGTAAGAACTGCCCCATGATGTTTTTGTTGCCAAAACAAAGTAAATCAGTGAGAGTCCATAGAGATATATTTGTTCCTTCTAAATGGCACACCTTTTTGGATGACCAAGCGTTCTGGTTTGCCTGGATGCTCCCTGTGTTAGCACCGAAAATCCCAAGAGAAACCTGCAGTCTCGGGGAAAACGGGGCAGTGGGTCACGCTGCTTTTAGCTAATATCAGGGTAGCCGATTTAGGGTACAGTAAGATAAATGACTCAGTATTTTCAGACCTGGGTAACAAAAATCAAACAGAAGATTCACTCTCTTTGCTTTATCCACAGACATAAAAGTATTATGACAAATTCCACATGACCCAGTTTAGCAGGTAGACCCCAAAGACTCTGGAGCCATGCTAGCTGGACTGGGATCCCTGGCTCCACCACCCACCAACTGTATGAACTTTGGCAAGTTAGCACTCAACTCCTCTGTGCCTCAGCTTCCTTCTCTGAGAAGTGGGGATGCTAATAGAATATGCCTCAGAGGGTTGTTTCAGAATTCTATGAACTGATAGAAATGAGAGGCTTTCCTGTTTATCATGACTTAGTTACCATCATCATTATTGCTGTTATTATTTCTCTTTTCATAAACTCCAAATTACCACCAGGTAGAGCAAGAATTAAAATAAATGTAACCCCTGAGTACAAATTAAGCCTCCGATCACTACTTAACTGCTGTAATTCCTATGTCATTAAACGTTGTCTTCTTCGAGACCTAAAAATGTGATTTTTTTTCCTTCTTGACTCTGTGCTGGCCTGGAACCTTCCCACGGCCCTGGCTGCAGCTGCTCCATCCTGCTTGGGGAAAGGCATCCATTGGCTTCCTAACACCCCCGCTGCCAAAGTTTTCTTCTGAACCTGTAGTTCAAAATCCTGAGCCCTATTGTCTTCTTTGCTTTTTTTTTTTTTTTTTTTGAGACAGAGTTTTGCTCTTGTTACCCAGGCTGGAGTGCAGTGGTGTGATCTCAGCTCACTGCAACTGCCACCTCCTGGGTTCAAGCAATTCTCCTGCCTCAGCCTCCCAAGTACCTGGGATTACAGGTGAGCGTCGTCATGCCTGGCTAGTTTTTTTTGTTTTTTTTTTTTGTATTTTTAGTAGACACGGGGTTTCACCATATTGGTCAGGCTGGTCTCAAACTCCTGACATCAAATGATTCACCCACCTAGGCCTCCCAAAGTGCTAGGATTACTGGCCACCCTGCTGTCTTCTGTCTCTACCTCGGGGCACTAACTGCCCCAACACACACACATACACACACACACAAACACACACCACACACACACTGTTGTGCACCATTCCTGGTGGTCCATGGATTCCAGTTCACCCCTAGAGAGTGTGCCAGAATGTTTTCACCATTTCCACATGGATTCAAAGTTGGGCTTTTCCCTAATGAACCTTTAAGAAGGAAAAAAAAGACACTTATAAAAGACATTTATATGTGATTCTCTTCACTGTCACATTACAGACATCAGTTATGTAAAAGGCTATGTCAAATCTCAAAACTCTTGTGTACGTGCTGGTCCTTTGATATATTCAACAAATAATTAAAATCGCACCCTTTGTCTCTAGGACTTCATACAAGATGCCTCCTGATGTGTTGTTTCATGTATTGAGGAACCTCTGTGTGCAAGGCACGGCATTAGGGGCTATGAAACTGTCTAGCTTGGAGTATGTGTGTGTCTGGTTGGGGGCAGCTCCAATGTGAACTAAGCAGAGGTCAAGAAATTTTGACCAGGAGTGGAGGGAATAGAGGCTGACCTGGCTCCAAAAGTGTAATTGGTGGTCAGGCACTGTGGTTGAATGGGGACAATGGTTCTGATATGTGAAGTTATTAGTTCTAGGTGACCAGCCAGGCAGCTAAGGGACAGTGGCAGAGAGGCTGGGTCCTGGTTCCTGGAGATTCATCCACTGCCTGTGGAAGAGATTTGGGATGCTGGAGCCATGGAGCTGGAGACAGAGATGGTGACAGTATAATAGCCAGGTGGGCGGATCTCAGGGAAGGACACCGTTATTGAGGGAAACTGAGGAAAGAGAAGACTACAACAAGAAGCCCCAGGTGGGATGGGAGGTAGAAGATGCTGCAGGTGGGGAGGTATTCCAGGGATTCTGCGAATCCTTGTCTGATTGGAAGGAAAGGAGACATAGAGGAGGGTCAAGGGCATTTGTGGCTCTGACCTCCAACTACCTTATCTTGGGCCCAAGCATTGCCATGTGGGAACTGAAAATTATTAATGGGGGATGAAACCATTAATCCATGTATCACTCAGGGTCCTGGCCGGACACAGAGAGCACCACAAACTGGGTAGTTGGATGATTTAATAAAGGAGCTATTTACAAAGGTACAGGCAGAGTTTAGGGAAATCAACAGAAGCATTAGAACCAGCCATTACCACCCTGAGATAGGCCTGGAGCCTGGAGAGAGGAGGGCTGCCTGATACATACCATGGCCTTCCTGGAGGGAGGCAACCAGCCCAAGACCATCTGTATGCAGGGAGCTGGCAGAATCAATCCCTCCACCTCACTCTCTCCCCACCCTCTAACCAGAAGGCAGAGGGCAAGGACGTCTGTTAGTGTAGTCCACACAGGCTAGCCTCCTCAGACAAGGGAACTAGCCAGCCAACTTCACCCTTCTGCCCCTTAGAGTCCTTTCTTTTATTCAGGAAATAATTGGTATCTCCAACCAAGAGACACACAAAGTCCCCTCAGCTACCGTATTAGGGTTAATTTGGTCATACTCTCTCCTGAAACCTCATGCATTATCCATGACTTGTACTCTTCATGAGGGGGAGAAAACAGGAGGAACCACAATTCATTATCAGACACACAGATGCTACAGTCCCCTCTTATGTACTAGGTCAAGGTCTGAGCTGATGACATCACTTCCTTCTTCCACCTTTCCCTCTGCCACCACCTTGGACAGACAGGGTGACTCAGATCTTTTTTTTTTTTTTTTTTTTTTTGAGACGGAGTCTTGCTCTGTCACCCAGGCTGGAGTGCAGTGGCCGGATCTAGGCTCACCGCAAGCTCCGCCTCCCGGGTTCACACCATTCTCCTGCCTCAGCCTCCCGAGTAGCTGGAACTACAGGCGCCTGCCACCACGCCCGGCTAATTTTTTGTATTTTCAGTGAAGACAGAGTTTCACCGTGTTAGCCAGGATGGTCTCGATCTCCTGACCTTGTGATCCGCCTGCCTCAGCCTCCCAAAGTGCTGGGAATACAGGCTTGAGCCACTGTGCCCGGCCGACTCAGATCTTTATTCCTGCAAAATCTCAGTCCTCAGTGGTCTTGCCTTCATCAGGTTGCCAAAGTTTTTTATTTGTCCAGGATTTCTGGCAAGTGAGTGCTAAAAGGCACCCTAGGGAACCCCCTGGTAAGAAATATAGTTCTTCCTTCCTCCATGCTGTAGTGGTCACCCATCTCCCTTTTGGTAATCAGATCAATCTGTGCATTTACTTCAATAATTACAGCGTAATCAGAACCACCACTGTAATCACTGTCATCCTCTGGTTAAGATTGTGATCTTGTTATTCTCCAGGAGCCATCTGGCTATTTCAACAGGTAATTGAAGTAGAGATGTGGCTGGAGTCTCTGCTCTTGCTTATAACAGGTCTTTGATAGCAGCACTCATCTTTGCAAATTCCCAGGAACATGGCACGTCTTTGGTTTACTTTCTTAATGATGGGTGCTGGGGAAATTCCAGAGACTTCTACTTGACTCTTCCTACTATAGTAGTCTTCACTCCATGTCCAGGAACCAATGTTAAGATTGGACCAGTTACTAAGTATATCTATTCCCATTGTAATCCTGATAGTGGGAAAATTAACCACAGGATGGGTTCCCAGTCTCACTAGCCCTTCCGTGACATAGTCTAGGGCAAAGACCTTATCGCTTATTTCAAAATGTCTCTACTGTGATGTGTGGCCCACAGCTGCTGCAAAATAGGTGAGTCCTAAAGTTGGGAAGGTTTTTGGCTTTCCCCAGGAAAGAACTTAAGGATAAGCAGGTGATGTTGAACAGTACTGCTCTTCTGGGAGCAGAGCTACCACATAGGAAATATATGCAGAGTGGTAAGAAAGGGTTTTGGCAAATCTATTTATACTCAGGTAAACCCACTTTCAATTTTATACAAATTAAGGGGTGGGCCAATGTAAATTAAGGGGCAGGCTATTTAGAACGTTCTAGGAAGGGGGCAGTAACTTCCGGGTTGTTGCCATGGAAAGGAGTGGTAACTTTTGGGTCATTGCGATGGCATCTGTAAACTGTCATGGCGCTGGTGGGAGTGTCTTATGTTAATGAGCATAAGGGCAGCTAGGGATCACTTTCATCGCCACCTGCTGGTTTCTGCCGGTTTTTCACTTTATCCCATCTGGACCAGATTCTGTGTCAGTCAGCAGGGTTGTGACCAGAAAACAAGTCCTGCAGGTCTCTTAACCTTACAGTGGCTACTGGTTCTCCAGGGATTAGCACAAGTTCAGAGCCAGGGTCTAATAACGCCTGGAAAGTTGGGTACCTCAGGACACAGTCTTGAAAAATGGCCTCAGGTCTCTCTGGGGAGGTTTGGAAGATTCTTCACAGGATACTGTACCTCTGTGTACATAGTGCTGTATCCTTCTTCAAAAGAACCCAGTCACACCTTCAATTAAGAAGTTCTTGGCCTGCAATCTCAGCACTTTGGGAGGCCAGGTGGGTGGATCACTTGAGATCAGGAGTTTGAGACCAGCCTGGCCAACATGGTGAAACCCCATCTCTACTAAAAATACAAAAATTAGCCAAGCGTGGTGGCACATGCCTGTAATCCCAGCTACCTGTGAGGCTGAGGCAGGAGAATCTCTTGAACCTGGGAGGTGGAAGTTGCAGTGAGCCAAGATCGAGCCACTGCACTCCAGCCTTGGCGACTCTGTCTCAAAAAAAAAAAGATGTCCTTGAGCTACAAAATGGCTTATGTCTTAGAATTGCATAAGAGACCTTGAATTCCCACTATGGCAACTCAAGTTAGGCTTCTATTAATCAGACCTCAAATTTTTTTACCTCCATAGATCAAGCAGCACCATCTATTTCATTCTCAGGGACCCCAGGGACCCAGCTCTTATCATACTCACATTAAAGCATTCTGATAACAGCCCTCTGTTGTTTATTGTGATATTTGCACCTGTCTTGTCCCTGAAGGTTAAACAGAATCACCTGGATTCAAAAATGTCAAGTCTCCATTTAGATAAGAAAATTCAATAAATTGCCACACCTACCAATATCTCCAACCTTCAGAAGATACCACCTCAGAGCTGCTGTTCAATAACTTTCAATAACTGCCCTGGGCAGTTGTAGCACAAGGCCCACTGCCAGCTCCCTTGTTGCCTCGAGGCCCTAAAGAGAGTTCATTCCATTGCAGCCCTCATGCAGGGGCGCAAGGCATGCTCTGGGAGGTGATATGCTGTACCCTCAAAAGAGTTTCAGAACTTTGCTGAGTTTTACTGAAATTCTCAAGGATTGCAGGCCCCGCTTCTTTTCCAGTGCACTTCTCATGACCTGGTGATTCTTAGGCACACCAAAGTTTTCAAAGCATTATGAGGGGAGTTCAGCCTTGTTGACTATAGGCCACCATTTGAGTCCAGACCTCCATGAATCCTAACCAACTACTAATGCCACCGTCAAGTGCACAGACCAGTATTTTATTTTATTAATTAATTTTCTTTTTTGAGACAGAGTCTCGCTCTGTCGCCCAGGCTAGTGTGCAAGGGCGTGATCCTGGCTCACTGCAACCTCCGCCTTCCGAGTTCAAGTGATTCTCCTGCCTCAGCCTCGCGAGTAGCCAGGATTACAGGTGTATGAGACCACACCAGGTTAATTTTCGTATTTTTAGTAGAGATGGGGTTTCGCCATGTTGGCCAGGCTGATCTCAAACTCCTGACCTCGGGTGATCTGCCTGCCTCGGCCTCCTAAACTGCTGGGATTACAGGCGTGAGCCACAGCACCTGGCCTAGACCAGTATTTTAAATCCCAAACCCTGAGCAAGTACATCTATATTAATTAATTTGTCCCAATCTTGTTTTAGATTTTTCTTCCTTGGCCTTATGTCCAGAGAATTCACTTCCATACATGCTTCCTAGACCCTTGCTGATAAACTCAGCAAAGTTCTGAGACCCTGTAAGTGTGTGGGTTATCCCCTCACAGAGCAGTCCTGACACATCATCCGGCTGGCAATGGGATGGAGCTCTCTTTAGGGCCCAGAGGCAATGAGGGTGGTGGCAGTGGGTCTTCTGCTACAACTGCCAAGTGCAGTTACTGAAAGGCTGGAGGGAAGGTGTTTGGGGAAGGGCAAGTGTCTGCTTTCTGCCTCAAGGGATTAAGGGGGATTTGGTAGTTGAAAACTCTCCTCCATTGTCTGCCCAAATGTCCCCATTTCATTTCTTAGGGTGCATCTTATTCTCTACAGTGTCCTAATGCAGTGACACAAGAAACCTTAGCATAAGAGACCTAGTAGGGTTGAGCAATTAATGGATGCAGCAACACTGCAGTTGTTAAAACCACGCCCTGGCCTTGGTCTGTAGCTCCCCTACAGCTATACGATGTAAGGGACTCAGTGCTTCCATAGAGGTTTTCTGATCGTCCGAGAATTCTGGGTTTTCTTTTGTCTTTTCCCTATGTTCACTCCATTGGGCTATCAAAAGCAGTCATCTGAACCCACATCATTTATAATGACTATTATGCCTGCACTGGGTTGGATAATGTCCCTTCAAAACTCATGTTTACCAGCTGGGCACAGTGGCTCACGCCTGTAATCCCAGCACTTTGGGAGGCCAAGTTGGGTGGATCACGAGGTCAAGAGATTGAAACCATCCTGGCTAACACGGTGGAACCCCGTTTCTACTAAAAATACAAAAATATTAGCTGGGCGTGGTGTCGGGCGCCCGTAGTCCCAGCTATTCAGGAGGCTGAGGCAGGAGAATGGCATGAACCCAGGAGGCAGAGCTTGTAGTGACCTGAGATGGCGCCACTGCACTTCAGCCTGGGCGACAGAGTGAGACTCCATTTCAAAAAACAAAAAATAAAAAATAACTCATGTCTACCTAGAACCTGTACATGGAACCTTATTTGGAATTAGGGTCTTTGCAGATATTACCAAGTTAAGAGGAGGTCATAGTGATTTAGGAGGGCCTTGAATCCAATATGACCAGTGTCCTTATAAAAAGAGGGACATCTGGACTCAGACATACAGGGAAAAAGGCCAGAAGCAGATTGAAGTGATGCCTCTATAAGCCAAAAAACACCATGGATTTCTGACAGCCACCAGAAGCTAGAAGGGACAAAGAAGCATTCTTCCTAGAGCCTTTGGAGGGAGCGCAGTTCCACTGCCGTCTTGACTTTGGACTCCCAGCCTCCAGAACTCTGAGAGAATAAATTTCTGTTGTTTTAAGCCACCTAGTTTGTAATACTAGAAACTAATACATTGTCATGACAACTGATTGTAACAGCCACCCATCTCCCAGTACTTGTCCTGCCTCTCCCTCCACCCCCAGACACACACACTTCAGCCCATGCTGCCACGGGAAATCATTGAGTGGTGTTGCTGTCTTTGCCCCCACTCCCCCCGTCCAGATCTAATACTACTCAGGGCCTGGGAATCTGCCGTCATTTTTTGCAACCACCCATCTGATCATGCACATGAAAATTTGAGAACCATTGGCTTAGCCTTAAGGTGCTTAGGTAGGAGCTCTTTATGGCAGATCTTACTGGAATGAGCCTCCAATGGTAGAATAAGATAGGATGGCAGTCTTTTGGAAAAGACCTGTTAAGCAACTCATCAATTTTGGTGATTTTTAGAATATAAATTGTTCTGGAATATGAGGACCTAAAATCCCAACTACACCTCTACTGATTGAGTAGCCTCGGGCAGGCTATATAATATCCATGTCTTAGTTTCTCTGGAACTCTTACATGTTATTATTCTTACTTCTCCCCTTTCTGCCTCCAGAGTTCTTCCATTCACAGGCATAGGGTAATAAGGTGTAGGGAGGGGCTCAGACCACTTGGTCAAGGAGAGCTACTCTGTCCTCGGGGGCTAGTCATCAGTAGTTGAGTTATCCCATCACTTGCTGCTCCGTGGGCCAGGAGGCGAAAGCAGGCAAGGTGTGCTAGCCCTGGGAGCTTCTCTGATGTCTTTTTACCTCTTTACCTGCTTTCTATCCTTTCACTTCATTTTCTCTCTATTTTTCTCTTTCCACATTGGACTTGCATTTTCTCTTCCTCCTGTTGCTGCCTACCCACACACTTCTGACACTCTGGCCTTCCTCTCCATTCTGATAGTTTTAAACACTCTCCTGTCCATCCTGGATCACAAGCCCCTGGATGCCATGCCCCCAGTTAATACCCCATACTTTTTCCTTTCCTCGGCTTTTAAAGCCACATTTTTTCAAGATGCTGAATCCTACCGCATATCCAGCTCAACTACTATTGAAAGAAAAGTCAGGATCCATTACTTTTTCTACCCAGAGTTCAGACACAGCAGCACTTCCTAGCATTGACCACTTTCTTTTTCTTTTTTCTTCTCTCTCTCTCTTTTTTTTTTTTTGAGACAGTCTCTTACTCTGTTGCCCAGGCTGGAATGCAGTGGCTCAATCTCGGCTCACTGCAACCTCTGCCTCCTGGGTTCAAGTGATTCTCCTGCCTCAGCCTCCTGAGTAGCTGGGACTACAGGCGTGCACCACCATGCCCAGCTCATTTTTGTATTTTTAGTAGAGACTGGGTTTCGCCATGTTGGCCAGGCTGGTCTCGAACTCCTGACCTCAGGTGATCTGCCCGCCTCGGCCTCCCAAAGTGCTGGGATTACAGGCATGAGCCACTGTTCATGCCCACACCCTGGGGTTTGCCTTCCAATCCCATCCTGACGGAATGCTGGTCTGAGAACACCAGGCTCAGAGAATCATCTTCTTGTCTGTCCTGTGGGTCACGATCTCGAGGTTTCACCAGGCGCCCTAAGAGGATGAAGTATCTTGGCTCTGTTGAAGCCTGGACACAAGAATGTCCTTGAGAAAGCATTTCTGAAATCTCTATTACTGGAATGTGGATTAAAAAGGCTTGCTGGGGTGAGCTGCTAAATCTTTACGAATGTTTAGGATAAAGTACAAATGAGAAAAATATGTTCAACTAGGCTTTTTGTTTCTAACGAAAGAGTGTTCTTAATTCTCTTCTACTGAAAATAGAAGTGTTGTGATCCAGCAGAATGACTGCAGGCCAGATGCTGGGGCCATTGTCCTCAAGGGCTATGCTCTCCTTGCTTTCCAACTCTGTCTTGCTTCCTCTTTTTTTCTCTCTCTTTCTCGATCTCTCTCCCCCTTCTCACGACAAGGAAAGCCAATATTTGCTTTTATTTAACAACAGTCTATTGACTATGAGTCACAAACACATTCTTCTGGACCGCTGGCGAACATTTTAGATGGCGCTAGGTATTTTGGTGTGCTAAGGTTTCACTGATTAGGACAGCTAAAAAGAAACTGGCATACAGTGGCAGTTAAGAATTGGCAAACTTTACTGGCAACTAAAAATTGCAGAGGAAACTGAACATCGGTGATTTTATAGAATTTTTAAGTAAAATTATTATGGAAGTATAATATACATTTAGAAAATTATACAAATCATATGTGTATAACTCTAAGTTTTCACTAAATGCATACATATATGATGATCATCCAGATCAGGAAACAACGCTGCCAGCACCTCAGATGCTCTCTATGTGCCCTTTTTCATCACTACCATTATCCCCAAAGGTGACTGCTATCAAGTCCTCTACCATCATCAGTTTTGCCTGGAATTATAAGTATGCACTCTTTTGTGAATGGGTTCTCTTAGGCAAAATTCTGTTTGTGACATTTATTTGCATTATTGAATGTAGCAGTAATACATTCGTTGCTATTGATCTAGGGCAGGGACCGGCAGACTACAGCCCACCATGGCCTATTGTTGTATGAGTTGCAAACTAACAATGGCATTTATTTTGTAAAAGATTGTTAAAAAAATGAAGAATATGCAACAGAGGCAATCTGTTGTCTGCAAAACTGAAGATGTTTATTATCTGGCTCTTGACAAAAAAGTCTGCTGATCCCTACTGTAGAGTATTCTGTTGCAGGACTATACCACAATTTATTGATTCATTCAACTGCTGAAGAATGTTTGGGTTGTTTTTCGTTTCAGCATCCACCAGTAATGCTGCTATAAATATTTTTGCATGTGCATTTTGGCATGTGTGTGTACACATTTCTGTTGGGGATCTACCCAGGGGCATAAGTTATGCAGATATTCAGCATTAGTAGATTTTACTGCCAAAGAGTTGTATAAATTTACACACTCATCAATAGTGATTGGGAGTTCCAGTTGTTCCACATCTTTGTCAACACTTGGTATTGTCTGTCTTTTTTATTTTAATCATTTTGGTGTATATGCAGTACTATCTCCTTGTGATTTTGGTTTGTATTCATCTGATGCCTCATGATGTGAAACACTTTCATATTAATATTGAACATTTGTCTTCCCTTTGTGATATAGCTGCTTGCATGTCTTGTCCAAGGTTTGTCTGCATTTTCTTCATTTATTGGTATAATTTGTTTATCAAATTCTCTGTTAGATACGAATTGCAAATACTTTGGTCTATTCAATTATTTGCACCTTAACTCCCTAGCATTCTATTCTTTTGAGGAACAGAAATTCTTAATTTTAACATAGTCTAATTTATCAATTTTCCTTTATAGTCAATGCTTTTTGTATCCTATTTAATAAATCTTTGCTTAACCCTGTGTCACAAAGATATTCTCCAATGTTTTCTTCTGGAAGTTTTATGGTTTATCCTTGACAGGTAGATTTGCAATTCACCTGGAATTGGTATCTTTGTATGGTGTGACGTAGATGTCAAGATTTTTGTCCCTTATGGGTATTCAATTGGGCCAGCACTGCCTTTGGAAAAAACGTCCCCACTGTGCTGCAGTGTCACCCTTGTCATAAATCAGTGACAATGTACATGCCAGTCTGTTTCTGGACTCTCTATTGTTTCCATAGAAATTACACTGTGGGTATGGCCAGGCACAGTGGCTCATGCCTGTAATCCCAGCCCTTTAGGAGGCCAAGGTAGGCAGATCACTTGAGGCCAGGAGTTCGAGAACAGCCTGGCCAACATGGCAAAGCCCTGTCTCTACTAAGACACCTTAGTAGAGGCGTCCACTCACAGGTGGATGCCTGTGGCCCCTGTGGACGCTTGAGCCCAGAAGGTGGAGGTTGCAGTAAGCCATGATCACGCCACTGCACTCCAGCCTGTGTAACAGAGCAAGACCCTGTCTCAAAAATAAATAAATAAATAAATAAGGAATTACTCTGTGGTTAGGTAAGATCTTCATCTTTCTTCTTATTCTTCAAGGTTGTCTTGACTCTTCTTGGCCCTTTGCATTCCCATATAAACTTACTGAATCAATAGGTCAATTTGAGGAGAGATGAGATTTTTATAGGATAAAAAATAAATATGGTATATCCTCCATTTATTTAGGTCTCCTTTAATTTCTCTGTATACTATCTTGTAATTTTCAGTGCAGAAGAATTACACAACTTTCGTTAAGTTTATTCCTAGTTATATGATGTTTGTTGATTTTTTTTAAATTGTATCTTATTAAATTTTTATTTTGTGATTGTTCCTCATATGTAGAAATACAATTGATTGCTGTATGTTGACTCTGTTTTCAGTGTTCTCACTACATTTATTATTAATTCTGAGTGTTTGTGGAATCTTTCCTACATAAGCAATCATGCTGCTGTGAAGAATAACAGTTTTATTATTTCCTGTCAATTCTTGTAATTTTTTTCTAACCTTCTTGTACTGGCCATATTATACAGTATAATAGTGAACAGAAGCAGTGAGAGTGAGGCCAGGCATGGTGGCTCACCCTCTAATCTCAGCACTTTGGGAGGCCAAGGTGACGGGATGACTTGAGGTAAGGAGTTCGAGACCAGCCTGGCCAACATGGTGAAACCCTGTCTCTACTGAAAAACACAAAATTTAGCTAGGTGTGGTGGCGGGTACCTGTAATCCCAGCTACTCGGGAGTCTGAGGCAGGAGAATCGCTTGAGCTCGGGAGGCAGAGGTTGCAGTGAGCCAAGATCGCACCACTGCACTCCAGCCTGAGCGACAAAAAGACTCTGTCTCAAAAAAAAAAAAAAAAAAAAAAAGCAATGAGAGTGAACACCTTTGTTTCATGCCTAATCACAGGGATAAAAGCTTTCACTAGCTCACCATTAAGTAATATGTTTCTTATAGACTATTTGTAAATATTTTGTCATTCTAAGGGCGTTCCCCTTTATTTCTAGTTTGCTGTTTTTTAAAGTAAATAAATCAGTCTTGAATTTAATCAAATGCTTTTTATAAATCTGTTGAAATAATATGATTTTTCACACCTGTTGTGAAATTACATCCATAACATGAATTACATTGAACTATTTTTTCAAATGTTACACTAACATTGCATTACTGAAAAAAACCAATTCCTTGTGATATGTTATACTCTTCATAAATTGCAGGATACCGTTTGTTAATATTTTCTTTAGGATTTTGCATCAGAAGAGAGATTAGCTGACTTTTTTTGTATTGTCTTCTTGTGTCTGGTTTTGCTATCAAGAATATGCTGGGTTTATAGAACCGGTTGGAAAGTATTTTCTTTTCATCTGTTCTCTAAAAGGGTTTATGTAAGCATGGTATTATTTCTTCCCTAATGTTCAGAAGAATTCACCAGTGACTACATCTAGGACAAAAGATATCTTTGCAGAAAAACTGTATTTAAATTTATTAACAGGTTTATTGAAATGAATTGACAGATGAGAAAGCACACACACCTAAAATAAATAATCTGATAAGTTTCAACATATGTATACACCCGTGAGACCATTACCAATCACCACAATCAAGATAAGGGAAATCTCCAGCATTCCCACAAGACCGCTTGTGCTCCTTTGTGGTACCTCCCCCTGCCCTCCCCCTGCCCTCCCCCTGCCTCATCCCTCAGCTTGATGGCACTTTCTATTATTTGCCTTTTCTTTAAATTTAATAGAGGTGAAACCATAAGTCTATTCGTTTTGTCAGTCTTCTTTCACTCAGCATAACTATTTTGAGATTCATTTGCATTGTGCTATGTATTGATAATTCTTTTTTATTTTTTTTTTAGCTGGGCGATACTTCCACTGTATGGACACACTGCAATTCATTTAACCCATCACCTCTTGATGTGTGTTAGTTTCCCATTTGGGGCTATTACAAATAAGGCTGCCAAAAAGATTTGCATACAATCTTGGCGTGGACATACATTTTCTTTTCTTGTCTAGTCTATCCAGGAGTAGAATGGCTAGGCCATATGGTAGGTATGTGTTTAACTTTCTAACAATCTGCCAAACTGTTTTTCAAAATAGTTGTGCCATTTATGAGAATGTATGAGAATGGCAGTTGCTCCACATCCTCTCCAACACTTGGTACGTTTGGACATTTTAATCTTAGACATTCTAATCTATGTGTAGTGATATCTCACAGTGGTTTTAATTTGCATTTCTCATATTAATAGTATTGTGCATCTTTCATTTGGTTGCTTGGCATCTGTGTATCATCTTGGGTGAAGTGTCAGTTCAAATCTCTGCCCATTTTATATTGGGTTGTTTGTTTTCTTATTACTAAGTTTGAAGAGTTCTTTATATATTCCAGATTCAGGTCTTTAATGAGAAATAGGACTTGCAAATATTTTTTCCCAGTTTGTGGTTCACTTTTCATCGTCTTAAAGATATATTTTGAAAAATGTAACTTTTCAACTTTGATGATGTACAATTTATCAATTTTTTGGTGTGTATCCTGATTTTGATATTGTATCTAATAAGATACCTAACCTAAGTTCATGAATATCTTCATTTTGTTTTCCTCTAGAAATGTATGGCTTTAGGTTTTACATGTAGGTGTATGATTCATTTTGTGTTAATTTAGTTTGGCAGTCTCTTATAGAACTAAACATGTCACTGCCTTACAGCCCAGAAATTGCATGCTTGGGCATTTATCGCAGAGAAATGCAAACTTACGTCCACACAAAAATCTATACAGAAGTGTTTGCAGCAGCTTTATTAGTAATAGTCAAAAAATGGAAACAACCCAAGTGTCCTCCAACAGGTAAGGTTTAAACAAACTGGTTCATCTATTCCATAGGATTCTATGGAACAATACATAGGAATGAAGCATTAATAATTGTTCATTATTATTCTGTGCAACAACTTGGATGGGTCTCCAGAAAATTATGCTGAGTGAGAAAATGCAATCTCTGTTTAATTCCTTTTATACAATTTTATTAAAATGATAAAATGATGGAGTAAAAGAAAGTAGTTGATGCCAAGGATTGGAGATGAAGCAGGAGATGGTAGTAAAAAGGAGGTGGCTCTGGATATGTGAAGGTAGTATAAGGGCTCTTTGCAACTGAACTGTTCTGTATTTGGCTTATGGTAGTGGTCACAGAAATTCACACATGTATAAAGAACTAAATACACACACACACACACACACACACACACACACGAGGGCTTGTAAAACTTATGAAATTTGAATAAGATCAGTGGATTCTATCAATGGAAATTTCCCAGCTGTAAAATAAACTAGTTAAGCTACTTCAATAAAAACCTTGATAATATGGACAAGAATGGGGGCAATAGAGTGAGAAAAAAAAGCAACGTATGTAACACACATACTGTACAATAAAAGACAGTAATCTGGAAACTAATGTTCAGCAAAAATCACAGGAAAGCCATTTGACTAGATGTTCATCAGTTTTATGAATCTCAAAGAACCAGTTTTTTGTTTCACTGATATTTCTCTATTGTTTTCTGTTTTCTACTGTATGAATTTCTGATTTGATCTTTATTATTTTCTTTCTTACTGCTTATTTTAGGTTTCATTAGCTCCTCTTATTTTAGCTTTATAATGTTTGGTCTTTGATTTGAATTTTTTTCTTTTCTAGAATAGGCATTTAGTGCTATAAATTTCCTTTTAAATATAATTTTAGCTGCATCTCATAGGTTTTGATAGGTTGTGTTTCCATTTTCATTCAGTGCAAAATACTTTCTAATTTCCTTTTTGATTGTCTTTCTTAGATCCATAGGTTATTTAGAAGTCTGTTGTCTAGGGTCAAAATATCTGAGGATTTTCTATGGATTTTTGTCATTTACTTCTGATTTAATGCCATTGTAGAGAGCAATGACTTTGTATGACTTGATTCCTTTTTAAATTATTGAGAATAGTTTTATGGCCCAAAATAGGGCCTGTTTTGGTCTATTTCTAAGTGCACCCAAAATATGGTCGTTTTGGTCTATTTCTATGTGCTATTATAGAGTGGAGTGTTCTATAAATGTCAATTATTTCCGGTACATTGATAGGGTTGATCATCTTCTTTATCCACTGATTCTCTGTATACTTGTTCTCTCAGTCATGGAGACATGGATGGTGAAATCTATCATAATTGTGAATTTCTCTATTTCTCCTCACAGTTCCTCCAATTTTTGATTCATATATTTTGAAGACCTGTTTTAGATATATAAATGTTAGAATTGTATGTTTTCTTGATGAATTGATATTTTTATTATTATAGATGACCCTCTTTGTCCTTTTTGGAGGAAATTGACTTCACCTGATACTAATACACCCATTCAAGCTTTCTTTTGATTGGTGTTACTGTGGTACTTCTTTTTCCATTCTTTTACTTTTAACCTATTTGTGTCTTTACATTTCTCTTACATTTCTTCTAGGCAGCATATACTTGGGTCTTGATTTTGTTATCCCATCTGCGAATCTGTGCCTTTAAATTGAGGTAGTGGATCATTTCATGTGCTTTTTGATACAATTGGTTTCATTCCATCATCTTGCTATTTATTTTCTATTTGTTCACCTATTGTGTGTTCTCTTTCCTTCTTTTTCTGCCTTCTTTTGGATTGATTGGGTGTATTTTGTGATTTAATTTTCTCTCTTTTATTGTTAGCTATAACTGTTTTGTTATTTTAATGGTCACTTTAGGATTTATGGTATACACATTTTACTTATCATAATCTAGCTTCAGATGGTATTATAAAGCACTATACATATAGTTTAATAACATTACAATAGATTATATCCATTTATCCCCTCCTGGCCTTTGTGCTATTGCTGTCATGCCTTTTTCTTCTATATGCAGGTGTCCCCACTTATCTGTGGTTTTGCTTTCCACAGTTTCAATTACCCATGGTCAACCATGGTCCAAAAATGTTAAATGGAAAATTCCAGAAATAAATGGTTTATATATTTTAAATTGTATGCTTTTCTGAGTAGCAAGATGAAATCTCACACCATCCTGCTCTGTCCCACCCAGGACATAAATCATCCCCTTGTCCAGTGTATCCATGCTGTATATGCTACCCAGCCATTAGTCACTTAGTAGATGTCTTGGTTATCAGCTTGACTGTCATGGAGTCACAGTGCTTGTGTTCGGGTCACTCTTATTTAATTTAATAATGCCCCCAAAGCACAAGAGTGGTGATGATGGCAATTCAGATATGGCAAGGAAGCTGTAAAGTGCTTCCTTTAAGTGAAGCGGTGAAAGCTATTGACAATCAGGAAAGAAAAAATGGCATGCTGAGGTTGCTAAGGCCTACAGTAAGAATGAATCTTCTATCCATGAAATTGAAAAGAAGGAAAAAGGAATTTGTTTACAATATATTTAGGATTCAGTATCTGTGGTTTTGGACAATCACTGGGGTTCTTGATATATCACTCATGAATAAGAAGGGGATTATTATTGCATATTATAAACTTCAAAGTACATTATTATTTTTCTTTTACCTAGAAATTACCTTTGCAGAAATTCAAATGGTAAGAAAAAGTTTTGTTTACCCATATAATTGCCATACTGCTGGTCCCTATTCCATTATGTAGATTCAAATTTCTATCTTGTATCACTTTCCTTCAGCTTGAAGAATTTCCTTTTACATTTATCGAAGTGCAAGTTTGATTGTGACAAATTCCTCCAGCTTTTGTATGCCTGAAAATGTCTTCGTTTTTGCTGAGTAAAGAATTTGTTGACAGATTTTTTCTTTCAGTACTTTAAATATTTTGCTCCACTGTCTTCTAATTGGCATTGTTTCCATCAAGAGATCTGCTGGAATCTTCCTGTGTGCATAATTTGTCTTTTTCGTCTGAAGATTTTATAATTTTTTTCTTTTACTGGTTTTAAGCACTTGTGTTATGACAAGACTAATTTACAAATAGTCATTTGGTTTCATTGCTGCTGTTGTTCAGAGATTGTTAGTATTTTCCCCAGAGCTTACAGTTTTTATTTGTGACTGAGTTAATCTAATACAGGCTCCTCCACCGTTGCTGAAAACAGAGCCTCTTATCACTCATTTCAAAATATTTTCTAATTTTCATTCTGATGTCTTCTTTGACCCATGATTTGTTTAGAAATGTATTACATAATTTCCAAGCATTTGGGGATTTGCTGGTTATATTTTGTCACTGATTTACGGCTTAATTTCACTTTTAGATAAGATGATCTGAATGATTTCACTGCTTGTGTTATGGACCACAATATGTTCAACTTAGGTAAATATGCAATGTAGATTTGAAAACACTGCATTTTGGGGTGGAGTTTTCTATATGTCAGGTCAAATTTCTCAGTCATGTTGTGCAAGTCAAGTCTTTTATGCCCTTACTGAATTTTTTTTTACCTTGTTCTGTCAGTTAATTAGAAATTCAGCTAAAATGTCCCAGTAAGGTTGTGGATTGGTTTATTTCTTTCAGTTTTGCTTTATATAGTTTGTAACCATGTAATTAAGTAAATACATATGCTTCTTGAGGCTTGAACCTTTTATTAATTTTCATATGCTTCTTGAGGCTTGAACCTTTTTATTATTAAAAAAGCCTCTCCTTAACTCTGGAGATGTTTCTTGCCTTAAAGTGTACCTTGTCAGTTGAATAGTAGTCAGTAGATTAGTACAGCTATATCAGCTTTCTTCTCCTTTGTGTTTGCAAGACACAGTTCACTTTATCCTTTAATTGTCAACCTTTCTATTTTGTCATTTGTTTAGCTGTGTCCTTGTTAGCCATATATAATTGGGTTTGGGTTTTGTTTTGTTTTTTTTCATCTAGCCTAAGTCTTTGTATTTTTTTTTTTTTTTTTTTCCCTGAGATGGAGTTTCACTCTTGTTGCCCAGGCTAGAGTGGAATGGCGCGATCTCAGCTCACTGCAACCGTCACCAACCAGGTTCAAGTGATTCTCCTGCCTCAGCCTCCTGAGTAGCTGGGATTACAAGCATGTGCCACCACGCCCGGCTAATTTTTGTATTTTTAGTAAAGACGGGGTTTCGCCATGTTGGCCAGCCTGGTCTCAAACTCCTGACCTCAGGTGATCTGCCCGCCTCAGCCTCCCAAAGTGCTGGGATTACAGGTGTGAGCCACCATGCCTGGCCAAGTCTTTGTATTTTAAATAGGCCATTTTGTCTTAATGTAATCAGTAATTTGTTTGGGTAGCTGCCATTCTCCCTGTTATGTACATCTCTTATCTAGCCTTTAAAAAAAAAACTTCTTTTACATAACTAAAAATATATTATTATTCTACAATTTTTATATATTTGCTTTCAGTTTTTTTTTTTTACTATTTTTAAAATGGCTACCCTAGAGACTACCACCTGTGCTTTTTACTTTTTAAGGTTCAATATAAATTAGTTCTCTTACCAGTTCCCAGGCTAGGACTTTTAACTCTATTCTTTTTCTGCTTTTTGTGATATGCTTGTCATGAACTTTAAATGTGCATACATTTTAAGATACATAAGTTGTTGTTCTTCTTCTTAATGTATTATTCATTTGTGCATGTGTGTCTCTCCTTTATTCTCCATTCATTTTTGTACTTCAGTCTGGGATCATTTTCCTCCTTCCTCAAAAGCCCAATTTAGTGTTTCTTGTGTGGGTACCCATGGTGATACATTCTCAGTGTTTGTTCAAAAGTATTTTTATTTTTTCTTAATTTTAAAAAAGCATATCTTTGAATGTAAATTTCTAGTTTGGCTATTACTTCTTTTCAATGCCTAAAGACATCTTTCCATTGTCTTCAGGTGTCTGAAGTTTCTGTTGAGAAGTCAGCTGTTAGCCTTATCGTTTGTTTCTCATTTGAAAGTGCAGTTCTGTCTTTTTTTTTTTTCCTGCTTTTAAGATTTTCTTTTTGTCTCTGAGATTCTTCATTTTACTATGATGTACCTAGGTATGTGGGGGTTTTTTTCCATCTTTGTTTATAGTGTTTTAGGGTAAGAATGATCCTTGAAGCTGTGGTGTCATGTCTTTCATCAGTTTTGGAAAACTCTCAGATATTATCTTTTTAAATATTATTTCTGTATCCCAATCAATCTATCTCCTCCTGAAATTCTAGGTACATATTTTTAGACTTTTTCATTCTAATCCATTTCATTCTAATCCATATGTTGTTAACATTTTAAAAATATTTCCTGTTCTTTTTTTAATCTTTGTGTCAATGTGTAAATTTTCTACTGACTTGCAAATACTAGTCCTCTCCTTAGCTGTTTTCCATCTGTTGTGTTCATTAGGTCTTAATTTTAGCTGTATTTTTAATTTCTAGAATTTTCATAATACTTTAATATATTAGAGATTTCCGTTGAAATTCTTTATCTTGGCTGGGTGCGGTGGCTCATGCCTGTAATCCCAGCACTTTGGGAGGCCAAGGCGGGCAGCTCACCTGAGGTTAGGAGGTCAAGACCAGCCTGGCCAACATGGTGAAACCCTGTCTCTACTAAAAATACAAAAATTAGCCGGGCATGGTGGCGCATGCCTGTAATTCCAGCTACTTGGGAGGCTGAGGCAGGAGAATCACTTGAACCTGGGAGGCGGAGGTTGCAGTGAGCCGAGATCGCACCACTGCACTCCAGCCTGGTGACAGAGCAAAACTCCATCTCAAAAAACAACAACAAAAAAGAAATCCTTTATCTTGTCATCTTCTTTCAAAAAAAGGATATATGAATATCTGTGTCTAATAACTGAAATATCTTGATCATTTTTGGGTCTATTTTTACTGCTTGTTTCTATTAACTTTGTGTCATATATACCTGATACTTTAATTAAATGGCAAATATTATACACAAAAATTGAAAAGTCTGAGGATGATTTATCTTCCTTCAGAGAGGATTGATCCTATTCTCTGCCGGACAGCTCGAATATAGGCAGTTTACTTAAATCCCTGGCTCAAAGCTATGTTGCAGCCTTTGTAAGAATGAATCTATCTCTCATTCAAACCTACACTTAGTATATACCCAAGACTCTAAACAGAGATCTAGGGTGTTTACTAGAGCTTAGAAAGACTGGACTCCAATTTTTGTCTCCCCAGCTATGTAAGGCCACTAAAACCTCTGTTTTATTTTCCAGCTGTTTTGTCAGAGATTTCTGAGCCTTTTGCATTGCAAAAATTAAGAATCACCAAACGTCTCAATGCAGAAACTAGTGTGGCATATTAGGCCCACTTTTCTGAACTTCACTTCTCTTTGAATGCTTGGCCCTTCAAGTCTTGACTGCCTTGGCAACCCTAAGTTCCTGTTTGCCTTTCCACTTCTATTTAAGATTATTAAAAGTTCTTCAGACTTATCTGATTCTTGGCATCCTTTTTTTTTTTTTTTGCCCAGTTTAACCTTACTGTCTTTGGATCAGGAATCAGCAAATGTCCTAAGAGGATGAGTAGAATAAAAATGACTGAGTTCTCCTCAATGAACTTCCCTTTTCTCTGGGAGTTTGGCCCCTAAAGTCCTGGCATCTATCCCAGCATCTCTCCAATGCCTTCAAACAAGCTTATCTTGTTTTTTCTCCAGCTTTTCTACTTGCTTTCAGCTGAAGCATTAGTCTACTGCAAGTCATTCCATCATAGCTTAAAGAGAAATACTCGGATGGATTTTAATAAAAACAAGTTTGAATTATGAGCTCCTAATGTCAAAGATTGCATATTATTTTTTTGACCATAGTGGTTCACACTTGCTAATATTAGTATTCATGAGTGTTTTCATAATAATGTTTTCTGATGTACTCACAGTGATAAAATAACTAATGCTCATGTTGGTAGTAACAACAGTGGATTCTAGGAAAGGATAAAGTTCTGAGATAAACCTCCCATTATTTCCACCTTTGTTTTATCCATTTGTACAGACTGTTTGCTCTGTGTCCATTTTCTTATGTGACAATATGTTAGAATAGAGAGTCAAAGAGACCTGTGCATTTCTGGCTTTGGTGTTTCCAAAACTTAGTTTGTTTTTTTTTTGACAGTGTTTCACTCTTGTTGCCCAGGCTGGCATGCACCATCACGCCTGGCTAATTTTTGTATTTTTAGTGCAGACGGGGTTTCACCATGTTGGACAGGCTGATCTCGAACTCCTGACCTTAGGTAATCTGCCTGCTTCCGCCTCCCAAAGTGCTGGGATTACTGGCATGAGCCACTGAGCCCAACCCAAAACTTAGTTCTTTAGAAGAACTTAGAGAATTTAAGAACTCCACAACATTTTTGAGAAAAATGGAGTAGAGAGAATAGAGTTCTCCCCACTCCAAGACAAGAAAATAGCTTCCCTGAGTTGGTGGTGATAGGAAGAGAGCATACCTAGAGACAGCCATGATGGAGCAGATGCTGTGGATGTCTGCCTCATCCCCTGGCCCTCCAGACCTACCTTACAGTTGCCAGTCTGACTTCCAACTGCCACTACCTGAACCTCTTTGACTGAGAGTTTTCAATGGCCTCCAAATCCCACTTTGCCTTTGTCTATGGCAGACTGGAAGCGCCAGAGAATTAATGCCTGTAGCAAGCAGCTTTCAACTGATAAGAGTTGGCTGAAATACTCAATATAAGTACTCCAGCCCTCCACCCCTGGGCTGAGCTGTGTGTTCTACGCTGGTTCCCAGGTCATTTCCCCAGAAGGTTAAGCTCCAGTTGGCCACAGTGTTTGATAGTACCCACTTTGGGCTGCTTTCTTTTCCCTGTCTCTCTCCCCAACTCTCCTACTGGTATTTCCGTTACCTCCCAAAGAAGCTATTTACCCCAGAATCCTTGTCTCAGAGTCCACTTCTGGAGCAACCCAAACTAAGACTTTTGGCCTGGACTAGTGCAGATATGCCAGGACCTGGCTCCCAGAGAGCAACCAGAGGAGACAAGGAGACTCCAGAGATGAAAGGCTGGGGATGCATGAGGGCTTTGGGCCGTGGGTCATGGTCAGCCTTCCAGAGGGCCCTGTGACTGTTTGTTGAAGGGGTGATAAATTTAAAAGAATCCTTTATACTACTGAGTGATCTGTTTCCTATTTGGGTGGATACTAATAAGACAGCATCTTGAAAATAAGTGAAAAACACCAGCTACAAACCAGTGCTTTTCTTTGAAAGCAGAGCCTGTACTAAACTTTTTATCAGGATGATGCGTTCTGCTTCCTTTGTCATTATTTGTCCCATACTAACCAGCAGAATGTTCAAAAAGAGGGAAATTACCTTGAATGTATAGAATCAAGTAGATTTTGATCATTATTCTAGATGGCATTCATTTCAGATCTTCTGATAGACTTACAGAAGGAATCAGAAGTTAACTTTTTTTTCTTAAGCCGTTGAAAGTATGATACAACAGGGAGAGATTTTCAACTTAATTCCTTTTTGAAACTTTCATTTTGCCCATTAAACCTTGTAAACCAGGTGATATTATGAAACTGGTGGTGAAGTTAAGGCTTAAAATCTTAAATTTTATTTTATTTTATTTTTTTTGAGATGGAGTCTTGCTCTGTCATCCAGGCTGGAGTGCAGTGGTGCAATCTCAGCTCACTGCAAGCTCTGCCTCCTGGTTCATGCCATTCTCCTGCCTCAGCCTCCCAAGTAGCTGGGACTACAGGCGCCTGCCACCATGCCTGGCTAATTTTTTGTATTTTTAGTAGAGACGGGGTTTCACTGTGTTAGCCAGGATGGTCTCAGTCTCCTGACCTTGTGATCCGCCTGCCTTGGCCTCCCAAAGTGCTGGGATTACAGGGATGAGCCACCGTGCCCGGCCTAAAATCTTAAATTTTAAATATGTCTTCAGCTTTAAAATGCCAGAAAGCATTTCTAGCGATCAAAATGCCCATCACTCTTAGCTAACTCAGTAAATTCACTCATGCAATATGGATGACACTTTTCTGTATGCGTGTATGTGTATACAAATATATCCGCCCCCCAACAGAAGTCCAGTTTACCCTTGGTTCTGTTTCTACTTTCTTCTCAATAGAAGGGAAATCCGCTTCCTTTAAAAGGGAAACTATAGGAGATTACATTAGCCTAGTAGTAATTATCCAAATCACCACAGTTATGAGGTAATGTAGCAAGGGCAACTTATAAAATGAGAAAGTCCATAACAAATTGACCACCTGTAAAGTTTGTTCCCATTCAGACCTCCCTCTCCACTTAACATCAGTCTACTGAGTCAACAAATCCACATGTTTTAAGTCTGTATAAGAGATATTTCTGTTTGTCCCTCCTGATCCAATTTCTCCCTTTCTGTTTTTTGAGACGGAGTCTCACTCTGTCACCCAGGCTGGAATGCAGTGGCATGATCTCGGCTCACTGCAACCTCCGCCTCCTGGGTTCAAGCAATTCTCCTGCTTCAGCCTCCTGAGTAGCTGGTGTTACAGGCACCCACCACCACGCCCAGCTATTTTTTGTATTTTTAGTAGAGACGGGGTCTCACCATGTTGGCCAGGCTGGTCTTGAACTCCTGACCTCAAGTGATCCACCTGCCTCGGCCTCCCAAAGTGCTAGGATTACAGGCATGAGCCACTGCACCCGGTCCAGTTTCTCCCTTTCTACCCAACTTTTTGTCCTGGGAAGCTGAACTTTATCAGTGTAATCAAGGGACTCCTTTACTCTCTGGAATCCGTTAGGGCTTGGCCAGTGGGAGTCAGGGGTAGGAGAGCAGAAGACAGGAAGAGAGTGAAGCCAGGGGAATTGCTCTCTCAGCTCCCTCTCAGCTGGGTTACCACGAATGACTGTGACCTAAGTCACAGCTCCTTTGAGGCAGCTCTCCCCTCTGGCTACAGCTCTCTGTCTCACAGGTAGGTTGGGGGAGGGGGGTGGTAATGGCTTCCTGCTGATGCTAACCCAGATATCCTTCAGCATCCTTTGTTTGTTTCCCCCAACCCTGCCCAACAACATTTTGTAAGTTTTCTTTATTAAACTCTCCTCAATTATGCAGTCTGGGTGAGTATGCCATCTGTTTCTTGCAGGACCCAGGGCTGGTAGAGTTTGCCCCACCTTGTTTGTCAGACAGTAGCACAAGGCCACACAATACAATGAAAGGGCAATGCAAGTGAATTGCACAGTGAAATAACACCTCTTGCAAAAGATGGTGGGGTTTCATGAAGGAGACAAAAGCGATGTTGGAGAATTGTACGAATTCACATGTAAAACTATTAATCTGTTTAGTTTGGCAATTTCTCCAGTTATAAATGGAAAAGAAAACCAATGCTTAGGCACTGAAAAAGAAAGTGATTTTAATGCCAAAGGATAAAGAGAGGCATCAGGGAAATATATTAATCCTTTGCATCTATTTTTTTTTCTTAAATAAAAGAGACCTTTCCTTATGCTTGTGATGTAACACTCTGTGTGAAGTAAAGGATGTCCTGATGAGCTACCCTACTCTTTTGTCAGGAATGTTGAACCCAAAAGCCACCCAAATACCACTCAGTTTGTTCCTTTTCTATCTTATGAATTAGCACATACATAATTACAATTACAATGTACATTTTAATAAATGAAAGATGACTTACTTTCATAGTTTTCACTCTATTTTTCAAGATAAAGTCAAATTAAACTTATTATTCCTCTATTAAATGTCAAATTTTGGTCCTGCTTTAAGTGTATTTAAGTGGTGTTTCCCAGGACCAGTTATCTTTGGCTAAGGAGACCTTCTGAACATCCCTGGAGGAGCTGTTCCTTCCAAGATTTCTGAGGGCTTTCCTTCTGAGTTGGGATTTGGCCTCCAGAATCACACAACCTGCAGTTCAGGTTCCAGCTCCATCCCCTGCTACCCCTTTGGCCTAGCAAACTGTCATTGAGGCATTCTTTGAAACACTCAGCAAGATGGCCAAATACGAACAGCTCCAGTCTACAGCTCCCAGCATGAGTGACGCAGAATACGGGTGATTTCCGCATTTCCAACTGAGGTACCGGGTTCATCTCACTGGGGAGTGTCGGAAAGTAGGTGCAGGACAGTGGGTGCAGCGCACCGAGTGTGAGCCGAAGCAGGGCGAGGCATTGCCTCACCTGGGAAGCACAAGGGTCAGGGAATTCCCTTTTCTAGTCAAAGAAAGGGGTGACAGATGGCCCCTGGAAAATTGGGTCACTCCCACCCTAATACTGCACTTTTCCAACGGTCTTAGCAAATGGCACACCAGGAGATTATATCCTGCGCCTGGCTCAGAGGGTCCTATGCCCATGGAGCCCCACTCATTGCTAGCACAGCAGTCTGAGATCAAACTGCAAGGAGGCAGCAAGGCTGGGGGAGGGGCGCCCGCCATTGCCGAGGCTTGAGTAGGTAAACAAAGTGGCCGGGAAGCTTCAACTGGGTGGAGCCCACCGCAGCTCAAAGAGGCCTGCCTGCCTCTGTAGACTCCACCTCTGGGAGCAGGACATAGCCAAATAAAAGGCAGCAGAATCCTCTGCAGACTTAAATGTCCCTGTCTGACAGCTTTGAAGAGAGTAGTGGTTCTCCCAGCATGCAGCTGGAGATCTGAGAACGGACAGACTGCCTCCTCAAGTGGATCCCTGACCCCCGAGTAGCCTAACTGGGAGGCGCCCCCCAGTAGGGGCAGACTGATCCCTCCCACGGCCGGGTACTCCTCTGAGACAAAACTTTCAGAGGAACGATCAGGCAGCAACATTTGCTATTCACCAATATCCGCTGTTCTGCAGCCTCCGCTGCTGATACCCAGGCAAACAGGGTCTGGAGTGGACCTCCAGCAAACTCCAACAGACCTGCAGCTGAGGGTCCTGACTGTTAGAAGGAAAACTACAAACAGAAAGGACATCCACACCAAAACCCCATCTGTACATCACCATCATCAAAGACCAAAGGTAGATAAAACCACAAAGATGGGGAAAAAACAGAGCAGAAAAACTGGAAACTCTAAAAAGCCGAGTGCCTCTCCTCCTCCAAAGGAACGCAGCTCCTCACCAGCAATGGAACAAAGCTGGATGGAGAATGACTTTGATGAGTTGAGAGAAGAAGGCTTCAGATGATTAAACTATTCTGAGCTAAAGGAAGAAGTTCGAACCCATGGCAAAGAAGTTAAAAACCTTGAAAAAAAATTAGACAAATTACTAACTAGAATAACCAATGCAGAGAAGTCCTTAAAGGACCTGATAGAGCTGAAAACCAAGGCATGAGAACTACGTGACGAATGCACAAGCCTCAGTAGGCGATTCGATCAACTGGAAGAACGGGTATCAGTGATTGAAGATCAAATGAATGAAATGAAGCAAGAAGAGAAGTTTAGAGAAAAAAGAATAAAAAGAAACAAACAAAGCCTCCAAGAAATATGGGACTATGTGAAAAGACCAAACCTACGTCTGATTGGTGTACCTGAAAGTGAAGGGGAGAATGGAACCAAGTTGGAAAACACTCTGCAGGATATTATCCAGGAGAACTTCCCCAATCTAGCAAGGCAGGCCAACATTCAAATTCAGGAAATGCAGAGAATACCACAAAGATACTCCTGGAGAAGAGCAACTCCAAGACACATAATTGTCAGATTCACCAAAGTTGAAATGAAGGAAAAAATGTTAAGGGCAGCCAGAGAGAAAGGTCGGGTTACCCACAAAGGGAAGCCCATCAGACTAACAGCTGATCTCTCAGCAGAAACTCTACTAGCCAGAAGAGAGTGGGGGCCAATATTCAACATTCTTAAAGAAAAGAATTTTCAACCCAGAATGTCATATCCAGCCAAACTAAGTGAAGGAGAAATAAAATACTTTACAGACAAGCAAATACTGAGAGATTTTGTCACCACCAGTCCTGCCCTAAAAGAGCTCCTGAAGGAAGCACTAAACATGGAAAGGAACAACCGGTACCAGCCACTGCAAAAACATGCCAAATTGTAAAGACCATCGAGGCTAGGAAGAAACTGCGTCAACTAATGAGCAAAATAACCAGCTAACATCATAATGACAGGATCAAATTCACACATAACAATATTAACTTTAAATGTAAATGGGCTGAATGCTCCAATTAAAAGACACAGACTGGCAAATTGGATAAAGAGCCAAGACCCATCAGTTTGCTGTATTCAGGACACCCATCTCACATGCAGAGACACACATAGGCTCAAAATAAAGGGATGGAGGAAGATCTACCAAGCAAATGGAAAACAAAAAAAGGCAGGGGTTGCAATCCTAGTCTCTGATAAAACAGAGTTTAAACCAACAAAGATCAAAAGAGACAAAGAAGGCCACTACATAATGGTAAAGGGATCAATTCAACAAGAAGAGCTAACTATCCTAAATATATATGCACCCAACACAGGAGCACCCAGATTCATAAAGCAAGTCCTTAGAGACCTAGAAAGAGACTTAGACTCCCACACAATAATAATGGGAGACTTTAACACCCCACTGTCAACATTAGACAGATCAATGAGAAAGAAGATTAACAAGGATATCCAAGTGAATTCAGCTCTGCACTAAGCGGACCTAATAGACATTTACAGAACTCTCCACCCCAAATCAACAGAATATACATTCTTCTCAGCACCACACCACATTTATTCCAAAATTGACCACATAGTTGGAAGTAAAGCACTCCTCAGCAAATGTAAAAGAAAAGAAATTATAACAAACTGTCTCTCAGACCACACTGCAATCAAACTAGAACTCAGGATTAAGAAACTCACTCAAAACCGCTCAACTACGTGGAAACTGAACAACCTGCTCCTGAATGACTATTGGGTACATAACGAAATGAAGGCAGAAATAAAGGTGTTCTTTGAAACCAACGAGAACAAAGACACAACATACCAGAATCTCTGGGACACATTCAAAGCAGTGTGTAGAGGGAAATTTATAGCACTAAATGCCCACAAGAGAAAGCAAGAATGATCTAAAATTGACACCCTAACGTCACAATTAAAAGAACTAGAGAAACAAGAGCAAATACATTCAAAAGCTAGCAGAAGGCAAGAAATAACTAAGATCAGAGCAGAACTGAAGGAAAGAGAGACACAAAAAACCCTTCAAAAAATCAATGAATCCAGGAGCTGGTTTTTTGAAAAGATCAACAAAATTGATAGACCGCTAGCAAGACTAATAAAGAAAAGAGAGAAGAATCAAATAGACGCAATAAAAAATGATAAAGGGGATATCACCACTGATCCCACAGAAATACAAACTACCATCAGAGAATACTATAAATGCAAATAAACTAGAAAATCTAGAAGAAATGGATAAATTCCTCGACACATACACCCTCCCAAGGTTAAACCAGGAAGAAGTTGAATCTCTGAATAGACCAATAACAGGCTCTGAAATTGAGGCAATAATTAATAGCTTACAAACCAAAAAATGTCCAGGACCAGATGGATTCACAGCCGAATTCTACCAGAGGTAAAAGGAGGAGCTGGTACCATTCTTTCTGAAACTATTCCAATCAATAGAAAGAGAGGGAATCTTCCCTAACTCATTTTATGAGGCCAGCATCATCCTGATACCAAAGCTGGGCAGAGATAAAAGAAAAAAAAGAGAATTTTAGACCAATATCCCTGATGAACATCGATGCAAAAATCCTCAATAAAATACTGGCAAACCGAATCCAACAGCACATCAAAAAGCTTATCCACCATGATCAAGTGGGCTTCATCCATGGGATGCAAGGCTGGTTCAACACACGCAAATCAATAAGTGTAATCCAGCATATAAACAGAACCAAAGACAAAAACCATATGATTATCTCAATAGATCAGAAAAGGCCTTTGACAAAATTCAACAACCTTCATGCTAAAAACTCTCAATAAATTAGGCATTGATGGGATGTATCTCAAAATAATAAGAGCTATCTATGACAAACCCACAGCCAATATCATACTGAATGGGCAAAAACTGGGAGCATTCCCTTTGAAAACTGGCACAAGACAGGGATGCCTCTCTCACCACTCCTATTCAACATAGTATTGGAAGTTCTGGCCAGGGCAATTAGGCAGGAGAAGGAAATAAAGGGTATTCAATTAGGAAAAGAGGAAGTCAAATTGTCCCTGTTTGCAGATGACATGATTGTATATCTGGAAAACCCCATTGTCTCAGCCCAAAATCTCCTTAAGCTGATAGGAAACTTCAGCAAAGTCTCAGGATACAAAATCAATGTGCAAAAATCACAAGCACTCTTATACACCAATAACAGACAAACAGAGAGCCAAATCATGAGTGAACTCCCATTCACAATTGCTTCAAAGAGAATAAAATACCTAGGTATCCAACTTACAAGGGATGTGAAGGACCTCTTCAAGGAGAACTACAAACCACTGCTCAATGAAATAAAAGAGGATACAAACAAATGGAAGAACATTCCATGCTCATGGGTAGGAAGAATCAATGTTGTGAAAATGGTCATACTGCCTAAGGTAATTTATAGATTCAATGCCATCCCCATCAAGCTACCAATGACTTTCTTCACAGAATTGGAAAAAACTACTTTAAAGTTCATATGGAGGCCGGGTGCGGTGGCTCACACCTGTAATCCTAGCACTTTGGGAGGCCGAGGCGGGCGGATCATGAGGTCAGGAGATCGAGACCATCCTGGCTAACATGGTGAAACCCCGTTTCTACTAAAAGTACAAAAACTGAGCCGGGTGTGGTGGCGGGTGTCTGTAGTCCCAGCTACTCGGGAGGCTGAGGCAGGAGAATGGCTTGAACCTTGGAGACAGAGCTTGCAGTGAGCCGAGATTGTGCCACTGTACTCCAGCCTGGGCTACAGAGCAAGACTCCATCTCAAAAAAAAAAAAAAAAGTTCATATGGAACCAAAAAAGTGCCTGCATTGCCACATCGATCCAAAGCCAAAAGAACAAAGCTGGAGGCATCACGCTACCTGACTTCAAACTATACTACAAGGCTACAGTAACCAAAACAGCATGGTACTGGTACCAAAATAGAGATATAGACCAATGGAACAGAACAGAACCCTCAGAAATAATGCCGCATATCTACAACCATCTGATCTTTGACAAACCTGACAAAAACAAGAAATGGGGAAACAGTTCCCTATTTAATAAATGGTGCTGGGGAAACTGGCTAGCCATATGTAGAAAGCTGAAACTGGATCCCTTCCTTACACCTTATAGAAAAATTAATTCAAGATGGATTAAAGACTTACATGTTAGACCTAAAACCATAAAAACCCTAGAAGAAAACCTAGGCAATACCATTCAGGACATAGGCGTGGGCAAGGACTTCATGTCTAAAGCACCAAAAGCAATGGCAACAAAAGCCAAAATCGACAAATGGGATCTAATTAAACTAAAGAGCTTCTGCACAGCAAAAGAAACTACCATCAGAGTGAACAGGCAACCTACAGAATGGGAGAAAATTTTTGCAATCTACTCATCTGATAAAGGGCTAATATCCAGAATCTACAATGAATTCAAACAAATTTACAAGAAAAAAACAAACAATCCCATCAAAAAGTGGGTGAAGGATATGAACAGACACTTCTCAAAAGAAGACATTTATGCAGCCAAAAGACACACGAAAAAATGCTTATCATCACTGGCCATCAGAGAAATGCAAATCAAAACCACAATGAGATACCATCTCACACCAGTTAGAATGGTGATCATTAAAAAGTCAGGAAACAACAGGTGCTGGAGAGGATGTGGAGAAATAGGAACACTTTTACACTGTTGGTGGGACTGTAAACTAGTTCAACCATTGTGGAAGTCAGTGTGGCGATTCCTCAGGGATCTAGAACTAGAAATACCATTTGACCTAGCCATCCCATTACTGGGTATATACCCAAAGGACTATAAATCATGCTGCTATAAAGACACATGCACACGTATGTTTATTGTGGCACTATTCACAATGGCAAAGACTTGGAACCAACCAAAATGTCCAACAATGATAGATTAGATTAAGAAAATGTGGCACATATACACCATGGAATACTATGCAGCCACAAAAAATGATGAGTTCATGTCCTTTGTAGGGACATGGATGAAGCTGGAAACCATCATTCTCAGCAAACTATCGCAAGGACAAAAAAAGCAAACACCGCATGTTCTCACTCATAGGTGGGAATTGAACAATGAGAACACATGGACACAGGAAGGGGAACATCACACACCACTGCCTGTTGTGGGGTGGGAGGAGGGGAGAGGGATAGCATTAGGAGATATACCTAACGTTAAGTGACGAGTTAATGGGTGCAGCACACCAACATGGCACATGTATACACATGTAACTAACCTGCACGTTGTGCACATGTACCCTAAAACTTAAAGTATAATTAAAAAAAAAAAAAAGAAACACTCAGCTCAGGTTTCAGGCATGTGGTAAACACTCAGCTCGCATCAGCTCCTACCAGAATTACTAGAACTATTGTAGTTGTACCATTAGTAATTCTACTTAACACATGATGCTGTTCAACATAGTATCCATTTTACTAAGCTTCAACCCTTAAATATTGCTTGGTTTTTACCAGTTTCAGAATGAATAGATTTAGAGAATAAAAGATGAATGGGACTAAAACAGGATCTCTATCTTAAAGAAAGTTATACACAATTCAAATGGATATATCAAAACAAGAAAAGTAGCAAGAAATATCATCAAAGAGAAGTCTTTAAAAATCAGAAAAGGCAAATAAACTAATTAAGACAATGAAAGTAAATGGGAAAAATTTCTTTTCTAAAGGGCAAATACCAGGTAAAACATAAACTCTAAGTAAGTGTCTAGGCTCCTAACATGTAAATAAAAATGATAAAGAAATATTAAAATTTAAATAATAAAGACTCTTAGGAAAATGCTAAACATAAAGGAAGCAGGGTTTATGGTATTTCTATTGAAACAAGTTCAAATTCAATGTAAAATACATTACAGTTATAATAAGAAATTGAATCATTTTATAAATTGGTTAATCACTATCAAAAGTAAAATTATCAGGAACATTCATGTGCCCAAACACATAGCATCAAAAGACAGAAAGCAAAAATTGTAAGACAAAAAGTAATTAACAAACCCCAAAGGAAGGGCTACAGTAACAAAGATGTATCAGCCAATGGCATATTGGGTTTGAAAATAAGAGCAAACTCTTAGCTTCTGTTATTTAGAACAGAGTTTCCCAAACAATAAGCACCCTTGTGCCAGAGGATCACCTGAGTCCTTAGGTCATCTACAGAGCTTACAGCTGCGGAAAACTTCAGGTTGGCCACCTCCAGGTTGAGCAGCTTTTTCTGAGACTCCTTAATGACAGCCTAAGCTGACTGGAGTCTGACCACATGGCCCACAGTATGTCAGAGACAGAAAACAAGGAGCTACTCCTGGCTCTCTCCGCTGGACTGCATACATTGAGCACAGGCCAGGAAGTGTCTACCGCCTGGGCATCTGATTCCACAGCCACCCAAAGAGATCTGCAGGGGCCCCTCACGGAGCAGGTAAGTTCATTGAGGGGTGCCCAAGGAGCAAGTTACACAGCAGGGATGAGGCTGGGCATCAGGGATAGTGAGCAGCAACATGTCCAGGTCTCAGCCCTAAAACTCTATCATTTTATACTTTGGAAATTTTTGTCCAAAAGTTTGCTAGGAGCAGAGCAATCCTCCTAACAATGCATGCACAAACTGCAAATGAGGGCTTCATTACTTTTTTTTTTTTTTTGAGAGTGAGTCACGCTCTGTTACCCAGGCTAGAGTGCAGTGGCGCGCTGTCAGCTCACTGCAACCTCTGCCTCCTGGGTTCAAGCAATTCTCCCATCTCAATCTCCCAAGTACTATTTTTATTTTTATTTGTTTTTTTTTTTGGAGACGGAGTCTCGCGCTCTCACCCAGGCTGGAGTGCAATGGCGCCATCTCGGCTCGCTGCAAGCTCCGCCTCCCGGGTTCACGCCATTCTCCTGCCTCGGCCTCTCCGAGTAGCTGGGACTACAGGCGCCCGCCACCACGCCCGGCTAATTTTTTGTATTTTTAGTAGAGACGGGGTTTCACTGTGGTCTCGATCTCCTGACCTCGTGATCCGCCCGCCTCGGCCTCCCAAAGTGCTGGGATTACAAGCGTGAGCCACCGCGCCTGGCCTCCCGAGTACTATTTTAAAACATTGATATGTAGCTTAGTTCAGTACAAAATCCATTCACAGTTCACAATTTCTTTCTTTCCATTTTTTTTTCTTGAAATACAGACAGGGTCTCACTGTATTTGTACTCAAGCTGGAGTACATTGGCCTAATCACAGCTCACTGCAGCTTTAACCTCCTGGGCTCAAGGGATCCTCCCACCACAGCCTCCCAAGTAGCTGGAAATACAGGCATGCACCACCACACCCGGCAAATTTTTTACTTCTTGTAGTGACAAAACCTCACCATGTTGCCCAGGCTGGCCTTGAACTCCTGGGCTCAAGTGATCCTCCAGCCTTGGCCTCCTAAAGTGCTGGGATTACAGGAGTGAGCCACTGTGCCTGGCCCACAATTTATTTCAACAATGCATTTTTTAAGAAAAGTAAAGAAACACTATTAGATTCTTTAAATATAATTGTAACTGTTACAACATTTTGAATGGTTATGTATATGTTTATATTTTTCTGACCTATTTGTGTAAACAGAGTTTGTCAATGGTAAAGAAGTATTTGAAGAAATTATTCTTAAAAGTCTTGCCTAGGAATTGTATGCAGCCTATCACAAGAGAATTAAAAATAATGTTTATGAAAATTTGGCATTTATTTTAAAATATTACTTCCTAAAATAATATTTCAAATACGTAAGGCCAACCAATAAAAATGAGTCACGCACACCCCAGATATTGGCTAACATTGTGATTTGAAAGCCATGTACCTATTTAAAGCTCAGTAAGCCATTTAAAATTTATTTTGGTGATGTAATATAGCTAACCCTACATGGTATCAACTTAATGATTTTTTTTTTTGCCTCCTGACATGCTTTAATACCATGTATGAGGCCTTATCACTATCCTATTCCTGTGCTTTCAGTATCTCATTTGTATGCAAATTCTCATGTATGCAACTTATTCTTTGGTAAATGCTACCAGCAGATTGAGTGTCTCTGTAATTATGTTCCATCCCTGTCGGCCCTATTTGTGTCTTATTATATCACTGCTGCAGTCCCTGCTTCATGTTCCAGTCATGAATTACATACAGAGTGGCCCAGGCAGCAATTTTTCTTACTGGTGATAGACTGCTCCACATCTCTCCCCTGAATGCATTCCCCACTTACACAATATCTTTCTAAAATGCATGTGTGGGACTTGTGCCTCCTTTCCTTTTGTTTCCTTTTTTTAATCTACTTTTTAAAAAAATTCTTTAAGAGTAGGGGTTGCAGCCTCTAACTTCTGGGCTGAAGCTATCCTCTTGCCTCAACCTCCTGAGTAGCTGGGACGACAAGCCTATGCCAACCACCACGCTTGCCTAATTTTTAATTTTTTATAGAGATAGGGTCCCATTATGTTACCTGGGCTGGGCTTGAACTCCTGGCTTCAAGCAGTCCTCCACTTCAGCCTCCCAGAGCACTGAGATTACAGGTGTGAGCCACTGTGCCCGGCCTTAATCTACTTTTAAAACTAGATGTCATTTGGTTCTAACAGAGATACGTTGTTCAACTAACTTAGCCTCTTCTCATTTTCTCCCCCATTTGATTTATGTGATTCTAACATATGAGGTAAAATCACTTTATATACACGCGTATGTTTTGGGTTGTTTATAGCAAGGCTGAGTAATCTAATGAAAATTTCATGTGGGACAGCCATGCCAGGAATAAACATTATGCATATAGATTTACATACAAATATAAACACAATGTGTACACCTGTCTTTACACATACATACAAGTGTATGTGAATGAAATGTGTGTGTGTGTGTGTGTGTGTAGGGAGAGAGCGAGAGCGAGAGAGAGAGAGACTGTATGCTCTGGAGCAGTCATGCCTGTATTTGAACCCTAAATCTATTATTTATTTATTTATTTATTTATTTATTTATTTATTTATTGGAAATGGAGTCTTGCTCTGTCACCCAGACTGGAGTGCAGTGGCGTGATCTCAGCTCACTGCAACCTCCACCTCCCAGACTCAAGCAATTCTTCTGCCTTAGCCTCCCCAGTAGCTGGGATTGCAGGCACACGCCACCACGCCCGGCTAATTTTGTATTTGAGTAGAGACGGTGAAACCGTGTTGGCCAGGCTGGTCTCGAACCCCTGACCTCAGTGATCCCCCTGCCTCGGACTCCCAAAGGGCTGGGATTACAGAAGTGAGCCACCACGCCCAGCCCCTAAATCTATTATTAACGATCTGTTTGACCTTGGGCGATTTCTTAAACATCTGTGCCTCATTTTCCTCATTGGTAAAATGAGGCTAAGATTAAATACATTCGTGTAATCATGAAGATTAAATACACTAATGCATAGAAGTGCTTCTCGGTGCATAGTAAGCTTCAATAAATGACAGCTTTTTTATTATCACATAGGATAAACAAGAGATATAAATATACACAGAACAGGCATTGATTAGATTCAATCCACTGTTCACTCAGCCAAAATTGGTGGTACCTGCTGAGGGCAGCCACCCTGTCAGCTGTGACATGGGAGCCCGCAGGGTCAGTGAAGATGAAATTGACCTCTGATGGGCATTCACGACCCTCCTCCCTCCTTGCCGATTTCTGTACCCAACCTAGCACCAGGACAGAATGGGCCACCAACACCCAGCCTAGCTGGGAATTATGATAAATGGTCCCAGTCAGTTCTAACCAGTCCTCCCTCACCCACTACCACCTTAGCTGTCCCTTTGCTCAATGGGGATTCCCATACACATGTCTCCATCCCCTCCCAGCCTCACGAAGAGACTCACACAGTCCCTCTGTGTCCTTGCCATCCTCATGCCCAGAGAGTGCAGGCTGTGTGGGCTTGTTTTCGGGGTCCTGGAGGACAGGACGGGGTGTGTTTCCTATGGTCTCATTCCCAATCACAGGGCATGATTCGGCTGCAAGATGAACTTCTTCCCTCCAGGAAAGCCAAAAGAACTTTGCATGGTAAACAGGGAAATGGCCCAGGGGAGCTACAGCCATAGACACAGCCCTTCCTGGGGGTGGTGGTGAAGCCCCGGCTTTCTCCTGCTGGAGAAGTGGGGCCTGCTTGGTGCACAGCATTCCTGCCGCCAACATGCTTGGACACAGAGAATGGCCCAGAACCTTCCCACCATCCTCTAACATCACGCCTCGCTCTGCTGGCTCCCCAGGCTGTCTGGGTATCCAAGAGACCAGGACCAAAGGCTCATCCTGTGTCAGGACTGTGACAAGTCTTCCAGACCTTTCTAGAAGAAAGCTACACCAGGAAAGAAGAGTCCAGATACACCCAGCTGCATCACTTCCGTAAAAAGCTTTGCAGTTTATGACCTGTTTTGGTAGCAACCGTGCCCCTGTGGGAGGATGGGTATTGATTGGGCTTTCCATGTTACAGCTGAGGAAACTGAAGCTCCAGGATGTTACAACTTGCTCAAGGTCACACAGTGACTATTTGACCGAATTGGCACTCGAGTTTGTTTTCCCCCACTGCAGTCTAGTAAACTTTTCATTCATTTATTCACTCAACAAATATTTATTGAGATCCTACTATGTGCAACAGGTCCTGCAGAGACAGGCATGGGCAGGGCCAGCACCACCTCGACTTCACAAAGCCTCCAGTCCCAGGTGGAAGACACACAAGTGACTAATTGATTATAATTAAGTGTGGTGGGTGTTGCAGCAGAAGAAGTACATTTGTTAACCATCATGCTAGACGTTCTGCCGGAGGCTGGAAATAATTTTAAATGAATGAATATGGTGACCAGTCCAGCCTCCAGGGACCTGTTGCTGCTCTCACTGGATGTCTGCCTTCAGCGTGTCCAGCCGCTGGCCATAGCAGGGATGTCTGCGTGGGGCAGATGGTGGCAGGCAGCCTCCTCTGAGTTCTCCCAGGCAGCTCAGGGGCAGGAGGACCTCATACAAATCCAAGTGGCCAGACACAGCCCAGAGAGGTTGGTTGGAGTTTGGGGGGCAGCAGGGGATAAGTGGAGGACAACGTGGATGTGGTGTGGCTGGAGATGTCCACACCTAAACAGCTCGCAGAAAGTGCATTCTCAGCACTTCTGTTTCAGTTGTACACTAAAAAATTGACTTTTTTTTTAGAGACAGAATCTTGCTCTGTCACCCAGGCTGGAGTGCGGTGGTGTCATCATAGCTCTCTGCAGCATCAACCTCCCCAGCTCAAGTGATGATCCTCCCACCTCAGCCTCCTGAGTAGCAGGTACTATGGGTGTGTGCAACCGTGCCCAGCTGATTTTTTATTTTTTGTAGCAACAGAGTCTCACTATATTGCCTAGGTTGGTCTCAAACTCCTGGGCTCAAGCCATCCTTCCACCTCAGCCTCCAGAGTAGTTGGGACTACAGGTGCATGCCACCATGCCTGGCTTTTTTTTTTTTTTCTTTTTTGAGACGGAGTCTCGCTCTGTCACTCTGGCTGGAGTGCAGCCCGTGATCTTGGCTCACTACAACCTCCGTCTCCCAGGCTCCAGCAGTTCTCCTGCCTCAGCTTCCTGAGTAGCTGGGATTACAGGTGTGTGCCACCATGCCCGGTTAATTTTTGTATTTTTAGGAGAGACAGGGTTTCACCATGTTGGTCAGGTTCACCATGTTGGCCAGGCTGATCTCGAACTCCTGACCTCAAGCAATCTGCCTACCTCAGCCTCCCAAAGTGCTGAGATTACAGGCATGAGCTACCACGTCTAACCACCTAGCTTTTTTTTTTAATTTTTAATTATTTGTGCAGACAAGGTCTCACTATGTTGCCTAGGCTGGTCTCGAACTCCTGGCCTCAAGCAATCCTCCTGCCTTAGCCTCCCAAAGCACTGGGATTACAGGCATGAGCCACCAATCCTGGCCAACTTTTTAATTAAAATGAAGACAGTCTGCCTTAGAAGTAGTAACTCTCCTTGGTATGAAATTTATAAATTTTACAAGCAGTTTACAGAATAGTGAGGTAAACAAACAGAATAACCATCATGATAATCTCCACCACTTACTGAATACTTATGACACTGCACACACACTATGTTGTTTAATTTCTACAGTCACTCTGTGAGTGGGTACTGTATAGACGAGGAAGCTGAACCTAACATCCGCAAGGTAACCCTTGCTAGTAAATGATAGAGGCCGAACCCAAACCCAGGTCTTTCTGGAGGCAGAGCCCACCCTCTTGACTGCGAAATTGCCCATAGTATCATCTAACATGAAGGCAATGGCTTCAGCCTGCACAGGTGAGGAATTCTGCTTTGAGAGGAACAGGATAGAAGGGTTTTTAATATCCATGGGGATCTGCCAGATAGCCAGTGGCAGCCTGAAAGAGGAAATAGCATGTGCAAAGCTGTGACATAAAGCAGCCTGAAAGTTCAAGAAACCATGAGTGGTGGTGGGATTGTTGGGTGGTGAGGAAGGAAGTGGTATCAAGGATGGCAAGAGATGGTGTTGGGGAGTGGGAGGCCACTGAAACCAACATCTCGCCTGCCCAGCCATGGAGCTTTGAGATTTTCCTGTGGGTGACAGGGAGCCATTGAAGGTTTTAAGGACTGGTCGTGGGGTGAGGGGAGTGTACTGTCATCATTTTTGTAGTCTTTTGTAGAGAAAATTTGGAGGCAGTTTGGAAAACACTCTAGAGCCTGACATGTGGGAGATGAGTTAGGAGGTCACGTGTCCCCACTTTTCTAATTTTGTATCTTCTTCAGCAAAAAAGTCTTTGCCGCCTATTCTGAGCAGATGTATGATTATTCACAAATGATATACAATACAACTGTATTCACACTGCATGCCTTGAAACATACACAAAATGTAAACACTAAAAACATGACGTAAAAATAGATGTAAGTCTGGGAACTCGATGGAGGTGGTGGCTGCACAACATTGTGAGTGTACTCAATGCCACAGGATTCCCCATCTTAAAATGGCTCATTTTGTGGTATGTGAGTCTTAATTAAATACAAAAACCAGACAAGTGTGGTTAGATAGACATTCAAGTCCTTTCTTCTCATCCTTCAGTGAACAGTCGGTGTGCCCTGAGTGCACGTACTCCTTGGGGATTAGGGCAGTGATGAGAGGCGATGGAGGGAGGGTGTGGCTGTGGAGATGGGGATGGGAAGAAGGATCTGAGGAGTGACTGAAGAGGTAGAATGGGCAGGGCTTGGTGATGGAAGGTTGAAGAGTATTCAGGAAAGAGAAGAACGCGGGAAGCCTCCCCATTTCTGGTTTGGGTGTAAGACAAAGAAACGTTTTGCCCTTGCCAGGGACATGAGGCAGCCAATACTGGGATAATTTCCCAGGGCCTGGGATAGGATTGGATGGGGAAGTTTCTAGGTATCCAGTCTCAGGATAAGGACGGGCCTGTCTGGATGAGGATAACGGAGGGTCAAACCTGAAGAAGCCAGATTAGCAGAGGCAAAGTGAGAAGTCAGAAGGTGGTAAACTCAGAAGGGGGTAGAGACCTGAGGAGCAAGCTGGGACCAGGCAGGAGGGAATTCACAGGCCACATGGTAAGCAATGAGCGGGGCAGAGGACAGAGCAGGGTTTCATTGCGGCCAGTCCGACGGGAGGTGCTGGGGGATGTTCCGGGAGAACAGCAGAAACGTGTGATGCTATGGATGTGGGCTTGGCAAGTTGCATCTGGAGCTGGGAAGAGGCCACCCATGGAGAATAGGAACCACGAGGTGGAGAGTGGAGCTTGCAGGAGGGCGAAAATTAAGACCAAAGAATGGAAGCCTGCCCATGTGAGAGACTGCCTCACAAAAACCAGGAGAGTATGGAGTCATGGCAGCCCAGGCAGAAGTTCTGGGAGGAAAGAAATGGTCAACACTACAGGGAAGTCAAACACTGCCAGTGGAGACAAATAGGACAGGAACTGAAAAAGCGTCCATTGGTGAATCCCTGGTGTCATTAATGAAAATAATTCCAGGCATAAATGGGGAGAGGAAAGAGTGTCGGGCAGGAAGTCCAGCGCCTGTGGGTTGACTGAATGGGAGATGAGGAGGTAACACCCATCATGCAGGTCATGTAGAGCAGCCTTGGGACATTTGATTCCTTGCCTAAGACTCTTCTTTCCTGGTGTAGCCTTGTTCTAGAAAGGTCTGGAAGACTTGTCACAGTTCTGACATAGGATGAGCCTTTGGTCCTGATCTCTTGGATGCCCAGACAGCCTGGGAAACCAGCAGAGCTTTGGACAAGTTAAGCAGCCCATTGAAATCAACATTCCTGATAATCATATATCTAAGAGATTCCAAAATGTTCCAGGGATTCTTTTACAGGATCTGCATAGGGTTAGAAAGCACAGGAGTCAAAGAGGCCTTCTCCCTTGGCCTCCATGGCCATCATCCTCTGCTTTTGTCAGTTGGTCTCCCCAGAGTAGAGTCCAGGTTCCTGCTTCCAGCCTTCTGGTAGACCAGGCCCTGCCACAAGTGAGAGTTGGCCGGTTGGGTATCTGGTTTAGTCACTCGCCTCCACACTTTCACATCCTCTATCAACACCTGCACACTTGGGTTGTGACCACACATGCTCTTCCTGTTTGTACAGAAAGTGCCATTCAGAAAGCTCACCAGCTAGAAGAGAGCTCCACGTTCAGCCTCAGAAGAAAGACGTTCAACGACTTACTGGGGAGAGAAAGAAAAGGAACGGGAGCTGAGAGGTAAGATCAAACTGGAGGGTGTGCGTGCCCTCTGGGATGCCTTGCATGGAAGAGAGGTAGCCCTGACTTTGTGTCCTGAAGGGTGGCACTCCAAGTAGCTGTGCCCATGCTCCGCTGGTCAGGGCAGTGGGGAGCATTCTTGGTCAGCCTCACCGAGATGGTCCAGGCCCTGGTGAACAGCCAGAGGGATTGAGAAGGAAGAGATGGGATGTGACCAAAGTCGGTCACTGAAGCCGTGAGTGTGTGTATATGTGTGTGTGCATGTGCATGTGTGTGTGTGTGTGTGGTGGAGGGTGTACATAAAGAAGACAGAACCTGGGTCTGAACATGCTCACACACACATTTATGATGCTGGCTGGGGCCTTATGAAAAGTGCGTCTTAACCTCATGTTGCTCATTAGCTATAACCTCAAAAATAGAAACCATGACATGGCCACAGACTGGATCCCAGTCAATGGCCCCAGTGAGTGAGCTTGCAAGGAGAGATCATGGGCAGTTCCACCTAAGGCCACTGTCACTTCTGCAGAAATGGCTTGGAATGATGACCTGCTTGCTCACTGTTAGGGGCCAACAGCACTGTATTTGTATTTCTTGGATGGAACATTGTATATGTGTGTATTTGTGTGTGTGTGTGTGTATGTGCATACACACATCATGTATTTATACACATTACATTGTGTATATGTGTGTTTATGTGTGTATATATATGTACACACACATATAATATAATGCAATATACACAGTGACCAGATTTTTGAAACCAAAGAGAACTAATAGCAAGACAAAGGGGTTTTTTTCCTAATATGTGATTTCCTTGCTATTCAAGTCTCACGTATATAAAAATGAAATAATGTCTACACATGCACTTCATAATTCCTTTTATTCAAAGAGGGGATCATTCAGGTAGCTAAAGGTCAAGTGTTTACACTAACAAAGTGGTGGTAAACTCATTCTTTGAATGTTGATCGTACAAACTAAATAATCCGTCAAAAAATGTTGTCTCTGCCATTATTAAAAGCATGTGTTCCTTGGTGCAAAATTTAAGAATGTTCTAACTACCAGAGCACCTTCCTTTACCTAGGGCTATCCCATCTCACTGTTGAAATGAAGTGATTACAGTGAAAGTAATACAGACATTTAATATTCTTAGTTTTGGTTGTGTTTCTGTCAACTGCTATTCCCTTGTTCTAGGCATAACTGCACTTAATGTTTAGTGGTGCTATGCATATTTATATTTGATTTGCATTTAGAAAATAGAAAAATATATACATTGCTTATTTTCCAGATTTAAATTCTCACTCTAACATGATGGTTTTGGGCAAGTCACTATACATCTCTGCATCAGAGTTCCCACTTCTGTAACACAAGTACAACAGTAGATAGTAATCCCTTCCTCTTAAGAATTAAATAAGCTAATACATGCAAAGTGCTTAGACAAGTGCCTGGAACATTGAAAGGGCTCAGTAAGTATTAGCAGCTGTTATCATTGTCATCATCATCATCATTATCATCATCATTATCTTTTGTACAATTAAGCCATCAAACTTGAAGGGACGTGGTAAGAGTTTGGGAAAGGTGAAAGGTGGGAGATGGTGTGTGTAAAATGGGTTTGGAGGGTGACAGTTAAGGCCAGAGCAGTGACATTACAGTCCTTACACTGCAGCTACAGACAAGTAGTGAGCAGGAAAGAGGAACAGCACAGAACACCCCTCCCTATGAGGCCTGCTTGTGAGAGGAACATATTCTGGAGCTCTGTGGGCTCGATCACATGTACTCATACACATCTTGCACAGCAAACCAGGAAATAGGCACATGGAACAGTGACATCCAAATGATAGTATATAATATGCGTTCAGTGCCTTTCAGGTGTGAGACATGGCACTCGGCATTTTACACACATTTTGTTATTGTATCTGAGCCATTGCGATTATGCTTACTTTAGAGGAGAGACTGATAGGCAGCCTAAGAGTGTAGAGCAGGGAAATAGAAACGTTGGGATCTGACCATCTCCAGATTCTGTGTCCCAATCCCCCACCCATCACACCCAGAATACAAAGCAAGTAGTAACAAAACGTGACCAGTGAGGTCATCCAGTTTCAGAGAGTTTAAGAAACAAGTTCAAAGTCACAGAGAAAGCTGAAGACGTGGTGAGGAGCTCGATGCTGGTTTCCAAATTCCAACCATTTTTTCTACACCACTACTCAGAGGAAGGACCTGACGTCTTGCCTATCAAGGTTGACAGCTATGGACCCCTTCCATAAATAACTTTTATCTTCTGCACTTCCACATCTTTTTCTGTGGAGTGGGTGTAATGTCCTGTCCTACAGAGTTCACAGGGTTTTATGAGGGCTCAATGAGTCTACATATGTAAAATGCTGTTATATTATTTCCGAGTCATGTAAGGAAAATGTGTTGAAATCCACCTTCGGTAAAGGCAAGTTAAATGGAAATGAAAAGTATAAATAATGTTGGTTCTTAATGACATGTCATTAGGTATGATTTAACTTGTTCTTTCAAATGACCCATTTGCACCCTCTGGAGCTGATGTTCCATAATTTGTGCAACCATTCCCCTATATGAAAATGTAGTTGATTTCCAGTTTTTGAATATTACAAGTTAAACTGCAATGACTGTTCTAGAAATCCTTTAGTGCAATCATCCTGTCTGTTCTTTTAGTATTTCCAAGTCTGACAAACAAGTCATATTTCATTTCTGCTTTCATTTGCCTTTTTTTGGTTATTAGTGAGTTGATTCTCAATGTTTTAAAACATAGCCTTGCCAAAAACTAAAAACATTATTCTTCATCCAGAAAACAGCCAAAAATACATGCTCCTTTCAAAGTGAAATGGCACCATTGTTCTCATCATTAAAATACAAGCAGGTGTTTGTGTACAAATATAAACCTATTAAAAAGCATCTTGCACAGATATTCCTCTTTATAGTTTTTATCTGCGCTAAAAATTGGGGGTTATAATGAATACAAGACAACTAGACTCCTGCAATAACTAATAAACACGACAATTTGATTTATTGCTGTTCCTCCCCTATAGCCTGTTGACAGATTTTGCTTTATGGAAAAATTACCATGGCTTAAATCTCTATCATATGGCACTTAATTCAATCGGCAATATGTTACCAATTAGATCCTGCTTAAACTACCATCAGCCAGCAGACCAGGGGACATGTTAAATAGAATGACAATCAGATAACTAGTAAAATGCTTTGTGGCAGCTTTCTCAGGACCAAGGAGCAATGTGGAGACCATGGATAATGAAGAGAGAAAGGGCAAATAGGGCTTTTACTTTTCCCCATCCTGAAAATTGAAATTGTTTCAAGTTCTCCTAAAAGCATGCATTTGTGTTTGAGTGGTGGTTGTAGAAGTTGATATTCACCACTTCTCTTCCGCCCTTCATCCTCTTGCCCCTTTGATGATAAATTGGCAAACAGAAAGGCATTCTACCTCCAAATCCTCTCTAATGTGATGATGCATAACTTCGACTCAGTTGTTGCGTCTCATTTAGTGGTGTCTTTTTTTTTTTTTTGAGACAGAGTCTTGCTCCGTCACCCAGGCTGGAGTGCAGTGGCGTGATCTCGGCTCACTGCAACCTCCGCCTCCTGGGTTCAAGTGATTTTCCTGCCTCAGCCTCCTGAGGAGCTGGGATTACAGGCACCCACAATCACGCCTGGCTAATTTTTGTATTCTTAGTAGAGATGGGGTTTCACCATATTGGCCAGGCTGGTCTCAAACTCCTGACCTCAGGTGATGTGCCCCCCCTTGGCCTCCCAAACTGCTGGGATTACAGGCATGAGCCACTGCGCCCGGCCTACTGATATCTTTTAAGATTTCGCCTTTCTTCCAAGCCCTGGATGATGACCACAGTAAAGAGAAATCTTTTTAAGTGGTATGAGCTCCCTTTTTCTATTTTCCTCTTGGAGTCTGGTTGTATCAGACAGTGCTCTTGTTGCAAAAGACAGAAACCGAATCAGGCTATGCTGAACAAAATGTCAATCTAGCAGAACAATATTGGGGGCTGACTGACTTAAAATAGAGCAGCAAGCAAAGGTAAGAACACCATTAAGAACCACAGGAATGGAAACGTGGCAACAGTCTGGGCCACATGATGTGGCTGCCACAGTGACAGATATGACCTCAATTGTCCCCATATTGGGATGTCACTTATTTAAAATCCCAGAAAGAGGGGAGAGAGTGATGACCCCTGTTTAGATCACATGCCTGCCTCTTGAGGAAAGGTAGACCCTCCATTAGACTTCCGGCCTATCTGCCACATCTATGCATAGTGAGGCATCCCCAGAAGGAAGACTGCGGTGGTAACAGGAAGGGAAGATAGTTGGTGGGGACAGCAAAAAAATCACAAATGTCTTCCACACAGTCATTGCATGGTGAGCTCTGAGTGGAGGCTGGCTTGTTATCATGGGCAATCTAACCGTTGGTGGGTTTGTTTGCAGAGATAGGCATACAAAAGGGAGAACTGGCAGATGGCTACCCCATGCTTCCTGCATCCTCATTCTGATTGCTTTGCTTCTATAGCTGGGAGTGGAGTATGAAGACCAAGGAATTTTCTTAAAGACCTGAGCAGTTATCTGGAACTCCTCACAAAATCACAGGAATGGGTATTATTTCCTAGCTCCTACTCTACACTGGGCATAGATGTTATGGACATCTTCTGAGTCCCACAACACCCCTGCAAGGCAGATATGATACACTCCTTTCACCTGTGGAGAACAGAGGCTCAAAGAGGCTAGGTGACCCTCAGGAAACACAGATGAGTGGTCCCTGCCCAGTCTGCCCAGCTCTGAAACCTTCCATACCAGCTCACTTAGGGCGATCCTGTGTCTAGGTGTACAGGCAGTTCATGTGGTTGTATTTGAATAAAATCCCTTTCCTCCAGGATGCCAGTGTGTGTGTGTGTGTGTGTGTGTATGCACATGTGCACATGCACACATGCACACACCAGGCACACATAACCAGGAAGAGTACTGAGGGGAAAGTTAGGGGCTCAGAGGAAAAACATCCCATGTGTTACAACTTTGCCTGGGCTGTCCCTATTTCTAAATACCATGACAATATTTTTTGAAGCAAAGATCAAAGGACATATGGTCTGACTCATGGGTTAATAAAGGGAAAAATCTTTGAAATTGGGAATATCTGGGACATTCTGAGATGTGTGGCTACAGTCATTCCCAGGGCACCTGGAAATCATGAAGTTCTTTGGGAAACACCATGAAATCCTGACATATTAAATCCCATCCTCCAAACTAGGAATGATTTTACTAGCAGAGATTAGGACAGCCTTATACATCGGTTATATAACTTCGTACATGTGAGATCCCACGAGGTGAAAATAATAAAGGTATTGCAATCTGTCTGTATCAGCTGTAAAATAATTCAAAATAATAGAATTCTTTATATATAAGTAGATTCCTTATGGCAAAAAGAAAAAGGCCAGTAAGAAAATGCAATGGGGAAGTGGGATGCAATTCATAAAGGGCATCAAAATTTAAATACCTAGAAAAGAATTTAAGAGGAAACACCACAAGACCTATATAAAAAAGAATCTACAAAATCTACTTAGCGATGTAAAACATACATAAATGGAAACATATACCATGCAGAAAACTCAATATCAACTCTCAGCAAACCAATTTTTATTTTAAAAGATTAAACTAAAATTCCAATGCATTTGAGGAGGGAGAGGACTTGATAAAATTCAAATGTCAAATTTCAAATTAATTTTAGATAAGAATAACCAGGATACTTTTGGAAAAAAGATGAGAAAAAGAGGAAGTGCGGTACTTGTTTTGTCAGATACAAAAGCTTCAGTGGTCACATAGCTCCAAATGAATAAACAGATCAATGGGGGAGAAGGGAAAGTGTGAAAGTGCACACACACTCCCACATGTGCCCATTTAGAATATGGGAAAAGCCCCTTTTCGAATCAGTAATTTCAAGAATGAGGACAGTCATAGTGAGAATTGTCAGTCTTCATTTGACTTGATTCTTCAGCTGATTTGACACATTCACTCCTTCCTTCTGGAAACCTTCCTCCTCTGCCTCCCAGATCATCATTCTCTTCCTCTCTTCCTACCTCACTGGCCGCGCCTTCTCAGCCTCCCTTTTGGGTGCCTTCTCCACCTCTCTCACATCTCTGGGTGGTGAAGCGCCCCAGTCCCTTGATGACCCTGCTTTATCTGCATTCGCTCCCAGATTATCTGGTCCACTGTGACCACTGAAACACCAACGATGCCCAAACTTACATGTCCCAGCCCTGACTTCTTTCCTGACTACAGACCCAGCTCTCCCACAACACTCAATCTCTCCTTTTGAATGTGTGTTCAACCTTACATCTTAACATATCCGAAACAGTTGCTAATTTCTCTAACTCCAGCCCTGTTCCTCCCACAGTTTTCTCACATCCCCACAAAGCCCCTTCATTCTTCCAGAGTCAGCCTAGGACCTTGAAGCCATCCTTCACTTCTTTCCTTCACAACCCGTAGCTAATCCATCAGCAAATCCCATGTGTGTGTTCTTTGAAATCATCCAGAATTGAATCGCTTCTTACCACTTTAGCCTCTACCTCCCTGGTCCTGGATCCTATGGTCTCTCCCCTGCTCTCCAAAGTAATCTTCTTTCCACACTCTCCCTCCTTCACTCTGTTCTTAGCGCAGAGCCAGAGGAATTCTTATAACACTTAAGTCAAAGTATATGACTGCTCAGAACTCTCCTGTGGGTCCCTACTTCACTGTTCCAGTTGTTGCTTGCCCCATAACCAACTACCCTAAACCATAGTGGCTCAAAACAAACTTCCGCATTTGCTCAAGATGTCATGGGTCATGCATCAGGGTCTTTGGTTGTCTGGGATGGCTGAGCAGGAGGATCCCCTTCCACTCACATGTCTGGTGCCTTGGAGCTCCTTGGGCTCTCTCTCTCTTCATATGGCATCTCATTCTCCCGGGCTGTCCCTGTGCCTTGGGCTTCTCACAGAATGGCCATCTTTTGGTGGTTGCACTTTTCGCATTGTGATTTGTTTCTAAGAGGCAGGAAGCAGAAGCTGCCATAGCAGTTAAGAGTTGCTCCTAAAATACACAGCAGACTTTATGCCATCTTCTATTGACCAAAGCAGTCACCAGGCCTGCTCAGACTCAAAGAGGTTGAGGGATAGGTTCCATCTCCTGAGGGAGGCATGACAATGTCACATTGCAAAAGAGCTCACACGCACTGCTGTGGCCATCTTTGGGAAATACAATCCACTACCCTCACCCAGTGCAAAATCCAAGGCCTTCACTGTGACCTATCAGGGGCTACTTGATCTGGCTCCTATCACCCCTCTGAACTGTTCTAGTGCTCTTTCCCTTATTTGTGGTACTGCTCCAGTAGAGTGGTCTCTTCATCATTTCTCGAACACTCCTATGTCATGGCCTGGTACCTTGGAGCTCTTCCCCAGATGCATAGGTCACGTCTCACTCCCTTTAGGTCTCTGCCCAATGCCACCATTTCAAAGAGTGCTTCCCTGACCACCCTGTATAAAATAACCAGCCTCTCCCTGTTCACTGCATTTAGCTTCATCTACCTTATATATTTAGTTGCCATTATCTGCTGTTTCCATTAAAATGAAAGTTCCTTCTTGTATCCCAAGGACCTAGAACAATGCCTGCTCATAGTGGGTCTTAGATAAACTGTTTGCTGAACAAATGAATGATTGGATAACTTTTCAGTAAATGATATTGAGACGCTGTCTAACTGCTATGGATGGTGGAGAGGAGAGTAAAAACTAGATGCAAACCTAGTGTATTAAATCAAAATAAATTCTAAAAGGATCATCATGTGAGGTAATCAAGTTATAAAATTGCTAGGGAAAAATTCAGGTAAAGATTAAATGATCTTGGGATGAGAAAGTTTTTCGTAAGCCTGATACCAAATAAATAAAGTATAAATGAAAATAAGGATAGCTTTGACTCTGTCGAAAATGCCACAAAAACATAAAAAGATGAACGGCAAACCTGGAAAAATACTTCAATATATAATGACAGCTTACTATCCTTCATATATAAGGAGCTCTGTCAAATAAATTCAGAACAAAATACAGATGCCTAATAAGCAGTTGGGAAGAAAAAATTTACTTTATTAGTAAACCAAAGCTGCACGTTGAAATACAATAATATTGACGAAATTTTAATGCTAGTATTCGTGTTGGAAAATGCATATTTTTATACAAGGCTTATATGAATACATGTTGGTACAAACTTTCCTGTGGGTAATCACCTGTAGTAGCTGTCAAAAGCCTTAAAAACTAGATATTTTTCCTGATGGGTGTATGTGCAAAGATATTTATCATAATGTGTTTCATCATAGCAAAAATGTGGGAACAAGCTACATTTCCAAAGATAGAGTGGCTTGAGCAAATTGTACCATATTAGTCCAGTGAACTACTATGCAGTCATGTAAAATCCTGATATATATTTCTTTTGAAATATAAAGATGGCCCCTTTATATTATTATTATTATTTTATTTTATTTTTTGAGACAGAGTCTGGCTCTGTCGCCCAGGCTGGAGTGCAGTGGTGCGGTCTCAGCTCACTGCAAGCTCTGCCTCCCAGGTTCATGCCATTCTCCTGCCTCAGCCTCCCCAGAAGCTGGGACTACAGGCGTCCGCCACCACGCCTGGGTAATTTTTCTGTATGTTTAGTGGAGACAGAGTTTCACTGTGTTAGCCAAGATGGTCTCGATCTCCTGACCACGTGATCTGCCCACCTCAGCCTCCCAAAGTGCTGGGATTACAGGCGTGAGCCACCGTGCCCGGCCTATTTTATTAAGTGAAAAAAAGTTGGCTAAAAAGTAGTACATGAGAGCCAGGCACAGTGGCATGTGCCTGTAATTCCAGCTGCTGGGGAGGCTGAGAAAGGAAGATTGCTTGAGTCCAGGAGTTCCAGGCTGTAGGTCACTAAGATCATGCCTGTGAGTGGCCACTGCACTCCAGCCTGAACTACACTGTGAAACCCTGCCTCTAAAAGAAAAAAAAAAAATAGTATGTATAGTATGACTGCACTCTGGTTAAAAAACAAACAACGAAACATACATACTAGGGGATACATTTTCAAACATTAAAGTGAATATTTCCAATGATGGAATTGTGGATGAGTGCAGGGTTTTTTTTGTATCGTTTTTACTTCTCATATTTTATTTCATTTTTTAGAGACAGGGTCTGGCTCTGTCACCCAGGCTGGAGTGCAGTGGTGATCACAGTTCACTGCAGCCTCCAACTCCTGGGCTCAAGTGATCCTCCCGCCTCAACCTCCTAAAGTGCTGAGATTACAGGTGTGAGCCACCGCACCCAGACAGCAATGTAGTCTTTTAAAATATGAGACCCAGGTATGGTGGTGCGTGCCTGTAATCCCAGCTATGGCAGGCTGAGGTGGAAGGATCACTTGAGCCCCGAGAGTTCGAGGCTGCCGTGAGCTGATCACACCTCTGCACTCCAGCCTGCAAGACAAAGCAAAACCCCGTATCTAAAACAAAAACAAAAACAAAAACAGAACATTGAGAAAACCCAACCCATTGACCTAATTTCTTCTTTCAAATTTGAAAAGGCCAGCATCATTCAATTTTTTAAAATTTTTAATAATATATTTTACTTAATCCAAAACAAGAAAAAATATTATCATTTCAATGTGTAATCAATATAAAAACAGGAAATGAGATATTTAACATTTTTTTGAGTACTAAGTCTTCAAATTAGATTAGCCATGATTCAAATGCTCAGCAGTCACATGTGGTTAGTGGTTACCATAGTGGACAGCAAGGGTCTGGTTATTCACTTGGCATTAGTGTATGTATACTGCCTTGATACTTCACTTAATTTTCAACTAAAGCTGAGGATGAAGAGGAAAAAAGATACCGCACCCTTTCTTTTTCAAGAAACTTTTCTAAATTTCTCTTGTCTTTTTCTTTTTTCTCTCCTCATTAAGTTATTATGTCTTATTGATCTTTCTCTTGATTAAGCAGAAAAAAGACTTAACTACATTCTTTGTCTTTTTAGTAGTGTTGGTTTTGTTTTGTTGTTTCTAGAGTTATTTTCTGATTGACAAAATTGTGTATATTTATGGCACATAGCATGATGCTTTGATATAGGTATACATTATGGGATGGCTAAATCAAGCTATTTAACATATGTATTCATATGTATTACTTGTCATTTACTTATTTTGTGCGTGTTGTGAAGATACTTAGAATCTACTCTCTTAGCAATTTTCAAGTATATAACACATTGTTATTAAGTATAGTCACCATGCTGTACAGTGGATCTCCTGAACTTATTCCTCCTGTCTAACTGAGGCATCCTTCAAATTCAACAGCAGAATCCTAGGTGCAATCTGTGGGTTTAGATGGGGAACCAATTCTCCAAGATGCAGAACTAAGAATGTTCTGCCAGTGGAGGTGGAGTGTGTGGTGGGCCAGTCCTCCCTCAGAGCTGGGAACAATGTACCCCTCAAGGCAGGCGCTCCATCCCACCCTGACTCCTTTATGTCCTGGCTGAGTGAGGGTGAGCCAGTTACCTGTTCTGTAAAAGGGGATGGCAGATTCAATGAGCAAAGACATGAACCCTTCTTAGAACAAGGTCTAGGATATAGTGGGTGCTCAACAAACATTAGCTTTTAACATTACTATTATCTTCTAATGCCATGTATGACACACAGATGGAACTTTAAAAATGTTTATCCATGCCTGTAATCCCAGCACTTTAGGAAGCTGAGGCAGGTGGATAACTTGAGGTCAGGAGTTCAAGACCAGCCTAGCCAACATGGTGAAACACGGTCTGTACTAAAAATACAAAAATTAGCCGGGTGTGGTGGTACATGCCTATAATCCCAGCTCCTCGGGAGGCTGAGGCAGGAGAATCACTTGAACCCGGGAGGCAGAGGTTGCAGTGAGCCGAGACTGCACCACTGCACTCCAGCCTGGGCGACAGAGCAAGACTCTCTCTCTAAAAAAATAAAAAAAAAAATGTTTATTCATTCTTTCACTCATTCATCCCTAGATCCTTGGGGTGTGTGGTAGTCTTTGGTGGCAACACTGCTTTATATCAACATTTGACTCATATATATATATAAAATGGACAGGGTGCTGCAGAAGTCCTTCAGTTCTTGAGAAATCTATATTAAAAGGCAGCCTCTCCCAGGAAAACTGCACTCACATCATATCATTAATACTAACCTGAAAATCATACTCATTCAAGTAGCTTAAGGGATGAGAAAGTACCGTGGAGAGACTAAACCAACAGTTTCTCAGTTTGGTTAAACCAGTAATAAACTTTGTCCCCAGGTGTAAGTTTCCCAGGATTAGTAAGCTGCCCTGTTCTTAAGCAGCGGCTGGAATGTTGAGTCCATCTTTTTCGTTGTTTTTTTAAGTAGGGTGTTTATAATCTGGGGCTAGAGAAACGTGGAGCTGAAAATATTGCTATGGAGTTTCTGACCATTAATTTTGAGTCTATTATTCAATCTTTATTGTTGTCTGGCCTGCAATTATATTTTTGTACTTTAAGAGATGCTTGACAATCTTTGTTTAGAAATGAAGAGTGAGTGGTTAACCTTCTGGCCTGGCAGGTGCCCTCTGTCATCTCAGCTGAGAAGCCTGCGGTATTGCTAGTGTCTCTGTGGGGCTGTCCTGGAGGCAGCTCATGCCCCAGGGACCTGCGATGGCAGCCCAGTGATCTCATCAACGCACACTGCAGCCAATGATTTTGCTCACAAACCTCCTAAAAGAACTACAGGAAACTCCATACTCTGAAGCTTCCTGGAAATCAGTATTTGAAACTGCCCCTTTGGTGCCCAGGGGCTTTTATTTCTTAAGCAACGCACTGCTATAAGATTTGGGCAGGCAGTGATGTGCCTGTGGGCACACGGCTGAGCCCGTGGATAGAGACTAAAATCCAGCCCACACTCCACTTGCTCAGAGAAAGGGAAACCTGTTTTCTAATTCTCACAAACGCATTGGCATCTCATCAAGCCCTGTGCCCATGGGGTGCACTCTTCAGAGTGGGTGTCTCTTACTTTTGTGCAGAGGACAGGCCCAGGTGAGGTGAGTGTCTGGTCTGGCAGAAACCTGGGGTGCAGAAACGTGGAGGTGGCATGGAGCCTTGCCTGCAGAGCACATCAGTTTTAGGAAGGATGACATCTGCAAGCTATGAACCTAGCCATAGGTTGCACTAACACTGAATGTATTGATGAACTTCTGGAAACTTCGTGCATCCTACCTGAGTTTGGAGACTCCTATCTCAATCATTCTGCTTTACATGCCACACTCTGTCAACTGACAGGGAGCTACTGAAAGTGTGACATACACAATATGCCTCCCTTAGGATAGGGATTCCCATTGGCAGCACTTGGCCGTGGCATGCCTCCTTTTCATGCACAATATGAATTGTATGAGGCAGGACTACATAAAGGCCAAGTGTAAAGCCTTCATTGAGTGTTATACCTGGACTGAAATCTCAATTGTGCCTCCTACTATAAAATAATATTAATCATCACTCATTGTGTGCCTCTTACATGCCAGGCACTAGAAGTTATGTGACCATGAGCAAATTACTTTTCTCTCTGAGTCTCAATTTACTCTTCGGTTAAAATGGGGACAATAATGGAACTCTCATCTGGGTTGTTGTGAGGATTTATTGAGGCTGTATCCAATTCATTTAGAGTGCCAGGAACATGCTAAGTACTCAGTAAAAATTAGCTGTTTTTATTGTATAGACACTGGATCTGCATCAGCTTTAATGTGCCAGTTACCTGAAGAACAAGTGAATTAGACGTATTGAGAAGAGGGTTAATTCCTCAGGCTGGTGGGGCATTTTGTGAAGCACAATAGTAATTTTCTAAACGGCTCTGAGTAACCTGTAAAAAACCATGCATGTAACACAGGCCCCATTGGTTTCCTAGAGAGTAAATTGCCCAGCAGAATGACCTGACCATTACTTGCTTGTAAAGCAAACTGTTTTATACGTGAATATGTAGACACACACACACATACACACACACACAGTTATAGGACATTTGCCAGGGAAAGTACTAAACTGATGTTTTTGCCTAAATACCCAATCGCTTTTGTTTTGCAGAAAGTTTCACACATATGATTTAGACTTTACGATCAGTCATTGTTTACATCGGGAAGCATCAATCCGGAGTAACTGGCAAGCAGGTGCACATTCAAATGATACAGTAATATCTCTGCTGCAGTTTCCTATTATTTGAGGGGAAAAGTCATTTGGGATTTTTGTTCCAGAATCTCATCAAAATAGATATTTTAGTTACGTTAAGCGGTTGCTGCTGCTAAGCCAGTCAATGGTGGCAATGTTGATGAAGTCAGGGGAACGGAGAAGGTAGCCAGGCCTATGAGCTGCGGGCCTGTGTTGTGTCCAGAGACAGATGCTCTGGAGCCGCCTGACCGTTGACCCTGACCTCTGACCCCACTCCCTCCCGCCGTACTCCAGGACACAGAAATGTGTCCGCAGGAAGGATATACAAATTAAATATCTCCGTGCTGAGACCTTAGAGGTCATCTATTCTAACCATCCTCTCCCTTCCCAGCACACTTCGATATGTAGTCAACAACTCTTTAACTACTTCTGGCAATGAAACCTTTTGACAGGGCCATTCCTTTTTCAAAGAGTTCTAATTACTTGAAAGTCCTTTATTTCAAACTGAAGTCAGCCTTTTTGTAATTGCTACCCTTGCATCCCATTTCACCTTCTGGTGTCACAGTGGACCGATCTAAGGCCATGGGGTTGACTTAGGCATGCAGGTCATAATTCTCGACGTTCAAAGCCTCCTTGGGGCCAAATAACAATAACCAACATTTATTAATCTCCAGTGGCATGAGTTTGAAGAGGCAGACTCTGGGAAAGTCATTGCTTGACCTCTGAAATTGACTTCCTTGAGTAGGTCACTCTGGTCTTCCTTAACCAACCACAGAAAAAATCAGAGGCCTCTGGAGAGGTTTCCCCATGAGGCTGGGCTAGAGGAAAGAGAGAGAACTAGGGGTGGTATTATCCATACCTGTTTTAAAGGAGTCTTAGTTACAGGAAAGGGGTCCCGATCCAGACTCCAAGAGAGGGGGTCTTGGATCTTGCGCAAGAAAGAATTCAGGGCGAGTCCATAGAGTCAAGTGAAAACAAGTTTATTAAAAACGTGAAGGGATAAAAGAATGGCTACTCCATAGACAGAGCAGCCCCGAGGGCTGCTGGTTGCCCATTTTTATGGTTATTTCTTGATGATATGCTAAACAAGGGGTGGATTATTCATGCCTCCCCTTATTAGACCATATAGGGTAACTTTCTGACATTTGCTATGGCATTTGTAAACTGTCATGGCGCTGGTGGGAGTGTAGCAGTGAGGACGACCAGAGGTCACTCTCACGGCCATCTTGGTTTTGGTGGGATTTAGCCGGCTTCTTTACTGCAATCTGTTTTATCAGCAAGGTCTTTAGGACCTGTATATTGTGCCGACCTCCCATTTCATCCTGTGACTTAGAATGCCTTAAATGTCTGGGAATGCAGCCCAGTAGATTTCAGCCTCATTTTACCCAGCTCCTATTCAAGATGGAGTTGCTCTGGCTCACACGCCTCTGACACCTCCAGCTTAGAAAGGGAGCTAGCCAGACAGGGTTGAAGATCTACCTGCTCTGTGAAGAACTGTTTTCTGACGAATGCCAACTCCTGCAGGTGGTGTCTGCCATCCCGGGAGCTCTTCAGGCCTCTGGGTAACTCATCAGTCCCTGGGCAGGGGCCTCCTTGGGCTACTCTTCTTAGGGGTTGTTTATTCAAACATTCAGAGCATTTGTGCAACAGTGGCATGGAAGAGCAGTTGAAGCTGAGAGGTCAGGCAAAACAGGACCGGAGGTCAGGGAGTCCACAGGAATTGCCCGCAAGGAACCAGAAGACCCCGTTTCCCTACCCCAAGCTAGTTCTGACTCCGACACCAAGCAGCCTTGTGACCCTGGGCAAATGTCCTCAACCTTTCTGAACCTTGTGTTCCTTACCTATGAAAGGGGAATGACCTTCACCCCCACCCACATCACAGCAGGAATGTTAGAATCAGATGAGGCAATGGAGGTACATGACAATGAGGGCCAGTTGAAGTGACAGAGGGAGGGAGCAGGACTGAACATCCAGATTAAAATGAGACAAATGTGGTCCGTAATCCTGGATTTTCTAAACAGCTGAGTCATGGGCACTAAACACCTATGGGAGCCTCGGTCATTTTTTCTCTGACTGGATGAACTGTGATTGCAGAGTTACCTCCTAGAGATGATGGGATGATGCCTCTCAGAGGGCCACCACCAGGGACCTCCCAGAGAGGATGGAATGATGCATATAATAGTGCCAACACCCAGAACTGCCAATAATATTTCTGTAACCTCACAGAGCAGCTGACAGCTCATCGAAGCAAATTTATATGCATCAGCACTGTTTCCATCTTAGACTTTAAACAAGTTTAATTAATAATACCCTCCTTTCCCAGTGTGTCAACACAACTCCACCTTGTCATTTTGAAAGAACTTAAATAAATATAGAAATAAAATATTCAATTATTGGAAACAGAAATGAGAAAATATAATTGATTTGAGAGGCTTTTGCTACAAAAATTCCCTGGGGCCACTGACTAAATTTTATTAAAAAATATCACACACTTATATTTCTACATTTCTTATGTAATAATTTTGAGTTTCTCAGGGGGGAAATAGCATTATTGAAAGAAAAATAATTATGACAAGTATTAAAGATTAGTGAGCTGGATTCCCCTGGTGTGCAACCAACATCCTGGGAGTAAGTTAAGTGCCTTAGAAAGCGACATGAACTCTTGTCATTGAGTAAATTACTGCTTCGATGCACTAACAAGGACCCTAGTGGGTTGGAAGAGTTAATTCAGCTTCCCAGAGCACGAAGCCTAATCCCCATGCAGCATTTGTGCTCTGTGAGAATCTGGATCTGTGTGCATCCACATCTATTTCTGTCTTCTAAGAATGGGCACTTCTTCAGAACAGAGCCCATATCTTTACAATTATCCTTGGCAGCTGGCCCGGCCCCATGCTCCTGAGAGCCCAGTAAACACTCCTCTGGCTTCTCGAACAGAATATGCTTTGCCACTGATCAATGCCTAAATTGTCCTGATCATGTTTCTCTGCCTCCGTGCTAAAGCAGTGTCACAACTTCCTGACAAGTAGCAACACCTTGGTGAGGAGAAAATCCAGTCATTTCCCTGGCATTCCCAGCACATCTCATTCGCCTCACGCAATAAGCACAGGACGGGTATGAGAAGTTGGCCACACTCTATTTATTCAGTTATCTACTAGGTAGCATTTTCTTCTCTTTTTTTGGTTGCTCAAAGTAATTAGATCCCATACTTTGAATCCGAAGGTCCAGGCCATTCCTGATGGGTTAAGAATACAATGTCATGGCACCCTGGTCCCAAGTGTGTGCACAGAGCATTTCTTGAGCAATTCATCAGCATCCTGAATAAGGCCTACCATGCCTGCATAGACCTGGCCCCTGCCTACCTCCCCAAGCTCACACGGAGTTTGTCACCCACCCCCTGCTGTGCTCCAGCCACCTGGATCTGTCTTCCTTCCACTTGGAGTCTCCACACTATTTCCTCAGCTGGGAACACCTCCTCTCCTTCCCTAGCTGGCTCCTCCTCCAGAGCTCTTCCTACATTCCCCTCCCCAAGGTGACCACCTCCTTCACAGCATTCCTCATTCTTCCATAGCTTTCACAATTACAACTTTTTTTTTTTTTAACCAAAATAATACCTCCATCTGCAACTACTCAATGTTGGAAAGCAACAGCCCCTGGCCCTTTTCTTCACCTCCAATACCATTGCCCAGGGTGAACTTCTTTTCATTCATTCATTAAGCAGGTATTCCCGGCACCCAACCATTCTAGGCTCTAGGGATACAACGTTGAACAAATGAGACAGGCATGGGCCCCACTTTGTGAGCTTGTTTCCATTTTTCCATTCTCTATTCTTCTGGTCTTGCCTTCACATAGACAACATGCTTACACCTCTTTTTTTTCATTTGTCAATAATAGATGATATTTACAGACTCCATAATATGAAAGTTGAGGATATTCCATAATACCACCCCTCTCCTCCCAGAATCTTGGACATTCCCAGGGTCTGACATTCGCATTTTTATCTCTGTTCTTCTTGTGTTTATTGTTGTAATGTAAGGTGTTATGCTAAATCTCCATTTCTCATTTTATCAACTTTCAATAGTATGTCTCTTTATTTCCCACTTTAAAAGATAAAGTTATTGATGGCCCTCTCCTCTTCTCCACCTTCTATCCTCACCATGCATGTCCCATTTCCAGATACATGTTTACCTTCTGTTTTTGTGTTGAAATTGCAACCAAGTTGCTATGATTCTGTCATTGACTGATGAAGTCATGTATTAGGAATGTGTTATTTTAATATGTCTAAGGTCATGACCCCTGGGCCCATCAAGGTTCCCAGAATCATGATTCAGTGGAATTTCTCTCTGTCTTTATGCTCTAATTTTGCCACATTTTAGTTTGCTTCATATATGAATTATGACCTCATTATACATTCAGGTTTATTATACATTCATCCACCTGATTTTCAGAGTTTCCAACTGATGTTTTCTTGCATTAGTTGCCCTTGATTAATTTTCCCCAAGTTATTTTTATGAAGTCCCCCTTTTCCTGAAGACCTGATCCACCCCCCACAATCTCCCCCTTTCTGCTCCATCTGTACTAGCTGCCCTCTATGTCAGCAATGCAATTGCCATGTTGTAAATTTCTCCTAACTGCTGTCAGGGGTCTGGATTGGAACCACAATTTGCTGGAGCCCACAACTTCCTATTTCAGTCTTGTTTTTCTGGAATGTGTCTATAATAACCTTTAAAAAAGGATGTATAAAAAATAAACTTTCTGAGATCTTTCTTTCTGAAAATACCATTATTCTGCCTTCACACTTGATTGATATCTGGCTGGGTATAAAAGCCTTTAGATGTTTGTTTTTATCTTTGGTACTCTGACACATCAAAGCTGTGCCTAAGCAAGCTTTCTTTTCACTAATTGTTCTGTGCACTCAGGAAACCCTTTTAAGTCTGAAGAATTTTGTCCTTCAGCTTTGGAAATTTTTTCTTCAAGTATTTCTTTGATAATTTTTTTCAACTCCAGCCTTGTACGTTAAACCTCCTAGACTCATCTTCAAGGATCTCTCTCACAGTTTTCAATTACTTCGTCTTTCTCTCCCTACATTCTGAGAGAGGAAGGAGGGTTCTTGGGCTTATTTTCTAAGTATTTTAAATTTTAAAAATGTAATTAGTCCTGTTTTCAAACCTGTGAACACTCTCTTTTATTCTCTGTTTCTTTTTCTCAGCATTTTATTCTGATTTTAAGAGTGTAATATTTTCTCCCAAATCCCCTGGCATATTAATTAGAGCACTTTTAATGTTGTCTTCTGTTCCTCAGTTGTCATTTTTTTTCAGGGGGGAAGGCATTCTTGTTTCTTCTTCTTTCATGTTGCCATTCTGTTTGTGTGCCTGGTGGTTCCTTGGCTTTACATTTCTATCTGAGGGAATGGGATTAAGTGACTGTTTCACGTGCTTACTGTTAGCAGGTCTGTGTTTTGGCTCTGACCTCTCTCCTTTAGAACTGTGAGTGGGATGTGGTGGGGCATGTCTGCTAGGATACTTTGCTTTAGGGTAGGATGATGATGAGCTATGTTCTCCTGGAGATTTCTAAGTGTCAAAATGACGAGGCCTTTATTCTACACTATTCAACACTATCGATGCCGTTTTACAAATACAAAATCGAAGCACAGAGACTTATGATTACAGAGCTACAAGAAATGAAGCCAAAATCTGAACTGGAGTATGCCCAATGAACACATATATTCTCATTCCACAAACCCAACACATTTCAATGTAAAGTGAAAAATGGTGTTATATGAATCATTAGCTCTATTTTTTGTAAATATCGACTTCCATATGCTTTGATGGTCATGTTACCAGGAGCACACCAGGACTCTGCATCCTTCCACCTACGTAACAAGACATTGTTTGTTCCTCTTAAGCAATTAATCTACCCTCTGCTATTAAAGAAAATGAAATAATTAAACTTCGCTTACAGTCAGAAGGCATCTAAGCAGAATTAGTAGTTTCAGAGGAACTACATGCTATAAAAATTGAGGGAATAATTTATCCCTGGGTTGGCCAAGCCAAATGGTAGACATTTTTGCGTTATTTTAGTGGATGTTAGTAAAGCCATATTCCTCCTAATTCTAAGGTTTTCTTCTCATTCTGAAGGTCAAGGCTACTTCACTTTTTTACATCCATTTTTGAACAGCTGTTGACAACAGATACAGATTTTATTAGAAAATTACTCATAAGAATTCAAAAATAAGCATTTATTGATCACCTACCAAATTTAACATTCGTTTCTTAACTCAGTGTTTCCCACACCTTTCTGGGAGGTGGTAATAGATGTTCCATGAAAAATGCATTCCAAGGTCAAATTAGTTTGATCCACATTGGGTTAAATGAAGTTAAATAGTTTTCTTTGTTGCCGGTATTCTCAGAGTCTTTCATTGCCAATATGCATTGTGAATCTCTAAAGATTTAAAATTTGAAAAATGTAACATTTTGGGAAGTGCTCATTTTAGAAAACTCGCATTTTGAGAAACATTGACTTCATTTATTAAAGAGCCATTTTGCTTTCCTCTCTTCTCTAGAGATATACTTGTTCTCAATTACGTGCACCTGGGCCATGACTCTCAGGCATGTCGTTTTCCAATTCAGGGTCTCATATGTTCAGTTTTTACAACTTTCGGTTGGGCAACCTTATTATTATAGTCTTCAGTCTCTGCCTCCCTGCTATGACCATCTCTTAATTTTGCCCTGCACATCCTTGAGTGATGCTTTATTTTAATGCTTTTGTTTCTGTATCTACAAAATGTTGACACAATAACACATAGGTTTTAGCAAGAAATTAAATAAAGTGACAGCCTAGCTATTACAGGAAGGTGATAATAAATAAATTTGAAATAAAGTTTCTGATATTGGATGTTTCTCTCATGATCATCTCAATCTTTCGTAAATAATACCCCATTGTGCTAAATGACAAAATTAAAAGATAGGCTCTAGGAAAGTCAAAGAATGCACCAATAAAAAAGATTGTAGGATGATGTAAGTTGTGTCAATATGGAGAAGCGCAACTTTAGACAGTAACACTTGTCATGATGTACCAGTCTCTTAAACATTAATTTCCCCAACTTGTGGCAAAATATCATATGCTTGTTATTAGTTTGACTGACACCTCCTCCTACATCCACCATCTTTTTTTATCAATGGTACCACTGCCCACCTAACTGCCTGAACAAGAACTTGAAGGTCATCCTCACCCCAGGTGCCTTTGCATGTGCTTTCTTTGATTTGAACTCATCCCCTCTCCACTGGCTGAGCTCATCCTTTAAGACTCAGCTGAAAAGCTTGGCCAGCTCAGACACTGTCAAAATCAATTTATTTACCTAGCAAGCATTCATTGAGCACTTTGTGTGCCAGGTATTATCAAGGATTACTGTCTGACAGTGTACAGAGCTAGTTTATTGAGAATTTCACTTCCATATCTTCACTGTGGGAAGCCACTGCTTTAGCCTATATAACCACTGCTCCTTCATTGCCACCATCTTTGTGAAGCAGGATATTCCTATCCCTAGCCGGACTCCTCTCCAAAGCTACACTGTCAAGCTGTCCCTCTGAAGTCAAACCACTTCTCTCCGATGTTCAACTATAGGCTCCGATGCCCAGCTGCTTCTCCTCTCTCTGCTGGCTGAGCCTGAGGTTTTAATGGGCACTTGATGGCGGGCAGGGTAGGCCATGGGTGGTTTTGGAAAAGGCAACATTCAAGCAGGAAAACAGGGCTGTCAGTTCTCTCTTTGGGCTGTGGTATCAGGCTTTTCAGCTTGAGGGTGGGGCCCTCACCAAGGACCTGCCCTCCCAGAATTTCTCTGCCTCCTGTCCCTATCATTTGTAATAAATATTTGAGACCTTTTCACCTTCACACCTAAACCTTGATATTAACAGTCCCTGAATCTATTTCTATCTTTACTTAGACTTTGGTGAGACTAGGATAAAACCAGGCATGGTGACTCATGCCTATAATCCCAGCTACTCATGGAGACTGAGGCAGGAGGATTGCTTGAGGCCAGAAGTTTGAGACCAGCCTGAGCAACATAGGGAGACTCCCATCTCTAACAAACTTTAAAGGAAATATTAGCCAGGTATGGTGGCATGGAGGTATGGAGGATCGCTTGAGCCCAAGAGTTCAAGGCTACAGTGAGCTATGATCACATCACTGCACTCCAGCCTGGGTGATGGAGCTAGGCCCAATCTCTTAAAAAAAAAAAAAAATGGCTAAGGTGGAGTGAAGGGACCCTTCAATCTCATAATAATTTTCCGAAGCTACATTTTAATTGCCTCAAAAAGTTAAGGGGAGAATTTCTTCCCTTCCTCAGATACGTAAAAACCAAAACTATTTGGGTAAATGTGGGTCTCAGCCTTTTGGCTACAGGCTTTTGGTTGGATAAGTATTCACAAGGCAGAGGGTGGGGGCGGGGGTGCAGAAGCAAAATTAAAAAGTAAACCTTGCCTAAGAAGGCAAGGCAGCCAGACCACTAAATAACTTAACACATTTTTTTCTTATTTTAATTTCATTTTGCCTCCATAAAAGATACTCAAATACAATGATTTCTGTGGGAAGCCTCAGACTGAGCTGTTAGAATCCTTAATGGGGGTAAATTCTGTGACCATGGTTTCATGCTGAATGTGTCCAGTCAGAGATCCTGTGGAAATACATATTCTAGCTGGGCCTGGAAGGCTGATTTTTCACAGGCATATACTGGCAGGTGTGTCGCCTTCCATTTTGTCAATTGTAAGCCTCTCTAAGAAGCTACTTCTCAAGACCTGATAATGCTTCTCATATGGACTATGTATTAAACACCATCACTTTTGTGACTAGCTGATATCCCTTTGCTGCCAGACTTTTCTCCCCGTATTGTGATGAGTTGGTTTTGATGTTGCTAACCTGTTTGCTTTAATTTGGTCCTCAGGCTCTATCCCCATCAGGATAGTCTTTAGAAGCATAATCTACTCCATTCTAACAGAGAGATTCTGTTAATAACTACAGACCTATTCTCTTGTTAGACATTCCTTCAAAAACTTCACAATGGCTTCCTCCATAATGCACTGAAGGTCCGCGTTTCTCAGGCAAGTATTCTATGTGGGGGAGCACACAGACTCTGGGAATGGCTGACATGAACACTGTTGCTGGCTTGAGGCCTCAGATTAAATAGTTTACCCCCTGTAAACCACACTTTCTTCCCTGTAAAACGGGGATAATGACAGTGCCTACCTCATTTGGTTGTTATGTGAATCAAATGAGAGAATGTGTGCACATTGCCTGCCACTTTATTAACACTCAATACTTGTTAGCAAGTATTAAGCCATAATTAACTATTGTTGAACTCTTTCATTGTTTTGCAAAGTCGGCCAAGAATAACATACCATTGTTTGCTGCTTGTATTGACTTTTCACAGGGCTTTGACTCTGGGGTCAAGACCAGGTTAGGAATTAAGCAGCATGAGGCCAATGAAGACTCCTAGTTACTGATGTTTAAACGAGCATGCTTTCAAATGCTCAACAGTGGGAATTAGCAGGAATGGTCTCCTGAAGAGTGGATAATCTCTAGACATGTAAAACTGGGACAAGTGGCTTAAAGTAGGGCTGTAACAACAAAGCCCCTGAGGGTAATCACAGGGACTTTATTAGTGTACTTTTGGCTTTACCTGTGGGTAAAGAGGGAGCTAGTAAAAGCACTAAGACAACCGGAGCAATTGTAGAAACTGAGACATGTTAGCAGGGGTCTCACACATCTCTGCATGAAGGTATGCATTAAGAGTATGTGTATAGAAAGCCAGAATTAGGGCTAGGTGTGGTGGCTTATGCCTCTAATCCCAGCACTTTGGGGGGCTGAGGTGTGCGGATCACCTGAGGTCAGGGGTTCAAGACCAGGCTGGCCAACATGTTGAAACCCCGTCTCTACTAAAAATACAAAAATTAGCTGGGTGTGGTGGTGTACGCCTGTAATCCCAGCTACTCGGGAAGTAGGAGATTCGCTTGAACCCAGGAGGTGGAGGCTGCAGTGAGCTGGGATCACTGCACTCCAGCCTGGGCAACAGAGAAGACTCTGTCTCAAAAAAAAAAAAAAAAAGTCAGAATTTTCCTTAGTTGGAATTTGTTATTGATCCAAGAATGCAAGGAAGTATTCCAAAGGGCTGAGTTCTACAGCATAAACAGTGCTAAGATTTGGGTATAGAAAAGTTATGAAGCAGGTATTCCCAGGGACCAAAAATGATAACCTAAGAGTTCCTTCCTGAAATGCAATGACCAGAAAAAAAAATCCCATAATTATAGCCATTTTCAATCTAAAATATTTATCTTTGGTCAATGTTACATTTAAATGGCTCATATCAAATAAGAATAGATGCCATTTGATAAGTGCTTACACTAGATGCTGACGCTGTAATATACCTTTGCAATGTTATTTCATTGATTTATCAACAATGGAGCTATAATCATCAGCTGCCTTTACCAGTCAGGGAAGTGGTAATTAGAAAGTTTAAGTAAGCTGCCTAAAATTGCACTGCTTCTAGGAGCATAACAAGGATTAGAACCAGATTTGCTCACTCTAAATCTTGTGCTCTTAGCCCATTCACAGGATAGTTTGCAGCCATCCTGTGAAAGTCAGTGGAAGAGCAAGTTACTCAAATCCAAATAAAACTTTATCTGGATAAATTTGCATATAAATGCAATATATGCATTTATTGAGTTCATCTAAAAGAAGTTTTCAAATAATTAGGATATAAGGGCATTAGGGATCTAACAATTGAGTAAAGAATTACAGCACCCTGCTCCAGAAAAAGATAGAAATCAAAGGAAGTAAATGTGGTGTTTAGGACCACTTTTCCCCTGGTGGCCTTCTCTGGTTTTGGAGGCGGTGGAAGAGAGGCGAACTATGCTCTTGACAGTCTTCTGGAGCTCAGGTGAAGCAATGAAGTGAGGGTCCAACCAGGAAAACTAGAGTACGGTGAATCTCTATCATTTGGGTTGGAATACTGAAAGCACACACTAGAAGAAATGAGGTCTTGAAAGTACACATGTCCCTAAAGGGACTGCAATATATTTTAAAATCCCCTGAACTTGTGAAATTATGTAAAGATAATCTTGAATTGCTAATGCCCCCAAGTACTTGGCAGAATTGGACATGCTCTCTGGAGAAAAATAATATCACCCTAGGTCTCAAATGTTTTTGCATATTATTGTTTTTCAAATACAATATTGATCACATAATTCGAAATAACTAGCTACAAGAAGATTAATGAAATGTCAGCAGAAACAACAGATAGGAGAAATAGACACCTATGGGCTCCACATAAAAGAGTCAGTAGACCCAAACTTTAATATAACTATGCTTACAATCTCCAAAAGCCAAAAAGATGAGGTTGAGAATTTGGCAGAGGCCTAGAAACAATAAAAAATAACCAAGTGGAAATTCTAGAATCAAAAAATCATGATACCCCAAATTAAGAACTCAGTGGATGGCTTTAACAACAGATGACATAAAGCTGAAGAAGAAACTAGTTGACTGGAAGACACATTAGAATAAAATATTCAGAAAGAAGTTTTCAAAAGACAAAAATGTAAAATTTCACAAGAGAAAGTAAAAGACAGAAAGACAGCTAAAAATTCTAACATGCGTAAAATTGAAGTCTCAGAAGAAGAGGAAAGAGAATGAATGGGCCAAAATAAATAATTAAAGAGATAATGGCTAGGAACTTCCCAAACTGATGAAGTTATCAAACCTAGATAAGAAGCCCTATGAATTCCAAATAGGATGAATAAAATGAAATCCACACCTAGGCACATTATGGTAAAACTGCTGATAATCAAGGACAAAAAGAAAATCTTAAAAGCAGACAGAGGAAAAAGGGATTTTATTTTCATCGGAACAACAATAAAGTTGACAGCACTCAAAGTACTTAAGGAAAAGAACTGTTAATCTGTCATTTTAAACCTGGCAAAAATATTCTTCAATTATAAATGTAAAATTGGTATTTCCAGACTGAAAGAAACAAAGAAAAATTGATGCTCCTGTCCTAAAAGAAACAGAGAATTGTTCACCAGTGGAAACATAGGAAATACTGGCATTCTTTAAGGAGAAGAAAAATTATCCTAAATGGAAGACCAGAGATGCAGGAATGAATGAAGGGCACGCAAAATGCTAATGAAAATTAACTATATAAAATAATAATGTCTTTGGGGGTTTAATATATAGAAAATTAAATACATGAAAACAATGATACACAAATATGGAGAAAAGTAAATGGATTTAAAGAGTTCTAAGGTCCTTGAATTTTCCTGGAAGAAAATAAAAATAACAATTAATATTGGACTTTGATAAGTCAAGAATTCATGTTTTACTTTCAAGTTCAACAGTAAAGAATAGTAAAAAAAAAAAACCATGTATGTTCCAAGGTAATAGAGAAGGAACATAGGATAATAAAAGTATACTCAAATAATCCAAATGAGGACAGCACAAAAATAGACAAAGGAACAGAACAATCAGAACAAATAGCTCCTTGCAAATGGTAGACTTACAGCCCAATGTAAATGTAATTACATTAACTGTAAATAGATTAATTTCTTTAATTAAAAGGCAAAGTTTGTCAGGCTGAGTTAAAAAAAAAAGCAAACATAGAGCTATATGTTGTTTACAAATGACACATATAAAACATAAGGATATAGAAAGGCAAAAAATAGAAGTATGGAAAGATACTTTTCCTACAAACATAAACCCAAGGAAAGCTGATGCAGTTATATCTGTATGAGACATGTAGATTTTTAAGGCAAAAATCATCATTAGAGATTAGGAGAGACCACTCAACATTGTAACAGGGCCAATTCAACAGGATAGTGTAACTATTCTAAATCTTAGGCACATAATAGCATGATTTCAAATATGTAAAGAAAAACTTGAAAAAAATTATAAGAAGAAATTTTAAAAACCTTCAATTATAGAGGAAAATGCTGACAAACATTTCATAGGAACAACAGTAAAATTGACAGCACTCAAAGTACTTAAGGAAAAGAACTGTTTATCTGTCATTTTAAACCTGGCAAAAATATCCTTCAATTATAAACATAAAATTGACATTTCCAGACTGAAAGAAACAAAAGAAAAGTTGATGTTCCCATACTAAAAGACACAGAGAATTTTTCAGCAGTGGAAACATAGGAGATACTGGTATTCTGACAAACCTCTTAGATAAGACAGACATAATACATCAGACATCATATCAGTAAGAATGGAAAGATCTGAAAAAAATGAGCTGAAAATATAAGGGATGAACAAATAAGGAATACCATACCAACAATAGCAGAATACACTTTTTTTTATTTTTATTTTTTGAGACGGAGTCTCCCTCTGTCACCCAGGCTGGAGTGCAGTGGCATGATCTCAGCTCACTGGAGCCTCCATCTCCTGGGTTCAAGAGATTCTCCTGCCTCAGCCTCCCAAGTACCTAGTAGCTGAAATTACAGGTGCCTATCACTATGCCCAGCTATTTTTTCTATTTTTAGTAGAAATGAGGTTTCACCATGTTGGCCAAGCTGATCTGGAACTCCTGACCTCAAAGTGATCCGCCTGCCTCAGCCTCCCAAAATGCTGGGATTACAGGTGTGAGCCACCACTTCTGGCGGGTATATATATATTTTTAAGCATGCATGGAAAACTTACAAAATTAGCTATAGGTGGGATCACAGAGCAAATCTCAACAAGTCTTAAAGTATCCAAATGATAGATAAGAGTCTGCTCTGTGATTACAATGCAATTGAGCTATGAGCCAATTTTAGGAAGATCACCAGGAAATCCCACGTTAATTTTGTACCACCATTTCCTCCTCCTTTCAGTTTCCCTAAGATACATCTTGATCATCACCTCGCATAACAAACAAAAGTCTTTTTGAGGACTCTCTCATAGAAAGGGGAGAAAAAAAATTGAAATACATACCTAATTCCACCCCAATCACGTACTTACTGCTGTGCATGGCTTGAATTGTCTTCCTGTGTGTATATTATCAATACGATCAGGAACTAAAAGAAGCTTTTCATTTTGGAATGAACTCAACACGGGGGCTTGCATGATGTTATGAGTTCAGTGCTGAGCTCTCCATGTGCTGCTCAACTAGTCCTTGTGACCGCAGGCTCCAGGGAGCCAGCACCCACCCATTCTGTTAGTGAAAGGATGCCTGATGGTGCAAAAATGCAGGGCTGGCCAGGCGCAGTGGCTCACGCCTGTAATCCCAACAGTTAGGGAGGCCGAGGCGGGCGGATCACTTGAGGTCAGGCATTAGAGACGGGCCTGGCCAACATGGTAAAACCCTGTATCTACTAAAAATATCAAAATTAGCCGGGCATGGTGGCAGGCCCCCATAATCCCAGCTACTCGGGAGGCTGAGGCAGGAGAATCCCTTGAACTCGGGAGGCAGAGGTTGCAGTGAGCTGAGATCACACCACTGCACTCTAGCCTGGGTGGCAGAGCGAGACTCTCAGAAAAAAACAATGCAGGGCTGGCTTCATGAGCCTGTGACCTGTGCAGTCACACAAGGCCACACCCTTAGAAGGGTGCTATCTTTGTCTAAAGCTCTGCTGTCAACATTTTAAATTCTTAATAATTGATGAACAAGGCACTTCACATTTTCACTGTGCTCTGGGCCAGCTCTGTGCAGAGGGAAGGGGTTTCCAGACTTGCTGGATTTTACAACCAAGAAAAGAAAAACCCCTGGGCTGAATCCTCCGTAAAATACTTTCTCTGGCTTCTCAGAAGATATTTCCTCTTTTCAACTCTCAGTTGTCCCCCAGGGTTTGGCAGCTGGGTGTTCACTAGCTGCTTTACTGAATCCCTGATCCTGGTTTCCTGCTTACTTGAAAATGTTTTTACAACATCAATACAGGCCTCTTCCCCATCTGGCCCCAATCTCTTGCCCTGGCCTTGGCTCCTTTTCCCTCTCCCTTCATTCTGCTTCTTCCCCCAACCCCCATCTGACCTACTGACTTCCACAACCCCCCACCTCAAGGCAACACTTTGACCACATAGAACCTTCCCTGCTAGGGGAACATGGCATGCTTCTTCTGGCCTCTGTGCTCTATTCTGTGGTTTTCCCTCTGCCTGGAATGCTCTTCCATCACTGCCACCTCACTCTCACTTTGACTTTCATTCCATTAGACCCAAGCCAATGTCAGGGGCTGTATTAAGCCCTTTAGGAGTGCCTTGGTCATCATCCACTTGCTTTTGCTCCTATAGCTCCACAGACATGCTTCTGTCATAGCAGGTAATACGTTATAGTACATGACGTTTGTTCTATTCCATTCTCCCCTATTCACTTACTCTTGATAATTCAGTTCTTGACTTGGAATGCAAATCAGTCATTCTTTCTGGAAAGATCTCCCTGAGTACCTGCAATTCTCCCATCATAGCACTAAGCATATTAAAACATCATTGTATATGGCCTGTTTCATGAGACCATGTCTGTTTCACTTTGGTAATAACCTCAGTACCTAGCACAGTTCTAAGCACCTAACTGAGTCAAGAAGTACTTGTTCAATTCAAGGATGAGTAAGTACATTAAGATGTGTGTGCATTATCTTCTAGACAGTGGGATTTTGGGCCTTTTAAACTTCTCTTTCTCGTCTTCTTTCTTAGCTCACTGCTTGGCATGTAATAGGTGTTCAATAATGTTTGTTCAGTAAATCGATATCTGAAATGACTTATGTGATCATTGAGATTATCCTCTTGAGGCCTGACCCCAGGACCCTTGTTTGGGAATGTATCCCCAATGACTTCAGCCCTGACTTGAGGTTGCATTCTTCAAGGGAAGATGACAGAGATGACAGCATGGGGATTAGGGCTGACACTCACTCAAGTCCAAGAGGATGAATTTCCCTTTATGTTGTAATAAACCTCATATTGTTGTCTAGAAAGTGACAGAAAGCAATGCTAAATTCAAAAAATTGTAACTGTCTGTGCCAAGTATATGGAATTATAATAAGCATCACAGGTGAGTAGGAGCTTTCAAAAAACACTGGGAGCCATCCCCAGAAAGAGTTGCTCTCATTATTGATAGTGGTGGATCAGGGCAGGCCCTCGGGCCTGTAGCTCTAATCAGAGCCCCTTCCTTCACTCACTTTCCTTCTCTCACGACCTTGGGCTCCTGCTTTCTACCTCCCATTGTGCAGCTTCTTTCTTTTTTTCTTCCATTGGAGACAGGGTCTCACTCTTTCACCCAGGCTGGAGTGCAGCAGTGCGATCACAGCTCACTGCAGCCTTGACTTTCTGAGCTCAAGTGATCCTCCCACCTCAGCCTCTTGAGTAGCTGGGACTACAAGTGTGTGCCACCATGGCCAGCTAATTTTTTATTTTTTGTAGGGTCAGGGTCTCACCATGTTGCCCAGGCTTGTCTTGAACTCCTGGCTTAAGTGATCCTCCAGCCTCAGCCTCTCAAAGTACTGGGATTACAGGCATGAGCCACCACGCCTGGCCCAGCCTCTTCCTTGAGAACTAGCAGGGAGGTATCTTTCTTTTCCAGGGGTTTCCTGCCTCCTATCTTGTAGTGGGCATTTTCCTTATTGTGGCCAGCTCCAGCTTCTTTATGAAGCTCCCTTCTTCCAAGAAACCAACTACAAATTAGAAGAAGGTGGGGTTTCTCTCATCTCCATGGCCATGTGCTCCTCTTAAGAGACTGACTCCCACTCTCTGTATGGTATTCCATCAAGCAAAGACTTCTTTCTACCAAAGTGCTGAGGAAATACTTGAGCCCGTAAGTCTCAATATATGGAGGACCAATAGAAGGAATTCAGCAAAGCTGAGCTCTAATTGCATGTTTACTGAGAGCCTGTGATATGTTAAGAAGGTACAGGGAAATCAATTTGGGATCCATAAATATAAGGAAGAATGTTGTTCCAGCTAGAGCTGAGCCCTTGAAAAGTAAAACAGGGAGGCTGTTCAGAGAGTGCACTCCCCACCACTGGAAACATTCATGTGGAGACTGGCCATAGCAGGGTTGATATGGAGGGAACTGCTGCAATGGGTAGGAGGTTAGCTAGAGAGAGACTCGATGGCTTCTCCCAACTTTCAAGCTTCTGCGATCTTATTATAGGGTTCTAACCCTGTAATGCAGTTTATATTTCAACATACTGTACTTAATTAGTTGTTTTCCTAAACTCCTTTTGAAGTAAATCAGCTTCATACAGTGATAATTAGTTTATTGGTAGAAACAATGACAAACTCTGAAACATGCATATTTTTGTGTATGTGGCAAGAACACAAGAAAGGCTATTACTATTCCTACACTGTTTTTCGTAAATGCCATCTGTTAGTATCCTTGTGAGGATGTCACAGCAACTTAACCAGGTTAACAAATAACATGAAAATAAAGAAACAATAATATGGAATATTCAAAAAATGCTGGAGCCAGATTAATCAGTCTTCAGACAATTGAGCATGAGTTTCTTATTAATTAACTTGCTTACAATTGGAGTGAACTCAGAAGTCAAGATTACATGTAAGGAAGTAATCATAGGTTTTGGTAAATCACACTTAATTCTTTGGCAGTGCTGCCCCCACTGGGGCATATAGGCTGGGATATCTGGTAGACCTGACTATACACAGCAATGTGCGGGGCACATTTAAGGGACTGTGACTTCTCTAATAGGTTAGCTGCAATATTCAAAACACTGCTAGAGTGGCTTAGCTACATAGGGTCTTATTTTGTTCCTAAAAGTCCAGATCTAGGTAGGATGGTCCAAAGATGGTAGGATTATATGAAGCAGTCATCAAGGACCTAGCCTTTTAACTTCGGACCTGCTAACTTTAGTCTGTGGCTTTTGCTCCTAAAATCCATGATGGCTTCTCCACCTCTCTGGACAGGAAGAAAGTGACCTAGAGGAAGGAGTGGTGTCTACTGCAGGGAAGCAAAGCATTCTGAGAAATCCTGACTGACATAAACAGGTGTCTTATTGGCCAGAACTGAGTCATATGCCCAGTTCTTGCAATAAGAGAGACTGGAAAATACAGTTATGTGAGTTGGGCTTGTGACTTCCCCAAATCAGACTCAAGTTTTGCTATCAAGGACAAGTGCAGATGGATGTTGGGTGGGCAGCCAGCCGTGTCTGCTGCATGAACTTGTTTATCTTAAGCTCCTGATGAGGTGAACTCTGCTCTCTGTTTCTTCTTGTTTGGGACTTGGGGACCTCCAGCAGGACTCTGAGCAGTGGGAGATGCCTGTAACTGAAGGACCTTGTGGGGATCTTCTGCTGCCCTTTCCCCACCAATGTTTTACCCATTAAGATGCAATTTTGGAATGTCACCATTTTCAGGCTGTAAGCCATAATTGCTGCATTTGCAGCTTCAGTTTCCTCCGAGGGCTGCATGGGGACTACCAATCTATGCTTGAATACTCTCTGGTGCCCCAGAGAAAAGAGCCTGACACCCACAGTTGTGTTGTGACTTCTTCCCCATGCTTCCCCCAGACCTAAGCTAAGTGTCCTCTTCCTGAACACGTTCCTCTTGCCGTCTGCTAATACCTCACAGATAGCACAGCACTCCTGCTTGAAGCAGACCAACACCTTGAGATTCGTTTAAGCCAAGAAGGAGGTCCTACCTTTAAACAAGAAAAGGTTTATGACTCTCTTGACAGACTCCAGGGATTCCTGTCTGGCAGTGCTCAGGAAGAACAACTGCAAAAAACAGAACTCTAACATTTCAGAACTGTCAGAGACAAAAACTGACAGAGACAAAGAACACCCAATCCAGCCTTCTCATGTTGCAAAGGAAGACGTTGAGGCTAGAGACAAGGAGCGCCTCACTCCAGGTGTGGTTATGGCAGAGCTCAAGGGGCAAAACTGGGTGGGACGAGAATTGCAGAGAGGGGTAGAGGGCTCTCTCTCGCCTTCCGACTGGGACTGTATTACTTTCATTATTTCAGTGCCTGTGAGCATGAGAATGCACCAATGCTACAGATAATTAAGGCAAAAGTTGTGGGAGGTGGGATATGGTATCACAGCTACCAGTAATACCATACCAATTCCCGATCTGCCATGCTTTGGTTTGTGACACTTACCTGTTCCTTAGCATACTCACCTGCAAAAGAAAAACAATGGCAACATACCTCATGTGTTTTTGGGAGGACTAAATGGAGTTGATACTTTAGAACAGCACCCAGTTGATAGTAATATAGACATGTTTGCTAATGATAAGATTAGTTATGTCCTATTCTCAACAGGTTCAGAGTCCTTAAAACTTGCATGAATGGCCAGGGCACATCTTGAAGAAGCATGACAAAGAACCTGTGGGGATATTAAGATTTAAGTCAGGACGACTGGTTCTTGTTACCAGCTCAAAGGATCTTCTCATATCACAAAATAATGAGATTATCCCCCAACATAGGTCAGCATGGCATAAAATACGTGATCTGTGATAGGAGATGCTTTTCTGATCTGTTTTTATGAAAGGTAAATGTCCTTCCTGCCTGCATTTTCAACTTTAGTATGTGTGCCTGCCTTTTTCTTTTTAAAATGTGGTAAGCTTCACCCACCAGCCTTTAGTACTAGCTGTATAAGGAGCAACTAACACCAAGACATACATGCTTATGCCCCATCCACTTTATTTTAAAGCACTCTTCAATTTGTCAATACCTTAATTCTCTAAGCAGTGTTATAGTGGCTGACCACTTTTGAAATTATCTTTGTTTTGTTTGGTACTTGAAGGGCATGAAAAACTTCCCTCCACTTCCTTCCCCTCTCCCAGGGCTCATTTTCCTCTCTCTTTTCTCTGCCCTGCTTGCCCTCTGACCCTGCCGAGCTCTGCTGTTTCCACAGACTTCTGAATCTAATTAATGTCATAGTGACTATATAAGTGAATTATGTAGGCGGGAGGATGCGGGAAACTTTGGGGAAGGTGCATTCCTTATGGAAAAACCTGGTTTTGTTAAAAAAAAAAAAAAGAAAGAAAGAAGGAAAGAAATGCACATTCCCAGGAACATTCATTCCCAGGGGGTAGAACGTCAGTGAAGCATAAAACCTCAGCAACTACTTACATTCAATAAATATCTGTTGTCTGATGAGCAGACGAAACCCTAGGAGCATCTCTTTTGACATCTGGGCAATAATCAGCTATTATGGAAGCTGGCTGCAGGGACAGATAGTACAAATATGTTGCCATCCAAAACAGGTCTCAGCCCTCAACTGGGGTATTGGCCGCCTTTCTACCCTCCCTCCTTTTCCCAGCCAGTTCACAACCATTTGCAGGGAGTATGTCCTTAGATGATCTCTGAAATGATCCTGGCTCCCAGGGCCCCAGAAAGGTCTCCAACTCCCTAGGACAGCGGACAGGCTGGGGGGAGGGGCACGAGTACTGAAGTTCTTCACCAGAGGATACTGTCAGAGAGCCCAAGGCGGAGATGGTCCCTATGCCCCATGTTTCCATGGAAACATAGGAGGAGTGATGACAGCCAGCACAGCCACACCATCTGCTCGGGACCTGGTGAATGATGAAAAAAATACAGAAAGAAAGGCACCTCGAATCCTAGGTTAGAACCACTCAGAGATACCTGTGGAGAGAGAGGGAAAGGCCTGAAGACACAAGAACTCCTGGGTGGATCTAAAATCTACGCTGTCCTGGAGCTCAACATATTAGCATGTAATTTGCAAGGAGAAAGCCTAGAGGGTTTATCCTGCAATCCCTGGATACAGTTACAAACACCCAAGAAGCCTCTGGAAGGAGAAGCAGATGGAGTCATGCGTCTGCAGCTTTGCTGGAACAGGAGAGAATGGTGTCCTTAGGGACAAAGCTGGAGGAGATGCTGCAGGGGCTGAGGCAGCTTGATGATGCTATCACCTTCCAGCAGTACCACCTGCAGAGCCAGCTTTTGGCCAGACATATTTTTCTAGGGGAATGGTGGGATTATAAAGAGAGAAAAAAATCCCACTTGGTTACAAAACGACCTCTGAGTTGCAGCTGAGTCTTCAGAATAAGGCATGAATTAAAGCCGTGCAAGGCTTCTCTTCTGTCAAATCATATCTGAAGGAAGATCTTAGATGCCATAGGTTTGCTTCTGGATTTATTTAGGAGGCTTCCAGCACTAGGTTGGCAGAATGTGCGTAGGGCCCCAGACTGAGCAGGATTCATTTGTTAGTCCCTTTCTTTGGTACATTTAGTCTACACCAACCAACCAACCAACCAACCTGACCGGGGAAGCCAAGCAGCTCCTCTCATTTAGCAGCTTCCCCCAGCAGCCCTCCCCTTAGCTGGGTGGTTTGATTCAGCTCCCAGGGGTGTTGCTTGCATCCATGTGGGGAGAAAAGACCCTCAGGTCACAAGCACTATAGGATGAGCAAAAGCTAAGGCAGCTTCATAGAAAACATCACTCTAAAATTTTTATTTTGAGGGAGTCTCTTTCTCTTTTACATAAAAAACTTCCCTTTTTGTTCTGACATTCTAATCCCCAAAAGTCCAAACCCTTTTTTTGCTTTGTATTAAGGAGTTAAAATTTTGACAACTAGATTAAGTGCTCGTTTTGGTTTGCATACCCAGAGGCTGGAGGATAATAGGAACATCTTCATAAACCAGATAAATAATAAAGATCTCCCATAAAGGCTCTCACTAACTGTTCTACATTTTACTTGTAAAAACTATTTTGGATTTATCTCCATGACAGCTTAGTAAAAAACACGATCTGCAACTATTATTTGGGTTTCCTCAAAAGCCCTCATTCTCCAAGACACTATTACATGAAAACATAACACCGGAAATAATCAATCCAACTATCCCCATGTTAGAGGCCCCAAACAGAAAATCATGGCTATTCCTAAAGAAACATTATTAAATACCCGCCTTGCAATTGCTTTAGGTGCACACACTCTCATATATTAACACAAGGCACCAGAGTTTAAATTCAAATATAAATCTGCCCGTTACTACATGGCTTTTTGGGAGAGGCCTTTCATGAGTAAACCCCTTAACCAGCTCTATACCATCCCAGGATCTTCCCTCTCTCCTTTTCTGGGATCATCTATTTATTTTCAGCCTCCATGGTGAGGGCAAATCTGTGTCTGAGCTCCAAGCCCAGCATGGGACTCGCAGTAAACACGGTTATGTTTGTCGTTCAGCAGCCCTCCTTTGTATAAACAGATGTGGTGGGAAGGGAAGGAAAGCCAGATCCCGGTGAGGGCCGGGAGGTCTCCTTTCTGAAGAAGCTTCCCAGCTGCAGCCAGGAGCACGGGAACAGGACACATTTCTTGTTCAGGCCTCAGAACTTGCAGTTCTTCCAGACAGGGGCTGTTCCTGCTCCCTCCTCCACCCTCCACCCCCAGCCTTTGTTCCTGGGAATGCTGTCTCAATGTCTCGATCTCACTTTCGCCAAAGCAAACATTTCCAACAAGGCGTATGCTAAGGGGATATTAGAAAGACAGATTTTCTTTTTCTTTTTTTTTTTTTTTCGTTTTTTCCAAATACACTGTGCATTGGGATTTGGGCAGCCAGCCCTTCACACCTGTAATTTTTCTATATTCATATTCTCTTATGTTTTTTCCTAACCTTCTTGCTACCTTCAGCTAATGAGAGGGGTTTTTGAGGGCTGAGAGTTATCAGCTTGTAAAATAACAATTCCATTTTCTCAGACTATGTTGATGCCAACTCTGCCTTAATTTAGCGTTTTACATTTTGCACATTAGTTATGGATGCTAATGAAGAAAGGATTGATTCAGAGCTGGGGGAAGAAGGGAGCCAGGCTGAGCATTCTGAAATCCGATCTCAAATAGGAAAGAAGTCTCATTGGCCTTTTGGTCTTCTACCTGTGTCCTGAATTGAGTTTGTTAATCCTCACTCGGAGGTGGGTGAGGTGAGAGGATGACTCTTCGGCTCGACGCTGGAGGGATCCCGTCACTTGCACCCAGGGCTTACATTTCTGGCAGCCCCAGTCAGCGGTTCTTGCCCAGAAAAAGGAACAAAGGGGAGAGTGCTGGAAGGGACTCCCTTTTGGCGGGGAGTGCGAGGTTTGGTTCGCGTGGTGAGGCACAACTGCAGGGCTCTGAGCTGCTCTCTAGGAATTCTGGGGAATCCCTGGTGAGAATCCGGAGCTGTGGCCAAGAGGTCAGGAGAGTCAGGGGGCCTTGGAGGGGCTTCCGGTTCTAGGCCAGCTGTGGAGAAGCAGAGGTAGGGCCATGATGGAGACATGCGCTTCTCAGCATGTCTAAAAAAGTAAGCCAGGGGGAAGAGCTGTCTTTACAATGAGGGAGACTATTATTACTCTTTAGGAGCCACGATGATACTCTTATCACCCTTCTAGCTGATCACCTGCCTTTCCAGACCGGAGACGGGCGGCAAGTTTGAAGTCGACACCCGGAGGCCAGTTTGTCCCCCTTCCCCGTAAGAAATAAAAAGAAAGGAGGTTGGTTTCCAGGGCTGGCCAGCTAGAGGGTGGGTGGGACCACCACTGGAGGCCAAACCGCAACGGAGAGCAGGTCCGGGTGGAAGAGGTTTCCTCTGCGCTGCCGCTTTATTTCGCTGAACTTGCGGGCTCCACAGACCTTAAACGGTTTGTTTGGGGCGCTGCTGCGGGCGGCACAGCTCACTCTCCCCGCGCCTGGGTGGCCGGGGAATTCCCCCGCACCCACCCGGGTCCGCCGCCCGCGGGAGCGCCCAGCAGGGTCAAGTGGATTCTGGGTCGCGGGAGAAGTGCGTGCAGCCGGGGCAAGGCCGGGCGGGGCCGGGCGCCAGCGGGCGACCGAGGGATGCGGCAGGGCCGGGCACGGCTCCGCATCCCCCCCGCACTCGGCGCCGCCGCCTCGCCGCTCTCTCCCGCTTGCAGGGCCGCCCCGGGCACCCCCAGGCTGCTGAGGGGCGGGCGGGCCGTAAGAGCGGCGAGAGAGGGGCGGCGGGGCGGCGCGGCCTGCGAGCGCCGCGGGACCCCGAGGAGCGGCGCGGGGAGTGCAGGGGCGCGCGGGGCGGGCGCGGCGCGGGGCTCACGGTGCACGCGCGCCTCGGCCTCGCCCGCGCACACGCGCCTCCCCGAGGAGAAAGAGGCGGGCGGGCGGGCGCAGAGCACCGCGGCGGCGGCGGCGGCGCGGCGGCGGCTGCAGCGGGCCGGGCCGCCGCGAGGGAGGGGAGGAGGGGCGGGCGCAGGGCCAGGGGCGGGGGGCGGCGGCGGCGCGGCGAGCTCGCCGTTCTCTCGTGAGTGTGCCTGCGCGCAAGCCGGGGAGCGGGTGAGTGCGCCGGCCGCTGCAGCCAGCCCGGCCGGCCCGGAGTCGGGGGAGGGGGGCGTCTGGAGCCCCGACCTGGGGGCGGGCGGCGGGCGGCGGGCGGGCGGCGGCCGCTCTGGCGAGGCTGGGATGCACCTTGAGCGGTGCCTTTCGTTGCAGCGCGCGGGCGGCCCGAGCCTCGGCGGCGGCAGTAGCAGCGGCGGCGGCGCTGACACCTCCCACCATGGACAGCTTCGACTTAGCCCTGCTCCAGGAATGGGACCTCGAGTCACTGTGGTAAGTCCCCGTGCCGGCCGCTTCGGGCGGGCGGGAGCGGCGAGGGGCGGCCGCGGCGGCCCGCGCGTCCTCACCTGGGCCGGGGGCTCCGGGCGGCGGGCCGCCGTGGGGGTGGGGTGAGTCGGGGGTGCCTGCCTCGCCAGCCCTTTCCTGCCTCCCTGGGTGGGATGCGTGGCCGCCTGCCCGTCTGTTTCCCCTCTCCTGTCCCTCTCCCTCGCGGCGGCCCGCCCCAGCCCAGGGGCTGGTGATCTAGGTAGCCAGGGGCAGAGCGCAGCCGTGGGGAGGAAAAGAAGCGATTTGAAGACTGTCACTAATGCCTGGGGATCCACCCGTCGGCCCCCTGCTCCTCTCACTTCCTTTCCCTCCGACTGCGCCCCCTCCCTCCTCCGGCTGGCACCAGCGACCCCCTGGAGTTGGTGCTGCTGCGAAGTGCCCTTAGAGGATGCTCCAGCCTCCCCGCCTGCGCCCGGTCTCGGCTGCATCCTTTCTGTCTCTCCCACCCACTTCCACCGAGATGGAAAAGTGAACACCCAGGGCAGGAAACGAGTGTTTCTCTGTGCCGGTATTCCAGAGGCCTTAGCTCAGGGAGACTCCTTTCCTCGGGGTTCACAATTCCTCTGGGCCCTTTCTTCACACCTCGTCACAGTTTCACTCCTCCTCCCCCCCCCCCCGACCCGGGCGCCCCGGGTATCCCTTTATGCCACGCTCACAGCTAGCAGCCCGGGGGGCACTCCAGGTTCCGTTTCTCGGGGATCTCACACTGGGGAGCTGCTGTAGGTAAATCGCCGCTGGAAGCAGTTTAATTCCAGTTTCGGGTGTCTTAAAAATCCCATTGGCTGCTTTAATATCTGTCTTATTCCTCCTTCTTTCTCTGCACCCCCCCTACCCCCTACTATCTCTTAAATGTTTCCAACCAGCACTATTCAGGTAGTAAAATTACTGCCTGCATATTCCTGGAGGAACTTGTGTTATGTTTAGTATTTACGGGGATGAACATCTGCTGGAACAAGCATATTAACTGCACTCTGTTCTGCCTCTGGTGATCGCTTATTGTAGAGCTGAGCTTTTTTTTTCCTTTTGCTTTAATTCAGTAAAGAGTTCACATGTGTCTAAAACTGCAAGTGGTGCGCATATGAATATGCAATGTACAATGTTAAAGCTAAACTGCGTTATGATTTATAACTCATATAGATGATATGTGGATCTGTGTGTATTTTCTGTGATTTAGGTTTCCAGTGACTTTTATTTTCCTAAAGACAGGTGTAACAAAATAAACTGGACACAAAGCTAGCACATTATCGAACGGTTTCTTATAAAAGATCCTAGATGAGTAAGTACAGCTTGCTTTGCATAATGTTGGTGCCTATAAAACACACAAGGACGAGCCCTAATGTAATAAAACTTTTACATATTGCGCTAGAAACTTCAAAGAGCCAGGGCAGAAAGAATATGAAACATGTTATGACTCTGTAAAAGTTGCTAATTACTGTGTTGCTGCTCCTGGGGTTATTTCAGCCTTTCATTTACAGATACCTATTATTTTATAGGTTTACATTTAGAAATGTTGGTTTCTGGCGCAAATTCAATAGCTTTCCAGATAGCAACTGTACTTTTAAAATGCTGTTTGCTTTTAAAAGGCAGTTTTTCAGTCAAAGGGAAGAACTTACTGTTTCGGTATATTTTTATGCTGCTTGTCTGCTTGCTGACTCAAAGCGAACCCCCTTATGACTTTTATAAGTAATATTTTGAGATTATCAGCGTAATTTGTGGGGTCTTCCTGCACAGAGCCTGAGCTCTGTTTCCTTTTGCATCCTTAGTTCCCAGCTGAATTACCCTGGAGCAGTGTCACAGAATAAATATCTGTTGAATTGACTTGAAATTTACATTAGCAGTACATTTATTACTTTTAAAAAAGCAAAAACTTAAAAGTTGATGTATGTGCAATCACATTTTAATGAGTGCATCGAGTTTTGACTTATGAAGGCATGTAGACTTTCTTGATCACAATATAGTAGGACAGTTTGGCTTGACCGGGAGGGTTTCTAGTTTTGCAGATGTGGAATTACATTTTACAAAGCTTATATGTTTCAGATAAGTTAAAGAAAAACCAAACTTGAGTATGCATTTCTAATATGTTTAGACATTTTCTCACAGATGAATTTTTGGATGCTATGTTCTCAGTTTTATGGTTTACATAAATTTTTAAGTTTATGGTTACTTTTAAGCTTATAGATGGTTCAAAATAACTAATATTTGACAACTTTCTATGTGTCCAGTATTTTCATATCCATTGTTTTCTTATTTGAGTCTCTTAATCCTGGAAAGGGTAAGTGGTAGTAGTTCCATTTTATAGATGAGGAAATAGAAGCTTTGAACTGTTAAATGACTTTACTGAGGTCATAAAACAGATAACAGCAGACTTTTAAAAACTAACATTTGCTGAACACTTATTATTTATCAGACACTGTTCTGGGTACATTACATGTTTTAGCTCATTTAATTATAAAGCAAGTACTGTTATTAGTTCCATTTTACAGATAGGAAAATTGAAGATGGGGAGATAGGGTAACCTGCCCAGAGTCACACATCTAAAAATGGGGCAGCCATGTTTCAACCAGAAATTAGCTTCAAAGCCCAATGATCTGACTTCAAATCCAGTCAGACAATTGCCATTTTCTAGAGTACTTCAAATGTCTCTCAGTTTATAAGGACAGCTCTGAAATTAATTACAAAACAAAACCTCGATGGGCTGGAAGTTAAGGTCCTGCTAAAGTATCAAAGAGAGAGTTAGAGCCCTAAATGGTATTAAAATTAAGAATTTGAAAATCAAATACCATAGTTAGGAAAGTATACCTGTTAATTATGAATTATTGTAGTAGAGCAATGTATATTTTAAAGACCATTGAAAGCTTCTTCCTTTGATTCATCATAGAAAAACTTTTTTGAAGGGGGAAGGAGGAAGTACAGATTAATGGCAAAAGAGAATCTTATTTTAATCCCTAAGAACTTCTTCTGATTGATGGACATCATTTTCCAGTTGAACAAATTGGAATTTATTGGTTGTGACTGTGGCTTTGAATCTGAGCTAGTTTATTCTTGCAGTCACAGAAAATGTCCTCAAATGACTGTATAGAAAATATAAAGGGAAAAACTCAGTTCTGTTGAATATAATCAATAGACACAATCAATTGGTAATTCAAGAACTACCTCCTTTGCCTTCTTGCACACTCTTCCTCCCGCTCAGAAACATCCATACTTATTCTTCAGGATGGGTTTTTTGAGCCTGAATTATCCAGATGGCTGTTTCAACTTTTTCAGCCATACCTTAAAGTTGAAAAGGATAGCCCTAATTTCCACCTCTAATTCCACTTCCAATTTCTGGTTTGAAGCAAGACTGGAGAACTTGGAAAAAGGTGAAGGTGTTCCTTCAGCACCCGACACTGTAGCTTTGTTCTGTAGAGTCTTGAAGAGTTGAGCATTCCGTGAGTTTACAGGGGCAGATATGCAGAGGCTCAAGGCTGCCCCCTCCACTCCCTGGTCTTCCTTCTGTGGTCCACCAGCTTTTGATTAGGTGCTAGACATATAAGCCGTTCCTCAGGGCCTTTAAAATAATGACCATCCCTTTTAACAGGCTAACTGTTGCTTTCATTTAATTCATTTAACAAATACTTATTGATCATCTCTTAAGTAGAAGACCTTGTGCTGGTTGCTGTGGGGGATGCAAGGATGAGTAAGGCGTAGGTTGTACATATTAGTGTTATTGTCTAGTGAGGAAATTAAGACAAGAACACACATGAAAAAGGAAGTTTTCAACACTGGTGATTCAGAAAAGAGACCATATTTGGGACTTGGGTGGAGGATGGAAAGAGGAAAAATTGAGTTAAAAAAGGCTTCCGTGAAATAAGTGGCCTTCGAACTAAGTCTTAGAAGACAGATGGTGTGGGTGGGGGTATTGAGAGTACATGGAGGCATCTTGGGCAAAGAAAACTTGAACAAGGGCTTTCATGGTGTCTCTGAAAGATCCTTTTATGCATCATGGTGGAATTACCTATACTGCCTCTTTTAAAGATGCAGAACTTTGTAGTCATGAGGTAGTTTCAGTGAATGAGAAAAGTTTTCCAAAATGAATTTGTATTTCATCTTCCTTAAATGTTAACACATTTTAATCATTGGAGAGAAAGTCTGTCAACATACAATAGTATAATATTCTGATCTTCCCTACCACTCAACCCATTCCTCCATAGCTTCATATAAGTCAGAATCCACACACTTTTGTTCAGATAGGCATTATTCTTTATATTCCTTTAAGTTGGAGCCTTTGAAGTTATAACACATGGATCATTTCATACTCATCAACCTGTTCAATTCAATAAGCATTCACAGAATATTAGACAGAGGAGAGGTACCATCAGGGCAGTGACTTTCAAATGCTTCAGACCATGACCCCCAGTAACAAATACACATTTAACACTGCCACCCACCACCTGTTGCACATGCATACATGTAAGTGAAACAAGAGCATCATGAAATAACGCTTATTACTATGTGTGATACACTTGGATATTTCCTATCCTCTTTCTTTTTCTTTTTTCTTTTTTTTTTTTTTTTAATTTCCCATTCATAGGCTGAAACCTGCAGTTTAGGAAACCCTGCTGTACAGGATGCAAAGGAGAGTGTGTTTTTTGGGAACTTAATAGGAGAATAAGCCATACCCATAAATACCTGCAATCCAAGGCTGACACTGCCTGCTTGAGAGGGCATGGGCACATCTTGTTGAAAGTAAGATATTCATGGTGGGGTGGCATTTGAAATGGGTCCTGGAGTAGAATTTCAGGAGGAAATGGAAAGGAGGAAAACCACGTGGTGGGAAGACTGTGAATAGAAACATGGAGGGAATAAAGTGTGGATCTTGTTTGGTGAAGGTAGGCTAACACAGGCAGGGAGGGACGCAGAGGCACTAGCAGTTTAGTCTCCCTAAGGATGCTGCCCAGTAGTGCCCACTGATGCTTTTGCTTGTCTTCAAATCAACCGCCAGGGGACATGCGCAGGCCAGTGGGTGGCTTCCTCCAGGCCTTTTTAGATTTCCCTTCATAGTGCCAGAAAATGCTACAGATCTCTGATCTTGACCTTCAGTTGCCTTTACCCTTTCCTCCAGCTGCAGTAAAGCAAACATTTTAAGGCCTATTCCTATCCTTTTGGTCAGTCCTTATGGGTTAAAGCAGAGCACAAAGGGCAGAAGGAGAGTGCACCTGTCTGAGCCCCAGGTGTCCTGGAGCTGATTGGTAGACAGCAGCCCTGCCGAGCTGCGTGTTCTCACACTGGCCAAAGGTTACCATGTAGTTGACTGTGTGGCTCTCATTGGCCCTCAGCATGTGCCTGGAGGGGCTTCGGCAGGTACGAGGAGGCAAAGGCTTCTCAGAGGAGTGGCTTCCAGGGCTAGGGCTGTGGGCAGCAGTGGGGAAGGGGCTGCTCGTCAGCCTGGAGGAGGCAGGGGGCCTCGATGGGAAGCAGTGGAGTGTTGCATCCACTGTGGAGGAGCTCAGCCCTTGTGTGGGGCGTGTTTTGGAGAAAGCTGGGTGGAGAGACTGGTTAGTTCAGGGTGCCGAGAACTTGGGGACTCCAGCTGGGCTGGGGCCCCAGAGGATACCAGGGAGGAGGAACCCAGGGAGGGTGCACCTTAATTTGCGGATGGGTTTTTAACCAAATGTCTCTTGATGATGATGAAGATGAGTATTGTGTGTGGGGAAATGATTTCTTCCTGTGTTCCAGATTATCTTTTGTGAAAATGTAGGAGGGTTTTAAAATGCTAAGAATCTATTTTGGGAGAATGTCCTCGTTAACCACAATGGGTCTAATCAATGACACTTGAGCAACTTGAACGAAGGCCTTTGGCTTAATACAGATTAAAGTAATAGGCAAATTAAGAAAAAAGAAAACCAGCCAGGCGTGGTGGCTCACGCCTGTAATCCCAGCACTTTGGGAGGCTGAGGCGGGTGGATCACGAGGTCAGGAGATCAAGACCATCCTGACTAACACGGTGAAACCCCGTCTCTACTAAAAATACAAAAAATTAGCCGGGCGAGGTGGCGGGCGCCTGTAGTCCCAGCTACGTGGGAGGCTGAGGCAGGAGAATGGCGTGAACCCCGGGGGGCGGGGCCTGCAGTGAGCCGAGATCGCGCCACTGCACTCCAGCCTGGGCGACAGGCGAGACTCTGTCTCAAAAAAAAAAAAAAAGAAAACCTCTCAATATGGAATGCAAGATGTTGCGTGTAAGTGGAATTTTAAACCTGGAATAGATTTGCCTGTTTGATTTTTTATTTTAATTTTTGGGAGTAAAGCCTTGGTGGCAAAATCAAGGCCCCATAAAAGATGATTTTAATATCATTTAATGGTAACAATTTTTCTGTTGTTGTTTTATTTCAAAGTGAAATCCATAAAACTTATTTTCAATGTTGGCTGTTCCCTTTTGTCTTGGAATTTAATTGAGGTTTCTGAATTCAGCTGGCTCCAACCTTGCTTTCTGTTTGGCCCTGGGCAGCTCATGACTTTTCTCATTTCCTATTCTGAGTCTTGGTTTAATCACTTATAAAATGACAGCACTTAGACTGGCCTACCTCATAAGGTTGTGATGTTAAGTAATAAAAGTGTCAATTGCTCTGAATGCCAAATGTAGCTCTTCCATACCCTTTGCTTTCTTAAAAATGTCTCTTTTTCATAAACAAGAATACAGAAAGGCCGCATGAGGTCAGATTCAGCAGTCCATGCGGTGCAGCGTTCTGTCCCTGGCAACAGGACCCTGGGACGGTTTTGAGTAGAGGTTGGTAGCTTTTCTTAGTCGTGCATCATAGTCCAGCAGACAAATATGCTCTTACTTACGGTCGTACTACTCACATATGTAGATCTATTAACCATTACATAATCTTTTATGTTTCACTGAGAATGTATTGCATTACCAACCATTACATCGAATGACTTCATTTGGCACTGTGGGTCTCATTAAATTATGTCAGGCTAATCATAATTTAGTTTCACTAGAAACAAAATACACAGTGTTTATATCAGAGTAAGAGGACACCACCCAATCCAAGGAAACTACCACCCGGGATATGATAGGGGCCTCAAGTGTTTGAAGGCATTTAGCTGGGAAGTGGGAATAGAGTTGTTCTGGGTTGCTCAAGGGCACGAGTAAGATCAGTGGGTGTGAGAGCATTTAACAGTGATGTGATGTGGGCTGTCTCAAAGGGTAACAATTACCTGACTTTGTAGAAAGACATTCCTGGGTAGGCAGAGCAGCAGCAATAGGCTATCTCCGAGATTCCTTCCAGCTTCAAAATTCTATAATCATTCCCCTCACAGGGTAGCAGGAATCAAATAGTGCAGAAGTCATTAATTGTATTCACTTGTGTATTTTCCCTCTGCAATTTCCCCACTCACCTGTGGAGAAAGGCATAGAGGGTACTTAAACTTCTTCACATAATTTCTTCCCAGGAGGCTCATTGTTAGCGGAGGTAAACAAAAATGACTGTAATTTGGAGACCACTTTAACATAGCAACTCCATTTAGAGAGTTATGTGCTTAACTTGATACTGGAAATAATTTTATTTTTCCTTTTATATGGGCAGGAAATTAGTTTTCAAAAATCCCCTAGAGGACCATGATGTGAATCTGTTGGTCTTAAATTTTTCTTGTCATATGTGTACTGTTTACCTGCATTACAAAGTGACAGAACAGAATTTCAGTCAGTGTTCATTGAATGTTAATTAGTTACCTGGCAGTTTAGATAGAAAGAGGCTTTACTGTAGTGGATCACTACCAGTTTTGGGAAATAATCTATTTTTGTTTTACAATTTCAAAATGTATTTGTTTTCACATAGAATGCTTCTAGAAGAAGAAAAGACCCAGGGTGTAGAAAATAGTTTTGAGAGCATAGGTCAGTATGCTTAGCTCTCACTCGGGGAATGCTTCTCAAACTTCCATGTGCATCCAAATATTCTAGAAGCCTTGTTAAAATACACATTCTAATTTAATAGAACCAGGAGTCCACATTTCTAACTGGCTCCCAAGTAATGGTTTTGGTCTACAGACCAAACTTTGACTTGTAAGGACTAAATGGACAAAAATTTCCTTTGAAAAGAAGCCCTTTCAAAATTTGCATTTTCTTCTCCCTGTTTTGGGGACACCTTTGTGTAATAACAGTACAATTCCGTAAAGCTTGACCGTTACATTTAGATGCAGTATTTATTTTATTTTTGTGAGTCTTTCTAATACAATTCTGATGAGTGAGGGGGTGGTTAATTGTATTCTAGTGGAGATATGGTGGGAAGTAAACATAAAAACCTAAGTAAACACAATTTGTAATAAATAGGCTAATCACTTTTTATAGCCTCTCAGTTCTAATCATTCCTTCAAAGCCCAGGACCTTCTGTTGTATCAGGCTCGAATGCTGAGAGTAACTGGATAGTCTTACAGACACTTTTGGATTTGTGGAGAATCTCACAGTAACCCCTGTAGATGACCAGGATTAGACTAAATATCCCCATTCTCTCCTAGCCATTCTCTCTTTGGGAGGGTTGGGGTGGGGGAGATAGGAGTGTTGGGGGTGGGGTCAGCTATTTGCAGAATTATTGCACTACCCCGTGGCCATAGCTGCAAATTGCAACTTTCCTAGTGTCCTACGAGAAATCACAACTCAAGACTCTACATGGAACCAATAGTAGGTTTCAGATACTTCAGTTGGGGACCTCGCATCCCCGCTCAGCTAATCATCTTCTCTCTGCGCCATTACTGGAGTACCCTGAGTCCATTAGGTGGCCAAACTTAGCTGCAGTTTCCGTGTGTAATTTCCAGTTCTATTTCATTAGAATGTTTGCATATAGGATGGATGTTGCAAGGAAATATGGCACAATTGACTTTGCATGTTCTGTGATACTGACAGGAAGTTTATTGACTTTATCTTTCTAAGGAGGGTGTGTGCGTGCACACAAGTACATGAGTGCACATACACACATTTTCATTCTCTGAAGTAGACATTGAAGGCCGCTACTGACAAGAGAAACCCAGATTGGATTTAAACAAGGGGGGATATTTCAGATTTGGAAAAAAAGGTGAATTTTCACGAATAGTAGGGCAAATTTAAATCTTGCAGTCTTGAGACACGTGAACTGGTGGACGAAGTTCTTGCAATAGTGTTTAGCATCATTTGGGGCCATAGTTGGTATTTATACTCCTGGTAGCCGTGATACTGCCTTAATACGTCATAGTCCATTATGTGATCTGACTAATTATGTTTAACCATTTCTTGTAATATGCAACATTACTTTCCACTGTTCTAACTCTTCCTTCAGATTGTGGGGGAGGAGAGAGGAAAACAGTTGCCCTCAAGCCTGAAGGTAGGTCAGGCCCATAGTAAGATAAGCAGGTATTTGATTATTACTTCAGTACTAGTGTCATCAGATTAATACATTTTCTTTTACATTTAAGAAAACACAGTTTACTATCAATAAATAGTACAAATAACAGGTGATTCAGACACCCCCCCCCACCCCAAAAAAAGACTGTCAGACTCAGAGGTTTACTCCATTGGGTCCCAAGAAGCAATATTCAGGAGTTCCTTAAGAACAGAAAAAGCTACTGATGATGGTCAGGTAGGTTCTGACCTTTAGATGCATTGGCTTTTGCCCTGGGATCCTACCTTGGTTGAGAAGATAGGTTGCCCACATGGCCCACTTGCTACTTGTCCCACCAACCATATTCCATGGCAGGGAGGCTTCTGGTGTCCTTTCTCAGAACTGCTAAGGTAGAAACTGCAGTTGGAGGCCGAAGACTTTATCTCAGGCTGTGAAGTAGGTATCTTCACTGGCCATAGACTCTGTAGTTTACTAAAATAGAAGCTCAGAGCATCCTGGGAAAAAGCAGGTAGACTTTCCTTGCCAGGCCTTCTCAGTGTCCTAAGGATTCAAATGTTTACATCCTTCCACTTTCTGAAACATCCTGCCAGTCCGCTCTTCTGTTAAGGAGTGCAAGGGTCCCCAGCCCCCAGGCTGTGGATCAGTATTGGTCCAGGGCCTGTTAGGAACTGGGCTGCACAGCCGGAGGTGAGTGGACAGTGAGCAAGAGAAGCTTCATCTGTATTTACAGCTGCTCCCCATTGCTCCCATTACTGCCTGATCTCTGCCTCCTGTCAGATTAGCACTGGCATTAGATTCTCACAGAAGCATGAAACCTATTGTGAACCGAGCATGTGTGGGATCTAGGTTTCCCCTTTTGAGAATCTAATGCCTGATGATCTGTAACTGTCTCTCATCACCCCTAGATGGGACTCTCTAGTTGCAGGAAAACAAACTCAGGGCTCCCACTGATTCTACATTATGGTGAGTTGTATAATTATTTTATTGTAGATTACAATGTAATAATAGAAATAAAGCCTACAATAAATGTAATGCACTTGAACCATCCTGAAACCATCCCTCCACCCCTGGTCCATGTAAAAAAAGTCTTCTACAAAACTGGTCCCTGCTGCCAAAGAGGTTGAGGACCACTGCTGCTGTGGGAGTAGAAATGAGGATTCACTTGAAAGGAGGATACAGCTCTAGCAACCCTTTGAGCAAAATATATGAGCTGTCTGTCATCTCGAGGAAATAGATGGTAACATCAGAAATGGGAAGACCACACTACTCCAACTCACATCTATGTCTATGTGCAGTAGTCCCTCTGTTTTGATGGATAATCAAATGGTCTCACGTTTTTACCACGGTGTACCACCTGTGGCCCTAGCTGTATGACTGTCTAGTATGAAGTCTGGACTCAGGTTACAGTGATGCGGATAAAGTCCGTTCTGCCTGAGCACCAGTGATCATCAGGTGCGGTGGGATATTGTAGAACCCAGGACAGAGTTTGACTTGGAGCCTGCTGAGTTTTTCACAGAAGCATGTCTATGTGCAGGAGAGGGCAGCTCAGCAGGTACCACCAGGACTCTCTTGTGTTCCTTTCATTGAAGGTAGTTCCTTCCCCAGAACGTGGCATAGCTGCTTTTGAGAACCAATCCTTGTAAGTGACTTCCTTTAATTTTTTTCAATAAGTGGAGTTTAATCTTTTAATATGAACAGAACACCTGAGAAAATTCTTTGGAGTCTGAAAGGAAGTAGGGTATATTGGTTTCTAACAGTTAGGTAAATAATTAGTTACATAAATTGATTTCTTTTCCTTACTTTTATTCCTCAGCAGGACAAAAGTAATATTTTAGATCAGGCATGGTGGTACAGGCTGATCATGCCTGTAATCCCAGCATTTTGGGAGGCCGAGGAAGGAGGATGGCTTGAGCCTAGGAGTTTGAGACCAGCCTGGGCAACATAGGGAGACCCCATCTCTACAGAAATACTAGCTGGCCATCATGGTGCATGCCTGTGGTTCCAGCTACTTGGGAGGCTGATGTGAGAGGATTGCTTGAGCCTGGGAGGTCAAGGCTGCAATGAGCCATGATTGCACCACTGCACTCCACTCCGGGTGGCAGAGAGAGACCTTGTCTCAGAAAGAAAAAAAAGGTAATGTTTTAGAGCCCTAAAATATATAATAATGTAACGCAATCTGTCTACAGTATAGAGGGCTTGAAGCTGCTCTTTGTAACTTTCTTCCTCTGGATTTCTAGGTTTCTGGGTTGAGATGAGCATCCTTTTATTGAGCCAGGCACAGAAGTGAAGAGACCACATTTCTAGCCCTTGATATGTTTATATTTTAGCCTGGTAATAAGAACAGATTATTTCATTAGTCTAAGTAGACTTTTTACCTGCCCAAAATCCTGTGGAGTAGATACAGGGGTACCCTACCCAGCATGGTATTTTAGAGACGATTTCCTAGAGAAAGTGACACCTGATTGCAGTCTTAAAGGAAGGATAAGAGTTAGCTAGGCTGGGAGAAGGGTGGGGATATGGCAGGTACGATAATGTAAGGAAAGGCAAAGAGGTGAAAATTAGCAAGTTGTGAACAGTAGCAGTGACCAGTGCAGGTCAGTTTCAGGTCCCTGGCATTCAGGTCGGGAATGGCAAGATGGGAGATTGGGCAGCGGAGCTGGGAGCAGCTCTCGGAGGGCCTTGCATGGCTTTCTAAGGAGCTCAAACATTTTCCAGTAGGTGATGGCCTGCATGAGGGCTTTAAGCAGGGGAGCAAAATGGTCACATTTGCATTTTATTATTATTTCTAGAAGGCACTGTACATGGATGAGTCTGGTGGCTGTGAGAGGCCATGCCTGAAGGTCAGGTGGTCAGTGAGGAGTGAGGGCTGACTAGCCTGGGCCGGTGAGATTGGAGAGGAGGAGAGGGAGTAGAGAGCTGATGGGGGCATGACACAGGCAGTATTCACTCATTTTCTGGGTAGAAGGGGATGAGGGTGCTTTGAGGCTATATAGCTTGTGTGATGAGGTAGGGAAAGTAGGAAGAAGAGTAAGCTGAGTGGGGAAAGAGGAACCCTTTGGATTTAAATGTATTGCATTTAAATGCCCGTGGACCATGAAGATAAAATTGCCTCTAGGAAGTTTACTAAAGATCCTGACATTTAGGGAAAAGGTCAGGATGGAAATAAGTGGGCGTTATCAGCATACAGGTGCTGGTGAAAGCCTTGAGATGGGACAAGATTGTCTAGGGTGGAGGAGGAGAGAATGAGAAGTAGGCTGCAGGCACCACGGTGTAGTGGGAGGGAAAGCAGCCGCTGAAGAGGGTTGAAAAGGAAAGATCAGCCAGGGTGAGGCCATGAGCCAGTGGGGTCCGTGGCCAGCTGCTTTTTGGAGTTGGCAGTGGGGGTGAAAGAACGGATGGAGGTGGGAGGGCGGCTATGTGTGTTCCCACTCTTGAGGGGAAAGATGGGCAAACTGATGGAGGAAGGCCTCAGAGGAGATGTGGGCAGGCCAGGCCCAGAATCAGAGGAAGAACGCTAGGGTGGAATCTGTGTAGATACTTTGGGATAAACCTTGTGGGTAGGGGCGATATTTAACAAAATACCTATGAGAAATGGAAGTTTCACAGAATGGAACTACAAAGAAGAGGGTAATATGAAACATCAGATTGTAAAGGGAAACTAGTAGGTTCTTCCTATTTTTGAATATATGACTTAAAAGTCCGCATAAGCCCCTTTGGCATACATCTATGTCATACTATCTGTAATTTAAAGTAATTTTGATTGAGAAGTAATGTGGTGAGGGTACATAGTCAGGAAAAATCAGTGAGCTTGTCTAAATTATGGGCTGTTTTAAGTGGATTTTTAAAAACTGTTTTCAAATAGAAAAGACAGAAAGTAGTCCCACGATGTTGTCCTAACATTTGATGCAGATTCTCCTTGGAAAGGCACCTGGCCTCAGGGTGTTGTGTTTCTTACACATAAGAAGTGTCCTGAGCCCTTCGCAGGTATGTATTATCTCTTTTAATCTTCGTTACCTGTAGGGTGGATTCTACTATTCCCCATTTTATAGAGAAGGAAACAAAGGCATAAGGTAACTTGCCCAAGGTCCCATAGTTAGTAAGGCAGAGCTGGGAATTTAGTGCAGGTAGCCTGGCTCCAGAGCCCCTACACGTCACCACCATCCTGTAATATGTATCTCTTAATGACAGAATCAGAGGGCATGAGTACTGAGGTCTCATGCGACCTTAAAATATATGTGATATAGGTTGGGCGTGGTGGCTCACACCTGTAATCCCAGCACTTTGGGAAGCTGAGGTGGGCGAATCACCTGAGGTCAGGAGTTCCAGACCAGCCTGGCCAATGTGGTGAAACGCTGTCTCTACTAAAAATACAAAAATTAGCCAGGCGTGGTAGTGGACGCCTGTAATCCCAGCTCCTCGGGATGCTGAGGCAGAAGAATCACTTGAACCTGGGAGGTGGAGTTTGCAGTGGATCTAGATCGCGCCATTGCACTCCAGCCTGGGTGTCACAGCGAGACTCCGTCTCAAAAACAAACAAATATACATGTAAATGGTCTCCAGCAGGTATAGTGAGGTATATATGGAAAAACATCTTGAGATTTATTTTGAACTTTCAAACACAGAATGAATAGTATATTGTATTCAAGCTATTATAGATTTTGGACTAGTGGAATTCTAATTAAACAGGCTTCACTGTGCATGGATTGTCTGTAGTTCACTGTCATTTTAGGTCCTACTCTTTTTGTTAGTATTTAAAATGTTAAAAATACACTGCCTATATATTTTCTCGTAATTAGTTGTATACTCCATAAAACCTCTAATTTGACAAATTTTATGGATGAAGAAAATGGTAACAACTGTTTGCCACATCTGGTCACATCTACCATAACACCTAAATGTAACTTTATTAATAGCAATAATGATGGTACAGCAATACGATTTATAAAACCACCTCATGAAAGTCATCTGAAATTGTCTGTAAGGTGATTTTTTTTCATGTAGATCATTTTGCTGTTTCTTCCTAGAAATGGAACTACAAATAGTGTACAAATGGTCTATACAAAGTCAGACCATCTCTTCTAGTTGTATGACTCTAATTCTAGAAAGAAGCATTGCTTCAGTGACCTGGAAAGAGTAAACAGGCTTAATTTATATCACGAGATAGTTGGGTAAAGTAAAAATTATAGATTCTTAGCTTAAGGGATTGGGACATGTTGAAACAGATAACAAAAATAACTTTAAGTGTCTTTTTAAAAAATCTTAAGAGAATAAGACGTTAGATAACGTTAGTTATTTTTGAATATTTTAAGTTAGGTTAAAAAAAAAAATCCACTTGGCTGGCAAAATTCCAGAAAGGCACGAATTAATATTGGGAAGGGCAAAGGGTTCAGAGCCATCTGGCAATGGGTTCATATTCTGACATGCCATTTACTAGCTGTGCCATCTTTAGTAACTCAGCATCTCTGAGCTTCAGGTTCTTTATATATAAATGAGATGATACTGCTACTGATTTGTTATGGGGATTAAATTAGATAATGTTCTTTTATGCTATCAAAGATCTCTGCCTTACAGTGTGTGGTTTTCTTTTTACTGGAATTTATTATCTCGTGAATTTTTATGGCAAAAAAGGGGGACTGATGAAGAAAGTCAGTGAAATGTTTCCATCCAAAGGGCTAGTTTTCATGTGATAGGTTTAAAATATTAGGGAAATTGTCTCTGAAAGTGTTTGCCTTCACCGTGTAGAGAGTACGGTATACTTATATGTCCTGATTCTTTAATTAATAATTTGACTTTGCTTGCCACTTAAAAATTAGAATCAAATTCTGAATGGAGAGTAAAGCCCACATATATATTGGAAGGGAACCAGGCAATAAACTGTCTGATTTACAGAAAACAAAGTGTTTCATGAATGCTTTCTTTAACCCGAGCTTTACTTGTAACTTGAGCCGGGTTTTAATTTTTGAAACAATTTAAATGGCAAAAATATGTGAACCTACAAATAAATAGGGAGTGATAATCAACTGTTGAGGCCAATGAGTGAGCATGTATTTGAAGTGGCCCTGAGATAGAGGCTGTGAAAGGAGTTTCCTGGAACTTATCAGGAGCCCCCAGAGCATAGGTTCACACTTTATACCTCGTGACTTTTAGAGCAGGCAGGGTCTGTATTCAGGCCTGCAGAAAAATAAATGTAATGCTTTTTTGAAATGTATAACAATGCTTCTTTCTATTTGTGTTTGGTTTATATTATCTAAGAAGCATGTTCTGTATTATTAGGATAGATACCACTTCTGTGTTTATTCTAATGAAAATGAAGAAGGAAACAGTCCGCACCAATATTGTGAAGTACTTAATGGTATTTAAAATCTCTACAAGACTGGGCCAAAGTAAAAATATAAATGAAATAAATGGAAATGTAGCCATTACTTTCCAGTTTATGTGAGTATCACGATGCAATATTTGGAACTGATTGCAACTGCTGTAAAGTACTTTGAGGAAACCCATTAGAAGAGAATTAAAACTTGAACAGATTAGCTGATCTCTAATGGCCCTAGGAGAAGATCTTGTGTTGCTTCAAAATCTTTTCTGATTCTCATCACTCAACCTTCTTGGCTATGTAAACAAAGGAAGCTTTCCTTTTGTTTTCCAGAAGTTTGGAAAACAAAATTTTCCAGAGCTGTGCGTCTGCCAGGAAATGTTTCTTTTAACCTAATATCATAGATAGTTTTAAAAGCTAAAGTAAACTCTGGATTTTAGATTTCTATATCCCAGGCTGACAGTAATAAAACTAAAAGAGGAAGCTTTTTAGGTGCCAGTGATTATTTAGTGATGGTAACATGGATCACTGATATTTTTACTTTCCCTTTTGTATATTGATTTTGTATCCTGTGACCTCGCTGAGTGTATTCATGAGTTCTAATAGTTGTGTGTGTATTTCTTAGGATTTTATATATATACACATGATCATGTCATCTGTGAATAGAGATAGTTTTGCTTTTTCCTTTCCAATCTGGTTGCTTTTAATTTTTTTTTCTTGCCCGATTGGCCTGGCTAGGACCTCCAGGAGAATGTTGAATAGTAGTGGAGTGAGTAGACATCTTTGGTTTGTTTCTCATCTTGAAAGGAAAGCTTTGTCATTCACTATTGAGTATGATATTATCTGTTGGTTTTTCATAGATGCTCTTTATCAGGTTAAGGAAGTTTCCTTCTGTTCCTAGTTTGTTGAGTGTTTTTAAGCACAAAAGGGTGTGTGATTTTTGTCAAAGACTTTTCTACATCTATTGAGATGGTCATACGGGTTTTAATCTATTAATATACTTTAATACATTGACTGATATTTTTATATGTTGAACCAACCTTGCATTCCTGGACTATGTCACTTGGTTATGGTATATAATCCTTTTATATATCACTGGATTTGTTTTGCTGGTATTTTGTTGAATGACTTACGTTTTCAGAAACATAGTTGTCCATTTTCTTCTTTGATAATGAAAGTTCATGAACACTTGAGATAAAAATAAAGGAATGTGACTTTCTCAGGACTTGCCCATGGAAACATGAAAGCATTGTTTCTGCATATTCTCTGAATGATAGTCCTGTAAGTAAGAATAATCAAATCTCAAAAGAGATTTGAGTACTTGAGTACTCAAGTTCAGAAACTTTTATGTAATGATTTTCTAAAGAATTTTAACTTGACACCTGCTTAAGAAATTCTCACATAATGTAATTTTTTATATGACACATTTAGATTTTAGGTCCTGACCTTGTGCAAGTCATTCAATTTTTTTTAGCTTAGTCCTCTAATGAGTAAACAGGATTATAAGGAAGAAATAAAATATGATGTGAATATGCTCATAAGATGTTACATGATGGGAAGATATAATTATTTATGTAAGTATGTAAGTATAATTATTTAGCATAGGGGTCACACATTCAAATACCTTTGGGGCCAAGTAGACCAAATAAATGTCTGAAACAGTATCACAGTTGGATGTGATGGGGCTTGTGGTCCATTTGAAGCTCTACTACCTTGGTTCAATACATTCAGATGAAAAGCAAAACAAGCAAAATACAGTAAACAACACACACCCACACCTGTACTTTCTTGGCCAGACATCATACATCTGCCTCTATAGAATCCCTCATTCAAGGGGTCACTGATGAAGTGTAAGGCCCTAGGGTTGAGCTTCAGCTCCGCTGTGCGGTAAGTTTTTACCTTCTCCAAAGCTTCATTTTCTCATTTGTAAAATGCAGATAATGTGTGTCTTGCCTAACTCTAAGGGCTGTTTTGAGAGGTTTAAATGGCATAACAGATAGAAATGATTCAAATTATTAAGTCCTTTATAAATGTGTGGAATGTTGTTTCTCTGTATAAATCTTAGCTTTTCTATTATCTCAACAAAGGTGATTTTCTTGTTAAGAAGGTTTGGTAGCCAGGCATTGGACAACTCCAGAGGACCAGCTAGAAACATCTTTTTTCAATAGTAGAATAACCTTGGTAATAGATTCGAGCCCATTTAATATACTTCCTGGACTTGAATTGTTACCTGGATCACCCCACTGTCATTCCAGCAAAAAGATCCATGGTATATTCTTCTCACCATTAGGTTCTCTTAGATATGAGAATTCTTTTTTTCTTTTCTGTTTTGTTGTTGTTGTTGTTGTTTGTTTGTTTGTTTGTTTTTTGAGATGGAGCCTCACTCTGTCGCCAGGCTGGAGTTTAGTAGCGTGATCTTGGCTCACTGCAACCTCTGCCTCCCAGGTTCAAGTGATTCTTCTGCCTCAGCCTCCCGAGTAGCTGGGATTACAGGCATGTGCCACCACACCCAGCTAATTTTTGTATTTTTAGTAGAGACTGGGTTTCACCTTGTTGGCCAGGATGGTCTCAATCTCCTGACCTCGTGATCTGCCCACCTTGGCCTCCCAAAGTTCTGGGATTACAGGCATGAGCCACGGCGCCCTGCCAGATGTGGGAATTCTTATGACACTATGGCAGTATGCATCATAATTCTTACAAACCAGATACATTATCTCTGAGGGCTTTCTGTGGTTTCCTTAACATATAAACAGAAAGGCAGAACTTGTTGTATCTTGGTATACTAGAATTTGAAAGAGTTTGATTTCTACAGTTTTCTGACCACAGTAAATCCAGTGTTGACATCTTGATGCCTTTGTGGGAGGTTCCTTTGGAGCGAGATGTAACTCAGCATCTGCACAAGATCTGCCAAGTAGCCCTGCCACAGCAATGCCTGCCTCAGCTTACTAGTTACCCTCAGTCAGCGGGCACAGTCATAGAAACCCACGAGTCACAAGTTTATTGAGCTCCTTCTATGCGTAACACACCATGCTGGCTTGGGGACAGTGAAAAAGTAATGTGGCCCCTGCTCTGAAGAAGCATGGAGTCTGTGTGGAGAGAAACCAGTATCCATGAAATAGCTATAGAGTATGGACTCTTGGGCTGTTAGATCTGTCTGGAAGGAACCTTAGAGATCATCTTTGCAGCCCACCTCCCTCAATGTACAGCAGAGAAACTGATGCCTGTAACTAAGTGCTTATTTCTATGGTGTAGTCCATAGCTTATCAAATTTAGCTGCTTCCCAGAATCAGCTGGGGATCCAGAGTGCCTGGGTTAGGGACCCAGGTGTTTATTTTGGAGTTCATTAAGTCCTACCGTTTGCTTATTGGATTTGGGAATGGTAACAGGCTGAGAGTGGTTTTGGAATCTAGGATTTTGGGAACTCAGTGAAAGACCAAGAAAGAGCCTCAGGGAGGAGATGATGTTGCATAAAGGGCAGGTAAGATCGAGGGAGACTTGAGCCTTTGGGGACAGGAGTGCAGGTAGGTGAGCATATGGAATTGGGAACTGGTGTGGCCAAGGTGATGAGGAAGATGTTTTATGTCACGTGACTCTCTTGGACAGCAAGGGGCTGTAGGAGATTTTGTACATTTGCTTTGAAAAAGAGCCGTGAGTATATTTCTGCTAAAGACATTTTGATAGTCAATTTGACTTTTTTTTTAGTTTTAAGAAAGTATGTAATTGCATCACAATTAATTCTTCAATCCCAAATAGATTATATTCGACAAAGCGTGATTTTTTTTCTTTAATCATCCAATCATAGTTAGTCTGTTCACTGCCATCTCAAAATAGTTCTGAGACAGACACTGATAATTTTGTATACTCAGTTTCCGAATTTCTTGGTAATAAAGTAATTTATATGCAATATGCTAATATATTTCGATAAAGGTGTACTGTGGACAACCAATGAAAACACTTAACGTCTATAAGCTATTCTTTTTGAAAATAATTTTATTCTCAAAGTGAATTCTCTTTATGGAACTTTTGGTATTATAAAGATACACGAAATTGGACAATCTATATAAATCCTTCATAATAAATTTTATTTCTCCAATGTGTATAATAAGACATCAAACAGAATTCCCCTTTTATGAAAAAACTATTTTATACCTATGCATATTTTATGATTGTGTTCATTTTGTTTTTCTAAGAAATTTAACTCTATGATTTAACTTATTTTTAAACTTGATGCATAATATGTGCACATTTTTATGGGGTACGTATAATATAATATTTTGTTACATGCATACGATGTGTAATGATCAAGTCTGGTTGTGTTCATTTCACTGTTGAACTGTCAAACACAAGCAGTGCTTTTTGGTACTGTTACATTTCTCCTTGTCATGTGGGTTGGTTGAAGGCAGGAACCGTAATGATTAAGAACACAGACTGTGAACCAGATAATCTGAGTTCTGATCCCCTGCTCTGCCACTTGCTAGCTGTGGATAGCTCTATTTTGTCTATTGTGAATAGTGGAAAAGAAAGAATAATACCTACCTCAAAGGATTAATGTGAGGATTAAATGAGTTGATATGTGTAAAGTGTTTAGTACAGTGCCCGACACATAGTTAAGTGCACAATGTGTTTAACTATGATTACTTTTTAAGTTGTTATTAATTGTACCTGGCATATGACCTGACACATAGCATGTGGTCGCCGAGTGTTTATTGACTAAATGAGGGACTGTACCAATTACTGTAAAGTTTTGTTAAATAGAATACTTTTTTTTTCTAAGCTATTTCCATCCTGTATATGCCCAAAGGCATCAACAATTTGTAGTAGAATAGTTTTAATCAATGAGAGAGAATATTTGGTCAAAAAGATGGGTGTGGGCATGTGGAATAGCTAATGGCACCGTGGGCAAGGGAGCATTTTCGATGAAGTCATAGAACTTTGTGGCTTTCACCGGGAATCTCGAGCCTGAGCCAGAGCCCAGACTGTCTGATTCCAGGCTGAGACAAGGGCAGCACTTTGTTCAGTGGCTGGTCCCTGGGGCTGGCTCACTCCATACTCCCTTCTTTCCCTCTCTGCCTCTCCTTCCACCACCCCCTCCATTCTTCCTCCCTTAGCCTTGTAAAGCCGAGGATCCTTAACCTGGAGGTCAGGGAATCCCTCTCATCGTCTCTGCATTTCTGTTCCTTTCTTTCATTTTTGTCTTTCCTGAGAAGAGAGCCTACAGCTTTCATCAGACTCCCAAAGGCAGCCATGACCCCACTTCCGTGAGGGTGGAAGCAGCTCTGGCAGCAGCCGTTTTCCATTATGAGCAGACTCTAAGGTGGAGCTCAGAGAACTCTATTCCTTTGTGAGTGTTTCTAGCAGCAGAGGAAACAGTGGGCACGAAGAGGGTAGCTTGGCAAAGCCGTTGTGCCAGGCAGAAGTGCGGTGATTGTGAAGACACTGCGGGGTCCTTTCTTGACTGCCTGGACCAGCAGGGGCTTGCAGTGACCTGGCCAGGTCATAAGCACAATGCAGGCCATGGTTTGGAAGGTACTCCAGGAAAACCTCAGTGCCTGTAGGGTGTTCTCTTGTCTGTCATTTCCTCATGGCACAGTGGAGTCAGGTAACTTAGATTTGCCTTAACTGCAAACCAGCTGATTGACATAGACTTTCTTGTAGCGAGGCACAACTGCTAAATGAAAAATACCATTGTTTTTTGCTTAAAATAAAATTAAGGGGGCAATGTTGTATATAAAGACTTAGGAATTCAAATGCATTATTTTAAGAGCCGTTTTATTTTATTTTATTTTATCCTTTTTTTGAGATGGAGTTTTGCTCTTGTTGCCCAGGCTGAAGTGCAATGGCACAATCTGGCACGATCTCGGCTCACCACAACCTCCGCCTCCTGGGTTCAAATAATTCTCCTGCCTTAGCCTCCCGAGTAGCTGGGATTACAGGGATGCATCACCATGCCCAGCTAATTTTGTATTTTTAGTAGAGACGGGATTTTTCCATGTTGGTCAGGCTGGTCTTGAACTCCCAGCCACAGGTGATCTGCTTGCCTTGACCTTCCAAAGTTCTAGGATTACAGGCATGAGCCACCAAGCCCAGCCAAGAGCCATTTTATAAGAATGTATATCACACTATGTCCCGAGGGCTTTTCAAGTATTAATTGGAATTTGAGTTGTCTAGGTCACTACTCCATGACAAAATCATGACTAAATAACTTCACATATCCCGTTTATAGCTGTAGTGTAAGTCCTTGATTTTTTTCCCCTCCATTATGCAATATTCAAATTTATCACACAACAGCTTTAACATAACTGATGGCAGTGCACTTTTGTTGCTGAGGCGGGATGAAGGACTTTTTAATATAGTCTGGCTAGACACCAAGAGTGCAGAAGTGATCCATTTTCCCCTGGCAGCTAGGTGGAAGGCAGTCCATGTTGGGACATTTACTTAAGCATGGCCAGACAGGAGGGCTTTATCAGGATAACATTCTTTTGCCAAGTATGTGTGATAAAGCCAGAGTTAGACTTTGGGAATTTGGACCTTGTCTATATTTAGCATCCAGAAACCACTATGGGGCTGTCATTGGTTAGGTGTTTCCAGTCCCAGTTCTTGCTGCAGTTAGATAGTTTGTTCTGAAGTTTGTCCATTCATTCATTCATTTGTTTATATTTCAACATATCTTACTTTTTCCTGACATTGTTTGCTTACAGGACATTTTTAGAACTATCTGAATTATTTTTTATGAGAAAATCTCATAATGAGAAATTAAAATTAAGAAAAACTAGAAATGCTTATGTGATTTGGCAAATCCTCTTAAAAAGCTTTTCAAGAAACCAGATATAAAAAAATCCCTAAATCAAGGGAAGAACTATCAATATGAATTTTTCTTTAAAGGAATTTAAAAAACACACAAGAGCTTTCTGTGAGATTACATCTCAATTTTATCCCTAAGAGACATAATTCGTCTACAGAGGCTGCCTACTGAGAACTATTGATCAACCAGAGGCCAAATGTGAGCTTACTTCTGACCATGCCACTCACTGGAATCTGATTTTTTTATTTTCATATCTATAAAGTGAGGATGGGGACACTATCCTATCTAACTCATGGGGTTGTGTGAGAATTAAATGAATTCTCACAGCTTACCTATGACAGTACCTTACACTCAACCCTCCATAAATCAGAAGAGTTTTCCCCCAATGATTCTGTGTGTCAGAAAGTGTGAAGGGTGAATCAGAGTTAATTTTAGAGGCCCTGTGATCCTAATCCACTTTCTCCCTATTCTTTTGTCTGTGAATATAGAACATGGGTGGGTCAGAGGCCAAAGGGTTCCTAAGTCAGATGATGAGGGGGTGCAGGTCAGGGACATTCAGGAAGGCCGGATGCAGGCTGGAGGCTCAACAGAAGGTCTTCTGTTGGAGGAAGTGCCTGGGTGAGCAGGTGGTCACTGATGTGGTGGCAATTTTCTTGCTTGCCCAGCTCTGCTTGGCTTGGCTACCCAGAGGCATCCTCTTCTGTCTCCAGATCTGAGTGAAAGAGAGAGAGGTGCTTTTAGAAAGAATTGACTTATAGTTTGGAAACTCCTTCCTGGTTAGAGAAAATGGGCCTCTGTATCAAGACTTTTTCTTTTTTAAAATATTTGTATAAATCTATGGAGTACAAGTGTAATTTTGTAAGTTGCATAGATTGCATAGTGGTGAAGTCAGGGATTTTAGGGTTTCCATCACCTGAATGACAGACATTGTACCCAGTGAGTAATTTCTAACCCTGGTCGTCCTACTTCCTGAGGACAGTGACCTGATTCCACTTGTGGACTGTGGGCTTGACTTATCTTGTGGATGGCTCCAGCCCCCAGCAGGAAACTTAGGAGCATCAGATCTTAGTGTTGCTGTGTCTTTCTGCCTGTGGTTCAGGCTGCATTGCTGGTTTCCGAACCTTGCTTTTCCTTGACCTCTGTGTGTATCCCAGATCTCTACTGTGATCTGACTTTGTAGCCTCTTCCTTGATCCTGATTGCCAGCTACTGGGTACAACTTAGTCTGCTCCTAGCCCAATAAAGACCCCACCTCTGGTTCCAACCTTTTCCTGGCTGTCATCCTAGGTTTCCACCTTCTTGAGAGCCATCTTTTTTAGAGAAGTACAGAGTTCACTATCCAGGTCCTTTGGCAGCATCCTGGCCGGGGGTGGGGGCAACATACAGATCATTTCCCTCAAGGAAAACATTGAGGCACACTGATTAGTGCTTGATTCATGCCTGTGTTTTTTCTTTTTCTAGAGTTTTGCCATAATTTTTTTTTTTTTGCTAATATACAGACTGTCCTTTCCTCCCTCCCTCCCTTTAGAAGAGATGGTAAATTTCATTTTGCCTCTTGTCTCCAGGTTTCAGGAAAATGAAAATGATTTATAAGAGAGGTGACAAATCTGCATAGAATTTTTGTTTGTTTGTTTGTTTTTAGTTTCAGCTAAGGCCCCAGATAAAAATGTAAAGAAAAAGAAAATCTTCAAGATGAACTATATTAACATTTTAATTAAAAGTAGTATTCTTTAACAGAGCTAAACAAAATTACAATAAACATCTAACTACTAATAATAGCATCTTTACCTATATTCTCTCTAGTCCTCACAATAACCTAATGCAGCAGACATAGTGCCTCTGTTGAACATACAAGGAAACCAAGGCATAGTTAGGTTTCAGCCTGAATTTGACATCCAATCTGATGCCATTCTACCATGCCATTCTGATTTGCAGCAAAGCAGGTGTTCACTCTGGCTCTGGCTATTCTAAAGGATAGTACAGTTCTCTTAAAAAACTGTAAATTCTGGTTCTTATTCTTGGTTGGTTTGCAGTGTCTGAGCTAGGCCACCGGAGTGCTGCTGTGTGATGAACTCTGCTGAAGTGATAGTGACAAGAGCCACAGTGAAATGCATAGTGAGTTAAGAGCAAGGAAAATAAGATCAGGAAGTTCTGTCTTCATGGCCAGGCACTTGAGGAACATCAGATGTCAAGGAGGCTGAGTTACTCTTCTTTTTGTGTGGTGAGTCTGTTGACCCAGAACGCAGATATAGCATCTGTGGCATCAGACCTTTCTTGTACCCTGAGAAAAATAAGCTTCAGACCAAGGAGCAAACACTGGTACAGGAATCTGGTGTTTGTACAGGAATCTGGGCCATTAGGACAAATTTAAATTATGTCTGCAAGTGGTTATGAGCTGGGGAAGCGTGAGTTCTGTTGGGGGGCCACAAGAAAGTACAGTTCATCATATTGCTTCATATTTCTAGATTCCTAGCATATTCTAGATTCATTTCTGGGAGCTAAGCAGGAACTGTGTATACCAGTTGAATTCAGCCCATACTGATCGTGCACCTGTGGTTAAATAAGGTGCAGCAGGCAAGAGAGAAGTATGTTTAGACAGCGTCTGCCCTCAAGGAGTTTGTAACCTAGTTGAGTATCTTGAAATCTGTTTTCTAGTTTGCTAGTTTCTAATTGGCTTTAATTAATTAATTAATTAATTTTAGATTCAGGATTCTACTGTGTAAGTAAAACTTAATTACATTTGACATGATACAGTTGGCCCTCCATATCTGCGGTTTCCACATCTGTGGATTCAACCAAACTTGGATTGAAAATATTCAGTAAAAGGCCAGGCACGGTGGCTCATGCTTATAATCCCAGCACTTTGGGAGGCTGAGGCAGGTGGATCACAAGGTCAGGAGATCGAGACCATCCTGGCTAACACGGTGAAACCCCGTCTCTACTAAACATACAAAAAATTAGCGGGGCGTGGTGGTGAGCACCTGTAGTCCCAGCTACTCGGGAGGCTCAGGCAGGAGAATGGCGTGAACCCGGGAGGCAGAGCTTGCAGTGAACCAAGATCACGCCACTGTACTCCATCCAGCCTGGGCTACAGAGTGAGACTCTGTCTCAAAAAAAAAAAAAAAAAATTCAGCAAAAGAGCCCCAATAAAAATACAACAATAAAAAATAATACAAATAAAGAAACTATAGTATAACAGTTATTTACATAGCATTTACATTGTATTAAGTATTATAAGTAATCTATAGAGATGCTTTCAGGTATATGGGAGCATGTGCTTAGATTATATTGAAATACCATGCCATTTTATATCAGGGACTTGAGAATCCTAGGATTTTGGTATCCTCAGGGGTCCTAGAACCAATCCCTTGAGGATACCAAGGGACAGCTGTATAATTCCTCATTTGACTTTTTAATTCTTTCATTTAGGGATGTTTACAATTCCATTTAACTCAGTTCATTCCACAGCTGAATGAGCCTGTTCTCTGTGCCATAATTTACAACACTGATTATGTTAAAAACAAGACCTGATGCTCTTGGCCAGGAGCAGAGAGCCCTCTGAGACATTGTATGTGCTTGGGTCAAATCCAAGTCCTACATAGATATTCCTGCAGAGAGAATTCTCTGAAAGGATTGAAATAATCATCACAAAGGTCACTTCCAACTCTAAATCTATGATTTTGGTTAAAAAATAAATAAATAAAAACAAGCCGTATACAAGCTGTAAGTTTAGGGTAGTAAAAACTCTCCTTAGTATTTTGGATGAAATTCATAGACCTTGACAAACCTGTATATTCGCTTAGAGTATCTTCTGCATTTCAGCAGAAGCTGAATTCACCAGGTTTCAAAATTTCAGTCTTTGGTAATGTGGTACCTGGGCTGAGCCTGTGAACGGATGTTGTCATATGAACTGAAGTTCTTTGAGCCAGTCTAGCTTGGCATGAATTTGCCGGCCAGTCTGTGCTACTTTCTAGTTGGAATATGTAAAATATGCATAGTTTACTAATTGAAATATTCATTTTAAAGGAAAATTTGCCAAGGGAACTGGCTTAGGGCAGGAAGAATGCTTCTGGAGGAGTGAGTTGTCGACAATACTAGCAAGAGATGAGAAATTTAGAGAACTGGATTAGAAAGCCAGCAAAATTCACCCATTAACTGGTGTCCAAGGGCATTCCTTGAACCCTTCTTTGTCCTTTTTTCTTTTTTTTCTTTCCCTCTTGGATAAAATTAGAGGCTTGGCTTAAATGGCCTCTAGTTTATCCAGCCTTAAAAACTCTATGATGCTGAGTGGTTTCCAGATAAATAAACCATCACTTGGTTAGTTTCTGTTAATGGAACAGATACTTGGTAGTGGAAATAGTGGAGAAAGATAATTTGGGTATTAGCTAGATTTCCCCCCTCCGCTTCCCCAAACTCCTGGATTGGATTATATCAGGAAGGAGGAAGTAACAGATACTGTAGTTTCCCATTGCTGCTATAACAAATTACCACAAATTTAGCAGCTTAAAACAGCACACACTTATTATCTTAGAGTGCTGAAAATCAGAAGTCCACAGTGGGTTTCCCTGGGCTAACATCAAGGTGTTGGCAGGCCTGTGCTCCTTCTGGAGGATCTAGGGGAGAATCTGTTTCCTGCTATTTCCAGCTTCTAGAGGAGCTCCACATTCTGACTCATGGTCCCATCCTCCATCTTCAAAGCCAACAACCTCACTCTGGCCCTCACTTGTCTAACCTTCCTGCTCCCTCTTTTGCTTAGAAGGACCTTAGCGACTACATTGGGCCTTGATCTTCTTATTTTTAAGATTAATTTTAATTGTTTTATTTTCGTTTGAGACAGAGTCTCACTGTCGCCCAGGCTGGAGTGCAATGGCGTGATCTCGGCTCATTGCAACCTCTGCCTCCTGGGTTCTAGCAATTCTCCTGCCACAGCCCCCTGAATAGCTGGGATTACAGGTGCCCGCCACCATGCCCGGCTACGTTTTGAATTTTTAGTAGAGACAGGGTTTCACCGTGTTCGCTGGGCTGGTCTCCAACTCCTGGCCTCAAGTGATCCACCTGCCTTGGCCTTCCAAAGTGCTAGGATTACAGGTGTGAGCCACTGTGCCTGGCCAGGCCTGATATTTAACTTATATCTGCACAGTCTTTGAAGTCATAGAAGGGAACACATTCAGAGGTTCCAGGCATTAGGAGGTGGGCATCTTTGGGGGAGCCATTCTTCTACTTACTGCACATACATAACGTTGACAGCATTACAGAGCTGGGACACCACACTTCCCTCTCTGGAAATAAATATTTCCAGCAGATTAAATCATTTTTATCATTAATGAGAGACTTTCAGCTTTACTGTTCTGGTCCCTTGTACCACAGCAGGGAATTTTTATTGAAAGGAGAAAGGGGAGAAAATGGGAAAAGAACTACATGTTGGGGAGGCAGTTTTATAAACTCAAATGGAGTCAACCTCAGTGTCCTCAGAAGCAGAGTGTGCTGTTTACTTGGACTCAGTGGTGCAGAGGAAAAGGCAAATGGGTTCCCAGGGCTGGAGCCATAGGTGTTTTGAGACCTGTCTCTTAGGCATCGTGGTGAGGTGTTAGGTTTTACATTTTGAGAGTTCACCTGCAATGGCCACGTTGCCTTCCATGTTGAGGTGACGTGTATTTACTTTCAGGTATCGAGGCTTTTCTAAAGCCCTGGGAAGTTGTCACATCCTCTGTGGGGAAGAAATTCCTGCACACAGTCTGAATGTGATACTGACTGTCTTTGGAGTTCTCTGCAGTAGAAGCCCTACTCTTATTATCTCAAGGGTGACATTTTAATTGTCACTGCATTAGATAAGAAGAGATCTCGGTTTGTAGTTAGACATAATTGAGGATAGGGCAGAATTCGGGAGAAGCAATCAGTGGCATTCGAGTCACATCTTTTTCACCATGAACACCAGCTGCTCTGCATCCATACCCTGATTTGACGTAGACATTCATGTCATCAGAGGAAACTCACTTAGTTCCTGAGACATTTACATGTCTGCAGCCCATTTTTGTATTCTAATTTGCTTTGCATGCTAACCTGTCCACAAACCAGATTTAACGCTACCTGGAATGGCAGTGAGACACTGGCAAGGGTCTTAAAGGAGAATCTGAGCTGCCTTTGGGTGTGTCTGTGTCTAAGCAGCCAGGTCACACCAAGCTCCATCCTACGGGCCCCAAAGCATTTCGACAGCACCATGCCTGCAAAGGCACAAAACATCTCATCGAGGGTGGGAACTACGGAGAAACAAGCAGTGCAAACAACTGAAATACAATATTCTGTGTTTGCCATCACTTGAGACATCATCGGATAAATGCATTCTGGGAATTTGGCCAGAACCTATCAGAAAAAGTAAAAGCTGGAAACATAAAATACAGAATTTGAGATTTTCCCTAATTATAGTGAAATTTCCATAATTATTTCCCTAATAAACAGCTTTTTGGCCACTGTTGTTGCCATTTCTAGAAATGGGATTATTCTGGTCTGACAGTTTCTAGGAAATATAAGTACTTATTCTCCAAGCTCTTGTCTGGTGGTGCTCCGTGGAAGGGTATTCTTTAGTGAAGAATCTTAATAGGCTGTTCTGAGAAAGAGAAGCACACAGCCTGGACAATAATTTGTTGCACTTTCTGCATATTGTTTTTCTTTAATTCTCAGGGCTTTAAAGAAATGCCCCCTCACTAGAGGGGGCAAAATGACCGCCCCAAACACGAGCAGTGGTTCTTGAAGACATGTTTGCTAAATGAAGACACTGATCATGGTGTTTCTTAAGAGAGTTTTAGAAGAGGTGGATGTTTGCCTGGTTTACCTGGGGGCCTTGAATTTTAACTTAGTTCGTGGTCTGCTTGTGTTTGCCCATGGTCCCCCTAAATGGGTCTTCTGCAAACTTATCCCGTCACCCAGCTACAAACATGAGAAGTTAGCTCAGGTCCTTCTTGTGAAAGATATAATATTCTTTGGAGCAGAGAGCTCCTGTCTTTTCTTTCTAGAGTGGTTGTATTTATACTCATTGTCATCTAAGTACATGCTCTGTTTGCCAGAAGGAATTAAGATCCTGTAATGGTCCTTTTAACATTTAAATTAGGATACTTTTACCTCTGCAGGCTTCCTACCTCCTCTCCACCAGTGCTCAAAGGTGGACTTTAATTGACCTCCAAGTGGCAATGACTGTTTCCAATATCCCTTAATTCTCCAAAGTCAGAGTTTGTGTTATTGGCATAAATAAGGTCAATAAGCCCTCGGCTGGGGCTTTGTCCATTATCTCTAACTGGGTGTTGAGTCTTAGGAAGGACCTGCACATCCTCACCTTGGATGCAATTGAAAGCACTTTGCCTATTGTGTACCCTCTAATTTAGAATTCAGAGACAAACTGGGCTTTAACTTTTCACCAAGTAAAATGAGATAAAAGCCCTTGTTAAACCAAAGAATTCTGTAAACGAAGTGCTGGGATATGTTGACCTTTTTAAAGAAACTAATCTATTAACAAACCATTTTTTAAGTCACCTTATTGCTTCGTGCTGTATGGATCAACTGTAAAATCATAGTTTTCAGCACAGTATAAATATACGTAAGTGCACGCGTATTATCATGATTATTAACATAGCTGTTCTCCTAGAGACTGCTCTTGGTAGGCAAGAGGTCAGGGTTGGACATGCAGGCAGGGAAATAGTGGGCCAGCTCCCTTTGGGAGAACACAGAGAGTGGCAAGAACAGGAGGGTACTGAGGAATACTTTGGACAGGTGGAGGAGGAACAGAGCAGGAGGAGGGCCAGGAGGCAGAAAAGTCCAGGAGCTCAGGAAGTGGGAAATTCCAAGGAGTGAGGGGTCAGCAGAGTAAAATGCAGCAAAGTCATTGAGCTCCGTTAGATGGGGAGACAGTGGAGCGAGCAGCCTTGCCTGAGACACCTGACGGATGCACACAAGGAAACCAAGGCTTGCAGCGATTCAGCATTGGGTCCATGGCTGAGTTACAACAAGGGCCCAGGGGTGGTGGTCGTTCTGCAGTTTTCTACTCAGTTTCCTTCTGACTTGTGAGATATTAGTTCCTCTGATACGACTGTGTTTATAGTACCCTATTATACAGATCATGTGTTCTTGTTTTTTGTAATTTAACAATTGCTCATTTCATTAGTCTCTTATTCAGGTCCGTAAAGTCACGGATGAAGTAAAATGTTGCATTTTGCACATTAGGTTCCTTATTTACAATTTTAAACTTAGGTGCAACACAAAATTTTCACAGGCAAAGAATAAACAGGATTCCTATGAAGAGGTCATCTGAAAAGCCCTTGACAGCAACCTTTGAATTATAGACAGCGACGATTATTCTTTTAATTTTTAACTTCTGACTATGATATATGAACTTGCGTTTATTTGAGAAAGAGGTTAGTGTCTTAGTTATTTTGTGCTCTGTGTTTCATTTTATTTGACCAAATAACACATTTTGTTGAATTTCAGGGTAGACAGAGAAAATGCATGGCATGTGTATTAATTTGATGAAGCTGCCCTATAAAGTCCCACAGCCTGGACAGCCTCAACAGCAGGTTTGTGTCACCTCGCAGTCCTGGGGGCTGGAAGGCTGAGAGGAAAGTGATGGCGAGGCTGGTTCCCTCTGAGGGTGGTGAGGGAGAATCCCTTCATGCCTCTCTGGCTTCTGGTGGATGCTGGCGATCTTTGGCATTCCTTGGCTTGTGGATGTATCACCCGAAACCTTCATGTTTGCTGGGCATTCTGCCTGTGTGCATGCCTGTGTCCATGTGTCCCCTTTTCATGAGGACACAAGTCACACAGGGTTGTGGTGCCCACCCTACTCCAGAGTGACCTCATCTTAACTAGGTCTGCAACAACTTCATTTTCAAATAAAGTCACATTCTGAAGCATTGGAGATTAGGATGTCAGCATCTGAATATTGTGGGGTCTGCAGGGACACAATTCAACCTGTAACAGCATGTTAGACTACAGCATGGGAAGATCCTCTGAGGCTGAAGTTAGGGACAACCTGTGCTCAACATTCACACTCACAGTGTTGGCCTTTATCTTGTTCTCCATCGAAAAGAGACATTGCAGTGAACAATGTCTCAGTCCAACAATAACTTCTTCATATTTTAATCAACGAGTGAACTAGCCAAGTCATTTAATATGGGAACAGAAATAGGAAACAAAAGAACTCAGTTAAGGTAAAAGGGATGGCAGGAAAGAGGGAAATGAAGGTGAAAAGCCAAAGATAAAATGCAAACGAGAAGAAACAGCAATGAGGTTATTTTGGAAACAGGTTGACCCAACAGGTCGATGTTTGTGATATGGTGGATTCCTAGCATTCATGGCGTTGATCCTGCACTTAATACACAAGAGGAACAAGGGTGCAGCTGTTGGTGTGACTGCAGAGATGTTTCCATTTGTTGTGAGTGCCTCCCTTCTTGGTCTGAAATGGGTACTTTCTCTGGGGTTGCAGGCTTTACCAGTAGGACAGGCAGCTCATGGTATGGCCCGACCAGCAAGCCTGCCCCAGCCCAACTCAGGATCAGCTTTCCATGGGTCCAGCTCCAGGTGTGCAGCATGTCCCCTTAAAGGCCAAGGGTTCATTTAAAGCAGTGCTCCCTAACCTTTTTGGCACCAGGGACCGGTTTTGTGGAAGACAGTTGTTCCATGGACGAGGAGGTGAGGGTGGGGATGGTTTCAGGATGAAACTGTACCAGCTCATATCTTCAGGTATTAGTTAGATTTTCGTAAAGAGCGCACAACCCAGATTCCTCATATGCACAGTTCACAGTAGGGTTTACTCTCCTATGAGAATCTAATGCTGTCGTTGATCTGACAGGAGGTGGAGCTCAGGCTCACTCACCCTCCACTCACCTGCTGTGCGGCCCGGTTCCTAACAGGCCATGGACTGTTACGGCCTGGGGGTTGGGGACCCCTGATTTAGAGGACAGTCTGGGCATGGGCTGGACATGGGGAGGGGAAATGTCTTGTTCCATGGTTAAAGTGCAGGTGATTTTACCAGCCATCACATCTCCTAGAGTAGAAATCTCCAGTTTTCGGAGATACTTTCATTGTTTGTATTTAGTAGCAGATGTCAGAAGGCATAAAAATACATGATAAATGCTATTTAGTTGAGCAAGCTGGGTTTACAAGCTGTACTACCTGTGGATAACCACATATGCTGTACAGTATGTGCCTTGAATAGATATCCCTTGAGACCCTGAAGTGGGTGTCTGTTGGAAAAAGATAGTTGATTCACAGAGGAGAAGCAAGCCACAGTCAAGGTTTTGTAAAGAAAGTAGCAGCCCCTTCATGTCATCATTTGGTATTTATGGTTTTGCTCAAAGAATTTTTAGGGGTACACCTTCTAGCTCCCGCTAATCTCCATGCCAACAATTTAAAGGTGCTAACCTTTAAAAGAAGACACTAGTACTGAGCCAGCTCATTTGTGCAGCTTCAGGCAGGAGCCAGAGCGTGGTGGTTTCTTTCTACAGACCAGCGGCCTCACAGAACCACACTTCCTCTCTCCCAACGTGTTTCAGGGGTAAAGTGGATGCTTGCTTTGTGTGTTTTTCAGATCTAAGTCCGTGTTTGTCAAGTATGGCATCATGGAGTCATCTCACTCACAGATGGTCTACTGTATATTTCACAATTCATGTTTTATACGCTATTTGCATAAAAAGCTCAGAATTTGGAGACTTGAACCCCCTCCTGTCGCTTTTATACTTTCATGTAAAAGGTACCTCAGATTTTTTCTAGTATTAGACATTTTTGTTTTAAAAATTTTTCTCTATTGTATATGATGACATTTCCAGAATTAAAAGCTTTTGCATACATTCTATTTCTTCTTAGAAACAGGTCGTATACTGTTAGACCCTGGTTGACAAGAAGAAATTTAGCATTAAATAGCAGTGTGTTTCAAGTCAAATGTTTTAATGCCACAACTTCTGAAATGTAGAGTAATTTTAAACAAATATTTGAGTATCTACACTGTGCTGGATAAATATTTAGCTACAGTATTATTCTGTCACGTCATTTTATATATTACAAAATGTTCATTCCTATCAGCAATTTTAATGCTGAAAACCAGAAACAATATATCCTATTATAAGAAAAATCTCACTTATTAAAATTAAAAATTATCACCCAAGTTCACTAGAGATGGCAATTTGCAATACAAAAAAGGCTTTCATAAAAAAATGTCTTCAGGGAGTAGATCTTTTAGGTGTTAAAGATAATTACTTCATTCAACAAATCTTGGTTGAGCATCTACCATGAGCTGACACTTGTAATTATGTGACAGAAATGAGCACAGAGAAATGGAAGGGAAGAGAGAATCTTCAGGAGCCGTGGCCAGTTAGGATCAGTTGGAAATGAAGCTAATGCCTTCCTAAAATTATCATGTACTGTTAAGAAAACTAAGTGTTTTAATGGAAAAAAAATTATCATGTATGAAACAGTGTGCAAATGTAACTGATGATTAGAATTCAACTTATAACTTTCTAAGAGCATGTCTGTAGAATAAACTATGAACATCATATGATAATTCAGGAGAATCACAGTGTGAAAATAAATGAAAGGCTGTGATTGTATCTCAGTCGTGAACAGGAAAGTTGACCTGGAACATAAACATGACTGCTCCAAAAAGTGTTGTATCTTCTAAAAATGCTCAGATTTCTACTTCTAACAATTATAGCAACGATGGTTTCACGTCTGTTAGTCAGACGGTTTTAATCTGCAAAAGGTTAAATGTTTGACAGTTACTTGTTCTCACATGCAGATTAGCTGCTTGGAGTTTAACCTTTAGATGTGCTTACGCAACCACGTTTTACAATTTTTTTTTGTATAAAACCACCCAAACAGAAACAGTCTAATAACTTGCAACTAGGATTACAGAAATCCAGGAGACACTTTTTTCACTTGATACAAATTACTCCAATTACCTTCCCTCTTCCTTTCTGTCTGGGAGTATCTTAACACTCATCCTAATGTGTAGAAGCAACTTCACAATTAAAGAACCGAAGCCATTTGTGGAGATATAAATGTCAGGACAGGATGATTCTTCCACTTCAATTCCTTGCAGGATTTTAAAGGAGTGAGTGTAACTGTGTGATACAGAGGAGAAGAGACATGGGATCTTTTATCTTTACCTGAGAATGGGGAGACATGTATGAATTTTAAACTTTGTCGAGTGAGGAGTTTATATCTGGAGCTTCTGATTATTATGAAAGAACAAAAAAATCACAGGCTTTCTATTACTGCATTCAACTTTTAAATGCATGTTGATGATACATTAATTTTAAGGCTTTATTCACATAGATAAGACATTTGATTCAACTGATTCAAATTATATCATATCAAATTTCTTTCTGATTTTGTGTTGCTTGAAGAACAAGACAGGATTTAAAAACAGGCAAGAAAATAGGAGATGGCTAAACATTAACTCTATGTAAGCCATTCTGTCCTCATTTTTAATCAGTGAGTGCTCTTAAGCTTGATCATATATTGCAGAAAACATTTTTTAAAGGGACTATGACTGTTTTCTAGGTAGAGGCATCATACTAGGTATTTTACATGTTATTTAAATATCTCCACGACTCATTTAGGCAAAAACTGTCATGTTTCCTATTTTACAAATGAATTCACAGGCTAAAAATGTTTATTGGTGGTTCCCAAAATTGGACTGCTAGCAACTCATGGGAAAAAATGGACATTCCTGGACCCCGCTCTGGAGGGTAAGATTTTGAAGTTCTAGTGTATAGATCTGAGTATCTTTAGAGTTAAGTAGTTTCCCCAGTTGATTCTAATAAACACCTTGATTTGGAGGTCACACTTGGTTGGAAGAGCCACTCAGTATCACACAGTTAAAAAAAATGATAGAAATCCATCCATGTTCCTGCAAAGGGCATGATCTTGTTCTTTTAGTGGCCTATCGGAAGGTGGAGCTTGGGAGGAGGGAGAGGATAAAAAAAAATTAACTAGAGAGTACTAGGCTTAACACCTGGGTAACAAGATAATCTGTTCAACACACCCCCATGATACAAGTTTACCTGTATAACAAACCTGCACATGTACCCCTGAACTTCAAATAAAACTTAAAAAATAAAAGGTTTGGTTACCATCTAAGGAGAAAAAAACACCCAAAGTGATAGAACTGAGGTTGGGACTCATTTCTGTGTGACTCTACACCTCATAATCTGGAAGTGACTGTCATGGAGACCTTGAAAATCACCCTCAAATCCTAACAGTTGAAAGAATCCTAGTGTTTATCTTGTCCGTCATCTTTCCTAATGTGGGATTTCCCTCCCAGCATCCTTGATGGTGGGCCTCGGAGTCGCAGCTGGAAGTAGTTCAGAGGAGATGAGCCTCTGAGTGTTCCTTGCTATGGATGAGGCAGTCCTAATTATTAGCAAGCTCTGCTCTACTCTGAGTATGTGTGTTCCTGCTGGCCACTTATTAGTTTTGCCCTCTGGAGCTATCCAGAATAAGTCAAGTCCTTTTTTCGCATGACAGCCTTTGGGCTATTTAAAGAAACTCGTCCTCTTCCAACTGAGGCTTTCCTACTTTAGGATAGTTGTGTCAGGTGCCAAGTTCAAATCTCCCTTCACCCTCTTGAAAGAGAAATCCCACCACAGCCTCAACAAACAGCTATGTTATCAACCACAAAAATCTTCCTAGCTCATCAGAAGCTATGGCTATTTTTCCCAGTGGCAGATTGTTTCTTAGCCTCCCTGGATCTCCCAGTTAATTTCCTTTGTTTTCTGTGTTTCTTAGCACCCTGTATCAAAATTAGGACACTTGCTCCCGTTTATAACACACACTTAAATTTTGTTTGTCAAAAAGATCACTCATGGTTCAGGTCAAAGCTGTGAAGAAGACAGGAACTTAGAGCATTAAGAGAGAAGTTAGTTGTGCTGAAGTGAGCTGGCGTCTCAATTGCACGTAGCTTGTGATCTTGCGGCCTTCGGCAGTACAACAAGGCCAGCCTTTACAGAAGAACAAACTGTTCCTGAATAGTTCCTCCACTGTATTAAAAGCAAACATATTTTTTCTCCCATATTGAACCCTTCAGCCTTTTGTGTTTAAACTATTTCTCATCTTGTTTGAACTATTTTTCCTGGAACAAACATTTATTGTAGGCAGTGTAAATAACAGCTAGCACTCTGTTTGTGTTGACTTTTGTATGTCTCTTCTGGGCCATTATTTAGTTAGAAGAGAGTTTGGAGACCCAAATTCATGTCTCTACCTTGTTACCAGTTTAGAGCTTAGACAAGTCTTTTAATTTTCTAGGCCATAGTTCTCTTATGAAATAGGGATAATAAGTACCCTTGCCCTACCTCATGGAGAGGGATGATAAAAATATGGGCTACCAAGAGTCTTAAGATATCTAGAAAAATGTGCTACAGAAAACAACATCATGCTAGTGTGCATTATTAATTGCCATTATTATTAATGCCACTATTGGCTTATAAGTGGAATTTAGACTCTTCTTCAAGCATGCTTTTAGCTAAAATTTTTGTTGTTGTTGTTGCTGTGTTTAGACAGGGTGGAGTTATAAAAAATATTTACCAGAAAATTCTGACCTTTCAGGGAACAGACTGATCACTCAGAAAGGATTCTTTTAATTTACTTCAGATGCACTTTGAGAGGGGCACATGCGTGCACACATGTGTACACTCAACATCTGTATGCTTGGTCCATTTGTTCTCAGGAAGGAAACAGATAAGAGGCACTTTCCCTTGTAGATTATCCTGCTCCTTCCTTTGGCTGTATATTGGACTGGAAAAAATAAGCTTTCTAAGTCCTGGGACGAAAGGGGTTTAGGATTATCTGTCTGTCTTTTGAACTACACCGTCCCCCTACCTTTTTTTTTTTTTTTTTTTTTTTTTTAACTATGTGAAAGCATGAACAGATCTTAAACTGTGCTAGGTAAGGGGGAATGAATTATGGGTAAGAAGGTTTAGATGAAGATACAAGTCCACGAATCGCAGTTCACATCATCATGAGTGCATTTCCTTCAGGGCATAACCCTGGAGTTGAAGATATGAATCAAGTGACATTTTCTGCAGGTTGTGTTTGTAGAAGCTCTCAGACTTTTGTCAGGTTCTTCAAATATCTGTCCCCTCCTGTCGTCCTCTCTAAAATGTTAGTACAGTATTGCGCAGCTCTCGTCTAGTTTTCCTTGCAGAAGGGCTGCGTGGGTTAAGTAACAGATTACTAGCAAATGCTTTGAAAATCAAAAGGTCCTTCAGAAATAATCAGCATTGTTTGGTTCTCCTTCTGAATGAGTAGAAAGGATATCTAATTTCTTCAAAGCAATATAACTAAGATGGAAGAGAGTGTTTCTCTTGCAGTGAGACTAACTACTGTGTTCTGATGCACTACTTAGGTTGTATTATCATGCCGTTATTACAAGTGAAGAAATAAATGGGACCTCACTGGGTCTGCCAGAACCTCACTGCTGCAGAGCATTACAAACACATTAAAGTGTAATTGACATCTAGTAGCTGTATGTCTACAATGTGCCAATTAGAATATTTAGCTTTGCAATAAAAGAGGAGTTAATAAAACACATTTAAGAAATGGAAAATAAGATTAGAAGTGGCATTTTGGCCCTTATTCAAGTGGCAGGGAACAGAAGAGGGTGTGGAAACCAAGCTCAGCTCAGTTCCCTGTGTCTTCATTCATCACTGGCTCGTTCATTACCAAATATCTATAGATAGTCAGATACCACCCCTTCCTCCAAAGTATTCTACTCTCCGTTTGATTCAGTACTATTTTACAGCTTAATGTCATATGGAAGTTTTAGAATTCAACTTCAAAGTAAACAGTAAAATGAGTTAAAATTACAGTTCATTGATTTCTTGCTGGCTTTTAAATTTATTTGTAAGATAAATTGCATAGAGTTTCTACTTTCTTCCCCTCAAAACTCACAACCCCAAAAATATCTGGCAGGGGGAGGGGGCTTTTATTTTAACCACGAGTGAACTACTGTTTAGCAACATTGACTACAAATGTGCTTCTTGGGAATTTCACCACTATATAATTGCCTTCTTCATTTCTTTTCTTGCTTAACTAGTGTATATAATCACTGATTTATAAGTGTGAGCTGTAATAATGTCAGCTGTCTGCTGGCATGATTGGAGAACTTATTATGAAATGAAGTTAATTTTATATCTTCTTTTCTTGGAAACTCTTTTATACTTAATTTTAAGCAGATAAGTGACATAAAAGACCAAACTACTTGAAGATAATGCATTTAGAAATTGCTGATTGATGAGCTTATGCTTATCTAATTTTGTTTTAAAAAGATTCTAATATATCTTTTGAGAATAGATTTTTGAGTGGAAGAACAAAACTAGTGTAGGTGGATAAGATACCAGCAAAAGAAAAATGGAAGAGTTCTGTTTCCCTCTGTCCCAAAATTATTTTAATGTTAATCCTAGAATTCATGTTTTAGTCATGGTTGTCAGTTGTGGAAAATATTATTTAGTTTAATAGTTTTACTTAAATGTTTGTGTTTTAAGCAAAACAGTTTATGTTGTAAAAGGGTAACAGCTACATTTTATGCATCTCTTTTTGCTGGATTTTCTTTTAGAGATAATGATCTTTAGGGCTGTTTTCTATGAATATGCATATCGTACTTGTGTTTCTGTTTAAATGCATGCATAAGAAGCACTGAATTTGATTAACTTTATTAACAATAAATAATGAAGTGTACTCTTTTATGTTAACCCTTATTTTATTGTGTATCAGCCTTTAGACATTTGGCTATCTAGACAAGCAGTCGTTTATATGCTTTTAAAAAATATTTATTGCTCATTTGACTAATTGCTTTTTATATGACTTAAAGCCTTTTGCATTGATACCATTTGTTAAAACACAGCCAGAAGAAGGCAGAGCAGCCTCATTTTTCAAAAATTTAGTGTCATTTTTATAGACAAATAACACTTGTAAATGATGGATAATAGCTAGCAGGATGCTGCATGGTATAAAATGTGCATGAATTATATTTTCTGGGAGTTAGAAGGTTAACTTGTCTATGAACTAATTGAAAAGCTTTATGGTAAATGCAAAGTGCTGTGTGCACTTTATCGGCATGACTTAAACCAGCTGAAAAAGGGATTTTCCTTCCCTTGGGTATTATTCATTATCTCCTCCCCTTTTCTGGCTAGCTGATGTATATGGAGAGTATCTAATCATAATGAATCTGTAGAATTTATAAAAAAGAGAACAGCATAGATGCTTTTCACAATGAGTTGGCAGTTAATACATTGCATATTAGAAATGGGATGGAGGTGAGTGCAGGCATTGAAATTATCACTGCATGATGATGTATTTATGTATTTGCATAGGCCATGTTTATCAAGATGACTGTGGTTTCTGACTCTGGGAAAACAAATGGTGAGAGATAGACTTGGTTTCTTCTGCAACTTGCAGTGCAGAGGTAACAGGAATTTATCACAAGCTTTTTGTTGAGAAAGGCTACTCACATGTCTCTCTTTCTACATTGGACAGTTGTGTCAAGTTGAAAACACACCATCTTAATTTAGTAGCAATTCAGATATTCAGTCAAGAATATTAATATGTTAATGAGAACTTCAGAAATTTCACTTATGCAAAAGTAAGACTTTCCTTGCCCATCGAAGACATGGTTGTAGGCATCCATCCAGATTATGTGGGAGGAGGTGGGTTTAGTGTCATCTTGATCCTCTCCCCACCCCCTCAAGCTACTCTTTCTCATTGAGTGAATGCCGGGGAGAAAAGGAGTAGAGGAGGGGTAGGTGATGGTAAGAAATAGAAGGGATTTCTCACTGGGTCTGCTCATATGCTGGCTTTGTGTTTTCTGGGCCTTGTTGCAATTTAACATCTCTTTTATCATTGTTGTTTATCAGTTTTATGACAATCACCTAGATTGAATTTCTTTTCTTTTTTTCTTTTTTTTGAGACGGAGTTTTGTTCTTGTTGCCCAGGCTGGAGTGCAATGGCACGATCTTGGCTCACTGCAACCTCCGCCTCCCAAGTTCAAGTGATTCTCCTGCCTCAGCCTCCCGAGTAGCTGGGATTACAGGTGCGTGCCACCATGCCCGGCTAATTTTGTATTTTTAGTAGAGATGGGGTTTCTCCATGTTGGTCAGGATAGTCTTGAACTCCTGACCTCAGGTGATCCACCGCCTCAGCCTCCCAAAGTTCTGGGATTAAGGGCGTGAGCCACCGTGCCCGGCCTGAATTTCTTTTCATTTGCCCTGATTAGTATATCTGTGGATTTATGTCTTTTAACACTCCTGGAAACATCTCAGTTATCATTTCCTTAAATATTCCCTTTCCTCCTTCCTTTCTATTCTTTTCTTAGGTCTCTGATGAGACATATTTTGGACCTTCTGATTGTATTCGCCATCTAGGTTAACATTTCTTTATATTTTTCATTTCCTTGTCTTACTGTATTGCCTTTTAGGTAATTTCTTCATTTCTTCCTTCTCATTCACTAATTCTGTTTTTAGCTTTGACTAAATGCTGTATAATCTTGCTAGCAAATTTTTTTATTTCAATAATTATAGTTTTTAAAAAGTTTTAGTTGGTTCTTTTAAAATCTTCCTTGTCATTTAAAAATTGTGGTAAAATACACATAACATAAAATTCACCATCTTTACTATTTTTAAGTGTACACAGTTCAGTTAATATTAAGTACATTCACATTGTTATGCAGCCAATCTCCACAGCTCTTTTCAGTTTGCAAAGCTGAAACTGCCTGGTCATTTTTTTTTTTTTGAGATGGAGTTTCGCTCATTATTGCCCAGGCTGGAATGCAGTGGCAGGATCTTGGCTTACTGCAACCTCCGCCTCCCAGGTTCAAGTGATTCTCCTGCCTCAGCCTCCCGAGTAGCTGGGATCACAGGCACATGCCACCACGCCTGGCTAATTTTTGTATTTTTAGTAGAGACGAGGTTTCATCATGTTGGCCAGGCTGGTCTCGAACTCCTGACCTCGGGTGATCCACCCGCCTCGGCCTCCCAAAGTGCTGGGATTACAGGGGTGAGCCACTGCACCCAGCCCTGCCTGGTCATTTTTGATAGTTACTTGTTGCTTATTTATTTTTGTGATTCTATCTTTTGCTTCTTTAGCCTTTCATATGTAGTTATTTTGTAGTCAGTATTTGGTAACTGAGGCATCTGAAGTCCTTGGTACTTTGCATCTGTTCTTTCTCTCACTCCTGATGTTGTTTTGTTTCCCTGTCTGTTTAGTAAACCTTAATTGCTAGCTCATATTTGGTTAATCCTAATGGTAGAAAAAATCTTGGGGCCTAAGTCAAGGATGCTTTTCTCAGAGTATTTCCTTTTGCTTTTGCCAGTAGTCATAGGGTGCTGCTGTCCTACGGGGGTATTGTGGTCCTGAGACAATTCCATTGCCTTCCAGATGCTGCCATGTAACCCTGGAATTTTAGTTTAGTTCCCCCACCCAGCCGCAGAGCTGAGGCCCAGCCTCGCAGAGATCACGTGAGATCACCACATGCCCTCACAGGACCCTTCCCCTTTTCTGAGGCTCACTGCCCAGGGATTTTTGGTTGTTACTGTTTGTTCCTTTTCCTGTTTGCCCCATAGACATTTTTTTTTTCATTTTCTCTGAACCCAACAAAACAATAATAATTGTTTTTCATTCATTCATTACTGATAGACAGTAAAATAACAAGAATATTAGTCTGCCATACTTCTGGAAGCCTGAGCTGGTTTTAAAGGGCCTTCCACATGGGCACTCCGTGTGCTCCTCTGCTGGGCCCCTCCAACTGCAGCCACCTTGCTCTGGCAGCCTTGCCTTCCCCTGCTCCCACATTGCTCGCAGCTTCTGATTTTATGAGGTCTGCCTCATCCAGACCCTGCTGGGTCCATCTGACCCCCTGGAAGAAATCTCTTGGGCAGGATGACCTTGGTTGACATCCCCATCATAAATTCTACATCTGGCTTCCCAAATTAAGGTGCCTTTCCTCCACTTCAGAGGGAGAATGGGGTGCAGGTCCTTCCCAGTGCAATTTTAGCTAGCCTCTATCTTTTAGCTGTGTACCAGCTGCCAGTCCAGCAAGGCTCCAAAATTCTACGGAAATTATATCAAGTACTGTGCATTTCTGCTTTGAAGCCTCTGTCAGTGGACTTGAGAGTAGGCACCCCACCCGCCCTGTGCTACCCAACTCTTTGGTGATGGTGGAGGGGATCACAACACAGCTCTTTTTTATCCCCCTCAAAGAAAAACAAAATTCTCTATTGACTTCTGTTTCTCACCCAGAGTGGGTCAGGGGTATAAAAAATCATGAAACTGGTTATGACACATTAACTTTGAAAAGCTCCTTTGGAGAGCCTGGCACCTCACTTTGGAAATTTTTATCTGTTATTGCTTGGAAACTTATTTGAAACTTCCAGTTTAATACCTGTCCATACAAACATATGCAGCATGTGTTGCCTCCATCATGGGATAGTTTTTTCTCCTTTCTCTGACTCCCGTTGTTTGTTAAACATCATCTAGAATGGAATGGACTTCCCTCTTTCCATGCTGGCCAGTTGTTTTACTTTTTTGTCACCTTGGAGATAGTACTTCTTACCCCCTGTGATTCTGAGACATAAAGATGATCAAGAAGCCATTACAGCCACCGCAGAGTCACCAACAATAGGGCAGGGCCGTGCACTGTCACTTGGCATGTTGTTTTATTTTTTTTAATGTCATACGGATTAACCATCATTAAAAATAAGGTTATATTTACATAGTTACTCCCCATTAAGGAGATGGAGCTTAACTCCTCATTCCTACAGCGTGGGCTGCACTTTGGGACTTAGCTTCAAACATCACACTAGGGCAAGGAGAGAAAGTAACTTAGAGGTGGAGAAACCTGGCAAACAGTTTCTCATCCCAGTGATCAATTCACACCGACTATGTCACACCTTGACAGGATGTGGTGAGAAGGACGTTTCATCTCTGTGACCTGAAAAACCCATAATCTGGGTCTAGTGATGAGTGAGAAAAGCATCAGTCAAGCCCACATTGAGGGATATTTTACCAAATGCCTGACAGTGTTCCTCGAGACCATCAGCGTCATCGAAAACAAGGGAAATCTGAGCAAAGTGTCACTGACCAGGCCAGGCAAAGGAGCCATGAGCTCTAAACGTAATGGGATGGGATCCTGGGACAGAAAAGGACATTAAGGGGAAAAAAGTTGTGAAATCCAAAGAAAGTGTAGCGTGTAGTTAATAGTATCATACCAGTGTTGCCTCCTTCATTGTGACAGATGTACATAGTAATGTCAATAGTAACAACAGAATAAACCAAGTGAGGGGTATACAGGGGATGAGGGATATACAAGGGTTCTCTGCATTATCTTTGTAAGGTTTCTGTACCCCTAAATCTAAAACTATTGTAAAATTCTATTTAAGTAGAATTTTTAAATATTTTTAAACAAAAATAAATATTTAAATCATTAATAGCTCAGAGAGCTGATACGTATCTATAGTGTTATCCGTATTTCAGCAACACCTGTGACCATCTTTCAGAAGGGATGAGAAATTGTGGTGGAAAAGGTAGCCCAGTTAAGCAGGCGGTGCTTAGCACAGTGGTTAAGTCATAGCCTTTGGAGCCAAAATGACTGGGTTTGAAGTCCTATTTTGTTCCTCCTAGCTTTGTGACCTTAGGCAGGTTGACATTCCTGTGCCTCAGTATCTCTTCCTGTAAGATGATCACCCTGTGTTGAGTGACTAATAAGGTAACACATGTAAAGCTTATCTAGCATGGGCTACACCTCTGTTGTAGCACCAGGACTTTCACTGTATTTTTCCAACTTCTTCAAGTGACTGTAAAGGTGACAAGTTTGTAGATAACACAAAGCTGAGCAGGCTCCTATGAAATTACCTGTTCTTGGAGGCTGGGGTTGAACCAAAGGAGGATGGAGGGTGTGTTTCCCTCATGGGTTGGGAGTGACCCCTAGACGTGTGTGTAGGGGACCCCTTGGGTGCTCTCTAACTGCACACGAGTGGATCAGAAGGATACACTTAGTCATAGGCATTTTGTGTTTGTTGTTACGCAGAACGTTATCTGTGATCTTAAAGACACGCATCGTGACTGGCAATATTAAAGCCTCTTCTTTGGATCCTGCTGTGTTTCATGCCAGATACATTTTCATTGTCCTCTTTCAAAGGCACTTGCAGAGTCTCTCTGCCAGATCCTGGAAGTGGTCATCTTCCACTCCTGGCAGTTGGCTTCTTGGCTGACTCTTTGTCCAGATGGAGCACTGATGTGGCCTCTGAATGAAAATTAGACCTGTTTTTCCCATTATGCCTTTGCTAACTTGCCTTGGATTTGGAATAAATTAGGACATACCATTTTCTTTAAAATAACAACAACACCGGCTCTATTCAGACATGATTCACATACCATACACCTCATCTATATAAAGTGTACAATTCAGTGGCTTTAGTATATCTACAGAGTTGTGCAGCCATCACCATAATTTTAGAATATCTTCACGACCCTACCAGTAAACTCCCACTAGTGGTGTATGAGGGTTCCAGTTTCTCCACAGCCTCACTAAGACTTTTTAACTATGTGTCTTTTTGATATAGGCATCCCAATGCTACATGTGTGGTGGTGTTTCATTGTGGTTTTGATTTGCATTTCCTTAAAGACTAAAGATGTTGAGCACCTTTTCCTGTGCTTATTTGCCATTCGTTTATCTTCTTTAGAGAAATATCTATTGAGATCCATTGCTTTTTTTTTTTTTTTTTTGAGACGGAGTCTCACTTCTGTTGCCCAGGCTGGAGTGCAGTGGCACGATCTTGGTTCACTGTAGCCTCTGCCTCCCAGGTTCAAGCTATTCTCCTGCCTCAGCCTCCCAAGTAGCTGAGATTACAGGCACCCACCACCAAGCCTTGCTAATTTTTGTATTTTTAATAGAGGTGGGGTTTCACCATGTTGGCCAGGCTGGTCTTGAACTCCTGACCTCAAGTGATCCACCTCCCTTGGCCTCCCAAAGTGCTGGGATTACATGCATGAGCCATTGCGCCTGGCCAAGATAGTTTGCTCATTTTAAAATATGTTTTCTTTTTATTATTGAGTTGTAAGAATTCAGTGTATATTTCAGGTACAAGTCCGTTATCAGATACATGATTTACAGATATTTTCTCCCATTCTGTGTGTATCTTTTCAATTTTTTGATAATGGTTTTAGTTTTGATGAAAACTTTTTTATACTTGTACTTTTGGTGTCATATCTAAGAAGGTTTTGCTAATCAAGGCTTGTATTTTCTAAGAGTTTTATAGTTTTAGCTCTTACATTTAGGTTCATGATCTATTTTGAATTAATTTTTGTTTATAGTACAAGGAGGGGATCTCTTGCATTCGTGCTAAGTGGTATGTAATTTTGGTAGAGGCTATACCATGTGTATACATGGCTAGCCATCCAAAAAAAAAGAAAGATTTCTGATGCTGAGTCCCTAATAAGGTGCCCTGGCCAGAAGCATTGCACACATGTTGCTGTTTCATCATTCAAAATTGCTAATTAAAGGTCAGCTATCCACTTAACCAACAATGTTTATATGTTTTTTTTCTAAAATGTATGTAAACATTATTTTTGCTTTTTTTATGGTGGCCTTTTATTTTTAACTGTGTCTCAAAAACTAGTTTGGAGCACCTTCAGTAAAAAAATACATGTAGCATGGTATGTCTGAAAGAGCTTGGACTTAGAGTGCAGAAGACCTGTGGTAAGTGCTGTACCTGCCATTTACTAGTTATGTCCCTTGGGTAAGTGCTTCCTCTGAGCCTCAATTTCCAGCAAAATTGTTGAGAGGAATCCATGAAATCATGTTTATAAAATGCCTGGTATGCCATTTCTTGGCATATCTTAGTTACTCAGTAAATGGTTACTGTTTTTGTAGTTAATACTAAAACTGTAGCTATCACTCATTTTTCTCCTGTGTGGTCCCTTTTATGATGCCCCTATTTGAATATGCCTTGGCTCAGTCCTTTTCTCAGAAAGTTAATGTCATTTTATTTTCTAGCTAGGGTGATTTACCCAAGCTATTTGAGAGTTGCAGTCTCCTAAGTTTTCAGAGTGTGTTCCCAAGGGAACCATGAAGGATAATAGTTTATCTTGATTCCAGGAAAGACAGTCACTGAGGGATTCATGGAATACATGTTTGCATTTCTTTCCAGAGCAGCTCACAAATTATGTTCGTTATAAATGCCGGTTGCTTCTTTGCCAGAGAAGAAACTTCCTTGGAGTATTCTAGATTTCTAGTGAAGACAAAGATTTCTTTGTCAAGATGAGAAAGACTTTACAAGATTGTGGGGAGGTAGCATTGAGTTTAAACCAGTAGCAAGAGATTGGTGAGAAAAAAAGATGTGACATTCTGAAAAGGACAGACTGCACCAATAGAGAGTCACAGATAGCATGTTGCTGTGGAGGGGTTGAGGGAGTTAATAACACTGATAGTAATACTGGTAATGATAATTGGTCTTGAGCATTTATCGTGTGACATGTGTAAATGCTATGGGCTTTAATCATGCATTTAGTATTGAATGGGCACAGAGATTCCAGTGAGTAGAGCTGAGAGTTAAAGAGATTGGATAACTTATCCTGTGGTCATATAACTAGTAAGTGGCAGGCCCAGGATATGAATCCAGTGTGGCTAGAGTTTTTTTTTTTTTTTTTTTTTTTTTTTTTTTTTTTTTGAGACAAGAGTCTTGCTCTGTTGCCCATGCCGGCATGCAGTGGCGTGATCTCAGCTCACTGCAACCTCTGCTTCCCGAGTTCCAGCGATTCTCCTGCCTCAGCCTCCTGAGTAGCTGGGATTACAGGCGCCCGCCACCATGCCTGGCTAATTTTTGTATTTTTGGTAGAGACGGAGTTTCACCGTGTTGGCCACGCTGGTCTCAAACTCTGGATCTCAGGTGATCCGCCCATCTTGGCTTCCCAAAGTTCTGGGATTACAGGCGTGAGCCACCATGCCTGGTCCAGTGTGGCTAAAGTTTTCAACAGAAATTGTTTTCTCTTTTTCTTGAGTGTGTGGAAGACCTGAGAGCCCATGAACCCTATGGAGTGCTTTACCATTTCTTCAGCTTTACCTATTGAACCAGCTGTTCAAAAAACCAGACACTTTTCAGAGTAAAGAGGCCTCTATTCGTATTTACCCCAGGGCAGACAGTATATACCAGAATGCCCCAGGTGAACCAGAAAGTGTGGTTGCCTGTAGATAAGAGTTTTAAAACAATACTATTTGGAGCACTCCCCACAAAAAAGGACATAGCCTTATTTAGAACAGATGGTATAGAGTAAACAAATGACATGGAGAAAACAGAACTGCTCAACTTCTATTTTGATTTTATCATCTTTATCAGGAAAAGTGATCTTTAAGTTGGAAAGGGTAGAATAAACATGGTTAGGAGATATTAAAACCCAAGATAGAAGAGATAATGAGAATGACTAAAAAATGCCTTTATGCTTCCTGGGCACGGAAGGAACTTGCAGATGTGATTGTGGAATCACTTCAGATAATATTTTGTGAATCAAGGAGAATAGGATGCCAGAAGATTGTAAATGATTTTGACAAACATGTCCCAGCTTTCAAGGGGGAAAGCATGGTTTAGAAACTACAGATGGGTGAGCTTAAGTCAGTTTCTGAGGAATTCTAGAAGCAATATTAAGCAGACATTTGTGAACATATAATAAGGCAGCAGTGAGTAATGGGAGACAGAAAGGATCCTCTAAGAACAAGTCTTTTTCTTGTTTAGATGGGATCATTCATCTGATACATGAAGGGAATGCCAGATAGAGAGTGAATATTGATTTCAGCCAGCCACTTTGAGAGTCTCTGGTGTCACAGACAAGATGGAGAAATGTGACTAGCATGATAATACAGTTTGATGAGTTTATATTTGCTACCATAACCATTGTGTGTGTGTGTGTGTGTGTGTGTGTGTGAGAGAGAGAGAGAGAGAGAGATTTTTTTTTTTCTAAGTGACAGGGTCTTACTCTGTTGCCCAGGCTAGAATGCATGATCATAGCTCATTGTAACCTTGATCTCCTGGCCTCAAGCAGTCCTTTCTCCTCCGGCTCTGAAAGCTCTGGGATTACAGGTGTGAGCCACTGTGTTGGGCCCACAACCATTTTAAAACTGGGTGATGAACGGGTTGATCAACTAATGAAATAGCTTCTGGGGCAAAATGGCCTGTTGCTTGTTTTTATAATAAAGTTTTATTGGAACACAGTTGTGCCCATTTGTTTATTATGTATTGTTTAAGGCTGCTTTTGTGCTACAGTAGCGGAGCTGAGCAGTTGCTTTAGAGACCATTTGGCCCGCAAAGCCTATAATATTTGCTCTCTGGCTCTTTAACAGACAAAGTTTGCTGACCTCTGGCTTAGACAGAACACTGGTTCTCAGCCTGCTGTACATTAGAATCACCTAAAGCATTCTTACGAATGGAATGCCCAAGAATCTTTCCTCCTCAGCCCCTCCAACTAAATCAGAATCAGAGGTTGAGCCTGGCATTTTTCTTTCTTTTCTTTTTTTTTTTTTTTAAGATTTCTAGGTGATTGTAATGTGAAGTCGGAGCTGGAGACCACTGGCCAGGAGGGAGGGTGCTAGTGGGGAGTACAGCAAGGGCGTGTGTGCCATCTCCTGTTTCCTATGAGGGTTAATGATGTACTGTGCAATCCAATCTCTGGATGACGCAGAGGGAGAGGTGGACATGGTTCTTTAGATGACAGGGTAAGAACTCCAAAATTTCTGGCCCTAAGGTAACAGGATGATGTTTGTATAGTAAAAAATATAAAGGCCTTCCCTATGTACTAAAAGTCTCTTGCAGAAGTGTCAGGTGGTGATTTGGCCACACCCAGTGAAATGCATGTGAAAATGAGTTAAGGGTTAACTGCAGACTCAATATGAGCCAACAAACAGTATGTGATAACCAGGAAACCCAAAACGAGATAAAACCAACAATAACAACCAAGGCAATCTCAGCCTACATTGACATAATTACAGTGAAAGCAAGGATAAAATTTCTACTGTATCTGCTCAGGTCAAATCACACCTGTTGGAGAAACACTCTTTGTGGGTGGGAATGCAGCTGGTTCAGCTTTGGAGTCACCTGGGGTAGTGCTTCCCAAGAGGCTGACCTCCACTGCCCTTAGAGCAGAGTGAGGTGCCACAGGGAGCAGTGCAGTCTTGTCTCTAAGAGGTGTGCAAGTGGATCAGATGGCCATTTGGTAGGGGTTAGAAATAAAAGTTCATCTTTGGGGATTGTATTAGGATTTTCCAGGGAAATAGAACCAATAGGATGGATGGAAAACACTACATGTAAAGCCTTAGGATAAGGAATTGGCTCATGTGATTACGGAGGACAAGTTCCAAGATCTGCAGAATGACTCGGCCTGCTGGAGATGCAGGAGAGCCAGTGGTGTGAGTTCCAGTTCAAAGGTTGGCAGACTTAAGACCTAGGAAAACCCAGTGTTTCATTTTGAGTCCAAAGGCAGGGAAAAACTGATGTTGCAGCTCAAGGCAGTCAAGCAGAAAGAGATTCCCCCTTATTCTAGGAGGATCTGCCTTTTGATTCTGTTCTGGCTTTCAGCCAATTGTCTGGGGCCTACCCATGTTAGGGAGGGCAACCTGTTTTACTCAGATTGAAATGTTACTTCTATCCAGAAAGAGCCAGAATAACATTTGACTAAATGTCTGGCATCCCATGGCCCAACAAAGATGACACATAAAATCAGCTGTCACAGTGATCATCTAATGCAACTTCCTCATTTTGTGGATGAGAAAACAGAGTCTCAGAGGATGTAGCTTTCCCAGGGTGCCCCCGCTTGGTCAGTGGCCAAGGTAGCTCTTGGGTTATTAGGTCTCCCCACTCCACAGCCCTGTGTTCTTCCTGCCACACTGTTCAGTAGGTGTAGAGGTTGTGTTAATGACCTCTGTGGCCCTCTCCAGCCCAGGATTAGACTGACTGTTAAATGGAAGAAGTCATTCCTCAGAAGGAGAGGCCTTAACCAGGATGGAGAACTGCAGCCATTGGGAGTGTGGTGCTGGATTTTGAAGAGACCATCGCCTAGATACAGAGGAGGTCAATGTAAACCCAAGTGATGTCCGTTGTCTTATGTACTTGGATTGTGAGCTCTTCCTTTTATACACAAACACTCTTCAGGCCCCTTCAAAGCCCAAAATACTGCTTAATCCTTTAATGCTATTGCTGTCAAGAGGATGAGGAAGAGGGATGTCAGGCAGATTTCATGCTGGCGTGAATAATTAAGTGAGTGGAGGGCCACCATCTGAAGCTCCATGGGGGAGTTCCCTTTGTGCTGTCTGCATATGGCCTCCTCTACTTGAATCAGCAGATGATTCAGCCAGAAAGACGAAGACACTCAAAGGGACTCTTTTTCAGGGGTATGTCTCATCATAATAGGCTGTGCCCCCACCCCATGTCAAAGATGATTCTAGCTGCTTCTTATACATTATCTTTCCTGGTCTAAAAGACAACTATGAAAGGCAAGCTACACATTATTATCCCCATTCCATAAATGCGAAGACTGAGCTCTGGATGTGTTTTCTTCATGTTGGAGGAAAATAATATTAATTGACAGGTAGGTCCAGGTTTCTAATGTAATGTCCCCGTGTGTTTTCACACTCTTGGCACTCAGCTAAAACATCTCATTTTAGGAACCAAGAATACAGTTATTAGAAGACCACTCTCAGAGTCAACTCTTGGGTACTGTCAAACGGCAGAATTTGAAATTCCACAGTGGCTAACACGCTGACACCCAACACAGTTCAAGTGTTGTATAAATAAAGTCATCAGGCTGACTTTTGAGTAAAACATAATTTTTCAACTGCTGCCAAGAGGAAGATAATTGATGATAAAAGGTAAACATAAATGACTTTTTGATTACCTGTTGTTTTAGATTACCTCAGCTTGTCTTCATCATTACTGCAAAGACTTCAAAGCTATGCAAAGTAAACTCTCAGGATCAATTTCCCCCTCTCCACTTCCCCTCTTAGCACATTTCCCCACACCTTTTAACAGAAGCCCTGCTCGTGGGAAAGTCAGGAATTAGTTGCTTCACTTTCTAATTATTACAAGTGTGTTAAACAAAATCACTGATAAGAGCCTCACATGTTGCAGGTGCGCATGCTCGAGCTCGTACTGGGGAAGGCGGCTGGAGGAAGTGTGAGCAGGTGCAGCACCCTGTCCTGCCCTGCCCCTGCAGGAGTCCTCATTAGTGAATGGACTGAGAGTGGCCTGGGCAGTGTTCTGTCTGGACATACAGATACATTATTTTTAGGCTTTAAAACAGTATGATTTGGCAAATGGACCCACCAAGTTGAATCACAATCTCTAAACCCAGGAGCATTTCCTGGGTTCCTCTGGAGCAGTTCCTCTGTCTGGGTAGGGGAGGACTGGAGACAGACCCTGGACATAGAGTGGGGACAAGGAGTATAGGTGATGTGAGAGTTTGCTGTTAACACGGGACTCTTATGGATCCATTCTAAGCCAGGGTAGTCCTAGAAGGCAGCATATGGTCAGCTCCAGGTAGGTCCCAAGCATACTGGGTCATGGCTCTGGGTCCCAAGCATACTAGGTCATTGTCCTTCCCTAAATCCATGTTGTGGAAGGGATGGGATGGGGGATGAGGTAGAAGATCTGGAGCTACTTCTGCCTTTTTCTTCGTAACTTCGCAGTGTAAGTTTTGTGGATTTTCAAAAACACAAATAGAAATCTTAATCATATTCTTTATCCTATTAAATGAGTTTTAATGCTGCAATTTTAAAATGAGTTCTGTGGCATGGCTGCTCATCCCTGGATTAAGGTTCTTTGGTAAAACAGATTTAATTCATACATGAACTACAAAATGAACATGAAAACAGCACACCTGTTTTCATGAAAACATGAAAACAGTGAGGGAAGGAAATGAAGACTTCATACAGCCAGCTCAGGTCTGTTGTCTGTTTCCTTCTGCCCCCCACCCCCTGCAGTCCTCCTCCCCAGCCTGTGATGAACATCCCAAGGCCCTTTGAAAATCCATTTGTGTTTTTTGTTGAATGCATCTCAGGTCTTGAAGACTCACAGCCTAGAGAAGTATTGATTGCATTTAAGGGTCCATTACTTAGGTAAACCAAATAATGTAACTGATCTTGGCTTTAATTGATCAAATCTCTCCCACAGTGTTGGAAAGATTGTAATCTAATTACTCTGGTTCCTGGTTTCTAAGGTGAAGGTTACATTTTGCTGAAACTTAGCCTGCTTCAGTAACCTCCCTTTATCTGGGCTGTCCCTTCTTGAAACACATACACACGCAGTGTATGTTGTACATCTGTAAACACACAGAGGCGGACACTTACAAGTCATCTGTCCATGTAGAGACCCCCTGAGTTTTAATTTAAACTCTATATTAACAGTAGATATGAAATGTGAGCCATGTTAGTTTTTTTCATCTTAAATTTTTACAGCTTGGGAAAGGGGACTAGCAAGATGCTCCTGTCTAATCAGGTTCAATACCAGCCTCTCTTGTTTCTCCTAACAAGCTTGGCCTCATCCTAATTCTTTCCTTTTCTGGAGACAGAAGATCTATTTTCAGCCTCAGAACATTGCTAGAGCAGTATGTTTGAAGACTGAGTTGAAAGCTGCTGAGCTGCTGATTTATCTACAGATCAGCTCCCCCCTTAACTAGTTCTTCATGGAAGCCCCTCGACATCTTCCTGGGAGCCGTTGCGTGGGCTCAGCTCGTATTCTCCGGCTCTCTTTCAAAATACCTTTTTACCTCCCTTATTAGGGCTGGTCTACCCCGGGGGTTACATCCAGGGCTGGGGTGGGAGTGGGTGCACATTTAAACAAAGGGGCTTGATGTCTGCCCTAACCGGCAGGATAACCACATTTAAAGAAGACTACCTGAATGACTATTTGAGGTGGAAGAAACGCACTTTGCCGTGGGGAGAAATCAGGACTCTTGTAAATAACTTCCCCAGCATTTCTAAAAATGACATAGGTTGCTGGAAAGCTTTGTGTCAGTCACAGGATTAGCGGACAGCATGTTGGGCAGTTTCTCTGTCTGGGTAGGAGAGGATGGGAGACAGGGAACCTGGAATGTGGCATTCTTCTGGCGGGTCTTCTTTCCACAGGACTGTTCCCTTGTTGGCTGTTGCTCCACATTAGTCAATAGCAGCATCCCCAGAAAAGGTTGTAGCATCAGCTGCTGCATAGAAATTGGTGCATCAGTCAAGCCCATCTGCATCTGCAGGGGCAGCGTGGAAATGTGAAGCAGGAACTGCTGGGAGATGAGGGGTAATGATGTGCCCTTTAGGGTTCTTGGGGATTTCTCTTGGTCAGACAAAATCCTACATGCACTGACGTTTACTTTCCTTTAAGAAAGTGTGTTTTTGCACCCTTGTGCACAGTGCTGTGTAGTGGACCTCATAGTAAGGATCTTAAAATTGAAACACACTCTGCAGATAACATATTTTCTAGACAACAAGTACAGGAACTCTCACCTAAGCTGGCAAGATGCATGAGTCTTTATACAAGAAACATCTTGGCTGCTCTGTGGCATGGATTCTTTCTGGGATCTAAAAACAGGAATATTTGATCCAGGAGTCTTGAACTGCAAGACGGCAGTGAGCTATGATCAAGACTGCAGTGAGCTATGATCATGCCACTGCACTGTATCCTGGGTGACAGAGCAAGACCTTATCCCAAAAATAAAAAAGAAGTATAATAAAACATAAGAATGTATATGTGATAGTGTGAAGAATGTGCTTCATGGGAGTGTTGTGACTAAATATTTTGAGAGACAACCGTGAAGCCATTTGCAAGTGTAACTGCCTTTTTTTTTTCTTCCCCCGAGATGAAGTCTTGCTTTGTCACCCAGGCTGGAGTGCAGTGGTGTGACCTCGGCTCACCCCTGGTTCAAGCAATTCTCTTGTCTCAGCCTCCTAAGTAGCTGGGACTACAGGCGCATGCCACCATGCCCGGATAATTTTTGTATTTTTAGTAGAGATAGGGTTTCACCATGTTGGCCAGGCTGGTCTCAAACTCCTGACCTCGTGGTTTGCCCACCTCAGCCTCTCAGAATGCTGGGATTACAGGCGTGAGCCACTGCGCCTGGCCGAGTAACTGCCGTTTTAATGGGTTTAACATTAATGCTAGAAAGCTTACATTCAGAATAGGGCAGTAATGTTTCTTGAAGTTTGGGGTGTAAGATGTTGTATGAGGAGTACTCCTAGTTTGGCCTCCCACTCTGCCCATGGGATTATTTATATTTTCCCAGCTGTGATTTTTTAAAATTTCAAGTATATAGAAAAGTTGAAAAAATGGTGCCATGGAGATGGGCGAATACTCATCACTGGCATTCACTAGCCATTCTGCCACATTTTCTTGATAGCTCTCACTTTGTTTTCTGAACATTTGAAAGACTCTTTCAGGTCATGACAGTTAATCCCTAAACATTTCTAGTGTAACTCAGGAAATTTTAACCTGAATATAATAATATCTAGTGCACAGTTTATATTCAAATTTCTTTAATTGTCTTAGTAATTTTTCTTATGGCCGTTATTTTCTAAAGTCCGAAATCTAGCCAGAGATCACACATTATGTTTAGTTGTCACATCTCATTAGTCTCATTTTGAATCTATAATAGTCCTCCAGCTTTTTCAAAGTCTTTTGTGACATGTAGCATCTTGAAAAGTCCCGGCTAGGTCTTGTGGAATATCCCCCAGTCCCAATTGTTTCCTCCTATAAGATGCGAGAATATCCCATCAGGACAGAGTGGCCTTCCCCTCTGGCACCACAGGAAGTACACGGTGTCAGACTATCCCTTTGGTGGTGATGTGTGGTCACATGAAAAAGGCAGTGGCCACCAGATTTCTCTGTGCTATAAGGTTCTTTCTTCCTTTTGTGATTAAGGAGCCTGTGGGGTGATCTTTTAAGACCAGGTGAATATCCCAGTCCCTGCAGTCTTTCCCAAAATTATCTTTGCCTGAATTGGTTATTGCATTGGTAGTTACTGTGCCTCAACATTTGACAAAAACAAAAGGCAGTTGTACTTTGGAAGCCAGAGAAATGACTTCAGAGAGGAAAAAAGCCATGTCTTTTTTATGTTAAAAAACAAAATTTGCTTTTTATATATTAAGGTGGGATTTTTAAATTTGTGAGTGTGACTATCAGTAGGATTTGATAAAGTAGGATTTGAAATTTGTGAGCATGAACATCAATAAAGAAATCCCGTGTTAATTTTGGTTATAGATTTTTAAAGATTGTACTCATACATTTCTACATTTTGCACACCATATATTAAGATTTGCATTAAAAATTTCTAGAGCTGAATTATTGTTACTGGTAATTATTGCAGTATTTGGAACAAAAACGGGAAATGCTCTGAACTCATGAATGAAAGATTTCCATGTGGATATCTCTCTGTAGAAATATCACCCAAGGAATTTATGAAACACTGAAAGAATCTGTTGTATTTTGTAAGCAGTACTCATTTGAGAAATTGCTCTTGATAAATGGGTTTCACTAATTAAATCATACACTTCCATAGTACATTACATATAAAACTAGACTAGGAAATAAATATAATTAAAGTAAACATGCCCTTCTAATTAGTAATTGTTTCTGCCATTTTAAGCAAATTTCAGAGTCACAGAGAGCTGCTCCACTATAAACCTAATAATGAAGTTGTGATAACAGGTGTAATTTAACACAATGGAAAACATTTACACTGTAACATGCTAAATTAAAAATGACATTAACAAGTCCCATTTTCAAATTCTCTATAATTAACATTTGTTCAACCCAGAGATGAGTAAGTGCAGTACAATGGTAAATGTCTTTATTTATAGCTTAGGATATTTGTCACTGCATTATCTTTGTTACATTGTAAACAACAGGGATGCATTCCTTCTTAAAATATGTCATGTTTATGTAATCTTAGTTCTGACAAAGGGTAAGACGTGATATTTACTGGTGCCATTGTTGTGGGTAATCTGCAGGTATGCCACCAGAATGGCTTTGGTTGGGGGTAGAGCTTGACATGAAATATCGAGAGTGGGTTGAATATGGAGATACGCAGGTACAATGGCAGAAATATCCACGACATGATAAAATATTAGGATTCTCTCGAGTGTTCCGCTCATTGCACATACGTGCTTCTAAGTGCCTTGAATCAGTGTTTGTTTCTGCAAATAAATATTATCTTAAAGGCTTTCTTTTATGGCACTAGTTAATACAAGCTAGAAAGCAGAGAACAGAGGAAACAGCATTGTAGCTTAATTTGTCACAGAGGACATGATGTTTTACTCCTTACAGAGAATTTCATCAGTATACTAATGGTTGAATAAAGAACTTAAGCATTACTGCATTGCCTAAACATTGGCTTAGAGCTAATCGCTGACTTTTTTTAACTCAAGATTTTAATCACTCCAACTGTATCTTGTTTAAAAAAATTGTTGAGAATATGTACTACGGATTATTTTTTGAGTAATTAAAAATGTTTTCAAGTTGTATTCAGATTGTTTGGAGTTTATCCTCGTGGTGTAGGATGGTAATGTAATAAGGACGGGGTCTGTGTTGTGCCTTTGAGAATTTAAGACTCAGCATTTACCGAGTTCTGGAACTCACTGTCTCCTTGGGGAGATAGAAAAGTAAATCAGTAATTGCATTCACCTTCTGTCATCACTATGAGAGAGCCAAGGAACAAAGGGAAGGACTATATAAATAATGGAATAATGTAGGAGTGACAAATATTATAAGAAGTTCAGTGTTTTAAATAAAATACACTGAGCACATGTTAAAGGAAAATTGACTTGTCCACGTAGCATGTAGCTCAGCACTGTTCAAGAGCGCTTTCAGCGATGGTGGAGAGGCCCTAGATCTGAGCCATCCAGCACGGGTGCCACTGGCTCCACGTGGCCGTCAGGACCAAGAAACTGAGCTTATCATTTAACTTAATTTTAATTAATTTACATTTAAATGCCATATGTGGTTAGTGGCTGTTATAGTGGAAAGTGTAGATCTGTATTTTTAAAGTCTTACTCTTAAAATCATTATTTCAAGATTTTTTTTTTTTGGCTGTTAAGAGGAGTCATAGATTTATTTTCACTCTGAGAAATTCTATTCTGAAATAGTTTCAAATCCACTTAGTTTAGACGGTTGAACTTTCTTTGTCAAGGCGAATTCCTGCCCTCACTTTTCCACAGCCAATGGACAAGAGGGATGGTACCTGCTCAAGATGCCTGGCTGAGAGTGTGTGGGAGTCTGGTTGGAGCCCAGATTTTATATATTTATATATTTTATTTAGCTTTGACCAAAAAGTGAACATAAAAACTGAGTCATGGCAATTAAAACTAACAGATAATTTATCTAAAATAAATCTTGATCTGACTAACATTGGTCGAACAAGATGTGACTTTTTTACTCCTTAGCAGCACCTTGTGAGATAAATAGAATCCTTCCCTTGCATTTTATAGATGGGAAACCAGAAGCACCAGGAGATGAAGTGAGGGAACTCAGCAGTGGGAGGACCTAAACTGCAGCCCAGTCCAACAGTGCCAGTCAAAACTTAGTTTTCCAATGAGGACTGCTTTCCTGTCCCTTCCTCTCCTCTTTTTCCTACAGCCTCACACCTACCACTTACTGACTATTTACTTGAGAGGCATCGTAGGTTAATGGTTTAAGAACATGGACTCTGGTACCAGACTTCTAGGTTTGAATCCTGATGTTACTGCTGACTAGCTGTGGGGCTGGACACATTACTGGGCCTCTCTTGCGCCTCATTCTGTTTGTGTGTGTAGCACTATAGAGTAGGTATAGGATAATGTAAACATTAGCTGTTATCAGGATCATTGCACCAGCTAAGTACATGCCTTACATACATTATTAATTCTGTTATTCCTGTTTTACAGATCGAGAAAGGTTTTCTTTTAAAGGTTGAGTTACTTGCCTTAGATCATGTGATCAGCAAGTGGTAGACTATTCTTGGAACTCAGGAGTGTGTGCTGTTGACCCTTGAACAGCTCTAGGGTTAGAGGTGCCAACCCTCATGCAGTCAAAAATTCACGTATAACTTTTGACTTCTCAAAGGCTCAACTATGAATAGCTTAATGTTGACTGGAACTCTTACTGATAACATAAACAGTTGATTAACACGTATTTTGTATGTTACATGTATTATATGTACTGTTAATATATGATAGATATTATTCTTAAAGTAAGCTAGAGAAAAGAAAATGTTATTAAGAAAACCATAGCAAGAGAAAATATGTTTACTATTCATTAAGTGGAAGTGGATCATCATAAAGGTCTTCATTCTTTCCGTCTTCCTGTGGAGTATACTGGCTGAGGAGGAAGAGGAAGGGTTGGGCTTGCTGTCTCAGGACTGGCAGAGGTGGGAAAGGTGGAGGGAGGGGAAAGGGAGGCAGGAGAGGCAGGCACATTTGCTGTAACTTTTATTAAAAAAAAAAAAACCTACATATAAGTGGACCCGTGCAGTTTTTAAAATCCATGTTGTTGAAGGATCAACTGTATTTTTGAAAGCCCTCACTTAAAATAATAAATATTCATTGATAGCCTTAAAGGGGAAGACATAAGGCAGTTCTTAGCAGAGTATCTGACATAGGGTGAGAACTCAGTCACGGCAGCTGCTGTTCTTATTAAGAAGTAATTTGTCTGCAGTTGCTTGGCTGTTTTCTGTGCCTCTTAGAGGCAGAACAAGAATACAAGAGTGCTGGTGAACATGCGACTGTTGCTGGTGGGTAGTAACTACGGCACTCAGCTGCTGCCTAGCTCAGTAGTCTTCTGAGTGACCTCACTGTCTTCTCTACCACTGGCCACTTGATAAGGAAAACAGCCGGCTCCTCACCCTCCTCCCCTTCCCCACCTCTGTTGCCATGACCAGTCCCCCTCCGCTTCCTTGTGTTTCTCTTCCTGACCAGCCACAGCCCTGAGTTTCACCAGGGAGGCTGGTTGGGCTGAGGCGGTGCTTTGGAGCCTCTGTTGGAAAGATTGAAAAAGATGCTGTGGGCTGAGGCTCTTCTTCCCAAAGCAGATTGCCGTCTTGTCCACACCCCGCTAACTTGTTCCCATCTCTCTCTTCATGTCTGCTTGATGAGGTGGTCTGACTTGCTGGACAGTGAGGCTGCTGTGGAGTATCCCCCATGTTTGATGGGGCCTCTAAATGGACAGTACTGTTGTACAGTTTTCTTTGGCACATCCATAGATTATTTTAAGGACTATAAACCTATTAATTACTCCAAAGTAAATCTCAGAGGTTAACCTGGGGCCATTGATATGTTTAGTATTTTGAAGGCTCAGTCGAGTGCCATGTCGATCATTATTAGCAAGTGAACCAGCAAGCATCTGTCTAGTCCACGAAGGAAAAAAGTGAGAGAGTATGCCTTTCTATATATTGCCCAGGGAAATTCATTTTATTTTTAGCTGTTGGCTACTGCAGTGGGACAGGAAAGTCAACTTAGGTGTTGAGAATGAAAAACAGCTTGAAAAAAAGACATTGAGGTTCATTGCACTCTATGACTTGGGTAGACAGATGGAAGGGGGTTGTGAGACGGAGCTATTCTGAATACGTTCAGTGTTTTCATTTAGAGATGCAGAGGTTTTCTCTTTATTTATATCTTAGTGGCAGGGACAGATGAAAACAGAAAGAGCCACTTTCCTCAAAATACATAGCTGTGCATGAATACACGGGGTGAGCTGTTTTCCACGAGAGGAGATCCTGCTCGGTGCTGAGAGGGTAGAATGGAGGATGCGGGTCTTGCCCTTCAGGCACCCCTGGTGTAACTGAGAACCCTGCCATCCTGAAGTAGGGTAAGGTGCAGAAGAGGTCAAGACAGCTGCACACCACACTCATCACTCCTCCATGTGTTCATTCCTGGCCCCATGGCCAGATCGGCTGGGAAGGAAACTGCCGTGGTGAGCTCTAATTACCAGAGATGGAGGCGCTCAGGTGCAGGCTGCCTAATTACAAAAGCCCAGAACACACATGCTCTCAGGGGGCCCACCAGGGTTAAAGAGACTGAAAAAATAATTTTGGCTGCAAATTTAAATAAGGATGAACACCACAAGGAGCTTCATATGCAGAAATGAAGTCCTGGCTTTCTTAAAAAAATAAAAATACTAATGCCTCAACAACAACGACTACAACAGAAACCCTTTGGGTTTATTATTTCAAGCCGGGTCGTGCTAGTTTCACAAGAGTTTGTGAAAATGGATTCACATGAATAGAGCCTTTTAAAAACTCATGATTAAAGAGAAAGATTTCACAGTTGATGGTTTGGTAGATGGCAGTCATAAAAACAATTGCTCTTTGTTGTTTGTATTGGTTAAAAAAAGTTTTATTTTCTAATGTCCTGCATTATGAAACTTTTTTTTAAATGCAGCTATTTTTTCCTTCATCTATGTTCAATTTCTTTGAAGATAAAAATTTCAAGTGCAGTGAAACTATTTTCATCTTTTTCGATATTACAGTCTCCCCATGTATGGAATTCATTTTGCATGGCCTCAGATCAAATATTTCCAAGTCCCGTCCTTATATATAGCAAAGCCATGTATTTTGCTCATGCCTTCAAGCCTGGGAGTAACACAGTTTTGCTGTCAGAAGAAGATGGTTGCTGAGGCAAGTGGGAACAGGCATCCCGCACCGTGCCATCCCACCTGCCCTTCCCGACTGGAGCTGAGGCCACAGGGTTTTTCACCGCCAAATTGATATGCTTTTGAAGGAAGCATCTGGTTCTTTGGCAGCTCCATAGGAGTAATCTTGGTGGTTGGAGAGTTTCTCCTGCATCTATCACATAGTCTAGTTATTGAAAGGGTTCCTGGCATTTTCACGTCCCAGTTTCTGGGCATAGGAATGTGAAAAAGCTGAAGTCTGTTTGCACTTGCAAAGCCTCCTTGAAATTTGTCAGGCTAAAAAAAATTCTCTGTGTTTAAAAAAAAAAATTCTTCTGGGTTGTATCTTACCTGCATCCATGGATGATTTTTCTACTATTTAAGTTTCATACTCATATATCTGGTATTTATGCCGAGAAAAACATCAGTATGAATTATAGACAAGTGGTCTTTAAAAATATTCACTAAGAAAGCTAAAATAATATTTTAACGTTTTCTTAGTTTAAGAATTGCAAAATTCAGCAGTAGTTATTAAGCAACTCTGATGTTCTAGGCAGTTAGGTGCCATAGCAGGGACGATGTTAGAAAGTTCATAAAGTTCCTCATTCTCAAACCTCAGAGAGCTTTCCCAGCCTAGGTCATTAGCATTTCCATATGACATGTCTTGACTTAATAATTTATTCACATTTGATATGTTCAACTAACTTTGATTACTTAATCATAATTAAGTATGCAGCTGCTAAATTTTTTTTTCTGTGTTTCTTGGCTATTTGTCCACTTGTTTCTCAATCATTAGCACCCAGTGGGTAGGCTGCCATGTCTGTAACTTGCTTTATCCACCTTCTACCACAGCATTCATCTGTGTAACAAATGCTTGTGGTGGACCTATTGTGTGCCAGACACAGTTCTAGACCCTGTAGTGGAAGCAAACTACTTTCTTATTGGAGCTTATATATTTGTGGTCTGGATAATCAGAAAAAAAAAAATATGTTCCAGATTGGAATGTATTTATGCTCTAGAGAAAATGAAGTGAGTGCGGGGAGCATAATGGTGATTGCAGGTGAAAGGCAGCACTCATTGGGGCGGCTGCAGAGGGCCCTCTGTGGGGTGACATTTGACCTGAGATCGGAGAGTTAACTACTACAGGGAGGTTTCGGGAGAAAGCCTTTCAAACAAAGAAAACAGCGGGGACAAGGGCCTTTCTCTTAGCTTGTTCAAGGGACAAAGAACAAAGGAAGAAGGCGAGTGTGGCAGGGCAGAATGAGTGATGGTGGGGCTGGGCCGGGGGCTGGAGAGGTTGGAATGGTGTGGGGGTGGTAGAGATGGGCTCAGAGAGCCTTGGAGGGCATGTGAGGGGTTGGATAAACGTTTATAGTAAGTGCATAGGGAAGCCATGTAGGGTTTAAAGCCGGGGGAAATATGATTTTATTAATGCTGCAGGTTTATTCAATAAATACCATTGTGATAGTAGTATTGAAAGTCTGCATGTAATTATGTGTAGTAATAGCCTGTGTACTTGTGATGATGCAAATATCCCTTCTATGTGTTTGGTTGAAAGCTAAAAGGAATGTTTTATGCAAAATGAGTCAATGAATTATATCTATGTTTCTAACAGTTTAGTATTCATCATTTGGAGAAGATATATGCAGTTTTATCTATGTGTGGGCATAAATTGTTCATCCGAGTAGGGCATGCCAATTTTAGCTCAGGTCTCCTCTTAATTTTGACTGTGTATCCCTTGTGGCTACATGTCAAAATATGACATATCAGCATTAGGCCAACCTGGATTTAATGACTAGGAAACTGGAATTTATATGATTTGGGGGCACGTGGGGGCTTTTCTAATGCCAATTCCAAGGATAAGTGGCGTGGAGGTTATTTGATTAATTGGACAAGCATAAACTCTAGCTCAGCTTCCTGCCTGTCATCTGAACACAAAACATTGAAGATTAGGCGACTTAGCACTCCAGAATTAAAATCATGATATTTCTTTTCCTGTTAACAGACTATTTTGCTTAGCATTACACTGTCTTTTAGACAAGCATTCACTGGGCCCCTGCATATGTAATCTTTACTTATGAGTGAGGAATTTTCCAAGGTATATGTTGAAAACACTCTTCTCCCTGAAGTCCAGCTGTGGTTGAAGCCATGCCTTTGCAATAAGGCCCATTTAGTAGCTTCTGTGTGAACGCATCTATCACTTTAGTAGAGCTGGAGAGTGTCATATGCTCACAAGGCTCTTACTGAACTCCTTTGCTGAGATGTTTTGTGTAGAGCCATCAGTCACACACAACTCTCATCCTTGTGAGGTTATTCATTTGTGCATAGGCTTTGGCTGTGCATTGACTTGCTTGGGAAGACCCAGAGACCTGGACCATGGCTTAACTTTCACAGTGATGAAACAGAGGCAGTAACCTGATGATGGCTTGACTGTGAGCCCCAGTGCCACCTGACCCACCGGGATGATACGCCCTGTGGCCTCCTTGGAGGGTGCAGCCAAGTGGGGCTGTCTCCTCTGAGATCCGTCCTCTCGCTGCTCAGCGTGACTTTCCAGCCACTCTAAAACAATGCTGCCTCCCCAAGCCCTGAAGCTATGTTTTCTAACACTGCTTTCACTTGTGATGGTCCATGAGACAATCTTTGAAAGAAATAGCAAGCCTGTCGGTAGCAGGGGAACGAAGCAGGTGTGCCAGAGCCCTGGTTCTGCCTTGCTCTCATAGGCAGGTGACCTGACATCAGCCCTGGTCGCTCCTTCAACATCCTGCTCTCCTCAGGGGTTCATGGTGGTCCTCTGATGTAACTGATAAAACCGGGACATTTTCGTTTCTCTTATTGCTCATGATTAAAAAAGGGATTCATGATCTTGTTTTCCCTCTGCCTCTTAACTGATAAGAGGGTGGTCTCCAGGAACATTTGGAATGTTTGAAACTCAATGATGTGTATTGTCTGAATTAGTAAAATAATTGCATCTCAGCTGGTTGGAACTCTTTCCTAGAGCAAAGTAGTGCTGCAGTCATCAGGTTGGAGGTCTTTCTTTGTGTGGAACACTGTATAGGGACTCAGGAGAGATGGAATTCCAGATAATATGTCACATTTTCTTTCATGGAGATGGCAGTCTAACAGGGTAGGTTGTAAGCAATAATCGTCATATTACTTAATAACACTGGTCAAGGAGGGGAGGCTTCTTGTGAAAGAGCATGGAGGGTCGTGAAAAGGGGGCAAAGGTATGGGTCATTTAGGTTGATGAAATTCCAGTGAGGAAGCATGGCACATACAGTTACTGGGTTTGCAGTCATCCTTAATGCTGAGGCAGATGATTGCAAGGCTGAGGTAGTGAATCTGCATTGGAAATTTATAAGAAAGAATGATTAAGATGAAAACACAATTTGACAAACATTTATCCACTGAGGCTAGTCATTGAGCTCTGTGCTGGGGACAGCAAAGAGGAGTTCCTGTCCTAGAGAGAACAATGGAAAATTAGTCTGTACTGAATGTGAGCACGAGGTGCCTGGAACAAGGAGGAAGCAACAGGCAATCACCTCAGGGACTGTTTCCAAGAGGAGGGGACCTTTTACCAGAGCCAGCCAGTAAGTGGGATGTGGTGGGGAGAAGAGGAAGTTCAAGCAAAATTAGAAAGTGAGCGAAGGCATATGGATAACGTGACCCATTAGGGAGCCAGCCCAGACATCGAGAATATGGACCCATGCAGAAGAGTAATGGGTAGAGCTAATACGGGAGACAGGCTAGGTCATTGGCCATGGGGGAGGGCTTTATTTTTTTTTTTTAGAGAAGAGTTCTCACTTTGCCTTCCAGGCAGGAGTGCGGTGGTGCCATCGTAGCTCACTGCAGCCTTGAGTCCTGGGCTCAAGTGATCTTCTTGCCTCACCTCGCAAGTAGCAGACACTAGAGGCACAAGCCACCACACCTGGCTAGTTTTTTAATTTTTGTAAAGATGGGGTCTCCCTGTGTTGCCCAGGTTGATCTCAACCTCCTAGGCTCAAGCAATCCTCCTGTCTAGGTCTCCTAAAGCCCTGAGTCTATAGGCCGGAGCCACAGTGCCCTGCCCAAGGGGAACTTTTATGTTATGCCAAAAGTTCTGGACATCAGGTCTGGTAGAAAACACTTGAAGGACTGTGAATTCGATAGGATAGCTATTGGGGAAGCCATTGTAGATTTTTGAGGATGAAAGAGACATAGTGAAGGTGGTATTTCACTTAACTACAAAAATTTTAGGCACTGCTGACCTTTTTCTCATTATAAAAGTAAAACAATTAATTTCAGAGGAATTCAAAAGTAGGAAAACTATAAAGAAGAAAATAGGCTGGGCACGGCGGGTCACACCTGTAATCTCATCACTTTGGGAGGCCAAGGCAGGTGGATTACCTGATGTCAGGAGTTCAAGACCAGCCTTGCCAACATGGTGAGACCCCATCTCTACTAAAAATACAAAAAATTAGCCGGGCATGGTTGTGGGCACCTGTAATCCTGGCTACTTGGGAGGCTGAGGTCGGAGAATCACTTGAACCCAGAGGCGGGGGTTGCAGTGAGCCGACATAATGCCATTGCACTCCAGCCTGGGCAACAAGAGCGAGGCTGTGTCTTAAAAAAAAAAAAAAAAAAAAAGAAAGAAAATAAATAAATAAATATTCTGCATAGTCCCATGACCCATAGATACAAATTAAATTATTTAAATGCTTCATTATGTGGCAGACTTTTTGTGCATGTATGTGTCACGGGTAACATCATGGGGAGATTTTGGACCCGTGCCCAGCCTCTGTCCCCTCAACTGCAAGCCACATGATGTCTTTTACCCACCCTCTCCTGTGTTTATAAAATATATGAGAAATAAAATCAAAGCTCTCTTTGTGTTATTAGCTCACAAAATGGTTGAGATTGTTTACTCTTTGTCTTTCTGTAAAACACTTTTTGATCTGAGCAGCCCTTCTGTTTTTTATAAATGAGCCTTTTTTTTTTTTTAATTTGAGGAAAATATAAGACAACTTGATTGTTGCTGGAAGGCTGAAATCCCAAAGTGAATGGGCTTGGGGTCCAGGTGGCTCATGTGGTTTTAATCTGCGGGAGTAAGACTAGACAGTGACTTTGGCCCTTAGAGTGGTGGTGAAGCGGGCAGGGCTTAGATGTGCCAGCCCAGCTGAGGTGTCCTTGGGCGCCTCCTGCAGATCCTTCTGTCTTAGACTTCTTTGCAGGGGACTGGTGGCTGCAGTGTCTTCACCCTCTCCTCTTCCCTTAATGGCTTGATGAGGACTTCCCAGGTGCAAAGAAATAAAGCCTAGAGTTTTCTAATTTGAAATAATAATTGACCTTGAAAATTTTTCTTTTACCCATTGTCATTTCAGAGTCTGCAGAGATCCAAATCCAATAATTCCAAAACAAAGCTAAAAACACAAAAACACTCAAGATTGAAGTTGAGACGACTGTCTTTGACCTTCTCACTGATATATATATGTACACACACACACACATCTATTTATATATTATATATTTATATGTAAATAGATATATATTAATTTTCATATATTTTATATAATATATATTTACATAATATATAAAAATTAATATATATTTATTATATTTAATAAAATATAATATATATTTATAAAGTAATATAAATATATTTATTTTTATATATTATATATAAATATATAATATATAAAATATAAACATATGTTTATATATAAATAAATAAATATATACAAAATATACCCCCCATACACGTATGTATAAAATGTGTGTATTCCTATTTGGGCCTTTCACACATGTTCAGATCATACCCTGTATAGTTTTGAATCTTACATTTTCACTAGTATTGTAAACATTTATTATTAAATACCGTATTTTTCTTGAAAACACATTTGTAAACTACATTACTTAAATATATCATAACTTGTTTATTCTTCCATTGGACATTGAGATTTTTTTCTTCTAATATTTTGGCTGTTACATGAACATGTGCTATGGTGAACATTCTTGTGCAGAAATCATTGCACACGTTGCTGTTAATTTTCTTAGTAACAGTTTTTAACAGTAGAATTACTGATTAGAGGACGTGAGCTTTCAGAACGCTTTTGATATATTGCTAAGTTTCCCTTCAGAAGGATTTTACCTGTTTGGCTGTCACCAGGAGAGCATGAGATCTCCTGCCGCTCTGCACAGCTGTCTGTAGGTTATTGAGGGTTACACTTTTTAGTTCTTTGCCTATTTAGTAGGTAAAAATGGTATTTCCTTATTTGTTTTTGTTTTTTTCTTTTCTTTTTGTTTTTTTTTTGTTTGGAGTAGGCTGTTGCTTTTGTACTTGTTTGACTACTTTCTCTCCCTCTCCACCCCCACCTCATGACTTAACTATTCATGTCCCAACTCATATTTCTCTGATTTTCAACTGTTTTCATTTGTAAGAGCTCTTTATATATACCATAAGACTACTGCCTCTTCTCTTATATGTCACGTATCTTTTTCCTAGTTTATCTTTAATTTTGTAACTTTATGGTAGTTACAGATGCATAGAAGTGTATATGATTGCATAATCAAATATGTCCATTTTTTTAAACATTCTCTCTCATTGCTTTAATGATTAGGAAATGCCAGCCCCTGCCTTTCCTTCTTGTTTTTTAATGGCTTCATTTAAAAATAATTATTATTTAATTATTGGAATTCATTTTTTTAAATACAAGGTGGGAATAAAATGTATTTTTTTCCCAAATATTTTACTTGTTATTCTAAAATCTAAAAGTAAGTTGATTAAAGCACCCACTTTTCTTCATGGATTTGTAATTATATGAAGTTAGGTTTTAGAAAAGTTGGTAGGATACTAATGGGTGCTAGGGTAACGTGTGGGCAATGCTAGGATTATTAAGTAGAAGGACCTGGGGTGGCTGGGAAAGGGCTGGCACATTGTGAGCAGGGTGGTGCCATTGCGTTAGTGGGGAAATTCATGAGGGAGACTGTTGCCAGGAAAGACTTTGAGAAAGTTTTTTTTTTTTTTTTTGTTTTGTTTTTTTAGCACTGTATTTTTCAGAGCTTGGTACACATTTTTGGTTTTGATTAGAACCATATCAATTTTCTCTCTCAGTGAGTTGAACACCCTTTTAAGCCAAGAGGTAGATTAAGGGATTCAAGGGACAGAGGAGAAATCTGGGCTTTTCAAGGGCATATTCCTTGAAGTAGCCTCATTGCTTCCACCACCCCCAATTCAAAGAATGCTTCTTTACTTGCAGTGTACCTTTGTAACAGACTTTATGGTTAACTGATAACTTTCATATCTGCTAGTTTGCTTGGTTCTTTCAGCAACCCAGTGTAAAAGGCATGCATTGCCTTACTATGTCCCCGTTTTTAAAGATTTGGAAACTTAAACCCAAAGATGTTAAGTGCTTAAGATCACATACATCCTATGTATTCTCTTGTTCTTTCATTGAACAAATACTCATCGAGGGTTCACAGTTTTGCAAACACTGCTAGGTACTGAGGCTATATAGATGAAAAGAAGGTTTTTGCTCTTCAAGTGCTTAAGTAAACTAAAAGGCAGAGCTGGAACTAAAGCCCATATCGTGGACTCCAAGTAATGCTCTTTCTGCTACACCATACTTTGTGGTGTCTGCTCCCATATGCTTCTCGGCTAAGGCTGATCAAAAAAGTTAGTAGGTTGCTTCAGCTATAAGAATTTGATGGTCATCCTTAGTTCACTGAAGAGTCATCATAGTCTGCAGTAACCATTTTTGTTCATCATTGGGATGTCTGCTTACTCCTGTTGAGTAAATGTGATCTATTCACCCTTGGAAGCTCCTTGCACACCAACAGTATTCTTGGATAGGGAAAAGTGTTGTCTAATTCAGTGACAATTTCTTTAGCATAATAAAAGGCTCCATGTAGGATGCTAATACTTGAGTGAAATATGCTTCATAAACAGCCTTGTTTTGACAGAGTTGGTGTAAAGTGAGGTTATGTCTTGGCCTGAGCGTCTTCAAAGCATGTGCCACTTTGTGCATCTGTGTGATTCCACGGGTGCCCAGAGACTAAAATTTAAATGGAGGCAGTTGATTGTAGCCATAGCAGAGAGATCCATGGTTGGCACACAGGTATATTGTTTATGATGTGGTGGTGTGCAGTGGTGTGCTGCCTCCTTGGTGGCCTTGAGAATACAGGGAGCTGAAGTCTGGGGACGTGAGGATCCCCAGGGGAATGGACACCAGGACAAAGATTTGACTCCTTTCCTAGGTCAGACTTCATATTTTACAACCAGGCCCTAAAATACAATACTCATCCATTAAAACAAAGGAAAATTTACATGAGGCAGTTAATGTGAATGACATTGAATACTTCATGCATGTGAACTTGAGTGACTTTGATGGAACCAGGGGGAACTTAGGTAATCATTAGATCTTGTGTATTATGTTACTTTGTACCTTGGTATTCCATGTAGACCTTTCTGGGGCTCTTTTTATAGGCACTAGATCAAAAGCCAGGCATCTGTATTTTTTGGTTCTTTGTTATGTAAAGTATAATTTAGAATTACTCAAAATCCTTGTTTTAAAGAGAAATGTTTTCTTCATTGATATTCTGATATAAATGTGCCAGCATTATCATCCGTCTAGAAAGCTTAGTTTTTGCAGATTAAAAAAAAGGGAAAATTAGGTTTTTGTGGACTTTCATTGTGTTGGAAGAAGCTAGTCCTTCTAATGAGTTTTTAAAATTCTGAAATGAAAAGAGATGGTGTATTTGAAAACTGAGGATTGGAGTAAGTCTATTCAACTGATTTTTATCCTTTAGGTTTAATTTCTATATTTAATTTTATTTTTGCATTTAAGTCTATATTTATGTTAATTCTGTTTACAGGCATGTTAATACTTTGGCATTTTATTTCTATTTCATCCTATACGATTCAGTGTACTTTTATGTGTTGCAATAAAATAATTGTTTCTACATGTGTTTTCTGACTGACAAGTTGAATAAAGAGATTGATTTTCTTTGGCATAAAACTAAGTATAAAGTCATGCGGGAAAGCCTTTGGAAAACAAATAGAGCAATCCTTTTGTCAATGCTAATATGTCAGTTTTTAAGCTACTTGCATGACGGGAGTGATAACCAATCTTAGAACAAGCATTTTCTATTGATTTGCCAGTCTAAAGTAACAAGTTACTGCTTCAGTTCTTATTGAGAATTAAATCAAAATAATTCTGTGCCCTATATAATATGTATTGTGAGAATTCGCCTGCATGATTTATGTACTGTGGTGTAGCAGTGGATAAATGTTGAAGAATCATATGACTTTAGATAGAGGTTGAAAATTATTACTACATAATTTTATTATATAGTAAATTTTAATTTGATATACACAAAAGCTGTTGCAGAGGTTCTTATAAAGTTATGTGGAATGTTGTATTATAAGAATTTGCATCTTTTTTATTAATCCTGATGAATTCTTAGCCCATATGGCTTTTATTGTCCAATAAAAACAGCAAGTGGGAAATGCTGATTTGTTCACAAAACATAGACCATTTTGCAAATCAGAATTGATTATCATTCAAAGCTAATATTAGAAATAAAAATTCTATATTGTTTCCTCTTCCCAAAATTAAAATGTTAAGTTACAATTAGGTACTCTGTGTTTCATAGAAATGTCAGATAGCATTGTTTTGCATATTTTAAATTTATCTCCAGAATTTACCATCTGGTAAATGGTTTGAGTTAATTTCAGAGAGTTGCAAGTAACTCAGATGTTTCATATAGAAGTAACAATTCACATATCCCACATTTGTGTTTATGAGTATATGTGTGCATATAAGCTTATCATAGCTCAGATATTTGAAATAAATCTACAGTTAATCTCAAATCTTTCTCTTTTAATGCCTCCTCTTGCCTTAAGTTTTAGGGCCATATAATTTAATATTTTTTAATAATGAGGTTTATTTCTTGCTAACCCTGTATGTTTGTCATGTGTTGATGGGGGTGAAGGCTCTTTGCAACATTGGCCTCACTCAGGAACCCAGGCAAAGGGAAACTCCATCTCCATGCTTCTACATTTAGCAAGGAAGGAAATATGAGTATGGCATATGCAAGGATATGACGTACTTGCTCCCAAACTTGTTTCCAAAAGTTGTGTACAAAGTTGTATGTGGAAATTGGCAAGCTGATTCCAAAACATATGAAAAGTACAGAGGATAAGGCGTAACAAACCAATCTTGAAAAAGAATAAGGTTGTTGGACTTACTCTACTGACATCAAGACTTAAATCTATAGTAATTATTACTTACTACTTATGGTAATTACTCATTACTTGTAATAAATAATTTTTCTTATTACTTATAGTAAATAGGTAGATAAGTAAGCTATAAATTTATAGTAATTAAGACACACAGTGTTGATGCAGAGATAGGCAAATATACACATGGAATTGAAAAGTCAGTCCAGCAACAGAACCAAGCATATATGAAAACATGACTTTTGACAAAAATTGGCACCACAGAGCAGTGGGAAAATAATGATCTGTTTAACCGTTAGTGGGTCAATTGGATCACCATGTGAAAAAAATTGTACTAGATCTCTTCATTACATCGAAATTAAGTTCATATTTTCTTTTTCTGAACTGAAGTTGGTTTGTATACGGTGTGAGGTACACAATTCATTGAATTGGTTATAACTTTGAGAACTTTGACAGAACTTAGATCAGTGATCGAGTTTAACAGAGCACAGCTAGAATCCCAGAATCTCTTTTGGGCATACTTTTTTTTTCTTTTTTTTTTCTGAGACAGAGTCTTACTCTGTCGCCCAGGCTGGAGTGCAGTGCCACAGTTTCGGCTCACTGCAGCCGCCTCCTGGGTTCAAGTGATTTTCCTGCCTCAGCCTCCTGAGTAGCTGGGACTACAGGTGCCCGCCACCACGCCTGGCTAATTTGTTTTGTATTTTTAGTAGAGATGGGGTTTCACCATGTTGGCCGGGATGGTCTTAATCTCCTGACCTCATGATCCGCCCACCTTGTCCCACCCAAAGTGCTTGGATTACAGGCATGAGCCACCACACCTGGCCTCTCTCAGGCATACTTCTAATCATAACCCTTTCCCTTTTCTCTAGAGGTAACTATATGCTGAATCCCAAGACTATAAGTTTACTTGTTTGGTACATTATAGACACAGAGTTATATAGTAAGTATTCTTCTCTGTATTGCTTCTTTCAATATAACATACTTTCAATATGTAACACTCAATATTATGTTTGTGAGATTGATGTTGTTGCATATAGCTGTAATTCTTAAAGAGTGCCGTGCTATGCTTCACCTCCTTAAGGTTGGAATATCTACATAAATTATTTGGAATTCTTCCACATGGGTGATTCAGCTATTCCCCGTTTATTTATTTACCATGTGGACTCATGGATATTTGTTTTATACTTCAAGTGATAAGCCAATACTACTTTATTGTGTTGCTCAAATTACTCTAGCTTTATCCACTGGAAACTCTTTCAATTGCCTCCTGTAACCCTTTGATACATACCCATTATTGTGTTGTTGTTGTGAGCATTTTCTTGCTTTCTGCACTACAAGGTGCCTCAGGCCTATTTTGTATATTTTTTGCCCCAGTCCTAGAATCAGCCATTTTTCCAAGTAGCCCTGGTTCTATTAGAAATGAAGATCAGGATGCTAGGTGTACTCATTGCTACTGGGTGTAGGATCACTCAGCTGACAGGGCAAGGAAATATATGTGTGTATACAAATCTCTCTGTGTGTATATATACATTTCTGTGTGTAACCCTCTATATCTACAGTAAGCTAATACTTATGCTACGGAGTTCATCCTGATGTCTCCAGCTCTAATCCATTTATCACATGGATCATTCTAACTTCCTTCCCTTGCATATGTGTAATCCTACCCACTTCAACGTTGAGAAATCTTGGTTCCATTATTCACCATCTATTTACTTACATCTTTAATTCCAGTATGCATATATAGCAGTTTCAGCATTATCCTCCTGTACTTCCATTGGGAAACAGCTTTATCAACTAGAGTATGATATTTATATGAAGTTCCTTTTGTCTTTTTCTTACAGACTCTACTTATTTCTAAAGTTATTATTTGGGTCAGCATTTTATTTCCTCATACTGTTAAGTGAGGTTTTTAAAATACATTTAAAATGCATATATATTATCTCATTCTGCTTTTCTTCCTGGGATTTCCCTAATCTCCTGAATGAGATTTAAGGTTTACTCTTTGTGTTTATAAAGTTCTATGAATTTTGACCAATGCTTAATTTCTTGTATTCATCATTACAGTATCATACAGAATAGTTTTACTGCCCTAAAACATCTCCTGTACTCTACATTCAACCTTCTCTACCTTCCTGTCCCCAACTTGGAAACTACTCTACATTTTGCTTTTCTCAGCATGTCATATAATTGGAATTATCCAATATGTAGCTTTACAGGCTGGCCTCTTTCATTTAACAATATGCATTTAAGATTCATCTATGTATTTTTGTGACTTGATACCTCAGTTCTTTTCATCGTTGAATAATATTCCACTATGGATGTACCACCAATGGTTCATCTATTGAAGTGCATCTTGATTGCTTTCAGATTTTGGTGATTATGAATAAATCTCTATAAACATTTGCATGTAGATTTTTGTATGGACGTACATTTTCAGATTAATTGGGTAGATATCTAGGAGCATGAATGCTGGATTGCATGGTGGGACTATGTTTAGTTTCTAAGAAATTGCCAAACTATCTTCCTAAGCAGCCATATCCAGCTGCTTATATTCCAGCCAGCTCTGCATCTTTCCCAGCAGCTGTACATTAGCTTTTTGGATTTTAGCCATCACAATAGGTGTGTAGCGGTATCTCATTGTTTTATTTTGCAACTCCCTAATGACAAATCATATTGTAAAATTGAGGTAAACTTCTAGAATATTGTCATTTTGCTATTGATAGCTAGTGAGGAAAATTACATGGTGTTTTATCTGAAATATTAATGAAATGTGTCAACATGTATAATTGTGAAACAATTTTTAAGGCTCAAATCTACTTTTAAAAAAGAAATACCATTTGACCCAGCCATCCCATTACTGGGTATATACCCAAAGGGCTATAAATCATGCTGCTATAAAGACACATGCACACGTATGTTTATTGCGGCACTATTCACAATAGCAAAGAGTTGGAACCAACCCAAATGTCCAACAACGATAGACTGGATTAAGAAAATGTGGCACATATACACCATGGAATACTATGCAGCCATAAAAAATGATGAGTTCATGTCCTTTGTAGGGACATGGATGAAACTGGAAAACATCATTCTCAGTAAACTGTCGCAAGGACAAAAAACCAAACACCGCATGTTCTCACTCACAGGTGGGAATTGAACAATGAGAACTCATGGACACAGGAAGGGGAACATCACACTCCGGGGACTGTTGTGGGGTGGGGGGAGGGGGGAGGGACAGCATTAGGAGATATACCTAATGCTAAATGACGAGTTAATGGGTGCAGGAAATCAACATGGCACATGGATACATATGTAACAAACCTGCACATTGTGCACATGTACCCTAAAACCTAAAGTATAATAATAAAAAAAAATTGTGGTAAAATATATATAACAAGAAGTTTATCATCTTATTATTATTATTATTATTTTGAGACAGTCTTGCTCTCTCGCCTAGGCTGACTTGCAGTGGCACGATCTCGGCTCACTGCAGCCTCGACCATTCAGGCTCAGGTGATCTTCCCACCTCAGCCTACTGAGTAGCTGGGACTACGGGCACATACCACCATGCCTGGCTAATTATTCTGTATTTTTAGTAGAGTCAGGGTTTCGCCACGTTGCTCAGGCTGGTCTCAAACTCCCAGGCTCAAGCAGTCTACCTGCCTTGGTCTCCCAAAGTGCTCAGATTACAGGCATGAGCCACTGTGTCCAACCAGTTATTTTTAAGTATATAGTTCAGTAGCGTTAAGTACATTCATATTGTTGTGCAACCAATCTCTTTTCATTTTGCAAAACTGAAATTATATCTATTAAACAACAAATGCTGTTTTCCCACTCCCTGCATCCCCTAGTGGCCGTCCTTCTACCTGTCTCAATGAATTTGATTACCCTAGGTTCCTCTTGTAAGTGGAATCACACAGCATTTATCTCTTTGTGACTGGCTTATTTCACTCAGCATAATATCCTGAAGGCCCATCCGTGTTGTATGCATTAGTTTGCTAGGGATGCTGTCACAAAATGCCACCGACTGGGTGGCTTAGACAGCAGAAAATTATATTCTCACTGTTCTGGAGGCTGGAATTCCATGATCAAGGTGGTGGCCAGTTTTCTCTGAGGCCTCTGTCCCTGGCTGCAGATGGCCTCTTGCTGCCTCTTCATGTGGCCTTTCTTCTCTGCCCAAGCATCCCTGTTGCCCCTCTATGTCTGTCTCAGTTTCCTCCTCTTATAAGGACACCAGTCAGATTGGGTTAGGGCCCACCCTAATGACCCAATTTTAACTTAATCACCTCTTTAGGGACCCTGTCTCCAAATACAGTAGATACTGGGGGTTAGGGCTTCAACATATGGCTTTTGGGGGGACATAGTTCAGCCTGTCACATTGACCACATATTAGGATTTTCTTTCTTCTTAAGGTTGAATAATATTCCATTGTATGAGTGTGCACACTTTAAAAATCTGTTCATCCGTTGATAAACGCTTGAGTTGTTTCCCCCTCTTGGTTATCGTGCGTTATGCTGCTGTGAACGTGGGTGTGTAGATATCTCTCCAAGACCCCTCTCTCAGTTCTTTTGGGTATATACCCAGAAGTAGGATTATTGAATCATACTATAATTCTACTTTTAATTTTTTGAGGAACCTCCCATACTATTTTGCACAGTAGTTGTGCCCACTTTGTATTTCCACCAGCAGTGCTCAAGGGTTTCTTTGCAATATCTCCACATCTTCACCAATGCTTGTTATTTTCTGTTTTTTGAGAGTAGCCATCCTAATAGGTATAAAGAATAATAAATGTTTAATATAAAATGTTCAAAAATAGTAAGAACAGAAAATGGAAAAATAAAATTTTATTTATTCTGTGTCTCAAGAATAGCCACTGTTAACATCTTAGAGGTCTTTTAGATTTTATTTTATGGATATATTCATATATATATGTATATGCACACAAATATCCATTTATATAAACATTTTATATTGTTATATGATTTTTCCCATTTAACATTACATTATGAGCCTTTCCTGTGTCATTAAATATTGAGGTACATGAGTATTAATAGCTACATGGTGATTTAATTATTTTCTGATTATTACATGTTAGGTTTCTTCTAGTTTGCCCCTCTTATATACAATTCTCTGATGGAAATTCATGCACATAAATCTGAGCATTTCTGACAGTTTTCTTTGGTCAGATTCCTAGGAGAGCTTATCGAGGTAAAGTGTTCTTTTTAAAGGTTCTGAAAATGTTCTACAAAATACAAAATTGTTTTTAGGAAGTTTCTTCTGATTTACTATTCCTCCAGTTGCCTGGGAGACACCACTGTCACCTAATACCACTGTCACTGGTATTGAATATTACCTTTCCAACTAATTGAAAAAAAGCTGTTTCAACTTTGCAGGTAAAAATGATTTCACCTTGATTTGGTTTGTATTTCCTTGATGATTAATGAGGATATGCAGTTTTCAGATATTTATCATTCTTTTGTGAATTTAATGTGCCTGCTAAAATAATTCACATGGATAGTAAATGGACAGTGAATTTGCAGAATTACCAATGTTTTCATAGTAAAGTAATGAGATACTATTAGTTAACAACCTTTAATGTTTAAGAAAATATAATATGCTTAACATTAATATTAAGAAATGGTGTTACATTTATTACTGATGATTTCCTTGCTGTGTAAGACTGGTAAATACTAGTCAGAAAAAACTGCTTAAAATGTAAATATTTGGGAACAGGGAACACATTTTTATCTCAAGTTCTAATTTTATTACATACTAACTTGGGAAGAAATAATAACTCATGTTAATCAAACAGCAAAGTTTGACTAGATAGGAGTAAAGGATACAGTTTTATGCAAAAACTGAGAAGAGTACTGATGAAATTTTAAAGGTAGGAGAGATGTGGTTAGGGGGATGAACAAGGAAGAGGAATAGACGGTTAGTAAATCTGTAGCCAGGAGAGTAGAATTCAGACTTCCTGGAAGGCGTTGGCAGTTCAGTAAATTGTTATCTATCTATAAATTAAAAAGTTCTAGAAGCCTTGGTACCCAAGTTCAGTCTGCAAGTTCAGTCTGGAGGTCCTATATCTCTTGGAAGGAGACAAGTTGAGTTTATAAAGAGAAGCCCCCAGGCCGGGTGTCAGAAGACCTGCTATCTTCTGAGGTATCCTGGGGAATATTGTAGCTTATTTATCACAGACCCCCATTATTCTGGAGCAGATGCAAATTAGGTGCTATCAGAATAGATACAGTGAGCTTGTTTTTGTTTTTTGCCTGCCTGAGTACAGAGGAATTACTTTGAGACTTGGAATGTCCTTAGTCAACCTGGAGTTTGGTTGGGATTAAAGCCTATAGGATAGGTTTGTGGAAACATTGGTCTAGTTCACTTTTTTTCTCTATTTATTTTTATTTTTCCATAGGTTATTGGGGTACAGGTGGTGTTTGGTTACATGAGTAAGTTCTTCAGTGGTGATTTGTGAGATTTTGTGCACTCATCACCTGAGCAGTATGTACAGTACCCTATTTGTAGTCTTTTATCCCTTGCCACCCTCCCACCCTTCCCCCCAAGTCCCCAAAGTCCATTGTATCATTCTTATGCCTTTTTGTCCTCATAGCTTAGCTCCCACATATCAGTGAGAACATACGGTGTTTGACTTTCCATTCCTGAGTTACTTTACTTAGAACAATAATCTCCAGTCTTATCCAGGTCACTGCAAATGTCATTAATTCATTCCTTTTTATGGCTGAGTAGTATTCCATTTTATATATATATATTTATTTATATATATTTATATATATATTATTTATATATATTTATATATATCATTCACAGTTTCTTTATCCACTTGTTGATTGATGGGCATTTGGGTTGGTTCCACGATTTTGCAGTTGTGAATTGTGCTGCTATAAACATGCGTGTGCAAGTATCTTTTTCGTATAATGACTTCTTTTCCTCTGGGTAGATACCCAGTAGTGGGATTGCTGGATCAAATAGTGGTTCTACTTTTAGTTATTTAAGGAATCTCCACACTGTTTTCCATAGTGGCTGTACCAGTTTACATTCCCACCAGCAGTGTAGAAGTGTTCCCTGATCACCACATCAACAGTAGATGTTGATCTACTGTTTTTTGATTTTTTGATTATGGCCATTCTTGCAGGAGTAAGGTAGCATCACACTGTGGTTTTGATTTGCATTTCCCTGATCATTAGTGATGTTGAGCATTTTTTCATATGTTTGTTGGCCATTTATATATCTTCTTTTGAGAATTTTCTATTCATGTCCTTAGCCCACTTTTTTATGGGATTGTTTGTTTTTTTCTTACTGATTTGTTTGAGTTTATTGTAGATTCTGGATATTAATCCTTTGTCAGATGTATAGATTGTGAAGATTTTCTCCCACTCTGTGGGTTGTCTCTTTACTCTGCCGACTGTTCCTTTTGCCGTGCAAAAGCTCTTTAGTTTAATTAAGTCCCAGCTATTTATCGTTGTTTTTATTGCATTTGCTTTTGGGTTCTTGTTCATGAAATCCTTGCCTAAGCCAATGTCTAGAAGGGTTTTTCCAATGTTATCTTCTAGAATTTTTATAGTTTCAGGTCTTAGATTTAAGTCCTTAACATCTTGAGTTGATTTTTGTATAAGGCGAGAGATGAGGATCCAGTTTCATTCTCCCACATCTGGCTAGCCAGTTATCCCAGCACCACTTGTTGAAAGGGGGGTCTTTTCCCCATTTCATGTTTTTGTTTGCTTTGTCAAAGATCAGTTGGCTGTAAGTATTTGGGTTTATTTCTGGGTTCTCTATTCTGTGCCATTGGTCTATGTGCCTATTTTTATACCAGTACCATGCTGTTTTGGTGACTATGGCCTTATAGTATAGTTTGAAATCAGGTAGTGTGATGCGCCCAGATTTGTTCTTTTTGCTTAGTCTTGCTGTGATTATGTGGACTCTTTTTCGGTTCCATATGAATTTTAGAATTTTTTTTCTAATTCTGTGAAAAATGATGGTGGTATTTTGATGGGGATTGCGTTGAATTTGTAAATTGCTTTTGGCAGTATGGTCATTTTAACAATATTGATGCTACCCATCCATGAGCATGGGATGTGTTTCCATTTGTTTGTGTCATCTATGATTTCTTTCAGCAGTGTTTTGTAGTTTTCCTTGTAGAGGTCTTTAGCCTCCTTGGTTAGGTATATTCCTAAGTATTTTACTTTTTTTTGCGGCTATTGTAAAAGAGATTGAGTTCCTGATTTGACTGTCTGCTTGGTTGCTGTTGGTGTATAGGAGAGCTACTGAATGGACTAGTTCATTTTTGAGGAGTGAGGAAGGAAGGGGTTGGTTAGGAAGAAGGAGAATGAAGAAAATAGGCCTAGCCTGGTAGGGAGAGCCAGGATCCTGGTATAGTGTAGCACATAATCCTGTGCTGTATTTGATAGTTACTACCTTAATTTTACATTTTTCATGTTTATAGATAGTTTAAAGGGAAAGAACAAATTACAACATACATTGTCGATATTTTTAAAATGTAATGCTTTGTATTTAAAAAGTAACATGTGCAGTAAAACCCCCAACTAAAGTGGAAGAATATAAATTCTTCCGCACTTCTCACCACTCTATCCTTCACCTCAAGATAACTATTTTAAAATTTTCATGTGTCTATAAATGCACACACATTTTATGTACAAGTGATTATATAATCCATGCTTTTCTACAAATTATTCTTTTCATTCAATATTTGTATCTTGGATATTCCCCATATCTATACATTTAAATCCACTCCATCCAATGCAATGACTACAGTCTTCTATTGCATGAAGTGCTATAATTTGTTAACCAGTCTCCTAAGAATGGATATTTCATTGGTTTTACAATTACTTTTGTTTTATAATAATAATTATTATTTTTGAGATGGAGTTTTGCTCTTGTTGCCCAGGCTGAAGTGCAGTGGCGTGATCTTGGCTCACCACAACCTCTGCCTCCCGAGTTCAGGCAATTCTCCTGCCTCAGACTGCCGAGTAGCTGGGATTACAGGCATTTCGCCACCATGCCCAGCTAATTTTGTATTTTTTTGTTAGTAGAGACGGAGTTTCTCCATGTTAGTCAGGCTGATCTCGAACTCCCAACCTCAGGTGATCCACCCGCCTTGGCCTCCCAAAGTGCTGGGATTACAAGCAGGAGCCACTGCACTCGGCCTGTTTTATAATATAAATAATTCTGTAATGAAATTCTAAATATGAAAGGTATATTCCTAAATATGCTATTGCTTGTTCAAAGTCAGTGTTTAATGACAGCCTACCCAGGCTACCTGTCTGAGATGGAGAAATAGTGTTTCTTTCTGAACTGTGGCTATGTTAGTCATCTTTCATTTAGGTATTAATGATATTTTACCTTAGCAGAGCACTTTAACATTGCCAACCACTGATCACAATGTATGGATTGGTTTCTTAACCCTGCTTGAGATGAGGGTCTAAGGCACAGAGTTCTGACTTGTCTCTGCTTGGATCTTAGCTGAATCTTCTCATTTCTGGCACAATGTTAATATCTTTGAAGGTAGAGGGGGCTCCTTGGAAACTATGGGTTCAGGGATAGGAAGTATTCTTCTTGTTTAATGGGAGGCCTTGCTGTTTCTCCCTTTTCTGTAATTCTAAGATGACCTGGAATCATTTGCTTCTTGTTCAAGACATCTTCAAGTTTAGTAATTTTCTAGTATGTTTCCCAGAAGATATGTAGTATCTTCTGTTAATGCATGTACAATTTTAATTCCAAAAGGACAATGTGACACTTCTATATTTCTTTGTGCCAGTCGTAAACAAAATTTGGTAAAAGCTAGCTTGATCAACTCCTTGAGGCTGCTGCTTCCAGAATGTACCTGAAGCAGCTTTATGTATTATAGTATGCGCTTTACTGTCCGGGAAGACCAGACAAATCTCATGTGTTGTTTATCCTTACTGGCTCAGTGAAGGGAGGGCTTCAGTGAGAAGGAACACCAGATATTTATTCATCCATCCATTCAACAAATGGTAATTGAGTGCTTAAGGGGAGCCAGGCATTGTTCTCAGCTAAGCTGAGAGATGTGTTCTCTGAAGTCCAGTGGATGGAGGCCCCAAAGGGCCCAGACAGCTGGGAAACCCAGATGGAGGCCCACAGAATGGAGGCCTGCTAACTCATCAGAGGACTAATTGATGTTGAGTTGGCAGAGATCAAGGATGGGGAGAAATGTGAAGTGTCTCCCCCATCTCTTCCTGTGTGTACAACTAAATGCTGAACCCCACCTACCCTAGCTTGTCTTTTGTTCTGTGCAGTGTTTCGAGGAAGAAGAGCCTTCTTCATGGGCTCTCTTCACATTAATAAATTTATCTCCATATCACAGAGCTAGCTGCCTGTATTGCCTGTGTCATTGGACTTGCTGTGTTGTATGTGGGTGTATATGGGAAGCATAAAAAGAGACAGGGCTGGGCACAGTGGCTCATGCCTGTAATCTTAGCACTTTGGGAGGCCAAGGCAGGTGGATCACTTGTGGTCAGGAGTTCAAGACCAGCCTGGCTAACATGGCAAAACCCCATCTCTACTAAAAATAAAAAAATTGGCCAGGCATGGTGGTGCATGCCTGTAATCCCAGCTACTTGGGAGGCTGAGACATGAGAATCTCTTGAACCCAGAAGGCGGAGGTCGCAGTGAGCCGAGATCACACCACTGCACTCCAGCCTGGGTGATAGAGTGAGACTCTGTCTCCCCTCTCAAAAAAAGTGGGAAGGGAGGAAAAGAAAAAAAGGGAAACATTTTAAGGTAAGAGGAAACAAACACATTGTTAGAGGGGACTTCATGTCCTCTTTGCAACATTTCTTAAAGATTTGTGATAATTATCATGCTTAGGCAGCCCCATGATATATAACATTCCTAATGTTCTAGGGAATCAAGTAAAATATTTGTATGATAGATTAGGTGTCTAACTGAAATTGGGAACTTGTGAGTGATGCCACAGCTATAGGAAGACCCCTTGGTTTTCTGACATTGTTATATGGATATTTAGAATTAATCGTCTTTAGTGTCACTAGCACAGAATGAATTATAGAACTGTGGAATTCAAACAATTCATAATTCTTAATGTCTTCCTCTGAGTCAAGCTTAATTGACTACAGAGTTTTCACCAAAGGAAGTTATAGAAATGTCCTCCACAGTACCTGTGTGGAAGTTGTGGTCACAGACATTTTTTGTCCTGTGTAGCTGGTACTTTGTGTATAATGAGCATTAAATAATATTTTTTAAATTGAAAAGCATAAACTTTTTAGAACTTAAGTTGTTTTAAATATCCACAATTTCCATGCAACTTGGAATCCTGATTCTAATACTTATTGTGTGACTTTTGCAAACTGTTTAAATTTAAGCCCCACTTTTTTCATTGATGAAAGGCCTTTATCTATAAAATGAGCATAAATAAGGTTTATGGCACAGATCTTGTATCATTTTTAGATTTATATGCTTTCATTAAAATTTTGTGTTTTGTATAAATAAGGAGGTTTGTTGAGGGGGTAAATAAAATAACAAATATAAACTTTCTTTATAAGCTTTCCAGCACCAGGCAGTTGCTCAATATTACTGTTATTATGATTCCCACTATTACTAAATTCTGTAGCCATAAATAAAATGTAGGACTCAGGATCTGAATGGGGTTTAGTTGTGTGTGTTCAAATTGTGATATGCATACAGCCTAAATTTTGAAAAGGAAGGAAAAAGCATGAAACATTCATTTACCACATATTTTTAATGTATCTTATACAATTTTATTCAGTGCCCCCTCTGTGCCAGCGTGCAAACAGGAGAACCAGATCGCGTGTTTCAGGAAACCAGGAATTAGACTGCCAGGCACTCTTCTATGTGCTGAGGATACAATTTGATAGAAACTAGATGTAGACTTTCTTCTTATGGTACGGTTTAATAAAGGATTCAGATAATTAGCATAAGAAGTGCCATTATCGGGGAGAGTGGAGGGTTCTATGTAGGACTTATATAGGGCCCCGGGGTTTGGTGAGGGGAGTCTGGGAATGTTCCCAAGAGGGAAAAATCACTAAAATGAGACCTTCAGGATCAGGAGGAGGAGGGCAGATAGATAGCAGAGGTGTTCAAGGTACAGGAAGGAGCCATAACAGAGAAACTGGGAAGATTGGGAGCTGACCTTGAGCAGATGAGCAGGGGCTAGGTCCTGCAAAGCCGTGGCTACCAGATTGGGACTCTATCCTGAGGGCAGGGCAGTGGCATGACCAAACTGCTCTTTTTTAAAGAAACACCATCCTGGCTTGATGGGGGAGGAGCGATTGGGCTGGGGTAGGAGCGATTGGGCTAGGGTAGGAGCGATTGGGCTGGGGTAGGAAGAACAGCCAGGAGATATATTTTAGGAGGCTCTGCAGGGGGCTGGAAGGGAGCCCATGGTGGCTTGGGCCAAGGAGTTGGCAGTGCAGAAGGAGAGAGTTGGACAAGTATGAGCGGTCTTCAGGTAGTAGAGTTGACAGGTCTAGAGGGGGTTGATTGGATATGGGGGTATGGGAAATCACAGATTCCAGATGATGCCCAGGTTTCTGACTCAGGCAACTAGGTGGGTAGTGCTGCCACCTGCTGACACAGGCAACAAGTGGAGGCTGGGGTTGGGGTTGGCGTGGTGGTGAGCTAAGTCTGGACATGCAGGCTGTCTATGAGAAACCTGACTTGAGAAGGCCACACAGGGAGTTGGATAATTGGTAGCTGAGAAGAGAGATTTGAGTGAGTCTTGGAGACTTGTACAACATCAACATAAAGATGGCACCTGAAGGCAAGGAATGAATGACATCTCCCATAAAGACTGTCACTTGAGAAGAGACCAGGTTTTGCACAGAGCCTGGAGTGTCACAGGAGGGAAACATGGCAAGCAAACTGAGGAGCAGCCAGAGAGACAAGAGGGAGACCACGATCTCATGGTACCAGAGGGCCAGGAAAGGAGGCCTCTGAAGGGCAGTGCTAGCCAAGGGGAGGCAGGGGAATGAAAAGCATCCATGGATTGCCCTATGAGGAAGTTGAAGCCTGGCTGTGAAGAGGAGAACCAGATTGCATGTTTAGGGAAACCATGAATTGGAGAGAGATAGCAAGTGTAGACAGCTTTGCAGAAAACTGTGGCTGATAAGAGAAGATGTAATGGCAAGAAAGAGGGTCAGGGAGGGCTTATCATTCTCTTTTTCTAAATACAGGGGGGCCCTGACCAGGTTTATTTGCTGATTCAAAAAAGCCAGTTGAGACCAAGAGCAAACAGGAGAAAGTGGCATCTATGGGAAGGTGGGGTTGGGGGGATAGGCCTCAGAGCCCAGGTGGGGGAGTTAGCCTGGGGAGGAGAAAGGGCTCCCCCCAGAGGGGAGGAAAGGGTGTGAAGACTGAGGTGAGGGAAGGTTGGAGGAGGGAAGTTGAGGCGCATCTGACCACTGGTGACTGAGGAACCAAGCCCCTGATCTCACACCCCGATTCTGCTTTTGTGGTGACCACAGGGGCTGTTCTGTGTTCTCTTCCAGATTCTGATATTTTTATTGTCTTATTTCTCTCTTCTCTGTCCTCTTGACCCACTGAGACTTCTAGCTAAGCTGACACTGCTTGTACCAAAACAGATCATTCTCTCTTCACACAGGGTGTCCTTCCCTCTCAGGTACATCAGTGAGTTTATTCTGGTGGTTTCCACCTGTGTTGTCTCCGTGGGGAACCGTCATGGTTGGCCTGTCAGGGTGATTAGCTCTCATGAGGCATTTGGGGCCGTGCATCTCCTTTTAATTCTTCCTTTTTGAAAAGTCAGTTCTATTTATCTTCTTTCTAGCCTAAGGCTTGTTCTCTACCTCACAGGTAAGTTGATTCAGTTCAATGAATAGCAGTAGTTCAAGGTGACTCTTAACTCCTTTTCAGAAACCCCATTTCAACCACAGCCTATCTCCTTAGTAGTCCTGGGAGAAAAAGAAGTCGAGTTGGATTCGGGAAGAGCATGAGCCATTTTTTAAGGCTAATGTTGAGGGTCTCTGGGCTTTCTGGGTCCATGAGACTGACCCACCTGAAGTATGGGGATTGGATGAGAGGATTCAGACACCCTTCTCCCCTCTGACTTCAGGCACCAGCCCGTGACCCTGAGTGGACACAGCAAGGATTGCAGGGAAGGGCATCATGGTTAAAACATAAGCATGTTATAAAATATGACTCATTGTGTAGATAGCTTTAAAAATTCCTAGGAGCTGAAGTTTAGAAACTGGTGCTGTAAAGTGAAAATGAAATTTAACTGAGCATTTGGTGGAGGAAAAATAATTTATTGGCTCTCCCATGAAAAGCCCTGGAAGTCAGCATCCTTCTCATCGCAGACACCTGTGACTGATGACGGCCCTGTGTTGCTGCTAGGAAGGGAGCACTTTGAAATAGCATAGTAGGGACTTTGCAAGTGGGTCTCATTTGGTTAAGTTACTGCCTTTGTGAGGCTCTGCTGCGTCTTTATATTCTACCAAGGAGAAGATGGTAAATCAGAGTAATTGCTTCATCCCAAGGCACTTTTATATTGTAAAGGAAAAAGGTCCTGTTAAGAAACTCAAATTAACTTCTGCTGTTTATACTATATGGAAAGACTCTGAAAGCTGCTTGTCATACAGCCTGGCAGTTTATTTATCATGGAACAATTCCATTAGAGCCTGACACTTGTTCTCATGGCACCAAGACTTAGGATCCCTCAGGAAAAGCATTTAACCCTTGGAAATGCAAAGCTGTCATTTATCTGTCATCTCTCTAAAACCCACTGGAGTATATTTACGAGAGAGATTTGAAACAGTCATCGTTCCACTGAACTAGAAATGGAGTTGGAACTCAGTAAATGATCAGTAAAAAACTGATGAGTGTCCAATACCAGTTTGCAGCAACTCAACTGTGCTAGCTCTCTCATAAAATGAACTTACTGTGGCATTCTGTATTTCTTAAGGAATTCAGTATGCAGAATTCACACTTAAAAATCAGTAAAATGGGGGAGTCGGTTTACCTTACAGCTTCTGAAATCTTCTGTTTGAAAAAATGTAGGGACTAGAGTATTAGTTCACTGCTAGTGCTGTGTCATTTGAATTGCATATTCCAGTTATATTTTATAGGTTTTAGAAGAATTCTTAAAATTAGCCTATATATATACATATATATATACGTGTATATACGTGTATATATATACATATATATATACGTGTATATACGTGTATATATATACGTATATATATGTGTATATATATATACGTATATATATATATGGTATATATATACGTATATATACCAAGGAGGCTTAGCAGATCTTAGAAGAATGAACTGAAACAGTCATGATCTGTAAATTAATACCCTTTTGCCTAGCATTTACTAACAAAGGATGAAGGTACCATTTGTCAAAGCTTGTCAGTGAGCAGTTCCCCAGGGAGGCAGTGGAGCAGAGTCTAAGAATTTGGTCTCTGGTGCCAGACTGCCTGGCTTCACATCTAAGTGATGTCGCTTACTGGTTATGGGACTTGGACAAGTTAGTTAACCTCAGAGCCTCTTATTTCTTCACTGTAAATAGGGAGAATGCCTCTTGGGGTTTTAAATGCAGTAATTCATGTAAAGTCCATGGAGAGTAGTTGTTACTAGCAACATTTAACATGGGCCAGATGGGCCTGGGAGGATGACATAGACCCAGAAAATTATTTGGGATGACTGTAGTTTAAACTTGTCTGTGGGTCTTTGTGACTTTGTGACTCCCTTTAATGTCATAGTTTCTCAAAAGATATAGTACAGAAGTGGTTATGGCACAGACCACCCTCAATCTCATTCCTGTTCTGGTAGAACAGGTCAGCATAGCTAAAGTAGAGATCTAGAAATGCTCCCAGAAAATATTTTCAAGATTGAATTAAGATTGAGATAACCTTTACTTGTTTGTGGTCAGAGACAAACAAGTAAAAGGGGACCGATATTTTTGAGGAGTCCATGGTGGAAATAATACACAGTGGGTGAAAGGAGTGCTGGTGAGCCAATGTTATAGTGCTGTTGGGGGAAAGTAGAGTGAACATTCATGAGAACGGAAATTACTTGGCTCATAAGGAAAATCCAGTATAAGTGAGCAGGGGCATAGTCATGTTCTTTAGGATTTAAGAATTTGTTATATGCACTGTTGACTATTTCTCACTCCTCAACAGATTTTTAACCACTAGCACCTTCACTACCACTTTCACCACCACCAACACCATTACCACTACCACCAGCATCGTCATCATCACCACCACCACCATCTCTACTGTCACCACCATTATCATCACAACCACCACCATGATTACCATTACCACCACTACCACCATCATCACCACCATCAACATCACTACCGTCATCACCATTATAACAATCACCACCATATCATCACCACCACGACCGTCACCATCAGTACCACCAGCACCATCACCACCTTCATCACCAACACCATTACCACCACCATCACCACCACCATCAGCATCACTACCATCACCATCGCCACCACTACCACCACCACCATCACTACTACTATCACTAACATGTTCACCACCAATACTATCACCATCGCCACCACCACCATCACCACCAGTACCATCACCACTTTCATCACCAACACCATTACCACCACCATCACCATCTCCACCACCACCATCACTACCACTGCCACCACCACCACCATGACCATCACTACCGTCACCATCACTACCACCATCACCATCACTATCACTACCACTAACATGTTCACCACCACTATCACCATCGTTACCACCACCATCATCACCACCACTACCACTGCCACCACCACCACCACTACCACTGCCATCACCACCACCACCATCACCACCACTACCATCATTATCACAACCACAGTCATCATCAGCATCACAACTACCACCACCACCATCACCATTGCTACCACCACCACCACCACTACCACCACCATCACCATCACTGTCATCACCACCATTATCACAATCATCACCATCACCGTCACCACCACTACCACCACCTTCACCGCCACTACTGTCACCATTGCTACCACAACCACCATCATCATCACCATCATAACCATCATCACCATCACTACCACCAGCACTACTACCAGTACTTCTGCTGCCACTATCACCACCACCATCACCATCACCACCATCGCACCTATAACATCACAACCACAACAACTCAGAGCTTCAAAAGACTCCAGTTGGGAGATTCTTGCCTTTTTACCACGTTCTACCTTCAGCCTCACCTTCTCTGTCTGAGTTGCCTCTGTCCCATGCTCACTCTCTTTCTGCCTTTCAGTCCACCAGCTATGTCTATAGATTAAGAAGGGAATTTGCAAGTACACTTCAGCAACCTTGCTTTACTCTAATTTAAAAAACAATTTTTAATTTTTATCGTTTGCTTTTATAAATAATGAGATGTTAATTAGTTTGACTCATTAAATTTAAAACAATTGTTATAATTTTGGAGTGTTTGATTAAATTTCCTTAATTATACACAGCGCTTACACTGCTGCTCTGGAGAGCAGGGGAGTTTCTGGGGAACGTTCGTCTCCTTATGCCTTTCTTCCTCCTCCTCACCCTCATGGCTCCAGGTCCATGCCCAGGGAACATGTTAGCATGTTGTCAGGTCTCAAAGTATCTGAAAAGATTGTCTTCTCTGTGGCCAGGCTGCTTAGAGGCAGCCTGATGTAAACTGTAAAAAGGGGGAGAGTGTTTCTCTGTTTCCTCTGCATCCACCCTTCATGCATTTGCTCCAAACCAAATCTGCTCTTAGGAAGGGATCAGACGAACCTATTTAGAGTGAGGTAGCGATGATAGGTTAGCAGTGGGTAAACCACATAAATGAAACTTTAAATGAGGAATTCCACCTTGTTAAAGAAGTAAGGTGGGCCAGGCACAGTGGCTTACGCCTGTAATTCCAGCACTTTGGGAGGCCAAGGCAGGTGGATCATGAGGTCAGGAGATCGAGACCATCCTGGCTAATGTGCTGAAACCCCATCTCTACTAAATATATATATATAAAAAAATTAGCTGGGTGTGGTGGCACGTGCCTGTAGTCCCAGCTACTTGGGAGGCTGAGGCAAAAGAATCACTTGAACCTGGGAGGTGGAGGTTGCAGTGAGCTGAGATCACCCTACTGCCCTCCAGCCTGGGCAACAGAGTGAGACTCTGTCTAAAAAAAAAAAAAAGGAAGCAAGGTGGTATGGAGAGGGTGACATAACCGCCTCTGAATATACTCCCAAAGGCCACTTACTAGTAATCCATGTATTTTGTACCTCTAAGCCCTTCTTCCTTTCCATCTCCTTAACCTGCCCTTTTCCCAAGACCCAGCTCAAAGCTGGTCTCCTGCAGGAAACAATGCTGATTCCCTGTGCTACCCCTGCCAGTGACCTGACCACAGGCTGCTCACGTTGTTTGATTGTGAATAGGTACCCTTCTTCCTTTTCCCCATTCTCCTTGCCTCAGACTGTTGTCTTCTCATCAGCAGAATGGCTCAATCACGACCCTGTCTCCCCAGTATCTGACACAGTGGTATTCAGAAAATGCTTTTGGACGAAAGTGAATTGTGTTTTTCTTATTTGAAAAGGACCGTATTTTAAAAACATGCAAAACGTGATGACTTTTTCTAAAAGATAGGCGAGAGGTGGTTCATTCTCTTCTCCTTGAATTCACTTATTTCTTAGACCCCCGCAACTCTGGAGACACATCAGTAGTTTGGATAATTTTTTAAAAAATAGGAATAAAACATTTTGATGATTCTAGTCAAGGGATACAATTGGCTTCATATACCCTTGCCTAAAAGTCTCCTCCGTGGGAAATGCAGTTTGCTTGGAACGAGCGCTCCAAAACAAACTGCATTTCATCAGATTTCATCAGGCTACATGTGGATGAGTGCAGTGGGGAGGAGGTCATCCACCCTGGCTGGCTGGGTCTGCTGAATCAACCTGTGGCTCAGCCAGAGGGCAGGCTGTCCTGGCTCCAGCACCTTTCTCACCAGTAGGGCAGCCTAGGGAGAGATTGGAGCAGGTTAATGAATGGGTAGCATTTGATAAAAATAGTGACATCAGTAGCCCTTGCTGGGCAACTTTAGAATCTTATCATTTTTTATTTTTTTATTCACTCCTCTATCTTCCATTCCACAATTCTAGGTTACATAGGTCTGCTTTGTGTGTGAGCTGTGGAAAGAGACTGATTTCTATCCTTGCTGTAAAAAATTATAACAGTTGAGACTTTATTCCAGAATTCTCCTCATGGTTCTCTCTGTCTGACTGGGAAATAGCTTGCCTTATTTTATTTATTCCTGTTTTGCCTCTGTGGGGCTCATGTTAACTACTCACTACTGGGCTTGTAGACATCAGGGTTTAAGAGGTGCCACCACTTCTTGGCTCCAGGATAGCTGCTGTTCTCTGGGCAGAGCTGAGTAAGGTACTTTGGACATTGCTGTTCCTTTTACACAGTGTGTCTTTATGACATTGTTTTGATGATCAAACTCTTATCCTAAGTTTCTTGATCTTTAAAAAAGTTAACCTAGTCATAATATTCACCATCACTGTCTTTCTCCAAGGGGCATTGTGAGGATAATTAAGGGACATATAGGTGAAATGTTTTGAGCTCAATGGAAGAGAAAAGCCATCAGGCTCATAGATGTTACTTTTATTTAGTTTCATGCTGTTACCGTATGATCAAGAATAGATGAATTTTGGAAATGATGACAGTTTCATGTTTAGACGTCTATTTCTACTTAACCACCATAATTGGCCTTGGCTGGAGCTCTACAAGATACCACAATTTGGCCGGGCGCGGTGGCTCAAGCCTGTAATCCTAGCACTTTGGGAGGCCGAGGTGGGCGGATCACGAGGTCAGGAGTTCGAGACCATCCTGGCCAACATAGTGAAACCCTGTCTCTACTAAAAATACAAAAAAATTAGCAGGGCGTGGTGGTGGGCGCCTGTAGTCCCAGCTACTCAGGAGGCTGAGGCAGGAGAATGGTGTGAACCCGGGAGGCAGAGCTTGCAGTGAGCCGAGATGGTGCCACTGCACTCCAGCCTGGGGGACAGAGCCAGACTCTGACTCAAAAAAAAAAAAAAAAAAAAGATACCACAATTTATAGATTTAAAACAAATAAGTGAGAAATGATCAAAAATGTTTTTACTACATTTTTTATTTGCTATTTTTTTAATTCTAAAAATAAATAGGCCCTTTAAAGGAGCTGATTAAAAAGGTTTATTTTCTGGGAATGTTATGCATCTGCAACAAATAATAAATAATATTGAAGCAGTTGGCTACCTCCACTTTCATGCAAAATAAATAAATACATTTGGTGACATACATTTGAGGAATGTGATTTTTGTAATTTTTATAGAAATAGGAACAACTTTACAGATGATAGAAATTTTTACCATCTGCTAGTAACAAAGAAACATAACTCATAACGTGCGACACATTTTGAGTTTAATGTATATGTTGGCATGCCGGGAATTGGAATTCTCTTAGACCTAAGTCAGCCGTCCCAGGGGAAGCTGACCTGACTTTCAGCTTGTCAGGGGAAAGCTTTCTTTGCTTTTAAAGCATGATCTTCACATTGCTCAAATGGCAGGGGGATGAAGAGGGCTAAGCTTTCATGGCAAGAGATGAAGAGAAAGGCAGTCTGCAGGCTGGTGAGCACCGGCACGATTTTCACTTGTAATTAGTGGAATGGGGGCTCACTGTTGAGAAGCTACTGTCTTTGTCAGTCAAAACATTTAGTATTGGTGGAAAGGTGAGAGTTCAGACACTTAGGGAGATACAGGGAGTGGGAAGCCCAGCCTTTCTCTTACAGTGACATCTGCTTTAAGCAAGTGACGTTTTAGCTCCCTAGCCATGAAATAACATGTGGTAGGGGGCTTGTGCTTCTAGTTAAAGAGAAGGAATGGGTGGGTTAGTTTTAAGAAGCAGCTCCGTGGAGGCTACAGAGCTGCCCACCAAGGAAGGAGGAGAGAAACCAAAGGGAAGGCATTGCCTTTCTTTTTGAGTTTCCTTTCCTCTCCTTTGAAGAAGTGGGGACGTTGCCATTTCGAGTCATTTTGGCTTCATCTTATGGTGTGTAAGCATGGCATGAGCATGATGGCGGGCCCCTGAAAAGACGGCTAGTGGATTTCTATTAGTAGATTATGAGTAAGTGGTCCTGAGGGTGTTCACTCCTTCTTGGTATTAGGAGCTGTAGGCTGGTTATGCGGGTAGAACTTCATTAGTGGATTTTATCTAGCAATCTGGATGCTTTAGAAAGCATCTTGGAGTGCTTTGGGGTATCTTTCAGCTTAAAGGGGTTGGGGGATGAGGCAGGTTTAGTTAAAGGGGAGCATCTTTTCTCTCACCTCCAACATTTTCAGAGTAGGACATGGCTCATAACTCCCAGACCTTGGAAATGTATTGGGTCTGATATCTGCCTAATTAATTTTGGTTTTTATCCTATTGCCTTTGTCTTAAACATTTAAGCCATACTGAAAAATAAGTGGAGTTTATGAATCTGTTTTCATGGCTGCATCTACTGTTGTCCCTTCCTTCGTTCAGCTTGCCTCCCGTTCTGACCCTCTGGGATCCCGGATCCTTTCCCCTTAGCTTCTGGAAAATATGCTGACAGACTCATGCACACTAAGATACTCAAGGCTAATCAGGTTTAAAGTGTTTCCGCTTCTTGTGGTGTTTATATTTCTTGCAGGGGTGAAGACATCTTAAACCAGAGGAATGACTCTCTAGTTGTGGAATTTCAGTCATCAGCCAGCAGATGCAGGAGGTATTATTTTGGGCATGGGGGCCTTCTGAGAAGCCCAGAAATCATTCTCAGTGACCACCTGCCTGCTCCATCTTACATAAGGCCACTTTGTACATCACACCAGTCTTGTGTGTCTGGTTAGGTTGACCTGACTGAGGGCAGCAAGCATGTGTGTGGGAGTCCCTGCTATGTATGGGAAAAGGGGAGAGTTATGATGCATGCTGTGCAAGGTTTTTTTTCTTTTGAGATGGAGTCTCGCTCTGTCACCCAGGCTGGAGTACAGTGGTGCAATCTTGGCTCACTGCAAGCTCCACCTCCCGGGTTCATGCCATTCTCCTGCCTCAGCCTCCCGAGTAGCTGGGACTACAGGCGCCCACCACCGCGCCTGGCTAATTTTTTGTATTTTTAGTAGAAATGGGGTTTCACCGTGTTAGCCAGGATGATCTCGATATCCTGACCTTGTGATCCACCCATCTCGGCCTCCCAAAGTGCTGGGATTACAGACATGAGCCACAGTGCCCAGCCGCTTTTTGTTTTCCAACTGCAGGTGTCAATATTGTTCCAAAAGCTAGAAATTCATAATGAAACTAGAATTCTCCTGTTGATTAAAGACTACTTCATATCCATCTGCAGTGTGGGTCATATGTCCTCAGAGCAGTCTCCATTTGAAATCCATGGAATGTTCGTGAAAGCCGGGGTTTCATATTACAAATGTCCATAAGCAGGGCAGGACCATCATACCCTCTACTGCGAACTGGAAGTCTGGTTCTGTGAATAAGAGTGTCTTTCCCATCTCCTGCTTTCCCTAGGCTGGTCACTGTCACCACAGCCACCCCAGAGAGTTCTTAGTGATCAGTGATCGTGATGTTAGTGCTGTGAGCCTCTCAATTGGTAGAAGATTCTAGAGGCTGCAGTCCCCATTATATGAAGGTCACTGGTTGGACTCCCAAATCTAATAACTGTGGGTAATATACTAAGGATGAATTAAAATGCTAATAGGCTCCATATTCTGGATCTCTTTACATTCCCTAATCTTAAATTTAAATTAAATGCCTTAGGTGCTGCAGCAGCCTTGCCAGAAGCATGTTTAGCATCACATCACCCCTTAGACAGCAAATTTAAAGTGTACCCCAGCCACATGGGCAGAGCTAGGATAAGCAATATTTATTTTACAATAATTTGTGTGTCCCCTACAGCTACATGATACATATACTTTCTGTTTTACTAAAGATAGTTATTTAGCTTTTAAAAAATCACAATTTTTATAAGTTCCTTTGAACGCACAGATCCTTTTATTATTAACAATATTTTATTAGCAATATGTTGGATTTTGTGGCACCTAAAGCTACTCCAAAGCCATTTTATAGATTACCTTCACATTTAAGCCTTATAACAGTCCCATGAAATGCCCCTGCTTTATAATGAAGTCATTAAGGCGTAGAGAGACCGAGTGGCTTTTCCATCCCCATGTCGCTGATTTGGGGAGAACCACATTTTGCAGGTGAGTGTCCCGACTCCCAGCTCAGCATCTGCCCACTGGACCAAGTAGGAGCTGGAAGCAGAATTGGCCAGGTCACTGAACCCACCTGCTTCTGCTGGGAAAGGAGGACAGAGCTCATCTTAAGGGATCTGTAAGTTCTTTTTGATTGGTAGTGTTGGTTCTGTTGTCTATACAGAGGCCAGATTTCTTTATCCAGGAAGCCAGAAAAACAAGTGCATTTCCTTCCTTCAGTAAACAGGTCACTTCCTCATCACTAGTTGAATTAACCCCTTTGTTTTCTCCTTATTAGGGGGAAGGAACACTTTATTTCCTCCTCATTTCTTCCAGTTGTTTGGTGCCTGGCCACTTCATAATTGTATTTTGAGAGAATAGATATTAATTTTCTTCAACAAAAGGCCGAGTTCCTTGATGACACAACATAATTCAATTTCCGTTCTCTCCCCTCATTGCCTGCACCCCTTCCTCCTGGCACATTTTTCATAGTTAGGAGGAGTGATAGTGTCAAATATATCAGAAGGAAGAATTGATTCAGTAGTCGTTTGACGACTTGACTGATTAACAGAGATCGGAAGAAGGCTCGTAACTGTGAAAACCACTGCAGCATGGAGTTTTTACAGCTCTTTAGGGAGCTAGTTAATGAAAGAATCACTACAGAAACACAGCCATGCAAAAAGGAAAAAAAAAAAAGAACAGGAGCATTCCCATATAACACTCAGAAGCTCTGTCATAGAGAAAATATGCTCATAATTTCTATTTACACGTCACTGTAATTACCGACTGCCTTAAGATTACTTTCAGTCTTCTCCTGTCAAAGTTGCTTAGACAGTTCCTCTTTCACATACCAGGAAGAGAAACCTAGTACTGGTTGGAACTGGTCCTAAGGATTCTTTTTCCCCCAAAGAATGTAATTGTTAGACACCCCAGCACACTGCCTGATGACTCTGGCCTTTGTCTCATCCGTGTTCTTGTTATCATCACCATTTGTCCACGAACCAGACTTCTGCACTCACATGAGTGTTACATTGGGCTTTACAGTTTAATTTGTTTGTGTGATTGTTCTCTCTTCTTTTTCCTGATGCAGTGTCTATGAACCAGATAGAAATGCATTACGGAGGAAAGAACGAGAAAGAAGAAATCAAGAAACTCAACAGGATGACGGCACGTTTAATTCTAGTTACTCTCTCTTCAGTGAGCCCTACAAGGTAGATGGTTTTCAGTTGTTCATCTCTACCTCTCACTTGTTCCTCTTACTGCCTGTGATGGTGGCCTTGACTAAAAGAATTGGCCGACCAAACTTGCATCTTCTGTCTGTTGAGCCCAGGGAAGACAGCTCAGCCACCAAGTATGGGGTCTTCCCCCATAAATTGAGGTGTGTGGTTCACATGGCTTTACTGGTTACTCCGTCAGTAACATGCAACTTTTGTTTACTATTGAGATCTGCTTGCTGTGATTTTTATCAATAATACAGACTTCATCTCTGCGTTGACATATCAAGGTCAATCCCATTTGTTACGTTTTCTCAGATTGTAGAAAACAAACACTATTAGAAGGAGGTTGTGTTACGTATTTGTCGTACATGGATCATGCTACGATTAGAGTACCTGTTAGGGCTAATGAGAAAGAAAGTCTAAGATTATTTCTGATTTTTACCAAAGGCCAGAAATATAACCTTGCTTCCAAAATGAAATGTCGTCCCAGATTTCACAAATACCTTAGGCGGCATGGAGCTCTGGGTCATTCCGGCTTCCTGAACATTTAGCCCCATGTTCCTTTAAGCTTCACATTGACATCTCTTGCCTGTCACTCTGGATTTCTGGCAAGAATGATATTTAGACTAATCCCGAGCCAAATCTGACTTTTCAAGTAAAGCTTCTAACGGGACTACAATTACAGGACAATCTAATCATAGAAAGACTTAATCCAGTTCATTTTTTAAAGTTGTAATAGTTAATTTTCCTAATTTCCAGGTAATCTGTTTTAGCTGCAACACACACAATACCAAGGATAGATCGCCCTGCTCCTTTTTATTTTTTGAGACAGAGTCTCATTCTGTCACCCAGGCTGGAGTGCAGTGGCGTGATCTTGGCTCACTGCAACCTCTGCCTCCCAGGTTCAAGTGATTCTCCTGCCTCAGCCTCCTGAGTAGCTGGGACTACAGCAGCCCGACACCACACCTTGCTAATTTTTGTATTTTTAGTAGAGACAGGGTTTTGCCGTGTTGGTCAGGCTGGTCTCAAACTCCTGAACTCAGGTGTTCCGCCCACCTCGGCCTCCCAAAGTGCTGGGATTCCAGGCATGAGCCACTGCACCTGGCCGGATAGATCCCTTTTTATGCACCCCAAGGCCATTACAGGTTTCCTGTTCTGATGCATCCGCAAGTGCTGACAGACATCTTCAGAGACGATAAGGATTTCGATTTCATCTCTCAGATCTCATTCCACATGTGACAACCCTGGCTCTGTGATTGATAAGGGCACCTGTCGATTATCTCCGGTGTTTCTGTTGTCTCTAACAATAGCGTGGATGTGTTTTTCTTTCTCCAGACTAACAAGGGGGATGAACTCTCCAACCGGATCCAGAACACTTTAGGCAATTATGATGAAATGAAAGACTTTTTAACTGATAGATCCAATCAGAGTCATCTCGTTGGAGTTCCCAAACCTGGGGTTCCTCAGACTCCTGTGAACAAGATTGATGAACATTTTGTTGCAGATTCAAGAGCCCAGACCCAGCCCTCATCTATCTGTAGCACTACAACTTCCACACCAGCAGCTGTCCCTGTGCAGCAGAGTAAGAGAGGCACTATGGGCTGGCAGAAGGCTGGGCACCCACCCTCCGACGGCCAACAGAGAGCAAGTAAGCACAGGCACAGGTTGCTTAATTTGCAAAAATCTGCTAAAACCCAGAGAACTATAATGAAAAAAGAAAATCCCCATGTATCAAGCCCCTCATCCTTATCTTCCTCTTCTTCTTCCAACTCAGCACAACAGGGCTCTCTCAGGACCTTGCTTGGAGATGGTGTTGGCAGACAGCAGCCACGGGCCAAACAAGTGTGCAATGTGGAGGTGGGTCTTCAGACCCAGGAGAGGCCACCTGCCATGGTGGCCAAGCATGGCAGCAGCGGACACTGTGTTCAGAACTTTCCTCCATCCCTAGCTTCAAAACCCAGCCTGGTCCAGCAGAAACCGACTGCGTACGTGCGGCCAATGGATGGCCAAGATCAGGCCCCTGATGAGTCTCCTAAGCTGAAGTCGTCTTCGGAAACCAGCGTGCACTGCACATCATACAGGGGAGTCCCTGCCAGCAAGCCGGAGCCAGCCAGAGCCAAGGCCAAGCTCTCCAAGTTCAGCATCCCCAAGCAGGGGGAGGTGAGTCTTTATCAGCACCGTTCACGTGCAACTGCGTAGTTACAAGTGACAATTTGACCCTTGTGAATTCAGTTTCCATGTTTCTTTTTTTTCAGTGATGTGGTTGACTTCATGTGGTAAGATTTGTAGCAGTCACTAAAAGGGGAGGCATACTTTAATAATGATTTCTTAAAATCTCAAATTTATTATAATTTGAATTTTTAGAGTTCCAGCAAATGCAGTTGTGTGTGTATGCATTAGTTAGGGAAGGAATGTCCCCTTCAGTATAGTTTGAGAATTTCTTCTGAACAGCTAGTGTTCACTGAGGTATAAATAAAATTAAGAAATAAGTGAATAAGTGATTCAGAAGTAAGAAAAGCACTTAAAGGCTGTAATTTCAGTATCTGTTTACCTATTTAAGACAAATTTTTATGTAAAAGAGTTCCAAAACTCTCAGAACATTTTTGTGTTTTGAAATATTTTAACACAAACTTTACCAAGTAAACCTCATAATAGTTTTTAAATTAATTGTTTAAATTATTCAACTTTGAATATGGTGAATTATTCAAATGTTTTGGTTTGGAAATCCCGTCCTGTCTCAGACCATATTCCAAATTGATGATGGTTGTGAAGAGGACATGAAGAAAAACATATGACCATGCATACATATTTTTTGCTGTGATATTATATACTAACTAAAATTAAATGTGAGTTCTTGAACATTATACTTAAGAATTGTTCAGTTTTTTCTCTTTTTAACATATTCTTTAAAGACTGAATAACAGTGTGGCCAGAATATTCTTTGTATCTTAATTTGATTTAATAACCAAATGAAAGCAATGATTTGACATTTGTTGTTGCATTTTTGACAAGGCTGAGCTTAAACATTTCTGAACTATCATCTCAGAGATCACCACGGACTGATAGGGAGATCAATATATCACCCTTAGAGAAGACCTCTTTTTTAATCTATGAGATGTTTACACTGGTTTTGTAGAGAAAATTAAGTGACAGGTATACCGTAACTTTTTTTGATTACACGTTTATGATAGATTCTAGAAAATGTTCACTAGGAATTAATGGAAGCAAAATGTAATTTCTATAGGCATTTATGTTTTTAAAAGTTTGTAGGAGACAGACATAGATACCACCTTACAAAACTGAATTCATCAGGCTGTTTGATTCGTCATCATCAAATGACTGGTAGCAGCAAATAAATTCCGGCGTATCCTTGAGCCAGTGGTGACTGACTTTTACAACCACCAGGAACCCCTTCATTATTTAAATCTCAATTGACTTCTTGTTAAAATGGTTTTTATCTACCAGAGAAACTTCAGATTTATTAGGTAATAATTTACATGTTTGTTTATTTTGGAATTCAGTGAGTTCATAAAACTCTATTTAAAACAAAAAAGATGAATTTTTGATTGCCAGTAAAGCCTTAAGCAGATAACGGTGCAGTTTTTATGAGGCTTTTGGGTATGTCATTAATAACCTGGACACTTTCAGGATGCCCTTTGAGGACTCAGATTGGAAAGAACATGCTGTGTATGGTGTCTGGTTAGCAGAAAGAGAGGGGGATGCCTCAGACAGAGACTCATGCTGAGAGAAATCAGAGCTTTCTATGGGAAGTGTTCCATTTCCCCTATATGTAGTGACATTGAACTAGCGAGCCTGCCCTCTTCCTAACATTTTGTCCTGAATATTTCAAAAAGGCCAATCATGCTTTGATAGAGAAGAGATAAGAGGTGTTTGTAGAAGAAAGTTAAAAATTGGTGGGTGGGTTCTTTTTTTTTTTTGGTGAAGGGGGGTGCAGTGTTTATCATAGTTAAAAGCACTGCATATTAGGAGAAATATTGTAATTCGAACCTTATAACACTTGTCTGTTTAATCAGTCCACTCCCACAATAAAAACATGACTAAATTTCACAGTCAGCAGCCAAGTAGTAAGTTACTTCTACCTTTCAAACTCAGAGATCTTTGTTGACAGTATTCCAAGAGAAGATTAAGACATACTCTTTTGCAGGTACATTGTTCAATATTTATAGGCTATTCCAATAAAATCCACAATCAGGCCAGGCACAGTGGCTCATTCCTGTAATCCCAGTACTTTGGGAGGCTGAGGTGGGAGGATTGCTTGAGGCCAGAGTTCAAGACCAGCCTGGGCAACATAGTGAGATCCCATCTCTACAAAAAATAAATAAATAAATAAAATTCAGAATCATAACATAGAAGCTGAAGAATTTTATCAACCAGATTTTACTTTTGAGGGAATAAATATTTTTATTTTTTGAAAGAGGTAAAACAATTTAATGTGACAATTTCAAAAATATTCATGCTGATATTTTTAAAAATAAAGATACTGCTGGTATGAAAATGTGCTCTCAATAGTACAGACATTAATTTCCAGTGAGGTAGAGAAGGTGTTTTTTAGGGAAATTTCCAAAGAAAATGACCTGCAAGGTTATTACTTGACTATGGTTTTTCAAGATGTTAGCTACAGAGCAAGACTTATCACAGTGTGAAGAATTTGGGGGCTGGAAGGCTTAGGTAAAAATGACATAAAAACAAGGAGGGCCATGCAAAAATAACTGTTTGGCATCATATAGGTACATTCCTCATAAGAAAATCAGATTAATAACTAGGTGCAATGCAATGAGAGAATTTTTTTTTAATGTAAGATGTAATCTCCAAGAAATTTACATTAACTGAATAAATTAGACTCTAGCACATAGCTTTTAATTTGCAGTTTCTTTCATTTACAGTCCAAATTAAGTTTAAAATTGTCCTTTTAGCCCTAGGAAAATTCCCTCACCTTCATCACCCTTGTAGTAGAAAAACAATTCTGTATTATTTTTTAAAATTTGGAAATTTTGAATCCCTTTTGCCTGGTTTTACACTTCATAAACTCTTCATTCTTTCCCTTACAACATCTGCACCCTACCTGCTGCTATGGCAAATTATTTGCAATAATTCCTGAGTCTTCAATAATAGGTAATTAGTGCAGAAAAATCCAGTGCAATTTGATGTGGAAGTTAAAGACCTCAAGAGAATTCCTTAATTCGTACACCTGCTTCTTGGCTGGCTTTTTCCGACTCAGTTTTGTGTTTAATGAAAAACACATTTTTGTTGTTGTAGCTGAGTCTTTTATTCTGAACACCACTCCTCATTAAGTGAGCCTCCCTGGGAGTGCCCCTTGGAAAGGTGTCTACGGTTGGGTGAGAGATCAGGGACTAACGAATAGCCAAAGCATGCCCTCTAGAATGTTCTAGGGCACAGCACACTGAATTTTATTTCTGACTGAAGTGAATTATTTTTTGTTCACACACACACACAAATTAATATTTTGTGCTCAGCATGTAATTCCAGATCCAAACATGGGGGACTGTTAACCTAGAGAGGCAGATACAGTTTTGTGGGACCTCAAATTTGCAGTCTTGGGGATCTTCTTTAGGAATGAAGGAATAGAAAATATCTCACCCTTGCCATTATTTCAAAGACCTATAACTGTGTTAACACAGTACTACCCCCAACCCCCCCCCCAACTCTCCAGGGCCTTAGAGACCTTGAAGCTTAAGCATCATTAACTTCATAGTGTATCTGTCTTTGGCTCATGGAATAATATAAAATCATTACTAAGATGATCATTTTAGATTTGAAAAAAGTTATATTAACCTAAACTTGGTAGAATTTAAAAATACATATGTATATGTTAGGTGATGGGGGCAGGGCACAAAATAGGACAGTGGCGTGAAAAACCTAACATGCAGAGCCATTGAGACAACATAGGAGAGTCCTGGGCCTTTTGCAGTTGGTGGTTTGACAAGTTACAGCTTCAGCAGTGTATTCCAAAACCTACACGTTATAGTTTGCAATTGTTTGCAATTTAATAAGTAGTGATAGTTTGAAACTGCTGTTGCAGAGGGCTCCAGTGGCTGGGAACAGAATTCATTTGATAAGCCAGGGGAGCAAAGGAAGCCAGGAGCTGGTGCCCATAGCTTAGTCAGTGGTAAGGAAAGAGACACCTGAATTTGAATATCAATCAATAGACTGTGGTATCCTAGATGTTTTCATGGTGGTTGATAATTCATCTATAAGAACAGAGAAACCATTTATGGTTGATCAGAATTTTATTTGTTAAAATAAATAATTAAATAGTCTAAGATGTATTGATTAATCATAGAATTTTCATGAAGGGCATTTTAAAATTGTCGTTTGTGCCGTGAAAAAGAATAGAAAGATGAAGCACCGTGATTCCATAAAATAGCTTCCTAGAAAAGCAATTAACTGATTTTTTCTAAAGTTCACAGAAGATAAATGATGTAGGCTTCCTATTTCCTGTCACTCTTGGTTACCTTTGTATGAAAATGGATTTCTTCCAAATTAAAGTCGGCACCAGCCTGTCAGGCAAAAAAGGCATCTGTAAAGCAATGTGTACATTACATATTCATGCCAGCCGAATTTCTTAATTACATTTGAGATGTATAATGTTTTCAAATTGAAGTATGCTATCTGATTGCTCCTGGAAGAAATGAGGGTGTGTGGCAAGCCTGGAGACTCAGTTTCCCCACCTGTTGTGGTGTCATCTTTCCCATCACCCTCGCTCACCCATGGCAGTCGGAGGCCACGTCCCGCAGGACAGCGTGGCATAGCAACAGCACGGATGGTTACGCTCTGCACTTCCTCCTGTCTGCTCGATGGGCAGCTTCCGTCCTCTTAGAACGTGGAGTGCCTGTACTGCGTATACCTGGAAGACTGGAGACCCAAACCTTGATCTCAGATGCTGGAGGGAAGCACTTGGTTTCTGTAGTTTAGATGGGTCATTCTGAAGGTCGTAATGAAGACTGGCAAGTGGAAATATTTCCACATTTTCCAGTCCTTTTATGTTCGGCCAATGGGGTCTTAAAAGGTAAGGCACTTGGGCGGGGCGCAGTGGCTCACACCTGTAATCCCTGCACTTTGGGAGGCCGAGGTGGGTGGATCACGAGGTTAGGAGATGGAGACCATCCTGGCCAACATGGTAAAACCTCATGTCTACCAAAAATACAAAAATTAGCTGGGCGTGGTGGTGCATGCCTGTAATCCCAGCTACTCAGGAGGCTGAGGCAGGAGAATTGCCTGAACTCGGGATGCAGAAATTGCAGTGAGACGAGATCATGCCACTGCAGTCCAGTCTGGGCGACAGAGTGAGTCTCTGTCTCAAAAAAACCAAAAAACAAACAAAAAAAAGAAAGGTAAGGCATTTAACATGAAAAAACTTCAGTTTCAGTTTCTATAGTCTTGTGATGAGAAATTTGAAGAAAGTGCGTTAAAATGTATCGTGTGTGTGAAGGTGCTAGAGACTTTTTGCTTTCTCTTTCCTCTCTGGGCTCCTTCAGACATATCATTAAGCCAAGTTTTCTAGCCTTAAGGGTGGGAAACTACCACTGACCAGGAAGCGTGGAGGGCAGGACCTGGAGGGAGATTATTAGCAAGCCCACTTTATTTTCCATACTTTCTCAATTCTGGTAAAGCTTTCTCTCCCAGAATGCGTCTGAACAGATTACAGGGCTGCTTTCCCTTCAGCTGCAGCCTCTGGGGCCTGAGCTCCACACCTGGGGCTGCTTAAGAACCTCCCCCCCCCCCCCCCCCCCCCCCCCCGCCACCCCGGCCCCTGCATTTGGAGTCAGTTGAAAGTGACGTGTGATCCTGCATGTATTCCACCCACAAAGCAGGTGTCACTCTTCCAGTTTCATGAGAAAAGCTTGTGTCTTTCATCCTTTCTTTGGTCAGAAATCTTGTGCAGTCTTTCAGATATACAGGGAAGAGGTAGAATGCTGTGGAATGGGTGCAGCTATGGAGACCGGCAAGAACTGGGCCTGCCACCTGTCAGCCGTGTGATGGGGAGCAAGTGGTTTAATTCCTCAGGGCTTCAGTTTCCTTATGTGTGAGGTGGAGAACATGATAATGATACCTGCTTGGCAGAGTTATTGCAGCAGCGGGGAGTGAATGAGACGTATGTAATGTGCTTAGCACAGTGACAATATAGTAAGCATTTGGCAAATATTGGCTACATTTCTGTTATTTAAACACCTTTGAAACGAAAGCAAACAAAATAGAAAAGCGAGTATATTGTTGAGAGTGATTTTGTGTTTGTGTGTGTGTGTGCGTGCTAGAGAGAGATGAAATTCTAAAAGTTCCTTTGTATTAGAAATAACTGAAATCTTGAAAACCAAGATTATCCTGGATTAATATCACAAATCCTGAGTAGTGAGTGTAATTCTTCCTTATTTGATGCTAGCCCCCTCCTGAGATCTTATTTTCAAGTCTGAGATCACCTTTTCTCTCTTTTTCTGTGTATTTGTTTTTTCTGAGCTATTGTTATCTATAGTGGAACGTATCACATGAGAGCTTTATTCCCAATTAAATGAAATACTAAATCAACAAGATTTGAGCTGAGGACAAGTATTAAAATGTTCACATAGTAAGCGTTTAGAATGACTTGTTGAGACAGATCTGTTTGAAGCCACAGTGTATTAAATAGTGTGTTTAATTGGGCTGAGCTGTAGAATCACTTATCTCCACATGATTAACCAGCATTAGCAATACATTTACAGTAGATGAAAATGGAGTCTCCCTAGTGCTGTTTGCAGATCCCATTCTATAGCTACTCATGTGGCAAGCACCCGTTGACCATGCCTCACACTCCCGTTGCTGTTCTGACCAAACGGTGGGCTGTGGGACCAAGAGATGTCTCCAGAAGTGATACTGACTGGGACCCCTCTCTCTGCTGTAATTGGCCCAGTTCTAGAGCAGAGCGAGGAGTGTGGGTTCTAGAGCTGGAATGTCTGAGTTTCTTCACTCCATTTGCTGGCCAGATGGCCTGGTGCCTCAGTTGCCTCATCTGTGACAGAATCATGGTAGAACCTCCTGATAGCATTTTTATGACTGTTAGATGAGTTAGTACTTACAGTGCTTAGCACAGTGGCTGGCACATAGTAAGCCCTCAGAAACAATTCACACTCATAATAATTCCTATAGTTATTTATAGTGGCTCTGTTTGCTTCGCATTTACCTGCTCATGTGTCCAACCCCAGATGGGTTGACAGCTCTGAGTGTAGAAATTGAAGAGAGGTGGATGAATTTCACTAGATTATAAGTTCCACAAAATCAGGGATTTTTGTTTATTTTGTTCTATTTTCACGGTACTGCTTACTGAAGCATCTCTAATGGTTCCTGACACATAGTTTGTGCTCAATAGATGCTTATTGGATGAGTTAATTAATTTAAGGATATGGATGAAAGAAGGTGCTCCCCACCAATCCTGGGCCTCCCCGTGTTGGGGCCTCCGTAATCCCTGCCAGACCTTTATGGGAAGAGAGGAGCCAAACACTTCCAACATATAATTTATAGCTGCTGTTACAAAGCGAAATGGAAACCGCATTTACTGATGTATGTAAACACAGCACATATAAAATAAATCATAGAGCTAGATGCTGGCCTCAGAAATAAATGCTTAACAGGCAGTGCTCTGAGTGGGACGCTGTGTTCTCTGCCTCTTTTTCCTTGTTCTCCTTTGTTTGATTTTCATGAGCAGAAGTCCTTCCCTGGGGGTAGTGTGTGCGGGTGTGCTGCGCGTGTGCTCCCACAGATGGTCATGTTCTCTGGCCACAAGATGATGTGGGAATGAGGAGGGTGATGAGGGGAACAGAGCAATATAGGAGAGAGCCCACATTTCCAGCGTCTCTGCCACATGAACTAGGTTTTAATGTACGAAAGGCCTAAAATATGCAGAGTTCTTAGAAACACCCGTTGGCCCCATGGGGTGCTGTTTCCCAGAATGTCTCTCAGCCTTTTTCTCTGCCTGCCATTTAGTACTTTACCAATCCTGTTTCTGTCATGATTCCTCGTTCAGTTATTCATGGGAAGGCTGCATTGTTTCATAATTTAGGTGAACATAAGCCGTGTATGTCTCCTGAGCTCTGTGTATTTGTTATCTGACAGACATAACCTTCAGGAATAGCATCTGTGTCAATATAGGCCTTGGCATGTCTTTAATACACACTAAACGGTTGACCCCTTGTGTGTGTAACAGAAGGATTAACAGCAGAAAATAGGAAAATGTATGCATTCAGCTATTTCTCTCTATAAGCCCTGACAAAAGTTATACACAGGCCCTCTGCCCACCTCCCCCCCATTCTTGGATGTCTCCATCAGTGATGAAGGCCTCCTCCATCCCCCGAGGGATGCTTGATGCTCTCTGTGGCATCCCTGCTGAGGCTCATGCTGCTACACTGAAACCCCCCAGCAGAAGGGGATGGTGCCCTCCTGGGGTGCCCTTTTCATCTTTGGGCAGCTCTGACCCTTATGCTGATGGACAAATCAACCCTTCTATAACTTAACGCTTCTTAGCTTTGGTCATGCCCCTGGGATTTCTTAATTGCTGGCAATTTCATTTTCATCCATCTTTGATGACTGATTCATACCTACTAGGTCCTTACTGTGTCCCTCAGGATAGTCCCTCATACAGGGTCATGACGCCCTTTACCAGACAGACCTAAAAGTCAGAGGAGCCTTCCTGTGTCACCATAGCCTACCTAAATTCCTGTTAGAATTTTGATTTTTAACCCTTTGGCAGTTGACAGTAAGTGGTATGGAGAGAGGAAAAAGCAGAGCGGGGGAAAGAGGGCTGGGGATGCCCATGGGGGTGGAGGGTGGGAGCTGGGTGCAGCATTGAGAGGGTGGCTGGGTCACTGCACTGAGACAGTGAGATGTGAGCAGGAGAACAGTGAGGCTGGGACGTGGTAGAGCTAGCCAGGAAGACATGGCAGGGAGAAGGCACGTGCCAGGTGGAGTGGGATGGAGAGCTGGAGTGAAGGCTGAGTGGGAATGTGCCTCCTCGCCTGGGATAGCAACAAGACAGCATGCTGCAGCGGTGTACATGGGGTGGGAGAAGTGGCAAGGGAGGCCACGTCTTGCAAGGCCTGCCAAGCCTCAGTAACGACCGTGGCTTTACTGTGAGAATTGGGAGCCATTGAAGGGTTTGGAGCAGAGGAGTGTCATGATCTGACGTAGGTATGAGAATGATCAGTTTGGCTGTTGCACTGCGAATGAGCTGTAATGGGTCAGGGGAGAAGTGGAACATGACTTGGCAGGTTATTGTGCTAATCTAGGGGAGGTGATAGTTGCTGGGACTATGGGGACAGCAAAGATGGTAAGATTGGATTCTCTATATATTTTGAAGGAGAGCCAGTAAGATTGGCTGACAGCTTGGATAACAGACAGAGGAACTGAGGACAGATATTTGATCTAAGCAAATGAAAGGAAGAAGTCACTATCAACTGAGATGAGAAAAACTATGTGTGAGGCAGGTGTTGGGGGCAAGAGCAAGAGTTTACTTACTCACTTGGGCTTATTGAGTTTGAGTTGTCTCTTAGACATCCAAGTGGAGGTGACTCACAAGTCTGGAGTTTGGAGAACAAAATCTGTATCTGGGCTGGAGGTCTAGATTTGGGAGTTGTGAATATACACATGGCATCTAATGCCTTGAGCCTGGATGTCGTAACCCAGGGAGTGAGGGCAGATGGTGAGGGCTGAGCTGTGGTGTATTCCTACCTAAAGGGGTCAGTCTGATGAGAAGGAGCCAGCAAAAAAGAGAAGGGATCAGTAGGTAGGAAGAAAACATAGAATATAGCATCGGGAAGCCATGAGGAAAGGGGGTCTCAAGAAGGGAAGGGAGTTATTACCAGTGTCACCTCTGCTGTGTTAGGCTTAGTAACATGGAGGTCAGCATTTCCCTTGATGAGAGTTTTTGGGGCCAATGTCTATTTGGGTTTGAGAGAGAAGCAAGAAGAGGAATTAGAGACATTACATACAGTCTTTCTGGAAGTTTTGCTGCAAAGGACAGCAAAGATTTTGTAAGTAACAGGTCTTCGTTATAAAAATTTAGATAACATTAAGAACATAAAGAAGGGCTGGGCGCGGTAGCTCACGCCTGTAATCCCAGCACTTTGGGAGGCTGAGGTGGGCAGATCACAAGGTCAGGAGATCGAGACCATCCTGGCTAACATGGCAAAACTCCATCTCTACTAAAAATACAAAAAAAAAAAAAAAAAAAAAAAAATTAGCCGGGCGTGGTGGCAGGTGCCTGTAGTCCCAGCTACTCATGAGTCAAGATCGCGCCACTGCACTCCAGCCTGGGCGATGGAGCAAGACTCCGTCTCAAAACAACAACAACAACAACAAAAAAAACATGAAGAAAAAAGTCACCGGTGGTTCTGTAATCTGGAAATGATCACATTTAATGTGTTGGTTAAAGAGCAGATCCTTCTGGTCTTTTTTCTGTGCTTTATCTTTCTGATTAAATTGGGATTAAAGCTATATTTGGTTATTATCTCATTTATTTTCCTTACTTATTGTAACCACTTTCCCATGTCGTTATACAGTTTTTGGCAACATTCAGTGTGTGGTCTTTAGTGGTTCAGCATCTCATTTATTTGGACAACTTCAGTGATTTTATCCCATAACTTATTTGTATAATCCTTTTGTTGGTTATCTAAGCTGTTTTAGGTTTTTTCACTATTACAAATTATTCTGCAATGAGTAACTAAGTAAATTTTGTATATATATGTGATTTGTTCCTAAGAAAAATTCTTAGACATCCAATTTATAATTCCAAAATGAGCAAACAATTCTCATATATAAACCTTTGTGCATTTTTTGTTCATATCCTTTACCCATTTTTCTGTTGAAGTGTTTGTATATATTTTTCTCACTGAGTTAAAAGAGTTATTTAAATATTAAGAAAATCAATCTTTCGTAATTACATTGCAAACAGTTTTTCCAGTTTGTTGATTAACCTTTGCTGTTAGTGGACAAATTAAATTTTGTAACTCTCTCTTCCTTTGTTAGTATGGTTACAAAGACTGTTACCAAAGATTAGAGTAAAATCTAACATAGGACACTAAAAGAAATAGATGGGCCGGGCGCGGTGGCTCACGCCTGTAATCCCAGCGCTTTGGGAGGCCGAGGTGGGCGGATCATGAGGTCCGGAGATTGAGACCATCCTGGCTAACATGGTGAAACCCCATCTCTAATAAAAGTACAAAAAATTTGCCGGGCATGGTGGCGGGCACCTGTAATCCCAGCTACTTGGGAAGCTGAGACAGGAGAATGGTGTGAACCCGGGAGGCGGAGCTTGCAGTGAGCTGAGATCGCACCACTGCACTCTAGCCTGGGCGACAGAGCGAGACTCCGTCTCAGGAAAAAAAAAAAAAAGAAATAGATGAAAAGTTATCTATCTGGAATTTGTTTTGACATAAGATGAGGCTTTAGTTATTTTTTAAATAGTCAAATCCCAGCATAATTGGCTTATTAGTCCATCCTTTTTTTAAAATTTCAGCAAGAAAAAAAACGCTTTCTTTTTATGGAATTATAGCCATAGGTAGGAGTCACTTATGAAGACAATTTCTTGTGAAACTGGAAATCTTAAGTTAAAATACTCTGTCCTTCCTTCAAGACCTAGTGCAAGTCTTACCACTTCTACCGCCTGCTGCAGCCACCAAAGTGCCCCTTCCTTTCTTCTCAATTCCTATAGTGTCCACATATGTTAAATTACCATACATTATTATTTATTTTTATTGGTGTCATCTGATCTCACACATTTCCTGAGGACAGTTCCCCTCTCATTTGTCTTTGGGCTATCATCTTCTAGGATGGGGTCCTATTAGAGCTGGTACTCCAGCTCTAATAATTTTGTCCCTGATGTCTGGACTTGAATTTCTGTACCTCAGATATAGGGTGAACCCTACTTTCACTGGTTCAAATGATGTCAGGCAGATCAGTGACAAAAATAAAGAATAACACTAGAATGAGTTTCAAGCATAGCGTATAATCTGACCCAGGCTTGATCTCCATCCACTTATCAGACCTCTTTCCATTTCCTTAAACCATCATTTCCTTTCATACCTTTCTGTCTTTGCGTATGCCTGGAGTAGTATCCTTTTCTAGTTTTCCCACCAGATTATTCCTTCAAGGCCCGTTCCTCTTATTAAAAAATGATAATAATCTTTGGAAATTGGTCATTGGGATATTTGCATTCCATTTTATTTTTGATATTTTTCTATCTAATTTCTAATTGTTTATATTGACAGGTTACATGCTCATTTAGATAATTTGGATAATGAAGAAAAATGAAGTTTAAAAATCAACTCAAATCCTACTATCTGGAAAAAAACTAACAAACATGAATTGAGCTTCATTTCAGATGACAGTGTCTCACTTTTTTACCTCTCTCTTTCTGTTTCTTTGGTTTCATCGAATTTGGAGGCTCTCTTGAGCTTTGATGTCTTTTAAGATGCCCACTTTGTTTGCTCTTATAGGTCATTCGTTCTTTCTGAGTCCCTAAAGAATTATTGGGATTTCTGAAGCTTAACCAAAATATGTCTCAGTATTATGCATTTCCTGAAACATGGAGCATTCTTTCAGTCTGCGTATCAGTTTGTTCTAGCTCAGGGAATTTTTTAATAAAAGATTAAGTTTGGCTGGGCACGGTGTCTCACTCCTGTAATCCCAGCACTTTGGGAGGCTGAGGCGGTCGGATCACCTGAGGTCAGGAGTTCAAGACCAGCCTGGCCAACATGGTGAAACCCCATCTCTACTAAAAATACAAAAATTAGCCGGGCATGGTGGTGTGTGCCTGTAATCTCCACTGCTCAGGAGGCTGAGGCAGGAGAATTGCTTGAACCCAGGAGGTGGAGGTTGCAATGAGCCGAGATCACACCATTGCACTCCAGCCTGGGCAACAAGATCGAAACTCCGTCTCAAAAAAAAAAAAAAAAAAAGATTAAGTGTTTGTGCACATTATTTGCACAAACTGCTTTCGATTTGTCCCTTACTGAAACTCTCCTTATGCTTAATCATTTTTGTCTTTCTTTCATATCTATTAGTTTCTCTCTAATTGCTTTGATCTGTATTTTTAGCTACGTTCACTGTTATTTTCCTAAGCCTTTCTTGTATTTTAAAGTGTCCATTTTGTTTCCAACTCTCTCTAGTTTTTGTATATTATTTTTATCTTTAGTTTTTGTATATTAGTTTTATCTTTAGTTTTTAGTTTTCTAATTTTTAAAATTAGTTCTAGCATGTGGTTATATAATTTTATTTTTAAACTTATGCCCTCCAATGAGTACTTAAATTATTCTTTTCTGAGAATTTACAACATTTTAATATAATCTCTATTTTGTTATTTATAAGATTAATTTATTGTCATAATTAAAGGTTATTTTTCATGAAAATGTTAGAAATTACACTTTTCTTTGCTTATACTATTCAATTTTGGTTCTTTCTTTTAAGGGGGCATTTTTCAGAGCCAAAAATCCTTAGAAAAAGAAGCATCTCTGTTACATATTAATTAGAGCATGGGGCTGTTTCATGGGATAGATTCCAAATAACAGTGGCTTAAATACAAGACAAGAGCTTATTTTTCTATCATTGTCAATCTGAGGCAGTGTGCTGGTTCTGCTCTGTGACACTGGACTCCCTTTATTCCATTGCTCTGCCACCTACAGGAGTGTTAGTCTTATCCATATGATCCAAGATGGTCCATATTCCCTTCCAGCCATCAGGAAGAAGGGACAGAAAGGGGAGGGCATATCCTGCCCATAGAGGTGCAGTCTGGAAGAGCAGGAACCACTTTTTCTCACACCTTACTGGCCAGAGATCACCTGGCTATAGCTTTAGTCTGGGACATGAGGTCTTTAAGCTGGGTTACCATGTGTCCAGACTAGACATTGGGGAGAAACAAGCAACCCCTGCCTTACAGTTGTCATTACTTTATATCAGTGGTTATTTAAGGGTTTATCTCACTTATGACTTTCTGAGCCCTTCAAAGGAAGGAATCATTTTCTCCATCCTCATTTTCTTAACACCTGAGCCCAAGATCTAATAGGTGTTTAGTAGTTAGTTGTGGAATTGCTTTTCAGTTAAAATGACAGTCTAATTTTTTTAATTTCTGAAAGAATAGGGTCTATAAACTCCAAGTGTTTTAGAACATTCTAGAAATTTTTGATAAATACAGAAAGGCTCCCTATTATCTTATTCTGGTTTGATAATTGTGCCCCAAATCAGTGATAGCTACAAAGTATACAAATTTGATTGAAGTAAGTATAAATATAGCTAGTAATATAGGCTATTTTTACTTGATATGGAAACGTCTTTGGATAATAAGTGGATTCCTATCTAAATTCATGAGTTCTCTTATGACATTTCGGTTAAGCCTGAAATGGATTAATCTTTTTCTGATAAAGTTTCATAAGCTGTGATTTCTCTGGTGACCACATTTAATTAGATATTAAATAAACTGCTTATCTTTATACCAACAGGTTTTATGACTGCATTTTTTTTCTGAGCTGTATTTCCTAGATTAAATAGCTAGCAGAAGTAAAAAAAATAAATAAAATTTTAAGTAAACCATTCTTTCCTTAGATTAGAAATTAAAGGATGCCTACTTTTTAAATAAGAAATAAATGTTTAAGCTTAAAGGACAGAGATAGGGAAGATACTCTAAATGTATATGTTCTAGTGAAAATAAATTCACTTTTCCAAGTTCCTTTTTTTTAATCTTTGAAATTGGCTATGCTTCTCGTAAGAGGAAAAGTTCCATTTAATCTGTCAAGACTGAAACTTTTTATGATAAGGTTTTTTGGGGTTTTTTTTTTTTTTTTTTGAGACAGTCTTGCTCTGTTGCCCAGGCTGTAGTGCAGTGTCGCAATCTCGGCTCCCTGCAACCTCCACCTCCCGGGTTCAAGCAATTCTCCTGCCTCAGCCTCCTGAGTAGCGAGAGTTACAGGTATGCGCCACCACGCCTGGCTAATTTTTGTATTTTTGGTAGACACGGGGTTTCACCATGTTGACCAGGCTGCTCTCGAACTCCTGACCGCAAATTATCTGCCCGCCTTTGCCTCCCAAAGTGCTGGGATTACACGCATGAGCCCCTGCGCCCGGCCCATTTTGTGATAAGGTTCTGAAGGTTTTAGTTAAAAACGTCAGTTTTCTTTTTCTTCATTTCCTTTTTAAAAAAATGCTATACATCACAATAAGATACTCCAACTTCAAATCATGACATTCTGACTCAGCTTTTTTCCCTCTAAGTCTGGCAACAGAGAGGAGACACTTGCAGGTCTTGTGAATGTTGAACAGCAAGGATTAATTTAATCTGCTGTTTTATCGAGAGGACCACGGCAGAGATGGATTGGGATACACCAAATGACCTTCTGCACAGATTACAAGAGAGTTTCTGAGTTTCCTGCAGTGCTAAGACCCAAACATGGAAAGAAGATCAACAATTGTCAGAATCTTGAAGAGCGTTAAGTGTGTGAAGGGCTTGACTCTTCTGTCTCCCTAGAGCCAGGGAAATTTTCAGAAGAGATCTGGCCTTCCAGAAATTTCTTTAGTCTCATCAAATTTGAAGTGAAATTATTTTTACCTTTCTCTGTTAATCCCTTCTCCCTGCTTGGGTAAACCTCAGGTGAAGACTGGGTAGGGGCAGGTGAGCAGCGTGGTGTCTTTGGGAGAACATGATGGCTCTACTGGTAAAGATAAAGGTTGGTGAAGGTTGGATGCAGCGGGGCCTCATTTGAGCCTGTGGTTCTGGTACACACCACAGATTGGTATCTTTGGGCGCCATGGTGGTTCAACATCTAAACTGTGGTCTCCTTTTTCCAGCTGCTCCCTGGGCATTTTCATTTTATTGGTTTCAACTCAGGTTGACCATAACAATAAATACCATGTTCTCGCTGAAATTCGATATCCTGGAATCATCTTGGATTCTTTTTCTGTATCCATACCATATCCACACCTTGTTGATTGCTCTTCTCAAAGGTCTCTCATATTCTTCCAAATTTTACTGCTACCTTCCTATTTAAATATTTCACTTTCATGCTGGCTTTCCTAACTTCTGAGTGTCCACCAATTCAATTTCTCTTTCATAAACCCTGAGTAGCATTATCTGGTGAATCCTCCTAAAGATCCAGTTTCACCTCTTCCTCAGCTCAACAAAATTGGCAAGCTCCCAATCCTTGCAGGATGTAGAACAAACAATTTGTGGACAAACATCAGTTATTTAAAGATATTTTAATTTCATAATATAAAAAATCTTTAGTTGTATGAAAATGATTAAGATGGTAAATTTTATGCTATGTGTACACACAGTATAAAATTTACCATCTTAACTATTTAAAGTGAACAATTAGATCACGTTAAGTCTGTTTACATTGTTGTGCAACAGAACTTCATAATTCTTGGGTTTTTGGTTTTATTCCTCACAAAAGAGACTTGTAAATCCTATTACATTTAATGCAGGATTGTAAATATGTATAGTAATGTGTTTAAGGACTTCATACTGGTCATTGAATGCATTATATTCAATTAAGTAGTGGCCAATGGAAACCTCCTTGAACTCAGTTGTGAGTGGGCTACTCCCTCATCCTTTTCCTGGATGTGTCTATGAGTAAGGACTGTGCCTCACTCATGTAAGGCCCTTGGTAATGTTTGTTGAGTGGCTGTGTGGGCTGATAAGATCGTTGTTGATCTAGAATACAACTTTTCTTGACCACCGTTACAAGAATACAGCCTAATTCCCATGATATTCCAATGAAACACAATTCAGCTACATCAAGAAAAAACAGCTAATATTGTTAGCACTCTCCTATCATAGCAATTGAAAATAAAAAGATAATGTGGGAAAGCAGCAAAATGCTATCTGATAATGATCTTACTTTCAAGTGAATTATCTGATTTTATTTGCATCCTCAAATGCCTTAGAAACAAGTAAAATGAAAGAGAATGTCATATTTCGAATTAATTTTCAACCTTTTTTCATAGAATTAAAAATACAATTTTGATGAAAATTCACAGATGGACCTCTCAGGGTCCTTTTCAGACCTGAGCCCATGATTCACTCTTTGTTTTTTAAAAAAAATCATTGTTGAACTAGTTGCAAATGAGACTAGCTGTAAGGCTTTGGTCAATTCTCTTAATTGCTCTGGCCTTCAGGTGTATTTAATTAGATCCTATTCTATTCCAAACATATTTTGATTCCTTTATACTATATACTGATGACAAATATTAAAAATATAAACCATTGTCGGGCTCAGCACTGTATTCTGTTCTGGATAATGTAAACGCAGATCTAGGACTGCAGTATTAAAGAATGTTGTATGTCCATAAAGCTGATGGATTAACTTTGTATTTTATGTGTTGAAATGTGGGTATCCTGGATTCTGGATTCTTTTGTCCTGTTTGTTTTCCTGGAAGGACTTTATTCAGATGACTTCCTCTGTAGGCTCTGTGATTACAGTGTGTATCTCTAGTCCTGACCTTCCTTGTAAGCTGAGGAACCATATTTCTAACTGCTATCTTGATTTGCCTATGTGGATATTTTTGCAACATTGCATACTTAAAATGACCAGCACTGACCATACTACCTTTTCTATAGAGCAGGCTTCTCCTCTGTAATTCTGTTAGTTACAGGAGAGTCTTCCGCCTGGCTCCTAAGCTAGAACCTTTGAAGTTATTCTTTGGTTTGCTTCCATCATTCCATATCTAATCCATTGTGAATTCCTTTTAATTTTATCCTAGAAAGTCTCTTGAGTGGGCTCTCTCACTTCTGCGTTTAATCACCACCTGGCTTCTTGCCATTAATCTCTTCCAAACTTAGTTCAACCTCCATATCTCTACCAGACATAGACTGCTAAATAAATATTTTTCTGTGGTAAGGAAAAGGAAAAAATAAATCAGATCATGTTACATTCATGCTCCAATAGCTCCTTTTGTCCTCTCTTTCCTAGAGCAGTGTTCAGTGTCCCTTGTGTGTTCTGCAGAACCCAGTGCTGAGGGATGTCAGGAGTTCTGCAAAAATGGTGTCCAAGTTAAACTGATTTCTTTCCTGCCACGCTTATCAGCCCCCTCGAGACCAAATATATGTTATTAATCTCTGAAAGGAGATTGTAGGAGGCAGCATTTCCCAAATGTACTTGGCCACAAAATGGTTTTTTGTTTTTGCTTTTGCAAAGCAACCCATAGAATTAGTATTCTGGGAAACTTATGCTAGAAAACACTAACCTAGAAGAGAAAAAGCTGGAGTTGTGGGTCCAGCATACAGGACCCTTTACATCAACTTACCCCTTCAGCTTTAACCTCAGGATGCTGTGCCAGGTACACTATACTTTAGCTATTCAGAGCTTGACTGTCGTCCCCCTAACATGTGCAACTGGCAGGCCTCCATGCTTTTAGCATGAATTTCTCCATACCAGAAATAAGCATCTACTCACCCTGACCTGATGAAGTCAAGTTGGCACTAAATCTTCTTTATCATCGCCTCCAAGAAGGCTTTTCTACTCCTCATGGAATGAGTTGCTTTCTATGTTCCTTCGTAGCACTTCTCCCCCTGCCTTCACTCCCTGGCTTCTCTGTTGTCTACCATCTATCTATCATCCTTCGTCCCTTTGTTCCTTCTTTCCTTCCTCCCATCCATTCATCCATCCATCATATTATATTTTCATTCGGTTCACATAGCTGCCTCTTTTATTGTTCTGCGTGCTCCTGGAGGGCTGGCACTCTCTCTTATTCATCTTTATATCCTTGGCACTGAGTACAGTGCTTAACATGCAGGTGCTTCATAAATTAATGTTGAATTAAATAAAAAAGCTTTAAAAATCACAGAGCAGTTCTTTTTCATAACAGGTTCATAGTGTTTTATAAGCAAGCATTATCTGAGGCTGGAGATTGAGAAAATAATACACTTTATTTCTTACATTCTGTCAGAGTTCTGCCTGGACATTAACTTCTTAAACAGCATAGAATACATTTTTAAAACATATGGGCATTGGAAGAGTAAGCTCACAGGTGAACTTTGGGGTAGCAGATGATAGGTAGGAGAGTGTACACGCTGTAAGAATGAATGGGAATTTTAAATCTTATAATTTCATTAAGGATGCAGACCTAGTTTTTTCAAATTGTGGCTACGGAAAAAGTGCTTGAAAACAAATGCCCCCAGCCAGGCATAAGGGGAAGTCCAGGTAGCATCGCTTATTTCAGCTAAAGTTGAGAATAAATACAATTAAATGAGCTGTGGCACTGCCCTGGGCCCCAGCTAGATCTCAGACTGGCATTGCAGGAGGGTCTGTGGATGGATCTAAACTGACGTTAGCTTAATGCACCAGCCCGGAGTATAGGATCTGATTTCTGCAATCATTGCAGTTGAGAGCTGAACACTCGTCTGTGGAGTGCTTCATTGTGCCAGGTACACATTGTCTATGACTTTCACTTATAAATGAGGACCCCAAATTGATGAATGGAAAGACTGTGGATAAAGTTCTCTGTACCCCTGTCTTTTAGGTTTAATGGTTTAAACACTAATGACTTCAGCCTTTGCAACAATATTGAAATAGATGAACAAACCCAAAGGGTGAGGTCAGAGAGACCCTCCTCTTAGGGGAAAGAAAGTCTCTTTATGCCTTTGACCCCTGGTTCATGCATTGATGGTCACCAATTGAGAAGTGCAGCTGGGAAGCCACTTAGAGCAAAGTGTGTGTGATCATGTTTGTAACGATTGGCCTTTTCGTTAACCAAAGACCTAACTAGGATGAAAGAGCCTGTAGAGCACCCTGCATGTTTTATCACCACCCTCGTCATTAACAACCACCACTTGTTTCCGAAGTTTACTTCTCTAGGCCCTCTAATCCCTTCATAGTTACTCAACAGCATAATTTCAACTTGGAAAAGTACAATTCTGAATGAAAAACTCCACTATTTAAACTCCCAGTCAACCCTACTGAAATGTAGGGTTTTAGAACATACTAGGTCTTAGAACATACTAGGTCATCTTGAGTAGGCATTATCTTCCTTTTCTACTTTTGTATCAGCTTATTTACGTCTATGGATTTCTGTATGAATTATTGTTCTTTAGGTAAAACAGTATAATAAGTCATTTTTAAAATGCACTTAGAACCACATTTGACTGCAAATTACAGGTTTAAAACAGCTTCTTTGCTTTGAATATAGTGCTAATAAAGCAGTTCACAATAGAAAATTATATAGCATTTGCACCTTCGGGGAGGAAAATCAGTTTAAAGTATTAAATAAGGGACTCTTTTAGAACATTGTGCTACTTAAGTTTCAGCATTTGGCCAGTTTATTCATTTAAAAAGTGAAACTTATGACTCGATAAAAAGGGCTAATAAGGACACTGCTATTACAGTGTCATAAAGGTGTGTAAACGCGGGATGGATTTTGCTGCTTGAAGAGGTTGTGGCTAAAAGTGGTGAGTAAGCGCTATGGTTGACACTGAAAATCAGAAAACACAGTGCATGTCCTACCTTATTATTATTATTATTATTATTATTATTATTATTATTATTATTATTATTACTTGAGATGGAGTCTCGCTCTGTCACCCAGGCTGGAGTGCAGTGTCATGACCCCAGCTCACTGCAAGCTCCGCCTCCTGGGTTCACGCCATTCTCCTGCCTCAGCATCCCGAATACCTGGGACTATAGGCACCCATCACCATGCCTGGCTAATTTTTTTGTATTTTTAGTAGAGACGGGGTTTCACCATGTTAGCCAAGATGGTCTCGATCTCCTGACCTCGTGATCTGCCCACCTCGGCCTCCCAAAGTGCTGGGATTACGGGCGTCAGCCACTGCGCCTGGCCCACCTTTTTATTTTTTTCTTCTTATGAAAGTACAATTTCTATATAGAAAAGTAATCCTAAGTATACAACTTGAAGAATTTTTACAAACTGCACACACCTGTATAACCATCACTAAAATGAAGAAATGGATAATGACCAGACCTGAAGAAGCTCTCCTGTGCCCCCTCTTTGTGATGACCCTACCCACCCAAGGGTGGCCACTATCCTGACTTCTAATGATACAAGTACTTTTGCTCATTTTTGTGCTGTATATTATTGGCCTTTTTGCTTAGCATTTTGTTTGTGAGGTTCATCCATGTTGTTGTGTGAATTTTAAATTGTTCTTTCTCATGGTAGTGGAGTGGTTCCATTAATTTATCCTTACCTCTCACTTTTTGCTGTAATTTTATCATTTCATTAATTTTATTTCTCTGATTTAACTCCACACCAATTTACCTTTAAAAAGGTCAAATGCGATTCCTTTTACTGCATGTGCCATGCAGCCTTTTAAAACATGGATAAATGAGGCAGCAATAAATTTAGCTAATTTTATGAGTAAAAGAAATGGGTAGCACATTTTCATTATTCAAAGGAGGTCATGTTCATGGCAGTCCATTGCAATTTCGAATATGTAAAAAGAAAGTGAATTTGGTAGAATGCCAAAATAAATTTAGTTGCAAGATGATGACAGAAATATAGTTGTACTTAGGTTTGGACATTGCCTTATATGTTATTATTGACTGGATATTTTTAAGGGAATATTTTAAAGCAGAAAAAGTAAATTTGGTTTGGTTATCCAGTACACAATTTCCAATATGCAAATGCCTCACATCTGTGTATTTGTTTTGCTGCAGACATAACCAGGAAGAGTTTAGTGATGAAATCTGTTCTTAATTACGAGAGCAGCTGTTAGAGTGGTAGCCATTTTTTTTCCTCCTGATGTGAAGTTGCCTGATTTACTCATTTTTGCCTGCATTTTTCAGGCTTGCTAGTGCAGAAAGGGGCCGCTTTGTGAGAGGTTGCAATTTGTTTTCTGTCTGAGAGCCAGTGCAAATGGACTAAATCTACACAGCAGGGTGGTTTTATCTGTCCTCCTCACACACTGCAAGCTGTCCTACCTCAGCTCAGCACCAGAGACCTATAAAACCACCCAACAAATGAGGGGGGTGTTAAGTGTTCTGGCAAGAATTTCAGGCAGCAAGCAGTTCCTGTGAATTAACTAGATCCTTGTGATGGGGTTGGGGGGTTGGCGTGGTGGGCAGACTTGGACCATATAGAACTGGAACAGATGGTATTAATACACTATTTTTTCTTTAGATTTGTAGATTTTTAATATGCATCTTTCTATTCCGTTATTTTTACATTTGTAGAGCTGTAGCATGTTTTTGATCCTATAGGTTACCCAAACAAAGCAAAAACACATTTAGATGATCTTTCAGGTTAGTTCTTAAGCAACCTTAATACTTAGTCCAGGCTGCCACAGAAGGGGACTATATTTATTTCCTCTCAGTATGTTTCCTAGCATACTAAAGACTTTGCATAAAACTGGAAATGGAAGCTGAGCGAAGGTGATCTCTTTCACTGTTATAATTTTCTACTCAGGACTGGATTTAAAAGCGTCATAGATTCCTTTCCTGTAGAGAAGTCAATGAACTGTTTCACTGGAAGCAATTGATACCTACATATCAATCTTGGATACATTGTGTATTTCTTCACTCTCCGTATTATGTTCAGCTCTAGCCACAATTGCCTTAACACTTGAAGTTTCACATTTTAAATTTTAATTTACACTATGTTGTGAAGTTAAAAAATAAAAGACTAAAACAAATGCAAAAACAAAGCTTATTCTTACAATCTGGGGGGAAAACCCTTCTATATTTTGTTTCATTTTATGTAAAAGATCTTTTTGTTTTTTTAAAAGAGCTTTTTTATTTTATGTAAAAGAGCTTTTCTTTCTCATGCTTGAAAACCAGTTTTATAAAAGCTTTTTGAAGTTGATTTCTTTTCCAAAATGAGTGAAATTAAAACTAATGTTGTTTACATTAATTTTTCTGCTCTGCTGGCACTTTTTGGAGCTCTGTAGTACGATTCCAAAACTCTAAACCTTCTGAAAACTGCTTCCCTGACAGCATTATCCTCTTTCTTCTTTTAATTAAACTCAGACCAATGCAGAACAATTACCTGAGTAACTCAGTCCATTAAAGCCTCTTTACACAGAGAATTCAGGGAAAAGTGAATTTTTCTCACCTAGATTGCCCAGATCATTATGTTTTTTGCCTTCCGGTCTTTCTGAAGTCAGTAAATAAAAGGAGACTGGTCCTGTTGCCCTTGTGGTTCTCCCCTCAGATGGTAAACAACAGCAGATCCTTGAAGGTCAAGTCACTGCCTGGTTAGCAGAGATGTTGTCAAGTATTTGATATTATTCCAGGCTATATTAATAACAATAATGATAATAGTAATCACAAAGACATTGACAAATAATTCACAAGTAATGCACACAGAAAAAGAATTGAATCATCTTGGATTAAAAAAAAAACAGAGATAGGATCAAGATCTATTGGGGGCCAGCCTTTATATGAAGGATTGGAATGTTGTAAACCATTCACAGCAGGACGGAGCAAATGGGCTAGATGAAGAGTAGGCTTCAGTCAGCTCTGCCACCTCTGCCATTGGATAGCTGGTAGCTGATGACTTGACGAGGCCATCCTCTTCAAGGAAATCTTTGAATTAATCACATACTTGTACCAGGCTCTTCTGATTAAGCAGAAGTTAGATTTCATTTAATACATTTCTAATCTCTTACAGTTGAGTTCCAGTCAGCCACAGACACGTGGATAGTTCTTTAAGGGGCTGAGACTTTTGCCTTTATTAAACTATGTATGGATTATACTCTGTATGCCTGATTATGTACTTGAAGTATGAATGAGTACTTACAAGTTGTGACTAAGATTACATCTTGTTCCTCAGGGGGGTTACCCATATATGGCAATTACCTGGGTCATTATAGGTGAGCGAACCCAAGTCATAAAGCATAATGTTCTGTTTCCTTCACTGTTGAACTTTCCCATCTTTAATTTGGAATTGTTTTCTGTTCTTATTTTCTGTATTTTTAAAATCATAATTCCTTTCTTGATTGCCTGGTTTGTAGTTTCATTATGAGTTAAATAATCCACATTTAAAGCTTTCTGCAAATGTCTAGTCGATTCGGTATCCTGGGTCCATAGCATAAGGGGAGTTGGAAACTCAGACCTCGAGAGTCATAAGGAATGTTTCCAGTAGTGAGCATGCCAGAATGAAACTTGGAAATTCAGGTAACTTAGTGTCTGTGGTTGCCTAAGCTCCTAAGCTGGATTGCATTTTTCTGTTATGTTTATGTTCTTTTGGTTTGGTCACTGTATTAGTTTGTTTTCATGGTACTGATAAAAACATACCCAAGACTGGGCAATTTCCAAAAACAAAGAGGTTTAATAGACTTACAGGTCCGCATGGCTGGGGAGGCCTCACAATCATGGCGGAAGGCAAGGCAAGAAGGAGCAAGTCACATCTTACGTGGATGGCAGCAGGCAAAGAGAGAGCTTGTGCAGGGAATCTCCCAGTTTTAAAACCATCAGATCTCGTGAGGCCCATGCACTATCATGAGAATGGCACGGGAAAGACCTGCCCCCATAATTCAGTCATCTCCCACATGGTCTGTCCCACAACACATGGAAATTATGGAATATACAAGATGAGATTTGGGTGGGGACACAGCCAAACTATATCAGTCACCTTGGAAGGCCAAACTGAACTCCAGAAGGTGGTAGTTTGGTCCCACTCACCTTCGCTTGCTTGTGTGTGTCTTCTCCAGGCTGAGGAAGAGCGCTGTGCAGGAATAGCAGCTTTGAGGCATTGCCAGGTCCTGGCACTATGAATGGCAAAAAAGCAACAGAAGGTACTGGCTTCTTTTGTCTTCCCACAGTTGACAATTCAGGGCTCTCTTTTTTAAAAAAGATTCTAGTAGTTAACAGTCCATGGACAAGAACATAACATGCATCTGATTATTGTAAGTGGAGTAATTCTCAATGGCATTTTGAAGTTCATGTGAGAAATAGTAAGTTCCTATTCGTTTGAATTTTTAAAAGCATGATCTCAAATTCAAAGGCAGATGACAAACTGGGAAAACATTTGCAGTTTGTTAATATACTTAAGATATAAAGTACTCTTACATATCAATCAGAAAAAGCCCCAGTGCTCTAAAAACAATAGGGAAAGGTCCTGAGCAGACAATTCACAAAAGAAGATTCCAGATATTTAAAAACATGTAGGAAAATGAATATGAAGACATGCAAATAAAAATATCATTGTCATAATGTGTTATCTAGCAAACTGGCAAAACTTGAAATCCTTCACTTGAAAAAGTGAAGGATTGGGAACCAAGATTCTAATCTAAACTTCTAGTATCCTTCTAGAAGTTTAAATAGTTGTTAACTTTATGAAGAGCAATTTGGAATATGAGTGAAGACAATTAAAAGATTGGGTACATCAATATGTATCATAGTTTCATTAAGCACTTCAAGGAATTGGAAAAAATCTCTATGCCCTAATGTGATATTAAAACATAATTTTGGGCCGGGCATGGTGGCTCACGCCTGTAATCCCAGCACTTTGGAAGGCAGAGGTGGGCGGATCACCTGAGGTTGGGAGTTCGAGACCAGCATGCCCAACATGGAGAAACCCTATCTCTACTAAAAATACAAAATTAGCCGGGCATGGTGGCTCACGCCTGTAATCCCAGCACTTTGGAAGGCAGAGGTGGGCGGATCACCTGAGGTTGGGAGTTCGAGACCAGCATGCCCAACATGGAGAAACCCTATCTCTACTAAAAATACAAAATTAGCCGGGCATGGTGGCGCATGCCTGTAATCCCAGCTACTTGGGAGGCTGAGGCAGGAGAATCGCTTGAACCCAGGAGGTGGAAGTTGCAGTGAGCCGAGATTGTGCCGTTGCACTCCAGCCTGGGCAACAAGAGTGAAACTCCATCTCAAACAAAACAAAACAAAACAAAAAACCACATAGTTCTGAAGAGGAGTTAATGTCATAAGAAAATTTTCATATGTTAACTGAAAAACAAGTATATAAAAACAATATATAGAGGATGATCCCAATTTTATAAATACGGAGTCTGTTACTAGAGCTTATCTAGATTGGTGGCATTATGAGCTATTCATTTCTTTTTGCTCTTTTCCAATTGTTACAATGAACCTCAATTACTTTTATAATCAGAAGTAACTCATATACTTTAAAAATAACTCTGTGACTTAGATGAACTACAAGAGCATGTTGTACCAACAAATATTTTGGTTAAATACAATACAGTGACTGAAAGGCATGTATTTTTAAGAGAATTGACCTGGATAAAAGAAAATTGATACAGATAATAACTGCCCAGGGAGCACTAAATAAGAAGAAAATACCTGGCTCTCTGCTTAAGGCCAAGAAACCTGGCATTAATGGAATCAGGAAAAGAAAAGCAGTTGCCACAAATCAAATCCTTTCATAGGGTGTATCTGTCTGTTGTTCCTTTGACATCTGAAAATTGCCACATATTGAGAAAGAGAAATCATTGCCTTTCTTCATGTCCCTCCAGTACAGTTGTTTCTGAGCTGCGCTGTCTCTAACTGCCAGCTCGTGTATGCTCCTGCCAGAGTCATTCTGTCTGCACTTAGAGGAAAGAAAACATGGACTCCTTGACACCACGTCTCTGAGGACTTATCTTGTGTCTTCCATCCTGGCACAAGAACCAAGTGTACCAGACAGCCTTTGAGGCTGAAATGAGATCGAGGAACAGCAGGGGAAAGGCAAATAGCACAACATTTGTTTCCACAACTGATGTTACTACAATGAATATGAAACTCAGAATTTTCTGTTAAGTCAAGCAGCAGCTGAGGTTGAATAGCATGCTATGACAATAATGGTGCTATAAACCCAAGGACATTGTTATGAGTTTTCACATTAAAAAAATGGCTGGAAACTTAGATTTAATTAAGGGCACAGAATTACGGCAAGAGATGTGTAGTTGAAAACCATAGAGAGTGAGAAATACAGGCAGTAAGATCCTCGGAGCCATGTTTGCATATCTACATTGCCTGTACTTTGTGGAATTCTGGTTCTTGGTGATATTTGGAGTTCGGATAGTGGATTTATAGTGGGAAAGAGGATTTTGAATATAGAGATAGTAGAACTAGGGAGTGATTTTTTAAAAATAAAAGATAAAGAACAGAATAGGCCGGGTGCAGTGGTTCATGCCTGTAATCCCAGTGCTTTGGGAGGCCCAAGGGGGAGAATTGCTTGAGGCCAGGAGTTTGAGACAGCCTGGCCAACATAAAGAGACCCCATCTCTACAAAAGTTAATATTAAAAAATTAGCTGGTCGTGGTGGTGCATGTCTGTAATCCCAGCTACTCAGAAGGCTGAAACAGGAGGATCACTTGACGCCAGGATTTCAAGGTTGCAGTGAGCTGTAATTACACCACTGCACTCCAGCCTGGGTGACAGAGCAAGACCCTGTCTCTAACTTTAATAAAGAATTTAAAATAATTTCTAAAGGTGGGGAGCTGTTTATTCTCCTTTTCATGGAATCTGAATAGTCCTTTCTCATGGTTTATGAGACTTCCTCCTTGAATCTAAATATTCTCAGCCTCAGAGCCATAGCTGTTCTGAGCTTTGGATCAGCCTTCTTACCCCTTTTCTTCAAAAGCCCATCTCACAGGCTGCCTCTCACTAAGATGAGCTAGTTCTTAGGCACTGATTTTTCCCTTGGGAAAAAAAGCAGTGGCGTTCAATATAAATCTTTGCTGTAAACCCACACTGTATAACACACTGCAGGGTCTCTGTGCGATACAAGAACAACTTAGTCCCGGTCCTCATCTTTTGAGGATACTAGGGAGGCAAGCAAATATATTTATTAATACAATATGCCCTATTTATATACTTCCAGATCTTCAACAGACTATTCTATTCCGTCATTACATCGATCTCTTCAGTTGGAGAGCCCACGTAGTCAGTCCTTCCATCACCTGCCTTTGATCCTGTTAGTTGCTGTCTTAGTTTATGTGGGCTGGTATAACAAAAATACCATACACTGAGTATGTGTGATGTGTAAACAATAAACATTTATTTCTCTCAGTTCTAGAGGCAGAGAAGCCCAAGATCAAGGTGGTGGCAGATTCGTTATCTGGTGAGGGCCTGCTCCCATAGATAACATCTTCTTGCTGTATCCTCACGTGGTGGGAGGGTAAGGCAGTTCTCTGGGGTCTCTTTTATAAGGGCACTATTCTCAACTGGCTCTGCCCTTATGATCTAGTCACGTTCCAAAGGCCCTTCCTCTTGATATCATAACCTTGGGGGGTTATATTCAACATGAGAATTTTGTGGGGACACAGATAGTGAGATTATAGTGGTTGTTCATCTCTTCCCTGCCATGCCATGCACACACGTGGCACCTTGGATTTGTCTGGGGGGAGAATGATGTTCCCATTATCCCGATGGTGTCTAGCTTTTGTATTTATCGTGTCAGCTGCTGGGCCTGTCTTAGAAGTTGCTAATAACTTCCACTTTTGTATTACTCTCATTGATGCATTGGGTTTTTTTATTGACCAATAAATAATTTAGGTATTGGCAATGTTAAGACCATAACATAAACCTTTTCTAAGTAATTTTTCCATATTGAGCTTATTGGCATCTTTTGGTATCTGCTGGGTTTTTAGCTTTGCAACAGGCACTCACATATAAACATGTTTATCCTATTTAGATTTGTAGTTCCTGTGAGTCAGAGTTCTGTGAGCAGTCTTAACTTATAAAGCATGTTCAGACATGCTTTTCAGATGATTTTGTTTCATTTTAAAAGGGGACATGGCACTAACCTAATAAAAATTCTCCTCCTGAACCTCAGAGGGAGCAGACGGTAGAGCTCTCTTTGAACTTTACTGCCCAGGTGAACGTTCTCTGCATTTAGATCTTCAGGAGTTTTACAGACTAGTGTGGAGTGGACATGTAAGAACAAGAGGAAGAGGCAGGTTTCAGCTGAGCTCTTCTCCTCCTTAGAGCAGGACAGTGTTGAGATGGGCTGATTGTGAGTATGGAGTTCTTTCTGGAGGAGCTCCAGCAGGAGCTGGGCAAATACTGGGAGCTTTGACTAAGGGGTATGCATTGCAGATGAAGGTTTGACCAGAGGTTTTCCAGGATCCCTGAACAACTCAGCACCTCTAAGCCTGTGAGGACACAACAGGTGAGATGAAGGGGGAGTTGAACTTCCAGCTCCTTGTGTGTCCCCTATGGTTCCTCTTTTGAGTCCACACAAAGGCTCTTGAGCCCAATCTGAAGGTCTAAGGCTATAGATATCTCCTCCATTTCTAAGTTGGGACAGGGTTGTCCAGCAAAAAGAAAAGCAAAGACTGGTCCAATCTTAGAGACGTTTGTTTTGGAAGCAGAGCTGGGCTATTAGCTTTCCTCAAGAAGGAAAAAGGAGTGCTACAAAGTTAAATACTGATTTAAAATAAAGTGGCATTCACACAATTTCTACTACCACACATGAGACCTCTTTTTGTTTTACTCAAAAACTTAGGCTCTCCAAGGGATTGGTGGAGGCTGCGGTACAATGAGGGAGCAGAGTTCTCTGCCACGTTGGAAATCAGCCTCAGACAGGAGCAGGCCTTGGGTTCCCTATGGTGGTGGAGGCGAGCTGAGAGATGTTGAGGCAGTGAGAGCGATTGATAGACTGCTACCCAGCATTGGAGAGATGACTCTCTAGATGTCCTGGGCTGGCATTCTAGCTTCTGACATGCCAGTCAAACCCATAGATTCACACGTCTGAAGGGACCATCAGTGGTAAGCTTTATCCTCCTGACTTCAGACAAAGCCACATCCAAGCCATCTCAGGCATTTAAGGATCTATCCTATTTTTGAAATCTCCAAAAAGGATCCCTTGGTCTCTCAGTTTAATGTCATAAACTCTGTAAGTCAGGAAATTTAACTTTAGAGCAAGCTCAGATTCTTCATATGGTTCAAAGACCATTTTCTTTGGCAATCATCCTCTCTCTGAGTACCCTTCATGTATTTGAAAACCAATACTAAATTGGCTTTCAGCTGTCTCTTCTCCCCAGGTGGAATAATTTCAGTTCTAGTCACTTGAATTCAGAAGAAAAAGCATGCTAGCAAAATTCAAATCAAGTAAATATAAGCCTTTTTTAGGAAAAAAAAAAAAAGAAACAGGAACAAAAAGAAATGATTTTTCTACTGAAAATGTCCAATCTGAAGTTCAGGCTACCTGAAATGAAATTAAAGGTTTTATATTAAATTTTTATTACTGCAGAATTAATCAGTTGCTGCCCATTCCCGTTTTAGTAGGGGCTGGAGTTTGCTTTTCCTGGTAGGCCTTGTGGATTTCCTTTGTGAATTTAAAAGCAATTATGTGAGTTGAAGAGATTTAGGGGCTATTGAGAGAAACAAGATTCTTTAGTAAGGATTCCTTACCTTTGCCAAAACCTCAGCTCTATCTGGAACAGAACTTGTTAATCTTTTGGAAGAGTTATAGATCCAGTTGAAAATCTGATAAATGCTACTAACCTTTTTCCTAGGAACATATGTATGTATATCTACGGGAACTATGCCATACAATTTCATTGAGTCCTTGGGCCTCAGCTTCTAATCTCAAAACCTAAAATAGGATGCTTTTTAATCAGAGATGAAAGTGACACATTTTACATAAAACTCTTAATTGATAACCAGAAAGAAAAAAAGTGAAATTTTTCTTTTGTAAAGGGGTAGAGTAAAAGAGATTCCTGTTGAAGTACAGTTCTCTGTGACTTAATTGGAAATTTAATTTAATTTAAATTGAAAATACTTTTTCATTTCTGAAGTATTCCCACCAGAAATCCTTAATATCTAATAGAATTTAATTTTGAATAAGAATTGGAGTTAACTCCTCCTTGCAATGTTGTGAGCATTGTGGAAAAAACCGGGCAGGCACTAGGAAAATGAGCTCTTCTGGTGGTTCTGCCACTGGCTGGTTGTGGGGACCTGGGTACATCTGTCACCTTCTTGGACCTTCTTAATTAGGAAATGCTGCTTTCAGAATCTGTTTCTTAGTTTCATTTTTTGTGTGTGGGTTTTCTCTTTCTTCTTTTTTTTTTTTTCATTTTAATTTTCTATCTCCATGGCTGTGCCTCTCCAGAATTAAATGAAATGTTTCTTGATGCAGACTGTTATAATCTAGTAGAGTGGTTTGGCAAAAAAAAAAAAAAAAAAAAAAAAAGTGGAAGGAAAAGGTAATGAGTGAGATGTTGGCAAAAAGGGCTGTGTCCACAATTGCTCATCAAAGCTCATGTGTTATTCACCCCATCTCAGCTGCTGAGCTCCAAACATTGGTGCAGTAAAATAAAAATGAAAATGCCTCCTGCCTCCTACTGCTTCCTCCTACATACACCTTAAGGAAACAAGATCCAGATTTTCTAAACAGTTTTCTTCATTTTACTTTATTTTGATTGGCGAAATGTCATAGGAAATGACTTGTCAGTGTATCAAGTTTACATATGTATTTCCTTGACCATACATAGAATGTTGGCACCCATAGATTGGAAATCAGACTTTCTTGCTGTCATCATGAGTATTTCATAAGCAGGTATATCCTTTCCAAGTAAAATTATTCAGTCTAGATAGTTAGATAATTTTGATAGATTGTTGGATTTACTCTGCTTTGTATGATAATTCAAAATATCTAATTCCACCCCAACTCATTAGGGTTAAAAATGAGAGGTCAGTGATTCATTGGGTCTGGGTGGATTCCAGCTTCAAGTCAACCGTGTATCCCTCACTTGCCCAATGGCTGTCAAGAGAAAAGACCCAGTGAGCTTTGGTGAAACACAAAATCAAGTTGACCTTGGCCTAACAGTAAGTTAATATGATTGCCAGGATATGAATGCATTCCAGTTCAGCAGGCTTCTAGGATGGCCCACATAATCCTGCTTATTTCAAGTGGAAAATCTTAATATTCCCTTAGTGATTGAGCTACAGGTTTCAGGAAGTCCATTATTAACTACCACTGCCTTGAATTGAAACCTGATGATGTTTTCTTCCTTTCACCATGCCACAGAGCTGCACTGCCATACCTTTCCCAGACCATCATTCACTCTGGTAGAGTTTGTCACACGTGTCACAATTTGGGAAGGCAGTGTGCATTCTCCATGGGCACCAGTGGGTGCACTAGGAGAAGGGACTCCAACAGATCTCATTAATTAGCCTTTTATTTCTGCCGTGGATGACAAATGTCAGCTTTTGCATTTGTTTTATACTCAACTACTGAACTAAATCTCCACACTCAGAAGAGACCCTTCACTGCTGCGGGAACAGTAGTGAAAAATCATTTCCATTTTCCATTGGTCAGAGAGACAAAAGGTTGTCAGATTGGGTAGAGACAGGTTTGAGATAAATGCCACAGCACCCTGGTAGTAAAGGAGAGAGGGTTATCTGTGCATCACTGCAGTGATTACTCATGCTTTTAGTGGTGCGCCTTTCATCACTGCAATTAGCTTCTTGTCTGCGAGTGTTTGGATACAGAGTCTGTGGTTGTCATGCAGTCAGTGTCAGAATCGCTCAACACTGTGCTCACTTTTGTGCTTGAGTACACTTATTGATGAGCACACAGGTGTTAAATTAGATTGGTTTCAATCCATTATATGAAGTCACCAGGCACCAACTAAGCCTCCTCTTGCTGAGGTTTCCGAAGTCTAGGTTACAGGAAAATGAGGAATAATCAGTTTCAATCAAATAGGAATTATTATAAAGATTCACTTAATTAAAAAAATTATCACATTTCACTTAGGGGGAAAATAAAACAAGCCTTGGTAGAAAATAGACATTTAGAGAAGACATCTACATTTTACATGACAATGCATTTGACTTTCATTTACCTCCGTTATATTAACATAATTTGTACATATCCAACATCTGAAGTCTCTTACCTTTCCAGCTCAGAAAATCACAGGTGAAATTGTTCTTCGGAAGTTATGTTTAAGTGCAAATTAGAAAGGCAGTTTCAGAAATTCATGAGCATTTCTGCTGCTTGGGGCGTCTCGAGTGCTCTGGCTCCTGGCTCAAGGCAAGACTCTTATTACTGAAATGGCTCATTAACGCCTGCATTCCACAAGAGGAACCCTCCCCGGGCACCCCTGCCCCAGAGCGGGCCTCAACAAAGGGACAGCGAACAAGCAGGCCCACTAATTAAAACAATAGCTGCAGAGACAAAATGTGCCTAAAAGACCTGTACCTGGAGCAATTATTTTCCATTAAACTGCTCATTAAAAAAAAAAAAAAAAGAAAAAGAAAAAACCCGACGATGGTATTTACCTAAAAAGGGGAAAACATTGAAAATTAGAATCAGGCAGTTGGAGCTTATGCAGTGTGGTTTTGTATACCCAAGATGAAATGGTGATTGGCAGGTATCAAACTTTGAAGGAATTTGAGTCCAATTTTAAGTGACTTTTACCCCAATGTGCACAAAACGGAATAAACCATAACCATCTGTCTTGGGGTAATCTGAATCTATGGGTAAAAAATGTTCGGGAAATACTCTGAATTGACTTAGGTGGTGGGAAAGTGGAGCCAGTAGAACTACTTGCTTATCTGTTCTCTTTTCCCACTTTGCTTAAAACAATGTCAACACAATAGAAGTCCTGAGGTCTCTGTTTTCCCTACTTATATCAAAGCTTAACAAAGAAGTCCTTTGCTAGGGAGCAGGTGGAATGCTTTTTAGCTGCATCTGTGCCTTGATAAGGAGGCGCAGACCAGTTAGAGAGGTAAGTGCGACTGGAGAACAGGAAGAAAAAGAAGAGCAACTTTCTCTACAGTGAGCACTCAGTGGAGAACAGCTTGGGGTCATGAGAATCTAAGCCTTAGAAATGACACAAGGTAAACCAGGGAAAACAATTACAGGTATCATGTGTTGTTTTCGGGCTTATTTCTGATCAGATCAAGTATATCAAAAAGCCTACTATTATGCCCAGTAAAATCAGTAGAGGAGAAAAGCTTGCATGCCCATCTATTCCTAACCATTTATAGGTGTTGAGGTGTCTGTTATGCTGGTGCCAGGTTTAACAAAGGAATAAAAAAAGCAATGCAGCATACGTTTTGAGCAGAAGTGGCTGCAGAGCTGGAGCCAAGAGGCACCTCTTATCTCTGGGAGTTGAGCGAGGAGTTGGGAACATATCTTTGCCTCCTTCCTGTTCCTTCCTTGACCATGCTTAAAGTTCCTGACCACTCTGCAGTCACTCTCCATTCTTTGTAGACTTACAGATTCTTCATATCACTTAGCACGGTCTGCAATTATCTTATTCATTTGCTGACTTATTGCCTGCTTCCTTAACAAATTAAGGGCTGTGTCTGTCTTGTTTATATCCTTGGCACCTAAAAATGCCTAGCATACTGTAAAGGCCCAATAACTGTTTGTCAAATAAATGAACTAATGAAGTAAAATACTATCTGTGATGAAAAGCAAAGCAATATGGACATTCCATGAAACTGTGTGTGGTGTCACTCTTTGTCTTTTTCTAAACTTCCCCTTCTTCCCCTATGATTCCCTAAAATCGTCCCTGTGCAGACCAGGGAGGGAAGAAGGACTTGCCTGAAACCTGCCTGAATCGAGTTAACCAACTGTAGCAGCTGTGAATGTAAAGAATTCTCTTGGACTTGCTTCTGTCCAAATGTTTCTGCTGGATAGATCTTTGGGTCTTCCTATGACCTCTGAGATCTCAGGGTAGACACATGGATGACTGTGAAGCCAGCCTGTGTCTTCTAAGCCACTTCTTTTGATTTCTGTAGTAGACTATCAGTGACCCCAGCACCAGGATTTGGAATACATTTGTGTGATGCCTAATCTTATAGTCCCCTGCTTTTGGTCCCTGGTGGATTTCTTAGAACCCCTAGCCATCTGGCAGATGGTCAGCTGGCGCCAGGTGAGGAGATTTCTGTGACTGGGAAGGACTTTGGCTTGATGTGGGTCCATTGTCAGTTGTTTCACCTGTGAATGGATTTAGGCTTCTTTTATTTTTAAAACAGACACATCAAGCTTTTTTGGTTTCCTGTTCATGATTTAGACAGTGGACATCAGTTCACATTTTTCTTTTTTTCTGCCATAAAGCTTTCTTAACCAGGCATCAGGATATGTTTCCAGATCGGTCATACTGAGCTGAAGCCTCTAACTAATGCATTGACTCTTGTCGCTCATTTTTTTTGGTTTGGCTCTGCGCCTGACTCCCCAGTGGAAGGCTCGATGGTGAGTCATTATTTAAACCAAAATGCCCTTCAAATTATATTTTATGATCATATTACTCTGCTTAGAGTTTAAAATACAAAATGGATCAAAACTACATGCTCAGTCAATAGTGGACTGCACAGTGTGAATTACACAAAATGAATTTAAAACGTAGACACAGACACACACACAGAGCTGCAAAGGGGAAGATATGACATTTACATTTAGGAGTAGTGGGTTGTGGTTTGTGGCTTTGGAATGACTTGGAAATAATTTTGGCTGGAGAGAAAAGGTTATATTGTAGAGAATTTGAGAGTCAGCCAGAAGAGTTTGGATATTTTCCTGGCCATAGTGGGAACTATAATCATTTTAGGGAATGGGATGAGATGTGGTAGACATTAAGTTTTAGGAAGATTATTCTGGGGGTAGCAGAATGGATCAAAGAGGGAAAATTGGAAATGTGTGAATTAGGCCACTGTTGCAGGAAGCAAGTCCTGGTGGATGGAGACCTGGGCAGAAAGAGTGAGGAAGGAGGAACTGGACGGGCAAGAATGGGTTTGTGAGACACATCAGAGGAAAACCCTAGGACCTGGAGATTCACCATCCCACCAAGGTGAAGGGAGAACAAATTGGAGAGGATTTAGATCTTATGGCTTTGTAAAAAGAGCTATTTAGAGTCAGGGGGTTGGTAGGAGAATTGATATGCCAATACTTTAGGTGTTTATAAAGATTTAAAAACAATTCCATTATTCCAACCACCCTCTGGATCAGGCAGGAAAGATATTTCAACGCTTATATTATAGATGTAGACACTTAGGAAACGTAGGGAGTGCAAGGTTTGTGAGCATGGAGAAGCCAGGTTGACGGTCGAGGATCTCAAGCAGTGAGTGCTGAGGAAGCACGGGAAGTAGAGCAAAGGTGCGTGAGATGCGCCTCTCCCATGTCATCATCCGCACAGTGGTTCAGGCTCTTCAGGAAGGAGACGTAGAGAAGAAAGAGCAGGAGGCTAAGAACTCCACCTCAAAGCCCCTGCGTCACTAGGGGCAATGGTAGACCCCAATAGGAAAGGGAGGAGAAGGAGGGTTAGAGGCTTGGACATGCAGGAAGGGGAGCATGTCTGGAAGGAGTGGGGCAGGGGGAAACTGTCCCATGCCTGGAGAGGCTACGAGGAAGGCTCGTTTCTGTGGCAAAGGGAAGGTTGTTGTTGACTTTCATGCAAGCAATAAAAATAGTTTAATAAAGAATTTGAGCCAGCTCATGAAGGATGTCAAAGTGTGTGGGTGGGTGATGATGAAATAGAGATTTTGATTCTAAACCATACTTAGTAATGAAGAAAGAAAACGGGACGTGAGGGAGGGAGATGTTTTCTAGAAAAGCAGCGGCACTAATCAGTGGCTGTTTCAAGCTGTGGAAGATCTGTGATTGTTTGAGAGCAGAAGGGGAGAAAGGATGGTCAGGGGAGAGGGTCAGGATGATGATCTGGAAAGAGAAGGAATGTCTCTGGGTCACAGGTGGAGAAGATGGGGACACCTCTCCCTTCAGGATGGTACGCGGACAACCCCAGTCTGTTGTTAGCTATCGAGTAAATGCCCTAAAGAAAAACTAGAGAGCACATCTTTTTGTATCTGTGCTTTTTGCCATTTTCTTCCTTTATCCCTTATAAGAAAATGTCTTTACCTCTCACAGAGCAGATCACCATTCGTCTGCTATTACACGGTATGCTGTTTCTTCTCCTGCAGCGTTCGGAGAGCAGCACAGAGAACTGCTATGAGACTGAGACAGAGAATGCCTGCAAAAGGAGAACATTATACAAATGTAGGACACTTTTCTGATAATTCGGTGTAAAATTTCATAAGTTCTAATTATAAAAGATACTAAATGGATATTCAGACTTAGAAATATTAAAAATTATTTGTATTGGTAGGTGTTAATTTAAAAATTTGTGTCTAGATTTGGCTGGGCATAGCGGCTCACGCCTGTAATCCCAGCACTTCAGGAGGCCAAGGCAGGTGGATCACCTGAGGTCAGGAGTTGGAGACCAGCCTGGGCAACATGGTAAAACCCCATCTCTACTAAAACAACAACAACAACAACAAAAACAAAACCCTGGTGGGGTGGCAGGCACCTGTAATCCAAGCTACTAGGGAGGCTGAGGCAGGAGAATCTTTTGAGCGTGGGAGGCGGAGGTTGCAGTGAGCTGAGATTGTGCCATTGCACTCCAGCCTGGGCAACAAGAGTGAAACTCTGTCTCAAAAAATAAGTAAATAAATAAATAAATGAAAATAAAATAAAATTTGTGTCTAAATGATCTGGTAGATATGGTGCAGATTTTCAGGTTAATAACTTTCCATTAATAAGAAATAATCTGTCTTCATAGACAAAGGAGTTTACTCCATCCCATATATGAGAGGAGTTGTCCAAACATGGATCTTCATACCAGTGAGTACATTTTATTCAAAGTGAACTGAGGTCACTAGTCACCCAAAGAGAACATGAAGTTGTGTGTCACCTCTGAGGGTAGAAATGGAGTGATGCTGTGGCCTGACACCCAGGAGGAGACATGAACAAGAGAGGCGGAATGTGTGCTGGGGCAGTGCACCTCTGTCTTCTCCTCTCCCTTATACCCAAGCAACGGAGAGAAAGAAGCCAGAAAACTGCTCCCACACTCCATTGCTTCCTCTTGGATCTTGTGAGGACAGCAGGAGTGTGGGGCAGAAGTCATTTTGTTCCGCCCGACTCCAGGGCCTGCTGTGCTCTTTCTGCAGCGACACTCCCTCTTGCTGCTTTTTCATCTCATCTCACTTAGGACCCTGGAGCCTGTGGTTCTCTTTCCTTGCAATGGCACATTGCTAAATTTTGGCACATGATGAAGATGTCACTTCAGTTGCTTAAGAAGTAGAGAGCAAAGAGAGGTAGAGGGAGGTGAAGCTTAGAAAGGGAAAGGCAGGAGGAAGGTTGCCAACGCACCTTCTAGCCAGAAGCTGTCGTGGCTGCCCATGCTTTTTATGACAAACCAAACTTACCACGGGCCATTTGTCTCCTGTGGCTCCCTTTGTGTTTTCCCCATTTCTCGTCTATGTTGATGGCACTCCTGCTCCTTGTTTCTTGATGTTCTTGCATGCTAAATTATTTCAGGGCAGTGAAAGCCATCTCAACTTCAAGTTGTACCAAAGCAGAAATGTCAACTAAATTGTCTTTAATGAAATCATTTTCTTTTTTAATCATAGAGTCAACCAAAGTGGAGAAATAAAAGATTTGCTTTAATTGCAGCCACCTGGAACACCCAGCCTGGGGTTAAACATCCTTTCATCTTGCATGATTGTGACAGACAGAGTAGGCATCCTTAACTCTGTAGATGCTTATGGTTTGGGGATAATTGCAATTGGGTTAGGGAAGCAAAATGAAGAAAATACATGCTTGAGAGGAAAATAGAATCTACTTAAGGGCAAAAGTATGTTTTAAAAATGGAAGGAAATGAAGTCAATTGCTGACCAAGTTGAGCAAGTGGGAGGCATAAAGCATGAGGCCAGAACAGGGTGGTGCCAAGACAAAGGTCGTGTAGGCATAGAGGAGGGACTAGTTCATTCTGACTGAGGGGAGCTGGGAAGGGGCTTCTCAGCTGAGTGGGCCTTGAGAGGAGGATGAGGGAACTCAGGGGACAAGGCAAAGATGGATGTGTGTAGGTGCATGTTTTTGTGGTCAGGGAACACAGAATGATCTACTATTGCTGAGAAGATTTGGAGCTTTGTTCTTTAGAACATGGTGAGACATTAAAGCAGAATGGTATGTTGCAGGCTGTGTTGAAAGTAAGACAATCCTGTGGCTGTGTGAGGGATGGATTGTGTTATAAAAGATGGCAGTCAGGGAGACCAGCTAGGAAACTGTTGCAAGAGCGTAGGCACACATGGGTGACCTTGAGCGAAGGCAGTGGCATTGGTTCTGGAAAGAAAGTGGGTGTGTGAGAGTCATTTCAGAAATAGAATACAAATAACTTGTTAATTAATTAAATGTGGAAGGTAAGGTGGGTGAGGTGCCTGAAATGGCTTCAAGTTTCTTTGCTGTTTAAGGATATGGTGGTACCGTATAAGCAAGGGTGTGCTTTTTTCTCTGGTGAACAAAGGGCTCTTCTTCTTGTGTTTGCCAGTTTCCATGGCGTAAATGCCCTCACCAAAGCCCATTTCAGCCTGCCCCCAGGACGGTGCCACTGGAAGTGGAGGTGGGAAGAGATGGACACAGTCAGTTCACAAGCTGGTTTGAGCCAACTTCAGCACACCCCTGTGTCTGGTAGGTTATGGAGAAAGATGTCAATCCAGTTTTGAATGGTTCAGATTTAATGCAACAGTGGAACGTCCATAGGAAAGAGTCAAGCAGGCATTGGAAACGTAGAACTGGCACTCAGGAGAAAGGACCAGGCAGGATGTGAAGATGGAAGTCATCGGCATTAAAGTGCTTGGGGGCGGGGGGTGGGCAAGAGAGGCAGAGAATTTGGGAGAGGAAGGGAGGGAAGGAGACAGGATTTACAGAGGTGGGCTGAAAATGGAACCTTGGGGAATACCTGTGTACCTGTGTATAAGGGTGAGAGATGGGGAAAAACACAGAAGTGAAGGACTAGGGGAAAGAGAGCAATGGAAGGACTGGGGTGAGAATTGTGAGAAGGCAGAATTGCAGTATGGAAGACAGCAGAGTCCAAGAAACATAGTGATGTCATCAGGACATAGGATGTTTTGACTTCCAACTTATGAATATAAACATTTTAATCAGAACTGGCCCAGCATGAATTAATTTTCATGAAGTTCCTGAGGGAACATCATTAAGCCAATTTAATTCCTTCCCATAATCAATTTTCCATAGAGTGCTATTAATCTGTTTCCAATTTCTTCCCATTTTCATATTTATCTTAATGAAATTATTTAAATCAGGATCAATTATCTTCCTCATAAATATTATGAAAAAGATTTTGTTTATCAATGACTTAAAATATCTCTTAAATTTTACTGATTATATCCTCTGTCATTCTTCATTTTCTTTTAAAGCCATCTTTTCTGGGTTTAGTTTGCCTAGGTTATTATTATTATTTTTTGTCCATGAATAATATATGACCCTTTAGGCAGTATTTCATCTGTGTAAATTGTAATCTTTGGCCATTATAGCCATGTAAGTTTTACTTTATCTTTAAATACAAACCTATTAAGTCCATCTAATTCAGTTGCTTTTTACCTGACAGGCTACTTGAGCACTGGGCATTAGGAAACTAGGTGGGAATCCTGATGGAGAAAGATGGATGTGATTTGGAAAACTCAATATAAATTTATTAATAAAAGTCTATATCAAAATCTTGTATTGGAAGAAAATAATTTCATTGTCTATTATAATAATTTTAATATCTTGGATTTTTCATAGTGCTTTAAAGTAAACAAATGCAAAATTATTTGCTAGTCAAAATAAATATAGTATATTTCTACTCATCATGAGGCATTTGTGTTAATATATAGTCAAAGAACAAAGCACCATGTCTAATTAGTTTTGGCAGAAATATGACTAGCAGGTTCGAAAGATCACACTGGACCACAAAGCAAACAGAAAGAATGTCTGTCGTCTTGAGAGCTCACCTCACTTCTAATGGGTCACCTGTGGTTGGTGCCATTTCGGTGGTGAATTTACCACAGCCCATAGGCTGGGCCTTGGGCTCAGAAGGCTAGTTTTGCCACCAAACTCTTAAGAGTAGGACTCACATAAACTAAACTAATATGACAAACATGTGAAACCAGAATGTCAGCGTATTCATTTAAACAGGAAAAGGACTAAAAAGCATTGGAAAGAATATAGGATTGTGATCTTGGCCGGCTTAGAGGAAAAAAGCAAAGGCAGACGTGTGTACAACCATAAATTTCAGCTATTGTTCTCAGTTTTCCAACGCAAGTTTAATGTGGATTTCTAAATATTTTCATTTATCTACTGTGCACTCCAGGAGAGAGAGCAGGACTGGAATAATTGAAGTCCAATAAATACAATTCTGTGTTTCTCTCTCCATGGTGCAGATGCCTTACTAACAGGGTATTAGTAATAGATTTGACTAAGGCTTCTTTTCCCCTGGAAGTAGTTGGGATGGATGCCGTGCACTTTCTTTGTTTCTTTGTTAGCATGGTTTCTTCAACCACCCTCTGAGCCACATGTCCTCTCTTTAAATAGGTGAGTTCTGTCAGCTTATAATCTAGTCTTATATGTCTAACAATCATAGTGATCATAGTGATTGTTTTTGAAAATTTGTGTATTCCATCTTCTTTTCATTTTGCATGGTTTATAAAGTTGAAATCTCAGATAACAGTCTGAAATCCTAGTTTTGGGGAGTCTTACCCCTGAGTATCAACAACCATGACACTGTCAGTCTTCTATAACATAACATTGCTTAAACATTGATGGCTGAGTTGAATTACAGTCAGCATCCACAGGTGCTTTAATTTTTGAGATCATTGTAGAGTCACATGCAGTTGTAAGGAAAAAACACAAGGAGATTGTGTACACTTCACCCATTTTCCTCCAGTGCTAACATCTTACAATCATGAGCATATTGACATTAACACAGTCAGGATACAGAAGAGTTTCATGACCACAAAGATCCCTTATGTTGCCCTTGTGTCCTAGGAATAAATCGTAAGTAAATCATGGTGCATAATTCTTTTTGTACATTGCTAGATTCAATTTGCTAATATTTTATGGAGAATTTTTGCATGTAATACTTTAGATGTTCTTCATTCTAATGTAGGCATTTAGTACTGTAAATTTCCCTTTCAGCATTACTTTAGCTGCATGCTACATATTTTGATGTGTTGTATTTTTATATTTATTACATCCTATGGATTTTTAAATATACCTTTTGAGATGTCATCTTTGAACCATTCATTATTTAGAAATGAATGTTTAATTTTCAAGTATCTGGAGATTGTTCTGTTGTCTTTGTTATTGATTTCTAGTTTGATTCTGTTATGATCTAGAGAACATGCTCTGTGTGATTTTAGTTCTTTCAAATTTGTAGAATTTTGTTCCATAGCACAGAATATGCTCTATCATGATGAACATTCGTTCCATGAACACTTGAAAAATGTGTATTCTGCTGCTGAGTAGAGTTTTAAAATATATGTCAATTATATCTTGTTGGTTGATTGTGGTGTACATTTCTTCTGTATCCTTTGCTGATTTTCTGCCTAGTAGTTCTAATTATTACTGAAAGTAGGGTATTTAAGTCCCCTGCTGTAATTATGGATTTTTCTGTTTTTCCTTTCAGCTCTATCAGTTTTTGAGGCCCTGTTGTTTGGTGCATATACTTTTAGGATTGTTACACCTTCCTAGTCAGTTGATTGTTTTATGATCATGTCACATTCTTCTTTGTCTTTAGTATTTTACTTTCCTCTTAAGTTTACTTTATCTGATATTAATATAGCCATTTCTGCCTTTTTTATTTGTTTGTATGGTATATCTTCTTCTATCCTTCTATTTGCAATCTACATATGAAATTGTATGTGAAACCAGTTTCTAATAGACAGCATATTATTGGATCATGTTATTTTATCCACTCTGACAATCTCTGTCTTTTATTTGGTTTGTTAAGACTGTTTACTTTTAAGGTAATTATTGATATGTTTGGGCTAAGTCTTTTGTCGTTTTTCTGACTCCTTCTCATTCTTCTGTTTCTATTTTCTTAATTGTCTGTGGGCTATTTGAACATTTAAAAAATGGTTCTGTGTTGTTTTCAGTGATTTTTGATTTTTGTTTTTTAGTACATCTATTTGTATACTTTTCTTAGTGATATCTCTAGGTATGATAATAATGTATCACAGCCAGTATCAGTGTTTTACCACTTTGAATGAGTGTTAAACCTTGTGTAGAATGTAGAAACCTGACTGCCATTTGGTTATCTTTATCCTTTCCTGTCTTTAAATATAATTGTCTTAAGTATTCCCTGTATATACATTGTGTACTACGTCAGATGCTGCAATAATTTTTGCTTAACCATCAATTTTACCCATTCTGATGTTCTTTTTCTTTCCTGAAGTTTCAAACTTGGTTCTGTTTATCTTTTCTGTTTAGAGAACTTTCTTTAGCCATTTATTAAGGGTAGATTTGCTAGTACAAATGCTCTTTTCTTTCATTTAGGAATGTCTTTATTTACCCTTTCATTTTTTAGGAATATTGTTACCACATATAGAATTCAATTGATAGTTCTTTTCTTTCAGTATTTGACAAATGCCAAGGACATTTTTTCTGGCCACCATGGTTTCAGACAAGAAATCTACTATCATGTGAATTGTTACTCCCCTAGAAGTAATGCACCTTTTCTCTTTGGCTGCTTTTAAGGCTTTTTCTTCGTCTTTAGGTCTTAGAAGTTTAATTATGATGTGTGTTGTTGTGGATTTGGTTGGGTTTGTTTATCCTATTTGGATTTTGTCAATCTGTGAGTTTATGTCTTTCACCAAATTTGAGAAATTTTCAGCCATTATTATTATTATTATTATTATTTGAATACTCCTTCATCCATACTTTCCTCTTCCCTTTTGGTACTTTAATGATTAAAAAAGAAGTTAAGTATCAGTGTAGATGTTGCTAATATTTAAAAAAAAAAGGAAAAGCCAAACGGGATGTATTTTTTCTCTGCTGTTTAGATTGAGTAAATTCTGTTGGTATGTCTTCAGGTTCACTGATTCTGTCCTCTGTCATCTCCACTTTACTATTGAGCCCATCTAGTCAGTTTTTATTTCTGTGTAGTATTTTTTAATTATGCAGTTTCAATATTGTTCATTTTTATAACTTCTGTTTCAGCTGAGATTTTGGTTTTATTTGTTTCAAGATAGTTTATAGTTAATTGTTGAGGTATTTTTTCGATGACAGCTTTAAAGTTCTTGTATCGTCATTTTAACACTGATCATCTCAGTGTTGGCATCATCTAATTGTATTTTCCCATTCAGGTTGTGATTTTCCTGGTTATTGGTATGATGGGTGATTATTTATCATCTCCTGACATTCTGGCTATTATTTTGAGTCTCCACTTTAACATTTAGCACACAGGCTACTTTTGTGGACTGTGGTTGTAGGGATGACTTAACATTCGGAGCCTTTGTAGTGCTACTTTGGTCTGCTTGGTTTATCTTGAGCTGCTGGTGCAGCTGCTTGAGGAGGAGGAGGGAGTTTTGGTCAGGCTGGGTTCCCTACTGCATTATGTGGAGCGATGGAGTATGCAGCCTATAAGAAGGAAATGGATGAAGAGTGCTTCCTGGGCTGGGTACTTTTCATGGCGGGATTCCCTTTTCTGGTGTGCCCAGCTGCCTCATGTTTCTGAGGCCTAGTAGGGAAGGAGACCCCTTCCTGGGCTGGGTGATCCCCCTTGCATGGTGGTCTGAGTTGGGGAGGAGAATCTGAGGCCTAGAGAGGTAGGAGAGTGCTTCATCTGGCCACATTTTTTCAGTGGGGTGATTGATCTGTCTGCCTTGCAGGTTCCGCCCCTCCTGGTTTTGTTGGTGAGACTCTTTGAATTTGCAGAAGGAATGCACTTACTGGGACTGCCTTCTGTTGCTGTATATAGGCTGTGGGTTGGGAAATGCCAGGTCCGGGTTGCCTTCTTCTATTGGCAGGGCAGCGTCTCTGACCAGTTTACCTTACTCTTTTCACCTTTCACATGGAACCTTTGGCTGCCCCTTGTGGTATTTTCAAGGTTTATCATTGTGCTTAGCAGGGAGGAGCAGGAAGATATTTTCCAGACCAGAAGTCAGTCCAAAATACTTTTGAGACCTGGTTTGTGTAGGACCGTGTAGGACTGTGGAAAACTCAGAGACAGATAATCTCTAAAACCTGTGTGCGTCAAGTGGACCAGCCAGTTGGGAACAAAGAGCTAAGGAAAATGGCAAAAGTGAAACCGCAGATGTCTCAAGGCAAAATGTGATTAATTGCCAAGTAAGTGAGATGGGCAAGAAACACTGGGGCTCCCGAGGGAGGAAAGATCAATACATCTTCCAGCCTGACTTGAGCAATTAATAACCACAGTTTTTCAGCAGTTGTGATGCCCAAAGCATATGATCTTCACATGAAAGAGGCCTCTAGCTGGTAGAACGGAACAGAAAGCTGGAGATTAGCGTCTTAAAACAAGACACCTTTCCCAAGTTGTCTTGGCCCTGCTTCACCATATGCCGGGAGAGTGGGAGGCAAGGTGGGGAGATGTTAGTTGGAGAAGAACTATGGGAAGAACTCTGACAACGAATGGCTTTTAAAATGCTGACACATGGTGACTGAATCTCCACAGGCAGTAGGACTGAAAGGCTGAAAGGGTATCTGGCTGGCTCAGTGTGAGTTCCAGTTTTGAGAAAACAGGTAGCAAGTCCACCCTGTGGAAGGGCATTGCCTGTGGGGAGCCAGGAGCACAGGGCTGTGTGAAAGTAGGTCACAGGTTTGGCAGCTACATCAGGGCAGCTCAGAAGGAACTGCATGTCATGGTGGTTGGCAAGTGTGGAGGCTGGGTCCTGATTAGCATATCACAGTGCTCTAGGAGTCCTGGAAGGCCCTCCTCTTCCATGTGCACTGCTGCTGACATCCAGGCCATTTTGGAACCTGCAAATGTCTTTTCCCCAAATGCAGCTAGCCCCAGGCTGAATTTGGAGGACCCCTTTCCTAGCTAGTATGTAAGCAAGCACAAAGGATAGAACAGGAGAGGGAGGCAAAGAAGAAAGAGCAGAGGACTGAGAGAGCAAGCTTGACTTCTTAACGAAAGGTTGTAATATGAAGCAAAGCACTTGTTAGAAGAGAAAGTGTTTGGGGGTTGTCATAAGGAGAGCAGCATTTAGCATATTGTTGATAAAGCATAGCATCTCAGCAGGATACCTCTGAGTTAGTCCATATGGTGCTAGTCATTTTCTCAGTAAACATAAAAAATAATTGTAAATAGTAATATTAAATGAAGTATCAGAATGACTACAGTACTTTTTATTTTAACAGTTAAAAATGTGTGACGTTATTTATGACCAGAAAGTTCAGGTTGAGTCTAAAAATCACAGTAGAGGCTAACCCGTATGATTATTATTTAAACATAATTAAACATTTAAAGATGAGTTCTGGGGGAGTGATTACTCAGATGTTAACACTAGTGCCCATCAAAGAAGGATTTTTAAAAGATACATTTTCACATTTCGTTTATTGTAAAATCTTGATTGTGCTGCTCTATTAATATCATGAATAATCTTAAGTAGCAGGTAAGCAAATAAAATACGTAATTGTATTTTGGCTTATTCTGTGTAAGTTTACAAATCTGTTTACCTTATTCAACAACAAAATATTTATTGATCAACACACTCTGTGCCAGCTACTGTTTTAGACACTGGAAATGTAACAGTAAATAACACACATACAAATCCCTGTCCTCATTTATTCTGTTTAGGATACTGTTAAAATATCTGTGGTCCTTTGCTTGGGTGCAGATGTGATTGGTTGACACAGGCGGAAGCCATAGGCTATGCCGGGTGTAGAGAGGAAGCTAACACGGGGTTAAAATGGGGAACATATTGTGAACATGGATTTAGCAAGAGTGGGCTGTGTTTACAAGCAGATAGAAAGGGGAGAAACACATGACTGATTTTTGGAGGAAAAACGCCAGTAATCGCGTATATATATACATATATATATATGTATGCTGTACACTATTTTTTAAAATGTAAGTTCATGTTTCCATTCAACTCAGCAATCTGAGCGCTTGCAATGTGCTGGACTAAAAAGGATTACGTGTAACAGAGGGATTGTGAGGAAGATTTTTTTTATGCTTCATTTTCCTAACTGTGATGAGAACATTATATTAATGTGATAAAAATTTTTTAAGTATAGATATGCCTTGGAAATATGTGTTAGATGTGCTAATCTTCTTTTTCTTGTCAAGCCCTATTTTCCAGCCAAAACTAGACTATTCTTGATATTTTTCCAGCCCCATACATTTTGTTTTCCGACTCTTTGTCCTATTCTTGATAATGTTCTTTTTTTTTTTTTTTTTTTTTTTGGCAGAGTCTTGCTACAAAAAATACGAAAATTAGCTGGGCATGGATGGTGGCGCTCAAGACCCTGTCTCTAATACAAACAACAACAAAAGCAGTATTTTATTAGGATTCAAACTACTTAGGGCTTAGCCTTTTGACAGAAAGGAAGCTGATTAAATTGCTACCTCCATTTTCTTCCCTAAGAGCATTTGGTCTTTGCCTGCTCAGCATCTACTCTTGCTCTCCTCTCCTTTATTTATTAGAGGCAGGGTCTCGCTCTGTCGCCGAGACTGGAGTACAGTGGTGCGATCACAGCTCACTGCAGTCTCATACTCCCAGGCTCAATCAATCCTCCCACCTTAGCCTCCCAAGTAGCTGTGACCCACGCCTGGCTAATTTTTGTATTTTTTATAGAGATGGGCCCCCTCTATGTTGCCCAGGCTGGGCTCGAACTCCTAGGCCCAAGTGATCCTCCTGCCTCAACCTCCCAAAGTGCTGGGATTACAGGCATGAACCACCGCATCCTGCCTTGATAATGTTCTTATTCCTTACCCTCCCCTCAAAAATCCTCTGGCTCCCAAAGTCCTATCTATTTCTCAGAAAGGTCCTCTAGTGAAACATGGTCTTTTCCACCCATAGGTCATAGTACTGTGTGTTTCCTCAGGCCTGTTTTGTGTTTGTGACTTGCTTATTTTCAACCTCCTCTTCCCCCGTCCCCCATTTAGATTACAAACTCCCTGAGGACAGAAGCTGTTTCTTATCGTTATCTACATTTCACACCACGGTGCTTAGCATAGGATTGTCCACCTGGAAGTTGCTCAGTAAATATTTATTGAATTGTGTTGCATTGTATCCTCCCATTTTTTTTTTTTTTTTCGAGACAGAGTCTTGCTCTGTCACCCAGGCTGGAGTGCAGTGACAGGATCTCGGCTCCTTCACCTCTCAGGTTCAAGCGATTCTCCTGCCTCAGGCTCTCGAGTAGCTGAAACTACAGGTGTGTGCCACCATGCCCAGCTAATTTTTGTATTTTTAGTAGAGATGGGGTTTCATGTTGGCCAGGCTAGTCTCGAAATCCCGACCTCAAGTGATCTGCCCACCTTAGCTTCCCAAAGTGCTGGAATTACAGACATGAGCCACTGTTGCCCTGCCTGTATCCCCCAGTTTTTTGAGGTAACAACTCAGTTCCACCAATTTTTCCAGGCTTTGCATCTATGGTTTCCCATCAACATTTCTGAAGCCTGTCTTTCTGTTCGGTCTTGTTTGGATCGTGTCCCTTTTGTAGGTGTGTCTAAAACTTAAAACAGTGTTCTTATTGGGGCAGAATGCATCACAATGACCAGTTTCCTCATTCTAGGGGTAAAACTATCCAGGAGTTTGAAAACCATCCTGTTTTAATTACTGTGGCAAAGTGAGGTCTACCAAGAATTCTTCAAGCATCTAAAAAGCGTGTCACACTGACCTCAGCCGCAGTGACTGAGTGTGACTGGGCCAGGCCTGCTGCCTGCTTTAGAAGTCCTGGCCTGCCATCCAGAGACCCCCTGCTCCCCTGCCTCAGATGCTGAGGGTTCCATAGGCAGAACAAGACCAAGCCTTTGTTTCCACACATTCAGTGAACTCCCCTCTGAAAAAGACTTAATGTGCAGACTTCTGTCTTCTACAAACCTTCGCAGCCTGACAGTGGTATATTGTCTGTCACAGACAGCACTAGTGAAAGATCTTTCTAACCTGGATGGGCCAGTTGGTCCTTTTAAAACTTCATGCCATCTTTGGAGACTGTGCTGCCTCGTGAGTGCTCTGTAGGCCAACACCGAAGGGCCGGTGTCTTTGTGACTGCACCGTGTCATTTTGATTCTGTAAAGAAATATAATGACTCCCTTCTGTGTTCTGTTTTCTCCCCCTTCCACAGCCCACACACATACATAAATGAATTTTCTAACTTGACAGGCTGTGGAAGTAAATTTAAGTGAAATATCATGCTTGATTATTGTCTTTAGATTTTAATCGATTTCTGCATGCACCCCTAAGGTGTTAAGCATTACTTCCTTTCCAGTAAGAGTGATAAATTGTTTAACAATAACAGGGGAATGTCCTCCCAGATTTTCAGGGGTTTACGTTGAATTGAATAAGGTATCTAATTGGTCTCTACCTAAAAATGCATACACACACACACACACACACACACACACAGCCTGTGAATGTGAGGGTGTCTTTGCAGTTCATGCAGTTACAGACCCTTCTCAGATTTCACAGGCAACAGAATGTATATTATCTTCATAGCCCAAGGCTTTAGCACAGGGCCTGGGATTTATTAAGCACCACTCTCAGCTGTTTCTGCCAAATCTTCCAATAAATTTTAATTTTTGTGGGTAGGTGCTTATATTATTTTGTTTTATGCTTAACCTATTTTACATTGTGATTCTTATGGCATAGAACTCACATTGCCTCTTCAGTCACGGCAGCAACAGTGGTGAATTTCCATATAGTATCAATGACTTCCTTATTCCATTTTCTGTTCCTCTCTCAGAAACTCCTTGCCAGAATTGCCTAGTGCCGCACTCCAGGTATAAAAAATTGCCTCTTGCTGAGTTATGCTGAAATGTTCTGTCATGTGAATAGAGATGGATGATGAACACACATGTCTCTGGAATTTCTTTAGTGGTATAATTTTGAGTTGTCAAAATCTGGCATATTTAAGGAATGTTGCCAAATCATTTAAATTTATTTTAATGTAAAAACAAGGCTTTGCAGGTGAGGGATAACTTTTTTAGTCATTTAAAATCAGGTCCTTAAACCATAACTTGCTTATAAAAACTGGATGTTAGGCGTTGTGTCGGTCAGCTTATGCTAAGTTATGCTTCGGTAACAAACAGCCCCCCCCACTTCAGTGGCTTTTGATATCAGGGTTTACATTACATGTCCATCACAGTTCCATTTCAGCTCTGCTTCAGGAAATGTTCATTCTGGGACTCAGACTTTTCCCCCACATCAATAAAGGAGGTCCCCAGTGCTTGCTAATAGCGTCTTCCTCCTTTGTCCCCAGTTCCTCACCCTGTAGCTCTTCTCTCATAGACACATATCAGTTGGTTCTTTCCTTAATTTAATGTCCCTGTAGTATTATTGTTGCTTATGCCAGGGGTATCTTTGGACTAAAACAATATGTTTTTAAAGCATCTTTTGCAGCCAAAAAAAAAAGACTAAATGAGGAGGAAAATGAAATACAATTGGATTTTTGAAGGCTGTTCCCCACACACAGTTCTCAATATTTCTGCTTTTATTTTGCCTGTCTGATACCTGTACATGATAATTTTACCTACTAAAGTCATGTTCATTTTCCAGTGGTTCAAATATTTGTCAGTGTAAAAATATATCCTATTCTCCTCTCACCTCCAGCAGCAGTGTAAAGAAGTTTGTGTTTACAACTGCCTGTATGTAGAGAATTCTCAGTATTCTCTGAATATGCTAGAAAAAGGCCAAAAGGAGAGATTTCTGTACCCTTTTAAAAACATTATGCTTCCTATAAGACGCCAGAATGATTTCATGGAACAGTGTCCTGCTTCCTTAAATGATGAAGAAACAAACTTGTATAAAAAATTTGGCCTGATAATTGTTCATAAAAATATATTCTGTCACTCTTTCTGCAGAATGTTATTTTTGCATTAGCATTAAATTTTTCTTCAATATTAAGCTGTGCTCAGATTTGGCTATAGAAGAATTAGACATTTCCAACTGGAGCAAAAGTCAATCCTGTGGACACTAGAAATATAACAAATATAGCAGAGTCCTAAGCATCTTAAAATTCATCTTTTTTTGTTTATAACACACATTTGAATTTATGGCAGTACTTCTTATTAAGATGTTAAACAATCGTAAGAATTTTTTGGAGGCAATTCTCACTCAAAACATCTTGAGTTCACAGTAGTAAAGCGTCACAGAAGAAACTTAACAGTTTTCTATAAATTTAATTGCTGCCTTGGAATAATTATGTCTAGAGGACAGAATACTCTATATATTTTATTATCCATCAGTTTCTTTTTAATAGAAGTGCTGTGCTTTGTACAAGTCAATTATTTTTGATAGTTTCTGTAATTAATGTTTAATTATATTTTATTATCCTCATTTAACTACATCACCTTGGTGATAATTGAAGCATTTCTAAACACTATACTTCCCTACAGTGTTTTGTATGTTATACAATTACTTTGTTAACATTTCCACAAAGTTTCAGGATTTGTGTTATGTGTAAGTCACCATTTATTGCAAAAATATATGAAATCTATCTTCTCTATACTTTTAAATCAGAATAGCCCTAAAATGTGACCAAAGATAGAAAAACCTAAACAATGCCTTCTATGTATAATTATCAGAATGGAAAATTGTTAATTAAGTGGGTTTTTTTTGTACCATGCATTTTTATGTCCCTGCATTTAGATAATGCTAAAGCTATACAAAAACACATCACTGACCCTCTGTTGGTAGTACTTATTCTTTGAGGTTTCTTATTTGTGTCCAATAGTGGTAAAGGATCCATATCACTCCATTCACATGTAGACAAAAAGTCCCTGGAATAAGTATACAAGGCAACTTAGGCCATGGCCTTGTCCAGCAATCAAACCTACCAGATACAGGCTCTCTGTGCTTACTCAGCATTTGCTATGTCTCCCAAGTCACTTACTCAGGTGCATGGGTGAGAGCTGAGTCTCTCCCTCTTTGGACCATTGATTAAAGGAACATGCCAGAGAAGCCTGGCAATGTGGAGGTCAAGGCAGTGGAAGCCTAGCTTCCCACTTGGGTTCTTCCCACACCATCCCTCACCGTCTCCCATGTGTCCAGCCCACTGATTTGGTTCTACAATTCTTGCCATTCCTCACTTCACCTCTCATTTTCATGTAATTTTCTTACCTATTTTTAGAAACTGTTATTTTTCTCTTCTTCTATATAATACAGAGCCCCAGAATGGGTATTACAATATAACTTTCTTAGTTCCTTGGTAAGCCACTTCAGTACAGGATGAAAAAATAAGTTTTGAGGAATTTGAGAAGTTATGGCTATTACCGATCCACAATCTTCTAAGACCTGTAGTTTGGACATAGAAGGATTTAAAATTAATCACAGATCACTTTTATTTAAATGGCACATCTTCTTCTAGGTATTTTCAAGTTACATTTATGGGCTTCTTTTAAAAAGGAAGGGAAATGCACATTTGTGAGTGTTGGGGTGAGTCTGTCCTAGAAGCTTTCTCAAATGTGTCTTGTATGCCATACTCATTCCAAAGAACTTGTGAATTAAGGTGTATTGACTCCATTTTTTTTTCTAGTGGAGGAAAGTCTAAAGACATTAGAGATGCCCAATCTAGAGTCGTAGAGGTGCCAGGAGACACAGGTCGCACTGAACGTCCGTCCCAGTCCCCCATCCCCAAATTGCTTGTGAATGTGAGGATACCTTTGGAATTCTAAAATCTTAGAACACTTTTCAGGCCTGAGGCATGTATATGATCTCTGTATTCCCAGGCCTTAGTATGGGGCCTCGTGTTTGCTGAGCACCAGTTGGTGTTTGACGTTCCCGGTAAAGACTAGCACTTTGTGCTTACTGGACCCCAGGCACCATGGAGCACTTTCCATGTATTATCTTATCACTTAAATCCTCTTACTCAGCGGAGTAAGTACGGCACTATAATTACCTCCATTTTACAGGTAAGGAAACTGAAACACAGGATGATTCAACAACTCACCTGCGGTCACATAGTAAGTTTGAGAGGCAGGATTTGCACCCAGGCTGCCTGCCCTCCACACTCACATTTCTGACCAGGAGGGTGCAGGTGCCCTGCATGAATGAGTCAGTCCTTTGAATAAGGAGCAGAAGGACCCTCGTAAAGGAAAACATGACACATGAGACATGTGAGAGGGCTTCTGCAGGCTCAGTCTTTTCTTCATAAATAGTATCATTCAGATGAGTTTTTAATATAATTTTTATATGTTATTTCTATTTTGATGTATTCATCTTTCTAATAAAGCCTAGAAATAATAACACACAGGCTGCAAGAGTGTTTAGGAGCTTGAAAAGTGGATTAGTCCATTTTTGCATTGCTGTAAAGAAATGCCTGAGACTGGGTAATGTGTAAAGAAAAGAGGTTTAATTGGCTCACAGTTCTACAGGCTGTACAGGAAGCATAATAGCTTCTGGGGAGGCCTCGAGAAACTTACCAATATGGTGGAAGGCAAAGGGGAAGCTGACATGTCTTACATGATCAGAGCAGGAGGAAGGGGTTTGGAGGAGGTGCTACACGCTTTTAGATAACCAGATCTTGCAATAACTCACTCACTGTCACAAGAACAACAGCAAAGGGCAAATCCGCCCCCATGATCCAATCACCTCCCACCAGGCCCCACCTCCAACATTGGGAATTATAATTCGACGTGAGACTTGGTTGGGGACACAGATCCAAACCATACTAGAAAACAAAGGCCTTTCTGAAATAAAGGGAGAGTAACCAAACCTGTACCTCTTGCTCTCTAAGCAAGGCAACTTAGCGCTTCTTTTTATGTCCTCCAAGCTGTTATTCTCAGAGATTTCAGTCAGTTCCAGGGTTGCAAAGACAATCAAAAGTTATTGTAATGGGAGGCCAAGGCAGGCAGATCACCTGAGGTCAGGAGTTTGAGGCCAGCCTGGCCAACATGGCAAAACCCTGTCTCTACTAAAAATATGAAAATTAGCCAGGCATGGTGGCACACACCTGTAATTCCAGCTACTCGGGAGGCTGAGGCAGGAGAATCACTTGAACCTGGGAGGCAGAGTTTGCAGTGAGCCCAGATTGCACCATTGCACTCCAGCCTGGGGGACAAGAGTGAAATTCCGTCTCAAAATAAATAAATAAAAAGGTATTGTAATATGACAGTATTTACTAATAAACTGACCATTTGTAAAACTGGTCCCTACTCAAACATCCCTCTTTCCTAATCTGCCATCTGTTGTACCCATCCATTCTACTTGTCCTTCACTAATAGATTGTTGTAAACATCTTTCAGGAAACTGCAGGTACAATGAAATTTGGAAATATGAAGTGTAAATCTTACAAAAATATGGGATTTCATGATGTCAGTGAAAGTGATGTTGGAGAGCTGCTCGCATCGCAGGCAGAGCCACCGGCAAACGAGCATTTGGCAGGGTTAGGCAAGTTAGTAATTAAAGAGAAAATCGAGTGGATGATGGCATAGGAGGAATCTTAAAGAGAAGCTCTTGCAAGAATTGCAGAAACCGTAAGTTATTTTTGCAAAAATGATCCTCTTTATGAATACAAAATCAGAAAGATATTTTCAAGAGAAACCACATAATTTTTGTCAGAAAAATTATTTTGAAAAATAATTATGACTTGATTCATTCTTTGCTTAAGAGTGAATGTATAGTTTCAATTAGAACATTTAAAAATGTTCAGCTATAAAATAAATTTTTCTTAGTCTTTAGACTAAATAAAAGCTTATTTCACTATTGAGTATAGAACTTTGACCTCTATTTTCAGTGGATTCATATTATGCAGCCCCTTGTGGACACCAAATTAGATAAAAGGACGTATGTGTATGTGTGTGCACACAGGCATGTGTGTTTGGATGTAGACATATGTAGTCTCATTATCTTAATTTTTTTCAACTTCAGTTTTCTGTCTACAAATTGGATTTTATTTGTCATAGACAGGAAGTACATTTTCAGCTTCTCAAAAGTTTGTCACAGTAAGGCAAGAAACATAAATAATACACAGTTTAAAATTCACATATTGATATGAGTCTGATTGTAATTATGTATAGTAGGTGTTTATGAAATATTTGCTAAATGGATGCAGAAATTTTCAATCTATGAATTTGGAATGGTTAAATCTGTCCTTATTTTGAGGTTGTAAGATAAAATGATTTCATGGATATGACAGTTTAGTGAAAGAGAAGAAAAATCCCTCTAAATTTTCATTCAGTCATATGATCTTTATTAGTAGTAGCAATGAATTATTGTGATCATTCATTCAGGAAACAAACATGACCCAGGCTGTGGTATACAGAATACAGTGATTTTATATGCCTTTCACCAGAGAATGTTCAGATGCAACCCATATATTTTTATTTTTCCTCTCCTAGAACCTCTACCATACAGTCATCCACATACTTTCTCTTCTTTAACTTATTTCTCTCTTATTTTTTGACAGGTTAAAATAAAATAAAACAAACAAAAACCAGAATCCCAACCACACAGCCAGAAATACTTGGCTAAGGAAAAGAATATAGAAACAATCCATTTAAGCTTACTATTATGTTACATTTAATGTTTCTGCACAATTAATTGTGTAATTATTTGTCCAAACTGAGTTGGTGCAGTGGCACATGTACCTAAGATTTCGCTAAAGTCATTTTGTTAGTAGTGTGTTGTTGCCTGTCTCTTATAAATCAAATAGCTAGTGTCAGAGATGGGATGTTTTAGAATTCCTTTGTTGTGGCTAGGGAAAATAGAAGAGTATAAGTGATTTCAGTACCTGGATATCATTTCATGGTTATTGTGTGATGATGTGAAAAGACATTTTATTCCCTTATTTGATACTTGAAATATTTATAAGAGTTATGAATATTTAGAACATTCATATACCAAATGGAATCCACATATTTCCCTAAAGTTTATCTTTTCTTCTGCCTTTAGAGCAAGAGTCCCCAACCCCTGGGCCATGGACCGCTACTGGTCAGTGGTCTGTTAGTAACTGGGCCGCACAGCAGGAGATGAGTAGCTGGCAAGGGAGCAAAGCTTCATCTGTGTGAAGCTCCCAATTGCTGGCATTACTGCCTGAGCTCACATTAGCAGAAGTATTAGATTCTCATAGAAGCATGAACCCTATTGTGAACTGCACATGCGAGGGATCTAGATTTCTCCTTATGAGAATCTAATGCCTGATGATCTGCCACTGTCTCCCATCAACCCCAGATGGGACCATCTAGTTGCAGGAAAACAAGCTCTGGGCTCCCACTGATTCTACATTATGGTGAGTTGTATAATTATTTCATTATATATTACAATGTAATAATAATAGAAATAAGGTACATAATAAATGTAATGCACTTGAATCATCCCTGAACCATCCTCCCCACTGCTCTCCAGTTTGTGGAAAAATGATCTTCCACAAAATTGGTCTGTACTGCCAAAAAGATTGGGGATTGCTGCGTTAGGTGAACTAAAAAGAAACAAATATTTTACTTAAGGAGATAGAAATAGTTAAAACAGTTTAGATATATGAATGCTAGAAGCAATAAAATATCCTAAATGGATGTGTTAAGTACTTTTATATGCAAGTATTTCACTTAATTCTTGACAGCCCCGTTGGGTTGGTAATATTATTTTTCCATTTTACACATGAGGAATCCAAAGCCTAAGTTACTTGCTTAAGGTCACCCTTGAAAGTGGCAGAGCTAGGATTTAAATCTCGAGGTGTTCTGACCCCCAAATCCATGGATTTACCCCTTGTGCCCTGGCATAACCTCCTAACTGAAATAAACACTATGCCAAATATTATTGTCAACTTAAACAAAGGCCCTCCGTTATGTATTTACCTTTATTTTTCCCAAATAAAATTTACTTTGGAGGAGGTAAATTGAGGATACTTTGGAGGTTTTCACGCATTTCTTTCCCAGTATTCATATTGCTGTAATTGGGAAGATTGGATCTTGTTGTGAGCTCATGATACAGAAGACAGTTGGGGGTTTTTAGTCTGATTTTTTTTTGTTTTATTTTTGTGTTTTGAGACTGGTTTTAGTTCTACATGGACTGCTGGTTTGGGATGAGAGGAGGATGCACACACTGCTTGTCCTGCTCTGGCCTTGCGGGCTTTGTCTGGAGAAGTTTTGTTCTTTTTGAGAATTAGGCAAGGAGGCTGATTTGGCAATAGCAGAGAATCTGCAGAAAGCTGATTTAAGTCAGAGCACCTTACATGGAGGCGCTTGCTGCCCTCTTTTCTCATTCATCATCCTTCCTCCTTTGAGTTTCTCTGTTCCAAATGAAATACAATAGAATAAAACATCAAAGAAAATTATTCATGCTATTTGCATATAAAGCCAACCAGGACCCTCAGACTGTGCTGCAGATATTAAAACATGCAGTGGGGCAGGGAGATGGAACCCGAGGCACTATGAGCAGTTGTTGCAGGATGTGTTAAGGGTAGGAGTCTTCAAAACGTGGAGCTTCATAAAGGGGTGAGTTATGCAGGAACTGAGCACTGCAGATGGGGAGCAGTCAGGCCACTCTTGGGAAAAAGGTGGATACAGGCAGTCACGACAGACAGTGAACCTCAGCCACAGACCAGAGAGCTGTGAGTCCCACCCTAGACAGTGACCTGTACAGCAGCCTCTCATCAGCACAGACCCGCATGGGAGAGGGGAGTCAGCCAACCTGAAGGAGGCTCCCCTAAGTTATGGAGGACTGGAGAAGCAACTTGGTTTTATTGTTTTTAAATACAATTGTCACAACCTTCCTGGCTTAAAAGCATTCAGTGACTCACCCTGGACTGCCAAATCTAGATGCCTGATCTCGGCTGCAGGATGCAGTCCATGTTCTTTCTTCTGATTCATCCCTTCAACCCCAGCCGTTCATTTATTCCAGCACTGAGAAAAACAAATGTTTCAGTGTTGCCCATGGCCCCCATGCCATGCTTTCCATCTCTCTCGAGCTGGTGTCCAGTCCCCTTATCCCCACACACCAGAATCCTGTGCATTCCTCAAGCCAGTCCTGAATGCCTCCCTCTGATCTCCCTGGTCAGATGCCACCTCCACTTCCTGTGATGTATTCACTCAGTGTGCCTGTGGATGTCCCTTCCTTCCTTCCTTCCTTCCTTCCTTCCTTCCTTCCTTCCTTCCTTCCTTCCTTCCTTCCTGTCTTTCTGTCTTTCTCTGTCTGTCTTTCCTGTCTTTCTATCTTTGGAGGGAGTCTCGCTCTGTCTCCCAGGCTGGAGTGCAATGGCATGACCTTGGGTCGCTGCAACCTCTGCCTCCCATGTTCAAGTGATTCTCCTGCCTGAGCCTCTGGAGTAGCTGGGATTACAGGCGCCTGCAACCACACTTGGCTAATTTTTTTGTATTTTTAGTAGAGACAGGGTTTTATCATGTTGGCCAGACTGGTCTCGAACTCCTGAACTCAAGTGATCTGCCCACCACGGCCTCCCAAAGTGCTAGGATTACAGGCGTGAGCCACTGCACCCGGCTGGATGTTCACTTTCTGACTATATCCCGTATATTTGTTTAGATGTGTTATGCGCCTTTATATTCAGTTGCAGCACTTAATACAGAGCTTTGGACATAATAGGTATTGAATAAATATTTACCTAATGAATGACTGAATCAAATAATGTATCTCCTTGCAACAGATGACCAACATATTGCCAAGTAGAAGTCCATAAGTGACACATTTTAACAAAGATCATTTTGTCTAGAATGGGCGGCAAGACCCTTTGAGTGACACACAAGTGAAAGACATAGTCACTGCCTTAATGGTTTGTAATTAGTTTGCTACTTATTTGTATATAATTGCGGATGCAGAGATGTCTGAGATGCTCCAGTCTGCTAAGTAGGTTAAGTATGACTTTTCCAACACAACAACTCTTGGTACTGTTGTTTCCTCCAACAGACCATTTTATATGTGTAGTAAAAAACGTAAACTTTGGCCTAATTCCTATTTATTATTGATTTCAGATTAGGGTACCCCAAGTTAATTTGCTTTGCTATATTTTGGTAACTGTCAGTCTGCTAGGGAAGCTCCATGTCTGAGTTTGGGGGTATGGGGAAATTCTGCAGACAGTGGGGTGTCCTGAACCCTCTGGCAGAAGTCAGAGCCTCCTTGTGTTCCATCCCCATCTTTTTTTTTTTTTTTTTAGATGGCGTCTCACTCTGTCAAACAGGCTGGAGTGCAGTGGTGTGATCTCGGCTCACTGCAACCCCCACCTCCCAGGTTCAAGCAATTCTCCTTTCTCAGCCTCCCAAGTAGCTGGGATTACAGACGCCCACCCATGCCCGGCTTATGTTTTTGTATTTTTAGTAGAGGTGGGGTTTACACCATGTTGGCCAGGCTGGTTTCGAACTCCTGACTTCAAATGACCCGCCCCCCTCAGCCTCCCAAAGTGCTGGGATTACAGGCATGAGCCATCACGCCCTGTCCCATCCCCATCTTTTTACCACTGTTGCTGCCTATGTGGTCTCTCTATAAGCTGCCTCTTTGGGGTAGGGGCTGTGTCTGGTAGAACCCAGGGGAGGACAGCATGAAACATACATGTTTCTTGAATTTCATTTCCTATGAAATGTTTAGAAAATCATTGAAATTGTTAACCAAGGAATTTCTATTTGTCAAAATTTAGTTAACTGGCTTTGCACATACATAGTCATTGATACTAATCATTCAACAGTTATATTTAGAGCATCATCCAGACTTCTGCTGGGTGTGCTGGATCTCTCTGTCGCATCCTTCACAGGTTTTCTGATAAGTACTGAGTGGCTGGGAGGGCTTTTGTTGACAGCCTTTGTTTTTAAACCCCAAGCATCTTCCATAAGCATGGCTTACTTTCAGTGAGTATAGCTCCTATATCAATTATCCATCTCAGAGTTTAGAGCTGAGCCATCTATAACAATACTGGTAGATGAGGTTATAAAGTCCACTAGAAGCTGTTTGAAGGAAGAGTTGTTTACATAACCTGGATCACATACAGTTTCTCCAGTCAGGGTGAGGCCGATGGAGAGTTTCTCACTTTTCCCTGCTAGATAGCAGGAGGTAAAAATTGAGCAAGTAGAAAGCAGGAACTATCGCTAACTGCCTTTCTGTTCATTGTCTTCATGAAAAGAAGAAAAGGGGCCAAACCTGATGACTCCCAGGGTGGGAGCCACTGGGATGCCTGGGTGGGCAGTCTGCCCTCATAGGTGAGAAAGTGTGATGGGAACTGGGAGACCCAGGGAGGCTCTTTGACCTCTGCTCTTCACCCCATCAGCAGAAATAGGAGGTTCATATTTGCCATGAGTCTTCAAGGAAAGTGTAAAAACTTATTTCAGAGTCCCATTAGGCTACTGGTTTTACCTGGTCAAAGATCTGTTTTGCTGCTGGTTTTGCGAATTCTGTGTGTAAAGGACTTAAGCATCTGTTTGCTAATGTGCTAAAGGTTTGCAACCAACTAAAGGCTGTTTTGTGATTGATTGCCGGTTCCTGTGTGCTTGGTTTGCATCTCTTCACCAGCCTTATCATCCTCCATGAGTTACTTCTACACTTGTGCTCATGTCTAAGGGCCAGGTCTCCCCAAGAGCAGGGTGCAGGTCGTGACTTTGTTACTCCAGCATTAACAGTGCCTATATGCATAGGTGTCCAGTGAGTGGGGAGTACTTAAATAGATGAATTCTACTCAAAGACTCACGTGAAGTCCTTATGACTGCATTTTCTCTAAGTCTGTTTTTTAAAAAATCCAATAATTAGCTTCTTATGGTTCATATCTTTTCTCTCAAATGTAAGACAATATATATTTTAGATTTTGATTATTATGTTTTGCTGGAAAAAGAAAACTTTCTGGACATAGATCCTGTGGATGCTTGACTATATGTCACTCTGGCTAGAGGCGAGCCCCCTGGCAGCTGTGTCACCTGATGCCTTGTCTTATCCTTCTTGTACCTTCCCCAAGCATGGTTTGTAGCATGTGTGTGTGTGGTTCATAGTGTGTGAGTACTAAGGAATTAAAAAAACAAAAAGTAGTAGAGCAGGTTGACTCTTCTTTAAAAATAAACATCTTGACCTGCATGGAAGGTGAGGCTGACCCTCCCCATTCTCCATTCATCACTGGATTCCCAGCAGGATGTGTGAATTCAGTGGAATGGGAAGCATTGACCAACCTCTGTGTTTCTGAAGAAGTGAGAGTTTTTGTAGGTGAGCAGATAATGTATTTATATAGCTCTAATTTTACAGTGAAAAACACCCACAGTGTGACAACATGGAAAGAATATAATCAATTCCAACCAATATACTCAACTCCAATCCCAATTTTGGCAGATAGAACAGTAAGTCAATACATGTTATCTGACATTAAACAGAGCTTATGGAAGACAGAAGTGGGTGAGGTGGATAGTCCATACTCGGTCAGATCCAGATGAACAACCAGACAAAAACAGGAGTACAGCTGGGCACAGTGCCTCATGCCTGTAATCCCAGCGCTTTGGGAGGCAGAGGCAGGAAGATGGCTTGAGCCCAGGGGTTCAAGACCAGCCTGGGTAATTTAGGGAGACCCTTTCTGTACAAAAATATGAAATCACTAGCTAGGCATGGTGGTGCATGCCTGTAGTCCCAGCTACTTGGGAGATTGAGGTAGGATTACTTGAGCCCAGCAGGTCGAGGCTGCAGTGAGCCCTAGTGGTGCTACTGTGATCCAGCCTGGGCAAAACCCTGTATCAAAAAAAAAAAAAAAAAAAAAATTGGAATACAGACTTCAGTGGGAAAAATTATCAACTAGTCTCAGTTTTAACTGAAATATTCACCTGAGAGAAACATGCAGTAAAAGAGGGAAATTACTGGAAGACTCCACTAAACTCATCAGCGCCATTGTTAGAGAGGAGACCAAGAACATTGAGTGGAGGCTTAATAGAAAACCAGTGAGAAATTATGATTCCACTTTTTTAACAAGTAGAATTCACTAGAAATAGATCAACAGGTAATAAACAGACAATTTATTCAGTGCAGTGAATCTATGAAAGGAAAGAAAGAGTCTTTGTTAAAATAGGGAAAAACTCATTCACTTGATAAAGTCATAGTTTTCAAAGGAAAAGAGCTAGGGTTTGGGAAGAAGGCGGTGTCACATTTTCTTTTACTGATCAAAGAATCACTGTCAGTGTAATAACACCACCATTCATTGAAAATCAGATGTATCACCCCTGAAGTCTTCTAAAGTTGATTCTGTGGCTAGCACATTCCCAGTGCATTTCCTGATGAATAAATAATAGTAACTAAATCAAAAGATTAGGGATGTCATCATCTTATTGGTATTTGTCATGAAGCTATTGGAGGGTACCCAGGACTGCAGACACTGTCCAGCATGGTCATGCGTGTTCATGGACCCTCGCATGGGACCAGCTTAGGGTTTTGGAGTAAGGGGGCGGGTTGCATCATTTTATCCTGCCTGGTGCTCTCTGCAGCTGTAGATCCTGGGGGCTGTTGCTCTTCTACACTGGTGTGGACTATCACCCATGACAATGGGGTTGATCCTTTTGAACTGTGGTATGAGCAAATCTCAAACAGGAATGGTGTTTTAGTAAGCTTTCATATGGCCATGGATCTGAAAGCAGCCTGGGTCTTATTCAGGACAACTGCTTTTGAAGTGGTAGTACTGCTGAGAAATGGTTTTCTCTAATGCAGAAGGAGAAGGGGGGGTTTCTTCTTCCTCCTCAGCCCAAGTCTTATACTTGGAGGGAGAGGGCGTCCATATTGCTCTTCAAGAAAGGAAAATATATTGGGATTAAGGCACAGATAAAGGTGTCACTGAGCCAGCTGTGAGGCCGGATGGGTGGAGAGGGTGGGGTTCAGGCAGCTGTGCTCCTTCTCTGATGGGAACCCCCCTGGCTCTAGAGAGGAGGAAGACTTGGTTGCAGTCAAGGGCAACTTGGGAAACTTTCCTTGACTTCTCTCTTTCCCCACAATCAAAGCTCCTCTCTGAGCCATGAGCACTACCCTCTGACATTCTATCTGACCTATTCCTGCCTCAGGACCTTTCTACTTGCTCTTCCTTCTGCCAAAAATGTTCTTCCCCAAGCCCTTCACAGGCCATTTCCTGTGCTGCGACCCCCCCCCCACCCCACCCCCCACTTAATTCATAATCTTAGTTTAAATATAACCTTTACAGAGAGGCTTTTTCTGGTCACCATGTCTAAAATAGCTCCCAGCAGTCACTCACTAGCACATCATCCTTACTTTCTGAAGTTGTCTTGTTTCTTCATTTTCTTCTTTATTATTTTTCTTGTCCACCCTCCAACTTGATCTGCTGCATGCCATCTAGAATATAGACTTGTGAACGTAGCCCTTGGAGACTGCCTACCACTTAGTAGGTGTGTAACAGACATCTGTTAAGTGGATGCACTACATGTATCTTACTGTTCATACAGCAGTTACCACTACTTCCCGAGTGTGTCCTCCAGCAGATCGTCATTTGCCTGAGGGCATGAGCTGTGTCTCATCCATCTTCCTATCTTCAACACTTGGCTCATAAGTAGGCACTCAGTAAGTGCTGAATGATTCACTAGAGAAAGGGATGACTGTGGCTGCCTGGGAGATAATCTTTCAATGATTGATTGGTTGATCTCAACAGGCTGCTTACACTTATATATATGTTGTATCTGTGTGTTCAGTGTACACTCATTCAGTTAGGAATTGCAGTTGTCTGTGAATGACCTGAAAATCAATGGTTTTAACAAAATGATATCTGTGTTTTCTTTCATATACCATGAAGTATAGAGGTAGGCACTGCAGGGGTGGAGCAGAGGCTCCGTGATGTCATCAGCACCCCAGATTCATTCTTTTTCGTTACCATGTCATCCTTAGTGTGTGACTTCTATTCTCAAAATTGCTTCACAAGATACTGTGCCTCCAGCCATCATGTCTCTATTCCTGATAGGAAGGAGGAAGAAGGAGGAAGGACAGAAGAGGGATTTTAACTAAGTCCCCACTTAGGAAGCTTTGTCAGAAGCCCCCAGATAGAGCTTCTTTGATCTCATTGAACAGAATTTAGTCACATGTGTAGTCACAGTGGAAATTAGGAAATGTAGTTTTTAAGCTGGTTACATTGCCTCTTCCAATGAAATTCAGGGGCTGTTAGTCATGAAGAATGGGAGAATGGATCATCGTGATATGCAGCTGGCAGACTCTGCCACCATATATACTTAAGGTCATGTAAAACTTTAGTAGATTTACTATGGTGTGCTAGGCTGCTCTAATAAATGCAGTAAATAACAGTAGCATGGTACATCGTTAAACTGCCCATGAGACTGTTCAATTTTTCTTTCAGGCGAAGCTTTTCGTAGCAGTGAGAGCTGCCCAATCTTCTAAAGAATCCCTGCTGTCCCATGAGTTCAGAGTGGTGCTGAGGTCATTGTTTTCTTTTTTCTCTCTGGCTGTTTGCCAGAGAAACTCCCCTGTGGTCACCGTCTGTGGGCTGGAGACGGGCCCTTGGTCAGACCCACCTTCTTGGCAGGGGTTAGTTGTTCCTGGTGTGCTCTCAGCAAGAGCTCACGTTCCCTGCTCAGGGCTTCAGAAGCACAGCCTGTGCTGCCTGGGAATGCTCCTGCGCTACCACGGTGTCTTTAGCCTCCATCAGCCTTTTCTAATTTCCTCTCCAGTGGTCCCAGAGTGCTGCACCAGACAGATGGGAGCCGGGAGTGGGTGGCCACGAAACAAAGACAGGTGGGGGTATGACAAACAGAAAAAAATCACAAGCTGGAATTGCCTCCCGGTTCTAGTTCTGGTTTTGGTTTTCAACACTGTTGTTACAGGAAAGGGGTCCTGATCCAGACGCCAAGAGAGGGTTCTTGGATCTCATGCAAGAAAGAATTCAGGGTGAGTCCACAAGTGCAAGGCTAAAGCAAGTTTATTAAGAAAGTAAAGGGATAAAAGAATGGCTACTCCATAGACAGAGCAGCCCCAAGGGCTGCGGTTGCCCATTTTTTTTGGTTATTTCTTGATGATATGCTAAACAAGGGGTGGATTATTCATGCCTCTCCTTATTAGACCATATAGGGTAACTTTCTGACGTTGCCATGGCATTTGTAAACTGTCATGGTGCTGGTGAGAGTGTAGCAGTGAGGACGACCAGAGGTCACTCTCGTCACCATCTTGGTTTTGGTGGGATTTGGCCGGCTTCTTTACTGCAGCTCGTTTTATCAGCAAGGTCTTTGTGACCTGTATCTTGTGCTGACCTCCTGTCTCATCCTGTGACTTAGAATGCCTAACAATCTGGGAATGCAGCCCAGTAGGTTTCAGCCTCATTTTACCCAGCTCCTATTCAAGATGGAGTTGCTCTGATTCAAATGCCTCTGACACTGTGAGGATAATATGGAGAACTGGAATATTCTATCCATTTCAGAGAAGTCTTATTCTCATGGCTTAATTTGTGTAAAGTACTTTATGATCCCAGAAGAAAGCCCATCTAGCAGATTAAGTGTACCAGCATACATAGACTGTGTGCACACTCACACACAGACATGTCTAGAAACCCTGGAGCATCAGGTGTCCTAACTTCAGATTATAGCATGAGGCATTTGCCACATTAGACATATGCATTTGGGAGTGGAAGTTACTGAAAAATCTAAGATCTTAGTATTTATTGAGGAATTTTGTTTCCCAAAAATTAACTTTTAAATCACTATAGCATAACACATCTGACTATCATCTAAAGCTATATAGGCCCCACCAGAACAATACACCCATCATTGAGAGCAAGACTTAAATATAAAGCTTTTATGTACTCTTAAAACTTTAAAATTATCCCAGCAGAAAACTGACAGTAGAGCAGAGTGGTTCTTATTAGTGCTATAAACAGATAATGAGAGAAATACGGTTTGCGTTTTTTACATTTAAAGTGTTTCACTAATCCAGCAGCAGTAGTCAGAATATCAGATGCGTCAGGAAGCTTCGTTTTAGCAAATCGCCATATACATTCCTGTGTGGAGTTCAGAGTAAGACAACTGGTAGTTTCTATTTCAGTATATCATAGCCTTTCTAAAGCTGCAGTATGGAAGTTGGATTTTTCATCTTGGGTGATTCATTTCAATTTGTTGCAAATATTTAAATGTTCCTTAAATACAGTGTCAGTCGAAACTGAAATGAGCTATTCTGTAGGAGAGGAGCTTAGGTGTTCTTTAACAGAGTGAAGAGGAAGACTCACCAGGGCCCTTTTCTCTCCTGCATCAGAGAACTTAGTTATGTTTATGTGATTAACTGAGTTAAGTGTGAAAACCTTTGCCCCATGGTGTCATCAGGAAGGTTAAATGTTACCCGAGTTTATCTTAATTAAACATTTGTATTTATTTTCTAATAAAAAGCAAATGACCAGGTATGCATTAAGTAACTTCTCTTGGCATCCTGCCAGTGGATTTATGGAACGAAGATGAAACAGGATAGCCCTTCCAGGGCCACGCAGAAAAAGTTGATCAAGCAGAAATCTTGTTTGTGATATTGATTTCTCACACTTCCTTTCTTTCTTAGCCATAAAATAATAAAATAACATTTGTATTAGATTAATAGGATATGTCAGACCGAGAGAGAGAGAGAGCAACAGTGCTTCCTTTGAGTGTCATGTTGGCATTCAAAACTTTCAAATTTTGGAGCATTTCAGATTTTCGGATTTGGAAGGCTCAAGCCATGTAAGAGCGAGTGATGACCTGGTTAGAAAGACTGAGAGAGAAAGGAAAAAGGTAATTCTATAGGTATATACAGAGGAGCTGCATGTATAAAGGCCATAGAATCTCTCTGTCTCTGACAAGTGTATATTATATATTTGGAGAGCGAGAGAAAGACACTAAGACTCATATTGAAGAATTGGTTCACATAATTGTGGGGACTGGCAAGTCACAAATCTGCAGGGATGGCCAGCAGGCTAGACACCCAGGGAAGAGTTGATGTTGCAGTCTTGTCCAAAGGCTGTCTGATGGCAGAATTCTCTCTTCCCTGAGGACCTCAGTCTTTTTCTCTTAAAGCCTCCAACTAATTGGACGAGGTCCACCCACATTACACACAGTAATCTGCTTTACTCAAAGCCTACTGATTTTTATGTCAATCTCATCTAAAAAATGCCTTCACAGAAATGACTAGACTGGTATTTGACCAAATGTCTGGGTACTGTGACCTAGCTAGGTTGACATATAAAGCTAACCATTACATCATCATCATCATCATTATCATTGACTGTGTGCCATGTACTATTTTGAGCACCTGACATGTATTAACTCATTGGATCCTTACCACAACCATGTCAGGTACACACTCTTACTACATGCATTCTACGGATGATAGGTTTACAGTCAGAGGGGTCAAATAACATGCCCACAGTTTCCATAGCTAGTCTAACTTGCTTGTGCGCATGTCCATCTTGCCTATAAATTTTACTTGAAGACATGGCTGATGTTACTCTTCATTGGTATGTGCTCAGTAATTGTTCACTGAGTGAATGGTAGTTACTGTTTTTTGAGCAGTTACTGTGTGTTAGGACTGGGTTAAGCACCATTGAAAAGTATCTAAAGAGTAGGTATTTTGACTGATGGAAAGCTGAGGCTCTGAGAAGCCACTAACCTGAGCAAGGTCATGGAGCTCTGAATGATGGAGCCAGGATCCACATTCATCTTTGTGATTGTGAGATGCCTATGAAAATTTACCAGTATTGAAAGAATCAAGGCAACATTAAAGAATAGATGACTCTGGAAATACATAAACGACTGGTTACTTGCTTTTTATAACCTTTTCCTTAAATCCAGGGATTGTGCATTCTGAATGTTCCAGGACATTCTTCCCAATTATAACCACCCTCCCTTAACACTCTCATGTTAGACCAATTGCCATTAGACATACCATCCTTAAACAAAGTCTGTTATTCTATTACTGTTTTCACATCTTCTCTGTTAAAAATCCTTCAATTCAGGGCCAGGCGAGGTGACTCACGCCTGTAATCCCAGCACTTTGGGAGGCTGAGGCAGGCGGATCACAAGGTCAGGAGTTCGAGACCAGCCTGGTCAATATGGTGAACCCCGTCTCTACTAAAAATACAAAAATTAGCTGGGCATGGTAGCAGGCGCCTGTAGTCCCAGCTACTCGAGAGGCTGAGGCAGGAGAATCGCTTGAACCTGGGAGGCATAGGTTGCAGTGAGCTGAGATTGTGCCACTGCACTCCAGCCTGGGCAACAGAGTGAGACTCCGTCTCAAAAAAAAAAAAAAAAAATCTTTCAATTTATTTAAATTCTATGGCCTTTATATGTGTAGCTCCTCCATATTCTCCTAAATGTCTTTGTGAATGACGTTTTCCCTTCTCTCTCAGCCTTTCAGACCAGGACATCACTGGCTCTTATCCAGGTTGAGCATCCCAAATCTGAAAATTCGAAATCCAGAATGCTCCAAAATTCAACTTTCTGAGCACTGATGTGGCACTCAAAGGAAATGCTCATTGGAACATTTTGGATTTCAAATTTATGGATTTGGGATGCTCAACCGGTATTCTATAATGCAAATATTAAAAAAAAAATCCAAAATCCAAAATGCTTCCAGTCCCAGCATTTTCAGATGGACCTGTTCCTGTCCATCAAGAAATAGGTCCTATCCTGCTTCTCTTTTCCTGAACATCAATCGTCATTTCAGAATGTTATTTTCTGGGCTTTTGGACCCGTGAAAAAACCGTAGCTGTCCTGGGATTAGACCTGAGAGGCTGAGAGCTGTGCTTACTGAGGTGTCCTGTGTTGACACTGCTCATGAAAAGTGCCACAGTTAAATCCACCTTGGGCTGGTGTCTCAGCTGAGGGGGAAAAAATGCATGACAGTAGTTACTGAAGGAAGAAACCCTTCCCTGATGAAGGTCATTAGAACTCTCAAGTGTGTTTGCCTTTTTAGCAAGCATGTTTACCCTTCGGAAGTCCAGTCATTTCTCCCCATGAGCCCGAGTCTGCAGACAAAATGAATGCACCCTCCTGCCTTTTCCTTTCTGGGGTCTTCTGAGTTTGAAGTTGGATTTTGTCCCTTTAGTTTTGGGTAATTTATCCTACAGGTTAGAAGATGAAGTTACAGCCTGTAAACTGTGTAAATACACAGCCTCAAACAGCATTTCCTCCCGTCCTTGTCAGCGCATATGGGGATTTGACAGATAACAAGAACGCCTTTCCTCTCTAATCCTCCTGGTTGCTTCTTGGACATCTCCCTGAAACTCAGCTGGCTCCCTTGTCCCTTTCATTTCTGGGTGGTCTGATTAGGGTAAAACCCATCATCAAAGCAGGCCAGGTGCTGATACTCAGCACACGAAGCTGTCAGGAAGTGATCTTTCAGATTTCCTGGGGATTCCTGCCCACGTAGCCCCACCAGGCTGTAACAGCTCCTGTGCCTCAGATGGGGGATTAGCCGAGACCGTGTGGCTAGTGATTGCTAATCTTTCCATACCAGCCAGCTGAGATCCTCTAATTAATACCCAGCTCGTAAATACCCAAATCTGTTTCCCCAAAGGCTGTAGTTCCTGAGGGTTAGATTAGCCATTTAGTATGGGTGATTTTCCTCCTCTAATTTTAGAATACAAATAATGGAGATTTTTTAAAGATTTATGTTTGAATTTATATTCTTACTTCCTACCTTCTCCTGCTTTTATTCAGTGATTCATCATGAAACTCCCTCAACTGAGGATGAGTAACTGGCTTACTTACTGGGAAGACCTTTTATTTGAAGTTGTATTGTTTCACATAGATGGTCTCAATTCCTTCCTCCGTGTCACTGGGGACTCTGATGTCTTACTCTCCTAGCTCCTTTAAGTGGAATGGAAGAAATTGAAGTGTATTCAAATTGTGAGGGGATGCTCAGGTGATGCTCAACAACCACAGCTTCTCCTGAGGGCAGACCCTGCCAAAATAGAAAAGTGGCACTAGAGTATTCAGGTAGATAATATCCCTTTGATATGGTCTACTTATGGGGTCCTAGAAACACTGATGGTGGAGCCAAGGTCTCAGGAAGTTGTCAGTCATCATATGGAACGTAAGATTGTCACAGTCCATCATCGGGGGTGGCCCACCATCTCTGCACACTTTGGAATGTTTCAGTCCCCTTCTTCCTAAATTGTACATGCTACTGTAGTGAGAATGTGTCTTCTCAGTAAGGTTCATGGTACTTTGTTCTTAGTACTTCATTATTTCAGAGAAGATCCTTAAAGAAAATGCCTGCTCCCTTCTCCCTCAAAAGAGTTATAAAGTGCTCATGAAATATTTGTAGAATGGCTGAATGAGAATAATGACCGTAGGTAAATTGTTTGGCTAAGCGCAGTAAGAAGGGGTTCTTCCGAAAGTGACATGGCCAATGTCCCATAGGCAAAGGTCAGCCATAACAAATAGGTGATATTTCATGTTGCAGTAGTGGCCACCAGGTAGCTGCCCCGCCATGAATACCATGTTGACAGGGATTCTGATGGATCTTCATGGCTCTGGAGAATGCCACATGTGCAAGAGAAGGCAGTAGACATTTGCCATCCCTGTGCTAATGCAAAACATTAGATGACCTCCCATGTTCAAACATGAATGTGCTGGGAGTTTAGGAGGCTCATAAACACACTTCTTTCTCTCCTGAATTCAAAACTAGTTGAGAAATAAGGCATAAATGACGGTCAAATGTAGGTCAATGTCCCAGCTGATAAAGGGATCAGAGAAGGTGGCTTTCAGTCTGTGTTTCTTCTCCCTGGAATTAAACATCCCAGGCCCATTGGTCTCAGGTGATGCTTAGCAGCCACAGCTTCTCCTGAGGGCAGACCCTGCTAGCTAAGTTTTCTGCATGGCCGGAGAGCAGCACAGATTCACCCTCTCCTTGGGAAGATCCAGAAGGACCTAGCTGAGCTGTGTGCACCCATTCTTCTCCCCGACAGAGGCACTAATAGAAGACAACGCTTCTGCCCAGGGGGTTGTGAGTGAGGGGCTGAGCAAGGGTGGAAGTGCCCCTTCCCAGTGGCTTCTGAGGGGGTGGCGTTCTTTCCCTCTGGGTGATTTTCTCATTGTAGTTAGAGGTTTTGTGGGATATTCCCTTTCCTTACCCTGCTCCTGTAGTTAGAGGTTTTGTGGGATATTCCCTTTCCTTACCCTGCTTCTGTGGTTCCTGAGAGGTGATTTGCTTTGCTTGTCATTGGCTGCTTGTGAGATGCTTAAGAACATGTGTGCAGCACCATGTTGGCCCTTGAGGTTTGTCTGTTGTTTTACGGAATTCCCTTTTAGCTCTATACATGCGGGGTCACAGGGAGGCTCTTCTGCTTGGAAACTTTTTAAGCAGAACTTTGTGAAAACTCACAGAACATGTTCATTCACCTTCCACACATGAAAATGCCCATTTGCCTGGTCAGTGTTCAGTGTGAAACCATTGAACTAAACATGTCAAACCACAGGACTAAAGGAGACCTGACACTTCATCTGGATACCCTTGTCTAGATCCTACTCCCACCAGGCACATGGCAGAAAGAAGCTACCCGAGTCCCAGTCCAAGCCCACCTCTGGTGGTGAGATTCAGGAAGGCTTTCTGTTCCTCACCTGCTGTGTTGTACTGCAGGTTCCTTTCAGTTCCTGGTGCTGTTGTTCTTTCTACACCATTCTAGAGAAATGACTGGCTGCCCTAGAGATGCTGGCGCTACCTCTAAAGCCTGTAATGCATGGTAGACATTATACAGCGATAGCCACGGGGACCCAGGGATGGTCATGGTGCTCAGTTGGGGTTGGCACTGGAGTTGAAGCTTGTCTTCCATCCCTCCCTTTTTAACTACCTCCGGACACCATTAATTATTTGTTCTACCAGATGTCAAGTCTCGTGTTTTAAAGAGCCTTTCACACATGCACACGTATGTTTATTGCAGCACTATTCACAATAGCAAAGACTTGGAACCAACCCAAATGCCCATCGATGATAGACTGGATAAAGAAAATGTGGTACATATACACCATGGAATACTATGCAGCCATAAAAAAGGATGAGTTCATGTCCTTTACAGGGACATGGATGAAGCTGGAAACCATCATTCTCAGCAAACTGTCACAAGAACGGAAAACCAAACACTGCATATTCTCACTCATAAGTGGGAGTTGAACAGTGAGAACACATGGACACAGGGAGGGGAACATCACACCCTGTTTGTCAGGGCCTGTCGGGGGGTGGAGGGCAAGGTGAGGGATAGCATTAGGAGAAATGCCTAATGCATGCAGGGCTTAAAACCTGGAAGATGGGTTGGTGGGTGCAGCAAACCACCATGGCACATGTATACCTATGTAACAAACCTGCATGTTCTGCACATGTATCTCAGAACTTAAAAAAAAAGAGTCTTTCCAATTCTTAAGCTAAATACTATGCCTCAAGTTTAAGCCCCTTGCTTTCTTGATGAGTTCTCAAAGGAACTTTTCCCAAGTAATCCCCAAGTCTTTGATTTTCAGAATGTTGCATTTGTCTGAAAGAGATCTCGTAGAATTCAAAGAAAGATAAATTAAATTTGTATTTAAAAAAAAAATCTCAGGTGAAACTCATCACTAATAGCACAGGGCTCAGCCTTTCTGCACCACCTTCTTCATTCCATTATGCTCCTTTCTGGAGACATCAGTCTGTTTTAATTATGTACGTATGTATTTATTATCTGAAAACTGAATCCAGTTTGCCTTTCTCTGAAATTACTTTGTTGCAGTGCAGCTTCTAGGAGCATATTTAACATCACTTAAAAAACACATTATTGAAACTGTACATTATGATCAGGAATAGAACAAGAAGATCTATGTAGCACAACGAAAAAGCTGATTGGAAACTATGATTAATGGAGAAGTCTGCGGGGTCACGTGGAAACTGTTTACCTTGCCGCCTCTCTGTAGTCATTAAAACTCTTGAAAATGAATTTTCTTTTTTTTTTTTACATTTTTAAAAAAATTTTATTTTATTATTATTATACTTTAAGTTTTAGGGTTCATGTGCACAACGTGCAGGTTTGTTTCATATGTATACGAAAATGAATTTTCTTATCCTAAGAGTGTGGAACTGACGTCGAGGAGCATTTTGCACATGCCAGACACAGATGAATTCAAGACACAGTCCCTACACTCCAGGTTTCTACAGTTTAGCTGGACAGATAGAGATGAACCAAATTGCAGTGGAGTGTGTAAGGTGCCATAGAGTGTGCAAGGCCCAGCACCCTCCCCGAGCAAAGGAAGTCAGCACTGGTTGGCTGGATCCTGTGGGGAAGTGGTCGATGTAGTATGGGGAAGGCCATTTGCACTGATGGCCCCTGTGGAGTGGAACATTATCATGGCTTGTGTCTGTTACCCAAATAACTAGAGGATGCTCTGTGTGCAAATCTTGTTTTCTTTAATCAGCATAAAATCTGGAATGAGGAGAAATCGCTTCTGAAATGCCCTTTCTCAAAGAAGGATGAGCAGAATGAACCATACCATCTATACCAGGAGTGTCCAGTTTTTTGGCTTCCCTGGGCCACATCGGAAAAAGAAGAATTGTCTTGGGCCACACATAAAATAAACTAACACTAACAATAGCTGATGAGCTAAAAAAAAAAAAAAAAAAAAAAAAAAACGCAAAAAAAAATCTTATAATGTTTTAAGAAAGTTTATAAATTTGTATTGGGCCATATTCAAAGCCGTCCTAGGCTGCATGCGTCCATGGGCTGCGGGTTGGACAAGCTTGATCTATACCATCATATATGTGATCACAGTGCTGTATTAAAGAAGGTAAATGCACCTAGCATTTGCAGTTAAAAAGGCTGTGCCATTTAACATTTTGTTTTTCAGGGGTCCTGTGGGCAGACTAGGGCACATAACAAACCTTACAATGCAGATTACTTTCACTTGTAGTATGTTGGGTTTTGGGGGTTTGTTGAGACAGAGTCTTACTCTGTCACCCAGGCTGGAGTGCAGTGGCGCCATTTCGGCTCACTGCAACCCTGAGTTCAAGTGATTCTTGTGCCTCAGCATCTTGAGTAGCTGGGATTACAGGAATCTGCCATGCCTGACTAATTTCTGTATTTTCAGTAGAGACTGGGTTCTGTCATGTTGGCCAGGCTGGTCTCAAACTCCCAACCTCAGGTGATCCACACACCTCGGCCTCCCAAAGTGCTGGGATTACAGGTGTGAGCCACTGCACCCGGCCTATAGTATGTTTATATATGTCAAATAACTGCGAAGGAATCGTAGTGATCTCTAAGCAGTACCCTATCAATAACTGTTGTTTTAAGTAGTTAATGAAAAAAATAAAGAATCCATCATTGTTCTTCCAACACCTCAACACCAGGGCCCTTCTGGGTTTATACCCACAAAGGTCCAGTCTGTTTCTAGCCATATCAATCAATAATACCTTTTTTCTCCCTAAATAAAAGATCTGTATATTGTGCAAAAGAAATTGCTGTTTTTGCTATTGCTTTTAATGGCAACGCTGCAGTTACTTTTACATAAGCCTAATACTTTGGCTTTCCTGCAGAGAGAGCAGCTCACTTTTCTTGACATCTCCAGGGAGTGGCATGAGTTCAGTACCTGTTCCATGAATGGATGACTCTTAAGTCCTGACTCATCCCACCTGGGGCATGAACTAACCAAAGTAATGAGATGGGAAGGAGATCCTTACATTTATTTCATCATTTTGCTGATTTTTGTCACAAATCCAACTGATTCTAGAGTCATGATAATCCATGGTTATTTAATGTCTTAAACCTATGAACCGTCTACAAGATTACAGTTGAAAAAAGCAAAGACTGGGTCTGTGAATTTCAATCCTAAACCTTAAGCTGGCGGTTGTCGGAACTTCAGTATGTAAGTGCTTAGATAAGTTACTGAGTTGCTCCCAGATGTGCTGTGAGAGCCATTATAAGTGCGACTTTAAAAAAATATGTACATCTCTCAGATCTCATTAGAGCCTCATAGAAATGGAACATGTCCTTGAAAACCATGGATTGGAAAATGCATACATTTTGAGCTTGTGTTTGGGGACTAGCTCTCTGGGTCCCAGTGGTAAACTTAGCCCATTAATGGCTGATGCTTTAAAGAAATATAAAAGCCCCTAGGCTAGTCTCTTCTTCCCTTCCCCCATCTGCATAGCAGGTACCAATCTTCATCAAAGCTTTTGAACCCAAGTCTCAGGTTGCCTTTGATCAGAAGCCTGGTTTGTCCCACAGTGCAGAAATATAGAAACTGTGTGAGAGAAAGAGAAGAGGGAGAGAGGGAGAGAAGAAAAAGGAGAGAGAGAAAAAGGAAGGAGGAGCAGGAGAGAGAGGCCTGTCTCGCCTACTACAGAATTTTCTTCTCTCCTCTCAAAACAAGTTCCTTACACATTCGGCTGACCGCATGATACACGTGGCTGGTGTCAGGGTTCTGTCTGAACTCTGTGATTGAGGAGACCAGCCTGCAGGAGCCACTTTGAAGATGCTTACTACTGACAGTGCAGGCTCCCATGAGGCAGGCATTTCAGGGCTACCTTGTCCTTGGAATTCACATTTCTTGGAGCCCTGGAAGGGGACCAGCTGTTCAGCTCTGCCTGTCTTGTGAACAGGTTGCAATCCTTAGGAAAGGAAGTATAACTTTTTGCTTCATTCTAGAAAGTCTTCTTTTATAGTTTCTTGGCTGGAAGGCACAGGATTGGATAAATTGAGTTTATCCTGTAGACCTAATCTACACAGTAAACACTCTCTTAGCCCAGAATCAGTGTTTTCTTTAAGTTTAGAGAGATACTTGTGTACAGTTCTGTGGCAGTCTCCATCTCATCCTGAAAACACTTTATCTATTTTAATATCCCAAGACTGTCTGCTTTCCTGAGTTTGTAACACATGAAGAAGTCAGATACTCATTTAAAAAAAAAAAGCTAAAAATCCAAAATGTATGATGATGGATTTACCCCCAGTTCTCTTTCACTGAACATGTCAAACTGTATTTTAATGTCATGCTCATTTTCAGATATTTGTTGGCATTCTAGCTTCTTCAGTTGTTCAGAAATGCCATTTTAAAGCTATTTTGGTTGTAAAATGCTGTACCCAAAACACATTTGCTTTAAAATTTCTCAATTGCCTTGTACTTTATTGCACTGTGAACTTGCAGTCTAAATCAAGTGAAGGCAAGGCAATGTGATGTCAGAGTGTGCTTTGTCTTAGAGGACATTTTTTGGTAAAAAGTATGTGTTGAATAAGGTTGTTTATTCAGATTATTAATATGGGAAGTCCAGGGTAACAAGAAACTAGATTCATTAATAAATAAAAATAAATAAGCACATCAACATAAAATTAAAATGAAGAAGATAAGCAGTTACTGATGAAAGGGATGATTAGATTCTTTCTTTTGCTAGAGCTGAGTTGCTCCACAGGTTTTATTAATTTTGATTAAGTAACGTAATGAGTCTGAATTTTCTCACCCTTGCTGAGCGTTTTTTTTTTTTTTTTTTTTTTTTTTGAGATAGAGTTTCGCTCTTGTTGCCCAGGCTGGAGTGCAATGGTGCAATCTTGGCTCACCACAACCTCTGCCTCCTGGGTTCAAGCGATTCTCCTACCTCAGCCTCCTGAGTAGCTGGGATTACAGGCATATGCCACCATGCTTGGCTAATTTTGTATTTTTAGTAGAGACGGGGTTTCTCCATGTTGGTCAGGCTGGTCTCGAACTCCCAACTTCACCTTGCTGAGTTTTTACTTTCATTTACCCATGCCATTTCTTAAATAATAGTCCAAAATGTATTAAACTGATCTCAATTATTTTTTTACTTCTTTAAAAGTTGACTTTAATCTACAGTATTTCCTTCTAGACCTGAAATTGTGGCTCCTGTGGTGTTTCTGTGATGTGTGAGTTGCACACTGCTGTGTAGTGTTTGTGTGGTCAGAGTTGTTATCATTAAAGGCTGCTGCCACTTCAAGAGAGTGGGTCTGAGCTCACCCTGGACTAATTTGACAGGTCCCTTAGAGTTGAGATTATAAAATTCTTCATTCAAGTGAACTGAGGTTGGGGTGGTCTCAAGCCACAGCCATGCTATTACCTTACACAGCACGTGGCCAAGACCAGCCTTGGGAGCTGCATCTTGTTTTCTGGTTCCTTTCTGTGTTTCCTGTTGACAAATGAGCACAACTGGCCTTATTTACTGAAGTGACATGATAAAAAGAGGAACCTAACTTAGTTAACACAGATACAGTTACTGAGCTTTTGGAGGAGGAGTCTTTCATCCATAGCAGCTTTCAAGCTCCACCTGACACTGGAAAACACAGTTTACTAGAACAACAACTTGTTCTAGTTATAGAAATGTAATTAGGTGAGTATGTGCTGTGAAGATGACCTGGAAATATCAGCTTTCCCTTGTAGTTGTCTGTGAGGACAAAGAGCTTGTATTCAAGGAACAAGTTCAAGCTTCCTTGAACTTGTATTCAAGGAAGAATCCCTGGCTTAATGTTTTATATATTTTAAAAACTTACATAATGCCGTTTACCTGCTGCGTTGAGGTTTTCATGAAGTTATTTAGTCTTAAATTTTAATTTCCCTTCCCATATTAGTACATCTGCCCCACAATAGCTATGTAGACTCTGAAGCATGAAACAGCCTCTGTATTAGTCTCTTTTCATGCTGTTGATAAAGACATACCTGAGACTGGGCAGTTTACAAACGAAAGAGGTTTAATTGGACTTACAGTTCCATGTGGCTAGGGAGGCCTCACAATCATGGCAGAAAGCAAGGAGGAGCAAGTCACACCTTACGTGGATGGCAGCAGGCAAAGAGAGAGCTTGTGCAGGGGAACTCCCATTTTTAAAACCATCAGATCTCATGAGACCCATTCACTATCATGAGAACAGCACAGGAAACACCTGTCCCTGTGATTCAGTCATCTCCCACCGGGTCCCTCCCAGTGGGAGCTACAAGGTGAGATTTGGGTGGGAACACAAAACCACCCAAACCAAATCAGTCTCCCACGTGCTCTGTGGCCTCTCAGTATGTACATTCATGGTTCTCTGATTAGGACACTTAGTATTTAAAAAAATTTTTTTAACTTTTATTTTAAGTTCAGGGGTACATGGGCAAGTTTGTCACATAGGTAAAATTACATCTAAAGGGTATTTCATCACCCGGGTATTAAGCCTAGTAATCATTAGTTATTTTTTCTGATCCCTCCCTCCTCCTGCCCTCCACCCTCTGAAAGGTCCCAGTGTGTGCTGTTTCCTTCTACGTGTCCATGTGTTCTCATCATTTAGCTCCCACTTATAAGTTAGAACAAGTGGTAGTTGGTCTTCTGTTCCTGAGTTCATTTGCCAAGGATAATGGTCTCCAGCTCCATTCATGTTTCTGCACAGAGCATGATCTCATTCTTTTTTTGTGGCTGCATAGTATCCCATGGTGTATATGTGCCACATTTTCTTTATCCAGTCTATCATTGATGGGCATTTAGGTTGATTCCATGTCTTTGCTATTGTGAATAGTGCTTCAGTGCACATATGTGTGCATGACACTTAGTACTTTTAAGAGTACCCTGGAGAGGCCCCGTGGCTGGATTGTTTCTGACTCACTTAGAAACCTTTGGAAAATCGTTTAATTGCTCATCTCCTAAGCTTTTGACTTGAAGCAAGCTTTGGCTTGTGCAAGTTAGGGGCATGATGAGAAGTAGGGATATCTGTAGTGCAGTTTTCATATTCTTTCCTTCAAGGAGGCAGGAGTCCAGGCTCTCAACAGTTCTAGGACCACCCTACACATTAGCTTATGCTCTAGCCCTGTGTGAGATTGCAGGACTCAGTTGGAGGCACGGTAGAAGTAGACCAGGATTGGCATCACTTGGCTATGATGCCGCAGTTCAGATTTTTTGGAGATTTACATTTGGGGGCAAAATCCTGATTGTGTTTACTTTAAAAATTATGTTTTTTTTTAAAAAATTGTTTAATCTGTTAACATAAGCAGATGAAAGAAATCAGGCTTCCAGAAAGAGGTCAACAGAAGCCTTGTTAAGCATATATGGTATTTTTTAAGAGGTTGTTGAATCATGGCAGTACAGACCATACTTAATCCTCTGCAACCCCCCAGGCAGGGCAGGCTTGCCCCTTTCACCAGGTCCTATGCTTCTGAAGCACTTTGCATGTTCCACAGAACCATTAGACTCATACTCAGGGTATGAAGCAGAAATCACACTTAGTCGAAATTGTCCTTGAGGCTCCCTCAATCTCTCACAAAAACCAGCTAATCCATGTTTTAATTTACCCGGTCCTGTATGTATGTATGTATAATGTATATGTATAAATTAATAATGCATGAAGTAGGTGGTTTGAGTTTGGAGGCTTTGTTTTATGAAAAATTTGTATCTTTAAACAGTAGCATCCAGCTCAGTGAGGAGAAGTGAGAAGCATAAAGAACCAGTGCCTGACTGTGGGAGTTAACAGGCTCCAGGCTCCCACTCCAGTGTACTCGGGTGTGCGTGCTTACTGGGGAGAAGGGCAGGTGGGAGCAATGACACTGCTTAAATTTCTTTTGTGCTCTTGCACCCCTGTATGTGCACTTTGCACTTGCCGTCTCACTAGCCCTCTCCCTTTCCTTTCCAGGCGTATATATTTAGATTCTAGTATAGTACTCATTGGTTTATGCTACAGCGGTAGCCCCATGCCTGAGAGTTGCATGAGTACTGATGACTGCAAATTATTTATTTTTGTATCCTCAGTTCCTTGAATAGTTGAATTGGGACTCAATACATGTTTGCTAAATGATGATATCATTTAACTATGAGCAGCCTTTTCAGATATTAATCAAAATGCCTGCAAAGACTACACAGTTGCAAGGGACGTCAGCTTATATCTCAACATTATTGGTTCCTGATCCATAGTTGTGAGACCTTGATTGACTCCCTGATAGTACAGCAACTCCCTGGGAATGGAAGCTCAGCTTGTTGGCTTTAGAACAACATAAGCAGTTTCATTGAACATTCACTGAATGTCTCCTCCATGCTGAGCCCATGTCAGGGACTGGGTCTTCAATCATGTTCTTGTATGCAGCATCTCTACCCTCTACCTGCACTTAACTTCTGAACAGCATGCTCTGCCGAGACAGCCTCAGTGAGGGCCAGAACTTGACCCCTGGTGAAGCATGTAAAGACATATTTCCATGGTAGCAGAAGGCTGAGAGTTCAGCATACTGTCTGTCTTCACTTTTTAGTTGTTCTTTCATCTGCCTAAGACTCATGGCAGAGCACTCATTTCACAAACTTTCACTGAGTGCCTACTATGTGCCAGGCACTGTGCCATGTGCCAAAAGTACAAAGACTTTAATATGTAGTCCTTGACCTCAAAGAGCTCAAGAGTAATTGACAGAAATTCCTAGATCATGATCTGTGATGATGAGAATCATTCCTTAGAAGGGCTTGCATATAAACATATTTATATACTTATGTTTTAGGAAAATATCCTTAGTAAGCTTGAAAAAATAAGGATTGATCATCCATGTCAAGCCTGACATAAATTTTAATAAATCAGTGTGAGTAAAAGGAAAAAAAATGTATAATAATAATGAAATAAAACCATAGTCATTTACACTTCATGCTGTAGTTCTAAAATAAAAATTCTCCTTTGGGGCTGATGTGGTAGCTCACACCTGTAACCCCAGCACTTTGGGAGTCTGAGGCAGGAGGATTGCTTGAGCCCAGGAGTTTGAGACCAGCCTGGGCAACATAGTAAGACCCTATCTCTACGAAAAATGTAAAAAATTAGCTGAGCATGATGTCACGCACCTGTGGTCCTAGCTATTCAGGTGGCTGAGGTGGAAGGACTGCTTGAGCCCAGGAGGTCAAGGCTGCAGTGAGCCATGATCAAGCCATGTCACTCTAGCCTGGGTGACAGAGTGAGACCCTGTCTCAAAAAAAAATTAATAAATCATTTTTGGTGTGTATGGACACAGGAAAATTAAGTTGATGAAATAGCATTTTGGGTTCTATATGTCATTTTAATAATTCCTAAATCTGCAGCATAGCACATGATAGATTGACCTCATGATGTCGGTTTTTCCAGATCGATGTTGAATTTATTGCAATAAGCAAAGGTAAAAGGAAGTGTGAGTTTATAAGTAATGTGACAGACTGGAGGATGGTGCTGGTAATTAGAAGCAGGATTTATACTCCTTAACCCTCCTCCTCATGACAGCCCTCTTCCGTACTCCAGACTTAAATGAAAAGATTGAGAACACAACTATTATTTGGTGACCACTAACTACATACAAGGTGCTATGCTAAGCACCATGGAAAGAATTCTGAGAGGACTAGAGAGGAACTTAGAGCCTACTACATATATTTCAGACATGAATTGTAAGTAGGAGCTATAATAAGGATGCTAATCATAATATGGGTAGCAGGGTTCATTTCTTTGGGGACTCTAGGAAAACAACTCAAAGGAGCTGACGTACAAGTGGAACCTTGAAGGATATTTAAGATTTGTGTTGGATTAAGGGAGAGGATATACATTGTCGTCTTTATGTATATGTTTTTTGTTCATTTGTTTTCCAAAATAATTTAACCTCCTACAACAGGCATCATATCTTTTGGGAAATTCTCCGAATCCCCCAGTCCAATGTGGAACACCGAAGGTTGTTCAGTGAGACTTGGAAAGGACAGGGCAGGTGAGCTCAAGGGAGGAATGTTACAATAAACATGGGAATAGCTTAAGTTGGAGAAATGTCTGATGCCTCTTTGAGGGTCCTATCTAGCAGGCCGATTCATAGGTAGGTTCACTCCCAGTAGACTGCATTAAGTCATCTGCTCAGTTTCTCTCATCCATTCTATACTCAGAAAGCAGAGATAGTTCTTAAAGTGAGATTTTCCTATCTTTTATAGGTAGTTATTGATTTATTCTTTACCTTTGTTTAATTTTAATTGTAACAATTATGAAATTAAAAGTGAATTATACACCGTGACTGTCTAGAGGCAGCAAACGTTTAATATGTTTGGAGGCACACATATTGCAGTAGGCCATAACATGTTCTCTTTCTTTTCTTTTTTTGCCTCTTTATATGTCAGAAACCAAGGATGCAGAAATTTTCTATTTTAGGAATTTTTTTCATAAAGAAAAATGGAATTTTTATTGGAAAAGAACTAACAATATGTTCATTTGCCATTTTGAACAACCATTGTTGCTTTGTGCTATATTTCTTTTGAGTGAATTCATTGGACCTCACTCTACATCTAGCTAGACTTCAGAGGATCCTGGTCATCTTTTGTTGGTCCTTTTGCATAAATGCAAGTTTACAGAACTTGCAATTGTGGCTCTTGAGAGTACTTGGGTAGAATGCGAAAGAAATAAAGTACTTGCTGATTCTTTAGTCCAGAGCCTATTTCTTTCCAGCTACTCAGTATGCTTTTCAACATCAAAAGCTAATATATAGAAATTAACAATCAGTACTGTGGTAAGCATCACAAATGTGATTCAGACCTTAACAGTGTGAGAACAAAATCTAGTAGCTCTCTAAGGAGCCATTCAACTTTGAGCAGTGTGGTCTGAATAGATCCAGGTTAAAGAGAACCCCAATTCTGCCTTGTCTTCAGATTTCCTCGGTGTATCTTATCTAGAATGGAGATGGAGCTCAGTACTGCTGTGCTTCCTGTGGGGTGAGGAAGAGTTAGCTTCAGTTCTTCCAAAGGTGGTATGGGGCAGAAATTACTATTCTGTTTTAAAGTTTGTAAAATGAGAAAAATTTATAAGGTTGCTGCTCCGGGTGCTGCATTAGGAATGAATGGCACATGCATGAATGTAGTATACTACGTTCAAGAAGCATTTTAGGGACACACAGCAGCCTTCTCTGTCTGAGAGCTCCAAAGGCTGGGTAGAAAATAGATGTAGACTACTGTTGGCAGAGGAGTGGCTGGAGGCCTGGAACTGTGAGGTTTATTTTAGCCCCAGAGGTAGAAAAGAGTCTAAGCATGAAGGAAGAAACACTTCTCAGGTGTTTACTTGAGATCTTTTTTTTTTTTTTTGAGACGGAGTCTTGCTCTGTCGCCCAGGCTGGAGTGCAGTGGCGCAATCTCGGCTCACTGCAAGCTCCGCCTCCTGGGTTCACGCCATTCTCCTGCCTCAGCCTCTCCGAGTAGCTGGGACTACAGGCACCCGCCACCACGCCCAGCTAATTTTTTTGTATTTTTAGTAGAGACGGGGTTTCACCGTGGTCTCGATCTCCTGACCTCGTGATTCGCCCACCTCGGCCTTCCAAAGTGCTGGGATTACAAGTGTGAGCCACCGCGCCTGGCTGCTTGAGATCTTATAATGGTTCTTTTAGTTCTTGAAAACGGTATTACTTTCTTTGAGGTATAATTTGCATGCAGTGAAATGTTCAGTTACTAAATGTACGTTTCAGTCAGTTGTGATGGATGCATATCAAGACACAGAACATATCCATCACCCCTAAAAGCTCCCCCATGCCACTTTCCAGTCACTGCCCTGGCCCCCAGAAGCAGGCTTTGCTCTGGCTACTGTCACCATAGGTTGTCCTTTACTTAACTAGAATTTTGTAGGAATGGGGTCATACAGTATGTGCCTTAAGTTTCTGGCTTCTTTTTATCCAGCACAGTACAAATATTTTTGAGATTCATCAATATCATTGTCTGCATCAGTAATTCTTTTTTTCATTGCTGAATAGTAATCTTCTATATAAATAAACTGCAGTTGGCTGATCCCTTGATGGAAATCCAGGCTATTTCTAGTTTGGAGTTATTATGAATAAAATGAATGTGGATAATATAATATAGGAATTTTTGTAGGTGTATGGTTTGATTTCTTTTGTATAAATGCCTATGAGTGAAATTGCTGAGTTATGGAGTAGATTTGTGTTTAACCTTTAAAGAAACTCCCAAAGAGTTTTCCAAAGGGATTATGCCATCTTACATACTTAATCAGCAGTTTTTTAGAGTTCCAGTTACTCCATATCGTTATGCCACATCCTCATCAACAGTTGGTGTTGTTAGTCTTTTTCATTTATTCATTCTAGTGAGTGAGTGTTGGTATCTCATTGTGGCTTTAATTTGTATTTCCTACATAGGAAAGATGTTGAACACTTTTTCATGTGCTTAGTGGCCATTTGTTATCTTCATTTGTGAAGGGTTTCTTCACATCTTTTGCCTATCTTTTATAGTGTTGTTGCTAATTTTTATTATTGAGTACCAGAGTGCTTTTTATATCCTGGATCCAAGTCATTTGTCAGATATATGTATTGCAAATATTTTCTCTCATTCTGTGGCTTATTCTTTTGGTGGTACTCTTTGGTGAACAGACATTTTTAATTGTGATGAACTCCAATATTTCTTTCACATTTATTCTGAAGGGCGACAGGCTAGTCAGAGACGACACTGGTGGCAGCCAAGAGATCTTTATTGGAGAGGTAGAGGTCAGGTCGCGCGGGGGAGAGAGAGAAGAGAAGAGAAGAGAGAGAGAGAGCTGCTGGTGTGCTGGGTTTTATATCCCTTGGGCCTACGTGGGGCGGGCTCAAGGGAAGGCAGGAGATGCTTCTTCCTGATTGGCCCTCCTTTGGCGGGTTCAGACAGTGCCTGGTCAAGGAGGGGAGAAGAACCCGGAACTGGTGCCATTAAGGTACCCCTGTTACCTAACATATTCCTTTCTGTATTCTAAGAAGTGTCTCCTTTGTTCTAATAACTCTTTTTAAAGCTTTTTATTTTGAAATAATTTCAAAATTACAGAAAGTTTCAAAGATAGTACATTGAGTATCTACGTACACTTCATTCAGCTACACTTGATGTTAACATCTTACATGACCATGGTACAGTTATTAAAACCAAGAAATGAACATTACAGTAGATTAAGTAAACTACAGACTTTGTTTGGATTTCACCAATTTTCCCCATAATGTCCTGTTTCATTCCAGGATCCAATCTGGGATACTACGTTGCATTTAGTTGTAATAACTCCTCTGTTTCCTCCAACCTGTTGTAGTTCCTCAGTCTTCCCTTATCTTTTATAGCCTTGACACTTTTGAAGACTACTCTAAGAATTTTGTAGAATAACCATCAATATGTGTTTATCTGAAATTCTTCTCATGATGAGACTGCAGTTATGAGTTACTAGGAAGAATGAATGTTACAGAGTTGGCATTCTCATTATTTCTAATAACATTTTTTAGCTTTGATGTTTAGGTCTGTGACTGTTTCAAGTTGTATTTTTATGGGTTTTCTTTTGAGAAAAGTCTGCTGAGATTTTGACTTGGATGGTATTGAATCTTTAGATCAATTTGGGAAGAATTGACATCTGAGCACTGTTGAGTCTTCCAATTCATGCATGCGTGGTATATCCCTCCATTTATGTATTCACTCAGTAATGTTTAGAGGTTTTAGTATAAAAAGCTGGCTTGTCTTTTGTTAAATTTATCCCCAAGTATGTATTTGATGTTTTTCATACTTTTGTAAAAAGCATTTTTAACAATTTTTATTGTTAATAGATTGACTTTGTATTCTGAAACATCGCTAAATTCATTTATCAGATCTAGTAGTTTTCTTATAGATTTATTCAGATTTTTTACATACACATGATAAATAATAGAGTTTCACTTCTTCCTTTCCAATCTGTACACCTTTTTTTTCTCTTGCTTATCTGATTGTACAGGCTGGGACCTCCAATACAATGTTGAATAAAGATAGTGAGAGTGGACATTTTTGTATTCCCAACCTAAGGGAGAAACATTTAAAATTTCACTGTCAAGTGCCCTTAGCTATACATTTTTTCTAGATGTGCATTAAAGGCTAAGAAAATGCTATTCCTTGTTTGCTGAAAGTTTTTAGGATAAATGGGTGTAGTAACACAACCGGGTTATGTTAAATACATAAATAGATGTGTCAGTGCTTTCCCTGAGTCTACTGAAATGATCATGAGTTTTCCTACTTGATGTGTTAATATATTGGACTACGCTGATTTTAAACCTTTAATTCCTGAAATAAACTCTAGTTGATTGTGGTGTATTTTTTTTAATATATTTCTAGATGATAATATTTTGTTAAAGATTTTTGCATCTGTGCTCATGAGAGATTTTGGTTGGTAATTTTCTTATAATGTCTTTGGTTTTGGTGCTAGGATTATAATAACTTTATAGGACGAGTTGGGAAGTGTTCTCTCCTTCATTTTCTAAGACACTGTGTGGGATTGGTGTTATTTTCTTTATTCATTTTTTGGAAAAACTTACCAGTGGAGACATTTAGCCCTAGAGTTTTCTTTTGGGAAGTTGTTTAATTTCAAATTCAGTTTCTTAAACAGATGTAGAGTTATTTAGATTTTCTATATCTTTCTGTGTCCTTTTTGGTAAGTTGTATTTTTCAAGGAATTTCTGTATTTCATCTAAGTTGTTGAATATACTGGCATAATGCTGTTCACAGCATTCTCTCATACTTTTAATCTTTGTATAATCTGCAGTCATATTCACTGTTTTATTCTTGATATTGGTAACTTTGTTCTCTCTTTTTAAAAATCTTCATCAGTGTTGCCAAATGGTCATCAATTTTATTAGGCTTTTTAGAGAACTGACTTCTGGCTTTGTTAATTTTTTTTATTTTTCAGTTGTTTCATTTATTTCCTGTTATTTGTATTATTTTTCTTGTACATACTTTTGGTTTAATTTGGGGAACTGTATTGCTTTTAACTTTTGTCTTAAAGGAAATACCAGTTGGTTAGGAAGGGGACAAAAGAGATTAATTAGTGTGAAATACTTTTTAAATAATGAAGACTTTTTAATAAAAAATATTGTAGGTAAGTTGAACTTAATATCAGTTTCCTAACAACGAACAGAATTCACCTATTCAACATAAAATAATCTGAACAGTCGTGGCTTCTCTGCTCTTAATGGCAGCTGCCTGGAGGATTGGGTTAGTTCATAGAAAGAGCCATCCCGTATTCGACAACCCATTCTAGAATTGGCAGACTAACACCTCCAGAAATATGTAGACAAGAGGGCATAAAACAGATTTCTTCACATAATTAAATTCATCTGAAACGTGAAAATTACACATCTAGTTTTAATTGATGTGTTCAACTGTGGGCAATGATGTGGGAAATATGGTAATTACACTTAAGAGATAAACATTAATAGTTTTATGCTCATGGATCATCCATAGAAGAAGAATTAGGTGCCCCAAATGTTTTTCATCCATGTCTTTTATGAGGGAAAATGTTGCAGTGGAGGGAGAGGATTCTGTACTACTGCCGGGGGGAATTAATGATTATTGTCTATATTCATAAAAATGAGACAGTAACCTAAGATGTACCATAAAGCAGTAACAATAATGATTAGAATTGGTATTAACTCCTGCTTTTTAAAGGAGGATAGCCAGGCATTTCATGCCCCTGATGAAAATCACCTTTTCTCTGGGGAGATGGGGGAATATAGTGGTTTTGTGCAAAAATGGTTTTGAATGACAAAGACTCTAAGATACCCAAGTTTGGTCTTCGTGCAAAACTTTTTGAATTTTGTTGGTGCTATTCATTTGTGTAACAAGCTTTGAAAATGAGATTAAAACCTATGAAAGGTTTGCATTTGGAGAGGCTGCTTCTGCTGGGTTTTGGTTTCAAATAATTACCAGTACTCACTCTTCATACTTCACTTAATTACCACTTTTATGAGGTAGCCTTTAGGTTAGCACTGACTGTGACAGTCATTGAATACCTATTTGTGTTAGGTCTATCTCACCTCATAAATATTTGTTGTCAGAATGAATGAATAAAGGAATGCAAAGTTGTTAATGAATTAAAGGTTAGAGCAATTAGTATTACAAACACTGTCAGGAGAACAGACGTTCTCCTTATGGAAGGCAGGACCTGAACATGGTAAGTGGTGACTTGATCTGTTACTCTGCCTTCTGGAGTGCTGCAGAACTAGGAATAGGGTAATGAACATGTTTTTTAGGAGAGTTTTTAAGAACATAGAAGGTGATGTGAATTAGTCTAATTTAATGCATTTCAAATTATTTTAAATGGCCCAAGATATACCCAGAATGTTTCAAACTTTGATTGATTACCCTTTCCTTATTGTCTCTAAAGCAAGATGGTGTTTCAAAAAACTTTTCTTTATGACTTCTGAGTTACCATTCTCATAATCAGAAGATATACATCAATACAAAGGGCAAGCCAGGGGAAAAAATGCACCATATTTTGTAACTGCAACCAGTAAATATTTTTAAATAATAAGAGAGAGTTTCTTGGTTGAAGGAATAGTGAATTATTTATTCCCCTTAGAAAACTACACTAAAAGAAAAAAGCAAGATTTTTTCTTTTCCCTTATTTTCTATCAGAATTGATTGTGCACTAGCATACTACCATTCAGGCCTATAAGAATTTGTGAGGATTTTTTTTCTCTTCTTAGGATTTTTATTTCTGTAATACTTTCATATAATGGCCATGTAATAAATACCCAACAGAATTTTTTTGCGTGCTGTTTGCGGGGCAGATAATGCAGTTTCCTTGTCGAATAGCAAACTATTTTCCATCATTTACTTTTCTTACTAGGTAATGCTGTATCCTGTGTAGAAATGTAAATTAGTTGTGTAGAATTCTGGCTACTGTTAATGAGATAGATACCCACTGCTATCACTATTATCAGAATATCATAAATTCTCATACTTTTGGGTCCTTTTTAATGTAGAAAAATCTGGCAACCTGTTCAGTAATCTATTACATAATCACTAAATTATTGTCATTCTATGATATGATGTATGATTATATGATAAGCTCTTTACGGGTTGTTCACCTTCCCTGATGAGCCTAGAATCTAAGCTCTTAGAGGGAGACAAGGCGAGCACACAGGAAACCAGGGCAGAACTCACACAAAAAGGGGTAGAATCCATACTCCCTGTTATAAGTGTTAGTGTGAGTATGCAGAGTCTCTTCTATTGGTGGCTCCTGAATCCACTCCCCGATCCCCTTTAGTGCCAGGGAAGTCCACTGTAGGAACCACATCAGGGTCTCCTGCCCTCTGGCTTCTGGGTGGGTTCAGCCAATGAGGAGCATCAAGAGACCAGAGGGAGGGAGAAGAGTGAGGCCTTCTCCTCTTCCCCAGACACCCTCTTAGTAGCCTCTGGGTTCTGGCCCTTCTGGCCAAAGGGTGGTCACTACCCTTCTGTTTCTAACCTCAGACAGAGTCGTACCATATCCCTGCAATGGGGTAGGCAAATAGTCCCTTTATTAAACGCTTATCTGCCAGGACCCAGCTCGCCCCGTTTGCCAGGACCCTGCCTGTACAGTGGGCTCAGTCATCATAGCAAGTGTATGAGGGAAGTTTGAGTCTGTTGGTGGAACAGTATGAGCAAGAGCAGAGATGCACAGAAAGTGCAAATATTCTGAGAGATCTCTGGCAATCCTAGCTCACCAAGGAGATGCCAAGGAATCCCTGCCTTTAAGCATCAGACCCTCATCTTTGCAGTTGTCTTTGCCTCGTGGCCTCATGAGGATGTGATTCGGTCACAGCCTTCCCCTGATGTGAAGTTTGAGACAACCAGAATTGATGACCTAGGGAGGCCGCTGCACCTGAAGAAATGTCTCCTAATTCTGCCTGGGGAGTGTTACCATGATATGTGTGCTCAGGACGTGATTGGAGACTGTGATTTTCAAGAACCAGGGTGCCACTGGCCTGCTGGTTCTTGACTGTGGTTGTACTGTGCTTGCATACTGCAGGCCGTTGGAGAACCTGTTGGAAGATCTTGCTCTGAGCTTTCTCCAAAAGGATGGACACTTTTAGGCCTCTCTCCATCTTTGCCAGTCTCTCTCGGTCTCTGCCTCTCATCCTAAGTTCAATTCTTCACCCTATATTAGATGTCTTGTGTGCCAAGTCCTGTTTTAGGTGTTGCGGACATGGCAGGAGGCGAGGCATGTAGAGCCCCTGACCTCCCAGGGCTCAGGTTCTGATGAGGGAGAATAAAATATGCATAACTTCATAAATAAGTGATAGACTTTTAGACAGTGGTAAATGCTGTGCAAAAACTAAAGCAGGGTGAGGGATGAAGTGATAGTCCAGGCAGGACGGGAGGGATTACAGATGGGTAGTTTAAGAAAATGTCTGAAGAAGTAATGCCAAGGCCTCACAGAAGGGACGAGCGTCCCAGGCAGAGAGCCTTTCTTTTAACTGAGCTCTCGTGTAGGGCCACCCCACTTTGAAATGCTGAATTTTGATTTGTTATGGGGTTTTTCCCAGTTTTATCGCCACAGGCTACAGTAATACCTTAAGGTGAACTTGAGAAAAGATCCATCTAGTTCAGATTGTCTCTTTAGGCTCCTTTGATAAGTAGCAGTTCCTGGGGTTTGCTTCGTCTTTCAGAAACTTTACATTTTTGAAGAATAAAAGCCAGCATTTCAGACTCTTCTTCAGTTTAAGTCTTTTTAATATTTTATCATGATTAGATTCAAGTTTTATATTGTTTGCAGGAATCCCCAGGAGAGATGCTGGTTCTTCTTAATTCAGTGCCATAATTAAAAATTTGAAAAAGATATTTAAATCCTAAAAAGTGCATAGACTAATACAGTAAACACCTGGATGTATACTACCCAGAAACAGCAAATTCATTTCAGTTATTTTTTTATGAAAGAAGTAAAAGAAATAGGACTGGCTACGTAATTCATGGGGCCCAGTGCAAAATGAAAATGTGGGATTAATTAATAATTAAAAAATTGTTAAGAATTTCAAGGCATCAGGCAGTGAATTAAACCAATCTCAAGGCCCTGTGTTGACCGTCCAGATTGTGCCTGTGTCGGGCAGCCCTGGCTCCAAAGGGATTTGAACTCCCTTCCCTGGCTTTTGCTTTTTACTCCCATTCTCAGTTCCTTCTTCCCCACCGCAGAGATCATTAGTATGATGAAACCGAATAGGTATCCAGGCCAGGTTTGTATGGCTTTTATTACATTTGTATGTTTATATAAATAACATGTAGTGATGTTTCCTGTATGTGTCTTAAATTACGTAAATGGTACCATGCTGTCCGTGACATCGTCTAACTTGCCTTTTGATCCCTATTGATATCCCTATTGATCCATGTGGCTCTGGTTTTTTTTTATGTTAACTGCTGTTAGATGATAATATGTAATGTTTTCATCTGTTCCATTATCAAGAGCCTTTTTAAAATCTTTTTATGTCAATCTAATTTTAAGACATAAGAATTTCATACTTAAAAGCTACAAGAAGAGTCAAAGAATTCCCTTATGCCTTTCATTCAGATTCCCTAAACATGAACACTTCACCACGTTGCTTTGCCCTGCCCTACCCTGCCTGATCTGCCCCTTTCTATATATGTATGTAGAATACATGTATTATACATCTACAGAGAGTAAGTTGCAGGCGTGATGTTTATTTTATTTTATTTTAATTAATTAATTAATGTATTTATTTTTTGAGACGGAATCTCTCCCTGTCACCCAGGCTGGAGTGCAGTGGTGTGATCTCGGCTCCTAGGTTCAAGCGATTCTCCTGCCTCAGCCTCCTGAGTAGCTGGGATTATAGACGTGTGCCACCACGCCCAGCTAATTTTTTTTTGTATTTTTAGTAGAGATGGGGTTTCACCATGTTGGCCAGGCTAGTTTCAAATTCCCGACCTTGTGATCCGCCTGCCTCAGCCTCCCAAAGTTCTGGGATTACAGGTGTGAGCCACTGCGCACGGCCAGCATGATGTTTATTGACAAATACTTCAGTGTGTATTTCCCAGAAAGCAAGAATATCCTCTTACATATCCGTAATATAATGATCAAAATCCAGAAGTTAACATGAATACAATGCTATAATCTACAGACCTTACTCGAATTTCTCACGTTGTCCTAATGATGGCTCTTTCTCCTTCCTGGTCCAAGATCCACTTCAAGCTCATGCATTTTCCATTTAGTTCACATGTCTCTTTAGGCTCCTTTAATATGTAGCAGTTCCTCGGGCTTGCTTTGTCCTTTACAAACTTTACATTTTTGAAGAATAAAAGCCAGCATTTCAGTCTTTTCTTCAGTTTAGGTTTGTTTAATATTTTATCATGATTAGATTCAAGTTTTACATTTTTTGCAGGCATACCCAGGAGAGATGCTGGTCCTTCTCAGTTCATTGAACATCATGTCCAGAGGCAGTTGCCATTGATTTGTCCCATTACTGGTGATGTGAATGCCATCACTTGGTTAAGAGGGTATCTGCCAAGTTTCTCCACTGAAGTTATTAATAAGTATCTTTTTGAGACCGTGTGGACATCTTTTCATCAAGCTCTCAGACACTACTTCTAGCATTCATTGGTGATACCTACCAGAAGCAATTAATACAGTGGTGCTTGCCAAATGGTGATTTTCTAGAAATGCATCATTATTTCTACATTTATTACTTGGCATTCTTCTGTAAGGAAGACCTTTCTCTTCTACCTTATTTATATTTAGTCAGTATGAACTCATGGATTTTTATTTTATTCAATAGGTTATGATTGAATATTGACATTTTTTTCATCAAATTATCTGAGATTTGGTCAATGGGATCCCCTTCAAGTTGGCTTGTTTTCATTTGACACATCCCCATCATTCCTCATTATTTCTTTTTCCAGTATAGCAAGATGTTCTAGAATCATTTCATCATTCTACAACCCTGACTTAGAGTCAGCCAGTTTTCAAGAGAGCCCTGGTTCCTTTGCGGACATAGTATTTAGAAACCAAGATCCGGATCCCACAGGTGCTCATTACTACTTAAGTGTGTGTCTTCTAGGCCCGTTCATTGGACAGAGGTAGACTGTATATGTATTTCATGTGCATATATACATATACATACGTATATCTGTCCGCATCTACTTCAGTATTGATCATCTATTATCTGTCTACCAATCTATCTAATAGAAACTAGGGTTCATACTGATATCTCCAATTCCAGTCCAGTTTCACAGGGCATATTCTAGTGTTCCCCCTTCTGCATTTATAACTCCCTTCTCTAACTATAAGAAACCTTATTCCCACTATCCACAATATACTTACTTATTTGGTCAATATCAGAATACACAAAAAAGTAGATTCAAAATTGCTTTGTGAAATTGATTTGTGAAAATCAAGGCTGTTATCTAGTATTCAATATTTGTTTAATGTAATTCTTTATATAAAGTTTCCTGCTGTATGTAGGTACAGTAGGGGCTATAGCTGAATAAGACACTGTCTTTGTCATTAAATTACTTCCTTCTCTTCTTTCTTTTCCCCTCTGAACTGAAGGGGTGAAACTGAATTGGTTTTGTCCCAGTGGTTATCAGAACACAGTAAAGGGCTTGTGAGTCCAGGCTCCGATGGAGTGTGGGGTTAGTGGGGAACAGGGTGTTGGGGTGCAGATGTAGGTTTTTCCTTTCTCTTGTCTATTTTGGTCCTACTTAGTGTGTGTCTCTGTAAAGAGGACAGCCCTTCATGTGCATCTCAGAAATCTCTTTAAGGACATTTCTGGGTTAGCTATTGCCATGTAACAAAGCACTGCAAAATTAAGTGGCTTTAAAGTAGCGATAACAATTTATTTTGCTCATGGATATGCAATTTTGGCAGGGCGAAAATCAATCCCTAATAGAGAAACAGTAAGCTAAGAAATTTGTTTCCCTATGTTATCAATTGGGTATGTATGACCCTGTGAGATTTTGCCTCATTACATTTATGGTTTCCTGATTGAATATGTAGCTCTCTATCTCCATATCCTAGTGATTTCTGATATCGAGGGCCCATTTGGTGAGAAATACAACTATGTTTATTCAGGTTAAAAATATGACCCTTTGAAATCACTGCATGATTGGAAGCTACGCTAATGAAGAAAAATCTTCATAATCACTGGTGAAGAGAAATTATTTATTGGGTTTTAATGGGGACATACAACATAGTTGTAAATTTGAGGACATGTTATAACAAGTTATGCGGTATTTGGAAGCACATATGCCCTAAGTGTGACTTTTGGCTAGTTTTTACCAATGCAAATTACCAAGTGGCATTTATGAACTATGTTTGTCATCAAGCATAAAACTTTAGCTAAATGTAAAACAATTGATTGTTAGTTTCTGGGCAAATATTTTCCCATGGGTCAAGGTGGATTTTTGCCCTAAGCCTCTAATAATACTAGGTTCTTATGTTAATAGATAGGACAGTCTTCCTTTTATAGGCTAATCTCTTGTAGAAATCAGGACTCACTATTCCTTAGTTGTGTGAATGTAGCCTTGTTCTCCTTTGGGCTAAAGAGCAATATATTACTCGCATTGATCTCTGAATTACTTCCACATGCCAAGGAATCCTGTTTCTGAAGCTTGGTGAGCTGGCTGTAGATGGATTCTATTCCTGTCTTTCATTTGGGAACTTTCTGCTGCCAGTTATTATTTTGTGCTTGTAAATTCTGCCACTCTTAACAAGACAGTCCTGATGAATCACCAGGGAGGTTAACCTTTACCACCTACAGCTTTTAAAATGTTAAATTGCTTTGCAGATACTCAGCTCTTCTTGAAACTTCACATTATGGCATAACAACACAGAGTTCTCTAACACCTGGCACAGGTAGTGGGTTTTGTCTCTGTGGTGCACATGTTTTTGATACAAGTCTTTCCCTGCAGCCCCTGTGCTGCCAGTCATTTACCACTGACCCTTCTTTCAGGGAGATGATGGCAGCTGCTGCTGAGAAGAGCAGCTTAATTTTTCAAAGGACCATTTTGCAAATAATACATAATACCTGCATTTACAATCTGCATTTCTGTGCAGTACAAGTGTTGATCAGTAAAGTTCGGTATGAGTTCTAGGGCACTGGAAACCCCAAATGACTACTGAACCTTCCTACTTGGAATTTTTCCATGTCAAAGGGGTCAGAACCTGCGACAGCAGCCAGACTCACATCCTTTGCACTGCCTGTCCGTCAGCATAAAAAGTGCATTTTCTTTTTTTTTTCCCGGAGATGAAGTCTCACTCTGTTGCCTAGGCTGGAGTGCAGTGGCCTGATCTCGGCCCACTGCAACCTCCACCTTCTCGGTTCAAGTGATTCTCCTGCCTCAACCTCCTGAGTAGCTGGGATTGCAGGCATGCACCACCATGCCCGGCTAATTTTTGTATTTTTAGTAGAGACAGGATTTCGCCATGTTGGCCAGGCTGGTCTCGAACTCCTGACCTTAGATGATCTGCCTGCCTCAGCCTCCCAAAGTGCTAGGATTGCAGGCGTGAGCCTCCATGCCCGACCAAAAAGTACAAATTTTTAAATTGGCACAAACATTCAGTAAAACCAGTTGAAACTATTGAGGCAGCAGGTGCATAATTTCCAGGTGTTTGTACTGAGATTTTGAGAAAAATATTTTTCTTATGAAAATCTTCTATTTGTACTAAATTTTGGTATGGGCTTAGTCTTATAAAAAAAGAACATAGAAATAATAGATCAAACAATGGTTGAAACAAATGTGGTAGCCACATGCAAAATCATGAAGACCCATAGTGCCACATTTCCTACAAAACAGGTCAATCGACTGTCAAAAGGAAAGCATCAGACAACTAACAGAATAGATGGACTAAGATGCTCCGCCCCAGGTAGCCCACACCCTAGCAGCTCTGACTCAGACACTGCACTGGGTTATTATACGGCATGTGTGCGTAAATCAGAAGCATTTTTTATGCCTTCCTTAGCATTTATGTGAAAGCTTTCTTTTAAGATTCTTCAGTTAAACTTCACCAAATGTCAGAGTGACCTTGGATAGGAGGGAAGACATTGTAGAGTCTTAATTTCCTATGTGGAGAAGTGTCTAATGTTAGCTCTAATTATGTGATTTGTCCAGCCAAACAGCAAAGCTGGTCAGAGCTCCCGAAATGATCACATTTATCTTAGCCTTCCAAACTACAATGCTATTCTTATGTCCTTCTTTAGAAAAGGATATAAGGTGACTTATTAAAATTCATGCAGTTATTACATTGTAAGTAAAAGTAGCCTGTAGACAGGCTTTGAGCTTCCTAGCCGCTGAAGTTAAAAGAGAAACTCGAAGGGCTTTGAGAGTCATATTGTCCTTAAATATCAACTTAGCAACTTAGAGAAGCACAGTTTTCCTTACACTTTGGTCCAAGACACGTTATTCCTGTTTGCACTATTACACAGTGATGCAGAAGGCAAGATTGTTTATGGCATCCTTGTAATAATCAGCAGTTTTCATCAGAAGTTTCTGATGCATACCTTTGCACATGCAGTGATCAAAATTAAGTACAGTAGCAGTGGAGGAAGAACATATTTGTATCCTCTATATAGATCTTTCCTTAATGTTTTATGATATCCAAATGCTACTACATAATATAGTATATTAAATTATTAATCAAGTCTAGTTTTGAAATATCTGCTTGGAAATGAAAACAAATGAGCAATAAAAATGTTAACTACCGATGCTTAGTGAATAAATAATGGGAGAATTGTTTTCTATTATTGTCTAAACAGAAGTATGCTTATTCTCAAATCAGGCATTAAGGGTGCTTTTCTCCAGAATGGTCATTTTAATAAAATTAATATTTAGTGAATAGTCTCTGAGGCAGGGGATAGCATTGTAGTAATGCTCTTTTCAATCCAAATCAGTACATTTTGTATTTCAAAGTTCATTTCAGATTGAACATACTGCTGCTATACATAAAAAGATTATTTTTATACATCTCTTGATCAATGACATGAGTGAAAAGTTGAAAACTATGTTCAGTGGCAAATAGGTGACCAGTTATTGGTTTAGACCAATAGGCAGGAAGTGACATAGCCAAAACAGATTAAAATTTATTATGGGAAACAGGAGAAAGTTGGGCAAGCATAAGCCACCTGAATGGAAACAAGCATCAGGTAGACAGTTTTGTTAAAGACCAGATAATTTATACGCATCACATGGTCATAGGCCAGTACTCATTCACTTGAATCAAGACTGACAGTAAAGGATCAAGATTCTCTTTGCTTGGAAGGGGAGAATCAGAAGGTAGACTCTAGTGGGACAAGAAGGATACAGTGAACCCAAGAATGAATGTGGTTAGTAAACATAGTATTTGTTTTATATTAAGAGTAGCATTCCAGCCAGGCACGGTGGCTCACACCTGTAATCAAGAGACTGAGGTGGGAGGATCGCTTGAACCTGGGAGGCGGAGGTTGCAGTAAGCTGAGATCGCGCCACTGCACTCCAGCCTGGGTGACAGGGTGAGACCCTATCTAAAAAAACAAAACAATAACAACAACAAAAACCCAGAATTCCTCAACAATTCAGAATCATTTATTAAAAGACCAAAGGCAATGTTAGCTACTTGGAATGAGAAAAAAAAAAAAATAGTAAAAGCTCCACAGCAGACAAGGGAGGTAGTTCCAAGTCTGGGTGCATGATTCACGGTGAAGCATTAAGAAAGCGTGGGTTATTTAACCTGAAGAGAAGAATAGGCTTTTCTAAACTGGTGTCTAAGGAATAATATTTTGGTAATACTCGAAATACTTCACTTTAATCTTGCACATAGAATGACTGAGTTTTGCATGAACTTGTTAATTATATAAAATAATAAAATTACACACAGTGAATAGAATTGGCACAGTGTTAGGCAACTTACAGGTTTTACATAATTTTAACATCTTTTTACCAATGACATGATAAACACATGAGTGGCTTCAGATTGTGAAGAGGAAGGGTTGTAACTTTCCACCTCCATTAGGATAAAAAGAGGACCCGCTTACAAAAGGAGAAATAGCCGTGAGTGTTGCTAGAATTAAATTGCTTGTCATTAAGGGGTTGAGGGAGGTTGATTTTAAAGACGATGGCTCATTCAGTAATTGCCTGTCATGTAGTACACGTGTAGACTTGTAGTACATTAACAGGTGAGAGTGCCTAACATAGTATTAGCACCTGAGAGCTCTTCAGTCGTCAGTAAAAGCTCTTCAATGGTGTATGGGCTCCAACAGAGAAACAGAAACAGTAGGCGATATATGGATGTGTACATTGTGTGTGTGTGTGTGTGTGTGTGTGTGTGTGTGTGTGTGTGTGTGTGTGTGTGTAATATGGATAGGTAGGTTGATTGATTGATTGATTGCAAGGTGTTGGCTTATACGAATGTGGGGCTAGCAGGCAAGTCCAAAAGCCATGGACGGGCCATCAGGAAGAGCAGCGTAGAAACATGTGGTCCGGAGCTGAAGCTGAAGTCCACCAGTAGAATTTCTTCTTCTTCAGGGAAGCCTCATTTCTGCCCTTAGGACCTTTTAACTGATTGAATCAGGCCCACCCAGGTTGTCTAGGATGCTCTTCCTCAAAGTCAACTGATGATAGACTTTTTAAATTACTGTTATTGACTTTAATCTTATCTACAAAATACCTTCACAGCAACACCTGGATTGAATAACCTTTCTGTTTGATTGAATGACTGGGAACTGAGGCCTTGCCTCATTGACAGATACAACTGACCATCCCAGATAGATAGGGGTAGAGTTACATTGCTGGCTGACACATAGGTCCGAAAGCACCCACTTGGTAGTTGAGAAGTCCTGAATCTGAAGCCCAGCTCTGCCACATCCTCACTCTGTGGCCAGGCGTGTTTCTTAACCTCTTTGCTTCGCTTTCCTCCTACATAAAATGGGGTTAATAATGCTAGCTTCATGGGGCTGTTAAGACAACCGAGTGAATATCTGGCATGATAAAAGTAAACAGTCAAAGGTAGTTATGGTTTGGTACATTTTAAGATTCAAGATTCAATTTAGAGAGTTTTATCTTCGCATTATTTAGAATGGCATCCAGAAATGTAAGAATGCCTAAAAATCAGCTGGCTGGAGTAGTAGGAATAGGTCAGAGTATTTTGGTGTTGGGACCTATGAAAGTTTCTTTTCTTTTATGTTTCCAGCCATGCATTAGTCAGGCCTGAATTTAATATTCTTTTATTGTGCAGAGCAAAGATTATCAGCTTATTTATCAAACACAGGGAATTAAAAAAAAACATTGAATGGGAATGATTCTCTGATGGCAGTGGAGGGTGTGATACATGATAACATCTGTATGAATACCAAATGGAGTCATTAGGATCTGCTGCTGCTGGTATGAGTACCAACTGAATTCCTAATGACGGGACTCTTAAAATAATGTATTGCTTAGGATGTGAGGAAGTGGAGTGCTTAATTTTTCAGTTGGTTTATTGCAGCCCTTAACAAGCATGGCTGCTAGTAAGTAGACAGTTAAATTAAACTCATGAATATCTGTTATAGTTTTTGAAATATAAAATTCAAACAAAAGCCTTATATTTGTACCAATACACAGAAATGCAGGAAGCTAGGAATAAACACAGGAGAGCAAAGGGAACAAACAATAAGCCAGTGCGGTTCCTCCTTGGCATTTTACAATAACTGACATTGGAAACAACAAGAGAAGAAACTGTAGCTGATGATATAGTCTTAATTTTTGAGCAAGAGGAAGGGAGGGCAGAGGGGCAGACAAGAAGTATTTGGACCGAGAATTTGAGGCAGGCTCATGGGTGACCATCCTTGGCCTTCTCTGTTGATGGTCACCATGACCAAGATAGCTCTTATGCAAGTTCTTGTTGGAAACCTTTCCCCAAACAGACAGGGTTAGGCTAGCAAGAACCTGAGCAGGCATCTCCAGGGCAACTCTGTGAAGACGTGGGCTCCACGGAGGGCAAGAGCAGCAAGTTCCTCCAGAACAGACGTGCACCATCAGATTCCCACAAAGTTGTGAGCAGCCAGAACACAACCCTTGATGCCGCCATGGGTAGCATGGTTTCTGGGCTGTCTCAGCATTGGGGCAGAGGTGGTAGAGACAGCAGGAGGAGGAAAAGCTGGAGTGACAGCCACAGAGGAGAAGGCCACAAGGTCTGGCATGAGGAGGAAGAAGCCAGTGGTGGGAGCAGCAGTGGGGAGATCAGAGGAAAGGGGAGTCAGGATGATGAGGCCACTTGGCATCTAGGCACCATCCTGGAGCAGCCCAGCACTGCTGTGGGGAGGGCTGCAAGCACCAACAATATGGGAAGGGCTCAAACTCTAGATCTAAGGGGCCCTGAAAAAGAGGACCCACCTATGTTAGTTTTGCAGAGAGAATCTTGAAGGAGACAGGCTATGGAACGGGCCATACTCATTTGGGATTATCTTCCCCTCTCCCAATGGGAAAGGAGGGACTCCTGGGTTGTCTGGGGAAGCGGCAAAGGGAAGGTTGATTATAGAAGAAACAAACAAAATGAAAAACACACAAGCTTTCAATAGTGCCCTCCCTGAAAAGCATATTAATAAAAAGAAAGCCCCCTTTAAATAAATAACTGTACAAGGAAACTAAATCAGAGTATTCAAGTTTCAGATTTCAGAGTCTGATATTGTTATATCAACTAGTGTTTGTCTCACAAGATACTGAGAGGAAAGGGTGTAAATACATTAATTCAAAATCAGACAAAAAGGGCCCCAAAGCAGAGTGTATTTTTGGATAGGACTTTTTTTTTTTTTTCTGAATTCTAAATTTAACCAAGTGGAATTCATTTGTAAGTACCGTCCTATTCAACCGTTAGAAATGAAGGATTTGCCATTTAATGGGAGGATGTGCATTTTATTTTAAAGATAGAACATGATGTCCTTGCATAGCTACTCTCCAGGGGCGTGGACCCTGTTTTGCATTGTGTATTGGGCACAGAGGAGACACAGATTTCTCTCAGACCTGACAGGCCCAGCATTTATACATGGAGATCAAGGCTTGGGGAAATCGTAGCTTCTATTTCCAGCTGAGCATCAGATGGTAAAGCTATCAGAAATGACATATCCAGTTTCCAGTTTCATACTCATGAGCCCAGGAAGGCAGAACAAGTGAGGAAGAAAAGGGAAGAGTTTTCAGATGAATGATAAAATTAATAAAGAAGATATATAAAACAATTGCTTTAAACTTAGCAAATTTAAGCAAGAATGAGATGTTATTAAATTCTTTCTTCATTTAGAAAAGGGCTCTCTACTGGGAATGTCTTAAAAGGATGTCAGATAGAGAAGACAGATAGAATAGAGAAGATAAATAGAGTGGACTTCCTGTAATGTATTTAGGAAGAAGGTTCGTAATTGGCAGCATCAGCAGGTTGTTAGCAATGATAAAACAGCATTTTCCATTCAAATGGATGTGACTCAAGACAGAAGCCTATAGGGTGTCTAGTAACATTAAGATACCCCAGACCTGAGAGATAAGTCAACTAGGAGACAAATGCAAATATATTGCAAACTATAACAGAAATTTTCACCATCTAGTTTTAAAAAATCTCATTAAATTCATATCTGATTTTATTTATCTTAAACTTGATGATGTTATCTATGTGATGGAAGTCTGTAAATAGGTTATTATTGATATTCCAATTTCTTGAACTCTAATTTTAAAGAAGAGATAATCTGGTATATAAAGCAACTACTACTTTTTAAAATGTTTGATCAATGCCAATCATTTTATAATTGTCTTAAATGCAAGATACATACCTATTTCATTGTTTTGAATATTCACTTATTATTTGTTCCTGTACTCAACAAATATTTATAGAGTGTTTACTGTTGCCAAGCGCTTTTCCAAATGCTGGGGATAAAGCAGAAGAGAGTTTGTTACCGTATGTCATTGATTAAAAGGTACACATTTCTCACATTTTAATAGCTCTGAAATTGGACTGTGTCTTACAATCTCTTACGTATCATAATTTGGTTGGCAGTTTTTCTCTCTGAATGGCACACAACGTGGTGTTGTCTTATACTGGTAGCATCTAAGAATCCTTGAAATAGGGTGTAATGGTACAATTACATAATAATATTATACATATATGCTGGTGTACCTAAGCAACTATTTACTTATTCATATTTATTCAGAAAATTGAGATTCTTCTTCCATGAAACTCATTGTTATGCCTCTGGAGGAGAAATGGCTTCAATATAGAATGCTCTTTGTGTCCTTGGTAGTTGTAAATTGAGAGTAAAAGAGAAAGAAAAATTTGAATTAGTAGATAAAATGGGATTCACAAGAATATAAAGTCTAAACTTTCCTGTATTTCTTCCATCATTATGCATGGGAGGCCTTTCAGACAGCTTAGTCATCTCAGTGTTTGCATTAGGTAGGATGTTGGCAGTGTGTAATGTGATCCACACATCTTACTGTTTTTTCTTTGTGTTTTATTCTTCGTTAAAATCAATTTAATTACTTTATAATACTGCTTTAAGTAAATCCAATTATGAAAGTCTGGATTACTCAAGAAGGTTAAATTTGGAGGTGATTCTTCCCTTTGAACATACAATTACCATAGAATTTGCTCAAATGGGACATTTAAAATCAACTTTGATTCACAAAAATTGAATTTGCATGCTACTTTAAAAGAATGTCTGTCATGTAAAATGAGGTACCCCTGCATTGATGAGGTACACCTGCCTTGACGAGGGATGCCTGCCTTGACGAGGGACACCTGCATTGAGTTGAGATGACAGTTGAATTCCACTGAATATGCCCAAGCATGTAGTGAGTGCGCGGTGTGTGGTTGTGTATTTGTGTATTTATGCATTTAAAACATTCAGAAGAGTTGCACACTGGAAATCAGAGTTTATCCCTCATTGGTTTTAAACAAATGCCTAGTTTGTCCATAAAAACGAACTATTTCCTTCATTGTATATGTATAACAAGTCAATACTAATTGTAGCATGTGACTTCCAGATTTTAAGAATTTATAGGGCTATAAATTATTTATACTATTTATTAAAGTTTATACTGTTTTAAAGTCCATGAGCCTACAGTTTAAGTAGTCATAAGCAAATATACTTCCAAATATGTCAAACATCTATACTTGATGAACAGTATTCACCCGCACACAAGGGTTCTGTGGGAGCACCCAGGAGGGACCTCTGCCTCTAAGTAGGAGAAAATTACATCCAAGCAGAGACGCAAAGGAGGCACAGAGGGAAAAACATTTTCAAAGCCTCGAAGTGTGGGTGAGAGTGGAAAGAGGCCGGAACGTGGAGTTGTGACAGGAGCTGAAAGAAATGACTGTGGGCCCGGTCATGAAATGCCTTCTTAGCTGTGACAAGCAGTTGGCCTTCTGTTCTGGGGGCACAGCTATCAAAGTGTCTCAAGCAGGGAGCAACATGATCATACTGGTGTTTTAGAAACATCCCTTTGACTGCAGCAAGGGAAACCACTGGAGAAAGAGCAGATGCAGGGAGGTGACTGCAACAATTTGATAAGAATGAGTGGAAGCATGAGCTAGACTCAGTACTGCAGCAATGGAGAGGAGTCTCCAGAGAAGATGGCTCTTCAGAAAGACTGGAGGATGCATTGGATGGGGGTGAAATGAGGAGGGAGGAGAGGCTGAGCCCCAGATTCCCAGTTTGGCCAGTGGGAAGGATGGAGTTGCTAGCCATTCTCTGAAATAGTGAATACCTGAAGAGTAGCAGGTTGGGGTCATGATAATGAGTTTCTTACAAGTGGAGGTGTCCCTTCGGCTGTGAAGAGAGAGGAGGGCAATGGTTTAGTAGTGCCAGCCGGGTTGGCAGAACCCACTTGACAGCGGGAGAAACACAGATTGCTGCACAGCCCAAGCACTCAGACAAAGCTGCAGTGATGTTTAGATTTTCTGTAGCCAAACTAAATAATCCACATGTAGGGGAGATCCACGGTAGAGAAAGAGCAGGCTCAAAATACGCAGACATAATGCCTTGGGGAGGTATTTTCAGGGATCCCAGGACACCTCAGAAGAATTGAGTGGTAGATGAGAGAAGAGGCATCCCATCAAAGATAACCTCACCTTATTTCTTCAGTGCCTTGGTATCAGAGAGACTTTTTGCAATGCGTTCATAGCCAGATTGCATACATGCACACACATGCATATGCAGGCATGCACTCATGCATGTACACACACAGTCTGTTTCTTCAAAAGACATGGAGCAACCTGCTGTTAGAGGGGACCTGCATTTTTACAAGCCTGTGGCTAATCCTGCACTTGTGGCTCTTTAGGAGAAGGAGGAAAATGAGTAGCATTGTTCACTCTGTGGACTCTTTCTAGCAACCTGCCGTCACGGAATTGAGCCAGACCTATTTTGCAGAGATCATCAAACCTGCCAGACAGCCTTTCGTCATGGGCATTTCCCCCTTTGACTGTACCCATGGCTACCACTCTATTCTTGCCCAGAGTAGCTCTAGCAGCTGCTAGAACCACATTGCCAACATCCTGTGACCTTCAGAGAATCCCAGGCCTGGTCTGGCCACCCAGACACTTCGAGTCAGTAAATGCCATTGTATCCAGGGCCCACTGTGTCCTGCTGGGCACTGCACCAGCCCTCAGGAGATACAGCCCTTTTAGCTGCCTCACCAAATGCTGAGTGGGCTTTCCTCCAATGGGACCCTGAAAAACGTTGTAGCTCTGGGCAGGGGTCTTTGAAGGCGGCAATGGTCCAATGGCCTGTGTGAAGGCAAGATTAAAATAAGGAGCTTCTGAATGAGCCCTGGGTGGTCACTGAGAAGGGGAGTCGGGGTGGGCCCGAGTCTTAGAGCTACATATTTGGACTGGAAATGTTTTAAAGCTTGAGAGCCCTTTTAGAGGTGACCCAAACCACCTTTCTGATCTTTAACAGTCTCTGCATACTGAAAGCTGTGCGTTCCCCTGGGGTATGGTAATTTAAGTGAAGTCTTTATTGGGCTGAAATTACAGTATCAACTCATGTACTTTCATCATCATCACTTTGTTTCATCACGAGATGGTAATACTGTCTCCATACAACTGCAGTAAAACCTTGCCAGTATAATTTCTCATGGTAAGTTATAGCCTCTTCACAGGGTTCCCACGTTTCCTACATTTGAATTAAAATTCTTCTCAAGCCTTAATATCCTATTACAGCCACGATGTTGTGAGCTCTCCATGGCCTTGCATTGAAATCTTTATGGGATCATTGCAATGCAGTTAAGTGGTTATTGGTGCAGCATGGTTTAACAATAAAGCCCTAAAAAGCCACTTCAGAGTGCACACCATCCTGATTTTCTAAGTCTAAATAGTTCTGCCATTTCCAGATGTGCTTTCAAAATATCCAAAGACATGTGTCTACCTTGGAGACCCTAGCAGTTACTTTCTAATAAGGCAGAAACCAATGTTATTTCCTTTGCCTTTCTATTTCCTTAGGACCTGACTGGTGGCCCCTCTGTTTCTTGGCATTTGGCTCAGACTTTGACCTGGCCCCATGGATTATGTAGTGCAGGAGAAAAAGAATGTTTCTGTGGGGGTAGCTGCTATTAAAACTACTAAAATGTGAAGCCAATTGTGTGGCTTTCAGGTAGCAGAATTATCTGTTCTTTTTTCCTTCAAATCCTTATGTCAGCAATATTTCTTTCATGATAACATTTATTTATCAAAGTTTATGCTACTTTGACTTTTTATAAAATACCAGTGAAGATAAATGGATCGATTGACCCCAGGAACAGTTTATTTATCCCTTTAGTCACACTTCAGTGGCAAAATCAATACTCTTCTGAAATATCTGATGTTACAGTGGTTCCAGTAAATAGTGACATTCCTGAGCTATGTGCAAGGGGAACTGAAATTTATTATGAACTTAGATTTTTTAGTACCTGTATTGATTTTCCTGGAGATGCTTGTGAATTTTTATTTATCTGTAGCTGAGCAAGTGACCTTTGTTTCAGAAAACTGTAGTTTAAACTTGCCAAGATTAGGAGAGTTGGAAGAAGTTGTGTATATTTGTGAATGTGGCGTGAAAGTAGGAAGAGGTATTTTTTCAGAAGTAGGCATTTTTGTTTTCTTATCTATTCAGTATTTTGCATTCCATTTGTGTTGCCAAAATCCAGACATGTCAAATCCACAGGTACTTATTAAAGACAATCTGTGTGCCCAGCCCTGTGACAATGGCTGTAGCAGAAATATGGCATTTGCAGTGGTCTTGGTTTAGAAGGTGAGATTAGCATAAGCAGAGGTTTGAGGGAAGAGTGGGAGCAAGGAGTGGAGGAAAGGAAAACAGGAAAGAGACTGAGCTGCTGGTGGGGAGGAGGCAGGACAGGCCCTGTGAGGGCAGAGCAAAGTGGGAGGCAGCATTGGCCAAAGCGAGAGCCCCAGGCAGTGGAGGCTTTGATGTCGGGCCTGAAGGCAGTGGGGACTGTCTTAGAATTGTATGCTGAGATGAAAATGTATGATTGAAAAATTGATCTGGTGGCAGGAGGTGATCAGAGTGGGTGGCCGCAAGAGGCTTCCTGGGGAATGGGCTTCCTCAGTATCTGGGTGCAGCAGGTGGGCCAGAGGAGACCCATGGCAGCTCCCAGTGTCAACATGAGCAAGTGCAGGACTGTGGACAAGACTGTGATGCCATGCCCGGGGCAGAGAAGATGATGGAAAAGGAGAAGTTGGCCCAGATCCAGTGGCTCACAGAAGCACTCTTCCTGACGAAGAGCTTGTTCTTGAAGTTTGCACTGACAGCTTCTCTTAGGCGATGGGCTTGGAGAGCTATGGTCAGCATCAAGAGCTAGCCTGGCAGCAGGGCAAGGATGTGGCTGCGAGATGGCATCGTGGTATCCACTCTCTCTCGGTGCCTCAGTGTCCTTGTGGAGGACCTGGCCTCTATGACTGGAGTGATGGTAAAGTGAGATGATCCCATATGGCATTTGACATTGTGCTGCACACGGGGTGGGTGCCCAGTAAATGGGAGTGGTTATTATTTTGAAGATCCTTTAGGGAAAAAATGTCCATTCTTTAAGAAGCTAAAGCAGAAATGAAAGGAATGGGCACTCAGGCATCTTCCACTCTGCAAACATTTTTCTTAATAACAGGAAGGAAGAGAAACAGCCACATGTTTTCTGTGGTTCTCATATAACTTTGTCGTGTACTTGGTGGAAATTACAGAGGGAGCTAGACTTTGAAAAGCCTTAAGACTTGTCAACCCAGCTTATCAGATGAGGTCTCCAGTATTTTTCAGAAGGTAATCACTTGAGAGGCTTTGTTTCTTATAAATTCACAATTAATGTGTTTTTATTAAACTGGCAGATTATAATTTTGCATTAGGGTTCTGGGGCTCTTAAGTGCATAAAATTCATTTGCCTACATCTTTTTTTCAACTACATATTTCGATTCAGTGTTTATTGGCATTTGCTAACTACATATTCATTACCTTACTGGTCAAATAAAACAATATATGTGTGTCTCACTCACTCCTAAAGGATCTTATCAGAAAGGACTGTCAAATGATGATAGAAGACAGTAAGTGAATGAGGACTAACAGGAGTGGTCTAGACAGTGAGCTCTCCAGAACTGGAAAGAAGTTAGAACCGGGCACTAAAATCCTCAGCAGAGGCCTTGCAAGGTGAGATAAGAAGCCGGGCTTTGAAGAGGTGGTGGTCAGGTGTGAGCAGTGGGAGGTCAGTGTGAGGAGAGATGACCAACATGAGCAGAGAGACCCGAGTGGGTCTGAGCAGGTCTCCACCAAAGGATGAGCAGACCCTGGCCAAAGAGACATTTTGAGTAAGTCTGAGGGGGCCTGGTTGCCATAGTCCGTGTGACTCTATTTCACGCCTACGATTCTATGAAAATAGGCTGGAATGATGTTTTAAGGGGAGAGAATGGGAGCAGGGGGGTGTTTTATTTTCAAATTAATTGCACGTGACTGAAAATGAAATTTCAAAGTATATATGCTTACCATCCAATTTGTCTTATACTTGTTGCTGAATAAAAAGTCCTGAAATACAGTTTAAATATTGGTCTTTGTTATTCCAAAATAGCAATCATAATTATGGTAAATTAGTTGAATTCACCTTTCATTTATTTTGTAGTAAATATCTATTTCACTTAACTTTAGTAGATAAAGTAACCATTATTCAGCTTTTTAAAAAGCCTTCGCAATACAATTAAAAAATATACAGTAACTAATAAAAGTAAACCATTTCTTTAAAATTCATAGGGTGTACTTGCAAAACAGTTCATGTACACCTGGGAAGATGGAGAGAGAACTATTAAATAAGAATGCACAGGGCCGGGCGCGGTGGCTCACATCTGTAATCCCAGCACTTTGGGAGGCTGAGGCGGGCAGATCACAAGGTCAGGAGATGGAGACCATCCTGGCTAACACGGTGAAACCCCATCTCTACTAAAAATACAAAAATTTAGCTGGGCGTGGTGGTGCGTGCCTGTAGTCCCATAGTGGGGAGGCTGAGGGAAGAGAATTACTTGAACCTGGGAGGCGGAGGTCACAGTGAGCCGAGATTGTGCCACGGCACTCCAGCCTGGGTGACAGAGCAAGACTCCGTCTCAAAAAAAAAAAAAAAAAAAAAAAAAAAAAAAATGCATTTTGACAGGGAAGTAAATGATCAAGTGAAACATCTTGACTAGAAATTTAGAGTTGTTTCACTTAAATCTGTTTCACTTCAGATGGAAACTTCTGACAGGTTCTTGGGTAACGGTTCATGCAAAAGGCATCAGGCACTGACCCGGGAAGATACTCCAAGAACCAGAGACTCCTGCAGAAGTGGCAGGAGTGGTCTTATGGACAGATGGCTGCAGCATGGGAGTGGGTCAGGATGGCTTTCTGTATTTCTGGAATTTGGGGATCACAGGTGAGTCTTTAGATAGGGAAGCTTCAGAGGTCCCTGACAGTAGTAGGAAACTCCTCAATGCAGAATGTTTGGTTCACTCCATAGTACACAGTTTCGTACAAATTTACAAGGTCATATAAATGCCCTACTTATTATACAAACAACTTAGGCCTCCCTGGTTATTTATCCAGAAACTTAAGGTGGACAGAGTTTTCTTGAGTTTCCTATTGCCAGTTTCTCCATTGAAATTTAGGGGAAAAAAGAAAAAATGAGACAGCTTTTTTTTTTTTTTTTTTTTTTGAGAAGGAGTCTCGCTCTGTCACTCAGACTGGGGTGCAATGGTGCGATCTCGCCTCACTGCAATTTCCGCCTCCTGGGTTCAAGCAATTCTCCTGCCTCAGCCTCCCAAGTAGCTGGGACTACAGGCATGTGCCACCATGCCTGGCTAATTTTTGTATTTTTAGTAGAGATGGGGTTTCACCATGTTGGCCAGGCTTGTCTTGAACTCCTGATCTCAGGTGATCCACCCACCTCAGCCTCCCAGAGTGCTGGGATTCCAGGTGTGAGCCACCACGCCCATCCAAGACAGCTTTTTATAACTGTAGAAGCAGCTATGGAAAATGTGCAAATATGGTCTATTCCCTTCTTCAATTCAGTACTTTAAATCACTCCCACCGAGTCCCTGCTGTGTGCTCTCTCTGTTCTGTCAGCAAGGATGGAGAGCATAGCCCGGATGCTAACTGTGGCTGGCATGGTGGTGAGGGGCTTTGCAGTGTCAGAGGTCAGCCTTTGTCAGCGGTAAGATCCTCTCTGCCATGAGCCTGGTGGCCTCTTTATAAAACTGACTTCAGAAGGTTATATAAATGGATGCAGTTCAATAATATATAAGGGAAGGCTCTGATCCTTATTCCACAAGAATATCTCTGCACTTCAGCGTATCTAAATTTCAGCATGTCATCTTTTTAAAATCAAAGACACACTTCTTCTACTCAATGTTTCTGAAATGCGGTTCAACTTAAAAAACACTTTAAAAATGTTTACATAATTTTTACATAAATTCTCTTCCAAAGTATGGGAAACACCTTGTTGGTGGGGTTGGACACAGGCATTGTCTTTGCAGAGTGTAATTTGGCAGTATCTATACAATTTGAAAGTGTGAGCCCTTCGAGCTTGATGTTCCGTGCTAAGAACATATCCAGCAGAAATAGCCATGCTCATGCACCAACTCATATACAGAAAAACTGCCAACAACCCCAGTGCTTTCTTATACAGGAGAAGTTCAGTAAATCGTGGTGTAATCATGGTGTGGTTTCTCATGTGTCAGTTACACAAAATGGAGCCAACCTATGTGTGCTGGCAATGAAAGGGCCTGGAGAAATGCTGAATGAAAGGCAGCTGCCACACCGGTACATAGTGTGGTTCCATTTTTATTTTTAAATAATGGCACACAAAGCTATTAGTAATTGGTTAATTTTGGATACAGACTGAAGCAGAAGTAAAGAGGGACTTACATTTTTAAATCTATGTGCTTTTGTACTGTGTGATGTTTCTAAGAGCATACACCTATGTATTATGTAATTTAAGCATTTAAAAAAATATTTTCCTGGCCGGGTGCAGTGGCTCACGCCTGTAATCCCAACACTTTGGGAGGCCGAGATGGGTGGATCACGAGGTCAGGAGATCAAGACCATCCTGGCTAACATGGTGAACCCTCATCTTTACTAAAAATACAAAAAAAAATTAGCCTGGTGTGGTGGCGGGCACCTGTCGTCCCAGCTACTCGGGAGGCTGAGGCAGGAGAATGGCGTGAACCCGGGAGGCAGAGCTTGCAGTGAGCCGAGATCGTGCCACTGCACTTCAGCCTGGGTGACAGAGCGAGACTCCGTCTCAAAAAAAAAAAAAAAAAAATTCCTGACATTGTTCAGAAAAAACATCAAACAACCAGAATGCTGATGAAGTACCAGACACTGCTTCTGGTTCCTTCCTTTTTTCTCTCCCTCCCTCCCTCCCTCCCTTTCTTCCCTTCCTCCTCCCTTTTTTCTCTCCTCCCTTCCCTCAACATTCAACCCACCACAACCATATTTAGTATTATCTTGTGTGTCCTTCTAGAGTTTTCTTTAAGCAGATGCACATGTAGCCATAAATATTATCTTTATTTTCCCTCTTTTTTTTTTCCAAAAAAAGGCATCCAGGCACCATATCAATGTGTATTTTTCTGCGCTTTGTGAGGAACATCCTGTTTAACCCATTTATGCCTAGTGTTCCATTACTGGTTCCATTATTGCTAAGCTTGTGGGAGTTATTTATATCCTACTACTCAAGGTCATTGCAAAGGTCTGATTTTGCACAAAAAAAGAAATTTGCAACCTCTGGCATAAATGGGTTAATTTCCACAACTACTCCGTGAGAGAAGGCCGGTTATTAGCCCCAGTTTACAGATAAGAAGATTGTGGTTCAGATACATGGAGCCTCAAAACTTAGAAAGTGGCAGAACAGGATGTAAACTCAAGTAGTCTGAACCCAGATTCTCAGTTTCTGAGTCCCTTAAATACTGACAGATAAAAATTTCAAATAGAATTTAAGGATAATGATAAGGGTATTTGAAAGTTTCTGTGTCTAGTCCCTCTCAATTTATGAAAATCAAATAGTGTTAGTTGATGTTCTTCTCTAGTTTATAAAACCATCGGTAAATATTATTGGGCTGCCGTAACAAAATGCCATAGACTGTAGAGTTAAACAAGGGGAACTTATTTTCCCTGAATTCTGGAGGCTGAAAAGCTCAGGATCAGGGCCAGGCAGGGTTCAGTGTTCGGTGAGAGCCCTGGTCCTGACTTGCAGACAGCCACCTTTGTGCAGTGTCTCTGATGTCTCTTCTTACAAGGACACTCATCACAAGGGCTCTGCCTTCCTGATCTCATCAAACCCGAATTACCTCCCAAAGGCCCCATCTCCAAATCCCATCACAGTGGGGTTAGGGCTTCAACTTGTGAATTTTGAGGAAAAACGTGCATTGAGTCAGTCCACAATGCTGTCTGAATAGAGACTGTCAGGCTCCCAGTCAGTCATATGTATTAAATGCTTGCTCTCTGTAGCACACTCTGTGAAATACTTCAGATATATTCATATATTCAGATATATTCCTGTTGTGGAAGGTGCTGAGAAGGTGTGACCATTGTCACATCCTGAGCAGAAGGTGGCCCCAGCACCAGGGAGCAGGCAGGCCCTGCCATGGGTAACAAAGACAGTTACATGGATTTTTTTTGGCAAACCTGTTAATGGTCATGGTCCACCCTGTGATGTCTTCTTCATGGGCACAGAATGATTTGTGGGTGCACCAGGGAGGTGAGAATTAAGCAACCACGTTCCCTTCCTTGCCCACCCTTGGAACAGCTTCTCCTTGGTCACTGGCATTGGTCACCCCCTAAGTCCACACCTTCCCTCCATGCTGTTCTAGGATGGAAGGACCTAGAGTTGAATGCTGGGCCCCACCACGAGCTGGGAGGTAATCTTAGAATTATTCTCCACAGTTATATTGATCTCCCAAGATTCCCTCTGGTGCTCAGGATGTTGGTGTGTGTAGAGGCCATGACACTCTGTGGGAGCAGTCAGGTCCTGCAGCGCTACAGAGATCGGATGCTGTCTTGAGCAGGAAGCAGAGCCCCTGAGCCATTCTCAGCAGTGGGCCTGCTCTGAAGGGACCTCTGGAACTGCCGTCCAGGGCAGGTGTTGCTGGGGAGGGAATGCGAGTAGAAGGAGCTGGAATTTGAGAGCAGGTCGATGCCGTCAGGGCCCTTTGAAGACCTCCGAAACAGTAGGCCTGCTTTCTTTCAGAGGCCCCACCCCGTCCTGGGAGACAGATTAAAATAGACTCATGTCCCATATTAAATACAACAGTTTAAAAAATTCTTTAGACTTTCTAAAGAGCTTTTATAATTTTGCTTTTGGAGTTATCCGACTATGAGTAATTCATTTAATTTATAGTTGGCTTCTCAGTAATCGTTAGGCAAACTCAAGAATTCTTAGAATGTGGGAAAAAATCTAAGCTACATATTATTTTCAAGTGTAATGAATTTTGTAATGAAAACTAAATGTAACAATGAATAAAAATGGCTTAATATGTTTTTAGACATTTAATTAAACATTATTAATTTTGACATTATTGCTTTCTCTTTTTATTTTGGAGCCCATATATTTTCCTTCTAAAGGTCTGAAACATTTGTGCGAGACCTTCAAAAGCTGGTGGGCTTTGGCCAGGCGTGGTGGCTCATGCCTGTAATCCCAGCACTTTGGGAGGCCGAGGCTGGCAGATCACGAGGTCAGGAGATTGAGACCATCCTGGCTAATATGGGGAAACCTCGTCTCTACTAAAAATACAAAAAATGAGCCGGGCATGGTGGCGGGTGCCTGTAGTCCCAGCTACTCCGGAGACTGAGACAGGAGAATGGCGTGAACCTGGGAGGCAGAGCTTGCAGTGAGCTGAGATTGCGCCACTGCACTCCAGCCTGGACAACAGAGTGAGACTCCGTCTCAAAAAAAAAAACAACAAAAAAACCGGCTGGTGGGCTTTAAGCCCAGGGCCTGAGAGAGAAAATGGAGGCAATCCTGGCTCTACCAACTATGAGCTGTGGGACCCTGGGAAAAGCGCTTCCACACATCCCCAACCTCCGTGTCTTCATCTGTACAGTGAGGTAGTATCGCCTCGCACAGTGAAGTTGTGTCTGCTTGCTTGGTGTTGAGTGAAACATCCACCTGCAGCTGTCCTCCATTTGTCACAGGACCAAAGTGGAAAGCTCAGCCGCCCGCCTGCCCGCACCTGCAGCAGGGGTAAGAGAAGTCTGTCTTCCCCAGCTTCAGCATCCTGCTGGGCTGGGCAGACTCTGGCTGCCTCTGCTGGAGGCTGTGATGCTCACCTGCCTGCTACTCGTTCCCTCCTGTACTAATCATGTCTTTTTATTCTGCATTTTTGAAGCTTTGACATCTTAGGGCCTCGCTGACCCTGAAAGGCTAGCTAATTCCCAGAGACAGCAAAAGCCTGGCCTGCTGCTGTGAACACACCTTTCACCCACAAACAACTGCTCCAAAGCCCATACCCCACCTCCTTTTTTGGGCTGTCACACTCTGGGCCCCTGTCTCCTGCCCTAATCAATCCAGGACACGTAACAGATAACTCAGGACAGCCTCTGTGCTCCGGATCCCACTGAAGTTATTCCAAATAGCCAGTCCTAAACCTACTTACTCAAATCGTTGTCCGTTCTCTCCCATGGAAAACAATAAAGGCTTTTGCCCACGTTTCTCCCTGGCTCCCTCTACCTCCCACCTTACCTTGGTGCTTCCCTGTGTGACCCCCACTGTGTGTGGCATGTCCCCTCCCATTGGGAACTGTGAGTAACAAACTATCATTTTAGTGGCCGTTATCTCCTGATCTATTGGCCTCACCACACGTGAATAATTAAATCTGCATTTCAGAATACCTCCCACCCCTCAGTTTGGCTATCAGAAGACACCAGCCTGGGGAAGACAGGCCCCAGTGAGCAAGGAAATGAACTCCCAGTCCGTGCGGGTCCCCGTGGTGGTGGCAGGGAGGGTGCAACTGACAGGCTGTGGATCTGTACCTGATAGGCCAGGGGCATGCAGAGGTCACTGTGCCCAGACAGAAGTGGTGCACGTCAAAGCCTGCCCCCAACACCCCTGCCGTCCTGCCCTTTGAAGGACAGGGGCACGCAGGGGTAGTTAGTGTGCAGCCTGTGAGAGAGTGCTGGTTGGGAGAAAGTGCAGAACTCGGAGAGGTTACCCGCTTCTTCCTCCTGCTCCAGGGCTCCTGCCCACTCTGACCTCTGAGCATTCAGTGTGCCCGGTCAAGCCTCGTGACTGTCCAGGCAAGGCTTGTTTTGTTTTTGTCATAATTGAAAATGAGCGGGGAATGCATGTATCTCAATCATTTGTTAAAAGCATTTTTAATTGCATTTCTGATGAATGTTCAGTTGAAGTGAATACCAAAACTAAAGGATTAGAAGCGAAGTATTTGAATGTATAGAGCTAGGCGCGAGAACCCAGAACGTACACCTAATGACAGAGCCTGTGTGTTCCCTGAATTGTGTACAAATCAAAACCCTTCACTTGTCCTGCCATTTCCCTTGCTGCTGCCTCATTGGGTGGAAGTGGACACCTGTAGTTTTCCAGAAAATTCACAGAGCACCGCTGGCTGAGCTGGTGTCCCGTTACCACTCCAGGCGTACGCTGGTACATGTACCAAACTCACACAGAATGTCTGGGGCACTCGGGGGAGAACACTGTGGGAACAAAAAGACTAAACAGAGAGCCCTCCTGTTTCAGAACTCACCTGTGTTTTCTGGTGGATGAGGCAGGGGCGGATTTATCATTAAAGAAGCCTAACTTTCAGGCTGGATGCGGTGGCTCATGCCTGTAATCCCAACACTTTGGGAGGCTGAGGCAGGTGGATCACCTGAGGTCGGGAGTTCGAGACCAGCCTGGCCAACATGGAGAAAACCCCATCTCTACTAAAAATAAAAAAAATTAGCTGGATGTGGTGGCACACGCCTATAATCCCAGCTACTTGGGAGGCTGAGGCAGGAGAATTGCTTGAACCCTGGAGGCAGAGGTTGCAGTGAGCTGAGATCATGCCAGTTCCCTCCAGCCTGGGCAACAGAGTGAGACTCTGTCTCAAAAAAACGGCTTAAGTTTCAGGGCTCCTGGGTTAAGTGGTCCTCTTCTAAGGCCCTCTACTTAATTTCAAACCCATAATTTTGCTTTTTTCTTTAAAGATAGCATTATAGCCTTTAAGGGCCCAGAAAACCTGCCTCTGCCCCTGGGAAGGGGTTATGCAGGTGCTTTGTGATGTTTTTACCCCTTTCATATAAATCTGTCATAGTGAGAACACATGTTGGAGATGGCATGTGTCAACATGATTCAAAAACAATGGCACTGGTACCTCTGCTAATAAATATATTTCAAATAGATTATTCATAACACCTTAAAAGGACTTGGATTGAAACCTATTGCCTTTCTTTACAAGATTCAGATCTGTTAGAAATCTGTGTGGAGTCAGTCCCAATGGCACGTGCCTGTAGTTCAGCTGCTCGGGAGACTGCCTGAAGGATTGCTTGGTCCCAGGAGTTTGAGGCTGCAGTGAGCTATGATCTTGCCTGTGAATAGCCACTGCACTCCAGCCTGGGCAACACAGTGAGACCACATCTATAAAATTTTAAAAAAAATCTATCTAGAATATGAGAAAAAGAATTGATAAATCAGTGCTTTTATTTCTAGGCAACATGTCTGTCCTTCTCCTAGGTTTTAAGCATAAAAATAAATTTTTAAAGGTTTAAAGCGTACAGCTGCGTCATTATTTTTATGGCAGTCAAATTAATTCTTCCATCCACCACTTGAAGCCAATGGAGATTGACGGTCCTGTTTTCTTACTTTAATGATGTAAACCTCATTGAAAATGAAGATTCTGGAGGATAAAAAATGGTGCTGTGACTGCTATTGATTAAGTGTCTTGTTGGCTTCATTGTTCATCCCTCCTTGGCCTCTTGGGCAGAAGGAGGCCCAAGAATAACATCGCTGACATTTCCTTGAAAAGATGCAGTGCTTGACAAAGACAGCTGCATGCTTAAAAAAAAAAAAAAAAGATATAGTTTTGATGCACATGCTTTAGTCTTTTTAGGACAAGTAAAAGAAAGAGTTCTTAAAGTCACATCGAGTTAAATGTCCATCTGACATACTTAAGAATAAAAGTCATTGTAAGATGGTGAGTTTCAAAAACTGCATGACTTACACAATTTTTAAAAAGAAATTGATGAAATAGGGAGAAATAAAGGAAAAGATAATACACAGTAGAGTAATTGTAACATTTAATTGGAATAAACATTTCTAATATTGTAGCTGTGAAATCCTAAATGTGTTCAAAATGTAGTTTCTAGTGGTGCAGAAAATGAAATGCTATTTTTAAATGGCAAAGTTCAAGCATTATATATATACTGAAGTTCCTGTTTAATTAACAGTTTTTATTCATTTGAAGTTGTAAGTTTGTCCTCAATATCTATGCTTTATAGATGAGCTCTCTTCAATACCTTCATCATCTGCTCTCTTCATTTGTTCTCATATTACAGTGAAGTTTTACAATGTTTTATTTTTCAAGTTGTGCCTTTCCATCCAAGTATTTTATTGGGAATATACTTTTTCATCTCTTTCTTGGGGATTATGAAAAGTATTGTGAATATTAGGCTCATTACTAAGACATTTGATGCAAATTTTTGACTATGACAGCGTTTCTGAAGTTATTAACATAACACTTGCTGATTTTGATTACAAATAGTGAGTGCAGAGAGCTAGTTCTCAGAATCATGGATGTCCATGGATATTTAGTGTAGCATTTAGGGACGTGCCTGTTTGGAGTTGGGTGGCCCTGGATGGAAGCCTGTCTCTTCCCTACACAGCTGAATGATCTGGAGCAATTACCTACCTTACTAAGCCTTGTTTGCTTACCTGTGAACAGAGGGTGGTAGTACCTGTCCCATAGGGATGCCATAAAGGATTAAATTAGACAATGTATGGAAAGAGTTGAGCACGATGCCTTTTGCAATAAGAACTCAATAGTTGATATCTACTAGCATAGTTTAATGATAAGTATAGCAATAATAAATATTTATTGAATGCTAACCATGTTTCAAATATTGTGTTATGAACCATGAATTTTTTAAAAAAGGAGTAACTCCTGACATTGAAGAGCTTATATTTCCTTGTAAACAGCGCATATATTTAAGTGATAATTATAATATAATGTGATAACTACATTCCTAGTAATACTATGATATTTTGTGAGCAGGGATAATGTGTTGCTTTAAAAAGATAATCAGCTTCATAAACGAGATTCTGAATTAACAAGCACAGTGCTAAGACTCCCCTGTCTGAACAGTTATACAAAAGGCTAAGGGTCTTAGAATTTATTGTCTTTCTTGCTGAAAGATGATTCTAATAACAATAAGGTTCTCCCCCTCCTATAATTTTGTGTTTCCAAAAACAAATGGTGAGGAAACAATAGAGTATTTTTACCCTTTCTGGACTCAGGGACAGGGTCTCTGATTTGGTCTCTGATTTGGACAGCTGCTATTTGCCTTAGACCTTTTAGGTTGTGTTTCTAAAGACTGAGGCTAAATTGAACATGACAGAGAGGGTTCAGGTGAACAGATTAGCTCATCTGTCTTCCATCAGCACACCTGCTGCTTTAGGGAACCCAGCCCCCAACACAGGGCAGAACCATTTCTCTTTCAAGCATGGACTACTGATAAATTCAGCTAGGCGAGCTAGTTCAGCCTTCTCATTAAGGGAAGTTAAGAGAGAAGTGATGAAATTTTAAAAATTAGGAGTAACTGGACATTTCGTTAAGGGAGATGCATTACTTCCTATAGCACTAGGTATGAGTTGAAGTCAATACATTTTAAACATGGTTTTCCTAAATTGAAGTCTTTAAAAAATAAAACTTTTAAGAAAGTATCCCAAATAAATATGGTAAAATTTTTCACAAATACTGCTCTCTGGCCATTCAAGAAATCTTCAAATGAAATATGATGATGGAATTTTTTCTGCAGCAGTTATTCTGATGTAATATACATCTGCCTTATTTTTTCCATCACTAATTTTTTTCAGTTTGGGTAATAAAACTTGTTCATGAAGCGTGGTATATAGACCATTTTTAAATGGCCCTACTCCAGTGGACTTGAAGTTAAAGTCCAAAAGGCAATGAGGAGTTTTCCTAATGGCAAATGTGCGTCTTTTACATTTTTCTAGCAGGGAGGGGGAGGCAGTAGGGGACTGTGGATGATTTTAGCTCTGCTCTCAGGCCTGACATCATGGAAATGTGTCCAGACTGCTTTAGGAGGCTCTCTGACCTTGCGCGTACCTCCTTTATTCCTGGAAAAAAAAATTGTAATGACTCAGTGAGTATGTTGTAATTTACTGTCAGCATCTTGGGGCATGTGTATGTTGGAACAGGCTAAGGCCAGTCCATTTAAAGACAAGGTTCCCCAGCAGGAGCTGGCCAGGAACAAAGAAAGTGCTCCACCAACTTTAAAATGTGTGCATGGAACATGGTGATCAGACCTCGCTAGCATGGTCAAGTAAGGTCAGGTAAACCTTTCTGAGGTAGGAAAGGTGCAATCTAACTGGACAAAATGTGATCAGCGTTAGGTATGAGGCAGAGCTCTGGTACATACGAGGTATATTTGAAAGAGGTTTTTAAATGCATTTTGGGGCATCAAGAAGGAGGGGCACACTTGGTTCAGGACTTGTTTCTCTTTCTACCAGTCAGTCATTAAATGTAAACTGAATCAATAAACTTTCACTGTCTGCGTGTTCCTTGTTCCAGTATCTCCTGTCGTATCTCCAGACAGTAGGTGATGAAACTAGTTGGTAACAGGTAAGCCTCTCTTATGGGTTAACGTAGTAAGAGAAGGTAGGTGGAGAAGCTCTATCACATGATAGATTCCAAAACCAATCCTGTACGTATGATCTGCCCCAAAACTGAGTTCTGCCCTCCAAATGACCTTGTTCCAGTGGCCCAAGTGAGTGGCTGAGCTTCTCTGCCAACCAAGAGTATGATGGAGTGAACGCACAGACCCGCTACAGACAAGTTCATGGAACCCCAAGGATTCAGTATCTTTTACAACCTCTAAAACTTACAAGGGGCCATGGATGGAATTGTCAAGACTTAAAAAAGACCCTGCACCCTCTCCTTGAAACTCCCGTCCCTGAAATCAGCAACTCCTGGGCACAAATATAGATTTAGGGGCCTAGAGTATCTCTGAGACTCATGATTCCTTGATTGAAAGTAGGAACAAGAAAATAATTTTTTAATTATTACATTTTTGTTTTAGTCTTTACTCTGGGTAAGGTGTGATGTTACATGCAGACTGTGTGCATGTGAGTACCAAACACAATTCCTGCTCTCAGAGAAACATGGATAAGACTTAAACAAGTGAAATGTTAAATAGCCCCATGAGACAGGAGGGAATGCATATCAATCAAGACAGTGTGGACATTGGGTTTTGAGGAGGAAAATGAGGGAAAGGCCTTCGTGTGTGAGATAGGGTAAAGTGGACCTTCAGAGGAAGAATTTGAATCACAGTTTGAAAGGCATTGCAGGTGGGATGGATGAGCAGATGTTCCCAGTAGGAATGCCTGTAGACTGTTCAGAAGAAAATGCCCAAATGAGCCAGACGAGAAGGCTGAGGGTAGGGCTGCTTTTGGCTCTGAGGACTACAGATTTATCCTCTAGGTGATGAGGGGCTATTAACAGCTGGTAAGTCTGGAGAACTGAACAGTGGAAGCTCTATTTTAAGATTCACATGGCAATAGAGGATAGAGGTGTTTGGAAGGGGTGGGCAGTTGGCAAGCTATACGGGAGACATTGCTGGCTTAAGAACACAAAAAATGTGGGAATACAAATGGATTGTTCCAGTGAATCCCCCAGGTAGAGGGAGAAGCTGGGATTGGAGGATGGTAGAAGCGAATATGGTGAATCCAGCCACCCCCTCACCAGAATGAGTTTCCTCTGGGAGCTGGCTAATGTCATCTTCACAGTGAAAATTGATGGATGAGTGGTATAGACATATTCTCCTTTAATTAAACATCTAACTTTGAAAATCTTGATTAATAAGCAGGCCAGGTGCAGTGGCTCATGCCTGTAATTCCAGCACTTTGGGAGGCCAAGGCTGGCAGATCACTTGAGGCCAGGAGTTTGAGACTAGCCTGGCCAACATGGTGAAACCCCATCTCTACCAAAAAGAAATACAGAAATTAGCCAGACATGGTGTTATGTGCCTGTAGTCCCAGCTGGTGGGGAGGCTGGGGCAGGAGAATCTCTTGAACCCCATAGGCAGAGGTTGCAGTGAGCCGAGATCATGCCACTGCACTCCAGCCTGGGCGACAGGGTGAGACTGTGTCTCAAAAATAAATACATACATACATAATCAAATAAGCGTGGTGACTATAGTTAATAGTAATGTATATTTCAAAATTGCTAAGCAGATTTTAAATGTTCAAGCCATACAACGAAAGTATGTGAGGTGATGGATGTGTTAAATAGCTTGATTTACTCATTCCATAATGTATAGATCTATTAAAACATCACATTATAACCCCATAAATACATATACTTTTTGTCAGTTAAAAACAAATAATCAAAAAATAAAGTTATTTGCTTTTCAAAAATAGTTGTCTGCTCAAGAAGGAATTACAATCAAATTACTTTATGGACCAATCTCTCCTAATGTAGTTACAACATGATGTCTGTACCTTTAGTCTCACACAGTGGGTAAAATGAGGCAGTATTTACCGTGACTGCAAACAAATTTCCTCTCTTCATTTGACCTGTTATACAAATATGCATGATTAATGGTTGGCGACTTCATGGAATAATCAAGCAGAGTTCTGTCTGCTTAATAAGCAAGCTCCTGAAATAGAGAATAAAGTCTGTACCATTTTTAATTTGGTAAAATTGTGTTCACGATAATGCTTCCTTTCTTCCTGAAATGTATAATAATAATTCTACCTAGTCTTGTTTTTATTTTCACGTATCCCTAAAGTTAAATTTGAGTTCCTTGCTGACTCAGTAGAAGGCTCTCTGTTGATTTCAGATTTAGGATGTTTCAGTTGGGAAGGGAAGAGAAGCCACCCTGAGGGCGAGAATGAGGAAATGATAAAAGAAAGATCATGTTATTTTCCTTCTCTCCATGAAATCATGACTTGCCAAAAGAAAAAAGACCTTTGAGAAATGTAGTAGTTCTCCAAATGAAATTGAAGGGTCACTCCAAAGATTAATGACTCTGAGATGTTAATTCAGAAGAGAATTTATTTTTAAAGGCTAAGATTTATTCTGGGCCAGAGATTCTGAGTTCAGCTGGGAGACTAATGAAGCGTATATTTTATTTTTTAGAGTTTTTAGTGGTACTGTCAGTCATTTAGCATGGGGGCTTATTCGCAAGAATTTTAGGTCTGGTTAAAAGTCTATACATTCATACTGTGAGAACCTTCTTTAATGGGAATTTTTTTCAGAAAACCTTTAGGGGGTAGCTTATTTCTTTTATACTTGAAAGGTTTTATACATGAGAGTTCTGTGTTTTTATGAAGATATCGTATTGGTGTGAATTCATATTAATTATTAACATATTGCGAAGGTTAAAATGCACATATTTCACAGCAAGGCACCATCCCTTCCCTGGGTTGTATGTTGTTTTTCCTGCCTGGGGTCAAATATAAAACAATTTATTGATATCCTAGCCAGTTCTCTTCTTAAACTGTGGATGAGGCTTCAATCCCACTTTAAAATACATCTATCATTGTTCAACACTTCTTCAGAGTTAAATATCTGTGCAGAATAATACCTTGTTTTCCTTTGTTAGAAGTAATGTTCACTTCATCGCTTAAACTGCACCGGGCCTTATCAACACAGGACATTGGCTTCTTCCTCACTAATTAGTGTTGTTCTTACATCAGAAACCAACTGATGTGCCCATCAAAATGTGCATTACTGGGAAATGGATAGGGCCATGGCTTGGGCCCAGACTACAGTTTCTTTATGTGAGCAACTGTCATGATGACAGCCTTGAGCCTTGCATTGAGTTCAGTTCTGTCACATTAAAAAGAAAATTCTCCATTAAAAATAACTGAGTAAGTAAACTGGAACAGGATGGCCAGTGGATTATGCAGGCTTTACCAAGAGCTCCTGTCTGTCATGATAAGCTCTTTCATCAGCCAGACCTTCCAAGAGAGATGCCCCTTCTCTAGAGGTGATCCTCCATTGGGCACTGCTGTGAGGGATGAGTGCTTCCCAAATGCAGCAGTCCTCATGAACCAGGCAGACTTTGAGGATGTGCTTCAGCCAGGGCTGTAGCCGGTCTGTAGCCACTGCAAGACCCCCCAGGCTTCTGTGCAGTGCTGTCACTAGCTTGCTTCTTTCACAGCTGGATAGTTTCTGCCCTCCCTCTGGGATATTTCTGCAACATTTGACCTCATAAAAATATAGCGTCTTTAGAATGCCTAGATTGGTTAATGATAATTTATTCAGCAGAGTGGGGCTTTTGAAACCCCCTTGTGCAGATTAATGGCTATTCCCTGGGCATCAGGCAAACCTCAACAGTGCAGTTACTTGTGTCTTCATTTTATATACGTTCACCCACACAGAGCTGGGAGCTGAGCTCTCTCACATAAACAGGGACAGCCAAAGAATGCGAAGAATGATTTATGGGTTGCAGTGAGAGAGGGTGGGGAGAGTGAGTGGGGGAGAGAGAGAGAGAGAGAGACAGGCAAATGAGGACCAATCATGCCAAAATGAGACATGATTTGCTGCTATTTTCCTTTCCCAGCGTGTTTTTCCTGGGTGCCTCCCCAGCAGAGCTGTTCAGTCACTTCTGTTGTGTGTGCTCATGCATAAATTCAGGTCAAGTACAAAACCCTGATTTCTCTATTCATCATAGGAACGAGTAATGTTCTTATCAATACATAACAAGAAATTGCAACTAATTTGGCTCATGACCTTCTTCTTTTATCATTAATGGTTGAACTGGTGTTTGCTTAGCCATTAATGCATTCAGTTCAGTAAACTAAAGCTGTTTGAAATTTTTGCTAATCCTTTTCCATTGAGGGTTTCCCTGGACCAAATCACTTCTGAATAAAACAAAAAAGTGAATGCATGCACAGGTTTCTCAGATTTTCCAGATCAAACATCATTTACAGGGCATACCATTTTAAAATGCGATTTTTTTTCTTTTCAAGTCACCAATCCCATAGTACTGGAGAATGAATGAACTGTTTACGGAAAATATGAATTGCATGAACTTACCGCATAAAGTGTTCAAGTACTGAGGGCTTTTTTTCAGTGAAAAAATGAACCAATATATAGAATAAAAGTAGAAAACATGGTTTAACACCTAGCTTTTTTTTTTGAAAAGATGCTTTTCAAATGAATCCATCTTTGCTATTTAATTTACATTTTGAGGGCTCATTAGGATGATGAATGATGAGGCAGAAGAATAAAACATACTTCCTGAACAAAAGACAATCTCTGCAGCCTAATAACATTTTATGCCAGCACTTACATTTGTCAGAAGTGGATGCTATTTATCCCTATGATTATTTAAAAATCATTTTTATTGTCCTTTGTGCTGTGTCCTCTTCTGGGAGTTTTAATTCAGAGTTTGACACCTACTTATTAACTTCCATGAAGTATAGAGTACAAAGGCCTATACTCTATAAAGAATTCTAAATAGCCGTGTTTATATTGCCTGCAGCTGTACACAAATTAGCTCAGTTTGGATTTGTTTCTATCAGAAATAGAAAGCCTGTTGGAATAGCGGGTAGCCTCTGCTTCCTCCGTGAAGTAAGTGCTCTCTGCTGTCTGCCCCCATCTGAACCAAACGGGACTTGCGGGGTAGACAGAAGGGGAATTTTCCTAATTATGATACAGCCCTTATGCATAAATACATTACTTCCATTTCCTTTGCCTCCTCCAACTGCTCGTCCCAAACAGCACTCCGTCATCTGTCGCCACATACAGATGCCCGTTCTTTCCTCTCTGATCTCCTTGCCCAGCCTACACTCCAACTCCCACACCCTCACTATTATTCCAGATTGCTTCTTCCTGAGCCATCTGTCCCCCTGGCTGTGGATTTTCCCAGCTACTCAATGGGCTAGATTTTTTTCCAGGGTGGGTAGCACCTTTTGGAAATTGAGTGGGAGTCCTGGATGCCAGATGACATGTGGGCCAGGGGTCCTAGTGTGAGGGATTCTCCACGCTATGGCATAGCCCACAGCGCGAGCCCACACTGCCCATCGCATGGCCGCCTGTCAAGCCTTGATTTCCACCCACCACCTCAGAATGCCAAAGAACTTTACTTGTGATTCATCCTAGAGGTTTTATAAAAGGTCAGGTGTCTGTTTGGTCTTTCCCGAGGGGAAAAACAGCTCTGCAGCTGAATCAGAGGCCTCAGCGTGAGCCATATCCTGGGGAGATGCCTCAGCCAGCCCCAGAGCACAGTTGGGCTCTCCAGGGGCACGTGACACAAAACCAGGCAGTGTGTGTCTTGCTTCATTAGCTTTAATAACATGTACAAATGTTTCGTCGTCATTTCACTCCCGTTCCAAGCTCATGCCTGCTTGCTTCAGGTGATCTTATGGTTTTTAGCAGGCTGGAAATAAAACAACCACCCACAAGAATTCAAAGATGAATCCTTGGAAAGTAAAATCTTTACTCATATTTTAAATCTGTCTTATCAAACGATCCTTGCTGCTAATACTTCAAATCGATATTCTACAGGGAATCCAGCTTTGACTTATTGGTCTGGCTTCATTAGCAATTAAATGAACATGTAACCATCTGACCACCTTTATTGTTATTTTAGATAATATTAAAAAGTGATGCTCTATTTGGTTTTTAACTATTTTTATATTTTAATGAAAGTTACAGTGATAGCTGATACTCATACCTGTTAAAAGAGTCTGTAGCTACTTTATCTGTTCCCATGGACATTAATAGTAATCAAAAAGGACATAAAATACTCAAGAAAGTGGTGGACATTAAGACTAGGGTTTCTGTATTTAGGTCACAGAGCACAGATAGGGTCCTTGGGCACGTTGGCAAGATGTGGTGGTTTGTGAACTTGGCCATGTGTGAAATGATGACTAATTTATTTTGCTGCCTTTGGCAAAATGCACAAGAGTATAAGGACCATTTGTTTATACCCTATTGACTTGGAGCAAACTATCCAAAAGCTCCAAATCATCTTGACAGAGAACCTCTTTTCATTCTTCTACCCACGAGGTGATTGAGAAATTCTACAAAGGTTGCTTGCTGTACCTCAAGGAAATAGAAGAAATACTGATACACACACTGTAGTTTTTAATGTAGTGTTTCATTAATATTATTAATATTGTTGTTATACACGTTTATGGAGCTACTAGGAAGTTGATGAGCACAGCTCAGAAGATGTAAACATGGTCCCTGTTCACAGTCAGAATTTAAATAAGCTGGAAGATGGATGTGATACTATGGATGGTATAAACATAAAAGTTCAGGGAAAGGAAATGATTTCAAGAAAGGAATTCCATGAATCTGCAGAACTCATTATGAACTGTGTAGGGACGTCACTGACTTTTTTCAAACGCATAAATAATAGGTATCTTTGTTAAAGAATACAATCTGGAAAACAGTTTTAAAACTGCGTGCTTTATGTTTCCTTCACCATGATCAGCTCTGGAATTTTTTTCAACCCTATGAATTATCACTTCAGTGCTTCTTACCCACAGATTCCTGGGCTGCCCATGAGTGTAGACTTGTTGCACATAAAAAAATTCTGACATCTTCTGTCTCTGAAGTTACCTAATTTTGTGGCCTTAGGGTTATCTAGTTGTTTTTTTTCCCTAACTTCTGTCTATGTTTTGTTTAGATATTTGAAAGACAGTCCATGGACTTAAAGAATCCAAAGTGAATCCAAAGGGCTATTGTTTAAATCTCTGTGAAGTTTATTGGCCAGAATGCTCTAAAACAGAAAGTCTAAACCAGGTTTTGTTGGCAGGCATTGGGAATCACCTAGCCAACCCTCTTTTTACTTTTACTTGGGAGTCTTCATTATTTCCAAATCAAGAGTTTCGTGATAGTTTTCTTAGGGAATTGATGGAAATGTCTTACTTCTTCTTACATTTACATTTACTATTTACTATGTTTTTATTTTATGAATTCAGTAGATGCATACCCCCAGAGAGCATGAGACTTGGAAGAAATACAAGTCAGTGCCTCCTGGCAGAAGCCTGAAATTTTTTTCCCTTAATTTTTATTAAAATCTACTTGTTATAAAGTAGCATATTAAAGGGAGAAATCATGAGACTTTGAGTTAATTTGGAAGGCTCTGGGTGTTTAAAAATCCATCATGAACTCTTAGTGTGTCCCAATAAGTAGGTTGTCCCAATATTACAGGTTGAAAATTTTCCCTGACCCTAAAGTACAAAAAAGTGTGATTAAGTCTAATCACGCAGGGAAGAGCGTTCCATTGCAAGAACTGTTTCTCCCCAAAGTTGTAATTTAGCCACTTAACATTCAACCAAAAGAATTTTGTTCCAAGGTCAAATTGACCTGCCTGGATTTTTCTTCTTAAGTCAAAGCTCACAGATGACCTAGAGAATATTGCCATCGAGGTTAGGCAACCTTCCTCTTTCTGCTTCTTGTTTTCTCCTACTGCTTACCACAAATTTGCATTTTATTGGATGTCTATTTTTTTCAACATAGGACTTAACTCTTAGGTGTTTTTGCAACATTTAATGATTACTAATCAAGGTAAGCTGACTGACAGTATCATGTCTGTGGAACTGGGGAGCAGTGTTGAGGGTGTGATGTAATAATAGAGTGATTTGATTTGATGTGTTCATCCAACATGCATTTTTTAAGTGCCTTCAGTACTTCTTACTACTCTCTCTCCAGCACCTAGAATAGCATCTGGCCCACAGTGGGACTTAGTAATATTTATTGCATGAATGAATAGTGCACATTTTTGTGAATTACTTTGTTTTAGAATGGAAAAAAAATAACACCTAGAGTCTAGATGATAGTGTCTAGTCTCTAGCAACCTTCACACTAATAACAAACAAGCGGTATATATTTTTCTAAACAAAGTAGTATATTATACTCATAAAATAATTTTATGTTTTCATTTAATCTTTTCGTTGCATTCCAAAAATAATCATGCTGACTTCGTGTGTTTTGTGAACATGCTCTGAACTTCTGACTACAGAATGATGGTCTTTAATAAAGTGCCAGTGACAATCTCGTCATAATAGAGGTTCCCTGTCTGTGCTGCCATCAATTGTCATGGCTTTCACCACCCATGGGCCTCACAGCCTCTTTCTTCATGCTTCCAATCACTTTCAGTCTCATTTCTCATAGTGGTGATTTTAATTGTTAGTATTTTCCCAAGTCCCCATCACAGCAGGTGGTGGACATCTGTACCTGAAGGCCCCCTGGCATCCCAAATGCATGCCCCAAACCGAGCTCATCATCTTCCTCCTGCCCTTCATACCGATTACATCTCCCCCTCAATCCCCCATCTCATTGGCTTCACTGTTTGACCAGTCATTCATCCAACCCAGAAACTGAGAGGGCATCTTCAGCATTTCCATGCTGGCCACCATGTCCAGCTGATCCCCATGATTGTCCTTAAGGAATGTTTCCCGAGAATGGCGGGAGACAGGAATTTCCCGACAATCTGTGTATTCCTCACTGTCCTGGAAATGTTGTTAGGTTAGACCTTCTTATTTTCCTCTCTCCCTGAGTGTTAGCAGCCTCCACCCACTCTACCAACCTGTCCTTATGTCCAGCGATACTCCAATTCAGTTTCTACTCTTTTGCCACTATAAAATCCAACTCGACTTTAAGCAGTTTTCCTTCTTAAAACCTTTCAATATGAATGAGAGCCCGTGGATGACTTAGAGAGCTGAAAAGCTGGAGGAAATACATTCCAGGTTGAGAAACAGCATGTGCAGAGGCCTTGGGGCAAGAGATGTCTTCATATTTTAGGGAAACTGAGGGAAGATCCATGTTACTAGCGCTTCGTGAGCCAAGAGAGAGTATTTTGGCATGAGGGTGGGGAGGCACTGGATCGTATAGGACCACTTAGGCTATGTTAAGAATTTTGGTTTTTATTCTACTGGCCATGGAAAGCCGTTGGAGAATCTCAAGCAGGGGAATGACATGATCTGATTCCTCTTTTACAGAGACTCCTCTGGGCTCTATGTAAAGAGTGGAGTTGAGCGAGAATGGAAAGTGGGACACAGGCTGGGGGAGAGGTGATGGTACCTTAGGATACAGTGACAGCACTAGAGATGGATCGGGGTATCGTAGATGTGTGATATCTTTTGGAGGCAGAATTGTCCTGACTTACTGATGAAGTGAATGTGAGAGGGACAGATCCGGGGGCTTTATAAGGTGGATGTTCCCTGAGGCGAGAAGGATGGAAAAAGGAGAAGTTTAGCAGCAAAGATCAAGAGTTCAGCTTTAGACATTTTGAGATTTCTGTGAGATATCCAAATGGTTTTAACAGCTAGGCGTTTGGATAAATGCACCTGGAGGTCAGCCAGCAAATCTGGGCTGGAGATACACATTCAGGACTCAACTTAGAAATACAAATGGTCTTCAAAGCCACAGGGATTCATAGCATATCCTAGGGAATGAGCATGGAATGAGAAGTGGAGGAGGCCCAGGACTGGGTTCTTTGTAACCCCTAGGGTTCTTAAGTGATTGGAGAGGAGCTGGCAGAGGAGAGTGAGAATCAGGGAAAAACTGGAAGTCGCCAGTGCCATAGAAGCCTGGGGAGTAGTCACTGAAGGAAGAGGGAGGGGCCCACTCTGTCAAGTGCTGCTTAGAGTGACATGGAAGGGAAAGATGGAAAAGCTTGTTGGATTCAGCAACGTGCAGATCATGAATGGCCTTCGCAGGGACGGCTTTTGTGGAGCAATGGAACGAAAGCCAGACTGGGGCTGTTTGGAGGGTAAATGTCAAAGTGCATGCCTGGGAGACCGTTTGAGCCAGGCTGCATGTGGGATTCTCTGTCTAATTCCTGAGCTCACCGGCCTTCCAGAACTCGTCCTTTTTAGAATTAGAAACTTTCTCTAATTTATCCACTCATTCACATATTGTCATTCAATCAACACATCTATATTGAGTACTTGCCATGCCCAGTACCCCTGGTGGAGGAAGAGTTTGAATGCCCACTGCCAGATCCTGGGGACATCTGTTCATTCATTCAGCTAACAGATATCTAGTGCGTGCCTACAATGTTCCAAGCACAAGTGGTAGCGACCAAAAATGCAAGGTCTCTACGCAGATGGAGAATAATCTGTTGGAGGAAGATAGATAACTGTAAATAAAGCAATTTTGGGCAGTGGTAATATTATTTGAAAGATAAATAGGAATGGTTATGAAGAGTGACAAAAGTGGAAGTGAGGGGACTCCTTTAAATAGGAGGATCAGGAAAGGCCTCTGAGGTCGTGATACAGGCAGCCCTGGAGGAGGAGAGCCTGGAGAGTGGTCAGGACTAGGGAGCACCCAGAGTCACAGGCCTCGAGGGGAGATCGGGGCCCACTTGAGGGTCAGAGACAAGGCCCCAGAGGCTGCAGTGCTCTGAGCTGGACAAGGAGATGGTACAGGATGAGGCCAAACAGATAAGCAGGGAGCAAATTGCCTGGGGAGCACTGTCATTAATAAGTGACACAAGAAACTCAAAAGAATGTCTTGTCCTTTTTTTAAATGACATTTTAAAACTTTCTATTTTGATTATTTTATGATTTCAAACTTACAGAAAAGTTACAAGCATAATACAAATAATTCCTATATATGCTTTGTTCAGATTCCACAATTTTAAACATTTTACCATATTCACTTCTTTTTCTCTGTGTCTCGCTCTAATGTTTTTTTCTAATCATTTTCGAGTAACTTGCAGACATCATGCCCCTTTACTGCTAAATGTTTCAATGTATTTCCTAAGAACAAGGACAGGCTCTTACATAAACACAATCATTCAGATTCAGGAAACTTAACTTTGATGTAATACTATTATATAATCCACAGAATATATTCACATTTCATCAGTTTTCTTAATAAAGGTTCTTGTACCTCTTCCCATGCCCCAACCTTCTGCCCTGTGATCCAGAATCATGCATTTCAGTAAGTTATGTTTCTTTAGTCACAAACAAAATTATCTTAAAAAATCACATGTTTTTATTTTATTTCCTAATATATCCACATCTGCTTTAATTTTTAAAAATTCAACCTAGTATCATTAGGAAAAAACAACCCCCCAAATCAGTTTCTTGTCTTGTTGACTAAAGGGACAGATATCTTTGTTCAGAGTCTGTCCGTTTCTGAAAACCGTATTGAACCAAAGAGAACTGACATTGCACATCAGGTTCAGGGACCAGGCAATTTCTCTTCTGTCTCTTGGTGTCACAATATTTTGAGAACACAGACACACAAAAGGACATGAATATAAACATCCACCTTTTTCCTCCATTGTTTCTGAGTGGCAGCCCCTAAGAAGACATGCTCTGAAGTCTGCAGAAGTGGGCTAGGTAATGTTCTCAGGCCACATCAGGGGAAATTACAGTGAGTAGAGTTTTGTTTCTGTTTTTTTTTTTTTTTTTTTTTTTTTTGAGACGGAATCTAGCTCTGTCGCCCAGGCTGGAGTGCAGTGGTGGGATCTCAACTCACTGCAAGCTCCGCCTCCCAGGTTCATGCCATTCTCCTGCCTCAGCCTCCCGAGTTGCTGGGACTACAGGCATCCACCACCACGCCCAGCTAATATTTTTTCTATTTTTAGTAGAGACGGACGGGGTTTCACCTTGTTATCCAGGATGGTCTTGATCTCCTGACCTTGTGATCCGCCCGCCTCGGCCTCCCAAAGTGCTGGGATTACAGGCGTGAGCCACCGCACCCGGCGGAGCTTCTTAAAGAGAATCTAGTTGTTTTGGCATTTGAAAGAGTCTCTGACCTGTTGGTGTCTCTAACAATCTCAGGAAAATAACCAGGAATGTTCACAGTGGAGATAATTGATAAATGCAGTGGAGATAGCTGATAAATGCTCTTAAAAAAAAAAAAAAACTAAGATGGTGATTTTTGTCACACCTGGATTAAACAAGAGCCTCAAATGATGCCTGATCTCCTTAATAGCCAGTCCTTAGATGGCATCTCCATAGGCCAGCTTTGTTCTTCATTGTTTACGTGATTTATTCCAGTTAGTCCTCAACACATCCCTGTGGGATATGTACTGTGAATCCTCTCCATTTTACAGATGAGAATACTGAGGCATGCAGAGGTGAAGGAATCTACCTAAGGCAGTGATTTTCCAAGTAGAGTCTTTGAAAGCCCAGTGATGCTTACGATGCATACCCAAGATCAAAACTATCTTCATAATAATACAAAAATGTTGTTTGTCTTTTTTCACTGTGTTGATAATACACTAGATAGATGTAAAAACAATGGATGACAGTACTGCAGGCACCTTAGTGGGAATCAAAGCGGTGCCACCAAACGCTATTAGCAGTCCTTTTATTATTTTCTGCCACGAACACCCAGTTTTTAAAAAATGCCAGTTTCACTTAAGAATGTCCTTGATGAAGTAACAAACGTTACCAATTTTATTAAATCTCAGCAGTGGAGTATGTGCTTTCTAATACTCTATAAATATGAAATACGTACAAGGCACTTCTGCCTGTTCAAGTAGGATGGTTGTCTTGAGAAAAGCTACTTTTATTCACTAAACACTATTTCACTTTAAAGAATGGGTGAGAGACAGACTATGATTTTCAAAGTTGAATATTTGACAGACATTTTCTCAGAAATGAATGGAGTGAACTTGTCACTTCAAGGAAAACAACTGACAGTGTTTGTTGTTAATGATGAAATTTGAGCTTTTAAGCAAAAATTAGAATCTTAGAAAACTTCTATCTGCCACCAGGAGTTTGACAACTACTTTAACTTAAATACTTAAAGAATGTTTTCGATGAGATCAGTGGTAATGTTAATGAATGTGGGCTTTTTTAATGTCGTATAATGAAAGATGTTGTATTGGAAAATAGTACAACTCAGTGAACCAAGATTTTCTAAATGACCGATGCATGATGTTAAAAAATTATTCATTTGTATAGCAGCATGATTTATAGTCCTTTGGGTATATACCCAGTAATGGGATGGCTGGGTCAAATGGTATTTCTAGTTCTAGATCCCTGAGGAATCGCCACACTGACTTCCACAATGGTTGAACTAGTTTACAGTCCCACCAACAGTGGAAAAGTGTTCCTATTTCTCCACATCCTCTCCAGCACCTGTTGTTTCCTGATTTTTTAATGATGGCCATTCTAACTGGTGTGAGATGGTATCTCATTGTGGTTTTGATTTGCGTTTCTCTGATGGCCAGTGATGATGAGCATTTCTTCATGTGTTTTTTGGCTGCATAAATGTCTTCTTTTGAGAAGTGTCTGTTCATGTCCTTTGCCCACTTTTTGATGGGGTTGTTTTTTTCTTGTAAATTTGTTTGAGTTCATTGTAGCTTCTGGATATTAGCCCTTTGTCAGATGAGTAGGTTGCAAAAATTTTCTCCCATTCTGTAGGTTGCCTGTTCACTCTGATGGTAGTTTCTTTTGCTGTGCAGAAGCTCTTTAGTTTAATTAGATCCCATTTGTCAATTTTGGCTTTTGTTGCCATTGCTTTTGGTGTTTTAGATATGAAGTCCTTGCCCATGCCTATGTCCTGAATGGTATTGCCTCATGCTGCTATAAAGACACATGCACACGTATGTTTATTGCGGCACTATTCACAATAGCAAAGAGTTGGAACCAACCCAAATGTCCAACAACGATAGACTGGATTAAGAAAATGTGGCACATATACACCATGGAATACTATGCAGCCATAAAAAATGATGAGTTCATGTCCTTTGTAGGGACATGGATGAAACTGGAAAACATCATTCTCAGTAAACTATCACAAGGACAAAAAACCAAACACCGCATGTTCTCACTCACAGGTGGGAATTGAACAATGAGAACTCATGGACACAGGAAGGGGAACATCACACTCCGGTGACTGTTGTGGGGTTGGGGGAGCAGGGAGGGGCAGCATTAGGAGATATACCTAATGCTAAATGACGAGTTAATGGGTGCAGGAAATCAACATGGCACATGGATACATATGTAACAAACCTGCACATTGTGCACATGTACCCTAAAACCTAAAGTATAATAAAAAATATATATATTTTATTTAAAAAAATTATTCATTTGTAAAAGATTCATTTAGAGCTCAAGATAGACCGATAAATTTTATTTTACTTTATTTTTGTAAGAAGCATTTTTGCATAGAACTTCATTGGGAACTGTGTGAGTTGAAGAGGTATTTCTTTTCTGAAGAAAAGATTTTTAAATGAGACCTAGGATTTCTCCCTGGATTGGAGGGATCGATCCGTTCCTAGGCAGAGACAACACTGTGCTTGCCTGTCTGTGTGTATAGATCCCCTTCACTCTGTGGTGGTCTTTCTCAGTACTTGTCTCCACATCGTTTGAAACAGAAATGCTTCCCCCAAACTCCCAAAATGTGGTCATTAGACAAATAGGTTTGGATTCAGAAGCAAAAGCACATATATGGATCAAGTTCTTAAGGCATTTCTATGGTGATCACTAATTAGAGATGTTCTTGCCACGTGTCGCTTTCCTTTTTTTTTTTTTTTTTTTTTTTTTGAGACGGAGTCTCGCCCTGTTGCCCAGGCTGGAGAGTGCAGTGGCGCGATCTCAGCTCACTGCAACCTCCGCCTCCCGGGTTCATGCCATTCTCCTGCCTCAGCCTCCTGAGTAGCTAGGACTGCAGGCGCCCGCCACCACTACTGGCTAATTTGTTGTATTTTTAGTAGAGATGGGGTTTTACCATGTTACCAGTATGGTCTCGATCTCCTGACCTCATGATCCACCCACCTCGGCCTCCCAAAGTGCTGGGATTACAGGCGTGAGCCACTGCGCCCAGCCCACTTTTCCCTTTTTATATTTATTTTAGATTTGGGAGGGCAGGATACATGTACAAATTTGTTACGTAGATGTATAGTGTGATGCTGAGGTCTTCGTCATGTATTGTGTGGATTGCAACTAAACCCATCACCCAGATAGTGAACATAGCACCCGACAGGTAGTTTTTAGACTCTTTACCCCCTCCATTCCTCCCGTTTTGTTTTGGAGTCCCCAGTGTCTAAGAGCAGTAGATTTTAATGTGACAGAGTTTTTAAAGTTCATTGGTATGATTTCAGGGTTCACATTACAACTTTTATCATTTATTTCTCAAAATATATTTTCCACGTGTAGTTACAATGTTCACAATACGGTCTTCGATTAGTTGTTGATTAAGAGTCAGCCTTGAAGAAACATCTGCAAAATAAGCCAGTTTTATGAGGCTTTCCTTAGGTGAACAGTAATTTTAATCACCTTATCTGGGTTTTTAATCTATTTTTGCAATGGATCATAGAGAATTCATTGAGGTGAGAAATAGAACCAAGCATAGTTCTGTGATATAAATAAATATTTAATAAAAATAATGATAGCTCATATTTACTTGGTTAGATGAGCACTCAGTAGGTGCCAGGCACTTTGCTGTCCATCTGAGACCAATTGAGTATCCCTTACCCGAAATGCTTGGGACCAGAAGTGTTTCTGACTTTATGTATTTTTTGAATTTTGGAATATTTGCATAGACATAATGAGATATCTTGGGGATGGTTCCTGAGTCTATACATGAAATTCATTTATGTTTCATATATACCTGTACATGTAGTCTGAAGGTAATTTATACAATATTTTAATAGTTTTGTGCACAAAACAAAGTTTGTGTTAATACTTGTGTGTAGAATTTTCACCTTGTGTGTCATGTTGGTGTTCAAATAGTTTCAGATTTTGGAGCATTTTGGATTTCAGATTTTCAGATTAGGGATATGCAATCTGTAGTTACAAAATACCTATGAGGAGAATAATCTTATATTGCCTATTTTATAGGACAACAAACTGAGATACAAAGAGGCTTGAACTCAGGTAGCCGAGTTCCAGAGTCCACATTTTAAATTACATATTATGGTATTTATATGGGGGACCACAGAGTGGCTCATTTATTTGAGGGACCACAGAGTGGCTTCTTGGTGTAGCTGATAAATTGGCAAATTCTGTTTCTTATGGTTGCTATTTTTTTCCAACAAAAAGCTATATTGTCTGCACTTTTTCCACAGCTTAAGAGAGAAGGGTTCAAGGTGGTTACAAAGTGCCTTCAATTTTTTTCTCAGGGGAACTTGCCCAGCCTGCCAGGGGTCCTGCTGGCCTGCAGAGGATGGTCAGGTGGGCACCCATCTTCTCCATGAGTTTCACCTCCTTATCTAGGAAGTAGCCCTCCAGGAGATCACAGGGATGGGGTCTGCATGGGTAGATCCAGCAGGGCTGGTGCAGGTTCTTCTCAGAGCCAGGATGCTCACGGTACAACCCCACTCGTCTCATCCAGCTTCACACATGATGGAAGAGGGCAGGCATGACCTTGCCCTCTCCTCCACCTGCTGTGGGGAAGGGGCCCACGTGGCTGCAGAGTCAGGGTGGAAATCTAGGTCCAAAGGGTGGTGGGTGTAGGAAGTTGATGCAGGTTGTCCAGATAGCCAACTACAGCCTCAACCTCAGAGGAGTAATTCTGTCACGTCTAGGGGCTTATGGCTGATCAGTGACAAGGTGCTAACTGCAGACTGCACTGTTTGCTGCTCCTGACACCAGAGCAGAGCCAAGAAGATGGTGCAGAGGCTAAGGCTGGGGCAGAGGTTGGAGGGGGAATCAGAATCTGCTGGGCTCTGTTCAGTTCAGACACTGGTGTTGAGGTAAGAGACAGACCTGCAAGACCAGAAGGCACACAGTCTAATTCATTTTCGTAGAAACTTACTAATGGGGTCCCTGCAGATGTTGAGGAAACACAGGTGCACAGCCCTGGCAGGCATCACCTCTGCTAGGTCCTTTGTGTCTGGTTCAGTGCATGTTTTCCATTGTCTAGCCCATCTATCACTGAACATAAAATTTTCCTATTCTTTCTGGGCTTTCAGGAACAGCATGAAAATTGCTCCCAGAGAAGAGCAGGATTTTGAGTGCATCCACCAGTGATCAAAATTTTAAGAATATGTAACTTTTCCCCCTGAATCTCCCCCAGAACTCTTTGGGACAAGGTTCTGTAGTTATACTTTGGTTTTGGTGGCTGTCTGGCCCATCACTGCTTATACCGGGGTGCTGCCCCAGGGGGACCCCAGGGTAAGCTGTGTTGCCCTGATGTCCCTTGAAAGGATGCACAATAGTGGCTGTACTGGGCTGGAGATAAATGGGCATGTTTGAGTAATTATTTTTCAGCATTACTTATCAGTCAAAGTCCTGTGAAGTCCCCAAACTTCATAATTTCCAAGATTGTATTAGTGGCATTTTAAATGATGGGGTTCTATGCAGTAGCGAGCCTATCAAATCATCTTAGATTCCCTCCTCTCTTCCCACCCCCACCCTCCAGCTCTACAGCTGACACATGGGCATAGAAGGTGCTGAGTAAATGTTTACTGAGTGAATGCCTTCTTTTTATGGAAGGCCTTTGCTGAGATTTAAGAAGTACTGTAATATTATCAGCAGCAAAGTCTTTACAGATACATGCTGTTGGGTATTTTCTGGGAAGATTGCAAATCCCGTCCATTTCTTACAGTTTACCGCTTCCTGGGGACCCGGTTTTCTTGGTGTCAGATTTTTTTGGTGAAAGCCTTAAGCTGACTGGGTGCAGTAGGTGTGGCAGGTGCCACCTGGAAGTCCTGAACTAGGAACTTATATTAAAAATAGGACTGTTTGCTGGGCACGGTAGCTCACACCTGTAATCCTAGCACTTTGGGAGGCAGAGGCAGAGGTAGAAGGACCACTTGAAGCCAGGAATTCAAGACCAGCCAGGGCAACAAAGCGAGATCATCTCTACAAAAAATAAAAATGTTAGCCATGCACAGTGGTGCACATCAGTAGTCCCAGCTACTCAGGAGGCTGAGGCCAGAGGATCGCTTGAGCCCACAAGGTCGAGTCTGCAGTGAGCCATGATCAAACCACTGCACTCCAGCCTGGGTGACAGTGGGACCCTATCTCTAAAACAGAAAATAATGGGACTGTTGGGCCTTGGCATAGCTCCTTTTCTTCTATGCACAAAGAGACAGCTTCATACAAAAGAGAACACAGTGACCACCCAGAGAATAGTAACCTTATCCTCTTTGCCTCTTTGATGTTGTTCAAAGGATCATAGATGATACTGGTTAAAATGCTCAAAAAGCCTCTGGATCATCCGAGACAGACTCGCAGTTCCTGGTCCTCTTCCTCCAGGCCTCATTGTCTTACTGCTTCCATGTTAAAGCACCCAGACCCTTGTCCAGAACTTTTATAACAAGATAAAAGATGCCTTCCCTGAGCCATTTCCTCCTGCTTTGGGACACATCTTCCCTCAGGGCACAACCTGTCAGACACTCACTTGCCTGGCCTGCTGTCTCCCCTCCCGGCCTGACATTGGATTTCAGTAGGTTGCAGCTAATGTTGAATATATTTCAGATGCTGTACCCTCTCTGTGAACTATGAAGACATGATTAGCAGATACAATTAGCTACTTTAGGATAAAAAAAAATCAAAAGATCTAGATTTTAGTTACTGCCCTGTTGGTTATTACTACATTGACTTCTGCAATAGTATATTTCTAAAGCAGGAAGAGAGTGGGAAATGGGTAGACCTGAGAATACAGCATTTCTTTTTTCTTCTGAAGGAAAGAAACCCAGCACTCTTTCAAAAGCTGCGAAAGCATTCTCATGATCTGGTAGATCCCATCTGTGCGTTTTTCAGTGACATACTTCAAGTACACGAGCTGCCGTCAAAGGACCTAAAAAAAAAGGAAAGAGAGTCGTGGGTGTTAATGAGAGGGGCCCAGCTTGACAGCTGTGGGGGAGCGCTAATCTCTCCCTCCACGTGCCCACCTCGCCCAAGGGTGTGATTAGCCTGCTCACACTTCCTGGAGGAAGTCTGGCGTAATGAAGTGTCACCCAGAGTCTGGAATGCCCCAGTGGATGCGTCACTGTGTAGCCAGAGAGGTTATCCTGGCTCTGACCCCAGCACTGTCCTCTGGAAACCACAGGGAAATGGATGGAAGAGATGGTGAGCCCCTCCACTATGCTTTCACTCCCGGTGGTTGGGGGCATATGGAGGGAAAGAACAAGACATTAGCAAGGAACATTCCGAACACCTGTAGTTCTCACTTATCAAATGACTTTCTCTCAAGGCTTTTGGAGAAAGGAGGCTGCCAGCCATCTTTTTTTTTCTTTTTAGAAATATAGGCCTTGGGGAGACTGCGTCGTGGATTTCTTGACTGCTGGAGGTTTCTGTTACTCCTGTGATACTAGTAAGTTATTCCTGGTCACTTAGTTTCCCAGCAGAATGACCTGAAAACTCATCTGCCATAATATAAGCTGAAACTCCTGGTTTCTCCTCAGCTTGTCCTCCTGTCAGTTCCATTCAGGGGAGAGCCGCCTTATCTCAAACCCACTAGGACAATTCCCAGTCAATGTCAACCCGATTTGTGAGTGACTGTGTCCATCAGAATTCTTCCTGAAGAAGGATCCTTCGAAGCAAATACTCTTCATCATGTTAGGGAAGTTATGTTGCTAACTTGAATTTTCTCACCTTTTGTCTTCAGGTATTGGGCTTTGTTAAATGAGTAATGGGAGAAGAATGGCCACACCTTATGTTTAATGCTTTTGGTCTTTGTTAAGGTGTCGAAACTCAGCATCTAGTGTACTCGTAGAATCCCCTTTCTTGTGAGGCAGGGCCCACCTATAAAAGCTGAAAATGCCAGTGCTTGATTTTTTTATTTTTTATTATTTATTTATTTATTATTATTATTATTATTATTATTTTTGCTCTGTTGCCCAGGCTGGAGTGTAGTGGTGTGATCTCAGCTCACTGCAACCTCCATCTCCCCAGTTCAAGTGATTCTCCTGCCTCAGCCTCCCAAGTAGCTGGGATTACAGGTGTGTGCCACCACACCCAGCTAATTTTGTATTTTTTAGTAGATATAGGGTTTCACCATGTTGGCCAGGCTGGTCTCGAACTCCTGACCTCAGGTGATCCGCCTGCCTCGGCCTCCCAAAGTGCTGGAATTACAAGCATGAGCCACCATGCCTGACCGCCAGTGCTTGATTTTTTATCCAGCCTTGAAGCCAGGACTTAGAGCCATGACCCAGCGTGACCCAGACTCTGCCAGTCTGATTCAGCCTCACCAGACTTTCTTGTGGAGGCTGGTGATACAAAGACCTGGGGAGTGCTTGGAATCCTTTCCAGTGAGGAGGGTGATGATGGTGGCAGTTTCTTTTGGTTTCCAGGCTGCTGTTTTCCTGTAGCACCATCCAGTGTCCCTTGATAGTGATGTGAGCTCATGGTTCCCAGCAGAGGCGTCGTCCCAGACCAGCTCTGCAGTGCATGGCTGGGCATTTTTTCTGATGATGAGGTCTTCAAGCCTATTTTTGCAGGTCTCCTGGAGCGTCTATGGGAAACCCAGTATTCTCTTAAAAATGCCATTCATTTCAATTTAAATTTGCCAATGTTGGCTTTGGCTGCTTTCTACTGAACACCATGTGGAGTTGGTTAGCATCTCTCTTGAAATGTGGAAGAACTGAAAAAGAGAGGTACATAGTGTAACTCACAGATGATTGCAAACCTCTCTGAGGTGGGGAGCTTAAGATGCATGCATTCCATTTCCAACCAGTCTAAGACTGAAATTTCAACTTTTGTCTTACTCTCTTCAGCAACCGTGTGTGAATTGTCTCCAGAAGGTAGCCCTGTTTATTTCTGGAAAGCTTGAGTATTGGGAAAGTTTTTCTTAACTGGCAATCGGGCTGCCTAGCACAATGGCTGACACATAGTAGAAGCTTAACATATTTGTTGAATGAATGATTGAACTGTAATGTGCATCATTGCCTCTCATTTTATCCATAATAGCCTTATAGAATAACTTCCATCTCTTGTCCACATCATAACCCTTTAAAAATGTGAGGCTTTATGTCCTTGAGTTCTCACACCCCCAGAGTAAATGCTGTCAGTGACTTCCTGTATTCCTCTTCTTTGAACACCTTCCTAATGGATGACATCTGGATCCCAGCACAGTGCACTGCCTTTGGTCTGTAAACAGGGTTTGTCTCCTTCTTTGTTTTACATTATTAATCAAATTAATTTTTCATCAACTTGCTTCTTTGATGGCTCCCAACTATAACTTCTAAGTTTTAGACACACAGGGCTGCTAAGCTGACACTCATATGTTCTTGGAGTTTCATCATTGGACCTACATATAATACCCATTTATCTCTATTACATTTCATTTTGCTGGGTTGGTCCATCCAGCTTACCGAGATCTTTCTGAATCTGATTCTGTCGTCAAGCATGCGAACTCTGTGTGGCTCACCCAAGCAATTTGACAGCCAGGACCTTCCATGCTCATGTAAATTATTCTTTGGCTTGTTATTTCTCCACTCTCTGTCTCTAGAGCCTTTTGCTCATGGGCCAAAGCTGCCTGCTGCTTTCCTTGAAGGCTTCAAAGAGTCCACTCAAAGAAGCTGTCTCATTTCCACTGGCTAAGATCATCCAACTGTTGCTTTCCCCCACACCTGATGGCTGGGCCATGGCATGGAAGCTGTGCCATTGTGCCCTTAGAGGGTTTTGTCCACCCACCCAGCTTATGTTCATTTCCATTCAGCATCTCACCCGACCGTTGCTTAACTGTCTGGTTTCCATCCAGCCACCACATGTTCTCAGCAGTGTGGGCTCAGCAAATACACTGAGTGTTGCAGTGTTGTCAGATTGGCTCTGTTTCAGAATCTCTTTCCTTTCTATTCAGTGCTAAAGGAAGTTCATAGGGGACACTGATTAAAATGCCTCAGGAGCAACATGTGACATTCATGTCACCTCTCAGTCTCCAACTGCCAAGAAAGCATGACTCTTCCCTTTTGTTTGATTTGGAGTTTTGTGAGGTCTTCATGATGCTGAACTCTGCCTATCACACTCCCAAAGAACATATTACCTAGCCCTTACTATTTTATGCCCAGTGAACACATTGGACTGTGAAGCAGAACTCAGGCAAAGCTTTCAGTTCTTTCCCCGATGAAGCCATTTGGTTACTTGCAGTGTTCCCTGGCATTGGCTAACGTGTTAAACGTCAGCTTCTCATTGCTCATTGTTGGTTTGGTGGGTACCAGTCGCAGCAGAGTGTTTCTAGTGTCTGAAATATGGGCGTCTTTCAGAGCGGTTGTGGGCAGGCAGCCCTTGAATGGCTGGTCATGAGGCCTTTTCATGACAATGGTAGCCTGTTAACTTGAGAGACTCTCCCAAAGGACTAGATGGATAGTTCTGCCAGCCTACAAGTCTATTTTTGTGTTTTTAAAAATAATTGTATAAAATAGATTGAACACTAGAGAGCCACCCTGGGGCTCTACTGCAGGCACATTGGAGACATTGTTGGTTCAGTCATTTTTGCCACTCCTGGCTTCCTCATCAAGGAAAAGAGTAGGTGGTACATGTAGGGACTTTTATCAGCAGATAAACTTATCAGGGACCCAGAATGGAGGTCCACCAGTGGGATCAGACGCCTTTGGTAAAGGTGACAGGCCCAGAGAATAGACCTTGAACTTATTCCCCATCTGTTTTTTGCCTGTGTTAATGCAGCCATCATCAGGTTCCTTGGATCACATAAACAAGGGAAAGCTAGATAAGCTGCAATTCTGCAAGACCACAGTGGATGAGATTAGTAAGTAGCTCATCTAATCAGATGTTGCCAGTAGTGGTGAATTATTGCTTGGGACTCTGTGGTAATGATGGACTTTCTTGACTTCCTTTTGGAGGATTCTGTGGAATGGAGGCACCAAGTAGATGGTTGACGTCTGCTTCTGTTTCCTGATATTCTGATGGCTTAGAAGGTCCTCATGTTATCCGTCTTTTGTCCCTTCTTTTGTCATTTCCAACGTGGAGAGTTTGCTCCACCATTGTGAAAGAAGTGACATCTTTGTGGCATATGCATTTCAAATGAAAATTGAGCATGAACCTGTCATGTTCTTTCATCTGCTGTATCCATCCTAATCTGGCCCAGGGCTGCTCAGTTAGGTGCAAACCACCAGCTGACTCATGCATTCTTGCCACACTTAGCCCAATAACCTCTGGATATACCCTGTTTAAGAAGGGTCTGCCATGTGGGTAAATTTGTCTCCATTAAATAATATTGATTGTATTTTGGGGTCAGAGCATCACGTATACATCAACAGCTGATTTTTTGAAGTGTTCTCTATAACATTGCATGTGAAAATCATAAATCAGTTAGAGGAATCCAAATATTTTTCCAGTGTCTCTAAGTCGTATTTATTTAAGATACTTTATATAGTGGCTGAAGAGTTAGGGTTGGGATTATGCAAACTCTTCTCTGAAACCTTTTTTTTCTTAAAGAGGAGACAAATAGAATAGTGTAACTCTTGATATTTGTGTGGTTTAAATCAGTCATCATCTGACTTCATAGCCCAAATGAAAATATAATACTTACACTGAAATAGTTATCTTTATTGCCCAAAAGCATTACTTTTACTCTGAAATAGTTATCCTTTTAGCACAAGATAAATTTTTGCGTTTTCCCCATTACATAGACAATGCAGAAGCTGTTGGCAAACGATAGAAACATCCACCTGTAAAAAAGCGTACGCTTTTCTTCTCAACCTCTGTTATTACTTGCAAAAATCAATGGCCATAAGGAATGAATAGTAGAGTCTTTATTGAGCAAGGTGGGCAGCTGTCTAGAAGGATGAATTAGTTTTTAATTTCTGTGCTGCCATTGCCTTTGCAGGAAACACATCCGCTGAGATACTTGATTGAGTGTTTCATCTAAAATCTATTTATTTTAATAAAAAATCTTCATGATATTAGTTTGCCAAGATAGCGTCATTAGATTATAGGAAGTGGTTGGAGTAGAGAGTAGTGTGGAATGACCAAAGGGGTCTTTTTAATTGCCATTGTAACTACTTAATAAACAAGGGACAGGAAGAGGAAACCTTTTGGTGTCTGGCACTAGATTTTAATTTAGAAGAGAAAATTGCGGAAGTTTAACCACAACCTCATTCGGTCCACTTTGTGATGACTTTGACTTTGGCACGCTGACACATCAAATAAGTTTCAAAGGTCCCTTTTATGTTTGTAAAATATTGTTTTACACTGGTTCTTACACAGGATGAAGAGCATAAAGGAACAAGCTAGGAATGTGGAAATTCCCTTTCCTCAGTAATTTGGGCCAACATCAGGACCACACCGTGGGGCACTGGGCCAGACCTAGTGATGTGGGGCATTATCTGGAAATGCACCTGAAAAATTAGACAAGGCTGTGAAAATGGAATTTTAGTGATCCAGGATTTGAGAAAAGTCCTCTTGGCTGGAGTAAGGCATGTAGGTAGGTCATATGATTGTTTCTGAAACATAAAACTCAGAACCCAAAAAGTTCAGCACATTTTGGCCCCAGTAAGTAGAAAACGCCCCAGACATTATCTGTGGATGAAATAGTGTGCTGCAGAGGACAGTCCCTGGCCAGAAGCTGGACCATTCCAGTGAGTTCAGCAAAACCAGAGAACTCTACCCCTTGTTTTGACAAATTTAAGAGAAAATGCAGTAAAATTCAGCTTTTAGGAAAAAAAAATAGAAAGTATAGAAATTAAAAGAAAACCTGGGAACTTTAAAATCATTTATCATTAGCTATCCAGGATCACAGTGATGAGGTCTTGGGGAAGCGTGGGGGAAGTGTGGGGGAAGACTTCAAAAACTAATCAGTGAAGAAAAGCAGTTTGACCAACGTGGAGACTAAAACATCTTTCTAAATCTGCAACGGTTCCCTGGTTGAGGAGAGCAGGGAAGCCTAAAAAATGTGGCAGATGGGGAGGGTAAACAAGAAAATAGGCCATAAAAGAATTTTTGAGCAACTTGCAAAGTTTCTTTAAAAATAGTGATAAACAAATATATAGTAAAACTATAAAGAAAAGCAAAAGAATGACAAAAACACCAATTAGGATGGTGAAGGGGGTTTGATGAGATAATTGAAGAGCACAGTGGCTCTGGACATTTATTGTTATAACTTTGTACCTTACGCTGTTTTGGTACACAAATATTTATTTTACTGTTATTCCCTACAAGGTACATATACATTAATTATGTCCATTCTTTTGTTACGTATGATGCATTTCAAGATAAGACACTTAAGAAAACAAAAACAGGAAGTGGTTAAGTACAGAGCAGCTCAACCAAAGCTTTATAACAGTGCCAAGAATACACTCCAGAATTTCAGAAGAATGTTAACAACTTTCAAATCTTGGCCTCTTCTAGTGCATGAGACATTATTTAACCATTTATTTTAAGTGTGTAACCCATCTTATACACAGGTCTGTGCAGTAGGTTATTACCCTCATTTACGCAGTGGGGCAAACTGAAACACAGAGAGTGACCAGGGTCAAATCCAGGTAGTTTGGCTCTAAAGCCCTTGTTCTTGGCCACTTCTCTACTCCCCATATCATAGCATAGAAAGAGCCTACGTATAAGTTTGCATGAGTTCTTACATAGAAAGGATCAACACATCTTTTGAACTGGTGATGTTGGAAGCTGCACATGAAACAGAATCAGTGGCAACATCAATTTTGGAGCTGTTGACCAAAACCTGTCATTTAACTGGCAACATTGCTGAAAATCTGGTCTGTTAACAGTATGATTTCTTTCCATAAGGAACCCAAAGAATTTGGATTTGTGAGTCACTTCCGTCTGAAGCCCTCTGATTCTCTCCACAAAGGAGAGAATCACTAAATTCAAAGGGGGAGCTGTTGGTTAAGGGTACAAACTTTCAGTTGTAAGATGGATACGTTCTGGGGACCTAGTGTACAGCATGGTGACTATTCATAATACTGCACTGCTTACTTGAAATTTGATGAGAGAGCAGATTTTAAGTGTCTTAACTGTACATGTGTACAAATGCACAGAACATCATAACTATGGGTAGTGACAGATGTGTTAATTTTATTGTGATAATCTTTACACAATATATACGTAGGTCAGGTGATCACATTGTATACCTTGAATTATATACACAACTTTTATCTGTCAATTTAATTGTTTTTTTTTGAGACAGAGTTTTACTCTTGTTGCCCAGGCTAGACAATGATGCAGTCTCAGCTCACTGTAACCTCTGCCTCCCGGGTTCAAGCCATTCTCCTACCTCAGCCTCCTGAGTAGCTGGCATTACAGGCGCGCACCACCACACCTGGCTAATTTTTTTTTTTTTTTTTTCTGAGACAGATTCTTGCTCTGTTGCCCACGCTGGAGTGCAGTGGCACCATCTCAGCTCACTGCAAGCTCTGCCTCCCAGGTTCACGCCATTCTCCTGCCTCAGCCTCCCGAGTGGCTGGGGCTACAGGCGCCCGCCACCACCAGTGGCTAGATTTTTGGATTTTTAGTAGAGACAGGGTTCCACCGTGTTAGCCAGGATGGTCTCAATCTCCTGACCTCGTGATCTGCCTGCCTCGGCCTCCCAAAGTGCTGGGATTACAGGCGTGAGCACCATGCCCAGCTGCTAATTTTTGTATTTTTAGTAGAGACAGGATTTCACCATGTTGGCCAGGCTGGTCTTGAACTCCTGACCTCAGGTGATCCTCCCACCTCGGCCTCCCAAAGTGCTGAGACACTTTGTGCCCAGCCACAATTAAATATTTTAATATAAAAAATTGCTAATAAGTTTAAAAAGTTAAAAGTGCAAGGACAATGCTTTGAGGAGCGGAGAGTGTGGTTTCCATATGGAAAATACCTGACTAACCCAAGTATCACATTTTTGAGAGAATATATGCATTTCTTAGTAAAGAAGAACCATTGAAATAACTTATTTAGGTTATCCTTTTTTGGGGGGGCGACCATAAGCTTTATTGGCTGAAAGTTCTAGGAGCCTGGTCTGCTAGGACTGGATGTTCCTGGCTGATCACCCCTAGGCCTAAGCTCCCGGTTTCGTCTGGCCCTTCTGTAGCATGTTGTGGGTTACAACCAGCTGATCAAAGATGATTTTTCGTGGTGCTTGCTCAGAATTTTGCAATTTCTTCTCTTGTTCAAACAAAGGCTTTGAAAATATTCTGTACCAAGATTACTTTTTTAAAAAATTGAGCTTTCATGTGATGAAAAATGAAGAGAAGAAAATGTGTTGAAGTAGACGGAAAATGAACACATAGAAAACAAAAATTAGGAATAAACAAATGCATTTCTAGATGGTGGTGGATAATCATCAAAATCCTCTAGGATTAGATATTGGCTTGGGATCTGGTTAGTTAGCATATTCATAAATCAGGGTTTCACAAACCTTGTTGTAATATAAGAATTTCCTAGGGAGCTGGTTAAAAATGTAAAATCTTGGATCCCACCCCAGGGATTCTGACTCAGTAGGTCTGGAGTGGGCCCAGCAATTGGTAATTTTAACAGCAGTTCTAAATGCTTGTGCTGCCGGTGGTTCCTGGGCCACTCTCAAAAGAAAAAGAAATTCCATACTAAAAAGGATGTGGTTCTAGAAGGCTGGGTACAGAGTGGCATGTCTGCAGATAGCTCCAGCTATTCTGAAGAGTAGTGCACCAGAGTGCTGAGGATAACTCACAGGAAAATCTTGAAAGACTGAGTGGGTAGCAAGGAGAAACATTAGCTTTGATGTAGGCAAGTGTAAGATAATTCTATTAGAGGAAAGCCATCCAAACTCAGTTTAGCACTGTGCTTATGACAGGAGAAGCGGAGCTGCTTTATTTTGGCAGTTCTTCCAAAATGTGATTTAACCCAGCCATAGTCATAGAGAATAAAGTTCCATGTTAATAAGGCAGGTGTATCGGTCAGCTATTACTGAAGATCAAACCATCCCAAAATTCCGGGGCTTAGAACAACATTTGTTTTCTTTTTTATTTAACTTTTAAGTTCAGGGGTACAAGTGCAGGTTTGTTACATAGGCAAACTTGTGTCATGGGGGTTTGTTGTACAGATTATTTCATCAACCAGGTATTAAGCCTATACCCTTTAGTTATTTTTCCTGATCCTGTCCCTCCTCCCACCCTCCACCCTCCAAAAGTCCCCAGTGACTGTTTTTCCCCTCTATGTGTCCATGTATTCTCATCATTTAGCTCCCACTGGTAGGTGAGAACATGTGGTATTTGGTTTTCTGTTCCTGTGTTAGTTTGCTAAGGGTAATGGCCTCCAGCCCCATCCATGTCCCTGCAAAGAACATGATCTCATTCTTTTTTGTGGCTGCATTTTTTTTCTTAAGACAAGGTCTCATTCTGTTGCCTGGGCTGGAGTGCAGTGGTGAGATCATGGCTCACTGCAGCCTTGACCTCCTGGGCCTAGGCAGTCCTCCCACCTTAGTCTCCAGAGTAGCTGGAACTACAGGTGCATGCCACCATGCCCAGCTAATTTTTTTTTTTTTTTTTTTTTTTTTGTAGAAATAGGGTTTCTCCACGTTGCTCAGGCTGGTCTCGAACTCCTGGGCTCAAGCAATCCGCCCCCCTCAGCCTCCCAAAGTGCTGGGATTACAGGCATGAGCCACCATGTCCTGCCAAAACAGCAATTATTTATTGACTTTGCTTCCATTGTGGGCTTGCCAGCTCAGGCTGGAACTGGTTGGGCCCAGCTCCATGTTGAAGGTTGAATTCAGATCTGATCTGCAAGTCAGTCCTTCTTCAACCATGTGCTACCTGGGGCATGTCCTTTTCATGATGGTGGTGGGAGTTCAGGCAGGTGAGCCCTGCTGAGCAAGCACATTTTAAGCCTCAGCTGCTGTCATGTCCACTCCATCCCATTGGTCAAAGCAAGTTAGCTGACCAACCAAACTCAAGAGGTAGGGGAGGATATTCCATCCACAGTGGGAGGAGGAGGGGAGTGAATATTTTCTGAACAGGAATCCAGTATAATGTAGTAAACCAGCTATTTTTCTTTAGTTTATGTCAGGGGGAAAAAAGCCATTAATGAGATCTTGAATTCCATGGGTTTAAGGTCAATTTGAGGAGAAGGACTTCCCTAACTTAAAGGTAGTCAAGGAAAAATGTGACAGTGGAGACACAAAGTACTTTGGAAGAATATAAAAGAGAATGATTAATTATTTTTAGGACCAAGATAGAATTGAGTAGGGTTGTAGGATGAGCGGGATCGTTCACCATCAGACACAGGAAGTTGATCTGCTGCAAGCTGGGATTTGTGTGTGTATAAGCTCTAATGTTACATTCCTATATCTTAATGTTTATTACACCTGAAAAGCACAACATATATTCACTTTAGTTCATTTTTTCTAATGAACTCTTGACAGAATGACTTGGAGAAACCTCTCAATTCTTGGACATAAAGCAAATACAGTGAAATAAAAAGCCCTGTAGTTAAACATCTGAGAATGCAATGATTGTATTAAACATTTTCTAAAAACAAAATCATACAGAATCATTTGATAATCAGCATAATTATTTTAGGATTAAAATTATTCAGTCTTATAAACAAACTGTGACAATTGATCACAATTAATGCAAATAAGTAGGGTGCAGGATTATGTTCTGATTCTCTCTGTTGTGCCTATAAATGAGTGGCACAATTATAGGAACAGTTTGCAAATGAGCTCTCAAACATAGATACCAATTATGATTATTTATTTAGAGTGAAAGATGATCAGTTTCACAGATGTTTCTCCGTGAGAAAATAAATATTCATTTGAGCAATCTTCTTGAAACCTATGTACCTATGCAAATAGTTTAGTAAAAAGTAAAGATAAAGATTAGAACACTATTTATCTCTGTGGTTCTTTCTAGGAAAGGACTGAAGAACTTAATGAGTAGTACTCTATAAAAGCAGAACTCATTCATTTCTAACAGTAATTTCAATGCCAGAGGAAGGGATAAAGTTAAATAGTTCTCTCCTTGTATGCCCCATGTCAGCCGAGTCATCATTTTAGAGAGTTTTCTAAAATCCTACCTTTCTTCCAAACTATCTCCAAAATCCTTTGAGAGATATGAATAACATTGACATACTTATATACAATTTAATACCCAAATAATCAGAAGTCTCACGTTCCTGGGTTTAAGATGGGGTCTCTGGAGTTCAACATTTTCTGAAATGCTTGGCCATCCACTTAAGAAAGGATTAGGTGCCAGAAGGTTTTTTTGTAAGCTGACTGTTTGAAACTTAAAACATAATATATCGAAGAAATAATGGTATGAATAGTATTTAGTTCCAGAATAGTCCATAAGAATCAATTTATCTCACTCTCAAGCTAAACTAATCCTAATGTAATGCTTCAGTGTTATCTGTACTCTTTTTAAAACTCTTACTCCTGTTTTATTCCTTTTTTTGGAGGCATAATTATGTGTAATAAAATTCACCAATTTTAAATGGACAATTCAATGAATTTGATAACTTCAATATCTGAATGATCTCACTATTGGCATCTGTTGTCTCTCCCCTTGTGAGTTCATATTTTCCTGGTTCTTTGTGTGCCTAGTAATTTTGGATTATATCTTGGACATTTTGAATATTGTATAATAAAATTCTGGTTCTTGTTTAAATCATATTGTTAACATATTATATTAGTATTGTATATTTATTACAACAAAGGAACAAATATTGATACATTATTATTAACTAAAGTCAATATTTTATTCAGATTTGCTTAGTTTTTACCTAATGTCTTTCTTATTCTAGAATTTCGTCTTAGGATACCACACATTTCATTGTCATATCTTCTTAGACTTCTATAGACTGTGACGGTTTTTCAGTCTTCCATTATTTTTGATGACCTTGAGTTTTAAGGAATATTGGTCTGACATTTATAGACTACCCCTCAATTTGGGTTTGTCTGATGTTTTTCTTATGTTTAGACTGGGATTATGGGTTTTAGGGAAGAAGACCACACAGGCAAAGTGCCAGTCTAATCATATCATATCAGGTCTACATACTATCAACATGACTTAGCACAGTTGACATTGATCTTAATCACTTGGTGGAGGCACTGTTTGCCAGGTTTCTCCCCTCCAGAGTTATTCTTTTTCCCTCCTTCCATGCTATACTCTTTGCAAAGAAGTCACTATTGGCAGCTCAGACTTAAGGACTGGGGAGTTAACGCTCCACCTTCTTGAGGGCAGAGTAGCTACGTAAATTATTTTAATTCTTATGCACAAGATATTTATCCTATCCTATTTATTTATTTTGGCATTCATTTATATCAATATGAGATCATGAAAATTATTTTAATACTTCACCTTATAATCCAATGCTACTTTGTCTAATTCTTTTCTTGTTCTAGCTTTAGCCGTTAGAAGTTCTTTCTATTGGCTATCTGTCCTTTTGACATACCCCATCAAGGTATTTTTTTTTTGCTCTCATTTTATTGAGGTAATTGTCTTCTTAGTGAGCTCTAAGAGTTTTAAAGTCTGGTTACAAACCTTCTGCCAAATATATGTTTTGCAAATATTTTCTTCCAGACTGTGTATTCTCTTAATTTTTTTGTTAACAGCTTTGTAAGACATAACTCACACATCATACCATTCACTAATTTAAAGTGTACAATTCAATGTTTTTACTGTATTCAGACTTAGGCAACCATCACCACAATCAATTTTCAAACATTTCCATCACACCCAAAAGAAACCCTTTACCCTTTATCTCTTCACTTTTTTACAGTTTTTTGAAGAAAAAAGTTTTAAATTTTAACGATTTTTTTGTAGTTTGTGTTTTTGTGTCTTATTTAGGAAATATTTTCCTAACCCCAAAGTCATTAAGATTTTCACCCATGTTAACTCTTCTAGAAATTTTGTATTTTGGCTCTTATATTTAGGTCTGAGATCCAGTTTGAGACGATTTAATTATGTGCTATGGGGCAAGGTTCAAGGTTCATCTATTTGCATATGGATAGCGAGTTGTTCTAGAACCATTTTTGAAAACATTACCTTTTCCTCACTGAGTTACCTTTTGACAAATCATTTTCATCAAAAATAAATGGATCATTATATGCAGATCTGTTTCTTAACCTTCATTTCAAGTTTTTGGTAATGTTGCAAAATGCCTTTCATATTTCCAGTTATAATACTCTAAACCTTAGTGTCTTTGTTTTCAAGACTTCCTGATGAGTGGAGAAGAGGCCAAGCTCTACCTACAGCCAAGGATTACAAAAATAAAATGCCACTCTAGACCAGAGATTTACCAAGCACCCCAAATTAGAGAACAGAAGGCAGAAGTGATGGGAGGTTGCGAGCTGTAATTAATGACTATGTGTTTAGTGGATTTGTTTTACATGGATTTTTCTGTAATAAGTTTGTAACTTCACAACTGCTTATCACACTGATTTATTTTACCCACGTTGTTGTTTATGCGCTTTGTTTTACTTATAACTTTTGGCTGCTTGAGATTTAAAGGGTTGCTAAAGACAGACAAGATTGCTAATCAGTGAAGAGATAAGATCATTAGGCAAAAGCAACAGACAGAGGAATGCCAAGTGAAAGTTTTGGTAAAGTGTTTCGTAAGACCAAATGAAGTTCTGAACTGAGACCATTTCATGAGGCCATGTGCATCAGTAACGCTCATCTATTCCTTCTTCTTTTTTTTTTGCTATTGATAGTGTTACATTTATAACTTCATTTATATCTCTACATTTAGAGAACTTAAGTGTTTGGGAGATATTCCTACTGCCTGACTTCCCTCAGGTCCGTTCTAAACTAATCATCACCCTTAAATATACTTTGCAATTTTAAAAAGTCTTCTTATGATCCAGATACAAAAACAACTTTAGCATTTAAAATGCATGCACCAGACACTGATCATTTGATGTAATATTTAATTTATATGTGAATTAATACTGCTATCAGTAATCATGTATTGAGTTCCCACTGTATCCACAAGCTACTATGTGAAGCTAGTTAAGTTGAATGAAACTACTTTTTTAATTCATTTGAAACACCAAGGTTTTCCATCATAAATTTGTAATTCTCTGGGCCTTTATAAACTTTGTAATTTAAAAAATTACAATGTTTTTGTAGAGATGGGATCTTGCCATGTTGCCCAGGTGGTCTCAATCTTGGCCTCAAGCCATCCTTCCACCTCAGCCTCCCAAAGCATTGGGTTTACAGGTATGAGCCACCGCACCCGGCCAAATTTTGTAATTTTTACCAAACATTGGTATTGGCTTATGAGTTTTGAACAATAAAGCAACCCATGGACTTCAGATTACTTTTGTGTCTCACATATTGAAATATTTATCACAAACTCTTCACTCAATTTGCTGAATACACGTCTCTGCAGTGCTGGTCAGACACTGTGTTAGGTGCAATTGGCCTATCCTCAGATAAATGCTGGAAAGTTTACTCAGACAGAAACCCTGCTGCTGTAATTGCAATAGTTACTTACCTGGAGGTAGGTGCTTTTTGTTATGCAGTAGGGCATATCATCTGTTGAAGACCGTGTAGCTGATGGTTTTGTAAAGGTCATTTTGAAAGTCAGGCTGAAATTTTGGGTCTCTGGCCTATTGTGGGGAGCAGGTAAATTTTTCTGATCTTAATCTTCTAAAACCATACTGATGGTGTTAACTCACTCAGTTTCTTCCATTTGCTCCTGGTTTCCCCAACTCTTTGACTCTCTGTCTTCTGCCTCTGCAGTAATTTTTCTTTAGACATCTAATTCTGTTGTTTAAGCAAGCTTGTCCGACCCATGGCCTACAGGTTGCATGCAACCCAGGGCAGCTTTGAATGCAGCCCAACACAAATTTGTAAACTTTCTTAAAACCTTATGAGATACTTTTGTGATTTTTTTTTTATAGCTCATCAGCTATCGTTAGTGTTAATATATTTTTTGTGTGGCCCAAGACCATTCTTCTTCCAGTGTGCCCCAGGGAAGCCAAAAGATTGGACACCACTGGTTTAGAGTTTAGTTTAAAACACTTCTCCAAGATTCTCTTTTTGATGAGACAAGGGAACTAATTCTACTCTCAAATATATATTGCTCATTTTTTAACCTTGAGAAGTCAACACAAACATCTGAACACTGAATTGTTGCATGTAATAGCAGTTAAGAGCACAGACGTGGCTCACACAATAGTTTGGACTGTGGCTCTGCCACATGTTACCTGTATGACCTTGAGGAAATTTTGCATCTAGAAAATGTAGATAATAACAGCATCTACTTTATAAATTTGTGGTGATTGAATGATATAATGACTATAAAGCACTTAGCAGAGTGCCTGGAAAATTACAATACTCGATGAAATTAGCAGTTATTACTGAGACTGTGAGATCAGGATGGAGAAATCAATAAACCTAAAACAAGATGTCTTCAACAATTTATACAGAGTCATCTGCACATTCCTTTTTCTTGAACAGGTGACTTTTAATCTTCCTTACTATCTTATTTCTACTTCGGAAAGGGTGAAACAAAAATTATGCTCCAGGTATAATTCAAGTAACTGTAAACACCAAGGAATTCAATGGAAAGAAAAGGTACTCAAATGGGAAAAAGAAACATGTTTTAGAAACCATTGGGTTGAAGTAGAAATTGCAAGCAGGGCGATTATTTTTTTAACCTGCTGTAGGGCCATATGGTTGCTGAATGTGTTGATGCTGGTTTTAAGATTCTTGAGTATTTTAAACTTGACATGTTATTTTTTTAATGATTTCAAACATCATTTCTTTCAGAGCCTTTTCCCAATGTTGCTGTAATATTGAGCAGATGGCTCAGCAGCATTTCCATTTGCATTTTGCAATACTGCCATGTTATTTGCAAAATTTCTTTTCAAAAACCTATGATGTTTTTTTCTCTACCTTTTCAAAATGGCTGCGATAAAGCTATAAATAGGTTCTTCCAAGGGTCTTGGGGATGTGATAGAAATTGAGATTGCATATTGCTTCTTCATTTGAAATTTACATTGTTGTATTTTTGTCTTTTACACCTATTATGATTAATATAGTCTCTCATCTTAGGACTTCTGTCCAAAGGACTAAAAGTCCTCATTATACCTTGTGATATGAGGGAAGCTTTGTGCTGAAAGGAATCGTAATAATCAGACCAGCCTTTTTACGTCACACTATTTACTTTGTTTGCAAGTACTTGTCACTATCTAAAATTGTTGTGTTTGTTTTTTGCCTGCTCCCCCGTAGAATGTGCAAGCTCCCTGAGTGGTAGGCCCTACAGGTTTTACTCACTGTGGTATCCCTGGTACTGGCACAGCATTGGTGCCCAGAAGTCATCTGTGAATGAATGAATAAGCACATGAATTTATTAATCAGTGACTTTCTAGAAACTAGAATTCTTGCACAAGCAGATCATGAGCTCCCTGGACATCATTTCTCCATCTAGTCTTTTGACTTTTCTTTTACTCAGGCATGTTTTCAGGAGGGTTTTTCCCGGGAGTGTTCTCCTGATAGTCTTCATTTCCTTGGGTTTTTGTTTTGTTTTGTTTTTCTAAAAACCGACTGTGTGGATATTAAATAGACAGTCTCTCGGGAGGTTTTTTTCTCTTCTTTGGGGGCACAGTGGGATTAGTGCCAACATGAAAGCATTTTCTTGCTTAACAGATTGAAAGCAGGAAGCAGGAGAGGCTATATTGATCAGAGCTGACTCCAGGACTTTCCTTTTAAAGGCACATGATCATGAAAAATAAGCCCCCCAATCTCTCTATTAAGATTCTTTTATTTTTTTGTTTCTAAATGAGGACTGCTGGGGTGCCTGCTTGGCTCAGAGGGCGGTTAATATAGCGGGCCACACAGTGCCTGACTGCTGGGTTACCGGTTCATATGTGTTGGAGTTTACCCTTGATCATTGCTGTCCTGCCCGTGACCTGCATTAAAGGTCTCTGTGACTTCAGGCTAGGACTAGTCTTGGAGTTGTTCTGTCTTAGGCCTGCACTGATGGGGGAAAAAAGTTAATATTGAAGGTTACATTATGCTATATCTAGAAAAGGACCATTGGCTCTAATTATTGTGAAGCGTTGGCAGGTTGTCAATGGAGTAACAAATTGTATCAGCTCAGAGGTACAGTGGGAGGTGAAGACACACTTTTATTGCTACAATTATGTGTCTAGAAAGCATTTTAGGCTTCACTGAGTGGGTCTTTATAGATATTAGAGTTTCTGTGAAAGGGGGAAGAAGCTTCTTCTCTGCTGAATGAAAACTTTGATTTTTCTAAAGCCAGAATTACAAAACAATCTAAAAAGTGAGGGTCTTTGTATTATTGGTTTATGTTTCCCACCTCTGAGCCTCAATTTTGCCACTGGCAAGCCCATGAGAAGCCTCAAACAGTGCTCGGAGTATGAGACAAAGTGCTATAGAAGGCAAACTCCAGCCCAGAGGCGGAAAGGGAAAATGTAAAATTTTTTCTCAACTGGCCTTCACAATACACAATATATTTTTAATAAAACATCAATGCAGGGAAGACTTGAGAAACCAGAAAGAGAACATAAAAGCCACCAGCTAGAGATTAATTATTACTAACACAGTTGGATGAGTCAAGCCCAGCAAAGTTACAGAATGTCATGGACTCCCTGTACTTGCTACCTTACTTTGGAAAATCTTGCCCGTCTTGTAAGAAGCATATTTATGATGTATTTTCTAAGGCAAGGCTCTGCTTCATAGGGTTAAATGTCTAATAAATGCTGCCTAAATGTAGTATTTTCCTCAATAATGAGCTTAACCCTTTGTTTTCTGCAACCTGTAGCCGTGTGAACCCTTCTTTCTGAGCAAATGAATCTTAATTATCATTATAAACAGTTCTTCTCATTATGTTTTTATGGATGGCATCTTTTATAGCTTGCTAATTATAAGCATACAGAACTGAATGCCTGAAGTTAAATAACATAAACAGGATTGTAATAGATTTTCATGTTGAATACTTTATTGATTTATCATTAATTATAATCTCTCAAATCTCTACCCAATTAATCCATTTAATTTGTTAGCTACTGTAATGACTCTTATTTCATAATTTTAGATTGGTACTTTTAGAATAAATAATCTTTGTATTCTCTGTATGGATTTTCTTAACAAAGAAGTCATAGACTTACACTAACCCAGAAAATACAGAAATTTACCATTCAACATTTTATTAATAAAATTGTTGGAAATGGCCAGAATTATAGTCTTAAAGTTAGAATCTTACATTTTAGAAGTGTAGGTTAATAAGTAACTTCCACTCAGTCATTTAACTTCCGATTGAACATGAAATCAATCATACTTACTTTCTTTGTAGATTATTCTAACTGTGAAAAAGAACTTTTGGGAAGCTGGAATCGTCCCTGGACTTTCCCCCATTAGTTCAAACTCCTGTGTCTGGAATGACCCAGAATGAGTGTGAACCCTGTCCCATAAATAACAATGTCCTTTAAAAACATGAGGCGTCCAGTGTGGTCCATTTGATTCTCCTTCCCATGACACTTTCTTCAGCCGTTCCTCAAATGCTGAGACCCTTCCTCAGTCTTGCCGTTCTCCCTAGACTCTGGAGCTTTCAGCTTAGCGACAAAGGTAAACATTTAAACACACAATTATGACTCAGAGTAATGAAGTTCTCATAGTGGAAGGAAAAAAATACTACAGGTTTATAAGTAAGTAGAGGGGAGGAGGCTAACAGCCTGGGGCTTATACTGTGTTTTAGTTGTCAGATAGCATGCTTATTTAACAGGCGGATTACAAGCAGAAAGCCCCATCCCACAGTCCCATACCCTTACCCTGGTCTAACTTTTCCCCATAACATTTCATATTCTACTATACTGTATAATTTATTTATTATTTTACTGCCTCATCTCATTACAATATAAACTCCATGAGGACAGGAATTTTTGTCTGTCTGATTCACTTATGAATCCCTAGCATATAGGACATGCCGGACACATAGTAAGCACAACAAAGTATTTGTTGAACAATACTCCTTAGGCATGGCTGTTCAATTAGCTACCAGTCCGTCCAGCTATATGAGCAACCAATCCATCATTTCCTTCTACCCACTGGGAAATCAATCTTGCAGAAATCTAAACACATTATATTTAAAACCAGAGAAGAATGGTAGAGATAACATCATCTGGTTCTTGTGAACTCTTGTTACTTTCTAGTAATCATTGCTTTCTTTTCTAAATATGAAAATAGTTTCTATGTAATTCTAAAATAAAATAATTGTGTTTATATACTGATCAGCTATTGTGTAGTAGGCACCTTGTAAATGCTTTATATGCGTTGCCTCATTTTTAGCCCTCACATTTGGTAGGTGCTGTTACTGTCTTGGTTATACAAATGAAAAACGTATGTTCTAGAGAAATCAGATGATGCCCCCACCGCAGGGACATATGTAACTAATGGCAGAATTGGGTTTGCAAAGGTCCATGTTCCTGTCTACTGTGCCACACAGCCTCTGGTGATTTTGGGGACCCAGCAACAAATTAGTCTGCAATTTGAGGATCCTATCTTAGGGAAGAGCTAGGACATTTGCTTTTCCCGGCTGTGGTTTCTTTTAGAGAGTTGTTCTGTGACTGCATCTGCCAGTCCCTCCAATGCCATGGGTGCTGTTTTCTCTGGGGCTGCCATGTAAAGTGGTTAAAACATTCTCTTCCTATTGCCAGCTAACTGGGGTGAGTCCTCTCTTAGTTTGTTCTGCTCGTAACTTTGAGGATGGTTTATGGTGTGCAGGCAGAAGTGAGGTAGAAGTGGAATCATGCTTTTCTCTGTCGTCCATTGATTTTGTACCATTTCACACTACACCATCTACCTAAGCAGTAGCCGGCCTTTCTTACATCTACTCTTTAGACTACCTTGCAGATTTTCCAAGTCCCCCAGTCTGTTGCTTGTTACATTAAATAGTCTGTATCATTTACTCCTGTACTACTGCTAGGTTTCCGAGTGTCCTCTTTTTTTAGCTTAATGGAAGTAGTTTCTAAAAACCATCTACTTTCCCAGTGCTAGAAATCAAGTCCATAATTAAGCATATTATTCCTTAGCGTGATTATGTTGGAGAGGAGATTTGAGAGAGAACTGAATGATTATTTTATTTTATTTTTCTGTAAGCCTTTAAGTCATGGCGTTAGATAGAAAATAACCATGATAATTTTTCATTTACACTTACTGACTTAATTTGACTGCTGTTATGGGTATTTATCACAAAATGATCATTTTTTGTTAGATTGTTTCAACATCATCTTGGATGTCTTTTAGTTGGATTACAAGCCTTTTTAATTAATTTATTTTATATTCAGTAAACACAAACTTTTCTCCATTGGAAAGGTAAATTCTTGGTGCAGAAATTTGCCTTATGATCAGTTCTATACTCTAATATTCTCTTGAGAGAAGCCAGAGGTTGTGAAGCCAAAAAGTGGCCTAAGCATATGGTTTTCTTTGCAGTTTTTCCCTGTACTTGGAGGATCTCACACACGGTGTTAGGTGGCATTGAAGCAGGAATGTCTGCATTCTGTCCAAATAGAATCATGCCAGAATAATCTCAGCAGATTTTACATGTGATGTCTTTTTTTATATTTTTATTTTATTTTTATTTTTATTTTTATTTTTATTTTTTTGAGGCAGAGTCTGGCTCTGTCACTCAGGCTGGAGTGCAGTGACATGACCTCGGCTCACAGTAACCTCTGCCTCCCAAGTTCAAGCGATTCTCCCACCTCAGCCTCCCAAGTAGCTGGGATTACTGGCACACACCACTATGCCCCACTAATTTTAGTAGAGACAGGGTCTTGAACTCCTGACCTCAGGTGATCCCCCCACGTCGGCCTCCCAAAGTGCTAGGATTACAGGCATAAGCCACTGCACCCGGCCTCTGATGTCTATTTCTTATTGACCCTTTTGTTTTGTACAACTGTTTTTTCTCCCTTTGGATTACAGTACCATGGAGTTTTATAATACTAGTGTGGGCGTCAAGGTACAGAGAGATTGTCTTCACCTTGGGTCCCACCCAGAGGCTTTGGAATGAGGATAGAAAGCAGTTCTGAAGCTCCCTTCCCTTCTGAGTTGCTGAGCAGGATCTCCTGGGGCTAACTTTATCTGGTGATGTTTTACGTGAAAATTCACTGGTCAGCAGTCACTGCTGAGACGTTCTGAAGCCAGCTCTGAAAAAGGAGAGGGGACACATGTGAAGATTAATATCAGAGTTCAGCCCCAGATACCCCAAGTTCTACAAGCAGAAGGACTCACTCTGCCTTTTACTGGGACACGCACCTTGTTTTTGAAGGATCTGAACATTTTATGGGAGTAGAAGGGAAAAGATAAAATACATTGCCACCATAATAGCTCTCTTCATATCCTGCAAATATTTTCCAAGACTAACAGTAAAGCAACACCAGTAGAATAAAGAATGAAAATGCACCCGCCTCAGCCTCCCAAAGTGCTGGGATTACAGGCATGAACCAAAGGTCGGGAGTTCGAGACCAGCCTGGCCAACATGGCGAAACCCCGTTTCTCCTGAAAATACAAAAATTAGCTGGGCATGGTGGCAGGTGCCTGTAATCCCAGCTACTCTGGAGGCTGAGGCGGGAGAATTGCTGGAACCCAGGAGGCGGAGGTTGCAGTGAGCCAAGATGGCGCCATTGCACTCCAGCCTGGCCAACGAGTGAAATTCTGTCTCAAAAAGAATGAAAATGCTATAAATGTTCATAAATTTAAAAAAAGAAAAAATCTTTAAATAGGGTGTTGTAGGTAGATCGATTTAAAAATATAAAACTTGGAGTATTGAAAAATTCCTCAGCAGCCAACAAAAAAAAAGTGTCAGTTTCTCACTCATGTTTTCCAGTGCTACCTGCTCCCACCTCTCAGATAAGCCTTCTCTCCTGTGCTCTGGCTGATTTTAGCTGGATTTATTTATTCGGCATTTATTTCTAGCATAGCGCCTCAGAGAGCATACATAGAAATGGCTGATGTTGAGTATGCAGAATGAGCCCTGTTCTGAGGGTCGGGAAGAGCTGAGACCCCGTGGGGAAGGTCAGATGATAATGGAGAGAAAGATCCATAAAGAACGTGACATAGGAAGGGTGATTTGTGAGTCTGCTCTTTTAGCAAAATGCTTAAATAAAATTAATAGAATGTGCCAAATAGAATATTGTCAAATACACAGCAGCACTTTTGCCATTTACAATGGTCATTTCCATTCATGGCTAAAAGGGAATTGATTATCCATCTTACTGGGGGACACAAATTAGAGTGGTGCTAAGTAGGATATTTAAATGGTTAGTTTCTTCAACCACATTAGATTACTCTGTTTGTCTTGCAAGCTTTTGTGTTCAGAATTTCATGGTTAGAAAACTGACTGTAAGTGATAATCTGATGTGTTTTCATGTACATTTCCTGCCATCCCTTAAAAAAAGAATATTAGATCATATAAATGGAATTGTATAAAGATTCAGGAAAACGTTCAGCCAGGCGCAGTGGCTCACGCCTGTAATCCCAGCACTTTGGGAGGCCAAGGCGGGCAGATCACCTGAGGTCAGGAGTTCGAGACCAACCTGGCCAAAGTGGTGAAACCTCATCTCTACTAAAAATACAAAAATTAACCAGGCATGGTGGTGGGTGCCTGTAATCCCAGCTACTCAGGACGCTGAGGCAGGAGAATCACTTGAACCCGGAAGGTGGAGGTTGCAGTGAGCCGAGATCACCCCATTGCTCTCCAGCCTGGGCAACAAGAGCCAAACTCGGTCTCAAAAGTAAATAAATAGACTGGGTACAGTGGCTCACGCCTGTAATCCCAGCACTTTGGGAGGCCAAGGCAGGTGGATCACGAGGTCAGGAGATCGAGACCATCCTGACTAACATGGTGAAACCCCATCTCTACTGAAAATACAAAAAATTAGCCGGGTGTGATGGTGGGCACCTGTAGTCCCAGCTACTCGGAAGGCTGAGGGAGGAGAATGGTGTGAACCCAGGAGGTGGAGTTTGCAGTGAGCCGAGATCGCACCACTGCACTCCAGCCTAGGCAACAGAGCAAGACTCTGTCTCAAAGAAATAAATTAATTAATTTAATTTAATTAAAATTAAGATTCAGAAAAATGTTCAAGAGGAAATGGTACATTTGCAAAATGTCACTGAAGTTTGCCTGTAATGTGAGGATTAAATGACTTCAGCATTGTCACTCCTGCCTGAACCTGTGTGATCTTCTTCTTGGTAAAATTAATGACTGCAGGATTTTAGGTGAAAGAACACAGAAATCTTAAAGTATTCTTATCAATGTCAAGTTGCAAGTGGGAAGCCCTGTGACATCGTTTCTTCACCCAGTGTTGACAGAGCAGTGTGGAAGATGACCCCAGTAGACAGTACTGTGGCACTTTTTTGAGACATGACCCCATGGATAAGCACTCAATGTCAATTAGTCATCAGGATATGAAATCACTGTCTCTGCTTCTCATCTCCCATCTCTTCATGCCATCAGTAGGTTCTTGACATCGTCAGCACACTGACAGACCACTTAACTTTCTGAAAACCAAATACGCTTTTAACTACAAGCTCTGATTCAGATCGCTAATTTCTGTTCATAAAAATAATAACATAATTGAAACACCTCGTTCTATTGCTAAATATCTGATAGAAAATTATTAGCTCTTTAACAATATTGTCTGCTAATAGAAGACTAATACTTACTCTCTAATTTACAGGTACCAATGTGGGAATTAGGGAAGTCAAATAACTTGCTAATGGTTTCTGTACTTAATGGATATAAGCCTAATTTTAATGAAGTAAATAAATGTTGATGTTCTAAGAATTTAGAACATTGGTGGTTTGCCGCTGTTGTAGTAGTTTTTGGATAAAGCAAAGACATCTCTTTGTAATGTAGATAACCGGCGTTATTCTTATAAAGTTTAGGACTTTCATTTTGTAAATAGTCTTTTTTTAAAGTGTATTGACCATTAATTTATTTATTCATTCAACAAATATAATCGAATGCCTGCTCTGTTGTACTGAGTTCTCTGCTAGGAACTGGTCAGAAACATGTAATGAGAGGCAGCACATCCACTGGAAAATCTACCAATACAAGCAAATGGTACCCATGAACATTTTCTCATGTTCTTCTTTTCAGTGCAGTGTAAAATGTTTTAATACAGTAAAATCATTGTAAAAAGTAAGCCAGGCATGCTGGCTCATGCCTGTAATCCCAGCACTTTGGGAGGCCGAGGTGGGCAGATCACCTGAGGTCAGGAGTTTGAGACCAGCCTGGCCAACATGGTGAAACATCATCTCTACTAAAAATACAAAAATTAGGATGTGGTGATGCATGCCTGTAATCCCAACTGCTCAGGAGGCTGAGGCAGGAGAATCACTTGAACCTGGGAGGCAGAGGTTGCAGTGAGCCGAGATGGCGCCACTGTGCTCTAGCCTGGGAGACAGAGCAAGACTCTGCCTCAAAGAAAAAAAAAAACAAAAAACAACAACAACAAAAAAAAAAACAAAGAAAAAATAGTTCTTATATTGGTGGGGAATGGGGAGAAATTACGCATTGGTTACAGGGTTTTACTTTGAAACAGTGGAAATATTTCAGAACCAAATAGAGGTGATTATGGTTTACAATATTGTGAATGTACTAAATGCCCCTGAATTGTTTACTTTAAAATGGTAGATTTTATGTTACTTGAATTTTGCCTCAATAATTTTTTTAAAATTAATGTAGTTTGTGGTTTGTTCCTCTTCATATATTGATTTGACTTTGTATCATATACTATAACTGGGAGGTATCTGAGAAGTCTAGCTCAGTCCCTTTCAGGTCTTTTTTTGTATCTTTCAGTAAAACTCAGAAGTTTTTTATTTTCCTTTTTTTTGTTTGGTCTTTTTGGTTGTTGTTGTTCTTGTTGTTTTTGAGATGGAGTCTCACTGTGTCATCCAGGCTGGAGTGCAGTGGTGCACTCTTGGCTCACTGCAACCTCCACCTCCCGGGTTCAAGCGATTCTCCTGCCTCAGCCTCCAGAGTAGCTGAGACTACAGACACCATCACGCCTGGCTAACTCTGAAGTTTTAAAAACAAATCTCAAACATTTCTTGTTGAGGTTATCCTTATTTATTTATCTTAAATTATGGATGGGATTTTTAAATATTTTTAAATTGTTTACTGCTACACAGAAGAGCTATTGAGATTTGACTGTTTAGTTTATATTCAACTAGTATAATTATTAACCTGATTTTAAAATAACAGTGAGTTTCAGTTTTTCTGGATTTATGATAAACACTCTGTAAGCTGATATAAATACAGTTGACTTATTTTCCCTTGGTGATACAATACATTAAAAGGACCCTAAAATTGAGTATTGAAGCTGAGCTTTTGTATCCTTTGTCTGTTAGGAAAAATAGGGATGGATTAAATACTTCTAACTATAATCATTATATTTATCTTCCTTTTTCCTAGCGTATCTCATTTTGATGCTCTGCTAAAGCCCTGGCTGTTTGTGCATTTTTCCTCTGCATTTTCCTCATCTACATATATAGATGATGGTGGAGACAGGAGGATCAGAGGAGGCTCAGAGGCAGCTGGGCTTCTAGCTTGGGGATTGGGAGCAGAGTGAAGCCCCTGACAGGGAATGGTACAGGTTAGGTGTGAGACAGGCTGAATTTGGGAGAGAACTGGCTGGCTGCCTCTGTTCACAGGTGGCCCTATCCTTAAAGATAAGGCAGGAGACATAGTTGTAGGGATGGGCTTCCCATGGAATTATGATGGTCCCTGCATTTGAGCTCAGATTCTCACCAATGCTTTTGTGGTATTGACAGCATACCTAACTTTTTGTATGTCAGGTTTTTGATAAATCAAGGATAGACTGATTTAAAAATATTTCTGCAGGAGTGTTTAAGAGTGTACATGGGATATGCAATTTCTAAATGTTTGAGGGTCTTTTGAGTGCTTGAAGATAAACAAAGGCATTGTGACTTGAAAGTAGTAGTATTTTAGAATGCAAGTTCCTCCTGAAGTGTGTGTGATAAAGAGTTAAACTATTTTCAAAAATGAGGACTTGTGCAGCCCAACTCTGCAATGAAATACCATTTCCCACTGATTTGATCACACTCTTTTTCCGTAAGCCCTGCTTCTCCCCATATTCTGTGCTTGGCATGGTAATTAGGGACTTCCACCATCAGGGATGGGATGCTTCTGGCTATTCCCCGAGCTACACTTACCCACAGCATAGTTCTGTACATTTCTTGGCAGTGTGTGGCATGTACATTTAAGTGGTAGGATTTAGGGAAATCACATGCTAGGCAGTGCTATAGAGGAGGAGAATCAGCTGGGGTTGCTAGCTCTTAATTGAAGTTTAGTTGGAGGTTCAATGAGGTGAGACTGTTATGACAGATTTCAAAATGTAATGATAGGAAAATGAGGTGGGTTCATCAAAGTTGGAGTAAATACGGAGCAACAGCTCAGCAACTCAGCATGAAACAACAGCTACAAACCCTGAAAAAATACAGAGTAATTAAAATGTGCATTGTGCAGCCCTCCTTCTCAGTAGGTACCTTTCCAAGGAAAGCAATAACTTTATCGTGAAAAATATAAACACGAATTTGGAGATGTAAATTACATGCATATTTTAATCTTGTTCATAAACATGGAAAGTTTTCAAAATGTAAATATAATCAAAGTAAGCACACAACTGCAGCTGAAACCAGATTTGAGAAAGACCTCAAGAAGGTAAACGTCCCCCAGATCCCCCAACCCCAACCCTACCTATCTACCTACACTTTCTGTATATTTGGAAAAGATAAGGTGAAATTCCATCCTCCTACTTCTGAGGACACAAACCCTTACCCCTTATTTTTTAATGTCACAGAAGGGGTAGTAGATTTGACTTTTTCTCTCTACTTCCCCTCTCCTCTCTTCCCCCTTTGGTCTACACATGTGGTGTTGGAGATTAGCTAGTGAGAGGCAATGATCAAGCGTTGAGTAATTTGCCAGGTGGAAAGGAGGAGGAAATTTACCCCAATACTATCTGCATTCTTTTATTTTCATACTGTGAGCATGCAAGTTACCTCTGCATGAGCCAGCTCTAGGGATTGAGCTGCGGGAGCCAGCATGAGATAGTAGAGAACTCAATGAGCTGGTGTTGAAATGTGAGTGGATTCTGCCTCAACTGTGCCTTGCTGCCAGAATGATTTTTGGACAGAGCCCTTCACTTCTCTGAGCCACGGCATCTCCATCTGTTAAAGTCATTGACTTGGGCTGAAAGGAGCTCCAAGGTTCTTTCCCATTCAGATTTTCTACAGTACTGTGGCCCATGGATTCACTCCAATCTAAATGGGGTCCTGGAGATTCAAACCAATGTGGTACTCTTCTTGAGTCCCCAAACATTTCTCAGTGTTCTGAAAAGACTCAAGAGGTTCCCCTGCTAAAGACTGTCCATGCTGTAATTTAAGGCCAGGACTTCCTGAGACTGTTGTTAGAAGTCCCTCATCCTGGCCTCACTTCTGCCACCTCCTTAGCTTTACAAAGGGCCTTCCTAGTAGGGAATGACCTGATGTCTGTCCAGACCATCAAGGCTTCTGGTTGGAGCTGCCATAGAGATGACTTAGTGTAAAGATCCTACATCTATGTCTCCAGTGATGAGAGAAGTATCTAATCGGGCATCTATCCTGCATTTCTCTCTCAGTGCATTTCCTTATCAGAGTAGAATAGTTGAAATGTATAGGATTATAAGGGAGATAGTTATAAAAGCAACCTGTCATTTATATAAACTACATCAAAAGAAATTAAAGTGTGGTATTCAGGGAAGCTTAGCTTTAAGGAATCAAACCCGAAGTTCAATTTTAAGAGTATTTTTAGTATGCTGTTATATCTGGGTGATTCCACCAGGAGGACCTGAGATCAAGTTTTTCTTGATTAATTGTTTTGTGGTAGAAAACAGAAAGCACATTGAGAATTCAGCATTTGCCCTGCCAGCATATTACACAGTAGGAAATGGTTGGGACTTAGAAGTAGGATAAGAGACATGATTAATGATATTCTGTAGGTTTGACAGTACATTTTCTAATTCAGACCACTCATTCCCACCATGAACGCCAAAGGAAATCCTTCCAAGTGACCATCAAGCCCCCTGGCCCGACTGAGACTTTCCTATATAACCTTTGTGATGGTCACCTCAGGCTTCCCCGGAAAAGGATCAGGTTCCAAAAGAGCTCTCTGATCCAGTTTTATCAGAGTGTCAGAATGGTGACTTTTCCAGAGCAGTCCCGGGGTAAGGAATTGGGAATGGGGAGTGAAAGCTTGTACTAAGTGTGTGGCCACCTGAAGCTTTTGGGAAAACAGAAGGAAGGATGAGTATAGGAAAGGGTGTGAAGTATTAGTGAAAGCATTGGTGTCATGATATCGAACACTATTTTTCTTGGCTTACAAGGATAGATATGCATGTTGTCTTCATGCACTACTAGTAGTGGTGGCCGTGCCTTGCACATTTTATTGTTGGTCTTTTAATGATGAGACTAGAATGAAGCAAAAAGATAACATTTCTGTTTTAACGAAAATTCACCAAATAATCCACAGGAAAATAAACCTCACCTAAAAGTTCCCAGACGATTGTATCAAAGACCTATACAAAAGAGCTAAAACTGTCTGCAAAACTCTTGAAAGAAAACAAACATAAAAGGAAATTTTCATGGCTTGAATTTAGCAATGGTTTCTTAGATATGATACTCAAAAGCTCAAACAGCTGAAAAAAAAACGGGTAAATTGGACTTCATCAAAATTAAAGTTTTGTGCATCCATGAACACTACCAAGAGCGTGAAAAAACAACCCATAGAATGGAACAAAATATTTGTAAATTTATATACCTGCTAAGGGTCTTCTAATATCCAGAATATACAAAAAAACTCCTATAACAAAACAATAAAAAGACAACCCAATTACAACATGGACAAAGTACTTGAATAAACATTTCTCCAAAGAAGATAAATAAATGTTCAGTAAACACAAGATGCTCAGCATCATTTGTCATTAAGAAAATGCAGATCTGGTGGCTCACGCCTGTAATCCCAGCACTTTGGGAGGCCGAGGCGGGCAGATCACAAGGTCAGGAGTTCAAGACCAGCCTGGCTAACATAGTGAAACCCCAACTCTACTAAAAATACAAAAATTAGCCGGGCATGGTGGCACACGCCTGTAGTTTCAGCTACTCGGGAGACTGAGGCCAGAGAATCACTTGAACCTGGGAGGCAGAGGTTGCTGTGAGCCAAGATCGCGCCACTGCACTCCAGCCTGGGTGACAGAGCAAGGCTCCGTCTCAAAAAAAAAAAAAAAAAAAGAAAAGAAAGAAAAAAAAAGGAAATGCAGGTCAAAGCCACAATGAGACATCATTTCTTATCCACTAGGATAGCTATTATAAAGTAGAATAAAATAGCAAGTATTGGTGAAAATGTGGAGAGATTAGAACCCTCATACATTGATGGTGGGAATGTAAAATGGTACAGCCACTGTGGAAAACAATTTGACAGTTCCTCAAAAAGTTAAAACAGGCCAGGCACGGTGGCTCATGCCTGTAATCCTAGCACTTTGGGAGGCCGAGGCAAGGGGATTACCTGAAGTCAGGAGTTTGAGACCAGCCTGGCCAAGATGGTGAAACCCCATCTCTACTAAAAATACAAAAATTAGCTGGGCATAGTGGTGGGAGCCTGTAATCCCAGCTACTTGAGAGGCTGAGGCAGAAGAATCGCCTGAACCCAGGAGGTAGAGGTTGCAGTGAGCCAAGGTCGCGCCATTGCACTCCAGCCTGGGCAACAAGAGCGAAACTCTGTCTCAAAAAGAAAAGTTAAAACAGAGATTACCATATGGTAACTCTGTGTGGCCTTGGGCAAGTTGTGTAAACTTCCTGGGCCTCAGTGCCTAAGGTGGGAGACTTGGATAAATCCCCTAATTCTGGGTAGGAGAAGGTCTCGATCATGTGTGGGACCTTTTCTTTTTTCTTTTTTTTTTAATTTTATTATTATTATACTTTAAGTTTTAGGGTACATGTGCACAATGTGCAGGTTTGTTACGTATGTATACATGTGCCATGATGGTGTGCTGCATCCATTAACTCGTCATTTACATTGGGTATATCTCCTAATGCTATCCCTCCCCCCTCCCCCCACCCCACAACAGTCCCCGGAGTGTGATGTTCCCCTTCCTGTGTCCATGTGTTCTCATTGTTCAATTCCCACCTATGAGTGAGAACATACGGTGTTTGGTTTTTTGTCCTTGTGATAGTTTACTGAGAATGATGATTTCCAGTTTCATCCATGTCCCTACAAAGGACACGAACTCATCATTTTTTATGGCTGCATAGTATTCCATTGTGTATATGTGCCACATTTTCTTAATCCATTCTATCGTTGTTGGACATTTGGGTTGGTTCCAACTCTTTGCTGTTGTGAATAGTGCCACAATAAACATACATGTGCATGTGTCTTTATAGCAGCATGATTTATAGTCCTTTGGGTATATACCCAGTAATGGGATGGCTGGGTCAAATGGTATTTCTAGTTCTAGATCCCTGAGGAATTGCCACACTGACTTCCACAATGGTTGAACTAGTTTACAGTCCCACCAACAGTGTAAAAGTATTCCTATTTCTCCACATCCTCTCCAGCACCTGTTGTTTCCTGACTTTTTAATGATGGCCATTCTAACTGGTGTGAGATGGTATCTCATTGTGGTTTTGATTTGCATTTCTCTGATGGCCAGTGATGATGAGCATTTTTTCATGTGTTTTTTGGCTGCATAAATGTCTTCTTTTGAGAAGTGTCTGTTCATGTCCTTCGCCCACTTTTTGATGGGGTTGTTTGTTTTTTTCTTGTAAATTTGTTTGAGTTCAGTGTAGATTCTGGATATTAGCCCTTTATCAGATGCGTAGGTTGCGAAAATTTTCTCCCATTTTGTGGGTTACCTGTTTACCCTGATGGTAGTTTCTTTTGCTGTGCAGAAGCTCTTTATTTTAATGAGATCCCATTTGTCAATTTTGGCTTTTGTTGCCATTGCTTTTGGTGTTTTAGACATGAAGTCCTTGCCCACGCCTATGTCCTGAATGGTATTGCCTAGGTTTTCTTCTAGGGTTTTTATGGTTTTAGGTCTAACATGTAAGTCTTTAATCCATCTTGAATTAATTTTTGTATAAGGTGTAAGGAAGGGATCCAGTTTCAGCTTTCTACATATGGCTAGCCAGTTTTCCCAGCACCATTTATTAAATAGGGAATCCTTTCCCCATTTCTTGTTTTTGTCAGGTTTGTCAAAGATCAGATAGTTGTAGATATGTGGCATTATTTCTGAGGGCTCTGTTCTGTTCCATTGATCTATGTCTCTGTTTTGGTACCAGTACCATGCTGTTTTGGTTACTGTAGCCTTGTAGTATAGTTTGAAGTCGGGTAGTGTGATGCCTCCAGCTTTGTTCTTTTGGCTTAGGATTGACTTGGCGATGCGGACTCTTTTTTGGTTCCATATGAACTTTAAAGTAGTTTTTTTCCAATTCTGTGAAGAAAGTCATTGGTAGCTTGATGGGGATGGCATTGAATCTATAAATTACCTTGGGCAGTATTGATTCTTCCAACCCATGAGCATGGAATGTTCCTCCATTTGTTTGTATCCTTTTTTATTTCGTTGAGCAGTGGTTTGTAGTTCTCCCTGAAAGGTCCTTCATGTCATATATGGGACGTTTTCAAGCCTCACATATCTTCCTTCAGCCTGGTGCCTTACTCGAGTGAAGGGTAGAGTGTTTCAAAGGAAACACTGTACCCCAGGACAAGGAATGAGCTGGCAGACACAGGGCATGGAGAGTGTGATGGCACGGTCACTGGTAGAGCCTTCGTGATATTTTTTAATGTCCTAGTGCTGATTCTGATGAGCCTCATGCCCCTCAGAACTGCAGGAAGTAAACTCGTTCATTTATTCATACACCTACCACCAGCCAATAGTTATTGGGTGTGCCCCATGCTGTGTGGAGCATGGTACTGGAAGACAGGGAGCCCTGGAATCCAGGGAGCTGATGTTTTAGAGGGAGGAGATATTACTGGAGACTTCACTATTGAATTGCAGTCGTGGTGAGGACTCTGAAGAAGTGGAGGCTGCTGGGGGCAAGCACTCTAGGGTCAGGGTGACTGCTCTGAGGAAGCTGTGGGTAAGCTGCTGTTCGAAGGATGACTTAACTAGGAATTAGCTAGGAAATTAATTCCTAGGAATTAATTTAGGAAATTAACTACAAAAACCAGGAAAGGTGCAGATAGCATTCCTGGTAGAGAGAGAACAGTGAGAAGGAAGGGAGAGTGGCCTTGGAGAAGAGACTGGGGAGAAAAGCCTCATTCCAGGATGTCACAGTGGCATCTACTCTCAGGCTGACATCCTTGAATTGTAGGACCAAGAGAAGTGATCTCCCTGAGACCACAGGTAGGCACTTTCACCAGCGTCTACTGCTTCTGTGTCCCCACAAACCCACATGCCGCACTCTTGGCTGTGTAGCCAGCAGGACCCATGCAGTATCTCTGGAACTTAAAACACTCCCCAGAGTCGGCTGTGACCTGAAGCCACTGCACCTCGGAACATCTGCACAGCACAGGGCAGCCTGAGTGACAGAACAAGTGACTTGAGCGTGACGCCCCACATGCCAGGCCAACATCCAGAGGATGTTTCTCTTTTTGATCTTTCAGTTTTCTGCCTATCAAACCAGTAAACCAAGGCTTTGAGGACGGTGAAATACCAGACTTTTACTTAAGCCGTAGCAACCATTGTGGTACTTGGTAGGCCCACAGCATGTATTTGGTGGATAAATTGGATCCACTGTTGTAGCGGAGGCCACAGTTTCCACACGTTAATGGCACCCAAGGTGGATGGAGCTCATACCTGCAGGTCACGTTCTGTACCCCTAGGAGCCCGCCCCGCTTAAAGTGGGGTGGTTGGAGGGGCCACAGTTGAGTCTCTGCGGTGCATGTGTGGTGCTCCAGCCAGAGAAGTGGGGGGCAGCAGCCACAGTGGGAGCCGGCTGTTAGGGAAAGGAGCCTGTCTGCCAGTCCCAGGTCAGGCATCCTCTCAACCTGTAACTTGCTGAATTTTTTTGTTGGCGGGGGGGTGCTAATTTGGAACCTTGCATGTCTTCTGTGTGGTCATCAATCTATTCCATCAGGCTTAATTTTTTTTTTCTTTGCTTTCAGGAGAGTAGATCTGGAGAAACCAACAGCTGTGTTGAAGAAATAATCCGGGTAAGATTATTCTTTAAACAGTCTTATCAATCTGTGGGACATAGACTCTAAATAGAAAGGAAACCTGCGGCTCCATGATAGAGCCCATAGTCTGTTTGACATTTATCTTTTCTGAGAGTAGTCACATAAGTTTTTGAAACAACACTTCTGTTAGCGATCTAGGAGCTGCACCCCTCTGGGCACCTCTGCACAGGCTGAGGTGACACCCTATTAAAGTGATCAGCTGGAAGACAGAAGAACAGAATTTAGATGAAAAATATGCTGGTGCTCACATGTGGATGCCCCATTTATCACCCTGCTATTTAAAAGCATCCTTTAATAGTCTGTACTTTTTTGGAGTCAGGCAGGGGTTGCCTGGTTATTTTTCCTGTAAACTTAATTGGAATCAGAAGCACTTGACAAAGAGGTAATGATCAGGATCTGCAACTGTTATTTCTCTATTGTTTCACATGTTATTTTCCCTGTCACCCTCTGTGATCCCGTCCTTTTCATCACCGTTGTGTCTAGTGCGGGTTCCCTCCCTGAACCAGTTTCGTGCCCAGATTGACTTAGGTTGGGCTGTTCCACCACATCAGTGTTTTCCCAAATATTCAGACGTATAATCAGGATGTCATCATCCACCCATATTTTTTCTTCACTCATATTTTTTCAGGGGAGTTACCTAATAATTTATAGTTCTCAAAAAGCTGATACTACACTGGGCAAAACACCAAGACAAATTAGGCCAGATGGTATGAATTTTACTGTAAAAAAAAAAAAAAAAAAAACACTTTATTTTAATTTAGTATGGTCCTTTCTTTTGGACATCCTACACACTTTTTTTTTGAATTGCTAGTGAATTACAGTAATACAATTACTTGGGTTAAAATTTTACATTGACAACTATTTTAAAAAGCCAGATGTTTTTCTTTCTGTAAAGCATTATTTCATAAATAAATCTAAGTCTCAAGTTGACCAGAATAACTAATTGAGGTGTGATTTGTTAAATTCATAATGATTTTTTTTCTGGCAGAGATTTATAGAGAAAGCAGTTGTCAAAACAGGCAGCTCCATTTCTGGTATTTAAGTATATGTTAAATAAAATACATAGTATATTTTATATCTATATTGTCTCTATTCTGGGGCTTTGTTTCCAGTTAAAGAACAATCAACATAAGATGCTGATATAACTTTTCCTGTTTTTCTCTTTCAACATACTTTCATGTTTGCAGTTCACATATTCCATTTGTAAGCCATCTTCCTTTGATCGGTTATGGTGTTTATGTCCACAAAAGGATAATACCAGAACACACCAATCCCCTCTTTGGTTTCCCTAAGTAGAAAAATTCTACCTTCTTATTCTCTCTTGGCCCTTCTGAGGATATCGAAGAAATCCATCCTTTGACCTTCCTATTCTCTTCTCCATACAAGGCTTGAAGTTTGAATAAAGACTTGAGTAATTCAGACACCAAAAGGATAGAGTTTAGGTAAAGCAAAATTCAATTTGAATAAAACTGAGTGTCACAATCAAGAGCTCATTCAGCTTTATAGTTATTGTTTTCTAAAGAGAGCTGATGAGAGCCTCATGGCCCCTCGCCCCCGTCCTCCCCTCCCTCCCACCGCCAGTGCTGCACCTGTGCCACAACCCTCTTCGGAAGAGACCTGAAACAGGGAGAACATGGACCCACCGGATCACAGATTTGTGTCCATATGCAAGGCTGAAGTCTGCATGTGTGTGCAAGAGGGCAGTGGAGATGGTGGCTGGATTAGGAGGCAGCTGAGCTCCAAATTCCACTATTCCTAGCCGATGAGCAGCAGTCAGGAGGGGAGGTGGGATGGACGAGGAGGAAAGAGAGATGATGGTGGCACTAGTTGAGCCTGGAGCTTTTTACTCCCTCTCCCTACTTGTCAGCCTAAGGCGTTAGTAGTAGTAGTTGGTATTTGGGAAGCTCCTAGGGGATCGCGTTAGTGTTCCCAGTGTTTCCTGGAATGGCTTTCTGTCTATGCCTGCATCACTGACATTAGTCCTTCTCCAAGATCCTCTACCCCCTTCACCTCCAAACACAAGCACAGGACTCTTGGTTACCGCCCATAGTATTTGTTGTGTATCTGTCACACACCAGGCTTCCTCCAAGATTGTGGCTCCAAGGAGAGGGAAAGCCAGAATGGTTGGTGAGTAGGTAGATAAAGCTAAGCAGGAGAGGCAGATGGAGCTAGGTCGTAGATCCTGTAAGATGTGGATCAGCTGAGCATTTGAGCAGAGTGATGTGATCACATTAGCAGTTTAAATGCACCACTCTGGCTGCTATGGAGAGGGATCCACGGGGAAAAGGGGAAGCAAGAGGGAGTGGGAGGCTGTTGCAGGAGTCCAGACCAGAGATGCTTGGTGGTGCGCTCACGGCCATGGGAAACATTAGGGAGATCCTGGTTTGCGGGAAGGGCGGAAATCATAAATTCATTTTTAGACATGATGAGTTTGACGTGCCTTTGGGACACTCAAGTAAACACAGAGAACATAGCACAACATATTGGAGGTCAGGAGGTCAGAGCAGAGGTCTGAGGTGTTAGACCAACATTTTGGATTAATTAGCATGCCATTGGTAATAACACCGTAGAAATAGGTAAATTTTTCTGGAGAGAGACTAGAGACTGAGGAACAGTGAGAATCTAAATTCTGACTTTTAGAGACTAAGGGAAGGAATAGCCACTGGCAAGGGGAAGTGAGAGGGAGTGACAAGAAAAGTGGAGGGAAACTTATGCAGTGAAAAGTCATGGAATCCAAGGAATGAGATTCAAGCTCAATGGTGTTCAGAGTTTCTGAGAGGACGAGAAAGATGAGGATCTAAAACCACACAATGTTGGCACATGGATACATATGTAACAAACCTGCACATTGTGCACATGTACCCTAAAACCTAAAGTATAATAATAAAATAAAATAAAATCCAAATAAATAAAAATAAAACCACACAATGGATTAGACCACAGAAACGTTGCTGGTGACCTTTGCAAGTGCCCTTTTTGTGGAGTAGAGGGGACAGAAGCCAAACTCGAGAAAACAGAAAATGCAGTCAGTGAATTTAGAGACTTCTTGGGAGGAAAGGCTGTAACTTCCCTTCAGCTCCCTTTCCAATTGCAATACGTCCCTCATACAATAACAACCACCAAGTGATGAAGAGCTGACATTGACTGAGCATGCATTATGTGTGAGGCACAGTTCTAAGCTGTGATTTAACCCTCACAGCTGCTTCATGAGGTAGGCCTTGGTAACATTCCCATTTTACAGATGAAGAAACTGAAGTGAGGAGAAATTAAACACAACTTGCTCAAGGTCACACAGCTAGCAAGTGGTAGAGCTGGGATTCTAATAAAGATGCCTTGCACAGCAACCTCTCTTAACTATTATGCTGACTTACTAGATGAAGACGTCCCCCTGGCTCATTAACGAAACCACTCAGGCAATTCATTGTGAATGGGAGGTTTCCCGTTTCTACCTGTTTATGATTCAGAAGTGCCAGATCATGCATTTATGCACTTAAATTCAGAGGTTTTATAGCCAGTGTTATCAACCTCATCTTTAACTTCTTCCTCTCTCCTCCTTATTTTTGCTGAGGTGACTGTTTTCAAGTCATTTGAATATTACATTGTGTTCTAACATATAATTATTTTTTATCCTTACTCAGTTTTATTCCTGGGACCTAATAAATCTGTGCGTTATTGCAAAATTCTCTTGACTGAGGGAGAAATTAAAACAGAGTTCTGTGAGGATGGGCGATCAGGGCTAGAAGCCTTCATGGCTGGCATACGTTTGTAACAGGCAGTTTTCTGAGTTACACTCTGTTTTATCCTTAAAGGTTCCAGTGCTGTAATACTTAGGTGCTTTTCATAGCATTATCCATTAACATAGAATGGCATTAACATTTGTTCAGCAAATAAAATTGGTTTATAACTTAATGGGTGGGGGTGCTGGGCTGGAATCCAGGATGTACAGTTTTTATGCAAGACAGCTTTACATGGCATTTGTTGAAGACACTCATAACATAGAGTGCCTTTGTGATAAGAGACCAGTGTTTGAGATTCTGGTTTGCACTTAAGGAATGAATTTAGAGACAATTTCAGTGCAACATCTGAGCAGATTACTTTCTTGGCTCTCATCATCTTTAGCCACTAATTTAATTCCAGTGTGCTGCAAAATATTCTTAGGGAATATTTACATAGAGTTGCATTTCTGTTTATCTGAAGGGGGTAAGTAGTACTTGTTTAAACTTTGGAGACCTCAGCCAGTTTCCTGACATTATAGTGGAACAAACTTGAGGCAAATAAAGGGAACTCATTTTTTCCTTGGTTTCCAAGAAACTCAGGAGCATCCTGGATGGGATGATTTCCAGTTGTGGTCCTGGGAGATTTGTGAGTTGAGGGCACTGACTTGGGAAATGCACATCACGATAGCCCCTCACATGTGCAGACCCCGGATGGTGGGACAAGAGAAGCCTTGTGCTCACAAATATCAATCAAATGAAAACATACTCGCCATTCTGTGCCTACCGGAAGGTAGAGAACAAAGAGGTAACTTGTTTTCAGTGACCTATTTGGGTCATTTGCAGAGCTGGACCTAGGTCAAATCTTCCCTGCTTCAGACCAGGCAGGCTTTTTTTTCTAGCTCATACTGTTTCCTTTATAAGTTATTTCATTTGTTTCCAAGAGCAAAGATTTCATCATTAGTGATGAAATGAAGCTCACCAATGGCAAAATCAATCCAGGTGTAACTGTAGAGGTGCGCCATTAATATATCCCATTACTTGTTGTAGCAAAATAAAGTCAAAAGTCAGCCTGATGGAGGGCTAGAGAAATTCACTGAGAAACACCTACAATAAGTCTAGCCAAGATAAGTTAGTTGACTTGGTAGTCCTGTGTTTTCTTTTTGCATTTAGCCATCTGAACGGTTAGGGACAGAAATACCACACTTTTATATCTCGTTTTATATCTGTGAGATTAATTGTTCATAAATGCTATTATGATAATCCTTTGGGGTGAAACCGAAAGCCCTTCCTAAATGGCTTCACTTCTACCTGCTAAGGGCACCCTGGTGCCTGCAAGCTGCGGCCAACAGCTTGCCACTGTGTTGTAGGGCCCTGTGACTACAATCTGTGGAGTTGGCAGTGACTCTGGAGGCGTTCATTTTCTAGCAGAGGTGGGACAAGAGACCACCTTAATTCAGAATCTGTTCTGAGCCAAGAGGCTTTGGGGTGATGGGTAAAGGAACACTGGAAGTCCAGAAACTCCTATTGAGAATGAACAGCTTCGCCCTTTGATATTTACCTGTTTCATTTTGATGCATGTCATTAGAAATCACAAAGTTGTTTGCAGAACCATATGCCTAGAAGATGAAGGACATGTTAGCAGCCCAAGCATCTAAAAGTCTGTGAGATTATAACTTCTGCCCTAACAGTAAAAAGTGGGTTCTGATACCACAGTCAATATCTTTTCATGGGGCATTTGTCAATATTTTACTGCGAAGGTTTCATAGTTTCTTGGAGATACTTGGAGAACTTCAGCACTACACTAGAGGACCAAGGCAAGTAGGTCAAATAGAAGTAGATGTACTCAGTACCTTCGAACACCTGCCACATGCAGAAGGCACTGAGCAGGTGAGATTAGTGAGTTAGAGGAGGAATGCAGGGGAGAAAACAAATAGAGGTGTGCCTCTTTCAACAGCGGTACGTCCTTGAAAGGTGGTTTGCAGAGAGTGCAGCCCCAGCAACACAAAACAAGAGGGTAGAAGGGTGGGATTGGAGCTGAGAGATAACAACCTTACTGGTCTCGTATGTGTGTGGGCCATTGGAGTACACCTTGTCATCCATATAGTCCATTCGCATTTTCGTAACATCTTTATAGTTTTTTCTTCTTTATATTTTAGTGAGCATTTTCAAAAAATAAGGGCTTAAATGTAGATCACATAGAACAATAAGTGCAAATTCTTATCTTTATCCATGAATGAGGTTTTCGATTGCAGTGTTTTTAATTGTACGGAGTTGGAAATGTTAATACATGTCAAATCATAGTATCTATCAGTACCTTCAAATGTGTAAATTCCCCAAACACTTATTTTCAATCTGGGTTTCATTTGAGTGTTCTTCTCCAACAGTGAAATGCTAGTGTTCAGTACTAGCCAGTTAACCTGGTTTATGTCATGTGTTAACTTTATTTAAGAGAACCAATGCAATTTTATTTTTTCTTTCTTGTTCCCATACTTAATATCACCATTCGTATTCATCAGACTTTGAAAACTTACTGGAGATGAGAACTGAAGATTACTTTTATAGTTATTATATTTTAAGGCATTTAAAAGGGTTTTTAGAACGCGAATTAAGAAGCATACAGCAGATGCTCAAATAACATCATTTCATTCAACTTTGTTTTGTTATAAGGTTGATGAGAAAAAAACCCAATTCCCATCCAGGGCCACCATGTGTGGAGCCTGTACATTGTCCCCAAGTCTGTGTGGGTTTTCTCTGGGACTCCAGTTTCCTCTTACATCCCAAAGATGTGCCCTTTAGGTTCACTGGCATGTCTTCACAGTCCTAGCGTCAGTGAGTGTGGGTGTATGTGAATGTGCCTTGCCAGGGGTTGGCTGGCGTCCTGACCAGGGCTGGCGCCCACCTTTCTCCAACCACCCACCCCACTGAACTAGGATAAGCGGCCTGAAAATGAATGAATTAATAGAAATGATTCTAACATACAAATCATCAAGTCTACAATAGTCATACAGATGCACAACAATAAACAGCGTGGTATGAAAGCACTAGGTGAGCAGGCCCTGTTGTGATTGTCTTTGTTTTATTTTGTTTTTGTTTTTGTTTTTTCGAGACAGAGTCTCACTCTGTCACCCAGGCTGGTGTACAGTGGCACAGTCTCAGCCTCCTGGGTTCAAGCAATTCTCCTGCCTCAGCCTCCCGAGTAGCTGGGTTACAGTCACCTGCCACCACACCTAGCTAATTTTTGTATTTTTAGTAGAGAAGGGTTTTCACCATGTTGGCCAGGCTGTTCTCGAACTCCTGACCTCAGGTGATCCACCTGTCTTGGCCTCCCAAAGTGCTGGGATTACAGGCATGAGCCACCGCGCCTGGCACATGATTATTTTTAAACTTCGTGGCAGGAGGAGGTGCTCCTTACAATTTTTGCTTTGCAGATGTTTATTCCTTGATGGAAACCGCCACCGCTACAACTGCAGTCACTCACTTATTCACCAAGAATGGTGTAAGTAATTATCTTACTTGTTTTTTTTTTTTTTTTTTTTTTTACTTTAAGCACTGGGATACATGTGCAGAATGTGCAGGTTTGTTACATAGGTATACATGTACCATGTTGGTTTGCTGCGCCAATCAACCGGTCATCTAGGTTTTGAGCCCTGCATGCATTAGGTATTTGTCCCAATGCTCTCCCTCCCCTTGCCCTCTACCCTCTGATAGGCCAGGTGTGTGATGTTCCCCTCCTTGTGTCCATGTGTTCTCATTGTTCAACTCCCAGTTACGAGTGAGAACATGCGGTGTTTGGTTTTCTGTTCCTGTGTTAATTTGCTGAGAATGATGGCTTCATCTATGTCCCTGCAAAGGACATGAACTCATCCTTTTTATGGCTGCATAGTATTCCATGGTATATATATGCCACATTTTCTTTATCCAGTCTATCATTGATGAGCATTTGGGTTGGTTCCAAGTCTTTGCTATTGTAAATAGTGCTGCAGTAAACATACTTGTGCATGTGTCCTTATAGTAGAGTGATTTATAATCCTTTGAGTATATACCCTGTAATGGGATTGCTGGGTCAACTGGTATTTCTGGTTCTAGATCCTTGAGGAATTGCCACAATGTCTTCCACAATGGTTGAACTAATTTATACTCCCACCAACAGTGTAAAAGCATTCCTCTTTCTCCACAGCCTCGCCAGCATCTGTTTCCTGACTTTTTAATGATCTCCATTCTAACTGGCCTAAGATGATATCACATTGTAGTTTTGATTTGCATTTCTCTAATGACCAGTGATGATGAGCTTTTTTTCATATGTTTGTTGGCTGCATAAATGTCTTCTTTTGAGAAGTGTCTGTTCATATCCTTTGCCCACTTTTTGATGAGGTTGTTTTTTTCTTGTAAATATGTTTCAGTTCCTTGTAGATTCTGGATATTAGCCCTTTGTCAGATGGGTAGCTTGCAAAAATTTTCTCCCATTTTGTAGCTTGCCTGTTCACTCTGATGATAGTTTCTTTTGCTGTGCAGAAGCTCTTTAGTTTAATTAGATCCCATTTGTCAATTTTGGCTTTTGTTACAATTGCTTTTGGTGTTTTAGTCATGAAGTCTTTGCCCATGCCTATGTCCTGAATGGTATTTTTCTTACTTGTTTTATTAATCTTTCTTCGATGTATGCATAGCTCACATTTTTTCAGCGTTTAATATTAAAAGTGTTTGGACCTTATGGAGAAGTTTGGTGATGTTTCTGTGATCAGAAATGTGCTGTAGGAACTTAACTTTCGTTTATATCAAAATTAGCCTATGGTAAAACTGCTTTTATTATATAGCATTTCACTTAGAAGCCTCAGTTTCAAAAACCCTATTGATGACATTAAGTGAGGACTTACTGTAGAGACACCAAAATATCTGCTGACGTGATATTAGTACTTAAAATATGAAAGCAAATAAGATTCTACTAAAAGTATTTTTGGAGTGTGAATGTGTGTACGTGTGTGATGTGTGTGTGTAATTCTTGTGCCGTAAAATCCCTAGCATGAAGGGCTCTGTGAACTTCAGCTGTACCCAACATTTTTAACTTTTCACTCTGACCTAGGAATTCCATCAGGCAGCTAGTTCTTGCAAACAGGTCCTCGAGTATAAGCCACCAAAGACCTTTCAGTCCCATTACAGCCTCCATCAAATTCCCTAAGGGCACTGCAGTGTTTCTCCTCAAAAGCCTTGCTGGTTTCAGCCTGTGGCTGGGATTGTTATACTAAGTCATGGCCCCCTTTGGAATTGGGTCCGTCTCGTGGCGGTCTCTGCTAGCTCGCTCCATGTTCATGCTTGCTGCCTTGCTTGTCCACTCTCTGGTCTGCACTGCTCCTGAGTCGCTCCAGGACTGACAGGATGGAGTCCAGGCTGCTTCTCTCCAGCAGCCAGTGCTGGAGGCCTGGACCGCGGACCCCTCCAGGCAGCCAGCCGGTTGTGACCTCTGCTTTATGCTGATCTCACTGCCAGGGCAGGATCACAGTAACCAAACTATGCTCTCTTCCTTGAAGGGTGACTTTCTCCGGCTGGAGCTCACCATCAATGCGATGTTCACCAGCATTACTGACTTGGAGGGTATCCTTCACTCATTTTACCATTGACTTTATCAACCCCCTCAGGAACCTGTAAGACACTTTTCTCCCAATTGTTCCCGTATGAAATTCTAATACCACAGGGATACCGCATGTCTGTTTGTATATGGTATGTGAGTCTGTGCTTTATACACAGAGTAAGGTTTTCTCATCCCCAAGAACCAATTTTGTCAGGTGCCCGTTGGGAATGCCTGTCTTAGACCATCCCTGCTTGCTGCACACCTGTAACACCAGCACTTCCTTGTCATTCTCCTCGTCACCCTCCACAGATGCTTCACCTTCTCTGTCCCCAAAGAGATGGATGCCATCCAGTGGGCACTCCTGGGCCAGTGGTATCAGTCACTGTGCCAGGCTCTGTTCTCGGCGCTGGGGGTACAGGGGTGAGTGAAACAGGCGCTACTGAAGCCAGCACAAGAGCGAGCACTTCCTCTCTCTGCCCTCTTCTAACCTCTGTCTCTCTGCTAGCATCTCATTCTCAGTAAACACATACAGATTCTTTCCATCATATGTGTGTGTGTACATATATATGTATATGTATATATATGTATGTGTGTGTGTATATATACATATATATATATATCTTCAGTGCTACATTGCTTGCAACTCTTTATTCCTTCCTAACTAGGCTCTCCAGACCAAAGTCTCTCTGCGTCTTCACTTTCATTTCCCCTTCAACCAACTGCCATCTCTCCCACCACCTTCCTTCCTGAAATGGCTTTTACTGAGGTCACCACCCCAGGCTTGCTTATCAGAAGTACGGAGAGCATTTCCCCGTGTAATCTCTGGCAGGCATTTGATGTTGCTGACTGCAGGATCCACGTGAAAATGCTCATGCCCTTGGTGTCTCTGTCACACCCTCCTGGGTTCACCCACTTTGTGGTCCTTTCTCCTGGGTCTCCTCTGTGGACCTGTCTTCCTGTAAGTCCCCCTTGATGTTGGTGTTCCTCAGGGTCCCGTCTTGACTCTTCTCTTCTCACATGCTGTACTTCCATGGTGACTGGTAACATCTGTGTGGGGATGGGTCTCAAGTGTGTCTCAAACCCAGCTCTGTTTCCTGAACTTTCTGTCACCTGCCCAGCGGCCACCAGATTGCTCCACTTAGATGTGTCATGGACACCTGCACCTTAACTCATCTCACACCTCTGCCGGCTTCTCCTGCACGTTGGATTATCTTCGTTCCCCGGCTGTCCACGCTGTTGGGTTCTTCTTCTCCCTCACACTCACCATGTTCAGTTCCTCACCAAGCCTGTCAGCTCTGTCTCCCTCCAATGGGTCCACTTCTCTTCACCTCCAGCTATCTCCTTGTTCATCCACCATCCTTTTCCTACACGACTCCAGAGACCTGCTTGCCAGCCCTCTGCCTCCCACCAGTCTCCACGATGGAGGCAGAATCCACTTTCCAAAGCATAGGTTTGCTGGAAACCTGTTCGTGGCTCTCCCCTGGGTTCAGGATAGAGTTGGGCCAGAGACCCCCAGACGTGGTTTGCAGAGTCGCACATGCTGTGGCCGTGCGTATGCTTCCAGACTCATCTTTCACCACATTGCCCCTCACACTCCATGCTGCACTTCTGCAGGTGTAACCACTGCTCTCACCATCACCTCTGGGTGCACCTCCTGCTCTTCCCCACCCCGGGCACATGCTCTGCCTACCCCTGACCACACATTTAGCTGACCGACTCCTGCATATCTTCCAAGCCTCACTAGAGATGTCACTCCCTCCAGGAAGCCTTTGTGATTCCCAAAGTCTGAGTTAGAGGTTCCTCTTCCATGTCTGCCAGTTACCCTTTATTCTTATTACAACACTTAATATGTAATGGTCTTTCTTATTTTCTCCTGGGCTGTTGTTATCTACCTCCAGGGGTGAGCACGATGACCGGCACATAGTTGATGTTTAATAAAAAGTGAATAAATGGCCAGACAGGGTGGCTCACGCCTGTAATCCCAGCACTTTGGGAGGCCAAGGCAACTGGATCACCTGAGGTCAGGAGGTCGAGACCAGCCTGGCCAACATGGTGAAACCCCGTCACTACTAAAAATACAAAAATTAGCTGGGCATGGTGGCAGGTGACTGTAATCCCAGCTACTCAGGAGGCTGAGGCAGGAGAATCACCTGAACCTGGGAGGCAGAGGTTGTAGTAAGCCGAAATCGCACCACTGCACTGCAGCCTGGGTAAGAGAGTGAGACTCCATCTCAAAAAATTAAAAAAAATTTTTTAAGTGAATAAATGGATGAAGAATAATGAATGAATGATTTTGACCCCTTGCTCTTCACCCTTTTGTCCTTCTAGTCCTGAAGCAAATGGTTCAAGTTACCATCCCCTAAAACATCAGCTCTCCAAGGACTGCCAAGACTGTTGTGCTACCTGGAAGCATTAGAACACATTGTACAATTGGCACAAATGCAAGAGAGAAGAAAATTCACATGCTAACCCCTGAGGGCTAGAAACAGGAGGGAGTGCAGCAGCTCCTGCTAAAGTGTGTGTCAGAAAACTCAGACCTTTTGTATCTGCCACTTTTATCCTGAGTATCTTTCATGAGACTGAGCCTTTCATTTTGATAGGTAATGAATTTTTACAAGTTGAAGAAATCAAGCTAATACATTTGCAGGGATAATTTGGTTAATTACCATGTTGCTGCTGGTAGAATCAAGGGCTGGAAGTCAAAACTGTTTCCACTGCTAATATGCTCTGTGTAAAGCAGTTCTTGGAACAATTAAAACACATCTATCCAAAGTGATCAACTCGAGACATACATTTTAAATTTGTATTTATTATCATGAAAATCACATACAGTGTCCTCTGTTATTTTTTCAAATTAAGGGTTGTGAAATTACACTGATTTGCTGCAAATTACTATTGTACACACACAGATCTTAGAAAATAATTTCTAAGGTAGAAAATGATCATTTGAGGATGAAAGCAATATAAGCCTTGAAAAATTAGAACATCTATCTAGATAATAATCATATATTTTAAATAAGACGTAATTACCTTCTTATAGTCTTGTAATCATTTAGTTTATTATAACCTAAAAAACCTCAGAAACCTAATTTCTCCTTTGCCATTGCATTTATCCATCGTTTTATACGTTCTGATAAATCTGATGTGTGGATGTGCCATTCTTTGTTTTTATGCTTATTGGATTCAGTGGAATGTAAGTATTGGGAAAATGCAGGGTTGGAACTCAGACATTTCTAGAACTCTTCCAGCATGCTCCCATATTTGTTTGCATGTTGTTTTGTTCTGATTTTGGAAGCAGTCCATACAGCCCATAATTTCAGAATCACTAACCCACCGCTGGGATTCTTTAGCCTCCTAAATTAACTGTTTTTTGAACATGAGCCATTATTTCATTGGCCCAGAACTCCATTCTTGGGCCCACTTGTACCTCAGAAATTCTAGAAAAGTGCCGTGTGCAGCATCTCCATACTCTAGAGACCCTCCCTCTGCCAGCACTACTTTCCTAAGCAGCTTCAGCTTCTGATGACAGCTCAGGGTAGATGGACTTCTTCATGTGTCTCCAGATACTAGGTTTGAAAGGAATTATCATATGCTAGCACTAGCCGATATATTTTATTTATCATAGCTCCCATACACACACTAATAAGGTACACCTATGTATGCAAGTGTGTGTCTTTCTCTCTCCCCTGGATTCCTTAGAAAGTTATAAAAGTTATATCCTATGGGCAGTTCATTCTTTATTATTATTGCAGTTTTGGGTTAGTAAGTTTTTATTTTAGTGCCTTTTTTATTGTGACTTCAAACAATTAGAGATCTGTGGTTCTGTGGAATTAAAAATATTAAGGATTTTGGGCTGGACGCAGTGGCTCATGCCTGTAATCCCAGCACTTTGGGAGGCCAAGGCAGGTGGATCACCTGAGGTTGGGAGTTTAAGACCAGCCTGACCAACATGGAGAAACCCTGTCTCTACTAAACATACAAAATTAGCCGGGCATGGTGATGCATGCCTGTAATCCCAGCTACTCGGGAGACTGAGGGAGGAGAATCACTTGAACCCTGGACGTGGAGGTTGCGGTGAGCTGAGATCACACCGCTGCACTCCAGCCTGGGCAACAAGAGTGAAACTCCATCTCAAAAAAAAAAAAAAAAAAAGGATTTTATATTCTCTTTTTTAATAATTTTAATCTTATTTTAGATTGAGGGGTACCTGGCATGTTTGTTACATGGGTATATTGCATGATGCTGAGGTTTGGGGTACAAGTGATCCCCTCATCTAGGTAGTGAGCCCAGGTATATCCGATTGGTGGTTTTTCAGCCCCTGCCATTTGGTAGTCCCCAGTGTCTATTGCTCCCATCCTGATGTCTCTGTGTAGTCAGTGTCTAGCTCCTACTTATGAGTGAGAACCTGGTATTTTATTTTCTGTTCCTGCATTAATTCACTTCGGATAATGGCCTCCACCTCCATCCATGTTGCCGCAAAGGACAGAATTTCATTCTTTTGTGTGGCTGTGTAGTATTCCATGGTGTATATATGCCACGTTTTCTTTATCCAGTCCACTGTTGAAGGGCATGGAGATTGATTCCATGTCTTTGCTACTGTGAATAGCACTGCAAAGAACATATGACTACTCATGTTTTTAAGTATCTTTCTATGAACAGTGATTACATTTCTGAAACCTAGTTAAAATCATATGATCAGCATGATTATTATTCACTTATAATGTATGTATTTGAAACTATTCCTCAAGTACTTGTAAATATATTTTCAATAGTCTCAAATATAGATTTATTTCTACATGTAAAGTACATATTATTTTTAAAAATCACCCTGGGATTCTATGCTAATTACCTTAACATTATCAGAATACTTATTTCTGCATATTTATTAATACTTTCTGAATCATTGTAGCTTTTCCTTCTCTGGCAGTAACTTGTGACCTAATGGTATTTTTGGTCAGTTCTTTGAACATGTTTTTGAATTCAGTTTAACAGTGCATGCTTGGGGTGGGCGGGGGGTTGGGGAAGGATAGGCTTTTAAAAATAGTACCTTTAAAGTTAGCTAAAAATGTTTGTAAACACTTATTAAAAAAAGATCAACTTCCCAAAACCTACCTAGGCTGCAGCTCTGGAAACCAGATTACAGATTGAGAGCCTGGTGAGTCAAAGCCTGGGCTTTCAATATGGAGCCATTTGAAAACTTTGTTACAGATAACCAGAGGGAAAGCATGAAGGGGAGAAGAATACCCAGCTGCAGTGCAGTGAAGAGGAGGATACTGCCCAGAAAAATGAGGTGCAGCAGGTTCTGTCCAGACAGTGAGATAAAAACCTCCTGTCTGGTCTATAAAATAAGCGTTTATCATTCTGACTTTTTAACTTACAGTTTCCTTGTTTTCCTGCTGAAGTCGCCAGGAGCCCCTTCACGCACACCCCCGCCCTGAACTCTGGAAAAAGGCAAGAAATAAAAACAGAGCTTTTTTGGAGGTTGGCTAGTTATCGTATGGATGAGGAGCCCACTGTGATGGGAATAAAGCCCCAGGAACAGCAGCAGATTCCTGGCATGTTTCAAACTGTGTGGATGCGGAGAGGGGTCATGGCAGCGGAGCCATCTAGAAAGATTGTCAGCAGCCCTTGGATAGTGGAAATGATTAATCACTTCAGCACAAAAGAACACAAAGAGAGATTTGTTAAGAATAAGCAGGGGACAGAGTGCCAGCTCCAGGGGTGACGGGCTCATCTGTTTAATAATGTATTTTCAAAGTGTGTGCCACATCAAAAGCAAAGCACGTGCAACTGGAGGAAAATGAAATGAAAAGGCAGTGGCTAAAATATTTGATGAATGTAGAAGAAATGCTGAGAAAATGAGATCAGCAATAAATTTGGTTTGGCAATTTTTTTTAATGTGTGCCTCCACCTCCCAACCCCAACCCCACCTCCCAACCTGACCTCCACCCCCATCCCCAATGTCTTAGCATCACTGGGAAAACTCATCTTCCCACAAAGGATGTGTCTTGGACCTCTTATCCCCAAAAATGATGAAGGGCCCATCAAGTCAGTATTGTGTGATGATCGCCTTTCTTTGAGGCACAGGGATATGAAGCATCTTGTGACATCATCTTGTCTTACAGAGAAGGAAACTGAGATGCAGAGAGGTTAACACAGCGAGTAAGAGACAGAGTTTAAACTCAGGCCTCCCAGAGCCCGGCTCACATTCCTAAAATCACACAAAGTAATTTTTTAAAATATCAATATTTCCAAAATGTAAGAAGGAATAAATTATTCTTGTGGGGACACAAGACTTGTGTTTATACCACCTCTTTCTCACAGCCTTGGGGAAATGAAAGGTTGTGCCCTGGCTACCTTTGTTTTTTCATTGGTGAGAAGCTGCAGATTGCTTGTGAGGAGTTAGACTGACGCTCTCAAATGCCTGTTGTGTGACACGAGGGGCCCTAGTGAGCTTAGAAATAGTCATGTGCCGCATAGCAACGTTTTGGTCATCATGAGGTCATAGCACAAGGCATTACTCACTGCCTGTGGTGATGTTGGTGTCGGCAAACCTACAGTGCTTCCAGTCAGATAAAAGCCCAGCGCATACAGGTATGTCCAGTACAGAACAGTTGAGAATGACAAGGAGCGATTGTGTCACTGGTTTATGTATTGACTATACCAAGCTGGTCCAATCTGCGGGCTGCACGCAGCCCAGGACGGCTTTGAATGTGGCCCAACAAAAATTTGTAAACTTTTTAAAACGTGAGATTTATGCCCGGACCTTTTTTTTTTTTTTTTTTTAGCTCATCAGCTATTGTTAGTGTTAGTGTATTTTATGTGACCCAAGACAATTGTTCTTCCAGTATGCCCAGGGAAGCCAAAAGATTGGATACCCCTGGACTATACTATAATTTTTATTGTCATTTTAGAGCATATTCCTTCTGCTTATATATTAAAAAGTTACCTGTAAAACAGCCTCAGGCAGGTCCTTCCAGCGGTGTTCCAGAAGAAGGCATTGTTGTCCTATGAGATGACAACTCCATGCATGTAATTGCCCTCGAAGACCTTCCAGTGGGAAAAGATGTGGGGGAGGCCAGATGCAGTGGCTCACACCTGTAATTGCAGCACTTTGGGAGGCCAAGACGGGCAGATCACTTGACATCAGGAGCTGGAGACCAGCCTGGCCGACATGAGGAAATGCCGTCTCTACTAAAAATACAAAAATTAGACAGGCATGGTGGCATGCGCCTGTAATCCCAGCTACTCAGGAGGCTGAGGCAGGAGAATCGCTTGAACCTGGGAGGCAGAGGTTGCAGTGAGCCAAGATTGTGCCACTGGACTCCAGTCTGGGGGACAGAGTGAGACTCTGTCCAAAAAAAAAAAAAAAAAAAAGATGTGGAAGAGAAGACAGTGATATTGATGATCCTGACCCTGTGTGGGCCTAGGCTAATATGTATGTTTGTGACTTAATTTTGACAAAAAAGTTTTAAAAGTAAGAAAAAAATTTTAAAATCTTAAAAATAGGAAAAAGCTTACGGAAGAGGATATAAAGGAACTTTTTGTACAGTTGTACAATGTGTTTGTGTTTTAAGTGTTATTACAAAAGAGTCAAAAAGTTAAGAAATTTAAAAGTTTATAAGGTAAAAATGATGCAGCAAGCTAAGGTTAACTTATTATTGAAGAAAGAAAAATATTTTTATAAATTTAGTGTAGCTTAAGTGCATAGTGTTTATAAAGTCTACAGTAGTGTACGGTAATGTCCTAGGCCTTCACATTCACTCAGCACTCACTCACTGACTCACCCAGAGCAACTTCCAGTCCTGCAAACTCCATTCATGGAAAAAGCCCTATACAGATGGACCATTTTCAACCTTTTATGCGATATTTTTACTGAACCTTTTCTGTTTCGGTATGTTCAGATACACAACATACTTACCCTTGTGTTACGGGGGTGTTACAGTTGCCTACAGTATTGAGTACAGTAACATGCTGCACAGTTTTGTAGGCGGGGAGCAATAGGCCATACCATATAGGCTAGGTGTGTAGCAGGCTGTGCCACCCAGGTTTGTGTAAGTGCACTCTATGATGCTTGCACAGTGACAAATTCACCCAACACATTTCTCAGAATGAATCCCTGTTGTCAAGCGATGCATGACTGTGCCTTTGATAGTTCCTTACAAATTGATCTTGAGTGTGTATTCATGTGTAACCTAGTTACTGAATAATGCATCTCGAAATGTTGGATTCTTTTTGCATCCGCCTGTGCTGTGCTGCCTTCCATGGAGCTCTATGATGACTGGCACCTCCTGGTGGAGGCATCCTTCCCACATTACCCCCAGTAAGAACAACAACAGGCAAGGCTGTCCTCTTCCCCAGGAGGGGGAAGGTAAAGATGGAGAGTCAGGAGAAACCAAGAGTTTCCAGGTGGCAGAAGCTCTGGCTCCCCTGACCACACAGTGTGGGTTTTCACCAGAGCTTGAGCCTTAGCATCAGCCACTCCTATGTTCAACAGCTTTGGTCTTACTGGCTGGATGACACTGACCCAATATAGATGTCAATAGAGTCTACATTTTGCAAGGAAAAAGGCTACTGTTCTCATTTATTATTTCATATGCTTGTTACATCTATTGCTGGATAAATTTGTGAATACACATATCTTAGTGAATCAACATATCTAATAAAATGTTTTCATTCATCAAATGTAGTTGTGGAGGTAAACCAATTTTGTAAATCTGAGATTGAAGGAAACACTTTATTTTGGGACTATTGACTGTTAGCTGCTATTATTCTTGTTAAAATAACTGAATATTTCCAGATTCATTAGCGATGAGGTTTACTTAAAAGAAATCTCAACCTATAAAATCCATTTGTAGAATATTTGTGAGATTGTATGTAATGCTAAGAAACAATTGCTTTGCTAAAGGATTCTTGGCTATAGGAAAGAATTAATCTAGCATTAATAGCAAACTTCCCTGAAGAATCTAGATATTTGTTTACAGTTTCTTTACAACTTAGCATTAATTTGAAAACCAAAAGTGTTGGAAATAACTTTGGATTTAATTGAAAAGCAATAAAATATACAGACAAAGCTTCCTTGGAATAAAAATGAAAGCCAGTGGGACATCATAAATCATTCTACAAAAATATAGTTTTTGTTCAACTGTTTTTAGGTACATATATGCCAGGTAAATTGGCTGCAGACATAATAAATGCATACTACACCCCCTGGTGGAACATTCATTTGATAGGTAGTTGATAGCTTTTTATCTCTTTAAATACAATGTGCTTATTTAAATGTCTTTGCCTTCTTAGTTGATTGTCAGTTTATGTTCATTTATGTCAACTTATACCTGTAAGTTGTGTTTATAGTACGTATATATGGCTATCTTAAGTATGCCCAATGATGAATTAGATTACCCAGGCAAAGTAATTTTTATAATACATGTTCTAGTATACTATATTTCTAAAGATTTATTTTGAGAATTCACAAAGAATTTAAAATCATGTAGATCACGTATACCTCCTAACTTCTAGCAGTATTTTCACATAGAAATAAACTTGGTAGATTGCTTGAACCAGCTATGTCATATATTGACAAATGGCTAAACCCTCCTACTGAAATATAAGTGCTTTCTACATAAAGACTTATCCAACTAGGAGAGCAATGTGAAACTCAGAAATTTACTTGGACTTGAAAGGACTGTGAATTAAAATAGTGGGAGTTGCCCAACGATAGACTGGATTAAGAAAATGTGGCACATATACACCATGGAATACTATGCAGCCATAAAAAATGATGAGTTCGTGTCCTTTGTAGGGACATGGATGAAACTGGAAAACATCATTCTCAGTAAACTATCGCAAGGACAAAAAACCAAACACCGCATGTTCTCACTCATAGGTGGGAATTGAACAATGAGAACTCATGGACACAGGAAGGGGAACATCACGCTCCGGGGACTGTTGTGGGGTGGGGGGAGGGGGGAGGGACAGCATTAGGAGATACACCTAATGCTAAATGACGAATTAATGGGTGCAGGAAATCAACATGGCACATGGATACATATGTAACAAACCTGCACATTGTGCACATGTACCCTAAAACCCTAAAGTATAATTAAAAAAATAAATAAATAAATAAATAAATAAATAAAAAATAAAATAGTGGGAGTTGCCAAAGAGATAGGCTCAGAAAATCCCCAGACTTTGTATAGACCTTTAAACAAAGACACAGGAGGGGAAATTGATTGACATTCATTTACCATGGATGAAGGATTGTCGGTTTCTTTTCAACATTGTATTTTTCATTGATGTACAGTTTTAATTTGATTAGAATAAGATTCCCTACATTTCTGTTGGGAAATGATTTTGTAGCACTCACCTAATAGTCTCAATAAGTACTTTAATGATTTGAGTATCTCTTATCTGAAATGCTTGGGACTGTAAGTGTTTCAGAGTTTGGATTTTGGAATATTTGCATTATACCAGTTGAACATCCCAAATCTGAAATCCTAAATGCTACAATAAACATTTCCTTTGAGCATCACATTGGTGCTCAAAAAGTTTCAGATTTTGGAGTATTTCAGATTTTAGATTTTGGAATTTGGGATGCTCAACCTGTATTGGGTATATTACTTTTAAATTATATTCAGCCCCTTGAGTTATTACTATAAAAAGTCAGTTATTTCCAGGGTCCAGAAACGAGTCAGAGATGGAATTCTGCATATGTCTTCATAAGAAGGCAAAGGCATCTAAAATTATAAACTTTGTTTTTTACTTCTGATAAGAAGTCACTTTTGAGTGAATTTAGAGTTTATAATGACACTGTGATTACTTGAAAATGAAGGATTGGGCATGCATATTCAATGTAGTAAATACAGTAATAAGTTTTCTAACTCATTTTCTTCTCCAACCATGGAAGCTGCAACATGTGCTTGGCCCAGGCTAGTGGTTTAGCTCAAAGATTAAAGATTGCACACAACTTGGTAAAGTGCTGATAAAACAGCAACAGGCTGGGCACCGTGGCATGCTCCTGTAGTCGCAGCTACTCGGGAGGCTTAGGTGGAAAGATTGCTTGAACCTAGGAGTTCAAAGCCAGCCTGAGCAACATAGTAAGACTCCATCTCTAAAAACAAAACAAAATGAAAACTCAGCAATATTTCAACTCAGAGCTAGAGGTGGTAATCTGAAAGGAGCAGTAATCCCCCTCTTACAACAGGAAAAAAAGCCAAAGAAACAGAAAACTCCCTTGGGAGATCTGAAATAGCATGGAAAACAACAGTCTGAAATATGAAGAGAGATAGATGTGTCAGGAAGAAGCAGGACTTGAACATTTGCTTACATGGTGGACACCACACAAGACCATATGAGCCAGTAAGAAGATCCGGCTAGAAACTTTAAACAAATTGTTAAAGGCTGAACGTGGGCTCACAGGAGACGGTGGCAGACCCGGGGAGGTTTGTACTTTCTTGTAGGCTTCTCCTCTGCCAGGTGCCCCAAGGGAAGACCTGGAAGAACCTCAAGAAGCCTCTCCTGTGGTCTTGACCAAGGAAGTTGAACAGCAGTCACTGCAGAACCTCTAGCTGAACCCATGTCCTTCATCTCTCCTACTGACTAGAACATTAATCTTCAGGAATGATACAGAACTGCAGCCTGAGGGCACTGGTGGATCCCCCTATAGAGGGGGAAGAAGAATGGCAACCACCAGCAATATTCAACTCAGAATCATATTCCCTGTCATTCCTAAGAAACAAATGCCCTAATCTACGGGAGGAAGGGCAACCAAAATGTATCCTGAGGTTCCTGGTGGAAACTCACTGTACCCAGAGGAGGAAAAAGGAAGAACACAAAAAACTACCCACAGGAAAGGGGCAGGAATGTGTGCTACCTAACATTACGGTATATCTGGAGAACGGTCAGGGACACTTGTGAAGAACGCACCACCAAGACTGTTGTTCAGAGTGCCTACCTGAGGCTGAGGCTTAATCGGAACATCAGATACCATCTTCTGTCCTCCACTCTCCAACCACCACACTAACAAGCTTTGAGAAGAATAACAGTGGAATACAACTGGGAGAACCATGCAAAGGGGGACCCAAAGCCAAGGAGGGACACTCATAACCAAGCAGAGGGCAGTCTTCACACACAACTAGACTCCTGACCGCATTAACAGAAACCTCTACACTGAAGAGCTAACAGAGGAGGAAGGCATCCTCATCTGCAAGCATGCAATGTGCTTACCTCAGAATCCACTGTCCTAGATGACATGTTTGGCTTTCAACAAAAAATTACAAGACTTACAAAACAGCAAGAAATAACAGTCCAAAGGGACAAAGCAGTCATCAGAAGTAGAATTAGATTTGACACAGATGTTAGAACTCTCAGACAAAGAATTTAAATGGCTACAATCAATATGTTAATGGCTCTTACGGAGAAGGTAAACAGCATGCAAGATTATATAGGCCATGTCACCAAAGAGATGGAAACTACAAGAGAAAGCCAAATGAAAAAATTTAAAAAATGGAGAACCAAGATAAAGAATGCATTTAATGAGTTCATCAATAGACTGGACACCATTGAACAATCTGAGCATGAAGATAAGTCAACCAAAGTTACCCAAACTGAAATGCAATGAGATTAAAAAAAAAAAAAAAAAAAAAAAAGAACAGGTCATCTAAGACCTATTGGATAATATCAAATGGTTTAACATTCATGTAATTGGAATCACAGAGGGGAAGATAGAGACAGCAGGGCAGAAGAAATAAGGGCCAAGAATTTTCCAAAATTAGTGACAGACAGCAAACCACATACCCCAGAAGCTCAAACTCAAGAGGACACCTTGCAAGGTAAATATCCATACACACACACACACACACACACACACACACAGAGAGAGAGAGAGAGAGAGAAAGAGAGAATGAGAGAGAGATGGTATATTGTATTCAAACTGCTGAACACCAAAGACAGAAAATCTTGAAGTTAGCCAAAGAAAATGACACATTGCTCACAAAGGAACCAGGATAAGAAGTAGAGCAGACTTCTTGTCAGAAATTAACGAGTAAGAAAACAGTGGAGTGACATCTTTAACATGCTGAAAGAGGAAAAAAAAAATTCTCAACCCAGAATTCTATGCACAGCAAAAATATGCTTCAGATGTTAAGGAGAAATACTTTCTCAAACAAAAACTGAGGGAATTAATTGCTAGTGGACATACTCTACAAGAAATGTTGGAGGCAATTTTTTAGGCAGAAGGATTATGATATAGTCAGAAAGTCAGATCTACACAAAGAAAATAAGAGCATCAGAAATTGAATAAGGAAAAGTAAAACAGCAGCAGCAGCATGGAGTAAGTGCCAAAGGCAGGAACCAGGACTTGTGCTGAATTCCTCTATTTGCTCATTAAAATGCAACCATTATATATTGTTTAATGAGTATGCAGTTTCAGTTTGGGAAGATGGAAAAGTTCTACAGACAGATGGTTGTGCTGGTTGTACAACAATATGAACATACTTAAACTGAACTGTACACCTAGAAATGGTTACAGTGGTAAAATTTATGTTATATATATTTTGCTATAATAAAAATGCAACTGATACATCCAAGGAATAAGACTGAACAATTCATGATCATAAAGCAACTGTTTTTCATCTCATTGTCTCTCTAGACCTTTTTTTGTGGACTACTTCCTCCCCTGCCCCTGGATGAAATCTCATAGCTTCCATGATGTTTCTAGACATTGTTATATAATAAAAAAGTTCTCCAGTCACTCTTAGTGACAAAAATATGTCATTTTAATACAAAAGTCAGCCGGGTGGGATGGTACACACCTGTAATCCCAGCTACTCGGGAGGCTAAGGCATGAGAATCACTTGAACCTGGGAGACAGAGGTTGCAGTGAGCCGAGATCACGCCACTGCACTCCAGCCTGGGCAACAGAGTGAGACTCTGTCTCAAAAAAAAAAAAAAAAAAAAAAAAAAAAAAAAAAAAAAAAAAAAAAGTAGTTAAAATGTCAAATCATATGGCATAGTCAAAGCTCTAAATTTCAAGTTTTTCCTTCCTCCACCTTGGGCATTCTTCAGGCTGTAATCCTGAGAGGGATAGAGGGACATGGTTGCCCCTTGTCTCTTCCACTGCCTTGCATTTCTCCTTCTTTTATTTTTTTAGCTGGGGCCCTGGCTCCTCCAGGAGCCAGAGCTAGTGTGATAAAAGAGTGGTAAGGGGCTGGAAAAATCTTACTTGGCTATTCTTGTGAGCTGGCATTGGAGATTGGAGGGTTCTTTCTCTTGTGGGATGTTTTCATGGTTCCAGAAAGATTTTCCCCATGTGAGTGTCAAGCTGTACCTCCTTTGATGAAGGTAATGCCTCCCTTTCAATCTTCCGCGGGACCAGCCCTTCCTTCCCTATGCATGCTCCAACTCAGCTTCTGCATGCAGTAGTATATTTTGTCTCTCTGTAGGTGGGAGTGCAGTTCACATCCAGTATACCCTTCTGTGCTATATCTCAGGCCATTCAGTCGCCTCTCCCCTGTGGGCTTTTTCAGGCTTCAGTTAGGTATCCTCATGCACCCAGAACAAACAAAAAGTCCTTTGAGGGTGGTGGTGGTGGTGGTGGTGGTGGTTTGTGTGATTAGAAGCTCTTTTACTTAGGCTGGAGGTGAGAAAGAAATATCTGTCATCCCTTTACCCACTTCAGATGGGGAGGAGAAATGCCACATACTACAGCAACTTTCCCCCAAGGAAGTTTCTTTCTTGGCCTCTTCAGCTTCAACCCTTGTAGACGCTCAGGTGGGTAATGAGCTGAAGGTCATAACGCTCTTCTTGGACCCCTGCATTGCAAGATTGGCCCTGCCTAGGTACACCCCTTCTTTGAGTATTTGGCATCCATTGTTTGCTCTTAGTCCGAAAACACCGACAGAATAGGTTTCATTAGAACAGCTTGCTCAGTAGCACTCAACTTAGTAGGGTCAGCAGACATGCGTTTAGCTTGAAGGTGCACTTTATAAAAGATGAACTGTTTTGTTCTATGTGACTGTGATCTTTGCTACTGTAGTGGCTACCATCTAGGTTACAAATAAAGCAGAGTTGTTGAGGAAGCCTGGGGAAATTCTTCCCAAAATTCCCTCTATGTGAAGCTGACATCTTAGATACAGAAAAGGCTCTAACCAGGTAGAAGTAGGTGTGTTTGTTCTCCTTTAATCTCCTCACACTCTCAGCTTTCTTGATTCTTTTTCATATTTTTTATTTGCCTTTTTTAAATAATGAATTTGGTCTCAGACAAGGTGCACAGACCTCACTGAAATAATGAGCCAACATGAGCATGAGGATCGTAGTACACAGGCCTTGTTATGTACTCCAGGTCAGGTTTCGTAACTTCAGTAGGATCAGCCTGAGGACAAAGTGAATTCTTATTAAGACCTAGTCCTCTTTTAATTTAGTAAATGTTTCTTATCCTAGGCTTCCCAGTACTACTACTTAAAGAGCTGTTTTGGAAACATCTTGTTAGCTTTTAAATAAAACTGGTATAGAAATCTACTACACAAATGGCATTTTCGTTTAAAATGAGAACAAGGCAGTGTGATTGAGCTGTAGTTGGAACTGGTGCCATCTCATCTTTAGAAAAGCCTCGTGTGAGCAACTCCACAGCCTCCCCTGCTCGATGCCCCTCCAACCTCTGCCTACAACCCTGTCATGTGTACCTACTGATGTCCTTGAAAAAGTTGTTTAAAGCATGTTATCACACAGCATGAAAATGTTCCAGAAGGAGAGCACAGAGTTGTAAAACTATGTCGGTATTTCCTGATTATCTTTTTTTTTTTTGGAGGTCAAGCCCTTAATTTTGACACTTAATGAAAAAAATGCCTGCACTGCGAGAAACAGGGTAATGAATTATAAAAAGACATAATCAGCAATGACTAAATAATTAAGAGAACTGAAATGCAGAGTCATCTGGGAATGCATTAATAATAACACGATTTGTTCCATATGCTAAAGAATTCTGTTTTTAGAAAATCAGTCATCACACATGCTCCATGGCAAAAAGAAAAAAAATTAATGTTGACTAATAGGAACTGTAATTAGATGTTCTGCTTTTAAACAGCTGAATAAAAGATGAAATCATATAGGAAGTATATTTAGATACAAGTCAGAAAGTAAACCGATTATTATTCATAGTGCTGTTAATAGGAACTGCAATTTATGCATCTAGTGGGAATTGTGTTAGGCAATTAAGAAAGGGAGTCACATTCGACTTCCCTTTATGCATTTACATTAATGTATTTTCCTCTATGATACCAACGACTACCTTTTTTCTTGTCTGTCATCAACGTGACTGTCAGAGTGATGGACAATGCCGTGTATGTGAGAATTTGGGGATTCTGGGGAAAGTCTTATCTCCAAAGGCTGCTGCATCAGGTACCACTCAGCATGTGTGTCCTCCGTGCCTTTGTGGGGCATTACCGGCGGGTGATCATGACTTTGCAGCCTCTGCTAGTGTTTCACCTTCAGAGGTTTCTTCAGAGGGTATTGGAAGGAAGACAATGATCTTACTTCAGAAGTAACATCTTACTTGTAGAGGCCACTGTGTGTGGCTTCTAGAAGCTGACCACTTCGGGAAAGGAAAGGAAAAAATGGAAAGGGAGACAATGTAGGGCCTGATTTGCTGGCTGGCAGGCTCTGGATGTCTGAACCTGGTCATCAGGATTGGCCACCTTACACCAATCATCAGGGCATCTCTTTGCATTAGGCATAAGAATCATTGCCCACACCCTCTTAAGGTAAGACATCAGGACAAACTGTGAGATTGTGGTTAGAATGAGCACATATCTAGCCTTGGATTCTCTATTGAAACAATGCAGCTTTATGGAGACTAAAATAGTGCTCATTGGCTTACATGACTGAAATATTTTAATGAAAGTTCTCAACTTCTCTCATTATGTGTGTTCAGGTACCTAGCTACCACTGTCCACATAAGGCTAAGGCCATCGTACAACTGCATTCTTTTATTCATACAAAGAAAATATGCAGACATAAAGCGTGTGACTTATTTTAACTGTGTGCGTAAAGTGCCCACGTTGCCACGTTGCTCCATGCCCCAATGGTGACTCCGCCTGTAGAAAGTTCTTTCTGCCCTCTCGTTCCCTTGTCTCTTGCTTTGCAAGCATGGATCAGGGATAAGACTAAATTAATGAAGGGAGAATCTGGTGCCTCAGCTCTGCAAGGGGCATACTTTATGCACTTTATGTTTCTGAACAACCTCACGTCTGTTTTCCTTTCAAGAAATAGGAGCAGGATCTCTTCTTTTGGCAACATATGTCAATATGACACATACTGTAAAGGTTTTTGCAGTATGGGGAGGACAAAGAGCACCAGACCAGAAACCCACATGCCTCGGTTTGAATATGCCATTTTGTGTCCTTAAAGAGAAAAAAAAAAAGTACCCTCTGTGCCTCAGTTTACTTATCTGTAATTCAGAGATAATAATAGTTTCCTTACTTGTCTTGCAAAGTAGCTGTGAGGTTCTAACCAAAAGGATGAATGTCAAAGTGCTTTGCAAACTACAGGGTTGGTTTTGGTTGTTAATATTTTACATATCACCTTCCTGAGAGCATAAAGTTCTGAAGCCAATAGATGATCTTACATAAGGTCCTGAGTTGTACCCATAGAATGAATGACCTTTCATTGCTCTCAATAGATAAATAATTACAGTCAGACACACACGTGGTAGGCAGAAAAGCACGTCCCTCCCATGTCCTAATCCCCAGACCATGTGAATATGTTAGGTAACATGGCAAGAGGGAATTAAAGTTGCTAATCATCCACCTTGAGTTGGGAAGATTATCCTGGATTATCTGGATGGGAACAATGTAATCATAAAGGCCTGTAGATGTGGGGGAGGAAGACAGAGGAAAGAGAATTCCAGAGATGAGAGCATCAGAAAGACTTGTCCAGTGTTTCTGGCTTTGAAGATGGAAAAAGGGGCCACAAACCAAAGAACGCAATGGCCCTGAGAAATTGCAAGGAGCAAGAACAGAGTTTCTCCTAGAGCCTCCAGAATAAAACATGGTCTTGCCAGCACCTTGATTTTCATGCATTTTAAACTTTTAGTGGTCAAACTCTAAGATCATATATCTGTCTTGTTTTCAGCCACTAAGTTTGAGGCGATTTCTTAAGCGGAGATGGAAAGCCAACACACACATGCACACACACTTGAACTAAAGTGGATAGACAAGATTTTTCAGATACTACTTTAAAAGGCCCTAAAGCCAAGACTAATGTGTGACCACAATTACCTGGAGGATTTAAGAACCTAATGCTTCTGCGGGTGCCTCCTTTGCCCAGGTATTTGTACTAATCCTCTGCTTTGCTGTAGCTTGATTTCCTGGCTTAAGTAAGCAATAGGTTTATTGCTCTGTGCCCTGTGGGCATTCCATAAATACTAGTTGACTGCCTGACACAGTAAGTGTTGTAATTATCTCTTAGATGGGGGAACAGGTGTGGTGAGGTTAAAGCTGCCAGGTAAGACAAGGGACTTCTCTGGGGTTGCATAGCAACCGGGAGGATGCTGAGCCGACATCAAGCTGTCTTTGCCTGTAATTGTCCGCCCTTTCCATAACCACAGCATTCCACTTCACGTTATTTATCTTTTTGCTCATTTCAGTTAGGCTGTGAGGTACCAGTATTGATTCAAGCCCCCAAGGATCCTGAGTAAAAATCACTGGTCCATCAGCATATCAGGAAGACTTTGAAATTCCTGAGTGCATGATGTTGATTTTGTACCTATTTATTGAGCACTTACTGTAGTCCAGTGCAGGTGTTGAGGATAGCACTGTGAATAAGACAGATTCCTTTTCCCAAAGATTTCATAAAACAAAGTGACCTTTCCCTTACCCCCAAGTTGTCCATCAGTATTTACTGGAGGTCTCCTGAATAAAATGCTCTATTCAGCAGAAAACAGTTTTTTTAAAACTATTTCTTATAAAAAATATAATACCTGGCCCTGTACTGAAGGAATTAGTGAACAATGAGTAAGAAGCTTGCAAAAAATCATGGAAGCGTGCAAGTTAACAAATGTGCACATAAATACGGTGCAGTGGGATGTGGGACTCATCAGGAAAGTGGTTTCTTGTTTTTTATTTGTTTTATTGCTTCTTTGGAGGAAATAGCTTTCCTCCTTACTTGTGCTCCATGGGCACTAAATGGCAGCAATCCCAGAATATCACCTACAGCTGGAAATTAGTGACAGCCAATGGAGGCAAAGGTGTGTGGTGGCTCTGAGGACAGACAGGCTTGGTGTTAAATTCCAGCTTTCCGATTCACTAGCTGAGAGACACTGGGTAATCACCTAATCCCATTGAATCTATTTTCTGCTTCTATTGAATGGGCTTTCATAGAAGGATGAAATGAGCTAATGTATGTATGGCCCCCAGCAGGGTGTAAACCTGTGCCCCTTCCCCACTGCCAGAGGCGCAGGCTGCGGTAGGAGCGCCGGCCCCCCGCGTTGAGGGCTTGCCCCGTAGACCCTGAGAGCTGGGTGCCTCTGTAGCCGCTCCTTGTTCTTCTCTTCTTCTCAGCTAAAGTGCCTTGTTGTCACTTTCCTTTTCTATTGAACCTTCACTCCCATGTCCAAGGATATGTCTTGGAACCTCAAAGGCTTTCTGCCTTCCAGAAACTTCTTTCATATTCTAAAGAAAAATTTTTAAAGTCAAGGAACACTAATACTGCACTTCGACTTCATTCTCTGCTTTCCCTTGAAAAGACATAAGAGTGCAACTTCCTCTCTAGGTATGTGAATTCCAGTGCTTTGATTCATATCCATTGCTACCTGTTAAATTCTCCTGTCCAGGGAATGAACTCCTGTGCTTTAAAAGGAAACAAAAACTCCTCCCTTTTCTGTAGCTGCTGCCTCACTGAGTAGTCATTAAGTAAATTCAGTGTTTTAATGCACTAACAAAAACACATGATTGTTTAACAGTGTATTATGGAAAATGGTAGCGTTAATAGTCTCTGTGGAGTTCTAGTTGGGGGAAAGTACATTATAGCATTGCCAAGGCAGGGGGCTGCTTCTCTATGTGAAAATAAGTTACTGACATTGTACATCATTTTTATATCTTGTTGCCAGGCAACGTAAGAATGCAGTTATTGCAATTGTGTCTACTTTCTTGGTTTTTTTTTCTTTTGTTTTTGAAAAAGCCACTTCTTAATTCTGTTAAATTAGCCTTGTTATTGATTCTGCGGTCTTTCCTGAGTGTATTGATTGAGATTCATCCATTAGCTCAGAGGAGGGGGAGGGGCAGGTTTGTGTTTGTAACTAGAACACATGCATTAGTTGTAATCACTAGTTTTCTTGCTCATCACTCTGTGTTTTCATACAGAGACTATAAATAGAGTTCTGGTACCTTGGCATGTGATAGCCAAAGAACTACAGTAAGAACAGCAGAGTGTGCTGGTGAATCCAATGAATAATGACACTTATTTTCTAGAGTAAGCTTACTGTCATTGATGGTCCTGGGATCCCAGAATATTTCTTTGTGTACCTTTTCCTAAAGTATGGCTCTCTTGATTCTGCCTTGTTCACTTGTTCTTATTCACGTTTCCTACCATTGTGTTACATCACCTTCCATACCCACTGTCACTTAAGAAAACCTTGAGAGTGGTGTTTAGGAAAGGTGGAAGGAGTGAGGAATGGGAATTTTAAATTCTAATCAAACAGAGTTCTGGCCTCTCTTTAACCCACTCTTCTAAGGTTCCCAGAGCCTCGTACTAAGATGTAGCTATTTTGGTTGCCTCCCCTTCACCCCATTGGCAAGGTAGGGATTCCCAGCCTATGGTAATGGGGATGGCTGAACACACAGCCCCTGACAATGAACAGATGAGATTGACAGGCGCTTATTAATTACATATACTCACAGCCTGGGAAGGGGCTCAGGGGCACACAGGGGTTGTATTCAGGAACAGAGTGAGCCAGCGGGGACTGCCAGAGGCCAGCTTTGTAGTAACAAGAGGGTAGGTTGAGCCCTGGTTCTCACAGTAGGATGTGATTGGCTTGTTTGAATAATTCCACAGGCTGGCGGGGAGCTAAACCCGCCACTCACTGATAAGCGGGAACTGTGTCTGTTCCCCTTACTAAAGAGAGTGTTTGGCTATAAGACTTTATCCATGGGGGCGGTATGGGGAGAACTTGTGGTTAGGCCATTTGAGGCCTTCCTTGTTTTACCAGATGTCAAGGCAGCAAGTAATACTGACTCTTAATTTCAGGACTAAGATCACAGCATCAGGTGACTAGATCGGTTCTTTTGACCTTAGAGTGAAAAACCAGGACCACGGGTAGAATTTATGAATTGGGACTCAATATCAAAAAGACCTTTCCACCAGCTGAGATATCAGAAAGCCAAATGGTTGATTAGGGGATGTGACAGTTCTCCATCCCAGGAAGAACAGAAAGTGGGTGCATTGGTAGGAATTCATGCATTAGGTATGTGGTGAGTCCAGGGTCCTTTCCAAACTCCAGATTCTGTCATCTTATTAGACTTCAGGAGCCAACAGACCATGCAGCAACCCACCCACCACTCCATTTTCTCTGCCTTGTCCTATGCACCATCCAGGACCCTGTTTCCTCATTTATGAGGTGACAACCAGCTAATCTGACAAGCCAAAAGTGCATTCATGGGTGACAGGTTCAATTCATGAACATGTGAACAGCAACTTTCTCTCGGTATCTATTGATGAATGCAAGGGATAGCCCTGGTGGTGCCAGTAACACCACACAAGCAACACAGGGAATGTGGGGGGTTAGGCTGAGACGAATGCCATGTTTCCCAGTTCTGCAAAAGCCTCAGCTGAGCTTTGAGCTCTTAAACCCCTGAGGTCATGATCAACTCCTGATAAACCAGGAAGTTTCCATTTGCCACATTCCAAGAGTATGTCTCTTTCTTCAGAAATGTTGAAAATCTGTTGGAACAAAACCAAAACACACAAATGTATTTTACTATGGATTCTCAGTGGTATTCATGTAAGTATTCAGCATTCAACATGGAGCGCTTACTGTTTGCCATACACTGTGCTGGGCTCCAGTCATCTTCCCAACAAAGATGCATTAAGAAGAATGCTGGTGAATTTTTTATCTTGAATGAGGGTGGGGGGGTGGAGACAGGTATATGAAGAGGGGATGGGACTCCTGTGACTAGTAGGTCTGCTAGTCCAGGTTCTGCAGAATCAGAGTTGTTCTAAGTTACTTGCTCTGTCATATCAAGTTCAACTGGGATTTCTCCCCATCAAGTCTGGAGTGGTTACCCAGAGGAAACAAATAGGGAGCCAGATTCCTGGTGCATCGCATTGAATTTGTTCAGGGGTCCCCATCTTCCTCCATGCTCCTGGGGTCCTGGTACACACTCCCGTCACAGAGCTGAGCATTTGCAGTGTTAGGCTTGTTTACGTGTCTGCCCTTTTCCTGGAACATGAACTCCATGAGAGTAGGGGCTATTTTCTGCTCTGTGTTGCATATCCCATACCCCACATGCTGCTTCACATATAGTAGACAGAAGCTCAATAAATGTTGATGGGAGTAATTAGTTAATGAATTGAACATTAACCTACTGCAGATGAATTCACAAGATGATTAGTGCTAGAGCAGTCTGCTGAAATTGGACTACCCTAGAAACCAAGTTGATCGGATCTGACAAATGCAGACCTTATTTATCATGGCTGATGCAATGCATAATATGAGGGTTTAGCCTGTGGTTTACTATAACTGTTCTGCTCTTTTTTTTTTCTATCATCTCTGTGGGACACATTCTTTTATTTTGCATTTGCATTTCTTATTTTGTCCAATAATAAGTTGTCATTTGAGGATGATCTTTATGAATATTCCAGGTTAAACTGTTGAGTTTTGAAAGATGTGCTGGTTACGTGTGGTGTGAAGAGACAAAAACATCCTGTTCCATGAAAAGAGCAGGCAAATGTTCCTTCATTGTGTATGTGTGTGTGTGGGTTTTTTTTTTTTTTGTGTGTGTGTGTGTGTGTAAGACTCCTGCAGGCAAATATTTCCTGCGCTAAGCATTTGCCCTTCTGAAACTCACATTCAAAAGAAGAAATAGACATATACATAATTATGAGGCAATAGGATAAGTATTATGTTATTAATGATTAAATATGTACAAAGTGTTACAGGCAGGTCTGAATAGGAGTAGGGATTTTCCTGCACAGAGCATACTCAGCTGTGGTGTTGATTGTGGTCAGAAAAATCAATAATTGCCGCTTTACATGATGAGGATTATTTCCTCAGGCAACAAATTGTAATGATTTATTATTAGATTTTTTTTAAGTTTTGAAAGCCATTACTGTCCATATTCTCTTTGTGTTTTATTTATTGGCTCATGTGTTTGTCTGAACAGCACAAGGCCAGAGAACACATCTGATTTGTCATTTTATCTCCAGCATCAAGCACACTTGAATTATCATAATACCACCAGTGTAACACACTTCTCACTTTTCAAAAATGTTTCTTCTTTAAGTTGAACTTAAATGAAGAGAGGTGGATGTTTCTTATTATCAAGCTGGTATATAGTCAACATTTATTTTTTTAAGTAACATTATGCCTTTGAAACCAAGCCTGGGATTGAATCAGATATACCATTTCCTGGATTTACCAAAACATCAGCTGGGTGATGACTTTTGTACTAGTCATCACTGCTCATTATTTGCTGTCAATTACACTAAGAAAACTTTTTAAAATACATGTATTTTATTTTAATAGTTTTTGGGGTACAAGTGGTTTTTGGTTACATGATGCATTGTGTAGTGATAGAGTCTGAGATCTTAGTGCACTTGTTGTCCAAGTAGTGTACATTGTACACAAAGTGTTGTTTTTTATCCCTTGCCCGCATTTCATCTTTCCCTCCTCTGAGTCTCCAAAGTCCATTTTACCACTCTGTATACCTTTGCGTATCCATAGCTTACCTCCACTTCTAAATGAGAATATAGGGTATTTGGTTTTCCATTCCTGAGCCACTTCACTTAGAATAATGGCCCCCAGCTCCATCCACATTGCTACAAAAGACATTATTTCATTCTTTTTCATGGTTAAGTAGTGTCCTGTGGTGTATATATCACATTTTCTTTATCCACTCCTCAGTTGATGAGCACTTAGATTGGTTCCATATATTTGCAATTGTGAATTGTGCTGCGATAAACATGTATGCAGATGTCTTTTTAACATAATGACTTATTTTCCTTTGGATAGATACCCTGTAGTGGTATTGCTGGATTGAACAGTTGATCTACTTTTAGTTCTTTGAGAAATCACCATACTGTTTTCCATACAGGTGGTACTAATTTACATTCTCACTAGCAGTGTATAAGTGTTCCCTTTTCACCACATCCACACTAACATTTATTGTTTTTTGACTTTTTAATAACGGCCATTCTGGCTGTGGTAAGTTGGTATCTCATTGTGGTTGTAATTTGCATTTCCCTGATGATTAGTGACGTTGAACATTTTTTCATATTTTTTTGGCCATTTGTGTATCTTCTTTTGAAAAATGTCTATTCATGTCATTTGCCTACGGTTTGATGGGATTGTTTGGTTTTTCTTGCTGACTTGTTTTGAGTTGTTTGTAGATTCTAGATATTAGTTCTTTGTCACATGAATAGTTTGCAAATATTTCTCTCATTCTGTGGGTTGTCTGTTTGCTCTGATGATTATTTCTTTTGCTGTGCAGAAGCTTCTCAGTTAATTAGGTCTCATTTATTTTTTGTTTGTTTTTGTTGCATTTGCTTTTGGGTTCTTAGTCATAAATTCTTTGCCTAGGCCAGTATCCAGAAGTGTTTTTCGTAGGTTTCTTCTAGATTTTTTTCTGGTTTCAGCTCTTAGATTTAAGTGTTTGATCCATCTGGAGTTGATTTTTGTAGGTGGTTAGAGATAGGAATCCAGTTTCATTCCTCTACATGTGGCTGTCCAGTTTTCCTAGCACCGTTTATTGAATAGGGTGTCCTTTTTCCAATTTATGTTTTTGGGTGCTTTGTCAAAGATCAGTTGGTTGTATTTGGCTTTATTTCTGGGTTCTTTATGCTGTTCCATTGATCTGGGTATCTATGTTTATACCAGTACCATGCTGTTTTGGTTACTATAACCTTATAATATAGTTTGAAGTCATGTCATGTGACGCCTCTGGCTTTGTTCTTTTTGCTTAGGATTGCTTTGGCTCTTCAGGCTCTTTTTTGGTTCTTTATGAATATTGGGATTTTTTTTATTGTTCTGTGAAAATGATGTTGGTATTTTGAAAAGAATTGCATTGAATCTGTAGATTGCTTTGAGCCACATGGTCATTTTTATAATGTTGATTCTTCCAATCCATGAGCATAGGATATATTTCCATTTATTTATGTCATCTATTATTTCTTTCAGTAGTGTTTTGTAGCTCCCCTTGTAGAGATCTTTCACTTCCTCTCCCTGATGAATGTAAGTGCAAAAATCCTCAATGAAATACTACCAAACAGAATCCAACAGCACATCAAAAAGATAATTCACCATGATCACTAGGGATGCAGGGATGGTTCATCATATGCAAATCAATAAATGTGATACATCACATAAACAATTATAAACGAAAACCATATGATCTTCTCAATAGAAACAGAAAAAATGTGATAAAATCCAGCAACACTTTATCATATAAACCCTCAACAAACTAGGCATAGAAGGAACATACCTCAAAATAATAAAAGCCACATATGACAAACCCACACATACTGAATGGGGAAAAGTTGAAAGCGTTCCCCCTAAGAACTGGAATAAGACAAGGATACCCACTTTCACCACTTCTATTCAGGATAGCACTGGAAGTCTAGCTGGGGCAATCAAGCAAGAGAAGGAACTAAAGGGCATTCAAACTGGAAAAGAGGAAATCAAACTATCTCTTTTTGCTGGTAATATGATTGTATATCTAGAACACCCTAAAGACTCCACCAAAAGACTTCTAGATTTGATAAATGAATTCAGTAAAGTCTTAGGTTACAAAATTCATGCACACAAATTGGTATCACTGCTATATACCAACAGTGACCAAGCTGAGAGTCAAATCAAGAACTCAATCCCTTTTACAATAGCTGAAAAAAAAAAAAAAAAAAAAAAAAAAAACCACCACCACAAACCCTAGGAAAATACTTTTTATTTTTTAGAGACAGATCTCACTTTATTGGCCAGGCTGGAGTGCAGTGGCATGATCATAGCTCACTGCCACCTCAAACTACTGGGCTCAAGTGACCCTCTTGCCTCAGCCTCCTGAGTAGCTAGGACTACAGGTGCACACCAGTGCACCTGGCTAAGTTTTTAAAATTTTTTGTAGAAACAGGGTCTCACCATCTTGCCCAAGCAGGTCTCAAACTATCCTCCCGCCTCAGCCTCCCAAAGTGCTGGGATTACAGGCACTGCGCCCAGCCAAGAAAACTTTTAATGTAAGTGGGAATAGGTTAAAAATGCAGTCAGACCTCACGATCACTTGAAGAAAGCTGCCTTTTTGTCTCCTTTTCCTACATCCAGATGCTGAACTCTTGAAGGTTTCTAATATTCTCATAAGATAAAAATCCATTTAAAAAGTTTAAGGTATTCAACATGTCATGTGAAATAACTGGCTTACTGGATTTTAAATTGTGTTTTTAGTTAAAATGACTTTTAGAAGGCCTAAGTAGTGAGCTTTTAAAGTTTGTCTCCCATACATGCATTATTCATTTAAAAGAAATAATTTCCATAACTTTTTAAACTTGGTAATTACATGTTTTAATTATGTAATTACACATTCTAATTATACAGTTAAATCTGATTACAGTAATTATGTAATTATATGATAATTGATACATAATATACATGTAAAAACCTGCATATACATGCATTTAACAAAGGAAATAGTTCTTTTTTTTTTTTTTTTTGTTTATTGTTTTTTTTTTTTTTTAATTATACTTTAGGGTTTTAGGGTACATGTGCACAATGTGCAGGTTTGTTACATATGTATCCGTGGGCCATGTTGAATTCCTGCACCCCTTAACTCGTCATTTAGCATTAGGTGTATCTCCTAATGCTATCCCTCCCCCCTCCCCCCACCCCACAACAGTCCCCGGAGCGTGATGTTCCCCTTCCTGTGTCCATGAGTTCTCATTGTTCAATTCCCACCTATGAGTGAGAACATGCGGTGTTTGGTTTTTTGTCCTTGCGATAGTTTACTGAGAATGATGTTTTCCAGTTTCATCCATGTCCCTACAAAGGACACGAACTCATCATTTTTTATGGCTGCATAGTATTCCATGGTGTATATGTGCCACATTTTCATAATCCAGTCTACCGTTGTTGGACATTTGGGTTGGTTCCAACTCTTTGCTATTGTGAATAGTGCCGCAATAAACATACGTGTGCATGTGTCTTTATAGCAGCATGATTTATAGTCCTTTGGGTATATACCCAGTAATGGGATGGCTGGGTCAAATGGTATTTCTAGTTCGAGATCCCTGAGGAATCGCCACACTGACTTCCACAATGGTTGAACTAGTTTACAGTCCCACCAACAGTGTAAAAGTGTTCCTATTTCTCTACATCCTCTCCAGCACCTGTTGTTTCCTGATTTTTTAATGATGGCCATTCTAACTGGTGTGAGATGGTATCTCACTGTGGTTTTGATTTGCATTTCTCTGATGGCCAGTGATGAGGAGCATTTCTTCATGTGTTTTTTGGCTGCATAAATGTCTTCTTTTGAGAAGTGTCTGTTCATGTCCTCTGCCCACTTTTTGATGGGGTTGTTTGTTTTTTTCTTGTAAATTTGTTTGAGTTCATTGTAGATTCTGGATATTAGCCCTTTGTCAGATGAGTAGGTTGCAAAAATTTTCTCCCATTCTGTAGGTTGCCTGTTCACTCTGATGATAGTTTCTTTTGCTGTGCAGAAGCTCTTTAGTTTAATGAGATCCCATTTGTCGATTTTGGCTTTTGTTGCCATTGCTTTTGGTGGTTTAGACATGAAGTCCTTGCCCACGCCTATGTCCTGAATGGTATTGCCTAGGTTTTCGTGTAGGATTTTAATGGTTTTAGGTCTAACATATAAGTCTTTAATCCATCTTGAATTAATTTTTGTATAAGGTGTAAGGAAGGGATCCAGTTGCAGCTTTCTACATATGGCTAGCCAGTTTTCCCAGCACCATTTATTAAATAGGGAATCCTTTCCCCATTTCTTGTTTTTGTCAGGTTTGTCAAAGATCAGATAGTTGTAGCTATGCGGCATCATTTCTGAGGGCTCTGTTCTGTTCCATTGATCTATGTCTCTGTTGTGGTACCCGTACCATGCTGTTTTGGTTACTGTAGCCTTGTAGTAGAGTTTCAAGTCAGGTAGCGTGATGCCTCCAGCTTTGTTCTTTTGGCTTAGGACTGACTTGGCGATGCGGGCTCTTTTTTGGTTCCATATGAACTTTAAAGTAGTTTTTTCCAATTCTGTGAAGAAAGTCATTGGTAGCTTGATGGGGATGGCATTGAATCTATAAATTACCTTGGGCAGTATGGCCATTTTCACGATATTGATTCTTCCAACCCATGAGCATGGAATGTTCTTCCATTTGTTTGTATCCTCTTTTATTTCATTGAGCAGTGGTTTGTAGTTCTCCTTGAAGAGGTCCTTCACATCCCTTGTAAGTTGGATTCCTAGGTATTTTATTCTCTTTGAAGCAATTGTGAATGGGAGTTCACTCATGATTTGGCTCTCTGTTTGTCTGTTATTGGTGTACAAGAATGCTTGTGATTTTTGTACATTAATTTTGTATCCTGAGACTTTGCTGAAGTTGCTAATCAGCTTAAGGAGATTTTGGGCTGAGACAATGGGGTTTTCTAGATATACAATCATGTCATCTGCAAACAGGGACAATTTGACTTCCTCTTTTCCTAATTGAATACCCTTTATTTCCTTCTCCTGCCTGATTGCTCTGGCCAGAACTTCCAGCACTATGTTGAATAGGAGCGGTGAGAGAGGGCATCCCTGTCTTGTGCCAGTTTTCAGAGGGAATGCTTCCAGTTTTTGCCCATTCAGTATGATATTGGCTGTGGGTTTGTTGTAGATAGCTCTTATTATTTTGAGATACGTCCCATCAATACCTAATTTATTGAGAGTTTTTAGCATGAAGGGTTGTTGAATTTTGTCAAAGGCCTTTTCTGCATCTATTGAGATAATCATGTGGTTTTTGTCTTTGGTTCTGTTTATATGCTGGATTACATTTATTGATTTGCGTATGTTGAACCAGCCTTGCATCCCAGGGATGAAGCCCACTTGATCATGGTGGATAAGCTTTTTGATGTGCTGCTGGATTCGGTTTGCCAGTATTTTATTGAGGATTTTTGCATCAATGTTCATCAAGGATATTGGTCTGAAATTCTCTTTTTTGGTTATGTCTCTGCCAGGTTTTGGTATCAGGACGATGCTGGCTTCGTAAAATGTGTTAGGGAGGATTCCCTCTTTTTCTATCGATTGGAATAGTTTCAGAAGGAATGGTACCAGTTCCTCCTTGTACCTCTGGTAGAATTCAGCTGTGAATCCATCAGGTCCTGGACTCTTTTTGGTTGGTAAGCTATTGATTATTGCCACAATTTCAGAACCTGTTATTGGTCTATTCAGAGATTCAACTTCTTCCTGGTTTAGTCTTGGGAGGGTGTATTTGTCGAGGAATTTATCCATTTCTTCTAGATTTTCTAGTTTATTTGCATAGAGGTGTTTGTAGTATTCTCTGATGGTAGATTGTATTTCTGTGGGATCGGTGGTGATATCCCCTTTTTCGTTTTTTATTGCATCTATTTGATTCTTCTCTCTTTTCTTCTTTATTAGTCTTGCTAGCGGTCCATCAATTTTGTTGATCTTTTCAAAAAACCAGCTCCTGGATTCATTAATTTTTTGAAGGGTTTTTTGTGTCTCTATTTCCTTCAGTTCTGCTCTGATTTTAGTTATTTCTAGCCTTCTGCTAGCTTTTGAATGTGTTTGCTCTTGCTTTTCTAGTTCTTTTAATTGTGATGTTAGGGTGTCAATTTTGGATCTTTCCTGCTTTCTCTTGTGGGCATTTAGTGCTATAAATTTCCCTCTACACACTGCTTTGAACGTGTCCCAGAGATTCTGGTATGTTGTGTCTTTGTTCTCGTTGGTTTCAAAGAACATCTTTATTTCTGCCTTCATTTCATTATGTACCCAATAGTCATTCAGGAGCAGGTTGTTCAGTTTCCATGTAGTTGAGCGGTTTTGACTGAGTTTCTTAATCCTGAGTTCTAGTTTGATTGCACTGTGGTCTGAGAGACAGTTTGTTATCATCTCTGTTCTTTTACATTTGCTGAGAAGAGCTTTACTTCCAACTATGTGGTCAATTTTGGAATAGGTGTGGTGTGGTGCTGAAAAAAATGTATATTCTGTTGATTTGGGGTGGAGAGTTCTGTAGATGTCTATTAGGTCCACTTTATGTAGAGCTGAGTTCAATTCCTGGATATCCTTGTTAACTTTCTGTCTCGTTGATCTGTCTAATGCTGACAGTGGGGTGTTAAAATCTCCCATTATTATTGTGTGGGAGTTTAAGTCCCTTTGTAGGTCACTGAGGACTTGCTTTATGAATCTGGGTGCTCCTGTGTTGGGTGCATATATATTTAGGATAGTTAGCTCTTCTTGTTGAATTGATCCCTTTACCATTATGTAATGGCCTTCTTTGTCTCTTTTGATCTTTGTTGGTTTAAAGTCTATTTTATCAGAGACTAGGATTGCAACCCCTGCCTTTTTTTGTTTTCCAGTTACTTGATAGATCTTCCTCCATCCCTTTATTTTGAGTCTATGTGTGTCTCTGCACGTGAGATGGGTTTCCTGAATACAGCACACTGATGGGTCCTGACTCCTTATCCAGTTTGCCAGTCTGTGTCTTTTGATTGGAGCATTTAGCCCATTTACATTTAACGTGAATATTGTTATGTGTGAATCTGATCCTGTCATTATGATGTTAGTTGGTTATTTTGCTCGTTAGTTGCTATAGTTTCTTCCTAGCCTCGATGGTCTTTACAATTTGGCATGTTTTTGCAGGGGCTGGTACCGGTTGTTCCTTTCCATGTTTAGTGCTTCCTTCAGGAGCTCTTTTAGGGCAGGCCTGGTGGTGACAAAATCACTCAGCGTTTGCTTGTCTGTGAAGTATTTTATTTCTCCTTCACTTATGAAGCTTAGTTTGGCGGGATAGGAAATTCTGGGTTGAAAATTCTTTTCTTTAAGAATGTTGAATATCGGCCCCCACTCTCTTCTGGCTTGTAGAGTTTCTGCTGAGAGATCAGCTGTTAGTCTGATGGGCTTCCCTTTTTGGGTAACCCGACCTTTCTCTCTGGCTGCCCTTAACATTTTTTCCTTCATTTCAACTTTGGTGAATCTGACAATTATGTGTCTTGGAGTTGCCCTTCTCGAGGAGTATCTTTGTGGCGTTCTCTGTATTTCCTGAATCTGAATGCTGGCCTGCCTTGCTAGATTGGGGAAGTTCTCCTGGATAATATCTTGCAGAGTGTTTTCCAACTTGGTTCCATTCTCCCCATCATTTTCAGGTACACCAATCAGACGTAGGTTTGGTCTTTTCACATAGTCCCAAATTTCTTGGAGGCTTTGTTCATTTCTTTTTATTCTTTTTTCTCTAAACTTCCCTTCTCTCTTCATTTCATTCATTTCATCTTCTATCAGCGATACCCTTTCTTCCAGTTGATCGCATCTGCTACTGAGGCTTCTGCATTCTTCGCGTAGTTCTCGAAACTTGGCTTTCAGCTCCATCATCTCCTTTAAGCCCTTCTCTCCATTGGTTATTCTAGTTATCCATTCTTCTAATCTTTTTTCAAAGTTTTTAACTTCTTTGCTATTGTTTTGAATTTCCTCTCGTAGCTCAGAGTAGTTTGATCGTCTGAAGCCTTCTTCTCTCAACTCATCAAAGTCATCCTCCATCCAGCTTTGTTCCGTTGCTGGTGAGGAACTGCGTTCCTTTGGAAGAGGAGAGGTGCTCTGTTTTTTAGAGTTTCCAGTTTTTTTGGTCTGTTTTTTCCCCATCTTTGTGGTTTTGTCTACTTTTTGTCTTCGATGATGGTGATGTACAGATGGGTTTTTGGTGTGGATGTCCTTTCTGTTTGTTAATTTTCCTTCTACCAGACAAGACCCTCAGCTGCAGGTCTGTTGGAGTTTACTAGAGGTCCACTCCAGACCCTGTTTGTCTGGGTGTCAGCAGCGGTGGCTGCAGAACAGCGGATTTTCGTGAGACCACAAATTCAGCTGTCTGATAGTTCCTCTGAAAGTTTTGTCTCAGAGGAGTACCCGGTTGAATGAGGTGTCAGTCTGTCCCTACTCGGGGGGTGCCTCCCAGTTAGGCTGCTCAGGGGTGAGGGACCCACTTTAGGAGGCAGTCTGTCCGTTCTCAGTTCTCCAGCTGCGTGCTGGGAGAACCACTACTCTCTTCAAAGCTGTCAGTCAGACAGGGACATTTAAGGCTGTGGAGGTTCTCGCTGAGTTTTTGGTTGTCTGTGCCCTGCCCCCAGAGGTGGAGCCTACAGAGGCAGGCAGGCCTCCTTGAGCTGTGGTGGGCTCCACCCAGTTCGAGCTTCCTGGCTGCTTTGTTTACCTAAGCAAGCCTGGGCAATGGCGGGCGCCCCTCCTCCAGCCTCGTTGCCCCCTTGCAGCGTGATCTCAGACTGCTGTGCTAGCAATCAGCAAGACTCTGTGGGCATAGGACCCTCCGAGCCAGGTGTGGGACACAATCTCCTAGTGTGCCGTTTTCCAGGCCCGTTGGAAAAGCGCAGTATTAGGACGGGACTGACCCGATACTCCAGGTGCCGTCTGTTTCCCCTTTCTTTGACTAGGAAAGGGAACTCCCTGACCCCTTGCGCTTCCCAAGTGAGGCAATGCCTCGCCCTGCTTCGGCTCGCGCACAGTGCGCTTCACCGACTGTCCTGAACCCACTGTTAGGCACTCCCTAGTGAGATGAAACCGGTACCTCAAGCAGAAATGCAGAAATCACCCGTCTTCTGTGTTGCTGGGGCTGGGAGCTGGAGCAACAAAGGAAATAGTTCTATTGGGAGGTGCTTATGGGAAGAGTGGCAAAAGGATTGACTTAAAGAAAATAATGGAACTTGGCTGATTAATGACTTGAAATAATAGAGACCCCACATACAATTATATATAAGTAACTCATGCTATAGAATTTGTTTTTACAATTTCTGCTTTTCTGGACAAAGGTAAATACATGAGCTCAGGAGCTGGGATTCAGGGACTTAATTAAGAATGAGAGGTCTTAAAAGTAGATATCAAGCTAGTGACATGGTGAAAACTTTTTAGCAGAGCAGCCTCCTGCATCCAGATTGTCCCGAAGGAAATGGGAAGTACAAGTTCTGTGCCTCAGTAGTGGGAACTTGAGACTCCCTGCAGAGTGGGGAAGTATCTGCTCAGGACAGTCTCCTGCTTGGTCTACAGGTTACCTTGATTAGGGGCCCACCCCTGCCTTTCCAATCAGTAGTGCTATTGGCTTCGCTTTGTTGACTCTGTAAATATCACAATCACCAAAATCTGTTGAAGCACTGAAGACCAGGTTAATGAAAGCATGAGAAAATATTTTGTAGTGCATTTGGACTAAGGTTAGAGAAGAAAGTTAACCTGTGAAATTACAAGAAGAACTTGAAGTTGACATACTTTGAAATTTCTGATAAATTTCTCCAAATTATTTAGCTGATGTTGATGAAAGAAACCTTGCTGAGAGCTTACAGAAAGTATTACAGGTACGAAGTCTAAATTGCATGGAATTGGGAAGAAATAGGAAATATCATTTTCGTATTTCTTTATTGAGATATAATTGACATATAAACTGCAAATATTTAGAAAGATAATTTGGTAAGCTTTCACATTGGTATATACCGGTGAAAATATCACATACATATAATTATGTGTAAGTAACTCATGCTATAGAATTTGCATTATTATTGTTTTGATAAGGTAATGAATATATCCATCACTGCCAAATTCATTCTCAGACCCCTTGTAATTGATCCCTCCTACCCTTCTGCACACACCCCACTCATCCCGAGGCCACCACTGCTCTGCTTTCTGTCACTATGGGTGAGTCTGCATTTTCCTAGAGTTTTATATATGTGGATCATACAGCATGTACTTTCTTGTTTGGCTTCCATCACTCTGTGTAATTATTCTGAAATTTATCCATGTTGTTGCGTGTATCAATTGTTCATTACTTTTCATTGCTGAGCCGTATTCCATTGTACGGACATAACAAAATGTGTTTATCCCTTAACCTGTCAGAGGATGTTTGGGTTGTATCCATTTGGGGGCAGTTATACATAAAGCTATTATAAATATTTGTGCACATGTTTATAACACACAAAATGTCTTTGTGCTTTCTCTTCTCTGGGGTAAATACGTAGGAGTGGAATGTTTGGATCAAATAATAGGAGTGTGTTTAACATTTTTTTAAAAACCCACTAAACAGTTCTTCAAAGTGCTTATGTCATTTTACATCTCTACCAGCAATGGAGGAGAGTTCTTGTTTCTCCACATTCTTGCCAACACTTGATCTTTTTAATCCTAAACATTCTAATAGGTATGTAGTGGTATCTGATTGTGGTTTTAATGTGCATTGCCTTCATGACTAGTTGTATTGAGCATCTTTTCATACACTTATTTTCCATCCATATATCTTCTGTGGTGATGTGTTCAAAACTTTGGCCTTCTTTACTAGGTTGTTTTGTTCTCATTGTTGATTTTTGAAAATTCTTTTTTATATGTTCTACATTCAAGTCATTTACATACTTTGCAAATATCTTCTCTAAGTATGGGGCATGTCTTTAGAAATTGTAAAGACATGTCTTTCAAACTTTTTTTAAAAATTAATTTCTATGAAGTTCTGTTTTACACTTTTTAATTTATGGTTCTTGTTTTTGGTGTTGTGGCTAAGAAATCTTGGTATAATCTAAAGTCACAATGGATTTTTTTCTATGTTAGGTTCAGAACATTTTGCAGTTTTAGACTTTACATTTGGGTTTAAGATTCATTGTGAAGTGTGGATGGAAATTCAACTTTTGCACATGATTATCCAGTTATTGCAGTACCATTTGTTGAAATACTGTCCTTTCTCCACTGAATTGCCTTTGCACTTTTGCTGGAAATCAGTTGTTCGTAGATAGGTGGTATATTTCTGGATTCTCTGTTTGGTTCTTGTCAGTCCTTACACTGGTATCACACTGTCTTGGTCACTATAGCTGTATGATTTTCTATCAAATAGTATAATCTTTCGATTTTATTCTTGTTTTTCAAGTTGTTTTGGTTATTTTAACACCTTTTCTGTGTAAATTTTAGAACCAACTTGTCAATTTCTGCACAAATAAAAAGCCTATTAGGATTTATTATGATTGCATTGAATCTACAAATGAATTTAGAAAGAATTGGCATCTTAACAATATCGATTCTTCCAAATCATGAATATGGTATATCTCTCTATTTGCTTTTCATCAAATGTTAAGGGTTTTTTTTTTCTTTCATTATTTATTCAAATAAATTTTCTACCCTCCCCCTTCCCCTTTAGGGAACTCCAATTTTATGTGAGACCACACATGAAGTCATTCCGCAATTCACTTATATTCTTTTTTTCTCTTTTTACTATTTTTTTCCCTCTGTGTTTCATTTTATGTGGTTTGTATTATTATGCCTTGAAGCTCGCTAGTGCTTCTTTTATAATCTCTGTTCCACCATTAGAGATTTAGATCTCTTTAATTTCTCTCTGCAGTGTTTTATAGTTTTTAATATACAGGACTTGAACATCTTTTGTCAGATTTATTCCTAAGTATGTTTTATTTTTGATACTAGTTTACATGGCATTTATTTTTAAATTTCAGGTTATATTTACTAGTTGCTGGCATATAGATATGTAATTTATATTTGTTTACTGATCTTGTATCCTGCAACTTTGTGAAACTAACTTAGTAATTTTAGTAGCTTTTTTGTAGATTTCATTAGATTTTCTACCTAGACCATGGTGTCATAGTGTTGTTCAAGGCTACATTAGTCAGAAAAGTCTGACTAATTTTCTTCCTACATATTCTATCAATTACTATGGGCAGGATACTGAAATCTCTGACTATAATTAAGGGACTGTCTATTTCTCCTTGAAGTTGTATTCGTTTTTGCTTCATGTATTTTGAAGCTCTGTTGTTAGGCACATAAACATTTAGACTTTTATGTCATATTGATCGGTCAATTTGACGTTGTGATATAAACTTCTTTATCCCTGGCTGCACTGAGATCTACCTTAATATTAATATAGCCCATTCAGCTTTCTTTTGATTAATGTTAGCATTTAATATATATTTCTATCATTTTATTTTAATCTATTTGGTTTTTATTATACTTACAGTATATTTCTTATGAACAGCATATAATTGGGTCTTGATCTTTTAATGCAGTCTGCTCGTTTCTGTCTTTTAACTGGGATTTTATAGTGTTTACATTTATTATTTATTATTTATCCGATTGGATAAACAGGTTGGAAAATAGACAATCCTAACCATATCAATAATGACATTCAATATAATTCAATACAATTGACATTGAATGCAATTATTCAATGTAATTGAATAATTATTGCCCTTTCCTCTTGTCCTGTCTTCTTTTGCATTGAATTATTTTTTTGTTTTCATTTAATCTCATTTGTTGTCTTATTAGCTATTACTCTTTGCTTTGTTATTTTAGTGGTTGCTTTAGGAATTATAGTAGACATCTTTAGCTTACTGTCAAGTAATATTTTACCACTTCATGTTCAGTGTAAGAACTTTGCAATTCTTCATTACTCCTTCCCCAGCCACCTTTTTCCTATTGTTGTCAAATATTTTACTTGTATATGTTATCAACTCCAAAAATACTATTATTTTTTCTTAACTAATCAATTATATTTTAAACATATTCAAATTATAAAATATGTTTAATAGACTTACCATTTTTCAGTTCTCTTTATTGCTTTGAGTATATTTATATTTCCATCTGTTAGCACTTTCCTTCTGCCTCAAGGGCTTCCTTTAACATTTTCCATAGTGCGGATCTGCTGGTTATGAACTTTTCCAGCTGTTGCATATCTGAAAATGTCTGTATTTTACCTTAGTTTTTGACAAATATTTTGTCATATATATATTTTGGAGTTACTTATTTTCTTTCCATGTTTTGAAGATGTTGCTCCACTATCTTCTTACTTGCATTGTTTCCAATAGTAAATCTGTTGTAATCCTAATCTCTGTTTTGTCTTTCTCTGGCTGCTTTTAAATGTTTTCCTTTTACCACTGGTTTTGAGCAATTTGATTATACTTTGTCCTTTTGTAGCTTTCTTTATGTTTTCTGTACCTATCATAACTTAGTTTCTTACATCTGTAGATTTATGTTTTTTTATCAAATGTTAGGGTTTTGTTCCTTCATTATTTATTTAAATATATTTTCTACCCTCCCCTTTCTCCTTTAGGGACTCCAATTTTATGTACATTAGATCACACATGAAGTCATTCTGCAGTTTACTTATGCTCTTTTTTCTCTCTGTGTTTCTTTTTGTGTAGTTTCTGTTGTTATGTCTTCAAGCTCACTAATGTTTCCTTTTACAATCTCTGTTCTACCATTAATTGCATTCAATGTATATTTTCATTTCATATAGTTTTCATCTCTAGAAGCTCAATTTGGGTCTTTGGTATATCTTCTATGTCTCTACTTAACGTTTTGGGCATACATATTACAAATAGTAACTGTTTAATATCTTTGTCCAATAAGTCTGACATCTGTGGCCGTTCTGGGTTGTCTTATTATTTTTTTCTCACTATGGGTTGCACTTTCTTGCTTCTTTGCATGTATGATAATCTGTCTGTCTGGTAATCTTTGGTTGGACACCAGACAGAGTTTTGGTTTTTTGTATTTCTACAGATCTCCCTGTGCTTTGTTCTGGGATGTAGTTAAGCTACTTGGAAATAGTTTGATCCTTTTGGGTTTTGTGTCCACAATTTGTTAGGTGAGAAAGAGCATCATTTAGTCTATGGCTAATTATTGCCTAGTACTGAGGCAAGATTCTTTTGAGTGCTCTATACAATGCCCTGTTAATTATAAGGTTTTACAGTCTGGCTGGTGAGCACAATTTCTGTTCCTGGCCTTGTAAGTACCTGGTATTTTTTTTTCTGTAATCCTTTCAGATGATTCTTTCCCTAGCCTCAGGTTATTTTTTCATGTACTTGTGCCACTCAGAACTCTGCTGAATACTCAAGGAAAACCTGCAGATCTTCAAGATTCTCTCTGTACAGCAATTTCCACTCTTGTGTCCTGAGCAGCAAAGTCAAGTCAACTTGTTCTCCCCAGACTCTCAGCTCAGTGTGTTCACTGGGCTTTCTCAGGGTTTCCCCTCCCTGTGCTATAGCCCAGAAGCTCTTAGTGCAGTAGGCTGGGGCAGTCGTACAGCTTGCCTCATCAGTTTTTCATTTCCTGGGAATTAAGTTGTTGGTTGCTTGATGTCTAGTGCTTGAAAACCTTTGCTTCATGCATTTCTTCCAAATAAGTAACTTTTTGAGTTAAAATCTATTTTCTTGTAAAGCAAAACAAATTTATGACACAATGTAATAAATTGAAGAGTTTTGTGTTAAGTGATGTATTTGTTAGCACAATGTATTCATATGTCGGTTGCGGTGGGTGCTACAGTGGGATACTAAATATAGTTTAATGGGAAGATTGCAAGTGGTTTGCCAACTTGACCCCCACCAGACTTTGGAAGGTTTGTTTAGATCATAAAATACCAAAAACCTTCATACTGAGATCTTTACGTTTTAAATTTCTGGTTCTCTGAATAGGTTTTGATTGCGGCTGAGAGTTTAAGAGGAATAAATGGGATGATTAGGTGTTAAGAGGCCTTTGGGCTTCTTTAGCTCTGAAGGCTGCTGTTAAATATAAATATAGATATTAAACAATCTTCTAAATTGCCCCTGTTCCTCATCCTTTATCCAATTTTTCACAAACATTGTTTCTGGATTAATTTTTCTAAAACAGATTTCTTGATTTTTCTCTCACTTTCTCAAAAACCTAGTCTAGAAGAGGAGGCAACATGCAAATAAATTAATAGAATACCATGAGGTGCAAGCCAAATCAGGTACAAAGCACTGTGTAGACCTAGAGGAAGATAATGTTTCAACCACCTGGAGGGCAGAAGAGGAGTTTACTAGATGAACAGGAGAGGAGAGGCGCTACACGTTAAGAAATACAGCACTGTAGAGGCATTCAAGCTTAAGGAATGAAGGTGGGAGGGAAATGAGGAGGGGAAGTAATGAGAGCCTAGAAGCCGAGCCGAGGAGTTTAGCAGTGACAGAGGTGCTAGTTTTCCTGTGATCATCCTGGTTTATGCTCGTTATCCCCACACCTTTTTCTTGGATAAGTTTAAGGGCTACAATTGCTGTTTTGTTACAGGAGTGTATCGTGTAGTGGTAAAATCTGGGCGTTTAGTGTATCCACCATCTGAATAATGTAGATTATGCCCATTAGTAATTTCGCATCCCTCACTGCCCTCCCACCTGCCCCCCAACCACTGCCCTTCTGAGTCCCCAGTGTCTGTCATTCCACATACTGTGTCCATGTGTGTACATTATTTAGTTCCCACTTATAAGTGAGACTATCAGTATTTGACTTTCTGTATTGTTTCACTTAAGATAAGGGCCTCCAGAGCAGCCAGAGATGTTACTGCAAAAGACATGATTTCATTCTTTTTCATGGCTGGGTAGTATTCCATGGTGTGTGTGTGTTTATATGCACACTACTTTTTCTCTGTCCACTCATCCATTGATGGGCACTTAGGTTGATTCCATATCATTGCTATTGTGAATCACCAGCACTTCTTCTGATTAGCATTTTAGCACTTTAGAAATATACCAGTATAGACAATAAATTATATGTCAACATGGAAGGGTTTTAAGCTGGAGAGTGGTATCATCAGGTTCGTACTTTTGAGCGATTACTCTAGTTTTTCTTATGAAGTAATAAATGGCATAGAATTTGCCCTCCTGCCATAAACAACTGGAAAGCTACACAAAATATATGAAATCACTGTTTTCAGACACTGGAAAACAGTCAGTACAGAATCATGATCCCGTGAAGGGAAATAAATTAGGTGACTACTGTAGTCATCTCAGATTTATATTCAGAGCTGCTTTCTAGACTGTAGTGAAGAGAGAGAGCTTTAAACAGAACCTAGAAGTCTCACTGAGTAGAGGGAAAATAGATTATGAAAAGGCCTAGGCAGCTGGAATTTGCAAGACAGAATACTAAAGTGGAGATACTCAGAGGAAGAGTTCCAGAAATCTACATAGGGGACCCCTTGAGTCTTTGGCTGAATACTAATCCTTGCATGCATAATATGAAATTCCACAAGGCTATGCAAATAAAAATTGCCATGGAGCTACTAGATGAACAATCCCCAGAACTCACATACAGCAAAGATACATTTAAATTCTCACAAGCCTTAATGGAAAGACCCTGTTAACAACCCAGAGCATTAAGTAGAGATACTAGCTATGTCTTAGTAATACAGCTAAAGTATTTCTAGAATAAAGGGATTGGCTACACCCTAACACAATTTAAAAATAAGCTTTGATACACAAGTAACCTAATTTCTCGACAAAACAAACTTCATCAATCTCTGAAGAAAGAAAAGAAAAACATTTACCAACATCCAAAATGTTAAGCATCCATTCCAAAATTGTAAGAAAAAGAAGCAGCAAATGTGACCCATAGCAAAAGGAAAATAGACCATGTTCTGGGTATAAAACAAATCTCAATAAATTAGAAGGGCTGAAATACAGAATATGTTTTCTGGCCAAAACAAAATTAATTTAGAAATAAAAGAAATATCTGGAAAATCCCCCAATATAGGGAAATGAAACAACATATTTCTAAATCCATGTGTCAAAGAAGAAATCATCAGAGAAATTAGAATATTGACCCTAATGAAGATGTGTATGTAAAATGTAATTAGAGCAGTTCTTCAAGGAAATCTTATAGCTTTAAATGTTCATAACAGAAAATGAAGAAAGGTTGAACATCAGGTTCCTTGAGTTTCCACCTTAAGAATCTCAAGTACAAAGAGTAAATTAAACCCAAAGGAAGTAGAAGGAAGAAATAGTAAAGATAGGAGCAGAACTCATTAAAAATAGAAAATGGACAAAGATACAGAAAATTTATGAAATCTAAAGCTGCTCCTTTGAGAAGATCAATAAAATTAATAAAGTTCTAAGTGGGCTAAACAACAGAAAAGAGAAAACATGAATGATTAATATGAGCAATGAAAGGACATCACCACAGATATTACAAACATTAAAAGAATAAATAAGGGGCTGCTGTTAACAACTTTGTGTCAATAGATTCAACAACTTAGAGGAAATGTACAAAATTATTTAAAGATAAAAATGACCAAATCTACCCCAGAAAAAAATGAATCTGCATAGTCCTGTGTTAATGAAATTGAATTTGTAATTCCCCCAAATTCCATGTGTGTTAGCCTGTTTTGTGTTGCTGTAAAGGAATGCCCGAGACTGGGAAATTTACAAAGAAAAGATGTTTGTTTGGGCTCAGGGTTCTGCAGGCTGTTTAAGAAGGACAGTGCTAGCATTCACTTCTGGCAAGGCCTCATGAAGCTTATAGTCAGGATGGAAGGCGAAGGGGGAGCAGGTGTGTCACACTGAGAGGGAGCGGGAGAAAAAGGAAGTGCCATGGTTCTTTTTTTAACATCCAGTTCTTGCAGGAACTAATAGAGTTAGAAACTCACTCATTACTATGGGGAGGGCACCAGGCCATTCATGAGAGATCTGCCCTCATGACCCAAATACCTCTCAGTAGGCCCCACCTCCAACACCAGGGGTCATCGCATTTCAACATGAGATTTGAAGGGGACAAATATCCAAACCATATCACCATGATCAGATGGTGTCACTCAAATGTTACTGGTTGAGGAAGAAATATTAACCATGTACAAAATTATTCAGAAGACAAATGAGGAGGAAACATGTCCCAGATGTATTTTTCATGAGGCTAACATTAGCCTGATATCAACCTTTCACAAAACTTAGCAAGTTAAATTCAGAAATGTATGATAAGTAAAGTATTCCAGGAATGCCAAGAAGGTTTAACATACAAAAATCAGTCAGTATAATTTTCCATATTAGCAGAATAAAGGATAAAATTATATGAATATTTCAATTGGTGCAGAAAAAGCATTTGGCAAAATTTAAGATATATTTAACTCGGAATAAACTAGGAATATATGGAAACTTCCTCAGCTTGATAAAGGGTATCCACAAAAAGCCTATAGTAGCTTAACTAACGATAAAGGAACAAATTGCTTTCCTCCTAAGATACTAAGACAAAGATATACTCTTGCCAATTTCATTTTGTCTGGGTTTTTGTTGTTTTGTTTGTTTGTTTGTTTGTTTTTAAGACAGAGTCTCACTCTGTCACTCAGGCAGGTTGGAGTGCAGCAGCTCAATCACGGCTCACTGTAACCTCAATCTCCTGGGCTCAGGAGATCCTCTCACCTCAGCCTTCCAAGTAGCTGGGACTACACGCATGCACTGCTAGTGCGCCCAGCTAATTTTTTTATATTTTGTAGAGGCAGAGTCTTGTTACCCAGGCTGGTCTCGAACTCCTGGCTTCAAGTGATTGTCTAGCCTCAATCCCAGAGTTCTGTGTAATAGTGTCTAGAAAAAGACTCACGTATGCTGTCCATTCTCATTATTCATGGTATTATGTTTTACAAAGTCATACTGAATTAGCAAATACTGAACCTAGGGAAAATGCAAAGTTAAGTTCCTGTGAGCCTTCGATCACACATCAGCCAATCAATACATAACCTTGTTGTGTGTTTCTGTATAAAGACACGTTATTTAGCATATATTTTTGATTCACTAACACTGAACTCACATCCAACAGCACTATAACCCATGCCCAAATGAAGCATATCAGATGCACTTATTTCCTCCATAAGGGACATCACAACTTTTTTGCACTTGGGAACACTAGACAGCACTGAGCATGATGCCTGGGGTCCATTTTAAACAGCAAAATTACAAAAAAAAAAAAAAAAAAAAAACACAAAATTGCAAAAAATATGGCACTAAATATACCACAAAAAGGACAGTCATTTACAGTATGAGAGCTGAAACAAGAGGACAGCATGTCACCGTTTTCAGCCTTGGCTGGAAACATGCACATTGGGCCAGTCACCGTTTTCACCATTCTGTGCATGTCCATGAATGACCAGGAAAGCACTGTGAGTATGAAATTTGGGGCATCAGTAAATTTAATGAGGGGGCAAATTCAGAAATAAAGAGTCCGTGAATAATGAAGGTTGACTGTACAGTTGGCTGTCTGTATTTGTGGGTTCCACATTCACAGATTAAATTAACCGCAGATCAAAAATGTTCAGGGGCCGGGGAAAGAATGGTGCATCCATACTGAACAGGCACAGACTCTTTTTCTTGTCTTTATTCCCCAAACAGTGCAATAGAGCAACTATCTACCTGGTATTTACATGACATTAGGTGTTGTAAGTAACCTAGAGATTATTTATTAAAGTATATAGGAGAATTACATGGAAATACACCATTGTATGTCATTTTATATATGCATCCATAGATTTTGGTATCCGCAGGGGTCATAGAACCAATCCTCCAAGGATAGTGAGGGACAACTGTATGTTGCCAACTAATTTTCAACACATTTCCATCTTGAATAAAGGAAAAGAAAAAAGGAACCTCAACCTTTACTTTCCTATCCCCAGGCCAACATGATCACTGAAGTGCTTGCGGTCCGTATAGCCTAGTTCTGCATTGCCAGTTCTAGAACATCACCTGTCTAGAATCAGATGGAATATACTCTTTGTGCTTGGTTTCTTTTACTTATCAAACTGTTTTTGAGATTTACTCATGTTTTGTGTACTCGGTTCGTTCTTTCTGTTGCTGAGAAGTGTTCCATTCTATGCGTATTTCATAATTTCTTTATCCATTGTTTATTTGCCATGGATATTATGAGTTTTCGGTTTGGGTTGTGGTACATAAAGCTACTGCCGTGTGCAAGTTTTCATGTGGACATGTGTTGTCATTTATCTTGGGTAAATACCCAGAGTACAATCACTGTACATTTATCAGAGTTGTAGATTGTTGTATATTTATCAGGGTTTCTTTGTCTTAGGACTATGGTGGACATTTTAGGCCAGATAATTTTTGGTTGTGGGACTGTCCTATGCACTGTGGGATGTTTAGCAGTACCCCTGCCATCTACCCACTTGATGCCAGTAGCACCCGCTCTGTTACGACAACCAAAAATATCTCCAGACATTGCCCCTGTTTGAAACCTGCTATAGAATTCAGTTACTATTTAATGGATATTGATAATAAAATTGTAAAAGCAAACTCCTCCATAAAGGAAACATCTTATCCTCAAATGCATGAATATAGCTCAAGGTTCCTTTGCAAGGAGAAGCAAATCTTAGATCTTTCATTCATTCACTAGGAAGTTCTCTGTAGTGTATTTCATTCAAAAAATTACAAAGCCTTAGGCCCATTGTGTGTGGGTGTTGAAAGCATGTGGTAGTTTTATTAATAAATTTTGAGTTGTTTTGTTGTGGGTGCTACTGTCAGACACTAGTTACCACGTTAGCCCAGTTCCTGGTTGATGTCCTTATAGCACTTACTGTATGGGCTTTTCAGCCAGTTCAAGACTCTGCTGTTACTGTCACATTTCTTTTCTTATCTGTGCTGTATACACATTTTTGGACAAGAAACATTAGCTTGCACTATTTTCTAAGGCAGGTTGGTAAATGCTTGAGTAGTCATTTCATTGGAAGAATTTATCACAGGCAAGAGTTTCACATGGGAACTCAGTATGTATTTTCTGATGAGCAATCACTTTGCATTTATTTTTGCAGGAGCTGCCATCAACAATCTAATTTTAGGTATCATCACCAGGGTCCATGCATGTGTAATTTTTACTGGATCGACATTCCTTTCATTGTTGAAATTAGTTGAATGATTCTGTAATTTGCTTAAAATGCAAAGAAGATCATTTTGTAGCCATCTTTTAATTTGCAGAGCTTGCGCTTATGCCACTGATGTTTATTTTTCCCGAAAGCCTTTAAAAAGTGTGAGAAGGACTCAGTTAGGTCTGTAACTTCCCATGGAAGCAGCCTCCAAATCCTTGAGCAATATCATTCCCAGCCTTTCCTGACATGACCTGTTCTTGGTGTGATTGTCAGCAGTTCCAAAATGAAAGCCTGTCCTGAGGCCGGAGGCAGGAAGAAGCTGGGCTGCCATCCATGCAGGTTAATCCCAGGGGGGATGCAGAGAGGCCTGGTGGGAGTTCTGGGAGAGGGCAGCCATACTGTCATTCTGGTTCCATTTTCATGATTTCTAGGCTGTCTAGAAAAGAAGGCAGAACCAGTGGCCTGAATCCTCAACTACTTTTTTTTTTTTTTTTTTTTTTGTGACAGGGCCTCACTCTGTTACCTACTCTGAAGTGCAGTGGCATAGTTAGCTCACTGCAGCCTCAAACTCTTGAACTCAAGCGATCCTCCTGCCCCAGCCTCCCAAGTAGCTATGACTACAGGCATGTACCACCTTGCCCAGCTACATGCACTGCCATGCCCAGATAATTTTTTTGTAGAGACAGGTCTCACTGTGTTGCCCAGGATGGTCTCGAGCTCCTGGCCTCAAGCAGTCCTCCCAACTTGGCCTCCCAAAGAGTTGGAATTACAGGCATGGCACCATACCTGGCCAACAACTTCTTATTAAAATTATGAATGCCAAGCTTTGTACGAAGCATTTCATATGCAGTCATGCATGGTGTAACAATATGGATACATTCTGAGAAATGTGTCATTAGGCCATTTCATTGTTTTGTGAACATCACACTTCACAAACTAAGATGGTATAGCCTACTGTATACTCAGGCTATATGGTATGGTCTGTTGCTCCAAGGCCAGAAACCCACACAGCATGCTACTATACTGAATGCTATAGGCAATTGTACCACAGTGATAACTATATATGTATCTAAACACAGAAAAGGTAGAGTAAAAATACAGCATAAAAGATTTTTTAAAAATAGTACACTTGCATAGGACCCCTACCACGAAAGGAACTTACAGGACTGGAAGTTGCTCTGGGTGAGTCAGTGAGTGAGTGCTGAGTGTATGTGAAGGCCTAGGACATTATCGTACACTAGTGTACACTGTGAACATAGACTGTACTAAATTTATTTTTTAAAAACTTATTTCTTCAGTAATAAATTAACCTTAGCCTATTCTTACTGTAACCTTTTTACTTTATAAATTTTTAAAGTTGTGTAAATTTTGACTCTTTTGTAATAACACTTAGCTTAAGCACAAACACATTGTACAACTATTCAAAAATAGTTTCTTTACATCCTTATTCTGTAAGCTTTTTTCATTAAAAATGCTTTTCTTTTTAATTTTTTTTGGGCTAAAATCAAAGACACAGCACATTAGCCTGGGCTACGCAGGATCAGGATCATCGACATCACTGTCCTCCACCTCCACATCTTGGGAGGTCTTCAGGGATGGTAACATGCTTGGAGCTGTCCTCTCCTCTGATAGCAGTGCCTTCTTCTGGATACCTCATGAGGAACTGCTTGAAGCCGTTTTACAGTTAACTTTTTTTTAATAAGTAGAAGGAGTGCACTCTAAAATAATAATAGTGTAATGTAGTAAATACATAAACCTGTGACATCGTTGTTTACTATCATGAAACAGTATGTACTGTACATAATTTTGTATGTGCCATACTTTTATATGACTGGCATCGCATTAGGTTTATTTACCCGAGCATCACCACAAACGTGAGTAATGTGTTACACTGTGACATTACAATGGCTACAACATCACTAGGTGATAGGACATCAGCTCCATTATAATCTTACAGGACCACCCTCATATGTGCAGTCTGTCATTAACCAAACTGTCACCAAGTAGTGCACGACTATGCATTATCTAATTTCATATATGTCGTCTAGTTCTGAGAAGTATCATAACAACTTTAGGAGGCATTTGCTGATAAGGAAGCAGACTCCAAGGATGGCCAGCCCCAGATCTCAGAGTTGCTATACCGTTGAGCAAACCCAAAGCCGAGCCTCTCAGCAAACTCCAGGCTCCGGGTCGTTGTTTGTTTGTTTGTTTTCTTTTCCCTGCTCAGCCAAAACTGTCTTCATCCAAATTTGAAACCCAGCCTAGCCTAAGGTCTCCAGTCAGAAGTATGTAGACTTTCAGACCAGCAGCCCCAGCTCAGACCTCTGCAGGATGTACATCATCGGGAATTCATGATTAAGTGGCTAAATGATTTGTTTCTAAAACAGAGATGTATGCTGTCTGTGGCAAGGGGTGGGAGCTGGGCAAGAGCTGGGCGGGGGGCACGTCGCCTTAAAGCCTCATGCACCAAAGAGCCAAACCATGAGATTTTCTCAGAAAGCAAAATACAGCGCTCACACTGCAGGGGTGGCAAGTGCAGGTGTGGAACCCTGTCTTGATGCCTAACATCGGGGTCACAGCTATCCAAAGGCAGGCTCCAGACAACACCTTGAACATTTTTGCTTGTTTTCTCCTGTCTATGCCTCAGCCTGGCAGTCACTGGCCTCTGATTTAAAGAGTCGAGTTTGCGGGTGGTTTGCTAATTATGACCCAACGAGCACTTCTGGCTTCGGTTGGAGTGAGTGGGGTGTGAGCCAGCACACAGCCATGGCCTCCCGCTGCCATCTGTGATTTAGAGCAAAATCTTTGAGAGAAGTATAACTGCCTGAATTACTGCCCTTTTATGTGTTTTTAAATGAGAATGTAAAGGCCAAGGGCATTTTTGCCCATTTAATACTATTAAATCCATCATTAAATCTCTCACTGAACACTGGCTGATTTTAATGATGCCCTCAAGTACCGATCCTGGTGCTTGACTGTGTTAATATTGTTGTATATATAGATACAATAAATAATGCTTAGCTAAGATGCTATGAGAAGCATTGCTGCATGTATCAATAAAAATAGTTGTACTAATGAGACCAAGTGTCAGGAACAGATGGTGTGGTGGGAATTCAGCCATTGCAGCTAAAGTTTGGGAAAGGACAAAACTCCATGGCACATTGAATCCATCACTAAAACCAGCCCAAATCCTCTAAATATTTTACAGCATGCTGGCATAAAAGGATTAGTTTGAAGTTATAGTTTATTATTTTTTTTTTACTATGCAACTTTATAGCACTACGGCATAAAACCCACAAATATTTTTTGGTATCTGTTCTATTTACTGGCCCCCACACCCCTGATTTCTGGGCAGAGCCACAATTATCAGCCTTACACTTACTGCATTGCGCTGTCATACTTGCTTTATTACCATATAAGATCAAGAAGCAAAAGGTGGAAAATCTTGATTTTTTTAAACATTTGTTGTTTTAAAGGTGAACTTTATTTTATCTGAACATTCAATATTCTACCTTTTGCTTTATGGCCATGTTAATCTTTAATCATTGCAATAGCCACAACTGACATTAACGGATGTACACTGAGCTAGTGTGTGCTGACTGATGGTGGCTTTAGTGCCAATATCTCATGGAGCCTCACATTGGCCTCATGAGTCAAATACCGTTATCAATCTCCGATCCCCATTTACAGATGAGGAAACTGAGCCTGAGAGATTAAACAACTTTCCCAAGAGTATAGAGAAGAAATGGCAGTCAGAATAAAAAGCCCAAACCCTTCATCTCCCTACCGTCCTTTTGCAGAAAGCACCCGTAATTGTGCGACATTTGAGAGTCTGCACTCAATGAATGGCCGTGGGGCATCAAGCAGAGACTATGTCAATGCGGCACAGGCACTAAGTGAACTCAAGTTCTTCTTAAAGCACTTTGGGAGATCAAGGCAGGCAGATCACCTGAGGTCAGGAGTTCAAGACCAGCCTGGCCAATATGGTGAAACCCCATCTCTACTAAAAATACAAAAAATTAGCCAGGCACGGTGACACGCGCCTGTAATCCCAGCTACTCGGGAGGCTGAGGCAGGAGAATCGCTTGAACCCGGGAGACTGAGGTTGCAGTAAGCTGAGATTGCGCCACTGCATTCCAGCCTGGGTGACAGGGCGTGACTCTATCTAAAAATAAAAATAAAAAAATCACTTAAAGTTTCATGCTGATTCAAACTCTCAGAATTTCTTGAGTGTATGTGAAAAGTAGGAAGTTCTCTGAAGAGTTCTAAACTCTTCCATATATTCAGTGGAAGGAGACAGCAGAAAAGCCTTTTATCTACAATAGTTTTTAGAACTTTTAAGTAAAAGAAGTCTAAGGGGAAATAAAAATGTCCCCCTTTTATTGCCCATGTAGAACCTCTGATGAGATTGCATTGTAAAAAGAGAAGAGGAATAAGGAGAGAGTAAAGTTTTATTATTTCTAAGCTAATCTTCCTGTCTCTGGTAGTTGTAACTTTTACAGGTAATTTTTGGAGATTTGGATATAGTTTTTGAACTAGCGCTGTCCTTGTAAAGGCAGGTAGAATCCACTTCTGTGCTATTACTTTAAATTTGGAAATGGCCATTTAATGTGAGCGTGGCACTAAGGTAGTAACATAGATTTTCATTTGTCAGGGACTGCATGACTATAATTCTCGATTTCACTCGCTTTCTGTTATAGAGGTCCACATAGATTAGAACCTGGAATGGCTTTTCCAGAGTTCGATTAGGAACAGACAAGCCAATTCAGGCTGACCTGCAGTAACTGGAACTCACTTTCTTGCTCTTTGCACATCTGCATCCTCTCCTGGCTGCCGGGACACAAGCAGGGATATAAATGAGGATAAGTGACTAAAACCTCAGAGGGCGCAACATCGCTGCTGTATGCAAACACTCAGCAACATGCAATGGTTTAAAAACAACAGTCGGGATAATTGCAGAGCTGGAGTTAAGGAGTGAGGAAACACGCCAGCCAAGGCAGCAAAAACGTATTTGCAAAGAGGAAGCTGAACACAACCTCCTGATCAGGTTATCATGAGTTTTTAAACTCTAGTAACTTAAAATGTACTCACCTCAAGAACAGCCTCTAGAGATCACCTAAAAGGTATGGACTGAATGATAGGACAATACAGTTACATTTGGTATATACTTATTAATACTTGTTAGATTAGAGCTTGTTCTCTCAAATGCCGACAGCCTAAGATTTTAAAGTTGAGAAACAGAATGTCTTAATACTGCACAAAGCTTTATGCCGTTCCAGTATCATACTAGCATGTAATGTGAACTTGCATAATTTACTGACCTATGCCCTTTTATTTGCCATCTGGTCACCCTTTGCTGTGAGCTTGTTCCAGGCCTCTAGAGGGACTAACTCCCAGGCCTTGTATCTTTCATCTCCTTTCTGTGCTGTGCAGCCCAGGCCCTTTGTGAGACTGCCTGTGCTCCATCATATTTAGAGCCTGCAGAGGTTTGGCAGGATATTACTACACTGAAATATACACACATGCCCCGCAACAACCCAAAGAATGCCTCCAGACCATCCACGAGGGTGCTGAAAATGGCAGACCTGTGGAGACTCACCCAAATCTTGTTTCTAGATGGGAAACTATCCGAGAGGACAAAGTTCTGGTAACTGGGCTGTCTGGGCTTGGTTCTGATTGACAGATGCTGTATCCAGATTCCCTGAGGAGCTTTGGGGCTTAACCCCCCCCCGCCCCCCGCTGATCACTTACGTTAGAGCCACTGGCAAGGTGAATGCAGACTAGCTTCTCAGCAAGGCATCTGCGGAGGTTACCTTAGTGTTTTCTTTGAATACTTTTCAGAAACACCTGGGTGTGCTTAAAAAGTAAGGTTTTGATCAAAGAGAGTTAATGCAGCTTCAAAAAGTACTTGCAACAGGCAACATATAATTGATGAAATACAATATCTGTGTTTAGCACATAGTAGGTGCTGAAAGGGTGTGTTGATTTACCACTCGAATCAGGTATAGGAGACCGTCTTGAATCACTTTCCCTTTCCAGGGGGCCCTGTCATGTACCAGAGTAAGAATAAAATATTTTAGAAAAGTGGCTGGATATATACCTTCAGGATGGTCTCTTGACCATTCTTTCATTTTCTGGAAGTTTCTGCAAATGACAGCTTCCACATCACAAATTTTAGAAAGACAGCTCTGGATTCCAGAAAAGCAGTCAGGCTAAATGATTTGCTACAGATGATTTGAACAAAGATGCTGTTTGGTTGATGGAAGAACACATATTTCGTCCATGACCAGCATGGCTTGGTCCTTAGGACAGTGTGAGGCAGAAGTAAATCCTCCTGTGCCGTGTATTCCTCTGCTCTCACAGGGCATCTTTCTTCTCATGAGAGAGGCCAGAGTTCCTGAGATGGATGAGTTCCCTCACACTGCCGCACAGCCACTGGCACCTAAATGCAGAATTTACATTTACACCCTCTCCTTTGCATTGTCTACCCAGCGTCCCCAGACACTGACAATACGTGAGCCCCTTGGGATAGGCAGACTCTAGAAGAGGAGGTGGTGTGCAACAGCTTTTCGGAATCTCCACAGTTGCAACCCCTCAAGTTTGGAGGAGGATATTAAAGGGGATTTGAGAGGTAGGGGTTGGCAGTGCATGGCAATTGTCAAACTTTGGGATAGAGCAAAAGCTTTATTACCATTTCAAAGTTGGGTAAATAATGAAGCTTTCTCATTTACTTCTCTGCTCATTGTCTGTTTTCCTTCTGTCAATAATGGATTTTATCTACCACTATCCTCTGCCAAAGATATGCCAAGAAAAGATAAGTCCAGCCTGGGCGCCAGTTACCAAGCAGCCATTCACTGTCTTTAATCCCTCATAAAATTCTCAGAAGCCCTGGGAACTTTTCTAAAACAGCAAGGAAAGACAGACTTTTTGGATTTTTTTTTTTATTGTACTTTAGGTTTTAGGGTACATGTGCACAATGTGCAGGTTTGTTACATATGTATCCATGTGACATGTTGGTTTGCTGCACCCATTAGCTCGTCATTTAGCATTAGGTATATCTCCTAATGCTGTCCCTCCCCCCTCCCCCCACCCCACAACAGTCCCCGGAGTGTGATGTTCCCCTTCCTGTGTCCATGTGTTCTCATTGTTCAATTCCCACCTATGAGTAAGAACATGCGGTGTTTGGTTTTTTGTCCTTGTGATAGTTTACTGAGAATGATGGTTTCCAGTTTCATCCATGTCCCTACAAAGGACATGAACTCATCATTTTTTATGGCTGCGTAGTATTCCATGGTGTATGTGTGCCACATTTTCTTAATCTAGTCTATCGTTGTTGGACATTTGGGTTGGTTCCAAGTCTTTGCTATTGTGAATAGTGCCACAATAAACATACATGTGCATGTGTCTTTATAGCAGCATGATTTATAGTCCTTTGGGTATATACCCAGTAATGGGATGCTGGGTCAAATGGTATTTCTAGTTCTAGATCCCTGAGGAATCGCCACACTGACTTCCACAATGGTTGAACTAGTTTACAGTCCCACCAACAGTGTAAAAGTATTCCTATTTCTCCACATCCTCTCCAGCACCTGTTGTTTCCTGACTTTTTAATGATGGCCATTCTAACTGGTGTGAGATGGTATCTCACTGTGGTTTTGATTTGCATTTCTCTGACGGCCAGTGATGATGAGCATTTTTTCATGTGTTTTTTGGCTGCATAAATGTCTTCTTTTGAGAAGTGTCTGTTCATGTCCTTCACCCACTTTTTGATGGGGTTGTTTGTTTTTTTCTTGTAAATTTGTTTGAGTTCAATGTAGATTCTGGATATTAGCCCTTTGTCAGATGAGCAGGTTGCAAAAATTTTCTCCCATTCTGTAGGTTGCCTGTTCACTCTGATGGTAGTTTCTTTTGCTGTGCAGAAGCTCTTTAGTTTAATTAGATCCCATTTGTCAATTTTGGCTTTTGTTGCCATTGCTTTTGGTGTTTTAGACATGAAGTCCTTGCCCACGCCTGTGTCCTGAATGGTATTGCCTAGGTTTTCTTGTAGGATTTTAATGGTTTTAGGTCTGACATTTAAGTCTTTAATCCATCTTGAATTAATTTTTGTATAAGCTGTGAGGAAGGGATCCAGTTTCAGCTTTCTACATATGGCTAGCCAGTTTTCCCAGCACCATTTATTAAATAGAGAATCCTTTCCCCATTTCTTGTTTTTGTCAGGTTTGTCAAAGATCAGATAGTTGTAGATATGCGGCATTATTTCTGAGGGCTCTGTTCTGTTCCATTGATCTATGTCTCTGTTGTGGTACCAGTACCATGCTGTTTTGGTTACTGTAGCCTTGTAGTATAGTTTGAAGTCAGGTAGCGTGATGCCTCCAGCTTTGTCCTTTTGGCTTAGGATTGACTTGGCGATGTGGGCTCTTTTTTGGTTCCATATGAACTTTAAAGTAGTTTTTTCCAATTCTGTGAAGAAAGTCATTGGTTCCATGCTCATGGGTAGGAAGAATCAATATCGTGAAAATGGCCATACTGCCCAAGGTAATTTATAGATTCAATGCCATCCCCATCAAGCTACCAATGACTTTCTTCACAGAATTGACTTTTTGGATGTTTAAAACTATTTGTTTGGAAAATATTTGTGCTTGAGAAAACAGATCCTCTACACACTCATGTGCCAAAATAAGAATTTGTGTCTTTTTTGCTTCTGGATGTCTAAATGCCATTAGTTTAAAATACTTAGTGTGTTGTTGTGGGTTTTAGAACACTAATGTTACCTGCAGAAGTCTTGTCTCTGAGTTTGCCGTGAACACTGCATTTGTATGTGTGTTGAGATGGAGGTGTTCATCCACAAACCTAATTACCAGTCAAAATGGTCAAATATCAGAAGAGAGGCCTTAGCCTTTGTTGTTAAACTCAAAGTACAGCATAGAAGGAATTGAGCAAATGCTTTTTGCCTGGCTCTCTTGAGAACCAGTGTTGCAGGTCAAAGTTGACAAAGTTTCAGGAGCAGTTTCAGATGGATTGCCGCAGAAAAGCTTTGCAGGGCCATGGCAGGCCCCTCTTCCTATGGCAGCAGCACAGCTCAGGCAGTGTGTCCTGCAAATGTTCACTGGGGACTTTGTACCATCTTTTAAAATTTTAGCTCTGACCTTGTATTTTTTGAGTTCTGTTCCTTCTACTCTCTCTCATGCTGGCAGAATTAGTGCCTTAAAAAAATACCATCATAAAAAGGGAATCCTGCTTCTTTATTTTATAATGTTCACTAGCATTTACAGTTGTTTGGGCCAAAGGGCTTTTGGTAGTGTCTACATTTAAGCCTTTCAGGTGCACTCTGTTAACAGTTATTACAATGTGGGGACCCCAACTCCAAAAGAAAAGTGTCTTCATGCCCAAGGGGAAATGGAAAATCAAAACATTGGCCTGAATGTAAAGAAGATCTGTAAAGAAGAAGAAGAAAAAACCCTTTCAGGTTTCTGAAGCAATCGTTTTTAGTGTGTGCATGTTCATTTATTTGAACTGAAGTTCCCCAGATAATAAAGTTCTGTATAAGCTTGAATGTCACACAGGCTAGCAGTATTCACCCCAGCATTTCCCTCACCTCATATAATTCCCAATTTATAGAAAACAGAATTATAAGATATTTTTTCTCTTCATTTGGATTTCTGTTAAGTTTAAATCACTCTTTCTCATATTTTGCTATACTTGGTTAATTTAGTAACAAATGCAAATGCCCTTTTGGTATACTGTTTCTTAATCCACTTCTTGGTTTATTCTTTTATTTCATTCATTCATTCATTTATTCATCGAGCAAATGTGTTTGGTGCCTCTAGTGTGTGCCAGCATAGTCTTCTAGACCCCAAAACGAGCCAGCAAACATTTTCTGGAAAGGACCAAATGGTCAACATTTTAGGGTTTGAGGGCCATCAGTCTCTGATGTGACAACTCAGTTATGCTTTTGTAGCACAGAAGCACCCATGGATAACAGCAGTGAGTGAAGTGGTGTGGCTGTGTTCCAGTAAAACATCGTTTAAAATAATGTGGCAGGCCAGTTTGGCCTGGCAGCCATTGTTTTGCTGACCCAGCCCTAAGATATAGCAATGAACAAACAGAGAAGGTTTCCTATTCTCATGATGTTTACATGTTAGCAAGGGGAGATAAGAAACAGATAAACCAATAAATATATAAATGTTAGGCAGTGATAAGTGCTAAGAAGAAAAATAAGGCAAGGTGAGGGAATAGAGAATGACTGGGCTGGTGTTATTTAAGATAAGGCAGACAGGGAAGCCCTCTGTGCTGAAGTCGTGGTTGAGCAGAGATCTATCAAGTAAGGGAGGGAGTGACACTGCTGACGTGGAGAAGGGTGGACAGGCCAAGGGAACAGCAGGTGCAAAGGTCCTGAGGCAGGAACCTGTTTGGTTTGTTTGGAGAAAATCATTGTAACTAAAGTAGAGTAAGTAAGGGGAGAATGATGAGAACTGAGTCGTGGAGGGAACCAGGGCCAGATCCAAGAACCTTGGGTTTCATTCTCCATAAGATAAGAAGCCACTGGAAGTTTTTCAGCAGAAGACTGACATGATCTGTTTTGTGTTTTAAATGATCCCTCTGGCTGCTATAGGGAGAAGAGGCTTGTCAGGGAACAAGGGTGGAAGCAAGAGACCTCAGGAAAAGTCAAATGAGAGATGACAGTGGTGTATACTAAGGTGGGCAGCCTTGGAGGTCACAAGCAACTAGATCCAGGATATGTTTTCAGGGTTGGGCTATCATGATTCACTAATATATTGCATGCTCAGGGTGAAAGAAAGAAGTCAAGATGAGTCCAGGGTTTGGATCTGAACAACTGGAAGAATGAAGTTGCCATTCACTAAAATGGGGAAGACGATGGAAAAAGCAGGTTTATGGTGGAACTCAAGAGTTGAGTTTCAAATGTGTACACTTAGGGTTCTATTCAGATATCAGAGTGGAGGTAGCTGGGAAGCAGTTAGATGCACAAGTCTGGCATTCAGATGAAAGGTGTAGTTTGGCAGGGTAAACATGGCCAGATCATCCAGAACATAAGTATATCTGGAAAAGGGAAATGATTGTAGAGCCAAACCCTGGGTTGCACAGTCATATAAAAATCAGGAAGGTGAGAAGGATCTTACAGAGGAACCTGGGAAGGAGAAGCTAAGAGTAGATGTTTTGATGGCCAGGAGGAAATTGATCCATCGAGGAGAGAATTATTTACTCAAACAGAGCGCTGAGAGGTTCAGTAGGCGGGAAACTGAGAATCAGCCCCAGGAATGCCAGACTGGCATCAGTTTGAAGCACAGACTGGAATCAGGATAGGGAGTTTAGACAGAGAGTTTTGCTATAAAGAGGAGCAGAGAAATGGGATAGTTGCTCTAGTCTGCTGTGAGGTCAAGGGAGAGTGTTTGGAGGTGGGAGATAAGTCCTGCTCTTCCTGCAGTGATCAGAATGACCCATAGAAAAGGATTATGAACAGATGCTCATTAAACACTTTAGTGGTCCTTCAGATGCTGGGATTCTAGTTTTGAATGAGATGTGTTCTTTATCTTTTCTTATAATGATGCTGCAGCTATCTTTTCAGTATAACACTCTCTCTGTGCATGTGACTATTTAGACCACAAATGAGAAGACCTGAATCCAGGTCCTGGCTCTGCCATTTGCCAATGTTGTATCCTTGGAGAAGTTTCTGAGCTTTTGTTTCTTTACTTGTAAAATGAAGACTAATAATAATAACTGTGTTCTCAGAAACAGAAAATCAAATACCACATGTTCTCATTTACAAGTGGAAGCTAATCAGTGGGTACACATGGACATACAAAGTGGAATAATAGACCGTGAAAGGTGGGAGGGGAGTGAGGGCTGAAAAACTACCTACTGGGTACAGTGTTTACGCTTCGGGTGATGGGTTCACTAAAAGCCCAGACTTCACCACTACGCAGTATATGCATGTAAGAAACCTGGACTTGTACCCTCTAAATACACAAAAATACATAACTGACTAATAAGAATAATAACTGTGTGGTCACTTACCCAGGGTTTTTTGTTTGTGAAAATTCCCTGAAAAACGTGAAACACCACACTGGTATGTAATATTATGAGCATATTTATCATCTTCCTGTTGTTTTGAGAATTTATTTCTTAGGGATTTATGCCAAGAATTCAAAGTTGATTTTATATATTGAAATTAATATAACATACTCTAACTATAAATAAATGATAACAGCCACATGGCCATCTCAATAGGCACAGAAAAAGCATTTGACAAAATCCCAACACCCGTTCATGATAAAAACACCCAACAAACCAGGAACAGAGGCGCCCTCCTCCAGCTAGAACAGATATCCGTGGAAAACCCACAGCTAACATCATGCTTAATGATAAAAGAGCAAATGCTTTCCCCCTAAGATCAGGAGCTAGACAAGGGTGTCTGCTCACTACTTCCATTCAGTGTTATCCTAGAAGTACTAGCCAGAGCAATTAGGCAAGAAAAGAAAAGGCATCCAAATTAGAAAGGAAGAAGTAAAACTGTCTCTAATTCACAGATAACATTATCTTCCATATAGAAAACCCTAAAGAGCCAACCCCACCACACACACACACACACACACACACTATTATAGGTAATAAACAAGTTTGGCAAAGTTGCAGAATATAAGATCAATATACAAAAATCAGTTGTATTTCTATACACTAGCAATGAGCAATCAAAAAAATGAAATTAAGGAAATTTCATTTACAATAGCATCCAAAGAATAAAACACTTAGCAATAAAGTTAACCAAGAAAGTGCAATATTTGTACACTGAACACTATAAAACATTGTTGAAAGAAATTAAAACTTAAAAAAGTAGAAAAATGTTTTGTGCTCATGGATAGGAAGACTTAATATTGTTAAGATAGATTGACAGACCGATGACATAGATCACATTGATATTCACATGAAAGAGCATCTAGAGATGGGAGTGGGGAGAGACAGGCTGCCAAGCATTGTCCCAGCCAGTTATGGCAGGAGTTGGGTGGCATCCTGCTGGTGTGCTTATGCATGAATACATCTATTGCTTTCTATGCGTGCTGTTAATCCCCTCTGTTTCTGCCTGTCTGAGGCACCTTGTGTCATCCCTTCCTTCTGTCAATTGTATATTCCTTCATGTTTTGAACAAATATTTTTGAGCTTCACCCAGTGCCAGGTACTGTGTAAACTGCTGGGGAAAGCCACAGACCTGAAGGAGGTAAGAGATGAGAAGGAGAAGGAGGAGGAGACCAGAGGAAGAAGGAGGAGAAGGGCGTTCCGGGCAGACAGAGCTCCAGGCAGGATCCAGAAGGGATGCGACGTGCAGGGGTCACTCTGGCTTCGGTGCTTCAGAGACTGCTCTGCCTTCTGGCTCTCAGGCCTGGAACAAACCAACTGAAACCTGTCTTTATTGCACAGTCAGACCTGGAGGAGCCCAGCCATATGGACATGCACACTGCCCATTTGAACTGACAGTGCTGGAACTAATTTTTGCGTTTTTTTTTGTTTTTTTTTTTTTGCTTTGCTTTTTTTTAAGTACCCCAGGGCCTGCTTCAGTAATGTTGTGCAAACTGAGCCTGCGCTCCCAGGGCCAGGGTGTACAGGACACAGCCTGTGGCACATTTGCTCTGTGGGACCACCGGGAGCTTGGCAGCCAACTTGTCTGTGTGCATGAAGACACGGCCTACAGGTAGCTTGCCTGGCCAAGACCAGCTCTTCAGAGCATTTTCCTAGAGGCAGAAAGCAAAGGAACCAAGTAGAAAGCCTGCCAGATGTTGGAGGTGAAGAGCTAGCAATCCTTACCTGAGATATTTGAAAGAGTTATGAATGAAGAGCCTTGTACATAACATCTATTAGAGAAGCTAACCAGGGCAGGCAGATGGGAATGCTTAACCCAACCCAAGTAACGACACAAGTATCCAGTGCGGTGTACTCCTTTGAGAAAAGCCCAGCAACCACTCCCCATGACTCAGCATCTGAGCCCTGGGAGGCAGCAGCATTCAGTCTGCAGATGCCCAGGGTCTAGGGACTCAGGACTCTGAGCATGCACCCTTCAGAGTTGCGCCAGCCACTGTCTGGTATCAACTGGCTTAAAGCCCAGCAGGAAGGGCCTGGAGTCAAGTAGGGTCAAGCAAACATTGTGGAAAAATGGAAGGTTTCCTCTGTGCAGAAAGAACCGTGGTCTCCTAGTGGCACTCTCCCAGGATGCGCTTGGGACGGAATCACGTAAATGAGAGGACCTGGGTAGGAACTTAGTGTGGAGACTTACATGTAGGAAGTTCTCAGAAGATGCTTACACCCTGCCTGCTTTGTGTGGCACTGGCTACTGCTGCTCACAGCGGGCTCTGACTTTGCTCAATTCCAAGCATCACCGCCTGTCCCTCATTTGGAATTTGCCACACATAACTGAGGGACTGTTGTGCTTTTGCATATGTGTATTTGTAGATTCCTATCTCCCCAACTGCCCTTTAAGGTTCTTTAGGGCAGGGTCCATGCTTCCAATTTTCTGTGCCCCTTGACATGCTCGGCCCAGTGCCCCGCACAAACTCTTCATCGACTCATGTAGACAGTGATCCTGGTGCCGATGGTGGTCTGATTTTCTACCTTATGCAGGGCTGCTATCAGATGCCTCAAAGCCGAGCCCTTACAAATTTTGGCTGGAGTCTACCATTGAGCCCCAGATGGAGCTATTTGTTGTGCAGACAGGAATAATAAAAGATGATTTTAGCAGTTTTTTTGTGGTTGTACCAACAGCCCTTCATCTGAGAGCCTGGAGCCCACGGCCGGAATGGTGGAAATAACTTGCTTCCTCATGCCAGTTCCCTCTCCATTGTAATTAGGAAGTTGGCTTGTTTGAAATATAATTTCACAGGTGCAGGATTCATCCTCGACAGGTGATTATGTTTTGATTTTTATCATCACTTATAAAACAGAGTAGGGAAAGAATTCAGACCATAAAGCCTATTCCACTCCAAATGAGATATTAGTGTTAAAAATTCTTCAGTGTTGCTAAATGTTTACCCAATACAGGGTTTCTACCTTCTGCCAACCTGAAGCATTTTCTTGGCAAATGTGCCTCATCTGGAACTTTGGAAGTCTTTCTGCATTGCTCCTCTAACTACAGAAATACAACCATCTGTCTGTGCTAGGTAAACAAACTGACCCCTACTCTTCTGTGGTTTTTTAAACCTTTGTTTTAATTTCTTGAAATTTGCCCAAAATAATTTTGACTCTGCTGCTGGTTCTTTGTTAGGAGCCAAAGAGACACAATTATAAGGAACTCCAGGAACATCGAGTGCATTCCTTTTTTCCCCCAGTGCTATTTGAAACCCCTTTGAGAGTTGTATTTTAAAAGTTCCCCACGCTTTCCTTCCTCCTGAGAGATAGTCATGCATTTTCACATGTCTCCTACTGTTGTATTATTTTATCGTTCTACTGTAGAAGCTTGGTATTTTTAAAGCATCGGGTTTGTTTTAAAGTTTTTATTTGCCCAGAACTAAACTAGTGTTCTACCACAACTAGGTCAGTGGGTATTGACTTGTTTCCTTCTATGTGCTAGTTGCTTGATTCATTTTGAAAAAGAAGTATTCATGTTTCAGGGTATTTTTAGTGCATTTGAGGAACTACTGTCCTTTGAAATAGTCATCTTGAGAATCTAAATACTCATTCTAATGATGTTGTCATCTTTCAAGAATTCCTATAACGGCTTTTTTCTTCTGAGCAAGAAGGATGAGCCATGAGGAATGGCATCCTGACTTGGGGTTTTTTTTTTCCCCAGCTTTTAAGTTCTGGGGTACATATGCAGGATGTGCAAGTTTGTTACATAGTTAAATGTGTGCCATGGTGGTTTGCTGCACCTATCAGCCCATCACCCTGATTTTTCCCCTCTTCCTACCACCTCCCGCCCTCTGACAGGCCCCAGTGTGTGTCTTTCCCACACATGTCCATGTGTTCTCATCATTTATAGCTCCCACTTATAAGTGAGAACATGCAGTATTTGGTTTTCTGTTCCTGTGTTAGTTTGCTAAGGATAAAGGCCTCCAGCTCCATCCAGGTCCCTGCAAAGGACATGATCTCATTCTTTTTTACGGCTGCATAGTAGTCCATGGTGTATATGTACCACATTTTCTTTATTCAGTCTATCATTGATGGACATTTAGGTTGATCCCTTGTCTTTTCTATTGCTAATGGTGCTGCAGTGCACAAACACGTGCATGTGTCCTTTATAATAGAACAATTTCTATTCCTTTGCGTAATATCCAGTAATAGGATTGCTGGGTCAAATGGTATTTCTGCTTCTAGGTCTTTGAGGAATTGCTGCACTGTCTTCCATGAAGGTTGAATTTACACTCCCACCAACAATGTAAAAGCATTCCTCCTTCTCCACAACATTGCCAGCATGTTATGTTTTTATTTTTTAATAATAGCCATTCTGACTGGTGTGAGATGATAACTCATTGTGGTTTTGATTTGCATTTCTCTAATGATCAATGATGTTGAGCTTTTTTCGTGTGTTTGTTGGCTGTGTGTATGTCTTTTAAGAAGTGTCTGTTCATGTCCTTTGCCCACTTTTTCATGGAGCAGTTTATTTTTTTCTTGTAAATTTGTTTAAGTTCTTTATAGATGCTGGATGTTACACCTTTGTCAGAGGCATAGATTGCAAAAATTTTCTCCCATTCTGCAGGTTGCCTGTTTACTCTGTTGGTAGTTTCTTTTGCTGTATAGAAGCTTTTTAGTTTAATTAGATCCCATTTGTCAATTTTTGCTTCTATTGCAATTGCTTTTGGCATCTTTGTCATGAAATTTTTGCTCATGCCTATGTTCTGAATGGTATTGCCTAGGTTTTTTTCTGGAGCTTTTTTAGTTTTGGGTTTTACATTTAAGTCTTTAATCCATCTTGAGTTGATTTTTTGTATATGGTATAAGGAAGGAGTCCAGTTTCAGTTTTCTGCATATCGCTAGTCAGTTCTCTCAGCACCATTTATTAAATAGGGAATCCTTTCTCCATTGCTTGTTTTTGTCAGGTTTGTCAAAGATCAGATGATTGTAGGTGTGCGGTCCTATTTCTGGGTTCCCTATTTTGTTCCATTGGTCTGTATGTCTGTTCTTGTACCAGTACCATGCTGTCTTGGTTACTGTAGCCTTGTATTATACTTTGAAGTTGGGTGGTGTGATGCCTCCAGCTTTATTCGTTTTGCTTAGGATTAGGATTGCCTTGGCTATTTGGGCTCTTTTTTGGTTCCATAAGAATTTTAAAATAGTTTTTTCTAATTCCGTGAAGAATGTCAATGGTAGTTTAATGGGAATAGCATTGAATCTATAAATTGCTTTGGGCAGTATGGCCATTTTCATGATATTGATTCTTCCTGTGCATGAGCATGGAATGTTTTTCCATTTGTTTGTGTCATCTCTGATTTCTCTGAGCAGTGGTTTGTAGTTCTTCTTGAAGAGGTCCTTCACTTCCCCTGTTAGCTATATTCCTAGGTATTTTATTCTCTCTGTGACAGTTGTGAATGGGAATGGGAATTCTTTCATGATTTGGCTCTCAGCTTGCCTGTTGTTGGTGTATAGGAATCCTTGTGATTTCTGCACATTGATTTTATATCCTGAGACTTTGCTGAAGTTGCTTATCAGCTTAAGAAGCTTTTGGGCTGAGACAATGGGGTTTTCTAGATATAGGATCATGTCATCTGCAAACAAAGATAATTTGACTTCCTCTTTTCCTATTTGAATACCCTTTAATTCCTTCTCTTGCCTGATTGCCCTGGCCAGAACTTCCAATACTATGTTGAATAGGACTGACTTTTGATCAGTTTTGATCCAGAACTGCTCTTACTAGCTTAATCAGCCACTTCAGTTAAGGCTTGGCCCTGAGTGACTTTTGTCTCTTTGTTAATTCACATCCACTCTTAACTCTGAGATTCCCCACCCCCATCACACCAACCTCCACTCCCACCACCCCAACCCCAACCCCAGGAATTGACGTAGCACAGTTTCCAAAGAAGAATTCCCAAAACGTTTGAGCATTCCAAGCATTTTAGTAATAAAAGACTCACCTGCCTAGATGACAGCTTTGTAGCAACAAAAAAATTATATGAATTTATGTTACAGCAAGTAGTTTAAGAATCAGTCTCATTGTCTTATCCTACCTCACAAGTCAAGTAACCATGTGCTTATTTTGTAACTCTTTAATGAGCAACTGGCTAAGCTTGACACTGGGGAGGGAGCAGTGAACTAAACAGAGGGGGTCTCTGCCCTCAGAAACTTAGCTGTGGTCTCAATCAGTGGACTGAGTGCTATAAACTATTAACACTGTAGACCTTTAGAGAAAGGAACTTAAGAAAAGGAGGCAGTGAGCAGGTGTTTCCTGAACAGTGTGAATCTTCTTGAAGGAAGATGTGATAGAAGGGTAGGATGTGGATGGGGAAGTGACAACAGGTGAGCAGAGCCTGCAGGTGAGAGTCGCAGAGCCTCCTTCCCGTGAGCGGGAGTGGGAACCTGGCCGGTCTGAACCCAGGCTCCCATGAGGAATGGTGGGAAGCATGTCAGACACTCAATGGCCAGGCAGGCCTGAGACAAGGCTGAGAACTTGGATCTAGTCTAACAAGCAGCCACAAACCCTCTCAGGCAGGAAAGGCATTTGGGGAAGATTAATCTGGTGTCAGGATTGATGGCCTTTCCCTTAGCTGCAGTTGCCCCTTCTTTGTGTTCAACTTCATTTAATGATAGATGGTTCTAGAATTAGCCAGAGACTAGGACCTTAACTTCCCAGGGTTGGGAAGCAATTTGAGAATTAAGTCATGGTTAATTCTGAAATAAAAGTGGTGCTAGGCTTAGCCATATCACTTCAGGCTGGTCAGAATAATTTTTCTTTTAATTGCCATCATGTCTTCCTGAGGAGATACAGAAGAAACAACAAATGCTAAAAAAAGGAAGGGGCAAGTCTGAAAACATTAAGATCTTGGTTATATATTGATACAAGATTTCCAGAGCAAATACTTTCTGGTTTCTCTCCCTGAGAAGAGCTGAACATAGCCAGGCAATTTCTGTGTAAAGTTCAGGGAGAATCCTGACACGTATTTGTGTGTACATTGTTCTTGAGGCAGGGTGGAATGGGTTCCATCTAATTCACTCCCTTCTTTTGGCAGACACTTAGACTGTCACAGTTCTTCTCACAGGACTCGCTGATGGGAAGCCAGAGGCCCCGCAGACCAAGCACATGGCCTGGGCAGAACAAAGCTCCCCATTTGCCTTCCCTGCCTCTCAGGCCCCTGCCACCTCGCCCAGGGCTCATCGCCACTCTTTTCTTCCTCTTCTCTCCTTTCCTATTTTGTCCCACTTCTTGTTTGTTCTTCCTCTTCTCTCCTTTCCTATTTTGTCCCACTTCTTGTTTGTTCTTCCTCTTCTCTCCTTTCCTATTTTGTCCCATTCTTGTTTGTTCTTCCTCTTCTCTCCTTTCCTATTTTGTCCCACTTCTTGTTTGTTCTTCCTCTTCTCTCCTTTCCTATTTTGTCCCACTTCTTGTTTGTTCTTCCTCTTCTCTCCTTTCCTATTTTGTCCCATTCTTGTTTTCTGAGGCGGAGGAGGATGGGAAAGGGGACTAGAGTTGAATATGAGACGAGAGAACCAAGAAGGCAGGAATACTGCATGTCGACTGCATTCACACTTAAGAAATCCTGCCGAAGCTCATTGTTCTTCATTAAATGACATATTTATGATTTCCAATACAGTAACTTCTCAGAAAACCCCAATTAGCTATTCTTATCGCTGTTTTGCAGACTGAAGGAACATAGAAGGATACAGTGGCCCCTGCCCTGCATTCTAGTTGTATCACAAGTGACTGAGAGGCCTTGGGCAGCTCGCAGAACTTCTTGGGGCCGGGTGTCCTCGTCAGAAAATTTAGAAATATGTCACTTCCTGGGGTTGTCTTCACCTCCAGATTCCACGGTTCCCTGTGGCTCTGAGACCAGAGTCCATGTCTCCTCATTCCGAGTTCCACTTCTTTATACCATGTTATTCTTTTGTCTCTGAGAGCTTTGAAATATTGGGGGAATCATAAAGTCTTAAAACATAAATATTATATAAACAAGGTGACCTTTAAAATGCTTTTGTTGGAACTTTGCATCTCTAGAATGTGTTGCTGTATCCATTTGTGCCAGCCTTCTTCCTATTCAGAAACTGCTCTCGTCAGGACACCAGGGCTGAGACATCTTCCCTGGCATGCTGTTGAGTCTGAATTGCTCTGGTTTTTTTTTTTTCTTCATTCTTTAAGTTCTGGGATACATGTGCAGGATATGCAGGTTTATTACATAGGTAACGTGTGCCTCGGTGGTTTGCTGCACAAATCAACCCATCACCCAGGTATTAAGCCCAGTGTCCATTAGCGATTCTTCCTGATGATCCCTCAGTGTGTGTTGTTCCCCACCACCCATGTGTCCATGTGTTCTCATTGTTCAGCTCCTACTTATAAGTGAAAACATGCAGTGTTTGGCTTTCTGTTCCTGCATTAGTTTTGCTGAGGAGAACAGCTTCCAGTTCCATCCATGCCCCTGCAAAGGACTTGATCTTGTTCCTTTTTATGGTTGCATAGTATTCTGTGGTATATATGTACACATTTTCTTTATCCAGTCTACCATTGATGGGCCTTTGGGTTGATCTCATGTCTTTGCTATTGTGAATAGTGCTGCATGAATTGCTCTGTTTTTTAAAAGTGCCCATAAGCCAGGTGCTCAAACCTGTTCCATTTTCATCACTGACCATGCCAGAGCACACACTATCTCCCTCCTCCACCTGCACAGTCAGGCTCCATTCCCACTGTCAGAAGAGCCACACTTAGGTGGGTTCTGACACTTCCTCCAAAACCTGCTGTGCCTTCTCTGCACGCACTTTGCCCTAAGTCAGAAAGCACTTTCTCTTCTCAGTACCACTATTCTACTCATAGTCTGCAGGACATAATTAAGTACCAAGTATCCGTCATTTTTTTTTTCAACTTTAGAAGATATAGTTTGTGTATCAAAATACTAACCCATTTCAACTGTGCAATTCAGTGATATGTAGTAAATTTAGTAAATTTACAGTTATACAATCATCATCATAATATAGTTTTGGAACATTTCACTACCCTAATAAGATTCCTTATGCCCACTCTGTGTGTGTGTGTGTGTGTGTGTGCACGTGCACATGTGTAGTCAGCCCTCCATATCTGCTGTGGGTTCCACATTGGTGAATTCAACCAACCACAAATCAAAACTGTTTGGGGGGGGAAATCCACAAAGTTCCAAAAGGCAAAACTGTAATTTGCCATGCTGAGTACTATGTTGAATCCAATAGAATGAAGTGATGTGTAGGCATCATATTGGGGTATAAGTAATCTAGAGAAAATTTAAAGGATATAGAAGGATGTCCATAGCTACATACAAATACTCCACCATTTTATATCAGGGACTTGAGGACCCATGAATTTTAGTATCTGAGAGGGGTCCTGGAACCAATCCCACGTGGATACCACGGGACAGCTATACATCACTCTTGATACTGTTGTTTTTTGTTCTATTTTGTTTCCTACTTATGAATACCCTGAGCACAGGAATCACATATTTGGCTGCTTCTTTATCTCCTTTGGTGGCAAATGCCTTGCTGAGTCCATAGGAAATAATCAAACACTCACACTCACTCACACTCGCACATTCACACTCGCACTCACACTCACTCTCATACTCACAAATTCACACTGACATACACTTGCACACATACAGTCACAAACACGCATAGACACACGTTCACAATCATTCACACAAACACACGCTTGCACTCATTCACACACCTAATGGTTCAACAATTGGAACCTTACTGCCTTGGCCAACTTAGGTTTTTGTTACAAATATTTCTAGAAATAAACTTTCTTTGGTTCAACATTTAGAAAAGTTTGCTGCTAGGCAATAAAACTTGCCTGCCACATACTTTGATGACTATGTTCAATACTTTTCAGTGGTAAAATTATATCACTCACTCTTTCTTCTCAAGAGTTCTTTTTTTCTTCCAAGTTTTCTTGTTCATTTTTACATTAGGAATTACTTCCATATATGCATGCATGGAAAATATATTTATGTAACTAACACCCAGCTGGCAAGATACATCACTGATTTCCTGGATACCCAGAGTACTCCTTAACCACCAATATGAAAAATGTAGATTCTGATAGAAAAATGGGCAAAGGATATGAATTAGCATTTCAGAAATAGACAGTGACTATGACTAACAAATACAGTACACTAATAGAGATGACATTAAAACAATAGAATATTTTTGCTATAAGATTGGCAATGATGTAAAAAATACTTTTTAAAAAGAATATTAGTAAAAGTGTTTAGAACCAGGGACTCTCATATACTATTGGAGGAGATATAAATTGATAGACCATTTCAGGGAAACAATTTGACAATATATTAAAATTTTAAATATTTATGCCATTTGACCTAGAAATTCTATTCAAGGAATTAATCCTGCACAAGAAATACAGAACTGTGAAGAGATACATGTACAAGGATTTTTGCCAAAGCATGATTTTTAGTAATGAAAAAATGACAAAAACTCATTTCTCTATCTTTTGATCAAATAAACTATGGCACCTCTAAGCAGTGAGATAGTCTATGCAGCCTTTAAAAAATAAGGTATGTTTTGGGAGGTATGGAGCAAGATGGCTGAATAGAAAGCTTCACCAGTCACCACCCCTGACCCCACCGTGGGAACACCAAATTTAACAACTATCTACCCAAAAAAAGTACCTTCGTAAGAACCAAAAATCAGATGGGCACTCACAGTATTTGGTTTTAACTTCATATCACTGAAAGAGGCACTGAAGAGGGTAGGGAAGACAGTCTGGTATCACCAATGCCACTCCTCCACCATCCCCCCACAGCAGCCACATGGCACGGAGAAGTCTGTGCATTTGGGAGAGGGCGAGTGCAGCGACTGTGCGACTTTGCATTGAACTCAGTGCTGCCCTGTTACAGCAGAAAGTAAAACTGGGTTGAACTCAGCTGACGCCTGCCCACAGAGGGAGCATTTGGATGAGCTCTAGCCAGAGAGGAATTCCCCATGCGAACAGTAGGAACTTGAGTTCCCTCAAGCCTCACCACCAACATGCTGTGAGCTCTGGGGCCTTACATAAACTTCAAAGGCAGTCTAGGCTACAGGCTCTGTAATTCCTAGACAAGTCCTAGTGCTGAGCTGGACTCAGAGCCAATGGATTTGGGGACTGCGTGACTTACTAAGACACCATCCAGGGAAGCTAAGGGAGTACTTACACTACCCCTCTTCCAAACCCAAGCAACAAAGCTCATAGCTTCAAAAGAGACCCCTTCCTTCTGCTTAAGGACAGGAGGGGCCAGTAAAGAGGACTGTGTCTTGCATCTTGGTTATCAGCTCAGCCACAGAGGGATAGGGCACCAGTCAGAGCTGTGAGGCCCCATTTTCAGGCCCTACCTCTCAGAAAACATTTCTAGAGAGACACCCTGGGCCAGAAGGAGACACTGCCTTGAAGGGAAGGACCAAGTCCTGGCAAGATCCATCTCTTGCTCACTTAAAGAGCCCTTGGTCCCTGAACCAGCAGTGATACCCAGGTCATATGCCATGGGCCTTGGTGAGACTCTGAGACTGCTGGCTTCAGGTGAGACCCACCACATTCCCGGCTGTGGTGGCTATAATGAGAGACTCCTTCTGCTTAGAAAAGCAGAAGGAAAAGTAAAAGGGACTTGGTCTTGCACCTTAGGTACCAGCTTGGCCACAGCAGGGTAGAGCACTAAACAGGCTCTTGGTGTCCCTGATTCCAGGCCTTGGCTCTTGGATACCATTTCTAGACCTTCCCTGGGCCAGAGTGGAGTCTACTGCCCTGAAGGGTGAGTCCCAGGCCAGGCAAAACTCACCACAGGTTGACTGAGGGGCCTTTGGGCATTAAGTTAACATCGGCAGCGGCCTGACAGTAATCCCTGTGGGCCTGTCGTGGTGGCCTTGGGATGAGGCTCTTCTGCCTGTGGAAAGGAGAGGGACCATGGGAAGGACTATGTCTTATAGTTTGAGTGCCAGTTCAGCCAGAGTAGAATAGAACACCACGTAGACTTCTAAGGTTTTTAACTTCAGTCCCTAGCTCCTAGACAGCATCTCTGGACCCAGCTGGGGGAACTCGCTGCCCTGAAGGGAAAGACACAAACCCAGCTGGCTTCACCATCTGCCGATCATAGAGCCCTAGGGCCTTGAGCAAATATAGGCCGTAGCCAGGGAGTGGCCTTGGGTAAGACTCAGTATTGTGCTGGCTTCAGATCTGACCCAGCACAGTCCCAGTCGTGGTAGCCACAGGGCTGCTTATGTCACCCCACCCCCAGCCCCAGGCTGCTCAGCACAGAGAGAAAGAGAGACTCCATTTGTTTGGGAGAAAGTAAGGGAAGAGAACAAGAGTTTGTGTCTGGTATTCCAGAGAATTCTTCCTGATCTTATCCGAGACCACCAAGGCAGTACTTCTATGAGTCTGCATGAACTACAATGTTACTGGACTTGGGGTGCCCCCTAATGCAGATACAGTGTCAATCACAACACCCAAGTCATTTCAAATACCTGGAAAGCCTTCCCAAGAAGGACAGCTACAAACAAGCCCAAACTGCAAAGACTACAATAAGGACCTAATTATTCAGTGCCCAAACACCAATGACATCTTCAAGCATCAAGATCATCCAGGAAAACAGCCTCACCAAATGAACTAGATAAGGCATAAGGTGTCAGGGACTAATTCTGGAGAAACAGAGGTATGTGACAGAGAATTCAAAATGGCTGTTCTGAGGAAACTCAAAGAAATTCAAGATAACACAGAGAAGGAATTCAGAATTCTATCAGATAAATTTAACAAAGAGATTGAAATAATTAAACAGAATCAAGCAGAAATTCTGGAGTTGAAAAATGCAGCTGACATACTGAAGAATGCATCAGAGTCTCTTAACAGCCGAACAGATCAAGCAGGAGAATGAATTAGTGAGCTTGAAGACAGGCTGTTTGAAAATGTGTGATCAGCAAAGACAAAAGAAAAAAAAGAATAAAAAACAATGTGGCACAGGTATAAGATGTAGAAAATAGCCTCTAAAGGGCAAGTCTAAGAATTGTTGGCCTTAAAGAGGAGGCAGAGAGAGAGAGAGAGGGAGAAAGTGTATTCAAAGGAATAATAACAGAACTTCCCAAACCTAGAGAAAGGTATCAATATCCAAGGACAAGAAGGTTAGAGAACACCAAGGGGATTTAACCCAAAGAAGACTACCTCAAGAAATTTAATAATCAAACTCCCAAAGGTCAAGGATAAATACAAAATCCTAAAAGCAACAAGAGAAAACAAACAACATACTGTGGCGCTCCAATACGTCTGGCAGCAGACTTTTCAGCGGAAACCTTGCAGGCCAGGAGAGAGTGGCATGACATATTTAAAGTGCTAAAGGAAAAAAACTTTTACCCTAGAATGGTGTATCTGGTGAAAATATCCTTCAAACAGGAAGGAGAAATTAAGACTTTCCAAGACAAACAAAAGCTGAGGAATTTCATCCACACCAGACCTGTCCTACAAGAAATGCTGAAGGGAGATATTTAATCTGAAAGAAAAAGACATTAGTGAGCAAGAAGAAATCAACTGAAGGCATAAAACTCAGTGGTAACAGTAAGTACACAGAAAAACAGAATATTATAACACTGTAACTATGGTACTTAAACTATTCTTAGGTAGAAAGACTAAAAGATGAACCAATCCAAAATAATAACTACAAAAAAGAAGACACATTTGTATGTTGTGTTGGGAAAGATGCTCAGTGAAAAAGAGCATATCACCAAACAGTATGACCTCATTAAATATACATATATTAATATAATCCCCATCTTGGTGCATGTGTATAAAAATCAGATAACTACCCAGTGCTTAACACTGTTCACCATTGACATTATCTGCAGGTGTTGGGATCCTGGGGGGTTTCACTCTCCTGCATTTGCTATTTTTTTGCAATGTTTAACCTTTTAACCAGAAGCATATGTTATTTATGTAAGCAGAAAATATTATGGAAATACTTTTTCAATTAAATTAAAAAACTAAAATGAAATCATGTGTCCCAAACCCACCAGGGATCACATATGAAATTAAGAACTTCATTGAATCAGGAATAGAGACCGAAAATATTGAGACACAACAATTAAGTCATGAAAAAGAATAGAGAGCAGAAGTTGCCCTGAGCCCTGCATGTGGCTCCACCAAAGTCAGAGGAAGCTGCTCCAGGCTGGGGATTCCCAGAGACATCCCACTCTGCTTGTGATCCCAAATGCCTCCATGATAAGCTAAGCAGCTCACCATTTTTTTATTTTATTTTATTTTATTTTCGAGACGGAGTCTTGCTCTGTCACCCAGGCTGGAGTGCAGTGGTGTGATCTCAGCTCACTGCAAGCTCCGCTTCCCGGGTTCACACCATTCTTCTGCCTCAGACTCCTGAGTAGCTGGGACTACAGGTGCCTGCCACCGCGCCTGGCTAATTTTTTGTATTTTTAGTAGAGATGGGGTTTCACTGTGGTCTCAATCTCCTGACCTCGTGATCCACCCGCCTCGGCCTCCCAAAGTGCTGGGATTACAGGCGTGAGCCACCGCACCCAGCCGCAGCTCACCATTTTACTGATGGTGATGGCCAGTTTACTGATGCACAGTTTTAATGGTTACTATGTTATATTACATTATGCTAAATTATGCTGCTTTGGGTTACGGCATGTGATGTTACATAGTGTCATATACATGTTTACTGTCTACCTCATTTTACCAGAATGTAGCCACCTGGAACAGTGCTTAGCACAAAACACCTATGGAATGTTTATTGACAGAAATTGTTAGGAAGTTTATTAAAACCAAAATCTTCCCTGTAGCTTTAAACCATACATAATGTCTTTTCCACAAGCTAGCCCCTCAAATGTCTGACACAGAATCCATGCCCTTCTCATGCTTCTTCTTTGCCAAAATGCTAATTAGACCCGTCAGACCCATGCAGCAACTGTTCAAATATAGATCTGTTGCGTTTACATGTATTTGTTCATTGTTTATTGCTTCTCTCCTCTCATGGTGCTTACACCTCCTGAGAGCAGGGGCCATGTCTGTTGTATTCTGCTTTGTTTCCCAAGACCTAGAGTAGCCCAAGTGTTTAAATGTGTGTTTGGTTGAACGCATGCCTGAGTGTACAGGTGCACTAATAGAAACTGAACTGATTGGCTCTATTAAGTCTCAGACTGTTCAGCATGATTGTTACACCTCTTTTCAAAACAGGGAACTGTGTCTGTGTTGTCAGTGAACATCAAGGGATAAAAACATTCGTCTGAAATTTGTAGATTGCCTATTTGCCCTTGAGTACCAAGAACCTTCCTTCTCACCTTCTCATAGAGACTCCTGCAAGATCACGTTGGCTCCCTCTTTAAAGACACATTTAGCAAGTGAGTTCAGGCTCTCACCTTCTTTAGCCATTATTAATTTAATGTCTTCCTCTTTTATCTTTGTTTGCTCCCATAGAATATCTTTTCCCAATGTATAAGCACTTTATCAGGCTATGCTAATTCAGTCTTCTAGAAAGCTCTATTTTCTTCAAATAAAAGCAGTTGTCATCCTGTTTATATTTTGGTCCTAACTTCTCTTTTCTTGAAGATCTATGAACTTTTGGAGGGAATTGTTTTAATATTTTCCTTCTTATTCTTAAGGATAGTTTAACCTTATTTCTGAAAAAGGAGAAAGAAAAGAAAAAGAAAAGATGGTTTTTCCAAGGCTAACGAGCTTTCCTCCAGCCTCTGGATTTGACTGTCAATATCTGGAGCACGTTAGTAGACATTTTCTGTTTCCTATAAAGTCATCCTGCCTTTCACACTCATCCTTAAGACCCAGAGACATCCCTGCTGGCCTAGGGCAATGCCATTCAGTGATTTATAAATCACCTCTCAAAACTGAGAAAAATACTTGCAGAAAGTTAGTAGAAGCCTGCTCATTTGGAAGTGATTTAGCTGGGAAACATTTGAAAGGGAGAAAGTCATGTGCCTTTGGCAGGATTGGCCTAACGAACCTTCCCTCTGGTAAACCAGAAGTCTCACCTGACCGGGAACTTTGATCCTGGCCCTAGTAGTTTCCAGGGTTTATTCTTGCCCAGGCTTGTCACCTTGCTCAGCCACCTGCCTGGACAGTAATCACTGCCCTGTCATCATAGCTGGGTAGCCTCCCCCTACACTCCCAGCTTGCCCAACACCTCCTATACTACCCGAGCTGTTGCCTGCAAGGATAGTCTATAGCATGAGGGCAAAGCTTCTAATCTGTAGAGCCCCAAACTAGAAAGAGGGTGCATGCTGATTTCTAGTAACTGTCCCTTTCAAGAAAAATTCCAGACCCTGAGATAGCATCCTTCCTTCCCTTTAGGGACATGCTTTTTTAGTGGCGAAGGGAGTTAAGGAAGCAAATTATTGTTTAATAAGCACATTTTTATTAAGCCTTCTATTTGACTATGAATAATTAACCAGTTAAATATTAACTAATTAACTGAGTAAAATAGATTAAAAAACAAATTCATAAACTTCTTCTATATCCATCCTCTTTCCTCACCAGGTCGAATCCAGAAGCTGCCAACACTAGTTATAAAGGTAGTAATACAGCAATAATTATTTTTTATGAGCACCTACTATGTGCCAGCTATTATACTAGGTTCTTTGTATATTTATCACTAACCACTCAGGTAATCCTGCAAGATAGAACGATTAATACCGATTTACAGATAAGGACACTAATAATCGGAAAAGTAAACTTGCCCGAGGTCATTCTGCTGGTTTATGGCAAGGCCAAAATTATACAAGGTTTCCCAGATGCTGACTCCAAGCCTGATCTCTTCTACCCTCTGCTTCTCTGCAATTGCCACAGGGGTTTTATTGAATGCACACTTCCAAATTGTCTGTGGAAAGGGGTTCAGGAATGGGTTGTGTGGAAAACATGGCCAAGAATGTAATTTTCACCCCCTTCTCCTTCCAGCCTCCACAGTCTTCCAGTCTGTCCCAAATAATGCCATCTTTTCCTTTAAGTATATATGAAAGAGCAGTTTGATTGTTGTAAACCACAGTTAGTTCAACGATCATCTATTTGTCTGTTAGGAAGGCTCACTTCTGGTTGTTTGTGCTACCACTAAAAAGTATTACGTGAGTCAGAAATAAAGTGTCAGTGTCATAGTTAGTAACATGCATTTTCTCCTGAGCCGATCAGAAATTTGGCTCACTTTTTATAAACCTCGAGTTAACATGATTTGACATGATTTGGCTCAGAAATGACACAGTGATGTGTCAGCCCCAGATTCAGAAATTGGGAAATTCTCTCAATGCCCCTCAAATGTTTTAATTTTTTTTTTGCTTGTCAAAAAAAAGCATTTTTAAAATTTAAAATTAGACCAATTATTGCTTCTCAGCATGAGCACAAGATTTGAACAAGTGCCAGAAACTGGCAGGTGTCTGTATATTGCAGCAGGGGCTCCGTGGTGAAGTTGGAGTCACCTGGGTTTAACAAGAGTCACTCAGTCCATGCAGCTGTATACTCAGCAGCAAAACCATCTTCCTAAAATTGTGAAAACCCAATCTAAATGTTACTACTTTGAATATTTTAACGCAATGCTCAGTTCTAAAAAACAATCTCCAAGTTAAAGAATGAGAATCATATTTTTTAAACACAAGTAATAAAATGAACATTGAAAGCCACGTGGATCAAAGAATAAATTTTTTTAATGTTTCATTTTTATTGTTCAAAAAAGTTTCAAGTAAATAAATAGAACAGGAATGTACTTGACACAGAGAGACAATAAGACAGGTGACCCTCATCCTCTGCCCCAAAAGAAAGCAGAGGAAAAATGCAAAACGAGAACAAGAAGTCTCCAGAAAGGTCCAAAGTTAAGGGATCTAGCATGAAACAAACTTTTAAGGTGAAGACTGTATCTTGACTTTTCTCAATGTTCTAATCCTCTCTGTGGAGAGTTCAGTTTCCAGGGAAGCTGAAGTCAAGGAGGTGAAAGGTGGGGTCTCCAATGGCATGGAATTGACTTCTTTGCAATAAGGAGTGCTTTTGACGATGCAAAGGAAGTAATGAAAGGCCAGATGCCCTGTGGCCTCTGCTTTTAGATAAGTGAGAATCTACAGACCAAGGAGCAAGTGTGATGCACAGGTCTGAGTTACCCTCAGCGTTTCCAGTTTGAAGGTCAGTCTGCAAAACCTGAACTGAAAGCTGCGTCTCAAACTGATTCTATTGATTGTTACCCCATTTTATCCCTTGATGATTAACCTCATTGCAGGCAGGGGCAGAGTTCAGAAGCTCAGGCACTGCAATGAAGTAGATTAATCAGCGTCCCATTCTGAGATCCTGTCATCCAGTGGGTCGGTATAAGACCAGAAAACACGTGTACAGCTCCCAGGAATCCCCTTCTCAGGCCTGTTTCAGTTCAAACTGGACATATTCCTGGGTTTTCAGATTGTAGAAACAAGATTTTGCTATGATTTTTGTTAACCTTCTTTTTTGCAGTCTTTTTGGTTATTTGCTCATTTGTATCTGTGTTTGAATCAGTTGCAATTTTGGTTTCTGGCATTTTAGCAGCCTATGCTATACTATGAGAAATAGATATTTTTTAAAGACACTTTTTTCAGCAGCTACCATTTTCCTAAAAGTTTTCAATCAGTATTTCCATTTAAATGCTAGTTGTTGTTGTTGTTGTTGAAGACAGGGTCTCCGTCTGTCACCCAGGCTGGAGTGCAGTGGTGCAATCATAGCTCACGGAAACCTAGAATTCCTAGGCTCAAGTGATCCTCCCACCTCAGCCTCCCAAAGTGCTGGGATTACAGGCGTGAGCTACTGTTCCTGGCCTGTTACTATTAATCGATATGAATGCATTATATTTATTACTTTTCAAACTATACGGGTTTTGTTGTTGTTGTTGTTGTTGTTTTACTGTAGACTGGTAAAATAAGGTTGTTTGTGAATTTTTGTTGATTTACAGGCCAACTTAAAGGTTTTAAGTGTGACTTACTAGTTCTGAGCCTTCAAGCCTGACCCTGGAATCTGTGTTTAAAGGGGAATATTGGGTCTTTGCCCACAAATGCTGGGAATGGATTGACAGGCAGAATGAACTCTGCAGTCCCATTAGGGAAGGAATATGTTTCTCCCACTTGATCTGACTCCAGGGCTACTGCCTGGTGTCCCAGGTACAGGCCGGTAGGAGTGTTTTCCTCTTCACCAGGTACAGTGGCATTAGCTGCCGGCATTTAGATGAAATGCCGTGCAGTAAAAATTACCGTGTCTGTTGTTGGCAGCACTTATCTGATAAGAGTGTCATAACACGAATAATATGTGTGAAAGAACTGAAAAGCTGAATGATTATTCTGATACAGAAACTGAAAATGAAATCATGCTCTGATCCGCAGCCACTGCCACACATAAACATCAACATGGGCATCTTGCATTTTTATTCCTGAGTCACAGAATTCATCCCTTGTCTTGTTTAGAAAACAGTAAGTTTCGGAGCACAAAGAATTCTGGAGTTAACTGCGGTCATCTGCCAGGCAGATCCTTCGATCCTCGCAACAGTCACATATGCTTGGTGAAACCAGTGTAATTTCTTGCTACCGTTATTTTACAGGCAAGAAAAGAGAATTACAGAGAGGTTCAATGAATTCCTATTATTCTGACCATTGTGCTAGGCCTTTGAGGAGTTATAAGAGCGTCATTAGACATGATCCCTTCCCTCAAAGAGTTTGTAATCTAGTAGGGATTTTAAAAATATTCTGATAGTGGTAACACATGACAAGAAAGCTCACAGCACTGAGTAGCATGTAGTTGCTAAATAAGCGGCATTGGCCGGGTGCAGTGGCTGACACCTGTAATCCCAGCACTTTGGGAAGCCAAGGCAGGTGGATCGCCTGAGGTCAGGAGTTTGAGACCAGCCTGGCCAACACGCTGAAACCCCATCTCTACTAAGCAATACAAAACTTAGCTGGGCATGGTAGCATGTGCCTGTAGTCCCAGGAACTCAGGAGGCTGAGGCGGGAGAATCGCTTGAACACGGGAGGCAGAGGTTATAGTGAGCTGAGATCACACCATTGCACTCCAGCCTGGGTGACAGAGCGAGACTCCATTTGAAAAAAAAAAAAAAAGTGGCATTGATTATGTATAAGTGGAGGGTAGAGAGGGCTCACTCGCTAGCACAGGTCACCTTCACAGACAGGCCAGGATGAGAAAGAATGCAGAGGTAAGAGAGATGGAATAACGTGAAAGGAAAAGTGAAACAAGGTGGGGGCAGGAAAGCCTGGGGCAGGACAGGAAGTTAAGACATCAGGCTTGGGGAAGACAGTGTATAGAAAAGCAGCAGGTGGTAATGCCACAGTGGTCCTTGATGGTGCCATGTGGCAGAGCATCTTGAACAATTGGACCAGGGTCACTGGAAACTTTGGAGCAAAGGTGACATAGTAACTGTTCGAGATGGAACACTCCTGTGGCAGTGACAAACAAGGGAGAGAGACCAGGAAAAGTGTTTTTCTCCTCACTTGTTTAAATAAGGAAATTAAAACATGGTTTAAATTTTTTCTAGTTGAACCTATTTTTAAGCTAAATAGACTTTGCAGATCTTCATAGCTGCACACTCTGAACTCGAAGACTTAACTTCAGGCTAAAATTCTATTTTTGTTTCTTCTCTCCTTTGATAACAAAGAGCTGCTACGTGAGGGTGGGGATGCCCGAGGCCTCCTGTCACTTGTCCTAAAACAGACAGAGCCAACTGGCATCAGAAAAGTGGTTAGCTACATGGAGGACATTGTGCAGATTGAGCACCTGAAAGTCTATGCACCATCAGCGTGTGGGTTCTTGGAGACTGGCGTCAGTCTCGCTGTAGAGTAGACGTGAAAATGGAAACTGGCCCATGTGCCCATGACCTCCTAAAAATTGGGATATAGAGGATAGAGAAAATGTTAGACAGTTATGAAGAGCAATATTCTGTATCCTTATCATTTAACCATCTATTCTTTCATTTTAGGAGAAAAGTGAGTATGTTTAGTATAAAGAGTCTTGGCATTATAAGCCTATACAAGGAATAAGAAGTCACCTGAATGTATCCCTTGAGTAACTAGACAACTCTGTAGGGAGAAGAGACTGGTAATGCTGTGTTGAGGCAGATGTGTGGATTCTCAGTTCCATCACTTGGAGTATCTAAAAGGCTAAGGAGTGGGACATGGCAACATGCACCTGTGGTTCCAGCTACTCAAGATGCCAAGGCAGGAGGATCATATGAGCCCCGGAGTTTGAGGCCAGCCTGGGCAACTTAGTGAGACTTTATCTAAAAAAAAAAAAAAAAAAAAAAAGGGCAGGTGACTAAGAAACCCAAGGGCAAAACTGAGGACCTCAAGGCTAGGGGAATAGGGTGCAGCCTTATTCCTGAGTGACAAGAAAATGAAAAAGGAGAGAAGGCAGACAGAGCAAAGAAAGGGCAGGGGAGTTTATAAGATCCGAAGGTCGCCAGCTAGACTTTGGAGTAAGTGGCTTTAAACATTACATTTCTCTTCCTGTCTCTACATATGGTCTGGGAAGTGGTTAAAGGATGGCCAAAGTAGGTCAATAGAGGCAAAGCAGCAATGAAAGGTAGCTGGGGGTGAAGTCAGGAACACAGGCAGGGGTGAGGACCATGGCTACAGTGGCGTGGGATCAGTGTCCTTGTAATGAAATAGCAATTCTTTCTCAGTGATAAAATAGTGTGGAGCAAGCTAAATGCAATTTTAGCAGGAATGATAAATTTTACCTTTGCTTATATTTTAAATCATTACCAGAAATGAGGTGCAAATGAAATACATTTTTATCAAATCGTATTATCCCACTCACTGCTATTATTTTGTTAGAAATCTGTTTTTATGAAAAAACTTAGGGACATTTTCTCCAATAAAAAGTACAGATCATACTTAGGAATCGTAATAATCTCTTTAAATATCTTTCTGTTTTAGTAATACATAGTTTGCATTAATAATCCTAGCTTAATTACAGGCTACATTTGCATGATACTTATTCTTTTATTTAAAAAACTCTTTCCCATATATTCTCTCATCTCAGACTCCCAACAACTAAAGCTCAGAGTGAAGTTATATTTCTCATTTTAGAGACAATTCAGAAACTCAGCTTGATATTAATCAGTGCTGTCTTTTATTGAATGCTTAAATGGGAGGGGAACTATGCTAGTTTCTTTATATATGTATGTATGTATGTATATATGATCTCATTTAATCTTTATGACTAAACCATGGGATAGTTATATCCCCATATCCTGTGGTTGTAAGGTACCACAAACTGAGATCTGATTGATCGTAAAGTCCACAGCTGGAAATCACGGTAGTTTACTGAGCATGTGACTTACCTAAGCTCAGGAGGCTAGCAAGTGATAGAAGAGGAAATCAGGATAATCTATTTGCCCTTGATTTTCCCATGCAATTCTATTGTGAAATTTTAATGTAATGGATAATCAATCTTATAAAAGCATTGCACCTCATAAATTACATTTTATTTTGTATGTATATTACATAACATATTTTGTATTTGCATTACATTACAAATGTATTAAAATAATCCATAGAAATAATTCTTACATTTTTGGAAATTCTTACAGACCTGAATGCTTTAAGTAGCCATATTTTCTTTACTATTCCTTCATGTAGTTAGTAGAATTCGTTAGATGGAAAAATCACATGGAAATACTTAGCTATAATTAAAGCAAAATTAGCAAGCAAGTTTGCATTGAAACATGGATGTTCAGTTCAATTCAACAAGTTTATATAGAGCACTTACTATGTAAGATGTTCCAGTCTCCACAAAGATAAGTAGATAATATCCCTCTCAGAGGAAATTTATATTCCTTCTTTAGGCAATTACGTTTAGTAAATCCAAATGCTCTTGAAAGGGATTATTAGAATTCCTATTTGGGGATTATGCCTAGTAAAACTGCTCTTAAAAGAGATTATTAGGATTCCTAAGTATTGCTTTTATTTTACATTGGAGAAAGAGCATTCAAAGAGAGATAAATGGTTGGGTGTAGATGGAAGTACATATTCATAAAACTCATAACACAAAACAGAATATAAGAGAAAAAGAAATAAGTTCTCTGGAGGAGCGTGAGCAGAGAACTGTCCTATTATATTGGCATAGAAGGGAAATCTGCAAAAGCCTTAAGACACAAATGATGTTTGAGATGAGCCTTAATGGATAAAGAGAGACCCAGAGACATATGAGGAAGGGCATTCACACACTAAGGCGATGGTGTAAGTAAAAGCAGAGGCTAGTTTTTCTTGTAGGTAGAGTATTTGTAGAGCAATAAAAAGGCATGAAGCTGAAGACTGGGACCTTATTGTAGAAGGTCTTGAGTACTAGGGTGAGGTTTCTGAGGGTAAATGCAATACAGTGGAAAACAAATACTGGACTGGGAGTAAAGAGTTATCTGGCCAAACCTAGGAACTGAGTGAACTTGGACTAATCAGTTAATCTTTTTGAGCTTTAACTTCCTTGCTGTACTATGGAGATGGTAATTGTTGCTTTAAAGGTTGGGCATAAGTGACAAAATGCATGGGGAAGTGTTTTGAAAACTAAAACTTAACAGGAGGCGTCATCATCTTCAGAGTCACCATCGCCATCATCATCATCATTCTGGTGTGATGATGCATATGAAGTTTTGTTTTTTTTGTTTGTTTTTTTTGTTCTGAGATGGAGTCTCGCTCTGTCACCCAGCCTGGAGTACAGTGGCACGATCTTGGCTCACTGCAACCTCCACTTCCCAGGTTCAAGCGATTCTCCTGCCTCAGCTGCCTGAGTAGCTGGGATTACAGGTGCACGCCACCACGCCTGGCTAATTTCATATTTTTAGTAGAAAAAGGGTTTCACTGTGTTGGCCTGGCTGGTCTCCCAACTCCTGACTTCAGGTGATCCTCCCGCCTTGGCCTCCCAAAGGGCTGGGATTACAGGCATGAGCCACTGTGCCCAGCCACATGTGGAGATTTTTAGAGCAGAGAAGTTTTTCTGAATTAGGAAAATTCAGTTGGCAGCAGTGTGGAGGTTGGACTGCTAACAGAAGACAGAGAACCAATCAGGATGCTATAAGAGTACTTCAGGTTAAAGATACTGAAGGTGTGATTAGGATGGCAGTTTAGGTAACAGAAAGGAGGGAAAGGTAGACACACTGCAGAGATTCAGTGCTGAATGTTCAATTTAGTACTTGTTCAGAAATGAAGTGAGCACCCATTCTGCTCCAGGCTCTGTATTAGGTGCTGGGCCACCAGACAAAAATTACACAGCCTTGAGGGGTTCATCACAGATTAGAGGGGAGGCACAGATGTATAAACAAGTAACCACAACAGAAGGGACAAGTGTTCTAATAGAGACCTGGACGTGGGAAATGTGGCACAAAGGAAGGCTGAGTCAACGGTGGCTTGGTTTGGCCAAAGAAGACTTCATAGCAAAGGAGGAAATGGAGCTGGGTCTTGATGGATGAGTAAACAACCCAGCAAACAATAGGAGGTTGGGAGGTGCTACCAGCATGTGCAAAGCATGGTATATTCAGGGGATCTCAGCTTGGGAGGCTGGATTTAGGAGTTGGCTAGAATGTACAAGGTCTTGGATCCACTTAGAGGTAGCCCGGGATATGGTAAGTCCAGCTGCTGGGTGAACTTCAGCAAACCACTTAACCTTTTAGTGACTTAGTTTCCTCATCTATAAAGTAAGAAAATAATAAAGCCTACCTTTCAGGGTGGGTATGGGAATTAAGTAAAGCGTTTTAAATCATGCATAATATATTTAAATGCTTAATAAATGAGAATTATTGTTATTATTATGAGAGAGGGAGTGAAAGAGAAGGAATCTGGGATAACTCCAGGCATGCTGACATGAAGAGTTAATAGATGTTGCTGCCATATATAAAATACAAGGAGAAGAAAAGTTTGTGTGGTGCATAAGTTTAGCTTTAAACATGGTGAGTTTGAATTGCTCGTGAGCACCCAGGTTGAGAGGCTCAGTAGACATCTAGAGTGGGCACATTAGACCTGGATGTCTTTTTAGGCATCACCAGCATACTAGATGGTTTTTAAAGCCACAGTAGCAAGATCAGCCAGGGAAAGAATAGTGAGAGGAAGGCTGAACACAAAACACCCAAGGAACAGTGAGAGAAAAGAATTTTCAGCAAAAAAGAATGAGCATGAGATCTCCGAGAGTGGAGCTGGGCCAGGAGGCCAGCGTGGGAGCCAGTGGGGAAAACAGTCAGGAGGAAATGAGCATTCAAGGAAATCCAATGACCTTGACAGCAGAAGGGCTTATGTAAGGGCTGCTTCTGTTGAAAGTGGTTGCTAAGGTCTTGGAAATGTGAAGGTGGGTCATGAGTTCATAGGTATTCGTTTCATTAATCTTAAGCTTACACACACATATGCACAATATTATATGGACTCTTACGTGTATAATCTGCAAAAAAAAACTTAATAAGTCAAAAATACAAATGGTAGATAAGGATGTCAAAACAGCAAGTATAAATACTTCTTTGAGAATGTTAGCTATCAAGAGAAATAGAGAAATGAAGAGCAGCTGGAGGAGGAATACAGGGTCAGAAAAGGCTGAGGGCTGAGATCATTTGTCATTCTTGGGGGAAGAAGCCAGTGGAGAAGGAAAGATTGATGTTAAAGCAATACCAGTGGGAAACTGATGGAACTAGATCCCCAAGGACAGAGAAACAGACAGACAGAGGGTGCAGGCAGGCATTAGCTTGTAACTCATCCTCTTGCAGTCAGACCAGAGGGAAGGCAACGGGGTCAGGCATGAACACCCACAGGTCTGTCTTTGGGAAACATTTATGCTTAAAAGCCTTTGTTTATTCAGTGCCATAGGAGGCAAGGTCACCTGTTGTGAGAAAGCAGGGATCAAAGTGAGGCTCAAGAAAAATCACCAATGTGGAAAGAATGTCTGAGGAACTCAGAAAAAGGAACAGACTAGGAATGAATTCAAGGACTGCCCAAGCCACATGGCCCAAGCCACCACCAGATTGCCCAATTGCCTTTAAAAACCAATAGAAAGACATGAAGGTAGGGAGGGCAGGAGGTGATTTTGGAGGGAGCCATTAGGCTGACTTAAAGGGGTGGCATTGACAGAGAAAGAGGCAGCTCATCTTTAGTGAGGATCCAGAACCACCTGGCGAGAGCCTCAAAGGAGAAGGAAAGGAGGGCCCAAGTTTAGAGAAGTCCGTGTCCTACTTCTGTATCCCACATTGTGAACAGTTACCTTTTCCTAAGGAGCCCAAGCATAGAATCAGAGAAGCTAGAATGAGAGCTTGATCCAAAATTGGAGACATGAGGGCTTGATCCAGATTTGTATGGACCTGCCATTGATTCTCCCCTTGTGTAGGAGAAGCCAGCTAAGATGTCTGCAAGGTGGCTAGTGTTGGGTGTTGAATTTCAAGAGCAATTTAATATGCCGATTTTTACCTATGAGAAATAGGGCTTGGAGATTCCCTGGAATGGGCTGGCTCAGAGTAGACTGGAAAATCTTCAAGACAAAGTCCAAAGGTCAGAGTTAAAGTCAGGGTTGTGAAGCCAAAAATTTGAGAGGAGCAGAGATGGACTCAGAAGAAGAACATGTCAAGAAGGTGAAAAGAAATGCTTGGGGGTGCCCATAAGATTGCCCAGTTGCCTTTAAAAACCAATAGGAGCCAGGCGTGGTGGCTCACTCCTGTAATCCCAGCACTTTGGCAGGCCAAGGCAGGCGGATCACCTGAGGTCGGGAGTTCGAGACCAGACTGACCAATATGGAGAAACCCCATCTCTACTAAAAATACAGAATTAACCAGGTGTGGTGACGCAGGCCTGTAATCCTAGCTACTTGCTTGAACTGGAAGGCGGAGGTTGCGGTGAGCTGAGATCGTGCCATTGCACTCCAGCCTAGGCAACAAGAGCAAAACTCCAGCTCAAAAAAAAAAAAAAAAAAAAATAGGAAGATATCATGAGGGCAGGGAGGGCAGGAGGCAATTTTGGAGGGAGCCATTAGTCTGATTTAAAGGAGTGGAGTGGACAGAGAAAGATGCAGCTCATCTTTAGTGCATCTTTAGTGAGGGTCCAAAACCACCTGGCGAGAGCTTCAAAGGAGAAGGGGTATTTGTATGAGGACAGCAAGCTAAGAGAATGTGTCATCTGCCTTCTGTGGAAATTGCTTTTGTGGTTGGGTGGATGAACAGGTGAGTTGGAGGAAAGGAAGAAAGAAAGAAATGGAAAGATTGATTACAAGCATAGCTGGAATTAGAGAAGAAAGACTGATAATAGACACAGCCAGAGCCAATACCCTAACTTTCAAATTCAGTAGATGCTGAACTGAGCACTTCGTGTACATAAGACACAGTCACAGTGCCTGCCAACGGTGAGTTTTCAGGAAATGTTCATGCAGGGAATGAGTGGGTACTCAGGGATGGACCCTGATTAAGGTACAAAGATCAGGAGGACAGTTTCCACCCTTAAGAATCACAGCTTAGTGGTATCTCAAAGTTTGTCTGCTATTCCACTCTTGGATAAACGGTGTATTAAACAGATTTGAACCTGAAAGTGTCAGTTGTAAGAAGCTGTTGGTCTAGGAAGTGCTCTTTTGAAAGTACTGTTACTCATTTTTTATGGACTTTCCATTTTAGTTATTCCTGAGTTGCTGGAGGACACACTGAAATAATAGTTTATCTTTTTGGATTTTAGCTACAGTCAGAGACAAATTGCACAAATGTGAGGCATTCTGATACACAGAGGGAGTCTGTATGCAAAGTTAACATAAACATACCGGGGTGTTATGTGTAAGTCTGATGTTTAATCATGAGTAATTAGTTTGTACATTGCAATGTTGGCCCTTGAGGATCATACAGTGTAAACTGTGTAAGCAAAAGAGTGATTGCAAAGGAAGCTATTGAGTGGCTGATTAGCAGTGGGATGGACCCAGGGACACATCAGACAGTCAACAAAAGAGGAAAAGGACAATTACTTTAATAGTTTGTAATTGATGAATAATTTCTCTACAGAAGATTTGAGGCCACTTATAGCAAAATCACATATCTTCTCCAGTAATGAAAATGGAAGGGGAAAATCAGAAACCTTGTAGAAGAGAGATGGCCCTATGGGAGAGCCAAGGTGTAGAAAACCCACTTGTGTCTTCATGGCTTTCTTCATCGGGTAGCAACACTCTGGGTAAGAGCTGACCGGGTCCTAGACAAGGTGGCCCAACTCTGAGAATGACGAATAGTCCCTTGACTCCATGGACGAAGATGCCACTGTGGACACAAACTTGACAGTCCTGCTTATCAGCCTCCTCAAAGGGAGACCAAGGCACCAGCAGGGCAGAGATGGGAGGAGAGAGGGACATTTTAAAGGATCACTGGATCCGCCTTTGTTTTCCTGGGGGAGCGTTGGTAACAGCAGAATGGAGAAGGGACACCTGGAATGCATATATGCCTAACCCACCTACTGCCTGTGTCATGTGGGTTATATGATATGGGGTCAGTAAATCCTTCCCGCATGGCTTTGAACACACTCGCCCTCCCACGGCTTCCTGTGTGGGTTCTGCACTATCTAAGGTGCTGGGGGGAGGTGAATGACCCAAGAAAAAAAGGCACATGGCCATTTCCAAGAGCTCTTTCATTCCAAAAGCCTGATAGAATCGCTTTTCAACAGCCACCCACCAAAGGGAGGTAAGGAAATGTCCTCACCTCAAGAGAGAGAATTTCTCACTTTTCTGAAAATGGATCGACCACTGCTTCTGTGCTTGCTTGGGTTTGGAAGTGCAGGCAAATCAAGAAATAGGGTTCGGCCAGGCGCAGTGGCTTATGCCTGTAATCCCAGCACTTTGGGAGCCCGAGGTGGGCGGATCACCCGAGGTCAGGAGTTCGAGACCAGCCTGGCCAACATGGTGAAACCCCGACTCTACCGAAAATACAAAAATTAGCCAGGCATAGTGGCAGGCACTTGTAATCACAGCTACACAGGAGGCTATGGCAGGAGAATCACTTGAACCTGGGAGGCGGAAGTTGCAGTGAGCCAGATTGCGCCACTGCACTCTAGCCTGAGCAACAGAGTGAGACTCCATCTCAAAAAATAATAATAATAATAATAGGGTTCAGATCCAATTCATAAACACCAAGTTGGCGTCCTCAATGTAATTCTGTAATCATTTATTGATTGGAACTCTCTTCCGGAGATGAAACTGAAGGTGAATACTGGAAGTGAATAAAACAACCCCTCTCTCCCTCTCCCAAGGCTTAGAGAAAGTGTGTCAAAAAGTGTATGACAAATTATTCCATATTAAGCTCATGTTGTGTTCTTAATACTGTGTTATAAGAAATGACACCATTCTGTCTCTGTATTATAGGCGTGATTTGTTTTTTCACTCTCCGTGAATGACATTTTTATGAAGACCAAAGTGATGTGTGGGCCTTATCGAGAACTGATACTTTATTTCTAATTGTATAAATAACTCCTCTAATAAAGATCCATAAAGTTAAAAGTACCTTATGCATTTCTTTGGAGACACCCTGTGAATTCTGTGGGATCGAGTCCAAGTACCCTTCATGTGGCATTTTCCATAGAACTTTTGCTACTAGATTGTCCCTTTACTCAGGACCTTAAATGAAGCAAACCTTTTTAAGGTATAAAGGGAGCATGGGGAGAGCCAAGGAATCAAGAATTGGTAAAATTAGGAAATGAAATCATAAAAGTGGATTTCACATCTTTTTTTTTAATTCTTTCGGCCTTTGTGCATTTCTTACACCTTCCCTGCCTTACGAAGGCCCGCTTGTACAGCGCTGCTTTACATACTGCTGATTTTAAATACTGTCTGTATCACAATATTGTTTGTTTTTATCCCATCCTTTAGGAGATGACCTGGCTTCCACCACTTTCTGCTATTCAAGCACCTGGCAAAGTGGAACCAACCAAATTTCCATTTCCAAATAAGGTGAGATCTTGCATCCCTCAGGAGGAATATGCTTCACTCATGCAGGCATTTCTAGTGGGCAGTGGGTTTACCGATGATTGTCTTTTCTCCTGCAAAGATTCCTGCCAGAGGCACGTGAATCTGATCCTTAACAATTTGCAAGCACATACGTATTCATTTATGAAAGGGGGAGAATCAAGCCTCCAATCTTACTTACCTACACTTCTCTGCAAAATGTGATACTACTGTAATTATCATTTTATCTAAAAAACATTCCTGAAGTTGAAATGCATCTTATAATCATTTTAAACATTCAATGTGATGTATAAAATTGTATGTCCTGGATTTTTCTGAAAAGCTGTTATTAAATTAATGATGTATCTTAAAATCAATGTCTTAGTATTGAAGACATGTGGTATTTAATTTCCCTGAATATCTTTTGTAAAGCTTAAGATATTTTCTAGGACTTAAAAAAAGATATCTATATTTTCTAAGGAAAAGCACACCAAAAAATTGGCCACAAAATAAATTACTATATACATGAGTCTAATAGGCTTTCTTTGATTTGAATAACTGACACATACTACATACTCATTATAAAGGATCAAATTATACAAATGGGAAGAGACCAAAATCTCAACATCCCTGGCACTCTAAGCCAGAGATTATTTCCTTACCCGGAGATTACTATCAAGAGTTTATGTGCCATTTCATTTTCCCTGTGCATTATATATGGAAAATATATATATATTTGGAAAAATATGTATATATTTTTCCAATTCCTAAGTTATATAGCACTAAGAGCATTTTTTCCAAAAGTTGATTTTTTTCAACAATCTGTATCATTACTAAATATCAATATCACAGCTTTCTGGTCAGGCATGATGGCTCATTCCTGTAATCCCAGCACTTTGGGAGGCCAAAGCAGGTGGCTCAGTTGAGGTCAGGAGTTCAAGACCAGCCTGGCCAACATGGTGAAACCCAATCTCCACTAAAAATACAAAATTAGCCAGGCATGGTGGTGCACGCATGTAATCCCAGCTACTCGAGAGGCTGAGGCAGGAGAATCACTTGAACCTGAGAGGTGGAGCTTGCAGTAAGCTGAGATTGTGCCACTGCACTCCAGCCTGGGTGACAAATGGAGACTCTGTTTCAAAAACAAACAAAACAAAAAAGTAAATAAATATCAATATCACCGCTTTCTAAGGTGAATTATTGAAAGAATTGTTCATTGCTGTTATCACAAAGATAAATTCCATTCTAAGAGTTGATTTTTCTTATAATAAAATGTATTTGAAGACCTTTTCAAGTGAATATATAGAGATTTTCTTCATTCTTCAAAACGGCAGCAAAATATTTTGTATGAATTTGCCATAATTTAATCAAATTCCTTTCAGTGGACACTGAGATTATGTATGGCTTGTTATTATTACAAACACTGTTAGATCAAATGCCTCTTTGAATGCCTCTAATAAGGATACCTCGAGTAGGAATTGCGGTTCTGGGCATCAGAAGCCACAGTTACTTTGGACTGTGTTTCAAGAGTACTTTTGGCCCAGCGTGTTGGCCCAAACCTGTAATCCTAGCATTTGGGGAGGCCAAGGCAGGAGGATTGCTTGAGGTCTGGAGTTCAAGACCAGCTTGGGCAACATAGTGAGACCTCATCTCAACAAAAATATGAAAAAATTAGCCAGGCATGGTGGCACACCTGTAGTCTCAGCTACTTGGGAAGCTGAGGTGGCAGGAGGATCACTTAAGCCCAGGAGGTCGAGGCTACAGTGAGCTATGATCACACCACTGCACTCTAGCCTGGGTGACAGAGCAAGACCCTGTCTTAAAAAAAAAAAAAAGACCAAAAAAAAGTACTTTTTACATATCTTTGCCAATGATTATCATCTGGGTGTTTTAATCAGTGTGTCTGTATGGTGAAGGAAAAGTTGATATCTTGTTGTTTTCATTTGCATTTTCCCAGTTACTTCTAAGCTTGAGCATTGACTGTTTTTCCTTTGCAAATTGCCTGTTCATTACCCATTGCCACTTTTCGAAAACTAATTTCTAGGAACTCCTTAACTCTTATTCATTTATCTATTATATATGATGCAACTTTCTTGCAAACCTTTTTTATGTGCCTTTTACACTAGCAAAGTGTTTAATTTTTATGTCAGAGAAAAAAGATCTTTCCTGCTCCAATATTCTAAGAGTGTCCTCTATTTTGTTTTAATTCTTTTATACTTTGTTTTAGTTGTGGATGTTACAATGTAGGATTCTAGTTTTCTTCTTTTCAATGGTCAGTAAGTTATTATAATACTATCAGTGTAATAGCCCATTCCCCTCATCACTGGTTTGAAATACCCTATGTCAATAGTTGAGCTTCTCATAAATACATGGATTTGTCTCCAGACTCTCTATTCTGTTTTTCGATATGTTTATCTAATTCTTTCCCAAGAACTCATTGTTTGAATCAGAGGTCAAGAAGCTTTTTCAGTGAAGGATTAGATAGTAAATAGTTAAGGCTTTGTAGGCAACACCTCAATGAATGAAATGTGATATCTCATTGATGGAATTGACATCAGAACCCATATGAAGTTCCCAGGCTTCTAGCCCTTTCATTCAGTACAGGGGAATTTAGCTGAACAGTTTATTCAGTATGTACTTCCAGTGGCATCCTGCCATCCTTAGAATAAAATGCACAATGCTTACAATCTTTGCACATAATCTAGCCAAAATAATCCAGACCCAAAACAGAATCATAGACATTTTTGTTATGTGTAGGTATCATGGTATAAGTACAACTTTTGATATAATTGGGCACATACCAAAGCATAGTTTATTACGACTTTTCCAAAAATATTGTACCAGTTTGTTCTGTTTCGTTTCATGTAGATACTTAAGTGCAAGTAATGACTTGACTTCAGAGGTAAAATTGAGATTTTAAATCATTAGTACAAAAATTTCATTTTTTTTAGCTCTATTGAGGTATAATTGACAAATAAAAATTGTATGTATTTAAGGTAAACAATTTGATGTTTTGATATTGTGAAATAATCACCATAATCAAGCTAATTAATATATCAGTAACCTCACATAGTTACCATTTTCTTTTCTTTTTTTGGTGATGAGAACATTACCTCCTAGTAAATTTCTTTTTTTTTTTTTTTTTTTTTTGAAATGGAGTCTCGCTCTTTCACCCAGGCTGGAGTGCAGTGACGCAGTCTCGGCTCACTGCAGGCTCCGCCCCCCAGGGTTCACGCCGTTCTCCTGCCTCAGCCTCCCGCGTAGCTGGGACTACGGGCGCCTGCCACCTCGCCCGGCTAATTTTTTTGTATTTTTAGTAGAGACGGGGTTTCACCATGTTAGCCAGGATGGTCTTGATCTCCTCACCTCGTGATCCGCCCGCCTCGGCCTCCCAAAGTGCTGGGATTACAGGCGTGAGCCACCGCGCCCGGCCACCTCCTAGTAAATTTCTTAAGATCTATCCTCATTGTTAACTATAGTCACATTTCTGATACATCATATATTATTCATACACACACGTGTACACACACACACACAGCATAGACATTGTACTGCGGGAACTAAGCCAGACACAGAAAGCCAAGTACTATATGTCATTACCTATATGTAGAATCTAAAATCGACACACAGAAGCAGTGAGAATGGTGGTTGCCAGGGGCTGGCAACTAACACTTCTGCTTATTTTTCTTCAATGAATAGGTGTTATAGAGCCATCCTTGGGTCAAGAAAGTAATAATGGTAGCCTTCCTCATGTGAGACTTGTTTTCAAATTGTTTACTTTAAATATGTACAGTTTGTGTTATTGTCACTTATACTTTTTTTAAAAAAAGTCGTTGAAAAAATAATTACTGTAATGGAAGTATGACACAGTGTAGCAAAAACATTAGCGTCAAGAAGATTTCAAAGCACAGGGTAGGGCCGGGCACGGTGGCTCACGCTTGTAATCCCAGCACTTTGGGAGGCCGAGGCGGGTGGATCACGAGGTCAGGAGATCGAGACCACGGTGAAACCCCGTCTCTACTAAAAATACAAAAAATTAGCCAGGCGTGGTGGCGGGCGCCTGTAGTCCCAGCTACTCAGAGAGGCTGAGGCAGGAGAATGGCGTGAACCCGGGAGGCAGAGCTTGCAGTGAGCCGAGATTGCGCCACTGCACTCCAGCCTGGGCGACAGAGCGAGACTCCATCTCAAAAAAAAAAAAAATAAAAACAAAAAACAAAGCGCAGGGTAACCCTTGAGTTTACCTGTGCAGAGCCTCGAAGGAAGAATGAAGTTTGCCAGGCAGGAAACAAAAAGCAGCAGGATGAGCATTCCAGGGGGAGGGGATCAGAACAGGATACACAGCTGGAAGTATTGGGAGTGGCAGTCACCACATCACTTTCAGCCCTGGGTTCTAATGATTTGTACACGTCACCTCCACCGCTAACTTGCTGGACTCACTTCTGTAACCCTTAAAAAGCCTAGCAGAGAATCTTGCAGACCTAGTAGAGTGCTCCCAGAGGAGGACAATGCCAATGCACAGGTGGGGCTGGACCTCCCCAGGCACCTACCTACAGAAGACATTTGCAAGGGGAAAGAAGGCCGGTGAGACACAAGCTACACGTATGTGGGTATCTGGATGGGGTGGCAGGAGACACAAAAATGGAAAGGACTTCAGTGTGTGGTCCCTTTGGAGAAAGGAACTTTGGTCTCCCTCTGTTCTGGACCCAGCCTTGCTCTGGCTTCATGAAGAATGAAGGAGCTTCATAGCCTGTGGGGCCCCTGGGGTTTTGCAGCTGGCTGGGAAGAACAGTCCTCCTTCAAAAGCAGCAGCCCCAGGACCCGAGGTTTGCCAGCAGACACCTTATCAGAGTGTCTGATAAGGGGACCTAAAATGTGGGAGTGGCCTGGTAAGGTAGCTGACCCCTCCACAAGCAGCCTGGCCAAATGCCGGTAAGAATGATAATGGGACATTATTTGTACCCACAGAGTGGCACAGTTTAGAACACTGGGGTTATAGCCAATTACTTTTGCACTAACAGTTGTTGTTTGAGTGTACCACCAAGAAAACATCAGCTAGCAACATGAGAGTATATATTAGGGACAAAGTCTTTGATTTTATTCTTACCTCTCCTACAGAAGACTTCCACAGAGATTTTTTTTATACCAATTACTTCAACCATTTTGAAGTCTCCCTTCACTCCCTATCACACAAACAGAAATAATAATGGTTATTAATCACACAGATGTTTTAGTTAAAATTTAAAGTTTACTATCTATGAGATACATGATCTTATGGTTTGTCATCCTAATTCAGATCATCTGTAAGCTCATCTCTGGCTCTCTGCTTGTGATCAACAATCATCCTGTAGGTTTTAGGACGCACCAAGAAATTAAACATTTTAGCTGGGCATGGTGGCGCGTGCCTGTAGTACCAGCTGCGAAGGCAGGAGGATCGCTTGAGCCTAGGAGTTTGAGGCTGCAGTGAGCCATGATCATGCCACTGCACTCCAGACTGGGTAACAGAATGAGGCCCTGTCTCTAAAAAATAAGTAAGATAGGCCAGGCGCAGTGGCTCATGCCTGTAATCCCAGCGCTTTGGGAGGCCGAGGCAGGTGGATCACCTGAGGCCAGGAGTTCGAGACCAGCCTGGCCAACATGGCAAAACCCTATCTCTACTAAAAATACAAAAAATTAGCAGGGCCTGGTGGCAGGCGCCTGTAATCCCAGCTACTCGGGATGCTGAGGCAAGAGAATTGCTTGAACCTGGGAGGCAGAGGCTGCAGTGAGCTGAGATCATGCCATTGCACTCCAGACTAGGCAACAAGAGCAAAACTCCATCTCTAAATAAAAAATAAATAAATAAAATAATTCTATTTTGTGTTAATAGTCTTAGACAAAATTCTGTTCTTTTTTTTTCTTTTCTTTTTAAATAAGCTTAATGCTGGAAACTATGTCAGTTACCATTCTTGTCCATTTGATGGTGTGTGGGTATTTCCCCTCCCTAGTATAGATGCCTCCAAATGGCCCAGATCTACAGACAGCACAGAGGAGTTAGCTAAATGGGACTCAAAGTATTTTTCACGTGCCAAAGCTAAAACTAACTTATGTCCAGATATAAACTCTTAAATTCCCTTGAAGAGAAGGAAAACGTACCAATCTATGTGGGGGATTTAATAGTAGGTGTCTTCTTAGTGACAGCATCTATCCAAAATAGGCCAAAATCATTCTTACAGATGATATTTTAGTCCATTTCAGGAATGATATTTCATCTTCATATAATCATTGCCAAAAACTGAATCACAGGATGAGAGTTGAGCTTGTTCTTTTTCTTCAGATGAATAGCTCATTATTACCATAATTGAAAGAGGTTTATTAGGCATGTGCATATGACTCAGGCTGTTTAATAGAGTGGGAATCCCTTCCCGTCTCAATTTTCCTACCTAATCTCTGCCCACCAGGCTGGCTCATTTTATACTGTTTCAGTAGAACTTCTTTTTAGAGCAGACATTAGTACTTGGTTTTAAATATAACACAAGTCACATCAAATGACACCCTTTACCCCATAACAACCTATACTCATGGAACAAAATTATGGTAAAATACATTAAGCCATGTAATAGAAGTTCATTCAATTTCAATGGATTTTTGTTCCATGTGCCAAAATTTTAAAGGAGTTTTGCTGGATTTTATGTCCTGCTACCTTTTTTTTTTTTTACATTCCTATTCATGCATTCTTGTATAAGTCTTTCATATTTAATTTTTTTTTATTTTAATAGCTTTTGGGGTACAAGTAGTTTTTGGTTGCATGGATAAATTGTATAGTGGTGAAAGTCTGAGAGTTTAGTGCACTCATCACCTGAGTAGTGTACATTGTATCCAGTATGTAGTTTTTTTATCCCACGTCCCACTCCTATCCTCCCACTTCTGAGTCTCCATAGTTCATCATATCACTCTATATGCCTTTGCATACCCATAGCTTAACTCCCACTTACAAGAACATATGGTATGTGGTTTATTTTCCATTAAATGAGAATTTTGCAAAGAAAGAGGATGTAAATCCTCAAAACAGATTTTAACATTTTGTTTTAATGCAAGTAAAATCAAATTCAATCTCTATTTACCTGAGCAATAACTAAACTGAAAATACTGTGTAGTACTGGCTTTATTCCATTGCATGTAAGTAGATACTATACTAATCTTTTTATCCACCATCGTGAGATTGACAACAGTTGTTTAATAGAGTGTTACTGGTGGGATGATTGCCAAACCCATCTACACGAAATAGGTGGCAGTAAAGGTTCATTCAAAGAAAAGTTAGATTAAAAGTCAATATGACAATAGGTCAGTGGCATGAGTTTAAGAACCCAAACCATAAGTATCAGGGAGGAAAACATAGGTTTAAATCTTCATGACCTTGGATTTGGCAATGGATTCTTTGCGATGACACCAAAAGCATGAGCAACAAAAGAAAAATTAGGTAAATTAAATTTTATTAAAAATGTTTAGAATTTTAAATTTAGAAAATTTAGAACTTTTGTGCATCAAAGAACATTACTGATAAAATGAAAAGACAATTGACAGGATGGGAGAAAATACTGCAAATCATAAATCTGGTAACAGTCTAGTATCCAAACTATATCAAGAACTCATTCAACTCAACAACAAAAAGACAAACCAATTAAAAAATGGCAAAGGACTTGAATAGATATTTCTCCAAAGATGTACAAATGGCCAACAGACAGATGAAAAGATGCTCAACATCATTAGTTATTAGGGAAATACAAATCAAAACTGCAGTGAGATACCACTTCATACACACAGGATAGCTATAATTTTTTAATGGAAAATAACAAGCATTGACAAGGATGTAGATAAATTGGAACCCTCAAACATTGTTGGATTGCAAAATGGTTTCACTGCTGTGGAAAATTGTTTGGCCGTTCCTTAAAAAGTTTAACATAGAGTTATATAACCCAGAAATTCTGCTCCTAAGTATATACACAAAAGGATTGAAAACATGGACTCGAACTAGTGCACATACCTGCGTATTCATGGCAGTACTATTTACAATATCCAAAAGGTAGAAACAGCCCAAATACCCATTAACAGATGAATGGATAAACATGTTGTATATCCACGTGACGCAATATTATTCAGCCATAAAAAGAATGAAGTACTGGATCCCTGAGGAATCACCACACTGACTTCCACAATGGTTGAACTAGTTTACAGTCCCACCAACAGTGTAAAAGTGTTCCTATTTCTCCACATCCTCTCCAGCACCTGTTGTTTCCTGACTTTTTAATGATTGCCATTCTAACTGGTGTGAGATGGTATCTCATTGTGGTTTTGATTTGCATTTCTCTGATGGCCAGTGATGATGAGCATTTTTTCCTGTGCTTTTTGGCTACATAAATGTCTTCTTTTGAGAAGTGTCTGTTCATATCCTTCACCCACTTTTTGATGGGGTTGTTTGTTTTTTTCTTGTAAATTTGTTTGAGTTCATTGTAGCTTCTGGATATTAGCCCTTTGTCAGATGAGTAGGTTGCAAAAATTTTCTCCCATTCTGTAGGTTGCCTGTTCACTCTGTTGGTAGTTTCTTTTGCTGTGCAGAAGCTCTTTAGTTTATGTCCTTTGTAGGGACCTGGATGAAACTAGAAACCATCATTCTCAGCAAACTATCGTAAGGACAAAAAACCAAACACCGCGTGTTCTCACTCATAGGTGAGAATTGAACAGTGAGAACACATGGACATCACATGTGTGATCATCACACACCAGGGACTGTTGTGGGGTGGGGGCATGGGGGAGGGATAGCATTAGGAGATATACCTAATGCTAAATGACGAGTTAATGGGTGCAGCACAACAACATGGCACAGGTATACATATGTAACAAACCTGCACGTTGTGCACATGGACCCTAAAACTTAAAGTATAATAATAAAATTTAAAAAAAGAATGAAGTACTGATACATGCTACAGAGTGGATGAACCTCAAAAACATTATGTTAAGTAAAAGAAGCCAGTCACAAAGGTCACATATTGTATGATTCCATTTATATGAAATATCCAGAATAGATAAATCCAAGAGACAGATGGAAATTGGTGGTTGTGAGGGGCTGGGGTGTTGGGAGGGCAGGAGTATGGGAGACCCTGCTTAATGGGTAAGGGATTTGACTTCAGAGTGATGGAAATATTTTGTAACTAGATAGAGGTAGTGGTTGCACAACCTTATGAAAGTACCAAATGCCACTGAATTGTTCACTTTAAAATGGTTAATTTTAATGTTATGTGAACTTAACCTCAATAAACAAAACAGAAAGTCATTAATACAAAAGAAAAATGATTGTGAAGTATATTCCCAGAACTGCTTAACATGTACATGTCCACCTTCATGTACATGTTTCTCATTAAAGTAGCTGTTAGAGATTGAGAGCCATGAATCGGTTCTGAATGACCAGTTTTAAACATGATCTCATGTTTAACTTGGGTTTTGAAAGTCAAAATAAGAAAATTAATTGATATTTCTTGTTCTTTCAGGACTCTCAGCTTGTATCCTCTGGACACAATAATCCAAGTAAGAAAAAGACTTCACTCTGGAGTTTCATCTGGGGAGCAGGGGGCGGGGGGCAGAGGGCAGAGAGGGCAGGAGGATGAGCACACAGTGGACAGTAGGTTTCAAAGAAATTCACTAAAAAACTGGGGAAAGGGGCCATTTGTTCAAGTGCTGCCCAAATGAATGATAAGATTTATGATGACCTTGAGTGTGCATATTCAAGGAAAGGAAGGCCAAAACAGAAAATGGTGAATTTCAAAGCCATCCCAAGAGAAAGGAACATCATGCTTTATTATGGCTGTTCCTAGTATATGTGGAGGGAGAAGAAACTTGAAAGGCACATAATTGGTTGTCTAAATTAAAGGAAAATGAGTGGGCAAAGAAAATCAATCAGTAGACCTTAAGATAAATGACCTTAGAATCCATGAAGAAAAGTCACAACCGGCTGGGTATATGTACTGTGCCCTCTTCCAGAAATAGACAGACTCAACTATCTAAGAAGCAGTCTCCTTATTGAATTGGTGGCTAATAAAACACATGGGCTTTTTTGTCAAAGAAAGGATGCTATCATTCCATGAAGTAGTGTTTTAATTCTCTTCTTTGGCACTACTAATTGGTATTAACGTTGTCTTGAACATTAAAAATGCATAAGCGACCCTGTGTCCTAAAAGCACACTCACAAAGACTGGGCTTTGTTAGTTTCACGACCAGCCAGCAAGCTACGAGCACCCCTTGCCAATTACAAAGCTGCATTTGAAGACTGAGCATCCTCTGAGCTATAGATCAGTCTGTGGAACTGAGGCTCAACCACTGGGCATCTGTGAGGCAAATGGGCTAGAGAGAAAAGATGTCCTGGCAAATGCATTGGGAAGCAGCAGAATTTTCATGCACAGCTAGAGAAAGGCCAGTGTGCAGGGGGGTGATAGCACAGTGGTGCGGAGGCAATATCACTTAATTATCCCACCCTCTGTTGGGATTTGCTGTGGGCACAGGCACCAGCGATGAGGCAAAATGCCAAAAGACATGAAATCTGAAGAAAATGATGAATTTAGTCCTAAGAAAAGAGATCAGAAGAAATGCTTCGTTAAGTCCACGTGGTGGTATACAGGCATCAGCATCGCACACCACAGACTAGAATGTCTTGAAGAGTTGCCCTTACTTTCCTCCCTGTGCCTCACAGGGAATTTAAATGTTCAGGGTAAAGGGAGGATCCCATAGATGAATAAATGCACCTTCTGCCAGCTTGGCATTTTTGACAGACAGAAGAGCAAAGGAAATCCTTGTTGAGTGTCTATTCTGTGCTAGCGTCCTGACTTACAGTATTTCACTTAATCTTTACAATAGCTGCATGAGCTGCATGATCTCAGTTTTCACATGAAGAAGATGAATTTCTGAGGCTAATAACTAGTCATTTTTTAGTCACCTGGCTAAAAAAATGACAGCTAGAATTTGAATTCAGAGCTCTCTGCCCCAAAGACACAAGCTTTTCATCCCACTCTGATGATTCCCAGAAAGCTGCTGCTGTCACTTCACCGTGAGATTGAATTATTGTCCAAGGACTGTCTGCTGTGATTTCTATGTGCATCCGGCATATTTTTATGGCATGCTGTAATATTCACTGCAATTTAGATTCTATAAAAACGGACCCTTCTTCTATGGGACATGATGTGACACTATCCCTGTGTGGTATAAAACCCTCTGGCATTTCATCGTCCAGGAAAAGTTTTTGATTAGCTTTTTCTTTTCTAGGAGTGAGGGGAATTTTTTTAATTTCATTTTCTTGAGACAAGGTCCTGCTCTGTTGCCCAGGCTAGAGTACAGTGACACAATTATAGCTCACTATAACCTTGAATTCCTGGGCTCAAGCAATCCTCCCACATTAGCTTCCCAAGTAGCCAGGACTACAGGCACATACCACTTTGTAAAATTTTTCTTAGAGACAGCATTTCGCTATGTTGCACAGGCTGGTCTTGAACTCCTGGCCTCAAGCGGTCCTCTTGCCTTGGCCTCCAAAAGTGCTGAGATTATAGGTGTGAGCCACCACACCTGGTCTTTTTTCATTTTTAAATAAATCTTTCTCCAAAACCCCAGCACGTGTATACAAAAATAATATTCCTATTAAGTCTGAGAATTCTCTGCAATTTACAGCACATTTGAAACTTTAGGAGAACTGACCCCACCAGCATTTCCCATGCTGTTTCTGTATATGGTTTGGAATCATGATTCCAGTAAACATGTAAGAAATAGAGAAATACTGAGCTTCAGAGAAACCAAAAACATAATATCTGTGTGGATTGATTACTAACTCGCTATTTTAGGACAGTGCTTTTATTCTTTTTGAAGTGAGAAAGACTGTATTATAGATACTAGAGGAAAGATTGTATAAACAGAAAATGAATTTCAATACAAATCTTTTAAAAGGTAGATCGTTTGCTGAATTATGATCAACTGAACTTGATATTATAAAATGGAAGCTTATTAAGCATTGAGATACTTGAATATTAACGTGGGTGGTTTATGTCTACATTTTTAAAAATTATGAGAACGTCCTGTTCAGTTGAGAGACTGCACTTAAGCAATTCTTCCCCTTCCTTCAGAATCCCTGCCTAATAGCCGTGAAGCTGTAGAAATGGAAATAAATCCAAAATAGCACCAAAACCAGGAAGAAGTGCCATCAGCAAACCAGAAATTTAGTTGTGTTTCTGGAAAGCCAAAAGTAATAAAACCCTACCGAAAAATACTCCTGAACAGGGAAGGTCGTGACACAGCAAAGGAAGAATCAGACAGGAACAAGCTTTAGTGGTGGTGGGGACAGCCCCCAGGAGCCCCAGGAAAGACCACATTTCCACTGGACCCCAAGAGAGAACAAGCGCGAATTGCTTGCAGTGATGGGAACACCTGGCCATCCTTCAACCATTACCCCTCCACCCCCATCCTCACAGATTCCCACACAGAGCTTTCAGGATAATTTTTTTCTCAAAAACAAAAAGTACAGTAATATTTGCTAAAAAAAAAAAAAAAAAAAAAAAAATGAACAGTTCACTCCTCGTTGAGAACTGATACCAAAGAGAGAAACAGAATAGATTCTAAGATAGTACCAGACCTTAAAAATAGATGACATGGAGTAATGGCAGAAGAGTCAACTATTTCTCAAGGGAAATAAACAAGAATTCTATACACCTAAAGTACGGTGCTTTATATTTTTCTTAGAGGAGTGGGTGGAGGAAGGGCTTGGGCTCACAGCTTGCCTGGAGGCTTCTCTTCTCTTGAGCCCTAAATGAATCCTTCACGTCAACATACCCTGCCCACTTACGAAGAGCCATAAATCAGCTCTTCCCTACAAAGGATAGGTGTGTTAGAAAAATTGATTGGAATACTGATACAGGGAAGCCACGCCAACTACTTTGTTAACCAATTTTTTATTTAAAAATATGAATATATAACCAGTGACGCCAAAAAGAAAGACTAGTCCCAAAGGAAATCTAGGAAATCTAATTCAAGGAAAAGAAGAAAAAAGTTTCAAGTATAATTGCAGTCCTTAGAAAGATTTGAAATTATTTGTGTTAAATAAAAAGAGAACAGATTGGTATGAAAAAGAGGTAATTACAGAACAAATGAACACTTGAGAATTAAAAATATGATTGACAAAATAAAATCAATAGGAGGGATGATAATAGCTGAAGTCTGAAACCTTGAATATAAAGTTGAAAACTTTTTTTTTCTGAGTATAAAGCAAAACACAGATGGAAAATATGAAAGGGATTGAAGATACACAGCCAGCCAAGGTGGCATGATCAAAATCCAGCTAATAGTAATACCAGAAAAAGAAAATGGAGAGGAATGAATAATAACACAAATAGAGCACTAAGGGAAATGAGCAACTTACAATCAGAAAAGAAACCCTTACAAAAAAGGAAACGAGACCACGAGCAAGAGCAAGAACAAACAGGACAGCAGAGAATCAGACTCCTAATTCAGAAACTGGGGTTATCAAGCCTAGAATATAAAATTAGAGCCCTCACTTTAATTTCTGGAAATAAAAGAGAGGATTGGAAATGTGGTAAAGAGCAAGAAAACTTGGAGGGAGTGTTAAACAGAACTTCTAGGAATAAAATAATATAATAGGAATTAGAATTTCCATGGGCAGATATAACAGCACATTAGACATAGCTGAGAAAGAATTAATGAACTGGAAAGTTGAATTTAAGAAATTATCTAGAATGCAGCCTAGAGAGACAGAAATGGAAAACAGGAAATTAGTTAACAGACGTGGGGATAAAGTGGGGAAGTCTAACATACATCTAACTAGAATTTCAGAAAGGGAAAGGGAAGTGAGACAGTACTGAAGAAGATGATTGATGACTGAGGATTTTCCAGACTTGAAAGACATTAATCCACAGAGTCAAGAAACCCAGTGAATACCAAGGATAAATGAAAAAAAAAAAGGCCATACTGCACACATTATAGCTAAACTGCACATAAAAATTAAAATACCCTTTAATATCTTCAACAACTCAACCAACTTAACACCTGACTTCACAACAGCATCAGTGGGAACCTGCAAACAGAGAAGCTGAAGCATCACTGAGTTGAGAGAAAATAACTATCAGCTTAGGATTGCGTATCTTGCAAAAAAAAAATTTAATGAATCGACATTTTCAGACAAAGGCTGGGAAAGTATGCCACCAGTAAATCCTCACAAAAGAAATTTTAAAAGACATACTTTGTTCGAAGGAATGTGAGGTACAAGAAGGATTAAATGCAGTGAAAGTAAATAAGGGGAAAATTTAAACAATGTTGATTGCATGCACCAATAATAATATATTGTTAAGTAATCAAAATAAATACAATTGGAATCCACAAAACAGTAGCATAAAATAAGATGAGGAGAATTTGGAATTAAAATCTTCTAAGGTCCTATAATTATTTCGGAGAAGGATAAAAATTTTAACTTTGGGCTTTGATAAATTAAGTAAATATTTGCAATTTGTAGAGTACCCACTAAGCTATCCTAAAAGATATTTAACCTACAAACCAAATGTGGAGAACATTTTACAAACCAAGTTAAAAATAGAATATGAATATTATTAGTTAATCCAAAAGAATTAAAGAAGAGAAAATGAAACAGAGTACATGGAAAAATATAGTAGCATAAATTAAATCAGTAATTTAAAGGCCGGGCGTGGTGGCTCACACCTGTAATCCCAGCAGTTTGGGAGGCCGAGGTGGGCAGATCACTTGAGGCCAGGAGTTCAAGACAAGCCTGGCCAACACGGTGAAACCCCATCTCTACTAAAAATACAAAAATTAGCCAGGTGTGGTGGCACGTGCCTGTAGTCATAGCTACCCAGGAGGCTGAGGCAGGAGAATCAGTTGAACCCGAGAGGCGGAGGTTGCAGTGAGCTGAGATTGTGCCACTGCACTCCAGCCTGGGCAACAGAGCGAGACTCCGTCTCAAAAAAAAAAAAAAAAAAAAAAAGAGTAATTTAAACAAATGGATTAGATGCAATGATTCAATAACAAATATTGACCAAATGGATTAAAAAATAAAACTCTGTGCTATTTACAATGACACATTTAGAAATTAAAGATTCAGAAAATTTGAAAGGAAAAAGGTTAGGAAAATATATGCCAGCCAAGTACTGATGATAAATAAGGATGATATATTTATTCTGATAGCAGAAAAATAAACTTTAAGCAAAAAGCATTACTACAGTTAAAAAGGGTCACTACCCAAGGAAAAGTATAACTTACCATATGGACAAAATAATTTGATGTATGTAAATTCCAAATAACATAGCTTCAAATTTTTAAATGTAAAAGTCACAAAATTACAAGGAGAAATGTATTATCTTAATGGAAGATGTAAACATAAATACATAACTGTTATATAATGCAAACCTAAAAATTAGTAAGGATACATAAGATTTAAACAACACAATGAGCAAAAGTCCATTACCCAGCAACTGCAGAATATGCACTATTTTCAAGCAGACAGGGAGCAGTTATGAAAATTGACAACTACTGGACCATAAAGCAAGTTTCAACAAATTTTAAAAGATAAATGTTATATTTACCATGGTCTCCAACCACAATATGATTAAATTAGAAATTGATAATGAAAATATGACTAGGAGGGAAAACACGTTTAGAAATTAAGAATCACTTTAGATATTAGTAAATATTTGGGGCTGAAAGGTAATAGAAATACCTAATATTAAAATTGGAGGAAGAAACTAAATTAGAGGGAAGGTTGCAGCTTTCCATCTAAAATACTCATACTAGAAGCCGGGTGCCGTGGCTCAAGCCTGTAATCCCAGCGCTTTAGGAGGCTGAGGTGGGCGGATCAGTTGAGGTCAGGAATTCGAGACCAGCCTGGCCAACGTGGTGAAACCCTGTCTCTACTAAAAATACAAAATTTAGCTGGGTGTGGTGGCAGGCGCCTGTAGTCCCAGCTACTCGGGAGAATGAGGCAGGAGAATCCCTTGAGCCTGGGAGGCGGAGCTTGCGGTGAGCTGAGATCCCACCACTGCACTCCAGCCTGGATGACAGAGTGAGACTCCGTCCCTAAATAAATAAGGAAATGACTCATACTAGCAAACAAAAAATTAATGAACTAAGCATCCATCTTAAGAGCTGAAAAAAGAGAAACCCACAACAAATGGAAAAGAGATTTACAAAAAAAGTCAAAAGCAGAAATTAATAAAATAGCAGAGATAAAATTTTAAATATCAATGGAGCCAAAAGTTTATTCAATGAAGATATAATACAGTTGACAAACTTTGCAGAGAGATTGATCAGGACAAAAAGAGAAAAGGCACAAATAAATAATATTAGGAATCAAAAAGGGAACTGTGATGCAGATCAAGAACAAAAATATGAGCAAAATTTTAGCAAAATTTTTTCAAAACTAGATGAAATGACTATGATTAAAACGATTCTTCAGGTATTATATTGTCACAATATTGCAAATTCTCATTATTGGTTTATAATTTTTTACTTGACCTATAGGCAAGATCAAAAATTAAATTACTAACTAAGTTAATATTAAGGAGGATGACTCAATAATTACTGAACAGAATATAAATATTTTAAATCTTGGTGACATAAAAGGAAAGATATAGCTGTGAGCGGGGAGGTGGGAGGGAAGGATAGATGGGTGAGTTTCCTCATTTTACATGGTATAAAAGAAAAGATACTGTCAGAAGGTGATTAATCAAGAGAACTAAGATTAAATATATTTAAAGTTACAAATGCCCACTAGAGGCACTAAAAATAATAACAGAACTAATAAAAATTATAAGGGAGGGGAGAATATTAAATACCTTGCCTCTTGTCTTTCATATCAGAAATCATTAGGCACCGTCTAAAGTTGGTACATCTAGAAATAAAAATGCATTGGCTGGGCACGGTAGCTTACACCTGTAATCCCAGCACTTTGGGAAGCCAAGGAGGGTGGATTACTTGAGGCCAAGAGTTCGAGAGCAGCCGGGCCAACACGGTGAAACCCCGTCTCTACTAAAAACATAAAAATTAGCCAGGTGTGGTGGCATGCAGCTGTAATCCCAGCTACTCAGGAGGCTGAGGCAGGAGAATCACTTGAGATTACCCAGGAGGCAGAGATTACAGTAAGCCAAGATCGCACCACTGCACTCCAGTCTGGGCAACAGAGTGGGACTCCATCTCAAGAAAAGAAAAACATATCACTTAGACTAATCATTGAAGGGCTAACAGAATTTAAAATAAAAGCAAGCAAAGTCATTACCTTTTCTTTTCTGTTCATTTTTTTAAAACCATAAACATGGATTGTTTTTAATATAACTGTGTAGAAATGTTGCAGTATATGGCCGGGCATGGTGGCTTACACCTGTAATCTCAGCACTTTGGGAGGCTAAGGCAAGCAGATCACAAGGTCAGGAGTTGGAGACCAGCCTGGCCAATATGGTGAAACCTCGTCTCTACTAAAAATAAAAACATTAGCCGGGCATGGTGGCAGACACCTGTAGTCCCAGCTCCTCGGGAGGCTGAGGCAGGAGAATCGCTTTGAACCCAGGAGGCAGAGGTTGCACTGAAGAGAGCGCACCACTGCACTCCGGCCTGGGCAACAGAGTGAGACCCTGTCTCAAAAAAAAAAAAAAAAAAAAAAAAAAGGTGCAGTATAGCAAAACTTCCTTCTGCAGAATTCAGTTTAATGCAGGATTATTTTGATTTCCTTTTCAAAAAACATATTTAGTCCCTATATGACACTATTGATGGAAAGTAGGATACTCTAGCAGTGTAGTCCATTTAAATGTTTAAAGAGCATGAATTCCACATTATCTTTATGCTCACAAGAGCACCCAACATAGAAGTCCTCTGTACATTGAGTTAAAAAGGTAACTGTTATAATTTTTTAAGTGACCTATGTGAGTTAGCAAGCTGTTTCTTACCTCAAACTGTATATTTCATCTCACTGGCGAGGGCACCTTAAGCATCTTTTCCCACTGCAGCGTGGGATTCTGTATTAGTGACAGGGCATCAGAACAGAAGACACATGCTGAGCACCTAGTGTATGTTAGGCAATGTGGAAGGCCCAGCCAGACAAATATGGACTGTCAAATTGAAAGTGTATAATACACATAGATACATAGATTTTACATATATTTACATATATACATATATATTTGCATATATAGTTCTTTCCGTGGCTCATTTTTTCCCCTCTTCCTCTCTGCAATTGTATTTCCACATGTAAAATGGCTTCACTGCACCCAGCTTATTAATGACCAATGCAGGTTCCCTCCCAAAGAGACCAGTGTGAAACATTGGTCCATCATGAAATATCCATCATGCAAACAGCTGACACAAATAGGAGGACCCTGGACAGCTCTCTTTGGATGGTGGGGCGGGCGGGGGTCGGGGCGGGAAACATCTCCTGCGCACCCAACTAAAAAAAAAAAAAAAAAAATCATACTAATGTTCTAGAATGTTCCATTACATTCATCATTTTCCCTTGGGTCCTAATTAAAGAGACCATAATTCTCAATGGTGTATGCACTTAAACATTTCAAGTTAACTTCAGAAATTTCATCACCTAAAATTTCAAGATATTGAGGGAAGCTTTGTGTTTTATTCTTTCTGAAGGACAAAAATACTTTTAATCCCATCTGATTCCTGACCAGCTTACTTTTCCCCCCAGAAAGGCAAATTCATTATCAGCACTGAATTTGCTGAGAACACTCTCAGACGGTTCACCATGTCCTGTTTGGCCCCACTATATCCTTCCTATTTGCCAGAACCTATTTTGTTTGCTGTGTTGCCACAACATAAGTGCTGCTAAGAGCAAAGATAATCAGCTGCGCGTCTGTCCCCATACTGAAGCCAGCCCAAGACTCGGGCAGCATTACTGGTCAAGGCAAAACATATTTCTTCAAACATCCAAACAATGCCTTCGTTTTTATTTTCAATTTCCTGTTTTCTGACATAAATTGTTTGGGAATTTTACCATTGCCTGCTGCTTCCAAGCCTGCTGTTTTACATTCTTCATTGAGATGGGATGTGGTGACTACTGGAGGCTAGAGACTGGGGAAAGTAACCAGTTTCACCAAATTAAAGGAGGTTGGGGGAAAGGATCCATATATTTGAGAAAAAATATACTTCCATTTAGTTTTGTCTTATATAATGCAGGTGTTATAACTCTATTTTAGGATTACAAGAGGGATTGTGGTTAGTCCATGGAAAAAATGTTTCTGCAAAGTACTAAATTATTTTCCAGCACTGAAGCCAGTTGAACAGGGCTTACTTGTCTCCTAAATAAGTGCACCACAGACCTTGCCCGGAAGACAAAAGAAAATATACAAGAATGAGCTTTAAAGCAAGTTTATTAATTTGCTACTTTAGCCTTTATTCCAACATGGTTTTATATGTATTGAGGCCCTGCCTAATCAATGTTTGTTATCAGGCAGTTAAAATAGATTTTGTGGCTTTTTTGTTTTTCCCCCTCATCTGACCAGCTTTTAGCCAAAGTCCCTCATAGCTGTTCTGGCACTGGATAAATGTCTGAGATAGATGTACGAACTGTAGAAACTGTGTCTTCTTTTTCTCCCAACTGTTTATTTCTATAAGAAAAAGAGAAGGACATATAAAGTTTGCTTTTCAGTTCCGTTTGGGCAATACCTTTGGATATGTTCGTTATGTAATTTAGGGAGTCATTCCTGGGACTAGGTGACCACAAGCTAATGTTGACAGCTGACAAAAGGGGTATGGTACAATGTGTGGGCCCAAGGACCTGAGCAGTAGACCAAAGGATTCTAGAGATCTCCAGGCCTGACTTGAAAGAGCACAGCAAAGCAAGTTACTACCACAGTCCTATTGCAACTCACAGCCTTCTCTGGGGTGTATTGGCTCTGCGCAACCATCAGGAAACACATGAGCCCACACTCTCAGTTATCAGTGACTTCTTCCATCTCCAAGCCTCAAGGAAATACAAAGAAACTCCTTACAAAATGAGGATTCATGGTTCAAACCACCAGTTGATTAAGGATTAGGAATTACATTAAGCCTACTGCAAACTACAAGAAGTGAACTGGTTCCAGGCTCCCCCAACTACATACAACTCGTTAATTCCTCAATGATCACAGCCCACAGAAGCATTTCCTTAACTAGCCTTTCAGATGGTCAGAAAGGATTTCTGGTTTACATCTCATTCTGCTTTAAGCTGGGGGCCCCAAAACCTGCCACCAGGGCTCTCCATGGGGTATAAAATAGGGGGATCTTGGGACCTACAGTGCAACCTCAGTGTTCAGTAAAAATTCTCTCCTCCTGGCCAGACATGGTGGTTCACACCTATAATTCCAACACTTTGAGAGACCGAGGCGGGCAGATCACTTGAGGTCAGGAGTTCGAGACCAGCCTGGCCAACATGGTGAAACCCCGTCTCTACAAAAAATACAAAAATTAGCCAGGTGTGGTGGCAGGCACCTGTAGTCCCAGCTACTCGGGAAGCTGAGACTGGAGAATTGCTTGAACCCGGGAGGTGGAGGTTGCAGTGAGCCAAGATTGTGCCACTGCACTCCAGCCTCGGCGACAGAGTGAGACTCTGCCTCAAAAAAAAAAAAAAAAAAAAATTCTTTCCTCCAAGTTCTAATTCAGCCTGGCCTGGTTTGGCTTGTGTTAGCAGAAGCAATCAAAGTTCAAAGTGCCTTGGATATAGAATGCCAATGGATTTATTTCCTGAAATTTTCTGTAAAGTGAAGTGGAAGGAAACAGGTTCCATCTGTAAGATATTCATCTTCTGGCAAAGTCTCCACTCCAAGCCTCTGGTTGTTTGCAAATAGCTCCTCAGTACCTGCTCACAGATTTGTGCCTGGGCAATTGCATTGCAGAAAAGAAATTACTTTGCACATCCGGTTCTCAGACAATAAAAGATGTTTTAAAAGCCTCCTGCTACACATTTTGAAAGACTGTTAATAGGAGCATGGAAATATATTTAATCTCTCTTAAATCTTAAAGACTGTAAGACTCATATGTCGGTATTTTTTTCTGCTTCCTTTTTAAGAGAAAGGTGATGCAGAGCCAGAGAGTCCAGACAATGGCACGTCGAATACATCGTAAGTCTCTTTCACTTTTCTATCAGAGATGCCTGTTCTTAAATATGCCTCATAAAATGAGATCGTGCAAGTATCTTGCAATAGTAATAATGATGATGGAAGGAAGCCCATGGTTCTCTTTTCTCATGATAATGTCTTTCTAAATGCTTTGGGTGCAGATGCATTTTGAGGTCTTTTTTATGCTTTAGCAGAGTAAGAGGAATCTTGAAAAATGCAAATGCTTCTCTTTATGAAGTAGAAATGTAATGAGATTTGAGCATGTATGCTGGGGGGATTTGGTTGGAGACTTTCAGCATCGTCTTAAGAATTGCAGAACTTTTCACACTTAAACTGGGAGGTATGCTGTCCCACACAGCTGTGCAGTAACAAGGTCATTTCAGAAGCTTGCCATCTGCAACTCACCTTGGAATTATGTGAAAAGTACAATTATCAATATCTCTGGAATCTCAAGAGTTTATTTTTTTGAATTAACAAAAGCAGTTTTAAAAACATAAGAAAAGGCCCTTATAAAACATGTGCTCCTCACTCTGTGTTTTGTCTGTTTCTTCTCAATATTCAAGGAATCCAAATACATTTTTACTGATTAATTTGATGCCAAATTGATATACCAACATTTAAATTAAAAAATTCATGAGCTAACAAGTGACTTTATTTTAGCTCCATAAGAGTCAGTAACAGGTTTGCTCCTTAAAAATCTTTATTTTTATCACTTATGAGCAGTGGCATGTGTTTTCTTATTATAAGATAGGCTTTGTGAATTTATCTGCATGGGAATCAGGATTTTAAAAAACAGCATTTTTTAAGTGCTGTTGATTGGAAATCAGTTTGTGGTAAAATATTGAGTGTCTTATTTTGTCCAAAATCTGTTTCTTGGTCTAGAAAGATCCTTTGGCTTGAATAGGAGAGCTATGTGTTTCATCAGAGATACGATTATATGTTTGTCTTTCTTAAGATACTTCCCTAAAAGTTTAAATAGTTCCATTGTCCTGCTTTCAGATGATATAATGAATGTGACTGATCTTAAATGGTTTAAATATTACTAATTTTTAATTTTTTTTGTGTTGTAAAATATAATGGGAAAGGCTTTTAATGCCATCTGGAGGCATTCTAGAGAACTGAAAAGGGTAGAATCATTGAAAATTCAGTTCTTTTGAGTAACATTAGAAACTGCATAAAAATTCATGCAACCAGAATGTAAGCTATTTGGGGGGAGTTGTATTTTTTAATAAATTATTTTATAAAAGTTTTAATTGTAGAAACAATTTTTTCTAATTCTTAATAAGGAAATTATTTTAAAGACTGACAAAGAATATACAAAGTGTGTTGGAAAGTAACTAGCATCCTACATTTAATTTTACATATTTAAAAATCACATTCAGTAGGCACCCATTTGGTTAAGGCAGTTGGATGTGCTTTTAAAGTTCTCCTTCCCTTACATATTTCTAAAAAGTCCATTCCCAGCCAGGCGCAGTGGCTCACACTTGTAATCCCAACACTTTGGGAGGCCGAGGCAGGCGGATCACTTGAGACCAGGAATTTGAGACCAGCCTGGCCAACATGGCAAACCCTCGTCTCTACTAAAAATACAAAAATTAGCTGGGTGTGGTGGCACACACCTGTAATCCCAGCTACTCGGGAGGCTGAGGCACAAGAATAGCTTAAACCCAAGATCATGCCACTGTACTCCAGCCTGGGTGACGAAGTAAGACTCTGTCTCAAAAATAATAAATAAAAAAATAAAAAGTTTATTCCCTAAAAGCACTGGTTGACTTTACTCTGTACCTAATTTCTTATAACATCTATGAAAATAGGTAAGTTGGCAGGGCACAGTGGCTCACACCTGTAATCCCAGCACTTTGGGAGGCCAAGGGGGGGCGGATCACGAGGTCAGGAGTTCGAGACTAGCCTGACCAACATGCTGAAACCCCATCTCTACTAAAAATACAAAAAAAAATTAGCTGGGCGTGGTGGCGCATGCCTGTAATCTCAGCTACTCACGTGGCTGAGTCAGGAGAATCACTTGAACCCGGGAGGCGGAGGTTGCAGTGAGCAGAGATCGCACTACTGCACTCCAACCTGGGCAACAGAGGGAGATTCCATCTCAAAAAAAAAAAAAAAAAAAAAAAATAGGTAAGTTGTCTGAGGAATTACTTTTAAACCCTCTGGAAATATAAAAACAATGGGAGCTTGAAGCATCACCCCATATTCCTGCCTCTTTGAGCAAAACAGTTTCTTAGGCACCTGCTTCTTAAACTAGAAATAACAGGTTGCAAGCATCTCTCCTATGAATGGAGAATTCTGAACTTGAAACCGCTCAAGAGAGCTCTAACAGAGGTTCTGTTATAATTGGGTATGAGGTACAGTATGTTACGGATAAAGAGTGAGATTCAGGATGCCTTTGATTTGTGTAGTATTTTACATTCTTATGTGCAGCATCTATCTGAGCTTTTTTAGCTAGGTAGGATAGAAACAATATCCCCATATTATGGATAAGGAATCTGAGGATCAGAAAGGTCACTCCAGGCCAGGTGCGGTGTCTCATACTCGTAATCCCAGCACTTTGGGAGGCCCAGGTGGGTGGATCACCTGAAGTCAGAAGTTTGAAACCAGCCTGGCCAACATGGTGAAACCCCATCTCTACTAAAAATACAAAAATTAGCAGAGTGTGGTGGCATGTGCCTCTAATCCCAGCTACTGGGGAGGCTGAGGCAGGGGAATTGCTTGAACCTGGGAGGTGAAGGTTGCAGTGAGCTGAGATTGCACCACTGCACTCCAGCCTGGGCAACAGCATGAGACTCTGTCTCAAAAAAAAAAAAAAGAAAAAAAGAAAGGTCATTCCACTGAAGCGAGGAGTTAGAGCATAAACCTTCTGATTTGGGCCCATTTTCCATACCAAGGGGGTGTGTGGGTCTCAAGAGACAAACTAAAGCCATGAGTCACAATCAAGTAGGAAAATTGGGAGCAGAGGATTTGTTAAGCGGTAAGCATACTGGTTTGGTAGGGCTGCCAGAACAAAGTACCAGCAAGTAAGTGGCGAAAGTAACAGAAATTTATTTTCTCATGGTTCTGGAGGCTGGAAGTCCCAGTCAGGGTGTCAGCAGGGTTGGTTGCTTCTGGGAGATGTAAAGAGAGGAGTTATCCCCGGCCTCTCTCCTTCGCTTGTAGGTGACCGTCTCCTCCCAACGTGTCCTCACGTCATTGTCTCTCTGTGCATGTCTATCTCTGTGTCTGTTTATACAGTCAGCAGTCATATTGGATTAGGGCCCACCCTAATGACCTCATTTTAACTTGATTATCTCTGTAAAGACCCTTTCTCTAAATAAAGTCACATTCAGAGGCACTGGAAGTTAGGATTTCAACATATAAATTTTGGGAAGAAATAGTTTGGCCCATAACATTAAGGGGCAGAGTAATCAGAGTGATTCAGAAGCCAGGTAAACAGAACCAGGGGTACACAGAATGCTGAAAATGGGAAAAGGGGAGACAGCGTAAGTAAAACATGAAACATAATAGGGTCCATGGCAGCTGCAGGAGTGGAGAAGAGTGAAGAAAACAGGGCTAGCAAGCATGGGGCACTGGGAAAGATGCCTCTTTCCCATTCATGGTGTGGTGGAACCAGTGTGGCTTCAGTAAGGCCTATACATCCCTCTGTCTGTATAACTCTATGACCCTGAGTCACTAAAGCCATTATATGGGCTTAAATTGTAATACAAGGTTGGGAGTCTCCAAACAGAAGAGCTTATTTCCTAAGGAAGCATCTTTCTTCATGGCCTCCTTTAAAAACAGGAGATCGATCATGATTGGTTTCAGATGGTCAATGCTTGGCAGTATGACACAGTCTGGACAACACCTGAGTAATCCTTCAATATATATTATTTAGTGATCCTATGAGCATTCAGGGCAATGAAAGGAGTGATTTAATCTTAACAGGTACACACACACAAAAGCACAAATTAAAATGTCTGTGACAGACTTCCAGTTATATTAGTGATGGAAGAACTTATCTTAGACTAACTCTCCTGCAGATAGCTGTTACAAACTCTGGACAAAATCCGTTTGTTAAAAAAAACTATTCATAGTCTAACTAAAAGAAGGCAGAGAATGTAGGAAATTTGATCCTTGAAGGAGGGTCATTTGATCCTTGAAAGAGTGAGAACTACGTTTATATAGCTTCTCCCATGAGGGCATGCCTCGGTCCACAAAGAACAATTAGAACGCAAGGAGAAAGCCACAGCTGTAATGGCTTGAGGTGTCAGGGGATAGAGTTTAGGGCTGCCAGAGTGGCTGGGAATTGAGTAAGTCACAGAAAGAAAAGAGCCATAAAGAAGAGAGCCCTCCATTCTGTATATAAATTTCCATCAATCCTTGAATAACCCCTAAACTGCATATGCGTGGGGAATATGCCAATGAGCATAGTGGAAAACAATAACTACCCGCCAAAAATGCTGAGCAGAGATTTCAGCTGCTGCCTGCTGCCTACAGCTACTGCCTACAAAGTTCAGAATCTGAATCCCACCCAAGTTAGAGGGACTTGGTAAATGCCTCAGATTTTCTATTGAAACCCCAGAAGGGGGGTGTGCTTTCAGAGTAAAGGAGTCACCCTAACATTAAGGGCAAAACCAAAACAGATCCTTCCTAACAAAGTATAATACTAAGTATCCAAAAGCTCAAACTAATCAGCTAGAGATTTTATTGCCTGATAGAACAAAAAACAATCAACACTGTTTAAAAGAAGAGAGTTTGGAATCTCTAAAACAAAATTTACAGTGTTCATTATCTAACCAAAACTTAAAAGATGTATGAGTGGGAAAATGTGACCCATAATCAAGAGAAAAAATAGCCACTGTAATAGATCCTGAGGTGACCTAGATATTAGAATTTTCAGACAAAAATTATAAAGCAACTACTATAATATGTCCAAGGATGTAAAGGAAAACATAGTCATCATGACTGAAAAGAAGGAGAATCTCAGCAGGATAATGGAAACCAATAAGAATAACCAAATGAAAACTCTGGAATTGAAAAATGTAACATTTGAAATAAATGAAGCGTAGAAATGAAAAAATAATCAGTAAACTTAAACTCATATCGATAAGAATTGTTCAATGTGAAAAACAGAATAAAGATTAAAGAACAATCAACAGAGCCTCAGTGAATTATAGGATAATATCAAGTAGTCTGATATACATGCATTGTGGTGCCAGGAGAAGAGGAGAGACAAAATAGACCTGAAAAAATATCTGAAGAAATAATAGCTGAAAACTTCCCAAATTGGATGAAAACATTAATTTATAGATTCAAGAAGCTCAGCAAGCTGCAAGCAAGATAAACACAAATAAAACTACACTGTGGAACATTATGGAAAACTAAACAGAAAAAGAAAATCTTTAAGACAGCCAGAGAAAAATAATAATTAATACACAGGGGAATACAGATACAATTAACTGAAGAATTCTCATCACAAATATGTAATACAGTGCAAAGGCATCTTTAAGGTGCTGAAAGACAAAAAGAGAAAAAGGAAGAACTGTCAAGCCAGAATTCTTTTTTTTTTTTTTTCGTTTTTTTTTTTTTGAGACAGAGTCTCACTCTGTCCCCAGGCTGGAATGTGGTGGTGCTATCTCAGCTCACTGCAACCTTTGCCTCCCAGGTTCAAGCGGTTGTCCTGCTTCAGCCTCCTGAGTAGCTGGGACTACAGGTGCGTACCACCACGCCCAGCTAATTTTTGTATTTTTAGTAGAGACAGGATTTCACCATGTTGGCCAGAATGATCTTAATCTCCTGATCTCGTGGTCCGCCCACCTTGGCCTCCCAAAGTGCTGGGGTTATAGACATGAGCCACCGCACCTGACCCAGAATTCTAAATAAGCAAAAATATCCTTCAGAATTGACAGTAAAATAAAGACATGTTGGGATGTACAAGATATGAGAGAATTCATTTCCAGTAGGCCTACACTACAATAAATTGACAAAGAAAATTTGTCAGGCCACAGGGTAATAATATGAGATGGAAGCTCAAACCTACAAGAAGAAAATATTTATAGGAAATAATAAATATATGGGTAAATCTTTTTTAAATTAATGTAAGAATCAAAATATTATTTTGTGGGATTTGTGATGTATGCAGATGTAAAATATATAACAAAATAGCACAAACAATGAAGGCAAGTGGAATTTTACACAGCTGCAAGGTTTTTACATTTTATGTGAAGTGATATGACATTAAATTTAAGTAGACTGGGGATAAGATAAAGATGTGTGGTATAATACCCAGAGAAACCACTAGAAACAAATATCCAAAAGCAGCAGAGCTAAGAAGTCATTGCAGGAATTAAAATAAAATACTAAAAAATGGATTAACATAAAAGATGGCAAGAAAGAAAGACCAGAAATGAAAAACAGAAGCTATCAATAGAAAACAAATTGAAAAATAGTAAACCTGAACCCAGTCATATTAGTAACTGCATTAAATACAAATGGACTGTCATAGTCCATTTAGTGTTGCTGTTACAGAATACCTGAGCCTGGGTGGTTTATGAGGAAAAGAGGCATCCTTAGCTCACGGTTCTGCAGGCTGTATGGGGAGCAGGGCACCAGCATCTGCTTGGCTTCTGGTGAGGACTTCTATGCTGCATCAAAACATGGTAGAGAAGGGCAAAGGGGAAATGGAAAGGTGCGAAGAGGGAAACCTAAGAGATGGTCTGGCTTTATAACAACCTACTCTTCCAGGAACTCTTCCATCTCCTCTAGAGCTAATTTATCATCTCAAGAGTGAGAACTCACTCACCTTCAGGGAGGACATTAATCTGTTTATGAGGCATCCATGCCCATGACCCAAACACCACCCTCTGGGCCCCAGCTCCCAATACCACCACATTGGGGATCAAATTCCAACATGAGATTTGATGGGGACAGACAAACCATATCCAAACTATAGCATGGACTGAAAAAACTCCAGTTAAAAGGAAAAGATTGTCAGAGCAGCTACAACATTAAGACTGCCTGCTGTCTACATGATACGTACTTTTATTTATTTATTTATTTATTTATTTTTGAGACAGAGTCTCGCTCTGTCATCCAGGCTGGAGTGCAGTGGCGTGATCTCAGCTCACTGCAAGCTCCACCTCCCGGGTTCACGCCATTCTCCTGCCTCAGCCTCCTGAGTAGCTGGGACTACAGGCGCCCGCCACCACACCTGGCTAATTTTTTGTATTTTTAGTAGAGACGGGGTTTCACCATGGTCTCCATCTCCTGACCTTGTGATCCACCCGCCTCAGCCTCCCAAAGTGCTGGGATTAAGGTGTGAGCCACCACGCCTGGCCAATACATACTTTAAATAAAACACAAGTAGGTTGAAGCCAGAAGACAGAAAAGATAAACTATGTAAATAATAAGCATAAGAAAGCTGATGTCACCATATTAATGCTACCACATAGACTTCAAAGAGTGTAAGAGGCAAAAAAGGACATTTTATAATACTCAAAAGGTCACTGGTAAATTCTGTGAAAACTTTAAGATATATTTATATCAATGGAACACCAACAAATGAACTAACACTCCTATACAAACTTTCAGAAAATAAAGGGAGAAGGAAAACTACCCAATTTATTGTATGAGGTCAGTACAACCCTGATACCAAAACCTGACATAAACTTGATAAGAAAATAAAAATATCATACAATATCCCATCAGTGTTTGCACAAACACTGATGCAAAAATTCTTCACAACATATTAGCATATCTGATTCAGTGATGCATGAAAATAATGTAATTCACTATGACTAAGCAGGATTTATCACAGGAATGCATGGTTGGTTTACCATTAGAAAATCACTTAATGTATTCCACTATATGAATAGAATAAGGGAAAAAAAAACACATGGTCATCTAAATAGATGCAGAAAAAGCTTCTGGCAAAATGGAACATCCATTCATGCTTTAAAAAGAAAAAAAACACTCTCAGCCAACTGGGACTAGAAGGAAACTTATTCTAATGATGGCCATCAGAAAAAAAAAAAAAAGCCTGGCGTGGTGGCTCACACCTGTAATCCCAGCACTTTGGGAGGCTGAGGCAGGTGGATCGTGAGGTCAGGAGATCAAGACCATCCTGGCTTAACATGGTGAAACCCCGTCTCTACTAAAAATACAAAAAATTAGCCAGGCGCGGTGGTGGGCGCCTGTAGTCCCAGCTACTCAGGAGGCTGAGGCAGGAGAATGGCATGAACCCGGGAGGTGGAGCTTGCAGTGAGCTGAGATCACGCCACTGCACTCCAGCCTGGGCAACAGAGTGGGACTCCGTCTCAAAAAAAAAAAAAAAAACTGAAAAACCTACTGCTAACATCATATTCAATAGTGAATTTCCAAGCACTTCCTCCTAACATCAGGAATACGGCAATGGTATCTACCCTTATCACCTCAATTCAACATTGTCCTGGAGGTTTTGATCAGGCAATAAGGCAAGGAAAGGAAGTAGTAGACATAAAGATTGAAAATAATTATTGTTTATGGACAAAGTCCTAAGACCCTAAGGACTACTACTAAACAACTACTAGAATCAGTAAGTAAACTTATAAAGGTCAATAACCAAAAATCTATTATGTTTCCATTTATCAACAATAAACAATTGGAAAATGAGATTCAAAAACTAATTCCATTTAAACTGACATAAAAAACATAAAAACTGAATAAATGTAGCCAAAGACATGTAAGACCTGTATAATGAAAATTACAAAACATTTATGAGAGAAATTTAAAACCTAACTAAATGGAGAGATGTTCATGAATTGGAAAACTTGATACTGTTGACATCTCGATTTTTCTCATCCTGATCTATAGATTCAACACAATCTTGATCAAAAGGCCTGCAGGACATTTTTATAGAAAATGGTTTTACAGATTCTAAAATCTTTATAGAAAACGAAAAGAGGTAGCCAAAACAATCTTGAAGAACAACAAAGTTGGAGGCCTTACAGTACCTGACTTCAAGACTTACTGTAAAACTAAAGTAATTTAAGACAGTGTGGCACTGATACAAGGGCAGACAAATAAATCAATAGAAAAAAATAGTCTAGAAATGGATCCACACGGATATGGTCAATTGATTTTCCTTAAAGGCACCAAAGCAGTCCAGTGGGGAAAGCCGGGTCTTTTCAACAAATGATGCCAGAGCAACTTCTTAAGAGAAAAATGAATCTCATACCACACACAATTGAGATGGAGCATAGATCTCAATATAAACGCTGAAACAACAAAGTTTCTAGAGGAAAACAGAAGACAGTATCTTTACAACTAGGAACAGACAGAGATGTCTTACAGAGGTCACAAAACCACACAACATGAAAGAAAATTCTAATGGATTGGACTTCATCAAAATTTAAAGATAACTGCTCATCAAAATGAAAAGTCAAGCTACAAACCAGGAGAATATATTCACAATACATGTATCTGACAAATAATTTGTATCTAGAATATATAAGATATTCTGACAATTCAATGACAAAATGATAAATTTCTTAAATGGACAAAAGCTTTGAACAGACAAAAGAAGATACACAAATTGGCCAATAAGCAGATGAAAAGGTGCTTTTCACTAATAACGTCTATTTTAGGGAAATACAAATTAAAGCCACCGTGAGATACCACTATACACCCCCTAGAATGGCTCAAATTAAAAAGACCAATACCACTAAATCATGGTAAGCGTGTGGAGCAATTTAAACTCTCATGCATTGCTAGTAGGAGTGTAAAATGGCCTAATAATTTTTGAAAACTGTTTGTTTCTTATAAATAACACACATTTATTGCATGACCTAACAATTGCATTTGTAGGCATTAATACAGGAAAAATGAAAAACATATTCATTAAAAAGATTTGTGCAAGAATATTCATAGCTACTTGATTCATAACAGTGCAAAACTGAACCCCAATGTCCATCAACTGGTGAATAAACAGTTGTGGTATATTCATACAAAGGAATACTTCTAATCAAATAGCAACAAACTGCTCACGCTATAGCATGGATCAATCACAGAAGCTTATGTTAAATGAAAGAAACCAGACACATAAGAGTGTATACTATAAAATTTGCTTTATGTGAAGTTCAAGAAAACAAGCAACAGGGGTTGCTGTGACAGGCTGGGGATTGATTGGGAGTCATGATGGTATATATATATATATATATTTTGAGATGGAGTCTCGCTCTGTCGCCCAGGCTGGAGTGCGGTGGTGTGATCTCAGCTCACTGCAGCCTCCGCCTCCTGGGTTCAAACGATTCTCCTGCCTCAGCCCCTCAGGTAGCTGCAATTACAGGTGAGCACCACAACGCCCAGATAACTTTTATATTTTTAGTAGAGATGGGGTTTCACCAGGTTGGCCAGGCTGGTCTCGAACTCCTAATCTAGTGATCCACCCACCTTGGCCTCCCAAAGTGCTGGGATTACAAACATGAGCCACCACACCCAGCCTATGTATTTATATATGTATATATATATATGATAAAAATAGTTATGTGACAGCTTTTTTACCTGATAATAATTAACCTGTTTTGAACACTTACCTTAACAAGGTACAACTCTTGGCACTTGACATGTTTTATCCCCTCTAACCCTTACAGCAATCCAGTAATACTCCCATTTTACCAGTAGAAAGAGGCGAATTAATGTCCCTGCTTTTATTAAATTAAAGTGGCAAAGCCAAGATTTGAACTCAAGATTCAGGTCCTAGAAGCCAAGCTCTTAACCACTGTCCCATTCTGCTACTATCCCAGAACTCTTATATTGTTTCTCTAGAGACAATAACCATCTCAAGAAGATCAAGTAATTGAAATAGTGCCTGAAAAGCAGTAGATCAACATCCTGCTAGACTGTTGCCTGTACTAGAAAAATTCTAGGAATAATGAGCAGATGAAGATTTCCAAGATTCTGTGAAGGCCACAATTTGGCAGGATCACTGTGCTTGCGCAATCCACATTTACCACCACTGAAAATCCACTCTCAAGTCAAGGGTCAATTACACAGGCTTGTAGACAGATCCCAAGAGCATACCTTTCTACATTTGTAGATAACCCTCAATTGTACAAAGTAACTGTAGCCTTAAAGAATAAATGAAGATTTGAAGCTGGGCCCAGTGGCTCACACCTGTAATCCCAGCACTTTGGGAGGCTGAGGCGGGCGGATGACGAGGTCAGGAGATCGAGACCATCCTGGCTAACACAGTGAAACCCCATCTCTACTAAAAATACAAAAATATTAGCCGGGCATGGTGGCAATGTGCCTGTAGTCCCAGCTACTCGGGAGGCTGAGGCAGAAGAACGGCGTGAACCCAGGAGGCAGAGCTTGCAGTGAGCCAAAATCGCGCCACTGCACTCCAGCCTGGGTGACACAGCGAGACTCCATCTCAAAAAAAAAAAAAAAAAAAAAAAAAAAATTGAAATGACCTACATAAATCAGAAACAGGATTAAACACAGAGTGTTGAACTCCTTGGAGAAAAAATAAACAAAATGAGGCAGAAGGAAAATGATCCAGCCAGGTGTGTACCATTGTACAGTAAAAGACTTGGAAACTATTATAAGCTCAGACCACATTATAAGTCTTATAACTATTATAAGCTGAGACCCATGAAATGTTCCTTCTTCAAAAATTAATATATTAGTTGGAATTAATATATGGAAAGTGCCTGTTTCCTAATAGGCACTAAATAAATCATTGTTCCTCCTGTTATAACAATATTCATAACTTATAAAAGCTATAAAACAGCCTCATGTCTGCAGTTGGTACTGATCAGAGCTTTACTAGAATTTTTCTCTTCTTTTTTAAAAATAAAAAGTGGAAAACTAAGAAGATGTTAAGGGTGGTAAAAACAAAAATTAATAGAAAGTTTTAAAAGATCTCATGAAGCTAGGGCTGAGGAGGAGAAAGACTGAGTGGTCTACTCCAGAGATGCCAGCCAGAGTGAGCTCTTCTCCAAAGACAGGACCTTCGAGAGTAGGACCATCAGCAAGAAGCGTGTGGCTTTACCTCTCCCCAGAGCGAAGGATGGAGGTCCTGCAGGAAGCTGAAGAATTCACCTCCACCACTGACTTCTATTTCAAAATGTCTTGGAAGATGTGAGCACCACAGATTGGTGGAGCAGGTCTGGATGACGCCCAAAGGCTCTTTCCAGGTACATAATGTGCAACTTGGAGTCATATATAAACATGCAAAGTGCAACATGTTCATGTCAGTGTCCCTGCATTGATATAATATTCATTAAAATTTTTTCATTAGCTCATTGTAGCACTATCTTAGAAAACGTTAAATATGGAGGGAAAAATACAGAGGAACAATTGTGTGCTAAACATATAAAGAAATCTATCGTTTATGCAAGTGCATTTAACAATAAGGTTACACAGACTGATCATAGAGTAGTGTCTGGAAGTTGAGAGATCAAGGTCGATTTGAGAATTGTTACCAAAAGATTTTTTTTTTCCGGAGAAACTTGAAACCTTCCTGATACTTATTTTGGCTCTAGCAATACATGTCTAAAATGATGAACTGTGGCTGATCTTTTAGTCTATGAGGTGTCTGTCCACAGAGACCTCCTTTTTGTATCTGTTTAAGTGATTTGCCACAATCGTTTCAGCTAAGAAAATGAAAAATCTAGCACACAGCCTCTGTCTAGAGAAAGTTGGCCAGATCCTGTTTCTCCAACTATTGGATACCAAGAATAAAAAATAAAATAGGAAGGGCCTCTTCAAGTTCCTCAGACCCCACCTCATTAGTTAGAATCACAAATCAGACTGGAGGCCTGCAAAGGGGCATGGCTTATTCAATGAATAAGGAAGGAAGACTTTGACCAGCCTTCGCCTACCATGGAGTCAGCTTTGGGCTGAGGAGAGTTACTGAAGGAGAGGAGGTGAGGAGGAAAGGTCTGTTTCACCTGAGAGGGCGATTAGGCGTTGCTGTTGTATTCGTTTTGTTCTCAGAATAAAACACTAAAACACAGGAATGTCTGTTGGAAATGATACCATTTTCTGCAAACCCCATTTTCTGTGTTCTGGCACCACATTGGAAGGTCCGGGTCCCAGAGGTTGTAAAAGAGAGTTTATAAAATTAGGGAGTCTGGCTGGGCATGGTGGCTCACCCCTGTAATCCCAGCACTTTGGGAAGCTGAGGCGGGCAGATCACCTGAGGTCTGGAGTTCAAGACCAGCCTCACCAACATGGTGAAACCCCGTCTCTACTAAAAATACAAGAAAATTAGCCAGGCATGGTAGTGGGCGCCTGTAATCCCAGCTACTCAGGAGGCTGAGGCAGGAGAATTGCTTGAATCTGGGAGGCAGAGGCTGCAGTGAGCTGAGGTCACGCCATTGCACCCTAGCCAGAGCAACAGAACAAGACTCTGTCTAGAAAAAAAAAAAAGATAGGGAGTCTATATTCCCCTGTCTCCTGTTTAATTGCCCAGGGCCAACCCTTTGTCTTCTACACCCAGACTCCTTCCAAATGTACCTTTCCTCAGGGGGTTATCTAGGTCAAGGTTCCTCAAATATTTTTTAATTTAATTTTTAAAAATTTTAATTGTCTGTAATCCCAGCACTTTGGGAGGCCGAGGCGGGCAGAACATGAGGTCAGGAGATTGAGACCAACCTGGCCAACAGGGTGAAACCCCGTCTCTGCTAAAAATACAAAAATTAGCTGAGCGTGGTGGCACGTGCCTGTAATCCCAGCTACTCGCGAGGCTGAGGCAGGAGAATCGCTTGAACCAGGGAGTCAGAGGTTGCAGTGAGCCAAGATTGTGCCACTGCACTGCAGCCTAGCGACAGAGTGAGACTCCGTCTCAAAATAAAAAAAAGTTAACTCTGGCAAAATACACATAACATAAAATTTACCGTCTTAACCATTTTCAAGTGTGCAGTTCAGTGGCATCAAGGATTAATACATTTACATGTTAAGCGGCCATCACCACCCTCTCCTTAGAACTCTTTTTTTATCTTCCCAAACTGAAACTCTGTACCCATTAAACAATAACTCCCTGTCCCTGCTTCTCCCCATTTCTGGTAATCACCATTGCTGTCTCTTTACATTTGACTACTCTGGGGACCTCACGTAAGTGGAATCATACAGTATTTGTCCGTGTGTGTCTGGCTTATTTTCCAAACTGTAATGTCCACAGGGTTCACCCATGTTGCAGCATGTATCAGAATTTTCTTCCTTTTTAAGGCTGAATAATATTCCATTATATGTACAGACCACGTTTTGTTTTTTCCATTTATCTGTCAATGGACACTTGGGTTGGCTCCACCTTTTGGCCATTGTGAATAAGGCTGCTAGGAACATGGTTTTACATTATCTCTTTGAGCCCCTGTTCTTAATTTTTGGGGGTATATACCCACCTCAAAACTTTTTCACTATAACCTACACAATCAGAAGCACATTTTATACTGTGTCCTTTGTAAATACGTGTACTGAAGCAAAAGTGTCGCAAACATCACCTACCATTACTCTGACATTTTCTATTCTTCATATTTTTAAATGCAGGTCACAGTTGCACATGTTCACTTTTGTCAGCCCCTGTTCACAAAACACAATAGAGGTTACTGACCAACTTCCAAGATGCTTTGTGCCAAAGAAGTGAGGAAGGAGAAGGAAATGGCGTGCACTGGGCCCTGCCATGTTTCTAGCCCTGGCCTAGTCACTTTATATATATGATCTCTTCAGTCCTCCAGTAGCTCTGAAAGGTGGGCTCGTCTTTCCTCAGTTTACAGATGAGGAAACTGAGGCTGAAAGAGCTCAGCCAGTGAGTGTCTCCCTACACATACCCTTCCTCTGGCGCACGCTGCCAAGAGGCGACTAGAATATATGGCTCCCTGAAGTATTCCCCTCGGAGAACACGAGAGCATTCCAGTAGGACCTAGGAAAGTTTTAACCCAAAGGACTGACAACCCAGAATATTTTAGGACCCATTCACAGGTTCAACAAGTAGGCATTTGGAATATATGTCATGGGAGAAGGGAAGTTTTCAGTGACTCCAGTTAGACCACGTAAGCAATGGTTTACTTCGTTTATGATTAAGGTGGGGAACAGTCTCTGGAAGCGAGTTTGGCCCTTTTGCAATGAGCTCTTCAGTCCACAGAGACATGAGTTAAGGAATCTCAGCTACTCCATACTCACTGTGGCTTTAACAGATGCCAACGTTTTTCTGAGGAGTCGCCCGGGCTATGGGAGAGTGTGGCTGGTATTACCATATTTATTGACTGCAGCAAGCAATCAATAAATATTGCCTGACATTAACAGACTGCCTGTGCTTCCTCCCAATGTTATCTTTAATGAATCTTCATGCTCTTGTGCTGAAGTGTTTCTAGCATTGAGAACATACTACTTATTCAATAAGCAAGTATAGTATGAATAAATGAAGGAATGCAGGATACTACAAAGGATGGTTGGAACACATACATTTGCTGTGCATCATCTTTCAGAAATACCATCAGCTGGATTTGTTCTCCCTCTTCCTTGGATTGTAGTTGAGATGTAAAACCTCCTAAATGCCAAGCTTGCATATTTGCACACTGAAGCCCGCCCACCTTCCACCCCTAGATCGCAGGTTCTCTTTGCACCTGCATGCCTCTAATGCTGACCCTTTCTCAGGCAGCCTCGGACCATAAAGATACTTCGCACACCTTAGATGCCTATTTTGTACCAGGCAGTCTACTGGACATGTTGTCTCATTTAATCCTCATAACAATCCAATGAGATGTATTATTACATTGTTACATCTCATATTACAGAAGAGAGAAACGAGGTCTCAGAGAAGTGAGTTGGCTCCTGGAGGGGTTTGCAGTCATGAGCCGCAGAGCCAAGATTCCGACTGGGTCCGCCTGCTCCAGAGCTTCTTGGAGACACCGCACACAGCCTGGCACAGAGGGCACGTGAAGTGGGAGAGATGTTAAGGAAGAAACCCCATTTCTGAAGAAAGGGCTGGTATTTCCCTAAAAGCCCTTAATATCTGCCCTCCCTCCCTACTGTCAAGAGAATTGCATCTTGAGGCTGTGAGGAGGCTGGGGAGGAGCGACAGGAGGAAGCCTGGCTCCTGTCGCTGAGTGAGCCTGGTATTTCTGTGCAGTGATGGGGGCCTTGGAAACCGCAGGGGCTGCAGTCTGGGATTCATCTGACATTCCGAGTAGCTGGCAGAAGTCAAGTGACAGCTTCCCAGCCTCGTCCCACCTGCTCACCTCAGAGGGCCTTCTGCTGTTGGCAGAGTGTATTTTAGTAAAGCTGTGCTCACATGATCCTGCCAAAGCATGTAAAATATGTTAGCCTCTGCCTCCAAGGTTCTACCGCAGAGAATTCCACCCCCACTTTTAACTTCTTAAATGACTGAAATATCCAAAGGGACAGGGAATGTGGAGATAATGGGCAGGTGACCAAACTTTCACATTCAGGCAGGCATTTACCTTTTTATGTGAAAAAAGGCTATTCTTGCTTTAAAAATAAGGATTCCATGGGATTTCAAGGATTTAGTTAGAGTACTGCAGGTGTCGGTATATCATGATTAAGAGGTAACAAATACTGAATACTGGCCAGGCACAGTGCCTCACACCTGTAATACCAACACTTTGGAAGGCTGATCACTTGAGGTCAGGAGTTCAAGACCAACCTGACCAACCGGTGAAACCCCATCTCTACTAAAAATACAAAAATTAGTCGGGCATGGTAGCATACGCCTGTAATCCCAGCTACTTGGGAAGAAGCTGAGGCATGATAATCCCTTGAACCTGGGAGACAGAGGTTGCAATGACCGGAGATCGCAACACTGCACTCCAGCCTGGATAATAGAGTGAGACTCTGTCTCAAAAAAAGAAACAAAAAACAAATACTGAATACTGTGTGCCAGGCTCTGTATTAAATGCTTTATAAAAATAAGGGTAATAGTGTAACAATTCTGCAGGGACAATAAGTGTAAACTGAAACATAGGATCACCCTATAGATGAATCAGCTCTTCGAATCTTTATAGCGACTCAGAAAGGAGACATTAGAATCTCCCATTGTATAGATAAGAAACCAAGGCAGAGAGAGCTCACCCAGGTAGGCAGCATGGCCAAGCCAGGATTTTACCCCAGACGTGTTTGACTCAGAAGCACTTGTTTTCCTCACTGCCTCAGACTACAGACACCTGAGCTGCATTAAAAACATGGATAAACAAATGAAGTTCAAAGTGGTTTCCAGATGGCTGGAAACCCAGTGATTTGGGACTATCTCATTTCAAAATCTGCTTAACAGTAAAGCTAGACGATTGAGTTCGATTAATTGGCTTTGGGGGTAGGGATGAGAAAGAGTGTCATTTATTTGCTTGTGGAGTTTCTGGGAGTAAATAGAATAATAAGTAGGGTGAAACAAGAATAACCAATAGTTGGATAGAACTGATAACCATATAGCTTCACTTCTTGGAACAGCAGTATCATGCTAATTTCACACAACCTTGGAAGTTGTATCCTCTGAAAATAAAGAGAAGTTTATTTTTAATGAGTAAATACATAAAATGTTGCTATTTATAATTTTTTTAAAATACCCATTTGACTGCAAGAGAAAAATCTTTTCTCTCATGACCCAGTTATCAAAGTGGAGACATTCTCTGACTTTGTGAGTTTTATCTTTCTATCGATAGTTTGGGCTATATCATGTGATCTTCACCCCCAAAACTTACTGAGCATTTACTGTGTTCTTGGCACTGTTCTGAGTGCTTGAGTCATACTCTTACGGCTCTCTGGGGTGGTTATCCCCATTTTCAGATAGGGAATATGTGCGCAGAAAGGTTAGGAAACTGGACCAGCCTCACACAGCTAGTTTGTGACAGAGCTAGGATTTGAACCCACTTCGACTCCTGAACTCATGCTTTTTTTTAAAAAAAGAGATCTCCCTACTTGCCTGGGCTGGCCTTGAACTCCTGGGCTTAAGTGATCCTCCCTGCTCAGCCTCCTGAGTAGCTGGGATCACAAACAGGTGCTAGAGCACCTGAGTCCGCACCCACCTAGAGCCCATACTTTCACTCACACCTCTGTGTGATTATTTTCTTTCTCTTTCTGGTACTTTCTCCCTTTACCCCCTTCTGTTTCTCTTCCTTCTTCATCTATCTTGTAGTATTCTGTGAATTGAATTAAGAATTTAAAGTCCAGTTTAAGAATTTAAAGTACAGCCTCCATTTCAGCTATTAAACTTCAAAATATTTCCAAAATACTGAATATCAGTGTGTCTCTAAATAAGAGAATGGCATTTTGGAATTACGTGTCACCCTCCTGGGTTTCTTTAGATGTTCAAAAACACACCTGAATTAATAATTAATGTAATTAAGATCTTCGTCTTATCTTTAAATGTCAGAAGCATATCAATGTTTTTATCTGCCCTTTCAAAATGCCCAAGAAGTGATCATTTTATTACATTTCTACATTCATGTGAATTCTATTGGGTTTTCTAATAATCACTATTACTAATCATGCTAAATTGCCCCAAAGTGAGCACTGAGGAGAGAAAACTATATCAGTGCCTTTAAAAGTACTAAATTTGGTGTTCAGATTTTGAAGGAAAAAATTAAAACTGGGGTATTTGCATTGTTCTGTTGCTGCGCTAGGGTCCCATGTTGCCTGGGGGACCAATTTTGCAAGCTCTGGCCTGGCGTGACACCGAGTGAGACCTGAAACTTGGGATGGACTTCTTTAATAGAAGGATGTGACATGCTCTGTGGAGCTTTTAGTACAACTTACTGGGTCAAAAATAAACTAAAATGATGCAATCAAGAACATTACATCTAGAGAAAAAGCATTCAAAAGGATAGGAGTGGAAATTTCTCCTCTTCCGGGAGTTGTAAATGGACGCCTTTGTTTTTTTTAAATCCCTTCCATTGAACATCCAAAGTAGTGTTGCCAGATAAAATATAAGATGCCCAGTTAAATTTGAATTTCAGATAAACGGTAATTTTTTACAATATGTATGTCTCATGCAATACTTGAAAATAATTTGTAGTGTAAATGTGTCTCATGCAATATTTAGGACATACTTATGCTAAAAATTTGTTTGTTGTTTACCTGAAATTCAAATTTAACTAGGCATCCTGTATTTTCATTTGCTAATTCTAACAACCCTACCAAACATCACATAGACTGTAGTCCAGTCCACCAACCGGACTTTAAATTCTTAATTCAATTCATAGAATAATACAAGATAGGTGAAAAAGGAAGAGAAACAGAAGGGGGTAAAGGGAGAACGTACCAGAAGGAGAAAGAAAATAAGAATGAATTCTGGCAATCTGCCAACTAAAATAACTAAATTTTGGAAGACAGAAATCCTAAAACTGAGGTCATAGGATGGAAAAAGTCTGCTTCACAGACTCTTTAGCCTGAAGATTGGCCAAAAAAGAAAAAAAAAAAAAAAAAAAAAAAAAGGCAGGCATCCTATTAACATCTAAATACCAAAGCTCTTCCAGGAATGGAAAGATTTGGAATGCGAAGATTCTTAGCTTTGGAACTTTGTTAAAATTCCACAACTTGTTTATTAATTGCAAGGGGGATTTTTTTTTTCAGCGAGATACTTTGGTAATTCAATATTAAAGAAGGCTACCTAACTTCAGTTTATGTTACTAAGACACGTTTGAAACTTCGTGGATAACCATTTGTTTGCCTCGTGCTGAAATGCAAAAAATTATCTGATACTTGATACAAAGAGGAATTTACCTCTGTTTAAAAATCACACATTTCTCCCATGAAGCATGAAGATGGCTTTTTTAATTTAAAAATATTAACTGACAGCTTCAAGATTGATTTTTTTTTCTTTAATCTCTAACCAGACAAATTACTAAAAGCAAGAAGGCTCTTCCCTTAATCTTGGACACGTCACAGATGTGACACTGTTCTGTAGGAGATGGCTTTTTAACTGTGGATGGGGAAGAATAACCTTTGGAATTTTAGGATGTTGTTACAGACAAGTTTACTAGTTTTTGACTTGCTAAGCCACAACTGGAGCCAGCCTTCATCGGGGTAAGAATATTTTCATTTTACTATTATATCTTCAGTATTTCAAGAGTAGGATTATTACATTCTGGCGAATATGGCCTTTGAGGCTTGTGCTGTCTGCTGAATATGCAAATGTGAATGTCCTATAAAAGAGGAGAGGAACTGACAGTTTCTGTCTGTGCCGTAAACTTTAAAGAGTCCAACAGATGATATGTTGGGGCTGCTGGAGCAGGAATTGGATCACACCATCATTTTAGATAAAAGAAGAATTTGTATTTCTTTGAGAAGCATTTAGAGGGCTGGGCTTACAGCTTCCCTCAAAGCCAAACAGCTATATGCGAGACTCTCATTTCTGTAGTTTGGTGATGTTACTGCTGCTTTAAAACAAAAAATCGGCCTAATGGTGCAAGGAATTTTCTCACCAAATTAATTATGGATCTGCCTGATAATATTTTTTTCTAATTAGTGAAATATGAACTATTATTGCTTTTCTTATAGTCCTTCCTCCATTCTGTGTCTTACCGTTTCTTTTATAAGGTGCATTGTGTGATTAGTCCAGATAAAGAACAATGAAATTTCGTATACTTTACATTAAAGATACTACAAAAACTTCCAAAGCCAGGCTCTTTCGAGAGGGCCAGAGATGGTAACCCCACAAGCCTGGCTGCCTGGAGAAATCCACTGAGAAGCCACAGGGAACCATCAGCCCACCAGTGACAGCCCGGGTAGGAGCAGGTGCTGTTTTAATAGGAGAAAAGTGTAAAGTTAATTGTCAGGTGATCTGAATGACAGAGGACCAATTGGTGTGGTAAAGTCAAGTATCCTATCCAGATAGTTTATTTTTCCAATCCAGTCCCCTGACTACGGTTTATAACCAGGGTGTACATCAGAGCACTTGCGGAGCTTTTTAAAAATATTAATACCTGTAATCTGGAGAGTCTGGGTCTATCAATACCTGCCTTATGATTCTAATATACATGCATGGTTGAACATCATAGCTCAAGAGGTCCCAAACCTGGTTTAACCTCTAAATCACTGAAGAAACTTTAAAATGCTGCTTCCTGGGCCCCCTCTACCAGGGATTCTGCTTAAGTGTAGCTGGGTTGGGGCCTGGGAAGCTGTATTTTTGCAAAATTTCTTAATAGATTTTGATGTTTGGTCAGATTTGGAAACCACCATTGCCCCAACAGAATCACATTAATTTCAGCAACCCAAAGGGCTTTTTTTTTTTTTGAGACGCAGTTTCGCTCTTGTCACCCAGGCTGGAGTACAATGGCATGATCTCGGCTCACTACAACCTCTGCCTCCTGGGTTCAAGTGATTCTCCTGCCTCAGCCTCCTAAGTAACTGGGATTACAGGTGCCCGTCACCATGCCCAGCTTATTTTTTGTATTTTTAATAGAGACAGGGTTTCACCATGTTGGCCAGGCTGGTCTCGAACTCCTGACCTCAGGTGATCCACCCACCTTGGCCTCCCAAAGTGCTGGGAATGCAGACGTGAGCCATCGTGCCCAGCCAACCCAGAGGTTTTTTAATGCAAAAGAAAAATAAGATAGTCAGCTGTGTAGTACATTTGGAGCAGCATCCTAAATTTCTATTTTTTTCACCTTAAACTTATTTCTAGCTTGATTCATGCCTGCTTCTCTCCCATCTCAGCAAGAAATTCCTGATCCTTTTCTCCCCTGGTGCCGTTGACCTCATTCTTTCTCTCCCCCTCCCCTCCCAGCCCCTCTCTTGTTGTTTTCTTAATTTTTCTTCCTACTTAGGCTTATAACATGTCCATATTTTCCCAAACAATACAAACAGAGGCAAATCCATCAACCATTGTGACTACTGAGCACTCTCTCCCTTCCCATCCTTTAACTTCTCACCAGCCCTTCCTCCCTCACAGCTGGTTCCCAGCATCTGTGCTTTGTGGGCCTCCATGGTTTAGTTGCCACTGGGCCAAGCCTCTGACATCTTCCCGGTCTTTAACTTCCTTGACCTCTTTGCAGCATGGAACCCCATTGACAAGGCTGTCTTCAAACCGTCTATTCTTTGCTGCCATCCTACTATATCCTCTTGATATTCCTACCAGGGTTCAGCCTTTGGTCTGTTTTGGTTTTTTTTTTCTCTACATTCTTCTCATGGTGATCTCATGCATTCCTATAGCTTCAATTTCCATCTCTGTCCAGATGCCTCCCAGATCGAGATCTCTAACTCTGATGTCTTCCTGGAGCTCTTAGCCAATCCTTCTGCTAAGAGTTTTTGACATCTGAGGTCTGAGCCTTAAAAATGGTTATATTCTTATTCCTGTAAGGTACACCGCTGGGCATGAATGAGGGTGTGTTATATGTGGTACCTTCAGGCCTGGGGCCTGTGCCAATAGAGTATTACTGGATACAGGAATGGCTCTGACACCTCAAGGTCAGACTAGAAGTTGAAGGATTTCAGGGCTCACATATTTTAGACTCAAACTTCTAGAACACTATTCTGACCCAACTGAACTATTGAAGATAGTTTCCACAGCACTGCTCTCCTTCATTGACCTCCTAAGGGATCTGTCTCTCTTGAGAATAGGCCTCAACTCTAATTTCCATGGGCCCAAGACCAAGAGTGGGCAAGGGGAGCCTAGCCTGCACCTGGCCACCTGGTGTTGGCCATTACCAGGGTGCCAGGAGCTGAGGTGGCACATGTTAGTGTCTACAGAGTGCCACGTGGGTAGGTGCTAGGTCTTCCAGGAGGCTCAGCCACTGATGACTTTAAGGCATATAGGTCTCCAGCATGGCTGCAGGAAAACTAAGAGAACTTGTTTCTAGTAGATCTGCCCTTAAAGAATAACTAAAGGAAGTTCTCCACCAGAAAGAAAATGGTAACAGCACGAAGCTGCGATTTTCAGAGCAGGGAGAACAGGATGAGTAAAAATAGAAGTAAACATACTAGACTATTCTTTATCTCATGAGCTTCTCTCATCATATGAAAGAAATGGTGATGCAGAAGTTATAATGACATCTGATGGTGCTGGTCAGTGCATGCGGAAGAAATACTTAAGATAATTATATTTTAAAACTGGAGGGGATACAGAGATCTAAGTGGAGGTAAGGTTTCTACACTTCACTGGAAGTGGTAAAACATTGACACCAGTAAGCTGTGATAAGTTACCTATGTGTATGGCAATACTTAGAACAACCCCTAAGGAAACTGTGTACAAAACAGTGTACTCAGAAACATTAAAAGTAAATCAAAATGCAACTCTAAGAAATGTTCAAGGCCAGTTGCAGTGACTCATGCCTGTAATCCCAGTGCTCTGGGAGGCCAAGGCAAAAGGATTGCTTGAGGCCAGATGTTTGAGGATGTAGTGAGCTGTGATCATGCCACTGCACTCCAGCCTGGGTGACAGAGTGAGACTCTGTCTCTAAACAAAAAGAAAAAAGAAGAAAAATGTTCAAGTAACCCCCATGAAGGCAAGAAAAGAAAAAAAGAGAGAGAAATGAGAAACAAAAGGAAAAAACAGTAAACGAAGAAAATGGCAGACTTCAATCCTAACATGTCAATAATTACTTTTAATGTAAATGGTCTAAATATATCAATTAAAAGACAGAGATTGGTGGAGTGGAACGTTTTCAATGAGTGGTGTTGAAACAATCGGACATTCATAGGCTAAAATAAAATGAACTTGAATCCAAACTTCACATCGTATCCAAAAATTAACTCAAAATGCATTCGAACTTCTAGAAAAAAAAACTGTGATAGAATAATTCCCCCTGCCATATCATTCACATCCTCATCCCCAAAACCTGTGAATATGTTACCTTACATGGCAGAAGGAACTTTGCAGAACCAGTGACAGATTTGGAAATGCTGCTGGCTTTGAAGATGGAAAAAGGGGCCATGAGTCCAGAAAGGCAGGCCGCCTCTAGAAACTGGAAAAAACAGGGAAATGGATACTCTCCTATAGGCCTCTGAAGGAACGCAGCCCTGCATCATCTTAATGTTAGCCCAGTGATACTGATTTTGGACTTTTCACCTGCAGAATGGTAAATATACTTGTGGTGTTTTAAGCTACCAAATTTGTGTAATTTCTTATAGCAGCAATAGGAAACTAATATGAAAACATAAGAAAATATCTTGGGGACCTGGAAATGGACAGAGTTCTCTGACTTGACACAAAAAGCTTGATCCATAAAAGGAAAAATTGGTAAATTGGACTTCATCAATATTAAAAACCTTTTGCTCTGTGAAAGACCTACTAAGAGGATGTCAAGAGAAATTATGGTCTGGGAGAAAGTATGTGTAAACCACATACTCAACAAAGGACTTGTATCTGGAATATATAAAGAACTCCCAGACCTTAGCATTAAAGAAACCATCCAATTACAACAATGGATGAAAGACATACACAGACATTTCATTGAAGTGAATATACAGATGGCAAATAAGCACATGAAAAGATACCAAACTTCATTAGCCATTAGAAAATACAACTTAAGGCCAGGCGCAGTGGCTCACGCCTGTAATCCCAGCACTTCAGGAGGCTGAGGCGGGCACATTACTTGAGTCAGGGGTTTGAGACCAGCCTGGCCAACATGGTGAAACCCTGTCTCTACTAAAAATACAAAAATTAGCTGGGCGTGGTGGCCCACACCTGTAATCCCAGCTACTCAGGAGGTTGAGGCAGGAGAATCACTTGAACCTGGGAGGTGGAGGTTGCGGTGAGCTGGGATGGCGCCACTGCACTCCACCTGAGTGACAGAGTGAGACTCTGTCTCACAAAAAAAAAAAAAGAAAAGAAAATGCATATTAAAACCACAATGAGATGAGATACCACTACATACCTACCAGAATGTCTAAAATAATGATAACACCAAACACTGGCAAGGATGTGGAGTAACTGGCTCACTAACATATTGCTGGTGAAAATGTAAAATGGTATAGGCACTCCAGAAAATAATTTGGTAGTTCCTTTTATAGCTTAAAGTGGACCCAGCAGTTGCACTTTTGGGCATATATCCCAGAGAAATAAAAATATATTTTCACACAGCAATTTGTATGTGAAGGTTCATAGCAGCTTTATTTGCAATAGCCAAAAACCAGAAACTACCTAAAAGTCCATTGAATGCTACCCAGCAATAAAAAGAATGAACTATTAATACATACAACTTGGATGGATCTCAGGGAATTTATGCTGAGTGGAAAAAAAGCGAATTTCAAAAGGATAGATACTTCACATTCCACGTATATAACCTTTGTGAAATAGCATAATTATAGAGATGGAGAACGGATTAGTGGTTACCTGTGGTTAGGGTTGGGGTTGAGGGGTGGCTATACAGGGCTAACATGAAAGACGTTTTGTGGTGATGGTGCGGTTAAATACTTTGATTGTGGTAGACTGTTACGTGTAGCTACACATGTGATAAAATTACATATAGCTACATGCACACACATGCACAAATGAGTCCATGCGTAACTGGTGAAATCTGAATAAGCTCTGTGGATTGTTCTAGCGTCAGTTTCCTGGTTTCGACATTTTACTACAGTTACGCATGACACTAACCTTGGCAGAGGTTGGGTGAAGAGTGCTCGGGACTTCCCTGTACATTTTGTGACACCTTCATGTGAATCTATAAATATTTAAAATTTAAAGTTTTTGATAACATACTCATCATTCTCAAAGAAGCAGCTTTCTATTTTTGTGTATTTTCTTCTAGTCTTAATCTGTCTAATAAACAGCATACCTGATGAGAATACTAACAGAATCCTCCAGTGTGCCAGTGACTTCAGGCCTCTAGCAGGAAGTCATGAGGTACTGAAGAGACGTTCTTTCCTTTTTGCTTCCTGGACATTAGCAGGCCCTTGCTTTTTCTGTCTGCACAACCACACCTCACTTTGGTGTGCTGTTTGTAGCCTAAGCTAAAAATGCATGGGAGTGAGTGTTACCAGTCTATCCTGCTGCCACCTTGCGCACACACCCACGTCCACACCCACACGTCCTCACTTTGCCATCTAATCCAGTGTGCTAGCTTGCTGCTCCAGCCACTGTGGCATTTTTTTTTTTTTTTTTTGAGACGGAGTCTCGCTCTGTCGCCCAGGCTGCAGTGCAGTGGCACGATCTCGGCTCACTGCAACCTCTGCCTCCCAGGTTCAAGCCATCCTCCCGCCTCAGCCTCCCCAGTAGTTAGGTCTATAGGTGTGCACCACCATGCACAACTAATTTTTGTATTTATTTATTTATTTTGAGATGGAGTTTTGCTCTTGTTGCCCAGGCTAGAGTGCAATGGCGTGATCTCGCCTCACTGCAACCTCTGCCTCCCAGGTTCAAGTGATTCTCCTGACTCAGCCTCCCAAGTAGCTGGGATTACAGGCACCCACCACCATGCCCGGCTAATATTTGTATTTTCAGTAGAGACGGGGTTTCACCATGTTGGCCAGGCTGGTCTCCAACTCCTGACCTCAAGTGATCTGCCTGCCTCAGCCTCCCAAAGTGCTAGGATTACAGGCGTGAGCCACTGCACCTGGCCCACTGTGGCATTCTAAATCCTATGGAGTCCAGCATGCCTAGTACTCTGGTCCTGAACATGCTGTCAGTCAGGGCCGCACTGTCCCTTTCAGTACGAGTGTGGAGTGGTCCCCGGGAATTTACGAAGTGTGAAAGCATTGGGCCTCCTCAATCCCCGAGTGCACATGACCCTCTCTCGCTCACTCCAAAGAGGTCAGGCAGGAGACCAAGGCCAGCCCCAGTGGACCTCACAACAGACAGATATTGTCTTTGGCCCTTTCTGTTCCTACTTCTGTGCTTCCTCCTTCCCCCTGTCCCCATCCTCTGCCAACAGGCAACAGTTTGTCCTTCTGCAGCACAATTGCAAGTTTGTCTTCTGGACGTTGTTCTAAGCTCTAGAACTTCCCAGCTCCTAATCCTTAATTCTGCCGGCCAGGCTTCTCTGCCATGTGTTCTGTTCCCTCAGGACACTTTCAGGTAAACAGAGCTGACAAACCGATTTGTACTGCGGATTTAATAAGTTATATAAAACAAAATGTGGGTGGCTTTTAAGAATGTAATTTGTGAGTCCCTACGTTTATCTTCCTGCCTTTTATATCTTAACTGAAGATTTTGATGAATGCCTTTACCTCAAATAAGCAAGGTAATGTGAATGTGGGAATTTTGAGCACCAAAGAGGAGCCAATAAAACGGAGGCTTTGGCCAGACGCGGTGGCTCACGCCTGTAATCCCAGCACTGTAGGAGGCCAAGGCAGGTGGATCACAAGACCGGGAGTTCAAGACCAGCCTGGCCAAGATGGTGAAACCCTGTCTCTATCAAAAATGCAAAAATTAGCCGGGCATGGTGGCACACGCCTGTAATCCCAGCTATTTGGGAGGCTGAGGCAGGAGAATCGCATGAACCTGGCAGGCAGAGGTTGCAGTGAGCTGAGATCGCACCACAGCACTCCAGCCCGGGCGACAGAGTGAGATTTCATCTCAAAAAAAAAAAAAAAAAAAAGGAGGCTTTGAAGCAGCTGGATGTTCTCCCACAGACTCTTTCTTACCTTGCAGGCAGAGTAGATACTGTTCACAACATCATGAATGTTATTTGCAAAATCCACTTTCTTCCATGCTAAATGAGGAGCAGGAACCCTTGGTGGAAATCCAATTCCATAAGATGGGGATGAGCCTAAATTCAGGAGGTTTCCCATGTGTTAGGAAGCCCATAGACACCACAGAATGCAATTGGTTAGAATCATGTTTATCCCTCGATTCCCTTTCAGCAGTTGCACACAAATAATTGATACACAGAAACCATTACGGTTCTGAACAGAAGGAAAGCATTGTGGTGACCTCAAAGAGTGAGGCAGAGATCGGCACAGCTCTAGATGAAATTGCCCATGCCCTATGCCCATAATCCTGTTTTGCACTTGTGTGTGTGGATTGAGGGGCAGGGAGAAGAGTTCTCCCATAAACCTGGGACACAAGCTGAAGGAAGCCTTGCCACTGCCCACCTCTGTGGTCACTACCATCTGAGATACAAATTCAATCTCAGTTTAAATTCTCCCAGAAGTTACTTTATCCCTAGAAGTTCACTTGATGATTAATGCAGGCTTAGGAAAATATCATTAACTACAACAGAAGATGAGAGAATTGCTCTCCCCACTTTTAGTAGGCCAGGCAATAGGTCCTGTCACATCAAGGATTTTGATGTTGTTATTAAATGAGTGTTATTTAGGTGAACCGCCTGGTCCCTCTTCTTACATTTTCATGTCCTGCCCATGACCCAGTGGCCCAGGAAATTGAACTGACCCCAGTGATCAAAGGGTGCCCATCAGAAACCAGCGAAAGCCACAGGTGAAGGGGTGGAAGGTGGCAGGCAGCTGGAGAGGCACAGCTTGGAACACCTGAGCAGAGGTTTCTTTGCATTCATAGGAAAACCCAGTGGTTTTTCAGCTAGGCACTCATGTGAAACCTTTATATTATGTAACTGTTATCCCAAAATGATTGCATCATTTAAATGTCTCATCCACAGAAACCACATGTGTGGTTGCTCAGGTATGCAGCTTTGTAAGGAACTGGCATTCTGAGTTGGTGAAGGGATTAGAGTTTTTTAAATCCCTGTTTACCAAAGTTTGTTATATATTTTACTAAAGCCATACACTTCTTACACTGATGTGCTCCCTTTACTGTTTTTGTTCTATTTAAATGTAAATATTAACATCAAAATAAAGCTAGAACGGGTAATCATATTTTTATAGAATCCAGTACAAACTAAAAATAACATTTTGGTTATGTTTCTTTTGATTAACTAATACAATAAAAAGTTACCACCTAGTTAAAAATACAAGGTTTCTCTAAGGTACAATAATAAAACTAAGCTTATGCCTAAAATATTCTCACTGGGTGCCTGTGAATCCACGACTACTAGCACTGTGGAGCAATTTCTCTTTGCAGAAGAGTGCTAACTCTATCCATTAAAGCCTTGGAAATTGCTGGTAAATATGTAAAAAATCAAGTGCTTAGATGGATAGCAATTATTGGCAGGACCTAAACTGATACAAAAGTTTTCCACTGTCTCAATATCAAAAGCCCAAGAATGCCAGATTCCCAAAGTGAATCAAAGTGCTTGGATTGCTTTGCATAAACATGATTAGCCAGAATCAACACCCTGGGAGTGGAGCTTGAGGTGGAATTTCCAAATCCTGCAAATGTTATGGCTACAGCCTCCCAGCACCCCGATGCTGGACAGCCTAAGGCATGAGTCACAGGCAGACTCTTGGCCAGTCAGCACTCTGCAGATACCAGCTTGGCCCTAATACTCACTCATTAGTGGTGCTGGAAGATATGGAGCTATCCTGTCGGTGGAGAAATGAACTTTAAAAAACACAAATAAGCTACTAAAACAGTACTCCAAAGGCAAGTGTGAGAGATGCCTATCTAGAGATTATTGTTGCACAGATTAGATTAGGGTTTTCATGCTGGTGAGAAGTTCAGAGATGGGCTAGCTCTTAAAACTTTGGGTTAGGTTCAGGAACAACATAGTGCTCTGCCGTGGCCCAATTCTACAGATGATACACACTTGGAATTATATTTTGAACAGCCGGGAATACACAGAAAATTTTTAAAGGGGAAAAAAAAACATAGAGCATCATAAATGAGACCTTTTGATGTAGGTGTGCATATGTTGGCAGCATGCAAATTCACAAAGTCAGGTATTTGTTCACTACTTTACATTGTGTTCATAAAACAATGTTTGTGAAAGCACTTCCAATTCTGTTATATCATGTTGTCTTCAGCAATAGCCTGTGAAGAAGATAGAGCTGGTTTTATTATCCTCATTGTAAAGAAAGCACTAGAAAGTTATGGCTGAGGAGTTAACACCAGAACTAGGGCTACAACTCAGATCCACTGATTCTCAGCTCTTCACACCTGGCAGAGATGTCAGACCCTAAAATGTGTTCTCAGAACCTGGGTCCTTACCAGGATCTATTTCCCTCTTATTCTGATCCCAAGGGCCTTTCTGCAAGAGCAGAATGTCTTGCCTATTTAAATAAAGAATTGCTGTTAACAGTAGAGGTATGTCCAGAAACCTAATTTAGTATTTTACAAATTGCTCTTCCTCACTATATTTGCTCTGTAGTCCTGAAACTTGCATTTTTTCTCTCTGTAAAAACTCTGGACTCTTCACAGTTGCTCTTTGGATTGGAAAGTCCTTTTCAAAGTAAGATATCCACAATCTCAACCATACATACACGCCCCCACAATCCCCCACACCCAGGACAGTGATGGGCAGAAGTTGGGCAGAATTTGGGCAGGAAGGCCATCTCGCCCCACCTGCCATGCTGCCCAGCTGAGTGGGTGGCAGGACTCCACGTGGCATTTAGGATTCTCAAATCTGCAGGAAGCTGACTGGAACTCCTACAAAACACGCCCTCGCCAGCTTTCTCCTACTTCTTCTAGTCTCTGCTTATCAAGAGCTAGGTGGACTTTTTTCCCTGGACTGAAATTCCGAGGTGGGAAGAGAAGTTGGATTAAGAGACTTGATGCCTTCAAAACGTTCAGAGTATGACAAGGGCTTCACTCCCTTAGAAAGAAATGGGTGGTAGAAGAGGAAAGCAAAGGGAACTGCAAGGCTGGCTGGCAGGTCCCTGCCGATAGCCATCAAGAATTTCATCAGGCCAGTCATGGTGTTTCACATCTGTAACCTCAGTGATTTGGGATGCCAAGGTAGCAGGATCACTTGACGCCAGGAGTTGGTGACCAACCTGGGCAACATAGCAAGACTCCATCTCTACAAAAAAATTTTAAAATTAGCTGGGCATGGTGGCGTGTGCCTGTAGTCCTAGCTACACTAGGCTATGGCAGGAGGATCGCTTTAGCCCAGGAGTTTGAGGCTGCAGTGAGCCATGATTGCGCCACTGCACTCCAGCCTGGGCAACAAAGTAAGACCCTGACTCAAAGAAAAAAAAAAAAAGAATTTCATTATTACATAGTTAGAAAGCACATGCTGTGCTATAAGATGTGGCAGAGCTTGTTAGTCCATGTTCTGGGCTTCCAGAGACCATGTCTAATACGGAAGGAAGAAAGAGCAATACAAGTATAACAATAAGTTTGACCTGATTCTCTTCTGTTTGTAGAAAACCACATGGGTGCAGATATAACTCTGTAGGATGCTGATGCACACCCCGGATTAGACCTTTTGCAAATATTAAATGCAGAGTTTGCGTAATAGAAGTGTTAGATAAACCGACTTAAAATTGCACACTCTTTGGCTGAGATGCAGTGATTTCTGCTCCCTGCGTGTAAATCACCTGAGCCTTGATGCTGTAACGTGCTATGAAGTTGGTGCAAAGAGTTGGAGTGGAATGAAGCTCTATGTTAATGAAACTTTTTATAGTTCTTCCAAGCAGCAAAGATTTTATGGGATATTATGTCAAACTGACTTCTCAAGCAATTCATTTGAGAATTTTATCTGCACCCCTCACGAAAAAAAATAATCAATTTTGTCTGAATGGGTTTGGACAGCTAACTGTTGTCTGAAGCTGTCAGGCTGTGAGGAGTGAATGTCATTCTTGGGAAAGGGATGACTAATGTTCAGTTAAAGAGCCCTGTTGGAGTGGTTGGGGCTTTGTTTTTTGGGGTTTTTTGTTGTTGTTGTTGTTTTCTTTCATTTTTTCCAGTAAGTAATCTTTTCACAGATTCTAGAGAGCTCTCTGGCTAGGGAAAACGACGCTGTGATTGATCATCTTTGTTTTCACAGATCTTCATCACCTCAATCATCTTAGAGCATTAAAGTGCTTGTAAGTGCCCACGAATTCTCAGAATTATACATTACAAATGAAATCCCATCGCTTACCAATAAAAAAGTAGAAATGGAGTACTGTGTTGTGCATTTGAGAAATCTTCTGCTTATTAAGGTTGTTGGAACTGAACATGTTCATTTATAACAGAGCGAAGTAGGGAAGGGTGGCCCCTCCCTCTCTGTCCTGTGTGGCAGCCCTGACTGTGGTGGCTGTGGGCATGCATGTAAAATCAGAGCTTTTACAGGAAAAGGCATTTCCCAGATTTTTTTTCCCCTGCAGTTTAAGGGCACACTTCCAGGCTATTTCAAGAGACCTGACTAAAAAGAATACGTATGCGCCCGTAGATGTAGGAGCCAGCAGTACATCCCCTGGTTGTAGGGAAGCTAATGAATTAAATGAATCAAGCTGTCAGCAATGAAGGCCTTGAGTATATGAGGGTCCCACCCTGGGAGATTCAGCCAGTGAAGAACTGAGTGTGGAGCCAGAAACACCCAAGATACAAAGAACTGGCCCAGCTGGGGCCACTGGTGCTGTCCAGTCCAGGAACCACCAGGCACACATGGCTGTCAAACACTTGAAATGTGGAGTCTGAACTGTGGTAGGCTTACGTATGAAATACACAGATGATTGTGAACACTTTCACTAAAATAATGTAAGCAGTATCATAAGTAATTTTCATATGTTTAAATGGCAGTATTTGGACAACATATTGGATTGAGTGAAATATATTATTAAAATTTACTAATTATATCATTTAAATTAATAATTAAATCATCATTAAAATTAACTCCAGGCATGGTGGCTCACACCTGTAATCCCAGCACTCTGGGAGGCCAATATGGATGGATCACGAGGTCAGGAGTTTGAGACCAGCCCGACCAACATAGTGAAACCCTGTCTCTACTAAAAATACAAAAATTAGCCAGGCGTGTGGCACGCGCCTGTAATCCCAGCTACCCAGGAGGCTGAGTCAGGAGAGTCGCTTGAACCCAGGAGGCTGCGGTTTCAGTGAGCTGAGACTGTACCGCTGTACTCCAGCCTGAGCGACAGAGCCAGACTCCGTCTCAAAAAAAAAAATTCATAGTTCTTTTTTGTTTGTTTGTTTTTGGCTTTTTTAACATAGCTCCTAGAAAATTTAAAACTACATAGGCGACTCACATATTTCTGTTAGAGAACATTGTTCTAGAGAATGATTCAGCGTGTGGAGTGGACAGGGAAAGGACTTACAGAGAGCAATGCAAAAAATGTCACACTGATTAGTAGGCGTCCATGTTCTTAAAAGCCCTCAGCCACCCTGGCTTCTCCCTGGCTCCCGGGTGGCCTCAGCACACACCCAGCACCCTCACTCGTGTCTAGGGCACCCAGCTTCCTCTGCCTGCCACTGTGGCCTACTGCTCATAGCTCACACCAAATGTGCCCCTGTCTTTACACCTGTTGTCTGGCTAGTGGGTCAAGAGTGCCCAGTGGGTCTTCCCTTCAGTCAGAATTTGACCTTAATGTGCATAAAATCCTTTGAACATCTAAAACACCTATCTATAATGTATTGACTAGAAAGTTCTAACAAAGGATTAAGGAATGAGGCCAGACACAGTGGCTCACGCTTATAATTCCAGTACTTTGGGAGGCTGAGGCAGGCGGATCATCTGAGATCAAGAGTTCGAGACCAGCTTGGCCACTACTAAAAATACAAAAATTAGCCAAGTGTGGTGGTGCATGCCTGTAATCCCAGCTACTCAGGAGGCTGAGGCAGGAGGATCACTTGAACCCAGGAGGCAGAGGTTGCAGTGAGCCGAGATGGCGCTGCTGCACTGCACCCTGGGTGACAGAGTGAAACTGTCTCAAAAAAAAAAAAAAAAAAAAAAAAGTATTAAAGAATGAGAAATGTGGGTTTCTACAGTGAAAAGGCTAGATTTTAGATAGGATAACTTAACATTGGAAATAATGATGCAGTGGGAAATAAAAGAAGTGTTTGCGGTGTTTTTCTTATTTACAAACCTAAGAGTATGAATAAGGAACCAAAACCTACTGGCTTTCACTTTTATTCCTTAAAATAGATTTTAATGACATTGTTTTTTGGTAATAAGGGAAAGATATAAAGAAGTATTAGAATCGTTGGATAAAAAGAATCATTCCTGGGAGCATACAATAGCCATTTCCCTGCTCTTAAGGAACTGGCCATAAATCTAAGACTTACAAATTGCAGTATCCAGGCCATTTCTGTATTAATACTCATCAACTCTTTCATTTTTCTTTGGCTGAAATCATCTGGACTTCTCAAAAAATTATGCATTTTTCTTTAATAGAAAAAAATTTTAATTTCTATAAGTGGTGATAGTAGATTAAAAATCCTAATAGTATATAAACTATTTCCATATGAAAATTAGATTTGGGCATATCCAGGTTTTGCAGTATCCAGGAGTAGAAAGAAAGTTTATTTCCAAGAATCTGATTAAACATACACAAGAAAAAACAAGATTTTTCTTGTACAGTCACATTTAAAATTACCCATTTTGGGGCAATAATTTTAATGCTACTGTTAGTTAATGCTGACTTTGAGTCCAGTTTATAATGGAATTTGCATCACGACTTTTTAAAATCCCACTTCTCCTTATTCATCAGCCAGTTCTTTTTTCTGTATCTTCACAGTAGTCTCTTAATTTCCATTTGGTTTGTTGGGAATCTGTCCATTTGTTGAGTTCCTGCCCTGTTAATTCTATGCAATGCCCTGGAAATAACAAAATGAATATGGGAGTATGGATTGGTGACTGCAGCAGTTTGCCCTGCAGAGGGTGAGGCTGGAGTGAGAATGGTCACTTCAATAGAAGGTGACAGGAGCTGTGATAGAGGTACCTGTTCAGAGAGTCTCAGAGCCCTACAGAGCCACCTGTTCCAGGAAGGCACTTGAGCCTTCAGGAAGCTTATACAGCTTAAGACTAAGTCACCTCCTTCTGCCTTAGGCTAGTGCCTGATAACCTGGCTCTCTGGAGTATACAGAGGAGTTTAATGCATCATCTCAGTCCAGAAGTCTGGTGAAGGAAGATCTGCCAGGGCTCAGTCCAAGACAACATATCCTCCATAGGGTTCAGAGAAGAGGGAAGGTCAGGGAAGGCAGGAATGTCTGGTGGACTTCTAGAGGAGTGATATTTGGGATGGACTCTCAAAGGTGTGTAGGATTTGAATTGGCAGAGGAAGGAGGCCAGGCATTGCAGGTGGGAGCCTAGCATGCAGCACCGTGGGCTCACTGCTCCCTCCCCACTCCTCTCCTAACCTTCTTCCAGGCCCTTCGTCAGCCTGTCCTTTGCAATCACTCGCCTGTCTGAAGCATAGCCCCTGCCTCCTGCCCCCATATGCTGTGACCTCTTCCCAACTCTTGCAGCCGTTAATAAGATGAGAGAGTGAGAATGAGGAACATGCTGCTGAAGAAGGGGGAGAGCAGAATCCACTCTCCTGTCTCCCTGTCCACAGGGGCCACCATGTCCATGGAGAGCTCAACAAGGGCCAAATCAGAGTTAGCAACTGGGGCTTTCCTGGGCCTTGGGACTGAGTCCTGCAGGAGGAAGAGTTAAGAGTCCTCTCTGGATTTGGGCAGGAGGAGGCCTCAGTCCACAGAGGCAGGGTGTGGGCCAGGGCTGCAGAGGCAGCCACACCCGCCCTGGCTTTGAGCAAAGCTCTTCTGACCTCGCCACACCCACGAGCTCCGCTGCCAGCTCCAGAGGCTGAGCACCAGTCGCTACTTGAAACAGCTGCCTCCAAGAAGGGGGAGAAGGCTGTTCAGAAATGTACAAAAAGCCTTCCATACTTTAGACCATCCTAAATTACAAAAATTTAGTCCTTTCCTGGGCTCTCGCCACTAATTAAATATGCTTGTGAACAAGACCTCTGTTAGAATGAATTTCCACCTTCTAGCTAAGAGCCCTACTATTATGGGAGCTTTTCCCTGGAGTTCATCTTCCTCCTGGCCGATCCTATGATCATGGGCTCTGCAGGGCTCATCCCATTACCCCACACCCTGTCACTGACAGCAGGCAAGCAGTTGACTCAAGAGACATCGGAGTGACCACTTGCATTTTTGCAACTCTGTCCCCACAGGAAGGATAAGTGATACCACTTTACTTCAGACTCTTTTGAAGAAAAGGTTGGGGTGTCAAAAACAAGAGCAAAAATTGATAAACTGCTGGTCTTGATAATCACTAAAGCCTCTTCACCTCTAAAAAATTATCTAGGTTGTTTTGAGGATTATGAGGCAGCAGTTGGTCTGGTGCACAAGCTCATTAATAGTGCGAGTCCTTTGTGGCCTTGAGTGAAGGCAGCTCTAAGAAAGCAAGGAAATGCTCCAGTTTGGACACCAAGTGGGGACAAGGGCACAAGAGCATCAGCAACACTGAATGCTCCAAAATAACACTCTGTCCCAAACCGCAGGCTGTAGGAGTTCAGGAGCAACATGGCATTTGTAGCAGAACTTTATTATGGAGCCCTCAGTGAACAAATGAGACTCTAAGTATCCCCTTGAACCTTTTCCTCCACATGGGTGGAATGAGCAGTGACTGAGCACAGCCTGGTTTGGGTCCAGCCTTGGTAATCCAGCAGCCTGAGATTTTTCTGGAACAGGGAATGCATTGTGGATAGGAGGTGAGGAAGTCCTGGCTAATATCATTTTGGTGAGGGAGAAGAGGAGACAAGGCCAGAAATGTCCAACAGTTGCTTGGTGTCAGCTATCCTAAGTGACTGGTCCTCTGGGCCCTAGACATGAGGGCAAATGAGAGATGGGTCCCTCCAACGTGCATTCCTTACTTCCCTTTGTCACAGCCCGGACATTCAAACAGAAACACACCCAGCATGCCTGGCACTGTCCACCATGCCTTTGTCCATCCCCATCTCCTTCCTCCTGACCTCTCTGCTTCTGCCTTTCCCACCAAGAAAACAGAAAGAAGGGATCTCCACTATGCCTCAGTATAAACTCTTCAAAATACACATTAGATTTTCTTTTAAAAAAAAAAAAAATTCTTACCTTGGGTTAATATACTTTTAACCAAAATATATTTGTGAAAAGTCTAATTTTTTCTGGGAAAAGCTCTGGCTAAAAAGTCGTACATGGATTCTAACAGCAGCACATGTTCACTCATTCTTGCAACTTTATTTCATAAGCAGCCACACAACCGATTGAAGCCTTGGGATTCTCAGCACTTTCCAAGTGAGCCCTTCCTGCTGCTGGTCTGATTCTATAATAGACAAATCTGCCCAACCACTCCTTTGTTTTTAAAGTTAATAGACAATGAACTTTAAAGATTGTGGTTATTGGCCGAGCATGGTGGCTCACGCCTGTAATCCCAGCACTTTGGGAGGCCGAGGCAGGCCGATCACGAGGTCAGGAGATCAAGACCATCCTGGCTAACAAGGTGAAACCCTGTCTCTACTAAAAATACAAAAATTAGCTGGGCGTGGTGGCGGGCGCCTGTAGTCCCGTCTGCTCGGGAGGCTGAGGCAGGAAAATGGTGTGAACCCGGGAGGCGGGGCTTACAGTGAGCTGAAATTGCGCCACTGCACTCCAGCCTGGGTGACAGAGCAAGACTCTGTCTCAAAAAAATAATAATAATAATAAATATTGTGGTTATTATAAATTTAGGTGTTGTGGGGTTTTTTTTGGGGGGAGTGGTTTTGTTTGTTTTCTGAGATGGAGTCTCACTCTGTCACCCAGGCTGGAGTGCAGTCGTGTGATCTCGGATCACTGCAACCTCCACCTCCCAGGTTCAAGCAATTATCCTGTCCCAGCCTCCCAAGTAGCTGGGACTACAGGCGCACACCATCATGCCCAGCTAATTTTTGTATTTTTGGTAGAGATGGGGGGTCTCACCATACTGGTCATGCTGGTCTCGAACTCCTGACCTCAGGTGATCCACCTGTCTTGGCCTCTAAGTGTTGTTTTTTAAAGTAAGCTTTGATAACTTATTTTGAGCTCATTTTTCTTTTTCTGTCCACTCCAGATGTATTTTAAATGTATTCCATTCCATTTGGAGTCGTGGATCGATTGGGTGTTTCTGTGCTCTTTTGCAGGTCTTGTCTCCTATTTTGAAGGGGTGAATGCTCGTTTTTTTTTTTTTTTTTTTTTGCAATTAAATAAATACCTGTGTCTCCAAGGCACTGGAGATACAGAAAGGAGTAAGGCTCAGACAGTACTCTCAAGGAGCACGTGAGTTAGGCAGATGAGACAGACATGAAGACTAATTCCAATGTGGAGTGGCAAGTGCACTAATAGACATGTGTATAGCAGAGGGTAATTCAATAAGGTCACTGAGCACCAAAAAGCTGTGCCCTTTGGGGTGGCCTTTGAGGAGTGAGTAATAAATGAGAACAAAGAGAAGGGCATCAGGCAGGAAGGGCAGCCCAGGCCGAGACTCAGAGAAGTGGAACTATAAAGACTTTGCATCATTCCAGTATTGAGTTACAGGGCTGGGACCAGGCAGCAGCTGCAGTGAGCTGAGGCCAACCATGAAGAGCCTTGTCTACCTTAAGAAGCAGCTGGTGTTAGGAATTTAAATCATAGGGGGACTGCAGCAAGGTGGGAAATAGAGCCTGGAGAAGGGACTGAAGAGAGGAGTTAGTTATGCCAGTGATAAATGAAATGTGAACCGAAGCAGCATCACAAGGGATGGAGAAAGGGAGGAATTCCAAGAAAAGCTTGAGAAATAAGCTGGACACTGCTAGGAGTTTTGTTGTCTGTAGGGAGGAGAGAAAGGAAGGCAAAACCCACGTGCAGAGGACCAGGTGAGTGCACGTTGGATTCCAGGTGGGGAGGTAATAGGTTCTGGTTTGAGGCCAGTCAAGGTGGAGGCACATCCAAGTAGGGATTAACTTATTGGCTCAACAAACATGTATTGTGTGGTGATTGCATGCCGGGCATTTTCCTAGATGCTGAAGATGCCCAGTGAGATAAAATATGAGCTCGAGCCTCCAGGAAGCCACAGTGCAAGGATGCCCAGGCGCAGTGGCCTAAGGGGCCTGGCACTTGGAGGAAGCAGTCATGGATATCATGGTTGGGAGTGGATGAGGACATGAGAGAGCTCAGAAGAAAACTGAGGCTGGATCCTAGGGTGACAGCAGCTCTGAAGAGTGGCCAGAAAGGGGTAGAATCATCGAAGGAAAAGAAAGAGTGCCTTGAGAATCGGAGAAGCTGCACAAGAGCAGCTCAATGAAGGAATATACGAAATGTCACATAAATCAGTGACCAAGCAAGACAAGGAGACCAAGGTGTCCATTTGATTTGGCAATCAAATGTCCCCAGTAGTTTTTAAGGTATATGTGTAGATATGCAGATACCTGTGATTTGGAAAGAATACTGCTTTTGCTGGTCAAACATCTGATTGCCTTGTTGGGACTGAAAATGTCTTTTTGGCCAGAATTTTAACCACTTTGCACAGGTAATGATAAGCCTTTGATTTGTGTCCATCACTACCATGGGCAGCACATGGTAATTCTGCCCCTTTGCTGTATGTACAGAGTGCCTGCGCCACTATAGTAGTAACTTATATGTGATTCAGGAACAGTTGACTAGTATTGGATTATAATCCAAAGCAAGAAAGCATGCAAGAGTCCATACTGATAGAAATAAATGATTGGAATAAATAAATAGGGCAAATAAATCTCCCATACAACAGAATTCCAAATAACCTAAGCATTATAGATAATGCCCCTCAAGGAGAGGGAACATCACTGCCCGCTTCTGAAGTGCGAGTTGTGCTTGGTGGCCTCCGTGTCCTGTCTAGAAAGGGAGTACAAAGAGTGACTTTACAGCAGAGAAACCCAACAAATGCAACCTCAGCCGCATTCTCAGTGATAAGTCATGTTGATGGGATGTGATGAAAATGGTCCTTTACTTCCTGGGGTCTTCCTCCTAAAAACCTATCACCTCCATCTAATCATGAGAAAAACATCAGACAAACCAAATTGCAGGACATTCTACAAAATACATGGCCAAGACTCCTCAAAGCACAGTTATCGAAAACAAAGCAAGTCTGAGAAACTGTCCCAGCTAAGAGAACCCTGAGGTGACATGATGACTAAATGTAACATTCTGTCCTAGATGGCATCATCTGGGACAGGGAAGAAACAGTAGCTAATCAAATTAAAGCATGGGGCTGGGCGTGGTGGCCACGTCTATAATCCCAGCCCTTTGGGAGGCCGAGGTGGGTGGATGGCTTGAGCCCTGGAGTTCGAGACCAGCCTGGCCAACATGGTGAAACCCCATCTCTACTAAAATCACAAAAATTAGCTGCATGTGGTGGCAGGCACCTGTAGTCCCAGCTACTTAGTCTCAGCTACTTTTAGTGGAGACGGGGTTTCACTGTGTTAGCCAGGATGGTCTCGATCTCCTGACCTCATGATCCGCTCACCTCGGCCTCCCACAGCCTGCTGGGATTACAGGCATGAGCCACGACGCCCGGCCTGGATCCTGTCTGTTTTTATCCCTACTCTCCTGTCCTCCATCAGTGAATAGACCCACTTTAGCAGTATGGACACCATGACTTCTAGGATAGTAACTAAATAGATCGTTATTTTCCTGGTTATTTTCTTAAGCACTAAGCAGAAGCAACACTATTCTGTAGTCTGATCCTATTTCAGAAGTGTACATTCCCACTTAGAGTGTTTCACATGAATTTTTCTTCTTGCACTTAAGATTCCTTTCTTCCAGCTGAAAGAGAAATAGATGAATATGTTTAAAAAGTTAGGAAGGCAACAAAGGACTTGATTCTGCAGTTTTACTCTTTTTTCACATAAACTCGAAATATACCTGATATAAAACCATGACGAAATGCTGAACCTTTCTTAAGGAGTGGCCTTGACTGGTCCTGGTGACCCCGCTTCCAACCCAGTAAATGCACCCCTCCTCTGCAATGGATATGGCAAGGCTTAATTTACATGGATTATTTGACACATTCTGTGTCACTATGAGTTGAACAACTCCCAGTAGGATGTAATTGGTGTATAGAGAGGCATGTTGGCAGGGTAATCAGGTTTCTCATTGCAAAAGCCAGCTGTATGTACCTGAAAATGGATTTAGAACACTCAATATACTTGGCCTAATTTTCAACTCTATTTTTATTTTTAAAAAAGAAAGAAGGCCAGGGGCGGTGGCTCAGACCTGTAATCCCAGCACTTTGGGAGTCTGAGGCGGGCAGATCACTTGAGGTCAGGAGTTCAAGACCAGCCTGGCCACACCATGGCGAAAACCTGTCTCTACTAAAATTACAAAAATTAGCTGGGCGTGGTGGCGGGCACCTGTAATCCCAGCTACTCGGGAGGCTGAAGCACGAGAATCACTTGAACCTGGGAGGCGGAGGTTGTGGTGAGCCAAGATAGCGCCACTGCACCCCAGCCTGGGTGATAAAGCGAGACTCAGTCTCCAAAAAAGAAAGAAAGAAAGAAAGAAAAAGTCGTGGTATATAGTGAGTTTTTTTGAGATTAGAGTTATTTGATTTCTATATTCAAACCACCTGGATTCATTTTATAATGAAAAATTCTGAAAGTATCAGAGATAATATGCAAAGTGCTACAAAAGTGGTAGTATTAAAGCTGAATTCATCTGCTGGGCACAGTGGCTCAGGCCTGTAATCCCAGCACTTTGGGAGGCTGAGGTGGGAGGATCACTGGAAGCCAGGAGGTTGAGGCTACAGTGACCTGTGATCACACCGCTGCACTCCAGCCTGGGTGACAGAGTGAGATCCTGTCTCAAAAAAAAAAAAAAAATGAATTCATGGAAATGCCTTAGTGTGAGGATCATCTACCAATCTCCAGCCAATAAATAGCTCATAGGATGCTTTTTCTTTAATATGGAACATTGAAGTCTTTTTCTCCTCTTCACGTTTATGCAATCTGCTTATGATGTTTGTGGCAGAGAGGATTAGTGGGTTAGTGTGAAAGCCTCCATCTAGTCACAAGCAGCTGAAGGTCCTGGGAGCACATGTTCCAGGGACTGGACGGCTGCAGGGGAGTCAGAGTGGCTGCACCTCTGTAATACCCAGGTACAATGTGATCCCCACTGCAATCACAGGAGCCAGATGGTCATCTTGGTCCACACAGCGTACGATAAAGTTGTTAAAATTCCATGATGAGTCTTAAATGACCCCATGGCTGTCCTGAACAAGGAGGCAGATGGCTTTTTTCCTCAAGACATTTGGGGAAGGAGAAACTAAATGAGCTTAGGTGGAGAAAGCTTTAAGTTATGAGTCTTAGGCCTTAATTCCCAGAGCTGTTGACTTCCAAAATAAAGCAGTCATTCTCCCCCTACAGTCCATGCTGATAGAGCCTGTAGAGTGGACTGTGTCCCACACATGACTATGAATTTGGAAGGACACTGGGGAACTTGTAGGAGATACAGAAGAGAACTACAGACTGAAGAATAAACCTACAAGGAAAAATAAAAGGGCCGGGATTGTCTGACAAGGAAAGAAGATGGTCATCTGTGCTCCCATAGTATTTATCACCTCACTGGCTTTCGTTTCTGCTTCTGCTCCCAGTAAACAGTGAGACACTTGAAAAGGAAGACTTCTCCAGTTTTATATCTCTGGCACCTAGAATGTGCTCATTGGAGGTGGTCGAGAAATTAAGAAGTTTATCTTCTCTGTTAGAGAAAGTAAATGGCTATAATCCCAGCACTTTGGGAGGCTGAGGCAAGTGGATCACTTGAGCCCAGGAGTTTGAGACCAGCCTGGGCAACATAATGAAACCTCTTGTCTACAAAAATTAGCCAGGCATGGTGGGCCACCTATAGTTCCAGCTACTTGGGGGGCTAAGGCGGGAGGATCAGTTGAGCCTGGGAGGTCAAGGCTACAGTGAGCTGTGATATCACACCACTGCACTCCAGCCTGGGCAACAGAGTGAGACTCTGTCTTAAAAAAAAAAAAGAAAGAAAGAAAAAGAAAAGGAAAAATGGACTTAAATTTAGCATAGTTACTGTCACGAGATGGAATGGGTAATAAAATACCAGTTAGAATATGGAATATTTATTAATTACTACATACCAGACACTGTATAAAATGTTTTCTACATTTTCCCCATGTAATTTCTACAACATTCCTAGGAGGTAAATACTCGTTTTTCCATTTTGCAGATGAGGAAACAGAAGGCAGAGTAACTTTAAGTTATTTGCATAAGGACACAACTAGCATGAGATATAGCATCTGGATAGAAATCAATGAACTAGGCTTTCTGACTGCACAGCTCGTGCTCTTAATTACTATACACATCAGTCAGTTTGATCTGGAGAAGAGAAACCACTCTAGGTATTTCAAGTAGAAAGACACTTAACATAGGGAATTAATGCCTTCCAAACCCACCAGGAGGGCCAGGGAAGGGGGACCAACAGGCAATCAGTCATCAGTTCAGAAAGTCATTTCAAGAAATCAGTAAATGCAAGAATAACAGAAAACTGCTAACAATAATCTCAGATGTCTCCAGCACCTGCAGGCATTATTCACAGAAGGGTGCCTGGAAGCCACTCACAGAACCTCATATCTGCCATCTGCTGAAGCTTCTGCACCTGCTTCACTGTCCTGGGAGCAGTAAAGGCTTCTGTTAATCTTTGATTTTCCAAGCCCCATTCAGGTGCCTCTCACTGGCAACAATTAACCAAAAACCCTATCGGCAGGGATTCTGGGAAATGTAGTTCCCAGGCCTCCAGCCCCTGTGATAGAAAGGAGTGCTTCAAAGGGGAGATGATGCCAAGTTGCCACTAGACAGAAAACCCAGCACGCTATCCCGTATGGTCTTGACGAAAGTGTGGGGACTTCTCCAGGGAGCTTGAAAGGCGTGGCATTCATATAATTTTCTGTTTCCTCCCCAAGGCTGAAGAACAAGCTGGGAATCTCAGATTCCCCAGCACTGCCTTGTGGTTTCTGAAAACAACCGCTGAAGAATTCTAAAATGCCTCGTGGTAATTCCTTAACTTCTTAGTAATGATGGGCTTATGCCTTATCCCAGGCGTTGAGGAAACAGACCCCTTCCCTTCAAGCATTCTTATTCCAATGGAAGATGGGGGGAGAATGAAGCTGGATAAGTTAGAAAATTCTAACATAATGCATTAGCTGTGTACAAATTAGTCACTTAGATAAGAAGTGACTAATTCTGTCCTATGTATTAGAGATGACTTTAATAGAAAGGTGATAGTTCCATTAGAATTAAGGCAGTGGCCAGGCATGGTGGCTCACACCTGTAATCCCAGCACTGTGGGAGGCCAAGGCAGGCAGATCACCTGAGGTCAGGAGTTCGAGACCAGCCTGGCCAACATGGCAAAACCCTGTCTCTACTAAAAATACAAAAATGAGCCGGGTGTGGTGGCAGGCACCTATAGTCCCAACTACTCGGGAGACTAAGATAGGGAGCATTGCTTGAACCCGGGAGGCAGAGGTTGCAGTGAGCCAAGATGCACCATTGCACTCCAGCCTGGATGACAGAACAAGACTCTGTCTCCAAAAAAAAAAAAGAATTAAGGCAGTGGTTCTCAACCCTGGCTGAATAGAAGATTCACTGAGGATGTCCATGTCTTAGTTTATTCAGGCTGCTGTAAAAAAAAAAAATACCTCAGGCTAAAGTAACAAAATAAACTGGGAAGCTTCTGAATGACAGAAATTTATTCCTCACAGTTCTGGGGGCCGGGAAGTCCAAGATCAAAGAACCAGATGTGGTGTCTGTTGAGAAACTGCTTTCTGGTTCATCAATGGCACCTACGAGCTGGATCCTCATACAGTGAAAGGACGCAAAGTGGAAAGAGCTCTTTGAGGTCTCTCTTACAGGGGCACCAATCCCATTCATGAAAGCTCTGCCCTCATGAGCTAATCACCTCCCAAAGGCCCCATCTCTGAATACTATCACATTTAAGGTTAGGTTTCAATATGTGAATGTTGAGGGAACACGGAACATTCAGACGATAGCAGCTTGTCAGAAGTACTGATGCCTCTGGCCAATCCAAGACCAATTAAAGCAGAATCCCTGGGGGTAAGGCCCATAGACCAGTATCTTTCAAAACATCCCAGGTAATGCTAAACCCATTACTGAAAAATCCTATGAAGCTTTACGGTTTACAGTGGGCTTTCACCTTTATTGTCTCATTTGAATCTCAACTATCATCCCTTTATATTAATGAACAAACTAAAACTTGAAATGTAGGACTTGATCCAAGGTACAGAGCTATTCATGACCTTCAGCTCTTATGACTCAGTCCAGCTCTGTGTTATATAGTGGGTCCCAAACTTTGCTATGAATCAGAATATCTGGGGCTGAGGCCCATGAATCAGCTCCCTAGGGAGCTTAAAAAAAAAAAACTAGATGCCCAGATTGCACCCCAAACCTATCCCATCAGAATATGGGGTTGGAGTGGAGCCAGGCATCAATATTTTTTAAAGATTCCCAAGTGATTCCAATGTGCAATAAAGTTTGGAAACCACTGTGTTATGCCATCCTCAGGTAATGTGTGAACGTTGGTGTAGCTTAAAGTGCATGAATTTGCTAATTAGGAGATTATGCTTGGTTCTCTTTTCTAATTCTAACGGTTTATCTGTTCAAATCTCTTAATTAGGGACTCTTTTAGCAATTAACTTGTCAGTAACAGCAGCCATAAAAATGCAAAAACGGATGTTTCCAACCAAAGAACAAATCTTAACCTGATGTATGTTATGACCCTTACAGATTCAATGCATTCTTATTGTCAAAAGTTATTAAATAAGCAAACCATTAGTTAGCAAACAGAATAGGCAGCCAACATGCTTATTTACTGATTATCAATATTTGACATCAGATTTGAGCCAAATAAATACGTATGTATCTCGTTTCCCCTCTGGTTAGGTGCAAATCCCCCTTCAAAGAGGTTTAAGTAATGTCCACCATCGAATCTGTACAGCCACAGAAACTTTATGTTCCCAGTCAGAATCCTCGACCTGTCCTCTGCTGTCTGCCCAGGAAAGGATCATGTTCTTTCACATACTGTACTTGCATTCATTTAGCCTTAGAAACTCAACTCTTTAACACTGAGAACATCGAGCTCAGAAACTAATTTTTTAGAAGTCCTTAAAACAGACAAAGACAGGATTTAAACCCATCTTCAGAGAGAAAGCACTCCGGGTTAAAGTGCTCTTTCTAAAGCCTCAGTTTTTTGATAGAAATGATAGAGTACATCTAGCCCTCTTTCCCTGTAATTCTTTTAGGAGGAAGCAATTTTAAAGTCTAATATATTTGGAGAATGCTACTTCATAACTGTGGCCTAGATTGCCCTAAGTGGCCTAGATTGCCCTAGATTGCCCTAAGTGGAAAAGATGGAGCATTTTTTATTTTCACGATCACACAAACCATGTGTGGCACTTACATATTTCTAGGTGGAAAGCATCATGGAATGTTCAAGGAACTGCTGCTGCTCACAGGAAACAGTGAGACACTTGAAAAGGAAGACTTCTCCAGTTTTATATCTCTAGCACCTAGAATGTGCTGAGTAGTATCAGATCATCTCATTCTCCAGCAGTCTTCCTGGACATTCTACCCATTGGTAAAGGCACAGAACCAAGGAATTCAGACCAGTAAGAGGATATAGTGGTTGTTTTATCCAACTCTCACTTTGGAGATGTGGAAACAATGTCTAGGGGAAGTGGGTGATTTGCTTAAGTTCACAGAGCTAGTTAGGGACAGAATTCAGACTCTAATGCTGGCTAGCCTCCAAGCTGCCATTTCAAAACTTATTTCACCACCCCAGACTCTGTACCACTGACTGTTTCTTCTTATGACTGTTGATTTCCATTTTCCTTTTATTTCCGTTTATTTTCTATTACTATAGATATGCGTACTGTTGAGAAAGACAGTTGACTGATTGAGATTTTGGAGACACACATCATCCGGCATCTCACCAGGATTTGACAGGTTTCCCAAATGAGATTGGCTTTTGTGAGGGTCTTCTAGGGTAGGAGATGAGATGCCGTCCCCCAGGGAAGATGGGCCTGCAGAGGTGGCAAGTGGATTCCGCATGTCAGTGGAGAAAAGGACCATCAGAAGTTGCTGTCCCTAACTAAAAATAAGGTCATAAACATAAGCGAGACAGTGCACCTTCACCCCAGGTTCAACATGGCAGAGTTACAGGATCATGGATGATTTCACTAACAATCAGAACAGGTCCTGGGAGGGAGGGAGTCCAGGAAGGAGATATGTATGAGCAAATACCACCTTGCTATGGAACAAAATTGCTTCAAAAGATGTAGAGATTCCTGAGTTTTAAAACATCAGAGTTGGAAACACTTAAGTCAAGTAGAGCACCCCTTCATCTTGTTCCTGATCTCTCCATTTGCCTCCAGACTAAGTGACTTCATCTGTGCCTTGGATGCACTAAATTGCCAACCCCTAGAGTGAGCCCATGCTAGACTTCCCTGTTCCCAGTTAGCTGGGATGGCATGAGCTAAGTTCTTCCGAACAAATGCCGAGAAGAAGGTGGTTACTTGTTAATGTAAATAACCACAGGCAGATGGTAGCACTGACCCTGACAAAGCAGTAGACTTTAGAAAGAATGAAATGAGTTGTATAACTTTCCCTCCCATGTTCCAAGCAGTGGAGATGATGGCTTGGGGAATACCTGCAGAGAGGTGCACTTGCATAATGAATAGGCTCTCAGGCAATGCTAATTGTTAGAATAGATATTTGCATATATGAATATGTTTAATGGAGATTCATAAACATTTGTCTTTGGCTTTAAATCTCACATAGGTGGAGATAGAAGCAGCATCAGCTATAGAAACAAATCTGAAATCAAACACCCCAATTAAAACTCAGATTAAAAAAAAAAAACATTAAAACAAAGCAAAATGAAATAACTTTAAAGGACTAAAGGATTCCGATCTGTTAAGGGCCCCAAATGACAACTAATTCAGGGAAAAATCCTATTAATTAAAAACCACTACTCTGTGAAATGGCTGCCATTACATTTGCAGGTAGTTAATGTGCCCGTTTGCAATACCTGTGGAAGATATAGATGAGCTTTGGAAGCAGTTGGCCATCTATTAAGTGTAGGCTGCTATTTCTGCTTCCCAAGAAATTTTAAGCCTCAAAAATGTAGGCGCCAGCTACAACATAAATTTATCACTTGCTCAATTAAGAAAATAATACACACAGGGAAGTTATGGTAATCAAATGTTAAAACTGCAAAGGTTGTATTGAGTTACTCTTTTCTGAAAAGTACTGACTTTACCTTCAGATGACACAATTGGGTTCTGCAAAAGTTGTATTTGCCAGAGCTTCACAATTCGAAGGCATTTAAAAATAGGTAAAATGACAATGCTGATTTGAATGTCATGTGTGAGGGGAACCACCTCTGGGAGACAGTACACCTTCTGTGGATAGGTGCCTGCCACACAGTGGACACAGAAGTAATTGAATGAGTCAACAATTGGGGGTTTGGCCAGGCGCAGTAGCCGGCTTCTGTAGTCCCAGATACATGGGAGGCTGAGGTGGGACGATTGCTTGAGCCTAGGAGTTCGAGGCTTCAGTGAGCTATGATTGTGCCACTGCACTCCAGCCTAGATGTCAGAGCAAGACCCTGTCACTAAAACAAAACAGAACAACAATTGGGAGTTGGGTGCTGGTTCCGCTTGTGGTGATGAGGCACGTTTCCATTCATCTTTCCCTTTCAGAAAGAAAAAGGTCCTCCAGGGTAGTGCTCAGCAAACTGCAAATGGGCCTGTTTATCTTTGGCTCCCTCTTTAGAGTTCTGAATGAAAGTCCCATTGCATCCTTTCCTCTACGGAGCTCCTGCAAGGCCCGCTCTCCCTGCATGAAAGTGTGAGCGAGTGCAGCTGGGGGCTCATAACCCTTCGACTCCTTGTCTGCCTGTCAGGAAGGGTGTTACAACATGCCCAACAATCATTGTAAGGACAACTTCCCAAGTAAAAATAGGTGGAATCTCAATCACTTAATCACATGTTAAAAAAAGATCTTGCTTGTGTCCTTAAAGTGTCACAGTTCTCATGTACCTGGTTCAGACTCTACTGTAAAGTCACCATGAGGTGCTAACGTGGAGTGTCCCTGACAGTAGTTTGATAACTCTTCCAGTGTTAAGGCCATGAAGTCCAGGTCTGTCCACACCTCAGGCTGCACCTCTGCTCTGTTCTCAATTCAAAAAGTTCAATTTTTTTTTTTTTTTGAGACAGGGTCTCATGCCCAGGCTGGAGTGCAGTGGTACAATCTCGGCTCACTGTAACCTTGACCTCCAGGGCTCAGGTGATCCTCCTACCTCAGCCTCCCTAGTAGCTGGGTTTACAGGTCCATACCACCATGCCTGTCTAATTTTTATATTTTTTTTTTTATAGAGATGAGATTTTGCCATATTGCCCAGGCTGGTCTCAAACTCTTAGGCTCAATGATCCACCAGCCTTGGCCTCCCAAAATGCTGGGATTACAGGAGCAAGCCACTGCGTGCAGCCAAAAAGTTCAATTTTAGTACCTATTTAATTTCAACTTCCCCATTGTCATCTGGCAGCACCCCCTTGGCTCCTCGTAGAGGGACTCCTGGCCTCATGGCCACCCGCTGGCTCCCAGGGCGGACCTCCCCGTGCACTGGGGCTGATGGGCGTGTTTACTGTCCTGTCGACGTAAAGCCACTCAAACCAGCTGACAGCAGTTACAGGCCAAAATATATTCCCCTCCACCATCTCTCGGGAACATGACCCTTTCTTTTCAAAATGGCCTGAAAGTAGAGCAAATGGCTCTGTTTTAAGGCATCATTACAAAGACATCTCAAAGTCTCTCAACTTGTTTATCCACATGAGTTTCTTAAATGCTCTGAGGCCCACTTCCCTCCTGGGGAAAAGGGAATATTGGTAAAAATGAGCATTGATTGGAGGCTCCCTGTCGTAAGGTCCCGCCCTTAGCACTATCCAAGGATTGTGGAATAAGTTCTCCAGGAAGCCCTCTGAGGCAGGTCCCAGGGCCCTGGGCTAGATGAAAGGCAGAGCTAGCATTCATCCTGGACAATGTGACCCTGGAGTCCCTGCTCTGACCACCACGGTCTGCAGCCCCCTATAGCACCCACCTCCCACCTTGGAGGAGTTGCTGCAGGGATTGACAAAGTAACATCTAGAAAGAACTTAGCTGGTCTGGCACGGACGGACATCCCTTAAACAATGAGAGCTGCTGCTGTGAGTTGAGGGCTTCATCCCCTGGGAGGGATCTGAAGGGCTATGAAGGGGAGGGGCTAAGGGAATGTGAAAGGGGTGGCCCTGGGTGGGGGCCCCATCAGCGGGGGTAGGGCCTGGAGGAACCCAGGAGTAGGGGCATAGCCAGGGTGCTGTGGATGGAGGCTTCCTGTGCTGCCATGCAGATGGCCAGTCCTTCCGTGCAGATGACTTAGCCCTCAGGGGCCTCTTAGAGCAGCAGGGTCTTTGCCTTCCCTTGGGAAAAAAAAAAACAGTAGGAGATCTCCACCCCTGCCCAGTAGCCTAACCAGCACTTAATTTGCATCTTCCTTTTACTCTTGATTGAACACTTTTGTTTGTTTGTTTATTGTTTGATATACCTATGCCTATCTGTTTCCCTGTGGAAACAGACAAATGATAAAAGTGTTCCCCAGGGTTTGGGAGTGGGTTGGGCCCATGACCACCACGGTGCCATCTGTGTGTTTGGTGAAGGCGGCCATGCCTGCTGTCTGCTGGCCGTACACCAAGTGCAAACAGTTCCTGTGATCCTGTGGGTGTCACGGGTTTTCTTTTCTCCTAACCATGTTTCATTGTTCAGCTATGAACTTCAGCCCCTCCTTAGGCTCTCTAAGAGGCCACTCGGATATGTTCAGCATTCAACATGGAGTTGTTTGTGAATATTAAACCGGACTTGAAGATGCAGTGGTCACGGACGAGAACAAGCGCCGTTTGCTAGGGAGTTGAGCCGAAGGCCTGCTCATGACCATCAGAATAAAGCAGAGGGTTCCTGCTCTCAGACCACGGGGAGCCTGGGTCTCCTCGGGGTGTGCCTCTGTGCCTGTCGGGGCTGGGGCTGGGATGCGGCGTGGCCATGGTCGTCTGTCCCAGGTCTGTGATTTCATGTTTTGGGAATAGCACCACCCAGGATTGCTCTGGGAATGTTGTATAAGCTGTGTGAGTTTGTGTTTCCATGACCACTTTCTCATATTTCGAGATATTCTGAAGTTTAGTTAGATTTGAACTTCTCTTGAAGGCTCTCTTGAAGGCAGTGTATTTTTACATGTGATTTGTTGTTTTTAGAACCCAGCCAGAAACACAATAAATTCATTTTTTTAATATAAGAGAGGTAAAGTCAGTGACAGAGTGATGATTATTCACAAAGCAAGGTTGATCTCTGACTGCTTTTCTTCTGGAAATGATGACAAGATAGATGAGTCTCATTATAGAAGCACAAATGCTCAGCCCCAGAGGTACACCTCACACGAGATTGTGGTGCAAGGGACTCTGAGATTCAAACAGATGCATGTTTATGTGTGGACGCGTTTAGCACATGTTTGAAATAAACAAAACTGCATTCCCTACCTTGAAAGAGAGCCTCACACAGCAGCGTTTTGACTGTCATGGTGACTTTCAGCCATGCCAGCCTCATGCAGTGACTGAGTTGCACGGCTACTTTGCAGCCAACCTAAGCTCCCTCACTTCGGGCCATGTTGGGCTTTCCTGCTCTGGGGGATGATGGCCTTCCAATCCACGCACACTATTGTCCATTTAAACATTAAATTTCCCAGCCACACAGCTTCCGTCTGACAGCAAGGGGGTTGTTAACCATGATTGTGTGAGTTCTCCCCACTCTTTCCACCCCCACCAGCAGGACCACCCACCCTTCAAAGACCCAGTGCTTGCTGGGCAGTCCTAGAGATTAAACCACACTGCAGTGGTGGTTTACCCAAAAGAGGACATGGGAGTGGAGGCAAGGACCTGTCCCCTTCTCTGGTCTTTTTCATTAGGAAGAAATCTGTGCCTTTGGGTAGGAAAATGGTCTTGGGGAAGGGGCCTCAGCCCAGCCAGCAAACTGGCGTTGTGCTCTGTGCTGCACTGTGCTGGTCACTGGGGACTCAAGGACAAAGGAAACACAGCCCACTTCCCTAGGCTACTCCCAAACAGTGCTCTAATAAATCACCAAGAGGTCTCTTCTCTTTGAAGCCAAGCATGTGTGTCTGTGAGGTGAAGAAAATGAATGGCATGCCAGACGTGCAGAGGAATTGGGGGTGCCGCCTTACAGCCTCTGCTGACGTGTTCATTTGTTCACTTGTCGTTTAAATAATACAAGAACGACACCTCTCGGAACTGGGAGATGAGGAGGAGCCTGTGAGGAAGCAGATTTGGTGCCCTGATGGCAATGCCTTAAATAGTACCCTAAAAACTACTTAGAAGTTTCTCCACTGTGTTCTCTAGAACAAATAGAAGGGTTTTTCTCCTTGACGAAACTGGGGAGCATATTTATTTTGTAGACTCACAACAGAATCTAAAGCAGGATTCGACCTTAGGATTGCCCTCTATAACAAGTCACTTCACAAATAGGGAAATGGGGGCAGGGTGCGTGAAGTGACTCACCCCACATGCATAGACAGGTGGGGCAGAGCCTGGGCCATGCCTTATCCTGCCAGTTCTTTACCCCCCAGTTCGCCCCAAAAGTGGCTGAAATGGCTTCTACGAATGTTCACAGGCATGTATCAGTGATAGGCCTACAACTGGCTTTTAAAGGACACTAGGTACATTTTAGGGGACAGCCTTTGGAAGCTGGCTTCAATGAGGCCTTTGAGCATAAGGGCTCAGCAGGCTTCACACTGATATATGGAGCCCCAGGGTCCCTCAGAAATGGGCTCTCCCCGCTCCTTCAGAGCACCTCTGCGTGGAGAGCACGCTTTATACAGTGCACTTCTGAGTAAGATTTCTTTTGAAATGAATTAATCTGAAAACTACTGTAAAGAAAAATTTAGCCATGCTGAAAAGAATACAGTGTTATCATAACAAATAACAGAGTCTGAAGTTGTGTTTCTTTTTTTCACTTTTAACCTCATGCTTCCCCACTGTCTCCTCAGGATGAATGGGGGGACCTGGGTGGGCTGGGGAATCACCCTCACAGGCTTTTCAGAAAGCGCCCTCCTGCTTGGTTTTCCCCACTAGGTAGGATCTTGGGGACAACGTCTTTTCCAGCTCTTTGACTGATGGATGGCCTAAGAAGCTTCGCTCACAACTCAAGTTTATGTCTTTATGGCTCTTGTTCTCATCTCCCTTTACCATGAAAGCCCCTGGGGCAGGCGTGGAGACACAGCCCAGCACTGGGAGCTTGGAAAACACTAAACAAGTAATTGTGGAATGCAAACTGCCCAGGGGAAAAGTCCCCATGTATTTTGGAGAAAAAAAAAAAAAAAAAAAAAGCATCTTCTTTTTTATTGCTATTTTCGGGTACGTGTGATATTTTGATACAGGTATTCAATGTGTAATGATCAAATCAGGGTAACTAGGATATTCGTCACCTCAAATATTTATCTTTTCTTCCTGTTGGGAACATTCCAATTCTTCTATCTATTTTGAAATATACAATAAGTTATTGTTAAGTATTATTTCCCTACTAACACAGCATCTTCTGAAAGCTGCCCGTCTGGCGCGGTGGCTCACGCTTGTAATCCTAGCACTTTGGGAGGCCGAGACGGGTGGATCACGAGGTCAGGAGATCGAGACCACGGTGAAACCCCGTCTCTACTAAAAATACAAAAAATTAGCCAGGCGTGGTGGCGGGCGCCTGTAGTCCCAGCTACTCGGAGAGGCTGAGGCAGGAGAATGGCGTGAACCCGGGAGGCGGAGCTTGCAGTGAGCCAAGATTGCGCCACTACACTCCAGCCTGGGCGACAGAGCGAGACTCCGTCTCAAAAAAAAAAAAAAAAGCTGCCCGTCTTAGCTGATGACTGGTGTGAAGGTTAATTTTTATGATGGGACTGTCTGCTATTTCCTAAGTGCACCAGAGGAAAAGTGCATAAGAAGGAAAGAAAAAAAAGTAGGAAATCAAATGGACTTATTTCCGAAATGTTGCTCTAATAGCAACATTAACGTGATATTTTGGTGCTGAATTATTCTGAATCCACTAACTATCTGTACCTCTTTGTATCTCTTTGTTCCTTCTTTCAGAATGCTGGAAGATGACCTTAAGCTAAGCAGTGATGAAGAGGAGAATGAACAGGTAAGATTCTTTTTTATGTCACCATCATTTGGAGGTGACACTGATAACAGTTACCTGGTGGACTGTGCTGGGTGTTAACCAAGCTGAATGGTGGCACTCCAGGCTGCTGGTCTTTCGTCTGCTAAGTGTGAGCTTCTGTGCAGTTGGATCAGTATATTAAAATAGCTTGCCCATAATTTCCCTTAAGCCTTGAATTCTGTAATTTTTATGATGTTGAGACCAGCAGTGGATATTACAAGGAGGCTGACTAAGATCAGGCTTCCCTCAGAAGTAGACAGAGTCTTTTTTTTTCTTTTTTATTTATTCTGTGTGTGTGTGTGTGTGTGTGTGTGTGTGTGTGTGTGTGTGTGTGTGTGTGTAGCTAACTAGCCATCTGGAGATCAAACATATGACCTTAACCTCATCAGCATGCAACAGGCAATCTGTAACATTAAATATTGAGAAGTCTTATACAGATATTATTAACATTGAGAAGGAGCAAATGTAGAGGTGAGCCAAAATGATGAATAAAAAGTAATCATGCTCGGTATAGGCTGTTTGTCTTAAATGATAAATGTGCTTGAAATATTCCCCCCTGGTGTTGATTTATCAGCTCGAGACATCAGTTAGGGGGTTATAAATACTCTTCTGATCAGTCAGTTAAGGTGAAAAAATATACACTTAACATTCATCACTTTCACTTCTGCATTTCAAGAAATGTTTGTATTTCAAAGCAAGTTTAAAAACACTAAAGACAGATTTTTCTACACTTCTGTTTTCTTTTTCTCATCCCCTATGTTGTATTTTGTCAAGTTTAAATACATGTGATGGGTAGAAAGACAATTCAGAGAGGCTTTTTTTAATAAGTCATTTTTGTATGCATTACAAAATACTAATGCTATTCTATTGGTTTTGGAATAGTGAATTAATAGGAAGGTATCATGAAATGCTATGCAGATGATTTGCTGTCTAGACATGCAAATACAAATAACTTACAAAGAGAACAGGCAGAGGTTAAATAAAAGTCAAAGGAGAATTCCGAGGAAGAGTATCTGAGCAGAGCATAGCTATGAGGTCACAAAAGAGGTTACTCATCTCATGGGAGAAACTGAGGCACCAAAAAGGGAGAAGAGCTTGAGGAGTGTGGAAACCAGATTGGCAGGTGGAGAATACCCAGTGGAAGAAGGTTAACTGGGCAAAGAAGGCCACTCGGGCTTTGAGTGTTTTAGAGATCTGTTGATTTGTTTCCAGGGCAGCCAGATATCTGCCACACAGCAATCTTAGCAGAAATGTAGAGTGGCTTCACTCCTAATTTTGGCTTCTTATCTCCATGATGATAAGCAAATGATTTCATCTCTTTGTGTTTTTTCCCATTAAGTGGCCTGGATACATAGATTATGGATTAAATCATATCAAACATGTAAATTGTGTATGCTTTTTATTAGAAAAAGGGTTCACAGACTATTTCAATCTGCAAACCTTTTTAAATTTGGAAATAATTTCCTGAGCTATTTCCAGGAAGTATTTCCAATGAAAACTCAATTTTAATAAACATTACTAATGACGTACTATACGTGTTCTCTAAGGCAGTAAGAGCTTTTAGTTGACTTATTTTGCTTTTTAAGCTATCGCCTTCCATTCTGTATTCATTGATAATATTGTGTTATGAATGTACAGGTCAGATCCTTTATTCTTGCATTTAATTCCTATGTGAATATACCTTCCTGTTTTTGCAATATAAGGAACTGACAATGAATAATTTTTATACATTAATCCCTTTTTCCTAATTAAGACTCCAGACAGTGGTTTTGCATATGATAGTTTAAGTTATTGCTTCAACAGTAATTGCATTAAGTTGTCCTGCTTTGGCCTATAATTATACCCTGGTCTAATCACAGAATTGTAATTCCCATACTTTTAAACAAGACTAATGATCTGGTATTTTTTTCTCTTCAAGAGCAAACTATGCTTTATCCCTGAAACAGCATAGCCTGTGCACGAACACACACACACACACACACACACACACACACACTCATTCCCTGGCGTTCTGAGATAATTGAACATTTAACATAAATGATTTTCCTAGCTGTAATCAGAGTTTGCACCTTAAACTCAAAATATTTTAAAAATCCCTTGCCTCAATAAACATAGTACAGTGTATGAAAATCCTTAACCTTTTCTGACATTATATCTGGCTGTCTTTGTGAATATTGGTTCAACCAGCCCATGTGCCACTGTAATAAAGAGGTGTCTACAAGAGCTTCAAGTTGCTATACATGCCTGCCCTTCCTCAGATCACCTCAGACTCTGTGCTTTTGAACACTCCTATCTGAGGTTTCCTTTTCTCCGCATTGCCTTTGTGATCCTAAAGGTCAAAAGACAGTCTAGTTTAGTGGTTAAGAGCACAGCAGCCCCACTCCAAGGGTTCAAATCCCCACTCTGCTGCTTAGTTTTGCAACCTTGGCCCAGCCTCTGAACTGTTCTCTGCTTCAGTGTCTCTGTTTGTAAAATTGTAATTAATGCTAGATCCCCAAGCCTGCCACTTCATCAAAACTTGAGGTCACCCATCATCTGCATGTCACCAGATCCAAAAGGCATATTTTGTGTGTGTACAGAGTCTTGCTCTTGTCGCCCAGGCTGGAGTGCAATGGCGCGATCTTGGCTCACTGCAACCTCCGCCTCCCGGGTTCAAGTGATTCCCCTGCCTCAGCCACCTAAGTAGATGGGATTACAGGCACCTGCCACCACACCGAGCTAATTTTTGTATTTTCAGTAGAGATGGGGTTTCACCATGTTGGCCAGAGTGGTCTCAAAATTCTGACCTCAAGTGATCCACCCGCCTCAGCCTCCTGAAGTGCGGGATTACAGGCGTGAGCCACCGTGCCCAGCCTGTTTGTATATGATTTATAAAAATGATATGTCTTTAAAAATGACTATATATATATATATATGATATAACCAATATCCAGATGAAAATACAGACATGACCAGCCTCCCAGGTGCCCCCATGCTCCCACCAGTCACCACTCTGCAGAAGAATAACCACTTTCCTGTTTTCTAACACCATAGTGTAATTTTGCTTATTTTTGCACTTTGCATCATTGGAATTATTTGGCACGTACTCTTTTGTGTCTTGCTTCTTTCATTCAACATTGTTTATGAGATTCACCCATGTTGTTACTTGTATTGAAGTTTGTTCATTTTCATTGCTGTATCCTGTTTCATTATGTGTGTATGTCATTGCTAATGGGCATGTGGATATTTTGGCAGGGGTCAGGGGGTAGAATAGTGTGCTCTTATTAGCATCCTTGTACAGGTCTTTTTATCCTTGTACAGGTCTTTTCATCCTTGTACAGGTCTTTTCATCCTTGTACAGGTCTTTTGTTGAGCACGTGGGAACATTTTTGTTGGATCTATGCCCAGAAGTATAAATGCTGAGCAGTAGGGTATGTGCATGTTCAACTTTAGTAAATTATCTCAAACCATTTTCCAAAATGGTTGTACCAGTCAACACTCCCACCAGCAGTGTAAGAGTATTTCAGTTGCTCTACATCCTCACCACACATTTGTCTTTTTAATGTTCATGAGGGATATTGGTTGGAAGTTTTCTGTTTTGTACTGTCTTTGGCTAGTTTTGGTATCAGGGTAATACTGACCTTATAAAATGAATTGAGAAGGGTCCCCTGCCCTTTTCTCAAAAAGATTATGTTTTTAAAAAATGATGTTAGGTTGGGCACGGTGGCTCAGGCTTGTAATCCCAGCACTTTGGGAGGCCAAGGCAGGTGGATCATCTGAGGTCAGGAGTTCGAGACCAGCCTGACCAACATGATGAAACCCCTTCTCTACTAAAAATACAAAAATTAGCCAGGCATGGTGCGTGTGCCTGTAATCCTAACTACTTGGGATGCTGAGGCGAGAGAATAGCTTGAATTTGGGAGGCGGAGGTTGCAGTGAGCCAAAATTGTGCCACTGCACTCCAGTCTGGGTGGACAGAGTGAGATTCTTTCTCAAAAAAAAAAAATATATATATATATATATGTTAATTATTTAGCAGAATTCTCTAGTAAAACCATATGGGCCTGGAGATTTTTAAACTTAAAGATTCTATTTCCTGGCCGGGTGTGGTGGCTCATGTCTGTAATCCCAGCACTTTGGGAGGCTGAGGAGAGCAGATCATGAGGTCAGATCATGAGGTCATGTTCGAGACCGGCCTGGCCAACATGGTGAAAACCAGTCTCTACTAAAAATACAAAAATTAGTTGGGCGTGGTGGTGCGTGCATGTAATCCCAGCTACTCGGGAGGCTGAGACAGGAATATTGCTTGAGAGGCTGAGATTGCCGTGAGCTATGATCTAGCCACTGCACTGCAGCCCGGGTGACAGCATGACTCCATCTCAGGGGGAGAAAAACAAAAAAAAATTTTTTTTTTTGGGAGACAGGGTCTCACTCTGTCGCCCAGCCCAGAGTGCAGTGGCGCGATCTTGGCTCACTGCAAGCTCCGCCTCCTGGGTTCACACCATTCTCCTGCCTCAGCCTCCCGAGTAGCTGGGACTACAGGCTCCCACCACCATGACTGGCTAATTTTTTATGTTTTTTAGTAGAGACGAGGTTTCACCATGTTAGCCAGGATGGTCTCAATCTCCTGACCTCATGATCTACCCGCCTCGGCCTCCCAAAGTGCTGGGATTACAGGCGTGAGCCACAGCGCCCAGCCAAAAAAATTTTTTAATAGTTATAGAGCTACTCAGATTATCTAATAGTCATAGGGCTATTAGATTATCTGTTTCATACTGGGTATATGTGGTACTGTGTTCTTCAGTAATAAGTCTATCCGTGTCACTTAAGTTGTCATGTTTATGCAGATAGGGTTGTTTATAGTATTCCTTTATTATCCTTTTGATGACTGCAAGATCTATAGTGTCAGCCCCTGTTTCATTACTGATACTCATTGTTTGTCTTCTTTCTTTTTTATATCAGTCTTGCTAGAGGTTTATTAACTGTATTGATCTTTTGAAAGAACTAGCTTGTTGTTTCATTAATATTATCTATTTGGTTTTTCTGTTTCAGTTTCACTGATTTCTTTATTTCCCTCCTCTTGCTTGCTTTGGGTACATTTTTGCCCTTTTTCTAGTTTCTTGAGGGAGATTAGATTATTGATTTGAGATTCGTTCTTTTTTATGATATAGTAAGTATTTAGTGCTATACATTTGACTCTCAGCAATGCTATAAACTTTATCCCACAAATATTGATGTGTTGTATTTCATCATCATTCAGTTCAATAAGACTTCTTCTTTGACTCATGGATTATTTAGAAATGTGCTGTTTAATTTCTAAGTGCTCAGAGATCGCCCTTAATCTTAACTTTTATTGGTTTCTAGTTTGGTTCCTTTATGGTCAGAGAATATAGTCTGTATGACTTATTCTTATACATTTGTTGAGGATTTTTTATGACCCAAGATATGGTTTGTCTTGGTATGTTTTATAGGCACTTAAAAGAATGTGTATTCTGCTATTGTTGGGTAGGGTGTTCTATTAATATCAATTAGATTTATCTTATTTGATGTTCTTTTGTATCTTTTCTGGACTTTCTGTCTCATTGCTCTATCTAATGTCGAGAGAGAGGTGTTGAAGTCTCTGGCTATCATTGTGGATTTGTTTATTTCTTCTTTCTGTTCAATCAGGTTGTTTTCACATATTTCACAGCTCTGTTAGTTGGTGTGTGTACATTTAGGATTGCTATATTTTGTTAGATTGACCCTTCTATCATTATGTAATGTCCCACTCTGTCTCTGGTCATTTTCTTTGCTCTGAGGTCTACTTTTTCTGATAACAGCATAGCTACTCCTGCTTTCTTTTGATTAATGCTTTCATAATATAACTTTTTTCCATTCTTTTACTTTTAGCCTACCAATATTGTTATATTTGAAATGAGTTTCTTATATACAGCATATATTAATAGTTGTCATATTTTTATTCAATTTGCCAATTTCTGTCTTTTAATTGATACATTTAGACCATTTACATTTAATGTAATTATTGATTTGTTAAAGTGTAAGTCTACCACTCTATTTTTTGTTTAGTTTCTTCCTGGTTTTTATTGTCTTTTTCCTGCCTTTCTGTGTATTCCTTAAACTTTTTGAATTCTATTTTGATTTGTCTGTAACATTTTTAGGCGTATCTCTTTGTACAGCTTTTTTAGTGGCTATTCTAGGTATTACACTATATATATATAACTTATAACAGTTCACGGGTACTGTCATTTTGCACACTTTCTCCCGTAATATCCTATAATTACCTTTGTTACAGAATGAATAATAATAGATAATACAAATGTAGTTTTCTGTCTTCCCAACTTCGTAAGTAAACAACCTGAACTTCACTGTGTATCTTATTTATCTTTATTTCCCTACCTCATACCATGGGTGACTGGCTTCTAGCAGAGAAACCTAAACTTCTCAATGCCGCATCTGCACCACTGCTTCCATCTGCACTCATCCTCCCCGTGCCCTCCTGTTGCGAGAGGACACTGCCCTGCTCCTATCTAAACTTCATCCATTTCCTCAGAGCTACATAGAGACTTGTTCTTTTGATCTCATTATGCCCCCATCTCTTTACCAGAAATGCTTCTCATTGGGCCCCCAATGACCTCTCTAGAGCCAATTATACTGGGCTCTTTTCAGTCCCCTGTCTTACTAGAAGACTTACAGCATTGAACACTGTTCATCACCCACTTCTCTGTAGGAGTCTAACACCACACTTTCCTGGTTTGGGTCCTGCCCCTCCGGCTTCTCTTCTCAGGCTCTTTTGCTGACTCTGATTTTCTGCCCAATGTTGGAAACTTTCCGTGTTTATTCCTGACTTTTCTTCTCCATGTCTGCTCTCTGGGTGATCTCATCCATTCCTATGACCTTCAATTTTTATATACTGACAATTTCTAAAGTTATATCCTCAGCTCAGAACTCTCTTCTGAACCACAAACCTACTTTACTTTTCCACTTGGATGTCTCACGGACATTTCAAATTCAGTCTGTGCCCAACTGGACTTCTGGCCTTTGCCATCGCGCTACCCAGACACACAAACATGTTCCTCTTGTTATTGTTCCCATTTCCAAAACTAGCCCTGCCAGATGCCCAGCTGTTCCAGCCTAGAAACTTCGGACTCATCCTTGATGATTCCCTGTTCCTCACTCAGATAGTCACTTCATCTCTAAGTCCTATAAACTCAGCCTCCAAAATGAAATATTGGTCCATCTACCTCTTTCCATTCCCAGCTAGTCAAAACCAGTCTGGTATAAACTATTGTATTTCTGTTTCCTGCCCTCTGTAATACAGCCTCCCCACGGTGATCTTTTAAAAATCAGATCAAGTAATTCCTTGGTCTAAAATCTTAAATAGGTTTCCCATCCCACCTGGGATCAAATTCGGAGCCCTCAACATAGCCAACACTACCTTGCACTATCTGGCTTTGTCCACGTCTCATCTTCACACTGAGCTCATTTGCGGCCCAGCCCTTCTCCCAGCTCCTGCAGAAAGCTGAGCTCAGCTGCCTTAGGGCCTCCATAGGCTTCTACTCCCTCATTTTTGCCTTGCTAACACCTACTCATGTTGGAGGTGCGGCATAACTTTCACTTCCTCAGGGAGGCCTCCCTCTTATCGAATCGACTCCCAGTTAGTCCTTCTCACAGTATCCTTCATCTTTTTACCTAAATCTCATCATAATTTTAGTTATATCTTATGTTTACTTTTTCTAACATCTGTCTACACCAGCTAAACTGAAAGTTTCCTGAGGGCAGGGACTGTGTCTGGCACAGCAGAACTGCTAAATATTTGTTGAATGAATGCATAGATAAATGCATAGTGATGCCTTCAATTGAGAGTATTTCCCACTGTCCATTGTACAGTATCAAACGTGACCTTTGCTCTGACTTTGTTCCTTTTCCTGAACTCTGTGATTTTTCAAATGAGTTCTTTCCAAACATTAAAAGTATTGACAGAGATGACAAAAATATAAGGCCCAATATCTTAAATTGGCTATAGATTAATACACAAATAACCTATTTGAGAAAAAAAGCATTTATCCAATCTCCATGGAAATGTCTATAGCCCCTTCTTAAAGATGCTTACATCAAGCTATATTGAAGCTACGAGTTTTCATAAGTTATCTCAAACAGAAGCCTTCAAAACCAAGAGACTGAGTTTCTCCACAGCCTTCCCTTTCAAGAATAACCAAATTTTGGCTGTAGCCTCTAGTGCTGGGGTTGTGACCAGGTTTCCTTAGAAAGTTTACAAACATAAATGAAATGGAAGCATAGCCTTATGGTTGCACCTATGATTTTCACACTGGATGAGGTTCCAACTGGAAATAGCACAAAAGATCTGAGAATCAGTTTTCTTATTTATCTGAGTAAATGAAAGGTATGTGATACCTGGAGTAATTTGTTTGATCTCCTTTATGTAACTGATGGTTTTAACCATTCCAAAGACCAATGTTTTTATGAAATAATGTGAAGTAATTAGAAGACTTAAGACACTAAGTATAAAAAAATTTAATAGATTAGGAAGGGAGTGATTAATTATATTGCATGTCCTCCCATTTGGCAAAAAGATGAGCTCTGCCTCTCAAGTCAGGGTAAGCTTGGGAGGTTGGACTCAAGCAAATATGTAGATGGCATTACTATAGCTAAGGCATGAGGAGAGGGACACATGATTAAGACTTTCAGCAAGGAGCAGCCGAGATAGCGTCAACTGCAGACAGGTGTTTCGGAGATGACAAATACATAGCTTAGGGAAAGGAAGGGACCAGGGATCTAAATTGAATGGCTATGTACACGCCTGCAGCTTCCAGTAATTACGTTATCCAAACATATTGGGCAGTCTTTTTATTTTAACTTTGTAGCCACATTTTTCTCTTTAAATGAGCATAGTTTATCCACTTTAACTGACTATTTTAATTTTACAGGCAACAATCACTGGATCTAATCTGTAGAGGGTAATTTCCCCATTGGCATAATTTACTTCTTACACAATGAAAAGTTGCCTTTTAATCCCCAATCAATATTTGGAGAGCATGCAATTAATTTAATAGATATCTAGATCATTAACATAAATCTGCAAATTAAAGAGCCAATTATTTTCTTATTTATAATGCATAGAGTAATAATCGTGTCTCTTAGAAATAATCTAAAGCCTCACTTCATCAAGATATCAAGATTGTAGGTGATGTTGCTCTGAGCACAAAATTGCAGTTCTTATCACTGTTGCCTTTGGTTGCCTATGGAGCAGCACAAGAAACATTCCCATCTCAATTCTGTGCTCTTTACCATAGAGATTACTGGATGACTCACATCAGTTTTGGGTGTACTGTTAAAAGCAGATTGCCAATTGTAATGGAAGCTCTTCATTTTTTCCCTTGTTTCTTTTTAATATGACAATTGCATAACACAAAGCAGAGCTTTTGAAATGTCTGAAAGCATTGACAGCACATGTCAATCAGTAACTAAATGAATTAGCTGAATGATATGCAGACATGGAGTAAAAACATAGGAGGTTTTTGCAGCCCAACTCTACTTCCTTAGGTGCATTTTTCTTCTCAGGATCAGCTTGGTTGATCCTGAAGCTTTGGCCTGTGAAAATTTATTACCCACAGAGTCAATCTGCATTCAGGCAGCCAAGTCTGAATAAATAGAGTCATTGTGCTTGTCTGGGATTTGTGGCCAGGGTTCATCCAGTCAGCGTGACATTCACATCCCAGGAGATTCATAAAAGCCAACACCCTGGTATGTGCTCTTGAATCCTGCCAAAATTGTGTAGAATTATATAAACAGGAGTTGAAGCAATAATCAGGACCAGGTTTGAGGGGCAAGGCTCCAAAGTCAAGTTTCTTCTACATTAGAAATGAACTGTATTGTCAGTGTTATTTGTAGGCAAACAAGAGCTAGACAGTTTTCACAAAAAAACTGAGCATAGTCTCAAATACCTACTAAGTACCAAATATCATGTAAGATGCTGGCTTGTTGGTCTTAATGAATTACACATTAGTAATATTCATTATGATAACTTAACCACAGATATTTTAAGTAAATTTTCAATGCCAGGGAATCCCTTGCCCCAATGGACAATACAGAAAGTATATATTAAATATATTAAACCTCATAGCAGCATAGAAAAAAGAATACTCTGTTTGTTTTTCTTTTTAGTCTTGCATTTTATGTTGTACCTGAGCTAAATACCCAATCTGTTCATAATAACTAATTGGTTTCTATTAATATGGAAACAGAACAATAACTCTAATTGAAAACTGCCTATCAGACCTTTTTCACATCCGTATATGAAGTAATCATATATTTGAACCTCCCGTCATAATCAGTGAAACTCAGATGTTCAGCAGAAGAGTTGGTTTGTTTGTTTAACCATCCTAAAGCTTTTAGTTAAGTAATTGCTTTTTTTTTTTTTTTTTTTTTTTTTTTGAGACAGAGTCTTGTTCTGTTGCCAGGTTGAATTTCAGTGGCGCGATCTTGGCTCACTGCAACCTCTGCCTCCCAGGTTCAAGCGATTCTCCTGCCTCAGCCTCCTGAGTAGTTGGGACTACAAGTGTGAGCCACCATGCCCAGCTATTTTTTGCATTTTTAGTAGAGATGGGGTTTCACCGCGTTGGCCAGGATGGTCTCAAACTCCTGACCTCAGGTGATCCACTTGCCTTGGCCTTCCAAAGTGTTAGCATTACAGGCATGAGCCACCGAGCTGGCCAGTAATTGTATTTTATAAATAAAATTTTACTGTCACCAGAAGCAAACACAAAATTATTTTATTTTATCATGCCACTCTTTATAAACATTTGCAAAAAGCACAAGCATAGGTAGAAATATACAAACATGTAATTGCCTTTTTTTCATGTTAATGGACTATAATTTCCAAAATTGAAATGGTCAGCCAACTTAAATATCACTGAGCACAGAGACTCACAACCCTGTTTCCTAAAATATTTTCTCATCGAATCTCCTTGGAGACTCAATGGAGATTTATGTAGATTTAGTTGTGTCCAACCAGCCTGGGCCATGGGATATGCCTAATTTCAGCCTGAGGACCCTAAATGGAATCTGGAAAATGAGAAAATTATATAAAAACCAAAACATGATCCATCAAATTTGGGCAAACATACAATTAACACACAAATGGGAAACCATTGCCTTTGTTATGTTGAAGAATTCATAAAAGGATCTACATTTTTGAAAGTAAGCCAAGTTTTTGTTAATGGTGGATATCAATACCACCAACACAGACTCTCCATTCAGGCCAGGAGAGGGGCTAGGCATCATTAGTTGATAGGCACGCTTTTCTCAAACACAGCTGCCAGCAGGGCTGCTGGTTGGCAGAAGAAGTGGAATTCTCCCTCCAGGGGACATTCCTATTTAACTCAGAGGAATAGCCCTTTGTCCCATGACTTCAATGGTTTTTTTCTTCAGTAGCTTTTTAGGAAGTGAAACCCTGCAAGAGATGTTGTTCCTTGGAGTATACGCTATCCCTCATATCCAGGAATGGGCAGTGTCATATAGTAAAGGATTTGCCGACAGTTACTCAGGTGTTTGGTCCAGATATACAGTTGTAAAGTTGAGTTTTTGTTTTTCTTTTTCCAAAGCTTCTCCAGGTAGGGCTGGTTATCTCACAAGCCCAGCTTTTCTCAGGAGACTCTCTTAGCCTGTTGTTCCTACATGGAGAAAAATCATGTGTGATCATTCAGGGTCCCTTGGCACTTCCCAATTCCATCCCCACCAGATTTGCAGCCAAAAGGTTGTGTTAATTAAAACAAGACCATCTTTAAGAAGCAGACCAGATAATGGCTAGAATGTTAGGCCCCCAGACATGGTCATCTGCACGCTAGAAAACCCTGCACGCAAGGATTCCAGTAGAGAGATCTGATTCTCTGGAGAGATCTGATTCACATTATTTTCTCTGAGTACCTCTTCTTTCAACCTGGATTTGTTCTTAAAGTTGAAGGTATTTCAAAGAAGACTGTGTGATTATTATACATTACATGCAAAAGCACTTTTACATATAAATCGTAAAGCACTGTTCACTTGAGAGGTGAAAATCCTAATAACAATAATAACACACTCAGAACTGGTTCAGCTTTCTCTTGTATAATTGGTTTGCAAAGTGCAATTAGGAGAATCTTTCCTAATCATTACAAACCTGTTTTTGCCTTCAAATATTGCTATTTTGCCTGAGTAAAAAAGGTTTAAATGAAATATAAAGCCAGACTTAGATTTAAGTTCTTCAAGCCCAGATTGCATTTTTAACAAAAATACCAAAACATTTTGTGTTATTTTCATCTGGTCTTTCTACAAAAACAAAGGAACATTTGTATTTCACAATTTAGGCGCTAGTTGCTTTCATAATACTCAACTACCTGCCAAGGCCAGTGGAAAGTGGACAGGACTCTACCAAAGCATCATATTGCGATAGCATAAGGACTTTTTAAAGGTCCAAAATGTATTTGGCAAACTCAACAAAATAGGAAATGACTAATCCCAGTATCCACCTGCAGAGCCAAAGATGAAAGCCATTAATGGACATCTCCATCTTGGCCTTGCTCAAGGTCTGGCCTGCATTGAAATTGCCCTGTGAGATGAGTTCCAGGAACATGTGAATGACCCAAGCCCAGAGGAGCAGGCCACAGAGTCATGATGGAACCTGCAGTACTTAGTGCTTTCATCTGGTGGAGGGATTGGACCACAAAGCAGCGGTTTCCGCGCACACAGGTCTTTTTGTGCTAGGAAACTTGAACCATTGCCCAAGCAGAACCTAAATAGTCTAGGCTGTGATGAGGAGCTACATCAGTATCACCTTTATGCAAAGCTTCATCATGTGCATACGATCGCCTCATAGTCCAGTCACTCTGACATGTCATCTCTTCTGCATTAAATCCCACCAAGGCTGCAACTATCTGGAAAGACAAGTCAACTGGCACTTTTAGAACTTAGCACTTATTACTGATGATTTACTTTCTATTTTTTCCCCTAAAATTGTATGTCACAGACCTCTAGAAAAGACCTGCCCATTCTAGTGAGATCTGGAAGCCAAGGCAGCTGTCCAGAAGGTAAATCACTTCCTCACTTTGACCAGCATCACCATCTGCACTCCACATTTAAACTTCCATTCCTAAGAACCAGGAGTTTAAATGCATATACTACCTGCGTTGTATCTCCTAGCAGCTCAGCCAGCATTGGGTCCGATGGCTACTCTTGTTTGTTTGCTGTCACTTTGAAATTGTAGCTAGACAGACACATGTATGCGTGTGTGCACATCTGGAAGGCACAATTGCCTTGCCAAAACTCAGTCCCAGAAACCATGTTTCAGCCACCTGATTCTGAGAACAGGCAGCTGAGCTTGGATCTTCCACCAGCATCCAACAGCACCAGTAGGTTTGCCCGCTCTGCCAGGTGAATCTTCAGCGATGTTTGCTCCTACCCAGACCTAACCCAGACAGCTACTTCCTTTACATAGTTCTGTCATGGTGAGCCCTGGAGGTAAAAAGAATTCTTCCCCAGAAGATTTTGACAAGGGCCAAGATCAACAATAAGGATATAACCCTCTTGAGAAGAGAAATTAGTCTCAGAAACCTGAAATCCTCCCATCTCCTTTGCCAACACTTGTCTAAGAGGTGACTCCTATCATTCCCCTTCACTGGCATCCCCAGATAAAGGTTTCCCCCAGTGTCTGTTAGCATCCACCCAGTGTCCCAGCAGTCCTCTTCTCACTGAAACTGCCACAATTCAGAATTCACCTAGTCCCCTTTGCTTTCAACCTCCAGCCACAGGAGTCCATGGTGAGGCCAAGGCAGAATGGGGCTGCTCTGTGGAGCCCTCACTGGCCTGGTTCCTTTACTGGCTCTGAGACCACAGGCAAGCTAATCTTCCTGGACCTCTGTTTCAATATCTTAAATGCACTGGACAAAAATATTAAAGTAGATTAATATAAAATATTTTCTATGAATATAAATAAACATTAGTATAAAATTATGAAAACAAGCCTGGCCAACGTGGTGAAACCCCGTCTCTACTAAAAAACAACTACAAAAATTAGCCAGGCATGGTAGCAGGCACCTGTAATCCCAGCTACTCAGGAGGCTGAGACTGAGTTGCCCCGAGAATCTGGCTTAGGGTTAGATATCACCCACCCCACATCATGGCGAACACTAATAACCTCACACATGGTCATGGTCTTCTTGCCATCATCCTCCCACTTCAGAGTGACCTCTTACCACCCCCACACCAGCCACGTATCCCACAGCCCTCCTCCAGGCATCCTTCAGGGCCCCTCTCACCCATAATGTTGCTTTCGTGGTGTTCAGAATGTCCTGCCCTGCAGGGTGCCATGTATCATCTGTGCCCTCCATAGAGCCTTAACCTGGACAGGGACAGTCCCTGTGGCACCCTCTCACGTTGTCCTCACACCTTTCTCTTCTTGCTCCTGACTGATAGCAGCTGCCTACATTTTCATTTGTGATGGCAAAGGCCTCCAGAGCCTAGAAGAGCCACGTGCTTTGGAGCAGGGAGAACCAGGAAGTGGATGTCACATGCGGGTGTATCTCTAGGGAGTGAAATGTCCTAGAAATGCTCAACAAAAATGAGTATGCCTCTCTCAGTCCTCTCAGATTTGACTTGCCAAATTAGAGCCTTCCCTGACAATCTGGCCTCACGTAAGGCCCCCAGATCACTCTGTTGATAATAGGATCCACCTCATGAGATAATGTTGCCTGTGCAAACTTCATCTGGTATGGTCAACCCTAACAGCATTTTTCTCAGGATATAGTAGGTGCTCAATAAATGTTTGTTATTGTCTATCAAATTTCTAGTAGGCATAAACAAACCTAAGCAATGTGGGGAAGCAGAAGATAGTCAAATATTTTTCAAAGAGGAAAATGTGTCCAAGCATTTAAATAAAGCAAAGGGAAATAATACACAGATATGAAAAAATGTATTTCCACAAACCTCTTAGATTGGAGATCGTGGCAAATAGTGGTATTTGTCATCCCCGGGGTTACCTGCTCACATCTTGTGAGTGTTATGGGTTGAGACAGAGTTCTTTTAGGTGGAGGGAAAATGAGCTACGATATCTGCCGTCAGTGTTCTTGTAAGGAACTTGGGAAGCCAAAACTAAAATTGTCGTGAGGCAGACGGCATACTCCCCAAAAATGACTAGAATCCAGGGCTACCTCATGTTACAGACTAGGAGTGCATGGAGAGGAGCCTGAGAATTTTTACAAAAGAGTTAACACTTAACATAAAGAGTGAGCTAGACCTCAGAGTGTCTGCAGTGAACAGAGGGAGGAGCCGATAGACAGAGAGCCAGAAAATCACACAAGCATCGGTTGGACTCAACATTAGGAATTGGAAGGATTCGTCCTCTGCTGACCCCGTTCAGCTCTGTGCTTTCATTATTGGCATGCTCCTCAGGCCCTGAGGTCTGCCTTCTTATCATGATCTTATTTAACAGGGTTTATAAGCAGCAAGTCATATTTGCACAGAGCAGTCCTTATTAGAGCGACTGTACAGCCCCATGTGCCCAGAACAGCCAGATTTTCTCGTTTTGTCTCTGACTCCAGTCTGGTTAGCATCCCGTTTCACTCTCAAATTTGTTCTTATTTGGATGATAAATTATATTATCATCCCTGACTCTGCCTGACCCCTATAGAGAATGGGATGAGGTCAAAGTTGACTGAACAAAATGCTTCCTAGGCAGCATTTATTTCTAGGAATCCGAAAATGCAAAAGACTCATTATTGCTGAGAAAAAAATAGAGAGGAGTTAAGAATTTTTCCTTTGTCTTGCAGATATTACTAAACGGGTTGAAAAATACTAAATGGAAGCCCACAACATAAAAAGCTAAGAGACCCATTAGCTAGGACTAAAGTGAAAAACAATGGCATAGAAGTTAAGATAATGAAACATAAAATTGCTTATAGATGTGGAAGGAAATTAAACCGTGAAATAAATTAATAAGTACAAGTCTCAACTTGAAAAAGAACAGCAAAAAAGTAAGGCTTTAGAAATAGAACTTCTATAAAAATATGTGATTGGGTCTAAATTTTACAGTGTGCTTCAATAACAGCAAAACACAAACTAAGATTAGCTACAAGGGCATTTATTGAAGTATTTGAATATGGATACAATGTCCTATCACAGGTGCAACAAGCTGATTAAAATCCCTGTGCAGAGATACCTCCTTTATTGTCAGCAGAATAAATCTGATACTGTTGATAGCAAAAATGGAGGTTACTGACATCCATAATGAAAACACAAAGATATATCCCAACCAGTTGAAACCTAAATCTTTTTCTCTTAGAACAGTAGCAAAATGTAGATCCAGAAACCTCAATCCATTTTTATGACTGTTATTTTTTTTTTTTTTTTTTTTTTTTTTTTTGAGACGGAGTCTCGCTCTGTCGCCCAGGCTGGAGTGCAGTGGCGCGACCTCGGCTCACTGCATGCCCCGCCTCCCGGGTTCACACCATTCTCCTGCCTCAGCCTCCGAAGTAGCTGGGACTACAGGCGCCTGCCACCGTGCCCGGCTAAATTTTTGTATTTTTAGTAGAGACAGGGTTTCACCGTGTTAGCCAGGATGGTCTTTATCTCCTGACCTCGTGATCCACCCATCTCGGCCTCCCAAAGTGCTGGGATTACAGGCGTGAGCCACTGCGCCCGGCCTTATGACTGTTATTGATGTTTCTTACGTAATTGGCATTTAATAACTTCAGTCTCATGTATCCAGCTAGCTACTCAGAGTCTCTGCTGAAACATCTTGTAAGCAACTTTAACTTCACACACCCAACACTCAATTCTACCTTTGCCCCCTGCTCTTATGCCCCCAGTTTAATCCACTTAACAAGTGAATCTCCATCCTTACCAGGTGCCCAAGCCAGAAACCTGGACCTCACACCTGATGCCTCTCCCTGGCCTGCCACATCCAATCAGTCACCTGTTCCCTCAATCAGACCTTCACAATGTAATACAAGCTCTCTCTCTTTTCACTGCTACCATGCTGTTTTGCCCACATCACTGCAGTAGCCTCAAATTTTGTCCCTTCCTACCCAATTCCATTCATCATGCAGAAGCCAGCAAGATGTTTGAAAAATCTTACGCCTCACTCCCTACTATTTTTTTAAATTATATATAGATTCACAGGAAGTTGCAAACATATAAGCAAGCCCCATGCATGCTTCACCCAGCTTCCCCTAATGTAAACCCTTCGATGACTTTCTATTGTCCTGTGGTTAATACCTAAAATACTTCACTTGATGTCTAAAACTCTTGGGATTGGCCTCATCTTGCTCTGCTGCTGTCCCTACCACTTGCTGAACTGCAGCAGAGTGACATCTTGTAGTTCTTCAGCTGAGCCAGGATCTAGGCCAGCTCCTGGCCTTTGCTCCCAAACTAGAGCTTCCCTGCCTAAAGCACCCACCTCGCCACCTACCCCCATTTCTCTGATCTGATCATTTTTCTTTATCCTTTAAGCCTCAGCTTTGTTATTTCTTACTTAGTAAGCCTTCCTTGACACTCATTCCAAACAAGGTTTCCTTCATTAGTTGGTTTCAGAGCACCCTGTCCTCTTCAGCCATGCCCCTTGGAATGTAGACTGCTGTGTGTGTGTGTGTCTGTGTGTGTGTGTGTGTGTGTGTGTGTGTAGCTTTTCATGTCTGCCCCACCTCTAGACACTAAGCACAATATGGCAAGGGCTTTGTCTGTTGTGACTGTCACCTAAGCCAAGTCCAGTGCTTGCACATAGTAGGTACTTCAGACTGAATTACAAACCTGTCCAGGCGTAAGTTCTGTTTCTATCAAGTAAGAAATGAGATCATTCTGAGAGCCCTCTGAATTTCAGCCTCTCCTTTTATTTTCCTCCCCACTCCAGGATCCATGAACTTGTTCAGTGCTTGACCCAATTACAATAAGGGCATTTAATTTCCTCTTTGATTTCCCTTCAATAACAAAATGTGACTTGTAATTCATTTAGCATACATTGAAACCTGAATATCTACTGATTGTGTTCTCAAACAACAAGCTTGCTATAATAAAGACAGAGAAAATATGTCATCTCTTGAGGAGAACCTGAAAATGGCAATTTCTGGCAAAAAAAAAAAAGAACATGTTTTGTCTCATAGACTGGAGCTTACAATCATTCGTAATGAATAATGAACTCAGGAATGATCAGTGACGTGTTCTCTTAACCCTCTCAACCTGTTTTGCTGAGAACTGAATAAGGGCAAGTTGCAAGGAAGAGATGATGTGAGATTTAGGAAGAGAAAAATATAGTTGCTATAATGTATAACTCTTGAAGGAATGAAATTGGGCAACTCATCTAGTTTACTATGAATACTTTTTCAAGTTTCAATCATGAGTCACCTAATTTTTTCTTTGCCATTTAATTCCAATATTTATTCGTTTTATTATTTTCCAATAGTAAAATAAAATAGTGTGCAAAAGCTGAAGGTTTTTTTAAAGAGAATAGTCAGTAAAAACATCTTGATGGTCTTTGCTTTGGTATATGACATACAATTAATATCATGCCATGAAGGGTTTTTTCCTCAAATTATTGAAAACATCTAACATATACTCCTCTTCTTTCATAATAGATGATGAGTTTTTGTAAAATTTTTATTGATGTAGAATAACTGCAAATTAAATAGCACAATGAAAATTAGTCATTAAAAAATAGCAGAGCAGGCCGGGCACAGTGGCGCACACCTGTAACCCCAGCACTTTGGGAGGCTGAGGCAGGCAGATCACTTGAGGTCAGGAATTCGAGACCAGCCTGACTAACACGGTGAAACCCCGTCTCTACTAAATACAAAAAAACTAGCTGGGTGTGGTGGCGCATGCCTGTAATCCCAGCTACTCAGGAGGTTGAGGCAGGAGAATCGCTTCAACCAGGGAGGCGGAGGTTGCAGTGAGCTGAGATCGCATCACTGCACTCCAGCCTGGGCAACAAGAGCAAAACAACATCTCAAAAAAAAAAAAAAAAAGCACTGCAGGCAATTGATGGTGCTAAGTGCCACGGTGTTACATGTGTGGTAGCATACATCATGTGACAGATTGGAAGAGTGAAGAATCACTGGAGAACACTGCTTAGTGCCTGGTAGGGTGCCCTGTCTCTCAGCCCAGAAGGACCTTTTGTTCCCAGCATTACACCAGTCTGCTAAAGGAAAGCAGCCTTTGCTCTAAGCTTCCAACTCAGCTTGTATTAGAAGACGGGGCTAACATCAGTCCTGTGGCGTTGCCAACAGGTGCCACCACCTGGGATGCCTCAATTCCTAGGCACTCTAGTGGTGGCCAGACAGCAGTGTTTCTTGCTTTTTGTTTGTTTGTTTTCCTTTCGCTTTTTAAATCATTTTCTGACAAGCTGCACATCAACAAGCACTGTTTCCGTATCACAGAAGTCAGCAGGAATTGTTTGGAGGCGGGAGAGAAAAAGAGTCAATAGCCTTTTAAAATATTGACAGCCTTGGTCTATTTCCATGGCTAAGGGGAAATTCAGATGCTATGTTGAAGGTTTCTATTGAACTTTTAGTCACACCTCTTACGATTTCTGTTATTCCAGGAAGAGCCAGTCTTTGATTGCTCCTGCTGAGATGATGTTAAGAGACAATACTAATAATACATTCCACCTTTCTTTGGGGCAGTTCAAAAATACTTCTTGTATATTCAGCCAAACAGTCAGGAGTAGGGAGTTAAGTTCATTTCAAGTATTGCGGCCTAAAGCGAAAGCCATCTTGCTGAGTGAGAGGGAAACTCTCCAGGAGACAAACCTGCCAGCAGTGATGCCACCTGTTGCCTGCTGGGTGTGTTTTATCAGCATGCTCTTGGCTGGCTCCTTGGAAGAGCACAGGAGAAGGACTGAGGGGAGAGGGAAGCACGCATCCCTGGAGGTATCTGCGTGGGCTCCTCAGGCTCCGGTCCTCTTCCCCTGCCTCTCGCTGCTCCCTCAGCTCTCCTTATCAAGAAGATCGGTAGATCTGTATTCTTTTATCTGTTGAGGTAATCCTATGACAGTGGAATACCAGGACATGGGGTCTTCATTCAGAATCTAGGGAATGAGGAGGGGACAGTAACCCCTTGGATTATCCATAGTAGCCTGGACACAGACTGACTGTCTCTTTCAGCACCCTATTCAGAGAAGGAAAGGGTGGTTTGGAAACTAAGCCGGAGGTTGAAGGCCAGACGCAAGGTCCATAGCAAATGAATGATGAAACCTGTCCCAGAATGTCGGATTCTCCAACCGCGGCTCAACAGACTGGATGGTTTTCCTAATTCAGTGTTGTTGCACTGCTTACGGAAGTTGTCTCAGTTCCTCTTATCTTTGCCAGGCCCTGGAGCTCATGTTCCCTACGGCCCTTCTTTCTGCTCTCCTTTCATTCCTACTCTGCCACAGTGTTTCTCTGCAGGCACCCTTTGTCATTTTAAGGGGACAATTCTTCATTGTACAAGGGACCTTCCTGCTCTTTGAAGGGCTTTGGTATCCCTGGCCCCAGACACTAACTGCCATTATTGATCCCCCTCATGAATGTAATGCACAGAAACACCCTCATCAATTCCAGACACCCAGGGTTTGGGAGTCATGGGTGCCCCAGTTGAGAGCTGCTGCCAGAGGCTGGGACAGGCCCCTGCTATGCTGTCTAGCCCAGTACTACCAATGCCTCCTCTCTCCTGACCACATCCCTCCTTGTCTTTAAAATTATGAATTATGCTCAGATTTCAGCGGGAAGGCTTCCCTGACTGATTTATTCCTCTAACATTTACTCAGCAGATACGTACTGACACCTGCTCACAGTTCCAGGCACCATTTGAGGAGCGGCTGCCTGTCCCTGCACCTTCCTGACACTGCCCTGCCTTAATCTTTCATGTCTATGTTATTCTAAAAGTGTACCAAGGTCATCCAGCTCCTACCTTAGGAAGGAGCTTTTCTGGGATGATGACTGCTTCTACTTTTATTTTTATCCCAAGATGTGGAACTGTCACCAAGGGTGTATTTTATTTCCATAACAGGGAAAATGGTTCTGAGGTGTCATTTTTTTCTAACCTGAAGATTCTATTTTTCCTGATATCTAAATGTGATGGGGGATCAGCATGAGAAGTATTGTGAGGTCCCTGGTCAACAGTGAACATAGGCCAGGCATGGTGGCTCATGCCTGTAATTCCAACACTTTGAGGGGCAGAGGCAGGTGGATCATTTGAGGTCAAGAGTTCGAGACCAGCTTGGCCAACATGGTGAGACCCTGTCTCTATTAAAAATACAAAAATTAGCTGGGTGTGGTGGCATACACCTGTAATCTCAGCTACTTGGGAGGCTGAGGCAAGAGAATCGCTAGAACCTGGGAGGCAGAGGTTGCAGTGAGCTGAGATCATGCCATTACACTCCAGCCTGGGTGACAGAGAGATACTCTGTCTCGGGAAACAAACAAACAAAAAACAGTAAACATGACCTGAGTATCATGCAGAGAGGAGAGGATCATTGCACACTCCTTGTTTCCCAGTGTACGCTGAGTAGGCCTGGTCTACTGACCTCCCAATCATGACTTCTGAGACAGAGAGCATCGTGTGCCATCTGCCCTCCTTGGCCTCATTGGGCCCAGAGATAGAAGGCAAATGGGTGAAAAATAGAATAGCCAGAGAAAAGGAAAGCAAGTACAAAACTTGGGAGAATCTGATGGAGAAATGGAGCCCACCCCCCCCCCCTTTTTTTTTTTGAGACAGACTTTTGCTGTTGTTGCCCAGGCTGGAGTGCAATGGCGCAATCTCAGCTCACTGCAACCCCTGCCCCCCAAGTTCAAGCAATTCTCCTGCCTTGGCCTCCCAAGTAGCTGGGATTACAGGCATGCACCACCATGCCCATCTAATTTTGTATTTTTAGTAGAGACGGGGTTTCTCCCTGTTGGTCAGGCTGGTCTCAAACTCCCGACCTCAGGTGATCCACCTGCCTGGGCCTCCCAAAGCACTAGGATTACAGGCGTGAGCCACCATGCCCGGCCAAAACAGAGTCTTTTTTATGATTTTTTTCTTTTAGTTTTTTATTATGGGAAATTTCAGCACACACACATACACACACACACACACACACACATTAATTTTAGTAGAAGAAAAAAACAAAAAACAAATCAATACATTTTCAATACAAATGAAAGTTTTGTTCATTTCATGTAGGGAAATAGCCAGAATAATATAAGAATCTGCCCTGTGCTCATCACCTAACGTCAGCAGTTCTCAACCCAAGGCCATCTTGTCTTATGTATGTGCCCAGCCACTCTGCCCTTCTCCCACTGTATTTTTTTAATTATTTTATTTTATTTATTTATTTATTTTTGAGATGGAGTTTTGCTCTTGTTGCCCAGGCTGTGTGGCGTGATCTTGGTTCACTGCAACCTCCGCCTTCCAGTTTCAAGCGATTCTCTGGCCTCAGCCTCCTGAGTAGCTGGGACTACAGGCGCATGCCACCACACCCAGCTAATTTTTGTATTTTTATTACAGACAGGATTTCACCATGTTGGCCAAGCTGGTCTTAAACTCCTGACCTCAGGTGATCCACCTGCCTCGGCCTCCCAAAGTGCTGGGATTACAGGCGTGAGCCACCACGCCCAGCCCTCCCACTGTATTATCTTAAAGCAAATCCCAACAGCAGATAATTGTATCCATTAACATTTCGATGTGAATTTTAAAAACCGTTGTCATAACATCATTAACTATGCCTAAAAAAAATCAATAATCCCTTGAGATTTCTAGTGGCATTCCATATTCCAACTGTGGAAACTTTCAATCTGAAATCCGAGTGAAAAATTACACCTTCATTGGGAAAGAAGCTACAAAGAAACCAAAACAGACCTTTTTGTTTTCTTATAGGAAAGGACAATAAAGCAATGGGAAAGTGATTTCAGAGAAGTAGCTCTGGTCTTTGCCAATTTCCAGAGGCCTGTCTAAGCTTACCTGGGTGCAGTCCTTTGCCCCCCTCCAAACTCACTCCCTAGTTGCAGGTGTGCATTGCCGGGCTTCAGTTAACTCTCCGTGAAGGTTCATTTCATCACACACATTTCACATTTTACAACAGTGCTCTCTACTACATTGCTAGTCATTTAAAATTTGGCCACATGGCAAAAATGTGCGTAATGCAGGGGTCTTTTTTTTAAATGTTGATTGAGCACATAATTCAAAAGTCAGAATATTAAATAAACATCTCTGCCCTTTCTTTCTTCCAGCAGGCAGCTCAGAGAACGGCTCTCCGCGCTCTGTCTGACAGGTACATTTTGTCATTTTTATGAACTATAAATTGCTTTATGAAACATTGAGCCCTATTTATTGTGGCATATAATTCATAATTGGATTTTGTCCCTAAAGTATCTGTGAACTGGGATGTTAAACATTTTGCATGCTTGGATTTGTCATGCATGTGTGGAGTTTATCACTGCAAAAATCGCCTTGTTGTATTTCATAGCAAGTATGAAGAATCCCTTGTTGTGCAATGAAACAAGGGACAAGAAACTTAGAGAGAAAGTCCTGAACGGTGCGGTAAATTCTGAACTTTGGAATTGGCTGAGATCTAAACTCATTTTTCAGCAATAAGTACTTCATTTATTTTGAGATGTTTTCTTCAGACTTTTTCCATATCATTTCACTGGGAGCTATCTATCTTTTGATAGGATTCTCTCTCTTGAAATATTTTATGCACATAACCCAACAACTCACATTCCCACATGCTTGACTTTTTACTCCTTGCTTTGGCTTCTTTCTCCTGGCACGTGTTACTGAATGAGATGTGTAAACCTCATCAAGAAACACACACAGGCTGTATTTTATATCCTGCTTTGTCTGAAAGGCTGTAGACAGATAGTTGAATGCGGGTATGTAAAGTCACTTTCTAGAATATACCAGACCCTTGGTTTGGTTTGATTGGTTTTGGTTTTTGTTTTTTCACTTAGTAAGATTGGAGAGAGTGTGTGTGTGTGCGCACGTGTGTGTGCATGTTTTGAGGAACTGTCAGGAGGTAAAGATGAAATCCCTGTGTGTCTCCACAGCATTAGAAGCAGCAGGAGGAGCTGTGCCCTTGGCTGGCTGGCTGGCAGGCACCTCCACATTGTCTAGCTAACCTTCACCACCCTGCCTTCCTTCCCAGTTCCTTTTTCATGGAATGAGCCATCATTGACTGTGTAAATCAGCTTAGCTCGGTGCTTCCTCCAAAGTAAAACCTGTCACTTAGGCGAATTATCTGGTGTGCATGAGTGAAAAGCATTTTCTGTGTGGTGGCAGACTGAGCATGAGTATTTTTATTTCAATTACAAAACCTTCCCCATGACAACCACACAAGCCTGTGTGTCCTGAGTGGCTGGCACATGATCTTCTGGAATTGCTTTTAGGATTTTCACAAAAGCTGATGACTGCTCTGCTTCTGAATGTGTCAGTAGGAGGAGGAAAGAGTCTAGATCAAAACACATTTAGAATATAACATAGTCATTTCTTTCCTATACATATTTCTTTTCTGTCTTTGTCTTTTCTTCTTAAGTAAGCAATTCCTTCAACAAAATGCACTGAGACGCAAGGGAAAGCCCTCAACGTTTACAAAACTTTGTCATTGTTAACGAGTACAAGATTTCTTTTGGAGATGATGATGTTGTAAAAATAGATTATGGAGGCCGGGCGCGGTGGCTCACGCTTGTAATCCCAGCACTTTGGGAGGCCGAGGCGGGCGGATCACGAGGTCAGGAGATCGAGACCACAGTGAAACCCCGTCTCTACTAAAAATACAAAAAAATTAGCCGGGCGTAGTGGCAGGCGCCTGTAGTCCCAGCTACTTCAGCTACTCGGAGAGGCTGAGGCAGGAGAATGGCGTGAACCCGGGAGGCGGAGCTTGCAGTGAGCCGAGACTGCGCCACTGCACTCCAGCCTGGGCGACAGAGCGACAGTCCGTCTCAAAAAAAAAAAAAAAAATAGATTATGGTGATGGTTGTACAACCTTGTAAGTATACCAGACCACTGGACTGTATGCTTTAAATGGGTGAACTTTATGGAATGTAAATTATATTTTAGTAAAGCTACACATATAAATACAAAATGTCATTATGACCTTTAGTAGAATGAATCAAAACCTATTTTAGGAAAATAAGGATTCATTTTGAAGACATGGTGGCAAATATAAAGACAATTCATCAGAAACTAGGACTGATACATTTGAAGATTTCTTCCCAAAATATATATGACTTTGTCCTGAAGAGAAAATGTGTGTGGATTTTAATGATGAACAATGCCCCTTCCTTTAAGTTTTTTCTGATATTTTCACAAAAAATCCCTTGTCAAGCCCATTCCCCACCCAAAAACAGAGGTTTTCATTGTCACCACTCTTCTTACAAATTTCTTTATCCTCAAATATAATAGGGCATTTCCCTTACTTTACTGTAGCACTTTTTCTATTCAGAAGTGGTCATTTCAAAGTGACGAGTTGACTTTGTCTGCTATTCTAGGAATGCAATTGTGTAAAGCTACCTTCTCTGTGCTTTTTCTTTTTTCTTTCTTTCTTTTTTTTTTTCTTCAACTTGTATTTTAAGTTCGGGGCGCATGTGCAGGATATGCAGGTTTGTTACATGGTTAAACATGTGCAATGGTGGTTTGCTGCACCTATCAACCTATCACCTAGGTATTAAGCCCAGCATCTATTAGCTGTTCTCCTTGATGTTCTCCCTCCCCTGACACCTTACCGGCAGGCCCCAGTGTGTGTTTCCCCCTCATGGGTCTCATCATTCAGCTCCCACTTACAAGTGAGAACATGTGGTGTTTGTTTTTCTGCTCCTGCATTAGTTTGCTGAGGATAATGGCTCCATCCATGTCTCTGCAAAGGACATGATCTTGTTCCTTTTTATGGCTGTATAGTATTTCATGGCATATGTGTACCATATTTTCTTTACCCAGTCTATCGTTAGTGGGCATTTGGGTTGATTCCATGTCTTTGCTACTGTGAACAGTGCTGCAGTGAACATACACGTGCATATGTCTTTGTAATAGAATGATTTATATTCATTTGGGTATGTACCCATTAATGGGATTGCTGGATCAAATGGTATTTCTGCCTCTAGGTCTTTGAGGAATCACCACAATGTCTTCCACAATGATTGAACTAATTTACACTCCCACCAACAGTGTACAAGCATTTGTTTTTCTCCACAGGCTCTCCAGCATCTGTTGTTTTTTGACTTTTCAATAACAGCCATTCTTTTTCTATTGTATATTCTCTACTAATTCAGGGCCACAGATGTAATCCCCATAAGTGATAAGCATTTATAACCATTTCAAGATGGAAATTAAAACCCTTCTTCAAAATAATGATTTTAAAACACCTGCTGAATTAATTGCATTCGTATTTTCTAGTTTTTAAGTAGAGAATAACTTATCAAGTGACAGATGTCATTTTCTCTCACATTACTTATTCTTTTGAATAAACCAATATTTTCTAGAAAAATGACCCGAGTGCCTCAAGTCAGACCACTGTATGACTTGCCTAATGTTCTGTCTGCCAGAGGAACCTCAGGGTGGGAAAGGAATTGAGTAAAGATCTCCCCAGGTCCTGAATATCCCAAAGTGGGGTTCCAGGCCCAATATCTCTGGCTACTTGGAGCCTGGTATTAACCTATTATACGTTCATTTACACAAACCATCCTGGTTTCCTAAACTTTTTGCTTTCAGCCTGTTATCACCTCTTTATATAAAATTTCATAATGATTAGGTCATGCCTTCATCTTTGTTCTTGGGAGAGAAGCACTTTTTAGACCTCAAAAGGTGCTTCCTGAGTTCTAGAATTCTGGGACGGGACAGAAAAGCCCGCACTGGCTCTGGCCATGCACACCGGTTCCTCATGGAGGAGCATGTCTGTGACACACTCTGGGTCTTATCCTCCTTCAGAACCTCAGTGTCCTGCAAGTTTGCTCATCCGTGGGCTCATTTCACTTCCACTGTCCCTCAACCTTGAGTGTCCAGTGAACACAAGGACATTTAGACAAGGCCGGAGCTATTTTGTTCCAAGATATACAAATCAATGATGAAACAGGATTTTATTGAGTTGGGTTTGGTGGAAGGACGTGAGTTTACACTGTAGGAAGCCAGTTTTTGTTATCTGTTTCCCTATAAGGAAGCCCGACTTCAAAGCCTTGAGATCTGACCTGATGAGACCAGTTATAAGAAAAAGAAAGGGGTATGTTTCCCTTTCCCTTCCTAAGGGTGGGTAGAAGTCTTGTCCCTCTGGGTTGTTGGAGGTTAGAGAATGTCCAGATATCTTTGGAAAGTCAGTCTTGTCTTTTCTTTTCTCCAGCCTCCTGGTTTATTTTCTAAATTGGCATTTCAGCACAAATCCAATATCTGACAGTTCAGACTGTATGCTTTAAAGTTCAGAGAATCTTCTGTAATCAATACAGAATCTTGATAAATTAAAACTGTGATATTTCCATTATGTAAATTTTAAAAATCAACTGTGATCATCCCCAAAAAACCTTTTCCCTTGCTTGGTTTTGCCTGACCAATGGACTTAATTTATGGTTCACCCCAAATAGGCAAAATGTACTTCAGGTTGAAACTGGATCACCATGGCAAGCAGAAGGGGAGTTTGGGCTTCAGCCCCACTCGCTTGTGCCTCCTGCCCAGCAGTGACAGGAAGGGGTGTGTGAGAGTGGGCGGTGCATTGTCTGTTCTTTTCTACTCCAGACAGTAGAATTTTTTTATCTATTTTATACCACTGAGAGTCAACTGGCCTACCAGAGGCCCATTTATGTCCCCCAAAAATGAAAAAAGCAGACAAACAGGGCAAGAAGAGATAGCAAAATTCTTTTTTCTTTTCTGGTTGTGTTTGTTTGTTTTTTGAGACAGGGTCTCACTCTGTCACCCAGGCTGGAGTGCAGTGGTGTGATCACAGCTCACTGCAGCCTCGACCTCCCAGGCTCAAGCCATCTCAGTTCTCCCCGTGCCCTGCCCAGTGCCATGGCAGCCACCATGCCTGGCTAATCTTTGGACTTTTCATGGGCCCGCGGGGGGGCTTCACCATGTTGCCCAGGCAGGTCTCGAACTCCTGGGCTCAAGTGATCTGCCTGCCTTGGCCTCCCAAAGTGCTGGGATTACAGGTGTGAGCCACCGCACTCGGCCCGGCAAAGTTCTTGACAAAGTAAAGAAGCCAATTACAAGAAAATCTCAGTTTGCAAAGGGACACAATTCGTCTCACTTATTCACTGCTTATTGTGTGCCTCTCATGTGTTTTTTCTTCTTATGGGTCGGTGTATTTGATGCTGGTTAGTAGAGACAAAGAAGAGGGACAAACAGCATAAAGTGGATCTTTGGTGTGGACCCTCTGCACTGCAAAAGATGCCACATCACCGCCAATGTGGAAAATATGCAAAGTGCTGTTAGGAAGAAGGAAGGATATGTGTGCAGCATATGAAGTGCCTTGAATACGATTAACTTCCCTTCATGAGTAGTAAATAGTAGATAACTCTGATCAAAAAAGGGATTTGTGTGATTTATCAAGCTGAGCAACTGTGCGTCTGCAGAGAAGCTGGAGGTCAATCTTGAAATCTAGGGCAAGAGGAGCACTAGGCAATTGCCAGGACTAAGAAGTTAATCATACCCTTGGACTGCTTCCATCTGTCTCAGAGCGACAGCGCTGCTCTCAGCGAGCAGGCATGCTTTATAGCAGCAGATCAGGAATTAATGTTTTCTGTGAAACCTCAAGCATCATTTGCAGTAACTTGGGTTTTATAAAAATGGAACATAATTTTATATGAATAAATCACGTTCAGCTAGAAATATGAGAGGCTGCAAAAAATTATGCTTGACTTAAAAAAAAGAGAGAGGAACGAGCAAAAAAGCCAACATGAAAACAGTTGTTGAAGCGATGGCACTTGGAGGGCACAGATAGCCATGTGGTTAAATTGTGCATATAATCATCTTCTGAAATGTCAGCCTGCGACTCCAGCAACGGCTACATTTTTATAGCCTTGGAGATGCATCACCAGACTGTAACCTGTCTGCCCATCTGGCAGTATCTCAGGCCCAAGATCCATTTATATTGAAATCCAAACAACTGCCATTGATTTATTCATTTATTTCACAAATATTTACTGAACACGTCCAGCATGCTCTGTGGGGTGCTGTGCTGGGGCTGGGGGTGCCAGGATGAGAAGCAGCCGTGTGGCTGTGCTCTTGGCTTCACCAGCCAGACGAGTGTTGCCTTTGCGAGGAGAAAGGACTCAAGGCTTACACATTTGCTGCCCTCAGTTTTGCCATTTCTCGAATAAATCTCATATATCCAATCTCCTTGTTGCCCATTAGGGAGTATATAATGAAATTAAGTAAATGAGGAATTGCCTAAAACTAAGGGAGTTTCACCTCCACGTAGGTAGAAGAATGTGAAATGGTCTGTGTCCAGAAGCCAGATCAGAAATGGCCCATAGCAAGGTGGGGAGGGCAGCAGGTACCCACTTGGCAGGGTAGGGGTTGGATTCAGCTTCATCTTCCTGACCCCTTGTCAAGTGGACCAGCTCCAGCCAAACAAAGGAAGTGTGTTGGAGTGGCCACCAGCACAGAAGTGTACCTTTCTGGGTAATGTGTCACCCAGTCCCCTGGCCATGTGAGAGGACAGGCACAGTTGCCACACAGTACTAATAGGTGGTCTCTTCTTTAAGGGTCAAAAAAAAGGAGGTGGAGCACTTTTAAGAAAGTGTTAAGGTTCCATGAAGATGTTAAGGTGGCGTGCTGGCAGGTGCACATCAACCCTGCCCTGAGGCCCTCAGCAGCCTTTGGTCTCCCCAAAGCAAGATGGCTCCTTATAAAGAAGTCTTTTAGGGCTGGGCTCGGTGGCTCACGCCTGTAATCCCAGCACTTTGGGAGGCCAAGGTGGGCGGATCACAAGGTCAGGAGTTCAAGACCAGCATGATCAGTATGGTGAAATCCCATCTTTACTAAAAATTCAAAAATTAGCCGGGCATGGTGGCGTGCACCTGTAATCCCAGCTACTCAGGAGGCTGAGGCAGGAGAATCGCTTGAACCCAGGAAGCAGGGGTTGCAGTGAGCCAAGATCACACCATTGCACTCCAGCCTGGGTGACAGAGCAAGACTCTGTCTCAAAAAAAAGAAAAAAGAAAAGAAGTCTTTTAAGTATGCCATATGAATAAAAACTTTTTAAAAATCCATTCCCTCAAGCATTTATTCCTTGTGTTTCCATCTTTTAGTTATTTTTAAATGTACAATTAAGTTGTGAATAAAAACTTTGAGCGCTTTAGAGTTTAGAATCACTATCACATTTACTGTCTCATTGTATGATCCTCACAACAACCCTGAAAGATAGATGGGACCCATTTTACAGATGAGAAAACTGAGCCTCGAACAGGTGATGCAACTCACCCAGGGCCACAAGTGGCAGAGCCAGGACTAGATCCCAGGTCCGTGGACTCCTGGTCAGTATGATTCTCTTGCCTCCCATCATGCACCAATAGAGCAGCTTCGCTGGGGTCAGAAATAGGAGGTTTGGGCCACGTTTTGCATCGTAACAGTATTTCTGGCTTGGTAACCTTTTTATCTCTAGCACCTGGCACAGTACCTGGCAATTAGGAGACACTGTAAGTCATTTGATAAATGAATGGATGAACTAGACCAATGCTTTGTGGTTAAAATAATGGCAACTTTGGGCTTAAAAGAGAAAATAACTTTTTGCAACTGTGGCCATCCATCCTTGCAACAGATGCCTCAGGAATCACATCTGTTGTGGTGATCAGGGGCTCATCGCTTAGTGGCTCAAAGAGGTGTTCATGCCTGCTTCTATGGATGTTATAGAATCCACAAACACACAGGGGGAAGAAATGGAAAAATGAGAAAAAAACTCAGTCCAAAAGTAGGCAAGAAAGTCTCAAAAAAAAAAGATCAAAACCACTCAGTTTAATTAAATTAGAGTGGAATTAGATTAGAAGTCAGTAACAAAAGAGAACTATATGATGCTATCGAGAAGTCTCTTGTGGAGAGTGGGGATTGGGCCAGATAGCCTCTGGCTCCTCCTTCCCTCTCCTGCCCCCTCATTTTTGTGCTTCGTACTGTTGACATGACTTAAAGTGTGCTGTCTTCACCAACTATTCCTACTTATGTTTTTCATTTGTACTTCTTCATTCATTCAGTGAATATTTACAGTACTGAATCCCTAAAATGGTAGGGATTCTGCTGGTCTCTATAGAAGACACAAAAATTCACTACCCAAGGATTCCACTCGCAGGGAATGTGCAGTGTGGTAGAGGACACATAGGCTTGTGCATAAATACTGAGTATACTACAACGCCAACATACACTTAAGTGGTCATAGATCTCCTTAGAACAGTCGCGTGTCCGGTAGTGTACTGAGCATCTCACATACCTTACTTCATTTAATCCTCACGACGACTCTCTTGGTGAGGAAGGAAGAATGCAATGTGAGGGCCTTAAAGAGATATTTTCCATGAAACTCCATTTCATTTCATTTCGTGTTCTTTTTTGTTTTTGTTTCTGTTTTGAGACAGAGTCTCGCTCTGTCGCCCAGGCTTGAGTACAGTGGTGTGATCTCAGTTCACTGCAACTTCCACCTCCTGGGTTCAAATGATTCTCATGCCTCAGCCTCCCGAGTAGCTAGAATTATAGGCATAAGCCTCCACACCCAGCTGATTTTTGTATTTTTAGTAGAGATGGGGTTTCACCGTGTTGGCCAGGCTGGTCTCCAACTCCTGACCTCAGGTGATCCACCCACCCCAGCCTCCCAAAGTGCTGAAATTACAGGCGTGAGCCACCACACCTGGCCTCATTTCGTGTTCTAAAGTACTCTCCCTAAAATCCTAGTGAGTCTTGCTTTCCAAACTCAGGTAATTCACCTCCAGTCTGGAAAGCCACAGGGTAGTCTGTGCGGCTCCAGAGTTGGTGCTCTTAGCCACTTCAGTAGCAGCCCTCTGCATCAGACTATGAAGAAATCAGTGTCACTGGAGGGACACAGGTGCAACATTACCCTACTCTCTGACAGGGGAAGGAGAAGTGGGAGGACACATATGAGGTGTCATGTGGAGGACCGGAAGCATCGAGTGACCCGGGAGTGGAGAAGGGAGGAGAACACAGAAGGAATGGCCTGGGCAGGGCCAGGCTGCAGGGTGGACAGGGAGTGGCAGACCTCCCCTCTGTGGCTGTGGGCATCTGAGTAGAAAGTGTCTGAAGCCAGCTCTAGACAGCTGCCAGTGCAAGAACGCATGGGAGGGGTCTTCTGCTACGCAGCGCATCCCTCAAGCCTGGGGTCAAGCCTCATCTTCCACGGAAACCTTAAATAGCCAACTGCCCCAGCGCCCACAGCTCCTATTCCATCAGCACCTCATGTAATTCCTGGCATAGGCCAACTTACAGTCTCTGCCTCCTTTATTTATGTCTGGTCTTAACTACTGAGAGCAAGAACCACATCTTGACTATTAGTAGTACTTTGTACAAAATGACTGCTCAATCATGACTTATTGAATGCAGTAAGACCAAGAATGCAAATTGTGCCACTCATTTATGCTGTCATGATTAAGGAGACAAGAAAGCAAAAGAAAAAAAAAACCCTCTGGCCCAGCTTTCCCTACTCTCTCCTCTTTTTACAAGACATCATGAAGCAAGCACAGGACTTTAAGTCCTTGAACTTGGTCTGGAATTTACTTTGGGCAAAGCATTTACACATCCAAGTCTCAGCTTTCCCAGTTGCAGAGGCAGGATGCTACTAATGCCCTCCTTGTTAGGTTTATGTACAGATTAAAAGAGGTGACGAATAGAAAAGGCGCTTCCTTTCTCCTTCCATATGATAGTAATTACCTCATCGCACCACCAAGAAAAGTCACGCATGAGGTATCATAAGATGTTCTTTGATTTAAGTCCTACCAAGAGGCTTAAAAACCAAGAGAAGAAAATAACAGAGTACGGGTTTAATGTCTGAAGCAATTCATAACTAGTAGTATGGGGCATGTTTTTACATTGATATTATAGAAAAACAAATATCAACAAATCCTAAGAAATATCCCTTCTATTACTCATGCCATCCCTATTTTGAAATATGTTTTAGTAGAGCCTGTTCTCTCCTAAAAGCCAAACTGTGGGTGTTTGGGTCCCAGGTGAGGCTCCTGCATGCCTCCGAGGAGGCTACCAACTGTTTCTGCCACATTGTCTTTCTACTTTACTCACGGAAAACAGTCATCCTGGGCCGGGCGCGGTGGCTCACGCCTGTAATCCCAGCACTTTAGGATTCCCCTCACTCAAGGCCAGGAGTTCAAGACCAGCCTGGCCAACGTGGTGAAACCCTACCTCTACTAGAAAAAAAAATACAAAAATTAGCTGGGTGTGGTGGCACACCCCTATAATCACAGCTACTCGAGAGGCTGAGGCAGGAGAATCGCTTGAACCCAGGAAACAGAGGTTGCAGTGAGCCGAGATTGCACCATTGCACTCCAACCTGGGTGAGAGTGAGATTCCGTCTCAAAAAAAAAAAAAATTAATTAAAAAAATAAATACATAAAAAAGTCACCCTGGGTCATCTCCTGACACCTTTCCAGCTAATCTCCAAAGAATTGGTCTCATTTTATAATTTCAAAGTAAATAATACTTATTATTTCAAAAGTAAACAGTAATGTTCAATGACGTGGGGGAGCCCTGGCAGAGAACTGTCGGGGGCAGTGTGAAGAGAGATAAGTGCCAACTGAGTCTCCATGCAGCCCTCTCCTCTCTAACAGGCCCAGCAAGTACCATCTGTATTCACAAAAGTGGAGCCCCTTGGCCTCACTACTCCAACAGAGAGACCACCGAGGTGTCCCTCACAGCCCTTTGGTGGCTGTTAGCTCAATCCACTGCATTAACGTGAACAAACGCAGGCTGTTGGTTCTAAAAATCAGCTTTTAAAAGCCCCCCTAGTACTAATTTCCACAATAAAACAGAATGGCTCCAGAGAAGCCATTGAGTTCTATCAGGTACATAATACACATTTTAAAAGGTCCCAAACATGTATTTTACACAATAGAAGAAGAGAGCAGGCCGAGGATACAGTCTTTTGAGTAAATAAATAACAAGTTGTATAAAGCCACTAATTGCCCTTTAAGATGGCTTAGTGGCCAGGGATTCCTGAGGACTAATACAGACTTGCTGCCTGATGTCTGGCAAGGAGGCCACAGCCCAAGGCGCCTCTGGGTGAAATTCAGTTTTAACCCATTCAATGTTCACAATTCCCACGAGCCTGCAGGAACACATGGGGTGACTTGATCTGGGGCACAGTTAGAAGAGTTTTGATCTCTTTCAGAAAGAATGATAGTGGTCTAGGCTGCACAACAACATACATGTACTTAATGCTACCTAACTGGACACCCTTGGCCAATTTGATGTTATGTGTATGTTTCCAGAATTAAAAACAGGAAAAAAAGGCGGCGGGGGGGAAGAGCGAACATCCTGCAGATGCCAGTTTCCCACGTTCTTCCAGATGCCCCCTTTCTCATAGGCCTGGGGTGGGAATCCCATGTACTCTTTCCTGGGTGTGAGGTGCTGGAGTTTTAGCCTGGACATCCCTCCTTTCTGCTAGTGGAGAAGACTTCCTGCAAGTTACTCAGATCCTCTGTGGGTGGGGGAACAGCTGGGCACAGCCCCACCCACCGCCCCTCCCCTGCTCCTTAGTCAGGTGTCTGTGACCACGGAAGAGAAAAACTAACCCGCACCACCAGAGTCCCCCGCCCGCACCACCGGAGTCCCCCGCCCGCACCACCAGAGTCCCCCGCCCGCACCACCGGAGTCCCCCGCCCGCACCACCGGAGTCCCCCGCCCGCACCACCGGAGTCCCCCGCCCGCACCACCGGAGTCCCCCGCCCGCACCACCGGAGTCCCCCGCCCGCACCACCAGAGTCCCCCGCCCGCACCACCGGAGTCCCCCAGCCTCGCTGCAGTCTGCGAACACTGGAAAGGGCCAAAGGGAACCAGACTCTCCCTAGAGGCAGTGAAAAGACAACTGGTTCTGGCCAGTGGCTCACGCCTGTAATCCCAGCACTTCAGGAGGCCAAGGCGGGCATATCACCTGAGGTCAAGAGTTTGATACTAGCCTGGCCAACATGGTAAAACCTCGTCTCTACTAAAAATACAAAAATTAGTCGGGTGTGGTGGTGTACCTGCAGGAGGCTGAGGTAGGTGAATTGCTTGAACCTGGAAGACGGAGGCTGCAGTGAGCCAAGAGCATGCCACTGCACTACAGCCTGGGCAACAGAGCAAGACTCCATCTCAAAAAAAAAAAAAATACTGGTTCTGGCCCATTGTCATCCCACTTTGTGCTCCCTCTCTTCTGAACTCATCCTCAGACTAAGTATATTAAGTTACCAGGGGTAAAATATTGAAATCACTAAGCTATAAATTATTTTTACTTGAGTCTTTGTCACTATGTCATACTCCTTTTGAATGCCAATGTAGCTGTCCCTTCTAGACCAAGGACAACATACACTGTGTGTCTAATGCTTAATGGTTCATTTAACTTGTATTTAAATTTACATCCAAAAAAATTTTAAGCATCCAATATACATGACATCTCATAGTTGGAATTAAGAGAGAGAAGACTTAATTAGCATAGTTTTCAGTGTTTGTCACTGCTATCTACCCTACTTCTTTTTTTTAAATATCTATTTCTGAAGTAGAAGTACACCTGTTCCTTCTTGAATGTACTTAGATTAAATTAAGCACTTGCTGTCTGCATGGAATGTGTTGGTTGGTGATTGGTTAATTGGTGGTCGGTTCTGTTAGAATGTTTACACTGATGCCATGTGAAGGTGCACCGGGTAGTCCCCCGTTTTTAATTTTGTATATGTCATCACCATTCTCATTGAGCCAGATCTGACCTTAAAAGCAATCCAAACACAGCAAATGATATATGTGACAGGGAGAAAAAAAGATTCAAAAAAGATGCATTTCAGTGCCCGTATGTGTTTCCGAACACAGGTGCCACTGTCTTCATCACTCATACCTGTGCCTGCAGTGGGCGGAGGCCGTGCCGCAGAAGCATCTGTGATGAGTGGGTGGTTTTAAAGCCAATAGATAGACTGAGGTGTTTTGCTTTGTTTTGCTTTGTTTAAAACCAAACTACTTAACTACTTTTCATGGGAGTTAAAGTCATGATATCAAATCTGTTTTGTTTTGTTCTGTTTTTCATCTCCTTTTAGTGGAGAAAAGTGGCCAAAGCCCATGGAGTCTGTTCTCTCTGGCTTTAAGAGCCCTTCAGGCCAGCACCCCCTACCCACTCCCGTCCTCTCCATTTCCCCGCTTTTCCCGTCCCTGGAACAGTCCCACCCCGACCATTCCGCTCTCCGGCCTGGGACTCCCAGAGCCAGCTGGAGCACGCCACCCTGCAGCTGCTCACTCTGGGCACAGGGCCTGCCCTCGCCTCCGCTCACAGGCTGCTGCCCTGTGACCTGCTCCCAGAGGTAGCCCTGGGCCAGCCTTGGCTGCACTGGGCTGGCTGGCCTTTGATGACTGCATTTTGGAGCCTGATAAGCTCCCCCGTGGCTGTGGAAAGGTTAATGTGCTCCCTGTTCACTGGGGCGGCCTGACCTTCTGACTCCATCCAACTCCCTTTCCTGTGCTGGCTCCCGGCTGTGGCTGGCTGGCCCACTGCCGCGTCGTGTCCTCCCGCTGGCCCTCAGAATGCAGCGTCCGCCTCTGCCCTCGCCAGGCAGCATCAGACCCCAGCCATCTGCATGCCTGTTATTTGGGGACAGCCATTCAATCTGCCAAATTCTGAACAGACTTCCTCTATGTAATTGTCCATGGCCTTGGGTTTGAATTGTCACACTGCCTTCTACCCATTGCCCCTGTAATCCCGAGAGGCAGCATTTACTCAGTGTGACAGTGCTCATTAATTTCAGGTCAGTTCCATTAAAATGTTGAAGTGAACCAACTGCTTGTGAAGGGTGAGTCCATGGCCCCTTTTTCTATTTCACAGACAAAGTAAGCCTGCTCACTGGTCCCAATCCAGCCGATTGGAGAGGGCCTCAATGAAGCCCAGCCCAGGCCAAGAGTCTGAAGCCCTGACAGCTCCCCACGTGGCCTCCCTGTGGCCCTGTTCACCCTGTTCCCAGCCAGTGAGTCAGGGAGCCACATTAGGCCACAGTTCCTCATCTTACTTTGGAGACAGAAACCCCTATTCAGCCTGGCTAATGCTGGTGCTAAGAAGCCAAGAAAAATAACCATGGACCCAACGCAAGCGCAGCAAATTAAGGTGTAGTCATCTGAGGGACTACATTAAGGAGGTCCAGGTTCTCTTTGAATCATGGCCCCAGCCACTAAGCTATTTAATAGAATTACAGAAGGACTGTGGCCATGGCCTTTGCTGTTGTTGGAAGATTCTCACCAAGCCAGATGATAACCTGCCCCTCTCTGACAGAGGCATGTGGTCCTGGCAGATGTGGGGGGCGTATGTGACCTCGTAGTCTCTCAGGGTTGCATGCTTGCTGCCTCAGGCCCTGTGCTGGGGGCTTGCTGCCATCATCCCATTTCATTCCCGGACAGCCCAGGGGGCAAGTATCAGTATTTTGCTCCCTTCTCTACACCAACTTGTTTTACATATGGCGAAACTGAAGCCTAGAGAGATGCAGCCACTTGCCTAAGGTTAATGAACACAGTAGGGGGTAGAGCCAGCTGGAGCCCAGGTTTAGGGGTGGCAGTGTGGCCTTCGGCAGGGAAAGCCTGGCAGATGGAGCTAGATGGCTGAGAGATCCCTCTTCCATCAACCTGAGTGCCCTTGAAATAGAACAAAATTGGCCAGGCATGGTAGCTCACACCTGTAATCCCCATACTTTGGAAGTCCAAAGTGGGAGGATCGCTCAAGCCTAGGAGTTTGAGACCAGCCTGGGTGCCATGGCAAGACCTCATCTCTGCAGAAACACACACACACACACACACACACACACACACACACACAAATTAGCATGGTGGCACACACCTGTAGTCTTAGCTACTTGGGAGGCTGAGGTGGAAGGATTGCTTGAGCCCAGGAGGCAGAGGTTACAGTGAGCTGTGATTGTGCTACTGCACTCCAGCCTGAGTGATGCAGCGAGACCCTGTGTCATATATATATGATATGTGTATATGTATGATATGTATATGATATGTATATATCATACACATAGATATGATATGTATATATCATACACATAGATATGATATGTATATATCATACACATAGATATGTATGTAGATATGTATGTAGATATGTATATATCATACACATAGATATGTATGTAGATATGTATATATCATACACATAGATATGTATGTATCACACATAGATATGTATCATACACATAGAGATGATATGTATGTATCATACACATAGAGATGAGTATATATCATATACATAGAGATGTGTATATATCATATACATAGAGATATGTATATATCATATACATAGAGATGTGTATATATCATACATAGAGATGTGTATATATCATATACATAGATATGATGTGTATATATCATATACATAGATATGATGTGTATATATCATATACATAGAGATATATATCATATACATGATATACAGCAACCGTGTGTGTGTGTGTGTGTCTGTGTGTGTGTGTATGACAGAATCCAGCTCTGCCTCGAGTCGTGCTTACAGCACAAGTCTGAGCACTGCACATGGGGCCAGGGGCTGCTCTGTTCTCCTGCCCAGATGGCTGGATTCTGCTGGGGGCTGATTGCAAGAACACACCTCGTCTAGTTCTGTTCTATCCAAGGAAGTGGATCTGGGGATTTCAGCCATCCTTCTGTGTTCTGCACTTAAAAATAGAAGATGACAAAAAAACTTGAAAAGTGCAATGGTTGTGTTTAGACATATAATGAAGGAGGGGAGTGCCAAGCCAACATTATTTCCTAAGACGTATTTCTTGAAGCTTTTCCCCTTCATTCCAACTGACTGGAGAACTATTACCTATTCACTAACATTTGAAAATGAAGGACAGATTTTGCTCCCTTCTCTACACCAACTTTGTATGCCATGGGTTTTTAAAATGTGAACTCTACCCATATATTGTTGCTCTGGGCACCGGCCTTCAGTCGTCCTAACTCCCTTGCCTCATTGAGGAAGGAAACTCCAGGGCTGTGGAGACCATGCAGATTTCCTGAATAATCAGAAGGGCTCACCAGTGACTTCCTGGGTCCCCTTCAAGCCTTGGCTCTGCCACAGCTTCATGTGACTACAGACAGGCACAGAGGTTTCGTTCTCCCTCAACTGTGCATGCACATTGTTTTGTCTGTTTTCTCCTGCTATAAAGGGATACCTGAGACTAGGTGATTTAGAAAGAAAAGATGTGGCCGGGCACAGTGGCTCACGCCTCTAATCCCACACTTTGGAAGGCTGAAGCGGGTGGATCACCTGAGGTCAGGAGTCAGCCTGGCCAACATAGTGAAACCCTGTCTCTACTAAAAATACAAAAATTAGCTGGGTGTGGTGGCACACGCCTGTAATCCCAGCTACTCGGGAGGTTGAGGCAGGGGAATCACTTGAACCCAGGAGGCGGAGGAGGCAGTGAGCTGAGATCATGCCACTACACTCCAGCCTGGGTGACAGAGCGAGACTCCATCTCAAAAAAAAAAAAAAAAAAAGAAGAAGAAGGAAGAAAAGAGGTTTATTTGGCTCGCAATTCTGCAGGCTGTACAGGAAGTGGGGCACTGGCATCAGCTTGGCTTCTGGTGAGGGCTTCTGTGCTGCATCAAAACATGGTAGAGAAGGTCAAAGGAGAAGTGGGCAGGTGCAAAGAGGGGCCAGGCAGTGGGAAACCACTCGCTTTGTAAGAACCCACCCTTGTGGACTAATCCATTCTGTGAGAGCTAATCCCATCTTGCCAGAATGAGAACTCACTCCCTTCTGGGAGGACGGCACTGAGCCTTTCATGAGGGATCCACCACAGCCATGACCCAGACACCTCCCACCAGGCCCAAAACCACACGGTGAGGATCAAAATCCAATGTTGGCTTTGTTGGGGGACAGAAAAACCACATCCAAACTATAGCACACATGCTGGCCCTTCTCCCTGGAGCTGTTCTCCTTTCCCAGCTCCTTTTCTTTCCTCCCCTCCAGCTTACCTGGCCACCTTCTACCCATACATTAGGCTACAGCTTAAACACCCTATCCCCCAGCAGGCCCTCCCCGCATTGCCATCGTCCACACAGCACCCTCTGCTTGCCTTTTAGCGACCCTCATCACTGCTGTGCCGAGACACCTCATTTCCTGCCTTCCATGGACAGCAAACCACAGCTTGTGCCTGTAAAATCTTGGCACGTGTACGGTGCCTGATGCACCCCTGACTATTGACTGACTGACTTTATTTCTCTGAGTCTTTTTTTCCCATCTGTCAAGTGGAGAGAGTAATAGACACCCGTCCATCTCTCAGCACTGTTGTCAAGCCTTAGCAGATGATTTTGGGGAAAGAGGCATGTTAAACAAAAAGCTGATTCCAAATAGCCCATGTCTCTAGGTAGTACAGTTGCACTAAAAAAACAAAAAGCAACATGATTTGCCATTAGCCTTGACAAGTGATAAAGGATAAAGTCAAACACTCTGTTTCCTCCTTCACCCTCAACTCTTCACCTCCATGGTTAGGGTGGCTGGTGACTTCTTTCAAATGGTGACTGATGTGATAAGGTGTACAATAGTAATGCTGGTAAATATTTTCATAGACAAGGGATTACTGAAGTGACCATTACAATCAAAATCATTTTAATTACGTGAGACTTCAACTAATTTAAAACCCTGTTTCCACAGGAGCCTCCTTGAGCTTCTAAAACTGTCTGCACCTTTCTTACCTGGAGATAGTCTGGGAAATTTTCTTCTACCTTTCAGTGAGCAACTAGAGGAATTCAAGCAGACAGGCAGCTGGGTAGATGATAGGCAGGAGCTGGGCCCCTAAGAAGGCTATTCTGCTCTCCAGCGAAGCCTGGCGCTCTGGTCTTCCAAACCCCAGCCCCAGGGAGCTCAGAAGGCCCCAGTGGCACCACTCCCCGTGCGATGCCCTGGACGGACCATAGCTCCTGTCACCCCAGCTTGCGCCCGTGCCCCTGTATAATTACAGGTGGTGCCTCCTTCACTCTTAAAAGTGTCCTAGTTTAAACCACAATGAGATATCGTATTTTCTCAAACTGAAACTCAGTACCCCTTATCACACCCATTAGGACGGCTACTTAAAATAAGAATTAAGAAGTGTTGAGGCCAGGCACGGTGGCTCACTTCTGTAATCCCAGCACTTTGGGAGGCCGAAGCTGGCAGATCACCTGAGACCAGGAGTTCAAGACCAGCCTGGCCAACATAGTGAAACCCCTTCTCTACAAAAATACAAAAATTAGCCTGGCATGATGGTGGGTGCCTGTAATCCCAGCTACTCGGGAGGCTAAGGCGAGAGAATTGCTTGAACCTGGGAGGTAGAGGCTGCAGTGAGCCGAGATCGCGTCATTGCACTCCAGCCTGGGCGACAGAGCGAGACTCTGTAAAAAAAAAAAAAAAGTGTTGGCAAGGTTGTGGATAAATTGGAACCCTTATGCATTTTTTATGGGAACTAAAATGGTGCAGACACCATGGAAAACGGTTATGGCAGTTCCTCAAAAGATTAAAAATAAAATTACCGCATCATCAAGCAATTCCACTTTTGGGTATTACCCAAAAGAATTGAAAGCAGAGACTTGAACAGATGTCTGGACACCCATGTCCACAGCAGCATTATTCACAATAGCCAAAAGGTAGAAGCAATCCTAGTGTCCATCAGCAGATGACTGGATAAACAAAACTGGCATATCCATACACTGGAATATCATTCAGCATTACAAAAGAAGGAGATTCTAATACAATGCTGCAGCACGGATGAATCTTGAGGAAATTGTGCTAAATGATAGAAGATGGTCACAAAAGGACAGATATTGTATGATTCCACTTATATGCAGTATCTGGAGTAGTCCAGTTCATAGAGACAGGAGGTAGAATGGTTGTTGCCAGGGCTTGGGGTGATGGAAGATGGGAGTTGCCGTTTAAGGGGTATTGAGTTTCAGTTTGGGAAAATGAAAAGGGTTCTGGAGATGGGTGTTGGTGATGGTTGTACAGCAGTGTGAATGTACTTTAACACTACTGAACTGAACACTTAAAAATGGTTAAAATGGTTATTTTTATATTGTATGTATTTTACTATAAGTAACTTCTTGATAGGCAGATGGGGACAAATTTAAAGGACATTGTCTGGATTGGGTGTCATGACAGGTGGCAGTTCACACAAGAATCAGGCCACCTATGGAGAGAAGTCCAGCTTAACCCTTTCATTGACCTGGGCTGGGGTTCTTTGGGAAAGAAGAGCACATGCATTTCTGGAGCGCTAGTCCCGGGACTTTGGCGTCCGAGGGGAAGGATCACACGTCCAGGCACGCCCAGGAGCCAGGCCCTCCCTGAGGCTGGCTCCATGTTCTGCTCTGCCTGCCTCCCTGCAGCAGCTCACAGCGGTTCCCTGTCTTCAGCCTTAGCTGGTAGCTGCTTCCTTCTGAAATGCCCTCCTCTGTCTCAGCTCCACTGACCCTATTGAAACTCCGTGTTCTCTACCATGTCACTTCCTCCACAAGGTGAGCCCAGAAGACGCCTGGTGATATGGTTTGGCTCTGTGTCACCACTCAAATCACATCTCGAATTGTCATCCCCACATGTCAAGAGAGGGGCCTGGTGGGAGGTGATTGGATTATGGGACTGGTTTCCCCCATGCTGTTCTTGTGAGTGAGTTCTCACGGGAGGTGATGGTTTTAAAAGTGTGGCACTTTCTCTTTGCTCACTCTCCCTCTCACTCCTGCCACCATGTAAGACATGCCTTGCTTCCCCTTTACCTTCTGCCATGATTGTAAGTGTCCTGAGGCCTCCCCAGCTGTGTGAAACTGAGTCAATTAAATTTGTTTCTTTATAAATTACTCACTCTCAGGTAGTTTCTTTATAGCAGTGTGAAAATGAACTAATACACCTGGCCTCTCTCTTTCCACCAAGGCAGGGGCCCCTTTGCTGTACCCCAACCATGTGAAAGCACCCCTGTGGATTCTCCCTGGGACTGCAGTCCTTCCCACTCTGGCCTAATCTCTATTTTTGTTGTGAATTTATTGAGGAAGCAGTAAAGACTGTATCCTAGTTATGTCTTTAATGCTGAGTCGGGTGTTCAGTAGCTGTTGTAGACTGATGTTCTCTAACACCACTGCTGTCACTGTGGTTGGTATTTAACATATCTGTGTTAACCTTCCTCTTTGCAACAAGCTTCATGCAGCGCATCCCCATGATGCTTCCAGTGTTATCTTTACCTCTGGCCATGAGCTTTCCGATGAAGGGCATCTCCTGGAAGTCTTGATGCTAAAACCTTGGAAAAGGCAAAGCTCCTAAAAGAAATGTGGGTCTTGCTGAGCTCACCCTCCCATGATGTTAGTGTTTCTGAGGTGTGGGGACACTTGCCCCCATAGGCAGCCCTCAGCAGGGGGTCTAGAGTGAAACATGGTACTTGTCACTAGCTCATCTATCTCTGCACATGTTATTAACTAAATGTTCACGTTCCCTTAAAATTCACACAGTGAAGCCCTAATCCCCAATGTGATAGTATTAGGAGGTGGGGCCTTTGGTGGGGGTGATTAGATTTAGGTGAGGTCATAAGGGTAGGATCCCATCATGGGATTAGAGTCCTTATAAGAAGAATAAGAGGGACCAGACCACTCACAAAGGAGAGGTCATGTGAGCATATGGCAAGAAGATGGCCATCTACACGCTGGGACGAGGAGCCTCCCCATGGGACCAAATCCACTGGCACCTTGATCTTGGATTTCCAGATTTCAGAATTGTGAGAAATAAATGTCTGTTGTTTAAACCTCCCAGTCTATGGTATTTTGTTATAGCCAGCCTGAACCGACTGAGACACCATCCTACCTGCCTGTTCTAAAAGAGGGAAGCTGCACTCAGTACAGTCGGAGGGTCTACGTAATCGGGTCTACAGAGGAATTGCATCATCTCTGATTTCTCTGAGCAGTGTTTTGTAGTTCTCATTGTAGAGGTCCTTCACCTCCCTGGTTAGCTGTACTCCTAGGTATTTTGTTCTTCTTTTTTTTTTTTTTTTTTTTTTTTTTGAGACGGAGTCTGGCTCTGTCCCCCAGGCTGGAGTGCAGTGGCGCAATCTCGGCTCACTGCAAGCTCCGCCTCCCGGGTTCACGCCATTCTCTTGCCTCAGCCTCCCGAGTAGCTGGGACTACAGGCACCCGCCAACACGCCCGGCTAATTTTTTGTATTTTTAGTAGAGACGGGTTTCACCGTGTTAGCCAGGATGGTCTCGATCTCCTGACCTCGTGATCCGCCCGCCTCGGCCTCCCAAAGTGCTGGGATTACAGGCTTGAGCCACCGCGCCCGGCCCGGTATTTTGTTCTTCTTGTGACAATTGTGAATGAGATTGCATTCCTGATGTGGCTCTCAGCTCAGCTATTGTTGGTATGTAGGAATGCTAGTGATTTTTGTATGTCGAGTTTGTATCCTGAGACTTCACTGACAAAAGTCACTCGGGCCAAGCCTTAACTGAAATGGCTGATTAACCTAGCGAGAGCAGTACTGCGTCAAAACTGATCAAAAGTCAGTCATATTCAACAAAGTACTGGAAGTTCTGGCCAGAGCAGTCAGGCAAGAGAAATAAAGGGGCCGGGTGCAGTGGCTCACACTTGTAATCCCAGCACTTTGGGAGGCCGAGGCGGGTGGATCACTCGAGGTCAAGAGTTTGAGACCAGCCTGGCCAACATGATGAAACCCCATCTCTACTAAAAATACAAAAATTAGGCTGGAGACGGTAGCTCACACCTGTAGTCCCAGCACTTTGGGAGGCCGAGGCAGGTAGATCACCTGAGGTCAGGAGTTTGAGACCAGCCTGGCCAACATGGTGAAACCTCGTCTCTACTAAAAATAACAAAAATTAACTGGGCATGGTGGCACGCTCCTGTAACCCCAGCTAGTCAGGAGGCTGAGGCAGGAGGATCGCTTGAACACAGGAGGCAGAGGTTGCAGCGAGCCAAGATTGTGCCATTGCACTCCAGCCTAGGCAACAGAACAAGACTCTGTCTCAAAAAAAAAAAAGAAAAGAAAAAACAATTAGTCAGGCATGGTGGCACACGCCTGTAATCCCAGCTACTCAGGAGGCTGAGGCAGGAGAATCTCAGGAACCCAGGAGGCAGCAGTTGCAGTGAGCCAAGATCACGCCATTGCACTCCAGCATGGGTGACAGAGTGAGACTCCATCTCAAGAAAAAAGAAAAAAAAGAAAGAAAGGGTATTCAAATAGGAAGAGAGGAAGTCAAATTATCTTTGTTTGCAGATGACATGATCCTGTATCTAGAAAACCCCCATTGTCTCAGTTCAAAAGCTTCTTAAGCTGATAAGCAACTTCAGCAAAGTCTCAGGATACAAAATCAATGTGCAAAAATCACTAGCATTCCTGTGCACCAACAATAGGCAAGCAGAGAGCCAAATCATGAACTCCCATTCACAATTGTCACAAAAAGAATAAAATGCCTAGGAATACAGCTAACAAGGGAAGTGAAGGACCTCTTCAAAGAGAACTACAAACCACTGACCATGGAAATCAGAGAGGACACAAATGAAAAAACATTTTATGCTCTTGGATAGGAAGAATCAATGTCATGAAAATGGCCATACTGCCCAAAGTAAATTACAGATTCAGTGTTATTCCCATTAAACTACCATTGACATTCTTCACAGAATTAGAAATAAACTATTTTCAAGTTCATGTGAAACCAAAAAAGAGCCCTAGTAGCCAAGGCAATTCTAAGCAAAAAGAACAAAAAGCTGGAGGCATCGTACTACCCAACTTCAAACTATACAACAGTGCTATGGTAACCAAAACAGCATGGTACTGGTACAAAAACAGACACATAGACCAATGGAACAGAATAGAGAGCCCAGAAAAAAGGCCACACACCTATAACCATCTGATCTTTGACAAAAGAAGCAATGGGGAAAGGATTCCCTATTTAATAAATAATGCTGGGAAAACTGGGTAGCCATATGCGGAAGATTGAAATTGGACCCCTTCCTTATACCATATACAAAAATCAACTCGAGATAGACTAAAGACTTAAGTATAAAACCCCAAAACTGTAAAAACCCTGGAAGACAACCTAGGCAATATTCTGGTCATATGAATGGGCAAAGATTTCATGACAAAGATGCCAAAAGCAATTGCAATAAAAGCAAAAATTGACAAATGGGATCCAATTAAACTAAAGAGCATCTGCACAGCAAAAGAAACCATCAACAGAGTAAACAGACAACCTTCATAATGGGAGAACATTTTTGCAAACTATGCATCTGACAAAGCTCTAATATCCAGCATTTCTAAGGAACTTAAACAAATTTACAAGAAAAAAAACAACCCTATTAAAAAGTAGGCAAAGGACATGATCAGACACTTTTCAAAAGAAGACATACATGCAGCCAACAAGCATATGAAAAAAAGCTCAGCATCACTGATCATTAGAGAAATGCAAATCAAAACCACACTGAGATACCATCTCACAGCAATCAGAATGGCTATTATTTAAAAGTCCAAAAAAATAACAGATGTTAGCGAGGTTGTGGAGAAAAAGGAACGTTATACACTGTTGGTGGGAGTGTAAATTTTATTTCAGCCATTGTGGAAGACACTGGTGATTCCTCGAAGACCTGAAAACAGAACTGTTCAACCCAGCAATTCCGTTACTGGGTATATACCCAAAGGAATATAAATCATATTGTAAGACATGTATGCATGTATTCATTGCAGCACTATTCACAATAGCAGAGACATGGAATCAACCCAAATGCCCTTCAGTGGCAGACTGGATAAAGAAAATATGGTACATATACACCATGGAATACTATGCTACTATGCAGCCATAAAAAAGAACAAATCATGTTCCTTGCAGGAACATGGATGTAGCAGGAATCCATTATCCTTAGCAAATGAACACAGGAAAGGAAACCAATTACTGTATGTTCTCACTTACAAGTGAAAGCTAAATGATGAAAACACATGGACACATAGAGGAGAACAACAGACACTGGGGCCTGTCAGATGATGGAGGGTGGGAGGAGGGAGATAATCAGAAACAATAACTAATGGGTAATAAGCTTAACACCTGGGTGACAAAATAATCCACACATCAAACCCAGTGACATAAGTTTACCTATTTAACAAACCTGCACATGTACCCCTGAACTTAAAGGTGAAAGAAAGGAAAGGAGAGGAGAGGGGAGGGGAGGGGAGGGGAGGGAGAAGGGAGGGAGGAAGGAAGGAAGGAAGGAAGGAAGGAAGGAAGGAAGGAAGGAAGGAAGGGGAAGGGTAGGGAGGGGAAGGGGAAGGGAAGGAGAGGGAGGGAAGGAGGAGAGGGAAGGGGAGGGGAGGGGAGGAAAGGGAAAGGAAGGGAGGGAGGGAGGAAGGAAGGAAGGGAGGGAGGAAAGAGGAAGGAAGGAAAGAAGGGAGGAAAGAGGAAGGAAGGGAGGAAAGAGAGAGGAGGGAAGGAAGGGAGGAAGGAAGGAAAGGCGGGAAGGAAGGAAGGAAGGGAGGAAGGAAGGGAGGGAGGGAGGGAGGGAGGGAGGGAGGGAGGCTTTCCAAAGGAATTTCCTACCTTTTATGTAGTATAAAAATAAAACTGGCAACAACAAACGTGAGCTTGGGAAGTGGACTCTAGGTTTGCAGATACTGTGTTCTTTCAGTAAAACACCACAAAGAGAGCTTGTCTTTATTAAATTCCAACATTTCTACCAAGCTGGTTCTGTTTAATAAAATAACATCTTCTAATGTTCTAGTGTCCAAACGCAGCAGCTTCAGATGGGTGGCACTCGGCTAGCTCGGATGAACTGAAGACCCTTCAGTAACTGCGTTCTCTATACCTGAACTGGAATGCAACTGGGACATTTCTTTTTATAGAAATTCTAATCTTTTCATGTGGCCACTTGAGAATTCTAAATTAGCTGGAAGGTGTTTCTGTCACCAAGATGTAAACAGGTTTTATTTCACTGGAAAAGTGGTTACATAAAGCCTGCCTTTCATCCCCCTCAACTAATTCAAAAGCTCTAAAGAGAAATATTTTAACCCTGAATTTTGCAACTTTGAAATAGACTCATATGATATTTTATCAGTGCTTTACTTTTATCTTCTGACTGTTCTTTCATTACAACTGTTGTATTATATTGCTTTTTAAATAGCTTTGGCAACCTGAAATATGAATTCCCAGGCCCTCAAACTTTCCTTCTGTGATTAATTATAATTAATCCTCTTGCTTGTCATTTCATCTAGTATCCTGTCATACAACCCAGAAGACACTTTGCAAAATTTCAAGCAGGAAATCTCCTGCACATGGTTTAATGTTGATGCTGTTTCCAGGTGTCATTTATCTTCCTTAAGTAATCCATACACAACTCCTCCAGGAAAGCCCTCTCTGTGCTCAGCACCAGACATGCTCAGCACCACACATCTTTATGTTGGATGGATAAGAAAGATTGCAAACCTAAGGTTGCCAGATTTAGCAAATAAAAATCCAGGAACAATGAATAATTCTGTAGTCTAAATGTGTCCCTAATATTGCATATTTTTCATTGTTTATCTGAAATTCAAATTTCACGGGGTGCCCTGTATTTTGCCTGGCAACCCTACACAAACAATATTTTGATTGAAAGACCGTTAAGAAAAAAGTATTCTCTAAAAGTATTTGATCTTTCTTGGAAATTGCATAAGAAAATGTCAGGATCTTGAAAGACCATCTATATACAAACAGTGGATGCAACTTAAGTCAAAATTCTATCTCGCCCTTCAAGAAAGCTTCCTTGAAAATGAATTTCCTCTCTTTCCAAACAGTAGAATAAGCATCTCACTTCCAGCAGGAGCTGTGCACAACCGTTCCTCCAGATTTTCCACGAGAGACTGTATCTTGTGTGTGTCGAGTGTGTGTGGCACTTGCTACAAGCGCTGGGCCTGTTTGGAAATCGGTAGGGTGGAGCCGTATGCAAGTCGGAGGCATCTGGCGGAGCTCCCACTTGCTGCCCTCCCGCCTTCATCTCCGGAGGGCAGACGTGAGACTGCCACTTTCTCTGAAGCATGGCTGGCAGCCTCAGCACCCGGCTGGCCTTTGGGTGCTATTTCTAATTTGTATTTTTGCTGAGTTACTTGTGCCAAGGACTGTCTGCTTTGATAAAGTGGAAGCTTTTTCTTGCTGCCACTAAGGAGAATTCCTGACCTATGTCCACGTCTGTGACGAGGCTAAGGAGATTTTTCTATTGACCTCTAATAACAGGAGTCAACGGGCCAGGGCCTCACCTCCTTGCAAGTGGCACTGGACTGCGAGGCTCTCATTAATGGGGATGCGTGTGGGTGACACTTTCCTTCAAGCTCTGTTTTTAAGTACCATTACTCCCTTGGTTATCACGTCCTATTAATTATTCATTGACTTTTTTCTAACAGTAGCTAATGAGGTAAGTTACACAATGGCAATGGTAGTAAATATTATAAAAGCAATTACTGAAGTGGTAGTTTTAATTCAAAATTATTTTAATTACATGGGACTCCAGCTTATTTAAAATTCTGTCTCCACAGAGCTTTCTGTAAGCTTCCCAAACTGTCACCTCCTTGGTTACCTGGAGATAGTCTGGGAAATTTTCTTCCACCTTTCTACTAGCAAGCACCTAGGGGAATTCAAGCAGATAGGTAGCTGGGTAGATGATTGGCAGGAACTGGACGCCTTCAGAAGGCAACAATCCCCAGAACCTTGGAGGTAGCTGTGGCTTGGGTGTTTTCTTTTAGAGGAAGACAAAGGTAGAAGCAACCTGGTGGCTCCAGGCAGGAGCAGTGAACTGTGCAGCCTCCCAGGGCCCTGTACGCAGATGGCCTCTTACTTAGTTTAATGCTCTGTGGTTGGCATCTTGAAATCCTTAATAACTTTATCTTTGAATTCGTGTTTTTTAAGTGAAGTCCAGTGGGACGATGGAGCATCTGCCTGGGCTCAGAGCCTTGGCTCCCATGGGTCCCTCTCAGCTGCCAGGTCCAGCCTGCTGCCCTGGCCCCACCTGGCCTTGCCTGCTCCACCCTACACAGTAACTGCTGCTATCCAGCACCCCAGGAGGGCATGGGTGCATGCCAGGTCAGGTCAGGGCTCACAGGCCCAGACATGGCACCCGCGTTTTGCCCCATGCTGACAGCACAAGGGCACATGCAGTGGGTGGCTGGGCAGGGGGACGAGCTTCTCCCCGACCCTAACCCAGAGGCCTCATGTGTCCCAGTTCAAAGGTTGCAATCTCCATGGGGATTGTCTTCTCTCCCAAGTCGGTTGGGCCCATGAGACAGAGATACCTGGCTCGACCTCACTCACCCCAGCCAGGGCATCACATGCCCATCCTGGGCTGGCAGAGGTGGGGAGCTCCTTGCACATGCTAAATTGCAGGGCAAGCCTCCAGATACCTGTGGGATCCTACACTCACCGTATGAGTATTCCAGTGCCCAGAAAACATGACATTAAGTAGCAAATTAAAATGCCTTGACCAATTGAGAGACATAGAAGAAAGGAGGAACCTTTGTATTTTGAGCGCCTGGGATGGCACTTTTATCTTGCTCTTTGAACAAGGGGCTCTCGTTTGCATTTTGCACTGCAAATGATGTGGCAGGTCCTGGCTCCAGGAATGGGGAAGCTGATCATTGCCCTTATTTGGCATCAGGAGAGGCCTATCTTGTAAGTTAAAAAAAAAAAAAAAAAACCAGAGGTCAACAAAAAAAATTGGAGGTCCCAAATGCATTTTGCTCCTTGGAGTTAACTGAGGCACGTGCTGCCAGGCGTGCTCTGAAGTCTGACTAAATACCTTCCTCCTGTCCTCTCTCTCTTCGACCACCAAAAGTCTCCTGGGAACTCTCTCACTCATCTTTTCTGCAGTGGAAAAAAGCAAGGCTACCTTTGTTCGAAGTAGAGTCATTCTGATCAAAGACATGAACCAGAGCTTCCACTGGGAGCTCCCTGTCGGCAAGGACTGTCTCCAGTACATGTCTGAGTCGTCCTGCCTGTGCCCATGCCCAGCCAGGGCCTGACTCTGCATCCACTGACCCCGTGGTGTGAGTTCAATGAAAGAATGGGCTGCAGCCCGGCAGGCCTGGCTTGTCCTCCAGCACTGATGCACAGGTCATTCAGACCCTGCTGGGAGGACTCCATCCAATCAGGCTGGGCTGGGCTGAGAGTTTTATTGGCCTGTTCTGTGATGTGGTGATTCTTTTCCTTTTAGTGGGCAGCTCATTTCTGGGAGCAAGATTGCTCACTTTCTCTGTGATGGTGGAGCTGGGAGTCGCAGAACTCAGACTTATTGGCACCATACTCAGGAATAATAAAGCAAATAAAATTATATTGACCACATTCTAGTTTATTTCATTCCCCCTTCTTTTTCTTACCACCCCCTCTCTGCCTTCTCTCTCTTTGCTCAGCCTGCCCATAAAACAACCTTTCTATTTTCAGCAAACCTTAAAGAAACAAAGGCCTGGCTTTGACATTCCTTCCCTTGAATAAAATGTGTTTGTGGTAATTTGCCTCTCATGGGTTGGTCTCATTCTCAGCATCTGCACGTGGGAGCCATTTTCAATCAGGACACCTCCCTGAGAGTCCTCTGGGGGCACAGCCTCTGCAGTGCATTCAGAATGAGTTGCCGTGGTTGGAGGAGAACGCACCCACCCTGGACTCATTTTCCCTCTACTCCAGCAGTGACTCTACCAAAGTGGGGCTGGAGACCCCTGGTCCTGTATTGTTCTCAGCACGTCCTAGTTGGTATAGTCTTATTTAAATTATATAGATTTGCTCATAGAATTTCAGCTTCACACCCTATAGGAAACCAGGCAATCCCAGTCTGTTTTTTCAGCTCTCTTCCTTATCACCTATATATCTAAATAGAAGGGCTGCCTGGTGCTGGATGCTATAAAATTGAGGGAAGGATAAATGGTTCCTCCCCATGGCCTGCATCTATTTCAGCTTCCCCCACACAACCCGCCCTGCAAATCCCAGCCTCCTGTTATTCCACCCGCTTTGCCTGGAGCTTGCCCCCTTCTCTCTTTTCCTAGCAAATCCTACTCAGTGTTTCAGGCCCCACTTCCTCCAAGAATTCCTGCCTGGAAACTCTACTCCTTGTTCTTCCCCCTGGCCTCTCAAGTCTTAGAACTAAGAATTAGGACTAGGAATTTTATGGCCGCATTGAGCACTTGACATACCCTGTTTTCTCTTAAACATTATTCTAGGCCCTCCAACTATAAGGACATGATTAACCTTGTGCCTTCTGCCCCCACCACACTCAGAACAGTACCAGGCATATATGGTTGCAGAGCAACAGTGACAGGCAAGGAGCACCGACCATTCTTCATGGCAGAAAAATCCTCACCCACCTAAACCTGAAATCCAAAATGCTCTGGGTGGACGTGGTCGCAGGCAGATCCCTTGAAGCCACTTTATACACAGCAAGACAAGAAATCTCTACCCACAGCACAGCATAGCAGACTTAGTTATGATGAGAATTACCTAGACTCCTAGAGTTAGCAAAGCCAGGAATTTGGCACATGCTCAGCTGTTACACAGCAATGCTGTATGCGAATTTAGGGGGGAAACCCCAGGCAGCTTGTTACAGTGAACTGAAGATTAGCAGGAGTGAATCATCTGTGACTCTGGCTCCAGGGTTCTCTGGTCTTTTCTTGGCCTCGCCATTGCTCATCAGCCTAAATAGGAGGAACAGAAAGAATTAAAATAGAAATTAACACAGCTTCTAGTTGGAAATTCAGGTTAGGCATCTCTAGGGATAGTAATTTTAAAAATGGTGTTAATCTGTTTGCATTGCTATAAAGGAATACCTGAGGCTGGGTAATTTATAAAGAAAAGAGATTTATTTGGCTCATGGTTCTGCAGGCAGTACTGGAAGCATGGCACCAGCATCTGTGTCTGATGAGGCCTCAGAAAGCTTTCACTCGTGGTGGAAGGTGAAGGGGAAGCAGGTGTGTCACATGACAAGAAGAGGGAGAAGAGGAGGAGGTACCAGCCTCCTATAAACAGCCAGCTCTTGCATAAACTAATAAAGTGAGAACTCACTCATTACCTGGGGAAGGGCACCAAGCCATTCATGAGCAATCCTCCCCCATGACCCAAACACCTCCCACTAGGCCCCACCTCCAACAATGCAGATCAGATTTCACCATGTGATTTGGAGGGGACAAATATCCAAAGTGTCAGAGGGTCTTTGGGGTTTTTTGTTTGTTTTTGGAGACAGGTCCTCACTATGTCACTCAGGCTGGAATGCAGTAGTGCAGTCACAGCTGAGTGAAACCTCTAACTCCTTTGGCTCAAGTGATCCTGCCACCTCAGCCTCCGAGTAGTTAGGACTACAGGTGTGCACCACCACCCCTGGCAAATTTTTTTGGTTTTGCAGAAACAGGGGTCTCACTATGTTGCCCATTCTGGTCTCGAACTCCTGGCCCCAAGTGATCCTCCCAACCTGGCCTCCCGAAGTGCTGGGAATACAGGTGTGAGTCACCACACCTGGCCTGTTTTTTTCTTTTTAATTAAGTATACATTTATCGAACGGTATTAGAAGTGACAGGGACCGCAGAAATCATCTAGTCCAAGCCAATCTCTTCATAGATGGGGAGACTGAGACCCACAGTGGGATTATCAGCACAGCTGGGACTAGAGCCCTGGTGTGCAGGTTCCTAGGCCCAATGCCTCTCTCCCTGACTCTCAGTTGGGATGACCCACCAAGCCAGCCCTGTTGGTCTGGAGCAGATTTCTAGCTAATCTGGTTTGTCTGGAATACCCAGGATCTCATTACTGGAGCAAGCCTTCTGCATGAGGGAGACACCATTGATTGCCTGCTCAGCAGTCACCCATCACTTCCTCACAGAGAGAACCTGTTTGGGCCACCCTACTCTGAATGGCCAGGGTCTTCAGGGGAGGTTGGTCATCCTCCATCCTAAGGGGTGACTGTTAATTGGCCTAAGCTAGCATTTGTTGCCTTATTACCCTTGCTGTGGAACTGGTTTAGTCATGGGCATGTGGTGACATTCAAGCCAGTGAGGGGTGATCTACTTAGCAAGGGACACAGGACAGTAATATCCCTTTCTCTGGACACCGTCATCTGTGTGTGAGAACTGCAGCAGCCGTCAGAGGAGTGAGGCAAATCCACCTAAAGACAAGCCAAGGGTGGCAGTGAGGAAAGACAGAGCCCAAGTCCTTGGTGAGGCCCCTGAGCCTCAGAATTACCCAATCCCGGGCACGCCTCTCCTTAGGGGCATCTGATGGCGAGACATGCATGTTCTTACTGTGTTTTCACTCATTTTAATTGTGGTCCCTGTTCCCTGTCACCAGACACAGTCTATCAGCTGTGCTCTGTGATGCAGCCTTTGAAAAGGATGAACAGCACTCCCTGCAGAAACACCTGAGTAATATTTTACACATTTGCCCTGAGAGTCCTCACCCAAGGAACAAACCCAGCTTGGTTTATGACAGCTAACAAGATCACAGCTTGAGCTGATACGGCCACAAGCCTGTGTCTCAGATGCTGTAATTTGGTTTCCATAAAAATCTTTTTCGCTCATCATCCTTAAGTCTTGTATTCCTTGGTGAGATGCAAATTAAACACCACATGCTGCTGACATTCAGAGCTCACTTTATTTGCTTTAAACACAGGAGAGAAATGGAATTGGTTTGTTCAGAAAGCGTTTGGGTTAGAAAGAGGGTTTTCAGGAGCCAGACGTGATTCCAGACTAAGATCTGGGCACTGCCATCTCTCTGGGTCCTTCCAGTCTCTCTCGGGAGCTTTCTTTGACCTTGTTTAAAATCAGAGCTATCTGGGCCAGGCACGGTGGCTCACACGTGTAATCCGAGCATTTTGGGAGGCCAAGCTGGGAGGACTGTTTGAGGCCAGGACTTCTGGACAACCATGGCCAACATAGCAAGCCTCTGTCTCTGAATGAATGAATGAATGAATGAATGAATGAATGAATGAATCAGAGCTATCTGTAGCTTTGCACTGAAGCAGCCAGGTTTATGGAAACAAAAAAGGAGACTTCTGAGAGGTCGTATTGGAAAACTCACTTGCTGTGCAATCTTGTACACGCCACTTCCCTTTTCTGGGGAGTTGGACTAGCTGATCACTTCAATTCCTTCCTGAGAAAACATTTATAATTCTGCAAAATGACCAGATGGGTAATGTGAGTTAATAATGCAGGTAAACTGGAAGAATTCTTACTGGTTAGGCTACTATGTTGGAAGAAGCATTACAGTTACTAAAAAAGAATAACATTAACTATTAATTGAGCACTTGCTATTTGCTAGGCACTATGTTAAGAATGTTATGAGGCTGGGTGCAGTGGCTCACACCTGTGATCCCAGCACTTTGGGAGGCCAAGGCAGGCAGAATCACCGGAGGTCAGGAGTTTGAGACCAGCCTGGCCAACATGGCAAAACTCCGTCTCTACTAAAAATACAAAAATTAGCTGGGTATGGTGGCGGGTGCCTGTAATCCCAGCTACTCAGGAAGCTGAGGCAGGAGAATTGTTCGAACCCAGGAGGCAGAGTTTGCAGTGAGCCAAGATAGCGCCACTGCACTCCAGCCTGGGTGACAGAGCAAGACTCTGTCTCAAAAAAAAAAGAATGATATGAGCATTTTCTCATCTAACCCACCTAGCAACACTATGAGGTTGTCACTTTTGTTACCTCTTTAATGTCAATGAGGTAGCCAAGGCTCAGAGAGGGTAAGTAACTTCCCAAAGGTCATATAGCCAGTGAGCAGAGGCAGTAAAATGTCCACCTGGGTCTGTCTGACTATGCACCATCCTGCCTCACGGGGCAAAATGACCTAATGTGTCCAACTGGGGCCAGAAAGGCTGGTAATTTATCCCCACTTGTTGGGAAAGTTTCACTCCTGAGAGAACACAGGGTAGTATTAGGAGCCCGAGATCTGGGCTTCAACCTCTCTCCTCCATTAACCTGATGTGCAGCCTAGAGTAAGTCACTGGACCCCTCTGCTCTGCCTTCTGTAGACATAACTGTAGCTGACTTTTCTACTCCTTTGGTTTGTTGTGAGGCTCAGAGGTGGGACTTGAAAAGAAAATGCCTTGAAAACAGTTAAAGAATCCTATACATTTAAACATCTGTTACTATTAAGCGGAGTCAAGTAAGGACAAGTGACAAAAGAAAAATATAGGTTACCTGAACTACCGCAAAATTAGAAATGTTTGTGTTGTAATGAATGATACCATCAAGGAAGTAAAAACACAAACCACAGGCAGAGAGAAAGTACTTGCACAGTGTATATCAGATAAACAACTTGTATCCAGAATATATAAAAAATTAATATAACCCAATTATAAGTTTTTAAAAGGCCAAAGGATTTGAATACACATTCTCCAAAGAAAATATGCAAATGGCTAACAAGCACATGAAAAGATACTCAACATCATTTTCCTCTGGGAAAATCCAAATCAAAACCACAGTGAGACACCACTTCACACCCACTATGATGGGCAGAATCAAAAAGATGGACAATAACAGTTGCCGACAAGCATGTGGAGAAGTTAGAACCCTATGCACTCCTGGTGGGAATGCAAAGTGGTGCAACTGCTTTGGAAAATAGTCTTGCAGTTCTCAAAAGATTAAACTTAGAGTTAGCAAAGGACCCAGCAATTCCTCTTTTATGTATATACCCAAGAGAAATGGAAACATATGTTCACACAAAACTTAGATATGAATGCTCATAGTGGCATTATTCATAGTAGTCCAAAATGGAAACAATCCGATGTCCATCAGCTAATGAAAGGATAAACAAAATGTGGTATATTCATGCAATGGAATATTAGTCAACCAGGAAAAGCAGCGAAGTGCTGATACATGCTACAGTGTAGATGACCCTTGAAAACATTATGCTAAGTCAAAGAAGCAGTCACAAAAGACCACATACTTACATCATTCCATGTCTATGAAATGTCTAGAATAGGCCAATTTATAGCTACAGGAAGGAGATTAGTGCTTGCTCAGGGCTGGGGGCAAGGGGAGCTTGGAGTGGGAGGAATGGGAATTGACTGCTGATGGGTACACAGTTTCTTTACTTTTTCTTTTTCTTTTTTTTTTTTTTAAACAGAGTCTCACTCTGTCGCCCAGGCTGGAGTGCAGTGGCGCGATCTCGGCTCACTGCCACCTCCACCTCCCGAGTTCAAGCAATTCTCCTGTCTGTGAGTAGCTGGGACTACAGGTGCACACCACCACACCCGGCTAATTTTTTTGTATTTTTAGTAGAGACGGGGTTTCACCATATTGGTCAAGCTGGTCTCAAACTCCTGATCTCAAGTGATCCACCTGCCTCAGCCTCCCAAAGTGCTGTTTTCTTTTAAGGAGGATAAGTGAGGATAAAAAATGTTTTAAAATTAGATCATGGTGATAGTTGTACAATCCTATGAAGATTTAAAATACATTGAATTATATACTTTAAATGGGTGGTATGTAAATTTTATCTTAATAAAGCTGTTTTTTTTTTTTTAAGTCAAAGAGCTCTGGTACAGTGTTACTGCCATATGGATTATGGAGTTTCCATGAGGATGGCAGTTTGAGGCCGCACTATCCAAAAGGCCTCCTCGAACTGAAAATATATGTGAATAAATGGAAGGACTATTATAAATAAGTGCATGGGTGGCGGGATCTCTAATGGGTTGTATTGCCTTAAAACGCTCCCATTGCTTGGGGTAAAAGAGGTGTTCCCCACAGTAGAGCCTCTCTCTTCCGGGACTGAGGTAGGAAGCAGATGGGTTTACAGAGGTGCCCTCAACATGATTTCACCTCTATAAGCAGTCCCTGGGAATCTAACCCCTGAGGACAAGGCTAGAAAGAAGCTCAGAGTACCAGGCAATTCTTGTAGCCCAGAATCTCCCAGCATTTCCCCATAGACCTGGTGCCTGAAAAGCCATCGAGTGGGAGCTTCCCTGCCCACATCCAGCAGCTGCAGTGGCAGGGAGAGCACACAGAGGAAGTCGGAAGCATAAGGAAGCTGTGTCCTGCAAGCAGGTCAGATGAAACACTGCTGAGGTTATTCGCTCATCTGGGGCAGCCTGCTCACTCTTGGCAGCTGGAGGGCAATGGCCCCCAACCCCTGGCATGGCCATCCCACCCGCCAGCCAGCCAGCTCAGCCTCCAAAGAGGCAGCGCCTCCCATCCCATGCACCCTGGCTCCTACATGCCCACCAAATGGCCGTCACTCCATCCATGCTTTCAGCTCCCTCTGCCAGGGGAGGAATTGTCCAAGTGGATGTTCTCAGCTTTTTCATGGCTGGGCCCAGGCCACATGGCAGCTCCCATCCCAGCTGTCGAAGAAGGATGTTGAATTCCCTTCTTGAGGTTCTCTCTGGGCCAAGAAGGGCTTTTCAACTCAGTGTCTCTAGTGGTACCACCCGCCTGAAAGAGGGGAGGCGAGTTGTATCACCAGAAGGCAGCTGCCGCTTGTCACAGTCTCTCAAACAGTGCCCAGGACAGGCGGGAAATGCAGCTGCAAACTGGTCTTGCCAAGCTGTGTGGTGCAGAGGGGACCTGGCCAAGCCAACATAGGGCTTTCAGAGAAGCCTTTTACAGGGGACAAGCCTGGCGTCCTCCAGGGCCCTCCGCCATCTGGACTCCCAACCTAATTCATGTTCGTACATAAAAAGATCCGCAGCCATTTCCATGCTGCCCAGTGACATGTACAGATCTCCAAGAACACTTCCAGCTGAAGGACAGGCTAGAGGGCTCTGCCCCATTCAAAGCCCTGGGCCCAGAGAAGATGACTGTATAGAAACTGTTCTCCGATGAACTTTTAGTATTAAATAAATATATTATTATATTATAGTCTGAAAAACTATCAGTAAGCCCAGGAATATTTGGGAACCAATGAATGTCTGTACATTATTGTATTTTTTCTTTATTTGTGAAATGCCTTTCTCTTTGGTGGGGACACACGTAGGTCTTTATTCAACGGAAAGTAAAACTTGGTTCCCAATATGACCCCGAGCTCCAAGCAATAGCTTTTTTGTCTTGGTTCATCTACAAGAAAACGTTCTTCACCCATCTGAAAAAGAAAAGCTGATAAATCCAAAAGCAGGGCTGAACCCTGAACAAAAGAAATTGTATTTCTTAGCAAATGTCAGTAGTCAGGTAGTGATGCTATAAACTCAGGAATTCCAAACTAAGAAATGTTTTGAGTGTTAGAACAGATTCCACAAGCCACGGCGCCCCTCTAAGCAAGAGAGCAGAGGATCTGGCAGCTGATTAAGAACTAATGGCTTATTGTCATCTATGACATTTTATGGAAGTAACTAGGACCCCACAAGGTGACATCTGTGCTCTCTGGTATCTCAAATTGGGGATCAAGCCTTGTGTCTCAACACTCTTCTTAAATTGGAAGTTGGGCCTCAGCACCTCACTCCCTGATATGTCTGTGTAAATGGCCTAATGGACTGGTCAGGAGGATCTTTGAATTCTTTGGTTTGTAGCTGAAAGAGTTCCAGATGCTACAATAGCATCAGCAGTGAAATATGAGACTTAATTTATGTCCAAGTTTATGGACCTCCTATATTACTGAGTTTCCCTTCTGCTAAATGTGGCAGGTTCTGTTGACTTTTATTGTTCCCTAAGGCCAATAGAAGGTTTCAGGGCCCTTTGGGATATCACAGTGGTGCATAAGTCTTCTTTATGGCCTAATCCCTTCCCCAGGCCATTCCCTACTCCCATCCCACTCCTGGTTCAGAGTTAATGAGCTGTGCTGCCTGTCCCTCCTCTCACCTTTTCCAAATCGGCTCAAAACAGCTCTAAGGTTCCTGCCCCAGGCTGATGCTGCTGACCACTGAGGTTTCCACACATTCCCATCCTGTTTATTTTTGGACCTAAGTGTAATGTTTATCCCACTGAAATGTCATCAGGTATTGAAAAGCATTCTTCTAAATGACTATTTGATCAAACAAGACTTAAAAACTACTTCAATGATCTATTTAGAAAGTAAGGAAAATAAAAACAGAACATAACAAGGATGATCGCCTGCAACCATGGGTATACCCAGAGGCAGAATGATAGTCGCAAAGGCTGCTATTATTAAGGAAGAGTAAACATAGCTGAAACAAGCATTCAACTCAAGGAGTTTGTAAAAGTATTATAAATAAACATGAAAATGTAGCAGCAAAGCCAGAAAATACTAGAGTTATTATGGTATATCAATCAAAAGCTGTTTCGTTGAAAATAGAAAATTTTTGGCAAATATAATGAAGAAACAAGAAAGAGGAAAAATGTAAAAAGAAGTAATATAATAGATACCATGCTTTTATTATAAGAGAATATTATATAACTTGTGGTAATAAAGTTGAAAATATAAATTAAATAGGATCTTTTGGGAAAAAAATTTAAAAATTGACAAAGAATTAATGGCCAATAACCAAATAATAAATTGTGAAAGATATCAAAGAATTGCCATTCTAAAAGGTTCTGAGATTAGATGGTTTTATTGGTGACAAATTATTTTAAACTTTCAAGGAACAGATAACTTTCATATTACTTAACATTTCCCAGAACACTATGAAAAGGTAAAACACTATCCAATTTATACTTTTAAGCTAAAACCATCATGATACAAAACCTGCCAAAAGTCTCCCCCAAAATGTAAAATATGTAAATGTAAATATTAAGTTCCCCTGTGAATATCAACCCTCTAAACTCCTAAATAAAATGCTAGCAAGCTACATTCAGTAATACATGAATAGTCATTTTCCACAATCACATAGACTTGAAAATGGTGTCGTGGGTTTTATTGGTGAAAAGAAAATGAAAATTTTGAAAATATAGAAAGTTCAAAAACCATTTAATCTCCATAATTCCACCATCCAAAAATATCCACAGTTAACACTTGAATATCCTTCCAGCATTTTTTTCCTCTGTGTGTATATTTTTACATAACTGTGATCATGCTGTTTTGTAGCCCACACGCTGTCAGGGAAAGACCACACACTCACACCCTGTGAGTTTAGATGAGGTCCTCGGCTTATTTAGCCAAGATCACGGGAATGACTGAGGCAGAGGTGCTCCCACAGAGCTGGAACAGGTGTGCCGTGCACCGGCTCAGATCCCAGGTGCCCCAAGAGGCTCTAACTCAATCTTGAGCAAAACCCAGTATCAGCAAAACCCTATCCTCTCCCAGGGAAAAAGCAAAGTCAGCACTTAGATATTCCAATCCATCTCTGTCCCCAGCTAACTGGGATCCTGGAAAGCCCATTACTTCACAGATATACTGAGAGAATGTTTCACTAGGAACATAACATTTAAAGCACTCAACTTTCTATCCTTCACATTTTTACAGGCTCATTTCATTTGAGTCATTTTTCTCACGAGGCAATGTACATTCTTGGTAACATGTCCTTTTCAGGTTTGGTATACACCCTTGTAAAATCTGAGCTTAATTCTCATAATAGCAGTTTTTAAATGAATGAATTAATGCCTAATTTGACTAGGTGATAAAATGGGCAGGAACTATAGCAGGGACTTTTGTAATTGTTTCATTCATCAGCTTTTGAGATAATTAACTAGAGCTGGAGGTTGGAAGTATTGAGAGAGGGTTCCTTTCTACTTGCTAAATACCAAGTGGGTGGTTGCCTGTTCTGGGACAAGATGTTAATGCACTTTTTCCTCTTCCTCCTGCTAAGTACAGCTAAACTCCATGGATGTTACATATAAAACAAACATAACAAGGCTGAAAGGCGGGGAGAAGGCAAATCAGCTTGGGCCTTCGGGCCTGAGGAAAAGACATGGTGGTGACTTCCCCGGGTTTCCTTTTTTCCTTATATAGCACAGAATGGATGCTGGAGAAGCTGGCAACCTGGCAGCAGGCACAGACAGAAGCCACAGGAAAGCCAGTTATCTGTAGTGAAAGGGTCAGGAAATGCATATCCTAGCAAGAATAAATTTTTTTTTTTTGAGATATCTCACTCTGTCGCCCAGGCTGGAGTGCAGTAATACAACCTCAGCTCACTGCAACCTCTGCTTTTGCGTTCAAGCGATTCTCCTGCCTCAGCCTCCCGAGTAGCTGGGATTACAGGCGCGCACCACCATGCCCAGCTAATTTTTGTATTTTTAGTAGAGACGGGGTTTTACCATGTTGGCCAGGCTGGTCTGGAACTCCTGATCTCGAGTGATCCACCCGCCTTGGCCTCCCCGGTGTGTTGGGATTACAGGCGTGAGCCACTGTGGAAAACTTGTAGACAATAACCACCCTATTCCAGACAAACACCATGGGAAAAAAAAAATGTGGCCCCCATCCCCTCAGCAAAGCCTGAGTGGGGAGCTTAAACTTCCACCTTTGTACAACTGTAGGGAGACAACCCTCCCCTCCCCTGCCAGCATGGCATTAGTGGAGGCCTGTAAAAACAAGCAATAATTTTTAAAAATCAAAGTATTATAATACCAAAAATGTTCAGAATACAATGGAAAATCACTCATCATACCAAGAACCTGGAAAATCTCAACTTGAATGAGAAAAGACAATCCACAGATATTAATACTGAGACCAACACAGATGTTGTAATTATCTGACAAGCATTTTAAAGCAGCCATCATAAAATGCTTCAGTAAGCAATTAAAAACAAGCTTGAGACAACTGAAAAAGTAGAGGGTCTCACCACAATAATAAAGAAAATACAAGGAAAAGGCAAATAGAAATTTTAGAACTGAAAAATTCAATAACCAAAATTTGAAAAACTCAATGGATGAGCTCAACTGCAGAATGAAGAGAATAGAGGGAAGGATTACTGAACTTGGAGATGGAACAAGAGAAATTGCCTGATAGGAACAACAGAGAATAAACAGACTGGGGGGTAGGGAAGGACAGAGCCCCAGGGACCTGCAGGACTGTAAGAAAAGATCTTACATGGGTGTCATCAGAGTTCCAGAAGGACAAGAGAAAGACTGAGGGTGGAAATTATCCAGAAAGTATTCAAACTCATAATGGCTTTAAAAATGCCAAATTTTACAAAAGACATAAACCTACAGACTTAAGAAGCTAACAAATCCCAAACAAGATGAGCTCAAAGAAATCCCCGCCCAGACTCATCAGAGTCAAATTTTGAAGACAAAAGACAAATTTGAAAGTCCCGGAAGCAGTGTCCCGGAGAAATGGACATTTACATCCACATAAAAACCTATACAGAAATATTCATATCAGCCTTATTCTTAACAGTCCAAAACTGGAAGCAGCCAGAATGCCCCTCATTGGGTGAATGGTTAAAAAACAGAGGAACCTTTAAAGGTCCATACCATGGAATCCTACCCGGCAATAAAAAGAAACAAGCTATGGACATATTAAAAAACGTGGATGGCTCTCATGACATTGTGTCGACTGAAAAAAGGCCCACCTCAAAGGATACTTACTATGAATAAATTGTATCTCAATAATTTAGTTTAAAAAAAGAACACATAACTGTGTGATTCTATTTCTATAACATTCTCAAAATGACAGCATTTTACAGACAGAAAACAGATGAGTGGTCACCAGAGACTAGGAATGGTAGAGGGCAGAGGTCAGCATGAATGATCCTAAAAGGGTGTCATGAGGGAGATCTTTATGGTGATGGGATGGTTCTGTATTTTAATTGCAGTGGTGGTTACATGAATCTATGTCGAGTGCATCCATGTGAAGAGACCACCAACAGGCTTTGTGTGACTAATTTGAAAACAAGGCTGGTAAGCAGTGGAAAGTTACAGTCAAAGGTGGTTATCTGTTGTCAGCAGAGGAGGGGTCACAAGGTGCATGGTGGGGAGATGATAGGACTCATTGTCCAGAAGAAGAATGTCACGAGGTCGATCGATCAATCAGTTGGGGCAGGGCAGGAACAAGTCATCATGGAATGTTGTAAGGTTGATCAATCAGTTAAGACAGGAGCTGGCTGTTTCATTTCTTTTGTAGTTTATGATTGCCTCAGGCCATCTAGATGTATCCGTGCAGGCTTGGGCTCAGAGGCCTGACAATCTCTACATGTGATAAAATTACAAGGAACTATGTATTGTGCCATTGTCAGTTTTCTGGTTTTGATATTGTACTATAATTACATAAGATTTAACCTTGAGAGTAACTGGGTGAGGGGCACATGAACAATCTCTGTACTATTTTTCTTGCAACTTCCAGTGAATCTGTATTTATTTCAAAATAGAATTTTTTAAATAAGTGGACTGATCCATCAATCAACAAGTGAATAAAGAAAATGTGGTGTGTGTGTATATATATATATATATATATATACCATGGAATACTATTCAGTCATGAAAAGGAATGAATTAATGGCATTTGCAGCAACCTGGATGGGTCTGGAAACTATTATTCTAAGTGAAGACTCAGGAATGGAAAATCAAACGTCATCTGTTCTCACTCCTAAGTGGGAGCTAAGCTATGAGGATGCAAAGGCATAAGAATGATACAGTGGACTTTGGGGAATTGGGGGAAAAGTGGGAGGAGAGTGAGGGATCAAAGACTACAAATTGGGCTCAGTGTATACTGCTAGGGTGATGGGTGCACCAAAATCTCATAAATCAATGCTAAAGAACTTATTCATGTAACCAAATGCCACCTGTTCCCCCCCAAAACCTATGGAAATAAAAAATTAAAAAAAAAATAAAATCCTAAGGTTAAAAAAATAAAGAAAAAAATACAAAATGGTGTTTGGTAACTGCTCTGTCTATGGAGTAGCCATTCTTTTATTCCTTTCCTTTCTTAATAAACTTGCTTTCACATGAAGAAAAAAAAGGTGGCCTGAGGAAGTGAGAGTATTTGGTTCACCCCTTGTTTGTCCCTGGCCCTGCTAGTCTAAATTCCTGAGTGGGTAAAACTTCTCCTGGTTGTGGTCTCTATATTTTTCTATTTTATATTGAGCCATCTCAAAACGTGTAATAATGGGACATAGATCAGAGGTCTCAGAATGGTGCCCCACAGGCCTCTTCTTACCCACAGATGTGTTTCATTGCTAAAACACAATGAAACTTTTCATTGTTAAAACTTTTCAAATTAGTTACCAGCATTTTAAAATCGGAGATTTGATATAAACATAAGGATTTGGGGCTTGATGTGAAAAAATCAAAAGATTTGGTAATAATGAGCTCTTGTTTCCAGGTACAGAGACAGGCTGGCCTGGAGAAGCAGCATTTGACCTAGTGGGATTCTCCAGTTTGGTTCCTTCCCCCCTGACTGGGGAGCTGAGGGTCTACTGCCATTTATAATGTTACACATTTGTTTTGCTTATACCTGAACACTTCACTCATGGATGCTACTTGCGTGGCCCCTGTGGGTTCTCAATTTTCAACCTGATACATATGTAAATGATAGCATTCTAAAATTACCAGTTTTAAAAACTCCTACATACTCCCAAGGGAACAGAAAAAAATACATTGCACGGATAAATTAGATGATTCCAGTCCTTAACGTGGTAAGGGCTGCAATAGAGAAGTGGGCAGTGTGCTAGAGGGACTCGGGGGAGGAAACATCATTGATGCCTGGGGGAGCTGGGAAAACCTTTACAGAGTAGGGAAACATAGCCACTCAGTCCTGCAGAAGGAGTAGGAGGTAACAGTAGCTCAAAGGAAAAAGAGAGAAAGGACTTTCTGGCACAGAAAATAGCATATGCAAGGGCACCTGCTTGAAACAGACCCAGCCTGTCCAGATGCTGAGAAATGTATTATTGCCAAGGTTTAGGGATAGACCCATTGAGGTGAAGCTGGAAATCTGATTGAGACCAGACCTTGAAGAGCTTCAAAGGCCAAGTTTTATAGAGAAATCATTCTTGGAAGTGTTGCAGAACAAACAATTACATTTCAGGATAGAAGCAACAGTCCTGCCAGTTGGGTTTTTTTTTTGGATGATAATTCTCAGCAATAGCAAACCTCCTCAACCCTGCTTTTTTTTTACTTATCATGTGGTATGGTTTTAGATGAATTAATATCAATAGTGATGCTATTAATAAAGGAATACTGTTGCCAGGACACTGGTTACGGTTTGGGTATCAAGCATGTGTTCTCACAGAGTGTTGAATGAGGAGGAGCAAACATTATTATTCAGTCAATCCCAGTGGAGTGCCCACAGCATGTGTGGTACGATGTGGGCACCACAGCTGTCCACACAGGACCAACCAGGCAGAGAGCCTCTCTCCAAGTTACTTGTCAGTTAAAAGTGTGTGGACAATTTTGGATATGTATTCAGGCCCCACAATACACTTGGCAGGCAGGAGCACCCTTGACTGTGAGATCCAAGATTTTGTCATTTTGGTTCCAGGTCTTTTTTTTTTTTTTTTTTTTTTTGAGACAGAGTCTCACATTGTCGCCCGGGCTAGAGTGCAGTGGCACAATCTCGGCTCACTGTAACCTGTGCCTCCCAGGTTCAAGCAATCTCCTGCCTCAGCCTCCCAAGTTGCTGGGATTACGGGCGCCCACCACCACACCCAGCTAGTTTTTTGTGTTTTTAGTAGAGACGGGGTTTTACTATGTTGGCCAGGCTGGTCTCAAACTCTTGACCTGGTGATCTGCCCGCCTCAGCCTTCCAAAGTGCTGGGATTACAGGCGTGAGCCACTGCGCCCAGCTTCCAGGTCTTTTCTTTTATGATCTGCATTCAGACTTAGCCAAGGCCAGATTCCAAAAGGAAGGTGTCATCACAGCCATAGGAAGAAACACACCAAGCAGATAATTTAGAGAAAGCTGGACCTCTCTCAAAGGTGTATTTGGCTCTGACCACTCACAAAACCAGCCAAACATTTCATGAAATCAAAATGCAAAAAGTAAACAAACCACCCAAGAGGGAACTGTGCTTAAATTATAGCAGATGAAACTTAGAGTACATTTAAAGAAATATTCTCAGAAAGGAAGAAGTCTGTCTTAAAGGTTGCTGAAGTACCCTTTTTTTTTTTTTTTTTTTTCTTTTTGTGAGATGGAGTCTTGCTCTGTCGCCCAGGCTGGAGTGCAGTGGCGCAGTCTCGGCTCACTGCAAGCTCCGCCTCCTGGGTTCATGCCACTCTCCTGCCTCAGCCTCCTGAGTAGCTGGGACTACAGGCGCCCGCCACTACGCCCGGCTAATTTTTTGTATTTTTAGTAGAGATGGGGTTTCACCGTGTTAGCCAGAATGTTCTCTATCTCCTGACTTCGTGATCCTCCCGCCTCAGCGTCCCAAAGTGCTGGGATTACAGGCGTGAGCCACCGTGCCCGGCCTGAAGTACTCTTAAATATTTTTTAATTGGAAAGGTGACATTATAACCTTTTCGAAAGATTCAATCTCTTTTTAAAAAAAAACTCATTAACCCAGTGATGGGTTTTTTCTCTTTACTTTCTCATTTAGTAATCACACATGAACACCTATTATGTGCCAGGCACTGTGCTGAGCTTTGGTGACACAAAGACTTTTATTCCATGATCTCAATAATGTTTTATGGCTGCTGTCAAATGGCACCATGTTCATGAGATGGCACTGGGTCCAAGAACTTGGTAGGTAGCATGCTAAAAATTGTCCAAGCTTGTGTCATCATGTCAACCAATCCATGTTATCATTTCAGGAAAAAATCTACTGTAATATTTTTTTTTTTTGACAGGGCCTTGCTGTCACCCAGACTGGGGTGCAGTGGCACAATCATGGTTTACTGCAGCCTCGACCTCCCAGGCTCAAGTAATCCTCCTGAGTAGCTGGGACCACAGGCACATGCCAGCACACCCAGCTGATTTGTTTTTTTGGGGGTTTTTGGTAGAGACAGGGTCTCACTATGCTGCCCAGGCTTAAGTTAATTTTTTTAAGCATCTTTGGTATGTAAACATGACAACCAGTCGGCACACCAAAATTTTCGGTTTGCAATTTTAAATATATAAAGCCTAGGCCAGGTGCAGTGGCTCATACCTGTAATCCCAGCACTTTGGGAGGCTGAGGTGGAAGGATTGCTTGAAGCCAGGAGTTCAAGACTAGCCTAGACAACATAGAAAGATCCTGTCTTTATAAAAAAAAAATTACAAAAATTAGCCGGGTGTGGTGGTACATGCTGGTAGTTCCAACTACTTCGGAGGCTGAGGAGGGACGATTGCTTGAGCCCAGGAGTTTGAGGCTGCAGTGAGCTATGATCACTACTGCACTCCAGCCTGGGCAGCAACAAATTCTGTAGACGTATGTATATGTGTGTATATGTGGCTTAGCCGAGTCCATCCTTTCACTAGTACTCATCTGCAAGGAAGGCCATTCCTGGCTTCCTCATCTTGGCTCTGCCACCCTCACTGCCGCAGCTGCCCCACGATGGGTAAAGCAGCTGCAAGCACCTATGGTGGGAGCAGTCACTACACTGAGGCCAGAATGGTCAGCTGACCCCAAGGCCCCATGCAAGGATGGGTTAGAGGAGCTGCCTTTGTGGAAGTGGGGAGAGTGATCTTGATCCCACAACTGGAGCTACCAGCGCCCCTCCAGGAAAGTCTGCCCCCATCTTTGCTATGATTGTTTCTAGATATAATACATGCTCTACCGGGACCATTGAAACATGAATATATTTAATCCAGACATCATAAATTTCACAACCCTTACAAGTAAAGTATGAAGAAAAACCTAAACTCTTGGCTCTCTCAGCTGTTTTAAAAACAAATAATAGGCCAGTAAAACTGTCATTTTAAGTGAATTTCATAATTTAAGAAAGGAAAACATTAAAGTATAAGGTTTTTCTGCCAATATAATTCAGATCGGAGATGCTGCCTCCTTGGGCTAGTGTGCCTCATCACTTCAGGGCCGCAGCCATTAAAGGCAGGCAGCATGGTAACTGTTGAATGGGTGCTTTCCCAGAAATTAAAGTGCCCCTTTTCAAAGACAGTCACTTTGTGTGCAAGCCACAAGGAATCCCACACGCTTTGCTGCCTCTGCTGTACACACAAAGCCCAGAGCATACAGAACCAGCATCGTATGTTTTTTGTTGAGTGAAAGCAGATAGAATGTACTGATTGGTTTTCTATGATGTCCAATGGCTTTGATCACCAGTCAGAATGTTCTTTATTCATCTTCATTTGCTAATCTTTGGCAGATGTCACTCCAGAGGGTGACAGAGAAACACGTATCTTTCCTCCACATCTATGTCCCCCAACCCCATCCTTCTAACAAGGAAGCTTTTGAGCCATGTGTTATTTTGCTTTTTTGTTTATTTTTGTGTGTTTCCCCCAGTGTTTTGGGTGTTTTGGGACCTACCAAAAAACTATTTTTTTAAGTTAAGGGGCACATGTGTAGGATGTGCAGGTTTGTTCCATAGGTAAACGTGTGTCATGGGGGTTTGTTGTACAGATTATTTCATCACTCAGGTATTAAGCCTGTAGCCTATTAGTTGTTTTTCCTGACCCTCTCCCTCCTCCCATCCTCCACCCTCCAATAGGCCCCAGTGTGTGTGGTTCCCTTCTCAGTGTCCATGCATTCTCATCATGTAACTCCCACTTATAAGTGAGAACACGTGGTATTTGGTTTTCTGTTCCTGCGTTAGTTTGGTAAGGATAATGGCCTCCAGCTCCATCCATGTCCCTGCAAAGGACATAATCTTTTTTTTTTTTTTTTTTGAGACAGTGTCTCGCTCTGTCGCCCAGGCTGGAGTGCAGTGGCGCTATCTCGGCTCACTGCAAGCTCCGCCTCCCGGGTTCACGCCATTCTCCTGTCTCAGCCTCCCGAGTAGCTGGGACTACAGGCGCCCACCACCACGCCCAGCTAATTTTTCTGTATTTTTTAGTAGAGACGGGGTTTCACCGTGTTAGCCCAGATGGTCTCGATCTCCTGACCACGTGATCCACCCGCCTCGGCCTCCCAAAGTGCTGGGATTACAGGCTTGAGCCACCACGCCCAGCCAAACTTTTTTTTTTTTTTTAATGGTTGCATTGTATTTCATGGTATATGTGTACCACATTTTCTTTATGCAGTCTGTCATTGATTGGCATTTGAGTTAATTCTGTGTTTTTGCTATTGTGAATAGTGTTGCAGTGAACATACGTGTGCATGTGTCTTTATGATAGAATGATCTATATTCCTTTGGGTTTATACCCAGTAATGGGATTGCTGGGTTGAGTGATATTTCTATCTTTAGGTCTTTGAGGAATCACCACACTGTCTTCCACAATGGTTGAACTAATTTACACTTCTACCAGCAGTGTATAAGGGTTCCTTTTTCTCCACAACCTCGCCAACACCTATTATTTTTGGACTTTTACGTAATAGCCAATCTGACTGGTGTGAGATGGTATCTCAGTGTAGTTTTGATTTGCATTTCTCTGATGAGCAGTCATATTGAGATTTTTTCCATATGCTTTTTGGCCACGTGTATGTCTTCTTTTGAAAAGTGTTTGTTCGTGTCCTTTTCCCACTTTTTAATGGGGTTGTTTTTTCTTGTAAATTTGTTTAAGTTCCTTATAAACACTGGATATTAGAGCTTTGTCAAATGCATAGTTTGCAAAAATTTTCTCCCATTCTGTAGGTTGTCTGTTTACTCTGTTGATAGTTTCTTTTGCTTTGCAGAAACTCTTTAGTTTAATTAGATGTCATTTGTCGATTTTTGCTTTTGTTGCAATTGCTTTTGACATCTTTGTCATGAAATCTTTGCCCATTCATGTGTCCTGAATGGTATTGCCTAGGTTGTCTTCCAAGGGTTTTATAGTTTTAGTTTGTAAATTTAAGTCTTTAATCTATCTTGAGTTGATTTTTGTATATGGTGTAAGGAAGGGGTCCAGTGTCAGTCTTCTGCATATGGCTAGCTAGTTCTCCCAGCACCATTTATTAAATAGGGAATCCTTCCCCATTGCTCGTTTCTGTCAGGTTCTACAAACTATTAACATGGATCCCAGATGTTCAGGTTCAGTCAGAATTCAATCATCTCTTTTTATGATTCTATTGATAGTAACCATCTCGATTCAGCCAACAGGAAAGACAGATTTTTGTTCATAAGGAAGGAAAGAAATATTATAGCCCCTGAGCTCTAACTGTCCCTTGCCCTACTCTATCTTAAGATCCAGGATTCCTCACTCAATTCTGGACACAAATAACAGGCTGGAAAAGAAATCGCTGCAGCTCAAGCAAGGCATGAACGTGCAGATGTTGTCTGATGCTGAAGAATTTTGTCAGACAATCAGTATGGACCATGACATTGGTGGAAGAAATGAAAACCCCACTAGGGAAAGTTATGTTCAAACTCTGGTTCCCCTAACCCTGCCGTTCCAAGAGGTGCTTTTATTTTTAGATCTCCTCCAAGATAGTTTCTTGTCTGGTGGTTTTTATAGAAACAAAGCTCCAATGAGTATTACCTCCATCCCCAACCCCATACCCAGGATTTATGAAAGTCCTCTTTGGGCAAAGCACATATCAAAGATTTAAGGGATGGGTGAAAGGAGTCCTTTACCATGTCCAGGCTGCTTTGCACTTGAGACCGTAAAACCGCCATAATCTCCCTGGCCCCTGGCCTTCACTGATGCTCAGTCCTATAGAAGCACTGGTCACAGTTGGAAGCAGTTTGCTGACTCAACATACAAGAGTGACCGGCATTTTTGGTATTTAGAGCTTGACCTCAAAAGAACACATTATGGTGTGTTTCAATTTTGTTAATAAAGGACTTTGAAGATGTTGAATATTATGTGAGTACTGAAATTTTCTTTTTTGCTCAAACACTTTCTGGGTGGATGTATGCTATTTGAATTTTTATGGTTAATTAATTACTATTGGAAAGCATCAGTCAATTTTTCTTGTTATCTTAGAGTATGTAATGACTTTCTGGCAAATTTCAGCATGGATATAAACATCAAGTATAAATGTGAAATGCAGTTCCTGTAAGCCACAGCACCGGGATTGAATTTTAAAGTCCAGAATATATGAAAGTGTGTCAGTGAGGGATCTTCAGTTCTCTAGGAAAGGGCTCAAAGGAAGGTTACAGTTTATAACAACATCCCAGCACCTGTAATCGCTACAGCACTCAACTACAGGTGGGAAAAGGGAGGAAGCAAGACATGAACTTGGACAGTCCCTTGGTCTCTGGAACCTTCCGGCAGGCCATGAAAGCTCAGAGCAGAACGCCGTGTGCTTCCTGATAGCCCTCTGCCTAATCCCTGCCATCATGCTGCATTTTCCTCTAGGGCAAAAATAAAGCAGTCATTTTCATGCTTTGCAAAATAGTTCAAGCTTTTTGGATTTTCTTCCATTTTTGTAGATGATTGGATTTGGGGATGCATTTGAAAAGCCATTCCCAGAACAGCAGCAAAATAGAAACAGCCATTTGGATGTTATACCACCTTCCCTTCCAAAATGGCCACACGAATAACCAGTGCCCGACTACCAAGGGGCACCAACTTCACTCCCGATTTTATTTCTGTATATGAGTTGCTTTAACCTTTAGGATGACTTTGACCTCGACGCCCACTCTTTGAGTTCCAGGTCATGGTTGACAGATGTGTAGGCTGCGTGCCTCCTCCCTCTTTGGGGTGCATGACAGCTTGGTGGTGTTTTCCTGTTTGCTCACTTGGCTTTCCTTCCCTCTCCTTCCCGGGGGCCTCGCGTGCTGGCAGCGCCGTGGTCCAGCAGCCCAACTGCAGAACCTCGGTGCCTTCCAGCAAGGGCAGCAGCAGCAGCAGCAGCAGCGGCAGCAGCAGCTCCTCCAGCGACTCAGAGAGCAGCTCCGGATCTGACTCGGAGACCGAGAGCAGCTCCAGCGAGAGTGAGGGCAGCAAGCCCCCCCACTTCTCCAGCCCCGAGGTAAGCACTGCCTGGCTCAGGCCTCTCCTCTGCCTACTTCTGTCTCTATGAAGATAGCAAGTCTGGGCATTGTCACTGTCACACTGCTGCAGGTCTCCTCCCTCCTGCAGACCCCAAGCCAGGTGATGGACAGGAGGAGGCTATGGGTTTCGCGCTCCACATTTTCCCCACGCTGTCCCCTCCTCACAGTCTCCTAATTACACAGCTTCCTTTCAAGTACAGAAACATCAAGTTTCATTGCCCACAAATTCTCTCTTGACTTCCGGAAATTTCCAAGTATGCTATAAACATCACTGACAGGAAATAACCTATGGCTCAGGTCTCCCTCGGGGTCAGCCAGGGCAGTCGCTGGATAGGGCCACTCACCACCTGGGAAGTGTGACCACCCGTAAATCACAGGGAAAGGGGTTTTATGGATTGGGCATGGTCAGATTCTTACCTTTTTGTGGTTTGTCACGGATCAGAAGAACAAGGGCTATAAATATTAATAAAACCTTCTTAACTGTGTTTTCTTTGTGAAAATAGAAAAAGAAAAATTAGCATCACCCTACAAAAAATGATGAAACCTTTTATAGCTGTGATGAGTATCTATGTGGAAGATTTACGTGCCTCCTATAAAAACATTAGAAGGTACCAATAAAAACCATTGCTATTTCTACTTTAAAGTAGAAAGGGGAAAATTAAATAGTAATTCAGAGCATGAAGATTCTTGGGAGAGGGCTGAGAGAAACTTTCCCAGGCTGCAGAGCTCTAAGGGTAGACTTTAATATCTAAACAAGGAATAAAATAGACTTTCTTCTTGAGTGTGTAAACATTTGACATGACTAATGATTGTCAGGTTTAATTTTTTACTTACAACCCTCTGTACCATTCGGGGGGCCATATTCCTAAATAGGCTCTGAAATGGAACTAAACCCACTAAACCCACTTCTACAAACCATCGCAGTGGGAGGGGAGCACCTTAATGGGCCCGATTAGCACCCCCGTGTCCAGCTTTTATAGCAGTGCCTTAGATGTTATCACACCTGAAAGCAGTGGTGTTTCCATCTCAGGTTCACAGAGTGGCTCTTCAGTTCCTTCAGGTTTTTCCCCTCCCTACTTCTTTCAGGAGGCTGAGGCTTTTTGCAGGAGCACTGTGAAATCAAGGATGTTTTGTTTCCCCACACTCCTCATTTTCTCCTCAGCACCTTTCTGCCCTGGCTCAGGACTCTCCATTCATCCTGAACCAAGCCATCTCTCCAAGTTCTCCTTCCCATGAGGTTCAGTCTCTGCCTCTCCATCTGTCCATCTATATCTGTCCATCTATTTATCCATCTATCTATCTCTGTGTAAGGGGAAGGCTCTTAGCAACATTAACCTATGAAAGCCTTATGGTAACATAACCCTGGCTTTTCCCAGAAACTAAATTATTATTCCTTCAGCATAATTTCATTTACTCATTCATTCATTCATTCATTTACTCATTCAGAATTCATTCAACAAATATTTACTGAGCATCAGTCACACAGTACTTGGCCCTGGAATACGGAATTATATGACAGAAAATGTCCCTATCTTCATAGAGCTGACACTCTAATGGGGATAATTCGAAATGAAAAAAATACAGGAGTTAAATAAAGCAGAAGAGTTAAGCAGGCTTCTTTAAAGCCTGCTTTATGCTATACTTTGTGGAGAAATTCTGGAATATTTAGTTATAAGAAATAACTGTGTCCCAGAGACAGTGCAAGGACAGGGCAGGCAGTGAGGATATCCAACAACTGTTCGTGTCTGTGAAGATCACCCATCCAGGCTCCTCCTTGTGGCTTTGCAGGTTAAATTCATGAATGTTCAGTCTTATTTTCATCCTGAAATGTAGGTCCTAGAGCTCCCGTGTTGGCTGAAACCTCGTTTAAGACCAGTACAGTTGGCCGGGCACAGTGGCTCATGCCTGTAATCCCAGCACTTTGGGAGGCCAAGACAGGTGGATCATGAGGTCAGGAGTTCAAGACCAGCCTGACCAACATGGTGAAACCACGTGTCTACATTTTTAGTAACACAAAAATTAGCTGGGTGTGGTGGTGGGTGCCTGTAATCCCAGCTCCTCAGAAGCCTGAGGCAGGAGAATCGCTTGAACCCTGGAGGCGGAGGTTGCAGTGAGCTGAGATCACACCACCGCACTCCAGCCTGGGTGACAGAGCGAGACTCCGTCTCAAAGAAAAAGAAAGAAAAAAAAAAAGAGCAGTACAGTTATAAAGTGCTTTAAGCAAATGCTTTCTAAATGTCACTGAGATAATTACAAAGACTTGAACTCTTGGGTGATGAAAGGAGGCTCTTGTCATTTCTTCCAGTAGCTATCAGAGGCCCCTCGCTAAGGAGAGGGGGCAAGAGCCTCCTAAAGGAGTCAGTTCTAAAAGTTTAAGTCACCTGAGGCCACGTGTGGTTTTGAATTCCTGTCTTCCCTACGCAGAGGACTGCAGAAGCAGCAGGTGATGTGTTAGCCACGCTGCAAGTTCGTTCTTTCTGCAGGAAAGAAATGTATTTGTTGGAATAAAAGTAAAGTTATTTTAACATTTTTCCTAAGGATAATACAGACACACACACCCTTTAGAAAGAAAATGAGTTTGCAGACTGCAAATGGCAAAGGCGGGAAGTAACATCACCCTGTGTGTCCTCCGCAGCTGTGCTGCCTGGTCTGGCGGAGCTGGCCCAGGAGTGAGACTCCTTTTCCTGAACCCCATATGACAGTCAGGCTCTTCATAGCCATGCACCTCACATTCCGCTGCTCAGACCAGTTTGTGCTACTTTGAAGCAGAACGCTTCTTTTCTTCACTCCCCTGCTATAACAATCCTGCTGTGGGTGTAGGAGGAGCCCTGCATTCTCCCCACCATGTCCCAGCACTCAGAAAACCCACTGGGCTCAGCTGAGTTGCGTAGGAGATGTTCTTTCTGGCTGTGTGTGTTGGGAGCCAATTTGTTTCACGTAAATCACTGTAGTATGGTAATGCCATGTTCCTGCGTAGCATGGAGGGGCCCTCTCTGTGGCATGATGTGGGCTTCTTTGGTCTCAGACTACTTTTTCTCACCGGAGTCCAATCTGCTTTCCGGGCACTGTACAGCCTCTTATACCAGAGCTTTGCAGGAAAAGTTGCTTTTCCACTCAGCTAGCACGTTGACCCCACACACAGAACTCCCTCGGCCTTTGTTGTACAATAAATATTACGTGGAGGGAAAAAAAAAAGCCTGGATACATAATGTTGAGGAGATCTGGGACAAAATAGGTTTATCCCACCTCTTTACCTACAGATTCATCACCCAGCCCTTACTGTTGCTCAGGTATACTGTGTTTTCCATTGTGGCATTTCCCAAATTGATTTGACTCTGGAAACCCTTCTTCATGGGATAGATGAGCTAAAAGCACATTTTGGAAAATGCTGCCCTAGATCGTTCTTAAAAATCAGCAGAAATGTGATTCAAGTTGCTCACTGATTCAACAAGCTTCTCATTTATTAGGTGCCTACGAGGTCCATGGCAGCGGGTACTTGAAGGATTTAGATGAAGCAGGGACCAGAGTGCATGATGGAGAGCTGGTGCGTGAGTCAGAGGGAAGATCAATTAGGGAGGAGAGTCATGGCTGAAAATATAAAGCAGCGAGCCAGCAAACAAACCAGAACGTTGGGCAGAAACCCCGGATGGACGGCTCAGGGGGCAGACTGTGGCCAGCTGCATGCCAGTGGCCTGGCGTCTGCAGCCTGAGGTTCCCCTCCTCACTGCCACTAAACTCTGTATCCTTGCAGCTTCCTTGGCCACAATTGCCTCATTTCCAGAATGGCAGATATTCCTGCTCTGCCTAATCTGTGAGGTCGTCAGGGGGAAAAAATGATGATGATAAAGGAATAAATGGTACAATTTGAGTGACAGCTCATTGTGAGTTCTTACTAGGAGGAGAGACGTGGCAATCTGCCTGCCTGACCTAGTATAGATGCTGCAAGGGATACTAAAGAAACAGAGACCTGGCCCTTGACTGAAAGAAGCATTTGGCTTTTTTGAAGACACAAGACATATATACACATGAAACAAATATGAACATCAAAAGACAACACAATTGAGTATAACAGAGGGCAACAAGTACTGTTTGGAGTGTTCTTGGTGTTTTCTCCAAAATTCAGATCGAATTCTGTCATTTTAGGTTGAAGACCGACATTTCTCAAAGGAATGCGGTCCCCCTTTCACGAGGCTATGCCAAACAGTGGGAGACACAGTGATGCAGCAGTGGAGACAATTGGTCTTTAAACCTAGATGAGTACAAAGTTAGTCTCGGTAGAGCCCGGTAGCTGTGCAGCTCTGGGTATGTCCCTTAGCCTCTCTGAGCCTCATCTACAAGTTAGAGGTGATAACCTTTCTTATCTGTAAAGATTAAATGAGATAATACACGTGAAGTGGGAGTTAAACTGTAGGTATTCTGACAATGAAAGATGATTGCAAGATAATGGATGCCCTTAAACGCCCCCGTTAGAAATTTGGATTTTGTTTGAGAGGCAATAGGAGGTTATTGTAGATCCTTGAGAAAAAAAAAAAAAAAAAAGTATGATTTAGTGATGTGTTGAAAGTGGGTACTTCAAACTGATTTCCTCAGCTGTGAAGTGCAGAAAAAATGACCCTGAAGCATACCAGGCAGTGCGCCTGTACTAAATGTATTAAATTCGGCCCTTCTGTTAATGCTCCTGCTAGGAAGTTTCAATGTGAATTTTCCCATGTGCAGCTGTGTTTTGGCTACAAACAGACTTCCATGTTCTCTCATATATGAGATGTGGGCTATAGAAGGCTCCGGATGGTAGCAGTGAGGGAGAACTAGTGTGAAACGCAGTGGCGGGGCCAGCGTGAGGGGTGTGTTCTGCCATGTGTGTGTGTGCCCTCTCCCAATATGTGTGCCCTCTCCCAATATGTGCACCCTTTCTGCAAGAGGCCCCTTCAGCATCCATTCATATTTACTGTGTCCCATTTGTCTAGGGAAGCTGAGGCACAGGCGAAGGCACTGACTTGATGAGAGAAATGGGGGTTGGGAGAGACAAAATTAGAAGCCATTGATTTTTGCCACCAAATTAGCTTTCAGGCACTCTCAGCTAATCTCACGGGAGGTGAGGGATCCCCTTTGGCCAAGAAGCTGTTCTGTGTCCCACTGTCCTGCTTTCTCTGACCATAGGAGGGCATCTACCACCGCCACATGCACTGGGCATGTTCCATAGGTTTCCCGTGTTCCCTTTCTCTGGAGAAGCCAAATAAAGCGAGGTCATGATTTATGTAGAACTCAGAGGTACAAAAACGATCTGTCTTTCTACTTATTTGCATATTTCTCTGGAGCCCCTGGTTCTGTTGGTGGCCATGAAAACAAGCAAAGAAAAAAGTCACGTCAAAGACCAGAATCTGTGTCAGGGCCGGGGGATCCCCCCTTCCCCACTTGCACTCCAGGATGGACTTCTGCATCCTCACAGCTCAGGGAAGGGGACTTCATCCTCATTCTGGCCTTCACAGAAATTTTCTTGCTTCTCCAAGTCACCAGACACCCTGTGCCAGTCGGTCCTGAAGGGCAGTTGGTCCCATCTGGTTTGGGGCAACCAGCAAGATGTCCATGGTCCCTGTCATAGCTGTGGTTGCCTGATCCCCACGCTCTGTGGCCAATTCCTCTTGGCCCCAGCCCCCTGTGGCCCATCAGAGGCTTCGCATTTCCCTGAGCTGTGCCCCGGACTCAGCCAGGGCCCCTGCGTCTATGATACAGCCCTCTTGTTCCCCCTCTGAAATCCTCAATGCCTGGGGTGAGGCCAAGGGCCCTGAGTTCTGCTCTTAATACAGGCCTCGCTGTTGAAAAACAAACCTTGATACTTCAAAGGAACCTTTTCAAATTTATTATGTTAAACTGTTTTTTCTCTGGCACCAGACTCAATTTGCTCTAGACTTGAACCGATCAAACTTGAAGTATGGAGCTAAGCAGTGTCTTCTTACTCTAGCCTGGTATCTGGTCTCCCCTGAAACAATGGATGCCACGAATTCGAAAGGTGGAAGGCCATAGGGAAGAAAAAAAACATCACCTTAGCCAAAATATTTTCCCCATTTCACTTAGAGTCACAAATTGAAAATACTCTGGCTAAAATTCTATTCTTCTCAGTACACCTGTTTTCTCTTAATTATCATAATGCTGGATAAATTGACTTTATTTAGACATCAGCATTTACTCCTTGTAAAATTATTGGATTGGTCCTTAATTTTTTCTTCTTCTGAGACATAGATTCTTAGAGACACAACTGAAAACTACAGACCTCTTCTAGAAACAAAATGCATCTACAGATTTCCCATCCATTTCAGGGCATTCCCTAGCCATCCCCACACCCTCAACCGCAGAGCCAACCTGTGGGGCCACAGTTCAAAACCAATGACTTTCATGAGTTGCTGTAAGTTAGCAAAACTGCTTGCAGGAAAGTATTCCATCTCACCTCCATGTCTGAAATATTTCTAGCAAAGTGTGATGGAAGCAGGTTGAGGTTAGACTGACCCAGTCAGGCTGCCAAAGATGCACAAATCCCTCTGAAATAGTTCTGGACGCAAAACAAGCCATCTTCCCAAGGTCATTGCTCCTACTACCAAATTACTACAGACTACCTGCCTTCAACACATAAATCATGTGTTAATTGTTTGGGATTGTAGGTTCCACTTAGTCCCCTCTTCAAATCTCCACAAAGTTTTAAGTCTCACCAAAAAAACAAGTGATTTATGCTCAGGGCCTCTAAACTATTCTCTAAGTTTTGGGGCATTTCAAGTTTACATATGTACGTATAATTATAAAAAAAAAATTTATACTAACACTCAAAAGTACTAGGAAATTGGTTCTAATGAGGCACAATGCTTTCCTTATTTTTCCAAAGAGACTTGGAAGTGCTGCAAGGACATTTAGTGCCACGGGCCAGTAAGGACAGTATCATCCAGGCATCCTGAGTGCCACATGGGGCTGCGACACACACTTAATGCTTCCATTTTCCTTTTGCTTCCATCCCATTCGTTTTCTGCTCATATACTTAGAGGAGTAAGTCAAGATAAAAACAGCCAGGCCCCTTTAAAGTGAGCCTGTAATGATAGATGTTTTGTTTGTCACCGGTTTTCTGCTTTCAGGCTGAACCGGCATCCTCTAACAAGTGGCAGCTGGATAAATGGCTAAACAAAGTTAATCCCCACAAGCCTCCTATTCTGATCCAAAATGAAAGCCACGGGCCAGAGAGCAATCAGTACTACAACCCGGTGAAAGAGGACGTCCAGGACTGTGGGAAAGTCCCCGACGTTTGCCAGCCCAGCCTGAGAGAGAAGGAGATCAAGAGCACTTGCAAGGAGGAGCAGAGGCCAAGGACAGCGAACAAGGCCCCTGGGAGTAAAGGCGTGAAGCAGAAGTCCCCGCCTGCGGCCGTGGCCGTGGCGGTGAGCGCAGCCGCCCCGCCACCCGCAGTGCCCTGTGCGCCCGCGGAGAACGTGCCCGCGCCTGCCCGGAGGTCCGGGGGCAAGAAGCCCACCAGGCGCACCGAGAGGACCTCAGCCGGGGACGGCGCCAACTGCCACCGGCCCGAGGAGCCCGCGGCCGCGGACGCGCTGGGGACGAGCGTGGTGGTTCCCCCAGAGCCCACCAAAACCAGGCCCTGTGGCAACAACAGAGCGAACCACCGCAAGGAGCTGCGCTCCTCTGTGACCTGCGAGAAGCGCCGCACGCGGGGGCTGAGCAGGATCGTCCCCAAATCCAAGGAGTTCATTGAGACAGAGTCGTCATCTTCGTCCTCCTCCTCGGACTCCGACCTGGAGTCCGAGCAGGAGGAGTACCCTCTGTCCAAAGCACAGACCGTGGCTGCCTCTGCCTCCTCCGGGAATGATCAGAGGCTGAAGGAGGCCGCTGCCAACGGGGGCAATGGTCCCAGGGCCCCTGTAGGCTCCATCAACGCCAGGACCACCAGTGACATCGCCAAGGAGCTGGAGGAGCAGTTCTACACACTGGTCCCCTTTGGCCGTAACGAACTTCTCTCCCCTCTAAAGGACAGTGACGAGATCAGGTCTCTCTGGGTAAAAATCGACCTGACCCTCCTGTCCAGGATCCCAGAACACCTGCCCCAGGAGCCAGGGGTCTTGAGTGCCCCTGCCACCAAGGACTCTGAGAGCGCACCGCCCAGCCACACCTCGGACACACCTGCAGAAAAGGCTTTGCCAAAATCCAAGAGGAAACGCAAGGTAGGCCTGGGGCTGACTGGGGTGCGAGGGATGTGGAGGAGAAGGGGCTGTCTCTTAACTTGTGGGTACTTGGGTAGAGCACCCATAGGCTGCTGTTTGGGACCATAGGCTGCCGCAGGAGTTTTGTGTGTCCTTACCTAGCACACACTTCTAGGGTACTTTCTATATCCAGACACTGTTGTAAGCACTTAACATCTAACTTGGCTGAGTCCTTAAAACTGCTCAGTGAGGGAAATACCATTATTATCCCTTTTTTTTTTTTTTTTTCTGAGAGGGAGTCTCGCTCTGTCGCCCAAGCAGGAGTACAATGGCACAATCTGGGCTCACTGCAACCTCTGCCTCCCAGGTTCAGGCGTTTCTCCTACCTCAGCCTCCCAAGTATCTGAGATTACAGGCGTCCACCACCATGCCCAGCTAATTTTTTTGTATTTTTAGTAAAGACAGGGTTTCACCATGTTGGCCAGGCTGGTCTTGAACTCCTGACCTCAAGTGATCTGCCTGCCTCAGCCTCCCAAAGTGCTGGGATTACAGGCATGAGCCACCATGCCCGGCCTATTATCCCTGTTTTGTAGTTACAGGTAATTAAGCCTTGTCCCACTGCATGTCAAAATAGGAAATATTTATCAAGTGTGTGCACACACAGCTGGATGCAGGGCCTGTGAGAAAGCTAAACACATGAGCACCCCCACTCTTTGCCAGGAGGAATGGGGTGACATTGATGGTGGGATCACTCATTGACCCAAGAGGCCAGTGGCCTCATGAAGTTCAAGGTTGTGGCAGGTGAAAATGAATACGGCAGACCCTGATGCAGCATCAGAACCAGCAGCTGTTGCTTCCGTTAGCATTGATCAAGGAGGGCTTCATGGTGGAGGGGCCCTGAAAACAGGGCTCTGTAGAGGAGGGATATTTGAATACATCCAGGGTCAGGAATGGAAGCGATGAGTCCAGGGAGCGAGAAGGGCAGCAAAAGCAAGGACAGGGAGAGCTGGGGGGCATCTCTGGCAGCAGACACTGAACGTGTAGCCCATTTCGAAGGTTTTTGTGCAGAGGAATACCTTGATCATCCATTAAAGCCAATTTTGAGGATTTTTAACCCTTCCTGTTACTGTATCTTCAAAAGTAATTTTTATCACAGTGAAAAATGCAATGGGTAACAGACCAAGATTGCAATATGCATGGATGGCTCCAAATTTAGGACAAAGTTTTCAATAACAATAGCTCACAGGTATATAGGTCCCCATGACAGATGCTGCTCTAGGCACTTTATACATGTTAAATCATTTCATCCTTATAACTTTATGAGACAAATATTATTATCATACCCATTTTATGGAGAGGGAACAGAGGCTCAGAGAGCCTAAAGCAACTTGCCCAAGGTTACATAGGTCCTAAGGGGCTGAGCCAGAAATTAACCCAGGCTGTCTGGCTTCAGAGCGTCGCAATAAGAAATCAGTCTGAGGTTTGTATATTTTCCAGTTTTCTGAAGGCAGTCTAGTCTATCAATAGAAAAGTTAGACTGGACACATAGGTTTCACAGCTATTTCGAATCCCTGATTGAGAAGGGGACTAAGGAGTACTGCTTGTTACCTTGTCCTGGCCACGATGAATATATTTCTTGCTTTGTAAGTGCGCATGGAGAAGGCACTCAGTCTCCTTTTTATGACAATCATCTTTGTAACTTAAGGGCACCTATGACCAAAGAAATTCATTCTGAAGTACCAGGCTGGGTATGGTGGCTCACGCCTCTAATCCTAGCACTTTGGGAGGCCGAGGTGGGCGGATTGCCTGAGCTCAGGAGTTCAAGACCAGCCTGGGCAACATGGTGAAATCCCATCTCTACTAAAATACAAAAAATTAGCCGGACATGATGGTGCACACCTGTAGTCCCAGCTACTCAGGCGGCTGAGACAGGAGAATCACTTGAACCTGGGAGGCGGAGGTTGCAGTGAGCCAAGATCATGCCACTGCACTCCAGCCTGGGCAACAGAGCAAGACTCCATCTCAAAGAAATAAATAAATAAAATAAAAAATAAAGTACCAAAGGATGTGTTTCTTCACATAATATTAATAACATTAAGTAATTTATCCCCATAAAGTAGAATTTGAAGCCCTTGCAAGAAAGTTCATGAAAAGAAATATCTTCAAGGGGCATCTTTTTGCTTTTCCTTGGTATGGATGCAAAGAAAAAAAAATTTTTTTTTTTTTGAGACGGAGTTTCGCACTTGTTGCCCGGGCTGGAGTGCAATGATGCTCCACCATCTTGGCTCACCACAACCTCTGCCTCCCAGGTTCAAGTGATTCTCCTGCCTCAGCCTCCCAAGTATCTCAGATTACAGGCATGTGCCACCATGCCTGGCTAATTTTGTATTTTTAGTAGAGACGGGGTTTCACCATGTTGGTCAGGCTGGTCTCGAACTCCCAACCTCAGGTGAT